>NC_134107.1:8619536-13619536 GCF_040939455.1 Microcebus murinus
TAACACATGCCCTTTGACACCTCAGAGACACAGGTAACACGGAGAGTAGAATTCCCCAGTGCCCCCGTCCTTCCCGGGGCCGGCTGGCAGGGGCGTGTGCAGGCGTCCCAGCCACGATGGAGTGGCGTGCCGTCCGCCCCGCCGCTCCCTGGCCAGCCTCCAGGCCCTGACGCCTGTCCCTCCCGTCTCTGCCCCCTGCAGCTCCCACCTCCTTCTTGCTGTTCAGCCAGAAATGCGCCATCAGCCGGATGATCCCAGACGACCAGCACAGCCCGGACCTCATCCTGCCCCTGCACGGGCTGCGGAATGTCAAGGCCATCGACTACGACCCCCTGGACAAGTTCATCTACTGGGTGGACGGGCGCCAGAACATCAAGCGCGCCCGGGACGACGGGACCCAGGCAAGTGGGCCGCTGGGGGGCGTGGGGACGCTTCCGCGCGGAGCTCCCTGGCGGTTCCCAGGCTGCTGCCCCCTTTTCTTGGCAGAGGGGCCGGCAGAGCAGGCCTAGGTAAACGGCGATTTGGGCTTCGATTGCGGAATCGCAGGGTATAACCCCGAGTGGGGGGAAACCTTAGACGGCCTGATTTCCCAGCTGTGTCAGTGGTCGTGGTTGGGGTCAAAACCCACAGGATTTTTTCCTCCCAGGGCAGTTTTGTGTTTTGCAGGGGCAGTTGGTATTGGTGACTCCGGATTTGTCTTCTATTTCCTAGGAATTGCACAGTCATTTCTGCTACAGTGCAGAGCATGCACCGTGCCGTGCCGAATCGCGTGGTAGAAACACAATTTATGGGAAGGGGGGCCGGGGTACGACGTCCAAAACCCCACCAGTGACACACAACAAAAGAGATAAGCTGGCAAATGCCAGATGAATACATGTATTTGCACATGCTAAGTACACGTATCCTAGATGTGTGCATGCAAACACTATAATAAACACGGTGCTTTTCCTTGAACAGACCCGCAGTGGGCCGTGGGCGTGAGCTCTGGGAGGGTCGCGGCGCCTGGGAAATGGGGGAAGGAGGATTGTGTGGGGTCGGATGGAAAGTTCTAACCCCAGGCATGGGTGGCTCGTAGCCCCCGCGGTGACCCGGGGAGGTGGGTGGAAGGCGGAGGTGAGTGTGTTGTGTGTCTGTACTGGGCTCTGTGCCTGGCGTGGCTTTTTCTGCGCTCACCTGTTTCTCCCAGGTGAAGTTATGCGGAAGCAAACGGGAAATCTGTGCCACGTTCCAGTTGTCCCCTGATACATGACTGCAGGGAAACAAATCTGCGTTTTCAAAATGAGTGTTGTGGCAGAACTGACGGCCGTACTCGTGCGACCTGCCCCAGGCAGGTGTCTGCTCCCTGTGGCCGCGGCCCACCTGGCACCTCCTCCTAGCAGTGGGCAGCAGGGGCACAGCGCGGTCCTCGTGTGGGATCCGAGGACGTGCCTGGCTGGTGCGCGGTGCCGTCTTCTGTAGACTCGTTCCCGGAAGCTGCCGGAGCGAGCGGCCGCTCTCTCCACCGAGGGGCCAGCGCAGGAGCTTAGGTTTGTTGTCTTGGTGAAATCTCGGTATGTGTCTGACAGCGAGGCAGAGAAACGCTCGTCTGTAGGGACTTGCAGAAGATTCTCGGTGTCCACAAAGCCGATTTTGCTGTCCTGCCCGTGAGCGGGACACCCCTTTCCACCAGAGCCTTCATCCGGCCACGGTTGTGAGTTAAGTCACAGTGTGAGCTCCGTGTCCTCGGTTGATGGCAAAAGCCAATCAAATCGAAGTCCCCAGCCGTGCCCGGACAGCTGTGACAGTCGTCTCTGGGGGAGCAGAGTCATGGAGGAAATGGGTTCCTTTCATCCCACTGGGCGCAGGTGGCAGTGGCAGGGAAGCCTTCGGAGCAGGGAGGTGTTAATTGAGGATGGCGGCTCCCTGCAGAGAGAGCGCCGGGTGCTAATTGCCTTAGAGTCTCATCGGAGAGGGTCCCTTTATGGCATCCAGGCAGAAGTGGGTAAAGACTTTGAAGAAAACCCTCCTAGGGAACAGCTTCTGGGGTTCGGCTTATTTAGGAAACTGCCTTCCCGTCTTGTCTCTTGCTGGCCCCACTCCTGCAGGGCTTGGCTTTAATTCTTTATTATGGCTGCCCCCCACCCCCTCCCTGGAGATGATGTTTAAATCATGATCCAGTTGGCTGAGGTTTTCTTTTCTATTTGTTACTTTCTTATTGCGGCAGACATATAAAACATAAAGTTTACCATTTTCACTGTTAAATGCATTACAGTATTAACACACGGGTTGGTGGCACTAAGTGCATTTATGTAGCTGTGCAGCTGTCTCCACCCTCCACGTCCAGAAAGGTCCGTCTTCCCAGACGGAGGCTCCGTGCCTGCTGAGCACTAACTGCCATCCCTCTGACCCGCCACTCCGCTTTCTGTCTGCGAATGTGGCTGCCCCGGGATCGGACGGTGTCTGTCCGTTTGTGTCTGGCTTGATTTACTCAGCGTGCTGTCCTCGGGGCTGGTCCCTGCGGTAGTGCGCATCAGACCTTCCTTCCCTCGCGTGGACGGGCCACGTTTCGGCAGTGGACGCTGCGTTGCATCTACCCTGCGGCTGCCCTGAATACCGCCGCCAGGGACGGTTCTGCGGGCTGAGACTTCGCGCTGGGGCGGAAAGCGGGTATTGATTGTGGTGTTGAACAGGATTCTGTTAAGAAGTTCTGCGCTGACGTAAGTGTTATTACTTATGTTAAAATTGGAGCACAGGTTTTTTTGTTGTTGTTATTTTTTTTTAAGACAGAGTCTCACTCTGTCACCCGGGCTAGAGTGCCATGGCGTCAGCCCAGCTCACGGCAACCTCAAACTCCTGGGCTCTCAAGCGATCCTCCTGCCTCAGCCTCCCGAGTAGCTGGGACTACAGGCATGCGCCACCATGCCCGGCTAATTTTTTCTATGTATTTTTAGTTGTCCAATTAATTTGTTTCTATGTTTAGTAGAGACGGGGGTCTTGCTCTTGCTCAGGCTGGTTTCGAACTCCTGACCTTGAGTGATCCTCCCGCCTCGGCCTCCCAGCGTGCTAGGATTACAGGTTCACGTGAGCCACTGTGCCTGGCTGGAGCTCAGGTTTTGTGAGACTGGTCATCTGTGTGGAGCTTGGTGTGTGGCTTTGTCAAGCCTGGTTTTGCGTCCGGCTCCCGCAGACCCCTGCAGTCGGCCCGACTTGGCCCAGGGTCAGCCGGACTCTTGCTCCTCTTCTGACCTCTGGGCTGCACCAGGCTGGCGTCCCCAGCCAGGGCGCTCTGTGGCTTTGGGGAAGGAGTGTGTTCAGTTGGAGGTGACGCATGGCCCCCCCGGGGTCCGCAGCTCTGTGGGATGTGGATGTCGTTACCTGCAAAGACACGTAGACACGTGACCCTTCATGGTGATGCTTCTGGTCCTGATGAAAGTGATGCCCTTGCGGCCGCCCCGCTGCTGTGCGTGTGTGGGGGAGGGGCTGGGTCCAGGAGGCTGGGCCTGGGGAAGGGGCTACTCCTTGGCTGCAGGCCCCCTCCTGCCCGCCTGGAGACTTCTTGTTTTCCTAACTGCTGAAAGAGGCAGATAAAGAAAGCCAAAAATGACCAGTGATCAGAGCGTCACCCTAAGATAATTCCCTCTGCGTCTGGAAGGGAACAGAGCAGAGGTGTTGGCCCCCTTCCCTGCGTAGGGGAAGGGGCGTTTCATCCACACTGTGGGTGGCAGCAGCCCGGGTGTTCCTTTGCACCAGGCAAGGCCCCCTGAGAACCAGAGCACAGCTGTCTTTTGGTGTCGCCCAAGGGACCAGGTCCACCAGGGCACCAGGGTCTGGAGGGGGGAGTGAACGTGAGACTCTGGGCTCAGCCCTCCTTCCACCTACAAAGACACGTGTAGGGGATTCTCTGTCTCTCCAAAAACCACGGCTCATCCCTGAGTCACAGCAGACGGCGTGGGGTCAGTGGCGTTCGGGAGGACCTCCTCGGCAGAGACCCCCGGAAGTGCAGACAGGGAGAGCCGGCTTTGGGTCTGAGAGGCGCGGCTGGCCCTGCGGGTCACCCCTGTGCCCTCCCTGCCCCTGCGCTGCACGCCTGGCCCGCACCCCTGCCCGTTTCCCTTGGGAAGGCGGTGGTGACAGGTGCCCCCCGGTCCCCACGTCCACTGCGCTGATACTCTACGCGGAGAAAACAAGATTGGAGGGTCTTAAGTGAAAAGCATGAGTCCTAGAAAATGGAAAAGGAGGAGGGAGGATGCCTTGAGAAGGAGCTGTGTGGTCCTGGCAGCTGCTCAGCGGTCGGTGGGCGTCTGTGAGCAGGGACAGCACCAGTCTGGTGGGCACACCAGGCCCCTCTGGCGGGGTCGCTGACGGGGCCGACATCTGACAGAATGACAGACGTATTCCCGCGGCTGGTGCCCGCATCCCTCTGCACTCCTAGACGGGCACGTGGCTAAGACGGATTGGACAGGAAAGGTTAAAGGTCCCCACCAGTGTTAGAATTTTGACTTCCAGGATAAACTCAGGACCTGTGGGCTCCGCCCTCCCCGGGCTGTCCCCTCCGCGGGGGCATGAGCGTCCCTGACGTGTGCGCTTTGCTTCTTTGCTTACAGCCGTTCGTCTTGGCCTCGCCAAGCCAGGGCCAGAACCCAGACCGGCAGCCGCACGACCTCAGCGTTGACATCTACAGCCGCACGCTCTTCTGGACGTGCGAGGCCACCAACACCATCAACGTCCACCGGCTGAGTGGGGACGCCATGGGGGTGGTGCTCCGTGGGGACCGTGACAAACCAAGGGCCATCGTCGTCAACGCAGAACGAGGGTAGGAGGCCGGCAGGGTGGGCGGGGGTGGGGGTGCTGTGGGGGTGGGGCCTGGGTGCTGCTCCCCAGGCGTGCCCGGCCAACTGTGGCGGAGGAGGGGGGCCTTTTCCAGAGCCCCGGCCTGCGCAGTCAGAGCAGGAGCACGGAAACGCCCCACCCCCTTCCGGCACTCGGGGAGGGGGCTTTGAAGTCTCTCTGTGGGAGAGACTTTGGTGGGAGCTCGGCACCGGGCAGGTGTGCGTTGGGCTCGGTGGGCTTGGTGCCATCCCCGTCAGACTTGGACCCTGTGCAGGAGCCCCATCCCACCTCGACATTCCAGGCGGTGGCGGTTTGTTCCCTCACGCATGTTCCGCTGCGGGGAGCTCTGGGGGCTTCTGCCTCCCCAAAGGCCCCGACACTGCCACTGCTGGTCCTCAGCGTTCCTGGTCGGTGGGAGAGCACCCAGGGCATGTTGGTAGACTTGGGAGTCCCCAGAGGGAGTCGCCAGGGCGGGAGGGGACCTAAAGCCACACAACATGAAGCTCAGGGGCAAACTGAGCATGGGAAGGTTGGGGACAAGAGCAGGTGATCCTCTGCTGGTCCCTGTGGGGCTGAAAGACGGGCGCTACGGCCAGCCCGGGGCCCGGGCCGGGTGGGAGCCCTGAGTTTGCATCCTGACCCCGTCACTGACTGCGTGTGACCTGGGGCAGGCAGCGTCACCTCTCGGAGACTCAGTTTCCTGGTCTGTAAAAGTGAAGACGACAGTAGTGAGGGGTGTGCGGCGCACAAGGGCGCTGTGAGCGGAGGCCCCTGTCATTTGAGGCGCTGTCCAGGTGCCGGTGCGCTGGCCCCCGGGATGCCCGGGCTCTGTAGCAGCCGGGGACGTTAGTTTCCAGTGGTGGCTGTCACAAATTCCCACAGACCAAGTGTCTTAGAATAACAGACATTTGTTCCCTCATAGTCCCAAAGGCCAGAAGTCTGAATCAGGGTGTTGGCAGGGCCACCGTCCCTCGGAATGTTCTGGGGGGGAATCTTCCAGCGTCTGGTGGCTGCAGGCGTCGTTTAACCTGTGGCATCGCTCCCGTCTCCGCGGCTCACTGCACGGTGGCATGTTCTATTTTCATAGCGCTGGGATGGGATTTAGACCTAACCCAGTGTGTTCTCAGCTTGATCCCTAATTGCATTTGCAAAGACCCTGTTTCCAAACAAGCTTACGTTCTGAGGCTCTGGGTGGACAGGAGCTTTTGGGGGACGCTGTTGAACCCAGGGCAGGACGTGACCTGTCAGCCTTGGGCTGGCTGCCAGAGGCCGGGGCCTTCTAATCTGAAACTGTCCACAGCCCAGCCGATGCCCTGGACACCGCAGGTTCGGGCCGCCTGGCGCTTCCGTGAGCTCGGGGCTGGCGGAGGGGGCGTAGTCGGCAGCAGCAGGAACCCCCTGGCGCCTGCCCCTCACCCACTGCCCTCCCGCAGGTACCTGTACTTCACGAACATGCAGGACCGCGCGGCCAAGATCGAGCGCGCGGCCCTGGACGGCACGGAGCGCGAGGTCCTGTTCACCACGGGCCTCATCCGCCCCGTGGCCCTGGTGGTGGACAACACGCTGGGCAAGCTCTTCTGGGTGGACGCGGACCTGAAGCGCATCGAGAGCTGCGACCTGTCAGGTGCGTCCCCCCAGGGCCTCCTTCCCAGCGCCGTGTCCCTCGGCAGCCCACGGGCCTGCCCTTCCCCTGGACACCCGGCCTTCCGTCATCAGGAACGGTGGCGGCTGCCACGTTGTCCGGGACTTGCGCTGTGCTGGGGCTTTGTGTGTTTGGTGCACAGTCCCAACCTGAGAGCTCCAGGATGTGGGTTCCAGGTGAGCCCTACGCGGCAGAGGCAGGAGATGGGGCTCGGAGAGGGTGAGCCAGTTGCTCGGGGCCCGCAGCAGGGGACGGACGGAGCAGGGTTGCACCCTGGCCTCCGCCCCACCTGTGCTGGCACTGTGGGCTGCTCCACTGTGGGCCCCTTGGACCGAGAGGGGCTCAGGTCTCCTGGCTGTCCTTTGCAGCGGGCTGGGGGGTGCTGTGCTTGCAGAGACCAGTGACAATCCACAGTTGGGGCCGGTGGCCGTGATCCCGAGGCCAGCCCGGGCGGGAGTGGGGCTGTCTGCGGGCTTGTCCCGGATCTGCCTGCTTCCAGGGAGTCTGCCCGGCTCCCAGCCCTGGCCAGAGTGCAGGCTCCCCGGCGGCCCTCTCTTTCAACCTGTGTTCTCCCGGACCGAGCGCGGGGCGAGCCCTTGAGGTCAGCCACCACTCAGGGGGCTCCACCCGCTTGCAGGGGCCAACCGCCTGACGCTGGAGGACGCCAACATCGTGCAGCCCGTGGGCCTGACCGTGCTGGGCAAGCACCTCTACTGGATCGACCGCCAGCAGCAGATGATTGAGCGTGTGGAGAAGACCACCGGGGACAAGCGGACACGAGTGCAGGGCCGTGTGGCCCACCTCACGGGCATCCACGGCGTGGAGGAAGTCAGCCTGGAGGAGTTCTGTATGTGGGGGCCGGCAGCGGGTGGTGGAGTGGGCAGGGGTCCCTTTGGGGAGGGCAAATGTCTGCCCATAGCACAGTGACCCCTGAACCAGCCCCTTGGAGGAAGGCCAGGGTGCGAGCCCTCCTGACCTCAGCCAGGCGGTGGGCTCAGCTGGACCCTAGAGTTCAGAGGGTGCCCGGATGGCCCGAGGCATCCAGCGGTGGTCGTTTTCTTTTGCTGCAGAACAAATCACCAGGAACTTAGCACTTTAAGGCAACAGCCACTTGCTGTCCCGCAGCTCTGTGAGCCGGAAGTGCAGGCGCAGTGTGGCTCACCTGGGTTCTCTGCTCAGGTCCTCATGGGGCCAACGTCAAGGCATTGGCCGGGCCAGGCCCTCAGCTGCAGCTCTGGGCAGAAATCTGTTTCCACGCTCTTTCAGGGGGTTGCTGGTGGTGCACTGAGGCCTGTTTTCTTTCTGGCTGTGGGCCGGGGACCACTCTCAGCTCCTAGAGGCCACCCCAGGTCCCCGCCCGTGGCACCTGTATCAGCCCCTCTGACATCCCCTTCTCCTGTCAGGCGGGGAGCCCTCTCCCATTTGAACGGATCTGTTGAGACCCGGCCCACCTTCAGGGGGGTCTCTCCTTTGATGAACTCAAAGTCAACCTATTCGTGACCTTAATCACTAAAATCCACAAAATCCCTTTTGCCACGTGAGGTAGCACAGCCACAGGCCTGAGAGCTCTTCGCAGCTACGGGCTGGGGGTCAGGGTGGGAAATCTGGGGGGCATTTTAGGATTCTGCCTGCCGCTGCCTTGCTGCACCCCTGGGCTTGGGAGTGAGGGGCCTCTGCAGCTGGGACCTCTCGTTTCCTCCTCCCGCTCTGTAGAAGGCCAGCTGTGTGGGAAAGGGTGTGCACAAGCGTCTGTCTGTCTGTCCTCTTGCTTCCTCTCTCTCCATTCAGCGAATGCACTCGTGCTGCAAGCTGGGTGCTTGGCACTGGGCACAGAGCAGTGAGCAGGGCTGTCCCTGTCCTGTGCCGCCCGTGGTCTGGCCACGTGGCAGACACACCTCCAGTGGATGGGGGCTGGGGACAGTCCCCAGTCTCACCTCTGTCACCTCTCTCCGCTCCACTCCCTGCATGGTGTCTTGTCCGCCTCTGATCCTGTGGACTCTGGGGTCCGGTGGAGCTCTGTTCACTGCCTCCCCCTGGTCCCAGCCCCGCCCTCCCTCTAGGCCTCCCCCTGGCCTGGCTGCTTCCTCTCTTGTGCCCTCAGCTCTGTGCCATGCAGCTGGCAGGTGGTCTTGTCCAAAAGGCACCTGTTGCTAGGTTCCAGCTACCACCCGTCTCCACCCTGCTTGCCTGGAACGTACCAGGTGCCTCCGACTCAGGGCAGCCCCTTCAAGCTGTGGCCTTCCAGGCACTGGGGCTGCCCGCCTGCCTTGCCAGCCTCCCCTTGCTCCTTGCAGCCACGCTCATGGCCCTCTAGAGTCCTTCTCTCTGTCACCCTCCCCTCTGTCTCAGTAACTGCTCCTAATCCTCCCGCCTCACTCGGCTCGGCGCCCAGCTCTGCCCGTGGCTGGCACCGTGATTTGACCCTGTGGCATGACCTATGCGTAGCATGTTAGTACACTACACATGTTATTGCACAGTAATCCCATTTTACAGCTGAGAACAGCAAGGTGCAGAAAGGGCATTAACTTGTCGCCTGCCACCTGGCTCATAAGTAGGGAGAGGCTTGGGTTTATGGCCGGAGCCTGTGGTTTGGCTGTTGGACTCCCTGTGGCTTGTCTGCTGTGGGCTGGGCATGTTGGCATCCACAGTCAGCAGAGTTGAGTGTAAAATACGAGCACATCAGTCGGGGTGGGGTTGCAGGGCTCCCTGCTCTGCTGTCCTTGTGAGTTCTTGGCTAGGTCCTGGGGACGATAACTTCTGGACAGTCGAGGCACCTGGTGGATATAGGTTAGCACATCTGTGTTTTCCTGGTCCCTTATGCCATCCCCAGCACAGTCGCAGATGCTGGGTGTCGTGGGCCTTCAGCATTGCTGGCAGGTGGTCAGCGTGGTGAACACGGAGCCCACGAACATCTAAATCT
The DNA here is from genome assembly GCF_040939455.1 of Microcebus murinus. NCBI lineage: Eukaryota > Metazoa > Chordata > Mammalia > Primates > Cheirogaleidae > Microcebus > Microcebus murinus. The sequence goes on from NC_134107.1 coordinate 8,628,908, forward strand.
GTTGCCTGTCGACAGAGCCAGGAGCACTGACCAGCTGCCCCTTAGAGCTGGGGGGATGGGGGACCCAGGACACGTTTGAGCAGGGATCAGGCTGGAAGCCAAGACATCCCCGTGGGTGCTCTTGCGAGACGTCTCGGGTGACATGGAGCCTCTCCTTGTTTTTGGTGAGGGCGAGAGAGGCTTAGATGAGTTCTCTGTTTACTTGGGGTGTGGGCCATTCAGCCTGCTTTCCCATGAGATCGCATAGCTAAACTCTAAACCAGAGCTGGGCACAGGGGCCAAATCCAGATTGTTGTCTGTGTTTGTAAGTACAGTTTTATTGGCACACAGCTGCACCTGTTCACTTCTGTACCATCCAAGGCTGCCTTTGTGCTACGACTGGCAGAATTGAGTAGTTGTGGGAGAGATGAGCCAGCCCACAAAATGAAAATTGTTAACTTTTTGGCTCTTCATAGAAGAAGTTTGCTGACCCTGGCTCTAAATCATGAGTTGCCATTTTTAACAAACACCTAATCCTTGAGGTTGAGGAGGGACGCTTTATATTTTTCTGGGTGGGGAAGGGAAGGGTGGGGAGTGTGGCGTGTTTTCTGCCATTTCTGCTAACCTGGGGGTGGTCAGCCTACCCTCCCAGCTGCCCCCTTCCTGCTGTTCAGGTCGTTGGGCACGTTTGGTTAACTGAGTTTCCCAGGACTTGGTCCTTTGCTGCTAAATTCCTGTGTGTATAGTGTCCCAGAGCTGCCGTGACCAATGACCACAAACTGAGTGACTTAAAGCAGCCGAAGTTTACTCTCCCAGTGTCCTGGAGGCCAGAAGTCCAAGATCAAGGTGTTGGCAGGGCCGTGCTGTGGGCTCCGGGGGAGGGCTGGTCCCTTGCCCCTTCCAGGACTGGCGGTTGCAGGTGTTTCCGTGGCTTGTGGCTGCATCACTCCCACCTCTGCCTCTGTCTTCATGTGGCCGTCTCCTCTGCCTGTGTCTTTATCTCTTCTGTCACCTCCTATAAAGACACTTGTCATTGTAATTAGGGCCCACCCACATAATCCAGGATGGACCTCATCTTGAGGTCCTTACCTTAATTCCATCTGCAAAGACCCTTTTTCCAAATAAGGTTACACTCACAGACTCCCTGGGTTAGGACATGGGCATCTCGTTTCGGGTGTGGAGGCACCACCCCCCCCCCATACCATGAGAGAGAGACAGATGGGCAGTGCAGGATGTGGGTTCCTTGGGGGCTGGTGCGGCTGGGCTGTGATGTTAGGCAAGTTCAATAACTGCTTCCAGCTGCCATTTTTGTGTCAGCTTCCATGTCACTAGAAACAGACTGTAGGCTGTCCATAGGATTAAGTGAGAGGATCACCCATAGGGGCCTGGCCTACAGGAGGGCCAGTTCTTGTGAATTCTCTCCTAGCCCCCATCTCTTCCACCTTCCAGACTGCAGTTCTGAGGTGGGAGGCAGAGCCTGACCTCCCCTGTCTTGTTTTGTCCCTGCAGCTGCCCACCCATGTGCCCGTGACAACGGCGGTTGCTCCCACATCTGTATCGCCAAGGGTGACGGGACACCTCGGTGCTCATGCCCAGTCCACCTCGTGCTCCTGCAGAACTTGCTGACCTGTGGTGGTAGGTGTGACCTTGGTGCTTTCTGTTGGGGTGACATTCAGGGACCTGATTCTCTGCCTGCTAGATTATTGCCTGGCATCCTTTTAAAAATCATATTCCCATGGCATCCAGTCTCCAAATCAGATTGTCTCTTCCTTTGCTCTGATTTCTTGTGTGATATATTATATAATGTATTATTCGGTACTATGAATTTTCCTCTAAGCACTGCTTTTCCTGCATCCCACGAATTTTGATAATTTGTATTTTCATTTTCAGATAATTCATACATTTTTATATTTCTCTTAAAATGACTTCTTTAGCCCATGTATTATGTAGAAGTGTTGTTAGTCTTCAAATAGGTGGGTATTTTCTAGCTATCTCTCTGTTACTGATTTCTGGTTTAATTCCACTGTGGTCTGAGAGCCTATTTTGTATGATTTCTATTACTTTGAATGTGTCAGGTGTGTTTTATGGCCCAGCATGTGGTCTATCTTGGTGAATGTTCCATGTGCACTTGAGAAGTGTGTGGATTCTGCTGTTGTTGGGTGGAATGTTCTGGAAATGTCAGTTAGATCCAGTTGATTGATAGCACTGATGAGGGCGTCTGTAGCTTTCCCGACTGCCTGCTCGAGCTGTCGGTGATTGATGGGGCCATGGAGTCTCCAAGTCCCATAGTGGATTTGTCTGTTTCTGCTTGTAGTTCTTTCTCCCTCTTCTCCCCTGACCCTCTTCTCCCCTAGGGCTTGGTGGTGGAGGTGGTGGGAGGGGGTGGTGAAGAATGTGGCCGTTGGCTTCAAAGAGACCTGGATTCAAATCCCAGCTCTGCCACTTCCCAGCTGAGCGACCTGGCTGTCACTGGCCCTCTTTCAGTCTCTGTTTTCTCCTCCATGAGACTGAGAGCACTTACCTAGCGGGTTGTGCTGAGCACCAAGCATCCAAGCACTTCCTCTGGTCCCCGACATGTGACGTGCAGGAATGCCAGGTGCTGCGTCACGGGGGTGCAGTTGTAATAAAAGTGACCATCTTGATCATCACCCTGGTGAAGCCCACCCCCCAGGGCTTCCTCTCTGCTGCTCCCGACAGCCTTGGACCGATCGTGTGGTTTCTGTGCTCGGCTCAGCTCCCCTTCCCCTCTGTGAGCCACTAGGGGGTCGGCGTCCTCCTTGTCCCCACCCCCATCCTACACACAGGGACGGCCGCACACCCGCACACACGGCTCGGCGTGTGGACACCCGTTCTTTCCAGCGGTTTGTTTTGCTCCTGAAGAGACTGGCCACTGCCCAGGAGCTCAGGGAGGGGAGACCCCAGGGACCATCCTTCCGGAGCTTTCTCTTGCCCTGCCTCCCACCACAGCCCGGCCTGGGGCCCCGAGGCCTGGAGGAAGGGGGACTTGCCAGGCTTCTCAGCAGTCAGGGCCGAGTTCCCTGCCCAGGCTCCTCTGCCGTGGGTGGGGTAGTGCCTGCTGCTGAGAGACCAGGTTCCCGGCCAGCCTCTTTCCCCTCTGCAGCGAAGCACAGACAGACAGGTGCGGGTCGTCCCGCAGAGGCCACCTGCCGCGCCCTGCCTTCGTTCCGCGCCAGGCGGGTGTCTCCGTGGCCAGGTGCTCCCCGGGCGGGACCGTGGGTGACGGTCTCCGTCCTCCCGCAGAGCCTCCCACCTGCTCCCCCGACCAGTTTGCGTGCGCCACGGGGGAGATCGACTGCATCCCCGGGGCCTGGCGCTGTGACGGCTTCCCCGAGTGCGACGACCAGAGCGACGAGGAGGGCTGCCCCGTGTGCTCGGTCGCCCAGTTCCCCTGCGCGCGGGGCCAGTGCGTGGACCTGCGCCTGCGCTGCGACGGCGAGGCTGACTGCCAGGACCGCTCCGACGAGGCCGACTGCGACGGTGAGGCCCTGCGCCGCCACGGCCCCTTGTCCTGCCCTCCCGGACGCGGCACCCGGGGCTCCGAAAGCCCTTCGCGTGGAGAGACCGCCCGGTCCTCCGCACCTTGCGAAGGAAAGAAGTTGGTTTTAGGCCCCAGGAGGAAAGACTCTGTGACGGGACCTCCGTCCGGCCCCGCCGGGTGGTTTGACCTGAAGGCAGGCAGAGCGGGGCCCTCGCCCTCCCGGATCCGCCGGAGAGTTTGCGGAAACCCAGGGCAAATCTGGGAGTGGGCCGGAGGTGCCGTGGCTCACATGCTGGTAAATCCCAGCCCAAGAGGGGCGTCGTCCTCTGCTGAGCCTTCTGCGGGGAGCACTCATCCCCGGGTGGTCTCTAGCAACCCGTCGAACCAGGAGTTACAGGGAGATCTGCCTCCGCATCCTGGGCCCACTCTGACCGGCAGGATCCGCCTTGAGATCTTGACAGTGAAACGTCTCTCTTCTGTGCCCGCTCTGAATTTTCCTTCTATAAACGACCTGCTTGGTTGGTTTCCAGGAAGTCATCCCAGGCGTAGCGAGGACAGGGCCCCCTTGTCTGTGGTTCCTGGGCCAGGACAGGAGGGGAGCTTAGACAGCAGGTTGGCTGGGACGGGCCACGGCAGCTGCCTTCCTCATGGAGCTGCGGCTCCTGCCCGGCCGGCGCTGGGAGGCGCAGGCAGCGGTCAGTGTGGTCCTCGCTCTCCTCCCTCTCCAGAGGCCGTGGCTGCCTCCCCTCTCCAAGCTCAGCTGGGGCCCTGCCACTGCCCCCACCACCCACTCTGGGAGCCGAGGCTCTTCCTGGCTGTTCCCCTCGTTGGCACTCACCCCGCCCCACCCCGTAACCTGGAGAGCCTTGGGCAGGACTGTCTGTCAGGCTTCGGGGCGTGTGGATCTGACCCAGGGTAGGCGCCTGACAGATACCTCCTGGGGGACGAGAGGCACACTGAGGTCTCGTCCCTCCCCTGGTGTGGCATAGGCCATGGGAGAGTGGAGGCGGGATCAGCCCTGACTGCCCCTGACCTGGTCCAGGAATGGGCCCAATCCACCTGCTCTTTGCTTGGAGCCCAGACCTGGGGTGTTGGGGCCCACGTGGTGGGGCGGGGGCACCCCAGCCTCTGAGTGCGCGGCCCCTCCTTGCAGCCATCTGCCTGCCCAACCAGTTCCGGTGCGCCAGCGGCCAGTGCGTGCTCATCAAGCAGCAGTGCGACTCCTTCCCCGACTGCATCGACGGCTCCGACGAGCTCATGTGCGGTGAGCCACGCGCCGGACCCCCCCCCACGCCGGAGATGGGGCCGGGGAGACGTTTGCCTTCCAGGCAGGGTCTCATGGGGGGCTGGGGCCGAGGGGAGGTTCCTTGGAGGAGGCAGTGGCCAGGAGGGGAGAGTGTGGTCTTGTGCTCTGTGGGCGTCCCCGGCTGGGCAGCGGGATTACTCTGAAGGCCATGGCGGTCCTGCTTCCCGGCAGCTTGTGCCTGAGGAGGGGCGATGTGCACGCATGTGGACACACACGTGCACTCATGCACACTGACATCCACACATACACAACATGTCCCACATCCCAATCTAGTGTCATAGCCTGCACATTCAGGGATAAAGGAGGTAGAGTATGGGAGGCCAGGGCAATCAGGGAAGGCTTCCTGGAGGTGGTAGCTCTTGAAAGGCTGTCTGATTCAGACAGGAAGGGAGCTGGAGTTCCAGATAGGAAACAGGAAGGAGTTGACGTGCCTGGGGACATGGCCACCGTGTCACTGCAGAGGGTCCTGGACTGAGAGCTCTTCTCCTGTGGCTGCCAGAGAGTGAGGAGTCTGGGGGTGGGGGAGTGGAGAGGAGGTTGCCCCCGGGACTCCCTGAACGCTTTGCACCTCATGCCAGCCCAGGTCAGGCACCATCTCAAGAGGGGCCTGGGGCCAGATGGCAGCAGTGGGGCCCACGGGGGTCCCCGAGCCTCTGCTGGGCAGGTTCCCAGGCTGACTGGGTCTGTGCCTGGGCCTCAGCAGGCCTGTGGGCCCCGAGTGTCGGGGGTGATACCCACCCACAGTCAGCCTTGTCAGCAGAGCCAGCAGGTGTCCTGCCCCCTCCTTCGGGGTTCTGGCCTGCGGGAGGGGCGTAGCTGACTGTGCTCATGGCCGCTGGGCCACCCGTGGGAAGGGGCGTGTGCCTTGTCAAAGTTGAGTCTGGAGCCTGGAAACCCGTCCCCAGAGGCCCCCGCCCCACCGTGTGGCCGGATGGCAGCTCCTCAAACCCAGGTCCGGGCTCCCTCGCTGCAGGACATGGGGCCGGTGGGGACACACTCACTTCCAGCCACCACCCAGGGCCCCTGGACAAAGGAGACTGGTTGAGGGGCAGAGGGGAGGCTGGGCAGGGGCCCGGAGGAGCAGGAGGAGGTGGTGGAGGAGGAGGAGGACGGTGCTCCCGCGAGGCTGTGGGCCCCGGGGTGGGCAAGGCTGCCCAGGCCCAGCCCCCGGCCTCTCCCTGGCCTCTGTCTGTGGGTGCTGGGCCCAGGCAGAGCAGCCCCCAGGGCACATAGTGTCTGCCCCCCAGGAGGGCCCATTCCTCTGGGGTTCACGTCGGCCACCCCCTCCCCCTCTGTGCCCGGCAGAAATCACCAAGCCGCCCTCGGACGACAGCCCTGGCCACAGCAGCGCCATCGGGCCGGTCATCGGCATCATCCTCTCCCTCTTCGTCATGGGCGGGGTCTACTTTGTCTGCCAGCGCGTGGTGTGCCAGCGCTACGCGGGGGCCAACGGGCCCTTCCCGCATGAGTACGTCAGCGGGACCCCCCATGTGCCCCTCAACTTCATAGCCGCGGGCGGCTCCCAGCACGGGCCCTTCCCAGGTGAGGAGCTCGAGGCGGAGGGCCTGCAGGGATGGGGCGTGGACGGGTGCCCAGGCCCCGTGTGCACGTGGCAGACCCCGCAGGGACGGGGCGTGGACGGGGTGCCCAGGCCCCGTGTGCACGTGGCAGACCCCGGGGACGGTCCCAGCACCGGCCTTGCCCCAGCTCGGAGGCCAGTGCTGCAGCCCGTGCTCCCGAGGTGCAGGGGTCCTTAGACCCGCCCTCGGTATTCCTGTGGGATGTGTCCTGAGTCACCCTCTAGTCCTCTCGTCCCCTGGAAATGACCATGGGGGCAGCTGGGCTCCCCATAGAGCAGTGGCAGCTCCCTGCAGCAGCAGCTCTGTCGTAAGCGCAGCCAGGAGCTGTGGCTGTGTGGTTACGGTTGCCATGTGGCCTGGGCCCCGGGCGCAGCAGGTCAGGCGTGTAGAGCCGGGGCCGCGCCTCGGGGCTGGACCTTGCTGGTTCGCATCACGTGGTGCCGGTGTGTCTGGGAAGGGGAGGTCGCTGAGAGCTCTGCAGGGGCCCCCACGGCTCCAAGGCCACCTTGGGCATTGCCCCGGGCCCCTCCCTGCCCCACCCTCACCCCAAGTCAGCCTCTCTGGGCCCCGATGTCCAGATGCAGATGTGGCCTGGTTCTCGTGGGGGGTGAGGTGTCATCATCAGGGTTTCTCAGGAGCTCCTGGAGGCCCAGGTGGTGGCACCGTCACCATCCCAGCTGCCCCAGAGGGCGGGGCCCATGTGTGCCTGGCAGGCTCTGAGCGCAGCCCTGCCGAGTTCCTTCCCACAGGCCCACGTGCCCCAGGGCAGGTGCTGGGCGTCTGCCCACGTGACGTGAGCCAGCTGGCGTGGCTGTGGCCAGCGAGGCCTGCGGGGGGTGCAGGGGCCGGGAGGAAGCAGTGTGTCTGTGGGCGGCCAGGCCGCTGAGCCACTGGTCCCCTCCCCCCAGGCATCTCGTGTGGGAAGTCCGTGATGAGCTCCGTGAGCCTGATGGGGGGCCGGGGCGGGGTGCCCCTCTACGACCGCAACCACGTCACCGGGGCCTCGTCCAGCAGCTCGTCCAGCACGAAGGCCACGCTGTACCCCCCGGTGAGTGGCGCGGGCAGGGAGGGCGGGTGGCCCAGCGGGCCGTCACCGTCACTGCTGGCCGGGGTTTCCAGAGCGGGTGACTAGAGCACGGTGCGGGAGCTTGCCTTCCTCCCTCTCCGGACCCCTTCGGTTTTTTCCTCGGTGACCTTGTTTTCCACTTAGAAGAGGGTAATCCTCGTTCGTGCGGGTGATCCGAAAGCGACAGGAAAAGATAAGGCTGAGTCTCACCCGCAGTCCGCCGGGCGGTCTCTGCTCTGCCGGCCCCTGCGGCTGTGCCTGTCGCCCTGCGCAGCTCTGCCGCGGCGCGCCCTGTTGTCTCGCCCAGGCTTTGCTGAGTCCCAGGAAATGGCTGGATTGTTTTCTGAAGGATGGACGCAGGTGCTGCTTGTGGGCAGCGGAGCGGGCGAGGGCTGACCCTAAAACGGCTGCAGCTCTGATGCCCTCCGGCTCTGGGAGGTCAGCCCGAGGCGCCGGGGCCAGCGCGTGTCAACACTGGGGTCTGACTTGACGCGCTTTGTTCACTTTTAATTCCCCCCCAAACCCCAGTCCTACAGCCGTGTGCCCTTCTAAGGTGAGGACAACCCCCTACGCTTCCCCTGGGGTCTCCCCCGTGAACCCGCCTCGCAGGGCTGGTCCTTCGTGCCCTTCTTTCTGGGTGTCCCCGACGTCTGGGGTGTTCCCTCCTCCGTAGGGCACCTGCCCCTGGCAGGCCTGGCAGGCAGGGGGCGTGCAGAAGAGGGAGAAGAGGGTTATCTGTGGTTTGCTGGGCAGGAACTGAGTTTCCTGGAGGCCCCAGGGCCTGGCTGTTTAGGGACAAAGCCTGGAGCCAGAGGTTAGAAAACTCACACCATTCTTCTCAGCACACCTAACCAGCTGAGCACCAGGACCCCGTAAGGCCAGGTTTGCTCCAGGAAGCAGCTCCCCTCGCCCTAGGGCATGCACCAGGAGGCTCGGGAGAGCGACTTCTCTGTGGGGAGCGGTGGGGGTCTCACGAGATAGTAAGAGAAGACACGGACCAGCCAGCTCTGTGTCTAGACGCTTGATGGTTTAACCGTAGCCCACTGGAGTGCACAACTCATGGGCTTTGGTGCATTCGCAGATATGTGCCACCCTCACCACGGGTAATTTTAGAATGTTTTTATCGTCCCTAAAAGAAACTGTGCATGGAGCCGGCTATTTTTAAATTAGCAAAGTAATACGTATTTGTGGCACAAAATTCAAAAGGCACCGGAGAGCGTGCAGTCGGAAGAGGCCCCACCCTCGCGCCAAGCAGGACCCCCGGAGGCGTGTCCCGTGGTGGGTTTCTCTGTCCTCCCAGGGGGTGATCCGGACCTACACAATACACAAGAGTGTGGACTTTATTTCCCCTGCAAACAGATAATGGTAGATTTTGCGCAGTAGATTTTGGACGGGTTTGTCTGCCGCCTGCCCGGTTTCCTCCAGTGGGAGCGTCTTGCCCAACTGCGCCAGCGCGGTGTCACCGCAGGACGCGGGGGTGATCCTTTGACCTTACTCATATGTTACTGGTTTTACATTTGTGCTTGTGAAATCCCAAAAGGGGGGAGCTCAAGGGACCACTCAGCCTTGCCCGTCGGTCAGGATACAGGAAAGCCGGCACTGACCGAGTGCCGCCGCGGTGCCCGGCAGCTGCACGTGCCCCTGCGTGGCACACGTCTCTAGGAGGAGCTGCTGTCACCCCTGGTTTGCAGCAAGGCGGGTGAGGAACCGAGTGGTAACTGCCGGCCCTGGGCATCCTGCCTGTAGGTGCTGGAGCACGGCCGTCCTACTCCCGACGGCCCCAGACACCCCACGTCCCCTGCACCCTCAGGTTGGATCTGCTTCAAGGCAGCACTGTCCCGTTCTTAGTGGCTGACCGGTGCCCTTTGTCGGGTGTGGCCGGGCCCATGCGGACGGTGTCAGGGTCCCCCCTGCAAGGCCGGGCCTCGGCCACTCTGACTGCTCTTGCCAAGTGGCCTCCGCAGAGGACAGTCCGTCTTCCCGCAGCAGAGGGCCACACGGCAAGCCTGTCCCTGCCAGACTTCTCTCCACCAGTCTAATGCAGGGAATCGTGTTGAAATCTTAAATGTTAATTAATTAATTATTAGAGACAGGCTGTTGCTGTCCCACCCAGGCTGGGGCGCAGTGCTGCGGTCACAGCTCATTGCAGCCTCCAACTCCTGGGTTCAAGGGATCCTCCCACCTGGGCCTCCCAAAGGGCTAGGACTACAGGTGTGAGCCGTGGAGCCTGGCCTGTATTTCTTTTATGGTGAATGGCATTGCACATCTTTTTTGTGTGTGTTTAAGAACATTTGTCATTTTATTTTGCTTAGAAGGGTCTGTGCATGTCCTTTTTACACTGGATTGTTGATACTTTCCCTACTCGTTGGTAAGATCTCTTTAGATGCAGAGATGCTAAGGAAATTGGCCCATTGCCTGGGATATGTGTTGAAGATGTTTGTTTCCCAGGGCTTTTGTCTTTTGATTTGGGTTATGGTATGTCTTGCCATTCATGCAATGAAATTGTTAATCTTTTATGATGCCTGATGTCCTTTTGGTCATGCTCAGAAAGGCCTTCTCTACTCTGATCATAAAAAAACTCCCTTCCACATTCTCTTTCTTAGTGTCCTTGTGCTTTTTGTTTTATGTTTAAATCCTTGAACCTCCTGGGATGCAGTGAGATGTACAGGCGTCCGCTTGTCTCTTTGCTGGTGGCTGCCAGGTGACTTGTACTGTGGGCTGCAGTCAGGAGACAGAGACCACGTGGTAATGGGAACACACGAAGTTCAATGAGTAGGCACGTTAACAGGGCTTGGAATTGACAGGGCATCGGCCAAGGAGAGGGAAAGAGAACTCTAAGGCTTCAGGAACGGTGGGTGGGCCGGGGTCGCGCCCCCAAGGGAGAGCCCCCTGGGCGGAGATCCAGCCCTTGTGGAACAGGCGTAGCTGTGGCTCACCAGCCGGCTGAGACGCCGTGCACTGCCTGGCTCTGGGAGGCACCTTCACATGGCAGATTCATCTACTTACTGTTGCAGTTTGGGGGCAAGTGGCAGTACAGTCCCTTGAGAAGGGGGTGCCTTTTTCTGGCAGTGGGGCTAGAGCCCCTCCGTCAGCGTGGTGAGCCCCGTGTGTGCGTCAGGGCTGAGCAGGGACACAGAGCCGCCTCCTGCGTGTTAGGAATAAGGACGCCATTACTGGGTTAGACTGTCTGGTGGTGGCAGGAGGTGTGGGAGTAAAAGTCAGAAGGAGAGTTAGCGGAGAAGTCCCCGGGGAGCCTGGCCAGGTGCTCCCTGGTGCAGGTGGGCACGCCGGGGCCGGGGCATCTCCTGCTGCAGCCGGTCAGGCTGGCTGTGACGGGGGCTGGCATAGGAGTCGGGGGACCTTCTCGAAGTGCTGCCTCCATGGGTGAGCGTCTGGGCGTGGGCCTGGGGTCACTGCTGGCCAGCAGGGCTGGTGGCTCTGGGAGGGTGAGGTCACCAGGGCCGAAAGTGCCCCTGTTCTCTGCCTCTCACTGCAGCGACCTCCAGGGCAGAGTGCTGCTGCCTCCCTCCTCGTGCAGGTCTCACCGCTCTGACCAGAACCGGGCCGGGAAAGGGCTCCTGGGAAGCGGGGGCAGCGTGGCCCAGCCAGGGCCCCTCCCTGTGAGGACAGCGCAGGGCGGGCTGGGGGAGGAGTCGCAGCGGGCGAGGCCCCAGTCACCCCTGCTTGGCTCTCCTCAGATCCTGAACCCGCCGCCGTCCCCCGCCACGGACCCCTCCCTGTACAACGTGGACATGTTCTACTCTTCAAACATTCCGGCCGCCGCCAGGCCGTACAGGTAGGGAGTCCCCGCCAGGGCCCTGCCGGTGCCGTGGCCACGTGGGCTCAGACCAGCCTGGGGGGGGGCCAGCCCACCTCTTGGTCTCCGAGGCACCTGCTGCCCTGGGAGGGGCACTTGTGGGCCAGGACACGGCTTTGAGCTGTGGGCCCCGAAGGTGCCACCAGGGGTGTTCCCACGCTGTTGTCCCACTGCAGGGGAGGCCGAGGACTTGGGCTCCAGCGTCCCTCTGTGCTCTTGCATCTGGCCGTGGCCCCTGGCCATCGACACCCCCTCTGGGTGCCTTAGTCCTCGTAGGATAGAATGTGAATGTGGGGGCTGGTGCGGCTCCCAGCCCGAGGGCGTGGCCGTTTCAGGATGATCCTGGCCCGGCCTGACACCAGTGCCCACGTTGGGGTCACAGGCCCCTCCTCCCTGGGATGTCAGGAAGTGGGGTCCAGGTCAGAGCCTGGGGTAGAGCTGGGTGATCCTCCTGACCTTCAACCCTGTGGTCTCAGCCAGCATGTCACATCCCCCAGCAGTACTGGGCCACCCCGCAGGGGCAGTGGTGGGTGGCTGGGTCCGCCAGCACTCTGGCACCCCTGGCCTGGGTCCGGGAGCCGCAGGGCCTTCTGAGCGTGGCACCGCCCGCCACCTAGTGGCAACTTCTGGGAACTGCGGCCTGGGCAGCGGCCAACCTCGGTTTCCAGCCCCTCCTATTGGGTCACCACCTGCTCAAGGACCTGCAGTGGCCCCCTAGTGCCTCAGCACCACATCCAGCCACTGCGGCCCACCTGGGGCTGTCACAGTCACAGCAGCCTCATCCGATACCGTCCCCAGAGCTGTCACATCCACACCAGGCAGGCCAGCCCCGCCTGTCCCTCCTTGTGCCTGTGCTCATGCCACCCTGCCCTGGGCCCCACCGCTGAGACGTCTTCCCTCCCCACGGTCTGACGTCTCAGCAGCTGGGGTCACCAGGTGTGGGCTCCACCTTCCCGCCCACTGTGAGCCCCATGTGCTGGGGCGGGACTGGTAAAACCCACCGCGATCCCAGCCTGGACGCGGGCTGTGCGGCTTGACTCGGGATCCTGGGCCGCAGCGGGGTGCTGGCAGCCCCTGGAAGACGGGCATTCCAGAATCAGGTCGCTTTAACCCTAGCTGGGACCATTCCAGGCCCGTCGGTCTCCAACGTTTACGGTGTGAGAGTATGGTCCATGGCTGCCTTCTAGGAGCACCTTCTAGGAAGAGTTGGGAACTGTTTCTAGCACTTTCCATGCAGAATCTCCTTTACTCCTCACAGGCCCCCTTTAAATGGGCACTGCTTCATGCCCCCTTTTTATCAGCGAGAAACTGAAGCTCAGAGAGGTCACGCACATTACTGCCCGCAGTCACCTAGGCAGGCTGCAGAGAGCAACCCGCCGGGGCCTGGGCATGGCAGCCCCAAGGTGGAGGTGCAGACACGCCCACGTTACAGGCAGGGATGTTGAGGCTCAGAGAGGGTGCATGACGAGCCCAGGCCACACAGCAGGTTGGGTCCCAGCTCAGGGCTTTCCCGTCCGTAGCTCCGGGCCCCTGCGCCCAGCAGAGCGGACGTGCACAGGGGCCCCTGAGCCCCGGCCCTACTCCTCGCCGCGTTTGTCTCTTGCAGGCCCTACATCGTCCGTGGCGTGGCTCCCCCGACCACGCCCTGCAGCACGGACGTGTGTGACAGTGACTACAGCGCCAGCCGCTGGAAGGCCAGCAAGTACTACCTGGATTTGAACTCGGACTCAGACCCCTACCCGCCCCCACCCACGCCCCACAGCCAGTACCTGTCGGCGGAGGACAGCTGCCCGCCCTCGCCCGCCACGGAGCGGAGCTATTTCCACCTCTTCCCGCCCCCTCCGTCCCCCTGCACGGACTCGTCCTGACCTTGGCCGGGCCACCCTGGCCTCTCTGCGCCCCTGTAAATAGTTTTAAATATGAACAAAGAAAAAAATATATTTTATGATTTAAGAAATAAATATAATTGGGATTTTAAAAACGCAAGAAATGTGAACAGTGATGGGGTGGGCAGGGCTGGGAAAACTTTGTACAGTGGAGAAATATTTATAAACTTAATTTTTTTAAAACCTAACTGCCATTCTTTTGTGCACTGTGTGCGTTCAAGTTGCGTGTCCCTGTGGAGCAAACGCTGACCCCGGGACTGAGGTCAGCGCCCTCAGCTTTTCCTGCGTGAGGGTCCCTCTGTCAGGTTCCCCCAGGGAAGGGCTGGGACCTCCGCAGGGGCTGGCATGCTCCTAGGAGGTGTCCTTGGCCCGGAAGACAGGCCAGGCTGCAGGGACGTGTGGATGGCTCTGCCGTTGCTGTCCTCAAAGTCTTAGCAACGTTGGAGAAAGGGTCCTGCATCTTCACCTTGTGCGGGGCCTGCAGATGATGTGCCTGGGCTTTGGGCTGTTCCCAGGCCAGTCCTGGCTGCCCTGTGACCGCTTGTGTGCCGGCCCAGGGCTGCTGCCCATCGCAAGAGCAGGGGCTGCCTCTGTGCCGACCCCCCTGGGTGGGCTGCTGAGCCCCCTGTGCTGAGCTGCACTTGCCCTGGGAGGAATGGACCCTGGGTCCTCGGTCCCGGTGGGGCAGTCGGCAGGCAAGGCCTGAGGCCTGCTGTGCCCCACCCCGGGTGGGCGGTGCTGCAGAAGACAGGCAGAGGCCCGGCCCCCAGGGCGTCCCTAGACTGTGGAAGGAGACAGGAGTCGAGTGCTGAGGACGCAGGGCTCCCGAAAGCCAGGCTAGCAGCTGCTGTCTTCAGAGGGCGGGGAGGAAATGCGCAGAGAGAGCATCAGCCTGGGAGGTTCTGAGCCCAGTGAGAATGTGGAGGCAGGTGAGCTCCTTGCTGAGTGCAACTCGACTTAAGGATGAAATTACAGGGCTGGACGCACCGGCTCAAGCCTAGATCCCAGCACTCTGGGAGGCTGAGGCAGGAGGATCGCTTGAGGCCAAGAATGAGCTGTGATGATGCCACTGGACTCCAGCCTGGCCGACAGAGCAAGAACCTGTCTCCAAAAAAAAAAAAAAAATTCAATGAGTTATGGGCACTGAAAAAAAAGAAAAAAAAAAAAAAGAAAGAAAAATACAAGCATCTGGAAGAAATGCTTCGAGTGCGCCTCCAGGCTTCCCAACGGGACTCCGAAAATGACCCAAGACCAGCAGGGGAGTCTTGTGCACAACCAACTGCTGGATGTCCTCCACAGTGGGAGGACCCCCGAAACACTCGGGGGACCCTGATGACCGCTCCACAGGGGACAGCCGAGGAATGTGTGACACACCCTCGGGAGTCGCCACCCCTGCCCCGACTGCCCAGGAGTCCCCTGAGGCGAGGGGTCAGCACTAGCAGCGATGGAGACGGCCGACTTGCCAGCACGGAGAGCAGACGACGGGTGGGGACCTACGCCCCGGGCCCTGTGCAGACAGGCGCTGCACCCACCCGGCCCATCTGGTGCCGAGCGGCCCTGGTGAGGATTCCGTGAACTAACGTCTCCAGTAGCAGGTCCTTGGCAATGGGAAGCTGTGACCTACTATCAAAGCTTGGAGAAGAGACAGACAAGGTCACACTGTTAAGACCAGCAGAGCCAGAGGGGCACCCAAGCGCCTAGGCCCCAAGACTGGGTCTCCTGCCACCTGCCGCAGAGCTGCCTGCGGGGCGCTGGACTCCCAAGCACTCAGGGTTCCTGATCTGCCAGATTGGGCCACACACCCCGAGGTGCTTGTGACGGCACAGGTGTCAACCTGGATAACCCAGTGGAGGCCAATTTTGACTCAGAAGCAGCAGCTGCATCATGAGGGGTCCCCCATGAGCGCCCCTACTCTGCCCAGCCAGACATCCCGTCCGACAGTGCCTGCCAGGGGTCAGGGAAGGAGTGGCCTGGGCTGCTGGCCCTGGCACCTGTGTGGGCCCGGGAAGGGCGGGTCACCCTCTGCATGAGTCGCCTCCCCCACCTTCCCTAGAGCCATGGCATGGCTAGGCGTGCCGTCCCGGTGTTCAGAGGCCTCTCTGCTGGACCCTTCCTGCCCACACCGTTGGCTAGGGGGAGTGAGGAGCCAAACTCTAGGCCGCCTACTACATGCCAAGTAAATCCATTAGCTTCCAGTAAGCACCTACTGCATGTAGAGCCTTGCACTTAAGCCACTTACACGCATGGAGACCCAGCATGTAAGTCAGGTGTGGCCCTTCCCTTGAACGCGCTCCAAATCCAGAGATGCGGGGCAGTTTCCAAAGCCACGGGGGAAGCCTAGGACTGAGAGGCCCTGGAGCCAGACAGGGCATCGTATTCAGATGGGAAGGCAGGGAGGGCTTCCTGGAGGAGGCCCTGTCTGAGCTGTGTCTTCAGTGAGGGGGTGAAATTAACCTGGCTTATTTAAACTTCACAACAGCCCAGCTAGGTAGATATATGTAGTTGAGGAAACTGAGGCTTGGATAAAAAGAAGTAAGGCCAGAATTGTTTTCATTCATTTAATCATTCCTTTATCCAATAAATGTTACTAACTGCCTACCAGGTGCTACTTGATGTGGCCAAAAGGGCTTCCATCTTCCCTGCAAACCCTCCCCCTCTGCAGTGACAGCCACTACTCCCCAAGTCTCTGTCACCCCATGTTTCCCTCACAGAGCCCTGTAATGGGCTCCCTCCCAGCCAACCCCAGCAGAAGGGGCCCTTTCCTCAGCTCAGCCACACCCTGCCCCTCCCAGGATGGGTGTGGGAGCTTCCTGCCTGCCCCGGCCACTGCCGCAGCACCTCTCCCTCCCTGCCTGTTGAACAAAGTCCACGTGGCCAGGTCTTGGGCATTTCCCCTGCCGGCCAGCCCACCGGGGACCTGGGTGTAGTTAATGTGGGAGGTCTTGTCCCTGAGAAATCTGGGTGGTCAGGAAATTGGGTGGGGCTTGGGTCCCACTCAGCCTCTGCAGGGTTCCTTCTCTTGGGTCATGTGGCTAGATCTTCACTGTACGGGGACCACCTCTTGGACCTGGCTCTCAGATCAGAGGCTGTGGCCCCACGAAGGAACCCCCTCCTCTTGGGGTCTTCTCTCAGATTCCCATACCTCTACCTCTTTCCCCTCCTGCTGATGGCCCAGCCTCCCTATGGGAAGGAGCCTGTCGGGGGACTCTGCGGGCTCCTTAGTCCAGCCCCTGGGCGTCCCTGCTGACCCTGTGCTACTGCCGCTGCTTGCCGCCCTTGCTTCAGCCTGTCCTTTCTAATGTGTGGGCCACCCTTCTCCTGCCTTGGCTCCCAGGTTCTGAGCACAGACCCCAAGTGTCCCTGCCTGCCTTCCACCTCTGCAATTCCCCCGTGGGCACCCTGACCCTGTCCTCGCCAAGTGCTCACTCCCCGGCACGCCCTCCCCCCTGCCCCAGCTACCTGCCTACGGGCCCCTCCCTAACCCTCTGCCCAAGCACCCCTGCTGGTTGCACCCTGGCCTGTGCTCCCCACTGGCCGTGTGGCCTTGGGCAAGGCTTCTCGCTTCTCTGAGCAGGTCAGTGTGAGCAACACCTGCCCTGGTTTGCCGCCTCCCTAGAGGCCGGGACCTTTCACAGCACGGGCACAGCTTGGCAGGTACAGTCGTCCCTCTGTATCCGTGGGAGATTGGCTGTAGGCCCCCCAGGATGCTCAAGTCCCTTATATAAAATGGTGTACACACCTGTAATCCTAGCACTCTGGGAGGCCGAGGCGTATGGGTCGTTTGAACTTAGGAGTTCAAGACCAGCCTGAGCAAGAGCGAGACCCCGTCTCTACTATAAATAGAAAGAAATTAATTGGCCAACTAAAAATATATAGAAAAAATTAGCCGGGCATGGTGGTGCATGCCTGTAGTCCCAGCTACTCGGGAGGCTGAGGCAGGAGGATCGCTTGAGCCCAGGAGTTTGAGGTTGCTGTGAGCGAGGCTGACGCCACAGCACTCTAGCCCGGCAACAGAGTGAGACTCTGTCTCAAATGAATGAATGAATGAATGAATGAATGAATAGCATAGTCCAGTCCTGTGCCACTTAATGCTGGGGATATGTTCCGAGAAAGGCATTGTTAGGCAATTTAACCGTTGTGTGAATAACCTAGAGTGCACTTACACCAGCCTAGATGGCAGAACATGCAGCACGTCACTACGGAATCCTGTAGGCACAGGCACACGGTGGCAGATAGTTGTGTATCTAAACACACCTCAGCAGAGACACAGTACAGGAAAAGTACGGTATAATCTTACAAGACCACTGTCACACATGGCTTCCATCACTGCTGAACCACCCTCACTCAGTGCATGACTATACGTGCATATACCCTACACACATCCTCCTGTATACTCTAAATCAGGCGTCCTCAAACTACAGCCCTCGGGCCACATGCGGGCCGCTGAGGACATTTATCCAGCCCTCCGGGGGTTTTTGCCGCAGCTGCCTGTCCTGCTCAGCAGCCGACTCACCCCGGGCCCGCCCACAGCGCGCACTCTCCAACGGTCTGAGGGACAGTGAACTGGCCCCCTGTTTAAAAAGTTTGAGGACCCCTGCTCTAAATCATCTCTAGGTTACTTATAATACCTAACACAGTGTAAATGCTATGTAAATAGTTGCTATACTGTATTAAACAACTGGCTGTTTTTATTGTATTGTTATTTATTTACTTATTTATTTTTGAGATGAGGGTCTTACTGAACTGGTCTCGAACTCCTGGCCTCAAGTGATCCTCTCACCTCAGCCTCCTGAGTAGCTGGGATAACAGGCGTGTGCCACCATGCCAGGTGTATTGTTTTTATTTTTTTGTCAAGTATTTTTGATCTGGGGTTGGTTGAATCCCTGGATATGGAACCTGCAGATACAGAGGGTCAAACTGGGGTGGGGAACCTGGGGCCTTAAGGCCATCTGTGACCTTCTAGGTCCGTGAGTGAGTGTGGCCTTTTGACAGAATCCCAACTTTATAGAACAAATCCTTTTATTAAAAGGGGTGCAAGCAGAGAAAGATGGAGCTTTTCTTGCCTTCTCTGGTGCTTACAAAAGAACAATCTTGAAGTGAGGAGGCCGCAGGTCCCCCACCCCTAAGTGGGGGTGATGCTGCTGTTCTGGAACTAAGGGCAACGCATTCCTTCTAGAGAATCTCCTCCAGAGACAGGCTCTGCTGGGGGGCGGCGGGTGCACTCGCCCAGGGACCCAGCGCCCAGGCCCAGCGAGGTGGGGGCGGCCGACTGCAGGCTGCGCAAGGGTGGGGCTGGGGGTGCAGAAGGACGCTGAGCTGCCGGAAGGCAGCCAGGTGCCCACCTCGGCAGGTCCTACCCCCATTCCCTCCATCCCCAGGGGCCCAGCCCTGCCACTTTTCCCCGGGGGTCTGGGGAAGCCACACGGTAGCCATGCTGTGTCCTCTTTGAGCAGGAGTGCCTGTCCCTGACCACGCCAGCGCCACTGGAGCCAGCGTGGGAGACACCTGCCTCTCCAGTGCCCCAAACCTCACCTTGGGGTCTCGGTGCTGGTTTCCCTCGCTGACAGCTCGGCCCAAGAGCTCACGCCTCAGTCCTCTCTGTCCCGGGAGTGAAGTGGCTGTTTAGCTTACTGTCTGTCACCTCGCGTTTCCCAGGGGCCGCAGCGCGGGCACATACCTGGCGCTCTGCAAAGGCGCACCCCAGGTGTGCGGGTCTGCAGCAGCCTCAGCTCCCGCTTCCGTCGCCTGTCCCCGGAGGCTGGCCCGGTGTGTCCTTTCCCCGCCGGCTGCTCCTAACTTCTGCCCCGGTGTCGGTTTCCACGGGCCCCGAAAGGCGCTGCGAATCCATGTGGAGATAAAGTCGGTTATTAGTGGGGAGGCACAAGGTGGGCTATCTTGGTGTCCCCGACAGGCGGGGGCGCGGAAGGGGGAGCCCAGACGGGCATTAGGAAGCTGGTGTGTGAATCCTGCCCCCCAAGACAAAAGGGGTGCCCCCTTCCCCTCGACAAGCGCATTTATCTTTCTTCTAACTAGTGGATCACAGATAGGGACACTCAGGGACTCCTCATCTTGAACTCCCACTTCTGGCGCAGCCACCCGATTATTCGGGTAAAGGGGCCACGACCAGCGACCCCTCTCACAAAATCCAGCTGTGGAGAATGCGGGCATCAATCCCGCTACCTCTCACATGCTAAGCGAGCGCTCTACCATTTGAGCTAATTCCCCAGCTAGGGCCCACTTCCGCCGCCAGCACGCATTGTGGCACACGTCATCACCGGTTTCCTCGAGGCCCTCCGCTCCGCCAGGCCGGCCGTCCCGCTACCCCATTGGTTTCCTTGCAGCTCCGGCTCCATGGCCATGATTGGTTTGGCTCAATATAGCTTAAAAAGCATTGGCCACTTGGATTGGTGGTCTGAAGCGTCCGTCAAGCAGACGCCCTGCTGTTGCTACGGTGTAGGGGGACCCAACTAGGTTTCTCCCGGTTTCTGATTTGTTTCTCAGTCTCCGGGTCCTAGAGGTTCCGGATCCTTCAAGTCCATGGGAAAAGAACGCGCCCCTCGCGCTTGACTGACTAGGCCTGTGAGCCAATCGGAGTGTATGCAAGGGAGCCGCTGGGCGATCCAATAGGTTGCAGGGGGCGAACGAGGGAGTCCAATGAGCGTGGCGCTGGGGGCAGGGGCGGGTCACGATTGGCTGCGAGGTGGCCGGAGGGAGGGGGGAAGAACTCAAGGCCTGCTTGATACGTCCGCCATTTTGGGCGCTTGGCTGATGGTGTCGGTGAGCGCGTTTCCCGCCTGAGCGCAACTAGCGGCGGGTTGTGGGCACCTTCAGGTAATGAGGGGGGCGGCGGGGCAGGCCGCAGCGCGGGGTGCGCCGGGCGCGCGGGCGGGCGGGCGGGCGGGCGGCGGGGCCGCTCCGCCTGGGCCTCGGCGGCGCGGGGAGAGAGCGTCCCGTCCCCTCTCCCCTCCCCCCCGGAATTCGCTGCTCCGCGGGCCCGGGAGGCGCGGCGCCCTGTCCCTCCCGGCCGCTCCCCGCTCGCTCCTGTCAGCTCGGGGCCCGGCGGCCCGGGCGCCGGCGGCGGGATGCGGCCCGGGCGGCGAACTTTGCTCCGCGCTGACGTCCGCGGCCTTGCTTGGCGGCGGGGCGGGCCGGCGAGACGCGCCCCTGCCCGGGCTCCGGCTCCAGCCTTTCCGCCCCGCCAGCCGCAGCCCGCGGCGTCGCCCACCGCCCCGGCTCGGGCTCCGGCCCCGCTCCCGCCGGGCCTCCTGGCGGCCGGCTCCCGGACAACTTCTCTGGGGCCTCGGGGAGCGTATCAAGTTGAGGCAGCAACTCGTAGAGGTTCCTGAAGGCCATTGTTGGACTCTTCTCCGGGAAACAAGTTTTGTGGGTTTCTGTTAATTCGCCGCAGAGTCATCAGAATACGCACAAACCAGTTCGGAGTCTTTCAGTAGCCTGCCCGGTGATCTTTTCAACTCCGGTGCTGTGCCTCGGACGTAGACTTGGGCTCAAATGCTGCCTCCCCGGTGTACTGGAGCCAGAGAGGTGGTCCTTCGTGGGGCTTAAAGTACCTCCCTCTTAAAGAAGCCCGTTCTCTCTTAACTTGGAGGTGTTTCTTCCTGAGGGCTTGCTTGCTTTCACCACATCTTGGGCTTTCAGTTGTAGGTGGACGGAACGAGTCCTTGGCTGTATCTCCTGCCCTAACGTTTCAACCTCATGCCTTAAAATGTCATTTTTCTTGTACTTAACATTTTCTCTGTGGGGAGGGATGTTTTGCGTTTATGGGAGAGTGGGCCTGGTAGTTGTTTCCTTTCATTCTCACAGCACTTGTTAATGTTGATACTGTTCCACTTTTAGAGTGTGAAGTTTACTTTGATTTTGTCTTCAAGGTCATGTTGTAGATAGGCATCAATAGGGACTCCAGATTTCCAGCCATTGAAATGTGCCTCAGCAAATGTGTGATACCTAGTTTGTGGTGGTGGTTGAGTTTTCTTTACTCTGGAGTTAAAACTGCCTGGATTCAGATCTTGACTTGACCACTTTCTAGCTCTGTGACCTTGGGCAAGTTAGTCTGTTTCCTCTGTAATATGGGAATCATAATAGCGTCTACCCCGTAAATTTGTTAGGACAAATGAGTTAATGCATGTAAAGCAGATAGAACCGTGCTTGGCACATAGAAACAGCTTAGTAATTAGTGGCTATTGTTACTAATTTAAATTCGATTTTTAAGTGTTTGGATACTATTGAGAAGTCAAATGAGTGTTTAAGCCCTGTGTCTTGGTGACTTTTTAGAAAGCTTTGTGTATTTAAGAGTTACTTGGGCTGATAAAGTGAACTGGAAATTATTTTTTCAGGAGTAAAGTTGTTGAATATTCATTTAATTACATACATTTGATAGAGTAATTAATTAGTGGTGTTACCTCAGAATGTTTTGTTTAAACGAGGTTAAATACAGAAAAGTCCATCAGGACTCTGTTAAGTAGGACTCTGTTACTCATGTACTTTTGGCTACTACTTCATGGGTTTGATTGGCCCCCAAATCCATAACTTGAGGGTTTCTTAGTGTACTCCTGGTTGTTATTGAAGATTGAAAGGATACTGTGTATTTTGATATACTTCAGCAAAGATAGTTTGGGAAATAGCTGTTGTCCTGGATGAATGCTTTGGAAGCTATTCTGCACTTCATTATGTCTGGTCAGGGAGTCTGGAATATTTAACAAAATGCTATTCACTCATACATAAATGCAGTCTTTTAAGGCCTACCCTGTGCTGTTCGCCATGGTTCATGAAACCATGCTTGCGCTTCCCTTGGTATTACTGTATTTGCTTGGGACTTGGCTTGCTTTGTTGCTCTGGGGAAGTGTATTTTGACAGACTTAGTCTTATGTAGAAATAAGCATCTTGCTGGTGGAACTTAAGGACGGGAAGAAGATCGTTTTGGATTTAGAAGACTTTAACTTTTGTGTAAAGTATGGAAAACCAAATTAAATGAACAAAAAATTGGTATTTTCAATCAACTAATTGAGAATTTGAGAGTCAGCCTGTAGCTAAGCAGAAAATGAATATTAATAAAATTAAGATAGGGTGAGGTTGCTTAGTTTTTTAAGTTAAGTTTTTGCATCTATTTGGTATAAAGATAAATGTGATAATGTCCTTATTACAAGCAAGCATCTCTTCCTTAAAACAGTGTTTGTCAGGATCAGTATTCAGTTTGTTTCTAGGATAAACTTGTATCTTGCTGTTTTATGTTTTTGGTATTTGAGAGGCAGCTCCTGTGTGTGTGTGTGTGTGTGTGTGTGTGTGTGTGTGTGTGTGTGTGTATTGGTCTAAAGTTTTTACAATATTTTTCTACACTTAAGAAGAGTAAATGATAGTGAGAGTGAAGCTCCTCTGTCTGTTCAACTAAAGCTCTGTGTTGAGTTTATTATAAAAAGCACAAGAGTCTGCTTTGGTCCTTATGAGTCAAGATCTAAGCCCCATTGGCTAAGTAGTGTTAGCTAGTTTTTCTCAGGATGTGCTGAAAAATAGACCAGGCCTCTTGGCTTTAAGCAGTGTTCATATTTCTTCCCTTTCTTTCTTTCTTTCTTTTTTTTTTTTTAAGAGACACAGTCTAACTCTGTCACCCAGGCTGGAGTGCAGTGGTAATCATACCTCACTGCAGCCTTGAACTCCTGGGCTCAGGTGATCCTGCTGCCTCAGCCTGAGTAGCTGGGATTAAAGCTACAGCATGTGCCACCACACCCACCATACTCTAAAATAATATTTTTTATTGTTTTTAGAGATGTGCTCACACTGCATTGCCCAGGCTAGTCTTGAACTCCAAGTCTCAAGCAGTCCTCCTGTCTTTGGCCTCCAGAGTTGCTGAGATTACAGGCGTGAGCCACCACATCTGGCTTTCTTTCTTAACAGAACTTCAAATGATTCGGTTTTGATTTATTCTAGATCAAGGATTCTCAGCTGGGGGTGACCACTCCCCCAAACATTTGGCAGTCTGGAGACTTTTTTTTGCTTCTCACACCTCTGGGGATGGCTAATGTGCTTCTAGAGGATAGAGGCCAAGGATACTGCTAAACATCCTACATTGTGGACACTTGCCCTCCCAAACAACAAAATAATTCAGCCCCAGATAACAACAGTGTTGAGTTTGAGAAACCCTGCTCTAGATGAATGCTAGACTGGCCTGCATTGGAATCATTTGATATACTTTAAGACCATGGATGTTGGACACCACTTTTGGACATTTGTGGTGGGATTGAGAATCTATTTTTAAAAAGCTTCCTAGGCCAGGAGTGGTGGCTCACACCTGTAATCCTAGCACTGCGGGAGGCCGAGGAGGGCAGATTGCTCGAGGTTAGGAGTTTGAAGACCAGCCTGAGTGAGACCTCTACTAAAAATAGAAAGAAATTAATTGACCAACTAAAAATATATAGAAAAAATTAGCCGGGCATGGTGGCACATGCCTGTAGTCCTTGCTACTTGGGATGTTGAGGTAGTAGGATCGCTTGAGCCCAGGAGTTTGAGGTTGCTGTGAGCTAGGCTGATGCCATGGCACTCACTCTAGCCTGGACAACAAAGTGAGACTCTGTCTCAAAAACAAACAAACAAACAAAAAAAAACTTCCTAGACAATACTGACGTGCAGCTGGGTTTGGGAGCCACTGTTCTAGACCATAGATTTTAGGGATGGTTTATGAGTTAAAGGATCCTTCTGGTGATCTGTGAACTCTGTCTTTGCAGTACCTAAATCCTGCATTGGAGATTATTAGTAGTGGGCAGAGATGGTGTACTTAACATAATTTTTCAGGTGTCTGAAGACTGAAGTTTTTAAAAAATATATTAAATAAATTGATTTCATAAAGTAATTTAGAAACTTTTTTTTACCTTTACCTCATGAAAATACGTTACCTTATCATGCAGAATCTTAGCAGAATTCCTACCTATTTAGTTTGCTTCTGTGCTGAATAACCTTATAATACTGTAAATTTTGAGTTTTGTATCTTTTGCCCTCATTTTGTCAATCAACTCAGTTGTTTTGAGATGCCAGCTTCAACTTTTTTTATTTTTAATTTTTTTAGAATTATTTTTTGATGAAGACCTCCCTATTCCCAGAGAATTAGCTCTGGATCAGTTTACCAGTTCTGCCCTTGCAGGGCAGGAGAGGCATATGGTATGCTCAACCTTTAAGGGGACCCTTCTGTGCCCTGGACACTGGGTCCAAATGGGAGTGTTCTTACCTCCTGGGGAGATGAGGTGCAGTGCTAGAGAGAAGGGGGAGAGATCTTTTTCTTGCGCATACTTAAAATCTAGATTATCTAGTTTCTTGAATGGAAGAATGTTAGTATGAAAACTTATACAAAATTTCAACAACTAAATGTTAGTATCTGGACATAAAAAAGACAGAAGATCACAGACGCATTTTCTGATTCTTGACCCTGAAATTCAGTCTGTGGCTATGTTGATTACTACAGGAGACCCCATCTACTTCTGATCTTCATTTATTTGATGAGCAAATATATTGAGTCCTTACTCTGCCAGGAACTGTATTAGTGATTTACTGGTGAACAGGCCCTTAAGGATTTGCTGTCTAGAGGGAGAGGCAAGCAATTACAAAACAGACCAGTTGACAAAGCTTGTTAGAATTGTACATGTGTGAGTAGTTCTTAGAGGCTTTGGAGGAAAGCCGTTTTCTAGTTGGTTGGCTTATTTGTTTAAACTTTGGGTGGTGGAGAGCTCAGAAGTTTTGCAAAAGAATAAAATAGTTATACTTTTGTTACTCATTTGTACTAAATGTTTACCTTGACTTGCCTCCTTAGTTTGAGGTTTTTAAAAAAGCAATGCCAGGCCGGGCTGGCGCTGGGGTGGCTCACGCCTGTAATCCTAGCACTCTGGGAGGCAAGGTGGGTGGATCACTAAAGGTCAGGAGTTCGAAACCAGCCTGAGTGAGACCCCGCCCTAAAAATAGAAAGAAACTAATTGACCAATTAAAAATATATATACAAAAAATTAGCCAGGCATGGTGGTGCATGCCTGTAGTCCCAGCTACTTGGGAGGCTGAGGCAGTAGGATCGCTTGAACCCAGGAGATTGAGGTTGCTGTGAGCTAGGCTGATACCACTGCACTCACTCTACCCTGAGCAACAAAGTGAGACTGTCTCAAAAAAAAAAAAAAGCAATGCCATTCTTCCCATGCTGGTGAAGCTGTTTTGTCAAGACAGATAGGATTGATGTTTATTATTTATTATTCCATACACGTTGGTTTTCTTTCTTGCTTTTTTTTTTTTTTTTTGAGACAAAGTCTCACTCTCTTGCCCAGGGTAGAGTGCTGTGGCGTCAGCCTAGCTCATAGCAACCTCCAGCTCCTGGGCTCAAGCAGTCCTCCTGCCTCAGCCTCCCGAGTAGCTGGGACTACAGGCATGCACCACCATGCCCGGCTAATTTTTTCTATATATTTTTAGTTGGCCAATTAATTTATTTCTATTTTTAGTAGAGATTGGGTCTTGCTCTTGCTCAGGCTGGTTTCGAACTCCTGACTTGGAGTGATCCTCCCGCCTCGGCCTCCCAGAGTGCTGGGATTATAGGCGTAAACCACCACGCCCAGCCCATACATACTGGTTTTCATCAGTCAAATTTGAAACACTGACTCTGTGGTTCCAGGCTCATCAGAGGCTTGATGTAGGTTCTTGCTAAATATCTTGAAACATCCTTGAAATGGATGTGCTTTGAGTGGGAATGGTTTGTTGTTGTTGTTGTTTTTCTGCTGCAGTGTGGATCTAGGTTGCCTGGAGATTTGTTTTTGTGACCTTTTGACTTTGGCTTAGATTTAGTTGTCATGGGAGCCCCCTTTCTTCCTCCCACCCCCCTCTGTTCTGCTTTACTGGAAGGAAGATAGTTACTAGTCAGATCAATACTCAGTTTATTTCAGCTTTTGAAAGATTATAGAGTGACATCTGGATACCAGATAGATTGGGTAGGTGGTAAAGAAACGAGTAAAGGGGCATCTGGCAGTATGTGAAAATGCTTCTTACCTCTATGTCTAGCTAGGACATTTTCATTATCACAGACTTGGCCAAGAGCTGGCTTTACCCCTAGTAGAGGCTGTTTACCACCATAGTAGAGGCTGGTCAGTGTTGACCTGTTTTAGATGTACTGGTGAAGAAGTTGACTGAATTTATACAATTAAAGTTTGGTAGGTTCTGAACATCTTTTCACATCTTTTCATATAAGGAGGCTCTGATTTTGTACTTCTCAGCAACTGTGGAGAAAACTACGTATTATTAGTTCCAAAATTTCTTATAGTGGGTGTATATATTGATTTGAAATGATATGTATACCCCAGAGGTTTACTGCCATGAAATCTGATGGCCCAAAGGAAAGATGAATGAAAGATTGCTTTTAGGAACATTGGAGAGCAGGACTAAAAAGGCTGCAGAAATAAGAGTATGACTGAAGATTGAGTCAAACTTGGAGAAAGTTGTGTGGGATTGCTAGTTTGAACCTGAGGTTCTTTCTACCTGGATGTAAATCTGAGCAAGAATACTGGTGGTAGACACACTTTGAGAAAAAGAAAATGGATAGCTTGCCTGTGACCACATTGCATTCTGAGACCCTAATCAGGGCAGGTTACACTAAGGCATGCTCCATGGTTGGGTGGTGAAATTAGCTGGGCTTTCAGCTCCCAGATTGGGGCAGTGGCAGAAGGAAAATTAACTAGTTTTGCCATGATTTGTTGTTTGGGGCTTCCTTTCATTAGAAGTCATAGTTTTGGACTGGAAGAGAACTTAGAGGTCATTGATTCTTAGAGAAAAATTTAGGCCATTTGGAAGAATGGACCCAGAGGCAGTGGAGAAATCTCAGATCCTGGTGATTGTTTATCATTGTGGTGGCCCCAGTAGGCCACAATTTTAGGTGCTATTTGTTTCAAGAGTGACATCACAGCTGGATCTCACTGAGAGTTAAGCATAAATAGTTAGCTTCTGAATTGTTTCCTTATGGTGGCAGTAGGTGTCAGTTTTTTGTCACTATGTAGTAGATGAGGGGACAGTGTCTCTTGGTTTCCTTTTGTTGACATAGAGATACACTCTTTGAATGACTCCCCCTTTCCCCCTTCCATTGTGACCGTCTTGTTCTTGCTTTATTATACCCTTAGATGGACTTAAACTATTTGGCACCTATCACAGCCATGGTATTTTGCTGTTAAGGGAGTTTTCACAGATTAGTACCTGGTCTGTGTCCTCAATTCAGACTATATTGTGGTGGTCAAGAGTGTACAAAGTCTAAAATAGCTGAATTCTGGCTCACACATTTTGCCAGCTGTATGATCCTGGTACTAACTGACATCTCTGTTCCATAGTGTCTTTTTTTGTGAAATGAATATTAAATGGAAACTGTTTAGCACAGTGTCCAGCACAGATTAATATTTATATTATTGTTATCGATCTTCTTTTCAATAACAATAAAAATAAGGACAGAAACAACTGTAAGGTACAGTGAATTACCTGAAGGAGAGAAATGAAATATTATGGGATCATAGAGCTTTGAAAGCTGACTAGCTGCTCTGGGGAAGTACAGGGTTATGGTGCTTGGGGTGAGGGGATATTATAGAGTTAGTGTTTATATGCATATTTTTTCCCTCCAAAGTTGGATTATGTTATATCTGTCTCATGTACAAAAATGTGATAATGTGAACATTTATGTAAATAAAACAGATATAACATAATCCTTTCTTTGGCTAGAATAGAGATCATAAATTTGAGGTTTGCAGTTTGCTTTCTAAAACAGTCGTCTTTAAAATCTGTTTCTTTCTGGCACCCAAGACGTTATAAAGGTAGTTTCATTTGCTGTGGAGTCTCACATGTTTAGAACCATATTTTTTCACCATACTGTGGATAATCACATATGCCTTGAAGGATCAATGTATGTTAACAGATGATTGGATCTTTTTGATTTGCACTTAATTTCTTTATGAATTCCACATTATAGCTAGACAACTGTATTGAGGGTCTGCAAATTTTTTCTGTAAAGGACTAGTTAGTAAATATTAATAGTTTAGGCTTTGCAGGCTAAAAGATTTCTGCAACTACTCAACTCTGCCTTTGTAATGTGAAAACAGCCATAGCCAATATGTAAACAAATGAAGGTGGCTGTCTTCCAGTAGAACTTTACTTACAAAAACAGGCAGAGGACTGAATTTGGCCATTGGGATGTAGTTTGCCAGTGCCTGCTCTAATCTATTTTTTATTTTAACTTTTAATAAGATATATTGAAAGAGTATATATTAGTATGCTTATAGATATTATTAAACATTAAAACTGGCAATTGCATACCCACTAACCAGCATCAGAAATAGAATGTTGCCATACCTTTGGCTCCCTGTGCGCCCTCGTCTGACCATTTCCCTCTTTCTGACTGCCCCCATGTATCATTTTCCTGCCTTACTTTGTGATACTGCCACCTATGAATGTACCGTTATATAACTTCAGTTTTACATGTCCTTAAACTATGTAAGTTGAATCATTTTATTCTGTCTTTTCTTTTTCCCCGCTCACATTGATTTTGAGATCCATTTATTCAAATGTTTGAGTACTTTTTATGTCTTAGACACTGTTCTAGTGCCAGGTATGTTAGTAGTGAATGAAGGGGATGAAATGAAAGTCCCTGCCCTTATGGACCTTACATTTTGGTGCAGGAAGACAGTTAATAGATAAGTAAAATATACAGTAGCCATATAGTAATACAAGCAGAGAGAAAAGCAAAGCGGGGAAGTGGGTGCATGGGTGAGGGGGCTGTTTGCAGATTGAGGTACAGTGGTCAGGTTAGGCCACTCTGATAAGGGGCCTTTGAACAGAAGGAGGTAAGGGAGCTAGCCACAGGGCTAGGGGGTGGAGGAGCATTACAGCCTCCAGCAGGACAAGGTGCTAGAAGGGAGTGTGCCTGCTGTCTTGAGGGGCCAGTGTGAGGAGAGTGGGTGGCTGGGTTTGGGGGTTGATGGTAGGTCACATAGGCATTGTTAAGATTTTATCTTTGTCTTGGTGAGATGGGAAGTCATTTTGTATTTTGAGCAGAGGTGTGACATGATCTGGTTTCTAAGAGTCCCCTGAAGCTGTGTTAAGAATAGCTGTCCCTGTGCCGTTGAAAGGGGGCTAGAGGCTATGCAGTGATCCAGCAGAGCACGAATGGCAGCTTGGGCTGAAGGGGAACAGGGGTGGTAGTGAGAAGTGGTTAGATTCCGGGTCCTTCTTGAAAAGGGAGAACAGACAGGATTTGCTGGCAGATTGGACGTGGGCGTAGAGAGGAGTGAAGGATAATACCAGGATTTTTGCTTGCTATAGGAGTTGCCATGTATGAAGAAAGGGAAGACTATGGGAGGAGCAGGCTGTGGAAGTAAGATCAGGACTTGGGTTTTAGACGTGTTCAGTTGTGAAGCTTTTAGAGAGCAGACTGGAGATTTGTAGGACTGAGACATCTGGAGTTCAGGGGAGAGGTCTGGGCTGCACATAGAAATGTGAGAGTCTCCTGTGTTTAGATGGCACTTAACAGTCCGGAGGTTGAGTGAGAGCATTGCAGGAGTGAGGCCCCAAGTCAGGAGGTCAGGAAGGAGCAGCCTCCGAGGAGGAGGAAAACCAGGTGAGGGTGGCATCCTTGAAGCCATGGGAAATATTTTCTTTGAGGAGGGAGTGGGATCCTCTACCAAGTGCTGCTATTTATAAGGTAAAGTGAGATAATGGCCAAGACTCATCCCATGGCTTTGGCAGCACAGAATTTATTGATGTCTTTGACAAGAAATTCCAATGTGGTGGTGCGACAAAAGCCTAGAAGGGAGCATTTATGAAAGACAGAGAAGAGGAAGGCACATAGAGAGAACTCTGTTGTGGGGATTTGCCACAATGATGAAGGGAGATTTGGGATCCTGTGGTTTTGTTGATATGGGAGAAATTACAGCATTTTTGTAATGTTGGTGGGAGAATGAACAGCTTGAAAAAGCAGGAGAGGTGACCATTCCTTGCCAGAGCCACGTTCTTGGGTTGGCAACAGGGAATGGGGCTGAGTGCCCATGAGGAGAATTGGCATCCATGGGCTCTTCTTGGCGAGGAGGGAGAGCAGAGTAGGGGAGATGGGATAGTGGGAGCATGTGGACATTTTCTTCTGTTTTGGTTTTTTCCTCTGAAATGGAAGAAGTTCTCAGCAGTCAGGGAGAATGAGGGAGAGTTGAGGCTGGTGGAGTGTGAGGAGAGAGGAGGAAGTAGGAAATGTTCTGTGGGAAGGTTAGAGTATGAGAACGGATTAGCAGCATGGAATGGCCTCCCTCAGGGAAGCAGTCCTGAGATTAACTGAAAACAGTATGGTTCTGTTATTTTTCCTGGAAGCAGAGTAGGCAATGCCTCATTTAACTCGGGTTGTGGTTTTCCTAAGCAAAAATGGCAAAGCAGGAGACAGTCGAGGGAGTAATTTAATGGTGAGAAATGGTGTTAAAGCTGGGAAGGGAGGGAAGCGAGGACATGCAGATAGGGAGGCTTTCCACACTGATGCATGTAGCTGGTTTGTTCCTTTTCACTTCTGTGTTATATTTCAGGCTGAGTGTTTCTCATTTTATTCTTTGTCTTGTCATGAAGAATAGGATTGTTTCCAGTGAGAAAGAATGCTGCTCTGAACAAGTGCAGAAACATTTCTCCAGTGTATGAACTTTGGAGAGAATTGCAGGGTAGTAGGACATGTCCACCTTCAACTTTAGTAGATAGTGCAAACTATTGTCCAAAACGGTTGTGACTGTTTACCCTCCTACCTGCTCTACATCCTTGCCAACCTTTGGTATTGTCACAGTTTTCTATTTGCCAGTTTGGTGGGTATGAACTTATATCTCAGAGTTTTTCTTTTTTTTCTTTTTTTAGTTTATGGGACTTTATAGCAAGAGTTTATGTTTATATTTATATTTATTTATTTTTTAAATTTTTGAGACGGGGTCTCATTTTGTCTCTTTGGCTAGAGTGTAGTGGCATCATCATAGCTCACTGCAGCCTCCAGCTCCTGGTCTCAAGCAATTCTTCTGCCTCAGCCTCCCAAGTAGCTGGGACTACAGGCACACGTCACCGCACATTTACTTTTTAAATTTTTTTGTAGTGATGGGGGCTCACTCTTTCCCAAGCTGATCTTGAAGTCCTGGGCTCAAATGATCGCCTCTCAAAGGGCTAGGATTACAGGTGTGAGCCACAGTCCCAGCCAGGGTTTTTAAAAAAGTAGTTTTATTGCAATATAATTCACTTGCCATACAATTCACCCATTTAAAATGTATAGTTGAATGGATTTTAATATATTCACAGAATTTTGATCATTATGATCTAACTTTAAAACATTTTCATCATCCCTCAAAAAACCTTGTACCCGTTTGCCTATTTTAGACATTTCATATAAATAGAATCATATAGTATGTGGTATTTTGTGACTAGCTTTTTTCACTTAGTATAATGTTTTCAAGGCTCATCCATGTTTTAGCTTGTATCAGTTTCAGTCCTTCATTCCTTTTAATTGCTGTGTAATATTCCACCATATACAGTACGTTTTACTTACCCATTCCTCAATTGAAGCACGCTTATGTTGTTTCCTGTGATATTGTGAAATATATTTGGTCTTTCAGTTGGTTTCTTGGCATATAACTTCTAAAAATTCTTGAAATCTCCAAAATGATAAGTATCTTTCTGTATGCTAATGAATTGAGTAATGGCTGGTCCTCCCTTAGGTTCGGAACTGGTCACTAAAAAGACCAAGCCTGGTTAGAGCGTTGGGACTTTAAGCCCCACCTTCAATCTTCAGTGATGGGAGAGTGGCTGAAGGTTGAAGCGATTACCAGCGGCCAGTGATGTAATCAGCCGTGGCTTAGTAATGAAGCTTCTGTAAAAACCTCAAGACTAGGTTCTGGGAGCTTCCGGATAGCTGAACATGTGGAGGTTCCTGGAGGGTGGCTCAGGAAGTGCAGTCCCTCTTCCCCTGTACCTCGCTGTATGTGTGTTTTTATCTGTATCCTTTGTAATATCATTTATAATAAACTAGTAAAGGTGTTTCCTTAAATTCTGTGAGCTGCTCTAGCAAATTAATAGAACCTAAGTAGGAGGTCCAGGGAACCCCGATTTACAGCCAGTTGGTCAGAAGCACAGGTACAACAACCTGAGGCTTGGGATTGGCATGGGAAGTGGGGGGCAGTCTTGTGGGACTGAGCCCTCAACCTGTGGGATCTAACACTGTCTCTAGCTAGTGTTGGAATTCAATTGAAGGACACCCAGCCAGTGGCTGTTGCAGTACCGATTGCTTGTGTGACGTGTGTGGTCACATAAGTATTCTGTGTTGTTGAGAGTGAATAGGAAAAGCTCTTTGGTTTGTTTTTTTCCTGTATATGTTACCAGATTTCCACTTTTTGCTATTATAATACTTCTGTGAACATTTGTGTACAAGTCTTTGGGTAGACATGTTTTTATTTCTCTTGATATATTTAGGAGTGGAATTGTTGGATAATGTGGTAACTCTGTTTTACTTTTTGAAGAACTGCCAAATTGTTTTCATTTTCTGAAGTGGCTGTACTGTATTACATTCCCACCAGCACTATAGCAGAGTTCCAGTTTTTCCCTGTCCTCGCCATCACTTACATTTTTCATTCTTTTGTTTTTTACTTATAGCCAGCCTAGTGGGTGTGAAGTGGTATCTCATTGTGTTTTTGATTTGCCTTAAGAGTAATGCTGATGTTATAGCCTATTGGCTATTTGTATATTTTCTTTGGAGAAAAGTCTGTTCAAATCCTTTGCCCATTTTTATTGTTATTTTTACCTGGTTTAAGTGTTCTTTTTAAAAATTACTAATGAAGTTGTATTTTTACAACTTCATTTTTCTGGTCATTTGGATTTCCACTTTTGTGAAATACTTGTTTACATCTTTTTTTCCCTATTGGCTGTTTGGTTTTTCTTATTTGTTAAGAATTTTTACGTATTCTGACTAAGAATCTTTTTGTTTTTGAGACAGAGCCTCACTTTGTTGCTCAGGCTAGAGTGAGTGCCGTGGCATCAGCCTAGCTCACGGCAACCTCCAACTCCTGGGCTCAAGCAATCCTGCTGCCTCAGCCTCCCGAGTAGCTGAGACTACAGGCATGCGCCACCATGCCCGGCTAATTTTTTCTATATATATTAATTGGACAATTAATTTCTTTCTATTTTTAGTAGAGATGGGGTCTCGTTCTTTCTCAGGCTGGTTTCGAACACCTGACCTTGAGCAATCTGCCCACCTCAGCCTCCCAGAGTGCTAGGATTACAGGCATGAGCCACCGCGCCCGGCCAGAATCTTTTATTAATTATCTGTGTGAGGAATATCTTTTCCTAGTTTGTGGCTTGTCTTTTTCCGTGTTCGAGATTTTTTTTTTTTAAAAAGTAGATGTTTATTGAAAGCATAGACTATAAGGACAAAAAAGGAACCTAGAATTTTTTTTTGTTTTATGTTTACAGCTGGTTGTCTTTAATACAAGTATGGTTTTTCTCACTGCAAATCTTGTACATCTTTTGTTAGATTTATTCCTTGGGTACTGTCGTAGTCCCTTTTGTGTTGCTATAGAGCAATATCTGAGGCTGGGTATTTTATAAAGAAGAGTTTTATTTGGCTCGCGGTTCTGCAGATTGTACAAGAAGTATGGCACCAGCATCTGCTTCTGGTGAGGGCCTCAGGAAGCGTCCACTAGTGGTGTAAGGCAAAGGGGAGCAGGCATCACATGGAGAGGAAGGAAGCAAGAGAGTAAGGAAGGAGGTGCTGGGCTCTTTTTAACAGTCACTTCTGCTTGAGAACTGATAGAGTGAGAACTTATTATCAAGAGGATGGCACAGGGCTGTTTATGAGGGATCTGCCCCCATGACCCAAACACCTCCTGCCAGGCTCCACCTCCTATGTTGGGGATCAGATTTCAACATGAGATTTGGAGGGGACAAATGCCCAGAACTGTATCAGGTACCTTATAGTTTTTGTTGCTATTATAAATGATATTTCCAAAGTTAAATTTTCTGTTTGCTGATAAATGGAAATGCAGTTTACTCTATATGCAATAATTTCTCTAAATAAATTAACCTGTAGACTCTTCTGGGGGTTTTTATGCAGATAATCATTTCATCTTTGAATAATGACAGTTCATGTCTTTCAAATCCCTTTACCCTTTATATCTTACTCTAGTCTTACTTTACTGCTTATCACAACCATGACAATAGAAAATATAAATGGTAATGGTAGGCATCATTGCTGTTAGTCCTCCTTTTAAGGGAAATGCATTTAGTTTTCACCATTAAATGTGTAGTTACAACCCCCCACCTTTTTTTTTTTGTAAATAAGTTAAGAAATATAAAAATTAATCTGCCC
Organism: Microcebus murinus; assembly: GCF_040939455.1. Classification (NCBI taxonomy): domain Eukaryota; kingdom Metazoa; phylum Chordata; class Mammalia; order Primates; family Cheirogaleidae; genus Microcebus; species Microcebus murinus. The sequence goes on from NC_134107.1 coordinate 8,663,408, forward strand.
TTTCTGGGATAAACCTAGCTTGATTCTAACTTTTTTTTTTTTTTTTTGGAAAAGGACTGTATTTTTTCAGTTTTTGACTTACTACTATCTTAGGATTTGTGTATCCATGTTCATTGGTAAGCTCGGCTTATAATTTTCCTTTTTTGTATCAACCTTGATGAGTTTTATTATCAGGATTATTCTAGTCTAAAAAAATTAGCTATAGTATTTCCTTGTTTTTGTTCCCTTGAGAGTTTATGTAAAATTAGAATTATCTTTTACTTGCCTGTAAAACCATCAGGGCCTGGTGTTTTCTGTCTCAGATTTTTAAATTACTTATTTGGATGCTTTAGTATTTACAGGATCATTAGGATCTTTGTTTTTTCTTGAGTTACATTTGGTAATTTGCATTAAAAATTTGTTTTTGTCAACGTTTTCTAACATTGGCAGAAAATCCTAACATTATCTTTTGACTCTCTATCATATTTATAATTAGTCACTAATACTTAATTTCTTAAAACAATAGTTTAGGTCATTAATTTTCAGCCTTTTTATATACTTACATGTGCATACATATTTAAATAAAGTAGTAATTTCCTTTTAGTATGACTTCAGCTATACCCCATAAGTTTTGCTATGTAGAATTTTTATCTTTAAGTTCCGAATATATTCAGATTTTAATTATGATTTCTTCTTTGACTTACAAGTTTAGAAAGTATATTGAAAAATCTTGGTGTATGTGTCTTTTTAAAATCTTTGTTATTGCAAACTTATGTTGTGTTAATAAAATGTGGTCTAATGTGATTTTGATTCTTTGAAGTTTGTTAAGTCTTGTTTTAGGTATCTAATGTGTGCAGATTTTTAACACTATTCTATGTGTACTTAAAAAGCATATGTGTTTCCAATTTTAAGGTGAGGCTTTTCCATGTCTAGTAGATGAAACACTAATTGAATTCTCGTTGGAACCAGTATCCTTAACTAGTTTTGTCTGCTTCTGTCATTTACAGGGTGAGGGTGGGATGTTGTTAAAATACAGTACCTGATGTCCGTGACTTAAGATGGTTTGACTTGGGATTTTTCCACTTTATGATGGGTTTATTGGGATATAACCCCATTGTGAGTTGAGAAGCATCTGGATTTACAATGGCTGAATTTACAATTTTTCGCCATCCCATGGGACATCTTATTGGGACATAACCCCAGTGTAAGTTGAAGAGCATCTATCTGTACCTTCTGTGATGGGAGGTTTGTCAAATTTCTGTAGTTCTCAGTTTTTGCTTTGTACCTATAAGTTAGAGTTTTAAAATTACCTGTGATTTGTGTGATTTGTCATTCTGTAAATCTTTGTCTCTAGGAATATTTTTCCATTAAAGTAATTTTGTCAGCTGTCTTATTGCTGTGCCAAGTGACTTGATTAGTGTTTGCTTGCTGTATATTTTTCTGCCCTTTTACTTTAATTTTTAATTTTTATTATTTTATTTTTTGAAACATGTTCTCACTCTGTTACCTATGGGGGATGTAGTAGCATCACCATAGTTCACTCCAACCTCAAATTCCTGGGCTTAAGTGATCCTCCTGCCTCAGCCTCCCGAGTAGCTGGGACCGCAGGTGCTCACCACCATGCCCAGCTCATTTTTCTATTTTTTGTAGAAAGTCTTGCTTTGCATAGGTTGGCTTCAGGCTGGTCTTGAACTCCTGCCCTCAAAGGATCCTTCCGGGTCAGCATCCCAGAATGCTAGGATTACAGGCATGAGCCACCACGGCAGGCAGTAATTTTTAAGTGTTTTGTAGAGACAAGATCTCAGTATGTTGCTCAGGCTGGTCTTGAACTCCTGGTCTCAAATGATTTTCCTGCTTCAGCCTCCCAAATGTTGGGATTACAGGCGTGAGCCACCATGCCGGCCTCCCCTTTTTCTTTCAAGTATTTTGTGGCCTAGCTGTGCCTTTTGAAAGAAGTATACAACTAGATTGAAGTTTATAATTTGACTCTAATCTGATGAGTTAGTCCATCTAAGTTAATTGTGATTGAAATATTTGGTTTATTTCTACTGTCTTATTTTGTGCTTTCTAACTTGGCTTTTTTCATATTCTTTTTCCTTTTTTACTTTAGGATTTTTTTTTCTTTATTCCTGTCTACCTCCTATATACACGCCCAGTGGTACAGAAGTTGTGCATTTCTTTTGTTGGTAATCTTAGAAATTTCATATTTAATTTAGAGCCTAAAGTTAGTATCTTCACCCTTATAAGAACTTTATACCCCTTCTCAGTTTATATTCTTTTGTCTAATTTTCATTTTATTGCTCTTAAAATCCCACAAATTAGGCATTATTATTATTATAGGTTGAATATCCCTTGTCTGAAATGCTTGGGACCAGAAGTGTTTTGGATTTTGGATTTTCTTAATAGAGTTTGGAATGTTTGCATGTACATGATGAGGTATTTTGGGGATGGGATCCAACCTAAACACAAAATTAGGATTTTGGATTTTTTTAATAAGAGTTTGGAATTTTGCATGTACATAATGAGGTATTTTGGGGATGGGACCCAACCTAAACACAAAATTCACTCATGTTTCAGATACACCTTATACACATAGCCTGAAGGTAATTTTGTGCAATATTTTTAATAGTTTTGTGCATGAAACAAAATTTGTGTACATTGAATCATCAGAAAGCAAAGATGTCATGATCTCAGCCATCCATGTGGACAATCTGTGGTTGCGTGGTGTCACTGTCATTCCTAACTCTGAATTTATAGGCTACCTATAAGCAATCATTTCCTTAACACTTACACATAAGTACTTAATAGTAAAAAAAAATATGGCATACATTAATACAGTAAAAAATTAATGTGTTCAGGGTAACTAAGGAGCACAAGTAGCATCACCACAGTACTTCTATCAGATGTTAAACAACAGCAGATGAAGGGTTCTGAGAGAGTCTTTTTCCTTTTGGGGATGCTGAACAAACTTTTTTTACTGTGACCTGTCACACAAGGTCGCATATGGAATCTTCTACTTGTGCTGTTATGTCAGTGCTCAGAAAGGTTCCGTATTTGGACGATTTCTGATTTTGAATTTTTGGATTAGAGATGCTCAACCTGTACTTTCATATTGTCAATTCTTTTTTATTTGAGACAGAGTCTCACTCTGTTGCCCAGGCTAGAGTGAATGCCGTGACATCAGCCTAGCTCACAGCAAACTCAAACTCCTAGGCTCAAGCAATCCTCCTGCCTCAGCCTCCCGAGTAGCTGAGACAACAGGCATGTGCCACCATGCCCGGCTAATTTTTTCTATATATATTAGTTGGCCAACTAATTTCTTTCTATTTATAGTAGAGATGGGGTCTTGCTCTTGCTCGGGCTGGTTTTGAACTCCTGACCTCAAGCAGTCTGCCTGCCTCGGCCTCCCAGAGTGCTAGGATTACAGTTGTGAGCCACCGTTCTCGTCCCATATTATCTTAAAAGGTAATTTTGTCTAATATTAATTCTGGGTTGATGGTTATTTTCCCTTAGCACTTTGACAACATTTCCCATCTTTTTCCATTGTTGCTACTGAAATTAATTTGAAGTTAGCTGTCATTTGCTCTTATGTAGGTAATTTCAAGCTTCCAAACACTTCTTTCCCTGTTTTAAAACTCTCCCCCCCATTCTTCAATTTCACTAAGAATTATTTATGTAAAGGTTCTTATTTCTTATCCTTCCTCTGAGGATTGATTTCTTCAATTTAAACAATTTCTCAGCCAGTATTGCTTTGATGTTGTCTCACTGCTTTTTGAGTTATCCCTTTCTGGTACTCTGTTTAGACTCTCCTAGACCTTCTCACTCCATCTTCCATGCTCTCTTTAATGTTTTTCATTTTTTCATCTTTCTGTGTCACCTGGGTATTTTCTTCAACTCATCTGTGACAATTCTCTCTTCAGCTATATCCACTGCATATTTTATCCATTGATTGAATTTAATTTCACTCATTGTATTTTTTCATTTTGATAAATTCTACTTAGTTTTTTGCTGAGTTTGTTTGTTCTTTGTTGGTAGTCTCTTGTTCTTTATGTATACATTCTCTAATGTGTTGTTTCAACTGTGTATTCTGCAGGTAATACTAGTGTTTGCACAGTTTTTTGGTCTGATTTGTTGTTTCTGAAAACATATTTCCTCTTGTGTTTTTTTATTTTGTGGTTGCAGTCTTTGTCTGCCATGTTCCAGTTGGATGAAAATGACCAGATGCCCTCAGTACATTTGTAGTCAGTATTCACCAAATATTTATTGACCTCCCACACTGTCTGGGCACTTGATATGTATCCAAGACCAAAATGGGACAATATTCCGTACCTGGGTAGAGCTTAGCTAGGAGTGAAACCACCTGGGGTGGTGTTAGAGGTGTCTTTGAGAATTTTTTCATTGTTTTTTTTTAGCCTAGTTTTGAATTTAAAGAGGTGCTTTGATATCCAGCATTTATGTGTTCTGTGCCTAAAGTTATCCTCATGTTGGCCTTACATTTTTTTTAGGTTGCTGGTATTATCTTCTATTTTGAATTATTACTTTGGTGTCTTGCTACCTCTGAATAACCAAGTACCAGATACATGTTTTGAATAAGTGTCAGTTATTCAAAAAGTTTTTAAATTACAAGATTTTAATTTTGTTAAGAGCTAGCAAATATTTTTTCCTGCAGTAATATGGAGTGTTCTTATGTCAATGAGGAATTTCTTAGAGATTTTCAGCTCTTGCACATTAGTTAGTACATTTTTATATTCAGAAATGGGAAAGATTTCAAGAATAATTACCGTTTTGAAATGGGAGCATTTATTTGATTGCTAGAAAATGTTAGCATTCACTCTAGCCAAGTATGGAACACCAAAAACAATCTGGAAAAGAGATGTGGATCAAAATAGATCATGAGCCTAATCTGTCTTGAGGAATGGAAAAGAGTAGAGTTCAGCATTTATTAATATATGGCATATCCCCAGGGAGTGGAGGGGCACTTTTACACATAAAGTCTTTTCTTATTCTGACTAATAAAAAGAGGCAATCAGAAGCAGAACAGCCATGGAGGGACATAATGGCATGTTGGCTGGTACTAGTGTTGGAGCTCATTTTGTGACAGAGCCTGTTAATTCTGGTCCTGTGTCTGCTTCTGGTATAGCCCTCCTTGAGGAGGGTTAGGGGATTTGGTGCCAGCAGGAGCAGCACTGCCAATCCCAGAAGCACAGAGTTAATAACTACCTTTAATCCTGTCTTAGTAATTTTCCATGAAGCCAAGGAGTTTGAAATGCATATGCAGTATAACTATTATTTTCATCTAACTTCAGAAAGCCAAAGCTTGATAATCTTTCAGGGTGATGAGGGAAGAATGAGAAAGAATTGTAGGGGAACACAGATGAGAGAGAGAGAGCTGGTTTAGCAGAATTGTTGTGAAGATTAAAAATAAACATTACTGGGCATGTTTGCATCTGTCCCCAGGAAAAAAGTAGAGAAAGTCCATTCCTGTTGTTTACCATTATTGTCAGGCCTAAAGTTTTCCAATTCCTGGCCTCAGTTACTAATGAAATGCTCCTTGGTTAGTGAAACCTTCAGCACCTGCCTGGCTTACTTACCTACCTTACTCTGGGTAGGTGACAAAGCTGCTAAAACTACAGAAGCTGAACTTGGAAACTCTCTGTCGTCCACTGTATTCACCAGACCTTGCACCAGCTGACTGCCACTTCTTCCAGGCTTTGGACCACTTGCAAGGAAAGATATTCACTTCTCAACAAGCTGTGGAAAATGCCTTTTGTAATTTCATTGCCACTCATTGCCACTCGCTCTCCAGGTTTCTTCACTACTGGCATAAGCAAGTTACTGTTAGGATGGCAAAACTGTGTCCATGGTTTAGGAACATACTTTGATTAATCGTACTGCTTCTTGTTTGAGAGATAATAAACTACACTTTTGATTTGAAATCAAACATTTCATATTTAACGACCTAATATTTCACCTTTCTGAGTTTCAGTTTCTTCATATATGAAATGGAAGCAATGTTAAAATTCTCCTCCCTTTTCTGTAGAAAATGACTTTGGTTAATTTGAATTTGTGTGTATGTTTGTGTTTTTTGAAGTGTTTTTTTTTTTTAACCCAAAGCTTGGGAAGAATGACGTTTTCTAATGTAGAAGTCATAAACTTTCACATGATAAGTGGTTAAGGCCCAACTTGACTTTGTTTTATGGCCTCTCTTTGGCTTTGAGTTTGAAATCTTGACTAACAGTAGGATATTGTGAATTTTTCTTTTTTATTCTATTGACTTTTTCTGTTTGTTTGGGATAGAAAGTCTTAGCTTTTTAAAACATTACTCAAGTAATATGTGATTATATTTATTTTGAAAAACAATAGTGGAGGCTGGGCGTGGTGGCTCACGCCTATAATCCTAGCACTCTGGGAGGCTGAGGCGGGTGGATTGCTCCAGGTCAGGAGTTCGAAACCAGCCTGAGCAAGAGTGAGACCCCGTCTCTACTATAAATAGAAAGAAATTAATTGGCCAACTAATATATGTAGAAAAAAAAATTAGCTGGGCATGGTGGCGCATGCCTGTAGTTCCAGCTACTTGGGAGGCTGAGGCAGTAGGATTGATTGCTTGAGCCCAGGAGTTTGAGGTTGCTGTGAGCTAGGCTGACGCCACTCACTCTAGCCTGGGCAACAAAGTGAGACTCTGTCTCAAAAAAGAAAAAAGAAAAACAATAGTAGAGGCTAAGGTCCCTTTTGATGACATTGTCCAAGTCCTTTTTCATCTTCTGTTATTAGTTTTGTGTCTACTTTCTTGATTTTTCTCTCTATATTTGCATACTTGTATATGTGCTTATAGGAAATACGTAGAGTTGGGTATGTGTGTTTTATATAAATAGCACCATACTATTATGTAGTTTGTTTTTCATTCTTAATTTTTCACTTACTCTCTTGCAGTAAGTATAGATTTACCTCATTCTTTTTAATTGCTGTATTCTGAGAGTATACTTCATAGCCATTTTCCATATCAAGGGGCTTTAGATTTTGTTATCACAAACAATTCATCTTGCTTTTAGTTTGGTATAATAAAGTACTTTGTTATTAGAAGCTTTTAGAACTAAACTATATTGTTTAGTGCAGAAATAAAATAATAAGTTATAAGCTGAGTTATTTAGTTTATTGTCTTTGCATGTAAAGTACAACTGTTTAAGCAGTGGGAAGGAAACTTCTTCAAAAGCTTTTCTGTTTATCTTTATTTGAAAGATAAACTTCTGTTTATCTTTATTTATCTTTATTACTTTTAATTAAGCCCTACTATAAATGATCAGTTATTTAGCAAATCTTTTTTTTTTGTTTTTTAAATCAGATGGGGTCTTGCTCTGTCACCCAGGCTGAAGTGCAGTGGTGTGATCAGAGCATACTGTAGCCTCAAACTCCTGGGCTCAAGTAATCCTCCCACTGTAGCCTTCCAGAGTGCTAGGATTATAGATGTACCCTGCCTCTATCCATTTGACTCATGTATTTTGATGCTGTGGTTAGGCCTATACACATTAAGGATTGTTATATCTTGGAATATTCACTCCTTTATAATTCAGTCCTTTATCATTATGTAATATGTCTCTTTATCCCTGATAACTTTCCTTGCTCTGAAATCTCCTTTGCCCAAAATTCATATAGCTATCTCTGCTTACTTTTATTAAAAAATTTTTATTCTTTTAAGTTAAAAGAAATTTTTGATACAGGCTCTCGCTTTGTCACCCAGGCTGGAGCACGGTGGTGTGATCATAGCTCACTGTAACCTTGAACTTCTGGGCTCAAGTGATCCTCTTGCCTCATTTCCCCAAGGAGCTGGAATTATAGGAGTATGCCACCAAGCCTGGGTAATTTTTTCCTTTTCTTTTCTTTTCTTTTCTTTTCTTTTCTTTTCTTTTCTTTTCTTTTCTCTTCTCTTCTCTTCTCTTCTCTTCTCTTCTCTTCTCTTCTCTTCTCTTCTCTTCTCTTCTCTTCTCTTTTCTTTTCTTTTCTTTCTTTTTCTTTTTTTTCCCCTTTTTTGTAGAGACAGGATCTCACTGTGTTGCCCAGGCTGGTCTTGAAATCCTGGCCTCAAATGATCCTCCTGCCTTGGCTCCCCACAGTGACAGTGCTGACCCTGCTTGCTTTTGGTTAGCATTAGTAGCATGATATATCTTTTCCTATCCCTTTATTTTTAATCTACATGTGTCTTTATATTTAAAGTGAGTTTCTTATAGACAGTATATAGTTGGTTTTTATTTTTTTATCTACTCTGAAAGTCTGTCTTTTAATTGTTGTATTTAGATCATTGACCTTTAATGCAATTGTTGATATAATTGGATTAATATTTGTGGTATTGGTTACTGTTTTCCATTTGATGGCTATTCTTATTTTTATCTCCCACAGCTTTTCTGTCTTTTGTGATTTTAATCAGTCATTTTATATAACATTTTTTTCTCCTTTCTTCACACATAAACTACTCTCTTTTTCTCTTTATTTTTCTTTTTGGCTTTTTTAGGGGCTGCCCTAGAGTTTGCAGTGCACATTTACAGCTAATAGAAGTCCATTTTCACATAACAGTGTATGAGTAGTGCATGATAAACATACCTTGTTTCATTGCAGTTCACTTTATTGTACTTTGCAGATATTGTGTTTTTATTTATTTATTTTTAGCAAATTGAGTTTGTGGCAACCTTGCATCAAGCAGGTTTGTCAGTACTATTTTTCCAACAACGTGTGTTCACTTCATTAGCACTTTTTAGCAATAAAATATTTTTAATTAAGGTATATTCATTGTTTTTTTAAGCATAATGCCATTGCACACTTAAAAGACTATAGTGTAAAAATAACTTTTATATGCACTGGGTAACCAAAAAATTCATGTGACTGACTTTATTGCAATATTCACTTTATTGCTTTAGTCCAGAACCAAACCCACAATATCTCCAAGGTGTGCCTGTACCTAGTATTTAATAATAACAAGTATTTCTAATTCCTCCTTCCCATCTCTTGTAGCATTTCTACCATTCATTTCACTTTTTTTTAGCATGGGTAAATACATACAGAAGCATAAACATTAGTAATTGAGTACATTGTTGCTGTTTTTGAACAAACTGCTGTATATTAGATAATTAAGAATAAGAAAAATGAAAGTTTTAATTTTACCTTCCTTTATTCATTCTCCAAAACTCTTGTCTATGTGTAGATGTGAGTTTCCTACTTGTATCATTTTCTTTCTAAAGTATTTTTTGCAATGCAGGCTTACTGGCAACAAATTCCTCAATTTTTGTTTGTCTGAGAAAGTCTATCCTCTTTCACTTTTGAAGGATAATTTTGCAGGGTACACAATTCTAGGTCCATTTTTTTTTTTCCTCTCACTATTTTAAATATTTTACTCCTGTCTCTTCTTGCTTGCATTGTTTATGAAAAGTTGGATATAATTCTTGCCTTTGCTCTTCTGTAAGTAAAGTTCCCCCCCCTCTGGTTTCCTTCAAGATTTTTTCTTTGATTTTTCTGATTTTGACTATAATATGCCTTGGTGTAGTTTTTTTGGTATTGCTTGGTGTTTTCTGAGCTTCCTGGATTTTTTTTTTTTAGACAGAGTCTTGTTTTGTTGCCCAGGCTAGAGTGAGTGCCATGGGGTCAGTCTAGCTCACAGCAACCTCAGTCTCCTGGGCTCAAGCAATCCTACTGCCTCAGCCTCCCAAGTAGCTGGAACTACAGGCATGCGCCACCATGCCCGGCTAATTTTTTGTATATATATAGTTTTTAGTTGGTCAATTAATTTCTTTCTATTTTTGGTAGAGACGGGGTCTAGCTCAGGCTGTTTTCGAACTCCTGACCTTGAGCAATCCTCCCACCTCGGCCTCTCAGAGTGCCAGGATTACAGGTGTGAGCCACCATGCCCGGCCGCTTCCTGGATCTTTGGTTTGCTGCCTGACATTAATTTGGGTGAAATTCTCAATCATTATTGCTTATATATTGTTTCTGTCCCCCCCCACCCCCCCATTCCTATTGCACACGTTACACCTTTTGCAGTTGTCCCACAGTTCTGGATATTTTGTTTTGTTGTGGTTTTTTCCCTTTGGTTTTTTTTTTTTATCTTTGCTTTCCAGTTATTTCTATTGTCATATCTTCAAGCTCAGATTCTTTCCTCAGCTGTGTTTAGTCTACCAGTGAGTCCATCAGAGGCATTCTTCATTTCAGGTACAGCGGGGTTTTTTCCTCTAGCATTTCTTTTTGATTATTTCCTAGAATTTTCATCTCTCTGCTTACATTCTCCTTCTGTTCTTGCATGTTGTCTACCATTTTCACTAAAGCCCTTAGCATATCAATCATGGTTTTTAAAAAGCTGTGTTTTTTTTTTTTTTGAGACAGAGTCTCACTTTGTTGTCCAGGCTAGAGTGAGTGCCGTGGCGTCAGCCTGGCTCACAGCAACCTCAATCTCCGGGGCTCAGCGATCCTACTGCCTCAGCCTCCCGAGTAGCTGGGACTACAGGCATGTGCCACCATGCCCGGCTAATATTTTGTATATATATTTTTAGTTGGTCAATTAATTTATTTCTATTTTTAGTAGAGACGGGGTCTCGCTCAGGCTGGTTTCGAACTCCTGACCTTGAGCAATCCGCCCGCCTCGGCCTCCCAAAGTGCTAGGATTACAGGTGTGAGCCACCACGCCCAGCTGTGTTTTTAACTTGTAGTATACCTTGTAATTTTTTGTTGGAAGGTAGACGTGATGAGGAACTGCAGTAAATAGGCCTTTAGTAGTGTGAGGTGTGGCGGTAGGGGAAGCCTTCTGTAGTCCTGTGATGAGGTCTCAGTCTTTTGATGAACCTGTGCCCTTGGACTGTAAACTTCACCACTGTAGTTTTTTTTTCCCCCTCCTTAGATGAGACAGGCTCTGATAAAACCCTAACACGTTAGGCTCTGGTAAAGTAGTTTCTCTTGAAGTCAGGCCTTGTTAAGAACAGAATGCTCTAACATAATCCAGAATGGTTCCTTTTCTTCTCCCCCTGCCAGAAGCAAAAGGGGATTTTTATCCAGTATAAAAATCCTGTGAAGATCTACTGGAGCTCCTAGAGGTAAAACTCATGAAAGTATGGGGATCCTGTATGACTCCCCCACTCCAAGTTTTTAACTCACAGTTGTCCACACAAGGCTCCAGAAATTTGTCATAGTTCATTCAGGCTTTCCTATCCTGGCACTGGTTCCCATGGAGGTTTCTCCCCTGGTAAATTCTGATTCCCTGTATCTTCCTTAATGTCTCTCCAATGTGGGGAGCAGCAGTTTGTCCTGTGACTGTCTCAAAATTCTAAGAAAAGTTGTTGATTTTTCAGTTTTTTGTTCACATTTTGGCTGTTGCCAAGAGAATGGTGACTTCTAAGCTCCCTATTTGCTGGCCTAGAAACCAGAAATTCCATTTTAACTATTTTGAAGTGTATACTTCAGTGAAGTGTACAGTACAGTTCACGTTGTTGTGCAACCAGCACAATATCCATCTCCAGAATGTTTTTCATCTTCCCTAACTGAAACACAATGGCAACCACCATTTGGCTTTCTCTCTTTATGAATTTGGCTGCTCTAAGTACATTATATAAGTAGAATCATACAGTGTTTGTCTTTTTGTGACTGGCTTCAAGTAGTCTTCAAAGGTGTATCCATGTTGTAGCATGTATCCAGATTTCCTTTAAGGGTGAATTATATTTCATTGTGTGTGTGTGTGTGTGTGTGTATATATATATATATATATATATATACACACAATTTTGTTAATTCATTTATTCATCAGTGGCCACTACATTGCTTCCACCTTTTGGCTATTGTGAATAATACTCCTATGAACATGGGTGTATAAATATCTGTTTAAGTCTCTACTTTCAATTCTTTTGGGTATATACCCAGAAATAGAATTGCTGGATCATATGGCAGATCTATTTTTACTTTTTTGAGGAGCTGCCATACCATTTTCCATAATGAAGCACCATTTTACATTCCTTCAGTAGTGTACTATGGTTCCAGTTTGTTCACATTAGCACGTGTATTTGAGTGCTTATACATGAGCTGTACAGTGATACTTAAAGTACTATTTGTGGCCAGGCGGTAGCTCACACTTGTCTTCCCAGCACTTTGGGAAGCCAAGGTAGGAGGATTGCTTGAGCCCAGCCTGGGCAGTGTAGACCCTATCTTCACAAGAAAACCAAAAAACAAACAAACAAAACCAAACAAAAAGTACTGTTTGTTGCTTAAATCTTTCTGGCCGCAAAATCCAGGGAAGAGTTTTCTTTGTAGAATTTACAAGTTCTGTGATATGGTATTTTCCTGATTTTCTTCTTACCATTCCTGGCCTCTCCCTTTCAGTTTTCTTCCAGGCCACTTTCACATTTTGTTCTTCAGCCTTTCTTATTTTCCACATTATCCCTTGGGTAATCTCTGCTTTCACAGTTGAACTTAACCATGTATGTGCCAATGACACGTCTACCTCGAGGCCTGAGTCGAGTTCCAATGTTTACTGGGCATTTCCACTCATACTTATTCTGTCCCACAAATCAGTTATGACCCTAGTAACATAGAGTTTTAAATTCTAGTGAGCCTGAATCCTGATACTGCCAAATACTGGTTATTTGATCTCTGAGCTTCAATTTCCTCTATCTTATATAATGGGAAGGATAACTAACAGGATAAGGATTAAATGATAGTTCGTATAATGTTTATATTACAGCATGCATGGATCATAGTTAAGATTTATAGCCATTATTAGTACTATCCTTGTAAAAATAATTTCTCTCCTTTTTGATAAGTTTCTTTCTGTCATGAGATTACCTAATCAAAAGGTACTGTCATTTATAGTAATCTTGTATATCATAATACTATTTAAAAAGCTAGTACTTATATACAGAGTATCAGAATAGATGAATGTACCAGTTTCTCCATGTTCCCCTCCCAAGATTAATTATTTGTAATTTATTTTCTGTTTCATTGGAAATAAAGGAATACTTCATGGGTTTTTCATTAAGAAAATTAATGAAAAATTCATAAAAGTCCATACATTTTTCAGATGTTGGTTTATATTTTGGTTTCTTTTTAACTGAGTGGTCTGTTCAGATCATTTGCCCATTGGGTTTCTATTTCTTTGGCTCTCACTAGGCATTGTATAAATTATCCTCTGGTGTTTTGCATTTACTCCTCTCCATGTTTTGAAAGGACTTTATCTTTTGTTTTAATTCTTAGACTTTATATCGTTGCCTTTTTTTTTTTTTTGAGACAGAGTTTCACTTTGTTGCCCAGGCTAGAGTGAGTGCCATGGCTTCAGCCTAGCTCACAGCAACCTCAATCTCCTGGGCTCAAGCAATTCTACTGCCTCAGCTTCCCGAGTAGCTGGGACTACAGGCATACGCCACCATGCCTAGGTAATTTTTTGTATATATATTTTTAGTTGGTCGATTAATTTCTTTCTATTTTTAGTAGAGATGGGGTCTCGCTCAGGCTGTTTGGGAACTCCTGACCTTGAGTGAGTCAGGAGGCCTCAGCCTCCCAGAGTGATAGGATTACAGGTGTGAACCACCACGCCCGGCTATCATTGCTTCTTTATTGTGTGTTTTTGTGTTTTTTTTATTTTCTTATTTATTTAATTAATTAATTTATTTATTTTGAGACAGAGTCTCGCTTTGTTGCCCAGGCTAGAGTGAGTGCCGTGGCATCAGCCTGACTCACAGCAACCTCAAACTCCTGAGCTCAAGCAATTCTGCTGCCTCAGCCTCCCGTGTAGCTGGGACTACAGGCATGTGCCCCCATGCCCAGCTAATTTTTTCTATATATATTAGTTGGCCAATTAATTTCTTTCTATTTTTAGTAGAGATTGAGTCTCGCTCTTGCTCAGGCTGGTTTCGAACTCCTGACCTTGAGCAATCCGCCTGCCTCGGCCTCCCAGCGTGCTAGGATTACAGGTGTGAGCCACCGTGCCTGGCCTATTGTGTGTTTTATTCTCCCGACCTCTGTTACTGAGAACTGTGCTTATAATAAGCCCCCCACAAATTTTTCTATCAGATAAGTTTGTTACAGTATACTAACAGTTAATTTCTTAGAGTTAGTGTCATTAACTATAGATGGGGTTATGAGAAATAAATTTATTCAACAAATATTTGAGTGCCCATGAAGTGCCAGGGTTGAAGATGTTTAAGAACTGCCTGGCACATACTAGGTCCTCTGTAAATAATAGCAGCTGTTGTGATAGTTCCACATGTAGCATAAGCTTTGCCTTTAATAATCTGGGAGGCAGCAGTGTGGTGGAAAGAGGGTAGCATTTCTGTGTCCTGGCCTAGCCACTTCCTAACTGTGTCTCCTGGGTTGGTTATCATTTCTACAATACAGATTGTTCCTATTTGTAAAAAATGTTATAACTTACCATATAAGATTGTTGTTGGGGGCAAATGAAAATATGTAAATACATTTGATAAAGCAAAGGCAAGTCCTTAACCACTTCGGTATGGCACACCTTGCCCACAGCCGGCACTCATAATCCGTTTTGCTCTTGTGTGATGAGGAAAGCTTTAAAGCACTGAAAGCTTGTTTTACTTTACAGGCAGCTTTACTTGTAATGTAAATCAGAATAGGTAACATATACATATATGTTTTCATTGCGTTATTTTTAAATGTTCATAATTTTATTTTGATAAATGACAAATTAGAAGAGTCATATCACGGCTGTTGGCTAAAGTTGATGCTTGGCTGTGTGCCTTCATATCACGGCTGTCAGCTAAAGTCGCTGTGCGTGTTTATCTGTGGCTATCAACTATAGTCGACGTTCCTACCGAAGTGGTTAAAAAACAATCTTAACACCTTCCTTTGCAAATATATATTGCATCATTTTTTATAATGGCTTTATTGAGACATAACACACCCGCTTAAAGCATACAATTTAATGTTTTCTAGTATATTCAGAAATGTGCAACTATCATCACAATCACTTAGAATATTTTTATTACCCCCAAAAGAAACCTCCTATCCTTTAGTAGTCACTTTTTATTTCTCTCTCATGTATTTTCTGTTCCTATAGATTTGCCTGTTCTGGGCATTTCATATAAATGGAGTCAAATAATATGTGGTCTGTTTATAACTAGCTTATTTGTCTTAACCAGGTTTTTAGATTCATCTGTGTTGTAGCATAAATTAGCATTTTGTTTCTTTTATTTGCAAAATAACATCCATTGTGAGGAGAATACCACCTTTTATTTATTCACCAGTTGATGTATACTTGGGTGTTTCTAATTTTTGGCTTTTAGGAATTATGCTGCTTTGAACATTTGTGTACACATTTTCCCATGGACATATGTTTTCGTTTCTCCTGGGTATATACATGTGAATGGAATTGTTGGGTCATATGGTACTTCTATGTTTATTCTCTTGAGAAACCACCAGACTGCTCTCCAAAGTGTTTGCACCATTTTACATTCCCACCAGCAGTGTGTGAGAATTCCAATTTTTCTACATCCCTGGCAACACTTGTTTTTGTATGTCTTTTTGATTGTAACCATCCTAATGGGCATGAAGGGGTATCTTACTGTGGTTTTGAGTTGCATTTCCTTGATGGCTGAAGACTGAGCTTTTTCCCATGTGCTTACTGGCCATTTGTCTGTCATCTTTGGAGGAATGTCTGTTTAAGTCATCCTCCCCACTCCTTGCTTTTGAGTTGGAGTCACTCTGTGTTGCCCAGGCTGAACTCAAACTCCTGGGCTCAAGTGATCCTTCCGCCTCAGTCTCCCTCCTGAGTAGCGGGCACTATAGATGTGTGCCACCATGCCTGGCTTATTTGCTCATTTTTAAATTGGGTTGTCTTTATTATTGAGATGTAGGAGTTTCTTATGTATTCTGTAAACAAGTGTTTATCAGATGTATGACTTCTAAATATTTTCTCCCATTCTTTTGGTTGCCTTTTCACTTCTTGATGGTGGTGTTGAAGCACAAAAAACTTTAATTCAAATTTAATATATTTTTTCTTGTGTTTTTGGTATCATGTCTAAGAAGGCTTTGCCTAATCTAAGGCCACAAAGATTTACTCTTATGCTTTTTTTCTAAGAGTTTTGATTATGTCATGTTTAATGATTATACTTTATTGGATAGATAAAAGAACCTTATTCAAATGAAATCATTGTTATTTATTGTTGAATATTTAGGTGCCGTGTATTTGTGGACAACCTGGATTATTCTGTGGTGTTCCCCACAGTGTCCTATATCCTCTATATTTAGACATTTCTCTTTTTTCTATTATAAACTCTTTGGACATTATTATATATGACTTTGTACTCAATATAAACACCTTGGAATAAACTCACAGAATCATTAGGCCAAAAGGTGTGTAGATTTTAACATCTTGATAACTATGTCCAGAAAAATTACCCCAGGTACAGTTTTACCAGCAATTCTAGCCAGTTTTAAGTTAATAAATTTCAAAAACTTTTTTATTAGGGAAAAACTTGAACATGCAGAAATGGAACAATATAATGCAACTTCAGTTACCCAACTCTCACAACCATATGCTTAAGGCCAGTCCCCCCTCCCCTCAGGCTTGCTCACTCCTAAAGGCTGGAGGGCAGTGGCGGGATCACAGCTTATTATAACCTCATACTCTTAGGGTCTAGTGATCCTCATGCCTCAGCCTCCCACGTAGCTAGGGCTACAGGTGTGTAGCGCGATGTTTGGCTAATTTTTAAAAATTGTTTTTGTAGATATGGGGTCTTGCTATGTTGACCAGGCTGGTCTTGAACTCCAGGGCTCGAGTGATCCTTCCACCTCAGCCTCCCAAAGTGCTAGGATTACAGACATGAACTACTGTGCTGGCCTTCTTTTTTCTTTTTTGTCCTTCAAAATTCAACTTAACTGAGATCTGTCTTGTCTCACTTAACTCTTCTATTTCCTACTTCTCTCCTGTATTATTATATTTTGAAACTATTGAACTATAAAAGAAATATAGAAAAGTACACATATTCTAAATAATTTTTCACAAGCTGAAATCCGCCTAGGTAATCAGTCCCCCACATGTCCCTTTGTGTCCCCTTCTAGTCATAACCACTCCCTAGGGCCAGCCATTATTCTGACATCTAATGGCACTGATTAGTTTTGCCTGTTTTGTTCCTTAATTAAATAGAATCTTACAGTGTATACTCTTATGTCTGACTTCTTTCTCTTGGCATTGTTAGTGAGATTATCCATGTTATTGCATGCAAATGATTATTTGTTATTGCTATGTGAAATTTTGTATTAAATTATCTATTCTGTTCTTGATGAACATTTGGATAGATGCTAGTTTTAGACTATTACAAATAGTGCTGCTCTGAACATTCAGAGTTTATATCTTTTGTTGAATAATATAGGCACCCCTCTTGGGAATATACCTAAGAGTGAAATTGCTAGGTCTTATGGGGGTGTGTATAGATAGTATTGGAAAACTGTAGCAGGATCTACTAAAGTGGTTGTACCAAATTGCATGTCTGCCAGTAGTGTGTGAAAGTTCCATTTACTCTGTATCCTCTCTAATATTTCATATTTTATCTGGTTTTTTCCTGTTTGTATTATCACTCTATTTACTGATCCATGATAAATTATCTGCAAACTTAGTTGCTTAAACTAGCAATAAACATTTATTATCTCACAGTTCTAGAGGTCAGGAACTTGGGAGTGGCATGGCTGGATGCTTCTGGCTTGGGTGTGATTAACCCTCTGAAGGCTCAGTGGAGCTGGAGGATCCTTTCCAAGGTGGCTTTACATGCCTGACAAGTTAGTTGTGGCTATCGGTGGCAGCCTCAGGTCCTTTTCACCTGGGCTTTTGCCAGGGATGTTTCAGTGTCCTGCTCTTAGTACATAGTGGCTGTCTTCCCACTGAGAGAGTGCTTCAAGAGAAAAATCACCACATGGAAGCTTTCATTTTTCTGACCTAGGCTTGAAAATCAAGTAGCATCTACTTTTACCATATTCTGTTTGTTAGGACAGGGTCACTCATGTGGCCCAGTTGTGTTGCACAGGGAAGGAAGTTGGGCTCCACTTTCTGAAAGGAGTGTCAGAATTTGTGGACTTTTTAAGAAGTTTTATTTTTAATTGAAATGTATTTTAAAACAACACTCAGTAGGATTTCCTTATTCTGGATAGGAATCTTTAATATGTGTTGTGAATATCTTTACCTATTCTGTGGGTTGTCATTGTATCTTTTGAGAAAGAGAAGTTCTGTTAATTGTTTTCCTTTTTATGGTCAGTCCTGCCCATATTATTTTGAAGAAACTGTCCAAATAATTATTTTGTTTCTTCTATAAACACATCAGTATATATCTTTCAAAGATAAGGACTTTGTTTTAACCATAACAACCACAAAATTATCACAGCTTAAGGAAAAACCCACACAACAATTGCTTGATAATATTGAATGCCTAGTCAGAGTTGAAATTTCCAGCTCTCTCAAATATCACACATTTTTTGTATGATTTTCTAATGTTGGCAAATCCAAAATAGTACCTACTCATTTTTTTTAAGTCTGTAGGTCTCCCATCTCTTTGTGGCACTCCCTACAGTCTTCCAATGTACATTGGCAGTTGGATCTTGAGGAAATTTCTTTTTTGAAGGGATAAACTTTGCTGAACTCTCACTTTAAAACTTTTGTCAAACTGTTGTTGCTTCTTTGGTTGTACAAGTCTCTGGAGGTTGAATGTGGAGCCAAATTGAAATATTTAAGGGCTTCAATTTTTAGGGCTTCCAACCTAAAAACACATTGAAATTCATTCAAAGCCAAGTTCTATACTTAAAATGTAATAATAATGTTCATTTTGAAATGTACTTTCTACCCCTTCCCTTTTCTTTGTGTTTGTGAGGCCATGTGACAGTGCATTTTCTGGGTTTTCTGTATGCGCACAGCACACTGACTGTGAGCCGGGTAATCTTGAGTGCACCATACCCTCTCTGGTAGTTTAAAATGCTGCAGGGCGTAGTCAGCATGAGTCTAGCTCTTGTTAATTAGAGTTTCCATGTTTATCATGAACTTGTATTTTTCTCCTTATACTGTCTACTAGCTTTCTATCTCTCATTGCTGGATTTTAAGTTGTTACAATCAATATTTTAAGGGTTGGTGACTCAAAATTCTTAAATTCTTTCTTAGGCCACCTTTAATTTCTAGATTTCCCCAATCTCTCTTTTCTCTCTGATAGAAATTTTCATGATGAAAAATTAATTACAGTGTGATTAGCCTGAACCTTAAAGAAGTAGACAAATTATTTCTTAACAAGCGTGTATATCCAAAGTTTAAACTTAAAAATTTTTCTTGATTTCAGTTGTATTTTAAAAGTATCATTCATCTTCAAGTAAGAATTTAGTATTGCTAAGTGAATGTACGTAAGTGATAGCAGTTTTTGGCTACTATTTCATTCAGCAAGTATCTGGGTGCCTACCGGTGCCAGTGCTTTCTGTGCTTCGGTCGTGCAGTAAGTTCTCAATGTCATCAATAGGTTCTTGGAAACTGACTTTAAACAAAATGACCTATAATGAAATCAGTTTTTTCCTCATCAATGTTATAATGAAATACTGTTATTTAAGAATCGGCTATACATTGTTTTCCATAAAGTCGCAGATATATATATATATATTTTTTAGACAGAATCTCGCTTTGTTGCCCAGGCTAGAGTGAGTGCCGTGGCATCAGCCTAGCTCATAGCAACCTCAAACTCCTGAGCTCAAGCAATCCTGCTGCCTCAGCCTCCCAAGTAGCTGGGACTACAGGCATGTGCCACCATGCCCGGCTAATTTTTTCTATATGTGTTAGTTGGCCAATTAATTTCTATTTATAGTAGAGATGGGGTCTCACTCTAGCTCAGGCTGGTTTCGAACTTCTGACCTCGAGCAGTCTACCCGCCTTGGCCTCCCAGAGTGCTAGGATTACAGGCGTGAGCCACTGCGCCTGGCCTGTTTTCCATAAAGTCACAGTTTTGAAGAACCTCCTGATGCCATGAAGTGGGGACTTACTGTACATGGTTAAAGAAGATGGACATGGTGCTGATACCCCCAATGAAATGCTCAGAGCGTTGTCTCAAAAGAAGTACTGTGTAAGTTACATATGTAATCTTAAATTTCTAGTAGCCACATGAAAAAAGTAAAGAACACATAAAATTAACTTTAATATATTTTATAGCACCCAATATATTCAAGATACTATCATTTCAACATGTAAACAATAGAAAAATTAATGAGATATTTTTTTTTGTACTCTTTGAAATCCATGGCTTATTTTACACTCAGTGGTATATCTCAGTTCATAGTAGCCACATTTCAAGTGCTCAAAAGCCTATGTGGCTACCATAGTGGACAGCATTTATCAGAATTATTGTCATCATTATCATTGCTCACACGGAGTTGCAGAGGGCACTGACCAAGAACTCAAGAAAACAATAGCTTGGAGGAGGCCAGAGCCGGAGGAGACCAGGGAGACAACTAGGAAGCTGTATCCATCCTCCAGGGCGTAGCAGAAGATGGAGAAGGGAAATATTATTAATAGATATTAAGAAGATGAAACTGACTGAAGTTTTGACGAATTGGATTGGGAGGGAAAAGAAAAGCCAGGGCTATTTTCCAGGCTCTGTCTTTCACAACTGGGGTGTACCTTTTACTGAGGTGGGCAAGACATGGTGAGGAAAACATTTAGTTGGGTGGCCAATCTGTGATGGAGAGCAAAAGCTGTTTTCGAGGTTAAATATGATGTGCTTGTGAGGTATGAGAAATGTCTACTGGTTGTTGGGTGTCCATGTTTGAAATGGAGAGATGGTTGTTTTGGTTTTATAAATTTGGATCTGAACTATGTTTATGGAGAGAGGTAATTTTAAAACCATGGTAGTGGCTTCATTTATTCAACAAAATTTGTTTTGAGTCCTGAGGGCCTGTTTCAGTTGCTGGGGAAACAGTGTGAATTTATTGTTAGCAAATGTGGTCAGCTGAGGAGACTGTAATGTAGGGAGTGTCCACAGCCTGACCTCTGTGGGAACCTCTGCACTATCAGTTGTATAGAAGAAGAAAGGAGGGGAGGAACCCTCTGACTAAAGAGAGTGAGAAGTGGCCAATGAGAAAACAGGAGAGTATGATATCAAAGAAGCCAAGTAAGGAGAACATTCTCATAAGATGAACTGTTTTGAATGCTGCTGAAAGTGAGGTTAAGATGAGGACAGAAAAGTTTCATTTGGATTTAGCCCCATCTGGAGGTCACTAGTGACTTGAAAGAGCCATTTCAGTTGAGTGGTACAGATAGATACTCGACTGTAATGAGTTGAAGAGGGAATGCTATCAGACAAAGGGCTTATTTTCTTTCTTTTAAATAACCACTGCAAATCATTGAGGAGACCAGCCTAGTAGAAAATGGACAAAGGATATAAACAGACAGTTGGCAGAAAAGTGAAGTACAAATGGCTCTTAAACATATGAATAATGTTCAACCTTACTCACAAGAGAAAAAGCAAATGTGTTGTCGACAGGGTGTGGGGGGAAGCAGACATCCACATGTCGCTGGTGGGAATGTGGGTAGTTCTGACCTCTGTGGAGAGCCATTTGGCAATGTGCATCTAATTAGAAAGACACATTCTTTGATCCAGCAGTTCCACTTCTGGGAACATTGGCATTTTTTTGTAATAGCAAAAATTGAAAACTAAATGGTCATCAGTGGTGGCCTGGTTAAATCAACAGTAAAATGAAAGGAAAGTCTATATACCAAGTAAAAGCATTATTTTCTTCAAGAAAGTAGAATGTTTTTTTCCTATCATGCTATTAGCCAGGTTCTTTGAGGGTGATTTTTTTTTACTCTAAAATTGTTAAAAGACTGAGAAATATACAAGTGGGTCTGATATAGGCCACAGAAGGTATATAGAAATGTGCCTTTGAAAAGAGGTATGTCAAGCTTGTTATTCTGCCTTGACCTTGTACCTTTTAACATGTTTCGCATAAGTCAATAGTCTACATTTCCATCTCCAGATAGCTGTTAGGATTCTTCTCAGTGGACTTTGTCCTGTTTTTTTTTTTTTTTTTTTTTTTGAGACAGAGTCTCGCTTTGTTGCCCAGGCTAGAGTGAGTGCCGTGGCGTCAGCCTAGCTCACAGCAACCTCAAACTCCTGGGCTTGAGTGATCCTTCTGCCTCAGCCTCCCGGGTAGCTGGGACTACAGGCATGCGCCACCATGCCCGGCTAATTTTTTATATATATATCAGTTGGCCAATTAATTTCTTTCTATTTGTAGTAGAGACGGGGTCTCGCTCTTGCTCAGGCTGGTTTTGAACTCCTGACCTTGAGCAATCCGCCCGCCTCGGCCTCCCAAGAGCTAGGATTACAGGCGTGAGCCACAGCGCCCGGCGTGTCCTGTTTTATATATGTACTGGGTTATACACCACAGGAAACATGGGTATGGCAAATCTTACAAGCTTTATGGATGAATTCACACTTCGGTTTACCTTATTGCATCTAAAAAATAACTGCACCTCCTAAGAGAGCATCAAGTTTTACTTAGTTTGACTCATGGACAAAGTAAGCAAGTATCTGCTGCTGTTTGAGAATTCTCAATGTAGCAACAAGGTCTGTACTGTGTAGGAAGAAGACTTTCTTAGTCAGCTTTTGTAGGGGAAAGGGACAGTTCAAACCTTTTTGAGCTTTATGTTCTCATGCCACCTATAACATGGACCTGGCTAGTGACCTTTTTGCAGTTTGACCTTTGGGAGATAGCAGAATGTTTACATGTGGACTAAAGCAAAAATGGTAAACTAGGCCCACTGAAACAGAAAAATCAGTTTCCCAGCAGAGCATGGTGATATTGTACAACTTTAAATTCTCTGTCACTGGGACTCTCTATGATCTTGTTTAAATTTCCTTAATTTCTTAAGAGTTTGAGACTGGTATTTATCATTTTTTTTCTCTCTCTCTTCATTTCTTTAAGTTATCCTGGTTTCACTTATTTTGTATTTTATATTTTTTTTACTTCTTAGATCTAAATGAATTAAGAATTTTAGGATTTCAAGAATCATTACGTCTAAACTCTCGTTTTACATACAAGAGAACAAGCTCAAGGCAGCCTGCAGTGGCTCATGCCTATAATACCAGCACTTTGGGAGGCCAAAGTGGGAGGATCCCTTGAGGCCAGGAGTTTGAGTCCAGCCTAGGCAACAGTCTACAAAAAAATTTAAAAAAGTAGCTGGGTGTTGTAGTACACACCTGTAGTCCCAGCTACTTGGGAATCTGAGGCAGGAGAATCTCTTGAGCCCCAGGAGTTTGAAATTGCAGTGAGCTATGATGATGCCATTGCACTGTAGCCTGGACAACACAGCAAGACCCTGTCTCAAAATTAAAAAACAAAACAAAACCAAAAAAAAAACCCTAGAAGGATAAACTCAACTCTCAGAGCTTAGGACAGTGCTACAAATGTTTTTGTCCTGGGCTTTATGTTTTATCCATTTTTTAGGACAATGATAAGAACCTATATGAAGGTGTTCTTTTGGTCTTGGGTATCTTAGTTTGCCAGTTAAAAAAAAATCCTTGGGCTTGAGGTTTCAGTGAACATATTCACTCAGTTTCATGGTGCTTAGCATGTTTTTCCATCTACTTTTTAAAATTTGTTTTTTTTAAACTATAAATTGACAAATTATAGTTGTATATATTTAATGGGGCATGAAGTAATGACTTATGAATATAATGTGGAATAATTAAGTCAAACTAATTAACACATTCCTCACCACAAATACTTATTTTTTGTGGTGGTATATTTGAAATTTACTCTTACAATTTTGAAATGTGTAGAACATTATTTTTTACTATATTCACCATACTGTGCGGTATATCTTAAGGGGGAAAAAAAACTTACTCTTCCTGTTTAATTGAGGCTTTGTACGTTTTGACCATCATCTCCCCATTCTCCTCACCCCCCCCCCCACAGTCTCTATACATTTATCTCAGGTATTAATCACCGAGTTGTTCCCAGGATTCCATACAAATAGGTTTGGTGTCTTTCTTGATTTTGTACACTGGATTATGGAAGTTTCAGCTTCTACATCAAATTAAGCTTGACTGTGTACCTTGGCTGAGCCAGCTAAATTCATCTTGGTAACTGGAATCATGTAGTCTTTTGTACCAAGGCGGTTCTCTGGGCTTTACTTTGGATGCTAATTTATAATGTGGCTCCATTTTTGCTTTTTTCTTTCTCCCCTCCCCTCCCCTCCCCTCCCCTCCCCTCCCCTCCCCTCCCCTCCCCTCCCCTCCCCTCCCCTCCCCTCCCGACAGAGTCTCACTTTGTTGCCCAGGCTAGAGTGAGTGCCCTGGTGTCAGCCTAGCTCACAGCAACCTCAAACTCCTGGGCTCAAGCGATCCTCCTGCCTCAGCCTCCTGAGTAGCTGGGACTACAGGCATGCGCCACCATGCCCGGCTAATTTTTTATATATATTTTAGTTGGCCAATTAATTTCTTTCTATTTTTTTTTTTTTTATAGTAGAGATGGGGTCTCACTCAGGCTGGTTTTGAACTCTAGACCTTGAGCAATCCACCTGCCTCGGCCTCCCAGAGTGTTAGGATTACAGGCGTGAGCCATCGCGCCCCGCCTCTTTTTATTTTTATTTTTTTGAGATAGGGTCTCACTCTGTCTCTCAGGCTGGGGTGCAGTGGCATCATCATAGCTCACTACAGCCTCCAACTTTGGGGCTCAAGTGATCCTCCTGCCTCAGCAGGACTGTAGGCTCATGCCCCCATACTTGGCTAATTAAAAAAAAATTTTTTTTTTTTTTTTTTTGGTAGAGATGCAGTCTCACCATGTGACCTAGGCTAGTCTTGAACTCCTGGGCTCAAGCAATCCTCCAACTTGATCTTGGCTTCCCAAAGTGCTGGGATTACAAATGTGAGCCATGGCGCCCAGCCTTCATTTTAATAGCAACTTAGATTATTCAATTGGCTTCATGTGTGCTTGCTGTGATTTGAGTGTCCATTAGTGTGCATAGCCAGACAGTGATGTAACCCTATCAGGTGCCAAAGTCCTTACTTAAAGTACTTTATGTACATGATCTTGCTTTTAGAAGGTGGTAGTAAAGATTTACCTTTTGTATTGCTTTGCACAGTAGTCTTTTTGCAACCTTAGTATGGTGATTTTTGGTTAATGGTTTACAAACCTTGGTATTCTTTTTTTTTTTTTTTTTTTTTAGAGACGGGGTCTCGCTCAGGCTGGTTTCGAACTCCTGACCTTGAGCAATCCGCCCGCCTCGGCCTCCCAAAGTGCTAGGATTACAGGCGTGAGCCACCACGCCCGGCCTAAACCTTGGTATTCTTGCTTGGCATGTGTTAAAATGATTGGTGTTTCTGAAATTTAGCTGATAGAGTTACCAATATATATAATAATTTTGGTTGTTCGAAGATGCCTCTGAAGACATGAAAATTATATTATATGGGTGTTTCTCCTAGTTATTGATATTTATGCAGTTATTTTTCATTTTTGTATTCATAATTTTGTGGATGATTTTTTCTTCACAGTGTGCCCTAGGCATTGGAGATAAAATGGTGAATAAGCCCTCAGAGAGGTGGAATATCTTCCCATCTCATTTATCTCCCATCTCATTTATCTTCCATCTCTTTAGACTGGATAATTTGGAGAACAGGTGAGGACACTTGCGGCAATGGGATCATTGAGATCCTCATTAAGAGGGCACTCTGATGCATCTAAGTAGAGTTCCTTTTTTTGTGTGTCCAAGCTTTGGGCTATTACCTGTCTATAATTGAAAGTGCAGTTTTAGTTGCATATGATATATGATGTAAGGGGAAAATGATTTCTTGCATGTTATATAATAGTTAATGATTTCCTTTTGAGAGTTTACATCAGCAAGGATGTCATGGTTTTTATATTAAAATTTTTTATGAGAGCATAGGGAACAGATTATTGATTCCTGGGCTCAAGGGATCCTACTGCCTTAGCCTCTCGAGTAGTTGGGACTACAGGTGTGAACCACCACACCTAGCTCATTTTAAAATTTTTTGTATAGATAGTGTTTCACTGTTACTCAGACTGGTGTCGACCTCTTGGCCTCAAGAGATCCTCCTACCTCCATCTCCCAAAGTGCTAGGAGTATAGGCGAATTGAAAAGCACTTGTACAATGCCAACGCAAAAGGCTTTTAGGAGATGTTCATTCCTGCTATTCTCAAGTTTTGTGATTAAACAAGAACATTTAGATGCTGTTTAGTTGATAATCTGTTCTTCTGGTGTTTTAGGCTAAACAGTCCTCATTCTTTTTTTTTTTTTTTTTTTTTTTGACAGAGTCTGGCTCTGTTGCCCCAGGCTAGAGTACCATGGTGTCAGCCTAGCTCACAGCAACCTCCAACTCCTGGGCTCAAGCGATCTACCGCCTCAGCCTCACAAGTAGCTGGGACTACACGCATGCACCACCATGCCTGGCTAATTGTTTCTATATATATTTTTTTAGTTGTCCAGATAATTTCTTTCTTTTTAGTAGAGACGGGATCTAGTTCTTGTTCAGGCTGGTCTCAAACTCCTGACCTTGAGCCATCCACCCACCTCGACTTCCCAGAGTGCTAGGATTACAGGCATGAGCCACAATGCCTGGCCCTCATTCTTAAATTATATTTTTATAATTATGTTTTACTTGCATTGTCTTCATTGGCCTTAATCAGAGTCAGCAGTTTTTGTTTTGTTTTGTTTTTTTGAGACAGAGTCCTGCTTTTGCCACCGTGGCTAGAGTGCAGTGATGTGATCTTAGCTCACTGCAAACTCAATCTCCTGGCCTGAAGCAGTCCTCCTGCCTCAGCCTCCCCAGTAGCTGGGACAACAGGAGTGCCCCACTGTACCTGGCTAATTTTTCTATTTTTCGTGGAGATGTGGTCTCACTCTTGCTCAGACTGGTCCTGAACTCCTGAGCTCCTTCGATCCTCCTGCCCCAAGCCTCCCAAAGTGCTACAGTAGAGGCGTGAGCCACTGTGGTTGGCCAGAGTCAGCAGTATTAAAAGAGGAGAAGCTTTGTTGTATGGCTTTTGAGAAAAATGTGTCTCCTATAAGGAATGATTGGCAAAAATGAATATAAAAGTAAAAGTATGCTATTTCTTTTTTTCCCCTGTCTTAATCCCTTTTTGGGGGAGGAGGCTCTGGGTCCATTTCCTTGGAGAGAATAATCTAATGGTGCCAACTAGTAAACTGCATATGATATTATTGATCATCAAATTCATATTTTTCTCCTTTAGCTTCCATGACTCTGTGCTATTGCTCCATTTTTGAATAGTCTTACTCTCTAACCATGTCCCTTTTTCATTTTGTCTTTTGTGATGTAAAATACTATGGTTTCCTAGAAATTAAATATTTGAAAGAGTTCTCCCTTTTTCAGCTTTAGTGTTCTTTGGGGAGAAGCTTTCATCATCCTCATGGGTTTGCTTACGATCTGCATATGTTTAATTTTCAAAATAAACATCTCTTTCTCAGTTAGCTTTTTTCAGTGGTCTCATGTCAGAGTTTTTCTGGATGCCATCACTTAAATGCTTTCCAGGTTAGGGTCTGGAACCTTTTGTCTTCATTTCCTGAACAATGATTGTCTAACTTCTCCTTTACCATCAATACCATCTCAGTCCCCAGAGACTAAAAAGCAGATTTTTAATTTTCATTCTACTTCTCCATCTGTTCTTTTACCAAGTCACGCATAATTCTTTCTGCAACTTAATTTGCGCATGGTCTATAGCCATAATACCATGTTTAAAGCTTTGATTACTTAATTTTTATATTATATTTGTAAGTTATTGAAGCAGGAAGAAAGTTCAGAGTTAATTATTCTAACTCCTTTATTTTATAAATGAAGAAATGGGTGCTCAGGTAAATGATTTGTTTTATTTATTTTTATTTTATTTTATTTTTTGAGACAGAGTCTCACTTTGTTGCCCAGGCTAGAGTGAGTGCCTACAGGCATGTGCCACCATGCCCGGCTAATTTTTTTCTATGTATATTAGTTGGCCAATTAATTTCTTTCTATTTATAGTAGAGACCAGGTCTTGCTCTTGCTTAGGCTAGTTTCAAACTCCTGACCTTGAGCAATCCGCCCGCCTCAGCCTCCCAGAGTGCTAGGATTACAGGCGTGAGCTCCTGGCCAACGATTTGTTTTAGATCACACAGCTAGTGAGTAGTGGATATTACAGCTCTCTGGTCTCAACATTTAATACTCCTTCCCAGTCCAGCATTCTTAAAAGGTTATTTCAAATTTTTTTAAGCCAAAGTATTATATGTTCATAGTTTAGAATCTGCCAGTTCTAGAGAATGGGTAAGAGAAACAGCAATCCCTAACCATCCCACTCTTTTTTCCCCTTTCCTAGGAAGGCAACTCTGATACTTTGGACTCTTTCACCCAATTAAAAAAAAATATATATATAGATAGATATAGATATATACACACACACATATATATTTACTTCCATATATCTGAAGAGCATATTTGAAGATTTCATACTTGTGTGTATACTTGCTGTTTTATTAGTTTTAGGCAGTACTTAACTGATTTTCTGCTAGGGAAAGGTATAGAGGGTAAAGATTAGCACCGTCTTCTCTCCTTAATACACCCCCTTGCCCACATTCTATCCTCCCTATCCAATATAGGTTTATTATATAATAATTTTGGTTAAATCTGTATTTAGTTTTATCATTATGACCATGTATGCTATTTTTGGCTGTTAAGTAGTAAATTACACTTTCCCTTCCTCAACAACTTTCCCTGGAAGTGTGTGCAGTTTTTTTTTAAATGCACTTGTCACTAATTCAGGCTCAAACTTTTAGCCAGTTATTACATGTTCATGTATTCCATCAGCTTTACCTTTTTGAAGAAATCTTGCCCTACTCTAGTCTGGACTGCTGACTCTACCTTTACCATGAACCTGAAGGTTCTTTTTGCCTCTCTCCTACATTGGCTCTCCTGTGTTTTGTTTTGTCTTGTTCCTTTCCCTTGTTTTAATGGAGCAAGTGTCCAGTAGTTTTCTGTGTGAAAGGTGTTTGGGAGGTAATATGTATATATACTGAGCACTTTTCCTTAAGGGCATAGCAGATAAATCTTTTTTGACTTTGTCTCTTTCTGTATTCTTGATTGATAGTTTGGCTAGGTATATGCTTCTGGGTTGGAAATCATTTTCCTTCTGTATTAGTCTGCTCAGGTTGCCATAACAAAATACCATAGTCTGGGTGGCTTAAACAACAAATTTATTTTCTCACAGTTTTGGATGCTCAGAAGCCCAAGATCAAGTTTCTGATCAATTTGGTTTCTGGTGAGGACCCTCTTCCTGGTTTACAGATACTATCCTCAAATGCAGTACTAATCATCATACTAAAAGACATCCTGGATGCTACAATCCTAAGTGTTGAAATCCCTAAGGATCAAAATTCCTAAAGATCATAATCCCTAAAGTTTAAAATCCCCAAAATCACAATCCCCAAAGAGTAAACTCCTAAATATTGAAATCCTGAAAGCTGAATTCTGGGGCCATGATTAGTGGTTTTTGGTTGTACACAGGATAGTTGCATCATGTTAGTTACATCATGTTAGGAAGAACTATTATCTTGTTATTATCTTTATTTGGAAATTAAGTACAGTTTAAGGAGATGTGTATGGGTGCAAGTTAACAAGAGGTTGGCTCATGGACTTAATTTAAGGTGTCAGCTGGGTACAGTGGCTCACACCTGTAATCCTAGCACTCTGGGAGGCCAAGGCAGGAGGATCGCTCAAGGTCAGGAGTTCGAAACCAGCCTGAGCAAGAACGAGACCCCATCTCTACTAAAAATAGAAAGAAATTAATTTTCCAACTAATATATATAGAAAAAATTAGCCGGGCATGGTGGCGCGTGCCTGTAGTTCCAGCTACACGGGAGGCTGAGGCAGCAGGATTGCTTGAGGCCAGGAGTTTGAGGTTGTTGTGAGCTAGGCTGGTGCCACGTCACTCTAGCCTGGGCAACAGAGCCAGACTCGGTCTCAAAAAAAAAAAAAGCCAAATTTTTAAGGTGTTGACTGAACTAAAGAATACTTAGAAACTCCCAGAGTGCTAGGATTACAAGCTGTATTTCATCTTTGAAGCACTTCCAGTACTGTAGGTATAAATTGTATATAGACTTTTAGAGAGTTCTAATTCATTTTATGCATTGTTTTGCAAATTTAACTTCACAAAAGTGCATAATCACAGTATTGACTTTGTGTATAAGCAATGTGCATGTATGTAAATATGTTAAAATTTCCTCAGTAAGTGGAAGAGATGTACTTTTTGTACATATGTGTTTGTGAAAGATAAAATTTCTAAAGATTTTTCAGCTCTTGGAGCAACTGCACACACAGTGGTGACCAATTGTCGGTTTTGATAGCTCTCTTCAAAAGACTTATCACAGAATTTCAGATGACTGCAGTTGTAAAGCTAGGTGCACACAGTTACCAACCATAGTGTGATATGTGTTTATACATTTCATTTTTTGACCTATTTCTTTATGAATATGGTTTGTCTGCTCATAACTGTTAGACCTATGTGACTTTTTAGGATATCTGAGTGTTTATCCTTGCAAAAATATGTATGTTATTCCCTAATTTATTGTATGAAGTGTAATATTGTGTTTTTACATGTTTCTCAAATGCCCTTTAAAAAATGTAAATGCATGTCTTTTAAAGAATTTTGAAAATTATTTTTTCCAGATTTATAGTTTTGGGATTTTGGTCTTTCAGGATTTCAACACTTGGGACTATGGCATTCAGGATTGTGTAATTTGGGATTATGGCCCAAACCACATCACATGGCTTTTCCTTGGGTATGTGTGCACAAAGAGAGCAAGCTCTGTGGTGTCCCCTATAAGGACACTAATCTGTCATATCAAGGCCTCACCCTATGACCACATTTAGCTTTAATTACTCCTCCCCTCATATAGTCATGCTGAATGATGAGGTATCAGAAACATCCGGTCCATTACACCTTCCTTCAGAATTCTTCAGGCATTGCCTCATCATTTTTTTTGTGGCAAGATACATCTAAAATTTACCATTTTAGTCATTTTTAAGTGTACGTACAGTGGTATTAAGCACATTCACAGTGTTGCACAACCATCACCAGTATCCATCTCCAGAACTCTTTTTATTGTATAAAATGGAAACTCCATATCCATTAAACAATTCTCTTTCTACCCCTTCCCCCAGCCCCTGGCAACCACTATTCTACTTTCTCTCTGGTTTTAACTATTCTGAGTATACTAAGGGGAGTCACACAGTCTTTTGTCTTTATCAAAAGACATTTTTGTCTGTTTTGTGACTGGCTTATTTCACTTAGTATATATTTTAAGATTCATCCATGTTGTAGCATATGTCAGAATTTCCTTCTTTTTAAGGCTGAATAAATTCCATTGTATGTGTATAGAGGTTGAGCATCCTCAATTCAAAAGTCCAAAGTCCCAAATTCTCCAAAATCTGAGAGTTTTTGAGCACTGACTTGATACCACAAGTGGAAATTTTACACCTAACCTCAGGAGATGTGTTAAAGTTTTTTTAAACAATAACAATTTATTCAAAAGATTATATAAAACTATCAGTCTATGTGTATAAGGTATATATTAAATATAAATGAATTTCATGTTTAGTCTTGAGTTCTATCCCCAAGATATCTCATTATGTTTATGCACATATTCCAAAATCTGAAAATATTCAAAATCTGAAACACATCTGGTGTCAGGCATTTCAAAAATAGGGAATTCTCAACCTGTACCACATCTAACTTATCCACTCATCTGTTGAAAGACACTTGAGTTGCTTCCATGTTTTAGCTATGTGAATAATGCTGCTACAAGCATGGGTATACAAATATATCTTTGAGCTCCTGCCTTTCAGTCCTTTTGAGTATAGACCCAGAAGTGGAATTCTGGATCATATGGTAATTATATTTTTAATTTTTTTGAGGAACCAACATTTTGTTTTCCATAATGGCAGTACCATTTTATATTCCCACCAATAGTACAGAAGGGTTCCAATTTCTCTGCATCCTCACTCACTCTTTATTTTCTGTTTTTTTTTTTTTTTTTTGTAGTAATGTGTGCGAGGTAGTTGCTTCATTTTTTCCCCTGTTTTGCTCTTGAGAAATCTGAAGCTATTCACATTTTTTATCCTTTGTAGAAGATCTGGGCTTTTCTTTGTGCCAGGGTCATAAAATTTCACAGTGATCTTCCTTGGTGTGGGTCTATTTTCAGGGATGTTTTGGGGAATTTTTTCTCTGATTTCCTCCCTTCTGTTTTCTGCATGTGAGCGCACACGCTCTCTCTCTCACAACCCTGTTACTTGGATGTTGGATGTTCCATTTTAGAGTTCTCATTTTCTTTTCTCTCATTTTCTGATTTTTTACTCCATTTTCCAACTTTTCTGTTCAGTTTTTAATTTCTGCTGTGAAATGAAATTTAATTTCTGAGTTTTTTATTCCATGTCCCCTTTAAATAGTATCCTTTTTTATTTAATGGATGCATTATCTTTTCTTATCATTTTATATTATTACTTTTTGTGTTCTCCTTTTTTTTGTATAATCTTTTTCCTCTAACTTGCATTTTTATGTTTGCTTTGCTGCTTTTTATGATAGAGGCTTTCTGGAGATGTCTGGTAATCCTTGGTTTTTGTTCATCTTTAAAAGGGATACACAACATAGAGAGTTGAATCACATGAAATTGACATTCTTTTCCAGCTTTCTCCACTATCACAGGGCAGGAGGAGTGACACCGCAGTATCTGTGACCATACTTACCTCTCAGATCTTCATTTCTTTCTTTTTTTTTTTTTTTTGAGACAGAGTCTCACTTTGTTGCCCAGGCTAGAGTGAGTGCCGTGGCGTCAGCCTGGCTCACAGCAACCTCAGTCTCCGGGGCTCAGTGATCCTACTGCCTCAGCCTCCCGAGTAGCTGGGACTACAGGCATGCGCCACCATGCCCGGCTAATTTTTTGTATATATATTTTTAGTTGGTCAATTAATTTATTTCTATTTTTAGTAGAGACGGGGTCTCGCTCAGGCTGGTTTCGAACTCCTGACCTTGAGCAATCCGCCCGCCTTGGCCTCCCAAAGTGCTAGGATTACGCGTGAGCCACCATGCCCGGCCTCAGATCTTCATTTCTAAATAACATCCCCTACTAAAAGGAATCAAGACTCCTTGGAGAAATGGCTGATTTCAAAGATGGGGCAGAGAATGCATAAGATGAGTTGGGAACATGTTATGGGAGGAAATAGGAAATGTTCAAAAATTATGGAAAGCATTCAAAAGTGTGCTTGAAGGGGCTCCCAAATCTGGGACAGTTTGAACATCGGAATGAAAAATTATGTTAATAAAATAATCTGTGAATCCATACAAATAATGAATTATGGAAAGAAAAGATGAGTAGGGGAAAGGAACATCGCTTATTGAAGTTAGAATGCCATCAAATGCACAAGGAACAGTAGAATTACAAAAACCTTGTTAGTATATAACTGAGTATCAGTTGATTCAGATAAGAATTGCTGTGGGCACTGAAACTAATGGGCAAATGTTCTAAGAAAATAGTCTCTTTAAGTATCTTCCCAGAGATTATTTACTAATTAACTTACTAATTAATTGGTAAGGGAAAATGGTCATTTTACAGTGAAGAAATCTGGCACATGTTATTTTAACCAGGTAATCAAAATTATTATCAGTAATGGAACAAATTGACATCATTTTATCTCTTAACATAATGCTCTAGAAAAAAAACAAAGCTTCATTTATGTAGTATTCCTGCCAGAAATGCGTAACCTGTGTTCTTTAAGGATGCCAGTGAAATGAAAAATAGAAAATGCTGAAGAATTGTTTCAGATGAGATGAAATTAAGGAGAAATTGACAGTAGAAATTGACGTGATCCTGGACAGAAGGAAAGAAGGATTGCCATGAAGGCCATTATAGAGCAGTTGGTGGAATTAGAGTATGAACTATGTAGTCCTTATTCGATATGTTAAACTCCTTGATTGTGACACGTATACTGAGGTTGTGTAAGGAAATAATACCTCGCTCTTATGAAACACTGGAGCATTTCAGAGTGGAAAGATGTGATGGCTGCAGTCACTCAAATGTTTAGGCTGGTGGGATGTACGCAGAGGAGGGGGTGGTAAAGCAGAAATGGCACAGTGATGTCAGTTGGTGAATCCAGGTAGTTTCTTGTAATGCGCTTGCAAACAGTTCTGTAAATTTCAAATGAAGACTTTTTTAGAGGTTGGAATGAGAGTGACTGATTGGAAGTTCCGGTCTTTTATGGGTCTCATTGGCTGTAAACATTAAAGCAGATTGACTAGTTGACTCCTTTGGTTGGGAGGGCCTCCAGTGTGTTTTCAGGTCTTTTTTTCTCAAGTCTGTCAGCTCGCTGAAAAGACACTTTGAGTTTTCAGTCTGGAGATTAAAGGTCTTTCCTGCTGATGGGAAATGAAGGGGGTCCCATAGGGGAATCTGGCTGGGGGTTGGGTGGAGGGTGAGTGATGTGTCACCGGTAGGTGGATGCCTGTGTCAGGCATTCATTTTGCAGTTCATGCAGTCCCCTTTTATTCAGTGTGACAATCCCATCCCCAGCTGTGCTTTGCTGGGGTGTGCCTGTGCAGAGCCTGCCGTTTTAGCTGACAGTCATTTGCTGGTGTGGGAAGGGGCAAGAGGGTGAGATTTGGGGGTCTAAGTGTTCTTAGATAACTTTTAATCAGTATTCTTTCTGTTTCCTTCCAGCACCTCTTCAGCTTTGTCATCTTCTTCTGATCTTGTGGATTGTTCTTTTTTTAAAAAAAGAAAGCAAAACCAGTCTTTTTTTGTTTTGTTTTGTTTTGTTTTTTGCATGAGGGGTTCTCCAGTAAAATAGGGAAAACCTGCTAGACAAATTCTAAAAGAGCTGTAACACTAGAAACAGTGCTTTTACTGTAGTATTAGAGGCATTTCAGTGTATGTTTGTAATACACTCCTTACCCAGAAGCCCCAAGGCTGTCCTTGTACACCGTCCCATTCTGTGTTCCATCTTTTGATCTTGTTTCTCATATTCTTACATTTTTTTTTTTTTTTTTGAAACTGGATTTTGCTCTCTTGCCCAGGCTGGAATGCAGTGGCACGATCCTGGCTTACAGCAGCCTCAAACTGCTGGGCCTGTGTGATCCTCCCACCACAGTCGGTCCCCAGTAGCTGGGGCCACAGGTGCACATCATCGTACCTGGCTAATTTTTTCATTCTTTTAGAGATGAGATCCTCCTGTGTTGTGCAGGCTGGTCTCAAACTCCTCACCTCAAGTGATCCTCCCACTTCAGCATCTCCAGTAACTGGGATTACAGGTGTGAGCCACCATACCCCATAGTCTTACACTTTAGAATCACCAATGTCAATAATAGCATTTTAACATCTATATTATAGACCCAGTCTTTCCCTTGATTAGTCTAAAGCAGGCGTCCTCAAACTACGGCCTGCGGGCCACATGCAGGTGTTTTTTTTTGAAACAGAGTCTCACTTTGTTGCCCAGGCTAGAGTGAGTGCCGTCAGCCTGGCTCACAGCAACCTCCATCTCCGGGGCTCAGCGATCCTCCTGCCTCAGCCTCCCGAGTAGCTGGGACTACAGGCATGTGCCACCATGCCTGGCTAATTTTTTGTATATATATTTTTAGTTGGTCAATTAATTTATTTCTATTTTTGGTAGAGACGGGGTCTCGCTCAGGCTGGTTTCGAACTCCTGACCTTGAGCAATCCGCCCGCCTTGGCCTCCCAAAGTGCTAGGATTACAGGCGTGAGCCACCACGCCCGGCCGACATGCAGGTGTTTTTGCTCATTTGTTTTTTTACTTCAAAATAAGATATGTACAGTGTGCATAGGAATTTGTTCATAGTTTTTTTTTTAAACTATAGTCCAGCCCTCCAACGGTCTGAGGGACAGTGAACTGGTCCCCTGTTAAAAAACTTTGAGGGCCCCTGGTCTAAAGTGAAAAACTATAAGCAGTTAAAGAAAGACCCTTTTCCAGAAAGTGGGTTGTATCTTAGTGTACTTACTGCAGTTTTGGTAAGCAGCTGGATTCACAATGCTGTGAATATGTTTGATAGCTGTGTTTTGTTTTGGCATTACTTAATGGAAATGTGAAGCATAGTGTTGGTAAATCTACTGGGAGCCTATGACTACACCAGCCTGCAAGTGGGTACAGTGAGTGGTATGAAAAATAATTGCAGATTGGCTTTGAGGATCCTGAGATCACTCAAATTTGAAGGCCAGATTTTGTATGTATGTACATTTTGGGGAAGTATATAACATCGTCATATTGTTAAAAGGATTCTTAAAAGGAACTGGAACCCTAAAAGGATCTGGAGCCCTAATACAGAATGACTTTGATGGAGCTGGACTTACCTGTGACGTTTAATAATGCAGTTTTTTGTGTGTTTTTTTTTTAAGGCAAGCATGAAAATGAGATTTATTGAGGTGAGAAAGATAGGATTATAGAGCAAGAAAAAGATACAGGTTAACAGAACATGATATATACATCACAGATGATGAGTGAAATCCATTGTAGCAGAAGGAAAAAAGCCAAAGGAAGGGCTCAAAAAGCTTAATGCAATTTTCACACTAGTATGTTAAAGTTCGTTGTGTCTAAGGACTCTAGCAACACATACTGTCAAATGATCGATTCTTATGATGTTAAACAAAATATTTAGGTGATAGCTTTTCAAGTGTATGTTCAAAAACCACTTAACAATCTCGTGTAATCCTAGCTATTAGGGAGGCTGGGTCGGGGGGATTGTTTGAGCCCAGGAGTTTGAGATGCAATGAGCCATGATTGCACCACTGCACTCCAGCCTGAGTGAAGGAGCAAGACCCCCATCTCTAAAAAAATTAAAAAAATTTTAAAAAGCACTTAACTGGTAAAATGTTTTATTTTAGAAATAAGTATGCTCTCTTTCATTTTCACCTAGGTTTGTCGTTGTATTTGTTAATTAATTTTTTAAAATTAACAAATGCTTAC
This sequence comes from Microcebus murinus, assembly GCF_040939455.1. NCBI lineage: Eukaryota > Metazoa > Chordata > Mammalia > Primates > Cheirogaleidae > Microcebus > Microcebus murinus. The sequence goes on from NC_134107.1 coordinate 8,700,352, forward strand.
CATTTTTTCTGTTATCTTACTGGAGGGAAAATGTCAAGATCAAAATGTAGTATGTTTCATGGAAGAAAGGCATTAGATGAATACCATTTGTGGTTTTTTTGTTGTTGTTGTTTTGAGATGTCTTATAGACTACATTCTTAGAGGATTTCTAATTAGTGCAATGTCCACAGTTTGAGTCTTTGTCTGCAATGTTATATATGAAGTGCCTTAGAAGACAATTTTATATTTCTTTCATGTGCAGCATTTGGTTAATTGACATTAGAGACTGAATTTGGCTAAGGTAGAATTTCAGTGACCTTAGTGGTCTACTCACAGTTCTTGATAAAAGTTATGATTGTTAAAGGTATTACATGGGCTACCTAGGGGCATTTAAAGGAAGGAACTTTTTGAAATTTGTTTTAGTATTTAAAAGTATGGTGCATTTATAGTCAACTCTATGTTGGAAAAGATTATCATTGATGTTTTCATAAGGTAAAGTTAATATGTCTTCTTCTTGACTCATGGATAGTGCTATTATGGTGTCTATACTTATTTCTGAGTTATTACTTAGTGTAGGATGAAAGCTGAGGTAGAGGGATGATAGTGCCTTTTTTCCTGTGTTCACTTGGAAAAATTTCAATTAACTAGGGTTAATTGAACTAGGGTTAATTTTTAGTTCTCTGAGATAGAGTTCTGTGTGAATCTTGACCCTGAATCGTTCGTTATCTTTTAATGCCAACTTTCATCAAACCAAAAACCAAAAGAGAACTTATATAATTATGTGCTTTTTTTTTTTTATAGGAGAGCTTCTGTTTCATATCCATATCCCACTTTTTCCCGCTAACCTGCTAATGCAGTAAATTGGAAGGAACTGTTACCAGGATAACTTGTAATGGGCGAGGAGCCACAAAGAAGAAAACATTTCTTTTAATTTTAAAACTTGGTTTGAAAGGTAAGACCATTATGATTATCAGGAGTTCCATCAAGGAAAGCAGTGTTGTGTTGCAAGACCCTGGAGTCTTGGCGACAAACCAAGTCTAGCCCAGTCTCTTGGTGCTAGGTGCAATACATTTCTGTGCTCTGTGTTATTGTAGGGAGGTTAAATAACAACCTCTGTAGTCTGCTTTTGTATGTCTCGCAATCTTGCAGAACTCAAGGGATTCTCAGTTTCCAGGGGGGTATTGAGCTGGGCATCATGGATAGCCAGGCTAGCAAGCTGAAGCAGTAGCATGCAGAGAAAGACTGTAGAGACCTGTGACCCAGGCTGCTGCTTCTAGGTCACCTGGCTCGCTCTCTCTGTGTGTGTGTGTGTGTGTGTGTGTGTGTGTGTGTGTGAGATTGTGTGTGATTGTTTTGTGTTTGTATTATACCAGCCATAGGATATTTGGCTTCTCTTACAGTAGCCACCTGTCTCTTTTTGAGTCCTAATTGCCATCACTTTGGAACTCTTTACTGGAACGTTTTATTAAAGATCAGAGATTGACTTTGTATACTTGTCTTTTAGTTCAGTTGGCACTTAAGATGAAGTGGTAGAGTAGGGTCTTTTTGGGGACAAATACACTTAATCCAATTTCATTTGTTCCATTGTTTCTCTAGAGGGTGGACAAATACCATTTAATCGCCTACCTTTCTGAACTGGTGCTAGTTGCAAGATTTGAAGTTTTAGTCACTCTTTGCTATGTTTTCTTTTCACCCTGATGATCAGTCAGATATTTACCAAGGCCTATTGGGTCTACCCTCATAGTGACTCTTGCAGCTGTCTTTTTCTTTCCATTTCCACTGCTGTGAAGCTAGGCCAGGCTTTGTTACCTCAGGAGATACTCTAGTTGCTTTGCTGTAATGGGTCTCTGCTTCTAATCCCCAGGTGGATCTTTCCCAGGCATCTAAAATACTAGTTTGCTTATAACCTCCCCCTACACGCAGCCCCTCAAGAATGATCCTACTGTGCCTTGGCAGTTTCCCTTGTACTTGTACTGACCTCCAGTCCTCGCCCCAGTCGTCAGGTTCTTGTGTAAATCTTAAATCTCAGTAAATTATTTTAGAATTTTTTTCTCTTTAACTAGATTTTAAGTATTTTGTGAGCAGGTAGTTTTAACTTTTTTGTATCTTTAGTAATTTTTACATAATATAAGTATCATTAATTGTTTGGTGGTAGGAGTTAAAATATCATGCATTTATTAGGATAAAATATTTTTGAGACTTTCTTTCTCCCTATCTCCTTCTTTGTTTTGTTTTTCTTTGCTGACAGAGGTTCTTAGCATTAGCAGCTTATAGAACAATCCTTGCCTTTACTGTTGTTCTTTTTTCTTTCACTTATCTCTGCTCCTTGGCATGCTGTCCCACATTAAAACGGACGAACTCTTCTCTTAAGAAGTTACCTAGTAGTCTCTGAGAGTCCTAGAATCAATGCCAGGTTAAGAAGGGTTCCTGGAGAGGAACAGGACTATAGGTATAGGGCACTTTAGACCAGGAATCGTCAAACAGAGCTTTTATTGCAAAGGGCTAGATAGTACATATTTTAGGTTTTACAGGCCAAGAGGCAAAAAAGGATATTGTGAAGGCATATAACAAGAGAGAAAACAAATTTTCACAGACTTGGTTATTGATGACATTCAAAACATAATAATTGAGTTCAATTTTCTATAATATCTACTAATGTGAAGACTAGAATTCTTTTTCTGGGGGAATAACATTTCATCTAATTGATGTTCAAAATTATTCTCTCATCAAAATCTATTTCAAATGTACATGTAATCTAGTAATATTAATCTGTAATGAAATTTTATATATTTCATCTTTGAAAATGTCTTTTTATACAGATAGGTACTCCCCCAGTCTGTATCTGTCCCCAAGCATATGACTTTAGTTGAGTATATTCATTACCTGGAAGGCATATATAGAATTCTCTTAGATTCTTTTCTTGATATTTGCTTTTTAGCATGTCATTACATAATAAATTAATCACTGCCTATTGAAGATTAGATGAAAGCTCCTCAATTACACAACTAAATGGATTTTGAAACAGGGAAATTCCCTTTGCTCTTGCATCAGGGTCTGAAAAAATGCCATTTAAGTGTAGTTTGAGCTTAGAAAATATATCCACTACAAATTCTATGGAACTAGGAATCTCATTTCTTTATAGGAGATATATGAAGCAGCTTGACTTTTGTTATAAGCCAAAGTTATTGAAATGACATAATATGTCAGCACTGTTTTGCCTTGTAATTTTAGGTTGAATTCATTAACAAACATTGAGACTTCAGCAAAGGCAAATTTCCATAGCCATCCAGTGTCAATAACTGTGGTTGAAGGTTGTAGTTGTTCAGAAAAATTTTAGTCTTGACCCTGAACTTAGAAAAAATCACAATAAAGCTTTACCACCTCAAGCTGCTGTGTGATAGAGCAAGTCAGGATGGTTAAATTCACAAAAATGAGTGAAGTTTACTGTTGGTGCTACTGGTGACACATGGTGGATTTAAAAAGTCTATCCAACTGCCTGTTGATGATTAATAGAATAACTCAAAAGAACCTTTAAGACCCTTACATTTTTACAAGTTTTGTGAGTTTGTCCAACTAAGCCTTTTTTTGCTCTCTACATAATTTTTTCACAATCAGTTATAGCACGTCATAGCAGATTCTACCTTAGGTTGTCTTTTCTCAACTTTGAAAATACTGTGTTGTTCTTTCACAAAGATTGTTGATAGATGTTTAAAAGTCAAACAGTATCAGAAGGTTTATAACAAAAAATAACAATCAACTGTTCTATCTTTCCTATCCCTAAATTACTCACTTGGGACTGCTACCTTCATCTCTTAGCTGCTTTCTCATATTTGATACCACATTTCTAAATAATATGCTTATGTAAATCTGTTCCTAATCTATTTGGCTTCTAACTAGGAAGAGGGTTTTAGCTTTCTATGATAGCTCCTGCCCTCTGCCATCTTCCAACATAGTTAAAGCACAACTTATGGATAAAATCAGTATTAAAGGTGTATGTATTTTGGTTAATTATTGCCTATATCTCTTATTTAATATGTATATTTTGGCTAATTACTCTCTAAATCTCTAACTTGCTTAAAAAATTCTTCTCAGTGTGATCAGATAAATTTTCCAATCTGTCAGCTGTGTCTCCTTGGACACATCCTTTCCAGACCCTCTGTCTCATTCCGATGATGAGACATGGCTGTGCTGGTTGCTCTTTACTTCTGTGGCTGCTGGTGTTTTTTCTCACCTTTCTTCTGGGGAGTCATCTGCTTCTTGGAGTCTTGGATTTCTGGTTTCGATGTATTATTATCATGTTTTGGTGAAGCACACCTGGCATAGTTTCTGGTTGCTTCCTGAGAAAATGTGAATAAAACTTTCAGAAAAAGTATTTTTTAGAATTGCTGTTGAGGAAGCTGGTGTCATTCTGAGTTCTAGCCCTGCCTATGTGTTGTTTTTCTGACAGCATCCCTTCCCCCCCAAAGTTTAGATACTTACTTTCTCCCTGCTCTCTTGGAATTTCACCAGTGTCTGAGGGGATCTGTCTTACCCCTCATTGTGATGGCCTGTGCAAGCCCTAAGGAGAACCACATTTGTTAAGCTTTGGGAAAATTTCCTTTTTCTATTCCTCTACCCACTTCCCATTTTGTTGTTGGTTGGCCAGGAGGGAGGGTTATAGATTATAGTATGTTCTTCTCAAACTTTTTTAATTTAAATATTGGACTTCCAAAATTGTTTCTCCTTTTTTTTTTTTTATCTTTTCATAAATTTGTTAGCGTTCTTGGCTCTTTGTCCTTTTTTGTTGTGTTACTAAAGTTTCTGGAGGGTAGAGAATTGCGTGGGGTTCAACCCACTGAGCATCTAGAAGGTTGCATAATCATTTCTATTTTCTCATTGAGACTCCATGGCCCAATTGTAGCCATGAATCATACTTTTATATCCAATGGACTTTGAGAAGAGATTCATAAAACAGCATGGTGATCATTTTGTACAACCTTCCTCTCCAGAGGGGAAACTCCTTCTGTCCTCTTAGAAAATCATCCAGGCTTTGCCAGGGGTCTTGGACTTCAACCAAAGGGTCTCACATGCAATCATAGCCCTAATATTTAACAAGTTCCTGCTTCTACTGCTCACAAATAATCTGTACTTTTCCCTTACTGATTCTCATTTTTTCCTTGGGTGCTATACAAGGTAGGTCTTATACATGGTAGTATAAAATAACTTCAAGATATTCAAAGCTAGTTACTTTATCCTTCAAGTGGCAAGTCTTTCTGCCACCCCAGTCATCTCTTTGGATGCCCTGTGGTTGGCAATCTCTTCATTTTCCCTTGGAACAGGGTATGGCATTGCCTGGCATAGTGTGGTATTGTCCAGTGTGATGTGATCTGCTCAGGGCAAGATCTAGTGGGATTAGTATCTCTCTTGGTCCTAGACATGATGCATCTATTACTGTGTTCTGAGATGATTTTGCTTATTATTCACATCATAAAATAATTTATGTTGAACTTATAATCAACTAAAATCTGTGGACTTTTTAATTTATTTTCTCCACGTTAGCAGTTTTCTTATGCCTGTTTTTCCCCCATCTTGTTTTTCAGTATTTATCTGAAAAGGACTTTGTATTCATTCGTGTTAAATAAATTTTTCTTGGATCATCATGTCCAACAGTGTAAATGCTGACTCTCATCTAGCTTTCCCTCCTGGCTTTGTGTTCTGTGTGCATTTGGACAAGCCTGTGACATCCCATGAATCAATACCGACAGTGCCACTGGCCAGAAGAGCTGAGCTCCTCCAGAGCTACCACCAGTGTTCTTTAGGCTGGGCTGCCCAACTGCTTTGTCTGCAATGGGATTCTCCACCCTGTGCACAGAGAGGCATGGGTCCTGGTTCCTATTCCTTGTCTTGAGAACCATGGGATTATAGGCTGACCTGCTGCTGTTGCTTTCTGCAAGCTGTGTGCACGCAAGGGCCAGCCTGGAGTTGGGTTGTGCTCTTGATTACTGCTGCTCTGACCAGGAAGAGCAGACATTTTGGAGCTAGTGAGATCTAGGTTTTGGCCCGAATTCTGGCTAGCATATTTACCAGCTCTGGCATTTGGTAGGTCATCTGACCTATCAGAATCTTAAATCTGCAAAATCAAGGGTTGTGAAATATCTAAATGTATCTAAAAGGAAGCCCAGAGTCTAGCAGTATGGTTAATAATTAGGAGCTGCTATTAACCATGTTTCCACCTTTAATAGAAAGTTGCAATGTCAAGACAGTTAATATTACTGTGGAATGGCTAGAGGAGATTGAAGATTGTTTTTCATAAGGAGCTGTAAAGGCCATTTTACACTGAAATTTTATTCCTGAGCTGTCTCAGCAGTCCAGAATCTACTTTAACTTTTCTTGCATATTAGGTTGCATACTGTAAAACATTTACAAAAGAAAGCACTTCCTGAAGGTTAACAATTTATTACTGTTATTCTAAGGACTGTTGAGATAGCCCTGAATACTTAATGATTATACAATCTGATCAAAGTTTGGTAGGCAAGGAAGATTGAAGATAATAGCTAAATCTTAAAAGGGGGAGGCTCTTTAAGGATTTTTGTGACCAAGTTGTCAATTCTATTTTCTTTTATAGATTTAGTTATATAACTACAAAATACACTTCATAGTTAGCTCATTTCTTAATCTGGAGACTACAACTTTTTGACCATTTTCCAAAAGCATATCGATATGCTCTAGAATTTCTGCTTGATTAGGAAAGGCTTTCTTTGGGCATCTTGTCTGTAAAAGATGAATAATAAAATGACCAGTCACTTGCTTCAAGTTGGGTTACTCTTAAACTGCGTATAACTCGGTTTCACTTAATGAAAACTTCATTGAGTTGGATTTTCCAAGTCGTCTTTTTACACATGTTAATATCCCTTTCTGGCATTCCTTATTTGTTCAGGACCACCTTTCCTCCCCATAGTTTCAGAGACTTGGAAACTTTCTTGTGTTGTTGCAAATAATAGCCATGCTTATCATAACCATGTTTCTTCTTGTTCTCCAGTTACATATCACTTCTTTTCTGATATTTGACTCATATTTGTTGACTTTTGGGGTCCTGCCTGATTTCACAGATTTGGAGAATCTTGGGTACTTCAGATGGAAAACCTTTCTAGGGCCCATGAGAATTTACTGATTTGCCTGTGACTTTTATCATACTCTTTTACCTGTGTTCACATAGCCTCCCTTTCAGCATGTGCATGTGCTTACACATGTGGATGTGCGCGCATGCACTTAGATCCAGCTGCGTGTCCTTGCTTTTGTTTCTTTGATCTCTTAACAAGGCTCCTGGCAAAAACCTGACTACCATTGTGCCATCCTCATTACTTGCCTTTCCTCTAAGTCTCACTTTAAAAAAATAAAACAGGCTGGGCGAGGTGGCTCACGCCTGTAATCCTAGCACTCCGGGAGGCCAAGGTGGGCAGATTGCTCGAGGTCAGGAGTTTGAAACCAGCCTGAGCAAGAGCAAGACCCCGTCTCTACTATAAATAGAAAGAAATTAATTGGCCAACTAATATATAGAGAAAAAATTAGCCGGGTATAGTGGCGCATGCCTGTAGTCCCAGCTACTCGGGAGGCTGAGGCAGGAGGATTGCTTGAGCCCAGGAGTTTGAGGTTGCTGTGAGCTAGCCTGATGCCACGGCACTCACTCTAGCCTGGGCAACAGAGTGAGACCCTGTCTCAAAAAAAATAAATAAATAAAAATAAAACAAAAAACTTGTTAAACATAAAAGTGAAGTTCATGATAAGATTGTACCTCTTGCCTTGCTCTCAGCATCTTTACAGTGTATTTGGAGTTAGCCCAGGGTCTGTGTAAGCATTTGCTTTCTGAGCATTATTTCCCAGGCAGCTCAGAATTCCAAAGGCAAGCTATAAATTTGTATCATTTTATACCAACCTACTGCTCAGGAATGAAGAAAAAGTGAAAATTAGACTTTGAGGAAGCAGAATTTTGGTTGACATTGGAGAAGGAATGGCAATTTAGTATGAAATCTCTTAGGGGATACCTTGGTTTTCAAAGTAGAGGCCATTGCAGGCTTCACCATCTTCTCTCAATCAGTCACTCTTTCGTTAGGCTCATCCCTCTCCAGCCCATCTTTCACATTGTCGACAGTTACATACTTGCACTGAAGATCTGTTCATGCAGACTTCTATGTTTGTCTTAGCATGATGGACAGTGCCTGCGATGCCCCACCACAGTAGTCTTAACCGTCATCCACTCCTTTCCCTGTCCCACATTTAAGTCTAATTCAAACACTTGGCAATATCCAGAACAGGTTTGTCTTCTTTCTTCTCTTTACTTTTGTAGGAGTACAAACTCTGCAGCACGTGTTCCACAGCTTTAGTGTCAACACGTCTGTCATGCTTCCCTGTCTACTTCTTTTCAGTATTAATTGTTTTTATGTTATTAATCTCTACCATAGATACTTAATGTACATTTCTCTCAATTAAAACTCACTGGTACTATTCTTTCTTCTGTAATAATCATGTACTGTGCGTTCATGTATAGCCCTTGGAGATCTGGCCTTATGTTGCCGGCTTAATCCTACTACCTTCCCAAAGGCTCTCTCTCTTTGTCATCACTGCCTTCTCCCTGGCATGAATTTCCTGAAGCTACTGGGTCTTCCTGTCCTCTGTACTTTCATGCAGGTGTCTCCTGGACTGAAATACATTTTGCTTCTCCAACAGATACTAAATCCTACCTATCTTTTGAGGCCTAGCTTGGGCTTCATGTATAATGAAGTCTTTTCTGGTCAGGCTGTCCTCCCTTGAGATCCCTTTCTATGGAAAAAGTTGGAATTTTTATGTCTACCTTTCTCTGTTTGTATTTTCTGTGTTCTCAATTTTATTGTGTTTTTTAAGGCACTAAAGACCTTCTGTTGTTACTCCTGTATTCCTTAGTGCAATGTGTAGTAATGTTTTTTTTTTTTTTTTGAGACAGAGTCTCGCTTTTGTTGCCCAGGCTAGAGTGAGTGCCGTGGCATCAGCCTAGCTCACAGCAACCTCAAACTCCTGGGCTCGAGCGATCCTTCTGTCTCAGCCTCCCGAGTAGCTGGGACTACAGGCATGCGCCACCATGCCCGGCTAATTTTTTTTTATATATATATCAGTTGGCCAATTAGTTTCTTTCTATTTATAGTAGAGACGGGGTCTCGCTCTTGCTCAGGCTGGTTTTGAACTCCTGACCTTGAGCAATCCGCCCGCCTCGGCCTCCCAGAGAGCTAGGATTACAGGCGTGAGCCACAGTGCCCGGCCTGTAGTAATGTTTTAAAGTACCACCTGTTGATTAATATAGCACATATTAAATGGACCTGATGAATTTATTTACTACTCTCAAGGAAAAGCTGAAATATCAAAGAAGTTGCAAATAAAAACTAGAAAAGATTCTGGAACATCTGAGTAGTAGAAAGTTGACTACTTTTGACATCTTTGGAAGAAGCAGTTGCAGAGCAGATACAGTGAAACTGGCTCCAAGTTTGTATTGCCCTCTTCTCTAAAGACATATATCGTCTCTAATAGGCACTCTGATATTTGATTTAATTAGGTGGAGTGTGCCTTTATGAAATTGAGGCCTTAAGAATGGAGAAGTAGCTACTGAATGAACTTTCTAGTGCTTAGTGAGAACTACATTCAGAGGTCTGTGGTTTTTACTGCTTCATGTTCCTTGTTTCTGCTGCTGCTTGTGAAAATTACATTTCCCTAGGCATTGAGCTTTGCTGATGGAAAGAGTTTATCATTAACTCACAACACTGAGAGGTAACCTCTCATCAGAGTGACTCTGCATTCTCCTATTTATAGATACTTCCTCCCTGTCCCCTTCTTAGTGGCATGCAGCTTTCATCATGACTGTAAGTAACCACCAAACCCTTCTTGAGCCCAACAGTTCCACATTTGGAACTTGTCAGGCATTGCTCAGCTGAGGTCCTTGTGTGCCCCTGAGTATGTACATCTGAGCCTAGGAAGAAGTCCTGAGACTCCGTGTGTCCGGACACTGCATGAGTAGATAAACCAGCTTGGTTTGTTCAGTACATCCTGTTCCCAACCTGCTTGTAAGCTCAGCCAGAGGTTTGGTGTAAATGTGTCTGCTGCTTGAGGAAAAAACAAGTCGTTTTGAGTCTTAAGGGAGGGTGCAAGGACTCGGTTTTCTCCAGGATGATTGGGGATGTGCTTCTGGGTTTCTTTTCACATTATTCAAATACCATTGTTCCCCAACATTTTTGAGTGGCATAGGCATTTTTCTTCTTAAAATATTTTTGAAATAGCTTATAAAATGAAGCAAATTCTCAGAGACATGCATCTGTTTTTCAGTTTGACTAGTTATATCTAACCTATGATGACCCATCTGTGGTCCTCCTGATTCACGATCTAGCCCTGTCCATTTTTCAAGATGAAGAATTTGAAAACTTCCTTATTATTACTATAAATATTTCTAGATATTAGAGACTAAAAAACTGTTTTAGTTTTCTTGTGATCCACTTTTCTGAGTTGAAGACTGCCCAAGTTGTATTTTAAGAGTATACATGATTTCTCCTGCATATTCATATTTTAAAAGACAGGAAAAACATAGCCCATAACCTCTTTCCACCCACTCCACATTGGCCCTTGTGTGAAAAATGTTAATGATTGACTGTGGCTGTGGAAGGAGGTTGAGGAGCTATTTTAGTGCCAAGAGAGAGACTTTGAATGATAGTTGTAGTAATGTTATAATTAGACCTGGGCTGTTTAGTACGGCAGCCACAGGCCACTGGTGACTTCTGAGCACTTAAAATGTGGCTAGTCCAAACTGAGAGGTACTCATGAAATACTCAATGGATTTTAAAGACTTACTTAATACCAAAAGATATAATAATATATCCTTATGGAATATATTGAGTTAAATGCACTGTTAAATTCCATTCCACCAGTTTCTTGTCTCTTTTACTTTTTTAATGTGGCTATTAGAAAATTCAAACTTATGTGTGGCTCACATGGTATTTCTATTAGGTCTACCTGGATGGTACATGGAGCTAGTGTAGTTCTGATCGTTTTAATAGCAGGTAGAGAAGGAGCTTCCCACAGGGGTGGGGAACTTGCGTCCCCAGGGTCCTTTTGATTGAATCCAAATATTATGGAAAATAAAGTTTTCTTTTAATAAAGTTTAGATTTGGTTGAGGATCTGCACTTGGGGATCTGGAGGGCCATATATGGCCTTGAGACCTCAGGTTCCTCATCCCTGCGTGCTGAAGGGAGACTTGAAGTGTATAGGAATTTGAACTTGAGTAGTGTGTGCTTGCATGCATTTGTGTAAGAGCATGTAAAAATTGTATTTTAAAGATTCCCTCATAGCATGTTTTAAAGAAATAATATCTTAAAGTCTCCTATGTTTTATCTTGGGCAGAAGCTGCTTCTCTTATTTTTGTACTGTTTGTGTTCCATATGTTTAGGTAACTGCAACTATTTAAACTAGAAATAGTTTATGCATGTTTATTGCAAGTCTGGCATATGATATCAAATATTTATTTCAGATTTGCCATTTTAAGGATTCCAATGGAGCCAGCTTTAAAATGGTGTAGAAAACTGGTTTCATGGATGTGTGACCCGCACAGTCTCACAGGGCTCAGAAACACTTGCTTCAGTGCTCTGCTCTTGCTCTCTTGAAATTCATAATTATAAATCTTTGAATCTTTGAATGTTTTTTCCTGGGCCCAGCCAATCCTGGGTACAGGTATTCCACAATTGATAGTGTGTAGACTAGGGGCTTTGCAGAGTACAGTTTATCCTACTTGGATAGGAAGTTGCTGAATTTAAGCAAAACCCATTAATACCAACTTGTCCAGAGGGAGTTTCTGAAATAACACATTCACATGTTTGCACTAGTATGCTTTTCCTGTTTTTCATGGTTATATAATTATTTTGAATATACTTATTGCAATTTGTGAAGACAGTAAGACGATCCTCTCTTGTTCTTTATGAATTACAAATGGTCAGCTGTGGTTTAAAATCAGGACATCAGCAGCATTCAGGAACTTGTTAAAGAAGCAGAATCTCAGGTCTGGACCCTGCTTTACTGAATTGGAATCTGAGACTGTGTTTTTAACAAGACTCCTAGGTGATTCCTGTGCTCGTGAAAGTTTGGGAAGCACTGCTTTAAAGCTCACCAGTTACATTGTTGGGCATGTTTATTGCACAGTAGCTTCTATTTGCTGAGTGCTCTGTGTGTTCTACCTGCTGTACTGGGTCTTTCTTGCTGACTGCCCACAACCAGACTATTTGGCAAGGATGCCGAGGCTGGCTTAGAGAGATGAAGTAGTTTTCCCGAGGCCTCGGAGCTAGACAGTAGTGGAGCTGGCATTGGAATCAATGTCTGTTAAGATGCTTATATCCCTAAAACGTTTTCGGGGGCATTGTTTATTTGATGAGAAAAAGTGGTTGTAGGTGGTTTACATAAATCATAATTGGACCCCTACTGAATATACTAAGATTCTACTAGCAGTTCCTTGGTAAATTCTATGGATGGAGTAGTGTTCTTGTCATACCTCTTGCAAACGATATAGCTATCATACCAGTTCCTATTTCAGAGACAGGGTAATACATTTTCTTTCAGAGACTGTCACTGCTTGACTGCTTTGAAATAATGTTACCATGCCCCACATTTCACTCCAAGGAAGGTTTTGGTACTATGAAGGTATTTTAATAATTTCAGAAGGTGTTTAATTAAAGTGGTTGTTCTTTGATGAATAGACTTACTCAACAAAGGGGTCCTTTGGTCCTATTTTGAACGTATAAGATGGCAGTTTTCACTGGTCTTCAGTTGTAACTGAAGTAGAGAAAGTAGAGAACAGAGGTTGTCCTCTGGCATCAAGTAACAGGTGACTCTGCAGTGACCTCCCTTAATCGTTAGCCCTTTTTGAGAAAACACCATTTTGAAACAAAACATTCAACATTTAAAACAACTCTAGGATTTTGAAGAAAGATGGAAGGTAGTTTGGTTTTACCAAGTTCTTTGTCTCATTGATTGGTTTACTGGAAGAAATTGTATTTCCTCTTACTCTAAGTCCTATTTAAGTAGTTACACGCCACATATATGACAGTGGTTCAAAAGACTATGGAGCTAAAAATTTCCTATCACCTTATGACTGACATGCATGATTAGTGTTTGGAGGATTTTTAAAGGTGATTTTGCTACTTTAGCTAAACTACATCTTGATGGTAGCACAGTGCATTACCTTTTCTATGTTTAGATACACAAATGCTTACCATTGTGTTATAGTTGCCTACAGTGTTCAGCGGTAACATGCTGTGCAGGTCTGTAGCCCAGGAGCAATAGGCCATCCCCTATAGCCTAATTGTGTAATAGGCTATCCCTTCTAGGTTTGTGTGAGTAAACTCTATGATGTTTGCACAGTGGTGAAATCGCTTAATGACACATTTCTCAGAATGTATTCCCCCTGTTAAGTGATGCATGACTGTGTAATTGAGGTTGTAAATTTTAAAGTATATTTATGTTTACTAAAAACAAGTTGTTGAAGTTCTGACTCTTGAGGTTCTCTGAGTGTTAATTGTTTTTCCTAGTAGTTAATATTTTTAACCCTTTGCACTTGTATATTGAGTGTGACTCGACACGGTTAGCAAAAATTATAGAGATTAAAATTACTCTTTGAATGCATCAATAATTTGAAATATTAAAAAAATCCAAATAAATAAGTTTGTATGAAAAGAAACTCCAGTTTTTTATTCTACTGCCACGCTTTGTAAAATCTGGAGTATTTAAAAAATTAAATCCTGAGTAGAATAAAGGAATCGAGAAAAAAGCAAACGAGTGCAAAGGGTTAAAAGACCTCTCTTTTACCTCAGGGTCCTGGTTAGTTGAACTTTGTAACTGTTATTTTATACCTAGCTTCTTTCTACTTCAGAGAGCACAAATAGAAGGGAGGGCCAAGTCAGGGGTGACTGATTTACCAGTGCCATTTGTTTGCAGTCAGCTTGCTCTTTGGCTAAAAGATAAAATATTTAATTTTTGCCTGAAGAGTCTAATGTGCTTGTATTTTGGTTTTCAGTTTGTAGTATACCTAATACAAAGAAAATTCACCATGGAAATGTGTATTTCAAAAAGTATTCTTATTTGAAAAATATTATTCTAACTCAGAATAGTGGAGTGTACATGGAATTAGTCATTTTACAACAGATAGTTACTAAAGACTTCCTTTTCTCTTGTTTCAAATAAGTATAGTAAAATACAAAGTCATGGGCTGGGGGATTAGAGGACCTGGTTCGTCAGGTAGGCCACACTGCCGAAAGCTACAGGCCATGTGCACACCAGGGTTTGTTTGTTGTGACAGCTTGAGCAGGCACTCAGATCAGCAGGCAACTTTCTTCCTTGTGGTGATCTGGGGATCAACGCACCTTACATGTTTTGGTTCTACCATCCCTTAGGGCCTTTTGGTTATCAGCATCCAGCCAGATGTAGGGGACAGAGCATGGAGTTTTTATGGTTCATGGCATATTGGAAAAAACTGTCATGTGGCTATACCTGCCTAGTGAGTGCCTTAGGAAGGGGGGAATGGGAATAGCCAGCTGTCTGCACTGTGCCAGGGCAGGGTGCAAGGGCCGAGACAGCAGAAACCAAAGTGAGTGTTAGTGGAACCTTTATTTCCTCTGAAGCAAGAGACACCACACTTTTCTGGAAAGGACCAGATAGTAAATATTTTAGTCTTTGCAGGACACAGATGGTCTCTGTCGCATCTTCCCCTCGCCCCCAAAAACAACCCTTTAAAAATGTCAAAATCATCCTCAGCTGGTAAGCTGTGGGCTGGATTGGGTCTGTTTGCTCCTGTTCGTTCTTTATCATGACTAATTATCAGTCTTTTTAATAAATCCAGTATTTAATGAGCTTCTTTTTTAAAGTTAAGATTTTGGAAATTGGTTCTTACTTGAAGTAGAAAAATTATATCTTGATTCATACTTCAGAAGTTTGACTTTATCTAGTTTGTAGGCATATATAGTGTCTCACTCGATTGATGAATGTATATCCTGTTTATAATAAGCTAAGGGTAAAGTGCTTGATGTCAGATTTGCTTTTTTGTGATTTATTTCTTAGTGTTTTTCATTATACTTTGCCTTTATATATGAAATTGCAAAAAATAGAGACTTGCTACTTTAAAGAAGATTGGATTTTTTTAAAAAAGCCTTCAGACTAAATTTTTAACTATTCAACTTTTCTGACCGTAAGTGGAGAAAATATTAGATTATCAGAAATTTGACTTATATATACTAAGTACATACTTATAGATCTGATAGTGTTGGAGGGGTGTCATGGGAAGGTGTTTGAATATGCATGGTGGCCTTCTCAGTCCATTACTTTGCTGAAGTATTTAAAATAAGTAAATGAACTATTGTTGATCTGTGAATATAGAAAGGTCAAAATTTCTGTGATCGACTTTAAAGACAAGGTAGACTGATATGAATGGTTAGTTTTTGGGTGGTTCCTTAAGGTGATTTGACTATTTCAGCTAAACCAGAGCCATTAGCTTGTTTATATCCTTAAAGGAAAAGTGCAAGTTAATATGTGCTTGGAGGCTAAACAGGCCTGTGACGTGTGTGCTCCTGTTACAGGGGCACTATGCTCAGTGTTGCTATTTTAGTCATCATAAGCTTCAATACTAAGTTTGAGGAAGAGTGGTTCAAATACATTTCTTAAAAGAGAATTAGTGATTTAAAAAAACTTGCAGATAAATGATCCATGTTCCTCCAAGGTTAGCATTGTGCATGGCACTAACATTGTTACTTTGTGCCCTGGGCCCTCCAATAAGGGATGACTTCTCTCCTTTGTAGTAATGGAAAGCAACTTTTTTCCCTTTCCTTTATTGGAGTTATCTTTTGAATCCTTTTTTCGTTTTCTCTGCTTGTCAATTTTCTTAGTATAAAGTGGCATAATACGGTTATTTTGTTTGCCATTAACCACAAATCTGTAAAACAAAACAAACAAAACCCCAAAAAACCTTTCTGTCTAAGGTTTATCTCTCTTGACATTTTCCTGAAAGTTCTTTCCCTGTCACTTGAATGTCATCTTTGCCGTTATTTCCTTAATTATTATATTAATATTAGAAGTTGGTTTCTCTTGTTTCCTTCACTAGCAAATGCATTTTGTCCCCCAGGTAACCTCTACAGGACGCCCCTCCTCACTTCTCATCTTAAGCAGAGAGGTCACATGCTAGCCTAAGGGGGTGGTGGTTGCTGTCAGTGCTGGGAGTTGTGCTTCTTTAGCATAGTCTGTGATGTCATCTATAGTAATCATCAGTCTAATCATTACGAGGAAAGTGACAGCTGAGCCTCATACTGGGGCCCTTGCTTTGTGACTTTGTGTCATTCCACAAAGCTTTGTGTTGAACGTCAGTCCTCCACATCACTTCTCATGTAAGGCGTGAGTCTTGGCAAGGTGAATCATCACCGTGGCTGTTCATTCCTAGGTCCTGCTGTTACTAATTGATGTGAGAATATTGCCATGTTTCCTTTAAAGCATTCAGAGATTTTAAAAAATAGATACAATTTTTATAATACCTTTCTTATTTCTTAATTTTGTTATCTAAAATGTATTCCATAAGGGGCTTTTTAAAGCTTCCTTAAAACTGCCTATGTTTTAAATACTGTGATCATACATTAATAGTCAAGTTCAGTGGTCCACAACCTATCACAACCTGAATTTGCCTTTAGAGATCCCTGAGTAAATTGCCATGGTGCACAATTTGTTTTTCCTCTTTTATTCCTGCAGTAATCAGTGAGACTAACAGTGTAAATAAATTTTGCCCTCTGTGATCTCATTTTAAAAAAATTATATTGAGGCAAATCAAATCAGGGTGTTTTCTTGCCTGATCTCCTAATATGGGTGGGTTTAACAAAATACATGCTTCTAAAAATGTACACCATTCATAAGTTACAATCATTTGCAGCCGCCTTCCTTTTACCTAGGCTCTTCTAAATAACATGTATGTTAATGTGCTTTTTTGATGATAGTAACAGGACATTTTACTAGGTGGAGAGTGAAGCCTTTAGATTATATAGTGAACCCTCTGTTTTGTGTTACCATTTGTAACAAATAAGTACCTCTTTAGCTCTAACTGGAGGAAACAAACTTTGTGTTTGAATTATTAAGGAACATGAGCATGAAGTTGAGGACAATATATATGGCATTGTGGAGTGCTTGTTTTAAGTTAGATTGTGCAGTTTTTCCTAGTAAACTGAGGAGAATCGGTTTCTAATTCCTCAAGAATTCCAGTTTCTTAAGAATGGCACAGATTTTATCAATTTATTACTTCAGACTTTTGACTGTGAAAGTGCTATCAGTGGCTGAAAGTGCTGCTTAGTAGTGATTATTTAATTCTTTAGTATTCTGAAGAGTTCTAGATACTTAAGCCTAATTACTTGTCATTTTTTGCTGAAGATATTTGTTCTATGTAAGAATGTATTCTTCACCCTTAAGAAAAGAGTAACTTTCCCCTCTTCTAGCATTAAATTTTTAACTAGATATGGATGAATTACTTTTGCAGGTTAAAATCATCCTAAGTTTTAGCTTTGAGCTTTTTCAGGTCAAATTTTTTTTAATCAATACAAATATTTTCTTTTCTGAGAAGGAAAAAATTTTGCCAGTGTTACTCATTAAAAAGTATTTATAGGTTCAATATGAAACTTATTTAACTTATGTAAGCCATGTTGGCAATTTATACTGTAAAAACAACTGAAATTTGAATTATGAAAAATTAATATGTGAAGTTGAAATTTTATGAATACTCTCTGCATTTTGTTTAGACCAGCATGTTTTGGAAATTTGATCTTCACTCATCATCCCACATAGACACACTTCTAGAAAGAGAAGATGTAACACTGAAGGAGTTAATGGATGAGGAAGATGTTTTACAGGAATGTAAAGCTCAGAACCGCAAACTTATAGAATTTCTGTTAAAAGCAGAATGTCTCGAAGATTTAGTCTCATTCATTATAGAAGAACCACCTCAAGACATGGATGAAAAGATCAGATACAAGTAAGAAAATTCAATCTTCTCTTTAGGGTGGGACTAAAGTGAAGTGGGGGTAGAATGTTACAGTTCTGATTGTCCAAGAATTCTCTAGTGCTGCTGTCCCCATTTACGGAAGGTTGAGGTGGTCAGTGGAGCACATAATCCATTCTAGAACTAAATCCAGTGAACCCCGGGCATTTTAAAGTGAGTGTTCTGAATTCCATTCAAAAGGTTTTGTGGAAGGGCAATGTGGTTTATAAACAGGGATGACAAAAGTTTCTTGAAGCAATAAGATGATTCAAGTAAGTATTCTCTTTGCTTCACAAATAGGAAGATGGAGATAATGTACCACCCAATATCACATAGCAGATATAAATCAGAGTTTGGGTTGTGAAGAGCATTGGTAATATAATAAAGTCTGAAATTTTATTAACTGAAAATGAGGGTATTGGTGAATGTTAGCATAGCTAAATGTAGGCAGGTAACACCATGGAAAGCTACAGTGGATTTATCTACCGATCACCGGTTTCATCTTTGCATAAACAGAATGACAACATAGAGAGGACCCTTTATTACCATCCCTGTAACACTTTTTGTATAACTCCTGGAAACTCTTTGTGAGTATTCCATAGGTGTGTAAAGCATTGGGGCTTCAGTTAATTATTATTCATATCCAACTCTATTGAAATATTCCCCTCTCCCCAACAGAGCAACTTCAGGAACAAAAATTAATTGATGATACAATTAAACAACTTAATGGAAGAATTATGGCTTTTAGTATTGTCTCCTTTGCTCTTTCTCTGCCAGTCGGACCCTCTTTTCAAACATCTCATTTCTTCTTGGAGAGAAACATGCTATCAGGGAAATAATACTTGTTAATGCTTTTAAGCTGCTGGTAGCTTGGATCTTTAAGAATGCCATATTCTCTGCCAGACATTAAGATTGACACTTAGCAGTCAATGAAAGCCTTCACTCAGAGATTAGTGCCTTAAAAAAGGAGAAGGAAAGCAATTTGGTAGCAGAAATACTAGTGTGCTCCCAGCCCCCAAAGATAGACATTTTACTACTTTGGGATTTCCTCCACAGTGAACTAACACTGTGAACTGGGTGAGTGCTGCTTAACTTGGGGCTGATCCTTGTTGGGGCGGGGGTGGGTGGGTGGAGTGGGTCAGAGAGCTGTCCTCCCATCCTTCCAAGCTCTGAGAACTTGGGCAGGTGGTTTACCCTTCATGGGTCTGTTTCTTCTTATACTGAATGAAGCTAAGATACATACATATATCTTTATTTTTATATAAAATGTAAAAAGTATATTTTTTAAAGAAACAAGGTCTTACTCTGTTACCCAGGCTGGAGTGCAATGGACATGAACATGGCTCTCTGCAGCCTTGAACTTACGGCCTTAAGCAGTCCTCCTGCCTTGGCCTTCCAAGTACCTGGGCCTATAGGCGCAAGCCAGAGCTAATAATTTTTTAACTGAGGAAGAGTAAGCATGCCTTATATGAAATGCATACTTCACCAAAAAGAAGTGGTGGTTCCTCTTCCCCATTATAACATAGCTCGGCAGTTGTATTATATTGCTTTGCCAGCATTTTGCCTTGGAGGTTGCAAGAGCAGATCTGCCTCCCCTGGGTACATAGCTTTCTGCATGGCACCATTTTGAAGGAGCACAACTTGAGTTGGATGGAACAATACTCTGCCGTGTATCCAACCTAAGCAGACCCGCTAGATGCATGTAATGTATCCTGGATAACATAAACATCTAGATTAGCACAGACGGGTTTCAGATGGGATCTGAAAGTGTTTCAGATGACTATAGTCATTTAAGGAAATTTAGGATTTTATGGTTTGGGGATGATGGAATGATTGCTGTATTGGGGTAAACCAGACTACAAAGCACACTCACAGTTTGTCACATAAGTCCTCTGGAGAAAAACAAAGCAAGACAAGACAGGACTCCCGTAACTGATAGAGTAGGAGGAGGAAGCTCCGGGAAGGCTCCATTAGGAAGGTGTCATTTGGTCAGAGCTGTTCAGGAGATGAGGGTGATTGCCACGTGGGCATGTGGCAAAAGAACGTCTAAGCAGAGGGAATAACAAGTGCAGAAGCCCTAAAAGTGTACATGTGCTTGGCGTGCCCCAAGAACAACTGGGCAGCCAGGGACGGGTCAGCATTGTGAATGGGGCAGAATTAGAGGAGGAAGGGTGTCAGGAGCTCTGGGAACAGATCACACAGGGCCTAGTAGGCTCAGTTAGGACATTGGCTTTGCTTGAGATGGGAAGCCATGGAAGATTTTGAGCTGTGTGCGTGGTGGCCTGACTTTCTTCTCCAGTATTGCTCTGCCTGCCCTGTGTGTGGGGACCATAGGAGGATAGGAGTGGAAGTGGGGAGGTCAGTTAGGAAGCTACAGTGCTCAGCAGAGAAAGACAAGATCATAGTGGACCTGACTGGTGAGAAGTGGTCAGATTCCAGAGGTACTAGATGAAATTAGTCCTGAAGGGGTTTTCTCACAGGAGTGGAATGGGAGAGAAAAAGTCAAGAAGACAATAAGGGTTTTGGCTTGAGCAGTTTAGAGGATGGGGTGGCTTTATGGCACTGATGGTAGATTTCAGAGGCAAAGGTTAGGATTTGGTTTTGGGCTTATCATGTTTGAGATTCCTGTTAGACATCAAGTGGTGATGAGGAGTAGCAGCAGGTAGCTAGAGGACATAAAAAGCCATGAGGCTGAGCTCTGATGTAGGTGGTAGAAAGCTTCAGAGATCGGAGATGGAGAGCATTGGCTGGCCCACAGTTCCACAGAGGGACTGAGGAGCAGCTAGACGCAAGAGGAGAACCTGGAGGGACTGCTGCCCTGAAAGCCAAGGGAAGACAGGCTTTTGGAAGGAGAGGGGGACAGTGCTTTAAGGGCTGCTGCTCATAAGAAACCGCTGAATTTGCAGTATGGAGACCCTGGGCCCCATCAGTGCAAATTCTTTGGAGTGACTGAGGTGAAAGCCTACTGGGAATGCCTTTGAAGAGGGGGTTGGAGACCAACAGAGACAATTCTTTCATGCAATTCCCTGTAACAGGAGCAGAGAGAGGAAGTGGTAGCTACAGGCAGATGTGCAATTAGGAGAGGAGTGAGGTTTTGTTTTTGTCCTCAGTGGAAGAAATGGTGGTCTGCTGATATGCTGGTGAGAATGATGTGGTCCAGGGGAGGTGATGCCAGTGTGGGGGAGCAGGCCGTCCTGGGGTGTGCCATGCAGCAGTGGGCAGGAGGGAATGCCTTCGAGAGGACACTCAGAGGATGATCTCAAGAGAAAAGACGACTCCCATGGGATTGGGGAGGAAGGGCCTAGTGGCTGGTGGTGCAAGAGGGCTGAGTTCTCTTCTGGTTGTCTATGTGTTTTCAGTACAAAGGAAAGGAAGTCAGAACACAAGATGGGGAGGGAGGGGTCTTGCTGGGGGTTGGAATGGAGGATATCTTTGGATGCTTCAGAAGTTTGTTGACTGTTAAGGAGGGAGGGAAAGAAAGTAGTCCCATACTGTCTAGAACCAGAACTCTGAGCTTTTTGTATAACGCCTAGGCCCCATTCTTCATGCTTCTTGAGTTAAATCATACCTCCAAGTCACTTACAGAAAGTGAAAAATTTCAAAGTTGCCTGTGCCCTGCCCTGGACTTTCTGCATCAGAATTTGGAGAATACACTCACGCATTTGATTCACAGCCAAAGTTGAGTCTGCTGCCTTTTACTAATTCTTTATTTGTCAGCAGTTTTCAAATTGGGGCAGTTGAGGGATTATATCCTGCCAACCCCCACAATAGCTATAGAAATAAAATACAGCTGTCATTTATTAAACACTTACTTCACGCTAGACCCTCTTCCCAGCCTTTTGTATTATTCTCCAACACAAGCTAAGGACTCTTGTTCTGATATTACCAACTTGGAAACTGAGGCCCAGAGAGGTTAAGTAACTTGCCCAAGTTTATATAGCTTGTAAGTGGTGGAGGCAGGATTTGAACCTAGGTAGTGTGACTCAAGTAGCTGCACCTGTAACCACTGCATTATCCTGCCCCTGGGATAATGGTTACTGTATAGGGGCTTATATGACATCTTTGTGTGTTGCATAAAATGAGGGAGACTTTGAGCTGTACACCTAAGTCTGCTGTTTGACCCATTTGCCCACATACCTGCCAGGTCTATTTTCTTTCTTTTCCATCATCTTCCTATAAAGGTTCATTCTGGGACATTCTCATACTGTTGAGTCTTCTGACCTCACACTAGACCCTCTCAAGGGCTAAGGCTTTCTGGTATGTTGCCATGTCTCTTTGAGCCAGGGGTATTGAAACAGCCAGTTTGCTTGCCTTGGATGCCTCCAGGTGTGTCTTAGACATTCTAGCCCACAGTCTTCACCTTTTGTCATGCAGCTGCTTTTGGCTGTTGTCACCTCCCTGTCCTGATCAGTATTTGAACTTGCCACTCCTGATGACTAGTTGGAGCTCTGAGTCCTGGCTGCCCAACAGGGAGGAATGTAAGAGCAGAGAAGTAAACTGTGGGCCATATAAGAGTGTCATCTGGGTGGGCTTGGTGTCTCCATTGTTACCATTGAAAACAGACAAGAAAGAGATTGTGGTAAAAGGAGTGGAGAAAATGGATCTTCTGCCTGTTTTTCAGAGAGTGAGTAGTCTGGTTGTCAGAGGCAAGCATGCTTTAGGGAGTGCAGGTATTTCTAAAGCTATGGATACATCCAGAGCAAATGTCATGTTGCTTTCTGTGGGCCTGTGTATCCTACAGGAGGGAGACCATGGTGAAGACTGATCGTGACTTCATATCTGTACTAATCTCCAAAAGATACTGGACAGCTGATGTGGAAAGCACATTTTTTTTGTATATGGCTTCCCATCTGGGTAACCCAGGCTGATGTCCTGTTCTCCCCTTCAATATATTAGGATATTTATTCTTCGAACTCCTGACCTCGAGCAATCCGCCCGCCTCGGCCTCCCAGATTGCTAGGATTACAGGCGTGAGCCACCGCGCCTGGCCTTAGGATATTTATTCTTTTTTTTTTTTTTTTTTGAAGGAGTTAACCACATTTATTGACTAATGACTGGATAAACAGACAAGTTAATAAATCTGGGCCAAGCTGCCCCAGAAAGTTCTCCTGCCTGGGTCGGCCAAGAGTGTCAGAGGTAGTCTTTCCCAGTCTGTACCAGGAAGGAGCCAGTTCTGGGCCAGGGTGCTCAGGAGGATATTTATTCTTAAGATGTGATGTAGACTGAACAATTGATAACCCCCACAAACAACTTTATAGTACCGTTTACAACCCATCTGAAAAAAAGGCCAGTCCAGGAACCTACAGTGTGCCTTAAGTAATTACAAGGTGCTATGTGCATTTCCTAGAAACCAGTGTCCCCTGCAGTTGTCTTGTAAGCTGCTTTCCATGTCAGAGTAGGCTGCTGCTGTTTGTGGCCTGTGGCTTGTTCCTCCAGTGACTTTCCTCACTGAGGAGGCCACACTCACAGTGTGGCCTCATTGGCTCCCAACACCTAGGTATGCTGTAGCTTCTTCTAACAAAATATATTCTTGTTAAAGCTTGGTTTAAAAACAATTGTTCAGACAAAGTAGAAAATTCATTTTAATATAGAGATTGGATAGAATGGATTGAAATGATTTTCTAGTTCCCAGTAGATAATTTTGTTGTTTCCACAAAATTTTTAGGAAGCCTTTCTGATTTGTGTTTTACTTTATTTAATTAAACTATTAATGCAGATGATGATGTAAGTATCCTGTTCTTCTAGGTATCCAAATATATCTTGTGAGTTGCTCACTTCTGATGTCTCCCAGATGAATGATAGACTGGGAGAAGATGAATCCTTGCTAATGAAATTATATAGCTTCCTCCTAAACGATTCCCCTTTGAACCCACTACTTGCCAGTTTCTTCAGCAAGGTGCTAAGTATTCTTATCAGCAGAAAACCAGAACAGGTAAATATTGTTTTCCGAAAGGTAAGTATTAGGTCCGATCATCCCCCTGAGATGATCCCCCAGTAGTATTGTTACTTTAGTGTTTGCCTTAAGTTCAGGTTCTACAAGAGAATATATTTTAAACTGTAAACATCTAAGTGCTGACTGACTTACACTGATACAATAATGAATATTTCTAACATGGCATATTCTTTTCTAGGTTCCCCAAATCTCAAATTGTTGGCATATCTTTTTGTTGGCATATTTATTGATTTCCTCTTTTGACAAGTGGTTAGAAGCATGAGAATATTGGGCATTCATTTGTGCAGATAGGACTGTGGCACGTAACTAAGCATTGAACATGTGACAGAGTCTTAGTGACTCTGCTTTGTTTTGTTCCCCCCCCATGATAATTACAAATGAAGCTTAAACCAAAAGCCTTTCCCACAAATGTAATTGATGATTGGTTTATACAAATGGTGATTCTGTTTTGATTCTATTCAAAACTTAAATGTCTAGCTTGAGACATATGCGTGCATAGACCATTGTGTACATTCATAGCTTTGCTATTCTTATCTAGTAGTACTTAACAAAAATTTATACCTTACTGTTACAGTATCTTCCTCCTTTTTTTCCTTTCTTTTAATTCTTAATGCAGATGTACTTGAGAAATTCTCTACTGGATCAGTATCACCTGAGAATTTGTTAGAAATGCAAGTTCTTGAGTCCCACCCCAGACCTACTGAATCAGAAACTCTGGGGCTGGGGCCCAGTAATCTGTGTTTTTAGCAAGCTTTCCAAGTGATGCATGCTAAAATTTGAGAGCCATTGCTCTATGGGATATTGGTGTGGAAAAGGATCTACTTATGAGAAGATTATAGTCCTTTTATGGAATTGGGCACCCAAGGAACAACTAAAGCTTCAGATGCTCAGATACAAGCTTATAACAGACTTGCCAGAATTGCAGCAAGCAAGGGTGTGATGATGTGAGGTGAAAGAGGTCAAACCAGTCAGGACTGGCATCCTTCATGGTGGAAAACAGGCTCTGGGTGACCCATTCTTACTCTCAGCACTCATGAAAGGACTGGAGCTATTTTGGGCCCAGTATGTTCTGTTCTGTGCCAAAGCAAAGTGGATACATGTTTTATTTTAGAAAGAAATGTCATTCTTTCATGCTCTTAATTGAGTAGGATAATCTTCCTTAGTATATTGGAAATAAGATTCTTTTCTCTTAGGTAATATTCCCCAAATTGTGATTATTCTAATGCAGATTGTCTATTTTTTCTGCTTTCTGCTTAGAAATAAAAGTGCTGCTAGCTATTTTAGGAGAGTGCAAGCCATCGCATCACCCTTCTCAGGGATGGTTGTAGCCAATATCTAGATACTACGCTTCATTGCGCCTTTTCTCCTCACTTCTGTGCTATTGGAAGCCAAATTTGTGAGCCATGATTTTCTGTGTACATATGATAGAGTGAGAATACACTTAAAACTTTCTGGGGCACTGAGTACTTGTATTGGACCTCAGAGTCAGACGTATTATCTATGTAGAGGTGATGGCACGTGCCAGTTAAACACTGGCACAAGAGTCCCATTGGCCTGGTGCTTGTTACAGTAATATTTCTCCATTCAGGACTGAGTGACAGCGAGAGGATTCAACAGCCCTTGCTCTTTTAGCTACAGGTAAAGGTCAAACCTGGCCTCTCTCTGCTTTGAGAATTGTGCATGTAAATAAAGGTTTTCTGTTATATATTATTAGGATATGTGCAAACCACAAGTGATAAAAATTCAGACGAGTCCAGCTGTAGGGCATCTTCTGTGATTAGCACCTCAGCAATGTCATCCATGGAATAGGTCCTTGCTGTCCTTGCTGCACTGTTCATGGCACAAGCTGGGGTTTGTGCCTTTGGGCTGCAGGTCCAGTGTTTCTGCCACTGAATTGTAGAATGTTTTGGTCACAAGTGACTTCCTCCTCTCTCCTTTACTATCCTTTAAAAATCTGTTACAGAGACTCAATTGTGTTTGGATTATGTGTCTTTTCTTGAGGGCTTATATTGTAATGTTTAACCTCATTGTCTAGAGAAGCAATGTGTGATGGTTAATCTTATATTTATACCTAATTGTAAGAAGCATATTTGAGTTGTTATCTCTGCCTGTCAGACTTAATTCATGTGGAATCATTGAAGTATTATGGCTTTTGTGCTGTACAAAGCCACATTTAAACTCTAGGGCAGCCACTTTTTAGCTCTGGAAGATACTTAGCCTATCTGAGCCTTGGTTTCCTCATCTATATCCTTGAAATATTCAATCCCCACCTCCTGGGGTTTTGGAGAAACTTCAGTGAGATCTTCCTACAGCAGCTGCCACACTGGTCTATCCTGGGACTCATGGAGGCTCTTGGACTAGATGACACATACACACAGAAAGCAGAAGGTACACAGGCCGCACAGGACAGAGTAGTCCCCTCTTCTTCCAGTACAGAAGAGACCCAGTGACAGAGTCTGATTTCTGTTACTATTTTCATATTCCCTCAGTGTAGCTATCAGCCTCCTCTTCTACCAGCCATCCTCTGGTGTTAATCTATATCAGGTGAATTGCTGAAATCGAATTCAAAGGTGGTGTTTGTATAGCCAGGTGAGTTAGTTACTTTGACTGAAGTAGAATTCTTTGTTTTGAATGTTATTTTCACTCTTACTTGCTAGAGTATAATTAGGATTTTTGAATATTGTGCATTTTAGTGCAAAATCTAATGGACTTGCTTTGTGTCCATAAACTGTAGAATGGTATATTCTCTTGCTCTTTATAGGCGTTTTAAAATTTTGATCCCCATTCTTAGAGAATTAATGAAAGTAAATAGAAATAAGAGATTCTATTGTGTTGCATTTGTATTAGGGGACAGGTGCTAATTGGGGAGTTTTTTACCTAAGGGGTTTTTGCATATTGTAACCATGAGCCAGGCTCTCCAATTTGACATGTCATTGCTTATTCAGCCTTTGCCATTACTGACCCTCAAGTAGTGGTGGGATTTTGGAGGGGAGAGGTGGGTCAAGATTTAAAACATAAAGTTTGTAATTCCCAAGTTTTACATGTCTTTTCAGTTTTTGATTTGTTCTCCTCTAGATTGTGGATTTCTTAAAGAAGAAACGTGATTTTGTAGACCTTATTATAAAGCATATAGGAACTTCAGCTATCATGGATTTGTTGCTCAGGCTCCTGACATGTATTGAGCCTCCACAGCCCAGGCAAGATGTGCTGAATGTGAGTAGAATTCTGACCTGTTGCTGACTGGGGTCGGGGTGCTGGCCTGCAAGCCCGCCAGGCTGCTCTGTGCTGGGAAGGGTTCCACAGGGTTAGGGTTGGTAGCAGAGGATTGTCTGGGGGGCAGGGAGGCGGGCGGAGAAGAAAGATTGTTTCAAGATAGGAAGAGATTCAGGTTTTACAGGAGTAGGATTTCAGATGGGCACATCTCTAGGTGTGTGGGATGTTTCATTGTGAGAGGTTTTCCCCTCTTTGCTGATTGGTTTTTTGTGGCGAGGTTTTTTTATGGCGAGGCACAATGTGTTGAGGATTTGTCTTAAAGCTGGGTTTGGTAATAAGAGCAGAAACAAGAGGGCTAGGGCCTTTAAGTCTCACCTGAGTATGCTATGACACTTCTTTTCTGAGAGGATGGCCATACTCTGCAGGGCTGTCTTTGAAAGACAGGATGGAGAGGTATCTATATTCCAGGGATTCAGGCTTCAGAAGTAACTCTTATGTGGGCATCTAGGAACATGGGATAAGGAGGAGAATGGAGTTTACTTTGAAAATGAGGTATTTTAAATAAATGGTGATTTTTAGGATGTGTCCCTCTTGAATAGATAGTTGTCTCAGATGGAGTTTGGGTGGGAGGAGAGGAGGGTGTAAGTAACCTGAAAATAAGGTTTCTCCTTGGCTCTCGTCTGTGCTTTGTCTTCTTGTCTTCTATCTCTTCTCTCCCTTTCTTTCCCTTCTCTGCCTTCTAGAACCATTACTCAATCCATTCCATCTTTAATACTCACTTCTGGAACCTTAGAACTGACTCATTTATTTGGAAATGAGTTTTGTTGAAAATGCTAATTTTAATTAAAGACCTAAGGGGCCATAAGAAGAAACAGGAGAGCCTGTGGGAAGGAAGGTCTGTCAGGTGGTGCGAAGGCCAGGGCATGTCCCACTGAGGTGGGCGGGTGTGCTGGGAGTACATTTGTTTGATGGGGTTAGGATTAGTGGATTTGTCAAGATGATCCAGGCACCACAGTCGTTGTGACTAAACCAGCTGTGAGTGTACCTAGAAGCTGTACTGGAACTTGCCTGTGGTTAGGGGCCTTAAATTGGGATGCCCAGTTCCTTTTAGGTGTTCCTTGGTGAACACGAGTCTTCTCAAAAGAGGTTGGAGATTCTGAGTAGGACTGTTAAGGACCAGGGGGAGGAAGGTCACCTTTATATTTAGATTATTATGAGGGGATATTTATTCAGCATGGTTTGCTGGAATGGGTTGTTTATTCATTTGGTCACTTCTGGATTGAATTTTAGAGCATGCATGTTTCTAAAGAAATAGATGTGTTTCTGGAGAGAGATAGTAATAGATGAATGATAAAGGCATAGGTTGGGGAAGGTTAGTTAGAAACTCTAAAATGTCTTACTTTTGAGGGGCAATGGGAAAATTAGTCCAGGAATGGGCTTGGAATACAGGTGCGTGTAAATAGACAGTAGGGGTCAAGGACAGATTAGTTCACTGCCCAGGCACTAATAAGCCAGCTGACTTTTGTTCTCATTTTAATGCCCTTTATATTTTCATTCACTGCAACATTTCATACATAGGCTAAAAAGAGATTGCCATAGTTGTGATAATAGCTCTTTGCCAACATGTGACAGGGCAGATAAACACCCGCCCCCATGTTTCCTACAGTGAGTTTGGTTTTGTAATCTAAAAGTCCCTTTTTGTTCATCCTGTGTTTTTTCTTAACCCAGAGGCTTGCTACTAAATACTGTTCTTCTTAGTCTTTCTGAAGCTCAGAACAAACATGCTTTTATAGAAACAATATAAATTCTATCCTTCTTAATCCCTACACTCCCCTTCTTACTAACCAGAGTACAAACACTTTTAGTGCTGAATGTCTCAGAGTTACCCCATAGCTGAGGAGCTGATGTATAGAATTTTAGTTTGTGGGTATTGTAATTTGGGGAGTTGTTGGTACTGTTGGCCACTGTTAAAATAATATATTCACTGGCATTTTCCTTGGGGGACTTTTAATTTTCTGTAGTGTTCAAAGTCCAGAGAAACCTGTAACATTCTACTTAAAATGTGATGGATATTTCCAAGTATGTTAATCTTCATTGGGGCTTGAACAAGAGCCACTCATTGCTATGATTACTTCTACAATGTGTTTTACAGTGGTTAAATGAGGAGAAAATTATCCAGAGGCTTGTGGAAATAGTTCATCCATCGCAAGAAGAAGATGTAAGTTCTCTTGTGTGATTTGTAAACTTGGTTGAAAAAAACTTTATTTGGGCACAGAGCATACTTGTATTAGATGTAAAGATGATCAGAGAAGACAGAACAGCAATAATTTGTTATTCTTGAAGTTGTCAGTTTTCTAAACAATATTACATTCTGCTGATACCCAGAAAATTTCAATAAATGTGCAAAAACAGGCCCTGTTCTAGCGCCACCTCCTTTCCAGAGCTGGGATTTTATGCTGAATCTGCCTGCCTTTGTTACAAACCTTCATCCATGCTGCTTTTTTGGATATCTTTAGCCCCATTGATGAGGCCACATCTGCACTCACGTTCTCTTGTCTGGCTAAAGGTTTGCAGGCAACAGGTCAGGATGTTGTTCACCATTGAACCCCTCTCTAACTTGGTTATTATACTTCCTGGACCTGAGTTTTAAGCTTGACAGGTTTGGCCTTTGTCCTGTGTGCTAAAGATTGACTTGGCAATAGGATTGAAGTTTGATTTGGAGTTTGCAGATTGAGCTATGTGCTGAGAGGACGCCTGCTGGGACCAGTGGGTGTGTGTCTCTCTAAGATCTAAAAGGTCACCACCTTAAGTATCAGACCAAGCCATATGAAATTGCCAGTAGTCAATCATTTTTACCTACAGACATGACAGTTCCATATGGTTCAACCTAATATCTACAAAGGAGTTGGTTTAAGGGCAGTTTAAAGTGTGTTGAGGGGTTTGGGGGCACCTCCTTTTATTCCTCCAGGTTGCAGGTTAGATGGGGGAGTGAGCACCATGGGTGAGCAGCACAAAGGAAGAGGCGTGGAGCCAGAAGGGAAATTTTCTGTGGCAGTGGATCTAACCCCTTCTACTCTGGTCCCTTGAAAAACTTTTGGTACCTGAGCTTTATTGAAGGGGCTGTCACTTCTACCTCATCCCTCCTTGGAACAGCACAGTGTGTACTCTCTTGCAATATTTGTCATTGTTGCCAGAGTTGACATGTCCAGTGAATACATGGATTGGGTGCTGGGGAGTACTGGAGTGTGAGAACCCCTGCTTAGAAGGAGCCTGCAGTCTAGTTAGTAAGTTCTGTGGGTATGGGAGCACATTTCCCACCAGTAAAAGTGTGGCTAGTGCAGGCTGTGGAGCCATGACAGGAGCATGGCAGGCCCCCTTTATAGGGAGTAATTTCTATGAATGAAGCTTACTCCTCACTATGTTCATGTTCTTCAGCAGAAGAATTTGATTGTTCAGCAGAATAGGAATAGGGTTGCTTGATAGGACCTGTCTGAAGGGCTCAGGAAACATTGATAAAGGAGAAGTCCAATTCTGCAGCAAGTTTTTGGAGAAGCAGAAAGCATTGTGGACATCAGCACTATCTCTACTTGAGTTAGAAGAAAGTCAGTTTTGCCTTTTGGACAGTCTTATTGATACTTCTGTTTTGTATTAAGTGATAAATTTCATGTTACAATTGTACTGACCAGTTTATATTTGTTAGGGAATTATTAGGCTTCTGACGAATCAGTGGGCTTGGATATCCTAGTGTGTGTTGCCATCTTAGCTGGAATATGGTTGTTCTACCTGTATTGGGAGAACAGTGTTCAGTCTTTGAATCATGCTTAGTTTTACATGCCACAGGAAAGCTCTGAGATCTTAGAGCTTTCCTATAAATATAGTATGTACTGAGAGAAGGTTTAGTATTTTTTACCCATTGATATCTTCCAGAAAGCTGTATTTGCTTTTTATTTTTTAAGCCACAGAAGTATGTGCATCTTTCTATGCTGATGAAAGTATATTTTGGGGATATCGGTTGAGTATCCCTTATCCGAAATGCTTGGAACCAAAAAATTTTGGATTTCACCTTTTTTTGAATTTTGGAATACATCTTATGTTTGCGTTATACTGTTGAGCATCTGAATTGAAAAATCTAAATGCCCTAATGAGCATTTCCTTTGAGTGTCATGTTTCAGATTTTGGTGCATTTTGGATTTCAGAATTTTGTATTTGGGACACTCAACCTGTATATTTTTTTCCAAGTATTCAATGGTAGAAAATTTTCCTTGTCAGAATTTTGATCATGTCCCCCTACACATAGTAAACTGTACTGTGCAATATTGTAAAGCTCATTAGCCGGACAGAATAAAATACTCAGGATGTTATTTCTTTTAGACTTGACTTTTTGCTCACTGCAGCTTGTGGCCAGTATGAATTTGTTATTTCTTAAGCAATTTTTCCCTCCATTTTTATTATAAATTTACCTTCTAATGTATTTTATAGTTAAATTTGTACTTTTTCCCTTTAGCGACATTCAAATGCATCACAGTCACTTTGTGAGATTGTTCGCCTGAGCAGAGACCAGATGTTACAAATTCAGAACAGTACAGAACCAGATCCCCTGCTTGCCACTCTAGAAAAGTATGTTTCAAACTCTGTTCTTGTTCCTTTTTCATATTGATGCTGTTTGGTGTGTTACCATCGTGAGTGATTGGTAAGTGCTCTTTATGTGGGATTCATGTCCCTGGAAAATAACTTTGGGTGGGTGAGCAGGTAGGAAAACCTCCTTGTCTCAGTGGAGATTGGCAGGGTGAGAAGGTAAATGAATGGCATTTATAACTAGAATTCTGTAGAGCCATCATAAGATGTAGTCACATCATAACTATAGTCCCTGCTTCCAAGGGTCTTTCGATGAGGAATAGTCTTGTGTACATACTAATTTGACACATTTTAGTAACCAGTTTTTATCAGGTCTTCTTCGGGTTTACTGTATCTTTGCAGTTGATTGGGGGTAACCTAAACAATCATTTCATGTTTAGGTAGAAGACAGCTTGGTGATAGGGTGCTATTTTTTCTAGATTCACACATTTTCAGAAAGAATGTCTGCTGTAAACATGAGCATGCATTTGATCTGCATTCAAACAGCTGAAAGTTATTTTAATAGAGAAAAATCAGGTATTTCCCTACTTGGAATAAATAAGTAGAAAGAGTGCATTCAGCTAGCATTGTTAAGTACTAATGACAATCTTGCTTCAATTTACTGCTATTGTTGTGTTTTTTGTTTTAATGATTTTGTCAGTTCTTTTTTAGTCCTTATATATTTTGAGGCGCTTTTGCATCTTTTGATGTAACTACCTGTAAGGCCCTTTTATTAAAATAAAACACTGTGTATTATTTCCTTGGCAAGTGTGAGACAGGCAAGGAATAATTTAGAGACAAGTTAGCTTGTTTTTAAACTTCATCTTCTGAGAAGTAAAGTTGTGTTTTCACAGCATGTATTGTAGAATAGGAAGGAGTTGACAAGTTCTCTAAAGCAGCAAAACTACAGGAGATGACTGGCTTTTGAGTAAAATGGCATTTTACCTGCCCCATTTTAGTAATTCTTGGCATGATGTCACATGTACTCCTTTTAAACATACAAGACATTCAGACACTAATTGTAGTATTAATTAGGTTGAACCTTATTAAAATTGACATTTGAGTAGGTTAAAAATGTTGAATATCAGTGGTTTCATATGGCTCCATATATTGCTTTCCACTAGAAATATAATAAAAGCCAGTGTAATTTTAAATGTTTTTATGCAGTCTTAGAAATCCAGCATGTATTTACACTAGTACATGTCAAATCAGATGAGTTAAATTTTGAGTGCTTGGTAGCCCCATGTAGTGAATGGCTTCCCATATTAGACTTTGCAGGATCAGCCCAAATGTCAGACTGCTCAGTAGTGACCGCAGATCTCTTTAGTGCCATTACAGCCCTCCAAACTTTATTTAGAACAAATGTGTGACCTCATCATCAGAGCTTATATGTGCACCAGCTTCCCCACCCCCACAAAAAGAGGATCTCACTCTGTTACCCAAGCTGGCATGCAGTGGCATGGTCATAGCTCACTGCAGCTCAGAACTCCTGGGTTACAGGAATGTGCTACCACGTCTGGTTAATTTTTTAAATATGTGAGATCTTGAACTCCTGGTTTAAAACAATCCTCCTCCCTTGGCCTCCCAAATTGGTAGGATTACAGGCTTGAGCCACCACACCCAGCCTGTATTTTTTTTTTTTTTTTTTTTTGTAAGATAGGGTCTCATCTGTTGCCTAGGTAAGAGTGCAGTGGCATCACCGTAGTTCACTGCAACCTCATACTCAGAGGCTCAAGCGATCCTCCTGCCTCACCGTCCCTAGTAGCTGTAACTACAGGCACATGCTACCACACCTGGCTAATGTCTCAAATTTTTTATAGAGATGGGATCTTGTTATGTTGCTTAGGCTGGTCTCGAACTCCTGACTTCAAATGATCCTCCCACTTGGCTTCCCAAAGTGCTGGGATTACAGGCTGTGAGCCACTACACCCAGCCCAGCTGTGTCTTTAGTTCTGAATCGAGCAACTAATTTCTGGAATGAAGATAGGTGTATGCTCAGAATTTATATCCTTAAATACTAGTTGGAGTACATTTCTTCAAATCCATGGATCTGTTGAGTCGGTGGTCCTGTGATATCACCGAATAAAATCTTTACTATACTTAACAGCAGGGAAGCTTAATCTGTAATGGTGCTTCCCACAGTCTTTGTGAGAATGAGACCCAACTCCTACTGATATCTGATAATGCTCCCACATTGTGACAGTTTTTGCAGTTTCCGTTGATTGAGTAAATACACAATGACAAAAGATTTTTATGAGTTTAATAAACTTGTATTAATCATAATAGTATCTGTATATATTTGACAAATATACTAATAGATATCTATACATTTGATAAATAAGTTATAGTTATTATATAATAATAATAAGCTGATAGATATTATTGGCAATACATAACATATAAATAACTTACCTAATTATAATACCAAACATCCCATAGGTTGGGTATTACTGTATATGTAAACAACAGATGTATAAATATAAGTATAGGTTAGTACTTAAAGAAAACTTTGAAATAAGCTAAGGTTAAAGAAGATGATAATAAAGAGTGGTATTGGTACCAAGAAATTGCTAAGAAAGTGGACTAAATTGTTAGATAATATTTATCTTGGGAAGCAATCTTGGCATAAATTGAATGCATTTCATTTAGTGGCTCTTGAAAATTTTTAAGTACAAAGCCCTTAGAACAAGTTGGATTTGATCCTCTTTGAGCCAGTTAGTTTTATAGAAGTGAGTCTTTCCTGTGGCTGCCCATATTTTAAAAAAATAAAGGTAAGTCATTGTCTCAAAGGCGTGGATAAAGAACATGGCTGGCTTCATGCATAAAACAACTCATATCTTGAGTTTTACTGGTGCTTATCCAAAAACTCCTGATTTTTTAAATGTGAAGGTGAATATATTTTCTCTCACATGTATATAAATACCTTTTTACTTAAAGAACATGAAGACATTCTTTTTATCCTTTTTGATAAGCTCCAGTCCTTTGTTTATTATTTCCTTCTGTGTTCGGTGACATTTTCATGTGTAAATAAGAATCAGAATATGGCACACCTACTGTGGTATTATTGCATCTTGACCATCAAGTTTGTGCTGGTTATTATGTTGCTCTTGTCCATTAGTAGAATTCTTTCATGGATGCAGTAGACTTCCAATTGCATGTAGCCATGAAGTGGCTAGAGCCTCTATTAGCCATTCCCTTGAGGCATCTGTATTTATGAAAGTGTGCTATTATTCTCTGATGAATAAGAGTACTATGAGTATATGGACATTTACAGTTGGATGTTGTGTTGGTATCCCGCCACCTGTGGTGAAGATGCTATTTGAAGAATATACATATTTACTGTAAAAGGCAGTCTGTTTTCCACAGCTCAGTTTCACATGTTTAGTCTGTAGACTGCTGTGTGTTGAGTGACTTTTACAGTACTCTTGGCTAGAGGTCTCATAAGCAATTTAGTGCTGGTCTGGGAGTACTTGAAAACATCTTCCTGCAATGGGACCCTCTGAAGTTAGGTAGATAATCAGTTTTGCTTTCCCCAAATATAAAGAGATTCTCTCCTACTTGCTGCCCGTAGCTTGGCAGCAGGTGGCCAAGGAACTGGTGTTCACACTAAGCACAGCTGTACTTTGGATGACTGGCATCTTTGCCAGGCGAGCAACAAGGGACAACCAAGCTGTGTGTCATGTTGTAAGAGAGATTCCATTTCTTAACTCACATGGATATGGAAAGTTGCTGAGATCCTAAGAAACAGATTTTCCTTGAGAATGTCCATATACATTTAATTAACAGATTACCCTTGTGTTTTATATTAATTGTGATCTTGCATATGTACGAGAGAAGTGTAATGGGAAGAGAATGCTTTTTGGGCAATAGTTCAATCAAATCCATTTCACTGCTGCCATGTTATTTTGATTTATTGAATTTTAATTGTAGAGTAAAATGCAGCAATTGATGTTCTCTTTTTCCTGTTTTAGATATTTGTTAATTACACATTCATGCCTTTGTAGGAAAACATTTATAGGTTGTAATTAGCCTTTTTGAAAGTTTTCACTCCTTTTGTGGGGGGTGAATGGTTCTGAGTCTTCTTACCACCCCCAGCCATCAACAACAACACAGCCATGGTCTGAGTGAGAGGTGACTTTCAGTCTTGAAGTATTTGTTGGCTTTCAACAAGATAAAGGCAAGCAGGGCCCAAACTAGTTTGCTAACGGAAAGAGATAGCTGTGTGTGTGTGTGTGTGTTGTTAGGGGCAGCTACATTTATAGTAAACAAGATCAATTGCCTGCCTTAATAAATATATAAAAGTTAAATATTGAGTAAAACAAATATGCCCAAGTGCAGTTGCACTCTTGTATGACACTCATCTTACTTGTGCTGTGATCTTTTTTCTGAAGTTGTTAGTGGAAAATGATGTTGCATTTAGCACTTGACTATTGATTTGTTTCCCTAGGCAAGAAATTATAGAGCAGCTTCTATCAAATATTTTCCACAAGGAGAAAAATGAATCAGCCATAGTCAGTGCAATCCAGATACTGCTGACTTTACTTGAGACACGACGACCAACGTAAGCTTTTCTTTTGTCTTAAGATTCTTAATGAACCATATTAAGGGTTAAGTTCTTGGTAGATAAGCTACAGTAGCATCCCCTTGAATTTCAGGTGTTGAATCTTTATCTTCTGTATAAATGTTAGCTTAGTTTTATATGAATACCATACATAGAGATGCAGTTGAAAAATAATTTGTTGAACACTATTTATTGGTAGTATTTAGACTCTAGTGATATTTGGAAAATGCTACTATAATAAATGCTATAACAAATTCAAAGCACATGTAATAGCTCAAACACGGAAAAGTTTATTTCTTGCTCATTAAAATTGAAAATAAGTATTCTAGTCAGTGGACAGCTGTCCTGGTGATTCAGTAACTCATTCCATCTCTTGATTCTTTTTTACGGATACTAACTTGGACCTTCAGGTTGCTTTTTTTCTAGGTTTCACATTTAAGGGCACTATAGTTTATGAGAGTCTTTCAAAATGGATAGCCAGGTGGTTTAAGCCCTTAAGGAAGAATTTATGCTAAGTGTTTCATAATCAGGAATATAATCTGTTTTTGCCCTTGTGGCCTTTAGCCCTCCAACCAGCCATTTAATGTTTTAATGTTTGTCTTGTTGTTCTTTTTTAAGAGATGGGGTCTCACTCCGTTACATAGGCTGGAGTACAGTGGCACCATCATAGCTCACTGTAACCTAGAGCGCCTGGGCTTAAGCAATTCCCCTACCTCAGCCTCCTGAGTAGCCAGTACTACAGGCGTGTGCCATCATGCTCAGCTGATATACTATGTTATTTTTTATAATTTATGTACAATGCTAATTTACTTATTAACATGATTTTCCAACTGTTCTTGGAGCATGAGAATTTGAAGAGATATGTATAAGTAAGTGTTCCAGAATTGTATGATCAAGAGATTGGAATTTTTATTTTCTCCTTCAATAATGGATCCATTCAGTAAGCAGGGGACATGAAGAGGAGGACAGATTGAGTCTGCTGTCATTACATGAAAACTTTAGCTATCCAAGGTTTTTGAATTTACTTTTAGTGGTATAATTTTGGCTTCTAGCAAAATGGTGAAGACAGCCTTACCAGCCCTTGCTAACCAAATTCCTGATCTCTGTTGCTGGTTTGTGAGGCTTTGGTCAATACTAACGGAAGGGCAGTGTGGCAGCACTGCTTCAAGTGTGCTATAATTTGGGGATTGTTTGTCTATCTGTGTCTTCCCAGGCAAATCTTATTTTAAATAAAATAAACAATAACTTATTAATCAAGTGTTGCAGGACTTGCTACTCATGCTGCAAGGCCATTGCACCATCTCTTAAAGTGGCTTAAAACATGTTAGATGATGCTGTAAGTTTTATATGGACTACTCTGACTTGAGAAATAAATGAAAAAAATAAAACATTTTTACATATGGAAGTGAAAAAACCACATACGTGTACAACTTAAATAGAGCAAACAGGCCGGGTGCAGTGGCTCACGCCTATAATCCTAGCACTCTGGGAGGCCGAGGCGGGCAGATTGCCTGAGGTCAGGAGTTCGAAACCAGCCTGAGCAAGAGCGAGACCCTGTCTCTACTATAAATAGAAAGAAATTAATTGGCCAACTAATATATGTAGAAAAAAATTAGCTGGGCATGGTGGCGCATGCCTGTAGTCCCAGCTACTCAGGAGGCTGAGGCAGGAGGATCGCTTGAGCCCAGGATTTTGAGGTTGCTGTGAGCTAGGCTGACGCCACGGCACTCACTCAAGCCTGGGCAACAAAGTGAAACTCTGTCTCAAAAAAAAAAAAAAAAAAAAAAATAGAGCAAACAGAGAAGACAATAATAAAAGAAATAATGGAGAGAAATTTCTGACCATAAGGAACTTATCCTCAAACCAGAACAGTTTACCAAATACTAAGCAAGATTAAATTATTAAAATAAGACTCAGATCCTAACTTTATCCTGATAAGATTTATGAATCCCAAGGATGAAGAGTAAATCTTAGAAGTATTGAATAAGGAAAAATAGGCTACCTATGAAGCCAGTGAGATCACCAGAGATCTCATTTGTGAAGCTTAATACTGAAAAACAGAGGGCAGGATTGTGAGCCTGGAACACTCATGTTGATGTGTGAGAGCAAAAGAGGGATTTTTGTGTGTATAAGGATTCAGTGTTCCATCTGTGTACTGCTCATGACATAAAATGACTTAAAGATGGCCTTTACCAAAGCCAAACATAAAATATAAGAATAAAGAACTTAAAATAAGGAAATACATTGGCAAATTATCCCCAAGAAATGGGTAGAGATGTGAAAATTAATATTATTGTGAAATTTAAATGTTAAGAATAAACAAAATAAGTCAGATGTTGAAAGAATGGAATAAATTCAGGTTATTTTAACAAAACTCAAGAAATAAAGAGAAGGGGTAAATTATTATGTATTATAGTTCTCATACTGGGCAGCTGAAGTACATTCTTATATATAGTATATTTCTTCATCTTGATAAAATTATGATTCAGATAAGGGTTTTGTTTGTTTGTTTGTTTTTTGAGACAGAGTCTCACTCCCAGGCTAGAGTTCCATGGCATCAGCCTAGCTCACAACAACTCAAGTGATCCTATTGCCTCAGCCTTACAAGTAGCTGGGACTACAGGCATGTGCCACCATGCCTGGCTCATTTTTTCTATATATTTTTAGTTGTCCAGCTAATTTCTTTCTATTTTTAGTAGAAGACAGGGTCTCGCTCTTGCTCAGGCTGGTTTCGAACTCCTAACCTTGAGCGATCCACCTCCCTCAGCCTCCCAGAGTGCTGAAATTACAGGCATGAGCTATTGCGCCCGGCCCAGATAGGTTTTTTTTTAAATAAATGTAGTAGAGTAACAGTAAGTAATGTAACTCCCAAAGCACCTTAGAGAGAAGGGAGAGTAAAGAAACCCTGAGAACTACAGACACAAGGATAATTTGCACACACCTGAAAACCCTTACGAGAAGTACTAGTGGCAGGGTGAAAGACCAGAGAAACGTCCATTATAGTGTAGACCCAAGGAAGGGAGCAGCAGCCCTTGGAAGAAATGTCTCCCCCCCCCCCAAATCCTTCTCTATTCCTGACCCTACTGAACAAATCTCCTAAGCCACTGAGTAAAGGGTAGTAAACCTTTTAGCCCTGAAGACATAGGTAAAGGCCATTTATAGTAGGATGAAGGGACCAGGAAAAAAACCTCTATCCGATGTAGACACAGAACACATTTTGGGTCCAGACCATTAGAGAATGTCCTACTCCTGGAATAAGGGAAGGATTACAGAGAGGGGCCCCATCCCTAAGACCTGGGGACACTTCTGCTTATGAATGAGGTTGAACAAAACAGAGCATTTCCCTCCACCCTACCGCTCTCCAACAAGCCTTCGAGCATTGAGTGACAAGTAACAATAACTTACTGGTGGAGCAAAAGCTAGTGGTGAAGGAGACTCTCCCAAGGAATAGCAGCAGACTTAAAGGGAAGACCTAAACTGGGTGAAGCAGACGTTGAGAAAAGCTTGGCAAACTGGGCCTGTCAGTACATGGTAACTTGATGAATTTGAAATCATTAGTATACTGACGGAAATCATAGTAACAACAAAACCCAACCCTAGCTCAGCTGCTGACTAGATTGATTCAAACCCACACTAAAGACGTAGTAAAAAGACATGTCCATTCTTACATAAATACTATTTATATCAGCTTCTTCTATCTTATCCAAGATTTCTAGCTATCAACCAAAATTGCAAGAAACAAGATAAAAAGAACCCCAACAAACTCTCATGAGAAAAGGCAATCAATAGAACTAGACTCAAAGTGTGAGAGAATTTAAATAGAAATATGATTATCATGTTAAAGACTGGTGGGAAAAGTGGACAATACCCAAACAAATGAAGAACATTAACATGGAGATGGAAGATGGTATGGAAATGCTAGAAGTGAAAAACACCGTAGCAGAAATGAAGAATGCCTTTGGATATTGGTGAACTTTGACATAGTTGAGGAGAGAATCAGGATAGGGCATTAGGAATTACCCATACTGAACATGAAGAGTAAAACAAAAAAGACACTTGTCAGCTGGTAAGGCCTAGAAATAATGACATGCCGTTAGGAACAAGTACAGCGAGTACCCAGAACTTGGATTCTAATACCATTCTCCAATAAAGGAAACCAGGGTTCATTCGAGAATTGGCTGTTTCTGTACCTGGAGCAGGACATATACAAGATGAGTCTGGAACATATAGTGCCAGAAAGTAAAGAAGTGCTCAAAATTTTAAAAATATATTTTAAAACTCCAAATCATGTCATCTGTCAAAGGGACATTGGACCCAACTGAAAGAGCTCTCAGTGGTCAAAGCTGGAATAATTTGCATAGTAAAAGAGTGTTTGTATTGAAACTCAAATTATAAAATACATATTTATAAGTCCATACTGATAAAAAGAAATGACTGAATAAATAAATGGGGGAAAGGAGGCACATCTCTCATGTAGAATTCCAAATAGGTTATGTAGATGATCCTCACCTCTTAAGTGTGGGCTATGCATAGTGGCTTCCTGCTACAGTACGGAAAAAGATAAAAAGTGTAACTTCACAGTGGAGAAACCTGACAAACACTACCTCAGCCAGATAATCAAAGTCAACAGCCAGTGGTAAGTTATGTTGATAGTAGATACCTTTTATATGATGTATTGAAGATCACACTTTACCCATGTGGTCTTCCTCTCAAAGGCCCATAGCCATGAGAAAAACATCACAGTGTCCCAATTGAGGGACATTCTGCAGAATACCTGACCAATACTAAAACTGTCAAGGTAATTAAAAACAAACAAAGGTCTGTCACAGCCAAGAAGAGGGTAAGGTGACAAGAGAACTAAATATGATATATCCTGGATGGGATTCAAGAACAAAGACATAAAGGAAATCTAAATAAAGTATGGATTTTATGCATCAGTGTTGGTTTGTTATTTGTGACAAATGTACAATACTACATTTTCCCTAAACCTTACTTTCCCCCCTATTCACAATAAATTATTAATAACAGGGAAAACCATGTGTATGTAGCTCATATGGGAACTCTACTTTCTTTGTTTTTCTATATACCTAAAATTATTCTAATAATAGTTGACAGACATTTAGACAAAAAAAAAATCTGTAAGAATATAGAAGACCTAGACAACAGTAGCAATCCACATGCAAAGTTCCTCAATAAAATATTAGCAAATCAAGTCTTAACAGTATATTATATAGTTACTGTGACACAACCTAAGTATGGTTTTTCTTGGGAATGCAATCCACATGCAAAGTTCCTCAATAAAATATTAGCAAATCAAGTCTTAACAGTATATTATATAGTTACTGTGACACAAGCTAAGTATGGTTTTTCTTGGGAATGCAAGGCTCATTCATCTTTCAGCCATCATCAAGTGAACAAACTAATGAAACAAAACCATATGATCATTCTGTTACGTTACTTAATGGTAAAACCTTTCAGCAAATTATTAATAGAAAGGAAGTTGGAAATTGGTAAGTCCTCTTTTAAAAAACCCATAACTAACGTCATTCTTAATGGTCAAAGACTGAAGTGATTTCCTCTAAAATTGGAGAACATGGCAAGGATACTCACCATCACCACTGCTGTTTAATAAGCTCATGCTGGAGGTCCATGTGAGTATACTAAGGCAGGAAAGAAATATTAGGTTATTAAGTATGAAGTGTCCGATTTCCTTACATACTAAGTTTGATAGTTGATATCTTTGACATTTCAATTTGACACTTATTTGTTTTTTTTTTTTAATTCTTTAAGAAATTTTATTATTTTAAATTCCATCACAATGTTTTTTTTTAATTCTTTAAGAAATTTTTTATTATTTTAAATTCCATCACAATGTGTTTTTTTTTTTAATTCTTTAAGAAATTTTATTATTTTAAATTCCATCACAATGTTTTTGTTTTTTTTTAATTTGACACTTCTTGTGAAGGTACATCTCAGTCTTTCAAACAACACATTTTGGCTTATGATTATCTTGCAAATTTATTTTTAGAGCAATTTTTGTGAAACCATGGATAAGTAAAAGAAATTTGTGTCATTTTTAAATATGAGTTCCCTCGTGAAATCAGTGCAGTGCAGACAGCTCCAGATATCAACAAAGTGTTTGGGAAGGATGTGGCTAATGAATGCACAGTCTTTCGGTGGTTTAAGAAGTTCCATTCTGCTGATTTTAATCTTGAAAATGAGCCACATGGGCGGCCTGAGACCAAGGTGGATAAAGATGAGCTGAAAGATGTAGTGGAAGTGAATCCATCTCCACCTGCGTGTGAATTAGCAACAAGGTTTGACATCACTATTCCAACAATATTGGACCATTGGAAACAAATCAGCAAGGTAAAGAAACTGGATAGATGGGTCCTGCATGAATTAAACAAGCATCAGAGGAGAAATCGCCTTGAAGCTTGCCTGTCTTTGCTGTCACAACTTAGAGGTGAACCATTTCTACACTGTATTGTTAAGTGTGATGAAAAGTGAATTCTTTTTGACAAGTTCAAGCACTCACAGTGGTTGGATAAAGTGCCGAAACACAGTCCAAAACTGAACATTCATCAAGAAAAGCTAAGGTGTCTAATGTTCCAGTGTTGATGTTACCTACTATAGCTTCATGAAGCCTGGTCAGTCGATTATAGTGGATGTCTGCTGCAACCAAGTGGACAATATGATGAGGATGCTTGTGATTAAGTAGCCAAGTTTGGTCAATAGAAACAAGCCAATCAATCCTCTTGTAAGACAAGGCTCAACCACATGTTGCACAAACGCTGCTCAAACTACCGCAGCAGGACTTGGAAACTCTCTGTCATCCGCGGTATTCACCAGACCTTGCACCAACTATTGCTTCTTTCAGGCTTTGGACCACTTCTTGCAAA
Organism: Microcebus murinus; assembly: GCF_040939455.1. Lineage (NCBI taxonomy): Eukaryota > Metazoa > Chordata > Mammalia > Primates > Cheirogaleidae > Microcebus > Microcebus murinus. The sequence continues at coordinate 8,743,609 of NC_134107.1, forward strand.
GAAAAATATTTACTTCTCATCAAGCTGTACAAAACATCTTTCATGATTTCATCTCCACTCATTCTCTAGGCTGCTTTGCTACTGGCATAAATAAGCTACCATTAAGATGGCAAGATTGTGTCAATAGTTTAGGCCCGTAGTTTGGTTAATTGTACTACTTCTTGTTTGAGATATAATGAACTACACTTCTGATTTGAAATTGGACATTTCACTTTTAATGACCTGATACAAGACATCCAGATTTGAAAGGATGATATAAAACTGAACCTGTTTCACAGATGTCAGGATTGTTTTTGTAGAACATCCTAAAAAATACGTAAAAAACTCCTAGAACTAAAGAGTAAATTTAGCAAGATTGCAGGATACAAAGTCAGTATTCAAAAATTAATTTCAGTTCCATATAGTTAGAAAAATGAACATTGGAATTTGAAATTTTAATGAAGTATCATCTGTTGCACAAAGAAGAGGAAACAGATATAAATCTAACAAAATGTGTGCAAAGTTTAATACCAAAAACTATAAAATATTAATGAAATTGAAGATGACATAAGTAAATGGGAGAAATACTATGTTCATGGATTAGAAGATTCAATATTGTTAAGATGTCACTTCTCCCCAAACTGACATATAGATTCAGTACAATTCTGATCAAAATCTAAGCAGGGTTTTTTCTAGAAATCATCAAACTAATAGTAAAATTTTATGGAAAATCAAAGCAAGTACCATAACCAAAGCAATTTTACAAGAGAAAATAAAATGGGAGTATTCACCCTTTAATTTCAAGACTTAGTACAAAGCTATAGTAATCAGAACAGTGTGATGAAAAAATAGGAATAGACATAAAGATCACTGGAACAGAACAGAGTCCAGAAGTAGACCCACACACAAACAGTCGAGTGATTTTTGACAGAGGTATGGAGGCCATTCAATCGATAATGGATAGCATTTTCAATAAGTGCTCCTGGAACTGTTGGACATCCATATGCAAAAATATTGGTCCTTGACATGCCTTGCAGATTGTGTAAAAATTAACTCAATATGGATCATAGAACTAATGTAAATCCCAAAACTATTAACAGTTCTAGAAGAAAACAGGAGGAAATCTTTGTCCCTGGGAAGTTGACAACTCAGACTACATTAAAATTTTAAAAATCTGCTCTTTAAAAGACTCTTAAGAAAATTAAAAGACGTGTGAGAAAGGACTTATATCCAGATGTATAAAGAGTACTCAAAACTTAATAACAAGAAAACAGCCCAATTTCAAGGTCAAAAGATTTGAGCAGTTAAAGGAAAAAAGGTGTGTGTGTGTGTGTGTGTGTGTGTATGTATCAAATGCATGAAACGATGGCCAAGATCTTCATGAAATTCAAGTTAAAATAACATTGAGATACCACTATACACTTTTTGAACAACTTGTATTTGTCTATGACTGTAAATATCATCAAATAAAAATATTAATATTTTGCCTTAAAACAATAGTAATTTTTTCATGGTTCTGAGTACCAGAAGTTCAAGATCAGGTTATCAGCAATGCTACATTCCCTCCAAAGGCCCTAAGGGAGAACCATTCCTTGCCTCTTCCAGCTTCCAGTAGCTGTTGGCATTCCTTGACTTGTGTCCGCCTCTCTGCATTGTCTTTCCATCTCCTTTTCCTTTGTGTGTCCGTCTTTCCTCTTCTCTCTCAAAAAGGTGTTTGTGATGTTATTTAGGGCCCACCTGGATAATCCAGTATAAATCATCTCAAGATCTTTAATTACATCTTCAAAAACCCTTTTTCAAATGAGGTGATATTCACAGGCTCTGGGGATTAGGATGTGGGCATGTCTTTTTGGGGGCTACCGTTCAGCCCACTTCATAGCTAAACCAAACAACAGATTGGACAACACACAGTACTGGTGATGAGCAGATAATGTCTCACATGTGGCTGCTGGGAATGCAAAGTGATACAGCCACTTTATAAAAATGCCAATTTCTTATAAAGTTAAAGAGACACTTATGTCATCCAGTAATATCTTAGTATTTACCCAGGTAAATTTAAAAGCTATGCTGTACAAAAACTTATACATGAATGTTTGTCACTTTACTCATAATTGCCAAAAACTCTAAATAACCAAATTTCCTTAAACCTGTGAGTGGAAACTAACACATCTATACAGTGCATTCCTACTCAATGATAAAAACAACTGCTAAAATACATGACAGTACCTTTCCAAATACAAGTTCTAAATTTAATATAGCTCTTATTCAGATGGCAACATGGTTTTTGTCTTGGATTTGGTGCATTATTACATATATTTAGAAGAATAAAGATATGAGACTAACCTAACAAAACTTGAGCAAGACAAGTTACTGGGGTTACTTGCCTCTTACATACATACATGTAACAATGATCACAGCAAGATGAATCAGAAGTGTTTCCTAACCTGCTGCATATTAAAATGCAGCATTATTATAATAAATACAGAAGTGTGATACCAGTATAAAGTGTTATAAAGCACCATGGATGTTGATTATAGGACCTAGGTCAGGACTGGTACATAAATTGACACTATGTATTTAGATGAATGAATAGAACTTACGAATGATTAAGAAATTTTATTATATGACTTAATATGGTTTTTTATATAAGTGAAGAGAGTGATTATTCTAGAAGCATGGCTAAAAAGTGACTTACCACTTGGGGAAAAATATCATGTCTATACCTGTTATTTTATACAAAAGTAAAATTCCAGATGAATTAAATTTAAAATACTAGAAGATAAAATACACAAGAATATGCAGATACTTACAGGATTATGGGGTTGTGACAAACTTAAAGCATGGCTCCGTAGACAGAAACTATAATCAATAAGTTACATTTAGGCACATAAATTACTAAAACCCCTGTATGTTAAAAAAAAAAGCACTATAATCAAAGCAGGTCTTTTCCCTCTTTCTAATAATTGGGTTTTTGACTAGTCCATGTAGTTTTCAGAGTTAGTAATCAATTACATGTGTAGAATATTTTCAAGCAATAGTCATAATAATAACAACCATTCCCTAGGTGTTCACTGTATGGTCAGCCTTTACACATTAGTGTGGTCTTCAGAGCTGTCCTGGGAGAGATGTTCTGGAGCGACCCCCACTTTTCCACATTATGACAAATAACTGATAAATGAAGAGCCTGGATTTGGGCTCAGGCAGACTCACTCCAGCAACCACATTATTAACTACTACTTTTCGTTGCTGTGGAGTTGACACACCCCTTTCAAGTATATCTTTTAATTTGAACTTTATGTCCACAGTTTTAGTTCTCCTCCCTAATGTTCTTCCCCTCCTGGACTCTGCCCTGCCCCCACTTTGAGAATTATTGTGCCCTGTAGTCTCTAGCACCAGTTGGGATTTGGGAATCTTATTCCACATGTAAATGTTTCTCAATAGGGAGTAGGTTATAATTAATATAAACTGACCTTTATGTAGAAGAATAATTTAAACCTTTTAAGTAGGAAACAATGTTGATTACCCCAGAAAAACTGTATGGAACAAGTACAGGCCTGTTTATTAATAATATCCCAAACTGGCAGGCAATATCGCGTGCCCTATAATTCAGGGATTGGATCTCCTTTTGCTTTCCAGATTTTTCTGGTCAGTTAGAGACCTGCTATTTATATAATAATCATAAGGAGTTAGGAGGCATAGAATGAGAATGAATCCCATATAGTTCTTTGGATTTTTTTTTTTTTCCCCCAAAGACAGGTCTTGCTCTATTGCCCAGGCTGGTCTTGAACTCCTGGCCTCAAGTGATCCTCCCATCTTGGCCTCTCAAAGTATTAGGATTATAAGGCATGAGCCACTGCACCCAGCCCATGTGTGGGTTTTTTTTTTTGTTTGTTTGTTTTTGTTTTTTTTTTTTTACCTGACCCTGTAACCCTTTGGATTTCAGGTCATATTGGCTAATCCCCATGGAGGTTTTATTTGCACCCACTTCTGTCTTCTTATACTTTCTCCATATCCTTTTGCAGCTAGAAGTGTTGATATAATCATTATATAGTTATGTAATCATTAGGTATGGACGTACATGGTTGCTACCTTGGATGATTTGTTATCATAATAACTAAAATTACCTTCTTTGTTTCAAGATTTGAAGGCCATATAGAAATCTGCCCACCAGGAATGAGTCATTCAGCTTGTTCAGTCAACAAGAGTGTCCTAGAAGCCATCAGAGGAAGACTTGGGTCTTTTCATGAACTCTTGCTTGAGCCACCCAAGGTAGGGGAGCTATCTTGAGCATGGCTGGCCAACCAGTAGTTTGATGTAAACAGTCATTCAAAAGTATATGAACCTAGGGAGTAACAGAACTGGCTGTGATCTGCACGTACAAAATATTTAAAAGGCACACTGCCATTTGTTTTTACTGCTTTGAGCAGAGAATGGTGTAGAATTAAATTTATTAAAGTATTTATCTGCTTAAGAAACTCAGCTTTTCATTCTTCTATAAATTCTTAGGTATTTACATGATAAAATAAGCAATTTTCTTCTCATGGGCTGTTCTTTTCACATCTTTGAGGTAAAGTTAATCTTTCAGAAGCTGGTCTTTGAGATTATGTTTTCTTAATCAGAATTGAAGCAGTATAATAGTCTGCTGGACAGATGACCCTATTTAAGAAATAGTAGGTTGGAATTGTGTACAACATGGAAAGAATGCTACTAGGTGTGTTAGTTTTTCAGTACAGAGCATCCACGTGCTAATTTTAAAATGACCATTTACTCATTGAGCTTTGTCAACAATCTATAAATGGTATTCTATTTCACCCCAAATCCTTTGATCGGTGCAGGTTTAGATTAGATTAAAAGGCGCTTGCTTTTGGCATCTAGGATGAAAGATTAAATTCTGTGACAGTTATAGTCCCACCACCACTTCTTTTCACTTTCCTTTTTTCTTCTGCCTTGTATCATTGGATCCAGTATCCTCTGTAATATGTATCTCTGCTTATCTACTGTGTGAGTTTTTGGGAATTTAGAATACTAGTTTCTTGTTTCTAAATTATATGTTTTCTGTTTATTTAACCATTTGGGGAGGAGAGAGAGTCCAGAATAATTTATATCTGTAACCAAGGAAGTCTGTTTCAGCTTCCAGATCATCTTTTCAGACACATTAGGATATCAGCGAGCAAGCAGTGGTTCTACCGCTGCACTCAGAGTTTTGTCATCCTGCTGGTTCCATCCCAGCCACGTCTTTTTGTCTGCATTCAGCCTGTGTTGGATGTGCGTGGACCACAGTGTTTGTGCTCACTCTCACCGAAAGTGCCTCTGTTATAGTTTTACAATTACAGTCAGTGGCATCCTTCATACCAGTCCTAGGAAGAAGAGAATAGTAAGGAAAGAAGAAAAAGTGATTTAGGAGAAGAGGAGAGAACATCACAAGTAGAATTCAGAGGTGGGAGAAGGAAGTGTGAGAAAAGAATGTGTATGAGGAAGGGCCTGATCTATGTTTTTAGGTTGTCTGCTCTTCTTTCTGGGGGCACAAGCAGGCAGCTTCTGATTCTTCTTGACCCTGTTTCAGAAATAAGACAGTGTCTTGTTTGGGCTTCTCTTCTCCTCCCAGGAGTGAGGGAATTCAGTTTGTACCTGATTTGACTATATGATGTGCTGTGTAAGTGGATCCATGAAGCTTTTTTAAAAATATCGGTTAGAGCTGTCTTATTGTGAGCCTTACCATTCCATTAGGACTTGAGAGGATAGAGTAGGAGGCGGTGTGGGTGCTGTGTGGATGGGGGGACAGTCAGAAAGGGTGACCCAACTGGTAGGTTGTAATTTGTTACCCTTTCCTGTCAGACATCTAAGATTCTGGAAGTTCTGCTTCTGTCCTTTGTGATTTCAAACTATAGAAACTCCCTTTTATGGACAAGAACAGGTTTAGGTTGGTTACGTTTCAGAGTTGTGATCCAGGGGTAACTTCTGAATTGGTATTTTTATCACAGATTTGACAGATTGAGGACTGTATTCCAAAACCACTTATAACTTGTTTTAGCTTCTTGGATTTCTGGTCAGATTTTGAAATATCTTACTTTTCCTCCCATGGCTTTTGTAGATTTCTGCTTTCTTCCCATGACGGTTTGGAATTCTGGAGCAGGGGAACACCTGATTTTTTTTAACAATATTTGTAGTCTATGGAAAATTACTTAATTTTTTTTTTTTTTACATACTTGGTTATTTTATCATATCTTAAATATATCAGTAGCAGCTTTAGATTTTTTTAGGTGTAGGATTCAGGCCAAATTATTTGCAGGGTTAGTTAATCTAGTGTTATGTCTTAGCACATATATGTTTTGCTTGTTTGTTTGTTTAACTGGGTTTAATTGGAAAGCTTTTCTCCCTCAGAAAAGTGTCATGAAGACTACATGGGGTGTGCTGGACCCTCCTGTGGGGAATACCCGGTTGAATGTGATTAGGTTGATATCCAGCCTGCTTCAAACCAATACCAGCAGTATAAATGGGGACCTCATGGAGCTGAACAGCATTGGAGTCATATTGGTGAGATTCCCCTTCAGACGTTTTAATTTTCCATTGATATTCATGGATATTTAACTCAAGTTACAACCATACAAATTTATAATATGTGTCAATTACTTTTCTTGGTCTGAGCACAAATGGTGTTTAATACAGTTTTTGCCTTGAGTTTGTCATACTTGTTGAATGCTTGTAATTGTTCAGTAGTCATTTATTGTTGCTGTGTGTAAAGAACTGTAATATAGGGTTTCAAAGATTATTAAGAGACATACGTCTTTTCCTCAAACTTAGTCTCATAGGACGTTGACTGCTGGGCATACCATTGTTTTTTATTAAGAATTAGCAAAGGGCCGAGCCTTTATCTTCACTCCACTGGGATGTGTCTGGGGCTGTATGGTCTTTTGATTTGAGTCTAAATTCCTTTGGAGACCGCTGTTAGTCTGCTTATCAATGGAAGGGAGAAGGAAAAGCCCCTGGAATTATCTGGGGTTCCCTAGCCCCTGACTTCCCCAGCTCCATGGTTTGTGCTTAGAATCCACCAGCCCCACTGCGGACACCATGCTGGCTCTGTCCATTCTGCCACCCACACACAGAAGGCACGAGGGTTAACACTTAGCAGGCCTCACAAGACATCTGGTCACATCATACATTTGGGGGAGAGTTGGGGGTGTTTCAAGGGAGGTGTTTGCTTTCTACATGATGAGCATTGTAATGTTCATCTTACATACACTGCTCATGTGATCCTGTACATAAAATTCCTGTGGGAGAGAGAGTATCTGTTTTTCAGATCATGCTTAGAGAGGGAATACGTCCGTGGCTAGCCAAGATTTGAATTCACCTCATTTCAAGCCCATGTGTGCTTTATCAACCACACCATTGTGCTTCCTAGCATCACTTAAATATTTTTAGTTATGTTTCAGCTTTGGGTTAAAGGACGTATCAGTATAGAGCATAGAAAACAGGAACAATTTGGAGAAAGAAAAGAAAACGTAAAAGATTATAGTTTCTTTGGTAGCATAGTCATTGTCCTCTGGGGACATTTTGCCCTACCCTCTGGCTAGTGTATAAAACTCCAGGAATATAACCTTCTATTCCTGCCTCTGGAGTTCTCCTTGAAGTTATTGGTTGCTAGTCCCTTCATTCTATTAATAAAAGTATACAACTATTGTCAGTTTATTCTACTGTTAATAATTTTATTTATTGTTTAATTCTGTTATCGATCTGTCACCCAGTCTGTAGTGCAGTGGCGCCATCATAGCTCACTGCAACTTCAAATTCCTTGGATCAGGTGATCCTCCTGCCTCAGCCTCTCCAATAGCTAGGGTTATAGGCGCTCGTCACCACATTTGGCTAATTTTTAAATTTTTTGTAGAGATTAGGTCTCGCTATCTTCTCCATGCTAGTCTTGAACTTCTGGGCTCAAGTGATCCTCCTGCCTGTGCCTCACAAAGTGCTGGGGTCACAGGTGTGAGCCACTAACTACACTGGCCTCTATAAAGCTACTTTTGAGTAGTGATAAATTTTTATAATGACAGGGGTCATTAATCATTATTTTTTTGTTTTGAGATTGGATAACCAGATTTAACCATATCCTGAATACATACTTTATGCATTTTGTTCTTTTATAAGTTGTCTTTTCTTTTTGTAATTTTCAAGTAATTTGGAAAACCCTTGTGCTTCCAGGAGATTCATATAATCACCTCTCATACCTCATTTGTTTTTGCTGAGAGTTCTGGGAGTTTTTGAATGCTAGAGTGCTGATTCTTTGTTGTGAGCACCTCAGGGTTGGGGACCATATTTTTATCTTCCTCTGTCCCCCATACTGCACCTAGCACATTACCCTGTACAAAAGCCATCAGTATTCATTGGATCAAAATGAAATTCTTATACATTTCTTTGTAAACTATTGAAAATCTACAGAGCTTCATATTTGTGTTTAGTTGCTTTGAAAAAGTTTGAGAAACTTAACTATTATCTTCATATGTTTGTTGTACTAGATTTCATGCAAATTCTGGCATGTTGAATGAGCAGATAACATGTCATTTAGGCTATGAAGTGGTGTTTTAAACCTTCTTTAAGATACAGTAGTCCCCCTCACCTGCAGGGAATACCTTCCAAGTCCCCCACTGGATCCCTGAAACCCACAGATAGGAAACCTATATATATATACACACATACATACATACACACATTATGTGTTCTTTTAATACATACATACCTATGATAAAGTTTAATTTATAAATTAGGCACAGGAAGAGATCAACAATAATAAAAAATAGGTAGACTATAATAAAAGTTATGTGAATGCAGTCTCTTTCTCTCTCAACATCTTACTGTACTGCACCCACCTGTTTTCAAACCATGGAAAATGGAACCGTGGTTGAGTGAGGACTGCCATAAACTTGTGTTTCTTTTCATTGGTCCCATTGGACTGAGAGCACATCCTTTTACTTTTAGCTATTAAATCACTAATCTGCAAATGTATTAAAGTAGAGACTTAAACATTGAGTTAAGCTTAAAACTGAATAAAAGAAAACTTTTTTTTGTAGGACATGTTCTTCAAATATACATGGAATAACTTTTTGCATACCCAAGTGGAAATTTGTATTGCGCTGATTCTTGCAAGTCCTTTTGAAAACACAGAAAATGCAACAATTACTGATCAGGACTCCACTGGTGACAATTTGTTACTGAAACATGTAAGCTTATTTGCTCTCGTTTTTCTTTTCCTGATTTGAATCCCTGTAGTGCTCAGAGGATCTGAGTAAATGTATTACCACATGGCATTTGATATAACACATTGACTGCCACATTAAAAAAAAAAATCTTTTTCCTTGGGGGCCATGATGTTTTATTATAAAAATAGAATAAAAGCTTCAAAAACAAAATGATCCTACTAATTGAATGAAAAATTTATTTTTTATTGTTTTCTGTGTGTGAGTCATATGCAACTTGAAAAATAGTTCTTGCAGCTCCCAAGGTGAAGAGACATGTGAGTTACATACGCTTCATGAGGCCCCAGCCTCAAAACTAGTGTGAGTTAAATATAACTCACACGGCAGTTAATGTGTTAACCAGTACGTCACAGCTACATTTAGCTTACTGGGTTATATGTGTAGCACTGTTCTGTTTAACCTAGAGTTCTAGTTCACTTTAAAATTTTGATGCTTTGACATTTATATAAATGTTAACTAGAATATTCTTTTTTATTTAGCTTTTCCAAAAATGTCAATTAATAGAACGAATACTTGAAGCCTGGGAAATGAATGAGAAGAAACAGTAAGTAAATTGTTTTTTTGGAAGGAATTCAGTTTGATGTATAATTTGAAGAAAATATCCCCCATTGTCCTAGTAAGGGAAAAATGAAAATAATTACATGGTACCATCCACTTCACAATTTAAACAGTTTTCCGAGGACTTCCAGGTCATTTCATTGTAGCAGATATTTTTCTAGTAATTTACTTTTAGATCCTCCTGTCTTTCTACCTCTCTTGTGGGGAAACCAGGGAGTTGGAAGTACTCCCCACCTCTGTGCTCCCTTTGAAATTTCCTGATCCTTGTTAAATGGCTGTTTTTCTGAGAATAATGCAGAGTTGAATGAAAAGAGTTGTGAGTTAAACTTAAGTCCTCCTTCGTGATGATTTAACTCAGCATATTTGTCCTGCTCACCTTCCATGCAGAACAGAACAAGGTACGTGTTCTCATTGTGAAGAAGAGTCACTTCATGCATGGAACTAGAGGGAAAAAATTGCTTAATATTTTTTAGAAAATTTTCATTAGCTGATGGCAAGGTTATATGAAGCATTAGTTGATACATGTAAGTAGCTTTGTCACGTAGGACTTTTTCTTAGTGATGTTGTCTATAACAAACATTCCTCTCTGGTGCCCTGGAAGCTTTTATGACACTCCTAGATTCAGAAGCAGATAGTTATAGGGTATGTTTAGAAAACACTCTCAAGGCATTCTTACATTTGTTTTTAAGTCAAATTTATTGATATAATTCTCATATGTCAAAACTCATTCATTTTAGGAGTATAGTCCTAGGAATTCTGACTGATGGATGAAGTCATATAATCACCACCACAATCAGAACATTTTCATCACCCCAAAAAGTTGTCTCATGGTCCTTTGTGGTTGGTCCCTTCCCAGGAGTTTTCTTGCTTTGTGGCTCTGTTCACATTCATTTGTGATCCCTGGTAGAGCTAGGTGACTCATGGGAGGTGTCAGCTTTACTTTGTGAGGTTTGATTTTTTTAAAAATTGTTTATTAAGCACTGCTAGAATTTTGATTTGACTGTATGTGGGAAATTGGTATTTAGTTTGTGTGTGGGAAGAGGCTAGTATTGGTAGACCTCAGACGCATTCTTCCAAATGGAGCTCCTTTGGGGTGCTGTGTGTAGCCCACGTGCCATCTCTGGTTATATGTCTGACCTCCTGTCCTTTCTCCAACTCCTTCTCTGGCCGTGGCTAAGGGGTCCTTTGCATTCTACTCTTTCTGTGAGGCCATCTTCTGAAGGCCTGGGGAATAACATTCCCCGCATCTGGAGGGGTCTTGAAGGAGCTTTCCTCATATTTCCTTGCACCAGCAGCCTAAAATTGGAAGCCTGGGCCAGGTTTGATATGGCCTTTTGTTTTCACCTGTGAGCTTCAGGGGAGCACAGGAAAGTAACTAAGAAGCTGCGATATGAATGATTGGCTCTCTAGATCTTATTGTGGAACTAACAGAGGCTCTTAGCAACTCATTTGAGATCAGCTCTGTGCCTTTTGACCCTTAGGTATCCCCAGGCCGCCTGAGATTATCTAGCAGATATTTTATTTTCCAGGCAAGCCTTCACTCATAGTATGGTTATTTTTTGGTGGCTCCTGCAACATTTTTCTTCCTCTAAGCAGAAATCTCTTTAGTTTGTTCCCTGCTATCTACAGTCAAAAATATTTTGTTTTGTAGAAGTTAAAGTGTTGACACTTTGTAAAATAGAGAAATCACATTGATATGAAAAGTTTGTTTAAATAGAAAGATTGATCATGGTTGAAAGATTAAACCTTAAATGAGGGAAAGGATGAGGACTAAGTGTTAATCTGCCTGTGATAAATGGGCAAGCCAGGCATGGTGGTTCACATCTGTAACCCCAGCGCTCTGGAAGGCTGAGATGAGAGGACCACTTGAGGCCAGGAGTTTGAGACCAGCCTGAGCAGCATAGTGAGGCCCTGTCTCTACAAAAAAAAAAAATTGTTTTTTAATTAGCTGGGTGTGGCAGTATGTGCCTGTAGTCCTAGCCGCTCCAGAGGCTGAGCTGGGAGGATCACTTGAGCCCAGGAATTCAAATTTACAGTGAGCTATGATTACACCTGTATTCTCCAACCTATGTGACAGAGAGACCCTGTTTATATATTTTTTTTAATGTGGTGTATGGGCAAGTGCCAGTTTACTACGTTTCCTATCATGGCCAAATTCTTAAATCAGCCAATATCTTAACTTGAGAAATGCCATTGGTAGATCATTATTTCTGTTAAAATTTATATGACTAAAATTTAATGTCCCTTCATCTTCTACAGCTATCTTAAAAAAAAAATAAAATAAAATAAAAAAATAAAATTTAATGTCTTTTAAGAATGTGAACCAGCAGAATTCTTAACCTCAGTTCCTTACAATCTGATTAAAGTTTGAAAAACAGTTTTATGAAAAAAGATACGAAGTCACAGTAACATTAGATATCAATGAATCTTTGGTTTTTTGTAAGATAATATGCTATTGACAATTAATGATTGTTTTTGTTATTTGAATAAACTGTCCTCTTTCGTGAGTCTATCATGTAATCTTTGAGTAGATGATTTCAGACCACTCCCTCCCATGCTGCCTGGTAGTACTCTGGCAGCCTCCGTTCCTTTCCTTCTCCTTCCTTTCCTGTCCATCGTTACCTGCTTCAGTGCCCTCAATTTTTAGACTGATTGTTTAAGAATCCGTGGTGATTTACCATGTTGTTTCATCGTTCTGTCCTATCAGGAATCTGAATGTTTGTCCTTTACCTCTTGCCAGGGCTGAGGGAGGAAGACGGCATGGTTACATGGGACACCTAACAAGGATAGCTAACTGTATCGTGCATAGTACTGATAAGGGCCCCAACAGTGCATTGGTACAGCAACTTATCAAAGGTATGTTGTTTATAAAAGTTTACATTTTTGCTGGATCAGAGAAAAAACTTAAGAGTGAACTATAAATGTGTGTAGTGTTTTAAATAACTTTGTGGAGTTTATATTTTGCAAATTATTTTTTGAATGAGGTTCTTGAGAATGCGTTTGAGCAGTGTAGTTCTTGGCTATATCCCTGTTCATATTTCTACAGTCCTTTTAAAGCATTGGCAGGCTTGGCTGAGTTTAGCATGCTAGAGTCTCCCTGTCATTTTTAAAGAGCATTGCTCAGTGAAATGTTCTTTTTTGTATTTTTGAGCTTGAAGTACTCATATGCTAGCAGTTGAGCCACTTGAGCTATAATTACTCTTTTTTTTTCTTTTGAAAGCCTTTATATAGCCTATAATTAAGTTCCCTTAACTGCATATTAAGGCACTTACCAGCATTTTGGGGGTATCTATAAGTAAAATGATGGGTATTGGCTTATAAGGACTCTTTCTTTACTAGCATTTCAATTTAATCAGACCAAGGCTATTTGGAAGAAACTATGTGTATGCCTTTTGCACTCGTGGCACCTGGGCCATGAGTCCATTTCTTCCAAAATGAGAACACTAGGAGCTCTGTGTACTCTGGGTTTTTATACTAGCAGTGTTACTAGTCCCGAGCCTTACTCTAAATGTGAAAAATCTTTCGTCTCTCTGGTACTGAATTCAGTTGGTGTTAACTTGCTAAATGTATTTTTCCAGTGTATCCTTTTGTTTTTCTCTTAAGAATGTTGTTTGTTCAAGAGGCCGTTACCTATTGAATATGCACTAAAAGTGTAGTTGTCACCCAGTGACGGAACAGATGGTGCTTGCCCACCTGCAATTTTGCTTCTTGAGAGAGGAGGCATAAGAGGTATAAGCCTTTTCCTCAAGCCATTTCTTATCACTGTTTTATCTTTATGTCCCTAACCAAGGAGAAATGGCCACTTAATGTGATTAAGTTTTTGAGATCAGTCTTTATCTATTGGAAGTCACTTTCTCAGGTAGTATGTGTGTGCACCTGAGTTTGCACAGATGCATGAGTGTTTAAACCAGAATTGTCAAATGACAACTTTAGTAAGGCCTCCAAAATTACAGCCATCGTTTCATTTTCTCAGAAAAGTAATTGCGTATCCTTTTCTTTAAAATTTCTCTAAAAGATATAATTTCTGTATTGCATATGTATCCATATGTTGGTCCATGACATAAGCATTTAGGAAACATTATCTGATGAGAGCAATTTGAGAGGCCAGTTTGGGTTCTGGCTAGATGCCAATCAGAGCATCTCAAGAAAGTGTTGGGAGCTGTCATTTGTAGTATTTCCTGAACTTGCTTGACTATGAAAGATATACTCCCTCCCTCTTTAAAGACCTCAGAAGAGCTTGTTGGAAACACACTTTCCAAGTTAAATTTCTACCAAAACATTTTTAGAAACAAGTTCACAGAGCTACTTAGGGCCCTTGGCCCAATCATGCATACACTGTTGGGCAAGGGGTTCTGGTTTCTGAAAGTTTATGAGGTTAGGCTTTGGGCAGTTTGATAACTCCATTCCTCTAAGAGCACTGGCCTGGCTGTCACCCATTTACTCAGCTGATAGGGTTTGCTCACCATTCATGAACCAGGTGAGTAGGCCCACTCTTGGATTACCTGTTTACTTTATATATCTTTGTGGACATCACTGTGGTGATAATGCTTTTTTTCCTTTTTTCACTCTGAAGATCTTCCCGATGAAGTCAGGGAGCGATGGGAGACATTCTGCACGAGTTCCTTAGGAGAAACTAACAAGAGGAACACGGTAGATCTAGTAGGTTTTACAAGGTTACATTTATATTTTTTCACTGCTCTTAGACTTTGCCCATTTATTCAGAAAGATGTAAAAGGACTTCCATTTACCCCAGTAATTGTGGGCCAAGGATAAATTCATATCAGTATTCAGGATATTCTTGCTAATTGTTCAGTCAACTCCCAATTACCTGCCTGGGATGACAAAAGGGTACTGAAAAGCCCCTGATTTCACACCTTGTTTAGTTTCCATTTCCCTCTGTGCCCTCCTGCCTGAGCACCTCAACAAAATAGCCTCTAGCCTTCCTTTAATTCGCCTGGGTTTTGTTGCCTTGTGCCTCAGATAACTCTGAGTGCTTAGGAAACCTAAATATTCCTTTGGATATTTTCTGGTATCATTGAGTTGGGTTTACCTTCATGTCAGATCATTCCCAGTGGGGAAAAATTTTATAGATTACTTTGAAACCCCAGCTTTAAAATTTTTAACAGAATTGGTACTTTTAGTCAGGGAATAATGGCATTGATAATTTTTTAAAATTATATTGGACTTTGGAACGTATTTTTTTTTTTTAATGTATTAAGTTTTCAGGTAAGTATTACTTTGTTTTTGTTTCTAAAGATGGGGAAAGCATTTGCTTTCTTAAGCACATATCAGCTGATAATCAAAGAGATGATAGCCTTTGATTATCTTGATGGAAATAGTGCTTGACTCTACACTGAAGTATTATTGTCTGACATTTAATCCTATATTTGAAATTTAGCAGCTGCAGTCTTGAATTTCTAATGCATATATTAGGAATTGAATTAGAAATTGAACTTCAACTGTTAGGAATTCAATTATCTGGCAGCCTTACCTGTTCAGAACATAACTTGGAAACAAGAGGGAAACAAGCTCTGAAAGCTACAGAGCAGTCACTAGATAGATCCTGTGACACACTCCCTAAAGAGGCCTGTGCCTACTGCTTTGTAGGTTATCTACAAAATTTGGTTCTTTTTTTCCAGAATCTTGACAGAATGGTGGGTTAATAGCTTTTAAGGTGGGTATAATGATAGAATTAGGAAGTATTAAGAGTTGGAAGAATTAGGAAGTTGAGATAAATATTAAAAGGGAGCTGTGTGGGGTCATTTAGTTTAAACAGGTATAATGCCCCTAGTATCTCCTTGTATTATAGCCCAACAGAGAAATTAACATTTATACTGACAGCCCTGGGTCATCAAGGAAGGGTTAAATCATTTTTAATGACTGTATAACCCACTGTAGAGTAGATAGTTTTAGACTTTTTCCCCCAATCAAGTTGGTTAAAATAATTTAAGCTGGGTTACATACCCAGAATATCACCTAACCTTAGAATTCTAGATCATCAGAGTCTTTAGGTAGTGTGAAATTGTCTTATACTGTTAAATTAAACCATTTAATTTTAGAGGTTTCCATATTGATTCCTTTGTAGGCAATGTAGTCTCCTTTAGGGGAGTTTTGTCATGTTTATTATTTATAAAGAAATATTTAGTAATGTTTTGATTTTGTTGGTGAAACTTCTTTTGAAATTATCCTTTGATTGCTTTCAAAGATAAAAGTCAAATGTTCAGTTATCAGGCATTCATAAAAAAAAAACCTCTTTATCTTAGGTAACTCAGACAGATTTCTCTTGAGCAGTTCTGTAGTAAAAAAGGACTTCATTGCAATTCTGACAACACTCAGTTACTATACATGATGTGGTCAGTAAAGCTGCCATGCAATTGTGTATAAATATTATTACATATATCTACATGGAGGGGTGTGGGCATGCAGTGAAAAATAAGTGTTCAGCCCCTTGTAGATATTTACACCTATGTTGAAAAAAAATTATTATGGGTTCCATCTGTCATTCAAATTGGAGCTCAGTTCTCTGCTTGCTGTACTTTGTGCCATCATACTTAGACTACATACATAATCCACACTTAAGTGAAATAATAAGTTGGCTTATCTAGCAAAAATGGTCAGATTTATAGAGCCCTCTTAACATTGCTGATATTTCCTGTTGAGTTAGCCCCACTCCATTATTTTGCTGTCTGTTGAGACTCTCAGATTAATCTCAAGAGCTCTTCAATTCTTTGGTCCCAAATTCTTTCTTAAATACTACCTCCATTTAGTCTTAAATCCTTCCAATAGGAAATTTTGCTTATAGTATTTTGAGGGCTGCAGATGTTCCAAATGTTTAAGGATGCCTATATTATACATTGGTCCTAGGCCACCAAGGAGGTTTTAAGTGCATCCTCCAGGGTCTTCATTTTCCTGCCCAGATTGTTTTTAAGCTGTATTTCAGTGGAGTTGGATAACATGTTCCAGGGAAAATATGCTATTGTAAATGTTATTATAAACACAACTTGGTAAATACGGTGGACCTTGCCCTTGCAAAGTGACAAAGAGTGCCCATGTGTGAAACATGGTGCCCTTAACCTTCTTAACACATTCATCCAGGGACTTGACAGTTAAGTAATAGGCTGCTTATTCCCTGCTCCCCTTCCCAAACACGTAGATTAGACACACTGCCCTGACTTAAGTGGTTTTAGGGTGGCTCGGATACCTCTCTGGGAATTATTTCAGGTATATTCATAGAACTAGAGTCACCCTGTAGTTCACCTCCACATGCTTGAGTTGGAACATTGGTATGTTGCCCTGGCTTGTTCTCTTTTCTGTCCACAGCAAAGGTAGACTCATATATACCGTCTACACTTACCTGTCCTGCTGGCTCTAGGCCCCAGGACTTATTCATTTATGTTGGATATGCTGTGCCTAGCCCCAAGGGCCTTTCACTTCCACCACAAAATTTAAACTAAACTCCCTCAGAGATATTTAAAGTGCTTTAATCTTTTGACTTCATTATGCCTAAATATGTGCACAGTGAATTCATATGCTGCCTATGCTTTTATGTTGAGTTTATTATCAATAAAAGTTGGTGTTTCAATTATATCAAAGACCTCTGTGTTTTGACTCAGCCCCCAACTGTAAAAATTGGAAAGGATTTAGATACATTTATATAGTATAAGAAATGTTTTTAAACTGACTTCAGAAAATTGAGTTTTTTTCATTTTTTGCCTTCCACTCTAGTGGAGAAAATATTTTAATGTATTGGTGCTTCTTTGCCATCACTGATAAGCTAGTTGATAGAGGTTGTGTAGAAATATACGAATATATGCATGTATTCATTGCCTGGAGAGCCCAGGTTGGGCTGAGAGCTGGTATTTCTAACCGGCCCTAGGTTATATTGATGCCAGGCGTCCACAGTGGGGCCACACTTGGAGCAGCAAAGAGTCAGAGTCTTCCACTTCACTAATATGGGCCTCAGAGTTTAATAGTCACATCATATGTATAATTTTCCATGGCAACTGAATCAGCCAAGGTGAAGAAAATACCTTTCTCCACTAAAAATGGTTAATAAAACTCAGATTTTATTATGAAAGAAGGTAATAACTCAGAAACTTTTTTTCAATGCAACATTAAGAGTGTACTTTATTGAGAATACATGTAGCTTAAGCTGGGCGTGGTGGCATGGGCCTGTAGTCCCAACTACTTGGGAGGCTGTGGGAGAATCACTTGAGTTCAGGAGTTCCAGGCTGCAGTGAGCTTTGGTCACACCACTGCATTCTACTCTAGCCTAGGCAACAGAGCAAGACCCCACCTCACAAGAAAAAATAATGCATCTAGCTTGGCAAAAGTGTTCTTATATACTTGTTACATTCTGCTGTATTTGTTTATTCTTGTTTAGTGATTTATTAGTGTTCATTAATTCAATAAATATTTGAGTGGCTACAATGTGCCAGACGCAGAAGGTGGTAGTACTAAGATGGGCAAAAATCCCCACTTCAATGGAGATGGATAAACAAATGGGTAAGAGACACATGTACACACACATTATGTGTCTTATATAGTCATGTGCCATATAACATTTTGTCAGCAACAGACCATGTATATGATTGTGGTCCCATAAGATTAGAATACTGTATTTTTACTGTACCATTTCTATCTTTAGATACACAGATACTTACCATTGTGTTACAATTGCCTATAATATTCTGTACAGTAACGTAGGAGCAGTAGGCGGTACCATCAAGGTTTGTATAAGTACACTTGATGTACGCATGACTAAAAATCTCCTTTCTCAGAGCATATCCCTGTGACTAGGTGACGCATGACTGTTTATATTTCAGATGGTAAGTGCCCAGGAACAAAAGCAGAGGAGGGAGTTAGGGAGCATTTGGGGCAGACTTATAATTGAAAATTACATGGTAGAGGAAAATCTCAACAAGAAGGTAACATTTCTGAAGACTTGGAGGGAGGGTGTGGGAAAGGAAGAGCAAAGTGCAGGGCTCTGAGTCTGGGTGGTTCCCAGTGTGCACAGGGACTGGCACAGTGTCCGTTGTGGATGGAACAGAGTGAGCGAGGGAGAGAACAGAAGACTTGAGGCCAGAAAGACACAGAAAAGCCAGAATTTTTGTAGCTTTTTGGTTCACAGTGAGCACGTTGGCTTTTGATCTTAGATGAGAAAGAAATCAATTAGATTTTGAACTAAAAAGTGACATGGTTTCATGTACATTTTTGAAGGATCACTGCGGCTACTGGGTTGAGAACAGACTGTAATGTGGCAAGAGTTCCAAGCAGGGAGACTGGTGAACTGCCTAATTAGCATTAATGCAGGTGAGGGGCAGTGGGGCCTGGCGCTTGGTTGCTCATAATAGACTTGCTGAGGAGTGATAGGATTTTAGGTTACACTTTGATAGGGTGGACAGTTGCTGGTGGGATACAGGAAACAGGATGACTAAAGTTTTTAGCTGAAGAACAGGAGTTAAGGCAGCATTTACTGAACTGGAGATGCCTCAAAAGGAATGTTTTTGAAAGTGTAGGTTAGGAACTTAGTTTTGTATACATCTGAGTGATGAGCTGACAGGATTCTGGTTAGCAAGTATCCCCCATGGGTAAATTAAATAGTCTTTCTAGCTCATTTTAGTAATAGCAATTCAGACTGGGATGGTATAGGGTAGAATCAAAATCATATCTTCCATTAACATAACTGTGAAAGGTGTGTGTGCACTGTGTAGTTATTAATAATAACTTGCTAAACCTAATTTCCTTTTGGAGAAAAAACATTTTAAATACCTCCCAGGATTGCTTTGAGGATACAATTTAAGTAGAGCATGTAAAGGGGTCACAATGTCTGGCACATAGTAGTTGCTCAACAAAAGTTAGTTTCTCATCTTCAATGAGTGGTAAAATCTTAATTATTAATTACGTAGGAACAGTAAAATTATGAATGAGGATGTGTAGTGTCCTATTTGAACTTAAGACAGCAAGACTTGGCTAAGAGTAACCAGCTCTCTTTTGTTCTCTCATGTTCAGTTCATATAGCTTACTCTTTCCATTGTCTTCTCTTTCTGTGCCCTACCATGGGTTTCCACCCCTAAAACACACACTGGCTTAGCATGATATCTGCAGCAGTTTGCCAGTCAGGTGGCCTGAAGCTTTTCTAAATCCACCACAGTACAAGCACTTGACCTGCTCGTGAATGTACTTGTCCCATATGGTGCCAGCTGCAGTGACCAAGCAGTATTCCACACTGCCCTCTGCATTCTGGCTGGCTTTTCCTGGAACATCCGCATGCCCACAGCTTTCCCAAGTAACTCACTAAAGCTACTTTGACTCAAGGCAGGTGCCCTTCATTGATCACAAATTGTGTGCCTTTGATTTCATCAGGCCAGATTCACAAGTAGAATGGGAGTGCTTTATACCTTAGGATGGAGAGGGAAGTATTGAAAATACTGGGTTATTTTCACTTGGGCTTAGTTTTTTTGTTTTGTTTTTTAACCAAAGATGATCAGACCAAGAGAAAAGATTAATCTTATCCAGGCAGTAGTTTATTCAGAATTTTACAAGTCATGCACTGTACAGACCTATTTGGATTTACTTTGGGCTTCTTGAACCAATGTTGGAACAACTTCACAAAACAGACCAGGACAGTTTCTGTGACTCCAGGCCATTAGGCATAGCCTCAGTAGTTGGCAGGTGGCAGCAGCTCATGTCTTCCCCTAAGAACAGTGTTCCCGCCCAAAACACTTCTACGAAAAGTACAGGATAAGTAACTCAGAGACTACAAGTTACCCTTGAATAAAAGTACTTGTTTCTAGAATTTTATTAACTGTTCATATTTATCACTTGCTATATAACAATTACTATTATTAGTACTGTACTTATTTGTATATCTTGATTTCTAATTGTTAATTCACTTCCCCCTAATATTGTGTGACATTGATGAATTAATAAAAATCACTTAACCATTAATTGGTGAGCAGTTCATGTTTGTGTTTTTGCTTCATTCCTGAGAGTTGGTTGTAAGTTCTAGGGCAGGGGTGTAGATTTTTAGGGGCAGAAGATTTGGAGTCTTTTTATGATCAGAGAACTATTGACTCAAGTTGTATTTAGTGCTTATAGACAATACTTTTGTTAATGTGGACAGGAAATTCAAGAATTTAAAATGAAATGGTTATATTTAAACCTGACCTTTCTGGTGGCTCATTAGTAATCCCTGGGGATTGCCGTTTCCCCCTACAGGCCTGGCACGTACAAACTATTTTTATGTGTCATCTGCGCCATTATTCTACCTTTCTTTTGGTACACATTTAACTGGAGATAATTATAAAAATCACTTAAATGGAGGAGTAACACATCCCTCTTTTTTAAAATCTGTTTTCTGGTGATGTTAGTACTAAGGAGTGAAAGAACGAGAAGTGGATATCACAGAACAGGTAGCCAGACCCAAGTGGAGTGTGCCCTTTAAGCATGGGGTGGGTTTGACAACTGTGACTGGCTTTTGTTTTTTATGTTACAAATTGAGAGAAAAACTAAATGTGATTTTTCCATAACAATGCTGATACAAATGTCCAAAACTTTTCTATGTTAAATAGTTTTTTACATTTTTATGCATATAGGTTACAACCTGCCATATTCATTCATCCAGTGATGATGAAATTGACTTTAAAGAAACGGGTTTCTCACAGGATTCTTCTTTGCAGCAAGTGAGTCATGCCTAAAGCTTTGCTTTTTGTTTTTATTTTAAATGCATAGTTTAGTTGCCATTTATGAATCAGCTTCAAAATCAGATTATGTATTAGAATGTGATTTGGGGTTGCTTATTAGTTAGGCAAAAGCATTTAAAATAGGAAGTTTTGGGTACATAAGAGGTAGGTTTATATTGATTATGTTTCCAGGGAATGTTCCATACCTGATAACAGTGATGAGTTCAGTAAATTTTCAGGTGATTTGAATGAACTGAGTAGAAAAGAAGTCGTCTCTCACATGCTCATTATGGAGACCTCTTCAGTTGTTGGGTTGTTGCTTAAAGATTTGTGTACTAGAGATCTGTGGGTAAGAATACTGGAAATGAGACTTTTAAAAATGTAAGAGTAAACTTTTACCAATATCCCTTAACCAAATGGCTTGTTAAAATGCTCCTTCCCCTGTTAATGGTATGTTTCTAAAATCTTCAAGTTATATTTTAGTTACATCTAAGTTAGGTTTTAGTATAAATAACTCATTGCCACGTCTACCCTTCAGCCCCCAAATTCATCTCCATTTATCAGCTGTTGATTGTCTTTGTGGGGGAAAACGGGATTTAAATAATAAATGTACTGATTTATCATCTATTGGTGGTTCTTGGAGAAGTGACAAATAATTATACTTCTCTACTTGGTATCAAGTTTGGGAGCTAAAAATAGAAACCCTTTTGCAGATGATCGGCTGTTCATATGGAGAAGTTGTCCTTAGCCAGGACCAGAAGGTCTTGGTGTGTAAGTTGCTTTGGCGTGGCAATAGAATTAATGGGGACACTTTTCCATGTGGCACTGACTGTTACTTGGCTTCTTTTCTTAGCTGCTAAGCCTCATCTTTTACTGGGGCCAGGATGAGGCTTCTGATGCTTATGCTGGCCCTATCTTTCAGCTTACAAACTCCATGCCATACTTGGTTTTGATACTAAGGCTATTTAGGATTCATCTTTTCCAGATAGGTCTGAAATAGCATTTTAGCACTTAGTTGGCTTCTCTGTTGATTCTTGACATTTCTGCCCTTTGGAGAAATTAGTCTCCTGAGGTTAGGGAGTAGCACCCAGCCCATGTGTGTGCTTTTGAGCAGCAGGGGCTTCTCCAGGAGCGCAGCAGCCCTCACCACCTCCAGTCTTGCCCTGCTGTTAGGCAGCACTGGCCACCCAGGTGTCCACCATGCCTCACTGTGAGCCCTCATGCCTGCAAGCAGCCCTTTCCCCTAAGTGCTTTGATATTGCTCCAGGAAGTTCTTAGATAACAGCCTCTCTCTCTCCACTGAAGCATCTGTAGAGCATTTAAATAGTCTGGGACTCAGCCGGACATGAACCCAATTGCAATACATTGGTCCACCCCTAGAAAGAAGCTTGATGATATAATATGTAAATTATCAAGGTGTTTTTTTTTTTTTTTTTTTTTTTTGAGACAGAGTCTCACTTTGTTGCCCAGGCTAGAGTGAGTGCCGTGGCGTCAGCCTGGCTCACAGCAACCTCAATCTCCTGGGCTCAGCGATCCTACTGCCTCAGCCTCCCTAGTAGCTGGGACTACAGGCATGCGCCACCATGCCCGGCTAATTTTTTTTTGTATATATATTTTTTTAGTTAGTCAATTAATTTCTTTCTATATTTTGGTAGAAACGGGGTCTTGCTCAGGCTGGTTTTGAACTCCTGACCTCGAGCAATCCGCCCGCCTCGGCCTCCCAGAGTGCTAGGATTACAGGCGTGAGCCACCGCGCCCGGCTGTCAAGGTGTTTTTGTACCTGTCAAAATACAGCTTTCAGCTGGCACCGTGACTCTTACCTGTAATCTCAGCACATTGAGAAGCCAAGGCAGAAGGGATTACTTGAGCCTAGGAATTTGAGGTTGCAGTGAGCTGTGATCACACCACTGCACTCCAGCCTGGATGACAGAGCAAGGCCCTGTCTCTTTAAAAGAAAAGGAGGGCCGGGCGTGGTGGCTCACGCTTGTAATCCTAGCACTCTGGGAGGCCGAGGCAGGCGGATTGCTCAAGGTCAGGAGTTCAAAACCAGCCTGAGCGAGACCCTGTCTCTACTATAAAAATAGAAAGAAATTAATTGGCCAACTAATATATATATAAAAAATTAGCCGGGCATGGTGGCGCGTGCCTGTAGTCCCAGCTACTCGGGAGGCTGAGGCAGTAGGATTGCTTGAGCCCAGGAGTTTGAGGTTGCTGTGAGCTAGGCTGACGCCACGGCACTCACTCTAGCCTGGGCAACAAGCTAGACTCTGTCTCAAAAAAAAAAAAAAAAGAAAGAAAGAAAAGAAAAGGAAAGAAGGAAATACAGCTTTCAGAAAAAGAATGCCCTAAACTTGGGACTTTGAGCTACTGATTTAATCTAGAATTAGTTTTTTTTACATCTGGAAAGTAGAGCCCCTTATTTCTCACGCTGTCTGGTTCCAGAGTCGTATCTGTTCTGGGGAACGTTTTCTTACATTATTTTGTGTGTTTGAGTGACTGCCGATATGTATATGAAATGATCCCAGTCACAAAACTGACATACTAACCCAGCCTTCACCAAGCTCCTAATCTTGTGAATTGTATCCACTTCACATAAACTTTTAAAAGTGGGAGGAATAATTATTTTTTTTCTGATTGACAAGCTTCCAGTAAACTTGGCTTTTGCATGTTTAAACTATAAATCAACCGTGGATCATTTTGAAAATAAGAAATATGTTTCAAAGCAACTTTTTAAAAATTTTGAGAATGCAAGTCTAGGTTGATTAAGAGTTTCATCATAGTAATCAGAGTGTTAGTTTATCAGCTTCAAGTTCCATCCACATTTGAAATTGGGCCTCATAAATAAAGTGTGGAGAGAAGTTAGGGCAGGTTATTTAACAAGATGACCAAACGTTGTCACCAGCAGGGCCTGTCTTGAGGTAGGAAATTCCTCACAACTGCCCATTTTGTTATGCCTCCAGCCTTTTCTGGCCTCCTAAAGTCTAGTGTTTCACTCCCAGTCCCTCTGATTCTGCCCAGTAGAAGGGTGGAGGGTGAGGTGCTCTTCCCCTGTGCAATGTCTGGAGAATTCAGCCCTGTCACAGATGGGCTCTAAAGTTCTGATCTGGTCACCTCCCATCACCCCACATCACATGCGGGCTTGTTGATAGGCAGTCAGGCCAAATTTAGTTTACTAGTAGTTTCTGTTGCCTGGTGGTGTTACTGTTAAGAGATTTGCTTAATAAAGTGGTTGTCCCACTTCTCAGTGACTTGAACAGTCTCTTTGGGCTAGGGTGACAGTACTGGGAAGTGTGCTTTTTTAAATACTTACACAACCATGTGGTGTTTTCCAGATTGGATTTCTCAGAGTTTAAAGCACTTTATATATACCTTTAAATAGAATATAGTAATAGTCTTCATGTATGTGGGTTTATAAGCTTTGATAGCTTTATTTGTGAAAAATTAGATTTGAAATGTAAATTCTTTGCTAGTTTGTGTCTTTCTAAAACCTATAATAGAACTAATGAGGACTACAGTTGATAATTTTTCTTTGCATTATTGCATGGAAATTACTAGTGTCTGTCAGTTTCTATATATCTGTCTTTAGATGAATGGATAAAGAGAATGAACACATATTTGTGTACATGTGTGTATATGTATGTATGTCTGCATATGTATATCTATATGTACTACATATATGTATATATATTTATGATATTTTTCATATTTGCACTGTTTTTGAAGCATTTAAAATATAAAAACACTTTTGGAACTATTTCTTCCCAGAAGAATCATAGTGTATTCTCCAGAGGTATGAAAATGTTGAGGGAGCCAGGCACAGTGGTGCATGCCTGTAGTCACAGCTCTCAGGAGGCTGAGACAGGAGGATTGCTTAAGCCCAACCATTCAAGTCCAGCTTGAGCAACATAGTGAGACTCTGTTTCTAAAAAACTAAAAATAAAATTTGAAGCAAAAAAATAATTTATTGGGAAGGACCTTCTTCCTTGCATGACCAAATTTCTAATCTGTAGGTGAACTCAGAGCCTGGCTTATGCTGCTTGCTCAGCAGAGTAACTTCATGGTTCTTCACCACATATTTGAGGTTCCAGACATCTATTTGCCTCATACAAGAGAAAGCTACAGTTCAGAGGCATTGGTTTCTTTAATTTTAATTTAATGGCTCTGAATGCTGCCTGTTGTATTTTCCATTCATACATCCACAATTCAGACCCGCATCCCAGGACGTGTCCCCCTGCTCTATTGCTTTCAACCAGATTTCCACGACTCAGCCTTGGTTGCACTCCATGCCTTACCAAATGTGGTCTTGTGAAGCTTCCTGTGCAGTGATAACATGAGTGACCGTTGCATAGCCAGCCGCACACTGGCCGCATGCCCCTTGTGCTCATATAATACCATCTCTGTGGGCAAGAAAGGGGACAGCATGGAAGTGGGAGTGAGCAGAAGGGCATGGGTATGCCATTGTCTTGCATGGAAAAGGGAAGTTTTGGGTTCTCTGTTTCTAGAGAAACTATAGCTTTTTTCAGACCTAAGCAATAGATACCTTCCAAAGCCAAATATAAGGTTTGTTTTTTAATGATCTGCAATTTGGATTATCCATGCCATAATTCCCTGCTACCAGAATAAGTAATCAGGAATTAATGGTAGAGGTATTTCTGCATTGTACGTCTGCAGGGTGGAATCTGCACTCCCCTCAGATGTGGAACCAAGGAGAATTCAGTTTAACTAAGTCATAGCTGTCCCATTCCCAGCAAGTGGCCGCTGGAGTGGTGCCACTGCCCCACCCATCATGGGCTCACCCAGGGAAGCAGCCATATCGTCTGTGCACAGCTCTGGCCACAAGGCAGCATTTACTTGGTTATTTGGTCTCTGTATTTAATGTTTAGGTTAAAATGAGGAGGTGGCACTTGCTCATTCTTAAATGTTCTTTACTTCTGATTAATGTATGAGAACACACTTGCTGATTTCACTTGCTTCCTTGAGCCTGCTTGTTTTAAATTAGAGTATTAATATTTTCCTGGAGTCCATTATAACATTCCCCCATTTTTCAACTAAGAAAACCCAGGTGAGCCTGGTACTCTCTAGATGCAGTGTAAGGAAACAAAACTGTTCCACCATGGGTCTTCTAGTGTTACATACTTTTCACAGTGATTTCAGATAAGTGTTTAAACTTTCTGCCCTCTCTTTAAGGTAGGTAGGATAGAAGTGACTTCTATATTATACTCTTCTCAGCCTCTAAGACCTAAATCTCTTTTTGAGAAAATGAAATGTCCCTGAATGTTTTGTTTGTAGGATCATAATTGTGTTCATCAGTCATTTTTCCTTTGGTGCTATTTTGCTGTAGTGGATTAGGGGTGGGGGAGGTGGCAAGGAGGGTGGGTGGGTGGTTGCCACTTGCTGGATCTAAGGATAAAGTTGGTTGTGTGCAGAGGTGACTGACATACCTCATAATTTCAGACTGTTACATGTCACTTGATCACTTCTTCGAACTAGGCTTAACCCAAACCTCTCCCTAAAGATTTTAGACAGAGTGGTCACTTAATGTTTCTTACAGTGACATGTGCATTATAATATAATGACTTGTGGACCAAATTTTAAACGTTTCTCTTTTTTTGCAAATTGTGTCTGAAATTATTTGATTTTTTTTTTAGAAAAACACACCAACTTTTAAAGCCCTATGGCTATATAAATAAGATGATTTCTGGAATACAAATGGGCAAATAGTATGTAGAATGTCATTAGAATCATTATATCACTGTCACTGGTCCTGGGGTTGCCAGGCCTTTTCTGATTATCAGATGCAACAAATGACGTCCAATTTTATTGACCAGTTTGGCTTCAACGATGAGAAGTTTGCAGATCAAGATGACATTGGCAAGTGAGTATGTTTCCCTCTTTCTGTAACTGTCTCATGCACTCCTGCTCTTTCTGAGACATTTTTGTGATTTTGTTGGATTCTTATTCTTTGGCATTCATGATTTGAGAGACACCTGCTCTCTATGGTTATCCAGCGTTTCCATCCCAGAGACTGGATAATTAGGACATAAAAAAACATCACTGCCAGGAAAGAAGCATTCACCATTAGGCTTGACCTCTTTCACAGAGGTCTGTTTTCATTAGATTACACTTGTAAGAATTTTAGTTGTTCTAAATTCCTGGTCTTAATGTTAAATACTGGTATCCAAAGTAATTAATCCTTATGTTAACTGGCTTGAGGCACATTCATTAAGAGAAAGTGCATGGGATATTACATTATAGCAGATGACCAAACTGGCAGGGGTAGCTCTATCCTACATGTACTCTCTTCTCTAAGTGACTCGTAGGGTAGATTTTGAGTTTTTTCCAAGGGCCAGACAGTTGAACCACTCATGCTGCATTCAGGGTGAGAAGCATAAAAATGAGAATTAGTGATACTATGTAGGATTAATGAACAGAAAATGTATAGGTGATTCACAGAAGTAAACAAATGGTCTAGCATCTGGCCTTGGGAAAGAAGAGATATTTATAAACAAAATATTTTTGAGATGAGTAGTATAGCTCATTGAGAACAGAGTTTAAGAAAAAAAATTAAGGCAACTGGTATTTGAATATTAGATGACTGTTCACAGGAGACTTCCTGATTATGCCCATGGACACCCAGTATCTGCTGTGGTGCCTTGGAAGCATTAAATTCTCAACAATTTGTTGAACTACAGCCAGTGGAGGCTGTTATTTGTCACAAATTGCAGTTTACAGTATGTGAGAAGCTAAAATATTTTTACAGCACACCCCTAATTGTGCCATAAACATGCCATATTGGCACCATGGAATGGAGGCTCCACTGTAAATAGCAGTAGTTGAAGGCTGTCAGTTGTCTTAAGAATTGGCTCATTTAAATCCAGAAAGAACATGAACACAAGGAATTCATGCCTATATCCCAGGAGCAATCTACTTGGGAATGGATCCACTACCTCACACCAGACCCTTGGCAACTGAGCATTTAACTGTCTGGACTCTTACTTAATTTTACTAGTTAGGAATCCATAATCTCTTTAAATTTTGTGTTGGAAGCTTGTAATAATGATTGAGTAGAATAAATCTTTTAAGAATTACAAGATAGCCCCACCTACTCAAAATTATGTTTAATAGGCTATTCTTTTATTCCCTACTTTTTTTTCTAGATTGTGCCTTGTTATAGCATAAGATTTCAGGATGTCTGTTTATTTTGTGTATGAATTTGGCTATCCCTGAAGAAAGATCAGTGTCTGACAGCTTTTATGTATTTTTTCATATTTTGACTTGGTTCTTTGCAAATAACCTTTTTCTTGGTTATATTAGTATGGCCTGTGGAACCATGGTTGTTACTATGCATGTTAAAAATATTTTATAGAAAGGAAGGCTTTGAGGGTCTGTCAAATGCTTATGGCTCAAAAGGCTTCTATCCCAATCCTCCCTTCCTGTATAAATTCCTTAATACAATGAAGGTGGCATCATTTAACACAAAATGGATGTTTTTGTTTGTTTTTTACTTATGGAGATTTTTAATGATAGTATAAATATTAAATTTGGAAAATTTCATGAATGCTGTTTCTGTGAGCTGATAAGTAATTAATGATTCCTACACTTATATTGTGTTCACAGTGTTTCTTTTGATCGGGTGTCAGACATCAACTTTACTCTCAATACAAACGAAAGTGTAAGTATAAATGTTGCCTGTCATGAGCAGCATGGCACATGAGAGGTGGAAAATGGGAATTGGGTTCTGTTGGAGCCCCTGTGTGGATGCCATGTGCACTGGGACCCCTGTGCTCTATGAGCCCCGATCCTAGATTGGTGTTACACCCTTCACCCACTCCCAGTACCTGCCTGATACCTGTGGACATGTGATTTTGCAATGCTGGTTTAAGATGTGACAGCTAATAAAACTAGAGTTGCTTGTGATTGCGGTATAGATATTCAGCCTCAGAGAGAAGGCCTGCCAGCCTGCTTCCTTTTATTCCTCCTTTGTGTCCCAGAAGAGAATCCCAGGCTGGGTCAGGGCAAGCCTCTCACTCCGAGACAGTTCTCTGGAAACACTAAGACAGTTGCACCATTTGAATGAGCACAGTTTGGTTTTGTGTTAACTAGCATGAGAGACCGTTGGTTTATTTGCTCATGTGATAAGGTAGAAACTACTGATGTGAGCCATTGAAGTGCATCACTGCTTAGCTGGTCTGTGATCCTCATTAGAACGTATCTGGTGCTGCGTCTCTGGAGCAGGGGAGGTGAGCCAAGGAGAGGGATATGGTCTAGGCTTCTTGTTTCTAGTTTTGAGCCCGCTCTTTTTAGGGGAGCTTCTTGTTACCTACACAGAAGCTAACATTAGATGTTTACATTTTAGTTTGGTGTGTGTGATAGTACTGTTTTTAAAAGGAAATGGAAAAATGCAATTTATAATACCTTTGAGGAAAAAATTAACTTGATTTTAAATTTGTTCTTTTTCTCTTGATTTTATATAGGGAAATATTGCCTTGTTTGAAGCATGTTGTAAGGAAAGAATACAGCAGTTTGATGATGGTGGTTCTGATGAGGAAGATATCTGGGAGGAAAAGCACATTGCATTTACACCGGAATCCCAGAGACGATCCAGGTGAAAGATGGTTTGTTACAGTTGTAATTATAGCCAAGCCATTAAGCAAATGATTATCATGAGGTGTCATTGTGTCATCAGCTAGCACACATATTTAACCCAAAGACCAGTACTTTTTTCATGATCAGAAATGCCCTTGTTAAGTGACATGAGTTGGTCAAAGTGATCTGCTTAAAAATACTGCGTGTTTAGACATAGTTCATGAAATGCCATGACCTAGCATCTTCCGAATGGGAAAGATGCCGACAAATGTAGTCACAGTGCTTTTGACTAAATAAATGTTCCCTCACCAGTAATGACAACAACCTAGTTAGATATTGTTTCTTACAAAAGTTTCTCAAAGGAGGGGGAAAGGGAAAAATTGTTTCTAAAAGTTAATCTATCTTGGGAAGACAGGATCATGTCAATTGATACATCTGGGTCAGTCCAATCTTTTTTTTTTTTTTAAACAGGAACCTAAACAAATTACACAGTTCTAGTTATGTGAGTATTCTTTATCAGAATCTTTATAATTAGGAGAGAGGGATATTTGAATAGCGCTGAACTTTCATTTTTATTTCTTTTGTTTTTAGTAAGTAATGTTTTCACATGGCATAAAATTCATAGGGAACAAAAGGATGGATATACAGTGAAAAGTGAGACACTTTCCCACCCCATCTCCCAGCCACCCAATTCTTGCTGGACCGTCCATCCCCATCACCCATTCCCTGCGTGTACTGGAAGTTATGTTGTACCTCTCAGGAATACTCACAGCCACAAGATGCAGAAGACTCAACAGTGGCTTAAGCAAGTAAAGGTGTATTTGTTCCACAGTCGAGAGCTGATAAGGGAGTTTAATAAGATCATTATACCTAGCTTCCTTCCTTTATTCCCACTCTGTCATCTTCTGCATGTTGATTTGTCTCCTTATGACCACAAGACAGCTGCTGCAACTCCAAGGCCAGATAGCAACAGACAGCTCCATGGTAGGGTTTTTTTTGCTTGGGGTTTTTGGGGTTTTTTTGTGTGAATCGAGGAAGACAATTTAATGTTTCATCCGAATCCAGAGGTGTATCAAATTAAATGACAGCTCCACTTGGCAAATGGCTGTTACATGACGGCATCCAAGAAGAAATGGTGGGTGATGTGGGGTTTTTTTTTTAAGTTTAAAAGTCCTGATCAAATTTGTTTGTCATCATTTACTGTGAGATTTTGGTCCTCATGTTGAGTACATGGCACCTGATACCCAGAAGGAACACAGGATGAGGAGAGAAGGTAGTTTTTTCTTATTTAACAACTCTACAGAGGTATGATTGACACATAATAAATTGTACTTATTTAAATCGTACACTGGTAAGTTTCAGCTTTCATGAAACCATCATCCATCAAGATCATGAACTTAGTTCTATCACCCTGAAAAGTTTTCTCAGGCTCTTTTGTTATATCCTCCCCCTGCCAGACCCCTCCCCCCACCAGCTACTTTCTGTTCCTTTTAGATTACTTTGCATTTTATAGAGTTTTATGTAAATGGAGTTAATATATTATATACTCTGTCTAGCTTCTTGCACTCAACATAATGTTGCCTCACATAGTAATAGTTCATTCCCATTTTTGGCTGAGTATTATTCCATTAAATGGACATACCATGGTTTTCATTTTCCTGTTGGTGGACATTTTGGGGCTATAACATCACTTGAAGATAGACTATGATAAGTTAAAGGTGTACACTACAAACCCTGGCAATCACTAAAATAATAACGCAAAGGGTTATTATTAATAAATCAAAGGAAATAAAATCAGATCAGAAAAAAGAAATCCAAAAGACAGAAAAAGAACAAAGGGCAGCTGGGACAAATAAAACTAATGCCAAGATGATATAATTAATCTTAAATTACTGTATTGGATAAATGAACCAGATACCCTAATTAAAAGGCTGAGATTGTTAGATTGGATAAAATAAGGCTAACAGTATGCTATAAGAAATAATTTAAATATAAAGACACAAACAGGTTAAGAGGAGAAAGATGTATGTCAGCACTCAAGAAAAGCTAGAAGATTTGTAATAATCTCAAAGTAGATTTCAAAGGAAAGGAAAAAAGAAAATCATATATTGATGAAGGAGTCAATTCATTAAGAGGACATAATGATTTTCAATGTCTACATACCGAATTACAGAGCTACAGCATACACAGAGCCAAACTCGATAGAGCTGAGCAGAGAAATAGGCAAATCTACTAATATAGGCAGATATTTCAATACCCCTCTCTCTCTCTCAATACCCCTTCTCTCTCTCTGATGAAATAATAGGTAGAAATCAGTAAGGATATAGAACACTTGAACAATACTGTCAACTTGTCCTACTTGCACGTTTATAAAGCACTCTCCCCAACAATAGCAAAATACATAAATTCTTTTCAAATGTATGAAATACTTCCAAGGTACACCATATTAAGGCCATAAAACAAGTCTTGATGTATTCATTCCAAAGGGTGCAAGTCATTTTCTGACCAAAATGCAGTACAGTTAGAAATCAATAACAGATAGATCTCTGGGAAACCCCCAGATATTTAGAAGCTGAATAACACATGGGTCAAGGGGGAAATTCCACAGTATTTTGAATCATAAGAAAATGAAAATGCAGTGTATCAGAATTTGGGATACGCAGCTAAAACAGTACTTAAAGAATTATTTTTAGCACTAACCAGCTATATTAGAAAAGAAACAAATCAATGACCTCAGCTTCTACATTAAGAAACTAGAAAAGGGGAGCAAATTAAATTCAAATAAGCTGAAATAAAGGATAATTAAGATTAGAATGGATGTATATGAAATGCAAAACAGAAAAACAATAGAAGTTGTTCTTTGAGAAGACTGATAAAATTGATAAACCTCTAGTCAGAGTGATGAGAAAAAGGATGTAAATTACCCTATCAGTTGTGAGAGAAGTGACAGCAGTAGATTCTACAGATATTAGAAAGATTAAACAGATAAGGGAATACTGTGAAGAACTCCATGCCAATAAATCTTACAACTTAGATGGTCTTTGAAAGACACAAACTACCAAAACTCAAACAAAAAAGACCCAAATACTCCTGTATCTATTAAGTAGAATTTTTTAGTTTAAAACTTTCATCAGGCCGGGCACGGTGGCTCACGCCTGTAATCCTAGCACTCTGGGAGGCCGAGGTGGGCGGATCGCTCAAGGTCAGGAGTTCAAAACCAGCCTGAGCGAGAGCGAGACCCCGTCTCTACTATAAATAGAAAGAAATTAATTGGCCAACTAATATCTATAGAAAAAATCAGCCAGGCATTGTGGTGCACGCCTATAGTCCCTGCTACTCGGGAGGCTGAGGCAGCAGGATTGCTTGAGCTCAGGAATTAGAGGTTGCTGTGAGCTAGGCTGATGCCATGGCACTCACTCTAACCTGGGCAACAAAGCGAGACTCTGTCTCAAAAAAAAAAAACTTTCATCAAAAAATAAGAACTCCAGGCCTAGATGGCTCACTGATGCATTTTACCAGACATTTCAGGAAGAAATTATACCAGTTCTATACAAACACTTCCAGAAAATTGAAAAGGAAAGAATATTACTTATCTAATTCTGAGGCCTCACCAGTGTAGCTTGATCCCAAAATCTGACCCCCCAAAAAATAAAACTGGCTAATTGTATTCATGAGCATAAATGTAGAAACTCCTTTAAAAGTTTAAGCAAATCAACTACAATGGTAATACGTCATGACCAAGTGAGATTTATTCCAGGAATACAGAATTGCTTGAACATTTGAAAATCAATCATTGAGCACGTAACCAAATCCAACATGCATTCCCGATAAAAACTCAGTAAACTAGAAATAAAACAGAATGTTATCAGCCTATTTTAAAGCACATACAAAAAACGGAGAGATTAGCATCAGACTTGGTGCTAAAAGACTGAAAGCTTCCCCCTAACATCAGGAATAAGACCTGAACGAGATGTCAGTTCACATCACTTGTTTTCAGTATTACACGGGAGGGTCCGGCCAGGGCAGTAACTCAAGAAAAAGAAATAGCAGACATCTAGATTGTAAGACATAAGTAAAACAATCTTTATTCACAGACAACATGACCACTGATGTAGAAAATTTGCTGGAATCTACAGTACTATAAGTACAATTAAAATGACGTTAGCAAGGTTGCGTGAAACAAGAGCAATATAATTGTATTTCTACATATGGCAACAAACGGTTGAAATTGAAATTACTAAACAGTACTATTCATAGTAGCATCAAAAATATTATATAGGGATAAATCTGACAAAATATGTATAAGACCTGTATGCTAAAAACTATAAAACATAGCTGAGAAAAATTAAAGACAACTTGATAAATGTTTGTAAGTAGAAGACTTAATATTGTTAAGGTGCCAGTTCTCCCCAGGTTGATCTATAGATTCCACACAGTCTCAAGCAAAATCCCAGGAGGCTTTTTTGTGACTATTCATAAGTGGATCCTTAAATTGATATGGAAGCACAAAGGACTTAGAATAGCCAAAACAACTTTCACAGAAAACAAAATTGAAAGACTAACACTACCTGATTTCAAAATACAGTGATTAAGACAGTGTGGTATTGGCACAAAGATAGGGCACAGATCAGTGGGACAGAATAGAGAGCCCATAAATAGGCTGACACACACATGGACAATAGACTTGATAGAGGTGCAAAGTGTATATTACAGCCAATTGTAAAAATTTCTTGGATATATCACCAAAAGCACAATACCTAAAAGCAAATTTGTACTAAGTTGAACTTCATCAAAATTTAAAACTTCTGTTCTTCAAAAGACACTATTAAAATGAAAGGACAAACCATGCATTGAGAGAAAATATTTACAAATAATATGATTAAAAAAAGACTTCTGTGTAGAGTTAAGAAATCTCTACTCAATTTACAAATGACAGCCCAATTTTTAAAATGCACTAAACATGTTAAACACTTGAGAAGGTATAGGATGCCAAATAAGCATATGAAAATATGCTCAACATACTTGATCATTAGGAAAATACAAATTAACACCCCAATGAGATACCACCACAGACCTATTAGAGGCAGTTTTTGGATTGTCAGCTCCTCCTTTAGGCGAACTACAAGCCTAGAGCAGTTGATGCATGAGCGAGGGAAGGCGCACTCACACAAAGCAGGGTCTTCCTGGATGTCAGTCAAGTGGCACTCCGGAGGATAGGGTTCAATTAAAGCATAATAGGATTTATGTTGTTGGATGACCTTTAGAATTTTCTGGGTTTAGCTGGTAAACAGCATTAGCTGTTTAGCTGATAAACAGCATTAAATACTTTGGTCCCTTTTCTTTGTTCTTAGCTCGGGGAGTACAGACAGTGAGGAAAGCACAGACTCTGAAGAAGAGGATGGAGCAAAGCAAGACTTATTTGAGTCCAACAGTGCCAACGCGGAGGATAAGATGGAGGTGGACTTGAATGAACGTGAGTTACCTTATTCTCACATATTACTTGCTGTGTGTTGGAATTAGATACTTGGAAAAATAGGTGAAAGAGTAGTCTGAAGCATCTGAGATGACTTCTGAAGGAATGATTAAGTTTTAGAGTTTTAAGTTTCAAAGACTGGGCTTGGGAAAGGAGCAACTTATACCTTTGATGATAAGGCATCTCTTTATGATATGCAAATCGTGTGTGAGGCCGGGCTAAAGGACAGCACACTGGTAGGCCAGTCTTATGGCTGCAGAGACCATGTGCTGTGGCAGAAGGGGAAAGACCACTGATTGTGTAACGAGAAAATAATTGTGGTTTTTAGAATCATGAATGGAATAAACCAAAGGAAAAGCTTTAGCTTTAATGGTTTTAAATGGTTTTAAAATGTGTTCCTCATAGTTTAGTTAGCCTTTTAAAAATACTGTTAACTTCCAAAGGTTCAGAAAAGTATTCATGTGAAAGAGCCTTATAGGTTGATAGGGGCTTTCCCAAGCTTGACCAGTTCCTGTCCTCCGGGAAAGGCTTTATGTACTGGTCCTAGAGACTGAAACCCAGCTGGGGGTGAAACTTGTGGTAACCTCAGAGCTGGATGGGACTTGCGCAGCCATCCAGCAGCCGCCACATTACAGATGAGGAGTCTGGGAGCCAGCGAGGAAACTGGGTTACCTTCTCTCCACTGCCTCTGTTTCCAGCTCAGCCTCTTCAGGAGGAGGAAGTAGACTTTTCTCTTAGTAATTCATTTCAAGTCAGCACGCTTTTCTCAAGTTCCTGCTATATGCCAAGTGTGGGCTTGTAACTGTGAACAAGCCACAGACTCTGCCTCCGGGGCTTGTCATCTGCTGGGGAAATAGATCGGTGCAGGGGGTGGGGATGAGAGCTGCCAGACTAGAGGAGGGGAGCCCAGCTCCACCAGGCACCTGCACACCCAGAGAGGTGTGAGGCTTAAGGGCAAGTAGGGATTAGTCAGTTTGAAAGAGAAAACAACTAATAGAAAGGCACAGCAAGGCTTTATAATGTGGCTCGAGGATGAGAAGGTCAGAAGCCAGATCCGGAATTGTCTTCTGAAAGTTCTGGGGAACCCCTGAGGATTTGGTTAAGTATACCATTATTGGATCTGTTATAAGACATCACTCATGACAACAGTGTAAAAATGGGCTAGAAAACCCATGCTGGAGACAGGAAGACCATTAAGGCATTATTACACTTAAGAAATAATGAGGGCTGGCAACAGGGAGACATGAGATGCCCTGATCTTTAGACTTCAGAATCTGTGGGTTTTTTCTTTTTAGTTGTACAGTCCAGTATGTTAAGTATAATCATATTGTTGTATAATAAAGCTTTAGAACTTTTTCGTCTTCCCAAACGGAAACTCTGTACCCAATTGAACAGTTCCCCATTTCCCCCTCCGCAGCCCCTAGCAACCTCATATAAATGGAATTGTACAGTATTTGTCTTTATTAACTGGCTCATTTCACATAACATACTGTCCCCATGGTTCAGTATGTGGTGTATATAGGATTTCCTTCTTTCTAAAGGCTCAATGATATTTTGGAATCTATGGTTCTTGAAGCGGGCTGAGTGGGGATAAGTGACTGGGAGGGAAGCTGTGAACTGGGCATGATTTACTGTACGTGCTCCTATTGCTGCTGTGACTCGAGGACTGGGTGGGGGAAGGAGAGGAGGGTGAGTGCCTTAGGTGCATTCGAGTTCACCCTGCCTCCCAGGCTCAGCACTGCAGGGCACCAGCCCTCCTGCTTCTCTGTTCCTTGGGAAAGGCTTCTTTTGGGTCATGGGATCTCTAGAGTCACAAGGAGTTGAGTATGGATTCTCCCCCAGGGCTGCAGGATTGCCTCAAGAGAACTTCTGCCACCCCACCAGTCTCTGTGGCTTCTTTTGGAGGTTCTGTGGACTGTTCAGAACAGTTTCTAATGTCCTACTGACTCTGGGGAGCTGAGCTGAGAAAGAATATCCCAGAGTGATAACAGAAAAGTCATTTTTGTGTTGGCCTAATTTAGTTATAAGTGGAACTGGTTCAGATGGAATGATTCCAGACCTTTGCATATGGTGGGCTGGCAAAAACATCTATCACATTGACTTTTCTGAGATTTTGGGTGAGATTTGCAAGCATTCAAGCATTACCTCTTGTTGGAATCAGTGGATCCCTGCCACACTCACACAGATGGATGGGCAAAACTAATTAAGTGCCTGTTACGTGCAGTCCTCATTTAATTGTCACCAAGTACATAGATAGTCCTTATATGAATTGAACAAATGAAGAAGGAACTTGGAGAAGTTAACTTGCCCAAAGTCATAGCAAGGTCTGTCTTTAAAACTGGAACATTTCTATTCTGCACAGGTCCTTCCATCACGCGTGTCTAGTATAAGCTCCTAAATGGCTTGCAGGTTCCCTAGCATTCCTTCCTTACAGCCTAGAGCAGGGGTCCTCAAACTTTTTAAACAGGGGGCCAGTTCACTGTCCCTCATGTTGGAGAGTGCGTACTGTGGGCCTGGGACGAGTCGGCTGCTAAGCATGACTGACAGCAGTGGCAAAAACACCCAGCGGGCCGGATAAATGTCATAGGCGGCAGCATATGGCCTGCAGGCCATAGTTTGAGGGCGCCTGGCCTAGAGG
Organism: Microcebus murinus; assembly: GCF_040939455.1. Classification (NCBI taxonomy): domain Eukaryota; kingdom Metazoa; phylum Chordata; class Mammalia; order Primates; family Cheirogaleidae; genus Microcebus; species Microcebus murinus. Next base: position 8,781,772 of record NC_134107.1, read on the forward strand.
TTCCTAATTGTGATAGAAGACATCTCTGATAGAGTGCAGTGGCTCTTACACCCCCCTTGTCCCCAGCAAGGATTGAGGATACAGCACACCGTGAAGAAAAAACATGGTGTGCAATTTGAACAAATAGAGACCTAATTTCATCAAAAGGGACACATTTCTTATGGAGTGACATTTAAACAGAGACCCGCAGATTAAATCCAAACTTGGCGAGCAAGCAACATGATGAGAAGGGGCCCACAGACAGTAGTAGCATGCCCAAACAAGTTCTGCCTCTCCAGCCTCTGAGGTCAGTCCTGTATCTACAGGACTAAGGAAGCCTTCCTGGCGTTTGTGTTGGACTGCAGAGAGGCCAGGGAATGTGTGAAGTGCAGCCATATCTGGACTGGGAAGCATTAAGGTTGTTCCCAGTTTATTGCAGTTGAATAATCAACATGTTCTTTATCTTTAATAAACTTTACTTTGGAATAATTTAGATTAATAGAAAAGTTGCAAAGATAGTATAGTAAGTTTCTATATACCCTTTACCTTGCTTTCCCGAGTGTTAATTTAGCTGTGATATTTTGTCAAAAACAATAAATTAACATAACCTTTTATATGTAGTTTTGTATCCACATGTAATATTTCTATTTGAAAAAATTGCGAGAAGTCAGAGGAAACATGCAGTTCTGTAATGTGATACTGTCACATTGCCCTTTCCACTCCTACCATAATACATTCCAATTTTCTTTTCCTCACAGTCCCAATCTTTTTTTGTCACTGCTAATGTATTTTTGAAAAATATGCTACATTAACCTACTGAAGTAGCTGGGCATGGTGGCACATGCCTGTAGTCCCAACTACTCAGGAGGCTGAGGCAGGAGGATTGTTTCAGCTCAGGAGTTTGAGGTTGCTGGGAGCCAGGCTGATCCCACGGCACTGTAGCCCAGGCAACAGAGGATGAGAGTCTGTCTCAAATAAACAAACTACTGAAATATTCTCCAAATAAAATTTATTTCCTCTTTTTAGCACCCAACTGGTCTGCCAACTTTGATGTCCCAATGGAAACAGCCCACGGTGCTCCGCTGGACTCCGTGGGGTCTGACGTCTGGAGCACAGAGGAGCCAATGCCAACTAAGGAAACGGGCTGGGCTTCTTTTTCAGAGTTCACATCTTCTCTGAGGTGAGCAAATGTGTGCTGTCTCTACAGCTTTCCCTAGGAGAACTGGAACTGTGAGTGTTTGCTGTTAACACATGTTCTTCACCTTAATTTGCTTCCACTTGAATGTAGTGCCTTAAATAAGATTAAAAATCAACATGGGGGTTGAGAACTGACACAGTTGTGTGTTACAAGAAAAACAATTACCATCTCCCTTTCCTTTGGGATAAATTGGGAAAGTTCTTGAACAGAATAGCTTGGGAGGATGCGGTGCCGGGGCACTGGCAGGTTGCAGCAGTAGGTGTTATCTCCGTGGGCTTTGCTGGCTTCCCAGAGCTGTCAGGACAGGACTGAGAAGAACAGGAACGAGGTGATGCCAGAGACTCCTGACAGGCACCTGTGTGGGGGGTGTTGCAAGAAAATGGAAAATGTACATTGAATTCTACAGAAATATGAACTTGTATTTCACGTGCAAATAAATTTATAGCACTAGTCCAGTGCTATAGATTAAAGCCTGTGGCTGGTGCAGTCTTGCTGTTAGTATTATTCTCAATGGCAGAAACCTGTCATTTCACGAGTATTGTCAGCATTTGAGTGTTAAACTATAGATTTCATGTCTCACTAGGCTTACTTTGATTTGGTAATCCCTGCCACCCTATTTGAAAGACTGTTGCTTTCCCTGTTGTAACAAATAATGTTTTAAAAAATAATTGGTAATACAGAAGATAGGAAGACACACTACTTTGAGCTGACAGTTACAGTCTTAGACAAACCAATGAGTAGGCTAAAACCTGTGTTGCTTTAATAGCAACTGTAACAGTAATGTTACACTATGATTTAAAGGTACAATTGAGATTTGGAAAAATGTCTCTAAGATATTATGAGTTGTTTCATCAGGCTTGCTTCAGTATAGGACAGTCACGTTTTCCTTTGCTTTTTTCTTTTTATAACTAGAGGATAAGGGTCTTTGGTTACTTGAGAATGTCACTGAAGCAGCTTGCTTCTCTTTACCCCTGTGTGCAGGCCTTAGTCTATAGAGGGGTGTCGCCACATGGGAATAGGGATAAAATGGGAAGTAAGTTTTCTCCTTCATCCATCCTTCTTCCTCCCCACACTCAGTTTTTGGTGTTTCTTACTGTGTTTTCATAATTCTAACACAAATGTCGTTAAGAAGGCCTGTCCCTCCAGGCAGTGTGGCTCAAGGTAAGTCAGGATTTTTGTAGAACCAGTCCACCTGGTAGATCAGTTGATAATGTATACTGCACATCACTACTGTCCAAGCCCTGGGAGCCTAGTGATTATGGTGAGGATGAGAGGTGGGGGCATTTTGAGCCTGTCTAGAATTCTCTACAAGGTCCGTGCCCTATTGCCCACCCACAGTCGTCCACTACTTCAAGCAGCTACTTGCAGTTAGGTCTGTGTATTGTTGGATCTGTAATCCAGCTACTCTTACACAAGTCCTAGCATCTCCCAACAGAAACAGAACTTTCTCTGAAAGGTTTTTTGTGTATAATGGGGTAACTGACAGCTGTTTCCCAATGCTAAAATCAGAATTTTCTCTTTTCTGAAAGCACAAAAGATTCTTTAAGGAGTAATTCCCCAGTGGAAATGGAAACCAGCACTGAACCAATGGGCCCTCTGACCCCCAGTGTCACCGCGCTGGCCGCACAGCCAGAAGGTGAGTGCAGGGAGCACTGTGTGCAGGGGGTTCACCTGGCAACGCTATCAAACCGGATCACTTGCAGGCTTAGGGGCTACTAGGAGCCAGGAAAATGAGATGGTGGGTCTGTCATCCACAGGGCAAGTTACCAGGCATAGCAATGTGCAGTTAAGGAAATTGAAGCCCAGAAAGGAAGAAAGGCTTAGCCTACAGTACTCGGGGTGAATAAAACCAGAACGAGATGCGTGCATGCAAAGTCCGTGCTTAGCTGTCCCTTGCCGTTTGCTTTGCTAGGTACATGGGTGTATCTGGGTTCACTTCAGGCTATGGGGCTGTTTATTTTCTCTTCACCGTTATGAGTAGATGAAATGGTCTCAGGTATCTATATAAAGTTCCAGTGGGTTGTCTTATTACTGCAAATGTTCACATATGTTCCTTTCACTGGCCCTGAGCTGTCTGCAGCCTGATTAGTAGGGCGTTCCGCAGGTGAGGGAGGGAGTGTAATGGGGCATCAGAAGTATGTAGGGGCAAGGATCGTAAGGAGGGAACACGAAGTAAGTTTTTGGAGAGAGAAATGAGGATACAGGTGGAGGGCACAAAGCCCATTTGTCATTTTTATATACATTTGATAGAGATTACCTCACTTTACCCCTCAGTTCTGTAAGTAGAGTCACTCGTCCCTATTTTATGGATAAGGAAACTCAGGCACAGATGAGTTCCTTGCCCAAGGGTTGTACCACCAGGAAGTCTGACCTCAGCACAAGCTCATCACCGGTGTACCATGTGGCTTCCTGTTATAAAACAAAGAAACTGTCCACCAGGACACCACAGAAAGGAACTCTGAAAACAAAAAGGAGTAAGACCCAAACGGGTGCAGGTAGAATGTGTAGCTGCCCGCTCTGCCCTGTGCGTGGGGACAGTCAGGGGGCAGGCACCTGTGGGGAGAAAGCTAGGTGTGTAGGGGACACTGAGCTGGGAAGGATATGGGGGACTCGCTGGTCCACTAAGGAAGAAAATCCATGAAATGTCTCCCTGATTGTCTATTTTAAGAAGCCTGTGCCCATTAAGAATCCGGCCCAGGCACCAGCAGGCAAGCCATCTCACTCTTCTGGCTGTGAGCAGTAGATGTGACCTTTGGTAGGTGGGTCTGCACAGAAGAGGGGCAGCAGTGCCTGTTTGGGTTTGCTGTGTATGACCATCAGCTCTGCACTCTTTCCAGGGCCAGGCAGTGTGGCCATGGAAGCCAGCTCTGACGGAGAGGAGGATGCAGAAAGTGCAGACAAGGTAACTGAGACAGTGATGAATGGCGGCATGAAGGAAACGCTCAGCCTCACTGTAGATGCCAAGACAGAGACTGCAGTCTTCAAAAGGTAACCAGGGGCCAGCTCCTACTGGCAGCTGCAGGTTTTTGGGAGGTTGGTGGGGGAGAAACCTCAAACATTAAAATTTTTAATTTGATACAAATAAGCATTCAGACATTAGCTTGGTGTCTTTCTAACATCTCCGTTAAACACAATAAATCATGATGAAAGATGGAGAGTTTAGGCCCCTAAGTACCTTTTTCCCGTGTATGTGTGTGTGTGTGTGTGTGTGTGTGTGTTCGTTCAGAAGACTGTATTTTAGGTGTAGCATATTGACAGAATTATGAGAATTGACAATTCTTTAGTCACAGTAGAAATTGACTTGTATTATAGTGGCTATAGAGCACAGCCCATCGAAACCAAAGGTTCCTTACAGTACAGATCATTGTCCCTGGACATAATGTAATCATTAGAATTTGGTAGTAGAATGATAGCTTTACAAAAAAACCTTGTATTTGGAAATTAGCAACCTCACTTTTAAACTTATAGGTCAAAAAAGGAATCATAATGGAAATTTAAAACTTAAAACTGAAAGAATAGTGGAAAAACTTTCTGTCAAAACTTAAGGACTGCAGCTAAGCCAGTGCTTGGAGCTTTAATCCCCATCCTATGGAGACCCTTTCAGAGATCACAATGAGAAATATGCCCCAGCTCATATATGAGGTCATATAAAACAAAGGAAGCATGAAAAACTAATTATTGGCTAATTTCATGTATGGGCATGTGTACTCAAAACTTTTAAGTTAAAAGCTAGCAAACCAAATCCAGCATTGTATTTTAAGTCATGACCAAGAATGTGTCACATCAGTGTGTCACACTGTGACACATCAATGTGTAACAAACATGGTAAAAATTATTAAAGGTGATTTACAGATAAAAGGAAAAAAGCATATGATAAAAATTAAAGCTGTTCATGATTTTTTAGCAGCCTAGGGGTGATAGAAAGTGGCTTCCTGAAACTGACAAATGTCTACATAAAATCTACAGCAGAATTTATTCTTAACCGTGAAGCATTCATCATAAGTATTTCCTTTAAAGACAAGAACCAGACGGTAGGTCCTACTGTTACTGCTTCTCTTCAGTGCTATGCTGGTGGTCTGAACAAATGCAACATTTAAAAAATAAAATAAAAGGCATAAAGATTTGAAAGAAAGAAATAAAATAGTCATTGTTGATAGACTGTGATTTCCTACATAGAAAATTCCAATTGAATCTGTAGATAAGTATTAGAATTAATAGAAAAGTTTAACAAGTTTACTGGTTGTTTATAAAAATCACTTGCATCCTGTGAACCAATAAAGTGTTCTAGATGTGCCTGTTTGTTTTTAATCAAAATGTTAAACCTTGTCTATAAGATAACTAGGAATACAGTCTTTATGGTAAAAGACTGTATGGTAAAACTTTATTGAAAGATAAAGACCTAAATATAAATACTGACATTTGTCATGGTTATTAATGGTATGATTATCTTTGGCATTTCTCAACAAGTTAATCTATAAAATTAATGATATTTCTGTGAAAACTCCTAGAGAGATTTTCTTAGAAATTGAGAAGCTGGTTGTGACATTCATAAAGAAGACTAAAAAGAACCAAGAATAGCCAAGCAAGAACATTTTGAAGAACAAGTTAGAGGCTCCATCATTTTCGATAGCAAGACTTATTATAATAGTAAACTATTGAGATAACATGGCTTTAACAAAGAGAACCCCCCTACTTCATGAACTTGATACATGTTACAATGACATTACAATTTAGTGAAGAAAGAATGGGCTAACAGTGATTATCCATTCTGGAGAAAAATAAAATTAGATAGATCTCTTATCTCAGCATAAATATGAAAGGCATAACTGTATAACTTTTAGGAGACAACATAAGAGAATATCTTTACAATTTGGGAATAAAGTGTTTTTTAACCATAGTAAGCCAGACCATAAAGGAAAATATTGGTGAATTTGACTTCATTTATTTCTAATATTCTAAAAGACACACTAAAATGTAAAGGCAAGCCACAAAGAATCAGTAACCAGGGTATAGGAAGAACCTAATATCAGTAAGGAAGAGATAAATAATCTAGTTTTTAAAAATAAACAAACACAGAAAACTGTCTATGGAGGAAAACAAGGAGCAAACCAAATCCAGGGTTATTCACCCTCAGGAATAAATGGGACCTGTCAGTTACAGTGATAATTAAATCTGTTTCATGCACGTTGGCCTACTAGTTCCTATTTTAAGTTGTTACAGGAAATAGAAAAAGTGCAGAGCCGTGGGGGGCCCAAATTAGTCTTTAAGTTTAATGCACTTGGCCGAGGGCAGTGGCTCACACCTGTAATCCTAGCACTCTGGGAGGCCAAGGTGGGAGGATCGCTCAAGGTCAGGAGTTTGAAACCAGCCCGAGCAAGAGCAAGACCCTGTCTCTACTAAAAATAGAAAGAAATTATCTGGACAACTAGAAATATATAGAAAATTAGCCGGGCATAGTGGTGCATGCCTATAGTCCTACCTACTTGAGAGCTTGAGTCAGGAGGATCACTTGAGCCCAGGAGTTGGAGGTTGCTGTGAGCTAGGCTGATGCCCCAACACTCTAGCCAGGGCAACAGAGTGAGACTCTGTCTCCAAAAAAAAAAAAAAAAAGTTTAATACATTCCTAGTCAAAACTTCTGGTGGATTTTTAGAAGGAATTTGATGAGCATACTCTAAAATACATGAGGGAAAATTAAATAAGAAGCTTGCCTTGCCATATATTCAGTCATGCTGCAAAGTCACAGTGATTGAAACAGTTTTGATATTAGCATCCAGACATGGGATGGAACAGAGAGAATAACGATGGAGATGGCTTAGTAAGTGAGGGGAGGAAGCTGCTTACCAAGGAAAAATGTCAAATACCCTAAAGCAATTCCAGATGGATTTAAAAGATGCTTTGTGTGTGCCAGGCCCCGCTCTCAACCCCTCACGTGTATTAACTCATTTGTGTCTCTTAGGAACCCTGTGAGCTAGATACTGTGATTATCACCCCTACTTTCCAGATGAGGAAACAGACACTGGAGTTGAGTGATGTGGCCAAAATCTCCTGGTAGTAGTTGTTGATAAAAGAAAACATAGAATGTTTTTCTAACCTATGGGCAGAAAAGTACTTCTTAAAAAAAAAAAAAAAACCTTAAAAAGCATAAAGTATAATGTAAATAGTTGAATTAGATTATATAAAAGTTAAAAGATTTCTGGTTGATACAGTACTATAGACAAAATTAAGAAGCCAGTGGCAAACTGAAAAAAATTTGTAATAATGTATATCAATGAGAGACTGACATTTAATATTCAAGTAAGTCATATTAACCATAATAAAAAGAAAAACAAAATCAGAAAATGGGCAAAATATATCAGTTTACAGACAAGGAAACCCAAAAGGCTAAAAAAGTGCACAAAATTCATTCATTATTCTGAGAAATATAAGTGATAACTGTACATCCCCTTATCATACCAGCAGAAAATAGAAAGCAGGTGAGCTGCGTGCTGGTGCAGCTGTGGGCCTGCTAGCAAGAGTGTACACGGGCAGTTATTCTGGAGAGTTGTATGGGATTCTTTGTCGATAGACGACCCAGAGTTTTCTCCTCCTGGGCGTAGAGCCCAGAGAAATGCCCAGACAGGTATTTAGTGGCAGTGGCATTCATTCAGTGCAGCGTCGTGCGTGGAGGTGGAGCGCAGTGTTGGTGTGAGGAGCCAGGTGGTGTGTCGCAGGTGTACACCAGGGTCACAAGTGGGTCTCCCAGACATGCTGAGTTTAGAGATCAGTGTAGCGAGTTACATGCTTCAGTGCCAGTCATGTGACTCAAAATGCACATTCGTAATGATACATCTTAAAAGAGTTAAAATAGTGCAAACACATTAGAATAGTTGCTTTGGAGGGTTGGAGTGGAGAATGGGGATAATGAGAAATAAGTTTAAAAAGTAATATACCAGCTAAAAATTTAGATGATCACCAAATTACTAGATTTTAATTCATTTTCCCACTTAGAAATTGCCTGGAAATATATAGAAACCACTCAAGAAATCATCCTAAAATTAAGATTTTCCATAAGCAAATCCAGGCCAAGACTGAGCTCTGAGAGGGACGGACCTTTCAAAGGTGACCTTTAGCTCACATTAGTGCCATTTTGGTTGTGTGATTCTCATTTGGAGACCCCGATAGAATAGGCAAAAGTATAGCTTTCTAGCCCACAGAATTGAGGAAAGTGCTGCTTCTCTCTCTCCGCCAAGAGCCATCTAAGGGGAAAGGTAACCCTTCTGTTTCAGCCCCCTGTCCTCTGTGCCTGTAGGGCCCGTCTGGGTTCCCCTTCTCCCTCATGGTGTTTGTACTTCTTACGCATTGTTGGAGGGTGACTTGAGAAGCCATTTAAGTCTGGCGCAGGCAGCACGGTGATCTCTTCACATGACTGAGGTTTCCAGCCAGCAAGCTGGGTGGGCTCGGCCCTGAAAGCAAAGTGCTTTAACTAAAGACTCATTCCTTTAAACAGGTTCATTTGACACCTTCACCGAGTCTGCAGTTTTGCTAATGTGCAGTCGTGGACATATTATTCCCCCAAATTCCTCATTTCTAGGAGTATTCTGAAACTCTTGTACATTTCTTTTTCTGTTTTGCACACTTGGCTTCAGAGTGTTGAAATCCTATCGGTATGTACAGTAATATGGGACTGTTCTTTACCAGACACCAGCTGCATTACATTGTCCCTCTTTTGGTACCCACTTGTGTGTGATCCTTTCCTTTTGTGATTCCCCAGTCACTGTCTGTGGTCCCTGTGATCGTGCCCCCCTGAGCATGCCCAGCCCCAGGACACTTTGCCCCCACGGCAGTCATGACTTCAGAGCCATTTGCATGTGACCTCATCCTCTGGTACCCAGACACTGGCACCCAAGATGTATGATGTGCCTGTCATCCTCTTTCCTGCAGTGAGGAAGGAAAACTGTCTACCTCTCAAGATGCTGCTTGTAAAGAAGTGGAGGAGGGCCCTGGCGTGGCAGAGGTGAAGTGTGTAGCACCCCGGCCCCCCAGCAGTAGTCCAGAGCAGAGGTAACTGCCCGCGGCCCTGCTTTCTCCTTGTCTGCTGTCTCCTGGGAGTTGGGAGGGGAGTCAGCCTCTGGGAGGGGACTAATGGGCCGTCTACAGCTGTGCTTGAGCATCCTGGGGCGTACTCAGCACGATAGCATCTTCTCAGTCCTTACAGAGATCAGAGTAAGAACTCAGAGCAGCAGATTTATCTCCTTACCCCAGAAACCAGAAATTGGCTTATTTTTAGATACTATAACATCACTGGGCTCTTTCAGGAGAGCCTGGGAATGGAAGGGGGTCTTGAGCTGACACCCCTCCCCTCTGTTGGTGAGGCACTGAGCTCAAAGTGATATTGGGCCCTCCAGGATTGGGGTCCTCATTGGCCCCTATAAAGTCACCCAGCTGCCAGGCACAACTGGATCCTGAGGCCTATTTTCCCACAGCCTTGCCTCGTGGCACCCAGGGAGAACTTGCCTAGAGGAGGTCCCTTCATATATATAGCTAAATATTCTGAACTCTTAAGCAATTCCTTGTGCAGAGTTTTGCTTTTCAAAATATTTAATCTTGTCTTGATAAAGTGTGAAAATCTCACTACTAGAGCTATGTGATATGGAGTGTGATGTTTTTTCTGGTTACCTTTTGGTTCGACTGAGCTGATAGTCTAAAGGGATAGGCCAAGCCCAAGCCTCAGCCACCAAGGGCTGTGTCCAGGCCTATGTGTACAAGGTCGCAGGTAAAGCGAGGTTGGCTTCTGACTGCCACATGAGGATGTGCCCCAGGCCGCAGGAACTTTGGCACTTCCCAAAGTTAACTTTTGGGTTAAATATGTCTAAGATTGTATATTTGTTCCGTAAGTAATAAAATGACCTTTAAAGCTATTTCAAGAGAGTTGTACTTTCCCCCTGGCCTGAATCCTGTCCCCTAAAATCATCTAGGCTTTCTGTGGGAACAAAACCAGCAGGAACCAGCAGGGGTCACTCTCTGTCTGCTGATCAGGAAACAAGTGTTCCTAGTATAGCAAACCCTGTTTTTGTTCCTCTCGTGGAAATCATAGCCAAAATGAAGGCTTCATTTTTGTGGTTAAAATATTTGTGTGTGTGTATAAAACAAGCCCATTGTAAGAACTCTTTGAGCATCTTGCCTTCTAGTGATGGATTGGAAGGAAGAGGCAGGGTGACATTCGAGCACTGGAGGGTCCAGCCCTAACTGTGCTTCTAAGGGTTGGATGAGTCACTCTTTTTCCTTGGAGTTCCATCCATTCATTCAGTTATTTTTTTAGAGACAGAGTCTTGCTCTGTCACCCAAGCTAGAGTGCACTGGTGCAATCACAGCTCACTGAAGCCTCAAACTCCTAGGCTCAAGTGATCCTCTTGCCTCAGCCTCCCGAGTAACAGACTACAGGTGCATGCTACCATGCCCAGCTAATTTTCAGAAAATTTTTTTATAGAGGCAGTATCTCACTATGTCACCCAGGGTGGTCTCAAACTCTTGGCCTCAAGTGATCCTCCCCCTCAGCCTCTCGAAGTACTGGGATTACAGGCGTGAGCCACCGCATCCAGCCTTTCCTGGAGTTTTCAATGTGTTTTTTAATGGTCCTTTATAGGTTTCCAATCAGTTATATCAACTCTCTAATTTCTACCTATAAATTTCCTTTATATTGAGGGCCATCTAGAAGGCAAGATAATCCAGATCTGTCCCAATTTGGCGTAGTTGCTTCAGGGCTTTATTCTTGGTTTCTCTGACATAAATGATACAGGACGTTATGGGATCATTTCCTTGGCTCTCTGAAATGGAGAAGAATTATTTGCCTAAGGGGAAGCCACTTCCTCTTTTCTCTGGCCAGAAATATTTTGTGTGAAGAGCCCTGCCTCTCCAACCTGCAGGGCTGAGACAACGGAGGAAACAGTGGAGTGAGCAGTGGAAGAAGAGAAGGCATCACTCATGTCCATGCCTTTGTTCACCCCTTCTTCCTCCACCCTCCACACACTGGGTCTAGACCTGGTGATGAAACAATAGCAAACAGACACCCGGTAACCAAGGGACACAGAAGATGTGTTCACAAAGAATCCGTGAGGCTAGATGAGGGGATTGGAGGAAGAGGAGTCCACGTTAGGTGAGGCAGAGGGAAAGGCATCTCTGAGAAGGTGACGTTGATGCTTAGGATGTGTGTTCTTATGCGTCACTTGTGTTGTAAAGCAATTTGTGGCATTGTGGAAGATTGAAGACCACCGGTCTTCCCCAAGTGATCCCTGTCACACCAGATGCCAAGGTGCTTTGGGTTGTCAGGCGCACTGTTTCCTGCCACACTGTGCCTCAAGCTCTTACTCCTCACAGCTGTTTGTTGAGCTGTTCTCTGTCTGCCAGCCAGTGTGCTAGGCCCTCTGCACACATGGATTTATTAAGCCCTATGGGATGGGGGAATTCTTACCCCCCTTTTATAAGGGAGAGAACAGAACTGAGAGGAGTTTAAAAATGTACTAAGGTCACACAGCTTGTTAAGTAGTGAAGGCAGGATTTATACCAGGTATGTCAGGTTTTGGAACTCTCGGTTCCTGTGTCGCTGGTATGCTGAGACTGTACCCAGTGGAAGCAGAGGGGGTTGCGTGTGTGTGTGGAGCTGACACTTGGTTCTCTGTCATAACTAGCAGGGACCAGTATCAAAAGCATTCTAGTTACAAATTTTGTGCGCCAGTTAAAAAGTATTTGTACACTCCCAGTTATGGCTCTATGCATCCTTTTCCGAGCCTACTTTGTAAAATTTTGGTAAAGCCTTTGAGAATGTGTCGTACATCCAGGTTGTAATTTTGGCACGAAGCCAACACTTTGCCATTTGGTCACCACTTTGTACGCTGTCCCACTCCTTCCTCCCTTGATCTTTAGCTGCCGTTTGCTTTGTGGGGACATGCTGTTCACGTGTACACATTCAATTTCAGTGGTTCATTTCGTTTATAAACTTTTTTTCGTTCTTGTTTTTTTCTCTTTCCCAGTAGCAGAATCCTGTTTTTCAAGTGAAATTTTATGTGGATCCCAATCTATGGGACAGATAAAAGCTTTTGTGAAGGAAGGATAACGAAGTAGCTTCTGAAGGCGCTGGGAGCAGCAGTTTAAAAACCACCAACCTGGTCTTCTGCAGCCCTCGGTAAAGGCCTGGTTAACCGATGGTGACGCTTAGATGCTGCTCAGATACTGCTGGCGCTTTAGATAAATTCATTTATGAAGCATTCTGTTAGTAACTGCTAAGGTCCAGGTCTTGTGCTAGGCATGGGATAAACACTATTAAAATAAATGTTCCCTGCCCTTTGGGAGCTAAACAAAATTAGTTTTTTCACATTTCTGTTCCAAGTGCCTCAGATGTCTCTCTTGCTCCCTTAGGACTGAGCAGCCAAGCGTGCCAGGCAGCACGTCGGTTAACGGCCCTGTATGATGGGTGATGTCTGCTGCTGCCGACTGAGGACTACAGACTGCCACCATCCAGAGGCTCGGGGGGTCAGCTGGAGCCCACCAAGCTGTCACTGCTGCACTCACTCTGCAAGGGATCAGGACTAGCGACCTTTATATTCTAGATTCTAAGACATTGTACAGAGAAACTCAGAAGTGTAAAAATATTGCACATTGACAAATACCAAGAATTTTTGCGTATGTTTATATTGTATTGTTCTAAATAATGGGTAGCCTGTGAAATAAGATCTTGCCACCCATGTAATAATAGTAGTAATACTATAGTTAAAATGGCTGTAAGAATAGTTTTATAAAAGTGAATACACAGATCTATTGTATTTGAAACATAACTATTTGACAATTATTAGTGTGACCAAAGTATTAGGCAGTTTTCATACATTTTTCACCTTGTACAAAATTCTGAATTCATTTTTCTTCCAGGTTGGCAAGGAGTTGTAGAATGGAAATGCCCTCTAAGTGTTATTTTGGTTGTTCTAACTTACAAAAGTGATTTTGAGTAAGAAATATTTGGTGTTCTTTTTATAACCAGTTTTTGATTGGTAATTGTTTTCTGTATTGTTTAAAACGGATCAAAATGTAAGTCTATTGGTAGAGATTAAGTATTTATTGCTACAGCTTAGTTGATAAATTGATGTTATTGTAAAGCCATATGTTCTGTTAAAGTCTTGTTTGCTTGAAATGATTCTTCCTACAGGTGAAACACTAGAATACTTGGAGTGTATATGGCTTGTGGTTTGGGTTTTTTGGGTTTTGTTTTGTTTTTTGTTTTGGTAGTTCATCTGCCTTTAACCCATTCACCTAAATTTACCTTGTTAACAAGCGTCACCAACAAACATTTCAGAGCAGTCTGCATATTTAACATACCTAGATCATATTAGGCAATTCAGTTGAAAAATGCTCGTGCTGCTAATGGAATTAGAGTGCGTTCATTTTACAGGCTAGTATTTTAAAAGTAGAAATCAAAATCTGGCACCTAAGCATGTTAATTGTTTTACTGTACCTTGTGAGGTTTTCACTCATAAATTCTAAACCAGTGTATTTTTTTTAGAACTGGTTTGTGTATATATATATAGTGATTATGGATACTAATTCAATGTAATTTATAATTTTCTATGTCAATATAAAAATACATCACAGCCTTCTCAAACAGCTGAAGCAATATATTGTATATTGCCATATTGTCTGGTGAAAGGGTTAAATTACTTCACCTCTTGCACTTTTAGATGCAAATCAGTTTTTCATTTCTGTAATAGAAAATTATTCACGTATTTTTACATCATTTGTTTTTCCTGACCAGTATTTAAAACCAAAAGGATATTCTGAAAAATGGCCAACGATTTTTTTAGAAATAGCATCCCAAGCAGCGTGCCTAAACATTACATTGCATATGGAAATAAAAGAATCAAATGTCTAATGCCTTATTTCTTATTTACATTTTCATTTTAAATGGTGTAGAGACTCTTCATGAGGTTTACCGGCACAGGCCTGGCACTCCGAGGACAGTGAAGTCAGCAATAAGCCCTGGGACAGATGGCAAGGGTGGCTTCCATGACCTTTGCACGCCGCCTCAGGAACGCTCTTGCTGTGAGCTCCTCTCTGAAGACTGTCCTCGTGCACCCTCCTCTGGAACTCAGTCCCCCCAGAGAAAGGGCTCCTGCTAGTCTCAGGGCTGCCTGGCTGTGCGGCTGGACCTCGGGTATTGCTGGTGGGTAGCGCATTCTTGTCTCTCCTGGTGGCCTGCGTGGCCGGCCGCAGCCAGGGTTCGGCTCTGGTGGTGGCACGCCACCTCTGTGGCTTGGATTTGGTTGGCTTCTCCACCTAACCCACAGTGACACGGCGTCTTTAGTCGTCCCACCTACTGCTGGGGAAAGAACACTTGGGGGTTTTCTTTGGGATAACATTTTGTTTTGCTTGTCTTTTGTGGCAGGGACAGGAATAATAATTCTGCAGGGGTTGCAGGGTGCCAGCTCGAGGGCCGGAGCAAAGTATACTCTCGTTTAGTTTCTATTTTAATTTCTGTGTATTGGCCATACAGAATTGCAAGACTAACAGATGTCTACAATACAATACCTGTATTAAAAATAACAAAAATAAAGCCTGATTCTTTCTTTGTAGAAATCTTCTCTTGTACCTTGCTTGGGCTTTAACCCGACAGGTATGGGGGCTGTAATGGGAGAAACACACTGGTTTTCATGGGTCGGTTCTTCCTGCCATAGCTCCTGTCTGTACCAGATCCTCTGGGAGCTCTAGGCTGCACTGCGCTGACAGGGTGGCGCACGTCACAGGGGCTTGTCTTGCCCACTGCTGTACCCCAGGCAGTGCCTGACACAGGTGCTCAGGGGATTTTTGTTGACAAGGGAACTGCCACCAGCTCCTCTCTCGACGGTTCTGATGCTGACTCCGCGCCTCTACTCATCTTCACGTGTGGCACTCCCCAACCTGGAATTTCTGGCTCTCAGCATTACAGATAACACTTCAGTTATAAAATTTCTCAGGTGTTCCATAATTTTAAAAATGTGATGCTATGTTACCACTCCTCACTTTTCACTCTCCCTCTACCTGTTTGCTGAAAAACCTGTCCCCTTGTTGTCATCCCCTAGCAGGCCTCTGCACTGCATGAGTTTGGGAAGCAGGCGGCTTGTGTTTGCAGCCCACATCAGCTACTCACGATATGGTGTGACCTCAAGCAGGTTGACTTCTCTTTGTCTCAGCTTTTTCTGTCAAATGGGGAAAATGATAGTAACAAGTTCACAGACTTAAAGTAGACAGGCTGTCCTCAAACCCCGGGACTCGAGCAGTCCCCTGCCTCAGCCTCCTGTGTGGCTGGGACTGCAGGTGCGCTGCTCAGAGTAGTTTCTGAGTTAGTAAATGTTTAATAAATGTGAACTCTTCTCAGCCCCATAATGTCAGCTGCTAGCCTTTCTAAATCTGTACCTTGATCTCGTTTAATGCAAGCCTTCACCTCCAGTAGAGTCAGGCATCTGTCTTCACTGCAGTCAGTTGAGTTTAATGATCCTGCTTCAGCGCTCACCTCCATCCCATGTGCCAAGTCTGGCCTGCCAAAGTACAGTTTATACTGTATATCAAAGACTGAAAAAGGTTAAAAAAGAAACAGAAAAAGAAAAAAAATATATATACTGTATGTGTATCACCTTTACACCACCATAAAGTGGAAAAACTGCAAAACCAATATAAGTTGGGGACCTGAGTATACATGAGTGGCCATAAGAATATAAAAAGTTGTTCAGCATCATTAGGCCCTAGGGAATGCCAGTTAAAATCACAAAAGGATACCACTTCCCCTCTGTTAGAATTGCTCAAATTAAAAAGACGTAACCAAATATCGATGGGAACGCAGAGCCACTGGAACTGACACTGCTGTCTGAAATGGTTCATCCAGTTGGAAAACCATTCGGCGACTTGGTCGATTTTTGGCTTTTATCTTTTTCTTTTCGTACTCTTGCCTTATGACTCAGCAATTCTAGGTATTCATTTCATGTTTATTTCATACGTGTCTGCAGAAGATTTGTTTATTTACTTTATTCATAATAAACAAGTCAAAACAGGGAAGTAGGCAGATTATGATATGTTTGTACAGTGGAGTTCTCGGGAGTGAACAGGATTGAACTATGGCGAATGTACAATGTGTGAAAATCTCAAAAACGTCAAGTGAAAGAAGGAAGCTCTAGACCTGGCCAAACTAATATATGGTGGTAGACGAGAGAATAGTGTTTTCTCTTGAGGGAGGCGAGCAAGGGATTGGCTAGAAAGGGGCACAAGGCACTTCCTGGGGTGGGGACTTCTCCCACGTCAAGTGCCGTGGTCCCCCCGCCCCCAGCGGCTGGCGGGAGGCTGAACAGCAGGTGCTGCTGAGGACAGGAGTTGGTTCGGCTAGTGTCTTCTGGACCCCACCTGGCCTGCCCACCCATCGAGAGGGCACATTCCGCATTGCTCTGTCCCATGCGGCAGCCTTTGGACCCTCAAAAGGGAGAGGTCTGCGCTTGTCCCATGCTGTCTGCCACCAGGCGGGTAGATTTGTCCAGTCCAGGAATCAAGTATTAGGAAACAAATCCAAACCATTTCCTGCAAGCAGGTTTCATTTAAAAACCAAAACAAAACCTTGTATTTTGAATCTGTTTATTTGCCGAGTCTCATTTTCCAGAGGGACCCGTTAGGGGGGTTGAGGGGGCCTTTTCCATTTTGTCCACTAGAACTCTGACCTCTTGTCGCAGGAGCAGCGTCGAGGAGCAGCAGGGGCCTGTGTGGCAGGAACGTGAAGGTGGACGCAGAACTGACCCAAAGGGGCCGCTGCTTCCTTTCTCTTGCGGGGACAGTCACGCTCTCGGCTGGCCGCGTCTCAGCGCCAGTCTCATGGGTCAAAGGAGCGAGCGTGGAGTCCTGTTAGGGGTTGTTGCTAGTCCTGGCTGCATGTCTCCACTGGATCTTGACACTCGGGCAATGCTCTTGGGCCCCCTGTCTTCACTCTTGTGGGAGGTCAGAGTGATTTAGCCGAGAAGCTTTGGACAGGATCTGCATGTTTGGTTCGGTCAAAAGTGCTCTTTCTCTCCTGGATCTGCTGCCCACCAAGAGATGCAGTGTGGTCCGTCTGGGTACAGCTGTCTGTCCGCTGGCACAGACAGACCTGCGGTTGTCCCGCCCTGCCCCTGGCTTAGGTGCGCAAGTCCGTCTCCATCACAAGGAAACAGCTAGACACATCTAAAGCCAGGCTTTGCAGTAAGTCCCCCCGACACACCAGTTTGCCTCCCAACACTGATTCTCACTTGTTTCCGAACTTTGGGGTCAGAAGGAGGTAGGTTCCCCTAATTCCTGCTTCCCGAACAAAAGAAATTCTATAAATTGTTACACTAAATCTGGATTCTCTTTTTAAAAGACAAGTGGTCAGACTGAGGTTGAAACTAGAACCTAGCAATATGCGGTTTATGTGAGTGTCATAGCAGTGGCAAGGCTGCAGATAAGTGGATAGAAAAAAGTGGTTTTTGTTTGTCACCCAGACTGGAGTGTAGTGGCCTGATCCCTGTAACCTTGAACTCCTGGGCTCATGCGATCCTGGTGCCTCCCAAGCAGCCAGGACTACAGGCACATGATTTATTTGTAGAGGTGGGATCTTGCTTTGGGTCTCAAACTGGCTTCAAGCAACCCTCCCACCTTGGCCTCCCTGGGATTGTGAGCCACTGTGCCTGGCCCAAAAATGAATATTAATATCAGGCAAAGTACAATTTAAAGTTAAAAGCACTGTGCATGGGTAAGAGACTATGCATCAAACTAAATATAGCAGCTAAACATAACTATTAGAAACACAAGGAGAGGGACTTGTGTTTCCAGCTATAAGAGTAATACCATCAGACTAAACATTCTGCCGACAATAGCAACAATGAAAGTTGGACTCTTTAAAACCACCTTTAAACTTTTTTTTTTTTTTTTTTTTTCAGACAGAGTCTAGCTTTGTTGCCCAGGCTAGAGTGAGTGCAGTGGCTTCAGCCTAGCTCAGAGCAACCTCAATCTCCTGGGCTCAAGCAATCCTTCTGCCTCAGCCTCCCAAGTAGCTGAGACTACAGGCATGCGCCACCATGCCCGGCTGATTTTTTCTATATATATTAGTTGGCCAATTAATTTCTTTCTATTTATAGTAGAGACGGGGTCTCGCTCTCGCTCAGGCTGGTTTTGAACTCCTGACCTTGAGCGATCCTCCCGCCTCGGCCTCCCAGAGAGCTAGGATTACAGGCGTGAGCCACCGAGCCCGGCCACCTTTAAACTTTTTGACACGAGCTGTACTGAAGCCCTGGAGAGCAAACAAGCCTGCAAGTACTCGGAGGGCCAAGATCCCGGGAGGAAAGGAAAGGCACCAGAGGAACCTGCTAGTCAGTGCCACTTCCCTTCACGGCTCCTGCTCATTAAGTGACAGGAGGCCAAGCAGAAAGCAGAGGCTCAGCCTTACAGGGCTGGTGAGGCGAGCTCTGGAGTTCAGGGCTACTGGAAGCTAAGCCTGGAGGGCCCAGAGCCTGGAGGAAGGAAGGAGAGAGAGAGGAGCCTGGCGTTCACTAGGTAGCCTTCTGGGCCTTTGAGGATGCCTACACTATGCAAAGGGAGAGCTCAAACAGCCAAGCAGAAAACAGCAGCTGGGTGGCTAAGAAGAGTTTGTAGACATCTCAGTGTTGGGGAAGCAGAAATTGGAGTTTAGGAACTTCCAAGGAGGAAGGACTCTGATAAACATTCCTGAGTTTCAGTTGAAACTTCTGAAGGAATCCATCTGAGGAGTAAGAGCAAACCAGAAATGGGTCTGTCTTACCAACCTGTAGAAACAGATCTCTCAAGGAAAATAATACCGTGCAAAGCCTCTACCATTTTTATACGCAATTTGGGCATTGCATAAAAACATCAGACATGCCAGAAGACAGTACCAAGTGAATGGAAACTGCAAGAAAACAGTTTATCCAAATACTAGAAATTTCAGACTTTGAAATGTGATTAGTACATTCGAGATAATAGATGACCAGTGGAGAATTTGTTGTTTTTCTTTGTTTGTTTGTTTTTTTGAGACAGAGTCTCGCTTTGTTGCCTAGGCTAGAGTGAGTGCCGTGGCGTCAGCCTAGCTCACAGCAACCTCAAACTCCTGGGCTCAAGCAATCCTTCTGCCTCAGCCTCCCGAGTAGCTGGGACTACAGGCATGCGCCACCATGCCCAGATAATTTTTTTTATATATATTCGTTGGCCAATTAATTTCTTTCTATATATAGTAGAGACGGGGTCTTGCTCTTGCTCAGGCTGGTTTCGAACTCCTGACCTCGAGCAATCCGCCCGCCTTGGCCTCCCAGAGTGCTAGGATTACAGGCGGAGAATTTGTTTTTACACACACGCACGCACACACACAAACATCAAATGGATATGCTAGAACTACAACATGCAATAATTGGATTTAAGAACCCAACAAATTAGTTTAAAATTTTCGACAGCAGAAGACAAGACTTAGGAACTTAAGGTAGGTCAGTAGAAAACAGTCTGAAGCATGGAGAGGGAAAAGTTGGAGAATACATAAAGAAGCATAAGAGATATATGGAACACAGTAAAAAATGTAGTACACATGTATTTGGAGTCCCAGAACGAAAGGAGAGAAGAATGGAGAAGAGACATTGACAAAAATTGCCAAACTATCCAAAGACATTAAGCTACGGATTAGGAAACTGAATGCTGAGGAGAATAAATAAAAAGAGCACTACACTTACAGCATCATAGTAAAGCTACCAAAACCCATGGAGAAAACCTAAAAGCAGCTGAAGCATTATCCAGGCCCCCAGAATGAGGGTAACAAAGTTTTGGTTAAAGTCTGGCTTATCATCTTTGTGTTACTAAAACAAAACACGTGAGCCTGGATAATGTTTGTTTGTTTGTTTTAGAGAGACAGGGTCTCACCCAGTGCATGCTGGAGTGCACTGGCCTGATCGTAGCTCACTGCAGCCTTGAACTTCTAGGCTCAAGTGCTCCTCTCATCTCAGCCTCCCAAGTAGCTACAGGTATGCACCACCACACCTGGCTAATTTTTAAAATTTTGTATAGAGACACTATGTTGCTCACTATGTTGCCCAGCCTGGTCTTGAACTCCTAGCCTCAAGCAGTTTTCCCACCCTGGCCTCCCAAAATGCTGTGATTACAGGTGTGAGCCACTGTGCCCAGCCCTAGGTAGTTTTAAAAACAAGAGAAATTGGCCAGGTGCAGTGGGTCACACCTGTAATCCTAGCACTCTGGGAGGCCAAGGTGGGAGGGTCGTTTGAGCTCAGGAGTTCGAGACCGGCCTGAGCAAGAGAAAGACCCCCGTCTCTACTACAGAAAAAAAAAAAAAAAAATAGAAAAAGTTAGCCAGGGGCAGCGGTGTGTGCCTGTAGTCCCGGCTACTCAAGAGGCTGAGGGAGGAGAATCACTTGAGCCCAGGAGTTTGAGGTTGCAGCGAGCTATGATGACACCATGGCACTCTAGCCCAGGTAACAGAGCTAGACCTTGTCTCAAAAAAAAAAAAAAAAAAAATTCAAAAATGTACAAAGGACTTGAATAGACATTTCTCTAAAGAAAATATACAAATGACCGATAAGCACATAAAAAGATGCTCAACATCACTAATCATTAGAGAAATGCACGTCAAAACTACAGTGGGAGGGATATACCACCTTAGGATGGCCAGTATGAAAAACACAGTAAGTGTTGGCGAGGATGTGGGGAAGTTGGAACCCTTGTGCACTTTCAGTGGGATCATAAACCGCACAGCTGCTATGGAAAACAGCACAGTCGTTCCTTAAAAGCGAGAAACAGGCCGGGCGTGGTGGCTCACGCCTGTAATCCTAGCACTCTGGGAGGCCGAGGCGGGTGGATTGCTCGAGGTCAGGAGTTCGAAACCAGCCTGAGCAAGAGCGGGACCCCGTCTCTACTATAAATAGAAAGAAATTAATTGACCAACTAATACATATAGAAAAAATTAGCCGGGCATGGTGGCACATGCCTGTAGTCCCAGCTACTCGGGAGGCTGAGGCAGGAGGACTGCTTGAGCCCAGGAGTTTGAGGTTGCTGTGAGCTAGGCAGACGCCACGGCACTCACTCTAGCCTGGGTGACAAAGCAAGACTCTGTCTCAAAAAAAAAAAAAGCGAGAAACAGCAATTCCACTTCTGGGTATTTACCCTAAAGAATTAAGAGCAGTTCTTGAAGAAATATTTGGACCCCCGTGTTCATAGCAGCATTATTCACACAGCAGCTACACTGCTTACAACCTAAGCGTCACCGGCAGTGAGTGGGTAAGCAGAATATCACGTGTGCTACCGTGGAGTATCATTCAGTCTTGAAAAGGAAGCAAATTGTGCAACACGCTGCGCCCTGGCTGAGCCTTGGGGACATTACGCGCAGTCAGCCAGCCACAGAGAGAACTCTGCGTGGTCCCCTCGTTCCAGGCTTGGAGTGGCCAACACCAGAGACAAAGCCGAAGGGGGGCGGGCAGGATGGAGGGGCGGGAGTTAGTGTTTAACGGGTATACGGTTTCAGTTTTACAAGATGAGAAGAGCTATGCAGATGGATAATTGTTATGGTTTCACAAGATTATTAGTGGTGTTTAAGACTGTAAACGTAAAAATTGATGAAGATGGTAAATTTTGTTATGTGCGTTTTACCACGATTCTTAGAAAATGAAAAGCAATCACATTACAGGGGAGAGGGGTAAGCGGGGAGATGGGAGGAAGGAGGACAGAAGCTCACGGCCATATGCAAACTTGTGGAGGAAAGGGGGTTCCCATCGTGTCCCCATTTCCTTCTCCTGCCTGGCCCTGCTGAAACCAGAGGATCCCGGGGTGTCACTGCAGTTCACGGCTCACTCACCCAGACCGTAGCTCTGATCGTCGCCGTCTCCGCTAGAACAGGTTACCGTGGCCTCCGAGACGCGCCGGGTGGGGTAGGCGTCAATCAGGCAACTGTGTTCTCTCCTACCCTGAATCCCACACAACTTAAGGTAACCAGAGAGCGACAGCGCACGACATTTTCTGTGTTCTGCTGGTTAGACGTATCTCCGTGTCCTAGTTCCTTTGGGCTGCTGTAACGGTCTAAGGTGTAAAGGCCAAATACCGTAGACTGGTGGATTATAAGCAACTGACATTTATTTCTCAAAGTGCCGGGCGCCAGCAGGCGCGGTGCCCGGGGAGGGCTCAGTCTCCGCTCCGAGATGAGCCTTGCTGCTGCGTCCTCAGGAGGCAGACGGGGCGGGCGCTCCCCGCGGCCTGTCCTCACGCGCGGACCCACTCGGGGCTGTCGCCCCCTTCGCCTAAGACTGAGTCTCAACATATGATTTTGGGGGACACCGGCATCCAGTCCTGCACGCAAGCGAAGGGGGAGATTATGCAAGGTCAGGGACACGGCAATCCTCCTCGTGGCTGGAGCGCATGTGTGCACCTGCGCATTTACTTTGCCGAGGAACCGGCCCGACTTAAAATGTATCAATGTATACTATGGAATACTACTCAGCCATAAAAAAATGAAGGTAAAAATAAGTAAAAAAGTAAATTAAAAACTAAAATAAAATAAAAAATAAAATGTATTAATGTGCAGACTGGCGGTCAGTGCCAAATGGCACGGCAGTCTCGGCCAGGACCTAGAAGGAGAAAAATGGAGAGATCCGAGGGGGAAGGTTTGGAGCGGAGGAGCGGGGTCGGCAATGGGAGTGGGCGCGACCCGCCCAGGCGTCCTCCGTGGCAGAGGCCCTAGGCAGCCAAGCAGACAAAATAACTGCGTCAGTGGACGAGAGCCAGCCTTGGGGGCCACGTCACCGCCAAAACGACAGGCACAGGAACCAAGCGGCCAGAGCGAGACCCCACCAGCTGCTTGGTGCAAGCTGACGGCATCGGGCGCCTCGCCGGGAAAGGCCAGCAGTTTGCACACAGGTGGGCGTCTCCTCCAGGAGCGGGCCTGACTTTCCTGGCTCCAGGGCTGCAGCCAGCGGCAGTCTCCGAGGGCCGGAGGAACACCTGCCCCGTAGGCACAGAATTCCCCACGCCGCGGCCTCTGCCCAGGGAACCCTCTTTGTGGTGACAGAGACGTGGGAGGGGTCCGTGGCCGTGAGACGCACGTCATCGTCCTGCAGCTGCCAGCCGGCGGAGCACGGGAACGGCCTCCCGGCGGACGCCTGGAGCCCAGGCTTGGAGGCAGTGCCGCGGGAAGACGGGCCGCCGTCCGGGTGGGGCGTGCACACTGAATCAGCGACCGCAGCGCGGCTGAGTCCTCCGCAGGAAGAGGACGGTCTGGGAGCCAAGAGGTGGGAGCAGCAGTGGCCCAGCGAGCGGCACTCCCAGCGCCCCGCAGGGGGATGTGCTCCCCATCCCACGACGCGTGGCTCCCCAGGGTTCGGGTCAGTCTCCACGGGGTGTTTGCTGGGGGCAGGAACACAAGCCGTCGCCTCAGCTAGACACTCTGGGCCCCTTTGGACCCGGAGCAGCCAGCCGTGAGAGGGGCCAGCATCTCGGTGGGGCTGAGGCCCCGCGCTGCAGGGGGCTGTAGGGCTGCGGCTCAGGACTCAGGCTCCCCACGGGGGTGCTTCCCGGCACCCCTCTTCTGACGGCTGGAGCTGGGTCTGCAGCATCCCTGGCCCGGCCAGGGATCTCCCGACCCATCCCTGGGAGTCCCGGGGATCTCCCAACCCTCAGGACTGGGTGGGCCGGGTGGGAGCGGAGGCGGGGGAGGGGAGAGGGCTGCCGTGTTCCTGCAGACTGCGGCCGGGCCGTGATCTCCTGCCCACTTCCCTCCTCTAAACCCACAGGGCGGCCCCGGGGGCGCGGCTGCCCACGCGCGTGGAGGAGCGGCTCTGTGTAGCGCCGGGGACAACGGCAGGCTCGGTGGGGCCAGGTCCCCCGAGAGAGGGTCGTCCGCGAGCAGCCGTGGGAAACGTGGTCAGGTGACAGCCTCCAGTGGCAGCTCCCTCAGCCACGGCGCCAGGACTGGGCACACAGGGGCCCAAGGGCGCACTCTTAGCAGGTGCCCGTCCCCGGGCGTGAGCAGCTCGGCGGCACAGCGTCCCGGCACCTCGGCCCGGCGGGGAGCTGCTCCGTGGGGCGGCCTTGCCCTGGCTCCTGGCCAGGTGGGGGCCGTGGCGGCCTCACCCCCCAGCGAGCCTCGGCCCGGTGACGCCCCTCGGCACCCACTTCTTGGTGGCTTTAAAGGGCACGCGGAAGAAGGCAGGAGAGGAAAGGAAGGCCAGGCGGGGGGAGGAGACAAGCAGCAGATGGTAGATTTAAATCCAAACATGTTTAATTTAATTAAAATATAAATGGACTAAACGCTCCGGTCAAAATCAAGTATTATGAGATCGAATAAAAATACTCAATTCACTCATGAGCCACTTGTAAGAGACAGGCAAACACAGGGGCCCGGGAGGGCGACGGAGGACTGAAAACGATACATGGAGCCGGCACCAGCCCAGGACAGCCGACGTCAATGCCAGACAAAGCCGACTTTCGGGGAAGAAGCATCACAGACGCAAAACACGGACGTTTCGCGACAATAAAGCGCTCGGTCCGCCGGGCGGATGAACTCTTGGGACTCTCCAGACACCCCGGAACCCCGGTCCTGAGACCCAGAGCAGAGGCTGACAGACCTGAAAGGAGGGAGGGAGCGTTTTTAAGCATCAGGTCTTCATTTTAAGAAATTTAAAAAAGAACAATAAAACATATCAAAAGAAACTCAGAAGAAAGATTAAAAGCTGAACATGCTGGAAGAGTCGAGTGAGCAATTGAAGAATGATTTGCAACTTGATCCCGGCGTTTAAGGCCGTGCGTGCTGCAGCCAAGCCAGCCATGACACAAGTGCCACCGCCTGGGGACCATTGGATGCCACAAAGCTTTATGTGGCTGTTAAACAGAACAATCCGCACGTCTGGGCCGGGGGACGTTGTGCACTCCCTCGGCGGCCACGGTCTCAGCAGATGAGGCGGGCCCAGGCCATCAGCACAGTCCGCAGGGCTCCCCCGCGGCGTTGAAAAAGAGAAAACTAAAAAGGCGTTTCTAGCTCCAAAAGGAAGGAAACGCCTCCCAGGACCAGACACGGAGTGGACGGAACTGGAGAGCCGCTCTGGAGCCCGGGCCCTGCGGGGGCGGCGGGAGCCTGGGCCGGCTCCCCCACTCTTGCAACAAGCAGAGGGAGGTGCCGGCTCCGCTCGGGGCTGCCCAGGCAGGAGGACACACGCACCTTGTGGCCCCGGGCTCGGTGACCACGTCCAGAATGTCCTCGGGTCTCCGCAGGACGGGCACCAAGCCCCACGAGAGGAGAGGGTTCCCACAAGGAGCCGCAGATCGTTTGGGGTAACAATCCCCAACAATTAGACAGAACACAGAGGGAGAAAGAGAAGGAAAGGTCACCGCGTGAGGGAAATTCCAAAACACACCCAGAGTTCTAACGTTGACAGAGTTATCCGGCTCAATCGTTAGGATTCAGTTCAGAGGAGAGTAATTGTGTAGGACAGCCCGATAAAGATGAAAATAAATACCTAGCTCTCTGGGAGGCCCAAGTGGGAGGATCACTCAAGGTCAGGAGTTCAAAACCAGCCTGAGTGAGAGTGAGACCCCATCTCCACTAAAAAATAGAGAGAAATTAATCGGCCAACTAAAAATATATAGACAAAATTAGCCGGGCATGGTGGCGCATGCCTGTAGTCCCAGCTACTCGGGAGGCTGAGGCAGGAGGATCGCTTGAGCCCAGGAGTTTGAGGTTGCTGTGAGCTAGGCTGACGCCACGGCACTCACTCTAGCCTGGGCAACAAAGTGAGACTCTGTCTCCAAAAAAAAGAGAACCACTTAGAAATCTTGCAAATAAAAAATGGTCATCGAGGCCGGGCGCGGTGGCTCACGCCTGTAATCCCAGCACTCTGGGAGGCCGAGGCGGGCGGATTGCTCGAGGTCAGGAGTTCAAAACCAGCCTGAGCAAGAGCGAGACCCCGTCTCTACTATAAAATAGAAAGAAATTAATTGGCCAACTAATATATATAGAAAAAACTAGCCGGGCATGGTGGCGCATGCCTGTAGTCCCAGCTACTCGGGAGGCTGAGGCAGGAGGATTGCTTGAGCCCAGGAGTTTGAGGTTGCTGTGAGCTAGGCTGACGCCACGGCACTCACTCTAGCCTGGGCAACAAAGCGAGACTCTGTCTCAAAAAAAAAAAAAAAAATGGTCATCGAAATTAAAGAGGAAAAGCACTGGACAGAGGGGCTAGAGGCTAGACTGGCGTGGCCGGGCGGCAGGGCGGAGCACCGCAGCGGGCCTCTGTGTAGGGGAAACCTCGCCTCGCCCGAGGACCGCAGGCTGGGGAGAGACTCGGGCCTGTGGACAGCAGTACTGGAAGAAACGGCAGCTCGCAACTTTGCAGAATTAGAGAAAGCCATGACCCCTCAGGCTGAAGCTGGGGCTCGGAGCCTCAGCAGGATAAAGGATACCGTGCTGTGGATCCACCTGGGGCCGCTTAGTTTCGGCCTGAAGAGCTTCCCTTAGCGTCTCTTGCAGTGAAGCTCAGCCAGCAAACGACTCTCCCCAGCTTTGCTTACCTGAAAAGGTCTGTCTTTGGCTTTCGCTTTTGTAGAAAAGTTTCAGTGGATATAGAATCATGGGGGCAGCTTTTCTTTTCTCCCAGCGCTTTGTGCTGTCCCCCTGTCTTCTGCGCACGCGTTGTCGTTGCCTTGCGCGACGTGCTGTTTCCGTTCTCTTGTAGCTTCCGAGGCTCTGTCTTTGGGGTTTAGCAGTCTGCCTACGGGGTGCCAAGGTTTCGGTTTGCTTACTTTATCCAACTTGAGGTTCATTGAGCTTCTTGAATCTGCAAGTTCATGTTTTTTTTTTTTATCAAATTTGGGAAATTTTCAGCCATTATTTCTTCAGAATTTTATTCTGCCTCTCTCTCTCTCTCTTCTCTCCTTTCTCTCCTGGGATTTCGGTTACACGTGTGTTAGATTGCTTGATACAGTCTCAGGGCTCCCCCAGGATATGTTCTTTTTCACTCAGTCTTTCTTTCTTCGGATTAAATACTCTTCGGATTAAATAAATTCTATTGCTCTGTCTTCAAGTTCACTGATTCCTTCTCCTACTGTCTCCCATAGCTGTTGAGCCTATCTAGTGAATCTTTCGTTTATGTTATTTTACCCTTTAGTGTTAGGGATCGGCCTCACTCAACCCCACCGGACAGAAGGAAAGAGACACTGAGGATGTAAAATCACAAGAGGAGTTTTATTGTCTGGCTAGCCAGGGTCCGAGCCCTCGAGCCCCAATGCAGTGGTCGCTCTCCTTAGGCAAGGACCCCGACCTGAATTGCGGGGTGCCTTTTATCCCCCCTCAAAGGGCCCTAGCAACGCACAAACTAATCACGCGCTGGCCATGAGCTGACCTTTGAAGTGATTAATTTCCTTTGTATCCTGCGCGATCCCTGCGCATCCCACCTCCCTTTCGCCTTTCTTCCCAACCCAAGAGATAACCGGAGGTATGAGTATACACAGATGTGTGCTGTTCGCTAATTGCCTCACCCTACTTCACACGAAGGGGGGGGGGGACTCTTTTCTTGTTGTGCCACTGAGACGCCGCCGCGCCATCGAGGCGCCCCCACATTTCCCCCTTTCCTTTACATCGCCGACGAGCACTCTTGCTCGTCTTCTGGGTAATTTATAAGTTCTGGGTCTGCATTATTTGTCCCGATACTTTGATATTGCTGTTGCAGCACCAGAAGCTGAACAGCACTGACCCTGTCTCTTACAAATCTTATGAGTTTGTTTACTATGCAGGGCCCAAATGTCAGGGCTAAGAGTAAGATCACCAGTGGTCCCACAAGCGCGGAAATCAGGGTAGTCAGCCAGGGGGAACTATTGAACCAGGACTCAAACCAACCTGTTTGTTTTTCGTACTCTCGTTTGCGACGAGCAAGCCCTTCTCTTACTTTGGCCATGGACTCTCTCACCACCCCTGTGTGGTCGGCATAGAAACAGCATTCCTCCCGGAGGGCCACACACAGCCCTCCCTGTTGCAGGAACACCAAGTCTAACCCTCTCCGGTTTTGCAAAACTACTTCCGAGAGGGAGGTTAAAGACTTTTCTAAGTGGGAGATGGACTCTTCAATCCTGGCGATATCCTCATCGATAGCCGCCCTGAGGGAGTTAAGTCCCCTATGCTGCATGGCTAGGGAGGAGATGCCAGTTCCCGCCCCTATTGCCCCTAGACCAAATAGGGTAGCCAGAGTGATGGCAGTAATGGGCTCTCTTTTTCTACGGAAAATTAGGTTAGCAGCTCTTTGCCCTATCATACCCTCATACATTGTCTCTTCAGTGTGGTATATTATTTTTGGGAACACTAATACCATTATACAGTATTCTTCAGACTCATTGAAAATAGACATACTAAGGCAAGGAGTCAGACCGGTCTTGGAGCAAACCCACCACCCACCTGGCCCGGGGATAACCCACTTTGTTGTTTTAGATAGGCTTAGCGTCCTATTACCCTTGGCACAGAGTTGTGCATGGCTGGGAGGCACTGTTCCTAAACAGGTACCTCTACCAAGAACTGACTGGAGGGTGAGTCCGGGGCCCTTACGATCCCACTGGCACGTTTTAGGGGAGTCTTCTGAAGACAGGTTAAAATAAGTGGCCAGCCCCACCGCCTCATAAAAGGGGGGCCTTATGTCATAGCACAACCAACAGGCCTGTGTGGCATTGGGACTTGTACGGTTCAGTGCATTATATGCTGCTGTCAGCATTTTCCATAAGGGATCTGTGAGCTCTCCATCGGGCGATGGGCCTCGGGGACTACTTGTGCTAGCCACTAGTTTGTGGAGAGTCCCTTTGCTGGAGGTGGTCTGGGGTGCTGCCGGGCTGGGCCTGACAGTAGCTGGCCATGGATGTAGTACCTGGTTGGGTCCTACCGCTGTTGGGAGCGGGGTAATTTTAAGTTTGATATATATTAGTGAGCAAACGTGCGGTCTTTGGTAGAGGCATATTCCCCATGAGAGTCCTGTTATCCACCGCCTATCTTTCTTTCCTTTTTCTGTAAATTTTACCCTTATTAGGTTGCAGTCTCTGGCATACCTGTTTTTAGTACAAGGTTGGACATAGGACATGCTAATGAGAAGAGGTTGTGCCTGCCATTTCCATTCCCCATCATTGGTGGTCACACACCACCATTTGGCACAATAATAACTTCCAATACCCCCACACTGACGGTTTTCCTGAGGGGGCCGGAATCCCGGACAGGCATAAAACCCATTCCGGCTCATGGAGGTTCGTTCTATGTCTTCTCTCCATGGTCCAGTTACCCACGAACTGGGGATTGGGGCAGCAGCAGGGCCTCCTGAGGATATCGCTATTGTCTGTGCTGGCTTTTCTAGGGGGTTGACTTTTTCTAAGTTAAAATATAAGTCCGGCCACCAACTGTTTAAGGGGGCCACCCCAGAGGTCACGTTCCAGACCTCGTGGGTTTCTTGATTGGCAATTTCCCATGTCAGGTTATGGGGTTTGTGGGGATTGAAATTGTTCATCACACTTACAACACCCCTACCCATTAACAAAATGCTCTCAAGGAGATACAAAACAAACCCTGCATACATTTTTGTAGTGAGGTCCAATCTCCAGGTGCCACAGCCCCGAGTCTGAGTCTAGACAGTATAACTAGTAGTCCAAGAGGAATAGGACTCAGCTGGCTTCTCGTGGCGCTGCTGCTACTCGAGTCAGCCTGACTTTCAGTGGGTTCTCTGGGTCCACTGTCGCTCTCCACTGGCTCCCGCACCGTTCTAGGTCGTTCTCGTTGGCTGGCCTCACGTGGGAGTGGTGTATCCAAGTTGATATGCCGTCTACCTTGAGAGCAGTGGGGGTAATAAGAATAATTTGAAAGGGCCCCTTCCACCTAGGCTCTAGGGTTTTACTGTTATGCCTCTTCACCCACACCCAGTCTCCTGGTTGGTGAGGATGATGTGAATGTCCGGCACTCTCCTCGGGCTCTGCGGCGCGGTGTATGGCCTGAAGGGCAGGCCATACCTGGCTGTGAACGCGCTGCAGAGCTCGAACGGCTTGCAACACGTCCTTGGGGTGTCTTGGGAGGGCCTCAGGGCTCACCCTGGGGACCACGGGCGGAGGAGTGCCATACATGATTTCAAAGGGGGTTAAGCCTAAATGATAGGGGGTGTTCCGGGCTCGGAACAGGGCGAAGGGAAGGAGGGTCACCCAGTCCCCGCCAGTCTCCAGGGCCAATTTAGCCAGGGTCTCCTTTATTGTTCTGTTCATTCTCTCTACCTGCCCTGAGCTCTGGGGGTTATAGGCACAATGTAGCTTCCAATTGGTCCCCAGAGCCTGGGCCAGTCCCTGACTGACTTGGCTGACAAAAGCAGGTCCATTGTCTGATCCTATTCCCTCTGGCAGTCCATATCTAGGGACTATTTCCTCCAATATTTTCTTGGCTACCGTCAGAGCAGTCTCTTTCTTAGTGGGGAAAGCCTCTACCCACCCGGAGAACGCATCCACCATAACTAGCAGATATCGGTACCCATACTTTCCAGGTTTGACTTCTGTAAAATCTATTTCCCAGAACAGTCCTGGCTGCCTCCCTCTTTCCCTCGTACCTGCATGGGTCCCTTTGGCCCTCCCCGGCTGCATGACTTGGCAGGCTAGGCAGTCCCGGACGATGTCGTCTGCCACTCGTCCCTGCGACATGAACCTGAGCTGGGCGGTGTGTAACAGATGTGACATTTTTTTCTTTCCTAAATGTGTGGTCTGGTGTAGGTGTGTCAACAGGTGACGTCCCAGAGTCTCTGGCACTATCAGGCGGCGTTCTTCGTCTCGCAGCCAGCCATCTTCACCTTTTTCCGCAGTTAGTCGTTTTGCAGCCCAGGCTTCGTCTGCACTGGAGTAGTCTGGCAGGGGAGGTATCTGTCCCATGCCCGGGGGCGGAAGGCCGATGTGTAGGATATTTGGTGGCGTAGCACCCCCCGCCGCTTTCTTAGCCTCGGCGTCTGCCCGTCGGTTGCCCCTAGCCTCCACTGAGTCTCCACCCTGGTGTCCCGGGGTGTGGACTACCGCTACTGCCTTTGGCAGCAGGACAGCCTCTAGCAAGCGGAGGATTTCGGGCTTATGCTTGATCTCCTTCCCTTCTGCTGTGATGAACCCCCTCTCCCTGTAGAGAGCTCTGTGTATGTGCACAGTCCCAAAAGCATAACGGCTGTCAGTGTATACCGTCAGTCTCTTCCCTTGGGCCCGGCAAAGAGCCTCTGCCAGCGCTATCAACTCTGCCTTTTGAGCAGATGTCCCCTGTGGGAGGCGTGCCGCCCAGACTAGTTTGCCCTGGTCATCGACTATGGCTGCCCCTGTGTACCTGTGTCCGTCCCGGACGAAACTGCTCCCATCCGTGAACCAGATCAGGTCGCTGCTTGGAAGGGGGCGGTCTTTTAAGTCCTTTCGGGCCATCTGGGTTTCGGCCAGGATCTCAAGGCAGTCGTGCTCAGGTGCAGCCGAGTCGGGGATGGGCAGGAGCGTGGCTGGATTCAAGGCGGTGGGGGCCCGGAACTCGATGCGGGGAGCGTCCAGCAGGAGTCCTTGGTAGTGAGTCAGCCTCGCATTCGTAATCCATCGTCCCGGAGGCTGCTTTAAAACCCCTTCTGTAGCGTTCAGGGTAGTGATGAGCAGCCGCTGCCCTAAAGTAAGCTTATCAGCGTCTTTGACTATCAGAGCTGTGGCTGCGATCATTCGCAAGCATGCTGGCCACCCTGCCGCCACTGGATCCAGTTTCTTTGATAGGTATGCCACAGGCCTTTTCCAGGGCCCTAGGGTTTGCATAAGCACCCCCTTAGCTATCCCCGATTTTTCATCTATATAAAGGTGGAATTCTTTGGTAGGATCTGGGAGCGTTAAGGCAGGGGCCTCTAGCATGGCTGCCTTCAGGGCCTGAAAAGCATCCGCCATCTGCTCAGTCCATTTCCATGTCAGCCCCGCCCTACACCCTTCATACAAAGGTCGGGCCTTCTCTGCGAATCCCGGAATCCAGAGGCGGCAGTAGCCTACCGACCCCAGGAATTCTCTTAGCTCCCGGCTAGAAGTTGGGGTAGGTATTCTTAGCACGGTTTGCTTCATTGCCTCAGTTAGCCACCTTTGGCCCCCTTTGATCTTATAGCCCAAATAGGTGACTTCATCCTTACAAATCTGGGCCTTCTTTGCACTGGCCCGGTACCCCAGTTCACCTAGTACCCTAAGCTAGTCCTTGGTGCTTTCCAGGCAAGTCCAGGGATCGGGGGCGGCTAACAACAAGTCATCCACGTATTATAGCAGAGTTACCTTTGGATGGTTGGCTCAGTACTCACTCAGGTCATCTTGGAGGGCCTCGTTGAACAGTGTAGGCGAGTTCTTGAATCCCTGGGGCAGTCTCGTCCATGCCAACTGTCCGTGGATCCCTCTCTCTTCATCCTGCCACTCAAAGGCGAAGATCTCCTGGCAGCGTGTCACTATCGCCAGACTGAAGAAGGCATCTTTCAAGTCTAGGACAGTGTACCACGACAAAGTAGGGGAGAGAGAGCTCAACAGGGTGTAGGGGTTTGGAACAGTAGGGTGGATGTCCAAGGTCCTCACATTGACCTCCCTAAGATCCTGCACGGGCCTATAGTCCTTTCCCCTCGGTTTCTTTACCGGCAATAGGGGTGTATTCCACGCCGACTGGCATTTCCGGAGAACCCCACTGTCCAGAAGTCTCCGAATGTGGGGCGTTATCCCCATTCTGGCCTCCTGGGACATGGGATATTGCTTGACTCTGGCCGGCTCCGGGCTTTAATTCAATGTAAAGAGGCGGCCTGTGCTTGGCCCACCCCGTTCCCCCGTCTCGGCCCAGGCCACGGGAAACTCGCGGAGCCATTGATCCATGGCTTCTCCTCCATGTTCAGTGAGCTGGTATAGTCTGTATTCGTCTGCCTGAGCTAGTGTCAGAACCTGGGTGACCCGGGGGCAGGAGAGGAGGTTACCTTCACTATCAGTTATTGTCACCCCTTCTTCTTCAAAATGGATTCGGGCCTTGAGCTTGGTAAGGATATCTCTGCCTAGCAGCGGAGTGGGACACTCAGGAATAACCATAAAGGCATGGCTCACCTGACCTGAGCCCAAGTCTAGCTTTCGTCGTGTGGTCCATTGATATGGTTTGGTTCCAGTCGCCCCCTGTACCCAGCTGGTTTTATTAGAAAGTTTTCCCCTGTCCTGGGTTAGCACGGAATGTTCTGCCCCTGTGTCTATGAGGAAATTAACTGGATTCCCCTCCACTGGCAAGGTTACCCTGGGTTCGGGGAGGGGAGCCGAACCCCGTCCCCCCTACTCATCTGCTTGGCCCGCCATCAGGATCCTTTCGGACCCTCCCAACTCTCGTCCCCCTTTCTTCCGGGGACATTCCCGTGCCCAGTGCCCAGGCTCCTTGCAGTTGGCACACTGGTTCCTGTCGAGCCTTTCTCGCAGAGGTTTGTCCCTGTTTCCTGGTCTCACTTGTCGCCCTCCGCCAGCTGCAGCTAGCAAAATTTTCGCCATTTCTTTATTTGCCTTCCGCGCCTCCCCGGCCTGGAACTTCCTATCCTCCCTTCTCATCCTCTCCACCCTTTCTTCCGGTGTCTCCCTATTATTGTACACCTTCTCTGCCACCTCTAAAAGGTCCTGCGACGTCTTCTCCCCTAATCTATCAATCTTCTGTACCTTACGTCTAATGTCAGGGGCCGCCTGATTGACGAACGCCATCATAACTGCAGCCTTATTCTCTTCTAATGTGGGATCTATGGGGGTGTACTGTCGAAAAGCCTCATAATCCTTTCTAAATATGCTGCCGGGCTCTCTTGGGGCCCCTGACGGATGTCTCCTACCTTAGCCAAATTGGTCGGCTTTCGTGCCGCCATGCGGAGACCGGCCATCAGAGTCTGGCGGTAGACCCGGAGACGCTCCCTACCTGCAGCCTCACTGTAGTCCCACAGTGGTCGTTCGAGGGGGAAGGTTCGATCAGTGGCTCTCGGGTTTGTAGTAGGCCTGCCGTCTTCTCCCGGAACCAGTTTCCTTGCTTCCCCCTGAATCCTTTCCCTTTCCTCTGTGGTGAAAAGCACCTGGAGCAGCTGCTGGCAGTCATCCCAGGCAGGCTGGTGTGTAAAAAGAACAGAGTCTAAAAGGTTAATAAGGTCCCTGGGGTTACCGGAAAAGTTTGAGTTTTGAGATTTCCAGCTGTACAGGTCACTGGTGGAGAAAGGCCAGTATTGATAAGTCTGCGTCCCATCGTCTCCCCGGGGCCCTCCTGCCCGTAGGGGAAATGCCTTCACGGGCTCCGGGTCTGGGGTCCGACCTGTGCGTTGCCTAGTGCCATAGGCCGGTCCTCCCTCCCCTCCAGTGGCATCCCGCTGGGGCGCAGGCACCTCGGGGGCTGCTGGGGCCGCGAGTGCCGCTCTGGGATTATAAGGGGGAGGGGCATTAAATGTGGGGGCATTCCATTCAAGCCCGGTCAGGTCAGGGTAGAGGTTAGAGTCTGGGAGAACCTTGGCGGGTGACGAACCTGGCTTCCCCATCTTCCCAGCCTCTTGTACTGTGAGGATCTCTGTACGTCCCCTAAGGGGGGGCACGAAAGCTCGCATCCAAGGCGGGGGGTCTCTGACCAGGTCCTGCCAGACTACGATATATGGGATCTGATCGGGGTGCCCCGGATGCCCAAAGATTTTCTCTTTTACCTTCTCAACCACGGTCCTGTCAAAGGACCCTTCCTTAGGCCACCCGACATTGAACACGGGCCATTCGGCTTCGCATAAGGTGACCAATTTACCCTTCTTAATCTCTAAGGACAGATTACGGGCCCTGTCCTTTACATCTCTAAAGTGGCCCAGTACAAGGGAAAGGGGTGTTGTCATGGCTTGTCCCATGGTGGCGTAAGACAAGCAACTATAAGGAAGTACCGGCTCCGGTTTTGATCTAGTCAATTGCAGTCCTCGGCACTCCGATGTCTCCTCACGGGTCTTAGCGTGGGCCTGCGGAATCAACAACCTCACTCACAAAACCCATTCATTCCGACAGAACACAAAAGCCGGCGACAAACGAGACAGACGACAGATAACATACGGAAAACAAATTAACAATAAACCTAACCTGGTCCAGACCTCCTCCCCGATTTCCTTCTGACCGAGCCCTTGGCTGCGAGGTCAGCTCCGGCTTCCTCCGACCGAGCCCTAGGCTACAAGGTCAGTACCAGAGTTCCAGCGAAACCAGGGGACGTCTCCACCTGGTCCCAACTGGCGACCCACCAGCGCGTCCGCCTAGGTCCTGTGCCGGTATTCCAATCCGGGGTTTCTTGCCTCTGACTCCGCTCTCGGCTAGTCCGGGAGCAGAGTCGTACTCCTCCCTCCACTCCGTGTTCTGCCCGGCAGGTTGTGAGAAAGGCGATCCCGGACGAGCCCCCAAATGTTAGGGATCGGCCTCACTCAACCCCACCGGACAGAAGGAAAGAGACACTGAGGATGTGAAATCACAAGAGGAGTTTTATTGTCTGGCTAGCCAGGGTCCGAGCCCTCGAGCCCCAACGCAGTGGTCGCTCTCCTTAGGCAAGGACCCCGACCTGAATTGCGGGGTGCCTTTTATCCCCCCCAAAGGGCCCTAGCAACGCACAAACTAATCACGCGCTGGTCATGAGCTGACCTTTGAAGTGATTAATTTCCTTTGTATCCTGCGCGATCCCTGCGCATCCCACCTCCCTTTTGCCTTTCTTCACAACCCAAGAGATAACCGGAGGTATAAACAGATGTGTGCTGTTCGCTAATTGCCTCACCCTACTTCACACAAAGGGGGGGAAAATTCCTTTCTTGTTGTGCCACTTGTAAGGCTGGTGGCAGGCCCCCTCCCTTCCCTGGATCAAAAAAAGAAGACTCATGAGACCAGACCCGCCAAGGACAAAGCTGTCAGGCCCTGCTGAGAGGATCCACACCCAGATGTCCACCTAGATAAGAATGTTTTGGCTCCTGGATTCCACAAACACCTCCAGCCCCTCCTAAAATCCCCAGCTCTTCCCGCCAAAAGTCCTTAGCCAGGCCCAAAGGATATAAAAGGCCTCAGCCCCTTCAAACTGCGGCGACTTCCGGGGCCCCGCTCTTGGGGCCCCAGAACCTCGTCCACGAGTGTATAATAAAGCCACGTGGTTTGGCCCCCCACTCTTTCTCTTTCTGTGTCTCTTTTCTTTTCGCCACCGCCGAAAAACCTTACACCACTGAGACGCCGCCGAGGCGCCATCGAGGCGCCCCCACATTAGCTCCAGAATTTCCATTTGATTCTCTTTTTTTTTTTTTTTTTTTTTTTGAGACAGAGTCTCGCTTTGTTGCCCAGGCTAGAGTGAGTGCCGTGGTGTCAGCCTAGCTCACAGCAACCTCAAACTCCTGGGCTCAAGCAATCCTCCTGCCTCAGCCTCCCAAGTAGCTGGGACTACAGACATGCGCCACCATGCCCAGCTAATTTATATATATATATATATGTTGGCCAATTAATTTCTTTCTAATTTTATAGTAGAGATGGGGTCTTGCTCTTGCTCGGGCTGGTTTCGAACTCCTGACCTCGAGAAATCCGCCCACCTCGGCCTCCCAGAGTGCTAGGATTACAGGCGTGAGCCACCGCGCCCGGCCTGATTCTCTTTTTATTTTTGCAGTTTCTGTTTCTCTGTCGAGAGTCTCATCTGTTTATTTATTAAGACTATGTTTTACTTTAAGTATTTGGTCATATTTCTTATAGCAACTTCGAAGTCTTTGTCTACTAAATCTAACCTCTGGGTCCATTCAAAGTCAGTTTTTATTGACTGCCTTTTTCCTGAACATGGATCACAAGTTCTTTTTTCTTTGTATGTCTAGTTATTTTTTGTTCATGACTGGACATTGTAGGTAATATTTTGTAGCAACTTCAGATTCTGTTATGTTCTTCTGAAGATTGTTGGTTTCTGTCTAGCAGGCAGTTAACTTGCCAGGTCTGAAAGGGTAAAGTCTGTCTCCTCCACAGTATGAAGGAGCTGGTGTCTCTGCATAGTTTTTCTGCTTCCAGCTGTTGCCTCTGTAGCCTGCCCTCTGCACCTGCATACTTAACAGCTAACCAAGGATTTGAGCAGAGTTTATATTAAGACTTGGCAGCTCACTCTCTCTGTGGTTCCCTTGCCTTGGAGGATCACTCTTAATTTTCCAGCTCCTCTACCAGCTCCATACCCTGTCCTTTGATACCTCAAACCAGTAAGAATTCTGCTTTCTGCCCTTCAAGCTGTGCATGGGTTGGGGAATACATGCAATCAGAAGAGCAGGAAACTCTTTTCACCCATTATGGTTACATCTTTCAAAGTAGATTGCTCTCACATCTGTTTGGTTTTTCACTGAGCTTCCCAGGTCTCTGATGTGCGTTTGGAGGTTGGTGGTCATCCAGGGTTTGGGTAGCGTTTATATTCAGATTTTGAGTCTGAATATACAGTCTGGACGTCTGCCTTATATTTCTGGCTCCTCTGCCAGCCCTGTACTCTGCACTCGGGTGCCTTGAGCTTGGAAGACGGTGGCTTTCTGCTGCCATAGCTGCAGGGCTGGGGAGCAGAATGAGCAGCGGCTGGCCTTCCACGCCCGTGTCTGCCCCTCTCTGCCTGTGGCTTCCATCAGCCGAGGGCACTTCTCCAGAGGGGGCGGTGAGAGGTCAAGAGCCAATGCTGGGCACCAGGCCGGTAAAGGAGATTTGGGCGGGTACCGATAGCATCTACCACGCGGCGAGAAAGGATCCGTTCCAGCTCTGCCTTGGATGGCAGTTGGGGCCAATTGCCCTGGAATTAGATTCTTGCAAAGAACCTCTGCTATGACCCCAACCCGTCACCCTCCTCTCTGCTCAACTCCTCAATGTGCTTTCTAAACCTAGAGGGAGGCTCGGGCTTTCTTTCGGAGACCCCTTACCCGTGATTCTGGGTCTCTGAGCCTTCAAGGACCACCATGGACAGCTTTATTTCAGGGAAGCCGACGTCTCAGGCTCATCGGTCCTGTGAATTTTTACTGATATCCTTTCTCAGGAATGAAGTTAAACACTATGTTTCTGTTTCCCATAATCCAGCGGGCCCCTGCCCCTGTCCCCGTCCCCAAGGGCTTCCTCCTCCCGCCTGTGGAAACAAACGGGGTGCACAGAGAGAAAACACTCAAGTGAGAGGTTGCCTTGATGGGAATTTTAAATATTTTATTTTCATAGAATTTCTGATGGCATTAAATATATATATGTGTGTATATATATATATTTGATTGTTTTTCCTTCTTTTAAAAAGCACGTTGGATTTAAGGGTCTTTGTTTTTCTACCATGATGTTTCTTGGGTGGGTCCTACCTCTGAGTTCTGACCCCGGGCTCCTCTGCGACATCGGGGCTCCTCCACGTCCATAAACACCAAGTCTGACTGCGCTGACGGCAGCGGAGCCGATGTTCTTTATTTTAAAAACCAGCCGCCATGAAATGTTCTACACCAGCGCCCTGTTCTCACCTTTGAAAAGAGAACCCGACCACGGAATGCCAGGAAAAAGCGGATCCCTGGGAGAGAAACGCACAGCGCAGGGCTAGATCCCGAGAGCAGACAGCAGCTGAAAACAGATGCAACGTCCCCTCCGCGCAGAGATGACGCGGGGCCATGCTGTTAGCCGCGGATGACTAATCGAGCTTAGTGCTCGCCGCTGTCAATTAGCCTCATTAGCACGAGCAATTTGAGCACAGATGACATGGCTTTAATTACCGCAAGCAGCTTGTTCATTTGCAGAGAGGGGAGCATTTCCAAAAAGGTCACACTGTTTGGAAATTAGTCATAACCAACCTCCTGCATTATTAGAAATTTGGGGAAACAAGGGGCGGGAAAAGCCGTAAGCGAGCAGAGACAAAAGCAGAGGTGATGAAAGTTACACGGTAATTTTTACTATTATTTTTCTACTATTTTATTTTCTCTGCTGAAGTGGACTGGAGCCATTGTAAGCTTTCTTTTCTGAAATCTATGCGTGGGAGGCAAAATTGCTGGCATTAGATTCAGCCGAGACATTAAGCCCATTAAGAGAGGGGATGCAAAAGAGCCTCTAATCTGAGCTTTTATTCAACTCACCCCTGGGGCCGGGGAGGGGCCGGGGAGGACTGGGGGGTGGGGGAGAGGACGGCCCAGGCCCCGCGAGGACTGAGGACCTTTCCCCGAGGCTGCTTCCTGCCGCCCCTGCAGCTCTGCCCCTCCTGAGCGCCCTCACCCCCACACCTTACCCAGGGGCCCCTACAGGGGCTGGTGGGGAACACCCCAGGGGCAGCTGATGCCCCTGTGTCCAGCCTAGTATGGGCCATCACAGGGCCCTTGTGTCACGCCCGCCATCGGTGGCAGGTTCCCGCCATCCAAATTCCCCATTTCCTGCCAGCTCCTCTCCTCCCCTCACCCATAATCAGGGGTGGCCATGACCGGGTGACCTTTGACCTCACGTCCATTCTCTGTTCATTGGTGACTACTGCACGCTGGGCCCTGGGGACATTGTGGTTCTGGGGACATCGTGGTCCCTGCCTCCATGGGGCTGACGCCCTGGAGGAGCCAGTGGACACTGGACACACAAATTGAGGCGAATTGAGACAGGGCACCATGTGTCACCAGCTGGAACCCCAGACTGGAGAGCTTGCAGCCCGGAGCGGTGGCTCACACCGGTAGTCCCAGCACTTTGAGAGGCTGAGGTGGGAGGATCGCTTGAGGCCAGGAGTTTGAGGCCAGCCTGGGCAACATAGCGAGACCTCATCTCTACAAAAAATTAAATGAAAACAGGATTGCAGCACGACTTAAATTCAATGAAGCTGTATTTCATAAGGGCCCCTCCCAGAATGTCTTGGCATGGGGCACCTGTGGAGCCATCCGGAACCTTCCCCTCCCAGCCGCGTCCCTCCCGAGCCTGACTGGAGGACGCTGCCGCTCGGGCCTCTTCTGGGCTCCACACAGTGGAGGCAGCGCCCTGGGCCGTGGGGTGTGAGAGTCGCCGTGGGGTGGCAGGTGGCCGGGGTCCCCTTGTCCTCGCTGCTCTGCGGTACTCTATGATGCAGTGACCCATCCTGCCACTGATGGATATTTGAGCTGCAGAAACAAAGAGTTTTCATCTAAATGACATATTTAGGCGGCTACTGGGTGCTCCGGTCTGGTGTGCCCATTCCCCTGACGGGGCCCCCACGTCACAGCTGGCAGCCGGCCCCACGCTCACCCCGGCTCCGCCCTCACTCCTTCCTGGCCGGCGGCCACCCAGCGCAGCTCCCAGGCTGGCTGCGGGGTCAAAGGGCAGCCTGGGGCTTTGGCGGTTCCGGGGGCCTCGGGCCTGCGTTTGCCAGCCCTGCCCGCTTGTAGCTGAAACTGCCCGGTGGTGGCCTGCTGCAGTGGCTCCTGGCAGCTGCCAGGTTCCGGCTGAGGGAGGGAAGTAGAGGCAGGAGCCACGTCACCGCTGAAGAGCTCCATCCTTGACCCCAGGCCTGAGAGTCTCTCCAGCCCTGCTGAATTCTGCCCCCAACAAGACTGGGAGGAGTTGGGGCTGCAGCGACAGTTCTGGAGCCCATGGAGGGTGGGAAAAGTGTCAGCTGCTTTTCAGGAATGGAGCAGAAATACACAGGGGACCTGGCTTCCTCGAGGGGCTGCCTGCCCTGGCGCAGTCCCAGCCCAGGGGACCTCTCCTGAACCAGCCCCCGGCCCAGCCCGGCTCTGACACTGGCCCCGGAGTCCGTGAAGACACGAAGCCCCAGCGGAGCCTGACCTGGCAGGTGGGTCCCCGGACGGGGGAGGGAGGCAGACGCCCGTCCGGGCCGCCGGGAGCGCGTTCTTGGGGCAGACTGACTCCTCGCTCGCGTTTATCCTGCAAGGTGACATTTTAAGGCCCAGACATTATTTTTATCGAGCAAGTGTCAACGTGCCAGACAGGAGTTTTGTGGTCTCCCATCACTGTTCCTGCCGGGGACACAGAGTCCCAGAACAACTTGCTGTGTTCTCTCCGCAGTCTGCTGGAAAACAAAGGCTGCCACGGGGCTGGAGGGATTTCTGGTGGCAGTCGAGCGTTCCTGCAGGCCAGCGCTCTGCTGCCCTGGGGGGCTGTGCCTGGGGGTGGGGGACCCTCATGCCAGGCAGGCCCTCCAGGGACAGAACCCTGCCAGCCGGCATCCTCGGGAGAGAGGCGCCTGTCCCCACCCGACTCTGCGCTCTGACCTGGCAGGGGCGGCCGAGGCTGAGCCCTGCAGGGAGATGGGCCCTGTCCCCCCAGGGAAGGAGGTGAGGGTGGCCTGAGGCTGTCACTATGTTCTGTCACTATGAGGGTGGGGGAGACGAGCCCAACCCCTCCTGCGCCCATGTACGGGAGGCGTGACGGAGGAGGCCAAACGGTGCGCTCACCTGTGCGACACCTGACCCTGGGGCTGCGGCAGGGGCTGCTCCTGACAGTGTGATGCAAGGCCCTGCCCTGGGCCATCACGCACACAGTGCGGAAGGGGAGGGGCGCTGACATCCCCCAGGGCACAGGACAGCCCCTCGCCAGAGAGAGGTCGAGGCAGGCCTTCCTGGCGAGTTTTGTTTTATCCCATTCCCTTCAAGAAAGAAAAGAAGGTGCGCGTTGGTGAGTGTCAGCCCTGCGGAAAGGGCTTCGTCAGATTAGAAGAGGCCTCTGCTTCCCACCGGCCAGCTTCCCGTCTGTCCCCGCGCCCTGTCCCTGCCCACACTCCAGGTCGGCTGCTGCAGACCGGGTCACCAGGCCGTGCCTTTCTGCAGCAGCCAGCCCATCCGGCACATGGTCCCTGGACAGGGCCATTCCCGCCTGGGGACAGCCAGCGGCCAGCTGTTTCCAGAAGAGACCTTGAACTGAGTAAACGTACCCCGCCATGGGGCGGGGGGGTGGAGGGTTCAACTGTGTCCCCCAAAAGATATGGCTCAAACCCACGGAGCTGAACTTGGCCAATGACCTGCATGGACCCGGAAGCAGATTCACCACCTGGGCCCACAGAAAGGGGTGCAGCCCCCCAACAGCAGTGCCCACCCTGGGGGGCTTGCTGGGAATGGCTGAGCCCCAGCCTGGCTCCTGCCCTGTGGGACAGGAAACGGGCCTTGTCCTAACGTGCTAGGGCGGGGGACGCCGAGACCCTGACCCACACCTGTGAGTGCCCTATGGCACAGGGCAATCTTGTGGAGGTCGCGTGAGTGAGGGTGGCCCTGACCTGATGGCTGGTGTCCTCATAGGGCCACAAAACATGGACACACACAGAGGGAAGGGGCCCGAGGCAGAGGGGCGGAGAGTGGAGGGACAAGGCCACCACCACCCGGCCTGGCCGGGGCCAGGGAGCACCTTCCCCTGGAGCCTTCGGGGAAAGGCCCTGCTGACACCTGGCCATGAACTTCTGGCCTCCAGACTGCAGGGAAACAAACAGCCGCTGTTTTCAGCCGCCTGGTTTATGGCCATCTGTGCGGCAGCCACGGGAAACACACCCAACCCCAACTGAAGGGACCCCCAGCTCAGCTCCCCTTAGCCAGATCCCCAAACGCCTGCAGCCCCAGCTCCGCCACGGGGAGGGTGGACGTCAGGGGGGCCTGACATGACCGTGTGGACCCGCTGCTGAGCACCCGGGAGGTGAGGGGGCGTGCAAGGGAGGGGCTCTAAGATTTGAGCTCCCTTGGCGTGAGGTGAACTGCCGGGTTTGGAGCTCAGCTTTGGAGCTTCCCCAGGGGCTACGGTCCTGGCCCCCAGCCTGGGACCCCTCCCTTCCTCTGGGGTCCCCGGTGACCCAGCGCCAGGACCGGCCAGGGTGGTTGGGTCAGCGAGTTACGGGACTGGGTTGGGGTGCAGGTTGGGGCACAGGGTTGGGGTGCAGGGGGTGGTCACAGTGGGGTACCCGCAGCCCCTGGCACATAAACCCTCCCTTCCTCCGTGAGCCCAGGACGGGGGCTCCTGGAGGGTCTCCGGGGCTCGTCTAAAGGCCCGACTCCCTGTCCAGGGAACGTGGGTGCAAAATGATCCCCCACCCCAGGGGAGGCCGGGGGCAGCTGCCTCAGGGTGGGCCGTGGGTTCTAGAGGCCGGTGTGTCCCCACCACCCGAAGGGCTCAGGCTTCCCAGCCCTACCACATGCCCACGACAATCAGTGGCTCCCGCTGGCAGGCCGGTAAAGCTCTTCCTGGTCCCACCCTGACCGCGAGTCTGGCTTCACCTCCTCCCGGCTGGAGCCCCCAGGAACTGTGTCCCCCCAAGCCCAAAGGGAAGATGGTCTTCAAGTTGTTTTCATATAAAGTCCTACAAACACAGCAAGGAGCACACTGCGGACACCTGCGGTGCCCTTGAGTCCGTGATGAGAGGAAGAGGCTGGAGAGGAAGCCGGCAGGGAAAGCAGGGCAAGAGGGCCAGAGGTGGGGGGAGGAAGGAGCTGCCCCGACGGAAGGAAGGCAGCCGCCTTGCAGGGGAAGTGGTGAGAGGAGAAACCAAGGCAGGACACAAGTGGAGGCTGAAAGAGGCCTGAGAAGACACAGAGGGGACTAGGAGGGGTGGCAGGGTTGCTGGCTGGGGAGGGCAGAGGTGGACTTGCCCCTACAGCTGAGCTGGATTCAGAGCCCAGTTGGCAAACTACGGTCGGTGGGCTGAACCTGGCCCACAGCTTGTCATAAATATAAATAAAGTTTTATTGGCACACTCATTAATTCACGTGCTGTCCACAGCTGCGTTCATGCTACAGTGAAGAGTTGAGTGATGTGGCCCTTTACAGAAACCTCACTGACTTTTGATTTAGACCAAGGTCATTCCTACTTCCAGGATCGCCCACCCCTCGGGCCTTATCGGGAATCGAAGGCTTTGCCCCTAGCTAGATCCGGGCAAGGGGTCGGCTGCCCATCGCCCTTCGTGGCTGGCCTGGGTGGCCCTGAGACCTCCGCACCCTGAGTCCCTTCTGCGTGTCGATAACGCCCTGGGCTCAGAGAGGGCTCTGCTGTCTACTGAGAGCTGGCCCTTACTTGGGAGGGTCAATTATCTAGAATGTTCTCAGCTCAAGCTCTTATTTCTGGCAAATAGTCTTGAAATGTGTTTTTAATAGCTTCAAATGAAACGCAAATCTTGTTAGGTGACGCGAAAGCAAATTTGAACATAAATCTCCATTTGCCTTCCACATTTTCAAATATTAAAGTTATCAATGGAGAGGCAAGTGGAGAAACAGGCATGCAAACGGGATGGGAAGGACTCAGCCTCTCACCCGGCGTGACTTGGGCCCCCGCCAGCATGGGCGCTCCACGCCCCGCCCTCTGTCCGGACTCGAGTGCCCGCACTCAGGCTAACAGCCCGAGAAAGGGGTTGTAACCACACCCCAAAACCACCGCAGAGACAGCTGCTCCAAGGAGCCCACTTGGCCCTGTGTTCAGGGAAAGCCGTCGTGAGCCCCCAGTTCCGTGGCCCAAATTACTAATA
Source organism: Microcebus murinus (assembly GCF_040939455.1). Taxonomy (NCBI): domain Eukaryota; kingdom Metazoa; phylum Chordata; class Mammalia; order Primates; family Cheirogaleidae; genus Microcebus; species Microcebus murinus. The sequence continues at coordinate 8,826,358 of NC_134107.1, forward strand.
ATTCCAGCATAAATTAGGCCGTTGTGTGCTCACTGCTGGGGTCCTTTCCCCTGTGGATGAAAAGCGTTGACTCTGATTGTCCTCTCCGGGCACAGGGACGGGCAGGGAGGAGGGAGTCCCGCCCACGCCCCTTCACCTCTCCTTTTGGAGGGGAGGGCTGGCGACCCCGGGCAGGGGCTGCGAACTGGAGCTCACACTGGCACCTCCCAGCCCCCCAGGCCCCGGGGATGGCTCCAGGAGGACTTGGAGACCACCGCTGAGCAGGAGAGAGGCTCTGAGTCCAACCCTGCAAGATGTATGGAGCCGGTGGTGGCCGGGCACTGCCCTCCGTGGGTTCCCTGGGCAGGGGTGACCGGCACAGCGCCGGGAGGGGCCCCTGCAGGGCGAGGCCCGTCACAGGGTGTTATGGACTGAAAGTGTGTCCCCAAGGCTCCTGTGCGGAAGCCCTACCCCCACGTGACGGTGTCTGGAGGTGGGGCCTTGGGGAGGTGATTAGGTCAGATGAGGTCACCCAGGCCAAAGGCCAGCAGCTGGAAGGGCACTGCAGAGAGGGAACAGAAGGAGCAAAGGCTCAGGGCGGCACAGGAAGAGCCCGGGGGGATTTCAGGCCTCCAGGCCGGGAGAAAGGCTCTGACTTCTCTTGGTTCTGTGGGCGGTGGGGAGCCCCGGAAAGTCATTTTTCGGAAGAAAAATGCAGAGATTGTGCTTTAAGGAATGGACTCTAAGGAAGCGGTATTTGTTCTTGTCACCTGCCTCTCCGGAGCACGGTCCCTGCTCCGCAGAGTCCGGGTCAGGCCACGTCCTGGGACCCCACGGCCCCTGGAGCAGGTGTCTCAACTGCGCTGTTTTGCTGTGGGGGAGCTGCCCTGTGCACTGTTAGGGTGCCCATCAGCCCCCCAGCCCGCCTCTACCCACTGCACGCCAGTGACAGCCGGAGACCATCCTGGGCCCTGGGGGGCCGGCACCTGGCGAGGCTGCCTGGTGATTCCTGTTCTCATTGGCACCCTGGCCCGCCCCGGGGTCAGCGGCACCCCTGTGCCCAAGGCGGGAGTCCTGCAGGCGGAGGTTCTCAGCAGCAGCCCCCTCACAGGCTGGGGGACGCTCGGCAACCAGCGGCCCAGTCCTCCCGGGGGCCGGGGGGGGGGGCTTGAGCTGGGAGCGAGAACTGCCCCAAGTCCGGCGGGTCTGGTCGTTCCTGCCAGGAAGCCAGGAAGCCCCGGCTCCCCGCACATCCGTCCTGAGCCGATCCCTGCTCTGGCCCCCGCCCCCGTCTGTGTCAACGGACGGATGCAGCCCCGCGCCCCCAACTCTGCGCTCCGTGGGTGGGAGGAGGCAGCTTTCCCTTCCTGGCAGGGACTTGCCAGCGGGGACAGAGGCTGGCGGAAGCCGCTCCCACTTCATCATGTTTTCAGGGATTGATTTTTTTGGTTCTGTTTTGTTTTATGAAAAGTTCATTTGTGATATATTATTCAATTAGGAAACTTGCCAGGCATCGTGGTGCTTTTTCAAAAGGGCAGAAATAACCTAATAAGTCAAATTCGATTTGGCGAGCTGCAGTCTGTACGTCCTCCAGAGTGGCTGAGCTGCCCAGGCGCTGACATCAGGGAGGCTGGAGGGACACGTGAGTGTGACCAGGCCCCGGCAGGTCGGGGAGCCGGACTGTTGGGATGCAGGAGCCCCCAGAGCCAGGTGGTGCAGGGGCCTGGGGGGCAGAAGGGGGCTGCCCAGACCCCTGTCCCACACAGATCGGCCCCTGACCGCTGGCCCGCAGTGCACCTCCTCCTGCAGGGCTGAACCCCAACTCCCCTGGCAGAGGCCGCAGGGCCCGAGGGCAGGAAGGTCGGCCACATCGGCCAGAAGCAGAGGGGATTCTGGACAGGCCGAGGCACGGGATCCAAGGGCCACTCACACCTGGAGCCACCCAGGCAGATGTGCACACGCACGTGCACTGCACCAGCACTGCGGCGCACACGCCTGTGCACAGCGTGACAGCACAGGCTCTGATACACACGCGTGCTCACACCCACTCACACTGTATGTACCGGGTCTGTCTGTGCACACTGCACGCCCCCACCCGGAGTCGTGCACGCGCACACGCTGCCCCTGGCCCCTGCCACGCCCTGCCCGGACCCTCCCCGGGCTCGATCCAGCTGGACTTCCGGGTCCTGGAGCCGTGTGGAAGGACCGCAAGGCCCCGACACGGAGCAGCCCGGCCGAGGGTTCAGAGCTCGCCCTGGGCAGGAGGAGACTCAGTGCGGAAAGGCAGGCCGGCCCCGGGCAGGAGGGCCCCTGGCAGCGACATCCCAGAGACTGGGGAGCGGAGCAGAGGTGGCTTTCTCTGGTGGGAAAAGACACAGAAATTAGGGGAGCTGGCAGTTGTGGCGGGTCATTCCTGGGGAGGCTGGGGTCATTCCTGGCAGGGGTCCGTTCCCTGTCCGTCACATGTCCCAGATGACATGTGAACTGAACGAATCGTCCAGGCTCGCCCTGCCCTGGGCCCGGCTGCGCGGCGGGGCTGTTGGCATTTCAGACACGGCACGTCCGTTCAGACCACGGAAGCCGCCGTCCTGTGCCCACCTGCGGGCTCCAGGTATGGGACTCAGGCCTCGGAGGCCCCTGGGCCCCTGCCGAGGGCGGGAGTTGTGTGGGAGGGAAAGAGCTGGGCCGAGTCCCAAGACGCCCGTCCAGGACCTGATGCGAACTCTGTGTCCCAGGCCTCAGTTTCCCCACCTGTAATGAATTATACAAGCTGCCTCCTGGGGGCCCTTCAACCCGGCGGGTCTGAGCTGGACAGGGCGTGACTCCCACGCTGGGGCCACTTGTGTGAAGCGTCTGCCGTGGTTCCGGCAACGTCCCCTCCCAGTGACCCGCACTGCTCCCAGACGGAGCCGACGTCTCCGGAGACCCCGCGCTCCCCGCCAGGTGGCAGCCAGGCCGGCGGTGGGCGCGATCACTCGGGCGGCTGGGTGACGGGCTGGGACCACCGAGCAGAGCGGGTGCCGAGGCTTGCAGGAGCTCGGGCCTGGGGGGACAGACCCCAGGGCCACGGACGTGCCAGGGGAGGCGGGGAGGGGGAGGGGAGTGACCCGGGTGTGTTGGCCCCCCACCCCCAGAGTGGGGTAACTGGGGTGTGTCCACCGCAGTGGGGGGCTACCCCCGCTCCAGGGCGGGTCTCAGAGCCCCAGCTTCTGCCCCTCGGGCTGGGTTACCCCAAGCAAGTTATTTCTCTGCACCTCTGTTTCCTCATTATTTTTAATAATATTATTTTTTTTTTAAGAGACAAGGTCTCACTCTGTTGCACGGGTAGTGTGTAGTGGCCTGATCATAGCTCACTGCAGCCTCAAACTCTGGGGCCCAAGTGATCCTCCTGCTTCAGCCTCCCAAGTAGCTGGGACTATAGGCACGTGCCACCACGCCTGGCTAAATTTTTTACAATTACTTTTTGTAGAGATGGGGTCTCACCATGTTGCCCAGGCTGGTCTCGATCTCCTGGGTACAAGTGATCCTCCTGCCTCAGCCTCCCAAAGTGCTGGATTATAGATGTGAGCCACCACACCCAGCACTCTTTCCCCATTATTAAAGGAGCTTAATGATTTCAGCTCTGAGTTGCCTCGGTATTTTTGACTGACGTAACAGAAATTTATTTGAGGTAACATGTGAAAAAGGAGAATTTATTCAAGGTGTATTTCTGGGACCTTGGGGACAGGAAGGTGGCCAGGTCTCAGGTAGCTCCTGGAACCCAGGACAGAAGAGCCACCTGTACTTACTCTGTCCCTGGTCTCTTACTTTCTGCCCCATGGCTCCATTTCCCCTCTCTCTTCCCAGCAGCCTGGAGGGCAAGAGGTGGCATCCTGGCAGTAGGCTTTCATTCCAAGGAACTCCATTTTAGTCCCAATCCCCAGTTCTGAGGGGGGCATCTGACCAACCCATCTGAGGCAGGTGCCCAGCCTAATCCAGAAGTTACTCCTCTGATGGTGGGGTGGGGTTGGGAATGAGGGGCCTCATGACACAAAAAAGCTACCAGGCACCGGCCCGTGCAGATGAGGAGAGGTGGTTCCAGGAGTCACTGTGAGCCGATGGACGGTTCACACAGCTGTACCAGTCAGGACTCGAGCCCAGGTCTGAATAACTCTGAACCTTTAGCTTTTAACTCCTGCCCTGGGTTGGGTTCCCTCCAGCAGAGCCCGAGACAGGGGTCCGTGTGTCCGTGGATCAGGGGAGCCGGGCCCCAGCCTGGTCCCCCGGCGAGCTCTGGTGTGTCACAGGGCTGTCCCAGTTTGAGGGAGCAGCTGAGCCGTCCAGCCCTCCGTTAGGGGCTGTGCTGGGGGAGGGAGGTGTAGCCCCCGACCCCCGCACCCTGGGGCAGGGCAGCTCCAGGGGCCGAGGGCACATCTGCAGGAAGGGTGAGCCGGGCCGTGAGCACCAGGCCAGCTGCGGGTTGGGACAGAGACAGGACAGAGACCTGCAGGAGGCCGGGCCCGGCGCACTGACACCTGCTACGGTCCCTCTGCCCCCTCTCCCCCCCCCCCACCCGCACACGCTGGCGGGCGTGGACAAGTGCCCGGCACCGGCGGGGCCCGGGCTGCACGGCTCGAATAGCTCAGCCCCCACCGGAAAGGGGGAGGAGCCGAGGGAAGAGGGATGAGGAGCTTTGGGGGGGTCTGGGGAGCACCCCTCCCATGTTGACGTCTGCCTGTGCCCCCCAAATCCTTTAGGAGAGGGACCCTTGGGGAAATGGCACCCGACCAGCCCTGTGACAAGCCACCCCAAGGAAATAAAGGCCCGACACCACGCGGCGGGTCTGTCTGCGCCCAGGACAGCTGCACACGCAGATCCGCGGCCGCGACGGGCCGGGGCGCGGGGCGGGGACGCGCAGACCTGGACCGCAGCATCCATTTATGAGCCTTCCAGCGCTGCGACCTAGAAATGAGGCTCGAGGGAGCTGGGATAATGCCATCAGAAGGGTCGCGACGCCCTCCTGTCTCTTGACAGGCACGAATTCATATGATAATCAAAAAGCATTTTCGCCATTAAAAGTGGCCCTGCAGCCCCAGGAGGCCACTGGGTGACAGCGGCATGACTCACGCCCGCCCGCGCCAGCCCGCGCGTCCGCCAGCCACTGCGGCTCCGCTGGGGACACAGTTTGTAAAAACACTTTTCCAAATTACTTTTTTGGGGCGAATTTGTAGAGAATCCTTCCCTTCAGTCATTTTTTTTTTTCTCTCCACTTTTTAAAAATAGTGGCAAAACATACCTGACATAAAAGTTACTATTTTATTCCGGTTTTTTGTTGCTCAGGCCTGAGTGCAGTGGCGTCATCACAGCTCGCGGCAACCTCAAACTCCTCCTGGGCTCAAGCGATCCTCCTGCCTCAGCCTCCCGAGTGGCTGGGACTACAGGCATGCGCCACTACGCCCGGCTCATTTTCCCATTTTGGTAGAGACGGGGTCTCATTGCTCAGGCTGGTCTCGAACTCCTGACCTCAAGTGATCCTCCTGCCTTGGCCTCCCAGAGTGCTAGGATTACAGGAGTGAGCCACTGCGCCTGGCCTGTTTCATACGTTTTTAAGAGCCCGATTCATTGGCATTAAATACACTCGCCTGCTCCAGACGCCTCACATAAGTGGGATCCTCCAAGACCTGTCCCGTCGCGACCGGCCTATTTCACTGAGCACGATGTCTCCAAGGCTCCTCCTTGTGGCAGCCTGTGTCAGAAGCTCCTTCCTGGCCGGGCGCCGCGGCTCACGCCTGTCATCCCAGCACCCTGGGAGGCCGAGGCGGGAAGATCGCTCGAGGTAACGAGTTCGAGACCAGCCTGAGCAAGAGCGAGACCCCGTCTCTACTAAAAATGGAAACAAATTAATTGGCCAACTAAAAATACACAGAAAAAATTAGTGGGCGTGGTGGCGCATGCCTGTAGTCCCAGCTACTCCGGAGGCTGAGGCAGCAGGATGGCTTGGATGGACGGATTCAGGATTCCAGAATGTTCGAAGTGTTCGTCCTCTTTGATCCACGATTCCACGGGCAGGAATGCACACTGAGCGAATGAGAGACACGCCCAGAGGTGTGGCTCAAGGCGTCTATCCCAAGGGCTGTGGTGCCGGGGACATGGATAGGCTCGACAAAGGAAAAACGCTTTCTCTGCACGGCCAGGTTGGGGCGTGAGTCAGCTTTGTGCCCGCTGTTATCTGCGGTCACACATGCGTGTTCCAGTTAGAACACACGCAGGTGAGCGCGCCTCCATCAGCTGCCCAGGAGGAAGGCACTGGGTAAAAACGACCCCTCTCGGGGAGGGGCCATCTGCGCGGGGGCAGAGGGGACCTCGGCCTGTGTGTGCTCCTCCACCTCCCTGCCTCCACCGCGGCAGGGACCAGCCCAGCCTCTGCCAGGCAAGTCCGGGGACCCCACCGCCCCAGACACTGCTCCCTCCCGCGCCCCACCGCCCACCCCAAGCCCCGAGCCCAGAGCTGTCCTGGGCCCAGCTCCCCACCCCCACCCTGAGGGTCACCCTTGTCCCCTGCCCTCCCCACTTTGTCAACTGAAAGGTTTCCCCCAAAAAAAACCTCCACATTGGCAACTTGTCTTTTGCAGCGGAGCAAAACATTTCCCACCTTTGAAGTCTGAATCGACGCGCACACACTCTTCCCGAGACTGGGCAAACCACCGCGGCACGGAAGTCCCCCACACCGCGGTCCCCCGCGGAACCCCACGCGGAACCCCACGCGGAACCCCACGCGTACCCGCCCCCTCCCTGCACCCTACCCCCCAGGGCCCACCCGGGCTCCAGGCCATCGGGGCCAGGGCTCGGATGCAGAAAGGAAGGGCAGATGAAAGTCCCTGTAATGGATGCGTCATGCTCCACGGAGAGGCGAAAAAAGGAAAATCAAACCAAAAAGTAAAGGAGCCAAATGACCGTGTTTCAGACGCGTTGCAAAGAGAAGTCAGCGGTAATGGGACTCGGCACACGGCGCGCGGACGGGCAAAGTGGGTCAGCGCGGGGACTTCTGAGGCCTGAGGGCTTTCATCTGTCCCAGCGTGTCCGGGACGAGGGGGCTGCACGGGCGGGCGGGCGGGGGTGGGGCGGCTCCTAACGGCCCCCAGCCCCCGCCGCCTTCCGGGGGACCAAGTCTCACGGTGTGCCCATTGTCACTCATCCCGCCTTTAAGAACTCTGCTTTCTGGACGTGTCATTCTCGGCGAAACTGCGCCTGCATCGCTGTGCACTGGTTCTTGGGAAAGGGAACATTTTAAGATAATTTTTAATTCTCGGTTATTAGGCTGTAACGCAAACAGTCATTTTCACAGCCCAACCATTTTCAGAAGGAGAAAATAAACGCTATATTATCCCTTTCTGCCTTGTCACAGTTATGGGATTTTAAGTGAGACTAAATTATCCGGAGGTCGCCTGGAGATGAAAACTAATCGCCCTTCTCACGAGATGGTGTCCCTTCATTCGTCAAAACCGAAACAGCAAAATGAGCACAAATACCCCAGATTACATCAATCTCCCCCGTCTGGACGCTGACGAGCGGAAAGACACAGGAGACCGTCTCTCGGCCGCCGTCTGGGGGGGCAGAGCGGGCCGGAGGGGGCGGCCGGCCGTGTGTCCTCCCGGCCCGACCCTCTCCCCGGGGCTGGCGCGGCGTCAAATGAACGCCTCCCTCCGGGATGGATGGTGTCCGTTTCCGTCTGCGTTGGGGACCCGTGCCCCAGTGCGCTCTCTCGCCAGGGCAGCGGGAGAACTCGGGGAGCCCCGCAGGCCCGTGGGATGCCGGCCCAGAGCGCCCCAGATGCCCGCGGCCCAGCGCTTCCTCCGAGCTGGGTTCTGCGGGCAGATGTCCTCGCCCGGCTGGGAGTCCCCTCTCCCTCGCCCCAGGCCCCTGCCCCTCAGAGTGACCTTGCCTCGGACCTGCCTTTGGTGGGCAGCAGAGGCCACCGGGCCGGGGCTGGGCCAGGGACCCTGCTGCCTGTGTCCCGGGGTCCTCACCCCACCCTGCCCTCCCCCTCCGATGCGGGCCCCTTCCCCCCTCGAGGATCCCAGTCTGACCCCGGTCCCCAGCAGGGCCGCGCCCCGGCCCCACCCAGTCCCCAGGAAGCCTGAGGCCGGGTGACTGGGTGGTGTCCCTTCCTGCAGGTGGGAGCGGAGGGTGCCCAGGCCGGGGTTGGCGGGGGGCGCCCGCCCTGAGACTCTGCACACTGAAGGCGGGCGCCCTCCTGGAGGGTTCCCGGGCACAGGGAGCGAAGTTGGGGGCCGTGTGAAAGGGCACTCGAGAGAGTTAGAAGCTCCTGGGAAGGGGCGCTGGAGGGATCAACGGCACGAGGGACGGCGCAGCCAGACCCTCCCCGACTGCGGATGGAGGTGGGCGCAGACTCTCGAAATGTCCCATTGCGACTCTCGCTCCCCCAGGTGAAGAGGAGGTGCCAGGCTTGACACCTTCACCTGGGAGGCGCGGCACTTCACGCGGACCCGCAGCTGCTCTCCCTGCGTCTGCGCAGGCCGGGCTGGCCTCGGTTCTCTTTCCTCCTGGCAAAGTCAGCCGTCAGGGGCCCGGAGTGGCGCTGAATCCCCGCCTGGCGCCGCGGCCGGAGGACCTGCCTTTGAGCCCCGTCCTCTGGGCCGGGCAGGGCGCCAGGCGGGTGCAGGTGCCGCTGCGGGGGGCTGTGTTTTGGCGCTTGAGGCAAGAGTCAACCCCTCTCGAGGGCCCCCAGGGACCCCTCTGAGCCTTCACAAGCCTCCGTGCTGCCCCGGCGGCCTTGGGGAGGGAGGGAGCGCAGGCACCGCCCAGAGCCGCGGGCCGGAGCTCCGTGGTCCCCGAGGCGTGATCTCTCTGCCCAGGCCACCTCTGACCACCTGGAACCCCTCTGAGTGGACACCTGACATCCCTGTACCTTCTTCTAGAAAGAGCGTCCTCATGGCCGGGCGCGGTGGCTCACGCCTGTAATCCTAGCACTCTGGGAGGCTGAGGCGGGAGGATTGCTCGAGGTCAGGAGTTCAAAACCAGCCTGAGCAAGAGCGAGACCCCGTCTCTACTCTAAATAGAAATAAATTAATCGGCCAATTAATATATATAGAAAAAGTTAGCCGGGCATGGTGGCGCATGCCTGTAGTCCCAGCTACTCAGGAGGCTGAGGCAGGAGGATCGCTTGAGCCCAGGAGTCTGAGGTTGCTGTAAGCTAGGCTGACGCCACAGCACTCACTCTAGCCTGGGCAACAAAGTGAGACTCTGTCTCAAAAAAAAAAAAAGAAAAGAAAGAGCATCCTCGTGTGGTCTGGTTAGGATTGACCCCACCGCTGGCCCTCAGATCCAGGTACGGGTACCCGTCCTGGGCCCGCCAACCAGCACTTAGGTCAGCACGGCGACATCAGTTCTGAGGCTGGGGCCGTGTTGGCCGGACTTGCAGAGCCTGGAGCCCCGGACACCCTGCTGCTTCCACAGGGGAGTCTACCCGCCAGCCCGCAGGGGCGGGGAGGGACGGAGGGAGTCTGAGTTCCCATGCTGTTGCCTAAGCCCCTGGATTCAGCCCAACATGAACTCCACAATCCCTGGACTTCCAGGCACACATGCACCAGGGTGTGTAAGCGACATTGTTTCTCACAGGACAAGAATGTAAACAAGATAGATGCCATCAACGGGGGGCAGGCCAAATTAAACACAGTGTGTCGCAGAATGAAAGACGTCACAGCTGCAGGGTGACTGCGTAGCTCTGGATGCCCTGACACGGGACCTTCTCCAGGTCTCTGGGTGAGTGAGAGCCAAGTGCAGAGCAGGCAGCTAGCATGCGCCTTCTGTTTAAGCACAAGGAGAGGCCGGGCGCGGTGGCTCACGCCTGTAATCCTAGCACTCTGGGAGGCTGAGGCGGGAAGATGACTTGAAGTCAGGAGTTCGAAACCAGCCTGAGCAAGAGTGAGATCCCGTCTCTACTATAAATAGAAAGAAATGAATTGGACAACTAAAAATATACAGAAAAAATTAGCCGGGCATGGTGGCGCATGCCTGTAGTCCCAGCTACTCGGGAGACTGAGACAGGAGGATTGTTTGAACCCAGGAGTTTGAGGTTGGGTGAGCTAGGCTACGCCACGGCACTCACTCTAGCCCAGCAACAGAGTGAGACTCTGTCTCAAAAAAAAAAAAAAAAAAAAATCAAGGAGAGGGCAAGAGCATATCTCTCCTCGCTTACATATGCAACGAAAACCCCGGAAGGAAGCATGAGTTCCCCATAAGCTGTGCCCGTGTGGTCTGAGCAGAAACGGGCTTGATGGGTGGGGTGAGACGGAGGCTTCTCAGTGAGTGACTTTCAGATCACTTTTGATTTTTTAATATATTCTCTATCCACAAAGTCGGGTTTTTTAGTTTAAATAAGAGAGAGATTTGACCCAATTATGCCTGAAAATGTCCTATTCTGTTTCTGTTTTCAATACTGAGAAAGAAAAAGAAAAAAAACTAGAGGGGAAAAAACCCACTTCAAACACCAAAATATAGTTTTGTTTTCTAAATGCACACAGAATAATAAAATGTGGCTGGGGGAGGGGGGCGTGTATTTTGAACTGACCTGAAAAAAACCTGTTAGTTCTTATGACCCAACACTGCCGCCTTAGGAGCTAAGCCCAGCAAGAAAGCGCACTGCGTGTGTGTGTGTGTGTGTGCGTGTGTGTGTGTGTGTGTGTAAAATATTATGTTTCCAGAACAAGGGAACATGCATCCCTGCAAGGAGTTCGGCTCAGTCGTGTGGCCCGAGTTTTTTTGGGGGCGAGGGCTGGGGCAGCTGGAGGGATGGGAAGACGGGTAGGAGAGCCTTGACCGCCACGACAAAACACGTGACCTTGGTCCTTAGAGGGTGACAGAGCCACCGAGGTTTCCCAGCGGGAGAGAGTCACGGTCGGATCCGTGTTTTGCAAAGCTCAAGACGGCTGCCACGGAGCGGGCCAGGGAGGAGCAGACCGCACTGGCTGATGCGGCGTGCTAAAACCAGCCGAGATTCCTTGGGACTGTGCCTCTGAGAGGCGGGGTCCATTTCTTTGCTGGAACCAGGCAGAAGTGACATGCCGGTTCCAGGCCACCTTCCCTTCCTCCTGCATGGAACTCAGCTGCCATCCTGTGAGGAAGCCTGAGCGGCTGCGTGGAGGAGGACGAAGGGCCCGGCCACCGTCTCCAGCTGTGCCCCAAGCCCCACCCAGCACCGTCTTGCCAGCCACGAGTCAGCCTCCTTGGCAGTGGCTGGGCCAGCCCCAGCGGGGCCACCTCGAGTCATGCTGCCATGGAGCAGAAGTGAGCTGTCCCTGCCCATCCTGCAGAATCGGGAGCAAGTAAATGCTTTAAACCACTCATTGTTGGGACGATTTGTAATGTGGCACTAAATACCGGAAACACTGGTCGTGGGCGGCTTAATGGCGGAGCCTGAGCTGGGGCCGGAGCGGTGGCGGGGGGGAAGCCTGGAGGGTCTGGCGGCTGTTCCCACCGGCCGTCTCCCGCCGAAACCACAGCGGCCCCTCCCGGCCCCACCCCACAGCAGACAGTGGCCGTTTCCCTGGCGATGCAGCCGGGCTTGGGGGCAGCTGCCCGGCAGGGGCCGCCATCTGGGCAGCCGGCAGGACAGCTGTGCTCCCCGGAAAAGGCTGTCCCTGGCCACGGTAATTGGCCGTGTCCTTCCTTTGGGAAGGAGGCCTGACTCCTCAAACATAATAACAGGGTTTGAGAATTTAATTTCCCCCCCAGGGTCACGATGCATTCTGCTGTCGGTGCGTCCCAGGGGAAGAAAGCTCTTACCACTAAGGGTCTGTCAACCTGATTTGCTCTTAATCAGTGTTTATGGCCATTATCCCGCCCGATCTATGTCTTCTTTTACAAAAACACAGAGCACGACAGGGCTTTTCACTGCTCCTCGGAGCAGAGCCCGGTCGCAGGTGCTTCTCCGTGGAAGCAGGGAGGCCTTGGCCCCGTCACTCTTGACCGGCTCGCCTCACTAACCGGGCTCCCAGTTCCGGGGGACGGGGGCTCCCCGCCTTCCACCTCACCCCGCGCCTGGGGTTGCACAATAGCACACAGCACCCGGCTCAGTCTGAATGTCAGATAAATAACGAAGAACTTTTTGGTATAATACGTCCAAACATTGCATGAGACATAATTACGATAAAAAATTACTTGATGTTTATCTGAAATTCACATGTGTCTGTGCGTTCTGTATTTTGATCTGCCCAACCGCTCCTGAGTCACGCGGGGGGCCATTCGGGGTGAAATGGACTGACCACAAAAGCAGGAAGGACTCAGGGAAAGGTGGGGCTGTGTGGGCGGGAAGGACCCCGGGTTGTGGCAGAAGCTCGGGGAGCAGAGCCCCGGCCAGCAAAGGTGGCCGGAACCGGGTGACCAGCTGCTCCAGTTTCACACCGAAACTCCGAGTCCCGGGAAACCCTCAGTCCTAGGAAACAGGGGTGGTTGGTTGCCCTAAGAGGGAAGGGTGCTGTGGATAGAGGAACTAACAAGTGCAAGGTTACCGAGGCGGGTTTGCCCCCTGGAAAGAGCTGGAATCCATCCCCTCCTGCCGTGCAGGGCCAGGGCCAGCGCAAGGCGGGCGAGGCAACTGCCGCGGGTGCAAAACTTAAGGGGTGCCCCAAACGGAGCGATCACGGTAAATAAGCTTTCAATGCAATATTTACAAGTCAAATTAATATAAATATCCACAGTGAACAAATTGTCAAAAATTCAGAGTTCCTCAAAAAGTTAAGCATAGAATTACTATGTCACCCAGCACCCCGACTCCTGGGTATACACCCCGAAGAACTGAAAACAGGCGCTCCAAAACACGGACGCTCACAGCGGCGTTACCCGTGATTGCCAAAGGGGAAACAACTCCAGAGTCTGTCAACCGGCAAAGGGATAAAAGCGCGGCTTATCCATGCAGGAACGAAGCGCCGGCATATTCTACATGAACCGCAAAACATGCTAAGAGAAAGGGGCCAGTCACTAGGGCAGAGCACGGTGCCATCCATCCGAAATGCCCAGAGCAGGCGCACACGGCAGTCTCCCTCACAGCTCTCAGGAGGAGCCAGCCCTGCTGACGCCTTGGTGGGCGACTTCGGCCTCCAGAGCTGAGACAGCACACTTCTGTTGTTGGAGCTGCCTGGGCGGTGGCAGCTTGTTACGGCGGCCCAAGCAGACTAAAACAAGCGACAGGCCGGGCACGGTGGCTCACGCCTGTAATCCTTGCACTCTGGGAGGCCGAGGCAGGCAGATTGCTCGAGGTCAGGAGTTCGAAGCCAACCTGAGCAAGAGCGAGACCCCGTCTCTACTATAAATAGAAAGAAATTAATTGGCCAACTAATATATCTAGAAAAAATTAGCCAGGCATGGTGGCGCATGCCTGTAGTCCCAGCTACTCAGGAGGCTGAGGCAGCAGAATTGCTCGAGCCCAGGAGTTTGGGGTTGCTGTGAGCGAGGCTGACGCCACGGCACTCTAGCCTGGGCAACAAAGCAAGACTCTGTCTGAAAAAAAAATAAAATAAAAAATAAAACAAGCTACAGTGTCAAAAGCTTGCCAGCACCCAGCTGGGCTCTGGGGCCAAGGGCTACTCAGACTGTCCAAGAGAGCTTGGGACCAGCACAGTCTTTCCCGGAGGTAACCCGGTAGTTTCTAACAAAGATTGAAATGTGCACACCTTGTGGCCCTGGCCCCAGGCTCAGACGCTGTCACCTGCTTCTGGGAGGTTTCTGCATTGAGGACGTTTGTCACATCTCAGACACCAGGAACCATGCGGATGTCCACGGCCCGGGGAAGGGCAGCTGAGGTCCATCATCCACACCATGGAGTGGTGCCGGCTCCCGGAAAGAAAACTAAGACGCCAAAACGAAAGAGGCAAGTTACAAAAATACAAGCAAAGCAAAATCCCACTTTGCCTTTCTCTTTTAATTGCATATACAGGGAAAACTCAGAAACACATGGAAGAAGACACACTTTTTTTGTAGAAGTTCTGCTAGAAGCACGGATGGCAGAACTTGCATATTGTACTTTTAAAACTTTTTAATCATATGGAACCAAAAAAGAGCCCAAAGAGCCAAAGGAATCCTGAGCAAAAAGAGCTAATCTGGAAGCATCACATTTCCTGACTTCAAATTGTACTACAAGGTGACAGTAACCAAAACAGCATGGTACTGGGGTAAAAGTAGACACACAGGTAGATGAAAACAAATAGAGAACCCAGAAATAAAGCCAGAGACTTACAACCAACTGATCTTCAACAAGCAGACAAAAGCATGCACTATGGGAAGGACTCCCTGGTCAATAAATGTGCTGGGAGACCTGGAGAGCTAGGTGCAGAAGAATGGAACTGGGTCCCCACCTCTCACCGTGCACAAAAATTCACTCAGGATGGACTGAAGGCTTAAAGGTAAAACCTGAAACCAGAAAAATTCTAGAGGAAAACCTAGGAAAAATTCTTCTGGACATTGGCTTAGGCAAAGAATTCATGACTAAGACTCCCAAAGCAAATGCAACAAGAACAATAATAAATAAATGGGACTTAATTAAACTAAAAAGCTTCTGCACAGCAAAAAGAAACAACCAGCAGAGTTCACAGACATCCTACAGAATGGGAGAAAACATTTGCAAACTGTACATCTGGCAAAGGGCCGATATCCACAATCTATAAGGAACTCAAGCAAGGCAGCAAGAAAAATAAAATCCCCATTAAGAAGTGGGCAAAGGACACGAGCAGACCTTATTCAAAAGAAGAGACACAAATGCCCAACCAACATGAAAAAAATGCTCAATATCACTAATCATCAGGGAAATGCAAATTAAAACCACGATGAGATACCACCTTAACCCGCTCAGAAAGGCCATTAATAAGAAGTCAAAGAACAATAGATGCCGGTGCAGAGGCGGTGGAAAGGGCCCGCTTGTACACTTTGGTGGGAATGCAAACTCGTGCAGCCTCTATGGAAAGCCGTGCAGAGATTAAGCAAAGAGCTAACAGTAGATCTACCATTCGATCCAGCAATCCCACTACTGGGTACCTGCCCAGAGGAAAGGAAGTCATTATATCAAAAAGACACCTGCACTCATACGTTCGTCACAGCACAAGTCACAATAGCGAGGATGTGGAATCAACCTACGTGCCCATCAACCGAGACTGGGTAAAGAAAATGTGGTCTATATTAATATGCACGACGGAATACTACTCAGCCATAAAAAAGAATGACATTGTGTCTTCTGCAGCAACTTGGATGGGACAGGAGGCCGTTATGCTGAGTTAGTGCAGGAATGGAAATCCAAATACCACGCGTTCTCCTTGCCAGACTGCGGGTGGGCAGGGCACACGGTGGTACGACTGGCGATTCCGAAGCGGAAGGATGGGAGGAGGAGGAGGGAAGAAAAGCTGAGTCCACTAAAAACCCAGACGTCACCACGATACAATTCATCCAAGTAACCAAACCCACAGTGCCCCTAAATCTACCGAAATTTTAAAAAGAAAAACTTTAAAGAAAGTGATACGATTCTGGACGGTTTTCACTCTGTTTTACAATTTTCTTGTCTTCTGCAAATAAGAACTCCTCCAACAACAAGCATTTAAAATAAACTAAGTCAACACCAAGGCAACACAGGTAGCAGTCAAGACACGGGTCCCACGAGGCCCCTTCCCTCCCAGCATCCCCGGAGGAGCTGCAGAATTGACCAGCTCGAATCCAGATAACTCCAGGTGACCGGTCAGTACCTTGGAAGTCCTTCCTCCCCGCCCCATTTCATTTCTAGAGACCCTTCCAGGCAGGGAGTTTACAGGTGAGGAAGTGGAGGCTGCCTCCAGGTTCAAGGCCACACAGCCGTGACCGCCGAGGCGGGATTTGAACCCGGGCCTTTCCCAGCCTCTGTGTTGGTTTCCCTGGTGGGCTCCAGGGATGGGGCAGAGGCTGGTGGTCACGTCCCAGCCCCGACTCAGCTGGATTATCAACTCACACCCCAAAGCGCCACCACCCTGAGCCTGCCCGGGGCAGGGCTGCTGGACCGCTCCAGGCAGAGTGGCCAGCCGGCTGTCCCTAGCCGGGCCTGCCCTTCGAGGGGCCACCCCCAGTGCCATGGTGGCACGTGAGCTAGTCGGGTCCCGGGTTAGCTCTTCCCAGAACCGCCTGTCTCCCAGTGACACTGACCCGCAGCGATGCCCGGCGCCCCTTAAGTGGTGTGGGTCAACTGCTGCCCGCCTCAGCCGGGGCGAGCTGGTGGGGGACACGCCGTCACCCTCTGACAGGTGAAGCTCTGGGTGACGGCTGACTCAGACGGGCCTGGGGCGGGATGGTGCCGAGACGCGAGGCAACACAGAGGAAGCTCGGTCAGAATGGGGAGAGGACGCAGAGGCGGGCCAGAGACAGCGCGGGCCGGCCGCCCCGGTTCACCAGTGGAGAGACGGTCACTGCGGGAAGCGGGTGCGGGACGCCCAGAGGTGTGGGGCGCCCGGAGGTGCGGGGCGCCTGGGAGGTGCGGGGCGCCCGGAGGTGCGGGGCGCCTGGGAGGTGCGGGGCGCCCGGAGGTGCGGGGCGCCCGGAGGTGCGGGGCGCCTGGGAGGTGCGGGGCGCCCGGAGGTGCGGGGCGCCCGGAGGTGCGGGGCGCCTGGGAGGTGCGGGGCGCCCGGAGGTGCGGGGCGCCTGGGAGGCGCGGGGCGCCGGGAGGTGCGGGGCGCCTGGGAGGTGCGGGGCGCCCGGGAGGTGCGGGGCGCCTGGGAGGTGCGGGGCGCGCAGCAGCAGAGGGGTGGGGCAGTGGCGGCTGGAGACACAGGTGCGTTGTGAACGTACAGCCGGCCCTCCACTCATGTGCCCTTTCTGCATGTGGATTAACGGGAGTTTTCTAAACGTGCGCATAGTTTTTGAAGTTCCTTAAAGTATTTTGGGTTCCTGAGAGGCAGGGAGGAGCAAGTGTGTGCCACCTTCCTGCACAGCCTGGCCCAGGTGGACATGCCAGCCTCACTTCCCCCGCCCCCCGCCCCTCCCTGGCACCCGCATCCCGTTGGCCGGATGGACGGACAGACGGACCGCTCCACATGGCCCCGGGGGCGGCCGATGGGCCTGACTCAGGGCCAGGAAACAGGTGCGCTGCGCGGGGCCTGCCGCTGAGTCACAGCTTCCCTCCCCCGGGCTGAGCTGCCCAGAAAACACCCGACCGGCTGAGTCACCCCAGGGCGCAGTTGGCTTCCCTGCCCCCAGCTCCGGGGGCCGCTGTTCCAGATGGGTTCGCCCTGGGGGTGGGGGAGACAGGGGGCGGGGCCGGCGGAGTGGGCGGGGCAGCGGTGGGCGGGGCCGGCGGGAGGGGCGTGGCGCGCAGGCCTGGGCTGGAGGCCGCTTAGGGAGCGGGCGCCGCACTGCAGGGCAAGGATGCCCCCACCCAAGAGCCCAGGACTTGTGACGTGACCAAGCAAGACCACCAAGAACAGTGCCCCCACTCCACTCGCCGCCCAGTGCGTCTGGGATGGGTGGTTGCGGGGGCTTCCGGAGAGGCCCGCTGGCCCCCAAGACTCCTGCTAATCAAGAGCCAAACACCTGGCAGGGCGTGGTGGCTCACGCCTGTAATCCTAGCACTCTGGGAGGCCGAGGTGGGCGGATTGCTGGAGGTCAGGAGTTCGAAACCAGCCTGAGCAAGAGCGAGACCCCGTCTCTACTATAAATAGAAAGAAATTAATTGGCCAACTAATATATATATAGAAAAAATTAGCCGGGCATGGTGGCGCATGCCTGTAGTCCCAGCTACTTGGGAAGCTGAGGCAGGAGGATCGCTTGAGCTTAGGAGTTTGAGGTTGCTGTGAGCTGGGCTGATGCTACGGCACTCACTCTAGGCTGGGCAGCAAAGCAAGACTCTATCTCAAAAAAAAAAAAAAAAAAAAAAGAGCCAAACACCTTTAAAAGATGCAGCTCTCCGCATCCCCCTAGTGACTCTAGGCTTGTTTCAATCCCATCTCCCTTCCCGGGTGGGGCTCTGTGACAGCCACTCTGTAGGGCAAATTCCTGTCACCTGTCTCAGTGCCAGGGGAGCGGGCACACGGGCGGTGGGGAACTCCCGGAACCACCCCCACCCCACCCCACCCCCCGCCAGCAGCAACTCCACTGCACGTGTGAGTGCGCTGAATGTGCCCCAATAAGCGTTCCCTCCAGGGACCAGATAAACGCCCCAGAGCCCAGACGAAACGCATCCTCCATCCAGCGCCCCTCAGAGGACCGACACGTCTGCAGCCTGTCCAGCACCACTTTGCTGGGGGGAAGCTTGGGGAAGGCGCAGTGCCAGGAGACAGGTCTTAACTGATCCAGGTTACAAGCTCACCTCCAAATTTCACAAAAATTGACAACCATGAAGACCCGTGGCCCTAGGGCCCGCCTGGGGCAGAGCCTAGGAACCAACCGCCCTTCCTCTTTAGCCCCGAACCCCGATTTTAGCTGCTCGCGTCACCATGCATAGCGAAAGACCCCATTTTGTGCCCGGGCGTGACTCTGGCCAGCAAGAAAGGGGTGAGGGATCTCCCCAAAGGCTCCTTAAATGTCCTTAAACCTCCCAAACTCCCCCCGTCCTCCTTTTCTGCCTTCTTCTCAGCTTGCGCCCAAAGCTCTCATTCCTACTGCCTTAACCCCGTAGTGAAAGCACCCAACTGTACGCAAATCTTCACTCGGATTATGAATCCTTTTAACAAAGTTATATAGAATAATTGAATACAGACTCAAAAACTCATTCACAGAATGGCATAATTGATATAAGTGAACATAACTTTTGCTGTAGCTGGATCCTTTGCAAGCTACTATTTTTTATGGGAGCAATTCTGGGGACTTTTTCCACGACTCCGTCACTGGAGTGGGGCCAGGTGGGGTGGCCGGCTGGAAGTCACGGAATGGGAGGATCGGGGGTACAGACGCTTGCGGGTCGAGTAAAAGCCAACTGCAGATCATCCAGCCGTCGGCTCGTATTTTTCACTAGCGATGCAATCACCGGGAACTGGCAGGTGGCATCCATCATGCTCTCTTCCAAGCCTCCCTCTTCTGCGAGCCCACCTCGCAGACATTAGCTTCTTACTCGCCTTGGAGGTGGTGTAGCTTCTCGTTGGTCTGTACTCACTGATTCCGTCCTTCGTCAAACATCTGTGGACTGTTTTGTGCAAGACACTGAAAAGAGTAATTCCAACTGCGTATGACAGAAAACCTCCAAATAACACTGGCTTAAATTAGAGAGAAGCTTCTTTGTCTCTATTGTGGAACAAGCCTAGAAGTCTGCAGCCCAAGGACCTGGGCTCCTTCAGTCCTACTATCTATGCTCTGAAGCCACCCTAAGATGACTGTGGTCTTCGTGGTCCAAAGTGGTTGCTCACCTCCAGCCATCACGTCCATATTGCAGGCAGCAGGAAGAAAGAAGGGAAAAGGATCAAAATGGGGCCTACCCATGTGATCCCCACCACCACCTGGAATGTGATGGGCCTCACTCTTCACCTGGCCAGTCCTGCTCACCTGTCAGGTCTGGCTCCCTGAATCCATACACCTCTTTCTAATGACAATGAGGGGGTTGTTTGTATTATATAATTGCTGTTGCACACAGTCGGTCCTCTTTGTCCATGGTGGACTGGTTCCGGGACCTCTCCACCCCAACGATATCAAAACCCAAGGATGCTTAAGTCTCTGATGTAAAATGGCCTGATATTTACATACAGTCTACACACCTCCTCCAAACGATACAGAAGACCGAACACTCCCGTGTACTTTACATCATCTCCAGATGACCATGTAAATAGCTGTTATGCTGTATTGTTTAGGAAATAAGAAAAGAAGTCTGGGCTGGGTGGGTGCAGTGGCTCACGCCTGTAATCCTATCACTCTGGGAGGCCGAGGCGGGCGGATTGCTTGAGGTCAGGAGTTTGAGACCAGCCTGAGCAAGAGCGAGACCCCGTCTCTACTAAAAATAGAAAGAAATTAATTGGCCAACTAAAAATACATAATAAAAATTAGCCGGGCGTGGTGGCACATGCCTGTAGTCCCAGCCACTCGAGAGGCTGAGGCAGAAGGATTGCTTGAGTCCAAGAGTTTGAGGTTGCTGTGAGCTAGGTTGACGCCACAGCACTCACTCTAGCCTGGGCAACAGAGCGAGACTCTGTCTCAAAAATAAATAAATAAAATAAAATAAAAATAAAAATAGAAAAAATTAGCCGGGTGTGGTGTTGAGCGCCTATAGTCCCAGCTACTCGGGAGGCTGAGGCAGGAGGATCCCTTGAGCCCAGGAGTCTGAGGCTGCAGTGAGCTATGAGGATGCCACTGCACTCTAGCAGGGATGACAGAGTGAGAGTCTGTCTCAAAAAAAAAGCAAAAAAGGAAGAAGAAAAGGAAAAGTCCAGAAGCGGTCAGTACCGATGCAACCATGCATCCTGACTGCACAGTGCAGGGTCCACAGGCGGTTGTGGTTGGATCGTGGCTGCCGGCTGTATCTGGCTTACGACTCACCAGACTGTAACCTGCAGGAGGGCAGGACCTACCCAGCGTCAGGGGCACGCCTGGACGAGCTGCTGAGCGGCCAGCCCAGGTGTTCTCTCTCGTTTGGGCCGGCAGGTGCAGGCCGGTGCCCCTCCGTGACGCAGAGCAGAGCTGCCGAGGGAAGAGGGCACAGCCCGCTCGCAAGCTGGGGAGGGGCAGTAAATGATGCTCTCTGTGCGATTCCATTACCATAATGGCGATCCATTTTGTCTGCCACACACTGGGCCGTCTTCAAGATGACAAGTTGACAATGACTCCCATTGGGTCATTGCTGGGAGAAGAGCCATTATCGCACGGCTGTGGTTCCAGCACAGCCTGTGCTGGGAAGCAGGCATCTGTCGCCCCAGGTGTGCTGTCCTCATTTGTCTGAGCGAATCTGCCCTCCCAGGGGACCGCGGCATGCCTGGGAGCCACCGCCTTGCTGGGCCCGTGGCCGTCCCGTGCTCTGCGCACTTCCCTGCCGGGGTCACTGGCCGAGGTCCAGGATTCGCACAGAGACCAAGGGAGAAGTGACGACAGTGGGTGTCACCCCAAGTGACAAAAGAACTTAGGGACCTGGAGGAATAGGGCGCAGGCATATTTGTTTTGAGTACGTGTGTTTAATTATTCAATGTAGCTTTTATAAATGGATTCATGATACTTATGAGATTTGCTTACAGTTTTTCCATGAGACATGTGAAAAAGGAGGCCAAGGTGGTTTTGGTCCTTTTTTTGCTGTTCCTGCTCTGTCAGTTGCAGGGCTGACACCTCCCGGGGTCTGTGCCCATCCGCCCTCCCCAGCCCTCATGGCCACACGGCCCGACCGGGATGGGTGCCTCAGGGCTCGGCTCCCCAGGAAGGCCTGGGCGCTGTCGTGATGAACAGCTCGGTGACCCCACCTGGGCACATTACTTAACAAGGGCGCGACATGCGCCGTCTGCCTGCGGGGCTGCCTCCCCACTTTCAGACCTGAACCACGGCTCTACCTACGGCCAGGTGTCAGCCCCTGGCCTGCCTGTGACCGAATTTTCTTTAGGATCTTGGAAAACACGTGAGAGTCACGGACGCTACAGAGAGGCACGTCTCTCTGCACCTGTAGGTTTTATACATTTGCAAGAAAAAGGATGACTTAAAGGCTAATCTTTTTTTTTTTTTTTAATAAGGAGGTTCTTATCAGATAAACTACCCTGAAGTTTCTTTTAAAGCAAAAAGGGAAACAAAAAGAGTACACAGACCTCAGTGGAGGCAGTTGAAGCCTTAACAGGACATGCCTCATCTTCCCGCCCAGGACTAAGGGACGGGCTTTAAGACTATTCTTGAATCCATCTCTAGGATTTGGGTTGAGAGTTTCTGCTCCTTCAAACAGACTAAGAGCCTCCGTGACAAAGCCAGTGGAGAAAATAATTGTAAGCCGGCTCCGGCGCCATCGGGGAGAAGGGGCCTAACAGAAGGAGGAGATGCTGAAGTCGAGGAAGATGTCCCATGCAGGCGACGGGGCCGTCCTCGGAAGGAAAACGAGAGTTCTGGAACGACAGCAGGACTCCCGGGAAGCCGCCGGTCAGCAGAGGTTGTGGCGTTTCTCAGCTGGCCGGGCCCATGCCCACACCCACGCCATCTGCCTGCAAGGACAGGGGCCTGAGAGGGCGTCCCCTCACTTCTCCGCTGAGCCACAGCAGGCTGCCCCTGCCCACCGTGGGCCCAGGCTGCCAAGGGCACAGCCCGCCCTCCCTCCCCCCTCCGCAGTGGGAGTGCGCTTCGGGGCTTACCGCGGGCCTCGGAAACCAGGCTGAGAGCCCGAGTCAGGGCCCCTGCCCCCACTGTCCTCCCGCCCCTGGCTGCCAGAAATAGGAGTGACCGGGGGTCAAACTGTGCCCTTGAGAACACCCCCAGCCCTCAACCTTGTCACGCCAGGAGTCTGTTCCTAAGACACCTCCCCATGCCAGGTCTCCTGCCCGCATCCCTTCCTCCCATGGGCCGGAGCCCTGCGCCCTCCTAGCCAGCCAGCTGGCCCGGCCGCCGGGTGCCCGCGCCCTTCCTCGCCCATGTGGGGCAGGGGGCTCTCCTGTGGGGCAGCCCCCAGTGTCTGCACAGGGGTTCTGAAGACTAACATGCAGGGGCGTGTAAGATGCCACTGTCATTATGATCATTTGTGCTGCACCCCGTTGGCCCCAGGGTCCCAGATGACATCGAACCCATCCCAAACTCGGCTCAGTGTGGGGGAGACCGCGTCCCACGGCCACGGGTGTGGACTCCGGTGGTGTCCCGCCCGGCGGGGGAGGGGCGGGCGGGCTTGCAGTGGCCGGCTCCTCCGCCTGCAGGAGCCCAGAGGCGCCACACCTGCGCGTCTCCCGACGTCCAGGAACTGGGTGAAGGACGACCGTGGGCCTGTGCCCTTCACTGCACTGTCCTCGCCCGTGCAGCTCGGCAGGTGTCCCGGACACGCCACCAGGGCCTTGCCACTTGCCGCAGCACAGCCTCTGCCTGCCGCTGTGCCCACCTGCCCGTGCCCCGGCGGGAGCCTGGGCCGGTCTCAGCTCCGGACGCGGCGGCACCCACGCACTCAACCGCGACCCGGCCCTGCTCCAAACTCGCTCTTGCAAGCGCACCGCGGGGCCGGGACAGGCGCAGCGACAGCCCGAGCTGCTAAGCCCGGCGCCTGGGTGGCCAAGGCCACAGCCCCCACGCTGGGATGGCCCAGCAGCCCCTGGGCCTGACCGCCCAGCCCTGACTGCCCCTTGTGGCACGACGGGAGGGGCGCTGGGCGCGGGGCGGGGGGGCTCCTGCCCTCCCAGGCCTGAAGCCTCGCTCCATCCACCCTGGGAGGGCAGGCGGGGCGCCCACCGCCGCCCGGTGCCCGGGACCTCCGACGGGCCTGGCTGCTTGGACGGAGGGTCGTCCCGGCCGCGCCGCCCTCAGGTCTGGGGCGCCGCGGCGCTCGCGGGCTGGGACCCCAGGTGGGGTAATGGGGTGGGGTAACGGGGTGGCGTCTCCGCCACGGCGGTGACCAGGGCGCTGGTTTGGGGTCTCTCCTGCCGGGTTTGGGGGGCTCTAGCAGATTTGGGGGAGTCCCTCCCGCGGGGTGATGGGGGCTCTCCGCTGTCCCCCCGCCCCCCACGTACTGAAGGATCGCAGCGGCGGAGACTCGAGTTCCGGGCACTCCCCCCGCGTGCGGCGGCGAGGCGGGGGCGGCACCGAGCCGTGACGCGGGGCCGGGCGTGCGGGAGCCGCATAAGTAGCGGCGGCGGCGGCGGCAGCTGCGACTCCGGCCGGCCGCGGACACGTCGAGGGAGCCCCGCCCGCGCCTCCCGCCTCGCCGCTAGACCGCGCCATGCGGTGAGCGCCCGCCCGCCGCCCAGACCCGCCGCCCGCCGCCCAGACCCGCCGCCCGCCGCCCAGACCCGCCGCCCGCCAACCCGCCGCCCGACCCGCCGCCCAGACCACCGCCCCGCCGCCCCAATCGGCCGCCCCAGCGCAGCCTCTCGCTCAAGGTACCCGCGCCGCGCCGGCCCGCGCCCCTCCGAGGCCCCTGCGCGCTCCTTTGCCGCCCGCCTCCCCGGCCCGGCCCCTCCGCGCCGCGCCCGCGCCAGGCCCGACGTGCGCCCGGCCGCGACCGACGCCGCCCTCCCTTCCAGATGGCCCCGGGCAGCGCCCTCCTGCTCGCCTCCCTCCTCGCCGCCGCCGCGCTCTGTGCCACGCCGGGGTGCGGGTCCCCGGTAAGTGCGGGCGGGGACGGGCGCCTGCAAAGCCGGGCCTGCGGGGGGCGAAGGGGAGAGGGCGCCGCGGGGCACGGAGCGTCGGCTCTGCCCGCCGGCGCGGGTTGGGGCTCGCGGTGGCGCCGGGGAGGACCCGCGCGGGCGGCGGGGCGGGTTGGGGGCTGGCGGGGCGGGTTGGGGGGCCGGGCGGGGCCGGGCGGCGGGGGCGGGTTGGGGGCTGGCGGGGCGGGTTGGGGGGCCGGGCGGGGCCTGGCGGCGGGGCGGGTTGGGGGCTGGCAGGGCGGGTTGGGGTCCGGGCGGCGGGGCGGGCGGGGGCTTCTTGTCTCGGATCCTTCGGCGCCCGCTGCTCCCGGCATACAGAGGCCCGCGCTCTAAGCCGGCGCCGCCGGGAAATGCGGGCAAGTCGGGAGCACACTTGGTTCCATCCAGTTCCGTAG
Organism: Microcebus murinus; assembly: GCF_040939455.1. Classification (NCBI taxonomy): domain Eukaryota; kingdom Metazoa; phylum Chordata; class Mammalia; order Primates; family Cheirogaleidae; genus Microcebus; species Microcebus murinus. The sequence goes on from NC_134107.1 coordinate 8,850,959, forward strand.
AGGATCAGCCACCCCGGAGGACAAGGTGGCATCAACATGTGTCCTTAGCACCATTTAAGAGCAAGTGGGGTGCGTGCGCTGCGAGTTTGTGATCTCCGGCTCTAAAGTGAATTATTTGGTAAAGCAAGTAGTCCTATTTTCACGTCAAAGGTACTTTATTTAGGGGTGGATCTGGAATTTCTGGAGACTTCCAAACGTACATGCAGCATGCTAATTCCCCTGTCGTGCCTGGACGCCTGGGTACCCTTCATTTAGTGTTCTCTCCGGCACCGTCCTTGCTCTCTGACCGTCCCACCCTTTCTCCCATTCAAGGTAAAGGAAAAGAGAGGCTGGACCCTGAACAGCGCTGGCTACCTGCTCGGCCCGCGTAAGTGCCCTGGTGCATGGCCTCTGCCCCGGCCTTCCGATGCCCGTCCTGCCGTGTTTGTTAATCCCGCTCTTTCTGAGATACCTGTGGCCAGACATCACTGTGTGTGACACACTAATATCCAGCGTCAGTCCATAAAGGGGAGTGGGGCATCTCCGCAGGCCAGGCAGGGTGGTTCCAGGGAGGCAGCCAGCTGTGGACGTCAGTATTTGCGGCCCCTGGGCGGCACCCTCTCCCATTCCCCATTCCCGGAGAGGCAGCCCCAGACGCCGGTCAGCCCCCTCCTCCTCCTCGCCCCTCACCACAGCAGCTGTGCTCCTTCCTGGGGGCTTCTGACCTCATCTGCCCCCATCCCTTACGCGGAGGGCACCTCACCTCGGTGAGCTCCTGGCCCAGAAGAGAGGAGCTCTTCAACAACACCTGCTCTCCGTGCTACTTTGGAATATTGAAAATATGTTTATCAAGATTTTGAATCCTGAATTAGAAAACAAACTCGCTTTGCTATTAAGTGTAGCTCCGTGTCGGGCTGCACCACCAGGAGCTGTACATCTAGACTGGCTGTCAGAATGCTGTGCGACTTGCTGGCACGCCTTAGCGTCTCCTGTCGGCTAGGAAACGGCGGCAAGGGGAGGTCTGTGCAACAGCTGCGGCTGCACGCGAGTGTGGCTGTGGCTGAGGGTGCACGGTGAGATCAGGCCGCTTATAACTTCTCTGCGGATGTAGGACCAAGGACACTCTCTCTGGAAAAAGGAATTGATTTTGCTTAGTGTAGCTCACAGATGGCACAATCCACCCAGGCTAAGTAGCCAGGGACGGCCCCCGAGCTGTCCTCAGCCTGGTCCTTACCGGTTCCCTTCCTCCCCAGCCACGCCTCTGGTCAGCGCCCTCCTCGTCTCCCTCCTGGACTCCTGTGACAGTTTCTTAGGCGATTCCTCTGCTTGCAGCCACAGTGCCCCCACTCTCACACCGCTACACACAGGTGCACACATACACGCACACATGCACGCACTCCCTCTCCTCTTCCTCCTCCTTCCTCCCCTCCTCTTTCACCCCCCCTCCCCACCGCCCAGCTCCAGCCCTCCTCCCACACAGCTGCCAGAGTGGTCTCTGAAAATAAAAATCTGATTCCATCGCAAATGACAGTTCTTCAGCGGCCCCTTGTTTTCAGGGACGTAAGGACCCCCCCTCCCCGTCATCTGCCTGGAGAGGCCCAACTCGGCCGCCGGCTGTCCGGGACCGGAGCACGCTCCCGGGCCGTCCCACTCGGCTGGAGCCACATGTGCCCCGTTTTCCAGCCCCTTCTTAACTGGGCAGCCCCTTCTGTCCATCTGCAGCCCAGCGTAAGAGCTGTGCAAACGGTCACACGCCCTGGTGCCCTGGCGTGTGTGCCGTGTTCCTGGCCCAGGGTCCGTGGAGAACCGCCTTCCCCGCTGTGGTCTCCGCACGCTGACTTTACGCTTGCGGCCGACTTGTGTGTGTGCGTCAGTGAGAAGCAGCCGCGTGCTCAGAGCGCAGCAGCACTCACATGCTTCCCTCTCTGATCTGCAAGCAGATGCTGTTGACAGCCACAGATCATTTAACGACAAGCATGGCCTCGCGGGGAAGCGGGAGCTCCAGCCTGAAGACGAAGTGAAGCCAGGTGAGAGGACGCTAAACCCGGGGGCTCTGGGCGCTTCACTTCCCACCCTCTCCCGGGTGCATTCCGGGGGTGGCAGTGGGTATTGGGGCACCTGCCACCCGCCATTTATAGCTGCGGCCCAAGCCTGGCCTGGCCAACCCTGTTGGCAGCGAGAAACAGAAGCAGAGAAACCCCAGAGGAAGCTTGGGGGACGGCCGCAGGGACAGCAAGGGGGGTCCTGCTAGTCTAGGAAGCTGCCCGGGCGCCGGGGCCTCCGGGAGAGCGGGGGCTTCAACCAGGCCCCTCCCACACCCTGGGCAAGGTCCTGGGGAAGCGCAGTGATGCCCTGGGCCACTCGGGGTCACTTCGATGACCTCGCAGTGCCCAGCTCCTCCATAGGGTGGTGATGACCTGGAACATAGAAGCACATGAAAATTGTGAACATTCATCTTCTGTTTTCTAGGAAGCTCCGAGAGATCAATGCCCGAGAACAGTGTTGTGCGCACGATAATTGATTTTCTGACTTTCTTGCATCTCAAAGGTATGTGAAATAATGACTAACTTAAAATCCCTCTTAGGACACCGGACATAGAAAAAGCCTATCAGGAAAGGATTCCATAAGGTTCACTGGGAAGTGGCCACTTGTCCCTCCAAATGCCGGGTCCTGCACTGCTGTAGGCTGGCATACGAGGCCCGTGACGCTTGGACTGGCGGCAGAGGGCTGGGAGTGCGGCACGGTCGTGCCACTGAGCCTGAAGGGTCTTCAGAACAACGTGGGCCTCGGGGTGCAGTTGCCGCCGCTGGACCCGTGTCTGTTGGCATGGCGACGCTGCTGCACCGAGCCAGGCTCTTCGTGAGCACAGTGGATGCCGGGAGCCTGTTTCAGACTGTGATGTGTGCGCCTCGCGTGCTGACCCGTGGCTCTTCCCCCCGCAGAGAGCGGGGCCCTCGACGGCCTGCCCGACCTCCCCTCCGCAGTCGCCGTCTCCTCGGAGGACCCCGAGCGCGCCTGAGGGGGCGCCGTCCCCCGGCGCCCGTCTGTGCGCTGTCATCTAGAGTCACACTTTAAGATGTTGGATAATCTCACGCCAGTTTCTGCAGAGTAAGCCCTTCCCGTCCTCTTTGCCTTGACGCAGTGTTGTTATAATTTAAGATTTTTTTGTGATTATTTTGAGTGGCAAAATAAAGAATAGCAACTACTTGTGATTGTCTTACTCTTCCCCACTGCTGTCCCATCGCCACGCCACCAGAGTGTTTTGAAAGCTAACGCTTGACAGTAATCATGTGTGTTAGCCTCAGTTTTAAGCCCGGATTCCACCAGGGAGAGCACGTCTGAGACACCCGCCCGTTGCGTGTCCGGGGAACACAGAGTTACTCCAATATTAAGCTTAGTCCAACATGATCATGAAGGTACGTCTGTTACTGCGACAACCAAACGCACAAAACAGACCCCTGCCCTCCTGGAGCTGCTGTCTCGGGAATGACAGACGGCCGCAGCCCCGGACAGGTGGCGAGTGCGTGATCTGGTGCCGAGTGACAGAGCAACACGCCTCCCCCACCATGGCCGTTCCCCAGGCTCCCTCCGGCTCTGCCCCACTCCACCACGCTCCTGTGGCCTCGAGTCCCCGGTGCTGCAGACCCTGGTGCCCACTCCCAGCGTGGGGTGCAGGGACGCCACCAACAGGATGCCACCTGTTGGCCTAAACACCTGGCCCACCATCACTCTCTGTCCCCTCACCACGTCATTTGCCCTGCACATATGTTTAATTCTCTTTCTCTCCGACTGGAGCGGGCATCAGGACCCGAGGCCTCATCGGGACACAAGCCTCCACGCCCCTGCCCAGAATGCCAAGTCAGGAGGGCTAGGGGGCAGAACTGTTCCCAACAAGCTCCCCAGTGCTGCTGCTGCTGCTGCTGCACGAGGGCCACACCTGGGCTACTGGCCCCAGCGCCTGCCCAGCCCGTCCTGCCTGGCCCAGCTGGCCTTGCCGCCTCCTGTCCCCGGTCTCCTGCACTCAGCGCTGCAGACCCCATCAGCTGCAGCTGCGCCTGGCCTCGCCCACCTGAGGCCTTCCCGAGTGCCCCTCTAATGCCTGGAAACCCCTCACGTCCCCCGGGACCTGCCCTGGAGTCACCTTGTCGAGGGCGCCCTTCCTGTCCCTCTGCCCCCAGCATGTGTGGCACCACCCTCATCAGAATGCTCCTCACAGGCCGGCGCTGTGGCTCACGCCTGTAATCCTAGCTCTCTGGGAGGCCGAGGCGGGCGGATTGCTCAAGGTCAGGAGTTCAAAACCAGCCTGAGCAAGAGCGAGACCCCGTCTCTACTATAAATAGAAAGAAATTAAAATAAGAATGCTCCTCACTCTAATTCTGTTTGCAGATTTCTTTCTCTCTCCACACTGTAGCCCCTGAGAAAAAATCTTCTTGAAGGACCAAACAGATTAATGACATTGTGTTGAGCTCTGGGTTCCCAGAGTGGCCCCTGGCACGCAGGAGTCCCCTGAGCGGTGTTCACAGACTGCCACAGGGCCCGGCCTCTGCACAGATGCGCAGTGCCGGAGCCGGAGCCAGCAGTTACAGCTGTCTTGGGGCCCTCCTCCAACTCCATCCTCTCCTTCTCCAAACCTTCCCTTCCGTTCAGGAATAATGGTGGCAGGGCTGGGGTGGGCAGGTGTTGGCAGCTGGAAGGTGAGCAAAAGGAAGTGAGGGACCAGGAGCCGTTGTGGTGCCATTTGCTGCCCAACTAAGTGAGGGGTGAGGAGCGGCAGGAAGGGGTGAGGGGTGAGGAGTGGCAGGAAGGGGTGAGGGGTGAGGAGCGGCAGGAAGGGGTGAGGGGTGAGGAGTGGCAGGAAGGGGTGAGGGGTGAGGAGCAGCAGGAACTCTCATCTGTTACTGGCGGGAATACAGAATGGCACAGCTGCTTTGGAAGACAGTTTAGCGGTCTTTTGCAAAACTAAACATGCTCTTACCATACAACCCAGAAGTCCTGCTCATTGGTAACAAAGAAGTTAAAAAGCCTGTACATGGATGTGTACGGTGGCTTTATTCATAAGGTTGCAAACTTGGAAGCAGCGCCGATGTCCTTCAGTAGGGAATGGATAAACTGGTACATCTAGACAATGGAATATTATTCAGTGCTAAAAAGAAATGAGTTATCAAGTCATGAAAAACACATGGAGGAAACAAGTGCACATGATTTTAATATGAAGGAAAAGAAGCCAGTGTGGCAAGTCTGCATATGTATGATTCCACCTGCGTGGCGCTCTGGAGAAGCAAAGCTCTGGGGTAAAACAGCAGTGACTGCCCGGGGCCGGGAGAGGAGAGGATTTCTAGGGCAGTAAAACACGCAGTGTCTGCAAGATACTGTAATGGTAGGTACATGTCATTACACATTTGTTAAAACCACTGAGAATGAACCCTGGTGTAAGCCATGGGCTTTGGATGATAATGGTGTGTCAGTGTGGGTCCATCAATTGTACCAAGCGTGCCACTCTCGGGAGGGATGCTCACAGTGGGGAGGTTGTGTGGAGGGATAGGAAATAAATGGCAAACCTCTACACTGTCTGCTTGCTTTTGCCATGAAGCCAAAACTACTCTAAAAAATAGTCCATTAAAAATATGTGTATATATTCTGGCTGGGTGCAGTGGCTCACACTTGTAATCCCAGAACATTGGGAGAGTGAAGTGGGAGGATCACTTGAGCCCAGGTGTTTGAGACCAGCCTGGGCAACATAGCAAGACTCTCTACAAAACATTTTTTAATAATTAGCTGGGCATGGTGGCACGTGCCTATAATCCCAGCTACTCAGGAGGCTGACACAGGAAGATTACTTAAGCCCAGGAGTTCGAGGCTGCAGTAAGCTATGAAGATGCCACTGCCCTCCAGCCTGGGTGACAGAATGAGACCCTCTAAGGAAACAACAACACAACTGTTATTTGCTCAATCAAAATACTGTCACCTCTAATTTTTTCTCTCTTGATAAATACAATTATGTGGGTCAAAGTAAAGCCATTACCCTAGGTCTGACATGAAACCCCACTCTAATCAAGAGTTTTCAGGCCTTGACTACTGACCACAGAGTCTAAAAGGTAAGAGTGTGTGTGCATATGTGGTTCATGCATTAATTGCATCTAATAAAAGCAATGAACATATTAAGAAATGAAGAGTCCAGTCAGAAACCAGGAATCTAGCGTTTCCCAAGTGTTAAATAACGGTATACAGTTTGTTCTGTTAAGGAGCCCTTCAACTTAAAAAGCACCTGCTGAGTGGCACAACAGCTCTGATAGGGTGGACAGGCTTGGGATTTCTCTAGGACAGAGGAAAACCTCAAACCTTCCAAGCAGGAAGAACCACCTTCTCCAAGCAGGACAAGCTTCTCTGCTGTGGCTGCTCAGGCGGGCTGGGAGCTGAGCTCCCAGCTACCATGATACCCCCCCACCAACTCCCCGGCCTCTGCTTGGGGTCAGGGAGAGGAGCAGGGGTGGGAGGGAACTGCCACTAGGCCCGCCCTCCTCACGCCTCCTCCCTCCTACAAGGGTGTTTAAGAGTCCATGCTCCCGCAGGAGAGAGAAGCCAGGAGACCCAGCAGGTGGCCGTGCGCTCCCCTTCACTGGGCCACCTGTGCCCATGGCCTTTCTAGAGAGCTCCCTGCAGGATGGGCGCCAGCTTCCCCGATTTTACCTTCTGCCCCTAAACCGCTGTGCTCTTGAGTCTCTGACTTCTTACATTTTTATCTTGGATGAAAATTCAACCTTTCAATTCCCTAAACTGGTACTTTAATGCACTCCATAGGATAACCTGTTTATTATGGTTCTAAACTGCACCCCCACTGAAATTAGATGCTGGCAGAACTTCAGGTATTGGTTTAAGATTTTGTAAGCAAAGAGCATCAGAGCCAAGATGAAGAATATAGGTTTCTGCTGACATTTTGCTGTCAATAGGAAGTTCTCCCTTAAGGATGGCTCATTTGCTGCCTGGTTTTCTGTGTTGTATACAACCTTGAGTTAACTGACAGGAAGATCATTTTAAGCATGCGCCATTTTGTTTTTATGATTTCTTCTCTATGCCCGTGAAAAGACAGGTTTTTTTTCCTGGATAAACAAAACCAACAGAGAACCTAATCTTACAGATCATAATGGTGGCCTGTGTTATTTAATAAGTACAGAGTAGAAAGGTATGAGGTTGATAATATTGCACAGCTACACCCTCAAATAAGGACACGATAGTTCCATTTTCATATTGTTTGAAAATAGCATCAGCTCTCTACCAGAAACAAAAGAGATGCGATTTTTTTTATCTTTTTAGTCATCTTAGGTAACTGTGATCTCTGGCCATTACGGTGGTTTTATACACATCTGAATCTCAGCTTTTCCTTCTCATAGTGAGTCCTTTGCAAGCTGTACCGACTTGCTAAGTTCTGGGCCGAGAAAGCCTGTGGGGTTGGTCACTAGCTCAGCACACCCAGCTGCAGTCGGGGTGGCCCCTTCCCCGCAGGAGCCCAGGATTCCGGGCGGGCTCCCACGCGACGGGGACCTGCGTCCCCAGCCCCACCCGGGTGCTCCTGCTCTCGCGTCCTCAGGGCCCCACAGGCCGGCCACACCTAGTTTCAGGGTCTTCTAGGCAGCTCTTTGCCTCAGAATCGTGCCGGGGACATTGTTCCCTTCCTTTCCCTCTACGTGGTGCCCAGGGCTGCACCCAGGCTCCTGAACTCCTAAAATGTGGCTGGTGTGAATTGAGATGTGCTGAGTTCAAGATACACACTGGATTTCAAAGATTTGGTACATACAAAAGAATGTGAAATATTGTAATCATTTTTATTTACTGGGATAAATTTAAAACTAACCTCCCTGTTCCATTTCCCTTCATTGGTTTATCTTTTTCACAATATCCAAACAAGCAGGTTACTTGCATGGTGGTACTTGTAACTAGGTTGTGATCACACTTGAGCCAGGAGTTAAAACTCATGCAGCTCCGGACCAAACCAGCTCCTGTCAAGTTCAAGTTCACTCTGGCAAGTTGCCGTCCCCTGCTGCCTTTAACTGAACCTGCTCGTCTCTCACTGACCGCACAGGGACGCCAGCCTGGGACCTGCAGGAGAGCAGAGCAAGCCCTCGCAGCCTGGGCAGGGCACAGGAGCGGGTGGCTGCACCGGGCACTCACTGTGCAGCCGGATGCCGTCAGGACACTGCAGTCCAGGTGTGGGAGTTGAGGCCTAAGTCCACGCAAAGCCCCTGGAGAACTGCCCACCCTGGGTCCCCGCCCTGTGGCGCAGCACTGCTCAGGTTCGCGGTTCAAAGGGCCACCTGCAAGGGCGTGGGGCCAGCAGCTCTGGCTACACGTGAGCACGGGCCCTGGAGGCCGGCAGGGGCTCAAGGCAGCTTTTCTTTTCAGTTTTTTCAGTGTAGCTACTAGATAATTTAAAATAACCCATGTGTGGCTGGGCGCAGTGGCTCACACCTGTAATCCTAGCACTCTGGGAGGCCGAGGCGGGCAGATTGCTCAAGGTCAGGAGTTCAAAACCAGCATGAGCAAGAGCTAGACCCCCGTCTCTACTAAAAATAGAAAGAAATTAATTGGCCAACTAATATATATAGAAAAAATTAGCCAGGCAAGGTGGCGCACACCTGTAGTCCCAGCTACTCTGGAGGCTGAGGCAGCAGGATCCCTTGAGCCCAGGAGTTGGAGGTTGCTGTGAGCTAGGTTGACGCCACGGCACTCACTCTAGCCTGGGCAACAAAGCGAGACTCTGTCTCAAAAAATATATATAATAAATAAAATAAAATAACCCATGTGGCTGCAGATATTGCCGTTGGCGGGCGCTGCTGAGAAGGACACCAGGAGGAAAGCAGCCCCCAGGAAGCAGCTCACAAAGCCCCCATTTCCGGGTCACCTGCCAGCCCCCTCCCTGCTGGGCGCTAGATGTGGACAGACTGAAAGCGCCACCTCCCACAGTACTCGTCTGTGCCTTTGGCTTCCAGGGTCAAAAGGGGCTTGCCCAGGAGAAGAATCGAGTTTTTCTTTCCCCGCCCCCGTGGTTCCCTGTCAGAAGGAGGCCACTCCAAACGCAGCTCTACGACTGCCACTTGTGTCTCTTGTGCGGGCGACAAGCTCTGCAGCCAGACTTCCTCCCGGGCAGCTAGTGCTACTACTGAACACAGGAACACGAAAGAACAGCATTGCAACATACGTCAGGGTGGGCGTGCATAAGATGAATATATTTTCATTTACTAAGTTAATTACAACAATTGAAGACATCAGAAATTTTTATTCGTCTTTGTTTTATAATAGAACCAAAAGAGTCAACTAAACAATCTACCTGCTGGTTTCTGCAAGCTAGTTATTTTAACAATATTTTACAAACAATAATAATATCATAACAATAATTATGGAGCAGTCAATTGGGTAATAGAGCTTTTCCACAATTCAGATAGAAACGCGTGAAAAACTAGGTAACTAGGTCCTGGAGCTCAGGACACTCCCGCAAGCCCGGCTGGCGTGGCCGCCACCGGGGTTTCATGGTGGCCTCAGGAAAGGACTGAACGTGTGCAACTCGGGGAAACGTCTACACTACAGAATTCTTCGGACATTCAGTAGTTCTCTAGGGATTTTAAGTGACATCATAACAGCCCATCTGAAGAACTTATTTCTAAATAATTTGAAAAACAACCAAACAAACAAGAAACCATTAGAGTTTCAGGCCGGCAGCCCCCAGAGGGAAGTTCCCCGGAGGGGTGAGTCAGCAGCAGCGAGCTCTCCCAGGCGGCTCCGAGCGAGCGCGTGACCCTCGCTCCCGCAGACTCTCCAGACTACGGGAACCAAGCTCTCTCCTCCCGGCCAGACAATGCTCCCGTCATAGTTTTCCTCAACAAAAGGGAGTTCTAGTTCTGTCATCACATCCTTCAGACAGCTCCCTGCGGACCCAGCAGGCCCGCGGACCCGCAGGGAGAGCCTGGTTTCAACCGTGTGGCTGCCGTGCAGGCCTGGCCTCGCGTTCCCCCCACACCCTTCTAAAACTTCAGCCTCCCTCAGAATACTCAGAAAAAGTGGGCGTGCGTTCACATCTTGCTACGCTGTACTCTACTCAATTTTCAACCCCTTGGATTTAAACTCGATGTGGAGAATCTGTGATAAGCACCTTCCGAATTCCTCCAGGATCATCTGCTCTGCCAGGCACTCGGAGCAGTGCTCTTTCTCCGCCGCCTCGCCCTGCGCCAGCAGGCACGCGCAGGTGGCCTCCACCACCTCCCAGGAGATGCAAGAGGAAGGTCGCCTGTCAGAAACAGACAGGTAAAAGGCCACGCTTGACACCTTGCTGTTTCTAAGTACAGCACCTTTGCTATTCAACAGAACGTTGCTTGTCCGCGCTATTTTAAAGCATGTCACCAGGAACAATCTCACATTGTTTTCCTAATACCAGCAACTATTAACTGCTTTTAGACCAATAACATAGAGGACAAGTAAATCTGTCATTTTCTTGACATCCTTCTCATGACAGATTCAAAATTTTCTCAACATCAGATCCACTGACAAACCCAGAGGCTCCTGGGCTACAGTGTCAAACCCATGGGCCAGGGCCAGGGCTGATGAAGCAGGAATCTTAGATAAGAGAAAGCACTGCAGACAAGCTCTGCAGCTTTGGTCTGAGTTCTGTGCGCGGTGTCAGCCCTAAGGAAAGTGGCAGAGTGACAGCCACAACGGCATGTGGAGCTACAAAATACTAAATGGCTGAAGACTCACCGTGTCATGCTTCGGGGGTAACACGGTCAAGATAGCCTTGTCCCTGATGCCCCTTGAAGCCCTGAAGAGGTTCCAAAAGTTGTTCTGTGTGGTACAGGAGCAGTCATGCTCCCCACCGAACTAAAGGGATAGCTGTGGCTTGGCCAGACAGCCACCTAAGTAGTGCACAATTGAAAAACTTTCAGGAAAACTTCATAAAACATTAGAAAGTGTTGCATTATGAAAATAGAGCTAAATGTTGGATTTGTTAATGTCTCTCTCTAAATATAATGCACGATAACTTTCGTTGAAGACGAGAGGGCAGGGTGGCCTGGGGAGTAGAGCTGTGAGCCCTCAAGGGCAGACGCCCGGCGGACCCTGCGCCACGCCCCACAGAACACGCATACCCTCACGTTGGGCACTGATACTTCACACGTATTTCACAGAAAATACAGCATGTTTTGGTAAAGTTTTACTGATAAAACCCTCTGCAGGCCACAATGATGAGTGTTTCTCGTGTCTCTCTAACCAAATAGGCATGAACTTGGCTTTACAAAATGATATTTATTAACTAATGACACCTGGTACTTTATCATGATATGACCCATTACAGTAAACTCAAATGTTTTAAAATGGGTGAATCGCATCTAATATGTAGTAAAATTATTACTCAACCTTTGAGACCTACTAGGATTATAATACGGTTCAACATCGCTACATGGGGAAACATCGCACTATTCTGGAGTGCACAGTCCCTGTGGGGAGGGTCACGGCGTGCGTGTCTGAAGGCCGCTCCTTGCTGCGCAGGGCCGGTGGCTGCGGGTTAATTCAAAGACAGCACCAGAGCACTGCTGGCCCTGCCGGTGATCCTGGTGGTGGGGCCCTTCTGTCTGCTACAAAACCGGGTGACACAGCGAGGACACAAAGGCTGAGCTAAGAGGACAAACCGGACGCAGCTGGTCTGGGCAGTGGGTCCCTCCAAGGAAACACTGTGTGTCCAGGGTTAGCCCACGGAGGGAAGAATGGCTTCCCTTCCTCCCACCCCGCATACTCACCCCTGCAGACTCACTCTCTCTCCTTCCGGGGTATAAATTGCCTTTAACTCTCCTCTTAGATTAACCTCTACTTCCCCTAATAGGAGGGGTTAGTTCAGAGTACCTACCTATCTTTTCTGAATTTTGGAAGTCCTGAAAATTTAGTTGGTGACAAATGATGGCTGCCTTCAAAACCTCCGATCTCCATGTAGTTTGGCATGTTTATTAGAGTTTTTCGTTCTGGACTTTCTTCATAATTTTTGCAACCAATGCATTTGCAAATAGAAGAACACATAATTTTGGCCTGGTAATATAAAATGCTTCAATAAAATTAGGTTGCCCTACAAGTCATTGAAAACTGACAAGTCCTACATGGTCCTTTAATAATTCTTTGCTTATATTTGCTCATGTGTGTATGCCATCTACAATTTTCATTAAAAAGAAAAGCAGCTGCCGAGAGGAGTGAATGACAGTGATGTGAAGGGCAAGGTGCTGCTGCTGTGGGGACACAGCGGTCCTGCTGGCAACAGAGTGCGAGTCCGAGCAGGGACCGGGGACGTAGGGGGAGCTCTCCCTTCTTCACACGGGAGCCAGCAAGCTACTTCATTTGACCCTGGGCTTGACGGTTCTCTGTTACCGTGGGAGGGTGCCGGGCTGGTGCCACAGGTGCAGGGAGCACAGGTGGGAAGAATCTGAAACCTACCCGAGAGCAGGCTGGGGGTGGGAGCTCTCAGGGACTCTCCCTGCCTCCTTGTGGGTGGATTCTGTTTCTAGTCATTCCTGGCAGGCGCTGCTCCGGGGCTGGGCATCCAGCTGTACATGGCAAGCCCACCTGGGCCCAAATCCCAGCTCACGCAGCCCTAGGGGCAGCCGATGGCTGACACTGCCAACCACTGTGTTCTTCGCTTTCCTCTTTCCTTCATTCCCCAGGCATCTCCCTTTGTTCTTTCCAACTCAGAGATGCATCTGAGCAGGTATCTGCTGTGTTTTATCTGCACCTCTGGGTGTTGTGAAGCAGGTTTGTTAGGATTTCTAGTCTACACTAATGCCAGAGACTAAAAGACAGTGTTGTCCCTCTCCTCTTGGCCTGCACGTCACAGGGGCCGTGCCCAGCCCAGGCTTGGCCTGGGAAAGTGGCAGCCAGAGAGGGCACCCTGCAGAGCAGAGGGGTGCTGTGAGCGCCTCTAAACGGGCTGCCACCCGGGTGATGCCATGCACTTTTTGAATTCTTTACCTCTCTGTAATATTTTTACTGTATTTTCAAAATCCTAGCTGGAGGGTTGCTAAGTCCACTTACTCAGATCTCTCAATGTGTGTCCCCAGAATCACGAGGACTTTTCTGAAGCCTGACCTTCTGTGACAAACTTTGAAAAGTAAAATTCACAGATACCCGCAAAAGACCTCAAGCAAGGAAAGAGAGAGGCTTTCACAGAAGTTTTCTCAGTTGCTTCACTGATAGGGCCTGAGGGTACCCTCCCTTTCCTTTCTCCTTTCCTTCAACACAAAGAAAAGTAGCGATAGAAGAGGGAGGGGAAAGAGGTACAAAACCAAAGAGGAAATTGCGTCCCTCTACTGTCATTAAATCTTTGAGAAAAAGAAAAACCTTTCGTCCAAGACTTGATCTGCACCTCGTTTTGTGAGCATCTGTCAGCTCCGGCCACTGCACACCCTGGTCTCTGCCACGGCTATAAGCCAGGGAGGCCCCTGCCCAGTCAAAGCGCCTAGGCAAAGGGACGCCTGCGGACAAGTGTCGCGGGGACTGACTGTCCTCCACGGCCACCCACAGCGTCTTGCCTCTGCTCAGGGAAGAAGAGGCACAGCTCCAGGAGCCTCCACACCCAGGCCACTGAGCGGGCTCCCCCATAGCTGGCAGCGCAGCGGGCAAAGCCACCGCAGGGCACCCTCTGCTGGCCGCTCGGGAGGGCTCTAGGAACGTAGCCTGCTCCAAGAGGGTTCATAAAGCTGAGCTAACATCTGAGAAATTAATTCAGATTAATATCAGTGCCTTCTTAGAAACCCTAAGAGAAAGAAAGTAATTACATTTCTTTCTAAGTTACAGTAAAGTTTTTTTTAACCACGAAAGAAGTTACTTAGGCCAAAATATTTACCTGGGTTTTTTTTGGCAGGGAGTGGGGTTGTTTTTGTTTTATTTTGAGACAGGATTTCACTATGTTGCCCAGGCTGGACTCGAATTCCTGGGCTCAATCAATCCTCTGCCTTGGCCTCCCCAGTAGCCGGGACTGCAGCTGTGTGCCCCTATACCTGGCTTATTTTGGCTCTGTTGTTTCCAACACCAGGCTTGGTCACTAACCTCATAGCATTCGCAGTAATTCTTAAGGCAGCCTGACCTCTTACAGTTGCATCCTTTGTTATGTCTGGGCTTCACGTCGCCCAGTTTTCCTTTCCCAATCTTTGGTTGGAAAGCTTCTGGGTTTCTATCAAGACATGCCTAAGATAGAAAATGGGATACTCCATCAGGATTTATTTGTTATTCAAAAAAAATGTTCAATGAAAGGCTTCTCATGTGAGTTCAGTTGTTTGAGAGGGAGCCACAGGGAGTCTCCTTACATAATTAAGAGGGTATATCCCTTCTTGTTTTATTTCAATTCATTTCCACACATAAAGGTATACTGTAGGGGCCGGGCGCGGTGGCTCGCGCCTGTAATCCTAGCACTCTGGGAGGCCGAGGCGGGCGGATTGCTCAAGGTCAGGAGTTCAAAACCAGCCTGAGCAAGAGCGAGACCCCCGTCTCTACTATAAATAGAAAGAAATTAATTGGCCAACTAATATATATAGAAAAAATTAGCCGGGCATGGTGGCGCATGCCTGTAGTCCCAGCTACTCGGGAGGCTGAGGCAGGAGGATTGCTTGAGCCCAGGAGTTACTTTGAGGTTGCTGTGAGCTAGGCTGACGCCAGGGCACTCACTCTAGCCTGGGCAACAAAGCGAGACTCTGTCTCAAAAAAAAAAAAAAAAGGTATACTGTAACCACAGTTTCTTGAGGCTTTGCTTGTTTTCTGAGTTTCAAAGTCATGCATGTTTACTGTAGGAAGTTAATGGATGGTAAGATGCAAAGGAAATCCTTGTCTCTGTGTGGACATGTCCCTTCCAGCCTTTTTTACCCCATTTCCTAAGAGAGTGGAGATCATGGTCCTGTACTAACAGCTCTCACTGCCTGAACATGATTGAACATTCCATATCCCAGGCATCTTTCCATATGACTTATATGTATGTATTCTCTTATTTAATCCTCTCAGCAACCTAGGGAAGTAAAAACTACTACTGTTTCAGCCTGAGCAAGAGCGAGACCCCCGTCTCTACAAAAAATAGAAAAATTAGCCAGGCATGGTGGTGCCTTCCTGTAGTCCCAGCTACTTGTGAGGCTGAGGCAGTAGGATTGCTTAAGCCCAGGAGTTGGAGGTTGCTGTGAGCTAGGCTGACACCACTGCACTCTGGGCCAGGTGACAGAGCGAGACTCTGTCTCAAAAACAAACAAACAAATATACATACAGACAAAAATATACTCTTATTGCTGTCTTACAGATGAAGAAACTGAGCACCGAGAGGTTAAATAATAGATGGTAAGTAGTAGGATCCAGATTCAAAGTCCCCATGCTGACTTCAGAGCCCAGGGGCTCAACCAACCACTGGGCAGTGACTTTCTAATACAATACACATAGCTTTTTTTTTTTTTTAGAGACATTGTGTCACTCTGTCATTGATGCTGAAGTGCAGTGGCACAATGATAGCTCAAGGCAGCCTCAAACTCCTGGGTTTAAGTGATCCTCCCACCTCCTGGGTTTAAGTGATCTTCCCACCTCAGCCTCCCAAGTAGCTAGGACTACAGATACATGCCACCACACCCAGATAAGTTTTAAATTTTTTGTAGAGACAGGGTCTTTCTATGTTGCCCAGGCTGGTTTCAAACTCCTGGGCTCAAGTGATCCTTCTACCTTGGCATCCCAAAGTGCTGGAATTACAGGCATGAGCCATGGGGCCTGGCCAACATGCAAAACTTTGTATCCTGGTTTGTTTTTACTTTTTAATCTGTTTATCTTAATATCTATGTATACATACAAATGCATACATATCTTTAAATACCAAATGAGCCAATGTTTTTTGTAAAACAGCAGTCACAGTGCAACCTCTTGTCCTCCTTTCCCCTCCTGAGATTGACAGTGGGGATCTGTGCTGTCCAGTGCCACAGCCAATAGCACACTGCCATCGTTGCAAAAAGTCCCTTTGGAAGCACTGGTCTGGATGGGGACACTTCTATGTGATTTTACTCATTAACGGAGTATGACAGGCAGTGAGTGCATACATCTGCAGCTGTCGCATGATAAACTTGTGCACATGTGCATCCCTGTGTAACCGCCACTTGGGGCAATTTAGAGGACAGTCCAGCCCCACAGGCTCTGTTGTGACTCCTCCTTATCAGTGCACCCCCAGTGGGAACCATTATTCCGACTTCAAGAGCTTTAGGTTTGCCTGTCCTGGGACTTCATGTGGGTGGAATCAGAGAGCTCATACTCTCGTGTCTGGCTTCTTTCTTCAGCATGTCTGTGAGATGCATCCACACTGGTGCACTTAGCTGCAGCTCTTTCTTTTTCATCATGTGTTATGTTCCATTATAAGATATACTTCCATGGATTTATCCATGCTACCATTGATGGACATTTGAGTTATTTCAGTTTTTGGCTATCATGAATGAAGCAGCTATGAATATTTTTGTACAAGTCTTTAGTGGACATTTACACTCATTCTATCGGCTATATTTTTAGGAATAAAATTGTTTGGT
Source organism: Microcebus murinus (assembly GCF_040939455.1). Classification (NCBI taxonomy): domain Eukaryota; kingdom Metazoa; phylum Chordata; class Mammalia; order Primates; family Cheirogaleidae; genus Microcebus; species Microcebus murinus. Next base: position 8,867,491 of record NC_134107.1, read on the forward strand.
CATAGTTGAAAGTTTTAGCATTAATAGCTATTGCCAAAAAGTTTCCCAAAGTGGTTGTGCCAATTGTATCCCTATCAGCAGTGTATGAGAATTCCAACACTTTTAAATTGTTTTTACACTTTTAATTATAGATTATATCCTTTACCCCTAGGTAAAATGTGACTATTTGAAGTTTACATGCATCATAATTTTCTTCTGTCCTATGAATCTGGCTATATCAAAATTCATAAGATATTTTAAACTGATTTAAACATAATTCAAAAGGGAATTAAATTATTTTAGAAAAAATAGGTTGGGCGCAGTGGCCCATGCCTATAATCCTAGCACAGCACTTTGGGAGGACAAGGCTTGAGGCCAGGAGATCGAGATCAACTTGAGCAAGAAAGAGCAAGGCCCCATCTCTACAAAAAATAGAAAAATTAGCCAGGTGTGGTGGTACAAGCCTGTAGTCCCAGCTCCTAGGGAAGCTCAGGCAGGAGGATCGCTTGAGCCCAGGAGTTGGAGGCTGCAGTGAGCCATGATGACAGCACTGCACTGTACCTGGGAGACAGAGCAAGACCTTGTCTCAAAATAAGTAAATAATAGAACAGACAACCATGGTACAATATAATTTTGTTCTATTTGTACACAACAGTCTCAGCTCTACAGTTATCAGCCCTCAATTTCTCTTCCTAAATTAGAGGGCACCAGGGAATGTCTCTCTGGAGCAGGTTGACAGCCCCAAGCCTAACTGTCCCTCCTTTCTCCCTGATTATCTTTTGTGCCTGCAGAAAGGGATAAAAGCTGCAAGCTCCTGCATGTAGCTTTCAGCAGAGTGGCTGTAGCAACCTTGTTCCCCTTTAGGAAAGTCTATATTCTTCCACTCACCTGGAAGCAAAGGAGTATAAAAAAAAAATTTCTTTTTTTTTTTTTTTTTTTGAGACAGAGTCTCACTTTGTTGCCCAGGCTAGAGTGAGTGCCTTGGCATCAGCCTAGCTCACAGCAACCTCAAACTCCTGGGCTCAAGCAATCCTCTTGCCTCAGCCTCCCGAGTAGCTGGGACTACAGGCATGCGCCACCATGCCTGGCTAATTTTTTCTATATATATTAGTTGGCCAATTAATTTCTTTCTATTTAGAGTAGAGATATGGTCTTGCTCTTGCTCAGGCTGGTTTTGAACTCCTGACCTCGAGCAATCCTCCCGCCTCAGCCTCCCAGAGTGCTAGGATTATAGGCGTGAGCCACCTCGCCCAGCCAAGCATAAAAATTTTAAAAACCCTTCATGCTGGGTTGCCAGCCTTGAGGAAAGGGGAGGTCAGACATTTGAGCTGTTATGCCCTGTCCCTTTTATTTATTTATTTATTTATTTATTTATTTATTTATTTATTTATTTATTTTTGAGACAGAATCTCAATTTGTTGCCCAGGCTAGAGTGAGTGCTGTGGCGTCAGCCCAGCTCACAGCAACCTCAAACTCCTGGGCTCAAGCAATCCTGCTGCCTCAGCCTCCCGAGTAGCTGAGACTACAGGCATGCGCCACCATGCCTGGCTAATTTTTTCTATATATATTAGTTGGCCAATTAATTTCTTTCTATTTATAGTAGAGACGGGGTCTCGCTCTTGCTCAGGCTGGTTTCGAACTCCTGATCTCGAGCAATCTGCCCACCTAGGCCTCTCAGAGTGCTAGGATTACAGGCATGAGCCACTGCGCCCGGCCTCCCTGTCCTTTTTAAAGTTTTTCTTTGTAACAATAAGATACAAAATCACTAGGCAAGCCTAAGGCCATGTAAGCCAAAGGTCAAACCATACCTGCGAGTCATCAATTTAATTAACAGATCACTTGAGTCCTGCTATATGTCCAGTGGGTTGTCTCTGATCAACAGACTTCCTTAACTTCCTTCCTTCCAAGTCTGCACACAAAGCTTCATTTCTTTAACAAATTACAAATCAAAGAATCTTAAAACCCACCTATAACCTATAATCCTCTGCTTCGAGATGTCCTATCTTTTCAGGCCAAACTAATATATGACTTCCACGTATTGATTTATGACTTTATGTGTAATTCCTGTCTCCCTACAATATATAAAACCAGACTGTAACCTAACCACAGTAAGACACTTGCTCAAAGCTTCTCTGGACCTTGGTCACACATATGCAGCTTAGAATAAACCTCTTAAAATTATTTTATGGTTTGGGTTCTTTTCCATTGACATTCCCAAATCAAGACAAATGTCCACTTGGACATTTGTGTGTTCTTGAATCAGAACCTTCCTAGACCCCGCTGCACCTCTGAAGCCTTCCCACACTGGTAGGGGGAAAAACCCTTTCTCTGCCTACTGCTCTCATAACAACCCCGTCACAGGCCAGCACCCCTACCTGCAGGAATAGTCATATTCAATACATATTTTTCAAGACTCTGGGTTTTCCAATACTGAAATTAGGAATCTCTGGAGATCATTGTATGAACATCTCAAGCACTTTTAAATGCTTTTTAAAATGCATGTATTTAATGGAAATTTATTACCTTAATGGCTTTAAAACGTTCTATTTCATGACGCAAATTGTTGCAACAATTATTACAATTGCAGTTGTTGCAAAAGTCCCCACTGGCAAAGCAATCACAGTACCTGCGAAGAAAACAACATAGTTGAGTCCAAGGCACAGCCAGCATCTTCGCTATGTGAGAACAAGAGCACACGTGCAGGAAAAGAGCCAGCCAACCTGCCGCAGTCACAAACCTTTTGCTTAGATGAATCTGACTCTTTTCTATAGGAAAACTAGATCAGCTGGGATGGTGTTCTCCAGTGACTGGAGAAACAGTCACATTACAGAAACAGAACATCCCAAAAGAAAGAAAAACTAGTTAAAACCGTCAGTTTCATAATATAGGATTTTGCAAAGCAGAACAATTTCCCGGAAAACATCTATGGCCATTAATTGTCCCTGGCCCCCAGCTGCCCTCTGCCATTTCCCAGGAGCACAATCAGTTGGGAGGTAGAAGCAGCAAGCAGTGAAGAGCCATTTCCCCCACCTGTTGTCCCCACACACCTGACAGGGCTGACCAGACCTTGACTATGAGTGAAAACTAATAGGACCTGGAGGTTAAGGCTGGATCTTACTGTCATTCCATGCGTGGGGAAAGGAAGTGGCGAACGGCAGAAGAAATAAATGTATGAGACGACTGCTATCACACATGCTTGCTGCTCATGAATTTGGAGTCTACAGGACCGCTTGTAAGGGGCAGTGCTTGGAGCACACACCGAGCCCCGCGATTCCCGGGGTCATAAAGGCAGATGGCAGTGCTGGGCACCCCGCCCCGCAGGGCTTCCCTGGGAGAAGTGCCAGTGTTCGTGGCCATGAAATGCTTCTGTGCGCTTATGAGACACCTGCTCTTGCGCTCTGCCTCAGCGGCACGTGGAGGCCTACGCCTCACATCTCAGCCTGGGCAGGGATGGCGCTGGCCTTAGCTCATGTGAAAATCTAGTCTCAAGACCAGGACACCTCGCATCCTAACTACCACCTGCACCCCACAAAGGCTGTGGGAAGCTCGTCAGCTGCCCCGTCAGTGGCAGTTTGTGACCAGAGAAGACCCATATTGCTCTCTTCTGAGAGCATGACTCATTGAAAAGAGCTTCCAACCCGTTTCCACATCGGCTCTCCACTGACTCCCCACGGCATCTGGCATGGGTTATTCATCAGCTGGCTTTTCACACTGTAAAGTGGAAATCCTGCTGCTCAACCTTCCAGCCTTGGAGTGTTGCAGAGGGAAACCCTGAGATCACGAACGTGGATGTGCTTCCTAGGGGTGCTGCACGAGGCTGCGAGGGCCTCTGGCAAAACAGTGGACCGGACGTCTGTAGAAACCTCCCTATGATAGAATCCCAAACACAATGCTTTTCATACTTATTATTTTCCTATTTTTAAAAAATATTTTTAATGCACGTCAAGCCAAAAGGAGAGTAAAGATCATCAGAGGCCAAAAGGATAGGAAAGTGTGGGTCTGGAGAGGTGAGTTCTGCAGCTGCGGGGTGTTTCCCTGGGGTGGCTGCGCGTCCCCAGTGACCCAGAGCTTGGGTTCCAGTGTGCCGCTCACTCAGGAGACAGGAGAGAAAGTCTGGGCCACGAAAGGTGAGAGGCAATGGAACTGCCATCTCCCAGTAAGTCATCAAATTGACGAACACAGGGAAAGTGGAAAGCTCTTCCTTTGGCAACATACATGCAATGTACAAGAAAGATGATATTGCAGATGTCAAGGGAATGGCACTGTTCAAAAAGGTACGTCCCACAGGTGTTACCGTGGCAAACCTGAAAGAGGCTACAGCGTTTCCCAGCCTGCTGTTGGCACTGTGTGAACAAACTCGTTAAGGCAAGATTCTTCTGTAGAGATTTAATGTGACTATGAGGCACGTTATGCACTCTAAGAGCCAAGACAGCCTCCTGAAACGCACGAAGGAAGTGATCAAAAGAGAAGGAAGCCCAAGAGACAGGTACCTGGGTTCACTGGGAGCACCAGCCTGTCCCACCCAGAGAAGCTCACTTTGTGAGAGCCACTGGGCCGCTGGAACCTATTCCCTGTGAATTAAAAACAAACAAACAAAAAAAAACACCTCCGGGCTGTAAAAATGTCTTTGTTAAGTGGAAGTCTGATATCCCATTCCCTACAGAAATATCTAAAGCAAAAAAAAAAAAAGGTAGTTAGATCATAGAACCCATATGCACTGGAAGGTGACCTCCGCAGAGAGTGAAGTAGAAACAAATCCACTCCGGAAGAGGAGAGCGCAGAGCTACGTCTCTCTCTGGGTGCAAAGGAGAAAATGCGAAGGTCTCTCCCGAGCCTTCTTTGGAGGCTGGAAAGCACAGGGTGAGAACTGACTGACTTGCAGACTCAAAAATGCCTGAGCAAGAGCATCTCTACTCTAAATAGAAAGAAATTAATTGGCCAACTAATATATAGAGAAAAAATTAGCCAGGCATGGTGGCACATGCCTGTGGTCCCAGCTACTCGGGAGGCTGAGGCAGGAGGATTGCTTGAGCCCAGGAGATTGAGGTTGCTGTGAGCTAGGCTGGCGCCACGGCACTCACTCTAGCCTGGGCAACAGAGTGAGACTCTGTCTCAAAACATATAATAAGGCCGGGCGCTGTGGCTCACGCCTGTAATCCTAGCTCTTGGGAGGCCGAGGCGGGCGGATTGCTCGAGGTCAGGAGTTCAAAACCAGCCTGAGCAAGAGCGAGACCCCGTCTCTACTATAAATAGAAAGAAATTAATTGGCCAACTGATATATATATAAAAAATTAGCCGGGCATGGTGGCGCATGCCTGTAGTCCCAGCTACTCGGGGGGCTGAGGCAGAAGGATCACTCAAGCCCAGGAGTTTGAGGTTGCTGTGAGCTAGGCTGATGCCACGGCACTCACTCTAGCCTGGACAACAAAGTGAGACTCTGTCTCAAAAAAAAAAAAAAAAAAAAAAAAAAAAAAAAAAAAAAAAAAAAAAAAAAAAAAAAAACATATAATAATAAAAAATAAAAAAATAAAATTTCAGTGGCAACACTGGAAACTAGAAGAAATACAACAAAGCCTTCAAAAGGCTTAAGGAAAATCATTTCCAACCTGAAGTCCTACTCCCAATCCGATTATATCATCTAAGCATGAGGATGGACGAAGACATTTTTAGAAATGTAAGATCTAAAGAAATTACCTCCCACGCACTGTGTCTCAGGAAGCTACTGGAGAATGTCCTCCACCAAGACAAGGCCGTGAATCCCATCAGGAAGATATGGGATCCAGGAGCCCGGCAATCAGACATGAGAGAGGTGCGTGTGAACGCCGTGGCATGATGATAGAGGGAGAGTCCAAGAGAGGGAACTGTGCAGCAGGCCGAGGACTGACCGATTCAGAGTGGGACAGGCTGGATGGCTCTGGCCAGCCTTCCTCAAGACAAGCCCAACAGTGCCTACCCAGTCTGAGCATGTTGAGAAGACAGAGGAGAGTTCAGGGTTACAATAGTGTTACGTACATAGAAAACTAAGTACTAAATATTATACTAACTTGAAGGAAAAGGTAAAGAAGTACAAGAGGCCGGGCGCAGTGGCTCACGCCTATAATTCTAGCATAGCACTCTGGGAGGCCAAGGTGTGAGAATCGCTCAAGGTCAGGAGTTCAAGACCAGCCTGAGCAAGAGCCAGACGCTGTCTCTACTAAAAATAGAAAGAAATTAATTGGCCAACTAAAAATATATAGAAAAAATTAGCTGGGCATGGTGGCGCATGCCTATAATCCCAGCTACTCGGGAGGCTGAGGCAGGAGGATTGCTTGAGCCCAGGAGTTAGAGGTTGCTGTGAGCTAGGCTGACGCCACGGCACTCTAGCTGGGGCAACAGAGTGAGAGACTCTGCCTCAGAAAAAAAAAAAAAGAAGTACAAGGAAGAAGAATTAATGAAGGCTCAGCAGGGATTAGAGTGCTCAAAGTCAAAAAATATAAATACTTAGTACTAATCTAACCAAGTACAGCTGAAGTATGGGTATGGGAATGGGTGTGTTGGGAGGGGTTTATGTGTGAGTGGCAAGAAGAAATAGAGCTAAATCCATATCTTCCACTGTAAAAACCAATGGACCATGCCACAACTAAAAAGCCAAGACGTAGCCATTCAGTTCTTTTATTTAGATTTATGGAGGCAAATATTAAAAGATTCAGTTAAAAGAGTTGAAATTTTCTGGAGAGCAGAAAATAAGGAACAATTGTCAAAGAACTGCTATTTTTTGTCACAAGTCTTGCATAATGATTTGTCTCTTTAAACTTTATGTGTGGCTGGGTGTGGTGTCTCATGCCTATAATTCCAGCACTTTTGGAGGCTGAAGCAAGACAACTGCTTTGAGGCCAGGAGTCTGAGACCAGCCTGGGCAACATAGCAAGACTTCGTCTCTACAAAAAATTTAAAAACAGCCAGGCATGTGACGTGTGCCTGGAGTCCTAGCTACTTGAGAGGATTGCTTGAGTCCAGGAGTTCAAGTTTACAGTGAGCTATGATTATGCCACTACACTCCAACCTGGGTGACAGAGGAGACCCTGTCTCTAAAAAATAAATAAATAAAAAATAAATAAACTATGTGTGTGTGCCATTTGGATAAAAATAACTAAACTGAATGTGTGAGAGAGAATAAACTAAAAGATAAAGAAATTAGTCCCAGATGCAGCACAAGCAGGCAAAGAGATTTAAAACACACAAGAGAGAGTAAGAGGAACCGTCAGTAGTTAGAGGGGCTAATGCATGTCTGGTAAGTGTTACAGAAAAGGGAGAAAAGAGAAAACAGGGGAGAGGCCTCTTTGGAGTGATGGTGTCCACAAGTTTTCCAGAACTGATGAAAGTGGTGGAAGCTCAGATTGAAAAAACCTAATGAACCCTAAGAAAGATAAATAAAAAGAAAAACCGAAGACTAAAAGAAAATCTTAAGAGCACCAGAGAGAAAGCTAGATTGACAGCTGATTTCTTGGTAGAAATAATGAAAAACAGCAAAATATCTCCAAAGCACTGAGTTGAAAAACTCAATCTAGAATTTTATACCCAGTGAAACTATGTTTACTCACCAAGGTCTGGGCTAAGCACATTTCTTTTCTTGCTTTACTCACTTTTGCTGGGTATTTTATTCACTCTTACCCCTTTAACTTTATGTTGAAGATTTTTAAGCCCATTTTCACCAAACCTGCTCTTTCCCCCAGCTGCAGACCCTAAAATGCTCATTTTCTTCCTCCCCAAACATCATGAAAGGGTGGGTTGTCCATATTTGGCCTTATCATTCCTCATCTCCCATTCATTCCTTAATCTACAGCTTTCGGATTTTCTTCTCCCTTCCATGGACTCTCAATCAACCATCTCCTTACTGGAAAACCCGAGGATCTCTTCACTGAGCTTGAGTGCTCAGCAGCTTTGGACACTATTCCCTTCCAGAACCATATTCCCAGCTTCCCATCAGAAGTCTCCACCTCCAGCTCAACGTGCCACGCTTTCACTCACGACCCTCCGGTGTCCCTCACCCTGCTCAAGTTGCTCTTTCCTCCTGTGCCTTCCCTCCGTTCCTGGTGTCACTGGCCACCCAGGAACATGCTCCTGCATCAGCTCTGACAACTGCCTTGCTCTCTTCCCCACAGCCAAGGGGTTACCAAGTCTACTAATTCTGGCTCAGAAATGTCTTTTATTAATTTTATTTTGACCCAAGTAAATTACATTTATTGTAGAAATGTTTTAAAATACAAATAAGCAAAAAGAAACAAATTACAATCACTCAGAATCTCACTCCCTAGAGATGATCATTTGGCGAATATAGTTCAGATTTTTCTGTAACATATTTTTATTTAATGTATTTTTCTATATACTGAAATATATGTATATTATTTGGTTACACATCATATGTAAACAAAACTAAGACCATTTTCTACACTCTGTTTCAATGTGCTTTTATTACTTGTCAATATATTATCAATATTTCCTATGTAAATAGATTTAAACCATTATAATGGCTACATGTACCCATTCTGTAGCAACATCTTTATTTAATAATTCCCCTCATCCTGAACATTTAGATTGTTTTATACATCTTGGAAATATAAACAGTACTACGTTAGCAGCACTGTTCTCCTTTCTGTTCCTAGGACCCTCCGCTGTCCCTCTCTTGCCACACAGGGCCCTTTGCACGTGCTGCTTCCCTGCCTAGGACAGTCTGAGCCATCCACTTTCCACTCACCTCCACCTGATCAACTCCTCCTCCCCCAGACGCACCTCCCAGGGACGCTCCCCTGACTGCCGTGCGTGGTCAGCACACACCACCCCTCAGCCCGTTACTGCTCTTTTGCCACATTTTCCACATTTCCTCCTAACCTTTATTTGTGTGATTATTTTATTCATGTATGCCTCCCCCTGAGACTGCATGTGCTGGGAGGGCAGGGACCATCACTATCTTGCTCATCGCCATCTTCCCTGTTCCTGAGATCATGGTATTCAAAAATATTTGTGGAATGAATGAATAAACGAGTGAAAAATGCTACAATGCATATGTTTGAAATGTCTCTTAAATCTGTGCTTTTTTCCTTCACTGTTACAATTCTTGCCTTAGTTCAGGTCTTCATCATCTCTTGTGATATGCTCTATTTCTATGCTCTCGTGATAGCCTCCTAACTAACCTCACGTTCAACTTCCTCCACATTGCCATTAGTGCTAATTTTCAAGGTTATTTATCGGCAAATAAATACCAGTAATGAGAAAACACAAAATAAGGTGGTACTGTGCATTCCTGGTGGAGTATAAAACGGCACAACCACCGTGGAAGACTATGGAGTTTCCTTAAAAAATCACCATGTGAGCCAGCAATTCCATTTCTAGGTATATAATCAAAAGAAGTAAAATCAGTGACTCAGACAGGTACTTGTACACTAATGTTCACTGAACCATTATTCACAATAGTTAAAATATGGAACCAACCCAAGTATTCATTGATGGATGAATGGACAAACAAAATGTGGAATATTATATTCAGCCTGAAAAGCGAATGAAGTACTGATACATGCTACAACATGCATGGCACTTTAAAAACATTTGCTAAGTGAAGTCAGCCAGGTGCAAAAGAACAAATATTGTATGATCCCACTTATATCAGGTACCCAGAACAGTCAAGCTCAGAGACAGAAAGTAGAACAGGGGTTACCAGAGGTTGAGGAGAAGGGGTGAGGGAGAGTTATTTAATGGGTGCAGAATTTCTGTTTGGGATGATGAAAAAGTTCTGGAAATGGATAGTGGTAGTAGGTGCATAACATTGTGAATATATTTAATGCCACTGAATTGTACACCTAAAAAGGGTTAAAACAGTAAATTTTATGTTATGCATATTTTACCACAATTTTAAAAAGCCAAGTGCAGAGCAGAAGGTATGGAATGGTGCCATCTGAGTGGAAAAAACAGAACTTAAATAAATAACATTTAAAACTTCAAAAAAATAAGATGGTACAAATAAGTCCACATATATCAATAATCAGACAAAGAATGCAAATGGATTTTAAAAATCTATTAAAATACATGGATCATTAGATTTGCTTTTTAAAAAATCCAGCTGTATTTAGTTTACAGAAGCCACACCTACAACAAAACTATCACACATAAAGTGTAAAAATAAAGGGGTGTTATAGAGTGTAACTTGCTACTAATCAAAGAAAATACAGTGCAGCAACATTAATGTAAGACAAAAAAAGAATTTAAGGCAAAAAGCATCAAGATACAGACGTACGATAATTATCAGTTAATGGAAAAATTCACCAGAAAAGATGTAACAATCATGAATTTGTATGCCGGTCATACAATAGATTCAAAATATATAAAACAAAATGGAATTATAAGGAAAAAACAGACAAATTCACAATCTTGAGTGAGAGATCTTCATACACATTTATCAAAAACAGATAAATCACATAAAATTTAATAAGCAATTAGCATATTTAAACAAAATTAACAAACTTAAGCTAGTGGATAAATAACTGTACCCAATGAATAGAGAAGATACACTTTTTCACATTATTAATAATATAGAATATTCTTAAAAGTGATTGCATTAGGTCATAAAGGAAGTCTTCATTAATTTTAAGAAATCAATGTCATTTAGACCACATTATCTGACCACAGTATAATTAAATTTAAAAGTTAACAATAAAATTATCATTGAATATATATATACACATACACATATATGCATACATACAGATTTGGATACTTTGAAATGTACATCTAAATAACTCATGAGGTAAAGAGAACATTACAATAAAATTACAAAATATTTTGAGCGAATGACAATGAAAGGACCTCCTATCAACTCTTGTAGGATGCAATAAAGTAGTACATAGATGTAATTTATAGCTTTAAATACATTTCCTCAAAAACTAAAAAAAGATCGAAAATAAATAAAGTAAGCAATTAACAAAAAGCTAGCAAAACAAGAGAGTGAAATAGTAAAGATAGCAGGGAGAAAATAGAAAAGAGTGAAATTAATGTAGGGCATGGAAAAGGGAACAGAAACATTAATACAAGCAAGAAAATCAGTACAACCAAAAGCTGGTGCTTTGAGAAGACCTATGAATTAGACAACCTCTTGTGAAACTGATCAAGAGAGAGGAAAGGTGCAAATAAGTAACAGTAGAAATTAAAATTAGAAACTTATACAATGTTTAGGCTTCTGTGACTTGGGCTATGTAAAAAAAGAAAATTTTAAAGGGAACTATAACTATAGCTACAGAGGTAATTTAAAAATAATATAAGAATATATAAATAGGAACATATGAGTAGATTTGAAAATTTTGAGAATTCAATGATTTTCAAGAAAAAATATAAAATATCAAAATTGACTCAAGAAGAAATATAGGCAAAAAGAAATAGACGATGCGAACAGAGCAGAGAGGGATTCGAAGATGTGGGCCTAAGGGCAAGACAGATGTGGCCAGGGATCCCATGGCTACCGGAAGCTGCAAGAGACAAGGATTGGATGTTTCCCGGAGACTCTGAGACTCGGCAGGGAGTGTGAGCACTCTTTTCTGCTCAGTGACACAGATTTCAAACTTGTGGGCTCCACAAGAATACATTTCTGCTGTTTTAAGCAAGAAGAAGAAGAAGAAGACGAAGACGAGGACGAGGACAAAGAAGACAAAGAGGAAGAAGAAGAAGAAGAGGAAGAGGAGAGGAAGAAGAAGAAAAAGAAGAGGAAGAGGAAGAAGAGGAGGAGGAGGAGGAAGAGGAAAAAGAGGAAGAGGAAGAAGAAGATAAGGAAGAGGAAGAAGAGAAAGAGGAAGAAAAAGAGAAAGAGGAAGAAGAGGAGGAGGAGGAGGAAGAAGAAGAAGAGGAGGAGGAAGAAGAGGAGGAGGAAGAAGAAGAGGAGGAGGAAGAGGAGGAGGAAGAGGAAGAGGAGGAGGCAGAAGAGGAGGAAGAAGAAGAAGAGGAGGAAGAAGAGGAAGAAGAAGAGGAAGAAGAAATATGGGACTCAAAGAAAACAATAACTGCTAAGGAAAGTGAATGAGTAATCCATCACCTTCCCACTCCAACCCCAAAGACAGCAGACCCAGGGAGTTTTTCAGGCAAGTTTTACCTAACCTTCAATGAACAAATACAGTCTACCTTACCCAAATTTTTTCAGAGACTAGAGAAAAAGAAAGATGCCAGTGGGGTAGGGATGGGAAGCCTAGCTAACACATTTTCATTAGACAACACAACACCAATACCAAAATGAAATAAAGAAAATATGAGAAAGGAAAATTACAGGTCTGTCTCACTCATAAACAAAGATGCAAAAATCCTAGAAAACTAAATCCTACAGTGCAAACAAAAGATAAGACTAGCACATCATAGTCAAATTGGGCTTAATCCCTGGCATGTAAGGGTGGATTAGGCTGGGTGCGGTAGCTCACACCTATAATCCTAGCGCCTGTAATCCTAGCACTCTGGGAGGCCGAAGCAGGAGGATTGCTCAAAATCAGGAGTTCGAAACCTGCCTGACCAAGAGTGAGACTCCATCTCTACTAAAAATAGAAAGAAATTAATTGGCCAACTAAAAATATATAGAAAAAATTAGCCGGGCATGGTGGCGCATGCCCGTAGTCCCAGCTACTTGGGAGTCTGAGGCAGGAGGATTGCTTGAGCCCAGGAGTTTGAGGTTGCTGTGAGCTAGGCTGACGCCACGGCACTCACTCTAGCCTGGGCAACAAAGCAAGACTCTGTCTAAAAAAAAAAAAAAAAAGGAAAGACAGGTGATATGCTGTGCCTCCACTTCCAGGCACATTGTATCCTGGAATTTTAGCATCTTGGTGGTTGAAAGACCTAAGATGACATATATTCTAAACTCATTCTTACTTCATTGGCCATCCTGACAATAAAACACTTAAACAATAACATCCTGCTATAAAACACTTAAAAACGTTGAATTAAATATTTAAAACATTTTTGATGCATACTTTAGCTGGTAAAAAATTAAGGAAACCCCTCAGAGGCCAAAAAATATTATAAAAGAGAAGCAAAAATTCAGAGGGGCAAGCTAGCCTGCCGCTGCCTTAGGGCATCTGCTGATCCCAATAACTGAAACCTTTGGCTATAAGTGCCACCCAGAGGAAGAAGCAGAACTACATCTGTAACCATCGCAAGCACTATTAAGAACATTTACAAAGGGCCAGGCAATGAATGGCTTAAATGCTTTACACATCTTAACCCAAAGCTGAGGGCACACTCAGGGGGGAAGTCTGCTCCAGGATCTACACAGAAATCTACAAAAGTGCAGGGGCTACCCTCCAGGAGAGAGTGACCTAGGAACAGGTGCCCCACAAACAAATGGCAAGGACATGTGCCTATGGGTGCTGGCCAGAGGGAGGCGGGGGCTCACTTCAGTCTGATATCTGAATTCACACTACATGGCCTAAAAAATTTTTTTAGCCAAAAACTTAAAGTTGTCCAAGTTGAAAGTGCAACCAAGCTCCAGTTAGAAGCAAATAAACTTTCTCTGAAGGAACGCGTCTTCAAGACAAGCCTCAGAGAATTCCCACATGCAAAGTCCCAGTGATTATCATTCACGATACGAAAATCACAACACACATGCAACAACAAACCATGAAGAGCAAACACTCCAGAGAAGAAATAAACACTAGAGTCAGACAAGCAGAGACTTCAAATATTAGAATTATAAGCTGTAGAATATAATTAATATTTTTAAATATAAAAGAAATCAAAAGTATGAGTAAGCAACAAGAGACTACAAAAACTGATCATCCAAATCTGACCTTGTATTCCCCCATTTCTCTCCCTCTCCTCAGGCCTCCCTGTTCTTAATATTCTTGAAAATTTTTGAGATCAACAATATTGAAATTAGGCCAAATAATAACCCAATAATGGCCTCTAAGTATTTAAGAGAAAGGAAGAGTCCCTTGTCTCTCATTTTAAATCAAAAGCTAGAAATGATCAAGCTTGGTGAGGAAGGCATGGCAAAAGCTGAGACAGGCCAAAAACTGGGCCTCTTGAGCCAAACAGTTAGCCAAGTTGTGAATGCAAAGGAAAAGTTCCTGAAGGAAATTAAAAGTGTTAATCCAGTGAATACACAAATTTTAAAAAGGCAAAACACCCTTATTGCCAAGGCAGAGAAAGTTTAAGTGGTCTTGATAAAAGATCAAACGAGCCACAACGTTCCCTTAAACCAAAGCCAAATCCAGAGCAAGGCCCTAACTCTCTTCGATTCTGTGAAGGCTGATAAAGATGAGGAAGCTGCAGAATAGAAGTCTGGAGCTAGCAGAGGTGGGCCCATGACATTTAAGAAGCCATCGCAGAGGTGCAAGGTGCAGCAGCAAGTGCTGTAGAAGCTGCAGAAGTTACCCAGAAGATCTAGCTGAGATCATTGATGAAGGTGGCGGCACTAACAACAGATCCTCCATGTAGACAAAACAGCCTTATATTAGGAAACACTGCAACCTAGGACTTTCACAGCTAGAGAGAAAGTCAATGTCTGGTTTCAAATCTTCAAAAAATAGGCTGATTCTCTTGTTAGAGGACAGTGTAGCTGGTGACTTTAAGTTGAAGCCAATGCTCATTTGCCATTCTGAAAATCCTAGGTCCTTAAGAATTACGCTAAATTGACTCTGCCTGTGCTCTATAAATGGTACAACAAAGCCTGGGTGATAGCACATCTGCTAACAGCATGACTGAATATTTTAAGCCCACTGCTGAGACCTACTGCTCAGAAAAAAAGATTCCTTTCAAAATATTGCTGCTGACAATGCTCCTCATCACCCAAGAGCTCTGATGGATATGTACAAGGAGATTAATGCTGTTTTCATGCCTGCTAACACACAACCATCCTGTAGCCCATGGATCAAGGATTAATTTCAACTTCTAAGTCTTATTATTTAAGAAATTCATTTTGCAAGGCTATAGCTGCCATAGTTGGCAATTCCTCTGATGGATCTGGGCAATGTAAATTGAAAACCTTCTGGAAAGGATTCACATTCTAGATGCCATTAAAAACATTCATGATTCATGGGAGGAGGTCAAAATATCAACATTAACAGGAGTTTGGAAGAAATTTATTCCAACCTTCATGGATGACTAAGGGGTTCAAAACTTCAGTGGAGGAAGTAACTGAAGATGAGGTCGAAATAGCAAGAGACCTTGAATTAGAAAGGAAGCCTGAAGATGTGGCTGAATTGTTGAAATCTCATGATAAAACTTTAATGGATCAAGAGGTGTTTCTTATGGATGAGCAAAGAAAGTGTTTACTTGAAATGAAATCAACTCCTGAGGCCAGGTGTGGTGGCTCATACCTATAATCCTAGCACTAGGAGGCTAAAGCAGGAGGATTGCTTGAGGCCAGGAGTTCAAGACCAGCCTGGGCAACACAGCGAGACCCCCATTTGTACAAAAATTTTTTTAAATTGTTAAACAGGTGTGGTGGCATGTGCCTGTAGTCCTAGTTAGTTGGGAGGCTGAGACAGGTGGATGGCTTAAGCCCAGGAATTCACGGTTATAGTGAGCTATGACTGTGCCACTGCAATCCAGCCCGGGTGACAGAGTGAGACGCTATAGAAGAAAAGGAAAGGAAAGGAAAGGAAAGAGAAAGAGAAAGAAAGAAAGACTTCTGGTGAGATGCCATGAAACTGTTGCAATGACAACAGACAATTTAGAATATCATATAAACTTAGTTGATAACGCAGTGGCAGGGTCTGAGAGGATTGACTCCAATTTTTAAAAAATTTCTACTAGGGGTAAAATGTTACCAAACAGCATCACATGCTACAGAGAAATCTTTCATGGAAGGAAGAGTCAGTCAATGTGGCAAACTTCACTGTTGTCTTATTTTCAGAAATTGCCACAGTCGCCCCAACCTTCAGCAACCACCACCCTGACCAGTCAGCAGTTGTCACATCCAGGCGAGACCCTCCACTAGCAAAAGGATTACGACTTACTGAAGGCTCAGGTGACTGTTAGCATTTTCTAGAAATAAAGTATTTTTAAATTAAGGTATGTACCTTGCATTTTTATACATAAAAATGCTGTTATGTCTAAAACAATACTTAATAGACTACACACTGGGAAACCAAGAACGCTGTGTGACTTGCTTTCCTGTGACAGTGCTCTGTGGCAGTGCTCTGGAACCTGCGCTATCTCCAAGGTGCGCCTATGTAAAAAATGTCCTTTTACAAAAGGGAGTTTTATAGTTGATGCTTTAAAAAACTAATTATGAAGCAAATCAATGTTTAAATATATAAAAATGATTGAGAAAGGGATATTCAACAGTGAAGGAAAGGTAGAAATGAACTACTTTAAAAATCTTAAAATCATTTTTAATAATCAATATTCAATAAAATAATCACAAAACAGTTAACTACCTTTTTATTAAGTTTACAACAACACCATTTTAATCATACAGATTAATTTTACCATTTAAAAATAATTTCCAACTCTTTATGGCTAATGGAACAACTACCACCCAAGGCTAAAGTATATTATTTAAGGTTTCAAGGGTAAGGGACCAAGAGGGCAGTTTCAGCTGTACTTGGAGGAGGAAGACACGGTGTGAAACCCTCATCTACCGCAGCGCGAGGCCGCAGACAGTCTCTACAGGTGTGGAGGCAGTCCTCAAAGAGGCTGAAAACAGAGGGCGGTGAAAGTGGAAGCTTCGGGCGGGGGGGGGGGGGGGGGGGGAAGAGCTTTTGGGAAGAAGTAGAGCAGGTTAATATCACTTTCAGGGTTATAATAACCCCAACTAGGGAAATTGGTTTTTACCCATGGGTATGTATCACTTTGATTTTTAAAAAATACAATAATGTGTTTTTCACTCTGTTGAAAGCCAATTAATACTATTCCCTCTTGACTTCTATCCAGCAGGGACACCCTTAAAGGAGGACTAATGCACTCTAAGAAAGTTATATTCTAGGCCGGGCGTGGTGGCTCATGCCTGTAATCCTAGCACTCTGGGAGGCCAAGACGGGTGGATTGCTCCAGGTCAGGAGTTCGAAACCAGCCTGAGCGAGACCCCGTCTCTACTTAAAATAGAAAGAAATTAATTGACCAACTAAAAATATATACACAAAAAATTAGCCAGGCATGGTGGTGCATGCCTGTAGTCCCAGCTACTCGGGAGGCTGAGGCAGTAGGATCGCTTGAGCCCAGGAGATTGAGGTTGCTGTGAGCTAGGCTGACGCCACGGCACTCACTCTAGCCTGAGCAACAAAGTGAGACTCTGTCTCAAAAAAAAAGAAAGTTATATTCCATTGCCTTGTGAACATGACTTAGTTGTGGGGAGTAAAAAGGT
The DNA here is from genome assembly GCF_040939455.1 of Microcebus murinus. Classification (NCBI taxonomy): domain Eukaryota; kingdom Metazoa; phylum Chordata; class Mammalia; order Primates; family Cheirogaleidae; genus Microcebus; species Microcebus murinus. Next base: position 8,884,778 of record NC_134107.1, read on the forward strand.
AAAGGAACCGGAAGCTATTAATGGCCATCCTGCCATCAGCTGTCCCGTGGCGTTTCCAACATTCAGAGAGGTATGTGGCCTGCATTCACAGACTAAACCAATGGCAGCTCAAGTCAGACAGTCAACCCTAGACTTCGGCATTACTTTTTTAAAAATCAATTTGTTTTTTCAGTTTTGTTTTGTAAACCAAGTTTCACGGACTCCTGGATTTTTACCCACGTCTGCACCCCCACATCACTGTCCCATCAATGGAGCTCTCAGTGACTTCAGCAGGAGCTCTGCAATGGAAAAATCACGTGGAGACTGTGGTTAGGGTCGTTAGACATCAGGTCTAGGGCACATTCTCCCCTTCCACACGTAACTTAAGGTAAAGCAGACATGGGGGCAGAAAGTGAGCCGCCCACAGCAAGAGCTGTGAGCAAGGCAGGCCACACGAGTAACGGACGCCAACTCTGGCAGTGTGGACGAGGAAACGAGCTCAGAGTGCCGCTAAGCACGGTGATCAGGCCCCTCCTGTTTCAGCCACACTGTCTACTTCCCGCCCAAGATTCCGCTTAACAATCTGCCCCACCGCCCCCCTAACCGGGCCTCCTGGGAGTTGGCACTCCTGGGGGAGAATTTTCCTGAGAAAATTTCAACATAGAGTAAACCAATTCATCAAATTTTAACAATATAGGATTTGGAAATGTTACAGTTAATGCTCAACAATAATGGCATGTTTGGCACTAGTCTGCAGGGCTAGAGAACGTAAACCAAAACCCAAGAAAATTACACTACTTGCAGTGTGGGCAGTATCACTTAGTTGGCCAAGATAATACCAAAAAATCTGAACCGGGTTCATGCATAAGTGGCTTTTTTTCTTGCTGTTCTGGTGTACAGTGAGCATTAGGACATGGTTGTTGAGAATTAACTATGACATGTACAGTGCTAGCCATTCTGGTTTGTCTAGACTGTGCTCCGCTTACTGACTGACTTCTAAACAACCTTATTTCATATTTAATAATGAAGGATTTGTGATTACTTACAATTTCAGACACTGGGATTTGGTACAGTTACATGGCTTTTTAGACTTTGTGTCCCATGAACTAAGAGTTACTCTATAAAGATTAAAAAAGAAAATGTATTCAGATGGTTACTCTTTAAAAAGAGAATCAGCTAAGCATCTGGTGTTTTTGAACAAATACTGAGAATCTCAACGCCAGACAGTTATAGGTATTATTTATAGGTGCCTGACCATGCAATGGGAGGTTTACATGTGATGGAGCTAGCCTCACCAAATCTGGCCAGTGTAGACCCAGGGCTTCAGTGGTGGGTGGGGAGTGGGACCCTACTGCACTTCTCAAAAAATCTCCCTGGAGTTTCTTCCCTGACCTGTTTAAACCTCTATTTTGTGTGCCCCTTCCACCACCAAACAGCTATTTTTTTCCCCTAAAATCTGAACAGTAATGGGAAGTATGTGTTAAAGAACAACAGATAAACCATCATTCATATTTTATTTTACCAATGTTACAGCTGTCCGCACTATAATGTTACCAACAATATCAAAGCAGGTTCCAGTGTATCATGTGATCATTAGGGACCTTCCTCATTTTTAGAGGAGATTATTACCATTCCCTCCTAACTACATGTGGGGATTAGCGCAGAAGTCATCTTCAGGGGCATCAGAGGAGGAGAAACAAACTCCTTCTCTAAGGTGTCTCTGGATGTTGCTAAATGTGAGGGCGCTGTAGGTTAAACAGTGGGAGAAGGTCCCAAGCCTTGCTCAGAAGTGATGCTCACTGAGGGAACAGAGAACATTTGCAAGGCAATAAGTTTACTAGTTACTGTGGTGAAGGAGGAGCACACGTACAGAAACCCCAGCTGTGATGAGGGCTCTCCTGGCACTGGCGTGGCGTGTGCCTGTCCCATTCGGCAATGTGCTCCTGAGACTGTGCATGCCGGCTTCTCGCCTGCAAGGCACTGGCCACCTCTGAGCAAGGACGCATCTTGCTCTTGGGTTTCCTACAGAAACTAGAACATGCGTGGCACAAGACTAAGGCTTACTGACAGTCTCGTGTCACCACACAGAGCACAGGAATCGCTCCGTGCTGTTTGCTGTCTGGTTATGATGAATACAAATATCCCGAAGAGAAGCAAGCCCTCTTGCCCTGTGCTCTGTGCCCCCATGTGCTCGGCTGTCTCAGCTAACTGTCTGGAGTGACGCCAGTCCTAAATCATCTTAGCTCGGCCTGCCCTCCTCTCTGCTCTGGCGTGGGCTCCACTGTGCTTGAGCGGTTGCTCTTCCACCACTGTTCTCACCATCTGTGCTTCTGCTCAGGGACTCATCCCCACCCCTCAATGAAAACAGCTCATGGTGCCTGGACACATGGACAAGCTGCTAATTGTTACTTCTTCTGAGATTTCTCCCATTTTTAAGATAATGTCCCCAAACTATGTCACTGAGTACAGTATTAATTTAGTATTCATATAGTTTGGTTTCTCCGTCATAGATAGGAAAGTTGCAGCTTTCTGCCTTCATGGGTGTCTGGAGGTGGCAGGTCTAGCTATCCCACCCCCGATCTCTCTACCGGTGGGTCAGACCTGGGCCTGTCCAGGGGAGGGGCTCTGACACCTACTTAACTGCTCTTGCCCTCTCAAACCTTCCCTGAACTGGGGCCCAAGGTGGCCTGACACACCCTGTCCGGAGCTGGCCAGGAGTGATAAGTGCTTCAGAGGACACCAAAAGTCACTATCTTTTTAATTTATGCTGCCTGTCCTGGAGGAATCCACCAACTAACTGGGGACATGAAACATATACAATTGAAAAATTAGAGAACATAAGATTAGTATATAATCAACGGTCAAATTGCTTTTATACTGATTGTTAATGCTACAAAAATTCAGAGACAGGATAGTTCAATACAGATGAAAGAAGTTAAAACAAAATACTTTCGAAGGAAGTAGAACTTGACATCAACTTTTAAGGTTGTAAAGTTTCTTTGTTATTGGTCAAAAGGATGTTTAGTTGAAATAACAGCATGAGCAAAGACACTGCAGTAGGAATGAGCAGAGTGCGTGAAGGATAGAGAGGGACCAGCTGACTGCAGCACAACTAAATGGGAAAAAAGCTTCCCCGGCTACAGATGTATTTGACTATTCTCTTGGTGCCAATCTAAGAATTAAAGAGTTAGAAGATTTAGAAGAGATCTGGACCACTCTGCCTCAGGAAAGCATTATAAATAAATTATATACCACAATGAGATAAACCTCATCTTTAAGAAAAAAATTTTCCAGAGAAACAGAATCTTCAATATTCTTTATTATGAACTCCTAGTCTCAAGCAAGCTTCCCACCTCAGCCTCTCAGAGTGCTGGGATTAAAGGTGTGGGCCACTGCGCCCAGCCTTAAATTATGATGTTCATTATGTTACCAAAAACAATAGTATCAACAATGTATCAGAATTCAAATTAATTAACTGATTGATAATCGGATTATTAAAGCTATACAGAGTGACAGGACATGAGCTTTTATTAAAAGGGTTTTTATTAATATGATGAGCTAGTTAATAAGTTAGCCAGTTCACCACCCAACTCCATAAAGAATGATGACTGGGCCAATTCATGCGTGCGGACTGCCAGCCTTGAGGCCCACGTGGCCTGCTGCTGTGTCTCTGCTAGGTTAGGTATTTTGAACCATGCTGGGCCGACAGAGTTTCTTTTCTAAGAGGTGAAAAGGGAACACTCTCAGTTGGGAACTCATGCAGAGTGAAACCACCAGAAACAGTTCTCTGAATGCTCCCTTACTACAAAACTAAACTGGTAGATTCCAGTATACCATCAGTCCTATGGATGTTGAGATGAAAATTATGGGGCCACTTCAGTGGGGCAAAATCAAATCAAGTAATTAATTGCATCAAAAAATACAAGCACAAAGCTCATGTTGTTTCTGGCACATCATTTATAATAGAACTCTTTTTTAACCTGCATAATTACTTCAAAATAAAGAAAACTATGTGACTGAGAAAAATCTAGTATGGACTGGGAAGGAGGAGGAGGTGAGGAAGAGGGGAGGAGGAGGGGGAAAGAAGGAAAAGAAAAAATACGCCGCAGTGCAGACGCCCTCATTACTGCTCCTGGGGGGCAATGTCCATCAGCTGGACCACGCGGAGCCTCCCGTGGCAATGTAACTGTGAGAGCACGTCCCTGAAGTACTGGGAAAGTCAAATCCCCTCGAATGTCCTAGGTACGATAAAGCACCCAGCAATGCAGAACTGTTGACCAGAAGCCCCCAGATTACAAGAAAGATAAAGTGAGTATCTTCAGGATCGTAACATTTTATATCATCCTGTGTAACCAAAGATGCGATGCTATCAGCAGAGTCGGAAGTTACTTAAGTCATTTTTGTTTTGTCCAGAAATGTGGGCAGCCTGGATGAGATGACCAATTACACTCACACTAGCTGCATCCTCACCGATCCATCCCCCAAGGACAGTGAGGCAAGGGAACTGGCTCCTCCCAGTCTTCTTCCACCAAATTAACTGAAAGTCACCGGCTGACCTGGCACAGTATTACAACCAGCTCAAAGAGCAGCTGCTAAAACCAAAGCAGCAAATCACGTGAGCAACTACCACCCTCCAGCGACAGTGCCGAGGCGAAAGTGCTGATCCAATCCTAGTGTGTCTCCACAGCCCTTCCCAGTGGTTCACCTCACAGCCTTCATTCCTGCCCCAAACCACTCTCCTGTCCCTTACCAAGGCCACCAGGAAGCCCTGTCCCACAGCAGAGCACTGCAGCAGGCTGCCAAGCACAGAGGCCGCAGTCCACTTTTCTGAAGTGCTTTACCTGCTGTCTTTCAGGCATGAGATTGTGGGCCGAAAAACCCTTGGAGACAGGAACAGACTGATATCCATAATCAACTCCAGGGCTCAATGAACAGAGTTGCCCAGACCACCATTAGTATACCAGTGTTAACATGGCAGAGTTTCAACCAGCTTGGTTAGTTTACAATTAGTTACAATTATAAACACAACTTTAAAATCACAAGACAAAGTCCCAGTGCAGCCCACGTCCACTTGGAGATTGTGAGTCTACACTCACTCACGAGCACCTGCCATACAGCAGGAGCTGACTTAGCACGGGAGGCAGTAGGCAGGGGCAGCTCACAGGGCCCTCTGCAGACCTCCGTCAACGTTAAGTGGCTGCCACTTCATTACTTATATTGATGACAGCACAGTTTGAATCAATGAGAAACCAAGACCGAGCTATAAATGGCAACAAGCCTCTGCTACTGACACAGGACAGCAGGTAGTAGAATGGAGACTACAGATCAGCCTTTCCAGCAACAATAAAACCGGACACGTATGGCAAGTGTTAGTGGCATTGCTTAAGGTAAAAAATAATTTTTCAAAAGTCATGAAGGTTTGCAGGTAAAACTAATATTATAACAAAAGAAAATCACAGTTGTATCCAAAAGCCTCTTAAACTCTTATGTTAAAGTAAGTAGCAATTTATTGCTTTTAATCCTTACCCAGCCAAAGTTATTTTCGGCGGTCCTGGAAGAGTTGATCCCGGGGGGAAAGCCGATCCGTTGACTACCGATGGTAAGGCTCCATTATCAAGCTGTACAAAGCCAAAAGCAAGAATATTTTGAATCAGCATGTGTTTTTGTTTTTCTTTTTTATATACATATTTTTAGTTGGTCAATTAATTTCTATTTTTTTTTTAGTAGAGACGGGGTCTCATTCTTGCTCAGGCTGGTTTCGAACTCCTTACCTCGAGCAATCCGCCCGCCTCGGCCTCCCAGAGTGTTAGGATTACAGGCATGAGCCACCGTGCCTGGCCTAGCATGTGTTTTAAAAGTTCCAGCCCACCAGCCCCTAGGTACACATAAAAATGACTCTTTTTCTTCTAGTGGTTTACATCACAATTCCTTGACAGCCATGTCCAGGCTTGTTACAACAATGAATCTACTAACAGTTGAGCAGGCTCTAGATCCAGATCATCTTACAGACCTGCCTGGCCACAGGATGTCCTGGGCGTGCCGAAGCCCCAGACCATGGGGGCAAAGACGGAAGCGTGAGGGGGATGCAAGGCCCCTAGCCACAAGCCAGCAAGCAGTACACACGGCTGTCGGTCAGCTGCCCGGGGATATTGTAATGGAACACTTTCATTTAATGAACTACCAATTGTGAAACAAATTCAATTACAAATTTCCATAAACTAAAAATGTTCTTATTATTCTTAGTTTAACATAAGAGATCTTGACACTTGAAGTCTCACTGGAAACTACTATTTTTCATCTATTCAAAAAAATATTTTGTAATCAGTTTTGAACAAATTCAAAAGCAATGTTATAATCTCTGCATTAGCCATGTCCTTTGCTCTCTCAGTTCTTGTTTTTTCCTTTGTCATTAGCTTGAAGAAGTTAAAAGTATTGGATAAAATTAAGTTTTGAGATTTGCAGGTATCACAGTTAAACATCCTATCCTTGCCTTCTCCGCCCTCCAAAATTGGAAATTCAATAATAAGCTTTATTTAAGAAGTATAGTCTTAGAAAAAACACACACATTTTATTCATTGTCCTCACTTTCTCTCTTCTGCCCTCTGTTTAACTTGTGTGCAATCCCCACCTGTTAGGGCTGGAAGACATTGAGAAACCGACCTGGGTCCAACTCACTTATGAACAAGTCAGAGTCCTGAGTCCCCGGAGTTTCTCACCCAGGACCACTCCCAAGTGCTCCCCCTCACTCTCTCAATGAGTGCGGCGGGATGTTCACAAGGTACGGAGACTGGTGTCTTTTTCGCAGTCCCCCAGGCATCTAATTGCTAGGCCTATGTCTCCAAGCGGCAGTCTGAAGAATTCTGCATTCTCTTGGAGAAGGGATCTCATAGTTCTCAGGGTTGAGGCAATTATTTGCATAAACCAGGTAAAATTACTGCCCTGCCCCCGCCTTTCCTTATTTAAAGCAGAGAAAAAGAGATGCCTTTTGAGTACTGCATAGGTCATAAATCTAGGGCAACTTTATGCTAGAATCCGTGAGTTTTCTTTAGCAAAGCGTGGCCACCCAGAAGTAAAGAAATAATAAACTCTGAAGTGGGCAGATTCTGATTCTGTGGGTCTGAATCTCAGGGCTGGGGTGGGACCCGAGGTTCTGTGTTTCTTACCAGCTCCCGATAACGTGGATGCTCCTAGTGCGTGCGCCCACTTTGAGTGGCGAGGTGCTAATGAGTAGACAGAATTGGGGGTCTGCCTAGGAAACAGAGCCTCAAGGGATGCAGCAAATACTGTGCTGCAAGGATCGTCCCTGAGGTCCACACTGGATAAGAAGTTGGGGGAGCCAAAATGGGGAGAGTGATAGTCAAGGAAAGACGGGGAGGTGGTGGAAAGACAAGAGGTTGTGGTCAATCAGGTGTTTCTAGTGCAAGGTCCTAGAGGTGGAGGAGTAAGTGCCACGTGTGCCTTCCCGACAGGTGGCTGGAACAGTGAAGAATGCCAGTGGTGAGGAAGAGCAGGGGCAGAGGTTTCCATTCAGTCCCAACACTGGTTCCACGCCAGGTGCTCACATCACAGCTCAGACTCGTTCATCTACCACACTGCTTACCACTCTTTTCTCCTGGCCAATATATTATTTGAGAAATCTTTAATTTACTCATTCAACAAATATTTAATTCTATTTACACTTACTCCCTCAGAGTCCTCATCTATTCACCTGGCTTTAAGCCAGCTCTGCACTGGGGACTCCTAGCCTCACCTCTCCAGCCCACATCTTCCCTTTCTGCACTCCTACACATCTCCATCTGCATGTCCAAGACATCTCAGATTTAATATGTCCAAATGGAACTCCTGGACCCCTTCACAAAACCTGCACTGTCTCATCTGTGTGGATGGAAACTCCACCTTTCCATTTATTCCTACTGAAAAACTTGGGGGCATCCTTGACATCTCTTTCCCACATCCAATCCATCAACAAATCCTGTTGGCTCAACCTTCAGCGTACCCTGAGAAGCTGCTCGCTGCCACCTGCACTGCTACCGCCTGGTCTGAGGCAGCATCAGTTCTCAGTGAGATTACTGCAGTATCAGGCTTGCCTGCTTTCACCTCGCCCCCACCTCCCCACCAACCAGTCCCTTTGCAAGTGGATCCTACCACTGTCTTTGACTTCCTCCTTTACTACCCTCTCCTGGCTCACTCCATCCCAGCCTCACTGGCCTCCTCGCTGCCACCACAGCAGGCATGACCCTACTGAGGCCTGTGCTACTTCCTCTGCCTAGAATGTTCTTCCACATGATAATCACATGGCTCATTCCCTCATCTCTTTCAAGATTTTGCTCAAATGTCACCTTCTCAATGAAGCTGTGACCACCCTGTTTCAACATGAAAACTGCTTTCTTCCCCACCAAACTCCCATCATCCCAATCCCCCTCCTCTGCTCTCCCAACATAGGATACAATTGACTTACTAGACTTGCTAATTGTCTCTTGCACTAAAATATAAGTTGCAGGAGGGTAGTGTTGTGTCTTTTGTTTTCCGGGCTTCACTTAGCTCACTGATGTAACCCAAGTGCTCAGAAGAGCCCCTGCCCTGTTGATGGGGGATTGAGTGCCCTGCACGTGCCAAGCTTTGTTCCAGTTCTCTTTACAGACACACCTGGCCTCTGTCCCTGTGGAGCTTGCATTCCCACGGGTGGATGCAGACAAACCAACCACTCAATAAACATAAGACAGTGATAGTGTTGTGCAGAGAGGGAGACAAGTGCTGAGATAGTGACTGGCTGTCTACACTGGGGAGTTAGGGAAGGTTCTTCTGGGGAGGTGACACTTTATAGCAAGACTTGGGAAAAAGAGCATATTTGTCTTCTACTTATATGTGATATATGCCTGTTATGGTGTAATCATAAAATCAAACTTTCAAACGGCGTTTCCATAACACTGAGGAAGTTGAGGGACGTTCTGGACCAGGTAGGTGGTATGCGCTGACGGCAGGGCTGCAAAGGACAAGCTCAGCAAATGGGCAGAATGCCGGTCTGGAGGCTGCAGGAAAGGCAAAATGGTTTCTCACGGTTGGCAAAGAAATATGTCTAGGACGGACTCCATCCCTCCAGTGTCTAACACGGTGAAGGACTGCATACTTGCTAAATGTTTCACTGTTGGTTTTCAAATGAAGGATAAATTAGTAATTCCAACTGCAACAATTAAAATTTCAAGAGATAATAATGCCCAATTGTATTTTTTTTATTAAAACAATGACTCACTTGTTGTGTTATGAGGTTTAATTTTGCTGGTACTGGCAAAAATCTTCCTACTAAAGTAGTCATTGGTTTAGGGACATCTGTAAGGAAGATAATTAAAATTAATTGATAGCATATATTGTTCCTTTCCCACTTATACCTGGAAGAAAGTACAAAACTAAAAATGTATTATGGATTTATCACATGCAAAGTTATTGAAACTTATCTTGATCCTAGCTATGTTTTTAATTCTATAAAACCTTTCAGGTCAGTATATTTTATTAATACTTACTTTTTTTTTTTTTTTTTTTGTCATAAAGCTACTTGACCTGAGCCTCCAGGGATAGTCTACTATGCTAAAAATTGCTGTTAGTGCCCAGGTTCCCAAACTGTGTCAAGGTACTCAGTGGTGCCACAGCAAACTAATTTTTTTAGAAATGGGTCTTGCTATGTTGACCAGGCTGGCCTTGAACTCCTGGGCTCAAGCCATTCTCCCACCTCAGCCTCCCAAGTAGCAGTGACTACAGGCTTGTAGTGGGTACCTGGCTGTTTTATATTTTCAAAGAAAACTCAGTGACATCTGTTGGATACCACATGAACTTCTTTCAATTAATGTGTATTCTTTTTTTTGAATGGTTACTAAGTTGTTAGGATATAAATACTTATTAAGCTATCCAAACAAAACTACTTAATACTGGAACTGATACGCATTTCTTTGGCCTGTGAGTGTCATGAAAACCATTCTTGAGACACCAAGGGTGCTCCTTGGTGAACCTCCATGCTCATGAGTCTAGGCAGAGAGAGAAATGTGTCTTACTCTCCTACAGCACCCACCAGCTGACCATGTGTCCTTCTCTGCATTTATGCAACCTTTGAGTGAGGAAACCTAGATTTAGGCAACAAGACACATTTATGTATGGTGATGTCTAGTATGTACAGAGCATAACAAAGGAGACTAGGGGTATGATTACGTGACGAGGAAACCGAATTGAAAAACATTGTATAAACCCTCTCCTTCTGAGCATCTTAAGGCACTAGGATTTGGTATGTGCCAGGAGGAAACAAAGTAGAGAAGAACATCTCCCTGCCCACAGAGATCACAGACGCAACACTGACCTACAGGGAACGGAACTATAAAATCCATGGCTGGTCTGTAGCAAAGGCCAAAGCCCCAACTCCAGCTTCTTCAAAGCGGAAAAGCAAATGTAAATGTAAATTGAATATATTTTCTCTGTCCCTGGATAAGGAGACGATCAGGATGGAGTGGCGAGATAAGGAGTCACAGGTTGTCTTTTGGCCCTGGACTCCAAAGGTCAATAAAACTACATCTGGATTTAATATTGGTTTTAAATTTTTGGCAATGTCAGCGAGTCATCTGATAATGAAATATTCTGGTTAACTCAAGATCTAGAGTAATGTGATTATGTACAGTCCACACAGACATGCCCAGTTTTCAAAAATCAGTATCTAACTTTTGTTAAACACAATCCTAAAATATGTCATTTAATCTTTCTTCAATCATTCCTAAAGTATTTCAGAATAATCAAGTACTTATAGGTAAAATTTATTATTACTGTGACAGTTTAAAGAAGTTTTTAGTGAATGAATGTCGGATAAAGCATTTGATGGTTATTTTAGAACTCATGGTGATTTAAGCAGAGTGACAGTTCTCTAGTAATAGTGATTGATTACATTAACATGTAGATCATTTACACCACACCTGAACAGTCAACCCGCCAGCCAATCTGGGAAAGGCTAATGTTTCAACCTGGGCACATCTAGGCACATCCACTTGTGGAATTATTATTTTTTTTTTAGACAGAGTCTCACTTTGTTGCTCAGGCTAGAGTGAGTGCCGTGGTGTCAGCCTAGCTCACAGCAACCTCAAACTCCTGGGCTCAAGCAATCCTTCTGCTCAGCCTCCCAAGTAGCTGGGACTATAAGCATGCGCCACCATGCCCAGCTAATTTTTTTCTATATATATTAGTTGGCCAATTAATGTTTTTCTATTTATAGTAGAGACGGGGTCTTGCTCTTGCTCAGGCTGGTTTCGAACTCCTGACCTTGAGCAATCTGCCCACCTCGGCCTCCCAGAGTGCTAGGATTACAGGCGTGAGCCACCGCTACCGGCCCACTTGTGGAATTATTAACAGTGTTGGTGAGGATCACAAAGCTTTCTGCAGCCAGCTGACGTGAAGGAGAGCTATCTAAGAATTTGAGACAGTCAATATAAGGCATATAAATTAGTCTATAAAGATATATTTTATTCTATTCTTACCTCATTAATATGGGCTAAGAGGTTTGCCAAATAGCTTACTTAATAACCTATTTCACTTTTATTCTATATATAAGCCAAACATTACTTACCAACTTACATGATATATGACATAATTGTTTTATTAATTTATTTTGTACCTGACTGTAGATAATTGTTTTGGTCTTGATACTGAGGAACCAAATGAAGTGCTTTTAGTTCTCTTGTGCCAGAATTGTCTATACACAGCATTTGTGTGCCCCCTTTCAACTGACATATCACCTAAAATGAAAAATAATGATCAGATTTGATTTTTAAAAGATAACTCCAATAATATAAATCTAAATAAACTTAAATCTGATAAAAACAGCTTTACTCCAGAATTCAAGTTTTAATGGAAGATGAAAAAATATAGATCTGTTTTCTTACTCTACAGTAATATGCTAAGGGTATCAAAGAGCAAAACATTTCCCAGAAATGTTTCCCAAGATGTGTTCAATGTGAAGTTCCTGCACATGTCTTTCTCCACAGGTATCTTAGGAATCAGGTGACTGTGGGCCAGAGCTTCCTCTGCACTGTCCTCACTCCATGGTCTACACGGCAAGCATGCTGCTCTGCTGACCCTGGCCCATTCAGACCTGGTTAACGCTAAGAAAGACTGTAGCCCCTATTCCCTTTCTGTAACTGGGCACATACCTAGAACGGTCTACACACACTATTAATACATGGGACTTTTAAAATGTCCTTTTATTTTATTTCCTATAAGTACAGTTCAGAAAGGTTAATCCAAGAAATGGAAAATTCTAAAGCCATGTCAATCTTCCTGGGCCAGACTAGCACTGTCAAATCCCCCATATAGAATTTTTTTGTGTGTATGAGATAGGGTCTCGTTCCATTGCCCAGGCTGGAGTATAGTGGCACAATCATAACTCACTGCCACCTCAAACTCATGGCCTCAAGCAATCCTCCCACCTCAGCTCCGAGTAGCTGGGACTACAGGCGCATACCAAACCTGGCTGATTTTTAAATTTTTTGTGCAGATGGGGTTTCACTATGGTGCCCAGGCTGGCCTCAAACTCCTGGCCTTAAGTGATCCTCCCACCTTAGCCTCCCAAAGTGTTGGATTCCAGGCATGAGCCACTGCACCTGGCCCCCCATTTGGATTCTGACCATAAATAAATCCTCAGTGAGCCAGGTGAGTCCATCAGTCAAGCAAAAGCATTGATGGAACTGGCTGTGTGCCTAACTCTGTTCCAGGCCCATGTCATGGATACAAGGGCAAGAGAAGCTATGGTTTCTGCCTGCATATAGCTTCGAATTCCAATGGCAGAACCACAACTACACAAAAGCTGTGGTTTCTGTACTTAAGTTGCTTATAATCTAGGTGGGAAAACCTAAATAAGCATAAAGAACCAATGTTATCAAAATAACACACATAGAACCTACTATGGGCTGGGCACGGTGGCTCACACCTATAATCCTAGCACTCTGGGAGGCCGAGGCGGGCAGATTGCTCAAGGTCAGGAGTTCGAAACCAGCCTGAGCAAGAGCGAGATCCCCGTCTCTACTACAAGTAGAAAAAAATTAATTGGCCAACTAATATATATAGAAAAAATCAGCCGAGCATGGTGGCACATGCCTATAGTCCCAGCTACTCGGGAGGCTGAGGCAGGAGGATTGCTTAAGCCCAGGAGTTTGAGGTTGCTGTGAGCTAGGCTGACGCCACGGGCACCCACTCTAGCCTGGGCAACAAAGCGAGGCTCTTGTCTCAAAAACAAAAAAAAAGAACCTACTATGATAGCAAGGTTCAGACCACTGGGTTAAAACGTCACATCATGGCCGGGCGCAGTGGCTCACGCCTGTAATCCTAGCACTCTGGGAGGCTGAGGCAGGAGGATTGCTCAAGGTCAGGAGTTCGAAACCAGCCTGAGCAAGAGTGAGACCCTGTCTCTACTATAAATAGAAAGAAATTAAGGCCGGGCGCGGTGGCTCACGCCTGTAATCCTAGCTCTCTGGGAGGCCGAGGCGGGCGGATTGCTCGAGGTCGGGAGTTCAAAACCAGCCTGAGCAAGAGCGAGACCCCGTCTCTACTATAAATAGAAAGAAACTAATTGGCCAACTAATATATATAGAAAAAATTAGCCGGGCATGGTGGCGCATGCCTGTAGTCCCAGCTACTTGGGAGGCTGAGACAGAAGGATCGCTTGAGCCCAGGAGTCTGAGGTTGCTGTGAGCTAGGCTGACGCCACGGCACTCACTCTAGCCTAGGCAACAAAGTGAGACTCTGTCTCAAAAAAAAAAAAAAAAAAAAAAAAAAAAAAAAAAGAAATTAATTGGACAACTAATATATATAGAAAAAAAAATTAGCCGGGCATGGTGGCACATGCCTGTAGTCCCAGCTACTTGGGAGCCTGAGGCAGGAGGATTGCTTGAGTCCAGGAGATTGAGTTTGCTGAGCTAGGCTGACACCACAGCATTCAGTCTAGCCTGGGCAACAAAGTGAGACTCTGTCTCAAAACAAACAAACAAAACCGTCACATCACCCTGACATGTGATAAGAAGCTAGTATTGGTGTTCAGCTGGAATTGTATTTGAATGTGATGGATAAAGTTACAGCCACACATACACCCAGAACTGGGGGAGAGGCTCAGAGTGGACTCTCCGAATCTCTATCTGTGGCACACTGCTGGGCCCCACCCACATAGGGGCCTCTGCCCTGCCTTCTGGAGAGTAGGTGAACATCACTCTGCAGCCTAGGGGAACCAGAGACTTGCAATCCTACTGACCTGCTTTGGGGGATCTATAAAAGCTCTCCTCTCAGAATCCGTGGCCCCAACAAGGACCACAGACAGAGAGGCAAGTACTAATACATGCCACAACTAAGCCAAAACTTGTGATGAGCTCATACACCAAACCACAGGTCTGGCCCCAGCTCTGCACTGACTGATGGGACTTGTGCTTACTTTACTTAACAAATACAGCAATGCTCTAATCTTTGTTCGGTTTGCTAAGACTGATAGAAATGAGAATCTTAGATGTGAAATGTGAAAGACTCTAGTTGATGTCTTTTTTTTTGATAGATGAGACAACCAAAAATGCTGATTTCAACAAGTAAACAATGAAAAACAATGACCGAAATAATCTATTGACTTGGTAATGACAGAGGTGCAACATTTAATGTTAATCATACACATTTTCTTTGGCATAATTACCATTGGGTTCAAGTCTTTCTTATAAGAACAACCAGAGGCGTCCTCTGGTTCTTGAGATGATGGGAACTTGCAACAGGACTCCTGAGCAAGAGCATTCTGAAGAGTTGCTTCCTCCGGATTGTTACTTGTAATAGTACCACCTGTTTCCTTTATTTCAACCTAAAAAAAGCAATCATAATTTTAGGGCACACATGGTAGACATTGGCTCTTGCAGTTGCATAATACACAAAATTTAAATCTGAGTTCTGTGTAAAAGTTACATTTTAAAGGAAAGAGCACCCTCATCCTTAATGCCTCTTTTTCCTCACTGGTGCTTCTAAAACTATATTCTCCCTTTGGGGCGACAAATCATCTGACCAGCTCCCCTGGGGACTGAGGAAGACTCTGCGGACCAAACCATTTGTCCATGAGGTGTGGAGATGTGAGTTTGATGCAGTGTTTGTGCTGTTTCAAAAATGTGGTCTAAGCAACTGAGAAGAGCCCCAGTTGGCAGCGTGCCTCTCTTGCTGCTTCACAGCCCCCTAAGCTAATAACCTGCAACGTCACCTGAAATGCTGCCCCTTCACACATTCTTCAAGGATATTCATTAGCTTATAGTAAATGTTCAAGTTAATTGTTTTGTTTTTTCCTTAAGAAGTTCAAAATTAAAAAAAAAAAAAAAGAAGTTCAAAATTCTCGGTGATGTTTTAGTAATGTGTATATAATGTGATTTATCATTTATAATGTATTTATAGTAATATTTATAATTAAGTAGTAGCCCTTTCCTGACTTAATAGTAAGACAACAAGAAACAGTGAGAGTAGGGAGTAACTGCCAGTTTTGTTTTTGAGCTATCTTCTGCAAAAACTGTTAACCCAATGACATACTAGCAAAATTACCAAAAATATGGAGAAATACGATACTACTGAACATCAATGGAATTTAAAAAACTAAAAAATTCTGATAGTTTAAAAAAATTACTATCAGAATTGAGTGTTTCAAAATTAGGACACTTCTTTTTAAAATTTGATAAGAACGTAAGGAAGATTGGGGAACAACCCACACTTTGCATCATTCCTCCCGTCCTCCTCTCGTCCTCCTCCCCCCCACCTTCCCAGGCTGCCTGGGAGAGTACAGGTGAGTCTCCGCAGAGGCCAAGGGGCAGGCCATAAAGTCCTACCTTTAAAAAAGATGGTGATTCTAAGGTAACATTCTTAAGAGCTCACATAAAATCACAGAGCAGGTAACTATCTTTCAAAATGTAGGTATTGACTCAAAGTTGGCGATTGTCTAACCTAATAAAATCAGAGAGGCTCAAATAATAATTACCATGTATGGACAAATTACTTAGCACAGCACACTAGCATCTAGGTATAAATTTTAAAAGAGATAAAGTGTAGCTATATATCAAGTTATAGCTTTATTTAGATATTTTAAATTTTATAGTTATATAGAAAATTTTAAATATTTGAACTACTTACGCACTACAGTAAAATTCCATTTTTACAGAATGCATTTAAATGAAAGTCAATGTGGGGGAACGAATTTCCAGAAAAAGGAAATTAGCAATTACCCTTGATATTAACCATTCTGTTTAAATGGTGAACATGTCCATACTGCGACTTTCTCATGTTATTAATCAGAAAATAGTCCATAAAAATTCACAAAGCCAACCTTCTCTTTTGTCAAACCACCAATCTGTTAAAACTGGGTTACATTAAGAGAATTTTACTGCCTTTAACATTAGCTAATTCCCTTCCCTGTTCTGATTAATGTTCACTAACATGTTGGGCTTGGTAGCAAAGTGGAGTCCCTAACATCCCAAGCCACCCGAAAAAGGTACTGAGGAAGACCTCTGCAGGGAGAAGGCTGCAGGGACCAGATGCCCTGTACTGCTCCTGAGCTAAGGGGAAACTGAGAGGTGGGTGGAGGCCCAGCCCTGCCCCACATGTTCCTTTACACTAAGGAGCATGGTTATGACACAAGAAAAGCAGGAATCCAAGCGCCTGCTGGAGTGGCTTATATGAAGTCAGGCTCCCCCATCTCAATGCTGACTCAAAAAGGTTCCACAAAGGCTTAACCCACTTACTAAAGTGATTTAATGGATGAGTAATCTAGTTTCCCAAACTGGATCCTTTTTGGGAGTACAGCACATATTTTCTTGGGATCCTTTGTTTCCTCTGAAAACCGTTTAGTTTCAGCAAGAACACGGTAGAAATTACCAGTGGTTATACATAGCTAAAGAGGGCCGTTAGCTGAGAGTCAGCAAGAATTTATTTAGCCTCTGATTTATATAACATATGCTTGAAGAACAATCACTAGTTAGCAAAGGGAAGATCTAACTAACATCTTGGTTTCAGGGTTCAGCAAACACAAGCATTAACTCTGAGTCCTTGCTATGAATCACCAGCCTGATAAACGGAAAGGAAAAGCCGCAAGATGCACACAGACCAACTCTCAATCGCACTGCACTTGTTCTCACTGACACTAGCTACTCTTAACATTGTGTAGGGCTTCTTTGCCAAAGCCCAGGGCAGCAACAGAGCCGGAGGCGACCAACTCTCTGACTTTCCCCCCCGTCCTTTGCTGGATGCTGTCTGCACGGTCAGGCCAGGTGTGCACCACCAGCGCGGGGGCCCACTCCCCTGCAGGTGGAAGGGCTTGGCCCGGGGGGGGGGGGGGGGTACTGTGTCACCGGGGCCCACTCCCCTGCAGGTGGAAGGGCTTGGCCCGGGGGTGTGTGTGCTGTGTCACCGGGGCTGCTGCTGGCCCAGGGGACACGCTCGCAGGGGGAAATCTTGGGAGAGCGCGGCGGGTCCCAGGTCTCCGGCAAAGGGGCGCCGGGGGCCTGGGCCTACTTCCCGGGCGCTCTTACTGGAATCACGCGGACGCCGGGGTGGGCGGCTCCTTCCCTGGCCCAGGCGCCCAGGGGCACGACGGCGGGGCCGCGGGGCGGCAGCAGCGAGGACAGGAAGTGGACGTTGTAGGCGGGCGCGGCGGGCAGCGCGGCGTCGTCCAGCGGGTTGAGCTCGGGCAGCCCGGGGTACTCGCCGAGCAGCGGCTCCTCGTCGTCCGCGTCCGCCAGCAGCTCCACCTTGACCTTGCCCTTGCAGTCCGCGCCCAGCGCGGGGCTGAACGCGCGCAGCAGCGGCTCCCGCGGCTCGGCCGCGCTCAGGTACGCGTCCTTCAGCACGTGGAACTCGTCCTCCTCCTGCTTCACCGCCGCCGGCGGCTTCAGCGCCAGGCCTTCGGGCGCGAACGGGCTGTCGGGGCTGAAGAGCTCCGTCACCATCTCGTCCTCGGGGCCGGGCATCCCGCCGAGCAGAGGGGCCTCCTCCATGGCCGCGGCCGCATCGCCCGCGCGCTGCGCAGCGGGATCGGCCGGGCCGCGCACCTGCAGGGCGGGCCAGGTGAGGAGGCGCCCCGCCGCCCCGCCGCCCCGCCGCCCCGCGAGCTGGCTGGGCCCGCCTTCCCCTCCCCGCCCGCAACCCGAGGCCCGGCCGGGGGCTGCGGGGAGACCCGGCGGGGCGCCTCGTCAGGCCGCCTCAGAGGTCCGTACGCACCTAGGCCGCTCGGCTGCCGCGGGCGGAAAGCGGGGCTTGTGTGCGGGCGACCGTTAACGGTTGGGGCGGGGGCGGGGCCAGGGCGCTGGGGGCGGGGCCAGGGCGCTGGGGGCGGGGCCACGCTTCGCGCGGGACGGAACCCGAAGTCCGGCCACTGTGGGGGGCGGGGCGGGCGCTCCATTCCGGGATCAGCTGCTCCAGGCACAGGTGGGGAAACTGAGGCCCCCAACGAGTCTGGGGCGGTGCTAGGTGGGACTCCCTAGTCTTTTGTTCTTGAGACCGGGGTCTCGCTCTGCCGCCCCGGCTAGAGTGCAGTGGCGTCGTCACAGCTCACTGCAGCCTCGAACTCCCGGGCTCAAGGGATCCTCCCGCCTCAGCCTCCCGAGGAGCTGGGACCGCAGGCCCGCGCCACCACGCCTGCCTGGTTCTTCTGTTTTACTGGAGACGGGGGTCTCGCTGTTGCTCAGGCTGGCCTCGAACTCCTGGCCTCAAGCGATCCTTCCGCCTCGGCCTCCGAGAGTGCTAGGATGACAGGCCTGTAATCCTTAAAATAGTTTTTCTGCTCTCAAGACAGAGCCAGGGACAAGGGCTTGCACGTGTGCATTCCCAACCTTGTAGGCACTTCCCAACCTGGGTGCCAGAGCTTGAACGTGTAGCCCACAGGTGTGTGGGGCTGAGGGGACTTGGTCAAAAAAGAAGTAACAGGCCGGGCGTGGTGGCTCACGCCTGTAATCCTAGCACTCCGGGAGGCCGAGGCTGGCGGATTGCTGAAGGTCAGGAGTTCGAAACCAGCCTGAGCAAGAGCGAGACCCCGTCTCTACTATAAATAGAAATATATTAATTGGCCAACTAATATATGGAAAAAATTATCCGGGCATGGTGGCGCATGCCTGTAGTCCCAGCTACTCTGGAGGCTGAGGCAGGAGGATTGCTTAAGCCCAGGAGTTTGAGGTTGCTGTGAGCTAGGCTGACGCCACGGCACTCTAGCCCAGGCAACAGAGACTCTGTCTCCAAAAAAAAAAAAAAAAAAAAAAAAAGAATGTAATGTAATCAAACTGACTGTTGAGATGTCCCTGCCATATGAACGGCCTGAAATATATTCCAGGCAACTAGCTAATTACAAACACACCTTGAAGTTCACGTCTTCACCGTCACAAGCAGAACGGAGCAGCACCGCTTCCTACGTGCCTGTGCCGCGTCCGCATCTGCGGGGCAGGATTCCAGAGCGCAAGGTGTACTGGCCCCGTCAGGGCGAAGATAGGATTGCACAGGCTCTCCTACTAAAACACCTAACTATTACAGGTGAAGCTGGAGCCTCACACTTAAGTGTGCTGTGTAACACTTCAGCCCGCTCTCCGGGTGCCAGAGTCCATGTGTAACAGAAGATCTTACTCCCATTTTGTGGCTGGAATAACCACATCACATTAAACTCAGTGGAGTTCAGGAGCAGGACTGCGAACCCATCTTGGTCTGACCAAATTACAGGGATCTAGGAAGCAGCTAATACATTGATGATTCCAAGTAAAAAATCATGTAGAGCTTGAGTCAATCTGCAAGGATTTTAGTGACCTTTATGGAATAGCATCATGACAGGTGTGCACGGCCAAATGGGTGAGCCACCTCGCTCATCAGAATCAAGCCTGGAAGCTTTGCATTAATACCTGCTGGATATTAGCTGTGTGTGGTCATTCAGGTCTCAGCTCAAACCCATTCTAAACCAGCCTCCCTCTCGCGCCAGCTACCACCCCCTTCCCAATGGTCCTCTGATTTGCCTTGGAACACCTAAGATCTTGCAATGGGTCAGCTTGGTTCTCTCCTTCCTCAAGCTCCCCGAGCCAGAACCCGGTGGGGTCACTGCTGTATTCCCAGTGCCTAGAACTAGGGCTTAAGAAATCAGCTGATCTCCCTGTCTTGTGTGGAAGAAAGTTAAAATGAAAAAAGAATTAGTAAATTTAATAAATTTATACAAAAAAAGCTGAAAAAATGGAATTTATACAATTATTTAACAGATGTTTGCTAAGTACCTACTATGTGTCAGGCACTGTTCTGGGCACTGGGGCTACTCAGCTTTTCTTGCCAGTCCAGTGCAGGGACCTCATGACACCCACTCTACTACCTGCCCCAAGGCCTTTTTTTTGCATCTCTCTCACTTTTGTCCCAAGTGCCCGAGCTTGGTTCCTGATGTATAATCCCCTTTATTAATGTAACAAAAGAGACAGAAGCAAATACTGTAGTAGACTGGGATTAATGTTTTATTAAATGATAACCTACATTCATACTGTGCGTTTCTAAGATTTACATCCAAAGAGCATATTGTATTTACATGCAATGGACAGTCCAAGATAACAAAGTCAAACCATGGCTGTGGTAAGACCATGGTTTGTTCCACATTAAATTAAATACATAATACTCTTACCTCCCCCTTTCAACATGTACAATAAAAACTCACTCTTCCTCCTTTTAAGGAATATAAAATTGCATTGATAACTGCACTGATTAGCAACAACTACACTTGAAACATTTAAAACCTGAGAGATAAACCCATACATGCTGAAGCGCTAACACGTCTACAGTGAATTCCTGCGTGAACACCACGCTAACACAGACTGCTCGCTGGTCGACAGCGCGTGGTCCCGGTGGCTCTGACAGAGACTGCCGCCGCTGTCGGCTTGTGACTGGAAGCTGCCCTTGCCTTGGGCAGAGGGGCTATTTCCCCCCAAACCCGTGTGGGTTGCATACCACAGATGATCGGGCGTTTTGTTACTATTGGGTTTTTTTTTTGCTTTTTTTTGTTTGTTTGTTTGTCTTTTGTTTTCATTTCTTCTTGCTTTTAAGAGAAAACAAAAATCTTTGGCCCATTGAAATGGAATCGTTTACGTTACAAAATATACACACAGAAAACACACACGTGCCCTTCAGCAAGCGTGTTCCATCTATCCAGCAGGTCAGCCCTCGACTTTGTAGATCGCAGCGGCGCAGGACTCTGGAGGAGGCAGGCCCAGGCATGGAACGAAGTGGTCGGAAAATAAACACATGATTCAAACAGCAGCTAAGCTCGCCGGGACGGCCGGAGGCAGTGGGAATCTCATTCGGTGACGCTCCACTCTCACATGAAATACTGACGGCGACTCAGCGCGGACTGCCTTGTGGTCAACCGGACGCTTTCGGCAAAGGCACTCCTATCTTCAGTATAGGTTGTCAACCGAGCGCCGTCACTGGCGACACTGGTCACCAGGGCGACCCGGCACACTGTTCCCATCTCCCTCCAGCTCCTCTGGAGACGGGGAGGGGGGTCTTCTCTCTCACCGCCGGTGTCGGTGTCGGGGAGCTGAGCCCTCCTGGCCGAGGCGGGGCTGCCCTTCCCCTCCCCAAGAACCGCTCCGCTTCCTGCCAGCTGGGCCGAGCAGTAACCCCGAGGCACGTATTGCGTGGTATTCTTGGGTGAATTCTCCAGACACGTGAACGTCGAACCATCCTACCCCTCGCTCCCCTCTTCGGAAACACGCTTGTTCTTTCTTTTGTTGCTTAACGATGACAAGAAGGCAGTGCAATGAGAAGAGTCCTGCACAGCTGCCCTCCAGGGGCCCTGCCTAGCCGGGGGAGGGAGGGGACGGTGGCCGGTGCTTGTTTAAGGGCCACCCATTCAGTAAGTTGAGAAGGGAACAGTACACCCACATTCCACCCAAAGACTCCACAGCATGAATCTTTCACTGGTCTCCCTTGCATTTATGTAGGGCCCGCCACGTTTAAGGCACTGGGTTCTGAAGACATGCAAGGTCAGTAAAACTAAAGACGTGGCATCCTGCTCGCTCTAGACAAGGAGAGGCAAGTCCAGACAGACTACCAGACCTGATGGTGACAGCGTTACCCACGGGGACAGAAACCTGTTTCCAAAAGCACAGCATTTTCAGTTAGTGCATTACAAGTGTGTTAGCTACAACTGCGGACACCGAAAACTTGAGCAACGCTTTCTTCTTTTAACAAAACAATGTGGATACTGCTCTGATGACACTGAATGCCCTTAAGTGCCAGGTATTTGGTCACCACTGAGGTGCCACTTCCATTTCCAATGTGTGTGAAGTCACAACCCTACTAATTCCTTAACTGGTTCATTATGTTAACCCCTTAATAAATACAAGCTGATGCAAAGACTTCAGAGGGACTTTAGCAAATGTCCCCGAAGTGAGGACAAGCCTGGAAGTGGTAGGGTTACGCTTCACATGATGGGACTATGCTGTTCGCTGACTGATCTTGGAGAACAAAGACACCACCTTCTTCTGGAATGAAAACTTCTGAGTTTTTTAAGAGCAATTTTTCATCCCGGAACCACTACCGGGATGAATACCTATTTTTCATTTGGTTTGCGTCAGAAGAGTTCAGTTTCCTTGCCAGCACCTCTAAGGGAATTATTTTTTCATGTTGGGCTTGAGCGTGAACAAAGTGACGATGTCATTCATCGCTTGTTTCACATGCTTCCCAAAACGGTGAGAATCCTTTAATTGAAAAACAAAAAACACATTAAAACGTGGCGATATCCCTGTTTCCAGCCTTCTCATTTGTAACCCAGCTCAAAGCTTATTTCAGACTTCTTTCTGCCAGTTCTCTAAGATTTGACCTCATGGCTTAACGATGAACGTACCCAATCTGGAGAAATGCTGAGAGGCCCTGAGATGACAGGTGATGTGTCCGTGTGGGCGTGTTTTTGACCTGAGGGTGTCCCTAAGGTCAATGGATTACATAAAACACAGTGAGCAAATGAATGCCAACTTTCTGTTAGCAGTGGGCTCGGCATTGCTTGTCCGGTTATGTACAACGTGGAAAGGAGAATATAAATCAGAAGGAGTAAACCACGCCAGCACGGAGGTCATGTGTTCCCGCCGAGAGGAGGGCATGGGGCCCCAGCTCCACCGTGAATGTTTATTTCTTAGCGTGTGCACACTATTCTTTGTCCATCTTCCAAGTGTTAAATAAAGTTATAGAAACACCTTTAACACTAAGCTTCAAAACCACTGCTGCCCACAAAGGCAAACGTGTTACACCAAATAAGATGTATTTCTTTAGGCCGGGCGGGGTGGCTCGCGCCTGTAATCCTGGCACTCTGGGAGGCCGAGGCGGGAAGACTGAGCTCAGGATTTTGAGACCAGCTTGAGCAAGGGGAGACCCCATCTCTACTAAAAATAGAAAGAAATTAATTGGCCAACTAAAAATATACAGAAAAAATTAGCCAGGCATGGTGGCGCATACCTGTAGTCCCAGCCACTCGGGAGGCTGAGGCAGGAGGATCACCTGAGCCCAGGAGTCTGAGGTTGCTGTGAGCTAGGCTGACGCCACGGCACTCTAGCCCAGGCAACACAGTGAGACTCTGTCTCAAAAAAAAAAAAAAAAATACCCCTCTCACCTAAGAAAAGGAACTTGTTTTCATACTTACTGTCTCGGGGCAAGAGAACTTGGAAGAGACATGGAAGTTGATGAGGTTGTCCCCTACGAGGATGTAGGACACACCGTAGCCATCATCGGCGACCTGGGGGACACAGCGGTCTCAGTGCATCGCCGGGAGGTTGACACCCGGTGTGCAAATGGGACTTTCCAACACTCCAGACCCGGCCCGCCACGCGCCTCCGCACACAGCACTCACCGGTCCGAAGCCCCCTCCGCTGGACACGTACTCCGGGTTCCGGTCCAGGTCAAACAGCTCCACCTGCTGCTGTGGGGTCTGGCTTGTCGATAATCTCCAAGGCTCAGATAAAACCTGTTGAGCGAAAGAAGAAAAAGTCCAAACACCGCTTTTCCTGATCCTATTTTTGTCCGTCCCTGGGGAAGAGAAGAAAGGGTTTGCTGCAGACACCAGCGGTCTACAGTGTCCTCGGTGTCCTACGGAGTCCTCGCCGGCTCGTACCTCTGCAGGGAGGACGCAGAGTGGGCGAGGGCTCCTAGACCGGGAGCCGATACCTGTGACAGCGGCGCAGATACTCGAGCAGGCACAGATACGCCAAGTGGCGCAGCACGGAGGCAGCGGTGCCCGACTTGCACCATGTCTCTGAGCCAACTGCTGAACTTGCAGGGTTTTTTTTCAAGCTGGCTGTTAAATGCAGCTGCTATTGAAACTTAAATTTTAGCCAGGCACAGTGGCATGCACCTGTAACCCCAGCGACTTGGGAGGACTGCTTGAGGCCAGGAGTTTGAGACCAGCCTGGACAACATAGTGAGACCCCCTCATCTCAGAAAGAGAAATTAAATTTTATAAACTTACAGTAAAATAAACTATATTCCAAACAAAGGTAATGAGCACTCAGAGCTCATCACTTCCTAATGACTTTAATCATCTAAGCTCTTGAGGTCACTTATGTCTATGAAGTCAGGAGGCTGAATCTGACAGCATTAAGGAAGAAACGTAGAACTAAAACCGCAGCTCAAACGTTCTGTCCCGGGACGCCCACAGACCCGTTTGCATGGCGCCCGTTCTGCTCTGCAAAGCGGACCTATGGACCTATCTCGGCGGGCTGAGCTGTGGTCCAGCCAGCGCGGCGGAGAGCGCCGCCAGGGAAGAGGTGGCTTACCTCCTTAAGGAAAGGGGAGTCCATACCGAGGTATTTGGAGACGACGTAGAGGCAGAAGAGGTGCCGGTCGATGCCCGCGCCAGTCATGGCGAGGCGGTACATGAGCTGGTGCTTCTCGGACGCGATCTTGAACAGCCTGAGCCGCTGCTCCGCCTGCACGGCAGAGGGTGGGAAGGACAAGCGTTGCCCGGCGGGCCGTGCGGTTCGGACCCCAGTTTCAGACTCAAAGGCAATGGGGAACTCCCCCACCCGGGGGTGCTACCAGAAGCACCAGCCACCGAATGCCTCCGCAGAGCCACGCCCCACAAGGGGAGCTCCAAGGCTGCAGCCACATCGGGAATCACTTTCGGGGTCCTCTGTGCAACCCGCCCGCCTGGCGTCACTGCACGTTTTGCACAATCGAGATCGCCAAGCAGGCAGGGAAGCTGAGGCTGCCAGCTCTGTCTGTCTGGAACTTAAGTTCTGTCCCCCTCCGTTCACCGCCACGTCACTGTGGGCCACAAACAACCCTCCAGCAGCTCTGCTAGAACAGCACTCGTGAGGCCTTTAAATCTGACCCCCAAAGGCTGCTTTGCTTCGGGCTCTTCTGGGCTCTGTCACCTACATCCCGGGGTCAGGGCACCCTGCCCGTATGGCACCTGGACTTCAAGGCTGTTTTGAAGGTATCGAATGACAGATTAGAGCCCATATAGCACCTAGACTTCCAGGCTCTTGGTTTTGAAGGCATCGAATGACAGATTAGAGCCACCTGTCATGACACCAACTGATTTCTTTCCATATACTTGAGCCTTCCCAGAAGAATGTAAGTTTTCTGCAGAAAAGAAAGCCCCGGTCCACGTCTCCTCCCCGGTCAGTGAGCAGCTCTGCGCTGGGCTCAGGTGCACCTGGGCAGAGACCTCGCCTCAGCCACTTCCTCGCCACACAGCCCGGCACTTGGCTGCGTCCATCTGGGCCTCTGTTTCTTTATCTATGGAAATGAGCCGGTAACACTGCATGGGGCTACTGCCAGTTTTAAAAGGCAGCATGCAGAGAACTGCTAGGCCCAGCATGGCAACGGCTTTGTTAACTCCAAGCGGGAGGTCCCCGTGTAACGGTCACAGCCTCTCACCCTGACACCAGCCACCTGCACTGTCCTGTGGCATCTACCTGCTATTCCTGCCCCCGTCTGTTCCCGTCTCCTGGACAGTCTCTCAGGAAGCAGAATCCGATCTGTAGAAGCACAGCGTGCAACGTGGATCTCTGTGCACGTCCCTACCGTCCCCTTTTAATACCGCCCGAGCCCTTGCGAGGAGCGGGAGGAAACAGCTGCACGTGGCGTCACTGGAGCGGAGATCAGAGAGGCTGGCGTGTCAGCCTCCAGACTCCCTCTGTGAGAGTGGGAAGGCGCTTGGCGTCCTCGACCCGATGGCACATTACCGTCTGGGCCGGGTCCACCATGGCCAGCACGAAGTCGCAGGACTCGGCAGTGCAGGAGCGCACGGTTTCCGTCCTCCCCTCTCGGAACAGCCGGGTCATGGAGGCCTCGTACGTGAGGCAGAATTTGCCCATGTCCTGGGAAGGGAGAAGTAGTTTAGTGCAAGGAGGAGCGCGGCGACGTCTAAAGCGTAAGGGGTACTGGGCGGGGCCAGCAAGGAGCGGCGGCTTCGCCAGCTGCCCCTTCCGCGCGTGGTTGGTTGCCCCGCGGCAGGCAGAGGCGCCTTTGCTTTGGGAAGGGCAGGGGTGGAGGTGAGGAGCTGGTTTGGCCTCTGGGCCACAGTCTGAACTCCTGGCCACAGGCGATCCTCCTGCCTGGGATTAGAGTGCCAGGATTACAGGCGTGAGCCACCACACCCAGCCCCCAAAACACCGTCTTTTAGAATTGCTTCAGATTTTTACAGTGTGCACACGTAAACACATTTTTTGTGTGCCGTCCCTTCTTATGGATACAATTCTCAGAGCGGAATCTGCCCCGTCGACGGTTACTCTTTCCTGCCGCGGGTTTCCGGCTGTCTGGCACTGAATTCCCAGCTGTGAGTCCACGCGTCCCCTTCTCAGCCACCCTTGCCAGCATGGAATAATAATAATAAAAAAAAAACGTTGCAAATCCCATAGGCAAAAATTGTCTTGTTTAAGTTGCACTTTTTACATTCCTGGTGAGATTAAGCTTATTGTGTACAGTCACTGACTTATCTGTATTTTTCTTCCCTAGTGAACCACAATTTCTGCTCTGATTCTGTTTTCCTTTTAAGCTGTTTACCCTTTTCCAAAGGGAACCACTTGGCCAGACTTCCCAACTCCACTTACTCACCAAATTCACCCTCACCCCACGTCCCCACCACATGCCCTTCACGGGCCTGCTTTGTGCCGGGACCACACCGTTTGGATCGCTGCAACCTTCTCACCTCGAGGCTCTGCGTTTCAGACTTTGAAAGAGCAAGTGTCCACCTCCCTCTGCTCCTGTCCCTGTCTCTACCCAATTCCTTTTATTTTCTGGAATGTTGCTGGTTATTCTCGGGTGTCAGCCTTTCCAGACAAGCTTCCAGATCCACTGCTCAAGCCCCTCTCCTAAAACCTCTGCGGGACCTTTGACCGTGTTCACTCTCATATAAATGTGTGAACTGGGAATGTTCACTCCTCCACGGTGCTGAATCTTTATCCAAAATCACGGCCTTTTCTCCCTTTCCTTGGGGGGGGGGCTTCTTGGCCTTTCTTCACAGAGTCCCGTCTGCTTTATAAACCTGTACCCAGGGGTCCTGGGTTTGTGTTGCTCGATTCCATTATATTTTCTGCTTGGCTGTCATCGTTACACCAGAAAGATATTGGTTGTTGTATGATTCCACACCGGGCCTCCTTACTGAGTGTAATTCTTCATCACGAAGGTTTTGGACTGGGGGCATGGTGGCTCACACCTATAATCCTAGCACTCTGGGAGGCTAAGGCGGGAGGATTCTTTGAGCTCAGGAGTTCCAGACCAGCCTGCGCAAGAGCAAGACCCCCATTTCTACTACAAACAAAGAAAAAGTGGCCAGGCATGGTGGCGCATGCCTGTAGTCCCAGCTACTGGGGAGGCTGAGGATCGCAGGAGGATCGCTTGAGCCCAGGAGTTCAAGGCTACCATGAGCTATGACAACGCCACAGCACGCATTCAATTTACTAACACTAAACCATCCTCCCGTCACTGGTATATGCTGTTCTTGGTGTGATTATTCTTTTCTTTTACTGGTAGATTCTACTCGCTGACATTTTACTTAGGGTCTCTACATTTGCATTCCTAGTCAAATCGGTCCATGCTCTCTTTTCTGTGCCTGCCAGGGTCGGCTGTAGCGCAGTGGTAACAGACGTGGGTTCCGGGGCCAGCCGACCTCGTCCCAATCTCAGCCTTTCCGCTGACGAGCTGCAGATCTCAGACAAGCGCTTTCCCTCGTTGGGTACAAAGCAGAGAAGAGGAAGTCCCCTTCCCAGCTCTTCCGTGAGGTTCACCTGGCTCCTGCCCAGCCCTGGCACGGTGGCTGGTGCTCCACCGCCATTCCGGGCGACGCTGGTTTGGGGACATCACCAGGGCAGGTTCCTTCCTTCCTCCAGTCTCTTCAAAGCCACAGAGTGGCTCTCCCACAACTTGTCACTTGCATCCATGGACACAGATCTTTTCAGGTTTTCTGCTTTGTCTTAAGTTAGTTTCACTACTTTGGCTGCCCCAGAAAACAATGTTACCGAATGTCAAATGAAAGGTGGTGTTCTCTTACTGAAATCCGCTCTGTGGCTGAGGGACACCCCCTCGTGCGGTCCTCACGCTGCATGTTTATGGGCAAGGATTGCTTATCAACTCTGAGAACCCAGCGTGTTGGGTCTAAGACCCGACACCCCCGCTCCTTGTATCTTGTAGTCACAGGGCACGGAGCTAAGTTACCGTCCCCCACGTCTCCTGTGCTCCACCCTGTGCAAGCCGCTCTGGTTCTCGCATCGCAGCATGCGTGTCATTTGGGAAAACAAAGCTTCGTGATTGTTGTGACCTTTATTAAGAACCGTATCATCACCAATATCATCAATTTTAAGTGCAATTTTAGCCCATTTGCTCTAGTTTATCGGATGTCAACACTGTCTCTTATTTTTCTGCATTTGTTTATTTTCTTAACTTCAGCTGGAGAGGACGTGGGGCCTGCAGGTGGGGACTCAGGAGCCGCTGGCCGCCTCCACCCCTGCCAGAGAGTCTAACGTCGCCTTGCCGAGCGGCCGCACCTCTCTGCACCTCAGTCTCCTCACCTGCAACCAGGGCTAACAAGGGCGCCTTCCCGGGGACAGACCAGGAGGCGCGATGAACGTGCAGCACCGAGACCACTGCCGGCCCCAAGCAACGCTCAACCGCAGCACAGCTGTCACCGCGGGGACGCCACGTGCTGCAAACGCGCACAGCATCCAAGTCGGAAAACAGCTTTCCCATTCAAAACAGCCAATGCCACGATGACTCCTGCTGCCCCGGAAACCAAGGCCCTCCCTGGGTGCAGGCTCCCTCCGACGGGCAGGAAGTCCCACTCGCAACCTCCCCCGGCGCAGGCTGCTCTCCCACAGGGCCGCCAAGTGCAAGCCAAGCGTGACTGGGTGCCCAGAGCGCGGACACGGAGGTACCCCGTCCTTCCGCACGTGTACAGGGGCTGCGTCCAGCCCCTGGCATCTCCAAGGAGCTGGTGGCTTCCCCTTTTACAGAAGGGGACGTCAATGGCCAGAGACAGTCAGTAATCTGCCGTGAGTACGTCCGCGTCACCCAATTCTAGGATTCGGGGCTTACTGTAAGGTTTAACTCTCCCCTCTGTAGAGCGATGCGACCCCACTCCGCGTCCATCTCCCAGGCGCTCCCCCTCCTGTGTAGACAGGAGCCTGCCCCTCCCCCCCCCAGGGGGACCATGCGAGCCGCACCCCTGCTGCACGGGGACGCAGTCCACACTGCCACGCCCACGGAGACCCGGGGGCCTGCGCTTCTGTCACCAGCAGCCGCGTCCCCTCCCCTCCCCTCTCCTCCCCACCGGGCGAGCGGTCTGGGCGTGCGCAGGACCGCAGAGCCGGGGCTGACCTTGTAGTGCGCCAGCTGGAGCGCGAGCTGCACGAACGCGTCGGGGCTCGTGCGGCACCTCTTGATCAGCGCCTTGCCGAAGCTGTCGAACGGGAAGGAGTGGAAGTCCACGTCGTTGGCCAGAAGGCTCGCGGTGTTCAGGGAGGTCTCTATGATCTCCTGGCACTTGAGAGAGAGGAGGAGGAGGATGCACTTAGCAGGG
Source organism: Microcebus murinus (assembly GCF_040939455.1). Classification (NCBI taxonomy): domain Eukaryota; kingdom Metazoa; phylum Chordata; class Mammalia; order Primates; family Cheirogaleidae; genus Microcebus; species Microcebus murinus. The sequence continues at coordinate 8,914,794 of NC_134107.1, forward strand.
GGAGAGGTCCTGCCGCAGACCCCCAGGGAAGCGTCACCGGGGAAGACGGTTTCCAGTGCGGCCACCAAGGTGACGCCTGGAAATACACGGACCGCGTTTTCTTTCTGGTTCTTTCTGCAAAGGTGACCCGGAAGCCCCGGTAAGTTCAGCATGGCGTCGTCCCTGCTCCCAGGGGCGGTGGGAACGTGCTTGGGGACTGGGGGTCCTGGCGTCCAGGGAGTCCCAAAGGGCATTTCGAATAGTCATGGGTTTTGTTTTATGAAGCCCATTGCTGCTAAATTTTTAAAATAAAATTTAAAGAATAAATGGACAACTATACAATGAAATGTTATTATTTAGCCCTAAGAAAAAATGAGCTGTCAAGTAGGCAAAGACATGGAGGAAACTGAAATGCTTATCACCAAGTGAAAGCAGCCAACTGAAAAGGCCACATGCTGTGTGATCCAACCACACTGGTCCCTCCTTATCCGAGGGGTACATCCCAAGACCCCCAGAGGATGCCTGGACCCCCCGGGTGGTGCCAAACCCTACGCATGCTAGACTTCCTCAGTCTGATAACTGAGATGGCCACCAACAGACTAACCGGCGGGCAGCATCTATGGCGCGGACACGCTGGACAAAGGGATGACTCACGCCCCGGCAGGACGGTGCTGGGATCATCACGCTACTTACAATGGTGCATAGTTGAAAACGTATGAATTGCTTATTTCTAGAATTTTCCATTTAGTAATTTTGGACTGAGCGGTAACTGAAACTGCGGAAAGGGAAACTTTAGGTAACGGGGGACGACTGTATATGACATTCTGGAAAAGGTCACAAACTATGGACACAGGATTTTTAGGGCAGTGGAACTATTTTGTATGATACCGTCATGGTGGGTGCCTGTCACTGCCCATTTATTTGTCAAAACCCACGGAACGCACGCACGACACCAAGAGCGAACCCTCACGTAAGCCACAGACTTCGGGTGACAGTGACGAGTCAGTGCAGGTTTACCGGTCGTAACAGATGTGTTGCTCTGTGAGACGCTGACAGCGGGGAGGCTGTGCGTGGGGACGGGGTGGGTGGGGACTCTCCGCACTGTCCTCTCAACTCGGCTGTGAACATAAAACTGATCTAAAAAAATAAAGTCTGTTAAAAAGCTGTTTTAATAAATGGTAAGTGACTTGGTCAGCTACGAGGACTCTGAGCCCAAGCACTTTGCAGAGGTTACAGCTCCCCGCAGGACACACGGCAGCCCCGGGCGGCAGGACGTGTGGGTGCCATGGGGTAAGTCTACGGCACGGCACATGGTACTTCGTTACATGGAAATTATTTCTTGGACTGGGTATGGTGGCTCACACACCTGTAATCCTAGCACTCTGGGTGACCGAGGCGGGAGGACTGCTTGAGCTCAGGAGTTTGAGACTAGCCTGAGCAAGAGCGAGACCCCGTCTCTACTAAAATAGAAAAATTAGCCGGGCATGGTGGCATGTGTCTGTAGTCCCAGCTACTCGGGAGGCTGAGGCAGGAGGATCGCTTGAGCCCAGGAGTGTGAGGTTGCTGTGAGCTAGGCTGACACCATGGCACTCTAGCCCAGGCAACAGAGTAAGATTCTTGTTTTTCAGAAAAAAAGAAAGGAAAAGAAAAGAAAATTATTTCTTGGGCCCCAGAAATTCCTGCTTGGATTATATGAGTTAGGATTTGGTATTTTCAAGCCCCAAATTCCTTCCTGAACGTGCTCCTATTGAGTGGGCTGAATCTGAGGATATTTAAAAAGAACAAAAATGAAGTTTTTGAAAATTACAAATGAGCAATTTAGAGTATCTAAAATCTAAGCGATGCGATTTTGTTTTTTACTTTTTCACCGTGAGCATTTTATAGATTTCTAGCTAAGTTCGAGCCAGAAACCGCACTGTCGAGCTCAGCCAAGAGCTTTTTCCATGGAAGAAGAAATATTTGCTGAGGCTTCCGAGGCATCAGGAGCTATGACGGACAGCCCCACGGCCCGGGGTGAGTCCCCACCCACCCCGTCCCCGCACCCACAGCCTCCCCACTGTCAGTATCTCACAGAGCAGCACGTCTGTTACGACCGGTAAACCTGCACTGACTCGTCACTGTCACCCGAAGTCTGTGGCTTACATGAGGGTTCGCTCTTGGTGTCGTGCGTGCGTTCCGTGGGTTTTGACAAATGGGCAGTGACAGGCACCCACCATGACAGTATCAAGAGACACAACTTTCGGTCTTAGTGGTCTTCAACTGAGCTTGTGAACACTCAGGAATTACAGCTGGAAACTCGGCTGGAAGAGTTTAAATTTGTCTCCCTCCCTCGGTGACCAGACTCACTTCCTCGGGGATGTCCCACTGCAGCCTGGTGGGGTGCGGGATGCTCGGATTGGTGTCCCCTTTGCAGTGCCCGTCCTCCGCGTAGCCCAGCTGAAAGCTGTCCGTGGCCATGACGTACTGCCAAAACAGAAAGGGCACAAGCAAACTCAGACGCGATCATAACTGACGGAGTGACAGAACGCGTGTTTCATCTGCGGGTGGACAGACCCTTGCTCCTTACAGAGACGTGCAAAGATTTACCCATGCTGCTAACTTGTGCGCTTACAGTGTGCTCAGCCCCTCACGCTCTGCCCGGCCCCTAACCAGGTAGGCCTTATCCCCATTTTAGAGGGGCCATCAGCGTCTGCAGCGCCTGGGCTCCCATCCGGCGGTCCCTGGGGTCACAGGCCACTGTCAGCTGGGCAGGAACAGTGAAATGCCGCCACTTCTAGTCGGCCACCCTGGTCAAGAGTAAATCCCTGGCCGGGCGCAGTGGCTCACACCTGTAATCCTAGCACTCTGGGAGGCCGAGGTGGGCGGATTGCTGGAGGTCAGGAGTTCAAAACCAGCCTGAGCAAGAGTGAGACCCCGTCTCTACTAAAAATAGAAAGAAATTAATTGGCCAACTAAAAATACATGGAAAAAATTAGCTGGGCACGGTGGTGCATGCCTGTAGTCCCAGCTACTTGGGAGGCTGAGGCAGGAGGATTGTTTGAGCCCAGGAGTTTGAGGTTGCTGTGAGCTACCACGGCACTCTAGCTGGGGCAACAGAATAAGACTCTGTCTCAAAAAAAAAAATAAATAAATAAATTCCTTTACCCTCACCTTAACCAGAATACTTTAAAAAATAAGCCTGGGCGTAGTGCGGCAACTCACACTCATAATCTCAGCATTTTGGGAGACTGAGGCAGGAGGATTGCTTGAGGCCAGGAGTTCGAGACTAGCCTGGACAATAGCAAGACCCCGTCTCTACAAAAAATAAAAACAATTAGCCAGGTGTGGTGTGCACCTGTGGTCCCAGCTACTCGGGAGGCTGAGGCAGGAGGATCTCGTGAGCCCAGGAGTTTGAGGTGGCAGTGAGCTATGATGACGCCATTGCACTCCAAGCCAGGAAAATGGAGTGAGACTCTGTCTCAAAAAAAAAAGATGTTTCAGGTAAAAGGCACGCTGCATTTTCATAAATGAAGACTTTAACATGCTTGCTTCTATTTGGCCTAAAACGTGGTAGGTGAGAAAACCAGCAAATCCAGCAAAAAAGGGACAGTTTATCTCAGAATAAACCTGAACTTCACATCTGCCCCGAAGTCACTGCGTGAGAGCCAACTGCCATTTCATTACTTCGGTCCCCTAAGGAGACGGCATTAGATAGATGTGCCGCTACTGAAGGAGCCTGAGTTATAGGAATGAAGACAAGAATGCCTTTAGCTTAGTGATTTCACCCTCCACGCAGTGCCAGGACGCGCTGAGAATTCAGATCACACGATCAGACATGTCACAAAACTAAATGCCGTCTAGGGCCTGGATTTTCCGAAGCAGCTTCCACGTCCTCCGAGTCCAAGCTGCAGAAACCCACCTCCCAGAGATGGCCGATGATGGGCGCGTCCGCCCAGGAGTGCTCCGCGTTCATGCCCATCTTCCCGTTCTTAAAGACGATGAACGTGAACGACTTGTCGAACCACCTACGCGAAACAAATGTGTTGATGGAACTTCAATTTTCAAAAGAAATCTCGCCTGTAATCCTAGCGCTCTGGGAGGTCGAGGCGGGCAGATCGCTCAAGGTCAGGAGTTTGAAACCAGCCTGAGCAAGAGCAAGACCCCATCTCTACTAAAAATAGAAATTAATTGGCCAATTAATATATATATAGAAAAAATTAGCCAGGCGTGGTGGCGCATGCCTGTAGTCCCAGCTACTCGAGAGGCTGAGGCAGGAGGATCACTTGAGCCCAGGAGTCTGAGGTTGCTGTGAGCTAGGCAGACGCCACAGCACTCACTCTAGCCTGGGCAACAAAGCGAGACTCTCGCAAAAAAAAAAAAAATTTTTTTTCAAAAGAAAATAAAAATTACCAAAAACTGCAAAACTGTTTCCTCCCAGATGGGCGAGTTTACTCTGCACCTGCCTCTAACAGTGAAGCAGGTGCTCCCAGGTCTCCCCAGAGAGAAGAAGGTACGAACAGGGCATGCTGCTACAAGGCCACAGGAGAGGGGCCGAGCCTCTCCCTGCGGGCACACGGACCCCTCCTCAGCCCACCTGTGCCCCTAACCCACGGGCAGGCAGGCTCCCACTTTGCAGATAAAGAACGGGGGTCCCAGAGGGGCTCGGCTTCCTAATAGTCACCAGCCGACACCCAGGTCTAACCCCACGCCCAGCCCCGGCCACTGCCGTCTCCCCCAGCCCACGTCTCTGAGAATCTCCATGGCTGCTCACACTGCGTGTGCGACGGCCCTGGCCAAGGGGCGAACGTTAGAGGCGGTGCTTTTATACCAGCACGTTCCCTAGCAGGATCTACCTGAGGCTGGGCGCCAGCCACACGGGGTATCTCCTCCAAGCTCACGGGCCAGCTACCTTCTCTCAGGAAGCAGGGCCGTACCTGTCAAAGCACCTGCCGTGCAGCAGGGACTTGGCGTAGCTGTCCATCGACGTGTCTGGGTCTTCCTTCTGGTACCCCTGTTCGCTCTCATCTAGCGTCACGAAGAACGCGGCCTTTTCCACGGCGTCGAGAGACTGCTTATTCTTCCCACGCCCGAAATAGGCCTGGCGGCACCTGGCCCAGGGAACTCTGCAAAGATGAGAGCCATTTAAGTACAGTGGAACCTGCAGTCACCTCGCCTGGTGACAGCTCCTGGCACGTGACACAATGACAGCTCTGCAGTTTCAAAGGATTTTCTTAAAGGAAAACTACACGTTTACGGTTTTCTCCGCCTGAGGCTGCCTGCCTGCCGTCCCGTGTCCCTGCGCCGTGTGCGGGAAGGGACCCCATCTTCTCACGGCTCCAGACCAGAGCACAGACCGTGGTGTGTGATTTTTTGTTTTAAATTCTTTAATTCTTATTTATTTACTTATGAGACAGGGTCTCATTCTGTCGCTCAGGCTGGAGTGCAGTGGCCCAGTCAAAGCTCACAGAGCTCACTGCAGACTCCTGGGTTCAAGCGATGGTTCCACCTCAGCTATGAGCTATGACTACAGGTGTGCACCACCGCACCTGACTCATTTTATAATTTTCTGTAGAGACGGGGTCTCAAGACCGGGCCGGTCTTGAATTCCCGAAGTCCTGTGATCCTCCCACCTGGGCCTCCCAAAGTGCTGGGATTACAGGCAGGAGCCACCATACCTGGCCGGTGTGTGATTTTTGTTCAGTAAATGTTGAATGAACAGGCAAGCAGAACGCAGACCAGGTGTGTGAGGGAAGGTACCAGGAGCGGCGGGCTACCAGTGATGTACTCACCTACACACCATCCCGGGAACCACCCTAAATCACAGTGAGGCTGTATGAGCCTTTCCCTCACGCCACCTCACTGATCTCAGCACTACGTGCCCATCTTTCAGATGAGGAAACTGAGGAACACAGAGATTAGGTCACAGCTGTTTTGAGAAAAGGATTTAAATAAACCCAGGCTGTCAGCCCCCAAGTCCATGCCACGAATGACCTGTGATGAGGTCCCGGTGCCCACTCTGTTTGGGACAAGCAGAGCTGACATGACGCCCACTGGCTTCTTGAAAGACACGCTGGCTGGGGCTTCCTCTAACCCTCTGGGTCCCTCTCACTCCCTCCCCTGGGCTCCCGCCCACCCTTCCAGACCCAGGTCGTCTGGGCTTCTTCCCTTCCTGCCCTCTCCTGCCCAGTGCTTGGCTGTGACAACCCCTGGTCCCAAAGAGCCCAATGCGTGCCCCAGCCAGCCGGTGACAGCGATGAAGGCTGTTGCGTACTCAGCCCCTCGAGTGAGGGGCTCACAGGGTAAGATGCTGGCACGGTCCCCAACCAGGGAAGGGCTGGGGCCATGGGCACTCACAGAGGGGGGTGAGCCTGGTCCCCGGCTGGCTCCCGGCTCCCCGGCTCCCCGGGTCCCCGGCTCCCCTGCTGGGTGAGTCCAGACAGGCAGGGGCACCCGGCAGGGAGCCCACCCTCGCCTGAGACACTCTCCCCCGAGGCAGCTCCTTCCAGCCTCACCACCCCACGGCGCATGCTGCCCAACGCCGGCTCCCTCCGACAGCCGTCCTCAGTCCCGCTCACGCACCCCTTTCAGGGCCTCGCTGCTTGGCCACCGAAAGCCGGCTGCCTCCTGGGGTTCCCTCCTCCACGTCCCACCAGAGCAATCTCTCTCGTCGTCCACCTACTCGTGTGGCTCTCAGCCTGAATCGGTCCCCGGTCACAGAGTCAGGGCCCTCCCAGCCTGGCACGTGGCCCAGCTGCCTGGCCCACTCCGGGGCTCCTCCTGCTCCGCTGCCTTGGGGCTCCTGGACGCCCCCACCCTCTGCAAGACACGGCCAGCCCGCGGGTGGTTGCTCCACCCGGTGCGAGCCCTTCCCGGCCTTCGCAGAGGGCGCCCGTCACTGCCCTCCCGCCCTGCTCCCAGCGCAAGCGCGGCAGCCACACCCTGGGACGCGGCGGCGCTCAGCCAGGGGCACCGGGCGGTGTCTGAAGGCGCTTTTGGTGGTCACAACTAGGCTGTTGCCGGCACCCAGCGGGTAGAGGCCAGGGGGCTGCTCCCCATCCCACACCACGCAGGACAAAAACCAACCAGCCCCGATTACCCCGGCTCCACACCCCAGCGTGCACAGAGCCAAGGGCGAGGAGCCCTGCGACCTCCGTGCCAGTCCTGAGAAAGCGAGCCTTGGCTGGTTCTCTTTCAGCGAGGCAAGGAAATTCAATGCCAACGCAGGGGCCTTGGCTTAAATTTGCTCTGTGTCCTAAGTCCATCAATGCGCCCACACCCCGTGAAAAGGCCTCACCCCTCACTTCTCTGTCGTGGGCCCTGCTGTCTCTCCGCACACACAGCTGCCAGCCACACGCACATGGCCCAGGGACCCCACCGCAACCTACCTGCTCTTTGACCCCCTGGACCGGGAGCGGGGCCTGTCCCAGAACGCGCCAGGGCCCCTGCAGGGTCGCCGCAGGCCAGGCAGGGCCGGCCCCCAGGTAGGAAAGAGCACGGCACCATAGGTGCCACCACCACCTCTAGAGAGGGGACGGGGCGGGGGCTGCTCACCTGTCCCCCGCGGTGAGGGCCGCCAGCTTCGCCTCCCCAGGCTGAGGCTCCGACCGGTCGTCCAGAATCCTCTGAACCTGCTGCTCGATCTCCCGGGGCTTCAGCAGCCTCCCGTCGTGGTAGAGCCAGACCTTGAAGTAGCGTCCCTGGTGGTACACGACGATGTGCTTGCTGTCCTTGAGGTGCTGGATGGTGTCTGGGCCGGCGCGGGCGTGGGAGACAAAAGATCCAGAGTCACGGGTCAGGGCAACCCTGAGCTGCTTGCATCTCACTTTTTATGTATTTATTTACTTAATTTTTTTAGATTCGGGGTCTCACTCTGTGTCCCAGGCTGGAGTGCAGTGGCGTCGTCACAGCTCACTGCAGCCTCAAACCCCTCGGCTCAAATGATCCTCCTGCCTCAGGCTCCAAAGTAGCTGGGACTACAGACATGAGCCACCATGCCTAATTTTTTCTATTATTATTATTATTATTTTTGTAGAGATGGGATCTCGCTATGTTGCACAGGATGATCTCAAACTCCTGGCCTCACGAGATCCTCCCATTTCGGCCTCCCAAAGTGCTGGGATGACAGGTATGAGCCACGCTGCCCAGCAACCCTGACCTATTAAACGGCACTCCACCCACGCCTTACTTTGTGTTCCTCGTTGAGTTTAATGAGCCTGTCTCAAAGAGCTGTCAAACAAGTAAGTGCAGAATAGAGTTGAGAGTCTGGGCATCAGACAGGCCTCACTTCTAAGCTCACCTCCGCCACTCGTGGGATATGTGTTCTTGAGCAAATTACTCAACCCTCCCAAGCCTCGGTTTCCTCGTCTATAAGACGGAGATAATACTCACGCCCCTCCCACGGTTGTAGGAGCATTAAGAGACAATATCCATAACACTCACACACAGTAGGCATTCAAATAGCGTAGTCATTTTACTAATGACAACAGGGCAACTCAGAAAATGTTCTGAGAGACCGGGCGCAGTGGCTCACGCCTATTATCCTAGCACTCCGCGAGGCTGAGGCAGCTGGATTGTTTGAGCTCAGGAGTTCGAGACCAGCTTGAGCTAGAGCTAAACCCCATCTCTGCTAAAAATAGAAAGAAATTAGCTGGACAACTAAAAATATACATAGCAAAAATTAGCAGGGCATGGTGGTACATGCCTGTGGTCCCAGATACCCAGGAGGCTGAGGTGGGAGGATCATTGGAGCTCTCGGAGTTGGAGGCTGCAGTGAGCTATGATTGTGCCATTGCATTCTAGCTTGGACCATAGATCAAGAGACCGTCTTTTAAAATAACAACAGTAATAATAATAATAAGAGTATTTAAGCAGACCTAGCTGGAAAAAATACACTACGATATAGCCTTCAGCGAAAAAGAAATTAAAATCTGGAAATAAGTCAACTGTCCAGGCCTAATAAAGGCAAAGTGAAGTCAACAGAAGGAGTGCTCTGACAGTGCTTTGACACTTCCCTGACATCCCTAACTCCGAGCAGAAGACGGAAGGTGCTCATTTCCAAAGGGAGCCCTGAGGAAGCCGCACTCACCTGTCTCCTCTCCTGGGATCCGAGAAGTGTTGAACATGCGTTCCCACTGAGCAGAGCAGAGTGGAATTGTGGATCCCAAAAGACGGATCTGTAACAAAATGTATTATTTCAAACAAACTCAAATTCCACAGGGGAAATGAAAGGAGCAATTTAAGACCACACATTTAAATTCTAGATTTCTCTGCAATTGTTGCCTGGTTTGACTTAAATCTTTTCCAGTTGTTCCCGGGATGGTTCATAGGGGGACTTACTGAACCACCCACCCAGCCTACAAATTCCTGCACCGCTAAATCCCAAATGACACGTGCAAACCGATTATTTATAACTAGCACTTAAACCAAAGGGATAGTTAAGGAAGAAATATCTTCTGTCTCATGAGAAGCTCACCAGCAGTATTAATTTCCTTCAAAAACAAGGGTTTCTTTTCAAAGGGTAAATTAGAGAACTAAAGTACAACATATATATTATCTATTTAGGATACACAAGAGAATTAATCTCATAATAATCATGTTGGATGGAAGAAACTAGACCCCAAAAAAAAAAAAGTGCATCATGTATTATTCTACTTAAAGTTTTGGAAATTGCAAACTAACCTGGGGTGACAGAGCAGATGGGGGGAGGGGAGTGAGAGAGAGAGGTCACATGGGGCAGAGGGAACTTTCGGGGTGGCGGATGCATTCTTGCCCGACAGTGGTGATGATGGTTTCACAGGTGGATTGCTAGAGATTCGTCAGAGGTTAGCAAACTGCGCTCTTCTGGATCAATTACACCTCAACGAAGCTGTTTCAGAATTTGCTTAAAAAGCAATCTGGGCCAGGTGCGGTGGCTCACGCCTGTAATCCTAGCACTCTGGGAGGCCGAAGCGGGCGGATTCCTCAAGGTCAGGAGTTCAAAACCAGCCTGAGCAAGAGCAAGACCCCGTCTCTACTATAAATAGAAAGAAATTAATTGGCCAACTAATATATATACAAAAAATTAGCCGGGCATGGTGGCGCATGCCTGTAGTCTCAGCTACTCGGGAGGCTGAGGCAGGAGGATTGCTTGAGCCCAGGAGTTAGAGGCTGCTGTGAGCTAGGCTGATGCCACGGCACTCACTCTAGCCTGGGCAAGAGTAAGACTCTGTCTTAAAAAAAAAAAGCAATCTGACGCGTACTGGTTTGAGCTCCTCCCGGTCCAGCTGGCGCCTGTAGAGCAGGATGGCGTGGATGGCGTTGCCCGCCCTGGCCGCCTGAATCCGCGTCGGCAGAACGTACAGCAGATCCTGGAAAAGGAAAAGAGTGACAGTGCAGGGAATGCTCCCAGGAAGAGGTGAGCTCATTTAAACACATCCGAGAGCATCCCCACACTGCGCACCGATTCGAGGCGTGTTCACTTACGTCTGCTGTGCTACGAAATACACTGCCGCTTAACGCGCCCACTCTTGCCAGTTTTACTTTGTTCGTGCTTTATAAGAATGCAAGTCCCCAAGTATTCTGGGGCTGTTAAAGATCTTGCCCCAAACATCCTCATACAAGACACGGAAAGGAAAGCAGAAATAAAAGTCAGCAGCAGTTAGAGAATGAAGAAGATTTCTGAATGAGAAGTAAACAAAGGCTAAAACAATCACGTACGTAGCACTGTGCCGGCACTTCTCTGAATTCTGAGACACAGTTCTGAGTGTTGCCATTTTCTACAACTTGAAGAAAAAAAGGCCAAGGAACACAGGTCTAAACCACATTTTTTAAAGAGTCTATGTTCAAAGTGTGTCCGTGATTATAAAGGAAAGTGCCCCTGTTTGCAGGAAGCGGACACACGAGTGCCCAGCAGGGGACAGGCACCAGTGGCCGGCTTACTCCGAAGCAGTGAGGGAAAGTAAAGGCTGTCTGTGCTACACGGACAATCCTTCTCTCAGTCGGACACTGTTTCAGATAAGATTAAAAACATTAAGAGCTGGCCGGGCGCGGTGGCTCATGCCTGTAATCCTAGCACTCTGGGAGGTCGAGGCAGGTGGATCAATCAAGGTTAGGAGTTCACAACCAGCCTGAGCAAGACCCTGTCTCTACTAAAATAATAAAGAAATTAATTGGCCAACTAAAAATATATAGAAAAAATTAGGGGAGAGAGGAGGCATGGGCAATATACATAACCTTAACATTTGTACCCCTATAATACGCTAAAATAAAATTAAAATTAAAAATATATAGGAAAAATTAGCCGGGCATGGTGGCGCATGCCTGTAGTCCCTGCTACTTGGGAGGCTGAGGCAGGAGGATGGCTTGAGCCCAGGAGTTTGAGGTTGCTGTGAGCTAGGTTGATGCCATGGCACTCTAGCCCGGGCAACAGGGTGAGACTCTGACTCAAAAAAAAAAAAAAAACATAAAGAGCTGGGACTGCAAACTAGTATAACCTCTGCAGAAAGTAGTATGGAGATACCTCAAAGAGATACAAGTAGAACTACCATTTGATCCAGCAATCTCATTACTGGGCATCTACCCAAAGGAAAAAAAGACACTTTATAAAAAAGACATCTGCACTAGAATGTTTATAACAACACAATTCACAAGTCAAAGATGTGGAAACAACCCAAGTGCCCATCAATACATCAGTGGATTAATAAAACGTGGTGTATGAATACCATGGAGTACTACTCAGCTACAAAAAACAATGGTGATCTAGCACCTCTTGTATTATCTTGGATAGAACTGGAACCCATTCTACTAAGTGAACATATCACAAGAATGGAAAAACAAGCACCACATGTGCTCACCATCAAATTGGTATTAACTGATCAACACTTACGCGCACATATAGTAATAACATTCATCGGTTGTCGGGCAGATGGGAAGGGGCAGGGGATGGGTATATTCACACCTAATGGGTGCGGTGCACACCGTCTGGGGGATGGACACACTTGAGGCTCTGACTCGGGTGGGGAAAAGGCAATACATGTAACCTAAACATCTGTCCCCCCGTAATATGCTGAATTTGAAAAAAGAAAAATTAAAGAAAAGCAGAATGAAAAAGCAAATGGTAAAGAGAAATAAGGAAGAGGCCGGGCGCGGTGGCTCACGCCTGTAATCCTAGCACTCTGGGAGGCCGAGGCAGGCAGATTCCTCAAGGTCAGGAGTTCAAAATCAGCCTGAGCAAGAGCAAGACCCTGTCTCTACTATAAATAGAAAGAAATTAATTGGCCAACTAATATATATAGAAAAAATTAGCCAGGCATGGTGGCACATGCCTGTAGTCACAGCTACTCCGGAGGCTGAGGCAGGAGGATCACTTGAGCCCAGGAGATTGAGGTTGCTGTGAGCTAGGCTGACGCCACGGCACTCACTCTAGCCTGGGCAACAAAGTGAGACTCTGTCTCAAAAAAAAAAAAAAGAGAGAAATAAGGAAGAGAGGAAAAATACAAGTGAAGACCAGAAAGACGCAGAAAGAAGGAGAATGCTATTTGCCGGCTACTAAACAGTGGCCGAGAACCCAGATCGAGGGGTCTTCTAACAACCCTGTTTTGAAAGACAAAGAAAGACCAAGACACACGGAGCTACCCTCAATGCACGACCCTCTGGCGGCTCAGCACACAGGAGGCTGCAGCGCCGCATGTCGGGGCGAACCGTCTCTGAGCTCTGGGGGGTGTCGCAGACGCGAACCCTCTAGGCTACCGTGACAGGTTCCGGTGCCAACTCGAGTCAGGAAAACAGCAGTGCAGGTACACGGACGGCTAGGAATTCCTGTGTGCCATGAACATACTTTTGCAATCCAAACTTCTCCGCAGCAGCTCAGTGCCCTTGGGGCGCCCTTGAGCACAAAGACAGAAGGGCGTTCACAGGGTTCCCTAGCCCGGAAGCGAACAAGTTGAGCCCCCCGAGCTTCCCCAGGCAGCCAGAGGGCTGGTGCAGATGCCACTCCTGCAGGACAGACACGCCGCCCCCTGCACCCATCAGACGTGGGGCGGGCTGGAGGACTCACCATGGCGTAGTAGTTGCTGTTCACCATCAGCGGCCCGCGTCCTCGGAGGTAGACGTACTCCTCCCACCAGTCGCTCACCTGGCGGGGCAAACACGAGACAACCCGGCAAGCTCAGCAGGAGCAAAGCCCCGAGCACGGCGGCCACCCAGAGCCTGGGGAAGCGCGTTTCCTGCTCCCTGGGGCACACGTCTCAGGGTCTAATGGGGCCTTTCCAGAAAATGGAACGCCTCCTAACTAGACAGAACTCGACAGGTGGGTCAAGACCACCAGAAGGTAGACACCTTCATTTCATGGGTGGTGAAAAGAAAAACAAAGATCACGTGAAAAGCTAGAGATAAATATTTGACGGCTAACACTGTAATAACCGATACTACTCACTACTACTCAAAACTGCTCCACACTCTGCTTCCCTCTGCCTACTTCCCTGGTCTCCCTAAGAAGCCCCGTCCCGATCCGGCTCTGTGGTTCGTGTCAGGAAACTGCCTCGAGGTCAGCGTGTGCTGTCCCGGTTCCCGGGCACCCACGTCCCGACAGCACCCAGCCGTCAGCGGGCTCCTCTCCGCCCCACGTGGACTGCTGCCCACGCACAACCTTCTGGGCCTGGGGCCGCTGTCTTTAAAACTTTGTGTTGAAGCACGCATACATACAGAACTGTGCACATGCAGGTCTCGGGGCACGGCAAGTTCACGTTCACAAACCCAGTGCACCTGTGCAACCCATCCCTGAGGCTCCCCGGAGAGCCTCCTCCAGGCACTGCCCACCCAGCCACAGTGCCACTTCTAGCACCTTCTGTCGGTTCTGTGTGGGTCACTGTTCCCTTCTCTTCCATATTCGTTGTTCCCCAAACCTAGATAGACTTTCTCCCTTGCTTCACCTGCCAGGTGGCTCTGGTGCCCTGCCAACCCGGGAAGCTCGGCTGGCTCCCACCACACGCTGCGAGTCTTTGCTGGAGCTGATGCTGACGAGAGCCCATGGAGCCGAACTTGACCCCAGGAAGGCCATCAGCACTGGCCTGGCCATCGGGCTCAGAAAGGAGGTCCTTGGCATCCAAAGGACCAAAGAGGAGGACAGGAGCAGGTCACGGGGACAGCACGTCACTGCCGTGGGGGAGTCGGCACACAACAGGGTCCCCGGGAGGACTAAGAGGACTCCCGCGGGCAAAAAATGGCATTGTGCCCAGTGCGGGGTGCAAATTCTCCCACCAGAGTATCCACCTGCACTCAGGGGAAAACTGTCACTGCAACTGCACGTCAGTCCCAAGATCGCCCCTCTGCACGCGGTAAAACCACCGCCGTAACTTCTCCTCGGTCCTCAGGTGTGACTCTGGCCATCTAAGCTGTCTTTCCAGCTCTGTGTTCCCTGCACCCCCCAAATCAGCTTTACATACAGAAAAATTCCATCAGGAAGAACAGCGTGCAGGCAGACTCACATAATTTGTAGCCCACCAGGACTTCAGCTTCAGATACCACTGTAATTTTGGTCCAAGGCTGACAGCAAAATCCTGCGCCAGCACCGTCATCCGTTTGAAGTCGTCTTCCTTCATGAGAGGCCTCACGGACTCCAGATACTGGGGTCGCGGAGAAAAACACCAACCAAGTCAGAACACAGCGCCCAAAGCCCATGGGTCCCCCATCTGTGCCTGAGGAAAGCTCGTAACACTGGAAAGATTTCAAAACCTTCCCCAAGCCGGTCTCCCCAGTGATCAGACAAGGTAACGCCAATGCAAAACGGTGCTGCAGGTTAATGATAACGAAACAACTAAACTCATTGGCTTTACAAACACCCCGAATCCTGCATCACCACAAATCCACCAAAATAAATTCTAAAGTTGAAAAGTTAACGATGAAATCTCAAGATGCTGGGCACGGTGGCTCACCCCTGTAATCCTAATACTCTGGGAGGCCAAGGCGGGAAGATCCTTTGAGCTCAAGAGTTCGAGACCAACCTGAGCAGGAGCGAGACCCGGTCTCTACTAAAAATAGAAGGAAATTAGCTGGACAAATAAAAATATATAGAAAAAATTAGCCGGGCATGGTGGTACATGCCTGTGGTCCCAGCTACTTTGGAGGCTGAGGCAGGAGGATCTCCTGAGCCCAGGAGTTTGAGGTTGCTGTGAGCTAGGCTGACGCCACAGCACTCTAGCCAGGCAACAGAGTGAGACTCTGTCTCAAAAAACAAAAACAAAAAACAATGAAATTTCAAGAGTGTCTCTTTTGGGGGCTGGGTGTGGTAGCTAACACTCATAATCCTAGCACTTTGGGAGGCCAAGGGAGAGAGGATCTCTTTTTTGTTTTATTTTATTATTTATTTTATTTTATTTTATTTTTTTTGAGACAGAGTCTCGCTTTTGTTGCCCTGGCTAGAGTGAGTGCCGTGGCGTCAGCCTAGCTCACAGCAACCTCCAACTCCTGGGCTCAAGCGATCCTCCTGCCTCAGCCTCCCAAGTAGCTGGGACTACAGGCATGCACCACCATGCCCGGCTAATTTTTTCTATATATATTAGTTGGCCAATTAATTTCTTTCTATTTATAGTAGAGACGGGGTCTCAGTCTTGTTCAGGTTGGCTTCGAACTCCTGACCTCGAGCAATCCGCCCGCCTCGGCCTCCCAGAGTGCTAGGATTACAGGCGTGAGCCACCGCGCCCGGCCAAGGATCTCTTGA
This sequence comes from Microcebus murinus, assembly GCF_040939455.1. NCBI lineage: Eukaryota > Metazoa > Chordata > Mammalia > Primates > Cheirogaleidae > Microcebus > Microcebus murinus. The sequence goes on from NC_134107.1 coordinate 8,930,446, forward strand.
GGCTAGAAGTTCAAGACTAGCCTGCATAACATAGCCACACCCCATCTCTACAAAAAATAGAAAAATTAGCCAGGTGTGGGGGTGCACACCTGTAGTCCCAGCTACTAGGGAGGCTGAAGCAGGAGGATCACTTGAGCCCAGGAGTTTGAGGCTACTGTGAGCTATGAAGATCCAATGGCACTCTAGCCCAGGGCAACAGAACAAGACCCTGTCTTAGGGGTAAAAAAAAAAAAATCTAAGATATAGTGATATATTTTAGGAAAAAAAAAGACGACTTCCTGTAACAACCCTACAACATAACCAAATCTTAGTAAACTAATTCACAGTCATAAATAAGACAGAAGCCTTAACGACAAGACGGTTGCCCGGCATTGCAGCGTGAGACGGAAGCCGCACCCACCCGGCTCACGGTGTCTTTCACGGCTGGGACTGGCAGTCGAGGCAGCGAGGTCTGGAAGCTGTACAGCATGGGTTTCCGGCCTGAAAAGACCTTGACCATACCCTGAAAGAAAAGAATAACATTTTCAAAGATGAGACCATGTTAAAAAAGCGCCTAAAACAATTCTCAAAATGCACAACTGGCAACTGTTGACGGATTTTCCATGGCGACTTACCATTCCTCTGGTCCACTTTCTGCCCCCACGCTTGCAGGCTCTAGCAAATAAGCACCAAGCCCCCAATAAAAACCAGACTGAATAAAAGCCAAGTTTCAAAGAGGCTTTGAGATGCCGCCGCCCCGGTGTCACTCCCCGGCCAGGGCCCTCCCTGGGCCCGTGATGCCACAGCCTGAACCACGCTTCTGCACGTGGGGGCTCAAGGCTCCAGGAGCAGCGAGCAGGGTCTGTCTGGGCGGAGGGCCTGGCCCTGAGCCAACCCCAGCGGAAGCAACACCGCCCCTTCTGCCATCATCTCCCCTCCTGGCAAGCACACCTGTGGACCCCTGCTTTAGGCCACACGACCTGCGTGACAACTGGTCACCGCATGAGACCAAAACAAAGGAATTCCCAGGGCGAAGGTGTGGGGAGGCAGCGAGCCCTTGGTGCTGAAGAGGGACTCGGCTGGACCGCAGCCGTGACTGCCACCCGAGGGGCGCCACTTAACCTGCCCTGGGAAGCGTGGGAAACCATCCCCGACTCTCTCCTAGGCGCTGAATTCTGCTTCTCCAGAAATCAGAAATCTTTCTATTTATTGATTGATTGATTGATTGAGACAGAGTCTCGCTTTGTTGTCCAGGCTAGAGTGAGTGCCGTGGCGTCAGCCTAGCTCACAGCAACCTCAAACTCCTGGGCTCAAGCGATCCTCCTGCCTCAGCCTCCCAAGTAGCTGGGACTACAGGCATGCACCACCATGCCCGGCTAATTTTTTCTATATATATTAGTTGGCCAATTAATTTCTTTCTATTTATAGTCCAGACGGGGTCTTGTTCTTGCTCAGGCTGCTTTCGAACTCCTGACCTCAAGCAATCCTCCCGCCTCGGCCTCCCGGAGTGCTGGGATTACAGGCGTGAGCCACCGCGCCCGGCCGAGCCATTTTACCTTAAATAAAGGATGCGGGGGCTACCAGCCCCAGTGATTTGGGGGAACACTCGCGTCTGGCCAGACAGGCCAGCTAAGGTAACCACTCAGTGCCCGACTGTGAAGTAGTCGGAAAAGCTCCAGAGAACTGGCTGGATGGCCTTTATCTGATGAGTGACCTGAACTACAAACCTAGGAGACCTTAACATAAGAACGCTGCAGAACTGTCTAAGAACGTCACCCAAGCAAACACTCTCTGGCTCACGCTTCCATGTCACGGTGACCCAAGCCTCCGGGGCCGGGAGAGGTCGAGACCCAGGTCACAAGCACGGGGAGGAGGCCCCTTCCCGCACAGGCACCCAGGCGGGCCGCACGCCGAGGCGTGGGGGTGGGGGCGCTTACCATCCAGATCCTGGTGGCGCGGCTCATCCTGCCGTGCTCGGCGAACATCCAGCCGTGGTAGGAGAGCAGCACCTTCAGGGAGTAGCGCATGGTGGCGATGAGAGCCACCCAGAGGCCCGTGCTGAACAGGACGCCGCTGACGACGTTCTTCGTCTGGCTGGACATGTAGCCACTGCGGAGACAGACCGGGGCGGGTTGCACAGGCGCCAGCGCGGCAGGCAGCCCCCGCTAACGGCGCCACCTGCGAGAACACGCGACTTCCTCCGGCGTCCCAGGACAAGGGGCAGAGGGGACGCAGAGGCCGGTGCGCGCAGAGGTCCTGCGCTGCCGTCTTCGCCTCTTTACCATTCTTTTCCCATCAGACGTACTCTGGGGTTGTGCCAGTGGTCACAGTATCACAAATAAAGAAACAACTCATACTAAATGATCACATCAACGGTGAGCTTTAAATGCAGAAACTGTTTTCACCTGGGAAGGAAAGTGGTCTATTTTATGGCAAAGATGGGATTTCAAAAATGAGACAGGGCTGGGTGCGGTTGCTCACGCCTGTAACCCCAGCTACTCAGGAGGCCGAGAAGGGAGGATCATTTGAGCCCAGGAGTTTGAGGCTGCAGTGAGCTGTGATGATGCCACTGCACTCCAGCCCGGGCAACAGGGCAAGACTGTCTCAAATATGTGTGTGTGTGTGTGTGTGTACACAGACATATACATAGACATATACACACACATAGAGTGCAAAGCCCGCTTGGGGAGAACGTGCTCCTCACCAGGTGGCGGGAGTGGACAGGTGCGGAAGCAAACCCCGCACGCGCCGTGCGACCTCACTTTGGAAGCAGCGGCCTGGGGACACAGAGGCCCCGTACAGAACAAGAGCCCCGGCCCTTAACCTGGAACCTGGTCTTTCTAAACTCAGACTGGGGATGGCCCAGTTTACAAAAATAGGTTTAAGAGGGACAAAGAGACAAATCCTATAAAGACCCAGATTACGAAGGGCTTTAAAAGCCAACTTCTAAATATAAGCCAGGCTCGGGAGACGCCCTACCCCGGACGGTCCACTAAGAGCCTTCGCTGACCCGCAGCAGAGCCAGTGCTCGGGGAGAGCCACGCACACGCCACGCAGGGCAGCTGTCTCCCGCCGGCCGCGGACCTGAGACAGGCCCGGCGGGAGCACCCAGGTCTGCCAGCTGCTTGCTGAGTGACAGGAGTGACAGGAGTCCCCGCCGTGGCTTCCCCTCCCCCAGGCGGAGGAGGAACCTGGCAGGCATCCAGGCCTCCCACGCTTCCACTGAAGTGACGGGGACTTTTATGCTGTCTCTCGAAGACGCTTGTAAAGGCATGAGCTAGTGTTCTCATGCCAGCTCGGCCCGTGAGCAAGCCGGCTGGCCTCTCGGTGACTCCCGAGTGTCCAGGGGTCACTGAATAAGGAACCAGGGGCTGGGGGTCTCCCCTGCAGGCCGCTCGCAAAAGCAAGTGCAGGGGTCAAGCCGGCCCAAGAATATTCAGACCACTAAATTGCACCTGCTCAATCCTTGATTTCCAGTCATCGGAAATCCAGCTGTTAGCTGTGAGTGACCGCTGATGCATGCCACGTTTTTAGTGCATTTTCTTGCTCCTTTCCGAGGGGACAGCGTTTCCATGCAAACAGCAGAGAGGCACGACGGTGAATTCAAGAACGTCCCTGTTTAGCGCAGCCCTGACCTCGCATCGTACCTTCCACCGGCAACTCCTGGCCCGAGAGACGGAGCCCAGGGACAGGAGCAGGACTTGGTGGTCACTACCCCTCCAGGCCCACGGTGCTCACCAGTGTAAACAAACAACACAGAAATCAGAAATCGAATCGAATGTCTGGCACGGAACAGCAGGGACACCTCCGCGACACTGTGGCACTTTCACACTAGAAGTAAAAACGTGTTCAAGTGCAAGGGTCGCGGCCACACGAGGTGACCGTGGTTGCCCGCGTTCCATCGCCCGCCTTCACCTCATTTAGGTTCGGGGTGGGGGCCGGGGGGCCTCGGCGGGGAGCCCCAGCTTCCCCACTCCTCTTTCTGTGACCGGGGCAGGCACATCTGAGCGCTTCCTGCACAGGGGAGACCAGTGGGGGGCCACTGCAGCGCGGGGCCACTGCAGTGCGGGGCCGCACCCGTAGATCCTAGGTGGGAATGAGGACCATCCCTGGACAAGCAGCCGTGTGCTGAATGTCACAAAAGGCACCCCTGCCCCTGGGCCATCTCTTGGTAGAAAGAAAGCCCACTTTCACGCTCCTAGAAACATCTGGAACTCCAAGAGGAGGGAGTGATGGGGGTTCCCTTGGGGGTGTAAGCCACTCTGACAGGGAGCTGGGGGCTGAGGTTCCCCCCTGCACCCTATAGCAGGAAGTCCAGGGGTTGCAGAAGCCTGTGACGACAGACTCCACGTGCAAAGGAATGCCCACCATGGCAATCAGCCCTCGGAGCAGAAATTCCTTTTGAGGAACCCGATGACCAAGCCAAGTGCACTGCCACTACTGGCCACCACCTCAGGCCCTGACACCCTCCAGGGGGGTGCCCCAGGGCCACTATCTGGCCTTCGTCTTCAGAGGAAGCACAAGGTACCACAAACTCCCAGGGGGGGCCCTAACACCAGTCCAGGAAATGGGAAGAAAGGTGGCACGAAAACAGCAGCAGCCGGGCGCAGTGGCTCACGCCTGTAATCCTAGCTCTCCGGGAGGCCGAGGCGGGCGGATTGCTCAAGGTCAGGAGTTCAAAACCAGCCTGAGCTAGAGCAAGACCCCTGTCTCTACTATAAATAGAAAGAAATTAATTGGCCAACTAATATATATACAAAAAATTAGCCGGGCATGGTGGCGAATGCCCGTAGTCCCAGCTACTTGGGAGGCTGAGGCAGGAGGATTGCTTGAGCCAGGAGTTTGAGGTTGCTGTGAGCCAGGCTGACGCCACGGCACTCACTCGAGCCTGGGCAACAAAGCGAGACTCTGTCTCAAAAAAAAAAAAAAAAACAGCAGCAAAAGCCTCAGATCGGGTGCAGAACAGTAACAGTCCTCACATTTAAGGAGACATACAAGCAGCAATAAAACTCTGGAGGCCAAGCCAGGAGGATGGCTTGAGCCCAGGGCTTGAGGCTGCGGTGATCTGTGACCACGCATTGCAGGGCGACAGGTAGAGGCCCTGTCTCAAGAACAAAAAAAAAAAAAAACAAAAGACAAAAGACAACCACAAAACTGTCAACTTTCCAGACAACTGAAGCACTCACAGGATGACTTACGTCGTGTCGAGGGTCCGGTTGATTTTCGCAATGATTCCTAGGGAGGGGTCGATCTTGGCGTACATGGTGGACATCACGCCCACCACCACGATGAGCCAACTGGAGGGACTGGCCGGGTACACGCCGGTGATGATGCCGTTCTAAACACAGACATGCAGAGCCGTGAGCAGACCACGCCGTGACCGCATCATGCGGGCCCTGCCACGGGCCATGAGACATCAGGTAGTGGGGGGAGGTGTCTGCAGCCGTGGGCAACTCTCGCTCCCACGAGCTGGAAATCGTCCCCGGTTACAGCCAGCTTGAGCAAGAGCGAGACCCCGTCTCTACCAAAAATAGGGCCCCTGAGCCTCAATTGCCCGCCCGTTTCCCAGCGTGCCATTCACTCCACTGCCTTGTGGGACTGCTCCAAGAGTTCTGTGGCCAAAATGTTACGTGCAGGTGCCTCATAAATTATGTGCCGATTAGCAGCCTAACACACCTATACCTCATAATAGCACCAAGAGACCCATTCTTAGATCTTAAAGTCAATACTGTATAGACTGAAACAAATGTCAGGAAACCTTGAATCTGATGAACTTCTTCTTCCAGGAGTGCAGTCCGGAGAGGTAGATCTGCTTCAGGGCTTCATGGCTCAGCTGCAGGTCGATCCCTTCCGGAGTGACTGTGAACTGAAAGGCCACGGCTTGGTGAGCCTCTGCCATCTTCGGCGATGACCTGGAAGGTGAAGGGCGTGTTACTAGATATGAGGACGACCCCTCATCAAGCAGCATCGTTCACTCTGGATTTAAGTTTCGAGTTTTCATAAACAGAGCTGACGCCGTCACCGCGCCCGCCTGCCCAGCGCCTGCCTGCCCACCTGCCCAGCGCGGCACAGACAGCTGCTGCCTCTGCTTGGGAGCCCCCAGCCCCTGGCCGTGCCCCCAAACCAAACCTCCCAGCCAGCACCCAAGGCCACACCCGTGGGTGCAAGGTTGGCGACCTGCACAGCAGAGACAAGTCCCCTTCCTGCCGCCAGCCCCCTGGAGGCCGGCACCGAAGAAACCCTGAGCCCCGGCCGGTGAGTCCACAACGCCCTGACCCTGGTCTTCAGATGGTGACGCCAGACCTGCACCACACGCCTTGGCACCTGGCGGAACCCTCTAGAGCGGGCGTCCAGGGGACACGGAGCTTCCTCCTCAGAGGCTGTGGATGAGATCAGTTTCCCGTAGCATTCCACCCACCCCCAGCACAGCCCGCCCAGGCCAGCTTCCCTGCCCAGCAGACCAAGCTGCTTTGGCGAACCTGCGACATATTCCTGTCTCTGCTCCATCCCAGTCCTGTCAGCTCCGGTTGTCTCCCTTTGCAGACTCTGCCGCACCTGCTCAGCACACCCAGGAGCACCAAGCCTGGGGCGTCCCTGCCTCCCGGGAGCAGGTCCCTCCTGCCCATCCCATGGCGTGCAGCCTCCATCCCTTCCCACGCTGTACTCAAAAAAACCATCAAGAACCGTAATAGGCCGGCGCAGTGGCTCACGCCTGTAATCCTAGCTCTCTGGGAGGCCGAGGTGGGAGGATCGCTCAAGGTCAGGAGTTCGAAACCAGCCTGAGCAAGAGCGAGACCCCATCTCTATTAAATATAGAAAGAAATTAATTGGACAACTAAAAATATATAGAAAAAATTAGCCGGGCATGGTGGCCCATGCCTGTAGTCCCAGCTACTCGGGAGGCTGAGGCAGGAGGATCGCTGGAGCCCAGGAGTTTGAGGTTGCTGTGAGCTAGGCTGACTCCACGGCACTCACTCTAGCCCGGGCAACAGAGTGAGACTCTGTCTCAAAACAAAAAAAAAAAAAATTAAAAAATAAATAAAATACATGCAAGACAGCATGTGTTGGTGAGGATGTGGGGAAATCAGAATTCTGACACAAGGCTTATGGGAATGTAAAATGGTGCAGGGACGTTGGCAAATGTCTGGCAGTTTCTCAGACGGTTAAACACAGAGTTGGCACACGACCCAGCAATTCCACTCCCGGGTATCTACCCAGGAGAACTGGAAACATGTATCCACACAAAAACTTGCACCCAGCTGTCCACAGCAGTATTACTCACAATAGCCAAAAGGTGGCACTACGCCCTTCCACTGACGAATGGCTACACAAAACGTGGTCTGTCCACACAGCAGAATGTGATTCAGCCATAAAAACACCTGCCACCAGGTGGATGCACCTTGAAGACGAGCCGCCGAGTGACAGGAGCCAGACCCCAAAGGCCACATGACGCCATTTACTCGAAATGCCCTGAACTGACGCGTCCACAGAGATGAACGGCGGACTGGCGGCTGCCGGGGCTGGGGCAGATGGGAAGATTGGGGGGTGACAGCAAAGCAGCCGGGAGTTTCCTCTTAGGGTTTTGGGAATGTTCCAAAAGGCATGGTGGGGACAGTTGTGACGGGCTAAGAACCACTGCAGTGCGCACTTCAGACGGGCGAGCCGTGCGGGGCGTGAGTTGCACCCCGTGCAAGCCGTCGCCCAAAACAAGCTGTCTCACAAAACTCAGGTGCTGTCTATTAACCAATGCACGCTCGGAGGGGGCCGGCTACGTCCGCCCCCTTCCTTCCCGCCCTGCCCACCACAGTCACACCTCATGACATGAGGCAATTTCTGCTGAACACTTTTCAAGTATTATATGATATTGTGGTTATTTTTTAAAAGACGCATCTTTTAGGGACACATACTAAAATGTTAATAAATGCAATTTTTGTCCCTTATCCCTTTGGGATCTGCTTCTCTGTCGCCTGGTGTTGGGGTGGCTGAATCAGCCAGGTGTGGCAATGGCCACGCCAAGTCCGCCGGGCCGTCCCTCTTCCGCGTGTGTCTGGGATCTCCCGATCTCTTTCTTTCCGTTTTTTGAGAGAGAGTCTCGCTGTGTTGCCCAGGCTAGAGTGAGTGCCGTGGCGTCAGCCTAGCTCACAGCAACCTCAATCTCCTGGGCTCAGGCGATCCTCCAGCCTCAGCCTCCGAGTAGCTGGGACGACAGGCATGCGCCACTATTGCCCAGATAGTTTTTTTCTATATATTTTTAGTTGTCCAGCTAATTTTTTTCTGTAATTTTTTTTAGTAGAGACGGGGTCTCGCTCTTGCTCAGGCTGGTCTCGAGCTGAGCTCAAACAATCCGCCCGCCTCGGCCTCCCCGAGTGCTAGGATTACAGGCGTGAGCCACCTTGCCCGGCCAATCTCCCAATTTCTTACACTGCATTTAATGGAGTGGGACATTTGTCCACTGCCATCCGAGCCAGACCTGTCACGTGTGCAGAGCTCCCCAGACGCACTCCCTGTGCTTCCGGAAGCACACTTCGCGGCTCTCGGCTCCGCGCTGAGAAACAGCTGCACCACTGATCCCGAGCCAGGAAGGACAACCAGGAAAGCCACAGGCGTCTGGGGACACAGAGCTTGGAGAGGCGAGGCGAGGTGAGAGGTGAGGTGAGGTGAGGTGAGGTAAGCCGCCTTGGCCCTGGCGTAGGCACTGACGACAGGGGCGGATCCGGGCGAGCACGGACTGCTGTGAGCAACGTGCAGAGAGCAGCCCGGGACGCGGGGAACAGGCCGCCCTGCGCTGCCAGGGATGCCTCAAAGCCGAACCCTGAGCCTTGCTGCCTCTCGGGTTTCAGGTGGGGAGGGAGGCGGGGGAGGGCGAGAGGCCGGTCCCAGCTCACCTGGCCTGGTCCACACTGGCCACAACCTGGAAACACCTGAACAGGCAGCATCCTTGGCCCACCCAACAGGGTTTTTATGCCCCCGGTGTGAAAGCAACAAAAAATGAAAAGCAAGTACTGCAAGCGGCCCTGCCTCCCACCACAGGTGGCCTCCTGGGCAGGGGCCACCCCCTTGCCCGCGTGTCCTGCCTTTCACCCAGGTGGGTGTGGATGCAGCTTGGCGACCTCTCTCACCTCCCGGCACCACAAACAGCAGCCGGAGTGACAAAGACACAGCCCCCCTGGCTTCGGAACGCTGCCCCTGGCTGGCGGGCACCCCTGGCTGGTAGGTGCTGGCCAGCTCCAGGGCGGGGCCCCCACTCGTTCCAGACACCGGGCAGAGGGTCCCCAATGTCTCTAAAACGGAGGGACTCCACCCTCAGACGGAAACATACAGGAACCCTGACCACATTAAGCCATTCTCGCCCTCCCTCCTCCTTCCCGGCCCCCACCAGAGTCTGAAAACCTCTGAGACGAGGCTCATTTCCTGCTCTGACCATCCCTGACAACAGAAAGCCACAGGTTCCTCGGCCGCCTCCGTACAAAGCTTACAGCAAAGAGAATCTGCCCCCGAGATCAGGGACCTCCCCCCGGACCTGCGGCCCCAGGGCCCTGGCTTAACCACCTGGACAGGGGCCGCAGGCAGCTCCCCTCACCCACCTGCAAACAGCCGGTGCCAGGGGGGCAGGTGAGCAGCTGAGACGGGGGCGGGGACAAGCCCAGGCAAGAGCACACAGAGCTGGCAGACCACTCATGCCTGGGGGGCGGGGGGCCAGGTGTCCAGCGGAAGGAGGCATGCCACTGACAGATCCCAGGACCTCAGATGAGCCCAGACGGCCCAGTGCACTTCGCCGAACGCCTGCGCCCCCTCCTGGAATGAACAGACTAGAGACGCCCCACTTCTAAAGAACGCACCAGCTACGGCCTTCCCTCCCTCCGTCCCCCCAGGACGTGGGGCGTATCTCCCCCACACGCGTGTGAGCTCCCACAGCCACACGGCACCGCCACGCTCCGTCTTCTGCGACCCGCTCCTGTCCACGCCGAGCCCGGAGATGGCCGCGCTCCCGCCCGCGCTCGGCCCTGCCGTCCAGCACCCACTGCTGGAAGAGACCGTCCCTGCCAGGGCTCGGGGCTTCTGCTTTCGCTTCTTCTCTCTCGCAAACGGGGGCAGCGAGTGACCCTGTCCACGTCAGAGCAGCGAGTTTCGATGGGGAGACCCTCGGAGGAAGAGCTCTGGGTGGCGGCAGACTCCCCCTGGTCCCCTGGGGGAGCGCCCCCCATCTCCACCTGGCCCGCCTGCTCCGCCCAAGTCCAGCCCCTCAGCACGCGGTCGTCACCGTGTCCCCGTCCTCATTGAAGCCCTGCCTGCCGTCAGTGCCTTGTCTCCCTGTCTGCCATGTCAGCCTCCCGGGGGTCTGGGTGTCGCGCCCACCTCGCCACGGCCCTGGCCAGGGCTTCCCCGAGAGGGTGGCACGCCGGCCCCTGTGTCTTGTGCTCCTTCCGCTCCTGTGTGTCCAGGAGGTGCCACTGCCTTGCTATAGTAGGGGTGACCTGCCGGTGAGCCCTGCCCCGGCTCACTGCCTCCTCTCCCTCCGTCCTTTCGGTAAGGGTAAGAGGCCAGGGATGCCCACGTGCTCCGTCTCCAGCTCTCCTTCCTGGGATGCCGCCCTGGAGTCCCAGGCACTCCCTGCCAGGCTGGGCACCCGGGCCGGGAGCCCCAGCATGCCGGGAAAGGGCCCTGGGGCCAGCTGGCCAGGCCGCGCAGCGGGAGGCTGAGGCTGTATCTGGATCCAGGCCACCTACACCGGGCAGCCTCCTTCCTTCATCCCTTCGGGGGCAGCAAGGGACACAGGAGGGCCAAGATGAGGCAAGCGGGCAGGTGTCCAGGTGGAAGGAGGCAAGTCGGGCTGGTGGCAGCCCCCCCAGGCCCCATACACGGTGCACAACTAAATCGTGGGTCTCTGTGGAGTAGCCCTCCTTCCCGTTCCTTCTTCCTCCCGGGTGAGGCCACAACTGTGGCTTCCTGGTTCACCTGCTGCTGGCCTCTGGCTTCTGAGCGGCTGGTGGGCCCCCTGCACCCCCGATTCAGACAGCCCCCAGGCCCTGCCCAGGATTTTGACTTCAACCTGTGCCTGCTCCATGTCTCAAGCACGTTTCACTAATCCAAAACTGCATGGATGAAAAACGAATCTCACCACCTTCCCACATGCCTGCACCCTCCCTCCACCGGCGCCTGCCTCGCCCGGGCAGGACCGGACGGGACTGGCGCTGCTCACACTCCACTCCCCACCTGGGGCTGATTCAGTCCCCAGCACCTGCTGACAGGAAGGCACGCCTGCTCCCCGGCCGGCCGGCCCCACCTGGATGGCGGCGACAGCTTTGCCCTCACTGCCTCTCCCGGCTCTCCTTCCTCCAACGCCACCCCTCCACAGAGACCCCCAAGAGCCCTGCTCAACTGCTCTTTAATCCACGTCCCCCCCAGGGCTGGCCTAGTTGCAGGCCTCCCCTGTGCCCAGAGCCCCGAGACTCATCACAGCCCGAGGTGGAGAGAGGTGGTGTGCCCAGGGACAAAGTTTACACGGAGTGACTGCCGGGGTCCGAATGGCATGGCATGGCGCCCACCTGCATTCTCCAAGTTCAAGGCCGGCTAGAGGAGCAAAAGCATATATTGGAAAGAAAAGCAGAAAAGAGAAGGGGGAAGAAAAGTTGCAAAAACAAAGTGAGAACATACAGATGGATGAAGAGAGAACGCGACACCCCACCCATGGTCATCCAGTCACCGCCTGGAATTGTGAACACACGGGACAGAGCAGCAGAGGAGGCGGCCGCTGCCTAAGCGGGCCGGCCCCTCGGTGACCGTTCCTGACACAAGGCCGCGTCTTGCTGTACCCCAGGCCAGCACAGGGGCGAACCCCAGGTCCCTGCTGCGGCAGCAACCCCATCTACCTCCGACACGCCAAAGACAAACACCCTCTGTCCACGTGGCCCGGCACCGTGGGGCTGCGGCCCTGTTTACTTATTTGCACTGAAGGTACCGAGATCATTTCTGAGAAGCTGAGCCTGGGGCCGGGCTCACGCCTCCGCCCGGAGTGGACACGAGCCCTCAAAGGTCGCCCCCGGGAGCCCCACCTGACGGGAGCTCGCGCACACCCCCCTGCCTGGAGTGCGCCGGGTGCCTGCCAAGTCCCGAGCGGGCAGGGGAGCCATGCCATGGCCATTCCGGAAGGCATCAGGGCCACTAACGCAGAGACTCCTCGCCGAGGTCTACGCCAGGCACTTAAGCACCTTATGCTAATCGGCTCCCGGAGGAGCAGGTGCACAGCGACATGCTCAGGATGGAAACCACGACCTATTTATCACAGTTTTTAAAAATTCGCAGCTCCGGTCTCAAGTTCATCTATGCTGTGGCTGTTCCCGTCACCTCCCCCCAAGCTCAACTCTCCCTGCCACCAGTCCCTCATCCAGGCCCACCGGCCGCGCATGACTCGCGGCTGCTAACTCTGACCCACAGGTGCCCCTGGCCCTTCCCCGACTTCCGCTGTCTCCTTTCTTCACATGTAGCGTGCGGCTCCCCCCTCCTAGGGACCTGCTCTGATGGCCACGAATCCACGTTCCCAAAGCACGGGAATGCCACAGGATGGGCTCAGCAATGTCACCTGCGCTTGCTTGCACGTGACTGTCACTTGTAAGCTATGTGTCCAATCTTCCAAAATAAGGTGCAAGCTTCAAGGACACGAACCCAGGTGTGACTCTCTGAATCAAATCGTGAGGACCACAGATAGTTCTCCAACACTGAATGGTAAATGGACAACGTGAGGGGAAGATGTTGACATATCCCATTCCATTTTGGAAAGAGTATCTTCATTTTCATAACCGTGCACAACACCTCCCCCGAATCCTTGGCCAATAAACTGCTCTGACGCTTTGCTTTCCCAACGTGGTCGCTTTGTTCCCTTTCTCCATAATCAATTCCTCTTACCTAAAACCTTTCACTTCTGAGGTCAGCAGCCTGCGAATCCTAATCAAGAAGCCGTCCCGAGACAGGTCCCTCCCACTCCCCCGCCCACAGGCGGTGCCTTGGAAAGTAGGTAAAAGGTCAGCAGGATGCCAGATTCCAAAACAGGCCTGCCTGCTGCAGCCCTGGGGAAAACAAAAGACATGTCGAAATCTCCCCCCTGGCATGAAACAAACAATAAAACTTGATGTGACAAAGGACTTCCAAAACTGTCTTTACAGCAAACAAAACGTAAATAAATTCTGGGCGGCAGACGACTTTCAACACAACCTTGCAAGGCACAGGTCCGGGACAGGAGGACGGGTGAGTGGGTAGGTAGATTCACAGACAGGTAGACAGATTCCTTTTTGTGCTTTTTACAATGAAAATACAGAACACTCCTTCTGCCAAACTCTTTGGCACATTCTAGACAATGTGACCCATATATACATATTTTTATTAATGTATTTGAGCAGCTCATTTAATTCCCACCAGAACCCTAGGAAATGGGTACTGCTACTGTCCCCATTTTCTAATGAGAAAACCAAGATGTCAAGAAACTTGCCCAAGGTCACAGCTGGCAAACAGGGGAGCTGGAAATCAAACCCAGGTCCAACTCCAAAACTCGCGTTCTTACCTACCAAGGTGGAGTGGTAGGGAATACACAGAGAGTTCCACTTAAGATTCCTGAAGTTACAACACAAATATAAAATTAGGTCACTGTTACCGAAATGATGTGATTGCAGCCAGCAATAAACTACAGTAACTACACGCATGATCTGTGCCAACTCTAAAATTATTCACATGCTCTAGTCCTCCCGCTAGAATTGCTCAATCCACAAGCACACGGCAGCAGGCTCTGCCTTCTATTAAAACCTAGCTAACAACTGCCCAGCTTGGCTAGCGGTAAACAACTGTGTTGGAAATCCTCTGAGAAAAGGCTACCCGCAGGAAACAGCTTGGCTCAGATGAATACCAGGCAGGGTCTCCAGGAACACAGCCTGCACCCCTCACCTGGGACAAAGTGGCTGGGTGCCACCAACCCCTGGCCCTGGAAAAGCTCGAAAGATCCTGTAGGCAGAGTCAATAGCAGCAGCTCTGGTGAAGAGCAGGGCAGTTATCTTGTCATCTACAACCATCTGGATCCCCAAGTGACCAACGCCCGGGGAAGCTTCTTGCTTGGCAAGACAAAGCTAGTGCCAGCCTCCAGGACTGGCTCCAACTTGGGGAAACCACATTTGTGCCATGAATGACTTCCCAGGTGGCAACTCAGGCTGGCCTCGTCACTGCTATCCAAAGAACTTCAGGGAATGTACCAGGAAGGGTATCAGTAGCCCAGGGGTTCCCCTAAAACCAGCATGCATGTGCTGAGTCTTCTACAGTTAGATGCAGACAAAAACTAGCTCCTGTCCAATGGGCGAGTGTGAGCACACACCCTCTGCACTCCATAAGCCAGGTCATTATTCACCTGAAGATGTGCTTCTCTGTGCTCTTGTGGTTTTTCAGTAAATGTGTGTACATGCAAATAAGAATATTATTCCCAAACCTGATGAAAATAATGGAAGCAAGGATTCACTGAAAACTTGCTTATTTGGGTTTTTTTTAAGATGAGGTCTCACTCTGTTGCCCAGGCTAGAGTGCAGGGGTGTCATCATAGCTCACTGCAGCCTCAAACTCCTCGGCTCGAGGGATCTTCCTGCGCCTCAGCCTCCCCAGCAGCTGGGACTACAGGTGTGTGCCACCATGCCCAGCAAATTTTTCTATCTTTTGTAGAGATAGGGTCTTGCTATGTTGCTCAGGCTGGTCTCAAACTCCTGAATTCAACTGATTCTCCCACCTTGGCCTCCCAAAGTGCTGGGATCACAGGTGTGAGCCACTGCACCTGACCAGTTTGGGTTTTATTTTTAGAGATGGAGTCTTGTTGTGTTGCTCAGGCTGGCCTTCAACTCCTACACTCAAGCAATCCTCCCACCACAGATGCCCCAGGAGTCAGAACTACAGGTGCATGCCACTATACCTGGCCTGGAACTTTCATCATGGAAACTTGGGTCTTGAATTCATGACAGAGCATTCAAGAGTCACATTAGTGAAATTGACCGCACAGTGAATTTCCTGCAGTGAAGTACATTATAGCGCACCACTCACATTTGCAAAGTAAATACCATGCATCAAATCAGGTTGTAAAATAAATTTTCAATCACACTTTTTTCTACAGTTCTTTTATTATTTTTTTTTTCTGGACAAGGTTCTGGGGCCCCAAGAGAGGGGGGGGCCCAGAAGTCGCCCTTTTCTACAGTTCTTGACAACAAGAACAGCTTCCATCTACCAAGGTACCATAAAAACAAAACAAATCCAAGTGTAGACCTTGTATTGCACAGCATCAATAAGTAACAGTTAATCAGATAAATACAGAGAAATGTGATCTTAGAAAAATAAGAATTAGGAAAAAACTACTGGGGATCACAATTTTATAAACACCCAACGTATCGACAGGCCCAACTACCTGGCCTCTCTACTCAGAGGCTTACTTGGAAGGTGAAGAGTCTGTGCTCCGCTGGCTTGTGCCTGACCTGGCTCCATACCGCTGGGGACAGGCATGGGGACAGGCATGACCTGTCCACATGGTATGTCCAGACCGGGCTCCATACCGCTGGGGACAGTGCTGGGGACAGGCATGACCTGTCCACATGGTATGTCCAGACCGGGCTCCATACCGCTGGGGACAGGCATGGGGACAGGCATGACCTGTCCACATGGTATGTCCAGACCGGGCTCCATACCGCTGGGGACAGTGCTGGGGACAGGCATGCATCCACCTGGGGAGGTCCCAAACCCCTCTCGGTACCAGTATTCTGTTCCCACAAATGTTCCTACGACCATGGAGGTTGTGCGCCCTGTATTTCCCTTGCGTCTTCCTCCTCTTTGCACGCAGAGTAAACTGAATTTACCAAACCACAAGTTCCCATTTGAGGACTGCAAAATGCAAGTGGTGCCCATAAAACCCGCCTGCAGCCAGGACACGGATTGCTAGAACCAATATTTATTTCACACACTCAAAATTCTTTCCACATCTGACTTCTTATTGGATTGTCATTAAAACTCATGTGACACAGAAGGACAGGTTTCAGGGCCACCATACTACAGATGAGTTAAAGGAAACCCAGAAACATTCGAGGCTGACTCAGCATCACACCCACCCCAGGTTGGGTGGGGACCTCTTAACCCAGGCCCTCTGGCCGCCCACTGCTCTGGGAAGCAGCCTGGGAAAGAGAGAACACACAGGTCTGGGTTCAAATCCTAGCTCTAACACATACTCAGATGTGGGACCTTGAGCAAATGTCACTGCCTCTCACACAATGTCCCCTGGCACATAAAGTATGCATAACACCCACACCCCACACAAACTGAAGGTGACCGGCCCCAACGCACTTAGGTCTTTAATGCAGCAACACGGTCTTGCTACCTTTGCCCGCGGCCAGGTGCGCTAACACAGGTGTGCCTAGAGGGCGGCTCTCCTGTCCTTCCTCTTTGCACCCCCCATGCCAAATCTCAACGCCAGCACTTGATACCTTGACCTCCCTTCTAACTTTGACATTTAACTTTTAGCAATTTGCTGATGCATTTTGAGCATACAGAATTGGACCTCACATTGCACCATGGGGTGTGTTTGAGAAAAGTATAAAGAAACCAAACCTCCATGTATCAGATCTCTTCTAGGGCACTACAGGAGCAGACTTGGAAACGCACAGATAAATGCTTTAAAAAATAAACAATCAGCCGGGCGCGGTGGCTCACGCCTGTAATCCTAGCTCTCTGGGAGGCCGAGGCGGGCGGATTGCTCAAGGTCAGGAGTTCAAAACCAGCCTGAGCAAGAGCGAGACCCCGTCTCTACCATAAATAGAAAGAAACTAATTGGCCAACTAATATATATAGAAAAAAAGTAGCCGGGCATGGTGGTGCATGCCTGTAGTCCCAGCTACTTGGGAGGCTGAGACAGAAGGATCGCTTGAGCCCAGGAGTTTGAGGTTGCTGTGAGCTAGGCTGACACCACGGCACTCACTTTAGCCTAGGCAACAAAGCGAGACTCTGTCTCAAAAAAAAAATAAAATAAAAAATAAACAATCATTACATGGATACTTTGTAAAAAAAAATTTTTTTTAATAAAAAATCATTACGTAAAAGCCAAATTTGAGTTATAGTATATGACAATTTCTTAAAAGTAACGTTATTTTATATTTGCTTTTAATACAAACATGTATTACTTTTTTTATTTGGGGGGAGGATTCTAAAGAGGGAATTAACTCGATGTTCCTGCCCTCACCGAGCTCACCCCTCCAGGGCATCTGGACACAGATGGGCTGAATGCCCTGCGGGAGCAAGCCAAGACCCGTGGGACCAGGGCTCAGGAACGGAGTGGTGTCAGGTCCTGAAGTTCCCGGCCATAACATAGAACACGAAGGACATCAACTTCCCGTCACACAAACAGCACTAAGGGTGGGGCTCCAAAGGGCCCGGCCAAGACAGGAGGCTGCAGCAACCCAGGGGAGAAAGGGCGCCTCCTCCCTCCTGCTGTCACTCCTTCAGCTTGTATCTGAATGCCCGCTCCAGGCCAGGGGCGCAAAAGGAAGGCAAGTTGAAGAGCAATTTAGAAAGATAAATAGCTCCGAGCAGCGCCCATGTGGGGGCTCAGGGAATGGGAAGAAAACAGGACGACACCCAGGTTCCTGGGATGGACCGCAAACCACCAGCATCATCAACAGTGTGGAATACTCCTTTCCCCTTACCTGAAGCACTCCCAGTGACTAGCCGGTGACCCTCAGGAAGCAGAGGGGTGGCCACCCTACTTCCCCAGCCTCCAAGGTGACGGTGACCTTACTGTGCACTCGGGCAGGGAGGCACACCGCACTCCGCAGCAGCCTCTTTCGTCGCTAGCTTCCACCCAGAGGAGGGAAAGGCAAAGGCATGCGTTCCTCCAGACTGAGGCTGGTCAGGTCACCCCAACAGGGCGAGCTGCCCGCAGCCCAGGGCCTGCTGGGGACCCAAGGTTCACCTAATATTTGCATGGGGTAAAAGTTGAAGTGTACAAAAGGCAACACGTACTTGAAATCAACAAGCAGGAAATATTTACTTGTGTTAACTAATAGACTTTTTAAAAAACATGCCCCGTTACAGCCCAGACTAGTTCCAAAGTCAAAGAAACCGACAGCGGTGGCGTCTGGAGAGGGTGCGAGCGAGCGAGGAGGCCGCCTGCTCCGCATTCCCAAGCGTCCCTCTCTAACTTCGCACCGTGTGCTAGTAGTGCTTATTTTTTAAACAAACCAAAAAAATGCCCTCGCAAAGAAAGCCGGACCCTGGCAAGAGCCGTTCCAAGACAGCTGAGGACTCGCTGAAGCGTGACAGGGACTCTCTCAAACACGCCTGAAACACACAACCTTGAACTCTCGAAGCACCAAATTCTTCCGCAATTCTCAAGCCCAGGCTTCCCCCGCAGTACCGCAGTGGCCTGCCAATAGCAACCCTGCGCAGTGACTAAACATTTTTTTTCCAACAAAGGGAAAAATGCAAACGATCAAAGCGCAGAAGCAGCCCCGGGCCTGAGCGGGCTGCGCGTTTCCGCCTCCCAGCGCCCCCACCTTCCCCGGCCCCCGGCCTGCGAGCGGCATTTTTAATTGCCAGCTTGGATCGCGTCCTGCGCCGCGGCTCCGCGCCCCGCCCCGCCCCTCCCCCGCCCCTGGGCGGGCGTCACGTGACGGCGCAGAAAAGTAGGGGAAAGGTCGGCGGGGCCCCGCCCCCGCGCGCCCGGGGCGCGCAGATCCTGTTCCGCCGGCCGTGCCCGCCGAGGCTTTCCGGAGCTCGCCGGCGCGCGCCGCCGCGGCCACCCGGCCGACAGCGGGCGCAACGCGGCCACGGGAAGGCCGGGCCCTGCGGTGCTCTGCCTTGGGGACGGCTAGGCGCTCCGTGCGTCGGCTGACAGATGCCACGTCCAGTAAACCAGAAGCGCGGGCACTGCGCCCAACAGCCCGGGCGCGCCTGGAAAGGGGTTCTCTGCGAGGCCCGCATAAAAACCAACGGCGTTTTTATGAATGGGCACGCGGGGCCAAGGTTGGGTAAGCGCAGGTCCTTGCCCAGGACTCCCCAGAGCCCGAGCCTGACCGCTCGGTGACCGCTGGGCCGGGGCGGGGGCCAAGAGCCGCCGCCGCCGCCGCAGCAGCAGCGGAAGGGACCCAGTGTACTCCCTCCCCTCCAGGCTAGGCGGTTTGCGTTTAGCACAAACTCGGAAGATTATTTTGGCCTGTGCGCGATGCCAGTTTCTGCCACTTTGATACAAAGTATGTGCAGCCTTAAAGCTGGCCCTTTTTCTTGTTTGATTCCAAAGGCCGTATAAAGATGGAGTTCAAGTGCAAGGTCTAGTCTAAAGCAACGCTTCCTAGGAAGGAAACCAGTAATTTATGCAAGCGAAAAGGAGCCCGTGAGTTGAATGCTGATGCTCCCCAAGGCAGCCCATCTCACCTGCACCGAGGTCCTCGCACCTGCGGCTGCGCTCTGGCTGCCAGGTGGCCTTAAGTAATTTGGAAAGGGGGAGGATGTTGCTGGCTTCAATGAAAGACCAGCGCTGTTCAGCCATTTTTTTTTTATTCATTTGGTTTATGGCTTAAAAGGAAACAAACATGCTTGAATATCTGGAATGACCAGAAACCCGACGCCTGTGGAATGAGGTGTAACAAAATACACATTTCAAAGAGGTGAAACTGATTTTCA
Organism: Microcebus murinus; assembly: GCF_040939455.1. Lineage (NCBI taxonomy): Eukaryota > Metazoa > Chordata > Mammalia > Primates > Cheirogaleidae > Microcebus > Microcebus murinus. The sequence continues at coordinate 8,950,102 of NC_134107.1, forward strand.
TTTTACTCGCTAACTTACAAAGTTACCAGCTTCCTACTAAAATCTTGTTAATGTTTCAGTACGTGGAGCGGAGGGAAACCGAAAGCCGGCCCGTCGTTGGGAACCTTGAGTCTGCCCTGGGTGTTTAACCTAGCCGTTACTTGGGATTTTTAACTCTCAAGTTGGGGGGAAAAGTAAGATCAGCCCCCGTCTCGGTCGTCCTTCGGCCTTAAGGAAAGCCAAGCTCGATTTACATGATAAAGGCGCGGGTCCTCCGCCTTTCCCAACGAAACCACGAAGCCGGCAGTGGCTGCCACACCGGTGGTTCCCAGCTGGGGGCTGCCCGGAGTGCCCCGACCCCGCCGACCGGCCCGGAGGCCAAGTTCACCCCGGCACGGTCACGTGGTACGGCCCACGCACCGCGGCCCCGCGCGACCTTGGGCGGACTCTCCGCGCCCACCTGCCCGGACTCGGCGCCGTCGGGGGCGGGGAGGGCGCACAAGCCCGGCCGGGCCCGGTACCCCCGTCCCGCCCGCCGCGGCGCGCGCACCGCACAGGAGTCCCCGCGCCAAGGGCGTGTCCCCGGGGCTGCACTGCGGGGGCGGGCGCGAGTAGGGGTCGACCTCGCCCTGCCCAGTCCCGAGCATCCCTCCCGCCGCCGCGCGCGACACGACCGCCGGCAGGCCGACCCCCGGGCGGGCCCCCAGACCCAGTGCACTCCGGGGGTGGGGATGGGATGGCCCCGGGAAGGAGTGGGCGGCCCTACCCGCCCCGAGCTGCGGACCTCTCGCGCGCCGCCGCAGGGGACTCGCCCGCGGCCAGACAGACCTGGGGCAGACCCCAGACCCGGACCGGTCCGGGCGGACTGAGGGGTGGGGAAGGAAGCGGGCGGCCCCACTGGCCCCGGGCCAGAGGCGCCCTGCGAGGCCAGAGCGCAGAGCATCCCTCCCGCTGCCGCGGGGACACGACCGCAGGCAGACCGACCCCCGGGAGGACCCCAGACCCAATTCACGGGGGGCTGGAGACCCCCAGGTCCCCCCCCAGTTTTGAGGTTTCCACCAACTCCCGGTCCAAGGGCAATGCTGGGGTCCTCCCCGGCGCCCCACAACCCGGCCCGGGTCCCGGCAGCACCCGCGCGCCCCCCGCCCCGGCCCGCCGCAACCCGCAGGGCGGTGCCCGGCAGCCCTCCCCACAGCGCGCGGCCCGGCCCGGCCGCCTTACCGAGTGGGCGACGGAGACGCGGCGGCGGGGCAGCGGGCGGCGGCGGCAGAGTGAGCGAGGCGAGCGGGCGCCGGGGACGGGAGGGCTGCAGGCGAGGCCGAGCGCACCCGACGCCGGCAGCAGCCGATTGGTTCAGGCGGGCGGGGCTGCGGCGCCAGAGGGCGGGCCACTCCCGGCGCGCCGAGGCCCGGAGGCGGGCCCTGGACGGGGCGGGGCGTCTGGGCGGGGCATCAGCGGGGCGCCTCGGGAGGGGAAACTGAGGCTCGCACCCGTGAGCACAACCTTGGTCTCTGCTTGGATGGGGCGTAGGACGAGATTCTTCACCCTCCGAGCCTCAGTTTCCCTGCCTGTAAAATGAGTCACTCATTAAGACGGTGCCCACGAGAGCGCCTAGCGCCGTGCCTGGCTCCTGCCGGCGGTTTATGGCATGGCCCCACGGAGTCCTCCTGGCACTCCTCCCTGGCTGGTGCTATTCGTCTCCCACCCCTTTTTACAGACGCGGAGCCCTGACCCAGTGAGTAAAGGATGATTAACTTGCCCACGATTACGCAGCTCACAAGTGGTGGATCCGACACTGACCTAAGTCTGACTGCAGAACACATGCCCCAAATCGGACTTTATCCCCAGCGTGACTCCTCATCTAGCAGGGGTGAAAATGCCTCCCTTGCGGGGCTTTGGTGAAGTTTAGTAAAATAATTCCAGCGTCGAGAACAAAATAGGTGCCAGGAGAGCGGCTGGAGCCCAGGGCAGGGTGACCGAGAGACGCCGTGCAGGTGCCCGGGAGCGGGCCCGAGTGGGAACTGCACGACGGCCGACGGCAGGGGTGTAGCCCCCGGCAGCTGCGGGGGAAGGGGGCGCCCCAACTTCGCCCTCCCCGCGGAGCGAGGCGCTCCTCCCCCGTCTCTGCCCGCAATGCTCCCAGGCTCGAGCAGGCGGCTCTGCATACAGCAGGTGCTCCATCAAGGCGCCGATTTCATAAGCAAAGGCTCGGCTCTCCTAAGGGTCAGTTACTCCCTCCGGTCATGAAAAATACGTATTTGCCACTCTCTTTCTCTCTGCACTATTGGCCGCTACCGCAGAGGGATTTAGAAGAGAAAATGAAAGTTCTCCCTGGATCCCGCCCCCGCCGCCCGCTCCCCGCATTAACCGTTGCCGCGCATTCCCCAGGCTCCGGGTTCACACCGGGGTGGCCTGCGTGCCGTCCGCAGCACTTGTGTTTTTGCGTGGTCTAGGTGGGGCACGTATTACTAGTTCTGTGGGCGTCGGAGAAGGCCCCCGAGGGGCTGTGATCCATTTGCACGCCACCCAGTAAACACTGCCCCCCCTTTTCACCTTTGCAGGAATAAACAAAAGCTGCATCGACCGTCGACGTACCTCTTTGAGCTCCTGATTCTTCTGTAGCATTGACCTCTAGGAGTGAAATAGCAAGGCGCACGCAACGTTTTGGTGCCACTTGCCAAGTTACCGTCCGTAAAAGCTCACTAACGTCTACTGCCACCAGCGCATGGAGTGGGGCCTTGTCTCCTTTTATGGATTATTTTAATCTTTGCTAATCCTAAAAGGAGGAGCGGGAAGGGAGAGTGTCTCACTTTAATTTGTATTTCTTTGACGTTAGAAGTCAGGCGTTTCTCACATCTGTAATCTCTGCAGTTTGGGAGGCCCAGGCAGGAGGATCGCTTGAGGCCAAAGAGTCCGAGGTTACAGTGAGCAGCGAGCTAAAATCAGGCCCCTGCACTCCAGCCTGGCTGGGTGAGGGAGCGAGACCCTGTCTCCAAAAAGAAAAAAAAGAAAGGGAAAAAGGAAAAGGGGTTAGGGGCTTCATGCCCCCGCTGGCTCTTTCCTAGCGGGGAGCGATCCCAGGCTCCAGACCCCCGCAGACTTCATGGCCCGAAAAGGATGGCGAGCTGGGCCAGCGCACCCCTCCGGGCCAGACACGCGGCTGCACCGCACCTGCCCCGCGGCTCCCGGGGAACCTGCGTGCCTCTCGCACGTGGGCCTCTGCGGCTTACGCCACGCAAGCTGGGCTGTGCCGCTCTCCCCCAACGCCCTTCCCTCCTCTCCCAGGAACCCCAGCCGCCCGCAGGTCCCCGCCCCAAGGTCACTTCCTCCCCCACTGGGTGCCCCGTCGTGCGCCCCGCTGGGATTGGCCCCGCGCCCTGTCGGTTCCCAGGGCTCCGCGGCCTTGACCGCGCGCTCCTCCCTGCGCGCCGCCTCGCTGCCACCTGCAGGCCAGGCGGGGCAGGGACGGAACCCTGGTCGGTGGGAGCCTGCTTGTGCCCGGGGTGGCCGGGCTCTTGGACGGCCACGATGAGCCCACGCCCGCGCGTGACTCCAACGGCGCTAAGGAGGCCTCAGTCCCCTCCCACGGGCCGCGCCGCGGCTCTGCTCGCCGGGAATGCAGCTGCCTGGGGCGGCTTGGCCATGGCTATTAATAAAGAGCCAGAGAGCCAGGCCCCAGGGGAGCTCCAGGCCAGATCCTGAGTTCCCTGGGGCCAAAAACATCCCAGTGTCTGCCTCAGAAACCAGAATAATCTTTCTTAAACTCTGTTTTTTCCAAATTCTTCCCCGGCTTGAATCAAATATACTGTAGCAGGTGCCTGTGTGGCTATAAGAAAACTTTAAAAAAAAATGCATGTAATGCTTTTACTTATTGCTAAGAGAGTTCTCTTTTTTTACTCTAAAAATACCTTTTTATGAAAGAGTTAAACCCTTAAAAAATAATGAGAGGCCGGGCGTGGTGGTTCACGCCTGTAATCCTAGCACTTTGGGATGCCGGGGCCGGCGGATTGCTCAAGGTCAGGAGTTCCAAACCAGCCTGAGCGAGACCCTGTCTCTACCAAAAATAGAAATAAATTAATTGACCAACTAAAAATATATATACAAAAAAAAAATTAGCCGGGCATGGTGGCGCATGCCTGTAGTCCCAGCTACTCGGGAGGCTGAGGCAGGAGGATCTCTTGAGCCCAGGAGTTTGAGGTTGCTGTGAGCGAGGCTGACACCACGGCACTCACTGTAGCCTGGGCAACAAAGTGAGACTCTGTCTCAAAAAAAAAAAAAAATGAGAATAGTACAATAAAGGCCTATACAATAAAAATTCAGATTCAACAATTATGGAGCTAGGGCCAAACTGTACGTCTGTACACACCTCCCCCATTCCTGGAGATTACTTTAAAACAAATCCAGAAATACTATCATTCTGTCCACAAATTCTTGGGTACAAAACTCTAAAAGGCCAGGCACAGTGGCTCACGCCTGTAATCCCAGCACTCTGGGAGGCCGAGGCAGGCGGATTGCTCGAGGTCAGGAATTCGAAACCAGCCTGAGCAGAGTGAGACCCTGTCTCTACTATAAATAGAAAGAAATTAATTGGCCAACTAAAAATATATAGAAAAAATGAGCCGGGCATGGTGGCGCATGCCTGTAGTCCCAGCTACTCGGGAGGCTGAGGCAGGAGGATCGCTTAAGCCCAGGAGTTGGAGGTTGCTGTGAGCCAGGCTGACGCCACGGCACTCTACTCAGGACAATGGAGTAAGTCTCTGTCTCAAAACAAAAAACAAAAAAACTCTTAAAAATAAGTATTCTTTTTAAGAAAACATACACAGATTATTATCACCTCACCAAAACAGATGAGCAGTTGTGATATAAAACCTGTAAAGGCGGTCGCCTGCCAAGAGCTCGCTGCCTCCGCTGGACCTTGCCAGCCTGCTTTCTTCCTGGCAGCTCCCGCAGGTTCTGATCCAGAAGTGTGTAAGATTTTTTGGAACTCGGCTCCCATTTCCCATAGGAAACAATGTTGTAATCTCAGCGTGCTGCACGTTCCTCTCCTCTCCAAAGGCGGAGTTCCTCTGAACTTGAACCTTGAGCCCCTGTGGGCCTTGAGTAGACGGCAGCGGTTCCACTCCATGGCCCACTGTTTACTCAGCCAGCGTCACAGCGGTGTGACGAGGACAAAATGAGGTGCTGCTCGTGAAAGCAAATTGATGCGATGGGAGCATGTAAGAGCTCAGAGTGACAATACTCGGTCCAGCTGCGCCTCTGGTCCCCTTCAGCCCAGGACTCTGTTCTTCTGCACCTCGCAGTACCTGGTGCCCTGACCTGCCAGTTGAAGGCAGGAGGAAGGTTGGGGGGGGGGGGCTGCCCTCCTGGGGAGGCCGGGAATGGGCCTGCCAGGCTGTCAGGCACAGACCTGCTTCTGGCAGGCTGTGCAGACACTCCACTGCCCATCTGTGCCTCAGTTTCCTCACTTAAGAAAAAACAAACAGGATGTTGGGCTAGGGCACTAATGAGCAACCTTTCCAACACCGTTTTAAAAATCTTATTTTCATTAGCATATTTATTTGGAGGAGTAGTCATTCCAGTGCTTGAGAGTGTGAACTCTAGAACCACTGGGCCTGGGTTCGAAACCTGACTCTGCCACTTACTAGCTGAGTGATCTGAAACCTCTCTGCTACCCAGCTTCCTCTTCGGTAAAATGGGAAAGTAACAGAAGCCGCCCTGGAGAGTCTTAATGAAGACGACAGGAGTCACTGATGGGAGCGCTCAGAGCATTCCTTGGTACACAGCAGGCGCCACATAAGCATCAGCTCTGATTGTTATTTTTCGTCCACGAACCCGTGTTTTAAAAACTTTTGCCTGTCCATAGGAACATGTAAGGGAAATAAAAAAAAACAAACAAAAAACTTTTGCCTGTAAATGTTACATTTAATGGGGAGTAAGGCAGTATCCAGCAGAAATACAGGCAGGACTGCCAGGGGGAGCGGTGATCAGCAGGAGGTTCATTCATTCCTTTAACAGATGCTTATCAGTAAGTACAACAGCTACCCAGACTTGATGTATTGCCCAAGAGCAAAAAAGATGGACAAGGGCTGGGCGTGGTGGCTCCGCCTGCAATCCTAGCACCCTGGAGGTAGAGGCAGAAGGATTGCTTGAGCTCTGTAGTTCAAGACCAGCCGGACCAAGAGTGAGGCCCCATCTCTGCTAAAAATAGAAAAATTAGCCAGGTGTGGTGGCACACCCCTGTAGTCCCAGTTACTCGGGAGGCTGAGGCAGGAGGATTGCTTGAGCCCAGGAGTTGGAGGTTGCAGTGAGCTATCCTCATGCCATTGCTCTCCACCTGGGATGACAGAGAAAGACTATCTCAAAAAAAACACAAAAAAAATGTTGGGCATTTTGATCCCTACAGGTTAATGTCAGAGAGACCTGAGGCCTCTTGAAGGGTTGTTGAAATGGTGAGAAGAGTTCAAAGGTCACTGCTACCTCCTCAAACCCCAAATCATCCCCCACCAGCCCAGCCCACATGGAGAGTGTGCACTGAGGCCCGGCCCTGAGCTTCCCCGTGGGACCAGAGCAACGCGGTGCGCACGAGTGAGCAGTGACACCAGTGACACACCTGCCCATCGCCACGGCCAGGCCAGTCTTGCTCCTGCATGCAGCGCCAGCAGCCTGCACACCGGGGTGTCAGGGACAGGGAGGAGGTGACCCTCCTGTAGCTCATTCTAGCAAACGCCTGAGTATTCAAATGACAAAGTTGGCAGGGCCGGGCGTGGTGGCTCACGCCTGTAATCCTAGCACTCTGGGGGCTGAGGCGGGCAGATTGCTCGAGGTCAGGAGTTTGGAACCAGCCTGAGCAAGAGCGAGACCCCGTCTCTACTATATAAATAGAAAGAAATTAATTGGCCAACTAATATATACAGAAAAAACATTAGCCGGGCATGGTGGCGCATGCCTGTAGTCCCAGCTACTCGGGAGGCCGAGGCAGGAGGATCGCTTGAGCCCAGGAGTTTGAGGTTGCTGTGAGCTAGGCTGACGCCACGGCACTCACTCTAGCCTGGGCAACAAAGTGAGACTCTGTCTCAAAAAAAAAAAAAGAGAGAAAAGAAAAAGTTGGCAGAAGGTGTGTGTTAAATGTGCATCCGCTCCCTTTGCAGGTAGAGATGGGGGGAGGGGGAACAGGCAGATAATACCTTTGAGTGGTCATAGTTTTTATGTATTTATTTGAGACAGAGTCTCGCTTTGTTGCCCATGCTAGAGTGAGTGTCGTGGCGTCAGCCTAGCTCACAGCAACCTCAAACTCCTGGGCTCAAGCGATCCTCCTGCCTCAGCCTCCCGAGTAGCTGGGACTACAGGCATGTGTTACCATGCCTGGCTAATTTTTTCTATATATATATTAGCTGGCCAATTAATTTCTTTCTATTTATAGTAGAGACGGGGTCTCGCTCTTGCTCAGGCTGGTGTCGAACTCCTGACCTCGGGCAATCCGCCCACCTCAGCCTCCCAGAGTGCTAGGATTACAGGCGTGAGCCACCGCGCCCGTGGCTATAGTTTTTAAACTTGGAGGAGGGGAGCGTCACTGACCCTTTGAAAACCTGATGACACTACGTATCCATTCCCCAGAAAAATACACACACACACATAAATAGTAAATGATTTCCGTTGCGGCCCTTCCAAGGCCCACTTATAAACTCCTGCCCTACGCAGGTTAAGAAAAATGACCCAAAACTTGGAAGTAAGGGAAAAGGATATCTGAATGTGCTTCCAGTGTCATGCTGGCTCATTCTCTAACAGGCCCACCCAAGGATTAGCCATTTCCTAGGGAACTGTGTCTCGGACTAGGCCCCTGCGTCCATGAAGTTAACATGTGAACAGGTAGACTTCCGTCCAACAGGGAGTCGAAGGATTACCCAAGGCTGTGGTTTTCTTGCCTGTATTTACTGCTTTTATAAGCTGGACATGGACCAGCTTCACCGACATCACATCCCAGCTTTCTTTTCTTCCAGAGCTTCTAGACTCGGGACTGCTTTGCCGTCCTGCCGGGCCCCTCGTTGATAAGCGAAAGTCTTTGACGTGCACTCCTTTTGTATTTGAGAGTCATGTTTTTAACTCATTGAAATCACATCTGACACAGTATCATGCAAGAGAGCAAGAAATTTCTTTTTTTTTCTCTTTGAGACAGAGTCTCACTTTGTTGCCCAGGCTAGAGTGAGTGCCGTGGCGTCAGCCTAGCTCACAGCAACCTCAATCTCCTGGGCTCAAGCGATCCTCCTGCCTCAGCCTCCCGAGTAGCTGGGACTACAGGTGCACGCCACCATGCCCGGCTACGTTTTTTATTAAGAATGGTGGGTCCAGACATTGTAGATAAGGGAACATCGGAGAACAACTTCAGCTCATTCTTTGGGAGAGACAGATGATTGAGAGATGAAGAGCAGGGAGAAGGTCAGAGAGAACGTGAGGTGGCTTCTTCCGTCCAGCATGTCGCAGCTGTGTCTGGGGCACGGGTTTCTGAGCCCCAGCACAGGCAAGCTAACGAGGGAGTGACAGCAGAGCGCGAGGTGCTCAGCGGCCCTGTCGGGAGGAACCCTGTCCGGGAGGCAATCGCAGCCCTGGGAGCCTCTTCCATCCAGCGTCCCCTCCTCCAGCGTCCTCCCCACTGGTCCTAAAGCCCTGTGGTGCACCAGCACCTGCCCAGACCCCTGCTGCATCTCACTATTGCCTCGTGCTCCTGGGAGCCGTCTCCCCACTAACCGAGGCACCTACTCCTGGGTCTCCCCTCCCAGAACCTGCCCCCAGCTGCTTCTCTGGCTCCCTTTCCTCTCCCCCCACCCCCAATCTAGACAGGCCTCGAGCCTCTGGCCTTGGCCCTGCCCCTGTCTCCAGCTTGGCTCTCCCCATCCAGGTCCCACCCTGCCAAGCTGTCCTCTCCTTCCCGCCCTCCCAAATGCTCACCAGCGCCCGCTCCCACCCCCACTGGCATGACTTCATGCAACTGCCGCCCAGGCCGAGTTACTCACTGGGAGGAGAGGTCAAGCAGCAGTTGCCAGCAAAGCAGGGTCACAAAGAAAAGAAAACCCAGTGTGAGTGTGTGTGTGTGTGTGTGTGTGTGTGTGTGTTATGTATGTGTGTGTGTGTTTTCTGTGTCCAAAAAAAGCAGCAAATAGCCATCAAAGGAAAATTAGAACTCTTTCTTACACTTACTTTACAGTTTAGCACATACCTTTCCTGCTAGGTGTGAGGAAGTTGCTGTCATCCTTTTAGCTCTTAGGGCCTGGAAAGATCTGAGTCCAGCCCTGGTCTTACCCATCTTCATTTGTTCGATCATTTATTCGCTCATTCTGCAAATATGAATTGAGCCCCTACAATTATGCCAGTGCTGCCCTGGACACTGGGACTCCTGGGGAGCAGGAAGAGCATTTAAACCAAGCCCCAGCTGGGCACCGTGGTGGCTCACGCCTGCAATCCTAGCACTCTGGGAGGCCGAGGTGGGCGGATTGCTCAAGGTCAGGAGTTCAAAACCAGCCTGAGCAAGAGTGAGACCCCTGTCTCTACTATAAATAGAAAGAAATTAATTGGCTAACTAATATATATAGAAAAAATTAGCCGGGCATGGTGGCTCATGCCTGTAGTCCCAGCTACTCGGGAGGCTGAGGCAGGAGGATCGCTTGAGCCCAGGAGTTTGAGGTTGCTGTGAGCTGGGCTGACGCCACAGCACTCACTCTAGCCTGGACAACAAAGCGAGACTCTGTCTTAAATAAATAAATAAAATAAACCAAGCCCCATCCTCAGAAGAACACATTCTAGTGGGACAGGCAGGTGAGGAACAGAGACTCAGTGCAAAGGGTGCAGGAGAAAAACAAATCATGGAGTGGCGCAGAGTGGCGTGGGCACGGGGGGCGTGGGCACTAGTTTACATATTCAAGGAACCGTAAGCTCCTAGGAGTGGAAGCCCTGGAAACCAGAGACTTCTGCATCACAGGGTCTCAGAAGTGTTAGTTGAATGACTGACTGATGGTTGAGCGGATAGATGGGTGGAGGGCCAAGGCCCTGCAGGCTTAGCTGCATGGTGTGCCTCTGCCTGTCCTTTCCTTCCCAGGCCTTCACCCGGTCCCCAGTGTCCTGCAGGAACCTCTGAGCCGTGTGCCTGCGTGCTCTTCTTCACAGTGTGTCTCGCCATTCTGTGGCCTCCAGGCAGACAGGCTTCATAATTTGCCTGTGGGAAAGGAAGTGGAGTGCCGAGCCCCTTGTTCAAACGTTAAGAATCTGGGGTTAGGCCGGGTGTGGTGGCTCACACCTGTAATCCTAGCACTCCGGGAGGCCAAGGTCAGCGGATCACTCAAAGTCAGGAGTCTGAAACCAGCCTGAGCAAGAGCCAGACCTGTCTCTACTATAAATAGAAAGAAATTAATTGGCCAACTAAACATATATAGAAAAAATCAGCCGGGCATGGCGGCGCATGCCTGTAGTCCCAACTACTCGGGAGGCTGCTCCCTCTCCACGGCGCCTTCCCGCTCACCTCCTGTCTTCGTGCATAGCCATGGAGCAGGTGCCAGGAGGGGAGACGGAGACCAGCCACGGTGGGATCTCCAGAGAAGATACTGTCGGAGGGCGGCTGGGTTCTGGCCCGGCTGCAGCCTCGCCCAACTATGAGGCCCAAGAACGAGTTTCCTGGGCTGCAAAATGGGGCAGCAATAAGAACGAGGGTGCAGGCTGGGCGCGGTGGCTCACACCTGTACTCCTAGCACTCAAAAAGAAAAATAAATAAACACAAAGACAGTGCAGGGTCCACGTACAGTTCTGCTAAGCTCTCTTTTTTTAATCTACTAAGGTATGACTCATGTACTATAAAGCTCACTATTTTAAAGCAGACAATTCAATAGGTTTTACTATATAATGTTTAGGGAATTATTAATAGATCGTGGCAGCCATCGGCACAATCTAACGCCCTGAACATTCTCCCCTAAACCGAGCATCAAACCCATAAGCAGTTGGGCTCACGAAGCTCCCAGCCCCTGGCAACCACTAGCCAGTCTACTTTGTGTCAGAGCCACATGCGGACTTGCCTACTGGGGCAGTTCATGTAAAGGGAACCCTACAGCATGTGGTCCTTTCTGTGGCTCCTCGCACTGGGCATAACGTTTTCAAGGTCCAGCCGTGTCCTGGCAGCCGCAGCGTCACTCCTTTACATGGCTGAATACTACTCCACTCGTGCCGCTAAGCCGCATGCCGCTACCCACTCACCACCAATGGACGCCACCGCCCTCCTGTGCGCCAGCGCCCAGTCTGGGTGGGTGTGCACGATGACTACCCTTTCCTGTCTGGAAAATTCCCACTCAGCCTTCAAGGTCCAACTCAGAGGTCGTTTGCCCCAAGAAGCCTCCCCGGATTACCCCAAATAGACAGATAATCTCTCCTTTTTCCTCCTTCTACAGGGAGGCCCCAGGACGCTCTACCTGTTCTAAGATCCACCGTGTCTACGCAGCCAGGCTCCAGACCCGGCGCTGCGGGCAGAGCCGGTTCCTGAGGCCGTGGGTAGCTCCAACCCTCCACAACTTTCGTGCGGTGGAAAAATGGGGACTTTGCAGGGCGCCAATGGGCTAATGGTCTCCTTGGGGCCACTGACTTCTGACGGGAGGAGAGGAGAGCTGGGGAACGTCGGGGGTGGGGGTGGGGGGGAGGAAGTCAGAGGCGACCCTCTCGCCCTTGTGCGTGCGTGTGGGGCGCGGGAGAGCGGCGGCCTGGCCGCAGCTAGAGCAGAAAACCTTTGAATGTGTGTTTTTCTCTCGGGAAACTCGAGGGGCAGTCCAGACGCTCAGCCCCCTCCCCCGCGGGCCAGCGTGCGCCCCGCAGCCGGGCAGGGCCGGGCCAGGCCTAGGGCGCTGTTAAGGTCCCCGCACCCCGCGCAGCTGCGGTCCTTCCTCCTGAGAGCGAGTTGGTGGCACGTGGGGAGGGGCGCCGGGATGCCACCGGCCACCTCCGCTCCTCTCGGAGCCCACTGATAGCTGCAGCTGCAGGGTCCCCCGGGGCCCCTCTTTTGCAGTGGGGCAGAGGGGGCGGGGGCGGGAAGGGCAGGGCGTCCTGGGCAGGTGCGCAATCCCCGCCCCGCCCCCGCCCGTCAGCCCGAGTCAGCCCGGCGGGCTGGAGAAGACGCCCCGCCGCGACGCGGTGGGTCAAGGTCGGCGCGCGGGGCGGTTAGACTGCGGGAGGGACCGGCTGTGCCAGGGCTGTAACCCCGCAGTCGCCCTGCGGGCGTGTGAAATCGCCCCTGTGCCCGGCGCGGGCTTGGCGCGGGGACGGCACCCGCTCCCCCAGCTGCGGGGCGCAGCCGGGCCGGAGCGCGCAGACCCCGGGGAGGCCGAGCGCCCCGCGCGCCCTCGCCGGCCCGGCCGCCAGCAGCTCCTCCTCGGGCCGCAGCCCGCCCGTCACCCCGCAGCCCGCCCGGTCACCCCGCAGCCCGCCCGGTCACCCCGCAGCCCGGCCGGTCACTCCGCAGCCCGCCCCGTCACCCCGCAGCCCGCCCGTCACCCCGCAGCCCGCCCGTCACCCCGCAGCCCGGCCGGTCACTCCGCAGCCCGCCCCGTCACCCCGCAGCCCGCCCGTCACCCCGCAGCCCGCCCGTCACCCCGCAGCCCGCCCGGTCACCCCGCAGCCCGCCCGGTCACCCCGCAGCCCGGCCGGTCACTCCGCAGCCCGCCCGTCACCCCGCAGCCCGGCCGGTCACCCCGCAGCCCGCCCGTCACCCCGCAGCCCGGCCGGTCACCCCGCAGCCCGCCCGTCACCCCGCAGCCCGCCCGTCACCCCGCAGCCCGCCCGTCACTCCGCAGCCCGGCCGGTCACCCCGCAGCCCGCCCGTCACCCCGCAGCCCGCCCGTCACTCCGCAGCCCGCCCCGTCGGGCTGGAGCTCGCTCGCTCCCGGGGCCGCCGCTCAGGCCCCGCTTTGTTAAGTTTCTAAATCACGAAATGAATATGTAGTCATTGTGGGAAAAAGGGAAACCCTGAACTGCAAAGCAAAAAGCTTATTACGGCTGCCCGGGATCTCACGACTTCATTAACGTCCTGCCCTATTTCCTCGTGGTCTTTCTTCTGTGCTACTTGCTATATATTTTTTCACTCACTTTTTGTGAGCGTTTATAAAACGGAAGTCATTTGGTATATAAGCTATTCTGTTCTTTCTGCTCTGACGCCATTCTTTTCGCCCAGTAATAAATGCAATCTCTTGGAAATACATAAACCACCCTCCCCCTTCCCCAACTCCTGTCTCTGGAAATAACCATGAATGTGAGTGGCCTGTACATTCTTCCAGTCTTTTTCTCATTTTACATACCTTTTCACAAGTAGAAATGCATAGTTTTGGGTCAGGCACGGTGATTCACGCCTGTAACCTCAGCAGTCTGGGAGGCCCAGGTGGGAGGATCGCTCAAGGTCAGGAGTTCAAGACCAGTCTGAGCAAGAGTGAGACCCCCAACTCTACTAAAAATAGAAAAATTAGCCGGGCATGGTGGCACCTGCTTGTAGTCCCAGCTACTCGGGAGGCTGAGGCAGTAGGATAGCTTGAGCCCAGGAGTTTGGAGGTTGCTGTGAGCTAGGCTGATGCCACGGCACTCACTCTAGCCCGGGCAACAGAGTGAGACTCTGTCTCCAAAAAATAAAAACCAAAACCATAGTTTTATTTTAGGGGTCTTTTTTTTTTCTTTTTCTTGAGACAGTCTCACTGTGTTGCCTGGCTAGAGTGCCATGGTGTCAGCCTAACTCACAGTAACCTCAAACTCCTGGGCTCAAGCGATCCTCCTGCCTCAGCCTCCCAAGTAGCTGGGACTACAGGCATGTGCCACCATGCCCGGCTAATTTTTTCTATATATATTTTTAGTTGGCCAATTAATTTCTTTCTATTTTTAGTAGAGATGGGAGTCTTGCTCTTGCTCAGGCTGGTTTTGAACTCCTGACCTTGAGCAACTCTCCCGCCTTGGCCTCCCAGAGTGCTAGGATTACAGGCGTGAGCCACCGCACCCGGCCAATTTTAGGGGTCATTTTAACATAAATAAGATTGGGTTGTACTTAGAGTTCTAGAACTTGCCTTTCCCCCACTTACCACTCTGTTTTGGAAATCACTTGGTCTGGACCTACCTGCTTCTCAACTGCTTTATAACATTCCTCAGTTTGAATGCCCCTTCATTTATTTCAAGCGTTCTCCGTTGCTCTTAGCTTGCTTCCAGTTTTTGCGTAGTCAGCCCCTCGTCCCCAGTTTACTGAGCACCTGCCATGTGCCAGAGCTCTCCTGGGTGTGGGCAGTACAATAATGAACAAAACAGACAAACGCCGCTTTGCAGAGTTCACGTTCTAAAAGGGCAGTGGACAAGTACCCTGGAGGTGGTGAGGGGGTATTTTGTTTTTTGGGTAGAGAATATGTTTGAGTCACTAATATAATTTGAATATCAAATCAAAATTTAAAAGTATCTAAAGTCGTACCCCCACCCCTGCCCCTTGTGTATCTTTCTAGAATTATGAAAATATATGCAAAAATGAGTATGTGTTAAAAGGAAGCGTGTTACAGCCCTCTGCTCTGTGCTTGCCTTTTAAAATTTACTTACATGTCTTGGTGCTATTTCCCATTAAGTAAGTAGAGAACTTCCTTGTTCTCTAAGTTTATTAATATGTTGCTTAAGGGGGCCTGGTGTTCCATCATATGGTTTTATCTTACCACAATTGTTTGTCCCCTGTGACGTTTAAGTACTTACAGTCTCTTGCTCTTATAAACATTGTTGCAATAAATAACTGTGTACAAAGGTCAGTTTCTCTACCTGCCCACGGGTAGGGTGGATTCTGAGGACTGTGACTGCTGGGTCAAGGCCACGTGCACACAGTGGTGATGTCTGTCACCAAGTTGTCCTCTGTATTAGGGCGTCCCGAGAAACAGCACAGAGAGAGATTTGTTGTAAGGAACTTTCTCACACAGTTCTGCAGGCTGACAAGTCCCAAGGCCTGCAGGGTGCTGCAGGTCCAGTTTCACGGCCAGCGGCTTGAGGCCCGGGGAGGGCCGGCCTTCCAGTCCGAGTCTGCAGGCTGCAGGCGGGAAGGGGGGAAGGTCGGCCTCTTTGTTCCATTCCCCCTCCGGCTGGTGGGAGGAAGGCATCAGAGTCAGGGGCACTCCGCTCAGTCTGTGGATGTGACAGCCTCACCCAGAGCACCTCCCCGACATGCCCACCGTGATGGTTGACCAGACGGCTGTGGCCAGCCAGGCTAGCAGGAGAGTGAACCAGCCCACCCGCCCAGGCGGGGCCCCGCCAGCCAGGTGTGCGAGCCTATGCCAAAGTGTTGGATAGCCTCAGTCTGAAAACTGAAAATGGCTTCTTAAGGGCAGTTTTCATTTGTATATTTTCTTTATTTTTATTTTTTTTTCTTGAGACAGAGTTTCACTATGTTGCCCAGGCTACAGTAACCCGATCATAGCTCACTGCAACCTCAAGCTCCTGGGTTCAAGTGATCCTCCCACCTCAGCCTCCCAAGTAGCTGGGAATACAGGCATCCACCACCATGCCTGGCAATTTTTCAAAAATTGTTTTCTGTAAACCTGAGTTTTCACCATGTTGTCCAGGCTGGTCTTGAACTCTTGGGCTCAAGCAATCCTCACATCTCAGCCTCCCAAAGTGCTGGGATTACTTACAAGTGTGAGCCACCACGCCTGGCTACTGTTGTTCTTTCTGTGGGTTGAGCTGAAAAAAATTAGCAGTGCATCTTTTTATTTTTTTGAGACAGAATCTTTCTCTATATATTTTTAGTTGCCACCAGTTAATTTCTTTCTATTTCTTTTATTTTATTTTTTGAGACAGAGTCTCACTCTGTTGCCTGGGCTAGAGTTCTGTGGCATCAGCCTAGCTCACAGCAACCTCAGACTCCTGGGCTCAAGCAATCCTGCTGCCTCAGCCTCCCGAGTAGCTGGGACTACAGGCATGCGCCACCATGCCCGGCTAATTTTTTCTATATGTTTTTAGTTGGCCAATTAATTTCTTTCTATTTATAGTAGAGACGGGGTCTCGCTCTTGCTCAGGCTGGTTTCAAACTCCTGACCTTGAGCAATCCGCCTGCCTCGGCCTCCCAGAGTACTGGGATTATAGGCGTGAGCCACTGTGCCCGGCCTCTTTCTATTTTTAGTAGAGACCAGGTCTCACTCTTGCTCAGGGTGGTCTTGAACTCCTCTCCTTGAGACATCCTCTCTCCTTGGCCTCCCAGAGTGCTAGGATTACAGGTGTGAGCCACCTACCGGCTATAATTTTACTGTAAAACAATCCCTCCATGAAGTGACCTTTGTCCCTCAGAGATCATTTCCAGAGACAATCTGATAAATTGCTGCCAGCCCTAAACTTTTATTGCCAGCCTGGGGAGAGGGCAAGCCCCTCACACCTGTGTTCCACACTTCAGCTTTGGCCTGGTTCCCGAGGGGGGACCCGTGTCTCCTGGTGGCTCTCAACAGGCGGAAAGAGGGAAACCAGACAGTGTCTTAGGGAACAGCAGGCAGTGGGGGTTCCCGCACCGACTGTGGTCTCTGCCCGGGAGCCAGGGCCTTGGCTCTGCAGAGCCCCGTGTCGGGAAGAGGCGCCTGCACGTCTGTGCAGGAAGTGGGTCACAGGTGTGCCTGGCCTTCCAGTTGTGCCTCTCTTATCTCTGTCAGCCACTGCAGGTTTGTGGCCTGCCCTGGCAGAAGTGGCATGTGGCCCCAGGAGTCTGAGGCCCCGGGGCGGGGAGGCGCTGGGAGGAAACACCATCAGCAGCGGCTGGGCCCTCCCTCAGGAGCCACAGGCAAAGGGAGAGGCCAGGCAGGTCCCCTGCTGATCTGAGACAGCACCGAGCAGCATCGGGGTACAACTGCATGTTTAATGCTTCCGGAGCTGTGTCTGGCTGTGGCTCCTATAGGTACCTAGGATGCGATCTTTTCCACAAAACTCCTGGGCCATCAGCCATGCCTGACACTCACCTCCCCAAGCTGGCTCAGGACCCCCTAGACATCTGCACCTCACAGGAGGGGTGCACACCTGTAGTGCCAGCTACTCGGGAGGCTCAGGCCAGAGGATTGCTTGAGCCCAGGAGTTTGAGGCTGCTGTGAACTATTGTAACAGGAAGAAATGGCCTTTAAAAACCAATAAAAATATTTTCTGTCTCTTCAAAACATCCCCCACTCCTTTTTGAGAACTGAAACTTGCATCCCGTGGCTGGATGGAGAGGAATGTCCTTTGTTCTCTTTGGCAGGAGATGGCTCAAGGGGATTGTCTGGGGGGAGGTCCTGGGTGGAGGTCACGGGATTGTCTTTGGTGGAGACTGGACAGACATGGGATAATAATCATCAGTAGTTGAACAGCAATTGCCTAAAGCTGAATGACCTTCCTTTAAAAGCTACGTCTTTGTGTTTAGGATTAGGAAAATTGGTACTTTTAGACAGGAGTCTGCCATTTTCCTCATTGGCCAGCAAATTAATAAATCTCTTTCCTTTTCTCCAACCTGGTGTCCTTGTTCTTCTGATGAGGGCCTTGAGGACAAGTAGCCAGCTCTTGGTAACACCATGGGGATGCCACTGCACTCTGCCCGGGTGGGCTGGCTCGAGTGGCAGGGAGGCACACAGGAGAACTGTGGAAACACGAATACACAGCTACTGACACCCGGAGGGGGCAGACAGGGAGCAGTGACCCAGGAGGGACCTGCAGATATGGGAGGTCGCAGCCCATGGATGCTGGTGAGGATGATCCAGGGCAGCCAAACACTTATTTCATATCTTTTTTTTAATTTAAATTTTATTGCATTTGATTTTATTATTATTATTATTTTTTTTTTTTGAGGCAGAGTCTCACTTTGTTGCTCAGGCTAGAATGAGTGCCGTGGCGTCAGCCTAGCTCACAGCAACCTCAAACTCCTGGGCTCAAGCGATCCTCCTGCCTCAGCCTCCCGAGTAGCTGGGACTACAGGCATGTGCCACCATGCCCGGCTAATTTTTTGTATGTATATTAGTTGGCCAATTAATTTCTTTCTATTTTTGGTAGAGACGGGGTCTCGCTCAGGCTGGTTTTGAACTCCTGACCTTGAGCAATCCGCCCGCCTCGGCCTCCCAAAGTGCTAGGATTACAGGCGTGAGCCACCGCGCCCGGCTGATTTTATTATTATTTTTTAAGAGACAGAGTCTTGCTACGTTGCCAAGGCTGGACTGAATCCCACCTCAGCCTCTGAGTAGCCGGGACTATAGGTCATGTCTCATTTCACCACGACCTGCTGTGAGCCGGGTGTGGTGGTGAGCCCTGTAGTCCCAGCTGCTCGGGAGGCCGAGGCGGGAGGATCTCTAGAGCCCGGGCATTGGAGGCTGCAGTGAGCTGCCATCCTTTCATGGCACTACAGCCTGAGGGAGTGAAGTGAGATCCTGTCTCTGAAAAAAAAAAAAAAAAAAGACTTGCTATGTTAATTGCAGATTAATGGGAGAAAAGGCACACCACTCACCGACATTCCAGGGGAGAATCCCAGGGGCTCACCCGACCCCCAGTGGGGTAGAGAGGCTCACAGCTGGAGGGAGGAGATGGGGGTGCGAAGCCAACAGTCCTTTTGAGGGGCAGTAAATGACTGTCGGGAGAGTGATGGAGTTAACTTGTAAATGATTCTTTCTGAAGTCTGATGAGCCCGAGCCACAGGCAGTATTTTAGTGGCCACGTCCCTCCAGGTGTGGCTGTTCCTCCTGTTTCTGCAGCGGACAGCGGGTAACAGGGAGGGTGCAGACGGGTCCTGTCTGGAATGCCCAAAAGCTCATCTGAGGTCAGAAAGACTGACTCTGGAATTTGAAATTTGATTTGGGGAAGGCAGTCAAATATCAAAGACTTAAAGCACTTGATATTGAAGGAAAATTAGAGATATTTTTACCCCAAAATATGGCATGTTGGCCTGCGGGACTGACTGAAGAAGCCTGAAGTTCTCTCTGACCTTCCCTCCCCCCACAGCCCCAAATCATGCAGGCTTCTTTCTCTGTCTGAGACCTGGACCCACCTTGGAGAACAATTGTTCTTTTCTTCCCCTCCCTGTAAGACCAGGGGTATGACCTCCGCTGGACAGACTCTTTGAGAAGACAGTGTCCCAGCTCAGACTCATTTAAATTCTAACAGAAACTGTTTGCCAGTTAATCTTCATTCCCAGGCGGTCATCCTCTCCAAGGTCCCTTGCTGCCCCTGGGCAGAATGCATCTTTCCTTCCCAAAGCCCACCTTAGAGCAAGGAATAGGAGCTTCTGAAACTGCTAGGGAGGTTTTTGTTTTGTTTTTGTTTGAGACAGCATCTGGCTAGAGTGCCTGGCATCAGCCCAGCTCACAGCAACCTCACACTCCTGAGCTCAAGGGATCCTCCCGCCTCGGCCTCCCAGAGTGCTGGGACTACAGGTGTGAGCCACCGCGCCCGGCCCCTGCTGGGGAGTTGAGTCCTCATTTTCTGAGGCCTCTCTTTTATACACATTAAAATAAACAAGCTTTATAGCAACCTTTTGGAGGATGAAGAGGGAGTTTTCACTTCGCCCCCACAGTGTCAAAATAAGGAAGGTTTAATACACTTGGCCCAAAAAAATCAGGGGTCAGTATAAAATGATAGTCATTCATTTAGCTGAGATGATAATTAAAAGATTTCAAAAAGCAAAAACTGGCCGGGCGTGGTGGCTCACGCCTGTAATCCTAGCACTCTGGGAGGCCGAGGCAAGTGGATTGTTTGAGCTCAGGAGTTCCAGACCAGCCTGAGCAAGAGCGAGACCCCGTCTCTACTAAAAAAAAACTGAAAGAAATTAGTTGGACAACTATCTATCTATCTATCTATCTATCTATCTATCTATCTATCTATCTATCTAATTAGTGTGGCATGGTGGCACATGCCTTTAGTCCCAGGGAGGCCGAGACAGAAGGATCGCTTGAGCCCAGGAGTTTGAGGTTGCTGTGAGCTAGGCTGACGTCACGGCGCTCACTCTAGCCCAGGCAACAGAGACTCTGTCTCAAAAAAAAAAAAAAAAAAGCAAAAGCTGAAACTGTCCTTTAATAACAGGGTGCAAGGCAAGAACTATGGTAAAGGTCTAGCTAAAAATAATGACAGTAACTAATCACTGTCCCCTGTTTGCTTCTCTATAATTGCCACTCAGCTGCTGGTCATAAAGAGTTTTGTAGATAACATCACCTTTTTGAAACCTAGGGGTACTTTCTGAGGTATTTCCCAGGTCCAGCATTGCAGTGCAGCGGTTGATCCACCCGGACCAGCGGCCCATACCGAGGACCTGACTCAACTGGTCTTGTGACCCCCACCTAAGAACCTGGTCAGCTAAGAAGACAATTTGTACAACCCTATAGTTCTGCCCCCAAACCCGCCAATTAGCAGATTCAATTGCCTCCAAACTCTTTAAAAATCCTGTCTCCCAAATGCTCAGGGAGGCAGATTTGAGAAATTTCTCCCATCCTACCTCCTCCTGTTATGCAGAGTAAAGACTCTTTTGCTGCCATGAAGCGCACAAAGCTGCCGACTCAGCATACTGGCTGAATCTTGGGCAGTGGGCAAGTGAACCTGGTTGGGGGCAACAAAACCTTTACTTTTCTTTTTTAGGGAAGGTCTTACTCTGTTGCCCTGGCTAGAGTGGCGTGGCATCAGCCTAGCTCACAGCAACCTCAAACTCTTGGGCTCAGGCGATTCTCCTGCCTCAGCCTCCCGAGTAGCTGGGACTACAGGCATGCACCACCATGCTTGGCTAGTTTTTTTTTTTTTATATATATATTTTTAGTTGGACAATTAATTTCTTTCTATTTTTAGTAGAGACGGGGTCTTGCTCTTGCTCAGTTTGAGGTTGCTGTGAGCTAGGCTGACGTCACGACACTCTAGCCCAAGCAACAGAGACTCTGTCTCCAAAAAAAAAAATAGCAAAAACTGAAACTGTCCTTTAATAACAGGGTGCTCCTGACCTCAAACAATCCTCCTGACCTCAAACAATCCTCCCGCCTCGGCCTCCCAGAGTGCTAGGATTACAGGCGTGAGCCACCGCGCCCGGCCAAACCTTTACTGTTGTTATGGAAACCCCAACGGGGTTTTAGTCCAGTTGCCCATGGACAAAGATCCAATTATTGAGACAAGGAGGATTGAAAACCATAAACCTTTCATAACCTCTTACAAAATTTTTTTTCATTTTCTTTCTTTCCCCAACTTTCTAGATCCATTCAGTTTTATCTATCATTCTTTTTATTCCAATTTAAAACAATATTTAGGGCTGGGCGCGGTGGCTCACGCCTGTAATCCTAGCTCTCTGGGAGGCCGAGGCGGGCGGATTGCTCAAGGTCAGAAGTTCAAAACCAGCCTGAGCAAGAGCGAGACACCGTCTCTACTATAAATAGAAAGAAATTAATTGGCTAACTGATATATATAAAAAAAATTAGCCGGGCATGGTGGCACATGCCTGTAGTCCCAGCTACTCGGGAGGCTGAGGCAGGAGGATCGCTTGAGCCCAGGAGTTTGAGGTTGCTGTGAGCTAGGCTGAGGCCACGGCACTCACTCTAGCCTGGACAACAAAGCGAGACTCTGTCTCAAAAAAAAAAAAAAAAAAATAATATTTAGGCCAGGCGTGGCGGCTCATGCCAGTAATCCTAGCACTCTGGGAGGCCAAGGTGGACGGATCGCTCGAGGTCAGGAGTCCAAAGCCAGCCTGAGCAACAGTGAGACCCCCATCTCTACTAAAAATAGAGAGAAATTAATTGGCCAACTAAAAATATATAGAAAAAATTAGCCGGGCATGGTGGCACATGCCTGTAGTCCCAGCTACTCGGGAGGCTGAGGCAGGAGGATTACTTGAGCCCAGGAGTCGGAGGTTGCTGTGAGCGAGGCTGACGCCACGGCACTCTAGCCCGGGCAACAGAGTGAGACTCTGTCTCAAAAAAAAAAAAAAAAAAATGTTAAGGTACACAAAAATCATAGGCATTCAGCACAGGATTTATACGAAGACCAATTTCATCTGGGTAGATAGCTTCTAATTTAGTGTCCATTTTCTTTTCTTTTCTTTTTTTCTTTCTTTTTTTTTTTTTTGAGACAGAGTCTGGTTCTGTTGCCCAGGCTAGAGTGAGTGCCGTGGCGTCAGCCTAGTTCACAGCAACCTCCAACTCCTGGGCTCAAGCAATCCTCCTGCCTCAGCCTCCCGAGTAGCTGGGACTACAGGCATGTGCCATCATGCCTGGCTCATTTTTTTCCTATATGTTTTTAGTTGGCCAATTAATTTCTTTCTATTTCTTAGTAGAGACAGGGTCTTGCTCTTGCTCTGGCTGGTTTTGGACTCCTGACCTTGAGTGATCCTCCCGCCTCGGCCACCCAGAGTGCTAGGATTACAGGCGTGAGCCACTGCGCCCAGCCTAGTCTCCATTTTCTAACTGGAGCAATGGGCTCAGGGCAGAGCCCACTAACAAACAGGGCTAACAAAGCGTTTGCAGTTCCAGGGCCTAATACTTATATATGTGAAAAGCAGGTATGGCTGGAAAGTGGAGAGTATAAACCCCCAGCAATCAAGGATTCTACTTTAACGCTGAATTCGGGTCCCCCAAAGGGGGAAATGCCTGGGGACAGGCTGCACACTCGTCAGTGTGTACCTCACTGGGGGGATGTTCCCCCAAGGCTGAGGGCACCCCAAGCCCAGTTGGCCCACTCTGGGATCAGCCCATCCACGTGGGTTTCACCCCTTGATAATGGCATTTCCATAGTGCCCAGACCGCACCTGTCTCATCTCAAGACACAAAGCAGCAAGCAGCCCCTGCAGCAATAACCACCCCCTGCAACCCCCAGAACCGCAGCCCTCACCGGGGACTTGCGGCTGTCACACGGAGGCCCAGTGCCCTCCTGCACTGCAGGCTAAGCTCCGGAACCCCCAAAGCCAAAGATACTGGGGAACTCCTGCAAGAAGAGCAGAGCTTTAGGCTAGGCGCGGTGGCTCACGCCTGTAATCCCAGCACTCTGGGAGGCCGATTGCTTGCGGGCGGATTGCTCCAGGTCAGGAGTTCGAAACCAGCCTGAGCAAGAGCGAGACCCCGTCTCTACTAAAAATAGAAAGAAATTAATTGGCCAACTAATATATATAGAAAAAATTAGCCGGGCATGGTGGCGCATGCCTGTAGTCCCAGCTACTTGGGAGGCTGAGGCAGGAGGATCGCTGGAGCCCAGGAATTTGAGGTTGCTGTGAGCTAGGCTGAGGCCACGGCACTCACTCTAGCCCGGGCAACAGAGTGAGACTCTGTCTCAAAAAAACTCAAAAAAAGAGCAGAGCTTTAGACCTGAGAGGAACCTGCCCAAGACTCCGGGGCTGCACGTGGAAGGCAGAAGACCCCCAGAGGGGGGCCTGGCGCCTCTTCTGTGTTCCTCCAGGGGTCTGGGGCTGCTAGGATCTCCCTCTAGACTTCTTCACGTGGCATCAAAGACGGCAAAAGGAAGAGGGAGCAGAAATGGAAGGAGATGGAAATCAAGTCTTAGAAGAGGCGGTCTGGGGAGATTCCAGGCTTTCCAAAAGGCCAATGACATTTTACAGTTTTCTCAGCAAAAATGATGCTGACGAGAAAGGGAAGAGAGCAGTCCCAGGTCTGGGCGTGCGACTTCTCGTTTAGCGCTGTCTGATCATAAGACAGTGACAGCTGCCCTTGGCCGCGCTCCAAGTACCCAACAGGCTCTGCTCTACGGCCTTCCCCTGTGGCAGTCCCTGAAGCCACAGCAGGCTCGTGGAAACACGCGTGGGGACATCCAGCGCACACGCTGCTTAGTGACGGAGGTGGCCGTCTGATTGAAAGCCCTTGCGCTCAGCTGCTGGGGTGCCCTGTGTCCTGTCTTTTCCCTGTCACACGTTTCTTCCATGCCTCACCGCCTTGCGGCGGCTGGGAGGTTTTGGGGTGGCAGTGGCTTTGGGCCTCGGGCCACCCTTGGCCCCGCAGAGTAAGGGCTGAGCTCTGCAGCCAGAGGAGCGAGGGACAATGCTCGGGTGAGGGCAGCTGCAGGGACCCGGGACCCAAGCAAGGTCAAGGTGGGTGCTGGCGGGGGCTGCGTCCGTGGGAGGTGGGGCCACGGGGCTTGGAGGCCCCTGGGCGAAGCACGGCAGGCGAGTCCCGGCAAAGCCCACAGGCTAACCGGGCAGCAAGGTGTTCCCGTGAGAAGGGAGCAGAGAACGCTGCCTGCCGAGGCCACCAGCCAGCTGGGACAAGGATGTGGTGTGTGGGCAGGGGCTTCCTGCCACCCCCAGGCAGCGCACCATGCAGGTGTGTGATCACCTGTCCAGCCTTCACGGGGGCATTTACGTTCTATAAGGACAGTGATGTGGATGGCTCCTGCTTTTTTTTTATTCAATTAAGAAATGCAGGCCGGGCGCTGTGGCTCACGCCTGTAATCCTAGCTCTTGGGAGGCCGAGGCGGGCGGATTGCTCAAGGTCAGGAGTTCAAAACCAGCCTGAGCGAGACCCCGTCTCTACTATAAATAGAAAGAAATTAATTGGCCAACTGATATATATATAAAAAAAATTAGCCGGGCATGGTGGCGCATGCCTGTAGTCCCAGCTACTTGGGAGGCTGAGGCAGAAGGATCACTCGAGCCCAGGAGTTTGAGGTTGCTGTGAGCTAGGCTGATGCCACGGCACTCACTCTAGCCTGGGCAACAAAGCGAGACTCTGTCTCAAAAAAAAAAAAAAAAAAAAAAAAAAAAAAAAAAAAAAAGAAATGCAACTTGTTAACCTCATCCATTTAAGAAAAATTGTAGTTAAATACACAGAAAATTACCCATTTTATTATTTTTTTTGAGACAGGGTCTCATTCTGATCCTCAGGCTGGAGTGCAGTGGTGCTAGCTCACTGCAGCCTCCAACTCCTGGGCTGAAGTGATCCTCCTGCCTCAGCCTCCCAGGTAGCCGGGACGAGCGTGAGCCACCACGCCCGGCTAATTTTTCTTATTGTTTGTAGAGATGAGGTCTTGTTACGTTGCCCAGGCTGGTCTCCAACTCCTGGCTCAAGTGACACTATTATCTTGGCCTCCCACAGGGCTGGGATTACGGGCGCGAGCCACTGTGCCTGGCCTTACCCACTGACATGTACAGTTCGGTGCCGTTAAGTACATCACACTGTTGTGCAACCATTGCCACCGGCCACCTCCAGAAATTTTTTCATCTTGCAAAAGTGAAGCTCTGTCCCCATGAAACACTAACTCCCTATTCCCCTCCCCCTTTCCCTGGCACCCTTCTACTTTCTGTTTCTACGAATTTGACTCCTCTGGGAACCTCATGCTCGGAATCATACAAATAGTTGTCTTTTTGTGACTGTCTTCTTTCACTCTGCATGATGTCTTCAGGGTTCACCCATGTTGTAGCACGTGTCAGAATTTCCTTCCTTTTTAAGGCTGAATAACATCCCACTGAATAACACTCCACGTCTTGTTTATTCATTCATCTGTTGCCGGACTCTTGGGCTGCTCCCACCTTTCGGCTCCTGTGAGTGACCCAGCACAAAGACAGTGTGCAAACGTCTCTTCCAGACCCTGCTGTGGATTGCTCTGGGCATATGTTCGGAAGCAGAATTCCTGGCTCATATGGTAATTGTTTTTAATTTTTTTTGAGACATAGTCTTATTCTGCCCTGGCTAGAGTGCTGTGGCGTCAGCCTAGCTCACAACAACCTCAAACTCCTGGGCTCAAGCAATCCTCCTGCCTCGGCCTCCCGAGTAGCTGGGACTACAGGCACGCGCCACCATGCCCAGCTAATTTTTTCTATATATTTTTAGTTGGCCAATTAATTTCTTCCTATTTATAGTAGAGACGGGGTCTTGCTCTTGCTCAGGCTGGTTTTGAACTCCTGACCTTGAGCGATCCGCCGGCCTCGGCCTCCCAGAGTGCTAGGATTACAGGCGTGAGCCACCGCGCCTGGCCTGTTTTTAACTTTTTGAGGAACCTAGTCCAGTTAACTTTCACCAGTTCAACACCGATAATGGCACCAAACAGTTCCCCAGATGGCAGTGGCTCTGTGTCTTTCTAGGTAATACAAATAGTAAATTTGAGCACTTACTATGTCCCCACGGCAAACCGGCAGGGCAGGTGCTAGTATCATCCCATTTGGCAGATGAGGAAGTTGAGGCTCAGGGACTGGGTAACTTGCTCAAGGTCACACTCAGCTCACTGGGGTTCAGGACTTGCCTCCAGAGCTCACACACACAATTGCCAAACTGAACCACCTGACTGCAGCAGACGCTTCCAGAATCGAAGTTTCAAATGTAGCACAAAATACGACGTGTCTAAGTCAAAGAATATGGAACGTGACTCCTGCCTTCAGCCTTCTCTGACCTGCACACGAAACAGCGACCACGCGAGAGGGTGCTGGGAGAGAACCAGAGAGAAGGGCTGGGCGAGGGACATTGCCAGGCCCCGTGATTCTACGTTTATTGAAACTTCCAGATGTGGCTGCACCATGGCCGCATTAGAGATGAGGGCGAGCAGCCCGTGTGGCGAGGTTCCGCCCTGCCACCCTCCCTACCCCGCACCCCACAACCAACAGGGTCCCAGAGGCCCCTCAGGTTCCCCCTCTCCACGTCCAGGCGGACGGGGGACCACAGGCTGGCACGCCCAGCGCCCCCTGCTGCACGCGGAGCACGTGACCGGGAGCCAGGGCGTGGCGCCTGTCCTCCTTCCCGATCTCAGGGCTGCCCCATGCAACTCTCTGGAAACACGTAAGGGGAATTATTTACCAGTTTGATTAGAGATATCACGCCGACAGCCCTAACTGTTCTTTTGGAGGACGGCCCTGTCTCCTCGAATGAACCACACCAAGGTCCTGGGGGCGCCTGAGCCCCTCATGCCCCGGCCTCAAGTCCTTCTGTTTGCTGGCCCCTCCAGTCCTCTGGCCACTCCAGTCCTTCTGGCCACTCTGGGCCAGGCCCTTGTCCCTTCTCACCTGGATTAGCTTCCAGCGTGTCCTCCCCTTGCTGCCTTAGCCACCCCCGCAGATGGGAGCGGTCCCCGCTCCCGGGGCTGTCCGCCGTGCCCGCCCACAGCCGCCTTGCCAGCTCTGCCAAGTGGAGCAAAGGGCACGCGCAGGGGCGCTGGGCGCGGGCCGCCGGCCCCAAGCTCCGGCTTTCAGAAAGGCAAATGGCTGTAAACAGGTGTGTTCTGATTACCCAGAGGTGGAATTTGCTCATGTCTTTGTCCGTTTCGTGGACTTGAGGCTGGGCCTGTGCTGCCGGCTCTCCGGTCCCAGCCGTGTCCTCACCTGCCCTTCCGGCCTGCCGCCCGGGCGGAGGCTGCCAAGAACACTCTCAGCCGCCTCCGGCAGCCGCGAGGCTGCGCGCAGGAGGCCGCGCTTGCCTTGCCGTTCTCCCCAAGGCCCTATTTTCTCTGGCTCAGGGAGGCGGTTGCCTATGGACATGTTTAAGTTAAAACAATGTAGAACAGACATGCGTGGCTTTTAAAATCAGAACACAGAAACTCAGTCTCCTTGGAAAACAAGAATTTACTTTTACATTTCTGTGAACACGAGCTTGGCGGTCACAACAAACCCGGCGCGATCTCAATGCTGTTTATCCGGAGGACGGTCTGCGGGGTCACGATGACTGAAAAGAGAGGACACCATGGCAGGCCTGACACAGTCCGAGCACCACTCACAGCCACAGAGAGCCCAAAGCTGCTGGCCCTACCACCCCCAGGCGGCCCAGGCCCCTGGTGGCGCCCCGTGTCCCACACGCCCGCGTCTGTCCCATGGTGTGCGCCCACGGCCTCACCGCCCCCGTGAGCACGAGCGGAGGCTGGAACACAGCGCCTTGCAGCCGTGTCTCGCCCTTCTTCCCCCACCGTCCACACTGCCACCTCCGGACTACGTGGGGTGAGGTGGCCCCATCTGACTGACTTTGAGGCTACCTAGAAGTGTCAGAAGACACACATGTCCTCCTACCAAACTGACCCTAAGGTGACAGCAAATGCTGCTGCTGCAGGTACGTTTAACTGCACCACACAGCTGGCAGTGTAGGCCAGCAGCTGCTGCTGTGGCTGCGCGGGGACACAGGACTCTGCAGCCGTCGCTTGTGTGTGGCCCTGTGGGGTCCTGTCCTTGAGGCGCCCCCACCGTGGGGACGGTCTTCAGTGGGGGCTCCTGAAGGACGGCACCGGGTCTGCTCGTGGACTAACTGCTGCGTTGGGGGCAGCGGCAGGTGTCACGAGTTAGAACAAAGCAGGTCGCGTGAGGCCAGTTGAGGAGAAAGAGCGTGAGGCCAGGCCCCTGTCCCCTCCAGGACGGGGTGGAAAGTGAGCGGCGGCAGCTGCACTGAGACCTGCAGGCCCCCAGCCCCGCATGCACCCCGCCCGAGGGCCTGCCCGCAGCCAAGGACACACCTGTGGCCCAGGGCACGGCCAGCGGGACTTTCCCTAACTTACTTCTTTTCCTCCTGTAGTTTTTCCTCTTCCTAAATTTCATGTTGATTCTTGGCCACGATTCTGTCCTTTCAATGATGGTGGCTTCTATTCGAACAAGATCCTTTCTAGAAGGAAGGAAAATAAACAATGATGTACCTCCTTATTTTTCAATTTTACACTTGATCTTAGCCAAAAGGCCGAGAAGCGATTTTTTAAAATTTTACAAATGCCTAACGCGAGAGTTTCTAAAATGAAGGTTTACTTTCTTTTTGGCTGGTTATAAAAGTGATGTGCCAGGCTGAGCGCGGGGGCTCACGCCTGTGATCCCAGCAAGCTGGGAGGCCGAGGCGGGAGGATCGCTTGGGCCCAGGGGTTTGAGGTTGCAGTCAGCTCTCATGATGCCTTTGCACTCTCGCCCGGGTGACAGAGTGAAAAAAAAAAGCGTTAACAAAGAACAGTTCAGGGGGGAGAGGGGGCAAGGGCAATATACGGAACCTTAACATTTGTACCCCCATAATATGCTGGAAAAAAAAAGAACAGTTCAGTGGAGTCTGTGAGCACATCTTAAAAGGGCCACACTGTAATGAATTATTAATAGTAACAGACTAATAACGTGGTCTGGATGTTCTTTCTCACGGGACACCAAATATCCACTTCGATTAGGTATAAACGTTGTGCTCAGTGTGGGCAGTGATTATAGCCCTAACCCCCTCCACCTGGCCTAACTATGCCATGTCCACCGTGTGCACGTTAGGCCCTGGGGCCCTAGACAAAGCCCAGAACTTAACAGTGCATTACCCGAGGAGTGGCTTGCCAAGCAGCGTGAAGTTCTCAGCCCCAACCAGCAGGACCTGAAAAAATTAAACAGGCGCATTTCATCATTGGCTTATTACAATAAAGAAGATAAAAGTTGCTGAGAACAGGTAACAATGAGAACACAATGCAAAATGAGAAAGACATTGCTTACCTGAGAATGAAAACATCATGGCATGAATTTCATCTGCTATCTAATTATTCCTTTAACATTGAATCATTGGGCTGTGAGCCTATAATGGGGTGGCAGTACATAGCAATGGGACTATCTTATGTGCACACTCCAGACCCTTACAGGAAGGAGGTGGGAAATTTGATTATTTGATGCCATGATTATACAAGAGGTTAACTGTATTAACCTCTTTTATAAACTGTGACTTAGGCAGGGTGTGGTGGCTCACGCCTGTAATCCTAGCCCTCTGGGAAGCTGAGGCGGGAGGATTGCTTGAGGTCAGGAGTTTAAGACCAGCCTGAGCAAGAGTAAGACCTTGTCCCTACTAAAAATAGAAAAAATTAGCTGGGCATGGTGGCGAGCACCTGTAGTCCCAGCTACTCGGGAGGCTGAGGCAGGAGGATCGCCTGAGCCCGGGAGATTGAGGTTGCTGTGAGCTAGGCTGATGCCACGGCACTCACTCTAGCCTGGGCAACACAGTGAGACTCTGTCTGAAAAACAAAACAAAAACACCCTGTGACTTAAACAAAACTCTTTATTGGATGTGTGATGTAGAGAGAGAAAATGCACAAATCATACCACAGTGTCTCTTCAACCAGTTTACAATACTTTTAATAGTGAATGATTAGAGGGGAGGGGGGGGCATGGGCAATATACGTAACCTTAACATTTGACCCCCATAATGTGCTGAAATAAAATAAATAAATACTGTGGCTCACGCCTGTAATCCTAGCTCTTGGGAGGCCGAGGCGGGCGGATTGCTCAAGGTCAGGAGTTCAAAACCAGCCTGAGCAAGAGCGAGACCCCGTCTCTACTACAAATAGAAAGAAATTAATTGGCCAACTGATATATATATATAAAATTAGCCGGGCATGGTGGCGCATGCCTAGTCCCAGCTACCCGGGAGGCTGAGGCAGAAGGATCACTCGAGCCCAGGAGTTTGAGGTTGCTGTGAGCTAGGCTGACGCCACGGCACTCACTCTAGCCTGGACAACAAAGCGAGACTCTGTCTCAAAAAAAAAAAAAAATAAATAAAATAAATAAAATAATTAAAGAAAAATAGTGAATGATTTAGGTTCAACTGTATTCTTTTAATGACTGCAAAATTCTGAACAGTCAGGCAACCATTCTCAATCCAGGGAAACTGTGACACTAAGTGTGGCCACAGATGAAGACACTGTTAGCTTCCAAGTGCAACAGTGTTTTTATTAGATATGGGAAGATTGCCTTTACTTTTACTGATAAGAAAAAATCTAATCATACTAAACTCAAATGTGTAAAGAGAAAGTATATTTTATGACAATCTAAGTGGACATTTTCATTAGATACTGAAAAATAATAAAATAATGTCTACTAATACACTACTGAAGTATCCTCCTCATTTTAGACATAAAAAAAATAAATGTGCTTTTGCTCAAGAGCTTATGACAGAGTCCCTGGTGTCATTAAGAAGAGAGCTTTGCCAGACACGGTTCCATTAAATTAATTAGTTTGGCTCTGAGCTAAGGAGTCAGGTCAGATCATCCGAGAAACAGAGCTTCCTGTTCTTCTTGGCGTACATATGCAAAGATCTACGTTCACAGAGGAGGAGTTTCAATTAACAAGGAAAATCATATATCTTAGATTACACTGCTAATTAAATAATCAAAGAAAAATTATCTGCAGCGCCCAGGGAATTGCCTCTAAACCAGGCCTTAGTGTTTAAAAACAGCAGCAGCCATCAAATCTAATGGTAGGGTTTTGCAGAAACTTGACACATTTTCCCCTTAAACGCGGGCTTGAAAACTTACCACATGCTTAACTGGGTTTTTTATTATATCTGCAATCAAACATTCTTCTATGGGAATACATTCATGAGATTGTAAGGTGAAGCAAATTTTTATTTCTTTTTTTTTTTTTCTATTTTTAGTTGGCCAATTAAATTTTTTTTTTAATTTTTAGTAGAGACAGGGTCACGCTCTTATTCAGGCTGGTCTTGAACTCCTGAGCTCAAACGATCCACTCTGTCCTCCCAGAGTGCTAGGATTACAGGTGTGAGCCACCGCACCCGGCTGATTTTTTTTTTTTCAGACAGGTTCTCACTCTATTGCCCAGGCTGGAGTGCAGTGGCATCATCATAACTCACTGTAGCCTCCAATTCCTGGGCTCATGTGATCCTCCTAAGTGGCTGGGATTACAGGTGCGCAACACCACACCTGGCTGATTTGTCTAGTTTTTATAGAGATAAGGTCTTGCTATGTTGCTCAGGCTGGTCTTGAACTATTGGGCTCAAGTCATCCTCCTGCCTTGGCCTTCCGAAATGCCAGGTTTATAGGCCTGAGCCACCGCACCTGGCCCGAGACGTGTGTTTTCATCCTCAGAGACGTGCTGTCTCCTCCCTCTAAGGAACCAACCCGCTAGGCCAGGCGCTCTGCCCTGGCCCTGCCCTCCGCCGCAGCCACCGGCCACTCTTTCCCTCCAGTCCTTCGCAGCCCTGGCTTTGCTGGCCTTCGCTGCAGACTGGAAGAAACCTCCTCAGGGATGGACTGAGGCATGACGATTGCACATTTGGTGGCCGAGTCCCTGCATATACAAGCGACTCAGGGGTCTCACCTTCTCCAGTCGAATCCTCTCTCCACATGCAATGTCCGGTGCGTTTTCAACTAAGATCAGGTCTTCGGAGGTCACCTTCCACTGGCGGCCAGCAAAGTGCACCACAGCAAAGAGCCTGCCGTACTGCCCGGTGGCGATGAGCTCGTTCACCTTCCGCACGACCTCTGTGGGGAAAGGCGGCTGGGCAGTCACCCACGGCTGCTCCCCCCCACCAACTCTCCCCTGCTGCAGCGTGCCATGGAGTTCCCAGGGGAGGGGTCCTGGGGGGCACGTGACAGCTTACCCCTTGGGGGCACCTCACTGGTGGCCACCCAGCCCTTGCTGCCCATCCTGCAGGTGCAGGCTCAGGGTCAATCTGTAGTTCCCAGGAGCACAGGCACATTGGCACATGGGGCTTCTAAGGACAGAAGCTTCCCCAGACTTCACAGAGCGTCCAAACCACCTTCTGCAGTTCTCTGGCCTGAGCACTTGGCATGCCTGGCTCCATTTCTGTGCCTCTGGG
Source organism: Microcebus murinus (assembly GCF_040939455.1). Classification (NCBI taxonomy): domain Eukaryota; kingdom Metazoa; phylum Chordata; class Mammalia; order Primates; family Cheirogaleidae; genus Microcebus; species Microcebus murinus. The sequence continues at coordinate 8,982,528 of NC_134107.1, forward strand.
CAAAAACCTCCACCCTGTTTAATCCCATTCCTTATGAGAAGCTGGGCGGGGGGACATGCACACTGGTAAATGAAAGGAGAGGCCTTCTGCAGCAAGGAATATCCACAATCACGTCCCCATGGGCTGCGTGGATTGCCTGCATGCCTCCTTCACACGGGCTCTGTGCCTGCTGCCCCTGCCCTGGCGCGGGTAACAATCCCCTCTGCCCCGCACCATTTACTCCGAACAGCACCTGCTGACCGCTGCCCTGCCGGCCTGGCCTAGGGCTGGGTACAGAACGAACACGACATAGTTTCTGCCCTGGCACAAGGGCCCAAACCAGCAGGTGCACCTGGCAGAGGGTGGAAGTCTCGGCGTGTTTACCTTGCACAGTATCTGAAACGGTATTTTAAAATACCAGGAGACTCCACTCAACAGCTAGATCTCTAGCTTTCTGGAAGAGTGAGGATGACGGCAACAGTGGCTGGCCGTGCGGTCCCTTCTCAGGACACTGCACGGCTTGGAAAGGTCCCTGACACCCCTGCATGTCTCTCCAGCAGCCAGCGAGGCACCGGCTTCTGTTCAAAATCGGGCCTAACTGTTCTTCTGACTGGGGAGAACTGTCCCTGAATCCCATGTTTCTACTCACGGTGGGCAACAAGAGATGGACCACGTGCCCCCTTCCCTCAAGGGGCTGGGCGCGAGCTCAGGGAGTGTGTATTAAATGAATGAGCACTTTAAATTTTGGTGTTAAATGGCAAAAAATGAACATGAGTGCTCACACTATTGTGTCTAGGAGCCCCTGGAAAGGTGACTTCCTTGCTCTGTGGCCTGGTGCCCATCTTTGTTGGTGACCAGGGTGGGGACGGCACTACCCTCTGGTTTGTCTCCCGGGGAAGTCTTTTTTTTTTTGAGACAGAGTCTCGCTTTGTTGTCCAGGCTAGAGTGAGTGCCGTGGCGTCAGCCTGGCTCACAGCAACCTCCAACTCCTGGGCTCAAGCGATCCTTCTGCCTCAGCCTCCCGAGTAGCTGGGACTACAGGCATGCGCCACCATGCCCGGCTAATTTTTTCTATATATATTAGTTGGCCAATTAATTTCTTTCTATTTATAGTAGAGATGGGGTCTCGCTCTTGCTCAGGCTGGTTTCAAACTCCTGACCTCGAGCAATCCGCCTGCCTCGGCCTCCCAGAGTGCTAGGATTACAGGCGTGAGCCACGGCGCCCGGCCATCTCCCAGGAAGTCTTTTACCTGTGTGGTGTCTGCTCTCCTCAACCGGGTCTGGCAGGACAACTTCCGGCCAAGGTGGTGAACTCAGGGATGTTTTAGGAACATATCTGTGAGAAACATTTAATATGTGCAGGTCACACACACGTGAAAAGGCAGCTCAAAATCCCTAAGAAATGGCTGTGCACAGTGTCAGGAAGGATGAAAGTCTACCCAGTCCCTGACTTGGGTCTGCATCCTCCGGTCACCTGCTAGAACGGTGACACTCACATTCATAGGAAAGGCCCAGCTGTAGGGAGGAGCCCCAGCTGTGAGTGTGCACATGTGTGTGCGTGTGCATGTGTGTGTACATGTGTAAGGCTGCTATCTCAATGCTGAGGGATTCTAGGCAGCACCAACACTCACTCTTTTTTTAAAAAAAATATTATTATTTTTTTTAAGAGACAGGGTCTCAAACTCCTGGGCTCAAGTGATTCTCCTGCCTCAGCCTCCCAAATAGCTGGGACTGCAGGCGTGGGCTACTGCCCCGTCAATACTCAGTTTTTAGGACAGATCCCACCTCTCTGGTGTGATCCTGAGGACAGGCATCCACATGCCCTCCTAGAACTGCAACGTATTTCAGTGAGCAATAGCTAATCATTCAATAATCAAAACAGGACTCCTCAGCATTCTGTTCCAGAAGAGGCCTCCTGGAAAACTCTCAGGCCCGGGATGGTGGCCCATGCAGAAGGCTGGACTCCGTTAGTGTCCTCAGGGAACATTTACTCTTAGAGATACGTGCTGAAATGTTCAACCCCTCCCTCCACTTTTCTACAATACACGACTCAGGGCGAGCAGCTCTCCTGTCTCCCAAACTTGGCTCTCGGGGCATTCAGGGGCGCTGAAGTATGTATGGCTCCAATCAGCCTTCCCACCCGCGCCTCACACGGGATCCTGTCCTGCCCTCCCTCCCCCGTCAGCGCCCACCTGCAGCTCCTCCCAGGCAGGTGCCTGTTCCTCCTTCACGCCCAGACAGGAGCCGGGAGACCTGGGTCTGAACCCGAGCTCTGCCGCTGATGACTCTGTGTCCTGGTGTCTCTAGCTGAGAAAATGGGACTACAAGCACCTGCCTTAAAGGGCCGAAGTGGGATAGGGATAGTATTCCTGGCAGGCCCCAGCAGAGTGGGGCCTCTGTCGGTGCTCAGTCCCCGGAGCAGCAGCACTGTTGCCAGGACCTGTCCTGTACTGGGGTCATCTGTGTCCCTCTCCTCCCCACACTCAGAGATGCCCAGCTCGGTGCAGGCTCCCCATTGTCCTCCCCTGCTTGGCCTCAGGTGGCTGGAGGTGGTGGAGGGAAGAACGGAGGGGAGGGGAGAGTAGAGGAGGGCAGGGGAGGGGAGGGGAAGCAACAAAGGGGGAGCCTAGACTCAAAAGAAGGTGGGGTCTTCCTGACTTCCTGCTGTCTACAAAGGAGGAGCAGGTAGAGCTCAAATCAAATTACCCAGAACAGTTTTTAAGCTTTTGTTGTTGCTGCCACCTAAAAGCGAAATTTCAGTTTTTCTACGCCAGGGTTGCATGAGGAAAAATAAAGAGTTGCGACATAAGGGAAACGTGCTGACGTCCACACGGAGGCCCGCGTCTGTGTGCCCTGCCGCTGGTGCTCAGGAGGAGCTTTCCCGCCGAGTGGAGCCTCGGAGCTCCCAGAAACCTGAACCTGAGCTCTGCCACTGCCCTTGAGGGACGAGGAGGAAGACGCTGCTCTCTGCGAGGAGTCTCTGACCTGCCTGGCCTCTCGTCTCCCCCACTGGGTCCGGCCATGCCCAGTGAGAAAAGAGCAAAAGACGGGAAAGTGGGACCCTGGCAGGAAGGGCATAAGCTTTCACAAGGGACAAAATAAGCCCAATCTAGTAAAGTGCTCACTTAAGACTTCTTCCTGTACTCAGATTCAGTTTTCCATCTTCTGCTGAGAAACAAGAAAAGACTCCCGTATCTCCCCGCTGCCAGGAATCCCGGTGTCGCAGTGACAGCAGCTGACGCTGAGCTCACTGCGTGCCTGGCACTGCTCTGGGATCTTCAGAAGCAAACCTTTACTGAATTCCCACCTAACCCGTGGAGAAGCCAGCACTCCTTCCATGTGTGGAAGCTCAGGGTCCCAGGCTGTGAGGGGCGGGCTGGGACCCCACCCGGGCCTTCCCTACAGGTAACCTGTACCCTGTACTGGCCCGTACTTCCGACCAGCGAGTGGGATTTTGTCAAGTTCACTTTCTGCAGTTTATACTACTTACAAACATTTTCCTCTAAGTATAAAATTTTAACACAGAATGTGCTTTTACAAATTAAATGAGTTTCTAGAGATTCTGACACAACTTTCCTGGTTAGAAATCTTGAATTAGGCGTCAAAGGTTCTCGGTGACAAAAGGCAGAGAAAACACATGGCCTACATCTTTCTCTTTGGACTCTTGCAGTTCTGTCTATATTTTAAGGGTCTAAGAGAAGAACACTGTCAAAGAAAAGAAAACTTAAAAACATTCTTGAATACCCAAATGAGGAAGTTTTGACTCTTTTTTTTTTTTTTTTGAGACAGAGTCTTGTTCTGTCATCCAGGCTAGAGTATCCTGGTGTCAGTCTAGCTCACAGCAACCTCAAACTCCTGGGCTCAAGCGATCCTACTGCCTCAGCCTCCCAAGTGGCTGTGACCATGGGCGAGCACCATCACACCTGGCTAATTTTTTCTATTTTTAGTAGAGACAGGGTCTCGCTCTTGCTCAGGCTGGTCTCGAATTCCTGAGATCAAGCAATCCTACCACCTCGGCCTCCCAGAGTGCTAGGATTGCAGGTGTGAGCCACCATGCCAGGCAGACTTTTTTTCTTTTTCTTTTTAATACAGACAGGGTTTTGCTCTGTTGCCCAGGCTGGAGTACAATGGCATGATCATAGCTCACTGCAGCCTTGAACTCCTGGGCTCAAGTGATCCTCCTGCCTCAGCCTCCCCAGTAGATAGGACTACAGGTGCACACCACCACAAATGGCTGAGGAAGTTTTGACCTTTGAAAGACAGTTCTACAAATGAAAGGGAAAAAGTCACCAAAACCCACATTTTGGTATTACCCTTGTGGAGATGAAGTGCTCTGTGAACTCAATCTTCGAGAAGCAGACCAAAGGGAAGCTGAGGGAACAAGAGAAACATAGGTAATTACCACCACAAAATGCACAACTGCTATTACTGGCATCTGGTTTAGACCACTTCACAACCTGCCAACAGAAAAATCTAGGTGGGCAAAACTAAAATATCACTTATGGTTATGCGTGTTGAGATATGTTCGCCACGGCATATAAAAGCACCTAAGACCAGAATCACCCACCAACTCATTCCCTGATCAAGTGCCCAGTAGGTCAGACCCTGTTCTGTGGCCCGGTATGGGAGCAGCCTCCAAGGTGGCCTGATAAGTCCTGCCTCCTGGTGTTCTCGCCCTGTTGTCCCTCCCATAGGTTGCTCTTTGCGTACAATGGCTTGTGGCAGAAGCAATGGTGCACCACTCTCAAGACAGATTATAAAAGATTGCGACTTCCTTGTGGCTGCCCACTCCTGCTCCTCTCTCTGATGTCCAGCTGTAGGAGCTGCTGTGCTGTGAACGGCCCTGCGGAGAGGCCCATGTGGGAGGGAACTGGGCCTCTGGCCAAACCCACGTGGTGAGCTTGTGAGTACGTCCTCCAGCCCGGGGGGAGTCTGAAGGTAACTGCAGCCCCACAGACTTTCCTGACTGCGATCTAATGACGGACCCTGGGCCAGGACCACCCAGCTAAGCTGCTCCCATACTTACCCTCAGAAATAGTAAGAGGTAATAAATGCTTGTTGTCTACAGCTGCTAAATTTTGGGTTAATATGCTATGTAACAGTAGATAATTAATACACCAAGGGACAAAGACATTCACAGTCTACTGAGAAGAGACTCAGAAATACTTTTTGCATAGTATTTAGGTGCAAAAAGCAGACAAGAAATTTCTTAATAATTAAAAGAAATTGAACTATCATTTACATACCATAATTCACCCTTTTAAATCCACCCGTGAGCAGAGGCTTCCCATTCTCATCTCCTTGGCTGGTTTCTCCTCCTCCATTTGGGTGCCTGGGGCTCAGCCCTTGGACTGTCCCTCTTCTCTATCTACGGCCATTCCTCGGGGGCTTGCATCTGGCTGGATGGACTTAAACAATCCCTGAATGCTGGGGACCGCCAAGCGTACACCCCAGCCAGGACCGCCCTCCTGGCCTTGCACATCCAGCGGTCTGCGTACCATCGCCACTTGTGTGTCTGGTGGGCACTCAAACCCACACAGGCCCCTGGTCTCTCCCCTGCCTGCTTCTCCCACGTTCCCTCCCATCTCACACAGTGGCAACCTCAGCCTGCGAGTTGCTCAAGCCCCAAACCTCTGTCACTTTTGGTCTTTCTCTCTCTCACCCCTCAGCCAACCCACCAACAAACCCTGCTGGCTCTTCCTTTGAGGGATCCTGAATCTAACCACTTAAGTCATCCAAGCTGTCACCTCTTGCCTGGCTTATCACCAACACCCTGCTCTCACCCTTGCCTCCTTTCCTCGCACAGCAGCTAGAGCGATTCTGTGAAAACTTAGATCATGTCACCGTTTTACTGACCTCCTCCAAGAAATTCCCATTTCACTCAGAGAAAAAGCCAAAGTCCTTACAGCGGCCTATAGGGCAGGGGACAATGCGACCCCCTCCTGTCTCTGAATCCATCTTTCATGCTCTCCCCCTTGTTCACTATTGCACCTGCCATCCCATTTCCTTGATATTCCTACAATACACCAGGCTCACACCTGCCTTGGAGCCTAAGCCTTGGCTATTCTTTTTTGGTAGACATGGGGTCTTGCCATGTTGCTCGGGCTGGTCTCGACCACCTGGCCTCAAGCGATCCTCCCACCTCAGCCTTCCAAAGTGTGGGAATTATAGGTGTGAGCTACCATGCTTGGCCTGACTGGGCTATTCTTCACCTGGAACACTCCCCTGCTTTGCCAGGTACCTGCGAGGCTAATTCCCTCACTTCCTTCGGGTCTCCACTAAAACCTCAGTAGAGAGGTTTTTTCTTGGCCATCCTATTGAAAATGGAATCTCTCCCTCCCAACTCATGCCTCCTTTATCTCCATAAGACTTATTGGCTTCTAACATACTATATAATTTGCTTATATTGAAAAATTGCCTGTGTCTCTGAACATCCCCTCCCCCATTAGAATGTTACCTTCATTAAAAGCAGGGATTATTGTTTTGTATTTATTACTAAGGTATCCTTATCCCTAGACAGGTGCTCAACAAATGGTGAGTGAATAAAATGTATTCTACTAAGCCTCTGTTGGAATACTCCAGTGACTGGGAACTCAGCATCTCTCTTGGAAGTCACCCCACTGTTAAACGCTCAGTTAGAAGGCTGGCCATGGTGGCTCACACCTGTAATCCTAGCACTCTGGGAGGCCGAGGTGGGAGGATCACTTGAGGTCAGGAGTTTGAGACCAGCCTGACCAAGAGCAACACCCCGCCTCTACTAAAACTAGAAAAAAAAAATTAGCCAGGTATGATGGTGTGTGCCTGTAGTCTCAGCTACTCAGGAGATTGAGGCAGTAGGATCGCTTGAGCCCAGGAATTTGAGGTTGCAGTGAGCTACGATGATGACACCGTATGCTAGCCAGGGCAACAGAGCAAGACTGCCTCAAATTAAAAAAAAAAAAAAAAGCCCAGTTAGCAATTTTCTGCACTTGATCTGATTCTAGCTTTGGCCTTGGGCCTACAGGTTACAAATGAGCTCTATCCTCTCCCACAAGATCATCCTGGTGATTGTGTCTTTCCTTCTTGTCTCCTTTACTCATTCTTCAAGGCCCTGCCTGCTCACCATTTTGGTCCCCTTCTCTGTACTCAATTCACTGTGTATCTTTCTTTCTTCAAATGTTGGTCTGTACTTGAACGCAGCATTTGAGGGGTGGTTTATGTTGGTAGAATGGAGTAAGTCCTATTGCTTTTGTTAAAACTTCCCTGCATACTTAAACTCAAGTTTTATTATGAAAAATGTCAAGCATACAAAAATAAAGAGAGCCAAATATTGAACACTCAGTTATTCCTCCCTAGGTTCAACAGTTATCTCACGGCCAATCTTGTCATCTACACGACCTCTGCAATTATTATTTAGTAGACTTTTTTTTAAGAGTAGTTTTATGTTCACAGCACAATGGCGTAGAAGGTACAGAGATTTCCCATATATCCCCTGCCCCCACCCCTCACAGTCTTCCCAAATATCTACATCCCCTACCAGAGTTGTACATTTGCAGAAGTCCATAATTTACTTTGGTTCACTCTTGGTGTTGTATATTCTATGGATCTGGATAAATTGATGACATGTATCTACCACTATAATATCAGAATAGTTGCCCTAAAAATCCTGTGCTCCACCTATTCATCCTTCCCTCCCCAAACCCCTCACCTATCTAGCTATCTTTTTTTTTTTTTTGAGACAGAGTCTCATTCTGTTGCCCAGGCTAGAGTGCTGTGGTGTCAGGCTAGTTCACAGCAACCTCAAACTCCTGGGCTCAAGTGATCCTCCTGCCTCAGCCTCCCGAGTAGCTGGGACTACAGGCATGTGCCACCATGCCCGGCTAATTTTTTCTTTTTTTTTTTTTTCTTTTTTTTTTTTTGAGACAGAGTCTCGCTTTGTTGCCCAGGCTAGAGTGAGTGCCGTGGCGTCAGCCTAGCTCACAGCAACCTCAAACTCCTGGGCTCGAGTGATCCTTCTGCCTCAGCCTCCCGGGTAGCTGGGACTACAGGCATGCGCCACCATGCCCGGCTAATTTTTTATATATATATCAGTTGGCCAATTAATTTCTTTCTATTTATAGTAGAGACGGGGTCTCGCTCTTGCTCAGGCTGGTTTCGAACTCCTGACCTTGAGCAATCCGCCCGCCTCGGCCTCCCAAGAGCTAGGATTACAGGCGTGAGCCACAGCGCCCGGCCCTAATTTTTTCTATATATTTTTAGTTGGCCAATTAATTTCTATTTTTAGTAGAGACGGGGTCTTGCTCTTGTTCAGGCTGGTTTCGAACTCCTGACATCGAGCAATCCTTCCGCCTCGGCCTCTCAGAGTGCTAGGATTACAGGTGTGAGCCACCATGCCCAGCCTTTTCTTTCTTTTTTGTCTCCATAGTTTTACCTTTTCCAGAATGTCACATAGCGGGAATCATATAGTATGAAGCCTTTTCAGATTGGCTTCTTTCACTTAGTAGCACACATGTAAGTTTCCTCCATGTCTTTTCATGACTCATTTTTTTTTTTAGTGCTGAATAATACTCCATTGTATGGATGTGCTACAGTTTATTTAACCATTCACCTACAGAAAGATATCTTAGTTGCTTTCCTGTTTTGGTAATTACTAATTAAGCTATTATAAACTCTCCTGAGCAGGTTTTTTTTTGTGGATCTAAGTTTTCAACTCTTTTGGGTAAACACCAAGGAGCTCTGTGATTATTTTAAGCAAATTACAGACATATTGTTTCATCAGCAAAGATGTCAATATATTTCTATGAAAGACAAACAATCATTTTAAAAAAACATAACCACAACATCATTCTCAAAAAAGGGAAACGATTCTTTAATAGTGTCAAATATACAGTTAGACCTCTTCCTTTTTTTCAGGTCAGGGTGACACGTGAGATCCAATTTTAAGGCATAAACACTCCCCCATACAATCACTTCAACCATTTTTGAACAGAGATTTACAGAGTTTTTGACGAACATAACCTTTTTTGAGTCTCATAATCACCCAATGCCTAAAATACAGCTGCTGTTTTTGCAGAATTAGTTAGGATTGGACAAGGATATTCATCACCATTTTTCACGAGGGCACTTTTCAAAGTGGCTTGCAGTCTGGGGAAATGTCACAAGCACAGACTTTGGAGGTGCGTCTGAATCACTCCTCCTATTTCCTCCCCGTGTGACCCTGGGCAAGTTAGCTAACTCCTCTGAATATTAGTTTGCTCCCCCGTAACACAGGGCCTATACAGAAGTTGAAAGGCTATCGTCAGTATTTAAGTTACTAATTGAAGGAACTAATTCAAGGTAGAGACCGAGCCAGGGTATACGTGGGAAGGGCCTGATAGGACCCAGTTTCCCCGATTCCAAAGCTATATTCATCAGAAATGCAATCAACACAAGACACTAGCTGGGACCCAGACACACACGTGGCGGGACTGCAGGGAGCACCGCTGACCCCGCATCCTCCCTTCACCCCGAGGCTCGGGTCTCACCCGCTGCGGGTCCCGAAGATCTCAGGATGCTGCGGCTGCACGAGGACACCAGCCGCCCGAAGGTGACCGTCAAGGCTGAGGCAGCCACAGCCGCCGCCATCTTCCCGCAGCCTTGGCCGGAAGCGGAAGCCACACGAACCTCGTGCGTCGACGCACAAGCCCGGCGGGAAACACTGGTCCGGCTGGGAACACCGATCCGGCGCGGAAGCGGGGCCTCAGCGGCTCCGGGCTAAGGCCGGCGGCGGCGATGGCTTCGGCGGCTGTGGAGAGCTTTGTGACCAAGCAGCTGGACCTCCTGGAGCTCGAGAGAGACGCGGAGGTGGAGGAGCGCAGGTACTGGCGGCTGCGGGCGCCGCTCCTCTAGGGCTTGGTCCGGCAGGTCCCTGCAGCTCCGCCCAGACCCCGGGCGGAGTCTCCGAGGGGCCCGGCCTGACAGCTGGGCGGGAATTTCCTCCCGCGACCCCTCGAGTCCCGGCCGGGCCCTGCTCGGCCTCCTCCGGAGATGGCAACCTCACCGCCTCCCGGGCAGCCCGCTCCGTTTTGGGACCTTAAGGAGCCCTTTCTTTTCTCCACCTGAAACCCCCTGTCTGAACTTACACTCTCAGCTTCTGGCTCCGTCCCCAGTTCGCCCCGCGCCGGGTTCGCAGCCCTTTTCCTTATTCAGACTCTGTAAACGCCAAGTTTGCGCCCGTCCTGTGGCAGGCCTGGGCAAAACGAGTAAGATGCGGCGTCTGGCGTTGATTCGGTCAAGTGGAGGCAGGGCGTGAGCAGCAGGGGACAGAAACGTAAAACGCTGGGGCCCGCGTGCCCAGCGCCGCCTGTGTGTAGAGAAGGTGCGGTGGGAGCTCCGGGGAAGAACTTCCTGTCCCAGGGAGGGTCAAGGTGGCTCCTTGGAGGAGGTGGTGCCTGAGCAGGGCCTGAAGAAAAATAGCAGTTAAGCTGGTGGAGCGGAGGAGCATTCCTGAAAGAGGTGTGGGGAGCCCTGAGAGAGCCCGGCTTGTTTCTGAGTGGGAACGGTTATTTGCCTGAAACAGTAAGAACCTTTGTTCTTACTGTGTACACTTTCCAGGCATTAATTCCTTAATTCCTTTAGACCTCATGCCAACCCTACAAAGTAGTTGACTGTTAATGTCATTTTCCATCTAAAGAGACTGAGACAGAGAAGGGTTAAGTGACTTGCCCAGGATAACACAGCAGAGTCAGGTTTCGAGGTCAGGCAGTCTGATTCCAGAGTTGGCATTCAACCATTCATTGAAAGGAGTTGAGAGGCTTTTTTTTTTTTTTTGAGACAGAGTCTCGCTTTGTTGCCCAGGCTAGCGTGAGTGCCGTGGCGTCAGCCTGGCTCACAGCAACCTCAAACTCCTGGGCTCAAGCAATCCTCCTGCCTCAGCCTCCCGGGTAGCTGGGACTACAGGCATGCGCCACCATGCTCGGCTGATTTTTTGTATATATATTAGTTGGCCAATTAATTTCTTTATATTTTTTTCATAGTAGAGATGGGCTCTCGCTCAGGCTGGTTTTGAACTCCTGACCTTGAGCAATCCACCCACCTCGGCCTCCCAGAGTGCTAGGATTATAAGCATGAGCCACCGCGCCCTACTGGCTTTTTTTTTTTTTTTTTTTTTTTGGACAAAGTCTCTGTTGCCCGGGCTAGAGTGTTGTGGTGTCAGCCTACTCACCGCAACTTCAAACTCCCGGGCTCAAGTGATCTTGCTGCCTCAGCCACCATGCCCGGCTAATTTTTTTCTATATTTTTAGTTGGCCATTTAATTTGTTTCTATTTTTAGTAGAGACGGGTCTCGCTCTTGCTCAGGCTGGTTTCTAACTCCTGACCTTGAGTGATCCACCCGCTTTGGCCTCCTCCCAAAGTGCTAGGATTACAGGTGTGAGCCAACCTCGCCTTGAGAGGCTTTTGATCGTGACAGTTAAGAGCTTTTGCAATCATGCTGACCTTATTAGAATCCCATCTCCTTTGTTTATGACCATATAATTTTGTAGGTTCTGTCTCTGAGCCTTACTTAAAAATGGGCTGATCCCCACCCCACAGGTTTTCCCTGAGAATGAAATGATCCACTGTCAGTCAAGTGCTCAGCACTGTACCAAATGTAGAGTGAGTGCAGTGAAGTACTGACAGTGGCTCTTCCTGACGATGATGGACAGACAGGCAGGGGCCAGGCTGAGAGGGGCCTTGCAGAGGCGCTTACCTGTATTCTGTGTGCAGGGGATGGCCATCAGTGGGGTAAGCAGGTGAGGGAGGTGAATAAATTTGCATTTTAGGAGGACCCCTTGGGTGCTCTTGTTGGCACTTGGACAGGAAGAGGCCAGAGGTAAGGCAGTTAGGAGGCTCTGTTTAGTCTGGGTGAGCAGTAATGTGGGCTTGAACCAGGGCCGTGGTGGCCAGGATGAGAGGCAGAGACTGAACCAGAGTATACGTGGAAGGGGCCTGATAGGACTTAGTGGCGATTGGGAATCAGGATGTGGGGAGTCAAGATAGGGAAGGGGAAGGTGACTTTAGGTTCTGTCTCAGGTAACTGGAAGAAGGGTCATGGCATCAGCTGTCCCAGGGGCTATAGGAGGGGCAGGATTGGGAGTAGAGCAGATTTGCAGTTCTGTTGGGGCATATTTCGTGTCTGTGCCCAGATCTTTATCGATTTTTCTTTCCCTTTTGCTTTTCCTGCATGGGTGGAAGTAGAAACTGGTAAAGGTACAAATTCTGGAGCATTGATACTGGGTGTCTTGCAGGTCCTGGCAGGAGAACATCTCTCTGAAAGAGCTCCAGAGCCGAGGCGTGTGTTTGCTGAAGCTGCAGGTGTCCAGCCAGTGCACCGGGCTGTACGGACGGCTGCTGGTCACCTTCGAGCCCAGGAGATGTGGGTCGGCGGCAGCTCTTCCCAGTAACAGCTTTACCTCTGGTGTGTGCGTGTTGTTGTGGACATAATATGTTGAAATATTGTTGGCACTCAAACTGTGACTTGTACTCTTATAACTTATAATGTGACTTGTACTCCAGATTACAGCGACCAGTTGGAGGATAAAACATTGCAGTGAAGAAGTCTTAATTAGAAATCGAATAATTTATGTGGCTTTTTGGTCATCTAGAGCAGCATTGTCCAAATGGCAGCCATTAGCCATGCATGGTCCTGGAACACTTGAAGTGTGGTTAATGTTTGCTGCAAGTGTAAAACACCTACCAGGTTTTGAAGATTATTTTGAAAACAATTTGGAATATCTCACAAGTAATTTTTTGAATACTGATTCCATGCTGAAATAATATTTTTCTTATATCGGGTTAAATAAAATATCTTGTTATTAAAAACAATTTACCTGTTTCTTTTAAATTCTTTAATATGGCTGGGTGCAGTGGCTCATGCCTGTAATGTCAGCATTTTGGGAGGCCCTGGTGGGAGGATTGCTTGAGGCCAGGAGTTTGACACCAGCCTGGGCAACATATAAAAGATGACGAAGAAAAAAAAGAACAAACAACAGCCTAGGCAACATATGAGATGCTGTCTCTACAAAAAAATTTTTAAAAAGATTAGCTGGGAATGGTAGTGCATGCCTGTAGTCCCAGTTACTTAGGAGGCTGAAGTGGGGGGATCACTTGAGCCCAGGAGTTCTTGGCTACAGTGAGCTATGATCATGCCACTGCACTCTAACCTGGACAACACAGCAAGACCCTATCTCTAAAAAAATATATTTTTTAAAAATATGGCTACTAGAAAACTTAAATTACACATGACTCTCTTTATATTTCTTTTTTTTTTTTTTTTTTTTTTTTTTTTTTTTTTTTTTTTTTTTTTTGAGACAGAGTCTCGCTTTGTTGTCCAGGCTAGAGTGAGTGCCGTGGCGTCAGCCTAGCTCACAGCAACCTCAAACTCCTGGGCTCAAGCGATCCTCCTGCCTCAGCCTCCCGAGTAGCTGGGACTACAGGCATGTGCCACCATGCCCGGCTAATTTTTTATATATATATCAGTTGGCCAATTAATTTCTTTCTATTTTTATAGTAGAGACGGGGTCTCGCTCTTGCTCAGGCTGGTTTTGAACTCCTGACCTTGAGCAATCCGCCCGCCTCGGCCTCCCAAGAGCTAGGATTACAGGCGTGAGCCACAGCGCCCGGCCTATATTTCTTTATAATGGACAGCCTTGGTCTAGACTGTTAAACATGCATAGTTCTGTATTTCTTTTTATTATTATTTTTTATTTTGTTTATCATTATTATTATTATTATTATTTATTTTTTTTTTTTTTTTTGAGACAGAGTCTCGCTTGTTGCCCAGGCTAGAGTGAGTGTCGTGGCGTCAGCCTAGCTCACAGCAACCTCAAACTCCTGGGCTCAAGCAATCCTGCTGCCTCAGCCTCCCGAGTAGCTGGGACTACAGGCATGCGCCACCATGCCCGGCTAATTTTTCTATATATATTAGTTGGCCAATTAATTTCTTTCTCTTTATAGTAGAGACGGGGTCTCACTCTTGCTCAGGCTGGTTTTGAACTCCTGACCTCGAGCAATCCGCCCGCCTCAGCCTCCCAGAGTGCTAGGATTACAGGCGTGAGCCACCGCGCCCGGCTTGTTTATTATTTTTAATTTTTATCTTTTTTTTTCTGATAGCTCAGTATGCAGAAAGCCCAAATAGTTCTGTATTTCTAAGCCTTTCTCATGCCAAGTGTGCTTTAGCTAAACTAGTGCCAGCCTGTTGGAAAGGAGGAGAGGTTAGAAGAACCTTCTTAACCATGCACCTGGGCTGCTTGTGTTAGACAACCTCAGCCCTGGAAGTCTACAGAAAATAATGCTGCCAGTGCTGTACTTTTCACTATAAAAGTCTCTCTACCTTTATTTTGGTGGTGACAGAGTTTTGTTGATTTCATGTTTTGATTTCCTAGATTTTTTTTTTTTTTTTTTTTTTGAGACAGTCTTGCTCTGTTGTCCAGGCTAGAGTGCCATTTTGTCAGCCTAGCTCACTGTAACCTCAGACTCCTGGGCTGAAGCAATCCTCCTGCCTCAGTCTCCTGAGTAGCTGGGACTATAGGCACGTGCCACCACACTCAGCTAATAATATTTTCTATTTCTAGTTGTCTGGCTATTTTTTTTTGTTGTTTTTTGGTAGAGAATGGGATCTCACTCTTGCTCAGGCTGGTCTTGAACTCCTGACCTCAAGTGATCCTCCTGCCTTGGCCGCCCATAGTGCTAGGATTACAGGCGTGACTCACCATACCTGGCCATGATTTCCTAGATTCTTTGTCAAACAATTGTTGGAAGGAATACTGGCCAGATTTGGAGATGAGATGAGGGGACTTGGGGGAAGGGCAGCAGGAGGAAACTGCTGCTTGGAGTCAGACCCGAGCAGAACTTGAATCTTACACTTTCTTGTTACGTGACCTAGAGTTAGTCACTCACCCTCCAGGGAACAACAGTGCTGTGTGGGGTGGCCATCAGGGTTAATGATCAAATGTGTATGCATTCACATTCAATCAGGAATTTGCAAAGGTAAAATTATATATTCATTTAATAATTGTCATGGAGTGAATGAACAAAGGAGATTAATGAATATTTGGTAAACAGAAAGAAGAAGTGGCATTTATGTAGAGAAGTAGCAAGCTGAAATTTTGGTGTTTTGATACAGCTATTGATCAAAGCCAGGTGAAGTGCTTATTTGTTTGTCTTCTGAGCAGTTATTAAGTCTCAGTAGCTCAGAAATATAAACCTGAAATGTGGGGTCCTATACAGGGTGGCCCATGAGAAAGCAGTTGTGGGGACGGGCTCCTTTGTCCTCAGTGCCGCAGTGGTCCCTGTGCACAGAGCCAAACCCCTGCCCTGGGACCATTATCTCGGGCGTTGTTGCCATCTACCGTTTGTCTTTATAAAATCAGGGAAGGAGATAGGGATGAGATTCAAGATGCAGATGAAACTCACTGTCTAGAAGATTTCAGACACAGAGCAAGTGGGGTGTAGACAGATACGAGCGACCCTGGCTTTTGTCTCAGTGTGGACTCTGTTTCAGCTATAACTGCCAGTGTTCCAGGTGACAAAACCCGGAGCACACTGGCATACGTAGGAAGGGAATGCTTTGGTTGTCCTGACTAGGAGGCTGGCTGCAGGACTCAGAGGAGCGTGCGGGACTCAGTTCTTCTTCGTTTCTTGGCTCTGTCCTCTGCTGGGTTGGTTTCCATCTCATACCCCTGCATCCTCTCAGGTTTCCGTCCGGGGGAGACAGTGAGGGTCTCTATGCAGATGCCCAAGCACAAGGCTCATTGCATCTTGGGGCTTTGATTTGGCCACATGCCCACCCTTGAACTAGTTGCTGTGCCAGGGGGCATGTGAAACACAGATGGGCCTAGGTGTGGGTCTGAGGAAGCCCCCAGACTCACCCGGCAGAGGGGAGACACCAAACAGTTATCAATGGCTGCAGAGAGATCCGTGTTGTATGGGTAGCAAACAGCCACTGTCCCCTTCCATACTGAAGTTCCATTTCTAACTGGAATGTTCTTCCCCAGATGTGCCTGTGGCCTTCCCTTCCTTCAGTGCCCACCTGCTTCCCTGCCATCCTCAGGCCCTTCCACAAGCTCTTTCTAAAATAGTGCCCTCGTCCCTCTCTGTCCCCTTCTTGTGCTTTATTTTTCCTTGGAGCACTGGCAGTGACATCTTATAGATCAGTGCGTTTGTTTCTCTCTCCTCCTGGTGTGAGGGCAGGGACGGGCCCTCAGGGTCACGGAGCAGACCAGTGGCCAGAGCAGGGCCTGGCACACAGTGGGCATTTTAGATATTGTATTGACTGTCATGCTTGTTTTGAATAGTTCATTGATCTCAAGTACATTTTCACAGATGATTTAGGTGTCAGTTAAAAATTTTTTTAGTATTAACTGATTTCATTTACTAAAGAAAGTAACAAAGACACAACGTCTGAAATGGGCTGGATTTCATGACATCAAAATCAATATTTGACTTTTTTCTGGGTTTTGTGTAACGGAGGTTTTGTTTTGCAGGCGATATCGTGGGCCTGTACGATGCTGCCAGCGAAGGCGGTCAGCTGGCCACCGGGATCCTGACCCGCATCACCCAGAAGTCGGCCACGGTGGCCTTTGATGAGTCCCACGATTTCCAGCTGAGCTTGGACCGAGAGCATTCCTACAGACTGTTGAAACTTGCCAATGACGTCACTTACAAGCGACTGAAAAAGTAAGTGTTTGCGGATGGAAATCATACGTAACATTTTCTTTAAACACAGCCAGCTCACTCCTGCCACTTCTCCGTTGAGCAGAGAGAGCAAGGCGTCCCCGAGTGCCCCACAGGTGAGATGGTGGCAGTGCTGGGGCAGGAGCTCGGTGCACTGAACCACTGGCTTTCGCCGAGCTGCTAATTGTGGTTTTCTCTCTTGGCAGAGCTCTGGTTGCGCTAAAGAAGTATCATTCTGGCCCCGCGTCCTTACTCATAGAGGTCCTCTTCGGCGCATCAGCCCCCAGTCCTGCTAGTGAAATAAGTAAGAACGCTGGGGTTTTCTTTTTCTTGAAATCGCTACCGAAAGTGTGGAGAACAATGTGACCTGGGCTGTTTTAGTGAGAGTTTGGGAAGTTCGACCAGAAGCTGTCTACCTTAACATCTTTGTAAAAGTTTCTGCGAATGAGGGCTGGGCACAGTGGCTCCCGCCTGTAATTCTAGCTCTCTGGGAGGCTGAGGCAGGAGGATCATTTGAGCTCAGGAGTTCGAGACCAGCTTGAGCAAGAGCGAGACCTCGCCTCTACTAAAAATAGAAAGAAAATTAGCTGGACAACTAAAAAAATATATAGAAAAAATTAGCCAGGTGCGGTGGCACATGCCTGTAGTTCAGCTACTTGGGAGGTTGAGGCAGGAGGATCGCTTGAGCCCAGGAGTTTGAGGTTGCTGTGAGCTAGGCTGACACCATGGCACTCTAGTCTGGGCAACAGAGTGAGATTCTGTCTCAAAAAAAATTTTATTTTTCTGCGAATGGCTTGCATAAACTAGACTGTCCTCCTTGTATTCAGAACTAAAGAAGTAGCTCATTCCATGGAGGTGTTTATCTTTTATTTTTATTTTTCACCATCTGTCTAACTAGATGAACCACTGAGTTTTTATTTAGTTATTTTTGAGACAAAGTCTCACTTTGTTGCCCAGGCTAGAGTGAGTGCTGTGGCATCAGCCTAGCTCACAGCAACCTCAAACTCCTGGGCTCAAGCGATCCTCCTGCCTCAGCCTCCCGAGTAGCTGGGACTACAGGCATGCACCACCATGTCCGGCTAAATTTTTCTATATATATTAGTTGGCCAATTAATTTCTTTCTATTTATAGTAGAGATGGGGGTCTCACTCTTGCTCAGGCTGGTTTCGAACTCCTGACCTTGAGAGATCCTCCTGCCTCAGCCTCCCAGAGTGCTAGGATTATAGGCGTGAGCCACTGTGCCCTGCCTTTAAATATTCATCTTCTTTTTTCATTTCCCTTTGGAAATTCTAAAAGCACTCACATTTCAATATTTTATTTTTGCCAAGCATTTACTGAGGGGCTACCGTGTGCTAGAAACTGAGTTGGAAATTTATTTACTGTGTTTTGGGGACCATGGTATGTCTTGATCATAGAGCTATTATGCAAGAAAAAGGGGACATGGATGGTGTGGAGTAGTGGAATGTGACGGGAACTTTGGATTCGATGGTCTGTCACTGGTCTCACACTCTGCCCTGATAACAGTTTTACACGTTGGCCGAAGCCTGGCAGGTCTAGAGCAGCACCCTTTCTTCTGGGCCCCTCCCCCGTTATCCCCCTCTGTGCAGCAGGCACCGTACAGTGACTGCTGTGGCCACAGAGCCGGACACAACGGTCCTCGCTCTCAAGAGCACAGAGCACAGGACCCAGGTCATTGGTCTTGGTCACGGCAGATTCAGAATAGAAATGCAGTCCTGGAATTTGTTAGTACTTTTGTGGTCACGTATTTGTCTTTGTCATTTTATGGGTACAAGAGGGACAATGTGGTAGGAACTAATATGTGCCAAGAAACACATACTTCATTTCTGTTATTCTAGAGCTGCGGTTCCTAACCCCCGGGCCACGGACTGGTACCCCAGGACTCTGCCACCCCCACCACAACACCTCCCTCCACGCTGTGGAAAAATTGTCTTCCATGTAACTTAGGAACCAGAGCTGCACAGCAGGAAGTGAGCGGCGGAGGCAGTGGCGGCGGCGGTGGGTGAGCTGGCGAAGCTTCATCTGTGTTTACCGCCGTCCCCATCGCTCACATCACCGCATAAGCTCCGCCCCCACACCCCCTGCTCTGTGCATGGAAAAATTGTCTTTCATAAAACCAGTCCCTGGTGCCACAAAGATTGGGGACCGCTGCTCTAGAATCTGAGTTGGGGCAAACTTTTTCCATAAAGGGCCAGTTGGTGAATATTTAGACTGTTTGGGCCATGCTGTAGCAGCAAGCAGCCAGAGACTGAGTGGGCCTGGCCACGTTCCAGTAAACCTTATGACAACAGGCAGCAGGCTGGACGTGGTCCAGTTTGCCGATTCTTTTGTTTTTTCTTTTGAGACAGAGTCTTGCTCTGTTTCCCTGGGTAGAGTGCAGTGGTGTCATCATAGCTCACTGCAACCTCAAACTCCTGGGCTTCAGAGATCTTCCTGCCTCAGGGTCCCGAGTAGCTGGGACCACAGGCGCATGCCACGATGCCCAGCCAATTTTTCTATTTTTTATAGAGACAGTGCCTTGCTCTTGGTCAGGCTGAGCTCAAGGATCCTCCCACTGTGGCCTCCCAGAGTGCTGGGATTACAGGCTTGAGCCACCTTGCCAGGCCATTGCTGGTTCTTGTTCTAGGAGGGGAGGAATCTTCTTGTTTTTTTTTGTTTGTTTGTTTTTTGTTTTTGAGACAGAGTCTCGCTTTGTTGCCCAGGCTAGAGTGAGTGCGGTGGCATCAGCCTAGCTCACAGCAACCTCAAACTCCTGGGCTCAAGTGATCCTCCTGCCTCAGCCTCCCAAATAGCTGGGACCACAGGCATGCGCCACCATGCCTGGCTAATTTTTTGTATATATATTAGTTGGTCAATTAATTTCTTTCTATTTATAGTAGAGAGGGGGTCTTGCTCTTGCTCAGGCTGGTTTTGAACTCTTGACCTTTAGCAATCCGCCCACCTCGGCTTCCCAGAGTGCTAGGATTACAGGCGTGAGCCACCATGCCCGGCCTAGGAGGAATCTTCTTTAGAAACAAAGCAGACCAGTTGTGAGTCGCTTGGATTGACCCTGTGGAGGTCGCATGTGTTCCTGTGTGCATCATTTATTGCCATCGGTGCACACTCTGCGGAGCAGCAGCAGGTGGCAGAGCGCTGGAGTCTAATGCTGTTGCTGCTTCCGCAGACCCGGTGGCATTCTACAACGCCTCCCTGGACGCCTCCCAGAAAGAAGCGGTTTCTTTTGCGCTGTCTCAGAAGGAACTTGCCATCATCCACGGGCCTCCTGGCACTGGGAAAACCACGACAGTGGTGGAAATAATCCTCCAAGCTGTGAAGCAAGGCTTAAAGGTGGGTGCTCCTTCCCTGTCAGAACCCCTCAGCTACTGGGGTGTCATGCTTAGCGGGGACTCAGCAAGGCCCCAGCCTCAGTTCTGGGACTGGTCGGGAACATCACTGAGCATTTGTTTGTTGAGCACTGGGCCAGGCGCTTTTTCATATCTGCCAGTCCCGTGGGACATGGGGCACACGCACGGGAACACCAGCCCGGGTTACTGAGAATGGCTGCTGGAAGCCCTCTGAGACTGCAGAGCCTTTGTTGTGCACCAGGCCACTGTCCAGGGTCTGTTGCTCAGCACAGCTGCTGTGCTTGGGGCCCTGCTGGGGCATGGAGTTGACGCCAGTGGGGTGGAGGTCATGCCAGGCATTTGCAGGGGCACGCCTGAGGCCTCCTTCCTGGACTCCTTTTTGTCTTGCGGTTGGGAGTACACAGAGACCTTCCTCTCTGCCTCTTCTGCCAGCTGCCGCTCACTTCTCGTAGCAGAACTGTAGTTCCAGAAGCAAGACTGAGCCCATTCAGAGAGATTCTTGCTGTGCGACTCTGGCAGACGATGAAACGGCTTCACTGGTGACATGTGGGTGCCCCATGACTATTTCAGGGCACACTTTAATTTTTTTAGACAGAGTCTCACTTTGTTGCCCAGGCTAGAGTGAGTGCTGTGGCGTCAGCCTAGTTCACAGCAACCTCAGACTCCTGGGCTCAAGCAATCCTCCTGCCTCAGCCTCCCGAGTAGCTGGGACCACAGGCATGCACCACCATGCCCGGCCTATTTTTTCTATATATATTAGTTGGCCAATTAATTTCTCTCTATTTATAGTAGAGACGGGGTCTCGCTCTTGCTCAGGCTGGTTTCGAACTCCTGACCTCGAGCAATCCGCCCGTCCCGGCCTCCCAGAGTGCTAGGATTACAGGCACGAGCTACCGCGCCCGGCCCACACTTTAATTTTTGAGTCTTCTCTTCCAGTTGCAAGTCACTTAACATGCTTTGGTGCTTTGGCGACTAACACATTTTGAAGATTATCCATTTGTAGGTTCCAGCTACACAGAGGTGGGATCAGTTTGCAGTAACGTGTCCTTTAGGCTGTCCTCATCCGTGTTAAAGCTGCACGCTCACACTGTAGCATGTGCAGCAATCAGCCTTGCCCTCTTTACCTTTGAGGCTTCCTGTTGTTTTAATGTCAACTCAAGTGGTTTGATCAGGAAAGAAACGACCAGACCCTCACTTGCGCTCGGCGCTCGCAGGTTCTGTGCTGCGCCCCCTCCAACGTCGCGGTGGACAATCTGGTGGAGCGTCTGGCTCGGTGTAAGCAACGGATTCTGCGCCTCGGCCACCCCTCCCGGATCCTGGAATCCATCCAGCAGCACTCCCTAGATGCCATCTTAGCGCGGAGTGACAATGCCCAGATTGTCGCAGATATCAGAAAGGACATCGATCAGGTCTTTGTATGTGTCTCAGGCAGCGTCCACTTGGCGTGTAGTTTCTGATCTGCAGCCTTTTTAAGGGGTGAACTGTATCTGTCTGTCTGCATTCCTCCTGCTCTTCTCTTGCCTCTATTGAGCAACTTAAAAAATTGGACTGCCCTTTTAGATAGAGAACTGTGCTCAGCCTTGAATAGAGACTCCACCATCTTCAAGGTACCTGATAGGTACATGAGGAGCTGTCTTTTTATTTATTTATTTAGAGACAGAGTCTCACTCTGCTGCCCAGGCTAGAGTGCCATGGGGTCAGCCTAGCTCACAGCAATCTCAAACTCCTGGGCTCAAGCAATCCTACTGCCTCAGCCTTCAGAGTAGCTGGGACTACAGGCATGTGCCACCATGCCCGGCTAATTTTTTCTATATATATTACTTGGCCAATTAATTTCTTTCTAGTTATAGTAGAGATGGGGTCTCGCTATTGCTCAGACTGGTTTCGAACTCCTGGCCTCGAGCAATCTGCCCACCTAGGCCTCCCAGAGTGCTAGGATTACAGGCATGAGCCACCGCGCCTGGCCGCTTTCCTTTTCTTATTCCTGGTTAAATCAGTGTCTCTCGGGATTTTCTTTCTCTGTAAATTAGGCAAAATAAAACACCTCCATCCCCCCTGTCAAAACTCCCTCCTCCAAACCAGACATCACAAGTGAGGAAGGGGTTATGTCTTTTTGGGGTAGCAAAGTGAATTGGGATTTAGGTAAGCATTTTATGGGTTGAAAAGAATTTTTTTTTTTTTTAAGGCCAGTCCAGTGCGGTAGCAAGAAGGGGGAAAGAGAAGAACAGGGAGTTCGATCTGTGAACAATCAAGTGGGGTAATTCACTACCTTCAGACCAGCCGAAAAAATTCTTTAATCTTTTGAAAATGTGGAATAGACATGAAGCTCAGCCTCTCCATTTATGAGCACCCACAACCCAGATCCTGAGATGGGCAGGAGCTTTTTCTTCCCCAAGAGCACGCCCGATGACTCTGCCCGGGGAAGGCTGGTCCAGTTTGTGGCGTCATCTGAGTCTGCAGTTGAAACACGGCCTGCTCCCGGGACTGGGAGCGTCCCCTTTCTGCCGCACCCCGTGTGGGGGACAGCGACTTTAGGGCAAGTTAGGACGTAGTGCTTGGTCACCCGTGTGTATCTGCGGCTCCTTCCAGACAGATTTTTTTTTTTTACTTTTTACTGCTTTTTAAGGAGCTCATTGAACTGGACCAACTGATTGTAAATAGAAATACTACATAGAGTTAAAGAAGGGCAAAGTCATGTCGAGAATAATTGCATTTTCTTTGCTCCCCTTTGCAGGCGAAAAACAAAAAGACCCAGGATAAGAGAGAGAAAAGTAATTTTCGAAATGAAATTAAGCTGTTGAGGAAAGAACTGAAGGTGAGGGAGGAAGCAGCCACGCTGGAAAGCCTCACGTCGGCGCGGGTGGTCCTCGCCACAAACACGGGTGAGCGAGGCGCCCCCATCCTGCCCGAGTGGCCTCAAAGGACGGGTTCGGGGTGCTCCCTCTTGTTCAGTTTTCTGGAGGGGCTCATGTAGGATTGCCATTATTTCTTCCTTAAATGTTGGATAGAGTTTAGCGGTGAAGCTGGACCTGGAATTTTTTCTTTTTAGAGAGATTTTTAACTGCAAATTCAGTTTCTTTGATAGATACAGGGCTATTCAGGTTGTCTCTTCTTTTTCTATTTTTTTTTTTTTTAAAAAAAATTCTGTCCCCCAGGCTAGAGTGCAGCATGACCTTGAATTCCTAGGCTCAACTGATCCTCCTGTCTCAGCCTCCTGAGTAGCTGAGACTACAGGTGTGCACCACCATGCCTGGCTAATTTTTTATTTTTTTTGTAGAGATGGGGGTCTCACTGTATTGCCTAGTCTGGTCTTGAACTCCTCAAGCAGTCCTGCTTCGACCTCTCAAAGTGCTGGGTTTTGTTTTTTTTTAACTTTTTTTTTAAATTTATTTCAGCATATTATGGGGGTACAGATTTTAAGGTTTCAATAAATGCCCATTACCCCCCTCCCCCCACAAGTCTGAGTTTCCAGCATGACCATACTCCAGATGGTGCACATCTCACTCTTTATGTATGTATATACCCGCCCCCTCCCCCTCCCCCATGCCCAATACCCTATTACTGTAGTACCTATGTGTCCAGTTAATACCAGTTAACTGCTCAGTTAATACCAGTTTGCTGGTGAGTATATGTGGTGCTTGTTTTTCCATTCTTGGGATACTTCACTTAGTAGTATGGGTTCCAGCTCTAACCAGGAAAATATAAGATGTGCTATATCACCATTGTTTCTTAGAGCTGAATAGTACTCCATGGTATACATATACCACATTTTATTAATCCATTCTTGGATTGATGGGCACTTGGGCTGTTTCCACAGCCTTGCAATTATGAATTGTGCTGTTATAAACATTCAAGTGCAGGTGTCTTTTTTGTAGAGTGTCATTGGATCTTTTAGGTAGATGCCCAGCAATGGGATTGCTGGATCAAATGGTAGATTCACTTGTATCGCTTTAAGATATCTCCATATTGCTTTCCACAGAGGCTGAACTAGTTTGCAGTCCCACCAGCAGTGTAGGAGTGTTCCTCTCTCTCCGCAACCACGCCAGCATTTATTGTTTGGAGACTTTTTGATAAAGGCCATTCTCACTGGAGTTAAGTGATATCTCATTGTGGTTTTGATTTGCATTTCCCTGATGATTAGAGATGTTGAGCATTTTTTCATATGTTTGTTGGCCATTCTTCTGTCTTCTTTAGAAGAGTTTCTGTTCAAGTCCTTTGCCCACTTTTTAATAGGGTTATTTGATTTTTTCTTGCTGATTTTCTAAGTATATTCTAGTTATCAGCCCCTTATCGGATGCGTAGTATGCAAAAATTTTCTCCCATTCTGTAGGATGTCTGTTTACTTTCATGAGTATTTCTTTGGCTGTGCAGAAGCTTTTTAGTTTGATCATGTCCCATTTATTTATTTTTGTTGCTGCTGTGATTGCCTTTGGGGACTTATTCATAAACTCTTTGCCTAGGCCGATGTCTAGGAGAGTGTTTCCAACATTTTCCTCTAGAATTCTAATATGTTATCCAGCGTGAGTTGGTTTTTGTGAGAGGTGAAAGGTGTGGGTCCTGCTTTAGCCTTCTACAAGTGGCTATCCAGTTTTCCCAGTACCATTTATTGAAAAGGGATTCTTTTCCCCAGCATATATTTTTGTCTGCTTTGTCAAAGATTAGGTGGCTATATGAGGATGGTTTTATATCAGGATTCTCAGATCTGTTCCACTGGTCAATATTTCTATTTTTGTGCCAATACCAGATTGATTTAATTACTACAGCTTTGTAGTATAGTTTGATATCTGGCATATTAATGCCTTCCATTTTGTTTTTGTTGCCTAGAATTGCTTTTGATATTCAGGGTCTTTTTTGGTTCCATACGAAGCATAAAATTATGCTGATGGGATTTTAATAGGTATTGTGTTGAATTTGTAGATCAGTTTGGGTAGTATAGACATTTTAATGATGTTGAGTCTGCCGATCCACGAGCATAATATGGATTTCCATCTGTTTACATCCTCTGCTATTTCCTTCCTCAGTGTTTCATAGTTCTCCCTGTAGAGGTCTTTTACGTCCTTGGTTAAGTATATTCCTAGGTACTTTAATTTCTTTGTTGCTATTGTGAAGGGAATTGAGTCTTTGATTTGGTTCTCAATTAGATTGCTGTTGGCGTATATGAATGCCTCTGATTTCTGTGTATTGCTTTTGTATCCTGAGACTTTACTAAATTCATTTATCAGTTCCAGGAGTTTCTTGGTTGAATCTTTGGGGTTTTCTAGATATAGTATCATATCATCAGCAAACAGTGAAAGTTTGATCTCTTCTGCCCCTATTTGGATACCTTTAATTCCATTTTCCTGTCTGATTGCTGTAGCCAGGACTTCCAAACGTGCTGGGTTTGTAGGTGTGAGCCACCATGCCCAACCATGGCCCAGGTAGTCTCTTTTTGAATGAACTTGTATCTTTCAAGAAATTTGTCCATTTAATCTAAATTGTCAAATTTAGAGGCATAAAGTTGTTCATAATATTCCCATATTCTTTTAATATCTACAACATCTGTGATGATATTATTCTCTTATTCCTGATACCAGTTTGTATATTCTCTTTTTTTCTGACCTGGCTAGAGGTTTTTCTGATCTTCCTAAAGAACCAACTTTTGATTTTTCTCTGTTGTTTTTCTGTTTGCTATTTCGTTGATTTTTTTTTTTTTTTTGAGACAGAGTCTCACTCTCTTGCCTGGGCTGGAGTGCTGTGGTGTCAGCCTAGCTCACAGCAACCTCAAACTCCTGGGCTCAAGCAATTTTCTTGCCTCAGCCTCCCGAGTAGCTGAGACTACAGGTACACTATGCCCGGCTAATTTTTTCTATTTTTAGTAGTTTTGGCTAATTTCTTTCTATTTATAGTAGAGACAGGGTCTCGCTCTTACTCAGGCTAGTCTCAAACTCCTGAGCTCAAGCAATCCTCCTGCCTCAGCCTCCCAGAGTGCTAGGATTACAGGCGTGAGCCACTGTGCCTGGCCCTTCACGTTGATATTGTTTCCTCTTTTGTTTATCTGGGTTGAATTTGCTCTTCTTTTTCTAGTTTCTTAAGGCTGAAGCTAAGATCATTGATTCGAGACCTTTCTTCTTTTCTGATATAAGCATTTCGCTCTACAAATGTCTTCCCCACAAATTCTGATGTGTTGTATTTTCATTCATTTCAAAATTTATCTCATTTGCCTTTTGGTTTTTTAGAAGTGTGCTATATTGTTTCCAATGGTTGGGGATTTTCTAGACATCCTTCTATTGTTTTTGTTCTTTCTTTCCTTTTCTTTAAAAAAAGATGAGGTCTGATTGTGTGGCCCAGGCTGGACTCAAACTCCTGGGCTCGATGATCTGTCACCTCAGCCTTCCGAGGAGCTGGGAGTATAGGCGTGGTCACAGATTTCTGTCGTTGATTTCTAATTTCATTCTGTGTAGTCAGAAGACTTGGCTCCTTTCACTGAGACTCATTTTATGATCCAGAATCTGGTCTCTCTTTGTGAATGTTCCATGTACACTTGAATAGAATGAGTGTTCTGATTTTGTTGGGGTGCTCTGTAAATAATGAGATCATGATGGTTGGTAGTGTTGTTCAAGTCTACTGTATCCTTCCTGATTGTCTACTTGTTATATCACTTTTTGAGAGAGGGGTGTTGAAATCTCTGAATATAATTATACCTGTCTGTTTCTCCTTGCTATCAGTTACTGCTTCATGTCTTTGGAAGTTCTTTATTTAGGGGAATGTCAGGCTATGCTTTCTTGATTAATTAACCAATTTGTCATTATGAAATAACCTTCTTTATCCCTGGCAATGGTATTTTTTTTTGAAATCTACTTTGATTTTTTTTTTTTTGAGACAGAGTCTCGCTTTCTTGCCCGGGCTAGAGTGAGTGCCGTGGCGTCAGCCTGGCTCACAACAACCTCAAACTCCTGGGCTCAAGCAGTTCTTCTGCCTCAGCCTCCTGAGTAGCTGGGACTACAGGCATGTGACACCATGCCCGGATAATTTTTTTCTATATATATTAGTTGGCCAATTAATTTCTCTCTATTTATAGTAGAGACGGGGGTCTCGCTCTTGCTTAGGCTGGTGTCGAACTCCTGACCTCGAGTAATCTGCCCACCTCGGCCTCCCAGAGTGCTAGGATTACAGGCGTGAGCCACTGCACCCAGCCTACTTTGATATTAAAGTAACTGTTCCATGGCTGGACGCAGCGGCTCACGCCTATAATCCTAGCACTCTGGGAGGCTGAGGTGGGCAGATTGCTCGAGGTCAGGAGTTCGACACCAGCCTGAGCAAGAGTGAGACCCTGTCTCTACTATAAATAGAGAGAAATTAATTGGCCAACTAATATATATAGAAAAAATTAGCCGGGCATGGTGGTGCATGCCTGTAGTCCCAGCTACTCGGGAGGCTAAGGCAGGAGGATTGCTTGAGCCCAGGAGTTTGAGGTTGCTGTGAGCCAGGCTGACGCCATGGCACTCACTCTAGCCCAAGCAACAAAGTAACACTCTGTCTCAAAAAAAAAAAAAAAAAAGTAACCGTTCCAGCTTTCTTTCTTTTTTTATTGTGATAAAAACCATAAACATAATCCCCAGCCATCTATAGAAAGAATAAAGATAAAATTTACTATCTTAACCTTTTTTTTTCTTTTTTGAGACAAGGTCTCACTCTGTCACCTGGGCTAGAGTGCCATGGCATCATCATAACTCATAGCAACCATAAATTCCTGGGCTCAAGCAATCCTCTTGCTTCAGCCTCCCAAGTAGCTGGGACTATAGGTGCATACCACTATGCCCGGCTAATTTTTCTGTTTTTTTTTTTTTTTTTGTAGAGATGAGGGTCTTGCTTGTGCTATCTGCACTGTGAAGTCACACGCGTGATCTAAATGCATCTCTTAGTTATCTAAAGCCCAGTCCAAGTTCTTTCACCCGTGTGGGTGCTTTTCTTAGCCATCTCTGAGAAGTTAGCCTCGAGAAATTTCTCAAGATACATATCTTCATCATAGCATAATACATACATCTTTAGCATAATTCACTCAGGCGGGATGCAGAAAGGGTGGGAGCTGACATTCACAGCATGTGTTAAAATCTGCCTTCCTGTGCCAGGCGCTTTACACGCGTCACCATTCAGGTGTCGCCATAACACGCGTGTGAGATGCGGGTGTGGCTGTGTCTGTGGACGGGTAAGCGGGCCGGGGCCCCAGGCTGTCTGGGGCTGGCGGGGACCCGGGTCTCACTCACAGCCCAGCTCCCCCCGCTGCGCCGCCCCGTGTTCCGGGAAGGAGAAGTCGGCGCTGCGGTTTGTGCTGTCAAGTACGTGGAAGTTTGTTCTCGGTGAACGTTCGGCACTTAATTGTTCTGTGTGTCCAAGGAAGAAACCTCAGAGGAGAATCAATTAAATTCTACTTTGAGAAAATGATGGAGATATGATCTTTAGAACTGAGACAGATTCCTGGGCTTGTGGTCACAGACCCAAGGAGGCGGTGAGTTTTGGTGGTTGAAGGTCAGGTAGCCCGTGGCCAGCGGACACCCCACCTTGCACTTAAATACAGATGGGTTGGAACCGTGAGTTTTCTAATGTTCTTCCCAAGTTTTTATTCCAAGAGGTCATTTATCCCACACAATTTTCACCCGAGACCCGATGATGACGTGAGTTGTGTCTCCCGGTGTGACTGCCGTCGTTAAGGCGCAGCCAGCGCCTCTGTAAAAACTCTCTGCTCCCTGTCCGACCAGGTGCTTCTTCCGACGGCCCTCTGAAGTTGCTGCCCGAGGGCTACTTCGACGTGGTGGTCGTGGACGAGTGCGCCCAGGCCCTGGAGGCCAGCTGCTGGATCCCGCTGCTGCAGGCCAGAAAGTGCATCCTGGCCGGAGATCACCGGCAGCTGCCGCCCACCACCGTCTCGCACAAGTAAGGGCCCCGCGCTGGAGGTGCCGTCCTCCGCCCCTCACCTGCCACCCCTTTCTGCCATCCTTCCAGGTCCAGCAGAAGTCCTGGGCTCACCCAGAAGCTTGGCTGTGCCTCCTTGGCGTGTTTCCCAGCTACAGCCCCCAGCCCATTTTACTGCGCTTACTCGTGCAGACTCTGATCTGTCGGGTCGGGTGCTCCTTGCAGCGGGGGGTTGTATCACCTTCCTCTTCACGTCCCCAGAGCCAGGTGCAGTGCCTGGCACTTTTCCAGGGCTCAGTCGGTCCTGTTGAGTTGAATGTCCCCCAATGAGCCAGGCCGGTTTGCTGGTGCAATGCAGTGAGCACCACTCCATGGGCTGCGCTAACGGCCTGTGGGTGGATCAGCTCACAGCCTGACATGGACCCTTTAGTCGTCAGTCTGCAGGCCTGTCCCCAGATGGGGGATGCTGGGCAGAGATGTGGCGTGCTGTGGCACTGCGGCCTAGCACAGGCCATCCTGGAGGGAAGAAGTGCGGCCACCCACCCCTCTCTCACCACTTTCCCACACTGTCCCTTACTCGCCACTCCGGCCCCACAGGCCTCACGCCCCTCCGCCTGGACCAGATGCTCCAACAAGCCCCTCAGATGGCCCCTCTACGTGGTCTCTCCTGACCGCCCCGTCTAGGCGGGATCCCTGTCACCTCGAGCCCCTTACTGTGGTTCACTTTGTTCCCTGGCAGTGTCGTGTGTTCATCTGCTCGTCTGCTCTTCCCACTAGAAAGTTCCACAGGCCTGCGAGCAGGCCCGGCACACAGGCTGTCTGTGAACGAGTCCATGGTCCATACCCAGAATGGCATCCATGGGTGAAACTCTAGGATGCCGGCATTGAGGCCCCCTGTGCTTAGACATTACTTTCTTCCGATTTCTCTGGCTGTTTGAAAGTCTGCGTCACTGTGGGTGTGCAGACACCATGATCAAACCTGAAACTCTTGTTGTTTTCTGAGGACCAGGAAAAGGGGTGTGCAAGGAAGTCGGTCAGATGGGACTCATGAAAGGGAGCAGGCGGCCTAGGAGTCGGGGATATGTAGCCCAGGATGCCTGGGAGAAAGACAGCCTCAAAAGTAGTCCTTCACAGTGAGGATTTGGGAGGGAGATGTCCGTGGGAGGGATAGAGGAGAGTGCTGGGAAAATGCCTTTTGGAAGATCGTCCTGGCGGGAGAAGCGTAGGAATCCGGAGTGGAACCTCCCCAGGAGAGGGAAGGGGCTCGCTGGGTTGTTTGTCCATTTGGCTTGTTCCAGGGAGAGGTTCTGAAGGTGTCCTTACGACAGGGCTTTGTCCTCCAGAAAGCCTTTGTGTGGAGCAAGTGCGGATCTCTGCCCTTGGGGGCCCCTTGTGTCCCTGGAGAAAGTAGGCTGGTTTGGGGGGGATGTCGGGTGGAGCCGTGCTGCGTGCTTTCTAGGTTTGCAGTTGGTGCTGATCATCACTTCACTTCTTTGGCATTCATTATCTTTAGTAGAGAATTTAGTAAAGATAGGTTAATCACAGAGGTCGTATATTTCCAGAGGGAGGATCTTTGAAGTGGAATTGGGGACTTTCCCCCCAGTTTTGGTGGCTGTCAACTTGGGGAGAGACGCTGTGCCGTAGTGCTGCCTGGTGCGCCGAAGCTCGCTAGCTGGTGGTCTCGGGCTGGTGACTTAACCTCTCTGTGTCTCACTCTCCTGATATGTAATGTGGGAATCATAACAGTAGCCACCTCACAAGGTGTGAGGGTAATAATATAGGTGACGCAATGATGCTGAGAGCAGCGCCTGGCACCTGGGGAGCGCTCCATGCGTGCTAGCTGTTGCTAGTAGTAGTGGACCTATGGCTAGAGCATGTGATGATTCTTTGTAAAACCTACCTGTGTTGGTTTCCTGTCATTGCTTTAACAAATTGCCACAGACTTAGTGGCTTAAAACAGCACAGGTTTATGGTCTTGCAGTTCTGGGCTCCACATGTCCAGAATCGGTGCCACTGGTCTTGATCGGGGACGAGAATCAAGTGTCGGCAGGGCTGGCTCCTCTGGAGGCTCCGGGCGAGCCCGTCCCCGTGCCCTTTCCAGCTTCCAGAGGCCGCCCCAACCTCTCCGTCTCTGCAGCCGGCAGCGCAGCGTCTTCAAGCATCTTCTCTCGTCAAATGGCCTTCTCTGACCCTGACCCTCCAACCGCCCGCCCCGCCAGGCCCTTGTCATTACTCTGTCATTGCCATCTCCCCATCGCGGGATCCTTGACTTTGTCTCATCTGCAGAGTCCCTGCCGTCACGTAGGGGACAAAGTCACAGGTCCTGGTGATCAGGCCGTGGCGCCTTTGGGGCTGTGACTCGCCGTCCCACCTCGGGCTACCTTTAGGTTGGAAGCCAGCGGTGAGTTGGGTCCCGAAGTTTGAGGGCCGCTTCCTCACTCGCTGTGGGCTCACCCCGGACTCTGGGACTCGGCCCTCCTTCCCGTTCTCCCCCTCTCGTTCCAGGGCCGCGCAGGCGGGGCTGTCGCGCAGCCTGATGGAGCGCCTGGCCGAGGCGCTGGGCGCGAGCGTGCTGCGGACGCTGACCGTGCAGTACCGCATGCACCAGGCCATCATGCGGTGGGCCTCGGAGGCCATGTACCAGGGCCAGCTCACGGCCCACCCTTCGGTGGCAGGCCACCTCCTGAGGTGGGTGACTGGGCTCCGCCCCCTTCCCTCTGCCCCAGCCGACCCACCAGGGTCACCCGGTTGTAAGCAGTAAGCGCAAGTGAGACGTGTTCCACTTAGACTTCGGAGTTCGGGTCGACTCCGAGACTCATCTTCTGGAAGGCAGCACGGCCTCGCCCGGAGAGCCGGCCCAGGCCTGCTCCAGCTGCTGTCCCCCTGCTCGCCCTGCGCCCTGGGGCGGCCCCTGGAGGGAAGGGTTGGTTCCCTGGTGTGGGGTTTAGGTGCCGCTCTCCAGCTGGGCCCTTACATGCTCCCTCTGTGCCGCGTGCCAGGGACCTGCCGGGCGTGGCCGCCACGGAGGAGACGGGCGTGCCCCTGCTGCTCGTGGACACTGCCGGCTGCGGGCTGTTTGAGCTGGAGGAGGAGGATGACCAGTCGAGAGGGAACCCCGGTGAGCCTGCGTGGGATGCTTCCGCTTTTTAAAAACAAAAGTCACTTTACATTGCTTAATTCAGGGAGGAACTGGGTGAAAGAAAGAGGCAGTGAGAGCCAGTCACTGATGGGCATGGGGGCCTTGGAGGCAGACACTACGAAAGGCTGAGCAGCATCGAGTTCTTCTTAGGGACAGATGGGCTGGGCGACATTCTGTGGCCTTCGGCTGGACGCAGGGGCCGGGCGCTGCCCGCTTGGTCTGGTCGTGAGAATCTGTCCTGGGCTCACGCCACTGCCTCCCCAGACACAGACGGCCACCCAGACACGGACGGTGTCCACTGTTTGCGTGAAACTCCAGCTGTCGGGGTGCTGCTGACCCTGGCTGTCCCGTGAGGTGGTCAGCTCCCGTCAGTCCCCGGGACACAGCGCAGGAGCTGCTGTCGGGAGACAGGAGCCTGAAACGGGCGTGAGTGGTGGGTGCCAGCTCGGCGTGCCCCTGCGCTGGAACCTGTTCTTGATTCCCTGCAGGCGAAGTCCGCCTCGTCAGTCTGCACATCCAGGCCCTGGTGGATGCTGGTGTCCAAGCAAGGGACATTGCTGTCATCACGCCGTACAACCTCCAGGTGCGGGAGGGACCCCCGTTTTGTCTCTGTACACAGCAGTTGGGACTCAGTCAACCTAGAGGCCCCCAGAAAAAGGGCAAGCTATTGGCTGTCGTGACCTAAAAGTCCAGGAGTGGGGCCGCCCTCATCACGACTGGATCCAGGGCCAACAGGATACCAGCCAGAGCCCCTCTGTCTGTCCGTCTGTCTTACCTCCTGTGCTCCTGCCCATCCTGATCTCAGCTTGATTCCCCTGGGTCGGCTCTGTACTCAGGCTGGCTTTCCCAGGTGGCCGGCAACCTGCGGATGGCACCGTCCTGCTGTTGGCAGTCCTGGCGGAGCAGCCTGTGCCTTTACAGCGTTTCCCAGAGAGCCTCAGCTTTGCACAGGGGTCCTCAAACTACGGCCCGTGGGCCACATGCGGCCCACCAAGGACATTTATCTGGCCCACCGCGTGTTTTTGCCCCGCTGCCTGTCCTGCTTAGCAGCCGACTCGTCCCAGGCCCGCAGTGCGCACGTGTGGAATGTGCGCCGTGCTCTCCAACGGTCTGAGGGACAGTGAACCGGCCCCCTGTTTAAAAAGTTTGAGGACCCCTGGCTTTGCATCTCATTAGTCAGGCTCAGGTGTGTCCCCACGCCTGTCTTGTTTAGTAGGAAAGACATACCTGCTTGAGTTTCTTGGGGTCCGTGGAAGTGGCCGTCACCCCTTTTGGGTGCACAGGCATCGTCACGGGGCTGTCTGAGGCCGGTGACTGGCCCACGAGCCAAAAGAAATGATAAATTGCCGGTGGTGGTGGTGTCCTCTTTGCCGTGCCGACGTGCCACCAGCTGCTCATTGTTATGCGTGTGGGCGGGTGTGAGGGCCGGGGGGCTGGCGGGGCGTGGGGCTGCAGCCGTGCTCCCCGCGTTCCAGGTGGACCTGCTCAGGCAGAGCCTCGCGCACAAGCACCCCGAGCTGGAAATCAGGTCCGTCGACGGCTTCCAAGGGCGAGAGAAGGAGGCAGTGGTACTGTCCTTCGTCAGGTCCAACAGGAAAGGTACGTGGTCCCTGCTGAGTCCCCCGGGGCGGGCACAGAGCAGCCGTGCTGATTCAGGGGCACGCTGGATCTGCGCCAGGTGCCACGCCAGTCGCCATGAGGCGACGGCATGTCACTGTCAGGCAACGGGACTCACGAGCGCGGAGCCATGAGGGTTCCAGCAGGACCCCGCTCAGGTGCTCAGCCCAGCCGGGGGCGGGGCAGGCGCAGTCCTGGAAGGTGGCACGTGAGGGCGTGGTCGGTGGGGGAGGGGTGGCGGGAGGTTTGCGCCCTACCGAGGACACGGAGCCCCGCAAGCCCAGGGCTGGTCCTCTAGCCTCAGGTGGATGAGCCTCAGGGTGCGGTTTTTGTGCCGGTGCGTTTTATGGGCATCCTGTTCAGTGAGGCAGAGTTGAGCCCAGAGATAGCGCAGTTGATGGGCTCGGTGAAGCATTTTCAGTCGGGGGTTGACAACAGAGAAGGCAGTGGGACAGGCTGTGGTGGGAGAAAGAACAGAAGAAGGTACTGGAAGGTTCCCTGTGCTTTCCCTCGGGTGTCGGCCACTGCCAGTCCCTGGCGGCCTCCTGGGTCTGTACTCAGGGAGGAGTCGATACTTCCTTGGGAAGGAGCACGGCCTACGAGCCACGAAACCCCAAATGGAGCACCCCAGAGTGCCACGTGATCGGTGGTGGGAACCGAGAGCCGAGCAGACGTGGCCCCCCGGCCGTGCCATGGAGGGCGGTGGCGGTGTGGGAGGCTGGGCGGGGTTGCGATGCTTCGGTGGCTGCTCCCGTGGGGGTGTGGGAGCCGACTTCTGTTGCTCAGACTCAGCCCTGCTCCTCGCTGCTCTGGCCCTTCTTTAGGCGAAGTTGGCTTTCTTGCTGAGGACCGGCGGATCAACGTGGCCATCACCCGCGCACGGCGCCACGTGGCGGTTGTCTGCGACTCCCGCACCGTCAACAACCACGAGTTTTTGAAGAAACTGGTGGAGTATTTCACAGAGCACGGGGAAGTGCGCACAGCCTTTGAGTATCTTGATGACATCGTCCCTGAAAACTATTCCCATGAGGGTTCCCAGGGCCACAGCCAAGCCACCTCAAAGCCCCAAGGCCCTGCTGCGTCTGCCAAGGACGCTCCTGGAGGCCGGCGACAGGAGGCAGCCCGGGAGGCCGGAGCGGCTGCCAGACGGGACCAGAAGAAGCCGGGTGGAAAACCTTTGCTCTCTAAAGCCCAGTGTCAACCCAGCCTCAATGGGGGCAGCTTGGAGGGAGCGGAGAGCAGAGACAGCGTGGACCGCTTCCGGGCCATGATAGTGGAGTTTGTGGCCAGTGAGAAGACGCAGTTGGAGTTTCCTGCATCCCTGAATTCACACGACAGGTTGTGGGTCCACCAAATAGCCGAGGAGCACGGGCTGAGGCATGACAGCGCCGGAGAAGGGAAGAAGCGCTTCATCACCGTGAGCAAGAGGGCCCCGGCACCGCCAGCACCTGCGGCAGCGGCCGGCAGCCAGGCCGTTCTCCGGCCGGAGCCCCCCTGCCCTGTGCAGACGCAGCACCCGCCCAGGGAGCCGGGCGAGGGACAGGCGGATCTGAAGGTGCCACCCCCGGAGAGGACACAGCGGGAGAGGGCTGGGCAGGAGCGGCCAGCCAAGAAGGAGCAGCAGGCTGCAGGCTCGGGGCCACAGAAGCTTCCAGAAAAGAAAAAGAAAAAAGTAAAAGGTAAGTCATATGAGAACACAGGAGTTGTGTCTCCTTACAGGGGTGTTGGTCCCACTTAAACCCACCTGCCTCCCTGGAAAAAATCCGGGACTTCCTCCTGGCAGTGCAGCCGCCTGATTCTTAGTCATGTGACTTGCGTCTCCTGGCTTGATCTGGGCTCCCCCAGGGCAGCGACTGGGTCACAGTCTCCTTGTTCCAGAGCCTTGTGTGGGGCGAGCACGAGGGAGGTGCTCGGAGCACGTTGTTCACTGCAGAGGAAGGGCCCGGAAGAGCAGACTTGGGCGGCTCACTGGAGCCCCTCTGGGGACCGGGAGGTGATCCCGGGCTCCCACCCTGCAGGTGGCCCTGGGGGCCGTGGCCTTGCGCAGCAGCAGGGCTCAGTGTGTTGGAAGCCATCTAGGGCACAGGCTCAGAGCCACAGGGGCTCCCGAGTGCAGGACCGTCCTCGCAGCGGGCTGCGCAGAGTCCGTGACAGGCCGTCTCCCTGTCGGCAAGACCGCGAAGGACTTCCTGCTCCCGTTTGTTCATTTAATTCCTGTGAGTGGAGCAGCGCAAACATAATTCGTGGTTTTTAAAACTAGCCTTCCTGAGCCTGGGGATCCAGATTAATTCAAGCCACAGGTATTTATTGAGCAGCTACTGCATACCACCAGGCTTTGCGCTAGAGAACAAGGCTGCTGCCACCCACGTCCCCAGCACAGACGGTGCGGCAGAGGGAGGAGACACGACCGCTCTTCAACCTTGAACGAGCATTCCGTGAGGCCACGGAGAGGAGAGTGCCACGCCTGTGCCAGCAGGGCCCGGCCTGCCTCCTGCAGGGAGCAGCGTGTGCTGGCGGGTGCATCGTGGTCACTTTGGAACCGAGTGTCCTGGAGAGGTCTTGCCCAGTTTGAGGGACTGTGGCACCACTTTTGAGGTGTTCCTTCAGGCAGCCACCTGCGGGAGTCCATTTCCCGCTCCAGCTCTGAACATGACCTGTCCTGCAGGGATCCGACCTCTGTGCCAGTGTCTCAGCTGCAGCTGAGAAGCCGGGCCCCTGGTGGGGAGGCGCCGTGGCTGTGTGCACAGGACCTGCCCTGGGTCCACCTGCTGACACGCAGGAGCACGGCCAGGTCACCTGAGCCTCCAGTTGGAGGCAGGAGCATTGGGTGGAGTGATGGGAACAGACTGGCCGTCCTTACGTTTATGAGATTTCCCAGCATGCTCTCCTTCTCGCCCCCCACTGGGGACTGGACACGCTCTGCCTGGTCCTCATGTCCCAAGGGCTCTTGCTCCATCGAGGGTGCTGAGAATGGGGAGCCTGTGGTTGGCATGGCCTTCTCCAGGGCTCTTAGCGCTGCTCCTGGGGCACGGCGGGGTCAGTGGCCCTCTCCCTCCCCGACCCCAGTGGCCTCCAGGCCTCGTGTGTGAGCGCAGTGGTGCTGACCCTGCACAGGGCCTGTGGCCTTCTCCACACTCCCCACCTCTGAGGCCGACGGCTCTGACCACAGTGTGTCTGGCTTCTGCGTGTGCCCAGTACTGGGAGCCACACGTGCCCCCCTGTGTCCCATCCCCCAGCAGAGCAGACCGACACCAGCTGCCCGGGTGTCCTTCCCTCTGCTCTCCACACAGCCCGTGTGTGTGTATGTGTGTGTGTTTATCACATGTGTGCTTTCCAGAATTGTGACAGATATAACTGCATTTATTTCCCATGTGTGAGCATTTTCCTATTACTAAAAAATATTTTCATGCAGCTGGTTAAAAATGTTAAGGGTCTTCTAACCTGTGAACTGTTTCTATGGCTTTGGACTGTTACTTTGTTTTGGGGTTTTGTTTTTATGGTTAATACCATAAGGAGCATCTCATACTTGAATGTTTCTCTGGATTACAGAGGTTGAACTTTTCAGACACTGTATACACTGCGAACCCCTTCCTGCAGAGTCTGTGTCCACTGTCACACCGCCCAGCGGTGACCATATTGCATGTGTTCAGAGGGACATTCCTGGCTATTAGCTCAGCGAAGAGTAAGGGGACGTCTGAGGGGCCACTCAAAGCCTGGACGAGGCCGGGCGCTGTGGCTCACGCCTGTAATTCTAGCTCTTGGGAGGCCGAGGCGGGCGGATTGCTCAAGGTCAAGAGTTCAAAACCAGCCTGAGCAAGAGCAAGACCCCGTCTCTACTATAAATAGAAAGAAATTAATTGGCCAACTGATATATATATAAAAAATTAGCCGGGCATGGTGGCGCATGCCTGTAGTCCCAGCTACTCGGGAGGCTGAGGCAGTAGGATTGCTTGAGCCCAGGAGTTTGAGGTTGCTGTGAGCTAGGCTGACGCCACGGCACTCACTCTAGCCTGGACAACAAAGCGAGACTCTGTCTCAAAAAAAAAAAAAAAAAAAAAGCCTGGACGGACACGGAGTCGACCGAGTGCATACGGGCACACTCACGCTAAACCCGTGGGCAGGAGGTGCTGGGCGCAGCCTTGCAGCGGGGCCCACAAGGGGCTGCCGCGGTTTATCCTCGTGCCCGGTGGGAGTGTTCAGGCCGGACTCTGCTCTTCCCTGTCTGCCAAGTGACACTGTCCTTCCCCCAGGACACATGGTCATAGATCTGCCCTCGGAGGAGGACTTCGACGCCCTGGTTTCTGCTGCCGTTCGGGCTGACAACACCTGTGGCCTTCCTGCGTGCACGGCCAGCGTCGCCACCCTGGGCCAGCTCTGCCAGCTCTGCGGCCGCCGCTACTGCTTCAGACACCACCTGCCCGAGGTACACGGGTTCCCGCCCAGGAGCAGACTGCAGGGAGGGTGGCGGGAGCCGCCTCTTGAGGGGGCAGGTGCTGGGCAGACCTACTCCAGCCAGCTCTCAACACCTTGAAGGTGTTCTCTTTAAAAAACAGCAATCAGACGATGGCTCATGAATCTGCCCACTGTCTGTGGGTTCATCTGTCTGTTTAGGACGGGCTGGGGGCTGTGGCCCGTTTCCTCGAGCACTCAGGGGTAAGAACCCTCCCGGCCAGGTGTGGGCACCTGTGGGGCGCTGGGGGCCGGAGCAGGCCTTGTCTTTCCCCTGGGGAGTGCTGGGCCTGGTAGGGGGTCTTGCTCCAAGCAAAGAAACCCAGGGGCCAAGGTGGCCATGCGGGGACCCACCCAGATGCAGCAGTCAGTGGGGGCTTCCTGGAGGAAGTAACACTGGGGCCGAGACTGAGGGATGGAAGGTGGGGAGCTGAGCGGAGGGCAGGGGTGACCGCAGGCCGGCGGGCAGCCCTTACTGTGTGTGCAAAGGCCCCGGGCGTGGTCGGGGAGCTGGAGTAGGGTGCAGGCAGCATGGGAGAGTTGGGCTGGGCAAGGCGAGCCAGCCAGAGGGGTCAGACCTGACCTGAAGGCGGCAGGGGTCCCTGGGGGTGTCAGCAGGGCCGTGACGTCGCCAGACTTGGCTGCAGCGTGGAGGAGGTGGGGGCTGGGAGGTAGCGCCAAGTGGCCCAGGGGCCGTGCGGTTGGTCGGGTAGTGTCCACATAGTCTGTCCTCATAGTCTGGGTGCTCCAGCCGCCAGCCCCGCCAGGGTGCAGAGCCCGCCCTGCCTGGCAGCGTGCAGGGTGCAGGAGCGCCTCGGGGGCTCTCTGTGATCTCACGTGGGGGCTCCCGCAGCCCCCAAGCTCTCCGATGGGCAGAGATGCAGGGTCTCTCCCTGCCCCAAGCAGCCCAGCGCTGACTCTCGGCCCTCCCCAGGTCCACGGCTGCGGCGAGAGGGCTCGCGCCCACGCGCGGCAGAGGATCAGCCGGGAAGGGGTCCTCTACGCCGGCAGCGGGACCAAGGACCGGTCCCTGGACCCAGCCAAGCGGGCCCAGCTGCAGAGGCGGCTGGATAAGAAGCTGGGGGAGCTGAGCGGCCAGAGGGCGAGCAGGAAGAAGGAGAAGGGGACCTGACTCGTCGTCCCCACACGGGCCCCCCCGGGTCTGCTGGGAGGGGCACGGCTCCCCGAGGCAGGACCCGCCGCCCAGGGAGCCACCAAGCCCACGCTCTGCCTCCAGAGGGCCGGTGGGGTGGAGGGCCCGTGGGGGAGGTTGGACTTCGGCCCCCAGGGCTGAGGGTCCGCTGTGTGGGCGGCACGGGGCGGGCCCTTCCTGACGCCCCCTGGCCGCTTCCCGCCTCTTCCTTCGCTCCCGGCGTCTGGGTCCCGGGAAGGTTCTGCTGCCTGGACACACGCCTGGCCGCACACCGTCAAAGCAGCGACCCCTGTCCGGGGCTGGCCAGCTCTCAGCCCCTTAGGGCGGGGGTGCTGTGAAGAGACAGGAAGCTCAGCCTTGCTAAGTGTGCTCAGAGTGGCCTGGGCGGCCACTGTCCTGCCTTCTGTCCCTGCGCCCGCAGCGACACCCCACCGCCAGGGCAGCAGGCGCCTTCAGGGCTCCGGGGGCCCCGGCCTGAGCTGGCCCTTCCTCTGTGCTGCGGTTTGGGGACCCGGTGACCGTCTGGGAAACAGCCGTCCCAGAGTGTCAGCGTGGCCAGCACTGACCCGGAGCCCTCTCGAGCCTTCTCCGGTGTTCTTCGCCAACTTCTCCATTTAAGAGAACCTCAGGTGGATGTACTTTAGCCTCAGGTTTTTGTTCTGTTCCAAAAGGATATAAATTATTTAAAAATTAAATAAAAATATGCATACTGTCCACAGTATGTTTGCTGTGTGTCTGAAGTGAACACTCCAGAATGGCATGACCTCTGACCTCCCGTGGCAGACACTCCTCACAGACAGTTGCCCACTCTCCTTAAACCCCATTTATGCCCAACTTGTGGATATTCGTGCACATTTCTGGACCTTGTGGCCTTCAGAGTGGAGACGGCCTCCCTGACCTGCACCCGAGGGTCTGTGCCCAGGTGCCACTAGTCACACCTGTATCAAGGTGCCCTGCAGGACACACGGCACAGAGATGCCAGGCCTGCACACTTGGACCCCTCTGCTTTTGCCGGGGCTGGGCTTCCCTCTCTCCCCGCTGCCGGCCCACTCTAGGCCCCTCCCCCTTTTGCGGACGCCCTCCTCCCTCCCATCTAGTGGCTTTTGGACTGACTTGCTGGGGACGACGGGGAAGGGGCAGGGACTCTGCTGCATTCGGTAGTCACGTGCCACAGGGTTACTCAGTTCCTTCTCAGAGCGCAGACGGTGCCGCCCCCTGCAGAGTGCTGCCGAGTGTCGCAGACACTGTGGGTCCCACGCCCCTCGGGGACCGTGGCTGGTGGGAAATGGACGTGCCAGTGGCTGCCGGCAAGGGACCGAGAGAGCCAGGCTGGAAGTGTGTCCTGCGGTGGTGGGCTGTGGTGGTGGGGTGCGGTCTGCGAGGGTGTGGCCTTTGTCTCCCTTGGGCTTGGGCTTCAGCGCCCTGCCACCCAGAAGCTGTGTCCTCAGCCGGGACAGGGGACCTCGCCCTTCTGGCCATAGCAAGGCCAGGCTCAGGGAAGGGCCGGAATCCAAGCAGGGCCAGAGTTCTGCTCTGGGGCTGACCGGCAAATGCTGAAAGAGATGTTGGCTCCTCTTCCGCTGGAGATGGCCGGCAGCCACCCGCCCTGCCTCCTAGCGGAAGCCCGTCTGCAGGAGAGGAGGACGCCAAAGAGAAACAGACCCTGAAACAGAGGTGGGGGAATGGCCCGATGACAGTGTTTGAGCACCTGGATCTAGCCACACCTGACCTCCATCCCGCTCTTCCCAGTGTCCTGAAGCAGTGAATTCCCCTAGCTGAAGAAGGACTGCCTTGGGTTTTTGTCACTTGCTGCCAAAGGATCTTTGCTGCTCCAGTCTTGCCCACATCTGTCTTTCTGGGTCTACCCACTCCCAGCCTGGACGGTGCAAAGTCAGTGTCCCTCCACCCATTAGAGAAAGAGCAGGGTTGGCATCCAAGCCCTGCACCTTCATCCAGGTGCTGCTCCTGTGGGTTGTCCCACCAGGAAGAGCTTAGAGTAGAGGGAGGCCGGCAGTGTGGGTCGCGGTGGCAGGACCTGCGTCTGAATGCCAGCACCACCGTCCACTGTGTGGCTTCAGCAAGTCACACCCCTCTCTGGGCCCGTTTGCTCATCGCAGAGCAGGCTGGGAACAGTGGCCGCCTCGCCAGCCCTGCTGAGGTTGAGGGAGGCACAGCGTGCAGCAGGAAGCCCTCGCAAGGCCCGGGCCCGGTCAGAGGTCTCCGTGGTGCGCGGCAGCGTCTGTCGGGTGGCCGTCACACCCCCAGCCCGTCCCCCGCAGGGACCACTCTCCCTTCCACTGCTGACCTTGCTCAAGCCATGGGCGACGTGTCA
This sequence comes from Microcebus murinus, assembly GCF_040939455.1. Lineage (NCBI taxonomy): Eukaryota > Metazoa > Chordata > Mammalia > Primates > Cheirogaleidae > Microcebus > Microcebus murinus. The sequence goes on from NC_134107.1 coordinate 9,024,119, forward strand.
TTAAGATGTCAGAGTTGAAGGTTGCAGCATAAGACGTTTGCATTTCTCATCCCAGGGAGGCCTTGTTAGGAAAATGTTTGTAGCTGGTTGCTTGGAAAATGTCCTACTGTTCGCCCGGGACGGAGTAGCCCACAAAAAGGAAAAACTCATCCCAAGCCAAACGCCGCCCTTGCCAGCAAGTGTGGCCTCGCTGGGAGCGGCTGCAGCCTGTGGCCCTCCCGCAAGCGGGGACCGTGCGTGGTGAGGATTCCCTTCCCGCGAGGCTGCCCGCTGCCTGCGGAGGCGCCGCCGAGGGCCCCTGCCGTTCGCTCCTGCCCTCGGCGAAGGGCAGTGGCAGCCCAGCACGGCTGGAGCCACTGTCAGCCCTGGGGTTTGTTCCCAGGCTTTCCACGGATGTGCTGCATAGTTTTGTGCCTCAGTTTCCTCCTCTGTGAAACGGGGAACCTACAAGCCCCTCTCACGGGGTTGTGGTGAAGGTGGGATGCGTTGAGCACACAAGGCGCAGGGAACAGAGCCTCGAACCTCGCTGTGCGGCCACCATCGTCATCGTCCCGCAAAGCTGCAGCGAGGCAGGTGCAGCCCGCAGTGGGGTTCAGTGAATGCCCTTTCCCGCTCTAGACGGGGGCGAGGGTGCCCAGGGTCCCGGGAGCCCGAGCCGGTCAGCTGCCAGGACGTCGCCGCTCCCCCAGCGGGGCTTCCCTGCAGGTGACCCGGCTCGCCCCAGGCCCTGCCCGGCAGGCGCCCTCCGTGTGTGCCTTGGCTGCTTTGGAGCCCTGCCCTGGGGGTCACCGGCGTGGGCAGGCGGGCACCACGCTGCTTGGGAGATTGTAGGCCCAAGTTACAACCTTGGCACTTAAAAGGAATTGCATTCTTTGCCAGGAGCATGGCAAAAGCTGCAGCCTTATTTGGTCTGGAAACTTCTTTGCTTGCAGGAAAAGTGGAGTGGGCAGGCAGACCTCTCCTGTGGGCGGGCAGATGCGTAGCTGGTGCTGAGTTGTCCCGGGCTGTGCTGCCCGGTTTGAGAATTGTTTCCATCTCGCTCCTCCGTTTTGGGCGGCTGGCCTTTCCCGGCGGTGGCGTCTCCCTTCTCCCCTGAACTCAGCCCGGCTCTGACCCCTGCCCCCACCTGCCAATGAAGTATTTTGTTGTGCGGCTTGCTTGCTTTTTCTTTCAATAGTCCAAAGCCAGTTCAAAGTGCAGCTTTCTCGAGTTGTAAATATTGCACAATAAACCTCCCCTTGCAAGTGTACAGGGATAGGGCTGTGCGGTCCTCCCCCCGGAGTCCCCCGTGCCGGCTGTGGGCCTGCAGGGACGGGACCCTCTGCTCCCACCCCCAGCCCAGGCAAGCACTGATCGGCTTCCTGTCCCTATAAATTGCCTTTCCTGGAAACTTCATATAAACATAGACTTTCCCCAACTTACTGCTGATTGGGCTTAGGATTTTTTTACTTTAAGATGGTCCAAAAGTGATACGCGTTCAGCAGAAACCGTACTTCAAGTACCCATATGATAACGGTTTTTCACTTTCAGTACGTCATTCAATAAATTACATGAGATTTTAACACTTTGCTATAAAATAGGCTTTACGTTAGATGGTTTTGCTCAGTAAATGTTCTGAGCACGTTTAAGTTGGGCTGGGCTACGCTGTGATGTCTGGCAGGTTAGGTATGTTAGATGCACTGTCAACTTACCATGCTATCAATTTACGATGGCTTGATCGGGTGCTCTAGTCGAGGAGCATCTGTATGTGGCCTTTTGCATCTGGGTTCTTTTACTTTTCATCATATTTTTGAGGTTTGCCCATGTGGTGGCATATATCTTTTTCATTCCTTTTTATGGCCGGATAATATCCTGCTTATATGGATATACCACATTTTGTTTATCCATGCACCCATTGGCGGATGTTTGGATTGCTTCTGCTTTCTGGCTTGAGAACCACGGGTCCGCTATGAATATTTATGTTAAAGTCTTCTTGTGAACATGCGTTTGCATTTATCTTGGGCAGAGTCTTAGGTATGGAATTGCTGGGTCATACGATAAGTTTGCGTTTATTTTTCTAAAGAAACTACTAAGCTTTTCCAGAGTGGTTGTACCATTTGACATGCTATGTACAAGGGTTCTAATTTCTCTACATCCTTGCCAACATTTGGTATCGTCTGATTATTATAATATTATTAACTGTTCTAATATTAACTGTTCTAATAGGTATATCAGGGGATCTCATTGTAGTTGTACTTTGTAGTTCCTTAAAGACTAATGATGCTGAGCCCTTGTTCACGTCATTAGGAAACATTTGAATATCTCCTCTGGTGAAATTTATATTCAAATCTTTTGCTCATTTTTTTTCTTTTTTCTTTTTTTTTTTTGAGACAGAGTCTCACTCTGTTGCCCAGGCTAGAGTGCCGTGGCATCAGCCTAGCTCATAGCAACCTCAAACTCCTGGGCTCAAGCAATCCTCCTGCCTCAGCCTCCCGAGTAGCTGGGACTACAGGCATGCACCACCATGCCCAGCTAATTTTTTGTATATATATTTTTAGTTGGTCAATTAATTTCTTTCTATTTTTAGTAGAGACGGGGTCTCGCTCAGGCTGGGTTTGAACTCCCGACCTCGAGCAATCCACCCGCCTCGGCCTCCCAGAGTGCTAGGATTACAGGCTTGAGCCACCGCGCCCGGCCTTTTACTTGTACTTTTTGTTGTTGTTGCTCATTTCTAGCATTTTCTACAAAGGTGAGCATTGCTTTCGCAATCAGAACCAGGACAATTCCTGCTGGTTTCCCAGCTAGGCAGCCGATGGGGTCACAGCTGCTCGCGTTTTGCGGGGAGTGCCGAGGAAAGGCCAGAGCCCTGGGTCCCCGGTGGGTCTGGGGTCCCCCGAGTTCGTTCCCCATCTTGGGCCCTGTGTGACTGTGGGCTGCGGGGGGTGGGGCCTGCGTCTCACGCGGGTGAGGAGGGGGAGGCGGGCAGTGAAACAGGGGACATAGGCCTGAGTTGTGTCTTAGAAAACCCCTCTGGTGACTGCCTAGAGGAAAGGTGTCTGAAGTGGACAGTTGTCACCCAGGGAGGCCCGACCCAGCAGGAGCCGTGGGAGGGATGGAGAGGTGGCAGGGCCCGGGATGCAGGGGCACATCTGCCCAGCGTCCTTGAGCGAAGCCGTCAGGACCTGCTGCCTGGCCCCCGAGGGTGCGGGGCTGGGAGGATCTCCACGCGGCATCTCGGGGGACGGTGACGCAGTGGTGCAGGCAGCTGCCCAGATGTTCCTAATAGTAACACTCGCATTTCTTTCTTATTTAATGCACACGTGTTGCCCAGAAGTTCTGCACTTCCGGAAACGTACGCGTATGGAGAATTCCGGATTTTCTAGCGCTGCCGGGCGGGTTGGCGTCTGCGGGCCCTGTGTTCCAGGGAACTCCCGCAGGACCCCTGCTGGGGCAGAGGCCGGGAGGCAGGAGGGACTTCGCTCTGGGAGCTCGCTGCCCTCGGCCTGGCCCTTCGCGAGTCCGCTGCATGGACCCAGGAGTATGTGGGGGCAGGTGAGTCCGCTGCATGGACCCAGGAGCGTCTGGGGGCAGGTGAGTCCGCTGCATGGACCCAGGAGCGTCTGGGGGCAGGTGAGTCCGCTGCATGGACCCAGGAGCGTCTGGGGGCAGGTGAGTCCGCTGCATGGACCCAGGAGGATGTGAAGGCAGGTGAGTCCGCTGCATGGACCCAGGAATATATGGGGGCAGGTGTCGGTGCGAGTTTGTCTGATGGGAGAATGGGCACATTCTGTGCCTTGGTTGCTGGGGAGACACCTGGCAGCACCAGCCCAGCCGGGCAAACTGGGCTGTGGTTCCAAGGGTGATGTGTGGCTCCAGGGGCCGGTTCTGAGTGGTCTCAGCCAGTCGTGGCCAGCCCCTCCCCGACCAGTGCCTGTTCTGGGGTGCGGGAGGAGCTGGAAACCGGGTTCTGTGCAGTGGACAGAGGAGAGGAGGTCAGCTGGGGCCTCTGGAGGAAACATCCCTTCCCTCTAACAGGAGAGCCACGAGAGGGCGCTCTTGTGACCCGGCCTCCCGGGTGCTGCCAGCCTGTGGATGCAGTCAGGTGGAGACAGGATGTCCAGAACCTGCAGCTGCTTTGTGACCGTGAAGACGCCTGTGGACGAAAGCCAGTTCCCTGAGGACAAAACAGTGCAAGGGACCAGGTCTTGATGGCACCAGGCGGCTGCCAGCCCCAGCCCCAGGCCAGCCCCTCCTTTGGACATTGTGGCTTTTTTTTTCATTGTTGCTATTGGGATAAAATTCACATAATGTAAAATTAACAATTTAAAAGTGAACAGCTGGCCGGGCGCGGTGGCTCACGCCTGTAATCCTGGCTCTCTGGGAGGCTGAGGCGGGCGGATCCTTTGAGCTCAGGAGTTCGAAACCAGCCTGAGCAAGAGTGAGACCCCGTCTCTGCTATAAATAGAAAGAAATTAATTGGCCAACTAATATATATATAGAAAAAATCAGCCGGGCATGGTGGTGCACGCCTGTAGTCCCAGCTACTCGGGAGGCTGAGGCAGGAGGATCACTTGAGCCCAGGAGTTTGAGGTTGCTGTGAGCTAGGCTGACGCCACGGCACTCACTCTAGTCCGGGCAACAAAGCGAGACTCTGTCTCAAAAGAAAAAAAAAAAAGCAAACAGCTCAGTGGCATTTAGTACATTCGCAATGTTGCACAACCATCATCTCTAAATAGCTCCAAAACAGGTTCATTCCCCTAAAGGGACACCTCGTGCCCACTGACAGTCCTTCTCTAGCCCCTGGTGGCCGCTGGTTGACTTTCTCTCAGTAGATGTGCCCGCGCTGCACAAGCTCGGCGAGGCCGTTTAATCCTTTGCAGCCCGCGCCGCAGCTGCTCCCGTCCGTCGCCGTCCCCGATTGTCCACGCCCTGTGTCCTGCCGATTTTCGCTGCACGTGTCGTCAGCATTTCCTCGTGTGTTTTCCATGGTTGTCACAGCTGTCATTCTCCGTGGCCTCACCGCGGGGCCTGTAGCTGGCGCGCCGTTTCCTGACATTTCTTTCCCGGACCGGGGGTGCCGGGCGGCGGTCCACAGGCCCAAGCTGAGCATGGGGTTTGCACTTCCAAACGGTGGGAAAACAATCAAAAGAAGAATGACACCCTGGCTAGCCAGAAAATAAATCTCCTCTTGTGTGATTGCAAAAAAAACCAAAAAACACACAAAAAAAGAATGACATTTTGTGACATGTGACAACTGTACAACGGCACATCTCAGTGTCAGGGAAGTTTGCTGGGAACACGGCCACACCAACCTGCTTCCTGCGGTCCCACGGTGGCACCCCGAGGCCCACAGAACTAACGTATTTCCTGCGGCCCCCTCACGGAGCAAAGTCTGCCCCCGGCTCGGACTGTTCCCAGGGCCCGTTGCTGCGGTTTCTCAGAACAGTTTGCTGGGTGGTGGCTCTGCCGGGGGTCTAGGCCCAGGGGGGTGAGAAGAGTGGGTGGTTCCAGAGCAGGGGTGGGGTGGGGAGAGTGACGGGGAAATAAGAGAGGGGCTGGGGGAAGGTCACAGGATCTGGGAAGGCCTGAGGAGGGGACACCGTGGAGGTGACATCTGTTCTGGGACCTGAGTCTCGAGAAGGGGCAGCTGTGCAAAGGCCCTGGGGCAGGGCGTCCAGGGGTGGGGGGAGAGGGCGAGGTGAGGCCGCTGCAGGAGGCAAATGTGAGGGGTGGAGAGGGACGGGGCGGGGCCCAGGTGGGGTTGACACAGGAGCGTCCTTGGCTGCCGGGGCTGTAGAGAGCAGATTGCAGGGCAGGGGCGAAGCGGGACGGGAGAGAGTAGCGGGTGGTGGAGGGAGTTGGGTGGGCGCAGGAGGTGTTTTGGGTTGGAACTGCCAGGGTTTCTAAAAGGCTGTGCGAGGGGTGGAGGGAGAGGTTAAGGCACCTCCTGGGGTGGGGGGTTGGGAACGGGACTTTGGGGTAAACCAAGGACTCTGCCACTGATGAGCCTGCTTTCTTTTATTTCACACCTGAAGGGGAGGTGGTAAGAAGGCAGGTTGAGACGGGAGTTTGAAGCTCAAGGGGGAGGTGGGGGAGGGGCTGGGGGCGGGGCGCAGGCACCATGGGCTCCGCACTCCATGCAGGACCTGTGGCTCACCTGTCAGGCCGGTGGAGAGAGGGGCGACCTACAGCTCTGTTTTTCCTGGAGTTAGTGTCTCGTTTTTTCTCATTTCCTTAATCTTCTGTGTACTTTCCTAAATTCCTCCTCAAATACTCTCATTAGCTGAAAAATCCCTCTGTTTTGGTTTTTGCCATTTAGTGGCTTTCTGAGAAAGGCTGAATGGAGGGTAATTTTTTTTGAGACAGAGTCTCACTCTGTTGCCCGGACTAGAGTGCTGTGGCATCAGCCTAGCTCACAGCAACCTCCAACTCCTGGGCTCAAGCGATCCTTCTGCGCCACCGTGCCCGGCTAAATTTTTCTATTTTTAGTTGTTTGGCTAATTTCTTTCTATTTTTAGTAGAGATGGCGTCTCGCTCTTACTCATTCTGGTCTCAAACTCCTGAGCTTAAGCGATCCTCCTGCCTCAGCCTCCCAAAGCGCTAGGATTACAGGCATGAGCCTCGGCGCCCGGCCTGGAGGACAAATTTTTAAAGAGCTTTTCTTTATCCGCCAATAGAAGTCATTGACTCTATTTTTATTTAAGAGCGCGGCGCTAAGGGCTGAGGCAAAACTCTGTGTGCTGTTGGTGGGCCGGGCGAGTCCGTCAGTGGTTTCATTCTCGAATTACAGGGAGGAGACCAGGGATTCCCTTGGGGAAGCCCTTCACATCCCTGTCTGTAGGTCTGGTCTGCTGGGCAGGCCATTTCCCCAGCGTGGCAGACAGAACAACAGCCCCCAACGATGTCCCTGACCTAATCCCCAGGGTCTGTGAATATGTGACCTTGCATGGCAAAGGGACTCTGCAGGTGTCACTAAGGTAAGGATCTCGAGATGTGGAGATTGTGCTGGGTTGTCCCAGGGGGCCCCGTGTAAGCACAAGGGTCCTTAAAAAGAGGGAGGCGGCGCTGCGAGAGACAGGAGAGGCTTTGTGGAGACGGAGCAGGGAGAGAGGCGGAGAGATCGGAGACGCCATGCTGCTGGCGTTGAAGGCGGAGGAAGGAGCCGCCAGCCGAGGACTGCGGGTGGCCTCTGGAATCTGGAAAAGGCAAGGAGACAGATTTTCTCCTAGACCCTCCAGAAGTAACGCAGTCCTGCCAACCTGCTGACTTCGGACCTCCAGAACCGTAAGATCAATTCGTGCTGTTTGAAGCCACGGGCTTTGTGGTCATGTGTTCTAGCTGTCATGAACTGATGCACCCGGTAAAGGACCCTCTCCCCTCTGCCCAGGGAGCTGGGGGTTGCCCCTGACCAGTGCGCACTGTCACCTTCCCTCCAGTTTTCAGGACGGCCCCTCGTCCCTGCCCGGAGCCCTGCCTGCTGTCCCGGGTGCAGGCCCGGGCTTCCTCCGAGCTGGAGAACACTACGCGTCCGTCCCCTCGCCCCGTTTACAGATAGACGCTGACTCTGCAGGCCTCTGGGTTGGCCGGAGCGTGAGACGGCCACGAGACCCGCTTCCTCCCGGGGCCCACCCTGGAGAGGCAGAAGGGCACGCTGGTTAAGTCAGCTCTCGGCTGGGGCCGCGACGCCTGGCGCCAAAGTGCACTTCTGCTGCCTCTGGCTTCCTGGCGAGCCGAACGCGAGTGAAACGAGGATACTGCCGGGAACAACTCCCAGTGCTGGGGGGACGGACGGGGTTGACTTGTGCACCACGCCAGGACCTGCTCCTGGCCCCAGTGCGGGCTGCATGCCAGTCGTTATTAGCGATGCCACATCCTGAGTTTGCATTCGTGCCTGGCGTCACGCCGACTCCTTCGCCTGCGCTGCCTCCTTCATCTTCCTTGCAACTCTATGGGGTCGCGTTAGCAAAACCTTTCCCTGGGAGAAATTCCTGGGAAGAGGGAGTTCTCGGTCATCTTTGCAGCTTTCCATGACTGGGGACTTAACGCAGTGGGGTCTTCAGCCAGGACAACCGTCCCCTGGCCAGGCTGGGGTGGGCGAGGGAGGCTGGGATGTCAGACCCAACACAAGGGTGTTATTCTTACTTGACGAAGCATGTACTAAATGGCTGCTGTAGGCCGGGCGCGGTGGCTCCCACCTGTAATCCTAGCACTCAGGAGGTCAAGGCGGGTGGATCACTCAAAGTCAGGAGTTCGAAAGCAGCCTGAGCAAGAGCGAGACCCCGTCTCTACTAAAAAATAGAAAGAAATTAATTGGCTAACTAAAACAATATAGAAAAAATTAGCCAGGCATGGTGGTGCCTGCCTGTAGTCTCAGCTACTTGGGAGGCTGAGGTAGGAGGATCGCCTGAATCCAGGAGTTTGAGGTTGCTGTGAGCTAGGCTGACACCACAGCACTCTGGCCTGGGCAACAGAGTGAGACTGTGTCTCAAAAAAAAAAAAGGCTGCTCTATGCGTGAACTGTGCAGGGTGCTGGGTGCCCACTGGGGCCAGGGCGCATCTCTTGGGGGCACTTGGCAGGGTGGCAGTCACTTGGGGGCTGTGCCCACCCTGCCTGCCCTCTTCCTGGTCTGCAGGGCTGGCACAGATGGGTCACGTGGCCCCCAAAGCCCCACCCGCCCCCACGCCCCGGCTAGCTCTGTAGATCTCGTCCTGCCTCCACCAGCTGCCCTGCGAGGCCGGGAGAAGGGCTGGTGCGGCCTTGCCCGCTGCCGTGGCCCACCCACAGGCCCTCCGCACCCCCCCCGTCCAGGGCCATCTGTGCTGCTCAGATGGCAGAGCGCACGCTGCCAGCTCTCGGCTCCTCACCCGCACTGGCGTTCAGCTGCCACATGTCCAGGAGGGCCCTGGAGGCCACTGAAATGTCGACTGTCTCTGTACTGGTTGATAACCAGCCCTGACCTGAGCCCGAGTACCCCCATGGCCCTGGGTGGGGGTACCCCGAGCCTCTTTCCCAGGGACCCCTGGGACCTCTCTCTCAGTGGCCCAGGAACCGAAGGGTTGGCCCCTGGCACAGCGGGGCCCGATGCCTGCAGAGGCCGTAGCTGTCTGCCCCAGCTGCTCGGTACTGGGCCTCGCTGCCTGAGTGGCTCATGCCGCTCCTCGCTGGGTCCTGTGCTCACCGTCCCTGCCCCTGGCCCCGCTGACCACTGGCCAGCTCAGTGACCGCTGGACACCGGGGTCAGCAAAGGGCAGGGAGCGCAGGGGCAGGGCCGTGCACGGCCTCAGGCTCAGGCCCAGGCAGAGGGCAGGGGTGGCGGCTCAGGGCCAGGGTGTCGGAGGGTTCTTGGTGGTGCCCGTGGGGGGCATCTCCCTCCCCCACCCCCGCCTGGGCTCCCCCCGCAGCGCCCAGCGGGGCACAGCTCCCAGGGGCTCTCGCGGCCTCTGCCTCCCCCGACTGCCCAGGGGGAAGCAGGTGACCGGCATTGCACGGCCATTCTCCGACGAGGCGAGAATTCTCTGATAGCTGTTTACACTCACGGGGTGAGTAAAACACCTGTATACTTTTGTGCCGACATTTACTTAATAAAAGAAACAAACTCCCTGTCTATGAACGCTGCCTTACTTCTTAGATTCATCATGCCCTGTTATATTACATTTCCCCCTGTGGTATCAATAATACTGCTACCTGTTAAAATTTTTTCATAGTAAAAGGTACAAGGAGATACCCATAAGAATAGTATGGGTATTCTGCAGCCTTTTTACAAACAGGCAGGTACGGAACCTGCGTGTCTCCATTAACAGCAGAAGGGACGGATGACCTGGGACTACCCCTGAAAACGCGCAGTGCCGGGGCAATTTACACCAGTGCGCCAGAGCTCGCGGTCCACACGGACAGATGTCAGAAACGTGACGTTGAGCGACCCCGTCTATATGGAGTTTAAAAATGCAAAACAGTTCCTCTAGTGATCTGCGAATGCACGCTGTGCAGTAACAACAGGGTCGCATGCAGGGGAGTCACAAAGCAAGTTAGCGAGCAGCTGCCTGGGGAGAGGAAGCGGAGGGGAGGGTCAGGAGGATACGCCCGGGCTGGGACCGTATCTGCAACTGCATTCGTTCATTTGTGTATTCGTGTATCCTGCAATTTAGTACTTTCAATATTCCGATCAGGAAAAAGTGTCAAGATTTGATAAAGCATTTCCATGTCTTACAGCCAGATAGATTAGCAGAGTGGACTCACCCTCCACCTGAAAAACAAAATCCAAAATACAGGATAAAACTTTTTTTTTTTTTTTGAGACAGAGTCTCACTCTGTCACCCGGGCTAGAGTGAGTGCTGTGGCGTCAGCCTAGCTCACAGCTACCTCAAACTCTTGGGCTCAAGCAATCCTCCTGCCTCAGCCTCCTGAGTAGCTGGGACTACAGGCGTGTGCCACTATGCCTGGCTAATTTTTCTATATATTTTTAATTGGCCAATTAATTTCTTTCTATTTTCAGTAGAGACAGGGTTTTGCTCTTGCTCAGGCTGGTTTCGAACTCCTGACCTTGAGGGATCCTCCCACATCAATCTCCCAGAGTGCTAGGATTACAGGTGTGAGCCACTGAGCCCGGCCAAAGCATTTAAAAAAAAAATTCTCGAAGGCTCCCGTAAGCAGGCGGGAAAGTAAGGTCTTCTCTGGCAGAAGGGATAGCGAAGGCAGGTGCCAGACACAGACCCTGAGCCCTGCAGCTGGCCACAGCCTGGGCTTTGTGAACTGGTCAGGGGCTCAGAGGACAGACATAAAGTCCAAGGCCACCCTAGGTGGGGACCAACAGGAGGCCACAGACAGCCTCAACGTGAACCTGAACCAGAAAATGCCTTCCCGAACTCCCCCCCCACACACACACACAGACGGGAGTGAGGAACTGTCTCGGACTGTGGGGTTGGGTGGTGGGGAAAAGCATTTATTCCCGTACCCTGGTCCCCAGACGCAGCCCACATCCACCCTCCCCAAGTGCCAGGAGAGGCTGGACGCCGAGACTTTGGTGCAGGGTGGGTCTGGGCTAGTCGTGCCTCCTGACACCTCACGGAAGGAACCACAGGTCATTCCACATAGATGAGGATTCACGTAAAATAAGTGGTTTGCGATAACAAAGATGAGCCGGAAATCAGACACGTAGAAACATCCCGTCCCGGCGAGCCCGTGGACTCAGAGTCCTGTCTCCGGAGGGTCCTGGGGCGGCGGCCGCCCCTGCTCTGCTGACCAAGTTCATGAAGTGGCCACAGAAGAGAGAATGTTTTATACGTTTCAAGAAATAAAAGAGAGGGTTGAAAACACAAGCAAAGAGCAAGGGGTTTTTGTTAAGAAGTCAAATGGAACTCCTAGAAGTTAAAAGTATACTTGGGATGTAAAAATGAAACCTCAACAGATGGGCTCAGTAGCAGATTAGACACAGGTAAAGAGCAGGTCAGTCACGTGAACTACAGAGCAGAGGAAAACATTTGGGGTGAAGCCAGGGAGACAAACGGACAAGTCAAAGGGGATTTGGAGTGTGGGTAACAGAGCAAAGGCCCCGCCTTGGGGCAGGCGGGACAAGGTGGGAGACAAGGCCCCGAGTCCCTAGTGTGTGCTCCACTGTGTCATTGAACTTCACATATACAATGCAAATCAAAGACAAAATTACGGCCAGGTGCGGTGGCTCATGCCTGTAATCCTAGCACTCTGGGAGGCCGAGGCAAGAGGATCTTTTGAGCTCAGGAGTTTGAGACCAGCCTGAGCAAGAGTGAGGACCCCGTCTCTACTAAAAAAATAGAAAGAAATTAGCTGGACAACTAAAAATATATAGAAAAAATTAGCTGGGCATGGTGGCGCATGCCTGTAGTCCCAGCTACTCGGGAGGCTGAGGCAGGAGGATTGCTTGAGCCCAGGAGCTTGAGGTTGCTGTGAGCGAGGCTGACGCCACGGCACTCACTCTAGCTCAGGCAACAGAGTGAGACTGTATCTAAAAAAAAAAAAAAAAAAAAAATTGAAAAAAAAGACAAAGACAAAATTACAATGAATTTCAATATGGCGACCGCAGAGCACTGCGTCCCAAGCACAGGTGTCCAGGCGCTGGCGACAGCCCCCACTGGCATCAGCGGCAGCGGCGCGCCTCACCCCTGCGTCTCTCTGGGCCAGGAGGTCAACGTGACAGGTTTGGGAACAGCGGCCCTGCAGGGTGCAGCTTTGCAACGGAAGTGGCCCCGGGCGGCCTCTACAACTCTGGAATCCTTGCGGAGACCCTTGGGGATGGGAGGGAGAGCTTGGGGAGGAGGTGGGAGAAGGGGTTTCCTTGGAAGAAGCTGCTGCGGCTGTGAGTTCCAGCCCCCTGGGGCCAGAGGCTCCTCTGAGCAAGGTGTCACCCTGATGAGGGAGGGGACTTGTGAGCCTGTGAAGGGGGTGGGTGACAGGCACCTCCTGCCTGCTAGCACCGACCCCACTGCCCCAGAGGAGGGGTCCCAGTCCGGGCCTGGACCAGCTCAGGCCCCCGTGACCACTGTCCTAGTCCCTGCACACCTCCCTTGTCCCCGGCACTTGACAAAATGACGGTCGAATAACCGTGTATCAGTAATCCCTGTGTGACGGCTGCCGTCCACCCCGAAAGACGGAGGGGCCGCTTCTGATTGATCCACGCGCCACGGGCCACGTGGAGCTCCACGGTGGGTGTTTACTCAACGAGTGAAAGGAACCCAGACTGTGGGTCACCGGCCAGGAGACCCCCCTGCCCCTGAGCCCCACGGCTGGCTCTGAAGGAATGTCCTCGCCCCCTCCCCCCTCCCGGGGGAACGTTGGGCTACATGCCCTTCTGGTGTTTTCCAAGATACACAAGCAGCCCAGGAAGGCCTGTGGAGTGCGGGGAATGTTATGTCCGTCGTTTGTGCTGATCAAGTGGAACGTCTGAAAGGGAGAACAAAAGTTGTTTGAGATCACCATTTTTTTTTGGGTCATTTTCCATTAATCAGTTTTTTCCACCTTTTTTTTTTCCATCTTTTTAAGTAGATGAAGAAAAATATTCCACTCTTTTGCTCTTGCTTCCTTTTCTTTGACTATGAATAAATGAAAGTTCATTGTGTCCCCAAAGACGGAGACAGGCAGGTGGAGGAACCGCTGGGGACGACCCAGCTGTCACCGGGGCAAGTCCCAGGCTCAGGCGGCTCCGAGGGCAGGCTGGCCTGCGGGAGGCGCCAGTGAGCCCGCGCTGCGGCCCCAGCAGGAGAGGAGGGGGAGCCGCCCAGGGTCCCCAGGGCAGAGGGAAGTGGCCGGGCTGGGTCCTGCCCAGGAAACTAAGGCAGAGTCCACATTCCTGGAACCTGTGCGTGGCGCCTTACGTGGCAAAAGGGGCTTCGCAGCTGCAGGCGAGGGATCCCGAGCGGGGAGGTCATCCAGGAGGGCCCTGCGTGTGACCACAGGGCCCTCAGGAGCGCGAGGCGGGAGGCCAGCGTCAGACAGGAGTGCGACCAGGGAGGCAGAGGTCGGAGGGAGGCGGGGCCCCGAGCCGAGGAACATGCCCGGCCTCCGGGGCATGCAAAAGGCAGGGGATGGAGCAGCCTCCCCTAGACCCCCTGGGAGGGACACGCCTCTGGCTTTAGCCGTGGAGACCCACTTTAGACTTCTGGCCGCCAGGACTGTAAGGTAATAGATTGTGGAGTTTTCAGCCACTACGTTTGAGGCCATCTGTGACAGCAGCCACAGGAACTAACATGGGGCTCCGTGTCCTGCTGTTGTGAGCCGGCTGGCGATTGAGGATCCCCGAGGCTGCCAGTGCGAGTTCTCCTGGTCCTCCCACGCTGGAGAAGGGCAGATGCGGGAGAGCAGGAAGCACGCCGACACCAGGTGGCGGTAATGGAAGGGCCGGGACTCCAGACACTGAGACAAGACGGGTCCTTGAAGCCCCCGGTGCTTTAGTCAGCCCCAGTGGGGAACTCTGTTTGTTCTTCCTGCTCAGCATGCATTCCCTCTTCCTCTGAGAAGACCACCTGGATTTCCCCTTATCTTTGTGTTTCGGGTGGGGTGCTGCAGGGTGACATTTGGCCCAGGCCAGCCACAGTGTGTTGCACCTCCTTCCCGAGGCCCTGTCTCAGGAGCAGGCGTGTGGTGCCGGCAGAGTTGATGTCTGGTCCCTGCGTCCTCACAAGGCAGACGGGGACAAGGGGGGGGCTAGCTCCTTGGAGCCCCCCCCCCCCTTTTTTTTGAGACAGAGTCTCACTCTGTTGCCCAGGCTAGAGTGCCGTGGCGCCAGCCTAGCTCACAGCAACCTCAAACTCCTGGGCTCAAGCGATCCTCCTGCCTCAGCCTCCCGAGTAGCTGGGACTACAGGCATGCGCCACCATGCCCGGCTAATTTTTTTCTATATATTTTTAGTTGTCCAGCTAATTTCTTTCTATTTTTTCAGTAGAGACAGGGTCTCGCTCTTGCTCAGGCTGGTCTTGAATTCCTGAGCTCAAGTGATCCTCCCGCCTCAGCCTCCCAGAGTGCTAGGATTATAAGCGTGAGCCACCAGGCCCGGCCCCTGGAGCCCTTAAATAAGGACACCGGTCACCTCCTGAAGGCCCCACCTCTTACTGCTCTCACACTGGGGACGAGTCTCAGCGTGAGGAATTTGAGGGGACGGCGACACGCAAACCGCAGCAGGGGTCAAGTGGCCTGAGCCCCACAGGCTGCAGCGAATCCCCCGCTCGGAGCTGAAGGTCCGGCCACGGCAGGGGTCCTGCCAGCTAGCTGAGAGCCCCCCAGCACACGCTTCCTGCCGGGGAAGCTGGACACGTTCCCGACTGTGAGGGCCATCTGTGCTCTGCGCTGTGACCGGGCTGGGGGCAGGGCAAAGGAGCCTGCCGGGGACTGGAAATCGGGACCTGAAGGAGCAGGCGGCTCGTAAGCACAGAACCAGCTCACTTTGTCACTGAGCAGCGGCCTCGAACAGCAGCCCGCCCGGGGGCCGCAGGGAGGTGGCCGGCACGGCGGCCAAGCCGGGGCGGGTTTTCTGTGTGCAGTCCCTCCTGTGGCTGTCCCCGCAGGGCCTCTGTTGACGCTACCATGAGTCACATTCTTTGACCTTCTTCGGGAGGGCTCGGCTCCGTTTTCCGCTGTGCCCGACCCCGGCAGGTGGCGTGGCCGCAGGGCCAGATGGCCACCGGGGAAGGTCCGGGGGGCCGAGGGCAACGCCGAGGCCCTGGTGCCAACGTGGGGCCCATGACCGGGCAGGGCCTCGGCTCTGGTTACGGGGCATGAGGGGACGCAGCCCTTCTGCAAGGCAGCCACGATTTTGAAAGAGGAGGTGGCCGGCCCACACCCAGGCCGGGGCAGCCAGCGTCCACGGCTTCTCAACCCCTAAGACGGCCCCTGCTGGGGCCGCTGGCCTCGCGCGAGTTTAACGCGCCCCAGGTGTGGACAAGCGCGCGCGTCCCAGCCCCTCGGCCCTGGGATTAGTTAGGGGGAAAGCACCCGCGTCCGGTCCAAGAACACTGATTCCAGCTTACCCGACACGAGTCAACCCCAGGAGTTTTATGGGAAATGCCGAGGAAAGGGAGCGCTCCTCCCCCCGGGGACACTGAGCTGCTAGAACGGGGGCCTGAGAAGTGGGGGCTCGCTGCACCGGTGGAGGGGAGAGCCCGTCTGAGGACGTCAGAGCTGACGGAGAGAAAGGGAGGCTTCCGATGACACCATCCGAAAGCCTGGATCCGCCCGTGCCTGAAGCCAGCGCAGTCCCGGAGTTTCCCGTTGCTGGCGCCAATAGACTCCTGCTCCCATTCACCTGTTGCCCAGACCATCTCCACTACGCAGTGACCCAAATCCATGATCGTGGGTGTCTGTTTGGGTTCCTTTGCTGAGGCAGCCACCACGGATGCTGTCTGACTTAAGGAAAAAATGAAAGGAAGACGCTGGGGAGACGCATGCGCGGGAGCCGCTGAACCCCGTGCGTGGAGCGCGGGCTGGACGGACACGGGAGCTGCTCAGGGGCCGGCGGTGGCCACGGCGCCTCCCCTCCCTGGCCTCTGGTGCCGGGATTCAGCTCTCCGCAGGGCGTCGCGCAGGTGGGGGAGGGGAGGCGGGAAATTCACACCTGACGGGTGCGGTGCCCGACGTCTGGGGGCTGGGCACGCTTGGAGCTCTGGCTTGGGCGGGGCAGAGGCGACACAGGTAACCAAAGCATTTGTACCCCCGTAATGTTCTGAAATTAAAAAATAATAATAAAAAAAAGATTCAATTCTCCGGGAGTGGGGGTGTAAGTGGGCAGCCCCGGGCCATGTGTCGGTTTCCCGCGGCTGCCATAACAAATTGCCACGCACTTGGTGGCTTAAAACTACAGGCACCAACGGGAATTCATTCCTGCACAGTTCCGCAGGCCAGGCGCCTGAGGTCACAGCAGGGTGGGGCTGGCGCCCTGGGGAGGGGCCACCAGCTTCGGCCGGCTCCGGGCAGCCTCGACACCCCAGCCTCCACCTCCCTCGTCACACGGTGTCCTCCCTTCTCTGTCCCTTCACGTGGCCTCCTGAACGAGGGGCCCGCTCTGTGCAGTGTGCCTCATCTCAACTAATTGCACCCTGTTTCCAAATCAGGGCGCACTTTAAGGTTCTGGGAGAACACGAATTTTGGGGAGACACTTTTCTACCCAGTACAGGCCACGAGCACACCCCGAGGCCGTGTGAGGGCCGAGAAGAAGGGTTTCAGGAGGAGCTTCCTCAGGCACCCACGGCGGCAGGTGCTGGATCCACCCTCCCGTGGAGACGGGGAGACCCTTCCTCCCAAGGCGGGGGGCGTTGGACCCCCCCCAGGCAGCAGGCCCACCTGCATGCACCCTTTCTCTGTGACACGCACGTCCACAACGTCCCTCCCGGCCAGGGCATTGAGAACGTCCTGGTGCTTCGTTTGCCGTGCACGTCCCCAGTCCCTGGTGGGCAGCGTCCTCCGGGTCCCCTGTGGGCCCATGCGTGAGTGACTCAGTGGCTCCCTAGCCAGGCCCTCTCCTGTTTTCTGACATCCTGGAGTCCTTCTGGCTACATCAGGACGCGGGGTCTCTGTCACCCAATCCCCCCCTGGGGGTTTCAGATTCTCGCTTCGAAGCCTGGTGGGTCCCCAGGACCATGTCCAGCCACGTGGGCTTGGACGCAGGGTGCTCCGTCTCTGTCAACACACGCACGGGCACATCCCACTCCATCTCCATGGTAACCGTACGCCCTCCTCCGTGAAGCGCTTCCAAAGCGCCCTCCCCGCAGAAATCACCCAGATGCTGAACAGCACGGAGCGTGGAATCCCTGCTCCGCTCCCCGCCCACCCCGGGCAGGCGGGACCTCATCCGAGGTAAGGATGCCCGAGGGAGGCCTGGGAGGGGATCGCAAATTCGTTTCCTGTAACGAAGCTCCCTCGAGAGGGCAGCAGCTCTTCAAGGACAGCTGGCACAGTCTCAGACCGGGAGGAGACCGGGAGGAGGAGGAGGAGGAAGACCTCCTTCGTGCCAGAGCAGCTAGCGATGGGTCCACAAGGCCTGGCTGTTTGGGCTCAAGATCTGTCCTGTGTCTTCCGGAATTTTCCTGACGTCTCTTTTTCCACGCACAGATGTGCAACCTCTTGTGAGCAATGCCTGGCTCACAGTAAGTGCTCAGAAATGTTTGTTGAATGAACAACAGACCCGTGAAATTGTGAATTCAACAGATGTTCTAATTCGGCAAATCGCAGAAGCCTGGCGTCAGGGCTGTTTTTTTATCCCCCAAATCAATCAGCCTCCAGGCTACAAAAGAAGAGAGGAGGGGTGTGGTTCTTTCTGCCTTGGCATAGAAGATTCCAGAGTTTCAGTCGAGATCTCCAAACAGGAAATCGGAGACTGAATTGTCATTTGGTCGACTTAGGGCAGCCATCCTCAAACTACGGCCCAAGGGCCACATGCGGTCCTCCGAGGACATTTATGCGGCCCGACGGGTGTTTCTGGTGTTTTTGCCGCCGCTGCCTGTTCTGCTTAGCAGCCGACTCGTCCCGGGCCGGCAGTGCGCATGTGTGGAATGTGTGCCGCACTCTCCAACGGTCTCCAACGGCCTCCAACGGTCTGAGGGACAGTGGACTGGGCCCCTGTTTAAAAAGTTTGAGGACCCCTGACTTAGGGTATCCAGGGTTGTCAGAAGCAGCTACTCTGACTTGGGGCCCAGGGGCTCCTGCTCTTCACGTACATGGGTGGCAGCAGCTCCACGGGCTGCTGTCACCCCCTCAAGCCATCCTCGGCTGACTCATAACCATCTGGAATTTGAGTGGAGTCCCTCTGCCTTCCATCCAGGGACAAATTCTGTGGGGCCCCAGAGCTCAGCCATGGGGGGGGTGCTTGTTAAGAAAAAGAATACAAAATCACAAATTCGAAATTAGGTACGACAGCGAATGTTTATTTAGAATGAAAAAATAAATTACAGCAAATTACAGATTTTTAAGAGCTGACAAATACCTTTTTTGGCTGCACACGCTTTGATTAGCCTTTTCGCATGTCAGCTGTTCTGACTATTTTCCACATAAAGAATTAAAAGGTAATTCAACCTTTTTTAAAGCCATGGTTTATCAAAATTTATCTTGTGTATTTAAAAAAAAATGTTTCTTAACTTCACAACTCATTATTGGTAATGTCCTGCGCATTTTTAGGATTGCTATCGAACTTGAGACCTCGATCAAGTTTTGCTCACGTCTGAGTGGTACGATTTCAAGGCATTTCAAGTTTTCTTGTGCAGCGGTTAGTCTGGACTAGTCTTTGAGTTGACGACAATTACTAACCTGTTCGTTGTTGGTGTCCTTGCTGCGGTGGTGTTTTATAATTTTAAATCGTCTTCACTGCTGTCAAATCAGCACGATATTAAATATCTCCCACTGTGTGCATCAGACGCACTCCGCATCAACTGGACCATCAAAAATGCAAGAACTGTCTGGGCGCGGTGGCTCATGTCTGTAGCTCTCTGGGAGGCCCGGGTGGGCAGATTGCTCGAGGTCAGGAGTTTGAAACCAGCCTGAGCAAGAGCGAGACCCCGCCTCTACTATAAATAGAAATTAATTGGCCAACTAATATATATACAAAAAATCAGCCGGGCATGGTGGTGCATGCCTGTAGTCCCAGCCACTCGAGAGGCTGAGGCAGGAGGATCGCTTGAGCCCAGGAGTTTGAGGTTGCTGTGAGCTAGGCTGACGCCACAGCACTCACTCTAGCCTAGGCAACAAAAGTGAGACTCTGTCTCAAATTAAAAAATAATAATAAAAAAAAAAGATAACAAAAGGAACTCCTCTTCATTTCTAAGCTTGTCGGTCTGATTCTCCTTGAAATCCAGAGTTGGACCTCAGGGGTGCGTGTCGCATTCTGTGGCCCGAACCTGAGGCGGAGACCCTGGGGGCTTTGGGCCCTGCGCCCCCAGCAGCACGCAGGAGCAGAGAGGCCCATGTGCGCCAGACATGGAGGAAGCAGCTGTACAGAGGGGTTGGGAGTTGGTGGGAGCAGGGGAGAGGGTGGTCCTGGGTTCCTGCACCTCTGCCATTTCTAGACAGTTCTGGTGCCTTCCAGAGGGAGACCCAGTGGCAGACCTGGCCTTGGGTTCCCTGATTCCCTGATCAGCAAGCTCCCCTGCGAGACCTGCCGTATGCTCAGTCTGCAGGGCAGATCAGACAAGTCTGCAGTGATGGCCAGAGAGGGACCCACCCACGGCCGGGCCAGGCTGGCGGGGGCTGAGGCTCCCCACCGTGTTGGGGGAGGGGAGGGCATCAGACCACCCTGAGAGCCGGGGCATTTGGGTGCATCTGATTCCCTGGTCTGGATGCACTCTCCCTCCTCTCTGTCCAACACATCCTTCTTATGCTTCAAGCCCTGGGCAGTGGCCACCTCCTCCAGGAAGGCCCCCCAGACTTTCCAGCCCTCACGTCCTTCTGCTCCTTGGACGCCTTAGCTCTTTCATCATGTCCACAGCCCTCCCTGTTCTTTCTCAGTGGGTTGCTTTTGACTTCCCAGCTAGTCAGTGAGCTTTTTGATGACCAGGACCACTCTTTGCGTTTTTGTTTCTTACCTTTGCTGCAAGCGCGATGCATCTTTTACTAATCGGTGACCTGCTGAAGTGTCCTCTGCCGGGTGGCTGTGTTTTAACGCCTCCTCTGAGGCACACTGATGGCCGCTTCAGACCAGTCAGTTTCAACTTTTATGTAACAAGGTCGTGAGTCGTTTCTTAGTTGCTGTGGACCCCCAGGTTGAAGGTCACATGACCTAAGCACGGCCAGATGAACCGAGTGTGCAATATGGGTGGAACCTAAGTAGTGCTGGTCCTCGGAGGAGCAGGGACTGCATTAGGAAACGGACACCATGTGGCAGGACCCAGGATCCAATCAGATGGAGCCCTGGTGTCACCCCACGGCTGGATCCAGTCAGATCATGCCTCCCTGGCGCCACCTCCTTGCAAGATCCAATCAGATCATGTCTCATTACTTTTTCAGACTATAAAACTTGTCCCAGCCCCTAGCTCGGGGAGACAGATTTGAGTCCGCCGATTCCTGTCTCCTTGTTTTGGCTTCCTGACAATAAACTTTTCTTGCTGTAAAAACCGGTGCTTTGGTATTTGGCTTTCCATTGCACGCAGATGAACCTAGTCACACACTCGTCAGAGGAATTTGATTCCAGGGCTGGTTCTGCTATGTCGACAGGAAAACTGAATTCTGACAAAAGAATTTCCAGACGTTTACTCTGAGTCAATATGTGTGACTGTGGCCCAGGAAATATAGTCTCAAGGGGTCCTGAGAAAATGTGCCCAAGGAGGCTGGGTTACAGTTTGGCTTTAGACATTCATGGAGAGAGGACTTACAGGTAAAATCGTAAGTCAATACTTATAAGGTATACACCGGTTTGGCCCAGAAAAGCAGGACATCTCCAAGTGGGGGCTTACAAGCCATAGGTAGGTTTTAGGTATTCTTTAGTTGGCAAATGGTTTTAAGAGTTGAGCTTTGTCTAAAGAGCTGGAGTCAGTAGAAAGGAATGCTTGAGTTAAGATAAGAAGGTCTTCTCTCTGTCATGTGATGTTCTACCAGAATCAGGTTGGAGAGTGAGCCAATTATACTAGGCTAATGAAGAAACCTTTTAAATGAGATTTTGTGGGGTTTTTTCTTGAGACACAGTCTCACTCTGATGCCCAGGCTAGCGAGCCATGGCATCAGCCTAGCTCACAGCAACCTCAAACTCTTGGGCTCAAGCGATCCTCCTGCCTCAGCCTCCCGAGTAGCTGGGACTACAGGCATGCGGCGCCATGCCCGGCTAATTTTTTCTATATATATTAATTGGACAATTAATTTCTTTCTATTTTTAGTAGAGACAGGGACTCGCTCTTGCTCAGGCTAGTTTCAAACTCCTGACCTTGAGCAATCCTCCTGCCTCGGCCTCCCAGAGTGCTAGGATTACAGGCGTGAGCCACCGCGCCTGGCTGATTTTGTGGTTCTTAAGGTGTAACTCACCAGGCCTCTCAGAAAGGAATTTGGACAAGAGTAAAAAGAGGTCAGAGTTCAGTTCTCAGGCACTTTCCAGCTGTCACTGCCTAATGGAGACATAATGTTCCCACCTACCTCATGGAGTTACCATGGAGATTAAATCAGATCCTGATGTCCCATTTGCATGGATGAAGGAGAGGAAGCCCCAGGGCATGAAGACTGGCCGGTGTATCCTAAAGACTGGACAGGAAGTAGATACTCAGACATTTACCTGGTGTCCACAGCAGAGATGGGTATGCAAGAGGTGTCCGAGAATCGTCTGTTCAGTAGGCGAATAAATTATGTGAACACCCTGCTAATTTCAGAGCTTCAGTACCCAGACAGTATCACAGAGAGCAAACATGGAACGTTAGAGAAAAAGAATAAAAACAGTGAAGATTTTGTGTTGTGGGCCAACGCTCTGGTGTATTGAGTGGCGCCTTGCTTCTCCTGCAGTCCTTTTTCATCACTTCCTTTCCTCCCTTGCAAACAAGGCAGGAGCTGCGCTGGTGGAGACAGCTGATATATGCCTATACCGCCTTCCCCTTGTCCTCCTTGGACACGCAGCTGGACTACATTTCCCAGACCCCTTTGTGGTGAGTGCGGTCACATGACTGAGCTCCAGCCAATGGAATGTTTGGTGGTAGAAGCCTGCCATGTTTGAGCCTCCTGTCCAGTCCCATCCTCTGGCTGAATGAAGGGACCTGAGGAGCTGGTGGAGGGCAGAGCCATTGGGTCCCCATGTGACTAAGTGGTGCAGACTCCCCACCCACCCATGCTGGTCTATGACACAAGCAAGACATTTTTCATGGTGTGAAGCCATGAGCTTTGGAAGCTCTTCATTACAGCAATTCCCCAGGCGAGGTGACGGAGGCCGCATGCAGACCTGGGACCCTGCGAGCAAAGCTCGGGTGACCTGACAGTGGATGCCAGGAGAGCAGATGACCACAGGGGCTGAGGTGACAACGTCCGGTCACTGAGTGGCAACTCCTGGGACAAGCAGTGGGGACCCAAGAGGTGAGCAGGCCCTCCCTGGACTGACCCTTCTGAGTCTCTGCCAAGAGTCCCACTGGGGGCTCTGGATAAAGGAAAGTTACATGATAGAAAAATAAAGAACCTTGTGTCTTTTGCCTTGTGGCTCAGCAACCTGCGCCATTTTATAGATGCTGCATTTATATTAGATAAAAAATCTAAAACTTATCTATTTCCAAACCAAACCGAGCCTCATTTGTAGGCTTGATCAAGCTGTTCTGGAAAGGAATTCTCTCTGGAATCACTTTTGGTTGTTTGGGACATGTGTTCTTGGTCCAGTTCCCTGTGGCAGCCCACGGTGGCCTTGGGAAAGGGGGCAGGGAGGGGTTGATTGCTCTCATTACTCAGGGGGGAAGAAGAGGCCAAAGAGGTGAACGCTGGCCGTAGGGCACCTGGAAGGCAGAGGGGGCCTCAGTTTCCTCACTCCCGGAGCCAGTTCCTGTCCCCGACAGCAAGTGGGTGGGGGGACCACCGCCCCTCCCTCGGTGTCCGGCTCCCACCTGGGACCCTGCACGGCTGCAGCCTGGGGTGAGATTGGGGAAATCAAGACTCAGCAGGAAAACAGGTTTCAGGAAAAGGCTTAACTGTGACAGTGAGGACTCTGCCACGAGACTTTACGGTCACTCTCAGGAAATCTTCAGTGCTCTAGCGTGGCCGTAGGGCGGGCACACCGGGCCGGCTCCAGGGTTGGGAAGTTTATATAGGATTGGGGGGAAAAAAGAAAATTACATTAGGTATGAAAGTGAATATTTATTTAGAATGAGAAAATAAATCAAACCAATTATTTTTAGGCAAGGTGACAGATAACATGAACTCCACAAAACATCAATATGTTTTTGGCTGAGTACCATTGCTCGCCTCTTGGTATGGATCAATCTTGTACATTTTCCTGAGAGAAATGGAAAGATAATTTGTTTTAAATTATCTATTTTTATATTTTTTGGGGGGGGGGACAGAGTCTCACTCTGTTGCCCAGGCTAGAGTGCTGTGAGGTCAGCCTAGCTCACAGCAACCTCAAACTCCCGGGCTCAAGCGATCTTCCTGCCTCAGCCTCCCAAGTAGCAGGGACTACAGGCATGCGCCACCATGCCTGGCTAATTTTTTCTATATATTTTTCTATATATTTTTAGTTGGCCAATTAATTTATTTCTATTTTTAGTAGAGACGGGGTCTTGGTCTTGCTCAGGCTGGTTTCAAACTCCTGACCTTGAGCGATCCTCCTGCCTTGGCCTCCCAGAGCTAGGATGACAGGCGTGAGCTCCAGCGCCCCGCCTGTTTTAAATTATTGAAAGCTGGGGTGCACAAAGCAACGTCGCATGTGGACATTTTTGCAGAGGTAAGTGTGAACCACATAAAGGTGCCGTACTGAGGCCAAACTGCAGGTGCCCCCAACTCCCTTCCTCTCGGCCTGATCCCCCAAATACCTGTGGCCACACCTGTGCCGCCTGACCTAGAGTGTGGCACACGACGCAGGTATCAGTTATCCTTATGATGAGTGTTAGTTAAGTGCATACGGCATTCGAGGCCAGCCCTGGTCCTAAGCGCTCTACATAGCGGTCCCCAATCTTTTTGGCACCAGGGACCATATGCATGGAAGACAATTTTTCCATGGACTGGGGAGGGAGGGGATGGTTTTGGGATGATTCAAGAGCATTACATTTATTGTGCACTTTATTTCTATTTTTATTACACTGTAATATATAACGAAATCATACAACATACCACGGGTTGGGGACCCCTGTTCCACCTGATGCCTGGAATGACTGACAATGAGCCCTGTGCCCGCCTTGCATGAAGATTTATCTGCGTTTTCTTCTAAGAATTGTATGGTTTTAGCTCTTATATTTAAGTGAGTGATTCATTTTGAGTTAATTTTCTTTTTTTTTTGAGAGAGAGTCTCACTCTGTTGTCCAGGCTAGAGTGCCGTGGTGTCAGCCTAACTCACAGCAACCTCAATCTCCTGGGCTCAAGCGATCCTCCTGCCTCAGCCTCCCAAGTAGCTGGGACTACAGGCATGCGCCACCATGCCCGGCTAATTTTTTCTATATATATTAGTTGGCCAATTAATTTCTTTCTATTTATAGTAGAGACGGGGTCTCGCTCTTGCTCAGGCTGGTTTTGAACTCCTGACCTTGAGCAATCCGCCTGCCTCGGCCTCCCAGAGTGCTAGGATTACAGGCGTGAGCCACTGCGCCTCGCTTTGAGTTAATTTTTTACATGGTTTGTCACCTTCATTTTTGGAAGATATTTGGCCAGGTGCGGTGGCTCCCGCCTGTAATCCTAGCACTTTGGGAGGTTGAGGTGGGAGGATCCACTTGAGGCAAAGAGTTCAAGACCAGCCTGAGCACGAGTGACACCTCATCTCTACAAAAAATTTTAAAAATTAGCCAGGCGGGGTGGTGCATGCCTGTAGTCCCAGCTACTCGGGAGGCTGAGGCAGGAGGATCACTTGGGCCCAGGAGTTTGAGGTTGCTGTGAGCTAGGCTGACACCACAGCACTCTACCCAGGGCAACAGAGCAAGACTCTCTGTCTCAAAACCAAACCAAACAAAACTTAAAAGATGTTATTCTGTGCTTTTTTGTCTTGCGTAATTTCTGAAAAAAAGTCTGCAATAATTCTCTTCCTTTGTTCTCTTCTCTCTGGCTGATTTTAAATTCTTTATCACCGTTTTTCAAAAATGTAGATACAATATTCCTTGACGTAGTTTTGTTTTTTGTGTTCATTGAGGCTCTTGGATTTGACGTGTATAATTTTTATTGAGTCTGAAAAATTTTGGCCATTTTCCCTTCCCCCTTTCTTGGAATTGGAATTACTCTATGTTAGGTTGCCAAAGCTCTATTTTATTCAGTCTTGTTTTTCTCCGGGCTTCATTCTGGGTAGTTTCTATTGCCCTGCCTTCACATTGTCTGATCTTTTCTTCCTCAATGTATAATTTGCTGTTATTCCCATGCAGCAATTTTTGGTTCCTTATACTATATTTTCAGCTCTAGAAGTTGCATTTGGTTCTTATCCACATCTTTCATTTTTCTCTTCATTATGTTCATGTTTTCCTTTAAATCTTTGAGCATTTTTACGAAAGCCGTTTAAAGTTCCTCACCTGCTAATCTCATCTCTGTCATTTCTTGGTCTCTTCCAGTTGACTGGTTTTACTCCTGGTCATGGGGCCCAGTTTCCTGTCTCTTCATGTGTCTGGTAATACTTGATTAGGTGCCAGACATTGTGAGTTTTATATTGTTGAATGTCTGGACTTTCAAATCTTCCGTTAAACAGTGGTGGACTTTCTTCTGGGAGGCATTTAATTCACTTGTAGTTAAACTTGATCCTTTTAAGACTCATTTTTTTTTTTTTTTTTTTTTTGAGACAGAGTCTCACTCTGTTGCCCAGGCTAGAGTGCCATGGCAGTAGCTCACAGCAACCTCCAACTCCTGGGCTCAAGCAATCCTCCTGTCTCAGCCTTCCAAGTAGCTGGGACTACAGGCATGCACCACCATGCCTGGATAATTTTTTCTATATATTTTTAGTTAGCCAATTAATTTCTTTCTATTTTTAGTAGAGAGGGGGTCTTGCTCCTGTTCAGGCTGGTTTTGAACTCCTGACCTTGAGCGATCGACCTGCCTCAGCCTCCCAGAGTGCTAGGATTACAGGTGTGAGCCACGGCACCAGGCCATCAAGACTCATTTCGAACTTTGTTAGGACTGGTCTAGAGTACCTGTTAAAGGTTAGCGTGGCCTTTTTGGGCTTTCTACGGAATGCCTCAGTGGTCTGATGAAGTCACCCCACCCTGGCTTATCAGAACTTGAACCTTTTCCATCCCTGTGTGAGGTCCGGAAATTGTTCAGCTGGCAGCTAATCAGTAGTTGTGTTTTGCCCAGTTTCATCTTGTGCACAGCTTAGTTTCCAGCCAAAGACTCAGGGGACCCCTGTGCAGAATTTTGAAGTTCTCTCTCTGAGTGCCTCCCTCCCTTCTCTCTGCTGCTGCATCTCGTGAATTCCAGCCACTGCAACCTCCCTGAAGTCTGACTCAGAGAGAGCACCATGTTCTGCTTGGCTTCTCCCACTTCCTGTGCCACCATCCAGCAAGTGTATCTGGGCAGAAAGCCACCTCAATCTTAGGACTCGCCTCACATTCCCCTCCCTCGAGATCACAGTCCTGGGCTGCCTCTCGTCCAATTTCTGCACACAGTTGTTTTTTATGTTTTCTCCAGTTTTCTAGTTGTTTATAGTGGGAGGACTGATTCAGTACCAGTTACCCCATCATGACCAGAGTTAGAAGTGTCTCTATTATATTTTGCTGTGGATATTGCTGGCGGAGAGGAACACTGTTGATTTTGTAGTTTTTGCTAATCAGACAAATGTCCTGATGTACCGTGTCTATCATTTTGTCTATTGAATACTTTGATTTTGTATACAACTATCCTTCTACCTTCTTCTTCTTCTTCTTCATTTTAAAGAAAATGTGTCTGAAGTTTCTCCATTAGATATAATGCTTACCACCCCCCCCCTTTTTTTTAAGAGACAAGGTTTCTCACTCTGTTCCAGGCTGGGCTGGAGTGCAGTGGTATCATCATAGTTATAGCCTGGAACTCCTGGGCTTAAGTGATCCTCCTGCCTCAGCCTCCCGAGCAGCTAGCACTAGGGGTGCATGCCATTGTGCCCAGCTATTTTTTAAAAAATTTTTTTCATAGAGATGGGGTCTTGCTATGTTGCTCAGGCTGATCTCATGCTCCTGGTCTCAAGTGATCCTCCCACCTTAGCCTCTCAAAGTGCTAGAATTATAGGTGTGAGCCACTGCACCTGGTTTACTCTCAGTTTTTGGTATAATCTTTCATCAAGGTGAGAAAGTTTCCTTCTTAGTCTTCTGAGAATTTTTGTCTTACATGCATGATAAAATTTATCACAAATCTTTTTCTGCATTCACTGAGATAATAATTTTTTTCTCCCTTAAACTATTTATGTAGTGAATATATGCTGATAGATTTTCTGATATTTGTTCAATTGACTGTATCTAGGATAAACCATTGAGTTAGCTCCTTTTGGGGGGAGGGAGTTTGCTTTAATTTTATTTAGAGCATTTTTATCCACGTTCATAAGTGAAATTGGCCCATAATTTTCCCTTCTGGTACTATCCTTGTCTATTTTTTATTTCAAAGCTATAAGGTTTTATAAAATGAGCTGGAGAGATTACCCTTTTTCTCTACCTTCTAGAACAATTTGTATCATGTGGGGATTATCTTTCTTTGAAGGTTTGGCAGAAGGTAAAACCATCTGGTCTGGTAATTTTTATGTGAGTGTGAGTAGATGCGCCTGGCTTTAAAAAGAACTACAAATCCAATTTATTTAATGTTTTAGATCTACTCAGGCGTTTGATCTCTTCTTGAGTTAGAGCTGGTAATATTATTTTTCTAGAAAATTGTTCTGGCTTTCTGGTTTCATATTTATCAGTATAATACTCTCATATTCTCTTATAATTTTTAAAACCTCAATTTTATCTGCCATTCTTTCTGTGTGACTTCACTTTTTTTTCTTTTTTTCCCCGTGGATCAGTTTGCCAGAGGTTCATTTTTCCAGAGCTGTTAAAAAAAAAAAAAAAAGGAATCATTTCTACTGTTTCTTTGCTTCACATTTCCCTAATTTATGCTCTTATTTCTTCCATTTTCTTTGAATGTACCTTGTGACCTTTTTTAAGCTTCTGGTGTCGAATGCTTAGGTAATTAATTTTCAAACTTTCTTCTTTTGCTAATGGGCATTTTAGGGCTGTAAATGTGCCATTACGAATTTCTTTAGATGTTTCCTGAGTTTTGATACGTAGTGTTTTTATCGTTCGTGTTTAAATATTTTACAATTTAAAACTACTTTAAATATTTAATTTAAATTCCCATAAATTATTTAGAAATATATTTCACAATCATGACTTTGGCTATCTTTTTGTTGGTGTCTGTGTTGTCTGGAAGTCAGATAATGTGATGAGGTTTTTTTTTTTTATATATTTTATTAGATTCACTTTGTAGCCCAGTAGGTGGTCAATTCTTGTTTTCTCTTTTGAAGCTGTGTTGTTCAAATGCTCTGCATCCTTATTAATTTTTGTCTGCTAAAAATATTAACCCATTATGATTGTAGTCTTGTCAGTTCTCCTTCCACCTATTTTGAAACTTTGTTAAGTATATACAAATCCAAGGCTAATATATACTACTGGTGAATTGGGCCTTTTATGCAGTGTTCCTCATCATCCTTAATACTTCTTTTTAACCATGAAGTCGATTTGATCTAATATCAATTTTTTTCCACTAATGCTTCCCCAAGTGGTTTGCAATTACTGACCGTCTTCTACAGGGATAACATGGCTTTTTTCTTGGTGGAGCCCAGGCGGTGAGGAGAGGCACCTGACTTTGGCTTCTGTGGGGTATTCAGAGGATTTCACTGGTCGAGCACCAGGGTTTTACGGATTTCTCAGCTTGGAGGTTTGGCATCATGCACGTGGCTGTAAATTCGGATTGTACACTTGCGGATGGCGCGGACGCGGGGCTTTGGCGTGCCAGATGGGTGCCCGCCGAGCCCACACGCCACTCGGTTTCAGGTGGAGGGAAGCGTCCAACGGCGTGCTGGGCGGACACGCTTTCTCTGGGCAGGTCCCGGTCCTGGCCGCACGCTCTCCCTCCCCCACGTCACGTCACTCCAAGATCACCTCCTGCCCCCAACCCCTCCACCCTAGCCCCTGCACCCTAGGCCCTGTCTCATGTAACCTTGGACATCGGGGTCAGCGCCAGCTGCAAATTCACCTGTGACACCTGGAGATTTCCCTTCCCGTCCTTCATCTGCTCCTCTGTACTTCACGTGGTGGGGTGGGGGAGGGGGCCATGGTTTCCCTAATGTTTCTTTGTATCTACAGCGGGGACATGGTGCCACGTCCCACAGTTACCAACCTCCGTAGGTGCCACTAGAATCGGACGTTTCTCCTTTAGGTTCAGCACAGATTTACACAGTATCTATCAAACTCACAGCAGGTGCTGCTAGATACATACGTGTATGTATATACAAACACACATATATATCTATAACACACACATATGCACATATACATACATATAGCACACGTAGCACATACACATAGCACATATACACACCTAGCACACATAGATGTATACACAGCACGTATATTGAGACATACATATACACATGTACACAATACATACATACATATATGTTATGTCTGTGTGCACACACAGCACATACATAGTGATGACCACGACGGCCACGAGTCCTCATGGAACTCACAGTCCCGGGGTAGCAAACTCACAAACGCAATTTCCTCCTACTGCCCAGGTTGCAGCCACCAAGGTGGGGGACTCCGAGGGTGGTGGGGGCAGCGAGGTGGGGGTTCGGGAGGAGCCAGGTGGGGTCAGGCCTGCCTCCGGGTGGGGCGCAGGCGCCCCCGGGTGGGCTCTGGCAGCTGCTGCCCCGGTGTGGTGCAGCCTGCGGGACCTCCCCCTTGACTCCACTGAGCCCAGCCTCTGCCTCTGGGTCACCTGCGCAGGTCCACGAGGTGCCATTAAGGGGCGTCTGGGCCCCGAGTGTGGAGAGGGGGAGGTGGAGACTCACGGCACTGTCCCGCAGTCCTTCCCTCACGTCCTCCCGGGCCGGGGCCCCGCCCCCACCTCCTCCTGGACAGGCTGGTGACATCCTGTGTGGTCAGAGGCCCTCAGGACACCCAGGCTTCTTCCTGATGGCCACCAGGCAGCTGCTGGGCAAAGGCTCGCCAGTGCCATTCCCGGTGCGATGAGCAGGGGAGAAAGGCGGCTTCGTGCAGCGGCACCTGCGAGAGCTGGGCCCTCTCGCAGAACGCGGGTGGCCCCACGATGTGCACAAGGTGGGAGGGAGGCTGGGAGGGGCTGTACTTTGGGTGGGTGGTCCCGGAGGACCCCTCCCAGGGGGACTCTTGGCAGCAGACACCCCGAGTGGCTTGTGGAGCCAGCTGCAGGTGACTTTTGGAAGGAATCTGTGGTCGTGGGGGTGGGGGCACAGAGGTGACACACGCAGGCAGGAGGTTTCACTCACCCGTCTGCTAAGAACACGGCCGCCTGCGGCAGGCGACGCTGGGCACAGGGGAGCTCCCGCCACGTGGGAAGAGGCCGCAGCTGCAGGAGGGGGTTCCTGGGGGCAGGGGGTGGGGAGGGACCCAGCCCACAGCCCACAGCGCACAGCCCACAGCGCAGGGCTCAGCCCAGCTGGGAGCTGGTGCGTCACCCAGGAGGGAAGCAGGGAACCAGGCGTGGGTCGCCCGGGGACCTGAGGTGGGGAGATGGCCCTGCCCTCTCCTGGGCATCCTCTTGTTCCATGAAAATAGGAGGGAGGCCAAACACTGGGGTGCAGGAAAAGAAGAAGGATCTGGCTGGGTGGGGCTTGGAGAGAAAAGAGCCCTTATCTTGACTAAAAGAAAATGATGAACTGTGAATATTTTCTAATAAAAGCCAAGGACACATACTTGTGTGAACACTGGCCACGTGGTTGTAAATGCCTGGCCCCTCTGCACTGCAGTGAGCTGGGGTGGGGGTGGAGGGAAGACGGAGGGTGGGGAGAGCCCATGTCATATCAGGGTCTGGCTCGGTGCTCAAGAAACGTTTGTGGCTTGGTCCCTGGGCTGAGTGTTCTGCTAAGCACCCTGTAAGCATCCCAACCCTCTTCCTGTCACTGCAGACGAGGCTTAGTGAGACAGGCGGGTCCCTGTGTCTGTCCGCACAGTCCCCAGCACGAAGCCCGCACGCTGTAAGCGTTCAGTAAGGACCTGCTGAGGGTGCATGAGCGTGCATGTGAGCAGGTCACGCCCTGGGTTAGCTCCCGTCGTGGGCTGCGTCGTGGGCCCCTAAAGACACGCCCACGCTCCAGAACCTGCTAACGTGGGCTTATTTGGAAATAGGGTCTTTGCAGCTGTAATGAAGGATCTCAAGATGCGATCATCCTGGAGTATTCAGGGTGCCCCCAAATCCAGTGACAAGTGTCCTTTAAGAGACACACGGAAGGGATCGCTGGGAGAAGAGGGGAAGGCGGCTGAAGGCAGAGGCAGAGACTGGATTTACGTGGCCACAAGCCAAGGAATGCTGGAGCCGCCCGAGGCAGGAAGAGGAGGACAAGCCTCTGGGGGGAGCATGGCCCTGCTGACACTTCGGTTCTGGACTTTGGCCTTGAGGTTGTGCGGGAAGAGCTTTCTGTTTTAAGCTACCCGGTTCGTGCGGCCGCAGGAAACCTGTTTAGCTCCGACTTCAGTAAGGCCACCGTGGAGAGCAGAGCACCCCTGCCACACGGCCACCCTGGACTTGGGGGAGAGGCGAGTGCCAGCCACCCGCGAGGGGCCCTCACTGCCCAGCACGGGGAAGCGGGCGCAGCTGGGGCGGCCCGGGTGGCCCCACCACTGCCAGCCTTCTCTTCCCGGGAAGAGCGCCGGGGTGGCCAGGTCCGCCGGGGCCCCAGCACATAAGGAACACTCACTCGGAGTTTACTCACCGCCGAGTGCCCGATGGACTGACCTGCAGGTGACCCCTGGCAGGACCCGGGACTGCTCAGCCCCCATCGGGGTCGCACGGCTCCCCCAGCCTGGCTTCAGGGCTCCAGTGAAGGCTCTGGGCTTGGGGCTTGCTCTCCGTCCCCCATCAGAGCTGGGAAAAGCCCTGACGGGGCTGCCACCCTCAGTGCCAGTAAGTGACGAGGAAGGCCTCGGAGAGGGCACCGGCCGTGCAGGGAGGTGACCGGCACTCCTGCCGTGAGCGTGCCACCGCCGCTCCCTGGAACGGTTTGCTCCCTGCCCCACGGCGCCAGAGGGTGGAAAGCATCCTCGTCCACTCAGTGTTGCCTTGCGCGGCTGCCGGACACGGCAGAGAAGACGGGGACCACGGGAGCAGAGCACTGGCACGGCCACCCCCCAGGGCAGCCCCAGAGGGAGCACCTCCCGGAATTTGGGGGTTTTGTTTTGTTTTTGTTGCCAGAGTCGCTTGTGTTTATTATGGGATATGTTGGAGACACTGAACAGATACTCGAAATAGAGAAAAATAAAAATGCCTCCTGATTCCACCACTAGAGATAGTAATGGTTTCTTTGGGATTGGTCCCTGCAGGCCTTTCCCATGCGCAACGCTCGCCACCCGCCACGCCTGCTCTGGCCCGCGTGTGCTTTGGCGCTTTCCTGTATGTTTGTGGTATGTGCTGATTCTCCACTTGCTGGGTTTAAAATATTTCAGATCTCAGAATATTTTCTGTTTTCATTGCCGTATGGTCAGTTAACGAGCCTGAATTTTAGAATGTATTGAGGTTTCTGCGTGTCTGTCTTGGGGAGGGCACTGGGTTTAAAACTATCCTCTAGGGCTGGGCGCGGTGGCTCACACCTGTAACCCTAGCACTCTGGGAGGCCGAGGCGGGAGGATCGCTCAAGGTCAGGCGTTCGAAACCAGCCTGAGCAAGAGTGAGACCCTGTCTCTACTAAAAATAGAAAGAAATTAGCTGGACAACTAAAAATATGTAGAAAAAACTAGCCGGGCGTGGTGGTGCATGCCTGTAGTCTCAGCTACTGGGGAGGCTGAGGCAGGAGGATCGCTTGAGCCAGGAGTCTGAGGTTGCTGTGAGCTAGGCTGACGCCACGGCACTCACTCTAGCCCGGGCAACAGAGTGAGACTCTGTCTAAAAAACAAACAAACAAATAAAACTACCCTCTGATATGCCATGCCAGGCACGGTGTGAAACACACCGGGCTAACTTTAGTATTCCTGTCCTCTGAGGCCTCGTTTGAATTTTTTTTTTTTTTTTTTTTTTTGAGACAGAGTCTCGCTTTGTTGTCCAGGCTAGAGTGAGTGCCGTGGCGTCAGCCTAGCTCACAGCAACCTCAAACTCCTGGCTCAAGCAATCCTCCTGCCTCAGCCTCCCAAGTAGCTGGGACTACAGGCACGCGCCACCATGCCCGGCTAATTTTTTTTTTATATATATATCAGTTGGCCAATTAATTTCTTTCTATTTATAGTAGAGACGGGGTCTCACTCTTGGTCAGGCTGGTTTTGAACTCCTGACCTTGAGCAATCCACCCACCTCGGCCTCCCAAGAGCTAGGATTACAGGCGTGAGCCACAGCGCCCGGCCTGAATTTTTTTTTTTTTAAAGCCAGTCAAGGGATTAGGGTTAAAAAAAAAAACCCAGTCAAATTTAGCAGTGGGGGTTGAATACCAACGTTAGTGGCACTGATGTTGATAAGTTCTGGTAACCCACTACCATCAGACCACCTCGTTTGAGTTGTTGTCTGTTCCACCAAAGATTCACAGAGACGTTCTTTCCCACAACTATTCTGTTGTCCATTTCTCCTTGTGCTTTAAGCATCTTTAAAGATTATATAGGTAAGACTCCAGTACAGTCTTATCTGAAAAGATTCAAATACCGAGGACCAAATAAGGTTTTCCCCTGTCCTCACCCCTGGGTCTCACTGTTCACCCTGGAAGGTTTTTCTGTGCATTCTCACGTAACTGTGTACTTTTTAAAAAACATAAATGAAAACATCGGGCCTGGTTATTTCACAAGCTGCTTTTTCAAAAACAGCTATTAATAGCATGTCTTCTTAAATGCTCCTTCCAGGCGCCTTGCTTGTCTTGCCCTGTCCCTGCTGGCCGTCACCGCTGCGGTGGGAGGGACCAGGTTGGTGACACGGACGTGTCGTCACCGGAGATGTTCGAGCTGGTTCTGTTATCGCTGCCTTCCCTTGAGAGATGAGGCTCAGGGGCCCAGGCCCGGAGCCCCCTGTCTGTCCAGGATCCTGCAGGGAATCTTCACTCGGCTCCCTGAGGAGCGGGGGGCAGCTGGAGGTGTGGATGCAGGGAGGGTGACACTCCCCCACCAGTGGGCTCCTCACGTGGGCGCTGCGGGGTGGGCCCGTCCCGCAGGGCCCAGAAAAGCCGGCTGGGGGCTGAGGGGCCCGGCCAGGGCGGGCTGGGCTGCAGGGAAGTGGGGGGTGAGGCCAGGGCCTGTGGGGAGCACTGGTCCTCCCTGCCCAGGGCCATCAGGGACAGCCCAGGAGGCCCCAGGCCACCAGTGAGCCCACGGCCGGCAGTCAGGGCCGGGCCTGTGGGGAAGGGGTTCTTGTGGGCTGGGCAAGGCTGTTGTGGGCGCCCCAACCGCCTGCATCTCCATGGGTGGGCCCGCAGACGGGCCCACCCAGACTCTGCGTGCTGAGGGAGCGGGAGGAAGGAGCCCTGGGCTGGGGTCTGGAGGGTCTGGGATCTCATTTCCAGCCTGAGCTCTGCCACTGGTGAGCTGGTAGCTGCACTGCTCAGGGGGCCTCTCCAAGCCTCAAAGTCCTCACCCAAATGCTCCTAATCCCTCCCCAGCCTCCGCCAAGTCCCCGTGGGAGTGAGGGATCACGCACGTCCACACAGGCAGGTGGCAGGGTGGCCTTCCCCCACGCCGGCCAAGCCCACTTTCCTGCCGGGTAAGTGAAGAACCCCGATGGAGGGGAGGTGGAGGCCGGTTCTCACCTGTGTCACCGGCCTGCGAGGGTGCTGGCCTGGAGCAGGTGCTCAGCCGGCCGTACGAGAGGAGCAGCTGCTGGCGGGCGCTCTAGGGGGTCCCGGCTGGCACGGAGCTCACTGTCCCTGCCCCGCCCGGCAGAGGCAGGAGGAACAGGCGTGGGAGGTGATGGGCATCCGCTTAACAAAATGTGCCCAAAGAAAGAAAAGGTGGGGACCCCGGACAGTGAGGCTGATGACATAGGTGACTTGGGGCCCTGTGCTGCAGGGACAGCCCGGGGGCGAGGCCATCTCAACGCTACAGTGATGCCGAGGCCTCCC
The DNA here is from genome assembly GCF_040939455.1 of Microcebus murinus. NCBI lineage: Eukaryota > Metazoa > Chordata > Mammalia > Primates > Cheirogaleidae > Microcebus > Microcebus murinus. The sequence continues at coordinate 9,059,410 of NC_134107.1, forward strand.
ACGGGCTCTTTACTCTGGGCTTGCTGTGCTGGGGGGGGAGGGAGGGTCCCATCGTGTCGCCAGGAGGTGAGATCAGCCTGAGAACCAGCCAAGACCCAGGAGGCAGAGACAGGCTGCTGGGAAGGACAGGAGCTTCCCAAAGGCGGGAATTCTCACGTTCTATGGCTGCTGTGCCCAGAACGTTGCCTGGCACGCAGAGATGCTCATGTTTCTTGACTAATTGAGTGACAGAGGCCCCAGATCCAGGCGCCTGGATCCAGTTGTTCCTGCAGCCCATCGTGCCTGCATTGTTTAGTGACAGGAGCCGAGGCACTCTGTGCACATGTGCCTGCTGCCTGCGTGTCGCGGGTGTTTCCGTGACTTGCAACCGAGAATCCGACCAGTGGAGAAACTGATGCCTGGGGGAGGCAGAGACATACTGTGAACAGCCACCCTCACCCGTGCGTGCGATTGGCTGGTCCTGGTGGGACGCCACCGTGAGGCCACTTTTCTGGGAGGGGGCGTGCGCGTGGGGGGCAGCTCGGCTCTGCCGCCCTCCTCCCTCGGCTGCTGTTTCTGGTTGCTCTGAAGTCTCATGGGAGCCATGCGGCTGAGGCCAGAGGGAGAGCCAAGTCCCCAAGACCTGGGGCCAAGCGAGAGACACCTGGGCTAGGGTTCAGATTCAAGGACCGTGGTTCAGCGAGGGGCCTGGCTTGGGTCACTATTAAGAGCTCGGCACTGAGCTGGCAGAGAGCGAAGACGTCAACAGCTACAAGAGGTAAACAGGGCTGCACTGCCAGCGGTGCCCCGTGCCTGGCATGCCCCGTAGCGCTAGCCCGGGCCTCTGAGCGTGGGCCATCAGGTGGGGGCCCCGCGGGTATCCTTCACCTGAAGGCTCAAGCGCGGAGGGGGCTGCTTTCCCGCTCCTGTGGCTGCTGACGGGAGTCGGTTCCTTGCGGGCTGTTGGGCCAAGAGCCTCCCTCCGCCAGAGGCTGCCCTGGCCTCCCGGCCTCCCGGCCTCTCCGGCATGGCAGCTCACGGCACCGTGACTGGTGGCTTCACTCACGCCAGCAGGGGAGGGTCCGATAGCGAGGTGGCCGTCACAACCCCGTGCCTCATCTTGGTTGCTGGGTTACACGGGCTAGACATGAGGCACTGGGTGCCGGCCACGCACGGGGACAGGGTGACACGAGGGAGCGGTGGGATCCCGGGGCGTCTTAGACGCCAGCACCACACCGGCTGGCTGAGCGTGAGCCTCTCGCACGGCAGGCCCCGCAGAGGACACGCCCCAGACCCACAAGCACCCTGCGCTTTTTGTCCTTCCCCTTCCCAAGTGGAAGTTGTAAAAAAAATTATGGTTACTCTCTCTTCCTTTCTATTGTGAATTGTGTGTCTTGAGGGTGGTCTCCATGGCCCACCCTCATGGCTGGAACCGTGTCCCCCCAGTATTCACACGTCGAACCCCTAAGCCCCCCGTTCGGCAGGGTGCGACTGTGTCTGCAGACAGGGTCTTTTTTTTCTTTTTTTTTTTTTAACTGGGAATGTGTGAGGCAGGAAAACAAGGCTGCCCAGCTCGAGGCAGTCCTGACAGTGATCCTCTGGGGTTCATCTCGGCCTCTGTCCTTGGCTGCGGAGAAACTGGACCCCCGACAGCCCCAAGGGAGAGAGGCCCTTGCAGACAGGGTCTTAAGTTGCAGCGCGGTCACTAGGGGGGGCCCTGACGCAGGACTGCTGTCCTCAGGGGAAGGGGAAGCCTGGACAGGGACAAGTGCACACGGCGGGGCCACCACGCAAGGACACCGGGAGAAGACGGCCCCCTGCACGCCAAGGACGGAGGCCTCAGAATGAAGCCCACGCCGCTGACACCTTGAGTTTGGACTTCCAGACTCCGGAGCTGTGAGGAAATAAATTCCTGTCGTTCGAGCCACCCGGCAGCCACATGGCAGCAATGCCGGTCCTGAGCGGAGAGGAGGTGAGAACCCGCGGGCCCGCGGGAGGGAGGCGTGAGCGGCCACAGAGCCCGGCTCGGGGCTCGGGAGGCTGACCCTGCGGCTGCCCTTGTCACCTCTTTGGGGGAAGGGGAGTCGTCTTCTGCTGTGAGCAACGCAGCTACAGATTTTGGGTGGGAGCACTTAAAATTCAGACGTGGGAGAGAAGAGGGCGTGTGGACGGAGGGGAGGAACGTGGTCACTCTTCCGTCTGCCTGATTCACACCGGTGGGGCCAGGTGGGACTGCTGCCACCTGTCTCCCCAGGCCCTGCCTCCAGCTCCCGGGGAGGGCACGTGACCCGGGCCCGGCCAGCGAGCGTGGCATCAGGACTGTGGTTGGCATTACCCGGAGAGGGGTGCACGCTTTCTGCTGGAATCGCTGAGTTCGTAGAATAAACTGGAAACTGCTGGTTACCTGCCGTTTACTTTATTTGTGGAGAATACCTGAGACACAGCCCAGAGCAGAGGTGGAAAACAGGAAAAGGGATGTGGCCTAGAGAACATCATTCGAGGCCCCGGATCCAGCTGCATCTGAAGCCAGATGCAGTTCCAGAATCACTTCTGGAACTTTCCGAGTGAGTCAGAAAATTCCCTTAAACACACATATGCCCTCCCCCGGCCCCCCAAGCCAGATTAAACCCGCTTTCTGTTACTTGCCACCAAGGGTCCTGGCTGATGTGGTGTGAAAATCTGCCTGGGACACCGATCTGCAGTGGCACAAAGCGGGGATGAGTGGCCGGTGCCCAGTGGCGCTGGGAAAGTTTTCCGGGGGATGACGAACATGTTCTTCCTGATGGGACAGAAAAATTCCATACATGGATTTGGTGATGCCATGGGCATATAAACACTTGTCAAAGATCATCGAACTATATGTTAAAATGGGTGCATTCAATTGTATTTAAGTTAGGTCTCAATTAAGTTATTTACAAAGACTTTTTTTACAAAAAAAAAAAAAAAATCTGCCTGAGTAGGTGAGCCCTCTCTGGAATTGCCAGGAAACTCCGGGCCGGCACCCTGACTCATCCACGCAGAGTTTCTGTGCGTTTTGCTTCTGTGAACTGCGCCCCGTTGTGTTCAAGTTCTCCAGCGTTCGAGCCCCTCCTGGCTTAAAATGTAACGTCTTTGCCCTTGCGCTCTCGGTGGCTCTGATTTGGGAAGATCTGAGCAACGTGTTTGCTTGGCCTCCTGGCCTTGTCACCGACGTGTCGAAGGCAGGTGTCCCGGGCCTGGCCTTCTCCCAGAAAGGGACCCCCCCTCTGTGCGCCGCTCTCTGGGGGAGCCCATGGCTCTCTGGGGGAGCCCATGGCTCCTGGGAAGGAGGAATCGTCCTGGCCGAGGATTCAGAACCAAGTCGTGCAGAAGTGAGAAGATCTTGGGCTTCAAACTGCTGGCATAAAATATGAAGCCCAACTTATCTGCAAACCGCGGCTGGCAGGGGACCCGGGCGGGCTGGGCGGAGGCCAGGGCGGCATTCCATTTCCTTTTGCAAGCTCGGGAGACGGAGCCAGGAGAGGCGCTGTCTGCTGAGCACCGCGGTCCCGGCCCCGCTTTGTGTGGGACCGAGCCCTCCTCTGGTCTCGCTAGACTGCAGAAACCAAGGAGGCCCGTCTGGTGGTCCTAGGGCTGTGGCGGGCACGTCCCTTCCACACCATGGACCTCCCCGAAATCCTGACTCCCAGCGCTTTTCGGATGGGGGTGCAAAGGTCAGAGGCCTGAGCTGGGGGCCACAAGCGGCCTCCGTGGGGGCCTTTGCACAGGGACGGGGCTCCAGCCGGGGCTGCCCACCAGGGCGGCCGACCATTTGTGAGCCCCACCTTCCACACCTGGTGTGACTGTGTGCACCACGTAGCCCCGTCCTGGGAGCAAACGGGACAGTCACGTGAAGCTCCTAGCCCAGAGCCACCGCACGGGCTGGTCCCCAGCAGGCGGCAGTCTCTGCTCGGTTCCGGCCACTCACGGGCATGTCCCCCTTCAGTGACACGCAGGCAGGCCGGCCACTGCTCCAGGTGTTTACGCAGGCTCCGTGAGGCCTGGGCTGTCGTAGCTGAGGAAACCGAGGCAACCGAGGCACAGCAAGACCGAGGCTTAGGTGGCGGCCCCTCTGCCTCCCTGGGGCTCGCTCTCAACTTTCCAAATTTGGCCTTGTTTATCCCTTGTGTAATCTAAGAGAGCCTGTGTCTCCACTTGCTTATTTTTGTAGAGGTAGTGGGTGGCGGGATGGCATGAAAACGCGTAGAGGTCCGCCCCGCCCCGTGGCACCCCTGCCCCGTGGCCCCCAGCCCTTCCCCCGCTCCCCTGCATGCCACGTGGCGCTGGGAAGCCGGCTTAGCAGTAACCAGAGCAGCCAGAAACTCCTTAATAGGAAGGACAGTCCCCACTCTCCACTCTCCGTCCCGCCACCTGAGGCCCGTCCCTGGCCCGGAGCTGCGGGAGGGAACTCTGACAGGGTCCCCAGACCCCCGGCGTCCTGCGTCACCAACACCCAGAAGGAAGGAGGCTTGGTTGCCGCTGGAGAACCCAGCCGTGCCGCCGTGGAGGGTGGACGCCTGTCCCCCCAGCCCCCGGTCCTCCCCAGCCCCCTTCAGTAATAAAAACGGTGGGGGCACGTGGCCGAGCCTGTGGCTTCTCGCATTTTGTCCTCTGCTGCCTCCCTCCGTCAGCACAGACTGAGAGGCGGCCCAGGAGGTGAGGGGGTCATCCTGGGGGCTGGTGGGGGCGTGGAGGGGAAGAAAGCTCGCTCCCTGGCTTGCCTGTAGTGATCCACGCACAAGAAGGGTCTGGAGCAGGCGTCCGCAAACTACAGCCCGCCGAGTGTTTTTGCCGCCGCTGCCTGTCCTGCTTAGCAGCCGACTTGTCCCAGGCCCTCAGTGCGCATGTATAGAATGTGCGCCACACTCTCCAACGGCCCTCCAACGGTCTGAGGGACAGTGAACTGGCTCCCTGTTTAAAAAGTTTGAGGACCCCTGGTCTGGAGGCTGGGAGAGGCCCTTTCCCTGGAGCTCAGCCCCACCCCTCCTGCCTCAGTATCCCTGAGAGCAGATGCCTCTTCCTAGAGTCACACCCAGACTGCTCCTGACCTCCAAGCCCTAGGTTCTGAGCTGTAGAAGCTGGACCCAGGCAGGGGCCCCTTCCTTCGGGGGGAGCAGCTCCTCACAGGGTGTGCAGGGCTGGAGGCCGGGGTCTGGGCTCGTAGGGGGCCAGGAGCCCAGGTGGCCTCCCGGGCCACCTGCAGGACGGGGAGGTATTTCCAGCCACGTGGAGGCTGAGCTTGTGCAGTCAGTGCTGGCGCTGGTGGGAGCTTTTGCTACCGGACAGGGTCCCAGCCCGCCCTTCACGTCTGTCCCCAGAGCCCCTCCTGGCCTCTCCAAGTCCCCAGAAATGAGCTTTCAGGCGTGGGGGTCTTCAACTCTGCTCTTCTGGAATTTTCAGACCAGCACAGGGAGGGGGAGGTAGGAGGGTGGGGGCACTCACTCCAGGCACTGAGAGGGGGTCCACACTCGACCTTCATCACCTGGAGGTCCTGGAACCATCGCCTCCAGCCCATATAGGGTCTCCTCTTTCTGTAGGACCATGGCCTCGCTGGGAAGACCACCTGGGAGTGTTAGAAAGGGGAGCTCAGAGGAGCAGTGGCCTGGAGTGGACGGGAGGGCAAGTCAGGCTGGCTGGGCAGCGGGCCATCGGGGACACTGACTGGTGGCTCAGCCCACCCAGGGCAAGGCCAAGCAGGCCCCAGGTCATGGGTAGAGTGCCAGGTGCCGTGTGGGCCGCCAGCCGCTGGCACAGAGTAGGGGAGACGAGGTTCCCAGGGGCGGCGGGGGCCCTGGCGGGTGGGAAATGCCATTGGCAGAAGCCGGCAGAGGACAGCCTCGCTGACCAGGGCTCTCCGTGGCAGAGGAGTGGGCAAGCCACCAGGAGAGGGAACACACCACGGGTGGACAGACCAGCCAGAGGAGGGGCCCAAGACCAGAGGTGGGGAGCAGAGTGGCAGGAGAGCTGGTGGCAGGCACTGCCTGTCCTGGGACCCAGTGCCCTGGGGCACCCTTGCCGTGGGAAACTGAGACCCTAGACAGGACAGCTGGCACTGAGCCTTCCTCGCTGCAAGTTATAAAATGTTTATTGGTACACATTTTATTGTCTTTTATAAAACTTCCTTTGGCTACATGAGGCCACGGTGCCTGTCTCCGGGTGGCCAGGGCAGAACGCCATTTTCGGCGGGGCTAGAGCCAAGAGACTGTCCAGGAGCTGTCCAGAGGGTCTGCAGTGGCCTCGGGGACACATCGAGGGCTCCAGGAGGCTGCCCAGGGCTGGCCTGGCACGGAGTCGGAAAAGGCAGTCACCTACCCAAGGTGGCTAAAGGTCCCTTCTGTCTCCAGTGGCTCGCCGGGCCCAGAAATTCCATTATAAAGTCACCAAGTGATTCATCCAAGGGGCAGGAAGGTTGTCTGGAGAGAGACTTAGCTACAAAGGCTCTCTTCCAGACAGAGCCTCTTGTTCGGGTTTGCTCCCTGATGTCGCCTCAGCAGGATGGAACCGGGAGAGCAGCCCCCGGTGGCGCTGATGAGGCTGCTGACCCAGCGACGGAGGGTTGACCAAAGGGGCAGGCTGGATGGGGCAGGGCGACTGACTACCTCCTCTCCTTTACTGACCGGCCCGGGGCGAGGAGGGGCCCCACCACTTGGGGGCAACTTCCCCCCAAGGAAGTTGGGTCGTTTTAGGAGCAGAATGGCTGGGGGAGCCAGGCGGGGGCCGCAGGGTCTGTCTGCAGGTGGCTGCTCAGTCCCTCGGCCACCCATGGGAGCCTCCGGCCCAGGCGCTGGCCTCTCAGGAGGCGTTCCCAGGGGGGCACTGCATCTCCATGGTGACCGTGTTGGGCGTGCTGCCCCCCGCCTCCCCCAGCTCGGCGCCGTCGCGCAGGGCCCGCTGGAAGACCACCCTGAGGGGCTCCCACAGCCGCTGCGACTTGTCCCTCCCGGCCAGGAAGTAGACGATGGGCTTGGCGCTGCTGTTGATGCAGATGCACAGGTCGGTGACGTACTCAGGGAAGGGGGCCGGGATCTGGAAGGCCCAGAAGAGGAACCAGTCGATCCCCAGGTAGATGGAGGACACGAGGAAGACGGAGACCATGGCCAGGATGACGTGGTTGAGCTTGGCGGAGCGCTGGCGCCGCCGGGCCCGGCACTCCACGTGCACGATGAGGGCCAGGCAGGGCAGCACCATGAGCGGGCAGAAGAGGAGGAAGAGGAGGATGCCCAGGAAGATGTCCATGTGCCTGCAGGCCGGCCGGGAGGCCTCTCGGCCCAGGAACACGCAGAAGTAGTTGTGTATGCAGGTGACCAGGAGGGACAGGATCCAGAGCAGGGCGCACACCACGGCCGACAGGCGCTTGGGCCGCCGGCGCCAGTACCAGGCCGAGAAGATGACGGACACGCAGCGCTCTGTGCTGATGGCTGGCAGCAGGCTCACGCCGGCGACAAACATGCAGAGCCCCAGGACCCGGGTCACGCTGCGGGAGTAGTCGGCGAACGCGCCCAGGAAGCCGCCCGTGTTCAGGATGGAGAACACGGCCTTGCTAAAGAGGTAGCCGACGTCGGCGCCGGCCAAGTGCAGGAAGTAGACGGAGAAGGGGTTCCTCTTGATGGAGAAGCCGAAAAACCAGAGCACCAGCCCGTTGCCCACCAGGCCGCACAGGCAGAGGAGCAGGAAGATGTAGTTCATGACGGCCGGGGGCGGCAGCACCGTGATCTGCTCGATGGTCAGGAAGCCTCGGCTGTAGAGCTCCGGGGCCTCGCTGGCGCCGGGACACATCTGTGCAGGTGCAGAGGGGAGACGCCGGGTGACGCGGGCTGGGCCCACCCGCAGACCCGCGCCCGGGCCCCATTAGAGACTTAGGGGCGGTCTGCAGGGTCACCGACTGTGGGACAACTAACTGGCCGCAACACAGGCAAAAGACACCCCTGGCCCCACACGCTGCTACTCTCTGTGTCCCGGAGTCCAGAGCTGGCAGCGCGGCGCGGCAGGCCCGCGAGTGAGGGTAGCGACAGTCGCTCGAGGGGAAGGGCTCCCGGGCGCCCACCCGTCGGAGCAGGCTCTGTCCAAAAATGGCCATGGCATGCAAGACAAAAAAAAAAAAAAACCTGAGGAACTTTTCCAGATTTAAGGAGAACAGGCTGGGGTGCAGTGGCTCACGCTTGTAATCCCAGCACTTTGGGAGGCCGAGGTGGGAGGAGCACTTGAACCCAGGAGCTGGAGACTGGCCTGGGCAACACAGCAAGACCCTGTCTCTCCAAAAAATTTTTAAAAATTAGCTGGGTGTGGTGGTGAGCACCTGTAGTCACAGCTACTCGGGAGACTGAGGCAGGAGGATCAGCTGAGCCCAGGAGTTCGAGGCTGCAGTGAGCTGTGATCACGCCACTGCCCTCCAGCCTGGGCGGCAGAGCGAGACCCTGTCTCACTCTATTATTTATACATAATTTATGTATAAATAAATACACACATACATATATAAATAACTTGTCGGTTAAATAAAAAAGAGTGGGTCCTGGCTATAGCTGGAGCAGGACCCCGTCCCATAGGGGGCTCAGAGGTGGCGCCCGGCTGGACCAGTGTCACTGTTTGGGTTTTTGGGTTGTGGGAGGGTTCGGGGGGTCCCTGGGGAGGGGAGGCAGAGCTATTTATCAAGCTGTAGGAAGCAGTTTGATGCTTTAAGGATGGGTCTGGCTGTAAGAGTGCCTCCCGGCTGAACAGCCGTGCCGCCCCAGGGGCCAGGCCGGCGTGTGGATGCAGGAAGGAGGGCCAGGTGCCAGGAGCCGGCGAGGGCCGGGGGGTGGCAGACTGGACAGCACCCATCTTGGGCAAAACGGGCGGCCGTTCTGCTCCAGCCGCTGGGCGCTGGGAGGCTGAGCTCACTCCCTCTCCGCGGAGAAGCCGGAGCTCTGGACTGCAATGTGAAAGATCCTGATCCACAAATGTCAGCATTTAAAAAGCACTGTGCGGGCCAAACACGGCCATCGACATGCCGGAGTCGGCTCTCAGGCGGCGGTTTGTGGCCTCTCGTGCCCAGAGGCGAAGGCTGCCTGCCCGGGGCTGTCTCACTGCCCTTCCCACACCCTGGCGGACTCCTGGTCCACCCGCACGCGCTCCCTGAGGCCGGGTCCCTGCCCACTGCTCGTGGCTCTCCAGCCAGTCCTGCCACGCCCCAGGTGGCCCCAGCTCCGGCAGAGGGCCGCGGTCCTGAGCCTGCTCTCTGGGCTTGACGCCACCTCGCACAGGGAGGGACCTTCTGGCCTGGCTCAGGCCAAGGGCGTTCTGCAAACAAGGACTGGTGGTGCTGGCAAAATTGTGGGGCAACCCAGTGAGGTCAGGGCAAGCACTGTAAGGTGGGCCCCCTCGCTGCCTGCCGTCCTCTAAATGCGCTATTGGCTCAGCCCCGGCCACTCCTCAGCTCGTCCTGGCTTTCCTTTCCTGTGGGCGACTTGGTCACTCCAGGCCTCAGGCACTCCTCCCACCTGGGGAACCAGCCCCTGTCATTGCTAAGACTGGCGCCCACACGGGCCGGAGAGGGACCAGCTCAGACCCTGGGAGGGAGCGGGCTGGACGGAGTGGGGTCAGATCACTCTGTGCGCTCGCACGCTGGAAAAAGCCTGCAATCCCCTCCTCGGAGTCAGAGGGGGAGGCCGGGTGAGTCACTGGCACGGAGCTGCCATTCCCAGCCACATCCCGCCTTGTAAAACGCCTGCTCTGGAGCCCGGCCCTCCCTGAGCTCTGCCTTTGCTCTGGGGATTGCTGGAGCCTCCCCACAGCCAGCCCTATCTCTGCCTCCATGGCGCCATCCCACAGCGGTCACCATGGCGACAAGGGGAGAGCCCGGGTGCAGCAGGGGCGGGATCCTAGGGGCTCTGTCCCTGACCTATGGGCCGACCCCAGGCAACTTACTACCCTGGTGTAAGCTCAGTCTCCTCGAATATAGAAGTGGGACTGGAGATTCGAGGGAGCCTTCCAATTTGAGAGTGCTCTGTCTGGAATTCAGAAGGAAATTCCAGATTTTTCCAGGAGCTCAGAGAAGTAGGGGACTAGGTAGGGGAGGGTGGAAGGAGGTAGGTCAGCCTGGAAGGGTTGCCCGAGTCTCAGGGCGGGAGCCTGGAGAGGGAGGTAAACCCATGACTGAGGGGTCCTGGCCAAGGTGACGCTGGCAGGTGGCCCAGAGCAGGCAGGCTCCGTGGAGCTCACTACATCTGGGCCACCTGGCCACCCAGGGCTTCCTGGCAGGGCCTGGCCACAGTGCATAGCTGCCCGCCCCACTTCTGCATGGAAGAGATGAGACGAGACCTTGCAAGGCTGGGAAAGATGACCCCAGGGTCAGCATGGCAGGGGACTTTAAGGGTGTCCAGTGTCTGTCCATGCTTGTCTCCCTGATGAGGACACTGGGGTACAAGGGACCAGGTAACCAGTGCCAGGCCACACAGCCCAGAGGGGCCCACTGCCCACCGTAAGTCCAGAGCTAGAGGGTGGGGCCTGGGCAGGGGCGGGGGGGAGGAGATGCTGGGTGGGGTCTGCCCCTCCCACCCACAGCCCTCGGGGCACCAGGGCGTCTGCCTGGTGGCACTTGCCTTGTTCCTGTTGCTGGGGTGGGCCTCCCACGAGCAGTTTCCAGCCATCTCCAGGCCTGGCGATCTGGATTCCTGCTGCAGCTCACCACCTGCACACCCACCTGGCAACAGCCGGGAGAGAGGGTGGACGAGGGTGGCAGGGTCCCACCGAGAGTTGCTGTCCACCCGTGCACCACTCAGACCCCTGTGCCCCAGGCTTCCTGGGCCTGTGGCTCTCCAGCTCACCTTAGAGGACAGGCACTCGCCTGGCTCCCTCAGGGCCAGGGCCTTTGTGGGACTGTCTGGTTGAGATTCTGGGGCAGGTCACCCCTTTGGGCACAGCCCCCTCCTGCCTGGGGACCCCTCATTCGGACCCCTGCTGACTCCCTGGAGCCCCGCTGTGCTCACTGGAAATGAGGCCCTCTCTTTCCCCCTCCTCGCTTGGCCTGCAAGATTTCTGGGGCCAGACTGCTTTGGATCCACAGGTATTTACCCACCCACATTCCCTGGGCACCTCCTTTGTGCCAGCCACGTGGGACAGGGGTTCCCAGCAGTCAGCCCAGGAAGGGGAGCAGGGCAGGAGAGGTGGTTCCCGGCAGGCAGCACTTCCTGGAAGAGGAGGCCTTGGCTGGGCCTTGTGTTTGTAACTGCTGAGGTTCGTGGTCTTTCCCCTACAGGTGCCTGGGAGGCAGGACAGTGTGGTCATCAGCATCATTGTCACCACCTACAACCCTAGCGTCAACACATGCCAGCAGGGCTCTGTGCCAGCTGGCCAACACCTGCCATCCCGTCTGGTCCTCGTTACCAGCTGTGAGGCAGGAATTCTCAGTCCCCTTTGAGAATGGGTGCACTCAGGGGCAGGTCACCTGCCAAGGCACACCCCTACCTGTGCACACTCTTGTGTTGTCAAGACTCGAGCAGCTGCAGGGGACAGAAGCACGAGGAGGAGAAGCTCGAGGAAGCCGGCCAGGAGGCCACCAGAGTGCCTGGCTCTAGGCTGAAGGAGGGGATTCCCGGGGGAAGGGGCGACCCAGCCAGAGACCGGTCCACTGTGGCTGGCCAGAGCTCACTGGTGCACCTGCCCTGGGTCCCCTGGAACTGGCACCTGTCCCTCAACCTGACCTCTGACCCCGCAGGCAAGCACTTATTCTTCCCTGCAGTGCAGATGGGGAAACTGAGGCTGTGAATAGAGAAGGGCCTTGCCGGGTCGAGGGCTGCTGGGCTCCTCCTCTCCCTGGAGGGAGAGCTCGGCTCCCTGCTCAGCTCAACTCCCCCGAAATTCCTTCCTTTGCTCCGCAAGGGTCAGCCCGCTCCAGCCCACCAGCCACAGGCACCCGCCCACCGCTGCCTCCTCCCGCCCAGGGCCGGGCCACCATTGGCTGGAAAGGGTGCCCATCCTCGCAGGGGGCCCGCCCCCTCCTAACTCTTGCTTCCCAGAGTGGCAGCACCAGAACAGCCCCCAGGGGCCACTGCGGGCCACCTCACACAGGCCACCTCCTTCTCTCTGGCCCTTTGGGCCTGCACAGCTGAACGGAGCGCCCTGCGCCTTCCAGCCCCAGGCGGGTGTGAGCCTGGCCAGTGGGTGGCTCAGCCTGGGAGCTGCGGGGTGACCCAGCGTGGGAGCACCCTTTTGCCTGGCCGTGTGGTGTGCTTGCCGATGGCAGGTGCTACGCGTGTGCCTCCTTAGTCTCCCTCCCGCCACGCACTGCTTGAGTCCAGTCGGGCCACTGTCCCACTGTCAGGGACAGGCCGAGAGCTTCTCCACGCTGGGCTTGCCCAAGCTGTCCTGTGCCTGCGACCCCAGACCTCCCGCCCACCCACATCCTTCCTGGTCCTGGCCAAGAGCCCCACTCTTCTTGGTGTCCCTTCCAGACACCCACCAACCCTCGGGTCTGGGCCCCCAGCCTTGCCTCCAGGGGTGTCTGACTCTGGAGCCTCACCCTCTCACCCGGTGGCCAGGCAGGATCCCAGCCACACCCACCAGTGCCCAAGGCGGTGGGCTGGCGCCTCCGGCTGCAGGTGGGCATGGGGGAGGGGCTCCCGTCTCGCCGTCCGGCAGACTGATTTGTTCCACCTGCAGTGTCCCTGGTGTGTCCTGCCAGGGACACTCTGAAAAGTGCTTTCACTTGTGCACAGAGAGCTCTGGAAGCCAAGTGGACCCCAGATGAGCCATATTAAAGGACATGTGTGTGACACGTGTATGGGGTGAGAGTGTGACTGCGTGTGAGTGTGTGTGCTCCCTGGGCGGGATCCGGGCTGTGACAGAGCTAGTTTCCACTAGAGCTGACGGAGAAGCTCAGTCACTCCCGATGCCCCCCACACAAGCCCAAGGCTGGCCGGGCCACCTGTCTGCCCCCCAGCCTGCCCTCAGGAGGCCCCTCTTCTCCTTCCACGCCACCCTCCCGAGACACAGCCCTGATGCACGCTGGGGCCGTCCCAGCCCCTCTCCTCGTCCCCCGGCCACCACCTGGCTGGGGCTGTGGGCACGGCCATCGAGGGGCCTGTGTGTGGCTCCTCTGACACAGACCCGTGTTTCCTCACTCCAGGCCCTGGGGGAGCCGAGGCTGGGGAGGCGGTGGGACTGCAGCTGCGGGACCTCCTCGGCCGACCCGGTGGTGTCCCCCCAGGACTGCCCTGCCGCTGCCCCAAGCTGGGGCTCAGTGCTCAGGGAAGTCGGTGAGAGTGGGGGGAGCCGTCTCCCTGTGCTTGGGACGCTGCCCGCTGGGTGTTCCCTCCAGCCCTTCCAGAAAACATGCTTGGGCAGCCAGCAAGGCTGGGGGAGGTTTGGGGGGAGCCCCCACCCCTGGGAGGACGGAGCAGGGGCTGGAAGTGGAGGACGGCTTGGGCTGGGGGCGAGGCCAGCTGGGGGTCAGGGCCTGCCGCGGGAGGGGGCTCTCCAAGATCTCCGTGTCCCTGGAAGCCCTGGAGCCTTGGGATGGGTGGAGGAGGTCCTTCACTGGGTGACAGCCACTCCGGGGTCTCAGGGCTCCCTCTTGGAGCCTTGGGGTTTCTGGGAGCTGCCAGCCTGGACAGTGCCCACCTCGTTTTCCTTCCCTGCCTGGCCCTCACCCCGCAGCCCCCACTTCCCAGAGCACCCTCCCTGGCCCCGGGGCCCCTCGGAGCTACCTGCGGCTGTGCTGATCAGCGGAGCCTCCCCTCTGTGGAGGGCTCCTCCTGCAGCTCCCGCCTCCGGCTGACCCACCAGGGCAGCAGGCCAGCGAGGAGCACTGCCCGGAGCCTCGGAAAATGCGAGCGGAGAGCGGAGGACGAGCCTCGCCTGCTGGAGGAGATGGCTTTGGAAGCAGAATCCGCCCCAAACCCAATTCCAGGCCCGGCAGGAGGGGGTTGGGGGGAGGAGGAGGGGCTGAGCGGGGATGAGGCTTCAGGAAGGAATGCCCCGTTCCTCCTCCTCCAGAGCCCCCCCAGAGTCCCACTGGGAACTCATCTCTCCGCCTGGTGACGTCACGCTGGCCCGAGCACTGCAGCCCCGAGTCCAGCTGTTAATCTCGCTCGCATTCTGCTGCTTGGCAGAGCTGCCCGGGAGAGGGAGCACCGGACTGTGCATGGCCTGGCGCCTTCAGTCTGCTCCCAGCGGGCATTTCCTGGCAGGCTGGGCCAGGAGGGCAGGTCCCCACCCCATCGCTTCAATTTACTGAGGGGCTGATGCAGGGGAGCCGGGCAGCAGGCTGAGGGCTCTGTGCAGGGGCGGTGCAGAATCGGCCGAGAGGTGGGCGACACCACCCAGGGACACCCCACTCCCCCTTCCCACTTGGGATCTGCCGAGGGCCCCCTACGGGCTTATGGAACCAGGAATTCCCTTTCCCCAGCCCTAATAGCAATCAGATGGTGCAAGTGGAAAATCACAGGCTTGGAGCGGGAACTTGGCAGGCTGCGGGCCGGTGCGAGCGCTGCGCAGAGGGAGAATGAGTCAGCCCCCCCAGCCCCCCACAAGCCCCTCAGGGTCCTGGAACGGGCTAGTGCCCAGGGCACCTGGCATCGAGCCCAAGCTGTGAGGACGGGCCCTCTCCTGCCCCGGGCCAACTTTCTCATGGTTCAGGAAGCCCAAGGGAATTCTGAGCGTTCCCTGCAGGAACAAACGGTACCCGGATCGGGGGAGGCGTGCCTCAGTGGGCACCTTGAAGAGAGCCGCCTGCACCTGCCCTCGAGTCCCTGCCTCCTGCTCGTCCAGCCCAAGTGCAAACCTTGGCAGGGAGGAGTCTCAGATCGTTCCCTGCACACCCCAGACCGCTGGCTCCTGGGGTCTCTTTTCTGGGGTGGAGGCCGGAGGGTTCTGGGATGCCGGAGGCTCACAGGCCACACCCGAGGCCGAGAGAGAGGATGGCAGGCAACAGGCAGGGTGGTGACCCGTCCCTCCTCTCCCAGGGCAGCCAGCTGGGGCCCAGCTGGGCCGCTGTTTACATGGGAGGCCGGGGGAGGCCGAACCCAGACAAGTTCCAAGTGTAATTGCGTTTGGACACTTAAAAGGAATTGTGTGAAGTGGGCAGCGGCTCTGAAGTCCACCGCCTTATTTGGTATGGAAATTTGTTTCTCTCAAAATAAGCAAGAGGTGCTTGCAAACGGGAGAGCGTTTGTGGAGCCCCGCTGCCAAGGTCTCGGTCCGCTGGGGCGGCCGCAGCACAGTCGCGCAGGCCGGCTGGCTTCTGAGCAACGCACGGTCGCTCCCTGTGGTCCCGGAGGCTGGGCGTCCGAGATGCAGCCAGCGGCAGATTTAGCGTCTGGGGAGGACCCGATTCCCGGTTCATCCACAGGTGTCTTCTTGCTGTGTCCTTACACGGTGGAAGGGCAAGGGAGCTCTCCGGGGCCTCTTCTGTAAGGACACCAGCCCCGTTCATGGGAACTCCGCCCTCACGACCTGCTCGCTGCGTGGAGAGAAGGTTTCCCGTGTCAATTCCAGGCGTGGGGTGCGCAGACACTCCGTCTGCAGCAGGCACCCTGTGTTCCCCGGGCAGTGGGGGCTGGGCTGTGGGATGGGCCCAGAGGCCGAGCTCCTGCAGGCACGGTTGGAAAGAGCTCCAGCGGCTGCCTCTGATCTTGGGTGACCTCGGTCAGCTCGCCTTCCCACCCTGAGCCATGGTTTCCTCACCTGTCAAGTGGGATAAAATAATGACGCAGGCTGGGAGTGGCGGCTCGTGTCTATAATCCCAGCGCTTTGGGAGGCCAAGGTGGGAGGATCCCTTGAGGCCAGGAGTTGGAGATCATCCTTAGCAGTGTAGCAAGACCCCATCTCTACAACAGATAGAAAAGTCAGCCAGGCGTGGTGGCGTGCACCTAGATTCTCAGCTGCTTGGGAGGAGGCTGAGGCACGAGGGTTGCTTTAGCCCAGGAGTTGGAGGCTGCAGTGAGCTGTGATGCCACTGCACTCTACCAGGGTGACAGAGTGAGACCCCGTCTCAGTGAAAAAAAATAATAATGACTTCCAGAGTCACAGTGAGGGAGGGATCAGATCCCGGGTGGGAACGTTCTTCTCCCACCTCAGAAGCACTCTCTCCGCCCCGGCTCGGTGGGTCGGCGGCATCATTCGTTCCCTCCCTCGCTGCCTCCACCAGGCTCAGGGCTCTGGCTGACGGAGCTGAGGCAAGGTCCCTGCTCGCCCAGCCTTCCCTTTCTAGGGAGGAACTTTGTTTTTAGTTGTCCCCTGCCAGGAGCCAACGGACAGCCTCAGTGGCCCTATACCCCTCCCCACGTCCCTTCCCAAGGGTGCAGGCCTGGACTCCCCTCCGCTGGGGGCTCCTGGGGGCAGGAGGCCAGTTCTGGGCTGCGATGTCTCCCTGCCAGGCCCTTCTGTGGTCCACGGTTGTGCCGCTGATCCCTCGATGATGGGACCGGCGTGGACCAGCCCTCCTGGGGCCCTCTGCAGCCAGCTCTGATGCCACCCTCACTCAGCACAAGTACCTGCCGAGCACCTGCTGGGGGCCAGGCTCTGTGCTCCGGTTGGTGAACAGGACAGGCAAGGGCCCTGCCTCAGGGAGCTGACGTCAAGCCGAGAGGCAGACTCGAATCAAAGGAAACACGCGTCAAAGTGCACTTGCGGGCCAGGTGCGGTGGCTTATGCTTGTAATCCTAGCATTCTGGGAGGCCGAGGCAGGAGGATCGCTCAAGGTCAGGAGTTCGCAATCAGCCTGAGCAAGAGCGAGACTTCGTCTCTACTAAAAATAGAAAGAAACTAATTGGCCAACTAATATACATAGAAAAAATCAACTGGGCATGGTGGTGCATGCCTGTAGTCCCAGCTACTCGGGAGGCTGAGGCAGGAGGATTGCCTGAGCCCAGGAGATTGAGGTTGCTGTGAGCTAGGCTGATGTCACGGCACTCTAGCCCGGGCAACAGAGTGAGACTCTGTCTCAAAAATAAAGTGACTTGCGATTAAGGCGGCACTTAGGGCCACCGGGCCACAGGGATCTGAACGGCCTCCCTGTGGAGGGAAAGGCTGGGCCCGTGTCAGTGCTGCCTTCCTTTGTACGTGCTGGCCCTATAGGGGTGAGGTCCAGGCCCCTCTCCCTGCTGTTTGGCTCAACCCAAGAGCTAAGGTTCTCCAGGAAACCCTGAGGCGCTTTGGTTTCAGCTCTTAAGATAAAAAGGTCTCCCCAAGGTCTAGCTGGCTTTCCTGATAGTGAAGGATGAGGGGGACCCCCTCCTCCTCTCCTGGTCCCCGCTCCAGCCTAGGCTGGGCCACTCTGTGCTGGAAGGTGCATCTTGGGAATCTGAGCAGGATCCTGCATTCTCCTCTGTCCTGCATGTGGGAGGCCATTCATTCATTCATTTGTCCATCTGTCTATCCATTCACCCACCGACCCGCTTACCTGCCCATGCATTCATCCATCCATCCACCCATCTATCCATTCACCATCTACCCATCCACCCATCTACCCATACTATCCACCCATCCTTCCACCCACCCATCCATCATTTATCCATCCATTTACAAATACCATCCATCCTTCCACCCAACCACCCACCAAGCCATCCACCCGTCCATTCATCCATTCACCCACCTGTTCATTCTTATTTTCACTGAACACGTGAACCAACAATGTGAGTTCTGGGAAGAGAATTGTGGAGGAACCAGACATGGGCACGCAGAGCAGGCAAGAAATAGAAACAAATGAACACAGAAATTCCACCTGGAGTCAGTGCAGTGGAGAAACCAAACAGGTGTGGTGACAGAAACGTACGTGCTGGGAGGGGGAGGGACAGAAGGTGGACTGAATAACGACCCCTAAAGGTGTCCTGGTCCCTAGATCCTGAGAACATGTGACCTTACATGGCCAAAGGGACTCTGCAGATGGGATCGAGTTAAGGATCCTGAGCTGAGGACATTATCCTGGAATATCCAGGTGGCCCCATGTAATCACAAGAGTCCTTGTGTGACGGAGGCCAGAAATCAGAGTGAGTAGCAGGAGAGTGATGTGAGGGAGGGGCCCCAGCCAACAACGCAGGCTGCTTCTAGAACCTGCAAAAGGCAAGGACATGGACAGTCCCCAGCCAGCCCTGCCGACACCTTGGTTTTAGGTTCCTGGTCTCTGGAACTGTTAGGAGAATACACTTGTGTTGTCTGAGCCGCCACGTTGGTGGTCATTTGTTACAGCAGCAACAGGAAACTGACGCAGGGCGGGCGCCAGGCTGGTTTAGTCGGGGCAGAGCTGGAAGCTCTTTCTACAGAGACGATGCTTGAACTGAGACCTGCAGGAGGAGGAGGAGGAGGAGAAGGAGGAGGAGTAGGAGGAGGAGGAGGAGGAGGCAGTGCCTGCAGAGTCCTCAGGAAAGCAGGAAAGCCTTGCAGGGTCAGGAATGGGAGTGCAAAGGCCCTGAGGCAGGAAGGATTAGGCGTGGCTGGAGAGCAAGAGGGCAGGGTGCAGGCTGGGGAGGAGGGTCGCCCGTGGGCACAGCCCCTGCAAGCCCAGGCGCAGAGCTGCCTCCCCGGAGCCTGAGGTCAGGGCATTCCAGTTTCCCATCTCTCGTGTTTGAGACGCTCCCCCACTTCCCCGATGCCTGCATACTGCCTGACTGTGTCCACTGCTCCCCTTTCCCCTGGCTGCTACCCTGTTGCTGGCCTCTGCCACCAAGACTCCCCACTGGAGCCTGGGTTCCCCGTCTGCCCCCAGCCGGCGCCTTCCTCAGTGTGGGCGACCCGCCGTGTGCACCCCTGTCCTGCCACCTCCAACCCCAGAGTCAGCGTTGGTGCAGGGCTTGGTCTACCTCGTCCTCAGGCACCAGCCCCGCCCCTGCCTGCAGCAAAGCCCAGACAACACATCCTTCCACCTGTGACCGTTTCAGCACGAGACCAGTGAGCGACCTTTGACAGGTTCACGGTAGCCTTCTCATACCTAAAAGTGGAGAATAATAATTCCTTAAAAATCATTAACCACTTCGGTACGGCGCTCACCGGCCGGGAAACCTTGCCCACAGCCGGCACTCATAGTCTGCATGGTAGTTGGTGCTGTGCATTGACGATGGATCCGTTTTGCTCTTGTGTGATGAGTAAAACTTTAAAGCACTGAAAGCTTGTTTTACTTTATAGGCAGCTTTACTTGTAACGTAAATCAAAATAAGTAACATACACATATATGTTTTCATTACCTTATTCTTAAGTGTTCACAATTTTATTTTGATAAATGAAAAATTAGAAAAGTCATATCACGGCTGTCGGCTAAAGTCACTGTGTGCGTTCATCTGTGGCTGTCGACTACAGCCGACGCTCGTACCGAAGTGGTTAAACATCTGGTGTTCAGATTTCTGTCTTTCTTTCTTTTCACAGTTAAGTGTGTGTGAATCAGGAGCCACGAAAGGCCACCCCCAGGGGCTGAAGAGCTCCTGAGTGTCCCTCGCTCTGCCCCCATCTCTCTCCCTCCCAACCTCCTCTCCCACCCCGAGCTGGGACAAGAGGCAGACACATCACACGGTTTGGGAAAAAGGGTTCACACGGGGTTGGTGGGCAGAGGGACGGCCACTGTGCCTGGCCAGCGCCCACGTGGGCACGGGAGCCTCGGAGGCCCGGGAGGGGCCATCTGGGCACCGCAGGCCTGGAGGAGGAGCTCGCGGAGAGGTCTGGCCACCGCGGCCGGGCCCCGCCTTACTCGCCTTCCAAACCTGAACCAAAGCTGTGGTTCTCCCTCTAACCCGGTTTCCCGCGTCGGGAGGATGGGATGGGACCGACAGAGTCGCTCACAGGCAGCCCCTTTGTGACTTGGTGTGATTACATTCCTTCAACTAGACTTCACTTTGTGCGGGGGAGGTGCAAGGGATTTACCTGGGCAGCGAGCCCAGGAAACATGACAGGTAACTGGGAACTTGTGACAGGAAGGAAAGAATTGTGAGAATTTGCTCCTGCTTTGCTTCGGGGGTGGGGGGTGGGATGGGGTGGGGTCTGGCCTTTGGCCAACCACCACCCCTCATCTCCTTTGGGGATTACTGTGACAAGAGACAGCTGCAAAGCCTGGGTGGGTCCCCGAAAGGGCTACCTGAGGGGCTGGAGCCCAGCAGGAGCACGTGAGGACGGCTGTCAGACGGGCAGGGGCCGGTGGGAGGCCGTTCCGGATGGGGGTCAGAAGGGAGGGAGGCAAGAGACGACGTTGCCCAATGCCCAGGTCGCTGGCTCCCCCAGGCCTGTTGCTGGTGCATGTGTACAAATAAAATCCAAACACGTCTTGGTGTCCACACCAACATTGGCCATTTTTAAGTGTATAGTTCAGCAGTGTGAGGTACATTCACATTGTTGTGCAGCCGTCCCCACCACCCACCTCCCGAACTCTTCATCCTGCCAGACGGAACCTGCGCCTGTGGACACTGCTACCCACACCCACTGAACACCACCCCCACCCACTGAACACCAATCCCCATCCACTGAACACTAACCCCCACCCACTGAACACCAACCCCCACCCACTGAACACCAACCCCCACCCACTGAACACCAACCCCCACCCACTGAACACCAACCCCCACCCACTGAACACTAACCCCCACCCACTGAACACCAACCCCCACCCACTGAACACCAATCCCCACCCACTGAACACTAACCCCCACCCACTGAACACCAGCCCCCCCACTGAACACCAACTCCCACCTACTGAACACCAACCCCCACCCACTGAACACCAACCCCCACCCACTGAACACCAACCCTCCCCACTGAACACTAATCCCCACCCACTGAACACCAACCCCCACCCACTGAACACTAATCCCCACCCACTGAACACCAACCCCCCCACTGAACACCAACCCCCACACTGAACACCAACCCCCAGCCACTGAACACCAACCCCCACACTGAACACCAACCCCCACCCACTGAACACCAACCCCCACCCACTGAACACCAACCCCCACACTGAACACCAACCCCCAGCCACTGAACACCAACCCCCACACTGAACACCAACCCCCACCCACTGAACACTAACTCCACCCCCACTGAACACCAACCCCCACCCACTGATCACCAACCCCCACCCACTGAACACCAACCCCCCCACTGAACACCAACCCCCACCCACTGATCACCAACCCCCACCCACTGAACACCAACCCCCCCACTGAACACCAACCCCCACCCACTGAACGCCAACCCCCACCCACTGATCACCAACCCCCACCCACTGATCACCAACCCCCACCCACTGAACACCAACCCCCCCACTGAACACCAACCCCCACCCACTGAACACCAACCCCACCCACTGAACACCAACCCCCACCCACTGAACACCAACCCCCACCCACTGAACACCACCCCCCACCCACTGATCACCAACCCCCACCCACTGAACACCAACCCCACCCACTGAACACCACCCCCCACCCACTGATCACCAACCCCCACCCACTGAACACCAACCCCCACCCACTGAACACCACCCCCCACCCACTGAACACCAACCCCACCCACTGAACACCACCCCCCACCCACTGAACACCAACCCCCACCCACTGAACACCAACCCCACCCACTGAACACCACCCCCCACCCACTGAACACCACTCCCCACCCACTGAACACCACCCCCCACCCACTGAACACTAACCCCCCCCCCACTGAACACCAACCCCCACCCACTGAACACCAACCCCCTACCCACTTCCCCTGCCCCTGGTAACCACCATTCTGCTTCCCGGCTCTGTATGTGACAGCTCTAAGTGCCTCATAATCACACAGTATTTGTCTTTTCGGGTCCGGCTTCTTTCCTTGAGCATGATGTCATCAAGGCTCATCCATGTTGTAGGCTGTGTCAGAATTTCCTTCCTACTTACACCTGAGTAATATTCCATTGTGTGGACACACCAGCTTTTATCCATTCGTCAACAGACGCTGGCGTTGCTCCCACCCTGTGCCTACTGTGCATAGTGTTGCCATGAACATGGGTTCACAAATCTCTCTCTGCCACCCTGCTTTCGACTTCTTTGGTGTGCACGCAGAAGTGGCATGGCTGGGTCACGTGGCAGTTCCATGCTGTTTTCCACGGCAGCCACAGGGGTGACATTCCCACCAGCATCCTTGCCAGCACCTGCCATTCCCTGTTCCTGTGATGCAGCCATCCTAGCAGGTGTGGGTTGGTACGTCATTGTGGTCACCTACACTCAGCTTTCGAGTAAAGACACAGTGCTATCCTCTACCTAATATAATCCGACCGTCCCCTGTACTCCCAAAAGAGGCGTCCCCGTGGAGCCAGGACGCGTCCCAGCCAGTGTGGTGTTCCCTCCCTTGCCCGCTGGCTCAGTGGTGGCTGGTTCAGAGTCTGCCGCATCCCGTAACCCCACAACATATCGCCACTCGGCCAAGAAAAGGCCATTCCTAGGTTCAGAAATGCTTGCTTGGGATGACGGGAGCTTGGCAGGGCAGAGAATGCAGTGGGCATGAATCTACCCGTGAGCTTTTTTTTTTTTTTTTTTTTTTTTTTTGAGACAGCAGAGTCTCGCTTTGTTGCCCAGGCTAGAGTGAGTGCCGTGGCGTCAGCCTCGCTCACAGCAACCTCAAACTCCTGGGCTCAAGTGATCCTCCTGTCTCAGCCTCCCGAGCGGCTGGGACTACAGGCATGCGCCACCATGCCCGGCTAATTTTTTCTATATATATTAGTTGGCCACTTAATTTCTTTCTATTTTTAGTAGAGACGGGGTCTCGCTCTTGCTCAGGCTGGTTTCGAATGCCTGATCTTGAGCAATACACACGCCTCGGCCTCCCAGAGAGCTAGGATTACAGGCGTGAGCCGCCGCGCCCGGCTACCCGTGCGCTTTATTTGTGGAAGCCGAGTTCCCGGAGCAGGAGCAAGGCAGTTTTGAATGTAACGATGACCCACGTTGGATGGCGGCTTTGGCAGAAGCCTCGTAGGCAGGGAAGACAACTCCGTGTTCAGAACGAGCGATTATTCCAGGAAAAGTAAATCTCCGTCCCTGCCGTGACGGAATGGTCCAACGGAATGAACCTGCCAGGAGGTGGCTGCCTTCCCCCGAGGAACGGGTGTGTGGGGGGCTCCCAGGAGCGGCTGCGGACGCGTCGGCCCCGGCGAGGGGAAGTCACGGTGCTGAGCCCACGCACAACAGGGCGGCTAGAGAAACAGGCTGAGCGATGTCCTCCGCACAGGCCACCCGGTCCACCCTCGAGCCGAGAGCCTCCTCCGTGCGTTGGCGAGTACACACGGGCACGGATGTTGATGTGCCCGCCAAAAGAGGTTCATCCGATCCTCCTGCCTCTTCCACAGACCGTGGCCCCGACCGTCCAACACCGCTCCACGCCCCTGAGCATTTACGAGGCCCTGCCAACGAGTCCGTGTAGACCCACACCTCTGACCATCTCTCCTTCGGCGCAAAATGAACATCCAGGTGCACCGTTTGGGATTCTGTCCCCAGACACTCCAGGGCTGCCCCTTCCTGGGGCCGTGAGCTACAGCTGTCCACCCTCAGATGGTGCCAGCACAGGCAGATGTACGACAGGCCTGAGGCTCTTCTTCTTCAGTCAACTGATCGCAAGGGACGCCCCCACCCCGCCACCAGTGAGCTCATCTGCAGACCGAGGGGAGGAGCTGACGCAGCGACGTGGGTGCGTGGTGGGCGGTCTGACTCATTTGCTCGCGCAGTGACTTGTGCCTTCAGGATCCACTCAAGGCTGAGCTCCTATGTCCCACTTCCACTTGATAACAGTGCTGGGACGCACGTCTAAACATATGACTTGCTGGGTTAGTTAACTTCTAGTTTTAAGATGGGCAGCTCATGTCACATGGTACCTTCGTGACCCATGGTCACACATTTGGTCTCTTCTGGGGCCTAAGAGCAAGCCAGAGCTGTTTTACAAGGGGGGAACAGTTATCTTCAGGACAGGATATGACTTTGCTCCAAAATTCTCACGGTCTCTTCTAGGACACTCCTGTTGGAGCCTGCCTCGGGCTTCCTGTGCAACCCCTACCTACCTGCCCAGGCACGGCAAGATCCATCGGATCTGTTGGGTCAACTGGGCTTGAGTGGTCCAACAGCTTGCAGAATGCAGATTGCAGAGCCTTCTCTTGTTCTTGCCCTACTCAAAACCAGCAGCTTTATAGGTTACCAGGCAGTCAGTGGGAAGAGTACACCTAAATGACGTGTATGTGGCACCCAAAATCTGAAGAGACCCACCAAACGTTGTGCTGCTTGCTTTCTTTCTTTCTTTCTTTCTTTCCTTCTTTCTTTCTTTCTTTCTTTCTTTCTTTCTTTCTTTCTTTCTTTCTTTCTTTCTTTCTTTCTTTCTTTCTTTCTTTCTTTCTCTCTTTCTCTCTCTCTCTCTCTCTCTCTCTTTCTCTTTCTCTCTTTCTTTCTTAGACAGAGTCTCATTCTGTTGCCCAGGCTAGAGTGCCATGACATCAGCCTAGCTCACAGCAACTTCAAACTCCTGGGCTCAAATGATCCTTCTGCCTCAGCCTCCTGAGTAGCTGGGACTACAGGCATGCGCCACCACGCCCTGTTAATTTTTTCTATATATTTTTAGTTGGCCAATTAGTTTCTTTCTATTTTTAGTAGAGACGGGGTCTCACTCTTGCTCAGGCTGGTTTTGAACTCCTGACCTTGAGCAATCCGCCTGCCTCAGGCTCTCAGATTGCTGGGATTACAGGTGTGAGCCACTGCACCGGCCTGTGCTGCTTTCTTAATAACCGCAGGTGCCTGGGGCAGCAACTGGTGGTCTTCTGCCCAGAGGGGATATCCCAACCTGTCCCCGACCACCATATGGAGATGGCAGGCATTCCATGGAGCTCACTTCCCGCCACTGACGTGCAGGAGCCTTGCCACGATTTCTGTGTGTTTATTGCTTCTTGCTCATCAGGTCCACGCTGCGTGATCAGTGAGTGGGGCAGTCTGCTGGCCTGCGGAATGGTGGGGTGATCCCCGTCCCTCAAAACCAGCCATCATAGAGGGCTGGGCAGCTGACGGTCCCCAGGTACGATGGTGACGGTGTATTGCTGTCACTGCCAGGTGGAACGAGCTTCTCGTTTTTGTTTAAGTCGTGATTATAGAGAAAAAAGAATTTGCCAGTTATTGGGAGCTGTGTTGATTTGCTCAGTAAAGATACCCCCAGAAGAACATAGAAAATTGGAGTCGCTGCCTGATTGAATTCACAACATGATGCGGGTTTCCCTTTTAGGAGAGCGGCAGTCCGGTGGCTTCTACTTGGCCGTTTCTAACCACAGTAGCCCTCGCCCTACCAGTCTGCTGGGAACCACTGCCGACTCTGCCAGGTGCCGGGAGTGTGTGTTCCCCTCGGCTCTCCAAAACCAGGGGAGTAACCACCGTGGATCTGAGGCCCTGCTGAGCCTCCTGTGACAGGGATCAGACCAAACCCCCTTAACTGCTCGACCTCATCAGCCCTGTTCCGACTGCGGGCCACGGCGGAGCTGAGCCCTCAGCTCGGATCCAGCGCCCGGCCACCCCCGGCCTCCCGTTCCGACTCCTGCTGCGGGCCGGCCTGCCGGGCTTTCTAGGGGGTAGCTGCTGGCGACGAGGGGCTTCTCCAGCGCTCGGGACCCTCAGAGCCCACCCCGACGCTGGCTTCTCTTCTTGTCCTCTTCTGCAGGTGCTGATAGCATGGGGGGCTTGAAGCTGCCAGCGACTCCTCCCCGCCTGCACGCCAGCCGCGGCTCTGCTGGGCACATGGGTGGTCTGTGAACAGGGGCGTGGGGGACAGTCCTGAGCCAGGCGTGGCCTCACCCCAGTGGCTGCCACTGGCACCTGTCTGCAGCATGGTGGCGCTCCCTGATCCGGGAGGGGCCGATGGTGCCCCCTGCCAGCCCTCGGCCTCAACACGCAAAGACACGTGTGCCCTAGGCACAGTCCCCTGCACAGGGCCAGTGTCGGCCAGGAGCTGGGAGAGCACCCAGCTTCCTTGCCCCTGGGTGGGATACCGTGGAGGCTCGTTCTTTGTCTCCCAGAGGTCCCAGCAGGGACGGATCCCAGCTGCCACTTGCTGAAAACCCACCGTATTTGGCTTTGCCTTCCTGCCCACCACCACAAATGACTCTGCTCAAAGCCTTGCCTCAGGCTGCCGGGCTGAGCCTTCTCCACAGGGCTGCACCCCAGCCCTGCAGGCCTCTGGGCTTGGCTTTGGTCCGGCTCCTCTCCACCCCCCTCACCGTGACTCTTGTCCCCCACGGCCCCTCCCTTGAGCCACCACGGCAGCTCGGTTCCCAACATAACAAAGGACCTGGGGCCCCCCAGATTCTTGTAGAGTGTGTCACGAGTAAGATAACTCAGAATAGCGCACGGCCTGGGAAGCCTCTGGTTTTCCCAGGGGCTGTTCCCCAGGGCAAGGACAACCCGGCCTACGGTCCTGTGCCCAGCTCGTGCACTCTCCTTCCTGTCCTGGGGCCAGGCTGGGTGTCCACTGCACCCCTCACTCACTGTGTGACTATGAACCAAGCACATGGCCTCTCTGAGCCTCAGTTTCTCTACGTGCAACAGAGGGATGTTTGCTGTGCTGCTCTCTGAAGCAGTTTCAGGGCTGAAGTGTGATAAGGGATCGGAGAATATCCCGTGATCTTAAAGCACTGTGTTAAGAGGCAGGAAGGAGGCAGGAAGCCGGCGGAGGCCCTGCTGCACGCCCTTCCTGTCCACAAGCCCAGGGCCATCACCATTGTCACTCCCATTCTATGGATGCAGAAACTGAGGCCCAGCGAGGCATCAGGGCTGCCTGAGCTCACGGGCTGGCAGTGGGCAGGTGGGGGCCCAGGCTCTGCCCAGTTGACAGTGAGGCCTAGTCAGTTTTCCTTTCTTCCATGTGGCTTCAGAAGATACTAGAAACTAAGAATGAGCACCTTTTGAATTATTCAATAATGCCTAGAACAGTTAATGGTATGTAGTAGGTGCTCAATAGATGTGTGGGTGAATGAGCAAGTGAATAAATGAAAACCATAAAGATAGGAAGACCTATGTAGGCACATGCTTTCTGCCCATGCAGCTCAACAGAGGAAGCCCAGCTCCCAGTGGGGGGTGGGCCTGCTGCACCCAGGGAGGAAATAAGTGTGGTGGGGAAGCAGCTAGAACAGGCCAGGGGGCCTGATCTCAGATGGCCAGTGACTAGGCTGCAAGGACACTTGGGTCCCTCTTGGGAGGTTCCTGCTGGGGAGAGAGCCCGCCCTGCCTCACACGGGCTTTCTCCATCTCAGGTGACCTCGATGGAGGTATTGTGCTGGCGCTTTCCTCATCTCATCTTGTAGATGCCCCGGCAGCCACGGGAAGATACTGTTATTCCCCCTACAAAAAAGGGGGAACTCAGCCGTAGTAATGGGAGGCAATTTGCCCAAAGTCACACAGCAAGGGCAGAGTTTGGGAGCCCGCGGGGCATTTCTGACATTCAAACCAAGTTTGGGAGAAAAAGCTCTCAGTGGATGGCGGAGTCTCCAGCAGCAGCCCTGGTATGACATAAGGGACCCTTGGGCTGGGCCAAAGTCAGTGTCCCCACCAAGAGGGTGTCTTTCTCCACTGCATGTTCCAAAGGACATGGCATGGACAGGCAACAAAAGCCCCATTGGAGAGTGCAGCTGTGCGGCTGGGGTGTTTCTTGGTTGATTTATTGGGGTGGGATGGGAGAAAGAAGGACAGAGTCTCCTTATGAATCTGCGGGTTGTTTTCCTGCCTGGGGGGAGGGCAGGGAGGGATTGGATTTCCATGCAGAGGCACTTTCTCATCTTCATCGCACAACACTAGCTCACACTCAGTGCAGACCCTCCCTCCGGCCGTGCAGTTTGCAGGACGAAGCTGCTCTTTGTGGAGCAGCAATCCCAGCTGAGCTGCCACTGGTTTACCCTCCGCTCCAGGCTCAGACCCACTTTTCCAGATTCATCCTGCCCTGGACAGGTCTGTGGACACGGTAGATGATGTACCAGTGCTGTTTTCGGAGGACACTGTGCCTCCAGCTCATTGGGCGATGCGGCCCCGGGAAGGAACATCGCAGAGGCCCTCCAGCCTCAGTTTCCTCATCTGCTGACTCAGGGAGGTGACAGCTCTCTCAGTTCACAGGCTGGATGTGAGAACCAGATGAGAACTGTGGTGCCGGAGATGACCTGGGACGAGGGGCAAAGGAATGAATGTTAACACAAAGTCTTGTTAGGCAGACAGAGAGGGGCCTCTTAGCCCCTCCTGGGGACAAAGGCGGGTGCCCCAACAATCGCCACACCTGGGGGAGGAGGGAACACCCTGCCGATCAGAACTTAGCGTGCCAACTGCAGAAGAATACAGAGGATTCCCCAGCCCACGGCGGGCCAAACAGCACAGGTACAGTAGGATCTGGAAGGTGACCCAGAACAACCTAAGGCTAATTATCATGTCATCAGCTTAAATCTACATCGCAGTGCACCCGCCTAATGGGCTTTCAGAGAGGCTCATGGGAAATCCGCATGCGTACTACGACCCAGGTTATGTAACTCCCAGCTGTCCATCGAAGTGGTGCAGTGGTAACATTCGATCCACAAGGAGGGCCAGCCTAGACACTATAAAACAGGACCCCAGACCATAATTGGGGCACTCCTGTTAGGACTGGGGCTCTGTTTGTTGTGGTGAATGTATCTTGCTCTTGCTCTGTGAACCTATCTTGTCCCTCCTCAATAAACTTCGTTTCACGTTTGCCTTGCTTTTGGTGTGTCTGGTCATTCTTCTGCCGAGAACACACCAAGAACTGAGAAGGAGATGGCCGACCCGACAGTCTCACGTGCTGACTTCCACACGACAGATTGAGGTAGGCAGCCTTCTAAGATGACCCTGAGATGGAGCAGGGACCCCTCTTAGGGGCCAGGGACCCCTCTTAGGGGCCAGCTGGGCCCCTCGAGAACAGAAATAATAAGCATATGAGAAGATCCTCAACATCGCTGATCATTAGGGAAATGCAAATCAAAACAGCAATGAGGTATCACCTCACCATTAGCCTAGCCATTAGGGTAGCTACTATCAAACCAAACAACCCAGAAAATAATGCGTTGGTGAGGATGTGGAGAAAATGGGAACCCTTGTGCACTGCTGGCAAGAATGTAAAAAGGTCAGCTGCTGTGAAAAACAATATAGTGGTTCCCCAAAAAACTAAAAATAAATTACCACATGATCCAGCAATTCTATTTGTGGGTCTGTATCCAAAAGCATTGAAAGCAGAGTCTCGGAGAGATATTTGTACATAGCAACATTATTCATAATGGGCAAATGGCGGAAGCAACCCAGCGTCCACCAGTGGATGAAAAGATAAGCGAAATGTCATGCGTAAGTACAGGGGAATATGATCCAACCCTACAAAGGAAGGAACTTTTGACACATGCTACGGCATGGATGAACCTTGAGACATTATGATACATGAAATAAGCCAGGCACAAAGGGACAGACACTGTGTGATTCCACTTATATGGGGTACCTAGCATAGTCAAAATTATAGAAAGGAGAATGGTGGTTGCCAAGGGCTGGGAGGTGGGGGTAATGGGGAGTTAGTGTTTAATGGGGACAGCGTTTCAGTTTCGTGAGATGAAAACAGTCGTGGAAACAGATGTTGGTGATAGTTGCATAGTGTTATGAATGTATTTAATACCACTCAGATGTACACTTAAAAATGGTTAAGATGGTAAATTTTATATATATTTTAACCCCCGCAAAAAAGGGGCAAAAAAAGCAAAGAGATCTGGCAGGGGGAGGTCAGAGAGATTTGGAGCATCGTTTTGCATTTTCAAGCAGCTCATTTGAAGCATGACAAGGACTCAGTGTGCTCTTGCTGGCTTTGATGGGGGAGGGGATAGATCCATCATGGAAGGAATGCAGTGGCCACTCCAAGATAAGAATGACACCCAGGCCACATCCGGCAAGAAAACATGGACCTCAGTCCTAGCCCCACGGGAACAAATTCTGCCAACATCCTGGCTGAGCCTGGAAGTCAATTTTCCCCTGAGTCTCCAGATAAGAGCTCAGAGACACTTTGACTTTGGCCTTGTGAGGCTCTGAGACAGGAACCCAGTCAAGCCACTGGCCTTCTGGCCTCCAAGACTGAGAGATAATAAAGCGGAGTTGTTTTATGCTAAGTTCCTGGTAATTTATCACTGCAGCAAGAGAGAACAATACAAGCTCTTTACATACTAATTTTAGATATGTTGTAAAGTATCTTTTTCAAGTGTGTCATTTGTGCTTTTAAACTTTACCCTTAATTCCATTTAATTTTCCCAATTTCATTATCAGAGGGTAAACTCGAGTTCCATTTTGGGGGTGTCCCTTGAAGTCACCCCCATGTACCCAGTACCTACATGCATCAGAATCATCCTGAATCCTTGTTAAAACACAGATTCCTGGGCCCTGCGCCCAGAGTTTCTGATTCAGCAGGTCTGGAAGTGCCCAAGCTGTGCATTTGGGAAGAGTTGGTTCGAGACCGCCCACTGCTGACGACGCACCGCTCCCCCGCCCTCGGGGCGTCCTCCAGCCGCAGGTGCCGCCCCTCCCCGGGTCCCTCCCCGGGTGTTAGAAGGTGAGCCCCGCCTCCGGGGGCGTGACTCTCGAAGCCCCGCCCCACGCACGAGACCTCCGTTCTCATTGGCTGGTAGTGAAGAGCGTCACGTGCGGTGCTCCGCGCTCCTCCTCCAAACGCCAGGGGCCGGGCGCTGCGCCTGCGCAGTGGGGGCGGGCGCTCGCGGGACCCGAGCTTCTGTGAGGGTCGCGTCCTGAGCGTCGGATGGCGAAGCCCGGGGCGGAGTCGGACCCCCTGCTGGGCCGCGCCCGCGGCGGCAGCGGCGACTGCCCGGCGGGGCTGGCCACTTGCCGCAGCGTCCAAGCCAGCCCTGGTGAGCGGCCCGGGCCCGGGACAGGGGAGCCTGAGAGGTTTGGAGCATCCCGGGCACCGGGTCGTGCGTGGGCGTCCTGCGGCCACCGCAACGCGCGTCGCGGCCGGGCGCGCCCACACCGGCCGGGCCGAGCGGGCGCCAGCGGAGCCGCTTGTCTGAGGGCGACTGGGCTGCGTCCGAGGCCCCGGCCCGGGGTGCGGGCGCAGTCGGGATCGCGGGGCGTAGACCTGGGGCAGCCCCCTGCGGGCCGGGCCGGGCCCACACCCTGGAAGCAGAACTTTTATTTT
Organism: Microcebus murinus; assembly: GCF_040939455.1. Lineage (NCBI taxonomy): Eukaryota > Metazoa > Chordata > Mammalia > Primates > Cheirogaleidae > Microcebus > Microcebus murinus. Next base: position 9,090,526 of record NC_134107.1, read on the forward strand.
TTTCTCGTTTCTGACGGGGAAAGCTGAGGCTCAGAGACAGCGTTACGGTAGCCAGGGTCACACAGCCAGTGAGTGGCCGAGCTGGGATTCAGCCCGGCTGGGAGCGACCTGCCAGTCCTTTCTGCAGCGCCGCTCCTGGTCCCACTTCCGTGGGGTGGGCCCGGGACCGGGCTGCGGTGGCTGCGGCTGCTTGCCTTGCGCCAACCCCAGCGTCCTCTCCCCACCTCCTCCCTGCTCTTCCTGTTTACCTCCTGGCTGAAGATTGCTGAATCCCTTCGGGGAGGGTGCGGCCATCCATCCCTGGCTGACATCTGTGGGATTAGGTGCTGAGTTAGAGGCAGAAGGGGCTCAGCTTCATTTTGCAGGTGCGGAAACTGAGGCCCAGAGATGCCCCGAGACCTGCCCAAGGTCACAGCGCTCTGTTCCGGTGCAGCTGCTGCTAGTACCACTCTTGGTGTTGGTGCCCGGGCCACTTCCCTCTCTAGACTCCTTTTTCCTCCTCTAACTGGAGGGTACCCGGTTGGAATCATGGTCCCCACCCACTGGTCTGTATCCTGGGCCCATCCAGGACCTGACAGAGTTTGATGATAAAACTAGAGGCCGAGGTGGCCAACCCTGTCTGCCCACCTCAGAGGCTGCCCCCAGGAAGTTCTGCAGTTGTCTCCTGGGACCAGTCAGGAATGAGGTCTGCAGGGACAAGGTCTTGCAGGTCCCTTGACAAGACATGTAAGACATGGCAGTGTTCAGGGGATGCAGACTTTTTCTTTTTTTTTGAAACAGAGTCTCACTTTGTTGCCTAGGCTAGAGTGAGTGCTGTGGCATCAGCCTAGCTCACAGCAACCTCAAACTCCTGGGCTCAAGCAATCCTCCTGCCTCAGCCTCCCGAGTAGCTGGGACTACAGGCATGCGCCACCATGCCCTGCTAATTTTTTCTATATATTAGTTGACCAATTAATTTCTATTTATAGTAGAGACGGGGTCTCGTTCTTGCTAAGGCTGGTTTTGAACTCCTGACCTTGAGCAATCCGCCTGCCTCGGCCTCCCAGAGTGCTAGGATTACAGGAGTGAGCCACCGTGCTGGGCCTGACAGACTTTTGAGTCTGGAGGTCTAGGTGCATTTCTGGGGCTGCCCCTTCCTGGCTGTATGACCTAAAATAGGGGCATTGTGAGAATTCAGAGAGATGCAGAAGTTGCCCTTAGCACAGGGCCCAGTGGGCCAGTGTGGGGTGCCGATGGCCGCCCGGGGTAGGAGTCCATTAGTTATTGCAGGTCCTGGCCCTGGCAGAGCAGGCGTCTGGCAGATGAGACCTGCTCTGTTGAGATAGGGGCCAGGGCTTGACAGTGTGGCTGGCAAGAGGGGACTCTTGTTGGGGGGGCTCTTTGTCCCCACACTGTGGCCTCGGTGAGGGCTTCTGAGAATGTGCACAGGACACTCTGTGTTCTGACTCTTCTTGTCCAGGGTGTCTGGCTGGGCTCACGCAGCACGGGAGCAGTGGAGACTGAAAGGCTCATTCAGTCTGTGCCACCGCCTGTGTGGGGCTCTGAGACAGGGGCCCTGTGCTCTGGGTTCACAGGTCCTGCTGCTACTGGGTGCCCTGAGGACCCCAGTGGACCCTGCAGTCGGGTCCTTCTAACTCAGCCCCAGCTGATGTGGCCATGGCCAAAGGTTGAGAACAGTTGCTTTCTCTTGTTCCTGGGTCAGAAAACACCCTTTGACTGATTATGGAAAATTCGGAGGATAAGGGATTGCTATGCCATGAAGCTTTTAGACTAATAGGAAACATTTATGAAGTGCTTGCTTTGCAAAGCACTCTGGCTTCAGTAGCCAGTTCAATCTATGTGTAACTCCTGTTGGGTGGGGTCTGTGAGGAACCAGGGCACAGAGGGGTTGAAGGACTTGCCTGGGGTCATAGAGGACGCTGGCCAGGGCCCTACAGCAGGGCAGGTGGAGCAGGTGCAGCCTGGAACAAGAGGGGAGCGGAAGTTTAGACCCGGGTGTTGGGGAGCAGAGGCTTAGGGCAGGGAGATCAGTCCAGGGCTGAAGTGTGGGCTATAGCCATTGAGCCCCCGTTGTCTTCTGTGCTCTGAGGCAACATTCTGACCTGCTGTGCCCCAGTGGGGTGATGGGTGTGACCTCAGGGCAGGGTGAGCTGCCCCAGGGGAGTCCCTGGACCCACAAGTTGGAGGACGGTGCTCCTGGCAGAGGCCACAGCCTGGGCAGGGGCTTGGTGGCTTTGGAGAGCAAGGCCTTGGCAGAGCCAGGTTTAGAATGTGAGTGGCATGGAGGGCGCGAGGTGGGGAAGCATCGGGGGAGGAGGTGAGTAGGTGGACCTGGGGTGCCAGGCTGTGGGGGGAGTGTGGACCTGCCCAGTAGGGCCCTGTGGAAAGCCATGATGTGCTCCTGAGTGTTTGTGACGAGATCCTCAGGCTGCTGCAGGGTGGGGCACCGGGCAAAATTGGGTGGCCAGACCTAGAGTTTTAGAAAGCAGCAACCAAAAAGCCAGGCATAAGGGAATCATGAGTAGCTGCTAGGCAGTTTCAGGGGTGCCCCCCCCCCCTTTGCCTGTGATGGCTTGCATGGGTGGTTGTGAGCCTCTTCCGCAGTTCTGGGACTGGAGTGATTCCCGGGCCCTTGGCTGACTTTTCTTGTCTGAGATTTTGTCTCTCCCCAGGGAATTTGGTAATGTGGGGACTCTAGACCACCTGCCCTCCAGGCTCCACTCAGGGCTGTTCATTTACTCAAGGGCTGTTCATCATGGTGTGTCCGAGCCCTGTGCAGGCCTGGGCTGTGTAGCTACAGCAAGGAGCAAAACAGTGTGGCTGCTGTTCACAGCTTTCCCAGACGCTTTTAGGGGATCCCACCACCTTCGGAGATTCTTGGGAAAACATTTCGGAGTCCTCGGGGTGAACCTTCTGGTTGTACATGTGGGGAAACCGAGGCCCAGACAGAGGGAAGGTGCTTGTTCTAGGTGACACAGCAAGGCCGTGGCGGAGCCAGGATGGGGTCCAGCCTCCTGCCTCTCTCTCCAAGGTCACCCACATTTCCGATCAGTCCCTGTGCCCAGCTGCCTCTGCCTCATGTCCCCCTGTACAAGCCCTGGGACAGGAGCAACTGCCTCCCCAGGGATGACGGGCAGTGTGGGCTGGCACCTCATCTCCAGGCCCCGACCTGTGAGCTGCCCAGGGCTCCCAGGCCACCGGAAGTGGGACGTCAGCCTCCCGGCTGCTCTGCTGCTGTGGGCCTTGGCTCCCCAAGCTTCCCCTCTCCCTTTGTTGCACAGCAGCTTCTGCTGGGGGTGCCCAAGCCCACCTGCAGTGATGACCCAGTGTGCCGGCTTGCAGTTCCTGGGCTGGTGTGTTGGGACCTGGCTTTTCTGCCGCCTGACTTTTCCGGAAGGCTCCTCATAGTCAGGAGCCAACTGCTACCCTTGCCCAGGCCCGCTGGGAGACGTTGTGCCATGACAACTCAAGTCTTTGGTTGGTGGCCGCTGCCACCCTTTGCCAAGGAGGGTGCTGGCAGAGGCCTGGGGGACTCGGATGCTGCCTGGGTGCTGACCCTGGGGTCACCTGATCCTTTGGACTGTGATGTGCAGGGATGGGACCTTGGTAGTTTCAGTGTTGGAGAGGAGTCAGGGCGGTACCTTCTGGTTCTAGAGGTCAGCTTTACATGTCAGTGTTAAATCCATGGTCTCCTTTGACAGAGTGTAGGCAGGACACTGGGTACAGCGTCCTGGCAAAGGCTGCGTGGGATTAGGCAGAAGAACAGTGATGGCAGTCGGTGGTTACTGAGCATGCTCCATTTCCAGGCCTGGCAGGGGGCTCCTGCACTCCCACCTTGCACCTCATGGCACCCTCTAGGAGCTGAGCGGGGCAGCCATTCCACCCCCATTTGACAGAGGAGGAGACACCCACAGTCTCCATGCCGGCAGGTGGGAGAGCCGGCCCTGAACCCCAAGTCTGGTCCAAGGCCCTGCAGAAGGTGCTGCTTCTCCTGGGCGCTGCCGGGTGCGTGTGCTGTCCACGCAGAGCTCTGCCCCCTGGGCCTGGTTCCTGTGCACGCACGCATCGGCTCCTCACCTAGTTTGGGCCCTGCCTGGGGCACCCGCAGTGCTGCCAAGGAGGGGTCCTGTCTTCTGGACACACTGCAGGGTGCAAGGCATCTCCTTCCAGATGGAGCCTTGGAAGGAGCCGCAGCCAGTTTCTATTCTCGGTCATGACTGTGCTGTAAGGGTGAGGCCACGTGATCCCATTCAGTAGCCCAATGTGTCCTCTTGGCCTGCAGGTGCTGTGGCCAGCTGGGGCCTCCGCATCGACCAAGCTGTGGTCTTCATCGAAGACGCGATTAAGGTGGGTGGCACCTGCACGCTGTGGCTGGGTCTGGGTGATGGCTGCCTGCTGGCCAAGAGGGGCCTTTCTGGCCCCTCCATCCTGCATTGTCCTGGGCCAAGGCCTCAGTTGCTGGACTTTTGGTTAGGATAATGGTGATGGCTGGGCCTTGGGCACGGCTCTCCTGAGTCCCCCGAGGGACGTCTTCTGAGTCCTGGAACCATTTGCTTCATTGACTTACCACTTTCCAAAGCCTGTCATGAACCACCCCATTCTAGGTCCTAGGTTGGGGGGCCAACCTGAAAGATGACCCAGTTGCCCTGGGGCTGGGAGGGTCGGCCTTGCAGGTAGAAGAGGGCCTTGTGGCAGACAGAGGACTCAGCTATACCTTCAGCAAATGCTCCCTGAGTTGTTTGCTCAGTGTACCTGCTGGCCCTGGGTGTCTGGCCCTCAAGGAGTGCTTGGTTTGCTGGGCACGCCTTGTAGCTTGTAATGGTCTGAGCCCGCTGGGTCAGGGCAGGCCTTGCCCACGTGCTGAAACAAGCCCTGCTGTCTGTAGCCCATCTCCCCACTCGGCCTGTCTCGGGGGAAGGGTGCACTGCCTGAGGCCGTGTGGTGAGGGGCACGGGCAGGGCACACAGCGTGTGCAGCACCCAGGGGATGCTGCTCATGCTCCTCTGTATGACCTTTTGTTTCCAGTACCGCTCCATCAACCACCGCGTGGACGCCCGCTCGCTGTGGCTTTACCGGTGGTATTACTCCGACCTGTGCCAAGGGTGAGGATGCACCCAGGCTTGCTTGGGGGCGGGAGGCTGGCCTCACTTGTGCTGGGGACCACAGCTGGCCTTGGGCTGGGCAGGCTCCCTTCCCCACAAGTGCAGAGGAGGCCGAGCCCCCTCCTCCCTGGAAAGGGGCCCAGTATGTAGCTGGAAGGGCTTGTTTGGTGGTGGGGGTTCCTTTGCAGAACACTTAGATCAGCCAAAAGCAATTGAGTTGTAAGCAGATCAGTGGTATTTGTAGTCATGATAGTCCACAACCCAAGCAGTGCTAGCTCCTGTCTGGACCGGTGAAGTCAGTTCTGCTCATCAGCCTCTTGACCACAGAGGGCTGAAGTTTCTTGCATTTTAACTAGTTTTGTCCTCTTTCTAGGACTTTGAACTTCGCTATTTACTTGATCCTGTCTTTGGCTTTTATTGAGACTCCCTCTTCGCTCAGTAGAACAGCGGACGTGCGCTACCGCTCCCCGCCCTGGGAGCCTCCGTGCGGCCTGACGGAGAGCGTGGAGGTGCTCTGCCTGCTGGTCTTCGTGGCCGACCTCTCCACGAAGGTGAGGGGCGCCAGCCCAGGCGCCGTGGCCCTCTGCACTCCCTGCACTGGCCCTGGCCATCCTGCCCCTGACCATGTCTTTCCTCATGGATTTCTGATGCTGCTGAGCTGGCTGCCAGCTTTTGGCTGCACTGTGACCCGCTGAGCAAAAGCCAGGGTTTCCTGGGCAAGTCTGGGCCCTGCCGCAGAGGCTGTGTCAGCTCTTCTCAGAAGTCTAGGCTGTGTGGGGCTGGGGTGGTGGGGTGGCACAGCCTAGTAGGGCCTCTGGGGACGGTCCAGGGTCTGGCAATGCCACTGTGAGGAGAGATCCGAACAAGTGAGGACCAGGTGGTCTCTACACGGCTCACCCTGCCACCCCCAGGGGAGGAGGAAAGGACCTGGGCGGGGCAGAAAGGGGTCTCTTGCCCACACAGCAGCTCCTGCATGTCCGACTGGATTCTGTCTGTGACCCACGTCCTTCTGGAAGCTGGGGATGTGCCCTCCCTTGTTCATTTGAGCTTCTGAGCCTTGTCAGAGCCTTAGTGACTTTCCAGTGAGGCTCAGGGTCCGGTGTGGGCCACACGTTCTATTGCCCGATTCCAGCGCTGTGGTCCCAGGGCTGCCACGTCCACATCCACATCCACGGCGTGAGGTTGTGCCCCTGGCTGCTGCCTTCCACAGGGTCAGCCCTGCTGCTCCTCGGCTTGGCCTGTGGGCTCGAGTGGCCTCCCAGTCACCGTCACGTGGTGGCTTTGTCTAGTGCTGCCTGGCACTCCCCTGTGGGAGGGATGGCTTGTGTGCTGACTGAGGGGTGTGGCTGGACCCTGGTGTGTGTCATTGCAAGCCATGGGCAGTTTCTTGTTTCTTCATTTTTAGCCCGTTGTGTGATTAGCAGGTTTGGGGGTTTTAAACTGGAACTGAAACTGATGAGAAGTTGTCATTAGCATTTTTTGAATGATTGGCACTTCTGTGAAGTCTCAAAAGGTGACAGAGAGCATGTTTGCAAGCTGTGACCTCTGGAGGCAGGAAGGCCATTACAAAACTATTCCCAGTTTTGGGGAAGCTGAGGTCAGAGAGGTTAGGTGCTGTGCCTGAGGGTACACAGCAAGTTGCTAGTCACTGAGACAGGCTCTCTGGCCCCTCATCCCTGCGCAGCTCCTGCTTCTCCACAATGTCACGGGGACGAAGCTCTGTGTGCTCTGTCCGCACTGATCCCTGCTCGTTCCCACTGACGCCCTCCAGCTGGCTGCAGGGCCAGCGTCTGTGTGGCTGCTTGCTGGCTCACCCCCATCTCTCTTGCAGGGCTACCTGTTTGGGCGGGCCCATTTCCAGAAGAACCTCTGGTTGCTGGCCTACCTCGGGGTGCTGATTGTGTCTCTGGTAGACTGGACCGTGTCTGTGAGTCTCCTTTGTCGGGAGGTAGGTGATAAGGCAGGGAGCCCTGCTAGGGTGTGGGCGTGAGGTACAGCTGCCCAGGTGAGCAGTGGGATAGGGGTCCACGGCCTGCAACTGCCTGGCACTGCTTACTTTCTGTGGAACTTACGTCCCCCATTGGTCTGGGAGCCTAGTCCCCACCTTGCAGCTGCAGACACTGGGGCCGAGAGAAGGCCTGAGGGTCCCGGTGAAGGGAGGACATGGGAGCAAGTCCCGGGGCCCCAATCCTCAGCTCTGTACTTTTCAGCTGAATTCCTCAACTGGCCGAGTCCCCCATGAAGGCAACACCCAGGGCCTCACCGTGCCCGATAGTTGCATGCCCAAAGCTTTGTGGGGCCTGGCAGTGTGAAAACCCACTTTCCCGCTGCCCGCGAGCCTCTCCACTGCAGAATGTTTCCCCTCAGAGTGCCCAGAATCACCTCTCCGTGGTCTGGTAGGACGGAGCTGGGCAAGGTCGGTGTGCAGCCAGCAGTCCCCATCAGGGTCTGTCAGGGACGCAGAACACCCCCCCCCCCCAGCTGCTTCAGTAGAGAGAATTGAACATAGGGACTTAGGTGTTAAGTAACCAAAAAAAGTGAACTGGGAACCCAACGGAACACAGCAGAACAGCAGGAAGCAGCCCCTCCCCTGGGCTGGGGGAACGCAGGGAGAGGTTGGGGTTATTAGCACCTGGATGCCCAGGGGTGGGGCCCATAGAGCTGGGACCCTGCCCTCTGCCCTCCGGGAAAGGGTGCTGCCCCGTGGGTGCTGGGGCCTTCTGGAGGCCTGGTGACGTTGGTTCCAGGAGTGCTGACCAGGGAGGCTGGAAGCTCTGGGCTCAGCCAATAGGAATAGCCCGCGATAGGAAGGGCGTGAGCCGCATCCTCACCTCCTGCCTGGAAGCCTCCCCCAAGGCCCTTGCTGGCAGCACCTGAAAGCTGCTGCAGGGGAGAGAAGTGGTGGGGTGTCAGCCCCAGCAGCACAGCTGAGCCGGAGGGTGGGTGGAAGGCTCAGCTTCTTGGTCTCCACAGCCTCCTCCTGTGTCCATGCACGAAGCTTCCTGCCTGCTAAGATGCAGCCCTCCTCCCTGCAGAGGGAGGGGCTCCCATGCCCTCCCCAGAAAGGGGAGAGGGGCAGCCCAGCAGCTGCCATTTCTGAGTCACGGGCACGGTACTGTTGGCCTCTGGATGTTCTATGACTTACAGGCCAAACTGTAAACTACCACTGGGAATCCTTATGTGAAATTAGGAGGGGCAAGGAGGGAGGACAGAGATTCATTAATATACATAGACACATGTGTACGTAACCAGCTGGGGAGAAAACATGTGTAGCTAACAGTGCTGGTTTTGCTCTGGCTGTGGGCCTTACTGCTATTCCTAACCCTTCCTGCCATCCGCTCCACGGTCCCTTTGCCTCATCCACTTCCCCAGGTGGTCTGGGTTCTTCACCCTCATTCCTGAAGGACTGAGTCCTCAGTGGTCCTGGTTGTTTTTGATGGCTGGAGTTCTCTGCTAATTTTTCCTGTTGGATGTGGAGTAGTAAGAGATGCCCCAGAAGACTCCCAGCCTGCCCTCTTTGCTGCTCTCGGGGGCAGCATCTGTCATTGGAAATTGGAATCCTTCACCCCCCAGCACATCAGCCCTGTTCCATGAACAACTTGTGGTCTAACCCAGTGGGTCCAGCCGGAATCATCCCCCTCCGGAATGGATAGTTCTAGACCAGGGGAGCGCAGAAAGGTGGGCGTGGGAAGTGGAGATGCTGCCACTTGCATCTCCTCACCTGGGTCCAGTGAGTCCTGGCTGGGGGAGGAATAGCCCTGCCGAGTGGCCAGGGGTTCAGAGCCTGTGCTGTGCTCTGTAGCCCACAGCTGGCAGCGTCACTGAGTCTCCCTAAGACTCTTGCATCCGTCCTGCAGGCCAGCTGCTGTCGAGGAGTACTGGGCAGCGCTGTAAGATGCATTTGACCTGAAGTGGCGTTTGCAGGGCTGTGAGGTGGTGGCTGATTCCCCACCAAGTTCATCCAAAGCATGATGGATGGGTGCCAGGATGGAAAGGAACCCAAAGCAATGCTAGGAGAGGCAGCACTGCCACTTTATGCAGAGACAGCAGTGGGGGGCAGCCAGCAGGCTATGGCTGGTAGGCCTGGGGTGGGCTGGAGTGGCGTGGGGGGCCTGCTTCTCTGGGCCCTGCGGGCTGGCAGAGCCTGGCAGCCGTCAGAGGTGTTGGTTTTGCACAGGGAGCTGACAGGGCGAGACTGGAGCTGAGAGCTTGGATTTGAGATCGACTGTGGGAGGAGCCCAAAGCGTAAACGTGATACTTAAAGTCACAAAGATGGATGAGCTTGAGTCAAGGGTGTAAGGCTAGAGGGAGGAGATGAGGGGTGCAGGCAGTGGGGACTGGTTGGAGGCTTAGGGAACGTGTGGGCAGCCTATCTGGTGCTGAGAGCACGAGGCAGGGCCAGAAGGCGTTTGTGGGTTTAGTGACCTGGAAGTTAGTGTGGGTGGGTCCTGGTGCCTGGTAGAGGAGGATGGGTTGGGACAGGAGCAGGGAAGTGTGGAGTGAGTGAAGGGGAGAGGAGGGAGGGTTTGGTGTGAGTTGAAGGTGTGGTCACAGTGGGGGAGTGGGGAGGTGACAGCCAACCCTTAGGAGGGCTGGGTGGCTTCCAAGAACGGCAGGTGGTGGGCTGTACAGGGGCCCACAAGGAAAGCGGGGAAGGAGGGGATGGTGTGTGTGAGTGTGGGGAGTGCAGTGTGTGAATGTGGGGGTGGGGGACTCTTGGGGACAGTGTCTGTCTCTGGGAAGGGAGGAAGGAGAGGAGTGGTTGAGGGAAGAGGCAGGGACAGTCCCCTGAGAGGTGGGCAGCAGCTTAGTGGGGGTGTGAGGGCAGTTGGGTGCTTTGAGGGCAGGCGGCAAGGGCTGGAAGGAGGCACGCCAGCCACCACTGTTTCTGGCTGTGCCCTGGGTGGGCGTGGGGGGACAGGCTCTGGCATGGACTGGGACAGAAGTGCTGGGTCGGGGAGCCTGAGACCACAGTGCCCAGGAGTCAGAGACACAGGTGGCAACAAGGAGGGAGAGCGGCAGCATGTGGCCTGGGAAGGGCCTCAAAGCCAGTTCTGGAACCCAGGCGCCCGACTCTGAGCCCGGGGCTTGCAGGGTGGCCCCGGGGGCACTGGGGTCTCTGGTCCGTTTGCCCCCATGGTGGCAGGTGTGGGGTGGTACTTAGGACACAGGCGGGTTCTCAGTCGCCCGGTTCTCTCACAGCCCCTGCGTGTCCGCCGGCTCCTGCGCCCCTTCTTCCTGCTGCAGAACTCCTCCATGATGAAGAAGACCCTGAAGTGCATTAGGTGGTCGCTGCCGCAGATGGCCAGGTGGGCTCTTGAGGCCTTCGGGGTGGGCCATGCAGTGTGGGGCTCCTCCGCAGCTGTGCTCAGACCTGGAGGGGGTCCGAGAGGCCCCCTGGACGCTCTCCAGCGCCGGCTCCCTCCGGGCTGGTGGGGAAGCTGGTGGGTGGGCGTCCTGGGGCCTCTGGTTCCAGTTTGAAGGTTGGGAGCCCTGTGAATACTCCTCGCAGTGGGTCTGCTTGTCTCCTGTTGCCCCGTGACCACCCCCTCCCCTCTGCTGTCTCCTGCCACTCCACGTGGTGTTGGCATGCCCTCAGTGTCGGCTTCGTAGGGCCGAGCTGCTCCTGATGTGGTTCCTGCACCAGCAGAGGGCTGGGGCTCTTGCCTGCATTCCAGGCCCAGCCTCTGTCCAGCCTCCACCCCCCGGAAGCCCCATCCTCTCTGTCCTTGCCAGTGGCCGTGCCACTGTGTCCCCTGTGGTTCCTGTGCCTGACCGCCTCACCACCCAGCCCAGAGTGATGGAAGCGGCCACTCTGCTCTGAGGGTCCCTGGTCCTTCATGCTGCTGCTTCTGGGGCCCCCGGGCTTGTGTCTGTCCCTGCCAAAGAAAGGGGGTCCCACTAGCCAGGACCAGGCCTGTCCTAGACCCCATGGCTGAGCACGAGGCAGGTGCCTGGGGGAGAGGGCGGGACCGAGCTGCTGCCGTGTGTGCTCCCCTCCTGAGCCTCGGGCTGTGGGTGGCGCTCTGTCCTGTGCTGAGTGCACGTGTCCTCCCCCAGTGTTGGGCTGCTGCTGGCCATTCACCTGTGTTTCTTCACCATGTTTGGGATGCTGCTGTTCGCTGGCGAGAAGGTGAGGTGCCTGGCGGGCCTCGTGATGGGATGGATGGGCTGGGCTGGCGTCATCTGTGCTCGCTCGCTTAACCCAGTGCAAGCTCTGTGTGCTAGTTCTTGGCCCAGGTCTGCAGAGATTGAGGACCAGGTTAGGCCACCTGCCACGAGACACCCTTCCCTTCCTCCCTCCCCATCTCCCTGTCCCCCTTCCAGCCTCCCTGCTCCTCCCACCCAAACTTTGTTCCTTCCTCTCCCTCCCTCTTGCCCTCCCTTCCCCCTCCCTCCTCCTTCCTGTGTCCCTCCTTGCCCCTCCCTGCTGGGTGGTTCACTGAGGGTGATTCTGCTGGTTCATCCTCCAGCCCCTGTCACACCTGCTGACACCTGGCGTTCCCTGCACCCCTTCTGGACTGCAGCTCCCAGTCCTCCTGGATTGTGACACTGGCTTACTGGGCTGGCCCCACCCTTGAACCCTCTTCCCGCTCTTGTCTCCACATCCTCTTCTCTAGCCGCCTTGGCACCCCCCTTGCTGCCCCCCAACCACAACCTGCGATGCCACGTGTCTGTCCTGTGCTGGCCAGGGTCACTGTCCTCCTCAGTGTCGGGGCTGGTGCTTCTCTCCAGCTTTGTCCTGGGAATGTGGGTGGTGCTGGGCCAGGGCTGGTCTTCACGAGTCTGCGGTAATATTTGGGGTTGAGGCCGTGCCACCCAGGAAGGGAGGACTGAGGATTGCGCCTTCTAACCCTAGATGGAAGCAGTCAGCTCTGCGGGGCCGCAGCGCCTATGCGCGTACGTGTGTATCTGTGTCTGTATGTCTGCAGGGGTCTCTGTGTGTGTGTATTTGTGTGTGTCTGTGTGTGTCTGGGTGGCTGGGGCACCTGGGCTGCTGTGGGGGGAGTAGCCGATGGAATCTCAGTGATGGCTGCGGTCACTGCTGTTTCCCAGAGCTCAGGACGGGTGGCCAGAGTCGTCTTGGGGACTGGAGGTGGTGACAGTCTTGGCCTCAAGACTGAGGCTGTGGGCCTGCATCCCAGAAATGCTGAGTGTCCCGAGGTGCCTGGCAGGGTTGGCTTCTCCTCCAGGCTTGGGTTTCTGCCCCAGGAGGGGAACTGGCTGCGCAAGGCAGGTGTTGTGCGATTGTGGGGGATACGGCTGCTCACTGTGGTCTTGCCAAGAGCCCAGTTCTTGGCCCGAGGGTCCAGTTCTCTGCAGCTCAGAGGAGCATGTGGTGGTGGCTGACTTGTCCTGGGTATCTTGACCTTGGCCATTTTGCTCACTTGTCAGCCTGGCCTGGGCGGGGGGGAGCTGGGCCTTGCCCCTGGGTGGCCCTGTTCAGCATCTCCTGGCTCCTGCTGGCTGAGGGAGCCCTGACCTTATAACCCCTGTGTCCCCTACCCCTGTAGTGGTTAGGTCACCTGTCCTTGGGGCCCCTGACTAGGCAGACCAGGGGGCAGTGCCATGTCATATATGAGGACTTGGAGGCCCTGGTGATGTGTCCCTGGGCCCTGAGGCAGGAAGGGCGGCCTGCACAGCAGAGAGTGATCATCGTGGGTGGCTCCTGGCAGGGGCCTGCTTGCAGAGTTGGCCCTTGGCCGGCAGCTGGGAACTTGTCTTTGAAACGGTTCCTAAGTGATGAGATTGTTTTGTGTGTTTGCGGGCTGAATCCCACTGTACACCTGACCCCATGGTTTGTACGGCTAGTCTGGCTTACAGTGGTCACCTATCTGGCTGGGAGTCTGCGGGCTTGGCCGGCAGAGAGTGCCTACTTACCCAGACCCTAGGGCAGGGATCCTCAAACTGTGGCCCGCCAAGGACATTTATCCGGCGTGCCAGGTGTTTTTGCCACCGCTGCCTGTCCTGCTTAGCAGCCGACTTGTCCTGGGCCCACAGTGCGCATGTGTGGAATGTGCGCCGCACTCTCCAAGGGCCTCCAACGGTCTGAGGGACAGTGAACTGGGCCCCTGTTTAAAAACTTTGAGGACCCTTGCCCTAGGGAGAGCCCTGGGCTTGGAGTCTTGAGTGGAGCTGCCACATGCTTGCTGTGTTTCGAGCTGGGACCCCTCCCAGGGGGGAGAGAGGGTAGGCAGTGGGCCCACATGCCCCTTGCTGATAAGCCCAGCACAAGGCCCCTGATGCGCAGCCTGTAGAGAGGTGAGGGCTCCCCTGGGGGCGTTCGTGACCCAGGTTCCAGCTCTTCCTCCCTGTGTGGCAGCCTGCTCAGGAGTCTGGGTTGTGGGCTCTGGCCGCCAGGCTGTGACGCTCTGAGCTAGGCTGGCTGAGGGCTTTTTGCTGTGCTTCTGAGCAGGCCTGCTCTGGTGGCCAGCGTCTGTGTGGGTGTGCAGCCTCCCTGGACGCCTGCTTTTGTGCCCAGAGACTCTGAGTTTGGTTGGCCGTGAGCTCAGAGCCTGCTGAGAAAAGATGGGAAGAGGCAGGCGCCAGGCAGCTGGGTGGATGTTTCCAGGTTGTTGGGGCCTGGGCCTGGAGCTCTGCTGCCTGTGGCCTCAGCCCGTGGGGTGGGGCCCAGCGGCTCCTAGAGCTGCTGCTTCTGCTCTGAGCAGGATGACGGGCAGAACAGGGAGAGGATGACCTACTTCCGGAACCTGCCAGATGCTCTGACTTCGCTCCTGGTGCTGCTGACCACTGCCAACAACCCTGATGGTGTGTGTGGGGCGCGGCGTGTTGTGGGGCTGGCACGTGGGGCGAGGGCACGTGGGGGGAGGATGCATGGGGGAGGGTTCCAGGCTTCAGCGTCCCCGGGAGTGCTGCCTGTGTCACAGCAAGTGGGGTGAAGGGTGGCACTCTCCCTCCCTTCCCTCTTCTTTCTCTTCCTTCCCTCTTCTTTATCTTCCTCACTTTCTTCTTTTTCAGTGTCCCTTTTCCTCATTCCTCTTCTCTTTCTCACTTGTTTTCTTTTTCTTTCCATTTTGCACCTTTGTTTACTCTCCATTTTTCTTCTCTTGGTCTCCTCCTTCCCTCGCCTCCTCACTCTGAGCAGCTACGAGTGTCCCGTGGCGCTGGTCAGTGGGCTTCCTCTGGTGGCTGCCCAGCCCAGCCGTGCGGCGCCACTTGGCAGCGTTGCGTGTGAGAGGCCCTGGGGTCTGGGCTGGCGTGGCGCTTGCTGTGTCGCGGTGCTGATGGGTGCGCGGCCGCGCAGGTGCGGGTGTGGCCAGGACGGGGAGGCTGTGGTCGGGCTGGGCTGTGGCCGGGCCACCCTGGCTGGGGCCTTTCCTGTTGGGCTCGGGTGGTCACTGGCCATAGAGGCCTTCCCAGGAGGCAGCCAGGGGTCTTTCTCACCCAGCGAGCGCTGTGCTGCCGGACACATGTCCCGTGAGTCATGGCAAGTCCCCGCAGGCTGAGCGGAGTCGTCTGGGGGGAGTGCCAGAGGAAGGCTGACTACACCTCTGCGTGGGGACGATTGTCCTTGATAGGGAGTGCCCATTCCCAGGGCGTGCAAGCAGAGGTGTCAGGGTCGGAACTTGGGCGAGAAGGCGTGGGTGCTCCCTGTGCAGGGCCCACCGTGCTGTCGAGGGGCAGAGGGTGTCGGGGCGGATGCACTGAGGTGGTCAGTGCGATTTCAGCTTCCTGGCATCTTCCTTCTCTCAGTGATGATTCCTGCGTATTCCAGGAACCGGGCCTACGCCATCTTCTTCATCGTCTTCACCCTGATAGGTGAGTGCGGGAATGTCCATGTGGGCCACTCGGCCAGGATTCCTCCCTGGTGACGGGATTCTGTGTGCTCAGTGCGGCATGCCTTACCCCCTGACCCCGTGGCTTCACCTCCGTGTCCCCTGACCCCATAGGTTCACCTCAGTGTCCCCTACCTCATGGCTTCCCCTTGGTGTCCCTCACCCCATAGCCGGGTGGTCTCCTCTGATCGTGTCTTTTTCCTCCGGAAGGAAGCTTGTTTTTGATGAACCTGTTGACAGCCATCATCTACAGTCGGTTCCGCGGTTACCTGATGGTGAGTGAGCCGCCACCCTGCTGGACTATGCCCAGAGCTGCCCCTGGAGGGCCAGCAGGGTGTGGCTTGAGCTGACTGGAAGGGTAATCCCTCAGCCTCACTGGCCAGGCTCCCCGCCTCCTGGGAAGGCCTCTATGGCCAGTGACCACTTGAACCCAATAGGAAAGGCCCTAGCCAGGGTGGCCCGGGAGGATGGACAGGGTCACTCCCTCTCGTGGAGGAGCCAGAGATATAGGCATGTCGTTCCACAGCCACCCAGGGTCCCCTCCCTGTGCCCCACTCAGGATCGTGGCTTCCAGTGCTGCTGGTGCCCACCCTCCTGTGGGGAGCTGGGGTCCCCAAATACACAGAGAAGAAACACATTCCTTGGTGAATCACACAGCGAGCTGCTGTCGGGCACCAATCCCAGTTGGGCCTGGGTCTGGCTTCTTCTGGTTGGACTATGCCTTGGGGTCTCTGTGACTACTCCTGCTGCTGCCCAGGTGTGGGTGGGCTGGGTGCCCTCGGAGGCTGTCCTGGCTCCCCCTTTGCCTAGCCCCTAGGGGAGGATGTGTGGCCCGGAGAGGGCCGGGCCAGGCCACTCAGAGCCGTTCTCCTTGCAGCAATCTCTCCAGACCTCGCTGTTTCGCAGGCGACTGGGGACCCGGGCTGCCTATGAAGTCCTCTCCTCCATGTCTGGGAAGGGAGAAGCCTCCCCTCAGGGGTGAGTGCGAGGGCCCTGGGACCCTCTCCTCCCTGAGGAAGTGGGTGCTGTTGCTGCTTTGGGAGTGGGAATGGGGTGTTCTTAGGGACTTCCCAGGCCCTGACTGCACCTCGCTTCCTGCTGGCTGGCGCTGGGCTCAATCCTCCGTTTAGAATCACGACCCCTGCATGTCCTGGTGCTCTGTGGTTCCCGTGGCTCTCGCCCTGAGTCGACCAGTTTATTTTCGGAATCCCCCTGGAGACCTGGGCTGGTGAAGGGCTGAGCGCTCTGGCCTGTTCTCCTCTCCCGCCTCTGGGCTCGCCCACGCCTCTAAGCTGGTACCTGGGCGTCAGAACCAGAGGCGCTTGGATCAGTTGTCCACTCCGCTGTCCTGTTTGGAAATGAGGGCAGAGAGCTTGAGAATGTCACTGTGGAAGGTTCCGATCCTGACTGCTGGGTGGCAGTGGAGTCTTTGTATACCCCTCCCCAAAGGGGCACAGCAATGTGTCCCTTGCAGGCCCGTGGTAGACGCCCCTTGGCAGAGGTTTGTGTCATGGCCCAGGACTGCAGAGTGGATTCGTGGTGAGGCTCAGGCCAGGTACCAGGACCCACCCAGGCCTGCGTTCCAGGGGGCTGTGCTCACTGGAGCGTGGGTTTTTTTTCTTCCTCAGAGTTGGGGTGAAGCCCCAGAACTTACTACATGTGCTTCGGAAAGTGCAGCTGAACAGCTTCCACAAGCAGGCCCTCATAGAGGTAGCTGCTTCCCTCGCACGCGCCACAGCCTGCTCTGGGCTCCTCCCGGGAGGTCATGCAGGCCAGCAGCCCCATTTCAGGACTGGGGATGTGGTTTCGGATCAGCCCTGGTATTCACAGCCCTGTTGGGGTGGGGCTGGGCGGCTCATCTGCTCTGGGTCATGTCACTCCCCACTGGCCCCAGCCCAGCCGACCGCGCTTCCCTCTGCAGAAGGTGTGCTCCTACGGGGACGTCCCCCTGTCGGCCAGCGAGTTTCAGAGAATCTTCAACGAGCTTGACAAAACTGTGGTTAAAGAGGTAAGTGGGGGCCTCTGGGGCTGGCCAGAGTGGGGCCCCATGGGGTGAGTAAGGGCTCTGCACTTTCCGTTGTCATTGATCACCCAGGGAACTCAGTGACGAGTGCCAGCACTCATCTGCCCAGGGATTCTGGCTCCTAGGATGGCAAGTGGGAATGCAGATCAGTTTGCCCTTGGAAACTGGGAAGATTTTATTGACCTGATGAAATTCATGAGACCCTAGGAATAGGCCTGAGCCCAGCCTGATACAGGGAATCTTCTAGATGATTTTCTCCATTTCCATGGCAAACTTTCCTTTTCCTGTGTGTTCTGCCCCAGAGGTCTGGACCCTGGGCCTCTTCAAGGCCTTTGTCTTTTGTCCTTGATACTGATTTGCATAGTCACCAGGTGGGCCTTGGCACTGTCCCAAAGGCCTGGAGTGGCTTCTGGGCGGTGGCGGAGATGTCGGGAAACAGCTGGGTGTTCACAGGCAGTGTGTGGGGGCAGGGAAGGGGGTGCCCTTCCGGCTGCTCAGCCTTGAGGGAACCGAATGGGCGTGGGGTGAAGGGGCACAGCCAGACGTTTGTGCCGGCTTCTCCTGCCGGTGTCGTGCCACCGGTGTGACTCGTCTGCTCAGGCTGTGGTGTTGAAGCACCCAGACCGGGAGGGCGCGGTGGTGCTTGAACAGCAGACCTTTACTGGCTTGAGGCTGGAAGCCCCAGATGGAGGTGTCGCAGGGCTGATGCCTTCTGAGGCCTCTCTCCTTGGTTTGCAGACGGACACCTTCTCCCTGTGCCTCTCATGGGTCCTCTGTGTGTGTCTGTCCTAACCTCCTGTTTTTGTAAGGACCCCAGTCAGACCTAATTGCCTGTTAAAAGGCTCTGTCTCCAAGTACAGTCCTGTGCTGAGGTCGGGAGTTAGGGCTTCGAGGTAAGAATTTTGCGGGGTCCATAACAGATGTCGGCTGCTGCAGGATTTGTTGTTGGCCTCTCTGGCCTCAGGTCCTTGTCAAAGGTGGTTTTCTCATAAACATGTTTTCTGAAGGTCTTTCCAGACCGTCTGGATTCTGGCCCCATGGCAGCCTGAGCCTTGGGTGCCACAGGCTTGTCCTGTTGTCATTTGGGGCATCCCTTTTAGAGCAGCGTTCCTCAGAGTGTGGCACCCCACATCCCCCTGGGGGCCTGGGAGCCAGTCATAGTGACACATCAGCAGGCGACACTGTAATTCATGCCATCAGACCTCTGCACGGGACAAGGCTGGGCAGTGGGGTCTCAACTTAAAGTTGGCTTGAAGACGATACTAAGAGCATGCTTTTAGGTGTAGATTTTGCAGAAACTGTAGAAATGGTCCTCAAACGACAGGAAATTAGGAGTCACTGTTTAGATAATGGCTCTTATCCTAGGGCCAGAGGTTTGCTGGGCTCTGGAGGCAACTGTTAGCAGCTGTCATGTGCCAGGTTTGCTGTGATGCTGTGACAGACCTGGGCCGGGAGAAGTTGGACATCCTAAAGGGTTCTGGAAAGGCAGTTTTTGCTCCTCAGGGTTTTGCTCATTTGTGTCCTCTGGGCCACATGGGCTCTTCCTGGGAAGTTGCCGGCTGACCTTTAGGAAGCTGCTGAGTCCTGGTTGTCCAGACTCTCGATCTCCCCTTCTCTCCCAGTGTCAGGATTTGAGATCATCCTACGAGATTGCTTTGGTCCTGGCCCGCGGAGGGGGCTCATGCCCCAGGCATCGGGTTCGGGAAGGCCCAAGACACAAGCCACATCCCTGCTCTGGCCATGCCTGTCCTAGCCTGGCCACCTCCTCCGAAGCCTGTGGAATGCTGTCTCTTACCATGGTGCCCTGGGGTCCAAGGTCCAGAACTGGGGTTTGAGATGGGAGCTTGAGTTGCAGAGTTGGGGAGCTATGATATCCTTGCCCTGGTTTGATGACCTCCTTCTCCCAAAATGCAGACTGCAGGGGGAGGCAGTACATTTATCCCTTTTTATCCATGGGGGACTGGTTCTAGGACTGCCCACAGATACCCAAATCCTCGAGTGCTCAAGTCCCTTATATAAAATGGCATCGTGTTTGCATATAACCTACCCACAACTTTTTGTATGCTTTAAATTATCTCTAGATTACGTATACAAGCTGATACAGTGTAAATGCTGCATAAATAGTTATTATACTGCAGAGTTTAGGGAATAGTGATGAGAATGCAAAGGTCTGTACATGTTTGGTAGATGCTTTTTCCCCCTGAATGTTCTCGATCTGCAGTGGGTTGAATCCGTGGATGTGGAACCCATGGATATGAAGGGCCGACTGGATTTCATTTTGAAGGCAGATGCTTCCAGGCTTGCTGACGTTTGAGGCAGGCCGCGGTTTTGGGATCACTCCTCCAGGGAGGTGCTCTCTGTGCATGCTGAGGTCACGGGCGCTCGAACCATTTAGGTAGCCTCCTCGTGTGGTCATCACCTCTCAGCAGCCCCTGCCAGCTTCTGCGAGAGGTCTCTTCTTTTTATGAGAAGCCTTTTGGGTTAAAAATGGAGTGTTCATTATAGATAATAGAACAAAATAGAAAAAGCCACTGTCCTGTCCCCCTACCCTGAGACAGCATAACCACTACAATCATATCAAGGTTTATTTCTTAATTACGCAGGTAGCATGTGAATATATTCTTCTTGCAGCAATTTAAACATAGTGGCTGATGCTGGCATCTCTCTGGCCAAGGCAGCATTCTGGGGCCAGTTAAGAGACAGGAGCCATCCAGTGGGTCAAACAGAGAAAGTGTGCTGTAAGGAAGTGACAGTGATGATAAAAGAGGAGCTGTGAGATACACAGAAAGTCTTTGGTGCCCTAGGGCCCGGGGCGAGTGCCTTGGAAGGGGACCCTCCCCGAGGCCAGATTCAGACCTTCTCAGAGAAGGTGTGATTTAGCCCGAAGGAGGACGGGGACGTTTGCTGTTCTGCCCGGGCTGGAATTGGTCTCTGGGCACTGGGCAAGCAGGACGCCACCCTCCCGGGTGCGGCAGGCCAGGCCAGGAGCAGGTTGTGGCATGGGCCAGCAGGGGGCATTGGTGCGGGCAGGTGGCCTTTGGGTGCTGGTTTCCAGTGGAGGACTGTGGAGGTTGGGAAAGTGACCTGCAGGTCAAGCTGTGGCTGTAGGTCACCATGGGACTGTGTGTCTGGGTGGGACAGAGTGCCAGCAGATGTCCTCACGCCATACCGTGACCCACCATGTAGCACCCAGAAGCTGCAGGAGAGCCTTGCCCTCCTGCCATGTATTTCCAGCGCCCTCTCGTAGGCGAGCCGTGCTGAAAGGGCCTCTGCCCGCTGTGGCGGGGCGGGTTGGGAGATGATAATTGGCACAGCCACTTGGGGCCTGCTCCATGATAGTCACGCCCTTCGGTTCCATATTTTGGTGTTTTCCTTCTAGATTGTCCCCACGAGATTATAGGCACACATACTGCACCTTGCGTTTTCACTTAGCAGTGTTGCACAGAGATCTCCATTCTCATATGACACTATTCTCCCTGCCTGTCTGATGCAGTAGCCGCCTGTCACAGTAGTTGTCTGTCACTTGAAGTGTGGCGATTGCCCCTGAAGAACTGTTACTGGATTGAAATTTACAGTAAATAGCCACACGTGGTCTGTGGCTCCGGTGTGGGACAGCAGGCACAGGCCCTGGGCTCCCTCTCTGCTGTGTCACGGTACATTCGCTGAGGAATATTTAGGCCATTTCCACAGTCTGCTGCAGTCACCATCCTGTGACTCTGTCCTCGTGCACAGGAGGGTCTCGAGGGCGGGTGCCGAGCTGAGAAAGTGCTGGTCTTGCGAGCGTGTTCACGTTTGCATCTGTTGCCAGAGTGACCCCACTGCTTTCCTGTCCCCGCCCGCACACAGTGCACGAGTGAGTTTGCTCTTCGCTAAGTTTTCACGGCTCTTAGCACACCATTTATGTGTATTTTTTCACACAGCGTTTTCCATGGGCAAACAGTTCGCTTACATTTAAGATGACTGCGTCGTATCACAATGTGGTTTACTTATACTCAATGTGCGTTCCAGTTGTTTCTACCTCTCTTCTGATGTTATAGAGACCACTGTCAGGAGCAGCTTTGTGTATAAAACTATACATAATTTCCGTAGGCTGGGTAGATTATTTCCTTAGGCTGGGTAGACTAGGATGGGAGATAAAGTAGGGAAACGTTGAATCCCAGGATAACAGAGCGCGGGTGTTTTGGGCCTGGAGCGTGTTTCTGAGCATGTGTGTTCCCTGCCCAGCACCCGGCGAGGCCCGAGTACCAGTCTCCGTTTCTGCAGAGCGCCCAGTTCCTCTTTGGCCACTACTACTTCGACTACCTGGGGAACTTCATTGCCCTGGGAAACCTTGTATCCATTTGCGTGAGTTTGGGGTTGCCATGTGTGGACATGGGAGGGGCCCTGTTTCTTGCCCCCCTTGCTTTGACACCAGCCCTTCCCCCCTGCCCTAGCGAGGTCTGGGCCTGCGCGGTGAGCCGCACCCCACTCTGGCTTTGCAGGTGTTCCTGGTGCTGGATGCAGACGTGCTGCCCGGTGACCGGGATGACTTCATCCTGGGGGTAAGCTCTGAGGTTGCCCCTTGGTCACACCGTGAGCTCTGCCAGGGTCCGAGGGAGTCGGAGAGAGTAGCAAGAGAGCACGGCCTCCCTCCCTGGGGCTCCGGGTCTAGCGGAAGGCAGGGCTGGTACACAGCAAACATCCCGTCATAGGTGCATGGGTGTGGAGGGCGTGTGCCCAGAGGAGGCTGGTGCAAGCAGAGGCCCTGTGGCCTGGTGGGTTGGGAGGGGGCGGCCAAGCCGAATGATGGAAGATGGAATGGCTGTGTGATGGGTTGGCCGCCTGGGCCTGTTGCCAGGACTGAGTCTGGGCACAGCCAGTAGCACTGGGACCTGACGCTGGGCACTTTTTCTTCCCTTTTCAGATTCTCAACTGCATCTTCATCCTGTACTATGTGCTGGAAATGCTGCTCAAGGTCTTTGCTCTGGGCCTGCGAGGCTACCTGTCCTACCCCAGCAACGTGTTCGACGGGCTCCTCACCACAGTCCTGCTGGTAAAGTTGGGGGTGGCTGAGGCCCGGCCTCTCCCGGGTGGGTGGCGTGAGCCCCGCCTGTGGCTTTGTACTGTGTTCTGTCTCAGGCGTCCCTGGAGGACCAGAGGGCCTCCTGCCTTGAGTGACAAGGGGCTGGCTTGCCCCCAGCCCAGCAGCTTGGTGGGTGGCTGGTGGGGGCTGTAGGAGCCAGGGTTTCCGCTGTGTGTGTGTCACGGGGGCAGGTTGCCACCCTGACCCCTAAGGGAGGCCTGGAAGGACCCGCAGCCCTTGCAGCTAATCCAGCCCCCAGCACAGCCTCGAATGCCACCCATGTGACCCCTCCGTGGGTGGAGTGAGGGGCTGGGGGGTCACGGGCACCCAGGAGGTCCTCGGGAAAGTTACACTTTCTTTCCCCAGACACTGGGAATGAGGGTGTGTGTCACAGTGGCGATGCCAGAATGACATTTACTCGTATTTGACTGGTCAGAGCCAGGGGGCCCCTCGGAACGTGAGTGCAGAGAACTCTCGAAGCGTCTCTCAGTCCGTCCTTGACCAAGTAGCTTCTCCACCCTGTCCTTGCTGTGCACGGGCCCCGATTCTTGAGTTCAGGGTTTCCAGCCGAAGGAGTCCTCACATCTGGAACCAACCCATGGGGACAAGGACCAAGCTCTGATTTCTCCCCAAAATCTCCTTTTGGGGAGAACATTTTAAACATGAGCTTTATTATTCATTTAAGACCCATCCAGATTAGCGTTGCTGTAGCGATGCCTTCTTCTCTTTTGTAATTAAAGGTTTTGGAGATCTCAACTCTGGCTGTGTACCGATTCCCACACCCAGGCTGGTATGTGACTGGGGAGAACCGAGGGACGCTACAGCAAACAGTGCCGCCGTCTAGCCCCTGGGGGGTCTCGGCTGCCCCCCCAGGAGGTCCGGGCCTGCTTGCTTGGGCTGCTCTGACTCTAGGGCAGTTGTTGGGCTAATGTTGCCCGCTGAGGGTTGTGTGGGGCGGAGCCCTGCTCAGCACTTTTGGGGCGCTGTTCAGAATGCTGCACCCTGCAGCTGTCGGGAAGCAGCTGTGTTTCCCTCTGAGGTACCTTCTAGAGCGACAGTGGGCTCCCCTCCAAGCACTGTGATAGGACATGTGGCCCCAGCATGTGGGAAGCTGGAAGCAGAGCCGGCCCAGGCCCAGGTCTGGGGGCCTGTGATCTCTGGGATCGAGCTGGGCCCTGCCCCTGGCAGGAAGGTCATGTGTAAGCTCTGCCCAGCAGTGTGACCTTGGGCATCAGTTTTTATCGTCTTTAAAGTGGTGGAAGGCAGGGACCTGGGGTGTGATGAGCTCTTACGATGCCCTCAGAGTCCCACTGCCCCTGGTTCCGGCCAGGCAGAGAGACCCTTGGGCAGTGACCCCAGGGAGCCTCGCGGCATGGCAGGGTGCAGGCCTGCTGTCAGGGCCTCTGTCAGCGAGGCTGCTCTGCCCCAGGAGTGTGACAGCCAGCTGGTGGCGCTGAGATGTGCCTGCGATGAAGCAGGCAGAGGGTGGCATGGCCACAGCAGGGCCCGTGGTCAGCTGGGCTCTTTTGGTATCTCTGTGTCGGCTGTCTAGTGAGCAGCTGGGAATCGCTTGAGAGGGGAGTAGGGTTGAAAGACCCTCACTGTGCAGTCCCCTGCCCGGGAAACACGCCAGGACTGATCTCGGGAAGATGGGCAGTGATGCGACACTGTCTTGTATCACAGGCTGGTGTCCCCTTGCCTCTAATGTGCCATGAATGCCCCTGTTGCACTTGAGTCTGAGTCATCACATTGCGAAGCATGGGGGTGACATTCTGGGTGAGAATGGGTTTAAGTTTAAATAGAAATAAAAGAACAGAAAGGCCATGAGGGATGCCGGGGGAGCACCAGGCAGGGACAGGGTCGGAGGGCAGGGTCATGGGACAGGAGATAAGGTCTGGGAACAGGGCACAGGGTCAGGGAATGAGGTCAGGGGTCAGGGTCACAGGACTAGACATGGGGTCTGGGGACGGGATGGGGTCAGGGTCACAGGATAGAAGACGTGGTCTGGGGACAGAGGATGGGGGTAGGGGATGAGGTCAGAGGTCAGGATCACGACACAGGAGATGTGAGATGGGGTCAGGGGACGTGGTTTTGCCCAGTTCTGCGGGGACCTGGCAAGTCCCAGCATTTGGAACCTCCGAGTTCTCCTGTATAGACGGGGTCTGCCAGCCATGTGCTCTGTGAGGGCCAGGCTGGAAGGTGTTGCCGTGACTAGGGCTGCCCCGGGCGCCAGGCGTGCACGGAAGCAGTGAGTGGCCCAGGTTCCGCCCTCTTGCCATGTCCGGGCTTTTCTGCCCCTGTGCCTTGTGCTCGGGACTTCTCAGCTCCCTGTTCTTTCCTTATGGGCATCCCGGGCCTCTGCCAACCTGCCTCCGCGTGTCTCTCTCCAGGAGGCCACAGATGCAGGGCCTGCTGTCACTGTGGGACATGGTGCGGCTGCTGAACATGCTCATCGTGTTCCGGTTCCTGCGCATCATCCCGAACATGAAGGTGGGCGGCACGTCTGACCCCGGCCCTCCCCTGTGTGGTTCCAGCCGTTGCCCTGCTCCAAAGTGGGCGGGCCTGGGGCGGAGAGACTGAGGACTGTCCTTGTCACCTTGGGCCCCTGGTGCACCCTCCACCCTGCTGCATCCTGTGGTGCTGGGTGAGAAGTACGAGGGCCCAGCCCCGTGTGGCTGGAGGAGGAGAGCTGGGCCTATTGGGGCGTGGTGGCTGGACACCCCTGGCCAGTGACAGGAGCAGCTGCGTGCTCCTTGGGGCCCTGGCACCTTTTAAATGGAAATGTTCCCAGGTCTTCTGAGATTTCTGGAAAGGCCTTTGTCACAGGCTTTTAGGCACTAGTAAAGAGGGGCAAAGGTACAGTTGGCCAAGGTGATCACTGCCAGGACCTTGTGACGTATGGGTGTGTCAAGGCCATCTCCCAGCCTCGGTTTCTCTTAGCAAACTTGGAAAGGGAGCACTGGCATGGTGGTCAGCTGTTCAGGCCCAGCCCCTCTGCCTTCAAGCCCAGCCCCTTGCTGCCTCTGTCTCTATTTTCCTAAGAACTTGTCAGGAGCAAGGGAGACCTTCTTCTGAGTGTCCAGGTCCTCCCTCTGTCCACGTTCAGCCTTCTGCCGAGCTGTGTCCCTGTCCCACTCGTGGGTTACCTTCAACCTGGCAGTATTTCCTGTGGGAAGGCGGCTCTGGGGTCCTGAGCACAAATGGGCGGCCTTCATGATGCGTGCACACACGCACATGCAGTCACACAGTTACACAGTCACACGTGATCACACACCTGCACACACACAATCACGCAGGCACGCCTGGTCACACACATAATTACATACAGAGTCATGCATGCATATGACACATGACACCACACACGTACACATATATACACTTACATAACCCTATCTACGAATAATCCCATACACGTACACACAAAGTCGTGCGTATATAAGACATATCACGTGTGTGTATGTATACGGTAAGGTCTCACGTAACATATTCAGTAGGTTCTTGGAAATTGACTTTACGCTAAACGACACATAATGAAACCGATTTTTTTCTTCATCAACATTATAATGGGCCAGGCGTGGCTCATGCCTGTAACCTTAGGACTCTGGGAGTGGTAAGGAGGATGGCTTGAGCCCAGGGGTTAGAGGGTGCTGTGAGCTAGGCTGATGCCACGGCACCCTAGCCCAGGCGACAGAGTGAGACTCTATCTCCAAAAAAATACAGAAACAAAAACAAAACATTATAATGAAGCGATGTTGAAGGAAATGATGTTATTCAAGGACCTCCTCTGTGTCTTTTTGCTTAAAGTCACAGTTTCCAGGAACCTGTGGATGTTATGTGAGGTCTTGCCATGCGTGCACAGACACGTGCACATGCGTGTCGTGCATATACCATGCACGTGGTTATATGCACATGTACGCAGATTCCTACTTACCGGTTTCCACCTGCTGTGTTCGGCTCTAGTGTCTGTCCGGCTACAGCAGGCGGCGGACTGGGCGTATTTGAAGCTTTTCTCCGGGTCAGGTTGTGTGTGGGCCGAGCGACCCTCCGCAGCCATCTCCTCTGGCTGGCTCTCTGAGGTGCCCTTGTCACAGTCAGCCACCTCCAGGCCACAGAGGGCTCATCCGCCCTCGAATCAGCAGGCGGACTGTGGCCTGAGGTCCCAGGTGGGAGGGCTTCGCCAAGGGCCGTGGCACTCTGGGCTCGCGGGGGCCGGGCTGGGTGGCGTGTGCGAGCGTGAGTGCGTGTGGGCGACGTGTGTGGGATGTGGACGTGAACGGGTGGGTGTGTACAGGTGTGTGGGTGGCTGCTGGTCCAGGTGCATGGGTTGACAGTATTTACCTGTCCTGGGGGTAGGCAGGGACGGAGTCCCCTGAGTGGGGCCGGGAGGAGGAAGGGCTTACTTTGTTCTTGTCCTCAGCCGATGGCTGTCGTGGCCAGTACCGTCTTGGGCCTGATACAGAACATGCGGGCGTTCGGTGGGATCCTGGTGGTGAGTCCTGGGGGTGCTGGCGGCAGGGGCAGGCGCTCCTGGGAGGCTGGCTCGCTGCTCTGTGGGGGTGTCCCTGTGAGGCACGGGTCAGGGCAGGAAGCCAGGGGCGCTGCCTTTGGTTCTAGAGCAAGGGCCTGGGGCCAGTGTGGCTGGGGCCATGCCCAGCCGTGCTTCCTGTCCCTGCGGGAGAGGCTTTGGTAGCTCTTGCATCCCTCAGGTTTTCCGCACCGGGAGCTGTGTTGAGAAACTAATGAAACACAATTTAAGAGACACAAGAGTTTGCTCCCCAGGGACCCTCAGAGCCCCATAAAGCCCATGCTGAGGTTTGAGTCCACAGTCACGCTCAGGGATGTCAGGGACTCATGGCTCTGTTTGCCAAGCAGAAGCCATGGTCTGTCTCCCCAGGGGAGCTTCTGCCGAAGAGCTGGGTGGCTCTGCCCGTGGCTGAGCTCAGGCAGCAGGGGCCGTGACCAGGTAGGCCCCAGCACTGCCCTGCGCCAGGTGACAGGAATTCCTGCTGCAAGAAGCCCTGCTGCAGTGGGGCTGTAGTCATTTTGTTCTGACTACCACAGGCTGGCACCCGTGTAGGAGGGAAGGACATCCCCGGGGAGCCGCCTGGTGCTCTGGGCCTGGGCCACGCATGCCTGCCGCACCTCCGGAAATAGACGCTTGCAGCAAGTGCCGTCTGCCCAGACCCTGACTTGCCAGCGGAGGAAGCTGGGGCCCAGAGAGAGGACCAGGGCATGTGTCCCTCCGCTTCCTGCTGCCTGCTGGGACACACTAGGGCAGGGCTGGGGCAGGCCGGCAGTCTGTCTTCTAACCGTGGCCACCGGGCTACCTGGGAGCAGAGCCCCGATTCCCTGGGGAGCTTTGTGACCCCTGCCTGCCTCAGGCTCACTGGTGTCAGTGGACTCCCCAGCCGGGGACCCGCCGGGGGTGGTTGAGGCAGCAGTGTCCATGGCTGGGGGCGGCAGCCAGGCTGGGGCGGCAGCCAGGCTGGAAGCCCCTGGCCTGGGCAGAGGGTAGCCTGGCTTTGTGGTTCTAGTCCAGGGTGGCGGGGCCGGTGCGCCATGGGTGGGCTGACCAGCCCTCTGCCCCCACGTCCCCAGGTGGTCTACTACGTGTTTGCCATCATCGGGATCAACTTGTTCCGTGGTATCATTGTGGCTCCTCCTGGAAACGGCAGGTGAGGTGGGGTCTCAGTGCCACGGGGAGTGTCTCTGGGGCACCAGGGTGGGCGGAGGTCTCAGTGGTTCCTTCAGCTTCTCAGGAGAGGAGCAAAGCCGTGGCCTGGTTCCTTATCTGCCACCCCATGTCCCCCTCTCCTCGGAGCCCTCCCTGGAGTCTGTGTGGAGCCTGCTTCCCACAGCCTGCTCAGAACAGCACCCGGGGCCCCTCTTTGGACCTTCAGGCCAGGATGGGCACACTGGCAGGGGTGGTGTGACGTGCCAGGCCTCAGAACCTAGAGCCCGAAAGCTGCCTCTGCCCCGCTGGGGTGTGCAGGTCCCTGGACCCCACCCTCACCCAGGTGTGCCCCATCCACCAGCCTGGCCCCTGCCAATGGCTCGGCGCCCTGCGGGAGCTTCGAGCAGCTGGAGTACTGGGCCAACAACTTCGACGACTTTGCTGTGAGTCCCTCGCTCTGTCCCGGGCCTCTGCTCTCCCAGGTCCCTGCCTGCCCCCTGCACCTTTCGGACCCCCCCGGACCTCGCTCTGCTGCCCCCACAGGCCGCCCTGATCACACTGTGGAACGTAATGGTGGTGAACAACTGGCAGGTGTTTCTGGATGCGTATCGGCGCTACTCGGGCCCGTGAGTCCCCGTCCCAACAGCGTGGGTCGGAGTGAAGACTGGGGGCTCCCTCCCCTCGGTGTGGCGCAGGGAGTGGGTCCTTGGCAGGAAAGCCTGCCAGCGCGCGCCCCTGGCTGGCCTCGTCCCTGCCCCGCCCCCGGCGCTGGCTGAGGACTCTGGGCTTCCGCCTCCTGGGGGGAGTTGGTGTGTCTGGCTGGGGAATCTGGCAGGGCGGGGAAGCCCCGGACAGCTCAGGCCAGCCCCGGTGGATGGTCATGGGTTTGTGTCCTGCCCCACCTCCTGCCGGCCGAGCTGCCTGAGCCACTTGCTTGACGTTTCTGAGCTGTGGTTGGATTACCTCCGAAGTGGACGTGGTCACGTGCTCTACCCCTGTGGTCCCAACCCCCGGTCAGTGGCCCAGTACTGGTCTGTGGCCTGTTAGGAAATGGGCCGCGCATCACCGCCAGAGTTCTGAACCCCTCCCCCATGACATCCTCCCACCCCCCACCTGGTCCGTGGAAAAATTGCCTTCTATGAAACCCGGTGTCTGGTGCCAAAAAGGTTGGGGAACATTGCTCCGTGTCATGGAGTCCCCGGGTGAGATTCAGTGAGAGCTGTCCTGGCCACACGTCGTTGTGTTTGAGTGATCTCACTCTGCTCATGGGGGGCCTGGGTGGGCCTCTTGCTCCTCTGCAGGTGGTCCAAGATCTATTTTGTGTCGTGGTGGCTGGTGTCATCTGTCATCTGGGTCAACCTGTTCCTGGCTCTGATGTTGGAGGTATCAGAAACCCCCGTGCAGACTGTGCTAGCGGTGGGGGAAGGGCTGTGGCCAGGCCTGCTGGAGCTTTGATGGCAGAGCCCCTGCTGGGCCAGGGCTCGGCTGGGGGTCAGCACTGCTTGCTCTGGCTACTGGGTCCCCTTGGGACACTCCTGGCATTGGGCCTGTGGGGATTCTCAGGCCCCCATGGGTGCGGCTGAGGGAGGGACCCCAGTGTGTGGCGCTGGCAGCCCCACAGGGCCTGCGTCCAGGATGAGCTGCTCGGCCCCCGCAGGGGATGCCAGAGCCACCCTGGAGGGGGCCGGGGAGGGGCAAGGCTGGTGTCACCCGGAGCCCACAATCATGGGCCCCTCCCTCCCTTCTGCTTCCCAGAATTTCCTTCATAAGTGGGACCCCCAGAGCCACCTACAGTCGCTTGCTGGGACCGAGGAAGCCACCTACCAGATGTCCGTGGAGCTCATGTTCAGGTGTGTGGGTGGGGAAGGTGCTTCCCTGTGGCCTTCTGGGGCGTGAAGCCAAGAGCTGGGGGTGGGCAGGAGGTGCAGGCAGGCCCTGTGACGGTCACCTTCCCCATCCGCCTGTCACCTGGCTTCCCTCCTATGCCGCAGGTGAGCAGATGAGAGCAGCTCAGACTGGGGTTGGGGTCGGGCTGCTGCCTCTGCTCCTGCACCAGAGTTGTGGACTCTGCCTGCGCTCAGAGTATTTGAGGAAGCTTCCTTCGGGTCTGTTGGTCTCCAGGTCATCCTGATGGATATAAACAGGTGGCCTAAGGAAACTACAGTCCTCTCTTGACAGCTTTGAGATTGTTCCTCTACTAGTACAGAAAAGTGACTGGCCACCCAGAGGCCGCCCTGTCGTGGGGCTTCTGTTCCTTCCGTGGGGTCTGCTGTGTCACTGCGGCCGGTCCTCACACGGTCCTGCCAGCCAGCCCGGAGAGGCACCTTCTGGGCTTTTAGGATGCCGTGAAAGCCTCTCTCACGTCTGTACCCATCCTGAAGCTCGGTCTGAGTTCCTGTGTCCCACATCCTCGTCACGCTCACTTTTGCACATGTCTCTGATGATCTCCAGGGAGAACCTCCTCCGTGGGGCACTTCGGAGGCTTTCTGAGAAGTCCCGCTCACTCGTCCTTCTGCACGCGCCAGGGTCTGTGTGCAGAGGCCTGCTAACCCTCCTCCCCCACCCCACAGGGACATCCTGGAGGAGCCCAACGAGGAGGAGCTGACCGAGAGGCTGAGCTGTCACCGGTACCTGCAGTTGTGCAGGTGACATCCAGGTTGCCTTCCCGGCTGGGGTGGCTGGAGAGAGATGCTGGCCTACGACAGGTGCTGGTCATGGAGGAGGCAGCTGGGCTGTGGCCAAGCAGCAAGAGACCTTTCCTTTGACAGACCACTTAGCTGGGGACAGGCAGAGCCTGGGGACAAGGAACCAAGTCCTTCATGTGCTGCCCACCAGAACCATCCACGGAACAGCCGCTGGTGCTTCAGGGCCGAGTCGCGCCATGCCGCTTTCTTCTGTAAGCTGCTTCATTGAGACTCACTTTTTAAATAAGCAAAGAGGTGACTCCACGGGGACCTTTAAGACAGTTTGAAAAGCAAGAAGCAGTGGCCTTTCCCTTGTGCCCTGCAGCTTCTGTGGTGCCTTTGCTGCTGGTGGCCTTCAGGGACCAAGGGCCCACCAGGGCCTGCACAGGTTAACCAGCAGATTTCCGGGACATTCAGGTTGGGATGGTTTTACATGAAGAGAATGTTGACTGTGTCTTACTTAATGGCTTGTGTGACTGTGATTGGGTGTGTTTCTTTAGGGGTCAGAATGCCAATAATTTTTATCGTTAAGTTATATAAAGAAATAGGATTGTCATTCTTCACCATGACTCTGGTCCTACTTCTGCGGAGCAGGGTTGCTGGGTAAGGTTGGTTAGGTTGTGTACTGCACAAGGGCGTCTGGCTATGAGTGTGTGTCCTGGCACGGGGCTGTCTGCCTGCAGTGACGGGTGCCTTTTCTAGTTTGCACAAAAGCATGTATGAGCCAGTGGTGGCCGTCTACTTTGTGTGCCCTTGGTGTGTGACAGAAGGGGTCTGGGGGTGGTGGTGGGGAGAGTGAGCAGTGTGGAAAGCCACATTGTCACTTGATCCTGCTAGGCTGTGATTGACGAATGGTTTCCTCATTTCAAGTGCCAGTGCGGGTGATTGGCACCCTAGTTCGCGGAGCTCTGTGTTGAGCAGGAGTGGAATCTTCATGGAAAGGCATGTCGGGGTGGACGAGTGACGTCTGCTGGGGCCGCCGAGGAGAAGTGAGGGCTCGGGTGCTGACTCCTGTAGGGTGTGGTCTCCTGTCTCCCCAGCTTGTCTGGGAAAAGGGAGTTGAGGAAGGTTTAACGAAAACAACTTCTAAAGTGTCACGAAGGCCCAGGGCTCGGGCCCCATAAGTCCTGGTGCTGGGTGGACCGTGCGCGCTGTAGCTCCTGACCGGGCCTGAAGCTGGTCCGGGAGCCCGGGCGTTTACCCGACCACTCATGTTAGGGCTTCCTGTGGGGGCTGTGAGCCTCTGCAGGCTGCCCCCTCCGCAGGCTGCCTTTCCGGAACTGTCTTTGGGTCGGGAGGGCCTCACGGAGCAGCGGGTTGGACGTGGCAGAGTGGCAGACGCTTCTCTCTCCGGGACGGGACCGGGTGGGCCGCTGTTGGCACAGGCCGTGTTCCCACGGCCCCACCCCTTTCTGCTGGGGGTCGGGTGCCATCTAGTGGTGGAATGGGGTTCAGTGGCCTTATTTTTAATGCGAGGCGGACCCCATGACACCCAGAAATAGCTCCCTGAGACAGTGCCTCTGGGCCAGCGAGCTCCCCTCCTGGCTGGTGTCCTGGGCGCCTGGTCACCAGCGCTGGGAGGGGCTGGGCTCTGGCAGGGGCAGGGTTGCTTCCACGCCGTGGCCGTGGGGCAGAAGTTCTTTTCCCTCCGGGGCCCTGAGCCCCCACCTCTTGGTACCTGCAGGGGGCCCGTGGGGGCCCAATGACAAAGTTGCTGTGGCTGAGACTGGGGGGAGGAGCAAGTCGAAGGTGAAGGTCATGAGTTTGTTTTTGCTCGTGTTTAATAATAACAATGACCATGGCATGGAGACAACTGCAAACTCGGAGGATGGTGGCAAGTTCAGTGAGAATAACTTCTAAGTCACTAGCGCGTGGGTTGCAGTTCTGTCCCCTGCTCCCTCAGTGCTTTGGGGAGGTGCCAACAAATAGGACACCCTGCTGCAGAAGCACAGGCCGTGGAAACCGGGCCGGGACTCGGGTGGGCTGCCGCCCTCAGAGGCTCAGGCCCCGCCACGCCCCGTGCTGGGAGCGTCGGTTCTGCGAGCCCGTCTCCCCGGACAGTTGCTCCGTCGCCCTGTTGAAGATGAGCCAGCGACTTTAGAGATTGGCCCCCAAAGTGGGTTTGTGGGAGGCTTCCTCACGTGATTAGATTGAGGCTCTGCCCCTCTTGCAGGAACATCCAGAAGGTGCACCGCGTCCTGCCAGGTGGCGTGTTTCGCCTTTCCACGCCGGTGCCCACGCCCACCGCTTGCTCCAGCGCCAGCTTGGGCACCGCCTCGCGGCCGCGCCCCACATCAGACTGCTTGTCTTGCTTTCCTCTCCGCCCCTCCTGTCTTGTTCCATCTTCGTGGCTCCGGTGGGACGGGCCGCCACTGAGTTTGCCCTGGTGCTCAGGCCGCCCTATGTGGCCAGGGGGAGCCTCTCACCTAGCGATTGTGTCCTGCCATGTTTCTGCAGTCTCCGGCACGAAAAGATGTTCAGGGCTCCTTTTATTCCTTCCTCGCCCGCTCCCTCCATTCACTGGGATGAGCCGCTTCTCCTGGGAGCCCTGTCCTTTCTGCCAATGGGAACCAAGACATGAGTGTGAAGCGTACTGGGGCTACTGGGGTGTTCCAGGTGCCGTCAGTGGAGGGGGGGGGGAGACCCGTGTGTACACACGTCTCTCTCACATCTGAAGACAGCTGTGAGGTTACACCAGTATCTCCAGCTTGGTCCAATGCTACCGCGTGCGTTCCGGTTCTCTCTCTCCAGAGTAAGGCTCTTTCTCTGAATGGTTCTCATTCTTCTTAATCTATTCTCTGATCAGTTGCCCTGTGCATAGTCAGTCTCCTGTCGCCCCCGGCCCGCCCCGAGATGTCCTCCTCACCCAACTTGGGCTCTGACCCCCACACTGAGACATCCCTCTGCATAGATGCCTCCTAACAAAGCCTCCAGGAAACGGCTTTCCAATGGGGGAAGTTACTGTTTTAAAGTTAGGAACAGAAAAACCTACATTCTGGAGCTCCTAGTCAGCTCATTAGGACTCAGTAAGTAAGCACGTAACTACGTAAATAGAAATAGCATTAGAAGAAATGTACCACTTTATTCACAATGTGATTGTCTATACAGAAAAGCCAACAGTGGTAGTAAGAATTCAGCAGAATGGCCTGCTGTTAAGATTATAGTGAAATCAGTGGCTTTTCTAAATACTAGCAACAAACTTATAAACTGTGTATTTAGAGATACCATTTACATAGGAGTAAAAATCCTTAAGGTCCGTAAAAATAAATTGAACGAGAAATGTTCAAGGCCTATATACAGAAAACTGTAAAACTTCATTCAAGCCCACTCTGTAGAGCCAAGTAACAGAGACAATGAGTATTATGTTAACAAGTCACCACATACGTGCTCAGTAACTTGCCACACCCCGTTTACTAGCTTGAAGTGCAGGTCAGAGGTCAGGCACGGCCCAGCGTGTCCTCTGCTCAGGTCTCCGGTCCCGGCGTCAGCCTGGCTGTGACCCGCCTGGAGGCTCTGCGTGGGACCTGCCTGCAAGCGCACTCCGGCTGTTGGCCGGGTCCAGTCACTTGCGGCTGTGAGACTGTCGTGCCTGCCTCTCTTCTGGCCGTCAGTGGGTGCTGCTCTCAGGAGCTGGGAGCCGCCCATGTTCTCAGCCTCAGGGTCCCCTTGTCTTCAGCGTCAGCAGCAGAGAACCTGCCTCCCACGGAAGGCCCCTCTTCCTTCGGGAAGAGCCGGTACCCTCTAAAACTCCACCTCATTAGGTCCTTCCCACCCAGAGTCTTCAGGTCACCTGTGCCACAGAACGGAAGCCACGCCCAGGGGTGGCCTCATAGTCACAGGTCCCACCTGCACCCGAGGGCGGAGATTGTGTGGGGGAGGGGCACAGGGGCATCGGGAACCCTGCCCCCCGTCCCCTCCCCCCCGGAGTTCCCGTCTTCATGGGCAGACAGAGTCGCTATTGGAGAAATGTTAGTCTCATACATTCACTATAATTCTAGACTCGGGGCCATTTTCCCCATGAAGTTTGAAAAGCTGATGGAAAAATGCACATGAAAGTGCAAAATCAAGAACAGCTACTCCCTTTCTGTAGAAGAAGAAGGTTGAGGGCATTGCTTTGCCGTCGTCCCTAACTTCTGGTAAAGGTGCTGTAGCCATGGCAGTGCTGTTGGTGCGGGGACACATCGGCTGACGGGAGAGGGCCCAGCGGTGGCTCTGTACAAATGCAGAACGGTGACTCGTGGCAGAGGATTGGTGGGGAAGGAGTGGGTTGTCCAATAAACGGTGTCGGAATTCCAGCCCACGTGGGAAAAGAATGAGATAAGATTCCTGTTTGCCACCTAACACAAAAGTACATAGGCTGGATTAAAGGCTTACAGTGAAAAGCAAACTTTAGAACATTTAGAAGACAATATAGGAAAGAAAAAAATCGATGAACTCAAGATATTTCAATTGAGAACTTCTTTCTTTAAAAGACACAGGCAAGCCACAAACTGGCAGAAGATATTCTAACATATAACTGATTAAGGACTTACATCTATCTAGACCGTATACAGAGCTCCCACAAATTAGTGAAAAAGAAAACCAGTGTCTGTGTTTTCACAGACAAGAAAACACCCAGTTCCACGGTGACGTGAGAAGACACCCCATCTCACCGGTAATCAGGGGCACACAAAGTGAAATGGAAACGACACGTTTCACTTGGTCAGAATTGAAGAAGTTGGACAGTCTGGATTGTTGGGACTCTTATGTACTGGAGGAGATTTAAGTTGAAACCACCTCTTTGTTGGCGTTATTGTAGTTGGGACGTGTCATACCTCGCTGGGTACACTTGTGTGGACCCCTGCCCATGTGCGCCGGGCAGGACGTTCATCGGTGTCCGCACCAGCGACATTCTGGACGCGGCCTGCAGGTCCTCAGCGGCGTGTCCGTGTGTGGGGCGCTGACGTGATGGGGAACCATGCAGCAGCCAGCGCGACGGACTCCAGCTACGGACGCCTGTGTGAAGGACTCGGGGAAATGATGCTGAGTGAACGAGTTCCAGAAGTTTCCACACAGCACGCGTACGTTGGTGGTGATTACCTAAAACTCGAGGGAACGAGAGGCCTCCGGTCCAGGGGAAGGAGCACGCGGGCGCCTGCAGGTTCTGCGGCCGGGCGGGCCTGTGGTCACGTTATTACACTTTATAACGTGCGTGTGTCGTGCGTGTGCTTTTGCACGTGCCGAATGCTAAAGTGCGGTGAAGGAGCAGAGTGAGGCGAGGGACCGCAGGGGTGAGCGTGGACGGCCCCCGAGGAATCGCGTTGCGAACGGGAGCGGCGTAGCGGGGTGGCTGTGGTGGAGGACGTGGGGCCAGGAGGATTTCGGGGTGGCTTTTCACACGGGAGGGCACTGTGGGAACTGGCGGGCAGACCCAGGTGGCAGTGAGCAGGCCGGTGGGGCAGGTGTGAGGAGGCAGCCACGAAGGAGCAGGGCGCTGCGGCTGTGGCAGGAGGTGCGGCGCCGAGAGCAGCCCGGCAGGGGTGGGTGGGCCGGGAGGCCTCAGCGCCCAGGGCTCAGGCGCAGGCGTGGCCAGGGCAGGGGCTTCTGCTGGCCCCGAGCGCCGTGCGTCCCGGGAAGCGGTAGTGGCCATCGAGGCCCTCTCCTGGGCTTCCTGCCATGCGCTGCTCCCTGGTGCAGGCGGCTGGACGGGGCCAGGAGCTGTGCCCAGTCTGTCGCTGGGACCCCGGAGCATGTCCTGGCCGAGCGGCTCTGGGGCCTTTCATGTGGTCGCCGCTGCATGGCCTGGCCGAGCGGCTCTGGGGCCTTTCATGTGGTCGCCACCGCTGGCTCAGCGGGAGGAGATTCTCTCTCCCCAGGATGGCCTGGATCGGGTTTCCTGCCTCCGAGATAATTGGTGTTCTTAGGAAAAGGTTAGAACAGTTCCTTGCTTAAGACAAAACAAAACAAAAAAACCCCAAGTGGGACGCGGGCACACCGCACTGCTCTTGGAAATCAAAGGCGGAGGCGTGGGCGCAGGCAACGCCCTCACATCAAAGTGGCCTTGGGGGCCCCAGGCAGCGGGCAGGCGGCCCTCAGCTCTCGGTCACATTTTGGGGGGGGGGCGAGCTATTCTTCTGGGTAATTCAATCGGAGCCTTGCAGGGCGGTGGGGCCCGCACCTGTGGGTGCCTGGCGGGCCCGGCTGCCTCCCTGGTTCCGACAGCAGTTGGCTAATCTACGCCCGGGCCCGGGCCGGCCCCAGCAACACCTGTCGCCAGGTGAGCCAGACCTGCCTCCCTGCCTCCTTGGCCCTGCAGGTTGTGGCCTTTACAATAACAGCTAGTGGGCACCTTGACTTGTGGGGTAGACAGGAGCCTGGCAGCCCAAGTCCACGGCGAACGTTCTGTGGCCGTGACGTGCTGGGCAGGCGCTTACCAGGCCTGTGGGACTCGATTGGGCGTCAGCATTCCCTACAGGAGAACTTTTAAAACACAGGTTCCGCGGCTCCAGCCCTGGAGTTTCTGTCTTAGGGGGTCAGGGTGAGGCCTGAGAACCCACATTAGTAGTAAGTTCCAGGTGCCACTGTCCCTGGCAGGGAGACGGCACCCGAGGGGCTGGCTCAGGCAGCCGAGACTCCCCTCCCTCCTCACCTCCTTTCCCTCCTTTTGCTCCTTGTTTTCCTTTGGCAGATGCGCAAGGAGCACCCACAGCTGCTGGCAGTGGATTTTTAGAAACAACATTTATCTTGGGAGGGTCAGTTATGGAAAGACCCCCTTTCTGGGTGGTCAGAATTGCCCAGACAGCCCTCTCTGGGCAGAGGCGTCAGGGACAGGTGCTGGCAGGCACGTGGCTCGGCCAGCAGATCGCCTCGGCTCGGGCTGTGTGCAAACCGCACCACTGGGCATGGGGAAGCTGGCTGGACCCTGCCATGCCCAGGGACAAGGACATCAACACGAGCCCCTGGGCACGAAGAGAGCAGAGGTGGCCCCCCCCCCCTCCGTGGGGTCTGGCGAGTCCCACCTGCCTCCCCGTCCCCTGCTCTCGTCACCTCCACTCCCCTTTCGAGGTGCTGCGGTGTTCCCGTTCACCCCCTGCTCCCAGGGCCGGGTTCCGTGAGTGCCCGCGAGTGAGTGCATTCGTGGATGTTCGCGCCACCCAGTGCCGGGAAGGGCAGAAGGCGTCTGGCATCTGATGCTGTAGCATTCGCTGCACAAATGCTCACCAGGGGCTGCTGTAAGCCAGGCTTGCGAAGCTCACGTTCTCACCCTGGTGTACCAGTCGGGTGACAACAGAGAAAAGGCTGGGCCAGGAGGAGGAGGAAGAGGCTGGACATGCAGCCTGAAGATCCACTATTACTCCAGGCCAGCTTGGAGCTTCCTGGCAGCCTTTGGGAAAAGGGAAAAGGTTTCTGCTGCCTGAGGAGGTCCACTATGGTGGCTGAGGCTTCTTGGAGGAGACGTGCTTGTGTGGGACCCCCGTCAGAGGCCACGGCCCGGTGCGGGTTGATCCCAGCCACACATGGGGAAATGTCTCCGGGAAGTGAGCCGGGGTCTGCAGAAGTCTGTCGTCTGCGTGCTCTGAGGCTCGTCGTGGGAGGCCCACGAGGGGAGGTGTGAGCACCTTCTCGTCTGCAGAGCAGGGACACGTGGAGGCTGTCGGTGTTTTGTTTCCCGTAAAGAGATCCTCAGGAAAGCAACAGTAGTGCTTGGTGGCAATAGGAGTCACGTTATTGAGCGCTGCGCTCTGCCACGTGCTTTTCTGAGTCCTGTGTGTGCCAGCCGATGGGCTGACTTAATCATTCGGAAGCCACTGGCTGTGGCACTGCTGACGGGTGGGGAAACCGAGGCACAGAGGGGTTGGTGACTTGCCAAGGTCGCACAGCTGGTACGGTGTTGCCATCCCCTGCCCCGGCCCCAGCCTTCTCTGTGCGCCGGCACATCAGCGTGGGAATGTGAGGTCCCCGGGGTGTGCTGGCAGTGGCCCCCGACAGATGTTTATAGAGCGAGCGCTACAGCCTCACGCGCAGCTTGCAGGACGGCCCTGCCCCACCACCGCAGGCTGGCTGCAGTCCCGAAGGCCTCCGTGTGTCACTGCAGAAGGTGGCAGGTGACGCCCAGGACAAGGCATGCTGTGGGAACAGGCTGGTCTCCTTGGGACGTTCTCCCACCTTAGCCACTGCCCAAAGCAGCTCCGGGCGCCTGGCTGGAGTCTTGAGGCCCAAGTTGGGGCCTCACCTGCTACCCGCTGTGGTCTTGGACTTGCAGTTGGCTCTGCCCAGCATCCGGGGCCTGTTTTGGAAACTGATGTGCGTGGCCGGAAGAGCAAGGCCAGGAAGCGGACCCCGGCGTGGTATGCGTGCTTTCAGCACCAGGTTCAGTCTTCAGAGCTCTTGCACAAGTGAGGAAACTGAGGTGCAAGGAGGTTCAGGGACCCACGCTGACAGGTGGCAAGGTGGAACGTGAGCCCAGGGCTGTCATGGAGACCCAGGTCCCCTCGGCCTGCTGCCCTCACGCCATGGCCACGGACTTCTCACATGGCGGCTCCTGGGGCTCCAGTCCGTGGCTCAGCCACGGTGACTGTGGTCCTGGTGGACCACCAGCTGCTCCACACTTGTGTCCTTGGCTGTCAAGCCCTCAGTGCGCCCCAGTAGCTGAGGCAGGGCGGGGCTCCCGGTGCGCTGGCTCCGGAACAGCTGCGCCTTCTGTGGGGTCCCTCCCCCGCACCCCACCGCCCAGCACGGGCGCTGGTGATGCCGGGCCGGTCTCCTGCACCTGGAGGCCTGGGAGCTTCCTCGGGGCCCCACCAGCCCCTCTGCCCAGCGCCGGGGGAGCCCAGGCTGACGGGCGCCCCGTCTGGGGTTCACCCCCCGGCCTCACTGCTTTGCCTGCAGGCTTTCGTGAGCTGCTCGGACGGGGTCGTGGGGCGGGGGTGGGCCAGTGCTGGACACGGGGGGTCATGGGTAGAGGGCCGTGGCACCTGTACAGAAGGCAGTTCCAGGTCTCGGGGTTTCTCAGAGGGCAGGGAAACGCCAGAGACTGTAGAATTTTAGATCAGAGTCCCCTTAGAAATCCCCAAGCCCAACCCCCTTGTTTTACATATGGGGAGACTGAGGCCAGTGAGGACAGGCATGCGGCTGTAGCCTGGCCCAGACAGGACAGGACCTGGGTCACCTCAGCCCCCTCCATCCCCGAGCACACACCTGCCAGGGCTGCTGGGCGGGCTGGGGATCCTGCCCCCGAGGAGCTCCAACTGCTTCCTGGCGTCCAGCTAATTTTTAGATAGCAAAAGCGGGAAGATGAAGGCAGAGGTCCGAGTGACACGGCCACAAGCCAAGGAATGTCTGGAGCCACCAGGAGCTGAAGGCACAAGGAAGGACCCTCTCCCTGGAGCCCCTCAGGGGAGCATGGCCTGGACACTGTGACTTTGAACTTCTGGTCTCCAAAGTATGGGAGATAAATCTCTGTTGTTCGGAGCCGCCAGTTCGTGGTGGCGTGTCGTGGCGGCGTGTCGTGGTGGTGCGTCGTGGCGAAACTGGGCTGGGACGGACCCCGGGACGGTGCTAGTTAGTGGAGCTCCTTCCCACTGAGCTATATAGAGACCTGGGGTGGCAAACTCCAGGCAGTTAAGGCCCGTCACATGGGGGGCTAGTGCTAAAGAATCAAATCAAATCAAGACAAAACTATTTTATACTTCTATTTCCTGCTGCTTCTCCATGCAGTGACCCAAGGAAACTTCTGGAATGCAGCCTGGGTCCAGGGAGTTTCCCGAGGGCTTGCAGCCTAGGGGCTGTTCAGAGGGGATACCTCTCCCTTGGTCTTGTTTGGAAGCAGTGGCCTTAAAGGCACGGTGCAGAGCTGCCCATGAGCAGCCTGCCACTTTGGGTACGGTCCCAGGAGTGCAATGGTCTGGGGACCTTGTAGGAGGCCCAGTGGG
This sequence comes from Microcebus murinus, assembly GCF_040939455.1. Lineage (NCBI taxonomy): Eukaryota > Metazoa > Chordata > Mammalia > Primates > Cheirogaleidae > Microcebus > Microcebus murinus. The sequence continues at coordinate 9,130,779 of NC_134107.1, forward strand.
TCATTCACAGGCTTATCAATCACCCGCAGAACTCGTGCCATGAGCCGGGCATGCAGGGGACCGGCTTGGGTTTGCCCCAGCTCTGTAGGTGCCGGCTGTGCCTGGCCCTTCTCTCCATTGGCCTCAGGCTCCTGGTGCGCAAGACGGGACAGAAGCCACCTCTCCTGGGGTTGCACGCAGGTGCTGGGTCCTGGCGCTCACCTGGTCTCGGAGGGAGTCGCCACCTTCTGAGGAAGCCCCCAGACATGCTGAGCAGTCCCACCCTGATGAGAGTGCACCAGGGACACAGCCCCTGCACAGCAGGACCAGCAGCCAGGCGCAGGCGTTGATGCCTGAGCTGATCCTAGATGGGCCTGGGGCAGGCTGGCGTCACAGGTACCTTGTAAACCCGAGAAGTCCGCAGAGCCGGCCTCCGTGACAGGAAATGCTAGCTGTTCGTGCTGCCCCTACTGGCAATGGGCTGGGGGGCCTGGAGGTGATCTGCATGCAGGTGAGGGCCTGCCAGAGAGGGCCTGCGCGTCCAGCGGCAGTTCCAGGTAGAGGGCCAGTTAGCACAGCACACCTGGGAGAGGCCGCCCCAGGGCACACGCAGTACCTGGGTGGGCCAGCGGAGGGCAGCAGAGCTCCAGCGGTGGGCGACCCGGGTGGCCCTGGCCGGCCCCCTCCTCACCTCCCCACTCAGCACTAGGAGGGCAGGGGCAGTCGCCCTAGACTAGAACTTTCTTCTCTTCCTTCTCCACTAAGATGCCTGCTCCTCCTGGCAGGCTTCCTTGACCCCTAGGCTTGGGGCCCTCATCTGGGCTGTCACAGCTTCTGCCTAAGGGACACTAGGGGACCTGCGCTGTGGCGGTGACAATCCACGTGAGGCTCTAGGCTGCGGGGTGCAGGGCGGCCTGCCCTGACTGGGGTGGGTGTGATGGGGGCTCCCACACCCTGGAGTGCAGGGGGGGACCCCTGGGTGTTGTGCGCCCGCCCCGCCTGCCGGCCATGAGGAGGCACAGACCCCTCCCCATCCGTCTGACACCTGCAGGGGACCTGGGTGCCAGGCGCGGGTGCACGGATCTGTCCCGGGTGATCTGTCGCGGCTCGGGGGACCCTGTATTTCTGTGCATGTTGGATTCACTCAACCTCATTTCCTTAGGGATCCGGGTCTCAGCCACCCCTCGCCAGTGTTAGGTACACGTGTAGCGGAAACCTTGTGCAGGTTTTGTCGGGGCGAAGAAAAGGAGGTCTGTGCCTGGGGACACAGCGGCTGTCGGCCAGGGCATGCAGGAGGGTCCCACTTTGAAGACAGGGCCAAAGTCCCAGGAGGAGAGATCTGGGGGGTCAGAGGCCAACCTGAATATCCCCCACCCCACACTCCACAGCCTCCGCCTCCAGGGGGGAGCTGGGTGGGGGGAGCTGAGATAGGAACCGAGGCCCAGGTTGGCACCACCTGGGCCTCTTCGGGGACCCCTCTGCAGCCTGTCCTTGAGTGTGGGGGCCTACACCTGCCCCTGCCCCTATCCCAACCCCTGCCCCTGCCCCTGCCCCAGCTCCTGCCCCTACCCCTATCCCAGCCCCTATCCCTGCCCCTGCCCCAGCCCCTGCCCCTGCCCCTATCCCAGCCCCTGCCCCTGCCCCTGCCCCTATCCCAGCCCCTATCCCTGCCCCTGCCCCTATCCCAACCCCTGCCCCTGCCCCTGCCCCAGCTCCTGCCCCTACCCCTATCCCAGCCCCTATCCCTGCCCCTGCCCCAGCCCCTGCCCCTGCCCCTATCCCAGCCCCTGCCCCTGCCCCTGCCCCTATCCCAGCCCCTATCCCTGCCCCTGCCCCTATCCAGCCCCTATCCCTGCCCCATCCCCAGTCCCTGCCCCTGCCCCAGGCCTTGCACTTGTGCCAATCCCCAGGGGACCCTTTCTATACGCTGGCTCCACCCCTGCCCACTACCTGACTTGGTTTTCTCCCTGGCATGCCTGCTGTCTGGTACAGTGTATATTTGTTTATCTGTTGTTTGCATCCCTTCACTAGAACACAAATCCACGAGGGCAAAGACTTTATTTTATTCACTGCTGAGTCTCCAGCACCCAGGATAGCACCTGGCACATAGTAGGTGCTTGCCGCGTGTCTGTTGACCAAGTGGATGGCTGAACAGATGCCCGAGGCTGTGCCCCGCTGCAGGGTGCGAGCCCGGGTGTGGCTCTGGCTCACCTTCTGTGTTCTAGGGGTATCGACAAGGAGGACGGTGAAAGGGGCCTAAACCCACGACCTGGGAAAATGGTCAGATGAACCTCTGGGTGCGGTCAGCACAGACCCTGGGGGACCCTGGGCCTCTGGCGGTGGCCCCGCAGGAACACCGTGTGTGTGAACGTGCCTTACACACTCACGCATTCTCATTTCTGGCTTACAGAGGAGGGGATGTAGGCGCAGAACATTCTGGAACACCCCCCCAAGCACACCTGGGCTGACTGCCTCAAACTAAAGTCGTGTTGTCCACTCCAATGGACAGAAGGGATTGCACTTGTTTCTGGGACTGTCCAAGGCTAGGAGTCACTCCAGGGAGGACAAGGGGGATATTGTCACAGCCTGGGTGTCCAAAGGTGGCAGTGTCACCTCAGCTGTGGGGACAGGCTGTGCACAGCACACACTGAGGCCGGCAGGGAGGCAGGTCAGGTCCTCTGTGGCCAGAGGCAGGGAGGCCTCTTGGCAGCGCCAGGGAGCACCAGGGGTGAGGTGGGCAGGAAAGGTGTGCGAGAACCTCAGCTTTTGGGAGCAGGTGGCAGGCGGGCAGCTGCGACACATGCCCGAGGTGGCCAGGGCTGGGCTTGAGGGGACAGACACCAGCGCAGGAAGAAGGGCCAGAGACCCTGGGTCTCTGGTCAAAACTCATCGGCTCCTCGAGACTTGGTGTGGGGTCCGCAGGCCCTGCCGGGAGCTGCCCCGGTTACAGCCTGACCTGGTTGGTGCCTCCGGCATTTCTGTGAGATGCCAAGAATGTGTGGCGGGTGCTTGGGACCGGAAGGCCTCGCTCTCCACCCGGCAAGCCACTTGGCCGCATAGCTGAGAGGCAGTGACTCCGCGTGACCGAGGGGCATGCCGGACCGCGGGCTTGGCTCTGGCCTATCCACGGTGGCCGGCGGGGGTGGGGGTGGGGTGGTGCACGGGGGTTCCAGGCTGGACGGGAGAAACAGTTCGGAAGAGTGAACCCGGCCGAGGTTAGGGAGGGGCCCGGCCGCCGCCCCTGCGCCGTGGCGAGAGTTCTGGCTTTGCTTTGTCCTTTTTGCAGGACAGCGCTCACCCTGTCCTCAGGTGACCAGTGCCGTGGCAGGGACGGGAGTTCACGCCTTAGAGCCGGGGCTGACCCCCGCTGCTCCCCCCAAACACAGGCTGCTGATCCCCTGGGGCCGCTGTGACAAAGTGCCCAGGCCGGGTGGCTTTACACGCTGGGAACGGGTTCTCTCCCAGAGCTGCAGGCCAGAAGTCCGGGACCGAGGTGTGGGCAACGAGCTTCCTCCGACGGCAGTTGGGGGGCCTTCCTCACTCCTCCCAGCTCCTGGTGGCCCCGGCGTCCCTTGGCTGTGGCTGTGCCACCCAGGTCTCTGCCTCCAGCCGCACGTGCCTTCTCCCCTGGGTGCCTCTGTCCAGATTCCCTTCTTTTTTTTTTTTTTTTTTTTTTTTTGAGACAGAGTCTCTCTTTGTTGCCCAGGCTAGAGTGAGTGCCGTGGCGTCAGCCTCGCTCACAGCAACCTCAGACTCCTGGGCTCAAGCGATCCTCCTGCCTCAGCCTCCCGAGTAGCTGGGACTACAGGCATGCGCCACCACGCCTGGCTAATTTTTTGTATATATTAGTTGGCCAATTAATTTCTTTCTATTTATAGTAGAGACGGGGTCTCGCTCTTGCTCAGGCTGGTTTCGAACTCCTGACCTCGAGCAATCCGCCCGCCTCGGCCTCCCAGAGAACTAGGATTACAGGCGTGAGCCACCGCGCCCGGCCCAAGATTCCCTTCTTTTAAGGACACCAGTTATATTGGATCTAGGGCCCACCCTACTCCAGTATAACCTCATATTAATGACATCTGCAAAAAACCCTATTTCCAAATAAGGTCACATTCTAGGGTTCCAGGTGGATGTGAATTTTGGGCGCACGATTCCACCCAGTGCTCTCCCTGCCCAGCACTCACGGGCAGACGGCTTTCCTCCCTGCTTTCCCCCGGGAGCCTGCAGCCAGCCTCATGTCGAGGGGCCGAGTGCCAGGCGTTGGGAGGGTGGAGGGCCAGAGAGAGGGGTGCAGGAATCGGCACCGTGCCGGGGCCTTTGGCCAGTTATTGGACCCACCGGGACCTCAGTTGTCACATCTGCAAAATGGCCCATTATTTCCCGCTGCTGCACTGACATCAGTTGCTGATTCCCTAAAGCAAGTGGGGACGACGGAGGCGGCTTGTGTGGGACCAGGAGCGCCGTCCTCAGACACGGCCGAGGGTCAGCCCAGTCCTGCCCGCTGCCCTCTGGCTGCACGAACTCCTGTGCCTTGGCTGCCTCATCCCTAGAATGGGAATAACGATCGTCCCTGCCTGGGGGGTTGACGTGAGGACAGATGGGGGATGACCAGGGTGAGACATGGTCGTCCGGCGCCCAGCCACGCGACCAGCTCGCCACAGACCGGCCTCCACGAGAGTGGGCTCCGTGCCTCGGGCGCTTGGAGATGGTCAAGGAGGCTCCTGCCGCTCTCCTTCATTTCCTTGGAGACCCTGGTTCCACCTGGGGCTGCACTGGTGTTATCAGCGGCGAGAGCGGCGAGATGGACCCGGCGACGGCAGGGCTACCGGCCACATCTCAGAGACGGACTCGGTGCCAGCCGGGCGGCTGGGCGGCTGGGAGTGGAGCGTGCAGGGCTTCCTGCAGAAGCGACCTCCCGGGTCCTTCCCTCTGATGACGCCGGGCCGCGCAGTGCCCTTGCCCAAGGAGCTGCCACCAGCTTGTCTGCAGCGAGAAGACAGCCGCGGGGGGAGGGGCAGCAAGGCCACCATGCCCAAAGCACCTCCCTCCTCTGCCCAGAAAGGAGGCCCCACGGTGGGCGGATGGAGGCTCTGCGGTTCCCCGGCACCCCGTGCGCCGACTGACCGTCCTCCTCGCGGGCAGACCCCGTGTCAGCTGGCAGGGCCCGGAGCCGGCACTGGGCTGGACACTTCCTCGGTCTGGCCTGTCTGTGTCACACGGCTAAGGATGCCCAACAAAGAGCGCGGTGTCTTTCCGGGGCTCCCGTCTGAAGGGTCCTGCCACTCGAGCCACCGCCCGAGGGCTGGGTCTCCACGGATCAGCGGGGCACACCTGTCGTCACCCCCCGCCCACCTTCTCGCCTGGTTAAGACAACTCCAGCCCTCTCCGCCCCCCCCCCCCGTGTTCCCCAGCTTGTTCACCTGGCACAGAGAGGCGGTGAGCAACCAAGAAAGGGACTTTTGATCTGGGGACGGCTGGCGCTTCTGCCAAGGGCCCCAGACATCTCTGCCTGGCTCGAGCCCAAGCCAGCTTCTCCAAGCGCAGCTCCTTCCAGGGCGGCTGTTGGGAAGCACCTTTGAAAAATGGCTTTATGCAGCCAGCCTGGAGGGCTGCGGACCCAGGTTGGCCACCAGCCTGGGGCCCGGGATGTGGGGCCATATGGCAGGTTTAGACACGGAGCCAGGCCCTGACATTCCTGCGTGGCAGCCCGGGGGCCCTGCAGCCGCGGCCCACTCCGGGTCTCTGCCAGCCGGTGTCTCTAGGGGCTTTCTCCGCGAGGGGCGAGGGGACGGGCTCCCGAGCCAGCCACCTCGGAAACGTCCGCCAGTGCCGAAGCCCCGGAGCAAAGCCGTGGTCTTTCCCCGCCGCCACCCTCTTTGGTCCGTGATGCTCCGCCCGGCCACTGCTCCTGCTCTCAGGGTTCGGACGGGGACTCAGTTTATTTTTGTCCTGGGCTGATTATCTTTAATAAGGCCACGGAGAACGTTTCCTTGTAAGCTCGTTTTAAGGAAATGTTTGTGCGTTAAGCATTTTCCCACAGCGGTGAGACAATGTGCCGTGCGCTGCCAAAGATCACATTTGCCGTCCTCGGCGTTCCCGCCGCTGGACGGTGAGCTTGGAGGCCGGCCAGGCGGGCGCTGCCAGGGCCCTGCATCGATCACTATCAGGGCGCCTTTGATTAATATCTCCCGGGGACGGAGGCCTGTGCCTGGCTGGCCCGCAGCAACCCGCTGCAGAGGGGCTCCGCGGCAGGGTCTGGGGGGCGGCGCTGGCGGCGGGGTGGGGCACGGCCTCCGGCAGGTGGCCTGAGTGCAGGGCGAGCTTGGCCGTGGCCGTGTGAACCGGCCGCCCGGCCCCGCTCCCGGCTCTCTGAAGCACTTCCAGTTCGCCCGGCTCAGTCCCGCGGCCCTTTGCGTTTCCAGTTAATCCAGATCCACGGAGCAAAACCAAACTGTCCGGGTCCCCTGAGGGCTGCTGCCCTCCCTGCCTCCCAGGCCCGGCCACCCAGCTGCCGTGGGAAGGTGCCTCTGGGCGATGATTCTCTGAGCCCGCCGTGGGGACGGGGAAGTGGGTCTGAGCTTCCTGTCCCTGGTGAGCTGCCCCCAGCGTGGAGGGGCCTCCCTCCTACCATCTTCCTGCTCAGGGCCACGAGCTCCCAGGGCCCAGCGCTGGCCCGCCGAGCAGTCAGGCAGGGGGCGGCAGCAGTGACTGGCTGCATGGTGGCCTGGCCACAGAAAGGCAGGCAGGACGGCAAAGGGCAGCGTTTGGGGTTTTCAGGGGTCTCAGCCTCTGAGTGGGAGAAAGAGGCTCCCCAAATGTGAAGTATTGCAGGGAGGAGGCTGGGGAGGGGATAGGAGTAGCTGGTCCAGACAGAGGGGAAGGAGGGAGGGGCCCGGGGATGGGCAGCTGTGGTGTCGGTCTAGTACCTGAAAGGTGGGGATGGGCTGATGCTGGCAGAGGGTTGGGCAGCCCCGGGTTAGGGGTTAGGGTTAGGGTTAGGGGTTAGGGTTAGGCATCCTGCTTGCCCAGCAAGCTGATGGCTGCATGGGTAAGGCCACTGGGGCAGGGGTTTATTCTAAGCAGGAATGTCTCTGATTTGGGGGGCAATTGGAAACCTTTAAAGCAGGAGGGTCCTTCGGGGGCCACGGAGTCAGACCCCTTGCATGGGGAGGCTGAGATCTGTCCTGGCAGGAGTGGTCCATGCTACCTTGTTGGGGGAGGACCCAGTGGCTGCCACCTTGAGAGCTCTCTAGGGCAGGTACTCCGGTCCCTCCTGGTGCGTACCCCAGGGCCGGAGTGCAGTGCTTGCACCAGGAATGCTGAGGAAGGCCTGCCACCCAGACGCTTTGCTGCCCCTGTTTGCTGAGCACCAGGCAGACCCTGCCAGCCCGAAATACCACGGTGGGTGCAGGCCCAGCCCCACCCAATACTGCTCCGGACAGCCGGGCCTCCTCTCGCCCAGCTGCACCTGCCGGCCTCAGGGCGTTTGGACTAGGTGGCCTCCAATAACGATCAGTCCAAATCCCAACTTCTGGAAGCTGGGAGTATGACATTATTTGGAGAAAAGGGTCTTTGCAGGTCTGATTGAGGTTAGAATTCTCAATTAGAGACCATCTGCCTGGCTCACAGGCCTCCTGAGAGACGGGAGAAGACGCAGGGAAGGGAGGGGCCGCATGGAGATGGAGGCAGAGACTGTAGTGATGTGGCCACAAGCCGAGGAACGCCACAGCTCCCAGAAGCTGGAAGAGGCTAGAAGAGTCCTCCCTCGGAGCTTTTGGAGGGAGCGTGGCCCTGTCGACACCTTGATCTTGGACTTGTGTTCTCCAGACTGAGAGAAGACGCTGCTGCTGTTCTGAGCCGCCTGGTTTGGGATCGTTTGTTGCAGTAGCTGCAGGAGACTCATGGACACGTGTCAGGCCTCAGCTAAGACCGGCTCCCTCGGGAGGTGCTCCCTGGGGTGGTGCTCCCTGGGGAAGGTGCTCCCTCGGGAGGTGCTCCCTGGGGTGGTGCTCCCTGGGGAAGGTGCTCCCTGGGGTGGTGCTCCCTGGGGAAGGTGCTCCCTGGGGTGGTGCTCCCTGGGGAAGGTGCTCCCTGGGGAAGGTGCTCGCTGGGGAAGGTGCTCGCAGGGGAAGGTGCTCCCTGGGGTGGTGCTCCCTGGGGAAGGTGCTCGCTGGGGCCATGGAAGTGCCTTCTGTCCCTTGGGAGCCCCATCATTATCCACGATTGTGCATTTGCTAATCACTTGTGGATCAATATATAATCACATATCAATCACTTATTGACCTATTTATTGGCCAGTTACACATTTGTGGATCATTTATTGAGAACAGGGACTGCGTCTGGTCCATCTTTAAACCCAGCGCCCGGCGCCCAGCCAAGCGACTGACTCTTACTGGGCTCCTGCTGTGATTGCAGTTTGTTAGTGTTATTTTCATGGTATTAAATAAATGAGCGAATGAGCAGATACCTCCCAGTTCACTCACTCACTTCGTCACCGTCTCCTGCGTGCCCACTGGGTCCTGGGGGCCGGGGAGACGGCTGCGGACAGGACAGACCAAAGCGCCCGCCCCGTGGGCTGCTCTCGTGGGGGAGGCAGACGCGGAGTCCGGTGGGTCGGGTGGTGGTGGCCGCGGCGAGATTTAGGCTGGGCCAGGGCAGGGCTCGCAGACAAAGGGACACTTCAGCGCAGACCTGAGGGCGGGGAGGGGGACCAGCAGAGACCTCGGACAGGGCTGCACGTGCAGAGGCCCTGAGGCGGAGGGTGCTTGGCCGGTTCAGGTTCACTGAGGGGGCTCTGGGGCGCAGAGAGGAGCTTGGGGTGGGAGGCCACGTGGTGGGCCCTGGAGGCTCGCAGACTGGCGCGAGGCCCGTGCCGTGTGCCATGTGAGATGGGGGTGCGGGGCAGGCTGGGTGGAGAAAGGGTGGGGTCCGATGCACCTCCAGGGCTTGCTGCGGTGGCTGGGACTCCTGTGGCCTTTGAGCTGGACAGTTTGGACTCGAGGGTCCCCAGGGTGGCTCGGAATGTCTCTGAGTCTGCATGGATTGCTGGGGACGCAGGGAATCGCTTCAATCAGACAGAGAAGCTGTTCAGGGGGAGGAGGAGCCGTGTTCTTACTCCCCCAGGGCGGGAGACGCCTGAGCTGGGGCGCGGCCAGGCCAGGGCGCTTGCGGCTCTACTGCGTTTAAAGGCGTCTCCGACTGCTGCTCTGAGAAGCCGCTGCTCCCCTCAGTTCCAAACCCGCCGATCAGCCCCGCCGGTCTGCGTGTGCCATGTGTGTGGGGCCCTCCTGTGTGCCGGGCGCCCTGCCGCAGTCGGCACACGTCGTCCAACTTAGTCCTTCCCCCTGGGACGCCCCTTTCACAGATGAGGGAACCGAGGCCCAGAGAGGGAAGTCCCTGACGTCAGGGCCTCCTGCCGGGAAGGGGTGGGGCCTGGCCCGAAGCTCAGGCCTGCGCGAGTCCAAAGACAGCGTCTCCTGCATGTGTCCCTGACAGCTCGTGGGGGCCGGGAGAGACAACGGCCGATGCGCTGCCACGGCCTCTGCAGGGGGGCGGTCGGGTCCCTGGGCCAGAGGCTGTGGGCTGGAGCTGAGTTCAGATGTGGGAAGCGGAGGTGCAAGTGTTCTAGGAGGGAGCGTGTGAGAGACGGAAAACACGAGGCCAAGAGGGTGGCCTGGTGGGATCTCCGTCTCCAAGACTAGGGGCGGGGGACATGGCCACTGGGGGTCCCTTGACTGAGATCCCTGCTCAGCGCTGGGGAGAAAAGGGCAGGAAATGCAAATTATACAACCCAGACAATTGTGTTTTGGGGGGATAACCAATGTTCTTCATCCATCCATCCACCCATCCAAACATCCATCTATCCATCATCCATCCATCCATCCATCCATCCATCCATCCATCCATCCATCCAGACATCCATCCATCTAAACATCCATCCATCCATCCATCCATCCATCCATCCATCCATCCATCCATCCATCCAAACATCCATCCAAACATCCATCCATCCATCCATCCATCCATCCATCCATCCATCCATCCATCCAAACATCCATCCATCCATCTATCCATCTAAACATCCAGACATCCATCCATCTAAACATCCATCCATCTAAACATCCATCCATCCATCCATCCATCCATCCATCCATCCATCCATCCATCCAAACATCCATCCATCTAAACATCCATCCATCCATCCATGCAAATATCCATCCATCCATCCATCCATCCATCCATCCATCCATCCATCCATCCATCCATCCATCCATCCAAACATCCATCCATCTAAACATCCATCCATCCATCCATGCAAATATCCATCCATCCATCCATCCATCCATCCATCCATCCATCCATCCATCCATCCATCCATCCATCCATCCAAACATCCATCCATCTAAACATCCATCCATCCATCCAAACATCCATCCATCTAAACATCCATCCATCCATCCAAACATCCATCCATCTAAACATCCATCCATCCATCCATGCAAATATCCATCCAAACTCTCTCCCTTTCACCTCCCCCCTGCCCTTGCAATCGGTGATAAACATTCTTCTCGGCACTGGGGATAGAGGCTAGACCCTGGTCCCTGCTCTCAGGAAGCTGAGAAGCTCAGAAGCTGGAAGTTTCCACCACTATCTTGAATGGTAGTGACAGAATGGGACAAATAATTACACGAATAAGCAACAATTCTACTAGGGTGGGGAGCCCCAAGAGGGAGGGTACAGCGCTCCCTGAGAGTGTACACCCAGGGCCTCCCCCTGTCTGGTGGTCAAGGCGGGCTTCTCCCAGGAAGTGAGCTGAGGGGAAGCAGATGAGCCAGAGTGACGTGGTCGGGAGACTGGATAAGAGTGATCCCAGTGGGAGGAACAGGCTGTGCAAAGCCTCTGAAGAAGGAAGGTCTCGGTGAAGTGGGAGAACAGAAAGAAAACCGGTGTCGGTGGGGGTGCGTGGGGGACCTGAGGGGGTTGTGGAGGAGGCGGGGGGCCCAGGCACTGGATCGGGGAGGGGGCGGCGGTGATACTCTGATGTCACCGACAGACGGGGGTCAGTTGATCTTGCCGGTAGGGGCTCAAGGTGGCTCCCCTCAATTCTGTTTTGCAGTCTTTGCTTTTCCAAAAGGTTACTGGGAAAGGGGACCTCAAGGTCAAGATGGGCACTTGGCGGCCTTGGACGCCAGAGCAGCTTCATTGCGGCCGGTCAGCTGAAGGAGCACGTGGGCTACACTCAGGCAGGAGAGGGCTGCAAGCGGGCTCTCACGCCCAGGAGCCCTGCGGTGGCTCCCCGCTCCCTGTCTGCTCGTGGTACAGTCTGTTCGGACCTTTGGAACATTCCTCAGCTTTTTATTCAATGTAGGAAGACTCGGTTCTGGAATTAGCATATAAATTGGCAGAAGTCAGCAGCCCTTGCAGAGAGCGCTTGCCGTGTGGGGCAGGACCGCAAGGCCGGTGAGGACGACGGGCCGTCCAGTCCCCGTCCCGTTCCCTTCACCGGCAAAGACATGCTCTGTTTGAGACACTCCAGGCTTCTTCCCCAAACACGCAACTCGGGAAGGAATTCGTGTCCCTTCGGCAGTGGCCGCGAGGGGCGGGGGGACCTGGCCGGGGAGGGGAGCTGGGTGCGCGGGAATTTCCAGCCGGGTGGCCGGGAGGCGTTCTCGGCCCGGCGGTCGTGTCTGGTCTGGTCGGGGGCAGATATTTTACACATTTTATAGCCCTATTAGTTCTAGGTCCGTGGGATAGGGGTGAGCGGTTGATCATTAACTGTTTGCTACGTGTGGCATTCCAAACCCCGGCCAGAGATAGCCCGGCCCGCGTGCTGATTCCGCCTACCCGCCGGGCCGTGGCCGCCTCCCTCGGGGGCGGGCACATTCCCCGGTGCCGGCCCCGGGGTGGCCCCCCCAGCCCCCTCGGGCTCTGCCACGAATGCTTAATTACCCCGTGAACCCTGCGCCTGGCGTCTTCCCAAGGTGGCGGGCATTCACCCCAAGAAGGCCGGGCCGCTCGACTCCTGCCGTCCACTTCTGCCAGCAGTGACACAGGACGGCCCCCTGTCCTCCACTCTCGGCCTCCAGGCCTGGCCGGACACTGTTCTGTCCTCGTGGTCAGACCAGCGTTCTCGGTGTTCACTGCCTACCCAACATTCCCGCCAGGCGAAGCTTTCCCTGCGGCTGGGCGTCTTCCTGGGACGCCAGCGCCAGGCGGCCTGCGGCGTGGGCTCCGGGGAGCAGGTGCACTCGTGAGTTTGGTCTCACGAGGTTTTGCATTTGCCAAGTTTTCTATCACGCTTCCAGAAACATCCTCGTTTTGCAGAATCAAACGTCAGTTGTGAGGCACTAAACACAAACGTGTCCGCAGTATGTGGCCCCCCACCTTGTCCCCCCAGCTCATCCTCTCTGCCGTCCGGTCCTGTCCCAACCCCTGAGACGCCTCTTCTCCCCCCGACCCTCTCAGCCCCCAGCTCTGCCCCCGCCGGCTCCCCAGCCTCCCTGCCTCCTCCGCTGGGCCACGTGGCCTCCACCCGGTGGGCACTTCCGAATGGCAAATTCCATCACTCGCCCCGGGCTTACAACTTTCTGTGGTTCTTCAGAACAAAATCTAAGAGAAAAGTCCCAGCTCCTGGTTTGGTCCCCAAGCCTCTGCACAGCCGAGCGCCTCCTGTCCCCGGGCCTGTGCCCAGGGCGGCTCCGAGAGCGTCCCGCAGCTCCTGGGCCCTGGCATCTCTGCCCCTGTGCTCTGCACGTGCTGTTCCTCTGCTGTCCCCTCCGCCCGCCTGGCCGAGCTGGGCACCCCAGATGCCCCTCTCCGGGAAGACCCCAACCCGGGTCCCCAGCACCGCGCTCTAGCCCTGTGTCCACCGCGCCTGTTCCCTTTCTGCATGTCCCGTGGGGCCCGGGGCTCCTCCCACTCCTGCGCATTTCAGGGCCAGAGGCAGCTGGGGGACCCACAGCCGAGCATACGTGGGGAGGGGTGGTGTGTGCAGAGACCTGTCCTCAGTCTTACGGGAGCAAGAGTGAGGGAGCCCAGCCTGACAGCTGTGTGGCCTTAAGTAAGTTACCTGACCTCTCTGAGCTGGGCCTTTTCACCGGAGGAGACAGGCAATGCGATGGCCCTTCAGGGGGGGATCAGGGAGCGTCTGGCCTGCCCTGCCCGTGAAAGTGCTCAGTGAATGGGTTTTGCATGTTGGGGGGCTGGGGGTGGGGACGTTGTTCCTGACTGACTGCTGAGGTTGCCCTGGCAGGTGGGGGCCAGGGCTGTTAGGGGGACGCTATTCCTGCCTTTCAGAAGGGAAGAGCCCCGGTCCTTACACAGCACAGAGAAGGGTTCAAGTCCAGCTCTGCCACCCTCTTGCTGGGGGACCTGGGCCTCTCACGGCATGGGGGGGCTGCCTCCATGCTCTCGGAGATCTCTTAGGAGCTGCCCGTGGGGTGCAGACCTCCTACTGCACCCACGGCCCCTCGGCCACTTTGTGACCCCGGTGACATCTGCATACTGGACTCACGACCTTTAGCTCCTTGGGAACCTGCAGCCCCTCTTATGGAAGCCCGTCTGCCTGGAAACGTCTCCACCAAGAATTCCTGGTGCCCAGAGGATGGACTTGAAGCACAATTTCCTTTTGTCTGCACCAGACTTTGGTTAGGAGAGAAAATCCCAGAAGCAAAAAGGCTTGTCTCACCCGCAGCCCTAGATAGTTGGTTTATGATGAATGAATTTGCTGGGCCCCGAGGCAGGCCTCGCCCACGAAGGCTCCTCTCCATGCGCCCAGGTCCCTGTCCCGGAGCCTGAAGCTGGGAGCAGCGGGTGCCGGGACCCTGACCGGGGACAGTAGGCATGCCGTTGCAGTGCTTGCCGAGCACTCACCGGGAGACCCGGCCAAGCCCGTTATCTCGTTAACGCGCCTTATCTTATTGAATCAGGGCCTGCCAAACACCCGGTCTGCCCCAAAGTCCTGGCCAATGCCCGTGGCCCTGGCACCATCATTAGTAACCTCCCCGAAAAGTCGAAACGCGGCGTGTCCCAGTGTAGATGATGAAGAACACGGATTCCTTGTGTTTCATCCTCGGAGGGGCCCCGTGGGGTACCCCATTTCGTGGATGAGCAAACTGAGGCTCAGGGAGGTGGCGGGACGTCCCAGGGTCACCAGCGTGGAGGCAGGGGTGATTCCAGGATGTAAACGCTCACAGCTGGGATTTAAAGCCGAAGCCCTGGGACCCTTCCCAAGCAAGGGGAGGCCTCAGGGGCACGTGTGGCCCCAGGAGGGCCGTGGGAAGGCCGGGGCGGGTCCCCGCAGAGGCCTGACCTTGCCAGGACCCTTTGCCAGTGGCCAGCAGCCGGGGTCCCGGGAAGAATTCTGCCGAGAGAGGGCTTTTTCCCCTTCAAGGAATAAAAGCTCACACACACATTCCTCCGAATCAGAGGTGTGTCCGGGGAGAGGGCGGGCAGGGCCCCTTGACCGGCGGCTGCCAGCAGCCTGGGCACATGACAGCCCCTGAAAGCTGCTGGCACCAACTCCAGCGAGGCATTTGCAGCGGACAGCGGTGCCAGGGGAGGGAGGGTGGCCTTTCACCAGCTTGGCACCTCTGCCACGTGACGGCCGGCTCCGGGGGGAGGGCCGGCCTGCTCCTCTGGGGCAGGCAGGTGCAGCCCGGGGCCTTCTGGGCCCACTCCCTGCCTGGCCTCCGTGCCCCACGCTGGCTGCTCCTGGGCAGGGGCGTGGGCCGGAAGCTCGGGAGAGGGGACTCAGTGCCCTTTTACAGCCCTGCCACTTAATCTGGATAGAGACTTCGCAGTTTTCGAGGCCTGGCGTTTCCCCTGTCCTCGAAGCTGCCCCTCCAAGGCGCCTCCCCCCGTCACGTGGGGCAGTTTCCTTGCCGGTTCCATGCCAGGGGTGTCATCTGGAGCCGGGGCCGTGCAGACCCGGGCTGTCAGGGCGAGGGTGGCTCCCAGCGCTGTGCTCTGGTTCTGCAGGCAGCAGCACAAGAGCCAGCGGCGCGTGGGAGCGGGGAGACTCGTCAGTGTCCCATGGCTGCCGTGACAGGTGGTCCCGACCTGGCGGCTTGAACTGCACACATTTCCCCCTGCACCGCGCTGGGGGCCGGATGTCCAAGATCGAGGTCGGCAGGGCCACACTCCCGCGGGGGCGCTGCGGGAGGGTCCTTCCTGCCTCCTCCGGCTCCTGGCGGCGCCAGGTGTTCCGATCTCCGCCTGGCCTTCCCACGGCCTCTCCCTCCTCCGTGCCTCTCCTCTTGTCCCTTACAAGGACACTTGTCACTGGATTTAGGGCCCTCCAGGGCGATCTCGTCTCAGCTGCAAAGACCCTATTTCCAAATAAGGTCACGTTCACAGTGCTCGGCTAGGACTCGGACGCAGCCTTCCGGGGGCTGCCCCTCAGCCCGCTGCGGGAGGCCTCACAAATTGCCTCGATTTCTATTTTCTCTTGAGAAATCAGAGGACTGAGCAGCGCTGCCTGCGGCCCCCCAGCAGCGACCAGAGGCAGCCGGGCAGCAGAAGCCCGCGCCCTTTAGGTAGGGCAGGGGCTCACCAGCCTGCCATGATGCCCCCCAGCCCTGGCCCTGCCCGGGCCCCCCGATCTGGCCTAACCAGCCCATGGCACAGGCAGGCAAACTGAGGAGGCCTAGGGGCGGTTACTGCCAGGCCCGGGGTGCCCCTCGCACCCTGCCCTGGTGTAAGCCCCAGGGGAGAAACTGAGGTTGCTCAGGGGGCTGTAACGGGCCTTTCTCGTCACATGGAAGCCACCTGGGGGCTCCGCGGGTGTTCTGTGTCCCCTGTCCCCAAGGGCAGCTGGAGCCAGGCCCTTAACAAGTCAGAACGATCGAATGGCGCCATGTCCCTCTGCTCAAGCAGCCGTTCACCGCTGTCCCGGGCATCGGTGCTGCCCTTTGCAAAGCCGGACGGCGCTCCCCTGCGTGGTCCAGCAGCGCGACGGCGGAGGTCAAGGCGGAGTGTGGAAGGGTTTTGGAGCCTGGGAGCAGTGCGCGGGGAACCTGTCGCGATCCCCACCAACAACATGACTTCTGCCTCCTGTGTGGCGGGGGGGCCATCGTAGGAGCCTTCAAGAGCTCATTCTGTTGCGTTCCCCGTTTTTGTTGTGCCTGCTCTGTGTGCGACCCGGGCCGGGTGCGGAGGCGGGGGAAGGAGACCCCCGGCCCCGCGTGGCATCGCGTGACCGGGGAGCTGGTGCGTGGACGGCACGGGTGGCTGGGACTGCGGGCGTGCGGGCAGGCGGGGGCAGCGCTCAGCCGTTGGGGACAGCGGGGCACAGGAAACGGGACAGGCGCTGAGCCAGGATGGAGGGTGCGTGGTGGGGAGGCCACGGGGCACCCGGGGGATGCGGCTGCTCGACCGGTCACCCAGGGAGGAGGGGGCGAGGCCTCGGCCTGGCCGGCTCGGAGCCTCCTTCCTCAAAACGCACAGGGATGGACTCTCGCAGCGAGGCCGGGGGGACGGCCTCCTCCCCTCTGCACCCGGGGCCAGGCTGGAGCAGGGACGGGCCTCCGGGTGTGGCGGGTCTACGGAACGAGGGTCCCGATGTTCACTTGCCCCTTCCTTTTACAACAAAAGTCCAGCGGGGCTCCGTGGGCCGTTTGGGAGACTACATTTCCCGCCCTCCCGTGGCTACAGAAGTGTATCAGCTAGGCTTTGCTGCGTAACAAGCCACCTCGGAACTCTGTGACCTAAAACAGCAGGAGTTTGCCATCTGCCCTGGTTCTGTGGGTTGGCTGTCTCCACACGCCCGTTCATCCCCTGGAAGACCAGCCAGGCGTGTTCACGTGCCGGCAGAGGGTCTCAGCACCAAGGTCGAAGCACATGAAGCACATGAGCTTCTCTGGCTTCTGCTTGCTTCCTGGCTGCTCTTGTCACTCTGGAGAAAGCAAGTCACAGGGCCACGTTCTGACGGATGGGAGGAGTGACAGAGCTAGATGGTCACGTGCACAGGGAAGTATGAACAGTGAGGAGTCATTACTGTCAGGATCCACCACTGAATATGTGACTCAATTCTGGCCCATGAGATCTAAGCATAGTGGGTCTTCTAGGAAGTCTCCTTAAAAGGAATAGGTGCGCCTCACCCCCGCCCCCCATTGTTGGACTGTGAACGTGGTGGCTGGAGCTCTTGTAGCCACCTTAAACCACGAGGATGAGAGCCACACCCTGGTGGGGGTGGCAAATTGGTAAGTTGGGAGGAAGCTTGGATCCTGCTGACTTTTGGGACCCTGGACTGCCTATCTCTGGACTTGTTTAACATGACAGGAAAGTTACATGTGGTCAAATTTCATCCTAACTGATACATTTGGCAAAGAGTCCTGTTTCCCAGCATGTAAGGCTTTGGGTGGCTTCTCAGTGGCGCTGGGTGGCATAGGGTGGACTTAAAGCACACGAGCAGAGCAGTGCAGGTGCTCCTAAGGGTCCTGGAAGAACTAACTGTGGACTTCCCGGGACAGGCAACCTGGAGGCAGCTCTGGGTTAGAGCCCTGTGGGCAAACCAGCCTGAGACTGGAAGGAGAGGGTGGCAGCCTGCACTGCTGTGCCTCACCCATTTAGTCCCCATCATGGCCTCTGCATTGGCTCTGTTGTCATTTTATGGATGCAGAAGCCGAGGGGTTAGGTCACCTGTAGAAGGTCGTGCGACCCAGCAGTGGAGCTGAGACTCACATCCAAGGAGCAACGGAGCAAGACCTCGGGCCCTGGCTCTGAGCCCTCAGAGCTGGCTGCAGGTTGTAGGGTGCTGAGGTGGCCAGTCTAGAGCCACGGAGCCAACCCCTTCATTCACCCACACACTCACCCAGGTATCCGTATCTGGACACCTCCTGCGCACTGAGCTCTGCTCGTGGCTCTGGGGACACAGGCGTGAACGGAATGGGCTGAGTTCTGTCCTTGTGGCTCACAGCATCATGGGGGCAGGGACAACCCTCCCCAGAGTGCTCGGTCCCTGGGGAAGTGACAAAGCAGGGCTGGGAGAGGGTGGCCTGGCCAGGAAGATCTGGGGTCCCCTCAGGGGACACTGTGTCCTGGATGGGAGCCACGGGCTGGCTGTGCATCCCAGCTGCCACATGTTAGCTGTGTGATCTCAAGCAAGGGTCCTCAGTTTCTGCACCTGTAGAATGGGGTCGCCGACCTCCTGCTCATGGTGCTGGGGAGGAGCTGGTACCCCGAGCTCAGAGCACTGGGCCGGGCCTGCTCCTCTGCGCGTACCTGGTTCTATGTGTCCCTGGTACAGACCCCCAGTCTCGGCCTGCCTTTCTCCTTAGGACGGACCGGGAGATGAGCAAGTGGCCCGGCCACATCCTGGGGCTTTCCCGGGGCCTTGCCGACGCCTGCTGGCTGGCGGGGTGTGAGGCCCCGCACCGAGTCACACGCAGGCTGGGTGCACCGGTCACGAGTGCGGCTCAGAGTCCAGCGGGTGCTCAGCCCTGCTGCAGAGCCCGGGCAGCTGCCCCTGCCCCTGCCCCGTCCACTGGGCTCCCGGCATGCCGAGGGGGTGGGAGGCTGGGAGAGGACCCCCCGAACAGCGTGGCTGGTCTGTGGCCGGCACCCTGCAACCGTGGGCTGCAGGGCCGTCGTGAGGTTCCTTCCAGTGCTGGGACCCCGCGCTGGCGAGCGCAGGGCTGACAGGCCCAGGGGCCGCTTGCTGGAGGGGCGGCAGCAGGAGCCCCTCCGGCGGGTTAGCGCCTCGGGGTGGCGTTTGCCCCTCTCCCCCGTGGGACCTTCTCGGGCTGCTGTCACCCAGCACCGCAGAGCGGGGTCACGCACCAGGCACTCACGCTCTCAGTTCTGGAGGCTGGAAGTCCAAGAGCAAGGTGTGGGCAGGGCGGGGTCCGCCCAGGCCTCTCCCCGCGGCTTGCCCACGGACGCCTTCTCCCTGTGTCCTCACGTGGCCGTCCCTCCGTGCGTGTCTGGGTCCTAACCTCTTCTCGGAAGGACAGGGGACACAGGTGGATTGGAGCCGGGCCCGCCCCAGTGATGTCATTTGGGTCTGATCGCCTCTCGAAAGCCCCGTCTCAAGTGCGGGTGCATCCTGAGGTCCTGGGGACCAGGGCTTCCGTGCGAGTTTCTGGGGGACACGCGAGGCCTGTGGCACGGCCCTGGGAGGAAGAGGGAGATGCCCGCTCCCAAGTGCGGTCTGCGGAGCCACCACCGGCCGGGGCTGGGCGAGCTGGGACCAGGGGAGTCCTTTCCGGGACCCCTCGTGCCGTGCGGGCCGACGCTGTCCTCCTTCCCCGACAGTCCCCGAGTCCCGCTGTGCGCCAGGGCTTCCCCGCAGGCCCAGATGCCCCAGGGCCCCAGGTGTCAGACGCCACGTGCAGTGGCCATCCGGCCCCCGGGGAAGGTTCCTGTCCTGCCCCGCCCTGTGGCTCTGCGTGCACAGCCCGTACTTGACCTCCTTCGCCTCGGTCTCCTCTTCTGTCACGTGACAGTCCCCGCGGAACCTCACGGGGCTCAGGATGCGGTGACGCAAAGGCTCGGTTGTGGCCTGCGCCCAGGGAGCGGGCAGCGCGCGTGGGGTGGGCGTCGGCCCTCAGAGTGTCCGATGTTCGTCATCTCGAGCGTCAGAAGGACACTCTGGATGTGCAGGCAGGTCCCATTGCCCCTTGTGCGGTTGGTGGGGAAACCGAGGCCTGGACAGGCCACGTGACAGGTCAGAGGCCGCGAGGCCACGTGTCCGGGAGGCAGGCGCCCGGGTGCTCCGAGTGGACGCCCAGCCCCAGCCCGTCTCCCGCCCAGTGGCCCCGGCCACGAGTGGCATCTCCCGAGAGGCGTGGCGCCTGGTCCTCCTCACTCATGGCCAACAGTGGCCTCAGCGAGTGGTGTGTCCCTTGACTGTCCCCCCCGGTGGCCCCAGGGGCAAGGCCCGGTCCTCAGGGCCCCGCCCATCCCTGTCCCAGGCAGCCTCGTCTGCCTCCTCCCCGCACGCAGGCCCCAGCTGCCGGCTCTGCAGCGTGGCGCTGACTTTGCGTCTGGCCCCGGTGGTCTCCACTGGCCCGCACAGCTGCATCTCCGTCCTATCTCAGAACGTTCTGGATCATCCGAGTCTCAAGCCCCCCTGGTGCTCTGGTCTTTCCCGGCCGCCCGTCCAGATCCTGTTTAAATCTCCAAGTTTAGCTCACATCCAGGGACAGCCGTGCCCAGGTGGCGCTTGGCGGAGAGAGCACTGTGCGGGGAGTCCAGAGCGGGGAGTCCGAGTCCCCGGATGACCCGGGGCCACTGCCTTCTGTCCCGCCGTGTCTGCCTCCTCATCTAAGCACGGCTCGGACGGTGCCCGGGCTGGGCCGTGGAGAATGCCACCCCAGGGCTGGGCCCGGCTGCTGTTGACCCAGGTTCTGCATGGAGGGTTTGACCTCACGCCGGCTCCCCGCCCGCCGGCCCCGCTGGGCGGCCTCCGCTCTGCTCAGCTGACTCACGGCTCTGCTATGTGTCCTGCAAACATTCCCGGGCCCTCGCCCTGCAGCGGGGCTCTCTGCGTTGGCGGGTAACCGGGCAGCCCTCTGTACCGGAGCAGGAGGCGTTGGGGGCCCTAAGAAGCACGTGTCACTGTGTCCTTGGGCTCCTGGCAGTGACAGCAGGCTCCTGGCCTGTGAGCTCAGAAGGGCTGCCGGGCGCGTCTCTGCGGCCTTGCTGGGGGTGTTCTCCTTCAGTCTCACCCAGACCTGCGGCGGCAGGGCGGGGCACGGGAGCACCTGCGTCGGGACCTGAGACGAGGGCAGGGCGGACGGCACCAGTGGTTTGCAGAGTGGGAGAAACCTTGTGCAGCCGGATGCAGACAAGCAGGGGGTGCCGGGGTGGGCTTGTGGGGTGCCAGGGGCAGGGCTGGCCTTTCCCTGCAGTTCCGCCCTCTGGGCGGAAGCCCAGAGGTCCCTGTGGTCTTGGAGTCGTTCCCACGCCAACCTTCCACGCCGCTGTAGCCCAGGGTCACTGGCAGTGGGGCTCAGTGGGGTTTGGACCCAGCCTTTTGCGACCTCATAATCTGCAAGCCACCTGCCCGTTTGGGTGGGTGACATCCGTCTTGCCTGCAGGACGCCGGCTCGAGGGGCGGGGGCTGAGGGTGCCCACCCGCTGCTGGCCCCCACGCTGGGTGCAAGGCGCCCAGGAGCCCTCTGCTCAGGAAGTGAGTGACAGGTGGGGGTCCTCGTGCTGCCGATGCCCTCTCTCCCTTCCTGCGGGGGGCTGAGCGCCTCGCCCCCTCCCAGCTCCCCTCCTGCCGGCCCACACTCCCTCCGCCTTCCCCCTGCAGGGCCTTGTCCCCCTCCTCTGCTCCCCTGCTTCCGCCTGGGTGTGGATTTAGGGACCAAGAAAGGCCCAGCCGGAACATCCAGGAGCCAGAGTGGCTGAGCTGCTGGGGCGAGGCCGGGAGGCACCCAGCCTAGGGCACTGGCCCTGCTGCTGCTGTCGCTGTGCCGTCTGGGACGAGTGACTTAACCTCTCTGGGCCCTGAGAGGGAGCAGGGGTAGCCTGTCTTGCCAGGGTTCCCGTCCGGGGGACGTGCAGGACGGCTGCTGACACTTAGCCCCGAGCCCGGAGCTTGGCGGGGGCTCTGCTGTTTGGTGTCATCACCTTTACGGCGTGTTCAAAAGGGACAAATCGGCAAAGGCTCAGCAGCCGGGGGGCCGACAGCCACAGAGCTGAGTTTCAGACCATGGGGGGTTAGGGGACGGGGACCCTCACGGCAGCAGAAAAATCCACGTGTAGCTTTCAGCCCCCCGAACTTAACTACTGATGGTTTCCTGTTGACCAGAACGGGGACAGTCAGCAAACACGTGTTTTGTCTGTTACACGGATTATCCGCTGTGTTCTTGCGATAGGGCGAGCTGGAGAAGAGGAAATGTTATCAAGAACATCAAAGGAAGAGAAAACGTACTTGCTGCTTGTGACATGGAACGGGATCGTCACACGGGCCTTCATCCTCGCGGTCCGCACGTGGGGAGGGCTGAGGAGGAGGAGGGTGAGGAAGGCTGGCCTTGCTGTCCCAGGGGTGGCAGAGGCGGAGGAAGGTCCGAGTATGACGGACCCTCGCAGCCCAGACCCGTGGTGTGCAGGGGGCAACTGTATACAGACGGTCCCCGACTTATGCTGGTTCAGCTTGTGCTTTTTCGACCTCACAACCGTGCGAAAGTGATACACGTTCGGTGGAATGTCACCCAATTACACGAGCTATAAAATAGGCTTTGCGTTAGATGGTTCTGCCCCATTGTAGGCGAGTGTGAGTGTGCCCAGCACATTCAAGGCGGGCGCGGCTAAGCTATGATGCTCAGCAGTTTATTAAATGTATTAAATGCATTTCAACTGACATTATTTGCAACTTGCAATGGGTTTGTCAGGACGTAACCCCGTCATGAGTTGAGCAGCATCTGTAATTCAAACCACAAAGGTAACTTAAAAGTTTTTGAGTAGGTACTTTAAACAAACAAGTGAATTGAATTTTACGTGCATACACTTTTCAATTCATACATACGTACAAGTGAATTGATTTTTTACATTCTATTTCACCCAACCCACCCCAAATATTAATTTAGCCTGTAATCAGTATCAGAATTATTAATGACATTTTGGCATTGTTTTCTATGTACTAATTCTTCAAAATCAGGGGTGTTATTTTACACACAGAGCACCCCTTAATTCAGATACGGTGTGTCGAACATCCTGCCAGAGTGACAAAGTTGTGTTGAAAAGAAATGACTTCACGAAAAGGCTTCAGTTTTTAGATGGAAATTAATTAAAATTAAATACATTAAGAAAAACACAGTCCTGCCAGCCACACGGCTGCGTGTGGCCTGGGCTGCCATGTCGGGTGGCGTGTCGGGCCGTGCTGGGCCAGGCAGCACCGTGTCCTCCTGCCCTTATCGGCTCGCGCCTGTCCCGGGCCCCTGGCTCACCTGAGCGGGTCACGCGCACTCGCCTGTTAGAGGGCAAACCGGGCTCGGGTTCAGAGGACTCTGGGGGACATCTGAGGGGTGCTCGGACGGGGCTTCAGGCTTTGGGAGGCGGAGCGGGAGGGGATCTTGCTCTTCGGAGCTCGGATGACCTGCTGTGATGTGGAAGGGGTCTGCATCCTTGAGCTGGGCGCCTCGGGCCACGCACGCCCCTCTCTGGCCTGTCCAGTGGCTCTGCTGCCCCTCGAGCTCCAGCCTCCGCCTGCAGCCAGTGCCGGTGCCCACAGAGCAGGACCTGCGGTCCTTCCCCCGCCTGGCACACCGACGGCAGTTCTCAGATGGCTTGTCCTTTTCCCTGTCACAGGGGTCTGGCTGTGACCTTCCTTGGGGACTCTGCCACTCCGGGGTTCTGTCCCCCACACTTGGTGTTGACCGGCCCTGGCGGCTTCCTCCCCTGCACACTGACGAACTCCCACCGTCCCGACAGCAGTCCGGGAAGCACGCGCCGTGGCGTGCCCACTCTGCGGATGAGAAGACTGAGGCGCGGGGAGATGGCGTCATTTGCCGAGTGGAGAGTTACCAAGGGGCAGAGCTGGGATGTGGGACCCAGCCGGGCAGGCTCCTGCTCTGAGAACTGCCGAGCGACGTGTGTCCTCTGGCTAGAGCCGCCTTGGCTCTTCGGCCTCCTGGTCCTGGCCTCAGTTTCCCCAACTGAACTGGGAGTGAATGGGACCCTCTGATGGCTAGGTTCCTTCCAGCGCTGAGATTCTCTGCATCACCTCTCACTTTTTTTTTTTTTTTTTTGAGACAAGGTCTCACTTTGTTGCCCAGGCTAGAGTGAGTGCCGTGGCGTCAGCCTGGCTCACAGCAACCTCAAACTCCTGGGCTCAAGCGATCCTCCTGCCTCAGCCTCCCGAGTAGCTGGGACTACAGGCACACGCCACCATGCCCGGCTAATTTTTTCTATATATTTTTAGTTGGCCAATTAATTTCTTTCTATTTTTAGTAGAATCAGGGACTCGCTCAGGCTGGTTTTGAACTCCCAACCTCGAGCAATCCGCCCGCCTCGGCCTCTCAGAGTGCTAGGATTACAGGCGTGAGCCACCGCGCCCGGCTCACCTCTCACTTTTTGTCTTCTCGGTGGCTTTGTTCTGGCGGTGAGTCTGAGGGCGGGTGGGTGGGGAAGCCACATCAAACCGGGCAGCCCCGGGCCCTCCTGGCAGCTCGGCCCCTGCCCACGCTTCCCAGGGCTGCATCCTGATGCTGGGAAAAGCCCGCGCTGCATCTTGGCACTTGGGCTCCGCAGCTGCCAGGGGCTGGCCGCGTGGGGTCCCCGGGCTGGCGTGGTGGCGGCCCGGCGGCCAGGGCAGCGGGGGTGCGCCGAGGGGCAGGCATCCATCACTGCCAGCAGCTCGCGCGGGCCCTGCCAAGTTGTGGTGGAACCGGGCCCAGGTGCCGACGTGCTTGGTAACTGGTTTGCTATTTGAAAAATTAAAGCGGTGTCAAGAAAATCTAACCTCCACGTTCGTATCAGCAGTCTGGAGCCGGGCGGGTGGCGGCCAGCGCAGGGCTGTTTGTGCAGGGCGGCCAGTGGGAGGGCGCCCCGGGACGGGAGAGATTACAGCAAAGAATATTATCCACCCAGAGCTCGGGGTGGGGAGGCAACAACCTGGGAGCAGGAGGCACAGGCTGGGCTCGACCCTCCCCAGCTGCCGGGAGCCGCGCGGGAAGGCGTGGCGCGGTGCGGGAAGGCGTGGCGAGGTGCGGGACGGCTCCCCCTGGACCTGCCGTGTGCCAGGAACACTTGCCAGGTGCTGGGGCGGGCAGCGTCGGGGCGGCGCCTCCAGGGCGCACAGCACCTGGGCCCGTGGTACTTCTAGGGACCCACCATGATGTTTTAATTTCTTGTAAAATCAGAAGCAGGAAATGAACTTTTAGGTTGAAGAAATAATGGTTAAATAATGTCCCCACGTGCTACCCTGAGCAATCTATACACTCAGTGCAATCCACATCAAAATACCAAGGACATTCTTCATCGAAATAGAAGAAACACTCCTGAAGTTCACATGGAATCACAAAAGACCCCACACAGCCAAAGCAAGCCCGAGCAAAAAGAACAAAGCCGGAGGCATCACGCTGCCTGATTTCAAAATATCTTACAAAGCTATAGTGACCAAAACGGCGTGGGACTGGCATAAAAACAGATGCACAGATCAATGTAGCAGAATAGAGAACCCAGAAGCAAATCCGCATACTTAAAGCCAACTGATTTTCTACAGAGGCACCAAGAATGTACAATCTCTTCAATAAACGGTGCTGGGAAAATTGGATATCCCCCTGCAGAAGAAAGAAACTAGACCCCTATCTCTCACCATGTACAAAAACAAGCTCAAAATGGAATGTAGGATCTGCAAGTATGAAACTACTGGAAGAAAACACAGGGGACACACCTTGGGACATTCTCCTGGGCAAAGATTTTACGGAGCGAACGTCAAAAGCACGGCAGCAAAAGCGACAATAGACAAATGGGACTGTATCAAACTGAAATAAGTTCTGCTCAGCAAAGGGAACTAATGACAGCGTGAAGAGACAGCCTACAGAATAAGAAAATATTTGCAGACCGTCTGTCTGACAAGGGTTAATACCCAGAATATATAAGGAACTCAACAGCCAAAGAGCAAATAAGATTAAAAAATGGGCAGAGGACCTGAATAGACATTTCTCAAGAGAAGACATACAGTGGCGGGGGGTGTGGAAAGTGCTCAGCTTCACTAATCACAAGGGAAATGCAAATCAAAACCACGGTGAGATATTGTCTCACCCTGGTTGAAGTGGCTATTACTGAAAAGACAAAAAATAGCAATGGCTGTGAAGATGCGGAGAGAAGGGAACTCTCACTCGCCGTTGGCGGGAATGTAAATTTGTGCAGCGGTCGCAGAAAACAGTCATGGAGGTTCCTCAAGAACTAGAAATGGAGCAACTGGATGAGCCAGCAGTCCCCGGCCCCCGCTGGGTACATACCCAAGAGAGATGGAATCAGCGTGTGGGAGAGACGCCCGCGCCCCCCATATATTGGGGCATATTCCCAGCAGCCAAGACGTGGAATCCACCCGAGCGCCCGCCGGCAGATGGGTGGACACAGGGAATGTGCACATCTGTAGGATACAATGCTGTTCAGACATGAAAAAGAGCGAAATCCCGTCATTCGCAGTAACGTGGGCGGAACCGGAGGGAATCCCGTGAAGGGAGCCCAGCCAGGCACAGACAGACAGACACCGGGAGTCCTCAAGTTGCTCTCGTAGAAGCAGAGAGCTGAGTGGTGGCCGCCAGGGGCTGGGGCAGGGCCTCGGGGAGAGGGTGGTTAGCGGGTACAAGGCTGCAGTCGGGTCGGAGGAGGTTCTGGTCTTCCGGGGCACAGTATGGTGACCAGAGTTGACAGTGATTCAAAACAGCTAGAAGAGAAGAACTGGAACGTTCCCTCCCAACACACAGAGAAGGTGAATGGCTGAGGCCATGGATATCCCAGTTACTCTGACTTAATCACCACACATCGTGTACATGTATGGAAGCATCACATGTACCGTAAACATGTACATGTATTATGTGTGAACTAAAGATGAAGAGACAATGTCCCCGCAAAATTCACGTCCACCCAGAGCCTCAGAGGATGGCCTGGTTTGGAAAAAGGGTCTTTGCAGATGTGATCAAGTGGCGATGAGGTCCCTCTGGAGCAGGGTGGCCCTGATCTGGTGGAGACACAGAGACACGTGGGGTGAAGGCCCCGTGGCCGAGGGAGGGCCCCCGGCAGCTGCCAGGGCTGGGGGCGGGAGGCGTCTCTCGCAGAGCCGCCCGAGGACACCAGCCTGGCTGACCCCTTGATTTTGGACTTCTGAGCTCCGGAACTGGGGGAGAGCACGCTTCTGCGGTTCTAAGCCACCTGCCGCACCTGGTTACGGCGGCCCCAGGACGGCAACCCCAGATGTCATACTAACTTGCCCGTATCCCAACATAGGTGTGACACAGAAATAAATTCTTTCTTTCTTTTTTAAATGGAAGAAGGAACTGAAGTGTTCATCTGCGGCGACAAGCCTGGCGTCCTTCCGACACGCACCTCCCGGGCCAGGGCCTGGCTGGGGGAGGCGGGCGGGGTCTGAGCGCAGGGAGCTCTCGGCTGTGCGGGGCGGAGGTTGCCGGGAGAGACAGCCCTGGCGTGAGAATCGGGGGTCCCGTTCCGGCTCTGCCATTTCCTGGCCGTGTCACCTCCAGAGCCCGTGTGACCCCTGCGAGCCGCGTCACCTGCTAGCCGGGCCCCGCTCCGGAGGGCGCGGGTGAGGCAGTGAGGACGTGTGTATGATCCCGGGGTGCAGCGCGGGAGCCGGGGGTTCGTAGAGCTCAGCCTCTGGCGGGGCCTTGACCACGGGCAGATCTACCACCTGCTCCGGCATCGTAAAGAAGGACATTCCTGCCTTCTGGAATTTTCTACCCACATTTCAAAAGAGCTGAGCCCTCCTTCCGTCAGCGTGGGTCTGATGAACGTCCTGCGCCGGCATTTGTCGAGCTTGGGGTCCCTGTCAGCTCTTGTCCTCGTGCCAGCTCAACGTTGTGCTTGTTCTAAACGGAGTCCCAGGAGGCCCTGCCTGTGCCACCCTCACGCCCCTTCCCTCCGTGCACCGAGGCCCCCGGCCTGCCGGCAGTGGGGACTGGGCAGGCAGCTGGGCAAAGAGTGAGCCCCTGGCACGAGCTGGGCGAGGCCCCCGGCACTGTCTGAGCTGCCCAGGGGCAGCCTAGAAATGTGCCCAGACTGGGATATCTCGATGGGCCGCTGCACCTCAGCTCGGCTGCCTGGCCTTTCAGGGGAGGCCTGGCCAGTCTCAGGGCCACCGAGCATCCAGGCGGTGGGCCGTCACATGTTTCCGAGAGCAGCCCTGGGCTGGCTGCCACACGGCACGCTGGCTGCGTGCCAGGCCTGGGCATCGCCGCCTCCACTGGGCTGCTTGGAGAGGCCGGGCACGGCAGGACTGCGACCCACACCTCCCCCAGCAGGAAGCCGGGGCACAGAGAGGCTGGGAGCCTTGCCGGTGGGTGGCACAGCCAGGATGGAAGCCCAGGGAAGCCGGGTGGGAGGCTGGGGAGGTGACGGGCCGGGAGGGAGGGTGCCGCTTTGCTGCCCAGGTGCTGCGACCTGCGGGTGGAGCGCGTGCCAGGCGCGCTCCTGCCTCTAGGTGGGGCATGCTGCACGTGTGCTCCGGCTCCGGCTCGGCTCCCGCACCAGCGGGGCATTCCCGGCTGCAGCGCTGAGCTCTGGGGTTTTCTGGCTCCCAGAACAGTGGGTGGGAACCGAGGTGGGGTGCAGGGCCCTGCAGCCAGCCCAGGAAGGGACCCACCCCCGACTGGCGCCCCTTCTTCGGATGCCTCTGCCACGCAGTGGGGTGCAAGGGGGTCTCTCGGGGCAGTCTCCCCTCGCCCCTTCTCTGGGGCTGGAACCCCTCGGACAGGCCTGAGACAGTCATGAGCCCCCCACCCTGTCCTCTCCCCTCAAACCCCGTGGGGACCCCTCATCCCTGCGGGGCCCTTGGGTTGCTCTCAGGAGGGAGCCACAGGGAGGTGTTTGCACTTGCGGGTGTGTCGGGCAGCCACGTGCTGGGGTCTGGGGGTGACCTTGGGCCAGATGAGGCTGGGCGCTTCCCGAGGGCGGGGCGTCGGGGTGCAGCCTGTGCCGCCCCTCGTTCCTGCTCCGCCCTGGGCCCTTCTCTACTCCGAGGTAGTCTCCGGAAAGTGAGTGGTGTTTGCTGGCCCGTGAGACCCGGCTCCCTCCGCATTCTGTCCCTGTCCTCATCTTGGGCCATGCAGCCCCTCCTCTCGCCCCCAGGCCTGATCCCTCCCTCTGAAAAGTGGGGGGAGGAGGCACTGGCTTGGTGACCCCCAAGGCCCCCCAGCACAGCCTCAGTGGCCCGGGCGGAAGTCCTGAGGCTGGGTAGCTGGGGGTGACTTGGCTCCTCCAGGCCTCAGTTGGCCCATCTGCAGAATGGAGAGAACACAGGGCCCCCTGCGTGCCTTAGCCCGTTCAGCACCGTGTCTGCACATGCTTCTCCTCCTCCTCCAGCTTTGTCCCTGTCCTGATGAGGACGGAGATTGGGGGGGGTGTTAGCGAGCCAATTAGCACGCAGGAAAGGTGGCCCTTTTCACAGTGTGATGGCCCTTGGCAAAGGTACACCGTTGTGCAACCTGCACTGCAGCGAGGGATGGAACAGCCCCATGCCCCACAGCCCCCTGACGCTGCCCCTCTGTCGTCAACACCTCCCTCCCCGCACCCAGCCAATAAACACCTGGCTTCCACCCCTATGGCTTTACCTGTTCCAAGGTGCGGTGTGAATGGAGTCCTGCAGGAGGCAGCTCCGCCACTTAGCTCGCTGACACCCACTCGCGTTGCCGTGCGTATCTGCAGCTGACGTTGCAGAGCGTTTCGGGAGCGCTGGGCTGTATGCATGCACCACAGTTTGCTCTTCCGTCTACCGGCGATGGACAGTGGAGTTGTTTCCGGTTTTGGCCACTATGAATAAAGCTGCTCTCAACATTTGTACCGGGTTTTTTGTGTGCATGTGTTTCGTTTCTCTTGGGTACATGCTAGAGGTGGGATTATCGCTGGATTGCATGTTAAGTATATATTTAACTTTATAAGAAACTGTCAAACTCTTTTCCAACGTGGCTGCACTATTTTACCTTCCCAGCAGCAATGAATGAGAATTGCAGTTGCTCTGCGTGCTTGCCTGCACTTGGTCGTGTCGATTTTTAAATTTTAGCCACTTTAATAGATAGTGGTTTTAATCTGCATTTCCTGCTGTCTAATGATGCTGAGCATGTTTTCATTTGACATCAGTTTTCTTCTTGGGCGAAATGTCCAAATTTTGCTCATTGTTTGCCTTGCTATTGAGTTGTAAGTGTTCTTTCTATATTCTGGGGATAGGATATTTATAATCTACATATTTGGGAAGTATTTTCTCCCAGGCTGTGGCTTGTCTTCTCGTTTTATTGGCAGAGTCTTTTGAGGAGGAGTTTGGGTTTGGACGAGACTGACTCATAATTCTTTCTTTTACGGCCGGTGCTTTTGATCCTGTCTAAGAGTTTCTCCTCTGTTTTCTGCCACGTGTGCGGTTGCGGGTTTTGCATGTGGGTCTGTGATCCGTTCTCGGTTGCCTTTGCTGTGAGCTCCGTTTTGTCTGCGGCACCCTGCAGTGCCCACCTCCGTCCGAGGCCACCAGCGGCTGGCCGGGCTGTTCCCGCCACGGCCGCCTTTGTCCGCTGTCGGCTGGGGCTGCCTGCGACCATCGGATGTGGAGCCCACACGGGTAGGGGCCCCGTGTGTGTGGCCGGGACGCGTCTGAGGAGCGGGGAGGGCAGCCCGGCTCGAGGGAGTGAGATGCTGGTGGGACGGGCGAGGGTGGAAGGGGCAGACCGTCCGGGGAGGGGGGATGGACAGCCAGGTGCAGAGCTCTGGGCTTGGTCCCGTGGGCCCGGGTGGGGGCACAGTGCTGAGAGGCCGCACGGACCTGTGCTTCCCTCCGGCTACCCTGCCTGGGGGAGCAGGGCCACTAAGCCGTGGGGGCTTTGGGGCGTTACGGAGTCTCTCTGAGCCTCAGTTTTGTCGTCTGCAGAATGGGCAGGACAGCAGTGCCGTGCTAGGTTGCTGGGGGCATTCGGGGGGGTCGTGTGAGTAAGGTGCTGTGCTCACAGGGGTCCTGACAAATGGAACGTGCTCAGGCTGAGTCTTGAGGGCTCGGAGGTGTGCGGGGGTGGCACGAGGGGGTGGCCTGGCGTGGTTCCTGTGCGTGGCGTTTTGGGGAGATTAATGTGGCCAGGGTAGGAAAGCAGGAGGCGGGGAGGGAAGAGCCCCCGGCTGGGAGCCTGGGCCGCCAGCACGTGGGAAGGGGGAGGAGTTGGGCGTGCCTGGTGGTCCTTTAAAAAGCAGCGGCATGGCCAGGCGCGGTGGCTCACGCCTGTAATCCTAGCACTCTGGGAGGCCGAGGCAGGAGGATTGCTCGAGGTCAGGAGTTCAAAACCAGCCTGAGCAAGAGCGAGACCCCGTCTCTACTATAAATAGAAAGAAATTAATTGGCCAACTAATATATATAGAAAAAATCAGCCGGGCATGGTGGCGCATGCCTGTAGTCCTAGCTACTCGGGAGGCTGAGGCAGGAGGATCACTTGAGCCCAGGAGATTGAGGTTGCTGTGAGCTAGGCTGACGCCATGGCACTCACTGTAGCCTGGGCAACAAAGTGAGACTCTGTCTCAAAAAAAAGCAGGGGCAGCGATGGCAGCTCTGCCCTTGGGTGGCGTCTCTGGACAAGCCCACGCCCAGGGCGCGGGACTGTGCCGGGCGGCAGCCCGCGTCATGGTGTCGGGGAGGCATCACGGTTGGGGTGCGAGGTGCCCGAACAAGGGGGGCTCCCGCTGGTCCTGCCAGCCCCCCCAATGGGACCCCGAGCCTGAGCCTTTGTCTGTGCTCACCCAGCACATCCTCTGATGGGGGCGGCTGGGGCCGCCGCTCTGCCCTCCCCTCCCCCACCTGCTGCGGGCGCCTCCAGCTCCTCCAGCTCTTTTTGGGGTGCAGTGGCACCCCGATTCCCACAGGCCCTGGGACCCCCGGCCCCTCCTCCTTGATGCCGCCGCCCTGGTGCACCAGGGGCATCTATAGGGTGGGGCAGGCGCAGTGTCCGAAGGGGCCATCCCGGGGCCGTGTTGGAAGCCAGACGTTTGCTGGGCAGGAAACATCATCGGAGCCGGGCTGCCCTTTGGAGAGTTATCTTAATCCCTGGTTGCTTTTTCTCACCCTCCTAGCTCCCCTCCTGCCCCTGAGACAAACCGCAGTGTCCCAAAGAGCCGGAAGTGCTCCAGGCCCCGTAGACTGCCCTCGGGACCGACGGGGCCTGTTTCCTGCCGGGTGGAGGAGCGTCTTCGTGGCCCTGTGCCGCGTGGCCTGGCCGGGAGCCCCCGCTGTGCCGGCCCAGCCACGGAAGGGGCGTGGCTGCGCCGGTCTCCTGGGAAACGTTAGACGCGGCCTGCGGGCTCAGCTGAAGCAACGGGCCGAGGCCCCGGGGGAGGGTGTGGGAGACGGGCTGGGGCCGGGCGGGCGGCGGGTGGGCAGAGAGGGGGCAGAAATCCCTCCCAGCAGCCGTCCGTCCGCCCTGGCAGTGCCGGACTTCTAAGCGAAAGTGCCAGAAGCCAGTGGTTCCGGGAAGGAGCTTGGAGACCCCTCACGTGGATTCGGACCCCCGCTCTGGGGCACTGGGTTCAAGTTCCTGAACTTCCGCTTGATGCAGTTTGTTAAAGGAAATACCTGCCGTGTGGGAATGCTGGTGGGACCATGGCAAAGTGCTGCGTGCTGAGACCACGCTGCAGCCTGCCGGCCCGGTCTGGTCTCCCTCTCCCTTCCTACCTTCCTCAGGGAACCCTGGAGGCAGCCGTGCTAGAAATGTGCCTGGGTAGGGTTCCCGACCCTCCAGCTGCCTTGGAATCAGGGCCATGTGACACTGTTCCGTCTAAAGGAAGGGAAGTAAGTGGAAATCTGCTGAGGATGGCCTGGTAAGGTTTTGCTTTCCCGATACAGGCATTGTTGCCTCCTTCTCGGCTCTTTCCTTCATCCTGGAGCCTAGGTTAAGGGCTGGAGGTGCAGCAGCCATATTGGGCCCATGAGGATGAAACTACAAACTCAGGGATGCTGGGGTCAGAGGTGCTTAGACATTGAAGGGGTCAGGCAGATGCTGCCCAATGCTTTTTATCAGAGAAAACTAAACCTCATGGGTTATTCTATGTATGGGGTTTCGGAAGCCTCTTAAGTGAGGCATACAATATTTGCCGTATAATAGATGCTCAATAAAAGCAAAAGCACTCTTTCCCTTTTGCATCTGCCATCCAGAGGCAGAAAGTCACTTGCAGTCACATGTCCAGTAAGGGGGCCACTGGTTCTCAAACCCAGCACCCTGGGTGTTTAGGTCAGTCTACTTTCCAACATTGCCTGGCCTGAAACAGGGCCTGGGTTCCAGAGTCCGGGTTCTGGGACTGGGAGGGTACAAACGTGGGCTCCACGCAGATGCTGAGCCTCGGGGGAGAAGGAGGCTTGGCCCTGCCCTCGGGGAACCTACAGTCAGTTGGTGGAGACGTTGACAAGGGCAGACACAAAGAAAATGCAGCCGATCCCGGTTATTCATGATGGTTACGTCCCGTCCAGTCACGGCAAGCCCTGCGTGAGGGACCGTGGTCTCACCACAATACAGGGTTCGGTTCCTACGAGCCTCTGGCTACGACGTTTTTGTCAACTGATCACAACATGCTTCATACGAGACCAGGGCCTACATCACGGGGGTTCGATCGGTTACAGGTCGCTACGCTCCAAGGAAAATCGCTGCATTGCCCCTTGAGGAAGGGCGCTGATCGGAGGGGCCTTGTCTCTGGCACTGTGTGGTCTTCCTAACCAGTGGATACGGGAAGAAAACACAGAAGTTGCAGCTGCCTTCCACCTGGCCCGGGCTGCGTAGCCACGTCCCTCTCCAGGCTCAGAGTAATTTAAAGTTCCAACAGCTTCTGGATGGAATTGTTTTATCTCCCAGACGCCACTGGAACGAGCCCATCCCAGACTGTGGCTGGAAGCATAACTTGATGCCATCACCTTGGAGAGCAAGGGAGCATCTTTTCCTGAAGTTGAAACTGTGCGCTCCCTTCCACCGAGCCCACGCACCCACAGGCATGTCCCCAAGGGAAAACCTCAGCCTGCGCCTGTGTCCGCGCATGTTTGGTTGAGTCTACACTTCCAGGCGGGCATTTCGCTGCAGGCCCTGGGAGATGTGGCTCCACTGTGTGCGGCGTCCCCGCCGCTGTTGAGAAGTCAGCCGTGGGCCTGGTTTGCCGCCCTGGCTGCTTGTAAGCTGCTCTCTCCGGCGATAGCCCTTCTCGGCGTTCTGCGATCTGGCATCTTGCAACCACGGGCCAAGCCAGCAGCCGAAATTGTTCACGGCCGTCCCTGTGTTCTCAGTGGTGCGCAAAGATCGTGCCGCAAGCCCTCTGGTCACAGTCCCCAGCGTCTGTGTTTCTCTTCCTGTCCCAAAGCGGACACCCCCATGTAACAGCGTCCCGTTACCGTAGTAACAAAGGCTTTCTCCTCGCTCCTGCCGGCCGGGGCTCCTCGAGGCCCTGCATGGGGTGGCACGCCCCCCGCCTCTCGGGAGCCGTAAGCAGTCAGCTCTTCTTTCTAGGCAGTTGGCTCCGTGTCCATCGTCTGAACACGCCTGATTAGAATAAAACGCCAGGCACACTTAAAAACATGTTTTTTTGGGGGGGATTGCGTACCTTGGCTGTGATGTCCCAGGCAGGCATGGCTTGTCATCCGCCCTGCGTTGCGTTCTCTGGGATGCCTGACCCCGAGGGTCAATGTCGGCCACGGGCTCTGAGAATCTCTCAGCCTTTGTCCTACTTTGTCCGGCTCTGTCTTCTCCTTCTGGAGCTCCCGGGGCCAGACTTTGCACCCCTCTCCCTGTCCGCGTGCCTCCTGGCAGCTGCCCTGGGCTTCTCCTGTCTCTCCGCGCCCCGTCCGGGACCACGGCCCTTCCTGTTCCCTAGTGCGCTCTTCAGCCCTGGCCGATCCTCTGTCAATGTTAATCGGTATATTTTTCGTTTCTGGAAGTTATATTTAGCTCTTTCCGAAATCCGCTGGGTCACTTTATAACCTTTTTGCTCTCTATTTACATAATCTTTTAAATATTTTCTTTCGATCCTTTAATCATACTTATTTTGTGTTATAGTCTGATCATTTTGGTAGGTCTTTTTGGGTCTGATTCTGCTTTTTGTTGTTTCTGCTGACGGCCAGAACCCTAGAGGTTAGCCATGCTACCTACCCTCTCCAGCTGAGCAGTGCCGGTTTAGGGCATGTTCTGAGCGACGTGCCGATTCTCTTGCCTTCAGTCGCACTGTGTGACGTGGCCCGGCGGTCTCACCCGCACGGTTCCTGTTTAGCGCTGCACTGTACGCGCTGTGTTTAGTTATTTCAAGTGACAATTAGGGATGCAAACTTGGGTTCCACGTCCACCAGGTGTGGGCGAGCAAAGCAAGAGCTCAGGGCAGGTGGTTAGAGTATGGTCCGTGCTCAGCTGAGTCCCCATGCAAAAGCAGACGGTGACAACTTTACTCCTGTCTCCTCCTTTCCCCAGAATCTGGCAATTAATTCTAATATCCACTAGAAGCTCTGACTTGACTCGGAATTATCGAGGCATAATGAGCACATGCCTCGGAGCTACAGACTTGTGATTCCAGGCGTGCCGTGTCTTGGAGGGGCTCCAGCCACCTGTGGCTGCACGCAGGCCAGCGGAGAGGGCGCAAACGTCTCCCACCGGAACGGCAGTGTCCGTTCGCGACGATGCCCTGTTCTCAGCGTCAGGTCCCGGGATGCAGAGATGCCTAGTCGCAGGAGGGCGCAGCCGCTGGGCGAGGCTAAGTCTCGGTGAGGGGACACGTGACTCCCATCCCGGCGGCCCTCAGCAGCCCAGGGGTGTCTCCCCGCCATGGTGCATGTCCTCACGTGGGTCGGCGCCTGCTCACGGAGGAGGGGACAGGACGTGGCAGACATGCCCTGGCTCTTCGCGCTTCTGCCAGCAAGTGACACGTGTACTTCCTCTCTCACTTGATTGGCCAAAGCGAGTCACATGTCCACTCCCGACAGGTGCGGGACGGAGAGGCCCCGTAGGGCGGGGAAACCAGGACGTGGATGACCTTTGGAGTCCCGGTTCCCGAAAGACGGTGGAGTGTCCGTGGCCTCGGGCAATAGGTGCATCCCACCTCTCTGAGTCTCGGTTTCTCATCTTTAAGATGGGAACAAAGGTCCCGGCGCGGCCTTCCTCACGGCTCTCTCTGCGCCGCGAGCGAGGCGATGGGTGCTGAGGCCTGTGCGGGCCGCCGGGTGCCGTGGGGATGGGGGTGTTTATTCTTGCCATAGTTATAGATAGCTCAGCAGTGTTCGTGGTGGACCAGAGAAATGTAAAGTGACATCCGTGTGCGTGCGTGCATGCGTGTGTGCCCACGCGAGCATGTGCGTGTGCCAGGGCTAGAGGCGGGGACGGGCCACAGGTGCCCGGCTTCCTGCCCACCTGGGGCCGTGTGGGTGCCCCAGCCTCAGCTGGCTGGGCAGCCTTGGTCGCCTGCCCGGGAGCCCACCCTGCAACTGCCGGGCCCTTTCGAGTCCCTCTCTCGGGGGTCTGGGGCCAGGTGGGCAGACTGTGGGTGCCGGGCGTCTGTACGGGCGAGACAGACTGAGGCTGAGGGTGCGGCCAGCTCGGGGCAGGCCGAGCGGAGCAGGAGGGGAGTGCGCCGAGAGGAAGGGAAGGCGGGAGAGTCGGACAGAGACCCGGCGCCCAGGGGGCTGTGTGGCCTCAGAGGGGGAGGTGGCCGCTGCGCTTCCCGGTGGGGTTCCGGCTCCCCTTCCACGCCAGCCCCTCCAGGGAGGCGCCTGAGCCAGCCCGCAGCCTCCTGCTCCTGGCAAGCGAGCACCGTCACCCACCGACAGCGGCCACCGCGGGAGGGGGCGTCTGAACACGTCCCAGGGTGACAGCGGAGTCTCCTTGTGGCACACGCTTGGTGACAACGGGGTGTCCCCGCTGCTTGCCCTCCTGTTTTATTTAGAAATGGAGAGGGAGAATCCAGGCCTGGGAAGCCACAGCGATTCCCCCCCAACCCCCACTTGGTGCATTTCTTTTATTTATTTATTTATTTTATTTAGTGCCATTAGACCATCCCCTTTATATATAATTTCTGGGGAAAATCCCTATTTTGTTATTTCTTCAGCATCTTTACGTTGGGTCTCAGAGCAACGGACGGCCCCACCCCTCCCTTCCAGCCCCTCTCGGTACTCCCGCTGCAAATGCCTCCGTGCTGCAGAGCAGATCCCTCCCCTGCCGCCACCCCCTCTCTGGGGACAAAGAAGGGCCCCATCCTCTCCCTGAGGCCTTGGGGCAAACCAGATACATCATGGAGGCCCAAGAGGGGACCCATCAAAGGTGCCTGCTTCCAGCCGGCACAAACCTCTGCCTATTAACTCTTTCAAAGAGCATTTGTTGGCGTGTGAAAGCCGTCTGGGTTCATTGATTAAAAAAAAAAAAAAGTATTGTCTTTAGCGCTGCTGAATGTATTAATGAGTTGTAAGGGGAGGACGGTTGGTATTTGCAAAGGGCTGCAGCTACCTTTCACCTACTTGTTGCCTTAAAAGATAAGATGATGTTGGGAGAGAGAGCTCTGGGGCACCCCCGCCAGAACACACTTCATTTACGACCCAGGCAGGATGTCGCTCTTCCTAAAGCCCCAAAGAGTTAAGCCTTCGCCGTGGTCCCTGCCGGCCTTGCCCCCCTTCCGTATTCTAATGCGAGGCCCGCTTATTCAGAGGACTGCGGGCATATGCCTCTGGGGCCGCGGGACAGCCCGCCCCGCACCCGCGACTGCGTAGTGTCTCTGCTGAGATGTCCCTAAAATCACGGTTTTGGGGACGCTCAGGCTCAGCGGGACTGTGAGCCTATCCCACGGCTCTAAGCGTTTGCAGCCAGCCCGCTGAGTGGGGTCCACGCTGTCTCTTCCCATCCAGGGACTCAGCCCGAGGTGAGAAAAACGAGGGAGGCGATTAAGAATTCTGACAAGGTAGGCTGAATAAATTGTGTTTTCTTTGTGAGCCTTAATCCGGTGTTGTATTGGCTTCTTGGACATGGCTAATTTATTTGGAATTTCATTCTGTTCCTGACAGCGTCCTTGACTAGCTGTTTGATCACCCCGAGCAAAGTTACATACCAGCTTTCAAGCGCGGGACGGCCGCGGCGTCATTTTTCTCAAGTGCGTGCGCGGCGGCTTTGTGCCCGCGGCGGGGGCGCCGGCCGCGCCGGCCCTTGTTAGGCAGAGCAGCCGCCGCGCGGGGGTCCCCCTCAATGAGGGAGCCCTCCACTCCCGCCTGCTCGCCCCACTGCTCCCGGTTTTAATCTGCTTTTGTGGCGCAGGAAGAAAGAAAATTAATTTTCGCCCGTCTGCGAGGAGGGAGCGTCTCGGTGGAAACCCGGTTTGAAATGCAAGTGCCGTCGATTCCGGGCGCCGGGCGCTGACATGCCGTGCTCTGGGGGCAGGAGACGGCCACAGACCTTCCCGGGGGGTTCACCCGGGGTCCCCATCGCCCCGGCGGTGTCCCACCGTCCCGAGCGCCACCTTGGCAGGAGCGGGGGCTGGTGCTGGTGGCTCTCTCACAGCCCACGTTTGCACGGTGTCTGCCTTTCTCTTTTGTATGTCTTGCTTTTGCAAGAAGAAAAAAGGAAAAGCTAATGATGCTCAACAAGACCTCGGCGTTGCTGAGAATATCCTGCTTTGAGCGCAGTCGCAGCCGGTGGTGTGACAATGTTGGCAGAATCCGGTCTAATGAGAATGTGCGCTTCCTTTAATTCGGCCTCCTGACCCCGGCGCGGGCGGCACGTTCCTCTGGGGCCTTCCGGGTGCCTGGATGCCCCGGGGACGTGGCGAGCCCCCGGGGTGAGGGTCTCGGCCCCGTCCGCTGGGTCTTGCGAAGTCCAGCTACGCCCTGTGGCTCTCGAGCAGGGCCTGTCCCCGCAGAGCTCTCTCATGCACGGCCCCGTCGTTCCCCTTCCACCCCCGGAGCGCCCGCCCCAGTGACGCCTTCACAGAGTCCAGCTCGCGGAACGGGCTCCTCGGGC
Organism: Microcebus murinus; assembly: GCF_040939455.1. Classification (NCBI taxonomy): domain Eukaryota; kingdom Metazoa; phylum Chordata; class Mammalia; order Primates; family Cheirogaleidae; genus Microcebus; species Microcebus murinus. The sequence continues at coordinate 9,169,370 of NC_134107.1, forward strand.
CCTCCCGAGTGCCACCCGCGTGAGGGCCGGTCCTGGCTGGGGACCAGGCTCTGGTGGTGAGAGCCGGTGCCTGCTTGTAGCTTCCATGCACTCCCACGGCCCTCATCCGTGGGAGGGTTTCATCTGCCAAGCCTTTCCTTAGGGGACAGTGAGCAAGGACGTGCCGCTAGTCACCGCTGCAGGGCTTGGACATTTGGGCGTAGGAAGACGCCTTGGCTGTCCGAGGTCCTGGAGACAATGAGCACCCCCCGATCCACCTCAGAGCCCCGGGCTGGGAGCCTGCCCCGCTCGCCCCCTGGGCCGTGCAAACCCGGAGTCCCCACGTCCCAGTTACGAGGTGGCGTGCCCGGGAGACCCGGCAGGTGGGAGGGCAGGATGCAGCGGGATCCAACCGGGAAGGGGGCGACTTCAGGTGCACCCCACGTCCTGGGCGACCTTGAGGGGATTCTGGGGCTGTGTGGCCTTCCGGTTTGCCCCAGCCCAAGGCTGGGATGCCCCGTCTCATCGCCCCACGGCCTGTCTCTGGCTACTGCTGTGTGCAGAGGAGGAAGACTCCACATGCTTCTGCTCCGTGTGCGCTGGGCGGCCCCTAGCCCAGGACGTCCCTGGGGAAGAGTCGAAGCAGAAGCTCGTGGCAGCTACAGGGCACAGGAGCCGGCAAAGGGGTCCGAGGGACCGGGGCGGGGCATGGGTGTGTCCCCAACCCACCGTTGCTGCTGACCGTGGGAGACTTTGGGAGTCGCCTCCCCGAGAATGGGAGCATCATGGTGCCCTGCCACGGAGCGCCGCGGGGTGAATGGGCGGTGCGAGCTGGTTGCCGGGCTGTCCACTGTGCTTCTATCACTTTCGTCCTTTCCGCCCATGGGCACCGGCCTCCTATCCATCTCCCGTCCCTGCGCCTGCATGGACCTCGTCCTTGGCGACTCCCAGAGCGCAGGATGTCTGAGTGGGAAGGGGCCGGCCCTCCTTGGCTGCGGTGAGTCACTTGTGTGTGGGTGCCACGTGACCAGGGACGTGGTTGACTTTGCGTGTCTGATTGTGTGCTTGGCAAACACAGAGAGTTTTGTCCAAGGCCGCCGAGTCCCCACCTGCCCAGGTTGGGGGGAGGGCCCTGCCTGGGGTGGCCTGAGCTGGCAGCGGGGCTCGGGCAGCAGCCAGGTGCCTCGGCCTGGGCTGGCGGCCCCCGCTTCCCAAGGACAGCTGGCCCGGAGACGTGGACCCCTCAGGTAAGCGAGATGCCTGCGGGGCAACCAGCCTCCCCTCCTTCCCCGAGTGCACGGCTGCCCCCGCCCCCGGGACCCCCGCCCCAGGTGCCGGTGGGTTTGTCCAGGAATTAGATGGGACTTTCCTGACTTTCTGGAAGCCCTTATCGAGCAAATGCTCTAACCGATGAGCGCCTCTACCACGGTCTCCTGATGTCTCAATTCTCACGTATGTTTGAAGTGACCTTCACGCCTCGGTGCACGGACACTAAGCCCAGAGCTGAGCGTTCCCTAGAGTGGCATTCAGCAGCAGCACGGGGGGGCCTGGTGGCTCGCTGTGGACAGAGGCACACCCAGAGCTAAGCAGGACGAGGCACGCTTTCAAGGTGTCCTTTGTCAGCCCAGGTGAGGCATGAGCGTGGGGCGGTGCAGGTGAGAGCTAGGCAGTGACTGGCAGGGGGTGTCGCCGTCAGGAAAGCCTGGAGCCAGCCCCGTGTCCTCGCCCACTTCCCCCCGTAGGGTGGCTCCCTGTCCTGGCCTTCGCAGCTGCTCCTTACTCGGACTCCTCCGGAAAGGCTTTGCAGGGAGGACGCCCGACCTGCAGGTAAGGAGGAAGTCCAGGGACTGGCCGCCGGTGTCCGGAGGCTGGCCCAGGGCCCCGAGCCCTGGAAGGGTCCCCGTTGCTTTCTCTGCAGCTCAGGTTGGGCCGTTTTGGGTGAGAACACGGTCGGGCTGCCGGGACCCAGTGGCCAGAGACTTCTGTCCTGCGGAGCCCACTGAGGTCCGTGTGGCCCTGTGACGTGGGGTGCGGTTGGGAGGTGCGGGCTGTCTGCCTGTTCACCCCGGAAAACTCGGCAGCGAGAGGCCAGAGCTAGAGTCGGGGGGCAGAGCCTTAGAGGTGTGTGTGTGTGCGCGCGTGTGCCTACGCGTGTGCACGTGTGTGCGTGGCAGGCAGAGACGGCTGGGCCGGCGCTGTGACCTCAGAGCAGGTGCAGAGGCATTTCCTAGGGCCCCGTCTGAGCAGGGGCAGGGCCAGCATCCCTGGGCCCGGCCCTCCCTCAACCCTTCAAACAGGCCTTATTTGCCTCACTTTCCAGCGAGGAGCCCGAGGCCCGAGAGGTTGAGCAACTTGCCCAAGGTCACCCAGCAAGTGCGAGGAGGGTGTGCGGGGACCCTGCGGGGCATCCTGTCCACTCTGGGCCCTGGGTCCCACCTGCGGCCTCCTTGTCGGGGCTGGTGGGGCCCAGGGAGCTGGAGGAGGTGCTAGGGCCCACCGGCCCCCTCCGCGGAGCCCAGCGCCTCCCCCGCTCGCCGGGGCTGTCCCTGGCCCGGAGTGGGGCTCTGGGCGGTGTGTGCGGCCCATGTGCTAATTGAGCCGTGTTTGGGGTCGCCTGTGGGCTCGGGGCTGACTGTTCTCATTTGCTCCCCCTCCGTCCCTTTTCATCTGCACAGCCGCCCCCGCCCTCCCCCGCGCCCCGCCGCCCGCCCGGGGCCTGCTGCTGCTGCGAAGACCGCCGGGCCGGCCGCGCCGGCCTCCAGAAGTGATAGCTAATTGGGGAGAGAAAGGGCCCGATTGTCTGGCGGGCCGGAAGAGCCGCATGGGCCGCTGAAAGCCGGAGGAGGCGGCCGCAGGCCCAGCAGCTGCCGCAGGGGATGTTTGCAGATTACGTCAGCGCTGGCGAGCAGGGGGCTTGGGGACGGCGCGGGGGGCGGGCTCCCGGCGGCCTCCCGCCCCCCAGGCCTCTGGACAATGCTGTCATTGTTGGCACAGAGAGTGGTTAATGCTGCATGAATGGAGCACGGGCCTCTTGACCAAGGAGGCCGCTGGCCGTCCCCGATCTGTCCTCTCACACGGCAGGGAGGCCCGGGCTGCAGGCTGACGGAGGGCTGGCCGGCCGGGGGCCGGGGAGAGCGCGTCCGTCCTTAGGCCACTGGCCCGACTCGGCGTCCCGCACGGCAGCCCCTTGGCGGCTGCGGCCCGGGCTGCGGCCCGACCACATCCTCCGCCATGGCCTCCTGGCCGGCGGGCGGCACGGGCCCCGACGCGCTCCTGGTCCTGCTGGTCCTCGTCCTGCTGGCACGATTCCTTCTGTGGTCCTGCCTCGGCACCTACCTCGACTACAGGCTGGCGCGGCGGCAGCAGCCCCGGAAACCCAAGGAGGACTAGGTGTCGGGGAAGCGGCCTGCACCTCGCTGTCCCGAGGCCGAGCCGGCAGGGGCTGGTGGCAGGGGCGGGAGCAGGGCAGGCCTGTGACCCCGCGTCCCCCCACGGGGCGGGAGAGATGGGCTCAGAGGGACCAGGATGGACGGTGCCTGCCCAGGCTGAGCAGGGCTGTCCTGCGAGCTGGCCGCCCACGTGGGGGACTGGAGGGGCCCCACTGCTGGCCCGTCACCAGGGGCTGGGGCTCCCGTCGAAGCGAGCCACCCCGAGGGAGGGTCTGGCTTTGCGCCTTCCTCTGCCTCTGACTCCACGAGGCTCTCTGCAGGAAGAGGCCGCGTGGGCCCAGAGGGGTGGGGTGGAGGAGCCACGAGGACAGACGTGACTGATGCATCACGAGCCACCAAAGGCCACGCCCTGTCTCTGCTCCCCTCTGTCAGTGCCCGCCTCCCGAGGGACCGGAGAAGCGCGGGCAGCTGTGTTGGCTCCCCGAGCAGACCCTGGGGAGGCCCTCAGGACAGACTTGTGAGACGGAGCTCAAGTCCCGCTCTGGCCGACCCTCCGCCAGCCCTCCACCAGTCTGAACCTCAGTTTCCCCATCTCTAAAATGGGCCCAATAGTCCCTGCCTCCCTCGCTCAGCGGGTTGTCCTGAGGGGCAGGTAAGGGTGAGGTGAGACAGCCCCCTGCAACCTGCCAACACCTGGGCAGGGGGAGCAGAGTTTGGTGGAGAAGCCACCAGTGCCCCGGCCACCTCCCGTCACTCTACCTTCCGGCTTAACGAGCAGCACGTGGAAGCCAGTGGGTCCCACCCTGCAGGCAGATTCGAATCACCTGGGGAGATTCAGCCAACACTGACCTCCAGGCTCCAGCCTGCATGTCCTTCCTGCTGGGACCCTTCCAGCAGCGTCTGGGCCACAGCGGGGGTCGGTGACCTCACCTGGGACCCCGAGATGGAAAGAATGACTTGTGGCAGCTGCAAGGAGAAGCATCGGCCCAGACGTGGTCCCTGGGCGCTGTGGCTTCGTGGCACGGCAGTGAGTCGCTCCCCGGAAGACCGTGCGTGGCAGCAGGAGGGACGCTGCCTGGGGACGTCCGAGTCCTCTGGACACAAAGCTCTCGGAGCTGGGGGTTCCTGTGCGTCCCCAAAGGATTGGGGGTCTTGGTGGCAGTTCAGGGGGCTGGAGCCGCTGACCTGGGCAAGGGGACACGAGGGGTGGGTGTGGAGTCACCACCTCGCAGCATCCCTGCTGCATGGACCAGAGGTGACAGCTGGGGACAGTCGTGGTTTCTGTGGCACCGATAAGCTCACCTGTGCCGGGAAGACCTTCCCTTGCTCCTGTAGCACCTGCCGAGGTCGGGTCTTGAGTTCAAGAGAGCTGCGAAGGCCGGGGAGCAGCGGACCTGTGGGGACTGGCCGTCCGCAGAGTCTCGACAGAGGGGTGGCGTCAGGGACCAGCTGACGGTGACCCGGATGGGGCTCCTTCTCGCCGACTGTCAGGACGGTCTGTCTGCACAGGTGCCGGGCCCCGAGCCGGGTTCGACGTGTCCTCTGGCGGTCGTGTTGGCCAGTGCAGAGCAGAGCTCAAGTCACGTCCTTCTCCAAGGACAGTCGCCAGCGTGTCCAGGGCTCTGCCCCAGCACTCTCGCCTGGCCACAGGGTGGGCGGGAGCTGCGTTCCTACTGCTCTCCGGGGAAAATATTGCCCGCTTAAAAAAAACTATCATGCATGATTTTGTTGATCTCTGTAAGGAAGAAAAACCACATTTGCTGTTGTGAACATGAAGGAGCACGGGTGGCCACCTGCTCTGTCTGCCTGCACTGTCCTGGCTTTCAAGCCAGAGTCCCATGTCCTGGGAGACCCCTGGGTCCTGGGCAAACGTGTCACCCAGGCGGGAAGTCAGGCGTTCCCATGACATGCTAAGGTCTTGCCAGCGTGCAGCTGCACGTGACCCTCTCGTCCACATGGGCGTGGGGACGGCACCTCCGCACACACCTGGGGCCAGCCCTGGGCCAGTGAGCCCGGGTCCGGGGATCCTGTGGGGGAGCCGGTGGGGGGACACACCCGTCTACTGGGGTCGCCCGGCAGGGAGGCTAGACGAAGCCCCAGGCAGCTCCGTGGGAACACGGCGCCTAGAAAGACGGCAGAAGATGGGATTCTGCCACCCTTGTTTGTCTCCCAACTTCACTTCAATTGGCCACTCGTTTCTTTTTTTTCTTAAGCCAGTTTACGTTCATTTCTGTTGCTGGCAAATTCTGACGACTGCAGGCCGTCTGCATCTGTCCGTGTGTCGGCATCTCCAGCCTGTGACACGGCGCCCGGCCCAGGACAGGCACTTGGCATGCGGCCGGATGAGCCGGACGGAGGATGTGCCCTGGCTGGACATCGGGACAGGGGACAGCAGGCATCGGCTCCCTTCGGCCACGAGCGACAGACATGTAGACAAACGGTGATTGAAGGAGAGAGGCTTGTGTCCCCGTTTCATTTTTCTTTTTTCACGTAGCGAGGAGTGTGGCATCCGGTATTCCCCGGCCGCAGCGTGGCAGGTTCCTGACATCGTCCAGGCCTCAGGCCTTTCTGACCTGCCGTGGTTTGTATGTAGCTTTGGTCTTTATGGCTACAAGAAGGCTGCTGCTACTCCAGGCAGCGAATGTGAGTTCCAGGCAGGAAGAGAAAGGAGAGGGTGGTAGAGACAGAAAGCGATGCTCTCAGAAACACTTAGTTTTCCACCTTGCAAGCCAGAATGAAGCCACATGACGTCCCTAGATGCCCAGGAGGCTGGAGAATGGCAATTGTCAGCTGGGCTCGTTGCCACCCTGAGGGACGTCAGGTTTCTGTTGTAAAGGCAGGCAGGCGGAATGGCGATGGGGCAAGCAACGGGTGGTCTCTATCACTGGCTCCTTGGCTATTCTTTGCCATTGTGGTCTTTACCCTGGACACTGTTTTGGGCATTTGAGTGTCTGTAGTGGCACCTCTTATGGCCTTCAGGGATAGCAGCTGTGCCAGGCTATCTTTGGCCACTTCGACCTGGAGTCAGAGGCTGGAGCTTTCCATGGCCCCCACGGCCCTGGGTATTCCAACGAGGAAGCCTAGGGCTGAGAGAGACACTCCTTCTTAGACGCACGGCATGCCCCTCTGCTCAGGGCCGGCAGTGACACACACAAACTGCAGCGCATGGAAGGTGGACAGTGAGCAGGTGATGGGCGAACCAGTGGCGGTGATGGGCAGCAGATGCATTACTGGGTAGTGCTGAGGCTGGACTGCGTCCCCCCAAGCCCCGCACTGTGGATGACTGTGTTGGAGACAGGGCCTTTACAGACGCATTAACACCTGCGAGCCGAGGAGAGGGGCCCAGGAGGAAACAGCCCTGCCAACACCGTGACCTTGGACTTCTAACCTCCAGCACTGTGAGCAAATAAATGTTTGCTGTTTAAGCCCCCCAGTCTGCGGTGCTTGTCACGGCAGCCTGGGCTGACTAAGACGGAAGGATAGATGCGGCCATTTAACCCGGCAAACATCCACTGAGCGCTTACAACACGCCAGGCATGAGGGCTACCACGTTGAACAGGACAAAGCACCAGCCTTCAGGTAGCTTGTCACCTATGGGATAAGACACACCTAGAAGCAGGTATTACACCTGCACTAGACACATGTGGCTACTGAGCAGTAAAAATGTGGCCATTGCAAATTGACATACGGTGTGAATATGAAATACACAGTAATTATCGAAGCCTTGGTACAGAAAAGCAATGTAAAATATCATTAATGATGATTTTATGTTGATTATGCCTTGAAATGATATTCTGGACACATTGGATTAAATAAAATATCTAGTTTAATTTCATCTGTTTCTTTTAATGGGTTTTAATGTGACTTCTAGAAAATTTTAAATTATATATGCAGCTCGTATTATTTTTATACTGGACCATGATAATGTAGTAAAAGGGCAGTGAGGGGTGGGTGGATGCATGATGTGTTACAGGAACACAGAAGGAAGCTTCCGGGAGGAGAATCTTAAGTGATAATATCTAGACTGCAAATCAGAACCCACGAGGTGCAGCTAAAGTAATTCTTGAAGGAAAATTCATAGCCTTATATGCTTATATTAACAAATAAGAAAGAATGAAAACAGACAAGTTAAGCTTATGACTCAATAAATCTAGAAAACAATAGAACAATAGAATAAAGCTAAGGAAACAGAAGGAAGAAATAAAGATAAGAATGATTTCGGTGATGTCCTCTTGTCTGTGTTAGGGTGAGGTAGTCATGAGTGCCGTTGACGAGATACATTATGGGCACGAGACTCCCACAGAGTGGGGAAATGAATAAGAAAGGAAATGACTAAGAAAGGAAAGGAAATGAATGTATTAAAAAGTGATAGAATTAACAAATGTATCAAAGTGCTGGGTTTTTTAGGGGGAAAAACAGAAAAGGACATCATTAGTTAATTCTATCATGAAAAAAGAAGAAAGTACACATGAAAGTAAAAGTATATGGGGAAAAAAAACAGCCATAGAGACATAACAAGGGGAATAACCGCAGGAAACTGGCTCTGGTATACGTAAATGATTTTGAGACTTTGAAAACACAGAAAACATAATTCATAAAAAATGACTCCTAAGAGATGTCAAGTCTAAACAAATTGATCACCTTAAAAAAATAGGAAGTTGTCAAAGTCTACCTTTTGTAAAGAAAAGAATAAAAGGCACCACGGCCCCGAATGTTTTCTAGGAGGACCCTGCTACACTGAACACGAACAGTAATTCACCACTATTTAAACTTCTGGAGATCATGAAGGAAGGGAAGTTTCTAAATTCTTTTTATGTAAGAAGCATATCATTGATACCAAAAATCCATCAGCGATAGCATGGGAAGAGAAAGCATACCTGTGTTACTCACGAATATTGATGCAAAAATATTAAATCTCTGAATTAAGCAGCGCATTAGAGAAATGAATCATCACAACCAAGTGGAGTGGATTCCAGAATCCACGGTTAAAGATTCGAAAGTCAAGTAGCGGGCTGGGCGCGGTGGCTCACAACTGTAATCCCAGCACTCTGGGAGGCCGGTGTACTTGGAAGGGTTGCTTGAGGCCAAGAGTTTGAGACCCGGTCATTATAACAATAAATTAAGTAATTAAAAAAACTTATTTGTCATTGAAAATCAATTAGAAAATAGGAAGAAATTAGTAGTATGAACACTGGGAAGGAGAAATCATTATTTACAGAGAGAGAGAGATCATTTTCTTGGAAAGTGGAAGATAATCAACAAAAGGCAATCGGAAATGAGAGTGGCGTGTAGTTAAGGGGGTGGGTCCCAATCACTACATAGAAACCATCCACACAGCAGTCTACTGAGAGAGGTGACGGCACGAAAGACCCCGTTTATAAGAACAACAGCAGAGAACAAGACGTGGCTGGCTGTGCCACCACATTTTGGGGGTGGTGATGGAGGGGTGCTTCCGTATAGGGTGGCTCTCTGCCCTGGGGCTGAGGGATCGACTGGGATGGAGGGGTTCCCTGGAGCAGGGGACCTTCAGTGCTGAAAGGGGGGCGGTCTTGGGCACCCTGGGAAGGTTGACCACCCTTTTTTAGGCCCTTCTGTGTAGCAACGGATTAACCCGACCCAGGGAGAGGGCTGGCCTTTGCCCCCGGCTCCTGTCTCTTCCCGCGGCTGATTTCACTCCGTGCGCTTTCACCGACATAAACCGTAACTGTGACCGTGACAGCGTTCGGTGACTTCCGAGTCCTTCTAACGAGCTATTGAAACTGAGAATGAACTTGGGGACTGTCCCAAGCGAGGTGATCTTGGGGACTGTTCCCAGTGCTGGGTCTTGCCTGAGTACTGCAGAAGGGCGCTGGGAAAGCGGGTCTGGCCTGGCCACCTGGTCCCCTCCCCAGCATGGGCTATGGTGCCAGCTTCTTGCGTCTCGTCCAGAGCTGGCTTCTGAGCAGGCACAAACATCCTCTCCCACTGCCCCATCTCCCCACAATTGGTGGCATGTTATGCGTCCTGTTCTTAGTGTCCCGTGTCAATTTTTTTGTGGATTTTCTGGGTCTCATATAGTGAGCATGTGCTGTTTGGGAGAAGAAATGAAGAAGCAAGTAGCTGATCCACGCCACACGGTGCAGCCAGCAGGCGCGGGGCTGCTGTCCCCTTCTGTCGTGGGGTGCGGGGGTCTCAGCGAGCAGGGGCGGGGGCTGGGGGGTGTAAAGGCAAGTCAGTCCCTGTCCCCATCCCTGGGCACCCATCCCAGCAGGAAGACTTCCTTTTCCCGCCCCCCCACAAAAAGGGTGCACAGCCTGGGAAAGCGCTGGTCCCCCTGGGCCGCAGACCGTCCTGGCTCTTCCCCCGGGAGAGGGTGAGAGAGGAAGGTCACAGCAGGCAGGTGCGATGGCGGCGTGCAGGCGGCCCGTGGCTGTGGCCGGCCTGCGTGGGGGAGGACAGCAAGGCGGCGGACTCCACCGAGCCTCCTCTTCCGGGCGGGACAGGACATCGGCCATCCTCTGCTGCGGCCACCTCTTCCGAGGGTGCGTCCCGGCCTGGGGAGACCATTACTCGGGAGGGGCGGGCGGTGGGGAGCGACTGCCTCCAGCTCAGCCCCGCGGCCCCCTGCGGGCCTGCCCTCCTGCAGGGCCTCCGGGAGCCAGCCCGGAGCAGCCTCGGAGCCTCGGAGCCTCGTGGTGGAGATGAGTCACTGGCTCTAAAAATAGAAAGAGTTAAGTCACGAAATGGTCTATTTCCTTTTTAAGCCAGATGCGCTGCCTAGGGAAGCCCAGCAGCTGTGCAGGGGCCGGGGCTGGGGCCTGCCTGCGGCCACACGGGGTCGTCCCCGCCATCACTCCCCCGCGGGGGTCAGCTCCTGCCCAGTGGCCACACGGGGTCATCCCCTCATCTCTCCCCCTGCGGGGGTCAGCTCCTGCCCGGTGGCCACACGGGGTCGTCCCCGAGATCACTCCCCCTGCAGGGGTCAGCTCCTGCCCGGTGGCCACACGGGGTTGTCCCCGAGATCACTCCCCTGCAGGGGTCAGCTCCTGCCCGGTGGCCACACGGGGTTGTCCCTGCAATCACTCCCCCTGCAGGGGTCAGCTCCTGCCCGGTGGCCACACGGGGTTGTCCCTGCAATCACTCCCCTGCAGGGGTCAGCTCCTGCCTGGTGGCCACACGGGGTCGTCCCCGAGATCACTCCCCCTGTGGGGGTCAGCTCCTGCCCGGTGGCCACACGGGGTCATCCCCACCATCACTCCCCTGCAGGGGTCAGCTCCTGCCCGGTGGACACACAGGGTCGTCCCTGCAATCACTCCCCCTGCAGGGGTCAGCTCCTACCTGGTGGCCACAGGGGTCGTCCCCAAGATCACTCTCCCTGCAGGGGTCAGCTCCTGCCTGGTGGCCACACAGGGTCGTCCCCGCAATCACTCCCCCTGCAGGGGTCAGCTCCTGCCCGGTGGCCACACGGGGTCGTCCCCGCCATCACTCCCCCGCGGGGGTCAGCTCCTGCCCGGTGGCCACACGGGGTCGTCCCCGCAATCACTCCCCCTCGGGGGTCAGCTCCTGCCCGGTGGACACACGGGGTCGTCCCCGCGATCACTCCCCCTCGGGGGTCAGCTCCTGCCCGGTGGCCACACGGGGTTGTCCCCGCGATCACTCCCCCGCGGGGGTCAGCTCCTGCAGAGGCTCGGTGAGGGCCACGGGGCTGGGTGGGCCGGCCCTCGCCTCCGGTGGCTCCCAGCGGAGTGGGAAAATAGATGGCATGCCGGGCGGACCGTCCAGAGCACCATGGGGACAAGCCGGGGTGGGTGGTGATCTCCCTTGGGGTCTGCAGAAGGCTCTCTGGGGGGTGTCCTCAGAGGCAGCACTTGGGGACACTGCTGGGCAGGTAGGGAAGGAACAGTGCTCCCGGCACAGGGAGCAGTGTGACAAGGGCCTGGGGGCTGGAGAGCCCACGGCAAGGTCAGGACGTGGTCCTTGCGGGGTTCTCAGGTCACCTGGGGTGCTGGTGACACACGCGGGTTCCCCGGCTCCCAGACCAGCTGGATCTGGGTCTCCGAGGGTGGGGTCCAGGAATGTGACTGACAAGCCCCTCCCCCCAGTGATTCTTACGCTCCCCAAAGCTTGAGACCCTCTGGTTGGATGCTGAGTGCTAGGGCAGGGGGTGACGACGTCCCGCTGCAAGGAAGCTTGGGTCCAAATTGTGAGGGCTTTGAGGCTCACCTAGGAGTTCAGACTTTAATGTACAGGCAGGAGGGAGCTGTCAGGGGCTCTTAAGCGAGGGGCCGATACCCTTGCCTCTGTTGGCAATGGGGGCGCTTGGCTGATGGGGTCCTGGGGCCGGAGGGCTGGTCAGAAGCCTGGGCAGGGTGGGGCCAGGCCAGGTCAGTGATGGAACAGGAGGGGCCAGGGTCTGGGGAGTTGCAGGGACAGGATTTGGGCCCCACACCGGGATCAGGGGAGAGCCCTGCCATCGTCACCGGGGATGGGGGTGGGGCGGATTCTGTCCAGATTCACGTGGGGGAGGGGTGGCCCCAGGTGTATGTTGGAGCCACCTGGGGTCCCACGTCCCCCCCTCCCCCGTGTGGCGTGGGCATGCGTTTCAACCTTACTGGGTCCCAGCTGCCTGTCTGTAAGTAGGGGACAGATGACTGTGTCCCCAAATCCCTTAGAACACAGGCTGCGCACACAGAGCCCTGGCAGGCGGCATTAAGGTTTTTTAATGAAGTCCCAGATCTTCCCTGGGCCGCGTGCAGCAGCATGTGGGATGGGACTTCTCTGGCTGTCTCAGGAATCGGGCTGAAGTCACAAAGCTGAGACCCACGGGGGCTAAGAGTCCCTGCGTTGTTGAGCGCGCTCACTCCCACACCTGTCCTGCTGGGGGCGCAGGTGGGGTCTGCACTCCGGCCTGGGAGACCAGGACCTGGGGAGACCAGGACCTGGGGAGACCAGGACCTGGGGAGACCAGGACCTGGGGGGACCAGGACATGGGGGGCCCAGGACATGGGGGGACCAGGACATGGGGAGACCAGGACATGGGGGGACCAGGACATGGGGAGACCAGGACATGGGGAGACCAGGACATGGGGGGACCAGGACATGGGGAGACCAGGACATGGGGGGACCAGGACATGGGGGGACCAGGACATGGGGAGACCAGGACATGGGGGGACCAGGACATGGGGGGACCAGGACATGGGGGGACCAGGACATGGGGGGGCCAGGACATGGGGAGACCAGGACATGGGGGGACCAGGACCTGGGGAGACCAGGACATGGGGAGACCAGGACATGGGGGGCCGCGGAGGGTGTTCACGTGGCAAGTGGTGCCACAGGCCACTCTCCGATTGTGGCCCAGCCAAGGAGGGAGGGTCCCTGTAAAACACAGTGGCTCCCTCATTCGCAGTTTCACTTGCTGCAGTTTCAGTTGCCCAAAGTCAATCTCAGTCTGAAAATATTAAATGGAAAATTCCAGAAATAAACAACTCATCAGTTTTAAATTGTTCTCTGTCCCGAGTAGCGTGGTGAGATCTCGTGCCGTCCTGCTTCCTCCACCCAGGTCCCCACGATGTCCACGATGTCCACGTACCTGCCCGGAGTCACTCAGGAGCCATCCAGGGGACCAGACCGACTGTCGTGAGACCGTGGCGTTAGTGTTCAAGGTACCCTAGTTTTATTTTACTTTATTTTATTTTATTTTATTTTATTTTATTTTATTTTATTTTATTTTATTTTATTTTATTTTATTTTATTTTATTTTATTTTTTTGAGACAGAGTCTCACTCTGTTGCCTGGGCTAGAGTGCCGTGGCATCAGCCTAGCTCACAGCAACCTCAAACTCCTGGGCTCAAGTGATCCTCCTGCCTCAGCCTCCCGAGTAGCTGGGACCACAGGCATGTGCCACTATGCCCGGCTAATATATATATATATTTTTAGTTGTCCAGCTGATTTCTTTCTATTTAATTTTTTTTAGTAGACACGAGGTCTCACTCTTGCTCAGGCTGATCTGGATCTCCTGACCTCGAGCAATCCGCCCGCCTCGACCTCCCAGAGTGCTAGGATTACAGGCATGACCCACCACGCCGGGCCCTCCCCTAGTTTTATTTAATGAAGGCCTCCAAGTGCAAGTGTAGTGATGCTGGCATACTGTTATATTTTATTATTGGTTACCATTATGAATCTCTTCCTGTGCCCACTTTATAAATTAAACTTTATCATAGGTATGTATGTGTATGAAAAAAATCATATCTATAGGGTTTGGCATCGGCTGGGGGTGTTGGATAAGTGGGGGGCCTTGTACCCGTGCAGACTGAGGGGTGAGCCGTGGCCCGGGCTGCCGTGGGCTCCGGCTGTGGTGTGGCGGGGGGCAGCTTAGCAGAGCTCAGCGCCCCCTCCTCCCGAGAACGTGGTGACCCGCAGATTCGGGAGGCAGGAAGCTGGCTGGAGCCACCAGGGCAGGCAGGAGAGAGAGGCCTGGCAGGGTCCCTGTGCTGCCCGTGAGGTGTGGTCACGTGTGGTTGAGGCTCCCGCTCTCCCACAGGGTCCGGTCCTTGTCCCCATCGTCCTTTCCGTAATAGACACCTGAGGTTGAGCTGCACAAACTACCACCGGCTGCAGCCGCTCCCCCAGCCCTCCCGAGCGTGGCCGTGGGCGTGAGATACAGAGTCAAATCTTGGAGACGGCCAGAGAGACGTGACACGTCACGTACAGGAAAACCGCATCACGAATGACAAAGGACTTCCCATCAGAAGCCGTGGAGGCCAGGAGACTGCGGAATGACATCTTTAAAGTGCCGAACGAAAAACACTGTCAGCCCAGAATTCTATGTGCAGCAGAACCATCGTCAAGAATGAAGATGAAATAAAGTCATTTGCAAATAGGCAGCGTTAGAGAATTTATCATGAGCAGCCCCGCACTGCGAGGAATGCTAGTGGAAATTCCGAGTGGAAGGGCCACGTGACACGTTCAGGCCACGTCCTGGAGATGGGGACCTTTCCCCACACGCCCCAGCCGCCTTGGGCTGGGGCACAGCCAGTGAGAACGACGCGGACGAGGCCAACACCCCCGGCAAGGGGTGCAATGAGCCAGAAGGGGCCCAGTTCCCTGGACAGCCTCGTGGCACGGAGCCCCCGACCCGCTCCAGACGGCAGCCGTCATGGCAGGGAGATGACCTCTGTCTTGTGTGTGCCGCCGTGTCGGGACCCTTTGTCAGGGCAGCTCTGCGCACGCCGGCTAGCCCGGCAGGGGCGGGCGACGGCATGGGTCCGAGGGAGACTGAGGAAGGACGTGGGGCTTGAGCCATCTCGAGGGGACACTGCTCCGGCAGGCAGCCTGCCAGGGTAAGACCTGCGGTTTGGGGTCTGCAGGGTGGACACCTGGCCAGTGTGTACCGCAGTCCCTAAGCCGTGCACTCTTTACTTCTGAAACATGGAGTGGGAAGCAGAAACCAAACTGTGCACGGGGATGGCGATATCGTCACCGGTATTTGCAGCTCCCGGGAAGACGTAAAACGTAAAGGCACGCTGAAGGGAATCTCGGAGTCAGAGCCTCGTTCGCTGCCCTGGGTTTGCCAGAGTCTAAGGTCAGAACCTTGCCAGTGGGCAGAGACCCGAGCGAGCCCTGGGAGATCGAGGGCTCGTGCCCGCTGGGGCATCTGGTGGCGCTGACCTGGGGACAGGGCAGGGGGATGGCCAGAGAGTGCGAGCTGCTCGGGACTGGGTCGCGGCAGAACACTCGGGGGCGTGAGATGAGCGCTCTCCGTTGGAGGGGGCAGCCGAGCAGGAGAACGGGCTCTGTCGGCCTCCGGTCACACAAGCCAAGCGAAGGTCAGACCGTCACCCCACACTCCGCCCCCAGGTGAAGGGGGTGCGGTGGCAGCCATGCCATCCTGTCCCCTTGGGGTCTGCCCGGGACATCCTGCACCCCTCCCCCGTGTGGGGTGAGCTGCTCCCTGCATCTCAAGTCTCTCTTTCTTGGGGGTAGCACAGACGTCGGCAGCTTTCTGCGCCTCGCAGGCAATTTTATTTTTGAGACCCTGCATGTCTGCAGGGATCTCTCTTCCACCCGTATGCCCGCGGGATGGCGTGGCTGGCCGCGGAATTGCAGGTTAAAACACCATTTCCCTTAAAAGTTTGCGGCATTGCTCCATGGTTTCCTTGCTTCCAATGTCAGGGCTGAGAATTCTGAAGCTGCTCTGATGACGAACCCTTTGTATACCATCTGCTTTCTCTCTCTGGAAGCTTGTGGAATCTTTTCTTTGTCCCAGGTGAATTCAGATTTCTCAGCAATGTGCCCGGGGGCAGGTCTATATCTACTATGTTGGATACTTTGCGGGCCCTTTCGGTCTGAAACGCACTCATTTCAGTGCTGGGAGCTGCCGTGGTTCCCGTTTCTCCTCCTCGTTCTTATCATCCTGCTCCTCCTCTTCCTCCTTTCTTCCTCCCCCTTTCCCTCTCTCCCTCTTTCTCATCCTCCCTCCGTTTCTTTATTTCTGGAATATTTTCTCAACTTTATTTTATAACTCTTCTATTGAGTTTTTCACTTCTGTTGTGACTCTTACTTTAAATTTAGGAGTTTTTCTTAAAAAAAAAAAAATCCTCTAAATGTTCCTTTTTGATAGCACCCTGTTCTTGTTCTTGGATGTGATGTCCTATCTCATTGAGGACATTGATGGCAGCTTATTGTTGTTGCTGTAGTCATTAAGGCTTTTTTTTTTTTTTTTTTTTTTGCCTAAAAAGTTTGTTTTCTCCCAGTCATATGTTTATACTGGTCCCTTTGTTCTCTACCTGTCGTGTTAGAGGCTGTTTGTAGATGTCTGCTCACACTTGGCTGTCAACTCTCTGCAGAGTAGGGGACCAAAGAGCTCACTGGGAGTACAAGAGCGGAGTACGACCGCCACGCCCGTCACTGTGGGATGATCTGTCAACATGCTCAGGCTTTTCCTCTCGGGCTGATCAGGACCAGGAGGAGGGTCTTCCCTGGGCCCGCCCGGGGGGAGAGATCTGGCCACTGGTGTCCTGGGTGCCAGGCGTGGGGAGGGCAGGGTGCAAAGGGTCACTTACTCTCCTCCCCCCATTCCCGAAAGGTCCCCAGGCCCTCGGCTGCAACGATGTCCCCCAGTATACAAACTCTCTGCGTTACCTCCTCTAGACAACACACTTCTTTTGAAAGTTTTTACTGATGATTCGGAGTATATCTGTTTATAGCAGTTAAAGCGTGACAGGCGAACTTCACATGTTAAAAGAGTCCTCTAGCACTGGCTCAGAGAAGGTTGTATGCCGCGCAGACTGGTCAAGTGACGCAAAACCATTCTCCGTGTCCCCGGAGCTGGGCAGAGTCTGCTCAGCACGCCTCTCCTCCGGGGGCCGTCCGCGCGGGCAGGCCCTGCTCTCCGTTCTCTATTTCCTTCTGCAACAGCAGCATGTCTGTCTTTGATTTCTGCCCGTTCCTGGCGAGGCAGCTCCATTTCTGAGTTTTCTGGACGAGCGGCTCCTGAGTGATGCTTTAAAGAACCCAAACTGCTCTCCGGTTGCTGCAGCCCGTCACGCAAGGCCACCAAGCTTGGCCGGCGCGCCCAGCACCCCGGCTTCTCCACGCACCTCCGCCCTGCTCCTGCGTGAGCCGGCGGCTTTGTGCCAGGCCACAGTGACAATGACCGTGGTGCAGCTGGCGCCCAGACCATGACTGGCCCAGAACACAAATGCCTGGAGGGGAGGGTGGGCTCCCGGGGTGGGCGTCGGGAGGCGGAGCTGGGGTCTGGCTGAATCCGCAAGCTTCTCCTCCTCCTCCTGGTGGCAGCCTCGTCACCTAGGGTCCCCGGGGGCTTTTCGGAGGAGGCCGCTGTGTTAGGTAAGCTCTTCCCCACCCCCTCCCGACCTTCCCTGCTGCAGCCAGTGGTGGCTTCTCAAGTCAGGCTGCATTTTAGCTCTCACCCTCTGTCCATCTGCCAATGTTTGGTTGTTGGAGCTGCTTCGTCCGTTCTCACATCCTGGTGGATGTGTGTCTTTATTTTTATTTATTTATTATTTTTGAGACAGAGTCTCACTCTGTTGCCCAGGCTAGAGTGAGTGCCGTGGCGTCAGCCTAGCTCACAGCAACCTCAAATTCCTGGGCTGAAGCAATCCTCCTGCCTCAGCCTCCCGAGTAGCTGGGACTACAGGCATGCGCCACCATGCCCGGCTAATTTTTTCTATATATTTTTAGTCCAGCAATTAATTTCTTTCTATTTTTAGTAGAGACGGGGTCTCGCTCTTGCTCAGGCTGGTTTTGAACTCCTGACCTTGAGCGATCCTCCCGCCTCGGCCTCCCAGAGTGCTAGGATTACAGGCGGAGCCGCCGCGCCCGGCCCCTACATGTGTCATTAAAATCCCTTCGCCGCGGCTGTGGTTGGGTCCCAGGAAAAAGCAACGGTGGTTGACGACGGTCCGTCAGCGCCGTGAGACGCTCCGCTCCCTGGTCTCCCATTAGCCTCCCGGGTCGTTACCTGGCTTCGTGACGGCGACGTTAATAGCTGCCCAATGAAGGGGCCCTTTCTTTCCAGCGGCGTGGGGTTTCCTGAGACGCCGGCGGGTGTGCCGAGGGGACAAAGGGCTCGGGCGCCGCGGAAGCTCGAGGTGCTGTGAGATTTACAAGGGTGGCTGCAGGCCGTTCCCAGCTCTGGAATTCCGACCGTGATCTGTCCCAAGACCAAGACCCAGGCCTGGGTGCGTCAGAGGCAGGTGGCCCCAGGCCCAGCTCGGAGAAGCAGTTCTAGGCGGCACCTGTCACTCTTGGGGGGCGGTAACAAGGGCCCCCTCTGGCCCCCAGACGAGTCCTCTGGCAGCTGCTGGCGCCGTGGCCCCTCGGGTTCCTGGGAGCCCCGTTGCCTGCGCCCCTCCCTTGCAGTCCTCGCCCAACCTCCCCCCCCCCCAGTGTCCCGGTCCCTTACTGTCGGGTCCACTCCGAAGACTCCAGACTCCCGGCCCAGGGCTCTCCCTGCTAGAGTGGAAAACATTTTTTTTAACTTAATGTATTTTAAAAATGGAAGCATAATCTACATTCTGTGCGTAAAAGGCGCAAAGTTTAGAGTGTGCACCTCGATGTATATATGCATGTGACCATTGCTTCGGAGATCAAGTCATAGAATTTTCTAGCATACCCTTGGGTGGTTCCCTCCTAACTGCCCCCCGCCTCGGCGGGTAACCCCCATCCCGATTTCCATCGCCGTGGGTGGGTTGGGCCTGTTTGTGAATTTCACGTCAAAGGAACATGTGGCATGTATTTTTTTTCATGCCTGGCTTTCCTCTTAGCATGACGCCCGTGTTTTATGCACACGCGGTTCGTTCCCTTAGACCCCTGAGCAGCGTTCCGCTGGGTGGTCGTGCCAGTGTGTCCGTCCATCCTGCTGTCGACAGACGTCTTAGCTGTTCTGAGGTTTTGGTCACTCTGGATAAGGCCACTGTGAACACTTGGGTGCAATGCTCGATGGCCGAGCGCGCTGAGTTTTGTAGGTCGCGCTCAGAAGCAGAGTTGCCGGGCGGTGGGCGAGCACGTGTCCATCTCTGTTGGAAGCTGCCTGTGGTGCTCCCAGGTGGCTGTGCGCGTGCGGGCCCGCGGCAGCGTGCGGGCCGGTGGCTCCAGACCTTGGTCAGTCTTCACCCCTCTGGCGGTTGTGATATGGCACCCACTGCGGTCATGATGTGTTTCAATCAGTCGTAAAATGTCCCATAGAGTCTCCTGCCAGGTGTCAGGAAGGTGGTGCTTCCCCTGGGAAGCCTCCCCGGGCTCCGGGTTAGCGAGCCCTCTGGGCTCCTGCAGCCGTTTGACTTCCCTCTGGTCTGTGAGCTACTGTGGACTGAGATGAGTCTTAGGGACTGTTAGGATCCGATTGCATAGGCCTGGGGCAGAAAAGGCACCCAGACAGCTATCTGTTGGGAGAAAAGAAAGAAGGAAGACAGGGAGGGAGGAGGGAAGAAGAAAGGGAGGAGGGAGAGAAAAAAGGAGGCAAGAGAGGAAAGAAGGAGGGAAGGAAGGAGGGGAGGGGAGGGAGAGAGGGAAGGAAAGAGGGAAGGGGGCAGAAGAGGAGGATGGACCAAGGAAGGAAGAGAGGAGGAGGGGAGGGAGGAAGGAAGGAAGGAGGAGAGGAGGAGGGAAGTAAGGAGGGAAGGGGCAGAAGAGGAGGATGGACCAAGGAAGGAAGAGAGGAGGAGGGAAGGGAGGAAGGAAGGAAGGAGGAGAGGAGGAGGGAAGTAAGGAGGGAAGGGGCAGAAGAGGAGGATGGACCAAGGAAGGAAGAGAGGAGGAGGGAAGGGAGGAAGGAAGGAAGGAGGAGAGGAGGAGGGAAGTAAGGAGGGAAGGGGCAGAAGAGGAGGATGGAGGGAAGGAAGGAAGAGAGGAGGAGGGGAGGGAGGAGGGAAGGAAGGAGGAGAGGAGGAGGGAAGTAAGGAGGGAAGGGGCAGAAGAGGAGGATGGACCAAGGAAGGAAGAGAGGAGGAGGGGAGGGAGGAAGGAAGGAAGGAGGAGAGGAGGAGGGAAGTAAGGAGGGAAGGGGCAGAAGAGGAGGATGGACCAAGGAAGGAAGAGAGGAGGAGGGGAGGGAGGAAGGAAGGAAGGAGGAGAGGAGGAGGGAAGTAAGGAGGGAAGGGGCAGAAGAGGAGGATGGACCAAGGAAGGAAGAGAGGAGGAGGGAAGGGAGGAAGGAAGGAAGGAGGAGAGGAGGAGGGAAGTAAGGAGGGAAGGGGCAGAAGAGGAGGATGGACCAAGGAAGGAAGAGAGGAGGAGGGAAGGGAGGAAGGAAGGAAGGAGGAGAGGAGGAGGGAAGTAAGGAGGGAAGGGGCAGAAGAGGAGGATGGAGGGAAGGAAGGAAGAGAGGAGGAGGGGAGGGAGGAGGGAAGGAAGGAGGAGAGGAGGAGGGAAGTAAGGAGGGAAGGGGCAGAAGAGGAGGATGGACCAAGGAAGGAAGAGAGGAGGAGGGAAGGGAGGAAGGAAGGAAGGAGGAGAGGAGGAGGGAAGTAAGGAGGGAAGGGGCAGAAGAGGAGGATGGAGGGAAGGAAGGGGGAGAGGAGGGAAGGGAGGAGGGAAGGGGCAGAAGAGGAGGAAGGAAGGAAGGAAGGAGGAGAGGAGGAGGGAAGGAAGGAGGGAAGGGGCAGAAGAGGAGGATGGAGGGAAGGAAGGGGGAGAGGAGGGAAGGGAGGAGGGAAGGGAGGAAGGAAGGAGGGAAGGGGCAGAAGAGGAGGAGGGAAGGGAGGAGGGAAGGGAGGAGGAGAGGAGGAGGGAAGGAAGGAGGAGAGGAGGAGGGAAGGGAGGAGGGAAGGATGGAGGGAGGGGCAGAAGAGGAGGAGGGAAGGAAAGAGGAGAGGAGGAGGGAAGGGAGGAGGGAAGGATGGAGGGAGGGGCAGGAGAGGAGGAGGGAAGGAAGGGCGGGGGCCTGCCGAGCCCTGCGGCCACCTGTGCCCGCAGACACTCGATCCCGTGGGCGCTGGCGCCCAGCATCCCTGTGTGTAAACAGAGCCTGCCCCTCTGCTGTGGCCCCTTCTTTCGACACTGGCCTTCGCCTCCCCGTGGAAACCCAAGATCCAGCCTGGGACGGGGTTGGCAGATGTCTGTGAAAAGGGCCGTCTGCCCGTGCCGATAAGACTTCTCAGACAATGGGACGGCCTTGGCCCGGGATTCCCACCGGGCCGGAGGCTCCGACAGACCCGGCTCCCTGCTCTCGGAGCCGTCTCTGTGGGCCTGCCCCGCCGCCCCCAGGTGCCCTGGGCACCAGCTCTGCCTTATCTGACCCGGTTGCCCAGGGCAGGTGATCAGCGCTCCCTGCGCTGGGCACTTGGGCACCTGCGTGGGCCCGCCACGGGGCTGGGCGCCGCGTCCTGTGGTCCCTGCACCCTCACCCTCGTGGCAGCCGAGTGTGGTGGTTTCCTCGAGTGGCTGCCTGCAAAGAAGGAGACGCAGAAGCCACGTAGGTCAAAGGCGTGGGCTCAGCCCCGTTCGGGGCCAGGTGTGACTCCCGTTCCGAGGCCGCGCGGAAGGCAGGCTCGTGCACCTGCAGGGCACGTGGCACCCCAAGGAGGGCCCACGCCTGGCCCCATGTGCACACAGTGTCATTGGACACCGGTTCTCCGAGGGCCGCCCTCCCTCCTGGAGGCGCAGGGGATGCTGACCTACTGCGCGCCCTAGGGACCGACTCGTCCCATCTTGGTGGCTGCTGCTGCGGTGTCGCGACCGTCACCGCTGCAGACGCGGGCGCAGCCAGCTGTCTTTCCGGGCTGCAGCAGGCTGAAGCGTGTGGAGCGGGGCTGCCTGGCGCCAGGCTCCCGGCCTCCTCCCCTCCTCGTCCGGACCTGCGGGAAACGTCTCTTCCTTGGGAAGCAGGAGAGGCGGGAAGATTCCAGGGGCTTCTGTCCTCTCCGTTCTCACCGCCCCCGTGCCTGTGCGCACGTTCCCTGCCGGGCGAGGATCAGAGATTCAGTCTAGCAGCCAAGCGCCACCCAGCTCCCGCCGGCTCCCTGGCTGCGCTGCTCACGGGGCCGTAACTCCAAGTCTCGGCGGCTGGGGCTGCTTCTCTCCAGCGACATATTCATGAGGCTCTCGCTGATGCCCTGCCCTCCCTCTGCCTCTCCGAGCAGCTGTGCATGCCCATCCACAGGCTCTGGGCCGGAGTCTCACGGAACTCAGCAAGGACACGTGTCCTGCCTCCCCCAGTGAAATTTTCTCCTGGCGCCTTTCCCGAAACTCCCCACTCCCACCCCACGAGGGGCCCACCGAGTCTCGCAGTCAGCAGCACAGGCACACAGGGTCGGAGGAAGGGGAGCTATAGTTCCAGTGTCACCACTGAACTGGTTTGGGAACTTGAGGGTGAAATGGAAAGGTTTGGCCTCGCCAGTACCCTCCCTGTATCAGTCAGCCATTCCGCAACAACGCTGCGTAACAAACCATTCTCACATTCAGGGTCGTGAGACAATCACGATTTACTTCTTGTTCGAGTCTGTTTGGCTAGGGTGGCCCTGCTGCAGCGGAGGGTCTGGCGGGCGGCTGGGGTTTGGCTGATCTCGGCCGAGACGTGGTCCTTGTGTCTCTTCACCCTGGGGCCAGGTGATCACCAGGAGGTGATTAGGGTCAGATGAGGTCATGAGGATGGGGCCCATGATGGGTTAGTGCCCTCATGAGAAGATGAGGAGAGACACCAGGCAGAGCTTATTCTCTGCCCCTCTGCACCGCTTGACGAGACAGCAGGAAGGCAGCCGTCTGCAAACCAGGAAGGGAGCCCTCACCAGAAACCGCACCAGCCGGCACCTTGATCTGGGGCTTCCCAGCCTGCAGAACTGGGAGAAACAAACGTCTGCTGTTTGAGCCGCCTGGTCTGTGGTATCTTGTTGTGACAGCCCACGCTGGCCAAGCCAGGGTAGAGAGGCGTGTCTGCACCTCGCTCTACAGTGGGTCAGAAAAGCAAACGCGAGTGTAAAGAAAGATTGGGAGTGAAAACGCACATCGGCAAATTGATGTTGATGGTTGGAGACTCTAGGTGGAGGGGTACGTGGGTGTCGTTTGTACTATTTGTACAACTTTTCTGTAGGATTGAAATCGTTTAAAAATAAGCCATTGAGCCAGAAAGAATTTCTGCTCTGTGCGGAAACAAGAAAAAAGTCCAAACCGCGACACAGGCTCAGGAGCGGCTGGGCATGAGGGCAGTCTGAGCGGGGTGGGGGAGGGTGGGTGGGCGGGACGTGCTCAGGAGCCTGACAGATGGAGAGGGCACCACGGCAGGCTGAGTTCCGGGATGCACGAGGTCTTGGGAACGGGCTGCGGACTTTTCCCAAAGTATATTCCTCGGATCCCTTACCGGCAGATTCTCTGCAGGAAAAGTTCCCTGGGCAGCTAAGTCTGAGAAAGGCTGCAGGTGCTGTCCCTGTCCTGGACATTGGCACGGTAGTTTACTGATATGTATTTATTTTAAGTCTCCAAGGAGTTCTTTTCAGGGACCATAGTAACTTTATGCAGCGAGGTGGCGAATTCTATCCACCGGAACCCCCTGAGAATTCCTGCGAGAGGGGCGGACCTTGCGGGTAAGACGCGGTGGCTGCCTGGGGCCGTGCCTGCCTCTGTTTGTGGAGCCGGGGGGACAAGGGGCACTGCCAGCCACAGGGCAAGTTCCAGGGCCACGTCCAGAAGAGAGGCAGGCGGAGGAAAATAATGGCCCTGCCTTTTAGAGACGTTGAGAAGGAGACGAAGGGAACACCAGGCGTGCTCGCTGGACACGGCTCGGGTGTCCTGGTGGCCAGAGAGGAACCGGGCCCTTCCCTTTGCCTTTTGTCTGCTCAGGGGCCGCCCTGCCAGCAGGACAGGCTCTGGGTGGCTCTGGGCCCGATGGAGCCATGTTCCTTATCCGCCAAGCCCGACGCCTCACGGCTGTCCCCAAACACACGGGGCCCTCTCTGCCACTCTGCTTAGACCTCTCTCCTGTCCTTTGGCCACCTGTGCCAAGTGCCATCATGCCGCAGCCCGTCTCCATCACGGGCCTTGGCGACGCTATGCGAGGTCCACAGCGCTCCTGACAGGCGCCCAGCCGTGGCGTGGTCAGTGCCCACGGCGTGGGGGCGTCACCCAGCCGCGCAGCTCCTTACACGAGGGACCCACAGCACCGCACACGTTTTGGGGTCCTTCCCGTTTCCTCATGAGACCCCATCACAGACACACCGAAGGTTGCAGGCACCAACAAGGGCACCCGGGGCTCTCGGCTTGTCCTCGAACCGTGTTACGCGGCCGCCTGGCTCTTCAGTCCGCCTGGCTGCCCGGGGCCCGGTGTGCCCGGCCCCTTCACGCGCCGAGATCTCAGGTTTCAAGCCATGTGCCGGCTCTCAATTGGCAGCAGGTAAATGTTTTTCAAGCCCTTAACACGCCGGCCGGCCCTGCCCTGCTGCGTGTGCAGCCGCGAGGGGACGGGATGAGGGGGGCTCGGACCCGCCGGCGCCCGTGTTCCGAGGGCCTCCCGCGGTATCGCTGGCTCACCGCACACCGCCCGCCACGCCGGGCACACATTAAGCCATCCGCGATGTCCTGCAACATTTCAACCCTCGGGAGTGCGATGATTTCATCTCAAATCCCTGCATTTTTGCAGGAATCAGCTGGTAGACTCGTGGGTCTTCCCTTTTATCTTCCACTCCGATAGCCAGGATCTCCCCAAATTGCCTTCATTCGCGGATGAAACAGACCATTTCCCCCTTTTAACAGTAAGCAGTGTTTGCTAAGAAATGAAATGTTTTCAGCTATGAATTCCAGCTATTTCCCATTTTCCCCGACCTAATCGAATGAGCAGACGGGTTATCTGCCGTGCCTGGCAGAGTGGATGCCGGTCCAAAGCCGCGACAGTGCCAAATGCATTTTGCTCCTTTAATGTTTTCTGATCATTTCCAGAGCTTCTGTGGCTGTGGGGGGCCCTCGGGTTACAGGTGACCCTCCTCCATAACGTGTTCTTGTCCCCAGGGTGGCGAGGGGCACTGGCGGGGTGGCGTGGCCCCCTCTGTAGGAAGTTGTAGCCCAACCGTTGGAGACCAGAAAGCAAACGTCTTCAGGACGCCTCGGTCTGGCCTGGACTTTGCCCTCTGGGGGCGCGCACGCTGGTGGCCGTGGTCCACCACTTGTTGTCTCAAATTTCCTACCCTGCGCTGGGTTCCACCCGCGAGGGGTATCGTTCTCTGAGTCTGCGCTCACCCCAGCTG
Organism: Microcebus murinus; assembly: GCF_040939455.1. Lineage (NCBI taxonomy): Eukaryota > Metazoa > Chordata > Mammalia > Primates > Cheirogaleidae > Microcebus > Microcebus murinus. Next base: position 9,194,409 of record NC_134107.1, read on the forward strand.
TGCGCGGATGCATTATTGATGAGAAACCCCGTGGCCGCCCACAGCGAGCCCCGGGACCCCACGCCCGGCTCTCCGGGCCAACCCGCGGCTTTCGGAGGGGAGAGGGTTGAGCTCGCACAGACTTCCGTTTTGTCCTGGGTTGCGAAAAATCATCGTCACCCAGAAATAGCCGCAGCCAAGCTCAGCGCTGGCCGAGGACAGAGGCCGGGTGGCGCCTGTGGCACGAGAGGGGACGGGGGACCCACCGACGGTGGGTTCTGGCGCTCGGCGGGGCCGCTGCTGCGTGAGTTTTATTCCGTGTCGCCGCTCTGCTTTTTGTTTCCATTTCTCACTCGAGGAAGAACCTGTGATTTTTGTGCCACTGCAGAGCAAAGGGGACCTTGAGCAGAGTCTTGTAACCTATGGGGCTGACGGAAAGAGCTTGTGATGGTTTCGTCCTGTGTCCAACGCACTGCTGAGGGTGGGGGAAGGGTCTCCTCTGGGACATGGTGGCGGCTGGGGGGGGACAAGAGCTGCTCTCTGCCTGCCCCCCGCTCGTCTGAGCTGGCCCGGGGAGTCCTTCTCTCACGGGGGTTCAGCTCAGGCTTCAGGGCCCCCCGACAGGAGGGACCAGCAATGCTCTCGCGTGGCTGCGCACGATTCTTTATGTTTGGGGCAGGAAGGTATTTCAGTGGAGGGGACGGCGGCTGTCCGCCCCACCTCTGAGTCGCCTGTGGTCGGGGCGGGGGAGGAGCGGGGGTGGGGGTGGTCCTGCCTTGGCAGGGGCCAGGTAAGGAGGTGGGCTTGGGGGTGTGTTTGTGGGTTCTGGTTGTTTCCGTGGAGAGTTGAGCTCTACGAGGTTGGCATGGAGGGATGGACGAATGGCCCCCGCTGGGACGCTGCCCCGTGTTGCCGCATAAAGGGGTGCTGCTGCGGTCGGGAAGCATCTCGCGGCTCCTGGCACGGGCGTGTGGGCGGCGCGGGGAAATGGCCTCTGGCACACGCGGAGCCAGAAGTCGGCTGTAGCGAAGTCACCCTGTTGCTAGAGGTGCAGCGTCGTGACCGGGTAAGTCAGTTCCAAACACACCCCGCAATGCAGGGGATGTGATCATAAATGTGTCGTACTACCATCTATGCATTTTTCTTTTTCTTTTCTTTTTTTTTTGTTGGGAATCACGGCAAAATAAAACTTAGCAGGATTCCTGGGTTTGCAGGGCACAATCCTACAAATACTTCTCGTGTGTGGGAATAAAACGTTCTCGCATCTCAAGGGACTGGATCGCGTCTTAGAGCGAGTGTTGCGTCTCGTCCTGACACGGCCTGCTGGTTCTAGGCAACAGAGAACGCAAAATTGCCCCAGTGGGGCAAAATGGCTTGAAGACACAGGGATGGAGCACCGATACAATATATCCACCAATAATTTAACGTCTTGTGTAGAAGAGGGATTTGGTTTTGTATCTATGTAGCTCAGCACAACGTGGCAACAAGTGAAAAGACGCATGCGAATTGCTTTTGCGTATGCCGTAATTTCACACCACCTCTGCATGTTTTTCAGAATTATTGATTATTTCAAAATTAAAAGCGACGGGAAGGCGTGGGTAGCCCCGTAGAAGCCAAAAGCACTCGCGGGGAGGAGGGAGGCTGATGGAGCCTTTAGAATAGCACAATTCCTCTCCACGTGTCACAGTAGAAAGTCAAACCAACAGTCAAAGTCATGAAAGAGACCCTTAACTCATCAATAATAACAAATTTCAATTACCCATGCCAAATCAAGATGGAATTATCTTTCGATTCTCTTTGCAGGAAAAAAGGACAATTATAAAAGTGTTGTCATGTCAGGAGGTGATAAAACAGTGTGCAACCCCCAAACGGAGAAAAACGGGCTGGCAGGGAAGAAATAAAAACATTGATACCTTCCTGTGTTTGCGGAGGTTTGTGATATTCATGAACTTTGTAATAATTGAATTGGGATCCGCCTTCTAATAATCTGTAGTGGTGTCTAGTTTTGTATTAATAGCTGTAATTTTGTCTTATTTTTCTTAAAGAGCCCGTGTCCGGCTGTTTAAGTCTCAGGCTCCTCGGTGCCGACCACGCCCATCTGCTCAGCACCCTGGCCACGGGAGCTGGAGCAGAACCCAACCCGGACACTCCGACTTCCTCCCGTGGGGGTTGGGACGGACCCTGGTCCCCTCTGGCCTCTGTGCCCACCGGCAACAGGTGCCCCACCTTTGGAGTGTCGGCACTCGAGTTTCGCATGCTCCCTACTGCAGTCCCCACAACGACCCTCAGGGCGGGCTGAGCACCGCCCCAGGTCGCAGGTGCAGGCGGTGGGGAACCTGCCCCGGCTTCCCAGCCAGCGAGTGGTCGAGCTGGGACTCGAACCCAGGGCTCTGGCTCCGGAGCCCTCATGGGCAGCCCAGCGGTACTGCATCCTCTGCTGTTGGGCACAGGGATGGTAGCAACCTTGTCAACAGGGACAGACACCGTCTACTTGTGCCCTCCTCTGTGCCTTGTATCGGGCTGCATTTCAGTCTCCCAGCAGGGGTGGAAGGTGGGTACAATGATCACCCCATTTTATAGACAAGGAAATTGAGGCTCAGAGCAGTCTAGCAATGCATTCGAGGCAGCACAGCTCCTAGGCAGGGAGAGCTGGGTTCTGAACTCGGACCTGCAGGTCCCCTTCTAGTAACCCTGGCATCCCCAGGGAAGCCATTCTGCCAGCCCTGGGAGCATGCTGTCAGCTTTCCTGTGCAGAATATTCCAGAATGTTGCCTCCTGGGAAAACTGGCGCTCTGAGTGGCTGACCACCCCCAACCCCCAGCCTCTTTCCCTGACTCTAATTGTGAAATGAATCACTGCATTACGGGAGGAATGAGAAGGTTCTTTATCTCCACTTGGGCAAATCCATTAGGATTAGAGGCCCCTGGGAGCCCTCGGAGAGGGTGACATCAGCCTGTCCTTGGTGATTTGCAGAGTGACAACGCGATAAGGACTGGGGCCCATTTTAGCGGTGACAGGGCGTCCCTCCCCGGCTCCTGAGCATTACAGCCCTATCGCTCCATTTATCAAAGCCCTCCGGGGGATGAGGCAATCAGGCGGGGAAGTCGCCTACTCTCCACGCCGGATCTGGGCGGCGGCAGCTGCCTCCACCTGCCGGCCCGGAACACGCGGCTGCCGGATCTCTGGGCTTTTGCCCCGAAATACCGTGAGGGTGGGGATGCCTCGTGGTATTTTGAAGGGGAACAGCTCAAGAGTGCTACCCGGGTCGGGAGCCGTCTGAGATGCGAGGGACGATGGCAGTTCCCAAAGCTGGCGGCACCTGCGTATCTCCCAACCCCGGGCCTTCTTGCAGTGTGAGGTCCCCGTCCTAGACCTTGGAAAGGGGGTGTCTGCATGCTTTGTCCCCGAACCTGGGCAGGCCTGTGCTCCCTGTCCCCGAACCTGGGCAGGCCTGCGTGCCCGGGCCCTGAACTCGGATAGCCTGCACGGCAGGAGCGATGCCACGTGGCTCCTGAGTCAACGTCAGAAAGGGCAAGGAGGCGAGGCCCCTCCGTCATGGCGTGGAGCGCCCGGCCGAGCTGTGCCCGTCTGCATCCCTGACCGCAGAAACCACAAGAGGCAGCGAATGGCGACTGCTGTTCCGAGCGGCTCAGTGTCGGGGCAGGGAGCTACTCAGACAGGATGACCAGAACACGGGGAAGTAACGACCAAGAGGGGTGCCGGTGCCGGGGGCGCCCCTGTCCTTGGCTGTGAATTCCTGTGTGCGGGGGCAGCATTAGCGCCCCGCGCCTGGGCTCTCTGCGTCCCTCCCTCACGCTCCCCAGGGGAGAGGGTGGGCTTAGCTGATGGCGAGTTAGGGATGGGGACCAGCCCCACCACCCAGCCCCTCCCGGGACCTCAGAGCTGCCATCTGCTCATTTCTCTGCCACGCGTTGGGCAGGGCGGGTCCTCCAGCGCCACCTTGGCCGGGCGGTAGGCGCGCCTGCTCCGGTCTGGGCTCTGGTGTTAGGAAGCCGCTGTCCCTCAGACTTAAATGGCCTGAGATCAGCCTTTTCTAACGAAGGTGATATTTTTTAGTCCTTGCCGGCAGAGCTTGCTGATCTTGTTTCGTTAGCGGCTCAGAACTCTGGAAGGGAAAATATTGGGGTCCTGTTGAACTGTGTCCCCCAACCCGAGATATATTTGAGTCTTAACCCCCAGTACCTGGGAGTGTGGCCCTCAGTAAAGGGTCTTTGCAGTTGTCACGGGTGCTAGGCCTTGCCATGCCGCCATCCTGGATTGGCCGGCGGCGCTGCGAGCGGCCCCAGGAGAGGGAGGCAGGTGAGCAGCCATGCACGGGCGGGGGCAGGGACGGGCGTGTCGTGTCCTCAAGCCTAGGAACGCCTGGGCTCACCCAGCGCTGGAGGAGGCGAGGACGGGTTCTCCCCTCGCCCCTGGGGCCTTCGGAGGGGGCATGGCCCTGCCGGCGCCTTCGTTTCAAGCTGCTGGCCTCCAGAACCGAGAGCGGGTGCCTTGCTGTTATTTTAAGCCATCGAGCTGGTGGTCAGGGTCGAGGACCTGGCAGGTGGCCGTCCGTCAGCCAGCGGCGCTGAGAGGCGGCGTTGCAAGCTGAGGAGCAGCAGTGACACAGAGGCCAGGTGGAGGTGACGTGTGGACCTGGTTTTGAGACCAAGGAGGCATTCACGGTGACCGGGGTGTGGGTGAGCGAGGGGGAGAGACTGCCGTGTTGTCGGGGCCTGGAAGTCCACGCTAAAGAACTTAGACGCCACATCATAGCAGGGAAGGGCTGGCTGTGGGGCCGAAGCAACTGAGAAACAGAGAGGGCGAGCGACCTAGCCAGTGGCACACAGCACTTTAGGGGCAAAATGGGAGGAGAACAGGCATCCTCTTTCCCAGCCGCCTGACAGCTTCTGATCCATGGGTGCAGCCTTGAGGGTGAAATCCCAGGCTGGGATGGAGGCTGCAGTGCCTTTGGCCTTGGGTGGGGGTGACATTTCCAAGTCGCCTTTAAGGTGCCTTGAAATCAGGCGCAAGTCCTTTGCAAAACAGGAAGCTGTCTCTTTGGGCCTGACATGGAATAGCATTGCTGCCCCCGTGAATTACAGAGTTAGCCGTGCCGCGGAGGAGTGGCCACTGGAGTAGCCGGTGGGTGGAGTGGGCCCGGCCTGGCCTCGCCTTTGCTAGCACGGCCGATAACAGGCCGGGGCTGCAAACACCCGGCATCGATCACTCGCGGGGCCGCTGACAGCCGCGGTGTTCACGAGCCGCAGCAGATGGGAGGGGCGGGTCGGCGATTTGTCTTGCCTTTCAGACGGATTTCCTGTTTTTAGGGAGTGGGAAAGGGCCCATCTGGTAGTCAGACCGGGGCCAAGGTAACCTCCTCCGGGTCACCGGCCCCTGCTCGGCGAGTCCCCTCAGCCACGCGGCCCCAGCACCGCGGCGGTGCGGCAGCCAGGCCCCCGGACACGGGAGCCGTCGGGTGGCCTCCTGTCCCATGGAAGCTTCCGGAGGCTGGGTGTTGGTGAGGATCCCGCCTTTCATCTCTGCTCTGCTTCCTTTCTGGGCACCTGGCTTTGCTCATAGACATTTCATTATTATTATTGTTATTATTATTTTTTGCTTCAAAGGCTCTTTTCAAGTTGTACATGTATGTGCAAGTGTCCACAAACACGTGTGCACGTGTGTGCGTGCACGCAGAGGTTCCGCAGTCCCCATCCCTGCCAACCCACAGCTCCCTCTAGACTCTTCCTGGCGGCACAGCTGGCTGGAGCTCTGCTCGGCGCTGTCTGTTCTGAGCCGTGCGTCACTGTCACCGCAGCTCCGAGTCACGTCTCTGTCCTGGGCAGGTGCTCAGAGCTGGAGGCCCACACCCTCCTGCACCCTCCACTGGCCATCCCCCTTCCCGCCAGGCCCCAGGTGTTCACGGAGTGTGTCCTTTGCACAGAGCCTCGGGCTGGGGACATGTGGCTTCTCTTCCTTTGCGGGGAACTGGCGAGTGGGGGGCTTCCCCCACGCTCACACCGGGATGTCCCCTCCCCCGGCTCATGCAGTCCCCTGCCCCCTCCAAATTACATCCAGACAGTGGTGGTAGCAGCCTTCTCTCTCCTCCAGCCCAGGGGCCCACCAGCTGGCCAAATGGGGCGTTTAATTGGAAAGAGAGGCTGGCAGGCCGCCCAGAAACCCTGAAGAAAGGCACCGAGTGACCCGCTTTGAAAACGTGCCACACACCTTCACCGTAGGTTTCTGTTTCAGACGCTTGAAGGGGGTCTTGGGACCGTTTGGGAATTACACCTGAAGTCACGCAGTGGCAGACCCCCAAGCCCTGGGACGGGGACCACGTGGTGGCAGAGCCTGAGCATTTCGTATAGATGGGGAAACTGAGGCAGAACAGAGGTGGGGAAAGAATTCATTCACTTTGGTTTGGTTCAGGTCTCTGGAGGGTGGTTGAAGGTTCTTTCTGAGACAGACCACATGGAATACTTATCTGCCAGCCCTTCCCTCCAAATCCTGGAGTTACAGCTGCCTTAGGGACTTTAGCCAGAGTTTTCCCCAATATTTTGGTCCTGCTCAATGATTCCTGAGCCTACCGGAACCCTGGGGTGAGCAGTAAGTGGTGTAATGACAAGTGAACAAAGGAGTGGATGGTTGGGGGGTGGAGACTCAGCCTAGGGCCCCAGGGGTTTACCCGCCCAGTAGCTGTAGCCTCTGCTTTCAGAGCCCAAGTCAGGGCCCATCAGGGCTGGAGTTAGGCCACAGGATGCAGGGACAGGGCATGTGTGAGCACAAGAGATTGAGGACAAGAGAAGGACCAGGGGGCTGGGGGCAGCTGGGCGGCAGGTCCAGGCCCTAGGCCCTGGGTGCTCTCCACTGAGAACACAGTGCTGGGATTTCACCATGGCGTCATGTGGCCAATGGAAGTCATGCAACTTGGTGACCGTGGCCAAGTGGCCAGACCTCCTGTTGCCCTAGTTTCTTCCTCTGTAGAATGGTGATGACCATATTCTGCCAATCAAGGGCTTGTCTCTGGAGCTGTATTCCAGCTCTGCCCTCTGCAAGATGTGTGACTGTAGGATAGTTTCTAAATCCCTGTGCCTCAGTGTCCTCAACTATGAAATGGAACAGTAACAGTCCTACTTCATGGGGCTGGGGGATGCAATGAGTTAATCCACATGGAGCATCTGGAACAATGCCTGGTTGGTGCTCCATGGGGCTTAACTGGTATTATTAGATGGTGGTGGTGATGATGAGGCATGGGGATAATGATAGTGGTAATGATGATGATGGTGACGATGATGGTGGTGGTGGTGATGGTGGTGGTGATGGTGGTGATGGTGATGATGGTGGTGATGGTGGTGATGATGTTGATGATGGTGGTGATGGTGGTGATGGTGGTGATGATGGTGGTGGTGGTGATGATGGTGGTGGTGGTGATGATGGTTATGGTGATGATGGTGGTGATAGTGATGGTGGCGATGGTGGTGATGATGGTGATGGTGGTGGTGATGATGGTGATGATGGTGGTGATAGTGATGGTGGCGATGGTGGTGATGGTGGTGGTGGTGATGGTGATGGTGGTGGTGATGATGGTGATGGTGGTGATGATGGTGATGATGGTGGTGATAGTGATGGTGGTGGTGGTGGTGATGATGAAATGAATACTTGTTATATGCTAAGATCTGCCTTAGCCATGGGGATACCATAGTGAGGAAGACAAATGTGGTTCCTGCTTTCCCAGGAATCAGCACTAATGACTGCATTAGCCAGTGAGTAGTAAACCAATTAGTGTATAAAATAATGTTGCGGAGGGAGGAGCTAGAGTCATGTGATGGGCGTGGCACCCCGTCAGGCCCCTTGGAGGAGGTGACCTTTGGATGGGAAGGGAGGGAGCCCGAATCAGGGGCGGGCATTAAAGACAGCCCCTCTCACGCCTCTGTCCCGTCTCTGCCCTTTCTGGCTACATTTTGGGGACCCTGAATCTACACCACTCTGGTTTACCAGATTTGAAATCTTGGTCTGGTTGTGTCCCCGCTGGGACTCAGTGGTCCCAGCTGCAAGGTGTGCGTGGGGAAGGCAGCCCGACACCCCCTTGGCCTCCTCCCCTCTGGCGGCCTCGCCGGCGTGGAGAAACTGACGCTGAGCAGTCGGCGCGAGGGGCCTCTCCGGGTCAGGGCCCCGGGAGGGTTGAACAGTTCACTTCACAGTGGGTCTCTGTGGCTTACCTGGACGGAGCTGGCTCCAGGAGCAATTTCCCCTGGATGAAACAATCCTTGGAATCTACCGTATATCATTCGCCATGACGTCTTCTGTTTGAACAGCGGCCGCCGGCGCAGGGTGAGCGCGGAGGCCGCGTCTGGGAGGGGCCCCGTCCCAGCCCCCGCCCCGGCCCCACGGAAGGCCCCGCTCGGGGGAAAGCAGGCATATGGAACCCATTTGGGAAATTCTTTCTGCATAAACCACTTTTTCCAGGTAAGACACATGCCCATATTGACTGTGAAAGATGAAATAGCGTGCGCGCTTTGCTGGCTACATTTTTATGGATCTTAATTAAACACATGGCCTCCCCGGGTTGGGAAATTGGACACTCTTTGAGCGGCCCCTTCTTAAGAGGTGGTGTTGGCCCAGGGGAGGCCAATTATAGCCTCCCGTCCTCCCACCTCCCAGGACCTCACAGACCCTCCGAGCGCTTGGAAAATGTGCGCCCGACAGAGGGGCTTTGATTCCGCACGTCTGGACAGCGTTAGGCCTGCTTCCAGGCCCGAGGCGGGCGGCGGGCGGAGTCCCAGGCGGCCGGCGGGGAGGCCTTGGAGACCGGGGCTTTCAAACTTCATTGAGCATCAGAGCTCTCCTTTCAGGCCCAATCACACGCGGCCTCCGATGGAAACCAGATGAGACGGCGGGGCTGGGGGAGGGGCGGCGGGGGAGGGGACACGTGGCCCCTTGCTCACCCCGGGCCCCGTGCTAGCGTGGGGTGATAGTCAGGACAGCCGCCGCCACCTAGATGCTCAGTGGCTTTCGAACGCCTGCCTGGTTCGTTACGTTCATTATTCCATTGAACAGGCACGAGGCCAAGCGAGGTAGGTGTGTTGCTGGGGCCATTTCGTAGCCAGCAAGGAGCAGAGGGACGTGGCCAGGGCCGCCCGGCCGGGACGTGGGGAGCGGTGGCGTTTGAGCCCCAGAAACCTGCGTGCTCGGTCACCCCTCTGGACCAGGACAGAGGAGCAGCCCACGGGGCCCACGGCTCTATCCGTGGTGCTTCCCGTGTCCTGGGCCCCGGTGGTCCCTATCCGTGTGGTGGTCTCCATGGCACCGTCCCCGTCCTGTGTCTGGCCGTGGCCTGGGCCCCTGGTATGCCCAGGTCCACAGAGCCCACAGACCCAGGGGTCCTCCCCAACAGCTGGAGCTCTGGGCCCCACCACGCGGGGCGGGCGCAACACACTCTCGGTTAGCGTGACGCGAGCACGCGTGTCTAGGGCCCCCGCCCGGATTTCCTGGGGATGGCTTTGGTTTGAGAAGAAGGTGTCTTTTCTTTGATCCTTTTTACATTTTAGGTTTCCACTTTTAGGGAAACATTTCATTTCATTTTCATTTCAGGGAAAGGTTCATTGATCAAGAAAAGTGTGCCATCCTCAGGGCTCGTCCTTGATGCTCCAGCCACGGCTCCAGACGCCCCAGCCAGGCCAGGGCACCTCGCAAGGTCAGGCGGATGGAGGCGTCATTTGCGCACAGGAAAAGCCGTCCGCCTTAGGTGTGCTCTTTGATGAATTTCGACAAATGCAAGTCGTCACCTAGCCTCCCTCGTGGTCAAGCTACAGAATCCGTCCTCCACCCCTAAGCCTCCCTCCTGTGCCCTCCCACCCCAGTCTGGCAACCCTGCATCTGCGTTCTGTCCCCATAGCTCTGCCTTCCCCAGAATGTCACAGCGGCGGGACCAAACAGTCCGGGAGGCTCCCGAGCCCAGCGTCTCCCTCTTGCCTTATGCCTTCAACATCCAGCCATGTGAACAGGGACGTCGCTGGCACCTTGCAGCCGGGCGGCCTCAGGGAGGCCAGGGCTGGGCCGACCCGGGCACCTGAGCAGCGAGCTTGCTCGCAGGAGGAGCGATGCTTCTGCTAGGCAGCCTCGCTAACTCGGGGCGGTAGCCAGTGCTGCCTCCACGGGCGGGCGGCAGATCACGGTCGTTTAGGTTCGTGCTCAGGACCGCCTGTCGCAGAGACCCGCCCAGAGAGAATTGAACAGGAAGTCCTGGGGAAGGTGGCGCGGGGCTGGGTAACCCGAGTGCTCAGGAGCAGGTGGACTCTTGGCTGCAAGGCGGTAGCAGCCTCTTCTAGCGCCGTGTCCCTCGAGCACAGTATCCAAGGGGTCACAGGGCACCTCCCCGTGGCGCTGCCCCTTGCTGGTGAGACCCCCTCTTCCAGGGGCAGCGCTCGTCTCGCCAGTCTTCCTGTGTCGCACGGGCCAGGCTGCGTCGCACGCTCACGCCTGACCCGGTCACTGGCAACAGAGGGGAAGGCTCTGTGCCGGGAGGGGCTCGTGGTGCACAGAGCGGACAGCCCCGGACAAAATGGGGCTCTCCTGGCGAGGAAGGGAGGAGGGGCCGGGGTGGGTACCAGCAGGGTCTGCTGGTGGCGTGTGTGCGTCTGACTGTGAGGGGCCCTCTGGACACCAAGGGCCTGGGCAGGGTGAGCTGTCAGGGAAACAGGCTGTCTCCATGCCTAGGTGACTGTGGGCCTTTCCCACAGTTTAGGTGGGATGAGCCTTATCTCTGCTCTTATCATGTCCCCCAAGAGAGGGGGCAGAAATGAATAATTTTTGACCTTTGCATGCTTGCCATCCATTCTCCCATCCCTTCATCTGTCCATCCATCCATCCATCTCTCCTTCCATCAATGCATCTCTCTATCCTTCTATCCATCTCTATATTCCTCCATCCATCTATCCATCCACCCATCTTTCCATCCCTCCTCCTCTCCTTCCATCCATGCATCTCTCTATCCTTCCGTCCATCCATCCATCCACCTTTCCACCCATCCATCTCTCCTTCCATCCATCTATCTCCCCATCCATCCATCTCTCCTTCTATCCATCCATCTCTCCGTCCATCCATCCCTGCATCTATCTCTCTATCCCTCCCTCCACTTCTCTCCCTCATCTCCATTATCATCTCCCTCCCTCCATCATCTACCCATTTTTCCATCATTCATCTCTCCATCCAGCCATCCATGCCCTCATCCCTCCTCTTCTCCATCCCTTCCTCCAGGTAACACCTGAGCCCTTGCTCTGGCCGGGCCCTGTGCTGGCTGGGGAGACGGGAGGGCCTGGGCAGGGTGCCTCACGGTTGGGGTGTGGAGGTCTCTCTTGGGCTGTACCTGTCACCAGCCTGGGATGCCTCAGGTGAGCAGCTGCCTTCAGTTCTCGTCCCGAGGTCCAGGCAGTGCAGATTTCTCCCGGCTGTACAGCCCCCAACACGTGCTGTGCTCGGTCAGAAAGATACTTTGTATCTTTCGTTGCTGTGTTTAATTAGCATTCGTATAAGCAAAATTTGAACATCAACATCTAGGTGCAGCTGGCCCTTTGTCTGGCGCTTTGCTCCCCTCTCGGCGGTGCCGGGGGCGGTGGGGCCACCCGGGTGGGAGCAGGAACTACTCACCTTGGCTTGCTCTCGCTGCCAGACTTTCTGGACGGCTCTGAAACTCCAGACTGGGTCTGTGTCCAGAAGCCTCCAGCCTTGGCCCGGGATCATCCAGGTTGATATCATCCGAGGATTACTGGGGCCAAATTATATGTTCGACTTGCTAATCTCCTTGTTAGCAACATTTGTTAAAAAGCGAAGCCTTTCTCTTGGCTGCACTGGCATTTTCGAGACTTACAGGGACACAGCCTTTGCTCTCCCCGCCCTGAGGCCTTGTGACTGGAAGTGGGTCGGTGGCAGCGGCTCCCCGGTGACGGTGGGAGCGGCGGGACGGAGGGCGGGAGACGGGCGGCATCACCCCGCGCCGGGACGGGAAGGAGAGCCTTCGAGGAGCCCCGCGCAAACGTGTTTTCGTTATTGAATGACCACTGAGAAGCTGGACGGCCGCAGGCGGAGGGGCGGGTGGAGCCACGTGCCGGGAGCGGGGTGCTGCTCCGGACGCGGCCGGCTCGGCTGTGTGCCGCGTCCTCGGTCGCGGAGAAACTGGGCGGCAGGAGCCGGGCAGATTGCTCCGGGACAATGGGCCCCTCTCCTGTCGGGGGGCAGCTCCAGGCCCAGACAATGGGCCGGGCCAGCCCCTCCTGCTGCCCACTGCCGGGACAGATGCCCAGGGGCCGCCGGCAGCGCCCTGGAGGTGACCTTGGGGCTGCCCCATCCCTCCGCGGAGGAGTCCCCGAGAGGGAGGGAGGAAAACAATGGGGCCCCATGCCAGGCGCCGGCCTCCGGCACGGGCCGGGGCTCCTGGGGGACAGCGTGGCCCGGCAGGTGCTGCCATTGTCTCAGGCCACTGGGCCCTTCCCTGGGGCCTCCCGGTGGGGAGGCAGGGCACCGGCCAGCACGCGGCAGGAGAGGCTGGGGCTGGAGGCCCAGGAGAACCCGCGGGGGTGCTTGCTGTGGCCATTCAGTCCTGCCGGTGGCCTGGCCCTGCACTGGCCCCAAAGCATCACTCAGAAAAGCAATTAGTGCCCACCGGCCTCCAACGGCCCAGACCCTGAGTGTCAGATTTTACAGTCAGACTGGCCCAAGGAAAGGACATTCTTTCCTGAGCTTGGGGCGCAGGCGGCGTTTTCTGGAGCAATGTGGGCTCAGAGGATGAGGGGCAAGCCTGAGGTTCTGCGTGTCCTCTGCTGAAAGACTTGCCCAGGGAGAAAAAGCACCCTGTGAGCTGACAGCCACCAACGGGCACACCAGCGGGTCTTCCCTCCTGGGAGGACAGAAACACGTGTGTGTGCATGTGCACGCATACACGCGTTTTTGTGGGCAGTGCACTGCACACCTGTATGAGGCTGCATGCTGTGCACGCGTGTATACACAGTGTGTATGTACATGCGCGCACATGTGCATGCGTGCATATGTGCATGTGCTGGGGATTTTTGCAAACATTTATTCAGGTGACCTTTATCACCTGCCGGGTATCTTGACTTTGCAGACGGGGAAACAGAGGCCCTGGAAGGCACCTTGCTTGGCTCCGACTCCTCAAAGCCCTCGGGCCAGGATGTACATGCAGGAACCCACGGCTTGGGCTTTTCCTCCCGACCGCTCACCTGCAGGCCCTTTCCTTCCTCGGCCTGCCGGCTCCACGATCTGGGGTCGTGCTTCCGTCCGCTACGGCTCTGAGACTGCCCTAGGCCCTGGAGGAGACAAGTGACAAAGTCAGTCGGGTCTCCGAGCTTGTCCCCAGAGGGAGACGGCTCCTCTGGAGGGAAGGGAGGGTGGAAGGGTTCTCAGAGGAGGCCCCGAGCCCTGCTCCAGGGGCCTGGGCGGGCTTCCTGGGAGAGGCCCCTCACTGGAGGGAAGGTGTGTGCGCCACCTGGAGGGGGCTGGGCTCCCTGGGGAGGCCTGGAGGCTGGCCAGGGTCAGGTGCCCACTGTCACCAGCTTCGCTGCAGGGCTGTGTATGGAGCTGAGTTCAAGGTCGGCCTTGCAGGCCCACACAGCCGAACCTGTTCATGGAGGTGGATGCTTAGGGCTTGGCAGGTGGTCCAGGTGGCCCCTCAGTGGGGTCCACGTCCTGCCCCGCCCTGGTGCCCTGTCCTGGGTGGCTCTGTGCTGTCTTCCGCCTTGGCGGTCCCTGGGGCCCTGGGCTCCATCTGCGGTGCGGGGTGGGTGGGGGACTCCAGGCTCTGACGGGCCCGTGTTTCCCAGCTGTGAGGTTGGACCATCCCCGCCCTGCCCCTCCGAGCTGCAGTTCCCTCACCTGTAATGTGGGCTGTTTGGCACAGTGCTGAGAGTTCCGACAGTGTTCCTGTCATTTCTTTTCATGTTAAATGCACGAGAGTGGCCCATTAACATTCACGCTGTAGCTGGTGTTTCACCCGAGGACTCCTTCGCCTCCCCGACAGTGGCCTGCCACGGGCTCTCTCGTTGGTCTCAGCAGTTCTCCCCTCCACGGGGCATGTTTTTTGCTCCTGACTGATTCCGGCTGGCCTGTCGGTGCCCAGGGATCAGGTGCTGCCACCCAGGCCCTGGTCCTCGCGGGGGAGGGCGAGGATCAGCCTAGGACCAGAAATGCACGCGGCGGCTTTCAAAGTGGGGGGGTCTAGGCCTGGCCCGCCTTGTGGACTGTGCACGACTTTCTCCAGGTTGCCGTCTGCCCGGGGCAAGCTGCCGGCCCGGGCTCCTACCGAGACCGCCCAGTGTTTGGAGGAGGACCGCAGGGCATGAGGCCAGAGCGGGAGGCTCATCGAGGTACCCGGGGACACGGAGTACGGAGGCCAGCCCGGCCTTCTCTGCCCGGGCTCTCTGGCCAATCTGTGGGACAGTGCTGCTTTGCACCCGGTGACACCTGGTGATTTTCTAGGGGTTTCTACTTTGCTCATTTAGAACCACAGTGACCCTATGGGGTGGGTGGCACACGAGGCATTTGGCCCATTCTACAGATGGTAAAACCGAGGACCAGAGAAGCCAGGACTTGCTCAGGTTGCACATGAGTCTGGGGCAGCGCCGGGCATGTGGGCGAAGGGTCTCAGGGGGAGGATGGTGCTGGGGAGGCCTGACCCGTGGCTGCCCTGGGCTGGGCGGAAGAGCCCGGCGCTGCGGGGTCTGGGCCAGGCAGGAGCGTGGGGCTGTCTCCTCCTCGAGTGAACAGGCCCCGACGGCTGCGTCATGGGGCGTTGTTGAGGGACACGGTTCAATCTGACTGTCACAGGGGCACTTTCGCAGGCCACCGCCCGACTGCGGTGGGTGTCTGGGAGTGGACCGACACCGGCGCTCTTGGCGAGGCCCCGAGGACCATGCAGGCTGCGAGGTGACGGGGGGCGGTGGCCTGGCTTCCACGCACCCGTGGGGCCCTTGAGGGGCCTGTGGCGGCGGTGGACCTCGGCCCCCCGAAGGCTGTAGGGAGGGCAGGCCCTGGAGGGAGCCGCAGAAGGCCCGTCTGGACGGCGCGGATTCTCCGGGCACGTGGCCCGTGGGCCCGCGGCAGCGCGGAGAACGCGGAGGAGCCGGTCAGGGCCAGGTGCTCAGAGCCCAGGCCCAGCGGGGGGTCAGCCCCTCCGCCGCCTTGTCTGAAAAAAGGGGGTGACGACGCAGCCTTCCTCCACCGAGTCAGGCCGGGAAAGCTCTTGTGTCGAGGCTGGCACTCGGCACGCGCAGGCGGACTGCGTGCGCGGTGCTGGGGGCGCTGGGCCGGTCTGCGTGGGCAGAGCCGCGTTGCGCCGGGCTGGGCGGAGCCTTCCTTCGGGGAAGGGACTCCCGGGGGCCGGTGGGCGCCGAGCCATGGCGTCTAGGCAGGCTGACGCACATGCGTGCCGGGGGCGGGATTGTCCCGTGGCTCCGTCTCTGGCGGGGGCCGGGCTGAGTGTGGGGCTGTGTCTGCTGGGGACGGGCCGCTGGGCGCACCGGCCGGCCAGGGGAGCTGCGCCGTCGTGGCAGTGACGCAGTAGCCGTGGTGACGCAGTAGCCGTGGTAAAGCCGCCGCCGTGGCTGGCAGTGCGGTCTCCTCGCTTACAGATAAGGCTCAGCAACTTGGCAGCTGGCGCAGGGTCCCACGGGCACCCTGGCGGGGTCTGCCCCACGCCTCTCCTGCGCCTTCCGGGGCCCTGCCTCAGTTTCCTCACCGTGTCCTCCGGCCTAGACTTGGGCTCCCGTCTCTCAAGCTGGGCCCCTGTGACGGTTTCACCCTGCCCGGGTCCCAGAGGGTCTGGCCCCCTGAGGAAGGGCCGGCGAGGGGTGGCCGGCCGCAGCCCGGCTGGGGTGAGGTGGCAGGTCCACGCGGCCTCCCAGTCTGTCCCGCGCCCGCCAGCCGGCCCCGGAGAAGCGGGCCGACTTGGCGGAGGTCTCCAGCCCTTGGAGACGTTTGTCCCCCTCCTGCCCCCATCCAGCTATGACAAGTGGGCTTTCAGCAGATATGACAGCCACTGGTGGGGGGTCCCTGGCCTCTGTCCATGTCTCCACACTTGACTTGCTTGGAGTTCACTGGCCCGAAATAATGTCCCCAATGCGAGTCGGCGGACGGAACATTCGGAGTGGACGGTTTGCGCCCCCCCTTAATACATTAAACATGCATTGCTGGGTCTCTGCCCCGTCCCTCTGACAGCTGTGCAAAAATAAAGAAAATTCAGTTTGAACTTAAAAAGCCGGGGCTTAATTTATGTCCCGCACCTTTGTCTGCCGGGTCCTTTTTCCTCTTCCGATGGAAAGGCCCCAGGGAGCGGGAGACAGGGCCCGGCCACCCCACGTGGCCCCGCGGTGCCCAGGCCTTAATAGGGGCGCCCAGTGGCCGGCGTGGAGGGGAGTTTTCAGATGGAAATGGGCCGGGACAATGCAATCATCTGTCTCGCAATCTGTTTTGAAGGGGAAAGAAAGGGCGGGCGGAGAGGAGAGAGTTGTTTTCTACCGGGAGAGGTTTCATTCAGAGTTTTATAGGAAAAGACAGATGTCATGAATACTGATGTGGAGGGCCCGGCTCTGGTAGAGTTTTTGTAATTTTCCGAGTTGTAAAGACAAAGTGTTTTAATGACACAGGGAAACACATGTTGACGGGTGGGGCTCGCGGCTTGTTCTGGTCCCTTCCTCCCTCCCTCCTCCGTCTCTCCCCCTTCTTCCCTCTGTCCCCCTCTCGCGGGAGGAATCCAGCGTTCTCAGGCGAAGGGGACCCGGCGAGTTCTGTCCCCCGAGCGTCGGGACACGCAGGTGGGGGGCGCCGCGGGTGAGGGTCAGAGCCCCACGGGGCACTTCCTTTCCTTCCGTGCCCTTCCCGCCCACCTTCTGGGAACTCCGGGCTCCCGGGATGTCCGATTCCGGGCACGGAACGTGTTGGCCTCAGAGAGGCATTGGTCTGTGCAGCGAGCATGTATAAAGCGCCGTCTGTATGCAGAGGGCTGGGAACACAGGTGGGTGGGGCGTGCTCCCTGTCTTTCAGGAGCTGCTAGTCTGAGGGAGGGGCAGAGGGTCAGACAGGCAAGGTCAGGGCATGACCTGCGGGAGAGGGCTCTGCCTCGGGCTCTCTGGGAAGTCTGGACCGGGCTCCTAAGGGAGGTGCGGTCCCCAGCCCGCTGGTACCTCCCGCCAGCCCTGAGGTGACAGGACAGGTGCTAAGCCTCCCGTTTGATGGATAAGGAAACTATAGTCCGGAGGCATGGAGTGACAAGCCCCAGAGGGGGCCCTGGGAGCTCCAATCCAGACCGGCCCTGCTCTTCCATGGCCACCAGACGACGGCCTGTGTGGTCGTTCGGCACACGCCGGTGTAGGCAGCTCCCACAGGACCCTGTCGGGGAGGCTGCTAGGATGCTCATTCTAGACACGGGAAACAGAGAGGCCAAGGAACTTGCCCACAGCCACACAGCTTTTGCCTGGCAGAGGCCCTCTTGAGGTCAGAGCTGTTTCATTATTATTATTATTGTTATTATTTTTTGAGACAGGGTCTCACTCTGTCGCCCCAGGTAGAGTGCAGTGGTGTCATCACAGCTCACAGCAACCTCAAACTCCTGGGCTGAAGCGATCCTCCTGCCTCAGCCTCCCGAGTAGCTGGGAGTATAGGTGCTCACATCATGACGCCTGGCTAATTTTTCTATTTTTAGTAGAGACGGGGTCTCCCTCTTGTTCAGGCTGGTCTCAAACTCCTGGCCTCGAGTGATCCTCCCATCTCCGCCTCCCAGAATGGTAGGATTACAGGCATGAGCCGCCGCACCTGGTCTATGTTTTATTATTATCATTTTTAATTGTGGTAAAATGTAGCATAGTATTTGTCACTAACTGTAACGGCGCAGCTGCAGGGCATGGAGCGCATTCACAGTGCTGGGTAACTGTTGCCACTGTCTACACCTAGAATTTGCTCCTCGTGCCCGACAGACCCTCTGTACTCGCTAAGCAAAAGCTGCCGGCCCCTGGGGACGTGCATTCCGCCGCCTTCCTCCGCGGCTCGCCCGCCCGCCCAGGGCCTCTCTGCGCCTAGTCCTGCAGTTGTGGCCTTTTGTGTCTGGCTTATTCCACACAGCACAGTGTCCTCGAGCTTCGTCGCCGTGGTGGCCCGTGTCTCGGTTCTCTCCCCTTTTCTGGCCGAATGATCTTCCGCTGTGTGGACAGGCCCGTTCTGCTCGTTCATCCGGGTCCCGACGGCGGAGGTGTTGTCGAGGATGATCGCTGTGCCGCCCCACAGGCGGGTGTCCCGCTGGCCGGGTTGGGGACCCCTGGCCAGCGCGGGGAGGGGCTTCTCCGAGACTCTGCAGACGCCCCCACAGCCCCGGCGGGGTCAGGGCCGTCCCTGTCAATGGGACCCAGCAGTAGGGGGCCTCGCTTGGCACCTGTTGTATGCGGGCCCTGCGCTAGGCACAGGCCAGGTGACTCAGGTGAAGAAGCTGCCATCCCCTAGTGGAGAGGCAGGGTGGGCGCACCCAGCTCACGCGTCCATCCAGTAAGCAAGTACTGAGTGCCGTCTGCATACGGCCTGCAGCTGGCGCTGGTGGCCCAGCCCTGGGATCCGACTCCCAGCCTCGGAAGACCCCCCTCCGCCACGGGAGGGGTCAGAGGGTGCGTACCCTCCTCAGTCACCTGCTGGGGACAGGGGACATTTGCGTTCACTTATGTCCTGAACGCGCCCTTTCCTGTGGCAGGGAGTTGTCTCAGATGAGTCACCGATCAATTATCAATTGCCCACTGTGTTTCTGGGCTTGGCACAGGTAGCTGAGTGGGGCAGGGTGACTGATTCCCCCTGTGCCCCCCTGTCCCCTGCCCTGGGTCACCTTGAGCCACCTGCGGCCCCACGTGCTGCCTGGCCCACCCCACGTCCGGGGGCTCCTGGGCGTGAGCCCAAGGGTGTCAGCTCCCAGACGGCCGGCATGGGGTGGGCTTCCCAGTGGGGCCCCTCTCTGGGCCTGGAAGGCTGGGGAGCTTATGGCCAGGTGACCGGGATGGCGAAGGGCACCAGTGAGCCCTCGCTTGGGCCTCTTGGGGCCTGGGGACCTCGGGGCCAGATGCGAGAACTCCCGCCAGGAGGGTGTGCAGGGCCGCGGCGTGGAGGTGCTGGGGTGGAGTCAGACCAGTCCTGCTTCCCCTCGCAGCTGGGAGACCCTTGCAAACATCTTCAACTCTCAGTGCCTTAGTCCCCTCATCTGTGAAATGGGTCTGATAAGAACGTGGGAAGGATGGAGGTGCGGAGGCCTTGCCGGCGCCCGGCCCGTAGCAGGGGCGCAGCCACTCGGCGGTTAGAGGAGCCGCAACGCTCCCTCTGGGGCACTCGGACACCCAGGGTGGAGCCGCCTGGAACTGTGCGGCCCCAGGTGGCAGAGCTTGGCTCGGGGCCCCTCCCCAGGAAGTCTCCCTCACCTCGGCACCCACACACTTCCTCCTCGCCCCTCACAGGCAGCCGCCGCCGACCTCCCAACCAGGGCAGACCCCACCCAGCTTCCCGAGCACGCACGGGCGCCGTTTCCCCCGAGGGCGAGACCGGTCTACCCGCACTGCCCGCCGTCTCCCGGGCCCACAGTGCGGGGGCTCGTTCCGCACAAAAGGCTTGAGAGTGGCGCGTTCACACTGACGGGGGGCCATGCCGTCCAGGGGCTGGGGCCACGGGGCCCCTGTGATCCAGTTTGGGAAACGTGGTGAGGGTCAGGGGCTCTCAGGCCTGGGAGAGTCACCGCCCTCAGTTTACCCCTCTGTCAAGCAGGGGCTTGGCCTGGGCTTCTCTGTGCGTCCTTCTAGCATTGATGCTCTGAGTTCATTGTCCCAGGGGTGGGACAACTCGGGGGGTGGCAGGGAGCTGCTGCCATCTCTGGGAATGAATGTGCTTTGGGCGACGCTGCGCAGGGAGTCTTGGCTTTTGAGGGAGACTGAAGCACACTTCTGCTCGCCGACCCCCAGAGAACGGGCTCACCGCCTCCCAAGGCAGGTCCGGCCGCCCGCCATTCCCTCCAGACCTGAGCTCCCACCGTCTCTCATACGTGTCTCCGCAGCATCTGCCATCCGGGAGAGGCACGCGCCCTCGGCCTCCTGGAACGCACGGCCGCGTGTGGCCAGGGCGCTGCGGAGGGACGCGCCAGCCCGGGGACCGCAGGCAGGAGCCTGTCCATGCTCCTGGGAGTCCAGATGAGGCTTCGAGCCTGGGCCCTCTCAGAGCCCGACCTCTGTGCACTCCTTGGAATTCCTAGACTGGAGCCGTGGTCAGAGAGCCCGGCCGGTCTGAGCCGTGCGTCCGTGGTGCCAAAGTGCTCTCCAGGAAGGGGGCTCCACGCAGGTCCCCCTGTACCGCTGCTCCCCAAATCTCACCACCATTCTTCTTTGCCAATCCGGTAAGTGCAGAACAAGAGTTTAGTTGTCCATGCTTCAAGTTGATTTAAGTACGACGGAAGTATGCTTTGATTGTTGGTAAAATGCAACATTTTGTTACTTGTATTTACTGGCCATACTTTGCTTTTATGAATTACCCAATTGTATCTTTTGTCTATTTTTCTATTATTGTATTTTTTTCTTATTGATTTATAAGAGCTCTTTGTATATTAAGGATATGAAGAAGGTGACCCTTCATGGATGGTTTATTCATGGATGACATTTCTCTTTTATGGAGTGGGCAAATAGAACTTTCACCCTTTCTCAAAGTGAGCTGATGTTTGAAATTTTTATCTATTTTTCCTTATTTGGTTTTATGTTATTCTTTGCATTTTGCAGCTGTCTGAGCACAGAAGCCCCTGAGGGAGCTAGAGAAAGCCACGTGGAGAGCTTGATCTCGGGGCACAGGGCGGAGTGTGACGGCGTCTGCGTGTCCCCCTGTGCAAGAGAGGATGTCGGGGTTGGCACTTTCTGGGCGCCTTCCTTGGCCGGCAGATGATGGGGGAGGACGGGACCACCGCCACCCTCCCGATCCATGCCGCCCCACCCCTACCCAAACACGCAGTCACTTCTTTGGGGACAAGCAGATTTTTCAAACAAAGTTTGCCAAATATGCACATTTTTTTTCCTCCAAGGCAGATGCAAATGGTCTTTTCAAATCAGTTTGGAGGAAAATAAATGAGCCCATGCTGAGGCTTCCATAAATCTTTGCGTAGCCACAAGGGTGAGTTTTGGGCCCGATGAAGGGCCCAGTGTGTGGCTTATGAATGATGCCCAGTGATGGCGCCCCTGCCCCCGCCTTCCTCCCTTCCCCTCCGCCGCCCCCCAACCCAATTTGAAGTTGGACATTAATGTTTTAAGACAAAGGGACCTTTGGGCCTTTCTCCCCCTCCTGGAGGAAGTCTCCCGGTGAAATATTTGTCCTGACTTTGCTCCGGGTGTGACTGGGGCTCGTGTCTCGGGGCCAGGCCTGTCTCCAGGATGATCCACGTGCCGGCCTTCTGCCCGGGGGCTCCAGGACCCCCCGGCTGCAGACAGCACTCTGCTCCTCCAAGGGGGTCACCCCTCCTGTCCTGCCATCTCTGCTGGGTCTTGGATCACGCTCAGAAGGGGGCGTTGCCTCCTGATGGGTCTCTCTGCCTCTGTCCCCGTCCTCACTCCAAAGTGTGGCCAGCCGAGCGGTACGAGAGGCCCCGAGCCTGTCTTCCCTGGGAGGCTCCCGCGATCAAGCCTGGAGCCTCTGCTCAGCACCCTGGAGACGCTTCTCTCTCCCCACTCCCGCATGTACTCTGCACCCCGACCGGCCCCAGGTGGCTCCGCACGTGCCCTCTACCCTGCACCTGGAGTGGCCCCACACCTTGGCACCTGCGGTGGCTCTGGTGCCACCAGGCCCACTTGAAGGAACCCTGCTGGCTCCTTGTGATCGATCCCAAGGTTCACCCATGCTTTGAGGCCTGACCTCCCTCCCCGATGCCTGGCGCTGGACCGCCCCGCCTGCCCTGGCCCCACCCGGCACTTTCCACCCAGGACTGCCCTGTGTCCTCCTGAGCTTGCCCCACGCTGTGTCTGTCGGACCCCTTTCTCGAAAATCGCCTGAGGGCAGCAGGCAGTGTGTAGGGGCAGCTGTGAGCTGGGGGTGTCACCCTGGGTGGGCCTGGAGGGGGCCGCAGTGTGCCCAGTGGCAGGGGGGCGGTGCCCACTGGCTGCAAGACATGCTGGGCCACTTGCCCACCCCTGCCTGGGTGTGTGTAGCAGGTTGAACTGTGTCTCCCCCAAGTTCATGTCCATCTGGAACCTCAGAATGTAACTTTATTTGAAATTGGGTCTTTGCAGATGGGACTAAAGTAGGGACTTGAGATGTGGCCATCCTAGATTGGGAGGCCCTAAATACAATAAATGTCCTCCTAAAAGACAGAAGACACAGCACCAAGGAGACGGAGGCAGAGACTGGAGCGAGGCAGCCATAGGCTGGAAACGCGGAGCCCCCGGAAGCCCCAGAGGTGCGGGGCTGGGTTGGGGGCTGCGCTCTGCTCACACTCGATTTCACTCCTGGCCTCCAGGAGTGAGAGGGACACGTTTCTGCCATTCTAAGCCACCCAGTTTGTGGCGATCTGTTATGGCAGCCCCGGGAAACTAACACGGCATCTATCGCCAATGGCCCTAAAACTGTTTTGAAGGACCCATTTCTCACTTGTCGGGTCTCCTTTGAGCAGAGCAGCTCCTGCCTGTGGCTGCTGCCCAGACCACTATCTGCCCAGCCCAGGCCCACAGGGCCCCAGGCACTGTCTCCTCTGACCTTTACGGCCACCCTCGGAGAGTGGCTGCTGTCCCCCCTTTCATAGATGGGGAAACTGAGGCTCAGAGGGACAGGCACACAGTCAAGGCCTCAGAGCTTAGCCACTTGGGCTGGCCCCGGCCTGTGGCCTCTGCCCCCTGGTGACTTGGCCCAGGCCATGGGGTGAACCGAAGTAGCCAGATCGTCCAAGCACACGTGGTCCTGCTCCGTGGGTCCAAACGACACGTGTCCCTGAGTCGGCCACGGCTGGAAGGCCATGGACTTGACTGCTGCCTGCACGCTCGCCCGGGAAGCAGCCCACTGAATGGACACATACCTGGCCCCGAGGGGGTGAATCGATGACGAAGCCAGTCCGACAAGCTCTAGGGACAACAGCCACTAACCTTCCAGTCGCCTATGCACATACACATTGACAAACAGAAAATAGAGACAAACTGCACATATAGTTTAATATGTTGCTGTTTTTTCAGTAAAAATGGCATGATTACCATGTCCCCTTTATCCTAACGTACTCCTTGAAGATGTGACTTTTTTTTTAAAAGACAGGATCTTGCTCTGTCACCCAGGCTGTAGTACAGTTGTTTGCTCACTGCAGCCTTGAACTCCTGGGCTTAAGTGATCCTCCTGCCTCAGCCTCCTGAGTAGCTGGGTCTACAGGTGTGAGCCACCATGCCCGGCCTGAGACATGGCTTCTTGTGGTTGCATGTTGTTCCACAAGGAGTACTGAGCACGTGACACATGGAGGGCAGGGTGCAGGGGTGAGGGCCCGCACAAGCAGGGCCTGGCAGAGGGAGGCCCCAGGGTTGCTGGAGCAGGGCTGCGCTGGGGAGAGGGTGGGCAAGGGGGTTTGGGGCTCAACTGCGGGAAGCTGTGAGTGCCGGAGAGAGGGCATCACACTGTTGGAAGTTTTGAGTGGGGCGGTGACGTCCGTGTTTCTCTCTGGCCTTGGGGAGGACAACCCACAGGGGCTGTTGGAAGTGGGACCTCAGGCAGTGGCTTGTCATTGTCCAGGCTGCCAGGGGCCAGGCTGCAAGCTGGTCATTTACTAATTTGCTGACTGACTAACCAACTAACTAATTATATAACCAACTAACAAACCAACCAATTAAATTACCGACTAACCAACAAGTCAATTAATTAAATAACCAACAAACCAACACCCAAAACAGCCAGTCAATTAACTTGTCCCTCCCTCCCCCTCCCCCCTCTCTTTCCCTCCCCCCTTGCTCCCTCCCTGCCTTAATGGGGATGGATCTTGTTCCCCTGGTAGTGCTCCCAATTCCCAAGTGCCTTTGGCATATTCCATTGGGCAGTGCATAGCTCGCCCCATTTTCTGAGAACACCCTGGATCATGCCCCTTGGCGACGCAGCCACCTTCTACCCGTAGATGGGCAACATCTGGAGGGGCTCTCAGGATGCAGAGGAGCCAAGTCTCGAAGCAGGCCTGGGGTCTCCCTTGACACCCATGCGCATCTTGCAGCAGCCTGTCACATCTGGAATCACAGCCAAGGGCTCCAGGTCCATGGAGCTACCCACTTGTTCTACCGCTGTGACAAGACATTCCAGACTGGGATGGGATCTTGGAATCTTGGAGACCTTTCTCCACTCCGACATCTAGTTTCTTCACCCAGAGAAGGAGCTTCCAGGTTTAGCACCTGATGGCAATTCCCCCTAGGAGGACACTGCTGTGGCAGAGATGGCCAAGGGCGGGAACTCCTAATATCTTCAGTTATATATAAAGAAACTGAGGCTTGGAGAAGTCGAGTGACTTTCAAGGTTACTCAGCCAGCTTGAAAGGGAAGGAGCCGCGATCCAGACCTGGCCTGTGTGCTCCAGAGCCAGGAGGCTTTCCTGCAGGGCCTTCAGGAGACAGCTTGTGTCTCCTGGCCAGCGGCCACCTCCCACCTCCTGGCACTGCCCCCCATTACATCTGACACAAAGGCTTGTCCCAGCATGTCTGGCTGGTTTTCCAGCTCCAGCCTGGCTCAAGATCTCATCTTGTTTGTTGGACTCATTCCCAGTGCAGAGGTGGCTGAGCTATTAGCAACAGAAGGAATCTGGGCTCCACCACAAACCCATCCATCCATCCACCACCCACACACCCACCTATTCACCTATCCATCCATCCATCTATACATACATATGTACGTACCTGTATCCATCCATCCATCCATGTAGCCACTCATCCATCCATCTATCCAATCATCATCCACCTATACATACATATTACCTATACCTATCCATCTGTCCATCTATTCACTCATCCATCCATCCATCCACTCATCCAACCATCCATCCACCTATATGTACATATGTTTGTACCTATACCTATCCATCCATCCATCCATCCATCCATCCATCCATCCATCCATCCATCCATCCATCCATCCATCCATCCACTCACCCATCCATTCATTTATCCCACATCTATTTATCTCCAAAGTCTGGTTTAGTGTAAACATCTACTGAGCAAATGCCCCAGTGGGCCCTGTATTGGGTATTTCCTGGTCCTGCCTCATCTCGTTTCAATGCACCCTCCTCACTGTAGCCCTTTCTGAGACATGGGCTGCCCACAGGTGGAACCTGAGAGCGCCTACTCTCAGCTGTCCTGGTCTGTCCTTTCTGCTCTGGGTTCTCTGCTGGGATGCCTTCGGGAACTGCTCCGCCATTTGGACTCACACAAAGACCCAGCAGTGCAAGGAGGGCCAACTTCTCTCAGACCACCCTCGACACTGGGTTGGGAGCTGGTGGGTAAAGTCTCCGCTGCCCTGTCTCCTGGGCGGACACTGGCGAAGTGCACACCCCACGCCAGCCCTAGGTGCTCACGGCAGCACCAACTCCGATCGGCTCATCCCCTGCCCTGACTCACGCCTCCTGGTCTCTGCTTCTGGGCCTGACCCCCGAAACGTGTCGCCTACACAAGCCCTTTTCTCAGGCTCAGGCAGATCCCAAAGGCCACTGAAACATTTTCGGGACTCTGCCAGTTTAGAGCAACTAGGAATCCACACAAGGGAGATGCACCCATCAGTTTACGGTGAGAGGCCTCACGCTCATTCATTTATTCATTTGTTCTTTTTCACTCATTCATTCAGCCAGTCAGGCTGCAAGCTTCTTTGGGATGGCAATCATGCTTGTCCCAACTCTTTTCCTTATTGTGACCACCCACGTGGTAGCTGATGCTGAATAACTTTTGTTGACTTAGTTGAGGGGGCAGAAGAGTAATGAAGGGGGGAGATGCTGGGGCCAGACAGACGTGCGTTCAAATCCTGGCTCTACCACTTTGTAGAAGCTGGGTCTTGGGAATGTCATCTTACCTCTCTGAGCCTCATTTTTCACATCTGCAAAATGGGCACAAGAACACCTATTTGAGGGGATCCTGTGAGACTGCCATGAGATCTCATCCCATCAGGCCCTTCACACAGAACCTGGAGTGTGGTGGGCTTGCCGTTCAGGACGAGGTATAAGCTGTCAGGAACGGGATGGGTGTAAGCAGCAGTCTTGGGCTGGGGCCTGGCGCCCCAGTCCTGTCAGCCTGCCTCAGTCTCCGAGGCCGCCCAGCACGTCTCTTGGCCTTGGTAATGGCCAAGAAAATCAGCAGCCCACAGTCTGTCGGTAGGAACTCAAAGAAACAAACACCTTGGTCGCCAGGAGGGGACGGCCACCTTTCCCTCCCGGCGGGCGGCCGACAGCAGGCGCGACGCGGCGATCAAAGGCGCTCCTGGGCGATCAGCCTTGCCCCGGCCGGGCGAGACGTCCCTGGGAGAAGTGTCGCCCCTTTCTGTGCGTGGCAGCTGGCTATGAAATGGGAACGTTTCAGAGGCTCAGACCCACCCTGCTCTTTGGAAATCTCCGCCCGCCCTTGCTCAAGTCCCAACAGCATCTCCTTGCCGACATTTCATGAGTCACGGAGGCTAAATTTGTGACTTCCAAACCCCCAGAAGTGGATTTAAAGATAATAAAAACTTTCCAATAGGAAACATGCCTGGATACAGGCGACGAGTGACGCCTGGGTGAGGCGAGGTGCCCTTCGGGGCTGAGGGCCCGGTGGGCCAGTGCGCGTCACTTTCTCCGCAGGCCCTGGGAGGGCCTCCCTGCAGTGGGAATCATGGATCCCTGGCGTCCAGTGTGGGTTACAGTTCTTGAAGGGACATACCAGATCGGTTTTTTCTTTTCTTACTATCACTGTTTTAGCTGTCTTTTAACAAGAGCGTCCTGCATCTCATTTCTGTGTGTTCTCACATTATCCCTAAGAGCAGGATAATGGCATCATGCCCATTTCACAGATGGAGAAAGTAAAGTGCAAGAAGAGGAGATAGCGCTCTCAGAATAGCGCAGCTGGGGAGTGGAGGGGCCGGGGCTTGAAACTGGGCGGCTGGCTGCACAGCCTGCATGTCAGAGCCTTTCCCAGCTCTCGCACGGGCATGGCAGTCTCCTGTCCTGGCCCCTGGGGTCTGAGCTGCACAGGACAGGCTGGGGGTGAGGTGTGGAGAGGGCCCTTTGAGGCTGCTGGTTCGTGGGTGGCCTGCTGTACCCCACTGCCTGCTTTCATGAGCTGCCAGCGCCTCGCAGCCCTGGTCCAGAGCCTAGGTGGGTCACTTGGGGACATGGGCCCTCGTTCCTGGAGAGGGAGCCCACGGGGGGAGGTGGAGGGGCATCCCAGGGTTGGCGGCCGGGGCCCCCAAGCACGTCCCGGCCTGTAGACAGCTCCCGCTGCCCAGGCTGACCATGGGGCCGTCCTGCCTGGTGCCAGCCAGCCCAGCCTCGTCTGGACTGCCCTTGCCAAGCGGCCCCTTTGACTGTCCCCATCTGTTTGCCCACCGAGTCCAGCGGGTGTCCCCTGGCCTGGGGCCCAGCTACAGCCTGGGAAGCACCAAGCTCCATCCATGGCTCTTTGTTTCAGTTTTTGCCCGATCTGCAGTAAGGCCAGCAAAGACCTCAGAGAGCGCTGGGTCCGACCTCCCGCTCTGCAGACGGGGAAACCGTGGGCTAGAGGGGAAAGGGGCAGGGGGTGGCAGGATGGGGCAGTCCTGTGCCCTTTCGTGACTACTGGCTAAGCCCGTTGTCCCCAAGAAGCCCTTGTCCATGCGGCCTTAGGAGCCACGGTGGGGGTGGGGAGGCTTTGGCACTGCTGGGCCAGTCTGGGCTCTGCTGAGATGCCACCAGCTTCTCGAGAAGGGGCCAGGGGCCGGGCACTGGGGTGCTCAGGACTGGCCACCGCCTCCCTGCCGCTCCCGCTTCTCGTAGGTTTGACAGGCAGGGTCTCTACACTCGTGCTAGGAACTCCATATACCCGCTCAGTGAGTTCCGGCTGCTGTAACAGAATGCCACGGAACGGGGGCTCATACACAACAGAAATTTATTTTTCACAATCTGGAGTTTAGAAATCCAATATCAAGTTTCTGATGAGGGCCGACTTCCTGGTTCACAAATGGCACTTTCTCACTGTGTCCTCACGTGGCGGAAGGGGTCTGCGGTCTCCCTACGGGGTCTCCTTTACTAGGGCACTGATCCCCTTCATGAGGATCTGCCCCATGACCTAGTCACTCCCACGGCCCCTTCCTCCTGACACCATCGCCTTAGAGGTTGGGTTTTACTGCGTGGACCCGGGGGACAGGAGCATTCAGACCACGCACGGCAGCCCTCTGGTGTCAACACCTGCCCAGCCGGCCGGTGCCGGGCCACCCGGTGCCCGTCTCCTCTCCTTTGGGGGAGAGCAGCTGCTGTGCTGGTGGGAACCCCTGTTCTGGGGACTGACGCCCTGATACCACCAGAAACCAGGCTGCTGTCGGGCAGGGGTGAGTTTGGATCGGGCGGGACCGATTTTTGCACGGAGCCCCTCACGGAGGAGTGGAGGTGCCCCGTGGGGAGGACGAGGGCATAGACAGACGGAGAAGAGAGCCCGTCAGAGGCGAAACTCTGCAGAGCAGAGCTGAGATCCCAGCCAAACCACAAATGAGAGCTGCCCGTGTGATGTCAAAGTTTCTCGTAGTCGCATTAAAAAAAACACAAATGGGTGAAATTTATTGTAATAATGTATTTTATTTAACTTGATATATCCAAAAGGCTAACATTTCAACACATAATCAATATGAAGTAATTTTTTTGTATCTTTTGTTGATGTATCAAAGCTGCACACATTTTTGGAGCACACATGATATTTTGATAAACTGAGGTGTCCATTACAGCAAACATCTGTCTTTTCTTTGTGTTGGGAACCTTACAATTCTTCTCTGCTAGGTAATAGAAAGCCTCCTTAATGGGACATTTTTCACCTTTTTTATTGGTGAAAAGTCTTTACAGTCCAATATGTTTCCATTCAAACTAGCCACATTTCCAGTGCCCAATCGCAAGGGTGGCCCATGGTGACAGGTGCTATTCTAAGAACTTTACATGTATTAATTCACCCACTCCTATGAAGTAGGGTGCTGTTGTCATCCCCATTTATTGTGTTGAAGCAATGGAGGCACAGAGAGGTTAAGTGATTTGCCTAAGATCACACAGCTATTGAGAGGTGGGGTCAAGATCTGAACCCTGAGTTTTATTTGCTAGAAGTGCTTTGTAAACTATTTCATAAAGCCTGATCATTAATTAATCAGCAAGTCAATTCATAGAGTAGCTCCCCAGGAATGGAGCGGAGCCATCGAACGTCTCCATGCCCTGGGAATTCGCCGCAGTTCAGCAGACGTTTACCAGCTGCCTGCTCCGTGCCAGCAAAAGGGCAGCCTGGGGCAGCCCTGGGGTTTTCTGCCAGGGATTGGTTTTTCCTCGCCTTCCCACGGAGCCCCCTCCTGCAGTTGGGTGTCCACCCAGAGCCCTAGTGGGCCGGGCTCCCAAGCGCCGGCCTCCGCCCTACCTCAGCCTCGCCCCGAGAGCTCGCAAGTCCAGGCCGAGACCCGCGCCAGCCTGGGCATTCCTGCAAGTGGGGGAAGGCTGGGCCCACATCCACGGACAGAGGCCTGCCGCCCCGCCCGCCCTGTTGTTGGCAGGGTTTCTGCCAGGAGTCTTCAGGGCGCTCCCTTTTCTCTGGAGCCTCCTGGGTCCCTGCAAACAGGTGCTGAGTTTAGCAGCTGAGTCAGTTTCTGATCTGGGTTTGATTTTCCTTACCCATGGAGCTCAGCCCCTCTGTTCTTTTCTTCCTCTATATCTCATCCATTCGCTGAAAAGCTGTTAAAAATTACTCTCAAAGGCGAGTTTTAACATACACACGAGTTATGTGCATACATCTTAGGTGGACAGCTCGGTGGATATTTACTTATGTCTATACTCACGCAATTGCCATCTAGATGAAGGCAGTGAACATTCCCAGCCCCAGGAGAGCTGCCCTGGGCCTTTCCAGTCAATAGCCCCCACCCCAGGTCACCACTCATGTGAGTTCTGCCACCATAGATCGGTTCTGCTTGTCCTTGAACTTCGTAACAGTGGAATCCTTCAGGATGCGATCTTTTCTATTGGCTTCTTTCCAGCAATGTGGTCTTTTTGAGATTCATCCATATTGTGTATGTGGATAATTGTCTGTATTCCATATAGAAATGGAGTAATAGCTTTTTTACCCACTCAGCACAATTCTTTGTGGAGTCATCCAGATTGTTGTGTGTATTAATAGTTTCTTCTTTTTTACTGACGAGTAATATTCCATGACATGGCTATACTACAGTTCATTTAATGATTCACCTGTTAAGGATATTTGGGTGGTTTTCCAGTTTGGGACTATTACAAATAAAGCTGCTATAAATATTTGCGTACAGGTTTGTTTCTTTTTTTAATGTGAGTGAACATAGGTCTTCATTTATCTGGGGCTACATACCCAGAAATTGAATTGCTGGGTCATATAGTTCTTATTATTTTGTTTTTAAAGAAACTGCCAAACCGTTTTTCAGAGCAGCTGTACCATTTTATATTCCCACCAGCAATGCATGAGTGACCCAGTTTCTTCACATCCTTACCAGCATTTGTCATTGTTTTTCATTGTGGCCATTCATATGGGTGTCTAGTGACACCTCACTGTGGCTAATGGTTAACGATGGGAACATCTTCCCATGTGCTTACTTGCCATCTCGATGCCTTCTTCACTGAAATGTCTCTTCATCTTTTGCCCATGTTATAAATTGGGTTGTTTGCTTTTTTCACTGTTGGGTTTTAAGAGTTCTTTATGTAGCCTGGATACTTCTCCTTTGTCAGATATGTGGATTGTAAATATTTTCTCCCCGTCTGTAGCTTGTCTTTTCATTCTGTTAGTAGGGTCTTAGGCAGAGCAAAAGTTCTAATCTTGGATTAAGTTCATGTATCAACTTTTCCTTTTATGGATTGTGCTCTGAGTGTCAAGGCTAAGGATCTTTGCCTAGCCTTAGATCCTCAAGATTTTCTCCTGTGTTTTTCCTAAAAGTTTTATGGCTTCACATATACAGGATCTATTGTGAGTTTATTTTTGTAAAAGATGCGAAACTTAGATTAGAATTCACTTTATTGCCGATGAACATCCAGTTGCTCTAGCACTATTCATTATAAATTCTATTTTTCCTCCATTGCATTGATTTTGCACCTTTGTCAAAAATTAGTAGGGCATATTTGTGTGTATGTATTTCTGGGTTCTCTATTCTGTTTAACAGTTATATGTGTCTACTTCTTTGCCAATACCATGCAGTTTTGATTATTGTATTTATTATTATTTGATTATATAAGACTATGTATTAACCATGAAATCTAGTAAACTAATGACTCCCACTTTATTCTTTTCCAAAATTGTTTTAGCTATTCTAACACCTTTTTATTCTCTTTATATTTTAGAATAATCTTGTGTATATATATAAAAAATCTTACTGAGATTTTGATAGCAATTGATGTGTACCAATCAATACCTTTATACTGACTATAGGAGAATTGAATCTTTACTATGTTGAGCCTTCCAATCTATGAACATGGTATATCTCTTGATTTATTTAGATTGTCTTTGGTGTTTTTCATTGTGGTTTTGTAGTTTTCTGCATATAAGTCTTGCACATGTTTTTAAATTTACATCTAAGTATTTAATTTTTGAGTGATTTAAATGCCATTATATTTTTAATTTTGATGTTCACATTTTCATTGATAATATACAGAAATACAATCAATGTTGTATATTTATCTTGTCTCCTATTGCTTTGCTGAACTCACTTATTAGTTTCCAGGAGTTATTGTTTATATAGATTCCTTAAGATTTTTCTACATAGACAATCATGTTATCTGCAAATAGGAGCAGTTTTATTTCTCCTTTGTCTTATGTATGGCTTTTATTTCATTTTCTTGCCTTATCATACTAGCTAGAAATTCTAGCACTACATTAAATAAAAATGGGAGAGCAGACGTCCTTGTTCCCAGTCTTAGAAGATTATTTTAGTTGCAGGCTTTGTGTAGATGCTTGTTATCAAGTTGAGAGCTCTTGAAAAGAATGCATATTTTTTCTGTTGTCGGGCAGAATGTGCTATAAATATTGATTACTTCCTGGGAGTTGATGGTGTTGAGTGCTTCTGTATCCTTGCTGATATTCTGTCTAGTTGTTTTATCAATTGTTGAGAGAGGGGTATTGAAATCTCCAACTTTAATTCTATTTGTCTATTTCTCCTTTCAGTTCTACCAGTTTTTGTTTGGTGCTTTAGAGATTTTTTTTTTGTTTGCCTTTAGTTTTCAGAATTTAATTGGCATGTGCCTTGGTGTGGATTTCTTTGGTTTATATTATTTAGGGTTTGCTTAGTTTCTTGAATCTGTAAATTTGCATGCCATCATAAATTTGGGAAATTTTCAGTCATTATTTCCGTACTTCTTCAGCACTTCTCTCTTTCTCCTTTCCTTCTGGGAGCCCAGTAAAATAAATATTAGATCTTTTGTTATAGTTCCCTAGGTCTCTGTTCATTTTTGTTTCAGTATATTTTCTCTCTGTTGTTTAGATTCAGTACTTTCTATTATTCTATCTTTCAGTTTACCAGCTCTTTTCTCTGTCCTTTCCATTCCTCTGTTGAACTCATGAATGGATTTTTAATTTCACTTATTGTATTTTCCAGTTCTAACAATTCCATTTGGTTCTTTATCTTCTATTTCTTTTCTGAGGCTTTCTTTGTTTTCATTTGTTCTATCTGTATTCATAATTGCTAACTGAAGCACTTTGCCAGGGCTGCTTTACATTCTGTGTCAGATAATGCTAACATCTCTCATCTCAGCATTGGCATCTATTGATTTTTGGTTTTCATTCTGTTTCAGATCATCCTCATTGTTGGTATGATGAATGATTTTCAGTTAAAACTTTGACATTTCTGTATTATTTAGACTCTGTATTTTAGCTGGGTTTTTTTTTTTTTTTTTTGATACTGCTCTGGGAGGATAAGGGAGCCTATTACTTCATTACTTCTAGGTGGCGGTAAAATTAATTTTTGTGCATGGCATGAATTAGAGGTAAAAGTTCTTATCTTCCTATTGGCTATCTGGTCAACCCATTGCCCTTTCTTCTCCTTGATTACAGTGGTGCTTGTGTCTTAAACCAGGTGTCTTAAAACACCATATAGGAGACACCTATATGGTATCTTAAACCATATAGGTGGGGGTCAGTTTTAAACTCATTGATTCATTGTTACAAAGTGTCAACTATGTGCCAGGACCTAGGCTAGGAACTAAGAATCTCAAGGGCTTAATATAACACCTAATAAAGAGGTAATTTTGAAAAAAGGAGCAAGTACAATCCTTCTAGTTACATTGCAGTGGCACAAAGGGGACCCCAAACTAACATGGAGTGGAGTACAGGATCAGGGAAGGTGCCCTGGAGATGACGAGCAGAGTGTGGAAGGATGGGCAAGAGTTGTCCAAGAGAAGAGTATGGCAGAAGGGCACCCAGGGCCAGAGGGAGTGGACCACAGCTGCAAGGCAAGGGGTTAAGAAACGTTCTGGTATCCATGGGGTGCTATTAGCAGTTTTGTTTTGCAGGAGCTGAACGCTCAAGGAGGGGAGTATGCGGAGATGGACCTTGGTAGGGATGGATCCCTGGACCGTGTCACATAACTGACCATGTCACATAACTTGGATTTTACTGTGTGAGCAATGAGGGGGCCAGTGCAGGGCTGACAGCAGGGAAGAATGGTTTGAAGATCCTTGGGGGGAGGGTAGGATGCACTGCAGAGGCCAGGCAAGAGGCTGAAAGACTCATCAGGAAAATGAGGCAGTGGCCCAGAGCAGGTGGTAAAGGACCAGTGACGGCCGAGGCACTGGGTTGGGAAAAAGAGGCCAGGACGGCATTAGCTCCCAGTTATAATGCAACTGTCAAGCTAGAGAAAGAGCAGGTGGGCTTGGATGTGGGTCCCCTGGTTCTAGTACCTCCAGGGGCCTGCTGTCCCTGTCCTTGGGTTTTGAGAGACACTTCACATCCTTGCAGAGAAGCTGCCATTGTGTTTCAACCACTCTGCTTCTTCATGGCCACTCTCAAGCACCAGCTGCCACACTGGACCAGAGCAAACTTCCCTGCTTGTAGAAATGACCTGATATTTTCAGCTGCTGTATGTGAGCCCAAGGGCAGCGGATAGCTACCACTGGGAAAAACTGTCCCCTAACAAAGCACCTTCAAACAACCATAATACTATCTCACAGTTTCTGAGGGTTAGGAATCTGGGAGTGGCTGAGTTGGTTCTTTCTGGCTCAGGGTCTCACGGGGCTACATCATCTGAAGCCTTGGCTGGGGCTGGAGGACTCACCCCATTCCCCATGTGGTTGTTTGACACTGCTATTGGCCAGAGGCTTCAGCAACTTACACAGGGCATCTCTGTAGGGCTGCGGTGTGCTTCCCTCAGAGTGAAGCTGAGAGAGAGGAACGGGGATGGGGAGAGAGGGGAGAGAGAGGGAGAGAGAGAGGGAGGGGGGGAGAGAGAGGGAGAGAGAGGGGGGGGGAGAGAGAGAGAGAGAGAGAGAGAGAGAGAGAGAGAGAGAGAGAGAGAGAGAGAGAGAGAGAATGAGAATGAAAGACAGAAGCTGTATAGAAGCTGCTGTCTTTTATAACCTAAATGTGGAAGTGACATCCATCACTTCTGCCTGGGCTGTTGGCCACCCAGACCAGCCCTAGTGCAATGCAGGAGGAGAGACTGCACAGGGGTATGGAAACCAGAAGGTGGGGCTCACTGGGGAGTCTCTAAGAGTCTGGCTACCACAGGGACCCCACAGGAGGTGATGGCAGGGCCCCTTGGGGACATGTCACACAGGGCTCTGTCACCTCTTCAGAGGATTATCTCCACAGAGTTGCAGCTGGGTGGATAGGTCCTTGCTCATTTTCTCTGGGGTCAGACAGACCTGGGTTAGAAGGCCATCACAAGCTAACGTTGCTAACGTTGACTAGCAAAGGGTGCCGGCGGCAATCACAAGCTAGGAGAGTGCATGGAGTGGATTCTCTTTGAGCCCCAGAAGGAACCACTCTGCTGACACCTTGATTTCAGACTTGTGGCTTCTAGAACAGCAAGAGAATAAATTCTCATTGTTTTAAGCCACTTGGTTTGCAGTCATTTGCTAGAGCAGCCCTGGGATATTCACACAGCCTCCAAAACCCCCTTCTGGGAAGCTGCCTCCTGGTCTGCCAGAGCTCTGAGTTTCCAGTCACTCAACAATAAGGCGGGGAAGACCCTGAGCCCCAGGTCCAAGTGAAAAGATGGAGAGACTCCTCTTCCTGCCTGCTCTTCCCAGGAAACTTCCATGATGCCACCTGTTCCTCCACAGTGTGACCTGAGCTCCTACAAACTGAGAGGGGGACAGGGGAGGAAGACAGAGAGAGATGGAAAGACAGACACACACAGACTAGGCAGAGCAGGAGGGCCACCTGGGCGCAGTGCCTCTCAAACTTTAGAGTTTATAAGAATTATCTGAGAGCTTGAGACATCCCTGGGCCCTAGCCCCTCAGTGGCTCTGATCCACTTGGTGTGAGGTGGTGTCTGGGAACATGCATTTCTGATCAGCTCCCAGCAACGCTGATGCTGCTGGTCTGGGGATCTCACATTGAGTCGCATCATTCTAGGCAGTCGCATCATTCTAGGCAGCTGGGGCAGAGGCTGGGAGACGAGAGGGGGCAGAGCCAAAGTGCAGGCTGGGTACACATAAGCCAGCATGGAGCACACAAGCCTGATGACAGGGGTTATAGTTAGGCCAGCTCACACCAAGAATGGCTGGGGTCTCCTCCAGGGCCAAGATGCTGCTCCAGGGTCTGCTTGAAGGAAGGGGAGCCATGCATGGGCAAGGCATGTGCAAGAGAACACTGAATGGCCAAGTGGGCAGTTGGGGCCTTGGGTGAAAGGTCTTGAGCAAGGATCAAGGTCAGTGGCTGCCACCGTGGGGGTTTAGAGAAGGCATCCTGTCTTCACTTTTCAGGCCAGGGAGCCAGGTCACAAATGTCAGGCCTGCCAACAAGTGTGCCATCAACCAAGCTCGGTGTCTGCAAGTTTCTCAGAGTCTCCAGCCTGCAACTTGCAGTGGGAGGCTCATGGGGAAACTCTGCTGGGAGGGGCCCAGATGCCGACTGTCTTAAGGAGACAAAAATGAGACGAGCCACATTGAAACCAAGCAGGAAGCTCAGAAGGCACTCAATTCCCCTTACCCTTTAATTGTTCTCGAAAGGCAGGACCCTTCCGGCAGCAATGCTGGGCCCCAAGCTTTGCCAATGCCGCCGCCCACCCCCCGCAGAGCCTGGCTAGGCCCAGATGCTTACTGCAGCTCTTGTAGGGCCCTCATAAACAGACCTTTCCCAGCTGGTAGGCACTGTTTTCTTTTCCCCTCTGAGAGGTTTGTTCCTGGTCATAAATTCTGCAGGCCCAGTCAGCCAGGCTAGGATGTACACGTTGGTAAACACTGTAGTTAAAAACATGCTTCACGGCTGAAAAAGGCAGCCCTGACAAAGGAGCCTTGTCCCCGGCAGCAAATCTGACGGCCACCTTCTTTGATTCCTTAACCTTGCTGCAGGCTTGTATGAAATTGGCCCCATTCTCCGGGGTCCATCAAACGTGCATTTAAACTACTTCATTAGCATCTTCCTCTGATCCATAACCACGGGGCAAATCGAACAGTCATTTCGGGGAGGGCAGCCGCAGTTTTCTATCTGGTGAACATCTAAAACTCCTTGACAAAGTTCCTTTTAAAATTTACTTCCTTTGTTCCGTCTTCGTCTTCTGTTGAAATCTTTAGTGGCCAATGTACTCCGAGATGACTTGGGGACAAAAATCCCGTCTGGCCCAGACAGTAAATCTAGCCTCCTTTCAGACGGGTTAAATGCACGCTTTATGCCTATTGTCCCGGGCTCTCCAGCGCCTGCGCCGGTAAGGGTTTCCTACGATAAATTAAGCCCCTCATGCCGCGGTGCAGGGAAAGAGGGCCGCGTCCGCCCCCTACGCGACACGCAGGCGGGGCCGAGGCCACAGGGACGGCACCGAGCCGCCCGCACACCCGCCCATGTCCCCTTGACCTCTGACCCGCGGTGTCAGGGGTCTTGTCTGCGAGAGCCAGAAAACCCAACTCAGACCGGATTCGCCCCAAACTTACCGGCTGGCGAACGGGACTCTGGGGGCAGAGCACCGCTCGGTTAGGCCGCGCGGCCCCAGGACCTGGCTCCCCTCTCTCCACCCGGCCACACGCCCCTGTGCTCCGCGACCCTGACCCCAGCTCGCTCCGGGTCTCACAACATGGCTGCGGCGGCACCTCCAGCGCAAGGAGCCAGAGTCTTTCCCAGCATTCCCTAGCAAACGCCTCATTGGCTGTGATTGGGCCACATGACCGTCCCTGACCAATCACCGAGACCTGGGTCTGAGCGGCTAGCATGGGTCACGTGGCCTACTGCTCACACTCAATGGGGACCCTGGGGTGACAGGGGCCCTTCTCCGAGGAAAAGTGGGTTGTGGTGCACAGAAGAGGGGTGAACGGATGCTGGGCAGCCAGAAGGGCGGATAGTCACTATGGTCTCTAACCCAGACGTCGCCTTTGTCCCACAGGCCTAAGGTTCACGGTGGCGGATGGTGGCTCGGAGGCGGGAACAGAGCCTGAGCGACCCAGTCTTTCTCTGCGCACTCCCCCACGGGTGTCCTTGCTCCAGCTTGTGCTTTTGTCATCCCCCTGTGGCCGGCATGATGCTTCCTGTGCAGCTCCGATGAGCTCCGGGAGCCCTCCCGGCATTCGTCTGAGGAGAGACTGATGGATGGTGGGATGGGAGGAAGGGAGTCAGTTTTCTGCAAAGCCTGGAGTTCACTGGCCTGGAGTCTGTGAAAAGCCTGAGTGCTGCCTCTGCCAGGGGCGGTCGCTCTGGCTGGGATGGGGCAACAGGCAAAAGGGTCAGTGGTTTCAGCAGATGCCGATGAACCCCAAGTC
Source organism: Microcebus murinus (assembly GCF_040939455.1). Classification (NCBI taxonomy): domain Eukaryota; kingdom Metazoa; phylum Chordata; class Mammalia; order Primates; family Cheirogaleidae; genus Microcebus; species Microcebus murinus. Next base: position 9,232,479 of record NC_134107.1, read on the forward strand.
AACGGACTTTTGGCTGTGGACTAGTCCCGTAGAGAGTCCTGGAGTGTGGCATAGACCCAGTTCCCCCAGTCTTTTTTACTGTCGAAAGCTTGGTTTGGGCCATCCTTGATCTAGCTAAAAAGTGAGTTTTCCAGCCTTCTTTGCAGCTGTGGTGACAATGTGACAGAGTTGTGGATAATGACATGCAATAAGGATAATTGGATGGGGCTTCTGGGGGAACACTTTAATAAGCTCAAGGAGACCTTTCGACCTGTCCTGGTTCTTCCTGCCCCAAACACAGATGTGATGGCAACGTACAGGAATTCTTGTTCTACCGTGGTGTCCATTTTTAACACTATCAGACTTCCCTTTTTGCCAGGGTGATGGATGTGGCATGGCATCACGTACTGCTCTCCTTGTCACTTCCTTGATCACTAGTGAGGTTATGGTGTCTGTCCTGGTTCTTTCTCTTTGACTCTTCGTACTTTTTGCTCATGTTTCACTTTTCTTACTGATTTGTGGAAGTTCTTTATATATTCCCGGGTATGAATCCTTTGCCAATGATAAGCATTGCATATAACTTCTGCCTCTCTGTAGCTGGTCTTTTCATTTTCCTGTGGTATTTTTGGTCATACTAAAGTTTTTATTTGTTTATTTGTTTTACCTATGGTACAGTTACATTTATCAGTCTTTGCACTTTTTGTTTAGGTTTTAATACATTTTTTCTTACCTCAGTGTTATAAAGGTATTCTCTTAGGTTTTACTTTAAAATTGTATATGGATTCTCTGTGCGTGTTTTGGTCTTTGATTCAACTGGAATTTATTTCTCTTTGTGAGGAAAGGATCTAATTTTATTTTGTTTTGTTTTGTGAAGCCGCTTGTCTCAGATCCATGTATTAAGAGATTTTTCTTTGTTTTCTTTTTCCACAGATGTATTATTATTGTCTCCATAAAATTTGTGTCTCTGTTCTGTTCCATCAGTCTATTTTTTCCTGCACTAATGCTACGTAATATTTTTTTTTTTGAGACAGAGTCTGGGCTAGAGTGCTGTGGCATCAGGCTAGCTCACAGCAACCTCAAATTCCTTGGCTCAAGCACTCCTCCTGTCTCAGCCTCCCAAGTAGCTGGGACTACAGGCATGTGCTACCATGCCCGGCTAATTTTTCTATATAGTTTTTAGTTGTCCAGCTAATTCCTTTCTATTTTTAGTAGAGACAGGGTCTTGCTCTTGCTCGGGCTGGTTTTGAACTCCTGACCTTGAGTGATTCTTCCACCTCAGCCTCCCAGAGTGCCAGGGAGCCACTACGCCCAGCCTATGCAATTTATATTACAGTAGTTTCACTGTTAATCTTTATTTCTGATATGACCCTTTTGCACTGTCTTCTTCTTTCCCTACCTCCTTCTCCTCCTTTCCCTACCTCCTTCCTTGCCTTCTTTTTTCAAGACTACCTTCCTGTTTTTAGCACCTTAATCATTCACATAAATTTTAGGATCACTTTGTCAAGTTTCATGAAATAGCCTATTGGGGTTTTGATTAGATTTGCCTTGAAATAATAAACTGATCTGAGTAGAATTGTCATCTTTACAATATTGAGTCCTCCTATCCATGAACATGGCATATCTCTTAATTTATTTAGTGCTTCCTTTGTGTCTTTCAATGAAGATTTATTTATAAATTTTTCCATAAAGGTCTTACATGTCTTTTGTTAGACTTGTTTCTAGGTGCCGCTCACTATTTGATGCTATAATATTTTAAACTCTTATCTTTTTAAAGTTACTTTTTCTGATTGTTGTTGATGAATAGGAATGTAATTTGAATCTGTTAGGTTTTCTTAGAAGAAAATAATTTGCTCGTGAATAATGGCAAATACATACAGTTAAAAGTCAACAGATCAATAGAATTCCAAAAAATATTCAATCAAGAACAAAAAACAAAACAAAAAAACAGGAAAAGAGAAACATAGGGGAATATAAAACAAAGAAGACAAACATACCTAAATCCAACTATATAAAATTTGTATAAATGCTAATGGCTTTAACATGCCATAAAAAAGAGAGAGAGAAGCAAGGCCCAACCTGCTGTCAACCAGAGACATACTTTAAACATAAAGACACAGATATTAATAGATTGAAAATAAATAGAGGGAAAATGATATACCATGCAAACAATAAGCACAAGAAGGTTGAAGTGGTTATACTAAACTCAGATAAAACAGACTTGTGGACAAAGTGTAATATATAACACTGGTAGAAAGAGTAACATTTTATAGTAATGTAATAAACAATAAATCTAATAAATCATTTAATAAGTAGCAAATTGACATCCATGAGGAAGATATAGTAGTCCGAATATACCTGTTAATGGATCTTTAACATGAATGAAGCGAAATTTGACAAAATTGCAGGGAGGAAAAAAAAACAAGTCCACAAACATAACTGGACATTTTAGTAACCCTCTCTCAGTAGCTGATAGAGCAGCTGAGACAGAAACTAGACATAGAAAATGTGACTGCCACTATTGCCCACTCTGATTGCATTGACACTTATAAAAGTCTACCTCAAAGGACAGAATATTCACTTTTTAAATATACTTTATGATATTCAATATACTGGACCATAAATAAAAAATGTTGTTCTCATTGTTACCCCTGTGTATATAATGTGTCTTTTTCTCTGGCTGCTTTCAAGATTTTATCACTTGTGTGATTCGTAAATGTCTTTACATTTATTCCGCTTGGGGTTCATTAGGTTTCTTGGGTCTGTGGGTTTATAGTTTACATTATACTTAGAAAGTCTTTAGCAGTTGTTTCTTCACATATTTTTTTTCTTTCCCCTTTGTATTAATCATCTTGTGCTGCATAAATATTTACCCCAAAACTTAGTGGCTTAAAACAGTAAGTATATTATGTCTCTGAGTTTTTTTTTTTTATTCTTTTTTTTTTTTTTTTTTTTTTTTTTTATCCCAACAATGCCATTGGTATGTCTCTGAGTTTTTGTGTGTCAGGAATCTGGAAGAAGCTAAGCCGGGCACCTCTGGCTCAAGGTCTTCCCTAATAAGGCTTAAATCAAGATGTTGGGTGGGGCCACAGTCATCTCAGTAACAATTCTCTGCCACATGGACCTCCCCATAGGACTTCTTGAGTGCTCTTATGACATGGCAGGGGCTTCCCCCAGAATGACTGGTTTAAGAGAGAATAAGACAGAAGCCACATGTCTTTTGTGACCTTGCTTTCTTTTCTAGAACTTTAATTTGGTCAATTTGGTTGACAGTGCTACATCATCTGCATTCCTCTTGACTTTCTGTCTAATTGTCCTACCAATTAGTGAGAGAGAGTTGTTGGAATTGTCAACTAAAATCATGGATTTGTTTATATCTCTGTTCAGTTGTTTCAGTTTTTGTTTGGTGTAGGTAGTTCCAAACTCTCTTACTGAGTGCACACACATTTATGGTGGTCATATCTTGGTTTGCTGACTTCAGCATTGTGAACCGTCCCTTTTTATATCTCTCCCATCCCTTTACTTTAAACCTATGTGTGTGTTTGTGTCTAAAGTGGGTTTCTCGTATACAGCATGTATTTGGGTCTTGATCTTTTATTCAGTCTGACAACATCCAGGCAGAATTGTGCCTGTGGCTTAAACTTTCCTCTGGGTCTAATTGGCCTGTGTCATACTTTTTAGGTCCCCCAGAGTATATGTCTCCTTCTCATTCATTATCTCGAATCAGTGCTCTGCTGTTAGCAGGGAGTATGACTTTCATTTTACAGATGAGGGTGCTGACGCTTTGAGGGGAAGAGAACAACTCAAGCCCCCTCCCGTGGCCACTGGAGGCTGCAATGCTTTCTGGCTCCGGACCAGCTTCCCCTTGTCCACACTGAAGCTGCAGCCGTGGGGAAGGAGGGTGACCCTGAACTGACCGTGTGGGCTGAGAAGGAGACTCCAGCTTCCCATGAGTTCTTCCTTCTTCACAAAAATAAATGAATTGATATAGACCAGTTTGTATTCACATTGGATTGATTGGGAACTACTTAGCCAAGGACGTCAGAGGTGTATTTTCCCTCTTGACATTGAAGTGACTTTTTCAGAAACTATAGGAGGCAGATTTGTCCTAGAATTAATTGGCAGCTTGTACTTATTGTTAAGAAAGAAAAGAAAAACAAGATCTTGTAAACCTCTTCCCACATCTTCAATAGTAGCAGAATGAGCACAGTTCAAAGAAGTTTGGGATTTTCTTTTTTTTAAAAGAAAACCCTCGCAGCCTTCTGCCTGGTGTAAGGTTGAAATGGGGCAAAAAGGGAAACTGAGCCTGAGCAGGGGATAGAATATCAAAGGCTGCGTCCTGCCCGAGTGTGGTATTCCCCGGGCCCCATCTGGACTCTAACCCCAGCCCACAGAACACCGCCCCAGCCGGCTGGAGGTGGGTGGGCGGGGAGGGTTGCTTTCATAGGTCACTCGATACGCTTCCCTGCCCCTGCCACCCACCCTCAGCTGGCTCAGGTTAGCCCTGGAAACCACCCCCGTGTCTGTGAATGACACGCTTCACCCGTCCCGAGAGGTCGGGAGGGGTGGACGCCTCTGTTAGGTTTCCGGTCAGACACTGGGGAGTGTTGTCGTCCTCGAGTGCCTCCTCACCGGCAAGGGAGCCCCGGCGAGGCAGCGTGGCCACTCAAACGTGAGCCCCTCCCCGGCGCCCCACCGTTAAGTGGCAGAGACGATGTGGTCACTGCAAACACCGAGGCTTGGCCTGAGCACGGTCGGCTCCGTCCCGGGACACTGTGACAGTGGACATAGGGAGGCTGCGGGGTTAGAGACGGGACTCACAGGCGGGCACGAACCAGCGCCGACGAGTTCCTACTATGTGCTCCTACGGGAGGCCGCTTTGCCCTGGGATTAGTCGGCAGATTGGACCTGTTGTTAAAAAAGGAAAAACATTCTGAAAATATCTCGCCACCTCTTTTGATGGGAGGCCATGGGATGGCATGGGATGGCGTGGCATGGCGTGGGAGGCTGTGGCAGGGTGTGGGACTACACGGGCCTAGTTTTTCCACACATGGTCTCATGGGCCATCTCACGCTACCCTGTAAGGATCTCATTATCCCCATTTTACAGTGGGGGAAACTGAGGCTTGGGGTCGCTTAGGCACAGTTGGCAAAGAAAGTCCTCTTAGAGGAGGGAGTCTGTCCTAAGGCCAAGTGGGGGCGGGGGTGGGGCCTGGGGACTGTCTCATGGACGGAGACAGTGAACACGCCTCTGGAAGCCGGCTGGCCCGAGAGCTGTCTGGAGCACAGCAAGTGGCCCAGTGAGGACAGACCACTGGGTCTGGGGAGAGGAGCCACTGAATAAGGTGGGCTGGACCAGGAGTGGAGCTTGGAATCCCAGCCAAAGGTGTGGCCGGAGTCTGAGGCCATGTGAGCGTTCACCTGCCGGTTTCTGACACGGGTGATCCTGGCTCCGTGGGGCTGGGTGGGACTCAGAGATGTTGTCTGCCTGCAAGCTTATTTTACAGACGAGGAAACCGAGGCACGGGGGAGTGGCAGCTTTCCAGAAGCGTGGGGAAGGTAGTGGCCAGCCCTGGTTCTCAGGGTCCCGTGGACAACTTCTTTAACTTGGGAGTGACGTTGGACCTCAGCTTGGCCCAGACCTGTGGCTTTTCCCAGTGGTGGTAGGATTTGTGGGGTCAGTGTGTGCGGGGGGGGGGGGGGGGGGGCGGGGCTGGGGCTGAGTCGGCGTTTGGACACGGGCAGCTTCTCCCACTCCCATAAAACAGGTGCTTTTGCCAGTTCCCACACGTGGTGAAAATACCCTCCCTGGTGTTCCACAAAGGCTGTTGGGGGTAGAGGCCGACCCCATCCCCATCCCTCATTCTCTTAAAGACCCAAGAGAGACACTGGCCTTGCAACGAGGCCTCCATGTCTTCTACACAGGACTGAGCGCCTCCATGTGGGAGTGTCTGGAATTGCAGGTTTCAAAGCCTGAATTAGGGCCGTGAATGACTGCTCCAAAATCCCAGGGCCCCTGTGGGTGGCCACATCCCTCCCCAGGGTGCTCTCTGTCCTCCGTCCAGCAGAATGCTCAGGCCACTTCCTCGGGCGTCAGGCATGGGCCTGGCTCTCTGACCTGGCCCGGGGGCCTGGCTGTGGGAAGGAGAAACTGCAGGTGTCTTGGGGGCCAGGTCCCTGGGCATTGGCAGGAGGCACCAGCGGATTGTCAGTAAATAATGAAGCTCAGGCTCCAGAGCCCTCGTTCGCATGGGTCCTCTCACGGTTCAACATGGCTTCCCTGGCCCTGCACATGGGGTGCTCCTGGGCGGTGGGTGGGGCTGCGGGCTGGCCCCTGGGACAACCTGCACAGGTGGACCTCAGAGAACTTCCGGACTCTTTCTCTTGGCCCCAAGGAGAAAGACTGGGAGGAGTCAGTGCTATGCTTGCTGCTCAGGGCCATGGTGACTGGGCCGTGTCTACCTCTTCCCTCCAGGACTAGAGGGAAGGAGGGCCTGGCTGGGCCCACCTGTGGTCCTCAGGGGCATGAAGGATGTCAGAGAATTGAGACTCCCAGACAGATACCCCTTCCTGGTGAGAAAATGTGCAGCACATTTCAGATATGGCCCTGCCAGTGAAGAGCCACACAATTGAAAAAAAACTTGCCTAAGCTACCAAAAATAAACAAATTTCTTAAAAAAAAAAAAAAAAGCAAATTTTAAACAAACGTGCTGGAGGACAGACTGAAGCATCTTTCATTCTTTCTCTGGAAAATCATACTACGAAATAATTGTCGGACAAAGAGGTAATCAAAGAGTTGGTAGCCAAAAGCATAGGACTGAGGTATTCTAAGGAGGGCTGGGCGTGCATTAATTGTGGAGTCACAGTTATTTTTCTGCACTTTGTGTTCATGGTTTGATCAGCCTTTTACAAATGTGTCACTTGTTGTGACTTCTTTTTCATTCTAAATGATTATTTTTGCACCTAGTTTGCATTTTAAATTTGCTGCTCTTGTTCTTAAACTGGCCCTCCAGACTGCACAAGACTTAGGCCCCTGAAGCCCAGGCCACCCGGCCCCCACCTCGCTGTGTGCTTCCCTCCTACTTTGACTCAGGACATTGGGTGGAGACCGAGGCTGTGTATTTTGCTCTTCTTGCAAGGGGATCTGCTTGAAAGAGTATTTCCCATTCTCCCAAAAGGGACGAAAGCTGTTGCAGGTATTCAATTCCCTGACCACAGGGACTGTGGGGATCTCAGGTCCCCACAGCAGCCTCTGGAGAAAGAGGAAGGGAGGGAGGCAGGGGGCGGGGGAGGGTGCCGGGAAAGACCAGATGGCACAGCAGGTGGGCAGGTGAGGCAGACTCACGGATGCCCCCTCCCGCTCCCTCCCCAGGGATCTCCAGGCCCCGGGGATCCTTGCCCAGCCCAGGACAAGATGCTGGGGGAAGCTGACCTTGTGTGGCATTGCTGGTCTGGTGGGGCTGACTGAGCAGGGGGTATGCAGGCTGCTTCATGACAGCAGTTTCCAGACATCTGGGGCATGTGAGTGTGGTTATATGGTATGTCCTCATGCACACACACGCATGTGTGCCCACGTGTCAGAAGGGGAGGTAGATCATGGGGAGAGTAGGGGACTCTTCCCACCAGCCCTTGGAATCCAGGCCTTGTTCAATAACTGATGGCTCTTTGGCACTGCTGGCTCTGGGGATGGGTCTGCAGATGAATTTCAAGGTCCTGCCTGGCTTGAGAGTTCTAAGAATGCCAGGTAGTTACCTTGAAAGAGAAATACAGGAAAGGTCATTTTTGTACCCATCCATTAGCCATCTATCCATTCATCCATTATCCATCCACCATCCATCCATCTATCATCCATCCTTCTATCATCCACCATCCATCCATCTATTATCCATCCTTCTATCATCCACCCATCCATCATCCATCAATCCATTATCCATCCATCATCCATCCACCATCCATCCTTCTATCATCCACCCATCCATCATCCATCATCTATCAATCCATTATCCATCCATCTATCATCCATCCATTATCCATCCATCATCCATCTATCTATCACCTATCTATCCATTCACCCACCCATTATCTATGGCTTAAGCCACAGAGATGTATTTTCTCTAGCTCTAGATCAAGGGTCCTCAAACTTTTTAAACAAGGGGCCAGTCTGCTGTCCCTCAGACCGTTGGAGGGCCATTGGAGAGTGTGGCGCACATTCTATACATGCGCACTGAGGGCCTGGGACAAGTCGGCTGCTAAGCAGGACAGGCAGCGGCAGCAAAAACACCCGGCGGGCCGGATAAATGTCCTCGGCGGGCCCCCTGCTCTGGAGGCTGGAAGTCCAAGAGCAATGCACCCTCAGAGTTTGTTTCTGGGGAGGCCTCTCTTCCTGGCTTAAGGAAGGGGACTTCTTGCTGTGTTCTCATATGTGGAAGAGAGAGAGAAGGAGAAAGAGAGAGAGGAGGGAGAGAAAGAGAGGGAGTAGGAGGGAGGGAAGAATGGAGAGAGAAATATTTGGTGTCTTCTTATAAGGACACTTATCCTCTCAGATTATTGGATTAGAGCCCCACCACCCCCATGACCTCATTCGACCTTAACTATATTCCTAAATGCCTTACATACAAATACAGACGGCTCCTTGACTTATGGTGGGACCACCCCCCATTTTAGACTCGCAATCCCATTGCGAGTCTAAAATGTCATACATCGAAAGTGGATTACCACTGGTGATGCCGCAGAAGGTCCCAACTCACCACGGTTCAGCCCACGACGTTTGATTTTGTGATGGCGCGAAAGTGACAACACATCCAGTGGAAACCGTAACCCCATCGTGAGTTCTAAGGAGCGTCTCGGCTGGAGACGGGCTTACGTTTCAATAAACCCATCGTGGAGTCAGAAATGGTGAGTCCAGCCCTGGCAAGATGGGGACCGCCTGTGCAGTCACGTTGGGAGTCAGAGCTTCAGCACGTGAATCTCGTGGGACACACAGTTCAGTCCCTGCCGCCACCAACCTATTCTCTGTCCCTGTAATTTCACCTTTTCCAAAATGTCACATGAATAAAATCACACAGTGTACAGCCTATTTGAATCTGATCTTTTAACATAATTTTTCCTTTTATTTCCTCATATTATGGGGGTACAACTATTGTTAGGGTTACATATATTGCCCCCGCAACTCCCTCCTCCACCCGCCATGCCGGAGCTTCAAGCGTGTCCGACCCCCATTATGTAAGTATACACCCTTCCCCATTTTTTTTTCACTTGGCACAATGTGTTTCGATATTTCGATGTGTATATCAACATTTCATTCATTTTCCTTGCTGAATAGTATTCCATTATATGGCTGTAACACAGCCTGCTTATCTGTTGATGAGTCAAAGGACATTTGGGTTGTTTCCGGGTTTTCAAAACCCGGAAACTCAAAAACCCCATTCACATGCTAGTTTCTGTGTGGACACAGGTATTTATTTATTCTGAGCAAATACCAAGGTGGGATCTGGAGTCCTCTGGTGAGTGTATACATTTATAAGAAACTGTCAGAACTGTTTTCCAAGGCGGCTGCCCCATCTTGCGTTCTCTCCAGCAACGTGGGAAGCTTCCGGGTACTCTGCATGCTCAGAGCACTTGGTATTGGGAGCTCCCCCGCCCAAATAAATAATTAATTAACTATTACGTGGCCACACTAAAGAAGTGTATAGTGGTACCTCAATGTGGTTTTAATTTGCACTCCTTAATGACCGGTGATCTGAGTACGTTTTCATGTGCCTGTTTGCGGGCCAGTGATCTTCTTCAGTGAAATGTTTGTTCAAGTGTTTGGCTCATTTTTAATTGTGCAGTTTGCTTTCTCATTATTGAGTTTTGAGAGTCCTTTAAATATTTTGGATACGAGTTCTTCATCAGATATGTGGTTCACAAACATTTTCTCCCAGGAGGTGGCCTGTCTTTTCATTTGAAAAAGAGCATCTTTCAATGAACAGGAGTTTTCAGTTTTGTTGCAGTCTCATTTATCAGTTTCCTCTGTTATAGATTTTTTTTTTATATAAAGCTTTTTCTAGATTGTGCTTTTGGTGTCATATCAAAGAAATTTTTGCCTAACCCAAGGCTATAAAGATTTAGTTCCTACGTTTTCTTCTAAAACTTTTATAGCTTTAGATTTTACATTTAGGCCTCTGATTCTTTTTGAATGTCTTACATATGTGTGTTTATAATTTTCATCAAATCTGAAGCATTCTTTTTTCAAATATTTTTATTATCCTTCCTTGCCCTTCTGTCTGGGATGCCATCTGCGTGGATATTATACCACATGATATTGTCCTGTAGGTCCTTGAGTCTGTATTCATTTTCCTCGCTCTCCTCTCTGAGCTTCTGTTTGGATGGTTTCAACATTGCTGTGTATTTGAATTCCCTGATCTTGTTATTCTTCCGTATTTAATATGTTGTTAAGTCCAGACAGTGAATTTTCATCTCGGATGTTGTATTTTTCATTTTGATTTGTTGTTAACATATAAAAGAAGTTCCATTTTTAAATATGTATCTTCCATTTCTTTTTTTACTATGTTCATGTTTTCTTTTTATTTCTCAAGTATACTTATATGGCTATTTTAGAGTCATTGTCTGCTAATTCCACCATCATTGTCATATCTGAGTTTATTTATTTATTTTTTTGACTGGTTTTTCTCCTGGTTATGCGCCAAGTTTTGCTACATGTTGGCATGTCTAGTAATTTTTGTTCAGGTGCTAGCCATTATGACACATTGTTCTAAGTTTGGGTGTTGTTGTCTTCCTTTACAGTGTATTGAAATTTGTTATGGCAGGCAGCGAAGTCACTTGTGGATCAGTTTAATGCTTTAAACTTGTTTAAGGCTTTTGCATGGCAGTTCTAGAGCAGCCTGTACTGTAGGACTAGTTTGTCTCTATGACTAAGATCCTTCTGGAGCTACCCTGAATGCTTTGCTCCGGCTGGCAGGAACTGGCACGTGCCTCTGCCCTGGGTAAGTTCTGGTTGTTCAGCTCACAGCTCTTCGGCAGTTGTGCTTTGCCCAGCTTTGTGTGGATTGGTCTTCACCCAAGACTCAAGGTGATCTTGTGAATATTTCTGGAGTTCTTTCTCTGTGTAGTTCCTTCTGGTCCAGTGCTCTGCCTCACAAGTTCTAGCTGCCTTGACTTCCCTAGGCTCCTCTCTCTGTCTCTTCCCCTTCCCCACACAGGGGTCTGGGAGTGTCCCAGGCAGAAAGCCAAGGTGATTTTAGGGCTCGACTGTGTTTTCTCTCCTCTAGGGATAACAGTCCTGAGCTGCCTATTGTCCAATACCTGAGAAGAGTTGTTTCATACCCTTTGCTCATTTTTCTATTTTTTTTTTTTTAATGTAAGAGGGTAAAGCTCATACCAGTTTTTCCTTTATGAGTGGAAGCTGAAATTCCACATTTAAGTTTCTCCACCTGAGAAATGGGGATGACAATACCTACCTCTTAGGGCCATTGTGAGTCACACACTGAGACACGCAGGTGTATTCCGTCCTAACCTCACACACCTTTTCAGGTTACGTTCACTGCTTCTTTCTCTCTCAGTTGACACCTGACTCTTGCTGGGTCACCTCTCTACTTTCAGACCGGGATAAGATACACTCCACAGGGCATGGGGTCCAGCCGCCTGAGCATCTTCTCCTGGGCTGAAACAAACTGTGGGGTGAAACTGGACCCAAATGAAATGAGACATGGGATGGAGCCAGGCTGATAAGTCCTCCCACCTCTCTCCCATCTGTGGCCTCTTCCAAGGTCCAGAGGTGTGGAAGCCCTTCTCAGGAACCCCACCCTGTCTCCCAAGAGCTTGTGGTGAAGCCGTGGCCAGTGCAGGGCATCTCCTGGTTCCCATCCTCCTCTTGCTTCCCCTACCCTCACTGACTTGGGCTCACTGCAGTGAGGTGTCGGCGTCTTAATCTTTCATCAGGTTTGGTTTCTAGAGAGCCTGATGTGAGAGAGCAGGTATCATTAAGGCTTCCATGCGTGACGAGGGAATTGCAGCTCCTGCTTCTAATAAGTGCATCTGCCAAAGTGCTGCTCACGCCGCACTCTGGGTCAGGGGGTGGGAGTGTGTCTTATTCTACACCGTGTGCCTTGCCTGCTGGGCGGCGCCAGGCACACGGCTATGTTTGATCATTGTTTGCAATTTATTAGATTCTTCTATTAATATTTCTTGATCTTCTAAAATTGAACATAACCAATTGATATTCATTTTTTTTAAATCTGTTTTTCCTTAAGCTGGTGAGGTCTTTAGGTGACAGTGGGAAGGGAATGGCTCCCAATGCACAAAACACCCCAGGGAGAAGTCAGGGTTCCATCTATAAAACCCAGGGCAACGGCTTCTACTTCTGCTTTGGGCAAGACACAGGGGAGATTTCCTGTTGCAATAAACGCTATCACAAGGTATGGGGCAGGTTGGAGACACCCTGTCTGTTTTGGGTCTTAGACTGGTAGAGTCCACGTTAAGAAGGACCCAGCACATTCATTCTAGTGACAGGGAGATGGGGGTGGAGGTGGAACATGTCAGGCTTTGGTCCAGCCCTCCAGACTTCCTGTCCCACTGCTTCCTCCTGTCCCACAGATCCTAGCTTAGAAATCCCAAATCTAATTTTTCTGATAGACATGTTGAAAATGTCCTGCCACCTGGGCATCTGACCCCTGACTCACCATTCCTTCCTGTGTGCCCAGCTGTCCTTGGCAGACCTTTCCCCACTCTATGGGGGAAGAACAGCAATGCCAGCTCCTTCCTCCTCTGGGTCCCCTCACGGTGGCCAAAGTGCCCCCTAACCCCTGCTACTTTCTCTCCACTCTTCTGGAACCCCACTCCCTCGTCCCAGCCTGCACCTGGGTTTCTACTGCCCCAGACTTTCTGGAATCGAACAGATATTTATGAAAACCCACTGTGTACCAGGCCCTTGCTAGGTGCTGTGGCTGCAGCATCCAACAAGTCAGCGGGGAGCCTGGCTGGCTCACACGGTGGCTCTCTCTTCCTGACCAGGGTCTGGGGAGGGAGCTCTGGTAGCCATTCGCAGCCCCGCACGAGTCCCGGATCGTACTCAGCCCTGATGTGTGCCTTGGGAATATATTTTTTAAAAAAATTGTTTAAATATTTTTGGTTTAGAGATTATTTGAGCAGATTGTGCCTAGAGCTCCACATTCCTTCTCTCCACCCTGCCTCAGTTTCCCCTATTATTGCTATCTTGCATTCCCATGCCATGTTTGTTATAATCAATGAGCCGATATTGACATGTGGTTACACCTGAAGTCCAGAGTTCGCATTAGGGCTCACTGTCTGTGTTCTATGATCTGTGGGTTTTGCAAAATGTGTAATGACATCCACCCACTGTTGTAGTACCAAACAGAAGACTTTCAGTGCCCTGAAAGTCCCCTGTGCTCCAGCTGGTCATCCCTCCTTCTGCCAACCCCGGCAGCCACCAATCCTTTTACTGTCTCCACCGTTTGTCTTTTCCAGATCTTACGCAGTGGGCATCATACTGGGTGTAGCTTTCCCACCTAAGCGTCATTCGCTTAGCAATGCCCATTTAAGATGCCTCCATGGCTTTTTGTGGCTTGCTAGCCCATTTCTTTTTGTCACTAAATAATGTGGGACTCTTTGCTATGGAGCCTCCCAGGAGATTCTTCTGCGGAGCAGGGTGGGGCCCTGTGCGGTGGAGAGGGCCCCGGTCCCAGCGCGGGCTGGCCGGAAGTGCTGTGCCTGCACGTGCAGGCCACCGCCTGGCTTCACCTCCCTCTCCTGACGTTTTGGTGTAGCTGGTTGGTCTCAGCCCCTGGCCACACCTTCCACCCCGAGACCCCACCTGCATTGTGCAACGTGCTGCACCTGTCCTGCGGGCTTGGTCAGCAGACCGGGGCCCCCACCTCTGCTCTGCTTCTTGCCGGCTGTGAGGCTGTGTGTGCACCTTACACACCTCCAGGGGCCTCGGTGTGCTCATCTGCACAGTGGGTCTAGGAGCACCTGGCAAACAGACTTCTCATGGGAAACTGGTTACAGGGCCTCTGCATGTCCTAGGTGTGCAGCCCGGTTCCTGCCACGTTCTCTCTGCCGCAGACCCGAGCCTGGTTCTGCGTGCGGTCCCTTCCCAGGGCAGCAGGGAGCCAGGGGGCCGGGTCTGCCTGTGGGAAGTGTGTGAATCAAAGGAGGCGGCTGCAGCTGAAGCAGCCTCACCCGGATTCTTGAATGCGGCCTCTTGACAGACGGATTGTGCAACGGCATTCCTCCCTAGGAAACACGCCTGCCCTCCGAGAAGGTGCTCGAGCTTCCCAGACGCGGAAAGGGCGCTGCTGGGCGAATCAGTTCTTCATCATTCCACTCCCGAGGCTCGCAGGTTGGCCGAGAGCCCGGCACCAGCAGACGCCCGGCTGCACGGGGCTGCAGGTAGTCTCAAAATGCAAATCCTCATCCATTCCCTGTCCCCTCCGCCCGGGACAAAGGGCCTGTTGTTGAGGTGCGAGCTGGCTCTCTGGCACCCAAATATTTCACTGCTGAGGACACTGCTCACGTCTGCCCGCAACCGACGGCGCGGTTTGTGCGGGGCTGGGTGGCCAGCGGATGTCTGCAGGGCATCATTTATCTCCCCGTCACCGGACAAACACGCCCGACCTGGACATGCCGCCTTCGGGTGTGGTTTCCTGTGGGGTCCTCAACCCCAGCCCCTCCGAGGGAGGGCAGTGCGGCGGGTGGGCGGGGCCATCACTGGCAGGTGCCGAGGGCTCTTTGCTGTGGATGAGGGGCCTCCAGGCGCCCCTGTGCCCCCCTCCCACTTCCTTTCTGTCTCTCCCCCCTTCATTCAGGCCCCAGGCAGAGGAGGATCCGAGTCCGGAACCCATGGGTGGCTCTCCACCAGGCACCTCCTCACTCTCATTCTCAGTTTCCTCACCTGTAAAATGGGGAGAGCATTCCCGCCTCTCCACGTGGGGACGTGGGAAAGAAAATGAGGGCTTGCATGGAAGCATTTGGGACGTGCCTGGCCCGGGGAAGGGCTGCAGAAATGACACCTTGAGCACCTTGAGGTATGCTCTGAATCTGACAAACACCTGCTGGCCTGGGCGCCGGGGTACAGAGATGAGTGTGCTCTGGCCCCTGCCCCAGGTGAACCGTGGGAAGGGCATGAGCGAGAAGGGTATGGCTGGGGAGTGTCACCACAGAGCCCTGAGTGGGTGGTGTGAGCCAGACCACGAGGGGCTGCACCGCGGCCGCCCCCGCCAGGTGCCTGGGTCCCAGCCTGGGCTGCGGCTCCAGCTGTGCAGCTTCTCCTCTCTGAGCCTCGGTCTCCCCAGGTGTGGATGGAGAAGACACTGGTGTGTGTGTATGAAACGCCGTGCCGTGCCTGGCAAAGGCATCGACCACGTGTTTGTTGAACAGGAGGCTGTGTCTGCACCTCCGGGCTGTGCTCCCGCGCCGAGGCCAGAGTGGGGAAAGGAGAGGCTGCGGAGCATTTGCCCGGGAGGCCTGGACTTCAGGGTGTCAGAGAGAGGAACCCGCCTGGGGCCCCGTCCAGGCCCCGGCTGAGCGAGACAGCTCTTGGGAAGCATCCGGAAAGCCAGAGCAGGAAGAACCCTGGGATGTCCCTGTCCAACTAGACACCGGCCTGCAGGGGCCGGCCCCGTCACCCGCTATCTTCCCGGGTGCCGGTCCATCCTGCGGCTGCCGCCGGGGAGCCCAGCGGGGAAACCAGAGCTGCGGGCGGGAGGCGCAGGCCGTTTTACCGGCCTGGGGACGGGAGCGGGTTACAGGTGTGGCCATTGTCCCTGAGCACAGGTGGGGATAACGCGTCCCGACAGCCGGAGGATGGGCCCCTGGCAGCCCCGCGGCCTGGCCCGAGCCCCAGGGCGGCCTTGGCGGGCACCGGGTTACAAAACGTCCTGAGAACCCTCCCCACGGCCCTGGCCTCTTCATGTGCTTCCAACGCCGGCGGCCTGGGCACACCTGGGAGCGGCGCGGCCCGCTCGCTGAGCGCGATGGTGAAGGTCGCCGTAGTCGGGGACAGAGTGTGTATTGTCAAGGACGCCAGCCCAGCCTTTGTGCCCCACCGGCCGCCGGACCACAGGAATTCCTCCTGCTCACCCTCGTTCACACCGGGTGACGGCTGGCCCCGGGGCCGCCTCCCTCCCCCCCTCCCTCCCCACGCTGCCCTCGGCCCGAGGCTAAAGCCTTGGCCAAACAAACCTCACCCACCGTTTTCCAAAACCTAATTGCCGCGGCTGTGTCTGCGATGGGCACAGACCCAGGGCCCGGGCCTGCCAAGAGTCTCCCGTGTGAATACCTGCACAGGGCACCTCCTGTGGGAACCGGGAGTCGCACAGAGCCTGGCGTTTGTCCCCGGCCTGTCTTGTGACATTAGGTAGATCAAAGCCCCATTGTAAAAAAGTCGTGTTCACTCTGTTCGTCCGCTCGGAGCCCGTGTCCTGGGACAGCCCTTCCCTCCTCTTAGACCAGGGGAGGGAGCTGACTGCCCAGGCCTGAGCTCCGGCTCGCCCCTGGCTCCTTCTGGAAGGAGCCACGCAGAGAGCGAAGGTGCCTCCCTGGGTCTGAGCTGGGGCACGCCCTGGGGAGGAATGAGGCCTTGGGGCAGCCCGGCTCCTCTCCTGTCTTCGGAGGGACAAGTTCCTACTTGGTTCTGCTAAGTAGCAGCAAAAAGGGGAGAAGAAAAATGTCACAGTGCTGAAGTCAGCACCCCTGCCCCGTCCTGCCTGGGCTGACCCCGGCATGGGCCAGCACCAGCGGGTGGGACCTGGAAGGACTTTTCAGCCCCCAAGGCAGCTCAGGAGGAAGGAGAAGCAGCAGGTAGAGTGAGCACAGGGGTCAGAGTCACAGGCACGCATGGGAGGTGGACACCAGAGTGCCACCTTCACGATCCTGCGTCAGCCTCTGAGCCTTTGCCCACACTGTTCCCTCTGCCTGGAAGGCCCGCCCCTTCCCTGGGCCGACTCCTACCTTCCTCATCAGGGCAGGAAGCAGCTGGGGCCACAACCTGGCAGCCCTCTGCCCACGCCATGGCATCTTGTCCTCAAACCGTCCCTGTGACTGCTCAGTCCCTCACTCGGGCCGTTCAGCCAGTCTCACATCAGGGTCAGCCGTGCCCTGCTGAGGAAGGGTAGGGCTTTATTTTCAGACCTGGGGTTAATTTTCTGAGATCTCCTAAGAGGGTGTTTACCGGGAGGGTAAGTCTCAAGAGGTGAGGAATTCACCCAGTAAAGTGAGGAATCTGAGACTTAGAGAAAAGCCCCCTTCCCATAAGGGGCTTGTATCTCCTGCCCCGCACACCTGTGCGTCCCTGGCACTGTTTACCTGCTGGGGACTGAGAAGCCAAACAAACCAGCTGTTGGCATGCAAATCCAGCAGACCCGGCCCTCTGTGATTTGCATGGCGACAAAACCCCTTCAGACGCCCTGGGGCCCAGCCCAGGGGGTTCCCGGCCTCAGGATAGCCCCGACTTCCAAACCAGACAGGGCTTCTCAAAGTGGGGTTCCTGGACCAGCAACATCAGTGTCACCTGGGCAGCAGGTGGAAATGCAAAGTCTCAGGCCCCTCTTCAGACTCACTGAGTCGGAAACTTTGAACCAGAAATGAAGAGACAGTTCATGCTCATGGATTGGTACCCCATTTATTAAGAAACCAGTTCTTTCCAGTTTTATCTGTAGATTCAATACGATACCAATCAAAGTCCCAGAAATCTGTTTTACATTATCAAGAAAGTGATTCTAAAATATATATGGAAAGGCATGGGTAACAGTGCAGCCTACGGAATTTTTTAAAAGGAAGACACCATGGGGGTGGGTCAGCAGTCTGGGGTTCAACACGGCCTGCAGCTGGGTCTGATGAGCACTGCAGTTTGGGGGCCTTTGGAAGGGCAAGGACATTCTGGGGGAGGCCCCGTCCCAGAGGCTCCTCCATTCTCAGCGCCCCTCCCTGTCCAATTGCAACTCCCCCTTCAGCCTTGGAACTAGACTTCTCTTGGTGGCAGGGGTCAGGGGCTCTAACCCCTCGTCCCTCCCTCTGCTTGCTAGAGAGCTGCTCTCAAGGGCGTCCCCCCAGCCTGACGCACCCGACAAAGCAGACTCCTCCGCTCCCACCGCGACACGCCGAGAGTTGCCTTCGGAAAGGGAATAAACGTGATCAGGCAAAGAGGAGCTTCTCTCAACCATCGAGGGTTGGGAGGGCCAAAGGCAAGCTATGCTCATGCATTAAGAAAGCTTGTTTCTGTCGCCTGTATTTTAAATACCAAGGTGCTCCTGCCCCTTTCTTTACTAACCTGTTGCATATTAAGAGTTCACGAGCCCTGTTCAATTTCTCCAACCCTCCAGCCACCACCTTGTGCACCCTGACACGTCCTAGCAGGACCTGGGCCACGTCCTTCCTCCCGACTCCTCTTGGCCTCCCAGCCGGTGTCACCCTCCAATCTTTCTCCCACTCTGGCCACCGGAGTGGCTTTCCCAATGCACAATCTTATAAGAAGTGTAAAAATGTGTTTGGGGTAGTTAATTCTCTTTTTTTTTTTTTCCCTTAATGGCTTCTGGGTTTCCTGTCTTGCTTGGGAAGACTTCCTGCACTGTGAAGTTATAAGAGTATTTTCCTTTATGATACCCCACACATTCATAGCTGTTTGAACAACTTTTAAAATACTCATTTGAAAGTCATTTTTGTATATGGTGTGAGGTAGGGATTTAACTTTGATTTCTTCCAAATGGATGGTCGTTGTCCCAACCCTTTTTTCTCTCTCTCTCTCTCTCTTTTTTAATCTTAGCATATTATGGGGATACAAGTGTTAAGGTTACGTATATTGCCCATACCCCCTCCCCCCTTGAGTCAGAGCTTCAAGCGTGACCATCCCCCAAATGTTGCACATCTCACTCTATTGTGTTTGTATATACCCAACCCCTCCTCCCCCCTCCCACCTGCCTGACACCTGATAGATGTTACTCCTATATGTCCACTTAGGTGTTGATCCGTTAATACCAATTTGCTGGTGAGTACATGTGGTGCTTGTTTTTCCATTCTTCGGATACTTCACTTAGTAGAATGGGTTCCAGCCAACCCTTTTAAACAAAGAGTCTGTCCTGTGTTGTATTTTAAGTTACTGCCTATACTTGGATGAGTTTCTGGGCTCTCTGTCTTGTCCCACCGATCTGGCTGTCCCGGGAGCACAGAGTCAGTTCCCGCAGCTGCACAGTGGGTTCCAAAGTCTGGTTAGCAGACCCCTGTCTCCACGTCTCTTTCCAAAGCCATCCTGACAAGTTTTGCAGATTGATTTTTTCCATGTGAGCCTCAGATTCCTACGGTCCGATGTAAAAACAATGAAGATTTCACCTAATTTTAAAAGAAACAACACGAAACCAAACTGAGAACCCTGTTGGGATTCTGCACAGAAAAGAATAAATGTATTGATCCCTGAAGGTCTGGCCAGTTGTGTTAATAACGTCTTCTTCTCGAAGAACAGTTCTCTTCGTTTACTCAGGACTTCGTTCACGTTCTTCAGTTATGTTTCATCATTTTCTTCCTAGAGATCTTATGCTTTTCTCATTAAACTTATTTCTAAAAATGTCATGGCTAGTTCAGCAAGATCAGGAAACTGGAATGTGGCAGGGCTGGGAAAAGCGGAACGAAATCAGTCACACATGACAACAAAGTGTCTAGAAAGCACTCACTCCGGGGAAGAGGAGGGCAGCGGCCACGCCAGTTTGCAAGCCCGGCTCATGGAAATTTCCAGAGCCTGGCATGGCTCTAAGTGAGATGTTCTTTTAGATCCCTTCTGGCTCAGACTTGCTGTTATACTGCACTTGGGGTGTTAGGAATCATCTGGAACTTGCCAGGTTGATGGTGGCATTAAGGGTGTGTCCTCCCCCTGTGTCCCCAACTCCACATCCTTCTTGCAGCCACTGGCAGCATGTTTAGAACGCTGGGGCCCTAAGTGGTCTGAGAGGGGCTGGCACCCCTGAACTTCTGCCGGTTGTGCCTGCAGGCCAGGCTCCCATCCACCCCCCTCCTGCACCTCTGGGAAGGAGACGGCTGCTCTGCGGTCCCCGGCTGACCTGAGGGATTCGCATCCGTGTCCCACCACCAGAACGGCCGCCGCGCCCCAGCTCCAACCCTGGACGGACAACAGCAGCCCCAGAACCTGCGAAGATGTGACCTTCGGGTCTTCTGCAGCGGGAGGGCTGGGCCTTGAGGCTGGCCCCGGCTCTGTGTCATTACCTACTCCCTGCACCAGCACGTTCTAGAAGCAGGGGGACCCCAACCTGGCCAGGTGACGGGGCAGTGGCAATTTTCTAGCTCTCTCTGGGTCCCCCATCCCTGAAACAGTTGTCCCTGCTGGGGAAGAGATCCCCGGGCGGCAAAGCGCTTGGTCTCTTCTCTTTCCTTCCCGACCTTCACTGTTGGGCCCCCGTCCTGCGCACGCGGGCGGTGGGGCAGATCTGTGGCCCTCCTCGCCCCCTTTGAGTGTTAATAAAAAGTCTCATTCTCAGGAAGTGGAAAATTCAGTCCAATCCAAACCAGAACATCCGTCTCTTACCTAAGTTGCAGCTCTGTTCCGCCCCACGGCTCCCGCCCGGGCTGGGGCTTCATGGGCGGGCCCACCCAGGCTGGGGCTCCCCCTCTGCCTTTGCCTTTGGTGTCAGGCTTTGGGCCTTTGCTCCGTGCGACCCCCTGGCATGAATCGCTGGCCCCGGCGAGGAGCCCATCAGCTGAGCACCTGGGACTGGCCCCTCTGGGCTCCTCTGCAGGGAGGGGCTCCCGTGGCCCCTGGTGGTCCCCTTCACCCTGGTGGGCAGGGTCCTCTCAAGATGACGGACCCCTGGATTCTCCCCATGGCCGTCCACCGAGACTCCCCTTCCCCTCCAGACCTGGAAGTGGGAGCCCCCGCTGGGCTCTGCGGCCGGGCAGCCCCAGGCAGGAGGGCAGCACCAGGCCAACCACGGACCCCAAAGGCAAAGACCCCTGCAGACCCCGGGGAGATGCTCCTGAGGCTCTCGCTCGGCCTGAGTGGGGGTGAGGAGGACACGTCTCTCCCCGTCACCCACACGAGTAAGTGACAGGTGTCGGTGAGCACGTGGAGAAACCAGAACCCTCCCGCACGGGCAGCGCAAGGGCACCATGGTGCGGCCACGCTGGAAAACAGCTCGGCAGTTCTCCCAAAACTTCAGTGTAGAGTTACCGTGGGATCCAGCAATTCCCTTCTTAGGTACGTGCCTAAGAGAACGGAAAACAGGAATTCAAACAGACACTTGCGCACGAATGTTCGTGGCAGCACGTTCGCAAGAGCCCCAAGTTGGAAGCAGCTCAAATGTCCTTTAACTGACGTATACGTAAGTGCAGTATATCCACGCGACGGAATATTCCTCAGCCATAAAAAGGCACGTGTGTGCTGTAACGTTGATGCGCCCTGAAAATATCCTCCCAAGTGAGGTAAACCAGTCACAGGAGACCATGAGTTATGATACCATTTACATGAAATATTCAGAATAGGGACATCTATGGGGCAGTCCCCATCTATGGGGACGAGTTGTGCAGGGCCAGAGAGGATGGGGTAATCAGGGAGTGACTACTAATGGGCTCAGGGTTTCTTTCTGGAGTGATTAAAATGTTCTAAAAGTGGTTGTGAAGTAACCTTAACCCTTGTACCCCCATAATATGCTAAAAAAATAAAAATAAAAAAAATAAAAGTGGTTGCAGTTATAGATAGACAACTCTGTGAATATGCTAAGAGCACTTAAATAGATGAACTGTATGGTACGTGAATTATATCTCAATAAAGGGATTATCAAAAAAAGAGCCACCCACCGCCTGCCTTTCTGGAATAAAGTGGCCGTGGGCAGGGAGGGGCGCTCTGGCACAAGCCAGAGCTCCCTGCCAGCAGGTCCTGTCCCGGCACTTCCCATTTCCACTGTCACTCAGGGTCCCACCTCCTTCCTGTGGTCCCCTCAGCTCCTTGCTTCCCATGGGCTGTGAGTCCCCAGGTTGGGGCTGAAGGCCTGCCCTTCCTGCCCTTCCTGCCCTGTGGGTTCCACATGGCCCCTCAGCCTCAGAGTGTGGGCCCGGCACCATCTCCCCTCCAGCGTTCACTGGCACTGATGTGCTCCTGCTTCCCTGCATCCGTCCTTGCATCTGTCCCTCTATTTACCCACCCATCCCCCAACTGTCCCTCCCTCCCTCATCCATCTCTCCCTCCCTCTTTTCCTCCCTCCCTCCATCTATCCATTCATCCACCCAAACATTTGCCCACCTATCCCTCTATTTACCCACCCATCCCTCCAACTGTCCATCCCTCCTTCCACCCCTCCATCCATCTATCGCTCTGTACCTGCCTCCCTCCCTCCCTCCATCCTTCCAAATATCCACTCACCCATCTATCCATCTACCATCCATTCACCCATCCATCCCTCTACTTATCCCTCCATCCCTCCTTCCCTCCCTCCTTGTCTCCCTCTCTCCATCCATCCACCAAACATCCATCCATCCATCCATCCATCCACACATCCATCCATCCATCCACACATCCATCCATCCACACATCCATCCATCCATCCATCCACACATGCATCCATCCATCCACACATCCATCCATCTATCCATCCATCCATCCATCCATCCATCCATCCATCCATCCACACATCCATCCATCCACCCACCCACCCATCCATCCATCCATCCATCCACACATCCATCCATCCATCCATCCATCCATCCATCCATCCATCCATCCATCCACACATCCATCTATCCATCCATCCATCCATCCATCCATCCATCCATCCATCCATCCACACATCCATCCATCCACCCACCCACCCATCCATCCATCCATCCACACATCCATCCATCCATCCATCCATCCATCCATCCATCCATCCACACATCCATCCATCCACACATCCATCCATCCACACATCCATCCATCCATCCATCCACACATCCATCCATCCATCCATCCATCCATCCATCCATCCATCCATCCACACACCCATCCATCCATCCACCCACCCACCCATCCATCCATCCATCCATCCACTCATCCACCCACACATCCATCCATCCACCCATCCACTCACCCACTCAATCACTCACCCACCCAATCACTCACCCACGCATCCACCCCTAGATCCATTCTGCAAACACTCATTGAGCACCTGCTGTGTCAGGCTCAAAGTCTGGTGGGAAGACGGCTGAGTAAACAGACAACGACTACTCAATGCCAAGGGCCATGATACAGAAAGGTTTCCAATTCTGGGTTCTGCAAACAGCAGTCCAATGCCCCCTTCCTGCTCCGGACTGCATCCCAAGGTAGCTGATGTGACGCTGACGATGTTATCCTCTAGTCCAGACTCTGGACCCTAGTCTAGAGTTCCAAGGAGGCAGGAGAGATTCATCGTGCAGCGGGACTTGAGGGTGCTCAGGGCCAGGTGAGCCTCGGCTCCCTCCTGGACTAGCTGTGTGACCTCAGGCAGGTCACATTTTCACAGGGCCCCTCGGGTCCTGCCCACCCAGCTGCTGCCCAGAAGCCCCAGCCTGGCCGCCCCCTGTCCTCCCATCCTCACGTGTGGGAGGAGGGCTGGGGCCGCCCTCCCCACTGGGAAGGGGTGGGGTTTGCCAGCCTCAGCCTTTCGATTGCTCAACTCCCTTGCAGATAACTGCCAGCCGAGAGCAGGCCCCCCACATCACGTGGGCATCAGCGTCGGACGCGGTGAGCCTTGGTGGGGAGGGGTGCGGGGACGGGCAGGTGCTGCCTGCACTCCCTGCAGCAGGTGAGCAGGGTGGGGACCTGGGCCACGTTCCACAAAGTACGGCTCCCCCAGGGCGGAGGCTCAGAGCAGTCACAGCTGCTGTAGATGGGCCGTGCGGACACCTGATCGTGACGCGCCAGGTGACCACCAGAGCAGCCCTCCTGTGAACTGGTCAAAAAGACCTTCCTGCTCCGATATTCATAGCCGTGTGACCAAGGCACTAGAAAATAGCTCCTAGCCTCAATATGCTCATCTGCGCAGTGGGCACGGCCTACTGGCGGTCTCCAGGGTGGCAGGTGAGAGGGTTTCGTGATGGTCCGGGTGGGCGTGTGTGAGCCCCAGCAACACTGGGGGACTTACCCCTTTGTCCAGTCTCTGCCCAGAGAGAAGCACTGGTTTTGGAGGGGGCACAGGTGCGGGCCCTGCAGCTGGTGCAGAGAAAGCGCCTAATAAAAGCTGGTTGAGTGAGTGAGGGAGGAGAGGAGAAGAGACTCAAGGCTGCCCAGCTCGGGCCCTGTGGTGAGGCCAGGCCAGGGCTGGCCAGGGCTGGCAGTGGAGGGAGGAGCGAGCGAGGGAGACGGGGCAGGGACGTCAAGGCGAAGGCAGGAGTTGGCCTGCGCTCAGGAGAGAGAGGTAGGCGAGCAGGCCGGGATTAGGGAAACACCAAGCGGAAAGGGGCGTGGAGGGCCCTTCGCAAATCAGATGGGAACCCAGATTAGATGCTGAATCAATAGAGAAGGATCCCAGCCGGATCAAAGCTGGGGGAAATGTGAAAGGCTATTCCGGGTCAGGGGGCGGGCCCAGGAGGAAGAGGAGGGGCTGGGCAGCCCAGCCAGCAGCCGGGGCCAGAGCCCCAGGAAGGGGCCAGATGGAGCCTAGCTGGGCGCCCGTTACACCCATGGGTGCACAGTGGCCCATTCACTCAGACCTCCCAGGCCTGGGGGACCCGCCTGATGGTCAGGTCTCCTGGCGGGGGGAGAGGCAGAGATTGGAGGCGGTGGGGCCAGACCAGCCTCCTTCATTCCTCCCCAGGGGCTAGAGCCACCTCTGCAAGCCTCCTGGGTGCCTGGGAAGCTTCCACCCCAGGTTGTAAGCTGCGGGTTCTGGGAGGCCGTGGGGGCCGTGCGCTGTTCCCAGGGCCCCCCACATCTTTGTTGGCATCGTGGGCTTTGGTGCGGAATAACCCCAGGGAGGCCACGCCAGACCAAGCAGGGGCCTCTTGCTCATCCATCACTGAGCATCCATGCCTGGTCCTTGGAGCTCTCTGGGCGTCCCCCCCCCGACCCCAGCCACGTACCGGAGCACAGGAACCAAGCACTGCAGGGCTTTGGGAGCACTGTGGGCTGTGTTTCTCAAAGAGGGTTCCGGGGAACACTGGTCCTGTAAGATGTTCCAGGAAAAGGACTTCCCAGGTGAAATCAGTTGGGAAACTTGGCTCGCTCTCCTCTTGGAGAGGTAAAGGCCCCCACAAGTCCTCTGTAAAGACTGTGTTGGCTAGTGATGCCCAGACTTCCTTGATCCCATTAACACTGGCTTTGGGATACGCTTTGGGAAGTGATGACCGGGCTGGACCCTGCTCCCCCCAGGCTGAGAGGGCCCCCGTGATCTGAGAGCTTTACTACAGCCTCGGGCTTGCGGGCGGATTCCGTTTGGCGGATGGGTTAGGTGCTGCCCTGAGTCACGCTGCAGCCGTGGCTTCTACCTTCCCCTTCTCCCACGGGGCTGGAGGGCAGAGATGTTCCGGAATCCTCCATGCTGCGTGCGGCAGGGGCTCTGCTCCCTCGGGTGGGGGCCTCTCTCTGCCCAGGTGATGGGAAGGGAGACGTCTGGGCCTCCCAGAGCAGTGGGCTCCGTCCTGGCCCGCAACCGGGTCCCCTGCAGTTTCGGTGAGACAGCGGGGGTCTCAGGCTGCTGGCCCCGGCCGGGGGAGGCTGGGGCTGGGGGCTCCCCCCATCCTGCCTGGGAAGGGAGCAAAGCAGGGGGGCCCAGAGAGGGCCCCGAGCCCAGCAGTGGTGGCAACACGGTCGTTCCTCGAGTGCAGAGGAGGCCGAGAAACAAGAGGCCTGTGCAGCCTCAGAGCCGGGGGCGACCCGGGGGCAGGCCAGAGCCCGAGTGGGCCGGACCTTCCGGCAGGTGGGGAGGGGCAGGGGAGAGGCTGGGGGTGGGCAGGGCAGGCGAGGGAGCCGGCGGGTGCCGGCCCTTGGGAAGGGTTGGGGGTTTAGCTCAGAACCTGCCGTGGAGCCCTGAAGGTTGCTCCTGGCGTGGGGGGTCTATGTGAGCTCCGGGCCAGACCCGGCCTCCTAACAGGCAGGGTGTGTGTCGGGGGGACGTCACAGCAGGCGGGTGTCCCGAATTGAGCAATGAGTGTCCTGCTCCTGGAGGTGCCTGAGCGGGGCTGGGTCCCGGCGGGCTGGCAGCCGACAGGGACAGCACAGGGGCTCTGTGGTTACCATCAGGGACTTTGCAGTCCTCATTCACTCATTCCGCACTTGCTATGTGCGGGGCACAGTTCGGGATTTGAAGCTCAGCTCTTCCCCTTCCTTGCTCTGTGACCTTGGGCAAGTCACTTAACCTCTCTGAGCCTGCTTCTTATAACACGTCTGCATTTTTCATCTCTCGCCAGGTAGGAAAATTGAACCTGAAAAGTGGGACCCCAGACAACTATGCAGGAGGCTGGAATGTCGCCACGGGGGACCCCTGCCCAGGCCACGGCAGGCAGGGTGGAGCTGTGGGTATCAGCAGGGCCCGCCACCAGGCTCGCCTCCTGATCCCAGCCATGCTGCCTCAGCCTTCACGCAACCTCAGAAACTCCCAGAAGAACGGTCTTTGGAGGTTCTACCCAGCTCTCCCAGCCCCCAGTGGGCCTGGCAGCGCCTCCCCCCCACCGCGAGCGTCCGTGAACTGGGGAAGCAGCCCCTGCGTGCTCTGTGACAGGGCTGATGGAGAGGGTCCCCGGTGGGCTTGGTTTACCATGCATGCAATGGGAGCACAGGGTCCCAGGAGGAGCCGGGGCCCCCGGCCTGGGACGGGCGCAGATCCTGCCGCCTGGGCCTTCCATGGTGGCCGTCCCGGCGTGGGAACACTCTGGCTCAGGCTTCGTCTGTTCTCGCAGATTGACAAGGTCCGGGCCTGCGTGCTGCCTCCCAGGCAGCGACTGACGGCTCGTCAGTGGGCCGGGCGGCCCAGGCCACCGTGCTGGGAACCGTGAGCTCCCAACTCCTCCCGCCCCTCCCGGGCCTGTCCCGGGCCTCTGAGTCGGGCCATGGGAGGGGAGGGCCCAGGGGCCCACAGGGGCCCTGATTCGGCGGCAGCCCACGGGAGGAGGCCAGCCCCAGCCCTCTGTCTGCGAGGCAGAGGAGCCTGGAAGACGGGACAGGCTCTCCGTGGGGTCCCCAGGTCTCTCCGCCTGCTGGGCCTCCTGCTCCCACGGGTGCCCTGTCCTCCCACCCCAGCCTGGGAGCGCACGGCCCCTGCCCAGCTCTGTCTGGGGCACACGCAGCCTGCCATGGCTCCCGTCCGGCTGCTGTGGCTGCTGCGGCCCCTCCCTGCCAGGCCCAGGAGCCCCAGCCTCTCGCCCTGCCAGCCTCCAAAGTGGGCTCAGGGTGGAGACGCGGACATGATGCCTGGGGCGTGGCAGGGCCCGGCCACGTTCTCGACCAGGTGACGTGAGGAGCCTGGACAGACCAAGCCTCTCTCTGCTCAGTTGCCTTTCCTCCTCCGGCTGTGGGGCTCCGTTTCTGGGCCGTGTCTCAGTGTGCGGAAGCTGGCAGGGTCCTGGGACATGGGCCCGGCCAGTGGGGTCTGGAAAGTCCTGGGGCTCCGGGGGAGCACCACGGGTGTGGCCGGGGGTGGGGAGGGCTCCTTCTGGCTGCCACAGAGCAACTCCAGGTCTCTCCGCCTGTGCTCCCACTGCGATCTGATTGCTCACCTGTGGCAGAGGCCCTGGCAGGCAGTGTCACCTCCCCAGTCACATGGCAGGCCAGTGTCAGAGCTGGGGACATGCCCAGGCCTTCTGTCTCTAGTTCAGGGCTCTCCCTGGCTTCTTCAGTGGGGCGGGGACAGGGGCTTCTCGTCCACCTGTAGCTGCCCAGGCTCAGTGGGAGGAGGGGAAAAGGAGGGGACAATGCTAGTGGCTGTGACTTAGGACCCTGTGGCTTGGCACAGTGGGAGAAGGGAAAAGAGCAGCCTCCATACCTCGGCCAGGGCCTGCATGGGCCACTGCTACCCCTGCCGCCTGCCACAGGGCTGTGCACAGCAGAGGGGACACTGGCTGCATGAGATGGCCTGGTGATCTTCAGGCAGCACCCATACCACAGAGCTGGACAGGGTGCTATCTCAGTTCGGGGTAGGCACCGGATGTCTGAGAGTGTCTTCTGCAGCTAGAATTAGATTGAAAGGGGAGCCACTCACATACTCGCTCATCTAACCTCCCATCCGTCTCTCTGTTCAGCCTTCTATCCTTCATTACAGCCATCTGTGTAGTGTCCACCCATCCATTGGCTCACTTATCCATTCATCTACTTATGTACCCATCTCTCCATCCAGCTGGATGGTCTTTCTACCCATCCATCCATCATCCATCTATCCATCATTCATCTATCCATCTATTACCTATCCATCCATCCCTCTATCATGTATCCATCCATCTATCATCCATCCATCCATCCATTATCCATCCATCTACCCATCATCTATCCATCATCCATCCCTCTATCATTCATCATCCATCTATCCATCCATTATCCATCTATCCATCCATTATCCATCCATCCATCATTCATCTATCCATCTATTACCTATCCATCCATCCCTCCATCATCCATCCATCTGTCATCCATCCATCCCTCCATCATCCATCCGTCATCCATCCATCCATCATCCATCCATGCATCCATCATCCATCCATCTGTCATCCATCCATCATCTATCATCCATCCATTCATCCATTATCCATCCATCTACCCATCATCCATCCATTTATCCATCATCCATCATCCATCCATCATCTATCATCCATCATCCATCCATCTGTCATCCATCCATCATCCATCTATCATCCATCATCCATCCATCATCCATCTTCCATCCATTTATCCATTATCCATCCATCTACCCATCATCCATCCATCATCCATCCATTTATCCATCATCCATCCATTCATCCATTATCCATCCATCTACTCATCATCCATCCATCTACCCATCATCCATCCATCATCCATCCATTTATCCATCATCCATCATCCATCCATTTATCCATTATCCATCCATCTACCCATCATCCATCCATCATCCATCATCCATCATTCATCATCCATCCATCATCCATCTGTCATCCATCATCCATCCATCATCCATCTTCCATCCATTTATCCATTATCCATCCATCTACCCATCATCCATCCATCATCCATCCATTTATCCATCATCCATCCATTCATCCATTATCCATCCATCTACCCATTATCCATCCATCTACCCATCATCCATCCATCATCCATCCATCATCTATCATCCATCCATTTATCCATCATCCATCATCCATCCATTCATCCATTATCCATCCATCTACCCGTCATCCATCCATCATACATCCATTTGTCCATCATCCATCCATTTATCCATCATCCATCCATCCATCATCCATCCATCCATCCCTCCATCCTCCATCCATCATACATCCATTTGTCCATCATCCATCCATCCCTCCATCCATCCATTATCTAGTCACCCATCATGACTTCAATCATCCATCCATTCTACCTATCTATATCTTCCTATTTCTTACCCATTCACTCATCCATCCTTCCAAGCATTTATCCATCATTCATCTACCCATCCACCTATTAGTCCTTGTACCAGTCTATCTGTTTATAGGCCATCCTCCTCCCTTTCATCCCTCTGTCCATCCACCCATATTCCCACCCCACTCATAAACATGGCCCTCACTTATCTGTCCAGCTATCCCACTGTCCATTCACCTATCTTTGATCCAGCCAAGGACCTATGGACAGATCACACCACAGGCTGCCACGTGACAGTCACAGAGCCCAGAATAATGCCATGGTCTTGGGCCAGTCATTTGCCTGCCTGTGTCTCAGTTTCTTCCTGTGTAAAACAGGAACGGGAACATCTAAATCATTATGGGAAGTAAAGATAAAGCACGTATGTTTATTTGTAACGTAATAAGTGCTTACTGAGTCGGTGCCCTGGAGGAATGGCTGTTGTGGGTGGGGTTGGCCCCACGGCCTGTCCCTGCAGACTCCCAGCCCTGGCCCTGGCTGTGAATGGCCACGTGTCTCTCCTGTGCGGCTGACTGGTGCCAACAGCGGGGAGGCCTCTGGTGCTATCAGGGCCCTGCTGCCCAGATATGGCCCTGGCCGGGCCTCCCCCTGCCTCCCAGCTGGGGCTGGCTGCTGCCACCTGACCCTACAACCCAGGGCCCGAGACTGTGCTCTCCCCTCACCCCTCTGCGGGTGCCCCGCCCACACCCGGCTCCTGGCGCGCATGGGATGTTGTGCACTCGCACCTCCGCCCACGCCCAGCTCCCGGGTGCACGTGGGATGTTGTGCACTCGCAGCTGACAGAAATCGGAGCCGGGGGCTCTGAGCTCATCTCTCCCCGCCCACCGGGCAGGCCCGTGCCTTCTCCATGTAGGTAAACACGGGGCTGTATTTACTTGGAACACACGAGGTGGCCCGTGGTGGCAGGGGAGGCGGCTTACGTAATGGCAGCCTGGTGCTTGGCAGCTCCTGGGTGCTGCGGGAGAGGGAGGCCGCCTTGGTGACGCAACTTGCACCCCAGGGCCCGTCTTGGGGTGATGTCCGTTTGGACCGGGCTGCCCCAGAGGATGCGCAGGGCAGCCAAGGATGCACAGGCAGGGGCCTTCCCTGCCGCCGCTCTGCTGGGCTCCGGACCGTCCGTGCAGTGTCACTGGAGGGGCACATACTATCGGTCCAGCGCCGGCGCGGGCCGCCATCTCTAGGAGCTCACCAGGCACCCCGCGTGGCATCAGCATGTCATCTCGCCGCCACCCTCCCGCCGTCCTCGCTGTACAGGTGGGGCGGCCGGGCGCAGAGAGGAGGAGCTGCCCGCCTCAGGTCGCGTGGAGAAGGACTGGGTGCGCTCTGCGCCCGCCCTCCAGGGCTGAGCCGCCGCCCTGGGCCTGTCCTCCTTGGCCTGGCCAAGGCTCTGCCCGGGTGCCCTGGGGCCTTCCCCAGCCCCTGGCCGCTGGAGCTCCAAGGCTGGCGGCCTCTCCCTGCTTCCCTGCCGCATGGCTGGAGCGCTGGACGCCACCCTGCACCTCAGCTTGGGGAACACCTGTGGGCCTTGCCCCCTCCGGGAAGCCCTCCCTGGCCCCAGACCCAAAGCTGGGGCTCCCGTGGGTTGCTGGATGCACCTCTGTGCTCCTCATCTCCCTGCCGCAGGTGGGGGGTGGCCTCAGCTCCGAGGAGTCTCGTGGGTGGGAGTTGCAAACCGTCGCCCCACGTGCACGAAGGGCGCCACACCCGAAGTCTGCAAACGGCGTGTGGGGACATCTGCGTCTCCTCGCTTGTCGGAAATCGGAACCCGTCTCTTCTGCAGGTGGCGAGAGAGCCTCGCCTCCCTCGGGCATCTCTCCTGACGCAGGGCCAGCGGAGGGTGGGCAACGCCGCTGGGGGCTGGGGGTGACTGGCGGACAGTTGGAAGCATACATGCACACGTGCTCTGAGGGAGGGGAGGGAGGCAGCAGGGGAGGGAAGAAGAAAAAGAGCAGCCGGACAGCTCGGTCCAACCCGTGGGCTTTGGAGGCAGACCGGGGCAATACCCCTGCTCTGCCCACGGTAGCTGTGTGACTTCGGCTAACGACTGCACCTCTCTGTGTCTCGGGGTTCACTTTTTGCATCTATAAAAGGCACTGTGATGGTCCTCCCTGCCCTAGTGCTGCTGTGACGATCACAGGAAACGGTCGTGCACAAGTCCCGCCATAGGGTGAGAAAGCCCCCAGTCGGTGACACCGAGCGCCCGCCCTCCCTGCGCACCCTGGCTCCAGTTCCCAGCACAGCCATTCCTGCGCGGGGCGTTCCCGCCAGCCTCCCACCCCGGGCCTCCCCTCTGCCTGCTAAAATCCCCTGGATCAGTGCCTCTCCCAGGTATGTCCCGGTTATGTAATCACCGCGAGCAGTCACACACGGACTGGAGCTCTCTGCTCGCTCCTGTTTACTCTTTGGCTCAGGGGAGAGTCCCATTCAGAAGAAATTGCTATTGTTTCTCAGCCTTCCCATGGGAAAGCAGCCTTAGGGAGGAGTTCAGGGAGCGGGCGGGGTGCGGGGGGGGCGGGGGAGGGCGGGAGGCAGGTCCGTGCACAGCCCAGGGCTTGCTCGATAGGCACAGTTTGCCGGTTACTTTATCTCTGTGAAAACAAAAGCCTCAAAGAATGTTTTGCATGACCTAATTTTTTGATATACCTGAAAAATGGGTAAGAGAAAGGCGGACCATTATCTCACCCACTTCCTTATTCATGACCTTATACCTCCCATCCCACTGTGTTCTGTGTTGCTACCTCACTTCATTCATTCATGCATGCATCCGTCCACCCATTCATCAATCCATGCATTCATCCATCTACCCACCCGCCCACCCGTCCATACCACCACCCATCCCCCCATTTACCCACCCACCATTTGCGCATCCATCCACACATCCATCTGCCCTTCCACCTACCCATTTACACATCCATTCACTCAACCATCTACCCATCACCATCCCCACAACCGCCCAACTACCCACCCACTTACCACCCATCTACCCATCCACTCATTCATGCACACATCCATTTACACGTCCATCCACCCGTCCACCATCCATACAATCATACATCTACCCACCCACCCATCCACCCACCCACCCATCGACCCCTCCCCCCTTCCATCACCTAACATTTATTGAGTTAATAGTGGGAGAAATGCTAGACTGGGTGCTTTGTGACCTGGTTTTCGTTCTCAGCACAGCCCCTGTGCGGAAGCCAAGTTTGGGAGCGACGCCTACCCAGGCCTGAGTCTCAGACCTGCTATCTTCTCTCCTGTCCTTGGCCAGACGCTTTCTCACTTTGAGCCTCAGTGTCCTCATCCGCAGAACTGGGAACCGACAGCACTTGTCTCGTTATCGTGAGGACAGAATGAGAACACACGCAGGGGACTTCCTGGAATCACATGAGGCCTCGGTGGGGCCTGTCCAGGGCCTGCGCTTTGGGTGGGGGAACGCCAAGGTGGGGCCAGAGGTGGCTCTTTCCTTGGGGCCACCATGCAGCGGAGCGGAGCACTGGTGAGGTCTATGCTGGAGACATGGAGAAGGATGGGGGGCTGGCCCGAGATGTGTGGCTGGCGGCCATGGAGGATTAGACCAAGGTTTTCCAGAAGGGTAGAACGGGGCTGTGTTGGTATCATGG
The DNA here is from genome assembly GCF_040939455.1 of Microcebus murinus. NCBI lineage: Eukaryota > Metazoa > Chordata > Mammalia > Primates > Cheirogaleidae > Microcebus > Microcebus murinus. The sequence goes on from NC_134107.1 coordinate 9,265,634, forward strand.
AAGGAGCCCTCTGGCTGCTGTGCAGGAAACAGATTAGACATGGGGACCCACGAGACGGAAACCAGGTAGGACACTTGCAGTTGCCTGGACTAAAGACCATGAAACTGGAGGGCAGGGGCGGCACTAAACTTTGTGGACACATTTTGTCCTAAACACTGAAACTGTGCAGGCACCAGAATCGCTGACTTAGGCCTCAGGTGACCTTGATGGCAGCAGATCACCGGTCCCCTGGTAACGCAGCATTCATACCCTAGCTTCCCAGCCTGCGTCCCTGGCAGACATTGCTAATCAATGGCAGCTCTCTTTCCCCTTAGAGCCTAAAACTGTGCTGTCCAATCTGGTAGCCACTGGCCACCATTTAAATACTGCTCTTTAAGTCTAAATCAACTAAAGGGGAATAAAATTGATGATCCAGTTGCTCAGTTGCAATGACTACATTTTAAGGACTTGCTGTCTACAAGTGGCTAGTGGGTGCCGGGTTGACAGGGAGATACAGAGCGTTTCACCATCACAAGGCTCTGTGGGACCGTGCTGGCCTCAAGCAGCTGCGTGGCCGGTTCTGGGCCCGGCTGGGATCTGGACGGGCGATGTGCTCCCTCTGGACCTCCCGGGCTGGTGGGTGAAGAATCCTGCCCCTCGTGTCTCAGGCAGGGTTTCTCTCAGCCTGGATTTCACACCGAAGGTCAGACTCAAGAGAGCAAAGTCCCTCTGGCGGATCCTTCTCAAGTTCACTTTCTTTTTGTCTCTCAAGAGGAAAATAAAGGAGAAGCCCAGCCTGGGCTGCGATGTCATTGGCGAGCGTCACTCCGGCCCGAGCTCACCTTGTTCCTCCGGCCTCCGGAGGCTGGGGCTTCTGTTTTGTGTCTATTTTTAGCGCCTCTGGGTGAATGTCACTGCCGCTGGTGGCTGACATTTCATACTCTGGGAACCCTGACCTGCTGCTTTTCCGGTTGTGAACTGAACCTGCTTTTTTCATGCCCCAGAAGGAAAGAACAATGATCATTAATAATCGGCATCTTCTGGAAAATCGGAAACGGAGCCTCGGTGATCCGAGGCCGCCCTTAACCCCGGCTGTGCTGCCTGCGGCGGCCACTGCCTGGCTGGTCTCTGGAAGGCTCCGCAGCTGCCAGAAGGTCACGCCCTGCGGCCACCGGGGAAGCGGGGAAGGTGGGCAGTAGGCAGGGGGCTGGGAGAGGGCGACCTTGGCCCTCAGTCACACGGCCAGGGGCAGAGGAGGCCAAGGCAGAGGGAGGAAAACCTCCACCTGCGTGGAGCCCTGTGGCCCACCTCCAGAGACCAGCAAGGGGGACACCCTCCCCGGGCAGGTGGGAGTGCAGGCGGGAGGAGGGGAGGGTTCCTTGCTCTGGGTGGGCGGGTGGGGGTCTCAGCTGTGCTGGGGTGCACGATGTCTCAGCCCTAGACCCTGGGTTTGTGCCCTGCTGGGTACTGTGGGCACAGGGGGCAATGAGGACCTGGGGGTGGCGGGAGTTAGCGGGGCAGGGAAGGGGGGCGGTGGGGACAGGGGGCTTGTGGCTGCAGAGCCTCACACCTGCTGGCAGGGACAGGCTGTAGGTTCTCCCCGCACAGGTGACCCCTTTGGGAGTGGGGAGCCAGGGCTGGCCTGGTCTTAGGGGGGTGCAGGGGGGAGGCTGTGCTTGTGTCCCAAGTCACCTTTGACAAGGAAAGCAAAGGTCACGGGAACAATCCCTCCCTTTCACGCTGGGCGACCTGGCAGGAGCTCATGTGGAGCTGCAGAGGTGGCAGCCCCTCCCGAGCAGCCCAAGACAAACACGCTGTAGGAAGTTCCCACGCTCCCAGGGCCTCAGCCCGGAGCTTCTGTAGTCACCTGCCCGAGGCTGGGGCTGTGAGGAGGGCGGGGCCTCCGCCACCCGCAGGTGAGCAGGTGAGCCCAGAGTCGCACCACCTGGGGGCACACCGGCGGGGCACCTATTCCAGGCCACACAGTTTGCAAACATCGTCTCAGTGATGCCTCACCACAATCCTACTGTGTTGATATTATGACCTGCATTTTGCAGAATAGTTAACCCGAGACTCAGGGAGGTTAAGTGACTTGCCTTGGGCCGCACAGCCAATAAAGGGAAGCGTCAGGGTTTGTACTCGGACTCCCCCGGTTGCTAGGTCTGTGCTCTTGGGTGGCAGCGTGCAGTCACTCAGCAATCCTGTGCGGCACGCTGCTGCATGCCGGGATGCAGACGTGGGCAGTGCAGTGGCCTGGCGGGAGACCTCACGCCCCTCAGCACGGCAAGAGAACACCGGTAGCAGTGGCCTGGGGTTCCTCCTACAAATCGGGCAAGTGGGTCCCCAAACCGACCCCTGGAGAATATTCTAGAAGGAGGTATGAGGAACACAACGTTTCAGTTCCCAGAGTTTTGTTTGGGGCTATTTTCCACGATCTCGGGTCGGGGATGGCCCGGGAGGGGCGAGGGTCCTGGGTCACGCAAAATCGGGGCGGGCAAGAGCAGGCGCCCCTGCTGCCACGAGCGCCCCTTCCGAAGGGGGAGGCGCATGGAAACGGGGCCCCCTAAGCCCCGGCCACCAGGGGCCCCCAGGCCCTCCTCTCCCAGAGGCACCCTGAGAAACGTGACCGGCCTGGGAGCTCTGGGGGGGCAGGGCTGTCCTCTCTGAAGCGACACAGATCGAGTGCCAGCTGTATGAGATGAGAGCGTCTCGTCCTCGCCCGGCGTGGGGTTTGACTCACAGTCGATGCACAGGAAGCGCTGGCCATGCAGTGGGGCCCCTGTTGGTTGCCAGTTGTCTCTGCCCCCCTCCCCCACTCCTGATGCTCCCAGGCCTCTGAGGATCAGTGGGCCTTCCTGTCTTTGAGGACCCCTGGAAATGGCCACATAGCTGCCTTGCAGGGTCGCCCCATGGCTGGTCCCCCAGATGGGACAGTGCCCGGCACTGGCACGCCGGTTTCGAGCGGCGGTCTCGAGGGAGCCTGCAGCCCCTTCTCCTGGGCCTCCATCGTGGCCGTGGCGAGGATGGGCCAGGTCACTGGGTGGCTCAGCTCGGGCTGGAGCCTGCGTGGGGGTCGGAGCCAGGAGGCAAGGGGACAGGCCTGGGCTGGGCAGGCCCTGGGGTGACACCGGCGGGGCTCTCCCCTGCTCGGGGCCCCTCCCGCCTCTGAGATTCTGGATTTTTGAGGCAACAGGTGTTCAAGAAAGACCTGTCCTCTCAGGCAGGTGTCTGGCCAAGGCCTTCCCTGGCCAGTCTTTCCTCCTCGGGGCTCCTGGCTCGGGAAGGGGCGTCAGGCTTGCAGCTGGGACTTGACTCTTGTGCGCTGGGCACGGGGCAGCCCTGGCCCTCCTTCCCTGCCCCACCCACCTGCCATTCTGGACAACACCTGCCACCCACCCAGACTCACCCACCCGTCCCATCTCGTCGCCCCCCAGCCACGCATGCGCGCAGCGCCCGCCCTCTCGTCTCACCGCCTGTTCCCTGTGCACCCGCCCGGCATCCTGCACCTAGCGTCCGTCCACTCGCCCCACCGCCACGCACCGCGTAGCGCCAGACTGCCCACCTGGTTTACCTGCTTGTCCGTCACTCCCCCCGGCTCCTGAAGTGGCAGAGTGGACACAAAGCAGGGCTAGAGAAGTGGCGAAAACCAAGTCAGTGAAAAATAAATGCTTTCAGTCCCTGGCTTTGCACCTCTCCTGCCAGGGACGGCGGCTCCTCCTGTCCCGGAGGCAGAGTGCGGTAGGGTGAGAGGGACGCAGGGGCCTCCAGGGGAAACCCCTGGCTGGACATGAGTCGAAGGTCTGCGGTTTATCAGTTGCCTGAGCGTGGACGAGTTATCCAGCTTCCCCGTGTCCCCAGAGCGTCAACGGTAACACCAGAGTCTCTCCGCTGAGCCATCGTAGCAATGACACGCAGGCAGTGAGCAATACGTTACTGGTATAATTAATTCTCCGTATAGAGCCTGCACTACCTGATCGTGTCTGATCCTCCTCTGGGTGCAAGTTTTATTTTGCCTGCGATTACTGACTGCCAGAGTGATGAAAAATAATCTCTGTATGCAATTTTTCGTTCATCCGGGCCTCCTTTTTTTCTAGTTAGCATGCTCCCTGCCCATTTCCAATCGCGCCCTCCTTTTTTATTTGAGCGGCACTGCTAACATCTCTTTGATAAAAGGAAAACAAAATTTCCAGTTGAGATAAAGGCAGGGCCATTTCCTTTGTCAGCTCTCCTTGAAAGGAGCATTCAATGTGCCATGTGACTTTCCCACTGGAATGTGGAGAGAGAGGTGTGAAATATTTGTCCAGATCGCTTCTCATTAATGAGGCATTCCAATAACCACAGGCCCGGCCCTCTCCCCGGCACACCCAGGAGGGCGCGCGTCTGACTAATCTTGTCTGTGGGAGCGAGAGCTCCCCGGCCGGGCGGGGGCGCAGGCGCTCGAGTTCCACTGGTGCAATGTGTCTGGCCGCGCCAGCGGCTCGCCCTGGCCACGGCGTGGCGGAGTGTGGCCCGGCGTGGGCTGTGGAGGCTTCTGCTTCCTGCTGCCGGGGCCGGGCCAGGCTAGAGCCGCGCCTGAGGCTCTGGTGTGTGCCAGGCTCCTTGCACATGTGGCTTTACTCTGTCTCCTGCGTGGGAGAGGCATGAGATTACCCCATCTTGGAGGAGGAGGCTGAGGGTCACGGTGGCTATGGGAGACTCGTACTCTAGGTCCCGCCAGTAAATGCATTTCAGGTCTGTCCGACAACAACATCCAGCTCTTGCTGCCACAGCTAGAAGTGCAGCCATTCACCTGTTCACCGCTCCCCCCCAGTCCCCAGTGTGCTTCTGAGCCAGCGAGTGTCCAAGAAGGATGGCCCCTGGGCCCTCGCGTCCCCTGTGATGATGGCCTAGTCTGAGCTTCTCGCCTCGGCTGAGACACAGCTCCGAGGCCCCAGTGCCATCTCCTCTCAGGAAGGGGCTCCCGCCTGGCCTGAGCATCTCTGGATGCCTGTGACACCTGGCCCTCTGCACGCGTGGCCACCGCAGGCTTCTGGCCGGGGCTTCGGGCAGGCCTGGGCGTGGGGGCAGGCTCGGGTGGCCCCAGTGCTCCTTGCTGCTTGCCGTCCACATCCGCGCGGCCTCCCCCACCTGGAGGGCCGGCCTCCTCACCTCTGGGACATCGTGGGCAGGACGGAGCAGGGCTCTCAGGCCACGTCACAAGGGCCGCTGCGGCTGCTGCCTGGCCTCTTCCGTCAGGACGCCTCCTTCTCGAGCAGCCCTGTGGAGAGGGCCTCGTGGAAGGGAACTGAGGCCTCCTGCCCGCAGCCCCGTGCGGCGGCCCCCTGGACGCAGATCCTCTGGTGCCGGTCCTGCTGTCACAGGGGACGGTGGCCCTGATCGACGTCCCGGCTGCAGCCTCCTGTGGGCCCCGAGCCAGCACCACCAGCCACGCCGCGCCCGGGCCCGACCCCCAGGGGCTGTGAGGGCCATGGCCTTGGCTGTGAGCCACTAGTTGGGCCATCGTGCCGCAGCGAGACATCGCTAGTGCGTGAGGCGTGAGTCCTGCTCTGTCCTTGCCGGTGGAGGAACCTGGGCCAGGTGACCAGCACGGAGCCTCAGTTTCCTCCTCTGTCAGACAGGTCACAGCGACTGCCCTGGAGAGGCACGAGGAGCACGGAGCGGGCTGTGTGAGTGTCCCGCTCTGCGCCGGCTCCCGAGGGCCTGACCGCACCTCGGTTGTTTCTGTTGCTGTCACGATCGCTGTGTGGGCCTCGGTGACACCCCCGCCAGCGGGGACAGCTTCTTACATGCCCTGACACACGCACTCACTCTCACACACGTGCACACTGACACACACGTGCACACACGTGTACACTCTCACACATGCACACATTCACACGTGCACACACACATGCACACACATGTGCACACTCACACACAGACGTGCACACTCACACACGTGCACACTGACACACACGTGCACACATGTGTACACACTCACACATGCACACTCACACACTCATGCACACACGTGTGCAGACTCACACACATGTGCACACACATGCACACACGTGCACACTCACACACAGACGTGCACACTCACACACGTGCACACTGACACACTCATGCACACATGTGTACACACTCACACATGCACACTCACACTCTCATGCACACACGTGTGCACACTCACACACATATACTCACACACACGCTCAGCTTATGCTGGGCTTCCTGTCCCTGCTACAGAACCAGTGAATGAAGTGGTTTCTTTTTTTAAAATAAAAAACATTTTAACTGTGGTTCAATATACACAGTGCACATTTTACCATTTTAGCCATTTATTAGTGTATAGTCTGTGGCATCAGATGCGTTCCCATTGTTGTGCGACCATCGCCACCGCCCATGTCGTGGACCTCCGCCCCGCCCGGCTCCCTGTCCCCGTCCCCGTCCCCGTGTGTCTGTAGCAGGCGTGGGACCACGCAGCGCTCGCCGCTGTGACTGGGTCCCTCCTCCCAGCGCCGTGTCCTCAGGCCCCCCGTGCAGCGGCTGCGCCAGAGTCTCCTCGTGCATGCGCAGCATGTCCTCGGTGAGCGGGTTCTCTGCTCGCGCGCTCCCTCAGCCGCGGGGCGCCGAGGCGGGCGGCAGTCTCGCTTATTATGCGCTGATTTCCCGCCCTTCTCGGAACCCGGCTCTGAGAGAGCCTGACTCTAGACGTGTCCGTGGGAGAAATGACGAGAGTCCGAATATCTGGGTTCTTGTCCCGGTCCTGCAGCTTCTTGGCTGGGTGGCCTTTGGCGGGTGGGCAGCCTGTGGGGGTGGGCGGCCTGCGGGGGTGGACGGCCTGGGGGTGGGCAGCCTGTGGGGGTGGGCGGCCTGGGGGGGCAGGTGGCCTGGGGGGGCGGGCGGCCTGCGGGGGTGGATGGCCTGGGGGTGGGCAGCCTGTGGGGGTGGGCGGCCTGGGGGGGGCGGGTGGCCTGGGGGTGGGCGGCCTGCGGGTGGGCTGTAGCGGTGGGCAGCCCTTCCCGCGTCTCTGTCTCCGCGCCCGTGAAATGGGGGGGCCTGCTCACCCGGCCGCCGCAGGCCTCGAACACGAGGAGCTGCTTGGAAATAGCGGGGTGTGTGGGGGACGCAGACTCTCCCTGGCATGTCCCCAAGGCCCGGAACGATGGCACCCTCTGCCCACCTGAGCCTGACCCCTGCCCTCAGCGGGGGACCAGGGCCGGCGGCTGTTGCCATATTTCCGCATGGCGTCTGAGATAGGGCCCTGGGTGCCACGTTCCGTGCCTGGCAACGCTGTAGGGCAGACCCCAGGCCGTTCCCGGTGTCTTGCGAGTGACGTCGGCAGTGGGGAGGAACTAGATCCACACCCGCGAGGCGTGATCTCAGACGTGGCTGGGAACTCCCTGGTGGCCGGAGGCTCCGGAATTCCTACTGTCTGCCGAGCGGAGGGCCAGGACGCCTGGGAATCGGGTGGGCTGCGTGCTCGGCCCAGGGGCTGGGCGACCTCAGCAAGTCGCCTTGGGTGAGAACACGGGCTCTGGGGCAGATAGACCTGGGGCCTGCCGCTGGCTATGTAGGCGGCCTTGGGGACTCTGCTGAACTGACCTGTGCCTCAGTTTCCTCATCTGTAAAGTGGGGACAATAAGGGCTCCCACGTTTCCTGGGGCTAAGTACCCCGTGAGCCTCTGTAGCTCTCTGCTCCTCCTCTCTGAGCCTCGCTTCCTTTATCTGCACAGCGGGGGGGGTGGTGCCCCAGTACGGATGCCCGTTCGTCCCTCTATCCTCCCCTCGATAGGTTTGGTGAGTGGCCCAGTCCACTTGGCGAGTGTGCATGTCAGGAGGACAGCTCCCCGCCACAGCCCCCTGTTGTGCCCCCCAGTCACGGCCTCCCGTCACAGCCTCCCATCACGGCCTCCCATCACGGCCTCCTGTCACAGCCTCCCATCACAGCCTCCCATCGCTATCTCTGGGTCTGTGTTGTCATATCCCTTGTGGCTGCTGCCTCTCAACCCGAGGGCCCCTCCTCTCGGGCCTTCCGAACCACCTCCCCTGGGGGTGGGTGTCGCTCTGTGAAGTTTTCGTGACGGGCTGTTTCTCTTGCTGGTGACACTTTGCCATCGCTGATTTCTGTCCTGGTTCTCCCACTAGGATAAGCTCCCAGGGGCAGGGCCGCGTCCTCCGGGCAGTGCTGCATCCACCGGGCTCGGCGGGGTCCCCGTGGTGGTGCCGAGTGGATGCTTGTCCAATAAATGAGTGCATGAGTGAATGGATGAATGGCTCGGGAGGACGGTCCTGGGCTGGAGGGAGCACGGTCTCTCCAGCCAGAGCCCAGATGCTGCCTCAGACGTCCCCGCGGGCACCACGCCCACCACGACCTGGGTCTGTGGCTGGGGGGGCAGGGGTCGGGGCCGGGGCTGCCCTCCCGTCATGCTCGGTTTCCCCACGAGGCTCTGCCTCGAGCTCAGAGGGCTCCCCGTGGGCCTGGGCTCTCACGGGCACCCCCCCCCCGTGCTCCCCACGATCCTGACTGCTCCGATGGATGCCCGTCCACCCTGGGGGGATGGGAGCAGGGCTGCCCCTCAGCCTGGGCCAGGGCTTCCTGGGTCGGAGGACAGGGCTGTCCCAGGCGACAGGGCCGTGGCAGGGCCCGGAGAGCTCCAGACAGCGGCCGCCTCTCTGGGGTCCTGGCTTGGGGTCTCAGGGCTCTTCTCATAGGCCCATTCCCGTCAACCCTGACCACACCACTAAAGCACTCAGTGGCTCCCAGCACCCCTCATGAAGTCCCTACTGCTTGCCGTGGCCCTCCAGAAATTCCCCGTCCCCCAGCCACAGCCTCTAATCTCCCGTCACGCCGTCCCGTGCCCTTCACGCCCTGGCCGCCCTGCACGTCTGGGCTCCTCCGTGTCTCTCCCGCCCTGGGCCTCTGCCCAGGCAGCTCGCTCTGCGCCCCCAGCCCCCACTTCCCTGGCTGAGTCCTCAACCTAAGCGTGTGCCAGAGACAGTGCTCTGTGGGCCCCACACTGCCACCGCTTCCGGGGCCCAGAGGAAAACCTCATTTCCCAGCCTCCCCGAAACCGCAGCACTGACTTCCTCCCGGTCCCTTCCAGCCGGAGGGTGTGAGGTCTCCACGCGTCCCCCACACGGCAGAGCAGCCTGGATCCCCGCGTCCCCCCAGAGGAGACCCACCGAGAGACCCTCCGCTGGCACCCCGGACGGTGGCGGGAGTGCACGTGCACCTCGCAGTGAGAAAACCCCGGGCGCGGGCTCACAGTCGCTGCCGCGCAGCGTCACACGTGCACACGCGCCCCGCTCGGGAGGAACCTTCCCGGGAAGCGGCCGGCCCTGCCTGGTGGGATCAGGCACCTGCCTGGGCTTCCCCAGCTCTTGGGTCTGCGGTCACGCCCCACCTTGCCAACCCTGCTGGTGCCCGACCACCGCCTCTCCTGGCTGGGGCACCCCACGGCCGGCCCTGCCCACCCTGCTCCAGCCCCGGCCGGCTCCAGCCCGGTCCTCCCCGGACTCGGGCTCCCCGCTGGGCCCGCCTAGCGGCTGGACTTGGCAGGGGCCCAGCGCCCCCTGCGCGCACGTTCTTCTTTCCAGAGGAATGCCCCAGATCCAGGTTCCCACAGGGGTGCCCCAACCCGGGGGAGCGGCCCCAGGCCCCGGCTGCTGCTCCGCCGCAGGAACAGCCGTTCCTTTGAACTCTGCGCAGCGAGCCCACAGTCGGGCACGGCCGCGACGCGGGAATGCCCGGGTCACCGCGCGTTCACCCGGGCGGGGGCTGCCCTCCTCCGCAGGTCAGCAGAGACGTGTCAAGTGAAACCCATTCTAATTAAAGGGACCATTAAGCAGGGGCCTTTAAACATGGCCATTTCCTAACGTTCTCCCGTGATGCCGGCTAATCCCCCGGAGGAAGGAGCGGAGCTGGGGGTGCCCAGGGCCCCGGGAGACCGGCCCCACCTTCGCTCACTCAGCCTGCATCTATCTGGAAATCGATCTCGACAGTCATTTAGAGACTCCGGGAAGGTTCTCCAGGCCCTGATTCCTCAGCTGTGGAATGGGGACGCTGCCCCTCCCACCCTGCCCCTCCCGGGGACAGAGATGAAACCCGAGGGCCCAAAACGGCAGCTGAGGTGTGAACTGGCCGCGGGAAGGTCCTGGTCGTGACGGGATCGGGCCGAAGGCAGCGCGGGCCACGGGTGTCTCCTGCTCAGCGAACACTGACTGAGCACCTGCCGTGTGCCAGGCTCTGTCCTGGGCCCCGGGACGGAGCGTCAGACAGGACAGATAAGCGCCTCCACCACGCGTTCACGTGCACTCAGCTCCCCGTGGTAAATGAGGCACCTGGCCTCGCTCTGCCCATGTTCCTCTGCATGTGTGTGTGAGAGACAGAGACAGAGACAGAGACAGAGAGAGCACTCATCCTCCAAGTAACTAGAACTAGTTATTACAATTTGCCGGCTGTCTTGCCCAAAAGTGGCCTGAGGGCAGAGAGGAGGGTCAGACCCTGGTGGGCCTCAGCTTCATGTCAAAGCTGGGAGTCCACCCCGTCAGGAAATGAAGAAGAGTAGCTCAGATCCCAAACACCATCGAGGATTCTGTGATCAATTAGTCATGTCTGCTACCTGTGCAGCTTTCGCGGCCTTGGCAGGCGTGCTCTGCACCAGCTAGCCCTGCTTGAAAATCGAAACTGAAGTAGTGTTTGAGGAAGAGCTATGAAAGCGATTTGACAGAGCCATTGGACTTTCTTATCTTAAGGGCCTGTAACAGCTTGCCACATGTCCTGAGATTAAAACATACATTGGGCCTGTCCATTGCCCAGGGCTGCCTGATAGCCTGAGGCACCGTGAGATCTCCCCGGCTTTTTGGCCACTGCTCTCATGTTCTGGGCTCCTTTGGCTCCCATTTGGCTGCCAGCTCACCATCTGCAAAATCCACTGGGAAAGTAGTGCATTTATTTCGGCAGTCATCTGAGTAAGTTTTGGAAGGGCCTGGAGCTGAGGCATGAATCCTGCCTGGAAGCAAGGTCCAGGGGCTCCTGCCCAAAGGGTGGCCCACCTCTCACGCTGAGCAGCTGAGGTTCCCTGACACACAGCGTCTGCCCCAGACTCTGCATCTGTCTGTTGCTTCTGCCTGGGGTGCCTGAAAAGCTTCTCCCGGCTCTGCAGCACTTAGAGCAAAGCCCTGCCCTGCCGGGCCCACCTACCTTCTTAGAACTCAGGCAGCCTCTCCGATAGCCCCGTGCTTTGCTCCAATCACACTGCATTGTAAACTAAACTACTTGTGTGCTAAGAATCTCTCTCTTCTACTCGATTCCAGGAGCTCAGAGGACAGCCCAGCATAGGGCATGGCCCAAACAGGTGTCCTTCAAGTATCACAGTAGATCAAGTCTCACCTTTGTGCCTGCCTTGTACTAGTCGCTGAGTCTCCCTCTTTCAGAGTGGATAGAAAAAGGGATTTGATTTGTTTTGGTTTCCTGTGGTTCTCACCATTATCATCATCACCATCATCATAATCATCACCATCATCATCATCGTCACACCATCATCACCATCATCACCACCACCATCACCACCACCATCATCACCACCATCATCACCACCACCATCACCACCATCATCACCACCACCATCATCACCACCATCATCACCACCACCATCATCACCACCATCATCACCACCATCACCACCATCACCACCATCACCACCCTCACCATAACCACCACCACCACCACCACCATCACCACCACCCTCATCACTACCATTACCATCACTATCGCCATCATCACCATCAAAATGTCATATCTCTGACATTCTCATCACCACCATCACCGTCCTCACCATAACCATCATCACCACCATCATCACCACCATTACCATCACTATCACCATCATCATCACAATCAAAAAGTCATATCACTGACATTCTTATCACCACCATCAAAATATCATCATCATCATCATCACCGTCTTCATCCCCATCCCCACCATCTTCATCACCGTCACCCCCATTATCATCACCATGGTCAGCTCATCAGAATTTAACATGTGGGTGGGCACCCTGAGTACTGGAGCCAGAGGGAGACAATCAAACAGGGACAGGTTCAGATTTCTAAGGTCCCCATCATCTCCCCAATGGAACCCAGCTGGACAGATAGAGGGCAGGTGACGTCGTCACCACTGACCCTAGTGGTCTCACCAAGGATGTCACTCCCATCCGCACCGAGGGCCGGGCTGTCACTCTGCAGGGCCAGGGCGCTAATGCCCCAGAGACGGCCGCTCAGACAGGGAGCCCTGCAGCTGCTAAGCACAGTCTGCTTTGTGGAAATTTCTGCCTGTTGCCTTCAGGTGCAGTGGAGAGTCTGGGTTTTATCTGGAGTGAGGTGGCGGGGCCCCGGTGGGGTGAGCCCCCGGCTGCTGGAGGGGCGGGAGGGCAGTGGCACACGGGGTACGAAGCTGGGGTTGTCCCGAGAGAGCCAGGTGTGGCCAGGCCAGGCGGGTGGGGCTGCAGGCGCAGACCAGACCTGTTTGGGGAGTGGGACCAGCAGCCCTGCACGGAGGGCAGCCCCTGCTGGGCGGCCCAGGTCCTCTTCCCGTGGGCACCTCCCACCAGCAGCCCCCAGGGCGGGGCCAGAGCTGGACCGCCACGCGGCTGGGCCTCCAGCCCCACTCGAGACAGCCCCGCTGGGTTCTGCCCGGGCACTGCCACATGCAGAGAAGGAGTGGCCCTGGTCCCTAGAGGGGGCTGAGGGCCGGGTGCCCAACCAGCCCCACAAACCCAGCAGGGAAGGCTGCCCACCCCTGAGGGCGAGGTGGGGCCGCCCTGTGGATTTGGGGGGTCATTCTCGACCCCAGGCTCTGGGCTTGGAGGAGAAGGCGGGAGGGGACCCCTGAGGCCGCAGGGCCCAGGCCGGGGCGGCTGCCGCTCGTCTTCCCCTCGGCCAGGGAGGTCGGTGCCGTCCCTGCGCACTGTGGCCGTGGGTCCTGTGTCCTCCCCGCTCGGGAGCCGGAAGGTTCCTCTCAGGTTGTGAATCCCGCCACATCACGCCACGCCACGCCCAAAGCCCCAAGAATGTCCCCTGGCGCTGAGGACAACGCCTGGCTCCTTCCCTGGGCCCCTGTGGCCCCTGGGGTCTGTGTCCTCACTCCCAGGCCCCACCCCAGCTGGCGGGGCCGGGGCTCTGCACATGCTGTTCCCTCTGCCTGGAACAGTCTCCTCCTCTGCTCCCCGTCCTCCCTCCCCTGCCCCCTCCCTCCCCTCCTCCCTCCCCTCCTCCCTCCCCCCTCCCTCCCCTCCTCCCCTGTGTCACCCCCTCTGCACGTCCCTCCCGACAGCCTTGCCTGCACATCTCGTCCTTCGTGTTAGTTAACACGACCAGCCGTGCTGGGGCTCATTACTGTCTGTTTTCTTGTTCGTTGTCTGTCCCGGGGACAGGGACTGGTCACTCTTGCCCGCCCTGTAGGTGAGACACCCTGGGGCTCCAAGGCTGGGCCCTGCCGTGGCCTCCCTGTCTCCCCGGGCCTGGCCGTGTGTGAGGGGATGTCCCTGTCCGTGGAAAAGGCCCCTCGGATTCACGTGTGCTGCGCAGCTTGCTCACGCCAAGGACAGAAGCAGCAGAAACAAGGGCGTCCACACGGGTGCGGGGGCCAGCCAGGGGGCAGAAGACAGGGGGACATGCACCTGCCAGGCCAGGGGGCAGAAGACAGGGGGACACGCACCTGCCAGGCCAGGGGGCAGAAGACTTGGGGACACGCACTGGCCAGGCCAGGGGGCAGAAGACAGGGGGACACGCACCAGCCAGGCCAGGGGGCAGAAGACTCGGGGACACGCACCAGCCAGGCCAGGGGGCAGAAGACAGGGGACATGCACCAGCCAGGCCAGGGGGCAGAAGACAGGGGGACACGCACCTGCCAGGCCAGGAAGCAGAAGACGCGGGGACACGCACCGGCCAGGCAGGTCACAGGGGCCGCCTGGGGGTCGGCCTCGGTGAGGGCGGGGGGGCGCCGGGGCGGAGCGGGGCTCTCCCGGCGAGAGGAGCCGTGCGCACACGCGGGCGCTGGAGAGGCCGGCCAGTGGGGCACGGAAAGCCCGCTCCCCACGGAAACGACACGGCCACGCGTGAGTGTGGCGCTCTGCACACGGCTCGACACGGACGTCTGGTGGCGCCAGGGGCACTCGGCACGGCCCTGGGTGGGGCCCAGTGGGGCTGGCCTGGCTGTGCGGGGGGCGGGGGGGCAGGCCTGCGCACCCTGTGCCCTCACTCTGCGCCGTGGAGCCGCGGGGCTGGCCCAGCAGAGCCGCTCGCCCCCACTGCCAGGCTCAGGCCTTCTCCCCTCCCCGGATGAAGGTCTCCACCCTCCGGACTGAGGACTCCCGGGCAGAGCGGTCCCTGTGCGGCCCCACCTAGTCCTGGGAGCAACTCTAGGACGTAGCTACTAAACACCTGTTTGACAGAGGAGGAAACTGAGGCCCTGAGCAGCTCAACGACTTGCTCAAGGCCCACACTCCCTGTCCCCCTCCCGCTCCCTCCGCCGTTCCCCTGCCCCTCCCTCCCTCCCTCCTGCTCCCGGCTCTCCCTCCTCCCACCTCTGCCCTACCAGACAGCTCCGTGCTGCGTGTCTGCCACGTGCAGGCACAGTGGGGCGGGAGCACTCGTGACCGAGCCCTCTGGGCCTTTCCCCAGCTGGTCACAGGCCGGAGGGAAGCGGTCTGGCGTCCAGGCTGACTCTGACACACAGCGTGGCCCCTCGAGAACCGAGTGGAATGGGCCGGGAGGCAGACCCCCGCCTGCCCTGGGAAAGCGTGCTGCAGTCTGCCATGGAGGTCTGCCAGGCACGTGGGGGTGGGCAGCGAGGCCCCCGCGCCGGCTGCCTGGGATCCCTGCCCGGCAGGGCCTCTGAAATGCATCCGGACACGGTGCTGGACGCCTGGCAAGGCCGTCCTGACCGATTCAGCATTCTTCTCCCCATTTTCCAACAAGAAAGCAGAATCCGTCTAAGGTCCCCGGCTTGTCTGGACCCAGGCCCTATGGCCTCGCTCTCTGTGGTGTCACTCTGCAGCACCCTGTTCCCCTCTTTGCTTTGGCTACTGGGGAACTCGGCATCGGGAGCTTTAGGCTTGCTCTTAGCCTCCACATTAGCCCAGGGGTTTGGGCGTTTTTGTCCCCTGCTCCTCTGGGCTCTTTGTCCCCCTGCTGTGCCTCCTTGTGGAGCCTGCCGGACGTCAGTTATCAGCTATAAATAAAACCAAGACTTCCGTTCTGGCTCTCGCTTTAGTTTCCTGGTGCATTTTTTTAAGTCCTTAATCAACAGGGGATGGGGGTGGGGGTGGGGGGGACTCCTAGCGGAAGATGACATCACCATCAGCTGGCCCCGGGGGGCAGGCCCCCAGCCCCGCAGGCCCGCGCGGGCCCTGAATGCCCCCATTATGAGGGGTAACCTCATTACACAAGTCGCGCTGCACGGTGGAATTTCAAACGGGGTTTTGTGGTTTCTGCTGTTCGCCGCGGCGCGCTCAGGCAGCTGCGGTTACCCGGCTTCCTCTCCCGCCGCAGCCCTGGCGCCCGGCCAGCCTGGCGACTGCCCTCCCGTGACTCAGTCTCATTCTTAACTCTCTGACTCAGGTCCCTTTAAAGGGACAGCAGGGCCCACTGGGCCGGGCGGGGAAGGGGTAGAACCGCAGGGGAAGCACCCGCCTGGCGGGGGTCGGGGGTCAAAGGACGCTCAGGGGTCTCTGGCCAGTGGCCGGAGGGGAGTGCCTGCCCCGCAGTCACCTGCCTGTCCCCAGGATGGAGGGGTTTCCTGCCAGCTCCGGGGAGGGGAGCCTGTGACCTCCCCAGGGGTGACTGTCTGCAGGGTCCAGCGACCTTCCTTTCCGCCTGGCCGCGAGCCCTGGCCCAGCTCCGGCCCCCGGCCTGCATGTCCGGCCTGCGCTCACCCCTGGCCCCCGGCTCCTCGTGCTCCCGTCACAGTGACCTCTGCCCTTTCTAGACCTTCCCGAGCTGCTCCCTGGCAGCCCTTCCTGCCTCCGGGAAGCAGGTCCCTCTGCTCTTCGGGTGGTCCTGCCGTCTTGTTTAGGCCAGCCCCATGTCACCTCCTCCCCGGCCCGGCCAAAGCAACCCGTTGGCCCCCTTTGTGGCACGGATGACCCCCGAGACTCTGTTCCACGTGCTCGTGTGTTAGCTGTCCCCGGGCTGTCACCTCCCTGCAGGCAGCCAGGCCCGTCCTGTTCACAGCGCCCGGCCGGCACGTGACAGATACTCCGTGCACAGTCGCTGAGAGAAGGAATACTCGGGTGACGGCAGGGACTCCCCCACAGCCGTCCCCATCCAAGGCCCCCGATGGGCCATGGGTGGCCCCTTCCTGCCAGACAGTGCTGGATGGGGCAGGGGACTGAGCAGGGTGACAGGCAGAGGCCGCCAGTGGGCACTCCTGGGCCCGGGCTCCCGTGGGGCCGGGCCGCACCTCCCGCCCGGCCGGTCTCGGTCTCGGTTTGAGGCTTCAGTGAAACCCAAGGAGAGTTTCCCTCCCGCTTCCTTCTCCCGCGTGACTCACCCTTCCGCGCTGAGGCTCCCCCTGCGACTCCTCTCCGGAGGTTACGCAGTGGTCAAGTGCGGCCGGGGCGTGGCGAGCCGAGGAAGCCGGCCGCAGTTTCATTCACAAAAACACGGCACGCCCGGTCCCCGTGTCCCGCCTGGGCTAGTGGCCCCGGCCCTGCACGAGTTTGCGGGCCTGCGGGTTTGCGGGCCTGCGGGTTTGCAGGGCACTGGGCGCCCGTGGGTTTCAGAGGCTGGAGTTCATGGCCCACAAGGCTGGAGTCCATCGGGCCTCTGTCCCCCCGGGGGCTGGGGCAGGGGCAGCGGTGGCCCTGGACCCCGCAGGGCCGAGGGCTGGGCACAGAGGGCCTTGGTGCTACCCTGGTGCCACTGGCCAGTCCTTGTCCCCGCACAGGGCTGGGAGGCCCAGGGCGGAGTGGGACAGCCAGCCTCTGCCTCTGCCCGGGCCCCTCGGGGCTGCCGCCTCTCAGGCCGGGCTGGGTTGGAGGAGAGGGAAGAAAACGACACAGGCCGGGCACTGACTCCTAAACCCTGCCACGGGTCTCTTCCCAGGAGGAACTTCCCGGAGGCCACCAGGGAGCCCAGGGCTCACACGACCATCGCTGCTTCCCCACTCGCCCGACCATCCCGCGGCCCTCAGCGCCAGGCCTCGCTGGCACTGGCTCTCTGGGCTGTCAGGGACCTAGACGTGGCCCTGCCCTCCCACGCTGCCGGGCTGAGGGGCAGACGGGCAGCCAGACACTGAGAATCCCAGGTGCCAAGTGCAGCAGCAGGGGCTCTGGGGAGGGCAGGCCAGCCCCGCCCAGGTCAGGGAAGCCTCCCTGGAAGAGGGGGCGTCGGAGCAGAGCCCCGAAAGATGAGGAGATGTCGGCCAGGGCAAAGGGACCGGAGGGGAGGGCAGGGCCTGGTGGAGCCACCTGGATGTCCTCCTGAGTGTGTCACAAAGCCCTTGTGGCCCCTGCACCCGGCCGTCCCCCACCTGGCCCACCACGCCCCATGCAAGCCCTGAGAGAGGGTGCTGTCTCCCTCCCATAGTGGGGGAAACTAAGGCTCAGAGGTGGGTCTTGTCCCGGGCGGTGTGCAGGGTCATGAGCAGGTGCATGCAGGTCACCGGGGTCACAGTCCTGGGGTCTCTCCCCACCTGCCCTGACCCTCCGGCCACGGCTGCTGCGGGCGCTCGGTCAGACCCAGGGTCCGAGCGCTTTGAGATGCAGAGCTGCCGGCCACTCCTGCCATGCTAAACACGGCAGGAAGAACGACTGCGGTTTATGAGGCTGGGCCGCCCCTCTGGAATCCCCTCTTATCCGGGATCTCAGAGCACAGAGCAGGCCCGGAATTAATGAGGCCCTGAGGCCAAGGCTACTGAGCACTGCTAGCAGCCACTGCCCCTTCTCCCTGCTGCCCTGGGCTCTGAGCCCCGGCCTGCTCCCAGCGGCTTCGGCGCCCCTGCCCGAGCGGGCTGGTGGGAGGGTGGAGGGGCTTTGGCTCCCCCAGATGAGGGTTGAAGAGCTGCAGGAGCGGGACTGGGGACCCTCGCTGGAGCAGGAGGGGGGGAGGGGCAACTCTGCTGGTGTAGAGCAGTCTGGGTCCAGGTCTGGTCCGTCCATGAGCCCCCGAAGGTCATGGCCATGACTGTCTGGGTCCCTGGGGCCTGCTGGCAGGGGCAGGGCTTGATGGCTGGAGAGGAGGGAAGACGGGTGGGGGAGGGGGTCAGCGAGTGGATGGTCAGACGGCCACGTGGAAGGATAGATGCGTGGCCAGTGCGTGGGTGGTCTTTGAGGGGCTGGATGAGTGGGTGGATGGAGGAAGGAAGGGCAGATTAAATGATGGATGGATGGATGCAAGGGCCATGGCTGATGGACGGACGGGTGGAGGGGCGGATGGACGGACGGATGATGGATAATGGGTCGGGGAGGACAGTGGTTTCACAGATAGCGAAATAAGCTCTTGGGCCTGCGTGGGGCAGGAGCTTGGGCAATGCGGTGACTCCAGCAGAGGCTCGGTGGGGCCGGCTGGGCCTGGCAGAGTGCCGGCATGCGCGGCACGGTGCCGAGTCCCCCACCCACTGGAGACTGGCGGTCCTGGCCAGGACCGGGGCACGTGTATCCTTTCCTCAGTTCACCTCCATCAGCTCCTTGACCTCAGCCAGTGCTCTCCCCCCCAGGCCTCAGTTTCCCAGTCTGGAGCCTGAAGACTCAACGGATGAGATGGGCCTCTGAGGACGGCAGGTGGGGGCTCCCGGGGGTCCGGGAGGAAGGGCAGTGCCGCGGCCTCTCTCCTGCTCGCAGCCCTCCCCTGCTGCGTCCCGGGCTCAGCCGAGGCACCGCCGGGCACCCTCTTCCCGCCGTTTTCTAAACATCCGGGCACGGAGCCAACCAGAGACTGGGTCTGGGGGAAGGAGAGCCGGCCCCTGCCCGGGCCGGTGGGCCGAGGGGCTGCCGTGGCCGCAGACGGCTGCCAGCAGGCCCCTGGCAGGCTCCCGCTGAGTCACCCTGAGTCACACTGTCACCTCCTACCACACATTCCTGCATTCGTGAGTGTCCATTCCCTGAGGCTTCCTCCTCGGAATCTCCTCGGGCGGATGCCAAGGGCGTGGGGCACCCAGGCCTGTCCCGGCCTGGTGGGCTCGGGAGGGAGGGCTGGGCAGTGCGGCCCCCCAGGAAGGGGCGGGTGCCCTCTGAGCGCCCCCAGCCCGGGGGCCAGGTACCCCTCGGTTGGAGAGGCCCCTGAGCTGCCACTGTGAGACTCGGGGACACTGCCTCCCCCCAGCTCACTGGGGTCTACTGGGAGGAGGAGAAGGAAGTGACTCGCCCACCCCTGCCCTGCCCCCACCCCCCGCCCATCTCCTTACCAGCCACACCCAGGCTGGATGGCGCCGGCACAGTGGACCGGGCCAGCTCCGGGTGGGCAGCCTGGTTTCCTCCCTGTCCCTGTGAGGTCGGGTGGGCCCTGCGTGTCTCCAGGCCTGTGTCCTCGCCTGCAGCCGGGGTGCAATGAGGCACCGCCACCGGGGCTTTGCGTGAGCACGGGTGCTCCTCTGTCCCTCCTGGAACCTGGGGGTGACCCACAGCCCTTTGGCCCGCAGGCTTACCTCTGGCAGGTCCAAGTCCTGGTGTCACACGCCACCAGGGATACAGTTCCAGCCCTGGGAGGTGAGCATCTCTCCAAGTCAGAGCCTGGGGACCCAGGACAGTGACCACTGAGTGCAAAGCTCCCAGGGATGGACAGAGAGGACCCCAGGTGGTGGCCTGGCCCGCAAGGGGTCACTGCCAGGTGGAGCAGCTGCTGGAAGCCTGGCACCCTGGGCCCGGGGTGGGGCGGGGGCTGGTGGTCTCGGTGTATGGGAGGCCCAGATCTCGGCCCCTAAATGTGCCAGGGCAGGACCCTGGGGCTCGGGAGGCCAGCACGGGTGAGCACGCCTCCTTTCTGCTCATTCCCTCTCCTGCAAGGCTGCCAGCGCCTCTCTGCGCCAGCTTCCGCTCCGCACGGGGGATTTGCACAGGAGTGAGAGACCCGGGTCCCTGTCCTCGGGGTGTGCATTCCCGTGAGGGGAGACAGAGGAGAGACGGGACGTGTGACAAAGTGATCGGGCGTGCCCTGGAGGTGATGAGCATGGTGGGGAGAGAAAGGCAGGAAGGAGGGGCGGGAGGCTGGGGGGCTCCCCGAGAAGGGGCCTCGAGGGCAGGAGTGGGCGGGTGCTCAGGGCGGACGTGCCGGCCCCTCTGGGGAGCAGCAGGGGCAGGATCCGATGAAGTCCCCGTCTCTTCCCAGAGGGAAGGTCAATGGTCCCAACACTCGCAGGACTTTTTTCGGGCGTTGGCTTTTGCTTGAGCAAATTGGGGAGCAGGGGAGGGACAGGTCTGACTTGGCGTTGCTCTGGCTGTGGGTAGAGAAGGGACAGGGGCGGGGGCACAGGTAGATTAACGATCTGCAACCTTGCTATCCATTTCCCATTCAGCACTGGGGACACAGAGATGGGGAGGATGGTGACCTCCCCAGCAGTGCCCTGACTGAGGAGGGGCACACGAAGGCTGGTGAACACCGTGAAAGGGCCTGTGGACTAAGGCCCCGGGAGCTTGAGGAGGCAGCAGCTAACTTGGGGAGGAAATCCAGGGAGGCTTCTTGGAGGAGAGGACATTTGCAGTGAGCTGTGAAGGCTGAGCAGCAGGTTCCCGGCAGAGAGGCAGGAAGAGGGAAAGATTCTCCTGATGAAAGGACAGGACTGGGCAAAGGATCAAGTGCATGAGCAAAGCCCCACTCCATCCATCCATCCATCCATCCATCCATCCATCCATCCATCCATTCATTCATTCATTCTCTACTTGTCGTATGCACTCAGTTTGCCTGCACCCCCAACCCCACCCCTCACCCGCTCCCCACGCTCCTGCCCGAGGAGGGGGCGTCCGGGGCCCGAACACCATCCTCGCTTAGCAGCCTTGCAAACACCCCTCCCTCCACGAAACCCTGGATCCCAACAAGGTACATTTGCTTTGCGTTTGGAATTCCACTGAGTTTTCATGCCTTTGCATTCGTGACTCCTCTTTAAACTTCAAAGGGAGCCGTAGGACATTGTCACTCCTCGCAGTTCCGGAAGGCGGGCGGCTGGTCATCACCCCACGGCCGCAGCGATAGGCGCGCTCAGTCAAGGATCCCCAAGACCACGAAGGGAGATTCGGCTAATTACGGCTGGGTAGAAAGTACAGCCCTGCCGATTCCTGGTTGACTTGGTGGGCTGGCGAGTGTCGCCGTGTCCCTTGGTAAGATTGTATTAATCTCTCGCGGGAATCACACGGGCACCTCACGGCGGGAGGAATTTCTTCTGTGTCCCCCTCCCACGAAGAGCCTGCCTGCCTGTGTTACGCTCAGAACACTTGGAAGGTCCGGATCATGGGGCGCTGGAGCAAGAACACAGCCTGGCGTCGGGAGTCCTGGGTGTGTGCGCAGCTAGTGACTCGCTGTGTGACCTCTGGCGGTTCTCCTGCCTCTCTGGGCCTTTGCTTCATCAGAACGAGGCAGCGTGGTACCTTCGTTAAGAGCACGAGCTCTGTGCTCAGCCCTTCTAACTGGGCGTCCTCGGGCAACTTCTTTGAGACTCAGTTTCTGCATCTGTAAAATGGGCATGCTGACAGTCCTAACTCCCTCACACGGCTGCTTTAAGAATTAAACGAGCTAATATACCGTATTTCCCCGAAAATAAGACCTACCCATAAAATAAGCCCTAGCAGGATTTCTAAGCATATGCGCAATATAAGCCCTACCCCGAAAATAAGCCCTAGTGATGGGGGTGGCTACGCGGCGCATCTGCACAACCCGTGCATTTCGTCTCGGAGCAGTAAAGATGACGAGCAGCCCTTCTCATCTGCCCCATGAGAGCTCTGTTGCTGGACACAAGAGATTGGGGCCGACGGTTCTAAAGGAAATAGAGTCGCAAGAAATTCAGGACGGAATTCGGGGTTTGGAGAGTGATGATGATGTTCCAGAAGAAGACGACTTAACTATATTTGAATCAGTGTAGATGGTTGTACTGTACTTAAAAACAATAACACATCCCCTGAAAATAAGCCCTAGGGTGTCTTTTGAGGAAAAACAAATATAAGACCCTGTCTTATTTTCGGGGAAACACGGTAAGATCAGTTGGCGAAGGTGCGGAACACACGCAGAGCGGCGGGCACGGCGTGAGATCTCAGAAGGTTCTGGCTCCCGCAGTGTGAAGGACCCACTGAGGCAGGGCCCCGAGCAGAGGCTGCAGACGGCTTCGGCTCCACGCAGAGCGGGGGAAACGGACCGAAACGGTCGGCGCGTGAGGGAGCCTGGCTGGCAGTGGGGCAGGCGGGGAGGCTCCCGGGGGCCGGGGACGTGTTCACAGCCACACAGCTGACGGACGCCTGCCAGAGATCCGGGATGTTCTCATTCCTGGCACCGCCCCGGGGGCCCGTCGGCGCGGGTCCTGCCCAGGAGGACCACACGGTCTTCAGAGGCACTGAGTCGGCAGGACGCTGGGCGCGTGGCCAGGGCCGTGCCCAAGGCCTCCTCGGCTCTCGTGGGTGTTAGCCGGCACGCCGGTGGGGGACCCTGCGGCCCGGGAGGGAAGGAGCCTCACCTCACGCAAGGGTGCAAAGCTGGGGGCTGGCAGGGCAGCCGGTGGGGGATCCTGAGGCCCGGGAGGGAAGGGGCCTCACCTCACGCAAGGGTGCAAAGCTGGGGGCTGGCGGGGCAGCCGGTGGGGGACCCTGCAGCCCGGGAGGGAAGGGGCCTCACCCAAGGACTCAAAGGTGGGGGCTGGCGGGGCAGCCGGTGGGGGATCCTGAGGCCCGGGAGGGAAGGGGCCTCACCCAAGGGCGCAGGGCTGGGGGCTGGCGGGGCAGCCCGGAGCTCAGGGTCCCTGTCCCCCACAGCAGTGGGTGCAGGGTGCCCGCAGGTGGCTGGCGGGGCGCCCTTCCCTTTGCTACCAGGAGTTGGCTGCAGGGTTCCCAGGTCACAAGAGCACCAGTGGACTTGGAACGTGCTGGTTCGGAAGCTGGTGGACACCCAGCTCCCTGGGCAGGGCCCCCTTGGCAAGGCCAATAGGCCGAGTCTCCCGGACAACCTCGGGTCCAGCCCCCAAGACCTGACTCTGTTGGCAAAGTGCTCTGCTCCAACTCGTCCGGCACCCCAAGTTCTGCCCGTCGTTGGCCACCTGAGAGAAGGGCCTGGCCTTGTCCGCCGCCCCCGTCCCCAAGCGCCCTGGCTGGGGTCCCCAAGGGCAATGAGAACCCGGCACTTGTCTCGGGAGCCCGGCAGCTTTTCCCAGACACCCGGCGCGCCCGCGCTCCCAGCCTTGACCTCCGCCCCAGGAACAGTCGGACTGAGGATGGAGCAGGGGGGCTGGCAAGCGGGGGACGAGGTCCTGCTGGCACAGAGAGCTCGCAATGGGTGCGGGACGGACCCGGCGGTGCACAGGCCGCCACCTGCGTTTCGCACTCGCAGGAGCTGCAGGTCCCGAGACCCGGCCGAGGTCGCCCGCTCTGTCCTCTGCGCACAGGGAGGCCCTGCTCTGTGCGGGAGGAGCCGGGGCAGCACCCAGGATGCAAGCTGCTCCCGGGGGGCCCAGGAAGGACGGGGTGCGTGCCGGGCAGGGGTGAGTCCTAGGGAGGAAGCCCCTGGGCTGTGACAAGGACAAGGAGTGGGAAGAGCATCCTGGGAGGGGAGCAGACATGCCAACGTGGCCAACGGGAAGACCAGGGCAGGCGTGGGGGTCACCTGCAGCCGCAGCGACGGGGCCCCCAGGGCAGGCCTGGAGCACGTGGAGGGTGGCCAGGCACCTCCAGGCCATCGGGAACGGCACTGGGCCAAAGGGCAAAAGGCCAAAGGGCACTGGGAAGCCAGCAGGAGCAGGAGGTGGCGTTGTCGGGGTCCTGTTCGAAAGACTCCTCTTGCGACAGGTGGCGGAGACTCGGAAGCCAGGGGACACCCAGCCAGGGCCCGGGCAGCGGGCCGGTGGGGGGGGGAGGGGGCGGGAGCTCGAGGAGCCCACTGGGGCTCGGTGACCCAGGGCTCAGTGCAGAGGGAGCCAGGAGAAGGGAGGTGCAGGGTGGGCTCCGTCCGGGCTATGCGAGCGGGGGCGGCTCTCGGGGCCTCCCGTGGGGCGGCGGGCCCTCAGGCTGCGGGTCAGCAGCTCCGGGCTCAGGGGGAGATCTTGGCCGGGGAAAACGATCTGGGGGTCCCCGTGCTCACTTGGTGACTTCAGCATGGAGGGAGCGAGGTTCCTGCAGAAGGGGGTGTCTGGAGGAGGGGGGCGGCTGACCCGGCTCCAGGCCCGGCGGCCCCTGGCAGGCCACCGCCCACGGCAACGGGCACTCGGGCGCAGAGAGCTGCTGCGTCCGGCCTGCCCTGGCCCGTGGGATGTGGCCGGCCGGGCTGGGAACGTTCCGAGGGTCCTCTGCCTGCTGCTCCGATTTCACGGCGGCCGTGACCAGGCCAGGATTGCCATTATTTTTCACCGGAAAAAAATGTGTGGCTTTTGGGCCCCTGCCCACGATTCCAGAGGAAAACAGCTGGAGGGATCAGTGTTTTCCGGGGAACGTTCCTCTTTGTCCTCTCTGAAAACCACATGCGGGGCTGGAAAGAGTCCGGGGCTGGGTGTGGGGGGACGGAGCCCCGGTCCTCGTCCCAGCTCTGCCGGAGCTCACTGTGTGGCCCTGTGTGTGACAGTGACACGGGCAGTGACTGCCAGGCTCCAGTCCCGCCTCTGAGCTCCACTTCCTCAGTGGCACCCCTGGGTGCCCAGAGGCACCCAACCGAACGTGCCCTAACCCGCATTGTGGGGGCCCCACCGCACCCACGCTGGTCCCCAGTGGCCACGCCAGGTCGGTGGGGGGGACCGAGCCCGCCCGAGCCGGGCGTCACCCTGACGAGTCATTCCGAAGCCAACCCAGGACGTCCTGACCCTGAATCTCTTGAATCCAGCGCTCAGATTCTTCCACGACGTTCCGTGGGAGGTCACTCGGCCTCCTCCCACGAGGCTGAAATCCGTCCCATCCTCCCAACCTCCCCCGCGGCCCGTGTCCCCCTCTGCCGTGGTCTTTGCACCGCAGGTCCCTCCGCCCAGCCACGCGTGCCTTGGCGCACTGGGGCCGGTGCTTCCGAGCCTCGCGCCCACCCCGGCGGCTCCGGTCTTCCTGCGGCTTCCGGGATGCGCGGGGGAGAGAACAGCAGGACGCCCGGCTCTGGGGCCGTGGAGATGAACCCGTCGCACCCGCATGCCGGGAACCGGGCCCCCTGGGACCTGGCGTGAGGGCAGTGCCCGGGGACGGGGTCGGGCTGACAGCAGGCCTGGCCCGAGCCCAGAGAAAGAGCGGGTGACGTCAGAACTGGGTGCTGGGGCGTGGGCGGGGGGACGGGAGGGGACGCCCAGGCACAGAAACAGTGTCCTGACCCTGTCCTGGGAGGCAAGCGCAGGACCGTCCCGGTTGCCCCTGAGCTTGGGAAGGAATGAGTAGTCATGGACGTGACGTTAACATTCATTGAGTGCCGACTGTGTACCAGACCGCAGCCAACGCCGGGCATGCACGCACTCAGCAGTGGTGCCAGCAACAGTCACCCGGCCCCGACCACCCTTGCGAAGGCGGCGGCTCAGACAGGTGCGGGAACTCACTGGAGGCCACACAGCAGGGACGGCGAGGCCAGGCCGCCCGGGTCCAGAGCGACCGCTGGGGACAACCGCCAGCCTTTGCTCAGCCTTCCTCCGCCTCCCCCCTTCCCGCCCTTCCCGAGGGGTAAGTCGTAGACCCCTCAGGGCGACACGGTGGTGCAGCCACCATCCATATCCTCTCTCCAAGCCTGGAAACCGAGTCACAGAGGACCAAGCCGCTTCCCCAGGCCTTCCTGCTCCGCCACGAGAGGCCGGGCAGGTGGGCCAGGAGCGCGCTGCAAGCGAGCGCGGGGAGAGCCGTCCTCAGGTGCCCTGTTTCTCCCAGGAAGCGGAGCGGGAGGCGCCCAGCATTCAGTGGGCGCCAACTGTGTGCTGGCTGGTCTCATGCCGTTGCTTTGCAAAGTGCATCTTCTTCATGCCATGTACAGACGAAGAGACGAGCCAAGGAGGCAACGTCCGCTCGACGTCTGGCTAGTGGGGTGGGGGTGGGGGCGAGACCCCCCCAGCCTGGGCCCCCACCGCCCCGCCCCCTCCCAGGCCGGGCCCTCCAGGGAGGCTGGCTCCCGCTGGCTGGCGGGACAGCGTCCCTCCCTCTCCCTCCTCCCGCCTAGGGAGAATTAAGTGGTAACCGTTTTCGAAGTCAACTGTCAAAAGAAAATGGTTGGAGGAAGGAAATGTGCAATTAGGAGCTTCAGAGCATTTCCACCGTGCGGTTTGCACTGACTATAAACACTCGGAAGGCCGGGGACGGCCCCCACCCCCACCCCCTAGCTGGGTCTCCTGCCAGCCCCGCTGGGCCCCGGAACCCGGCGGCCCTGGGCACAGACCGGCCGGGCTCAGACTAGGGGTGCTGGCGGCTGGGGGCCGCTCCCATTCCCAGGAGAAGCTTCTTCCAGCAGAATGTGGCGGCATTACAGAAAGGAAATATTAACATTATAATTATAATTCTGTTTATTTAATTAAGTTATTAAACAGGCCCAGCCTGAGGGGGGGCAGGAAAAAACCCCGGAGTTTCATTCTAATTGTTTCTCCCAGGATGTAATTAGAGCCTTGCAGGGGATCGGAGCCAGGGGAGGCCGTCCCTGCGGCGCTGGGCCTGGGCCGCAGGGCTGGCCCCGGGAGGAGGCCGGCGGTGGGAACGCAGCCTCCGCAAGCGCGGGACTTGGGACCCTCTGCGTCCCCCGTGCCTGGCACATAGCAGGTGCTCAGGAAATAGCTGTGGACCGATAGCCTGGTGGGCAAGGGACTCCCTCAGCCGCCCTAGAGACCCTCAGCAGATGATTTTTCTAGAAGGAACCCAGCAGCCTCTTGCGGGGGCTGACTCGGCCAGCACCCCTGCTCCGGCCCCTGGCGGTGGACGCTGGTGTCCGCCTGGCCATGGTGACCAGGTTCTCACCGCTTCCTCTTGTCCCTGCCCTGGTCACTGCTGGCTGGCCCCAGGGTCAAGCCCGGCCTCCAGCTTGGCTCCGGAAGGCACGGGTGTCCTGAGGGGCAGCAGCATGAGGTCCCAGAGGGCTCAGGCGGCTGAAGCCCCCATTCCAGCCCCCACCCTGCCGTCTGGGAAGTCAATTCTGGGGCCCAGGCTAGGCCCAGAGGAGCCTTCAGCAAGGGGGGCCCCGAGCAGCCTCCAGATCCGGTCCTGCGCCCCCCGAGCGGACAGCTGCCCCCGGGCTCTGTGCAGAACCTCCCGTCAGACGGGAAGTGTCCTGTTCCAGCTGGCACGGCCTTATCGAACAGTCCCGGCTTTGTCAGCGTGGACAGCTGCAGGGCTGGGGCGGCTCTGGGTGCGGCGGGGGCCAGGTGGGGGCTGGACGTGAGAGGCTGACCAGGCGGAGGCCAGAGCCGGCGGCACCTGCGAGTCGAGGGGCAAGGGCCGAGAAGGTTTGGCTTGGGGGAGCCTTCCGGAACGCCGAGCCCTAAACAGGATGGGGAGGGAGGCCCTCGCTGGGGAATGGCCACAGGGAAGAGGCAACAGTGCCTGGCAAGGGGGCCAGGCCGGGCCAGCCGCCGTGGCCCTCACCTGGCCCCAGAGCAGGAGACAGCGCCTTTACCTGGGCCACACCGAGGAGCCACCAAAATAACCACTGTGAAGGGATGGGAGGACGTCAAGACCCTTCTATAAACCACCCACCCATCCACCCACCCATCCACCCACCCATCCACCCCTCTAGCCTAGTCCCGGCCATGTCCGGGGCATCAGCACCCCGCACAGAGTGGGGCCGCAGGGATGGGTGGTCGGATGGATGGGTGTGGGAGTGTTATGTATAGTTGCATGGATGGATGTGTGTGTGGGTGTTATGTATAGATGGATGGATGCATGGATGGATGTGTGTGTGGGTGTTATGTATAGATGGATGGATGGATGGACGGGTGTATGGGTGTTATGTATAGATGGATGGATGGATGGACGGGTGTGTGGGTGTTATGTATAGATGGATGGATGGATGTGCGTGTGGGTGTTATGTATAGATGGATGGATGGATGGATGTGTGTGTGGGTGTTATGTATAGATGGATGGATGGATGGACGGGTGTGTGGGTGTTATGTATAGATGGATGGATGGATGGATGGATGGATGGATGGATGGATGTGTGTGTGGGTGTTATGTATAGATGGATGGATGGATGGACGGGTGTGTGGGTGTTATGTATAGATGGATGGATGGATGGATGGATGGATGTGTGTGTGGCTGTTATGTATAGATGGATGGATGGATGGACGGGTGTGTGGGTGTTATGTATAGATGGATGGATGCATGGATGGATGTGTGTGGGTGTTATGTATAGATGGATGGATGCATGGATGGATGTGTGTGGGTGTTATGTATAGATGGATGGATGGATGGACGGGTGTGTGGGTGTTATGTATAGATGGATGGATGGATGGATGGATGGATGGATGTGTGTGTGGGTGTTATGTATAGATGGATGGATGCATGGATGGATGTGTGTGGGTGTTATGTATAGATGGATGGATGGATGTGTGTGTGGGTGTTATGTATAGATGGATGGATGCATGGATGGATGTGTGTGGGTATTATGTATAGTTGCATGGATGTATGTGTGTGTGGGTGTTATGTATAGATGGATGGATGGACGGGTGTGTGGGTGTTATGTATAGATGGATGGATGGACGGGTGTATGGGTGTTATGTATAGATGGGTGGATGGATGGACGGGTGTGTGGGTGTTATGTATAGATGGGTGGATGGATGGACGGGTGTATGGGTGTTATGTATAGATGAATGGATGGATGGATGTGTGTGTGAGTCTTCTGTATAGATGGATGGATGGATGGACGGTGTATGGGTGTTATGTATAGATGGATGGATGCATGGACGGGTGTGTGGGTGTTATGTATAGATGGATGGATGGATGGATGGATGTGTGTGTGGGTGTTATGTATAGATGGATGGAATAATGGAGAGGTGTGTGAGTGTTATGTATAGATGGATGGATGGATGTGTGTGTGGGTGTTATGTATAGATGGATGGATGGATGTGTGTGTGGGTGTTATGTATAGATGGATGGATGGACGGGTGTATGGGTGTTATGTATAGATGGATGGATGGACGGGTGTATGGGTGTTATGTATAGATGGATGGATGGACGGGTGTATGGGTGTTATGTATAGATGGGTGGATGGATGGACGGGTGTGTGGGTGTTATGTATAGATGGGTGGATGGATGGACGGGTGTGTGGGTGTTATGTATAGATGGGTGGATGGATGGACGGGTGTATGGGTGTTATGTATAGATGAATGGATGGATGGATGTGTGTGTGAGTCTTCTGTATAGATGGATGGATGGATGGACGGGTGTATGGGTGTTATGTATAGATGGATGGATGCATGGATGGATGTGTGTGTGGGTGTTATGTATAGATGGATGGATGGATGGATGTGTGTGTGGGTGTTATGTATAGATGGATGGATGGATGGATGTGTATGTGGGTGTTATGTATAGATGGATGGATGGATGGACGGGTGTATGGGTGTTATGTATAGATGGGTGGATGGATGGACGGGTGTATGAGTGTTATGTATAGATGGATGGATGGATGGACGGGTGTGTGGGTGTTATGTATAGATGGGTGGATGGATGGACGGGTGTGTGGGTGTTATGTATAGATGAATGGATGGATGGATGTGTGTGTGAGTGTTCTGTATAGATGGATGGATGGATGGATGGATGGATGGATGGATGGATGGATGGATGGACGGGTGTGTGGGTGTTATGTATAGATGGATGGATGGATGGATGGATGTGTGTGTGGGTGTTATGTATAGATGGATGGATGGATGGACGGGTGTGTGGGTGTTATGTATAGATGGATGGATGGATGGACAGGTGTATGGGTGTTATGTATAGATGTGTGGATGGATGGACGGGTGTGTGGGTGTTATGTATAGATGGATGGATGCATGGATGGATGTGTGTGTGGGTGTTATGTATAGATGGATGGATGGAT
Organism: Microcebus murinus; assembly: GCF_040939455.1. Classification (NCBI taxonomy): domain Eukaryota; kingdom Metazoa; phylum Chordata; class Mammalia; order Primates; family Cheirogaleidae; genus Microcebus; species Microcebus murinus. Next base: position 9,295,749 of record NC_134107.1, read on the forward strand.
GGACGGGTGTGTGGGTGTTATGTATAGATGGATGGATGGATGGACGGGTGTATGGGTGTTATGTATAGATGGATGGATGGATGTGTGTGTGGGTGTTATGTATAGATGGATGGATGGATGTGTGTGTGGGTGTTATGTATAGATGGATGGATGGACGGGTGTATGGGTGTTATGTATAGATGGATGGATGGACGGGTGTATGGGTGTTATGTATAGATGGGTGGATGGATGGACGGGTGTGTGGGTGTTATGTATAGATGGGTGGATGGATGGACGGGTGTGTGGGTGTTATGTATAGATGGGTGGATGGATGGACGGGTGTATGGGTGTTATGTATAGATGAATGGATGGATGGATGTGTGTGTGAGTCTTCTGTATAGATGGATGGATGGATGGACGGGTGTATGGGTGTTATGTATAGATGGATGGATGCATGGATGGATGTGTGTGTGGGTGGATGTATAGATGGATGGATGGATGGATGTGAGTGTGGGTGTTATGTATAGATGGATGGATGGATGGATGTGTGTGTGGGTGTTATGTATAGATGGATGGATGGATGGATGTGTGTGTGAGTCTTCTGTATAGATGGATGGATGGATGGACGGGTGTATGGGTGTTATGTATAGATGGATGGATGCATGGATGGATGTGTGTGTGGGTGTTATGTATAGATGGATGGATGGATGGATGTGTGTGTGGGTGTTATGTATAGATGGATGGATGGATGGATGTGTGTGTGGGTGTTATGTATAGATGGATGGATGGATGGACGGGTGTGTGGGTGTTATGTATAGATGGGTGGATGGATGGACGGGTGTATGAGTGTTATGTATAGATGGATGGATGGATGGACGGGTGTGTGGGTGTTATGTATAGATGGGTGGATGGATGGACGGGTGTGTGGGTGTTATGTATAGATGAATGGATGGATGGATGTGTGTGTGAGTGTTCTGTATAGATGGATGGATGGATGGATGGATGGATGGATGGATGGATGGACGGGTGTGTGGGTGTTATGTATAGATGGATGGATGGATGGATGGATGTGTGTGTGGGTGTTATGTATAGATGGATGGATGGATGGACGGGTGTGTGGGTGTTATGTATAGATGGATGGATGGATGGACGGGTGTATGGGTGTTATGTATAGATGTGTGGATGGATGGACGGGTGTGTGGGTGTTATGTATAGATGGATGGATGCATGGATGGATGTGTGTGTGGGTGTTATGTATAGATGGATGGATGGATGGACGGGTGTGTGGGTGTTATGTATAGATGGGTGGATGGATGGACGGGTGTATGGGTGTTATGTATAGATGGATGGATGGATGTGTGTGTGGGTGTTATGTATAGATGTGTGGATGGATGGACGGGTGTGTGGGTGTTATGTATAGATGGATGGATGGATGGACGGGTGTATGGGTGTTATGTATAGATGGATGGATGGATGGACGGGTGTGTGGGTGTTATGTATAGATGGATGGATGGATGGACGGGTGTATGGGTGTTATGTATAGATGGATGGATGGATGGACGGGTGTATGGGTGTTATGTATAGATGGATGGATGCATGGATGGATGTGTGTGTGGGTGTTATGTATAGATGGATGGATGGATGGACGGGTGTTTGGGTGTTATGTATAGATGTGTGGATGGATGGACGGGTGTGTGGGTGTTATGTATAGATGGATGGATGCATGGATGGATGTGTGTGTGGGTGTTATGTATAGATGGATGGATGGATGGACGGGTGTGTGGGTGTTATGTATAGATGGATGGATGGATGGACGGGTGTATGGGTGTTATGTATAGATGGATGGATGGATGTGTGTGTGGGTGTTATGTATAGATGTGTGGATGGATGGACGGGTGTGTGGGTGTTATGTATAGATGGATGGATGGATGGACGGGTGTATGGGTGTTATGTATAGATGGATGGATGGATGGACGGGTGTGTGGGTGTTATGTATAGATGGATGGATGGATGGACGGGTGTATGGGTGTTATGTATAGATGGATGGATGGATGGACGGGTGTATGGGTGTTATGTATAGATGGATGGATGCATGGATGGATGTGTGTGTGGGTGTTATGTATAGATGGATGGATGGATGGACGGGTGTTTGGGTGTTATGTATAGATGGGTGGATGGATGGACGGGTGTATGGGTGTTATGTATAGATGAATGGATGGATGGATGTGTGTGTGAGTCTTCTGTATAGATGGATGGATGGATGGATGTGAGTGTGGGTGTTATGTATAGATGGATGGATGGATGGATGTGTGTGTGGGTGTTATGTATAGATGGATGGATGGATGGACGGGTGTGTGGGTGTTATGTATAGATGGATGGATGGATGGACGGGTGTGTGGGTGTTATTTATAGATGGATGGATGGATGTGTGTGTGGGTGTTATGTATAGATGGATGGATGGATGGACGGGTGTGTGGGTGTTATGTATAGATGGATGGATGGATGGACGGGTGTGTGGGTGTTATGTATAGATGGATAGATGGATGGACAGGTGTATGGATGTTATGTATAGATGGATGGATGGATGGACAGGTGTGTGGGTGTGTCATGTATAGTTGGATGGATGGAAGGAAGCATGGGTGGTTTATGGATGGATAACGAAGGGTGGATGATGGATGGACGAGCAGTCAAGTGAGCAGAAAGTTAAATAACAGAACCAGAATCGGGAACTTTGGGACTTAAGGATCAACCCAAAATTTCTCTCCTGGTCAGTGTTTCTGAGTGTTTCTGTGTGCCAGAAATTGCACTGGGCACTGGGGACGCCACAGGGAACAAGATACAGTCCATGTCCTCATGGAGCTTGGATCTAGCTGAGAATGTAGAAAATATGCAAATATATCCCAAACAAGATACTTTATGAGTGGTGACTTCTTGAAAGTTAACAGAGTGCCCAGCCTGGGGGCAGGCTAGTTGGAGCCGTCAGGGAGAGACTTGATGAGGGGATCACACCCGAATTGAGACCTGAGCGACAAGCAGGGGCTGTATGACGATCTGGAGAAAACATAAGAACAGTAAGTGCCAAGGTCCTGAGGCAGGAACGAAGTTGGGCGTGTTCAGAACTTCCAAAAGGTGTGAGTCCTGGGGGCAGAATAAGAACCCTGACCTGAGACAGTGGCGGAAAAACAGGACAAGGCAGACCGTGCCAGGCCTTGTGGCTATGGTAAGAGTTACGGGTCTTGTTCTGAGTAGGTTGGACGCCAAGGGAGGGAGCTCAGCAGGAGGGTGACTGGTCTGCGTCAGGTTTCACAGGATCACCGTGGCTGCTCCGTGGGGCTGTGCCGAGGGTGCAAGAGCGGGAACAGGACGGCAGTGGGCAGGGCGTGGCTGTAACCATGCTGGCGAGGGCCCGGGTGGGGGGATGGGCTGGAGAGCCCGGAGAGGTCCAGGAGGTATTTTGAGGGTGGAGACAGCAGAGTGGATGTACGAACCGGCTATGGCGGGAAAAGGGAAGGCGTCCCAGGAGTTTGGCCTGAGCAACCGGGAAGGCGTGGCCACCTCCAGCCATTTCCCGACACGGGAAGGGGGCGCCCTGAAGCACGGGTGGACTCACACCCCGTCTCAGAGCCCAGAGCTGAGGCTCACGGGCTCTGGAGTCAGAGAGACCTGGGCTCGAATCCCAGCCCCGCCACTGCATATCTTATCTCGCGCTACTCACTTCGCCTCTCCAGGTCTCTGTGCCCGCCGGGAAAACGGGGCTTTCCACCTGCCCGGGACGGGACGAGGGTGATGTAACACGCTCAGCACAGCGCCTGCAGCAGGTGAGGCGCAGATAAGCACGGCTGTTTGCAATTACCTGCCCACTGATGGGGAGCTTATCACCCATCTCAGCAGCTCTGCCCCTGCTCCTTGTTCCAACAGGCCTGGGCCCGGCTTGCCGAGAGCAGCTCCCGGCAGCTGCCACCCTCCGTTCCTCTTTCGGGCTGGAGCCCGCGGGCACGGGGGCCCCGCGGAGGCCTTGCTGGTTCCAGAACCAAGCAAGACCACAGAGCACGTTTCGCAAGAGCGGGAGGAGGCGGGAGGAGCTCGCTCCACAGCAGCGTTCCCAGACGGCTCTAATCCCCAGACAACATCCCCAAGGCCCCTTGGTGCTCCACGAGAGCTTGTGATTGGTAGCTGGGCATCGAGGGGCACCGCTGGCTGAGGCTCGGCTGGGGGTCCGAGCCCCCCGAGAGATGCGATTGCAAGGTTGCTTTCAATTGAGAGGTCACATCACCTCTCTGGAGCTCAGTGCCTTGGGGTGTGTGAGTGTGTGTGTGTTTACCTCCCCAGTGGGAGTGAAGTGAGGATCACCCCACTTTCTACAGCTCCCCTAGGAGCTCTTCTGCCCTCTTTTCCAGGCTGATGACTTACAACTACCTTCTAGCCTCATCTCTCTCCCGAATTTCAGACCCATGTTCCCCACGGCGTATGTTAGTGTCTCTACTTGGATACCCTACAGACACGATATCGCGTTGAACACTGACAGACTCATGATCTCGTTCGGTAAATTCTCCACTTCATTTGTTGCTCTTTTCAGTTCTAGGATCCCCATTTGGGTCTTTATGGCAGTTTTTCATTTCTTTGCCTAGATTCCTTATCTGCTTCCTTATGAAGATCATGTTTTCCTTTAATTCTTCAAGCACATTTTTTTTTTCTTTAACTTTTTGGAACATATTTATGATTGCTGCCTTTGACAGGTTTTTCTGCTAAATCCAATATTCGGGCCATCTCAGGATTGGTTTTCTACTGACCGGTTTTCTTCCTCTTGACTATGAGGCACATTGCCCTGTTTCTTGGTATATTTGGTAATTGTTGGTTATGTATTGGGCGTGGTGGGTGATCTGTTGTAGAAATTCTGGCTTCTGTACTCTGCAAAGGGTTAATTTTTATTCTGGAAGGCAGTTCAGTTACTGGCTGGTTACTTGAATGTGTGTAGTCTTGTTTTTGTTATATCTCATGGGAGATCAGTGGAAAGCCTAAGGGGTCTCCCAAATTTCTCTAACAGGAAGAGAATCAAGCTCCAAACTGCAAATCTTGCTGGGGCTAGGCGCTAGGCTTTGTCAGGGAAGGTCTACGGTAGGCTCTACTCTAAGGCGTGGTCCTTATTACTAAGACGAGGCCTTTCTGGTGTTGCGGCTAGGTGGCCAGTGTGCTAATGAGGTCTCTCCACTCTGATTGGGCAAGAACCCCAAAGTCCCCCCTAAACCACTTGCCATCTAGTATCTTTGTTCCGCTCTCGACCCTACAGCAGGTGCTGTTTTTGCAGCCTCAGGTGGTCTCACAGGCACCCCGTGATCCACATGTGGGATTCTTCCTCCTCTCCCCCCATGCATCGCCCTCTCCCCTGGGCCTTGCCTGCGGATTCCGGGTGCTTTGGCCAACCCAAACCCAGCCTCTGCCCCTCGGATCTGGGGGACTGCTGTGTTCTGCTTGGATCCCAGCTCCCTGCACCACGACTGGGAAATTGCCCCCAAGCACAGATCCAGGGAGATCGTGGGCCTCATCTCATGCTTTTCCCTTCTCTTGGGGATTGCAGTCTCGCTCTGTCTGTGATACGATGTTGGCCTCATCTGTTCTGCCCAGTTGTGTGACTGTTCATGGCTGATTCAGTTCTAGTTACTATGCCGCGACCAGAAACGAGAAATTCACTCCCTTACCCAAGCCTTCCTCTTGCCCGTGGTCTCCATCTGCAAACTCAGACTTACCCCAATCCACCCTCTCTCCAAACGACTCTCTGCTGCCACCCGCTCTGTCACTCCCTGCGGATGACTCATCAGAAAAATTGGCTCCTTTGGTGTGCATTGGCGCGCTCAGATCTGCTGAACTTTCCTTCTCCCCTACCCTTGCTTTGGACTTTCCTTCTCCCCTACCCTTGCTTTGGACTTTCCTTCTCCCCTACCCTTGCTTTGGACTTTCCTTCTCCCCTACCCTTGCTTTGGTCCTGGCCACCATCTGTCCTCACTGGGGCCACCCGACAACCTCCTTGCTGGCCTGCCCGCCTCCAGGCTGTTTCTGTTTTTAGAGACAGGGTCTCCCTCTGTTGCCTGGGCTGCAGTGCAGAGGCACAATCATGGCTCACTGCAGCCTCCAACTCCTGGGCTCAAGTGAGCCTCCAACCTCTGCTAGCCTCAGCCTCCCGAGTAGCTGGGACTACAGGCACGCGTTTCTTTAGAGACGAATCTCTATTGTTGCCCAGGCTAACCTCAAACTTCTCCCAGAGTGTCCCGGAGTGCTGGGATTACAGGCGTGAGCCACCGCGCCAGGCCCCGACCTCCAGTCTTGCTCTGTCCTGGTCTGTTCCCACCCAGCAGCCCCAGGGCCCCTTCTAAACCTAGCAATCTGACCCTGGCGCCGCCTGACACAAAGCCCTGCGGCTGTCATCCTGGCTGGCAGAATTCTTGGTGTCTGCCCCTGTCTAGCTCTGTCCCCTCGTTTTATTGCCACTTCCCCACATTCCTGCCACATGAATCTATTTGTAGCTCCCCGATGACATCATGTCCCTGTGGTCTCAGAGCCCTCACTCAGTGCATAACCACGGTCCCCTGGGTGTTTCGCCCAGTGACCCTTCAGATTTTAGCACATTGTCACCCCCTCTGGGTGGCCTTCCACGCCCAAGCGAGATGCTTTCTGTCCGTGCAGATGCAGCGCCCGCGTTTCCTGCCGCACGGTAGGCTGTGCTCCCGGCAACAGCAGGAAGGCGGCAGGGTCACCGTGTCTCCCCAGAGCCTGGAGGACACGGCCCCTTACTGTTTGGTGGCAGAGTCAACGTCAGAGGCTGCTGAGGGGCAGGAAGGCAGATGTTTTGTGCTCTGCAGGCTGAGCCCCGCTGGCAGTAACTCCTGGGGCTCTGCCGGTCTCCCACAGGGAAAGCGACAGTGAGAGCCCCTTGTCGAGCAGTGCACACCCCCAGGATGCCGGGGTGTGCGCGGACAGGGCCGTGTGCACATGGGTCCCTGGAGGGGCATCCAGGGCCACCTGCAGCCTGCCGAGGACTCCCAGGCCTGCCGGAGGACCTGAGATGGGACGGAGGCCCTGCTCTTCCCGCTGCTGCATACCTGTCTTCTCACCTCTGGCACTGTGGCTCTGGGGGAGACTGACGCATGCCTCTACTTCCTGTGGCATTTCAGCCTCTGGCCTCAGGCACGTTGCTGGGTCCCCCAAACCAAGGGCATTTCTTCTTCTTACCCCCAGGAAAGTCCACCTTCTGGAGCCAGACACCCACCCAGGGCAATCGCTACCCTGCTCCCTACAGGCGGAGGGCAGGGCAGGGATGTCCCCTCCTGGGCCTTTGTCCTCCCCTGCAGTGCTGGGCAGGGCGCCCCATCCGCCTTCTCAAGTCTTTCTAGGCGAGTCTGCCTGGTCTCTTGCTCCTGCACCTACACAAGCCTCACTGCTGCTCACCTACACTGGGTGGGCAGCAGTGAGGACACAAGGGGACAGAGAGAGTGTCATGGAGGCGGAGGAGGGACAGGCGAGTGGGGGAGAGACAGAGCGTGAGAGAGCCAGCGAGCGGCTTGCATAGACCCTGCAGTAGTCTGATTGGTGGCACCGACTGCCTCCGGGCAGGACAGAGCCATGAGGCTGGGAGGAGCCCAGGGAGCAGGTCATCCTGGCTGGGCAGGGTCCCCCGAGTCCCACATCCGAGGATCCACTGTGGTCCCCAGGACCAGACACCGTGTGCTGGACCCTCCTTCCCTCGCCCCTCCAGGTCCACCCCTTGCCCCAGGGGCTGAGCCCGCTGGACCCCGTTCCTCGGCTCCCAGGCCCTCCGCTTCCCGCCGGGAGAGCCCTAGTGCAGGCAAATGTGAGGGAGGAAAGCGAGTCAGGATCCCCATGCCACTGCAGCAGGGGAGCGGGGTCAGCTTAGGCAGGCTGCGTCCCTAGGTTGGAAGTCACAACTCCCCCCAGGCAGCCCTGTCTCCAGGCTTCCCGCTTCCCAGGTCAGGCAGTGGCTCCTTCCCTTCTACCCGCAGCCTGGGGAACGGGGCGCGGTCTGGCACCCCATGGTTTCCCACCCATGACTGTGCTTTTCCCAACTTGAGCCATCTCTTTCCTGGGGGAGCCTGAACGACACCCCCATCCTGCGGCTGCCCAGGAGGGTGTTCCCTGCCCCAAGACGCCTCCTGCCGTGTGGCCAGTGCTCCCCACACCGGGGGCTGGATGGAGCACTCCCTAGCCACCACCAGGACCCCCCAGCCATTCTCCTGGGAAGTTGGGTGAAAGCCACAGACAGCCTGTCTCAGAGCAGGGCTCCAAGACCTTGCAGGCCCAAAGGGCCAGCCCAGTGACAGTGCGGTGACACCATGGGGCTGTGACGACTGTGGGTCCTGGGGCCATGCAGATCTGGCTCCAGTTCTGCTCCACCTGCTGCCCAGTGGCACCCTTGGGGTGTGCCTTCCTGCCCTGAAGCTGAGCTCCCACTCAAGTTCCAGGGAGGATTCGAGCAGAGCAGAGCCGGGCGCAAAGCTCCGAGCTCCAGGCTGCAGCCGCCCCAGGGAGCCGCTGCCGCAGGTCCCCAAAGTGGAAACCCCGTCAGATCCCAAAGAATGTCAGCCCCAGTGACTCACGTGTGTGTCTCCCAGAAACACAATTGCGGGGCCTTTGGGGTCAGCTCAGCCGGCTCTGAGAGACATTTCCATGCTGTGAGCAGGATGCCGGTTCCGGCCGCAGAGAGCTGGGCTGACAGGCCTGGCCTCCGTGAAAGGACTTGCCACCTGGAAAATCTGATTCGGTCGACTTCCCCTTTTCAGTGTAGGCTCACAGTTCCCTGGCTAAGAACCATGGCTCCACCATGAACTGCCTGGCAGACTATTGGTGGTAGTGAGTTTGTGCTGTTGCCATGGTGATGGTGCTGTTGTTTTTGGTTGTGGTGATCTTAGAAGTGATGGGGGGTTATTTCTGACAGTGATGGTGAGGGGGTGGTAGGGGGCGCTGTGGTGATGGTGGTGGTGGTGGAGGTGGCGATGGTGGTGGTAGTGGTAATGGTGACGGTGGTGGTGATAGTGTTGGTGGTGATGGTGGTGATGGTGATGATGATGATGGTGGAGGTGGTGGTGATGGTGGAGGTGATGATGATGGTGGAGGCGGTGGTGGTGATGAAAGTGGTGATGTGGTGGTGCTGAAAGTGGTGATAGTGGTGGTGATAGTGTTGGTGATGGTGGAGGTGGTGATGGTGATGATTATGGTGGTGGTGATGGTGGCAGTGGTGGAGGTGGTGATGGTAGTAGTGGTGGCAGTGGTGGTGGTGATTGTGGTGGTGGTGGTGATGGTGGTGGTGATGAAAGTGGTGACGGTGGTGGTGATAGTGTTGGTGGTGGTGGTGATGGTGATGATTGTGGTGGTGGTGATGGTGGTAGTGGTGGCAGTGGTGGTGGTGATTGTGGTGGTGGTGGTGGTGATGGTGGTGGTGGTGATGGTGGTGGTGGTGATGGTGGTGGTGGTGATGGTTTTGATGGTGATGGTGGAGGTGGTGGTGGTGGCAGTGGTAGAGATGGAGGTGGTGGTGGTGGTGGTGGTAGAGATGGAGGTGGTGGTGGTGGTAGAGATGGAGGTGGTGGTGGTGGTGGTGGTAGAGATGGAGGTGGTGGTGGTGGTAGTGGTAGAGATGGAGGTGGTGGTGGTGGTAGTGGTAGAGATGGAGGTGGTGGTGGTGGTAGTGGTAGAGATGGAGGTGGTGGTGGTGGTGGTGGTAGAGATGGAGGTGGTGGTGGTGGTAGTGGTAGAGATGGAGGTGGTGGTGGTGGTGGTGGTAGAGATGGAGGTGGTGGTGGTGGTAGTGGTAGAGATGGAGGTGGTGGTGGTGGTAGTGGTAGAGATGGAGGTGGTGGTGGTAGAGATGGAGGTGGTGGTGGTAGAGATGGAGGTGGTGGCAGTGGTAGAGATGGAGGTGGTGGTGGTAGAGATGGAGGTGGTGGTGGTGGTAGTGGTAGAGATGGAGGTGGTGGTGGTGGTAGAGATGGAGGTGGTGGTGGTAGAGATGGAGGTGGTGGTGGTAGAGATGGAGGTGGTGGTGGTAGAGATGGAGGTGGTGGCAGTGGTAGAGATGGAGGTGGTGATGGTGGTGGTGGTAGAGATGGAGGTGGTGGTAGTGGTAGAAATGGAGGTGGTGGTGGTGGTAGTGGTAGAGATGGAGGTGGAGGTGGTGGTGGTAGAGATGGAGGTGGTGGCAGTGGTAGAGATGGAGGTGGTGATGGTGGTGGTGGTAGAGATGGAGGTGGTGGTGGTGGTAGTGGTAGAGATGGAGGTGGAGGTGGTGGTGGTAGAGATGGAGGTGGTGGTGGTAGAGATGGAGGTGGTGGCAGTGGTAGAGATGGAGGTGGTGATGGTGGCAGTGGTAGAGATGGAGGTGGTGATGGTGGTGGTGGTAGAGATGGAGGTGGTGGTAGTGGTAGAAATGGAGGTGGTGGTGGTGGTAGTGGTAGAGATGGAGGTGGAGGTGGTGGTGGTAGAGATGGAGGTGGTGGTGGTGGTAGAGATGGAGGTGGTGGCAGTGGTAGAGATGGAGGTGGTGATGGTGGTGGTGGTAGAGATGGAGGTGGTGGTGGTGGTAGAGATGGAGGTGGTGGTGGTGGTGGTGGTAGTGGTAGAGATGGAGGTGGTGGTAGTGGTAGAGATGGAGGTGGTGATGGTGGTGGTGGTGGTGGTGGTGGTGATTGTGGTGATGATGGTGGTGATGGTGGTGGTGGTGGTGGTGGTGGTGGTGATTGTGGTGGTGATGGTGGTGATGGTGGTGGTGGTGGTGGTAGAGATGGAGGTGGTGGTGGTGGTTTTGGTGGTGATGGTGGAGGTGGTGACAGTGATGACGGAGGTGGTGATGGTGATGGGATGTCAATGATGGTGATGGAGATGGTAGAGATGAAGACAGTGGTGACACTTCACGACCTCAGCCCAAGAGTAAAGTAGCAAGAGAAGATTTCAAGTCCCAGGGTCTCGCTGCCAGGCCCAGTCTGCTACCTACTGCTTGGTGACCTGGGCGATTCGTCCCGTCTCGCTGGGCCTCATCAGCAAAGGGAGAATGAGACTGTCTTCCTTTCTGGACAGCTTGGGTCTCTGAGAACCCAGCCTGTGATTGCCTGAGATTAGCTCTAAGTCCAGGACACTGTGTGTCTCTGAGGACGCTCCAGCTGTGGCTGCTGAGCAGACCAGACTGGAGTCTGCAGGACGCTGCGTCCGTGGGCTGTGGCGCCTGTGACTGTGTCCTGTGGAGCAGGCTCCTCTCCTCCTTCAGGTGGCTGCACCTCTTTCCTCTGGAGGATCTTGCACAAGTCCCCTCCCCTCCGTGTGGCTTGGAAGGGGCTGGCAGCCCTAGGACCCCACTCCCCTGCTCCCAGGTGGGCATGTGACACAGGCGGGGCCAAGTCGAGTTCTTCCTGGGACTCTTCTGCTGGGCCAGCAGGGGGTGCTGTCATTTGGCTCAAGAGTCACAGAGCAGCCCGAGGCTGCCACAGCCGTTGTCCTACCCCTCGAAGGGCACCTGCCTGCGACCGACAGCCCAAGGATAACTTGCTAAGAGAAGCAGAGACAAGAACTGAAAGAAGATGGGGAGAAAGAGGAAAAGGAAGAGAAAGTGATGGTGACACAGAGAAGCCCAGCGTCTCTGTTTAACACCTGGGTCCAGCTGTGCCTGAAGACGTCCTGGCCCCCTCCTGAACCTCTGGGCTATGCAGGCCATGGAGCGACCTTGGGGAGCTAGAGCTGGACCCTGTCCTCTGCAAACCGAAGCGTCCTTCCCGACAGCTCTAGCCCCAGACTCCCAGGGTCTCCAGAACTGTCCCAAGAAAGCAGAATTTATGACAGGGCTGGCTTCTGGGTTTGGGGACAGAAGACTCTTGCCTTGACTGACCCAAATCTGGTGGCTTTGTCCCATTTGTTTTTCCAGGGAACATATTGGGACCCACCCAGCTGCAGGCCCCGGTGTCAGGCGACAGAGGTCCAGACCTGCAGCCCACCGCCCCTCCCCGGCCGCCCCTTTATAGGGAAACTTTGTCATACACAGCGAAACACTGTGATGCTTTCACCGAGTTCATGAAATCTCATTCTGAACAGTTTAAATGACACAGGAAAACACAGGAATAAGATTAAAAAAAAAAAGAAAAAAGTCACCTGCTAGTCCTCCCGCCTCTGGAGATGACCCGGGACACCGGCCGATGTTTCCCGCCAGTGGAATGACCCCTCGCTGTTCTGGAACTTATTTATCCAGGGACCAGAATATGCTGGAACCTCTCCGGGCGGGGAACGCGGCTCCTCCGTAGTGTGCCACATAAACTGGTTCGCTGCGTCCCCAGTGATGCATATTAAGTTGTTGTCAATTTTTTACTATTTTAAACCTCACCGCTGGGAATACGCTCGTGTGCTCAGATTTTTGCACACGTCTGATCGCTTCCGTGGGGCAAACTCCTAGCAGGGGAATGGCTGCGCCGAAGCATATTGATATTTCAAAGTCTTTTGATGCGCTCTGCTCACGTTCTCTGGGGACCGGAAGGCCGCAGTGGGGGCTGCCGGCGAGCCCGCGCCGTGGCAACGCTGGGTTTTGCTCGTCTGGAAGGAAATCGCTTTCGAGGTGGGACAGAAAGTCCGTGACAGGCCCCACTTTTAGGAACGGGGCCTCCTAAGGCTCCGCAGGGCTCCTCTCCTCCCAGGGAAGCACAGGTGGCAGGAGGCGGGCGGGGGAGGAGGACGTGGCATGGTGGCGTTGTGAGCTGACCAGCCATTCCGGTGTGCCCCGGACTTCCCCGGTTGATTTTCACCACGGGAAGGTCCCCATCCTGGAAACCTCCTCTGATTGGGCGAAGCAGGACAGCTGGTCGCCTACTTCCAGTTTCTGGGGCCTGTCTCCCAGCCCTGGTGGCACCACTGGTACACTATGTGCCTGCCTGTGGGACAGTGGGTCCCGTGGGTGCCTCCCAGGCCGGCTTCCGGGAAAGCGGGTGCCGGGAAGCGGGGCCCGGTGCCCGGCAGGCTTGGCCACCGGCTCCCAGGGGCTGGCAGCACAGAATGGCCCCGGGACTCCGGAATCCAGGAAGCCGGGCGAGGCTGTGCCGGTTCCCACGGGGCCACCCTGCTTCAGCCCAGCGGGTGAGGCCACCTACGGCCGATAAAGCTGCTGTCTGGTGCCGGAGGCCCAAGGCAGCCGCCTCTACCCCACCCTCCTGCCCCGAGGCAGGAAGCAGGGCACAGAGAAGGGAGTGACTTGCCCCAAGTCACATAGCTCTGAGTGGCTGAGCCGGGACTGGAATCCAGGCTGCCCAAACAGGTCACTTTACCCTCCTGCACCTGGGGACAGCGTGTGTTGCTTTAGGAAAACCACGGGGACAGGGCTCTTTTTGCTTTGTGCCACCCCCAACCTATGGCCACGGGGCCTGTGCCTTCTCTCTGACAGTCACAGCAACTGGGGCGTTGCCTGCCCGACCCCAACTCCATGGTCTTAGACGACAATAGGTCCCTGACCGGTCCAGGACAGGCGCGGCTGGGGCCAGGCCTCGTGGGAGTCAGGACCTTCCTCCGTGGTGTCCCCACACCCTCCCTGTGTGCTTGTCCCTGATGCTTGAAGGCGGAGAACTGGAATCGCCACACTCTGCGGCCCTGGGGAAAGAGCCTGGTGTCTGACTTCTGGGCCCCAGCGGGGAGCCGCCCCTCACCCCGCCGCGGACGCACGGCTCCCCTGGGCCCAGTAGACACCTGGGTTTCACCAAGACCGTGCAATACACATCCTCCTTGCCTCTTATCTGAAAGAGATGTTGATGTTTTTGTTCCTTTCAGTTGTTTAGCAGCTTTATGGAGGCATCATTGCCATACAACCAGCCGCACATGTTTAAAAGCGTACAGTGTTCTGAGTTTTGACGTCTTTATGCACCCCTGGACATATCGCCCACAATCAAGATCACGAATATGTCCCCGACCCCCGAGCTTTCCCCACATTCATCCCACACCCCTGCCAGCCCCAGGGAACCCCTGCTCTGCGTTCTGTCACCCTCGGTTGTTTGCACAGAATTTTACATGGCTAGGGTCATACAGTACCCACTTACTCTGCCTGGGCTCTTTTGCTCAGTGTAATTATTTTGAGATTTTCCCATGTGGTTGCTTGTGTGAGTAGTTCATTCCTTTTCCTTACTGAGTATCATTTCACCGCAGGGATGCGCCACAGTTAGCTGTTAATCCGTCCACTTGTTGGTGGACGTCTGGGCTGTCTCTGGTCGGTGGCTGTTACAATAAAGCCGGTACGAACACCGCGTACACGCTTTCATTCCTCACGTGCCAAGAAGGAAAATGATGGGGTTATTTATACCTGCTGGCATGCAGGTTGGGCACATTTTGAATCTGTCAATCAATTCTGGGAGCGCTGGCATCTCTCCAAATATGCACGTGGTTTCTCTCTCCATTTATTTAGGTATTCTTTCATTTCTCCGAGTAACATTCAGTTTTACACATGTTTTTGTCAGACATATCTATGTAGTTCATGTTTTTGATTCTATTATAAATGTTTCTTTTTTCAATTGTGTTATATTGTTATTATAGAAAGGCAATTTATTTTTGCGTGTGGATCTTCTATACTGTGATCTTGTTAAACTCACTGGTTAATTCTAGTAGCCGTTTTCTTTTTTTTTAATAGATTCCATAAGATTTTCTCTGCAGATTATCAACTTGTTTGTGAATAAAGACAGATTTACTGGCTCCTTTACAATTTGAGTGACCTTCCTTCCTTCCTTCCTTCCTTCCTTCCTTCCTTCCTTCCTTCCTTCCTCCCTCCCTCCCTCCCTCCCTCCCTCCCTCCCTCCCTTCCTCCCTTCCTTTTGTTCTTAATTTGTTGAGAGTTTTTATCAGCAATAGATGTTAGATTTGGGCTAATGCTTTTTCTGCACCTATTGAGACAATATGTGTTTTCATATTATGAATATCATATCTTCACAATAATATTGTAAATTATATTGTTTGATTCTAATGTTAAAACAACCATGCATTTCCAGAATAAACTAGATTCCGTCATATGTATTATTCATTTTATGTATTGCTGGACTTGACTGTTAAATTTTTGTTTAGAATTTTTGCATCTATTCCCTGAGGAATACTAGTCTGTAGATTTCTTGCAATGTCTTTGTACGATTTTGATATGATAGTACTGCTGGCCTCATAAAATAAATTAAAAATATATCTTCCTCTTAAATTTTTCTAAAAAAATCTTATAGAGAATTAGAATTATTTCTTCCTTAAGTATTTTGTAGAATTCACCAGTAAGACCATTTGGGACTAGAGTTTTCTTTTTGGGGATGTTTTAAACATTTTTGAAAAATAGGGATAGTTCAGGTTTTCTATTTCTTCTTGAGTGAGTTTTATTAGTTTGTGTTTTTCAAGGAATTTATCCATTACATCGAAGTTGTCAAGTTTCTTGGCATAGAATTATTCATCATATTCCTTTCAATATGTGTACAGTCAGTAGTGATTACACCTCTCTCATTTCTTATATTAGTAATTTGTGTCTTCTTTCTTTGTTTTCTGATGAGTAGGTCTGGAGATTTCAAATGACCAGGTTTCATTGATTTTCTCTATTATTTTTCTATTTTATTGGTTTTGCTATCATCTTTATTATTTCCTTCTGTTTCTCATTGGTTAAATTTGCTCTCCTTTCTCTAGTTTAATTGAATTCAATTTTGGCCAAAGAACATATATTGAATAACTTTAATTCTTTTAAATTTATTGTGATTTTTTTATGCCCCAGGATATGGTGTATATTTGGAAATGTTCTGTGTGTACTTGAAGAGAATGCATATTCTGGAATGTTCTTAACATGGCAATTGTTGGATGGACATTTTAACCATGCCAATTTGGACTTACTGACTGATAGCATTAAGTCTTCTATCTCCTCATTGAGTTTTGTATATTTTTCGTATTAATTATTGAGAGAGGGCTGTTCTACCCATTTTGCCTCATGTATTTTAAAGATCTTATTTGGTGCATAAACATCTAGAATTGTTATGTCTGCTTGAGAGTTGGCCCTTTTATCCCTGGTAAAGAGAATGATTCCTTATCCCTGGTAATATTCTTTCCCTTAAAATCTTCTTTGCTGTTAATATTGTCACTCCATCTTTTTTTGACTAGTGTTAGCATGATACATCTTTGTATCCTTTTACTTTGAAACTATTATGTCTTTATATTTAAAGTGGGTTTCTTGTAGGCAGCATATAATTGGGTCTTGCTTTTTAATCCAATCTGTCAATCTGTCTTTTAATTGGGGTGTTTAGACATTTATGTTTAGTGTGATTGTTGATATGATTGCATTTAATTCTACTGCCATGTTTTCTTTTGTATTTGTATTACCTGTTCTTTGTTTCCTTTTCTCTCCTTTCTCCTTTCTTTGGGATTGAGTATTTTTCATTCCTCCATTTTATCTTATTTGTTGGCTTATTAGCCATAATTCTTTCTTTGTATTATATGAGTGGTTGCTAAGGGGTGTATGGTATACATCTTTAACTTATCACAGTGTACCCTTGAGTGATATTATCCTCAAGTGATGTCATACTACTTCACGTATTACAAATGAAATTTACAGCAGTATACTTTAATTCCACCCCCCAACCTTTGTGCTATAGTTTTCGTACTATTTATGTGTCTGTGTTTGTGTCTGTGTACATGTGTGTACATGTGTGTAGTGAGAGGCTGATATTATAATTCTAATTTAGTAGTTGAAGAAAATCCATCTTCTCCGCTTGTAAAAATCCTTCTTGTCCTTCATGTCCAGCTCGGATGCTCCTTCCTCTAGGCAGCCTTCCCCAGGCTCTGCCAATGACCTGAACTATTCTTCCCACACATTCAATCTCCCTTTGCCTGGGCCATGCTCTTCTTACAGCAGCGGGACAGGTCTTTCCTGTCTGCCCCATTGCATGGTCATCTACGTGAGGGTAGACCTCAAGACCGCAGGACTCTCCCCTGAGTCCTGCTCAGCCCCCTGCCCACAGCCAATGCTCAATATGGACTCACTGTACTGGGCTGAATTGCTCCAGCCAGCTGTGGCCCTGGCAGCAGCCTCAGCCCTTCTCAAGGCGAGGTGCTGTGAAAAGAGTATGGCCTTTGGGATCAGAGAGACATGACTTAAAATTCTGGGCCCACCATGAATTGGCTGTATGCAAATGGGGGTGAGAAAGAATGCCTAAGCTGCTATTTGCCCATCTGTATAATGGGCACTGACAGGCTGGCTATTAAGACAGCTAATATGGACCCAAACACTGGAACTTTAGCAGGGCTGTGGGTGCATTCAGGAAACACCAGTTTCTCTGATTCTCTGCCCTCCCCTCCCCCACTTTTCCCCTCCCTCCTGCTTTGGGCCAAAGCTGGAAGTCTTATATCCTAAAATCTTTCTGTTTGCTGGAGTCCATTCATCAGTCCAATCTGCAGCCAGATGTCTATCCCCCTGCAAGTTCTGTTCTACCAGGACATTTCATAAATTTTTCACCTAGCAACTGTGAAGCCACAGGGCAAGCCCAGTGTCCTTCAGTTGACCTCCTCAGGTTGTTGGGTTGTGACAGTCAGTGCCACAGAGGATGTGCTTGGTATGACGGAGAGCTCTGTACCTTTGAGAGAGGCTGTCACTGCCTGGCATGTGCACTAGTTTCCTACGGCTGCTGTAAAAAACTAGCACAAATTTAGCAGCTTTTAATAACACACAGTCATTCTCTTACACTCCTGGAGGTCAGAAGTCTGAAATCAGTTTCCCTGGGCTAAAATCAAGGTGTCTGCAGAGCTGGTTTTTCCGGAGTCTTCAGGGGAGAATCTGTTGCCCTTCCCACCTCCTGGAAGCTGCCTGCATCCCTTGGATTGTGGCTCCTTCCACCGAGTTTAAAAACAGCATTGTGGCAGCATCACCATGCCTTCCCCCAGCTGCTCCTGTTGTATCTTCACCGTCTTTCTGTCTGCCTTCCTGCCTGCCACCCTAAGGACCCTGTGATGCAGTTAGGACCCTGAGTGGGTTAACCTCCTGGCTCAGGACCCTTCACTTGCTGACATCTGCAAAGCCCTCTTTGGGCCTCAGTCAGAGATGGCTTGACTTGGGGCAAAGAGCCTCGAAGCCACACGTCTGAGCTCACATTTCAGCTCCCCACAGCGCCGGCAGGGTACACCTCTGTGAGCCATTTCACCTCTCTGGGACACGACAGCCCCCACCCCTCAGCCGTGGGACAGAGCGAGATACACCACCGTTGGCAAAGTGTTTTTCAGTGGCAGAGACTTCCCTTTGTTCAGGGCCTGGTGGGGAATCTCCGGCTACACGGGGAGGGGTGGGGAGGGGCGGGGAGGGGGCAGAGCACTGCAGGTCTGGAATCCCAACACCCCTGCAGTGCCCGGGCGCTGGGAAGGCAGGGGGGGCGTACGGTGGAGTGCAGGTCTGGGGTTCTGAAGAAAGGAAAAGCGGGTAACTCGTCACCCTCCACCTTGCTCCCCCCACCCCGTGGAGAGAGACACAGAGCCGCACGGACAGGGAGCACAGCCTGGGTTTCACGGCTTGCCGAGGCTGGGCGGAAGAGGTGGCAGACTGCATTTCTGTTCCCAACTGCGGCTGTCCCCTCTTCCTAGGAGAATGGGACATTGTCACCCTCACCTTGTGGCTTGGCAGTGCCCCTGCAGACAGAGCCTTCGTCCCTGTCCCTGTGCTGCTAGGCTGCGCCGTCCCCTTGCTTTGATCAAGGGACTTCGAGACATTGTCGGAGACAGACCCTTGCTCGGGGTAGAAGCTTTAAGTGCCACTGGGTGTCACCGAGGGAAGAGCATGTTCCACCAGGGGCTGTGCCCTCAGCTTGGACCCTGGAGAGAAAACCCTGGGGTAGACCGTGGCACCATGCAAAGTGCGTGAGACACAGACCTTCACTGTTTCAGCCTCTGAGAGGTGGAGCATGTGGTCGTGGGGCTGTTGGGGGCGGGAGGGTCTGTCCAGTGCCTGCTCCAACACGGCTGGGAGCGGAAGTCACTCAGGGCCTTTGGGTCTGTTTGCCGGACCCTATCCAGAAACACGAGCCCAGGGTGGACGCCCCACACAGCAACTCAGTCCTCCGTGGAGTGCAGGAGCCAGGGCTGGCCCACAGCCCGGGCCTGACTGCAGGAGGGCATCAGGCCGGAGTGCGGGGTCCCCAGCTGGGGAAGTGCCTGGCAGGCAGATATGACGGCAGCGTCCCTCTGTCAGGAGGACGGGTCCCGGCGCCTTGCCAAGCCCCCCACAGCCTCTGCGTCCTCCGGCTCTGGCGATCCCCAAGGAAAGTCTGTGTTTCTTACTCTGTCCTGGGACGCCCCGATGGCCTGGCGTCCCGCACGGGCTTCCCTGCAGGCAGCACCTGGAGACGCTGGCGCCGGCAGCTGTCTCTGGCCCTGGCACTGGCTGCAATGCCAGCATGCCACCCCCCACACGAGGGACACGCCTATGCGCGGCTCTTTGCCAGGACGCTGAGGGACAGAGACATCTCCCCAGGAGGAAGCCGTGGCCCCCTCTGTCACCCCGTCCTCAGATGGAGAATGGAGGCCCGGAGCAACGCCAGGGGCCGGCAGCGTCCCCGGCCGCGGGCGCTCTGCTCAGGACGCCGCCCGGGTGGCCTTGGGTCATGGGCACAGGTTTGTAGAGGTCCAACAAGCAGGGCTGATTCGTTCCTTCCTGCTCTCATTCCTGAGCAGCGGGTCTAAGCCGGGCAGAGCGCCCAGCCCGCCCCGCCTCGCGCGGAAGGGGCCCTGCTCTACCTCGCGGCCTCTTCCCCCTTGTTCCCCCGCCAGGGGACGTTCCTGTCCTGGCCACGCAGAGCGTGGGGCCTTCTGGGACGCAGGTTCAGGGTGGCCCAGCCAACGGGGGAGGGCGAGGGCAGGGGTGGGGTGTGCAGGCTGTGGCCGTCGCTGGCGCACATTGGTGCGGGCCTGCGTGCCCGTCACGGGGTCCCGGAGGTGCCAGAAATGACTGGAGATATTCCAAAATCTGTGAGTTTCTGGACTGGGACGGACACTGCTGGCTGACCCGATCCCACACCCGGCTCTTTCTCTCCCACCACCACCCTTACCAAGCGCAGGTGAGCTGAGACTCCTGTCCCCAGCCGCCTTGGCCCCTGGGACCCTTTCTGCCTGCCTGGACATAAACAAAAGTCTTCAGGGAACTTCTGGGAAAGGTTTTTGGTTTGGTTGGTTTTTACTTTCCTGATTAAAAAGAAGAAGACGATGAACACAATGGGAACTGTCCTTCCTCCGTCTTCCCCTACCTTGAAGGTGGAGAGGTGATGCCCGGTGCCATGGCAGCCTTCTTGCAGCCATGAGGCAACAGCAGGGCTGACAAACCAGGAAGGCTTCAGAGCCACCAGCCCGGAACCCGCAGCAGCAGCAGCATCTGCCCCAGGCTTCTTGTGAGAGGAAGAAATAAGCCCCTGTTTGTTTAAGTCAAGGTCCGTGGGGTTCTCTGCTGTTTGTTATCGGAAGCATTCCTGGCTGTCACATGGACTCGCGATGGACTCGCGAGTGTAACCGCAGCACTAAGACTGCACCACCACTCAGAGTGTGGCTCCTATAGGGTCACACCGTTTCGGCACATGTTTGTCGAGCATCTGCTCACGAGGCTCTGGGTAAGTGGTGGCCACGAGACAGAGGGACACCTGTCCCCCAACCCGGGTCTGCGTGGGGGAGGGGCGGGCATGGAGCAAGCCGTCTCGGGGTGTCCGGGGTGGGAAGTGCATCTGGTCTGCTCTGGAGGCTCCTGGGGAGACGGTGCTGGGGCTGAGGCCTTGAATCGTGCCTCCCGAATTGAGCTGTGGGAGTCCTGGCCCAGCACCCCAGAGTGTGGCCTTCTGTGGGGACAGGGCCTCCACATGGGAATCAAGGTAACGCCAAGACATCCGCGAAGGCCCCAGTCCGGTGGGAATGCGGCTTCGTGACGAGGGCAAGTCTGGACACAGACCATGGAGGGGAGCCGGGTGAAGAGACTGGGACGGGTCACGCACGGAGGGGCCTCGGGAGGGGCCGGCGCTGCCACTCCTCGATCTTGGACTTCCGTCCCCCGACCGTGAGATGAGAAACGCCTGCCGTCGAGTGAGCCAACCCTGACCCAGAGGACGGCGGGAACTGGCAGCAGGGGAGCGGCGCGTGCAGAGCTGGGCAGGGGTCTGGGGGCTCAGAGGAAGGGGAGGTGACAGTGTGGGACAGGACGGCCGGGGACGTGAGGCCAGGGATGGGCGAGGGCTGGTCCCAGGGCCTGGGAGGCACTCTGGGGCGGGGCTCTTTCCTGGGGCTGGCGGGGCGGCACAGAGGGACTGGGGAGAGGACGGTGCCCTGGTGCTCCCAGGTGCTGCTCTGGATGGGGGCCAGGGGCGGGGTCCCCATCGGGGACTGGACGGGCACTTTGCCATGGACGGAGGGAGCAGGACAGACACGGATAGGGCCCGAGTTAGGGGGAACCGCCCCTGTTTCACAGGACAAGGCTGGGCTCTGCCCTGCAGCCTCACCTGAGAGCCACCCGGAGCCTCGTGCTCCCGTCCAAGGGGCCGCGCCCTGAGGCAGCCTGAGCCGGGGCCCTTGGCGTCCCCTGCCCCCCCAGGCAAGGGGCGCAGAACCGAAGAAGCCGGTTCGGGGCTAAGCATTGCACCTACGGGGAAGCCACGCGCCAGCTAGCCCTGCCGATGCCGGCATTTGCATTTATCTCGGGGGAATTCCTGTCCTGGGGGTGTTTCGCATCGCAACCGGCCAGAGAATGCCAGTCACCCACGCAGCGGCGCAGTCAGCCACCTTCCGTTCTTTGCTTATTTATTTGCAAACTTGGAGGAGGTGCAATTCTGTGGTATGGAGAGCGTTTTTAGAGACAACTCACCTGCCCCTGGGGGCCTTGCTGGTCGGCTCTGAGGGACCCACCTGTTACGTGGAGGCGGGATGGCCCCCCAGGCCTCTGCTGCCCAGGTTCCACCCCCAGGGAGCACGGTCCTGGTGCCAAGCTCAATGCCAGCTGCTCCCTGCCGCCTAGACTTCCTAGCACCCCTGTGCCTTGGGGCCACTGTTATCCCTGTGCTACAGGCAGAGAAACTGAGGCTCTGAGAGACCAAGTGCCCTGCCAGGTTCACAGGGCCCCCACCTGGGCCCACTCCAAGGCCCTTGCTGCCGTCATTCCTGGGGGCTTCCCCTGGTGCAGCCCCACGTTCTTCCCTTGGCAAAGGGCAGAGGTCCCAGGAACCCGGAACGCTGCCCCTCCGCCTGGCAGTGGCCTGGTGGGAGCGTCACTGCTGAGCACAAGCCCGTGCGGTCGCCGCCCAGGGAGGTGCCAGCAGCAATCTCGGGATTCCCCAGACCCCCTGGGGACCCCGAGATGTTCCACTAAAACGCCCCTGGGACCTGAGGGAGGTGGAGGAGCGGTGTGGACGGCGCAACCCCCTCATTCCCTGACCCATCCATTCTTCGTTCGTTCGTTGGTTCGTTCGTTCATCCCGTGCCCCATCGGCAAGCCCTCAGAGCACCGGCCTCACCGGGACCTGGCCAGCGCCGACGCCGGCAGGGAGGCCCGGGTGGGACCAGCAGTGGCCGCTGCGGCCCGTGCTGCAAGGTGGGCGTCCGGAGCGTCCTCTGACAGGGCCAGCCTGGCCTGGCGGGTCCCGGAAATGCTTTGCGCTGGGAGAGGAGAGAGCCGAGAAGGGACGGAGGGGCGGCAGGGGAGAGGGGAGGTCCCGCAGGAAGGGGTGGGTGCTTGGGGCTGACTTGGGCCTCCCTCATTTGTACGTAAACTTGTAATTCTATGTTGTCGGGGTGTAACGGACGTACAGTAAAGCGTGCATATGCGAAGCGTGCGGTTTTGTCAGTCGGGCGCACGCGCACACGTGAGACCACCCACATGATCACGGTCGTGAGCGTGTGCGTGAGCCCTCACGGGTCCCCAGGCCTGTCCCCAGCACCTGGGAGGGACCTGTGTGGACACGGGGTCTTTACAGAGTAGGCCAGTGGACGTGCGGTCACGGGCGGGCCCTGATCCAGCACGCCTGGTGGCCTCAAGAAGGGGAAACTGGACGCAAACAGGCAGAGACGGGCGGCCGCGTGGGGCGCAGGGAGGAGGCGCCGCCCGGAGCCAAGGAGGGAGGCGCGGGGGAGCCGGCCCGAGCCCTGGGTCTCCACTCGCGGGCTCCAGAGCGTGAGGCGATGCTGCCTGCTGCCGTCCGTGGGCCGGGCTCGGGAAGCCCCACGGTCGAGCCCGCGCGGCCCGGTGTTCAGGGGAGAAGGTCTCGGGCCGGGAAGGGCGCGGCGTTTGCAGGAAGCTGGGGGCAGCTTCGTTCCCGTCCCAAATGCAACAGGTCACGGAGGGAGTCGCTTGGGGACAGCAGAGACAGCTGGAAATGGGGATTCACGATCAAACTGCATTTTTAGTTTTTATTTACTTTTTTACTAATGTGTAACTTGCAGGAAATGTAAGTGTACAGCTCGGTAAATTTTTAATTCAACTTTACTGAGGTGCAATGGAAGTACAATAAACTGTGCGTGTTTAAGTGTGCAGTTTCGTGAGTCAGGCGTGTGTAAACATGTGAGACCATGGACACAGTCAAGGTTATGGGCGTGTCCGTGGCCCTCACACGTCTCCTGTCCTTGTGCCCCTGTCACCCACCCCTGTCACCCACCCCTCTCCAGGCCTGTCCCCAGGCAACCGCAGGTCTGCTTTCTTTCGCCATAGTGTCCTTTGCGTTTTCTTCGTTTTGGGATAAATAGAGCCACAGAGTACGTGCTCCGGTGTTTGGTCTGCCTTCTTCCGCTCAGCACAGTTGTTCTCAAGTTCATCCGCGGTGCAGTGTGTGTCAGCGATGCGTTCCCTTCGTCGTGCCGCAGGGTCCCGTTGTGCCGCAGGGTCCCGTTGTGCCGCAGGGTCCCGTTGTGCCCATAGGGTCCCGTTGTGCCCTAGGGTCCCGTTGTGCCCATAGGGTCCCGTTGTGCCATAGGGTCCCGTTGTGCCACAGGGTCCCGTTGTCCCATAGGGTCCCGTTGTGCCACAGGGTCCCGTTGTGCCCATAGGGTCCCGTTGTGCCATAGGGTCCCGTTGTGCCCATAGGGTCCCGTTGTGCCCATAGGGTCCCGTTGTGCCATAGTGTCCCGTTGTGCCCATAAGGTCCTGTTGTGCCACAGGGTCCCGTTGTGCCGTAGGGTCCCGTTGTGCCCGTAGGGTCCTGTTGTGCCTCGGGGTCCAGTTGTGCCCATAGGGTCCTGTTGTGCCATAGGGTCCCGTTGTGCCTCAGGGTCCTGTTGTGCCCATAGGGTCCCGTTGTGCCCATAGGGTCCCGTTGTGCCGTAGGGTCCCGTTGTGCCCATAGGGTCCCGTTGTGCCTCAGGGTCCTGTTGTGCCTCGGGGTCCAGTTGTGCCCATAGGGTCCTGTTGTGCCTCAGGGTCCCGTTGTGCCTCAGGGTCCCGTTGTGCCTCAGGGTCCTGTTGTGCCCACAGGGTCCCGTTGTGCCACAGGGTCTCGTTGTGCCTCAGGGTCCCGTTGTGCCTCAGGGTCCCGTCGTGCCTCAGGGTCCCGTCGTGCCGCAGGGTCCCGTCGTGCCGTAGGGTCCCGTCGTGCCCATAGGGTCCCGTTGTGCCTCGGGGTCCTGTCGTGCCTCAGGGTCCCATTGTGCCCATAGGGTCCCGTTGTGCCATAGGGTCCCGTTGTGCCTCAGGGTCCTGTTGTGCCCATAGGGTCCCGTTGTGCCGTAGGGTCCCGTTGTGCCCATAGGGTCCCGTTGTGCCGTAGGGTCCCGTTGTGCCCATAGGGTCCCGTTGTGCCCATAGGGTCCCGTTGTGCCATAGGGTCCTGTTGTGCCCATAGGGTCCCGTTGTGCCCATAGGGTCCCGTTGTGCCACAGGGTCCCGTTGTGCCATAGGGTCCCGTTGTGCCCATAGGGTCCCGTTGTGCCACAGGGTCCCGTTGTGCCACAGGGTCCCGTTGTGCCATAGGGTCCCGTTGTGCCATAGGGTCCCGTTGTGCCACAGGGTCCCGTTGTGCCACAGGGTCCCGTTGTGCCATAGGGTCCCGTTGTGCCCATAGGGTCCCGTTGTGCCATAGGGTCCTGTTGTGCCATAGGGTCCCGTTGTGCCTCGGGGTCCTGTCGTGCCTCAGGGTCCCATTGTGCCCATAGGGTCCCGTTGTGCCCATAGGGTCCCGTTGTGCCATAGGGTCCCGTTGTGCCGATGGGTCCCGTCGTGCCGCAGGGTCCTGTTGTGCCTCGGGGTCCCGTTGTGCCTTAGGGTCCCATTGTGCCCGTAGGGTCCTGTTGTGCCTCGGGGTCCAGTTGTGCCCATAGGGTCCTGTTGTGCCATAGGGTCCCGTTGTGCCTCAGGGTCCTGTTGTGCCCATAGGGTCCCGTTGTGCCCATAGGGTCCCGTTGTGCCCATAGGGTCCCGTTGTGCCGTAGGGTCCCGTTGTGCCCGTAGGGTCCTGTTGTGCCTCGGGGTCCAGTTGTGCCCATAGGGTCCTGTTGTGCCATAGGGTCCCGTTGTGCCTCAGGGTCCTGTTGTGCCCATAGGGTCCCGTTGTGCCCATAGGGTCCCGTTGTGCCCATAGGGTCCCGTTGTGCCGTAGGGTCCTGTTGTGCCCGTAGGGTCCTGTTGTGCCTCGGGGTCCAGTTGTGCCCATAGGGTCCTGTTGTGCCATAGGGTCCCGTTGTGCCTCAGGGTCCTGTTGTGCCCATGGGGTCCCGTTGTGCCCATAGGGTCCCGTTGTGCCCATAGGGTCCCGTTGTGCCCGTAGGGTCCTGTTGTGCCTCGGGGTCCCGTTGTGCCCATAGGGTCCTGTTGTGCCATAGGGTCCCGTTGTGCCTCAGGGTCCTGTTGTGCCTCGGGGTCCAGTTGTGCCCATAGGGTCCTGTTGTGCCTCAGGGTCCCGTTGTGCCTCAGGGTCCCGTTGTGCCTCAGGGTCCTGTTGTGCCCACAGGGTCCCGTTGTGCCACAGGGTCCCGTTGTGCCTCAGGGTCCCGTCGTGCCTCAGGGTCCCGTCGTGCCGCAGGGTCCCGTCGTGCCGCAGGGTCCCGTCGTGCCCATAGGGTCCCGTTGTGCCATAGGGTCCCGTTGTGCCTCAGGGTCCCGTTGTGCCTCAGGGTCCCGTTGTGCCTCAGGGTCCCGTTGTGCCCATAGGGTCCCGTCGTGCCTCAGGGTCCCGTTGTGCCACAGGGTCCCGTTGTGCCTCAGGGTCCCGTTGTGCCTCAGGGTCCCGTTGTGCCTCAGGGTCCCGTTGTGCCGCAGGGTCCCGTCGTGCCGCAGGGTCCCGTAGTGCCGTAGGGTCCCGTAGTGCCGTAGGGTCCCGTCGTGCCATAGGTTCCCGTTGTGCCCATAGGGTCCCGTTGTACCCGTAGGGTCCCGTTGTGCCATAGGGTCCTGTTGTGCCATAGGGTCCCGTTGTGCCATAGGGTCCCATTGTGCCATAGGGTCCTGTTGTGCCATAGTGTCCTGTTGTGCCCATAGGGTCCCGTTGTGCCATAGGGTCGCGTTGTGCCCATAGGGTCACATTGTGCTATAGGGTCCCATTGTGTGGTGGGGTCCCGTTGTGCCATAGGGTCCCGTTGTGCCATAGGGTCCCGTTGTGCCATAGGGTCACATTGTGCTATAGGGTCCCATTGTGTGGTGGGGTCCCGTTGTGCCATAGGGTCCCGTTGTGCCATAGGGTCCCGTTGTGCCATGAGGTCTCGTTGTGCCATGGGGTCCCGTTGTGCCATAGGGTCCTGTTGTGCCATAGGGTCCCGTTGTACCCGTAGGGTCCCATTGTGCCCGTAGGGTCCCGTTGTGCTGCGGGGTCCCGTTGTGCCGTAGGGTCCCATTGTGCCCATAGGGTCGTGTTGTGCTGTAGGGTCCTGTTGTGCCGTAGGGTCCCATTGTGTGGTGGGGTCCCGTTGTGCCATGAGGTCCCGTTGTGCCATAGGGTCCCGTTGTGCTGCGGGGTCCCGTTGTGCCGTAGGGTCCCGTTGTGCTGCGGGGTCCCGTTGTGCCATAGGGTCCCGTTGTGCTGCGGGGTCCTGTTGTGCCGTAGGGTCCCATTGTGCCCATAGGGTCGTGTTGTGCTGTAGGGTCCTGTTGTGCCGTAGGGTCCCATTGTGTGGTGGGGTCCCGTTGTGCCATGAGGTCCCGTTGTGCCATAGGGTCCCGTTGTGCTGCGGGGTCCCGTTGTGCCGTAGGGTCCCGTTGTGCTGCGGGGTCCTGTTGTGCCGTAGGGTCCCATTGTGCCCATAGGGTCGTGTTGTGCTGTAGGGTCCCGTTGTGTGCCTGCCTGTGGTTTGGGTGTTGTCCACTCGGCGGTGGACGTCTGGGCTGTTTCCGGCTGCCGGGGCTCTGCCAAGCAAAGCTCCGCGAGCGCTGGCGCACACCTCCTGCCTCCTTTGCGTTTCTCGCAGGTGGAACAGGCGTGTCGCGCCACAGGTGCACGGTGAACTTTCTGAGCAACTGCCGGACTTTCCCAGAGCGGCTGTACCGTCTCTGTGGGTTCCAGTTGATTTATATCCTCACCCCACACGGCATGGGGGCTCTTGTTCGCTCTGGTCATCTTGGCGGCCGCATCGTGGCATCTCGTTGTAGTCTCAACCCACATGTCTGTAATGATCAGTGATGTTTCCGATTTTTCCTATGGCCATTTGTGTATCTTCTGCAGAGAAGTGCTTGTGCGATCTTCTGCGCATTCGGTTTTTCGGGCGTGTCTTCTCCCTATGGGAGTTGTAAGACTCACTTACGTATTCCAGACACGAGTCCTTTGTCTGATATCCGTGCTGCAAATGCTACCTCTCCAGCTGTCACCTGCCTTTTCAGTTACTTACTGGTGTCTTTCAAAGAGCAAAAGTTTTTAATTTTGATAAAGACCGATTTATCGACTTTTTCCTTTCATGGTTCGTGTTCTATTTAGGAAACCTTCACTTACCCCAAGGCCAAAGATATTTTCGTCTCTGTTTTCACCTAGGAGTCTTTACAGTTTTGAGTGAGGATCGCTGTTCAGTCTTTCCCATTTGGAAATCCAATTGATCCAAACCATTTCTTGAAAAGGCTTATTATTTTTTTCCTTCTGCTGAATTGACAGGGCGCTTCTGTCAAAAATCAATGGACCATCTGTGTGCGGGTCAATTTCCGGACTCTCGTTTCTGTTGCATCGGTCTGTCTGTCTGTCCTCGCGGCAGTGCTGAGCCGTCTCAGCTACTGCAGCTTTTCAAGTATGTCCCGAAATCAGAGAAGCCCTCCAACTTCACTCTTCTTTTCTAGAGAAGCTTATTAAGTCTTTGCATCTCTAAATAAACTTTTGAATTAGTTTGTCGATTTTTTTATCAGGATTGATTTACATCTATAGATACATTTGTGATCAATTGACATCTTAATGTCGAGTCTTCTAATTTATGAGCATGCTATATCTCTTAATTTATTTAGATCTTAAATTTCTCTCAGCAATGTGCTGTCGTTTTTAGTATAGAGTCTTGGTTGTCTTTTGTTAGGTGAATACTGAATATTTTGTGAGGTTTTTTTTTGGGGGGTGCTACTCTAAATGGAATTTCTAAAAAAAATTCATTTTTCAACTCTTTGTTGTGGTTTGTGTAAGAATATGATTCATTTTGATGTATTGGCTTTGTATCCTGTGATCTTGTTAAGGTCTCTATAGTTCTAATGACTATTTTGTAGGTTTCTTGGGACTTTTCTACGTAAATAATCACAGCAGCTGCAAACAGGAAGTTTTATTTCTTCTTTTTCAATTTTTAGTGCCTTTATAGCTTTCTTTCTTCTTTTCTTTTTATCTCTTCCTTATTGCAATGGCTAGGTTTGCCAGGGCCGTGTGGATCAGACATGTGAAAGCAAGGTGCCTGCTCCTCGGTCTTCAAGGAAAACATTTCAGGCTCACCATTAATTATAATATTGTCCACAGTTTTGTTGTAGATGCCCTTTATTCACTGAGAGATGCTCCCTCCTATGAATAGTTTGCTGAATTTCTAAAAGTTAGGAACGAGCATAAAATCTGATCAAATGCCTTTTCTATATCTTTTTTAAAAATTCATGAGGTTTAGTTCTTTTATTTGGTTAATCTTATGAATTATATTGATTTTCTTATTTATTTGTTTATTTTTTTCTGAGACAGTGTCTCACTCCGTTGTCCTGATTAGTGTGCCGTGGCGTCAGCCTAGCTCACAGTAACCTCAAACTCCTGGGCTCAAGCGATCCTCCTGCCTCAGCCTCCCGAGTAGCTTAGACTACAGGTGCGCCACCATGCCTGGCTGTTTTCCTATTTTTAGTAGAGACGGGTGTCTCACTCTTGCTAAGGCTGGTCTTGAACTCCTAAATTCAAGCAATCCTTCCGCTTCAGCCTCCCATAGAGCTGGGATTACAGGCGCGAGCCACCATACCCGGACCATATTGATTGATTTTCACATGTTTAGATAACGTTGCATTCCTGGCTTATACCCTACTTAGCCCCGATATATTATTATTTTTATATATTGTGGGATTTGTTTTGCTCACATTTTTAAAGGATTTTTATGTCTCTATTCACCAAGAACGCTGATCCACGAAGTGTCTTTGCCTGGTTTTTGTGTTAGGGTTGTGGAAGCCTCGCAAAATGCATAGGGAGATGTCCCCCTCTTCTTTCATTTTCTGAAAAAATTCATTAAGATTAGCTTGTTTCTTCCTTGAACGTTTGATCAAAATAAGCAACAAAACCACCCAGCTCTGCACAGGGACGGGAAACCTGTGGCCTTCTGATTTCAAGATTGGTCTTTTTTTGAGCACCAAAGGAGGCGGGAAAAGCTTCATCTTTCTCTGCTTCACCCCTTTTAATAAAAGGATTTGCTCTGTAAAGTCGGGATTCAGTCAAAAGGACCTAGAAGGCATGTTCACCCTAATGCTGCAGGTTCCCCACCCCTGCTGGGTGGGTTCTGTTTCTTCTTGTATCAATTTCGGTTGCATTTTAAAAGAAATTTGTTCATTTAATTTGTCAAAATTTTGGCATAAAGGTGTCCATGATCTCCTATAAAAGTCTGTAGGATCTTTGATATTGGCAACTCGGATTCTCTCTTTATCACTTCAATAGTCCAGCTGAGAGTTTATCGGTTTTGTTGATTTTCTCAAAGAATCAGCCTTTTGGCTTTTTTTCCCCCATGTTTTGTCTGTTTTCCATTTCATTCATTTCTGTTCTTACTATCATTATTTCCTGCCTCCTACTTAATTGGGGTTTACGTTGCTTTTCTTTTCTAGTTTCCCATGGTGCGTCTTCAGGTCATTGACCTCAGATTGGTCTTAATTTTCTAATCTAAGTATGTAAAGTTCTGAGTTTCCCTCGAAGCCCTGCTTTGGCTGCGTCCTACAGACTTTGATGTGATATAGTTTCATTATCATTCCATTCGAATTATTTTCTGATTTCCTTTGTGAATTCATCCTAGACTCATGAGTCATTTGTAGATTCATGAATCATGTATAGGTATTTGGGGGTTTTCCTAGATGTCTCATTGGGATTGATTTCTAATTAGATTCAGTTGTTGTCGGAGAACACAGATTTCCTAGCTCAGCACATGGTCTGTCCTGGTGAAAGTGCCAGGTACACTTGAGAGCAACAGGTCACCTGCAGTCCTGCCTGGAGCGTTCTAGAAACATCAGTTGGATCGGAGTGATGAATGGTGCCGTTTGTGCCTTCGATATCTTTCCTGATTTTTTTATATATGTGTTATTTTAATTACTGAGAGAGGGGTATTAGAATCTCCCTTTATGATTGTGGGATTTGTGTGTATTTCTTTCTTTCTTTCTTTCTTTTTTTTTTTTGAGACAGAGTCTTACTCTTGTTGCCCCAACTAGAGTGCCGTGGCGTCAGCCTAGCTCACAGCAACCTCGGACTCTTGGGCTTAAGTGATCCTCCTGCCTCAGCCTCCCAGGTAGCTGGGACTACAGGCATGCACCACCATGCCTGGCTAATATTTTTTTCTATATATTTTTAGCTGGCCAATTAATTTCCTTCTATTTGTAGTAGAGACGGGGTCTTGCTCTTGCTCAGACTGGTCTCGAACTCCTGAGCTCAAACGATCCACCTGCCTCAGCCTCCCAGCGTGCTAGGATTACAGGCGTGAGCCACCGTGCCCGGCCTTGTGTGTATTTCTTACCTTTACTTTGTCCGTTTTGCTTCATGTATTTTTAGCCTCTATTATTAGACATATAAACATTTGTAATTTTATGCCTTTCTATCATCCCTTCAGCCTACAAAATGCCTCTATCTCTGAAGATACTGTCTTAAAATGTATTATTGATATTGACATTAATTAGCATTAATTAATATTAATACAGCCCCCTGGACATCTTGCCCTGCTTCTTTGCACAGTGGATCCTTTTTGGTTTATTTGCTTTTAAGCCACCTGTGTCTTTGTGTTGAAAGTAAATCTCTTGCACATAACACGCCACTGGGTCCTGCTTTTTTAAAATCTATGTTGTCGATCTCTTACTCTTCAGTGGAATGTTTAGAATATTAACATTTGACATTGACCCTTTCAACTTTTTGGTTCATTATTTCTCCTTCTGGCATGTTTTTGGATTATTTGAATATTTTTTAGTATTCCATTTCAATTTATATATTGGCTTTTTGGCTATTTTTTTTTCCTGTGTATGCAGTTACTCTGGGAATTGTAGTGCACATACCTAACTTTTCTCAGTCTAATCAGAATCAATACTGTGCTACTTGATGTAAAATATATTTAATGGAAACCTTGCAAACATATAGGTCCCTTCGCCACCCCCCATTTTTATTTTATAGTTATACAAAAAAAAAAAAAAAAAAGGCCTAAACTCCACCAGACAATGTTAAAATGTTTGAGGCCAGGCACAGTGGCCTGTGTTTGTAGTCTCAGCTACTCAGGAGGCTGAGGAGGGAGGATCGCTTGAGGCCAGGAGTGTGGGGCCAGCCTGGGCAACATAGCGAGGTCCCATCTCTAAGATAAATGAATAAGTAAATGTTTGCTTTGAACAGTCCCCTGCATTTTAAAGAACCTAAGAGCAAAATATATGTTCAGTGCAATGGAGTTCTGAGTTTACAGATTTCCCCCCAACATACACGCTTTCAGCACTTTAAATATTTTGTTCCACCGTCTTCTATCTGCCCAGATTTTTGATAAGAAGTCTAAGGTTATTTGAATTGGTTTTCCCTGTTGTGCAAAGCATCTTTTTCTCTCTTACTTTCAAGATTTTTTTCTTTATCTTTGTTCTTCATCACTTTGCTCATGATGTGTGTATGCATGGTTTTTTTTTTTTTTTTTTTTTGAAACTCTCTTGTTTGGGGGTTCTCTGAGCTTCCTGAATCTGTACATTTATGTCTTTCACTACAATATGGGAGATTTTTGGTCATAGTATCATTTCTTTAAAGACTGCTCTGCTCCCATCTCTGTCCTCTCCTTCGGGACCGTAATGCCAGCGTGTCAGATCTCCGGCAAGAGCGGCTCTGCGGACCCCACGCGCCGCCCCTCACCTGCTCCGCGTCCTGCCGGGATCAGGGCCATGGCCGCCCCTCACCCGCTCCGCGTCCTGCCGGGATCAGGGGCATGGCCGCCCCTCACCTGCTCCGCGTCCTGCCGGGATCAGGGGCATGGCCGCCCCTCACCTGCTCCGCGTCCTGCCGGGATCAGGGGCACGGGTCTCGGGTCCGTGGACTTTTGCCTCTGTCGCCTGCACTCTGCTGTTGGGCCCACCCAGTGATTTTCGCCCATTCGAAATACTTTGCTAGTTCTAAACTTTCTATGTCCTCTTTTTAATACTTTCTCTGCCCAGATTTTCCATCCGCTCGTTCATTTCACAGGTGTTTCCTTGACCTCGCTGAACAGAGTTGCAGTAGACGCTTTAAACGATTCCGGTGATTCCAACGTCTGCGCCTTCGTGGCGTTTGCGTGTAGACCGTTTCATGCTTCGAGAACGGGTTGCATTTTCCCCTCTCTGTGTGTCAAATAATTTTGGATCGCATCCTGGGCAATCTGAATGTGATGTTATGTAGACTCTGAACTCTGTTACAATCCCCCGAAGAACGCTGATGCTTTTGCTTTAGCGCGTAATTGGCCCACACATACGTGTGCCTGCACACAGCCACCCCAGTAACGGCCAGGGCTCCCCAGAGAAACGGAATCAACGGGAGATGTACGTTTAGTTATTGATTATAAAGTTCCGGCCCCTAGGACTGCCGAGGCTGGGAAGTCCCGCAAGCTGCCCTCTGCAAACCGAGGCCGGGAGCGCGGGTGGCGGCGTGGGTTTCGGTCTGCACGTTAATCTGCACACTCTGCTGGTGGGCAGCAGGGCCGTTTCCAGCGTGGGGCGGCAGGCTGGGCATTTTGGGAGGCGGCACAGAGCAGAGTGGCCGCAAGCACAGCTCCTGGAGTCACACAGGCCTGACTGGAATCCCAGCTCTGCCGCCAACCAGCTGTGTGACCTTGGGCAAGTGACTCACCCTCTCTGGGCTGCAGTTTCCTCTTCTTTGAAGTGGGGATTGTGACAACAGCCCTGACTCAGGGGGTTGTCACGAAGATCAAAAAAATCACAGCCTGCTGCCGACCTGAGCCAGGGCCCCATAAACGGCAGCTGCTAAGCTATCGCTGGGGGAGGAGGCAGCCGTTATGAGTGTCAGCTCTCGGGTCTGATCTGGATGCAAATGTCAGGTGAGATGAAGCAATTGTTATTAAACACTCAGCATAGGGCTAAGCAAATAGTAAGCTCGCAATGCGTTCTCGTTATTGCCGCCTGACGTTTAAATGCTAGTAACCTTTGCAACGTTCCCATAGGTTTGCCATTTAATGGAGAAAGGAACGGTTTCTCGGTGACGTGCACCACGCCAGGTCACCCGGGGAGAGGGCGGAGCGGGGATTGGCGTGCAGGGCCGAGGGACTGGGGACCCTGCCCGTCCCAGGCTGCTGCCACGTGCTCCCACGAGGCTCAG
Source organism: Microcebus murinus (assembly GCF_040939455.1). Lineage (NCBI taxonomy): Eukaryota > Metazoa > Chordata > Mammalia > Primates > Cheirogaleidae > Microcebus > Microcebus murinus. The sequence continues at coordinate 9,329,618 of NC_134107.1, forward strand.
GCGTGCTCCCACCCGCCCTGCAGCCTCGGCTAGAAGGTCAGAGGGGGCGCGGTGGACCGCCACCTCCTGGACTGGCCCTGGCTGCTTCCTGGGCCGGTTTCTGCCCCTCCCTGGCTCTGTCTCTAAGCTGGCCCGGGGGTGCACAGGGTGCCGGTCCCCAGAGGTGCTCTGGGTGGCGAAGGCCGGTCGGGGTCCCTGAGTCAGAGTGGGCTCCAGCATCACCCAGGCCTCTTCATGCCTCAGTTTCCTCATCTGTGAAGTAGAGAAACGACAGCCCCCGCCTCACAGGGGCCTTGTGGGGACTCAATCAGGTGGCCCAGGTGAGGTCACACCCGAGGTGGCCCGGGGTCAGGGCAGCCACCGGCGGCGTCCAGGGGCCACGCGGGCCTTTGAGAGGTGCCGAAGGCCTTGGGGTCACATACCAACTGCCACCCACACAGGCCGACGTCCCTTCCAACGGTGCAGCAGGGCTAAGGTCACTTGGACTCTGGAGAGCAGAGGGTGACCTGGGGTTGGGGCAGGAGCCTGCATCGGGACAGAGGCCCGGCAGGTGGGGCTCACAGCCTCCCTGGGGGAGCCGGGATGCCCTCCTGGGTCCCCAGGCGGCTCGGGGCCAGGCCCGGCCTCTGCCACGGGCATGGGGGCAGTCGAGGGCTCTGTGACTCCTCCCCAGACAACCCAGGGCCACAGGGGAGACTGGGCCGAGATGGGACAGGGCCGCACCCCACACCGCCCGCCACCGGGCCGGCCCGAGGCCAGGAAGCAAATCCCAGGGCAGCGACGGGAGGGGAGTGCGGGTCTTCCCGCCTCTCTCTGTCCTGACCCACCTCCTTCAGCCTGCTCCCGAGCCCGGGCGCCAGGCACTGGGCAGGGACGCCCCTGCAGAGTGGCAGGAGTCTCACACACACTCTCTCACACTCACACTCACACTCTCACACTCACACTCACACTCTCACACTCACACTCATACACACTCAGACTCTCATACACTCACACACACTCACACTCACACACACACACACTCACACACACTCACACTCACACACACATGCAGTCACACTCACACATACACATACACTCACACACACATGCACTCACACTCACACACACACTTACACACTCTGACACACTCATTCTTATATATATACTCACACACTCACACACTCACACTCTCACACACTCACACACACACTCACACTCACACTCTCACACACTCACACACACACTCACACTCACACTTACACACTCTGACACACTCATTCTTATATATATACTCACACACTCACACACTCACACTCTCACACACTCACACACACACTCACACACACACTTACACACTCTGACACACTCATTCTTATATATATACTCACACACTCACACACTCACACTCTCACACACTCACACACACACTCACACTCACACTCTCACACACTCACACACACTCACACTCACACTTACACACTCTGACACACTCATTCTTATATATATACTCACACACTCACACTCTCACACACTCACACACACACACTCACACACACACTTACACACTCTGACACACTCATTCTTATATATATACTCACACACACTCACACTCACACTCTCACACACTCACACACACACTCACACTCACACACACGCTCACACTCTCACACACATGCTCACTCACACACTCTCACACACTCACACATGCTCACACTCACACTCTCACACACATGCTCACTCACACACTCACACTCACACACACACTCACACTCACACACACGCTCACACTCTCACACACACTCACACTCACACACGCACTCACACACACTCACATACACTTACACACTCTGACACACTCATTCTTATATATACACTCACACACGTACTCACACATACACTCACTCTCACACACATGCTCACACTCTCACACACATGCTCACTCACACCTCATATGCTTACACTCTCACAGTCACACACACTCACACTCACACACATGCCCACTCACACACTCTCACACACTCACACATGCTCACACTCACACTCTCACACACATGCTCCCTCACACACATGCTCACATACTCATACACTTACACTCTCACAGTCACACACACTCACACATGCTCACACTCACACACACATACTCTGACACGCACATGCTCACATACACTCACACTTTCACACACTCTCATGCACACGCTCACACTCACACTCACACACTAACACACATACTCTGACACACAGAGATGCGCACACACACTCACTCTCAAGCACACGCTCACACACACGTGCCCTGCTGTGCCACTGCCCGCCAAGGCAGAGCGGCGGCTGCCTGGGGACCAGCCCCGGCCGAGCCCTGCAGCCAGCGGAGCCGGAGCCTTGGCCCAGCCGGTCTGACCCCTCCGGGTCCCCGTGCGAAAGCCAACCCAGAAGGCCCCACGGCGTGAGCGTGCGACCAGCAGTTCCGTCTCAGGCATCCGCCCAAGAGAAGTCGAGCGCCGTCCTCGCGGAAACCCGCGCCGCACCTTCCCGGCAGCGCCACCCACGGTGGCCGCGCGTGCACGCGGGCAGCCCGCCCTGGGAGCAGGCAGGGAGCGTGCCCCGTCCAGCGGGAGGCGGGTCGGCCGGCGCGTGCGGCGTGGACCAACGCTCTCCCCCAGGGAGAGAGGCCGTCCCGCGGGACCGCACACGTGTGAGATTCCGTGTAATGACATGCCGTGGGGACAAGGCAGACCGTCACAAGGGGTGACGGTTAAGGGGTGCGGGCTTATTTAGGGGTGACGGAGGTGTCCTGCCGCTGGCTCTGGTGACGCACGCACAGCTCTGAGCGCACTAGAGACCACCGCGCCGCAGGCGGCACGGGCGTGTTTTGCCACGTGTGAGTCGGATCTCAACACGGCTGTTGCACATAGAGGAACGGAGGCGAGTGGAGAGTGCCGGCCGGGCCCTACTCCTTGCGGGCGCCCAGGGGGGGGCGAGGCCACACAGAGCGGAGCCAGCCCAGCGCCCGCCGGCTTCAGGACGCGGGAAGGCGGTCTCCTCCCTCCTCTGCGCCTGCCCCAGCGCACGCGGGCCGGGCTCTGGGGCCCTCGGGCTGCGCCAGTCGCTGCCCTGGGCTGGATTCGGGAGCCCGGAGCCAACCAGCAGGTGCTGCGAGGTGGGCCGCGGCCCTTCCCCTTCCTGCGGCACGGCGCCAGGGCTCCCCCCGCCAGAGCCGCGCCCCGGGGGCTGGACCGTGCAGAGAAAGGCCTCGAGCCGCCCGCCGGAAGCTCGGGCGACCCTGTATCAGTAGCTTAGTCGGTCGGTCAGTCACACAGCTGCGTGACAGAGGGACCCGAGTGGCTCAGTCTCTGCATTAACGTCTCACACAGAAGGCCGGGCGGGCAGCCGGGGCTGGTGGGTGGCCGGGCGGCGCCAGGGGCCCGGCGCCTTCCGTATTCCTGCTCTGCGGTCCCCACACGTGGCTCCCATCTCGAGTCCGAGACGGGGAAGGCAGAGGGGAGCACACACCTCCTGCCACCACGGCGTGACTTGGAGGGCACGCGTGGCTTCAGCCCAGGTCGCCGCAGTCAGAACGCGTTTGTGGCCGAGACTCGTTGCAAGAGCGTCCGGGAGACGCGGCGCGAGTGGGGACGGGGCGGCTGGGCGTGCTGCGAGCAGTGTGGCGGCGTGGGGGCGGAGGGAGGGCGGGCGCGCAGGCGCGCAGAGGGGAGGAATGAGCAAAGACTGAACCGCGGCGTGGAGCGAAGAGAGGGAGAGAGTGCGGCCTCCAATGAGTGGCAAGGGCCTCCCTGCTCTCCCCGCACCGGGACCTCCGTGCGGGGCGGGAGGACGGAGTCAGAGGCCAGCCCGGGAGTGCCCGCGGGCGGCACGAACACCAAGGGCGCACAGGTGGCCCGGAGAGGGACTGAGCCCGCCGGGGGAGCTCGAGCACGTGGGGCCTCTCCCTTCATCCTCTGGGGTGGACCAGGCAGGAGCTGCGGCCTGGCCGAGCCCCTGGGGACACTCGCGGCCGGCCATGGTGTCAGCCCCGCACGCCCAGTGCTCACGGCACACTTCCCTGGGCGCTGGCCCCAGACCCACTGGCCGGCCGGACGCTCGATAGATTCTGTTTTGAAAGAAAACAAACTCTTTTGAAACTGCTGCCGGGAGCGCAGACCGAAAGTCTCGCCCCCTCACTGCCTCCCCCTCCCCCGGGGCCGGCGGCCGCCTGCGTCCCAGGGAAGGCTGGCCGGCGAGGCCGCACGTGGGGCAGGCGCCCCGTCCCAGCCCTCTGGGCAGCAGACCTGGGCAGACCTGGCAGGGCCGGGCCGTGTGGCCGCCTCGAAAGTGGAGACAGTGTCTAGACGGAGGCCATAGGGAGCCACTGAAGGGCTGAGAGGGAGAGGGACTGGGTCAGCATGACGTTTCCAGAGGTCGGGGCAGCACGGCCCCGTTACTGTAACAGAAGGATGCTGCAGCCGGTGTGAGGCTGAGCTCGGGACAGGATGGGGTGGCAACTGCGAGTGGCCTTTTAAAACAAGAATCCACGGCGGTTGTGGTCACTCGGGCCCAAAGGGCGCCCGGGTCACGCCCACGGCCCCTCAGAGCCAGCTCAAGCCCAGGTCTTCCCGGCAGGGACGGGGCGGGTCTCGGGCGGCTGTGGGCCCTGCAGGGCCGGGGCGGGCGCAGGCCTGCGGGGGCGGGGCCCCTGCCACCCCACCTGGGCCCCAGGGTCGGGAAGCCCGGCCGCGTGGTCTCGCCCTGGGCGTGGCCAGCCCCGCGTGGGACGCGGCAGCCAGCTTGGAGAGAGTGCGTCCCGCCAGCCTAGGGCAGCACGGCCCCCCAGCGCGGCCGCCACCCCGCTCGGCTCCTCCGGCCGGCCCAGGGCGGCAGGCACAGTGGCCTTGGGCAGCCTTGCAGGGGCACTGCCACCACGGGGCCGCGCCACGGGCACGGGGCCGAGAAGCTGTGGTGACCTCTTCCTGAGCTGCCCTCGACTCCTCGGCTTTGCGCTGGAGAAAGGGGGTGCTGTGCCTGCACCCCACAGGGCTCGGCCTGGGCGGGCGAGCTGTGACCGCCGACCGCTCGCCCGTCCGAAAGGCCCTGAGGGTGGCAGGAGGGCCAGTGTCAGGTCTCCCGGGGGCCCAGCTCAGGGCTTCTTGGTGAGACGCACCTGGACAGGTGTGCGGCCTCCAGCCTCAGGTATGGATCAGTGACGTGACTGCCTGCTTGGCGGGGCTGGCGGAGGGCGGGCTGCGTGGGCAGGAAACCAGGGGACGTGCATGCGTGTGCCTGGCGAGCGCCTCCTGCCGCCGCGGGGCCTTTGCACGTGCCGTTCCCTCTGGCTAGCGCCCCTCCTCTCACAGGTGGCTCCTGTTCGTGCCTCAGGTCCCAGACCGCAGGTCACTTCCCAGGAAGCCTTCCTCGGTTTCCCTGGCGAGGGTCAGCCCCCAGCCCCAGGGCCCTCCCCTGCAGCAGCTGGATGCCGCACTGACCTGCAGGGCTGCCTGCTGTTGGCGGCTGTCCTCCCTGGCGGGCTGAGTTCCCTCCCCTCCCTCCCTCCCTCCCTCCCTCCCTCCCTCCCTCCCTCCCTCCCTCTTTCTTTCTTTCTTTCTTTCTTTCTTTCTTTCTTTCTTTCTTTCTTTCTTTCTTTCTTTCTTTCTTTCTTTCTTTCTTTCTATCTTTCTTTTCTCTTTCTTACTTCTTTTTTTTCTCTGTCTTCTTTCTTCTTTCTTTTTTCTCTTTCTTTCTTTCTTCTTTATTTTTCTTTCTTCTTTCTTTCTCTCTCCTTCTTTCCTTTCTTCCTTCCTTCCTTCTTTCCTTCCTTCCTTCCTTCCTTCCTTCCTTCCTTCCTTCCTTCCTTCCTTCCTTCCTTCCCTCCTTCCTTCCTTTCTCATACGTAGCATGGACACACCTAGATGCAGGAGCATCCAGGACCGTGGGCATGATTCCAGGTGGGCCATGTGCCCTTCTCATTCAAATTCAGGTCACGCGTGTCTTCCCGTGTCTACACACAGAGTTTCGCGAGACGATCAGATCACCCGCGACTCCACGGCGCAGTCGCTTGACGACCCCACCGGTGTTGACAGACGGCCGGACTGTCGCCAGTTTCCTCCCATCACGGCCCCTCCCGGATGAGCACGAACGTGTCGTCTTTGCACTTGGTCGGAACTTTTCCTTCCCGTGAGTTCCCGAAAGTAGAAGTGTGGTTGAAGGGGGTGCACCTGACTCTTGGATGCCAGTGGAGAAATGGCCCTTAGGGGCAGCCGGCCCATGCACACCCTCCTCCCCGTCCTGTGGGTGGGGTGCCCAGGATGGAGTCGGGGGTGTCCCCAGACCTGGGGCTCACCCTACCCTGCCAACCCCCGACTCCCTCTCTTTTCGGTGGGTTTATTCCCGCAGTTACTCCTAATCCAGGGCCCTTCCCTCCATTCCACACAGGGGGACTGTCCCATCCTCTCCTGGGCCTCTGGGGAAGCCTCTGCCTTGGACGCGGCCAGTCGTGGGATCCCGACCCCTCCGGACGCAGCAGGGAGCAGGGCGGTGTTTGGGTGCCTTGGCCGGTGGTGTTCAGGGTGAGCAGGGCCGGTGGGGGCCCTGGCCGAGGGGGCGGCAGCCAGTGGGCGATCACCCGGCCCCTCGGTCGGACGGACAGGGAGTGCAGCCACCAGCTGGCAGTGGGGCAGGGGAAGATTCAGCAAGTAAAACTATAAGATGCCCAGTTACCTCTGAATTTCAGATAATCAACAAATAAATTTTCAAGGTAACCCAAATATTGTATGTGACAAAGGATCAAAGGAGGTACATCTACTCACCTTTTCCATGACAGGCCCTTTCTCTTTTATCTCCTGCTGGTGGTGTAGCCACACCTGGCTGCACCCTTTCTTCTGTTGGGCAGCCCTCCGTGGCAGCACCCGGGGCCCCCGGGAACAGTAAGACCAGGGGAAAAATCCTGGACTCTGCCGCCAGAGAGCCTGGGTTCAAATCCTGGCTGCTTCTGCCTCTGCTAGCTGTGCACTTCGGGTCTGGTTACCTAACCTCTCTGTTCCTCAGTTTCCTCATCTGTGAATATCAGGGCAATCACAGCACCTCCCTCATGAGGGTTTCGCGCGTAGCCAACAACAGACTTCTGCTTTCAGCAACTTGGAAAGATAGATTAGCTCTACACCCTTTCTCTACACAGCGTGCAGAAGCGTTGCATGAATTGCAGCAAACATCCTTTTCCGAGAGTAGCTGAAGGGCACGAGAAAACAAGGGAAATCCCGTGGGGCAGAAGTGAAGAAAGTGCTGACACCCAAGGCAGGGAGCCCTCAGCACCCCGGAGGGTTGGCTGGGCTGAGGTTTTGCAAAGGGGCCAGAGAGGAGGCTCCCATCCCACGGAACAGGGTTGGAGCGGAGAACCTCACGGGGTCTGGGGGTCACAGAGTGCCTCCCCCGCTGGAAAAGGGCAGAGGAGGTGAGTCTGCCCGCTGGCTCAGGGAAATGGAAATGAAGCTGACAGGAGAAGAGAAACCGGGAGCCCACAGACATCGCCCTGTCTTGGGGCCGCGTTGGGATTGAGCCGCGCACGTTGACCCGGCTGACAGCTGCAGACTCTCGGGCCGAGGCGCGCCCCTGGACAGTGAGCCCGAGCCGGGCACCCTGCACCCAGAGGAATCAGACCCGAAGGCCCAGCAGAGAGACGTCGGGGCCCTCTGGGATTCCTGTAAAGTCCCGTGGAAGATGAGCACCGATCCACCGGGAGTGGAACCAGCACGTTTGAGGTTGAAACCTCCAAGGCGCTCATGTTTTCGGGAGGAGACTACAGAACGATAGGCCTGAAATGTTCAAAGAGCTACAAGGAAAAAAAAAAAATGAAAACATGAGAAAAGGACAAGGCACCGTGAAGGTAAAACAGAAAATTTTCAAAATGAGCCAAACAGAATTTCTAAAATTAAGAAGTTAAGTCGAGGCTCTGTAGCTTGGACGTCTTTGTCTTGGCCACGATGGAGGAAGAGGGTGGTTTTACTCACCGTTGCAAACAACTGGAAAACGGGACACAGCGTGTAAAACAGTGGTTTCTAACGCATTGTCGCCAGGCAGGGCGGGACTGCAGAGAGAGGCTCGGGGGAGAGCTACAGCCGCCCTGGCTGCCTGGCCGGGGAGAGTTTCTCGAGAGGAGAAGGAGGAGGGGAAGGCGCTAGAAAGCCGGGTGGCGTCTGGAGCCGAGGAGGCAGACATGGGCCCAGGGAGGCTGAGACCCCTAGAAATCCAAGCGACGTGGTAGAAGACAAGGCAGGTTCCCTGCAAAGGAGCCGGCTGGGCTGACGGTAACAGGAGAAGCCAGAAGGCCAGAGACAAAATGCTAAGGCCAGACTCTCTATCGTTCAAGACCAAGGGCGAAACAAGATGTGTTTGCCCAAGCGTATCGGTAAATTTCCTGCTTGCTTTGAAAGGTTGTTATATCCATGCAATGGAATGTTATTTAACCTTAAAAACAGGGAAATCCTGCAATATGTGACTATACGGAGGAAACCAGAGGGCATTGTGCTAAGTGAATGAGGCAATCACAGAGGGACAAATATGCCGTGACCCCACATATGTGAGAGGTTTAAAGTCGTCAAACGTACGGAAGCAAAGAGGAGAATGGTGCTGCGGGGGCTGTGGGGGCAGAAATAGGGAATTGCTGATCAGCAGGTGCCGATTTCGGCCGCGCAAGGTGAGCATGTTCTAGGGAGCTGCTGCACAGCGAGGGCCACGGGCAACAGTACCGGGTCGTACGCTTAAAAACCTATTGAGAGGGCAGGTGTCGTGTTAATTGTTCTTACCACGCGCACAAAAATAAAACAGAATTTATTAATACCACTTACAGATCTCTACTGAAAGAGATGCTAATCTAAAAAAAAAATTGGAAAGAATTCGATGAACGTGCAAGTAAATCCAAACAAATATTGACAGTGTAAAAAAATATATAAAATGCTATTATTATAATAAAATACATAATTCGAAAGATATGGGAATACTACTGGATAACAGTAACAAGAGCAAGACCGTCAGAGTTAAGCACCGTAAGTTCTTATACTCTTCAGCTACTGAATGGAGATCTACACTTAATTTACACTTAATTAAGTCAAACATGCATATTAAAAATTATAAGTGAATCCCCAAAAAGATTAGAAGTCTACTATATAACTCCAAGTGAGCAAGGGGTAAAAAAAGGTATAAATAAAATTCAATTAATCCAATATAACAGAAAAGGAAATAATAATCATAGGAAAATACCATAAATAGAGAGCCCAAAGTGATGATGGTAGAGATCATTCCTATTGTTAATTACAATAAATATAAATTAACTAAAAACACGAGTTAAAAGGCAGAGCCTCTAAGACCTGATTGGAAACAGAATCTAGCTCTATGCTGTTATAAGAGATACACCTGTAACATAAGGACATAGAGAGATTGAAGTTAAAGGACGAAAAATACATATCAAGCTAAAACTAACCCCAAGGAATCTACTATAGCTATATTAATGTCAAACTAAATGGCCTTTAAGATTTAAAAAGTAGCGGAGGCTGCCAGGGACAGTTTGCTACGGAGAGGTGACAATTCTTGACTTGTTCACATTCGGTAGTATGCCCTTAAAATATTTAAAGCAAAAATGGCATGATTACGAAGATAAACAGACAAACTTATAATTGTGGAATGGTATTTTAATGGTCTGATTTCAATGTTTAATAGTACAGACGAAAAAAAAAAAAAAAACGAGGATTAGGCATTTAGAATATCACGGCGTAGCATGGTGCTCGAGGAGACAGGCTCTGGCCAACCTGCTTGGCTCCAGCCCCAGTCCTGCCACTTGCTGGCTATGCGTCTGACCCCAGGACAATTCCTTCATGTCTCTGTGCCTCAGTGTCCTTACCTCTAAACTGGCGGTGATAACTATACTTCCCACACAGGAGTGCGATGAGGAGTAAATGACTCAGTAATTATAAACCGCTTAGAACAAGCAAAGTCTATGCCATCATTAGCGTCCTCTAAGTGTTTGTTAAATAACATAAGCCACCCTGAGCTGAGGGGCACAAGCACATCCTGCCCCTGACGATGAAAGAATAGCATTCTGTGTCCTCAAGAACATACAGGATATTTGTAAAAACTGGCAATGTGCTAGGCCACAGAAGTTCTGCAAATTCCGATAAATGATATGATACAGGACAACTTTCCTGAGAATAATGAAATTGTTAGAAATCAATTAAAAAACCCTCACAAAGACATGTTTGAAAACTTTATAGCACATGTCTAAGCTGACCTTTTGTACAACGCAGGGTCAGTGGTTCCGGTGCCCTATGCAGTCGAAAATCTGCGTGTAAGTTTTGACTCCCTAAAAACTGAACCACTAATAGCCCCCTGTTGACTGGAAGCCTCACCAATAACACAAATAGCAGAGTAAGATATATTTTGTATGTTGCGTGTATTATAGACCATATTTTTGCAATAAAGTAAGCTAGGGAAAAGCAAATGTTATTAAAATCATGGGGATGAGCAAAATGCATTCATTAAGCGGAAGTGGATCATGGCAAAGGGCTTCATTCCCGTCTCCATGTGGAGTAGGCTAGGAGGAGGAGGAGGAGGAGGAGGAGGAGGAGGAGGAAGGGGGTTGGTCTTGCTGACTCAGGGGAGGCAGCCACGGCAGAAAATCCACACATAAGTGGATTCACACAGTTCAAACCCTTGACATTCAAGGCTCAGCTGTTAGTCAAAGAAGAAAAAAGAAAATATTGTGAAAATGCTGTTTATAACTGAAGGGTGGTGGGATGCTGTGCATTGGTGTTTGTGGGATGCAGTGAAGGTGATGCGTTAAAAAAAAAAAAGTTAAAGTCTGAAATGTGAATACTTAACATTAGAAAAGAAGAAACGCTAAACTTTGACAAAGCCAACCCAACAGAGCAGAAAAAACAGATAACAGGTTAAACCCAACAAAAGTGAAAAGGAGGAAATAATAACAACCAGAGAAGACATTAATGAAATAAAAAATAGGAAACAGCAGAGAGGGTAGACAAAACCAACGACAGGTTCTTCGACAATGGACAGAGCTCTGGAAAGATTAAGTTAGAGACAGAGGAATAAACACAGAAAAGAAAAAATTTTAAAAAGGGAGGAAATCAGACACTTGAGAGAAAATTTAAAATATCGTGCGTACTAAAAAAAATACCTATACATCTAATAAACTTGAAAATGTAGATGAAATGGCCAATTTCTTAACAAAAATACAACTTATCAGAAGCTGACTCAGGAAGAAATAGAAAACCCTACCAGCTCTTTAACCTTTAAAAAAAATGGAATGGGTGGATTTTTATAAAAAGTTTTTTCATTTCAATATTTGTGTGTGTTTTGTAATATTTATAACTTACCGGTATGGTAAAGGTACATACATAGAAATAAAAACAAATAAGTGTACATTTCATCGGGGATGGAAGCTCCATTCCCCCCCGCATGGAATGCAGCGGAGAAGTCTGGACATTCCCGGGGTTGAACCGTTTGGGGCCTCTGTTAAAATCTGCCCATGCATTTTCGCCACCAGCTCCTCCCGCCAGCCAGCTCGGGGAGGAGGGACCGCTTGTCCCTCTTCTTAGACCAGGCCGGCAGGGCTTGCAGAGGGGGACGCCGGGACACTCTCCCCGGCGGGCCGCACCTGCTTCCTGTGGGTCCCTGCCAGGGAGCAACTGCACATTCCACACCCGGCCGCGCAGTGCGGCTCTGAGCCGGGGATTTCTGCGCGGAAATGCTCGGACAGATGGACGGGGCGCGGCGTGGGGACCCGACAGCCCCGGCCCCGGCCCCGACGTGGCAGTGGAGTGAGCCTCGTAGCCCTGACCTGCAGGGAGCCCCGGCCCGCACCCTGGAGCCCACACTCCACCCACCCCAGGGGTGCCAGCAGCGTCACCGCGGAGAACATGCCGCTCGCGAGACTCGTCTGTGTGGCCGACAGGCGCTGGGGAAAGCAAGGTCCAGAGGGCAGCTACCAGCTGCTACCCTGAGCCAGAAGCTGCCTCTCTGCAGGTGAAGACTGGCGGGCTGGGCAGAGGACCCGGCCTTGGAGTTGACGGTGAACGTCAGGGTGCAGGGACTCAGGGCAAAGTTGGTGAGAGAGGATTTCTGCAAGAAATAAAACCGAGTCCCAAAAATGACCTCCTTCCCTCACTGGGGGAATGGGGATGGATGTGCACACACACTCTCTCTCTCTCTCTCCCTGTATTCCAACGGTGAAAACTTTGATTTTTTTGCATCGAGTCTTTAATTATACATTCACTGTGACCTAGTCATTGCACTTCAGGAAAACAGAGGAAAAACTTGGGGTGTAACTAGTGGTTATGCAGGGGATGGGGGGCTGTCATGTGCTTATTTTTGTCATTAGTTTTTGAAATTGTTCTGCTTTTTCTGCATTTCTCAGGTTTTGTCTCTTAAGCCACCTAAGTTCTGTAAGAGGGCAAACGACCTGTGCCCATGAAGCCCCTTCCTCCCCCCACCGTCCGAGCGCCTCACGCTCCTGCTTTGGGTAGAGCCGGCATCTTCGCTGGGCCCCAGGGCGCCAGCGACTGTGTGGGATACCAGACTCATGCACAGAGGAAGATGAGCAGCACCCCAGTGCATGCTGGGTGCACAGTGCAATCTCTGCTTGTGACCAGCATGGAACACGGCACTTGTCCAAGTCACGGAGCCAGCCCCAGAATCGGCCTCGGCACCCAGCCAGTTTGTCCAGCACCAGGGCTTCATGGATGGCACAGACATCGGGGAGCCAGGACCGGGAGGGTGTCGGGGAGAGGGTCACTACTTCCTATATAAACCAGGGCTCTGCAAACTGCAGCCTGCCAGCCAAATCCTGCCTGCCACCTGCTTTTTAAATAAAGTTTTATTGGAACACAGCTACATCGTTCAGGCACGTGTGATCTGTGCGGCTTTGCTTTCCAACGGCAGAACTGCGGAGCTGTGACAGAGGCTGCAGGACACACAGAGCCAGAGATATTTACTGTCTGATGGTCACAGAAATGTTTGCTGCTGACCCCCAATTCCCTTATCACGTACATGCAAGGGTTAAGCACCAGGCGTTGCTTTGGGGCTGGGTGCCCACAGTGACAAGAACGGCTGGGACTTTCTGCCCTGGTGGAGCTGACATTCCAGTAGAGGGGGAAAGAGAACATGCAAAATAAAGAAGGAAGTCACATGCACAGGCATCAGGTGCCATGTTTAGGGAGAAACCAGGTCAGGACAGGGCATTGACAGGATGAGGACGACAATTTATATAGGGTGCTTGGGGTGACCTCACTTAAGACTTGACAAGGGGTTGGGGCAGAGCCACCTGAGCGTCTGAGGAAAGATTGTCCTTGCAGGGAGAAATGAGGGCTGGTGCAAAGGTCCCGAGGCAGCGAGGAGGCAGGGTGGCTACAGCAAGTGAAAGGGTGAGTAGCCGGTGAGAAGGACGGAGGTGACAGCCACCCCATGGAGGGCCTTAAGGGCCAGCGTGGGGACCTGGGCACCTACTCTGATGTAAACAAGCAACTGTGGGCGGGTTTTGAGCAGACGCGGGCCGTGGGCTGATGTAGGCTTGGCAGGACCCCCAGCCGCCGTGTCGGAGGGTGTCAGGGGGCACAAGCCTGGGCAGCTCTAGGTGTGGGTGGACCAGGGTGGCTGCTGTGTGGACAGGTGGTAGGATTCTGGAAGGTTCTGGAGGCTGGGCTTGTAAGGTCCATGCATCAGAGGTGGGAGGCAGGAGACGAAGGGGTCAAGGATGGCTTGGGCTCCTCTGGCCTCAGGCTGTGTGTTCCCCCCCTGCACCCGGCCCACCCGGCCCTGGCTGCACCCACCCTGCACGCCAGGCACGGGGGGCACCAGTCAATGTCCGTGGAGTAACCGAGCGAGGGAGTGGGCCAGTGGCTGTCTTCTCCTTCCTTGGGGAGACTTCAGGGCTGAGTTATGTATGCCCCAAAATGTGTAAGCCGAGGGAGGCCTTACCCCGGCAGCCCAGACTGTGACTGCATTCGGAGGCAGGGCCTCTGCAGCGGCAGCTAGGTTAGAGTGAGGTCACGGGTGGGCCTCGTCCCGCGAGAGGTGAGGACACAGACGTGCGCAGGAGGAGGCGGCCATCCGCAAACCAGGGAGTGAGGCCCCAGGAGGAGCTGCCCCGCGACACCTGGACGTGGGACTTCCGGCCCGTTGTGCAAGCCGCCCGAGCCCCGGCTTTGCTGAGGCAGCCGCAGGAAGCCCGCACAGTGCAGCGTGGAGGGCCTGGGGCAGGGCGTGGGGGAAACAGGTTCTCCCCAGGGCGTGGCAGCCGCCGGGGCCCTGGGAGCTGGTGGTGGCTGAGCTGGGGCAGGACCTGACCTCCTGGGCCGGCTCCCGTGGCGGGGACGCTGGGCGGGGCAGCACGCTGCCCCCGAGGGCTGGGAATACCAGCTGTCGCCCGTTTGCTCAGCTGCAGCCCGGGCCCTGGCATTTTACGGCCGTAGAGGAAACCAGGCCTGGTTCGAGTGGCCTCCGCCCCGGCCGCCGCCCTGGGCCCAGGAAAGGGCACCTCGGGCCACGGAGGCTCCTCCCTGGCCCTTGCCCGCCTGGGGTGGGTGTGGGGACGCTCGCACCCAGCCTGGCCGCCGCTCGCCCCGTTCCGCTTCCTCCGCGAGCGTCTGCTTCCTGCAGATCCCGCAGCCCTGCTCCGTCCTCCGTGAGCTGCTGGGGTGGGCCGGGGCCCCGGGGCTGCGGCAAGTGGACCCTGTGGCCGGGAGGGCCCTGTCACGGCCCAGCCCGCCCAGGACGGCAGTGGGAGGGCGTGGAGGCCCTGGGACCTGGGCCGCTGCCTGTCCGTGCTGTGCTCCCATCCACGGGGCCGGAGGAGCAGGAAGCACATTCCCGGCACAATCTGCTGGCCGGGCCGAGCCGCCCCATGGGGGATGAGGTAATGTCCTGCAGCGGCCATGCGGACAGGGCGGGCTCTCGCCGGGCCTGCAGGGCCTCCCACGCCCCGGCCTTCTCCCGGGACCCTTGGGAGAGGAGAGGGCTCCGGTGGCCCAGGCCGGGGGTGCTGTCAGGACTCCGAGTGTGACCTTGGGCAGGCAGAGCCGCCCCAACCATTTCCTCCAAATTTGCCAAGAAGGACAATCAGCCTGCGACTCCCCGGGTCCCCAGGCAGCACCCGGAGGGGGCACACTTCATGCTGGCAGGGCTCCAGCTGCAGATTCACAAGCCAGGAAAGGACGGGGTTAGCCCTGGGCAGGGGTGGGGAGGGGTCTCTGTCCGTGACAAGGGAAGCTCCCTTGTCCTCACAGTGTCCGGTGTCGGCAAAGGTATGAGCCCTCAGCCCGGCAGGTGAAGAGCAGGGCCCGGGTGGCACCAGGCCTCTGCACTCGCACCGGGCTGGGTGGCCGGGGCTAACGCCAGCCCTCTGTGCAGGGCTGTGCTCAGGACCCCGCATCCTCCCGCCACCTGTCTGCGGTCCCAACGTAACTCCTGTCCTCAGCCTAGGACGGACACACGCTGCCCCTTCGCCAACCCCAGGCGTGGTACGGCCACACCTGCCTGTAGAGTCCCTTTGCCATGTGAGGACACACGTTCACACGTCCTGGGCTTAGAATGTGGACGCCCCGGGGTTCAGCTGACCACACACGGGGAGGAGAGACAGGTGCGAGGTCACCTGGAGAGAGAGGGCCGCAGCTGCAGCCTGCGGGGGGTGAGCTGCGGGGGTCTGAAGGACAGCAGGGGTTGGGGATGTCAGTGCAGCCGGGGCATGTGGGGACAAGGAGGCGGGCTGGGGAACACGGAGAATTAGCTGGGGCCTCCCCCCCCGACACCACTTTGGAGGGTCCCAGACGCCCCCCCCACCCCCAGGCCACGTCCCTCTGCGTAGAGCAAGGAGTTCTAAGGCCAAAGACACAGGGGCTCTGAGGACCCTGGAGGCTGGCCCTGGCCCGGTGCCCATGCCGCTCCCTCGGGTCCCCTCCGTGCCGGCACCTGCCGGGTGTGCGAGGGCTGGACGAGAGCCGGTGTTTGCAGAAGGTGTGGACAAAAAGCGCAAAATCCTAAACGGGAGCCTGGCCCTCCAGGTGGTGCGAAGGCACGAGGCCAGGAAAGGAGCGAACGTTCTCCGTCGCACAGTCCGTGGCCAGTTTGCCACTGTGAACCAGTCGGCACGTGGCCTCCGCCTGTGCCTGTGCTGAGCCCTGCACGTTTGTCGGGCTGGGCAGGTGCGCGTCCCAGGCCACGTGGTTTGATGCCGTTTGTCCCGGGTGTGAGGAGAGGCCCTTAGGCAAGGGTCCAGCTCATGAGCCAAAGTGGGCCGGTGGGAAGCCCCCGGGCTGACCTCGCCATGGCGTCCCAGCCACCCGCCAAGGCCGGGGTGGGGGGGAGCTGCTGCGCGGAGGCCGTGTGGGGGCGGGGCCAGCACTGTGGGGGGCCCGTCTGTGCACACCCCTCCCTGCAACTGAATTTACCTCCCCCCACTGGACGGCTCGTCCCCAGGCTTCCACATGGCTGCCCCTCCTGGCCCAGGTCTGGACTCAAATGCTGACCCCCGGGACGGGCCTCCCCAGACCCTGGTCCCTGACGCACAGCTCGTTGCTCGCTGCCACCCTGCCTGGCCTTCGCAGCCGGCCGCGCCCTAGGATGTCTGTTCCCAGGCTCCTGCACCTCCTCCGCCCTCCCCTGTGCAGCCTCCTTGCACCAGGCCCAGCACACCTGTCTGCAGCAGGTGCCGTCCATGATTATTTGCTGAATGAATGAATGCATGAATGAATGAATGAAGGAGCTTTAGAACAGCCTCTGAGGAAAGTCATTTGTCTCCCCGCCCTGCTGTATGGCGGCAACTGGGGCAGGACAACAGCCGTGCAGCTGCTGAGTGGTGGGTCCGGGGACTCCTGGCTCTAACCTTGGGGCCACAGGGACACTCGGCTGAGAGCCCCCCACCCGAGCTCAGCGGTTTCTGGGTCTGTGCTGAGCAGCTCTGACCCCGGAAGCCTCTGTGGGCCCCATCTGGGGTGGCCTTGAAGATTTTGGGGTTGTGTTGGGGAGCAGTCCCAATGGGCCTCAGGCTGGTGCCTACGGGACCATGGGGGTGTTTGAGCTTCTCCTCTGGGCAGGGTGCAGGAAAGGGGGTGCCTGGGCTCCCGGGGCCCAGTCAAGGCTCTGCCGAGTGCCAGGGGTCTTCCTTGAGGACAGCCTTTGGGGGTTCACAGAGCTGGATCAGATTCTGACTCTGCCCTTCTTGCTGGGAGGCCCGGGCTGCTCTGGGCCTGTGGGTGGGAGATTGTCACTTTGTCCCCCGAGTCCAGTGTGGAGGGCACTGTACACATATGTGTTGCTCTCAGCAGAGGACTCGGCACACGTCAGGGCCCATGAGCCTCAGGGTGATTGGTGTGGGTCCCTAAAGGCCCCAGGAGGATAAGGAGGCCCCACCTTCACACATGGCAGTGGGAGGCAGGGGGCAGGGCAGCGGGTGTCTGGGCAAGCACAGAGAGCCTGGGGTCCCCAGTAGAGGGATTCTATAGGGAAATCCCCCACCCTCTTCAAAGCTCAAGGTTGGCCAGGCACGGTGGCTCACACCTGTAATCCTAGCACTCTGGGAGGCCGAGGCAGGAGGACCGCTTGAGCTCAGGAGTTCCAGACCAGCCTGAGCAAGTGTGAGACCCCCATCTCTGCTAAAATTAGCTGGGTGCAGTGGTGTCCACCTGTAGTACCAGCTATTCAGGAGGCTGAGGCAGGAGGATCACTTGAGCCCAGAAGTTTGAGGCTGCAGTGAACTACAATGACGCCACTGCACTCTATCCCGGGCAATGGAGTGAGACTCTGTCTCCAAAACCAAAAAAAAAAAAAAAGTCAAGGTCACGAAAAGACATCACAAGGCTGAGAACTAGTCCAGAGTCAGGGAGACCAGAAGGATGTGACAACTGAATGCCCCTAGGGGTCCCAGCCTGGATCCTGCCTGGGCGGGAACAGTGTGGGAACAAGGAAGATGTGAACACGGTTTGAGGGTTGGATGATAATGTCCTGTCCATGTAAACGTCCCTGATCTCAATAATTGTCCGGTGCTGTGTGGCCATGTCCTTGTCCTTAGAAATGCACACTCAGGGAGAGGCAAAGATATAAAATATAACCAAAATGTCAAAGAAAATTTTATCGGGTGTCGGGCAGGTGGGGGGGAGGGGAAGGGTGTATACTTACGTAATGAGTGCGATGCCCACCACCTGGAGGATGGACACGCTTGAGGCTCTGACTCCCGGGGGGTGGGGAGAGGTGGCAAGGGCAATATATGTAGCCTTAACAATATTTGTACCCCCATAATATGATGAAATAAAAAAAGAGAAATGCACACTTAAGTGTCTAGGTGTCAAAGGACGGCGTGTCTCCAACTTAGACTCATATGGGTCAGAGGAAAAATTTGCATATGTATGTGTGCATCATGCATGTGTGTGCAAATGTGTGCGTGTGTGCAAATGTGTGCGTGTGTGCAAACGTGTATGTGTGTGCAAACGTGTACGTGTGTGCATTTGTAGACATGCAGAGAGAAACAAACATATCTACATGCTTATTGGAGTACACGGAGAAGTGTGCCCATCACCTTGGCCCCGGGCTGCTGTGAGGATCTAACAGGCCCGGGACTCCCCAGTGTGTGTGAGCTGCGGGTGCCACTGCGACTGTCTTCTGGGCTCAAGGCCCGAGTGTCCATGCTGGATGGGGACGCCAGGCTCAGGAGGCTCCTGCTTCCTGCTGTCTTGTAGAGATGGGACAGTAACGGGCATTTCGGGCCCCTGCCTGCGCCCCGGGCAGCTGGCAGAGTGGCAGGGAGTGGGGGTGCTGGTGGCCCTGAGGGCTGACAGCAACATGCAGGTCACAGGTAGGCCAGGGCATGCCGTGGAGGATGAGGCACACGCCAGCACACGCCAGAACATGCCAGAACACACCGGGCACACTCCTGCACACGCCCGCATGTGCGCACCCCAGGGAGCGCCGTGTGCAGCTGTCCCGGCAGGACGTGCCGCTCCACACTTGGGTCTGAGCTGAAAGCGGCCTTCTCTGTCTGGGTAAAATTCCACTCGCATTAAAAGGCGGGAGGACTGTCAAGCCACAGGGCGGGGCGCTCGGTGCTGGGCGAAGCGCTCTCACGTTCAGCAGGTGCTGGAGTGGCGCTGTGTAGACCGCAGCACGAGGTGGCAGCCCGTCCGTTTTATGGGAACTGAGCGATTCCCAGGAGACGTGACTTTCGGCACTAAGACTGGGAAAGTCCTGGGCAAGCAGGACAAGTTGGTCACTCTCCTAATAGAAAGCGGGCAGAAAGGAGAAGGACCTGTTGGGATCAGCCTCCTGCGGCCACTGAGTGCCAGGACAGGGAACAGCGACCGCCTGTGTGACCGGAGCCTCGGGAGACTAGGCAGGGCAGGGGCGTGGGGGCTGTTTCCAGAACAACGATGGTACCTCTGTCCAGCCTCTCTGTCTCCAAAGCACCCAGCAGCACAGCCGCCCTCGCACCTGCAGGGGCCATCGTGGACCCCGACTTCTCAGGGCTTCCCCGTGTCACGGCTGCCACCTCCCTCCCAAAGGGGTGCTCCTGCTTCCCTTCCAGGGTCCTTGGAGACCACCATGCTTGACAGATTTCTAGAAAGGACAAGTGGAAGCCAGGTGCCAGGAGTGGTGTTGGGGTGGGAGCCTCCTCCTCCCCCTGCCACAGCAGGCCAGGTGTCATGCGGTGGCACACGCACGACAGACACACGCAGCACAGGTCCCTAACGCGCCATTCCTATCAGACACAGAGCTGCAGCCTGCACAGCCCCTCCTGCCGCCAGGCTTCAGGGAGGTCAACTGGGGAGGCCCAGGTGGGAAGGGACAGCCTGGCCTGCACAGCGAGGCAGCCCCCATCCACAGCCAGGTCCCTGGCATGTGTTGATTGAGCACCTGCTGTATGCAGAGCCCTGGGCCAGGCAACCCTAAGATGGGGCCACATCCCCATCCTCTAGACGCTCACGTCACTGCCTGTCCCTCCCTGTCTGCTCTCCCTGAGCTGGGACCCCACGTGGCCTGGGTTGGGATTGCTCCACCCTGGGTCCTCCTAGCCCGGGGCCTGAGATTGTGGGCCCTGCTTCCTTGAAGACCCCCTGAGCAAGCCAAAGCCAAGACCCCTGAAGAGCTAACAGGGGTGCCCAGTGTCACAAGGGCCGTGGTGTCCCCGGGCTTTGGCCCTCACCCTTCATCCATTTCAAAGCTCAGCTCCACCACACCTGCTGAGGTGACCACACCTGGTCACCATGGGACAGGCCACAGCTGAAGGACCCTCTTCCCTAGACAAGTCGATATGTACCACCTTAAATGCCACCCCTCCCACCCCTGTCTGTCCCTTCCCATCTCTCCCCGCATCACTATGAAGTCAGACTGATGGGTGAACAGTCGCTGGCCCTTTTTCTCATCTGTAAACACCAAACAACTATCCCTCCCCACAGCAGCGCTGGAAAGATGAAGGCCCAAGTTCACATCTCGCACAGAGCGGAGCCCCAGTATATGCAGGCAGGGATGCTGCTGGGGATACTGGTGAAGCTGGAGATGCTGGAGAAGCTGAAAATGCTGGAGAAGCTGGAGATGCTGGAGAAGCTGAAAATGCTGGAGATGTTGGAGAAGGTGAAGATATTGGAGAAGCTGGAGATGCTGGTGAAGCTGAAAATGCTGGAGATGCTGGTGAAACTGAAGAGGCTGGAGAAGCTGGAGATGCTGGAGAAGCTAGAGATGTTGGAGAAGCTGGAGATGCTAGTGAAGTTGGAGATACTGGAGAAGCTGGAGATGCTGGAGATGCTGGAGATGCTGGTGAAGCTGGAGAAGCTAGAGATGCTAGAGAAGCTGGAGATGCTAGAGAAGCTAGAGATGCTGGAGAAGCTGGAGATGCTGGTGAAGCTAGAGATGCTGGTGAAGCTGGAGAAGCTGGAGATGCTGGAGAAGCTAGAGATGCTAGAGAAGCTGGAGATGCTAGTGAAGCTGGAGATGCTGGAGAATCTGGAGATGCTGGAGAAGCTGGTGAAGCTGGAGATGCTGGTGAAGCTGGAGAAGCTGGAGATGCTGGAGAAGCTGGAGATGCTGGAGAATCTGGAGATGCTGGAGAAGCTGGTGAAGCTGGAGATGCCGGTGAAGCTGGAGAAGCTGGAGATGCTGGAGATGCTGGAGAAGCTGGAGATGCTAGAGAAGCTGGAGATGCTGGAGATGCTGGAGAAGCTGGAGATGCTAGAGAAGCTGGAGATGCTAGTGAAGTTGGAGAAGCTAGAGATGCTAGTGAAGTTGGAGATGCTGGAGAAGCTGGAGATGCTGGAGAAGCTGGAGATACTGGAGAAGCTGGAGATGCTGGAGAAGCTAGTGTTTCCACTGTCGATGAAGATGCTGATCCCGATGCAGGAACAGAAGTGGGAGGAGAAACTTTGCCAGTATACAGTAGGTGCTCAATAAGCAGATGCCCTGCTAACTTTATGTAAAGCTCTTTCCTTCCTTGTAAAACTTGATGCTGGTAAATAACCAAACTCCCTGCACAGAGCCGTCCCCAGAAGGGCGCAGCAAGGGCACCGTGGGGCTGGAAAGCCCAGGCCAGAGACCTACTTTCTCTCTGTCACTGCCGCGGAGCCTCAGCAGGGCCTCAGTTTCCCCATCCCTAAGATGGGAACGGTCACTGGGAATAACAGGCCATGGCTGTAGAGGAGCCAGCAAGACGGGGTGGCACTGACACACGGGTGCCGGCATCGCAGTCCAGAGTCCGGATGGAGAGGCCACGCTGTGGCGGTCACTGGCCCACGTCCCTTCCCCAGGCCCAGGAGGCCTGTGTGGGGTGCCCTGGCCACCCACCGCAGCCCGGCACCGCTGCCTGCTCAGTGGGGACCCTGACTCCGAGAGCACAGGGACCTGGCCGGGCCACCTGGCAGGCGAGGCAGGGCACGTCCCTTCCCCGGCTCTCCTCTCCCTGCCTCTGCGGGGCCCAGAGGCCTCTGTTCCACCGAGCACAGATGCCATCTGTCTCTGCCAGCTTCCCGGCAGCCCGAGGGCACCTGGGCATCTCCCTGCACATGGGCTGCAGCTGTCCACTGCCCAGGCGGCTCGTTTTGGGGTCTCTCTGTCCTGGCCCAGCCTGTGTGAGCTTGGAGAGTCAGAGATGTTTCCACTGCTCAGGGCTGTTTGTTTGTCTTTTCAAGCCCACGAAGGGTCCCCGGGTGGCTCTGCCTAGAACTTGGGCCTGTGTGGGGACCCGCCCTGGTCAGACGGGGAGCCAGACCACACTTGGGCCTGCAGACCAGGCCGCAGGCTTTGGTCTCCGCCCTGCCCCGGGGCTGGCCTGGAGCAGCCACTCACTGGGAGTGACGTCTGGGAGGGCCGGACAGCTACTAGAAGCATTCCTGGGGCCCCTTCCCAGCCCCGTGACTGCCTTGGCTCTCAAAGCAACCTTCTCAGAGCCCGCAGAACCAGACCGCTCCCTCCAGGGGGAATCGGGGTCCCCAGGACAGAGCAGGAGGCCAGGAGTGTAGGGGCCAGTCAGGGTGCCTGGAGGTTCTGGCCACCCATGTGCCCTGGCCTGATGGCAGCAAGCTTCAGACCCCAAGAAGAGCCACCCAGTGAGGGACGGCTGCTGGCAGGGCCGCAGATGCCTTGCTGCCATCTTGGAATCTGGGCTGGTAAACACCTCGGGGCTGGGGGGCACCAGCCTGAGCCGGGGAGGAGAGGGGAGCAGGCGTTCCTGGCTTGGGACAGCTTTAAACGATCCCCACCCGAAACCACCACCAGATCCACTTGCATGGAGAAGTGGACGCCAGGCCTGCGGGGCCCTGCGGGTGGTCTCAGACAGTGGGGACCTCCTCGCTCATTCCAAGTCCCTGAGGCTCATCCCCGAGAACCCTGGAACTGGGGGCCGGGGGTGGGTCGCAGAGAGGACTCAAACACGGGTGATGCATGAGGAAGAGTGGATGGAGGGGAGGGCTGGGCCACCGGGCTCTGCGACTACAGCAGCCAGGGACCCGCCTGCCTGGGCCGAACAGGAGACGTGCTCACGGCCGCCCACGGCTGCCTGCGAGGGCTCCGCTCACCGTCTGCGGAAGGGGCCACTCAACTGCCACGCAGCTCGAGGAGCCCGACCTGCCAGCCGACGGCCAGGAGAGAGCTGCTGAGCTGGGCCAGGGCCGGGGCACAGCCCCCAGCAGGCCGCCCGTCCCCCGCCTGGAGCACGCTGGGAAGGAAAATGCAGCAGGACGGAGGGCAGCCAGGTGAAGCTAAAGGCGAGTGACAGGAAAATGGCAGGTGGCCAGTGTTTGTCACCAAATCGGGAGAGCAGTAAAGGCCACCCCGCGTGGACATTTCGTGTGGTCCGTCTCTAGGCCTCGAGGCTGTTTTCAAGTGAGCAGACACTCGGCCCCCGCCCTGAGCTCACCTGGGCCGCCCTGAGCTCACCTGGCGCAGCCAGGCAGGGCGGCGTGTGAGTCAGGACGGGGCCCGCGGTGCTGCGGTAACAGGCGGTGCCGCGTCCGGGCAGCTCGCGGCCGCAAAGGCTGACCGCTCACTCGCACAGCATGGACCCCGCGGACCCGCAGGGCCCTCTGCCCACAGAACAGCCCCTCCCCCAAACGCGCAGGGAGCAGAGAGGGTGCTGGGAAATCTCGCAACAGCAATTAGGCGCTCTGGCAGGGACTCACGTCACCTCCACCTGCAACCCTCATTGGCTGGCTCGAGTCACGTGACCCCACCGCAGGAAGACAGAAAGTGCACCCACCTGGGTCCCAGAGAGGACGGCCAGAGCAAGGGGCACCACGGGTTGGGGACTTCCAGGGCAAGTGGACCTGGGTTTGAATCCCAACCCTGGTCACAGCTAGATGACCTTGACGAGCCATTTGTCCTGTGAACGTCACAGTCCCTGGCTGGAATGTGGATAC
This sequence comes from Microcebus murinus, assembly GCF_040939455.1. NCBI lineage: Eukaryota > Metazoa > Chordata > Mammalia > Primates > Cheirogaleidae > Microcebus > Microcebus murinus. The sequence goes on from NC_134107.1 coordinate 9,353,476, forward strand.
GATACACCCACCCGGTGACATTGTTGTGAGTGCTGAACCAGGAAATGGGCAGAAATAGTTCAACACAGTGAGTGCTCGGCAGATGGCAGCTGTCACTTACAATCCATCCAGGAAAGATTGCTCATCAGGGTTTCCGGAGGCTCTGAGGCCACCCCTCCTCCAGGGAGCCTTCCGGGCTTTAAGCCTGGAAGTTCATGAGTTGAACGTGGCCAGGAGTTTTCAGCCCTCGCATGTCTCTTTCCGGGAGACGTTTATCAGCCTGTGACTCTCACAGTCTGTCTCCCATCATGTGCAGGCACTGGGGACCCTCCCCCTGGGGATAGTTGGGGCTGAGCCCAGCTGACGCTCCTGCCCGTGGGAGTTGGTGCTGAATTAACGAGCTGTCGCTGACTGAGCGCTCACCTAAGCCGGGCGCTGCGGAAGGGGCGCCCCATGATTCCTTCCAGCTAGTCCCCGGGAACAGCGCCATCCCGCAGGTGGGTGCTCTGGCAACCGCAGCTTGCAAGGGGAATCTGGGGCACCTTCTCTCAAAGCCCCCCGGCCGGGAAAGCATGGCCAGGGCTCAAGATCCGAGCCCAGGAATCAGCTGTCCCCGCCCGTGCCCTGCTGCCCGTGCCCCGAGGGTGGCGATCCGGCTCTGAGCGCCCCGTGCTTGCCCGTGGGGAGCAGCAGGCTCTGGGGGAGACGCGTTCGGAGCCCCTCCCTGCGCCTAGCTTGCGGCTTCCTCCTAGAAACCCTGACGTCGCAGCTAGAACGAGCCCCTGTTTTCACCAGGAAAGGTTTGGCTGTTCCTTTCTTTTCCTGTCCTTTATTCACGGGCTTCCTGGCGTGCAGTGAGGGCGGCTGTGTCCTGGAAGGGACAGTGCCCTCAAGGGAAAGGAGAACTGCTGCTGCCCTGGCAGGAGGGGCGGCCGGCCGGCTCCAGCCCAGCCAGGCGCTATGTGGGGCCGGCGCGGCGCGCAGCGGGAAGGCAGCGCCCGGTTCCAAAAAGAGAGGCAATTTCAAGGCGGTGATGGCAGAGCGTGAGGCCGCGCAGGGGGCTCTGCGCACCTGCGGCTGCGGCCGGCTCGCCCACCTGGAATCCGCCCTGCTCCGGGAGCTGGCGGGCAGCTGGGCTGGAACCTTGGGTGAGCCCTTCCCCCTCTGCCCTCCGTCCCACGGTCGGTCGTGAGCAGGAGGGCGGCGGCCGAGGGTGGCGGGGGCTGCCCTCTGTGCTTGCCGACGCAGGCTCCGTCCAGTCTCGTCCGGGCATGGCAGCTGGGCAGAGCGGCTGGGCTCCCAGGGACACCGGCGTTGGAGGGAGTGGCCGCGCAGTCAGCCCCTGCAGCAGCCCCGTGGGGCAAGCCGGACAAGGGGGCTGGTCTGAGCTTGGGAGGGGTCGGCCCTAGGGAGGGTTCCAGCCATGCAGACACCCTTTCTTTGAGCCTCTTTTTCCTTGAGGCTATTAAGGAGACAAATGAAATGGCAGCAAGTGTTTTGGAAGTAGACATTCAGTAGTCTCATTCATTCACTCACTGAGCACACGCTGTGCGCAGGAGCCTACGCTACAGCCCAGAGCCTCAGCCCTGGGGGGCACCACCATCCCCAAGTCCCCACCCGGTGCAGAGGCCGTCCCCGCACCCATCAGTGCTGCCCGGGCTTCAGGGTCCAGGCGTCTGACCACGGCAGCCCGAGTCCCTCTGCTGACCCCGCTGCACTCATGTCCTCTAGGCCTGGCCTTCAGTGTGTCTGGGCAGCCTGTCTCTGCCCCCTTGCCCCTCCCTGATACTTCTCTGCCCCCTGAACCCCACTGCCTGCTCTGGCTCCGACCCTCTCCCTTCACCTGTGTCCTGCTCACTGTGCCTCCCTGGCCTCTCTCCCACCCTCGCCCCAATTGGTACGACGGCCACTGTCACTCTAGCAGGACAGGACCAGCCTCACCCACTTCCTTCTAGCCTCATGCCCCACCATGGGCCTCCTCCCGGGCCTGTATTAGCCCCGGACATGACCAGGACAGAGCCCAGGTCCTCACCCTGTACCCCACCTTCTGCCACCCCCTGTCCTTTCATCCCCCTGCTCAAGCTGGAAGAGTCACTGCGGTCCCCAAACACACCAGGTGTCCTCATGCCCCCAGGCCTCTGCAGATGCTGCTTCTTCAGCCTGGAATGTACCCCCCCTTTCTCCATCTTGCAAACTTCTGTCTGTCCGGTGGGCAACCTGGGCAGACGGAGGGGGTCAGGGATGAGGAGGTGCTGGTCGCCCCAGCACTCAGCACAGTGCCTGGTACACAGTTGTGCCAGTTAACGTTTGTGGAATGGTGAATGAGTGGATGCATGAATGAATGGGCTGTAACCCAGCTAGGCCTGGGTGCAAATCCACTCTGCACTGACTCTGTGATCCTGGGTCAGTGGTTCCCTCCGGGCCTGGAGTTCCTGGTCGGGAACAACAGGGAGGCGGGACCCACCTGCCAGGGCCTGCGATGCCAACCCCCGAGCCTGGGTCCTGGTGCCCGGAACAGAGGAGGAGCGAGACGCATGGGTAAATGACTGAATGGAGCAATTTCCTCCTGGGACACGCCTGGCTTCACCTCCGTATTGTCCTGGCAAAGTCCCTCTTGTTGGACATTAACAAGCAAATTTCAAAATTCATGGGGAATTGCAAAGGGCCAGGAACAGTCAAGCTGTGCCTGGAATAAGAGCGGAAGCGGAGAGCCGACAGCTGGTCTCAGAGCCATTGACAGCACCAATAACTCAGACAGTGACACTTTGGCCCAGGCAGCCACCTCGGTGGATGGAAGGAGACCCACAGACAGTCACATGTGATGACAAAGGTGCCCTCCAGGGCCATTCTGGTAAGTGGGTTTGAGTCGACAGGGAATCCATAAGGAAAAAGCATCTCGGCCCCTAAACTATAGGACATGCAAAATGCAATTGCTGATGGATTTCAGATTGAAATGTGAAGGTTTTAGGAGAAACGTAAGGGAACATCCTCATGACTTTGGAGCAGGCAACAATTTCTTAAACGGGATACAAGAAGCACCCATTGTAAAAGGAAGTATTAATACTTATAAGTTAAACTGCATCAAAGATCATTTAGAAATTCTGTTCATCAAATGACACCAGGAAGAAAGTGAAAATGCAACCCACAGAGTGGAAGAAGCTATCTGCAGTACAGCTGTCTGACACGCAGTCTGGAATATACAGACTACATAAAGAACTCCTCCATATAAAAACATTTAAAGAAAAAAAAACAGTCAGGCTGACATAAAAATGAGCAACAGGCCTGAACAGGCAGTTACAAAAGAGGATGTTCTGAGTGCCAATAAGCATATGGACAAGTGCTCAATTTTATTAGTCGCCAGGGAAATTCAAATTAAATCCACAGTGAGATACCATGTGTACTCACCAGAATAGTTAAAATAAAGAGAAGAAAAAAAGGACAGATTATAGCAAGTGTTGGAGGTGAGGTGGAGCATCTAGAACATTCACTCAGCACGGGTGGGGTATAATTAGCACAACCACTTTGGATATTGTTTTGCAGAATCTGCTAAATCTGAACATGTGGTCACCTAAGACCCCACAACTCCACTCCTACATGTATACCCTGCACACCGTGCTCACATATGTTCCCAAAGAGACTCTCGGGGTTGCTCATAGCAGCCCTGGTTATAGTATCCCCAAACTGGAAATAACCCGGATGTCCTCCGGCAGTGGAAGGAATAAGCTGTGGAATATTTGCACAGTTGAATGCTACGTGGCAATGACACCAAACGGTCCACGGCCACCTGCAACAACGTGGAGGGTTCGTATCTCCGTAATATCTAGCAAAAGAACCCAGACACTAGGGAAGGTACACTCTATGTCTCAAACAGGCGAAAAGTCAAGAGAGCACTTACCAGTAGTGGGGACAGCAGGACTAGAAGCAAATGGGGGTGTCAGAGCTCTGGCAACGTTTTGTTCCTTGGTCCGAGGACTGGTTATGTACCTGTGATTAGCTGGTAAAAATTCGCTGAGCTGTGCGCTTAGGACTGGCTACCTTTTTGAAGCCTGAGCTAGAATTCTCCCCCATAATCCATTACGGTTCACAATCACAAAGGCCCCCGCCCCCCAATGCCCCGACTCAATTTACAAATTGCAATAAAGTGCACAATGCTCCCTGTTGCAAATTTCACGCAGCGGATCGATTCCCGATGAACGTTTTTGTTGATTTTGCGGAACTCTGTGTCCATAGGCAACCATGAATGCAATTTGTGAACAAGCATAGTGCTGTGGGTCGATATCTTTGTCCCACGAGGCCCACCTAAATAAAATGACAACGATGTAATATCAGAACTCTGTTCATGTGTCAAGAATGGGAGACGTTTCTTAGCTGAATTGGGTAATGGTTCGTGAATACTGAAAGAATACGTCTTCAGTTTTCTATGGTGTTCATGGTGTAATAGCTACGGAATGACACACTTTCAAGTATAATTTGCATTATTAACATTTTCTCCAGCACTTCCTTAAATCTAGACAGTCAACAAAGCAATCAATCAGTGTTCGCCAGTCTCCACGGTGTGAACACCCCAGTGCGGGCCATTGCAGGCCACCAACGTCACCGGCACAGCGTCGGGAAGAAACGTACAGCAAGTAGCATGTCCTCCTGTTGAACTTCCGCCCTGTAGACTCACTAGCTCAGACAACCTCAGAGCATAGGCAATAGCAAAATGTAGCAAAATAACTAGGAAGTGATGACTTTTGAGTACTTATTACATTTACTTGTAGCCTAATTGGTGTCATTGTTTGTATAATTTCGCTTTCAGTAATGGCCATGGTTGAGAGCCGGCTCACGGCATTCCTGAACACTGAGCAATCAGCCCTTGCAAGCAGGTGCGGGCACAGCGCACTGGGAGGGCGATCCCCTCCCCTCCCTGCTCCCGCCACCTCCGGGTCTTCCTGAGCTCAATTTAGGGTGACGGTTCCACGCTCTGCCCCATCCTGCACCCAGTCCCCAGGGGCAGAGGGTGGGAGGCTTCACGCCCACGCCTTCCCGTCGGCTAACGCACTTGGGGAACAGAGGATGTGGCAGCCCACTTTCCTAAGGAGGAAACTGAGGCCAGAGGGGATGGATTTGCCCAGAACCACGCAGAGAGCCATGGTGGGGCCAGGCCTGGCTCCAGGCCTCCCGGGGTCGAGGCCCACAAACCCGGCTCCGCGGCACACCTGCTTCATGATATAGGGGGATCCCGCAGGTGACCCGGCCCTGGATCCTGACACTTGGCTTCTTCCCGTCCCTGTTCAGGGTGGGCAACGGGCCCTTCCCCTGCTGGGTCTGGGGTGGCTGGGACGAGGGACTGTGTTCTACTGCTTTGTCCCACATCTCCTGGGACACAGGACTGGTGGGGCAGGAGGGTCAGACGTCGAGAGGTGGGGGTGGGGGAGGAGGGGGAGGAGGAGATGAGGAGGGGAGGAGGGGCTGTGGTGGGGCATGGTGCTTGTAGCAGCCAGGGAAACAACCCAGAGCCGAGACTGGGACCCAGAGAAGGTGCAGGCCCCGTCTGGGGCGTGCCGAGATGCCCTCTGCCCGGCCAGGGCTGCCAGGGGCTCACGAGAGAGCTAAGTCCCCCAAGAACGTGGAATGTGGAGTTTTGAGATCCTGGGGGGAAGAGGGGGAGAGTTGGGACCACACGTGGGCAGATCCCAGGCAACCCCCCAGGGTTGGGTTGGGGCCACACCTGGGCAGACATTATTCTATAACTCAAGAGCACCATCCTACCTCAAAGGCCCAGCTCCCGCCTGGAGAGCACGGCCAGCCCTCCAGGCACGGCCAGACCCCAGGTTGCACCTCTTTCCTTGTGGCCCCTCCACTCCCTTTTGTGCTGTGGGGAGAGGGGAGGCCCAGCTTCAAAGGGGGACAGGAGTCGCAGGTGGAACCTTTGGAAACAGACCAGGGATGGTTGGGCGGCAACTGCTCGGGGTTCCTCAGGCCCTGTTTGCTGAGGTCACAGGGTGGGCTTGGAGAGCAGGGTCAAGGTCTGAGGGGCTGGGGGTGTGGGAAGCGGAGGGGCAAGGAGGAGGCAGTCCTTCTCAGAGCAGCAAAGGATGCTGGGAATATCCCAAGCCGCCTGTGGATGAGGGAGGCCCAGAGAGGGCCCAGCTGCCCACATCTCCCCGTGCACCGGGGCAGAGCTGCGGAAATACCCGGAGGCGGAGGCCGAGCTGGGCCGGGACAGCCCTCCTGAGGGAGCCCCGAGGGGCCCCGGGGAGATGCCTGGCGGGCCCGTCTCCTAGCGACCGCCTCCCGCCGCCCCGCGCGGGCCCCTTGCTCTGGCACTGCCCACCCCTGACACCGGCTGCAAGCACTTTTCACTGCGGTTCTGCATGAATAAGCGCCAGGCCTCTTGCCAATTGTCCCCCTCTTAAAAGGCAGGCCCGGCGAAAGGCCTTTTCAAGTGGGATCGCACAGTGCCACCCAGGCCGGGCGGGCATTGTTGGGGAGCCGGGGTCCTGGCGCGGCGGCCGGGGTCGGGGGGCGCACAAAGCCCTGCGGTGGAGGCTCCATGCACTCGCCGCGCAGCCCTGTTTATTAATCTGCAGAACCCGCACCACCGTCTTTAGAGGGGAGATTGAGTGCAAACGATGTCTTTTGAGGAGAGGCCTTTGAAGGTGCAGTCCTGGGCTGCTCATTACCCTGGTTTGCAAGGGCTGCAGGGTCCCACGGGCGGCCAGGCCTGCCGAGAAGCCCCTGGGGCTGGCGGGGAGGATGGGCGAGCGCTCGGCCGGGGCGGACAGGCGGGGAGGCTAGCTGGGGGCTCAGGACAGCGGTCTGCCGTGAGCGTGCGTTTGCACCTGCACGCCTTCCCCCACGCACAAGCTGGGTCCCAGCTGGGTCCCGTCCTAGACCAGCAGGTGGGAGAAGTCAGGAAGAGCAGATGAGCCCAAGCCGGGGAGACTGAGGCAGGCCCAGGTTTCCCAGACCCCGGGGAGGAGACATGCTGAGGGGGGCTCCCCATCACATCCTGTCTAGCCCACCCAGAGCACTGGCCCCCTCTCGGGCTTCCCCAGAGTGGGTGGGAGCCGTCACGGACCCCTCAGCCCAGGAGGACAGTCCCCAAGGCTGAGGGGTGGTACAGGGGCTCCTCTGGGCTGAGGGGCTCCCCTGGCCACTCTAAAGTCTGTATCTGTAGAAGCTGGTCCTGCCGTACGAACCAACGTGATGGCGGCTGGTACGTGCCAGTCCCTGCCGTACGTACCAGTGACGCCAGGGGTTTACTTCCAGCCATCCAGGACATGTGACTGGTTTCCAGGCTTCATTCTACTCTCCCTCAGGGCTTCTGTAAATGTTTGCAATATTCCACAGTAATTTTAAAAGGCATTTGAGTTAGAGTTTCCTACGGAGCTGAGCGTTTGTCTACCCTCTGACCCAGCACACCCATCCCGGGCAGCTACCCGGAGGCGTGGGCGTGGGCGTCCACGCGGCGGCTCTCGTGCGAGGAGGTTCACGGCAACCTCACTCATCACAGCCCCACGCTGGGCCCACCCACCTGCCCATCAGCAGACCGGGTGGCAGGTCCACGCCACGGGACGCCGTCCACAAGGAAACAGGACAAACCACAGGCGCCGCACAACATTGAGGGGCCCCGAAAACCTCACATGGGGCGAAAGCAGCCAGGCAGAGGGAGTGCGGCACGCACTCCGGTGGCACGAAGTTCGGGACAGGAGAGCCGATGCAGGGAGGTCAAAGCATTGACGGGGGGGGGGAATGCACGAGGGAACTTTGGGGGGGGTGATGGAAATGCTCCAGATCTTGAGCCAGGTGCCGGTGACACAGGTGCACCCGCATGGAAGAAGTCACTGACTTGTCACATAAGACCTGGCTGTTTTACTGTATGTAAATTGCACCTGAATTGAAAAAAAACCAAAAAAATCAGTTGACTCTGCTGGGGAAATGGAGGGAAGGGAGGTGGCGAGCACAACACCAGCACGTGGCCCGGGAAACTCAGGTTCAGTCCCCATCATGTGCCGTGTGACCCTGGGCAAGCGACACCCCCTCTCTGAGCCTCTCTTCTTGCACCGGGCGTGGCAAGATGAGCCGAGGCTTGTGGAACTCTTAGCCGGGGGCGGGCACACAGAGAACTTTCCGGGCTGCCCTTCCGTTGTTTGTGGCAGCTCCGATGGTCCCGCCAGGCCTCTTGCGAGCGCCCCGGCAGCGTGTCTCGCCCCGCCTGTGCTTAGCGAGGTTCGAGGCCCGCGAGGGCTGTCTGCGCCAGGCAGGGGAGACGGCTGCACACGTGTGTGCCGGCAGGGACCCAGGGAGAGCCGGCGCCGCCGAGCAGGGCTCGGGCCACACAGCCCTGATCCCTGCAAAGCTGATCTGGCCCCAGACCCCCAGTCAGCGCGGGGAGGACAGGGCTGCGTGGCCATGGCAGGGAGGGCGGCTGGCTCGGGGCGGAGTCACGGCTGGTGGGGGCCCCAGCGCTAACCCGCAGCGAGGAGGGCAGGGGACAGGCACGGGGTGTCCTGGGCTGGGGAGCTCACCGGATGGCGAGGCCAGACGCCCCTTCTCCCGCACCAAGCCGGAGCAGAACGTGAGACTGGGGGCCGGGAGCTCGCCCCTCCCTCACTGCTGAGCCTCTGTGAGGCCAGAGCTGGGCGGGGCAGCTGCCCTCCCTGCCGGCCTCCGGGGCCTGCCACCGAGGACCCGCGGTGGCCTCAGTGACAGCTGCAGGTAAAGTTACAACGTGCCCCGCGGGGTGTGGCCGATCTCGTCTGAGGCCGGGAATGGCCTGAGGGAGAGGTGAGGGGCACATGGGGTGCGGGGCTGAAGAGCATCCCAGGGCCAGAAAACCCCGTGCAAAGGCCCTGTGGTCGCATGGAGTATGGCTTGCTAGGAGACCCAAAAGTGGAGGAGGAGCTGGTGAGGCCGGAGCTCCGGTACCACGGACAGAGGGGGGAACTTCGGGTGGCAGGGGAGCTACAGAAGCCCAAAAGGGCTGCCTGTCTCGGCCGCCCCCTCACACTGGCCCCCAAGCCGTGGGGAAGGAGGGACCGGCCGGCCAGCCTCACAGCAGGGCCCGCCCACGGCCTCTGCCCCCGCTCGGGCCTGGGAAAGAGGCCGGGAGGAGACTGTGGGAAAGCGCCGTCCCCGGGGCCTCGCCGGCTCCCGCAGCCTCTTGAGCCAGATAACAGCTTTCCGCCTCCCCCGAGCAGAGCCGCGGGCCTGGGAGCAGGCGATGGCGGGATCCTGCCCTGTCCCCTCCAGGCCCCTCATGTGGTGACAGCAGCAGAGCAGCTTCCACACAGCCTGAGCAGCCCAGCGGGGCTGGGTCCCGGGCTGATCCACAGTCACACGTTCGCCGGAGCCCCTGCCCCTGCCGGCTGTCCCTCTGCACTAGGAGCTGCACGAGGGCGAGGGCTTTGTCTCTTTGACGGGCTGCGACAGGCAGGAGCAAAGCCCAGGTGCTTGTCCGCGGGCCAGCACGGACGCGCAGGAGCAGAGGAGCAGAGAACGAGGTGGCCGGGGCGGCGGCCACATCTGGAGAGGGCGGTGACCAGAGCCCGCATGTGAGCGGAGGGGAGAGTGGGCACCCTCTTCCAGCCCTGCTGCCGCCAGCGAGAGGGTCCCCGGGCCCTCTCGGACAGCAGGGCCCTGGGAGTCGAGGCCCCTCAGTGGCACAGCCACCAGAGCAGGCGGCCCGGGCGGAGCAGCGAGACTCTGCCTGCGTCGTCGGCACCTGGGATTCCCGCACCTGCCGAGCCCTCCGGCACCCCCGCTGGGCCTGCTGCCCCCTCACCTTCCCTCATGTTGTCAGGGACCCGGTGCCTCCCCGGCCCAGCCCCACCCCACCACAGCCCCACCCCCACCGTCTGGCCCGGATAGGGGCACAGGCTGCTGAATGGGCACCGCTTTTGCCCGAGGGATGCCCGGAAGGAAAAGCCCAGAAAACTCATCCTTGAAAGGCAGAGGCATCAGGTAACATTCTGGGTGGAGCGTGAGTCGAGCAGAGAAAGACACTACTCGAACTGTGAATTAGAGCAACCCCTGGCGTTCCGCAGGCTGTGCTGAGTGGGAGGCGCGTCGCGTGGGAAGTGAGGGAAGGCGTCGCCCCAGGACGGGACTCTGGAGCTGAGATCTGAGCAGAGACGGCCGTGCAAAGGCCCTGTGGTGGGGAAGAACATGGTTCATTCAGGAAACTGCCAGGGCACCAGTGTCAGTGGGAGGGACGGGTGTGACCACAGAGGACACCTGGGTGACAGGCCGTCCCTGAGTCCAGATGACAGGAAGCCCTGGAGGGTCTTGACCACAGGCTGTGACGGGGTCGCACTTGGTGGCTGGCAGTCTTCCCTCAGCCCACGGTCTGACCGGGCCTCCGGGGGCAGGATGCCGAGAGCCCCACTGCCCAGTGCCCGGGGTGCGACTGCCGGGGGACCCCCGTCAGACCGCTCAGGACGGGGCCACGCCCGGTGGGTTTCTCCAGAGCCAGCAGGGGAAGGACGAGGGCAGGAGGGCGGGAGGCAGCCGCCGAGGACAGCCAGGCCTAGGACAGCCGGCCGAGGACAGCCGGGCCGAGGGCAGCCGGGCCTAGGGCAGCCGGGCCGAGGGCAGCCGGGCCGAGGGCAGCCGGGCCGAGGACAGCCGGGCCGAGGGCAGCCGGGCCTAGGACAGCCGGCCGAGGACAGCCGGGCCGAGGGCAGCCGGGCCTAGGGCAGCCGGGCCGAGGGCAGCCGGGCCGAGGGCAGCCGGGCCTAGGACAGCCGGGCCTAGGGCAGCCGGGCCAAGGACAGCCGGGCCGAGGGCCCTGCGGAGCCTGTGGAGACCTGGAGCTCAGGGTGGGGAGGACGGGTGGGGCTGCAGAGCCCCCCACCCCCAGGAACAGCCTGGGTGAGGCAGCCCGAGGAGGGGAGGAGGCTGGACACATGGGGGCCCAGCAGGGCTGCAGGGGGGTGGCTCGAGGCAGCCGGGGGAGGCCAGGTCAGTGACGGAGCAGGGCTCTGGGCAAGGGCGTGGGGAGCAGCGGGGCACAGGCCGACTCCAGGCCCCCAGCACCGCCGGCCACGCTGGTCCCTCACGTGCCCGCGGCAGGCAGGGCACAGCAGCACCAGGCTGGGCTGTGTACACGCCGAGATGCTTAAATTACGGGGTGAAGGCATTTTCCCCTCCCCTCCCGACGCCCGGCATTCCTGAGGCCGGCCTGGGTTTGGTTACCAGGCAGCGAGGACTGCAGGGCACCCACCCTGTGTGCTGGCATGAGCCTGAAACTGCTGACGGCTCTTTTCTGCAGCGGCAATCAAGCAAGTTCCAACTGGTGACTTTGGTTAGCAGCGAGGAACGTGGAAAATATGCACCACCGTGGGCTGCTCGGTGCGTGTGCGTGTATGCGTGCGTAGGTGTATTTGCGCGTCTGTGCGTCTGCCTGTGCAGCTGTGTGGGCCGGCCAAGTCCCCCACGTGAGTCCATGAATGTGCAAGCACATGCACGTGTGTACACGTGTGCCTGGCATGCTAGGGCGTGTGCCCGTGTCCATGGGGTGCGTGCCTCCTGCGTCCCGCAGCCACAGCGTGGTGTGGGTCTGAGCTCACACGCCCGGGCGCCTGCTAGTGTGCAGATGTCTCTGTGGCTATCTGGAGCACACGTGTGTGCGTGCGTGCATCTGTGGGTGGACACACAGGCCTGTACCTGCCTGTGCGCTGTGCGTGGGTGCGGGGCCTGGGCGAGTCCGTGTGTTTGTGTGTAAGCGTGCACGAACGTGGGTGTGCACACGAGTCTGTGTGTCTGAGGAACCTTTGACCAGCGTACGGCACGGGCCCCAGCACACACGGGAGACGCCGTCACGTGTCCATGGCCAGGATGTGGAGGACGGGCGGGCGCCGGTCAGGGTTTCCCCGAGAAACAGAATCCACACGACGTGTGCGTGCATAACAAGGTCTGCGATAAGAAACTGGCTCGCGCTATCCCCTGCGGCGGGCGAGCTGGGGCCCGGCAGGGCTGCAGGTGCGGTTCTGGTCCGAAAGCCGCAGGCGCCAGGCCCTCAGGAGCCGACCGTTCGGTCTGAGCCCGAAGGCGGGAGAGGAGCGAGTCCCGCTCCAGGCAGCCAGGCGGGAGAACCCCGTCACCTGGGCCAGCGGCGGCCTTTGCGTTCCGTTCGGCCCCGAGGGACTGGACCAGGCCCACCCACGTTAGGGCGGGCATCTGCTTTACCTGTCTACAGATCCTAACGTAGCCTCACCCAGCAACCCTCCCAGGCACACCCAGAACTATGTGTGGCCAGATAGCCAGCCTGTGGCCCCGTACCATCCCAGGTGGGAGGGTATCGGATGGGAGGGTGGTGGGGACCGTGGGTGGAGGGGGTGTGGATGGGGGAGGGTGGGGAGGGGGGACGGGGTGGGGGAGGGTGGGGAGGGTGGACGGGGTGGGGGAGGGTGGGGAGGGTGGGCGGGCTGGATTGGAGGGTGGGCAGGGTGGATTGGGGGGTGGGCGGGCTGGATTGGAGGGTGGGTGGTAGGGAATGTGTGAGTGGAGGGTGGGTGGCACAAGGGTGGGTGGGCGGATGGGAGGTGGGTCAGAGGCTGTCCCAGGGAGATCTGCACCCACTGCCGTCCCTGGGCCGAGGAGGGTGCCCTCCCCCTCCCGTGGCTGCTGCCTCAGCTCCCTCGGGCTGTGGCTGGCCTCCCTCCCTTTCTTCCTTGCACCCCCGGCTCCTAGCCCTCTCTAGGGGCTGGCGCTGCCCTCGTCCCAGCAGGGCAGGATGGGGAAAGGCTCTAGAGCCCCGGGTCGGTGTGCTCAGGCTCAGGGCCTGCCCCTTCCCGAGCCAGCGGAGCCCGCGTGCCCGCTTCCCTGCCTTTGACAAGCTCCTCGCAGGGCTGCCCCGGACAGCGCCTGAGTTGGCGGGAGGAACGTGCCCAGCGCAGGAGCCGGGGCAGAGGAGGGCGTGGAAATGCTGGCCATTCCCACGGTCACAAATGGGGTCCTCCCACGCCGACTTCTGCAGATTGTGGGGTGCTGTCTCCTCCAGGCCAGGCACCCTTGGGGTGTGGCCCTGCAGAGGTGGCAGGGACTATGCTCAGGTGCCTCTCTCCGGGGCTCCAGCCTCATTTTCCTGGCGGACACTGAGCAGGATGCCGTGGGTGCTCCCGGCTGGCGTGGGGGCCCGGGACACGGGGGGCCCTCCAAGTAGGACGTGGTGGGGGCTCCCAGCTGGCGTGGGGGCCCGGGACATGGGGGCCCCTCCAAGTAGGACGTGGTGGGTGCTCCCGGCTGGCGTGGGGGCCCGGGACATGGGGGCCCTCCAAGTAGGACGTGGTGGGTGCTCCCGGCTGGCGTGGGGGCCCGGGACATGGGGGCCCTCCAAGTAGGACGTGGTGGGTGCTCCCGGCTGGCACGGGGGCCTGGGACATGGGGGGCCCTCCAAGTAGGACGTGGTGGGTGCTCCCGGCTGGCGTGGGGGCTCAGGACATGGGGGGCCCTCCAAGTAGGACATGGTGGGTGCTCCCGGCTGGCACGGGGGCCCGGGACACGGGGGCCCCTCCAAGTAGGACATGGTGGGTGCTCCCGGCTGGCACGGGGGCCTGGGACATGGGGGGCCCTCCAAGTAGGATGTGGTGGGTGCTCCCAGCTGGCGTGGGGGCCCGGGACACGGGGGGCCCTTGGAGCAGGTGCGGAGCCAGTGCCGGAGATCAGGGCGGGCTCAGTGGGGTGTCATGCGCTTCCTCGAAGCTTCGTCCAAGGAGCGAGATGCGACAGTCAGCGGGCACCAGACCTGCCAAGGCAGAGAGAAGGGAGATTCGGAGCGAGAGCCCAGGAGCAAGGGGCAGACGGGGCGGGGGGGGGGGGGGGTTGGGATGACACCAGACACACAGAGACAGAGACCACTGATCACAGACCCGAATGGAGGGGTAGGGCTGCAGGGGGAGGGACAGGCGGGTGGCAGGTGGGACAGTGCACACAGCGCGGCAGAGGTGCCCCCACTGGGGTGACAGCTTGTCCCCTGGGGAGTCAGACCCCAGTCCCGCCCACAGAGAATGTCAGCAAAGGCGCTTCGAAAAGGGGCCACGTCAATCCACTCTTGCTGTTCTGCCGCCAACGAAGGTGGTCCCCAGGGGCAGCGGGGCAGGCGGGCTCAGCACCTGGACTGGAAAGGGGGGGGACCCAGGCCCGGCTGGGGAAAGGGGCTGTCTGGTCACCATTTACCCCTACACTGAAAAACTCCAGATTCTACTTGAGGTATTGCTGTCCCGGCCGCTGAAAAGAGAAATGTACAGTTAACCGCTTGCTAGTTAAGAGAGACCTTTCTGAATTAAAAAAAAGAAAAAAAGAAGAATGACCACAAAGAAGCTTGATGAGACATTTGCTCACACCAACTCTTTCGTATTAAGGAAAAAGAATAAACTGACCATTCCACTGACGCTGAGAAAATGTCATGACGCATACAATGAAAGACCAATATATTCTTAATATACAAAAAGCTCTTACAAGTCAATAAGATCAACAGGCCACTGGGTCGCCGGCTAGCAGACAAACGGGGATTTCACGAGCAAAACACAAATGGCCGGTAATCCTACAGAAAGATGTCGCTTTTCGACAGTAAGCAAAGACATGAAATGCCATCTGCAGCCGTCACAGACGAAGAAAGTACATGACTCGGCAGTATCGGTGGCGGCATTTTCTCACAACGCTGGTGGGAATGTAATTGGTACCAGCTTTCTGGAGGAAGATTTGGCAGGGCTTAGCTAGACTTTGTATCCAGCTTCTAGGGATTCGCCCTAAGGGAACCCTCCCAAGTGTGCGCAAAGACTTCTGCACAGGAACGCACATCACAGAATTGTCCGCCATGCCTAAAGCCTGGAGTCGGGAAAACAGATCACGTATTAAACCGTCTGCTCTACAAAACATCACTCAACCACTAAAACCATGTTTTCAGAAACTACTTAGTGCCACGGGGAAACAATCAGGGTCCGTCCAGTGAAAATGCAAGAGACCACACTGAGCACTCAACGCCATACTGATGACGGGGAGTGACACGCCTGCGTGTGTGCAGCAAACACGCTGCCGTGAAAAACGGGGACCCTGGGTGCCCCACGTTTCACAAGATCTCTGCAGTGAGCACAAGCTCCAATAAAGGATTTGTTTTTATTATTTTCTCAAAGACTCCTTAAGAGCATAAGGCTTACGATATGACATTTGCCGACACAGGTGTTAGACGGCTAGGTCATCTGTGCGTGGCGTGACGGGTCATTTCAACTCTGTGTCGTACGTTCCCACACTTCCGGGGTTTTCTGCACGCAGACGCATTGCTCTCATAGTCGAGTAAAGCAACAAGACTTCGGATAAAGAACAAGCCGGGTGCTGCACTCATGAAGAGCCCCGCAGCGCCGCGGTGAGGGTCCGCCCTCTTGCCTTCCGCAAAAATAGAGGCACTTCCTGCAGGAAACAATGTGCAACATTTGCAGACCCTTTAACCCAGAAATCATCCCTCCAGGGATTCACCCCTGGGAGCTGTTCACACGCATGTGTGTGTCCGGGGTTGTTCCGCACAGAGCGGCTTGTAATGGGAGACTTGGAAACAACATTCACGCCCATCAACGTGGGAGTCGGACGGGAAATCACGATACACCCGCAAAAGGGACACTACGAGCCAATTACAGTGACGATGCCAATCCTTCTGTATTTATTGACACGCGAAGATGCTCTTGCTGCACTGATTTGTGGGGAAAACAGGTTCCAGAAACGCATGGCTGGAACATCTCTGTTTTTCAAGCAGCCAGCGTCTACCTCCATGTGTTCTTAGGCGTGGAGAGCTGGAAGGACTGTTGGGGAAAAATGTTTAAGGGATCATTTCGAGCCCTCCGAGTAGTGAGGAGCAGGGACTCGGCCTGGCCCCCAGACACCCCGTGGGGTGCCAGCTTGGCCACGCCCATTGTACCACCTGGCCGGCCTCGTACCTGCCCAGTGGGACCCCTGGCTCCTTCCGCAGTGACAACATGAGGCCCAGGCAGGGGCGTGTGTCTTCCAGGCAGCTGTCACTCCGGGGCCAGGGCCGGTGCAGCCTTGCTTGCCTCTGAGCCCAGCACGGCCTCAACCTCACGGCGCCCACTGGCACAAGGCCAGGCCGCCGCTCCCAGCACCTGCGTGGCCCTGGAGGGCGCTACGGCTGGCCTCGACACTGGAGCTTTTATAAAAGAAATGCACTCCACGGTTCAGACCTCTGGTGACTGTCTCTGTCTCTGCCTCTCTCTTTCTCACACCCCACACTCATCAGCACCACCACCAGCACCCACTGGTGCAAGAGGGTGGGTAGACACAGCTGCTGGAGTTCCACCCCCTGCGTGTGGATTCCGGGCTGTTCCGTAGACGTGTGAATTTAGACAAATCACGGAAGACTCATTTTCTCGCCTGAAGAACTGTGGCAGTGACGGTGCCAACCTCGTGGGCTACTTCAGAGGACAAAGCACAGGACGGCGTGCAAGTCTGTTCACCCAGAGCCTGGGGCAGCGCCTGGCATGCAGTAGGTGCATAATACATGTCTGTGATGGTAATCAGTGAATGCCCAAAAGAAGCAGGGCCTGCCTGCCTTGAGTGCCCCGTCCATCCCTGGGCCGATGCTGCCCTGCGCTCCCTCCCTCATGCATTCACTCCTTCATTCATTCACTCCTTCATTCATTCACTCGTTGGCTGGCCGGCCCGACACCCTGGGGTGCCCGACCCTTGGACTCCTGCAGGGCTGTTGGGGAGGAGGAAATCTGAGGCCCCCGTATCCTCCCTGGGGAACCAGCTGGCCTTGTGGATTCCAGGACTTTCCGAAGCAGCGAGCGCGCCAGTCAGCCACCGGCCAGGAAGCGGAAGGTGCAGAAATAGAAACGCACGGACAGGCAGTTGCTGCTCTGGCCCTGCAAGGAAGGGAAGCCGGGCCAGGCCCCGGGCAGGAAGCCGGGGGTGCCAAGGAGAGGGCAAGGGGGCAGAGGAAGGTGGGCCGGGACCCCGAGCCTGAGGACCCCCAGCCCCTGCGCTGGCACCCCCAGTGCTCCAGACGAGGGGTGCAGGGAGCAGCCCCACGTTCCCGACAAAAATGCAGAACCAGGAGCTGCGATGTGCTCCTGTCCAAGTGTGACCCGAGGCCCCAAAAAGTATTTATGGTGACTTCCGAGAGCTGACGTGTGAGCCCTTGGAACCTTCTAAGGAGTGCCGCAGCAGCCCAAGGGTTACACAGCCCTGACCCTGTTCCCCTGGCAGATACCACACAAAGCGGGTTCAGAGGGGAAACTGAGGCCAGTCAGTCAATTGTTCAGAGTTGCCCAGTGAAAGGAGCCCAGGTGTGCCTCACCCCCAAGCCTGAGTTCCAACACCACCTGACCGACCCCCAACTTGCTGGGGAGCCCCCAGCACCACTGTGAAGTCAGTGAGCAGTGGGGCAGCCGGCACTGCTGGGACCCCAGGCACTGCTGGGACCCCCTGCAAGGACCAAGGCTCCAGCCCAGCCCTGTGGCCTGGAGTTTCCTGGCAGTGTGGTCCCCTGAGCAGTGCTGGGGCTCCCCACCTTTGAAGTGTCTCAGGGCAGAGGTGCCCACACCCCCATGTCCCACGAACAGGAAGCAGGAGCACACAGGGTCCACGCCCCACCCCACCGAGAGCACACGGAACCCGGCAGGGGAGGGTCTGGAGCCACCGGCCAGGGCCGAGCTTCCTCCTCACCTCACTTGCCCTTCTGCTCCCCACCTGCCCTGCCCAGGCTGGCTCCCAAAGCACCCCCAGGAGCTAGGGAATGGGGGTGCACGTGACCCTGGGAGGTCCCTGGCACTTCAACTGCGTCTCTCCACACTGCCCGGCCCGGGGGTCAGCTGTGCCGTGGGGGCTGCCGGTGCTGGCAGCGGTGGGTGGAGCACACGGGAGGCCCTCGTGCCCCTCCTGCCTTACGGCCCCCAGAACCCCAGTACCGCTGCGGCTGGGGCTGGAGGGTGCTGGTCACAAGCACCTCCCCGACTAAGGGTTTGCTCAGCGAGAGCGGTGGAGACTGGGAGGAGCCACCCTTAGGAGCTGGGCTCATCCCCAGCTCGGCTGCTCGCTTTCCTCGCCCACTGTGTGGCCTCGGGCAAGTGAAGCAACCTCTCTGAGCCTCTCTTTCCTGGTCTGTGCCTGTCTCAGAGGCCAGTTGAAGGCTCCAGGGCTTAACGAGAGGCAAAGATTTGGGCCTGTGGGTCAGAAGACTTCTTGCACTAGACCTACGTGGCCTGCTGTTTGGGGTTTCAGCCCAGGGGGCCCGTCTCTCCCCACACACCCAGGGGCCTCCAGGACAGCATCGTGGCCCCAGAGCCGCGGAAACGCCGCCTGGTTGCCATGCTGCCCGGTGGATCGCCCCGCTTGCAGCGTCACCAGTGACTCCCAAGGCCACAGACTTGTTCCCAGCCTCCTGGCAACTCAGGCACCCCAAATAATTTGGGGTACCTATTAGGTGCTCATTAATAGTCATTGACTCACAGGATCAGTGAATCAAGGAGGGAGTGAGCGAGTTGCGGTCAGTCCTAGACCCCCAGCAAAGCCATGGGTCTCGGGGCTGGGGCCCCCACCTGCTGGCCGTGCACCCCAGGCGGCAGGGGCGTGGGGAGATCCTGGGAGCACGAGTCGAATGCAGCATGGAGCTCTGGCCCCAGCTCGCTCTGCTTCACCCAGGCCATGCAGGGATGTCACCGTCCCTCCCAGCCTCGGTTGCCCCGCACAGCATGGGGCGATGGTCTAGACCCCCGCCCCACTCCAAGGGCCACCGATGGGACCGCACAACCCAGCCCGCTCGTAACTGGCCCACGGAGACCTCGGCTGCTCCTGTGTCCTTACATGAAGAGCGCAGCATGGGCCCCCCACCCTGATATGCCACCTGGGCCCAAGCCCCTGCAGCCAGCCTACGTTCTCTCTGCCTCTAAAGCGGGCGGGCCGGGCCAGGTGGGGCCCTCCCCTCGGGACACTGACCTCCCAGCCTTGAGCAGCTCGGCTGTCTTCGTGGGGGTGGAGGCGCACTGTCCTCCAAGGCTGAGTTCAGCCCCTTCCCCTGAGGACCCCAGAGAGGACTGGCAGTGGCTTCTTCCAGACAGGGGCCCAGACGCCCACGCCCCGCCTTGGGAGGGCCGGCTAGAGAGGCCTCCGAGGGCAGGGGCCATGGTGGGTTTCCCCAGACCACCCCCCCTCGCTGTGGCCCATGGCCCAGGCCTGGCCTCCTGGTGGGGGTAACACAGGATCCCTGGACCCTTGGCCCCACCCCGGACCTGGCCCCCGAGACACGTGCATCTGCTCCTGGCCTTCCTGCCAGCAGCGTGGCCTAGCGCAGGCCTGCAGCCGCCAGCTCCGGTTTCCTGACCTCTCTCTGGGGAGGAAGAGGAAGATGACAGAAAGCAAGTGCCTGTCGAGGAGTCATCAAAACACACACTCCGGGCCCGCTTCCGGGGGCCGTCCTGACAGCCCGGCTCCACCCGCCCACCTCGACACCACGGGGGCTCCAGACCTTCAGGCTGGGACACCCTCCCCAAAGGGGGCCGCCGCTGGCCCGGTGACAGCAGCAGGTGGGCCTGGCAGAGTCCTGTGAGGACGGTGAAAGTGCAGGAGGCCTGCTCACCCCCTTAAGGGTCAACTGAGCTTCCCAGCCGTGGGCCAGCATGCCCCGTGGCCCCAGGAGCCCCAAGAGGCAGGGCCCTTCTCCCATTCGGGAGGACAGAGCCGCAGGGGCAGAGCGAGTGAAAGCGTGCACGCTGCAACTTCGGAAAACGCAGACGAAGGCCTGTCTCTCCAAGTCCATCGCCAAACATGGGGTCTTTCCAAATTAGGTGCTGAGCCGAGCTAGTATTCCCAACTGCCTTTTTTTTCCCTCTTTGCTCGGGAATGCTGAAAAAGAAAGAAAGAAAAAAAAAAAGTTATGACATGTCTTTTTAAATAGCACACGATTTTCTGCAAGTCAGGAAAAACCGAGCTTATGTTCCGCTGCAGTGACGTGACTTTTTTCTCCTCCACATTTCGTGGCGCTGAGGAATCCGAGGCAGCCTGCAGCACCTAGAGGCAGGGAAGGTGTAGGGAAAGTTCAAACTTAGCATTTCCCCAGACTCCCGTTCAGAGTCGAGCGTGAAAGGGGACTTGGTCTCAGAGCCACGTTTTGCTCCTCAGAAGCTCAGGGGTTTTATTTGCACAAGTTCCATTTTTACGGCCTTGCTTTCCAGTAAGTTAAAGGAACAGGGTTTGATTTCCCCTCGCCAGGGCCCTGGGGGTCTGGGCCCCGGGTGGCCCCTTCCCCGACCCCCAGGGCCCCTCCCCTCGGCCTGGCGTCTCCCAGCGTCCCCTGCCCGGATCCACGTATTGCCTGGAGAACGAACCCGCCGCCAAGCCCGTCGCAGGTGATTTATGGAACCTGCGCCCGATGGGCGGTGATGATTGACAGGCCTTCGCTAACCCTGAACGCGGCCGCTTCCTCCGCACCCGCCGCCGCCGGGGACAGGCCACCCTCCCGCCTGGCCGCCGGCCCCCTCCAGGCCCCAGACAAAAGGGCCTCTCAGCCGCCTACATGGTTTCCCACGTGTGAGCCAGCAATTGGAAACTTCCTCCCGATAGCTGCAAACTTTGGAGCTGGAATTTATGAGAAGGGGCTTCAGGTGACGTCGCTGGCGGCCAAGGCACACCCAGGCGCACAAGGCAGGCCTTTGACGAGGAGCTGCCGGGCGGCGGCTTGAGCTGCCGGAGACGCGCCCCCAGGCCCACCTGCAGGACCTCGCGGGCCGCCGCCGCCGGGCACACCAGCACACGGGACAACAGTCGGGTGGCAGCAGCGACGGCCAGTGTCACTTCTGTCACTGTGTGAGGGGCACGCTGGGTGGGGTTGGGGGGACCACAGATGCACCCCAATGCCCAGGTGCACCCCAACATCCCTGCTGCAGGCCCCGTTGAAATTCTCTCAGGGACACACCTAGCTGTCCCTGGCCACCCCGCCTTCTCCGCCTGGAGGACCTGCTCGCCAGGCTTCGAGCTGGGATCGTACCACCTCCCTGCTGTGGGACTAGGGTCCATACAGGGTCTTGTCCCCCAGGGCAACAGCCACTAGTCACGCGTGGCCCCTGAGCACTTGCGCCGCGGCTCCTCCGCATCGGGACGTGCTGGGAGAACAGAATGCGCAGCCGGCCTCGAGGACCTATGAACAGCAGGAGAGGCGGGAAGTGAAAGATTTCACTGCAGTGACCACCGCGGCGGTGAGCCTGTGTCCTAATGACATGTTGGGTATATCGGGTTAAATAAAATATGTTATTAAAATGTATTTCACCTAGTCTTCTCTCTTTTTAAAATGTGGCCACTAGAAGGTTTTAAAATGATATCCGAGGCTGGCACGATCTTCCTGGTGCACAACACTGGCCCATCGGGGCACCAGGCTGGGGTCCCCATCCGTCCCCCGCCCTGGCCCCAGCTGTCCCGGGGGCTGGTTTGCCGCAGGAAGTGGCGAGAAGAGGAGGAGCTGGTATACACGGGCGATTGCTGCACGTCAGGCATGGGCTGGGCTCCCTGCCTGGGTCCTTTTATTTAAGCTGTACGACAGCCCTGTGAGACAGGACTGCTATTCCCCCATTTTACAGGCAAGGAAATCAAGGCTTGTCGCGGTGACTCAACTTGCCCACAGTCACAGAACGTCCACCCGGGTGGTGGCCGGAGCTCTTGCTCCATTGCCGAGCCGCACTGTCCTCCCCCCGGCTGGCCTCTTGCCCCCCTCCCCAGGCAGGGGTGTGGAGCCGGGGCACGGAGCCGCGAGCGGCAGAGGGCATCTTGGCAAGCGCGTCCTGCCCCAAGTCCAGGGCAGAATCTTTCACGGCTCACTGAGAAGGACGGTCCACCCTCCGCCTCGTGGGCTGAGCACTCACCCCGAGCCCCTCATCCCGGCACCCAGGCCGCGTCTGCGCCCAAGAGGTGGCCGCGCTGTCACACGCAGCCTGGCGCTAGGCGGGTCTTCAGCGGACACTGCATGGATAAATGATGCCAGGACTGTGGACCACGTTGGAAGGTCTTCCTCGTGTCAAGCCCAAGCCTGGCTCCTCTACGGATGTCCTTGAGGTTGTCACTTCAGTTGGTGCCGGGTCCGGGCACAGCTCTGGCCCTGGCTGCAGAGGCCGTGCCGGGCACAGACTGCAGGACAAGCTGGCACAGGAGCCCTTACCTGCTGGAGGAGGCAGACGGGGTCAGAGGAGGTGACGGATTGGAGCAGCAGCGCCTCCCAGACTTACAGAGAGGACCGGGCCATTTTCCAGGTTTCTGGACAGCGAAATATTAATATAAAAGCCCAAGCAGGGTGGCGCATCTACGTTTAGCGAGTCGATACTTTTAACGCTTAAAACACACTCTCTCCTTCAAGCCCACCGTCCCGGGGGACGTGCTGGCTTCTGGAGTGAAGGCTGCCGTGGCCTCCAGCTCCCCCGTGTCCCGTGGCTTGTCTTAGTCGCCACGGGAACTTGGGGGCCCGCCGCCACTGCCACTGGGGACGAGGAGATGCTTAAGTGTGGGGACCTCAAAGTGGGACAATGTATTTGTAAAGATCCAAAATTAAACGAGGCTGCCCAAGAGAGCCCGTTAACCGTGCAAACCGCACAGCCCGCGTTGCATGGTTTCCAGCACCCGGCACACCTGCGAGGATGTCCGTGGCACCGAAACACGCTTTCCTGGAAAGGCAGCTGGCTCGCTCGGGCCCCCGTCTTGCCGACTTGTGAATGGCTATTCGTGTAAGGCGGGAGTTTCACTGTCTTTTGCTTGCTGGCTGGGAGCAGACGAGTCTCACCTTGGGCACCCTGCCTTGGGATCGCACTGGCAAGGCCGTGTTCCCCTCCTGCTACATAAATAATGCTCCGAGGAAATGCTTCCGGATCCTGGTCCCATTTGCTTGCAATTTCCATCGAAAGCTCTGCTCTCGTCTGCAGCTGATCTGGGTGCAACGGTTTGGGTACCCGCCAAGTGGAAAGTTTGCTCGACCTTAATTTTCTGGGTAAGAACTGTGTAAACTGAACGAGTAGAGATGTCTGGCTGTTGTTTCTGCTGTTCCTTTTCGGTCCTTCTCAACCAGGGCACAAACAAGATTAATTTTCCCCCCAGCAAATTGATGGGGATGGTCTGCCGCTGCGGGCTTCATCTTCGACCTCGCCCCGTCCTTTCTTAACGCAAGTTCTCCATTTGTGCAGTGCCGGTTTCTTCAGGGCATGGTCTCCATAAACCTCTCATAGAGCGTCCGAGATTCCACCCTTCTTCCACCCAGTTTGCTTCCCCCGTCAGTTTGCTGTTTGTTCTTGCTTCAACGCTAGCAGAATTCCTGGTGCTCGGATAAGGGCTCTTTTCAAACCGATGTCTTACCCTTCTTAGGGACTCAAACGACATCCTGTCCAGACATGCTGTAACAAGTTAGCATGAGTTTCTTTTGGTGCAAAAAATATGTCTGAAATCCATGCATAATTTTTTCAGAACACGCATAGTCCGTGAGCTTTCGGAAGACCCCCGGTGGGCTGGTTGGCCAGGTTGCGCGCAGCAACGCCACAGGGTAACCAAGGCCGCGAGACTGCGGGAAAGGCCCCATCCAGTTGGCCTCGGCTTCGTAGGGGGAGGTGATGCTCGAGCTAGGCTTGGGGGGAGGGACAGTCACAGAGGTTTACGGCATTCCAGGGAACGGCGCCGGGTGTGGAAGAGCATGGTGTGCGCCGAGACAGCGGAGGACCGCTTAGCCTGCGGTGTCGGCGGGCAGTGAAACTGGCTGGAGAAGTAGCCGCGGTCAGATTATTAATAGAGAAGGCTGCGTTTGAGTGTCTTGTCATAGAATTCAGACCTTCAGAAGTTGCCATTTATATATCAGAACATGCAATGCGTTCAGGAAGGGTGTCGTGCTCTGATTCTCGTTCCAGACGGACAGCACTGGTGGCACTGCAGGCGGAGGCGCAGGTTGGGGAAAGGCCCGCGGCAGAGGGAGCTGGGGCAGCCGGTGCGGTGGGCCCGCTTGCAGGACAGGGAACCACACGTCCGTCCGCGCCGGACCTTCCCGCGGCGCGGCTGAAAACCGTGGGGTATGCATGGAAGACCGCCGAGTCACCAAAATAAAAACCATTCTGTCCCGCCGTCTTTCTGGATGACGGACAGACGAGAAGCTGGGTGCACGTTGAGAAAGCGAGATTACGTGGCCACGGCTATACCCAGTCCCAGACCTGACTCGGCCCGTGCATTTTCTTACACGCTCTATCCCAAAGGGCGGGACCGCACATGTTTTTTGGGAAAGATTTCTAACTTTTAAAAAGTTTTCGAAAGGGTAGGAGGGAAGGACAAATGCTATTTTTAAGAATAGTTTACTCTGTGATGATTTTAAATAGTAAATATATTTTAAATATCTGGCTGAGTGAGTGACATTTTAGCTTCTTGCGATGGTTAGAGGGGCTGTCGTGTCACACGGTGTGAATGAATACTTCGGCTCACCGCAGAGTGTCATATGGTGGGGTGGACACTGTGACTGTTTTCCTTGCAGAATGAAACTCCAGGTGACCAGGCTGTGCACACGCATAGTGGCTCGGGGGAGCAGATGTCACTCTCCTCCTGGGTGTTGCCATCCTGTGGCTCCTGCTACTCCAACCTGCTCCAGCCCGAGCCCAAGAGCAGCTTGCAGTTTGAGGCCCACGTTCCATAAATTTGCAAATTTGGTTTTTCACATTTGACTTTCCGCTTCAGTGTAAAAGTGTTTCTTTAAACTTTAAAGGACGTGCTTTATGACAACCACCTCTGGATGTTGATTAATCCAAGAAATACCCGCGACGGCTGTCGAGAGAAGGGGAAACAACCTGCCGAAAGACAAAATTACAACAGCTGCGGTTTGAAGACCTCGTTGGCTTAATTGAGATCCTAGAATCGGGCGACACTTCATTGCAAAACCAGCGTAAAAGTGTTCCCACGGGCTGCGCAGGGGCGGCTGGCCGTGTAGACAGAGCAGGGCTGAGAAAGCCGGAGCAGAGACAATGTGCGCCAGGCCTTTCCAAGACACTTGTCCTGCAAGGTGGGGACAGGGGACAGAGCTATAGAAAAGTAACTAATTAGTTAATAACAGGGCCCTTCCGGCTACGTTTTCTGTCTGAGGATGAAAGAGAGGGAACTTAACTATCATGCCGAGAGAGGATTTTAAACTGGAGTGTTTGGGAGATTGGCTGTTACCGCTTTTTCCTGACTTCAAACGACGACTTGGTCTGGGTCTGGCGACATGGCCTGCAGCCCGGGGACTCCACTGTACTCGGCCTCTTCTGTCGGGCCTGGCGCAGAGGCTTGGCCCGAGACGATGGCCTCCCGTAATCTTTGTTTGACAAACACCTCGTCTATCTGCTTTGCAGCGTGTTGCTGCTGTCTTTCATTCTCTTCATCCTGTTGAGTTTGTGACGTTTTAAAAATCCCTCCTCCGTCTTCCAGTGGGGTCTTGGAGCGGGCAGAGGGAGGTGGGCCTGCCAACTTTGCCACCTTTCACTGAAAACCCCACTATCCATGTGAGCATCCAAATACTGTGTCCTCCCCTTGCCTGCAGCTCAGCCATCTTAACGTTAAGGATTCGAGTGTGTCTTATAATCCAATCTAATGTGTAAAGGTTACAGCGTTAACTTAAAATATTTAAACATTTTAAATTAAGCTTTAGTTTTCAGTAAGGAAAAATAAAAAAAAAAAAGAACACAGTCAGTCCTATTAAAGTATTTTTGCCTGGTGGGATTAGAATTTTCATGGCAAAATCGCATCACTTTGGGACAAAGAGACAGCATAATGGTGTCCCCTAGGTGTTCGGTGACGTAGCCCGTGGCCCTCCTCCTAAGCCCCGGGCCGCGTTCTGTCTCTCCCCTGCCGCACAGGCGTCCTCGGCCTGCAGTGTCCCCTGACACACTCAGACTTGTCACTGAACATCCAGGACGGCTCCCTTGTCGTGCACGGCAGGTGGCGGGTGGTCCCGCCTCCACACCTGGCCGCCTTGCGGGCTCTCTGGGAAGATCGGATTCGTTGAGTGCACACCTCTCTCCTCACCGCAGGGGACACTGAGGCACACGCGGGTCGGCGCTCAGGATCCCAGAGCGGCCTCGGGTACCTGAGGCGTGGGGAGCCCCGCAGCACCTGTCTGCAACAAACCAGGTCCTCGAGGACAAGAGCCTCTGCTAGGACAGCCCGAAAATGGAAAAGGGCCCTGCCCGCCTCCGGGGCATCACCGAAGACTCCAGAGAAATCCGCCAGACACCGACGGCTTCCTGATCACATGCCACACTTTGCCAGACGGCGTTCCCCAGCGGCTTCCCCTGTTGGCCACCAAAACTGGCAGCACTTTTGAGAAACTAAATGCAAAGGATGAACTTTGTCAAAAGACAAAGTTCCTTTGTTTCCTTTGGGATAAACGGATACATGCACATGCGTGTGCACGAGCATATGTGTGCACATCTCTGCGTGGACAGCGTAGAGGTTTGGTTGCGTGTGCACAAGCCCCTCCCCCCCCGCCGCAAGGAGCTTTGGGAAACTGCTCACCCTGCTCACCTGTGGGCAGGAAAACGTGGTCCTCGGGCTGGGGTAGGAGACTTTTTTAACCATACATTCTTTCACACTTTTTGAATTTTAAAACATGCAAATGAATCATTACATATTAAAATTGGTTAAACTGTTCCACTGGGAGAAAATTCAAAAGCATGTGCAAAGAGCAGGCTCTGCGCCCCTTGTCTTCTGCCTCAGAACCTGTCGCACCTGAAGTCCCGCCGTCCACTCCTGCTCGGGTGGGACCCAGCTAGCTCGCACGGGAAGGCAGACCCCCAGGCCGTTCCTCCGGGGCCCTGCTGAGGGAGGGGCCGGAGGGCACGGCCCCTGCCTCCCAGCCTCTGTCCCCAGGACCCCGCTCCCCACGGGCCCTGCCAGCTCTGCAAGGCCAGGATCTGGGCTGGCGAGGCCGGACCCACCGCAGGGCCACAGTCTGCCTCCGTGGAGCCAGCCCTGGAATCTCAGAAATGTCCTGTGGTCAGGCCTGAGCCTCGCTGGTGACTCAGCAGAAAGGGCCTAGCCCCGGCCCCGCCGCGGGCAGGCAGGCCCCCGTCTGGGGGTGCAGCCTGCACACCCAGAGCCGCGGCCTGTGGGAATCTGGGCCCAGTGGGCGAGTGGCCGCCGTCCAGGCCCCGTGTCCTGGCGAGGCATCCAGGCCTGGCAGGGCTTGATGTCCGGGGAGCTCCTGGACAGGGCCAGAGCCCACTGTGCCCTGACCCTGTGGCGGACCTCTGGGCCTCAGTCTCCCCATCCATAGGGGAAGGAAAACTGCAGGTAACCAGAAAGCTCAGTCATTCTGTTGCACAGGTGGCCGCAGGCAGCCACCGAGCCCTGGAACCCCGGACTCTCCCCCATAACGTGGGGATAATCAGACTTCCCATGAGCCGTCATTCCGAGGAGCAAATGAGACAGTTCAGAGTCCCCAAGACGTCAGCCACTGGGGAACACCTTGGGCTGCTCTGCGCACAACTTATTTCATTATTGACCTGACACTGCCGATCTGCGTTTCCTTCCTTCCTTCCTTCCTTCCTTCCTTCCTTCCTTCCTTCCTTCCTTCCTTCCTTCCTTCCTTCCTTCCTTCCTTTCTTCCTATTTCTGGAGACAAAGTCTTGCCCTGTCACCCAGGCTAGAGTACAGTGGTGTCATCAGAGTTCACTATAGCCTCAAACTCCTGGGCTCAAGTGATCCTCCTGCCTCAGCCTCCCAAGTAGCTGGGACTACAGGCATGCGCCACCACGCCAAGCTAATTTTCCTATTTTTAGTAGAGACGGGGTCTCACTCTTGCTCAAGCTGGTCTCAAACTCCTGAGCTCAAGCAATCCTCTGGCTTTGGACTCCCAGAGTGCTGGGATTACAGGTGTGAGCCACCGTGCACAGCCTATTTTCTTAAATAAATGTATTTTTAGAGGCTATTTCATAGCCCTGCTGTACATGGTGAGTCGATGTCACTTGCCATAAACAGATTCTACGTTAAAATTCATCCTTCACAATAGCAAAATTCCACCATCCACGTCCCACCCAAACCCAGCTCACACCTCTCCACGTTCTGGGCCGCCGGGACAGGGACACGAGTGACAGGCTTTGTGTGCCATGACAGTAGAAAGACAGGCGGAGGGGGCAAGGTTTGCACGTCAGTTGTGCAAACTTGTGTTAGGGTTCACTCGGGACTCCCTTTATCCACCACCCCCCACACACCCCCCTGCAGAGAGGCTGCGCCCCGCGCCCAGCAGCCCGGCCCCTCTGCCTGCGCGTTCTTCTCCAGAGCGCTGACTGCCGCCTCCCGGGGCCGTGCTGGCCACTTGGTCACCGTTCCTGTCCCTGAACTGCAGGATGTCAGCGCCCAGCGGGAGAGACTCGCTCTGTGCACTCCGGCAGCCCCAGTGCTCGGCCGGCGTTTGTCGAATGAATGAGTGATGCTAATGGCAGAAACAATCCAAATGTGTAAACCAAGCTGGGGTGCAGACACAACCCACCGTGCAGAAACACGGGAAATCTCTAAGAGGGAAGGCGAGGGTGTGGAAACGTATCCGTGGTGATCAATTAAATCTATGTAAACGAGTCTGCGGCCGGGGGCCAGCACGGAGCACAGGGAAGGGGCGGTGGCTTGATCTGTGGGCGAGGGAGGACAGTGGACACATTTTCTGTCCCTCTCGCTGAGATCCGAATGGGCCAGGGCGAGGCCGTCCACACGGCACAGCCATGAAATAAAACCGACCTGCCCAGCGGCTGCCCTGGCTGGCGTGAGGGTCCAGCCGGCCGGGCCTGTCTCTGGTCAGCCGCTGCGGGCAGCACCCCGCCAGCGGCCTGCTGTGTGTCTCTCTGTCCCGGGGCCCAGCCACGCCTGGCTCTCCGTGGTGCGTGGCTCCCCGGCCGGTCAATGCCCCAGTATTTCTCCGGCTGGATGCCATCCAAGCAAAGTATTTTCCATTCCCAACCAGCTCTCCCGGCGTGGGCGCCTGCCCGCCTCGGAGGTGGCTGCCCCGGCCGGGCGAGACGGAGGTTGCGGTGAGGAGCCGGCCGGTCCTGCCTGCGAGCTGGAAGCAGGGTGGGGGCATGCGGGAACCCTGGGCCCAGCCCTGGGGGACGCCAGGTGGGGTGCGGCCACACAGAGAGGACTCGGGGGTCCCTCGGGGTAACTGCCGTCAGCCACGATCGGGAGCGAAAGCAGAGAGTGGGGTTGGGGGCAGACGGAAGGCACGGCCCTCCCTTGGCCAAGAGCATGCACACAAGCTCCGGCGTCCTGCTGGTGGCACTGGGGACAGGCACCTTTGCAACAGTATTGTGAGCCCCCCCCCCCAAAAAAAAGCAAGTGGGTGTCAGACCCACACGAGGCCTCAGTGGCTCGTAGAGAGTCGATATCAGCCTCATCCTCTCCACGCGGGAGCCACTGGACACTGCTCTCCTCTCCTGAATGACTGACATGGTCGCTGACGGGCAGACCTAACTGCATGCGCTGGCGGGCGGCGGCGTGACGTTCCGCTGTTCGTGAGACAGGAGATGGGCGAGCCGGTTCGCTTGGTTCGATCGCCCCACACTGTGCCCGTGCCAGAACGGCACCGTGCACCCCGCGGGATACCGGGGTCTCGCCCTCCGACCGCCGGCGGGCTTTGGGCCCAGAGGGCAGAACGGGGCGGTCCTCTCTGCAGAGAGAGAGTCCTCCCAGCAGCTCTTTCTCATCCTCAGGATATTTCCGGCCTCCGGAGGCAACGAGGGGAGGTTGCGGAGAGTCCTTCGACGGCCCCAATGCCCTGACTTTAAGGTCTCAGGACCTCCTCGGTGTGGAGGAGATCTGGCGACCGAACGCACACACAAACACCCGTGCGCGGATGTGTGTAGCCGCTGTCCCCGCGATCCCCCCAGGCTGGACGCCACCCAAATGTCTCCCAGCCGGGGAATTGCGAACAAACTGCGGTAAATCCATTCAGTGGAATACTGCTCAGCCATGAAAAGGAGCAGCCAATACGGCCGACCCTCAAATGCATGGTGCCAAGTGAAAAGCCAGGCGCCAGGGCTACGCACTGTGCGATTCCACTACGCGAGGTTCTGGAAGTGGAGGACGAGAGGGGCAGGAAACAAATCTGTGTTTCCCAGCAGGTGGGGAAGGAGAGTCCACCACAGAGGCGCAGCGTGAGCAGGCTTTGTGGTGAGGGGCTGTCCCGTGTCTTCACTGTGGAGGGCCATACAGCTGCGTGTGTCAAAACTCACGTAACTGTGCACCTTAAATGGGCAACACAGAGTCTGACTGTGTTGTCCAGGCTAGAGTGAGTGCCATGGCGTCAGCCTAGCTCATAGCAACCTCAATCTCCTGGGCTCAAGCGATCCTCCTGCCTCAGCCTCCCGAGTAGCTGGGACTACGGGCATGCGCCACCATACCCGGCTCATTTTTTCTATATATATTAGTTGGCCAATTAATTTCTTCCTATTTATAGTAGAGACGGGAGGTCTCACTCTTGCTCAGGCTGGTTTCGAACTCCCGACCTTGAGCGATCCTCCCACCTCAGCCTCCCAGAGTGCCAGGATTACAGGTGTGCGCCACTGCGCCCGGCCAGGGCTACTATGTTTTTAATGATAGCGTGCACATAAATCTGTTGACATAGAAAAATCTCTGTGTAAAAACATTTATTTTAGGAGTTTTGGGTGCCAGTGACAGGAACCCCCACCGTTCAGCAGAACGGGGATGGTACTGACTTGTACAAGCTGTAGACTTGAGGCGCCCCGCAGCCAGGGGTGACAGTGATGTCATCGAGACACGTCTCTTCCCATCTGTGCGGCTGCTTTCTCTGTGCTGGCTTCACTCTCCGCTGCCGCCCGCCGGGGAGTTGAGTGGTCCCGCGGGATGGGGCCTGTGTCCGGGCCCCGCTGGCACCGTCCCAGGGAGCTTTCTCCCTGGCGCAGCCTGGGTCACGTGGCCATCCTGAGCCAACGCGTGTGGCCAGAGGGGAGACGCCCTCTTGGCGGTCAAGCCCACCTGACGTGGCTGCCTCCAGAGCGGAAGCGGGGCCGGGCCACGAGCAGAGTGGGCAGGACCCACGCAACCGGCCACGGAGCTAATCACGCCCGCACCGTGGGAGCCAGCGCCGTGCCTGCCCCTCCGTGTCTGCCCTCGTGAGCTGTCAACTCACGTCCACAAGGAACACCTGCACGCGAGTTTACGGCGGCTTTGCTCGTAGTCGTTTGGAGCCACCAAGATGCCCCTCAGCAGGGAGCAGGGACCCTGGCAGGGGGTCTTTTCCCACGACAGGCAGGAAGGAGCGGGCAAGCCACGGGGGCGAGGGAGCTCACCTGCGTGCTGCCAGACGACAGGGCCCACCTGGGCGAGCGCAGGAGCTGGAGGTGGCTGCGGAGACGGCCGAGAGCTCAGCGCCGTGGGGGCCGGGCGCCGTGGGGTCCAGGCGGTGGGCAGAGCAGCCGGGTGCTGTGGGGTCCGGGGTGGGGGGCCGAGCAGCCGGGTGGGGGGCTGAGCAGCCGGGCGCCGGGGATTAGGGCAGGGAAGCTGCTCTGCCAGGCGGGGCAATGGCGGACACGCGTCATCGTCTTTGTCGAAACTCATAGCACGTCGCCACCACGAGCCAGCCCGATGTCGTCTCGGGACTTTAGCCGATGACAGCGGGCTCACATCGGCTCCTCCATTGTCACAAACATGCCACCCCAGGGCGAGGTGCTCACCCCAGGGGAGCGTGGGAGAGAATATGGAAGCTCTCTGGAATTTCTTTTCAACCTACAACTGCTAATAAAAAATAAAGTTCATTGGTTAAAGAAAAAAAGAAGAAGAAAAGTGGGAGGTTGGGTGCAAGTGGCATGCTGAGAGGGCGGCACGTGGGGGCGGCTCCTGAAGGAGTGTACACGCATGTGAGCGCACACGCATGTGAGCGCACACGGCCGTGCACGCAGCTGTGCGGGGGAGCAGAGGTGGAGCACGCGCACTAATGCTCCACAGGGGTTATTCGTAGCTGCAGGTTGCAGGTGATTTCTTTTCCTTTGGGCTCACTTCTGCTGCCTAAGGCGTGCACAGATATTGCTCGTGCAACTGAAATGAATAAAAGAATGAGTCATAGACATCACCCGAGGGAAAGAGCGACGTCCTCTTGCTCTGAGACGTCTGGGACTGGTCCAAACCCAGGGTAAGCTACTAGCCATCAAGGTGCAATTAGGGACGCAGCACGGTCAAAGACAAGGTGATTTTTTGTCATTAGCATAAACAAAAGCGTTAATGTGACTCCTTCCCCCCCTGCTAAGGTAAAGTGGGTGCTCTGGTTGGGGGCCGCAGGGAGGAGAAGCCACCAGAGGCCATGCTGAGAAGGAACTTTCTTTTCCCCTTTCGGAGGGAAGCGTTTCTGCTTTGAAAGGCCCTGTTTCCGGGGGCCGGAGCCGGGATCCGCCGCCCCAGCCCGGGCGGGCACCGGCCGCAGGGCCGTCCAGTCTGCACGGCCGGCTGTGTAGGACGCCCGCGCTGGAACTGGACCCTCTTCCTGCCTGACACCCAGCAAAAGAACCCCAGGGAGGGACCTGTGCGTGGACTGTCACTGAGAGGAAGGTGCGGACCCACAGATGATGCCAAGGCCACGGGCTGGCGTGGCCAGGGCCTCCCAGAGGCGACGTGCAGCCCGAGGGTTGAGCGTGGGATCGCGGGAAAACTTTGTGCGGTCCCTAGACGCTCCGAGGAGACGGCCAGGGCGGGGCTGGACATCCACTCGGCGGCCCTAGCTGTCATCGCTGAACCGTGTCCCCCACCCCCTGCACAATTCACACGCTGTAACCCTCACCCCGCCGGGTGAGGGTCCTCACTGAAGTAATCGAGTTGAGGTCATAGGGTGGGCCCCCGGCCAATACGCTGTGTCCTTCTAGAAAGGGGAAACGTGGACACAGAGGAGATATGCCCACAGGAAGAGGCCACGTGACCACGAAGATGGCCACGTACAAGCCAGGGAGAGAGGCCAGGAACAGACCCTGCCTCATGGCCTCAGAAGGCACCAACGCTGCCGGCCCTCGGATTTGGGCTGTGGCCTCCAGAACTGCGAGACAATTCTCTTCTGCCGTGCAGGCCACCCAGGCTGTGGCTTTTTGTCACAGCAGCTTCAGGAAACCGGTACATTGGCCAGTACAACAGAGAGGGCTACTGGCTTGCTCACGGTCACACAGCACAATGTGGAGAGTGGAGTCTGTAACCCCCCACTCCCAGCCCAGGGACTGCAGTGCAGGGCTGGGGAGCCCTTTACACATGCGTAGAGCCAGACTGTCTGGGTCCAACCTGCAGCTTTGCACCTGTTACTTAACCTCTCTGTGCCTCGGTTTGGCAAGCTATGAAAGGGGCACATAATGATAGCTCCTGCCTCACAATGTTCTTGTAAGGATGAAAGGAGGTGACAGTGCGGGCTTCTAGGATGGCACCAGGCACTGTTCTAAGTGCCGGTCAGGCGGTGTGTGCTGCCAACGCCAAGCAGGTGTAGTTGCCCGGCTTCTACAGGTGGGCACCCGGGGGGTCAGGGCAGAAGGCCACATACCAGGTCTCAGCCAGGGCCACTGCCACTGGGTGCTGCTGCACGTCATAGGGGCAGCTGCGTGGAGCAGGAGGGGACGGCAGTAGCCCAAGGACAGGCTTACCTGCCACTGCACCAGGCCCCCAGAGCAGAGGGCCGTGGGGCTGGCCGTGAGCAGAGACAGACGCACCATTCCCTCCTGCACTGGCCCAGGTGAGCCTTCAACACTAACCTGGGGCATTCATTGCCATGGCCCTAGGAAGGTCACAGTGGAAGGTGCCAGACTCACGCACTCACTCATGTATTCATTCTGCAGAGCTTCGCTGATTACCTTCCTGGGGCCAGACTCAGGCTCAGAGCCACGGAGAACATGGCTGGCTGGTAGGAGTCTGAGATGGCCCCCGGCATCCCTGCCCCCCCTCCGTGTGCACACACCTGTGTTACCCCCTCCCTGGAGCGGGGCGGGGCTGCAAATACGGCGACTGTCGCTCTGTGATTAGGTGACACTATGTGGCAAAGGGGTAGGATTTCCGCAGGTGTGATTAAGGTCCCTAATCCGTTGACTTTGGGTTACCTGAAAGGGAGATTACCCTAGGAGGGCCTGAACTAACCAGGTGACTATTTTAAAAGGGTCTAGGAGCCCGAGGCTGTCTTTCCCGCAGGTCTCAGAGACACAGTCACTGTGAGGTCTACGGCTACCGGGAAATAAATTCTCCTGCAACCACGAGAGCCTGGGTGACGATTCCGGACCTCAGATGGGACCCCAGCCCTGGGGATACCTTGACTGCAGCCTCACGAGACAGGAGACTCTGCCACGCCACGTCCTGACTCCCAGCTCACCCAAACATTAAGACAATAAATCTATGCTAAAATAAATAAATAAATAAATGTATGCTGTTTGAAGGTTTTTTGTTTTTTGTTTTTTGTTTTTTTTTTGAGACAGAGTCTCACTCTGTTGCTTGGGCTAGAGTGAGTGCCGTGGCGTCAGCCTAGCTCACAGCAACCTCCAACTCCTGGGCTCAAGCAATCCTCCTGCCTCAGCCTCCCTAGTAGCTGGGACTACAGGCATGCACCACCATGCCCGGCTCATTTTTTCTATATATTTTTAGTTGGCCAATTAAGTTCTTTCTATTTATAGCAGAGACAGGGTCTCACTCTTGCTCAGACTGGTCTTGAACTCCTGACCTTGAGGGATGCGCCCGCCTCGGCCTCCCAGAGTGCTAGGATTACAGGCGTGAGCCACCACGCCCGGCCTGTTTGAAGCTTTTAAATCAGTGGTAGTTGGTTAGGCAGCGATAGAAACCCAGCTCAGAGAACACACTCCCTGAACTGGGCGTACGCCCTGCAGTAGGGAAGCTCATGACTAGAGGGGAAGAGATGCTCCAGTCCTTCATTCATTCACACCACTCACGTCCAGCCAACACGTGCAGCTGAGCTGGCCTGTGCGGGGCGTGGGCCGCCCCCAGGAGCTCAGGGTGTGGGCGGCGGGAGTTAAAGGCCATGCACGGGGACCAATGGACTGGCACGGGGTGGTGTCAGGATGGGGCACTCTCAGAGACACAGGTGCACCCCTGCTTCAGCCTCTGGGGTGCTGGGCCCGGGAGAGCCGTGGCCTGGCCGGCTGCCCCTTGTCCACTCGCGTCTGTGTGCAGGGCACCTGCCCTCCTGCCCAGACTCACCCCTGGGCTTCGGGCCTCCCCCAAACCGCCTTGAGTCCCTGCCCCTCCCCAGGGTCAGGGCGGCCTGTCTGTCCTCTCAGACTGCCCCCGCACGACTGGTCAGGTAAGTGACCAACGGTCTTGTTATCTGTCCCCAGAACATCCAAGGGACCGCCCGCCCACGCCGCCCGGACAGTGTGCTGCCAGGAGGTACCGCCCTGGGCTTTCCCATGTTTAAACATGACCCCTGACCCTGCCTGCTGTGCCCAACACGCAGAGCCCTTCAAGGGACAGGGCCACAGCCCCGGGCCCCGCTGCCTCCACGGCCACCTGCATGTCCACCTGGCTCAGGCTCACAGGGCTCCCGGCCGGAGGCAGCTGAGGGCCGCCGCAGCGTGGCCAGGGCTGGGGGCTGGCGGCTCCTTTCACACTTGGCGGGACCCCCCTCCCAGTGGGGCCGTGCTGGCACTGCCCACAGCCAGGAATCCAACAGCCTCACCAGAGCCACTTTGCAGAAAGGGAAACTGAGGCTCAGACTTGCCCTGGGGCACAGAGACATGGGGGGCGGGGAGGCCAGAGCGGAACCCGGGCCTGGTCTTTCCTCAACGGCCCGGCAGGTGACCGCCCAGGCCTGCGCTTGCCGTGCTCCTGCCGGCGGGCGTTGGCGGCGTCCGGTTTCGGGCTGTCACAAACTCAGCTGCCGCAAACACTCGCGTACAGGAACGCGCGGCCGTGGGCTCTCGCTCCCTTGGTGCACGCCCGGAGGCACAGGTAGAGGGATGTCTGGCTTCTGAAGACTCTGCCAGAGTTTCCAGAAGAGCTCGCACGGTGTCACAGCCTGCCTGCAGGGGGAGAGCCCCAGGTGCCCGAGTCCTCGCCCAGGCGAGCGTGGCCGGTCTTGCGTTGCACACGCCGGACGGGGCCAGCGGTGGCAGCGCGCCCACTGCGGGTCACCCGGGGCCCGACTGCCTGTGCGCCAAGCAGCTTCGTGCTGCCCCAGAACCACCGGTGCTCCGCTCTTCCCTTTGGTTTTGTTTGCAAGTCTTTTTTCCTCCCTGTATCCCATTTTGGAGAATTTC
The DNA here is from genome assembly GCF_040939455.1 of Microcebus murinus. Lineage (NCBI taxonomy): Eukaryota > Metazoa > Chordata > Mammalia > Primates > Cheirogaleidae > Microcebus > Microcebus murinus. The sequence goes on from NC_134107.1 coordinate 9,389,658, forward strand.
TACTGCTGTGTTGTCAAGTTCGTTATTCCTCGTTGCTATGCTAATCTGCCACCGATCTCCCTATAGGGTTTTCGGGCTTGGGCACTGTCGTTTTCCCTGTGAGGAGCCCAGCGTGGGGCTCCCTAGGTCTCCCGCCCTGTCGCCCTGGGCAGGTGCGGCACAGCCCCCGCCTGCACTCGTGCCCGGCCCCCTCGAGCTCCCCACGGCCGCCCCGCGCCACGCTGCTCCCTTTTGTGACCACGTGGAAATGCCTCCAAAGGCTTCCCTTGCGTTTGGAATAAAAGTCACACTCCTATCATGATCCACAGGTTTGCACAGCCTGGCTCCTGCCCATCCTTCCCTCGCTGCTCCCAGCACAGCCCACCACGCCTCCCGCCTCAGCGCATCGCTCGCTCCCGACCGTCTGCCAGAAACCGTACACGCATTCGCATACGTGTGAACACACGCTCATGCAGACGCATGCACACGTGTGTACACAGTCACATGTGTATATACTTGCACACAAGGCAGGCACACCCAGACACGGATGCACATGCAGAAACATAGGCATGTGCGTGTACCCGTGTGTGCACAGATAATCATATGCACACACACATGCACACACATGTGGCCAGCTCCTTCTCTTCCAGGTGACCCCGACTGCTTTTTGTCATTGTGTTATTTGCTTGTCCGATGAGCCTGGGTGCTTTTCCCTCCCCGGCAGAGTGCAACCGTGGTGCGGGCAGGGACGTGTCCCTCTTGTTCTCTGCTTCATCGCCTGCACGTTGCACAGGGCCAAGCACACGGCAGGTGCTCAGCGAGTGAACGAGTGAGTGAGTGAAGGGCGGAGGGAGGGAGGGGTAGATGGAGGGAAAGGCAGGGAAATGGCTTTGAACCTGGCCCTCCCGCCTCCACGCAGTGGCCGTGGCCAGCCAGGGAAGCCCTGGGCCCTGCCTGTGGTTGACAGGCACCAGGAATCGCCCGTGTTGGGCGGGCCACACTCGTCCTGCCCTCGGGGCTGCACGTCCTGCGTCCTGCGTCTTCCCAGCCCGGTCTCCTCCCTGGCACAGTTCCTAGAGCACGGTGGCTGCTCAGTGGGCGCTTTGTTGGAAGAATGACCACTAATGGCCAAGGTCTCAGTGGGAGACACCCCACTTGTCCAGCTGTCACGCTCCCCCCGCCAGCACCCCGTCCCTCACTACTCCTGCTTCTGCATCATTCTCACTCTCCGCAAAAGAGCCGCGAGCCTGAGTCCCGTTCCCTGGGCCGGGAGCCTGTGGGACGGGAGCTGCCCCAGGCCTCTGTGTGTTCCGAGAAGCCGGAGGGGGTGGCGGGGATGAGGAGACGAGGGTGTGGATTGGAGGAGCCTGAGCTGCTGGGGGCAGGGAAAGCCGCGTGAGTCCCCCGGGGCCCTCGCTTCATGGCGATGTGCCGTGACCTCCGTTTGATGGCCGTCCCGGAGAGATCCACTGTGCTTCCACGCCGCCCCCAGGAGGGACGTGGCCGCCCTCTCCTTCCAGAGGGAGTGAGCTTGCCCCTTGCCCTGTGGTGCTGGGAGCTGCCTGGAACAGGGCTGTGGGGCCGGGAGGGGGTGGGGGAGGGCCGCGCAGGGCAGTGAGCAGGGCTGCTCCACCTCTGGCGCACATCCTGGGGTGCCCCTCACGTGTCAAGGGAGGGCAAAGCCACACCCCTTGTCTGGGGGGTGCCAGTGTAGCCCCCTAACTGGGCTCCATCGCCAGGTGAGCAACAGGCAGGTGTGGCCCATTCCCAGAAGGAAGGAAAAGAACAGTCCTACTCTTGGCTGATCACAGACACGTAAGTCCAAGGCCAGGGCGCCGCGTGCCTGGACCCCTCTCGCCACACGGCGTCTCCACTCCCCACTCTGTCCCTGTCAGTCTTTCCCGCCTCCCACCTCCCAGAGGACCCACCTGGCTTCCTCCTGGGGACACTGGCTCTGGGACTGAGGGAGCCACCACGGGCTCCACCCTGGGGCTGGGGAGACGTGGTTTATCCCTGCGTCCCGAGAGGGGCTCACAGAGGAGTAGCTTACCCCCAAATCCTGGCTCTCCTCCCTAGAGACTGCCCCACTTCATGTCATTGGTGGGGTGATTGGTGTCACCTGGGCCTGGGCCGGCAGCTGGGCTCCCGACAGCACAGGTGGGTGGGGAGGGGGCGGGAGAGCATGGGGTTCCCGGATGGAGCTGGTGGGGGGCAGTGGTGGGGTTCACTGAGGCGGGGAGACGGGGTGGGGGCCTGGGAAAGGCCTGGGGAGAGGAACCCAGAAGCCCAGTGTAGACACGTCTGGGAGACCCCAGGGGGGGACGGCCGGTGGACAGCCGGATGTGCGGGCCCAGAGTTCAGCGGAGGGGTCGTGGCTGCAGGCTCGGATTTGGAAGTCATCGGCGTGAGGATGTTTCAGTCCATGGGAACCGATGAGGTCACCGTGGAGAAGGGCAGAGAGGAAAGAGAAGAAACCAAGGAACCCCAAACCCCGCGAGACCAGACAGCGGGCGGTCAGGATCCCAGAGTTTCGAGCACGCCCCATCCCCAGCCCAAGCACCGCGCTGCCCCAGGCACGCACCAAACCACGCATGAAACCCCGAGGCTGAACCAGGGGTGCTCAGGGGTCTTGGGTGGGGGGCGGGGCAACACTAGTGAGGTGGGAGAGAAGAGGGAGACGGGGGTGAGGCCAGGCTGGGACCACCTCCACCCCCGCATGGACAAACAGGGAGACTGAGGCGTGGGAGGTGAAGTGCTGCCGGGGCCACACAGCCCGTGCGAGGAGCTGAGATTTGCTGAGCCAAAGCCCGGAAGCTCAATCTTGGCGACATCTGCAGAACTGCAGAGACGATCTGCAGAGACTTTCTGAAGCTTGCTTTTTTCTCTCCACTTGCGAAATTGCAATGCCGTGCTCAGGTCAGCTAAGGAAGCTGCAGAGCCGTCCGGTTCCCCGTGGGAACTGCGCCTCCTGTCCCCACCCTGGAGGGTGTCCCCCGCCCCAGCCCTGGCCTTTCCACTTCCAGGCCCTGGGGGAGGGAGGGCCAGGACTGAATTCCTGGGGCCTGATGGTGCGGGTGGGAAGACCCACCTCCCCGAGGTCACTGGCTCATGAATTCGAAGGATCCTCCCAGCAAGAGGTGAAACCGGAGACCCTGTGAAACCCAAGGCCGACAAAGGCCCCGGCGGGAGGCCTGGGCTCAGGAATGGGGCGAAGCTGGGGCCTTCGGGAAGGGGGGCAGGCTGCCCAGCGGAGAGGAGGGGCTGGAGGGGCCCCACGTGCTCTCAGACATCCTGGAGTCCCACGCCCCCCCCAAACGCTCCCTTCCCATCACTCCCCAGAAGGGTCAGGGAGGAGGGAGGGGACCCCACACCAAAAGTCGGGGCCTGGAGCCTGCCTGTGAGTGTAGGGCCACACCCTGGGGGATGGGAGCCCCGCACTGAGTGGGGGTCTTACAAGTGGGTGCCTCAGAAGACCAGAGACCTTCCCCGCCTGGAATCTAACCAGGAATATGGGCATCAGACAGCTCCAGCACTTCCACTGCTGCTGTGTGACCTCAGACAGTTCACTGCCCCTCTCTGAGCCTGGTGTCCAGGAGCAAATGCCCTTGGTGTGAGTGCTCAGTTTCAAGGGAGGGCAGGCTCCCATCGCTGGTTGCCCACATCCTCATCCTGGGCCGAAGGTCGGGGATTTGAGCTGCGGAGACAGGCAGGGGCCGGCTTCTTGCTCTTTGGGTGGGCAGCTGGTGGGAGGGTCCATCCGGGGCAAACTGCTATCTTTCCTGGCTGCTATCTGGTTCTTCCCCTCTTGCGTGTCCCTTTGTTCTTCTGCCACTCTCTTCTGAGGCTTCTGGGACCTTCGAATTCACCAAACACTGGGGCGAGATGGGGATTGGAAACACACAAGCCCACTCTAATTCGACCTTCCCTGTGCAGAGGAAGAGATGAGGCCTTTGTCCCCGGGCAGTGCCTCTTCCTCGGAAGTCTTCAAATGGCCCCGAATTCCCTGGCAGGCCCCTTCTTGCACAACCCAGCGGAATCTGCTGGACAAAGGCCACTTGGGAGCTAATTGGGAAACAGGTGACAGTGAAGGAGGTGTCCTGGGCAGAAGGCATCGGCTGCAGCCCCCGCCGGAGGCAACGTTCCCGGGTGTCTGAAGTGTCGGATCAGCTCGCACCAGGCAGAGCGGGAGCTCTGAGCCAAACCTGCGGGGACTTGAAGGGGGACGTGGCGCCGAGCGTCCCTGTCACCCTGCCTGCCGCCTCTGGATTCTTCTGCTAGGTGTGGGGTCGTCGGGACTTCCAGGCAGCCCTCCCTCTGCCCAGGGCCCAGGGGTGTCGGGGCAGCCCTGCTGGGGGACGGGCCTGGCGCGCTGGCCGCCCAGGTCGCCGAGTGACCAAGCGCTCCCCAAGCGGCTTTCCCAGCCCAGCCACCACCTGGCAGGTGATGCACAGAGGCCTTGCCTGGCTCCGTGAACCTACAAATTGTGTCACGGCTTCATTAGACGTTCAGCGACCGCCCGTTAGATGACTGATGCCAGCCGGCACCCTGGGAACTGCAGGCACAGCAGCGAACCGGCCAGAGACCCCGCCCTGACGGGGCCCGCGTCCCCGAGGACGAGGAGAGAGGGGACACCAGGCCGGCAGGGGCCTGCGGAGCCAGGGGCGCCCGGAGCTCGGGGGCGCGGAGGAGGGAGGAGGTGTGGCTTGGACTGAGTCCCCCAACAACATCCACGGGTTGCCGTCCTCACGCCCAGCGCCTCGCAAGGTGGCGTCATCGGGAGACAGGCCCCGAGAGGCCATCGCGCGGGCTCTGATCCGCTGGAACTGGCGTGCTCGGGAAAGGGGCATTTGGACACAGAGGCTCGCACCGCCCGTCTGTGGCCCTTTGTGGCGGGGCCCTGGCAAGCTAGTGCGGGAGGCTGCGGAGCGCCCTGGGGGTGGTGACTTCAGTGAGGAGGTCTGGGGCAGCCCCACGGAGCAGAGGCCTCGGGAACGGACCCCACGTGCCCACTCACCCTGTCCTCCGCCCACGCCCGTGCCCGCGCCTAGCAGGGACGTGGCTCGGGGCTGGGACAGGAAAGGAACACAGTGCCAGGGGTGGCCAGTCCCCTCCGTCCCTCGAGGGACGTCCAGCCAGGAACCGGGGCCAACCCGAAGCCCACAGAACGCGCCCGGGCCCGTCTCAGGACGGCCCTCCTATCACCGGGACTTCGGACCTGTGTGTTTGAGGAGGAGGCTGCGGTTTCAGTCTGGCCCCGCCGTGTTGCCGCTCCCTGTGGTGCAAGCAGCTCAATCTGCAGTTCAACGCGCAAACCCACTCTGGAATTACACCCTGAGAAGCGTCTCTAAAGACTGTTGTATTCGGCCAACGGAGGGGAATGGACGATTTATTAAAATTAATTGCCTCAATGTGTCTGTTTTGTCAGTCCTCACACACCCTGGTGAGGTAAGTTCTCATATGGTGCCCATTTTACAGATGCCAAGAAAGAAAAACGAGGCTCAGAGACGAGTTGGTCCTCCCGCTGGAACGCAAGCCAGAGGCGGGACGGGACCCCGGGTCTGGCTCCCAGAGCGGGGGCTCTCCCCGCAGAGCCCCAGGATCAGCATGGGTCTCCAGGCATGGAGCATCCTTCCCAGGCGTCCATGAAGGGGTTTTAGCTTTCGAAAAAAACCCACGCATCTGCCCTAGCACTTGAGAGGGAGCTAGAAACTTGCAGCCAGGGCCTGCAGTCCGTATGGGGAACCTGCTGAAGGTTGGGGTCCTCAGGCCTCAAAACCACGTCCTCCCCGGCCACCCTCCTGTGTGCGGAGCCGGCTCACCTCCCTGGGAGGAGGGGCAGTCGTCTGGAATGTTCTTTATTGATAGATATTACAGCAATTTGCTTTTCCCCTTCCTGCAGGGCGTTGAGCACGGTGCAGGGCCCTCTTGCAGCCATCCCGGGTTTGAGGTGCTTCTGAAACAGCCAGCTCGGGTTCCAATGCCCTTTCAGCCCAGCCCAGCACACGGGACCATGGTCTCCACGTGTCCCCGGGACTGTGACCCAGCCGCTCACACGTGTCATCTCGGGGAGCCCACCTAACGTCGGGACCCCCACTCTCCACGGCTCGCCCAAGCGAAGCCACTGGGGCGAGCCCCACGGGCCAGGGCCCAGGCTCGCTGGACTCTGGGGACAGTGCCCGTCCCCGGCCGGGAGGACGGTGTGGAGGAGGCGTGCGGCACACGGGCGCACGTGCCCGGCCCACTCGCTGGGCCGCAGCACCGCCAAGCTGCCCAGGCCCTGGCTGCTTTCTCCCCTCCCACCAGGGCGGACAGGTGTAGACAAACAGCCGCCCAGCCCTCGGGCCTGGCATCCCAGGAATGTGACCGGCCGCCCACGCCGCTGACCCCTGCCCCAGCCCGGCTTGTTATGTCTGCCCGGCCCTCCTGCCCTTCCTCTGAGCCCCTCGGCGCCCACCGCCCAGTTCCCAGGGCCACGGCGCTCACCGTTCATTAACCAGGGGGAGAAAGCTCGGGACCGAGGGCCGGCCGGGGCCTGCGCCTCCCAGGCCCCACTCAAAGGGCTGGGCCGCCGCGCTGCCCTGAGGAACGGAGCCTCTTGGAGACAGAGAGACAGAGAGACAGAGAACCCTCCAACCCAGACATTCCGCTCCAGTTTCAAGCCCAGCCTGGAAGGTCCTCTGGTGAAGGGGTTCCAGCCCCCAATGTGTCTTTTTAAGTGATCATCCCCCAAAAGCCTGGGGGTGGGGCAGGGAGCTCTGACCTCAAGGGTGGCCTTGAAGTGCCGAGGGTGGCCCGCAGTGGGACTCCGGCCTCCAGAGCAAGGTGGCCGCAGCTCCAGCCAGCACCCAGGGCCTGATGACAGTGGGGGACTCAAAAAGGCCGGACTTGAATGGGCATATTTCTCGCTTATTCTTTCCACTAACCCTACAATGAAGGCAGACAGCTCCATCTCACAGATGAAGAAACCGAGTCGCAAGAGGTTAAAAGGGCACCAGATCGCAGGGGGCAGGGCCAGGCTCCTTCCTTGGTGCATCTGGCACTCAGAGGAGGCTCTGACTACACAGCTAGGACGGCACCAAGACGTCCCTGCTGCTTCTGGGTGGGTGTGGGGGCAAGTCAGCCCCGGCCGGAGTAGAGACCAGGAGCGACAGGCGGAGAGGCTGGGAGAAGCCGCCTGGCTCTGAGTGGCTCAGGTGTGGCCGGGGGTGAAAACCTCAAGGCAGAGGCACTGAAGGCCCTTCTTGTTCCCTGATCAGCCAGTTAGCTCCAGGACCAAGGTGAGGCCCTGGTAGGGCCTGGAGGGTGGGGTGGCCCTGCCCCCAGCCCCGACAGCCTGTTGTCCTAGGCAGGGAGTGGGGAACAGGGAGTGGGGGACAGCTACTCAGGGCCAGAGAGGTGTTCTCAGCACAGGCGAGGTGTGGGGCATGGGCACCCCCAGGGGGCCCTGGCAGCTGAGTGACAGCTGGGGACAAAGCAGAGGACAAATGCGTCAGCCCCCAGATCCACGCTGGCGCCTTGGGAACTGGGCGTTGCATCTGGGGAAGCCGCTTGCCCCTTGTGGCTGCCTCCATTCCATGGGAACACAGCAAGGTGGACCAACCAGATCTCATGCTGTCTTCCGTGTGGCCACCGTTGGGTCCCCAGTTTCCTCCCAGGGACCACGCACGGCTCCAGCTCCCCCTCCACCCCTTGGATGTCACACATTTGCACCCACTGCCAGGACGAGCTCTGTGTTCCCGAACCTCGTGAGGGCTGAGGGCTCTACTACCCACCCTCGTCCTGCAGGGAGCCCTCTCGCTCCCAGCCGGAGAACCCTGCTGGCTCCAGGTCTGCGGGACAGAGCCCTCAGGCCCCACCTCTGAACGCCCAGCCTCATTCTGAGACACTCAGCCCCCCTCGTCCCCTCCCTGAGACCTGCCACTGTCCCCCTGGATGCCCCGGGCCCGTCAAGGCCCCACACCTTTGTGCATTCTGATCCCCTACCTGGACTCCTCTTCCTCCTGGCAGTGACTCCCCTTAAGGCTCAAGTCAGCACCCCCTCCTCCGGGAAGCCTACCAGTTGTACTGGTGGTGCCTTCCGCCCACCTCTTCCACTTAGAGCCCCGTAGGAGCTGCATGCCCCCCCACTCCACACACCCAAAGGGGAACCTGCCCATCGGAACTTGTTTGCAAAAGGGGTCTTTGCACATGTCATCAAGGTGAGGATCGCCAGATGAGATCATCCCGGCCTGGGGTGGGCCCTAAATCCAGGGACAAGTGTCCGTCTAAGAAGAGAGACACAGAGAGACCGGGGAGAGAGGGGTCAGCTGCACAAAGCCGCCTCCGGGCGGAGCGAGGACCCCGGGAACCTGTGTGCAGCCCGGGGCTCGCCGCCCACCGCCTGCTCTGCTCAGAGAGACGCACGAACACGGCCTCGCGACGGCGGAGGCGGAGGGCGCAGCCACGCGGCCACAGCCCAGGAGCAGCCGGCATCGCTGGAGCCCCCAGAGGCTGGAGAGAGGCCCAGGACAGGGTCTAACCCACAGCCTCTGATCGCAGGCTTCTGGCCTCCAGCTCCGAGACAGAGGGAGCCTCTGTTGCATCAAACCACCCAGAGTGTGGCAATGTGCACAGCAGCCCCAGGACTCTCACACAGCCCAGTCCCTCCTCCCCAGCCGCTGTGGCCTCACATTCCTCTTCTGGACTGTGTTTGAGTCATGGCAATAATATCTCAATAAATGAGTGTTAAAGGAATTCACTTGTCACTGGGTATTTCCAGCTGAAGGCTCAACTCCTCCCAAAAGTTTACAGGGACAGCTCATGCCACTTCTTGCAAACATGACAAAAGCAGGGAGCCAGGGCTCAGGTGCAGGTGCGTAAGAGCGATGTCGCACCTGGTCGATGTACCAGGCTGGGCTACTGTGACAGGAGAGCCCAAAATATAGTAGCAGAAGCCAGGTTGTTGGTTTCTCTTTCTCCCAGGAGCCCAGGCAGGACATCCAGCACTAGTATGGCGGCATGACTGGCGACCCAGGATCCTTCACCCTTGAGGGTGCCCTGTCTACAAGGCCCATCACGCCTTGTCTGTCCCCCACCTGTGCAGGGGGGAGAGGAGGGCCGAGCTTGCTGCTCAGCGGCAGGATGTGACCACTGCCCAGTACCCCTCTGTCCACGGAGCCGTCACGCTGCACACGCCAGGTGCAGACGGCACCACTGAGGACAGCCCGCAGCCCATTGGCCAGGGCACCAAAGACCTAGCTACAAGGAGGGCTGGAAAACGAAATTTTAGCCGGGCAGCCACGGCCCTGCTCAAACCGCGCTCTGCAGAGCAAATGTGGTTTCGGGAGGTCTGAGAGGTCGAAATTATTTTCATGAAGACGCTGAGACACGAATTGCCTATTTTCCTTTCATTCTCTCATGAGCGTACAGTGCATGACCCGTGATGACACCGCCACGCCGACAGCTAACGGAGTGTATGCTTGGCAAGGTGCGTGTCTCCCATGTTTCTGTGTTTTCATTTCTGGTGCAGTGAGTAGCAACAGGTGAAACAAAATCTCTCTGGGGTCCCCAAGATGCAAATGGGCCCTAAGACCAAAAGTTTCCCAAACTGCTGAGCTAGGAGATAAAAACAGACATTTTGGCCGACAACTGGCAGAAATAGAGGATACAGCTGGAAACTTACAAAAGTCTGTCTGGCTCAGCCTCGGCTGCACACCCAAGGGCTCACACACCCCCTGGGAGGCCAGAGTCCGGCTCGTGGAAATTTGGGAACAAACATTTCTCGCCAGTTCCGATCCTAACTCCTGCAGCAGTGATTCGGTGTGGGGCCTGGTGCTCAGCGATCCATCTGCATTTTGCCACTGAGGCCTGGCATCCATCCCTGTGGCCGTGTGGCACAACGGGTGTGCACCTGGGCTTGCTGCTCCCAAACTGTGGGACCTTTTGCAGAAGACACTGAACCTCTGTTTTCTCATCTACCAAGAGGGATGGCCGCGACTTGCAGAAAGCAGTTTGCACGGTCCTAATGTGGAAGCTCCACGAAGTGCCAGCTCCGGCCACACACAGGGTGCATACACATATGGGCAGAGAAGTCCCTGCTAGCGGAGTTGATTCTCTGAAATGCCCCCAAATCCCACTCTCCTTCGCACCAACCTTCCGTGACTCCCCAGGGTGCTGAAACACCTCCTCGCTCTGGCATTCAAGGCCTTCCTCGCCCTGGCCTCAAAAAGGAGCTTTCTGTATGGCTTTAGAGCCCGGATTCTGGTGAGTCGGACTTCCCCCGAGCACGGGGTCCTCCCGCTAAGAGCAGGCCCTGCTCTGCCTGCCACACAATCACTTCATCTGGGGAGGGGAGGCCGGAAGCAGGCCCATTAACCACGCTCTCCCTAACGAGCATTTGTAAACACATGCCTTCTTTATAACATCAGAAAACAGAACATGTTTTCCTACTTAACAGGAAATGCAGTGGAATGACTGGATTCCCTCGCCGGGGCCCCAGGCCTCACATGCACGGGTATATGAAGCTAGGACAAGGCCAGTGACCAGGAGGGGGACCAAGCCCCCGCTGGTCTGCGGGAGAAGTTCCCAGCAGTTTGCACATGTCAGGGCCCCCTCCTCCAGCAGCCCCGCCTCTGTCCGCAGCAGCGCTGCCTGCTCGGGCTGGAAGGCTGCAGTTCTTTCTCTGAAACCGGAGCCAGCCCAGGCCATAGGCAAAGAAATTCATTTCTAACCATGCAAGCCCTTTCACTGTCACAAGATCTTGACTCAGGGAAGCCCAGGGGCTATTGTCAGGAGCTGCAGCCAAGCCTCAGAATGACACAATTGCAGCAGAACCCTGAGAAGTCCGCAGAATAAAAAAGTAGAAAATCCCCTTCCCCTCCTCCCTTGGCGGAGGGGCTGCGAGGTAGGCGGCTGCGCGCTGCACCATTCATGCTGCAGGACAGACGCCCCCCGCGGAGCGGAGACCGGGCAGCTGCGGCCGCTGATTGGGCCTCGCGTCCAGGGCGCCAGCCAATCGGCGGGCTGGGAAGCCGAGCCATTCATGAAAGCGGCGCCGGGGACGCGCGGGCGGGGCGCGGCCAGCTCTGTGCCTCGTGGTGCCCGTCCTGCCCCGGCCGTGCAGCGCTGGCCTCTCGGGCAGACCCCAGCCCAGGCTGCGGCACAGGCCAGGCTTTCTGCAAGCGCCTCCCGGGCAGGGCCTGGCGGCCACACTCTGCCTCCTTCAGTCAACTGTGGCCATGAAGTCATTTTTTTCCCTGCTGATTGAAATCATCTGTTTTCAGTTCCCTGACAAATTCATTGAGTTCCCTCCGAGGCTGGGCCCCTCCGCTGCTGAGTCTCCGCCTGGAGCCGGGGCCCAGACCCACACAATTTCATCTTCTTGGATTTGCATGGTCTCGGGTTTCCAGAGCCCAGTGAAAGCCGTGTTTGTGTGGGAGAGGGAGAGTGGGCTTGGGCAGCCCCCTGGGAGGGTACTTCCAAGAGGGCTGCTTGCCTGGCCTCTGGACCCTGAACCCCGCCCTTGGACCCGCAGATTCCTGGGGCCCCCTGACAGCATGGCCAAGGAAGGCCCAGAATCCTGCACGCCCACTCTCTGAAAAGGGAAATGCCGAGCGCAAGGCCAGCCTCATCTCCGCCCATCTGCAGGATGGGCCGCTCACTTCCTCTTGTGGTCCAGCAAGTGGCTTAAAAAACACACTCATGCACAGGGTTGTCTTGGTTGGGGGGGCCTTCAGTGCCTGCAGGGAGAGGGGGGGATTCGCTTTTGCATCTGCCCCAGGGCGCATGCTGGCTGGGCCCTGACCCCACCACCTGGCCTCCTCTCTGAGCCTCAGTGTCCTCCCTGTAAAATGGGTATAAGAGCAGCTCAGTCACCGCAGCGGCCCCGCTCAGGGCCTGGTGAGTGGCGGGAGCTTAGTCACCAGCATCGGTTGTTGGTGGTGAAGGGAGCAGTGACACAGAGACAAGAGAGGCTCAAATGACACAGAGCCACAGGGAGCTCTGAGGACACCCCTGTCTGCAGCCACCGTCACCCCCAATGACACAGCAACAAGGCCGCTGAGAGTGTGAGCAGGCAGGGAATTTTGTCAATGGAAAGATTTCTTCACAGCAAGTGTTTCGCAAACCCCTCCTGGGCTGTCAATAATGAGCGTTGGCTTTTTGACTTCCAAGTGTGTTACATAAGCCTAAGAGGCTGGGCAAAAAAAGAGCAAAAAGCATGCGGCTGGAGACAGTGGGCGGGCAGGCGCTGCAGCTGTTCAAACTTTCGGCCACCTTTCCGGGCCTCGAGGACTCCCCACTCTCGGGCCTGTCGGAACCATGCTGGGGAATGCGAGGTATGAAACCCGGGAGAGGGGAGCCCAGGAAGACAGGCCTGCAGGGAAGGCGGAGGGTGGGTCTCCTGAGCAGCCACACCCCTCTCAAAGGCGGGACCCCAGCAGCCTCCCCGCCCTGGGCCCACCCCAGTTGGCTCGGTGGCACCCATGCAGGGAGGAGGTGCACCTGCAGGGACAGGAAACTGAGGCTGGGGACAGGCAGGGTGAGGGCTGCCCTCCGCGGCTGGGCCCTCCCCAGGCCACGTGAGCCCAGGAGGTGGGGGCCGCCAAGCACAAACAAAGGAAGCAGACGGAGGAGGTGGCCACGTGCGGAAGCTAGATCCCATTTCTCACTTCTGCTCCGGGCTGAACGGGCTTCTCTTTTCATCTGTTCTCTCAAACTGGAGGGGTTGGAGGTGGAAAGGCCCACGGCCTCCTTGCCTGGCCCCTGCACGCTGGCTTTGGCAATGCAGATACAACTCACAGATGCTTGGTGACCCATTTGAATGTGGGGTCAGATCCTAGGTGAGTTTGCACTGGTTGCTCACCCCCTGGGCCTTTTTTTTCCCCATGTGCAGAGGGGTGGCCGCCAGGAGCCTCCACAACCAGCCTGTGGAGACGGCTCTGAAACGCTTTCAGTGCCTCGCAGGTGTAGGGTGTCTTAAACCATGAGAGCACGTGACGTGGCATTCAGAAATTGTGAGCACAGTTAGGAAGTGTATTCGTCAGAATGGACTTGGTCATGCTGCAGTAACAAACAGTCCCCTAAATCCAAATGGCTGGACGCAGGGCCAGCAGACTTTCTCTGTAAAAGGCCACATATATATATTTTAAGCTTTGCAGGCCGTTCAGCCTCTGTCATGACTCCTCAGCTCTGTCATTGTAGCACAAAAGCAGCTGCAGACAGGACATAAACAAATGGGCTGTGTGCCGATAAAACTTTATTGACAAAAATAGTTAGTGAGCCAGATTTGGCCCACAAGCTGACATTTGCTGAGCCTTGGCTTAAAATCACAAAGATTTGCTTTCCTCTGGTGCCACACATCTAAGTGGGAGTGGAGACTGCTCCAGGGACCCAGGCAGGTGGAGGATCAGTGTCCACCCAGGCTTCTAGCGCCACGGAGACCAGACTCAGGGGCTGGCTCTCAAAACTTCTGCTCACAGGGGACCCAAGTCCCTTCCACTCACTGGTCAAGCAAGTCATGTGGCTACATCTGACTTCAAGGGGGACAAGAACAATCCTACTATTTGTCCAGAAACCAGAGAGCTGGAAATATCTATAAATGGTCTTCAGTCTTCAACCTCCCAAGCTGGAAGACCTCATTTCTGGGCCCCTCCTTTGCCACCAACTGGCTTTGTGACCCTTGGCAGCCCCCCCTTCCTGGCCTGTGGTTCCCCACCTATAAGAAGGTATCGAGCAGCAAGTATCCACCTGCCCTTCCCCCACCGTCGTGGTCTCTGCTTTTCCCAGCGGGGGATGAGAAGTTTATTCCCACTGCCCATCCGTGGGGCAAGGACAGGGTGTCACTGAGGCCAGGGGAGGACCCGACATTTGGAGGGTCTTCCAAACACCCCAAGGTTTGAACCTCCACACTCTTCTCCCTCGTCCTCCCACAGAGAATCCTCTGACTCCGCAGATTTGCAGTCCCTTCCGGCGTCAGCTGTGCCCCGTGGGGACAGCCAACGGCGTCCAGTGCCCCTGAGCACCGGATCTCGGAAACCAGTGCAGCGTGGAAGGAGGTGACCAAGAACGATCCCTTGTCGGGTTAGAAGAGGTTCATCGTTTAAGGAGGAAACTTGGATTTGGGAGGCAGGGTGTGGGGAAACACAGAGCCCAGGACTTCTGCTGGATCTGCAGAGGGTCGTTCCATCAGAAAAAGGAAAATCTTTGCGAGCGAAAAGTGGAAATTCTAAACATAGAACCCAGAAGGTGGGGAAGTGAAAAATTCTTCCTCATCTTCCCCCAACCCTTGTGGTTTCCACCCCCATCTCGACCCGCGTCTTTTGCCCTTGCCTTCCAAGGTTTGGGGGTGGAGTGTGCGGAGGAGGGGGTGGAGGGGGTGGGAGGCTAAGACTGGGGAGGACGTGGAAGCTGTGTCATGTGTGGATGGTCGCTTGCAAAAATGCAACCTTATGTGGCTGGCTGGCACGCACCCAGGTGTGGGGCTGCTGGCCGACGGGCAAGTGGCCAGTGGCCGGTGCTGGCTGCACCTTTCCGGAAGGGTGGGCTGAGCCTCTGGGGAAGCAGACAGAGAGCTCAGGGCTGCAGCCATGCCCTGCAGAGCAGGAACTGCTCGCTCTGCTCAGTGGCGAAAGGCCCAGCCGCCCTCTGCTATGCTTTTGTTGAGCCCTAGAAGGCCTGGGTAGCGCCCCTGAGTCCCTTGTGTCACTGTGGACATTGAGAGATGGGCTGTCCCCAGTCTAAAGCCAGCTTGTGTCCCTTGGGAGGAGCAGAGCCTGTGATGTCACACTCTCGGCCCAACACAATGTTCCTGGCACGACGGGTCACTCGGTGCGCCCACCAATGGCCAGCACAGGCACCGTCCCGCAGCCTCCCCGAGTTGCCAACATGCGGATCGTGCGTCCCCGTTCCAGGCCTGGCTCCGTTCGGGGTTGGCTGAGGCTCCGTCCCCCACCCTGCCTGCCAGCGGGGCCGGAATTAGGCAGAATCCTGCAGCCTCCGAGAGTCAGGCGTTTCCGACAGCTCTTCCTGCCGGAGTCAGGGGCCAAGACGGGATGGGGTCAGCAGAGCCCTACCTCCAAAGGCTCGCCACTAAAAATAGGCCTGTCTTCCTGTGTCCAGGGCTCCGCCACGAGCCCTGCAGGAAAACGTCTGTTTCCAAGGCGCAGGGAGCATCTGGACGCCCCGACTGGCCGCACGCTTGTGGTCAGCCCACAGCCAAGTGTCACCGGGGCCCCGGAGGCGCTAGCTAGCTCTCCCTCCCTGGGGGCTCCCGTCCCCTTCTTCAGGAAAACCGTGCGCAGGTTTGGAGCCTGAGTCCCGGCAGGCCCAGTGCCCGTGCAGAGCCTGGCCCGTGTGCTCCGGGGACACTGAGGCGAACCCAGTGGAACTTTCTCTTCCCGCAGCTCTGGGAGCCCGTGGCCACCCAGCCCGTGCACAGAACCGGGGGCCGCCGCCCTGGGAGGGCCGCCCTGAGCTGCCGCTGTGTCCCCACCTCGGAGGCTCGTCCGGCCACCCGGGCGTGAGTCACGGCCGTGCTCTGGGCGCTGCCGCGGATTCAGAAGCGACGTTTCCTGCAGATAAGCGCTAAGTGGCAGGGAAACCTGGCCTGCCCGCTGCGAGATAGCGCTTCCTCCAAAGCCCCCCAAGCACTAATTAGCCATTCCAAGCATAGTTTCGGCAGCGTTTAGGGATTTCCTCATCAAAATAAACTTCCTCCCGTGTTATCTTCATTTTTGGCATCTGGCGTGATCCTTTTTTGTCTTATTTATTTATTTTCTTTCACTCCGAGATCCAGGGTGGATGTGCTCAGCCCTGCTGCGGGCGGGTGGGCAGGTGAGGACTGGGGAATGCTGGCGGCGGCCGCCCACCTCCCGTGCAGGGGCTGCCTCCGCCTTGCCCCCTGCCTCCCTGCGGGCTGCTGTGGCCAGGCCGCTCTGCAGCGGGGTGGGGGTGTGGGGGTGCGGGGGGTGGGGACACGGCTCCACCGCAGCTGCCTCCCCCTTCCCTCCGGGCCCCACCGCCCTGCAGTTCCAAGCCTGGGTGCCCAGGCCCCATGGTCAAGGCCACTTAGTCCCGAGGGAGGGGCCCCCAATCCTTGGGGGTCTGATGAGGGGACTTCCACTTGGGCCCCCACGGGACAGCTGAGCAGCTGGAGCATGAGGTAAAAACCGAGCTGGAAAGTTGTTCATTTGCAACTTCCTCCTGGAAAGGAGCCCCTGGCCAGTGCCGTGGGGCCGGGAGGGCCTGCTCTGTGTACCCGTTTCCAGGCATCCCGGCTGTTGCTTCCTGGGGCTCCAAACATGCCTCGGAGGGCACATTTTAGCCACAATAGGTGATTTCCTGAAAGATCTGCTGATGCCCGGGTTGAGGGGCCTCTCTGAGATGGAGCTAGATAAGACAGTTTTGTTTGGGGCTGGACGATTTGTCAGGAAATGAGGTAGAGGTTGGTAACGGAACTGGTGTCAGTGTGGACTGTTTTGGGGGGGAAGTGTCCCTAGAAGGCCCCCATCAGAGCCTTCTGAGCACAGCCACGTGGGGGCTGCAGCCTGGCTCTGGGAGGAATGGGATTGCCCGCCTGGGAGATGCTCCCGACGCCAGCAGTGGGGAATTTGGGGCCCTCCCTGCAAAGGATGGTTGTCCAGGCCAGAGCCCAGAGCATGGGGGGCGGGCTTCACCTAACACGGGGGCGTTTCTGCCCCGGAGCTGGGTGGCTGCGTCCTCAACCCAAGGCTGGCTGGGTAGAGCCCGAGGGGCTGGGCGTCAGGGGCCACATGACAAGGAAGGAGGGAAAGGGAAGGCCAGGTGGGTGTATGGGTGGGAGGACGATGGCTGACGGATGAATGAGTAGATGGATTATGGATGGATAGTTGATGGGTGGATGGATGGAAGGAAGGAAGAAAAGAGGGAAAGGCAGAAGGGAGGGAGGGCAGAAGGGAGAGAAGACAAGACGAAGAAAAAAATGAAAGAAGGAAAGAAGAAAAGATCAAATTGGTTTTAACTGTGTGATTTTGTAGGGCACTTCCCTTTTTTTTTTGGAGAGAAGAAAGGAAGAAACAAATTAAACGCCTTTGGTGGATGCAGTTCAGCTGGGTGTGGAAAGCCCACCTCCCAGGCACACAGGGTGGTCCGTGGGGTGCAGATCAGGACCCTCGTGCAGCCACACGAAGCCCACACGTGCCCTCTGCCTCCACCTCCTGGACGGCCTCCCCTGACCTGCTCCGGCCCCCCAGGCCCCCCTGAGCCCCGCAGGGCCTCCGACCGAGGGCCGACAGCCCCGCCGACAGCCCTCGCCCCCGCCCCAGCCATAGCCGCCGCCCCTTACGACCTCACAGACACCGCGTGTGAGCCAGGCCTCTGACGCTGGGGGCCACTCCCTCCCGCGCCTGCTATTGTCCAGGACCAGGGAGGCCTCACGCAGGGCGGGTGCAGAGCCAGGGCTGGAGCCGGTCTGGGTCCCGAGCAGGAAGGACAAGTGAGGAATAAGAAGGGAACTGGGGGAAATGGCGCTGGCAGGGCCTGGGGCAGCGAGGGGAGGGGAGCCACGCCTGACAGCTTCCAGGGAAAGGGAACCGCCGGCAGGGGACTGGGAAGGTATTCTGTGCCGTGTGCAAAGCCCCCCTTCCTCATCACCTAATCACATCCATGTGGGAAACTGAGGCAGACAGTCCTCGTCGCCCACCCGATGCTCCTCTTCCTACTGAGACGACATCAACGCTCAGGATGGCACCGTGACCAGCTAACGCCGTCTGCCTCCCGGTTTCCCCTGCGGTCGGGCGAGGCTCAGCTCTGGCGGGCAGAATGCAGACGTCTGCGGGCTGCCTGGGGCCGGGCTTGCAGCGGCATCCAGCTCCGCTCCTCGCTCCTCCCATGCCTCTCTGCAGGGAAGGCTGGAATGACGCCTGAGGGACAGCAGCCATCGGCAACCACAAGGACAAAGGTCACATGGCAAGGATGGTGAGGCAGAGAGGCAGGAGGACGCCAGACCAGCGGTGGCCAGGCGGAGCCGCCACACCTGCCCTGGGCTGCCAGCCTGGGTAGGCAAGGAAGCCACCTATGCAATGGCTTCCTAGTCCCTGCAGCCAGGCGTGGCCCTGTGTGACATGGCCATCAGTGAAAAACCAAAGGCACACGTTAAGATTCCCCCCAACAAGCCAGGGTGAGGCCATCCCAAGGTCCCGGCCCTGGGGACCGGTCCTTCTCCCCAGCAGCTCCCTGGTGGACACCTCCTCAGGCAAGGCCGGAGCCAGGCCTGGGCATGCAGGCACCAAATCCCTTCCCCTCTGTCCCCAGACCTCCCTCGCCCACTGGACTTGGCAAGAACGGCCTCTTCGGTTGGCTTCAGGCTGGGTTTGTTCCCACCCTCTGGCCCATGTGCCCCGGAGTCCTCTGCCCAGCCAGCCCGGGGCCTGGGAGTGGCTCCAGAGTCGGCCCTGGGAGACCCCGTGTTAGTTGGGGTTCTCCAGGGAAACAGAACTGATGGGGGGGGCGTGTGTGTATGTGCGTGCGTGTGCATGTGTGTGTGTGCGCGTGTGTGCACGCGTGTGTGCACGCGTGTGCGTGAAGACCCAGGAAGATCTGATGGAGCAGAGTCTGAAGGTCGCTGGCAGAACCCTTCCCGTTGGGGGACCTCGGTTTTTCTCTGTTAAGGCCACTGATGATTGCACGACGCCCCCACCCCTCGCCACATCCTGGCGGGACGTCTGCTCTACCCAAGGCCCACTGATTTTAATGTTAATCTCATCTGAAAAATGCCTTCACAGTGACCTCTAGAACAAGGTCTGACCCACCACGGGGTGGCATGGCCTACGCAATGACACATACAGCAAACCCACACAAGGACCCTCCCAGGTGTGTCTGCACCCCAGGGGTCCACCTGTCCTATCCAGAGTCACAGAATTAGATTCCAAGTCTCACGTGGCCCTGGAGGCCGTCAGTGTGGTAGCCTGCTTGGTGCATGCATGTCCCCTCAGACAACAGTCCCACCCAGGACAGAGGTCTCTGAAACCAGGACAGAGCAGAGAGTCTGAGCGTCCGTTGCCATGGGGAATTCTGGGCATGCACATCACGCTGCCATTCCTGGGCCGTGGGGCGGAGGCCGGGTCCTGGAGGCCCTTCCCTAGCAGCGTGAGGTGACAAGACAGAGCTGGGCTCCTGGACTACTCCATCCGACAGGATGAACTGCCCAGGGTCTCCGTGCAGGAGAGAATCCCTCAGCCCCACTGCCACCTCCTTTTTGAGCCAGTGGTGTTGAGAGAAAAGAAAGGACGCGGATGTCTGATTTTTCCACGTGGAGGCCAGGGCCCAGCCAAGCCTGGTTCTCCACCGCTGGCTTTAGCTGGGGCCGTCAGCGACAACGCCTGAGCGTGTGGTGCCTGGGCTTCCGTACAACATGGTGGACGGCTGCCAGAGGTTTTGACAGGGAGAACCAGGAGCGAGCCGCGTCCCTGTTTGTGACCTAGCCTGGGCCTCTCGAAGTGCTGGGGACACAGAGCCACTGCACCCGGCCAGCCCGCGTTTATGCTTAAAGTGCATTTCTGATAGGCATAGAGTTGAGTCTTGCTGTCTTATTCTGACAACCCTTTCCTTTTAATTGAAATGTTTATGCTATTCATATTTAGTGTAATTATTGACATGGTTGGATTTAGATCTACCATGTTATTATTTGTTTTCCATTTGTCGCCTCCATTTTTTATTCTTCCATGTCCCCCTTCTTGCTTTCTTTTGGACTATTTGATTTTTAAAAAATATGTCATATTACAGTTAAAAATTTCCTTTTGGTTGAGTCATTTTTATATTTTTTACTGTTTATTGAGATTTGCCATTATTTCATTTATTTTTAGTATAGTCTCCTTCACCTCATTTTGCATAATTATAATAGCTGTTTTAAAGTTCTTGTATGGGCTGGGCACGGTGGCTCATGCCTGTAATCCTAGCCCTCTGGGAGGCCGAGGCAGATGGATTGTTTGAACTCAGGAGTTCAACACCAGCCTGAGCAAGAGCAAGACACCATCTCTACCAAAAAATAGAACAAATTAGCCGGGCATGGTGGCACATGCCTGTAGTCCCAGCTACTCGGGAGGCTGAGGCAGGAGGATTGCTTGAGTCTAGGAGTTTGAGGTTGCTGTGAGCTAGGCTGACACCATGGCAATTTAGGCTAGGCAACAGAGTGAGACTCTGTCTCAAAAAAAAATAAAAATAAAAAAATAAAGTTCTTGTCTGACAATTCCAATATATGTAATATATTGGGCCTTAGGGGTTGACATCTATTGATTGTTAATGGATCATATCTTTTTGTTCTTTGTATATCAAGTGATTTTGAATTATACCCTAGACATTGTGAATATTATATTGTGTTGACTCTGGGTTTTATTGTATTCTATTGAAGAATGTTTGACGTTTTTGTTTTAGTTAGCAATTAGCCTGGTTAGACTCACGCTGTAAGCTCTGCCTTACCTTATGGTGGTTGAAATTTCAATTATTTAAGCCTTTGCTAGCCTGCGAGTCTGCCCTGTGTATGCGTGGTTCCAGATCATGCTAAGACACGCGTGATAGGTATGTGCAGAATTAGGAGATCCTCTCCCGTCTCCCCTCTGAGTTTCCCCTTCACCCTCCAGGGGCAGCTCTGGCTGCCTGGGTTCATTTCCCTGCTTCCTCCTGCCAGAAACGTGGTGGGGTTTTTCTTGACATCTTAGCCACAGTCCCTGTCACACTGCTCTGAGACTGCAGCCGACCCTGCAGGCAACGTCATAAACAGTGAAGAACTCACTTCCATACCGTCACTGCAAGTTTGGACTACACTCACAACCTTTCTGCTTCTGTTTACTTTTCCAAATGCTTGGATAGTTTCAACTTTCTGTCTAAACTTTTGTATCAGTGAGAGAGCTGGTCTATAGAGGAGTCCAGCCTCTATACTAGACTGCAACTCCCTCGGAAAGGGTTGCAGTGCCGTCAGACTTTATCTTGCTACTTATGAGCCAAGGGAGAGACTGGACACAAGCCAGAGAAAGGACCATTGCATGTAAAGGAGCCAAGACTTGCTGGGGTTGGAAGTCAAACTGTTTCTCACTCCCGACTTCTCTGATACTCCAAGCCTTCGGAGCAATGATCAAATTCAGAAGGAAATGATAAGAGCCTTTGCAAAGATCTCAGGAAGACCTAAGGCGGTGCCACAGAGTTCTTCCCAGGGGACAAAAGTCCCTCTGGGGACCTCAAGTGCACACCTCACAGGTCCTCTTCATTCTATAGGCTCTTCATAAAGCTTCGGAGCAATTTCCTGCAGCATTGTCACAGGAAGCCCAGTGTAGAGAAGAACTTACCTTGAGAAGAGGTCTGTGCATCAAGCTCTTGTGCAGCCGAGTAGACTATAAGTTGACGCACTAAAAACACGCAAAGTTTTAAAAATAATTACATCAGCTTAGACTAAAAGAAACCGAGATGGTACAAGATAAATGGAGACCCTTGGACCCCAAAACTTCTATGGGCAAGAAGCAGGCTGAGAAAATGCCTCAGCTATTACACAAACATGGGCTATTTTTATGGAAGAGGAAGGCTGACTCAGCAGGTGGAATAAAGAGCCCAGAGCTCGGAGCCCAAGGGCGCCGTGACTCAGTCTCAGGCCAGAGGGAGGAGCCCCAGACGGGGAACTGGCAACATGAGTCTGTCTGGATTTCAGAAATGCTACGGGCCAGTTCCTTCTGTGAGCCTGCCCCACGTACGTGTCCCGAGTTGGGCTGGCTGTGGGGGCATTCCTCTGCCCGCCCCGCCTCTGTACTGGGGGAAGATAGCTTGCTTCTGGTTCACAGCTGCTCAGATCAAGGGGAGCTCTGCCGGGGAGGCTGCGTGGAGGAGCTGTGCTCCGGAAGCCACAGCTGCAGACCATCAGCATTCACCTGGAGCTGGTGGAGAGGACGCTTACCTGGACTTCGAGCCTGGCGCTGCAATGGGAGGAGCTGCCATGCAGGTGAAAGGAGGAGTGTATTTTGCACGCAGTAGGAATGTAAGCTACGGGGTCCAGAGGGAAGCCTGTGGCATATTGTAGTTTCCAAAACGACCAGAACGATGTCTCCGGGCCCGTGCACCCGTCCAGAACCTGCCACTCCCCATCGAGAGGCAGAGTCTATGTCCTCTCCCCTGGAACCCGGGCAGGACCTCGTGACTGTCTCGAATAGATCACGGCAGAGCTGAGGCGTGTGATGTGCAAGGCGAGGGCACAGAAAACGGTGCGGCTTCCACCTCAATCTCTCTCCCTCTCACCCCGCTCCCACCCTCAGCTCTCACCCTTGGAATCCAGCCGCCATGCCGTGAGGAAGCCCAAGCCACACGAAGAGGCCACGAGCCGGTGTTCTAGGCAACAGCCCCAGCTGAGGCCTCGGCCACGAGCCAACAGCAACCGCCAGGCACGGAGGGAGGGAGCCTCCCCTGCTAGGCTCTGTCTCGATTCCTGAGACTCCACGGACTCTATGAGTGTAACGAACGGTGGTTTTGTGCCACTGAATTTGGGGTCATTTGTTACACACCACAGTCACTGGAACAACGGGTTTGCAGCAGATTCCCAGAGATGTGCGTCCACCCCGAGTCCCACCTGCTGCGTTGGAGAGGGAGCTGGTGCTCGGGACAGGGGCCTGGGGCGGCCGCGGGGGAAGGCTGGTCCCTGCCCTGAGCAGGAGATCGCGCCGGGCCCGGCGCAGCCAGCCGGCCCTCCCTGGCCGCTGGAAGGGGGTGAATGTTTTCAGGGGCACAGAGCTTGCCTCTGCTCCTCCCTCCCCTACCAGCTGGAGTCTGGAGGCCAGAGGAGGAGCGAAGTGCAGCAGCCTTCTCTAGAACGGCAAGGGAGAATGGGCCGCAGCTCTCTGTGGGCCCGGGGTCTCCAGCTCGGGACAGAAAAATCTCCCGGCTACTCCCACCGAGCTCCGGGTTCCTGCCTTATTCCTCCCCCATTCTCTTTGCCTCCACTTCCTTATTTCAGTGCCGTCTGTGCCCTGGCTACGCCCAGTGTGCTCGCCCGCCAGGCGGCCCCGGTGTAGCCTGGGGACCTGGTTACGGAGGTGGGGTCTGGGGCTAGCCCCAAACCCGCCCCGTGAGTCCGCAGGCTGCCCGGGCAGCTCTGCACTGACTCACTGGCACGTCCGCAGGCTGGGCGGCCGAGGGACACTGAGCCCAGGGAGGCCCGCGCGCCAGTGCCCCGCGCAGCCCGGCTGCTGCCAATCAGAGCAGCGTGGCTCACGCCCCCCGGCCCTCGGGCTTCTGCACACACTGGGCTGGGGGGCGTCTGGCGCAGACATGGCAAGAGGGTCTGCCTCACGTGCAGACCCGGCTGCCGGGTGTTGGCCGGGCGTGGCCGGGCCGGGGACGGTTTGGGCGGGAGAGTCTAGACTCTGCCGGAAAGAGTGCTGTCATCAGCCAGTGAGGTCTGCGGCGCATGAGAGCGGAGTGGCGCCTCGTGGGTGTCATTCGCTCTCCCTGCCTAGAATGTTCGGATTGTTTATGAGCCCTTGCGCAGCCTCCCTCCCTCCCTCCCTTCCTGCTGGAAGATACTCCAAGACACGGTGCAGCTCATGAGCCCGTCGCTGCAGGCACCGGTCACCGGTCAAACACTCCCGGGTGCAGGCGGACGGGAGGAACGTGGGACCCGGACTGGCGGGGCCTGGCTTCCAGCCGTCCATAGCCACCCCGGTTGCTCCGGAGTCAAAGACCTTCCAGGCTGGCGGCGAGGGGCCCCGCCCGTACGATCCACCTCTTTGCTGATGCCTGGTGGCCGTGCCCTTCTCGGCCTCAGCTTAGCTGCCCGTGCGGCACGGCGCCCGGGTCTTCGTGAGTCTGGTTCCGGTGACTTTCTTAGAGCCAAAGCGGCATGTGTCTTGGGTCTGAGGACGCTGCACAGCTCCTTTAATCGCAAAATGCCTGCCCCCCCCCATGGGGCATCCCTGGCTCTTCAGAAGGGGGACACCGGCCCGGATTTTGGAACCCCTGAGCTCCGACTTTCTCAGCTGACCCCACGCTGGGCGAGGGGTGCTGTTCCCCTTTCACAGATAGGCAGACTGAGGTTCTGAGAGGCACGGGCAGCTCTGCGACCACAGGGGCAACTGGAGGCAGAGGGCTATGGACCAATGGCCCCCTGTCCTGGGCACCTCTCGGCGTCCGCACACAGAACACCCGCGGCAGGCCGGGGTGGGCACCGTGGCAGCGGTAGGTCCCGGCTCCCGGGCGGAGCGTGCGGGACCCGCACCCTCCCACAGAAGCGCCTCTGGAAGCAGACCTGATGACCTCAGCACATTTTTTCCAAACACACCCTTCCTCTCTCTCCCCAAATCTCAGTGTCTTTGGACCATTTCCCTGAGGAGAGGCCAAGGCACGGCTGAGGCCCCGAAGGGGGCCCCTCCCCGAGGCCGCCCTGCGCCCCCGGCCCTCCCCAGCCACCGGCCTGGCCTGCTCCGCTGGGACATTCGGCGGCAAAACCACAAATAATCGAGCTGTTTAGGAGAACATCAGTCTGGGTTTCCATGGCAACAGCCTCTGGAGCCAGCCGCCCGGCAGCTGAGGGTGCGGGGCCGGCCAGCCGCTCTCCGGCCTCGGGTCGGGGTGGAGGAAGTGGGTCCACTCCGGCTTCTGGGACTCCAGGCCGGGAGCCTCATCCCCTCCCCCCCAAGGCCAGGCTGGGAGCTTGGGGAGCCCCTGGCCGTGGGGCGCGGACAGGAAGCCTGGGAGGGTGAAGCCAGAAACCCCCAGAGCGAACCCCCACCCCAATCATCACGACGCGGCCAGCTGCGGGGTGCAGGCTCAGCAGCCAGGGCTCCCCGTCCGTTCCCGCCTCAGCCTCACCCTGCGGCAAGGCGACTCCCACCCGGGCCCCTCGGGCAGGTGGGGAAACTGAGGCCCGCCGGGATCAGTGGCTGCCCTGGCACACAGTTGCCACCTGATTGCAGAACCTCTGTCTGCTCGTCCCTCAGCCATGGCTGTCCCCACTTGGGGCGCAGACACCCCCAGGGGCCCCGCCTGGCCAGGCTCCAAGGAGCAGAGGGATCCTGCCACCCGGGGACCCTCAGGATAGGACGCTGATGTCCACTGAGCACTCGCTGCCCACCAGGCTGGCCTCTTTCTGCTTCATCTGCCCTTTTTCGTTCCTGCCCCATGGGGGACCTGCTCTTCTTACCCATTTTGCTTATGAGAAAAGGGAGGCACAGACAGGGCAAGGAAGGTGCCTACAGTCACCCGGCACCTAAGCGGGGAGCCCCAGGTGGGAGCCAGGACGACTCAAAATCCGTGCCAAAGATGCCCCAGCGGAGTCCCCGTAGATGTTGTCGTGGCTTGCGCGGATCTCAAGGGGCACCTGCGGGCCCACGATGCCCGAGCTGCCTGGGCCGTGGGCAGGGCCGCCCCCAGCGTGGAGCAGGACTCGGGACCTGCAGCCCCTCAGAGCCTGGACGCAGGCCCCGTGGCACTCGGCGGGCTCCCTGGTGGCTGGACACCCCGAGCGGGGTCAGGCCCTGTGAGGGCCGGGCGTGTGGAGCGAGATGAGAGTGCCATTTGGTGGAAGGGGGGGTTTCGTGGACCTACAGCCACAAGGCCACGAAGCAACGTCATCAGTGTGACTCTGAAAGTCTCCACCCGACGGGTGGTCTCGCCAGGGACGGTTCCCGGAGGCGGGAAGCCCGCCCAGGTGGAGGCTGGGGAGAGAGCAGCGTGGCGTCCCCGCGTGCTGAGACCGAGGAGCCCGCAGACAGGGGGAGGCCCGGCCAGGGGCCGCGGGAACGGCAGCCCCGCTGACCACATGCAGGGAGTGGCCGGCCCTGGGTGGGCGGCAGGTGGGCCGGCATGTGCACGGCATCCACAGAGAGAAGAGCCATCAACCCCGCGTCTAACGATCCACCAGAGAAAGGGGAGCCTACGTCTTTCATCTGCTTATTTGTGTCTTTATGTCCCTACCTTGTCAACAGGATTTGGGGTGGCTTACAAAAAGACACATGACACAATGTGATTTTTAGCAGGTGAGGAAAACAAGCAGAGGAAAGAATAAGATGAAGCAGAAGCCAAATTACATGCCGCAGGTCCTCCATGCATGCTGCTAGGTTTAGTGGCAAAACTGAGTTCCCTGGCAGCCAATGCAAAAAGGAAAACACTCCTTGCCATTCAATTTATAAGGAGCACAGGACAAAACTAACAAGCTGGTGGGTGACACCAGGCTATGGCTACTTCTGAAAAAGAAGAGGCACTTCAAGATCGTCGTGACAATGTCTGCGTGAACAGCAACTGGACGATGTCCCCGCACACACACAGAAGAGATGCCTCTTCTGACATTTTCTCACAGCATCCTGGGGACAGGCGTACAGCTGAGGACCCCCGCAGGGGATAAGCTGAGGCAGAGGGGCCTACGCAGTTAGGTGGCTGGGCTTGCAGAAGCTTGAACAGTTTCTCTCTGGGGGTGGAGCACATTGGATCCAAACCTTGAAACTCACAAGATTCTGCAAACTCCCCACCCACCTTACGGTCGGGACCAAGTTACAAATGCACCAGCTTGGAGCCTGGTGCTCAAACTTGGCTGCACGTTGGAATCACCTGGGAGTTTACAAAGTGACTGGTCCCCGGGCTCCACCCTCTAGTTCTGATCTAATCTGTCTGGGGCGCGGTCCAGGCAGGAGGAGTTTTTAAAACTCCCCAGGTGATGCTCACGTGTGGCCAAGCTGGAGAGCTCGCTCCAGGTGAGATGGATTACCTGTCCTCTGTGCAGAGCTCAGGACTTGACTTTGGCAAGTTTCCAGCGACAGGAGACTCAGACTCAGGTGGCGTGGGGAGGGCGGTCCTCCAGCAAGGTGGCGTGGGAGGGAAGCCACCCACCTCGGAGCTGGGGTAAGCAACGGCCATGGGGGGGCCTCAAAAATAACCTGGGCTCTGCTTCTGAGCCTTGATCAAATGGGCAATCAGAACCCCTAAATTTACTCTTCAGATAAGCTTGTCCCCAATGGTCATTTCATGGTGCGCTAACCCACAGGAGGGGCCTCCCCGGCAGGAGAAGTTTCCAGAACTCGCAGCCCCAGAGTTCAGCCGGTCTCCCCACGTAGAGCTTGCCCCGGCCCGCGGTGCTCTCGGCTCACCCTTCCCCAAACGCACGAGTAGGTTTCCCTAAACTCTCCGGCCGTGAAACCCTATTTCCAGATCTCGTGTTTTCCAGGAACTGGTTTTAGGGACCTGTCTTCTACAGCCCATCCACTGAGAAAAGCTGCTGTAACGATTTCAGCCAAACCTGGTTAATTTTTAAAAGGCATCAATAAGGAACTTTCAGGGCCGGCAGAAGTAGAACCCCACACTTGGGAACTCCCCGGAGAACCGTGGGAGATAAAGCCGCTGAACGTGCACCCACAGGTAGCCCGCGAGTCCAGCCGGCCGCGTGGGTGCCGCGCTCGCGAATGTGGAAAGAGGTTGCTAAAAATGACGGTTCCGGTTTCGGGACGTTTGAGTCTGAGCCACTCTTTCCGACAGCAGCTAAATACCAGGGCCAGTCACCTGTTTAAGGAGATTTTCAGCTGATGACAAAATAATCCCATCATTAGAAGTTGACATTTTTAACATAACAACTCCGAAAAATGAATAAAGAAGCAATATGGTAAATCAACAGAAAATTAGAAGGGACAAGAAAAAAAAAACTGGAGAAGTAAGAAATACAGGCAGCCAACGCGAGCTCCACATGCCTGCAGTCCAACTCGGCTCCCATCTGCAGAGCGAAAGGGGACGGTCCTCGAGGGCCAGGCTCAGGGAGGCCCCAGGAGCCTGGAACCCCTGCGGGAACCGCCGGGACCAGACGGAGACACCCGCAGGCTGCAAGATCTGGGGCCGTGGGTCTCATCTTCTAGCCCTGGAAAAAGCCATCAGCTGGTGACTGTCCCGATTCTCACCCTGCCCTGGGACTCGGCACGGAGCCAGACTTGGAATCCCGCGAGGAAAGAGGGCAGCTGGGGTGAAGCAGCCAGAGGTGGGGAGAAGGTGGGGAAGGTGTCGCCAAGGAAACGGGGAGTTTCAAGAAGGTAAGGGGAGCCTTCCGGTCAGAGATGGCCGAGTCAAGTGAAAAGTGGGCAGAAGATCCAAGCAGGAGGTAGCGTGATCTCAGCACAGGCGTCTCCCGGGAAGCAGGCACAGAATTCCTCATGGCAGCACCAGTTGTGCGGATTTATCGGTAGGTAACACTCAACAAGCATTGACCAGCAACTGTCACAGGTCATTCACCGTGCTAGGCACTGGGTGAGCGATTTGTCCATTGATTCGTCGATGCATTCGACGAGTGTTTTCTGGGCGAGCGCGGTGGGCCAGGCCCCGCTGTAGGGGCTGCAAGTCGAACCGCACGTGGGGCGGGGACGGCGTCTGCACTCGAGGCTCATATGTGAACAGGGGCGACAGCCAGGTTCCGGGGCCCCTTCCCGAGACTGCACCTCAGCAGGGCCGGGCAGGGGCTCCAGGGCTGCCCTTTGAACTCTCAGCGCCACGCGCACCCACCACCATCTGCCCCCACCGCGAGCACCGGGACACACTCCTGCCCCAGGAACCCGAAACTCCCTGGGGACGCCAGGGCCGGGTTTCTGAGAGCCATGCTCATGGGGCAGGGGGAGTCGAGGTGCTCCTTGATGGAGGAAAGAAAGTTCCAGAACATGTGAAGATGGGGACGAGAACGCCGAGCAAAGGGGAAGGTGCGTGCGGGAAGGCCTGGAGGCCAGAGTGGCGGAGCAGGCAGGACAGCCAGGGCACATGGGGGGCACGGCCCGTGGGGAGGAAGGGTGACGCGCAGGAGCAGGAACAGCGGGGGCTGCGGGAGGCGCGCTGCGGGCGCAGCCTGGACTGGTGTTTGCGGGCGAGCTGGGACCCTCCTGGGCGACAGTGCGGGCAGCAGCAGCACCTGCGCAGCACGCCAGGCCGGCACTAACGGATTCCAGGCACCGGCCGCGCGTGGTCCCCGTGCCAGCCCGAGGGGAGGTGCGCCGGCAGCCCGCTCCAGTGGAACAGCTGGGCTGCAAGGCCGCGAGGACGGTCACTGGCGGAGCCTAGGCCCCGTGTGCCATCAGAGGGCCGGGACTAAAGCGGTGCCTCGCAGTGGCCGCTGGCCCGTAGGGAGTGGAGAGACTGGGGACCCAGGAAAGTGACAGAGTCATAGCCCTGGGGACAAGCTTCACGGGCCGGAGGCAGCCGCGCTGACGGTGACTCCGACCCACCTCACGCGCCCACATTCCGAACTCCGGAAAGCTCTGGATCCCGGAATTTTGTCATCGCTCACTCGGCGTCAACACCTGACCCAGCCTGGGACCTTGGGAGCAGATTCCACCGGGACTGTCACCAGAGACCATCTTTGCGGTCTCCTCCAGGGTGACCAGTCTTGTGCTTCCTGGATCCGACC
The DNA here is from genome assembly GCF_040939455.1 of Microcebus murinus. Classification (NCBI taxonomy): domain Eukaryota; kingdom Metazoa; phylum Chordata; class Mammalia; order Primates; family Cheirogaleidae; genus Microcebus; species Microcebus murinus. Next base: position 9,418,987 of record NC_134107.1, read on the forward strand.
ACAGGGCGCTGCCCCGCCCCCGCTGGGGGTTGCAACGGCGTTCGGTATTCGCACCCAGTGACCTTTCTCAAACCCGAAAAACGTCCTGTCTTTGGCAAAAGGGTGGTCTTTGGCCCCTCTGGGGAGACCCTGCCTTGGGTCCGGGTAGAGTCAGGAGCCCCTGTCCTCGGCCCGGCCCTGCCTTCCCTGTCGGTCTAGCCCCAGGCAGAGGGTGGGGGCAGGTGACGCATCAGCCGCTGCCCAGGTGAGCCACTGGGCAGGCAGATAAGCGCCCCCTCCCGCGCCCCCCCCCCCCCCCCCCGCTGCACAGAGGGATGCCATCATGGTCCCACTTTTGCAGCCCGCAGCCCCGAGGAAGCGCTGGTCTCACTGGCCCTTGGGGAGCAGGCGTGTGTCCAGCTCCACCACCGACTGCTGTGTGATCCTGGGCAGGTCTCTGGCCCTCTCTGGTCTTCATATTTCCCCCTGTGAAGATCAGGGTCAGGGGAGAGACCACAGCAGGCCCTCCGGCTGGGGCCACCTTGACCAACTCACCGAGCGGGACACTCAGCATGTTCTCGCCCCCCTCCCCAGATCCCCAGGCCCTGAGAGGGGGCTCCGGCGCCCCATTCTGTCGTGGAAGGGGGTGGGCCCCGCCGCCCTCGTTTTCCATGACACAGCCCTGCTTTCGGGCTTTGCGAGCCTGGATTCCCACGGGCGGGGGCCGCGGGGGAGGCCGGGCGGGTGCTGAGCGGGCCCCAGGCCGCCGCGCACCCCCGGCCCCCACGCCCGCCCGCCTGCCGTCCAGGCGGCCCCCGAGCGGCCGCGGGGCCCCGCGCTCGGTGTCTGCCCACTCGAACCCCAGGGTGGGGCGGGATTTCCATGGGGCTTATGGTGATTTATAATGGGAAACCTCCGCTCTGCCCCGACATTGTTCTGGCTGACAGAGGGAAGAAAGAGGGCACTAAATCTCCTCTCATCATAAGTGATGATGGAGCCTCGGCGGCCCGGCCCGGCCAGTGCCGGGACGACAACAAAGTGCCCTATTGTGATCTATTACATTTTTCTCAAAAACCTTCAGCCGCACACAAGGCCAGCGCCATCCCCTGAACCGGGTCTTCCTCATTGTCCCCGCGGAGGGAAATGGAATGTGTCACTCTGGGTAATGCGCCTTCAATGCCTCCGGGGAGCCTCGCGGGCCGGCCGGGATAAAGCCGCCCCCCCGCTTTCTCAGGCCCCTCCGGCCGGCCGGGATGAAAGCTGCCCGCGCCGGCGGACGGCCACCGCGCCACCTGGCCCACGGGACGGCGCGCTCGGTTGGCCGGCAGGCTGGTGGCCGGCCCCTCCCTCCGCCGGCCCAGGGGTTGCCCGGGGGCAGGGGGGCTCACAGACAGGGTGGGCGGGGTCCCCGGGGAGCCCGGCCTCCAGGCTGCGGCAGGAACCCGGGCACTCTCAGGAGCCGAGAGGGAGCAGATCTCAGGAGCCGAGAGGGAGCAGATCGGGCCGTGAGCCTGGCCGTGGTCAGGTGGAGTCTAAGCCTCGGCGGTGGAGTTGCATGGGGTCACCAGGCCCCTGCAGTCACACTTGCTGCACCCTAGACAGAACGAGGCCAGTTTGCCAGTCGGCCAGGCCCTGAAAGACCCAACACGAGGGGCCTGTCCTTGCTGCCATGCCCTGCCCCGAGCATCCTCCTCCCGGGGGGACCTGAGACTCCGAGTAAGAACCTTCAGCCAGCGTGGGGCCTGAGCCTCGGCACCAGGACATGGCATCCTCGTGGGGCTTTGTGGCTACCCACGTGGCCTGGGTACAGACAGGGACCAGCAAGACGGGTCTCCGAGGGTGTGTGTGGGCTGGGAGATGCCAGGTGAAAGGGCAGAGGCACCGTGGCAGATGGGAGCCCCCCCCAGACTGGTACCTTTTCCCAGCAGGATGGAGGTAGGGGACAGAAAGCAAACACCGTGCCCATCCACAGCTTTGGCGATGGGGCTTTGCAGTGTCTCCCATCACCTGGGAGAGCGTGTCTCCTCACCCACTGAACCTGGGCTAGCTCTGGGACTTTGACCAACAGAACACGGTGACAGTGGCAGAGTGCCAACTCTAGCCCAGGCCTCCAGGGGCCTTGCGTGCTGCCCTGTGGTCTCTCACACCCCTGCACGGTCCTGGCAGCCTGCAAGAGAATGATGGATCTGTGGGGCCAAGCCAGGCTGACCCAGATGTCCCAGCCAAAGCCCAGAGATAAGGGGAAACCAAGGCAATACCAGCAAAGTCGCCCACGCGCCCCACAGCCAATGGTGGACATGCGAGTGAGCCCAGCCCAAACCAGAAAACCGCCCACCTGAGCCCAGCCTCATCTGTCGAGCAGCAGACATAAGAGTTGTTTTGAGCCCTGTGTTTTGGGATGGTTTGTTACGCAGCAGTCAATAACGTCTGCAGTGCCAGGCAGAGATGGGGCCACTGTTTGCACAGTTGCTGTCTTTTTCTCTTTTTTCCAGGACCAATTCTGTCCCAACACCAGTCTGTCCTATGAAGCCCGTGCTGGCCATGCCAGCCTGCAGGGCAGGGACATTGAAGGGTGACACAAGGAGCCCTGCAGGCAGGGGTACAAAGCCTGCTTCACCTCACCATGCTTTCATCCCCTGAGATTTGAGCAGGGGAGACCCAGGAGGCAGGCAAGGGGGTACACGTCCTCTGTGTCCCACATTGCAGACGGGGCCCCGGCTAGCCCCTGGGTGCAGGACAGCCTGCCACCCCTCGGAGCTACACGGAAAACCCTTGTTCAGCTGGACTGGAGGAGACTGAGTTGCGCTGAATTGAAGGAACTGAATTTGAATTGAGATGAACTAAATTCAATCAAATAAACAGTGCTGGGCTCTCTCCTTTGGGGGTGGCACAACCTCATCTCCAATGCTGTCTTTGGGGGGGGTCATGCTTTTTTTCCCCCTGGGTCTCACCCCAGAGCACAGAGCTGGGAGGTGGGTCAAGGCTCAGGGTGTTTGCCTTACACAGGTTGACCATACTTGTAAAAATTGCCTTTCTTCTTGGTCAGAAAACTCCAGAACAGGAACTGTGCACACATCTCAATTGTGTGCCAGAAACTTTGCTGGGCCCCAGTGGGTGAGAAGGTAAGTTATCTTATATGAATTGTCTTATTTATTATTTATTGTTATTTAATTATCTTACCTGCTGGGGGCCGGCAGACGCATGGACCTGCGGGAGCTGGTCTCCCAGTAGACAGGATGAGCACACCTGCCCGAAAGGTAGCCACGGACGGAGAGCAGAGCCAGGCTCCGAGCAAGATGCAAAGGGTGCTCCAGGGACACGAGGGTCCCGGCACGCCAGCCCCATCTCCCCGCCACCGCCTCCCGGCCTGGTCCCAGACCAGTGCCGCCTGCGTCGGCTCAGACTGCTGAAACGGCGTCGTGGAGGCTGGCGAGGAGGAGGAACTGGCAGATGTGGTGTCTGAAGGCCACTTCCTGTTTGCAGGTGGCCGCTTCTCGCCGTCCTTCCCTGGCAGAGCAGGGACACAGCGGCGCTCTAGGTCTCTCCTTATAAGGGCACTGATCCCATCGCGGGGCCCCACCTCGGGACCTGATTACTCCCCAAAGGCCGCATCTCCAAACACCACCGTGGGGGTGGAGGCGTCAGCCTATGAGTTTGGGGGCACACAGGCATTCAGCCCCCGGCCGGCACTCAGGCGCAAACCCCAGCCTCAGGCTCTGCTCCTGGGACAGCCCAGCAAACCCGGCAAACCCCGGAGAGCTCCGCCCGGGCCTGGACAGGTGCCCGGGCCCTGGGTCTGCCTGGTCAGCCTCCACCAGCCCTGGCCTGGCATGGGTCCCCTTAGCTAGAACGTGGGGCTCGCGGCCTCTGCTGGCCCAGGGAAGGCCTCGCTGAGCGATGCTTGGCACGGCCCGGCACCCAAGAGGTGCTCAAACGCTACAGTCCGGGTGGCACAGCCCAAACCTGCAACCTGTGTCAGTGACCTCAGGCAAGAGCCAGACAAAATGCTCTGCTCCCTCACCCCTGGGGCGGTGGGGGTGGCTGGGCCCTGCCTGGCTGTCCCCAGCGCCAGCTCCTCGGCTCTTGCCTGGCCCCTCCTGGGCAGCCAGCCCGCCCCAGAGTCCCCACCCAGGCCCTGGCGCTGGCAGGCAGCAGACGCTTGCCGGTGGGTGGCTGGGGGCGCGTGCCCTGCGGGGGCAGCCTCCGCACCATGCCCTGATCTAATCAATACCTCGCTTCCCCCGGGCCGCGATCACAGGCCCACCCGGGCGGGGGGTCTGGCTGTGACCTCCCCTTCACCCCGAACTTCCCCCAGGGCCACCACCTCCCCCTCCACCTTCCCCAGGCCGCCAGGGTGGGCCGCTGGGAAGAGGTCCGCCTCTGACGTGGGCGCTCCACACAGGGGGCCGTGGGCCTGTCAGATTGGGTCACCCGAATCAAGGGTGATGATAAGACCTGTCCCTCCAAATTAGGCCAGAGCCCCCGGAGCCCCGCTGATTGCAGCCCGCGGGCTGCAGACAAAGGCGCCAAGCGGGTCCCTCGAGGGTCATTAATATGGATTGAGGCCCATTGTTTTCTCAAATTAGGCCACAGGGTGTGCTTCTTGGGGACGCACAGTGGCCATCGGCTTGTCAGAGGCTCCTGCAGGGCCGGGCTGCGGAGGAGGAGGAGGCCGCTGGAGGCCTGAGCTCCGGGGAGAAGAAGCCCGTCTGGTGGGCTGCCCAGCTCACCTGCAGAATGTTCTGGAGAAACAGGAGCATCCCTCTGAGTGGCTGTGGAGGCCGAGTGACACTTGTTGATGCACGGGGAGGGGCTTGGTCTTCGTCAAGCGTGCGAGGTTCCCAGGGCCTCTCCAGAGTCCTGCCGGAGGGCGGGCAGAGCGGGCACGCGCACTCCCATCTGCCCTGTGGGAAACTGAGGCTCCGAAAGGTTCAGGAGCACGTGCAGAGGCTGTGTAGCTGGCCCGTGAGCCTGGAGGCATCCGGTTCACAGGGCCTCCTTCAGTTCACGCCATGCCCACGCCACTGTGGGACACACCGCCGTGTTCAAGAACCTAGGAGAGGGCCGGGCGCGGTGGCTCACGCCTATGATCTTAGCACTCTGGGAGGCCGATGCGGGTGGATTGCTCAAGGTCAGGAGTTCGAAACCAGCCTGAGCAAGAAGCAGACCACGTCTCTACTAAAAATAGAAAGAAACTAAAAAATAAACTAAAAATATATAGAAATATGTAGCCCGGCATGGTGGCGCATGCCTGAAGTCCCAGCTACTCGGGAGGCTGAGGCAGGAGGATCGCTTGAGCCCAGGAGTTTGAGGTTGCTGTGAGCTAGGCTGATACCACGGCACTCACTCTAGCCTGGGCAACAGAGTGAGACTCTGTTTCAAAAAAAAAAAAGAACCAAGGAGGGCCCAGGTATGTCACATGCATCCATAGCCTTGACCACATCATGGGATAAACACGTGGAGGCCTTTGGATTTGACAAAACATTGCCCTCTGCACCTGGGCTGACACCTAGCCCAGTAGCTTGGGGACCGCTAGGTCACATGGCCATAGCACTTTACAGTTACAGTAAAGTACAGTGTACTTTACAGTATACTTTACAGCACTTTACAGTTTATAATGCATCTTGTGTCCATCATTTTGGGTGAGCTTTGCAACAGATTATGTTTTCAGTTTAAGTTCAATGATTGCCCAAGGTCACATGGCATATTAAAAGCACACTGAGCTGAGAACCTGGGGTTACCACCTTCCCCAAACACATTGTCGTCTCTATCACAGGGAGAGGCAGCTGGGGTGGCCCAGGGGCCCCCACCGGCTGTCGCTACTGGATGCCCATCCTCCGAGGCTCCAGGACCACAGTGCCAAGCAAGACCCGGTGCCAGGAGAGGGTCACACTGACCCAACTCACACCGTGAGTCGGGGAGTCAGGGCTGAAGGGGAGAAGAGCCCAGCCCTGCCCTCACCTGACAGGTGTGGCTGGACAAAGAGACTGGTGGCCAGCCTCCCCCCAGCACCCTGCCACTGAGACAGGGCTCAGGAGAGGAACAGGCCCCTGTCTTGGCAGCCCGGGGTGGGAGGCTCCCTCCCCAGCCCCTGTGAGCTGCCCAGAGCCTCAAGTCCCGGCAGGACGTGAGACCAGCAGGGCAGCTACATCATTCACGGAGCTCTGTGCAAAATGAAACACGAGACCCGAGTTCTAGAACAACCAGGGCATCAGACCAAGTGTAGGGCCCTTCTGAGCCTGTGGCCTTGGGTGACCACAGCAGGGATGGGGTGAGGAAGAGGTTCTGATAAATAACAAGGCTACACCTCGTGCAACTGCCCTGTAGGCAGCAGATGGGGTGAAGTAGAATGTCAGGGAGGGACGCCCCGTGAATAGAGCCATCAGATAAACAAAGACTCCAAGATGACAAGAGCCGGTGTGCGGGATGGTGACACAAGGAAGGGACATCCCGAGCAAAGGAATTCAGGTTGGAAAGTTGCTGGCCGGTCCTCCCTCCTGCTGGCTGCGTGTACAGCGCCGAGAGGCATGGGAGCATCCACCCCGGGGGGCTCAGCCCCTCCACCCCCACTGCCTGCTCCCCCATCCCCCACTCGCTCCCCCGCTTTGGGCTGGGAGGAATCTGCCCTTCCCAGATGGATGCCCTTGAATATTTCAAAAAGGAATACTTTTAAAAAGCAGAAAACAGCTGGCAAGATACCATAATAGGTTCTTGTGTGAAAACGCAAAGTCATGAGGCGATACAGCGGCATGACTTTTCAAAAGCAACAGGAGGCACGTGCGAGGACGGAGGGAAGCGGAGGGCGCTGGCTCCAGCGCTGGCGCAGCTCTCCCCGCAGGGCCGTGCAGGTTCCCAGCCCGGGCTCTTCTCTCTCCTGATTGCTTTCCTAATAAGCCTGCATTACTTTCACAACTAGGGCAATGGGCCTGGCACACATCTGGGCTGGGAGGAGGTGCGGAGGAGCCAGCTGCTCCGCCTGGGCACCGGCCTGCACACGCAGCCTCCACGTGTGCCTGCCCTTCCCCGGCGCCCGCCCCACCCTCCAGCTCGGGCGGGCTCTGCCACCCCCGAGCCTTCCCCGCCCAGCCACGCCCAGGCCCCGCCCGGCAGGTGCACAGCCTCCCAGGCTGAGGGCCCGCTGGGAAGCCACGTCCCCCGGGAGCCTCCCCAGATCCCCCCGCTGGGGAGACCCCACCTTCTCCCGAGTCCCCGAGCTGCCCACTCTCCCTTGGGTTGGGCTCTAGGTGTGGCTGTCTTGGCGTCCAGGGCACAGCCAGCGGCTGGTCCCTGCCGTGACGCTCCGCTCGGCACAGGGTGGGGGAGCTCAGTACACATTTACTGAGCTCCTCTGTCCCCTCCCGGCAAACGAGACGGCACGGCGAGGCCCCCTGGCTGGAGGAGTGCTCGGGATGGATGCCCCACTTGCCACTGAATGAACAGCTTTATCCGACAGCCGTGGACACAAAGGGGCGACCCGGCCGCCTCGGCCTCAGCTCTCTCCCAGGCGCGGGCAGGGGAGGGGAGCAGGCAGGCAAGGGGACTGGAAGGTGACATGGTGTGCCTGGGCCACACAGTGAGCCCAGGCTGGAGCCAGCAGCCGGTTCCCACCGCCGGCCGGGGCCCTTCCGCAGGCCTGACCCCGAGCACATCCCAGGCCCCCGCCGGCTTCCCAGGGAGCGTTCCCAGGGGCCCGTGCTGGCCTGGAGAGCGGCTCAGGCCCCCTGGGGGTGTGGCCGTGGACCTCGCGGGCACCCAGAACCCCAGCCAGAGTCAATGCTGTCATCCCCTTGGCCTGCCGGGGAAAAACGTCCATTAGACAGTGCTGCAGGGCTCCTCCTAGACCCTTTGTTTCCTCTTCTCTGAATCTTGGGAAACTTGAGACTGAGAGCTTTTCTCCACCCGACATTCCTACCCTCTGGATTGAGCTGAGGCCAAGTCTGCGACCCCAAACCTGCTTCACTGTGAAACAGTCAGAAAGAGTGGGCAGCCCTCACCCTGCCGCCATCCCTCATTCCCACCGTGAATCACCGCCCCAAGTGTGCAGGCCACCACAGTGGCTTCTAGCACCGAGCTGCCCCGAGCGCAAAGCAGCACCTTGGATGGAATACCGGGCAGCCCCACGGGCAGGGCCCCTGACCCCACCGTGCAGAGGAGGCTTGGAGAGGTCACGGGGTGCCAAGCACCTGCAGGTGCTATGAGCTGGGCACCTACCTTGTGCTGGGTCTGGGGCGGGGGTGGCGTGCTGGCGACACCATAGACACGTGTCCGCACTGAGCACCACCCAGCCCCCTTCCAGCCTCACTTCCATCAGTCTCAGAGCAATCGTGGAGGCCGCCAAGATTATTAGATTCCCATTTCACAGATGGGGAAACCGAGGCACCAGCAGGCTGTGTCATGCACCCAAGACCACATTGCACGTCAGCTCTAGGATCCGGCCGTCCACACTGTGCTGCCATTTAGGATGGGGCTTGTGATGCCCCTCCCCCTCAGTTTGGGGGCTTCCCAGAGAAGCTCTGAGGTCACACCCTACGACAGGCGTCCTCAAACTACGGCCCGCGGGCCACATGCGGGTGTTTTTGCCCGTTTGTTTTTTTACTTCAAAATAAGATTTGCGCAGTGTGCATAGGAATTTGTTCATAGTTTTTTGTGAACTATAGTCCGGCCCTCCAACGGTCTGAGGGACGGTGAACCGGCCCCCTGTTTAAAAAGTCTGAGGGCCCCTGGCCTAGGACATCTGAGTATGGTCCAGGTGAGTGGCGGGGCGCTGGAAGGTCCAGGGTGTGGCTAACTTCCTCTTCTCTCCTAGGCGAGAGGATCCAGCGCTGTCCCCAACCCCGCGCGCCCAGTGGTCGCCCCAAGAGGGCTTCTCCGACAGTCCAGGCTGACACACTCACCACGGCGAAGGGCCTTCCCCAAGCCCGGCCTGGGCAGGCCGTGGGGTCTACACAGATGGGCATGTGCGGCGTTCGGGGGATTCCGAGGCTGGTGGCAGGGACAGACACCGGAGCTCCTGCCTTGTGACAAGTGCCACCCTGTGGAGAGGAACCAAGCCCAAGCGCAGGCAGCACCCCAGGGCAAGAGAGGAGAACCCTCCCCCCTGCCAGGGCAGGAGGCAGACGGAGCCCCGTGGGCAGAGGGGCTCAGGAGGAGGTCCTGGGCCCCTGCGAGAGACCCTGCAGGGCCAGGCCCGGCCCAGGCGCCATCCACAGCGAGCCGGGTCTCCGCCGGCTCTGAGACCGTCAGCTCTTTATGTAGGGCTGGGGGGAGGCGGGGGGGGGGGGGGGTGGACGGATGGATGGATGGATGGGCAGATGGACGGAGGGACGGACGGATGGATGGATGGATGGATGGATGGATGGACGGATGGACGGACAGACGGACGGACGGATGGACGGATGGATGGACGGATGGCTGGATAGATGGATGGACAGATGGACGGACGGATGGACAGATGAATAAGTGGAAGAAAAGGAGGGAGGGAGGGAAGACACATTCATTGATTGACTTAATTAGTTTAGGCCTCAACCCTATCAAGAGAGGAAATGGGTTGGTGCCTGGAACAGTACGTGCTCCATAAACTGGGTGAGCGAATCCGTCCTGCGCCCGCCAGGCGGGACCCGCCATCAACACGCACAGCCGGGCCACCCGTCTGAAGAACCGTGGCCGTGCTTGTTCATGTATCTGCTGTATTCCCGTTCTACAGAGAGACGCCACTCACAAAAGTCTGCTCCAGCGACCATCTCCGAAGGGGCTGAGACCTGTGCCGTCCTGGAGTGACGCAGGCTGCCCTCCCCCCGGCCTGGGCACACCCCTCTCTGTTCAATGTGTGCTGTAGGAGCCGTTGCTTCCTGCCTCAGTTTCCCTCGGCTGCCGTTTCGGAGAGTCCCACAGGCTGGGTCCCTGGAAACATAAGTCCGTTCTCTGGCTGTCCTGGAGGCGGGACGTCCGGGACCATGGAGTCGCAGGATGGCTCCTCCACGGCCCCCTCCCTGGCTTGCAGACGGCCGCCTTCTCCCTGCGTCCTTGTGCAGTCCCCCCCCCCCGTTCGTCTGTGTCCTTGTGTCCTGTGCTCGTGTCCTGTCCTCGTGAGGGCCCAGTCGTGCCGGAGCAGGGCCGTGTTTGAGCACGGTCACATTTGTGCAGACCCCATCTCTGATCAAGGCCACATTCTGAGGTCCTGGGGGCCAAAACGTCAGCACGCGGGGTTTGGAGGAGACCCGATTGGGTCCGAAACACTCGGCACCACGGGCACCTCCGAGACCCTCGGGGGGAGGGGCGCCGGGATGTGGAGATCCCAGGAGGCCGGCTAACACCGCCCGGCCTCTGCACCCTGCGAGGGAGGACTGCCACTTGCTCGGCCGCGAGTCGGGGACCCTCTCTCACCCGTCCGCCCCGTCGGCCCCTCCTCCCGTGCCTGTCTCTGGCCAGGACATCCGCTCTGGAGCCCACGGCCTGGGGCAGATTCCAGCTTCGGCACTTCCTAGCTGTGTGTCTTTGGGCCTGTGGCCTAACCTCTCTGCGCTTCAGTGTCCTTCTCTCTAAAGCGGGAATGGGGGAGGCCCCACGTGTAGGTCTTTGTGAGGGTCAAATGGGGAGCAGCACTAGGTCAGTGTTCGCTGAATAAACCAAGAAGCCGTCTCCAGTAGGCAGAGTGGCCTTGGGGCAGGTCAGTGGCCTGGGTGCTCACAGGAAGAAGGGCAGAGCCGCTGCGCTCAGCCCGGGTCCGGAGGGGCCTTAGCCCGGCCGAGGCGCTCAGCAGGCAGCCCCGGCCGCACCCCGCCCTATGCATATTAGGAAAGAGCCAAGCGTGAGGGTCCGCCATTGTTCCGCTTGTTTACAGCATTTGTCCAAGTGTATTTCTGGCAAGGAAGCTGACAGTAAACCAAGGCCCGGCGGCCCGGCCGGCGGGGCAGCAAACGAAGACAGCTGCCGCGGCGGGTGCCTCCCGGTGGGCCGGGCCGGAAACCAGGGGCTCTGTCTGAGCGCTTCAAAGAAGAGCCTTTGTCTGGGCGGCCCAGCCCAGGGCCCAGCGGAGGCGGGCGGGCTGGGGTTCCGGGCGATGCCCAATGTACCCAGTGACCCCACATGGGCGGGCGGCTCCCTCTCTCTGGGCCTCAGTTTCTCAACGTCGAAGCCAAGGGACACCAGGAACCCATGGGCTTGCTACGAGCCCTATTTTGGCTCTGGGGAAGCCAGGGTCCTCCCAGGGCGCCACTTGACCCCCCAGTCCCGTGTTCCGTCTGCAGCCTTCCAGGGAGAGAGCAAAGTCTCGAAACGGTGCCGTCTCGCTCAGCCAAGAGCCAGGCAGGGCCCGGGCACGGCCCCTCCGGGAGTCACTGTCCTGCTGCCTGGCGACAGGGACTTGGGGCTCCCAGAAGGGAGGGATGGCCGCAGGCCCCAGCGCGGCGCACATAGGACCGGCGCAAGGCCCAGACTTCCGACTGCCCCCAGGGCTGCACCCCTGCCTTAGGCCCAGAACCCCACGCCCACCCCTTGTCCACTTCAGAAGGGTTGTGCTCTCTGGGCAGCCTTGCCGAGTGATGAATGGATGAACGAATGAACGAATGAATGAATGAACCAATCAAGCCATGTATTAGCAAATCCACAGACCAAAGGATGACCTGCCCCATTGCCCCCACTGAAGCCTGGGATGTTTTGGGCTTCGCCTCCCAGGAATGGTCCCAAAGCCATTTCCGTAAAGGCCTCCTCACCAGGGAGCAGCTTTTGAGGAACTCCAGGGGGGAATGGGAGGGTCTCGGGCAGTAGAAAAGGCCTGGCAGCTTCTGGAAAGAGAAGTGGGGCCTTGTCCAGCCCTGCCCTGTCGACAGCCCTCTGCCACTTGGGCCCCCCGGCTGCGGGAGGCAGTGGCTGGGACCCGCGTCCCCGGGCTCCCGGGGCCGTCCTCTCCAGTCTGTGCTTTTCTCTGTCCTCAGCCTGCTGGATCAAATCCTGCACTCAGGGCCACCTGCAGGTCACCTCCTCCTTGAAGCGGTCCATGGCACCAGAGGCAGCACTGGCTCCTTCGTTCTGAGTGCAGAGAATCCGCCAGTGCACGAGTGCACGTGTCCAGGTCTCCTGTCCTACGGCTGACCGGCCCGGGGTCTGTTCTTCGATCAGCTCCTTGAGGAAAGGGGGTGTGCCCCCACCGCCGAGCCCCCACCTGCCCCCACTTTGCCCCAAGCGGGGCACTGAGCGCAGGGCAGGAACGTGAGCCGGGCCTCTGGGCCGGGCTGTTTGCACGCAGCATCTTACTTGACCTGCAATCAAGCAGGTGACACAGGGCCCGGACCACAGATGAGGAGACAGAGGGTCAGAGGGGCAAAGGGACTCTCCCAAGAGCACGTGGAACGTGACAGGGCCAGGAATTGGACAAGGTTCCGAGGTCCCCTGGGTGAGCGAATGAATGGTCTGAGGACTCAGGAGTTCTTGGAGTCTGGGCTGGTGACGCTGCTCACCCGGCTGGACTGGAACAACATCCGTCCAACAAATATTTGTCCCAGACACCAGGAGAGCCGGGGCAGGCTCCGCCCCGCGCCCGGGTCCCTGCCCAGGAGCAGCCGTGCTGGCCCTGCCGTGCGGCGGGAGCCTCGGGGGCTGGGGGCTGGGGGCAGGCGTCGCTGCAGACACCGGCCTGTGGCAGAGTGTCCCCCGCTTCACCAGGGGAGCGCGGGGGCGGGGCTGGCCGGGAGGGCACCCCCACCCGGTGACCCGGCAGCAGACTGACCGGCGCCTGCTGCCCGGCCAGCGCCGCTGACCCCTCTGCCTGCCTGAGCCAATATTTGAGGTCAGGAGGCAAGCACGGCATCGGGGAGCAGGACACGGGGCCTGCCGCTGCCGCTCTGCCCCCTGGACCAGCTGTAGGCGGGGCGGCAGCGGCCCCTCCTACGGCCTCCACAGCACCTGGGCATCTCCCTGGCGGCCCCAGCACTCCGGCATCGGGCGGTGCTGCCTGGGGTCCCCGGGGCATCAGGGCCTCTCAAAGGGGCCCCTTTCTTAGCTACCAGGGCAGGCAGGTAAGCCATGGTCTTCCCATATGACATATGCAGAAACTGAGGCACAGAGACATGAGGGCTTTGCCTGTAGTGACACAGCCGGGGACCGCCCAGGCCAAGGCCCAGACTCTTACCCCAGGCCTGTAGGTAACCTTGGTAACGATGGAGTCACTTCAGCCCCGGTGCCGGGGCCCGGGGTCTGTGCTGTGGTCAGCATCCCAGCCACTCAGGTGACCCAGGTGACGGCACCCCACTCAGATCATCCCAGCGCCACGTGCTGAGCTCGCCATGGGGAACCAGGGGCATCTCCTGGGTTCTGGGCCCGGGTGATGGCACGGGAAAGCCACACCTGTGCTGGGAGGGGCTCCCAGGCTGAGGAACGCTGGGGGACCACAGCGGGGACGTGTGGCCTGGGAGCCCAGAGCAGCCCTGCCCTTCCCCGGGCCATCCTGGGAAGGCTTCCTGAGGGAGGTGTCATCTGCTTGGAGACTGGAGAGGAGGCGGGAGGGGACGGCCTGTGGGGACAGTGGTGGGCCCTGCCCTCTGGCCCGGGTCACCTTCGGGGAAGCCCCAGCCCCTGAGTGAGGGATGGCAGGCCTGGGGCTGATGACCTGCCAGGCTTCCAACTCCAGCCAGCCCAGGACCCCTGACCAGCCGTTCCCAGCCCTGCCTCACTGTCCCCAGGCTGGGAGCCAGGCAGGCAGGAAAATGCGGATGTCATCTCTTGAGCTGCCACATTCCTGAGGTCCCCTCCTGGCCTGGAGCTGCCCTGCCTCCTCCTTTTCCCCTAACCCGGAAAGCCGAGCTGGGGGGTCCTGGGCCATTTTCCGCTCCACCACCTCTGTGCTCCCTGCTCCTGCCAGCACAGCCTAGTCAGGGCTTTCTAGAACATTCCCAGGGGCTCGGGGCGGCTGCCGCCTCGCGCAGGCTGGGTATTTTGGGGGTGTCCCTTAAACGAAAACAGGGCAGGAATGCTGGAGGCTGAGCTGCCTCCCAGAGGCTTGGGTGCGGCACTTGGAGCTGGCAGAGAGGAGGAAGGGGGAGAGGGGAGCAGGGCTGGGAGGAGAGAGCCCCACCCTCCAGGATCCCGGAGCCGTGGGTGGGGTGGGAGGACGCAGTGGGAGGGCGCGGCCCTGAGGGGCATCAGAAAAGTCATCCACGGGCACCAAGATGGGAACCGCAAGTCTGCCGCTGCCCTCTGCCGCGCCACTCACGCTCCCGGCCCCGTTCCCTGGCCGTGACACGGGGAGATGTTCCGAGGCCGGGAAGGGCTGCGTGGCATCCGTGCGAAGCCTCTGTGTCCCTTGTCCTCCCGGGTCCCTATGAGGGTCAAGGCGAGGGCACCTTGAAATCAGCACTGGGCAGAGAAGGAGACGGAGCCGCAGGAACGGAGGATTTGCCTTCCGGCCCGACTCCAGCCCCAGCCCGGAGGCGGGGGAGGCGCTCTGGCCTCCTGGCCCCTGCTCCGTAGCACAGTGAGCGGCGCAGCCTCTGCCCGGCCCGGCCTGGGCCCCTGTAGCGGGCAATGGAGCTGCCTGGACCTCCAGTCTGGGCTCGGGGCTGCAGGGGTCCGTGTCGGGAGGCTGGCCGGGCCACCTCTAGCCCCCAGCTGCTCCTCGGAGCCCCCGAGGTGGGCACCGGCTCTCCCAGGGCATCGGGAGGCACAGAGAGGGGCCTTCGTCCCCCCAGGCAGAGGCCGTCACGGGACCAGCCGGGGTGGCCGGCACAGTGGCACGTTGTGCGGCTGTCAGGGCTGTCACCGTCCTTGCACATCAGGGCTCCGTCGCTGGGGACATGCGGCCGATGGGTGCCAATTTGCAGTGGCCGCCCGGCATGGACGACCTGGGGCTGAGAACACCATGCCGTCAGTCACCGGCGTGGCACAGGGGCCCTGGGGGTGGGGAACGGGCACGCCAAGGGCACCCAGGGGCACAAGACGATGCCCCTGCTCGGGAGGGCCAGACCCCACACGCCTCCTGCCCGGCCTCGGCCCTCACAGCTCACGGCCTTGATCTCACGTCCCACAGCAGGGCCGCCGCCTGCCGCCACCCTCACGCTGTGGGGCAACCGTGTGAAATGAAGGGAGGACAGTGCGTGGGGACGTCACTGCAGCCAGGAGACGGGCCCGGGCTGAGCCCGCCTAGAGCCTCTGCGTGGAGGCATGGCCTCCAAACTCCCCTTGGCCGGAGGAGAGCGGGACCAGGCCTCCACGGGGAGGGGGCAGCCCAGGGGTCTCCTCATCACGGGCCCTGCCACGGCCTTGGGGAACTCACTTCCCCTCTGGGAGCCAGTGTCCCCAACTGAAATGACAGCGCTCAGCACCCCTCGGGGGCTTCCAGCCGTCCTGGACACTGACGGCCACTGCACTTGGGCACCGTGGACCCCCGCCGTGGACAGAAGGGCCCACCAAGGCTTGAGAGGGGCCCGGGGCCGTGCCCTGCTTCCCGGGCAGCACAGGCCGGGACCCCAAGCCTCCAGCACGAAACCACCGAAATAGCCGGGCAGCTTTCCCACAGTGCTCCCAGGGTATTTTTAGCCCTGGAGCCCGAGGCTGAGCTGTCAAGAATAGCCTCCGGCAGTGGGAACGTGCTCCGGAGGCGGACGCCGATGCTCCGGGCAGCCGGAGCGCCGAGAGGCGTCCACACACCGTGGCCTCCCCCTCGGGGCCAGGGGCAAGTCTCACTGGCAAAATCAGAAAGGCACAATTAATGGCATCGGGCTTCTGTGGCCGCCCCTCCAGAGGGGCCTGCTCAGGAGACCGGGTGGCTGTCCTCCAGACGGCCAGGCCTCCTGCAGGCGGCAGGCTGGTGTAGGCCTCCCCCCTCGGCCCGCTCAGCCCCCGGAAAGACACCCAGCAGGTGACGAGGGTGAGTCCCCAGGGCAGGCTGGGTGAGCAGGAGTGGCTCCAGCCCCTGGGTGGTGTGCCGCCCCCAGGTGACCCAGCAGGGCCTGGCGGGCATGGGCTGGCTTCTGCACCCCGGCAGCCCCAAGGGGAGGCTTGCCCCCGCATGGGTCACAAGGGAGCCTGGAGTTCCGGCTGCAGAGCCCCCCGTAGATGGTGCCTGGGGATTCCGTCTAGACCCCGGGGATGGAGCGAAGCTGCACCCCCACCCCTACCAGGGCATGTCTGGGGGCAGGTGGGTGGGGCTTTACCCCTAGTCCTCAGTCTCCATCACACAGCTTCCCACCGATGGCTTGCCCACTGGCCTTTTGTCCCAGAGCTGACCTCTCTGGAAAGCAGGGTTGTAAGTCTGCCAGGCCTGCCGAGGGCCAGGACACAAGGTGCACACAGTCAACGGCTGGCATTCAGTGAAGACAAAGCACCTGGAAAGCCAAGAACCTGCCAGGATTGGCAGGGACAGCCTTACATCCAGTTCCTCCTTGACTCCAAAACCTTCCATGGCTCCCCAGTACCTGCAGCAGCTAGAAACACTGCTAGCTGATGAATCCTTGTTTCCTCCCAGATGAAAACGCATCTGGAAGCGTGAAGCATGGAAGCAGATGATAGGAGGGAGAACCCGGACGCAGGTGAGGTCGGGTCCCTGAGGCCAGCTCGAAAGCCGCTTCCCAAGGCAGGGCGGCACCTGTGGCCACCGAGAGTGCAGCCTGCAGGACGGAGCCCAGACACCTCGCCCAGGCCTTCGAGGCCTGTGGTGGCCGTCCGTGTCTACGCCCAAGTCTACCACCTACTACCGGAGCAGCCTGGGCTCCGTGGCAGCCTGGGGCCCCAGCTCACGGGCCGCTGCGGGAGCCCGAGGATGGATGCCTGCGGGAGCCTGGGGACACAGCAGGTGCCTGGGCAGTGTGGCCAGTGCCGCTGCTTCGTCCCCACCTCCCTTTTCAGACCGTGCAGCCCCCTCGGGCTCAGAGCAAGGCGCCCCCCCTGCCCCCGGCCCCCGCCTCTCCCCGAGTTCTCCTGCGCCTCTGCCCGAGCGGGGCCTCCCCCTGGAATTCATTCATTCATGCTCTCATTATGCAGCTGGCCGGCCAGCCATCTTTTTATCCGCGTTTTCTGAGCACCTGCTGTGCGCCAGCTGCTTGAGACATGAAGACATGGAGGACCCCGGACCTTGACCTCCAGGAGCCCCCGGTTTGGCGGGAGGGACGTGTGCGGAGCCTGAGAAGGTGCCCTGTCCTGGGAAGGGTAGATGGGAAGGGCGGCCAGAGGCAGCTGGCAGGGTCTGCAGGCTCAGTCGGTGGCTCGAGGCGGGAGGGTGGGGGTGCTTGGTCAGTGCAGCCAGGACCACCGTTCCCCCACCCTGTGTCTCCCCACCATGAACTTGGACTCTCCAAAAGCATCTCACTCGTCCCAGCACCCGCAGACACTAGACCAGCCCTCAGCAAACATTTGCTTAGTGAATGAATGAATGAATGAATGAAAGGTTTGCTCCAAAGGCATCTTAATGGTGGAGCGAGCCCAGGGGAAGTCGTGAAGTCGTGGGGCGAGAGAGTGGAGAGGGGGGCTGGCCTCCTGCTGAGCTGGGGTGGGTGTCCCCTGCCTGAAGCCAGCCCTGGGCCTCTGGCACAAAGGCCCCCCGAGACGCACCCAGAGGGGTCCTGCGCCTGGCTCATCCCTTGCTCCCCGCCAGCCTGCGCCACTCAGCCCTGCATGCACCCCACAAGTCCGAGCTGAGCGCCCACGCCGCCAGGCACTGCCCGTGTGCAGGCTGAGAGACAAGGTCCCTGCCCGCGGTGCTGCTTTAGGACGGGGAGACAGACAAGATAAAACAAGCAGGCGGCAGGTCTGTTAGAAGTGACAGGTGTCGTGGTGACACGGAGCAGAGCAGGGGCACCCGGAGCGCCGGGGGTGGAGATTCAGGCCAATGTCGCGGAAGGGCGCCCAGGAGGAGGGGACGGCCGGTGCCAAGGCCCCGAGGCAGGAGCTGTCAGGGGCCCAGGGGCCGGAAGCAGCAGGAGCCAGGAGGGCGGGCAGAGGGTGTCAGCTGCCACCGGCCACTGGAAGGACTTCGACTTTGTACTCCAGGGTGTGCCAACCTGCACGTCCACGCCGGGACCCCTCCCTGAACACGGGGGCTGTGAAGGGAGACGGGAGCAGAGCCCCGGGTGAAAGGCAGGGCGCCAGGGGGCTGGTGACGTCCCAAGCTCCGAGAAGCTTCCCGCTGGGGAGAGAGACGTGGTGGTGGGAGCGCAGGACCCCTGTGCCCAACCGCCGGCCCTCGCCCGGCAGACAGCAGCGGGGGTCCCTCGGAAGGTCGCCGACCACACCGTGGTCCTCCGTGGGGATGGCCGTGCTGTCCGAGGCTGTGCTGTGACTCGTCCACTCGTTCGGTCCGAGCGCGTGCGGGAGCTGTCGGCGCAGGGGCTTGTCCTGATTTTGCCTTTGCACCAGTTCCGTAACAGCAGAACCGGAGGGACTGTCGCGAACACCGGGAGCCCACGGGAGTCCAGAGTGTCTGCACCAGGCCGGGCCCGAGGAACACTGCTGCGGGGACGGACCCCGTCTGCGGCGCGAAGCGTGCGCCGTGAAGTGTACGGTGCGCTCGGATCCACTCTTCAGAGAACACGATTGACAGACTGTTGCTTAGGGCAGTTTCGGGCCCGCTGCAAAGTCAGGCAGAAGGTGCAGACCTCCTGTACGGCACCCTAGGCACGGCGCCCGGCTGTCAGCGTCCCACATCGACTGGGTCCCTTTGTCTCAACCGGTGAAGCGAGTGTGACACGTCATCACCCGCTGGGGCCCAGAGTCCGGTCAGGGCTCACTCTTGGGGGTGTGCGCACTGTGGGTTGGGACGGGTGTGCAATGGCCTGTCCCCGTCCCAGCGTCACACTGAATAGTGTCACTGTCCCCACGTCCTCTGCGCTACACCTACACCTCCCTCCACCCCCTCGGCCCTTGGCGACCACGTTTCCATGACCACGTTTCCACGGATCCTCTCGCCGGGTCCGCAGGTGCACCTTTGCCGCAATGTCACAGAGCTGGACGCGCAGTGTGTCGCCTTTTCCAGCTGGCCTCTTTCCCTTAGCGATGGGCGTGTGTTTCCTCCATGCCCCCACGGCCCGACAGCTCCCTTCTCTTCAGTGCTGAGTAATATTCCACTGCCGGGAGGTTCCACGGCTCATGCCTCACCCGTCCACGGAAGGACACCAGGTTGCTTCCAGGTTTGGCGATTGTGAACGAAGCCGCCCAAACCCGGCTCAGCCCTGTGCTGGTGGCACGTGGAGGGTGCGCTGCAGCCACCAGCGGGAGTTGGTGCAAAGGAGTCAGGCGGCCCCAGGGCAGCAGGAGAAGAGCTTTCTAGAAGGCAAGCCTTGCAGCAGCAGGGGAGCACAGGGTGGCTCAGGACACCCCACGGAGCCCTTCCCTGACACCTCCCCTCCCCAGCGAGGTCCAAGCAGGCCCAGGGAAACCCACAGGGACGTGGTTGGAGCTTTCTGCCCTGGGAGAGGACTGGGGACCCCTGTGTCCCGGGTCTCCGGGCTGCCCTGCACCCGCCCCTCCCACCCCTGCTCAGAGAGCACAGCGCTCCAGCCGCCATCACCTGCGTACCGGTACCTCGATGGGCAGCCCCGGGCAGGGAGTGAGGGCCTTTCCTCCCTGTCCCTCTCCCCACCCCAGCACCTACAGGTGTCCCCGGCCGCTCCCAGAGCCCACTGACTCCGCCCCTGACCCCGGCTCTGCTTGGGGGCGGGGGAGCTGGAGGTGGCTCAGCCCCGGCGTGGCCTGGTGGCCACCTCGCCCGCTGCAGGGCCACCTCTTGGCAGCATTACCAGTGCCCATCTGAGTCCCCACGCACAAACACAGGAAGCGCTGGGACAAGATCTTTCACCTTCCTTCGATTGTCATCGTCCCATTGTTCTTCCTGCAGCGACGCCATCCGGCTGCTTCCCCTGTGCTCCTCCCTGGCGTGGCCGGGCCAGCCCACCCCCCACCGAGGAGGCGAGGGCCGGCGGGCTGCGGAGCTCAGGGCCAGCCCCGGGCCAGATACACGGAGCGACCTTGACCGCAACCTGGGCTGTCAGGGCAAACCCCGGGGCTTCCCGCAGCTGCCGGGGGAACTGGCCCTGATGTGGAATGGGCCCCTCACAATGCCTCCAGCCTGCGGTGACAGAGCAGCAGTCCTGGCAGAGCAGCCCGAGTCCGAGGCTCAGGCGCCCTGCTGAATCTCGGGGGACCCTGGGCAGGTGGGAGCCCAGGCAGAGCAGAATAGCGACAAGCCCCCCAACTCTGGTATCCGTGGGAACCCAGGGAGCCGAGGCTGTGGGTGGGCACAGCCGTCCACTGGGGTCCTGTACCCCTGGAAGAGTCACACGGAGCAGGGCAGGGCTCCCCCCAGTCCCCAGCTCCAGCAAGAGAGCGTGGACGGGAACCAGAGGGCTGGAACCTCGGCAGACCCGCTGGGGGCAGGTCACCCAACCTGCGGTGCTTCTGCGAAGATTCTCCGGCATATCACTGTGTCCATGTGGGACTCGCCGTGACCCCCAGGGCTGGAAGCCACACACCAGGACGAGGGGGCCAGCAGAGGAGGCAAGGACAGAGGTGCCCCTGAGGCCTGTCCCAGAGCACAGAAGGTGGGAGACACTGCCTCCCCCCGCCAGCCCTGGCTAGATGCTCACACACTCCCACACGCACATGCAGGGGAGTTAGTGTGTCCTTGTCCCCTGCAGAATTTGCAGACCAACTTGGGGCCAGCTGGGCTCTGCACGTCTCTCCTACCTGCAAAGGAAGCCTCTGAGGTTCTGGCAACACCTGGGTATTTGCAAAGCCCATCCGGCCAGGAGTTCTGCAGCCACCAGGCACCTTCCTCAGGGCTGCACTGGCCTCACCTTCCCTGGACTTCCAGGGGTTCCAGCGACATCCTGCATGAACACGTGGCCTTGCTGATCCTGGGGCCCAAATGTCCACCAAGGAAACTGAGGCACAAAGGGTGTGGGCTCAAGTCCAGCCCCTGCACCCCTGTCCTCACCTCTCTGCACCTGCCCATTGGCATGGGGACCTGGCCCCGAGTGCCTGCTGGGCATGACGGGTGGTCAGGGAAGAAAGGGGAGGCAGGAGTGGTGGCAGGAGCAGCCAGGGTGGCAGCGCTGGTGGCAGCAGACCTGGGGCCTTGCTCTCCCCGGCCCAGGCTTTGACAACATGGAGCAAGGTCCCTCAAGTCCGGGTGGCCGTGGCATTCCCAAGGCCCTGCAAGACCAGCTGGGTGGGGAACCTGCCATCGTGAGACTGCTCACACACACCCCAGTGCCCGGCCGAGGTAACTCGAAGGCAGGGCTCAGCCGGGACTGCAGACAGGGACGCCAGCACATGGCCTCTCCATGTGGCTTGGACTTCCTCACAGCACGGCCGTCCGGGGAGTCAGACTTTGCACGTGGCATCTCAGGACCCCAAGAGCGAGCAAATAATGTGGACACCTCATGGTCTCTTATGACCCTGCCCGAGAAGTCACACAGGGTCAACCCCAGCATCCTTTCGTGGCTAAATTAGGCTCAAGCCCACCCCCCTGCAAGGAGAGAGGACACAGACCTCACGCCGTGATAAGCAGACTGTCAGGGAATCTGCAACCGTGTTCAAAAGCACCACAGGCTCAAATAGGTAACCTGGTGCCCCTCCCCCCCACCCCGGGCCACACTCGGCAATGCCCTGAGACGTGTTTGGTTGTCACACCGGGTGGAGATGGGGGGGGCTGCTATGGGCAGAGGCCGGGTGCTGCTGAATGTCCTACGGGGCACGGGACAGCCCCCAACAAAGCATCCTCCGGCCACGGTGCTGCATGCAGAAGCCCTGGGACAGTGGCCGTGGATTCAGGTGTGGCTGTTCTCTGGGCAGCGGCGGGCTTTCTGAGGGTGTCCCTCGGCTGTGATGCGGTAGAGCTGTCCTGAGGAGCAGGTGGTGCCCGCCGGGCTGAGGGCGGGGAAGCTGTGGCCCAGCCCTGGGCAGGAGGCAGGGTCCTGGGTCCCTTTCCCCTCCCCCATCGTGGCCCCCGTTTCCTCGCCTGCAGCAGGGGCCAAGCTCAGAGCTGGGGAACGACTCCAGGCCTTGGACCCTGGTCAGGGCCTGCATAGACCCGGCCAGCACAACTCGCTTGACCTCAGTCTCGCAGCGTCCTCACCACGGGGACCGTGTGGCCGGAGGGAGGCTGGCTGGTTGCCCGGGTGGTTTGGGTGTTCCCTGCTTCCTCTCCTCTCCCGGCCCCCGCCCCGGCCTGCCCGGGTTCCCATTGAAATGCCAGCCAAACGGGCAGCTACAAAGGCAGCCCCAGACCACGGGCTTCCGGGCCCTGCTCTGGGCAGCTGCTGGAGAGTCCCAGGCCGGGCGTACATTGTTCCATTTTTGGAATTCTTCGGGAGTGAGAGCAGCCTCGGCTGTCAACAGAGCTCTGTTCACAGAGGCCGCCCGGCAAAGCAGAGAGGGCGAGCTATTGTCCGGGGCTGGGCTGCGGGCCGCAGGAATGTGCTGGAATGCCGGGCTGCACGGCCCAGCCCCGGAGCAGGGCCTTTGTGTGCAAACACCACCGGGCAACTCGGCCATCCCATCAGTAACAATGACCTCACGGCCAGGGGCTGGACTTGCCTGCAGACAGCAGGCCCGTGTGGTGTGATGGGGCTGGGGCCTCCAGGAGGGAGGCG
Organism: Microcebus murinus; assembly: GCF_040939455.1. Classification (NCBI taxonomy): domain Eukaryota; kingdom Metazoa; phylum Chordata; class Mammalia; order Primates; family Cheirogaleidae; genus Microcebus; species Microcebus murinus. The sequence continues at coordinate 9,441,543 of NC_134107.1, forward strand.
GTGGGGAGGCCCATCCCTCCCCCAAGGGGCACAGGCAGCAGCAGCCGTGCAGGGGCACCTGCCCAGGTGGGGCTGTGCGTAAGCTTCTTCCTCTGTAGGTAGGTGGCTGTGACCGTTTGGGGCCAGCGGACACCCCAGGGTGCCTGAACCCCCAGTGTCGGGCTGGGAAGCTCAATCCTGAAGGGCCCCAGTGACAGGGCCATGCAGGTGCAGGTGGGGCGGCAGCCACCCCAGCCTTCACGCACACAGAGGGCCCCCTCCACCCCTTGCAGGCGCCTCACCTCTGTGAGCCGCACTTTCTTCATCAGTAAAAACGGGACCAGGGGACAGAAAGTCAGGTGATCAAAGTCAGCATCACAGTGACAAGACAGGTAGATGTCAGGTGCCCCTGGCCAGGTGTGACGAGAAGGGTGCTTCCCTCCCAGGCCCAGTAACCCCTGTCCAGGCATGAGACCAACACCAGACAAACCCCTTCCAAGAGACATTCTGCAGAACACCTGACGGTTCTCCTAAAACTGCCAAGGGCATCAAAAACAAGCAAGGACTGAGAAACTGGCACCGCCAGGAAGAGCCCGAGGAGGAGGAGGACGACTAAATGTCACGTGGAACCCGTGGGCCCTGGGACAGCAGAGGGCATGGGGTAGTAGCAGGCATCAGAGGGTGGCCGGGTGGGAGCGATTGGCCTCTGGTCCTCAGTGCCTGCCCCGCAGAGCGGCTGATGCTCCCACCCCCGGCCACCCTTGACGCCTGCTCCTCCTCCCACCAGCTCAAAGCAAGGTGTCCCATGTCCCTCCTCACCCGAACCTGGGCCGGGCGCCCCTCCTCTGGGCTCCACAGCACCTGGGCAGGCATCACCTGCAGGGAAAGTCCAGCCCTCCTGGTCCGCCTCTCCAACTAGACGGGAGCAAACTGAGGCCCAGGCTGGGCCAGGGTCCCCTTGGTGGCCCCAGGCTCTGACGCAGCCTGGAGCACAGCAGGGGCTCGGCAAGTGCCGCCTGGATGGAGAGCAAGAAGGGGGAGGGGAGGAGAGACGGCATCAGACCATGGAAGGGTACACGGGACGGTGGAGAGACCAGCGGGAGGGAGGGTAGTCGGGAGGGCGGGTGCACGTGGGGCGGTGGATGCGTTTGCCGGGTCCGGGGCAGGGTGGGGGCTGTTCACACCCCACTCGGCCGTGTCTTGTCCCTCGACGAATGAGGCGGTCTCTCTCCGGGGACCTCCCAGCCCCGCGCCCTGCACGCGCCCGAGTCAGCAAGCTGGGAGGGGAGGGCGGCAGCGAGGAGCCGCGTGGTGCCCAGGCCATGCTGTCAGCACTGGCGACTGGGGCCGCTCCAGAGCGGGACAGGCCGCGTTCCTGCGCCGCTGAAACCCCCTGCCAGAGCGGAAAGCACCGGATCCCGGGGATTTTTCTGGAGTGGATTTAATTCTGCCAACGAGAAAGAATCGCCGTCACCGACGGCGGTCAGAGGAGCATTTCCAGAGCCGTGGAGACAGGGCTGGCCACCCCACCGTCTGGGACAGCGCGAGGCACAGGGACCGTCCCACCTAGGGCTGCAGTGTCCAGCGCTGCCCACCACGCACAGGCGCAGCCGCCTGGGGAACCCCGGCTCCTGGGCTCAGGGCCCCCCTGACCCCCCCTGTCCCTGCCTCCACACCTGCCCCCGTCACCGCGCCCCAGAGTCGGGGTGAGGGGGGGCTTTGTTCTCCCCCAACGTGTCACAGCACGACCATCGGGAGCATGCCCTGTAGTGTCCCAGGCTACAAACCGGCCTGGGACAGGGTCCCGTCCCTACACCTGTGTCCACGTGTGTAGAAGCAACGGCTGGGAGGCCGCAGGCAGCAGAGCTCCTGGCCGACCCCAGCTCTCCCACCTCCCCAACCCGGCCTGTAAGCCACACTGACCCGCACACTCCGCTCCGGCGGCAGATGTCCCCACCAGTGCCCACACCCAGCTGCCCACTCCCCCCGGCCCCCACGCCCACCTGTGTCTGCCTGCCGAGGTTGGCAGTTCCCAGGTCTGCAAATGCCTCTGTGCTTAGAGCTGCAACCACAGTCGTCCCCGGAATCCAACGGGCCCTGGTTGCAGGACCCCCCCACACACACACTGGAATCCTCGGATGCTCAAATCGCTCGTGCAGCTGGTGCAGTATCTGCATGCCACCCACACATAGCCTCTCTAGGTCGCTTACACGATGCCTGGCACAATGCAAATGCTACAAAAGCAGTTGTCATACTGCACTGGTTTTTCCTGTGTGCTCCTTTTTATTGTTGCATTGTTATTTTTGTTTTTCCCCTCAAATCTTTCTGATTGGAGCTTGGTTGAATCTGTGAATGCAGAGCCCACAGACACCCACAGACCCAGGGGGCTGCCTATACATAACTTAACTGATTTCATTAAGTGGTACATAAACCGACGAGGTCCAGGTGCAAAAAGGCAGTTACTAATTCCACGAAAACGAAGCTTTAACGCTTCAGGAAATATCGATACTGATAAGTTGCTTAAAATAAAAGTTTCAACTTAGTAACGGGCGGGGCAGCTGGAAACAATTACGGCGAACGTTCATATGATTCTAGAAAATTCCTGAATTTTCTAGAAAATTCTAGAAAAACCCTGGATTTAGGTTGTGTCTTCCGCCTCTGCCACCCCCGAGATGGCCAGACCTGCCCTCCGCTCCCCCTCGGCCTACTCGGCCCAAAGACGACCAGGATGAAGGCCCGTGTGAGGATCCGCTTCCGCCTGCCCGGTAGGAAACGCATTTCCTCTCCCCCGTGATTCTCTTCCTGACGTTGCTGCTCCGCGGCTCACCTTCGCGCGAGAGGGTCGTTCCGACCGTGGAGGGCGGCCTTTGACCGAATCCAGGCCCTACGGGACAGCGAAGGGGTCTGTTCTGTGAAGTCTGGGTTCTGCCAAGAGGGGCCACACTTGGGGGTCTGGAGGGCCACATGTGCCTGGAAGCTGTAGGTTCCCCGCCCCTGGAATAGCGTATAATACATGTGACACGCAACATACACGTTAATGCACGCTTAGTGTTGTCAGTAAGGTTTCCCGTCAACAGTCGGCTTGAGCAGTTACATTTCTGGGGAATCAAAAGCCACGCGTGGAGTTTTGACGCACAGGGGCCAGCGCCCCCAAATCCCGCGTTGTTCGAGGGTCCGGGTCGACCCACCGTACATTTACGCCGTCTGAGGTTGAAATAAAAGGCTAGCCACGAGCACGCCTCGCTTGCTGCTCCCCTGCTCCGAAGGGCTTGTCCTCCTGCCGGCTTTTCTCCGGCCCGGAGCGAGAGAGGGGAGGCGGCTTCCTCTCCCCGCGGTGTCCCCCACGGCTCTTCTGGAGCTGCAGGTGATTTTTACCTCCTCCTTTATTATTTTCTGTCCTCTCCAAATTTTCTCCAGCAAGCATGCATCACTGCTATAATCTGAAAGAAAAGTTAATACGTTCTTATTAATGAGCACCTTAGGAGAATTGCTGTGCTCGGTGGCCTCCCGCCAGGTCTGCACCTTGTCCCTACCTGGGAGAGGATCGGGGTTTCTCGACCATGGCCCTGTTGACATTTTGGGCCAAATCATTCTTTGTTGAGGGGCGAGGGAGCCAGGAAAGCTGTTCTGGTACCAAAGGGTTTTTTTTTTTTGTTTTTGTTTTTGAGACAGGGTCTTGCTGTGTTGCCCGGGCCACAGTGCCGTGGCGTCAGCCTAGCTCACTACAACCTCCAACTGCTGGGCTCAAGCGATCCTCCTGCCTCAGCCTCCCAGAGTGCCAGGATTATAGGTGTGAGCCACCGCGCCCGGCCCTGGAGGATGTTTTGTCCCATCCTTGGCCTGTACCCTCGAGAAGCCAGTAGCGGTTGTGACGAAGGAGCTTGTCTCCAGACATCACCAAATGCCACAGGGGGCAAAATCGCTGCAGCTGGAGAACCACGGGTCCAGATCCAAGACCCACCCCGGGGAACCTGTCCTCCTCACTGTCCCCAGTCATGTCTCCACCACACTGACTGTCAGACAGGAGAAACGTAAAATGCTGCAGGAAATATTATCTTTCCATTCTCTGAACGTTCTGGCTTCACGGAGCCAAAGCCTGGATCATGAGAGATAAGTTTGCATCTAAACTGCATCTTCCAATTTTTACCACTGCCGCCGCAGGGGGAGGGCTGCACGGCTCTGTCTGTCCTGAGAAGGTTATTCCCTAGGCGGCTGGAGTCTCGGGACGGCCACCTCCCCCCACAAGTCACAAAGTTCTCAGCGGCCTTTTCCACGTCTGCATTTGTGGAAAGACTTCGGCTTTTTCTGACCTGTACGAGCCCCCAAAGAACCCAGCAGAAGTGAGCGGCAGGAGGCGGGGGCCGCCCTGGTCGGGGGTGGGCACTGCTGGCCTCCCCTGCACCCCTAACTTTCAGCCGCGTGCCCTGGGTGAGCCCTGCCTGGGGACGCTGACCGGTCCAACTTCCCACAGAGTGTTTGTGAGTCCCACGGCCTGGTGGATCCCGGGGACGTGGGGCGGCTCCCCAGGAAGCCGTTCCCGCCGGGGCCAGTCATTCAGGACCCAGGGCAGGCCAGAGAAGAAGGTAAATGAGGGTGGATGAAGGTGGGCTCCTTCCCGCTGGGGTGCACACACGGTGACAAAGAGAAAGAAGGCAGCCCCCAGCACCCCGGCCCGTACGCCCGGCTGAGTCTGGGCTCCACTGGGCAGGAGTCTTCACGGCCCAGGGTAACAAGATCAGCCACGGGGCGGGCAGAAGTGTTTTGCATTTGTCCTTATTTTCTCAGGCCTTTTAAAAACAACGGCTTCATTGACCTTGCCCACCATACAATTCACCCATTTGAAGTGTACAATTTGGTGGTTTTGAGTATGTTCACAGAGTTGTGCAACCTTCACCACCACCCTGTTTTAGAACATTGTCATCACCCCCAAGAAGCCCCACACCCGTCAGCACCACCCCGCACCACCCCCCACTCCAGCCCCGGCACCCACGAGTCCACTCTCTGTCTCTGTGGGTCTGCCTGTTCTGGACGGTTCGTGGACAGGGCGTCATGCAGCACCTGTGGTCTTCTGCGCCTGGCTCCCCGCAGCCGGCATGACGTCCGGGCCCGCCCGTGTCGTAGCGTGTCGGCGCTTCCTCTCTGCCGTGGCTGAACGGTAACCCGGGCACGGCCACGCCGCAGCCCGCCTATCCATCCTCCATCTGATGGGCGTTCGGGTTGTCTCCGCTTTTTGGCTGTGAACGTTCACGCAGGAGTTTCTGCGCAAATACGTGCCTTCATTTCTCTTGGGCACGTATGCAGGAGTGGAGTTGCTGGGTCAGATGTCCCCTCTACGCCTGACATTTTGAGGGACTACCAAACTGTTTTCCAAAGCAGCTGTCCCATTTGCCCCTCCCACCAGCAATGAAGGAAGTCCCAGTGTCTCTGTATCCTCACCAGCACCTGCTGTTGCCTATCTGTTTTATTTTGGTCTCGGCGGCTGTGCAGTGGTATCTCGTTCCGCTTTTGATTTGCAGTTCCCAAGTGGCCGACAATGTTGAGCATCTTTTCACATGCTTACTGACGTTCATGTGTGGCCTTTGGAGAAATGTCTATTTAAGTCATTTGTACATTTTTAATTGGGTTGTCACTTACTGTTGACTTTAAGGGTTCATTGTATATTCTAGATCTAGTCCTTTGTCAGACGTTAAGATTTGCAAAAGCGTTCTCCCATTCCGTGGGGTGTCTTTTCACTTTCTTGAAAGTCTCCTTTGAAACACACTAGTGCTTAATTTTGACGAAGTCTAATTTACCTATTTTTCTTTGTTTTCCCTGTGTTTTTTTTTTTTGTTTGTTTGTTTTTTTTGGTGTTAAGTCTAAGAATCCAAGGTCATGAAGTCTTAAACCTAAGTTTTCTTCTAGGAGTTTTATAGTTTCATTTCTTACATGGAGGTCTTTGACCTTTGAGTTAATTTTTGCATACAGTATGAGGCAGGGGTCCAGATTCATTCTTTCCCGTATGAATATCCAGTAGTTCCAGCATCATTTGTTCAAACAACTATTCTTTCCCCATTGATACCCTTCTCAAAAATCAATTGGCCATACTCCATAACATCTGGGGAATTGAAAAATAATCAATTGACCATGGGTTTATATTTGAATGGGGCTCATTGCTAGTGTATAGAAATGCAACTAATTTTTATACAGTGATCTTGTCCCCTGCAACCATACTGACCTCATTTATGAATTCTAACCATTTCTTATTGAATTTCTTAGGATTGTCCACATGTAACACCAACTGCAAGTAGAGATAGTTTTACTTCTTCCCTTCCAATCTTGATGCCTTTTATTTCTTTTTCTTGCCTAATTGCCCTGGCCAGAGCCTCTGTCACAGTGTTATATAGAAGTAGGTGAGAGTGGACATTCTTACCACATTCCTGATCTTAGGGGGAAGCATCTAGTCCTTCCACTGTAAAGTATGAAATTAGCTGTGGGGTTGTTTGGTTTCGTTTGGTTTGATATCCTTTATCAGGTTGAGAAAGTACTCTTCTTATACCTTTCTATTGAGGTTTAATTTGCATACAGGGAAATGAACAAATCGTAAGCGTACAAACGAATCTCAAGCTTGATGGCTCTCTATATACGTGCATATTTCCTTCCATCCATACAGAGTCCCTTCCCAGCCTTCCCTGATAGGTTTGCAAAATTTAGCAAAAAAAATGAATAGGATGCCCAGTTACATTTACGTTTAGAATAAAGAAATTTTAGTGTATGTCCCATAAAATATTTGAGACGTATCTTGGGACTTACACAAAAAATTATTCATCGTTTATCTGAAATCCAAATGGTAACTGGGCGTTTTGTGTTTGGCCACATCACCGCTGCTGCGTTTTCCCCATCCCTGGACCTCATATAGGTGAAATCATAGAGCATGAACTTTGTTTCCTGTCCTAATGTTTTTGAGATCCATCCCTATTATTGCACCTGTCTCTATTATTTTTTTTTTACGTTGCCAAAGAGTATTCCATTATCCCACAGTCTATATCTGTTTTCCTGTTGACACCTGAACTGTTTCCAGTTTGGGGCTACTGTAAATAAAGCTTCCACGTGTGTTCTGGTGGGTGTCTTTCTTATACACCTTTGCATGTCTTTCTCCCGGATAAATACTTAGGAGTGGAATTGCTGGGTCATCGGGCATATGTAAACTCCACTGGTAACTAATTTCTTTCCTGCATATCTGTATAAAATACACATCCTTCCTCCCTCCTCCCCCTCATGCACATAATGTTAACTATGTAAGGTGATGGGTGTGCTAACTAGTTCAATCACGGTAATCATTTCCCAGTGTGTACGTCTGTCAAATCACCACGTTGTACACCTTGACCATACGCAATTGTAATTTGTCAATTATTCCTCAATATAGCTGAGGGGGAAAAGAGTAAAGCAAAATTAAGATTACTACCTGTCCAGAGGAAAAGCAATGAGGTAATACTCTGAAAAAAAAGATAAAATACATTAGTACATTAGTATGCGAATAGAGACTGTGAATACGTACATATATTGGGAGCACATGGCCAGGCATTTACTGATGGGAGATGTGATACAGACAGTATACACAGCTGAGGACTTCCGCAGGGGGGAAATATTGGGGACTGGGGGGCAGGAAGGAAAGGTGATCAGAGACAGTCTTTAGGAATGAAACCTAAAGGGTATCTGGGGGGCGGGGGGTGCAGTGCCCATAGGAATAATGTTGCCAGCCGATATGCAGCACACCAAACAAACAACAAATCGTTTTTTAGCATAAGTATATGCCAATATATGTCGCCCGAATTGCATAAGACATACTGACCCTAAAATATTATTCATGTCTCTCTGAAATTTAATGAATTCTTGAGAGCTTGTTTGGAGGCTCTAGCAGGGGAGCACAGCTACTCCTACACCCTTGACTGAAGAACGGTCCTCCCCAGTCGGGGAAGGTCCTCCTCTCCCGCTGAGGACGCACAGGGAGGGTGAGGAAGGGGACACCCGTGTAGCCAGCCAGATCAGCCACATCAACCCTGGTGATCAGTGGGGCGACAGATGCCCCATCCAGAAATTTACATGAATTCTTTAATTTATTTTGTATTGATACACAACAATTGTACATAATTATGGGGTACACCGGGACATTTTGATACATGCGTACAATATGTAATGATCAAATCAGGGCATGTAGGATATCCATCACCTCAAAAACTGATCATTTCTTTGTGTTGGGAGCACTTCAACTCTTCTAACCATTTTGAAGTGTATAACAAATTATTGTTAACTAAAGTCACGCCCCTGTGCTATCGAACACTAGAACTTACTTCGTCCATTTAGCTGTATGTTTGCACACGTTAATCAGCCTCTATCACCCCCCTGCTCGGCCCGGGTAACGGTCACTCTACTCTATGCTTCTGTGAGATCAATTCCTTTAGCTCTCACATGTGAGCACAGATGAGAACACGCAGTGTTTGTCTTTCTGTGCCCAGTTTATTTCCCTTAACATGGTGACCTCCAGTCCCATCCATGTTGCTTCACATGATAGGGTTTCATTCTTTTTTATGGCTAAATATTATCCATGGTATATATACACCACATTTTCTTTATCCATCACTCATGGATGGAGACTCAGGTTGATTCCACATCTTAGCTATTATGAACAGCACCACAATAAACATGGGGGCACAAGTATCCCTTTGATACACTGATTTTCTGCCCTTTGGATAGATACCCAGCAGTGGGATTGCTGGATTGCATGGTAGTTCTATTTTTAGTTTTTTGAGAAATCTCCACATTACTCTCCATAATGGATGCACTAATTTACATTCCCACCAACGGTGCATAAGACTCCCTTCCCGCAGCGCCCTCACCAGTGCCTGTTGTTTTTTGTCTTTCTGATCACAGCCGTTCTAACTGGGGTGAGACAGTATCTCACTGCGGATTTGATGTGCATTTCCCTGCTGAGTAAGGATGCTGAGCATTTCTGCATGCACCTGTTGGCCTTCTGCATGTCTTCTTTTGAGAACTATCTATTCAGGTCCCCTGTCCACTTCTTAAAGGGATTATTTGGCTTTTTGCTGTTGAGTCGCTTGAGTTCCTTGTATATTCTGGATATTATTGCCTTGTTGGGTGAATGGTTTACAAACATTGTCTCTTTACTCTGTTTATTGTTTCCTTTCCTGTGCAGAGGCTTTAGTTTAACATAGTCCCATTTTTCTGTTTTTTTGTTTTGTTTCCTGTGCTTTCAAAGTCTTATCTGTAAAATTTTTGCCTAAAACAAAGTCCTGAAGTGTTTCCCCTGTTTTCTTCTAGTAATTCTATAGTTTCAGGTCTTACAACTTAAGTCTTTAATCTATTTTGAGTTTATTTTTGTATATGGTGAAAGATAGGGGTCCACTTTCATTCTTCTACATGTGAATATCCAATTTTCCCAGCACCATTTATTGAAGAGAATGTCCTTTCCCAATGGTATGTTCTTGGAGGCTTTGTTGAAAAGCAGTTGGCTATACATAGCTGGATTTATTTCTGGGTTCTCTATTCTGTCCCATTGGTCTATGTATCTATTTTTATGTCAGTACCATGCTATTTTGGTTACTATAGCTTTGTAGTGTATTTTGAAATCAGGTAGGGTGATGCCTCTAGATTTGTTCTTTTTGCTTAGTATTGCTTTTTTCCATAAAAAAATTAGAATTGCTTTTTTCTATTTCTGTAAAGAATGTCATTGATATTCTGATAGAGGAGTGCACTGAATCTGGAAATTGCTTTGGGTAATATGATTATTTTAACAATGTTAATTGTTCCCATCCATGAGCATAGGATTTCTTTACATTTGTTGCCCTGTTTAATTTCTTTCATCAGCGTTTCATAATTTTTATTATAGAGGTCTTTCACCTCCTTGGTTAAATTTCTTCCTATGGTTTTTTTGTAGCTAATATAAATGGAATTTCTTTTTCAGCTAGTCCATTATTGGTATATAGAAATACCGTTAATTTTTGTATATTGATTTTGTGTCCTATAACTTTACTGAATTTGTTTACCAGTTCTAAGAGGTTTGGGTGGAGTCTTTAGGTTTTTCTAGATATAAGATTATGTCATCTGCAAAGAGGGATAATTTGATTTCCTCTTCTCTACTTTGAGTGCCTTTTATTTATTTCTCTTGCCTGATTGCTCTGGCTAGGACTTCCAGTACTATGTTGAATAGGAGTGGTTAAAGTGGGAATCCTTGTCGTGTTCCAGTTCTTAGAGGAAAGGCTTTCAGCTTTTCCTCATTCAGTATGATGTTAGCTGTGGGCTTGTCACATATGGCCTTTGCTATATTGAGGTACGTTCCTTCTATGCCTAATTTGTTGAGAGTTTCTACTCATGAATGGATGTTGAATTTCATCAAATACTTTTCCTGTGCCTGAGATGATCATATGGTTTTTGTCCTTCATTCTGTTGATGTGATATATCACATTTATTAATTTGCATATGTTGAACCATCCTTGCATACCCTTAAATCCCACAAGATGGTGATGTATAATCTTCTTGGTGTGCTGTTGAATTCAGTTTGCAAGTATTTTGTTAAGCTTAGGGAGGGCCATAGTCGGAGCCAGTCTCCCAAGGCTGGACTTATTTGCAGCACACGTGGCTGGGGGAATAATCCCACTAGAGCTTCTATCTCTTCCTGCTGAGCGTCCTAAGGAGACTAGTGATAGAGGCAGCCCCCAGTTGCCGTGGGGCTATATTTAACTGCTGCCTGCTCCCCGTCAGCATGCTGGTCCAGAGCGAGAGTGATGTGACTATTTGCGAGTAGCACGTCATCAGCATCCTGTTGGGCGGGGGGAGAGGGGGTCTCGCACTGGGGTCCTGAGTGCTGTCCAAGAAGAATGTCTTGGGTGTCTCCAGCGTTGGAGGAGGCATGTGCTTCCCTCTGGTCCCTCCTGCAGCCCTGCCCAAAGCCTGTGAAGAGGAACTGTGACTGTCATTTAATTTCACGAGCTGTTCCAAGTGTGATTTTCCCCCATCAAGAGGAAAGTGAGGCTTAGAGTTAGCAACTAACTTGCCCGTTCAATTGGCAGGTGGCAAAGTGAGGGCGCCCGCCCACCTGTCTGACCTCATGGCTGACCCCTGGCCCTTGGCTGTCTTTCGTAGTTGGGAGACAGAGACAAGGGACCCGGGATCAGGGGTCCCGGGCCGCAGAAGGGACGCCCTTGGCTCGGCCAGGCGGGGCACAGGGCCCTTGGCTTCTCAGACCAGAGCCGCTCTCATGAGCCAGAGCGTTCAGGATGCACCAGGACCATGAGGTGATGGGGGTGCCTTTCAAGGTTCCCATCACATGTGCTCCCCAGACTGGGCTCTGAAGCGTGCCTGCCCTGTGGCGCCCACGTGCACGGCTCGCATGCCTCAGCCAGCAGTGGGAAGGAGCAACGCTCCAGCTATGGCGAGAGCCCAGCGGGTGCACGCTCTTAATGGCTGTGGATTTGGTTGGACGGCCAACATTGGGGTGTCTTTAATCCACCCGGTGGCCTCCCAGGTACCCCAGCGATTCCATAAGCTGCTGCTGCACGCAGGGCTGGGAGACCCCTGGCTACTTTGTTGCCATGAGGCAGCCCGGCCTGATGACAGCGCCAACAAAAAGAGGTAGAGCAAGAAAACTACTGAGCTGTGAAGACAGAGTTCCACTGAACTGCGCCTGAAGCCCACCTGCCACCACACTTTCCAGGTGAATGAGTCATTTTGGGTTGGGCTTCTCTGCCTCCCGCACCAGAAGAGCCCAAACTGATGGGAACCGAGACAGGCCTGCCACCAGTTCCACTATGGATTCCAGAGCTGGGCGGCCCGATGTCTGATTGGAAACTCTTTTTCTTCTGGGTCCTCCACACGGTCTGAACCAATGAATTGGTGCCTGCTAGGTGGTTTTCCACCTGGGAGCCAGGAAACCAGGGGTCTAGGAAGAAGCATGGACTTGCCCAAGGTCACCCAGCTCCTTAGTGCCAAATCCGGGACCGGAACGCAGGGTTTTTGGACCCCGGCCACATGGCATTCCTGAACAGAGATTCCGCCCGCTGGCCTGCCCGCCTGGCCAACCGAATGAGCTGCTAAATTGATACTTTGCAAAACATGCATTTTTCCAATTGCAGAGGGTCGCCGTGACTTTGAAGCAGCGTGCAGCCTCCCCTGATGTGGTGGAGGACGGAGGTGGCTGGCCTGGGATGGAGCGGGATCTCAGGGAAAGCTCTGCAGAAGCCCCGGGGCACCCCCGCGCTGGAAGGAGATCAGACAGCAGCCTCTCCCCAAGGCCACAGGCAGCCAGCTCCCCACTTAAAAAGGGCCCTGTATCAATTTCACTTTTCTTTCCCCTCTTGGTGCCTCCCTAATGAGATGATGTTAGAGTTGAAAATAAATAGATGAGCGGCTGGGTAAATAGATAAATAGATAAACAAAGCACGGGTTTCTTCCAGGAACCCGGCCGGCTCTCTCTCACTCGGGGGCTGGAGCAGGCGTGGGGCTCGCATGACGCCCGCCGGGCTTGCTGGGGCGCTGGGGAGAGGCCTGAGAACACGGCTACCAGCCACCGTTTCCCCGGCCTGTGCTTTGCTCACTGTCTCTCCTTCGTCTTCTCGGTGACTCCTGAAAGAGGCAGCCATCGCCACGTTCAGAGAAAGCAAGAGACCGAAAAGGCGACGTGATTGGAAGGTCACAGCTAACAAGTGAGACGTGGAATCAGGCCCGCAGACGCACATGGCTGCTACCACGGAAGCCCCAAGGAGCTTACAGTCCACTCGGGCAAAGGGCTCACTCAGGAAATGACATCAAAGAACCCAAGGTGGAGAATTCGCACACCTATCAGGTGTGAGTGTGGTGGAGAGCTGGGGGTCCGCAGTCACCCGGGGTCCTTGGAGGAGAGAGCCTCTGGGTTCCAAGAAGCACAGGCAGAGAGGCGGCCTGGGGGGCCACCGCTGGGACCTGCCCTCTGCCATCACACCTGGCCGCCCCATCCCCAAGCTGGCCTCCAAGTCCTCTCCCCACGGAGGAGGCAGGGCTGTTCCTAAGTGTCCTGCCACCACTCACTCAGCGTCACAGCGGGCAGTCCGAGGTGGGCAAGGGGGGTGGTGCAGGCCGTTAGAGTATGTCCCTGCACCCACAGTGGTTGGCACGTAGCACTCCCGGGAGTAACTAAACTGTGAGCAGCTGGCTTGGGGCAGTGGGGACTCCAGGACTCACCTGGGGGGGGGGGGCTGGTTGGCTGTGCCCCATCTATCAAAATAAATTTGGAAACTCACCTTTGTGAACAAAAGTTCTCTGAAAAGGAACTTGAAAGAATGTATTCCAGTGAATAGTTTGCAAACCAGGGAGACACAGCGTATGGCAGCCTTACGCAGCCCTCCATTGGTGCAAACGGAAGGTGCGGTCCCGAGAGCAGACAGGGTTTGCAGTTTTATAGCAAAAGTTCCCTCCCAGGCTCCCAATCAGACTCGTTCATGCAAATGAAGAGTTGAAGCTTGCGTAGCTCTGGTTGGTTGACACAGCTGAGTTCTGACTGGTCAACAGAGCTACACTCTGATTGGTCAATACAGCTGAGCCCTGGTTGGTTGGTTCAGGCGAGCTCTGAAAGTCCCCAAGTTGAATGGCGGTATGTGGGTTTGGGAGAAATCAAAGCAAGTGTATGTCCTCGAGTTAGCAAATGGACACTCGGTTCTAGCTTGAATTAGACCCCCTTAGCCGTCTTGAAGCATTGGCTCTTTCAGGTCCACTTTTGATCACACCTTTGATGAGACGAAAACCTAAGGTCCCTGCTGGGGTCCGCGGGGGCCTCAGTGGCTCAGCCTCCGGGACCCTCCCGCCCTGCCCCACTCCAGCCTCGGGCCCCCGCTGCTCCTCAGGAACGCCCAGCACAATTCCACCCGGGACACTTGCTCCTGCTTTCCTGCTGCCAGAACAGCCTGCTCCCCTCTCCCTTCTGTGTCTGGTACCTTGTTGGGGTGGGGGATCCCCACCGCCCTGTACCAAAGAGCAGCACCAGCCCCGGCCCCCAGCACTGCCTATTCCCCCTGCCCACATTTCTCCCCAACTCCTCTACTCAGACTTATATTACCTGCTTACTGGCTTGCCTTGTAGTAGCCTCTCTCCAGCGCGCAGGTGAGCCCGTGCAAGCCACACCTAGAGCAGTGTCTGTCAAGGCAGGCCGTGATGTTGCACTGAATGAAGGAAGGAAGGAACGAAGGAACCCATGTGTCTACCTGCCTTTCCTGATCCCTGACCAGTGCCCAGCTCTGTGCTGCAGGGTGCTGGGCAGCTGGCAGGAGTGAGCCGGGGCCCTGGCCCCCGCAGGTGCTGAGGATGAGTGGGCCTGGGCTGGGAGGGGCAGAGAGGAAGATCTGTGGGCTGGTGAGCCCCAGGGGCATGGAGAGAGGACAGAATGTCCTGAGCACACAGGGAGGGCAGAGGCCTGGAGCACATGCTGGGACAGGGCTGGGACCAGAGAGCGTAGGGAGGGCCAGGGCCAGAGTGAGGTCTCTGCATCTTCGAGCAAAGAGGAGACTCTGGACACCCGCCCGGCCCTAGGTGTGCACTGGTCACGTGGTCCCTGCATGTTTATTTGACGTCAGGAGCCCAAACCTCCTTGAGGAGAAGACTCAGGGTGCTACTGTGTCCCTCTTCCTTTAAAAACACCCCCTGATATTTTTGTTATGGGTGATATTAATTTCCTTCCTGGTAGTTTTCTGTATTTTCCAAGTTCTCCAGAAAATTGTAATGAGGAATAAAAAATAATAATTGCTGTCAAATGTTTTTAAAATAAAACAAAGGAATGGTCACTCGTGTTCATTGAAAGGACAGCCTTGTTAATAAACTATTTAACAGAGAAAGATAAACTATCTAGCAGAAGTAAAGAGGAATAAACTCACAACAGGTAATTGTCCTTCTGAGGGGAAAGATCACAACACAACTGTCCCTTTGTTTGAGCACATACTTGTGGCTTAAATTGTTTTTGAGAGTTATTTAACAGCCTTGAAAACTCCTGAACAGACAGCAGAGGTGTGAGCTGTCTGTCAAGGCTTCTGCTAGACCACCCTTTAAGGACCCTGACCTCCAAGACTGAAGTGCGGGCAAAAAAAAAAAAAAAAAAAGAGGATCCTGATAAGCCAGGCTTACAGAGAAGAAAGAAAAGAAGAAAAGAAAAAAATAAATAAAAAGCAGACACAGCCACTTAAGTCTCCTGTTATCAGCTTACAACATTAACTATTTCTTTACCCTTTGTCCCTAAAAAAACTCCAAGCCTCTTCTGCTTGGAGCCGGGCACTTCCATTTCTTTCTTCGTGAGCCATGGCCACTGCCTCCTTCTCTCTCTCTCTCTGTCTCTTCCTCTCTATCTCTTGCTTTCTAAGACAGCGAAATAAATTTTTACATCTTTATATCCTAATCTTTGTGTGAGAAATCTTTCTCCACTCGTGCCATGACATGAGCTCCTAGCGAGTTCCCCACGCTATGTTAACAGATCCACATAATGGAATACCTGGAATTTAACACTGTATTTATGAAGTGGTTTTGATGTCATGTAAAATACTTACATAAGTGGGGAAAATCTGGATACAGAATTCTACGCTTCTAGGGATATAAAGTCTGTGTGCATGTATGTACACACACACACACGAGTGAGCACACAGGTGTGCATGTACACACATGCACGTAACACCCAGCCAACGTCTGGGAGGAAAGATGCCAGCAGGAAGTGGTGATCTCTGGGTAGTGGCATTATGCCTGTTTTCCCTTTTTAACAGTTTTCTCTGTTTTTCATGTTTCTCACACCTATTTTACATTTTATGACCAGAGAACATTTTATTTTAAATAATGGTTGAAGTGTAGCTATCAGAAAGAAAAGCACCCACCAGTGTGTCTTCTTCCAGCCCAACCCACTGCAGAGCCCTGGGCCAGGACGCACAGGCAGCCCCGACGGCCCGTGCGTAGCATTTGACCCAAGAATCCCATCCCTAAGAAAGGCTGTAATTCAACAGAAAGTGAAAGCCACACACAGTCCACTAATACTGCAGAACCACTGATAGTGGGCGCAGGAACAGAACCGAGCTAAGGTCCAACAGCCGAGCACTGTTCGGAGAAGTTCCGGCGTGTTCCCAAGATGAGTACCAATGTGGCTGTCACAAGGCATCGTGAGGAAGAGGATCTAAAACATGAAAGACACTTTGTGTTAAAGGTGAAGTAAATACAGGAGAAAGGTGCAGCTGGGCCCTGAAGCCCAGGCTGTGTCAGCGTAGGCGAGTGTGGCCCGGAGCTGAGCGGGGCATCGACAGCCCATGGCTGCCGCCTGAGCCCGCAAGGTCCCCAGCCTGCTCAAGGCCCAGAGAGGACAGCAGTGACCAGGACACACGGGGTCTCTGCCCTCGTGGAGTTTATATTCCACTGGGGGTCGGGAAGGTAGACAGACAGCAAATAAATACACAGTAAGTCATACGGTGGAAGGTGCCAAGGGGAAACTGAGGCAGGATGGGGCTGAGTGGAAGAGATGGCTGTGTGCCTCTGGCTTCCTGGGGGCGCCACTGGCCCGCATCTCCCAGCCTCTCTGCAGCTACCGGCAGCCACAGCTGTGCCCTGGCCAACAGAACAGAGGTACAGTGACGTGCCTCGTGTCCCGGTCGGGCTCATGAGAAGCGCCCGTGTGCAGTTCTGCGTCTCCCGCTGGTCGCTGGCCGGTGTAGGGAGCCAGGCAGGACTCCACAGCCTCAGGGGTGGTGGAGCCGCAAGATGCAAGATACCTTCGGCCGAGAATCTCTGCTTGGAATCGAGCCCTCCACTCCACAGGGGTTATTTGGTGCCACAGCTGGCAGAGGGGGGCAGGCAGTGTTTGCAGGGGTCGGGTGGGGCTTTGCATTTGATAGAGGGGTTCCGGGAAGGCCTTGCTGCTGATGAAATCCAAGCAGAGGTTGGGAGGAAACGGAGACTAAGCGGCCGGGGCCACCTGCAGGGACCCACCGGGCAGAGGAGAGGAAGCCTGGGGCGTGCGTGCGGGAGGGCCCAGGAGAGCGAGGGGCCCGGTGGCTGGAGCAGCAGTGCAAGGGCCGGTTGTACAAGGGGAGGTCACACGGGAGTGACAGCCAGAGGCCCAGGGCCTGGCAGGCATGCTGGGGACCTCGGTGCCGACTCTGGGTGAGACGGAGGCCATCGCCGAGGAGTCAGTGACCAAACTGACATGCTAAAGGAGTCCTACAGAGTGGCTCTTCGCTGTTGAGAACAGACTGGGGGCAGCGAGGGTAGACACAGCCAGGGGACAGTCTGAGAGAGATAGTGGCAGGGGCGGGCGCAGGGGTGTCTTGTGAGGGCAAGAAGAGGGGTGTCCAGGGCGCACTCGGGCTGGGGCAGGGTTAGCGGGGGCAGGGCCACCTTGTCGGGTCAGGGAGATGAGAAACGGTGAGACACCCCGCCCTCCCCCCCACCCGACCAGGAAGGACAGCACTGTGGCTTCGGACACAGGACACTGCCAGCTGCCAGGGGTGGACGGCCTCTGGGTGGTTGAGCCTCAGAGTCGGGGGTCCAGACGGACGTCGGGGCTGGGAATAAAGGTGTGGAGCCCTCAGTGGACAGCAGGTGTTTGAAACAGGGGCGACGGCCTGACCGGGGAGAAGGGAATAGCCCTGGGAGCCGTGTCTGGGGCACCCCGCTGCTTCCAGCTCTGGGAATTAGGAAGCCCCCAGAACAGAGTCTCCAAAGGAGGCCAGAATAGCCACAGGCAAAACGAGGCCTCGGACTGCACCGAAGGTGTGGTGACATGAAGGCCACAGGGGTGGGGGTGGGGTGGGGGACGCAGCTGTTTGCAGTGGGCTGCAGAGACGGTGGGGGGCGGGGGGTGAGGAGCGCTGTCACAAAGGGGAACAGAGACGCGGCGCTCGGCAGTGGCCGGAAGGAGAAGTGGGGTCCGGGGAGGTTTCACTTGTTTTTTAGGGTGAGGCCGAGTTTATAAGCTGATGGGACTAGCCCAGCAGAAAGGTGACGCTGGGCCAAGGGAAGACTGTGCCGTGCTGGCCTCGCTGGCCAGGGTCTGGCCCGCACAGAGGGGCTCCCTGGGCCAGGGAAAGGTGGGGCACAGAGTTCGGGGTGGAGGTCGGGGCCGGAGGCCGGCAGAGGGCAGAGAAGGCGGGAAGCGCTAGTCGAGGAGACTGGACGCCTGGGCACCGAGGTCAGCTGGCTGGTCAGGGGCCGGGACTTTTGGGTGCTGCGGTCAGCCCAGGTGCATTCGCCCAGCCACACCTGTGCCGGGGGGCAGAGGCGGCTCCAAGGGCACTGAGGGGTGTGCAAAGGACAATCCCAGCGCAGAGGTGAGGGGTGAGGGGCAGTGGCCATGGTGGGAGGAAGAGGTGAGGGGGTGCGAGCATTGAGGTGCCGGAGGGATGCTCGACGTTGAGATGGGAGAACGGAGCTGGACGGGGAGAAGGGAGGGGAGCCAGGCCCACCTGCAGGGTCTGCCGGGGCTGGGCAGGAGTGACGCTGGGCGGGGGATGACTCCGGGGCTAAAACTGTCCCGGGGGTGAGGGACGACCTGGGCTTTGGAAATCACCCCGGAGCAGAAGGGCACAGTCTTCCGGCCCCAGCTCAGAGCTGGGGATGTTGGGTAGAAGGGAGGATAGATTGTTCTGGAAAGAGAATGAGCAGCACGGAGGACACCTGTCCCTGACCTGGGGCCCACAGTGGGGGCTGTGAGAGAGGAAACGGCGCCTCGGCTGGAGCCGCAGGGACAGGCAGCTCTAGGGAGAGTGAGCGGTGCAGAGACATCTGGGATGAGAAGGTGGCATCTGATGCCTGCTCTGCCCGCCGGCGCCCACCTGCAGGGCGGCCTTCTCTGCTCCTGGGCCGGGGTTTCTCTGGCTCGGCATGGTCAACCCTCGGCAGCCAGGGGAGGTGTTCCCGCCTCCCCACCCTCCAGGGACACGTCTGAAGCGCCTTCTACACGGCTCCCAGAGAGTCCCCGGTGGAATGAGGCCCCAGGTCCCCGCTGGGGGTCCCTGCTCATCAAAGCCCACAAGGCAGCCTTTCCCTCCCGTCACACCTGGGCTTCCTGGGACCCCTCCCGAACCAACGACCTGCCCCCAAGTCCTCCACAGGAATCCAGACTGAGCCCGGGGATCCGGCCATGCCTTTGGTGAGTCCCAGAATCCACCGCGACAGGTGGCAGGAGAGGATGAGGATGGCGTGGGCTGGAAAGAGAAAGGCCCCCAGCAGCCTGGGCGGCCGGTGAGCACCCAGCACATGAGGGACCATGTGGCAGGGAGGGCGGGGCTCCTCCTGCTGCCCTGGCGTGGGAGGAGCTGCGGTCTTTCCAGAACCTCAGGGGCGCCCTCCTCGTGACCCTCGGTGGCGGTGCCAGGCCTGCGGGGAGCACGCTGAGCTCCCGTGTCCAAACTGCACAGAAGACGGAGACAGCGGAATCTCATCCCAGTGGGACGAAGGGTAAGTCCTCTGTGTCCTGTTTTAAAGTGTCCTCATTCATTTCTTACTTTTATAAAAACCCACTATTTTTTTGGCCGGGCGCGGTGGCTCACACCTGTAATCCCAGCACTCTGGGAGGCCGAGGCGGGCGGATTGCTTGAGTTCAGGAGTTTGAGACCAGCCTGAGCAAGAGCGAGACCCCGTCTCCACTAAAAATAGAAAGAAATTAACTGGCCAACTAAAAATATATAAAAAAAAATTAGCCGGGCATGGTGGCGCATGCCTGTAGTCCCAGCTACTCGGGAGGCCGAGGCAGGAGGATCGCTTGAGCCCAGGAGTTTGAGGTTGCTGTGAGCTAGGCTGATGCCACGGCACTCTAGCCTGGGCAACAGAGTGAGACTCTGTCTCAAAAAACAAAACAAAACAAAAAAACCCACTTTTTTACAAAGCTAAACAGCCTTATCGAACGCACAGTCAGCAATCTCGCTCCTTGGTATTTGCCCACAGAAGATAGAATATTTATATAATAGAATGCAGATAGAAAACCTGGGTCCACACAAGCTTGCAGGTGGAGGTTCACAGCCGCTTTATTCAGATTGCAGACAGGTGCCCTCGCGGAGGCGAATGGATGAACTGGTACGTCCGACAGTGGGATGTCGTTCAGTGCCAAAGGGCGATGAGCCGTCCAGCCACGTGAAGACGCAGGGAACTTAAAGGCGCACTGCTGAGGGCAAGGAGCCCATCTGAAAAGGCCACGAGCCTACGGTTCAACCCCACAGCATTATGGGGGAGACAACCTGGGGAGACAGGGAAAGGATCGGGGGCTGCTCCGGGGCTGGAGGGGGAGGATGAACGGCGGAGCACAGAGGGTGTGTGCACAGCGACACCGCACAGTATGCTACCATAACAGTGGGTGCGGGACATCGTGGATTCGGCAAAGCCCATGGCATTTATGATACAGACTTAGCGTGAACCCCAGTGTAGACCTCGGACTTCAGTTACCCACAGTGTTTCAGTATTGGCGTCCATGTAACCGCTGTGCCGAGGCACCGAGGCCAAAAACAGGGAAACTGCTTGGGGAGTGGGGTACGTGGGAACTCTCTGTACTTTCTGCTGGATATTTCCGCAAACTTAAAACTGCTCTGAAGAATAAAGTCTCTTAATTAAAACAGCTAAAAAGCGGCACCACCTGACCCCGCACAGCCCACGCTGCTGGTGGCGGCCGCAGCTGGTATTGAACTCTGCACACCCCTCTGCTTGGTCAGAACCCCCACCCGCACCCTACCCACCCCCACTGAGTGCCTTCGCTCAGCTCTGGGACCAGGAGGGACAACAGCAAGAAGGGCTTGGGCCAGCTCACTGCCTTCCCCACTGCTTGCGGGGCTGGGGGGGGGCGGTGGTCGCACCTGCCGGCCTATTTTGGGTCCAAGAATCAGTGGCCCAAAAATGTGAGGCTGCGGCCCCACCTGGGCTGGACCCCCCAGAGGGGATCCCGACCCACGGTCTGTGTCCGGACCACAGCTGGGCAACCCTGTGCCGTCTCCAAGCCCGCAAACCTCCATCCCGACAGGTGCAAGAATAAGACCAAGAAGCCCGCCGCTGCAGGGTGCCCCTTGTCCTCTCCCCTGGGGTGGGAACAAAGTCCCCTCCCTTTTCCCGGGCTCTTTCTGAGACCGAGTCACAGTCCCGTGGGACCGGTGGCCGTGGCCTGGCCTCCTTGTCCAAGGGACTCGCCGCTGTGCTGTCAGCTGCCAGGGGCTTTGTGGAGGCTCATCAGAGGCACCCGGGTCACCCACGGGGGGTTCTCCTGGTCCCGTCCGTGCACCCAGCCTCGCCAACCCGTGCCCCAGCGGGCATCGCGGGCTGCTTCTGGGGCCCTGGGTGCGGCGTGGTACCTGGGGGTACCTGCAGGAAGGAGGTGGCTGGCTGGGAGGGACGCCAGGGCCCCTTCCCTTTCCGACGGTCAGTTGGGAGACCTCGGAGGGTGTCTTTGAAAGATGACTCAGGCTGTGACTACACATGGGAACCTTGAGGACGTTATGCAGGATGCAAGAAGCCAGTCATTAAGGGACACATGCCCGAGGATCCCACTTACACGCGGTCCCTAGAGTAGCCACATCCACGCAGCCAGAGAGCAGGATGGGGGAGCCAGACCGGGGGTGGGGGATGGGGAGTCCGTGTTTCAGGGGGATGGAGGTTCAGTGTGGGGAGATGGGAAGGTTCTGGAGACAGATGGAGGTGACGGCCGCACAGCACTGTGGATGTGCTTAATGCCCCTGAACCGTGCACTTAAAAAGGGTTAAAACGGTAAACTTTCACGACAATAAAAAATTAAATAAAATGCCACCCACCCCAAACTCTAGAGCAGGAAATAATCCTTCTTTCCTTTGAATTGTAGATAAGAGAGTCGCTGCCAAAGCATTCCGTAAGGCCTCTTCTTCCAAGTTTCATGTAAGAATTCGTTGAAGTCCTTAGAAAATAAAAAATGATAATTCAAAAATTTAAACGCGATTCTGCTAATAAAATATTTTTTTAAAAGAGTATGAAAATCACTTCTCTGCTACACCCTCCACTCCAGACTTGAGAACGTTCCAGAGAGCGATGCATCTGCTCATGGCGTCCCGTGGCGTCCCCCCCACCCCACCCCCCCCACCCCCCACCCCCCCCCCCCCCCCCCCGTGAGAAAGTGCCCCGCCCTTCTGTGGCATCCCGCCTCACCTCCGGGGCTCCAGCCACTCCCAACTTCTTCTGTCCTGGTCCTGCCTGGTGTCCCCCTCCCCGCCCTGGCCACATGCAGCCTTGGGGCCCTCGGTCCTTCCTCCAGAAGCCCCTCCCTGCCCTCCCTCCTGCGGCCCGAGCTGCCCACAGCACCCGTCCCCCACCGGCAGCCCCAGACCCTTGTGAGACGCTAAATCGGACCCCGTCCTGCGTCCGCTCCAAACCCTCTGTGACGGACTAAATCCTGTCTCCCAGTTTTCAGAGGCTGATGCCCCAGCCCCCAGTGGGATGGCATTTGGACGTGGGGGCTTTGGGAGGCGATCAGGGTCAGATGAGGTCGTGAGGGTGGGGCCCCGAGCTGGGAGTAGTGCCCTCATGAGAAGGAACACCGGAGGGCTTGCCCTGCTGTTTCTCCCCCCGCACCCCCACCGGGCGAAGTTACAGCGAGAAGGCGGCCGTCTGCCAGCCAGGAAGGGAGCCCTCACCAGGGACTGAAGTTAGACGCCTGCTGCTTAAGCCGCCCAGTCTGTGGTATTTTCTTGTGGCAGCCCAAGCTGACTAAGGCACCTTCAAGGGTCAGTTATTCATGCAATGAAATTTTAGAAACTCGCCCAGCCTGGCATGATGTGGCCCGGCCTCCCTCACTGACTTTCCCCCGACACTGGTGCTCCGAGGCCAAGCGGGCTCCTTCCTGTGGCTGGAGCACCTTTCCAGCTCTCGGCGTCCGGCCCTGCCCACCGGGTCTGGGCTCACCTGCGGGAAGCAAGCCTCTCTCCACGCTCCCCCCCCCCCACTGACACTGTGGACCCGGCCAGGTGCAGGTGGGCAGGTGCGCCGAGGCAGAGGAAGAAGGCATGACTGATTCCTGTGTCCTCACCCTGCCTGGGCTTTCCTAGGGGGTGGTGGCAGCAGACCCCAGCCCATCCGACACGCCTGACCTCCCCCTGTTCCTTCCTTCGTTTAAAAATGCAACCGAAAACATTATAGGGGCCACTTTTACCCATCGAGTGTGTGCAAGCTTCTTCTAAATGACAATCATCGGTGCTGGTTACTATGACACTGATTATTATTATTACGACAATAAAAAATTAAATAAAATGCCACCCACCCCAAACTCTAGAGCAGGAAATAATCCTTCTTTCCTTAGAATTGTAGATAAGAGAGTCACTGCCAAAACATTCCGTAAGGCCTCTTCTTATCAAAATAACAGGGTATGTGCAAATACATAACTATATGTATGTGTAAACACAGAAAAAATACATCAGTATTCCCAGGCAGGGGTCACACGGGGGGTATGGCGTGCAGGTGACTCTGACTGGCTTTTCCTCCTCCCCGCGAGTGTCCTCCAGCTTGCTCACAAGGAGCATGGACTGCGTTTACAAAAACCAGCAACGCTTTGTTTTGAACATTTAAAAAGCTGTCCCCAGTGTCCGGCACACAAGGGGAGGAGGGAGGGCCCCGTTCGAGATCAGCTCCCAGCCTGGACGGGACCAGACACCCAGGCGCAAAGTCACCCCCGTCAGGGCCCCGCGGAGCGAGGCTGGGCTGCGCACAGGGCAGGGCCAGGCGCCGGAGAACGCGTGGACTCGGACGGCACGTCCGGCCGAGGGGGGCGTGGGGCCGGAGGGGCTGGGCTGCAGCCGGGCGTGAGAAAGTGAGTCTGGACACTTGGAGGCCGCCGAGCGCCAGTCCGGGGCTCAGACTTGACGTGCCGCCCGGGACTCAGCAGGCACGTGAGAACCAGCCCCGTGCGCCGAGATGTCCCCACAGCTTGGGAGACACAGGCTGGGTGCATGCCAGAGTCACGTCACAGCCCCAGCCCGGACGTGCCAGCCGGTCCTGCCTCGCCCCGTCTTCAATACGCTGCACGGCTGAGCCCCCGCACCAGGGGTGCCCCCCGGGCCAAGGACCGCAGGCAGCCCCTGGGCCAGAGCCCACTCTGACCAGAGAGTCACACGTTCCCTTTGAATGTCATCGATCAACCGGAGTCACGGGTTTGAACGCCGAGTCGCGTGGCCCATACTGAATGTTCTCGTAAACGCGAGGTGGCGTGCAGAGGGGATGAGGGTGCTGAAGCCCCCAGAGGTTCTGAAGCTGGAGGCCCAGGCCCGGCCCCCAGTGGGTGCTCAGTGAGTGATCACGGAACCTTCCGAGTGGAGCTGTGACTCACGGGAGTGCTTTGTCCCTTTGTCCCTTCCCAGCCAGCACCGGCCACCGGGGACATCGTCCCAGAGCCATAGGCCCTACGAGGCTATCCCAGCATTGGCGCCCGAGGGTGCAAATCCCCATGTCTCCTGCTCCTTCCTCTTTCCTGCTCCTCTGAAGAAGGTCTTCCTGTGTGGCCGGACCCCCTGATTTCATCTTTGAGGCCATCAAAAAGTCATTCCTCCTCCTTGGTCTAGATGGCCCCGACTCCAGCAGAGCGGGGTGGTGGCACTGCTGCTCCGGGTGCTGCCTGCAGACTCAAGGCTTCCAGCTGGCGGCTCTGAAAGTGCAGGGCTCGGAAGGCACAGCGGGAAAAGGAGAGGGGCTGGGAATGGGGACCCGGACTCCAGTCCCGGCTGCGGCCAGGATACCGGGCGGGCGGAGTCTGGCTCCGGCCCCTCTGGCTGAGCCACCACCTGCAGCTCCCTCCCATTCGTGCTGCAATGTCCTCGTGTGAAGCCCGCCTCCCGCCTGGGGTCAGGGCCACGTGGCAGGGCTGCTGGGAGGGGGAGGGGCTGCGCCCCAGGAGGTCCTTGCCGGTGTCACTGAGGACTCACCCCAGCGCCGCCTCTCTCGAACTGTCCGGCTGCTTCTCACCTCTCTCCATTGGTAAGACGCCTCACCTGCATGTGTTCCCCTCCAGATTGTCCTTCCCCAGGACCGGTGATGAGTCACAGTCACCACTGCCCCTCTCAGGCACCGGCTCCGTGGAGCCACTCGAGGCCGGTTAGTTCAAGAAAGGAGGGAAGAAAAGAAGGAAGGAAAGAGGGAGGGAGGAGGGAAAGAAGTGAGGAAGGAAGGAGAGAAGGAGAGGAAGGGAGGGATAGAGGAAGGGAGGGAAGGAAGGAGGAAGGAGGAAGGAAGGAAGGAAGGAAGGAAGGAAGGAAGGAAGGAAGGAAGGAAGGAAGGAAGGAAGGAAGGAAAGAAGGAAGAAAGAAAGAAAGAAAGAAAGAAAGAAAGAAAGAAAGAAAGAAAGAAAGAAAGAAAGAAAGAAAGAAAGAAAAAGAAAGGAAGGTGGCTTCTGTTCTCCAAGGGGCCAAGCTGGCTCTTTCTCCTGGGGTCAGAGCCGGGGAGCGTGGGCTGGGGCGGTCATCAGGGAAGGCCTGGCCACCGGCCTCAGCCCCTTCCCACGTGGATGAGGACAACCCAGCAAGCGGACTTGGGTGGAGGGGACGACGGGATGGGTCAGGGCAGAGCTTCCAGCAGGAAGTGCCCACACACCGGGCCCCCTGCCCAAGGCTGGGCTGAGGACTGAGGCCTTTCGAGGCCCCAGCGGGAACCAGGACGGTAGCAGTGTCCACGGAGCCTGAGTCACAGGCCACCCGCTGAGAATGTGGCGGGGCTGAGCCAGGGCCGGGAGACTGGGCTTTGGGTCCAGGCTCGGCAGAAGGACGGGAGGGGCTGCCTCGGCTGGGCCAGCGCTAGCTCCTGCTGCCCAGGGGTGCCCCTCTGCCCCACTGGACCCTGAGCCCCCGCTGCAGGCCACAGCCGTGCGGAAGGCCCCAGGACCCCAGCTAGCAGGGCGTGAAGAAGGCCCAACGGTGAGGCAGCACCTGGACGGAGGACGGAGGGACGGAGGCCGAGTTTGCCGTGGTGCACACGGCCCCAGTGGGTGGGAGAGACGGGAGGAGAGGAGGGAGAAGGGGTGGTCCTGGGGGCTGAGGCTTCACTTCTTAGCCTCGTTGTAGATTTCGCCATCTCGCGAATGCATCATTTGTTCAAAAAAGTAAATTCGCACACTTGCACAATTGGCTGCTGAGGGCGTGACGGCCCCTGGGCAGGGCAAGCTGCAGCTGAGCAGGCGGGCTGTGGCCGCGGGCCGCCCGCACCATGGCGGACTGGACCCCTCCGTGCACCGGGCTCCCCCGGGCTGAGGCCGCTCCCGCCCGGACAGACCTCCCAGTCTAGAGGGGACGAGGCTTCTGCTCGGGGTCAGAAGGAATTGAAAGCCGCCGTAACCGCCCCTCCCGGCCTCCCCCCAGCCCTGTTTAAAGCAGAAAAGGAGCAAAGGGAGAGAGGGCTTTTCCCCGGTGCTGGAGGTACGTTTTCCCCCTTTCTCCCTCGTCTTCCTCCCCAATTCCAAGGACCCTGCCCCCTCCCGGGAGTGCAGTGGCGCCCGGCAAGGACAGAGGCCCTGGGAGAGCCGCACGCTGGCCCCGCTCCTCCCGGGCTCGTGGGAACCCCCTGGGGGCAGAGCGCCACAGGAAGCGCTGCTGGGTGCCGGCGGCTTCTCCCGTTCCCATGGACTATCCCCTCGGGACCCGGAGCAGGCAAGCCCGCCCGCCCGCCCGCGAGTGGGAAAATACCGCTGCTATGACGCAATGCTCTGCAGAGGCTGCGGGAGTGTCTGCCGCCACCCCCAGCTCTTACCTGCACCCACCTGCCTCCCCCCCAAAACACACACACTCCACAGTGTCCCCACCCTTTCCTCTGAGCTGACAGTGCTGGTGCCACTGCGCTCGGGGGACAACCTCCTGCAGCCCCGTCAGGTCGCGGGGCTTGGCGAAGGGTCAGGGTCTTGGAAACCTTCTCTGTGCCACCCCGGACCCCCCAGGGCGGGGACTGCAGCAGAGGTGCTGGGGCTGCTGCAGGGAGGAGAGGACCCGCCAGGCCTCACCCTGCCCTCAGCGCCCCACCAGCCCCAACGCAGTCCCATAGGGACAACCCCCCGTGACGGCCGGAACAAGGTATCTGGCTCCAGCATATAAACCCGGGCTCGTTCCGAGACCCACCCACCTCCTTACAGCATTTCCCAGGGACTTGGGCTTGCGGCCAGTGAGTCACGGAGCTGCATAATTAGAGATGGGGAAGGGAATTTCGCCAGGGCCTCCCCCTGGACCGGAACTTTCTACTTTTAGGTTCAGGGAACGATCACATTGTCCTGGACCTGGAGACCATCAGGGTTGAGCCTTCATTTTACAGGTGAGGAAACTGAGGCACAGAGAGTCTCGGGGACTGGGCTGGGGACATGGGGGGTGGCATAGGCAGCCGGGGCCCCGGATCTCCAGAGGCCTTCCATCCGGCTGCCGTCCCACATCGGAAGCCCCAGCCGGCATCGGGCAGGGAGGAAGGGAGGCTGCGCCTGCAGACCCAGCAGGAGGCGTGGTGGGGGCAGACCCCCAGGCCCACTCAGGCCTCTGAGCAGAAAACAGTTAGGAGCACGATTCATTTTTTCACGCCTCCTCTCAGATCTGCGCTCCAAGAGCGGGAGCCTAAGTGAGGCCAGGCTGCCGGGTCTGTCACTTGCACCTGTCCCCGGACGCTGGCCTGGCCCTCGAAGGCCCTAGGACCCAGCGCCCCCCGGCCAGCACTCCGGGTTTTCTTTCCGGTCGTTGCCCTGCGGTGGAGACGGATCACAGCGGCAGGAAAGGGGATGTTTGGACACCCAGAGAACCCTCTTGAAATTCCAGGGCTCGGAACTGCGAGCTGAGCTGGGTCCTGTGGCGCCCACGTTCACCCCGGCTGGCAGAAAGCAGCTTCCTGTTCCCAAGGGCGAGTGGGGGTGCAGGGAAGCCTCCTGGGAGATTCCAGGGCGGCACGGACCCCAGCGGGCGCTTGTGAGGCACCTGGACGCATTAAGTTCGGATGAATCGAAGCCACGAGGAGGACATCCCCCTTAGAATACACCAGGGCTCAATAATTAAATGGAACATAGTTTGGCAAATCGATATGGGGTTTTGCCGAACCCAAAACATTTGAAAAGATGATTGACATATCCCGTCGCCGGCACGGCCCGGCCTCTGTGAGAGGGCAGGGGACGGCGCAGAGCCACTGGGGGCCACGTGCCCGAAACCACAGGCCCGCCTGCCTTCAAAGAGCCCTCCCTGCCCTTGAACACCTAGAAGCAGCTTCACCTGCGGGAGGGAGCCTTGTCCCCAAGGCCCCAGCCTGCGGCCTCCGCCGGGACAGACGTCTTCCCTCTCTGGTCCTAACACTTGAGCAGCTTCCGGGCGGGGGCCACCCCTGGGGGGCTTTTGAAGAAATGATGATTCGATTACTCTCAAGACTGGAAGGCTTTTGATTTTGATTAATAACCACCAGAAAACCGTCCCGGCAACAGTGCTGTCATTGTGCGCGTGGGGCGGCACCTGCGGTGAGGAGGGTTCCGAGAAGGCACACGGGAACAGCCTGAGACATCTCAGCCGCTTCCAGGAAGTCCCCTGCCGGAGTCCGCAGCGGGAGGGAGGGTGGCCCTGGTCCTGCTGCTGCAGCAAAGCCGCAGCCCCGTGGCGGCTGGCAGGGCGCTGAGTGTCGCCCCGAGCCTCCTCCTGCAGCCTCTGCTCCTCCGGGGCCTGCAGGTCTGGGCAGCTTCCCGGGATGCTCCTATCCTCTGGGCGCAGGGTTCGAGTCCTGCCACATTTTGTGAGGACCTGGAGCAACAGCCCATGGCGGACCACTGCGACAGGCATAATGTGCCCACCCCACCTGTCTGTCCTCCCTTCCTTCAGCCACAGGTACCGACTGGGAGGTGAGTGAGTTTCCCGTGGCTGCTGTAACCAAGTGCCACGACCTCAAGGCTTCAAGCAGCGGAAACTCGTCCACGCGAAGTCCTGGAGGCCGGCAGTCCCACATCTAAAATGTTGGCCGTGCCGCCGCCGTATGGTTTGAATGTGTCCCCCAGAGGCCCAAGCATTGGAAACATGGCCCCGGTGCAGCGGCGTCGACAGGAGGGACCTCTGGGAGGTGACTGCGTCACGGGGGCCGCGCTCGCCAACGGACCGTCTGCTCACGGATGAGTGCAGTGACGCGTTGCCGAGGGAGAGTCCGTCACCGCCAGAGCGGCCGCGCGGCCCCTCGCACCAGCCCTGCCCAGGTGGGGCCCTGCTCCACCCGGGACTCCGCAGAGAGCCCCCGCCGGCAAGGAGGCCCACGCAGTGCAGCCCTCGACCTTGTGCTTCCCAGCCTCTAGAACTGTAAGAGACAGACTTCTGCATACATCAGCCAGGCATTCGCGTCACAGCCACAGAAAGCAGACCGCCACAGCCGCGCTCTGCCGGCTCCAGGGGTGGACCCGTCCTGCCTCCTCCAGCTCCTGGGGGTCTCCAGAAATCCTTGGTGCCCCCTGGCGCGTGGCTGCATCTCTCCACGTTCACACGGCCTACCTGTGTCCCTGTGACTCAGTGTCCCTCTTCTCACGAAGCCACTGCACTTTGACCTCGTGCTGACTGACCACGCCTTGTTACATCTGCAGCCACCTGATTTCCAAATGGGGTCACTGAGGCTCTGGGAAGGACACGGGTTTTTCGGGGACGCTCTCTGGCCCGTACGAGAAGGGTGTAGGAGCAGGCTCTGTTGTCGTCTCTGCCATCATGGGCCTTGCGCTTCCACTAAGGGAGGTGGACTTCAAAAAACAAAAATCAACACCCAACAGAGCGCCCGGTGGAGATGAGCGATGGGTAGAGGACGCCGTGTCCCAGGGCGCCCGGGGGCCTGTCTGAGGCGTTGACGGCAGCCTGGGCAGGGGACCCCAGGGAGGATGCTGGGGCAGAGGGAGCAGCCCCTGCGGGTGTCCTGAGTTGGATGTGCCGTGTCCCCGAGCCCAGCAAGGACACCGAGGGGCTGCCATTGGGTGGGGTCAAGGGGGACAGAGGCGGCCACCCACTGCCAGGGCCCGGAGCTTTCCGACCGTGCTGAGGGGGTGGGAGCTGAGCCTTGGGCTCGGGGAACCCCATGGGCGCCTTGAAGGGGCGGCGGCACCAGGCCTGTGTGGTCACTGCAGGAGAGTCAGCCAGGAGGGCCGGACGGTGGCAGGAACCGCCGCGCCCTGGAGAGGCTGGTGGCGGGGGCGGGGCGGGGTGGCAGAAGTGGGAGGAGTCTGGGCTCCGGGTGCGGGTCTCCCAGTACTGGATGTGTGTGGGACTGAAAGAGAAACGTCACGGCCGGGCGCCTGCTGAGTGGCAGCAGCGCTGCTGGCTGAGGAGAGGGTGACAAAACTGCAGGCAAAGTGCTTTGTGGTCACAGCACAAACTGAGGAAACCACCTGGAGTCGAGACTCAGAAAAGGGGCTTTCTGAGCCGGGTTTTGAAGGATGGCTAGGAGTGCCCATGTGTGCCCAAGGCGAGCAGGTCAGTAAGGGGAGGGGTCAGCACGTCCTGGTGTCAAATCCCCTGACCAGGGCAGTCTCTGTTTCCTCTCCTGAGCTGTGGGCACCCACGGCAGGTCCTGCCTCACCCAGCCCAGCAGCCGGGCAGGGCAAAGGGGACAGGGGCTGTGACATTCACACTCTGGCTCTGCTCCTAACTGGAGGCGTGACCTCGGGCCCTATAAGGAGGTTGAATTGGGTCCCCAAAAAAGATACGTCCCCATCCTAACCCCGGTGCCCGTGAATCTGCGCTTGCTTGGAACAGGGCTTTGCAGGTGGAACCCAGGGGAGATGAGGCCGTGCGGGGTAGGGTCCCACTGCGCTGCTCGGCGTTCTTGTAAGCACAGGGAGAGTCGGAGACAGAGTCTGGGGTGATGAGGCCACAAGCGAGGAACACCAGAGACCGCCGCAGCCCCCGGAAGCTGAAAGGGGCGTCTGACAGCCCCCCACTCAGAGCCTCCCCAGCAGGAGGAAACCCGGCCGACACCCTGATTTTGGACCTCTAGCCTCCAGAACCGCGAGAGGGTGGATTTCTGTCGCTGTAAGCCACAGCAGCCCCAGGACGCTCACACAGACCCCAGCACCGCCCAGCGCCCCACATCACCCGAGGTCGCCCCACGCACCACCCCACGCGGACCGTCCTGGGCCCGCCTGCCAGGGGTGGCACCTGTCCTAGTCCGGGTCCTCTGGAGCAGGGCCACTCAAAATGCGGACAGGTGACGGGCCGCTTCCTCCTCACCTGGGAGACTGTTAGGAGCGACCCACCTGGACCAGCGAGCCGGTGCGCGTGTGCTGAGACTGTAAAGTCTTGGAAGCCCCGCTCTGCCAGGCAGAGCCTGGGGCAGGGACGTCACCTCTGATCCTCCTGGGGGAGGCCAGGCCAGGGGGCGGTGTGGACGCGGGACGTGAGCAAGGCCCGACAGGCGGCGGTGACAGGGCCGGTGCGCAGAGACACGCCCGTGTCCCGCGGGAGCCACGCCTGCCCGTGTCCCACGGAGGGAAAGGGGGAGGGGCTCGTCCGCCCGGCCGCCCCGCTCGGTCCCCACTGTTGGGAGCTCACCCGGCGACAGGAGGCGGGAGAAGGCGGGGAGCAGGTGCCCGGTGGGAACAGGGCTTCCTTTCGGGGTGAGGACAACGTTCCAGAACCTGAGGGAGGTGGCGGTTGCACGGCTTGCCAATGTGCTAAACACCACGCGATTGCTTACTTGAGAACAGTTAGTTTTGTGTTAAGCGAATCTCACCTCCATCTTTTTTAAAAAGTCACCTTGGAGGAACTGACCCCTCCTGTCCTGCGCGTCTGGGTGGTCCCCGGAGCCCAGACGGGGCGCGCTGAGGCACGGCGCCCGGTGTCGGCGCCGTCGGGAGAGGAGAGGAGGAGCCGGCGGCGTCCGGGAGGCGCAGGGTAAAACGTCGTGTTCGGGTGTCACGGTGCTCGTCATCATTATTCATCTCCCAAAAATGGAGCTTGCTTTGCCGGGCACCTGGCGAGGCTTCTCCGCAGCCTCTAGCAGAGACGGCAACCGCGCCGGGAGGGCTGTGGAAGGAGAGAACTTTCCATGCAGTTGAGAGAGGGGCCCAGGGTGTTGCTTCTCATCTAACTCCAGGTCACTGCTGTGTCGCAGGCTTGCCGCGCCGAGGCCGTGCACAGCACCCGGAATCAAACGGCAGGAAGGGGAGCCTGAAGGTGGATTGGGCTGGGGGCGGAGGCAGATTCCTGTGGCCATGAAGAGACTCGCCATGATAACGCAGGCCAAGAACATGGACTTTAGTGTCAGCAGCCCTTGGTTCAAGTCCTCAGCCCGCCACTTCCTGCCTAGGGAGCCTTGGGCACGTCCCTTAGCCTTGGTGAGTCTCGGTTTTCTCATCTGTAAAATGGAGGTGACAGCCACCTACACAGAGCTGTTGTGGGGAACGAAAGTAGATGCAGCTTCAAACCCAGCCTCAAAATTTTCCTATAAAGTTTCAAGGAAAATTAGTGTCTCACAGTCAAAAATTGCAAAATGTTAGCATAAAAGCCAGCAGATATAAGAGACAGCAGAATCAAACCTCCAAGGACTTCGAAATTGAAATTATCAAACACAAGAAATAATGTAAATACGTTTAATATGATTAAAAAAATAAAAGTGAAGCTTAAAACACAACCAAGGGGGGAAAATTCATAAATAATGACAAGGAAGGTTTGAAAATAAAGAATTTCTAGAAACAAAAAATATAATTACTAAAATTAAAAGCTCACTGGACATTGAGCAGTTATATTAACTTCAGACAAAGCAGATTTTGGAACAAGGAAGATCTGCAGAATAAAAAGGGACACGACATTGTAATAAACAGGAGCAACTCACCACTAACACAACAAGCCCATGTGTACCACCGACGAGCAGAGCTTCAAAGTACGTGCAGCAATAGCAGGAACTGAAAAGAGAAATGATAAACCCACAATTAATCGTTGGAGACTTCAACACTCCCCTCTCAATAACAGAACTAACAGAAAATCATCAAGGGTAGGGAAGAATAAAACAATACCATTAACATCTGGATCTGCTAGACATTTAGAACATTCTATCCAAAAAAGCAAAAAACATTATTTTCAAGTGCACATAGAATATTCACCACAACTGACTATGTTCTGGGTCATAAAAAAAAAAAAAACCTTAACAAAGTTAAAAGAATTTAAATCATACAAAGTATGTCCTATAATGCAATTAAACTGTGAATTAATAACAGAAAGATAAGAGAAAAAAAAATCCAAGCACTTAAACAGTATACTCTGAAATAATCGATGACACAAAGAGGAAGTCTCAAGGGAAACTAGAAAACATTTTGAACTAAACAAAAATGAAAATATATCAAACTTTGTTAGCTGCAGCTATAGCAGTGCTGAGAGAGAAATTTATAGTATTAGATGCTTTTATATAAGAAAAGAAGAAAGGCCTTAAATCAGTAATCTGAACTTTTTTTTAAGAAACTACAAAAGGAAGAGCAAAATAAACCAAAAGTAAGCAGAAGGAAGGAAATAATCAAGACAAGAACAGAAATCCATGAAACTGAAAAGAGAAAAATCACTAAAACCAAAAGTTGGTTCTTTAAAAAGATCAATAAAATTGATGACATTTTAGCAAGACTCACAAAGGAAAATGAAGACCTCACAGACAGCAAGAGTGATTTAAAGGAATACTATGAACAATCCTGTGCACATAATTTCTACATTGTAGATGAAATAGATGAATTCCTTGAATAAAAATACCAAAATTTACTCAAGATTAAATAACCTGAATAGCATTGTAACTACTAAATACATTTAATTCATAGATTTATATTTTTTTCCAAAAAATGTATCTCCAGTCCCAGAAAGTTTCACTAGCTAATTCTACCAAACATTGAAAGAAGAAATAATGTCGATTGTACACAATCTGTCCCAGAAAATAAAAGATGAAAAACTACTTTCTGACACATTTTATGAAGCTAGCATTGACCCATTACCAAAACTAGGAAAAGACTGTAAAAGAAGGAAAACTATAGAGCAATATCCTACATAAACACAAACACAAAAGTCCTCCACAAAATATCAGCAAATAAAGTCCAGCAAAATATGAAAAGAATAATATACCACCACCCAGTGGAGCTTATCCTGGGAATACAAGGCTGGTTCAATACACACAAATCGATCAATGAAATCCAACATATAAACGGCCTAAAACAGTTCAACTGACACAGAAGAAGCATTTGACAGAATTGAGCATCCATTCATGATAAAGTTCTCAGCAAAATACCAACAGATGAGAACTTCCTCAATCTGATAAAGGGTATCTACAAAAATCCTATAGCTAGCATCATACTTAATAATGAAATGCTTTTCCAGAAAGGTGGGGAGCAAGGCAAGGCTATCCATGCTCACCACTCCCATTCAACATCGTAGTAGAAATCTTAGCCAATAAGATTAGAAAAAAAAAAAAAGAAGCAAGAGTCTTACTTACTGGAAAGAAAGAAAGAAAACTGTCCTTGTCCTCAGACAACATAGCTATCTACACCATCTTCACTGAAACATCTCAAGAATTCTATATTTCAAAAAGACTCCTAGAACAAATAAGTAGGCTCAAAAGGTCATAGGATACAAGATCACCACACCAAAGTTAATCACAATGCCACATGCCAGCAATGAACAATCAAAACTTTAAGAACCATATGGTTTACAGCAACTCCAAAAAAGCACAATATTTAAGTGTAAATGTAACAAAACACGGACAGGATCTATCTGCTTAAAACTGCCAAATGCTGATAAAAGAAATCAAAGAAGACAAACCAAGAAAGAAAGTCTGTATTCGTGAATCGGAGCTCCACATAGTGACAATGTCAACTCTCTTCAAGTCTATCTACAGATTTCATGCAATTCCATGCAAAATCCTAGCACGATGTTTTGTAGATATAAAGTACTTCTAAAATTTATTTGGAGGTGCAAAAGAACTGAAATAGCTAAAAATAACTTTGAAGAAAAGAAGAAACTTAGATGAATCTTACTACCCGGTTTTAAGATATACTATGAAAGCTACACTCATAAAGACAGTGTGGTAATGGCCAAGTATTAGTGACATAGATCAACAGAGCAGAATAGAAACCCCAGAAATAAGCCCATATAAAATATGACCAAGTGATTTTAACAACGGTACAAAAGCAATCCAATGGATAAAGGATGATCTTTTCAACAAATGGCATGGGAGCATCCAACGCTAAATAAATAAATAAACGTCAACTAAAACCTTATACCTTTGATAAAAATTAACTCAGGGTGGATCATAGAACTAAATACAATACATGAAACTATAAAATTTCTACAAGAAAATATATGAGAACATCTTTGTCACCTGGGGTTAGGCAAAGAGTGCTTAAACATGACACCAAATACATAATCCACAAAAGAAAAAAATAATATATCAGACTTCATGACAAGTAAAACAATTTGTTCTGAGAATGATACCATCAAAAGAAAAGATGAGCCATAGACTGAGAAAAATATTTGCAAATCCTGTATCTGACAAAGGACTTTTATCCAAAATGTATAAAGAACGCTCAAAACTCATTGGTAAGAAAACAAACAACCCAACTAAAAATGCACAAAGGACTTGGACAGCCACTTCACCAAAGAGGACGTGTGGAGAGCAAGTAAGCTCTCGCAAAGTGGTTCAACATCCTCCGAGGACGAGGAAATGCAAATTAAAGCCGCGAGGAGAGACCACTGCACGTCTATGCAAGACGACAGATAAATAATGGCGAGTCTGCACGGCGCGCTGCTCGTCAGCAATACAAAGGAAGAGCTTGCAAGAGTTTAAACAACTCTCAAAGATAATGATGCTGAGTAAAAGAAATGAGTCTACAAAGGTTACATACTGTATGGCTGTATTTATAGGACATTCTATCAATGAGAAGATTACAATGAAGAGGAACAGACCAAGAATGGGGGAAGAGGATGTCTGTAAGGGAGAAGTGCAAGGTGCTTTGCGGGGCGTGGGGGTGGGGTGGGGGGCCTGTTCTGCCTCCAGTGGTGCCAACGGCTACATTAATCTACACAAACAGGTGTGAAAACTCACACACCTGCACATCCCTCCCAATGAAAGTCAATTTTACTGTATGATAATTTTAAAAATGAAAAGATTAAAATGATGGCTATATCAAGCAGTATACTAGACACAGATGAAAAAAGACTTGGTGAATAAATTATCCAGAATGCAGCCCAGGTATGAATATGAGAATCCACATCTGGATATGAAATATGGACATGAAAATATGAAAGAGTCTGAAAGACAAGGAAGATATAGTCCAACATGAATTTTTTTTAATTAACAGATAAAATTATATGTATTTACGATGTACATGATTAACATGTATCTTCACTGAAGATTCCAAGGACTATCATAAAAGGAACAAAGGACATAAATAAGCAAAGAGATCCTTGCACAATTTTGGAGGAATAAAATTACTGATTAATTTTAAACTTTATTAATTTAAGTGTCTTATTGAAGTATCTTATATAAACAATAAAATGAAATAGAGTGTATAACTCCACATAGGTACAAGGATAGAAAAATGGAATAAGAAAAAAAAACCCATAAATCCAAAAGAATGTAAGAAAGGAAGAAAAAAAAGAAACAAAAATTACGACAAATTAAAAGCATGTAGTAAGATGGTAGAAATAAACCCAAAAATATCAAGAGTAACAATGCATGTAAATGGACTAAACTTTCCATTTAAAATCAAACTAGATGAATATTAAACAGTATTCTCTCTCTCTCACATACACACACACACATACACTCTGTAGATTGTTAAGTATGAAATGCCTGACTTCCTTAAGTACTAAGTTTGACAGTTGGTATCTCTGACATTTCACATTGACACTTTTTGTTTCATGTTTATTGTGAGGGTACATTCTCAGTCTTTCGAATGCACATTTTGGCTTGTGATTACCTTTCAAAATTTTTTAGAGCAATTTTTGGTGAAACCATGAATAAGTAAAAAATTTGTGTCATTTTCGAACATGAGTTCCGTTGTGGAACCAATGCAGCGCAGACAGCTTGAAATATCAATGAAGCGTTCGGAAAGGATGTGGCTGGTGAACACACAGTATATGTTGATGGTTTGAGAAGTTCCGTTCTGGTGATTTTAATCTTGAAAGTGAGTCACGTGGGCGGCCTGAGACCAAGGCGGATAATGATGAGCTGAAAGCTGTAGTGGAAGCGAATCCATCTCCACCTGCGCGTGAATTTGCAGCAAGGTTTGACGTCACTATTGCAACAAAACTGGACCGTTGGAAACAAATCAGCAAGGCAAAGCAGCTGGATAGATGGGGCCTGCGTGAATTAAACGAGCATCAGAGGAGAAACCTTCTCGAAGCTTGCCTGTCTTTGCTGCCACAACATAAAAGTGAACCATTCTATAACGGTTGTTCCATGTGATGAAAAATGGATTCTTTTTGACAATCTCAAGCGTTCAGCACAATGGTTGGACAAAGAGGAAGTGCCAAAACACAGTCCAAAACCGAATATTCGTCAAAAAAAGCGCATGGTGTCTGTTTGGTGGTGCAGTGCTGGTGTTATCCACTACAGCCTCATGAAACCTGGTCCATCCATCACAGCGGGTGTCGACTGCACCCAGCTGGATGAAATGACGAGGATGCTTGCGATGAAGCAGCCAAGACTGGTCACTAGAGAAAGGCCAATCCTCTTGCAAGGCAACGCTCAACCGCGTGCTGCACAAACAACACTGCTCAAACTACAGCAGTTGAACGTGGAAGCTCTCTGTCGGCCACTGTATTCACCAGACCTTGCACCAGCTGACTGGCACTTCTTCCAGGCTTTGGACCACCTCTTGCAAGGAAAAATATTCAATTCTCGATAGCTGCGGAAAACGCCTTTCATGATTTCATTGCCACTCGCTCTCCGGGCTCTTCTCTCCCGGCATAAACAAGCAATCGTTAAGATGGCAAAACTGTGTCGGTAATTTAGGCACATACTTTGATTATTTTTACTGCTCCTTGTTTGAGATATAATAAACTACACTCTGGATTCAAAAATCAGACATTTCATATTTAATGGCTATATATGTACGATATATATTATAATATATATATATATATATATATATATATATATATATACACATTCTGTTTAGTAGAGATATTCCTAAAATGCAAGGATGTAAACCAAAGAATGGAAAAACATATACCAGACTATACAGGCCAAAAAAAAAAAAGATGGTGTGGTGACATGAATATCAAACATAATAGACTTTAAAGCAAAAGGTGGTATTGCTATAAAAGGGTTACTACACAGGGGCGATCAAGGTTTAATCCACAGGAATACATGACAACCCTAACAGCTCCTGTACTCAATAACAGAGCTTCAAACTATGAAACAAAAGTTAGCATGATTTTAAGGAGAAGTCGATAAATACACCAAACAGTGAGAGATGTTATCATTGTCTCCTAGTAAATCAGAAATCGGGGAGACAAAGATCAATTAGAATATGGAAAAATTAAAGAGCAAATGAAAAGCATGATCTAATGGATATTTATGGAGCATTGCACTTAACAATAGAAAAATATGCATTCTTTCTAAACAACCATGGCACATTTACAAAACTCAGTGGTGTGCTAGACTCTAAAGCTCTTACCTCCCCTAATTTCAGGCCAACAGACCACACTGTGTCAGTGCCCTTAAATTAGAAACCCGTGGCAAAGAGATAACCAGAAAACACCCCACATGTCTACAAGTTAGAAAACATATATGTACAGGACTCACAAGCCAAGGAAAAAACCATAGTGGAATTTTTAAAAAGCTACAACTGAGTAATTTTTTAAAGAAATTTCCATATCACACATTATCAGAGGCAGCACACACAATATTTAAAAGGAAATTTAGAGTATCATCAATAAGGAGTAATAAATCACACCCAAGTCAGGTTTATCCCAGGCATCCAAGACTGGCTTAGAAAATCTATTAATGTCATTTGCCACAATAACAGATTAAAGGAGAAAACCAAACAATTGCTGTGATACAGGCAAAAAAAGTATTCCATAAAATTCTATATCCCATCATGGTTTAAAAATCTTTGCAAAATAGGAATAGAAGGAAACTTCCTTAATCTGATAAAAAGCAGTTACCACAAATCCCTACAATAACCACCAAAGGAATTTTTGTTAGATCAGACACAGACTTCTCTCTAACATCAAACTGGAGGGTCTAAACACTAGGACATGAAAAGGAAATATAGAGGAAGAAAGGTACGGAAAGAAGTTTTCTTAGTAGTAGATGAAAATATCTACATAGAAACCTTGAAAGAACTTATGGAAAATTACCAATAAGAGAGTCGAATAAGGTGAGTGGAGACAATACCAATATACAAAGCTCAATTGTGTGTCTATAAAGCAGCAACAATTAGAAAAGACAAGTTTTAAAAAGATGCTATTTGGGCCGGGCGTGGTGGCTCACGGCTGTAATCCTAGCACTCTGGGAGGCCGAGGCAGGCGGATTGCTCAAGGTCAGGAGTTCAAAACCAGCCTGAGCAAGAGCGAGACCCCATCTCTACTATAAATAGAAATAAATTAATTGGCCAACTAATATATATAGAAAAAATTAGCCGGGCATGGTGGCGCATGCCTGTAGTCCCAGCTACTCAGGAGGCTGAGGCAGTAGGATTGCTTGAGCCTAGGAGTTTGAGGCTGCTGTGAGCTAGGCTGATGCCACGGCACTCACTCTAGCCTGGGCAACAAAGCACGACACTGTCTCAAAAAAAAAAAAAAAAAAAAAAGATGCTATTTATAATGGCAACATCAACAAATACCCAAATATGATATGTACATATACATACATAACCTAGGAATAAATTCAACAGAAAAAGATACAAAGGTTAGCAGGTTTTAGATAAAAGACTTGATATCGTAAAGGTATTGGTTCTCCCCAAAATTGTATATAGATTCAGCACAGTTCCAGCACCAAAAAATCAAAAAATAGATGCTCTAAGTCTTCTTTAATATATTTCAGTGAAGTTCAATCATTTTCACGGTAAAGGTGTTATGAGACACTTGCCCTGTGGTCTTGGACAAAGCTCTGAGTTTTCCCGGCTGAAAAAAATAAAAGGACGGGAACATAGGACCCCTAAAGCCCCCTCCTGTGCTGAAACCCTAAGATCTCTGAGACCCTCTGCAAGGGGACGCAGGTGAGGTGCGTTTGACAGGTCTGTGTGGCTCCGCGGGAGGGAAATGAAGTGATAAGCCAGGTTGGGGTGGGGGTGAGACTCCACCCAACGACCTGAGCATCTAACAGGAGGTAAAATGTAAAGCGGATCACGACACGTCCTGAACGTTATGCAATCACCGTAAATAGCTTTTAAAGGATTACATAAACATGGAAAATATTCACGACATGCTAAGTGGGAAAAAATTGCACATATACTATAATTACAATTCCAAATGCAAACACCAGCCCCAGGATGCATGGCTGCCCAAACTCTTCGGTTTCACCCTAAGACATGTTTTGTTTGGCATGCTCTTTATTTTCTATTTTAATTGTTGGCTACCAGTTAAAAGTTCAGAGGTTTCACGTAAATATCCAGATTTCCAGCATCTCTTGAAAACTGCGAAGAGTGCCTGAAATGCCTTTCCACCTTTCTCACTTGGCAAACCCTGGAAGCCTCAGCACAGGTAGGGTTTCTTCTAAGACAAATCCCTCCAGCTCCAGATGGGACCAGCCCCTGCACAGCCGGTCCTTGGGGGAGCGGATACATGGTGATCTCCTCATCAGTGTGTCCCCTACCCTGGACCCAGCCGCTGCTCCCCGATAGGGACTGCATTTTATTTGTCCTACCAGCCCAGCCTGTGACTCCAGAGCTGAAAGGGAAACGAGGGAAGTCACAGGTGAAAATGAAATTGATTGTGTCAGATGGCGGTACGGGGAGAGCTCGTGCTTTCTTTCTTCTTCAGAACATCCCTTGAACAGTGTGATACCTGCACAGTGGAAATGCAGGAAGGAGCTGGCATCTCGGGGAAGGCTGGACCACCTGTCCTGCCTGGAAGGGCCTCCAGGAGCGGCCACGCCCTCCCCAGCTAGGGGCGGTCCAGGGCGTTGGCAGCAGCCATTTACCTTTTTGGAACTGGGGAGTCAGACTGTTTGATTGGTTGAGAGACGTAGCAATGACCAATGATGGGGAAGGACATGAGTAAATGCTCCTGTTGTCCCCTCTACGTCCTCTGGCAGGAAGTCACTATTTGCTTCCTGGAGTGCTGGGCATTTTCAGGTCTAGGATTCGTGGTATCTGAGAGCTTCTCAGCCAGGTGTGTGCGTCCGGGAGCCCAGGGGCACTCCACCTTCCGGCCTGGCCCCTGGGCGTGTCACCAGACCCTGGTCTGGCCGCCTGCGACAGGGACACTTTCCCAGCCCTCAGGCCTCAGGCCAGGTCTGTGCTCCGTGGAGCGCTGTCACTCCCTGACAAGTCTCTTCCCGTGCCATCGTTTCTCGCTTACTGTTGTCTGACCCAAGAAGGCAAGAGCCCAGGGCCAGGGCCCAGTCTGTCTTGTTCAGAGCTGTGGTCCCAGAATTCACGTCCACAAGCGTCCGCTGAATGACTGAATAAATGAGGCATGGGGACCAGAAGTGCCAGGAGGGAGCGAAGGCCGAGGTTCTGGCAAGAAGTTCAAGACCAAGTCTGGGGGTGCTGACCCTCGAAAGCCCCCAGATCACTCCCTCATGTCCCAGGCCGGGGCTACTCGAAAGTCAGTCAATGCCAGGCAGCCTGGACTGTGGCTTCCAAAGGCAGCAAGAGGCTGCCAGGGGCTGGGCTCACCTCCTGGAGCTAGTCCCCTGCATGCCAGGTCCACGGAGGTGAAGTTGAAGCCGGCCCTCCACTGACCTGCCTCCCGCCCGGATAGCCCCGCCCCAGGTAGACCTTCCCCAGTCTCTGCTCCAGACAGCCCCTCCCCAGACAGCCCTGTCCCCAACAGTCCCACCTCAGACAGCCCCGCCCCAGGTGGACCTTCCCCCAGACAGTCCCTCCCCAGACAGCCCCGTCCCCAGTTAGTTCTTTTCTAGTCCGACCTCTGAGAAACCCAAGAAACCCGCTGAGCCTCTGCTGCCCAGGCCAGGCCCCACCACCAAGGCCCGTCCACTGTCCTGCCCACCGTCCCAGGCCCTCCCCTCCCAGGCCCAACTTTGAGGCCTCCGGGTCTTGCCTGGCCAGTGGTGGCGACGTTCTCTCTTGGTGGAAGCAGATGCAGAGCCCGAGGTGACCCACCCCTGTGGCAGGGAGATCTGGCAGCGGGACCAGCCCAGACCCAAGCTTGGCCATGGATGTGGAGTGAGGGGGCCGTGCTGGGCCGGAGCAGAGCAGCATGCCCCTTAGCGCACGCAGACAGCAAGCGCTGAGGGTGGCCCGTGCTGTCTCCCCTGGGCTGTCGGCAATCAGTGAGCAGAAAGGCTGTGGGCATGACCCAGCTCCGGACGGGGAGCCCGAGGCGCTGGGACAGTGAGTGGAGGAGCAGAGCCCAGAGCCGGGCCCTGTCGCCCTGCCCAGTGCTTCCCCAGCACCCGATCCTCTGAGCCCCCGCGAGTCTCCTTGCCGGCGCGGGGTCCCGCCTCTGCATTGGCGGCGGCTGAGTGACCAGGCTGGCAGTCCCGGGAGGGTGGGCAGCCGCGGCAGCTCCTGGAAATAAGACAACAGTGAAGTTTGCCACGTCGATTCTCGCTGTCACAGGAGACTTCTCTTTGGAACGTGCTGCTGTTGGGTAGCGCTTTCCCCACCGCAGAACTCTTCTCCAGGTTGGGGTCGGTCCTCTCCAACCCTGCCACCATGTTATCCCCTCCGTGCACAAGATGCTCCACAGCCTCTGCTGTCATGTCAGCGGCGTTCACCGCGCCCTCACCAGGCATTCCGTCTGCCTCAAGAAGCCACTCTCGTTGCTCATCCGCAAGATGCAACTCTTCGCCCACTCGCCTTTGATCAGGAGATGGCAGCAGCTGAGCCACGTCCTGAGCCCCCACGTCTGTCTAACTCCAGTTCTCTCGCTGTTTCCGCCACTCCTGCGCTGACCTCCGCCGGCGAAGCCTTGGGCCCCGCAAAGTCGCCCGTGAGGCTTGGAACCAACTTTCCAAACTCCTGCGAACGCTGATATTCTGACCCCATCCTACCAGTCGTGAATGTTCTTAATCACGTCTAGAGTGCTGA
Source organism: Microcebus murinus (assembly GCF_040939455.1). NCBI lineage: Eukaryota > Metazoa > Chordata > Mammalia > Primates > Cheirogaleidae > Microcebus > Microcebus murinus. The sequence goes on from NC_134107.1 coordinate 9,484,654, forward strand.
ATCCTTTCCAGAAGGTTTTCGGTTTCCTTTGCCCAGATCCATCTAGAGGAATCACTGTCTGCGGCAGCCGTGGCCCTGCGAAATGTATTTCTTAGATAATATGAGACTTGGACGTTGAAATCACCTCTTCATCCATGGGCTGCAGAAGGGACGTGTGTTAGCGGGCATGGAAACAACACTCATCTCCTTGTGCATCTCCATCAGAGCTCCCAGGTGGCAGGTACATTGGCAATGAGCAGAAATATTCTGAAAGAATTTTTTTTTTCCGAGCAGTAGGTCTCAATGATGGCCTTAAAATATTCAGCAAACCATGCTATAAATAGATGTGCTGTTATCCAGGCGTTGTTTTTCATTTCTAGAGCACAGGCAGAGTAGATTTAGCACAATTCTTAAGGGCCCTAGGATTTTCCAGAATGGTCAATGAGCATTGGCTCCAACTTAAAGTCACCAGCAGCACTGGCCCCTAGCAAGAGAGTCTGCCTGTCCTTTGAAGCTTTGAAGCCAGACGTTGACTTCTCCTCTCTAGCAGTGAAAGTCCTAGATGGCATCTTCTTCCAATAGTAGGCTGTTTCTGCCACATTGACAATCTGCCGTCCCGTGTAGCCACCTTCATCAGCCATCTCAGCTAGACCTTCTGGATAACTTGCGGCGGCTTCTCCATCAGCACTTGGCTGTTGCACCTTGCACTTTTATGTTCCGGAGGCGGCTTCTTTCCTTAAATCTCGCGGACCAACCTCTGCCAGCTTCAGACCCTTCTTCTGCAGCTTCCTCGCCTCTCTCGGCCTTCAGAGAACTGCAAAGAGTGAGGGCCTTGCTCTGCACGAGGCTTTGACTTAGGGGAACGGCGTGGCTGGTTTGATCTTCTGTCCAGACCACTCACACTTTCTCCATATCAGCGATAAGGCTGCTTTGCTTTTTTTTTTTTTTTTTTTTTATCATTCGTGTGTTCACTGGAGTAGCACTTTCAACTTCCTTCGAGAACTTTTCCTTTGCATCCACAACTTGGCTAACTGCTTGGTGCAAGAGGCCCAGCCTTTGGCTTACCTTGGCTTTTGACATGCCTTCCTCACCAAGCTTGAGCATTTCTAGATTTCAAGTGAGCGACGTGTGACTCTTCCTCTCGCTTGCACGCTGAGAGGCCGTCGTAGGGCTCTCATCTGGCCTAGTTTCAACGCTGCTGTGCCAGGGAATAGGGAGGCCCGAGGAGAGGGGGAGAGACGGGCAGACAGGCGGCCTGTGGAGCAGTCAGAGCACACAGCGCTCTGCGTTCACTTCACAGTCTTTCGTGGGCACAGTGCGTGCTGCCCCCAAACAATTGCACTAGTATTGTCAGAAATCACTGATCGCAGATCACCATAACAGACACAACAACAATGGGAAAGTTTTAAATATTGCAGGAATTACCAAAATGTGACGTAGACACAAGAAGTGAGCACGTGCTGTTGGGAAAATAAATAACACTGATAAACACCCTGCCTGATGCAGGTGGCTGCCACAAACCTGCAATTTGTAAAACAAACAAGTAGAAGCACAGCGTCTATCAAGCACAACTAAGCAAAGTGCCATGAGACAAGACATGCCTGTATCATGTGTCGTTCCTTTTCATGGCTGAACGATATTCCATCATGGGGGCAGACCACATTTTGTTTACGTATTCATTTGCTGATGGACGTTTGAGTCAGTCTCCGCCTTTTGGCTACAGTGGGACTATGAACGTTGCCGTACAAGTCTTTGCTGAACACCTGTTAGAGACTCCATAGGGTATGTACCTAGGAGTGGAGCCGCCGGGTCGCATGGTCGTTCTATGTTCAGCTCTGTGTTGTCTCGATTTTTTGTCTCTCCTTTGGCTGTGGTTTGCCAGGGCCTCCGCATTATTTTCCTCCAATTAGGTAGCCTGGCATGCGTTCACTGGAGCCTGGCTGTGTCACTCGGACCTCTCTGAAGGCCCCACCGATAGCCTGAGGATGCTGGAGCCGCTGTTCCTAAAAAGGAAGCCCCAGGCCCCTCCCAGGAGTGTGGCAGGGCTGTGGCTGTGGGCAGCCTGGCAGTGCGGTCCCCTCTGGGTCCCTTTGCCTTCACTGGAGGGGGCGGGGCAGGCCCCTTCTCGTAGAGTCTGCTGCCTTCCCGCACCTTGAGCCTGGACAGGGGCCTGTCGTCGTGTCCCTCCGAGGGGCCGGAGTCACCGGGAACCCACGCGGTCGAAGCGAGACTGCCCGTGCGTGCCTCGGAGCACCGTCTACCCGCCGACTTTGTCGTCCCAGGCGTGAAGAGGACTCTGGACATCAAAAGGCTGCAGTCCATGGGCATGACCATATTTTTCCCCCGAAGAATGGGACCTCCGCTGACAAATGAGCTCAGTCACAATGGGAGAGAGATTGGGGGCCGGCCTTGAGCCCTGGAAGGCCCCTGTGTCGCCACGGCGATTAATAGCTCCCAGAGCGGCAGAAAAGAGAAGCAAGTGAAATGTCACACTAATGGCCACCTCCTGACACGCCACCAATGGCCGGAGGATTTAAGATGGAAAGGACGCTCGGGCGCGGGGCCGGGCGGGCGTGTAGAGCCGGGGCCCGGCCGGGAGTTTGGGCAAAGGGGCCCCCACCCCCACCGGGCAGAGAAGAGGGGAGCAGCGATCTGCACTGGGAAGCAATGCAAAAGAATAACTAAGTGAGCAAGTGTGGAAGATGCCCCTCACTCACCTCCGCGTGTAGCGGGCATTTACCAAGCCTCTGCTCTGCGGGAGACGCCGGCCAAAGGACGCCACGTACGTGGCGTCGTCAAAGTTGCAACGGAGGCTACGTGGAGCCCAAATGCTCACCCAGCAGGCCACGGGCCAGCGGGGTCCAAAGTGACCGTCGGGACTCTTCTGTTATTGCCGCTTCAGTGGCTTCAGCCTCTGCACAAGCCCTGTTCAGCCTCTCGAAGGGCTGGTCGGTAGCACGAGCCGCTATAAAAAGATGACTGTTCTCTACAGAAGACATAAAAAGAAGAGATTTCTTAGCATTTCTTAAAGCATGTGCTTAAAGGTCAGAGGGTGCCTAGGAAATGGAGCTTCCGGAGCCGGTTTCCTGAGCCCCGTTTCCAGCAGGAAATGTGAACCTCGGACTCCCGGGCCACGGCAGAGGTTCCAGCTCATCATGTCTGGGAGGGGCCAGGCACCCTCGCCGTTCACGAGTTTTCTACGCGACATTGACACAGGAGGTCTGGGATACACTGCTCTAAGAAATAAAGTCCAGAGCAATGTTTTTGAGTCTGATCGCCTTTAAACAAACCGCACTCCCAGAGCGCCTGCCCCAACCGACGGTGGGTACAGCCTCCCACTTGTGCAGAGTTCTGGCTGTGCCCGAGCCAAAGAAGCAGCAAATAATGAGGACCTTTTATTTGCTATGATTAATTTCCAAAACCTCATAATGCTTTTGCAAACCAGATATTTGGTAGCAAGGCTTTTACCTGCCTCTCACGGAAGAAAATAAAAATACAGGGATGTTGGTGGTCTTGTCCAAAGACTCGACGTCCAGACATCCTTCACGCAGGAATGAAAAGCACTGGAGATGGGGCACAAACTTCATCGTGGTATGTTTTGCACATCATGTGATTTGCCAATTTCTAGTTTACAATTCAGGGATGTTCTAGTTTTAATTTAGGGAGTTGTGCGGTCGCCAGCACGCATCAGCAGTGGCACGTCACTGTCACCCCAGCAGGGTGGCCCATGCCCACTGCACCCTGCTCCGCCTCCCACCCTTGCCCGGGCAACCACCGGCCTACTTTCTTCTTCTCCATAGACTGACTTTTCTGGACATTTCGTGTGAGGGGAATCACACGACATACGGCCTCTTGTGACTGGCTTCTCTCACTTAGTCCCGGCCGCCAGGGTCCCCGTGCTGCGGCCCGTGTCCTCGGTCTGTCCCATGTTACTGCCGAGCAGCATTCCCTCGTGTGGACGGACCACGTGCTGTTCATCCTCTCCCCAGCTGATGGGCACGCAGGCTGCTTCCAACTTCTGAAAGCACCTTTTTTTAATGCCACAATCTGGCTGCCTCTCAGAACGGGTCGCCGCAGGCCCATGTCCTGTCCGGATGGAGTTGGGGGTGGGCGGCTTGCGGGCTGCGATGGTTCCCATCCTCCGGGCTCTCCTGTCGGCACTAGGCACGGTCCTCAGCATGAGGACACAGACCTTGCAAAAGGCGCTGTGTCCCGGCTGAGGCCGCAGGCAGGGGCTGTGGCGCCTGTGGGCTAGTGAGTGAGGGCTCTCGGGGACGCCTGCCAGCAGGGAAGGCCGCAGCGAGAGGCAGGGAAGGACCCGACCGGGGTTGTGGGCTCGGCCAGTCTGGCCCGGCCGGGTGCTCAGCGCAGCCGCGGCACACACCCCACTGCGCGAGCAGCCCTCCCTGGGCTGGGGCTGGCCCGTTGGGCCCCATGCATCAGTCACAGGCATGGGCTGCCCCTTGGGGGTCACATAACTTCCTGGGCAGGGCAGCTCCCAACAGCATCAGCCAAAGGGGCACCGTGAGCCACTGGTGGCCAAGACTCTCAGCAAGTGGGAGAGAAGGGGATGGGAACACGGGGGGCCCATGGCACCTGGCTCGTGCCACACTGAAACCTGGTCACGTGGGCAGGGAGAGCAGTGAGGACCATCCCAGGATGGCAAGAAAAGAGATACTGGGGAAACCCACTGGAATGTGGCACCAGCACAAGGCAGGCCTGAACCGGGCCTGAACCAAGCTGTGGTGGATCCTGGGGGACTTCCTGGAGGAGGTGACAGCTGAGGAGAGTCTTGGAAGACAGGACCCCATCCAATGATGAGGGAGCCATGGGATCCGAGAGAGAGAAACTGGCCCAGTGAAGGCAAGGCAGCAGGGGGGGATCTCGCTCACTTAGGCCCCCACAGCCCTCTGGAGCTGGAGTTCAGGGCTGGGCCAGGCAGGCTGGAAAACCAGGTCAGGAAGGGCCTTTTGCGTTTGCATTTCAGCTCAAAGCCAGTGGAAATCCAGGGAAGGACTACGTTGACAGCAGTCTGCTCTTCAGCCTCATTGTTCGAATGGAAGTTGACAGTCATCACCAGTGTGGCTGTCACTGGGGGACCCTGGGAGCCCAGGGAGGACCCCAACTGTCAGAATTCAGTGTTGACCGTAGTTCCGGTCCTCAGGTGGGGCCTGGCCCTGAGTCGCCGACGGACCCTCTCGTCTTGTCCATAGGCGGCCTGAATTCCCGAGAGCGCAGAACAGGGCCCTGGACGTAGAACGGTTCCCGGCAGCACCCACGGCAGACAGTCGTGCGGGCGGGCGTGGGCCGTTTCACTGTTGCGGGCGGCGCAGCTGCTCCGTGCAGAGGCTCTGGCATCCGGCGGCGATTTGTAGCGTGCCTGCTCCCCGTCGGACGCTCTGCCTGCCGCACTCTGAGCCAGCTCTTTGTCACCGGGGCCACGCAGCAAAGTTCTGGGTCCTGACCGTGCCGGTATTTGCACTTGGGGGGAAGGGAAAGAATGACCCGTAGGTTTCCCGACGGCCCCGGAGTGCGGCACCCCCTGCCTGGACCGGGGGTCGCTTGGTAGCTGGGCTCTCTGGGACAGCACCCACCGCCAGCCCCGGGAGGGGGGACCGAGGAGAAGGTTTCCGGGGAGAAGGCAGGTGCAGGACCAAGGCCATGGACTTGCTACTCCAGGGAAGGGGTAACGTATTGTGGAAATTCAAAGGCAAGGTCTAGGAAAACCCATGGGAAAGTTTTAGCTGCTTTCAACTGAAATTCCAACATTCTGTGCCTCCATTTGTTAGCGTGAGTCTGGGGGCTTCCAGCCGGCCAGCGTGGACCCCCGGCTGAGCCCAGCCCAGCCCCCAGAGACAGGGAGGTGGCAGGTCCGTGGGCTGGTGGGCCACACTGGGGGCCGGGCTCTGCGAGCCTGGCGTCCTCTCTGTCACCACAGGCCTCCCGGGGGTGGAACGGGCACCTGTGCTCCGAAGCTGAGAGTCACGCGCCAAAGGCAGGCCTCGACCCACCCTCCCACCCGCCCGCTCCTGCCGTCAGCCCAGGGTCTGGCCGTCCCTGGCTCATGCCCCCACTCTCCAGTCCCCTGAGTCTCCTCCTGTCTGCACCCACCTCGGCGCCCAGGCCACCAAGGCCCAGGGAGGTCACCCAGCTTCTCCTGCGGGGCTGCCCTCTCCCCGCAGACCCTCCGCTCTCAAGGCCGGGCCATGGCCACTCGGAGCGCTCACCCTGTGTTCCGCACCCTGTGGCTTTGGGGCCCCAGTCAGGTCAAGGCCACTCGAAGGTTGGAGGGGCCTCGAATGTGTGTGTGTAGCCCCAGGGGCGGGGGCGGCAGACGTGCCCGGGGACAATGGAGGTGCCGCAGGACCCACTGCCCGGTGGGGGCTGCATTTCTCTAGTTCTTTCCTGAAGCCCTGGGAGTTCACGATGCCTCAGTCTCTCCATCTCGCCTTCGCTGTCCTCCACCCTTGTCTCTCCCTCTTCTGTCTCTCAGTCTTTCTGCCTCTGTCTCTCAGTCTCTCTCTGTCTCCCTTTCTGTCTCTGTCTCCCTCCACCCTGACTGAGCCATGAGGCCTTCCTCCGGGCACAGGCCCCTCACTGCCTGAAGGTCTCCGAGGTATGTGGGGTGGATTTGCCGTGGCCCGGAGGCTCCCAGGTCCCGGGAGAAGCGGAGGCAGAGGGAAGAGGGCGGGTCTTCAGTGCAGTGGTCCGAATGCCCCACGGACTCCCCCAGAAGCGGTGCTGCAGCAGCCATCTAAGCACGCCCTGATCCACCCAAGTTGACGCCTAACATTAACCACCACGTTGCCTGTTACCAGGAATTTTATAATTTGGGCTGTTCTTGTAAATGACGTCTTTGTATTGTATTTCCTGCTTGGCTATGGTTGATATACAAGAAAGTTACTGATTTTTGCAGAGTGACTTTCTAGCCAACCACCTTCTGAATTCTGCTACGTTGCAGTCTAATATGTTTTTCATGAGTGTCCTGGGATGCATAGGTAGATAAAATGAGTGCATTTTATCTCCTCCTTACCCAAACTCTACCTCTGTAGAGGAGCAGTATCATGGGACGCCCTGGCCCATCCCTGGCCCTAGAGGACATGGTCTAGGGGTCGGTCACTGCGTACAAGGTGGCCGCCGGCTCCAAACGGACGATTCTGTTGGGGCCGGGAGGGACCCCACCAGCCTTCACTCACTAAGGGTTTCCTTCGTTTCAAATCGGAAACAAATACTGAGTTTTATCAAATGTCTCTTTGGAAATCATGCAGCTCGTGAGAGGGATTTTTTCCTCCTTTTGACCCATTCACGTGGGGGTTATTAGTAGATTGTCTAACACTCAGCCCTGCTTCCCTTCTCTGAACAAACCCCGACTAGTTATGCTGTATGCTTTAAAATGTTCCGATGGACTTGGTCTGCCTTGACTTTATTTGGAATCTTACTTTGTGCATTCATAAATCTATGTTTACAAACTAGGTATGTCTGCAATTTTCTTTCGTGTGAACAGGGAAAATCTGCATCCTTTTATTTTAGTAAGAGTGCTCAAAGTTATACAAAGATGACCAGTTACTTGAGGAGTTGATGGAATTCAACTTTTCTGGACGGCAATTCTTCGACAACTTTTCCATTGTTTGTATGGGTGTTTGTCTTTTCTGGTTTTCAACTCCTTCCTTAATTCAGCAATTTTGCAATTTCTATTTTTCTAGGCAACAGCAGCCAAATAATAAGCACTCAGTAGACATGAAGCAGTTCATCGGCTGTGAGTCTTCCAAAGTCTTGTCCAAGACTGTGTGGATTCCCCCCTCTGTGGACGCGTCCCTGTCTCTTTCTCACTTGCTCTCCATTTTTATTCCTTAATCACAAAAGCAGTTAATTTGTCTCTAAATACAACCTTGACCATATCCCATAAACTCTGACATCTGTAATTTCAGTTTTTACTTCTGCTTTGACCTAATTTAGAAGAGTATTTTTAAAAACCACGTGGCTGAGTTATAAATTTTTTTCTTTTATTGCATTGTAATCATAGAATGTGATTTATGTAAACATAAAAATGTTACATAAGAGGCAGGAAGCATGCATTCTCAATTTGTAGGGTACAAGATTCACACACACACACACACACTTAAAGATGTTTATTAATTATAATTATACCCATTAAAGTTATGATTATACTGTGTGCTCTATGTTTTGCCTATGTCATAGGTCGAAGTGTTAAAGATATCTTTATTACAGATCCACAACCACTTATCCAAATCCACTGGAGCAGGCTACAGTTCAAACTCAGAATGTTTTCGTTTTTAGACAGGCAGGAGAGGGTATTTCATGTAACACCCCCAAACAAGTTACAGGCAGGACCCCATAATCGAATCCCACATTTCTTCAGTGTGATACACAGCTGCCCACCCTGGGATAGATAGGACTGTAACTGTGCAAAGCCTCATAATAGCTCAGGTCCGGTTCTGCTCCCTAGCTGGTGTCAGGTCATGAAAAATTTTTCCTTTTAGAGTTTTTCGGAAATTAAAAGATGAAAAAGAAATTTCGGGCCTTGGTGGATTTCTGTTCACCCTATAATTCTTTTTTTTCTTTCTTTCTTTGAGACAGAGTTTTGCTCTGTTGCCCTGGGTAGGGTGCAGTGGCGTCATCATAACTCACTGCAACCTCAGACTCCTGGGCTCAAGCCCTCCTCCTGCCTCAGCCTCCCGAGTAGTTGGGACTATAAGTGGGAGCCATCAGGCCCAGCTAATTTTTCTATTTTTTGCAGAGATGGGGTCTCCCTATGAGAGTTGGAGTCAAGGCTGATCTCAAACTCCTGAGCTCAAGCGATCCTCCTGCCTCGGCCTCCCAGAGTGCTAGGATCACAGGTATGAGCCACTGCACCCAGCCTCTCCCTATACTTCTAAGAATTTCTGCATTGTATATTGTGAGGCTTACTTATTGTTAACCAAAGGTTTAAGTCAGAATGTCCTTATTGTGAATTGTGTCATTTATCAAAATAAAATTACCTTGTTCTGCCATGCTTTTGCTGCTGAATTTTACTGGGGCCAATATTAATATTGTGACCTTTGCTTTATTTTTATTTGCATTGATTTAGTATGTATTTGCCTACGCATTTCTTTTTACCTTTTGAGCAGCTATGTTATAAGGGTATTACCTAGAAATGGCACATAATTAAAGTTTTTATTCCATTTTGGAGTCTTCTTAATAAAAAAATCTATTCCATTTACACTTATTACTATCTATAACCAAGGTATTCAGCCCCATTTTTGTCTCCTTATCCTGTGATTATTATGTGTATGTTTCTTATTTGTTTTCTGTCTTTGATATATTAAATGTACATTAGGTTGAACCCTGTGAACACTGTGATTTCCTGATCTTGTTTGTTTTTTTTTTTTTCTGGCTCCTGCAACAGATCATTTTCAGACTGGGTTCTTTATCGTTTGGATACTCTTCTGTGTCTCCTGATTTGCCCCATCCTGGTGACTTTGTTCTTTTTTTATTTCTGCTCATTTTTAAAATTTTTTATTTGTTTACTTGCTTGTTTGTTTCTTAAATTCCCTGAACAAGGCAAGGTCTGTAAAGGCACCATGCTGTTAAATGATCAGGCAAATCAATCGTGCTTGTTGGAGTTCCTTTCTCAGATCTCAAGCAGGAAACCGGGTGAAGTGCTCCATGCCCCATCCCATCCCGCCTTCCTAGCGGATCTTTGCCTGGCACAGGGCCCGCTACCAGGCGGGATTTTTGTCGGTTCTTCCCCAGCGTTGGCGTGAAGCTGTCTCCCGGGGCTGTCTGTGGTATCACGCACTTTCGCATGCCCGAGCTCTTGGGGCATTCCATTGGCAGGTGGAGAATTATCCCAGTACCCGTTAGCCAACTCCCATCCCACCCACCCGTGTCATCACGTCCCTGAAAGCAGAGGAGGCAGAAAGACACCACCAACAAAAGCTCAAGGCAGATAGATGGCTTCCTTCAGACACACAAAGCGGATTTCACCTCTCAGCCCACGGTGAGAAAACTTCCCTTTGCACCAAGTCGGGGTGACGCACCTCACACATACTCTGAAGATCGCGACATCTGTTTTGAGCCTTAGAAGTAACGTTCAGGTACCAAAAGTCCAGCGTCACGAGACATCTGCAGTGGGGGGGCGTGGCCGCTTTCTGAGTTGAAAAAGCTGGACGCCGAGCGCTCAGCCGCTCCCTGAGGTTCACATTTGCTGTCACCGGACATCAGGGCCCCGTCACCGTGTCCAGCCTGCACACGGACCCCACTGCAACAGTCCTGCTTCCGAGCATCACAGTGTGGAAATTCACGTGAAAAACTAAATAGGATGGCCAGGAAAACCCTGGAAAGGAAGAGGGACGCAGAGCTGGATTATCCTGAAAAACATCAGCACACATCACAAAGCGTCAGGCATCAAAACAGGGTGGCACAGAAACAAAGAGACGGACGGGCGGAAACAGGGACACGCGGGGTGCCACTGCACTGGAAGGAGGACGCCTCGGTCAACGGCAGCGATGACCAACAAGTGGCGTTGTGACAACTCGTGCTGCATCAAATCTCCCGCATAAATTCTAAAAAGAACAAACATTCAAATGAGAAAAGAAAAGAAAAAAAAATCATAAAGTGCTATAAGAAAGCACAGAAGGATTCTTCTAGAACTAGACAATGGGGAGGGCCTTTCAATCATACTAAAAATAAAGAGGATCAAAAAAGATTCCCCTAGACCCACCGATCGGTCCGCGGCCATCAAAGTGAAGGCAAGACCAACAGCAAAGAAAGACTCAGATGATTGTTTGCATTTTTTAGCAACAGAGTATTTTAAAGTTAAGACATGTACATAGTTTTAAAAACTGCAGTGCTATATTACACACTCAATAGGAAAAAAAAAGATTCAACTACATTAAAACAAAAGTCTTCCACATGGGAAGAAAGCACCTAAGAAAGACTAAAAGGCAAGACTCATTGAGGTCTTTCGGGTGGGTCCAAATCCAACATAACTGGAGTCCTTATAAGAAGAGGAGATTAGGACACAGTTGCAATTTATGAAGCCTTTAACTATGATTATCCGACTATCTATAAATGTTATCAATTTTGAAGATATAAAGGTAAAAGTAGTTGGGAAAGGGGAAGAGACAATGAAGAGAGACACGTTGTAGACTGAGTGTTTGTGTCACCCAACGTTCTTGTGTGGAAGCCCTAACCCCCCCAACACCCCACCCCCCATGTGGCTGTATTTAGAGATGTGAACTCCAAGGAAATAATTAAGGTTGAATAAGGCCATCAGGGTGGGTCCCCGATCCAATAGGACTGGTGTTCCTAGAAGAAGTGACACCAGAGGGCTCTGTCTCTCCAGCCCCCCCATCCCTGGCCACGTGAGGTCCCGGCAAGAAGGCAGCCGTCTGCAAACCAGGGAGAGAGCCCTCGCCAGCGACTAACCCTACCGCACCTCGATTTGGGACTTCCTGCCTCCAGCACTGTGAGACAATACATTTCTGTTCTGTAGGCCGCCCAGTCCGCTTGAGCAGACCAACGCAGGCACTAAGTAAACATCTCACAGAATGAGGACTGGAAACAGGCTGTCGTTCCTCCATTTGTCCTGTGCAGGCATCATTTCTTGCTCTGAGAAATGACGTATATAGTTCACTTGCAATATCCCCCTGCCTCCTCCTGATACAGTAAAACCATATTTCTTTTCCTCTGCGTGGTCCATTGTTATGTAGATGATATAAGTGTCCTAAGATTGCGAAAGGTCCTTGGAATTTCAGAACCATAATAGATGTTAGCGGCCGTCGGAGGCAACCCCATCGAATTCCGCAGGCCGGGATTATCTTGCTAATGGGAAGGGTTAGGGTCGAATCCTGTTCCCCAAAGTTTATATATTGAAGTCCGGGTCCCCAGGACCTCCGAATGTGAGTGCAGTTGGAGACAGGGCCTTCATGGAGGTAATTAAGGCAAAGTGAGGTCACGTGAGTGGGTCCTAACCCAGTCTGGCCGGTGTCCTCATAAGAAGAGGGGATCAGGACACACACGCACAGAGGGGCGGCGGCGTGAGGACACAGGGAGAAAGGCAGCCGTCTGCGAGCCAAGGGGAGAGGCCTCTGGAGGAAACGCCCCTAAGACACTTTGATCTCAGACTCCAGCCTCCAGCCTTGACCTGCTGACCCCATCAGCCAGGCTCAGCCCTGTCCGGTGCCCTCCCCTTGGCAGCCCAGCCCTCCCCAGACACCCTCCTGTCGGCAGGGCCGTGTCCCCTCCCAACCTCCCGGCTCCCAGCAGCCCACCAACACCGGGTGTGTCTGGGCACCGAGCGCCGCCAGTGAGCAAGTCCCAGGAGCCACTGGAGGCCGGATAAAAGCCGGTGCGGACCGGTGGGGGGTGGGGGAGGGCCGGGGAAGTCAGGGGCTTCCCGGATGGATGGACGGACGGATGGAGAGACTGGGAATGGCCCAGAAGGAGGATGTGATTTGCATCAGGAAGGGAAGGAAAATGCTCCTTCGAGCCGTGGTCTCGAAAAACGAGAAAGGACCTGTTCTCTGGGTGCCTCAATCGGCCGCCTTTTTCCCCCTGAAAAATTCTCCAGAGCAGCCACGTTTGTCACGGTCCTTTCCCTCTCGCACCATCTTAGATTCTCGGGTATTTTGAGAGCAATTTAATCCTTATGTTCCAGATTCATTTATACTGAAATCATCAAAATGCTTTTGTCTGTCTAAGAGGATTCTGGTGTTCTTTTTATAGACCCGTTTAAGCCGTTTTTGCTTTGAATCACGTTCTGGCAACTATAAATGAATTCAGACCATCTCCTGCTCCCCGAATCCCATCCCGTTTCATTGCTGGAACCGTGGAGATTGAGGCCACGCCCGGAGGCCACGCCCACCCGGAGGACCCCCGGGGGCTGGGCTGGCCCGGAGTGGCTTCTTGACCCCCCCAAGTGCACGGCAGCCCCTGAATTAGATTGCACACCCTCAGCGTGGGGGCCTCAGCACGTCAGGTGCTGCGTGTCCCTGGAATCTGCCGGGAGGAGCCAGGCCACCTGCCTGGGTGCTCACCGTGCAGCACCCTGCCCACACTCTGGGTCCTGGTCGCAGAACCTCCCGCAGCGCCTGCCGGGCTCGGAGCTTCCCGCACGAGGCATCTCAGCATCGCCTAAAGGAAGCTTTAAACAAACCCAGATGGACTCAGTAGAGTGGCAGTGGGTGGTCCTCACGTCTCCTTTCGAAGCTGCCCCGGGTGACCGTTCCCTGCAGCCAGGTGAGAGCTGCCCATCCAGCCCCATTCGGTGCACACAGTAAGCGCCTGATGAATACAGGACCGGGGAACACTCAGATGAATGGATGCTGGCATCCACAGGAAAGTGTCCAAAGGCACCTACCTCCAAACCTGCCCTATGTCCCCTGCTCTGTCCCCCGTGGCCCGTACACAAGCCAGTCACCACGCTGACCAGAGGATGCCCAAGAGGCCTGCTTGCTGCTGGGCCCCCTCCCTGGGCCTCCCCTCCTCCCCCAGCCCATGGAGCAGATGGGCACCTCCTTTCAGCTTCTCCTCAGCGGCTGGACTTTTAACCCTTTGTTTCCCACGTCTGTGCTCTGCCTGCCCCGCCACATATAGACTCCCACAGGCAGGGCCACACCTCCAGGCGGGTTTGGAGGCTGCAGCTGGAGGCAGCACAGGGGGACAGTCACGGTGCGGGCCCGAGGGCGGCCTCGGAGTTCAGCTCTGCCGGCTCCAAAGGCCTCGGAGAAGGGATCCCAAATCAGCTCCTCCGTGGTGAAAGGAGAGTGACAGGAGCAGCAGAGGGCTGCCGAGGGGTGAGCGGGGGCCGTGTGCAGAGCTCTCTGCAGCCAGGCACACCACACGCCACACGCTGCTGTCCCCATCTACGACCCGCTCGGGCCAATCACCGAGAACCTCGTGCACGGCTGACGCACCTGCTGCTGCCGTCTGCCCAGGCCGCCGCTCTCCACCCTTGGGGTCCGCCCGCCCGCCCCTGCCGGAAGCACCCACGCTGCGGGGAAGGCCCGCGTCGCCGTGGCGGGCACAGGGCCCCAGTCCTTCTTTTCCCGGCTTTACTGGGATGTCACTGACAGATAAAACCCACAGATACCTGAGGCGTGCTGCGTGTCCTGACACAGGTCCGTGCCAAGGACCGGTCCCCACTACCAGGCCCAGCCACCACCGCACAGAGCCCCTTTCCAGGTAGGTCTACTCTCTCAGCCAGTGTGGAGACACCGGTGGGGTGCCGTGAGCCGCCGTCACCAGGCGGTGTGTGGGCTCCCCAAACTCGCCCAGCTGACAACCAGAGTGTGTGCCCTGCGGCCAGCCTCCCCCGCGCCCCCGCTCCCCGGGCCCCGGCAGCCCCGTTCTGCTCCCCGCATCTGTGAGCTTGCTTTGCCAGAGTCCACATGCAGGGGAGAGCCTGAGGATGTGCCTTTCTGCGCCCAGGCCGGTTTCACTTAGCGTGATGTCCTTCCGGTTCACCCACGTGGTCACAAGTGTCAAGGGCACCGTTTCTTTCAGAAGCTCCACATGGCTCTGCTGGGACCGCCAGCCACCAAACCCCACCCTCCCGAGGTGCCATGATTCAAACCGAGACAGCCAGAGTGACCGGCCCCTCCCCCAGACAGTGATTGGCCCAGGGGGGTCACATGACCCAGGCAGAGCAAATCAGACTCTTCCTTGGGATTGCTCTACAGGTGGTGGGACAGACGGTGATCACTGCACGAGATGTAAGCCTAAAGCCTGCCATGGTCTGCAGCCACATGAGTGGAGCCAGTGTGAAATGATGAAGAGAATGAGGAAGACACCCAGAGGAAATCAGACGGGAGTCAAGAGTGGAAAGGAAGAGCCCAAGGCTATCACTTGACTGCCTGGATCCTGCCATGCCTGAAGCCACCCTTGACTTTGCCAGGCACAAGAGCCAACCAGGATCATGTAGCATAAGCTGGTTGTGTAGACTTCTCCCACTCACCACCAGGCATCTGCCAGGCAGAGCACGCTGAGGGTGGTGGAGGAGGGACACCAGGGAGACAAAGGGCTGAGCACAGAGAGCCCCGCATGGGAACGGGGAGTGCTCGGCCCAGAGAGAGGGGACCCCCTGTGGGGGGCTGCAGATATCTGGAGGGAAGCTGGGAGACAGAAGAACTGCTGCACTTGCAGGCTGCCCTGAGTGGGCGGCACGGGGACCCGCCGTGAGCCGGGCTGCTCCCCACGAGTCGGCCTGTCTGTTAACGTCAAGGTCGGGGTGTCAGCGGGGTGGTCCCCGCTGCGGGCTTTGGTGAGATCTGCACCCCGTCTCCGTAGCTGCTGGGAGTCTGGGGCATTCCTTGGCTTGTCGATGGCGTCGTCTTCCTGTGTCTTCACACGGTCGTCCCTGTGTGTGTCTCGGTGTCCAGATTTCCCCTCTCTCCGAGGACACGGTCACTCGGGACCAGCAAGCCGGCTCTCCTTCCGTGCCCGGCTGCACTGGGTGCAGGCAGGTACCACCCAGGTGACTGCAGCATCCGTCTTCCAGAACCGTCGGCAGATCCCAGAGTGCGACTGGGGCCCGGCCAAGGTCTCGGGAGCAGGCCCGCTCCCGCCAGGGACACAGTCTGGGGACGGCCCGCGGGCGTGGGGGGCAGCCCCCAGTGTCCCAGCACCGAGGACGGCATCAGGGATCCCTGCGAGCGAGGCGCGAGCAGTGAGCGCACCTGTGCCGCCCGTCTCGAAGGTGGCCATGGAAACGAGGTGACCACAGGTGAAAGGGAGCAGCTGAGAAAGAGAAGGGACGAGTGACCTGCTGTGCAGGCTGCCCCACCCCGAAGCCCCTCACCTCGAGTCCAGAAGGAGCCTGACTGGTGCTCATCTCACCCCCAGAACTCATACGACGCCACCGCGGACTGAATTATGTCGCCCCGAATGCATGTGTTGGAGCCTGACCCCCGGTGTGGACACAGGGCGTCTCGGGAGGGAACTGAGGCTGGATGAGGGCGCAAGAGCAGGGCGCTAGGCACGGCGGCGCCCCATAAGACAAGCGGGAGCACGAGAGAGCTTGCTTCCTCCCCCCGCCTTGTGAAGGCGCAGCAGGAAGGGGGCTGTCTGCAGGCCGGGAAGAGAGCCCTCATCGGGAACTACCTTGGTCTGGGACTTCTAGCCACCAGAATTATGGGAAAATAAATGTTTATTGTCTAAGGAACAACAGTCTGTGGCCTTTTGCTATAGCAGCCCGAGCAGACGGAGACGGCTTCTCTGCTTTGCTAATAGTCACCATTTGCGTGTGTGCACGAATCCAGGTGTTCCGAGAGCTTTCCCACCCCGGCCTCTCCATCCTAGCATTCCATGGCGTGGGCGCTGCGGGTGTCGGGGGGGCCAGGCCAGAGCCCGAGCCCCAGCCCCCGGCTTAGACTGATTCCCACACACCGACGTCAGATTTAGAGCTGTTTGTTATCGACACAACAACACGTCGGCTCATTCCACTGGGGCGCTTGAGAGTGGACCCTGACTTTCAGGCTGAGAACTGAGAGGAGAACAAGTAATCAGATGTCTAGAAGCCTGAGGGCGGCTCTGCCCCTGGTGGAACCGCCAGGTGTTTCTGGGCGTGGTGGTGGCACAGCAGGGGGACGCGGACCCTGGCCGTGGGGGTCACGCCAGGGAGCTGCCCTCGTTTTGGCCTCAACTGTCCCTCGCATGTCGGCTCCAGGGAGGAGGAAGCTGACATCCCAAGATGTCACACACGCAGCGTCCAGCCTGGCGCCCGGCTCCGTACACTCCTCTGTAGCGTGAACGAACAACTGGCCGAACGCAATCAAATCGGCTCGGCGGCTGGGAGGGCAAGAGGACGCCTGGGCGCCCGCGCTCGTGTGCGCCCTGCGGGTTCCGAGCCGCCCCCGGGCCCCCGGAGCTGCTCCCGCGGGCGGCCACGCTGGTAGCGGCAATGGATACCCCCCTTGGAGCTCCCGGCCGCCGCCTACCTCTGCCTCGGAAACGGGATCCCACAGGGCAGCTAAGCCTTCGGATGCCTGCAATTCCTTGGCTAACGCCCAGCTTAATCAAGACATGGACTCTGCTGGCATTCTCACCGGTTACTTGAAGAAATGGCAGGTCTGTAAGACGATATTTCCTGGTGTGCAAAGATATCACGATGAAATCTCCAAGTCATCGTTTCAACACAGGAAGTTATCGGCTACCTGGGCCAGCGCCGGCCCCGCCGCACAATCGGGCCGCTGTTACCCGTCATTTAAGAGGCCGAGGCGCCCGTGTTTCCCAGGAATCGGCCGGGGGGAGAAAGGATCAGTTGAGTCCTGCGGCTCTCCACACAGGCCTTCTCGATGTTTGGTTTGCTTTGATGCGAACGAAAAGTAAGCTCTGTACGTCTGAACCTGTCGCTTTGTCTTTCCCAGACTTCTGCCGTGCCCCAAAGTCAGCTGAAAAAAAAAAAAAACAGGCGGCTGGAGTTAAATTAGCATGTCTCCCTTTCCTCCTCTGTCTGCGTGTATGCCCTTCAGTTTTAAAATGAAATATCCTATTGTTATAAAATTCGAGCACCAGAAGCTTTGCCGTTCCGCGGTTCCACACGGAGCAGCCACCACCCAGGCAGGACACGCACCTGAGCCACCGTCACGTCTGCGGACACTCCAGACCACGTCACCTGGTGCCCAGGCTTGCGGGGAAAGGGAAGAGGAAAGCCCACTCCGTAAGGAATCGAATGCGTGGCGTCCTTTCTGACACGAGGCGGCCTACCCCTCAAAGGACATTGCCCCTTTTGACAACAAGGGGCTCTGCTTTCAAAAGCGACTGTCTGACATGAGCAGATTATTCCTTTTGGAGGAACAGGACAAAAGCGGTGGCACCTCCCTAAGCTGCCCAGGGGCCGGGCGAGGGACTTTTCTGGGACCCTTCTCCACCATCAAAGCAGAATCAAAGCAGGTGGCTCAACTCTGCCACCCCGAAGACACCGTCACTCGGACGGCGAGGTAATGAGGTCAGCCTCCTTCCTCAGCAAACGGGCCACTCAGGGTCCTGCTGTGGGCACGGGCACGCCAAGGCCGGTGCCGGTTACGGGCAGCGCCAGACCCTGCACCCCCACCTCGTAGGAAGGGCAGTGGCCCGTTAAACGATGGCGACATCGGAGTGTGTGTTTCCCAACACGACTCTCACCCCGCGAGCCCCTCCCTGCCTGCGATCTGGTACCAAACTCAGAGCTTGAGAAATTCAAACGCATTATTGTTCTCCGACACGAGGCGATGACGGTACTGAAACTGGGAAACCCTCACTCGGTCCAACGCAGGTGGAGCTCACCGTGCAAGTGCCAGCAGGACCAGCACCACCAACGGGGACAGGAACAAACCCGCCGGACGTTTACGCTCCTCCTCCGCTCTCAGCCCCCAACCCCCGGGCTCCTCCCGCCCTCCACCCCTCTCAGGAGCAGGACACACGGCCCCCCTGCCGGGCAGCCATGCCCTCTGCAGAGACGCACGTATCCGTTAATTTATTCAACCCATCTTGACTTCCATTCATCAGATTTAAATGTCCTCTTTTTTCATAAGAGTCCAAAGAGTAGAAGGGAAAGCGGCTCTCTGTGGTCAGGGACATCCACACGTGTTTTCTGCTAACTCTGCTTTCTGGGTCCCTACACGGGCAAGGCCATGGAAAAAGAGAGGAGGCTAGGAGAGGAGGCCACAGGAGGCCAGCGAGGCCTGGCCGGGAAGCCCCTCGGCTGGGGGCAGACCCAGGTGTCTATGAACACGGCGCAGAAGGCAGGGCTGGCCCACACCGGCTGGGTGGAAATTCTCCCCCCATCAGAGCTCAGACTCCAGGCTCGAATTTGAGGTCCCTCCAGATCAACTGCTTGTCCGGCATCCACTTCCTGCCCCCGTGGTCAGCCCAGCTGCGCAGCCACTTTCTGACCCCAGGCTCACAGCCGTGCCTTGCCCAGAGCCCACCCCTGCCGCTCCGGCTGGGCTTCCGGGAGCACCCCTAGCCTCCAACGTGGCTGCTGAGGACACCCAGTCACCTCCTTGTCCAAGAATCGCCATCAACTGCACAGGGCCACCCCCCTCCCCAGAGCATCCCACAGGGACCAGTGACTTACTGGTCTGGGGAAGCAAAGGCCTCCATGCTCGGGTGACACAAGGCACACTCTCTGCCTCCCCTCGGGGTTCCTGGGTCAGGCTCCGGCCAGGCCCTGGCTGGAACCACCCTCTCCTAAGCTCCTCTTCTCTACCCCACCCCACCCCCAACAAATCCGTGACCCAAACTCTCATCTCAGCCTCTGCATCCAGGAATCCTGACCCAAGACCCTGCCCTTTCTCACCCTGCTGGCTCTGCTGCCGCTGTCCCCTCAGTGGAAAGACCTCTGTCCCCATTGTTACAGGGTGACCTGTGGCTCCCAAATATCCCTATGTTGAAGCCCTAAGCCCCAGTATCTCAGCAGATGACTGTATTTGGGGACAGGGTCTCTAGAAAGGTAGTGAAGGTAAGTGAGGTCACTAGGGTGGGCCCTAACCCAGTCTGACAGGAGTCCTTATCAGAAGAAGAGACGAGGGACAGACACACCCAGAGGGACGGCCAGGTGAGGACGCAGGGAGGAGGCGGCCATCTGCAAGCCAAGGAGAGAGGCCTGGGGCGGAGACGACCCCGTGACCCCTTGACCTCAGACTCCAGCCTCGGGGACTGGAAGGGAATCAATGTCTGCTTCTTAAGCCACGTGTCTGCGACAGTTCACTACGCAGCCCGAGCAGATGACACACCCCTGCCCTCGCTGACATTGCACGTG
This sequence comes from Microcebus murinus, assembly GCF_040939455.1. Taxonomy (NCBI): domain Eukaryota; kingdom Metazoa; phylum Chordata; class Mammalia; order Primates; family Cheirogaleidae; genus Microcebus; species Microcebus murinus. The sequence continues at coordinate 9,504,377 of NC_134107.1, forward strand.
TCCCTCAGGGGCCGGCCGGACTATGCTCCGTTCTTCAGGGCTTCCCGGGTTCTCCGAGACGGAATGCATTGCTTTTCCGGAACATGCTGTGCCTGCCTTGACATGCGCACACCACGCATGCTGCACACGTCAGCTCCGTGCGTTCCTGTGCCCTGGCAGGGACTGCCTCTCGGCTCATCCATCGCTATGCTCCACGAGGGGCCCGGAGCAAACTGGCCATCAGTGTCTGTCGGGGTACACACGGGCCCGGACTGAGTTCCTGGGCTCCCAGGGCAGGCCACCTGCCTCCTCCTCCCCGGCAGACCGAGCTGGGGGCGACTGCGATGGTGTCACACGCGGGCACGGCACAGAACAGGATCACACCCGGGTCCCCAGCATCCACGCCGTGTAAATGACTCTGGGGACAGAGAATGGGGACTTAAATTTCTGTCCACGTGGCTGAGGCCTTCCTAGGAAGCCGCCGACCGAGCACACTCACCAAGAAGAGGACAGGTGACACTGAGCACCCGGATCCCTCGCATTCCCCCCGGGGCTCCTGCCGTGCAGGACGGGCTGCCCCCAAGACCCCCTCCCAGCCAGGCTGCAGAGAGTCCGCGCTCCGGGAGGTCCACTGTGCGACATCGCGGCGCCAGAGCCGTCTGCGTAACAGACAGTGCGTCCGAGCGTCACAATCTGCCGCCACCATCCATACGTTGAAACGATGCTTTGAGAGTCATGAGGAAGAGTGTGGAGGGTGAGCGCAGGGCGGCCGTCGGGGGAGCAAAGAAGACAGGGAACTTAGTCTCTTATCACACGCTTCCGACAGCTCCCCACACACCTCTTCGCAGGGAAACTACCCATTTGGTTTTCTGAAGACGGGAGGGTGGACGGCAGAGCAAGGCGTCTTTCCTGCGAGGGTTCTGGCCGTCAGGAGCAGACGGTTTTTTTTTTTTTGAAGTAGACGCAGGAGGCTCTCCCCGCCCCCACCCTCCGCACAACACTGAGCGCTGCTTTGCATAAGCCGCCTGGTAGGCAGGAGGGAAACAAATGCACATATTATAGGATGGATTATGACCAGTGGGGCCCGAGCCCCGTGGACAATGGGTTTCCAGCCAGACTCAATGCCAGCCGCAGCCAGGTTGCACTTTTAAAAGGACGCTTGTGCATTTTTTTCTCCCTCACCGGACTTAGAAGCCTCTTAGAAGACATCAAAAGTGTTGAGTGCAGACATTCAGAATGAATGAAGCCCTTTCCCCACCCCAGTTTGGTTGCTTTGTAGCAACAGTCTTCTTATTTGTTGGATATTTACGTAACTTCAGATGAAAAGCCACCTCAAAGCCTCTGGCGGGGCGGTGGTGAATTGCCGGTGGCGTAACTGCCACTCCTTTGCGCAAGGGCGGGAGTCGGTTTCAGGCCAAGGGCAAGGGGTACTGCTCACCGCTTCTTGGGACCAACCTCCCGCTTTTCGGTATTTCCATATGACCACTTTTCACATAAAGGGATGTAAGAAAAAAGTACCTGGGTTAATTGGCTGTGATGAAAGAACATGGTAACACAGTGGTCGCAAAGACCCACTGAGGGTTTGCCCAAGAATTCGTTTAAGTAACCGGTTCCTGAGCAGATTTGTTTAAATGTCCATGTTCCTCTCTGATTTGCAGACATTTGGCAAGCTGGAGTTGAAGACAGCAACGTCGGAATCCAAGGCCCTACTCGAGTCGGTTTGTCTTCATGGGCCTCAGATGACCCAGCTAAGAAATGGATCTAATTACACCCACTGCCTCGCATGGTCGTGAAGTTTAATGAATGCTTGAAACCGTTTTGAGATCCTCAGATGAAAACAGACCACAAGCATACAGTGTTATTATAGAATCTGATCAGATGCCTTCCTTTCTGCAATAAAACGCTGTGGGCATAATCTGAACTCCGTCCCTTCCGGCCACGGTGACATCTGTGACGTTCCGACGTCCACAACACCTGCTTTCAAACACTTTTAAAGCCCTTTGACGTCTATGGGCCACATATATGTCACACGCCCCAAGACAACAGTCATGTGCTCTGAACATACTCCTTAGCAACTCAGTTTCCAAGGGGGAAAATGCATCTTTGCTCTCTCCTGTGGACTCCTGTTAATTTCTCCATCATCGACAGCATCATTTGGGGATGACTGTGGTACCCACACACCTGGCCTAGATTGCTCAAGGGGGAAAAAATGGTCTTTCTTAACGAATAGCCAGAGAGAGAGCTCGAGTTCATGGTCTTTTACTTATCCTTCTGTACAAGAATAAAGTCAAAAGACTGAACTGACGTTAACTAAATTTGGTCTCTAATAAAGGGATCAGGATGCACATAGTTTTTGTTCTGCTTTTTGATCTGCCGTCTTTTAAACATAGTTTTCCTGCTGGGCTCATGTACCCAGGGGAAGAGATGGCTGGGTGACCCGTGTGGTCTGCAGTTCACAGGCTCACGGGTGTAATCCCGCTAAGCCACTTTCTCAGGAGTATTATGTGAAGTTGAATATTTCTTATTTCTAAACACTGAAGGTGCTGGAATGAAAGTGACTGTCACCTCCCTGTAGCCTCTCGCCGTCTCCTCTGCCCAGGACACTCTGGCCCCCCAGATGGTCACCTGGCTGCCCTCTCTGCCCCACGTAGGATTCCACACCCATGCCGCCTCCCTGCTCTCACCGCTGCTCTGGGCTACGACCCCCTGTCACCCTCGGTTTCCTACCTGACATATTATTCCTTTGTATCATTACTCATTCAGTGACAGGCCATTGTCTGTCTCTCTCTCCAGGATTCAGTGTCATTATGGGGGGAGGAGGGGTGTCTATTTAATTCACTGTTGTATCCCAGCCCTAAAATACTACCTTGCACGTCGTGAGAACTCAATAAATATGGCCAAGCGAACGTCCTCAGCTCCCAGTGGCGTGGAGTGCGCAGAGACTGAGATGAAGGCTCGCGTGCTAGTCGCGCGTGGAGGGGCGTGACCCAAGAGGGCAGTGAGCAGTGCCGGAAAGGACAGAGCCCATGCACAGGTACGTCATTGTGCCCACTGCACCTGCTGTCACTACGGTCGCCAGCTGCTCGGCCCAAGGCATTCTCTGGGAGCCTGTGGACATATTCCCAGGTTCTCCTCTGGAGAGAGGGAAATGTCAATCCCACCTTTGCCATCAGCTACCACCCTCCACTGGTCACAGAATCATCTCGCGAACTCCAGTAACGCGCACAACTTGGTCGTCAGGCATGACCATGATCGGAGTCACTTCCAGGCTTGCTCTTGAATCCATGAATTCCAACCACTGAGGACACAGCCCCAAACAGTGGCCATTAGCTCAGTGCCTGCACCACACGCTGGGAGACAGGATCCCAATTCCATTTGGTGCTGGCCCTGAGTTGACACCTTAGCAGAGTCTTTAACAAGAGGCTCCAGCATTCCCTTGGGCTAACAGCTCCTGGCTGATGGAGTATACACATCTGTCATGAGATTAGCAGATCTCATGAGCACCTGCTCGATGTACTGTTAATATCTCCCTGGTTGTAGAATACGTCCTTGGTCCAAGCCATGTGGCAATACCTTGGTGACAGATTCTGTCAGCCCTTTGATTGATGCTGGCCGAGCTCTGTGAGCAGACAAGGCAAACTCATCTAGAGTAATGTCAGTTCCAGGAGAGATGATTGCTGCCCCTTCAGACTAGAAGGGGCTCAGTGTAATCAGCTTGCCACTCAGCGGTTGGCTGGTGCCCTCACAGAATGGGGCCTTATTAAAGTCTGTCGTCTGTCTCTGTGCTGAAAGTTTGGGCAGACCACCATGAGCTGCGAATGTCAAGATGACCACGGTGCCTATGGAGCACCCTCTGCGGAGGAAAGGAGCGTTCACGTAGATTCCGGAGCAAGACTGCGAATGTGTGCTGCTCTCCTTCCCATCTAATGACAGATTAGCTTTTTATGCTCCTCTCTACTTGGGCTGGAAAAGAACACATTTGCTAGACCAATACCTGCACGCCATCTGGCTTCCACTCTGGTCAAGGTGGAGAAGTAACTGCACCAGAGTAACTTTCAGCGTATAAAAATGTGGGGCAGGATGGGAAGCAGCTGAGTTAGGGCACTGAACCGCAGGCAGCCAGGGCTGTGTTCCCTGAGAGGAGGAAACCGCGGATGTGAGCCGGCAATCGCCCTGCCTCTCTGCCTAAGGGAAGTGTCTTGACTGCAGTGCAGCAGGCCGGCGAGAAGGCAGAGCGTGGCACTCTTACTGAGCTGAGGAGGCTGCCAACATCGTTGGAACCTGTGAGCCGGGGCACCTGAGAGGAAGGAGCCGTGCCAAGCAGGGGCACCTCGGAAGTTTGTTCAGAGGTCACCTGCAAGTCCTTGCCCAAAGGTAGGGCTGTGCCCATGTGGGGAAAGACTGCATAAGAGTTACCAGAGATTGGCCGGGCGCGGTGGCTCACGGCTGTAATCCTAGCACTCTGGGAGGCCAAGGTGGGAGAATCGCTTGAGGTCAGGAGTTCGAGACCAGCCTGAGCAAGAGCAAGACCCCCGTCTCTACTAAAAATAGGAAGAAATTATCTGGACAACTAAAAATATATAGAAAAAAAAAATTAGCCGGGCATGGTGGCGCATGCCTGTAGTCCCAGCTACTCGGGAGGCTGAAGCAGGAGGATTGCTTGAACCCAGGAGTTTGAGGTTGCTGTGAGCTAGGCTGACGCCACAGCACTGTTGCTGGGGCAACAGTGAGACTCAGTCTCCAAAAAAGAATTACCAGAGATCAGTTGCCATGGAGATGAGAGGAAACATAGTACTGAGACAGGTTGGGATTCCAGCTCAGCCAGAAGGAGTGACTTCATTTATATCCCAGAATCCCGGGCATAGGAGACATCATAAAAGTCATGCCTTCAGAGTAAAGACCACAACCTAGAGTAAGGTCTACTCTATACTCTAACAAAGCCTTAGACTGTTAGGCTGAATCCAGAGGTTGGTGGGAAGTTCCATGGGAACTTGCCCTTTAAATTGGCCCCACCCCCTCTGAGGGCCCCACCCCCTCTGAGGGCCCCACCCCCTCTGAGGGCCCCACCCCCTTTGAGGGCCTGCCAAAACCTGGCTATAAAAGCCATACACGCCCACTATTTCGGGGCTGACACCATCTTGGACTCAGCCCAACCGTATGCAGATATTAGAATAAACTTTCTTTTCCTTCATCTTAGCCTCGTGCATTCTTCCCTCAGTGTTCCTAACACAAACCAAGCCTCAAAAAGGGTATTTCATATGGCTGGAAGGCTGAATTTGGAGGATGAGTTAAATCAACTCAGAGCAGTGTGGGAAACACCAGATCCAAGCATATGCAAGTTCCAGTTATCAGTCAGAATCAAACAGCCTGATAAAACAAAAATCAACAATACTCAGAGGCAGATAGCAGAATCCCAAATCTCTATGTTGAGTCTTATATAATGTCCAGAATAGAAAAAATTTAGACAAGCAAAGCAACAGGAGAATGTGACCCATACTCAAGGAAAAAAGCAGCCAATTGAAACTGACACTGAGATGGCCCAGATGTTGGACTTAGCAGAAAACCATTATTATAAATGTGTTCAAAGACTTAAAGGAAAATATGAACTTAATGAGTGAATAGATAGAGAATCTACCGAAACTTGAAAAGAGAAATGGGAATTCTAGAACTCAAAAGCACAAAACAAAAAGTAACTGGATTGACTTAAAAGAAGATTGGAAATGATGAAAGAAATGATCTGAAAACAGATCAATAGAAGCTACCAATCTAAAAACAAGAGATCAAAAAAGAAATTAAAAGAACAGATTTAAAAGAAATTAAAAGAAAAGTAACAGATCCTCAGGTCTCCATAGAACAAAACTAAATGGCCCAGCATGTGTGTAATTATAGTCCCTGATGGAAAAGAGAGTGATGACAAAATGGAAAAAAGTTTGAAGAAATAAGGCAAAAAGATTTCCCAAAGTTGATGGAAATTATCAACTTACAGATCCACATAATTCAGTGAGCCCCAAACAGGACAATTAACAATAAAAACCACACCTAGGAACATCACAGTAAAACTGTTGAAAACCAAAGATAAAGATAAAATCTTGGGAACAAAGGTGCATCACACACAGAGAAACAAAGACACGGATGACAGCTGACGTCTCATCAGAAACAGCAGCAATCGGAAGAAAGTGGAAAGAAAGACTTGAGGTGTCAAAAGAAAAGAATTATCAACTCAGAATTCTATATCCAGTGACAATATCCTCCCAAAACAAGAGTGGGAGAAAGCATGAAATTAAGACATTTTCAGGCCAATAAAACCTGAGAGAATCTATCACCAGAAGATCTACATTATTAGGATGTTCTTCAGGTTGAAGGAAAATTACACCAATTGGAAATGAGAATCGGCAAAAAGGAATGAATTTGTCTGACCTGGTATCTAAGTGGGTCAATACGCACATACCCAATGTCGGAATGTGCTAGTCTGCTCCGGTAGACTCGCCTCATACGGCACAGAGCTGCGGCGGGGGTCAAGTCTACCTGGTCACGTCTGCAACAACATTATGCACCATGATCCATCTGGTTTGGGGGGCCAGCCAGGTGAATGCAACGACAATGACATGGGGAGCACTGTTGTGTACCTGAAGTTATTTATGATGGTACTAGCCCTCTGCAGTTCCTCCCAGCTTGTAGCATTGTTTCTGATTCACCATCTGAGCCAGGAGGCGACAGCTTCAGGAGCTTCCACTTGGCTCTTCCCACTTAATGGCTTTTTTCCCCACTAGTCATAGGATCAAAGCAAGGGTCCTGCCAACTCTAAAGTCTAGTTACTCCAATTACACAGTAAGGCACCAGGGAACTGACCATGAGGCAAGTCCTTGGGTTGACTGGCTCCACCGCGAGATGGCCTTGTGGAGGAACTCCATGTGTCACCTGGTCCCCATTAGCCCCCAGTGTGACCAAACCCGGTTCCCGCGCTGGTATATGCTGAGCAGCTCTAGCTTTCGTCATGGGGTGAGCTAATCCTCTCAGCACAGAGAATGTATTCCTCCACGTGGCTGTGCTGAGGGCCACCCTAGCTACCAGCCCTGCCAGCGTGGACATACTGAGGTCCTGGGGACATGTATCGAGAAGGACAAGTGCCACATGACACACCTGCCTCCAGGGAGGCTTTGTGGATTGGTGGGATCTCTAGGCAAAGGGGGCCTTCTCTTCTGCCAAGGGGATGAGGAGATGGCTTCTGCTGGTGTGGGGACTTCAGGAGAATCTGGAGGTGCAGGACGTTTAGGCTCATCCACCTAATGTCTCCCCTTCTCCTGTCATAACCCTAACATGAACAAAGAAGAGCTGTGCATTCAGCCTCCTTTGCAGCTCCGTCACTCTTACAATCAGATCCTGGGCCCGATTTTCAGTATAGTCTTCTGTTCAGGAAATGAAAATCTCTAAATGCTGCCAGGGACCACCTGGCTTCCACGGGTTGACCTGAATGAGCAGATGGCTACTCTAAACCTACCACTTTCCTTTTCAAGCCTTCCAAGGCCATTTAACAAAAGGCAGCCCCTGCCATGCTATTCAAGTGCCCCAGCCCCGCACAGCCCAATGCCTTCTTTTCCTTGTGCACCTCATCCCAGGTAACCACAGGTGGCCACTGCCACGGCCTTGGCAATGGTGCACGCCACCATGAACGGGGTCCTCACTGATGGCTGATTAGTGAGCGATCCAATATCAAGGCCCCATCCTGGGCCTCTGCTTTTAGGGACTATTCTTGTCCCAGTTGTCTTAGCCAGAGGCTCTTAGCAAAGCTAATACTTTGAAATAAAGACTTAATTACAAATAGTCGCTTGGGAAGTGAGAACCAGCAAGCAGCAGTGCGGGAAGCGGGAGCAAAGCAGGGAAGGGGGAAACGCTGATTCAAGCCGTGTTGTCTGTTTGGCCTCCAGACCCTTGTCCTTTCAAGGCAATAAACACCTGCTGGCTAAATGGATAAACAGTGACGACGGTCACATCTTAATTGCGAAGCAGTGAACTAAGGCCATTGACTACATTTTAAATTCAGGACCAAACTGCAGGCTGGTAGGGAGGTGGAAGAGCTTGGGACTGGAATTATTCTCATCCGTGCTTCAGTTCCTTGAAAGTGAGGAGCAGGTGAAGTCCTGCCCCTGTGTCGGCGTGACCTCATCGGTGATCCCACACCCGGGAGCCCTCCCCGACACCACGTACTTTATTTTATCTAACTGAGGATGGGACATTAACATTGTCAGATGCCATGCTGCCCATATCATAAATGAAAATACTCAGGTCTGAAGACATGCAGGTACGTGTTGCAAGTTCTGAAGTCCGACCTGGAGTCTGCCCCGTTCCAAAGCTCCCACTCCCCCCCACCACCACTAGACCGTGCCGAAAATTTTGTCCCGAGAATCCAGGGACCATCGGCCCAAACGGGTCCCAAATTATCTGAAGAATAATTCAGGTGGGGAAAGTGAGATTCAGAGTGGTTTACGGAAAAATGTCCCTAAAGTCAGTGGATTAATTCGAGTCTGAAATCACACAGGAGCCCGCTGGAACTACACTCTGGCCTCCGTGGCCAGGAAGGTGTCTTTTTCTACGTGGCCGTTTTATAGAGTGCATGCACAGCTTTTTTTTTCCTCCTTCTGCTGTATTCTGTGGGATTTTCCTCTTTGGCTATACTATTTGCTGAAAATATACATTTTGATAAGAAAAATTTGGATATCTGGGCAAGTGGGAAATTGTGACCACGTCCTCCACATATCACACCCACGTAGAATCATCTGGAATCATCTGGATCCTTCTGATTTCAGGGCTCAGGTTTGCATCTTTCATTCAGTGAGGAGAAAAAGAAGAAAACCAGGGCAGGGGCTCTGAGCCTTTTCCACAATGTAGACCTTCTAGCAGACTCATAAATTCTGTGGTCCCCTTCCTTGGACTAATACTTATGTGTGCAAAACATAAGATACACAGGATTACAAAGGAAAGAAATTATACTGAAATCAGTTAACCAAATATTCTTTTAAAAAATAAATTTGTGCCTGTAATCCTAGCACTCTGGGAGGCTGAGGCGGGCGGATTGCTCGAGGTCAGGAGTTCAAAACCAGCCTGAGCAAGAGCGAGACCCCGTCTCTACTACAAATAGAAAGAAATTAATTGGACAACTAAAAATATATATACAAAAAATCAGCCGGGCATGGTGGCACATGCCTGTAGTCCCAGCTACTTGGGAGGCTGAGACAGGAGGATCGCCTGAGCCCAGGAGTTTGAGGTTGCTGTGAGCTAGGCTGACGCCACGGCACTCACTCTAGCCTGGGCAACAGAGTGAGACTCTGTCTCAAAAAATAAATAAATAAAATAAATTTGTAATGTAGAAACCTCCCTGCTTTACTGACACATACAGTAAGCCTGGCGGCGGGCCTCGTCACTTGCACAACTTTGAAGGCAGACCAGCATGAACATTTCGAGAAACCTGCAGCAGCTGTGACGCAATTTGAAAACATCCGTGATCTCTATCAGTGACAAAGCCGCACACCCACCGCTATGAGCGCGGTTCCTTGCCTGCCTCCATGTGCCAAATTGCAGTTAGAGGTCAGTGAAGGTGAGGATGTAGCATCTTCGAGTGCACGGACCCCAGGCTGGAACACCTGACCTAGAGCGTCCATGTGCTGGGAAACTGTCGCCTGGCTGCCGTCCCGTTAGCAAGTCGCGGCGGCAAAATGACCGTCAACATCCTGCATTCTTGGTCCTCGGGGAATTCCTTCCCCTGCTGGAAAGACGTGGAAGCAGAAAGCTGTGCTCCGGGGACAAGGCCGTAACGTGGCTGACGGGGGCTTTAGTTTAGCATCATGAAAATGGCACCGTGCTTGTCATGTTGGAATATCCAGTCTCTTTCTTAGGGGCTAACGGGTCAACTTTGCACGTAGACAACATCTTCGCTCCAAGGGAAGGATGCAGGACCCACAAGATGTGCTACCTCCCTTCCGAGAGCTGGCGTTTTACTCTCTAAGGGCATGTGGTGGTCCCGGGTGGGCTGGGAAGGGGCAGCCAGCCCCCCGCTGGGAGCCCGGCCTCCTACCGCAGGGCCAGAGCCCCTCCCCACCCCTGCAGCGGTTCTGGCCTTCAGCACGGTCTACACCACGAAAGTCTGCCCTGCATAGAGCCTTGGGAGTACCCTCAGCATCCCTGGAGCAAAACCCAGTGGGCCTTCCAGCTGTCTCCACTCGGGCCCCGCCCACTCCATGAAGTCACTCTTCTCCTCCCATCCCCCCCTGCACACCCTCTCCACCTTCCCCTCCGGGTAACTATCACACTCCTATAGGTGTGAACCGCAGTGGCTGGGACATCTCCCCCACACCCCCAAACCACACTGCGCTCTGCTCTGAGCCCTTCCCTCTGTCCCTGGAGCACAGCCGGCTGTCGCCTGCTGAACTGTGATGGTTTGTGCACTGTGGGCGGAGGCCCCATCCCACTGGACGCTCCCTGTGGGGAAGACAAGGGTGGTACCCAAGCCCGGCCCACACAGGATGCAGGAAGGTGCTCTCAGGTGAGTGCCCGCCGCGGGTGCTGAGCCACCTGCCGTGGAGGAAGGGGAGAGGGGGGAATGGGGCAGGAGGCATTGGGTGAAGGGAGAGGGCAGCAGGCACACACTTGCCCCTCTGTGGTCTCAGGTGGGACGAGGGCCCCGAGAATGCACCTCCCTCTCTACTTTGAACTGCTCAAAGCTACAAACGCCGCCAAGGTTTTCTTTATAAAAGCCATTTTGACCGTGCCTCTTCCAAAGCGCAGGGCGAGGGCTGGAGCGGGCAGGGCAGCCCATCCGCAGGCGGAGACCTGGAGGTGGAGGGAAGGCGGCCCTGCGGTCTGCTGACCAAGACAAGCCCATCTGCAAATTGGCAGGTGGAATTTGCCCTGTGAAGATAAAAGGCTTGATTTGGGAATGTTTTAAAATGTTATTTAAATGTTTTTATTGAGTGCAAAAACAAGAGAGGGGAAAAAAAATAAAGTTAATAAAAATTTTACTGAATCAAGTTAGAAACAATGGTAGTATTTTAAAGCAACCACTTCCGCTGAGGTTTTTAAAACAGACTTTTACGAGCTGTTTTTCTTTTCTTTTTTTTTTTTTCTTCTTTTTTTAAACTTGCTCACTGCAAAGCCTTCTAAATTACTGCTAACCACATTATTTTCAATTCCTGAACCATGATTTTTCCCTGTGCTGTGGGGAGGCTCCATCTCCCAATTTACAGAAGGGCAGGCCAGTTTCCCTACCGGGGCTTCTGCAATTCGACTCCAAGATTCGTTAATGAGTCTGCCATTTAATGTTAAAGCCATTTAATGGTAACCAAATTCCCGAGGGATCCCGCAGGTCTTTGATGGAAGACCCAGGCCGTTAGCCTGCTAATTGCTCTGTGGCCCATCTCCCCAGCTCTCCCACACCGGGAACCCAAAAACCGTAACCCAAAAGCCGTGCAGAGGGAGGGAGGGAGGCGACTGCAGCGATGGGGCCTTTGAGACCAACTGGAGATGCGGCTCCAGGGAACGACGGCCCACACCTTGCAGAGAAGACCAGGATTGCTGTGAGCAGGAGAAAAGGAGGATTGGGATTTTCAGATGTCAAGCTGGCTGCCCGAGGAGCCCTGTGCCTGGGATGGGGGCGGGGGCGAGGGTCCCAAACGTGACCCGACCCCATAGCTGAGCAGTGTCCCACCTCTGGACCCTCGTCCTGGGTGCTGGGGACCCGGCAGCTGCAAGGGAGGCTGGGCCACGCAGGGGCAGGGAGGCCTGGGGGAGCCTGGACTCTGGCCCAGGAGCCTGTGGACACGCAGCCTGGCTCCGGCTCTCAGCCCCGGCCAGTGGAGTGGCCCAGGGAGGTAAGGGGCATTAGCCCTGGGAGAGGGACCTCGGGGTCCCCACTCCCCCAACCCTTGGAGCCAAGGAAGCCGGAAAGTGCTTGTCTGCACCTTCCCCGGCCCGTGGGCCAATGGCCCGGCTCCTGGCTCCTCCAGCCTGCCCCGCCTGGCAGCCCTGCGGAAGGCAGAACCTCCGCTCTTCTTCTGTCCTCAGATCAGCCCCCGGTGTGTTTGCAAAGGGCCCTCGACGACTGAACGAGGGAAGCGGGACCAGAAGTCCTGGTGTCCGAGGGTCCCGCGACACGGCGCAGGGCCGCCTCATCCTGCCCCGAGACACAGTAAAACCGGGCACTGGGGTCTCCACTCTTGCTCCCCAGATGCTAACATTAGCGGGTTTATTCACGCCTGGTGCCTTTGGCAGACAAGCCAGGGGTACCTCCAAGGTCTGAAACACATTCTCAAAGCACAGAGTCACTGGCTGGGCTCTGGGCGCTGACCACTGGCCGCAGAGGCCCCTGGACCTGCCTTCCCACCTCTCGTGGCCCGTCCTTGTCCTGGTCTGTCTCTCTGATCACGCAGATCTGTAACCGCAGCGCCTCCAGCACGTCCTGCCGCCCAGCAGGCCAGCAAAGCCAGGCCCGGTGGCCGGCCCGCAGGCCTCTCCCTGCGCCCTGGCCCATTTTCTCGCCTCGCCGCCCAACTCTCTCCGAGAGCTCTCTTGCAACTCCCCACTGCCCCCCAACAATCCCGCAGAGGATCCCACTTTGAGCCTAAAGAGGCACGGGATTCAGTCTCAGGAATAAAGTCCACGGGGAGGGCCCGTCTGGATGACACACGCAAAACACTTGGCGAAACTCCCGGCTCGTCCTAAGCGCGAGTTGCGCTGGTCCACCCACAAATGGACACAGAGTGGCTTCTGTGAGCCAGGCACTGTGGGGCACAGGGGTGGCCGAGGGGGGCCCAGACCCAGGCCCTGCCTTCTCGAGCTCGAGTTCCAGTGGGAGGGTTTAGACAAGAAACAGCACGAATGGGTGAGCCACGAAGGACGTTGGGAGCAACGCAGATCACGGAGCAAGAGACGACAGCAAGAGGGCTGGGGCGTGCTGGGCAGGGGTGCCCTGCTGCATCAGACGGAGTGGGCCGGGACGGTCACACTGAGAACACAGCCTCCTCCGGAAAGTCAAAGTCCACGAGGGAGCCCGCTGTGCAGCTAGCTGGGGGAACAGCGTTCTGGGCCAAGGGAACAGCCAGTGCAAAGGCCCAGAGGCAAGAGTGTCTGCTGTACCAGAGGCCCAGCCAGAAGCCACTGGGGCTCCGGCAGAGTGAGCAAGGGGGAAAGTGCAGGGGGGAGGTCAGGGAGGAGGAGGAGGGGGGGAGCCGAGGGAGGGGAAGATGACACAGGGCCTTGGGAGACCTGGAAAGGATAACAACTTTCGTCTGAGTAAAATGGGGAACCGCCTGGAGGGGCTGACGGGCATCGGGACCAGCCAGCCAGAGACACCCGGCCCTGTCTCCTTCTGGACACATGACAGATCACACCGCCCTCCCCGCCCAAAAGCCAGCGAAATGTCAGCAAGGGTGGTGTCCCTCGAGTACACGCCCTAAGAGCCAGTGCACTCGTAGCCGCGCCCTCTCTTCCTTCTGACGCGGTGACCGGCTGCTGAGCCCCGGCACACGGTGGGCACCCAGCATGAAGGCGACAGAAGCCGTTGTCCTTTCCAGCCACTGAAATTAGGAGTTTTTACAGGGGCAGAGGCAGGTGGCCCTGCGGGCGACCGTTACAACAATCCCAGTGTGCCAAGACGGCGGCTCAGACAAGAAGGACAGCAGAAGAGAGGTGGAGGCACAGCCAGGGTCCGGCTGATTTGAAGATGAAGCTGGGAGGATGTGCCGACGGGCTGGTCGTGCGGCGTGAGCACTGAGCCAAGGACGACTGCGAGGCTGCGGCTTGAGCAGCCAGAGACATGGGCTTCCCGCTGCTGAAGTGGGGAGGTCGGGCAGGGAGGGGACTGGGGGTCCAGCTGTGGACACATTTGAAATGTCTCAGGAATGTGAAGCCGGCACTGCACTTGGGTGGCCAAGGCAGGTGCCCGTACAAGGACGTGGGGATGGGAGGAGGTGTCCAGGTGAGAGACATCCACCCAGGGGCGGGTGGTCGGTGCCGAGATAGGGTTTAAAGAGCTGAGCTGAATGGGATCATTGAGGCAGTGCACGAGCACGGAAGAAAGACCAGGCTCCAGGACCATCCTGGAGCAACGTAAGTCAGCACTCTCCGCGCCGTGCAGGAATCCAGTGGTCTACACAGTTCTGGGGTGGGCGAGAGGCCGCTGGTGTCTGGTCCGTCTGGGCTGCGCCCCCAGCCATGCCAGGTGTGAGCTCCGGATCCCTTGGCATGGCACCCGCACGACACTCCCTTCTCCTGCCCACCTCTCGGGGACCTGCCACTCTTCTGGGTGCTGTGGGGGCTAAGCAAGGCTCCCCCCACTCCAAGAACAGGTCCCCTTTCCTGAAGGACCGGCGCACCCCCCAGGGTCCAGCCTCTCTTCCCGGGCCCCACTGCAAATCCTGGAGCCTCCTCTACACCTGCAGAAATTGCAACCCTTTTCTTAAGAGAAGAAGAGTGCTTAACCCTGCCCTGGAGGCCAGAGAAGGCCCAGTCCTCTCACCCCAAGGACTCGCTGGCCCTCTGGAAGGAGAAGAGGGGGAGGGGAAAAATAGCTCCCATTTTTTTGGGGACTCTTCCAGGACAGCGAGAACGCAGATTATTGTCACAATATATTAGCCTTCCACATATGTTTTTCAGCCTTGCCCAAATCATGGAAAATTAGTATCCTTCAATGAACAAATAATCCTTCCATTAAATGGACTATAATAAAAATAAACAAAAATAGGGGACACTATAGGGGGATGATAAAAACTATAGTTTTGAGTCAAACTGAGAAGAACAGTAAAAACTAACAGGTTAGTCTGTATCATGAACACAGACTCAGAAATCTAAACACAACCAGGAAAGCTAGCAAGTTCATGGAAGTCAGATTTAATGAACAGCAAAGACCAATGTCAGTTCCTTAGCTTTGACAAATGTCCTGTGGCCAGGTAAGACGTTAACACTAGGAGAACCTGGGTGAAGGGTACATGGGAACCCCCTATACTACCAAAAATTATTCCAAAGCAAAAAGTTTATTTTAAAAATTCCAAATACAAGCCGAGACTCTCCCCACTTAAAAAAAAAAAAGTCTTTAGGAACCAAGAAAGATTTATCCCAAGAATACATTGGTGGCATTCAAGCAGGAAAATTATTTACATGATTTATAATATTAGCATGAGAAATAGTAAGAGATCATCTATCTCAATAAATATCAAGAAGGCATTTTTAAAAATTCACTATCTAAAAATGTGTATGACACAGGAGTGGATTAATAAAATGTGGTCTATGTGTACCATGGAATACTACTCAGCTACAAAAACAACGGTGACAGCATCTCTTGTGTTATCCTGGATGGAGCTCGAGCCCATCCTTTGAAGTGAGGTACCACAAGGGTGGCAAAGCAAGCACCGCATGTACTCGCCATCAAGTTGGTACTAACTGATCAACACTAAGGTGCTCACATGGTAGTGATGCTCATTGGGTGCCGGTCAGATGGGGGGGGTGTAAACTCACAACTAATGGGTGCAGAGAGCCCTGTCTGGGGGAAGGGCAAGCTGTAGCCCTGGCTTGGGCGAGGCAAAGGTATCACATGTCACCAAAATGTTTGTACCCGCTTAATACTGTGAAATTAAAAAAAAATAAAAAAAAAATATATATATATATATAATTTTACCAGCTAAAAAAAAATTTAAAAATGTATATGACAGATTTCATTCTCCATATTATAAAGATTATGGATTTAAAACCAAGAGCCAACATTGCTTAAGGAATACAAATTCATTCTCGTTAAAATCTGGACCATCCTGACGCGCTGCCCCTTGTCCAGTTACGACTCCTATTTTAACATAAAACTAGAAATAATGGTGAAAGCTATCCTACTAAGAAAAAAGCAATGACATAAAAATATCGAAGACGTGAAACTATCAGCTCTGTTGTAGTCATGACTATAAACCTAGCAAAGCAACCCAAGTACGAGGAAATTATTTCCAGAAGACGGAGGACATAAGAGAACAAGTTAGCAGGCTCTGTCTTCCGTGAGTATCACGCAACTAGGAAACGCATGTAAAATAAAAGAGACTTCAAGAGCAATAAAAAAATCAAATAATTGAGTGTCCATTTACTTGGGGACACAGAACACTTACTCAAAGGCCCTTGTGAGACCCTAACAGAAGAAATAAAGGAAGGTAAATAAAAAACAGAGCATAGGCCATTGGCCGGGCGCGGTGGCTCACGCCTGTAATCCTAGCACTCTGGGAGGCCAAGGCGGACGGATTGCTCGAGGTCAGGGATTCAAAACCAGCCTGAGCAAGAGCAATTGGCCATTTAGTTGGCCAATTAATTTCTTTCCATTTTCTCTACTAAAAATGCAAAGAAATTAATTGGCCAACTAAAAATATATAGAAAAAATTAGCCGGGCATGGTGGCCCATGCCTGTAGTCCCAGCTACTCGGGAGGTTAAGGTAGAAGGATCGCTTGAGCTCTTGAGGAGTCTGAGGTTGCTGTGAGCTAGGCTGATGCCATGGCACTCTAGCCCGGGCAAAGAGTGAGACTCTGTCTCAAAAAAATAAAACAAAAAAACAACAGCACAGAGCGTGCCCTGCTTCCTGGGAGAAGTGGCACAACGAGGACGCACAGCTGGGCTCCACCAGGTGAGAGATGATGGTTAAATATTCAGACAAATTTCCAACCATTTGTTAAATCACAGAAAGCTTGAAATTGGCCACAGTGTTTGCACCACAGAAATCAGCAAATGGTGCAAATCAGGGCTTTTTATTCCTGCAAACCATCAAATTTAGTAAAGGCTAAATGATTTTTTTTGTTGGTATTTTTAGAAATGTGATAAATTGATTGTGAAATTCTAAAATTCCTCTTGAGGAAAAAGAAAGTACTATAAAGGGGGAGAAGTGCATGTGCACACACGTGTGTGCATGCGTGTGTGTCTGTATGTGCATGTGTGTGCATGTTGCGTGTTGCAATGATGACACAAGCAGCCCCCCCCTTGACCCAAGGTGTTGCTTTTCTTGGCTTCAATTACCCGAATCAACCAAGATCCGAAAATGTTAAGACACTTTGCGACAGCGCCCACATTTACGTCACTTTCATTGTAGTATGTTGTTACTCTTCTGTTTTATTAGTCACTGTTGTTAATATCTTACTGTGCCTAATTTGTCAATTAAACGTCATCATGGCACATATGTATAGGAAAAAGCATATGGAATTCAGCACCATGGGTGATTTCCAGCATCCGTCCCCTGGGGGTCTCAGAAGGTGTCCCCCATGCATAACGGGGGGCGACTGCATTCGGCTCCCCTCATGAGCCTTAAGAACAGCATAAAGCCACAGTCACTGAATGGTGTGGTGTAGGATTTGGAAGTACAAGAGTCAAGCAGAAGCAGGTTCAAACTACCATAGTAACCTACACACAGCAGATCCACATAATCACAGGGCGAATACTCCCCCGGCATGTCCCGGGGCACCACACTTTTCCCTGTCCTCTGCAGTCCCCTCTCTTAAATGGGGATGACACAGTGACAACACCCCTTGACAGGGCGGTGAGCTTGAGCCCAGGTGAACCAACACGCAGGGGCAGCTCCCAGAGAGAGCTCAGCACCTGTCGGATACCAGATTCACTTAAAAACGAAGCACAACTATTCAAAATACTGTTATCGCAATAGTATTTACCATATTCTTTTACTTTTTTAGTTAGAAAATTTTACTTAGAATTTTGAGGTATAACTGACGAATGAAAGCTGTGCATATTTATGGTGCACGACATGGAGTTCTGACGAGCATGTGCATTGTGGAATGATCGCGATACCCGGGCTAATTATCGCACCCTTCGCCTGGTGGAGCTGCCTCTTTTTCTTTCATGGTGGGACCGTTTGCAATCTGCTCTGGTTGCAACTTTCGAGTATGTGGCATGTCACTACCAACGACAGTCACACTGCACAACTGAGCTGCAGAACTTCTTGGTCCTGTGAAACAATTTTTTATGACCTCTTATATATAAACATTGAGAAAAAGTCTGAAAAGATCTCAAAAAATATTACCAATGTTTCTGAGTGTCGAGATTGCAGGTGACGTTTCCTATTATTTTTGATTATTTTCATTCTCTCTTTCTATAATAAACATGTATTGTTTATGTGACGAGAAAACAAACTTTTTATTTATTTTTTTTTCAGACTTATTTTAGCAAGCCTGAAGAAAACAGAACAGCACTTTTCTCAACCGTGTAAAGGAAACAATTCTGACTAAAGAAACAGAAACGTCTCATCGGAGACAAGAGGGAGGGGTTTGAATGTGTTAAAAAAAAAAAAAAGAGAGAGAGAAATTGTTAACCTCTTACAAAATCCTACGCATGATAAAACGCAAAAACAACAACAGACTGGAACATGTGTAATAAAAATAAATAAAAAGGTAACTCTCCACATATATGCAGTATCGCTACAAAATATGCAAGCACAATATGCAGTTTCAGGTTAATAAGTGATCAGAGAAGAAGAAAATACAATTGCTATGCCAGAGGATTTAGGTAACAACTCATCACGTGGAAAACTGCAAGGCTTCATTAGCAATTAAAGAAATAAAACCCCAAACGATACCAAAGTATTATCAGACACCTGTTAACCAGCTGAAAGAAACAAAATAAGACCCTATGTAGTGGGGGCCGAGGGAAGGTTTCCACGCTGCTGGAGGTGCCTGCCACAATTTGTTGAGAGTATTCTGACAGCCCTTTTTGTCTTATTGAAGAAAATAGACAAAACTATTTATACTCTTTTATGTCATTCGGGAAAATGTATTCTGGGACAGTATTTCCTAAGCAGTATTTCTGGAACACTTCCAAAGGATATTAATAGAAATATCTATTAATAGTCTGATTAATAGTCTGATTGCAAACAAGCATGTTTCAATATTGCAGGACTTGTCAGTGCCTTTTACATGCTAATGTGTGTTGTGAATCTCCAAAAGCATGTAGCATTTACCCAATTAATTTGACTTCAGAATCTTTTAATGATAATTCTTTTTTTTTTTTTTTTGAGACAAAGTCTCACTCTGTTGCCCGGGCTAGAGTACCATGGCATCAGCCTAGCTCACAGCAACCTCAAACTCCTGGGCTCAAGCGATCCTCCTGCCTCAGCCTCCCGAGTAGCTGGGACTACAGGCATGCGCCACCATGCCCAGCTATTTTTTTCTATATATTTTTAGTTGGCCAATTAATTTCTTTCTATTTTTAGTAGAGATGGGGGTCTTGCTCTTGCTCAGGCTGGTCTTGAACTCCTGACCTTGAGCGATCCTCCCGCCTCAGCCTCTTAGAGTGCTAGGATTACAGGCGTGGGCCACCGCACCAGGCCTTAATGGTAATTTTATTAACAAGTCACAGAGCACTAGGCTGCTGGCAGTCAGATTGAGACTAAGAAAAGTATTTTGTGTAAAGATGTTATTGGTAAAAGTAAAAACTTTTAAACAACCTGGATTTCCCCCAGCACAAGAGAGCTTATCCAAATCATTTGTGTTTGGTGACAGTCCTTTGAGTGTAAATTTCCTCTCATTTGCCAGTTTGATAAGCAGACTTTTTAGACTTCTTATTGGAGCCCTTAAGCAAGGCGTTGAACAGGAACAGAGCCCTGTGGCTTTCCACTAGAGACCCAGGCCCTTGGGCTATTGCTCAGGTCCCTGCTTAATGGGAGAAATCCACCGGACTCCATTATCACCCAGCCCAGAGATGCTATCAAAAATCACATGCCAAACCGGAAGGTATACTTAGCACTGGATGTTTGCGGATCTCTGCTAACCTTCAGAAAGGGGAAGAACCGGAGTCTGGTTCCCCACTGATGATGTCAGCTCAGCTAACTGACCCCGATTAGATCTTAGTTAAGGTTAGGATCAGGCATTTGCACTGTATAAACTCATTCATGTCTTATTCCCTCTTACACTCTGTTGGTTTGTTGGCCTTCCATTTCCTAGTAAGCATTCCTGTTCGAGAACTTCCCATCTTCTCCCAGCCAAACAGGGAGGAAGTGGGAACGCGGCCCACACGGGTCACGCTGGGCTGGGAGGGGCTGAACCAAAGAACTATCGATACAAAACCAGAGCCTCAAAGACTGCATGGGCTCCAACGCGCGGCACATGTGCGTAAGGCCGACACGATCTTGGTGATTCAGGAACCAAGAGAAACGTGCGAGAGTGGGCACTGGTCAAAAGGGACCCGTATGTTCCTGGTTCCCGGCGACGTCCAAACGACTCCGACCACCAGGAAGATTTCTTGCGGCAAACGTTCTGCTCGAATGGCCAACGCTCCTCGAGCCCAGAGCGTGTCTTTTAACCCGTCCATTCCTCGGCTCCTCGGTCCAGCGTCTCTATGCAAAGCCCCTGCAGCGTGCGAGACCCGGGGTGGGGTACACGTGTCTCCCCTCTTGCCCCAAACGCCTCCAGTGGGGAGCGGATAACGTCCAACACCAACATCTAACAGCAATGAAACTCCACAGCAGGGTGCATTTAGAACTAGACGATAAACACGACCAACAACTTTTACTTCCAAATCCCCAAAGCCGGCCGTGACGGGGCTCCACTCCACGGCCTTTGAAGACAGGCCTTCCCGGCCGCGCCAGCCCCAGGAGCCGCGCGTCTGCCACGCCGGCTTTGATGACGGCCCGCGGCGGCCGTCCGCTATGTCTGGTCACAGGCAGAGGTTTGCAAGGTTATCGCATTAACGCTGCCCGATCCCTGGCATCCAAATTACAGGCTACAGCCACAAAATTGTCTCCCAATCAGAGGCCTCTTGCTGAACGCCCCCACAAACACCGGCTCCCCTTAATCAGAGCCGAGTGGATGTGCCCACGAACCCTGCAACGGGGGGCGCGCTGATTTTTCCAATTTTGCAAAGGACCTCGGCAGTCTCCCTCTAATTTTCCTTTTCATGTTCTTTTGAGGAGGTTTTGCGTATTTCAAGTCAGGGTTCCTGGGCAAAAAGAACCACGGTGGCAATAACAACAAAACGCAGCTGGCGGTGGAGCTGCCCGCTGGGCCGCGCCTGGGCCAGGTCTTCCTGGCGGCCCAGCTGTCACCACCCTGGTGCAAGAGACGGGGCACCTTCTCAGTGGGGAGGTTCAAGGCCAGGATCTCTGTGTATTTCCACGGCTCCGAACCAGCGGCCTTTGCAGACACACCCTCTACTTCCCTGCACGTGCGTCCACTTCAAAACTCAGAGCCGCTCCCACCTTCTCTAAAGAGAAGTCTCCCTGAGCTGCCAGCCTCTCGGGATCCCTCCGCTCCTGGGCCCCCGGAGAGACGGGACGGCCCCCACGCCCGCCCCCAGCCTCCCCACGGACGCCGCCATGGTCCCTTCTGTGCTGCGTCAACTCTTCCCCTTTCTACTGGGCCGTTCCCATCGGCAAACACGCATGCTGCTATTTCTCCCACTGAAAAGAAAAGAAAATCCCTCCTGTGACCCCATTCCCCCTGCAAAGCTTCCTTCACTTTGCAGCAAAGCTGATTTATTCCCTGGCAGCTCTGCTCTCAGAACCCCTGCTTCTCCCTGCAAATCCCGACCACACGAGGGGCTACTATCACTTTGCCATTGACCATATCTCTGTCCTTACTCAGGATTCTGCACGACACCACAACCCAATGTGGCATGCAGAGACCAGGCCTCACTGAGGGCTGGGAGACCTAAAGGAATCACAGCGTAGGAGGGAAAGGGTTAAACTGCATAACTTGGGGGTGATGGGGTGCATCATCTCAGGAGGCACCACGGGAAATTCAGCCCTTCACAGGGTCTCCTCATCCCTGTGCCCTAAAACCCGGTATGGGGGATTGCAAGTCTCCTCCTCTTATCTAGAGCATTCCCTTCTTCAAGCCTCTCACCCTTGCAATCTCTGCCTATCTTTAAGGAAACCTTCCCCACTGCCAACAGCAATAATACAAAGTGGCTTAAACAAGGTGTAATGCTATGGTGGCATTACTCTACAATTTTCTAAAGGGCCCACACAACTCTAATATTCCTCCTCCACCCAGCTCAAGATGGCTCACTGCCACATTTGTACCACATCAGGAAGAGGGGCATGTGTGCCCCTACCTTTTAATGCCCTAACCCACAAACTGCACTCAGCACATGCACTCACAGCCCATTGGCTGGCACTTAGTCACATGGCCAGCCCCTGCTGCAAGGGAGGCTGGGAAATGTAGTCTTCAGCTGAGTAGCAGGTGCCCAGTGGGGTAGTCTATGGAAGAAGGGGAAGATGAAAGCTATCAAAGGACTCTGAGCAATGCCTGCCACACAAAACCTCCTCCCCCACAACACCTTCCCCGTGCCATTCCCTCTCTGTAATGCCCTTGATAGGAGTCCAAGGGATGGGGGACTCTCGAGGGCTGGCTGCCTTCAAGGGGTCCTGATCTGTTCATAACAGAAAATCTGTTCATAATAGAATACAATATATGGAAAGTACATAACAGGGTATGGAACAAGGAGAAAAATCACTCATATCACTCAAGTCAAAGTCTCAGCTCCTACCATTTTGTCATATGCCCCTCAAACCAGCCGTGTATTGCTTTTGTTGAGCTAATGCTGTTTGTATCTTGCATTTTCACTTAATGTTTTTCCATCCTACGAATATGCCACAATTTACCATTCCCCTCTTCTTGGGTATTGAGATTGTTTCTAGAACACCTCTTGCAAAGGTCTCCACACAACTTGCAAATGTCCTCAGCCCTGGTTCCCTCCTCACTCTGGTTTTTGGTTGCCAGCAACAAAAACTAACACTGGTGGATTTAAGCAGAAAAGGAAACCCAGATGCACAACACAGGCAGAAACGAGGGAGATGAGACAGCATGAATCACAACCAAATCATACCCCAGATCTTGTCTCATGAGGAGGCCATGTCACCTCCTTCCCCCACACCCCAGACCCTACGGCAAAACTGCTGTGGCTCAGAGCCTGTCACCGGAGCCCCTGACCCTAAGGCGGGCACCACAGATGTCACTGCCCCTGAGCCCAGACACCCCAGCCAGCCCTACACTAGATGGAATTTCCTGCCATCTCTCACTCTTTCCACCACCAGCTCCCAATTCAAAATATCGGTCAAAAAAGATGAAATGTATAAATGATGCTATTTATGATGACATCAGAATATCAAATACGTAGGAAGAAATCTAATAAAAAGATGCACAAACACAACTGCAACGAAACTAAAGGAAACCTAAATAGAGAGCTATATATCATGTCCATGAATTGGCAGATTGACTGACGCCGTGTATAAAGGTGCCAATTCTCCCCACATTGTTCTAGAGATACAATGAGATCCCAGTAAAAATCCCAGCATTGTGCGTGCGTGCCCGCGTGTGCAAACTGACTCTGAAATGTATATGGAAACCAAAGGGCTAAGAATAGCCAAGGCAGCCCTAAATGAGGAATGAGCCAGAAAACTTAGCCAGATATCGACAGTTAGAATATGGCAGCAACAATGGCTCTGGGCCAAGGACTGGAAAGTAGACCAATGGAACAGAAGCGAAAGTCCAGAAATGGGGATGTTGCTACATAAATAGATTTCAGCTGCTCTTGTCAAAAACAAAAGTAAATATGTGAGATAACGATATGTTTTGTTTTATTTTGTTTCAGACGGAGTTGCCCAGACTGGACTCAAACTCCTGGGCTCACGCCATCCTCCCGGCTCAGCCTCCCGAGTAGCTGGGACGACAGTTGAGCACTACGGCACTCAGCTGGCCATGCTAATCTGCTTCACCGTAGTAACCAACTTACTATCCATATGTACCCGGTAACATCATGCTGTAACCTCAAATGTGCAAAGTAAAATTTATTTTTTTATTTTTATTTTTTTTTTTTTTTGAGACAGAGTCTCACTTTGTTGTCCAGGCTAGAGTGAGTGCCGTGGCGTCAGCCTAGCTCACAGCAACCTCAAACTCCTGGGCTCAAGCGATCCTCCTGCCTCAGCCTCCCGAGTAGCTGGGACTACAGGCATGCGCCACCATGCCCGGCTAAATTTATTTTTTTAAAAAGTCCAGAAATAGGCCGGGCGCCGTGGCTCACGCCTGTAATCCTAGCACTCTGGGAGGCCGAGGCGGGTGGACTGCTTGAGGTCAGGAGTTCAAAACCAGCCTGAGCAAGAGTGAGACCCCGTCTCTACTATAAATAGAAAGAAATTAATTGGCCAACTAATATAGATAGAAAAAATTAGCTGGGCATGGTGGCACATGCCTGTAGTCCCAGCTACTTGGGAGGCTGAGGCAGCAGGATTACTTGAGCCCAGGAGGTTGAGGTTGCTGTGAGCTAGGCTGACGCCATGGCACTCACTCTAGCCTGGACAACAAAGCAAGACTCTGTCTCAAAAAAAAAAAAAAAAAAAAAAAGTCCAGAAACAGACCCACGCCTACACACTTACCCGGCGTGTGACTGAGTTGCCACTCTAATGCTGTAGGGCAAGGATCATCCTCTCTGCCATGGTGCTAGCTTAATCAGATATCTCTATGGACATAAATAAACCTTAACCCTGACCCCACCACAGACAAAACCCAATTGAAGCTAAAAGTGAAAAGTGAGTTTGCAAGTGTCAGGTGGAACTATGGACCCAGCTGCTGGCTCTTCCTCCCTCACCTGCCACGCTCTTTCCACCTGTGTCAGGTGCGTCCACTTCCTCAGCCTGGAATGTTCCACTGTTCCACCGGCCTGGAGTGCAGCCAGCCCCCACGAGGGCCCCAGTGAGGCTGCCCTCCCCATTCACGGACAGCCCTGTGCAGCCCGCCCCCACACTGGTTTAGGAGCGGCTGGGGGACCAAGAGCAGGAGGCAGAGCCACGGCAGAGGAGTAGGTTATAAAGGACCGTGGCTTCCCCTTAGGCTCACTTTCTCTCTGAGAGGCAACCGCCTCCCAAGAGCACCCAGGAACAGAAGCAGTAGGAGACAAACACATGCTGTTTTAAGCGTCGGGCCATTTGTTACCTGGCAGTGCATAACTAACCCACCTGTAGACACAGCCGGTGGAGTCTCAGCTGGAGGCCTCCGTCTTCCCTCCCAGTTTCCTGGTCCTGCAGGGAGACGGTCCAGGTTTCTTCCTTCCTGCTCTTCGCGATTGGCCATCACAGTGTGCGGGCGTGCTGCTTCCCGTGGGCGTGTCCGTTTGTCCCACAGTGCGCACTCCTGGGGAGCAGGGGCGGCCTGCTCTGAACAGAAGCCCAGGGAGCTGGCAAGACACGGGCAGACGGCAGGTTTGCCCCAGCCCTTCACTGACCCCATGAGGGGTGATCTACTCCCACCTCCCCTTTGGCAAAAGAGGAGGCGAGGGCCCCCCCTGGGTAGGGAACGCCTCAGGGGAGAAGGAGACTGAGCTCCTAAATCCACTGAGGTTTAGGATTTTGTTAGCTTCTTTAGGCCTGCAGCCTGGCTCACTACTGCCTGCTCCCGGGCAGACAGGGCTGGGATGGAGGAGGAAACCAGAGGCCCCCGAGAGCCTCTGATCCGGACCGAGGGGGCTGTGGTGGACGCAGCTGCCCTCCCCCGGAGCTCTGTGGGCCTGGGCTGGGAGCCTTGGGAGAAAGGAGGGGAGAAAAATCCAAAAACATATCTAAGATTATTTTCTCTTCTTACAGGTTAAAGCCCCAGGTTCCTTCTGGGATGCTAGCAGTGCAGGCTGATCCGGTGACATCAGAGCTGACATAACCCAGAGGCCTGTGCCAGGGTTGCTGGGAATGCCCCACCCCCACCCCCAAACCCACCCTCATCCCCGACACACCTCCATTTTCCCGGTTTGATGACCTATCAGTCGCTGACTAGGACGTTGCGTCAACCTGACAGCTGCTTACTGTCATAGCGTAGCTACTGTCTTGCACATAGTTGCTTATGATTCCAGACTTGAGGACCTCACTGGGGAAGAAGCAGGAGAAAGGTAAAGCAACAGAGGGGTACAGAGAGAATAGGAGGAAAAGGAAAAAAGCAGGAGGTGCAAAAATGTCAGAGAAATCTTCTTGGAAAGGCCAAGGTGTCTGCTGGGTCTGAACCCAGGGAGCTCAGACACCCAAGACCCAGCCTCCACTTGAGCACCCAGGAAAGACGAACCCCGCTGCACAAGAGAAACGAGAGCTCGCGTCCCCACAAAACCCCGTGCACCCGTGTTCATGGCAGCATTGTCCTCGATGGCCAGAAGGTGGAAACGAGGCAAATGCCTTCCACCACATGTGGACTATCCACGCTATTGAGGCTACTCAACCACGAAAAGCAACGGTGTGCTGATGCGCGCTGCGCGTGGGTGGGCCTTCAGACGCGGCGCTGAGTGACAGGGTCCAGACACAGGGGGCCGTGCACTGGATGATTCCATTTATACGAAACGTCCACAGCAGGCAAATCCACGCAGACAGAAAGTAGACTAGTGGCTGCCAGGGGTGGTGGGACAGGGTGGAGGGACAGGTGAGTAACTGCACATGGCGCGTGGTTTCTTTGGAGGATGAAGCAAGTGCTCTCAGACTGAGGTGGTGGTCGTCCAACACAC
Source organism: Microcebus murinus (assembly GCF_040939455.1). Lineage (NCBI taxonomy): Eukaryota > Metazoa > Chordata > Mammalia > Primates > Cheirogaleidae > Microcebus > Microcebus murinus. Next base: position 9,530,838 of record NC_134107.1, read on the forward strand.
CGGGTATATTGGTTGTCAATATATCGAAAACCATTGGCTGGGCGCAGTGGCTCACGCCTGTAATCCTAGCACTCTGGGAGGCCGAGGCGGGAGGATTGCTCGAGGTCAGGAGTTCGAAACCAGCCTGAGCAAGAGCGAGACCCCGTCTCTACTATAAATAGAAAGAAATTAATTGGCCAACTAAAAAGATATAGAAAAGTTAGCCAGGCATGGTGGTGCATGCCTGTAGTCCCAGCTACTCGGAGGCTGAGGCAGGAGGATGGCTTGAGCCCAGGAGTTTGAGGTTGCTGTGAGCTAGGCTGACACCACGGCACTCACTCTAGCCTGGGCAACAGAGTGAGACTCTGTCTCAAAAAAAAAAAAAAAAAATGAGTGAATCAGATGCCACCTGTGAAGATGCTCTGCTGGCTGAGACTCGCTAGGCAGCCACGTCATCACTGCCAGCAGTGTTCGAGGTTAGTCTTTGCCTGGAGCGGCCGGGCCTGGGGAGAGGGCTGCTTCCCAGGTAGGCTCCCCACTTTCCCGTCTCCTCCCACTTCCTCACCTGTCCTCCTGGCCCTTCGACTGCCCCTCTCTCTCCCTCCTTCCCCGCAATGCACCTCCCCATGACCATCTTTACCTCCCGTCTCTTCTTTCCAAACAGCCTGCCTGTCACCCGGAAGCATGTGGGACCCCGGGCTTGGCCTGCACAGCCCGGAAGCACGGGGCAGCAGGGAGAGGCAGGAGAGGCTTGAGTTGGGGTGGGAGGGTTCCCGGGTCTGTCTCCCTTTGGAGAAGCCCAGGTTCCTTTTTCCAGGAAGCTGCTCTGGCCTCGCCACCATGAACCCACCACCGCCACCTTCAACAACCTTCAGTGGCTCCCTTGCAGCTGTAATTCCACACCTGGGATGCCACAAAGGGGATTCTGAGATTGGTTTTTTTTTTTTTAGTAGCTCAAAAACAATGGAGGAAGCACTGGATTTACCCAGGACAAGGCAGCTAAAGGGAAACCTCAAGATGTTTGCCTTTGGCTGGAAGCATCTTATATCAACCCTCAGTCCACAGGGGCAAGGGAGAGGGGTGGCCAGAGTCCTGGGGCACAGGGGACGCCCTCCATGCCGGCGGGTCCCGGAGCCCTATCTCCCCAAGAGCCCCCATTGTGCCCTCCCTCTCCCCTCACTGCAGCAAGATGCCAAGGGCAGAAGCTGGTGTGGGCCATCAGCTGGCTGTGGCCTCTGTGGCTTCTGGACAGCTGTGCCTTTTTGCTCCCAGCTGTGACACTCACTGACCCCCACCTTTGGCCAGCGTCACTGGTGACTGCCCCCTTCCACGTGAGCAGAGTGGCTCCTGTTACCCGATGGGTGGCAGCACTGGTGGCCCGTCCATCCAGAGACCTGGGCGGCCTCCAGCTGCGGGCACTCCCGCTCCAGCCCTGTGTCTCTGTCCCTCTTCCTTGCACTGGCACTTGTGCTTCTTTTCTAAAGCAACTTTCCTACTCCTTCCACAGGGTGAGGAGTAGAAGAGTCAGGGAAGAAGAAAGAAGGAAAGAGTAATGTGGTTAAATTTGTTTAATTTAAAAGTTTGTTCCACAATTTAAATCTCACATCCACAAACAGCTCAGAAGTCAGCAAAGAGAAACAAGTTGATGCATTATAAAGTCATTTTTTAAATCTTCTTTCTGGGCCGGGCGCGGTGGCTCACGCCTGTAATCCTAGCACTCTGGGAGGCCGAGGCGGGCGCATTGCTCGAGGTCTGGAGTTCGAAACCAGCCTGAGCAAGAGCCAGACCCCATCTCTATTATAAGTAGAAAGAAATTAATTGGCCAACTAATATATATAGAAAAAATTAGCCAGGCATGGTGGCGCATGCCTGTAGTCCCAGCTACTCGGGAGGCTGAGGCAGGAGGATTGCTTGAGCCCAGGAGTTTGAGGTTGCTGTGAGCTAGGCTGATGCCATGGCACTCACTCTAGCCTGGGTAACAGAGACTCCGTCTCAAAAAAAAAAAAAAAAAATTTCTTTCTGAACAGAAACCGAAACGTTTAATTAATTCCACACACCGCATGTGGCACATGGCCCTCAGCCTGCAGAGGGACAAATAGGTGAACGAACAAATCAAACAGGCCTTGACACACGCCAGGCCCGTGCTAAATGCTTTACACGTATTACCTTATAGTCCTCAAGGTGGGCCCGTGAGGCAATGACCACGGCCCATTTTATAGATGGGAACAGAGATTTGCCCAAGGCTGCACACAACGACTGGCAGACGTGGTTGTGTGTGTGACACTCTTGCTCAGTTTCATAAATATGGTTGCCACCTGCTTAGCACCTTGAAAAGAAAAGGGGCTTGGTTTTGCATAAATTATTGCAAAATTCCATTTTTACCCTCATCAGTTTCTAAGCAACCTGGATTTGCTCTGGGGCGCCCACACCAGAGTGGGGTGCATGCCCTTTGGGAGTGTGTGCTTGCACACTCCATCACCATTGCAGAGCCCGTGAACCGAACCAGGTACCTGACTTCCCTGTGCCTCGATTTCCTCACCGTTAAATGCATTTCTCTGAGATTAGGTGCATGGAACTGGCGGTTGCTGGGGGAAGCACCTCACAGAGGTGGGGAGAAAGTGGCTACTGGTGAAAGCTTTTTCTCCAAACCCTACAGGAGGTGGATCTCACAGCAAATGGCCATTCTTCCCTTGGACCAAGGGGACTGGTACTGATGAGTGCCAGGGGTGTGTCTAGGAGCATGGCACCAAGCCAGCCCTGCCCCAGGGTCAGCAGCCTACCTCCCCCCATGCATGGGAGTGGGGTCCTCAGTCCAAGCCAGCCAGGACTCAGACAGATGGCCCAGGAGGGCTCTCAGGATTCCTCTGACCCATCCAGGTCTGGGGGGGTCAGGTGGCACAACCGAGCCAGCGTCCCAGTAGGTTCCAACCAGCCCCTGTACCCCATGGGGCCAAGGCACGAGTCCTACTGCTTATGGTCAGCGGCTCAGGATCCGTTGATGTGACGTGAGGGACCCTTATCTTGAACTAACCCTCAGAAAAAAGATGCCTCAAGACTTTTTTTTTTTTTTGAAAGACAGGATCTCGGTCTGTTGCCCAGGCTGGAGTGCAGTGGGTCACCATAGCTCACTGCAGCCTCAAACTCCTGGGCTCAGGCCATCCTCCTGCCTCAGCCTCCCTAGTAGCTGGGAGGAGGCTCCAGCCATGCTGGGCCGATTTTTCTATTTTATTTTATTTTTTTGGTAGAGATAGTGTCTCACTATGTTGCCCACGCTGGTCACAAACTCATCCCCTCAAGCCATCCTCCCGCATCCTGGAATCACAGGTGTGGCCACTGCTGCTGGCTGCCACTTTTTGGTGATAGTTACGCGAGTTTCTGCACGTTTCCCCATCATTAACCACCTTCTGGTCTGTGCTTTCCAACTACATGCCCTGGACTGCCCACGGCTGATTTTGAAATAAGTTAAAGGACAGGAAAAGCCATCAGAAAGCGGCAGCTTCCCTTATGCGCTCCACCGCCGCTGGGAAGGCGTACTGGTCACCGGTCTGGTTCTGTCACGTTCCTCAGATGGACCGTCACCCTGTGACAGACGCCAGAGGGACCTGAGCACCCCCCTTCCTGCCTTTACAGACGAACACGTTCTCACCCCAGCAGTACAATTCTCCTTGGAACATAAGCAAGCAGCCCCTTCGCCCGCTCGGCGACCCGCGTCCTGGGAGGTCCGCCGCGCTGGTTGCCGCAGGTGCGCGCCTTCTCCAGGCCTTACGGTAAACGCGGCACGCAGGGCAACCACGTGGCGGCGGAACCGAGGCCCGGCGGGAATGCGTGGAATGCGCGGCGCGGCCTCGCGCGGCTCCGGGGCCACAGCCCGGGGTCCCACGGCGCGCGCTCTCCCCCTGCCCCTCGCCCTGGCCCGGCCCGGCCACGTGGGACTCGCTGGGGCAAGACGAGCCCCGCGGAACACCCCAGAGGGGCTCGGGGACCAAGCGCGGCCCATTGGTCCCTCGGACCCCGCGAGCGCAGAATTCCGCAAGGGGGTCTGTCCGGCCACCAGCCCCTACGGCGGGGGCCGAGGGACCCCGGGGGAGGGGTGCAGGGCGTTAGGTAGGCAACCCCCCTTCCCCTCCCCTGCTTGGTAAGTGTCCAGAGACCCAGAGCTCGGAGGTTCCCCAATAATAACGACCCCGGCCCTCGCTGCCCCCACCCCCAGGGACAGGCCTCTCCGGGATTTCCAAGGCTGTAAGGAGCAGGGTGGAGAGGCGCGGAGGTGCGGGGTCTTCCCCGCAGACAGCCTCCTGGAAGGGCAATGGCGGTGGGCGCGGTGGGGAGCGGGTATGAAGGGACAAATCCCGGGGTCTAGGACGCCGTGGGAGCCCACGAGGGTCTTAGCGTGCATCCTCTGACCCGAGTCGTCGCCGCAGGTTTCGTAGGCCCCGCGAGTCCCGGGCGGCGCGGAGGTCGCTGAGCTTCGGGTGGGCCCCGGCCCTGCTGGACCGCGGGAGACGAAGGCGCGCGTGACCTCCGAGGTCATGACCCCCACCCCCACCCGATTGCTTTACTTTGGTTGGAGGAGATTTTCTCCTGGACCCGGGCGCCTACTTCCTGCCACTGGGTCAGAAACGGACCTGGGCCAGAGCCGGAAGGCCAAGGAATTGCCAGTGGACTTTGGGGTTCACGCCGGCCAGGGCGCGAAGCAATGCGTTTTGAGGGCGGGGGTCGAGGAACTAGAGTCTCATTCACCCCCAAGAATTGCGCCTTCACCCTCGGAATCTCAGATGCGTCGTTGGAGCCGGTGCCCTCCCCCGCTACCTTTTGGGTTTGCTTTTTTAACCCCCGCGCACTCCTCGTCTGCAGCCTTCAGAGCTGGAGGAGGGGTCCCCTTTCCACGCAGCCAGCCGGGCGGATGACTAGGCGCGGGGGCGCATGGCTGTGTGTTAATTAATAGCTGAAATTAATTGATCGGGGATGGAAACGCACGTCCGCGGCTTGGGGCCATGGGGGTGGGGCTGCCCACGTTCCCAGCGTGTGGCTGCCCCGATGGGCACCCGAGCCGGAGTTCGTGCCGGCCCACCCCGCACCTCTGGGGCGCCGGGGATCGGCGCCGCGGAGCTCCGGCTGAGTCGCCGCAACACGTGGGCCGCCACGCGCACCCCAGAAGCGAGCGGCGTGGGGGAAGGGAGGCCCGAGCGCCCCCGGAACCCCGGGGCCCGCATTCGGAAGCGTTTTCCCGGGCGACTTAAGGGCTTAACAATGGAAAACTCGCAGAGCAGGAGCCAAGTCCTTTCAAGTTGCCGCCAGGTATGCGGCTGCAGGTGACCCCACCTGGGTGCGCCCGCCTGCCAGCCGCCCAGGCCCTCCAGGGGGAAGGGCGGGTGCCGGAAGTCGCCCACGGAACGTCGGCTTTGGGACCCGCACCCCCCAACTCCCCTCCCCGAAGCCCCCCGCCCGGCGGCGTGCCGCGGCGGAGCGTCCCGGGGTCTGCGCCGCGGCGCGCCGGTTCCTGAATGAACGCGCTCCCTTCCCCCGCTTGAATGGAGGTTCCCACAGCCAGGGACGGTGGCAAACGCGCCTGCAGCGGAATTCGCCCTCTCTGGGCCGGCCGTCCGCCCCGGCCGCGGTCACCCGGGCGGGGGCCCAGGGGCGAGGAAGGCAGGACGGTGATTTAAGTTACGTTTGGATTTTCCTTCCAACCAACGTGGTTACCCCTCCCGACTGGGCCACGGGCCCTTTGTCTCCTAATGGTCGCCAAGAAAAAAAGCGCAGAGCACTTTAAACGAGCCCAGACTCCGCAGTTCCTGCTTCTTGGTGGGGTTTTAAAAGACTGTGCAAAGTTAAAACTGCAACAAAAAAAGTTTTTAAAAGTTGCTTTTCTCTTTGGAAAAATATCAAAATGCTTCCTCTGCGCTCCTTGAAGCAATGGCCCCCCAAAGTCCGGGGCAACTGGCCCCCGCAGGGGCTCCAGGGGCCGCCCGGCAGGATTCCCCAGGGTGGGGGCTGGGCGGCTGGCGCTCCCCGCTGGGCCCCAAATTCCTACGCCTCCCCGGCCGGTTCCTGGACGGCTCTGCACGCTCGCCGGCCAGGCTTGCACTTTTGCGCCCGTCCCTGAGCTGGGAAATCAGCGCAGTTCCTCGTCGAGATCTGCCCGGCCCGCCTAGTAACAGCGCCGCGGCCCCATTGGCTCATGCTAATTCCAGTTTCCTCCGGCGCTCTCCCGGGAGCGGGGGGAAGTTCCCTCCTGGACCCGGAGCCCGCTTTGCCGGAGTGGGCGAGCCTCTTTATGCCCCGCTGCCCTCGCCCGCGCGGGCCCGCCTCGCGCCTCGGGCTGCGGCGCGGCGCACGCGGGGCCCGGGCCCCCGCGCCCCCCGGGACCGGAGCCGCCGGGCGATGGAGCGCGGCCCCATAAATCACGCGGGCGGCCGCCCGGTCGGGATTTTATGAATGAAAGAGCGGCCGGGCCGCCCTCGTGCGCGGGCTGATGCTGCGAGGCTTGGCTGTGCCCGCGCCAGCGCGAGCCCGGGCGCCCGGGGAGGGGGGCGCGGCGGCGGGCGCTCCCTGCTCGGGCCGCCCGCCGCCTCCCGTGCGGGGGCCGGGGTGACTGCCCGGGGACCGGGGTGCCAGTAACCCTGACGCCCGTGGGGGAGGGGCGCGGGAGGAATCTGCCCTGGGGGTGGTCCCGCCGTGCCGGGCGCACCCTGGGCCCGCCGAGGTGGCTTTTTAAATCCGTTCCCTTTGAGCCTGTACCGCTGGGGGGATACAGCGGTTTGGGGACAGTAAAACTACGTTCGGAGGGAAGTTAATGAACAGTTGTTTTTTCCCTTTGGGGTACTGTAAAAACTAAAAGAAAATGACTAAAAGGTCCTTTTACTTTAATAATAAAAAAAAAGCACCAAAGAGTCAGAACTTCTAACTTAAAAACACATACTTTATTTACATACCTTTGTGATAATATTGGGGACCCTGTCGAATAACCGGGAACACCTATAGATGGTGTTAAAAATCATCAGATCAATACACCCGTTTGTTTAACTGGTAATTGTCCCGATTTTCGCCGCGCCCTGCCGGCCCCTGGAGCCCGCGCGTGCACCCCGGGGCCAATTCCAAAGGTGAGGGGACGTCCACACCCCCCGCAAAACCAATTAGGAAGCTTCCGGTGGTCGCGTCCCCGGCGGGGACCCGACTACTCCCAGCGTTTTAATTTCTGTGTTAATCACAAGATGCGTCAGTACAGGGGCCACGGGTTCTCGGCCTCCCATCCGGAGGTGTGTGTCTCCGGCGGGGTTGCGGGCACGGGGAGGGGGGCGTTCGGGGAGCCCCGCAAAGATGGACTGGTCGAGGTAGGGCGACAAGCCCGGAGATTCCCCGGGCGAGGACAGGATGAAGGAAATGCTGGCCACCATCTTGGGCTGCTGCTGGAATTTTCGGGCATTTATTTTATTTTATTTTTTGAGCGAGGACGAGCTAGGTAGAAACCCCCTTAGAACATCTGGGGTTGCCCCGTGGGGCGTCTGCAGCAACCCCCCGGTGAGCCGCGATGAGCCCGCCGGGGTCGTGCGCTCTCGCCGGCGTCCCTGCGTGCTGAATGCTTCCTGAATTTTACACGTGTTAATGAAAATGAAAGGAGACGCGGACGCCGAGGTTCCTCGGCCGGCTCCCCGCCCGTGGGTGCCCTCGTGGCGTTCCCAGAAACGCGCCCATTCTGCCGGCTGGGACCTGGGGTGTCGCCGCGCCTCGGATTCACCCCTCCGTGCGGTCTCCCCAAGGCTGCGTGTGGCCTGCCCGCCCTCCCAGCTGTCCCCCAATGCACTGACACCCCCACCCCACCCCCAGGTCCCGGGGGACCCACTCGGGGAGGGCGGGCCCCTGCACCCCTCTTCCCCGCCGGGGAGAAAGGCTGCCGCGGGGCGATTTGCATTTCTATGAAAACCGGACTTCGGGGGCAACCGGGCTGCGGGGCGGGCGCGGCGCCTCCGGGATGGCTTTTGGGCTCTGCCCCTCGCTGCTCCCGGCGCTCGGCGCCCGCGCCCCCTCCCCCTGCGCCCGCCCCCGCCCCCCTCCCATTCTCTGCCCGGCTTTGATCTCTGCTTAACAACAGTAACGTCACACGGACTACAGGGGAGTTTTGTTGAAGTTGCAAAGTCCCGGAGCCTCCAGAGGGCTGTCGGCGCAGTAGCAGCGAGCAGCACAGTCCGCGCGCTCCGGCGAGGGCAGAAGAGCGCCAGGCGGCCAGCGCGAGAGCCGAGCGCGGACCGAGCCGGGACCCACAGCCCCCGCAGCCACCCAGGCAGAGCCCACCATGGAACACCAGCTCCTGTGCTGCGAGGTGGAGGCCATCCGCCGCGCGTACCCCGATGGCAACCTCCTCAACGACCGGGTGCTGCGGGCCATGCTCAAGGCGGAGGAGACCTGCGCTCCCTCCGTGTCCTACTTCAAGTGCGTGCAGAAGGAGATCCTGCCGTCCATGCGGAAGATCGTGGCCACCTGGATGCTGGAGGTGCGGGGCTGCGGGCGGCTCTCCTAAGACTCCCCGACAACTTGTTGCCCAAACCCACATTTCTCTGCTCCCCGTGTCCCTCCCTTCTCTCCCGCTAGGACTTTGAAGTTTGCTGGGATGTTGCTAGGAATCCGTATTTTCAAAATAAATAGATATTGTGGGTATTTTTTGAACGAGGAAAGGGTGGGGGTGGGGGCGTTAGAAATTCCCTTTCCTGGTGGGGGGAGGGAGGCGGTCAGGGAGGGGTGCCATCGGGGAAGCCAATGCCAGGGGTACCCCAGTGGGCCCGAGGGTGCGGGCTGGCAGTCTGGACGCACTCTGAGGCCCCCGCCTGCTCCCCAGCCCCGCTGCGCCTCCTCTCCCGGCCGCCGCGGCCCCGAGCCGCCAGCTCCGGGGGGAGGGGGCATAGATTTGATTTTTAAATTAATATCCAGGGACACGTATGCAAGGGCTGCTCGAGCCAGTATTATGCGCCATCTTTGCTCTTTTATTGCAAAGCAAAAGTGTTTATTAATAATTGGGAGCAGGGTGGGGGCGGGGAGCGACCGGCCCCGCGCTGGGGCCGCTGCGAGGGGCCGCGCGGCCGCCGGGAGCCTGCGCAAGGGGAGCGGGGGGGAACTGGCATGGGTAGTTTGGGGGGAACCCTGCTTGGAAAGGGGGAGACCCTTTGTTCAAGCAGCGAGCCCTGGGGCGCCCCGCACGGGCAGCCTGGGCCGGAGAGCACGCCGGGCTGCAAGGTCGCGTGGCCCCCAAGACGCCAGAGATTGACCCCCGGCTGCAGGGGTCTTGGCTTGGGGGACCTTCCCTGAGCAAGCTGGGGGCCCGGGGCACATTTTCAGGCCTTCAGTGGGCGCCTGAGGGGCCCGCAAGTATTTTTAAATAATTTTTGAAAGTGCGGCATGGTGCCCTTGCGAGAGGGAAACGGCGCCCGCGCCCAGGGGAAAGGGGGGCCCCGGAGTTTGAATTCCTAGGACTCTCACCCGAGCCCGTAACGAGCTCCCGACCCCTGGCCTGGGTAAAGGACCGTCCGAGGGTCATTTTCAGCGGTTTTGTACGCACCCAGTTATTTTTTTAATATTTTTAAATATTTTTTGAAAAGATGACGTCTGGGGAAATGCGGCGCGGCGGCCTGGGACGCCACCTTTGTGTCTCGCAGGCGCGGCGCCCAGCCCCGCGGCCCGCCCCGCGGCCCCGCACCCGGGCGGGTGCCGACCCCCGGCCGGGCGCACCCCGGAGCGCCACCGCGGGCCGGGGTCCCCGGGGTCGGCAGCCGCGCACGCCGCCCGGTCGTGCCCGCTCCCGCCCCCGCCGTGCCAGCCTCGCGGGGACTTTCCCTTTCAGTTTCGGGGAGGCTGGGTACTGGGGACACGTGGAGAGGGTGCGCATCCCAGGAAGCCCCTGTCGCCCCCTGCCCCGACCCCTCCGCGCCCGGGGACTGGCGGCGCGGCCGGCGGGTGGGGGTGCGCGTCGCCGCGGCGGGGGGGCCGGCGCTCCCTGGCGGCGGCGGTCACGGGCCGTGCCCCGCAGGTCTGCGAGGAGCAGAAGTGCGAGGAGGAGGTCTTCCCGCTGGCCATGAACTACCTGGACCGCTTCCTGTCGCTGGAGCCCGTGAAGAAGAGCCGCCTGCAGCTGCTGGGGGCCACCTGCATGTTCGTGGCCTCCAAGATGAAGGAGACCATCCCCCTGACCGCCGAGAAGTTGTGCATCTACACGGACAACTCCATCCGGCCCGAGGAGCTGCTGGTAACGGGGGCTCCCCTCCGCCGTGGGCACCCCGATAGCCGTGGGCACCCCGATAGCCGCCGGGCAGGCCGCGGTGGAGGGAGGCGCAGATGGCAGGAGACGCGGCCCTCTGACAGATCTGCCCCGAGGGAGGAGGGAGCGCGGCCACACCGCTCGCTCCTCGGGGCTTCTGTCGGAGGGGCGGGATGCCGGCGCCCCCGGCCCGCGCCCGCACACTTCGCCCGCCGACTCCCACCGCGTGCCGACTCCCACCGCGTGCGAGCCCGTGGCCCAAAAGTGGGCGGCGCGCGCCCTCTAGCGGCGGCGCGGTAGCCGCGCTCGCTGCTGCGCCTCGGGTCCAGGTGGTGGGAGGTCTTTTTGTCTCCACTTTGCGGACAGGCTTTCTTCCCGGTACCTTTTCCGGTTTTGATCTGGAATCGTGTGTTACCCCCCAGCATTGGCCATCATCCTTCCTCTCCCATCCCCAAGACTGCTAACCAAAGGCTGAGGCCGGAGACCTGAGCCCGCGGGGTCCCCAGGCCCCTTCCTCCCTGGCCTGACGCCCGTGCCCCGGTCTCCGCAGCAAATGGAGCTGCTCCTGGTGAACAAGCTCAAGTGGAACCTGGCTGCGATGACCCCGCACGATTTCATCGAACACTTCCTCTCCAAAATGCCCGAGGCCGACGAGAACAAACAGATCATCCGCAAACACGCGCAGACCTTCGTGGCGCTCTGTGCCACAGGTAGGGCAGGCCTGGCACCCACCCCAGCCGCCCCTGAGAAGGACCGTCAGGGCAGGCCTGGCGCCCGGGTGGCCCCGGCCAGTTTCTTGATCTGTGCCTGGGTCTGCCCGCCCGCCTGTCCGGGGAGACCGTCCCACACCCTCTCCTGCTCTGGGAAGAGCTCCTCTTCCTGTGAGCTGGGACTGTTGCACCTAGGTGGAGGGTGGGTCGCCCTCTCCCGGCCATCGTCTGGTGCCTTGGGGACGGGGTGGATGGCCCAGCCTGCCTGCGTCTAGCTGCCGTGGCGTCCCTGCCCGGGCCAGGCGGCTTGTGTCCGCTCCATCCTGAAACGGGTTTACCTTGGCCTGGGGTGGCCTCCTCCCCCCACCCATCTCCAGGCGTTCTTGTGTCCTCAAGGAGCCTGAGCTGTGGGGGCCCCCTCCTGGCCTCTCCCGGGCTGGGCCACCTGCCAGGGGCGCCTGCACCACGTGCTCCTGCAGCCGAGTGCGGGGGCGTCCAGCAGAGGAGCTCAGAGGCCTGAGGCCCCGCTAGGGGCCCTGTGGACAGGCTGGGTTCCGCCGAGCCCTGGGAGGGGCTGCAGTCAGCCTGGGCTTGGGCCACCAGGGTTGGCAGCAGAGGACCCCAGCCCTCCCTTTCCCTGCACAGCCCCTGGAGGCCCCTCCCTGGCACTGCCCTGGCCCCAGACCCCAGGCAGCCAGACTGTCGGAACCCAGTATGGACAGACACACAGCCCACCGGGCCGCCTCCTGCCCCCAGCCTAGCCCTGACCTCTTCCTTCCCCAGCCAGGAGGCCCAGTTGCCCTGCTAGGGGGACTCATGCCCCCATCCCACCCAGCTCTGCCATGGACCAACTCTCACCCTGGTCAGGCCTCGGTTGTCACATCTGTTTGGGGACTCACTCTGGAGGGGCTCACCTGAGGGCCATCAGACAAGGTGGCGCAAGGGGACAGTTGGCATCTTCTTCCATGTCCCCAGGGGGGCAGAACCCCCAAGCCTCTCAATGTACCCCCTGACACTGGGTAGCCCTGGCAGCTGATATTCCAGAACAGTGTGTGTTTAGACGAGAGCTGGGAAGATTCCTTGTGCCTCCTCTCCTTCCTCCACCTGCTCAGGGCATGGACCCCTCCCTGGAGTCCTTCCAGGCGAGGCCTAGGGGGGGTGGCGCAGATGGGGGTGCCAAGGACATCATCAGCCTGGATGGATGGGAGGGTGGGGCTGGGCTGGGCCTGCAGGCGGCAGGGAGGCGTGCTCTGGCTGGGGCGCCTTGGAGGAGAGAGGCCTCCAGAGACTCCAGGCAGCCTTTTATGGAGCTGAAAGTGGTTTAGAGAAACGGCAAAGTTTCCTGGAGATAATGCAAGGAACGGTTCTAGCACGGCCTCCCTCCCGGGTGGCTCAGGCAGCTGGAGCACCCCTCCCAGGACCCTGGGTGCTGGCAGCAAGGTGAGCAGGCAGAGGCTGCAGTGGGGCTCTCTCCTCTCCGCGCTGCTGCCTGTCGTTTGGGACAGGCCCAGCAGGCGCCCCCAGCGGCAGGTAAAAGCGGAGGATTGGGCCGGGCGCGGTGGCTCACGCCTGTAATCCTAGCTCTCTGGGAGGCCGAGGCGGGCGGATTGCTTGAGGTCAGGAGTTCGAAACCAGCCTGAGCAAGAGCGAGACCCCGTCTCTACTATAAAATAGAAAGAAATTAATTGGCCAACTAATATATATACAAAAAATTAGCCGGGCATGGTGGCGAATGCCTGTAGTCCCAGCTACTCGGGAGGCTGAGGCAGGAGGATCACTTGAGCCAGGAGTTTGAGGTTGCTATGAGCTAGGCTGACGCCATGGCACTCACTCTAGCCTGGGCAACAAAGCGAGACTCTGTCTCAAAAAAAAAAAAATAAAAAAATAAAAAAATAAAAAATAAATGTATATTTAAAAAAAAAAAAAAAAAGCGGAGGATTGCTCAGGTGACCCAGTGCTCCCAGTGGTGGTGCTCACTCCAGGATGAGCCGGTGGGGGGGCAGCACGTGTCTGCCAGGCCCCTGCCTGGCCTGAACTCTGCCCCGTGGGGTGCTCCCTGGGCCCTGCCTGCCCCACTGAACGTAATTGCCGTACAAGCCACTGTGCACATCTGTCCAGGTGAGAGTGACATAAGGACAGGTGAGGTGGAGGCATCCTGTTCTTGTCCTCCTCGTGGTAAGGGTTACCTTTGAGGGTGGTGGGAAGGGCGCTGCTCCCCTTTCTCCCTGCCTGGGCCCCCCAGCACACGCAGGGCTCCCAAGCATCACACAGGGTTGGGTTTTCGTGTGCACACACACCTGTGCACGCCAGAGCCTTTCTCTGCGCCTCAGTAGGCTGGGAAGGGAAGGTCCAGTGCCGTCTGAAGTGGACACGACCTTGAGCTTCACGACCATGCCCTGGCCAGGGCCGGCAGTGGCTCGGCGCTCTGGTGGCCGCTGCGGCTGTGGCTGACCCTGCTGACCAGGCAGCTGAAGGAGCTAAGTCCTGGAGCTTTGGTGCTTAACACTGGACTCGTTCCTTACCCGGACATGGAAGGCCACGCCCGCCCGGGCACACACACGAGTAGGGGACACGGGCTTTGGAGTCAGGCTGGCCCCTGTGACTCCACCCATAGAGGGGTCTCAGTGCAGGACCAGGCGGGACCCACCACTCCCTGCAGAAGCGGTTCTGTGTGTGGTCCTCCAGTGGGAAGGTTTCCATCCACCGCCCTGGCTCCCACTGGGTGGACTCCCCCATCTAGAGGGGAAAGGTGGCTTGCCTTGTTAGTCTTTTTTTTTTTTAAGTCATTGCGTGGTTGCCTTTCTTCCTGGCTGCTCACGGGAACCCCTCCCTAACAAGCCCCAAGTGGTTATTCTGCTGGGGCGAACTCCTTTTGAGCCCAGTTCAGCCCTGTTCGGCTCCTCTGAGCCCCCTTGTTCCTGAACACTGGCGTGAGATGAGGCCATGGGGCCGAGAAGATGCCACACTTGTCCCCAGTGGTGTCCAACTCCAGCCCCTGGTTTGTGTGCTGAAATTGGTGGCTGCCCCCACCAGTAATTCCTCAGTGGGTGCAACAGGAAGGCAGCCAGAGGCTCGTCCTGGGTGGGGGCCAGGCCGAGAGGCCACAGCCCACCTTGCTGGCCCGCCCTCCCTCGTGGGCCCAACCTGCCCTGGTGCGGGGGGGGGCGGGGGGGGGGAGGCCAGCGTCCCACCCACAGACAGGGCACACCTTCTGCTGCAGAGGTGGCCTTCAGTCTGCCTGAGGAGGGAGCTGTGATGGGACCCCCTCACCCCCCCCCCCCCCGCTCCTGTGACCTGGGGGGATCTGAGAGCAGTGAGCGAGACAGCTTTGTGTGGGTGGCAGGCTGTGGCCGCCCTGGCTTTGCACTGCCCTGGGCCCAGGTGTGCCAGACAGTCCCCAGGAAACCTAGGGACAGAGGGTTCCTAGGCCAGCTGGGGTCTGGGCTAGGTCTCTTGAGAGTCCACACTTCCCCACCCTGCACCCCACTTGGGGAGGCCACGGGCAGCTCCCTCTTAGCTGCCTGCCCCCACCCCCCACGTCCCAGAGAGGTGGTGTACAGCCCCACGTGGTGGAAACCATGTGCCTCTTCCCTAACTCAGGAGGTCGCTGGAATTGTTGGGCTACATCAGGTGGCCCAGGAAAGCCCTTTTGTCACCAACCAAAAAACAAAGGTGTGAGTAAAGGGCCTTGTTCTTATGGCGAGAGCTGGAATGTCGCCTCACGACCAGGGCTCAGCCCCTCCAGGGATGTGGGAGTGGCTCTGCTGTCAGGGCCCTGTGCCCAGCTGGGTGGGGTCCTAGGGCCCCATCCATGTGAGGTCCCTTCAGAGTGTGGCCAGTTGCCTCCAACCCGTGCTGCCGGGCACTGGCAGGTGCTTAGGGTTGGGGGTGCAGAGGCAGCATGCTCTCTGCTTCCGTGTGTACCTGCGGTGTCTTTCACATTATTCATTTTTATGGATAAATGAGACATCACAAGATTCAAGATGCTAAAGGGAGAGAGGGCGATGATGTCTGTCACCCAGCCCTGCCTGTCACATTTTTGGGGGTCTATTTTCTTTGTTTGCCAGGTGTTTGAGAGCATGGTGGGGCTGGTGTCCAAGGCGGGTTCCTGCTCTCCTAGCGCCGAGGTGACAAGGCTGGAGGCCCGGTGGGCCTGGGCGTGGCCCACACACTCCCGATAGTTCCAGCCAGGCTGTGCCCACTCCCTTGGAGCCAGTGTTTGGGGTGCCCCAAATCACGGGGTCCTGCAGCGGGTGCCCTGCTCACGGCCTCCTTTTCTCTCCCTCTGCTGCAGACGTGAAGTTCATTTCCAACCCGCCCTCCATGGTGGCCGCGGGGAGCGTGGTGGCCGCGGTGCAAGGCCTGAACCTGGGGAGCCCCAACCCCTTCCTGTCCTACTATCGCCTCACACGCTTCCTGTCCAGAGTGATCAAGTGTGACCCGGTAGGTGACCGAGGCCCTGCCCTCCTCGCTGGCTCTGCAGGGCCTCACAGACAAGAGACTAGTCTAGGACCACGGAAATGGCGTGGCTGGTGCCGGGCCCCCAAGGGTGGCAGGGTTGGAGCCACAAGGGTGGCAGGGCAGAGGCCTGTGCTCAGTGGCACAAGACCATCCAGGATGACCAACCTGAGTGGGGCCTGGGCCCCTCGGACCCCTGGCCACAGCTCAGGGCCTTCCTGTGCCTGAGCAGCTGTGGTGGCCTCAGGCGAAGGGCCAGGGGCTCCCAGAACCTGCTGGCCACACAGGAGGGTCTCCCCAGCGTCTCGCATGCCCCTGGGCCTCCCAGCGCAGGCAGGAGCTGTCACCCTCCCGGTGACCGTCCAGGAAGGGGCCGCAGGCAGGCTCGGGCGGTGATCCGTGTGGCGATGGTGTGTGGGGCCGGGGCCGGCGTGCTTTGTTCGGCCACAATGCGCACGGCCGATAAATAGCCGCTTTAAAAGGGTTCTTGTGAGGTCTGCAGACTCCGGCCAGCAGCGAATAGAGACAACCTTGTTTTTTACGGCTCTTTCAGAGGCTGCTGCTGTAAAACCCGGAGTCGACTGTGTCTTTCTTCTTAAGATGCCATTGTTTTATTCCCAATTCTTTCCTTTTCTTAAAGAAGGAATTAAAATAACAATTACAAGGGTTTGTGGCATTTACCCAATTAGACCAGAGAGGTTGCTGGGGTCAGCCGTCGCCCCCGCTGTGCGTGAGGGAGTGACCGCCTTGACCCCAGCTCCGGTCCGGGGGCCTGCCGAGGCCGGTCTCGGCGCTGGCCTGGGCTGCCCCGTGGTGTCTGCCTAGAGTGCCCAGGGGACGTGTGGGCCCCCGCCAGATGCCATCTCGTGGCGCACCTGTCTGCCCAGTGGTCCCTCCGTCCCTCCCAGGGGCCACGGGGACCTGCTGGCTGCCCAGGCTTCTCTCGTCTCGCCCTGAGAAGGAAGAGGCACTTTTTTGATGGACACTGGGGGTAGGAGGGGGGCCCCTCCCTCTGTGCCACCCTGCCTGGCTTCAGCCTGGGCGGTGGAGTGTCCTCAGTTAGAGGTGCCACTGAGGCCTCAAAAAGCCGGCAGTCGAGATCTGTCTGTGCCTCTCATCCCGAGCCCCGCGCTGGGTGAAAACCGCTGCTTTCCCGCGCTCCTCAGCCCCGGCTGGCTTGGTCCCTGCGTTCCCTGCGGCACCGGGCGAGGCGCCGACCCCGGGCAGTTGCAGGAAACGGCTGGGTTGTCCCTTGTTTGAACGGAGGTTGTCTTAATTGGGTCGGAGTGGCTCACGGCTGACGTGGGGGGCTTAATTGCCGCCCAGTTTGCTCTGGTTTCCAGCGGCAAGTGCAGCTATACCCAGACTCAGACAGACCCTCCGCTTGTTCGAGGACGGTCTCTGGTGGAGGAGATGTCTGTCCCCTGCGGGTCGGGTGTGCTGCGCCCCACGCTAGGGATTGATGGCATGTCCCTTTTCACGGAGTGGTGCTCGGAGCCTGTGGCCATGGGGCCGGACAGAGCAGGCGGGAAGGGCACAGAGCCCGCTCCGTGTTGGGCTTGAGGGATCCTGGCACATGTGGGGCCGCTGGGCACCGGGAGGCCGGAGGACTCCCCTTCCTGCAGCCCTGAGGAGCCGGGGGCAGGTAAGTTGTTGCTCCGGAACACTGTGTGTGAGGAGTCGGGGCGGCCCTGCCTGCCCTGCCTCTTGGGATGGGAGCTAAGGCTGCCTGGTGTTTGGGTCGAAACCTGGGCGGACACCAGGAGTCCTGGGTTCCACGCCAGGCCTTCCGGGCCTCAGTTTCCCCTCCGTGCAGTGGGGCTGTTTGCACTAGCCCTGCTGCCCTTGTTTGCAGTGGTGGGTATTTATCCAAAGGAGGGCGAGCACGGCTCCTGCCAAGGTGTGGAGCTCTGTAAAGGCAGGCGGCCCAGGATTCACCTAGGAGCCATTCCGGCGGGGTCCCCTTCTGCCGGACAGCACCTGCGTCCACCCCTCCTGGGTGGAGGTTTGGCAGTGCCTCCGTGCCCCGTGGTGGGGCTGCAGCTGAGTCCCGTTACCCGCGGGAAAGGCTGCGCTTCCAGGCTAATTAGAGGCGTTGCTTGGTTTTAGAAGCCCCAGTGTAGCTTCCTGGCAGTCGGGACGTGCAGGGCCCGGACACCTGCTCCCGTTGCTTTATTCGGAAGCCGCCAGCAGCAAGAAGCAGCTTGGAGCTGCTGGGAGATTCGCCCCTGGTGGAGACAGGGAGAGGCCCCTGCGCGCAGGGCATCCCAGCAGGGGTAGAGGTGTAGCGCTTCCAGGAGCTTCTGTCACACTCTGCCCGGGGTGGGCACCTCTGTGGCTGCAGCAGGTAGATGCAAGCTCTGCACGGCTGGTGGGTGGCCCAGGACGCGGCCCGAATGGATGAAGGGTCCAGGTGCCCCCCAGCCACGAAACATTCATTCTCAGTCCTGCAGGGCCTAACGCTTTTGACGGCAGCTTATCATGGAAGACGAGCTTCACCTTGAGGGCTGCTGTATGGCGGAGGTTATATCTGAAAAGGCTGGGCTCAAAGCACCCACCCGCAACACACCTGTCCTGGATCAAATGGTGTTGGCGTCAGCGGGGCAGGCACAGAGGGCCCAGGGCCCCCTGGAGGAATTGCAGCAAGAGGCCTGGCCCTGTGTCGCAGGCAGAGCAGCGCGGGTGGGCGTCTGGGGTCTGCGTGGGCCACAGGAGAGCTGTGCGTCAGCCTCACGCTTAGAACAGCCTTCCGGGACATGGCACCTGGGGGGGGGCCCTCGCTGCAGGCCCCCCTAAGGACCGGCTCTCCCTCCTCCCTCCCCACCCTGTCTCTCCCAGGACTGCCTGCGGGCCTGCCAGGAGCAGATCGAAGCCCTGCTGGAGTCAAGCCTGCGCCAGGCGCAGCAGAACTTGGACCCCAAGGCCACAGAGGAGGAGGAAGAGGAGGAGGAGGAGGTCGACCTGGCTTGCACCCCCACCGACGTGCGGGACGTGGACATCTGAGGGGCGCCGGGTGGGCGGGGCGCCACCGCCGCCCAGCGAGGGAGGAGCCGGCCCCAGGTGCCCCCCCTGACGCAGTCCCGCTCCTCCGGGACATTTCACTACCAGAAGGGAAATCTTCATTCTCCCCGTTGTTGGTTGTTTTTCCCTTTGCTCTTTCTCCCTTCCGTCTCTGACTTAAGTGAAAGAAAAAGATTACCCAAAAACTGTCTTAAAAAAAAAGAAAGAGAAAAAATAGTATTTGCATAACCCCGAGTGGCAGGGGAAAAGGGGGGTTGTGCTACAAAAATAGAGGATTTTATACCCCAGTAATCAATTAGCTTAATGTTAATGTGCTCATGTCTTTGTGTCCTAAGAATAGACTTTAACACGAAGGAAGAAGTCTCGGGGGAGGATTAGGTTTGATTCTTCATGTGTTTAAACTTAAAAAGCATAAAAACGTTTAAAAAAAAATAGAAAAACTCAAACCATTTTTAAAGTAGCAGAGGGTTTTAGGTAGAAAAAAACGTACTCTTGTGCTTTTCCTAGAAGGCGCAGCTTTAGTGTGGTTCTAGGCATCTCTGTATCTTGCTTTGCTCACGCATGTAGTCACTTTATAAGTCATTTGTATGTGTATTTTATTTGGTAGGTAGATGTGTAACCTCTTCACCTTATCGTGGTTGATGTAACCTCTCGGCTCGAGTAGCGTAGCGCGCAGCACCTCGCGCGCCCGCCGCGTGGGGTCTGCCGGCCCGGCCGGCGCCGCCCCGGTGTCGGCAAAGCCCAACTCTTCCACTCCTGCGACGCGCTACTAGAAAGAGAAGACGAAATAGTGACATAATATATTCTATTTTTATAATCTTCCTATTTTTGTAGTGACCTGTTTATGAGATGCTGGTTTCTCACCCAATGGCCCTGCAGCCAGCTCACGGCCAGGTTCAACCCACGGCTACTTTTTTATTTTCCTTCTCCGTATTCCAAAACCATTCCATTTCAAAGCACTTTCGGTCCGGTAGTCCTAGGGAATATCGCTGTTCATGTCGTGTGTGGAGGGAGGGCGATTTTCTAATGGAATGGTTCGGGAATGTCCACGGACCTGTGTGCAGGCGGCTCTGGGAGGCAAGTGCAAGTGCATGTCACCGCGGTGTCAGCGGGAGGGCGTTGGGGCAGGCTGTGCTCCAGTCGAGAAGAACAGGATTTGTGTTCTCACACTGCCAGGATGACGAGCTCCTTCCCTTTAAAGAGGTTGAAGCGAAGGGACCCTTTGGTGCCAACTGGTGTTTGAAAGTGGGGACCTCAGAGGTTTACCTAGAGAACAGGTGGTTTAAAGGTTATCTTTAGGTGTTTCACAACGGAAGGTTTTTAAACACTAAGATATATAATTTATAGTTAAGGCTGAAAAGAATATTTATTGCAGAGGATGTTCATAAGGCCAGTATGATTTATAAAGTAATACAATCTCCCCTTGATTAAAACACACACACACACACACCCCTTTCCGCCTTCGATGTTGCAGATTTAATACAGTTTATGAGAGATAGATAGATCCTTTTGTAGGTGAGGGAAAAATGTCTCAAGGAAAACCACACAAAGAAGTTGATTCGGCATTTCCCAAAGCGATATGATCTGAGAGGTATCGGAGTTACAAGGAAAATTAGGGTACTTAAAACATACAGGATACATTCTCATTCCCTCGTATCCCCACTTTAAAAAAAAATTAGCAACAGACAATTTGCACATCTTGGCTATGTCCTTTTTGTAATTTTTATTTAGGAAGTGTTGAAGGGAGGTGGCGAGAGCATGGAAGCTGGTGCGTGGGGGAGGACGGGAGGGAGGGGTGTGGGCAGGAGGCTCCTGAGGGGACGGAGCGGTGACCACACCAGGGACAGGCTGCGGCTCCGTTTTCTTATTGCGCTGCTACCGATGACTTCCCGGCACGGTTTGGAAACAAGTTCACATCGCTTCTCTGTATCTCTTTCACATTGTTTTGCTGCTATTGGAGGATCAGTTTTTTGTTTTACAATGTCATATACTGCCATGTTCTAGTTTTAATTTTCTCGTAGAACGTTGTATTACGGATGCCTTTTTTTGTAGTGTTTTTTTTTTTTTATGTGATCAATTTTGACTTAATGTGATTACTGCTCTATTCCAAAAAGGTTCCTGTTTCACAATACCTCATGCTTCACTTAGCCATGTGCAGACCCGGCGCTCAGGCTCTGTCTGCTGCGGCAAACAGACGTGCGGACGAGACCCCACGCGGGCCTGGTGGGGTCGGCGCCCAGACCGCGTGCTCGAGAACCACGCGGGCGCCCCGAGACCAAGCGGTGTCCGTTTTCTTTCCCTGCGCCTGTTATGCTGGACTCTCCGTCTGATCTGGGATGTATCATCATAGTAGACTTCACAGCTGTATCGTTCTGTGCGTGTAGCTACGAAAGTTGCATTATTATTATTATTATTATTCTTGTAATAACAAGTGTGTCTTACGCGCCACCGTGGTGCTGTGCCCGTAGGACTCTGTCATTCGGGATGATTGGAATAGCTTCTGGAATTTGTTCAAGTTCTGGGTGTGTTTAATCTGTTATGTACTAGTGTTCTGTCTGTCGTTGTTTTGTTAATTACAGCATAATGCTAATTTAAAGAGACTCCCAATCTCAGTGAAGCCAGCTCACAGTGCTGTGTGCCCAAGTCGCCTAGCAAGCTGCCAAACCAAAAGAATTTGCACCCATTTGTGGGCCCACGTGCTGGGGCCCTGGCCCCGCAGGGCGGTCTGTGCCCAGAGGCCATCGCAGGCACGGGCCGCGCCTGTCCCCAGCCCCTCCGGAGCACTGCTCACGCTCCAGCCGTTTCTGGGTGCAGCATCTGTGTCTGAAGCACATGGGTCCCCGCGGACGGTCTGTCTGTAGTGACGGGGTGAGGGCACGTGTCTTGGATGTTTTGTGTGCCGAGAGGCCAAAGGCTGGGGGCAGGTCCACAGGGCACTGCGAGAGTCTCTGTCCTGTGACGCGCACGTCTGTGGGGTCTCTGGCTGGCGGGCAGTGTGGGTCTGCGTGTTGCACGCTGTGGCACTTCCCAGCACGGACATGTAACCGGCACGTTTCCAGCAGAAAACAAAAGACAAATGTGGAAAGTCTAGAAATAAAACTGGTAAAACCCCAGTGCAGTGTCCGCCTGTTTATTTCCTTGGCTGCCAGGTGTGTGGGGACCAGGGAGGGGTGGGGCCAGGTCACCTGTCCTGTGCACTGTAGGAAGTGCAGCAGCATCCCTGTCCCCCACCCACTAGATGACAACCAGGAATGTCTCCTGACTGCTAGATGTCCCTGGGGGCAAGGGCGGACTCTACCCAGGCACAGGCTGTGCTCTCCCAGCTGGGAGGAAACCTGGACCCTGGGAGGCTCCAGAGAAGAGTTTGCAGGTGGCCTAGGTGGGCAAGGAGCCCCCTTCTGCGTCAGACAGCGGCTCCTGGCCTGCGTGACATCTTCCGGCCCAGCTTGCCGTCCCAGGTTATTTGCAGATAGGAAAGTAAACACAGCAGCATTCGTTCGTTACCCTCTCCTGGCGCAAACTGCTGTTTGCTCTGAGTGAATCATGGTCCTCAGAGCAAAGTGCCGGGCTAGGCCGAGGTCCCAGCACCTTTCACACGGGTCCCAGGAGCCTGTCGGACGGCTGGGCCATCTTCACACGCCAGGGCCCTGGAACGCATCACAGACCTTGGTCACAGCCTCACTGGCCTGGGCCTCCCCTCAGCCCTGACCCCCCAGCTCTCCCCCACCTCATCTGTAGCAGGCTGAGCTGTCCTCACCCTGGGCACCTGTGTCCTGAGCTAATGCGGTCACTATTTGCCAGCCCAGGTCAAACCCCCGTGGCCTTTGTGGTGGGCACGTGTCATGTCCCTCCCTGCTCTGCCCATCGGTCCTCTGGGTGCTCGCGCTGGGGACCGGCATGGCTGGCGTGGTACTTCTCCATGGGCACCTACACTGCTGGAAGGAAGGTGGGCACAGGGGGGGACAGCTGGGGGTCACCACCAGCCTCTCCCCTGAGTGTGGGGCCCCGGGCGGGTGGGTGGGGGAGTCCGCAGGGTGCCCCTGACAAGAGGTCCCATCCACAAGACCTCCAGGGACAGGTGGAGCCAGAGGAGGTGCCAGCAGCCACTCAGGTGGCCCAGGAGGGCCCCAGCCACTCGTGGGCAAGGCTCCCTGAAGGCAGGGAGCAGGTCCCCACTGCTGCAGCCACCTGGCTCCGGGCGTGGCCATGTCCTGTGTCAGGGCTGGGGACACGCGGAACGGACATCCTGCCCTCAGCCTGTCTCCCCACAGCATGTGGCTGTAGTGGGGGGGCTATGGGGTCCCCAGTGATGGCCTCATGGGTGAGTGGGGGGCCTCGGTGGTTCAGGGGCAGCAGGGGGCGGGGGGAGGAGGGAGCAGGAGAGCTGCCCTGCAGGCCCAGGCAGTGGCCGGTGGAGAGCTGGGTTCCAGAGCTCTTTGCTGTCAAGTCTTTTAAGACGAAAGAGAGACCTGCAGACCTGCGGCTGCTAGGAGCAGGAGCGAGGCATGGGCTGCGGGAGACGGAGCCCACGTGCCCAGTGGAGGGCTCGGCAGGGCCAGGGTGGGCGCACCTGGGCGACGCGGCAGGAGGCAGGACGAGCGAGGCGGGCGGTGGCCCCGCGTGGGACACTTGGGCCTCACACCTGCGTGTGCAGAGGGAGGAAGGGACCCTCTCCCCAGGCCCGTCTCTCCCTCTCGGCATCCCACAGCGGGACGAGGAGGGGCCCTATAAGGCTTCCCCCTGGGTTATGTAGCAAGACGCCCCGGTTCCCAACTCTCAGACTCAACCGACATCACCCCGGCACCTGCGACCCCTCTTGGGATGTGGCGAAGGCCACGCACGCTGCCGGGCTGTCTGGCACCCATGTTCACGGAAAGTGGCCTCGGAATAACCTCGGAGACAAAGCCTTCGGCTCTCCCCGCTGCCCCATCTAGAAGCTTTTATCACGAGGCCCCATTGCCCCACCTACTCCTGACCAGCAAGGCAGCCGCATCCACGCTCCACCCTCTCCTAACCCTCCCCGGCCTGCCCATGTCCTTTCGGCTCTGTCCCAGGACCCTGAGACCTGGCCTATCCCTCCCAGCCTCCCCGTCCTGTGCCTGTCCCACTGCCCGGCTGCAGTGCCCCCTGCCCTGCGTCCCTCAGGCCCAGGGTAACGTGGCCTCTCTGAAGCCTTCCCGCCCCAACACCAGGCGGGTGGCTCTGGAGTCCAGGGATCCTGCCTGGCATTTGCCGTGCCTGTTGAGCCCCTGGGGGACCAAGGCCACTCAACCCTCTCTGCCTCCCTCCTTGGCCGCAGTGACAGCCCTGCCTGCCCTGGGTGCTGGGGGCCGACCCCGCTGTTGGGAGGCCGGGGGTCCCCAGGGAGCACTCACAGTGGTCATGACAAGGGACAAAAGGCCCCACGGACACAGGGCGAGTCTGGGCAGAGCAGAGCGGGCACATGCACTGTGCTGTGGAATGACGGCGGGAGGGCTGTCACAGAGGTAGGCGGGCAGCACCGAGGGACTGCAGAGGAGCAGGCAGCGGTGGCGGCCCACCTCCCTGCGCTCCTCCAGGCTGCCCCCGCCACCCCGCCTGCGATGTGACTTTCCTAGCAGCCCCCAGGAAGCAGTCAGTCTCACCCCTGCAGCCCTGGGGCCTGGCCTCTGCTTTTGGTGGGGACGTCTGTGTGGCCTCCTAGCACCCACTCCATCGCTGGCCACACCACAAGGCCGGTCCCAGGAGTCACCGCTGCAGCGAGGGCCAGCAAGGGCAGGCCTGCAAGCAGCGGCGGCAGGGGGTGCGCGTCCAGCACGCTGGGCCAGCCTTGCAGCTCACAGGGCTCTGTCATCCCAGGAATGTCTTTGATCAAGAGTTTATGCAAGAGGGGAGAGAAAGCCCAGGACCTCTAATCCGTTCCCACAGTCCCCTTGCCCGCCGGGGCCCCACAAGCCCAGCGCCACACCGCCGGGCCGGAGCAGACAATAGCCGGCGGACGGGTGGGCGGGCAGCTCCGGGGCCGCTGGCCTTGGGGCCCACATCCGGGGGCATTGTCACCGCCACTCAGAGGGGCACACAAGGAGGACTGGGAAGAGAGAACACGGAGCCCTCTGCTGAAGGGGCTTCGCTGGGCCTCGAGCCTATCAAAGGCGGCGGTGTCCATTAATCCTTTTAATTTTCACCTAGCAGCGGCCGAGACGAGCCTCTCAACTGGCAGCCACTCTCGGAGCCGAGTGATCTAACCCGGGGACCATCCCGTATTCGGGAGGCCGGGCCCTCTGAGCACGCCAGGGGCAGTCCCTCCCGCCTTCGTCTCATCTCGGGAGGACCGCAGCGGCTGGAGCGCACCCGCACCGTGCTCCAGGCCGAGCACACAGCTCCTCCCCAGCCCCGGAGCAGCGGTGGGGCGGGGCAGGCAGGGGCCCGCCATGAGTGAGACGGGCAGGGGCCGGGCTCCCACAGGCACAATCGCCCTCCGCACGGTCGGGGTTGGCAGACTCCATCCAAGGCCAGGCAGGGGATGCTTTGGGCTTTGCGAGCCAGTCCCCGCCGCAACTCGCCAGCCCGCCCGCCGCGGCGCGTGGGCGAGCGTGGCTGCGTACCAACAGAGCTCCAGCCACAAACACGGCAACAGGCTGGCCCTGGCGGCCACTTGCCCACCCCTATTGTAGAAGAGTAAACCGAGGCCCAGAGAGGGGAAGTGATGAGCCAGCATCACGCAGCCAGCGTGTGACCTTGCACTCCTGCCACTGGGCGGCACAGACAAGGAAGGGCTGGAGGTCTTCAAAAACGGGCTTGAGGAGAATGCACAGAGCCGTCTTCGGACTGTTTTCACCCAAAGGCTGGTGCACGCACCTCAGGCCGCTGCTGCGGCTGGGTTGACCTGTGACCCAGGCTTATAGCCGCAGCCTCTGTGCCACGGCCGTGGTCGGCTGGCCGGGAGGAGGCAGCCAGGCAGGCTGGCAGTGGACAACTGAGGGTGATCGAATGCTTAAAAAGAAAACTCACGTCCACGTGTAGACACACTCAGTCAAGCACGCGTTTGGGAGTAAAAGGCCCTGGGCTTGGATCTCAGCTCTGCAACTTTTGGGCTGTGCAGCTTCACCTCTTTGAGCCTCAGTTTTCACATCCGTAAAATGGGGATAACCTGCAAGAATGTAAGCTCATGATGGGGGTCCCCTCCGCCCCATTCGCCAGTGTGTCTTCCGTGTCTGTGATGATGCCAGGCGCAGAACAGACGTATCACAGACACATCACGCAGCATCACAGACGGTGCCAGGGCCCGCCAAATCTCTGCTTAATAATGAATTTTGGTGGTGTTGAGGATTAATGGCTCAATGTGCGTGAGGCACTTAGCACAGAGCCTGGCACATGGTTATCACTCAGTAATGTCACTGTCGTCTCACCTCATGGTAAAGTTACCGCCACACTCCATGCGCCCTCCAGGTTTGGAAGGACGGGCCGACAGTGCTCGCCGGGAGGTGGCGGCAGCCATGCTTCTTTCCCTCCTTTGGCCCATCAAGTGGACAGCTCTGGGTTTTCCTGCCGGCAACGATTACCGCTCCTGGTGTTGACGGCGCCCAGGTGTCGCTCTGGGGAACCACCACTCCCGGTTCTGTGGCTCGGGCAGGGCCGACCGCATCCTTAGCTTTGGGTCGGACCTTGATAGGCTCAAACCCAGTAGCACATGCATGCCCACGGGGAGAGCAGCAGGTCCCAGGACGGGTGTGAACTCTAACAGAGCCAGTGAGACTTGGGAGACATTTTCTGGAAAAGAGAGTGCCTCCCCCTTCTCAGGACTCCCGGCGGAAAGGCGGGAGCCCGGGGTGGTGCTGCTCCTCTGCTGCCCTGAGAGGGGAGCCTGAGCATGGGGCCAGTCCTGCCAGACAGCAGAGAGCAGGTAACGGGTCTCCAGACAAGCTGCTGGATCAAGCCTCCCCTGAAGTCATCGCTCTTTTGTTCCAGGAGCTAATCATTGTCCTTTATTAAGTCAGCTGGATACAGGCTCCGCATCATTTGGTTTTCAAAGATCCTTCACTGTTACAGTCTGTGGTTTCTCCCTTTCCTAGATTTCACATGCATTGCTGTGTAAGTAACAGGGGCACTGACAGCTACAGCTCTGGGACGTTTCACATACCTGTCTGGCGTGGCTGGGAGCTCCATGCAGTCAGGCAGCGACTCATCTCTGGACCGCCAGTGCCTGGCACGGAACCACCTCAAAAGATGTGTGGAACTGCTCCGCTGAAGGGGACAGGGCCTTCGGCGCTGCTGGGCCAGGGTGCCCTTCCCGGCACACAGTGTGTAATGGCGCACGCGTGACCACACTGACTTGCAGAAACTGGCTGACCACGTCCGTCTCCCCAGTCCCAAGACACGAAGCCAGGTGGTGCCTGCAGGGGCTGAGGCTGGGGGAGAGGCTCGAGCCAACCTTGTCCCGGGGACCCTGTCTCGGTCCCCTGTGCAGAGCCAGAGCCAGCTGAGCCCCCCAGCAGGCAGCAGCCTCTTGAGGGAGGGGACAAGTTGTCGCAAACTAAGTGGCTTCAAACAACTGAAATCTATTCTCTCACAGTTCTGGAGGGCGGAAGTGTGAGATCAGGGTGCCCGCAGGCCCACTGTCTCTCCGGCTTCCGGGGGTTTCAGGCAATCTTCGGCTGTCCTTGGCTTGTCGCTGCACACCCCGACCTCCGCCTCCATGACCATCTTCCCTCACGTGCCTATGACTTCACGTGGCATTCTGCTCTCTCCACGTGGCTCCTCCTTTTCTTGAAAGGACAACAGAGGCTGGGCGCGCTGGCTTACACCTCTAGCCCCAGCACTTTGGGGGGCCAAGGTGGGAGGCTGGGTTGACCCGGAGTTTGAGGCTGCAGTGAGCTGTGATCGCGCCACTGCCCTCCAGCCTGGGTGACAGAGCAACACCTTGTCTCAGAAAAAAAAATTCAAAGGACACGAGTCATAGTAAGGGCCCACCCTACTCTTGTACAACCTCAACTTAACTAATATCTTAATTAAATCTGCGAAGACCCTATTTCCAAATAAGTTCACGCTCACGGGTAGTAGGGGCTAGGAATTGAACGTGCCTTTTCAGGGGACACAATTCAACATGCGACAGATTGTCTGAGCTCTCACAGCTCGGCAGCGGGCTCCATGAGGGCCCCGCTGTTTCAGGAGCACACAGGAACACAAATCCTGCCGCGGGATGGGAACAGCCCATCGCTGCGTGAGCATTCTCAGGCCCGCACTCTGCAGTGGGCACAAGCAAGACTCGGGTTCGGGTCCCGCCCAAGACAGACTCCACCCTGCAGCCCCAGGCCCGGCTGGTCCACGAAGGGCAGCAGGGAGACAGGAAGGGCAGCAGGAAGTGCTGCCTCGACGCCGGCTGAGGAGTTTATCAGCCATGGAGAGGTGTGGAGAAGTTTACGTGCGGGGAGTGACTTTCCTTCTTGGAAAATCACTCTGAGATTCCCATGCTGAGCCGCTGAGTCACGTGGGCTTGGGCAGCTCAGCGGCTCCTCACCTGTGGCCCCGCTGTGTGCTGGCACGCACGGAACACATGCCCGTTTTTCTCTGATAAATCGTAGGGACTCAGCAACTTCCGTGTTCTGAGTCGCAAACCAGTTCCTAAACTCCATCAAGGACCAGAATAACTGCGGGAATCAGCCGGACTCACCTGTCACTCACAGTCTTTGCTATCATCCCCAGGTAACGTAGGTGTTTTCAGGGAGGGTGGAAAAGAATTCTCCGTGGTGGCATGAGGTCAGATGAAAGCTCACAAAGCTAAGGGTGTGAAGGCCACCTCCTAACAGGAAGCCTTCCCTGCTCACCTTCTCATTCCCTTCTTCCTCAGGCAGAGCTGAACACCCCACCCTGTTTCTGGGCTCCCCAAGTGCTTCCTGTACCCCTGGGTGAGACCTGCTCCCAGGGCATGGGGCAGGTGGCCAGCACGGGTCTTTTGCCACAAATCCACCTGTCTTTGCCTGTCTGCTAGAGGCGAGACTAGCTAAGAGGAAAGGCTACAGCTATCAGGAAACCGAGGCTCTAAGAAAAATGGCCCCGGGAAAGGAGTCATTTAAGCAAACTGCTCAAGCCCTGCTGTGCCCGGCCAAGCCCGAGACGGGCCACTCACTGTGACCACTGGCAAGTCAGGCAGCTGGGCCCCGTCTGCACCTGCAGAGGGAGGCAGCACCCCTGCCTCGCAGCGTCCGTGGGTCACCCAGTGACCTGAGGAGGCTAAGGACTGGCCACCAGCAGCCACTCAGCACACAGCACTCCTCAGCCCTTCTTCCAGCCTCTCACTCTCTTCTTACCACCAGGCAGAGAAAAGCGAAGTTTTAAGGGGTGAGTGCGAAATAAAGGAAAAGTAAAATGCACCTTGTGTTAGGACAGCAACTTGGCCCTTGGGCGGGCATTTCCCTGTGGCCACCGCGGTGACTCAGTGTAACGCAGAAGGGGATGCTTCTGCCCAGCTGCTGAGGTTGCAGAAAAACTAATTCCAGTAACCTCACCTTTCCTGTGGAAGGGCTCTCCTCTCTCCCAAGTCCCAAGGTGACATCTGTCCCAGCAGCCACAGACAGGTGCCTGCTCCGGTGACAGGCTGAGCTGTGTCCCCACCAAATCCCTATGTTGAGGCCCAACCCCCGGGACCTCAGACTGCGGCTGTATTTGGAGATGGGGCCTTTAAAAGGTAATTAAGTTAGAAAGAGGTCTCTAGAGTGGGCTCTACTCCTTTGTCACTGTGTCCTTATAAGAAAAGATTAGGACAAACAGAGGGATGACCAGGCGAGGACACGGGGAAGGTGGCCATCTGCAAGCCAAGCAGAGAAGCCTTGAAAGGAACCAACCCTGAGACACCTGATCTCAGACTTCCGGCCTCCAGCATGTGAGACACGAATGCCTGTTTAAGCCCCTCTGCGGGGCGTGCTATGGCAGCCCGAGCAAGCTAACACGGTGGCACAAAACACGCTGGGAGCATCTGACGAGGACAGCCCAAGCCTTGGGAAACCCGCCGGAAGGGATGGTGTCCAACCCGAGCAGCTCCCAACTCAAGGGCAATCCGGACGAAGGTTAACATCCAAGAGAAATGGTCGGGCAGTATGCGATTGGGTGGGATGGAGGAGACAGCAAGGAGACTTTTGTCTGCAAACAACGGAAACCCAACACGATGGCCTCCAATGATTAGGACACTTGGCAGCTCCCAGCACATGAGGTCTGCAAGCAAGGTGGCTCAGGGGCGGTGGCTTCAGCAGCTCCATAGTGACATCAAGGACCCAGGTTCTTTCCAGCTCTCAGCCCTGCCATGCCCAGGGGCGGCTTCCTCCACAGCTGGGTTGCAAGCTGCCTGCAGTAGTTCCAGGTGTCGTATCTCAACAGGATGTCCTTCAAAATAGATAGCTAGCACCTTTTCTATGAAATGATGTAACCTTTCCCAGAAGCCACCCCCACCCAACATTCTGTTAGCCAGAGGAGACATGCTCATTCCTGATCCAAAGGCTGAAGACGGTATCACCTGGAGAAAACGAAAGCGACCACTGTGACGGGCTTGGTCTGTTATAATCTAGGAGGTCCCGCCTGGGGTGACCAAGGGATCCTAAAACTGGGTCTCATCCTCCAGAAAGGGGCCAGGCAGACACAGGTCACGTCCAATTTCAGGAATCTTGAAGATGATCAAGGAGGCAGCTCTGGCTCCCCATGAGAGGAAACAAGAGAAGTGGTATAGCCTGATGCTCAGACATTGGGCATGGGAGAGGCAGAGGGACAGGGGAGAGGCAGAAAGGGACAGGGGAGAGGCAGAGAGGGACAGGGGAGAGGCAGAGAGGGACAGGGGAAAGGCAGAGGGACAGGGGAGAGGCAGAGGGACAGGGGAGAGGCAGAGGGACAGGGGAGAGGCAGAAAGGGACAGGGGACAGGCAGAGAGGACAGGGGAAAGGCAGAGAGGGACAGGGGAGAGGCAGAGAGGGACAGGGGAGAGGCAGAGGGACAGGGGAGAGGCAGAGGGACAGGGGAGAGGCAGAGGGACAGGGGAGAGGCAGAGAGGGACAGGGGACAGGCAGAGAGGGACAGGGGAGAGGCAGAGAGGGACAGGGGAGAGGCAGAGGGACAGGGGAGAGGCAGAGGGACAGGGGAGAGGCAGAAAGGGACAGGGGACAGGCAGAGAGGGACAGGGGAGAGGCAGAGAGGGACAGGGGAGAGGCAGAGGGACAGGGGAGAGGCAGAGGGACAGGGGAGAGGCAGAGAGGGACAGGGGAAAGGCAGAGAGGGACAGGGGAGAGGCAGAGAGGGACAGGGGAGAGGCAGAGGGACAGGGGAGAGGCAGAGGGACAGGGGAGAGGCAGAGGGACAGGGGACAGGCAGAGAGGGACGGGGAAAGGCAGAGAGGGACAGGGGAGAGGCAGAGGGACAGGGGAGAGGCAGAGAGGGACAGGGGACAGGCAGAGCGGGACAGGGGAGAGGCAGAGCGGGACAGGGGAGAGCCAGAGAGGGAGAGGGGAGAGGCAGAGGGACAGGAGAAAGGCAGAGCGGGCAGAGTGGGACAGGGGAGAGCCAGAGAGAGGGGAGAGGCAGAGGGACAGGAGAGAGGCAGAGGGACAGTAGAGAGGGGAGAGGAGAGAGGGGGGAGGGGAGGAGTCTAGGGGAGGGGGGATTAGTACTAACTGCTGACAGGTGGCTGGGCCTGGGTCAGCAGGAACTGGCCAGTCCCAACAGGAGGGGAGCCCTCTCCCACAGCAGCCATGTCTGCCCTGTGCTAACGAGACACGTGGGCAGGAATGCAACAGAAGGCAGCCCAGTGGCTGACGCAGTGCACGCCTGCCTTTGTACCCAGATCCCAGACACCTTGAGGAAGGAATGAACTCGCTAAATGTCATGTTATAAATGGTCCCAGACAAACTTTTGCTCTAAAATATGCTATTTATTTTTCCTTCAATTATAAAGATAATACATTATCAAAATGGATAACACAAAAAACATAAAAACCCACCAAAGAAAACCACAGCAAAGGCCCCTGTAGTCCCGCCACCTGGAGAGAACGCCGAGTCCTTCACTGGAAGGCGGCGGCTGTGGCGAAGGCACTGGGGGCGGGTGCCAGGCAGACCTCCGGGCCGGGGCGATGCTGCCAGTGAGAAGCGCACAGCCGGACACACACTGACCACAGCTCAGGAGAAAGCTCGGGGCCTGTCCCTCAAAAACGAAAAGCCCTTTCTCTCCTCCTAAGCACCCTTCCGAGGGCGGCCACGTGGGTGGGAACGTGCTGCCGCTGCCTCGGGGTCCTCCTGACTGGCTCTCCTGAGACCTTCTGGAATGACTTTAAAAACTTGAGTGGATTCATGGTGACCCCTTCATCATCTCACACACTGCTTTCAGATGTGCTCTCCGGGACAACGGGCAGGGAAAGCAGGCAGCATGTGGGGACTGTGGTGACCCTGGAGACACTCTCGGGAGGGTGTATTAACATGTGCCGTAACGTGTCCACTTAACTGGTGGGGGGTCCACAGAACCACCCACTCCGATAACCCGAGCCTCGCTGCCTATGTTGATGCCTTCCAAGACAAGAGGGCTCCCATCGGTAGTAAGGATGCAGTGTCCAGACGCAGTGTCCACATGAGAGGCTCCAGAGGTTTCCACATAATAACGATGGCCTGACATTTAGTCTTTGGTTCAAAATATTTTCCCCATTAACCACTTTTTAATGCTGCACAGCTCAACTCCCACTGAGGACACTGTGACAGGCGTGCCGGGCCCCCTCAGGATCAGGCTGGCCTCTCCTCCTCCCGGCCAGGTACCAGGCAAGCTGGCCGCAGTGGGCTCGCCGACACTCTGTGAGGCACAGCAGGAACCTGCGACCTGGGGTCGAGGGCAGGGTCCCCAACTCTGCGGGTGCCGCCCGCACACTGCACTGCGGTGAAGAGAGACGTGGTCTGGGGGAAGTCCTCACTCTGCTGCCGGGTGACCTAGGACCAAGCAATCCGGGCAGGCCTCAGCGTCCTCATCTGCAAGATGGGAATGAGACCTCGCTCGTGGGACGCGGGAGGCACGAGCACACGCCCTGTGCGTCACGTGGCTCAGCAGGTATGAAGGTGCTTACCGTGACTTGTCATTCACCCAGCTCGCATCCACCCTGTCTCTCTCATTAAAGAAACAAAAACTGTTCCTCTGAGTCCAGGCTTAGGGGTGGTTCTATCCAGAGCCAACCTCAGTCGAGGACCAGTAGGCCTGCCCTGCTGGGGAGGACAGGAGAAGCCACCAGACTGGACCAGTGGTGAGCAGCCCGGCCAGGGCTCCGCCAGGGACCCCCACAGACGCAGGGCAGACAGGCCCGACAGAGCACAGGCGTGCGTGCAGAGGCCCCGGGGGTGCCGGGCAACACAGGCAGAAAACCTCAGGGGGAAGGAAGCCCTTTCACTGGCCAAACTGGAGCCCTCCCTGCGGAACAATGAATACTCCATCATTGTTTGGCGTTTAATCACATTTTTAAACACTTAACATACGGACATCTGTTCCTTGATGTTTCGTCTTTGTTCATCTGTCATCCTCAAAATGAAAGTCCAGAACCTTCCGCACTAATTTTAAAGTCCGGCTGAACATTGAGTAATGAACAAAGCTGAAAACACAAAAGAGAAGAGCTGATATTTTTAGAACTTACGTGTTTTTACTGACAAGTTAGAACAACATAACCATCTCTAGCTGCAGCTTTTCTTGTCCACGCTGCCAGACCTCGCATAGTTCCTAGCACCTGTTCTCTCCACCACCCTTCAGCTTTCCCACACCGACACACAGATGACTCGCCTCGGCCGAGTGTTCGCACGGCACGCGCAGCCCCCAGACCCTTAGCACAGGGAACCCCCAGGGAACGTGCGGGCTGCGTCTCAGAGAGGGACACAATGCAGCGCTCCGAGCAAAAAAAAGCATGCAGTCACAAACCTGTTTAAATTTTCCTCTAATTCTGTCTAAGTCTTCATGGAGTTTATCGTAAGTGGGGTCATCATAAGGGAATCTCTGAATCATTCCAATCAGTGATTCTAAGACTTTCATCTTTCTGCTGTAAAGCACAGAAATAAAGACTCTTAGTGCTCGGTACACAGGAGGCTTAGCTTATGTAACAAGGATGCTGATTGCTTAAGTGCTAAGAAGTCTCAGTTCAGAAGCTGGGTGATTATTGTCTCATTACACTAAATATTTATTTACCTAGCAACATGCTTCTGCCCACACCCAGCGCCTCGACAGCTGGTGTGCTCCTAGCCTACAGGTATGCCTCTGTCCCAGCTACGGGGCTGAGCAGCTGAGGCAGCCCACGAGCCACGCTGGCCCTCGAGGTCACACACACAGGAACAGATAGAACTAGGCAAGAAGGAGAGTGGCTGGGCATGAGCAGGCCTGCTCTGGATCTGGGATCTTCCAGGATCTGGAGTGTGTGCCCGCAGCCTTTGGAGTCCAGCTGCAGGTAAACCAGCAAGCCCCCTCCCCCAAAAGGGCAG
Source organism: Microcebus murinus (assembly GCF_040939455.1). NCBI lineage: Eukaryota > Metazoa > Chordata > Mammalia > Primates > Cheirogaleidae > Microcebus > Microcebus murinus. Next base: position 9,564,701 of record NC_134107.1, read on the forward strand.
AGATCAGTCTCTGGGCTCCGAGGTTCCTTGCCAAGGAGAACAGAGAGCTTTGCTGGGAAGGCAAGGCGGTTCTACAGAAAAGGCACACACTTAGGAGCAGGGCGGCCATGAGTATGGCTGCTCTCACATACTGGTTATTGGACTTTCCTGAACCTCGGCGTCTTCATCTGTAAAAGGAGGAGAGTAACAGCAACCTCACAGGCAGGCTTTCAAGAGCATTCAATAACCCATGTGAAGCCTGGGCTTTTGTACAGAGTAGGCGCTCAGTAAATGTTAGTCTCCTAGCTTCTACCAAATCCCGGAGACCGGGACTCTCACAGGTGTGGTGGGTGGTCCAGGCCTTTTCCATGTACCACAGGATCCCAAGGAGCGCACCTCCCTCACACCACACCTGAGCATCCGAGTGTCTGCAGTGTGCTCGCCATTTGATAAATGGGAATTTTAAAGAACTGATTGTTGGCACGAATCAAGTGCTATTCAAAGCAACCATGACCTCCTGCATACATGCTAATGGTACTTAGTCAGTGCTTTCAGACACACAGATAAGTAAGTTCGCCAATGGCAAACCAGTTTTTTAACTAAGATTGCTACCTATTTGAGAAAGTGCAAAATTGTGAAAGGTCAAAGCAAGTTAATTTAAGCAACAAAGTACTTGGTTCCCAGGGAGACTGAAGGCAGATGCCAAAATGTGGGAAATGGCCACATTCTAACAAGACACAAAGAGTCCCACCCATTTCCAACTTTGCAAGTAGTGACTTATTCTGCTCTGGTCAATGACGTGACTCCGAACACACCCAGCCAGGCTCACAGTCAGTCAGCGCACGGGGGAGGGTGTGACAGTGAGTAGCTCATGGCTGCTGGTGCCAAACCTGGCCCCGGCAAGTGCCGTCTGCACGAGGGTCCGCCAGGCGGCTCAAATGTGGGCTGGGAACGTCTCGCACAGTTTTCAAAAAGCTAGTCACTTGACTGAAAGCCCACCTCTTCGTCTGAGATATCAATCTCTGTGGTTTCTTTGGTGTTAAAATACTCATTCTTTGGCCGGGCGCTGTGGCTCACGCCTGTAATCCTAGCTCTTGGGAGGCCGAGGTGGGCGGATTGCTCAAGGTCAGGAGTTCAAAACCAGCCTGAGCGAGACCCCGTCTCTACTATAAATAGAAAGGAATTAATTGGCCAACTGATATATATATAAAAAATTAGCCGGGCATGGTGGCGCATGCCTGTAGTCCCAGCTACCCGGGAGGCTGAGGCAGAAGGATCACTCGAGCCCAGGAGATTGAGGTTGCTGTGAGCTAGGCTGATGCCACGGCACTCACTCTAGCCCGGGCAACAAAGTGAGACTCTGTCTCAAAAAAAAAAAAAAAATACTCATTCTTTTACTGAATGACAACACAGATGGCAGGTGTTTTTCTTTTAATATCCTGATTTGGAAAAACTAAAAAGTAAAAGATCCTTTACCAGCTCTTTACCATTTTTTAAAAATCATACTGACTAATAAAATCCAAACATCTGTGAACCGCTGCCCGAGCACAAAGGCCTTAGGTTCCAAAGAAACCTTCGGGTAGCGCTGGTGTGGTGGAGGCGGCAGCAAGGTGTGTCTGGCAGGGCTCCACCAGCCCTTCGTCGACCACAGTGGCTCCTTCTCTATCTGTTAGACTGGGGGCACTGCTTTAAGACGTTAGGACACGCTGCTCTGGGGCAAGGGCTGGCAACCTCCTGGTGTGGCACCAATTCACACACAAGAAAGCACTTCTCCATAAGCCAGAGACTGGCGTGACGGAGAAGGGGAGGCAGGGGACAAACTCAAAGACAGCGCCTCTCCTCCTCCTGTGGCCTAGAGTCAAGCGCCAGGTTCAGCTTTGACCGCCACCCAGTGGTGGCACAGGCTGCCAACGACGACTCCAACTGCATCCCCAGCAGCCCTACCGCTCCTAGTACTCAGAGGAAATCCCCCAAAGTGTCCCTCTGCTAACATAAGAATCTGGTCAACTCCCAACTGCTCATCCAAGGAGACAGAGCCACCCATACTCAGTTGCAAGCACCCCTGTTCTTACACTTGACTATGGGTGTGGCCCACATTCTGGAAATTCTAAATATTTCACATAAAAGGACAAGTCACACACAGACAGGGAATGCCACCTTTCCTGTTGTTTGTTGTCCACTCCCCTCATGCCTCTCTCATATTAGGCAAAGCCACCAGGTGTCAGAATGATGCAAAGTGCCAGCAAAGTCCAGTTTTTCTGTCTCCCACAAGCAGCAGAGTGGCCAGACCACCTATACCTTCTACCTAAAGGTTCACTTCCAGCTTAAGACCGAAGACAGATGAAACAGGGTCACAGGGCATTAAGTAGGTAGAACATAGAAAGGATAGTTTTAAAAGGCTAAAAACAATTCAAATAATAGCTAACATTTATTTAGTGATTACAAGTACCAGAATTGAGTTAAGCACATTTAAATATATAATCTCATTAACAGAGAGTTTTTCATATAGTTGGCTATATTAAAAAACTGGTGACAATGGAGTCACCATTTCTGAGCCCAAGTCATCCCAAGATTATTGTAATCTGTTTATTAGAAGCTCAGGGGAAAGAAGAATGAGAAGATATAATGAATTTTAACATAATTTTATTGGCAGGGTATTCAAAAGCCACGTGGTGCACTGATGACTCCAGGGAAAAGGCGGGAGAATATGAGAACTCTTTCCAGAAGTAATAACAACCAGTATCCATCGAACACCTAAAATATATCTGGCACTTCCTATTTATTATTTCCTTTAAATCTCCTAACGATATTCAAGTTTGACATTATTATTTTCTCCATTTTACAGATGAGAAAACAGACAGATTAATGACCCAAGGTCATCGTTAGTAAACTATAGAACCAGAACTCCTGGTCCATATGCTGCAAAAGAAGTCCCCAATTTTACCTGTCTTTCTCAGTGGCACAACTGTGCAAGAGACATTTCCACGCAATAGCAAAACCTTGATAACACCCGATCTGTGAATTGAAAAGATATTTAAGAGTGAAATTAGTAAGCAATTAGCTATACTTTGTCTGATCACCAATTCTCAAAATGAAAGGTGAAAACAGAGGGTAATGGTGCTGCTCATATCATTGTTCTGGAAGTACCTGTTGAGCACCAGCAATAGAAGTCAGGAAGTAAAATCATCAGTGGGGCAGCCCACCTCCAAGATGGCCCCAGTACTCTTCATCCCCTGGCACTCGTGCCCTGTGCAGTCCCCTTGACACTCTACCAGCAGTAGAGGCCTGTATAACCAACAGAATATGGAGGAAGGGACAGCACATGACTTCTGAGGCAAGATATAGAAGACAATGTCACTTTTGCCTGGCTTGCTTTCTTGGGCCACCTGCTACTGGATGTCATGAGGACACTCCAGATGCCCTGTGGAGGGGGCCATGCCCCTGGTCATGTGAGTGCACCACCTCAGGGGCAGCTCTTCCAGCCCCAGTCAGGCCCAGGCTGACATTCCTGCTGCAGCCTCATGAGACACTCTGAGCCAGAACCACCCAGTGAAGCTGCTCCTGAGTTCCTGATCCTCAGAAACTGTGTGAGGTAATAAATGTTTGCTATTGTTTAAGCACATGCATTTTGTGGGGGCCTGTTCTGCAGCATCAGCTACCTAATACAGTCTTAACTGCTTCAACTCAGATCTTGTCACTTAAGATCAGTTATCTGCAAGTGAGGGCCAATCCAGGAAAAAAAGAGCAAGAAGAAAAGAAAAATGATGGATTTTATATAATTTCAAGGTAAATGTAAATGGAATATCTTCACATGACAAAGGAATAGCTTCACCATTTTTTGGGTGAGGATTCAGCTGGCTTAAGACTTGAGACAAGCCAGTTGTGGTGGCTCACGCCTGTAATCCTAGTACTCTGGGAGGCCAACGTGGGAGGACTATTTGAGCTCAGGAGTTTGAGACCAGCTGAGCAAGAGCAAGACCCCATTTCTACTAAAAAAATAGAAAGAAATTAGCTGGACAACTAAAAATATACAGAAAAAATTAGCTAGGCATGGTGGTGCATGCCTGTAGTACCAGCTACTCAGGAGGCTAAGGCAGTAGGATTGCTTTAGCCCAGGAGTTTGAGGTTGCTGTGAGGTAGGCTGATGCCACGGCACTCTAGCCCAAGCAGCAGAGTGAGACTCTGTCTAAATAAATAAATAAATAAAAAGAAACAAAAGACTTCAGACAGCATCAGGATACTCTAAACTACGGAGACCAAGAACTTGTTTTCTCATTCACCAGCCTGCATAATTTAACTCTCTCTATACAGTAACATGCTTTATCTGTTCTATACAAACAATATTTCTTCATCAATGCTCTATCTAAGCTGAGTGTGGTGGCACACAACTGTAGTCCCAGCTACTCAGGAAGCTGAGGCAGAAGGATCGCTTAAGCACAGGAGTTCAAGGCTGCAGTGAGCTATGACTGTGCCACTGTACTCCAGCCTGGGCGACAGAGTAAGACCTTGTCCCTTAAAAAAAAACCTATCTAATCTATTAACTCCCACAAAGACTGCAATTTTGAGAGCCCTGACATTCTGACTCAATCATACTGAACATCAAAGTAAATTATATCCCATAAATGAAGACGATTCATTCCCGAGTGGGGTGTCCCTACTTACCTCAGATCCAATTTTAGCTCCATGTAACGTGCCATATTGTCTTCCTTCAATTATACCCAAACTACTGCCTTCTTCATAGCCTTCCTGATACCCTTCCCCATGAAACCTGTGAAGAAGCAGCACACTTCATCAAACATGAGAAAGAGTATTTTTTTCCCAGAGAAACCTTTCTCTCTTATATTACCCAGACTCGATAAGACAAGACAAAGTATAGCAGAAAAAGCCTAAAACTCAAATCACAGGACGCAGGCTCCAGTTCCAGGTTTAGCATTTCCTAAGTTTCTCCTCTAGCAAGTCACTGTACCTCTTGAAGCTCAATTTTCTTTGTCTACAATGAAGGGCTAAATTAGTGATTACCAAACCTGGTGGAGTACTAGAAACACACAAGGAAAATTTAAAGATATGAACTCAAAAGCCTCCCCCCAACATTCAACAAGTCTGAAGTAATGCCCAGGAATCTATTTTCCAAAATCTCCTAGGGAGGTCTGGTGTGAAGCCAGGTTAAGGAGCTAAAGTTCTATCTGCAAGTAACACTCACTCAAGTCAATCATTTCCAAAAACAAACAAACAAAAACTCTGCAACATATACAGGGCTTTTCATAACTCAGTAGAATAAGAGAGAAATGCCATCAGATCACCACAAAAGTATGATGTATCTGGGACAGCACTGACCTTTGGGGCTCAGCGGTGGAAATGGCACTCTTAACCTACAGTCACCAAAGATGAAAGGAGCTTTTTGATGCACCTCATGAAGCTGAGTGTATAGCTCCCCACTTAGTTGTGTGACCCTGGGAAGTGACTGTGCTTCCTTATCTGTAAATTAGAGAGAGTAATGGGATCTACATCCTAAGTAGGACTAAGATATATGACTGGAGTCGAAAGAACACTTAGCTCAGTGTCTGACTCATAGTAGTGTTAAACAAATGTCAGCGACTGACTGTTCACTTGCTTTCTTAACTGACATCTACTGACGTCTCCCGTGGGCCAGGCGCTGGACGTCCGCCACAAGGCCACTCACATGTCCCCTGCTGTCATAGCACTAGGTGTTCCCAGGGGGCTCTAGAGGGAAAGGGATGACGTCTGTCACATTCATCAGCATGTCCGTGAATACTGCCGTATGTCCTACGATTCATGAACAAGAAAAAGTGGCAGCTCCCAGATGGCAAAGTTCTGTCCCACCAGAGGCCGGGGCGTCCCTGGAGGAAGGGAGTCGCCAGCCGAGCAGATGCTAGGGGCAGCCCCTGATAGGGGAGGCGGGTCTGGAAGAGCAGCTGGGCACGTGGCCCCGCAGGGGGGGCCGAGGCGTAAAGGAGAATCAATAGCATCTCGGCCCCACCCTTGTCCCCTGTTTTCAGGGTCACAAGGCGCTCTCCCAAGGCACACGCACGCCCGCAGGACGCAGGCACTAGCGGCCGTCGCAGCCCGCAGCCAGCGGTACGTCAGCTGAGCGAGGACCTAACGCGCGGCGGGGGTCCGGCCTCGCCACCCACCTCTCATCCGCCATCACGATAGCGTCGAACATGTCCTGGCTCCCAGCCATGGCGGCAGCGGCCCGCCCCCGCCCCCCGGGCTCCTGCCACCCTGCGCGGCCAGGGCCAACCCGCGAGGCTCGGGCACCTCCGCACCGCTCCTGAGGACGCCAAGCCCACTTCCGGGAGCGGCTGCGCGGGGCAGGCCGGGTAAGAACGGCACGCGCGAGGGTCCAGAAGGCGCCGGCCCTGGAGCGGACGCATGCGCGGCTGCGGCTGTGGGCGGGGCTTGGCTCGGACGAAGCCCCGCCCCGTGGCCCTGGATTTCTCCCTTTGCGGCGACGACTGGCCGATGGGTATCCAAGAACCTCAGCGGGCTCTGCGCGTGGAATTTCCGGGTCTGTAGCTCTGTGTGTCATCCGCGTGGGAGACGTTTCCGAACGCGGCTCCTAAAAAGCTGTTTCAGTCCGTCCGGGGCGACAGAGTGCGCCTGTGAAACGCCCCGAGCCTCCCACGAAAGTCGAGGGTAAAACGGGGTGCTTTGTCACTCGACACTGGCCACCTTTCCGCCACCTGGCGCAGGCCGCGAACTCCAGCATCACCGTCTGCAGGTGGGGCCACAGGTGAGGCGGCCCACGCACGCCGCGAACGCCGGGAACAGGCATCCGAACGTCCTCAGGGTCCGCAGTAGAGCTCTGCCAGTGGCCGTGCATGGGATGAATAGCAAAGCAAAAGCATTAACAACAACAACAACAGCAAAAATACCACTTTCTTTCTGTTACTCCAATAATAATAGCAAAACAAAAACATTTAAAAAAAATACCAGGCCGGGCGCTGTGGCTCACGCCTGTAATCCTAGCTCTTGGGAGGCCGAGGCGGGCGGATTGCTCAAGGTCAGGAGTTCAAAACCAGCCTGAGCAAGAGCGAGACCCCGTCTCTACTATAAATAGAAAGAAATTAATTGGCCAACTGATATATATACAAAAAATTAGCCGGGCATGGTGGCGCATGCCTGTAGTCCCAGCTACTCGGGAGGCTGAGACAGAAGGATCACTCGAGCCCAGGAGTTTGAGGTTGCTGTGAGCTAGGCTGACGCCACGGCACTCACTCTAGCCTGGGCAACAAAGTGAGACTCTGTCTCAAAAAAAAAAAAAAAAAAAAAAAAAAAAATACCACTTTCTTTCTGTTATTCCAACAATAATAGCCTGGACAGGGCTTTTAAGTGCAATTTCCATTTTATTTTTTTCCAAAGGATAGTTTTTCCTCAGTCCTCAAGGACTCCACTCTTACTTGGGCTTTGGTGGAGGTCACAGGGCAGCACCCACAGGTGGAAATTAGGGTGGGAGTTTGGCAGGACCCTTGTTTCTTCTTTTCTTTGTCATCTGGAAAGTGAGAACACGAAAGAGGCATCAATTTCTTAAAAATAGGAATTTCTAACAATTTGAACAGGATTTATATAGGAAAACTACAGGTACACCGTGATGCCGGGTGAGGAGACTGAACAAATGTAGTACCAAGCAAAAATTCACGTGCTTGGGGAATAGGTATCAAAATCCTAAATTTCATCTACATGAATAAATTAGAATAACTAAGACGTTTTTGAAAAACACAATGATACGGAAAAGTTGCCATACCAAATATGAAAAGATAAGGTGTCAATGTAAATGTGGCATGTTGGTTCAAGAAGAGACAGATCGATCCATAAAATAGAGATTGGTCCAGACAGTGGACTCTTGTACAACTGTCTCACATGATAAAAAGAATCACAAATTAATGGGCAAAGAGAATATTAGTAACTATAATGGAAAAATTGGATGTTTAGGAAAAGTCAACCTTCATTTATATTTCACGCCATTCATCAAAATAATTCCAGATGAACTAAAAAGTTAACTGATTTTAAAAAAAGACATTAAAAAATCTAGCTGAAACATTCTGATGAGTACATACATGCTCTTTTAACACGTAAAAACCATGGAGGAAATCACAAGGGGCAAAGCCAACATATTTTACCATGTGAAATGCAAACTTGTGTGTGACAAAAGTGGGTAATAATATTAAAACTGAAAGAACAATATGGAGAAATATTTTTCATAAATGCTATAACTAAAATAATAATATTTCTGGTGTATAGAGAACTGATTAAAATGGATAAGAAATAAATGCATCCTTACAGGGAAAAAAAATGGGCCAAGGACTTGAATACATAATTCACAGAGCAACAGCTGGCCGACAAGTAGAGCAGAGCGCCTTCCCAATAACCAAGCATGCCAACAAAAAACAATGAGGTGTAGTTTTTATCTTTTAAAATCTTAAACTTTTTTTTTCCTTTTTTAGAATTAAAAGATACTTTCATTGCCCACAGGTGCATAAATTAAAGCCACCTTTTGGTCAGGCAGTTCCAAAAAACAGGAAGAGCTTCTTAAATGTTTTTATCCTTTGACCTCGTCATTTCATTTCTAGGACTTCACCTCAAGGAAATAACCAGAGAAAAGTGAAAATTTTATGTACAATGATGTGCAATGCAGCATGATTTGTAAAATCAAGACAGGGAAAGCAGCTTATGTTGACAAAATGGTAAAATAATGATATGCATTATAGGCTATTCATGTTGAAGTCTCTTAACCATTACAAATATATTTGAAACAAATATAATGTCATGGGAAATGTTGATGATGTTTAAGGAGAAAGAAAAAAAAAACTCTATGTATACTTGAATTCCAATTACACAATTGAATTCCGATTAAACAATTATTCATTTACAAAAAGTGAAAGTACATACACCAAAATGTTAATGGTGACTGTGACTAAATTTTGGAATTGCAGTCATTTTTTAACTTCCTCATTTACAGTTTTTGAAGTATCTCATGTTTACACCATGAACTTAAGTTACTTTAATAAGCATTAAAAAACCAAAATATTTTTGGAAGAGAAGATTAAATAGATTTTGTATTATTTTGTGCTTATAATGTCTTTTAATTTCGGAGTTTTTTTTTCCATAAGCAAATAAAATCACAAAACACTTGGAATGTAGGAAAAAGGAAAAATAAATCCACCCTTGCACCACTCTGGCCACTAATTGATTTTTGCTCATTTTCTTATATTTCTTCCCTTGAATTTTCACATAACATAATGTATGTGCGATTTTATATCCTTCTTCTCTGCCCAATTAACAGTATATTACAAACATCTCCCTGAATAAGGGAACTGTTCTCTTATTCGTATTTAAGATAGATTTTTGAGCATAAATTTTATTAGCTAAAATAAAATAAAATATATCTTTTGGCATAGGAGAACGGGTAGGTAGTGAGGGGAAATTTAAAAACCACTTACAGAATAATGCCCATGAACATAGATAGAGACTTATATAGAAGAACACAGGTCTTAATTTTAAACTTTAAAAAATTTTGCAAAGCATTGAAAGTTTATATGTCTTCCAAAAATCAACCCTATTTATCAATCTATTAATCTGAAATAAAGCTTCAGAGAGATTCTCCTCAAAATTTGTAATTTGTTCCTTGATTTTGTTCCTAAAATATTTTTTGAACCCGATTGTCCTAACATTAAACGGGGAGAGTCTGATTATATTATCTTGGATTTTCAATATTGTGTTTACAACTTGCTTTGTTTTCAAATAAGGACCAGACTTTAAAATAGGGCCTTGAAAATAGAAAAACGTGGGAGTTTTCAAGAGCAAACATTATTGACTTCAAAATCCTTAAATAAGTTTCAAATTTCTTGTCTGTTTTAGCAAGTGAACATATAAAAAGTAGGTAGGAAAAATCTGAATTACTGTCTCTCCTTGCTTTGAAAAAACATTTGTGATATTTGCCTGTGTATATCTTACAAACTAAAATTTCCACACTTAATTAAGTGAAATAAATTTGCATAGGTATGATTGATAATTCTGTGTAGGTACAATGAAGACTATCTAAAGAGGTTCTCCAAAGTATAGAGTTTTCTAAGCTCCGATTTTGAGTTCCTTTGAAAGCTGCATTATCATATTCATTCCAGTGGTTTCAAAACAATGTTATTAAACATTTAATTTATAACAAAAAATATAAAGGAGATGATATAATCACTCCCAGGAATCTACCACATTAAAAAATAAAGCACATTTTAAAAAATAGAAATATTTCACATTTTCTTATTCAAGTTCAGAAAAAAAAAAAACCCAGGTCAATATAACTAAAGTGAAAAATAAATTCATCAAAGCTTAATATTACAAGGTGGTCACTAATAGGAATTGATTTTTTTAAAAATGTTTATATCTCTGCAGCAAAATACTAGGCAGCTTCCAAAGCAAACCAAAGCTGAAAATATAGATCTACTGTTGTTAACCTGGAAACTCATCCATTTTATTAGGACAAAAACAGCAAGTTAAAAACAATATATCACTTGTTCTTATTTTGGTTCAAGAAAAAGCCCTCGGGCACATGGTCAGGTTTTCATGCCTGTATAGAAATAACCTACCAGCACAGGTTCCCTAAGGTGACGGTGGGCGTATGTGAGTGATACGATCATGAGTCATCTTTACTTTTCCTTTATACGTTTCTGTATTTTGTGATTTGGGTTTATTTGTTTTGGTTTTTTTCAAGCACAAAGTGAGTATGCCTTTCATGATCGGGGGAAAAAAGCTATTTTAAAATTCTTGAGGTCGTTCAATGACAATTCACTTCAAGGAACTAAACCTTCATCTCGTCTGTATTCATCACAGATAAATGACTACACAGTTGGAAAAAGAGGCATTTCAGGGGCTTCAAATCCAAGTTTGATGCCCTGGGGCAGGGTGACGGGAATCCGAGGGTCGAGTCCCACTTGGTCTTTTCTGGCTGAGTGTCCCCTCTGTTCCTTCGCTAACAGAGGTGCTCAGGAGCCTGCCTGCTTCTATGGGGAACCCTGGCAGCCATAGTGCAGGAGCCCTGGGTGGGCCAGGGGCGGGGGTGGGGGTGGGGCCTGGTGCTATGGCCAGTGACCAAGAGCAGGGCTCCTCTGAGCCTTCTCCTGGCTGCAGAAGGGCCCTGGCCAGCAAAGGTCAGCCTCTGCCCTGCCCGCCCCCAAGGCAGCAGGGAGCCTCGGGGCTGGATGGCATTGGCCAAGGTGGTGTTTGTCAAGATCTGAGATTTGGGCCAACCTGTGTGACCCAAGTCCCTTAGCTCCTACTTACTCCATTTTTCTGACTGCTTCAGGGACAGAGCCATTGCTTCCAAATGCAGGCTGCAGAGAAGTCAGCTTCTTTTGTCTGGGCAGGTGGGGTCCCACCAGCATTCCTTAAGCATAGGCTGGTCTCAGGGGAGTCTTCCTTATGCTTCTGTAGAAGCAGAGACTATTTGGGGAAGCAGCACAAGGATCTAGTGACAGTACTTCCACTGGGAGGGGACTGGAAGTCTGAGAGGAGACTTACTTTTCACTGTATACCCTTGTATTAGTCAGGTTAGGTGAGGCTGTGCTGCAGTAACAAATAAACCCTGACGTCTCAGTGGCTGAGCCGGGAAGGGCTATTTCCCACTTACACAGAGGCCACTACGGATCGGGGAGCTCTCCTTCACCCTGTAGGACCCAGGGCCTCCTAGTCACCCCCGTAGGAGAAGAGAGAGATGGAGGAAGCAGGCTACCTCCTAACCACCTTGTCCCACAACACTTCTTCTTACGTTCTGTTGGCCACATGGCCCTGAGCAGACCGCAAGGGAGCCCGGGAAATGGAGAGCCCATGGATGCTTGTGCAACTCCGTCTCTGCCACAATGCTTTTGTGCTGTTGAGATTGTTTGTAACCTTGCAATTATGTGGCTTCTCCAATTTGAAAGAAAGAAAAGAGAGAGAGGGAGTTGTTATCTAATACATGTTATTGAATATATCATATCTGATATAACAGGTGGGATATATTAGTCATCTCTCCTCACCCAACTGAACAAAATGCAATAAGTGCTTTCAAAGAGATGTGCCATAAGAACATTTTATGGACAGTAATTTTAAAAACTTGTTTCTCCAAAGCTGTAATTTCCAAAGTAAAGATTTAAATATTGAAAGTTTAAATATCAGCAGTCACCAGAGGTGAAGAGCCTACTTTGCACAGGGCCTGGCACATAGTAGTGCTCAGCAAATGGCAGTTGACTGACTATGTGAGAATGCAGTGTGCCAGGTGGCAGAGAGGGCCCCGCCGGGCCTGTGGGGGAGGACAGGCTGTGTTTGCCGCGGTGTTTGATCATGGCCTTCAGGCGTCATCCCAATTAAAAGGGTGACCAGATAAATGGTTTTCTTTCCAGAGCTCAAAGACCTTTAACCAAAACCAGACCCAGGCCTTCCGAGCTGGGCCCGCGGCCCTGTCTGCAGTCGAGGAGGTGGAGGCACCAAGAAGAAAGGGCTGGCCCGGCCCTGGCCGGTTCTGCCACGCTGAGGCAGAGGCGGTGACCCCGCTGATGCCACGTGGTGGGTCCCGGCAGGACCCAGCTCTGCTCCTCCCTGAGATATTGTCCCTCCATGTGGAGACAGTTAGGGTTCATGTCCCCTCTTTGGGGAGGCTTTAAGAGGGTCTCCACACATGACTGACACCCCTTCGTTTCTTCAGAAGGCTTAGCGCTGAGCCTGCAGCGACTGCCTTTGCAGGGCTGTGGCCTTCCTCTGCCCCCAACCCGCCCAGGCTTGACCTCTCCTCTGCCCCCTGCCCGCCCAGGCCACCCGCAGCCCTTCCCCCTGCACACATCCCTCTAACCCCGCCCGGGGCACCCCTCCTTCCCCAGCCCTGTAGGGCACCCCGAGGGCTGTGAGGGGCGGCCCTGCCGTTTCCTTCTCCCTCCTCCTGCCCTGGCCGCTGGACAGCAGGGCTGTGGCTCCTCTTTAATCTCCTGCCGCCCTGAAACGCGAGGCATGAAGGACGGGCAGCGCTCCTCATCTGCGTTCGCTCCTCCAGTCGCTGTGCTGCCAGGAAACCGCCTTTCTTGGCATCTGAAACGCAGTCTTGCCAGCTGGGCGAGTTTCTTGAGGGCATTAGTGGACTTTGCCTTCTGGCGCCTCAGTTTCCTCACCTGTATAGTGAGAGCAATCCTGGGACCCCCTTCTCAGGGCGGACATGAGGAGGAGTCCCTTGCATGCACGAAATGGGATAAATATATTAATAAACATTATGAATGTGATGAATTCTTGGTAAATCGTTAGTTAGTGTCACGTTGTGGAAAGGGCAGAGCCCGCCTCTCCCTTCGCCCCGCCGGTTGCCCGGCACACACCAGGGCCGAGGGGGACGCTTGCCCCAGGTGCTTCCCTTCCTGGGCGCTCTGCGGGAGCGGGCCGGCGGGGACAGCGGGCCGGCGGGGACAGCGGGGACAGCGGGCCGGCGGGGACAGCGGGGACAGCGGGCCGAGCGCGCAGCTGCAGGTTCGCTCCGGGCAGCCCAGCCCGCCCCGCTCCCGAGGCCTGGCCCCTGCGCCGTTAAGGGGCCCCGGACCCCAATCGAGCCCCCACGACCGCGCACCTGCGGCCCCGCGCGGGCCCGCCCGCACCTGCCGCCAGGGGCCGCCGTCGCGCCGCGGGAGCGCGGTCTCGGGTCGCCGCCTGCCGGCCTCGGCGCCGTCTGCCTGGGAACGCGCTGCCCCCAGCCCGGCCACCGCGCGGCGGATTAGGACCTTAGGCGGCCAGACCCTTTTCTTCCATCATCACTTGCGATTCTTAAAGACCTGCTTTGGAGACGGACACGGCCAGCGCCGCGCAGGGGACGACACCGAGGCTAGGGGAGGTGTCTCACCCGGGCCCCAGGCTGCTTCCTCCCGCGGTGGCACCCCGCCTGCCTCCGCCCACTCAGCTCCCGTTGGGCCGAGGTTGGGCACGGACTCCCGCTCAGAGCGCTCAGGTCGCATATGGGGAGAAGGGGCCCCGGCCCAGGTGGCAGGGTACCTGGCTCTGATAGGGTAAGCGGGACCATGGAGCCCTGCCTCCCGGGGCCCCAGGGAGGAGGGCACTCACGTCTGGATGCTTTCCTGGCAGCCTGCCCCGATCTGGGCCCAGCAGCTCCCCGAGCTCCAGGCTGGTGTTGGGGTCCAGACTTCAGGCAGGCGTGGGTCCCCCCGGGCATCTGTCAGGAGCCACAGAGCAGGACAGCTGACAAGGGAAGGAGGTTTCCCCATGCCCTGTAAGGGCCCCCCAGACCCCTGCCTTCCTGGGGAAGGCAGGACTCCCTGAGGCCCGGGGCTGCCTGCCAGGCAGTGGGGGGCAAGCTCAGGGCCTGGCTCCATCATGGTGGGTTCTCAGTCCTCCCAAAAGTGCAGTGAGTGGACATGGTTCTGACGAGTCTGCCTCCGTGCCCAAGTGTGCGTTAAAGCTTTCCCTGGGAAAACTGAGAGTGCAAGCTGGCAGCCTCTGGAAAGATTTTAGACGTGCGTACTCATGTCAGCCTGGCAACGCCACTAGTGGCCCTCCACTGTGGTGGTTGAATGGTGACCCCCACAAGATGTGTTCTAACTCCGAGAACCTGTGAATGTGACCCGATTTGGAAAAAAGGGTCTTTGCAGATGTAATTAAGTGAAATATCTTGAGATGAGATCACCCTGGAGTACCCACATGAGCCCCAAATCCAATGGCAAGTGTCCGTCCTTATAAGAAGAGGAGAGAGAGAGGAGAGGAGGCCACAAGATGACAGAGGCAGGAGCTATGCAGCCACGGCCAGTGTTGCCTGGGCCACCAGAAGCAGGAAGAGGCCAGGAGGGATCCTCCGCTAGAGCCTTGGGAGGGGGCCTGGCCCTGTTGACACCTTGGTCTCAGGCTTCTGGCCTCCAGACTGTGAAAGCATAAATGTCTGTTGTTTTGAGCCACCCCGTTAGTGGTAATTTGTATGGCCGCCCCAGGAACTGAATATACCACCCTAGAACAATACTTGGTAACGTGCACCAAGAGACGTGCTCCAGGATGTTTCTAGAAAGTGGTCGTTACGAGGGAAAGCATCGCAGCGTCCTGCGGTCCTCCGAACAGGCCCTGGAGCCAGAGCTCGTCCGTGGTGGGGTGGAACAGGTGCGGGCCTCGCGGGGCTGGTTTAGTTGGTGTGGTCAGGAAAGACTGGAATAAAGTGAGGGAGTCGTATGACATTTGGGGAAAGAACATTCCAGGCAGAGGGCACTGAAGACCCTGAGGATGAGTGGTCAGGGTGCAGGAACAGGAAGGAGAGAAGAGGGCTGCTGTGGTGGGGGGAAGGTGGGCTGGGAGAAGGCTGGCAGGCACAGCTGGGGGAGAAGGGGGTGGGTGGGGATTGCAGGGGGCCAGGGACCCCCCGTGGTACCTGTGTATAGAGCAATATGCACCTCCCTCCCCGTGGGGGCAGGAGGAGTGGTGGAAGAGGAAGATTTCACTTTGTAGATAGAATTTGCTTTGTCACGATGAGAATAATTCATGCCAGTCGTTATTAGTATAATCAAAAATACACCCTTCTAAAAGGACACTAGTCCTAAATCCAACCTCCCATTTTACAGGTGGGAAGACGGAGGCCCAGAAAGGGCCCAGGGCGTCTGTTGGGGGTCACCTGCAGGCTGGTGTCCGAGGTGCAGCTGGAGAGGACGCCTCCTTCCCTCCGCCCATCCGTGTGGCCTGGGGGAGGTGGGGTTTGGTGGGCTGGATTTTCGTTCTGTGTCCATGGCAGGTGGAACTTCCCCAAGACCTGCAGAAAAGCTTTCTACAACCCCCTGGGGCCCTCCGGATGAAGTTAAAATTTTTGGTTTAGCCAAGAGCAGCCCTCCTCGCTTAGCTTTCATGCCATCACTCAACTCGGGGCAGCTCCTGGTGCCAGGCGGGCTCTGGGCCAGCACGCCGAGCGAGGCACAGGCCCTCCCTGTCCCCAAGAAGCTCATGGTCAGGTGGAATTTGCAACTCTTCAGAGGCCTGGTAAGTGCTGAGGGGCACCCACTCACCCCACAAACGTCAGGGCCCCCAGCTGCGGGTCCTGGAGCTGCGGGTCTGGCAGGGAATGGAACTGTGAAACCCGCCTCGCCGAGCCCACGTCCCAGGGAAGACAGGTAAGTACAGGTTAAATACTCTCCTCCGTCCTTCGGTTTTAACATGCTATATGGCAAGAGATAATATATAAAAAGTTTGTTGGGCTGCCGTAACAAAGTACCGACACCTGGTGACCTCAACAACACAGATATGTATTGTTCTGTCACATTCTGGAAGGCCAGAGGTCTGAGAGCAAGGTGTCACAGGGCAGGTTCCTCGCTCCTTAGCTCACAGATGGCCATCTTCTCCCTGTGTCCTCACGTGGCCTCTTTATCTTCTTCTTCTTCTTCTTTTTTTTTTTTTTTGGAGACAGAGTTTCACTGTTGCCCTGGGTAAAGTGCAGTGGACTAGAGTGTCGTGGCGTCAGCCTAGCTCACAGCAACCTCAAACTCCTGGGCTCAAGCGATCCTCCTGCCTCAGCCTCTTGAGTAGCTGGGACTACAGGCATGCGCTACCATGCCTGGCTAATTTTTCTATTTTTAGTAGAGACAGTCTTGCTCTTACTCAGGCTGGTCTTGAACTCCTGAGCTCAAGTGATCCTCCCGCCTTGGCCTCCCATAGGGCTAGGATTATAGGCATGAGCCACTGTGCCCGGCCACTGTCTGTCTTCTTATTGATCATTTGGATTACAGCCTTACTCACGTAACCTTATTTAACCTTAATCATCTTATTGAACCTTAATTACCTCTTCGAAAGTCCTATCTTCAAGTACAGTCGTACTCTAAGGTGTACTTAGGGTTAAGACTATAACATACGCCGGGTGTGGTGGCTCACACCTATAATCCTAGCATTCTGGGAGGCCGAGGCGGGTGGATTGCTCGAGGTCAGGAGTTCGAAACCAGCCTGAGCAAGAGTGAGACCCCGTCTCTACTATAAATAGAAAGAAATTAATTGGCCAACTAATATATCTAGAAAAAACTAGCTGGGCATGGTGGTGCATGCCTGTAGTCCCAGCTACTTGGGAGGCAGAGGCAGCAGGATTGCTTGAGCCCAGGAGATTGAGGTTGCTGTGAGCTAGGCTGATGCCACGGCACTCACTCTAGCCTGGGCAACAAAGTGAAACCCTGTCTCAAAAAAAAAAAAAAAAAAAAAAAAGTAGAAAGAACTTAATTGGCCAACTAATATATATAGAAAAAACTAGCTGGGCATGGTGGCATATGCCTGTATTCCCAGCCACTTGGGAGGCTGAGGCAGCAGGATTGCTTGAGCCCAGGAGTTTGAGGTTGCTGTGAGCTAGGCTGATGCCACGGCGCTCACTCTAGCCTGGGCAATGAAGCGAGACTCTGTCTCAAAAAAAAAAAAAAGACTACAACATATAATATTGGGGGACATAATTTAGTCCTATATATATATATATATATATGCACATATAATGTGTGTATGTATATTTTCTCTGCATATAACTGTACACAACCTTTTTTTTTTTTTTTTTTTTTGAGACAGAGTCTCACTTTGTTGCCCAGGCTAGAGTGAGTGCCGTGGTGTCAGCCTAGCTCACAGCAACCTCAATCTTCTGGGCTCAAGGGATCCTACTGCCTCAGCCTCCCGAGTAGCTGGGACTACAGGCATGTGCCACCATGCCCGGCTAGTTTTTTTTTCTATGTATATTAGTCGGCCAATTAATTACTTTCTATTTTTTAATAGTAGAGACAGGGTCTCGCTCAGGCTGGTTTTGAACTCCTGACCTTGAGCAATCCGCCCGCCTCGGCCTCCCAGAGTGCTAGGATTACAGGCGTGAGCCATCGCGCCCGGCCCACAACCTTTTAAATAACAAATTATATTGCACTATAGACAATGTCCTGCCTTTGCTTCTCCTACTTCAGTGTACTCTGGAGATCGGGCCAGGCTGCAGTAACAAACCAGCTCTGAGATCTCTAAGGCTCAGAGAACAAAGGTTTATTTCTCCACTGTGCTCCTTCAAGTCCAGCATGGGTCACTGGGGTGGGGGTCCTGATCCACATGGTCACCCAGGGACCCAAGGGTGGGAGGGCTCACCAATTTGTGGTACGATCATTGCAACATCTTCCAGGTGGCTTGGTAGAGGAGTGTGAAGCACCTGGTTTTCAGTTTCTTTTTTAGTTTTTACTATAGACATTGCGAGCATACACAAGTGTAGACAGTGTAATCGAACCCCCAAATGCCCATTGCACAGCTTAGCGCTCCCTCCTTTTGCTTCATCAATTCACCTTTAAATACTAGAGTGCATGTCTCTAACAGATATACTGATAGATTGTTTAAACGTAGTCATAATACCGTCATGGCACTTGGCAAATTGACAGTATAATTCAGTGCCCAGCCCATTTCTGTTTATTTCAATAGTTAAAAACGATCTTTTTACAGCTATTTTGTTGAGCTGGAAGTCAGACAAGGTCCATGCATTGATGGGTTTGATACGTTTCTTAGTCTCTCCGTCCTCAGCTTCGATGGTGAGTACAGACAGCGGGAAGGCTAGTGCAGGGGGCGCACGGATGGGGGAACCTGGACCATGGGTGGGAGGACTGGGAGGGGTGGAAGTGGTGACATTTGCCTTAAGCCACAGATGAGAGTGGGAGAAAGCAGGGAGGGCAGCTTCAAGTTAGTAAGGAGGTTAAGAGGGCCGGGCTTGGTGGCTCACGCCTGTAATCCTAGCACTCTGGGAGGCCGAGGCGGGCGGATTGCTCAAGGTCAGGAGTTCAAAACCAGCCTGAGCGAGACCCCGTCTCTACCATAAAAATAGAAAGAAATTAATTGGCCAACTAATATATATAATATAAAAATCAGCCGGGCATGGTGGCGCATGCCTGTAGTCCCAGCTACTCGGGAGGCTGAGGCAGGAGGATCGCTTGAGCCCAGGAGTTTGAGGTTGCTGTGAGCTAGGCTGACGCTACGGCACTCACTCTAGCCTAGGCAAGAAAGCGAGACTCTGTCTCAAAAAAAAAAAGGAGGTTAAGAGGGAAAATGAAAGAAAGGAAGGAAGGAGGGGGAGGGGAGGGAGGGGGGCACTAGATCTGGGACTAGCTTTACCTGTTGTGATCACTTTCTATGCTCAGTTCACCAGCACCCCCAGAACTTACCAGTGCCGATGAACTTGCTTTCAAAACAGTACCTAACATTCCTCCTTTTTATAAAACGTCCCAACCTTCTCTTTGCTCTCCGGATGTACTGAAGACCACCCAGCCTGCCTATATGCCCCGAATTGCAATTCTTGCTTCCCAAGTAAAACATTTTGATTTCGGAGATTTTTTGTCTCTATATTTTATTTGACTTCAACACAGAAAAGAAATGGAAGTTATAAAAATAAAGAACCCAATGGAAAACATAGAACTGAAAAATACAACAAAAACAACAAAAAATATCCTGTTGGATGGGCTCAATATGAGAGATGACGGTGGATAGACCCAGTGACAGAGTGACAGAATGTATGTAATATGAACAACAGAGAGAAAACAGACTAGAAAGAAAGCCAACAGTCCCGCAGCCTATGGGATGACACCAAAAACGCGAACACTCCTATCATTAGAGTCTTCGAAGAAGATAGAAGAATGGGACCGAGATAATTCAGAGAAAAAAGGCTGAAAACTTCCCAAATTTGGTGAAGGACATAAGACTACAGATTCAAGAAGCCGAATGAATTCCAAATAGAAAAAAAAAAAAAAGAACACATGCCAAGGCATATCATAATTACACTTAGGAAAACTAAAGACACTCTTGAAAACCGTCAGAGAGAAGTGACACTTTGCTTACAGGGAACACCAATTCGAATGGCAGAGTTTTCTTGCTGGAAATCATGGAAACTAGAGGAAGTGGCACATTTTTCAAGTACTGAAAACAGCGGGGGGCGGGGGGGGGACCGTCAATGCAGATTCTACATCAAAGATGAAAGGGGATTGCGATATTCTCTGATGGAGGGAAACTGAGAGAATGTGTTGCTAGCATTAAAAATGCCACTGCCCCGGCGCGGTGGCTCACCCTGTAATCCTAGCACTCTGGGAGGCCGAGGCGGGCGGATTGCTCGAGGTCAGGAGTTCGAAACCACCCTGAGCAAGAGTGAGACCCCGTCTCTTCTATAAATAGAAAGAAATTAATTGGCCAACTAAAAATATATAGAAAAAATTAGCTGGGCATGGTGACGCATGCCTGTAATCCCAGCTACTCGGGAGGCTGAGGCAGGAGGATCGCTTGAGCCCAGGAGTTTGAGGTTGCTGTGAGCCAGGCTGATGCCACGGCACTCACTCTAGCCTGGGCAACAAAGCAAGACTCTGCCTCAAAAAAAAAAAAAAAAAATGCTACCTACCGTTAAAAAAGTAGCTGATGGAAGTTCTCTAAATAGGAAGAAGTTACAGTGGAAGAAGGCTTTGAACTTCAGAAAGGAAAGAGGAGCATCAAACTGGATTTAAAAAAAATAGAGGTAAACAGGTTATCCTCCTGGTGAGTTTTCAAAACCATCTGTGATGGGCGACACAAAAAGATGTGCCGTCTGCTGTCATGCTCGACGTGTTCAGGGGACAGACTTTGCCCAACGCCACTCCGGAGTGGAGGGGGAGGCATCTAGGTAAGAGTGAGGTCCCTACGTTTCCCTCAGGGTTGCGGCGTTGATACCGGCAGACTGTGGTAAGTTCTGTGTGTGTACAGCCGTGTGTCGCCTAGCGACGGGGACACGCTGCGAGAGCTGCGTTGGGCGGTTTTGCCGTGCAGGTGTCCCGGAGTGCACGCACACTCACGGGGGTGGCCCCGCTCCTAGGCTACAGATGCTGCAGGCATTGTGACAGGACGGCGAGGACTGTGTATGGGAACGCATCTAGACGTAGAAAAGGCACAGGCAAACTGCGGCCCTGTAATCCCGCGGGACCACCGTGTACATGCGGTCTGTCATTGACCCGAACGTCGCCATGCGGTGAAGCTGTATTGTGACACCCGGGACAACGGCTGCTAGGAGGATTGTGTCTGTCTGTCTGTCTGTCTCCAGTGGAAAAGGCACACCTCCACTTCCCCCTCCCCTGATCAGGCTCCCGTCTGGTCACCTTGACAGTGGGAAGGGGCACCTGAGTCCGGGGAGGAAGGGTGCTGCCTCCCACCCTCCAAAGCCGACGACCGAGGCCTGGGTCTGGGGCGGCCCCAGCCACTCCCACGCCTCCTTCCCGGTGTTCTGGGACGCTTCTAGCCGGCATTTCCCAATCCCAAACGGGGAGGCTCGGGCGAAGGATGGTGAATTGGCAGATGTGGGAGCTTAGAGGGCACATCCGTCCCCCCGGGTTTTCCTGCGGGAAACCGTCCCTCCTCCCTTCCAGTCCCGGCGTCCTTCCCGGGCCGACCCCTCCCAGGGATTCGGGGGGTGGCACCGGGAGTGTGTGTGAGCCGGACACCACGCGCGCTGGGCCTGTGCCTGCGTGTTCCGTTCCCTGTGCCCATCCTCACGGGACGTGGGCAGGCAGGGCGGGAGGGCGGGAGGGAGGGACCACTAGCTTCCCTCTTGACCAATGAGGAGCTGGAGGCTCTGGCAAAGTGACAATTTGCTCTGGAGTGAACGGCTGGTGAGTGGGGGGCTGGTGAGCCCCCAGGGGGTTCCCCGCCCCACCTTCACGCATAGCCAAAGCCACTTTTTTGACCTGGACAGCTGAAGCAGCAAACACTGTGGTTTTTATGTTATCAGAGACCAGGGTTTGTTTTGGTTTGTTTTTTCCTTTTTTTTTTTTTTGAGTAATGGAGAGCGCCCACAGGTCTCGAACTGCCCTGCCCCCGCAAAGAAGGAACCACTGACCTAAAGCCAGCCCTACTTTGTTTTTTTTTGGGGGGGTTTACATTTTATTTTGAATAATGATAAATTCCCAGGAAGCTGCAAAGAGAGCACCGGGAGGCCCTGTGTCCTTCCGTCCCGTTTCCCCCCACGGCGACGCCTTTTGCAGCGACAGTGTAGCCGAGGTCTGTTCACTGCGTGCACAGTTGCTGTTTTATCACACGTGCAGCTCTGATGGAACCGCCTCTGCGGGCAAGACCACCACAAAGGTCTCTCTGCGGCCCCTTTGCAGCCGCGCCCAATTAAGACGAGGGCCCACACACAGTGTGGCCGCCACTTCCTCCTTGCTGACGGAGCCGGGTGATGGGGTGGCAGTGTGACCAGCTTAATACTTGCCTTCCCGGCCTGCCTTGCTGCGATGCTCGCCGGCTCATAGGATGTAACCGGAATTTGCCGAAAGGCTCTAAGCTAGCTTTGGCTTTCCCGAGGCCGGGCCGGCACCGACACGATCCCCTCTCCGTGTTAGCTGCAATAGTTCAGCTCAGGCCACGGCACGGCGGGGACCCCAGGGGAATCACAGAGAACACAGCCCGGCATCTCTGGGCCACAGGCAAACATCAGCCCCTCTGGATTTATCGCTGGACAGAAGAAGCCCTCTTTGTTGGGCCAGTGCCTCTCCATCGGGGCGATCCACTCCAAAGGACGCACGGCAACTTCTGGACACACCTTTGATTGTCAAATGGGGGGGGGGTCGAGACTGGCATCTAGTGGGCAGAGGCTGTGGAACCTAATGCTCGGAACACCCGTCTCCCAGTAAAGAGTTATGTGGCCCCAAGTGTCAACAGTGCTGAGGGGGAGGCCGGGCGCGGCGGCTCACGCCTGTAATCCCAGCACTCTGGGAGGCCGAGGCGGGCGGATCGCCTACGGTCAAGAGTTCATAACCAGCCTGAGCGAGAGCGAGACCCCATCTCTACTATAAATAGAAAGAATCAATTGGCCAACTAAAAATACCTAGAAAAAATCAGCCGGGCATGGTGGCACATGCCTGTAGTCCCAGCTACTCAGGAGGCTGAGGCAGGAGGATCGCTTGAGCCCAGGAGTTTGAGGTTGCTGTGAGCTAGGCTGACGACACGGCACTCTAGCTGGGGCAACAGAGTAAGGCTCTGTCTCAAAAAAACTAAACAAAACAAAACAAAAAACAGTGCTGAGGGGGAGATACTCTGGTTTAGGCCACTGTGGGTTGGCATTTCTGTTCCCTGCGGTTGGAAACGCTCCGGGCAGAGGCTGCCCAACCACTGGGATCCCAGCAGAGGTGGTATGAGGCAGCCAAGCTCCCCGGGATGAAGACAGGGCAGTAGGGGCGACCCAGGTCCGGACACTAGCTGGTTAGCCAAAACCTCCTGTTGAACTAACCTACCCAAGTCTCAGCTGGGAGAGCTGAGGGCTGTCACAACGATTAAGACCAGGGTGCCATGGCATCAAGGGCCAACATGCAGAAAGCGTTTCCTCCTGGGGCAGTGCTGCCGCCCCTATCCCCTGCCCCACGCCTCCCATTCCAACTGGATAACAGATAATGCAACTTTTGATACAAATATGTTGATACAAACAAACTCCATTTTAATGTAGAAAACAGACCTCACTTACATACATAAATATAATCTGGGGGCATAAATAATGTAAGAAAATAAGAGATGTACATATCAAAATAAATTACTCATAAATATCATGTTGGAACTAAGTGCTGGGGAAAGGGCTCGGAATCTCCCCTGCTGCTGCCCCAGTCATGGGCAAGACTCGGGGCTTTCAGATCTTTCCTTTCTTGGTTTTTGAATGATCTGTGCACGCTGACATGGGGCAGGGGAGGCCAGGAAGCCCCAGTCCACAGGATGGCAGGTGAGGAGGGGCAGAGGGCTAGGCCAGCTGGGGAAGTGAAGGCAGGTGACCCACAGGACAGCAATCCGTTCCCAGGTCAGTGTCCACAGCCCAAGGGGAGGTGTGGGAGAATTAGGAAGTGGGTGTAGGCCTGTGACAGGCAGGGGACATCCATGACCTGGGCAGATCTGACGTCCTGGACCCCCAGAGTGACTGGGGGGGTGCCAAGATGAGCTGCTGGAATTGGCCGCTGGCTGTCCCTGTGAGCTGCGGGTGGCGTCGGTAGCCCAGCCATCCACCTTAGAGGAACAAGCTGATTCTGACCCTGGCAAGAATCAGCTGTGTGCAGAGCGCTGGCCATCAGGAAGAGGAAGGAAAGCAGGTGAACCGACTTATCTGCCTCGGGAGATTATCCATCCCAGAATCAGCCTCAGGAGGAGTTCTTGAGATTTTCCGGAGCTGGAGAGGGGCTCTGGGTTTCCCCTGCTCCTGAAGCCTGGTCCTGGTCAGTTCTGGCCCGGAGGGGTTCTTCTTGGACAGTCCTTGGAGTTGAGCTCTAGATCAATCTCACATGGGCTCACATTCACCTGCTGTCTCACAGAGCTGATCGCCTGTACCGAACTGAAAAGGCCTGCTTGTCTCCTGGCTGTCCCTGCTGGAAATGATGAGGAAGAAAGTATAGAGAATTTCAGCTCGGCATAAGAATCTTTCCAAAGGGAGCGAGTTCCCCATCGGTGGAGGTATTCAAGCAGAACCGGGGTAGCACAGCAACTTGTCCAGCAATCTCAAAGGAGCAGGATAGGGGGCTTGGGTGACAGCTGGGTGGGCGGAAGGCTTACAATTTTATGATCATACAAGTCTATCTGCTAGAAACTGGCACAGCCAATGTAAAACTCTGGATATGTACAAACGTCTAAGTGTCTCTCCCTAAAGCTAAACAGAACACGGGCCGGTTCCAGAAGCAGAGCAGCCAGAGCCTCAGTCATTTCTGAAAGCTGGGACTCTTCACCACCCCAAGTCTGGTGGCGATCCCAAACGGGTCCATGCTGTCGGTCTCCAGGGGCGAAGCGAACATGTCGGACTCCAAGTGGTCCCTGAGGTCCCCGGTCTCTGCCGGGGTCACGGGCAGCATGGGCAGGAAGTGAGAGAGCGGCAGGAAGCCCCTGCCCTTGTACAGCTGCCTCTGCCTGGCGCTGCTCAGAGACACCGGCAGGCGGTGCTTCTCAGACCGGTACACGTTGTAGCCATCGGGGCGGATCTCCTCCTCGAAGGCACAGTCTTCCTCCGAGTACCGGAGCTGCGGAGGAAACAGGCAGCTCGTGAGCACTCTCGGGGTAGGGGACCTCCAGGTCTGACACAATCAGCAGTGGAGGAAAAGCAGGGGCATGCATGGCTGGGCATTTGTTACATGCTGTCCCTGGTGGCCATCATCAGTGGTCGTCCATGAGTATTGCGTGCATGCTTTTATTTGTTTATTTTTGAGACAGAGTCTCACTGTGTTGCCCAGGCTAGAGTGAGTGCGTGGCGTCAGCCTAGCTCACAGCAACCTCAAACTCCTGGGCTCAAGCGATCCTCCTGCCTCAGTCCCTCCTGGGTAGCTGGGACTACAGGCATGCACCACCATGCCCGGCTAATTTTTTTTCTAATTTTAGTTGTTTTGGCTAATTTCTTTCTATTTATAGTAGAGACAGGGTCTCACTCTTGCTCATGCTGGTTTCGAACTCCTGAGCTCAAGCAATCCTCCTGCCTCGGCCTCTCAGAGTGCTAGGATTACAGGCGTGAGCCACAGTTCCTGGCCTGTGTATGCTTTTATATACTTCCTTAGGTATACACTTTATATAGGTATATATACATATATACATTTATATGTTATATAAGTACATGTAGTATATGATGTACCTTAAATGTAAGTATATACTATATACACATTATATGAATATGTAACATATACTATATGTAACATTTATTTTATATGCCTTCATAAATACTTCATAACTTGTATATATACACACACATATATACTTCAGGTATATATTTCATATATGTATATATGTATATTTCATGTATATACCTAATACTATATATACACTTTATATAGATCCTTAATATTTTCCACTGAACCACCTCACTTTTAAACCGAGTCTTGTCCTAGCCAATAATATCCATAGAATCACAGGTGACATACATGTTTTCTCTCACCCTTTACATTATTAGATTTATAGCTACTGACATTAAAAAGAGTTCACTGTATTCCACTGGCACTTTGGGAAACACTGACAAACCATGTTGTCATTTTAGGATCAGTCTTCTGATTAAGAATTAAATGTAATCCTTTAATCAGGGGGCCCAGCCTAAAGCATGACCTCCCCATGCTTTGAGCCTTTATAATTCTAAGGCTTAAATTTTGTCGGATGCAGCTGTAGGAGACATCAGCCCCTCTGGCTACTTCATTCCCCTACCCAAGAGCCTCCCAGACGGCTGCCAGGAGCAGAGCAGGCTCGGCAGCCCTTCCCCCACGCCAGGACCCCGCCTGCACCCAGCGGGGGGCCGGAAGTGTGTGCTCAGGGAGGCTGGCCCCTGGTCCCAGTCCCCAGCCTTAGAACATTCATAGTCCACAGGGTTGAGAGGTGCCAGTGGGCAAACGCTGCCCCAAGCCAGTAAGTGTCATTACCCCTTGGGGACACAGAGGACAGACTAAGGCAAGGGCCGGGAGGGCTGGGCAGTTACAGCAGCAGGGTGAACTCAGCCTGATTTCTGCGCCAGTCTACAAAGGTCACTGAACTGCAGGTGGGTGAGCGGAGTCTGATAAGCCGAGATAAGAGCAATTGCAGCTGAGCCTCAGCTCCAGAGGTGCCCGCAGACCGGGGCAGAGCGCCAGGCTGGGATTTCGCCTGAATTTCCAAAAACTACAAGTCGATAGATAAACAAACAAGGGACATAAAACCTGATGTCTCGAGAGGCTTCTATTTACTCGCTCATTCTTTGGAAGAAATTAGCATAGCTCATTCCCCAAACAGAAAATGAAATCACTTCGAGTTTCTAGAACAATGTAGAATTTCAATTAAAAAAAAAAGGACACAAAAAATCCTCCATTTGTGTTAGGCCATGCGCACGGGACTAAGAGGCACAAAGGATTCCAGGTGACACCCCCACACACCCTCAGTGTGGATTAGGGCAGACTGGCGGGTTGGACCCAAGGTCCCGCCGGCCTCCCGCTGCTAGTCCTCCCCCGACCCAGCCCTAAGCAAATGTCAAAGTAACAAAAGTTGCAAGGGTGGTTAGGAAGCGGCTTTGGGTGTCAGCTTTCAGCGACCCGACCACCTCCAGTCTGCCACCGCTTCAGGCAGGACTCGGCCACAAGCCACGAAACTTGGAAACCGGTACTGAGTCAACGGAATACGTGGACGTCAGAGGCACAGACCAATTTGGAGGCTCTAAAATTCTTTGTCCCGCGGTGCACAAAGGGGTTGATCAGGCCAGGGGAGGCCCCGCCTCTGCGTGTTCTCCAGGGTGGGGGCGCCGGGCAGGCCCCTGCTGCTCCGAGCAACCCCCGCTGCGTGGGAGGCCCGCCGGGACCTCACACAGCCTCGGCTGCGCGCAGGGCGCGGGAGGGGCGGGGGCTGGTCCTTTGAACGCCCAGCCTTTGTTCCTGGCGACCAGAGCCCCGGCACTCGCACACTTCCGGCCGACAGGGCCGGTGGTTACCTGGGCCTGCTCAGCCCGCCCCCTGCACCCCCTGACAGAAAGCGACTCCAGGGCAGGTGAGCCCAGCAGGAACATTAGCCCGGCGCATCTGCATCTTAGACCACACCATTCCCTGGCAGATGGAAATTAATTTTTAAAAAGTCTCGCCAATCCCAAATGCACTGTTCTTTTTTCTGACTTATTTGATAGTGGATTTTTTTTTTTTAAAGAAAAAGATACAAGTTACGGATGTGCCTTCTTTTTTCCTTTTTCTTTCTTTTTTCTTATCCTTGAGGGAGGGAAGCTGAGGGGAGGACCACACACACTCGCAGGCCAAGGAAGAAAAGGCCCGAGGTGGGTTTTCCTGTTTAATATCAAAGGGAGTCAAATAATGGGTTTCCTCACCCGGCTGGGCCGGTCTCTGGCTCAGTTGGAAATGCAAAGGCGGCTCTCACCATTCCCCAGCCACTGGCTCGGATCATAAATTTCCGTAGGAAATAGTCGGATATTATCTTAATCGGTTCTGGCAATCTGTCCCTCGAGGTTCCGGGCCCCGGGCGGAGGAGTCGAGGAAACCCTGGATTGGATCCAGCCCCTAGAAGCCCCCGCCTGGGCACACGCGTAGGTCCTGCTCCCCGGGGCATCCCGCCCCGTGGGGACACTTACCAGCCCCTGCATCCTGCCGTCTGCGCCCATGCAGAGGTACCGCACGCTGTGCACGCCCTTGATGGCCACAGTCCGAAGAGCGACCGCCCTGATCTCCAGCAAACCTGGACGCAAGGGAAGCGAGAAGCTGCAGCCTGGACCTGCGGGTCCGCAACACGTGGGTGCGGTTGGTCCACGCGCCTGTGCCCCTCCCTAGTTCCCCGCGCTATCTGGGGGCCAAGATAGGGATTATAACACCAAAGTGCCAAAACCCAGGGTTCCCGGGAGTTGAGGGGTCCGCGGGAGCCGAGGGTGGGCAAAGGAAGGAGGGGCGCAGAGGTGGGTGCGGGCGACCGGGCGGGTGGGGGCTCCGGTTGGCACTCACTGTGTGCGCTCTGGCCCCGCGCGCAGTCCACGGAGCCGTCTGCGCGGATGCGCAGGAAGCAGCTGGAGAGGCCGTGGGGGCCGGCGGTGTACAGGTGCCGCAGGCGGATGGGCTCGCCCCAGCCGTAGTGCACGTGCGGGCCCGCGTCGGAGAAGGCCAGCGGGCGCCCGGCCGCGGTCAGCCAGAGGCCGGCCAGGATCAGGGCGCGGGCCGCCACACAACCGCTTTGCCCGCTCGGCATGGCAGCTCCGTGGGGCTCTCTGCGCGGCTCTGGCGGCAGGGGTGCTGGAGGCTGGGCGGCGACTGGGATGCGCTGCGGGCTGTGTGCGCCGAATTGGGGTTGCAGCGGGCCTCGGGCCAGCAGTGCAGTCCGGGGCGCGCAGCGCTCGTGCTCCGACAGCGCTGCAGCTCTGGCCTGCAGCTTTATAAAGCGCCTTACTGGACCCGCGGGTAGGTGCCCGGGACACCCGAGCATTTCTTATCAGGATTGCATCAAGCCTCCGCCCCCCGCGCACACCCACTCACACCCCGCCTCCGGCCCCAGCCCCTTCCCCCGCACCGGCTGGAGGGCGGTGGATCCTAGTCCCTGCCCGGTGACCCCGCCCAGGCCGTTAGGATCTGGGGGAGGAGGCGGCCCCCTTTGCGGCAGGGTTTGGGGAAGCTCCCCTGCAGGGTGCAGCGGCCCTGTAGTTTTTTGGCTGGGCAAGTTCGATTTTGTAAAGCAAAATATTAGACAACGGGAGCCCCTGTGCCAGACCACAGGCTCCCCCACAGGGGGATGCGCTTCCAGTGGGGCACTACTAGGGCGGGGGTCAGGAACCCCCGGACCAGAGCTTGGGGGACACTGAGTCCTGCCTCCTTCATCCCTCCTCGGCTTTGGGAACTTTCCACTTAAAAGACCACACTCGCCCCCTCCCCCGACATTCCCAACGCTGCAAATCTCCAGACGTCAAAGCGGTCCATTAGAATTTCCTCCTGCAGTTCGGACCTTTTCAGGTCCTCTCGCCTTAATCTTCTTGCGCTCCCGCCCCCGGCCCCTTTTATCCGTGTAAATTGCCCCCGACGGGGGGCCGGGCGCGATCTCCGCCCGCGCGGAACAATGGGCGCGTCTGCAGCGGGGCGGGCGCCAGGTGGCGCTCCCGGGCCGCGCCCCGAGTGCTCCGCGCTCTCCCCGGGCCCGCGGCGGTGCCCGGAGGTGCGACCTGGAGGGTGGTCCCTGGAAAGGTGATATTCCCGCAGGCCAGGCTGGCAAGCTGTGGGATTGGAGGCAGGGGCGCGGGGAGGCAAGACTGTTGAGGCGCCTTGTGTAGGCGGCGAGGCCCTCGGGGCCTGAGCGCGGAGGGCCGGGGAGCCGCGTGCGCCCTACCTGGGGCGCAGGGCGCGAGGAGCAGTGAGGTGCGCTCCTGGCGTCGGGCAGGCGTCTGGTGGGAAAACGGAGAGGTGGCTCCTGCAAATAACAAAAACGGCATCTAGAGAATCCCCTGGCGGGGACGAAGGGGTCCGCCTAGGGGACTTTGGCTTAACCCTGATTCTTTCTCATTAGTGCTCCAACTCCCAGCTCCTGGGCATGGGGCCGCAGGAGTCCGATTTTGCGAAGAGCCGCGCCGGCCCGGCGCAGGGGCGACGGGGAGGGCTAGCGGCGGAGACGCCGCAGAGAAATGCCAGGCCTAATGAATTTCAATGAGCAAAGGCCACATTCATGCCGCAGTCAGTGACTGGCGTTAATGACGGAGCGCGCAGAAAATGTCACCAGGAAAGTCTTTACAAAAAGACGTCATCCCGAAGGCTTTCTAGACCAGGGACCCCCACGCTGTGTGTCTTGGTTCAGAAAGCCGCGGCTTCTTGTTAAATCTAATTACTTCCCCCTGGTGGCTTTAAATCGACGGCGGCTCCTATTAAACTTAATTACCCTCCCCTGCAGCTTTCGTTTTAAAGATCCGTGATAAATGCTTGATAAATGTGGG
This sequence comes from Microcebus murinus, assembly GCF_040939455.1. NCBI lineage: Eukaryota > Metazoa > Chordata > Mammalia > Primates > Cheirogaleidae > Microcebus > Microcebus murinus. The sequence goes on from NC_134107.1 coordinate 9,595,041, forward strand.
GGCTTGGGGAGGATGGCAGCCACCGCATTGGGGGACATGACCCAAATTGGACCGGGGGAGGGGGCGGTGGCGGTCTCTGGCCCCTACCCTGTCCCTGTGCTGTTCCTTCGTGGGACCTGCAGGAAACAGAGTGACCCACGAGTCCCCGGAGCTCGGGGAAATGGTGACGGGGGAGCTGACCTGCCTGGAGGGCTTCCTATCCCCAGGCACTGTCCTAGGCACTTAATGGGTGTGGTGAGCTTAAATCTCCTCGGGAACCCCTATGGCATTCTAACACCCTCCCCACCTAAACAGGTGGCAAAAGGGCGCCCCAGAGAAGTGGCCGAGGGAGGCAAGGCCCCGACCTGTGAGTGGTGAAGCTGGAATTTGAACCCAGACAGTCCGGCTTGTAGGTCCAGGCTGCGCTGCTGTCTCAGGAGGCAGCCTGGCCCCATCCGGGGGCATGGGCCCCCGTCAGGCCCTCCAGGGGATGCACCCACACTGGCCACTCCCTGGGCAGGTCATAAACCCAATTTGCTCGCAGGCTTGTCCGAGGGTCACACGGAAGTGTGGACACAAAGGGCCTGGAACGTGGTTCATGAGATAAGGACGGCCAGTCCTGAGGGTCGGCTGGGCACCCGCAGCTGGTAGTCACAGCATGCTCTGGGAGCTCTGGTGACTCACCCTGCAGCGTGTGGGGAGCAAGAGGCTCACAGAGATGGACAGCCAGCCAGGGAGGGTGTTCGCAGGTACCCCTGGTGCCTGTGGCTGCAAGAAGCCAAGAGAGCAGCACTGGGCAGCAGAGGGCGCTGCAGCCAGCAGAGTGGCTCCCTCGGAGCCGGGTCCTCCTCCCAAGCCTCCCAGCGCACCTGGACCCCTGAAGCCAGGGAGGTGCTGCCTTGGGCTGACTTTGAGTTTTCAGGTTGCATTTGATTTGCTCCAGGTGGCTGAGCCAGGCGAAGCGCCCTGGTGGGACTGCACTCACTGAGTGGCATGAGCAAAGGTGAGTGGGGTCTGGGGCACCTGCTGCTGGCAGCCCAAGCAGGAACCCGGGGCTCTCGGGCCCAGATGGCCGGAAGTGCTTGACTTGGTGGCTTTGCTCTGGATTTGATGTCAGCTGGGTTTTTTTAAAACTGCCTTTTTCTGAGGTCCTCTGTCCTTCCATCTGAGGGTGTGGAGGTTGCTCCTTTCTGACTGCAGCAAATGAGCCACTTTCATCTTCTCTACACCTGAGTCCCAACGACTGAGAAAATCGTGTTCAGCTCCACTTCCAGTTTTCACATTATGAAAACTATAGTTTTTCTTTTATTTTGCAATTATAAATTTGCATTACATTTTCGAATATACACTCTTAAGTACTTAAGCACTCCCCCAGAGACCCTCCCAAACTGCCTGCCCCCACCTCTTGATTGAAAATTATTTTGTAATTGGAGAAACGTCTGGGTGTTGGTAAGAATCTTCATCAGAAAATAAGGACTGCAGGAGAGCTCTGTGAACACTGATGAGGAAGCCATGGATAGGACCCAGTGACTCCTGAATCTCAGCCCAGTATTTTTGCTGGAAACTGCTAGAATATGCATTATTTCCCCCAAGACTTTCTGATTCAGCAAAACCCTTTTTTTCACCTATATGGATCATTATTCCAAAAAGAGGCCACCCAGATAGCTCAGGCATTGGCAGGGGCAGAGGCAGAGTAGAAAAAGGAAGACCTCTTTGAGCCTCGATTTCCTCATTCCAGCAAGAGGAATGCCTAATTCTCTGAGAGTTATAGGAGCGTTGGAAAAGATACCTTTATAGATTGATCAGTATGTATATAGGGACTGCCTAGCACACGTAGGTGTACAGTAGAAGGGGTAGCTATTGTTATTTATGTAAACACTGCTCTCTGGCTGTCTTTGCCACATTTATTATTTATTTTAAAATTTAATGGCAACTCCAGAAAAAGACGAATCAAAAAGCTGATCATTTGAAACCAGCCTGAGCAAGAGCAAGACCCCGTCTCTACTATAAATAAAAAAAAAAAGAAATTAATTGGCCAACTAATATATAGAAAAAAAATTAGCCAGGCATGGTGATGCATGCCTGTAGTCCCAGCTACTTGGGAGGCTGAGGCAGGAGGATGGCTTGAGCCCAGGAGTTTGAGGTTGCTGTGAGCTAGGCTGACGCCACGGCACTCACTGTAGCCTGGGCAACAAAGTGAGACTCTGTCTCAAAAAAAAAAAAAAAAAAAAAAAAGCTGATCAGTGGTACCCTGGGGTGGAGATCAACTGGAAAAAGGTGAATGGAAGACGAACATGTTCTGTCTCTTGATTTTGGTGGTGAATAAACAGGCAATGACACTTGTCAAAACTCATAAAATTTGTGGCCTTAAAATTAGGGTGCATTTTTTTTTGTCTAAAGGTAATTTCTATTAAACTTTACAGTTAGGGTGAATTGTGTCTGAATCTTATAAATGTGTTAATATAGATATCATTGATATTTTCCTAATATTTTTGTGTTAAAATACACACAACATAAAATTTATGGTCTTAACCGTTTTCAGGTGTACTGTTCAGTAAGATTAATGCATTCATAATGTTGTGTTAAAGCCATCACCGCTAAGCCATCTTCGGAATGTTTTCATGTTGCAAAAGTGAAACTCTATGTGAGGTGTGTTTTATTTTTAAATTACACCTCAATAAAGTTAAACAGTTTCATTGCAAAAGTAGTACTTGTTCATGGTTGAAAATTTGGCACATCCAGAAAAATGCAATGAATACAATTTTAAAGCCTAGACTGTCATTCCTGCATTATGGACCACTGTTTATGGGTGAATTTCTTCCTCAGGCTTTTTAAGAATATGTAGATGTCTTTTTTTTTTTTTAAAGCAGCATTTGAATTGTAACCTCCTTGCCATCCAGTTTAGTTGAAAACACTTCCCTTGGGATTAAAGATCCTTCTGCAGCATCCTTTGGTGCCCGCAGATGTGAGTGAGGTGACCTAGAGGATGCAGCCTGTCCCTAGTGCTGGACATTTACAGTGTTGCCAATTTTCCTTCATGGCCCACGCAGGGAAAGACATCCCCGGAGACACATCTTGGGAGGGGAATTGCTGAGCCCCCAGATCTCTCTTCCCCGGTGGTCCCTGCCCTGTGCAAATGCCGTAGCAGGGCGGGCTGCGGCAGCTTGGTCCCGGAGTTCAGGAAGCTACTGAGGGCAGCACAGCTTCCTGCAGACACCTGCGGGTCTGAGACTTGTGTTGGAGCAACTGCCACCAGCAGGCCCCCCACCCCGCCCCGTGCTGCAGGAGCTGGGATTGGAACCCTCGTTCGCTGCCAGTTCAGGACTGTCAGGACCTGAGCCCTGCGGCTGCCCAAGCTCCCCCAGCCGGGTAGGGCCTGGTCGTGACGACAGGAGCTGAAGGACAGACGTGGCTGCAGAGCTGACTTCTGCTGTGGGAATTCCCTCTTCCCCCTGCTCTCCCTCATCACAGCAGAAACGGTTCCAACAGAAAACGCGTTGACCTGTCAGTGTAGCCGTCCCGTGCAAGAAGGCAGCAACGCTTTCAATGTCCCCTGCTTAGAGAAAACAGAAAGTAGCTTAATGCGAAGACAGTAACAGCCCTCACAGCGACTTCATGAAAAGTCATAAAGTTAAAATGTTGAGGGAAGGAAATTGCTGGAAGCCCTGACCCCTGTCGGCTTCCGTGGAGGAGGAAGAGTCCCGAGGCTCCCCGGGTTGACTGTTGTTCAAGCTTCACGCACAAAGTGCTGATTCTTTTCTCTGCAAAACAACAATAGCCACCTCCCCACAATGCATGTTCTGTTTCTTCCGTCAGAGGCTGTTAGGAAACCCCGAGATGGGCTCGTGCGGCACGGTTTGCCGCGTGTTTGAAACACGCTGGTGAAGTTGATGGTGGTGACGGCTACAACTCACTGAGCCCAGAGGCACTGCCTAGAAGCGTGCATACACCATCCTATTTATTTTCACAGCGCCCATTTTCAAGATGGGGAAAGTGAGGCTCCGAAACAGCACCTTGGCCAGAGTCGCAAAGCTCATAAACAGCAGAGGTGGGATTTGAACCCAGTTCTGGCTGAATACGAGTCGCAAAGCTGTTTAATCATCACACTCTATGTTTAGGAAAAGCAAAAACCCCAACCAGCCTCTCTTTCAGGAAATTACGAGGCCTGCCCGAGGTCAGAGCCCCGGCGCGGGTCAGGACCCTGACTTCCGACTCTCCAGCCCACGACCTGCCCACGGGCTTCCCCCAGTGCTCACTGGAGACCCCAGCGGGACAGCCTGAGAGGCTCCTTCTCGGCGCAGCTCTCGGCCCGGCCTGTGTGGCTCTGTTGTCCCTGGCATTCATTTCTTAGGGTGGAGATTTCCCTGCCGGGTCTCCTCTCCCAACGAGGCTCCGGGGAGCTGGGGGTGTGCGCGCAGTTTGCAGCTGTGTCCCCGGCACAGAGCCTGAGCCCGTCCGTCAGTGGTGGAGAAATACTGGAGAATCGTTGCAAATAACCAGAGCGTTAATGTTGCCGTGAATTCACAGATTCGTTGCTTGTCTGCCCGTTCCCTCTCTCCCTCCTGCCACCCTCCCTTGGCTTCCATTGCCCAGTGGTCCTTCTTGGTCCTCCGTCCCATCTGCACATCCTTCCCAAGCCCTTCCTATGGGTCAGGCATGGCACTGAGTAATTCAGACCCTCTTTCAGCCCTGTGGGACCCCAGAGGCTGGACTTCTAACCGGGCAGGCGGTGTGTGGGGGCAGCCGGTGGTGCAGGGGGGAGGCCCTGCCCGGGCTGATGTGCGTGTCTGTCGAGGGCTGGTTTGGGCCAACAGGGGTTGCATAAACAAGAAGTGTTTCTTCAAAGTCCAGACACCCTTGTCCGGGAACTGCCCCCTACACACAGTCTCGTTTCGGGGGGGCACCTCCAGATACCAAGTCACCCACTCGTCGTGACTCTGTACATCCCAGCGGTAGGAGAGAAAGTAACCCGCCAGCCCTGGGGGCAGGAAAGGCGTTGGCTCACTCGGAGCCCTTGCACAAGTCCGTTGGCCCCGGCCCCTGTGCAGCAAGGCCTCACCTCCAGCACGTGGCCTGCAGTTCCCCTGCGCACGAGCAAGCTGTCGCCCCGTCTTACAGAAGAGAGGCCGAGGCACAAAGCCCGGCTGGCTGCAGAGACCCAGCGATGGTGAGGGACGGTGAGCAGGCTCTGGGAAGCGGGAGGCTGCCTGCGGTCACCAGGCACCAGGGGCTCCGGGACAGTGCTTCCCACCCCCCTCCGGCCTGGGCAGAGACCCCCGGGCAGCACAGATAGTCCCAGCTCGTGTGAGGTGGGCCAGGTTCTTCTAGATCGCCTGAAACGATGGACTCAGAATTCTAGGGTCGGAGAGGATCTTCAAGATTTCCTTGAAGCCTCTTATCCTTATTTAAGCAAAATAAAAATCAGAGCGGGGAAAGAGAGATTTGTCCAAAGATGGCAGCAGGGAAAGGCCTAAAAGTTCTCTGAAACAGCGTCCCCTTCTCTGCCCCAAATAAACACGCACGGCCCAGCTCCACGTTTAATTTGCAATAAAGTCTCTCTAAAAGGAGGACCCCCCACGGGGAAGGGCCCTTATCACAAACACCTGCCCCAGCAGGTGGGCGGGTGGGGCTCCCCTGCTCAGTGAGAGAAGGGCTTTCTCTTGGGGGGATGAAAACGTTTGGAGACGTGACAAGGGCGGTGGTTGATTTTACGTTATGTGAATTTCACTTCGGCAAAAGCAAATCATGGAAAAGAGAGGAAACAGTTACGAGGGGCGTCCCGGCACCTGGGGGTCTGCGCGGGGGGACCGCAGACGAAGTGCTTAGAGAAAAAAGTGTCATGCCTGCAGTCAGCCTCCAAGCGGTTCAGGAAAATGTGTGTGTGTGTGTGTGTGTGTGTGTGTGTGTGTGTGTGTATGTGTGTGTGTGTGTATGTGTGTGTGTGTGTGTGTGTATGTGTGTGTGTGTGTGTGTAAGATGAAAGAATGTGGGCGGGATGTGGCAAAATGCGTGTGATCACAGGTGAATGCAGGTGTTCCTCATACTGTTCTCGAAACATCTCCACAAGGTTGAAATGTATCAAAATTTAAAAAGCTGAGGGGAAAAGCCAACCTACTTGTTGGTCACAGACGGGCACCGGGGGTGCGTGTTTGCAGTGGTGTCTGCGTTGTGCAGGAGTTCTCAGGCCTCGGGGCGTGCACAGCCTGGGCTCACGTCACTGCGGGTCCCCAGCGCAGCCCCGGGGCGGGGACCGAGGCTCAGGGGCTGCAGGGTGTGGCGGGAAACTACTCGGGTCTCCTCGGCGCGTCTCCCAGATAATCGGGAGTCACGTCGCATCCCGATATCAACGGCAGGGAGCACATTTTCTGAGGCAGCCAGTCCCTGGGGACTGTCCCCAAACTCTTGTCACTCCCCCAGGAGCGTTCTCTTTTCCCCATGGTGACTCAGTCTTTTCTCACCGCCTAGCTTCCCTTTGGGTCAGAAGTAATGCTTTGTTTTTCTTAAACAGGACGTCTTTATAAACTTGGTTGTCGGGTCTTGTTCCGTATGGAGGAGACAGCATCCTGCTGGAACCGCGTACAAAGCTGAGAGGCAACCCGTGCCCGAGCCCCACAGAACAGCCCTGTGGGGACAGAGGTCTGGAGAAGACCAACCGGCCCTCCCGCCTTGCAGAGCCCTTCGCCCTGTCTGGTTACTGATGGGAGGGGCCAGACTGTGTGCGTACGTATGGGTGTGCATGCACGTGAGTATGTGCACAGGTGTGTGCACGTGTGTGCTTGTGTGTACATTTGTATGGGTGCACACGTGTGTGCATGTGTGCGTTTGTGTGTGAGTGCATAAAACACACGCATGTTCTCATGTGTGGGGAGGTGTGTGCACACATGTGTCACTTATAGTTCTTGCAGCAGCAGCTGTGGGGGCTCGATCTCCACTTTGCTGACAGTACACACAGCTCAGAGAGGCTCAGAAAGAGCCCTTGACTTTGTGGCACTTGCTGTGGTTGTCATAAAATGACGAATGTGATTATTTGCCCGCAGTGTGCCTCTGCCCAGTGTCTGCAAGCTCCATAGAGGTGCACACACATGTGTGGTGTGTGTGTGTGTGTGTGTGTGTGTCATTACCATGTCTAGCATAGCCCTGGCTTGGCAGGGGGTGATAAATCTCCCCTAAATGCAGGAGAGAACATGGTGGGGGTCAGGAGGGAGCAGAAGGACCTGGGGTCCTCAGCGTCCTTCTAGCCCCTCCTTTCCGGCAGGTCGGGGAAGCCAGGGTATTCTGTTTTGGGCATTTAAGCAGATGCTCCAGGCTCAGTTCCGGCTGGGTTTCGGGTGAACATACCACAGATCGAGGGGCGCGGAGAATTCCTGCCAAAGGCTCCTGCTCTGTGCCCTCGAGCCGGGTCCCCACCCAGGAAGTGGCTGCGGAGGGTGGCCTGAGGCCGAGGGGCCTCCGGGAGTGGGGGGAGGGCCCAGGGCAGAGGGGCTGGGACGTGGGGCTGTGTCAGTCTGTGGGGGAAGGGGCCTCTTCCACAGCCCCGTCAGGGCTGCTCTGGACCCAGCGCGCCCCAGGGCGCCCCTGCCCAGCGCGCCCCCTCTTCCCCCGCCTGGCTCCCTGCTGCACACTGCCTCATAGACAGAGCGTGTGAGCAAGTGCCGCGCCCAGGCTGTGTGCGGGACTCGCCGCCACTACCCGTGGGAGGACTGAGGAGAGGACAGCCCAGGCCAGAGAGCAGGGAGGGGAGCTCCTGCCTCTCTCCCGCCCCCCACCTCATCCCTGGCGCTTCTCCTTCCTGCCCCCCCCACAGCGAGATTCAAGCACGTGGCCCTGGAAGCAGTGGGGGCCTGTCCCCCGCAGTCCTGCAGCCAGGGTGGAAATAACGTGATTCTGCTCACCCCTCTCGCAGTAGCGGCCCGGCCAGCCGGACTGGCCGATTCCCTGTGGTGGTCAGCCGTGGGCGGGCGGGGTCCCTGGCGGACGGGCTGGCAGGACAGCCAGGCACTGACGGGGCAGCCTCGCCCGCGAGGAAAACCTGGGCCATGCGGGCAGTGCTTCCCACTGCCAGCGGCAGCGTCTGAGTCCCAGGATTTCTGTTTGTTTTAAGGGTTTCTTCTGGAAGCTTCCGCACAAGGCAGTTGGAGTCACAGTCTCTGCTCCTCTTGAACGTGGGACCAGTGACCCTGGGAGTGTTTGTGTGACATCGCTGGTGAGACTTGGCTGAGCTCTGGCTCCTCCACCATGCAGGCCCCTCCCCAGCTGAGCGGGGCGTCCTGTGGGTGGGGCCCGCTGCAGAGCCCCTCCGAAGCCCGGAAGGGGCCCGGCGACCACCCCACCACCAGGCACTGCCACAGGACTCTCCCGAGCGGTGGCAGCATGGCACAGGCTTTCAGCTCTCTCTGGCTCTGAATCGTGGCCCGAGTCCGAGAGGACGGCACGGGCCATTCCTGGGCACCTGCTGCGCCCCAGGCAGCACCGACGGGCCACCTCCAGCCCTCCCGCCAGCGGGCCACCTCCAGCCCTCCCGCCAGCCCGCCAGGGGCGGCTTGTCCTGCCCAAGGCCGCACGGCTCCCTGGCAGCGGAGCGGCCATTGGAAGGCCGACGCCGGAGTCTGCATGGGTCTCCAGGGCTGCTCTGACGGTGCCCGCAGACTGGGTGCCTCCGACGGCAGAGATTGGCCGTCCCACACTTCTGGAAGCTGGAAATCGAGGCGCTGGCAGGTGGGTTCTTTGTGGGAGCAGGTGCCGCATCTCCAGCCCCCGGTGGCCGAGTGGCTGCCTCCCCCGAGCCTCGGCCTCGGCACAGCCGCTTGCTCTTGCCCCTCTCTGTGTCAACGCGCCCCTGCCCTCCTCCTTCAAGGGCATTTTGTCTTTTAAGGACGCTGTCATGGTTTAGCAGCCCCCGCCCGATCCAGGATGATCTCATTGGAGATCTTCAACTCAAGGATGTGTCCTAAGGCCCTTTTCCAGATAAGGTCACATCCACAGGCTCCGGGGGCCTCCTTCGGGGGGCCCGGCACTCCGCCTGCTGCAGACCAGCCATAGCTTACCCACCCCATCCGGGGGCTCCTTCTTTGCTCCCACAGGAGGGATGGTGGGCAGAGGGCACAGACTGAGGGGACACACCTGTGGGGTGGGGCCAGGGGCCTCTGGGCAGAGCAGCGGGGGCAGCTGGTGGGCACACGTGCCCCGAGACTGGACTCAGGGGGGTCACCCCAGCAGAGGGCCAGGAATGCTTCTCAATGTTGGTTCACAGAGGGACCCCTCTCTGGGCACCCTGGGGCCCCTGGGCTCATTGGCCTGGTCCCGAGTCGGCCTGGCAGGCTGCCACGGCTGCCCCAGGCCCCGCCAGCCACAGTGCCGGTGTGTCCTGCCAGGCAAATCCCCCACGTTGGGAACCTGGGCCTGGGCTTCTGTGGCAGGGGCAGGTGGGGGTGCAGTTTATCTCCAATTCCTCCCTCCTGCGGGTGAAATCGCATCCAGAAGCAAACGGGGTGGGGGTGGCTCCTGCAACGTCTGTCACTGCCCCTCTTCTGTGGGCAGCCACGATGTCATCGGGATCGGGTCTGAAATCGTTGCCAGAGCCGGGGAGCCCCTGCCCGATGCCAGCAACTTTGCTAGCGGAGCCCGGCTGTCCTGGGATGGGACTCGCTCAGGAGAGCAGGGCCTGGCCTTGGGGGGTCCCACTGCCGACCCCACCCTGGCACAGCAAGGCACACAGTCTGCCGATTGTCAGACTGCGATTGTCGTCAGACTGCGATTGTCAGACTGTGATTGTCAGACCCGCGAACGGCCGAGCTTCAAACGGCCACCCCCTTTAGCCGCCTCAGTCTCCCTCCAGGAGCCTGCCGTAGAGAAGGGCCTTAGAGAAACGTGCAAAGATGCTCCCTGGAGCCCAGCGTTTCCATAAAGGGCCAGATAGTACACATTTCTAGCTTCGGGGGCTGTAAGGTCTTTCCCGTAATTCCTCGAGTCCGCTGTTAGCGCACGAAAGCAGCCACAGACAGAACGTACAAATGTGCATGGCTGGGCGCCAATAAAACTTTATTTATAAAAACTGAAATTTGATTTCTTAGGTCACTAACTATTCTTCTTTTGTTTTTAACCACTTAAAAATGTAAGAACTATCCTTAGCGCATGGGCTGTATGTGAACGAGCAGCAAGCTGGGTTCAGCCCGCGGGAGGCAGTTTGCAGCCCTAGTCTAGCCCAGGAGACGGTTGTCAGGAGCCAAATGTTCAGCGATGGGTTAATGCGTCAGGTGCTTCCACGCAAACGTTCGCTCAGGGGTCCTCGTCACCGTATGGGGTTAAGTGAAAAAAGCAGGACACCCAACTCTATGGTAAAAATTTTGGTTTTGTAAGAGGAAAGAGAAAAGAACAAAACATGCATAGAGGTACTTTTTTAAAAAGTGAGAGAATTCACCCACTTTTTCTCCTTATTTTTATATATCTCTTTTTGTCTATGTTTCCTACACTGAAAGTGGATCTGCTTTATAATCACAACACGGAAGCCGTTACACCAGGAGGAGATATTCTTCCAGCGTGCACTCGGGCTGCGGACAAAGGGGCCGTGCCGCGGTTGAGTGGGCCCCATCACTCAGCTCCCGGCGGCCACATGCAGGGCGTCGTGCGGCTTCAGTGGTCAAAGACGTGCAGACAGCGCCGCCTTGCACATCCCCAAATGTCACCTTCCTCCCAAACAAATCCCCGGGGCTCCGGCACAATGGCTTTCTGCTCAAGCTCCTCCAGCCGGAACCTTCCCAGTGTTTTTCTTAGAGGGTCAGAGGAGCTGCCCTCCTGGGACGGAATCCACCGCTCCCTGGGCCGCCCGAGGCTGTGACCTCTTGGAGCCAGCCTCCCTGGACCACTTCGTGCCCGCCAACGCGGCTTTTAACTTTTTCAAATGCTTTCGCAGCTCACGGTGGCATCTTCTCCAAAGGGCCCCATGAAATTCTCGGAGACCTGTCAAACCTGGCGAGTCCGCAAGTGCTTTGATTTACGGGACAGATGTTTGCCAGCCGACACTTGAAGGAACCTGGGGAGGCGGGAGGGAATTAAATAAGAATAGGGTGTCAGCTCCCAAAAGGTGGCATGCCTCTGCTCCAATTCCCTAACGCCCAGTGTGGTTCAGAGGTCGGGCTGCTAATGGGTGGGGAACAAATTGAGGGTTACCACCTGGGTTTCAGCCCATGGGGGAGGGGGGCCCCCTTTGCAGGTCAGGGACTGGCCTACTCAGAGGCCAGCAAAGCCGGTGTGCTCCTGGGTCTGACATTGACCTGCTTGGTGACACTACTTGCCTTCTATGAGCCTCGGTTTCCTCACCTGTCAAATGGGGCCACTCCGAAGGATAAATGAAATGATGGACAGGAGCACACAGCACCGTCCGTGGCACACCATGGATGCCGCTGTCTCTGGTTGTGTCTCCCAGCAGCCCAGAGAGAGGCCATCAGAGGGCTAAGCATCGCCCTCCCTAAGGGCTCCTTGTCTAAGGCCACAACTTCTGGGAAGGGTGGGCTGGAAGACACCAGGCTCTGTATATAAGCTTCCTGGCTTTTGAGATGAAGGGGCCAGGGCAGGACAGGGGCCCTGGTACAAGGGCACTGTGCACAGCGGCACAGGCCGTGCACTGCACACCTCCACAGCTGGTGGGCAGATGGATGGTAAGTGGTGCAATATGGTGGCCCCGCCTAAATAACAGTGTGACTTCCAGCCTGACTTCTAGCCCCAACACCGCACAGTCTAACTGCTTTATCTGTGCGTTCGTTTACTTGGGGTCTAGTGTGCTTCTCCGGCTGGGACTGTCACCTCACAAGGGCAGGCAGGGACCTTGTCCCTCTGAATCCTGCTGTCCCTCTGAATCCCCAGCACCTAGCTCTGTGCTGGGCACATGGTAGGCGCTCTATAAATATCCGTGGCACGAATGGCAGCAGGGGCGGGTGGGGGTGACACGGGAGAGAGGGACGCTCTGCCGAGCTCCAAGCTGGCCCAGCGCCCCCGGGAGAGGACACGGGGGGGGGGCAGGGGGGACCGTGTCTGGCGCAGGCTTGGGCGTGTGGTGAGGATGACGAAGCTCGCCTTCAGCTGCAAAGTGGCATCGTTGTGGTGAGGGTGCCGTCCAGAGCCACTCGGGGCCTGGCTTCTGAGCAGCAGAGAAGGCGCTGTGGCCCGGAACGCAGACCCTCCACGCGGCAGTGTGTGGACCGGCACTTCCGGCTCAGGAAGAGACACAAGCCGAGCCCGCCGGGCACTGGGCGCGGGGCTCTGCCTCTCTTCTCTTCCCTGTTTCTCTAATCTCCAGATTTTCTCTAAAGACCACGCACTGCTTTTATAATGGTTTGGATAAAAATGGTCTGAGTTGGGGCGGAGATCACATAAGTGTGTAAAAATGTCTAGCTGGGTAAATTTGCCACACACTTGTTTATCATAGTGAGAAACTGGAACCACCCGAGTGTCCAACCTGGAAGGGAAGTTCGGTACCCAAAGCATCGGGTGGTCACGCCAGACAGTAGCAAGGTCTGTCTGCTGGCATAGACAGATGTCCCCAGCATTTCATAAAACCAGGCTGCAGAACGTCACCCGTCGTATAAGCCTAAATCATGCCCATGATGACGTAACTGAACTCTAGAGAGGGTGCAAAATCAACCGTGGCGCTTCCTTCCCAGTAGTCCTTTGCTAGCAGACTTGGTTGGTGTCGGTCCCCTCTCGCAATGTTCTCTGCACACGCGAGCGTTTACAGGGGCCCTTTTGTCCCGCATTTGTGTGGGCACATCCTGACCCTGCCTTTACTTTGCGGAGATGTGTGCACACATGCAGAATGGGAAAGCCTGCCCCGAGGACAGGCTGGCGTCCTCTGGCGCAGCGGAGGGTCTGTGTGCTCCCCGGCTGCTCCGAGTGCTCCCCGGCTGCTCCGAGTGCTCCCCTCGTGACCAAGCCAGCCGAGGCAGCAACGTCCTGGTGGCCCCAGACTGACCTGGGTGGAGGGACAGACAAACTGTAGCACGTTCACACTGGGGAATATTGTGCAGCATGGGAGAGTGAACAAACGCCTCCACGGAAATAAATCCCGCAGGTCTGATGCAGAGGGAGAAGGCTGGCAGACATCCCTGGAAGAGGCACGTGCAGGTTGGAAAACTCTAAGGAAAGCAAGGAACCGCCAGAACAGCGGCTCCCTCGGGGAGGGGGGGACGGGACTTGGAGGAAGGGCTTGAGAGGGTGTCTGTGTGCCGGCTGCTGGTTCCACGGGCATTTGCTTTGAGATTGTTTATGAAACTGCCACGTGCCTTTTATGAACTTCGGAGCATGCACGAAAATTTCCACAACAGAGGAAGAAAAAAGTCCGCAAGGTGAAGCTGTAGCATGGAGGCCATGCCTCCCTCTGGAAGGTGAGATTCCGGGTAACTTCCACTGTGGCGTTAATAAAATCCTGACCATTGATCAAGCGTTCGCGATGGGCCATCGCTTGGCAGCTGTCGTCTAATTTCGTCCTCAGGACAATTGTGAAGAGGAGCTTTTGTTGTCCCCATTTCGCACCTGAGAGCCTGAAGCCCAGGGAAGGTGGGACTCCTGCCCCCGCCCTCTGCAGGGCTGCGGGCCGGGCGGGGGTCACCCTAAGCATGACCGTGCACCGCAGAGACGCCGCTCGGGACAGCTCCCGGTCTGCCCCGGCCTGGTGCCAAATGGCAGGGGCCACCGAGGCTTCGGGGCTGTGCTGGGGGCCTTGCCCCTTCCTTGGTGCTACAAGCAGGTTGTAAAGCACTTCGGAGGCCAATTGGCACCAGGACAGGGAATTGCACCCTTGGGGGGGTTCGTGACCCCATAAATTGCCCAGAGGTGGGAGGCAGCTGGGAGGCCCGGGAACACCGAGGGCCAGTTCGCTGGGGGCTGTTACTCTCCGAGGTGTGGCATTCCACAGGGCCGTGGCCCCCTGCCCCCAGGAGAGGGAGAGGGACCTGGGGTAAAGTGGGGTGCGGGGCGAGACCCCGGGGCCGGGCTGGGAGGCGGGCGTGGCGAGGCGCTGCAGGCGTGGTGGGTGGAGGGTGGCCCTGGCACCTGCACCGCCCGGCCTGCTCCTGGGTGCGGGTGTGGCTCCCGGGGCCTGCAGCATGGGGTAGGATTTCAGAGGGCTCCACATCAGAGGGGCCACATCAAGCCCCTGCACCTTCCAGGTGTTAATACCAACAGGGCGGCGCTGGGCGTGGGCCCCGGGACAGCGAGACAGGGCCTGGTTAGCACCTGCCGGCTCCACCTGGGGAGGGGACAGAAACATCCAGCCCCAGCCCCATCTCCAGTGTCATGCTGTAGCTCGCCTGCACCCCGGCCGTCCTGACGTTTGAGGGACGTAGGGACAATCACAAGCTCATCCACCGTCAGAAGGGGGAAGAGTCCCATGTTTCTGATGGGAAACTGAGGCCCAGAGCGCAAGGCCGACCCGCATCCTGGCTGAGCAGGGCCGCGACCACAGCCTCCCCCTGTTCCCTCCCCAGCCGCCCCCCCCAGCCCCGCACACCTGCCTCCCCGGGGCTCCTCGGCTTCCAGGGGCACCCGTGGGAGCTCCGAGAGCCGGGGCTCGTGACAGAGCCGCCTCCTGGGTGTGTCTGGGGCAGGACAGAGCCGCACGTCGGTGTTCGTCCTGCGTCCACCCCCCCCTTCACTGGCGTGGTGCTCAGTGAGCAAGTGCAGGTGCCTGGCCCCGGCCCTGGCCGCCTCCTGGACGGAGCCTCTGGATGCAGGAGAATACGTCCTCCTCCTGTCCCCAAGAGGCGACCCAGCCTGCCTGTCCAGGCCAGGCCCAGAGGACGTGGACACCAGGCGTGAGTTCTGTCCACCTCTGCACAGGCCCTGCCTGCCCCGCAGGGCACCTGGACGGGACGGGCAGGTATTAGGTGGTCCGAGCGACGATGACCGAGTGCACCCTGGGAGCTGAGGGCTCAGAGCCACCCCGCGGGTGACGGGGGAGGTCACAGAATGGGCGAGGGGTGGTCGTAAGGCTGGAGCGGCAGGTGTGAGGGCGGGCGGGCGGGTGGGAGGCCACAGTGGCGAGGGCTGAGCCTGCGAGAGAGGCGGGCGCAGACCTGGAGGGAGTGCTGGCAGGCACCCTGCCCTCCCTGGTGTCTGCAGTCCCAGCTGCTACTCGCAGTGTCTTTGTGCAACAGAGAAGAAGGTGCCCTCGCGCTGGGCGTGCAGCTTGGCAGGCAGCTGGAAGGCTGGGCGTCAGCCAGGAGGAGCCCTTGTGCAGGGTGCAACCTGCACAGCTGTACAAGGCTGGCCTGCCTGGACTCGTGCGCAGAATCTTGTTCAAGTGCGTGTGTGCACACGGTGCAGGTTGCCCAGAGAAATGCCCTCATGTGCGCACACACTTGCGCACATGATCTTGCACATGGGACGGAGAGAAGGATTGCCGAAACAACCGGGACCCGTTAAGCTCAGCAAAGACTCTCCAGCCTGGTTGGCTGCCTGGGGATGGCAGACGCAGTGGCTACAGGGCTTCCAGGAGCTGGGATTCACTCTCCCCCTGGTGTGGAAAGAATGACGGACCCTTCGTGCCATGGAGCCCCCAGAACAGCACTGCACAGTTGCCTGTCTACGGCCGTCCCTGCTCGGCAGACGACGAGACTGAGGCTTGCAGGTGTGTGCAGACCCGCCCGGCCCGGAGGAGGAACCCAGCAGCAACGGCAGCCACGCCTTGGACCCCGACAGAGGGTGTCGTGGCCTCTGGCCGGGGTACTGTGTGCACGCAGGTTCCTGTGCTGCGGAGACGCCACAGCGCACGGTGCCCGGAAGAACACCGGCCGCAGGGGCAGCTCTGAGGGTGCTGGGCATGTCGGGGCTGTCTCCGAGCTGCATCCGGGCACTTCCTGGCTGGCCGTTTGCACTGAGCCCCTCCGGTCTGAATCACGGGGTCAGAGGTTACCCAGGCACCCATGCCAGGCCAGAGCGCTGACCTTTATCTGACCAAGTCGAAGAACTCCCCTGGGACCCTGACGAGGGGCGTCAGACCCCCGGCCATCATCTGAAATACTGCTTGGGGGTTGATTCTAATCGCTCCTAATTCAGGGGCCAGGTGGCCAATGAAGGGACCATCTGAGAGTTGGAGAAACAGAGGTTGCCCAAGGACACAGACCAGGCACAGCTGGGCTGATGTCCCTGCCATCGGCTTGGCCAGGGGCTCTGCAGGCCGGGCGGGGCGGGAGGCTGGCTGCCTCCTCCCGGGCAGCAGGGCGGGGCTGTCATCTGCCCACCCGGAGTCCCAGCAACATTCCCAGAGGGTCCCCATGAGCCAGGTGCCCTGGGCACTCCCTTCGCCTGACTCAGCACTCACCATGCCCTACACATTCCCAAGAGCCTCAGTGCCGGGTCGGACACTATCCCGGGGGCTGGGGACACGACAGGGGACAGAATAAGTCCCTGCTCTCGAGCAGCTTCAGTCTTAGCATGTGGGGCATATGGGGGGACCTGTGAAGAAACAAACAACAGATAAACAGGTAAGCGTAAAATACATCAGGTGGCCGGGCGCGGCCGCTCCTGCCTGGAGTCTGAGCACTCCGGGAGGCTGAGGCAGGAGGATCCAGGAGCTGGAGGCTGCAGTGAGCTGTGATCCTGCCACCGCACTCCAGCCTTGGAGAGTGAGACACTGTCTCAAAACAAAGCCAAAAGGGACATCAGACGGTACCAACGTCCAAACCGAGCACTTCACACAGAGCCACGGTATCACTCACCATTCGGTGACCAGGAACCGGGGACTTGGCAGGGTCAGCCATGCCTGCTGTGCGTGGCCCCTGGCCCCCTCGGGGACTTGAGTCCCCAGGGGGGAGCTGATGTGCCCAGGAGCCTCTCTCCACGGCAGGGCCACTGAAGGGCAGGCCGGGCGACAGGGCGGCACTTCCAGCCGGGATTCCGAGGAGGGGAATGGCCTCACTTCCCAAGGAGGAGTAGGTCTGGTGGAGGGGCCGTGTGGGGTGGCTGCTGCCCGCAGCGGGGCCTAGGGACCCCTGGTGAGGAGATGCCCTGTGGAGAGTTGAGGGAGGGAGGGCTGTGCTCTGAGGGTGCCCAGGAAGCCAAAAAGGTCCAGCGTGGGGAACTGGCTGTGGTGGCGGGGAGGGTCAGAGAGGTGGGGGAGGGGCAGCCAGGGCCAACCTGTAGGGTCCTGAAGGCCGGGTAAGAATGCTGGCTTCCTCTCTGGGGACAGGGGTCCCAACGTGGGGAAAGATGGTAGGGAGGAGATGCAGGTGGGCTGTGACAGGGGCTTGGACCAGGCCCTGCAGCCGTCCCCTGGGGCATGGCTTGCTGTTGGCTGGGGAGGGGGCACTGGGATCCTGGCCCTCAGGCCCCAGGTGTGGCGGCCGTGTTGAGCTGGGAGGCAGGTGGGAGGAGCAGGTTGGAGCTGGAAGCCCCCACGAGGTGTGCAGCTGTGGGGTGGAGGACCATGCCAGACCCCCATTCCGTGATGCGGGAATGGAGGGGAGAGGCAGGCCGTGGGGAGAGGTGGGGCTGGAGATGGATGTCGGACACCCTCAGGGTGGATGCATCTCGACCCAGGACAGGGGGATGATCTGCCCCAGCAGAAAGCATGGAGGAGAGGGGACAGAGATGACAGATGGAGCTGTGGCCCCATCCACAGGCCGGAGCCAGGCCAGACCGGGGCCAAGAGCTGGGCCTGGGGGCAGGAGGCTGGAGGTGAGGAGGTGTCCTTATCTCCAATTTTGAAGCAGAGGCGGTGTGACAGGGATGAAGCTTCTAGAAGTTTCTGCAGACCAGGCCCCTGCAGCTCAAAGAGATTAGGCTCACTCCCCACGGCTGTCCCTGGAAATCCGGGGCTCCCGCTCGGGAAGCTGTGGGGTGAGGCGCAGGGGACGGCGGCGGCTCCTCCCCAAGGCGCTGCTGGCTCTGTGCCCCGCCTGCCCACAGAGACCTTTCCAAAGCGCAGAGCTGCCCTCAGGCCTGTGACCATGGGCGCTGCTCTGCGACTCTGTGCTGTGCACTTGTGGGTCCTCTCCTAGA
The DNA here is from genome assembly GCF_040939455.1 of Microcebus murinus. Classification (NCBI taxonomy): domain Eukaryota; kingdom Metazoa; phylum Chordata; class Mammalia; order Primates; family Cheirogaleidae; genus Microcebus; species Microcebus murinus. Next base: position 9,613,011 of record NC_134107.1, read on the forward strand.
AGACCCCTGATCCGGGTCATTGGCCCTGACATAGGTCCTCGGGGGCCCCTGAACTGCTGTTTCAGAGGTGCCCCTCCGTCCTTGGGCCGTGCGCCCACTGTGGCCAGTGGTTACTCTCCTGCCACTGCACCTGGCTGTGCGGCCGCCGTGACGGGCCCATCGGGCTGGGTGCAGGCCTGGCCCCGACGGCGAGGGTGTGAGCACCTCGTCCACAGCGGCGTGGAGAGGTGGGGCGGCGGCCGGCCTGGCCAGGTCTCTGTGTTCCCGGCAGATCTCCAGCCTCCTCGTCACCCACCGAGACAGGGACGGGGCAGCAGCCCTGGCACTGGAACCCCCAGCATCAGCCAGGCCTGCTGGGGGAGGCAGAGCCAGCGTGGGAGTGGAAGATTCTGGGTGTCCACCAGGCGAGGCCATGTCCTACAGGTGTGGGCCGGGCGGGCCCCTCCCGCTGTGCCTGGAGGCTCTGGGGGCAGCAGCCACACTCTGCCGAAACCAAGGCAGTTCCCGGACAAACCGGGCAAGACAGTCACCTTATTCGTGACCTGGCCTGGGAGGGACCCCTGGGAGGGATCAAAGCACCAGCCTCCCCTAGAGCTGTGCTTATGAACCCTTCGGAAAACATCCCATCCACAACAACCTCGAGGGAAGACCCTCTGTGTGTTCATGTACGTAGGACAGACCCTCAGGGAATGCCAGATGATAGCGTGGCCACCTCCCCTCGAAACAGAACACAAAACCCACACATGCATTAGCCACAGGCAAGCCCTGTCCAACCGGGACCTCCAGTCCTGGCCGCTGGACAAGGGGATGAAGGCCTGGCTTGCCCAGGGCCCCCCATCTCTGCTCAGTGACCTGCCACTGTCCCAAGGTCTTTGGGGACCAGCCCGGCTACCTGAGCTGTCAGCAGCTTTGTGGTCTTGGGGTCTTATCTGTTGCTCAGTGATTGAAAGTGATTTGTTTTGGTTGAAAGTGATTTGTTTTCCAGGCTAATTTGATTATCTCCTGGGGGGCTTCCTACCTGGGGCCCCAGGCTCCTTGAGCTGCTGCTATTACCATCAATTACCATAAAGACCCTCTTCAAAGGGCAGGACCCCTGAGGTCGGCCCATTAGGACCGGGGGCTGAGTCCCTGGCCTGCAATAAACTTTCTGATGTTAAACGATGCCCTAAGTGTCAGACACATGCAGTAGGAGCTGGGGCCAGGCCCCTGTGGCTTGACCGGTAAGACGCCTGCTAATTAGCAGGCAGGCCTCTGTGGGGTTTCTTGCGGCCCCTGGAGGCAGCACCCTGGGCCAGCCCAGGAGTGACAGACAGGGCCCATTTCTGCTCCCTTATATTACACCTCAAAGTGGGCAGGTCCATGGAAACTGTCTCCTGAGTCTTGTCAACTACCTATAAGGAAGGGTGATTTGTGCCCATTTTACAGATAAGGAAACCGAGGCTCAGAGAGAAAGTAGCAGATAAAGGGCTTGACAGCTAGGCCCATGGACCTCCCACTTCATCCTGAGACCCCAATAATGTGACCGTGGCTAGGCACGCAAAGAGCAGCTTCAGCCTCGGGCTGTTGGGTTCTGAGGCTAGGTTTGTGGGGCGCCTGCCGCGGCTCACTGGCCAGGCCTCACAGTCCCAGCACCTTGCACAGATGTCCGGGCTGCACAGGGTACCGGAGACCAGAGCGGCAGGCGGGGCTGTGCAGCCACTGCGCTCCTGTAGCCAGGCATGGTGGGCGGGACAGGGGCTCCAGGGCTGCGTCATTGTCCTGCACAAGTGGGCATGGCCACAGCAGGCATTCGAGTGCAGGGAGTAGCCGTGACTTTGCTGGCTGGTGTCCAGCCCCGCCAGCCAGGTCCCACCCCTTCGTGGACGTGGGGGCATCAGGGCAGTGACCCCTCTGTGTTCTCTCCCTGCTCTTCTGGAGGGAGCTGGCGGGTCTTTGGAGACATCTGCAGGAGCTTGAAGCTTCTGCCCTGGGGGGGCAAGTTTATATTGTATAAACATTAAAAATCCATTAGGAAAAAAAAGAAAAGAAAAGAAAAGAAAAGAAAAGAAAAGAAAAGAAAAGAAAAGAAAAGAAAAGAAAAGAAAGGCCTCTTTCTCCCCCAGCGTCCCAGGGCTGGAGTCCGCCTTCCACTGCAGCAGCCACTGTTTGGGTGGTGCAGAGAGAGGAAGAACAAGGACTTTCTTAGAAGCTCTGGCAGCTAGAAACACAGTGAAGGAATGCAGGAGACGGGGTGACCTTTCGTAGGAAAAATTCTCCCTTCTCAGCCCCTCCAAGGCCCTGCTGGCTTTTCCTGTGCTTTCCTAGCGGTTTCCTAGGAACCACTTCCTTTCCCCCCAGTTGGAACAGACAGCAAAAGCCTCTGTCTGGGGACCCCTTGGCTGGGTTTGTGCGAGGGACTCTCAGATCTCCTTCAGTGAAGATGAAATGTGCCAGCATCCAGCGTCTGCGATTTTCCTCTGGCGGGTCAAGACCTGGCTCTGCTGCCCAGCCCCCATCGAAAGCAGAGTCCACCCGGAGAGGGGTGCAGACGTAGTGTGAGCAAGTTGGCTGTGGGATGGGGGGGTACCAAATAGACTTAGTGGGAGTGTCTGGGATAGGATGAGGCTCAAAGTTTGCTTTGATTTCGTGACCAAACTTTTTGGGTATTTATAGGATGGCTAATGTTTCCATGATCTCTTATTACATAGCAAAGCACCCCAAAACTTGGGCTTAAAACATGCTACCACTTATGAGGAGTCTTCAGAAAGTTCATGGGAAATACATATTATAAAACAATACCGAACAGGGAAAAATTGAGAGCATTTCCGCTTAGAAAATGCTCTACAATGCCTAGAAAATGTTCTAAACTTTGTCTTAGAACAAGACAAAGTTGCCCCTGTCACCACTCCTATTCAACATAGTGCCAGGAGTCCTAGCCAGAGCAATCAGACAAGAAAGGAAATCAAGATATCCAAATGGGGCCAGAAGAGGTCAAATTATCACTCTTTGCTGATGATATGATCTTCTGTCTAGAAAACCCCAAAGATTCTGCCAAGAGACTCCTGGAATTGACATACAAATTCAGCAAAGTCTCAGGTTACAAAATCAATGTACATGAATCAGTAGCATTCATATACACCAACAGTCAAGCTGAGAATCAAATCAAAGACTCAATACTCTTCACAATAGCAACAATGAAAACAAAATACCTAGGAATGTATTTAACCAAGGAGGTGAAAGACCTCTACCGGGAAAACAATAAAACACTGAAGAAGGACATTACAGAGGATGTAAACAGATGGAAAAATATACCACGCTTATGGATCAGAAGAATCAACATTGTTAAAATGCCCATACTACCCAAAGTGATTTACTGATTCAATGCAATCCCCATTAAAATACCAATGTCATTTTTGACAGATCTAGAAAATGTAATTCTACACTTCGTATGGAACCAGAAAAGAGCCTGAATAGCCTTAAGCAAAAGTAATGAATTGAGAGGTATCACTTTACCAGACTTCAAGCTAATACTGCAGGCTATAGTAACTAAAACAGCATGGTACTGGCACAAGAACAGAACAAACATAGACCAATAGAACAGGATTGAGAACCCAGATATAAAACCATCCTCATATAGCCATATGATCTTTTAAAAAGCAGACAAAAACATACACTGGGGAAAAGAATCCCTATTCAATAAATGGTGCTGAGAAAATTGGATAGTCACATGTAGAAGACTGAAACAGAATATGCATCTTTCACCTCTCACAAAAATCAACTCACGGTGGATAACAGACTTAAACCTAAGGCATGAAACTATAAGAATTCTAGAAGAAAATGTTGGACAAACTCTTACAGAGATTGGCGTAGGCAAAGAATTTATGAAGAAGATCCCAAAGGCAATCACAGCAACAATTAAAATAAACAAATGGGACCTGATCAAATTAAAAAGCTTCTGCACAGCCAAGGAAACAATCAATAGAGTGAATAGACAACCCACAGAATGGGAGAAAATATTTGCATGCTACATATCTGACAAAGGGCTGATAGGCAGAATCTAAAAAGAACTCAAGCAAATAAGCAAGAAAAAAAAATCAAATAATCCCATTAAAAAGTAGACAAAAGACATGAACAGAAGCCTTTTAAAAGAAGATAAACTAATGGCCAATAAACATATGTAAAAATGCTCAATGTCCCTAATCATCAGGGAAATGCAAATCCAAACCACAATGAGACATCACCTAACTCCAGTGAGAATGGCTTTTATCAAAAAATACCAAAATAGGGACTGGGCCTGGTGGCTCATGCCTGTAATCCTAGCACTCTGGGAGGCCTAGGTAACCAAATCGTTTGAGCTCAGGAGTTCGAGACCAGCCTGAGCAAGAGCGAGACCCCGTCTCTACTAAAAAATAGAAAGAAATTAGCTGGATAACTAAAAATATACATATAAAACAATTAGCCAGGCAGGGTGGTGCATGCCTGTACTCAGGAGGCTGAGGCAGTAGGATTGCTTGAGCTCCGGAGTTTGAGGTTGCTGTGAGCTAGGCTGATGCCATGGCACTCTAGCCCGGGCAACAAAGTGAGACTCTGTCTAGAAAAAAAGAAAAAAAATACCAAAATAACAATTGCTGGCGTGAATGCAGAGAGATAGGAACACATATAATGTTGGTGGGACTGCAAACTAGTACAACATCTATGGAAAGTAGTATGGAGATACTTCAAAGAACTACAAGCAGACCTACCCTTTGATCTAGCAATCTCACTACTGGGTATTCACCCAAAGGAAAAAAAAGTACATTTTATAAAAAAAGACATCTGCACACAAATGTTTATAGCAGCACAATTCATAATTGTAAAGATGTGTAAAAAACCTAAGTGCCCATCAATGCATGAGTAGATTAACAAAATGTGGTATATATACACCATGGAGTATGACTCAGCCATAAAAAAATGGTGAATTAATATCTCTTGTATTAACCTGTATGGAACTGGAGACCAGTCTTCTCAATGAAGCATCACAAGAATGGAGAAACAAACATCACATGTCCTCACCATTAAATTGGAACTAATCAAAGAACAACAACAACAACAACAAAAACTAGGCATGGATTTCAAAATTGTTTTACACCTAAATAAACTTGTACTAACTTGTAATCTGTCTGAGCAAGGTCTAGTTTGAGGCACTAAAAAGGCTAAGATATCAGTGTGAAAATGTTTGAAAAGAGCCCCTATCACAGTGACACGAATTTTGTTAAAATTAAAGAAAGAACAAACATCAAATTTAGGGTAAAACTTGGGTGAGAGAATGGCGGAATCATTGACGCTATAAGAAAAGCTTTGGGAGACAGTGCCCCCAAGAAATTAGCAGTTTACAAATGGTTAACTTGTTTTATGAGAGATGAAAAAATTTTGACAATAAAGCCTGCAGTAGCAGACCATTCCCATCAATTTTCAAGGAAAAATTAATCTGGCTCATGCCCTAATGGAAGAGGATCAAAGATTAACAGCAAAAATTATAACCAACACTGCAGACATCTCAACTGGTTCAGCTTATACAATTCAGACTGTAAAGTTAAAGTTGAACAAATTTTCCACTCAATGGACGCCAAAACCATTGCACCCAGATCAGCTGCAGACAAGAGCAGGACTTTCAATGGAAATTTTAAACAACTGGGATCAAGATCATGCAGCATTTCTTCAAAAACATTGTAACAGGAGATGGAACACGGCTTCACCAGTACAATCCTGAAGACAAAGCACAACCAAAGTGACGGCTACCAAGGGGTGGACATGTCAAGTCAGAGCAAAAGTGTACTGGTGGAGAGCAAAAGTCCTGGCAACAATTTGGGGATGCGCAAGGCATTTCGCTAGTTGGCGTCTGGAGGACCAAAGGACAACAACATCTACCCTGTTCTGAGAGTGTTCTGAGAAAGTTGGCCAAAGTTTTAGCATAAAACCTCCAAGAAAGCTTCACCAGAGTTCTCCACCATGACAGTGCCCCTGCTCATTCCTGTCATCAGATGAGGACAATTTTGCAAGAGTTTTGATGGGAAACACTAGGCATCCACCTAACAGTCCTGATCTGCCTCCTTCTGACTTCTTTTTATTTCCTAATCTTAAAAACTCTGTAAAGGGTGCCCGTTTTTCTCCAGTAAACAATGTAAAAAAGACGGCAATGCATGGTTAAATTCCCAGGACCCTCAGTTCTTTAGGGCTGGACTAAATGGCTAATATCATTGCTTACAAAACTATCTTGAACTTGATGGAGCTTATGTTGAGAAATAAAGTTTACATTTTTTATCTTAATCTTTTAATTCCATTTTCCCACAAATTTTTGAAGTCCCTTTCTGCTCACAATTCTGTAGTCTGGGCAGGGCTCAGCAGGGATGGCTCATCTTGGCTCCATGTGGTGGGCTGGGTCACCCTCATGGGTACATTCAGCTGGGAGCTTGGTTGGGGCTGGAACATCCAAGGTGGCTTCATTCACCTGCTGGGTACCTATGCTGGGATGGCTGGACAGGTTGGGGGCTAGCTGGAAATCTCTCTGTCTCTTTCCCACCCCCCTTCCACTTGCTGCATGATCTTTCTCAGCAGGGTGGCTGCACCTCTTTGCATGATGGGTCAGGACTCCAAGAGAGGGATGGTGGAAGCTGGCAGAGCCCCTGAGGCCCAGGTCTGGAAGGGGCCCAGCATCACTTCCACCACACTCTACTGGTCTAAGCAAGTCCCAGGCCAGCCTAGATTCAGGGCAAGGGAAATAGACTCTACCTCATGGTGGGAGGAGCAGCAGATAATTTGTGATGGGACACAGACTTGTTTCTGAGAATCTCCCCTTTGCATGGCAGGTGTCATGTACTTTTTGCAGGTCTCTCACCTTTTCAACGGTAAGTCCTTCCAGGAGGTTGGGGAGGCCCCAGGGGGCACTCTGCCTCATTGCGCCTTCGTCCCCACAGAGGGAGAGAATATCAGCACGGGGCTTCTGTGGAGGGACTCCACTCCCTGCTGGCTCCAGCTCAAAGATCTAAAGGCCAAAGTTAGTTGGACTTAGGAGAGTCAACTCTGGCTGGCCACAAGAGTGGGAGTGGCCAGGGCGGGCCACTGGGGCTGGAGGCATCATGCATTTTCTGAAAGGGGGCTGGGCCCTTGCCTCAGCCTGGGCATTTTTAGGCAACTGTTTCAGTTCTGGTTTTTAAAAGTCTCCAAAATAAGTGAGACTTAAGTTAGAAATTTGTTTTCTTCTCATGGAATGGTGTGACACAGATAGGGCCTCGGCTCTGTGGGGTCACCCAGAGGCCCAGCCTCCTCTGTCCTGCTGCCTCTCCCATCCCCAGAGACTTTGCCCCCACCCATGGGATGCAAGATGGTTCCCCCACCCAAGCACGTGTCAAGCATTAGGGAGCCCAGATGGAGGAAGATGGACATCCCCTTCACTTTAAGGATACATCTCCCAGGTTATCCACTCGTAGCCCATTGGTCACAACTTAGTCACATGGCCACACTTGGCTGCAAGGGAGGCTGGGAGATGTGGTCTTTGTTCTGGGTGGCCATGCACCCAGCTCAAAGCTGAGGGTTCTGTTACCTGATAACAGGAATTCTCAACCTATTTTGAATCCTGGGCCCCTCTGGCACCTGGGAAAGCCTGTGGACCCTTTCCCTGAGCAATATTGTCAGATGGTCAAAGTAAACCATACAGGTTGGCAACAGTAACTGATTATACTGAAATGCGGTTACCAAAATATATTTAAATAATAAATTTGTGATTTAGAAAAATGTGTGCTTTTGTATTAATGCATTCTATAGCAAGACCATGTGGCAGATCCACTAGCCACTGTCATTTTGAAGTGGTGGTGAGGATAGGGGATAGTTCAAGAAGAGGCAATAACTGCAATGTGACGTGAAAACTCCTGCAGTTTCTCACGACAACACAATCGGTGGTATTGTTAACATATTTTGGTTTGTCTACATTTGCAAATGAAGAAGATGGTACATTTCATTCAGGTTAGTGAGGATAAAAATGTCATCTTTATCTGGTCCCAGTTCTCAAGCTCCGTGAATTCCACGGCCAGGATCCCAAGGGCAGCTCAGATTCCGGGGGAGGGCTCAGTCTCTGATGGTTCCTTCCCAGAGGGAGGTTGGGAGCGAGGACCCGTCGACCCCACTCTGCTTTGAGATCAGGTGCCTCCCTGGCCCTGCAGGGCCTGGTGGACACCAGGGGGCTCTTTGTGTGTCCAGTTTCCCGCCGGCTGCTGTGACAAATGACCACAGACCGGGTGGCTTTGAGCAACAGAAACGCAATCTCTTACATTTGTGAGGCCTGAAGCCCCCAACCAAGGTGCTGGCAGGGCCACACTCTCTCCGGAGACTCCAGACAGGCTCCTTCCTTTCCTCTTCCAGCTCCTGGTGGTCGCCGGCTACCCTCGGCTTCTAGGTACAACTGGCCTCTGCCTCTGTCTCCACCTGGTGCTCTCCTCTGCGTGTCTCTGTCTCTGCTTTCTCTTTCTACAGTGACACGAGTCACTGTGCTAGGGGCCCACTCTGATCCGTATGACCTCCTCTTCCTTTCCAACAATTACATCTGCAAAGACCATATTCCCAACTAAGGTCACGTTCACAGGTACCAGGAGTTAGGACTTGAGCACATATTTAGGGAGGACACAGTTCAATCTGCAACACCTGCCTTGGACAATTTCAGAGGACCAGAGGAGTCAGGGTTTCTAGAGGAATGCCTCACCTTAGCGGGAGGAAACTGAGGCCCAGGGAGGGAGCTTACAACACTAGCTGGTGACCATCTCATCAAGATGCAGGGTCTGAGGACAGAAGTCGTATCCAATGCACTGCACCGCCTCAGCATCTAGCAAGTGCCTGGGACGTGGTTGGTGCCCAGTAATAAGTGTGAATGAATGAATGAGTAGGAACCGGGTTGCTACACCCAGGCCAATGGTCTTTTCACCATCTCGTGGCTGTTGGCCTTACGTTACAACAGGTGCATTGGCATCTCTGGTAATTGCTGTAATGCAGTTTCTGTAGCAAACTCCCACATTTCAGTGGTTTACCGGGATAAAAGTTTATTTCTTGCTCACCTACCTGTCCAGTGTGGATGTTTCTCTGGGGCAGAGCCACGTGATGCCTTGGGGCTCCAGGTCCCTTCCTCTCCTGGCTCCACTGTCTCCTGGGACGAGGGGTCATCAAACACTTTCTGCAAAGGGATAGATAATAAATATTTTCAGCTATCTGGGCCACACTGTCCCTGTGGCAACTACTCGGCTCTGCACCGTGGCAGGAAAGCAGCCACACACAATACGCAAGCAATAGGTGTGGCCAGCGTTGACCCATGGTGGGTCGGAGCTGGTCCACGAGCCACAGTTTGCCAGCCCCTGTCCTGGGACCTCAGGCCGCTTCCTCTCAGCCAGCCGCCAGGACAAGACAGGGAGGAGAGGGCCTTGTCTCGGTCATCGCGGCTCTTCCACGCACGCTCTCTGGGCAAGCGCAGGGCCAGGGCCCCGCCCGGCTCTCCGGAGGCTGGGAAATAGGCCCCGGCATGACCAGCTGTGCACCAGCGGTGACTCGGCGCCAGGTGACATGGCAGCCAGGGTGGCCTGGGTCACACCACAGCAACAAACAGCCCCCAACACGTAGTGGCTTAAAGCAACAAACTTTTCCTTTCTTCCGGGCTCTGGGCGCAGCCGGAGTGAGAGGAGGATGCTAGTTGCCACAGCTGCTCAGGGGGCCGGGCGGACGGAGCGGCCGCCTGGCCACGTCGCCGTGACGGCAGAGGCAGGGCCAGGAGCTTGCCGTCTCCACCCAGAAGCGGCCACTCCACTGGTCAGTGAGTCCCGCAGCCGCGCCTGGGTCCCAATGTTCCCACGCTCCCAGAAGGGAGGACACGGGCCCCGTCCTGACCCAGAGGAGCCGACTCTCTGGGGGGCAGTGGGCTCCTCCAACCCGTGCTGGTGCCCGAGAGGAGGAGCCCGTCTTGCTTGCCTGTCACAGAGGTCAGGGGCCCAGCGGCCCCCGAGCGACTGGTTTCCGGGGTGGAAAGAGCCGCGGCGGGGAGACAGCTGTTTGCTGAAGGTCCCGACATCAGGGCCTGGCGCTCCCACCTGGGCACCTGGAGAGAAGGCGGCTCTGGGCCAGAAGTCCCACAGTGGCGCGCTTTGTGACCCAATGAATGGGGAGTAAATGTCGTGGGCCCGGGCGCCACCCGAGGGAGACCCCGGGAGACGTGGGGACTTGGACAAGTGAAGTGACAGTCCAGCTGCCACGGCACGTGGCCAGATTGGCGTCCCGTCTCCCAGGAGGCTGGGCCCGAAGGTGGGTCTGGAGAGCACAGCCACCTGCTGGGGTGGCTCCTGCCTACCAGGGTCCCCAAGGACACCCCGTCCTCTCAGGCACCACGGTCACCAGCCCCCAGCACGGCCCGCACTGATGCCGCCTCCTGGCGTCTGTGCCTTGTGTGGCTCCTCCCTCATCGCGTCAGGGCTGCTCCATGTGGCCAGTAAACATGTGACGAAAGTGACAGCGGATGGCCACCGAGGTACTGCCACTCGCGCCTGGCTCTCCCTGGGATCGCTGCTCTGGAGGAAGCCAGCTGCCACGCTGGGGGGACACCCAGCAGCCCCGCAGGGGCCCCCTGTGGCGAGGGGCTGAGGCCTCCCGCACAAAGCCCCGTGAGGGAGCCACTTCCTCCAGCCCCAGTCAAGCCTTCGGCTGCGGCGGCAGCCCCGCCAGCCTCTCCATTCCGGCATCACGGAGAACCTCGGCCAGGAACCCCAGTGAAGCTGCTCCCCCGTTCCTGACGCAGAGCTGCCGTGTGAGACAGTAAGCGTCCACTGTTGTTTTCAGCTTCTAGGTTTGGGGCTGATTTACCGTGCAACAATCGATGACTAGCGCAGACACCCTTTCCATCGACTGAACGCTTGTGTGTGAATGCTTTACAGCTTGCCCTGGTCTCAGCATCACAGAATTCCTGAAGGTAGGTATATCTCACAGACGAAGAGACAGAGGTTCAGAGAGGACCAGTGACTTGTCAAAGTCCCACAGCAAGGCAGGGGTACGGATTCGCATTCCAAAGCCAGATCTGTCAGCTCCAAAGCCTCCTCCCCTTGTGTTTTCCTCCCTCTTTCACTTGCTTTGGAAGTAGAGGGGCTGCCCGTCTACAGGGGCACCGCCAGAGTTCAGGCCTGCCGAGACATTTCAGTGGCACAGAGAATTCTTTGGAGTAACGACTGTAAGAACAACTGGTATTTTTCTTTAGTTTCTCAGGGCTGCTATAATAGACAACTGCAAACGCAGTGGCTTAAAAGAACAGGAATTAATTCTCTCACAGTTCTGGGGGCCAGGAGTCCAAAATCAAGGTGCTGGCAGGGCTGCGGTCCCCCTGAAGGTGCTAAGGGAGAATCCTGCCTTGCCTCTTGAGCTTCGGTGGCTGCTGGCGCACCTTGGCTTGTGGCCGAACCACTCCATCTCTGCCTCCACCTTCGCACGGCCTTCCCCCCTGGGAGGTCTGAGTCTCCCCCTTTTCTGTCTCTTACAAGGGTACCTGTCATTAGGTTTAGCACCCACCCTCGTCCAGGATGGTCCCAGCTTGATCCTTACCGTAATGACAACCGCAAAGACCCTTATCCCAAATAAGGTCACATGCGAGCTTCTAGGTGCACGTTCATTCGTAGAGTGAGGGCGACACGATTCAACCCGGTGCACATTTCTCCCACGTGTCACTGTTCGCAGAATGCCTACGCTTCCGAGCAAACCTGCCGGGCAGGTCACTGTTCCCTGCAGACGGCTGTGAAGCGGGCACTCGGACCTGCCCACAGTCTCACAGCAAGCGGTGGCAGACTCAGGATTCACGCACGGGGACTGTGACTCTGGGCCCCGGGCAGGCGAGGCGGGCCGCCCAGGCCCTCAATGCCACGCTGCTGACTCCCAGGCCAGGGCTGCAGCTGGGATGGGGTCCTGGCCTCCCCCGGAGCAGGTGTGGCAAGAGCTCACGCTGCAGGTGGCTGCCCCGAGGGCCTCCCCAGGTGGGCTCCGAGGCCATCAGACCCTGGTAATGATCGGGGAGCTCGGCTTGCAGTTCCCTAATGGTCCATTAAAGACGAGCTGGGGCCTAATGATTACAGGGAAAGTTCAACTGCCTTCCCCTTTGAAATCCACAAAGGCTGCGCAGGTAACGGGCTTGAGCCCAGCGTTTGAAGTGGCGGTCCTCCCGGGAACATCTGGCAGGCTGTGCCACCACACTACAAACGCTCCCAGCACGGCTGGCCCTCGGAGGCTGTGCGGGCCAAATATCAGGGCCAGCTTCTGCTTTCTGCTTTGGTTTTGACTCACCCCAAATGCAAGGGTGCTCACTTCTGCGTCTCTTTGGCGGTAGGTAGGTGGGGGTGGGGGTCTTTCTTTTTATTTTTCTCCGAGCAGAACTTCAGAGAGCAATAACACCAAAGGAGCAGCGTTGCCTCATTAACTCGGGATTAGGGCCGAGCCGAACGATGACTGCAGATTCTCGCAACAGGTGAAACAAATACCCCGTCGGGAGCGGAGAGCCACCGTGACCAGCGCCCCGTTGCAAGAGTCTGGGCTTTGTTTGGGGGATCAGCAAGCACCTCATTTTCCAATCACCCATGTGCTCGACAAATACTTACCAAGCACCTACTGTGTGCCAGGGATGGGGAGGAGACAGTCACGAGAGACACTGGGGCTCTGTGCTAGAGGCACAGCATGTGGGAGAGAAATAATAACCAGCAACAGAATCAGTGCATGAGATGATTTGGGGGAGGGGGAGTAATAAATGCTTTGAAAAAAATAAGGAATGACAATGGTGGTGTTTGCAGATATCACTTTAGCTGCAGAGGAGGGAGAAGCCAATACGTTAGCTGAGATCTCCACGCGAGGGAGACGCAGCCCTGCAGAGACCTGCAGGAAGAGCATCCCAACAGGTGCAAAGGCCCTGAGGTATAAAGCACTCGGAAACTTGCAGAACCAGCCTTGAAAGGACCGTGTGGCTGGAGGGTGGTGAGCACACAGAGGACATGGCAGAGGCCCGACCCCACAGGGCGCCTGGCCCTTGTTCTGTGTGTTGGATGCCACCGGAGGGGTGAGCAGGGGAGTGACTTAGGTTTTAGGCATCTTGCCTGGGAGTGTCTGGTTTCTCAGATGGCTTTCCCAGAGAGCACCATCAGACTGGGAGTGTCCGGCAGGGCTGGTGCTGCCTCTTATCCGTAGTTCCAACACCCAGTCTGGAGCCTGGCACACAGTAGGGCCTCAGCACATGTCAGCTTACCGGATCAGATTCAGGCCTGCTACAAGGGAGAAAGTTGCCAGAGGGCCTGGCGTGTTCTCCAAGGTCGCTTGTGGAAGATGTGGCTGGTTTGGAGAGAGCCCCGTGCAGCCAGCGTCCCCTCCCAGCCCAGGCAGGAAGACCAGCGCCTGCTGCCACTCAGGTCCGGGCCCGCTGAGGGAACCGGGCTGGTGCAAAGGCCCGAACCCTCCCCTTCCTGCCTCGGCCGGTCTCCAGGGCTTCCTAGACTCTCACGAGGGGCTGAGCAGGCACTCCACGGCGTTAGGTGCAACAAAGGCATGCATGAATGAAGAAATGAATGAATAAGTGAGTGAATGCCATCCCACTGGTCTAGGGAGGAAGGGTATTCCCGGGCCTGGAATACCTTCCCCCGCTCTTTGTAGATCCCTCCTGGGCTGGCTTCCTGGCAGGAAGGGACAATTTGGGGAGATATGCAGACCATTTGGGCCGGGGAGGGGGCTCCCCTGCCCGCCCTGTCCTCGCCACTGCCCACGGGGACCAGAGAGGGGGCGGGCACCCCGGCTCTCACTCCACGCCCCCGCATCCTGCGCTGGGCTGGCAGGACTTTCAGAGAAACCCGGATGCCTCTTGCTGCTTTTTCCTGCTCTGAAACTTTTTCTGGTTACAAAAGTTTTCTGTGGAAATTGCAGAAATAACTGAGAGCAAACATGCGGACACACAGTCAGGTGCACACACACACACACACGCACACACAAAGTCCTCTGTCATCCCAACCCAAAGAGGATGAGCACGAGCGTTTTTGTGTCTGTCCTTCCAGAACTTCTAGGCATAATCACATTCGTTTTTGTTGTTTAAACACCTTGCATTTCAAACCATCGCTAACCTGCTTTTTTCCCTTAATATCTTGGAAACATCTTTCTGCAGCAGTGACTACCTTACTATGTTATTCTCAACGCTACAGAATATAAACCTGTCCCCTTTCAGTGGTCACCGAAGCTGTTTCCTTTTGTGAGTGTAACAACTGTTTTTATAGAAAATACAGTAACATAGGATTTACCATTTTATCCATTTTTAAGTGCACACGTCAGTGGCATTTAGTACATTCACAATGTTGCACAACCACCACTGCTGTCAATTCTAGAACATTCCATCACCCCAAAAGGAAGCCCCTGCACTTGTCATTCCCTCTCCCCCGGTCCCTGGTAGCCACTAGTCCGAGTCCTGCCTCTATGGGGGTGCCTGTCCCGGACACGTCATATAAAAGGGATCGTGGACGTGTGGCCTTTCATCCGGCTCCTTTCTCTCCGCACCACGTGTTTCAAGTTCACCCACATGGTAGCCCGTGTCAGTGCTCCGTTTCTTTGCGTGGCCAAGGAACATCCCATCGCATGGCTGGACCACGTTTTGCTAGCCACGCAGCCACCGCCGGCCACATGGGCGGTTCCCACATCTTGCGTATGGTGAACGGCGCTGCGGGGCACAGCCGTGTGCAGGTTTAGTGCAGACAGATGTTTTCGGTGCCTTGGGGACCGTCTAAGAGGGGCACTGCTGGGTCATATGGTCCTTCCTCGATTGCTTCCTGGAGGAACTGCCATTCTGCCCTCCCTCCAGCGAGTGTGACAGCTGTGCACGCCCGCCATCGTCCCCTCCGGCCGAGAGCCTGGAGCGTGAGTAGCTGGGGGTGGAGATCCATGCTCTTCCCGCTTTGCCCTGTGCTGCCAAAGTGCCCCCCAGAGAGCCGGTGCCAGCTCACACTCTGGGTGGGGGCTCTCTTCAGTCCCCCAGGGCCTTCTGCGGGCGACCGGCACCTTGAAGTGACATGGAAGACCCTGGGGCTGTGGACACGTCCTTCCCCTCTTTGGGGCCCTCACTCAGCTGCCAGGGTCTGGGCTGGCCCTGGCACACCTGAGGCTGCCCTGAGAGTTGAGGGACAGCTTGGGGAGAACTTGGCGGGCCAGGGCTCCACAGGTGACATTGGCCCATGGGCTGGCCGGGGAGGGGAGGGCCGTCGGCTGTACAGAGGAACTGCCATCCTCTGTAAGTCGCCGATGTGGAGGGCTGGGACAGGCATGGGGGAGATGGGGGGAAAAGGGGTCCTCAGCCCCTCTGGGGGGTGCTTGGGGGACTGGAGCCGACTGCCAAGGGGAGAGGTGATATGTGAGTCATTTTAGCAGACATTTCCCAAGTGCAGGGGGCCCGGGCTAAGAGCAGGGGCGAAGAGATGAAGAAGAGGAGTTTGGAATATTCCAGACAGAGGGAATGGTTGTTTCTGGCTAGAAAGATGCTACAAATGACCATGATGGGGTCGAGGGCAGGCCAGGAGTCGGGGGCCAGCCCTGCGCCTGAGGTTGGCAGTCTCCATGAACAGGACTTCTGGGGACCCCAAGAGTGAGGAGACACATGCGCTGACACTCCCGGGCGGGGGTCCTGAGCCCCATGAACCACAGCTGCAGAGGCCAGGGGCACCATCTGGGCGGTGGACAGAAGGTGTCCGGAGGTTGGCCTGAAGGAGAGAAGAGCAGGAATTAGGAGGGACGTCCGGGCTGGAAAAGATCGGGACAAGGCGTGGAGGTGGCTCTGTGCGGGGACAGCGAGGGCCAGGCTGGCGAATGCTGGTCACAAAGTTATGACCCATCGTGGTGCCCCGAGCAGCCTGGCCCACTGTGGGAGGCTGAACCCCCCTGCGGTGCTGCCCAGCGAGGGGCAGAGAGGGACAGCGGGGTGGCTGCAGGGGCCTGCTGCTGAGAGATGCCTCTCATGGCCACTGTCCCTGCCTAGCCCTGGTGCCATCAGGGCAGTCTGGTCCGTGCTTGGGCCAGATGCCCTTGGTGATCTCTTTCCTTCCTCTTTTATGGGTTTTGAGTCTTGCCCGGGCCCGAGGGGGTTACTCGGAACAGTGCTTTGTAGTTCAATAGACACTTTCATCTGCAGCCCTTGGAGGACTTTGCAAACCCGGCTTAATTAAGGGCCCCAGCACCTCCAGCCTCCTAAGTACTGTTTGCAGCTGGACGGTGCACAGAACAGAGGGATTAAGTGATTTGTCCAAGATTGCACAGCAGAGCTGGGAAGGTCCCCGCAGGGGGCAGGGCTGCCCCGGGCTTCCCCCTGATGCCTTCTTTCTCTGCTCGTTGCGTCTTGCCCTGCCCTGCAGCCGGCCGGACGGGGCAGTCCCTGACGCTGACGGCCAGGCGGGGACCTTTCGGGGACAGGGCATCCGAAGGCGAGGGTGGATCACTGGGCCTGGAATCTGCTCCCACGGGGCCGTGGGGCCCTGCAGGGCTGCCGCTGGCTCCAGCCTCTGGGCGCTGGGCCGGCAGGGGTGAGGGGGCCGGGCAGAGATGCCTGAGTGCGGGGAGGGGTGTGAGGGGCCCCCGTCCTGCTGGGAAATTCCTGGCGTTCTTTCTTTGGGCCTGTGAGCTCATGTGGTGGGTGCATTTTATAAACCGGAAAATAAGTCATTCACTGAAAAGTAGAAAAACAGATGCATCTCCGGCCCGGGGCATAGTGGTCATCACGGTTCAGGGCAGGGAGCTGGGCAGCACGGTGGTCGCAAAGCCCCTATCGTCTGCCCCTCTGCCGCCGGCACCCCCACCTCCCAGCTCCCCTCTCCTAGCGGGCACCCACCTCGCCCGCCTGGGTCGTGTGGGAGCCTCCCTGCTGCCTGTCCCACCAGTTCCCAGCCCGACAGGCAGGGGACCCTCTGACAGCCCCAGCTGTATCTGGGCCCTGCAGTGCTCGAAGCCACCCGAGGGCGCCTGCTTCACCCCAAGCAAAAGCCCAAGGCCCCCACCTCCCGGCCCTCCTCTTCCTTCTTCCCCTTTTCCCTCCTCCCATCCTCCTTCCTCCCCTCCTCGCTGCACCTCCCGCAGCCACCCTGGCCTCCACCCTGCTCCAGCCAGCTGTGCCTCTTGCCCGGCACAGCCTCACCCGCAGCCTCTGCTGCTCCTGCCTTCAGCCGTGCCCAAGGGCCACTTGCTTTCCCAGCAGGGCCTCACCGACCCCTGGCAGCGGCCCTCCGGTGCTGCCAGCCTCGCCTGGCGCACGGTGGCAGCGGGAGGTGCGCTCAGTCCGGCACGCCCCCCCGGCCTCCTGGCAAGAGCTGAGCGGGCACGGGGAGGACCCGGCGGTCGCCAGTGCGCTGAGAATCCAGAGCCGGCTGTGGGACGTCCCAGGGATAGAGAGCAATGTCGGGGAGAGCCAGATCCCAACTCCCGGGGGCAGGCAGGGCCCGGCAGAGCCTCGTGCTCAGGGCGGGGGGTGACGGGCTGGCCCAGCCGTCCCCCGCCGGGCTTTGCAGTGTCAGGGTCCAGCCTGAGAGACAGGGAGACCCCAGAAGGCGGCAGGACAGCAGAGGAGCAGGAGCCAGCGAAGGTCTGTGAGGCGCTGCGGGGTGGTCCTGGGGAGAGGGGACAGAGAGATGGGGTGAGCAGGGAGAGGGGACAGAGAGATGGGGTGAGCCTGAGACGGATGCTGCTCGGCACACTGCTGGCCGGCTGCGCCCCCTACACAGACACCCGTGACCCTAGGGGGCCCACAGCGCAGCTGGCGGTGGCGGACTCCTGGACAGCTCCCGGGCCAGGACCACGCAGCAGCAGCAGCAGCAGCGTCTGGGTAGCTCAGCCCACAGCCCCGGCCCTGCCTCGCCCCTTCCCGGCCTGGTCTCAAGCGTCACAGTCCCTTCAAAAACCAGCCCTGGGAAAAGGGTCGTGGCAGAGGCTCCAGCAAGAAGAGCTGGGAATTAGGGTCGCTATATCTAACGAGTAAAAACAGGACGCCCAGTTAAGTCTGAACTGCAGATAAATACGGAACAATTTGCTGCTATAAGTATATCCCATGCGGTTGTTGGGATATACTTACACTGAAAAGTTATTTATCTCAAACTCCTGTGCCGAGCAGGAGATGGAGGTCCTAGAATCCGAAGATGTTCAGGGACAGAGATGGACAGTAGGAGTGACCAAATCTCATTTTACAGAAAAGGAAACTGAGGCCCTCGCAGGTGGGCTGACTTGCTCAAAGTCCCACTTGGCGTTGGCAGCTAAGCCAGGGCGCAGCCAGGTGTCCCGACCTCTGCTCTCTTTGCACGTCACCCACTGCCTGGAGCAGGGGTGGCCCTCTGGCCAGCCTTGCCCGGGCCGCGCGGCTTCCAGCCTCGGCTCCTGGCCCCTGAGCCTGACCTGGCCCCTCTGCCACTCTCCCTGATCCTTATTAGTCAAAGCTCCGGCCACTGGGCACCCCAGAGGCCCTGCGTTTGCACATGAATAGGGGGAGATTTCCTGAGACCATCTTGCCATGAAAATGCACATTTCTCACCAAAAGGTTCCACTTGGGCACCACAGACCCCAGCAAACAGCCAAGCTGATCCTGGCCCAGCCGTGAAGGCGGCTGGACCCTCCCAGGGGTCCAGGCCCGCTAGAAAGAGCCCACTCAGGCATCTGCAGGGAGCCGGCACCCTGGAGTCCCCAAACATACCCGGGGCCCTCACAGCAGACAGGGGAGAACAGTGTCCGGAGCCCCTCCCAGACTGGAGCCCCCCGGGACCCATTCTTCAGGGCCGTGGGAGAACCGAGCATCCAGTGCCTCTCCGTTTGTGCTCACTCGTTCACTCAACAAACACTCATCCGCTGGGAGCTGGGGGCTCCTCTAGGAGCTGGGGGCGTGGCGGTGAGGGGACAAATGAGATGGGCAGGGACTTGCTCTCCTGCGGCTCGGAGTCCAGGGCAGACACACGCGGAGGGTCTGGGCTGCGGGGCGGGGCCGGGCAGGAACGCAGGCCGGGCGTGGGTGGGGGCATCTGGAAGGCCTGCGTCGCTGGGCTCAGGGAGGACCGCTGAGACCCGGGGCAGCAACACTCCAGGCGGACCGCAGAGGCCCTGGGCCCGGACGGGCTTGGCACGTGGCAGGAAGGGACGGCTGGGGTGGCCGGACAAGGTGGAGAGGGCGGCAGTGGCAGCAGCCTTGTAGGATGGGCGAGGAGAGCCGGCTGGTCTCCCCCCACCCTCTCGGGACTGGCTTTCAGGGCCCACCTTGCCCAGGTGTACGTCTCTGCTCTCCGCCCACTCCGTGCGTGGGCCCAGCACCCGCCGGGGTCAGCCAGGCCAGCCCTCTGCGCCCGTGTCCAGAGCCCAGCCGGGCGGCGAGGTGGCGTGGGTCCATTTCTGCTCCACGCTGGGGCTTGAATGGTGTCCCCAGAAAGGTTTGTCCACGTCCTCACCTGGAACCTGGGAGTGCGGCCTTGTTTGGAATGTTAGCAGGTGTCATTCGGCTGCGTATATCGAGACGAGACCGTCGCGCATTCCGAGTGGGACCCGAGTCTGATGGCAGGTGTTTTTGTAAGGGAAGAGAAGGGGGAGCAGGACCGCAGAGAAGTCACATGAAGACAGAGGCCGAGCTGGAGGGACGTAGCCAGGGGCGTCCCCAGCCCTGGGAGGGTGGGCAGGAAGGAGCCTTTGGAGGGACCACAGCTCTGCCAACGCCTTGGTTCCAGGCGTCTGGCTTCCAGAACTGCGAGAAAATAAGTTATTTATTTATTACTATTATTTAAAGCCCCCCAGTTTGTGAGATCCACTGAGGCAGCCCCGGGAGGCCGACGCACCACACTCTGCGCCTTACACCTGGGCCTGTGGACGCGGGGCCCGACACCTCCCAGCGCCTGCCTTTCCAGCCCGGGCGATCTCTCGGGCCTGCCGCTGGCAGGAAGGGGCCTGGGGAGAGTCTGGAGCTGTAGAGGTTTGGGGACCAAATACAGCCCCCCCAAGCAGGAAGAGCGTGGGTAGGTAACTTCTGCTGCTGTTAGTGTAGTTTTCCTCACCTGCAAAATGAGGGGGCCACAGCCCTCCCTCATGGGGTCCTCGGGGCCTCTCTGGGGTCCAGGGGCCCCCAGAACCCTCCAGCCTAGGGACAGTGGCCCCGGCTGGGCTCCAGGCATCGGGTGGAGGGGCGTTGACTGGGGACTATTTGAGTCCATTAACACATTCTGGCAACAAATGCAGCCCTAATCACATTAGCTCTGAAGTACAAAGCAGGCCTGGCCCTGGAGCTGGTTTCAAAGGGTCAGGCTCGGCATGTTCTGGGGTTTTCTCCAGGTTCTGTTTGCTCCTCTCTCTAAATCCACAGCCTCCTGGGCTGGTGTCAAGGAACGAGGAAGGGCCCAGGGCCTCCCTGGGGAGTGCCAGTGTGTCTGGGGGCCACGGACAAGGAGCCAGACTGCCCCTCCCCCTGCCCCGCCCAGGCAGGTCTGGGTGCCCGGCCTGGCCCCGGAGCCTGTCAGGGTGCGTAGCAGCCCCCTGGCGCCCCGATCCGGGGCTCCGCTGTCAGCGTGGCTGGCGCACACCACGGCCCCACCCTGCACCTGCGGGGTAGTCACAGAGGATCGAGGACGCCCCAGGTAGAAAACGGGCTCCGTGGTGACGGCCAGGGGCTGTGGAACACAAAGGCCTGGGTCCCGGTCTGCTCTGTCACTCACCGAGCAGGGGACCCTGGACAAGTGGCTCCACGTCGCCTATGGGGCAGCGATAACTGAAGGGGCACAGGGAGAGGGCTGTGTGCAACTCACGGGCAGTGGCCGCTGCACACGAACACGGAAAGGGTGTGTGACAGGCTGAACTGTGTCCCCAGACGCATCTCCACGGAGCCATCAAGGCAAAAGGAGGTCACATGGGCGGTCCCTAATCGAATCCGACTGTGTCCTTATAAGAAAAGGGCACATCCAACCTCAGCTTAGAGAAAAAAAAAGATAAACAGAAAAAAAAATAAAATGTTAAAAACTAATAAAAAATTTAAAAAAAAAAAAAGGAAAAGGGCACAGACGCACAGGAGGGACGACCGTGCGGGGACACTGGGAGAGGTCAGGAGGCCCCAGCCCTGAGACCCCTTGCTCTCTGACCTCCGGCCTCCCGAAGGCGCGACAACACGGAACGCCCTTTGGGCCCGGTGCGAGGCGCCGTGTGGGGCAGCCCGGGCACCCCCGCGGACGCCTCTCCCAACTCTCCCTTCCTTCACGGGAGATCTCCTTCCCTAGAAGGCGTGGGTGACACAGCGCCTGCAGTTCTGTCTCTGGCGGGAGCTGAGACGTGCGAGTGGAGACCCGCTTTCCTTCTTCTAATTTCCGTCCCTAGTTGAACACCGTCGCCTTCACGCGTAACCAGCACGCAACCACACTGAAAGCCATAGATGTTGCCCCCTCCGCCACGGCGGTCCCCAGGGGCAGCTGTCGTGGGCCACCTGGGGGACACCTGCCGCCCGGCGCCCCGAGCCCGTCACGCACCTTCAACGCAGACGCTCCTGCGGAGGTTTTGTGTCTCCCGTCTTTACGGAACTGTCCCGTGGTGAGCACAGGGCCGTGTGCTCTCGGCTTCCCGCTCAGGACCTCCGAGTCGGTCTAGCCTGGGGGTCCCGTGCGCCGCTCGGTCAGTGCGTGGCCCAGGGTGGTCTGGATTTTAGAGATAAATACGGCTCAGCCGTAAATCCATGTCGGCTTGCCGGCTCTCAAAACAGTAGATTTTTTTTTTTTTGAGACAGAGTCTCACTCTGTTGCCCAGGCTAGAGTGAGTGCCGTGGCGTCAGCCTAGCTCACAGCAACCTCAGACTCCTGGGCTCAAGTGATCCTCCTGCCTCAGCCTCCCGAGTAGCTGGGACTACAGGCATGCGCCACCATGCCCTGCTAGTTGTTTTTTTTTCTATATATATCAGTTGGCCAATTAATTTCTTTCTATTTATAGTAGAGACGGGGTCTCGCTCTTGCTCAGGCTGGTTTTGAACTCCTGACCTCAAGCAATCTGCCCGCCTCGGCCTCTCAGAGTGCTAGGATTACAGGCGTGAGCCACCGCGCCCGGCTCAGAACAGTAGATCTTCAATCCTGTTTTCACTTTCTCCCGTGGTGGCATGGCGTGCTTAGGTTTGCCATCCACTGGGGAATTATCCGATGCCTTTGTATTTCCACGCGTTGTCGTGCTGGGAGAGACCCACGTTTCCCTCCATGACCTACCAACGCTTCTTCATCGGGGGCTGTGGCCTCTTTCCTGTTCCGACACTTGTGATTTTTATTCCCTTTCACTCTCTTTTCTTAGTCCTGCCAGGAATCATTTTCCCATTATATTGACCTTTTCAATGAACCAACTTCTGATTTTCTTCCTGCTTTCTGCTGTTTTTTTTTTTTAATTTTCTATTTAATTTCAGTTTTTAATGCTATTAAATCCCCCATCCTAATTTGTTTCCTTTCTTATTCTTTTTTCTTATTTCTTAACTTAAAGAGATTGTATTTCACTATCTTGTAACAAAAATACCCTCAGCTATAAACATCTCTAAGCACAGCTACTGCTACGCACCTACATTTTGTTGGGAGGTGTTCTCTTTCTAGCTTTCCGGACAATTCCGGAGTATTTGCTTTTGTTTTGTCTTTGGTTTGGGGGCTACCATAGACAGCGTATGACTCAGCTATTGTTGTGTGACAAGCCAGCATAAAACCTAGTGGCTTGAAAGCCCAGCCATTTCTTCAACTCGCTATCCACGGGTGCCTGGGAGGGTCTCCCACCTGGGCTGGGCGGGGGCGGCTCAGCGAGGGCTGGCTGATCTCGGATGACCTCGAGCAGTCACCTGGGGGTCAGCAAGCTGCTGGCCGGGCCGTCCGGCAGACCCAAGCTTTTTTCACCAGGAGGGTCCCCAGGTCCCCAGTGTCTGAGCCATTTTTGAGACTCTCCTTGCAGCACACTTGCTCACCGTCCCGTGGACGACAGGAGCCACGTGGCCAAGCCCAAACTCAAGGGCTGGGCCGGGCGAGGTGGCTCACGCCTGTAATCCTAGCACTCTGGGAGGCCGAGGCGGGCGGATTGCTCAAGGTCCGGAGTTCGAAACCAGCCTGAGCAAGAGCGAGACCCCGTCTCTACTATAAATGGAAAGAAATTAATTGGCCAACTAATATATATAGAAAAAATTAGCCAGGCATGGTGGCGCATGCCTGTAGTCCCAGCTACTCGGGAGGCTGAGGCAGGAGGATTGCTTGAGCCCAGGGGTTTGAGGTTGCTGTGAGCTAGGCTGACGCCACGGCACTCACTGTAGCCTGGGCAACAAAGCGAGACTCTGTCTGAAAAAAATAAAACAAAACAAACAAACAAAAACAAAACAAACTCAAGGGTTGGAGAAACAGACTCCATCTCTTAGTGGGAGAACTGCTCAGTCCTATTCCCAAGGGATGGGCTACAGGAATGAGAAGAATTGCTTTGGTTTTAGCAATCTATCAGGGTTTGTTTTGCTTTTTAATTTCCAAGTGGTTGAAAATCTTAAAAATCATGGTAGCATTGTTTATTTATCATCCGAATACATTATAATTTTCCAGAGGGGGGTGGTTATCAAGTCTCCCCTATGGCTGGGCACACAGCCCGTCTCTGAGAACGCCCCGTGGCTGCCAGGAGCACATGGAGAACCCCTTTCTTTGAGACACCGTGCTTCCTCTTGCAATGGAACACTCGAATCCACAGCCCTTATGTCCGTGTTGAACGTCCGCGTCCCGGCGTAGGCCACGTGCTGCTGGCGGTCCGGCTGTGGGGGCGCGCAGAAAGGCCTCACGCCGCGTGGATTACGCAGCGGTGCCGTGAGTCCCTTCTCAGTCTCCTGCGCCCTTCCGATTGGAAATGGAAGGCTCCCGACTAATAATGCCAGCACACCGCTGACACGCTGGTAGGACTTGCTAATCCTCAGCAAGTCCTCTTTAACACAGAGAGAGCCAAGGCACAGGCTGGCGCTCTCGGGAGAACCGGTCTGCACGTGGCATTTCATCAGGACCTGATGTGCAGTCACGTGCCACATAGTGACATTTCGGTCGGTGACGGACTGCACCTAGGATGGTGACTGCCATGAGATTACGGTACGGTGTTTTTGCTGTGCCTTTTCTACGGTTAGATATGGTTAGATGCACACATACTCGCCACTGTGTAACAGTTGCCTGCAGTACCCAGCGCAGTGACACGCTGGACAGGTGTGCAGGCTACGAACACAGGCCAGGTGTGGGGGAGGCTCTGCCCTCCGGGTTTGTGCAGGTGCATTCAGTGCCGTCCACACAATGACGGAATGGCTGAAAGACCCATTTCTCAGGACGTATGCCTGCTGTTAAGCGGCAGGGGGCAGCGGCCGGCTCTATGTGCACGTCCCTCCTTGTTGACACCGAGGGATGGCAACTTTCCCGCTACGGGACTGGGTGCTACAGCGGCGAACACAGCTGCCCGCCAGTTACAGCAGCGGTCCCCAACCTTTTTTGGCACCAAGACGGGTTTCGCAGAAGACAGTTTTCCATAGACAGGGTGGGGCGGGGTGAGAGGTGGGGTCCGGGCAGGGAGGCGAGCGGTGGGATTGGAGGCCACAGAGTTACAGGCCTGACACAGTTTCCTTTAAATAAAAAATGAGTTGATTCAAAGAACAAGATGAGTAAACGCCAGCACTGGGGTCATGCAGTGGTGGCAGACATCAGTCAGGTGACTATTTGCATTTCCTTATAACAGGTTCCTTCAGTTTCAAAGATCTGCCCTTAACCACATGGGAGTGATTTCGGTCCCATTATCACCAGATGTTCAGATTCTATCTGTTCATTTGTTATTCACTCAACAAGCTCAGGCCGGGCGCGGTGGCTCACGCCTGTAATCCTAGCACTCTGGGAGGCCTAAAAGGGAGGATCGCTTGAGGTCAGGAGTTCAAGATCAGCCTAGGCAAGAGCGAGACCCTGTCTCTACTAAAACTAGAAAAATTCGCCGGGCGTGGTGGCTCCCACCTGTAGTCCCAGCTGCTTGGGAGGCTGAGGCAGGAGGATCATTTGAACTCAGGAGTTTGAGGTTGCTGTGAGCTATGATCATGCCACTGAACTCTACCTGGGGTGACTGAGCAAGACGTTGTTTTCTTTTTTTTAAAAAAAACAAAAACCAAGCACATACTTCGGGTCCACTGTGAGCACTGCCCTCCTGCTGGGCAGCAGCAGTGACCAAGGGAGGCAAAGCCAACCTTTGGCATAAACAACCCCCTGAACAGGGGTCATAAACAACCCCTGAATACGGTCACTCAGGTAACAGCAATTGCCACAGTGGGGAGTGACTGGGCAAGGCCGACTCCATCTTCATGTAGGCAGAGAGGAGCCGGCAATGGGATGGGTTGGGAGATATTTTTGCTGGGTGATCTTGCAGACCTCAGACTCAGCATCATCCTGAAAAACAAAACACCCACCTATTGAACATTGAAAAATTATTTTAAGTTAAATTAAAAATTATTTTAAAAATGTAAAGATTACTTTAAAAGCTAATTGCTTCGTGGGTTCTAATCCCATCTCATCTCGAAATGCCCTTACCTGGGTCTTCCCCCCCCAGGCAGGAGCCCTCAGGCAGGCTGTCGTTTTCTTTGCCTGATCATGACTTTGTCTTCCTTAGGTGCCAGTCGGGTCAGGCTGAATGCTGGAGAGAGACGGGAGCAGCAAGGCAGCACTGCAGCGTCCGCCCGAGGCCAGGAGACACGGGAAGGTAGGAGGGAGGCCACCTGTCCCCTCTGTGCTGACTCCTGGGCCCCAGGTGCAGGTGGCAGCCACCTGTCAGTTCTGGCGGCTGAGAACAATTCTTCCTGCTCTAAGGGCGCCCGCCTGGTCCTCAGGGCCCAGAGGGGAGTGTTACCCATGTAGGGACACCACCTCGGGCTGTGCTGGCCCTTGACACTGGAGTCCCCTCAGAACATGGAAATCCAAATTCTGCCAGAAGCCTCAGGGACAGGCAAGGCCTGTCCTTCACCGATGGTCCCAAATGGCAGCAGCCAGGCCTTCCCACCCTGGATGTCCCTCGGGCCAGGGAGGGAGTGGGCTGCAGGGGGAGTGGGGTACGTGCCCTCCACCCTCCATCACTGCCTGTCCCACTGTCTCTTACTACCGCAGACCGCAGTGCCATCAGACAGCCACCTGGCCAGCTACTGGGCTGGCCGGCTTTGTTGCTAGGAGCTTGGGTGGGACACAATGAGATGGCTTATCTCTGTTCCATGGCGTCTAGAACCTCACCTAGGAAGACTCAAATGGCTGGGAGCTTCCAGAGGCTTCCTTACAGGTCTGGTGTCTGGGTTGGGAGAATCTGACGTCCTGACCCAGCGAGGACTGTTGCACCTACACTTGGCCTCTGCCCACAGCTTGAGCTTCCCCCCAGCATGGCAGCCTCGGTGGTCAGACCTCTGGCCCGGCGGCTCAGGGCTCCAAGCATCACCTTTCCCGGTCCAGCATGGGAAGTCACGCGGTGGCACTTCTGCCAATGCTATTTATTGGCGGGAACAGTCAGAAGCCCACTCAGACTGAAGAGGAAGGGACACTGACAGGGAAAGGAGACTCAGAGAAGCCACCACCACGGAGCCTTGTCAGAGGCACATGCAGCGAGCCCTTCTGAACAGATGCTCCAGGGCCTGGCCTGGGCTGGCAGGGACCTCTGGCTGAGTCAGGTGCTATGAGCGACCTTGCTGGGAGGGGCGCTTTGAAGGGATGAGGTCACCTGCCACGCGCAGTTTCCCTTCTGGGTGAGATGCCTTGGAGCTCCTCCCAGGGACCTGCTATACCCTGGCCGGGCAGGTCGGTCTGCCACCTCCTACGGCTCACCTCACTGGGCTGCCCCCAACCAGCCACCCAAGTCACTGAACTCACAACCGACCTGGGGGTTGTGAGCATTTGCCAGCCTGGGCCTTCACCGGGCCCCTTCCGTGGATTAACAGGGCGTTGTCCCACGTGCAGAGTGCCATGGTGGCCCGCACAGGACAGGCCATGCTGGGTGGGACACGGGTTGGTCGCACTGAATCTCACCGTGTGAAAACTATTCCCTTTTAGCCATTCTCAGTACCAGGAGAAAATCTCTGCTTGGTGGTAGTACGTTCTAAGTACATCTCCGACACTTGCAAATCTCCCTTGGGGTGAAAAATAAGAGGGCAAACCCCAGGCTCTGAGCTGTTGGCAGACACCTGCATCTTGCAAGAAATTCTTAGCGTCGCTTTGCGTTTGCTTTCATGGTCTACCTTCTGTGTGCGGCAAGCGGCACTGTTTTCCCATTCAAGCTGGCGCTGTAAAGTTTTAAAACAAAATTATTTAAGTAACCAAGGGATTGATTGCAACAAAAATACCAGGTAAATAAAGGTACAGATGGAAGGTAGATGGTTCACAGATGTGGTGAAAGTCACTAGGATGGAATCGGGATCCACACTGAAATGCTGGCAGCCCTGGGGGTCCATGGACGTCTGAGGTTTCGAAGGCTCTGCCTCAGTTTCTCCCAACAGGATGGTTTATCCTTGTTATTTCCATCTTATAATTGAAGGAACAGGACTCAGTCTCACTGCTCAACTCTCACGGCCAGTGCAGGGCAGCACCATTGTCCTGCCTGCACCCCAGCCCAGGCCGCCCCGCATGGGGCTGGCTGCCCCCCACCTGCTGCCGGGCTGGAGGAAGACCCCGAGCTGCAGAGTCAGGAACAGCAGCACAGACGCACAACCGGACACTCCAGAGATGGCAACTGCCAGGGCCAGTGCGGAGGCAAAGTTGTGGCACCAGGGCTGAGGGTCTGGAGAAACCTCCCCCGAGTGGAAGGCCACCAAGCCGCTGGGTACCAACATGGCCCATAGAGCAAGTCCTGAAGCTCCGGGCTATCTGGTCCACCCCGTGCAGATTAGAGCCTTCAGAGGGGAGCACACCTTGCCAACACCCCAATTTCAGACTTCTGGCTTCCAGAACTGTGAGAAAATACGTTTTTGCTGTTTTAAGCCAACAAGCGATACTGGCTACGGCAGCCCCAGGAAAGCGACACACCGGGTAAAGAGCTTGGGCGGGGAAGCGCATTCCAGGCAGGGAGGGCAGAGTGTGCAAAGGCCCTGTGGCTGAGCAGATGGCACCTCTGGGCTCCGAGAGAGCATCGGCGTGCCAGGTGCAGGGCCATGCATGGGGACGTGAGGGGAGGCAGGTGACAGGACAAGCACCGGTGAGAGCAAAGGGGCCTCTGCGGCGGATTAAAGATGGCTGCACATCCTGTATGTTCCTCCCGCTACAGGCAGAGTCCAATCTCCGCCCCTCCTTGAGTCTCTGCTGGTCTGGGCAGTTTGCACGACCTATGGCAGATACGATGCTCTGGAACTTTCCGGGGCAGGCTATAGGAAGCCTTGAACTTCCTGGAGCACTCTCCCTGGAAGCCCGAGTTCCCGTGGAAGGATTCCCACCTTGGAGGAGCCAGGTGTGGACGCCCAGGTGGACAGTCCTCTGAGCCTCGCCCTCCGGCCTTGCTGCCAGGAGGCTGGCCTTGGGCCCCAAGAAGAGCCCTGTCGGGCCCTGCCCAAATTCTTACCTGCAGCATCGTGAGATGCATAAAGTGGCTGCTGTTTGAAGTCACTAAGTTGGGGTAGCCTATTAGGCAACAGCGAGTGACCAGAATGGCCTGGTTTAGGGCTGTGATCTTGACCTTGAGAGCAACGCAGTGTGCAGAGAATTTTAGCCAGGGGAGCAAGACAGAACTGGCATGTCGAGAAGGCCCCAGAGAATGGCCTGTTGGGGTCAAAGTAGACGTGAGTGGCCAGTTGAGAAGCCACCGCTGCCGCAGGCACGAGGAGAGGCAGCTATACAAAGGCCGTGCATGGGCGGAGAGATCGCTAAATTTGGGGACCGTGGAGGTGAAACCAACTAGACCTAGCTGAACCGGACCCTGGAAGAACTAGGGGCTGCAATCCACAAAGCCCAGTCCACACCGGGGCCCCAAGGCCCTGGGAGCTGGGCTCTCATGGCGCCTCCTCCCTGCCCCTCCCACCACTCCAGCCACCGGCCCCTCCAGGTACCGCAGACGTCCCAGGCTGCTGCCAGCTCTGTGCCTTTGCACTGGCTGTTCCCTCTGCCTAGCATGCTCTTCCGTGCATGGCCTCCTCCGGCAGCACCTTCAAGTCTTTGCTCAGACGTCACCTCTGCAGGGAGCACAGCCCCGCTGCCCGCTCCCTCTGCCTTGTGCGCACGTGCCCCTCGCCAGACGTCCCATGCTCGCCACTCCGTGCCGTCTCCCTCACTGTGGTCTCTGCTAGGCGGCAGGGATCTTTGTCTTCTGCACTTAAAATGGCGCCGGCACACAGCAGGCACTCAATAGGTGCATGCCAAATGAATGAATAACTTGCTTTTTTGTTGTTGTTTTTTTTTTTGAGACAGAGTCTCACTTTGTTGCCCAGACTAGAGTGAGTGCCGTGGCATCTGCCTAGCTCACAGCAACCTCAATCTCCTGGGCTCAAGCGATCCTCCTGCCTCAGCCTCCCGAGTAGCTGGGACTACAGGCATGCGCCACCATGCCCGGCTAATTTTTTCTCTATATATATATTTTTTAGTTGGTCAATTAGTTTCTTTCTATTTTTTTAGTAGAGACGGGGTCTCGCTCAGGTTGGTTTCGAACTCCTGCCCTTGAGCGACCCCCACCTCGGCCTCCCAGGGTGCTAGGAATACAGGCGTGAGCCACCGCGCCCGGCCTGAATGAATGAATCACTTCTAAGGCTCCCCTCAGACCCATCCTTGACACCCCACACCCCTCTGCGCTCGAGGCTGGGGAGCCACGTGGAAGCTCAGTTCGGGTGACGGATTTTGCCGCCGCCGACGGACGACCTCCACCCCGGGAGCAGGATGAGACTTTCCTCGTCTGGGCAGAGAGCTGAGGCTGCAGGGCCAGCAGGAGGAACGGGTGAGGCAGGACGGCCGAGGCTTCAGTGCTCTGCCCTTCCACCCCCCACGAGGAACAGCCTGGGTCAGTGTCCTGGGGCCGCCCTGGCAGCACAACACCACAGACCGGGGCTGAGACCACGGCCGTTCGCCGCCACACAGCCCTGGAGGTTACACGCCTGCCACCAAGGTGTCCGCGGGGCGGCTCCTTCCGAGGGCCCGGAGGGGGAGTCTGTTCTCGGCCTCCCCAGCGGCTGGAGGCTGCTGGCGATCCGTGGTGCTCCCTGGCCTGTGGAAGCATCACCCCATCTCTGCCCTCCTCCCCACAGGGGTCGGTTCTCCTTGGCTCTCTTTACGTGGCCTCCTTTGCAGAAGGACACCAGCCACACTGGATTAGGGCCCGCCTCAAGACCTCATTTGACTTCTGTAAAGACCCTATTTCCGGCCCGGCTCGGTGGCTCACGCCTGTCATCCTAGCACTCTGGGAGGCCGAAGCGGGCTGATTGTTTGAGCTCAGGAGTTCGAGACCAGCCTGAGCAAGAGGGAGACCCCGTCTCTACTAAAAATAGAAAGGAATTAATTGGCCAACTAATATATATACATAGAAAAAATTAGCCGGGCGTGGTGGCGCATGCCTGTAGTCCCAGCTACTCGGGAGGCTGAGGCAGGAGGATGGCTTGAGCCCAGGAGTTTGAGGTTGCTGTGGGCTAGGCTGATGCCACGGCACTCACTCTAGCCTGGGCAACAGAGTGAGACTCTGTCTCAAAAAGAAAAAAATCCCTGTTTCCAAATGGGGTTCCATTCCTAGGTACTGGGGGTGGGACTGCCACATCTTCAAGGCAGGTAGACACAATAAACATCACCCATGCATTCCCTTGTCACACCTGGATCACAGGTGTTAAGAAGAAATGAGGGAAGAGCATGATGGCTTCCACAGCAAATTGGGTACGATTAAGGATCCTCCAAATTTCATTGTCTTTGGGGGTATTTTGTGAAGCATTTGGATATATTTATGGGAAGGGGGAACCCCAGATTCCAGGCATATTAGGTCGGTGTTCAGTTTTTGTTAAAAAGTGCAACCCACTACACTAATAAACACACCCTAGGAGAGACTGGTTATAAATGTATAGTAAATGTAATGAAAACCAAAGTTTTGCAAAACAATTCTCACTTTTACAGCAATTGATATACTCAGGTATTTTCTATTCTATATGGTTTTATTCCATTTCCTCTTTATAAAAGGCGAGGTGGGGTTCATTATATTGACTTAAGACCTATTGATGGTGTCCACTCAGAGTCCAAAAATGCCCTTGAGTTGGTCTGATGACTAGGCCTGGGGCTCCACTCCCCACCCTAGAGAAGTGCAAATTGCTCGAGAGAACACCAGGCCAGGCGGAGCGCAGAGATTTGGTTAGTGACAGTATGGCAATGGTGTGAATTAGCCCCACTGGGAGAATGAGAATAAACTGCAAGATTCAGTGTCACGGCAAAACTTTGCGACACTCACCTCCCCCCCTACCCCCCAGGCTCCTGTTTTCAAGGCTACATTTGTGTGGACACAGCTGGCTAAAATTCGTCTCCCCTGCCCCCACCCCCACCCCAGCAATGTGAGGCTCAGGCCTCAAATAGAAAGCACTAGAAGACAGCGGGAGGGGACAAGGTCTTGGCATTTCGTGGCATGTTTTAATCGTTTTTAATACCTTTCCCAGTCATTTGCATCAAAGCCAGCCGGGTTCTCTTTACGCACGATAAATGCTCATCATTTTATTGGGCATGTCAGTGTGCACAGCACATACATAGCAGCACAGACGGGCACCTGTACAGAACCGCAGACAGATGCAGAAACGGCGTGGCGACACAGAAACCTTCCAATCCCCATCGCAGCAATGCGAACACTCCACAGTGTTTCCGAGGCGCAACTACATCCCCGGACGCATCACGCATGACCTGCTGAAGAAACACGCACACGAGGGGCCAAGGGCGATCAAATTCTGCACCTGAGGCATCTTAATTCTCGACAATTTGATTGGGCACAGAGATATCTCATAATAATTTAATGCACTTAAGACAATCATGATCTGTTACTATGTGAATACATTAAATACAGAAAGTCAACAAATTATCCCCCCACCCCCAAACAGTACGGATAATCATCATCTGTCTTCTACACAACGGGAGTCCAGGGCGTGGTTTAAAAATGTAAAAAAAAGTCGTATCATTTGTACGCACAGCAGTTTAAGATGTGTGGTCCTGTCTCAGTGGCTTCACAAGTGGCTTCTTTCTTCTTAGCCCTTGGTTAAGAATAGTATTTCAAGTTGATGATTTGCATTCGAACAAAGAGTTTTCAAAAGGAATGTGAAAGACAAAAACTCCAATCAGATTTTCCAGTCTTGCTGTCTGTAGACTCCCATAAAGTTAATTTGGGAGACAGTTCAGAAACATCCTAGGAGAGTATTAAAGTCTTGAGGAAACATTCGGAGCATTTCTGGTAGCAAGCTAAGGTCATTTTGTATAAACTCTTAAAAAGACATTCATTAAAATTAAATGTTTGCCATCACCTCGGAACTTTTTTTAAACATCATCCACCCCGCATCCCCCATGGTTATCTCCACGACAGGGGTTACATTTGTAAAATATATAAAGAAAAATATAAGGTTACTTGGTGACCATATAGTGCACTCTAACAGCTGTCTGCAAATATTTTCACCATGATTACCCTTACTAAAAGTAAATCATAGGGTAAAGATAGCTCAAACGTGACAAGGTTCGAATGGGACGCACCGACGCTATCTACAATCCTTTTTGGCTACATATGGAAAAACAGCAACTTGGATGTCAAACTCCGGCACCCAGTCTGAGCTTTCTGCAGATTCGCCGGTGGTTTAAGGGCTTGTGAGGTAGATGTTAAATGCACTTAAGCAGGGAATGCGTCAGAAGGCTGCAGGCTCCTCCTTGCAAACACACTGCACCAAGTGTCTTTGTACAATTACACGGACATTTCACCTAAAAATAATGGCTAGTTCCAGCCCAAAGCTCCCCAGGCACAGGGAAACCTGTTTTAGGGGAGGGCTGGTTTGTTTGTTTTATAAAAATACATTCTATTACATTATCAGAAGCACCTGCTATCACAAAATTACATTTCATCGCTGGTTCCTTAGTTGTGCTCGCAAATACACCATCTCGTCCACAGCCAGCCTTTGGGGAGGGCAGCGATTCCAATCCGTCCAATTTACAGGATAGCTCTGAATTTTCCCCCAATGGCCACAGTCATGCGGGCTGCGGCCGGATCCAAAAAAGGAAAACAGGAGTTTATAAAGTTGTCCAAGGGTCTCTCCCATCTGGTAGATGGAGGAAGATTGACTACAGGAAAGTTCAAAGGTCAGTCTTGGCAGATCTAAAAACAGAGTGGCAGCGAGTGCTCGGCAGTGCACTTTCTGTACCCGCAGTAAACCGATATGTCCCGATTAATAGCAACAGGGCACAAAGGGGCCGGGCCGCCAGAGATGCTGGCCTGGGCGGCCAACACCCCGCCCAGAGCTCCCCTCACCGATGTCCACCACCGCGGCCGGGCCTTTCCAGAGGAGGGATGCTCGCCGCCACTTCACAGGCGGACGTCACCGATTTCAAAACACAGAATAGCAGCACACTTGTGACAGTCGTTTTGCCAAGTTAAATGAATCCAATGGCGAGATTCTCCATCGTTGCTCAGAAAAGTCAGAGTGGTTTGTTTTTTCGTTTGTTTGTCTTTGTTTTGTTTTGTTTTTTTTTTCAGAAAAATACGAAACACACCCACAGAACCATAAATAATTTGGTGGCAATATATACACATTTAAATAATTAATTTAAATATCTTACACCTACTCTTGCGTTCAACTCTCCATCCGAAGAAAGTGCACCAAGGCGGCCCTCGGCACCCCCCTCCCGGGGGGGGGGCGACCGGAAGCTGAGGCGGGGGCCTTCCGGAGGGTCACAGCCTGGGGAGGAAGTGGGTGACCTTCATGGTGGGTGACACTCGGTTACCCTTCTTGGTCTTCCCATTCTTGCTCAGGGCGATGAACATGCCGGGGTACGTGTGGGACTCGTAGGCGTTGTAGTTGTTGGGAAGGAGTATCTCCTTGAACTTGCACTCGTCGGTGAAGAAAGGCTGCAGCAGACGAGGGCAGTGTCAGTGCCGGGCCACCTCTCGGGCCAGGGACCCTGGAGGCAGGGGGTAGGGGCAGGGGCTCCCTTCTGTCCCAGCCCCTGCTCTGGGCTGGGAGGTCTCTCCTGGGCAGTTAGGGTGTCAAGACCCTCACAGGGTGAGAAGGGGACATGGACGTGATCAGCCCACAACAGCTGGTGCTACCGCCACCTGCCAGGCACCTAGCAGCTAGAGATTTCATCTCCACTGTGTCCGGTGTCCAGCCCACAGACCGCAGTGCTGCCAGCTGCCAGAGGGCTCCCAACCTCAGGGCTGGGAGGTGCCCATTCAGGGATGGCCAGAACCTCACTGTCCCTGCTTCCTTTTTCCAGGCCTGCCTCTGGGCACTTCCAGGGGTTTGGGGGCGGCACTGCCAGGCCTGCGAGCTGGTGACCCTGCCACCCCTCCACGACTCAGGCACAGGTGAGCCTGAAAGGGTCACAATCCTGCTGTTACTGCCCACTGTCCCCAGCTGGGCCAGACCCCAGCGGTACTCACCGAGCCATAGAGCTTGCCTTTGCTGCTCATGGCCACGAAGAACCGGCTGGCCACGCCGCAGATGCTGACCACGCCACGCTCCACCGGCGAGAGCTCCAGCAGGCCTGGGGGCGGGGCGCAGGTCATTCCGGGGCCGGCGACCCTTGGCCCACACCGCCCCTCTGCCTGTAAGCCTCCGGGGACCCCATTTCTGGAGTGAGGTGAGAGTCAAGAGCCCACCGGCACAGGCCGTCCACAAGGGCTCCGAACTCAAGCTGCACCGGCGCGGACTAGCTTGTCTCCCGTCGGCTGGGCCAGTGTCCTGGGCCCCCGCGGGCGCTGGTGGCTGCTCCGCGCGCCCTGTGCCCACGGGCGAAGGCGCTGGAATTCGGCGCCCTGAGCCGAAGGCGGGGAGGCGGGGATCAGCCGCTGGGGTTGCACTGGGCCGCTGGAGCCAGCAGTGTCTGCGTCCCCACGTCCCTGCCCCAGAAGGGATTGGAATCTGAGTCCGCCCCGCTTCTCTGGCCCCGGGAGCAGGTGCCCGCCCGGGGCCTCAGTGTGCGACCGAGAGAGTTGGCAGAGGTGGCGGTTGCCCTCCGGCCCCGACCTTTCCCGCCCGGCCAGCCCCACTCACTGTCGCTGGTGTCCGCGTGCACGCCGCCGATGCGGCCGTCGGGGAGCACCTGGAGGTGGAAGCCGATGCCCACGTTGCAGTAGAGCCGCCGCAGCCGCTTGATGCCCAGCAGGTAGTCCCCGGCGCCGCTCTGGACGGCCGCCTCTTTGGGCTGCGCGGCCGCCGGCAAGCGCGCCAGCGAGCGCGCCACCAGGCTCTCCCAGCGGCGCTCCAGCTCGGCCTCCAGCGTGCCGTTGGGTGCGGTGGGCGCGGCGGCGGCCCCTCGGCCCGCCCAGGGCGCCAGCAGGGCCAGCAGGACCGCCGGGAGCAGCGCCGCCGTGGCCGTCCCGGACCCCGACATCCCGGCCCGAGGGCCGAGCGTCCGTCAGGCGGTCCGCGCGCCCCGGAAGCCGGGGGCAGAGCTGCGTCTGCGGCGGCCCGCGGGAGCGCACGCCGGAGCCCGGGCAGGGGGCGCGCAGCCGAGGGAGAGCGGGAGGCGAGCGTCGGGGCCGCCGAGCGCCGGGGCTACCCGGGCTGCATGGGGCGGCGGCAGCGGCGGGAGGACGCGGGTGGGAGCTGGGACCCGCGGTGCGTGCGCGCCTCTTTGCGCGCTGGGCCGCCGGAGGCCGAGCCGCTATATATATATCCGGGCGCCCCCTCCTACCCGCCCGCTCCCGCAGGGGGCCGTTCGCCTTAGCCTGGGCGCCCGGGGCGCTGTGGCGCTCTCGGCTGGTCGCAGGCCGCCTGCCAATCAGGGCCGGGGGAGGGGAGGCGGCCGGGGACTAGCGCCGCAAGTGCCACCTGGAGGGACCCCCTCCCCCACCGTTGGCTCCGCCCGGCCCACGGACCTGTCCTTCCCGCCCCTCGCGTCTCCTCCACTTCTGCTTTCCAGCCAAAGTTTCCCCTCTTGCACTCCGTCCCTGCGGGTCCCCGTCTCTGCTGGGGCCGCCCGGACGCAGCCCTGACGTGACACCCTCAGCTCCGAGTGGGCGCGGGAGCCAGCGGCCACTCCCTGCGCCTCGCCTTTCGGGGACTCACGGGAAATTGGTGCCTTTGCGGGGGCCGTAAGGACCGGCCTGGGAACGAGGGGTGGGCACGGGCAGTGAGCGACACCGGGGCGGCTGGGCGAGCGAGCCCCCGGCGGCCACGGGCTGGAGGGAGGCAAGGCCCGGTCTCAGCCCCGCAGGCTCGGCGCGTTCCAGGGATCGAGCTCCGTCTACAAAGCGGACGAATGCCTGAGCAGGGGCCGCGAACTGGGTGCTGCTCGGGGAAGCCAACCGCCAAGATGGTGGAGATGCCACCAGGGGAGGCCACCGTCCTGCACCTCCTGCACGCACCTGCCTCCATGCGAGGGCAGGTGGCAGGGCACAGGCCCACAGGGGACGGCCACCATCCCTCGCCCGCTTAGATTCCACGCTGGAATACTCAGGTGCTAAAGCCAGAGCCCTCAACCTAGCAGGACCCAGGCCAGCCTCTGGAAGGCTCCCTCCCCCCACCCGCGGTCCCCACCCCCTACCATGCCCATTAAGGCCTGTTGGGGGCGGGCTAGCTAGATGGGCGGGCCCAGCTAGATGCTGGCCCACCTAGGTGTGAAGATCCCTGTTCTTTGTGGTACCTGAGCAGCCTAGCCTGCCACCTCCCAGCAGCCCCGCCCAGCCACAGCTGCAGAGGGCTTGGAGCCTACCCCACCCCTAGCTGCCACCAGCACCTGTGACCAGAGATGTCCCCAAGCCATTTCAACCTCCTCCACCCCCACCCCATGCCTACCTGGAGAGCCCTGGAACCTCCCCCCAACCCTGCGTGTGCTTATTTCTACCACTGGAGGGGGCCTGGGAGGCCGAGAAAGGGGGACACTGGGGCCATCCGGCTGCCTCTGTCCTCAGACTCCTCAGTGAGGCTCTTTTCCGGCCCACAGGGTGTCCCAGCAGCACTCACCCAGACCCGCCTCCCTGGGCAGCCTGTGGGCCTCTGGGCTCCCCAGATGGGCCTGCGGATCTCTTGCCAAGAAGACGATCCTGGCCAGGGTGCAGGAGCCCTGGAGCCTGCCCTCACTTGCTGTGTGGCCTTGGGCAAGTCCTCTTCTGTCTCTGGGTCCCCATCTGCAAAATGGCGTAGGAGGTGGGCCTACCTGAGCACCGGGTCTACCTGAGCACCTCCCCTGGGGAAGTGGGACCCAGGCCCGGAGACCCACCTGCGCCTGCTGGCCTGGGCAGAGGCCCTCTGATGTCTGTCCCAGCTCCAGATGGGAGGGGGGCCCTGTCTTGCCAGGACTCCCCAGCAAGCTCAATTTCCTCCCCCCTGGAGCTCCTCCCTGTCTCTCCTGTTTGCTGGTAAGTTCCTCAAAGGGCCCTGTGGGTGGCCGGTATATCTCCCAGAACTGCTGGTCCACCTGCGCGCAACAGGCACTCTGGTGACTGAAGGACTGACAGCCAGCTGGGTGCTAGAGCTGAGAATTCTCGTGGGATTGATCGGAGGTCTGGCTTTGCCACTGTGGGTCCCCAAGCCCATTCTTAACCTCTGCAGCCTGCAGCCACCCGGACCGTCCACCGGAGCAAGCAGAAGCACAGGTGCGGATTAATGGCGCGGTCTCAGGTAAAGGAGACACCTGCAAGCACTCACTGTTGTCATTCCCATCTGAACCCTTCTCCGTGCCCACCTCCTCTTGATCCGGGTCCCCATTCTCCTTGGCCACTGTGCTCCAACCACACTGGCCTTTCCATCTCTTCGCCTTCCCACTGAGGACTTTCCCCAGATCTTCCTGTCCACGACTCCTCCCCATTCAGATCTGCCCTCAAATTGCAGCAACTCAGGGATGCCTTCTGTGCCCCTGCCCAGCCCTTCCGGTTGGAGCTTCTTCAAGCCTTTAAGGAATCTTCGTCACCTATTAGCCGACCCTCTGCCCCATTTAGCCTGTCACCCATATAGAGCCAGCACAGGTATGAGTCATTTCCAGTTTCATCTCCAGTGCTTGGCGCACAGTAGGTGCTCAACAGGTGCTTGTGAGTAAATGTCTGGCCAAGTGCAGCTCCGAGCTCCCCCACCAGCAGATGCCCACAGTGCCCGGCCTGCAGACGGAGGTGCCTGCCACGGCCTCGGGCCAAGCCCCTGTGGGAAGCTCCTCGCTGGCCTTTTTTTCTTTTATTTGAAAGAAATGGTTGAGCCAAGGTAACTAATTTTTCCAGTTCTGGTCCCCTTGAGGACTTGAGGCAGCTCTCAGAAGAGGGACAAGGTGACCCAGAAACAGGACCCTCACTAGCTTGGGCCCTAAGCCCCTCTGCCTTGCTGCACCCCAGGGAGCCCACATTACCAGGATCTCGGGGTGCGAGGTAGCCGTGGGGCCCTGCAGCCACCTGCTTGGGGTTCAAGTGCAGGCTCTGTCACTGTTGGTTGTACAACCTTAGGCTACTTCACTTCTGACCATTCCGCGTCTCCCCACCTATAAAAGGGGCAGGAGCTGGTCTGGGTGAGACAGTGGGTAGGAAGAGGCTGAACAAGGGCAGCTCTTTGGACTGCAAGCCCCCCTGCAGCCAGGACTGGGCCTGGCTAACAGTAAATGCTCAGTGCTCAGAATTTGGGAAATAAACAGAGCCTCCTGTGGGAGGCTCCACCGTGCACCCTCGGGTGGAGCGGTGAAATGAGGGGAAGAGGGACAGAGGCTCCGAACTGAAACCCGAGGGCCAGAACGCCTCCTACCAGTGACCTTTCCTGACCTACAAAAAAAAATCTCAATGTCGAATCTTCACCTGAATGGTTGGTTCCCTCTCTCATGAAGAAGTGAGGGAAATTCACAGGCCAATTAGCTCAGCCGTTAAGTAATAATAAAGTAGTAAGTGCTACATAAAAATTCACTTCTAGTCCTCAGGACCAAATGACAGGGCTCAGCCTGGGGCGATTGTGTAAACTTTGTAAATAGCTCAACTATTTTCCCAGTTCAACTTCCCCTTCTTGGCCTCAGCCAGAACAGCCTCACTGTGACACCCCTCTGCAAACTCTCCCATGGTGGAGACTCGTCTACACTGAGCCACTGTGTCCCAAGAAAAAAAATGACACTTTTTTCTTTAGGACCTTCAAAGTAAGGGGAGATTCAGCTAATTTTTTTAGTGTGTTTTCTTTTTTAATGGTGGTAAAATATACATAACATAAAATTGACCATTTTGGCCGGGCGTGGTGGCTCACACCTGTAATCCTAGCACTCTGGGAGGCCGAGGTGGGAGGATCACTTGAGGTCAGGAGTTTGAGACCAGCCTGAGCCAGAGCGAGATCCTGTCTCTACTAAAAATTAGCCGGGCAACTGAAAATAGAAGAAAAAAAAATAAATTAGTAGGGTGTGGTGGCCAGCAGCAGTAGTCCTGGCTACTCGGGAGGCTGAGGCAGGAGGATCACTTGAGCCCAGGAGTTTGAGGTTGCTGTGAGCTAGGCTGACGCTACGGCACTCTAGCCCTGGCACAGAGCAAGACTCTGTCTCAAAAAAAAATTAAAAAATTAAAAAAAATTAAAAATTGACCATTTTAACCATTTTTAAAGACTTTTTTATGAGTAATTTTAAGTTTCACAGCAAAATTGGGAGGAAGGTACCAGGAGTTCCCGTATGCCCCCTGTTCCCCCCCCACACGGCCTCTCTCAGGTTAACTATTGCTGCGTGCACAGTTCAGTGGCATTAAACACATTCACAGGTCGTAGGACCAACACCACCATCCATCAGCAGAACCTTCTCCTCTTCCCCACCTGAAACGGTCCCCAGTAGACACTCCTCCCCACCCCTTCTGCCCGGCCCTGCCACTCACCACTCTGCTTTTGTCTCTGTGAATTCGAGTACTCTAGGGAGCTCGTACGAGTGGAATGGCACAGGATTTTCTCCTTTTATGTCTGGCTTATCTCAGTGAGCACAACATCTCCAACGTTCATCCATGTTGTAGCATGTGTCAGAATCCGATTCCCTTGCGAGGCTGAGTAACGTTCCGTTGTG
Organism: Microcebus murinus; assembly: GCF_040939455.1. Classification (NCBI taxonomy): domain Eukaryota; kingdom Metazoa; phylum Chordata; class Mammalia; order Primates; family Cheirogaleidae; genus Microcebus; species Microcebus murinus. Next base: position 9,653,138 of record NC_134107.1, read on the forward strand.
GGGATGGACCACACTGTGTCTACCCATTTGTCTGTCGGTGGACACTGCATTGCTCCCACCTTCTGGCTACTGTCAACAGTGCTCCTGGGAACGTGGGTGTGCAAACACCTGTTCGGGTCCCTTTCGTTCCGTGGGCATATAAACCCAGAAGTGGAATCGCTGGAGTATACGATAATTCCATGTTAATGTCTTGAGCAACTGCCCTACTGTTTTCCACAGTCTGTCTTTGCAGGGCACCTTGGCCTTGGGGCACCAAGGAGACAGGGCAGCACGTCACTTCTGGGTGCAGAGAAGGGTCTCGGGGAGGCAGACACGCGCCAGGAGGCGGCTCCGTGCCCCGAAGACTGTGCCCTCTCTTGTCGCTCATCTGCCTTGTGTCTCTTGTGCCCTGAAGCTGACCCCGCCGGGCTGGCTGGCAGGCTTTGGGGCAGTCTCGGTGACTGCGCGCCAATGAAACAGTCCGCCGTCGAGATGCCCAGGGCTGCAGAGCTCTGCACATATTAAACACTCGACCCTGGGAGAACTGGGGAGAAACCATGCCTCAGTTTCCCGATCTGTAAAACGAAGAAATCACAGGTCCTCAGGGGGCTTCTGGCAGAATTGACTGAGACTGTACGTGGTCAGCCCTTAGAAGAACAGGCAGGCCGTGCAGCTGCCCCGCTGGGGGCCGGGCCCTCTCCTGCCCCCATTCGCCACGAGGCCGTGGGCAGTTTGCCTCTCGGTGCGGAATCTGCCTCCTCTGGCTGCTGAGGGAATTAGAAGTAAAGTGCTGGGGGCCCTGTCTCTGGGCCTCGAGGGGTGATGATGGCCAGTGCCTGGCCAGACACGGACTGCCCAGCTCTGTGCCGGGCAGGGCCACCTTGCACGGCTGAGCTCTCCTCTTCTCACCCAGCCCGGCAAGGCAGGGCGTTGGTTGTCACCACTTTAGGGGAAGAATTAACCAGAGCTCAAAGCCTGCCAGCAGCTCACTCAAGGTGATGGACCTAGCAAATGGTAGGGCTCCCAACCACTCTGCTCTGCCTCAGTTTCCTCTCCTGCAAAATGGAGCTTGCGGTCCGGACCTTGTCTGCCACACGGAATTGTGCAGGTGGAAACCTGTCGTGGATTAAGTTCCATGAGCTGTTTGGATGGCCCCAGTTCATTTGGAAGATCGTAAAACACACCCCCAACTCCCTGTAGTCTCCTTAATATTTCAAACCAAGAATGGTCAGAGCCAGAAGGGACCCACCCAGCGGCTGCCGAATGTGACCGTCCAGCTTCACAGAGGACAGCAGGAGGCCAGAGGAGGAAGGAGAGGGCGTCACCCAGGGCCCCAACCCTCCCACTCGGGGGTCCATCCGCCCATCAGCTGAGCAAGGCTTTACAGAGCGCCCACCCTGGAGAGTCCTGGGGTCCTGGGGAAGGGGCACTTTGGCTAAGACCTAAAGGAAGGATGAGAAGGAGCCAGCCACGGAGGCCGGAGCAAGCGTGCAGAGAAGCGGGAGGAAGCCCGTGCAGGAAAGCTGGGTGCATGCCCAGGATCGGGGACGCAGGCAGGCCCGTGGCCCTAGGAGGGGGTGTGGACTCTCTTCCAGGGGGTGTCCAAGCCAGGCTGCCACTGGTCTTTGTTCGCCCCAAGAGGCTTGCCAGAGAACCCCTCCAGGCCCCATGTCCTCGTCATTGCCCTCCCCTGCAGAAGAAGGGGCACCTCCATGGGCCTGGTGGGCTGGCCACCAGGAAGGCTGGGGGTGGGGGTGGCTCCCCTGCACCCCCCCCACCCCCCGCCCTCTTGCCTAAGGTCTCCCGGCAACACTGGCACTGAGGCCAGCTCTCCTCCCTGACTCCTCCCAGGGCTACTGAGGCCGGTGGGCTTGGGCTTCAGCCAGTTTCAGTAAGAGAAGATGGGAAACACCTGAGGGGAGGGAGGGGGCCCCCTCCCTCAAGCCCAGCCCACAGCCCTCAGAGGAACCATGCTAGGTGGGTGGGGCCCAGGTGGAAGAAAAGTCCTTTTAAAAGTCAGCCTCTGGGTGGGTGAGGTGGCTCTCGCCTGTAATCCCAGCACTTTGGGAGGCTGAGGCAGGAGGATCGCTTGAGGCCAGGAGCTCAATACCAGCCTGGGCAACATAGTGAGACCTCACCTCTACAAAAAAATAGAAACATTAGCCGGATGTGCTGGCGTGTGCCGATAGTCCCAGCTACTCTGAAGGCTGAGGCAGGGGGATCACTTGAGCACAGCAGTTGGAGGCTGCAGTGAGCTGTGATGAAGCTACTTGCACTCCAGCCTGGGTGACAGAGTGACACCCTATCTCAAAACAAAAGTCAGCCTCCACACTCCACCCCACCCCCACCCCCACCCCCAGTGATGGGGATGGACTCTGTAGGCCTAGGGAAAGTTCTAGACACCGTGCTCTGGCTGTGTGTAGCATCCATGCCCTGGATGGGTCACTTCTCTTTCTTCCTCTCCCCCTCCAGACAGCAAAGCCAGGTACAATCCAAAAGCAGCACCTGGCCCAACTCACCTACATTTCAGGGGGCCAATCTCAGTCCCCAAGTCAAGTGGAAATGACTTCCCAACATGCAGGGGACTTGGCACACACAGTGGCGACCGGGTGCCTGCCCCTCCCCCAGGCTGTGCATCCTTGGGCAAGTCCCACAGTCTCTGAGCCTTCGTCAATTTCTCTGCAATGTTGGGCCTAAAATGACTCCTCTGGTAGGGTTTCCGGGAGGGTCCCGTGAAGGGGACACTTCTTGCCAAGTGGGAGACCCAACAGGAATGCCGGGAGAAGGGTTTTAGGAGGAGGTAGGTGTCCGCAGGCAGACCTCAGCTTTTCTGAAATAAGGCGAGCCCTGACCGGGCATTCTCAGCGCTCTTGGTCACCTCGACCGTCCTCGGAGGCTCTTCATTGTCCCCACAGCTCATGGGGTCTGCGGAGGCCAGCTGGCAGGAGGCTGGTGGTGGAGGCTGGGCCTTCTCTTCCTGCTCCTGGTTCTTCTACCCCCCAGTGGAGGTGCTGCCCGGGGACCTGGGAGAGGTGAGTGCCGTGGCACCCGGACAGCAGAGTTCTGCCTAGGGCTGGAACCTTGCCAAAGGGGGTGGGAGTGATCTGAGGACAAAGACTCAAATTCAGCTCTGGGGTGCATCCTCCCTGATCAGGGAGGAGCCCCTTGTCCATGCAAAAGTACAGTCTCCTTTGCTCTTGGGTACTTCTGGGCTTGGGGTTGTGATTCCCATAGGTCACATCTGTCTGGGTATTAATAATGCGAAGCCCAGATAAACCCACACCCCCACTTAGGGTTTAGATTGGCCTTGGCCCGAACAATATTATGTTTTTCTTGGGAGGCCTGCATTCCTCTGTCCGCGGGGACAGGAGGCCAGGTGAGAGGACTTCACCTGGGCAGGGACAAGGCCCAGGGCGATGCTGGCAATCTTTGGCATATTTTCCATATTGACATGTTAAAATAAATTCTTCCGTTACTCTTTTAAATGTGTCCAATGGTGTCTAAAAACCATAAGGATTTGATATCCGCATCTTTTATTTTTAAAAAATGCATTGCTTTACTCTAATAGCCAAAACTTGTGAACCCTCTGGTGTTTATCTTTGTATTTCTAGTTCCTTCTATTTCCCACACCAATTTTATCCAAATTTGATGTAATTTTAACCTTAAAAGTCTTTTATTGTCACTCTATCATAATGCTCTGCAGCCAAAATATTTAAAAAACTAATTTCCTGTGAATATTAGCATTAAATGTTTTCTTCTGGAATTTTTTTTTTTTTGAGACAGGGTCACTCTCTGTGGCCCAGGCTGGAGTGCATTGGCCCAGTGAGAGCTCACTGCAGCCTTGAACGCCTGGGTTCCAGCAATCCTCCTGCCTCAGCCTCCTGAGTAGCTGGGACTATGGGAGTGCCCCACCACACATGGCTAATTTTAAATTTTATTTTATTTTTTTTTTAGACATGGGATCTTGCTATGTTGCCCAGGCTGGTCTAGAACTCCTGGCCTCAAACAATCCCCCCGCCTTGGTCTCCCAAAGTGCTGGGATTACAGGCGTGAGCCACTATGCCCAGCCTTCTGGATTTTTAAAATCACAATTATTGTTAATACATAGTTGATCAAACTACCATGAATATAATATCAAATAATTGATAAGTAAAGAGGGAAAATAAAATTCTGTTGGAAATTAATCTTTTAATTTGATGGAGAACAGCGTTTTCCCACCAATTATTTCACATGTTCATTACTTATTGCTGGAATAATATGGTGTTTGGCCTCAATTTCCTTCCCTTCTTCCATTTCTGTAGATGTTAAAGCCGAGAAGCCTTGTCCACAGACGTACGTGAAGTAGAGATTTTTGTTCCGGGCATGTCACTCAAGGGTTTGCATCTCCTGCAAAGCATATGTCCAAAACCACAGATGACTTATCATCAAAAATGCCTTTTCCTGCTCTAGCTGCTGGCACCTTCATCAACTCCTCATTAAATTGTTGACAGCAAAGACTTGGAGCCCTAGGCCGGGCGCGGTGGCTCACACCTGTAATCCCAGCACTCTGGGAGGCTGAGGCGGGCGGATCTTCTGAACTCAGGAGTTCGAGACCAGCCTGAGCAAGAATGAGACCCAAAATAGAAAGAAATTAGCTGGACAACTAAAAAAAAGTACATATATATAATTAGCCGGGCATGGTGGCGCATGCCTGTAGTCCCAGCTACTCGGGAGGCTGAGGCAGGAGGATCGCTTGAGCCCAGGAGTTTGAGGTTGCTGTGAGCTAGGCTGATGCCACGGCACTGGCAACAGAGTGAGACTCTGTCTCAAAAAATAAAAACAAAAAAAAGACTTGGAGCCCCGAGTGGGCAAAGGGTTTGTCACCTGTCGTTGGAGCTGCACTTTTTCAGCTTCCGGGAATTTTATTATGCAGGAGTCTTTTTACCAAGCCCTGTGAATGAATGCAGATACTGAACCAGTTATTCTTTCTGTGCATGGGAGGAGCCTTGAAGAGGGGCCCATGGGGGGGGGGGAACTATTGCTAATTTCAACCCGGCTTAGCCAGGTGGTCAAAAGCCTCTAGCCTCTTAGATATATTTCTTTCCAAACTCTGGGTGCAGACGCACGCAGCAGATCCAACTCATGGAAACTTCTGCCCTACAGGAAAGTCCGTCTTCCCAGCGAGAGCCTCGTCAGGCTCAGCTGGAAGACCCCGACTTCATTTTTCTCTAATTCAAACAAGCGCGTTAAAGCGTGACTCCAGCGCAACCCTCGGGCCTCTCTCAGGACTGATGCGTCTTTGTCGACCAAGTGTGGGAGGCACAACGTCATTGGGAGAAACTGTCATGGCTCTGGCCTCTGGCTCTCCGCCGCGCCAGCTGTGTGCATCTGGGCTCCCCAGTGCGTGCATCAGGGCTCCCCAGTGTGTGCATCAGGGCTCCCCAGGGTGTGCATCAGGGCTCCCCAGTGCGTGCATCAGGGCTCCCCAGTGTGTGCATCAGGGCTCCCCAGTGCGTGCATCAGGGCTCCCCAGGGTGTGCATCAGGGCTCCCCAGTGTGTTCATCAGGGCTCCCCAGTGCGTGCATCAGGGCTCCCCAGGGTGTGCATCAGGGCTCCCCAGTGTGTTCATCAGGGCTCCCCAGTGCGTGCATCAGGGCTCCCCAGTGCGTGCATCAGGGCTCCCCAGTGCGTGCATCTGGGCTCCCCAGTGTGTTCATCAGGGCTCCCCAGTGCGTGCATCAGGGCTCCCCAGTGTGTGCATCAGGGCTCCCCAGGGTGTGCATCAGGGCTCCCCAGTGCGTGCATCAGGGCTCCCCAGTGCGTGCATCAGGGCTCCCCAGTGCGTGCATCAGGGCTCCCCAGTGCGTGCATCAGGGCTCCCCAGTTCGGGCCAGCCTGGGAGAGGTGGAAGGAGAGTCCGCAAGCCGCTTTCACCTTGTGCCTTTGTTTGGTGCCCCGAGGCTCCAGCACCGCTGAGTGCTGGCCTTTCTTTTGTAAAGTGGGAGAGGAGTGCCCTGCACGGGAAGGTGGGAAAGGGGAACCGCAGGCGCAGGCGCTCTGTTCCCGCCATTCCTGGGCTGGAGGAGGTGGGGGCTTGGCCTGCGGGTGCGGCCTCAGGGATGGAGCAGGGAATTTTCAGACTTTGACCTTTCCAGGAAGCTCAGTCTGACCTCTCCAGTCCAGTCCCTCATCACAAAGCCAGCTTAGCAAAGTCCAAACCTAGCCTTGTCAGAGAGAAAGGAGGTGCCTGTCATTATTGCCCTGGGACAAGAGGCATCTGCCAGGACAATGCTGTGCAGGCGGGACTGGAGGTCACCTCACCTGCTCCGTGCCAGGAGGGCTCAGGGCACTCACCTGCGCCCTGGCACCTGCATCACCAGGGACTTCCCCACGCCCGGCGGCCAGCCCTGTGCGTGCAGGCTGAGGTCTGGTGCCCAGGCTGCTGGGTCCCTGAGTGACCCGCAGACAGGGCAGCTCCAGCAGGACCAGGGATGCTGGGCAGGGGCCCAGGGGTCCTGGGGAGGGGGGGCACGCTGCTCCCTGTTGGCCTGTGATGGGAACCCCGTTTTCTCACTCCCCAACAATTGGGGATTATCCATCCCAATTCACCAGCGAGGGCCCAGAGGCCCAGAGGGGAGGTGACTTCCCCAGGTACATGTGGCACGTACCAAGTGGCATCTTAATGGGGAAGTTCTAAAGTCAGCATGGGCACAGCAAGACCTCATGGAGTCCTTGAGTCAAATGTGTCCTGAAAAGATCCTTCCGGAAGGATCCTCAGAGGCAGTGTCTCCTCCAGTGTTGGCCTCTTTGGCCGAGTCCGATGTAGCAGGCAGCTTGCCTTTAGGGACCCTGCTGGATGAAAAGCTCTCTGTGCTGAAGGCTGGTCTCCTGAGGGGAGTAAGAGCTCCCTGCCCCTTCCTGCCTCCCCAGGGCTCAGGGCTCAGCAGGTGGGACCAGCAGTGGAGAATCCCAACCCCCACTCGCCATCACCACCATCACTGAGCCCTAGGGACCTGTCTGGCCTGCCCGGCTCCGCCCCACTCTGGCTGTGAGATGCGGCATTAGTGCCCTCAGTCTTCCCATCTGTGACATGGGTGACATTCGCACCTCTCAGAGGAGCAGGGTGGGGGGTGACATTAAGGGCTCACCCCGAGGGAGCGGCACCCCACGCCCGTTGGCTCTCCTGAGCCCGTCCTGCCGCTCGGACATCGCCCTGTGGGGCCCCACCCCTGCCAGTCCGGGGCCGCAGGTCCTCCAAGCCGGCCCGAGGGCCATTCCTGGGCCTCTGGCCTGGGTGACGGGAGGCGTTTTTCTGCCTCTGCCGCCTGCTCCCTGACATCCCACGCGCCTGCCTCTAAGCCCGAGATGCGGCTTCTAAGCTGGGGCAGACCCGGCCTGCTATTCTGGGGCCTCCTTTCAGCTATTTTGGCAAAGACCAAATGGCGGCCTCCTTTAAAATAGACGCTGCGAGCCCAGGGGTCATTCCCCGAGACCCAGGTCAGCCCGGGCCGGCCTTCTCCCGCGGCCCATTCAAGCTAAATCCGGCCCGGCATCTGCCGCTTCCTCCAGGGCCCAGCTGAAATTCCGACAGGCCAACGTGTGGCGGAAACCAAAATAAAACCTGGCGGGCCCTGCGAGGTGCCTTCGCCCCTCGGTTTCGCAGCCCCGCTCGCTGGCACTTTCCTCGGGAAGGCGCGAGGCCGGCTGGGGAGGCGTCCGCAGCGGCCGAGGGAACAGGAGGGCGCCGGCCCGGCCCCCCACAGACGAACGCCCGTCTGCGCGGAGAAGTCCCCTGCTCGGAAACCTGCGTGAGACAATCGCCCTGTGGCCCGGGAGCCCCTCGCTGCGGCCGAGTCCCCAAGAGGCAGCTTTCTAACGAACGAGTCCACTTCCTCCTGCTTTGCATGGCCAGACAAACCGTTCGCTCACCCGAAATGGGGGGGACCCTTTAATAGAACAGACACATAACGAATGGGGAAACTTAAAAAAAAACCAGAAAGAGCTCCCAACAAAGCGATATAACCCCAGATTTGGCCAAAGAGAGGGCGCCGCATTCCAATGGCATCACCCAGCAGAGTGGCCCAGGTGTGTGTCCTGACCGCCCGCCAGCCCAGAAACCGAAGGCCCTCCCTGCGGCGCAGGTGGTCCCACTGAATGTTTTGCTGTCCGCGGTGGCCCCTCCACGTTCTGCCGTGAGGACAAGGCTGCACCGTGGTGTCAAGGGGGCCCCGGCCCCAAGGCAACAGGTCAGTGGCAGCAGTGAGAGCTGGGGGCCTCGCCAGCCCCCGAGCAACGGGAGGGACACTCAGCAGCCTCGGGAGGCCGGAGCCAGCCTAGACCGGCGGCCGTGGGCTCAGGAATGGCCTCCCTCCCTAATGGCCTTGCGAGGGTGGCACGCCCGCCATCTAGGGAGCGTGCCGCCCACCTCGAAGCCCAGTAAGGCATTCAACAAACTCGAGCTGCCCTTCTGCAGGCTCCGTTCCAGACGCTGGGGGCCGTGGCAGAAATGCCACCGTTCCCACCTTGGTGGGGCTGACCTTCCAAAGGGAGGAGCGAGGGGTGATCTGTGGGGTGAGGCTGAAACTGGTGTGTCTGAAGGAGTCCAGGGGCCCCGGCCCAGTCTGGGGGCTAGGGAGGTGTCCCCCAGGAAGTGGCATCTGGTCGACCTGGAGCTGGGGCTGGGCGGGGAGGGTGAGGTAGGCAGAGAGCACAGCAGGTGCGAGGGCCTGGAGGGGGCACACGGGCCGCCTTGCCTGGGAAGAGCCGGCTGCCCAGGGGCCCAGCCCAGAGGCCAAGAGGCTGTGGCAGGGGTGGCAGGGGTGGCAGGGCTCCGGACAGGCCGGCTGGGGCTCCATCAGCTTTGTGTTGAACGCAAAGCTTTCTGGTCTCTGCGAGCGCTTGCCAGGTGGGGCAAAGGTGCGAGCTGCTGGCACAAATCCTCCTTGAAACCCGGCCCTGGCGTGGAGACGTAGAGAACCGTATCGCGCAGGTCATCAGAGAGGACAGAGGCGACGCAGGGACACGAGCCCCGCACACGGGAGCCATCGTCGTCCCGGCCAAACTGCCTGGGAGCAGGACTCGGGCGCCCGTGACCCTGTCCCTCTCACCTTGCCCTGCGGCCTGTCCAGCCCAGCGGCCGGCAGTACCCTCCGGTGACTCCTCAGAGTCTTCCCAAAGCAGTTTCCGCGGGAGCACCAGCCTCTCTTTGCACCATATCTCGCTGGTGTGTGTCATCATTCATTTACTTTTCTAGCCATCTTACAAGTCCAACGAACCCAAGCTGGCTTGGGAACAAACCTGGCCGACTGTCGCTGGCCCGGGGATGTCTCCGTGTGCAGTGGCCAAGGGCATGGCCTGGCTAATCTCTGAGAGCGGGTCCCCGGCCTGGTGCGTCCCGAGGCGGGGGTGACTGGCTGAGGCTGTCCGGGTGCCATACGCACATCGAGAACTGCTTTTGCCACGATTTTAGAAGCGGCCACGTGGTCTCCTGGGGCTGGGGGGGCTCTGCTTTGTTCTTCGCTTGCTGTGTGACCATGGGCGAGTCACTCTCCTTCTCTGATCCTTAGTCCCACCGACCATTGTGGCGAGGCTTTATTAAGAGCATGCAAGAGGAAGGCAGAGAGTCCTGTGCCTGCGCTGGCTGGGTGCTCTGACCTCTGTTGGCCCCGCACCTTTAGCAGCAGGTGGGCGTCTGCGGTGGCAGCCCCGCACTGGTCACGGCAGAGGGCCGCGGGGCCCAGGGGGCTTCCTCTTCAGCAGGGACCGTGTGCTCGGGGCCGGGGCAGAGCAGGCTCTGGCACCCTTGTCACAGCCCGGCCCCTCACCGGTGACCCTGTTTCCCAGAACTCGGGGCTCGCGCCGAGGGGGAGGGCCGGGGACTGCCGCCAAGTCAGCGCTGCTGCCTAGGGTGCCGCCAGGGCCGGAGGATGTTTGGTTTCTCAGGAGCCACTGCGGTCCCAGGGGACGCGCTGCTGGGCTCAGGGGACGTGGACAGGCCAGAGGCAGTGGCGGCCGTGGTACTCGGAGGGGCCCAGCCTCCGTCCATCTTGATCCCTGGGGCCAGGAATGCGGCCGCAGAGAGGCCCCTGGGACACGGGGCTAGGCCCCGGAGGTCCTGGGGGAGGAGCTGCTTCCTGTGGGCCCCGCCTCGGCCACCGCACAAAGGACGGGGGTCACGGAGAGTGTCCCCCCACAGGGCAGGCGAGGGGACAGCGCACAGGCCACACCCTCCGGGCGGCCCCTGCGAGAGGCTCCAGAAGCCTCCCTGGCTTCTCGGTCTCCACGACACCCAGGGTCGGGCCGCCGGGCACTACCAAGGCCGCGGTAAATATTTATCGGCCCAATGGGGAGACAACTCGTCCCCGCGCAGGGAGTGCGCTCTGCCGTTTTCCCACGGCAGCACGCGGTCCCTGCGAACGCCCCCACTTCTGCGAGAGGCCGGGCAGGACACGCCCCGGCTCGGTTCAGCGCCCGCCCGTTTCTCACGCTAGGCCGGGCCTCCAAGCCTAGCCCTGCTCTAAACAACGCTGTGCGGAACATCTCCGTGCATGGAAGCTTTTCCGGGGTGTGGTCTTCAGAAGCAGAATCTCTGGATCCGGGCGAGGAATTTCAGGCTATAAATTTATGGTCCGCAACAGCATGAGTTTATACAGTTAAGGACTCATTGCACGTTCTGTGTGTGCAGCACAACACCACACCGCCCTGCACTACGTCAAGGTCATGTGTCGACACAAACACCGGTGTGTGCCCACGGCAGTAGGGAGGCGGCTGCCCATTTAACCACGTCCTCATCAGCATCGGTGAGCTGTGTGCTTGCTTTCGTTTTTTTTCCTGCTAGTCTTTTTTCATTTGACAGGCAAGCAATGATGCTTGACTTTTATTTATTTATTTATTTATTTTTATTTCAGCGTATTATGGGGGTACAAACGTTAAGGTTACATACATTGCCCTTGTCTCCCCTCTCGAGTCAGAGCTTCAATCGTGTCCCTCCCCCAGACGGTGCGCATCGCACTATGTATGTAAATACCCATCCCCTCCTCCCCCTCCCACCTGCCCGACACCTGATAAATGTTTTGTTGTTTTTTTTTTTAACATTTTGGTTACATTTTATATCTTTGCCTCTCCGTGGCATGCCCTTCCCCTCCACAATGCTCTCCACATCCCTCAGATGTGGGTCTACCCCCCAACCCCCGAATCCCTGGTGAACACCACCACCATGTGAGCACCAATGTGTTAATCAGTCGGCACCAATTTGATGGTGAGTACATGTGGAGCCCATTCTTCTGATCTTGTGTCACCTCACTTTGGATAATGGGCTCAAGCTCTATCCAGGATAATATAAGCGGTGCTAGCTCACTGTCATTTCTTAGAATTGAGTAATATTCCATTGTAAACATACACCAAATATTAAAAATCCACTCATGGATTGGTGGGCACTTGGGTTGTTTGTACGTCCTTGCAACAGTGAATTGTGCTGCCATAAACATCCCGGTGCAGATGTCTTTACAATAGAATGTCTTATGCTCTTTTGGGTAGATGCCTAATAGTGCTATTGCTGGGTCGAATGGTGTTTCTATTTTTAGCTCTTTGAGGTATCTCCGAATTCTTTTCCACAAAGGTGGCGCTAATCTGCAGCCCCACCAGCAGTGTAAGAGTGTTCCTGTCTCTCCACATCCACATCCTCACCAGCGTTTGTTGTTTGGGGATTTCTTGATACAGGCCAATCTCACCGGGGTCAGATGGTATCTCATTGTGGCTGTGATTTGCATTTCTCTAATGATTAATGATGTTGAGTATTTTTTAATATGTTTGCTGGCCATTATTCTGCCTTCATTAGAAAAGTTTCTGTTCATTTCCATTGCCCATCTCTTGATGGGTTGTTTGATTTTTGACTTTTGTTTTTTAATAGATCCGAACACATTTTTATTTTAAAACAGTTGTAGATAGTGCAAGTTCCTGCAAGCCGCAGCCACAGGCTCAGCCCCCAGCTGCACGTGGGACAAAACGCGGAGTCCCTGGCGCGGCAATGCAGGGGCGGCAATGCAAGGGCGGCAAGGCAGGGGCGGCAATGCAAGGGCGGCAAGGCAGGGGCGGCAAGGCAAGGGCGGCAAGGCAGGGGCGGCAAGGCAGGGGCGGCAATGCAGGGGCGGCAAGGCAGGGGCGGCAAGGCAGGGGCGGCAAGGCAGGGGCGGCAAGGCAAGGGCGGCAACGCAGGGGCGGCAAGGCAAGGGCGGCAACGCAAGGGCGGCAACGCAAGGGCGGCAACGCAGGGGCGGCAACACAGGGGCGGCAAGGCAAGGGCGGCAATGCAAGCCCCGCAATGCAAGGGCGGCAACGCAGGGGCGGCAACGCAAGGGCGGCAACGCAAGGGCGGCAATGCAAGCCCCTCAACGCAAGGGCGGCAACGCAAGGGCGGCAACGCAAGGGCGGCAACGCAAGGGAGGCAATGCAAGCCCCGCAATGCAAGGGTGGCAATGCAAGCCCCGCAATGCAAGGGCGGCAATGCAAGCGCAGGCCCAGCCTGCCTCCCCAGCAGGGCACCCCTCTGCCCTGCTCCAGGCAGCCTCACCACCAACCTGGCTGCCAGGGCCGGTGCTAGGATGGTCCCCACCCCAGGGGCTGCTGCCACTGCCGGGCACCCTCCTAGCAGGGTGGCTCCCCCTTGTCACTCAGATCTCGGCTTGGACGCCGCCCCCAGGCAGGCCTTCCTGCCCAAGGCTTCCCCCATCGCCCCTGCCGCCTCATGCCCTAGCCCACCCCGAGGCTCGCTCAGAAGGGGCTGTCAGTTTCCTGCACCGCCCAGTGCCTCGCTGCTGCTGGCTGCACAGATCGGGGCCAGGCCTGTCCCGCTCTCCTCTCCCGGCCGGGGCCGGGGCTGGCCCCAAGAGGAGGGCAGTGAGCGGAGAAGGACACGGGCAGGGGGTGTGGATGGCACCGTGCAGGTCTTCCCCACTGTCAGGGAGACAGCACCACCTGCTGCTGGAAGCAGCTGGCCACCGTACGTCCTCGTGGGCAGGGGACACTGGGTGGGGTCGGCAGGGGCACAGCAGGAGTGGCCTGGAACAGGGCCACGAGGAGTTTCCGCGTGACGAAGGGTCCACCTCCCCTTGCTCAGGAGTCCAGTCCCAGCTCCACGCCACTCAGCAGCGTCCCCAGGCCTCCGGCTCCAGCTCTGCCGGGGACCCGCCCGGCCCCTCTAGCAGGCATCCGATCCGGGCTGCAGCCGATGGCCTCCTGCCCAGAGATCCTACGCCCTTCTCTCCCGGTCTGCATCCTGCCTGGCTCCCTGGGGGTGGGGGAATGGGCAGGGATGGACAGCCCCGCTTTACAGAAGAAACGGGGGACCCAAGGGGCAAAGGGACCCCGCAATTTGCATAGAGGCAAGAGACAGAGCCAGGTTTGAGCTGGGCTATGTCTGACTGCTCGGCCTTGGCTCTAACCATTGAGACCCGGCGCTGTGTGATCTCGGGCAGATGGCTTCACCTCTCTGAGCTGTTCCCTCGTTGGCAACATGTGGGTGATGGTAACGGCACACTGTAGGGCAGAGAAATTTGTAGGACAGAGGAATTTACTTGGGTGGGGCAAGTAACCCCACCTAAGTAAGGTTTGAGCTAACCACAAACCTTTGCTTCTGGTCATTGCTTGCTCGCTACACCGCTGTAACGGGAATTATGGGATGAGGTCATTGAAGCACGGGCGACTGGCCCATCAGGCAATAGAGGGCAACCAACCCGCCAATTATTTCAAAAGGCAACAGTGGGCAACCAATCATTTTAAAGGTCAATGATCCATGCGTAGTCGGCTTGTGCACAGCTTGTGCACCGTGGGGATAAAAGGCATGCCCTTGTTCCGGTCGGGGTCCTTGCCTGCGAGAGTGGCCACTGTGTTGGTGCTCTGGGGCTTGGACCCTGGCTAGCCAGAAAATAAACCTCCTCTTGTGTGATTGCATCCTCGATGTCTCTGCTTTTCTGTCCGGTGGGGCTGTGGAAGGTCGGTCCCTAACACACACACCTCCTAGGATGGTCGTGAGGCTCGAGCGAGAGCACGGCCAGGGCTCCGGGAGGCAAGCCCGTGCGGGCCGTTAGCTGCAGCCCTGCAGAGAGCGGGGCGGGAAGCTGACTTCCGAGAGCCGGTCCCCGTCTTCCTTTGGCCAGCTAGAGTCCAGAACCTCAGCTCAGGGCCCCCCAAACCTGACCACCACCCCGTGGGGTCTCCAGGCACAGGTGGCGCCGGCCAGCAGGGTCGGGGACTCAAGCCCGGGCTCGACTGAGAGTGGGAGGCCATGCTCGGGGACGGAGGGCTGCCTGGCCCCCTCTGCCGGGGAGAGGCCCCTTGGCTGGAGCCACAGTCCACGGGGGCCTGGCTCGGACGCAGGCCCTGCTGCGCTCAGTGCTGGCCCCGGCCAGCCTCCTCCTGCAGCCTCCGCAGGGAGGGCTGTGTGGACATCAGGCCCCCAGGACGGCGCAGACGCCACCATCCCCTGTGCTGTCTGTGCCCGTGTCACCGAGGGAGTGTCCGGCAGGAGGACCGAGCCCAGCACTTGCCACGCTGTAGGAGCAGGGTGAAGAGCTCCACGTCCAGTGCTCAGCGCGGGGTCAGCTCGCAGAACGTGTGGCCCGAGTCCTGTGCCTGCTGTGCCAGCACCCTGGGCCCGCTGGCTCCCAAGACTCCCCACTCCCGCGGGGCTCCGAGGAAGGTGCTGGCCTGGCTGACACCCTTTAAGTGGCCTGGGTGGGGCGGGAACGACGGGTGAGGGCACCAGCCTGGAGACGCTGCCTCTGCCCAGGAGGGGCTCTGACGACAGCCTCGGTGGAGCCCGTTGGGCTCTGGCTAGGGAAGCTCTGGGGCTCAGGGTGGGACCAGCGGGGACCAGGGCCCCCAGCAGGCGGCCTCTGGCAGAGCGGGCAACGGCCTCGGCACTGCTCTTCCCGCAGAGCGGACGGCCGGCGCGCCGAGCACCCTCCTCCTGCGCCTCAGCCTTTCAAGAAGACGCCAGGGAAAAAAGAACTTAATGGCCCCGGGACGCGCACGAGGGGGCGAGGAACTGTGGCAGAGACCCCCAAGATCCTTTCTCTCTTTTCTCCTTGGTAACTGAAATCCTCAGTTTTGCCTGGCGCTTGGCTGCGTGGCATAGAAACTACATTTCCCAGCTTCCCTTGCGGCTTCGGAGTAGCCATGAGGCTGAAGTGTGACCAGTGGGAGGTAAGCAACTGCAGTGGGTGTGGCTTCTAGGAGATGACCTTTGAGGATGGGGATGAGCATGTCCGTATGCTGCTGGATGAAATGTGGATAGGATGGCCGGAGCCTACGCAGCTGTTTTGTACCATGAGGGCAAATTTCTATGACAAGTATGGAGGAGTAAGATAGAGGAACCTGGATCCCTGATGAGTGTGGAACAGCCTCATCACCCTGGACCTCCTTTATGTGAGCACTATATGTTTTTTACCTTGCCTAAAGCTGAACCCTAGGCCAGGCAAGGTTGCTCACGTCTGTAATCCTAGCACTCCTGGAGACTGAGGCGGGAGGATCAATCAAGTCAGGAGTTCAAAGCCAGCCTGAGCAAGAGCGAGACCCTGTCTCTACTATAAATAGAAAGAAATTAATTGGCCAACTAATATACATAGAAAAAATTAGCCGGGCATGGTGGCGCATGCCTGTAGTCCCAGCTACTCGGGAGGCTGAGGCAGGAGGATGGCTTGAGCCCAGGAGTTGGAGGTTGCTGTGAGCTAGGCTGACGCCACGGCACTCTAGCCCAGGCAACAGAGTGAGACTCTGTCTCAAAAAAATAAAAATAAAAAATAAAAAAAATAAAGCTGAACCCTAACTCATAGATGGAAAACAAATACTCTGGGAGGTTCAGCTGGGGCCAAGATGAGCTGTGACTCTAAATCCAGCGGGTTCCTGAAGCAAGCCTTTCCCGTGCACCTCAAGGTGGGGGTGCAGGTGGGGTGAGCACTGGAAGACTCAGCCTGCCGCTGAGGGGTCCAGGGGTGTCTCAGATGAGGCCTCGGTGAGCTTCAAGGGGACCGTGACCTACACGCCTGCTCTGGCCTGTCCCTCTCCGGCAGGGAGCCTGAGGTGCCCCAGACAACGATGCCCATCTTGCACCCCCCGTCCTGAGACCCTCGCAGCTGGGTGCAAGGAGCCCATCCTTGCTTGCTTCCCCCCCGGGCCCTGTGGCCCATGGAGAGTGTGTGCGTGTTGGACGGGGCAGCCACGGTCCCCAGGGCCATTCTCTGTCCACTGTGATCCAGCTCCTGGTCTAAGCTTATCCCCTACACCTAGGGACTTGAGACTTTACCCCTGAGCCTCAGTCTCCCCACATGTCCCATGGGGACCACACAGGTAGCCTTGCAGGGACACCAGGAGAATTCCGTGGATGAGAGGTGAAAAGCCCCCAGGGGCGACCGTGGGCTGTCCCTTTAAATCAGTGATCCTAAGTTCCTCCACATCGCAGGGAGGGCTGGGTAACCCAGATTGCCGGGGCTGCCCCCAATTCCCATTCAGCAGGTCTCGGGGGCGGGGGCTGGAATGCAAGTCCCAGGTCAGGCGACCATCTTTTGAGACCCACTGGTTTAAACTAAGGCCCCTAAGACAAAAGACGTGGAATCAAGCTCCCCGTGAGGCCACCGCGCCCAAGACCAGGCGTGCTCGAGAGCCAGGTGTCTGGGTTTGAATCTGGCTTCAGTCTGGGAAGCCGTGTGACCTTGGGCAGGGCCAAGCGGTCTCTTTCTCTGAGCTTCGGCCCCTGGCCTGGCGCGTGGGAGAGCTAGAACCCGGCTCAGAGAGTGGACGTGGAGATGCGCCAGAGCGACGTGGCGCCCAGTGGAAAAGCGCCCGGCAATGTCCCTCTTCCTCCTCTTCCTCCTCTTCCTCCTCTTCCCCTCCCCCCTTCCTCACTGTCATCACCATGGCCACCATCATCATTCTGTGCAGGGGAGCACATTCCCTGCTTGCTCAGCAGACGGAGCAGCCCTGCTGTGCACCCCGCACCCAGTGGCAAGAGTAGGCGCCTGCTGCATACCCCACCCGGGACCCACTGCCTTGCCAGGGCCTGGCCCCCGTGCCCGGGAAGGGGCCCTCTGCCTTCCGGGCTCCGGCCGGTGCTGCCTCCTCCTCGACAGCTGATCCAGGGTGACTCAGAGGCCGCTGCAGGCACGTCACCAGCCCAGGGCACCATTGCCCATCAAGTGGGGACAGACCCAGGATGGGCCCGAGCCAACTCCACCTGAAGCTCAAGGTTCGTCCACCTGCTGCTCGTCCCTGAGACCACCGCCATCTGCTGGTAGGTGTCAGTACTGCATGCAGGGGTGCCCTCCCCGACCACCTGGACAGCCCGGCCCCCGCCTCCTACTCCCAAAATTGTCCCCAAAGGTGGGGAGGGCCTGGCCAGTCCAGCTCTCACAGAAAGACTTGCAGACAGTGTGGCTGTGCCATCAAATTCATCGAGATACAATTCACACACCCTGCAATTCACCTGTTTAAGGTATACAATTCAATGGATTTGTATTCAGTGTTGTGCGACCACCACCACCATCTATTCCGGAACATTCGCATCATCCCAGAGGAACCCCGTGCCCGTTGGCATTCTCTCCCCATTTTCCCCAACTCTCCCCAGCCCCTGGAAAGTACTAATCTACTTGCAGTCTCTGGGGATTTGCCAATCTGGACATTCCGTATAAACGGGATCACAAGCTCATGGCCCCCCGTGTCTGTCTCCTTAACTTAGCGTCCTGTGCTCAGGGTCACCCATGTTGTCACGCGTGTCAGCACTTTGCTCTCTGTATCACTGAGTGATATTTCTTTGCACGCCTATAGCACGTTTACCCATTCGTCAGCTGATGGGCATTTGGGTTCTTTCCACAACTGGGTGGCCCCGGGTAATGCAAAGAGGTGACTCTTTTGAAAAAAAAAAAACACGAGGCGTGCTGCATGATCAGACCCTTAGTCTGCCCTGCTGAGATGAGAAGAACTTCCGAATAGACTTGTTCTTGCACAGTGCGAGTTCGTGGAGGGAAGAAGTCAGAGAGAAACATGAAGAAAAAGGAACTTAGTCCTAAGAATCAAATGGGGGGGAGGGGCAGGTCTCTCCGGTGATACCTCTTCCTTCACGTGTCCAGCCAGCATCCCCCCGCCCCACTGGGGAGGGGTGGGGACTCTGGGATGGCCCCCTCCTCCCCAGAGAGCCGGGGAGGTTCACCCCACTCCACCCCGGCAGCCTTGCCCTGGCGAGGGGTCCGCGAGGCCGCAGGGCATGGGGGGCAAGCTTGGAAGCCAGCCGCCCTGGCCAGCTGCCACCTCGCCCGTGGTCCCCATCCATCCTGGCACCAGCTTCCCAGGGCACTAGTGGAGGTGGTGACCCCTGCACTGGGGTTGACTGAGGACCCCATGTCACTCTAGGTCACGAGTCTAGAGAACCGCCTATCGATCCTGTGCCGCTCCCCCTTGAAACTGCATGCCCCGGGCAAGTTTGCCCACCAAGCCTCAGTTTCTGCACCTGTGAAATGGGAGTAACGGGAGCACCTGTCCTATCTCATGCTGGACAAATGAGAGAAGCACAACAGTGCCCACATGAGTGCCGCTGCTCCTGCAGGGGGACAATTCCTGGGAACCTGACCTGCCGGGGGCTGGGGAGCCTTGTGCAGTCGTTGCCAAGATTTTCACGTATGTTGCACACGTGTGGGTGTGGAGCCCGGCCTCCTTGCGGGGCTGGCCAGTTGGGGCGGACCTTGGGCTCTCTGACCCAGGCTGGGGCAGGCGAACAGACAGCCATGGTCCGCTGGGGCCCAGGCCAGGCCCTCACCTGGTCCCCGCCCGCCCTGCCAGGTGCTGCAAGAGGTGAATGCATTGCCGGTGGCCTCTGGCTCTCACCTGGGCCGGCCCGGCGACCCTGCCCGGCAGCCATTGTTGGGGAGCAGGTGTGGGGAGGCGCCAGGTCCAGGCAGATCAGTCTGAGCCTCGCTTGCTTAGGCAAAGACAGGGGCTCGGGGCCCAGAGCCAGGGTGCAAGGACAAAAGAAGTAGGAGACTGCAGGGCCTGAGCTGATGCCGGTGCTCACAACCGTCCCCACAGGAGCATGCAGCTTCCGGAGGGAGGAGCTTTTGGGTGTTCTAGAACAAAGTAGACCTCTACACACACACACACACGCACACACACACGCACACACACACACACACGCATATTCAGATACACCCAGGAATAAGATACACTCATATAGGCATATATGTACACACAGGCACACACAGACACATGAACATGCACTCATGCGTGTGCAGGTGCACATGCCAACAGAGGAACACACATGTGCCCACGTGCACATGCACTCTCTCAGGAGGGCACAGACCCTTCTTCCCACGCACGCACTCGGGCGCACGCAGACACAAGGGTCCACACGCGTGCACATGCGTGCATCAGCCTGTCGTTTCCATCCACACAAATCACCTATTGGTCTAAAAAATATTAACTTTCAAAAAACCAGGGGATTGAAATGCATCTTTAGCCCAATTTCTCAGAAGACAATCTTCCACCTGAAGACGCACGTGATGCCAGCGATCTGGCACGGTCTGGCACGGACTTTGCCATCATCCGAGCAGGCAGGTTCTGGGGAAAGCGGCAAGTGTCTCCTCAGCCTGCATCACAACCCGTTAAATAACAAAGTAGATAAAATACTTTAATGTTTCAAGTACACCCCCCCCCCCCGCGCTGTCCCCTGCTGCGGGGGACTCTCAGGCTGCTGGGGGCCCCGTGCTGGGGGGTCTTCCCTGCGGTGGTGGGGGCTCCTTGCCCACATGCACCCAGAGCGTCTTGCGTTCGCCACAGCCCCCTCCGAGCCCCGCCGCGGGCTCCGCAGGTCCCGGTGGACCCTCGTTCGAGAGCACCAGGAGGGGTGCGTGGTGACCCCGGAAACAGCAGCCAACTCAGGAGCAGGACGGGCCAGAGCCGGGCAGAGAGTCAATGACGAAACCAGAGCTCAGGGGACACTCGGGGCCTGGCTAGGCCACCCCAGCCATGAGCCTGGAGCCGGGCTGTGGGGCCGGGGCACGGGAGGGCTTCGCGGGCCCCCGGGGCCTCCCGGGCGGAGCGCCCCTGCCCGGGGCCCTGGCCGGGCCGCCCTGGAGCAGCCGCACCATCTCGTGGTCCTTGTGGTCCAGCACGCGCGGCAGGAACAGGCTGGACTTCTGCGTGCGGCGCGTCTTGAAGCCCCTGCGGGGCCGGCCCTTGCCGTTCACAGACACGTACCACAGTCTCTCGGCGCCGGGCTGCCGCCGCGCCCCCGCCCCGCCGGGCGCCGTCCGGTACAGCCGCGAGGCGTACGTGTTGTAGCCCAGCTCGTGGATCCGCTCCACGAACTCGCACTCGGCGCTGTAGTGCTCCTGCGGGACAGCACGCACGGTCAGTGGCCGCGGAGACAGCGCAGGCGGTGGGGGCGGGGGGCAGGGACGCCTCCTTCCTGACACCCTGACACCTCCCTCCCCTCGGCTGCACCTGCCACCCCCGGGCACTCCTGGCCCTCCACGCCTCTGCTCGGCCTGTGCCCTCCGCCCGAGTGCCTGGTGAACTTGGCCTGCAGCTCGAGCCTCTCCCTCTCTCTAAGGTTTCCTGAGCAACCTCCGAGGAGCCGGCCCCTCCCTGCTCCTCCTCTCTGGGCTCCAACAGCCCCCATACCCCGCCCCGAAGCCACCGGTGGCATCACCTGGCAGGGACGCGTGGGGTGGTCTGTGCAGCAGAGACGGGGCCTGCCAGCCCCAGTGCCCGGGCCGTCTGCCTGCGGCCTGAGGGTCCCTGCCCCACAGGTGGAATGAGGCCACAAACACAAAAGCCGGGATCCCAGTGTGAAGTACGAGGCCACAAACATACTGACACAGCCTTGGGGACAAGCCGGCCCAGGGCTTCCCACATCAGCGGATGTGCAGGAAAGTTACCTTGTCATCCAGATCAGTGGGGACCCTTGTCAGGCCTGGTATGGGTGATAGGTGGGCCCCTGCCCTCCCGAGCGCTCAGTGAAACTCGGAACTGGAGAAGCTGTCACCAACATCCCCAAGGCCTGGCTGGGGGAGGCCCTTTCCGGGGCTGCCTTGTGGGGTCTCCCCGGTCTGTGGGTGGGTGTGCCTTAAGCAGACCCAGCTGAGGTTTCGGTCCTGGCTACAGGCAGGTGGGAATGTTGAGGGCCACCTCCCCAAGGGGACCACCCTCAGGAGCTTCGTCATCCCAGCCAGAAAGGGCCGACCCCTCCCCAAACTGTGTGGGGCGTGGTGGGGTGCAGGGCAGGCGGAAGGATCCCCTCCCTTCTGGGCACTGGCCGAGGGGCAAGAGCAGGAGACCCTCGCAGTCTGTCTCCACCTGGGTGTGGTGTCCCCGAGGGGTGAGGACAAGGAGCAGCTACTCAGTGGCCCAAAGGGGGTCACAGGCTGGCCAGGCCCAGCCATGGCCCGAGCGGCATCTGGTCAGGCAGGGCCACGGAAGCAAGATGTGTTAAGCACCAAACCCTTTCCCAGGACATGGAGGCCACAGCAGGTAAGGACGGAAACCGCCCCGCCCCACAGCCCCACCCCTCCCAGCTCGCCTACTCCTGGGTGATGCCCAGGGCACCCCGGGTCCCCGTACGTTTGCCACTGCCCAAGATCATCCTCTACAGCTTACAATTGGGGAAACTGAGGCCAGGGGAGGTGTCAGGCCCCAAATCACAGAGGGATCAGACACTGTTCCTACCTACATGTGACCCCTACATAGCACGGGCTCAGGGGCTGTCTAGGAATGTCGGGTGGGCTCAGGGCAGACTTGCCCCAGCCCCTCGCACGGGACATGCTATGTCTGGGTCTGCTCCCACACTGGACTCTAGGAAACTCAGGGCAGCACTGACACTCCTCCCAGTCCCTCGACCCTGCGGGAGCTGCATCCTCCCAGGGCTGGGGAAGCCAGACGGTGGCTTCCTCTTTGCAGAGACACACGGAGGGGTGGGGGGTTGGAGGACATGGGTCTGTGAGCCTCAGGGGCCAGGGACCTAGCCCTCCTGGGTTCAGATCACTTGCTGCACCTTATCGGGGCACCTGGGGGCCAGAGTCACAGGTCCAGGACTGCCGGTGGCAACAGTTCCCAATAGCCATCCTGACCCTACTGTCCCACCCAGACCCTTTGTTTCACAAGTCCCTTCCCCAGGGCCACTTCCACCCATGGGGCACAAGGAGGAAGTGACTCAGAGATGCCTGGTTGACATGGTGACTTTTGAAGAGTCCTGGCGGGGGATAGGGAACAGGGCGGGGGGCACTTTCCAGGGGCGTTTCTGGGGAGAGAAGCGCTCGCTCCAGCCATCGGCAGCACAGGTGGAGGGGTGAGCAGCTGCGCAGGTTGTTTGGAGACCAAAAGGGGCTCAGAGATAGGAGGGGCGTGGGCTGCAGAATGGTGGGCGGAGCCAAGGCACCTGGGCAATCATTCCTGGGTGGCCAGGAGTTCCCAGAGGCCATGACACGAGCAGATTTGCTATTTAGGAAGGCCCTTAGACACCTGTGTAGCAGAGTGGACACAAGGCAAGTGGCCAGGACGCTGATTGGTGGATGAAGGAATGAAGGCAAGATGGATGGAAGGAAGGATAGGTGGACGGATGGATGGGTCAATAGATGGAAAGAAGAAAGGAAGCAAGGAAGGTTGGGGGGTGGAAGGATGGATACATGGAAGGAAGGAAGGAAGGAAGGAAGGAAGGAAGGAAGGAAGGAAGGAAGGACAGGTGGATGGAAGGGCAGATGGGGGAATGGATGCGGGAGAGGCTGCAGGCCAGTGGCCGAGTCCAAGGCTGCTGCAGTGTCGCAGGTGGGCAGTGACAAGAGCCTGCACTGTCTGTCGCTGGCCTTGAGAACAAGGCGGGGGGGGGTGTGGACCAAAGAGATCCAGGAGGTGCAGTCTGAGGACTTGAGATGGGTCAAAGTTGGGGCCGAGAGAGCAGGTGGGGTCTGCTGTGACCTCCCCCCACCAGGCTCACCTTGGGCTACAGGGAGTGCCTGGTGGGCGATGGCTAAGGCAGGGAGCTGGGGGGCACGTGGGGTGTGCCGCCCTCCACCTGGCGTCTCCGAGCCACCGGGACTTTCAGGGGAGTGACTCCAATCAGTGAAGGGAGGTTGGGGCTGGTACGGGGGTGTCGGGGTGCAACGGTCGCTGCCCACACAGCAGATGGGCTGGCCTGCGCGAGGTGGGACGTGGGCGGAGGGCAGAGCCCCGGGACTCAGGTGACACAGGCAGGGCGGGGGACAGCACTCCCAGTGAGCTGGCAGCACTCAGAAGGAGGGCACCTGGTGGCAGGTGACAGGATCTGCCCCCGGGCTACCCTGCCTCCCAGGTCAACTGCAGGGCGGGGAGACCTTCTCTGCTGGGCACTCTGGAATGTTCCACACCATCCAGCTAGACTGCCTGGCTACCCCCGCACTCACCCCCCTGCCCCTGGGGGCTGGGAGCCTCTCTCTGTTTTCCCTCAAAGCCAGGACCATCAGTGCCCAGGGGCGGAAGCCACACGTGGGCTCCGAACCATGGGACCCCTCAGGCCGTGCTTTCTTCTGTCCCCCAAAATCCTGGGCCCCCGTGGGAAGAGATGGTAGAGGCGTTTGTCTTCCCCTCCTGAGCCAGGAAGTGAAGTCCCCAGTGGGGGCGGAAGTCCTCCTCTGTGGTCAGTAAGACGTACCGTCACTGAAGGCCAACAAGGCCCCCTCCCTGCAGTGCCCCTCCCCCCAAGGAGAGCGGTGGTTGCGGGGGGGTCTATTTCAGGGATATAAAGTCAGGCCCCCTCACACGCAGCCAGGGCACGGGGTCCCTGGAGTCTAGAAAGCCCCAGCCCACCTCAAGGAAGACTCAGACCCCACCCTGGGCAAAGGGCCCCTTCTTCTACACCAGGACTGGCGCGTGAGACTCTGCAAGAAGGCACGGGGCAGCTGGCACCCAAGGGTCCTGCGCCAGAGGCAGCTTCTAGCGAATGCCCCCGGCCAGAGGAAACAAACGGTGCATCCCAGCTTTTGCGCTTCCTTTAGCGAAACAGCTGAAAATTTTGGGATGAAATGATTGGCTCACAGGAGGGGCTGCCCCACCTCAGCGTGGGCAGGAGGGTGTTGGCGTGTGTCCCTTGCAGGCACAACTGAAGAGAGAAGTGACCGCGGGAAGACGTCCGAGGCCGCGTCCTCAAGGTTGCTGCGTGGATGGAAACCTCTCCTTGCCCAGGGAGGCATCGGGCGACTGCACGCAATAACTAGCTGGAGGCAGCACATTTCCTGGTCACACGTGTTTCACTCCATGTCTTCCTCGTCCCTGCCCCTTGTGGGGAGGACACTGCCAATGCCAGAGTCTCGGGACCCTTTTTGGTAACATGGAGCCCCAGGCAGTAGATAGACCAGGTTCCAGACCCAGGTTTGAGGCCCCTGTGTGCGGGGCCATGGGTCCCACTTCCCTTCCCCTCAGTTCCTTCCTAAGAACGGCCGGCTCTTGCCTTTCCACCCTGGGGGGGACTGGCTGAACGGGCCCAGCTCCCTGCTGCCCTCGCTCCCCGGGGCTCTCTGGCGGAGCCAACCGACACCTCGTGCCCCCACCACCCCAGGCTGGCTTGCATTCATTTATTTCACTGGAAATTTGAGGGACAGTCTCTTTGGGGCTCTCCGCTACCCTCAGGGAAGGATAACAGTGATGACAACAAGGTTTGAGGGAAGGTTTTCTAACCCGGCCCCGCTGGAGGACACAGGGCACATCCGACCCCGGCAAGCTCCTTCCTCCCCAGGGCTGTGCTCCTAGTCACTCAAGCCGGCACAGCCTGTAGCAGAAGCAGCCAGAAGAGCACTGGGAGTGGAGTCACAGGCCGGGGCTCTGGTCCCAGCTCTGGGCAAAGGATTCTACTGCCCACATTCCCTCTGTGCCCTGATGTCACATCCCAGTGACACGGCTGCCCCATCAGTGCCTGCCCGCGCGAGAGACTGGACTCACCGAAGCGTAGAGCCGGCCCCTCTTGTTCATGGCCAGGTACCGCCCGGAGAAGAGCCCCCTGATGGCCACGATGCCCACCTCCACCGCCGTGATCTCCAGGATGCCTGGGGAGAGTCGGGAAGGCTCGTCACTGCCGCCGTCCCCGACTCAGCCACAGAGGTGCCCGCTGAGCACCAGCTGGCCCTGCCCAGGGCCCTGCGGCTCAGGGGCGGCAAGGACCATCCCCCCAACGGATAGGGGTGGAGAAGGGGAGACGTCGGGGATGCCTTCTCCAAAATGAGCAGTTCCAACCTGGGAGGGAAGCAATACAATTGACATTCACGCTCTGTGCCAGGCATCATAGTCCCGCACGACATGTGGTCTCCCCACAACCTTGCGAGCTAGTGCCATCGTCCGCCAGCCGAGCAGGAGCACGCTGCGTCTACTAAGGTTAAGCGACCAGCCCAGGAGCCGAGTGGGGATTCAAACCTGGGCTGCAGACAGGGGAGCCCGAGCTCTCCAGTTACACTCTGGGGACCGCAGTGCCCAGTCCCCCTGGGGAGGGAGAGCCGCCCCTGATGACGTCAGTTGATAATCTAATCCTCCCAGCGCAGAGAGAGTGCCCCAGTGGAGCGGGAGCAGATAACAGCACAGGGCAGGGGGCCTGGAGGTACCAGATGTGCGGCAGAAAGCCCTGGAGCTCACAGAGGGACGCTGGCGGGTGTCACCCGCTGCTAGTGTAAGAAAGTTTAGGTCTCCCCTAACTCCTTTCCTTCTGGACACGGAGGGCTGTTGGGGTGGAGGAGGGGCTGCGACAAAGGCCCAGATGGGGCCATAGCCCGTGACAGTGGCCGAAGGGGTGGGGGCGACTGCTTGTATCCCCTCCAGGGGTGCCTTTGGACAGAGCGTGTTTTTGGTTGACATCCAGCCTGGCTGCCATCACCGGATCACCAATCACCAGATCACTGGATCAAACACGGGTCTGCTAGAGATTCTGCTCAAGCCTGCAGGGGATGCAGGCCGCTGGCCTCTGGCGTCCGGGGCGCAGGCCGGGGGGACTCCGAGGTTCTGGCCTGGGGACCAGCGAAGCGCCAGTCTGGAGGCAGGGCAGCTTGGCTGCTGGCATGCACCCGCCTCCACCTCCCGGCAGCGCGCCCTGGTTGCACCTGGAAGTTCGAATGCCCTGCGAGGGGGAGCCTGGATTTGGACAGAGCCCAGGTGCCTCTTCGAGATGAGTCCTGCGCACCAGGACCCTGGCGACAGCTAGTCCCCAGCATGCGGCTCCGGCGGCAAACCGCCCCCGCCCCCAGACGCCTTCGCAGGGCTGCGGCTTTCCTCCAGGAAGCCGAGGTTTCCCGCCGCCGCCTGAATCGCCCGCAAGCTTCCTGCGCCCCGGCCGGAGCAAAGCGCGGCAAGCCGCAGCGGAGGACCTCCGCGGCCCTGGCCACACTCGCACGCTCCGGACTGCGGTCCTTATGGGCCCTGAGCTCCGCTCTCTTGCTCCCCACTGAGGGCTCAGCTCGGGCCCCAGGTCCCTAGACCATGGAGCCTCCTGGGCTCCCGCGGTGAGCGCAGTCCTGGCTGCGGGCCCTGGATGCAGGGCAGGCTGTGCATCGGCACCACAGACCCAGGCGGACGCCGCCCTGCGCTCCTGACCCGCATCCTGCGGGCCCGCACCCAGCGGCGGGGCCCCCAACCCTTCCTGAAGCTCTGCGGTCCAGGGCGGGGCGGGAGGGGTGCAGATTCCAGCGCCAGGAAAGGAGTGTCCGTGGGTGGCGGCAGCCCAGGCACCCAGCTGCGCCAGGCAAGCGTCCTCGCGCAGAGGCGGTCGGTCGCACGGGGCGGCCACCTGGGCGGCCGCGAGCAAGCGTGGAGGGCGGAAGGGATGGCGGGGCGTCCAGGGGTCGGCAGGAGGAGGGGAAGTCGTCAAAATAATAAAGAGGACGATAAATGCCTTGTCCAGATCCTTTTCTCCGACAAATTCAAAGGGCTTAAACTTGTCAGCGCAGCCAAATGCGGCCAAGCCGGAGCCCCGAGCCCGCCTGCCTCGCGCCCTCTTGCACCAGCGGTCCGGGCGGGCAGCGGACTCTGACAGCTCGCGCCGACCGCGGGCAGCGGCCACGGGTGCCCTCCCCGGACGCGAGTCCCCTCCCGCCAGCTCCCGGCGGACCCCAGCGCGCATTCTTCTCCCGGGACGGACGCGGAGAGAGAGGAGCGGACGCTGGCGTTCGCCCCGCGGCAGCGGGAGGCGGCCAGTCCTCCGGACACCCTCGGCGGGCACTGGCCGCCCCTTCCCCTGGGTCCCGGCCCCTCGGGGCGCCGCCCCCCTCGCCCGCGGCCGGCACTCACTGTAGGCGCTGTTCTCCAGGCTGCCGTTGACGCGGCCGCCCGGGTGCAGCTGGAGGTGGAACTTGGTGGCGCAGTAGAGCCTGCGGCGCCGGGGCGCCCCGCCGAGGTGTTCGTAGACGCCGCCGCGGCCGCCCGCATCGCGCCGCAGCCGCGCCCCGGGGCCCGCCGAGGGCCAGCCGGGCTCCAGCAGGCTGAGCAGCAGCAGCCAGATCAGGCCCATCGCGGCATCGCGCCCGCCCCGCGGCGGCGGCGGCTGCAGGCGAGCGCGGCGCCCATGGAACGGGCGGCAGCGGGGCCGCGCAGGGCGCTCGAGCCGGCTCCCGCGCGTGGCGGTGCGGACGCGGCTCTGCGGGAAAGGGGGGAGGGGAGAGGGGGCAGGGGGAGAGGGGGGAGGGGGAGGAGGAAAGAGAGGGGGCGAGAAAGCAGGGGAGAGAGGGAGAGAGAGAGATCCTTTAATGTTCACCGGGGAGCGGTGAAGTTTCCGTTGCTGCGCCAAGCGCTGGAAGGAAGGACGGTTCGGCAACAAAAGGCCGACGTGGTCCCCGGGGGAGGCGCGGGCGGGGCGGGGAGCCCGCGGGGCACGGGTTCGGGCCGGGCGCCGCCCGCGCACCTCGCTCCCGCGCACCGCCGTCGGGCCGCGGCTCTGCTCGGCAGCGCGCCCCGCGCCCCAGCACGCCCTCCCGGCTCTGAAAGGTCCCTTCCCCGCCCCTCCCCCGCCCCTCCCCCAGACCAATTATGCCTCCGAAAATTATAGACCGAGGCCTTGAGGCGGCCGCCCCAGGCCCTGTCACCCCCTCCCGCCCCCATCAATCCCCTGCACAATGGGAGCGCCGCCGATGACTGATGTCCGTGAAAACAACTTGCGGGGAAGTCGAGCTGACAAACGCCCATTAAAGGCGGCGCATAATGAAGGGGCGCGGAGGGCAGCGGAGGGGAGGGTCTGGGGCGCGGGCGCGCGTGGGGGACTCCGGGCTTGCGTCTGCGCCGGCGCTCCTGCAGGAGCGGCGTGGGCGCGCCGGCCGGCCGGGAGGCGCTTTATCCTGTCCCGAAGGGCAGCCGGTGGCGACTGACCGGATGGGCACGTTTGTGCACATCGCGCGTCGGGAGGTTCCTGCCCAGAGAAGGGGCTGGGGAGGTGGCGGCAGGGACGGGAGACAGAGCCCGAGTCCTAGAGGGGAGAGGCGCAGGTTGAGACAGAGAGAGAACAGCGGGGACAAGGGGAATGAGAAGGAGGAGAGAGGAGAGGGAGAAAGAGCTAGAGACCAGCGAGCAGGAGGATGCCCAGAGGGAGAACAGGGAAGTCTGGTGGCCACAGCCAGAAGCACAAAGGCGGAGGAGTGTCCCAGCCTGCTGGTCCCTCAGCAGCGTAGATGCCATAATGGCACCCTGGACTGCGTGGGGGTCAGGGTGCATCCCAGGGGGCCCTGTCTGTTGGGGCCCCCAGTGAAGAGGGGCCTCGGACAGTGTTGGGAGAGCCACATTCTCGATTCTTCTCTTGCTCCCCAGCCTCTGCCCCATTGGCCCCCGGCCAGCAGGCTTTGGCAAAGGGGCTTTGTCTCCCAGGGTGGGGCTCCGTGGGGTCCAGTGGCCGAGGCCACAGCCTTGGCTCCAAGTTGACGCGGGGCTCTGGGATGAGCCAGGTGGCTGGCATCCCCATACCTCATGTCTGCATCAGGATTTGGGGTCCCGGCAAGTGTGCAGGGCACCAGGGGACTCCTGTGAGCTAAGCACTAGCGCACGCCATTGGGACATTTCTAGCCAAGGCCTAGAACAAACAGGGTAGCATGTGAGCACACTGGGTACCCCAAGCAGTCCCCCAGCACCTCAGTCCTGGTCAGGGTGTCTGGTCACTGCCCCAGGGCTGGCTGGCGAGAGCCATCGAACTGTCCAGAGGCCAGGCCACCGAATTGCTAGAGACGGGGGCTCTTAGTGATGCTTTACAGGGGACAGAGGAAGGCCCAGGGATGCCCCAAGGACAGAACCAAGAGAAGAACACACCCAGTGGGGCTCCATGTGCGGACCGGGGCGGGGACTTATCGATCGTGACCTTCGGAAGAGAGCACAGTAGCAGCACATGAGGGACGCCCCCGTGCCCTACACGCTCCAACTCGCTTATGCTCGTCAGCTGCCTCCCAGCGCTGTGGTCGAGATTAGACGAGAAGAAATGCGGCGTTCAGCACAGAGCCACGCACAGAGAGAAGTGTGCAAGACATTCAGAGCTAGAGACAGAAAGAAGCAGAGAAGAGACAGAATGAAACCCTAAGATCGAGAGAGCAGAAGCAGTCCGCGGGGGCTGGGGGAGGACAGGACTTTGGACGCCCCTTTCCTACGTAGGCCTCCATCCCCTCTGTGGGTCCCCCTCTGCCCCTCTGGAAAACTGGGAGGATCCAGAAAGATCCGACTGGAGCCATCTGGGTTTGCAGCCCCCCTCCTGCTCCATGCTGGGCCCCCAGCAGTTCCCAGGGAGACCCCTGCTCCGGTCTCCAGCCCCCCACCCTGTTTGTAGTGAGCCTCTGCCCACCTCCGGGCTGCCTGTGCCCTAGAACCTGGGGGGAGGGCCGGGGCTGCCGCCCCCCAGCAGGGGTCCGAGGGGGACCCCCTTCCACCGGAGGGAAGCTGCAGAGGGCAAGAGGCTCTGCTAGGCTGGTCCATGCCGGGCCCTCAGCCTCTGGCCCGCAGCCGCCGGCGCACACTCCTAGATGAGCGAGCAAATGGCTCAGCCACTTCTTGCCGCGTGGCGATGGCACATAGCAGCGCCCCTCTGAGATTCGTTTCTAGTGAACACGATGCCCCAAATTCAGTGCCAGGAACTCAGTGGAGTCACCCTGCCAAGTCCCCCGCCAGCGCATCGGCACAGAGCGTGCCCCATGGAGGGCGCCCACCGTTTATCACGCAAACCTCGGTGTCCGTGGGAGTGAGGGGGCACAATGCGCAGCTGTGCTGGGACAGCAGGTGCCCCCACCCCTAGCTCGAGGTCCCTCCTGGCAGGCCTGGCTTACGGTGGGGCATTCTCGTGAGTGCAATTCCCTGCAGCAGCTGTGCTCTCTGGCCATGCTTTCTACTCCCCTATGGGCCCTGGCGACCCTTCCATCCATCCCCAGCCCCCAAGTCAGAAGGAGTTGCCTGAAACCCAAAGCCGCCTTCTCCCGCTGCCAGTGGACTCAGTGTTAGCGGGACTTTGGGGCCCCTCGGGACCCTGGCCACCTGCCCACGCCCCAGTCCACTACCCACATCGTCCCGGCTGGGCCTCTGGGCCTCTGCTCGCCCGCCCGGTGAGTTCTTCCTCCTCATCTAAACCTCCCCGCCTTTCTGGCCCAGGAAGCCCCTGACCCCTCCTGGCCTGTGCCCACTGCCAGGCCCTCAGGCGCTTGGGCCCCGCCGAGGGAGGGGCAGGGGTCTCGTCCGTCCGCCGAGCCTGCCGGCCTGCGCTGAGCCAAGGCACCCACGCAACAGCGACCTCTGCCCCTCCCCGTCTGGTGCAGACCCGGGTGGGGGGTGCAGAATGTGGTAATAGCGACCCTGTTAATTGCTTCCAAATGGTCAGCTGCAGCCACTTGACTAATTGGTCTCTTCCCGACCCCTGCCGGACACCCCCAGGCCTGGCCCAGGCCCTCCTCCCACCAGCCCCAGAACGGCTGCCCGGTACCCCCCACCCCCGCCAGAGCCCCTCTCGGCCCTCCTGGTACCCAGGCCCCCACCTCCAGCCCCTATCCCTGGACAGAGGAGTCCAGGCCCCCACCTCCAGCCTCTTCCCCTGGACAGAGAGCTGAGGGAGGATGGAGGGCAGGGGACAGTGTCCTGTGGGAGGGGTGCCAGTGGCTGGCAGTGACTATGAAAGTTGGTGCTCACTCCTGGCCCCAAACTCACTCTCACTGTGCCCCCCGAGAGCAGCTGTGTGCTGCGGGTGGGCCCCTGAAACCCGGGAGCGCCCCTGCTTAGCCCCACCTCACAGATGGGAAAGGGAGGCTCAGAGAGGTGAAGCGACTTGCCCAGGGTCACACAGCTGGGCGATGAGGTGAGGTCACGGAAACCCCCTGTCCACCTCAGCTGGGGGCACTTGGCTCTTTGTCCCTCACAGGCTGTGGGGTCTGGGGAAGTCGTGCCCTCTCAGTCCCCGCCTGAGCTTCCGGAACGTCCTGGAATGTTCACACCAGCCGGCCGGCGCCCTGCCTGCTGGGTGCTGCCTCCCGCTAGACCAGCCGAACCCCCGCCCGGGAGCAGGTGGGCCAGCGCAGGCCACAGCCCGAGGAGGGGCCCTGCCCGGGCCGCACAGAGTCGGGAAGGCCTCTTCAGCCGGCCGGGGCTGCGGGTTGGGCTTGTTTGACCGTTTTTCTCAGCAACCCTCCTCCGGACATAACCCACTATGTTCCGTTTTCTCTTCCCGCTCGAGTGCCACCTCCACGGCCTGCAGTGGAAACCGTGCTGCACAAGGGCCCCAGGACGGGCCAGGGCCACCGTGCCTGGGAGGCAGAGCCTGGCCCAGCTCGGCCAGAGCCCACCAGCTGGGGCGGGGGAGGGGCCCTAGCTGGCTCCCTGCTGGGGTCCTTCTTAGCGCCAAATGTCCCAGGGGTCCCAGGGGAGGGGCTGCTGTCCCCCGGGGCCTGTCCCAGCCCAGGACCTGGGGCTGGGCTGGGCTCCAGAATGGGGCCGAGGCCGGGAGAGCCACGAGGGCACAGTGGCCCCCAGGGGGACGGCAGGCAGTGAGAGACCCAGAGGGGTGGCTCATGGCCCGGGGCCCGGGGGTGTGGCTGCCCAAACTGAGTCTTTTTTCTTTAAATTTTATTTTTTTTATTTTAAAGAGCTTTATGGAGATGTAATTCACATGCCACACAAGGCACCCAGCACGGTGTGCGGCTCAGTAGTTTTCAGTGTGTTCACGGAGTTGTGCAACTATCACGCAAGGAATGTTAGAACCTTTCACCACCCGGTAAGGAAACCTCCTCGCCCTTTAGGGACCACTCCCCACTCCCTCCCCTGCCCCCCATCCCTCACCCCTGGCAACGTTAATCTGCCTCTGTGGCCAGTCTCCGGTTCTGGGCATTTCACACGGGCCGGGCCGGAGCCTGTGGCGCGTCCTCCCGTCTGGCCTGTCTCGCTGAGGTTCCCCACGCTGAGCGAGAGTCAGGCCTTCATTCCTCCTCACGGCTGTGTGCACAGACCGCGTTCCGGGTACCGCTCACCCACCCAGCTCACCCACCCTTGGGCGTTGGGGTGGTTTCCTGGCTATTCGGCTGTCAGGAAGCCCCAGGCTGAGACTCACAGCAGGGACCTCTCTGGGCGGAAGGAGCAGAAACCGGAGGGGCCCTCTGTGCCCAGGGCCGGACACTCGAGCTGCCCCTTTGCTCCCCACAAGGACGAGGGCAGCCGCCAGCCTCTGCCCCCCCACCGTCGGTGCCTGGCACGGAGCCGCTTGAAGAGCCGCTGGCGTGGCCTGTACATGCCGTCCCCTCCCCGCGCCCTCGCGCCGTCATCTCTCTCTGCACGTCTGTGTCCCTCCTCTGCCAAGGACACTAGTCTCACTGGATCAGGCCCACCCTCGAGACCTTGCTTTACTTCAGTCACCTCTTGGAAGGGCCCGTCGCCAACTGCAGTCACACTCTGAGGTCCTGGGGGTGAGGGCTTCACCATGTGAATGTTGGGGGGACATGATTCAGCCCAGACAAGTGCTAATGGTGATGTGTGTCCCCCAGCCCTGTGGAGGGGTGGGGCGGAGGGAAGGGAGGCAGACCCACACCTGCACGGTCACCTGTCCCCCCCACCTGGCCTTTGCACATGCCGTACCTCCACCTGGGGCCCTTCACCCTTTCCACCCAGGAGCTCCTGCCATTCCTGCGGACCCGGCTCATGGCTCCCGGAGGCTCCCCTGTGCCACCCACCGTGCCGGGCACTCTGGAGGGTGGGCAGGCCTGTCGCTCTCCCCGTAGAACTGTCCAGGGTGAGGTGTGGCCAGACGCAGGAGGCAGGGATGGGGCGTTGGGGGGCCGGCTAGTGGAGGGGTGGGGCTGCCGAGGCAACGGGCGATTCTGGGGGCCAGCTCCCGTCTCCTCGTTCTGACTCAGACCCAGTGGCCTTGCCCTTCCCTGGCCCCACCCTCCCAACAAATCAAAGTCGAGGTCCTAAGATGTGGTTTCCCGAGGCCTCCCTGATTCCCTGTCGCAGAGGGAAGTTGTGCAGCCACCCGGGCTCGTGGAGGCGTGACGGGCCTGCAGGCAGAAGCCCCAGTCCAGGGCCCCGGGTCCACACGCTTACTCTCCTTGAAGGCGAACGTTTCCATCTCCTGACCCCCCCAGGCTGGCAAGACAGACTCGCCTCTCGCTGATGGGTCCGAGTGCGGCCCCCGGGGCCTCACGGCGAGACCCTGCCTGAGCCCACCGACCCCGCCAGGGCCGGCTCCAGAGAGGCTCCCCGGCCGCCAGCTCACCGGGCGAGTTGCCTGCAGCCGCTGAGTCCTTCCGTTCCCTGAGCCTGGGCTGCAGCCTCTCATCTTTAGGGTGAGGTCCACACTCCTTGGGCATGGTCTGGCCCTGTCCATCCCACTCCCCCTGCCCACCCTTCGCCTTGCCCCGGTCACTGGGAGCCCCCCGGTGAGCCCTGGCTTTGCCCACTTTGGGGTCTCTGCACTGGCCGCTCCCACCGCCTACAGCACCTGCCCTCGCTCCTCTTGTCTGTCTTGACTCTTCTCATTCTTCCAGGTCCAGCTGACAGACTCCCTCCTGGGGGGAGGGGGGTCCCCGGGGCCCCCTGTGCTGTATGGGGCACCCGCATCGTCTGGGGGTGGCCGTGCCCATCTCGCCCGCCACTGTGACCTCCAGGCCGTCCCGTGCCAGTCTGCTTCCCTCTGCTCCGCCCGGAGTCAGCTCCGCAAGAAACGCCGGGAGCTCCGAGGATGAGGATGCGAGTGAGAGGTGAGGGGGTGTTCGCTTTCACCGCTTGGTGCCGGTTCTGCTGTCGGTTGGCTTTGGACCGTGAGTGGGTGCTGCTCTGGTGATCAGCACGAGGCAGACGCAAGGCGTGATCTGTGGGGCCCAGGCGCACGGCACAGGACCAGGACCGAGGTCTACGGCTCAGCCTCTGGCATCAGCCCTGCCCGGGCATGGGCACTGGGACTGAAGCCCCAGCAGGGGCACGTGGGGTGTAGACCATGGGACTGGGTCCAGAACCGGAGGAGTTCGACTCCACAGCCTGCTGCTTTATCAACACAGCCGTGCCGCCTTGGAGATTTATTCTAAATGGACAGACACCCCAGGACAAACTAGAGCCTTCCCTGCCCACCCCAGCGTGATGAGAGACCAATGCGTGCTTGGAGCTGGGGGTGGTCCCCAGAGAGCCCCCAGACCCGCTCCCATTTACACAACAAAACCTGACCCTGCAACACCCATTTGGACCCGACTTGGGGAAGAAGGATGGAAGGATGGAAAGACGGAAGGACGGGCTTAAGCAAAGCCCCACTTGACTTGAAGAGGGAACTAGGGGCTGTGGACGGCCGCTGCCTGTCTGCCGGAGGCCCACACAATGTAGCTAATTGGCCCCAACATTTTTCTCTCTTGAATTTTAAATCCTTTTAGCAACAGATTATGCGACAAGGGCTGACCTCGCTGGAGCCGTCATTAGGCTGGCTTGCTGTTCCTGGGCGAGTCTCCTTGCTGGGTTATTTCGAGGTGCCGTGTGCTGGGGACCTGTGCACAAGTACAAAGCACGCCTCCAAGCCCCAGTGACAACTGCATTGTGGGCAGGTGCTCCGCCAGCTCACAAAGGAGCTATCCCCTGCAGCTCCAATCTGGAAGGTTCTTATCCTGCCCTTAGGTGTTCTTGCTCTGGGTAAAAAAAAAAGCAGTCACCTGACCTTTGACCCCTACGAGGTCCTTGTGCTCAGGGCAGGGGTCCCTTTGGGGTACAGTCTGAGGCAGGCTGGGCTGTGTGTTGTCCCAGAGCAATGTCCCCTTTTGTCCCAGCTTTTGATCTCACCTGCCAGTCAGGAAAGGGCCTGCCCAGCCCCCACGGGCCCCCTTAACCCTTTCCTGCCCGCCCTGCAGGGCCGGCACCGGCCCCACCAGAAAAGGGTTCTGCAGAGAGCCCCACTGTGAGTGTGGGGCTCACAGGAGAGCTTGGGGAGCAGGGGTCCCCCCAAATGGAGCTCCCAGTGAAAGCAGAAGAGAGAGCCCCAGGCCAGCTGGGCCCAGACCTTGCCCCACGGCGAGGCGCCCGCCCAGTGGCTCTGTGTTCCTTCCGCGGGTGCTCGGGGCTCATTTGTGAAACTGCCATTTCTCAGCCAAACTTGGACAGCATGGCCCCCAGCAAAGGCAGACCCGGGGTGCCCCGATCCAGAGCCCCGCCCCGCTCCCGGAGTGGCGGGCCTGGTCCAGCTGCCCACCTGGCCTGGCCTTGTGGGGCAGGCGCGGGCACCTCCCTCGGGCCATCCCTGGGCCTTTCCTCAAGACCAACGCGAAAGCCTGGTTGTTTGCGTAGCAGTTCAGCTGAAATAGAACTCACACACCATATAATCCACCCACGTACGTGGTACGGCTCACTGGGGTTCAGTGTCGCCCAGAGCTGTGCAACCGTCACCACTCTCCACTCCAGAACATCCTGATCACCCCAAACCCCCTACCCGTTAGGGGTCACTCCCCTCTTCCCTCCAACCCCCGGCCCCTGGCATCCACCGTCTGCTTCCTGCCTCTGCCGATGTGCCTATTCTGGGCGATTCATATACATGGGCCGTGTGCTAGGTGGTCTTTTGTGACTGGCCAAACCTGTTTTTGAATCAAAGAAAGGGCACCCTCCCCTCCGGAGCGCCCCCAGCTTGGCATCGGATGGCCACCCACTCACTGCCGGCCGGCGGCCCCAGCCTCAGCCTGGTGTGCAGACAGCCAGCGTTCTGGCCACTTCTTTTGAGCTGGACTTTGAAACCCAAAGACCGGAGACCCTTCGGGATGCTCTAGGGAGGCCGCCCCCTTCCCACCAGGCTGGCCCTGGCCGAGTCCCTCCGGAGATGACAAGCTGGTATTAACAATTCACACACAGAGCGGCCCCTGTGTGTGGCGCTGGCTCGGGGTTGGTGCACATGATGAGCCTATGTCCTCCCCCCGCCACTGACACCCCGCAGGGCAGCATTCGGTCCCACGCCTGTCTTCTCCCAAGAGCTTGGACCTGTCCTGTGTGTGGCACAAGCCCGGAGCCGCGGCGGTTCTCCCAGACTTGGGGCAGCCTCTTCCTCTAAGCCCCTGCCCCATTCCCCGGCACCTCCACTGCCCAAATGTGGGGAGTCGGGAAGAGATGGAACCTTCCCCAGTTTCCACATCTGAGAAATGGGCGCAACGACTGCAGCGTGATGCTCGCATGCGAACACAGCACAGGCTGGGCATACCACAGTGTCCTCTCTTCTCTCCTCCCCCGCCTCCCCCTTCTTTGCTGCAGCCTTGCCTTTGAGGGTGCCAGCCTCCAGTCTCAGATCCACCCCCAGCCTCAGATCCACCAGGGATGCCTCCCCCCTCTCCCCCGGGAGAGCCTTCCTCATCACTCTGCCTCCCAGCCCCCGCCCAGCTCTCTTCTTTTGCCGAGGCTGAGACCCTGCAAAGCCTGCCTTTCCCTGGAGCAA
The DNA here is from genome assembly GCF_040939455.1 of Microcebus murinus. Lineage (NCBI taxonomy): Eukaryota > Metazoa > Chordata > Mammalia > Primates > Cheirogaleidae > Microcebus > Microcebus murinus. The sequence goes on from NC_134107.1 coordinate 9,689,968, forward strand.
AACCATCAGAGGACCAAGTCCCCTGGCCCCACGCCTTGGAAAGCCGCTGCCATCTTCAGATAGCGGCATCTTAGTGGCCCCTTCACTGGACCGTGAGCCCTGGGGCCGGCCGGGGCCTGCCCGTCTCTGCGGCTCCCCCAGGCCCCCCAGGACCTGGGGAGGGCGGGCACAGGGTGGGTACCCGGGCTCTGTCCGGTGGAGAAGACCCCGTGGACATGAGCCTCGAGGGTCGGCGCAGTCAGCTACGATGGGCCCAAGAAGTCCAGGACACGAATCTCAGAGCAGGAACCCGTGGCCACGACCCAGCAGGGCCCTGGACCTGCATCCGTTGAGTTTCTGAGGCCAGAAAGGGCCGGAGGAAAAGGGCAGGCAGCACCCAGCTCTCACGAGCCCCCCCGCTCCGGGACGTTCCCCGTACAGACCTTTCTCGGCTCCAAAGCACAGATGGGAATTCTATATTTCTCAAGGCATGTTTCCTTTTTCTTTTTTTGAAAGATAGAGGTAACCCACGTTCATCGTGTAGGATTCAAACAATTCAGAAACTAGACTTTGACAAGCGCACATCTTCTGTTCATTCATTCAGTAGCTATTTATTGAGCACTCGCTGTGCGCCAGGACCTGTCCTAAGTGCTTTGGCCACATCGACCAAGAGCCCAGGCGAAATTCCCTGCCTCACGGGGCTAAATTCCAGCGTGGGAGGTGGACAAGGAACATAATAGAGAAGTACGGTATGTAACAGGCCGGCAGGTGCTAAGGACTTGAAGCACGGACCCCCCAGACCTTTGCCCACGTATGACACGCACAGACTTGTACCTGATACGCACGCTGTTTTGTCGTTAGTGGAAAGCCACGGACACCTTCACATGCAGCACCAGGCCACTCTCTCCCGCCCTTTAACAGCTGGGCGGGGCCACTGCCGTCTAGTTAATCCACTCACTCCTCTGGGGGTCGCCGTGTAGGTCGTGCCCGGCAGTGCAAGGCCGACAAGGGCTGCACTGAGTATTCTTGGTCTTACACGTTTGTGCACTTGGACGATATTTTGGTGGGGTAAGTGCCTAGAGTTGGAAAAGTACTGCCCACCGCCCTCCAGGAAGGCAGGAGCCGTTGGCATTCCACACTCCCCCCAGCAATGGGAGAGAGAGCCCCGTCCCCACACCCTTCCCTGCACTGGACATCGTTCCTGTTTGTGACATTCCAGAAAATATCCCTGCCAGATCCCATATGCATTCCAATACATTCTCTCTCTCCCTCCTTCCCTCCCTCCCTGCCTCCCTGCCTCTCCCTCCCTTCCTCCCTCTCTCCCTCCCTCCCTCCCTGCCTCTCCCTCCCGCTCCCTCCCTCTCTCTCCCAGCCCCATACACACACTCCTGGGTTCCTTTTGTGCCCAGGAGCCTGAGCTGGGGGCTGTGGGGCCGTGCAGCAGTTTCCAGCCCTCACAGCCAAGCAGTGGGCTCTGCAGGAGCTCGCCAGCCTGGGGAGATGGAGGGTAGGCCCCAGCAGGGGACAAGGGGAATGTCACTCCAGGACACCCCAGGGAAAGGCCGACCTCTAGAACTTGAAACTAGAGCAGGCACCTTCATCCTGGGATGTGACCCCATCTCTGGCCCCTGGGCTGGGAGGGGACAGGAAAGTCACAGAGGCCAGAGGCTGCACTGGTGTGTGCGGGTTCAGGTCCCTGGGGACCTGCCCCTGAGCCCCATGTGCCCAGGAGATGCACGTCTATCTGGAAAGATGCCCCGGGAAGGGACTCGATTTCTCTCCACAAATCTCTTGCAAAAATGTCCCCCAAATTTCTGGATCTTTTTCCTTTTCCCAAAGAGAGTTTGTTGAGAGCCACTTAGCAACTCTCTCTTGCAGGCACCTCCCCCCCCCCCAGCAGGTGGCCCCCGACTGTGTGTTCCAACCACTGGTGGGAGGCTCGCACTGCGACTGAAGGCCGACAGCCCAGACCTCCAGGCCCCTGCACCCACCTGGAGACCCACCTGGAGACCCACCTGGAGACCCACCTGGAGGTCACTCTGGGTGGCATCCCCAGGCAAATTGAGGCCCACCTGGCTCTGGAAATTGCTGTCTTGAGTTTGGTACCCCCTGCATTAACATTTTGCCACCCATTCATTCATTCACTCACTCATTCATTCGTTCAACAATAGTTTGGGTTCCTGCTCAGTGCCCAGCCATGAGGTGAGGACACGGGTTGAACTGGACACACTCCTTCCCTTCAGGGAGTTCTCAGCCTAGGGGCAGGGAAGGGTGGTGAGGGGCCAGCGAACACCCACAACCGGTGAGTAGCTGGGTGAGAGGTGACAGCCGTGTGCGTTCAGGCCCCTGGGCGGGGCAGGACGCAGCGCCCCTCCTCCCCGTGCACTGGCTGGCCTCGGCCCCTCCTGCCCTAAGGGCTGCAGAGCAGCGCGGGTCCTCCTGCACCCCAGACCTGCCACCCGTCGTCCCCAAGCTCGCCCACATCTGGCCAGGGCCTGCCCTCCGGGCCCACGCTGTCCTTTGCGTGGCCTGAGCTCTGTGCAAGACAGAGACACAGAGAGAGACAGACAGACAGAGAGAGAGACAGACAGACAGAGAGAGAGACAGACAGAGAGGGAGAGAGAGAGAGCGCGCACTTTCTCCGCTTCACAGATGGGGACGCAGGCACGGGGAGTACGCGGTGTTCTGGGGAGCACATGGTGTTCTGGGGAGCACACGGTGGCGAGTGGAGGACCCCCACACACACAGACCGCACCCCCTTTCAAGCAGAAGAAAACCAAGTCTGCCCAAAGGAGGCGGGCAGGCCCAGAGTGTGGCAATGGTCGGTGAAAATCTACTTGTCGGAGACTGGCGTAGAGTTTGCGGTGCACGGCATGCCTTTCTAAGCATTTTGCAGATATCGACTATTTAATCCTCACAGCACCGCTCGTGGGTAAGGACTATGAGTAGTAGCCCCATTTCAGGGATGAGAAAATGGAGACACAGAGAGGTCAAGCTACTTGCCTGCAGATGCTCAGCAGCTGGAAGGCACAGCCAGGGTCCAGGGGCAGGGAGCCGAGTGCCTGCGTTCCTGCGTTCCTGCCCGCACCCCTGGCAGCTGCCCCTCGGGGCTGTCACCACACAGCCTCATGGGTAACTAGGAAGACACGTGCTGCGTGGGAAAGAGGCCATCAGAAAACATTAAGTGACAACAGCTGCATTTAGCATCATGCATACATTTTCTTTGCATGTAGGAGACAAAATATATACATATTTTTATATAAAAGCATGATATCCCTCTGTCACCTGGGGCTGGGTCCTGGCAGGAAGCAGGCACAAAACGCAGGAGACAGGAGTGATTAGCGTGGAGGAATGGGGCTGGGAGGGACCACCCCATTGTCCTTACAACAAAAATAACTCATTTCCCCCTGAATGGGTTTCCTTGAAGTGTCACTTCACAATTCCTCTGGAGTCTCCCGGCTGGCCCAGGTGCCTGCAGTGGAGCCACGGGGCCATTATCCCAGGACGGGAGGACGAGATCCCGTTCTGGGCTTGGGCGCTCAGAATGCATCACCTGAAAGCAAAGTGGCGTTTCCTTGGGCGGGCCGGAATGTCCGGCGTAACCAGATCCCGAGTAAAGAGACTCTGTGACCTTGCGGTGACAGAGGAGGCCGGAGCTCTGCGGCTCGGGCAGCTCCAGCCCGGCCCCGTGTGACTCTGCACGGGAATTCCTGGAGCCTGGCGACCGAGGCCCCCGGGTCCTGGTCCCCGACTCCAAACCCCGCCAGGCTAAGCCGAAACGTTTCCCCGAGGACCGGCTCCTCTGGGAGGTGGAGGAGGGTAAGGAGACAGTCCCCACAGCTTGGAAGCCGGCCAGATGTCCCAGAGACCCGCTCCATGGGGGGCGCTGCAGCCACCGGTGCAGTTCACACAGGGTTAAAGAGTTTGGGGACACTCCTGTCCCCAGGCTGCAGGTGCCAGTGCGGGATGGAACCTGGGAAGCGACCTTGCTGCCACGAATGGGTACCCACACGGTCCTCGACACAGTGACACTGAGGAAGTTCTGTGACCTCTCCGTGCCTCAGTTTCCTCATCTGTACAATGGAGACATAATCACACTTACTTCATAGGGTTTTTGTGACGATAAAAGCTTTGGAACCACGCCGGCAGGTTGCAAGCATTCAGATAACGCAGGCAGGACTAAACGCCCTTAATCCTGGCAACGCCCCAGCGGGGTGGCCCCTCGCGGCCCTCCTTTGCGGGTGGGGAGCCCAGAGTGCAGGAAAGGCGCGTGACTGCCTGGTGTTGGCCGGGGCTGGACATCCATTCGGGCCACTGGCTGCCTCTCTCTCTCTCGACAGCAGTGATCATCGCTGGCTCCCCAGTTCCCGGGATGTGGCGGGTCCCCCTCCCCGCCCCCGTTGGAACTCACAGCAACTTAAAACGTCCCACCAAACTCCTTGCCAAGTAAAAAAGACTCATAAAGAATAAATGGATTCTTTGTTATCGTTACTCAAATTTATTTGAAAGGAAACTCCATTCATTCCCTCATCAAGAATAGCGACCAGCGTCACTTGCGGTAATTAAAGGGTAACTTTTATACAATGTAAAGGTTCCACCAACAGTATTATTGGAAGCCAGCTACAGAACGGGCGCAGACACAGGCACCTGTGTTTGAGTAAGGGGTGAGCGGCCGGCGCCCGGGACAGGACAGAGGTCTGGACAACTGAAAGAGAAGAGATCGGGGAGGCCACCCGACGCCCGGCTCAGGAGCCCCTTCACTGAGCAGCCGGGCACCCGCGCTCCTCCTGGCCTCAAGGGCTCCCCCGCCTTCATCTCCTCAAGTGCTGGGATTACGGGCATGAGCCACCATGCCCTGCTAATTTTGCTATATTTGAATGAATGAAAGTTTAGATTTAAAAACCAACGCTCTATCTACTTAGTTGTTGGAAAAGTTTTACAAAACTTTGGAACAACTTGGGTTTTTGAATCTACTTTTTCAATCCCAGATTTTATGAGACCCAAATACAGAGCAGGTATAACCAAAGAAAATGCATCATCAGAATTGAAATATTTTGCAAGCATAAAATGTGCACCGGATTTTGAAGACTTTGTGCATACGCAACAAAGAACGTAACGGCTCATTCGTATTTTTATACAGGTAATCTATTGAGATGTTCATGTTTGGGAGGTATTGGGTTAAATAAAATATGTTATTAAAATTGATTTCACCTGTTTCTTTTCATTTCTTTAAATGTGGTTGCTGGAAGATGGGAACATGGCGTTTTCCCATTCTGATGATTTTACATTCTGATGATAAAGGTCTAGACCAGGCGTCTTCAAACTACGGCCCACGGGCCACATGCGGATGGTTTTGCCCATTTGCTTTTTTACTTCAAAATAAGATATGTGCAGTGTGCATAGCTTTTTGTTCATAGCTTTTTAAAAACTATTGTCAGGCCCTCCAACGGTCTGAGGGACAGTGAACTGGCCCCCTGTTTAAAAAGTCCAAGGACCCCTGGTCTAGCCCAGGGGCTTGCATGGCAGGCATCGCAGGAGTCGGGGACCCCTTGTGTCCACCTGGGCCCGGCGTGCGCAGCAGGCTGGCTGGGAGCTTTGCCGCAGGGGCTGGAGCTGCTGTCCCCACCGCGCCCCAGAACGCCTGTGCTTCTGTCTCTGGCACGTGTCGGTGGGGCGGCCAGATGATTTAGCACCCAAACCAGGACTGGGGAGGGGCGCCGGGACCACACACCCTGAGCAGGGCTGCCCTGGCAGACCAGGGTGCAGGGCGCTGAGACTGAGCCGGTTCTGCCCTCAAAACACAGCCCTGTGTCCCCTCCCCAGGCGAGCCTCCTGGGACCGCGCGCCCCCCGGTGTGCCCCAGGAACTGCCCGCCTCTCCCCACCGCTGCCAGCGGCTGTGTCCTGCTTGCTGCTGTCCACTCTGCGGCAGCAGAAGAGAAGATGGCTCTCTCCTTTCTGGAAACTTCTGGAGTGTGCATCCCTGGACGAAATGCTCACCCCCAGCTCTCAGTTGCCAGCGGGGTGCCTTGGCTGTACGCCTCACAGCAACGCTACAAAGCAGGCGTTACAGTTGTCCCTGTTTGACGGAGACTGAGGCACAGAGAGGCTAAGCAAGTTGCCTGAGGCCACACAGCCAGTGGTAGTGACCCTGGGATTTGAATGGGGGCTTTAGACCCTGCCTGGAGTGTTTCCCCGCCAGCCAGCCACATGACAGCTGAGGCTCAGGGTGCAGCAGGCTTGCTCCGCTCCGGTCAGGCGTCTGGGGAGGGGATTTTGGTACCCGAGGAGGGGTCTGGAACCATCCACTGCGGCTACCTGGGGCTGGCTGTGTTTGTCACAATTCTGCAGGCTGGAAGTTGGGGTGACCCTCCTGCTGGTGTCCCTGGGCCCACTCCTGAGGCTGCGGTCACCCGGCGGTTCCACTGGGGCCGGACCCTCCACAGCGGCCTCACCCCACGGCAGGGCCAAGGTCACTGGGCCGCTAACAGGAAGCCCAGGACCTGAACCAGCTGTGTGACACCAAAGCCAGCTCTCACGCCCACCAGGCTCCCCTGCTTCCAGCAAACTGAAGTCAGCCCACAGCCCTGTGGTCACGCACTGAAATAAGTCATTGTCACCGAAACGGGGCGTGCGGGACGAGAGCCTTGCGTGGCCCAGGCAGCGCCAGGCCCTCTCTGTGGAATATCTCACTGGATCCCGGAATTACCCAGTGGGGCTGGACTGGTCACCTCGTCCACGTGGGCGAGATTCCCAGGGAGGGCTCCGTCTGGGACTGCCCGAGCCTGGGTCCAGTTCACCCTGGGGTGTCTCGGACCAGCGTGCACCGGCGTGCAGCAGGCGTGAGGAGATGACTTCAGAACACGGGGAACCGTCATAAAATGACTTGCGCTGCGTGGGTGCTTTTCTCGCAGTGCTGGGTGGAGACAGGTGCTTCCTTCTACAGAGGAGGAAACCGAGGCCCAGAGAATGCTTTAAGTAGTTGGCTTCAGGCCCAGGGAGCCCGTTTCTATCTATTTCCACGTGGGCCCTGCCCCTGTTAGAGGCAGGTGCGACGGCAGGGGGGCGGGGCCGTCTCCCAGCTGTCCTGCTCCACTGGGGACTCCGGCCCCTCCAGGTTCCTGCCTCCTGGCCAGTCCAAGCGCTCAGGCCCCGCCGAGCCGGCTCACCTGGCCCCCGGCGTGAGGCCCACCGGCGTCTCTCTGCCTAAAATCTTGCGGCCAGAGCAGCGGCGGCTGCAGCCCCGTGGGAAGCCCAGGTGCCTGGGCAGGTGAGGAGCGGGTCTGAGCCCGAACCCCGAGCCGGCAGCCCTGCTCAATGCCGTCCTTGAGAGCCTGGGGTCACAGGGCAGTCCTCCCTCGAAACGGAATAGTCCTCCTGGGAGCGGGGGCTCCCGCCGCGCCGTCAGGGCAGCGCCACCTTGCACCGCCCGGCCGCCCTTTGTTGTGACTCCCACTTAAGATATCAAAGCCTCAGGGCCACAAAGCCCCACTGAAAGCTGAGTCACCCAGGTTTTGTGACACCACCAAGTCCCTCCCGCTGTCTCGCTCCGGCCCGGGGCTCCTAGCGCCAGATGAAAAGGAAATCCCCAGCCATGGGTGGGACGGGGAGGCCCGGCGAGGCCCGGCACCACATAAAGGGGCCTTGTTCCCAAATCAAAAGGGCCTGAACAAAAAGCAGGGAGAAGAAAAGGCCAGGCGGCCGGGCCAGCTGCAGTCTGGCGCACCTTGGGCAGCTCTGCGTGCCAGGCCAGCCCCCGGCCCGGCTGGCAGGGGCAGCCCCTCCCCCACCGCTTCCCTGGCAGCCCTGGGCTTTTCCAGGAGCCCTGCCATGGGAGGAAGGGAAGGGCGGGTGGGGTCGCACACGGAGCCTCCTGGCAGGGCCCTGCACACAGCACGGGCGGCACCCACGGCAGCCTGCGCCCCCACCCACCCACTGGCAGCAGCAGCAGAGGCCCAGGCTCCTCTGCAGACCAGGGCTGGGCATCATGGCACCGGCCTTGCCAGCCGTGCAGGGCTGCTATCGAGATTAAGTGACTCGTCTGTACAGAGTGCTCAGGTGAGTGTGGCCACAGAGCCACCGACATCGAGGCAGCACCTGCCTTGTGCCAGGCTCTGTTTCAAACACCTGACTTGGGTGGTGTCCTTCAGACCGTGGTGCCGCTGTGATGGCTCCCACGGTACAGGGGGGGACGCTGGGACCTGCGGGAGTCCAGCAGGTGGCCCTTCTCGCGGTGGGTCTGGAGGGTCCGGCACGTGAGAGACGCGGCACCATTGGCAGTGTCACCCCAAGAGGGCCGTGCCTTCTGGCAGGGCGAAGCCCAAGCCTCCGTCCCATGGGCGTCCAGCCCTGCTCCCCCAAGGCCACCAGGAAATAGCTGCCCGGCCCAGGCCGTGGACTTTCAGAGGGGCTCGGACGCCACCTCCTGTGAAGAAGGAAGCTTCAAAATCCTGCCCTTTGGAATGGTTGAGCTGCTGGCTGCTAATTTAAAAACCCTGAAAACCCAATGCAGCCCAAATGAGACCCATCTGAGGGCTGGAGCTGGCCTGAGACTTCAGTCCAGAGCCCAGGGCCAGGGCCGGGCTGCCTGCATCCACATCCCAGCTCTGCCACGTAGCACCCGAGGGGACAAGAAATGGGCAAGAAATGAAACTTCGATGCCTCAGTTCCCAAATCTGCAAAGTGGAGGTATTCATAGTTAAGGGTGATCTGAGGCTCAACAGGACAGGTGACAGCCACGAAGGGCCACAGCCTCAGGGCCTGCGTAGGGACCCCAGGCCGTTGCCTCCCAGGCACTTGCAGCTGGGCCAGCTGAGGGACCTGCAGGCCACCCTTCCTGGGCTCTGAGGAGGTGGCAGCTTGACACCTTCCTCAGCTCACCTGCTGCTGGGCCAGGTGCCTCCAGCCGCGTGCTCAGGCCCTGCTCGGGCAGGTGCCACCTGGAGCCCACGTCCCCCTGTCCGCATGTGCCGGCTATGCTGGGGTGGGGCCGCTCTGTGGCCTCTCACATTTAGCAGCAAAAAATGACCTTTCAGCCAGCACTTTCGAGGCAGCCTCACCAGCCTGGCCCCCACCGCTCCCTGCAGCCCAGGCATCCTTTTTTTTTTATTTTGTAAATTGCCTTTCTGAAAGCCACCCTGGTAGGCTTTGATGTGGCCCTTTGATAATTTAGCCTCATCAATGGGCAGGCCCTGCCCAGGGAGCCCGGCTTTGAAGAGGAGGCCTCTGCTCCCAGGGCAGGAGAGGCAGGGGCTCTTGTGTCCAGCCCGGGCTGGCGGAGCGGGCAGGGGCGGGGGCCACCGTCTGAGAAGCTGTCCGCACAGCTGCTCCATCAGCGCCCGGGTGAGGCTGGGCTCCGGGGTCCTGTGGGTGGTGGAGGGGGTGGTGGCCGAGGATGGAACCCCACGGGAACCGGCCTATGGAGATCTGGCTTGCACTTCAGCTTCCGCGCTTCCCTGCCATGTGCCTGTGGCAGGTCACTGGTCCTTCATGAGCCTCAGTTTCCTCCTTTAAAAATGAGGGTGGTGGTGGAAAATGGCCCTACTGACGCTTTTGTAGTGAGGATTAAATGGGATGATGCCCACGGCAGGTCAGCACGGTGCCGGGCACACACGATGACGATGGTGCTGAGATGGTGAGGATGATGATGATGAAGACATCGATGGTGAAGGTGGTGAAGATGATGATGAGGATGATGATGAAGACAGCACTGGTGAAGGTGGTGAAGGAGATGGTGGTGGTGGTGAGATGATGAGGATGATGATGATGAAGGCAACGCTGGTGAAGGTGATGAAGAAGATGATGAGGAGGATGATGATGAAGACAATGCTGGTGAAGGTGATGAAGAAGATGATGAGGATGATGAGGATGAGGATGATGATGAAGAAGACAGTACTGGTGAAGGTGGTGAAGGAGACGGTGGTGGTGGTGAGAGGACGAGGATGATGAGGATGAAGACAGTGCTGGTGAAGGTGGTGAAGAAGATGATGAGGATGATGATGATGATGAAGAAGACAGCGATGGTGAAGGTGGTGAAGGAGACGGTGGTGGTGGTGAGAGGACGAGGATGATGAGGATGAAGACAGTGCTGGTGAAGGTGGTGAAGAAGATGATGAGGATGATGAGGATGATGATGATGATGAAGAAGACAGCGATGGTGAAGGTGGTGAAGATGATGATGAGGATGATGAGGATGAAGACAGCGCTGGTGAAGGTGGTGAAGGAGACGGTGGTGGTGGTGAAGGGCACGACGAAGACCACGGTGCCAATGATAACCATGTCAGTGAAAGTGGCGAAGAGGAAGGTGACGGTGAGGAGGATGTGAGGATGGCGGGAACGATGTCAGGAAGGCAGAGAAGATCTGTGCTGTCCTGTGATGTGGGGAAGATGACGGTGACAGAGACGGATGACAGGAAGAGGATGAGGAAGACGGTGAGGATCGAGATGCTGCTGCTGAAGACCGATTCTAATTCTCTCTTTACAGAAAAGGGAGGGAACAGCCCAAAGTCACAAAGCAATCAGTGGTGGAGCCAGGCCTGGCCCAGGCTGCTGACTCCCATTCCAGTGCTCTCTCCTCTGCCAGCGCACCCCTTGATACCTCCTTCAATTGATCCAATGGTCCAACCCTAAGTGGACTCCTGTGATTTGTGGGTGCCCAGGATTAGATGGCTTGGGCTTAGGTCCCAGACTTGTGGGGTCCACTAGTTGCCTCCCCCACATCTCTCTCCCCTTCCTTCCTTAGTAACAGAAGGACGTTTGCTGTGGCCACGTGACTGAGGTCTGGCCAATGAGAGGTGAGCAGAAGTTATTGGATGGGGTTTTTACGAGAACCATTTTTGCCCTTTCCTCCAGCTTCCTTCCAGCTGCTTGGAATGTGGGCAGGATGGCTGGATCTGGAGCAGCCATCTTGGGCCATGCAGCAATGAGCAAGGAGGTCACATGCTTCCTTGGGAGCAGACAGATAGAAAGGGCCAAGGGCTCTGATGACCAGAGAACATGACGCCGGTGGCAGAATGCTCACCTGTGCTGCAGAAACAGAGCCGCTGCCCGGGTGGAGCACGTGTGCTGGTGGAGGGAAGCAGGAAATAAAACCATAAACACACAAACATACACAGGTCAGGTGGCGATGAAGCCAAGTAAAAGGACTAAGAATGACCGGATAATGCTGCTTTAGATGGGAGGGGCAGGGGAGGCAGTGCATGCCCAGGGAAGAAGGGCCTTAGAAATGTGTTGGAGGAACAGCCAGGAGTGAGGGAGCGGGGGTCTTGTGAGCATGGGCGTGTGTAGCAGGCTGGATAGTGGCTCCCCAAAATATCTGTTCATTTTCCAATTCCTGAAACCTGTGAGTGTTACCTCTTATGGCAAAAGAGTAAATACCATCTTATTCGCAAAAGACATGACCAAGTTAAGAACCTTGAGAGAGAAAGTGTATCCTGAATTACCCAGGTGAGCCCTGACAGAATTCACATGCGGCCTTACAAGGGCGACACAGAGGGGGAGACACAGAGAGGCCACATGAAGGTGGAGGCAGAGGCCGGGCGCGGTGGCTCACGCCTGTAATCCTAGCACTCTGGGAGGCTGAGGCGGGCAGATTGCTCGAGGTCAGGAGTTCGAGACTAGCCTGAGCAAGAGCGAGACCCTGTCTCTACTATAAATAGAAAGAAATTAGCCAACTAATATATATAGAAAAAATTAGCCGGGCATGGTGGCGCATGCCTGTAGCCCCAGCTACTCGGGAGGCTGAGGCAGGGGGATCGCTTGAGCCCAGGAGTTTGAGGTTGCTGTGAGCTAGGCTGATGCCACGGCACTCTGCTCAGGCAACAGGGTGAGACTCTGTCTCAAAAAAAAAAAAAAAAAAAAGACGGAGGCAGAGGCTGGAGTGATGCAATCACAGCTACCGGGAGCTGGCAGGGGCCAGGAAGGATTCTCTCCCAGCGCCTTCCGAGGGAGCATGGCCCTGCTGACACCTTGATTTCAGGTTTCTGGTCTCCAGAACTGTGAGAGAATAAACTCCTGTTGTTTTAAGCCACCAGTCTGAGATTGTCACAGCAGACCCAGGAAGCTAATACAGGGCCAAATGGCGGGCACTGAGGTCAGAGACTGGGGTGAGCCCCGTCACGCAGGGCCTCATGAAGCACCTTGAGGACTCCGGACCTTCTTCTGGGTACAAGGAGAATTCATGGCAGGATCAAGAGCAGATCATGGTAGCATCTGACGTACGTATTGAAGGTTCAGTCTGGCTGTTGGGTTTCTAGAAGAAGAGGAGGAAACTGGCTAGGAGATGGCTGTGGTCATACAGGTGCAAGAGGTGATGCCTCAAGGAGCTTCGTTCAGGGGCCAACCCCCGCCCTCCCCCCCCCCCCACAAACACACACAATTGGCCAGTTGCATTCAGTGCTACAAGTGCTCTGGGGAAGAGAGAAGGGCATGGCTGGGTCCCTCTGATCAGACCAGGTGTGATTTCAGAGGGAAACAAGAGGCCATGTGGCCTATGGAGCAGTGACACAGTTGTGTGCAAATATTTAGAAAACTGGGTGTGATGTGTTCATCTTTTTAAAAATTCATTTCCTGTTTAGTCAGTGATCCTTTGAATGACAAAGTGGAACCCCCCAGTTGTTTTTATGCCAATTTGCAGACAGGTCAGCAAGCCCTAGTAAGCTGAGGCAGAGGAGAAGGAAGGAAGAGGGAGGCCTGGAGAACTTCAACCCACATCCCTCTATCATGATGACAAAAGAATATGGCTCAGCTGATCCTGCAGCTTAAATCCTAGGGAATTCACAAGGTATGATCACCAAAGTGAGCTTCACAGGTACAATGACCAGCTGTTAAGACACAAAAGCCCAAAAGGTAAATACTCTTGTCCATCATTTGGTACCAAAGGCCTTTGCAGCTGGGTAAGCCAATCTGCCACAATTAAAACTAGTTTGGAAGAGAGATCATTTTTCTCAAAGTCCCTGCCCCTTCTCCCTCTGTACATTTGCACATACCACATTGCCCCTTCTCTGCTTTTTACCTGTCCAATTCTGGATCCAGGTAAGCAGATACTCAAGGTGGTACAGTATCCAGGGACCTTGGGCTTTGAGTAAAAGAAGACTTTCCCTTGGGCCACCCAAGAGGAGGAGTAAAACCAAAACCCATCAAGGCAGGAAAAGCAGCTGGGACATCTACCTAAGGGGTTGGGCAGAGCAAGGGGCCTCATAAAAGAGAAGCATGACAGAAACTTGGAAACTAGTTCTAGAGCAGGAGATCTAATTTCAGTACAAGATTCAGCCCATGCACCTTAGAAACATGATGCTGTACGCTCTATAGCTGGGGAGGAGCTTTTAAGGGCACCAAAGCATTCCAAGCTGTTCCAATCCTTACACATTGAAAACCACCATCTCCATGATTCATGAATTCCCTCTTCTTGTGCTCTTTCAGCTCTCAGAAAGCAGAGGAAAGAGCTAGGACACATGCTGAATACCTAATATGTGCTAGATTCTGCACCAGTGGCTTTACATATTTTATATTCCTTAATTCTCACCACATCTTTGTCAAACAAGAACTATGAGATCTTCCTTTTGCAGATGAGGAAACTGAGGCTTAGAGAAGTGAAAACTTACCCAGACTTAAAAAGTCTGTTCATTTGCCACACTGCCTCATGCAGTCTTGAAATTCATCCATTTATTCTCCAAGTATTTATTTATTTATATATTTTTAGTTGGCCAATTAATTTCTTTCTATTTTTTTTTAGTAGAGACAGGGTCTCGCTCTTGCTCAAGCTGGTTTTGAACTCCGGACCTTGAGCAATCCTCCCACCTTGGCCTCCCAGAGTGCTAGGATTACAGGCGTGAGCCACCGTGCCCGGCCTCCAAGTATTTATCAAATGCTGTGAAGCCCTGTTCTAAGCACAGTGGACATTATAGTGAACAGAAAAGACATAAACCCCTGCCTCTTGAAGGAGGCTTCTGGATGCTGGAAACATTCTGATTTATTTTTTTTTTTTTAATTTGTGAGATGGGGATACATTCTGATTTATTTTTTTTTAAATTTGTGAGATGGGGGTCTTGGTATGATGTCCAAGCTGGCTTCCAACTCTTGAGCTCAAGTGAGCCTCCCATTTCAGCTTTCCAAGTGGCTGGGACTACAGGTGTGCACCACCACACCTTGCTTAACGTTCTGGTTCTTGAACCCAAGTGTTTTCAGTTTGAAATTTATCAAACTCTGCCCTCGTGATTTGTGCATTTACTGTATATATGTTGTATTTCAAAAAAATTTTTAAAATTCCTTTCTTCATGGAGGTTGCATTCTGGTGGGGGGTGGTTGGGGCTGTGTGAGGGAACAATAACCAAGATGTGGTAGGCTGAATCATGGCCCCCAAAGATATCCAGGTCCTATTCTATGGAACCTGTGAATGTGATCTTATATGGAAAAGGGGACTTTGCAGATGCAATTAAATTAAAAACATTGAGATAGGGAGATTTTCCTGGATTATCTGGTGGGCTCTAAATATAACCACAGGTGTCCTTATAAGGGAGGGGCAGAGGGAGATTTGACTGCAGAACAGGAGGTAAAGATATGATGGTGGAAGTAGGAAGTTGGAGTGATGCAAGGAAGAGGTCACAAGCCAAGGAATGTGGGCAGCCCCTAGAAGCTGGAAAAGGTTAGGAAACAGACTCTCCCTGCAGCCAGCGGAAGGAACCAGCCCTGCCGACACACTGACTTTAGCCCAGTGAAATGGACTTTGGACTTCTGGCCTCCAGAACTTGAAGACAATACATTTGTGCGTTCGAAGCCACCAAATTTGTGGTGATTTGTTACAGTGGCAACAAGAAACTGATATACAAGATAATTAAATACAATGTGTAGCATTATGCACTATCTTTGTCACATTTGTTTCTCACAGTTCTATTCTGTCAACTGGTTTATGTGCTTGAAATTTTTCAAAATAGAAAGTTGAGGATTAAAAAAAAAGAGAGACTAGGAGGGAGGTAGAGAGAGGGAGTTTAGATCATCCTTTCATGGGAAGGAGCTGAATGAGATTAAATGGGTCAGTAGCTAGAGAAGAAAGAGGGATTCTGACAATTTTTAAAAAATAATTGTGGTAAAATACATATAACATAAAAATTTATCATCTTCACCATTTTTGAGTGTATAGCTCAGTGGTATTAAGTATACTAACATTGTCGTGCAACCCTCACCACCATCCGTCTCTAGAACTTTCTCATCTTCCCAAACCGAAACTCTGTGTCCATTAAACACTAACTCCCCATCCCCCCATAACCCCTCCCCCAGCCCCTGGCAATCACCATCCCACTTTCTGTCCCCATAAATTTGACTGTCCTAGGAACCTCACATAAGCAGACTTCTACAGTATTTGGTGGCGGGTTGTGGGCTTCCTTGGGGTGTTTTTTTTTTTTGGTGGGGGGGACTGGCTTTCAGGTTTCTTTCAAATGGGGGAAATGATACTGCATTTATATGCTGAAGAGAAAGATCCAGTAAAGAAGGACAAATAGAGGCTTTTAGAGGGAGGGGAGCACTCCTGAAGCCAGGATCCTAAACAGGAGGCAGGCCGGGGTCTGACATGTGGGGACAGGTTGGGGAGGGCCAGAGGGGAGGCAGTGGCTTGAGGCCATTCTCTCCGGTGGCCGGTGGCGTTTGTGATTCTCAGTGAAGGAGGAGCAAGGTGATCAGCCAAGGGTGGGGACCGGGAGGGAGGCAGGGCAGGCTTGCTCGGCGAGGAGGCAGAGGCCCCAGCTTCCATCAGGGAGTGAAGAGGGAACAGAGTAGGCGGATTTAGGATGAAGCCAGTCAGTGGTTAATCACAGCCTGTTCTGGTTTTCAAGCATTTTTAACCCTGTGCCCCCATTTTGCAAGCTCCTTGGGGGCTGCATTCTCTAAAGTCTTTGCTTTAGAGAACAGAAGTTCAAAGGGGATCAGTCCTCAGGGCACACTTTCACTGGGTCCTTAGCGCAGTGGGCCTACACGTCACTCGAGGCTGACTTACGGCAGGTTCTCTGAGGGACTGTGGGCAGCTTCCTCACCGGCCTGTCCTCCCTCCCGAAGGCCTTAGCCTCTGTGTGGGTCTGAGCAGGCAACAACCCCCTTGGTCAGAAAACAGACAGTTCTAATGACAGTGGATGGTTCTAGAAAATAGAAGTGCCCTCCCCAGCAGGTCACAAGGGTGCCTGGGGGGAGCCGGAGACCAAGAACTGAGGCTTTCCACTCCTCTGCACCCTGCAGACTCCTCCGGGGGCCCAGGCGGGCATCAGGTCTCTGCGACAGCTCTGTGCCTGGCTGCTTGTCCAGCCGGGCACCTCTAAGAGACGTGGCACCAGCGCCTGTTGTCTGCTAAAAGGAGAACTTCTTTTACTAGAATTATGCACATTAAAAATGCACACTCTCTAAAGCCAAAACTTACCTTTTTGTCTTCTCTTCCAGTAAAAGAGGCAACGAGGCTGAGGCTTTATGCCACTTGCTGCCTCCATGCTTTTGGCCAACCGGCCCCTCTACCTGGGGCGCCAGAATTCCCTTTTGCCTGGAGGACTCATCCTTCAAGGTCTGGCTCCCTTGCCTCTTCCTCTGTGAAGGGTGGGGGGAGGGGGCGTCCCCAAGACCACCCTTAGTTTCAGTGATTCACTAGAAGGCCTCAAGGAACTCAAAAAAATGGTTACACTCATGGTCGCAGCTCACTATAGCAAAAGGGTACACATTAAAATCAACGAAAATAAGAGGAGCCCAGAGCAGAGGCCAGGAGAGGCCAGGCGTCAATCCCAGTTGTTCGTTCCCAGTGCAGTTGCATGGACAGCACTTAATTCTCCTGGAAAAGATGTTTGACAACACAGATGGAATGCTGTCAACCAAGAAGGTTCTCCAGAGCCTTGGAGTGCAGGGCTTTTATTTATAGACACGGAGAGTTCATGTGATTGACCTTAGCCACTCATTCTCATTCTCCAGCCAAGATCAGTTACACTCATGCAGCAAGGTCAAAGGTCTCGGACATGCACAGACATTGTTACCAGGAAGGATATTCCAAGGGCTTAGAGTTCTACCTAGCCAAGTGCTGGTCTTTGGAACATGCAGGGTTTTGAACATCCCACTTAAGTTTTGTATGTCTTTCCTTTTCTTGCCTTATTGCAAAGGCTAAGATCTTCAGTATGATTTGAATAGAAGCAGTGAGAGAAGACATCCTTGTTCTGTTCCTGTTCTTAAAGGAAATGTGTTTGGTTTTCCACTATTAAGTATGCTATTATCGAATTGTGTTAAATTCTGGTACTGTATCTAATGAGATAATCACATAATTTTTCTCATTTATTTTGTATTAATAGAGTAAATTACATTAATTTTCAAATATTACACCAACTTTTCATTCCTTCACCAGATCATGATGTATTATCCATTTTATATCCTGCTCAGCTTGCTTTGTTATTTTCTTCAGGATTATTGCATTTGTGTTCATGAGGGATAGTGGTTTGGAATTTCCATTTCTTATAAAGTCCTTTCCTGGCTTTGGTATCAGAGTTATGCTTGCCACATAAAATGATTTGGAAATTGTTTCTCCTCCTCTTTTTCAGATCTAGAATTTCCATTTACTTATTTTTTTTTTTTTAGTTTTATTTATCTGCTGTGATTCCTCATCTCTCTATTCATTATGTCCATTTTTACTTTAAATCCTTGAGTGTAGTTATAATATAGTTGACCCTTGAGCACGGGTCCACTTAAATGTGGATTTTTCCCAGTAAAAGTTACACCAAGTATGCCTGCCTCTCCTGCCTCCCTTTCTACCTCCTCCACCTCTGCTACCCCTGAGACACCAAGACCAACCCTTTCTCTATTTCCTCCTACCACTCAATGTGAAGATGATGAGAATGAAGAACTTTATGATGATCCACTTCCACTTGATGCATCCTAAATATATTCTCTCTTCCTTATGGTTTTCTTAATCACATTTTCTTTCTCTAGCTCACTTTATTGTAAGAATACAGTACATAATACATATAGCATATAAAATGTGTGTTAGCCAACTGTTTATGTTATCAGTAAGGCTTCCAGCTCATAGTGGGCCATTAGTGAAGTTTCACAGGATCTAAAGTTATATGTGGATTTTTCCACCACGCAGTGTCTCTGACTCCCATGTTGTTCAAGGTTTAGCTATAGTTGCTTTAAAGTCCCTGTCTGCTAATTCCATCATGTGTGTCACTTCTGGGTCTGTTTCTATTAATTATTTTTCCTCATCTGATTATGGGTCAAGTGTTTCCATTTCTTTACATGTCTAGTAATTTTTCTATTGTATGTTGGGCATTACGAATGTTATGTTGTTCTAGTCTGGACTTTGTTGTCTTCCTTCAAAGAATGTTGAGGATTTTCCTACCCCCTCCCTTTGACAGGCAGTTAACTTATCAGTGAAGCCGTTTGATCCTATTATAGATTATTTCTGTGCTTTGTTAATGGGGGCTCTAGCATAGCCCTTACTCTAGGGCCGCAGTAGTGAGATTGTTGCTTTCTGTTGGGATCCACTTCCCTGTGCCTCCCATTAGAAATTTCCCTTGAATAGAAAGCCAGGATGAATGTGGAGCTTCTCTCGTGTATCTTCCTTCTCTCAAGGGCAATGTCCCTGTACTGTCTACCACCCAATGCCTTAAAGAGCTGTTCTAAGCATTGTGTCGAGTTGTACACCTGTTGACAGTGGAAGGCTGATTTTAATACTCCTTGTCACAGCTTAGTTGGAACCAAAATTCCTTTACAGTTTTTTTTAGGCTTCTATTTTGAAATAATTTGCAAATTAAAGAAAATTTGCAAAAAATAGTATCAAAAGTTCCTCACCCAGCTTCCTCTAATAATAGTGTCTTATGTAACCATAGTGCAATTTTCAAAACTAAGACATTAATATTATGTATTAATTATGTATTATATAAAGCCATAATATTAATTATATAACAACTATATATTATCTTAATATTATATAATATTAATAGTATGACGCCATTAACAAAACTACAGACAGTATTCAGAGTTCGTAAGTTTTTTTCCCTAATGTCCTTTTTCTGTCTCAAGCTCCAATCCAGGGTACCACTTGCACTCACTTGTCATATCTCCCTAGTCTCCTCAGTCTGTGACAGCTCCTCAGCCTTTTTTTTTTTTTTTTTTTGAGACAGAGTCTCACTTTGTTGCCCGGGCTAGAGTGAGTGCCGTGGCGTCAGCCTAGCTCACAGCAACCTCAAACTCCTGGGCTCAAGCAATCCTGCTGCCTCAGCCTCCCGAGTAGCTGGGACTACAGGCATGAGCCACCATGGCTGGCTTAATTTTTTCTATATATATTAGTTGGCCAATTAATTTCTTTCTATTTATAGTAGAGACAGGGTCTCGCTCTTGCTCAGGCTGGTTTTGAACTCCTGACCTCGAGCAATCCACCCGCCTCGGCCTCCCAGAGTGCCAGGATTACAGGCGTGAGCCACCGCGCCCGGCCTGGTCAGCTCTTTAGTAGACTGTTCCTCCGTGTGATCACCCTCTCGGAGAAGCTTCCTTGACCGTCCTGGCAAGAGCAGCAAGCCCCGCCACTGCTGGCTCCCCAGTGCTAATCACACTGGACACTTTACCCCAGCTGTCCCGTCCAGGACACACAGCCCCCTGCGTCCCGTCTGTCCCACTCACAGCGGCCTTCGAGGCCTGGGGCACGGCGGTGGCCAAACAGAGCCCTGTGGAGTGGATGGTCTGGGAGTACTGACAATGTAAGCAGGGCCCCCGTGCAGGGCACATGTTGGCAGGGAGCAAGACGCCAGTCAGCCAGCGATGCAATCCTTATGCCATGGTCACATGGTAGAGTCAGGGCGCTGGGGACCTGGTGCTGTGGCAGGCTCCAGCTGCAATGGCAGGAGCCCCTCTTCTCCTCTGGAAGCACGTGCAGCCAGCAGAGGTGGCTCCCAAGCTGGCACGCGGTGGCCCTCGACCCCGGTCCAGATGCTGGGGCCGGGCACAGCAGTGGCCCCGGCTGCAGCCCCAGCTTTTGAAACCTCATCAAAACGAAAAGTGGCCTCGTGTGTGCTGGCCAGGGGGCTGGTGGCCCACAGGGACGGCATTCCCAGAGAAACGAGGAGCCGGTGGCCCTTTCTTCTCGGCACCACAAAGACAGGAGCATGAATCGCTTCTGCAGCGACTGCATTTCCTTTGAGGGGCCTGTCACCGCACCGGGCAGTGAGAAAACATTGTGTCATGCACGTCAGCTGCCTTCTCGGGGCCTCATCCATCAAGCTCGTAATGAGGTGGCAAATTGCTGTCCTGGAGAGACACTCAAAAGCCAACCACTCCAGCCCTGTCTATGAAGGTGTCAAAGGCCTGCCCCAGGGGACGGCTCCCCCAGGAGCCTTTCTGTTGGGGCAGAATGCAGAAGGTTTTATTGATCACTAAAGAAGTTGCTGCAACCACCAGCAACTCCCTGGTTTCCTGGGGGTCAGGCCGCCCTTCCCCTCTTACCGCCTCATTGTAGCAGGGGGGGCGTGTCTGCCCCCCACTCTCGGTGATGCCCACAGCCCTGCATCCCTGTTGACTTCAGAGCTGGCCCTGGCAGATGCAGCTGGCTGGGCGGCTCTGCTGGGCACCACCTGGCTGCCTTCTCCTGGCCTGGCACATGCGCAGCTGAGACGGCCTCCTCTTCCCCCCCAAGTTCCGTAACTTGGCAGAGCAACAGCCAAGCCCTTTCCTGACCTTTGATCTGACATCGATGACGATGATGTAGGTGATGATGGTGATGGTGATGGTGATGATGATGATGGTGATGGTGATGATGATGGTGATGATGGTGGTGATGGTGGTGGTGGTGATGATGTGATGGTGATGATAGTGATGATGGTGATGGTGATGATGATGGTGGTGATGGTGGTGGTGGTGATGATGATGGTGATGATGATGGTGGTGATGGTGGTGGTGGTGATGATGGTGATGGTGATGATGTGATGGTGATGATGGTGATGGTGGTGATGGTGATGATGATGGTGGTGATGATGGTGGTGATGGTGGTGGTGGTGATGATGGTGATGGTGATGATGTGATGGTGATGATGGTGGTGATGGTGATGATGATGGTGGTGATGATGGTGGTGGTGGTGATGATGATGGTGATGATGATGGTGGTGATGGTGGTGGTGGTGATGATGGTGATGGTGATGATGTGATAGTGATGATGGTGATGGTGATAGTGATGATGGTGATGATGATGGTGATGATGATGGTGATGATGATGGTGATGATGATGGTGATGATGGTGTTGATTATGATGCTGATGGTGTTGGTGCTGCTGCTGCTGCTGGTGATGGTGATGATGGTGGTGATGATGGTGATGATGATGATGGTGATGGTGATGATGTGATGATGATGGTGGTGATGGTGGTGATGATGGCTGGTGGTGGTGGTGATGATGGTGATGGTGATGGTGGTGATGGTGGTGATGATGGTGATGGTGGTGATGGTGATGATGGTGATGGTGATGGTGGTGATGATGTGATGGTGGTAGTGGTGATGGTGGTGATGGTGGTGGTGGTGATGATGATGATGGTGGTGGTGGTGGTGATGATGGTGATGATGGTGATGGTGATGGTGGTGGTGATGATAGTGGTGGTGGTGATGATGATGGTGATGGTGATGATGGTGATGGTGGTGATGATGGTGATGAAGAGGAGGATGGTGATGATGAGGGTGGTCATGAGGTGGGCTGCAGCTTCATCCTCTCATGACAGAGCCTTCCTCACCTGGTCTTGTTGAGTCCTTGTGACCACCCATGAGCTGAGTAGTCCTGTCTCCCCATTTCACAGATAAGAAGGGGTGAGGTAGAGTGAGCTACCCCATCACCAAACAACTGGGAGAGTCAGACACCCCCAGAGCCAGGCAGCTGCACCCTCTCTCTCAGACGACACCCACGTAACTAACCACTACCCAGGTCAAGAAGGGACCAGCATTCTGCTGCCCACTCCCTCCCCTAGAGGTGGCTCAACCCTGACTCTTGGGGACTCGCTCCCCGGCTTCTCTGTGTAGCATGAGTACCCGTGAGCACCCCTGAGCAGGTTTGTTTGGTTGTTTTCAGCCCTCCGTACGTGGCACCCCACGGCATGGGGTCCTTCGTGGCCCCTCCCCACCCTCGGCATTCGGTGGGGTCTGCCCACGCTGCCACGCGGAGCCAGGCGTCACCCATTCCCGCTGCTGCGTGACCTTCCTTGGCAGGAGCCCTTCACCCCTGGGCCACGCCAGCCAGGCAGTGCTCCAGCTTGAGGCCCGTGTGCGTGAGCAGCTCCCGCAGCTCCGAGTCCCACAAGGGGCCCCCGAGGCTTCCTGCCTGCCCCCGCCAGGCCCACCCCAGAGAGGGCACAGACGGGGACAGCCAGGGGCAGGAGGGCGTCTGGGATACATGTGACAAGGCTGCTGGGCGTGGGCGTGAGTGGGTGCCGGGCACACGGGGGTGGGAAGGCCCGGGAGCCCCAGGCGAGCACCCCCTCTCCTCACTCTGACAAGGAGGGCGGGCACAGTCTGTGCTCTCGGCTTCAGATGTTGCCAGCCCAGAGAAGGGCGGCTTCTTGCCCAAGGTCACACAGCGAGTGAGTCCCGTCCCAGAGCTGGGTTCTCACCTCCGTCTCTACCCGGTTGAGACCATGATGCAGCCTCGAGGGCTCGGTGCAGAGCAGGCCCTGTGGAGGAGGAATCAGGCTGCCCGGCAAGGGTGCGAATGTGGAAGGGAAGACTCCAGGGACCCCGTTCTGAGAGCGGCCCAGCGGGAGCTGGGTCCCGCACGTCTGCAAGACACAAGCTCTGGCTGTGCCTCCTTCCAGAACGCCCAGCCGGACGCAGCCAACCTGCTGCTGCAGACCCACGCGGCCAGTTGAGTCTGGACGGTGTCAGACGGCTCCAGGCAAGGTGCAGGGGACACCGCCCGGGGAAGGCGACATTTTCACCGGGTCTCGATGAATGGTCCAGTTTCTCTCTAGTGGAAGGACATTAGGTCTCCACGACATTCCGGACAGGGGTGCAGCAAAAGTGCAGATGCAGGACCATGGAAGACGCTTAGGCACCAGGAGGCTCTAGCTGGGCCACAGCATATGGGAGTGTCTGGAGTCTTGATCATGAGGCTGCTAGGTCCAAAGTGTGCAGGGCCTTGAATGTCAGTGCAAGAAAGAGGTCCTTCGGGAGGCAATAGGGAGCCACTGAGGGCTTTAGAGTAGGGGCGTTGCAAGACCGGAGCAACGTCTTAGCTACCCCTGTGCATTAGGCTAAAACCAAGCTCCTTTTGCTGGCATGCAGGGCCGGCCCCAACCAGGCCCCCGGCACCTGTGCCGGCCCCTCCTGACCCCTCCCTGCTCCAGCCACACTGGGGCTTTCTCTGTTCCCGAGCCAATAAACTCCATCCTCCCGGAGGTCCCCCCAGGTGTCCCTGCCCCTCGCAGCTCACGCCCCTGTGGACCCCCTCACTCCCCTCTGCTTTCCCTCCCACCGTCGCCTGGCTTCACCGTCTTTGGGGCGCCCACAACAATCTGAGATGATCCTGATGTCTGTGTCACCATTGCACCAAGTGCAAGTTCCACCAGGATGGAACTGTCCTGTCACCAGCCTGTCCACCGCGTGTGCCACACGGGGACTTTCAACGTGTCCGTCGATGGAAGGGTTTATTCCTCCAATGAGCACGTGCGTGCGTCTATTTCGTGAGCGCTCGGGTAGCACCTGGCTGGGAAGGGACAGGTGTGGTGCTGCACAGATGTTTTCTTCCCTCTGCTGGTTCCTGCTGCCACCGCCCACGAGGACTCAGGGTCTCAGGTGTCAGACCATCAGGTGTGGCCCTGCAAGGTCCCGGGCATGTTAGAGTGTGGCCCAGGGAGCGAAGAACAGAGCAGCACAGGTTGAGCCCTGGGCAGGTGTGGGGCACAGGGCACCTGCTGTCCCTCCTGATGTCCACCCCCATCTCAGGCGAGGGAACCCAGGCCGGGAGGGGACGTTTCCTCAGCGTTTGCTAAGCTCGCTCGGGCCAGGGAGGGCGTGGGGTCCAGCTGACCCCCCGGCTTCCTCTCCCGGGCCCAGCCACACCCGTGGCCGCACGTGTGACCTCGAGCAAGTCCTGAAGCCGTCCCCAGCCTGGCCTGTAAACAGGCGAGTGTCGGGGCGGGGGGGGGGAGGGTTGGGGGCTCTCTCCGGGCAGAGGCTTATTGGATGTGCTGGGCCCGGGGCCTGGCACCGGCAGGTGTCCCCACAAACGTCGTCGTCACCACCACCGTCCACCAGGGAATGTGCATCTGACCCAAAGCGGAACCCGCCCCTCAGAAGCAGGGGCTCCTTCCGGGCGCACAGTAGAGCAGAGCCCAGGTCCTGAGCTGCGGCCTCGTGCACGGGGACAGAGACCCCTCGAGGGCAGCCAGGGGGCCCCGGCCCGCCCCGCCCTTTCCATCAGTGGGAAATGACTTGCCTGCTCCCCCGCCCACCGCGAGACCCAGGTACCCACATGAAAAGGACTCGGGGTGGGCGAGTGCCCGCCTTTGTCCTCAACGCCACTAAGGCCGGAACTTCTCGTGGGAAAAGTAACGTCCCAGCTGCATGAAGGGGGGGCAGGGTGCCTGGCGGTTCCAGGGGTGACCGACCTGGGCCGTTTGAAGTCCACCCGTTATCTGCCGCTGGGGCCGTCTGGCCTCTGCTGGGGCATAAACAGGGTGATTGAAGTAGGCGGCTGTGTCTCTCCGGATGACAAAAGTCCGCTGGCTAATTGCTACATCAAATGATCAAGAACCCCCAGTAGAAGCCCTCAAATGACCGTGAACACACTCTGCAGCCCGAAGCCTGGGCTCGGGCCCCAGCCCGGCTCCCCGACTGGGTTACCAGTGTAGGCGGCAGCGCAGGAAGGTTTCTGCAGATTTGTTCTGCTTCGCTGCCAGCCCTCTATGCCAGCCCTGGCCGCAGCCCCCCATTGTCTCTGGCCTCCTGAGCCACCACACAGCCCAGCCTGCACAAAGCCCCGAGCAGTGGTGGGAGGTCCTCTCCCCTGGGCCACACCTCGGGACAGGGTGCCAGCTCCCGCCCAACCCCCACACCAGCTGGGTTTAAAGATGCTGTGAGCTTTGCACCTTCAAAGAGGCCATCACAGCGCTGCACTGACCTGGTCCCCATGTGCACCCAAATTGTCAAAGCCCTCAGCCCTTTGGGCTCTTTGCTGTCCCTGACTGGTGGGGGGGAGACTGGACATCTTCGGCCAGCCCCCCTGGTGTCCTATTACATACCTGTGATAGGCACCCAGCAAGTCTGGCCCCTTTATCAATACTGGGGACACACCACTGAGCACTCCCAGCATGTGCAAAGGTCCTGTGGCAGCAGCATGATGCCCATCGCTGGAGCCGGAGGGAGCAGGGAGAGAGCCGTGAGCTGAGCGCAGCAGGAGCAGCATTTTCTGTGCCAGCGCTTCGGTCAGTGCAGAGGCTAATTCATCCTGTCGCTGGCCTCGCCTGATTGAGTGGGCAGCGGGGAGCCCTGGACGAGGTGGGCTCACTCCCTAGTGTGTCAGCGCTGTCCTGCACATGCAGCAAGTCCTCGGCACACCGGAGACCTTAATGAGACCAGCACCAGCCCCGCCCTGCCCCGCGAGCCTCGCTCTTTTCTTCTTTGAAATAGGGGCTGGGGTGCAGGTGGCTGTTTCAAAGTGTTTATCCGGAGCTAATGAAATGGAGAAACCACGGATAAAGCAGAGAAAACTGGCGGTGTGCGGCGGGCGGGGGCGAGGGGGGCCAGCGCCCACCCCACCGGCCCCCGTCCTCCTCCTCACTCTCTTGTTCCCCTCCTGCCTCGGGTCCCCCCAGTCCAGGGGACGTGGCAAGCACAGAGGCGCTCTCGGGCCCTGGCACAGGTGCTGGGCTGGGGAGTGGGCCAGCTCCGGCAGAGCCGTGCCGGGCGTGCGGCGCCCTCCGCTTGCTGCTCGGTGTGGGCCGAGGACCCACCTCTCAGCCCTCCAGCCCTCCAGCCCTCCAGCCCCGCCCCAGGCGCTGACCGCTGCCCAGCCTGGACCTTTCTCCCCGGGGGCAGGGGTGGGGGGTGGAGAGCAACTTTCTCTTCTCCAAATGAGATCTGCCCAATTTCACCCTGTGCTTGTTTGGAGAAAAGGAAGACCCCCTGCTCCCCAGATGCCCCCGCCGGCATCTCCCCGCCTGGCAGAACAGGAGGAGCACAGATGCTGCGCCCATTTTACAGACAAAGTGACCGAGGCTTAAAGAGGCGGAGGGCCTGGCCCAAGGCGGCGGGGACGAGGAAAGCCGGAGCCGCTGCCGGCATGCAGCCCAGGACATCCCCAACCCCCATCCGGCTCTTCCAAGGCACCTGGACGCTCAGCCCTTTGGATGTTTAGAAATTCACAACCAACCAGAGAAAAGTTGCTCCTTTTGTCACCGGACTTGGTGTAGCTTCACCCCAGGTGCACGGCGCCTGGCCCCAAAGTCACCCGTCCCTGATCCCGACGGTCCAGCCGCCCTGCAGGATGACACATCGCACAACCCTAAGTGGCCTTCCGTGGTCTTTCACTGAGCATCATGTCTCAAGAGTCGTCACGTCTTAGCACGTAACTGCTTCGCGCCGTTTGACAGCCGAACGACATTGCACCTCGCGTGAGACCACGGTTTCTCCGGCGCCCGCCGACGGACGGAGGGGCTGTTCCCGCCGTTGGTTGCGGTGACTCGCGCTGCTGTGAACGCAGGTATCGGGTGCGAGCCCCTACACCTGAGTGCCCGCTTTCAGTGATCCGGCAGGCATGACAAGGAGCGGGATCACCGGGTCCTACGGCAACTCTGCGGCTGGCTTGCTGAGGAACCCCGCGCTGCTTCTCACAGCGGCCACCGTTTGCCATGCCCGCCAGCAGCGCAGCAAGGCACCCGTTCCGTGTCCTCGCCCGCACGGACCATTTTCCATCCGTTGTTATTGTTACTAGGACAGCCACCCCAGCGGGTGTGACGTGGCATCTCTGTGTGGCTCTCGCTTGCATTTCCCTAATGACAAGGGCGCCGAGCGTCTTTTCACGTACATATGGGCCATTCGTATCTCTTCTTTGGAGAAATAGCTATTCAAGTCCTTTGGCTATGTTTAAACGAGTTGTCTGGCTGGGTGTGGTGGCTCACGCCTGTCATCCTGGCACTCTGGGAGGCCGAGGAGGGAGGATCAATTGAGCTCAGGAGTTGGAGACCAGCCCGAGCAAGAGCGAGACCCCCATCTCTACTAAAAATAGAAAGAAATTAGGGGGACAACTAAAAATATATAGAAAAAAATTAGCCGGGCATGGTGGCACATGCCTGTAGTCCCAGCTACTCGGGAGGCTGAGGCAGGAGGATTGCTTGAGCCCAGGAGTTGGAGGTTGCTGTGAGCTAGGCTGACGCCACGGCACTCTAGCCAGGGCAAGAGAATGAGACTCTGTCTCAAAATAAATAAAATAAAATAAAATATTATTACTGTATAAAATATAAAAACATTGAGTGCTCTGTCATCAAAGGAATGCCTGTTAAAACCACAACTGTTTCAAAGGGCACGAAGTCGTAGACGGGACAAGTACGTGTGTAAGTTCTGGAGCGCCGCAGCACGGCACGGTGCCTGGAGGGAAACACAGCGTGCTGTAGGGTTGACCATTGCTAAGCGAGTAGATCCTCAATGTTCCCCCATGCTCACCCCAGCGATAGCCAGCAAAGTGATGGGCAGGTTAATCAGCCTGACTGCGGCAGTCATTTCACGACGTGTACATGTATCAAAACATCGTGAAAGGACGCAAAGAAATGGCTACATTTTTTTTTGCCTACCCAAATATCAGATATTTTATGAAAAATCATGATGCCCAGGATTAGCAGGAATCAGGGAACAGGCCCTCTCATGCTAATTAGAGGCAGCGAAATAAATTAGACAACACTTTCCTATGATGTTTAACATGTCCTTAACATACGATTGGCTGTTTAAAGCAAAGGTCAGAACAGAATGTTCTGGGGTTCATAAAATACGTAGAAGGAAAATGTGTGGCTGCCACAGCGCAGAAGCTGAGAGGACCCCTCCACCGTGTGCACAGTTGTATAACTTTCCGAGGAAAGTTGTGACAAACGAATGGGAAATTGTGACATATGGACTTCGAAGCAAGTGCTAAGCAAACAAACAAAAGAAAGAAAAGAAGGAGGCAAAGCTAATAAGCCAAGGGAGAAGATGACATGGAATCCTAAATGTCCGATTAATCCCCAGGAATGCAGGGAGAGAGTTAGAAACAAACAGCGAGATGGGGGATGGGGGGATGTGGCCCGACCGCGGTAGTCATCACATGGATGTGGCTTAAACATCCCAAATAATAGGCAGAAATAGTCAGACTGGATGAAAACGTAAGACCCAACCATATGCTGTCTACAGCTAACTCATTTCAAATACGAGGACAGAGAGGTTAAACATACAAGGATAGAAGACTATATGCCATTCCCACCTACCTGGACCCTGCACATCTACCTGGACCCCGAATGGTCAGGCCCGTTAGGGACACGTGTTCAAGTGTGCCCACCTGGCCCAGCTGTCAACCAGAGCCTGGTGCAAGGTGGGGGGGGGGGTAGGGCAATGAAACTGTTCTGTGTGACACTGGATTTGAAATCGTGCATTTGGCAAAGCCTATGAGCCCTGTGCAAATCGTGGGCTTCAGTTAATAATAATGTTGATATACCATCCCAGTATCAGATGTTCATATTGCTAAATATTACTATGATAATACAATAACACATCTAGAACTGTGCTGAAAATAGCCTATTAATTATTTAAAAACCAACCAACCAACCAACCAAAAAGAGGCAGTGCAAAGAGGCCAAGCCTGGAAGCAGCCCCAGCCTGACCTGGAGGCCGTGGGCGGTCAGGGTGACCATCTGCAGCTGCCGGTTTTCTGATCCTCAGCCAAGTTCACTTTCAGCTTCCCTGCACGCCTCTACACTTACCACTTCACAGCATTGATTATCACAGCCCCTCCCCATTCACAAGTAGCTTACCGACAAACAACTTGGGCTTCTGATAATGCAGCTGTGGCTGGAGTGAGCTTCCAGAACCTTCCAGAACCTTCCGGTCCCACAATGGCCAGCTGCTCCAGGCCTTCATCGCACACTGCCCCGCTATCCAGCGCCCACCCCCGAGATGGGAGGCAAGAGGTTAAAAGCACAGCTCAGACGCTGGGTGAGGCCGGGCCAGCTACTCAGCCTCTCTGTGCTCAGGCCTGATTTTGAAAGTTGGACTTAACGTAGTCCCTGGGTGACAGGGTAAAAGAGGAGAGAGTGCGGCCATCACGTGTGCCTGCCTGGCTGGGGGAAGGAGCGGAGCCTCCTCAGCGAGATGGGAAGAGGCCGAGGTGTTCCGGCTGTGAGTCAGCTCGGCTGCCGTAACGAAGCACCCAGCCCGCGGCTGAGACGCAGGCATCTGTTCCTTCGCAGTCCCGGAGCCTGGAAGTCTGAGACGAAGGTGTCTCAGGTCGCATCCCGCCGAGGCCTCTCTCCTTGGCTTGTAGGCGGCTGTCTCCTCCCGGTGTCCCCCATGGCCGTCCCTCTGGGCGTGTCTGTGTCCTCCTCTCCTCTCCTATAAGGACAGGTCCCGTGGATCAGGGCCGCACTGCCGGCCTCGTTTTCGCTTGGTGACCTTTTTCCAAGCCCATCTCCAAATACAGTCCCATCCGGAGGCACTAGTGGTTAGAGCTCTAACGTGTGATCTTTCGGGGCAAACAACTTGGCCGTAACATCAACGAATTCCTAAAATAGCCCACCCCCCCAGCCCTGGCCCCTCCGTGAAGATGGCAGGGAGCAGCTGAGATGTGAATGTAGGGGTGGGGGGTTGCGGGGGTCCTGTAAGGCGTCATCCCGGGGTGGGGTGGGGTGGGGGACGGGGGCCGCTGCCGAGAAGAAAGAGCCATGTGCCTGAGCCCTGGGTCTGGCCCTAGGCGGGCCCAGCTGCCACCGGGCCCAGGTGGCCCTCTGGCCCTGCACCTGCGTCTGTAGAATGGGCGGACGCTCATTCAGGCCTCACTGGGGTCCTGTGCGGGTACGGGGGGCCCAGGACAACAGGCAGACCCCGGAACGCCACCAAGCAGGCGAGATACTAAATATTAACTGGCTTAATTGGCATCTGGGAAACACCCAAGACAGGGAGGTGGGGGTGCTGAGCCCCCTCCCCAGATAAGCCCTCCCCGTTCCAGCCCTCCCTCCTTCTGGTCCACTCTGAGGCGGGGACCAGTGGGGGTGTCAGCGTGCCCCGCCCTGCTCCTGGGGAAGCTGGTCCCAGGCCCAGGCCCAGGCCCAGGTGCACGCGGGTCTCCGTGTGCCCGGAGATGCCAGGATGGGGCCTTTGTGTGTGTTTGGTTCTGTTTGCTCAGTAACTACAAAGGGCTCCCAGCCCGGCTCAGTTATTTCGCTCCAACTGCAGGGACCTTTTACGTCCACCGCAACTGCGTCCCCGCGGCCAGGAGGGGCTCTCGTCCTGCAGCGGGCTCCGGCGGCACTGCCACCAGGCAACGGCAAGAACTTATTTTAGGAAGACGGGAAGCCACCTACCACTTAGAGAGGAATCCGGCTTAATTGTGACGCTGTTCTCAGTTTCTTTATTTAGCTATTTATTAAACTGGCTCGAACCAGAATTAATGGCTGTGCCAGCCTCGTGGCTCCTCGGGTGCCCCTGGAGCGGCCGCAGCTATTCCGGCCTGATTAAAGGCTCCACCAGCCACCCCGCCCCACTCTGACACACAGCTTGGAGCGCCGGGTGCAGGAACACGCAGCCTGCGGGTCACAGGCCTGGTGGCACTGACAGGCTGCGTTTGCCGCCAAATCCACGCCCGTAGCCCCCACCCACGCCATGGAGCCTCTCCGGGGGCACCAGGCTTGCCCTTCCAGCCCAGCCTGGCGGACCCAGCCCCCACACCCGCCCACGGGCCCTCCTAGCCCCAGACGCCACCCCCTGATGCCTTCAAGTGAACTCATGTATTTATTCACCTGCCCCACAGGGAGCCCCAGAAGCCAGGGCCCTCGCCCCTCTGTTCACCTTGAATCTCCAGATTCTAGAACGTGGCTGGGTGCGCGGTGGGTGCCAGGTTTCTCAGTCCTGTTTGGAAGTAGAGGTTTCAGAGACCTGCCCCAGGGGGGCCTCAGCCCTGAAGACCCCCGCACGGTGGAAATGAGGGAGACACTGGCTGCGGCCGGCGGCCGGGCAGCCAGGTGGCCCCAGCCCAGCGTGGGGGCTGCAGGGGAGCACTCAGGCCTGACCTCGGGGATGGCTCGGGATCCTGGAAGGAAGGGGGACGGCCGCTCCTGCTCCCCAAGGTGGGGCGTTGCAGCCTGCACATCCAGGCAAGAGTGACAGCCGCAGCGGGACCCACCGCGGGGACGGCAATGCTACACAAGACAGACGGGCGAGGGTGTATAGAAATCAGAGCCTCGCTGCGTTGTTGATGGGAGCGGAAGGTGGTGCCGCCGCTCTGGGGCACAGGCTCGCTGCTCCTGAAAGGGCTGACCACAGAGTCGCTTATGGCCCAGCGACTCTCCCCCACGGCCCGAGAGAAACGGAAGGTGTCCACACAGGGCCTTGCGTGCGGATGCTCGCAAAGCTGCATCGTGCGCGACGGCCGGAGAGTAGAGCCAACCCAGCGTCCGCCCACGGACGGAAGGGCAGACTCAACGTGGTCCAACCGCCGGAGGGAGGGAATACTATTTGGCCACAGAAAGGAACAGACCCCCGACACACTCCGTCACGGATGACCTTGGAAAACATCATGTATCATGTTCAGGGAAAGAAACCAGCCACCGAAGTCCAGGTTTTACGACATGATGGAGCTGAAAGGTGAGATCTGCTGCGTGTGGCACGTCCGGAGTAGGCAAGTCTGCAAGACAGAGGCGGATCAGTGGCTGCTGAGAGCTGGGAGGGAGGGACGCGGGAGATGGCAGCCAAAGGGTGTCTTTTCAAAGTGTTAAAAAGGGTCTAAAGGTGTCTGTGGCGATGGCTGTGCGACTCTGTAGATACGCCAGGGCCCAGTGAACCGTGCACTTTAAATGGCTGAATTTTATGGTATGTGAATTATATCTCAATAAAACTGTTGCTAAAAAGAATAAAAGAGGGAGGGCCCGTCCCCGCCTGTCTGCCCCGACATGCTTTCAGCTGGAATGCTCACACTGCACCCCGAGAGGCGGGATTGGTGGCTCACCTCGGGGGAGGAGCTGGGGTGGCTGGGGTCCCTTGGTACGGACCGTGTTTGTGCTTTGTTCCCAAGAACAGCCCGCGTGCGAGTGGCTTGCTGAGCGCTGTTGGCCGGGCGGCGGGCTGTGTGGGGGTTCCCTTGAGGAACGTCTCCCCGCTGTGCACGGGCAGCTGTGGCTTCCTGTGTGCGTCACACGCCAATGAAATACTCTTGAAGGTGAGGTTAGACCAAGCAGGGAGGGCCGCCTACCGGGTGGGGGCACAGGGGCGAGTGGGCTTGGGGCCAGATGTCCCCCTCTCCTGGCTGGCCCTGGCTTGGTTACGGCTCTCACCTGTGCAGCAGGGGCGACACTGGTGCCTACCTGAGGGGCTGTTCTGAGAACTGAGGGAACCGCGGCAGGTGACAGGTGAGCCAGGGCCCGGCATGGCGGAGGAGTCCCTGAGCACAGCTGCTGCGTTTCCAGCTCGGTTAGCGGCTGTCCTTGCCCGTTTCCGGCTCCAGGGGCCCAAGGGGATGGCACGGTCAGCGCGGTGGCCTCTCCCTTCCCGGGCCGTCCACATCCTAACCCTCGCAGCCTGTGCTCACGAGACCTCCCTCGGCCAAGGGACACTGCGGACGGGATGACGTTAAGGACCTGGGGACGGGGAGGTGAGCCTGCTATCTGGGTGGCCCCGCGAATCACAGGGTCCGCACAGGAAGAAGCAGGTCGGGGTCAGGGAGGAGTGTGATGGTGGAAGCCGAGGTCCGAGCAGTGTGGGGCCCGAGCCGAGGACGCGGCGGCCCCCAGATGAAGGGAGAGGCAAGGACTGGCTTCTGTCCTGCAGCCTCCGGGCCGGCCAGCCCTGCCCACACCCCGGTTTCAGCCCAGCCAGCCTATCCCAAACTGCTGATCTCCAGAGTCAGAACACAGTTGTGTTGTTTTACGCCAGTAAACTCGTGGTCACCTGTCACGGTGGCCACAGGAAATCACACGATGGCCCCTCACACGCCCCTGCGTACGCTGGGACAGGTCCCAGAGCTGTGTCCTCCACCCCGTCTCCTCTCGGTGGGCCCCAGAGGTGCCGGGCACGCTGCAAAGCCCCCACCCCAGGGCTCCGTCCAGGAAAGGGCCCCTGAGGCCGACTGAGGCCACCTTACCTGGCCTCGGTCGCCCCAGCCCAGGGCACATCCCTCCCCCGGGGGCAGGAAGGTATGTCCAGGACACTGGCATCCTCCTGGCTCCGCCAGCACACCTGCCAGGCCCGAGCCCGAGCCGTGGGGTTAGGGGCACAGAGCTGCGCAAACGCCAGCAGGCTCTCTCCCCAGGAGCCCGGGTGCAGCTGGGAAGACAGATGTCCATCACACCGCCACAGCCATGGGCGCTGTCAGTCTGCAGAGAGGCACCTGGGGCTGAGGGGCATCGGCCAGGAACACCCGGGAAGACCTGCCGGGCAGGCGATAATTGAACTGATATGGGGGTGTTCCAGGCACAATGTTGGGGGGAGGAACGGAGCAGAGTCCTGTGGGCTGGGGGAGGGGAGAGGCCACAGCAGCAGGGCAGCCAGGACTCTGAGCCCAACAGAAGGCTCTGGAAGGCTAAAAGCTTGCAGTCTTGTGATCCCATCCACTTTTGGAAAGAGCGCTTTGGCTACCCTGTGGAGACCGGCTGGGCAGGGGAGCAGAGTGGCTCTGGCCTCCCCGGGACAGAGGCCACCATGCGTCCCCAGGGGCTGCCCCTTCCTGCAGGGGCCAGGGCCACCTCTCAGGCTTGCAGCCCCGGCCGTATTCTGGAGCTGGTTCCGAGGGACCTCCCTCCTGCTGGCAGGGAGTGGGGTGCGGGTGGAGACCTGCAGCGGGAGGGACACCCCTATGACAGCTCCAAAAGGTGCCAGCTCCGTGGCTTCCGGGGGCCAAGACTCCAGGCCTCACGGCCCACCCTGCCCCCATCATAAACGCATCTCAGCTCCTCTGCGCCTGTTCACTGACCTGCAACCAGGTGTGAATTGGGCCCAGCCAGGGACAAAATGGCTTTGATGAGCCAAATGGTGGAGGGTTCTTGGGGGGGGAGGGGCATTGGAATCCACTCAGCCACCCAGGCCCAAGAAGGGGCCGGGAAGGGTCTCTTTTACAAGCCTGTCCCCTCCCCAGGGCCTGCTGTGCAGAGCCCCTCCCCAGGTGGCTGCCGCCACCGCTGGCCAGGCCTCTCTGCGGGACAAGGAGGCTGGGCCCCCAAGGCCTGGCCCCTCCCTGGGCACAGAGACTGGGGTCACCCCCGGCTAACGCAGGGTGCTGTCATCTCGAGACCCTTACCTTAGTTACATCTGCACAGACCCTGTTCTCAAATAAGGCCGCCTTCTGAGGTTCCAGGCAGACATGTCTTGGGGGCCACTGATCAGCTGTCTACCTGGCCTCCCAGGTACGGGGCGTCCCCAGCGCAGGTGTCAGGGGGTGCTCCCGTGGACATGGCTCCCATCAGAGCGTCTGGCTGCTCCCTGAGGTGCACCCGCATGGCCTGTGAGCAGCGCTCCCCAAGCTGGTGCCCCAGACCAGGGCCCGTCGCAGGGCGGGCTTGCCCGTGGACCCGGGTGGAATTCCAGCCACCACTTGGGAAGGGCATGGTCTCGGAGGGCTCTTTGGTGGCCCGAAGAAATCACTTGCGCCCATTTGCTGTGGCCGCCAGGGCTGCCGCCCTGAAGCCATTCAGAGGGCATGTGGCCCTGAGAGGGTCTGGCATTCTGACCACAGCTAGGGGAGCAGCCTTGGCCCCTGAGGGACACCGAGTCAGAGACCAGGGGCACCATGCTCAGACCAGACACAGGGGGCAGGGAGGAGGCCGGGGGCTGCACGGTCACGTGGGGCATCAGGCATTGACCAAGGGAGCCATGGGGGGCAAAGGCCCCTCTGGAGGGGAAGCAGCCCAGGGGGAGAAGCAGGTCCCCAACCCCGTTCCAGGTGCAGACACAAAAGGGACAGGACAGACCCAGCCCAGTCCTGCAGGGCAGCAGGGCAGGCCGGGGCTGGGGGTGCCAGGGACTGGGGCCCGAGTCCTGCTTGACCTGTGAGTCACCCGAGGCCGTGACTTCCTCTCTCTTGACTCCACATCGTATCTGAGGCTGGGGACGGTGGTCTGGTAGAATACAGCACCCCGAATGAAGACCGTGTGTGCCCTGCGTGTGCCGTGCGTGTACCACCAGCATTGCGTGAGCCAGGCAGGTGAGCAGCTGGAAAAGCACTGGGCTGAGTCCACACTCAGTAATCACCCTTAGCTGCTGTCACCAAGGAGGTGCAAAAAGAATTGCTGGGCTCCCCAGGGAAGGAGTAACGGCTTGGGTGAGTGGGGGATGGACCAGCGGGTAGAGAGAGAATCAGGGACAGCTTGGCCGAAGGGTGAGTGACTCGCAGGGTATTAGTGGGCAACCAAGGAGCAGAGAGATCGGAGGCCTGGCTGCAAGTTCCTTACGAGACCAGTTTGCCTGGGCGTGGCTCCTTTGGGGCTTTGAAGTTTACAGAGGAGTTTGGACTTTTTGCGCTGCGGGCAGAAATTTTTAAGGTGGGAAGCAAGCTCAGACCAGCATCTTGGACATTTTCACTTGGGACTTTGTGAATGGCATGAGTCTGATTAAGATGAGGTAGGAGAATTTGGGGGAGCCTTGACTCTGGATGTGAGACCACGAAAGACCACCAGGGGCGCCCCTCCACATGCTCCCTCACGGCTCCAGCCAGAGGCCGGATCTGGTCTGGAGGGACCTGCTCTGACCCAGGAGGCCTGTCTGGCCTTCTCGATTTGGACTAGCCTTCCCTGTTTCTGCCCCAGATCCTCTGGGCCCAAGAATTCCCACCTGCCGCTAACAGGGGCCCCTCTCCCTAATATTCCGGATACTTCTACCTCCAGGCTCAGCCAGATGTGGGTCGTGCAGTGCACTGATTGGCTGGAGCCTGGACTTTTCGTTCAGGGTGGGGGACCGCAGCCTCTCCTCGGGAGGCACCTGAGGCCCCGGCAACCGGGGATGATGCCACCCCCGCTGTGTTGCCAGCACTCCCCCTCCCCCAACCTCCCTCCTCCCCCAACCTCCCCCCTCCCCCAACCTCCCTCCTCTCCCAACCGCCCCCGACCTCGGGTGTCCGTTCTTTGACCAAATGTTTTTGATTTTACAGGAAGTCAAGCAAGGGCCTAATCTGAGTTTAATTTTTGAAGCAAGGCCTTTGATTTAATACTTATTCATTTAAATAATTAATGCCTCTGAGTCCAGAGTCAGAATGCAGCTGGGTCTAGCCCGTCTCTTTCCTTACACGCAAAGGCGGACCTCACAGCACTGGGTACCTCCAAACCATTAATTTATACCAACCGGGACATTCCAAGGGCCAGGACCAGTTCCCGAGCACGACTTGGCAGAGCGCGCCGCCACCGACGATTAAATCCCGCCATGGTGTGCTGCCGTCCCGTCCCGCGGACCCGGGGCGCCAGAGCGCGAGCGGCTGCCTGTTTAGTGAGGATTCCATGTGCAGCCTCGTCCTCCTGTGGTTATAGAATATGCTGGGCTTAGAGACATTTTTTCAAACCCAGACTGCATTTGTTCAATCAATAAGCATTTATTAAGTGCTAACTGTCTGCCAAGCACTAGGTAGACCCTAGAGAGGCAACTCGGAGCCCAAAGAGAAAACACACGGCCGTACGATCCACAGGGTGGAGGGTCGAGGGGTCGTCCCAGGGCAGGCGTGCTCAGGGCTGCTCGGTGGAAGGTGACCTCCGGGGGACACTGGAGGGTGGGTAGATGGAGAGTGGGGGGAGCGGCGACGCAGGGGTGTGGGCAGAGGGGAGCAGCCAGGTGAAAAGGTGGGTGTGCAGGGGGGAGGGTGCAGCGGGCTGGGTTTCCACGGCGAGGCTAGGAGGGCTTCCCCTCTACGGCTTCCTGGGGGAAATTTTTCGTCTTTTTATTCTTTTTCAAAGCACAGGATGGATCTGCTCCCTGCATGTCACCTGGAGCCTCCACTGGCCAGTTGGCTTCTCCCTAACCTTACTGTGATGAGATGTGACTTGTCTCCTGTCACCCTGTGCAGGGCAGGCAAACAGCCCGCTCTGCCTGGTGGAGCCCCGGGCTTTGTGCCGATATAGCACAGAGTTCCAACAACTGCAGCTCTTATTCTATCAGGGAGCATTTATTTATAGCATTATTCTATAAATGGAGAAACTGAGTCCTGGAGACAGGACCGTCCCAGGACGGACAGTGGGTCCCTGGAGTCCCCCTTACTGGAGGCTCCACTGTCGGCGCTTTGGGCCTTGATTCAGAGGCCGACATTGAACTCCACCAAACTGGACTTCAGTGCCGTTGAGGAAAGAGGGGTGAGGGGACAGAACAGGCCCCAACACCTCGCAGGAGGGAGGCCTTCCCTGGGGTCCACCCCGGGAATTCAGCCCAGGACAATTTTTCTAGCGAGAGTGGAACAACGACTTGGTCCCGCGCATCCGTTAAGCCATCGATAAGCCCACTGAGAAGAGCGTGGCACAAACATGGGGTGAAGCTGGGGCCTTGCCGTCCTTTCTGGTCACCCCGGATGTCTGAGGGGTGCACAGCTGTCTGCAAGCGCAGAAGCAAAGGCATTTGGGCCCTCAGTGGCTCACAGGGTAGGAGCTCTCGGGCCGCCGGGGTGGGACCTTTCCCTTTCCCGGACAGCACTTGTGTGAGGGCTGGTGAGAGGACGTGAGGGTGCAGGGTGGCCGGGTCCCTCCCAGGGGACATGCAAATGGCTTATGGCACGTGCAGGCAACAGCGAGGACCGAGGCAGGCCCAGGTGGCCACGCTCCCTCCCAGAGAGGGGCTTCCTGGAGCCAAGCAAGCCGCTCCCTGGGACCCAGGCTGACCCAGGGCAAGGGTCCCTGCCTCACTGTGTGATGGACACCCAGAGCATTCACTGGGTGACCGAATGAGACATGTTCCGGTGCTGTCCTCCTCTCTCGGATACAGGACGGCCCGCCAGCCGCTGCCAGCTGGGTTTAATGTCACACAGGTGTCTCGGTCATCTCAGGGCTCTAACATGAGGCAGGCACGACGTTGAGCTTCACAGTCAGTGAACCCCCTGAAACCTGGGGCGACTTTTGTGCGCACCTGCATTTCCCAGCCTCCAGAGCTTCTAGCAGGGTTCTCAGGTCCTGGAAGGACTCAGTGGCTCCCCAAGCCCTCGGCTTCCTGCTCGCAGGCGGGTAAGTAATTCACATACTCCATGACCGCCAGGTGGAAACCCAAAGGCTGCAGGAACACAAGACAGCTTGGATTCCCTCTGATGGAGGGCGGGAAGGCTTCCTCCGATGGAATAATTTTTTCATCTTAAACTGTAAACATTAGCTCAGAGCCTGGGTCGGATGCTGGCTCTGCCGCCTCTTAGCTGGTGGTTTTGAATGAGTCACTTCACTTCTCTGTGCCTTAGTTTCTTTGTCCTAAGATGGGGTCATTATAGAGCCTGCCTCAGAGGGTCAATGAGAAGTAAATGAATTCTCAAAGATCGCTCAGAGCTGGACATGACTGCAGGCCAGGTCCTGTGCCCAGATGTGGGGAGCCCCAGTTGAATGCCACCCAGACCTGGCCCCCAGGGAGCTCAGGGTGTAGCAGGAAAGACAGACAGACAATGCCTGCGCAGCCAGGGGGAGTGGCCGCAGGGGCCACACGGAGCTGTGGGAGCCCAGAAGAAGCCCCCAACAGGATCCCCGCTTCCTCCTGGGGGTGCGGTCTCTGTGCAGAGTCCTGTAGAATAAACTCGTCAGCCAGACGAAGAGAGGAGGGAAAGGGCGGCTGAGGAAAGGAGGTGGACCTCGCTGCTTCCCACTCTCCAGCAAACACATGCGGACACACAGACACACACACACACCATGTACACATATACACACATACATGCATATGCACACACACATACATGCGTATGCACACACATGTGCACACAGCTGCACACAAGCACACAAGAGCATGCACCATGCATACAAAGATGCAAGCACATGAATACCGGCACTGGCACATACATGAACACATGCTCACACACATGCACACATCTAACAGGAAGATGTCTCCTGCCCTATGCACCAGGAAGGCAGAATTACCTTCAGTCCCCAAAGCCTGGGAACATCCGTGAGTGTGGAGAAGACCCCCACCCCATAGATGCACTTTTGCACTGGGGAGTCAGGTTGCAAAAAAAGAAGCAAAAACCCCACAAAACAGCGCCATCTTGTGGTGGCAATGGGATCAGGCTGGAGGCTGCTGTCCCCTTCTGTTTTTGGACGGTTTTCCCTAGAATCTGGGCGCCCTGGGCTGACACCAACTGTACCCGGCAGGAATGACCGTAAGCCGCAGGGTTCCTTTGGGGAGAGGTCGGGACGTCCTAGACCAGCGTCCCTCCCACCCCACTGCCCCTGCGCTGGTTCCTGACCAGGCTGGGGTCACCCACGCACTGAGTCCTCTGCCTGGAGCTTCAGAAACCTTCTCTCTCTCTCTCTCTGAGCTTCACTTGCCTCATTCATGAAATGGGGTCATTACATCAGTGCTCGCCAGCTAGAGCCCTCTTCCTACCCGGGATGTCCCGTGGATAGACTAGGCCACCCCCCAGCATCAGGCCTGAAGCCAGCGCTAGCTGGGGCTCTCCACCTGGCCGGTGTAGACACTGGCGGGGAGTTGGCGCCAGGGGCTTCCTTGCTGCCCCGCAGACCGCTGGCTTCAGCACCACCCAGGAGCTCGTGAGATGCAGGATCTCGGGCCCGCCCCGGCCTCTGACACCACGTCTCCATCCTAACAAGGCCGCAGGGATTAGGCAGCTCCCCAGGACACCCGTCAGCAGCTGCCGCCTCTCCTGGGCACCCCCTGCCCCCATGAGAGCTCTGCTCCCCACCCCAGCCTGCAGGGACAAAGGCTCCTCACCGCCGGCGGTCACTGGGGGGAGAAGGCCTGGTGCCTGCCCCCACAGCACTCGTCCCTCAGACATGGCCTGGCAGGGAGGGGCGGGGACGAGCTCTGAGCAAGGCTGCTGGCCCGGATCCTGGTTCCGCCGCTCTCTGGAGGCGAGTCCCACCCCCGTCTCGGGGTCCTCATCTGTAAAATGGGGACAACAGACCTTATCTCATGGAGTTTGAAGGATGGAAGGAAATGCATCCACGTAAAGAGCTGGTCGTAGCAAGAGCTCGGAAAATGCCCGCCAGTGCAGTGACCCTGCTCCAGCCCCCACCCCGATTCTGAGCACATTTAACTTGGGGCTTCATTCCAGAGTTTGGGGGGGCCTCTCGGAGAGGACAAAGGAGGAGGCCGGGGCTCCTGCGCCCCGTGGATCCGTCACGTGCTGGATCCGTGGCCGGGGACCCGGCGTCGGCGGTGGGGACGGCCTCACGCATTTCCATAATTCACTCCACACCAATTAATCTCTCACTGTCGATAGCAGCGCTCGCTGAACGCCCTCCCCGGGAGAGCGCGCGGTTCTCGAGCTCGGAGGGGCTTTCTTCTCGGATGGCATAATGTTAATTTCCCCGAGTCCCCCTGGAAAGAGGTTTTAGAACAAGACGTGGAGCCTGGCAGGAAGCTGACATCTGAAACAGCCCTGGGGGGGGGGGGGACTGTGACATTTGCTAATTGCCTCAGATGCCTGGAAAAGAGTTTCCTCCCGCTGGGCCGGCTGGAGGCGCAGGGCCGGTCCCTGGCCACAGACGCACCTGCGGGGCGAGGCCCTTCGCCCAGAGAATGTCCTTCTTGGGTCCCAGGGAGGAAGGAACAGGGAAGTCTCCTCTTGGAAAGCCAGAGCGTACTGGCGGGGGCTGGGGCCTAGGTGCTGCGGTCACCTCTGCCGACAGCCGGCCGAGCTACCAAGGCCGGGACCCTTCCCCTCGCCAGGGATCCACCCGTGAGATGCAGGCCGTGGCGGGCCCGGCCTCTGCCTCCCCAGCCCCCAGCCCCGGCTTTGCGCAGCCGCCTCCCCTTGTCCGAGGATGCACGGAGCCAGCTCCAGGGGCCTTGGAGCCCCCTCCACCTCCAGACCGCACAGGAGAGCCCCGGGGCCTGCCCACGGCGGCCTGCCAGGGGCGCTGACGGACAGCAGGCCGACAGGTCAGCCCCAGCCCCTCCTCCCACGGCACTGGCCGCGCCCCCTCTGCCGCCCGGCCTCCATTTCCAAGTGAAGTCTGCGGCCTGTCCTGTGAGCACCCGGCCACGCCGGGCACCCGGAGCCTTTCCCTCTGTCCGGCCTTGGCAGCTGCGAGCTCCGCCGGTGAGAAGCGGTTCCAGCTCAGTATTCGAGCTGATGAGAGGGGAAGTTTGAGAAGTGCAGCCCAGCACGGACCGCCTTGGGATGCCCGGACAACCCACAGGGCAGACAGACATCGGGCTCCAGCCCGATTTCCTCTCAGGAAACCCAAGGCTACAAAATCAGCACAACAGCCGCACTAATGACACAAATACCAATCGTCGAGAGCCCACTCTGTGCTAAGTACTTCATTCTACAGGATCTTCCAGAATCTTCTCAACAGTCCAACGAAGCAGGCTCTGCTATGGTCCCTATTTTATATAATTCAAGGCTCTGGGAAGCTCAACAGTCTCCCCGAGCTCCCCGAGGGCCCACCCCCCTGAAATAGCAACCGGGGCATTGATTTTGGGTTGAAATCCTGATAATCAAAGACCAAAATAGTTGCCCCTCACTTCCTCCCCCAGTGCTGCCCCTGTAGGGCTGAGGGGTGCAGGGGGCCCTCCCTGTCGCATACTTTGGGCTCCTGTCGCTCTGAGCACCCGCGTCACAGCCACTCAGGGACGGTTCCCAGTCTGGTGCAGATGCGTGCCCCCCCCTGCCCCCCTGGCCGGAGTGTGAGCCCTCATTACTTCTCGGAGAGCCAGCGGCCTCTGAGAGCCGCCGCCGTGAACTCGTGTCCGGGTGCAGCTGCCGGCCTGGGTCACAGGGCCGCGGCCCTCTCCAGGAAGGCACGCCAAGGCCCTCCAGCCCGGGAGGTGAGCTCCGTGGGGGCTGATGACTCGGCTGGGCCGTCCCGCCCTGGCTTGCCCAATCGGACCGCCGTCCTTTATCTGGGGCAATCACATCGACGGCCATAAACGGCGGCCTTGGCACACCCGGGACTGCTGTCTCATGGGGTTTGGGTCCCTGACCCGGTTTGTTTGTTTATGGAGAGTATTTTTAGCACGCTCCCTGTTACCCCGGGGTTCACCGACTTTCCTTTTTAATCTCCTGTTCCGCGAAAAGGAAGCGGAGAGCAGACGCGCCTGTCCCTCGGGAATGCTGGGGTAACTCTGGGGCAAGGCTTAGGCCACCGAGGCCACACTTGCGTCAGGGACAACTCAGCCCTCGAGGCCACCAGCGTGTTAGCTGCCCCGGGCCTGGCCAGGGTCAAGGTGTCCATGCAGGGATTCTCGGAGCGCCTGGACCCCAGAGGGGCGGGTGGCCAGCAGTCCCACCCAGCAGTGCCGGCCCCAGGGCCTTTGTACCCCCTGAGTTCCAGGGGTGGATTCCCCAACATTTCATGCAAGATTGGGCATCCCCATTTTTTGGAGAAAGCTTCCTCCCAGTTCTGGGGTACCTGACTTTGATACCGGCTCTGCCACACAGCACCCTGTGCCTCAGTTTCTACATCTGTCAAGTGGGGGTATTAAGAGCGCCTGCTCCATAAACTTGTTCAGAGCAGATGAACAGATGCCCCCGAGTGCGGTAAGTGCTCTGCAAGGGCCGGTGATTATCACTGTTGGCCATTGCCGTGCCGCCGTTAGTCCGCGTGACTCGGGCACCTGTCAGGGTCCTCCCGGGAGCAGGTGGCCCACTCCGCGATGTGGACAGGGGCTAAGAAGTGAGCAAAGGATGGGGGGAGCACCTCATCACCACTCTAGGCTGGGAGGAGGCAGTTAGAGAACCAGCAAGAAAGGGGCCGGGGTGCTAGACAAGACAGGGTGGGGTGCGGGGGCTGGCGGGGGGCAGGAGGAGAGGAGCCCGCACAGCGCTGTCCAGACCCTCCTGACCTGGGGCTCCCCGTCTTCCCCATCCCCGGGGGCACCTTGCATCAGCCGCGTCCCAGGGTGCACAGCCAGGAAGGGCTGTGATTCCAGGACTGGTGACGTCCTTCCTTCCACAGGCAGCACGTGTGGCCCGGCCGTGTCGCCGGCCCTGGGCGGGACGCCAGGGCTGCATGGACGCAGGTGGAGAGGCTCTGGACCTTCCTGAGCAGGGCTCGTGTGCATTGGGTCAGTAACTCCGGGAGCCAGAATGTGACAGCCAGCAAGTGGCAGGTGCCTTGCAAAGCGAGCAGCCTCTGGGACGGTCACTCAGAGGACGAGCTCAAGCATTGGGCTGCAGCCCGCCCCCGGGGACCCCTCCCCTGGGAACCAGAGCGCCGACCACCTCTCAGGCAGACTTTCCTCCTCGGTGCTGAACAACGGTGAGGAATCAGACCCCCAAATGCTCT
The DNA here is from genome assembly GCF_040939455.1 of Microcebus murinus. Taxonomy (NCBI): domain Eukaryota; kingdom Metazoa; phylum Chordata; class Mammalia; order Primates; family Cheirogaleidae; genus Microcebus; species Microcebus murinus. The sequence goes on from NC_134107.1 coordinate 9,733,495, forward strand.
CGCAGTGGGAAGAGCAGCTCCACGACTCGTTTCTGCAGGGCTGAGGCTTTGTCCTTGCTTTTTGAGCTAACAATCAAGGGGTGCTTTGGGCCATCAAAGCTGGGTACCCACTGAGATATTGCAGATGGGGGAACAATTCCCCTGAGTTGCCCACACTTCATTTCAGAGACGCACAGCTCAGTCTCAGAGCTGGACACCATGACACCATCCGGACCAGGGTCTCTCACCTGGCCGGGTCCTCCCTCCCTGGGGCTGGGGCCTCTGCCCTCCTTGTGTCATGGGTCCCTTTGGGAATCTGGTGAAAACTACTACAAAGCCTCCGCTCGAAATGGGGAGCCAGGCTTGTCACGGACACGTTGCCTTTGGTAACATTTCAAGGGGGGGCAGACCCCAGGCTCTGAGCCTGCTTCCGGGCGGGGTTGGGGGACGAATGATAAGGCCCTAAAGGGTCTGTGAGAGTGAGATGACAGGTGCCTTCCTCCACCCTCACCCCAGCCCCAGCCATCGCCAAGTCCTACAGATCAAAGCTTCTGAATGTCAGGCAGCTCTGCCCTCCAGGCCCCAGCCCCGAAGCCATGGTCCTCTTGCACCTGAATTATTAGCCACCTCCAACTATTCCCTCTGCCAGCTGTCACCACCTCCAGACGCCCCCCCACATCCGTCATCTTCATGGCAGCAAAAGGAACTCTTCTGGTCTTCCAAGCTGCATGATGGAGCTCACCAGTGTGGGCAGCTTCCCGGCTCTGTGCAGGGGCTTGAGCCTGTCCCTGCTGCAAAACCTGCAGCCCCCTGCCCCTTGTCACCCCCAGATGTGAGGTCACTGTCCAGGAAAAGGCGACACCCGCCTGCCTCCAAGGCGATCAGACCTGCAGATACCTGACATGCTCCCTGCCCCTGCGGGCTCAGACGCTCACTGTGACTCCTGCCCACCACCCCCAAATCCCCGCCTGGCAGCCCCGCCCTCCCTCGGGGCTCATTCTTTCGGCAAGCACTGGGCATTCACGGGTGACCTTTACAGCTCTGGCCGGCCCCCCCCGCGCATGGCCTCGGAGTCGGTGTCGCTCCATGGAGCCGCTCCGGAATTCACATCAGCATGGAGCTGTCAAAAATCGCGCAGCCTCTGAAGGTCAAGCCAGGTCCCGAGGAGCCCGTTGGGCAGAGCCCGTTCCTGGACGGTTGACACCTTCAGTTTCAGGGTTTCGACACGGCTTACTATGATGATGGTCGATATCATGTGTCCACTTGGCCAGGCCCAGCACTCCCCACCCCCGCCAGTCACCCAGGGATCTGCTTTCTGTCCCCGGGTGCCTGCATGCCCTGGATTTTTATATGATGGGCTCATACAGCATGTGCTGAGAGCGGGGCTGCCAGGCGGGGATTTGGGGGTGGTGGGCAGGAAGCCACAGCGAGTGCCTGAGCCCGCAGGGGCAGGGAGCATGTCAGGTATCTGCAGGTCTGACCCGATCGCCTTGGAGGCAGGCGGGTGTCACCCTTTCCCGGACAGTGACCTCACATCTGGAGGTGACAAGGGGCAAGGCTCTCTTTTTGGTCTGGCTTTTGCATCCAGCTTATGATTTGGAGACATCTACGTTGTCGCCTGTCGCTTGTATCAGTTCATTCCTTCCTGTTGCTAAGTAGTACTTCGGTATACGGACACACTGCCGTTGGTTTATCCATTCACCTGCTGCTCAGGTTGCTTTCGGTTTGTAACGATTATAAACAAAGTGGTTTGTGAACGACTTTTCTTGACATGTGGTTTCATTTCTCTCGAGCAAATGCCTGGGAGTGGACTGGCGGGATCATATGGGACGTGTGTGCTCAACTTTCCCAGAAACTGCCAGACTAGTTTCCGAAGTGGCCGCACCATTCCACGTTGCCATCGGCAGCGCTTGGCCACCCCAGGTCGCCCCAGTGCTCGCCAACACTCCTGTGGGCACGTTAGCCGTTCTACGGGGTGCAGGGCAGTGTCTCGGGGTTTTCACCTGCATTTCCCTGGTGTCTAACGATTGAGCATCTGCATGGGCTTGTTTGCCGCTGGGGTATCTATCTTCTTTGCTGAAGCGCCTTCTCAAATCTTTAGCCAATTTTTAAAACTGGGTTGTTTCCTTATTTTTGAGAATTAAAAGCTCTTTATGCATTCTGGATACAAGCTCGTCGTCAGATACAGGATCCGTAAATATTTTTTCCCCGTCTGAGGTTTGTCTTTCTATTCTCTCAACGGAACGATGTCTTTGGACCAGCAGGCGTTTCACATTTTGCTGAAGTTCAATCTATTAATGATTTTTTTTTTTTTTTTTTGAGACAGAGTCTCGCTTTGTTGCCCAGGCTAGAGTGAGTGCCATGGCGTCAGCCTAGCTCACAGCAACCTCAAACTCCTGGGCTCAAGCAATCCTCCTGCCTCAGCCTCCCGAGTAGCTGGGACTACAGGCATTCGCCACCATGCCCGGCTAATTTTTTGTATATATATTAGTTGGCCAATTAATTTCTTTCTATTTTATAGTAGAGACGGGGTCTCGCTCTTGCTCAGGCTGGTTTCGAACTCCTGACCTGGAGCAATCCGCCCGCCTCGGCCTCCCAGAGAGCTAGGATTACAGGCGTGAGCCACCGCGCCCGGCTAATGATTTTTTCTTACGGGACTCACGCGTTTGACGTCTGTTCCAGTCTGTTTTCTGCCACATAACAGAATACCACAGACAGGATAATTGATAAAGAACAGAAATGTATTTCTTACAGCGCTGAGGCCGGGAAGTCCATGATTGAAGGGACCACATCTGGGGAGGACATTCTTGCTGTGTCATGACATGTTGTCAGGGCAGAGGGAAGGGGAGGGAGAGAGAGAGAGAGAGAGAGAGGGAGGGAGGGAGGGAGAGAGGCCAAGCTCATCCTTTCGTGGAGACCCCACTCCTGAGACAACAAACCCACTCCCGTGATAACGGCATTAATCTACTCGAGTGGTCGGGGCCCCGGTCCCCAACACCTCCCATTCGGCCCCACCTGCCAACACCACTGCCTTGGGGATCAGGTTTCCAACACGAAAACTTTGGGGGACACGTTCAAACCACAGACACGCCGAGTGGCTGCTGGGGTCAGCCGGGAAATGGACGCCCGAGGTGTCTGTGAGAGTAGAATGAACTCCCGGCTGGCCAGCCAAGGGCAGTGACCGGCAGTGTATGTCCCCGGCCACCGCAGGCACGGCTGGTGCCTCTGCTGAGTCACTGGATTGAGAAATTTCTCGGCCAAGCTATAAGGAAACTGCTTCCCCATGGCTGGCATCCGTGTTCTGACAGTCTGATTAACAGGTCACCTGCTGGTCACATCCCCTGGTGAACAGACCTGGCAGCTGTCACACATGCCTGAGTTACCTCCAGTGCCAGAGAGAGGTGGGGGAGGGGCCCTTCGCAGTACGTGTTATGATCTGACCACGCACGGCAGGAAAGAACAAAGCAAAGTGTAGCATTCATCTCCATTCTGCACCCAGAATTAGCCACTTTTCACCTGTTAGCTTATTTCATCTTTTAAAAAATGTCTTTATTTTTCTCAAGTCATAGAATGACGATGTTGCCCTTAAAAAAGGAAAAGAAAAAGGAAGCAGGAAAGCCATGCATTCTGGGAAACTCTTCATTCCTTACAGCGATGACGGCCAACCTCCTTATTTGGGGCTCAGGGTCATTTGTTTTCATTTTAAAAGTGGCATCACACCATGTGTGTTGCTCTCCCCCCCCTGAGGTTACATTTTGCCCCCAACCCCGCCCCCGCCACCTGTCGCTGCGGGGGGGGGGGGGCAGTCCCTGGGCCAGCTTTCCGGAGGGCAGCATGGCGGCAGTGCCCACCCAGTCGGATGAGCACATGCTTTGGGGCGGCCTTCCAGGGGCCGGGGATTTTCCCCCAATGTCTTCCTTCCACTGCACGGAAGCAAAGGCACAAGGGCGACGCTGCCACACTGTTGATAGAAAAACAGTAGGGACGAATTTGACACATGGAGACAGTTTATGGAACAGACTCCCAGGTGACCTTCAAAACGAACCAGCGAAGTCTCCACGAGCAGACACAGAGATCTCTCAATAAGCCAGGTGAGGCCGAGGGAGCGGGGAGCTGGGGCTCACCACGAGGGCTCTCTCTGGAGCATGTGTCTGGGGACAGGAGGGGTGCAGGACGAGGTTGGTGGACCCCAACCTGGAAATGCAGTCTGAGGGTCTGGGTGAGGGGAAGGGAGAATTTTCATTTCGCACTTCCCGAAGCATGGGATTACTTTTTGCCCGGCCACTCGGGAATGGTTTGCTTTTATTCAAGGCCGACTAAGCCTGCCTCTGCAATGGTCACAGGGCCTCGGGGCCAGGATGGGCAGGATGGGCAGGATGGGCAGGATGGGCAGCCTGTACACCCTCCGGCTTCACCAGGGAACGGGGCTGGGTTCCGAGGCACGCTGGTTTGAGAACCATCCCCCAGGCTGTGCGATCAAACCATTCAGAGCGTGCGGGACACGGTGAGTGAGGATCCAGATCTGACAGGTTGTGACTCTTACCTAGAGCTGCCCGGCAAGCCCTGGCCCACAATCCTCTTGAACCCAGCAACACCCGACCCCCCCCACACACACACCCAGGTACCCCACAATCTCTGGCTTCTTCGGGTATCTATCACCTCTAGCTTTGGCTGGAGTTTGGCCTGCTGCCCCCACCTGTCCCAATTTTCCAGGGGGACCCACTGTCCCTCCCCACGTCCCAGCAGACGGTGCGGGCCGGCCACACCGTGGGGCGTGCCATGGGATGGGGTGCATTCCTGACCGTGAGGTCAGCGGGGTGCCCCTTTCCCAGAGCTTTTGCAGAGACCTGGGGCAACGTGCTCTCCGCCCTCAGTGCTCAGAGCGGGGAGACGCCAGCCTAGAGCTGCCAGGGCTTCACACAGGGTGGCGGGTGGGGGTGCCCGCCCAGAGCGGGGCCAGCAGACCAGTCGCACTTCGAGCTGCAGGGCCCAGATGCACTTGGTTTCTCCACTCGCAACCAAGAAAAAACAAACAAATAGAAACCCACAAAGCCCCCTGGGCTCTGAGCCCTCCACCTGGAGAAGCCACTGAAAATGTCAGCAGTGTTCAAGGGTCCTCCTCCCCAGCCCGGCAGCCCCCTCCAGTGCCCTTCCGGCCATCTACTGTGGGTCCCTGTCCCTGTCCCCCAGGGGCGTGGCTGGCACAGGAAGCCCTGGGCTCTGTCCTCTTATCTCTTGCAAGCCCAGCTGGGCCTGGTGCTGCACCCCGTGTATATAAGGGGCCAGATGCCATTGTCAGCTTATCTGGTCCTAAAGGTCTGCCTTATCTCCTGCGCATTTCACTGCCAGTCACTGGTTTATGCTTTTACGAGGGCAGTTTGCTCCTCCTGGAAAGCGCTGAGCAATCGCCCAAGGTGCCTGGCGTGGGGGCAGCAGGATTTCTTCCTTTTAAATCGGTAGCCCCATGCCATCCCGGCTGCCAGGAGAGGTGATCGGAAGAGGAGCCTTCAGGGGGGAGAACCCTGGGCCCCCCCTTGCCCCTACACCTTTACCTGTTTGCCCCTGTGATCTCCTGCGCCACGCCGGGCACACCTTGATCCACCGGCCTGGTCTCTGAGGTCCTACCTGAGGGTGGGCAAAGCCCCAGGCTGGAGTCAGGAGGCTGGGATCAGATCCTCACTCTGTGCCTCAGTTTCCTCACCTGTAAAATGAATTTAAGATGCAGAGCTCCCCACCTGCAGGATGACCCTGTGGAACCACATGAGGTGACAGCATTGAGGGTCCCATAAGCCAGCCAGCATGAGCCTGCCTGTGTGTCTTTGATTATGGAAGGTTCTAGGAGCCGGATCCCTGAACCCCCGCCCCCCAGGACTTCTGTACACTAAGGCAGCCGGCAGGGGCCAGGCTAAGCCCCAGGGTCTTGTGAGAGGTTTCTGACTGCACCTCCTCTGCATTGCCAAGGCCCCCGCCTCCTCCCCAGGGCCCCGTGTCTGTTTCTTTGCTCCTCTCCCTTTGAGCACAAGGTTAGGCAGTTTCTGGATTTGTCTCCCAGCACCTCCCAGAAGCAGCAGGGGCTCCGGAGGCAGAGAGCCTGGCCCCGGCCCTACCCAGTCACGTCCCCTCTCTGGGCTGCAGCTGTCTCATCCTGGAAACACGTGGCAACCATTAGATTCATCCACTCAGCAGCCACTCGCTGAGCATCCGCTGTGTGCCAGGCGTGTGTGCGGCGGGCGCAGCAGAGACCAAAGCAGACAGCAGGCAGGACAAATGAGGGAGACAGAGGCTCTGTGGGGAAGGGGACGGGCACGTCCGGGGTGGAGGTGGAGCCCCAGCTGTCAATGGTGTGGCCGGGAAAGGCCTTGCCAGGTGGGCGACATCTGGGCTGAGACTCGAAGGGGTTGGGGCAGTGAGACGTGGAGACCCTGAAGCCCAGACAGCCGTCCTAGCACGTGCACAGGCCCTGGGGCGGGAGCCCGGAGTGTGCGGGGAGGTCAGGAGGTCGGAGCGAGACCTAGGGGAGCACAGCGTCGGGCCACTGTAGGCACCACTCACAGCACTTCCCACCAAGGGTTGCCTACTTCCATGGTGGGGAAACCGAGGCACAGAGCAACCACAAGGCTCCAACTCCAGGTCAGGCCTGCATGCTTGTCCCTCGGTGGGTGCTCCTGGGGGGCCAGCTTTTCCCATGACATTACTGGGCACTTGCTGGATTGCGGTGACAAGCGTCACAGACCCGACCTGCAGGTACAGAGCAGGGCTGCCCCAGGGGCCCAGTCTGCAAAGAAGGGGACGCAAAACCTAGAAGGAAAAGTAGTACGGAGATGCTGTTTTTTAAAAAAATAGCCATACAACACATACAAACACAAACATACCTGGATCTGATTTTATCATGTGGCGTTAGTTTCATCTTTGAATTTTGTACGGCGGTTGGGGACTGAATCGTATGCCCCCAAAACGGCAGCCACAGTTTTAGTCCACGGAACGGCAGAACGGGACCTCGTCTGGAACAAGGATCTTTGCAGGAGTAGTTACGGTGACAACCTGCAGCTGGGATCGTTCCGGGACGGGGCCCTAAATCTACCACCGTGTGTCCTCACGAGGAAACAGGAGGCACAGAGACAGAGGAGCAGACAACAGGGACAGTGCGGCCACAGCCAGGAACACCTGGAGCCACCAGACGCCGGAAGAGGCAGGAAGGACCCTGCTCCGGAGCCTCCGTGGGGCGCGTGGCCTGCTGACTTGATTTCAGACTTCTGGCTTCCAGACCGCGAGAGCATACATTTCTGTGTTCTAAGCCACCCACGTGGTCACCTGCTACGGCAGCCACAGGAAACCCAAGCAGTTAACACTCTGTGCACTTAACACTCTAGCCTGTAAAGTCCCGCCCCAGCGCTGGATGGGTGCTTTACGGGTGAGGGAAACTGAGGGCTCCGAGGGCCAGTGCCTTGCGAGGGTCGGCGCAGGCGCTGCCTAGGCTGGACGGGCGCTGAGCAGAGGTGGCCCGCAGGCCCCGGGTCTGCCCCGAATGTGCCGTGTGATCTGATTAAGGTCCCTCAATCTCCCTACCCACTGCCACCTCCTCATCCTGACGCTAGCACCAGAGTTGGGCTCCAAGGCGCTCGCGGCCCACCCCAAATAGCCATGCTAATTAGTAAGCACTTACTGTGTGCATAGTGCCAAGCCCTTGGCCTACAGAGACTCAGGTAAATGCCACAAAACCCCCAGGAGGAAGAGAGGTAGTAGCACTACCTCTCGTTAACAGAGGAGGAAACTGAGGCACGAGAGATGAAGATGCTGCCCACGCCGCTGGTCGGCAGCAGAGCGGGTCGCGGGTGCGGGCGGCCAGCAGAGAGACAGTGAGAGCTACAGTGGGTGTGAAATGCGATTTTGCCCGGGAGCAGAGAGGCTGCCGCTGGGTGACCCCCGCCTCCTTGAGGAGGTCCCAAGACAGACTCGGGTGCCCGGGTGGCCCTCCCCCAGACCCCCCTGGACACGTGCGCTCGGCAGGCAGCAGGCGCCCGCCCCCCGGGTGCCCCTTGTCTGATCTAGGGGTGCATCTTCCCTTCCGCACAGGGCGGACCTGCGTGCGGCAGATGCCCAACTCCCTGCCCTGCAGCCAGGCGGGGCTGGGACAGAGGGCCTGGCCTGCTGAGGCCGTGAACTCCGAGGAAACACTTCCTGGCGCAGCCGCGGTCCTGGGAGCCGGAGCTGGGCCCACATCCGGGCTCCTCCCGGGGCAGATCAGGGCCACCTGCGAGCCCCAGGGCAGGTCCAGCGAGGTTTCCATCTCAGGAGTCGGCGCCCGGCCTCATCCCAGCCCTGGGCAGAGGCCGCAGCGACCCAGCGTCCCTCCCACGGGAGCCGCCCTGCCCTCCTACCCACGAAGTGTGGACAGGCCTGGCAGCCCACACTGCCCCAAAGCCAGCACTGCTGCTGGGTCCCCACAGCTGCCAGGCCCTTCTGTGGGGCTCTCCCACCCTCCTCCCTTCTCTCCCTTCCCCCTCTCTACTCCCCACCCCGTGAGTGTCCCTGCGCTGTGGCTGGCTGGGACCCTCCTCTTCGGAGTGGAGCACCAATGTAGCCGCCTCCCCCAGTCACTCACCAAGCTGGGCAACCCCTCCCTTCCTGCCAGGGGCTGGGGGGTCAGAGCCTCAGAGCCACAGCCCCTGTCCTGGTCCTGGTCCAGCCCCTCCTGGCTGCGTGCTCTTGGCTGAGTCAACTAGCTCAAGACTCAGTTTCCCCTTCCGTGCAGTGGGGTGAGGATGGCACTGCCATGTGGGGGTGGAAGGCTGTGATGGCTGTCACATCCACAGTGGCCTGGGCCAGGGCACTCAGCATGACATGGCCAGCGGGACCCACGGGAAGGGGCTGGAGGTCTCAGTAGTAGGGTGGCAGTGAACAGACATAGCACATGTCCCCGCAGCCCCCAGCCCCTCTGGAGGGGAAACCCTCCCCAGCTTTGGCTTCTGTTTCAGGTGGGCCAGGGCGGGAGCCCAGCAGCCTCCCAGCGGAAGGGTCCTGGGGTGCAGGGGTCTCACGGCTGCTCTGGACAGGCCCTCACAGGCAGCAGCCAATGTCCCTAGAAAGTCACATGGGGCCATTTCTTCTCCATTTCCTCTCTGTGGAGGGGGGCTGCAGCCCCTCACTTGCTGACAAGGGAGCTGGGGTTCAGGGCTGTCTCACGGTGACACAGTGGCCGCAGGAACATGTGTCCAGGGGGCACCTGCGGTGTGGTTGCTGGCCGTCACTGCTGAGACCTGGCCAGCGCTCAGAGCCTGCCCTGCCCTGGGGTGAGGACGGGGACGGATGGCCGTGTCTGACCGCAGGCTAGCCCTGTCCCTGCAGGACTCGAGCAAAGACTGGCTCCCGTCCACCCTCAGGCAGTCTTGCCCGTCCTGGGAGAGTCCCTGTCCCACGATGGGCCTCTTCAGCTCTCACCCTCAGGTGAGGGAGATAGTCCTTGCCACTGAATGGATCCGGAGAGCAGCCCTCCAACTCCGCAGAGCGTGGCGACCCCTCACCTCTGCAGTCCTCCCGCCATGCCTGGCGTGGGTGGTGTTGGGGACTTGAGCTTGGGGAGGCCACTTCCCCCTTTTCCCACCTCCGGACACAGGTGTGGGTGGGCCGGGCAGGGGCATCCCTTGGCCAGGTGCTGAGGCTCTCCGCACAACCTGTGGGACCCGTTGCTTCTGTCCTGGGCCTGCCCCTCCCCCGGCCTGCCCCTCCCCTCCAGCTGGGGGCCAGAAGCAGCCCCTCTCGCCGCCGCTCTGGGCTCTGCAGTACGAGAGCCCACTGGCTGGGGGCACGCGGTGTCGTGAATCCAAACGCAGCCCCTTCCCCTGACAGTGACGGGGCGGGTGGGGAGCACTGGATGGAGCAGGTGCAGCACGACTGGACATCGCCACCCACTGCACAGCATTGAAGAGGCCGGTGAGGAAGACGGTCACCTCCAAGGTGGCAGAGCCAGCGGCCTGGAGACCCCCGGTTCTCTCTTCTGCCCCCAGAAGCCGTGGACAAAGGCGGGAGCGCGAAGGTGTCTCCTCTGGGAGCCGAGGCAGGGCGGGGCCGGCGCGGGGCCCTGCAGGGCGTGGGCTGGACTCCGAGAGCCGTGGGCCACGCACCCCTCAGGAGCCACCATGGCTGCCACGGGAGGACCTGCGGGCCCAGGGAGGCCAACGGGAAGGCCACTGTGCAGACCGGGGCAGCTGCTGGTGCCTGGCCTCGGGGCTGGCCGTGGGGACGGTGACACGTGGACACTTAGATTTAGGAGCTCGCGTGCCCAGGGTGGGGGCTCGTGGGGGGCAGGCCAGGCAGAGGCACAGCTGTCCGGCTGGAGTGAAGGGGTGGCCGAAAGCACCTCCTGCTGGGAGGGGCCTGGAAGGAGACGGGGCTTGGAGGGGAGATGCTGGTTCTGTTCCGACGTGCCACTCAGGAGAGACGCCCGGGCGGGACTGGCCATCGGGCAGTGACATGAGTGGATCTTCCCCAGCTGGGGAAGGAGCCTCAGGGCCTGCCCTTCCTGCGGTGGCCCTGCCAGCCCCCAGGACACCGTTGGACGCTCTCTGGCCCTTCTTGCCCCTGCATGAAGCAAGGTCCTCCCAGCCCCAGCTCTGGCCTGAGCCCCCATGCCCTCGGGGCCAGCTGGCCTGGCTGGGACCTTGTGTGGCACAGTGGCTTCTGAAAACAAGGCCTGCATCTTGGTCACCTGCAGGGTGCCCCAGCACACAGTCAGGCTCAATGAATGTGTAACGAAGGAGAGCCTCTCCTTGGAGCTCCAGTAGACGTGGCACGTGCCCAGGCAGTCCTCTGGCTGGTGGGTGAGGGCCCACGTGGGCCTCGTGGCTGGTGCTGGCCTGGTGTCCACCGCCCTCACCCTGGGCCTGGCCAGAGCCAACACCAGCTGCTGGTCCAGGGTGACCGGCCCCGAGACCCTCCAATCCCACCTGGCTGCCTCCCGTGGACATGTCCTGCTTGTGCGGCTGTGAGTCAGGGCAGGTGGAGGAGGCTGGGACACAGCCCCCGCCCAGGCCCAGGCCCGAGGCACCAGCCGGCCAGGGAGCAGCAGGAGGGCCTGAAATCCAAGTGGAGCAGCGTGCTGAGGGCCTCGGAGGGCACCCAGGGGAGTCAGCATGGACTGCAGAGCAGGCTAGTGCCAGGAAGAGAGCTGCCTCCCCGGGTAGCAACTCCACGCCTCCCCAGGCGAAGCCGAGGCCAGGGCGACCCAGAAGAGCCTGCTGGGCGACCCGGCCGGCTCCCGGCAGGGCTGGCGTCTGCTGCCGCCTGCTGCCCGCAGACAGGGACAGGGCGCTCCTCCCTCGCACCCCACAGGCAGGGCCCACTTCCGCTGCAGCTCCTGGGTCTGAGAACTTTGAATTTGGGCCCAGGGAGGAGGTGGCCACCTCCTTCTGCCAGCGATGACAGCCGCCAGGGCCCCGCTGGGTGGCCCCTTTGGCTGGTGGGCTCCAGGAGCCGTAGGAAGTGGGCAGGTGGGCTACCTGCCATCTGGACCCGGTTCCTGCCACCACCAGGCCCCAGCTCACAGCTTTCCAAATGAGCCTTTGAGGTGCGATTCCGGGTCCAGCGTCGCAGGGTTGACAGGGGCCTCTCTAACGCACCCAGGATGTCCCCAGCGTCCCTGGGACCCTGCTGCAACCTCTCATGTCCCGCCAGGAGGTAGACAGAGCAGCTTTCCTGTCCCCGTCACACAGACGAATGAACCGAGGCTCAGGGGGTTCTGCACTAGGAAGAACTTGCCAGGGGCTGAGCTGGAACCCAGACCCCTGGGCCCCATTCCAGGGCCCTTCCCACCCCCCCACTCCCCCCCGCCAGACCCTGCCCCTAGGGGCAGCATTGCCTGGGGGTTCCCCCTTCCCTGCTGTGACCTCGCTCCAGGCCCAGCTCCTGCCTTTCACGTCCGCTGGGTGCCCAGCCTGGTGTGAGGCCAGGGCACGGCACAGCCTGGGCCGGCCAGAAGGAAGCCCCGAGCCTGCAGAGCTGCCCCCGAGCCTGGGAGGGGAAGGGGTCCCCAGGCCCAGCCTGCCCTCAGAGCCAACCCTCGGCTCAGGGCTGCACATGCAGGTCCAAGGGCAGACCCAGTCTGTGAAACAGCAGGGAGGGAGGGCGGCCGCTGCGTGTGGCCGGGTCCCCAGGCAGCCTGTGCCCCCTGGAGGTCAGTCTCGGAAACCGCGGCCTCAGGTTGCACGTGACAGCCACCGGCATCATTGATTCACAGGGCAGACTGTGTTTGCTCACCTGCCCTGGGTGCACAGGTGCGGCCCGTGGGAGGAAGGGGGCGGGAGCCTCCATAGCCCCACCTCCCTGAGCCCCGCAGCCTGCTCCGCCCCACCCCACCCCTGCCGGGCCTCTGGGGGCTGCACCCTGGGGACCTGGGTTCCCAGAGTCGCTCCTTGGGTGGGAACATGAGCTGGCACTCAGGCCAAGTGTGGCTTGGGCCAGGCCTGGCTCCCCCAGGCCCCTTCCCAGATTTGGAGCCAGGTCTGGCAGACAGGAAATAAGCCCTTCAGAGCTCGGGGGGTGTCCTAGGGACAGAAGGGGAGGACAAGGCACCCACCCCCAGAAAGGGCAGCTGCCCTGCAGCAACACTGGGACCTGCTGGCTGACCAGAGGAGGGGTCGGCGCCAGGCCAGGCCCAGCTTTGCCCCTCGATGGGGACAGGTTGTCTCCAGCAGAGAATGGCAGAGCCCACCAGCCGAGCTCGGGGGCACTCCGGGGCGGCTCACCTGCCCTCTGCACCTGCCGGGCAGCCGCCGGAGAAGGGGCTAGGCAGAGTCTCAGGGCGAGCCAGGGCCTTCAGCAGGAGTGCAGTCCCAAGCGCCTGGCGCGGGCCCTCCCACCTGCGCTCACGCCCACCGTGCGGGACTCGCTGTGGCTCCATTTCACAGATGAAGACACCGAGGCCCCAGCAGGCCAGGCCGCTGTAAGGAGGGACTGAGGCCGCCTCTCCTACTGGGCGGGGACGGCTGGAATTTCCTTTGCGTGGCGGCCCGGCCAGCTCGTGCCAGGCTGGGAAGTCTCTCTGGATTCCACACCCACTGCACCTGGTATTTTTATTCCCAGGTGAGTCTGATGCCAGGAGAATGTGGTTAAAGCTCGAGGCCCTGCCGTTTCCTGCCATGTCTGGGATCAATGGGTCCCTTATCTGGCGAGATCTTATCTGCGTGTCCTTGACCGGTTCTGGAGCTGGCTCCCCGAGGTACAGAGAGGCCCAGGTGGGCAATCAGGGTGCCAAGGTTGGCCCGTGGGAGGGGGACCTCCTTCCCCTAGAACTGCCTTCCAACAGTGCCCTCCCTCCCGCCCAGCGCACGCATTGGACGTGGCGGCCAACAGGAACACGCTGCGGGCGCCACATTGCTTCTGGAGGCTCCAGGGGAGCGTTGGTCCCTGCCCCCGCCCCCAGAGCTGCCTGCACCCAGGGGCTCAGGGCCCCTTCCTCCGTCCTCACAGTCGCAGCTGCCCTCCCTCCCACCCCCCCCCGACCCTGGCCCTCCCGCCTCCCTCTTGCAAGGACCCTCGAGATCACACGGGCCAGCCAGGAGAACCCAGGGGCGTCCCCCACCGCGAGGCCCCTTTCCCCATGCTCAGAAGGGAATGTCTTCCCAGGTCCTGGCATTAAGACGTGGACAGCCCTGGGAGGCCCATTATTTGGTCTGCCACAGACCTAGTCCACAGTCGGTGCTCCGGGGATTTATCATAGTAATGAGCACCGACTGCATGCAAGGGCTTTACCCTCCTGAGGGCGTCCCCCCCCTGACGGCAGCCTTGCAGGAGGGGTCGTGGGACGCCAGGCTCGCAGGCTGAGGCACGAACTCGAACTCTCAGCAGAGCGCCACGACTCGCCACAGACTTCCAGGCGCTAGACCCTTTCGTGGGTCCCCGGGGTGCACTCCCACGCTCCCCCCCACGGGGACCTCTGTCCAGTCCCCAGATGCCCAGGGCCTTGGACGGCTGGGGTGTATAGTTTAGGGCCAGGGCACCCCTTTGATGCCTGGGGTAACTACCCCACCGAAGAGCCTCCGTCCCCCTCTACAAGATGGGGGTGGGTCAGGCTGTGGGGTTGCTGGGGGGACTGGGGTTCCCGTCTGGATCCTGGCACCCACCGGCCAAGCGCCCGGGACAGGCTGGGGAATCAGTGTCCTCACTGTGACACCTGACAGCCCCGCCTCAGCCGGTATGGGGCTCGAAACGTAACAGGGTCCCCACACCGCTGCGGGGTAGGCTCCCCAAACCCCCAAATGCAAGGCCGCTGGGTCTCTCGCTTACTCGGAGGGCATCTCGTGCAGCCTCGGGCAGGGTAACGCTTTGGTTTTAGCCCCCAGGGGTCTTGCTACAAAGTTGCCCCTCGGAAAATTTAAGGGACAACCACCCGGTTCAGCAAACTGGAGCAGGCCAGGGGCTCTGTCGGCCGGCAGGGGGCAGCATCCGCCCTCACTCCAAAGCCAGCCGGGGCGCCCGGCACCTCCCTGACTCCATGAAGGACAGATGCTCTGGGCCCCTGGTGGGTGCAGCGCCCTGGGAGTCTGTCTGGCCCTTCCCAGGCCCCGCTTCCTTGTTCTTGCAAACCCTAGAGGGAGTGGACTCCCAGGGTTAACTCGGCCCCTTGCAATTGAGGCCGTGAGGACCGTCCTCCTGCCTGGGTCACGCCCAGGACCTCTGAATGCGGCCGTGCAAAACCCCGGAGCAGCCGCAGCCCCTCTCCCGTCGTCCGTCCTGCTCCCCCACCACCGGCTGCTCCTCCCCAGCCCGTGTCCACACGGCTCCTCGCCCAGAGAGGGACTGCGCGGCCCCACCACCGGGTCCCCTGAGCCGCAACGTGTGAGCACGTGCCAGTGCCACGCTCAGCCTTACGCTCCTTCACTTCGCCCACCGGCACATCTGCCCGGTGCTCACACACGCGCACACGGTAACACATGCCTGCACACGTGTCTACACGCGCCAAACACGCGTGTACACACTCCTATTCATGTGCACACGTGTGCACACACACGCGAACACAAAGCGTTCACCCTTCCACACCATCTGCACGCACACTCACCCGAGCACACGTGCTCACTCACACACAGGCACACGCTCCTCCGGGGTTCTTGGGCAAGGCTCTCTGCACTGTCCCCAAGCTGCCAGGGGACCGCCCCTCCCTGCTGTCTCCAGGGCCAGCTCCCCGCGAGTCCTCCTCCTGGAGTGATCCTCCCTCCCGGGGCGAGTCCTCCGTCGGGACTCTGTGGTGCTCCCAGCTGGCACATGTGGGCCCCGCTGGACGCCAGGCTTGGCCCTCTCCCTTCTCTGACCTTCCGCTCAGCTGCCGGGCAGCAGGGGACGGGGCAGCTGCGAGGGCGGGGGTGTTGTCCTCCCCGTCCCAGGAGCGCCTCGCTTAGCCCGGGCCGGCGCTGCGGCAGCTGTGCGCTCCGCAGAGAGCCTGCAGCCCAGCTCCCCGGCCCCGCCCAGGGCGCTCGCCAGGGCAGGCTGGCATCCGAAGCCCGCGGCACCAGGAGGGGGTGTAGGATGCACCCAGGAGGGTCTTCACGCTGCCTGTGGCCACCGCAGCCCGTGGCATCCATAGGGCGCAACCGAGGGAGCTGCCGGTGTGCTCACTGCGTTCTGCTCGCTGACGGCAATCGGCCGACAGTCCCGGAGGCTGGGCAGCTGCTCCGGGAGGGATGGGCCTGGGGTCGTGCCTGTGTCCTGGCTCGTGAACAGCCTTGCAGAGGGACACAGGCGGGCCCAGGGGCCTCTGGGCTCCAACCTTCTTGCCCTGTATGGGACAAGGCAGACTCCTGAGGGTGTCCTGAGGGCTTGGAAGCGGCTGCTGAAGTTCCTGCTCACACTTCACCTCCAGTAAATGAGATCAGGCTCACGGCAGATAATTAGCAAAACACTAGCCTCCCCCACGTCTGGAGGGGGTGTGCCAGGTGCTGGTCATCATGACCCCTGCACGGGGGCCCTGGGTCCTCACAGGCCCTGGATGGGGGTGCTGGGTCCTCACAGCCCCTGGATGGGGGTGCTGGGTCCTCACGGCCCCTGGATGGGGGTGCTGTGTCCTCACGGCCCCTGGGTGGGGGGTGCTGGGTCCTCACAGTCCCTGGGTGGGGGGTGCTGGGTCCTCACAGTCCCTGGATGGGGGTGCTGGGTCCTCACAGCCCCTGGATGGGGGTGCTGGGTCCTCACAGCCCCTGGATGGGGGTGCTGGGTCCTCACAGCCCCTGGATGGGGCTGCTGGGTCCTCACAGCCCCTGGATGGGGGTGCTGGGTCCTCACGGCCCCTGGGTGGTGGTGCTGGGTCCTCACGGCCGCCTGGCTTTTCGGGGGCCCCAGGTGTTCCACTCCCCTTCTTCTAAAAATAAAATTATCTATTTGCTCTTCAAGAAATAAAGCCGGGTGACCAACAGAAGCTGGACTCAGCCTGGAGAGGGGGTACCCCATGCGGGGAGGAGGGTTTAGGGCTGGGGCTCCGTGGGGGGTGGCGCCAGGAGGCACAGGACTGGGGGTGGCTCTGCATAGCT
This sequence comes from Microcebus murinus, assembly GCF_040939455.1. Lineage (NCBI taxonomy): Eukaryota > Metazoa > Chordata > Mammalia > Primates > Cheirogaleidae > Microcebus > Microcebus murinus. The sequence continues at coordinate 9,749,988 of NC_134107.1, forward strand.
GTGGGCGCAGAGGCCACATCCTGGTCTTGCAGGTCTGCGGCCAGTTGGCAGTGGTTGGCACCACAGGCAGGGAGGGCCTGGACCACGCGCTGGAGAGAGGTTCGATGTCTCTCTGTCCCTGGTGAGTCCCGGGAGTGCAGACCGTCCAGCCGGTGGTGCTGCAGGCCTGGTCACGTAGCGGGTGGCAGAGCCGGGACGCTGCTGAGGGCGGCTGGGCGGGAGCCAGAGCCCCAGTCCCGTCGGAGAGGGGACAAAGAAGGACCCAGGCCAAGACCAGCGGCATGGAGACCACCAAGGGCTTCCTGATGGTTGGATTTCAGCCTGGGGGTGGCAGCAGGCTCTGGGGAGTGAAGGGCACAGCACAGACAGCCCTGGCGCTGCCCGGGGAGGGGGCAGGGGATCCTGGCAGGAAGCAGGTGTGGCACCCGCTCAGTGTGGCAGGGCTGGCTCTCCGCCTCGCAGGGCCCCTAGGCACTGCAAGCGAGGGGCTCAAGAACGGGCAGAGCGTCCCAGGAAGCGGTTCCAGGAACAGTGTCCTTGGGTTGATTCTGGGAATCAGGACACCAGGAATGCCCGGGGGACGGAGGCTGCTGGGAACGGCCTGGGGAAGCCGAGAGTGAAGAGGGAGGTGGCCGGTGGAGGGTGGAGCCAGGTGCCCCCTGCATCCTGCGTCCCCCGGGCCCCACTGGCCCTGAGCACCAGCAGTCGCAGGGAGGAGCTGCCGGATGCCAGGGTTCCAGGCAACTGCCCCCGGCTCCCCCAGCCCAGCAGGTGTCAAGAACTGCATTATGCCCCCCCTCCCCATTCATGTCCCCGTCCTACGCTCCAGGGCCTCGGAATGTGGGGTCACTGCAGATGTGATCAGTTAAGATGAGGTCGCACAGGAGTGGGGGGGCCCAATCCAACCTGACAGGGGTGCATCCAGAAAGGGGAGATGGGGACACACACGGGAGATGCCACGTGCAGACCGGGATTTTGCTGCTATAACCCGAGACCACCAGGCGCCAGGACAGAGGCCTGAGGCAGACCCCCTCGAGCTTCACAGAGAGCGTGGCCCTGCCGACAGCCCGTCTCGGCTTCCAGGGTGGGGTTCCCTGGGCCATCGTGCCCTCAGGCCTGCAGGGTGTCCCGGCTCTGCAAGATGACAGCACGGCAGTGGGCATGGGGTGGCCGCAGCCCCAGAGCTCTCCAACCCCCAGGCTGGCTGGCTCCCTCCACCCTCGGCCCTGACCCTGCTGGGGGCAACCCCGCCTTCTGGTCCGCCTCCAGGGTTTTCCAATCCTCCTGCCTGAGCCTCCCGAGTTTTTTCTATATATTTTTAGTTGTCCGGCAAATATCTTTCTATTTTTAGTAGAGATGGGATCTCGCTCTTGTTCAGGCTGGTCTCGAACTCCTGAGCTCAAGCAATCCGCCCACCTCGGCCTCCCAGAGTGCCAGGATGACAGGCGTGAGCCACCGCCTGGCCTCTGCAAAGTTTTGTGTTCACTGCAGTAAAGCGGCGCTTCCTATTCTGACCTAGAATACCTGCCACCCTGATCCGGCCAGCCGGAACACTCCGTCAAGTCTGGACTTGGCATTTCAGAGTCTGCCTCTGCCCCCAGCAGCCTCCTGGCTCCTGGGAGTGTGTCCACTGAGCACGGGCTGTGGGGCCTCACGCGGGGCCAGTGGGTTCTGGGGCCCCAGAGAAAGCATCAGCGGCCGGTCCGGGTTGAGCCCAGACTGAGCCCCAGGCGCCGGCCTTGCAGGTGCTGTGCAGGCGTGACCAGTTGGATCCCCCCAGCTCACACAGACGTGGCAGCTGTGCTCGTGCTTATTTCACAGGGGAAGAAACTCAGGGCCAGCCACACAGTGACCAGCAGAATCCAAATCCAGACCCAGATAATCCGGCTCCGGAGCCTGCAGCCTTCGCACTTGGCTGCCTGAGAAGCAGAGGCACCTGCAGGGAGGGGTCCTGAGGGATGCATAGGAGTGCATGGGGCGGGGTGCACGGTGGGAGTAGCCTGGGGTTATCGGGCAGGGAACAGGCTGTTCTGGGCACTGGGGGTGGGGGTGGGTGAGGCAGGGCTCTGGCGATGCGTGTTCAAGCGACCATGAGGTGTTGTACGCGGCTGGATGGAGCCGCGTGGGGGAGGGGGTGGCAGGGGCAGGAGACGGCTGGAGGGGCTGGGGCAGCCCAGCAGTGAGGGCCCCGCACGCCAGGTGATGAGAGCTTGGGTCTACAAGGCCCAGCAGAGTTAGCCCGAGGCCGGGTCTGGGTTCATGACGTGGGCAGGAGCTGAGAGAGGGAGGGTTTGGACTCAGAGACCGAGGCTGTGGGCTGTGAACTGACCACCGTGGCCTGAAGCCGGGACCCCACACTCTCCCGGGCTCCCTCCACCCACCAGCCAGGCCTCAGACTTCTCCTCTCCTCCGCAACACCTTCTCTAAGTGGACTCGGTCCCCGCGGCTTGAGTACATCTATGCACTTGCGGGCTGCAGGACTCAGCCTCGCGGGCTCTGCCACCCGCGGCTGGAGGATTCTGCGGGGCAGCCGGGCAGCAGCGGGAGAGATGCCCGAGGCTCAGCAGGGATGGGGAGAAAGGAAGAGGGAGCTACCTGTGGGAGGTAAGCACCCATCGCTCCTCCCAGGCCCCTCACCGCCTGCAGCCCCGGCCCTCCCCTGGCATGGGGGCGGGAGGGGAAGAGGACTCGGCTGGGAGGACGGAGACCTGTCCAGCCCCCTGCCCTCAGCACAGCCCGCGAGACCCGCCACCCCAGCCTGCTGACCTTCCCGGCCCCACCACAGCACGTGAGTCTCAGAGCTCTGCTTCAGCCACCTGGAGCACCCTCTGCTCCTCCCCGGCTCCGTGCTCTCTCTCCTCCAGTCTCGCAGACCCCTTCCCCTGCCTGAGATACGCCCCACCTGCTCCTGGTTTTGCCAACATTGCCCCGTCCTTCACTCTCAGGAAGGGTCCCCCCAATGCCCTGTCACATGCTCCCTCTGCTCCCCCTTCTCCATGAGCCACACCCACAATTACCCAGTGCTCCCCTCCCATTCTGTCTGCCTTCTCATCACCGGTCCACAGCAGCCTCACAGGGTCTGGCGTGAGCTGGGTGTGCAACAAATCCCTGGTGAATTAATGTGTGCGTGGATGGATGATAGATGGGTGGATGGATGGATGGGTTGATGGGTGGGAGAAAGAATGAATGGATGGGTGGATGGAAGGATAGATGGATGGATGGATGAATGGATGGGTATGTGGATGAGAGGTTGGATGGATGGATGGATGGATGGAAGGATGGAAGGGTGGGTCGATGGATGAGAGGATAGATGGGTGAGTGGGTGGATAGGCAGATGAGTACCTGAATGGATGGATAGATGAATAGATGGGAGAATGGATAGGTGGGTGGGTGGGTATATGCATGGATGGACAATGGATGGATAAGTAGATGGGAGAGTGGATGATGGGTGGGAGAAAGGATGAATGGATGGAAAGGTGGATGGAAGGATGGATGGAAGAATGGATGAGTTGATGGGTAGATGGAAGGATGGATGGATGAGTTGATGGGTAGATGGAAGGATGGAAGGGTGGATGGATGAGTTGATGGGTAGATGGAATGATGGAAGGATGGATGGATGAGTTGATAGGTAGATGGAAAGATGGAAGGATGGATGGATGAGTTGATGGGTAGATGGAAGGATGGAAGGATGGATGAATGGGTGGGTGGGAGGATGGATAGATGGATGAAAGGATGTATGTATGGATGGATGGATAGCTGAGTAGGAGGATGGATGAACTGATGGATGGGTCGATGGATGGGTGGGAGGATGGATAGATGGATGAAAGGATGGTTGGATGGATGGATGGATAGCTGAGTAGGAGGATGGATGAACTGATGGATGGGTGGATGGATGAGTGGATGGATGAGGGTCATTCACCCTATGTCTCACCCCAGTCACCTCATCTGAAGGAGCCTGGAGATGCAATTCCCATGACTGCTAATTAGGAGGTGCTCGTAGCCGAATGATCCTCCTGGCCGGAGTGTCTGGCCTGGCACAGGCTGCTGGTTTTGCGCAATCACACTCCAGCATTCCCATGCCGGTTGGACAACAGGATTTTTCACTACTTTTTCGACTTGGAAATCTTGAAAAACAAGGGGGTCATCCCCAAACCTGCAGGAGAGCAGCCTCCCAGACCCCGGCAGGTGTCACAGACAGCGCCCCCATGCCCCGAGCGACCTGGGAGCCCCGCTCTGGATGCGCCCGCCTGGGGAAAGAGCCTTGGCTGGCCGGCCCGAGGTTCTGGGACAGACTTCTAAACTCGGCTCCGACAAGAAATAAACTTACGACAGAGTTTATCTAAAGGGGGAAGTGGCAATAAAGCGTGACACCCGGGAGTGATGAACCTCGAGCTCCGAGACAGACACAAAACAGGTACCGCAGATGTGGGACCCATTATTTAAAATCCCCCGGGCTGACAAGTGGGACGGCCGAGCGGGCCAGACGCCGCTTGGAAGAGATGAAAAGAGTTCATTTCCTTCCTCCAGATAAACACGCCCGCGGCCAGAGCTGCTCGCGATGATGAATGGCTTCCTCCTGCCCCCCTCAGAGGGTCGAGCCGGAACCTGCGGCCCATCAAAGGCCGGGAAGGGCAGCGGCAGGACGCGCCTGCGTCATAATTCCCGCCGTCCCGGCCTGTCCCCCGCACCAGGATGCCACTTATCTCGTCCCAGGCCCCCCACGACTCTCAAAACACAGGAAGACTCAGAGGGGACGGAGGGACACAGCGATGACATCGCCCGGCCCACAGCACGCTGGGCTCCGGGAGGGAGGCAGGAGAAGGAGGCAGCGGGGAGGATGGCGCCAGCTCCTTCTGGAAGCCGCGGTCCAGCCTTGTCCTGAGGCACGGGCGTTGGGAAGATGGTCACCCCACCAGAGACACATGGCGCTGCCGGCCCCTGGGCCGTTTCAGGAGGAGATTGGTCTGAAGGGCGACCGGAGCCCGGAGCAGCCCACCCCGGCAGAGCTTGCAAAAAGGTCCAAGCACAGTTATTTACAAAGGCCACGTTGCTGGCGTGTGCAGCACCTCCCCGGGCAGGACGGGAGGAAGGAGATGGAGCCCCAGCTTGCGGCTTGCAGCGACCCGTTTGCCGCCTCAGTTCGTCCTCAACATCCAAGATGCATTTGTGGTTTCCTGTCCCCGGCGCTCACCTGGGGGTGGCCGGACGCAGGGGAGAAGCCGAGGCCCCGAGGAGAGCAGAGCCCCCTCCCTGGGCAGCGTCCGGCCGGCCTGCTGGCCCCTGCGGCCTGCTAAGGGCTGTCCCCCACCCCACCCTCTCCTGGCTCCCTGCTCTGCGGTGAGGGGGACAGGGGTCTGTGTGGGAAGCCACGAAAAGGGACGAGGCACTAATAGACACCCCTCGAAAATGCCTGCCGCGTGCAAGAAGCCAGACACGAAGGCGGCGCTTGCAGCGTCCCATGTGCGAGAGACGTCCGGCGTGGGCAGGCCCCAGACAGGACGCGGACTGGCGCTTGCCGGAGCGTGGGCTGGGGAGAGAGGCGGGGGGTGGTTATTTAACAGGCAGAGAGCTTCCCTTCGGAGTCAGGAAAATGTTCTGGAACCAGGTAGAGGTGGTGGCCGCACAACATGGCGAATGCACCAAATGCCACTCAGCTGTGCACTTGCAAATGGTTAACTTTATGTTATGCGAATTTTATCTCCCTTTATTTAAAAAGTGCACGTGGAGATCGGCCAGGCCTCTGGGGGGGGGGGGAGGGACCTGCGTGGGGACACCTGGCTTCCCGACTCGGACAGGCAGCCCACATGCGCAGGGCGCAGCCTCCCGGGTCAGGGCCAGGACAGACCCAGGACATGGGCCTGCAGGTACTTCGGGACCCAAACCCAGCTCAACTGGGAAGGGCAGCTGGGCTGCAGGAGCCTCAGTCTCCACATCTGTAAAGTGGACCCCAAAGACACGGTGCCCAGCGCGGGGCCGTCACCCACAGCTTTGTTCTGACTGGGTCCGTGTCTCTCCCTCCTGCCGCACTGCCAGCTTCCCAGAGACCCCAGGCAGCCAGGCTTCCCAAACCTGGGCCACAGATAGGTGTGCCAGCATCTCCTGGGCCCCTGGCTACAGATTCTGTTCCTTGGCTCTCCTGCCAGACACTCAGCAGCGGTGCAACCAGTGGGGCCGGAGGTGTGCATTTCAACAGTTCCTCTAGTGGCCTGAATGCACAGCCAGGCTCAGGAACCTTCCTCCCTCCAGCCCTGCAGTGGGGGCGAGCGGGAGGGCGAGGCTGGCGGGGGGCACACCGTGCCCTGGGCTGGCCGCGCAGAGGGCAGGCCCCAGGAAGACCCCGTTTGCCGACTGCTTCACCTCCTTGGATCTGAGCAGAACCCGCACTTCATCCGGGCAGGGAATCATCTTCTGGAAATTCAGGGGTGAAAAGAATGCTATTTAAGAAACTCAGCAGCTTTTTAATTTTTTTAATAGGAAATGAACGTTTGGAGGCTTCCCACTACGGAACAGTCAGATTAGGGGATTTACAGGAGGTGATTGGTGACACACACAGCTCATGAGAAGAGCTGACACAGGGAGCCCTTGAGGTCTGGGGTCCCCCTTGTCACAGCACTCGGAGATTTCAAAGTCGGGTTGATGCAACCGTGACGACGGCTCACCCCTGCCCGGCCACCCCCACCTTTCACGCCCTCCTCCTCCCTGGGGCTCCAGCAGCGTAGTAGACAGGATGAACCTCGGTGGCCGAGATGGAGTCTGGCTGGCTGCCCTCTTTCCCCCTGGGCTCCCAGCTGGCCTGCACGTCCCAGCCACCTGGAGGTTAGCGTGGCCACAGGTGTGGCTGGAAATGGTCCAAGTCTGACCTGCAGGGAACACCGTGCAATCTCCATGCCTGTCTCTTCTCGAGTCTGCAGAGGCTCCAGGGAGGACTCTGAGGCCCTAAGAGAGCCACAAGCTGGAAGGAGCCTGGATCCCTGAGTGACTTCATGGAGCAGAGTCCCTTCCCCACCACCTGCCTGCACTGGGTTTTGACACGGGTGAGAATAACCCCTTCTGTGTTAAGTTATCGATGTTTTGGAGTGATTAATCACAGTGGTTATCTTGCCCTGTGAACTGGTGGTCACAGCACAATGAGTTCAGTGCCTATAGCAGGGAGACAAAGTGCAGGACACTCAGAAAATAAGACAAACAACGAAATCTGAAAAGAAATGCTTTTTCTGGATTTTCCCTTCTCTTAACATCTTGGGGGAAGGCAGGCTTCCAGCCAACAGCCTGGCCTGGGTCTGGGCACCTTTTCTGGGCCACGCTGGAGCTGGCCAGACCCCCCCAGTGGCTCCCCCGCAGCTGACCACTGCCCCCGGCCCCCATGAGCAGGGCCAGCTGGGCTCTGGCCCCTGCGGGCTGTTCCAGAAACATTCTCTTGCCGCCTCTGCAGCCCGTTTCTTCCTTTCTCATGCAAGATCTTGTTGAGATCTGGCAGGGTTTTTAAGGCAGAGTTGAAAGATTGTGAATAAACATTTCAGCTCTGTCTTCAGTTTTGTAGCTTCGCCTGAGCCCTGACTCTGGGAAGGAATGTTTAAGGCAATAAACGGAAAAATGAAAGCCGTGCAATTTGATCCCCAAACCCTGCTGATCCTAAGCAGCTCTCAGACCCATTCCTGCTCCGCTCCTCCCTCCACCGCCTCCCCTGCCTGCAGGTGCTCCCCTCCTCCCTCCCACCCCTGCCCACTCCTCACCGCTGGGCCGCTGGGGCCTGCCTGGGTCTGCTGGGAGCCGGAATGAAGACAGGATTTGGCATGGGAGGGATTCCGGGGAGGAAGGAGGAGGAAGTGGAGGAGCCTTCGGACTGCCATGAGGGCCTGATTCATGGAGGGACAGAGGGCAGGAGAGAGGACTGCACAAGAAGAATCACAAATCGCAGTGCAGTTCCACAGAGCTTCAGCCAGCCTGACTCTTCGGAGGGGAAAAAAGTAATTAGACTAGCTAAAATGGTCAAGAAACAAAGGGAATACACAGAATAAGAAAATGCAAATAGAGAAACATGAACAGAGAAAATTAAAAGAATCATGAGAGAATGACTTGATCAGCTAGCTCTATGCAACCAAATTTATAAACTGGGATAAAATGGGTTCTTCCTAAGAAAATGTAAATTATAAACTTAGCCCCAGAAGAAACAGAAAAAAGAACAACCCAATTACCATTTTAAAAAAATAGTTAAGTTCTTAAATCAATCCACCTGTCCTGGGCCCAAACAGCACGCGGCCAGTGAGTTCACATGGAAATCCTACCATAATTTGAGGGAACAGATAATTCTAATAGCATTTAAGTTGTTTCTGGGCACGGAAACAGTAGAAGAGCTTCAAAAGTGTTTAGAAAAATATAGTGCAACACTAGTACCAAATTCAATAAAGATAGTACAGAAACTTTACAAACTACTGACCAACCTCTTAAGACTATTAATATAAAAATCTAAAATAAAATATTACTGAACACTGCAGATCACTTGATAAATGCAGAAAAAGGATTTAACATAATCTGACATGTTTTCATGATAAAAAACACTCACTAAACTAGGAATAAAACTTCCTATAAATAAGGGCGTCTATGAAAAGCCCACCTCTGACACCACGTTTAGTGGAGAGAGACTGGCTGCCTTCCTCCCGGGTCAGGAACAAGGCAGGTGTTTGCTCTCACCAAGGAAGTTCTAGCCAGGGTGATTAGGCATGGAAAAGAAAGAAAAGGCATCCGGTTTAGGAAAAAAAGTAAAACTACATTTACAAATAGCATGATCTTATATACAGAAAATCCTAAGGAATCTCATTGAAAAACCATTCCAACTAATAAATGGGTTCATCAATGTTGCTGGAAACAAGATCAATGTATAAAATTTAATTGAATTTCTATACACTAGCCATGAACAATCTAAAAATAACATTAAGAGAACAACCCTAGTATGCAAGGTAATACATATGTGAATTAGCTTGATTTAGCCATTCCACAACGTCTACATATCTCGAAACATCGTTTTGTATACCATAAATATATGCAATCTTGTTTGTCAATTAAAGAATAACGATAAGAAAAGTGTTCCCGTTGTATAAAAAAGAAAAACAACCTCATCTGTCATAGCAGCAAAAGGAATAAAATTAACAAAGAAATGCAATACTGGCATGTTAAACACTGCAAGGCATCGTTGAAATGAGAGAAATTAGAAGTCTCAGTAAGTGGCAAGCTATTCCTTGTTATGCATCAGAACACTCAGCGTTGCTAAGATGGCAACACTGCTCAAACTGAGCTGCTGACTCAGAGCAATCTCCATCAAAATCGGAGCTGGGCGTTTTGCTGTTGCAGAAACTGCCGAGCTGACTCTGACATTCATGTGGACGCAGAATAACCACAATGACAGGCCATTTCAAGCCAGTGACACCTGCCGCCTGTCACCAGAAACAGAAGGCCGAGCACTTCTGCTCACTGAGTCCTGGTAGTCGAGGTATCAAGAAGAACACAGCACAGTCAAGTGCCGGAGAGAACGGCACTTCACTCTCGTGGGGAAGGGACACAGCAGGACCAAGTCATGGGGGGCGTCGGTCCCCCATGGCCAGCAGGTCCCTCCCAGCAGCCGAGGGGCAATTGAGCCACAGAAAGCTTTCCTGTGCTGCAGTAGAAGGACCTGGCCCCTCCCCACAGGGGACAGAGATAGCAGTGGGGTTGGCCAGGAGCCAGACACACACTTAGGCAGAACAAAGGAGGACAGATTAATTCTGAGACGAGGAGAGACAATCCCACACAAGGTGACAAGCCCGTCTCCCTCTGTCTCAAGGCCCCTTCCCATGTGGCCCAGCAGGTGCCAGACTGAATGCCCGAGACTGCTTTTCCCAGCACCACTCAGCCAGGGAAAGAAGTCTTTCTGATGAGTGGTGTTAGAACAACTGGACATCCACATGCAAGAGAAACAAAGCTGGATCCTTCTTTATTAATCTATTATGAATTTTTTGGACCCTATGCAAAAATTAAATGTGGGTCCTAGACCTGAAGGTAAGAGCTGAAATGATAAAACTCCTATAAGAAAATATAGGAGTAAATCTTCATGGCCTTGAGTTAGAAGAAGCCTTCTTAGTTTTGACAGCAAAAGAAAAATAGATAAATTGGACTTCACCGAAATAAAAGACCTTTGTGCTGGAAACAATACCCCCAAGAAAGTGAAAACGTGCCTTACAGAATAGGAGGACAAAATTTTAAATCACGCAGCTGGTAAGGGACCTGTTTCCAGAATATATAAAGATCTCTTACCCCTCAACAATAAAAAGGCAAATTATTCAATTTAGAGATGGGCAAGATATTTAAAAAGACATTTCTTCAAAGAAGACGTACAACTTTCCAATGCACATGAAAGACGCTTAACATCATGAGAAACCGAATCTCTTTAGAGAACTGCTAATCAAAGCCACAGTGAGCTACCGTTTCCCGCCACTAGCATGGCTAAAATTAAGGACAGACGCTCACAAGTGTCAGCGAGGATGTGGAGAAGCTGGAACCCCATGCATTGCTGGTGGGAATGGAAAGTGGAATCGTCACTTTCACAAAGAGTCTGGCAGTGCCTCAAAACGCTGACCACAGAGCTACCCTGTGATCCGGCGATTCCGTGCCCACGGAGAAGTCAAGCGCGTAGCCACACAAAGGCCGACATGGATGTTCGTAACAGCATGATTCATAATATCCGAAAAGCAGAAACATCTCAGGTGTCCGTCCACTGATAAAACGGAACATCATTCAGCCCTCGCAGGGACGGGGTTAGCTCCGATCCGAGTCGCAACAGGGATGAACTCGAAATCGCGACGGCAGGTGAAAGAAGCCAGTTAGGGTTAGATCACAAATTGTCTGATTCCATTTTGTCTGGAATAGACAAATCTGTAGAGCCAGAAAGGTTGCCTAAAGCCAGGGGTAGGGGAACTGGGGCAATGACTGCTAATGGCATTGGGTTTCTTCTGGGGTGATGAAAATATTCTAAACTTAGACTGTGGTCATTTTGTTCAACTCTCTCAACTTAAATGGGTGAATTTTATGGAACTTGAATTATGTCTCAAAGAAGCCATAAAAAGAAAATGAAAGGAAAAAGGAACAGAGAGCTTCTTTTTTTTTTTTTTTTTTAACTTTGGAGTACATAAGGGCTTCCTGTATGTGAAAAAAGAAAAAATCCATGAGAAAAAAATGAGAACTTTAGCTATACAAAAATTATAACGGCAAACAACTCTCCAATGTAAACTATGTAAAGCCACTTATATCATAGATTAAGGGCTAATTTCCTTAGTATATAAGAGCTTTATCAATCAGCAAGGAAAAATACAAGTCAATCTGAGATAGAATATGCTGCAGTAACAAAACGGCCCTCCAAACTGCAAGGGCTTAAAACAACGGGTTTTTGTGTGTTTTTTGGTATTTTTAAAATTTTTATTCTATATCATTGTTGTACACTTCAGGGTAGCTGTGATTCTGATACATGTATACAGCGTGTAATGATCACATCAGGGTGACCAGGGTACTCGTCACTCCCAACATTTATCTTTTCAAAGTTCCAACGGTTTCTTTCCAGCGCTCGTCGCGTGTCCGTCTGGGGCCCGCGGACGTGCTCTGCTCACGGCTGCTCACGGCTGCTCAGGGATGCTTTCGAACGTTGCCAGGCGGAGAAGAGAGAGAGCTCTGAGGGTCTCAAATTGTCACCGACGTGTTCACCCCGGTCGTGACACCTTCGTCGTGACCCCGTGTAAGTTCGCCTCCCTAGACAGCAGAGTTTGGTTGCAAACTTGAATGGCTGCAAATGGAAATACCCCATGCGTGTTCTTCTGCTGTTTGTTTGGGGCTTTTAAACCCAATCTCCTGTTCCCAACAGGAGCTCACAAACGACCCTCGCTACCTTGCGGCCCGGCACCCCCACCTCGGGACGAGGCCACGTGGCACGGCGCCCCCACCATGGGAGGAGGCCACGGCGCCCCCACCACGGGATGAGGCCACGTGGCACGGCGCCCCCACCACGGGATGAGGCCACGTGGCACGGCGCCCCCACCATGGGAGGAGGCCACGGCGCCCCCACCACGGGATGAGGCCACGTGGCACGGCGCCCCCACCACGGGGCGAGGACATGCTGTGTGTGCCCGTTCTTCTCCCACGGGTTGTTCACAGGCGTTTGTGGTCACAAACACAGACACGACGAAAGGCCTTGCCGTGGCCGTGCGCTCCTGGGAATCGCTGGGTCGTAGGCCTTGTGGCCATTTGTGGCCAGCGGACACCAATTTGTCTTCCAATTTGCACGAGCCCTCCCCCCATCCTCCCTCCGCCCCTCACGTGGAAGCTTCCGGGTGCTTCACAGGGATGCCGTCGAACGTTGACCCTGGCAGACTCGCTAACTGTCAGCCGCCTTTTGGTGCCAAGCGGAAGTCCCCACAGCCTGGGTGGGCCTCTCCTGCCGCTCGGGAGCTGCCCCTGCTGACGGTCCCCGATTCCCCTTCTCCGAGACGCAGGCCACCTGCTCTGCCCCCTTTTCTGTTAAACTGCTTTTGTGTGTCTTTTGAACGTTGAGCCTAGGCGCCACCTACTCAGAACAAGTGTAAAGCGTCGAAAGCGTCGCGGGTAGCGGATCGCATGACCAACGCCGCACTGCGCCCTGGGGGCCCGGTGTTGGCGGGGCGAGCGCCAGCCCGGGTCCTGCCTCCTGTTTGAACTTTCGGGCTTGGATGGGACTTGAGATATGATTGATGGTTTCGGAATTTTGTCTACTTTTTTTTTTTTTTTTTGGCATTTCCCTGAATCTCTTCAAAATATTAACGACAGTAAGATAACAAAAACAAACATATCCTAATCATGATTGTCACCATTATCAAAAGTACACTTACTCGTTCTTCCTTCAACAAATACCAGGCCCCTGCCGCGTGCCAGACCCGGCTTCAGAAGCAGCGCCGGGGCTCTCAGAAACTTTCGCTCCTTTTTCTGGCCCCACCTGAGGCCCCTCCCAGTGCACACGCCTTTCCCAGCGAGGGGGCCCGGCACCGCGACACGAAGCCACACACAAGTCCAGGGCCCAGAGCCCGGGAAGGCAGAGCCCAGGCAGCCACGTCCAGGGAGCCTCAGAGAACTTCAGGGACTCTGCAGAGAAATCCAGATCTCCTGGGCCGGCAGCCTCCAGACGCCCAAGGTGCGTTAGCAGGTTAGACTCCCCACTGCCGAGACGGAGGCTTATCCCACGCCCCCCCCCCAGGCTGGACTTCGGGGAGTTCTGAACAACCGTCCTTCCAGCTCTGAAGCGGCCTCGCTGTCCAGTGCTGAGCCGCTCGGTGTAAACAGCTCTGCATCCAGCCGCCGCGAGAGGTTGCCGGGATGCTACTCCGTGGGAGGTTTATCCGCCGGCCTGCAGAGGGCTCGCAGCGCAGCAAGTGGACTCTGCAGAGTGCCCGTCCTTCCGGCCGGGCCTCCCTCGCTCCCCGGGCCCTCTGGCTGCCCCAGGAGGGGGCAGGGTGTGGGTCCCCTAGGCCAGGCCCCTCCCCACGCCGAGCGCCGTGCGAACGGCTCACACAGCCCTGGGAGAGACCGTGGGACGCCGGGGCCAGGGCGCGGGGCCCACTCCGGGGCTCGTTAGCACGGCCCTCCGGGGAGTATTTCCGGCCCCCGTGCAGGAACGGGGACTGTCCTCTTTCATGTCACTTCTCCGTGCCTCTGGGGCAGTGACCCCAGGATTTGCCGTTTCTCCTGTTTTAAGTTTGTGGTCATGGTCGGCTGCGTCAGCATTCTTCCCCCAGAGATAGTGAAGTGCGAAGGCCGGGTAACTGTGAGCTGGGGACCCAGGGTGCCCAGGGAAGGACAGGGTCCCCAACAGAGCAGTCACAGGCCTGATTCCCAGGGCCCCAGGGCACGCCTGTCCCTCTGCAGGAGTCTCCCCAGGGCCTTTGCACGTGCTGTGCCCTTCGGCCGGATCGCCCGCCCACCCCGCAGCCTGTGTCCTCCGGCAGAGCCAGCTCCTTGCTGAAGAGTCTGCCCAGGGTGGGGCAAGCTGCCCTCCACTGCTCCCGAGAGAGCAGGTACCACACTGGGCCGAACTGTCCCTCCCGGCAAGGACGAGCCCACGCCCGTGTGACATACCCCCGAGGTTCCAGGGACCTCCCGGTTCTCCGATATGGTTTTTCATCTGTTTCCATGATATTTGATCAACGTCCACCTCCCCATCGGACTGTGACCTCCAGGAGGGCAGGGCGGTGTGCTTTGCCCTCACGTCTGTCTCCAGCCCCGCCCAGCAACTGCGGGCAGGCGGGACTCGGCAGCTGCCTGGCAGGTGAATGGTGGATGACACAGGCGTGGACAGGGCTGCCAGTGCTGTGGCCGCAGAGGGCAGGGCCAGCCCAGCCACGGCGCCCCAGGCAGCTTCTCCTCCACACGTGAGTGAAGCCAGAGCCCAGGGGCCAGCGGTGGCTGGAGGCCCCGTCTGCAGGCTGGCGGGAGCCAGGGTCCCAGTGAGGTGCTGAGGCTGGGCCGGCCTGGGCCTCCAGGGGTCTGCCCCAGGGGAGGGGAGGAGAGGGGAGGGGAGGGCAGGGGAGGGGAGGCCGCGGGAACTCAGGGCACCAGGCGGAGCTGGTGGAACACGTGGCCCCAGGAAAGGAGGGATTGGCGTGTGGGGTTCCTGCGAAGCCTCTGTGCGCCCCCCCTGGAAGTGGGGACAGCGTGGGAGGGCACTTGCCACGGCGCGTGGACGAGACGGAGAGGACAGGATCGGGGGCGCCCAGGGCCCGCCTGCCTCCCCGGGGAAGCCGACCTGAGCGCGGTGGCCGCGACCCGCAGGCCCTGAGGCCGCCCCCCTGCTCCCCTTTCCCACGCCTCCTCCCCGGCTGCAGGGACGGCCGGTCCCAGGAGGCAGGCTATTACAGGGACTGACCCCGGCGAAACCCGGAAGGCAGCGCGGGAGTCTCTGAGGACCGGCCCTGTGAGAACAGCAGGGACGGCCCCCACTGAGAGGCTGAGCGACGCAGCGGCCACCGGTCCTGGCACACGGCTCCTCCCCAGCCCGGCCTCAGGCCCCCGACAGCCGTGTCCCTCCTCACAGCGTTGGGCCTGCCATTAAAGGACTGGGGCAACTCGCTCCCCGTGGGGGCTGGGGGTCCTTTGAAGGCGGGAACCAGGTGAGGGCCTCTGTGAGCCCCGCCGGCGCCAGCGGCGGGCGGGCGGGTGTCGGCACAGAGACGTGCTGTTCTCTCTGCATGGCCAGGCGCACGGTCACACACAGCCTGTCCCGGCGAGAAGGAACCCGGTCTCGCCCCGCGATGCAGATCCCAGCTATGGTCACTTCAGACCTCCAGTCTCCTGACAGACAGACGCCCCCCTGGCAACGCCGACTCCCTGTTGATAAAGCCATCGCGCTGCATGTGACAGCAGGGCCCTCCTGTCTGCTCAGCTCCAGGTGTGCCCAGGACAGGAGGGTCACCTGCCCAGCCCGTCGTGTTTCGTGTGCTCAATATTTATGTTGTTAAATATGCAATGTCCAATTTTGAATCAAAAGTTTAGTTCATTATATCTCAAACAAGAAGCAGTACGTTTAATCAAAGTATGTGCCTAAACTATCCACCCGGGTTATTTTCTTTCTTTTTTTTATTTTTTTGGCCATCTAAACAGCAGCTTGTTTATGCCAGCAGTGAAGAAGCCTGCAGAGCAAGTGGAGGCTCCAAAAGAATTTTCCACGGCTTGTTGAGAATTGAATGTTTTTCCTTGCAAGTCGTGGTCCAAAGCCTGGAAGAAGTGGCAGTCAGTGGGTGCAAGGTCTGGTGAATGCGGTAGATGACAGGGAGTTTCCAAGTCCTGCCTCTGCAGTTTGAGCAGCGCTGTTTCTACAACATGTGGTGGAGCGTTGTCTTGCGAGAGCATTGGCCCGTCTCTGTTGACCAGTCCTGACTGCTTAATCGCAAGCATCCTCATCGTTACATCCAATTGGCTGCAGTCGACACCCGCTGTGATCGACTAACCAAGTTTCAGGAAGCCACAGTGGATAACACCAGCACTGGACCACCAGACAGACACCACTACCTCGCTTTTGATGGATATTTGGTTTTGGACTCTGCTTTGGCTCTTCATCTTTATCCAACCACTGTGCCGAACACTTGCGACTGTCAGAAAGAATCCATTTTTCACTGCACGTAACAATACAGTGTGGAAACGGTTCGCTTTTATGCCGTGACAGCAAAGAAAGGCAAGCTTCAAGGCGATTTCTCTGTTGATGCTCGTTGGATTCATGCAGGACTCAACTATCCAGCTTCTTCACCTTGCCCATTTGTTTCAGATGGTAACATCAAACCTAGCTGCTAATTCACGCGCAGGTGGAGATGGACTCACTTCCACCGCAGCTCTCAGCTCATCATTACCCACCTTGGTCTCAGGCCGTCCATGCGGCTCGTTTTCAAGGTTAAAATCAGCAGAATGGAACTTCCTGAACCCTCGTCATTCACCAGCCGCGTCCCTCCCAAACACTCTATTGACATTTTGAGCTGCCTGCGCTGCATTGGCTCCTCGACGGAACTCGTATTTGAAAACGACACGAATTTTTGACTTACCCATGGTTTCACAAAAATTGCTCTAAAAACATGTGAAAGATATTCACAAGCCAAAACGAGTGCTTGAAAAACTGAGGATGCACCTTCACAATAAGCATAAAACAAGAAGCGTCAAAGTGAGATGTCAGAGGAGTCAACTGTCAAACTTAGTACTCAAGGGAATCGAACATGTCATACTTAATAAAATATCTGGGGAGTGGAAAGGCCTGGCAGGTGAGTGGGGACCCCAGAACCCAGCTAAGCTGGGAAAGGTTCAGGGAAAGGCTCCCAGCCCAAGTGGGGGAAGGGGCTGGAACACTAAGGGAAACTGAGGCAGAGGCCCAGTGATCACAAGGGGCACACACAGGGAAAGTTCATGATAGGCTGCTGTTCTCTAGCACTTGGGAGGCCAAGGCTCTAGCTGCACTAACCTGGGGCAGCACCAGCCACTCCAGCATTGCAGGAAGGAAGGAAGGAAATGTGAGTGGAAGATGGATGGATGTGTGGGTGATGAATAGTGAATGGGTGGGTAGCCTGGGGGAGGGAAAACCCATAGGTCCAGATTCCATCCTTTTCTTTGCCAGTGTTCTACATTATTTTTTTAAAAAAGAGATGAAAACCCAGAGAGGCCAGTGGTCCCTTTGGGCACATGGAACATTCTGGAACGTTCCAGAACCCTCAGGCCCTGGTGCTCCAAGCACTATAGTTCCTGACAATATCCCCGGGGCCTCACCCCTCTCCCGGCCCCCTGAGCTGACGGGCTCAGCCCGGCTCTGCCCGGGAAACACGGCCCAGCCCTCCTGTGCTTCAGAGCCCCTCAGGAATTTTCCTGAAATCCCTGGGCGTCTGGTTCCGCAGGTCTGCGGAGGGCCCTGGGCACCAGTGCTTTTAAACTCTCCGGTGTTTTCCATGCACAGCCGGGTGGGGCAGCGGTGCCTCTGGGCTGCCAGGACAGCTTTGACCCCTCGAGGCGGGCAGGCTGCGCTGCATGGCTGGGCAGGGAATTCGCAGTCGGCAACAACCTCGGGAGTGAGAAGGGATGTCCCCCAGCCCTGTCCTCGCCCAGCCTCCACGTGCAGGGACTTCCCTGTGGATGTGAGCCCCTGCCCCGCCTGACGCCGGAGAGGGGCACCAGTCCACCCTGGGCCTGCCTCGTCAGGTGACCCTGAGTCACGGGGCGTGTCCGCAGAACAAAGACCCGGCGGGGAGGGGTGGGACAGGGCGGCGGCCCAGACGTCCAGGAGCGCGACATCTGCGGGCTGACTCACGGCCCAGGGAGCAGCGCCCGCAGGCCCTCGCCGCAGGGAGTGGCCACGAAAAGGGACAGACTTTAAACAGTTAGGGAAAGAACCCCGTGGCCGCCTGTGCCGCCAGCCTCCCCGAGGGCTGAGCTCCTGTCCCTAGCAGTGCGCCAACGAAGAGAGGCGCCGGCGACCCGCCCGGGGGCGTGTGTCCAGGAGCGTTGGTGAGGGGCTGTTTGAAGGCGTGCGTAGAGGAAAGGGAAACCAGCGAGGGCGCCCCGGCCCAGCACTGGCAGCGGCAGGCGGGAGCCCCGAGACGGGAAGTGAGCAGAGCAGGATGAGCCGGGCCTCGGGAGGGACCACCCAGAGGAAGCGCCCCCTTGGCCACAGGAACAAGGCCATGCGCAGGAGCAGCCAGGGACACATTCCTCAGCCTCTGTCCCCCTGCCCACCACTCCCCTTCCCGCCCGACCTAGTGGACAGCGCAGGGCCAGGAGGGGCGGGGCGGCACCCCCTGCTGGTCAGCGCCCCAGGGCACGGGGCTGGCCGGGGAGGGGGCTCCGTGGGACGCAGGGGGTGGCCTTGCCCTCACACCCTGTCAAGTCCACTGGGGGGAAGAATTTGGGGCAAGCCAAGTCCTGCCTCCACTGGGCTCGGGGTGCCAAGCCGGCCGGTGCCTCTGCAGAAGTTCCCCCACGCGGCCGGCTCCGGGAGCGAGCTCACACCCCGGAACTGGCCATCAGGGCTTGTCGGTCAGGCTGCACTTGTTAAGTGACAGCTGCCCCCAGTGCTAAGGGGCAGGACCCCACTGGGGACTTCCAGGTGACTCACACAGGCCAGCCCTGTCTGGGAGCGGGGAGGCGGGTCTTTGATGACTAACTGGACAGGAATAATGAGATGACGAGGGCCTGCCTTCTTGGGAATGAATGATTTCCCTCCCAAGTGCAAGGCCAGGTAGGCGACAGGTGACTGACTCTGCCCCGGGTGCCTCAGCGTTGGAGGAGCCCGCAGTGGTCCCCAGGGGAGCCGGAGGGAGGCGGGGGTGGGGGGGAGGGAGGTGGATGGGCCCAGGGTTCGCCCTGGGGGAGGTGGGCAGTCCCGAGAGTGACCGAGGGGCCTTGTCAGACACTTTGGAAGGTCAGAGAGCTGGGGGGTTGACAGAGAGCCACACGGCACTGGGGGACAGCCGTTTCTTCGGCAGGAGAATGGCTGCCCAGGCAGGTGCCCACACACAGGTGCAGCCCATGAGGACACGCCCAGCACGACGAGGGCCCACCTGGACAGGGGGGCAGCTGCTTCCCTTTTAGTTCTCCATCATTGCCTATCTTAGCTGGAAGCCTAGAATCTTCCTCGGGAAGCCACACCCACTAATGTAAGTTGTCTGGGAACCTCAAGACTCACGCAGCCCGAAGGATTCAGTCTTACTTGCAAGTGGAAGCTAGGGGGCTGGACGACCTGCCATCAGTCCCCAGAGAGCCTGCACTCGACCGGGCTGTTTCTGCGGCCACCACAGGGTGCCGCTGTGGAACACGGGGCTGGCGCAGCCCTGCTCCCTGCCGCGGCGAGACCTGCTCGTGTCTCGTGGAGTCCCGGGCTTGGCTCCACAGGGTGTGTGGATTCGATGGCGTGTCACTGCTCCCCCTCAGGAGCCCCCACCGGCTAGTTTGGCGGGACCAGCTCCCTGCAACCTGGGGCTCGGCTGGGGAGCCTGGGGGGTGGGGTCCCCTTGAACACGTGTAAGTCCCTGAACCTCAGTTGGAACCGTTCCACCCATCGGAGAGTCTCCCAAGGGGATCAGGGCTCCTGTCCCCTGTTCCCAGGGAGGCTCCTGCTCTGTGGACATATCGGCCACGTCCTGCTCAGCAACCAGCCCTTCAGGGGAAGGTCTGGAGGGAAAGAGACTGTCAAGCCACAGAACGTTCCGCTATTCACTCCCTCCAGAGCCCATGACACCACTCCCTTTACTCACACAGCCAGAAAGGCAAACGGCACCTTCCCAGCCTTCACGCCCATGACAAGCGACATTTGGCCCCAGGTGACACCTGTCCGGTGGAGCTGGACTCTGGTGCTAACAGCACCTGCTTGAACTCCAAGTCCTGAGCAGGGGGCCCTGCACTTGAGGTGGGGCAGGAGTGGGGAGCCGGGCAGCGAGAGGGGAAGGGGGAAGGGGAACAGAGAGAGAGAGGAGGGAGGGTAGCATCCCCTTTCCTCAACTCAGGACCAGGCTACTGGGAAAATTTTGAAACAGAAGAAACGGGACTTTGTCCTTCTTCCTCCTGCTTTTGGCAGCTTTGTACGTCCCAATACCCCCTCGCTCCAAGCTCCACGGGTCAGCGCCCGCCTTCCACAGTGTCCTGGGATCCCAAATGCACCCCCAGGAGATCTTGTCCTCTCAGTGCAGCTCATCTTTGTTTGAATGTTAGTAGGAAAGCACACTCCATAACCCAATTCACACTAAAGTGAGAGTGGCTGATAGACAGCTAACCCTCTAAGACAGGCATCTTCAAACTACGGCCATGGGCCACATGCGGCCCCCCAAGGACATTTATCCAGCCTGCCATGTGTGTTTGCCACCGCTGCCTGTCCTACTTAGCAGTCGACTGGTCCCCAGGCCCGCAGCGCGCATGTGTGGAATGTGCACTGCGCTCTCCAACGGCCCTCCAATGGCCTGAGGGACAGTGGACTGGCCCCCCCGTTTAAAATGTTTGAGGTCCCCTGCTTTAAGAGCTATGAGCATTTTTTAAAAGGTGGTTCCAGAGCCTCGTTAGTCACTAATTGGTGGGCTTCACACCTGTGCCAAATCAAAGGCAACAAGTCTTGGTGGATAAAAGACCCGGGCAGCTCCACTCTCGGGGCAGAGGAGAGGTGGGAGCACGCAGACATCATGGCGACCTGCCTGTCAAAGGGACATCCGGGTAGCAACGAGGTCTCCTGACTCATGGCGGGAACCAATGCGTGCGTTTACAGGAGAGACGCCCAGGAGCAAAGAAAGCCCCTAAGAGACGCAAAGGAAAAGCAGCCAGAGCCGGCTGCACGGTTTGCAGGCGCAGCACCGGGTGCGAACGCCGGCCCTTGTGCAAATCGCAGGGAAAGTTCCGCTCGGGGCACTAACCCACACGGCTTTCCTTTCTCCTGCAGTTTGTCTCTCAGCTTGTCTTGGCGTTTTGTATTTGCCTTCGCTGTTGTTGTAACGCAGGGAACAGTTAAAATCTTAACTTATTAGCGTGATTCCTAGCCCCCATCTTTCCCTCGTGAGCGGCAAGTACAGGCGCATGTCACACGTGTGCAGAATCGCCGGAATTACACTCTCGTAGCTCATAGCTCGCACGTGTCTCTGTATTTTGGGGTATTTAGTTCTTGTTGTTTGTTGTTTTTTTTTTGTTTATTCGAGACAGAGTCTCGCTCTGTTGCCCGGGCTAGAGTGCCGTGGCGTCAGCCTAGCTCACAGCAACCTCAAACTCCTGGGCTCAAGCGATCCTCCTGCCTCAGCCTCCCGAGTAGCTGGGACTACAGGCACTCTATTTTTGTTTTTACCAGAGCAGCAGAACCTCGGCAGGAAACTATCATAACCGTTTTTATTTCCCTCCTTTCCCGTTCCCCTACATCACCATTTCGGCTGACACAGTAAGAACCCGTGGGATGGTTTCCTGGGTTTTGGTGCGTCTTGGAGCTGCGGTCCCCAGCCCCCGGGCCGTGGACTGGGACCGGCCCGTGGCCTGTTAGGAACCGGGCCGCAGAGCTCCGCCTCCCACTCACTCCCCACCCAGCCTGGTCCGTGGAAAAACTGTCTTCCACGGAACGCAGGGGCCGGGCCCCGCGGCGGGAGGTGCGCGGGGCGGGCGGGTGAGCGGAGCTTCATCTGTATTTCCAGCCGCGCCCCATGGCTGGCATCCCCGCTTGAGCACCGCCTCCTGGCCATCCCTGTCCGTGGAAAAACTGTCTTTCGTGGCACCGGTCCCTGGCGCCAAAAAGTTGGGGCCGCCGTCGTAGAGCAGCCTTGCCTTCTGTGACGGAAGCAAATTCTGGCCTGAACCCGAGCGTGGGCCCTGGGTGCCCCCAGGTAGCCGTCACCCCCCGACCTCGTCCTGGCTCTGAGCTCCAGCGGACACCCAGGCCTCGGGGCCCGCGGAACTCGGTGCCTGTGCACACTGGTGTGGCCAACGCTGCCTACGAGCGGTGGCAGCAAAGGGTTAAGGTCACGGGTCGGCACCACCCTCGTCCTCTGCCCACCTGCACGCGCAGGCAGATCTCAGCTGAAAACACAGGGTCGACGACAAATAATGCAGAATTTTAAGCGCACTAAACCAGGCGCAGGGCCTGAGCGCGGGGCCCTGCGTGACCCGCGGGGCCCGCCCTGAAATCGGGCTTCCCCTCCCCTCTGGGGTCCCTGGCCGTGCGGGTGCCGGGCCGGCGGCTCCCCTGAGACCCGCGTGCCTCTGCAGCCGATCTGGGTCAAAGCCTATGAAGGACTGGCGCCTTGGTTAATGAGCACAGCTACTCCCCACCGGGGTAAAATTAGGGGCACGGATTCCACTTAACATCTCTCTTTTCTTTTTTTCTCTTTAACATCGAGGCTTCTAGACCTAGTCCGTTCTTATTTTAATTTCCATCTGCTTTTATCCGAGTCCCCGGAGACCAGGAGGAGAGCGGCCCACATCTCCGGCAAGCTCTGGAGGGGGTGGGGAGAGGGGGAAGGGGCTAGAGCAGCGGGCGGCGAGCAACTCGCTTGGCAGAGACCAGCACGCGGTGGGGGCTGTCCCCGCAGGCTGGTCCTGGCAGGGCAGGGGGTCCCGGGGGAGGCCGGGGGAGGGGCCGCAGAAGCCGACACACTCCGGCCGGGTTGGGCCGGGCGGGGCCGGTGCCCGTGCCCAGCAGGACATGCGGGCGGTGCCAGGCCCTGCTCTGGGCCTCCTTCACACCCCATTTTTAACAGCGAGCCGTCAGATCTGTTGCGCGGCACCAGCTCCCGGCTCGAGGCCCCCTGTGTGCGCAGCCGCCTGCGCCTGCAGGGCAGGAGGCCCGGCCAGCTTACGGCATCTGTTTATCCTGCCGGCCGCGGGGCACGCGCTCCCTGGGAGCAGACTGGAGGCGGTGGGACCACGCATTCCTGGACGCTGGCATCACGGCTGAGCGCCAGGCGAGGGTTCCAGGCATAGCTGTCACCAGGTGACAGATTGGTCCGCTCTGGAGGGAGCCAGCCAGCTCTGGCCACCTCTGACTCCTGGAATGGCCGTGGAGGGGGGGGTGCTGAATGTAGAAGGAGCATCCGTGCCCAGCGTCCCAGAGCCCAGGGACAGTGACATCGGCCCAGGGGTGCCTGGCTGTCTGAGCGCTCATACTCACGCACTCATCTCTGCAGTACGGCAACCCTGGGGAGGAGGCGCCCTCATCACCCCCATTCTACAGATGGGGAAACCAAGGCCGGCGGGGTGACAGCCAGTAAGTGAGGAGCCAGGAGGTGAGCAGGCTGCCGGGCTGAGGCCCCGCCAGCGAGCTCAGTGCAGCCCCTGGAGACAGGGGCTCTGCCTTCCCTGGCCCTGAGCACCTCCCGCCCTTCAGGACAAAGGCCCGAGTCACAGAATGGGCAAGGCAAACCCTCGCTGAGATTTCCGGGGAGAGCCGGCGTGCGTACATCACACACCGGGGTTCCCGCTGGGGTCCAGGTAGACTTGTTTTTCTGCTTCTCCGCTTCCTTCTCCACAGTCGGCCCGGGGTCCTCTTCACCGGCCCCTCCCACCCTTCCTCCGAACTGCTGCGGTTATGGGTGAGGCCTCAGCTTCCCCAAATCTGAAAGGGATTTCTATGTATGGCAAAATTAATTAGTGGTGAAATTCACATAACATAAAACACAGCATGTTACCCATTTTAAAATGCACAATTGAGTGGCGTTGAATGCATTCACAATGTTGCGCAACCATCACCGCCATCCATTCCGGAACATTCCATCCCCGCAAAAAAAAAAAAAAAAAAAAAAATCTCCCATAGCAGTCACTCCCCATTCTCCCTCCCCTAGCCTCCGACAACTGCTGACCCATTTCCTGGCTCCATGGATTTGCCCATTCTGGACATTTCATATCAGTGAAATCGTGCAATTTACGGTCTTTCGTGACCGGCCTCTTTCGCCGGACACAATGTCCTCAGGCTCCACGCATGGGCGGCGTGCGGCTGCGCGCCCTTCCCTCTCTGTCCCGTGGCAGGCACGGATCACACGCCGTCTGTCCTCTGCCGGTGGCCTTTGGGCTGTTCCCGCCGTTCGGCTGTGGTGCGCGGCGCCGGCTGAGCACTCGAGCACAAGGCTCTGCCGGGACGCCGGCTTTCACTCCTTTGGGGCAGAAACCTCGGAGCAGAATTGCGGGGTTGCAGGTGACTCTGCGCCGTGTCACAGCGCCACGAGGGGGCGTTTGAAAAGCTGGCTTGCAAAGTTGCGGGGAAGGCTGCGAGCGACCGACCGAAGCCCCCGCACTTGGAGGCATTTGGGGGCGGCGGAGCGCTCAAGCTCCAGCCCCGCCACTCACTGCTGTGTGCCCTCAAGCAGGTTACTTAACCTCTCTGAGCCTTGCCTTCCTCTTCTGTCCGCAGGGCTGCAGTAAGGGCTCGATGAGCGTTTGAGGTGCAAGGGCAAGCCTCGGCCGTCTCTGTTCTCCCCAGCACGCCAGCACCAGAGGCTTCTCTCTCTCACCTCACCTCATCCTGCCACTGTTGCCATCAGCACCAGCTCCTTGCAGGCGAGGGGACAGTCCAGAGGGGTCGTGTGGCTTGCCCGGGCCACACAGCAGCCCCAGCTGTGGGCAGGGTGGCTAGCTCCTTCCCCTCCGCACTCGGCCTCCCGGGCATCATCTGCCGCGGAGAGCGAGCTCCCACGTGGCGCTTGGAGCGAGTGTTTAACGCCCATAAAACCCAAGGAGCTCAACACTCCCAAATAAGGTCTCCTGTGCATTTGCCCAGGAACGCGGCCCAGACGGCGGGACCCAGAGCACATCTCCGCAGGGAAGAGACGCCACTCTTCACCGCTCCTCGGGTCTCGGTGTAAGCCACGACCGCATCTCCGGGCCCAGACGAAGGCGTCGAGCGGGGCGCCTGCCGGGCTCCCGCTCCGGGCGTCCTGGCCCACGGCTCAGAGCAGCGGCGGGACGTGGGGGGTGGCGGCACGCGGGAGCCGGGTTCCGTGGGCAGAGTGAGACCCGCCGTTCTTAGTTGCTGGGAGGGCTGTTGGAAAGGAGCAGCCCTGGGATCAGGCGCTGACATCACGCAGGCCCTCCGCTGGGTCCTTTAGTGACTGCGGATTTTTACAGTTTCCCCTCCAAGAAAGCAGGGGTGTCAGGGCTCAGACACCCCCACAGGAGCTCGACGCAGAGACGGGAACTGGGGGACCCAAATGCCACGTCCCGGTGCCACCTCTTAGCCAGGAGGCGGCTTTGGCCAAGTTGCTTAATCTCTCCAGCTGCCAGTTTTCTTGCCAGCGAAATGGGTGTAGACGGACTTAAACGTCCA
Source organism: Microcebus murinus (assembly GCF_040939455.1). Lineage (NCBI taxonomy): Eukaryota > Metazoa > Chordata > Mammalia > Primates > Cheirogaleidae > Microcebus > Microcebus murinus. Next base: position 9,775,276 of record NC_134107.1, read on the forward strand.
GCAGGGAAGTGAGGGCTGTAAAAGGGCCGGCCCGTCGTGCGGCTGTTGGGAACATCCAGCGTCTGCCGTCCTGGCCGTTGTCAAGGTTGCCTCGCATGTGACAAGGGGGTTCGGCGGCAGGTGCCAGCGCCAAGACGAAGCGGCTCTGCACGCCTGGGCCGGCCTGGACCCGCGCAGCTCTGCCCCCAGCCCGCTGCCCTCCCCCGCTGCCCCCCACCCGCTGCCCTCCCCCACTGCCTTCCCCCGATGCCCCCACCCGCTGCCCTCCCCCGCTGCCCTCCCCCACTGCCCTCCCTCGCTGCCCCCCACCCGCTGCCCTCCCCCACTGCCCTCCCCCGCTGCCTTCCCCCGCTGCCCCCCACCCGCTGCCCTCCCCCCGCTGCCCTCCCCGACTGCCCCCAGCTGCCCCCCCGCTGCCCTCCCCCACTGCCCTCCCCCGCTGCCCTCCCCCACTGCCCTCCCCACTGCCCTCCCCCGCCCCCAGCCCACTGCCCTCCCCCACTGCCCTCCCCCGCTGCCCCCCAGCTGCCCCCCCACTGCCCTCCCCCACTGCCCTCCCCCGCTGCCCCCCACCCGCTGCCCTCCCCCGATGCCCCCACCTGCTCCCCTCCCCCGCTGCCCCCCACCCGCTGCCCTCCCCCCGCTGCCCTCCCCCACTGCCCCCCACCCGCTGCCCTCCCCCGATGCCCCCCACCTGCTGCCCTCCCCCACTGCCCTCCCCCGCTGCCCTCCCCCGGCCCTGGCTCTGCCCCGGGCCATGCCCACTTGCTCCATCATGGCAACACCCACAGCAATGGGGACCCGCACACCACCCCACTCGATAGACGGGAAACCTGAGTACAGGGAGGTAAATAACCCACCCAAGGCCACACGGCTCGTAAGGGACAGAGCAAGGATGTGGGCCAGGCAGCTCACCTCTCTGCCCTGACACCGCGGGCCAGCCCAGCACCATCAGAAAGGGGACGAGGCAGAGCTGGCTTCAGCAGGGACGGGGGCCGGCAGCTGAGACCCCGGGACATCCCTGGCCTGGACATGGTGGCCGGGCCAGCTTCTTCCCCGGCGGTGGGGCTGCCTCTTGGAGAGCCCCCGGAGCCCGAGTTTCACCTGTCCCGGACAGTGGGCGCCAGGAGGAGGAGCGGGTGGTCCAGGCAGCTTCGCTTACCTGTCACCCACCGTGGCCTGCAGACGGGGTGCAGGGGATGTGACAAAGGCTCGAGCCCTGGAGCAGCCGGGGTACACGTGGGGGCTCCCTTTTCTGCTAGGAAAAGCGGCAAACTCCTCCCTGCGGCCTCTAGGGCACTGCATGGTGCCCTGCGCCAGCCTGCTCTCCCCCACGGCACTCACGCTGGGCTGCTTTCTGAACGTGCCAGTCTCCTTCCTGCCCCAGGGCCTTTGCACCTGCTGTTTCTCTGCCTGCACTGTCTCACCGCCGCTTCACCCAGCAAAGTCACGTATGTCCTTTCAGTCCCAGCACCAGCTCCAGCCCCTGGCGTGGCAGGCTGAACAGCGGCTCCAAAGAGAGACGTTCAAGCACCAACCCCTGTCCCAGTAAATGTGACCGTACTTGGAAAGTGGAGCTTACTTGGAAATCTTTGCAGGTGTGATTAAGGCTCACAAAATGAGATCCCCTTGGATTAGGGCGGCCCCCAAATCCAATAGTGAGTGTCCTTGTGAGAGACAGAAAAGGAGAGGACAACACGGGGACATACGAGAGAAGCCGTGTGACCACGGAGGCGGAGACCCGAGCGGGGCGCCCGCAGAAGCCAGGAGACAGGCGTGGGCAGATTTCCCCGCAGAGCTTCTAGAAGGAGCCAGCCCTGCCAGCACCTTGATTCTGAGCTTCCTGTTCCCCAGAACTGTGAGAAAACTAACTCCCGTTGCTTTACGCTGCCCGGATTTTGTGGTTTGTTACGGCAGCCCCAGGAAACGAACCCTCGGGCCCAGAACGAAGGGTTCCCCGAGATGTGGCACTTTGAGAGCTGGAACCAGGACCGTTCCAGACAAAGCAGGACAGCGGGTCACCCTGGCTGTCCCGTCCGGCCCCCAAGGTGGCATCGGCCCCCATTCCACACGTCACGGCTCCAGGGGCTGCGCTGCAGTGACCGCTAACTAGCTGATTGCTTGCACAATTCTTCATGCCATAGTGGGCCCTCCCTGCCTGCCCCGCCCTCCCCGCCGTGCCCAGCCCAGCGCTGGCTGTGGAGCCTGGTGCTAGGGAGGCCGTGTGCGACGAAAGAAAGAGGAGGCCGGGTCTCCCTGGCCCCGGGGGCAGATCCAGGTCAGATGGGGAAGTACCATGGCACACAGTTGGAGCTTAGCGCCGGGAACTGCTTTGCAGGGTGGGGCGCTGGCCAACAGCGGCCAGGCCACGTGGGAGAAGGCTGGCGTCTCAGCAGAGGCTGGGGTCACCGCAGAGGCTGGGGTCACCGCAGAGGCTGGGGTCACCGCAGAGGCTGGGGTCACCGCGTGGCACACGCACAGGTGAGCGCCACCTTCCACGCTGCCTAAAGCCCTGCAATCCCGGGGTGCTGCAGGATTCTGGACGCCGAAACAGCGGGGGCACTGGCCTGGGGGAAGGGCAGCGTGCAGGGAGGGGCGGGAGGGCCGGGCACCCAGCGGGGCCAGAGAGAGGACGCGGGACAGTGGGAGTGGCTGGGAGGCATCACTGCAGGGAGCGGGCAGGAGAAGGGATGCTGAACAGTCGCTAACGCCAGACCCCTCTCAGGAGGTGAGAAACAGACAGCAGGGGGGGACTAACTCGCCCTTCACCCCGGGAGTCAGATCTGAGTCATTGCCTCACTTTTGCAGGGCTCTTCCTAGCCCCCAAAGTGCTTGTATGCATGGCCTTAAGCAAATGGAAGTGCATTTCCCACGTACAAACGCCGGGGCCATGGATGGGGATGATGCTCTCGGGTCTCGGAGACCCGGCTTCTCCTCTGCTGTGGCGCTGCAAAGCCTCCGTGTCTGGAGCCACCTCATGGTCTAGCGTGGCTGCTCCTGCTCCAGCCCTCACAGCTCTGTCTCGGCCAGAGGCAGTGGGAGAGGAGAGGGAAGGGCATGCCCCTCTCTTTGGTCTTTTTCCTGGAAGTTACACTCTATGTGAGTATTTTTGGAAAATTTAGGTGATGTTTTCTCATTTAAAATACTAATTGATCCCACCCTCAGGTGACCACCTACCACATGCCAGGCACCACTGGCCTCTCTACAAACCTATCTCCGGGATTTCTCGCAGCCACCCTCTAAGGAGGTCCCAGCAAGCCTGTTGCACAGATGGGCAAACTGAGGCTCAGGGCCAGGGCCAGGCTGCAGCCTGAGCCCAGGGCTGGCAGACGGAGGCACCACCCCTCCGGCTGTGCTGAGGACCTGGGCTTCCCCCCGGGCCTGGGTCACCTGGTGAGTCACAGCCCCTTTGTGGCCACTTCCTGTGACTCACACGGCCCCGTCCGCCCCAGAGGGCGCCCCAGAGGAAACGTAGGGACGCAGAGCCCCCACCCCGACAGCCTCAGCCAGCGTGGGGGAAGAACACCCTGAGCAACAGGCCCCCACAGACGGCCCCCAGGGGACACACGGCTTTTCCTGGGGCTGGCCCCCCGCAGAGGGGCCCCGGGGACACTCCTGCCCCCAGACCATGGGGATCGGGCGGCTGGGTCACAGGGAAACGTCCCTGGGCCTCTCTGGACAGCCGCCGAGCAGCCGGCACTCCTGGACAGGACGGAGGGTCCTCTGCTCGGCACCCCAGGCTCCAGGTTCGAGCCCCAGGGCCCCATGCAACCCTTCCAGGACAAGCCCACCGTCCAGCCTCTGTCCCAGCAGCTCTGTCCGGGACACCTGCGAGTGCCCAGCCCACGCCCGGCCGGCTCCCTGTCGCCTGCCCTGGCCGGGTTCGGTGCATTCCCTGCACACCTCTGGGATCTGGGGACACCTGCCGTCCCGGAATCCCGCCCTGCTCCGAGACGCCCGGCTTGGCTTTGCAGAGCCTGTGCGAGCTCCGTGCACGCTGCAAAGACGCGAGCAAGGTTCTTCCGACGCCTGGCCCGGTCCCGCCAGGTCCCATGAGGACCGCAAGGGGCCCGGAATTCCGGACTGGGCTTCCCCGGCGCAGCAGCACCCCAGCTTCGAGAGAGAAAACTGCACGCAAAGCCCGTCAGCCACGGCCCCGGGGGGCTCTGCCCGCATGGGGGTCCCGGCGCCGGGGCAGGGAGACCGAGCCGGCGCCCACATTCCCACTGCCCGGCAGGCGGGGTCCTGGGATTAACGGCTTCTCACAAAGTCAAAGGCAAAGCTAAGGCCTCCGCAAGTGATAACTGGGCTCTGTGACCAAATAAGGCAATATTACATCTCACTGTTTACAGCGGCCGGCGGCCCGCGAGGAGGGCACCGGCAGGAACGCAGGACGCAGCCCGCGCCGGCCCTGCGGCCCCAGCGCCCAGGGCTCCGTCCAGAGCCTGTCGTCACTTCCCTGCGGAAACGACCGTTCGTCACTTTTAAAACACACACTAGCAGGGGTGACCCGGCCTCAGCTCCGGGCGGTCGACTCCCTTGAGTGGCAGAACCTGGCTTTGAACTTCCACACCCGTGATTTAAGCCGGGGGAGCCCCTAGACACCCGTTCCAGGGCTTGAGTGAAAACAGAGGCGTTTCTGAGCCGGCGAACGTTAGAGCTACGTTCGCGAGGTGCCTTTTCCTCTCCTGAGAATTTATTGCGATTTTTCTTTTGCAAATAAGACTCGTTGCTGCTGCTGCTGCTGCTGCTGCTGCTGCTGAGAGCCTCGGCCAACCTTTCTGTCCCGACGGTATTTATACAAGGACAGACACAGTTGGAAGGGTCGAGTTTTACTCATTGGTATTAATAATAAGACAAGTGTAAATGTTTAAAACCCATTAGGAGGCTTTAAATGCTAAACAAAGCTTCAACCTGCTGGCATCTGCACCCTGGGTGGGGACTAGGCTGCCCGACAGCTGAGAAAACTGTAGCGCCAGGGCAATTCTCCCCGCTTGGGTGCAGCTCTCTGCACTGTCCGCGTAGACCTGGTTTCCTGAGCCCAGGACCAGGGCGCAGGTTCACAAGGCAGAGGAAACAGTTCCGCCTCAACCTCGCCCTCAAAACAGGATTTCCAGACTCATCTTCCTCTCCACGAGACCCGGTGACGCCCACGGGCGCTGCCTGGTGTCAGGGACCCAGTCAAAGAGGTCCACCGCCCTCTGCTCTCTGCCCCAAAGCGTCCTTGCAGGACCTCGTAGGTGCGCGGGAGATGTTCTCTGGAAGGGGGAATGGGCGAATTAGTGAATGCAATGCATCATTGCATCTCTTGCCAACGGCAGTCTCCAATTCACCTCCCTCCAATCTCTCTGGAGGTCTCGGAGGGCGGGTTTGTGTGGACAGGTGCAGTCCTCAGCCGCCCCACCTGGCTGCCCCCTGATGGTCACCTTGCCATCTCAGAGCTGCCCCCATGCCCCCGAGGAGTCTTCCCATGTCCCTTTCAAGGCCCTGCCCCTACGTCCCCACCTTCTCCCATTGGGGGTACAGGGTGTGTACCGGGCAGCTACATTGTCACGGCTGCTGGGGCTCTGCGGTCCCCAAGTCTGCACCGAGGGCTGAACACCAGGCAGGGCAGGTGGCCCAGGGGGCCATGCGGGTCGGAGCTCTTCGGCCACACCTGGGTCCTGCTGCTTCCAAACCCACTCACCTGAAACAAGTGCCTTTCACCGTCCAGGTGATTCATACCTCACGGACCTAGTGTGACTTTTTAGGGGCGCGCCCCGCCGAGCGTCAGACCCAGCTGGGCTGAGCCTCTGCTTGCCCCTGGCATAACCACCCATCCAGCAGTGACCCGCCCAGCGCCAGCCACATGCTGGCACAGCAGCAACGAGCCAGGGCGGGACCCTTGGTCTTCCAAGACAGAGCAGGGGCGTGACAAACAGCCAGCATTTAATGAGCACCCACTGTGTGCCGGGACCCCGTCCTCGGCGCTCGTCTGCCTGTCCTCGTCTAATCCTCACCGCGGCTCTGCAAGGCGGCCGCGGACCTCGTGCACCGGCCGGACACGCGGAGACTCGAGCAAAGCGCGAACCCGCAGGGCTGTGGGATGGGGCCCCTCTCCCTCCACCACCCCAGCGTCTCAGAGCTGGGCCCCATGCACGGGGGGAGGGAGGGCCCTCGGACACTGCGCCTCGCCGTGGGCGCCTGGCTAAGCTGGTCCTGGGTCGCTCACGGCCGGGGCAGGGCTGGAAAGGCCCCGCCGTGGGGGTCGGTCGTGCTCCCGGGGAAGTGCCCTGCAGTAATGATTAACCCACACGCAGCACCTGGCTTCGAGCCTTCTGGCCGCTGACTCACTTTGCAAACTCCGCTCGCCCTGGGCGCGGCTTCTGTCGCCTCACTTGGGATTCCAGCAGCGGAGGTGTCACACAGCCAGCCGGGGTGGCCCCGGCATTCAGACCCGCCACCGGGAAGCCCGAGGCCAGCCACGTGGGAGAGGAGCTGATGGAGGAGACGGCGCTGGACCCCCTGCTGGCCAGTAAGGGGGGCTCGGGATTGGGGATGGGGGACCAGGGGACCGTCACTCTCTGCCCGTCCACCCAGGCGGGACACCCAGTCTGTCACTCTGTGGCCGTGCAGAGGGTGTGGGGTGGACCCAGGCAGCGGCTTCGGTGCGTGCCCAGCCCAGCCCAGCCGGGAGAGGGCAGGGCGGGGCCCGGCGGGCAGGCCGACGCCGGCTGCCTTCCCGCGGCACGCCACGTTGCCTACCTGCCGTAATCGCGAACCCGGGGCGTCTCGGCCTTGGCACCGCTGACACCTGGAGCCGGCGACTCTTTGCCCTGGAGGCTGTCCTGTGTGTGGTAGAGTATTTGGCAGCAGCTGTGGCCTCTGAGACCAGTAACGCACCACGCTCTGTTGTGACGACTCTAAAATGCGGCCACAGTGTGTTCCGAGGGCACAACCCACTCTCCTCCATCGGGGACCCCTCCCTGCGTGCGTGCCCCGAGCACCGGCTCCGAGCACAGCCTCCAGGCCTCGACACAGCCCGGCCTCCCGGGGCCTACAACGCTGGTCCCACGCTGGGGGTGACTCCGGCTTTGGGGCCAGACCCGCTGCACTCGATCTCGGACCTGTCGTTTGCCAGCGGGGCCACCCAGGATGAGTGGCCTCACCTCTCTGCCCCGTGGCTCACTCCTCCGTCCGTGGGGCTGAGGCTGCCGTCCGCCCCAGAGCACCCTGGGTAAGGAAAGGCCGCCAGCTCAGACGCGGCAGGGCTCCAAGCACAGGGCCCGGCGCCCGCTGAACGCTGCTGCGATCCCGTTTTACACAGGAGTGAGCCGAGGCCCAGAGAAAGCAAGGCACTCGCCGGAGGGTCGCACGGCCGGGCGGGCGGGGCTGCGAGGGCCCTAGACGTCTCTCCAGAGCCTCCTGTGCAGGGGCCGGCGGCTGAGCACGCAGAGACCCAGCCCCAGCCCGTCCGTGTGGCCTCGTGCGGTTCCCTCCCCTCTCTGGGCCCCGCTCCCTGCTAGACCGGCAGGTCCCATTCTAGACGGCACTGGGCTACACGGCGGGCCGCGTCACTCACGCCAACCTGCCTTGGGGAGGGCCTGCTCTGTGGGGGCCCCGACGGCCTTCCTGGCATCGGGGACCAGCGGGGGGACACTTTGGGGCCGTGCGTCCGTCTGCCCCGCGCATCCTTTATCCCGTGCTGGTCGAGCGAGCGGACGCACGACTTCCCTCCGTCTATGCGTGAACGAACGCACGAGCAGCGAGGAGGCCGACCGGCCTCCCCTGGCACCCGACCGTGGGAACGCCAGGACGCCGCTGGGACGTCCCCTCCCGTACGGCAGGGCGAGGGAGGAGGGGCCCTGCGTGGCGGCTCCCACTCTCCGCCGTCCGGAGCCCGCGGGGCGGCCGCCTCCTGGAGAGTCCCCGGGCGGAGGCTGGAACGTGCCCCGGGCTGGCCTCGGCTCCCGCCCTCTGGCCTCCACTGGGAGCAAGTCCAAGGGCAGAGGGGGCGCAGAGCAAGGATTTGCAGGAATGAGCAAAGTCGCTGGAAAAGGGCTAACTTTTGTTTTTGGTCTGTTCTGGAAGTGTCAGAGAGCTGAGACGGGGAGGAGTGCGACTCGAGCAGTGAGATGGTACAGAGGGGCCCTCGGCGGCTCCGCGCTGGTGCCGGGTGTCTGCGGTCCCTGCGCCGAGATGGTCCCGGCCATGTCCCCCCGGACGGCCACGCCAAATACGGGGGAGGGCGCCGTGGCAGCATGGCTCTGTCACTCCACGGCACTGGCCTCTCTCCCCGGAGAGTCTGGCCGTACGTACTTCTAGAGGGCGCCGAACTTGGGCCTCCAGGTAGAGGCCATCTCTACCTCTCCCAGGAGCCTTCTTGTGCAGGGCTCCGTCCAGGGGCTGCAGTGAGCGGTACTCCTATGCCAACTGCACAGCCCATGAACTTTGGACCTGGCCTTCAGTTCGTGCTGGCAGGGCAGGGCCGTAACTTGAGGGAGTCTCCTAGGAGGGGCCCTTGTGCTGCTGGAAGCTGCATCCTTGGTCTTCATTCCTTTGTCACTAAGCTTGAGGTTCTCAGGGCCCTCGATTATATTAATAACTCCAGCAGCTCCAAAGGGCAGTACTTAGACATGTATCCGTCAGTCACACTCTAGTATAAATAAGGTTAGCCGTGGTCTTTCCTGGTGACTGCTGCCTGAATGGGAGTGGGCTCCACTTCAGGGTGTTGGACAGCCATGGGCCAGCAAGGGGTGCCGAGGCCGTGGGAAGGGTCCCCGACGAGGGGCAGGTGCGTGGCTGCCAGTGGTAAACCATGCCCCTCCTCCAGCTGCCACCAAAGACCCCATATTTCTCTTCCAGTGCCGTGGGCAGGGGCTTCCTCCCAGGGTGGAGGCTGAGAAGGGTGGCAGGAAGATCGCGGGACCTGAGCCGAGCTGGGTCAGCTAGATCAGCTGGTGCCGGGACCCACCCGGGGCAAGTCGATGCCTCGGTTCCCAGCTGCCTCATCTGTAAGATGGTCATGAGATGCCTGCGAGGGCGGGACGCACGTGGCCGCGTTTCCCCGGCGACAGTCGAGGTCTGATGCTGGAGGCGGGAAAGGCCGCGCTCTCTGGCCACCGCCTCCATCTCCTCTTTAGGCGGAGAACCTCAGCGCCCAACCCCGCCGGGAAACCGCGTCTCTCTCTGCCGAGAGAAGCTGTGAGATCCGGCTGCGGGTGCTCACGGCGGGGAGAAAGGCAGCCCGGGGGCTTCGGGAGGCCGGGATGGCCGGACCGTGGCCAGGGCGAGTCAGGGAAGGGGTCCCCCAGTCAGAGGGGCGCACTGTTCCCAGGGTTTGCGGGAAAGTCTGTGTTAACCGGGCAGGCCGCGCAGACAGATGGGAGAGAGGAAGGGAAGGAGGGCGCGGGAGGGAGGCCCGAAGGAAGGTCTTTCTCCTGAGGCCGAGACGGTGACGCTGCCATGAGAGGGCCGACCAGAGCTCTGCGGGGTCAGCTCACCAGCCGCCCGGCTCAGGGCGAGGGCCCCAGCCCCAGCCCCAGCCCCAGCCCCAGCCCCAGCCCCAGCCCCAGCCCTGCAGCAGCTCGGCCACAGGGAGGCAGGGACGGAGCTGGGCTGGCAGCCGCCGTGGTGGCGAGGACCTTCAGAGTGTCACCAGCCTCATCCATGTGTCCTCATGCGATCGTCTGTTGGGAAATGTTCGAGAGGCCACGGCCTTGGCCGGCACCCTGGGGCGGGGCCGCGTGCTTGGGCAATTGCTCCCCAGGGCGAAGCGGCCTGTTATGTACGAGGAGCCCTGTGGCCTTCCCAGGAAGGCCGCGCTCCTCTGGGCTGTTTGCTCTCCGCTGGGAGGAGGGAGGAGTTCGGCGGCCACCTTGCAGGGAGAGGGGACCCAGGAAGGGCTTCTGTGGACTCAGCAGCGAGAGGCAGAAATGCTATCTTCCCAAAGGTGGAAATTACTCTCCCTCATATGAGAGAAGTTGAAAGATTCACCTCATGGCCCAGCATGGCTGCTTGAGCTCAAGCCATCAGACCTGCATTCCAGCAAAGGGGAGAGAGAAAGCGCAAAGGCAACTTCCTAGAAGTTGTCCACATAGTTTCACTCATTTGCACGGGCCTGAACTTAGTCCCGGGGCCACATCTAGCTGCAAGGGAGGCCGGGATGTGCAGTTTGGGTTCTCAGTGGTCACGTGCCAGCTAAAAATTAGGGGAATCTCGTATTAAGAAAAAGGCAAAGAATTAATGTGGGAGGCAGGGAGGAGAACTGTCAGTCTGTAGCGCCTTGGTCTTCTCATCTATAAAATGGGATGTTTGCTCCCTGTGGTCTCTGAGTTCTTTCCAGCCTAGACAGCATGTGACTCTATGCTCCACACAATTTGCCCCATGGAGTTTTCTAGACTTCAGGGTCCACCAGGGCAAGGAGCTCTGCGTGCTCTGTTCACGGCTATTTCCCAGGAGCCTGGCACACGATCTGTGTGTTTGTTGAGTGACTGAATGATGACTGGTGTTTTAACAGGCAGACCAGGGGCCACTCACTCTTTTTTTCTTCTCTTCTTCTTCATTTTAATAAAACGTTTCCTTTTTGCCTTTTCTGTTGCCTTCTCCTCCTTTTTCCTTTTTCAGACCCCCAGCCCTACCCCGCTGGCCGCCGCCTGCCTGTCGTGCCTCCCGGACCACAGACCTGGGTCTCGGAGGAGGCTGCGTTTGCAGAGCCCCAGGCCGGGGGGGCTGATGCTAAGTGGCTTTGACGCCCCGGTGCAGGCGGCCCTCCCTGTGTGCGCCCGGGAGTCCCTCCTCTCTCAGCTCTCAAAAAGGTGACTGTCACCCCGTCGACTGTCACCCAGAGAAAGGACAGCGAAGGCGAGTTCAGAGAGATTGACAGGCGGAGTGTTTGCCCCGCAGGCTGTTTGGAGCGGCCAGCAGATCTCAGCCTAAAGCGAACGGGGCGGTCTGTGTGTGCCCAGGCAGAGTTTTAAGTGGGCCCAGGCATGAGACGACTGCCTCTCCAACAAGGGAACCACCGCATTTCCTGTGTAAGCTCCACCTGCACGCGCCCGCTGTGTATTTTTTTTTTCCTGCTTTGGAAACTGTAAACTGCTGTAATTCATATCATATGTATCATCTTCCTGGAGCCTTAAAACAATTCATGACCAATTGGATGTTTTTCCTGGCCCTCCCACTCTGTACTTTGTTGCATTTCTGCGTAAATACACTGTATCGACATATCCCTGGGGTTAAGCCTGAAGACTCGGCTCACAAATCCCAGAGGATTCCGCCCCCACCAGCATTCCTAAGAGAGCTGGCGAGTTGGGTCAGGGACAGCCAGCAGCCCTCAGGGCCTTTCCACGGCCATTCCCTGGGCCTGAGTGTCCTTCCTCCCTCCTCCAGCCCGGATGACACACTTCCTGTCCCTGGCAGGGCCCTCCCCAGCCCCCCTTCTGGCATCTTGTCATTCTCTGCCCCCTCACTCTGCCTCATTTTTCCTTAAAACCCCCTCACTATCTGGCATGATAACATTGGCTTATTCTCTTTCTCCCCCATAAAAATATAATTTCCATCATAGCAGAGACTTAAAAAAAAAAATCACTGTACCCTCAGCACTGTGCATGTGCCAAGGTGATCCGAGTGCTCAAGAAACGCTTCGACCTTTCTAAATATTTTCTACTGGCCCTGATATAGGCTCTATTAAAGGTGAAAAATACTTTCCCTCCCCAAGTCTAGCAAGTCCGGGGAGTTCTTCTTCTCGGGCAGTGTAAGAAGTCCCAGCACGTGTCCTACTTTATCACATGCATTTAGATCCCATCTTGTTCTAAAAAGATTATAAGGTAGCTCACCCAAATTTTTAAAATTCCTCAAAAAATTAAAACCATTTGGAAGTTCACAAGGAAAAAGTGGCGCAGGGAAAGTACGGTTTGGAAAGTGAGATGTTAAAAACAATATTTAGCACTGATAGATGGTTGCTGTGGGCAAGGCAGGCTATTCCACCTGTTTTTGGTCACTTTCTCTCCATGACAAACCTTGGGCGAGGCACTGTAATGGACGCCCATTGTACAGATGAGGAAACTGAGGCACGGAAAGGAAAAGGCACTTGCCCAAGATGGCTGGGCTGGTCGAAGGCAGGCAGGTGTGAATCACTGGTCTCTTACGCAGCAGAACCACGTGTTCTTGGCCCCGACACCTGGACCCAGGGACACGGGGGCCACCTGAGGGGACCAGGGGGCTTTAAGCATCTGCCCAGAGCACCTCCCCAAGTCGCCGTTTGACAGTTTATGGTGTCCATGAAATCAGACCACGCCCATGGCTCAGAAGGCAGATGCCTGTGACCGACAGCCAGCCGGTCCCCAACAGAAAGGGGGCCCGGCTATTGTCTGAAGAAGAACGGGATGGGTGGGAGGCTCTGTGACACGCAGGGGCGAAGGCAGTCTGGGAGAGCGGCGAGCAGGAGGGCCAGTGCCCAGCCCGCACGCTGGCGCAGGACAGCCCTGGCACTGCACGCGGCAGCCCCGGCCCCCGGACAGCGCCAGGAGAGTGCCGGCCGCCCTCCCTGGCCCAGGCGCCGAGCCGCTCACAGAGCACCTGACCGGCCCGGCCGGGGCCACGTGTCCACCGCAACGGGAGCTGGGCTCGTCTACCCGCGGCGCAGCTGGCATTCTAGATCAGCAGGGCCGGAGCCCTGTGACCCTAGGGACTGGCAGGACCGCGGCAGCCCGACAGTTCCTATGGTGTTTGTTTTATTACTTTGCCCGCATAGCGGGGGCCAGGCGCTCATCTGCTGTGCTCTGCCCCTCCTCAGTCCCCAGGCCTGGTCTTCACGGACTGCGTCCCCTGTCCCCGTCGCCCTCTGGGTTGCGGGTGCATTGTCGATACCCCAGTCTCCGTAATAGTCCTTTCACCAAACTGTCTCCTCCGGGCTGACTTGTGTCCCCCTCCCCATTCACACGCCAAGGTCCTAACCCCGCCCCCCACCAGGTGGCTGTGTCAGGTTAAAATGAGGTCACCAGGGTGGGCCCTCATCCCACAGACCCGGTGTCCTTACAAGAAGAGGAGGTCAGGACACGGACAGGCACAAGGGACGGCCATGTGAGGACACAGGGAGGAGACGCCGGCTGCCAGCCCCGGAGAGGGGCCTCGGGAGGAACCAGCCCTGCAATGACACGGTGATCGTGGACTTCAGCCTGCAGGGCGGAGACAACACGTGTCTGCTGTCCAAGGGGTGTAGTCCCTGTCCCGGCCGCCTGACCCCCACAGAGGCCACCCGCCTGCTACCGGCGCGTGTCGGGAGACTGAGGACGGCCGCGAACATCCGGGCTTGGAGAGGGGCTGGCTGGTGTCCGGCGTGGCCTGCAGGGCGCGCTGCGTGCTCACCCCAGGAGTGGGTGCTCCGGGGCTGCCGTCACCCCTGGAAGACGGGGAAGGAAAGCAGGGCTAGCGTGAGAACGCTGCCCGGTCCCGTGGTGCGTGGTGAGGCCCGGCCCGCACCCGGGGGTGGGCCCACACCCGCTCTCCTCTGCTTCCCGGCGCGTGGAGGACACTTGTCACCGTCCTTCGGGATGGGAGGGTGGCCGCCCCGCTCGCCCAAGATGGCTGAAGTTAAAACAGGGGCCGGATGTACCCACCGGGCGTCACTCCACTAGTCAAAGCAACCTGGCACAGGTGACAACACGACAGTCGTGTTCCGTGTGTGCCGTCACAGTGGGAGAGGCCAGTCCATCCCAAGACGGTTCCCGCTGCCACATTCAAAGACCCTGGAAGTGGCCGATCTTGTCCCAAACCACGAAATGTCCTGGCCGGGGCTCCCCGTCACCAGCGCCGGCCGGGCGGGAGGCTGGCTCTGCGACCTGCCCGACCACCTGCGAGCGGGGCGGGCCAGGGGACGGCGCACAGCCCACCCCAGCCCTGGGCTGCACGGACGACTAAGAGTGGCCGGCAGCTCCCTGTTGGAAGCATGGCCTGGGGACACGGACATTAGTTGAGATTGCAAAGCCAAACCTGTGTCATCGTAAGGGTGGCCTGGGGACACAGACTTTCCTCCCTTTTCAAGGACAAAGGAAGCCAGCTCCTCAGCAGGGCTGTCCCCTGAGACGGCTGCAGCCCCGTGGCTTTGTGCGCCGGGGACCCCCGCCCGGAGCCACCGTGGGCGGGAAGTCGCCACTGCTCTGGGCCCTTTGGAGATTTCTGAGGTCGGGTGTTGCTTTTGCTTCTCAGATTCCCTTAAACGACGACGGGAGGAAAGCGATATCTCCAAAGAGCGTTTGTGAGCAGCCCCCTCTCTCAGGGGCTGTCATTTGCATGCGGTGGCTGGCAGGGGCCAAGGAAAGTTTCCCAGAGGGACACTCGAGGAGGGTTGCCCAGGGCCCTCCGGGGAAGAGGCCTGGCCGGCGGGGCTGGGCGTCCCCACGGGCAGCTCGAGCGGGCTGTTTCCCTGGGAACTGTCACCCCCAAACCCACATTAAAGAAGAGGGGGAGGAGCGTGGGACACTCCGCTCCCTTGGACCAAAGAACCGGAGCGACTTTGAGCTTTGCCTGGGGGTTCCGGGAAGCCGGGCACTGCCAGCCGACCCTCGGGTCAGTTCGCCAGGCCGCCACCCCCGCCCAGTGGCAACGGGGAATGCTTTTGTTGGCAGAGCACCTCAAAGCGCCGGCCCGAGGAGCAGACTCACCGGGTGACTGCAAATGCCGCCTCGATCGCCCTATTTTTAAACGACACTCGGTGTGAGGTTACCCTTCTCTCGAGAGGTATTTTCCCATCGCTCCTGAATGAAAGTTCTATTCAGGGCCGCCTGAATGTCCCTGTGACCTTCCAAGGAGAAAAGCCACCAAGTGCTTTCAATTACAGAAGGGACTTTCTCTATGAATCTGCCATCTTCAAATAACTTAGAAACATATTTAGAGTTCGTAATCTCACCTCTGTTTTATGCCAAGAGCGCTGGCATCGGTGCTATTTACTCTGAAATAAACCAGGCTGTGTTTTCTTTGCTCGCATATTGAGCGTAAATATTTGCACCATTAATTAGAGTCCGTTTAATTCCAAATCCTGGAGAGCCATGTGCGGCCTCGAGGGTAAACAGGCGGCTAGATGCTAGTCATCCCTGGAAGATTCGGAGCTGAGAGGCCTCCCGCAGGCCTTTCACCTGCCCCAGCTGCAAACAAACAAGCTGAAGGTTGAGGAGAGGCCAAGGAGCCCAGCGTCCAGGTTTGAAGGCAGCGAACCGCAGGGACTGAACGTGGGGTGTTTTCCTGTTGTTTCCATACCTGTCTTGTTATTCCTGGTACTAATGTGTTGCAACTGGAGCACTGAGTCCGTCCATGCTAATTCTGAATTCCAGAGAGATAAATGGAAGGTCGATAGGGTACTGCAGAAAGAGTTCTGGAGCTGATTAGAAACTTCTAGAATCAGTTGCACCTGCGTTTGAATCCAAATTCTGCCACTTGCCAGCTGTGTGGACTTGGGCACGCCATTCTCCCTCTCTGTGCCAGTTTCCTCAGCTGTGAATGGGAAGAGTACTTCATACCTCCTGGGGTTGAGGAGAGACAGATAAAAATAATTAAAGTGAATGCTTAATTCTGGTGCCGCGAGTGGCCCGACATCTCTGAGCCTAGGGCCACCTCCTTGCCTCCTAACAGGCAGGTAACAAACGTGAGGGGCACAGTGTCAGCTCGGAAAACCCTTGTACCACACAGAAGCCAGCGTCACGCTTGCATTTCCCACTAATGCACGGCCCAGCTGCTGGCGTCCTGCAAAACTCTCTTAGGTGCAAAGGGAATCGATTTCAGGTGGCGCCAGGACCTGCCCCATAGGAGGCTGGCGGCACGTGGCGAGAACGGGCTTCCATGTCCACTTCTCTTGGAGACTTCGGGGGGCTGAGCAGGTCCCGCACCCCTCCGTCCCACACAAGTCCCCCCAGCCGGCAGTGTGGGGTCGGGTTCAGGACCCCCCAGTGTTTGCAGGTAGAACTGAGCAGCATCATTGCATTTTTGTTGTGCTTTATGACACGATCACCTTCTGTTTACGGTCGGGGATTCTTATCTTCATTTCCAATAATGACACTGGGTTCTTTAAAACCGAAGTTTGATAAGCCCTGAAAGGGAAGACGATTCTTATGCATGCTGCAACGTGAGTGAACCTCGAGGACATTATGCTACTAAGCCAGACACAAAATGAACAAACCCTGAGTGAGTCCAGGGAGGTCCCCGGAGCAGTCAAATTCGTGCAGACCGTAAGCAGTGTGGCAGGTGCCAGAGGCTGGTGGCAGGGAGTTATTGTTCAACGGGGCCAGAGTTTCGGTTTTGCAAGATGAAGAGAGTTCTGCAGATAGATTATGGCGATGACTGCATGACCACGTGTTGTACTTAATGCCACTGAGCTATACATTCAAAATGGTTAAAATGATAAATTCTATGTTAGTATGCTTTGCCAGAATTAAAAAATGGAGTTTGAAATAGTGAGTTGGATCAAAGAAAGATATGAAGGAAATCATAACACAGGAAGATCACGAATCCGGCTCCAATTAGAGACGTGAAGCTCGCGTGGCTGGTGTCCGGGAATGTCGGCTTTCTAGCTCCCAGCAGAGCAGGCGGAGCACGCTCTGGAGCCAGGGTGTTTGAGTCCCGGATCTCTCACTACCTGCTGTGTGACCTCGGGCAAGTAACTTCACCTCTCTGAGGCTCCGCGTCCTCATCTGTAAAGCAGGAATGATGGTAGCACGTACCACGCGGACTTGCTGCACAGATCCGATGAGCTGAGGTTTATAAAGTGTTTGGCCCGGGGCCTGGCACACAATAAGTGCTCTCTAAGTGTTGTTAAATAAACAGACTTCCCCGAGGACAAGCACAGGCAGACAGCTTGCCCCGTCTGTCCGGGGGCCCCTCCGCAAGTCCAGCCCACAGACGGATGCCTGCTGCAGCTACGGGTCCCCTGGGTCAGAGCGGGGGACCGTCACTCCAGCAACCGCGTTCTGCTGCCGGGAGCCCCTGGTACCCGGGGCGAGCAGCTGCCCAGGAGGCTGGGCCAGGGAGGTCCCCAGCTGGGAGCCAAGCCCCCCTGCTCCCCCCTGCTGGCCAGGCCCAGCCCCACCCCGCCCTGCACGCACCGGCGTGGGCTCTCTCTAATCCCTTCGGAGGACCCTTTGCAAACAGGCCGAGGTCTAGCCACGAACAAATGCACAAACAAGCTGCGGCGCACACACAGCATAGAACGGCGTTCAGCCATAGAAAGAAGCGCAGTTCTGATACGAGCCGCCGTGCGGATGAACCTCAGACACTGAAAGAAGCCAGAGGATGGCAAAAGGCCATCTAATGTGTGATTCCACTCCTGTGAAATGCCCACGACCGACAAATCCACAGCGACAGAAAGAGGATGGGTGGTTGCCATGGGCTGGGGGAGGGTAGGAGATGGGAAGGGGTTGCCAGTAGGTTGGGGTTTTTACTCTGGAGTGATGGAATGTTCTAGAACTGGATAGAAATGAGGTTGCTCAACATTGTGAAGGTTCGGCGAAATGCCACTACATTGTGCATTTTAAAATGGTTCGTTTTATATGATGTAAACTTCACCTCAATAATATTTTTAATTTAAAAAAAAGACACTCCCCCAGCCCTGCCCAGTGCAGCCGCCTGGGGCCCCCCCATCACTAACCAGCCCCGCCATGTGCTCCCATCCCTGCCCGGTGCCTTGGTCCCCACCTCTGTGTCTCCACCCAGCTTCTGCCAGGACCCCCGAAAGCCACCCTCTACCTGGAAAACTCACCCACGCTCTGCCCCAGGTCAGGGGACACTGCCAGCTGCAATCTGCTCCTTAGGGGTGGACTCCACTGGCGTGTCACCCTCTGCCACACTGCCCCATCTGACTGAGCTGAGGATGATGCAAACAGCTATGCCCTGACCCTGTGACACGCCAGGTTCTGGGCTGGAAGTTGGATTCTTGTCCTAGCTCCACGGAACTCCAACCAACAGCTTTGCCAAGGCCCATTTCACAGACGTGCAAACTGAGGTGCCGAGAAGTAACCTGCCCAAGGTAGGATCAGGGACTCTCTCTGCTCAACTGCTGAGGCCCTGGGCTCCACTCGACTTCCACCTCCCCTTGCTTGGCTCCTCCACGCGTGGTGGGCCAGCCCTGGGGGGGGGGCTCTGCCTTACTCAATCTGCGCCTCCCATCCCCCCGCCAACCTGGGTGAGGGCCCACCCACAGCAGGTGCTCAAAGGGCCAAGTGGAGCTGGCAACAGGCCTTCCCAGGCCAGGAGAAGTCGGCATTTAAGCGCCCTGAGCCCCTGTGTGTGTTGTGATGACCAGTGACAGTTGGGGCCGGGGTGTGTGACAATCTGGGTGTCTCCTGAGCAGATGATGCCCTGAGAGGGATGTGGCCACAGGTGGTGTGACTGTCATCAATCGGCTCTGGCCTCTGGCCTCTGCTGAGGCTGAGCAACATTTGGGAGCAGGGGAGACCCGGGTGCCGCTGCTGGTGGCCTTGGAGAGTCAACTGCAAGCTCAGCGTCGCCACCAGGCTCCCGTGTATGATGAGGCCGGGGCTTCGGGCAGGCTGGCTTCGGACAGGGCCGAGCCTGTCCCAGCGGCTGGGCCAGGGCCTCACCCTGCAAAGCCTATTTTAAACCCGGGCCAAGCCCAGGGGGTGAGCGCTGGCCCCGGCCTCGCCAAGAGCTGCCTTCTCTCCCTCCTTCACCGAAAAGGGAAACCATTTTCCATAATTACAAGCATTGTGTGCCGAGATTACTGTATTCCGCTGTACTCCGTAATGATGGCTGTGTGTTGTAATGACAGGCATGCCACCTCCCCGAACCAGGCCACTTGCCCCTCTCTGCTTAACATAAACATCTCCCTGGCATGCGCAGGGTGCGGGGAGCTCCTCAGCCTCAGAGGGGCTGAGCCATGGGGCTCCCCGGCAGTGGGCTGGGGACTCCAGGTACTCCTCTTCCGGGCCACCTGTCCCCATCGGGCCACATGGGCAACCCAGCCTTTCCCCAGCTTGACATCGCTCTCACGTGACAGCATTTTCCAAAATAGCAGCCGAGACGAATCTTTTTAAAATGAGCTGGTTCAGGTATTTACTAAAATATCTTTTTCAACTTCTGGGTCTGTGGACCGGCATATTTGCATATGTTGGACACAGCCAAAGGGTTTCATCTGAACGCAGCCTAATTGGAGCCGGGAAAACAAAAAGAAGAAAAAAGTGGCTTTAATCAGAATGAATCAGCATCTATTAATGGCTGTTTAACATATTTCTGCTAATAATAATGCATTAAACAATGTGCATTTTAAAGCCGGCTAAATGTACAATAGCCCATCTCTGTCCCAAAAAGGTAAACAATGACAGTTAAAAATAGTCTCCGTAGGTATTTACATTTTTTTTACCCTGAGCCTTTTTGGCTTATAGTTCATCATTCCAGGGGTAAGAATTCTAAAATTTTCCCTGCGTATTTACATAACTGAGCAATTGCTATGTATCACGTTGGCGATCAGACCCTTCCAAGAAAAATGGGTTTTTATCTTGACTCCTGCACAACAATGGTCAGATGGAGAGGGTCTGTGAACCGTGAGCCTCCCCAGGGGCCCACGACAGCACCCAGTTCCCACCCAGCCTACTCTCCCCTCCTGGGGCAGGCGTCCGGGGTACGTGGCACATGCTTCGGCCTCTCGGCAAGCGGGCACAGGGCGCCCTGCGTCCACAGCGAATAAGAAATCCCACCAGGTGTCCCGGCTCCCAGTCTCCTAGTCCACACTGCAAAGAAACAATGCCCGAGGAGAACGCAGGGCTGACTCGTCTAGAAGAAGGAGGCTTTGGGATGGCGAACTGGGCAGGAAATATTTCCTTGTGGTTTTGCTGCTACCCGCGTCTTCCACGCAGGGGTGGGCCGCAGCCGTGGGTACCAATCCCAGCAGGCCCGGCGGGGAGCAGGGAGGACGTTCACACTCCGTCCAGTGTCCCTTCCATGTCCATGTGGGTGTGGGCTGTGCCCCGTGGGATGGCCGGGTCTGTCTTCCTGCGGGTCCAGCCGAAGTTGGGCACCTTGTGTTACCTCGGCAGGTGCTCCATGGGTGCTCCATGGGTCCTCAGCACACGCTGGTCCTACCCCGGCACCAGCCTGGCTCCTCCCTGGGGGCGCAGAAACTGTAAGATGACCTTTCAAAAGTTCAGACCCTGGCCCCGTCCGCGCCTCCCCTCCTGTAGGCAGGGAGCAGCTTAATGTTTTGTTTACCGTGGTTCTGCCTGAGAATTTATTGTATTTATCTGGAGATGTCAGGGGTGTGCGTTTGCAGATACACAAGGAGGCGCCGTCACTGCCGTTCCCCACGCCCTCCCCTGTGCCCACATCGCTGCCGTCTGGGAGGATGCCGAATTGTCCAGACCTCAGTTTCTGAGCTTGGCAGGGCTGGAGAGGGGTCCTCCTGGCCCCCTGCCCTGAGCCAGGCTGCAGGGATGTGGCCTGAGGTGGGGAGGAGGAAAGGAGGGGGATGTGGGTGACATCCCTGACTGGGACCCTGGTTGCCCCTGGCCAAATTCAGGTAGCTGGGATCTTCAAATAAAAGGACTTTGCTGCTACTTTGGAGCAGTTCTCACTTTGTGCAGACTCCTAAATTCTGCACGGGCTGTGGGATGGGGGTGGGGTGACAGGTCAGGCCCTGCACAGCCCTATAACCTCCAGCTCCTTGCCACCCTGGCTTCAGCCCCTGCATAGGACAAATTGACAATAATTAATTAGGGTCCTGCCACCTGAGGGCAGGGCCAGGACGCTCTACAGATGCTGGCACCAGGGCCACCTCCGGAACTGCTGGCGCCCAAGGCTGCGCCCCGTCTCTCAGGGGCCGTCCAAGCCCACGGCCCCCCTTAGTCAACACCCTCCCCTGGGGCCCTGGCTGGGGGCGCGCGGCTCTGGGCCGCTCGGGGCCCCATTGCCTGCCCAGACTGATAAGATGTCCGGCAGCCGTGGAAACGCGCCCCGCGCCGCGGGAGGCCGGGGGAGGGCCGGAGCGCGGGCCCAGCGCAAGGCTGCTCGACCTGGTCGCTTGCTCGCTGGCTCCGCGGCGGCGTCCGGGTGGCCGCGGGGGAGGTGCGCGGGGCGGGGCGAGGGCGGTGTCCGCAGGTAACCTCGGGGGGCGGGGAGGTCGCCAGGACCCCCAGACCAAAAAGCCCAGGGGGAGGAGCGGCGCGGCTGTGCGCTAGGGCAGCCAAGTTTGGCTTTGGCTCTGGCAGCGCGGGCGGCTTTGCGTCCTGCCTCTGCGGAGGAGGGGGACCGTCCCCTCTGGAGCCGGGCTCGGACCCTGGCCCTCGGAGCTGCTGCAGACGTCGAGAGGTGACTTCGTCCCTCCAGCTCCTGAACCCCGTGCGTCTGGGACGCACCAGACCCAGGCAGGGGACTGCGCCATGCAGGAGGGCGACATCGGCCTGGAGGGGCTGTGCCCCGAGGAAGCCCCCGCAGCCCGTGAGTATCCAGGGCGTGGGACAGTGAGCGCGGCTGCAGCTGCGTCTGGGACGCAGGGGGGCTGCGGAGTCCTGAGAACTAGGGGGCGCGCGAGGGGCAGGAGACAGGGACCCCGCTCTCTGGTGGTGGGACGTCCGGAGCTGCTCCGGGGTGCAGGTGCGAGGGGAGGGCCTTTGTCCGTGGGTCGCAGGCCGCTGGGGCGCGACAGACAGATGGCCGGCAGCGCTGGGCTGGGCCGGGGTGGGGGCGGCGGCGAGGGGCCCCTGCGCGGCCCCAGGCGGCATCTGCGGGCCCGCCGGGCTGTTCCGAATCCCGGGGGAGCGTATCCAGCGGATGCGAGCTTTTCGGATGTTTTTACAGGCGCTATTAATACACATAATATTTCCGAGCTATTATGGAGATTTATTTGCGATATAAAGTAGCGACTATGACTTGAAATCATAATGGAAACTGCGGAGGAACTTGCCGAGCCCGAGAGACAAACGAGGCTTGGCCGGTCGGGGAGGGGAGTCCCTGACTTCCTCCGCCACTCCCTGCACGTAAATCACCACCCGGGATATTTTTATACCAATAATTTTAAAATAAATGACCCGAGCAAGGTTTCCTGGATGATTTTTTTCCTTCCCAGTTCACAGGTTATTAAATAAATCTCGGAGTGGGGTAGGGACAGGGGTCGACAGCGCGCAGTTGGTTTGACTTAATTACACGGCGTGCCTTGCTGGAGTGCCCGGGTTAGGACGCGTGCCCTGCAATCAGAGTGCCACCGCCAACCCGGGCTGCTAACTATAGCTCCGGAGCCTCCTTCCTATCTGCTCCCTCCCTTCCTCCCCTCTTTTCTTTTTGGATTCCCATGGAGGAACTTATTCTGACATGAGCCTTTTAAACAGCCTGATTTGGCTTCTTTCTGGAAGTGGCATTGTGTGTGTGCTCATCGGGTTAAAGGCTCAGGAGCAGACAGAGGGGCCCTGCCAACCAGGGGGAGGGGCAGGACCTGGGCCCAGGAGAGGTCAGCGTCGTGGCCTGGGGTGGAGTGGCCGGGCCACCCTGCCATCCTGAACGGCCTCCTCAACCTCACCCGTAGAAATGATGTCTGAGTCCAGCTCCTGTGAGGGCGCAGCCCCTCCCTCACCAGCCCCCACTGCAGGGAGAGTCAGCCGGCGACACTACTGAGTCTCAAGGAAACTTCCCTGTGCACGAGAGTGCCCCACCGGGGCCCTTGCGTTGGTCTTCGCAGTCATTAGACCGGGGCACAGGCCGCGTCTCAGACAGGACGCTCTGGCACTTTCCTTCATGGAGGATCTAATCCATCCAGGCTGAGTGGTCGCCTGGGACAGATGGCCACCTGGCCGCCACCCCTGGAGGGCAGGCCCCTCTGCTCTGTTCCCCTGCTTCCTGGCCGTGTGGTGGGTCGGGTCTCGCTCTGGGTATCAGCAGGGTCAGGAGGGAGACCCTGGGACTGGCCCCAGCCTCAATTTCTCCTTTTGCCACCACGTGCATCAACGCATGCAAAAGATGGCTTGGCAAGCCCTTAGAGTGGCACACCACTCTTTGGCTCTTCGGATGTCATTAAGATCCCGAAGTGTCATCGGCACTTTCGAGTAAACAGGAAACAAAAAAAGCGATAGAGTTGGAGGACAGAAAGAGGTCTGAATGCCTCCCCCGCCCTTGTCCTGACTCTGGCATGGGGTGAGACAGCCTGAGAAGGGAGCCACTTGCCGTGCGGTGACCTTCCAGGTCTGAATCCCAGCTTTGCCGCCTGCAGCCCTGTGACCCTGGCCAACTTGGCTGCCACTCTGTGCCTTATCTGCGAAGCCCGGAGGGCTACTGTGAAGATGGCATGAGTCTGTAGCCTTTCCAAGGTGCCTGGCTCTGTTCTGTGCGCCTGTGAGTACTGTCACCGTTGCCATCATCATCATCATCATCATCGTCATCACTACAAGCTTCAGTCTGGACAGTCCAGATGTGAAGTCAAACCCAATGTTCTGGAACTTATCCTAATACCTGCTTGTTCTCACTCCCCTGCAAACCCCGAGCCCACAGTCCCAGGGAGCAGTCAGTCGGTGCTGCTGCCATCTCCCATTCTGCCTTCTCGCAGCTACACGCTGTTTATCCCCAAGCTCCTGGTCTGCGCCTCCCACGAGAGCTGGGGTGAGGTCTGCGGCATCTCTCCTCTGGGGCACGCCTGCCCGGCTCCCTTCCGCTCGTCTCCCAAAGCCCGGCTAGGACATCCTCTCCTCTTGGAAACCGGCCCGTGTGCCTTTCTGCACAGGGAGGGAGGGAGGGAGGGAATGAGGAAGGAAGGGAGGCAGGGAGGGAGAGGAGAAGGAAAGAGGGAATGGAGGAAAGAAGGGAGGGAGGCAGAGAGGATGAAGCTAGCTAATGCTTGCATTTCGCTGTGTGCCAGGCACCTGCGGAAGCCCTAGTACCTCCCGTCCAAGCGCTGACCCGGCCTGACCCTGCTTAGCTTCCAAGATCAGATGAAGTCGGGCATGTTCAGGGTGGCACAGCCATAGACAAAGCCCTGGGACCTGAGCCATCGCTTGCAATCCTCACCCTATGAGGTGGGCCCTGTTGTTCTGCTCATATACACATGAGGAAACTGAGGCACAGAGTGATGACTCAAGACCCTACAGCAGAAAAGCGGCAGAGGCAGGATCGGGACCCAGGTGGACAGCTGTGCATTCACTCCTGTGCTGTCCCACCCATGGGGCGGGGGGTGGGCAGCACTGTCCCCGCTGAGGCTTTTAGGCACCCCGTTCGACAGCGTCATCGAGCACTTCCTCTGTGCTGACCCTGTGTCCTCAGTGCCGGGACTCAGCGCGGGGCAGAACAGACCAAGTCTTGGCCCCCATGGAACATTCTCGACCACATGGAGTAAGCAAATCTCCCATGTGTTGTCTGCTACTGTGTCCCAGGAAAGCAAAGCAGGGCAGGAAAGGGGCTGTGGGCCTCCAGGCCACTCTAACCACTTGGGCTCAGTGACCCCCTCCCTGCCAGGACGTTTGGATCATGGGAGGGGCCTCAGCAGACTCGGGTTTGGGCAGGATCCCTCCGTCCGTCCGCCCCTCGGACAGCAGGCTGAAGGAGCAGGGGCAGAAGCCGCTCAGAGGCTCCTGCAAGGTGCTGGTGGCGGGGACGGGGGATGGGAACCCAGCCCCTGGGGCTGTTTTGAGCCCACGGGAACTGCACGCGCAGCGGGTGGGGCTGTGGGCAGGAAAAGCCACGAGGATGGCTCCTCCAAGGGTTTTGGGATTGAGCAGCTAGAAGAAGGAAGAGTCTACAAGGAGCAGGTCTGGGTGGCGTTAGGGGAGGGGTTTGCTTTTTGTTTTTTTAAATTGTGGTAAAATATACACCATAACATTTTAATCACCTTAAATGTACATTTCAGTGGCATTAATCACATTCACATTGTTGTGCAACCATCACCCCTATTTCCAGATATTTTCATCACCCCAAAGAGGAGCTCGGTATCCATCAAATGGTCACTCCCCGTCTCTTGACCCTGCTAACGTCTGTTCTGCGTTCTGTCGTCTCTATGGATTTGCCGAGTCTAGATACCTCATACGAACGGGATCATGCAATATTTGTCCTTTTGTGTCTGGTTTCTTTTGCTTAACATGTTTTCAAGGTGCATCCATGTGGCAGCATGTATCAGTACTTCATTCATTTCATGCCTGAATGACATCCCATTGCATGTGTAGGACATGTTTTGTGTGTTCCTCCACCAATCAACGGACACGTGGGTTATTTCCACCTTTTGGCTATTTTGAATAATTCTCTAATGAAAATTTACATCTAAGTATCTGTTTGAGTTCCTATCTTCAAATCTTCTGGGTATATACCTAGAAGTGAAATTGCTGGATCACATCGTATTTTACACTTAACTTTTTGAGGAACTGCCTAACTGTCTTCCACAAAGGCGGCACCATTTTATATTCCCACTACCAGGGGATGAGAGTTCCAATTTCTCCACATTCCCAGCAGCACTTGTTATTTTTTTTTGTCTTTTTTTTTTAATTACAGCCATCCTGGTGAGTGTGTTTGCATTTGCCTAATGACCATGCAATTAGGTTGAGCATCTTTACATGTATGTATTGGTCATGTGTGTACCTACTTTGGAGAAGTGTCTATTCAATTCCTTCATCCATTTTTAATTGCATTGTTTATCTTTATTCTGGTTTGAGTTGTAGGAGTTCTTTATAGAGCCTGGATATTCAAAACTTACCAGCAAATATTTTATCCCATTCTGTAGTTTCTATTTTCACTTTCTCGAAAATGTCCTTTGATGCACAAAAATTGCATCTAGTTTCTGTTTTGTTGCTTGTGCTTTTGGTGTCACCTCTAAGGAATCCATTGCCCAATCCAAAGTCTTAAAGACGTGCCCCTATGTTTTCTTCTGGAAGTTTTATGGTTTTAGTTCTTATATGCAGGTCATCGATCCATTCTGAATTGATCTTTGTGTATGGAGTGTGGTGGAAGGGGCCAACTTCGTTCTTTTCCATGCGAATATCCAGTTGCCTCCGCAGCAGTTGTTGAAGAGACTATCCTTTAGGCGTTTGCATCTGCACGTGTTAATAACGACAGCCCCAAAAGCTGATACTTGGGACGCCGCGCCCTGCACACCAGCTCTCACTCAGAGCACTTGGGGTATATTAACTCGGGAAGTTTGAGAGATGCCCTAAGGACATTCACAAGGACACAGAGACTCAGTGCTAACCTGAAGGCCAGAGATAGACTCTTCTGTTGACAGCAGGGCTAGGAATGACCCATCCAGAGGGTCACCCGCCCCTGCCCTCCTAGCCAAATGCAGAGGCTGGGTGGTGCAGTGCCCTGGACACACCGCGCCATCTGCACCTGCAGGCCAGTCTCAGTTGCAGACAGCACCTGATGCTCTGTGCACATGGTCGCGCAGTGAGTTTCTCTTCTTTACTGAGATGTAAATAATTGAGGAAACTATCATCTATCTCTGCAGTCAGATGCGTAACTGAATTGTAATTAAACAGAGGTAGATGCATCTCCTTCTTAGGAGAGTCACAGCATCGGGTGCTGGGGATACCGTGTAGCCGCAGTGGCAGAAGCTGTGACATAGTGTAGCACAGTGCCAGCACTGAGATGCAGTGTAGACATACAGCCAGGAGCTGAGATGTAATGTAGCCACAGGACCAGGCAGCGGGGATACAGAGTAGCTGCAGTCTTTGCTCTCAAGAAGTTCAGTCTACGTAGATTTACATTACGATGTGTGTTGTGGAAGGTTTGTAATTCTGGCTAAATAAGCTCTGTGTGCTGAGGGTCGGTCCACCCCAATAGCCCAGTCCCCCTAACCTCTGTGCTGCTGCCATGGGTGGCTCAGCTCCCACTGCCCTTCCATCGTGCAGCAGGTTGGATCTTAGTTAATTGCACCCACCTCTTCTGCCTCCCTTAATGCACTTGGTCCACTTGGTGGCAAGAACTATGTCTCATGCATTTCTCTAGCCCTAGCACAGGGCCTGGCCATGCCAGGCCTGGTGAAAGTTGGATGGATGGGTAGATGGATGGAGGGATGATGGACGGGTGGAAGGATGATGGATGGATGGAGGGAGGGAGGGAGGGATGGGTGGATCATAGCTGAAAGTTGTGCCAAACTCATTCTGTTCCAGGCAGTGTTGTAAGCCCTTTACTAATGTCTCCTCCTATAACACTCTCTTGTTAAACTGGTAGCACTGGTAGTCTCTTTTGACAGACAAGGAAACTGAGGCACAGAGAGAGCAAGGCACGTGCTGAAGCTCACACAGCCAAGAGTGCTCTGTGACTCAGTTGGATGTGTCTGCCAAGCCGTCCTGGACGGGGGGGACCCCGAGACTCAGGCGCTGAGAGACAAGGCCCACCAGAGCGAGGGATGGTGGCAGGAGAGCTGGCACTGCCTCTGGCTCCAGGCCCGGGTCCGCCCATCTCTCAGGGGAGAAGACGGGTCCCTCCGACTGCCTGGCTGCTGCACCAGAGAGCGGTTCTTGAGATTGTCACCTCTCCCCACGCCTGCCTCTGCCTGGCACTGTTCACCACTCAGCCGTCAGCGCCGGGCACGTGTGCCAGGTTTTCACGCTGTGTAATGAAGGATTAAAAGCCTTCCCAAGCCTCACAGAGCCGTTTGACAATGGTCACATGGCCATTAGGTAGACAAATTGCTGGTTTCGTATTGAGCCCCTGAAGGGGGCTGGCATGTACAGTAGATGCCTCCCTGGTAATTTCAGCTTCCTTTCTTGTTGCAGCTCATGGGGACAGTTTGCTCCCCTCTGGGCCTTTTGCCACAATTCAGACAGGCCCTGGGTGTCCACACAGAGCCGAACCCCAAAGGGCCTGGGACTAACAACCCCACCCTTACGGGGCCAGCAGCCGCCGCCGAGGACGGGCCCTATCTCCAGCCGCAGCTGCTCTCCTCCGGGCGTGGTCTGCAAACCCTGCCCGCCCCGGACGCCGAAGCCCTAATCCTTTCCCTGTACGCTCAACTAGAACCGCTTCTGCCCACATACGCCCTCTGGGGTGCAGTGATTTTTCAGTGCGTGTGCGTGGCACTCCAGCACAAAATCCTGAACGTGGTGGAAAGGGAGCTATTGATGTGAGCTGTTAGGAGGCAGAATCGCGCATAATTTCCTGGTGCTGAGTTCCTGGAAAGCAAACAGCTGGCGATTAGAGCAGATTGGGAGTTCAGGGTGAAGGGGAATGGGCTGGATTTTGGTTCTTGCTTGCAAACTTTGGGTTTGGGCTCCAAAGCAGTCTTTGCTTCCTCACCCCAGCTCTGCCCTCAGATCTGTCCCGCCCCACCCCTTATTTAAGTCACAGAACTGTAGGCGGCATTCACGCCCTGTCTGGCTTTGCCCCCACGTTCAGCCCACTGCCCGGTGGGTGCCCTGCCCACGCGTCTCTACTCTGTCCACTGCTCCCCGTGCCCACGGACGAACACGATGATTTCACCCCTTTCCCTCTGCCTGGCCTCCCCCAGCCCCCCCGCAGCCCAGCCCTGCAGGTGAGGTGCACCTGCCCCTCCAGATTCCGTCTCACTCTCTGCTTTTGCCCTCTCTGTTCGGTCTCGCTGCCCTTGCTAGAGCCCTCCACCCCCTCGTCCTGCTCCCCGGGGTCTCCGCAGAGGCAGCCCCCCAGCCTGGAGCTCCCCGGCCCTCTCTGCAATCTGTCACCTCGTCAGGCCCTCCCTGATGCCTGGTGGCCAGTGTCCTCAGCATTGGTCTCCTTGAACTTGGGTGCTTACACGGCAGCTCCCACATTTTTTCATGAGTATTGGGTCAGTCTTGTTCTCCCTGCACCCGACCAAGTTCCAAAAGGCAGGGTCAGGCTTGTTTTTGCCAATTTGATTTTGTACCCTCAATTTGTCCTTAAACCCCCACAACCAGAGCTGGAGGAGACCCAGCAGTGCACGGGCTAGCTCAGTGATCTGGTCTCAGAAGACCGCCTGGGAAATAAACATGCCATTTCATTTCATTTTTATGCTATACGATAAAGTGATTTTAAGTGATAAATATTTCATTCCAGATATTGGTCTATGATTGAAAGATGCGTATTGATGTGCTCACTGCCCTCTCCTCAGATGGATGGATGGATGGATGGATGGATGGATGGATGGATGGATGGATGGATGGAGGGATGGAGGGATGGGGAGATAGGTGGATGGAAGGAGGGGGTGGGGGAAGAGAAACCTCTCTATATTCTGTATAACATATATATAATCTCTATGATGACGATTATTTATTTTCGCCCATTTAGCAAGTAAAGCCTGGTGCTAATTCCCCGTAATACTTGGTAAATTTCTTGTTTGCCTAATTGTCAATTGCAAGCAGGAAAACTCACATTAGGACTGGTTTGGGGTTATATGATCACATCAAAAATAGCCCCCAAACCACTTCCATCATCTTGCATGTTACATTTTCAAAATCAGCCAGCTGGTTCTCGTTTTCTATCTTTTGTGACTTGTTTCTACATGGTGACATAGAGGGGTGGCTTCAGACTGCTTTTCCCGGGCTCCTCCCCCACCTGGGGAACAAACAGCAGGTGCGAGCGGGGCTCACTCTCCGCCGGTGTGCACGCACATCAGACTATAATCGCCGCCGCCGTTCCTCCAGTTTTGTCTAAATAACCTTTTTGTTTTAGAGCAGTTTTAGGTTTGCGGTATTATTGCAAAATTAGCACAGAAAATTCCCATGTACCCCACACCTATTATAGTCTCCCCTGTTTTTCCCATTTTACATTAGTGTGGTACATTTATCACAGCTAATGAGCCAAAGTTGGCCCATTTTTACTAACTAAAGCCCGCAGGGTATGAGGACGCGCTTGGGGGTTTTGCCTAATGTCCTTTTCCGCTCCTGGCCCCCTCCAGAAGGCCATGTCACCTTGAGTGGTCCTGTCTCTCCGGGCTCGCTCAGACTTCCCTGGTGCTCGCGAGGCATTCTGCAGACTGGCCCTCAGCTGGAACCTTCTCCCCGGGACGGGCTGGCATTATCCGTGTGGGGCAGGAAGACCACAGAGGTGAAAGCCATTGTCATCACGCCGTATCAAGGGCACCTGCTGTCACTGTTGGGGTTGACCTTGGTCACCCGGCGGAGGGAGGGCTCGTCGGGTCCCTCCACCGCAGTCTCACTTGCTGCCCTTTTGAACGCCGCTGTTTGAAGTCCTGGAGATGCTTAATGGGCTGTCGAAGGTTTCAGGTCAGAACCATCGATCTGTGAAACGCGAGACCATCCTCGGCTGACTTTGCTGAGCTCTCCCCGTCCCGGGCTCCTCCCTAGCCAGCGCTTTCGCCCGGCGTGCCCCATGCTACCGACGGTTCGCTGTGGTTACAGATTAAACAACATATGACTAAGAGGAAAAACAACGTGAAACTCTCCCTCGGCCAAAGCTCTGTGGGCGGCTACGTTTTCGGCTGAGTGATAAGCTGAGTCTTGACCTCAACTGGCCACGTGGTACACCCACAGAGGGTCCCCAACTTCCATTTCAAAGGGAGAAATATTTAAATAATTATGTTACTGATTTTAAGAGTCACTGGAGCCAGCGTTTTTCTGCTTTTAAAGAGGCTAATGAACATCCTGGGTCCCCTCCAGGGACCCCTGAATGAGACAGCCAGGCCCGAGCTCCTCCCTGTGTTGGTTCAGAGAGGTTGAGTGATGTTCCTAAGGTCACACAGCAGTCTGGTGGCAGGAATGCACGTGCTGATTCCAAGTCCAGCATTCTCTCTCCTCTACTCCCAAATTGACCAGGGAGGTTAAGGTCTAAGGATTATTATCTTTGAAAACCCCTTAAGCAGGCCATATTGGAGATCGACCTTTAAAAATAGGTCCAGCACCTCGAGTTTCCTCCTGCCTTAGAAGAGACGCCACCTCCGCAGCTGGGTGCCGTTCTAGGCTTGGGTTTGGAGGGCAGATTGCGTGTGAAACGCCACGCAGGGCAGCTTGAACACGGGGATGGCGGGCGTGGGGTGCTGTCCCCATGCTGGGAGGCACCAGGGCATGGGAGCTTAATGGGGAACAGCGGGTCCCCTCTCTGCTCAGGTGCCTCTGGGCATCCACTCCCCGGGTGGTGGGTGGTGGGTGGTGGGTGGTGGGTGGTGGGCGGAACCACTTGCAACGCTTGAAGTTTTGCTTTTGTCACTGTCCTTGCGGGAGAAAGCAGCCATTTTTGCGAGATCTGAATACGTTCGCCGCGCTCGCAGGGACACTGTGGGCGGCCCCAAAACACGCCCTGCGCTGGTTCGTGTTTGATACTTCATTTCATTCTGGCTTTTTACAAACGACCCTGCCTGTCCACCCCCATCAAAGGTTACAGCCAGGCTATACATGTGGGTAATATGCAAGAAAATAGCTTAAGTTAACAACAAGATGAAAGAAAAAAAAATGAAAGATGCCAAGGAAGGAGCTAGAGGGGCCAGGAGGGCCCAGGCCCACGGCAGGCAGAGCTCCGCTTGGGCTCCGAGGGGCCCGGCCCGCTGCACCCACAGGCCACAGAGCCACGAAGTGAAAATGGAGCCGAGGCTCAGGAGAGCCTCTCCCCAGCCACTACCCCACAGCGGCCCCAGGGCCTTTGCACGAGCATTCTCCCGCCTCTGAGCACGCTCTCCTCCACGTCTGCTCCTTCTCTTGGCTTAAACGTCTCCTGAACAGAGAGACCCTGCAGGCTCACTCTGTCCAGCTAGCAGTGTCCATCAGCCACCGTCCCAACCCCTGTTTCTCTCCTTCACAGCACTGACCACACTGGGTAATTAGACGTTTTAAATCGGGGTGTAATTTACATACAGTGAAATGCCCAGATCCCAATGGAATGATTCAGTCAATTTTAATACAAATCCACTCATCTGCGTAACCTATGCCCCATTAAGATATAGAATATGGCCAGGCGCGGTGGCTCACGCCTGTAATCCTAGCACTCTGGGAGGCCGAGGCGGGTGGATCGCTCGAGGTCAGGAGTTCGAGACCAGCATGAGCAAGAGCGAGACCCCGTCTCTACTATAAATAGAAAGAAATTAATTGGCCGACTAAAACTATATAGAAAAAAAATTAGCCGGACATGGTGGCGCATGCCTGTAGTCCCAGCTACCCGGGAGGCTGAGGCAGGAGGATCGCTTGAGCCCAGGAGTTTGAGGTTGCTGTGAGCTAGGCTGACGCCACGGCACTCACTCTAGCCTGGGCAACAGAGTGAGACTCTGTCTCAAAAAAAAAAAAAAAAAAGATATAGGATATTTCCATCACCCCAGAGAGCAGCCTCTGGCCCTTCCCCATCAAGCCCCCCACTTGTTCATCACCACGGCATAATCATGTCTGTTCTGGAACTTTGTAGAAATGAAAGCACGTGGTATGGGCTTTCCTTGTCCACCGCAGTGTCTTGGCGCTCAGCAGTCACGTGTTCCTGTTTATGCCGAGTGTGCCCACGGCACCACGTGCCCGTGTGGGTGTCCCTTCTCCTAGAAAGACGCCGCGGCTGTTTTCAGTTTGCAGCCGTCATAAATGAGGCTGTCGGGAACAAAGCGTGCTGTGGGCAGGTGCTCTCGCGCCGCTGATAAACCCCTACGACTGGCGTTGCTGGGCCGTGGGGTGCACGTGGGTCTGGATGCTCGAGAAACTGCCGGGCAGTTTGCCGGGGTCCTTTACCACATTCGTGCCCACCGGCAGCATCTGAGAATCGTAATCCGATTTCAGTCTATAAACGGCAGGTGGAAAAGGACCGTGACCCTTTTGTTGGTCACTGGCACGTAGTGGGTGCTCGGCAGCCATTGGCTGCATGAATGAGGTCTCTGTACCGCAGCTTTTTTCCCTGCAGCCATTTCTCCCACACGCCTTGCTGGAGATCGAGCAGGTTGGGGTCCCTATCCTTTTGTGAAAGTACAGACAGTGGGAGCAAGAAGGAAGGCTATCACCTGTCCACTTGGGACACCCTGGAAAGTGTCTGATAACACGCGGGGTTCCCCTGGCCCCGGGACAAGGGGTAGGCGGGCCCCAGACTGTGCCCTGCAGGGCATGGCCACAATGTTGCATTCTGAAAAGGGTCTGCGCCAGGTGTAACCAGATGCTTCCTCCTGCCAAGATAAAGTCCTAGGAAGGAACTCACAGAGGACTTCCCCCGAGACAGCTTCTGTAACTGTACCTGAGTGAGAGCACTTGTCGCGCGGAGATATCGGAGTGAGGAGACGGCTGCACAAAACGAGCCCTTGGAAAAAATGGATCAATAGGTCTCCTTTCTGCCAGTAGTTAGCTAGATGTTTAGGAAAATGGAATGCGTCCCCTGCTTCGTGGGGGACCGTTTGTCGGTGAGTTCTCAAGAGGGAGAGGCGTGCCCCCCATCAGCCCAAAAGTCATGTAAGGCCATTAGAGAGCGTTTTAAAAGAAGGGGCCTAATAAGCATTTGAAAAGACGCTCAAGTGTATTAGTCATCGGGAAATGCAAAGCGAAACCACCTGCGATGCCATCACACACCCACCAGAGTGGCCAGAACGCAAAACAGGCTGCTCCTCGGCGGGCAGTGGCTGGAACGCACTTTACGCAGAATGTGCAGTGCACAAGGAGGCCTACGTGCTCATGGGCAGTTGGGGATGAGGACACCGTGCCAGTCCCTTGTGTTCGCGAAAGAGAACACATCGGCAGGAATGAGCTCTCACCATCCAGGGCCACCACTCAAAGTGTATTAGTTAGCTTTTGCTGTGTAACAAAGGACTTCAAACCCTAGTGGCTTAATGCAATACATATTTATTACCTCAGTTTCTCTCTGTGGGTCAGAAATGCAGCAGTGGCCCAGCTGGGAGATTCTGGCTCAGGGTCTCTCACGAGGTTTCCAGTCAAGATGTTGGCCAGGGCTGCAGTGTCATCTTAAGACTCAACCGGGGCAGGAGGGTCCACCCCACCAAGACGGTGCACTCCTGCGGCTGGTGGGCAGGAAGCCTCAGTTCCTTGCCTCACGGAGCCCTCCCAGGGAGCCACTTAGGAGCCCTCACAGCCTGGTGGCTGGCTGCCCCCAATGCCAGTCGCCCAGGACAAAGCAAGGAGGTGGCTGACATGCTTTGCGAACCAGTTTCAACAGTCAAACACTGTCACTTCCGCCCCATTCTATCGGTTAGAAGTGAATTACTGAGTCCAGCCCACACTGAAGGGCAGCGGGACTGGGCTCCACCTTTGGGATGAAGGAGTCTCGAAGAATTTGTGGGGATATTTTGAAACCACCTGCAAAAAGCTCCGGGGACAGCCAGTCCTGGGTGCTTCATTTGGCTTAGAGGCTGTGGCCAACTCTAAGACAGAACCAACTGTCCCTGGGCTGGATCCAGTCAGAGAGTGGCCTTGTGACCACCAAGACCAGCAGGTGGCCTGTCCCTGCGAGCCCTAGGACCTCCTGGGTGTCGGCCACCATGGCCCCTCTCGGGGCGCTCAGGGTCACCCCCTGTAACCGCTGCACGCCCAGGCCTGGGCTCATGGGAGAGTCCGGGCCACACTCATCCTCTCCCACGGGGTGTGGCATGGGCAAGGTTTCTGAGGCACTAAGACATTTTTAGATGCCAAGTCTGACAAAGCGTCTCACCGAACTTCCTCAGGCATTTGCGCCTCGGCAGGGTGTCGGGAGTGAGTGAGTGCGGTCACAAAGGCAGACGGATCCCTCGGTTGCTGGGAGGGTCGTGTAGGAAACTGGTCCGCGCTAAGTAGGTCAAAAGAGAAAAGCCACCTGCAGCAGTTGTCCGTCGCTGCACGGCGAACCTCCCCAGAACTTAGCGGCTTCAGACAACGACCGTGTTCTGTAGCTCGTCGGGCCATGGGTGAGCCGGGCGGAGCTGGCGGGCTCGCGTGCCTGGGGTCAGCGGCGGGTCGGCGGGGGCCGGCTGGCCGCGGTGGCCGTGCTCAGTGATGGGTGGGCTGGGTGACGGGGTGATGTGTGTCTTGTCCTCCAGCAGGCAGGCCCGGCTCCTTCCCATGGCAGGGGCGGTGCCTAAGCGAGAGCAGAAGCAGCCACGGTCCCTTGAGACCTGTCCCTTTGCCCCATTCTCTTGGCCAAATCAAGTGACAAGGCCAACCCAGACTCGGGGGACAGAGTGCCCTGTCTCTTGATGGGAAGAGCCACACAGTGACGTGTTGAGGGTGTGGAGAGAGGAGAAGGCGTGGGAGAACTGCGGCCTTGTTTTGCAGTTGGCTGCACTTGTGATCCGGGCTTGATTCTGAAAGAGATGCGTGCTAGAACTCAGCGCTCCTGCCCACCGACAACTCTCTAAAAATTAAAAAAGGGTGCCTTTGCAATGGGATTCACACAGCACCTGTCTCAAACCCATGGCCAAGGTCCCCGCATCCAATGGCGACACGTTAACGGCAGCCTCATTCAAGTCCAGAACAAGTCAAGGGTGCCCTGGCCGTCTCTGCCATTCATCAATGACCTGAAAGTTCTAGAATGTGCCACCTGGCAGGAAAATTAAATTATAATTCTTTAAAGAGGGAAATAAAATGATCACCAGTTGACGATGACAGGATGGCCTACCTGAAAAATGCCCAGGAATTGGCAGAACCCAGCTCGAACTGAAAGGAGGGCTCAGGAGTGAGGCCAGAGGCTAAATCGCTCTCCAGAGTGGGCGTGTGGCCTGAACAGGTGCAGCTAGCTAGAAATTATCTTAATAAAAGGCCTAATTCAGAAGAGCAGGGAAAGAAGTAGAAATACCCTAGCAATAAACTGTAGAGAACTAGAATACCAGCATGAACAAAACTGCACAGTTCTACTGAGGGAACAAAAAATTTTTTTTGGAGAGGATATTTAAACTGTTCTCAAATTCAAATGGAAGATACAGCTTGGGAAACAGCTTTCAAGAAACTTTGGGGGAGGTGGAGTATCAATACGTCATCAACTGGGAACCGACCACCACTGGGGGAAAAGCAAACCTCCACCCCTGACACCATAGCCCCAAACACGACGGTGAGTTCCAGACAAATTATAGATTTTAGTGTAAAAAGTAAAATCATAAATATTCTAGAATAAAATAAGATGGACATTTATGTTATCTTGGAGAAAGATTTTTCTGAGCAGAAAATTAAACCCCAAAACTGTAGAGCAAAAACCCTTTAATTTTTGCAGATTAGGAAAAAAAAAACACCTTAAACAAAATATAAAGAAAAATAAGGAGGCCAAGGCAAGAGGATTGCTTGAGGCCAGGAGTTCTAAACCAGCCTGAGCCAAAAATAAGATCCAGTCTCTACTAAAAATAGAAAAGAAAAAAGAAATTAGCCGGCATGGTGGTTGTACCATGTATACCTGTTGTCCCAGCCACTTGGAGGCTGAGGCAGGAGGATCGCTTGAGCCCAGGAGTTTGAGGTTGCAGTGAGCTATGATGATGCCACTGCACTCTACTCAGGGTGACAGAGCCAGACTCTGTCTCAAGCGGGAGACAGGGTAATTATGTGCCAAATATTCAATAAAGAATTGTTTTTGTCACTCTAAAATAGACCTATTTACAGATCAATTGAAAAACCAAAAGACCAACATACCCATTGGAAAATTGGCACAAGACCAAAATAAGCAACTTACCCTTCAAAAGGCTAAATATCTAGAAAAGATAGCCTTGCTAGTAATCAGAGAAATGCAAATGACAGCATCTGAGATGTCTTTTTTTGCCCATCAAATTGGTGAAACTGATCCATCTCCCGGTGGCTGGCCCTGTGGAAAATGAGCTCTTTCACAAACAGCTCCTGGCTCTGACGTGGCCCATTGGTCTAGGGACAGCTTGGCAGTGTGTCATCATTACTTCCCCACAGATTTGTCGTGAAGCTGCTGTGAGCAGGGCACTCTTGTAGGAAAAACCTTCTCTTCCATAGCCCTCCCCAGGCCATGGGGAGCTTAACCTGTGCTGGGAGGACGGTGGTCAGCTGAGCCTCTCACCCTGCCTCCAGCGCTTAGCATAGGGCCAGGGCTTAGGAAATTGTTGGAGGACGGATGGATGGGCATGTAGATAGATGGGTGGCTGGATAGATGGTTGGATGGATGGATGGATGGATGGATGGATGGATGGATGGATGGATGAGCATGTAGATAGATGGGTGGATAGATGGATGGATGGATGGATGGATGGATGGATGGATGGATGGATGGGCATGTAGATAGATGGGTGGCTGGATTGATGGTTGGATGGATGGATGGATGGATGGATGGATGGATGGATGGATAGGTGGATGGATGGATGGATGGATGGATGGATGGATGGATGGATGGATGGGCATGTAGATAGATGGGTGGCTGGATAGATGGATGGATGGATGGATGGATGGATAGATAGATGGGTGGGTGGAAGTTTAGGTGGATGGTTGGGTGAACAGATAGGTAGGTGGGAGGTGGGAGGTTGGGTGGATGGATGGCCAGATGAGTGGGTGGATGGATAGATAGATGGATAGGTGGATGGTTGGATGGGTGGATGGATGGATGGATGGGTGGATGGGTGGATGGTTGGGTAGATAGATGGATGGGTGTGTGGGTGGAAGTTTAGATAGATGGTTGTGGATGGTTGGGTGAATAGATAGGTAGGTGAGGAGGTGGGAGGTTGGGTGGATGGATGGCCAGATGAGTGGGTGGATGGATAGATAGATGGATAGGTGGATGGTTGGATGGGTGGATGGATGGATGGATGGGTGGATGGGT
Source organism: Microcebus murinus (assembly GCF_040939455.1). NCBI lineage: Eukaryota > Metazoa > Chordata > Mammalia > Primates > Cheirogaleidae > Microcebus > Microcebus murinus. The sequence continues at coordinate 9,812,812 of NC_134107.1, forward strand.
GGATGGTTGGGTAGATAGATGGATGGGTGTGTGGGTGGAAGTTTAGATAGATGGTTGTGGATGGTTGGGTGAATAGATAGGTAGGTGAGGAGGTGGGAGGTTGGGTGGATGGATGGTCAGATGAGTGGGTGGATGGATAGATAGATGGATAGGTGGATGGTTGGATGGGTGGATGGATGGATGGATGGGTGGATGAGTGGATGGACAGGTGGATGGATAGATGGATGGTTGGGCAGATAGAGTGAATAAAACAAATGTTTACCACTTGATCCAATCTCTCCAATCCTAGAAATGTATCTTAAGGAATTGATTAAGCAGGTAGGCAAAGAATGGTTCACATAGAAGAGTAAAAAGGTGGAAGCCACCTAGGCACTCACCAGTGGGGGCTGAGTGACTCCCTGCAGACACCCTAAAAGGAACAGTGTGAGGCTGTTGTATCCTGGCCCTCAGCTCCTGCCCCGTTCTCCCAGCCTCCATGTGCCGGCCATGGGGGCTCTCCCCATTTCTGGATGGATCTGGGCACAGTCCCCTGTCCAGACCACCCCCCAGGCTCCTCCTTCTGCCTGAGCTGAGTTTCCCTCTGCACGGACACTCTGCTCCTCCCTCCCAACACCTTCCCCGAACCCAGGATCCCGGGAGGGGCTCCCTCGCTGGTCCCTGCAGCCCCAGGTCCCCCGGTGGGACACTCATCCCGTGGTGGCCTCGCCACCCTTCACCCCACCAGACTGGAGCTCCACGTGGGCAGGGCTGTGTTCCCGCCTTGTTGGCCAGATGTTTACTGAGCATCTGGTTCACGCTAGACACGGGGTTGACGGCGGTGAGTAAAGTAGACGTGGTCCAGAACACGATTCAGTGAGAGAGGAAGAGAGTGTGAGTAAAGAGAACAGACTGTAAAATGCCACCGTTATTAATAGTTATAACGGCTCACATCTGTGTGTGTGAGGACACGCCAGACACTTCCACGTGCGCTCGTACGTGGGCCGTCTCTTCGCTTGTGATTGAACCCTCCCAGGGAGGTGCAGCTACCTCCCCGTTTTACAGATGAGGGCGCGCTGAAGGTCGCAGGGCTGTGAAGTGGTGGGGTCAGGTCCAAATCCACGAGGCGGGGTCACTCGCTTCGCAGCACTGCAGGGCACTCTGGGACGACGCTATGAGAGAAGGTGTCGAGACGCTGCGTGGCCTCCTCTGGTTCCTAGGGCTTGGAACCATGGGCTGCACGGGGCTGCCCCGAAAAGTGCCAAGCAGCAATAGAAACATCCGTTTTGCGACTGCCCTGGTCTCTCCCAGACTTAGCAAACAATCCTGCCGTGCTGCCGGGAGAGGTTGAACATGGGGGGCCCAAGGGAGGCTGACTTCCACCAGCAGGTCTGTGCACAGCCCTCGACTCATGGAATTAGAGTAAATTCTCGTTGTGAGTGCATTATGATTGCCACCGCTGGCTACTGAATGCCTCTTTAGTGTGTAGAACTTTATTATGGGTTTGCCATCCCATTTACTCCTCACAGCATCCTTCAAAGGTAGGTGTCATTATCCTCATTTTGCAGGTAAAGCAGCTGTGGTTCAGAGAGGTTAAGTAACAAGGCGAAGGTCACACAGCTTGCTCTGACACATCACCATAAGGCTTTCCTTTGCCAGCTTCAGAACCAGGGAGGAGAGGACATGTTGTTTAAAATGTCAATTTTTTTTTAAAAGTACTTATTGGCACACTGTCCTGAATTATTCTAGGACACATCTGTGAGAAATTCTTATGGTTTGAAATCTCCACTGCTCTGTGGAGTCAGCCGAACATGGCCTCATTGTTGATCTTCAGATGCATATTTTTAGTGCGAGGTGGGTTGTGTTTATTTTTTTTGATGAATAGCAAAACGAGGTTTCTATAAATACAGCCGTGGCTTCCCCCTCTCGTTTTATTTCCCGTGCACGATTCACAAGTGAGGGGACCAATCGAGTGAGCTCGCCAGCTCCAAAGAATTCCGCATGGAAAGTTTCCGTCAGTGACCGAGAAGGGACAGTCTGGTCCCCAGAGTGCTTCTCCACGCTAAGGACTCGAGGCTCCCTGTTGAGAGCAAGCGTCCATCCTGTCCGGTAGAGGACTTCGATCGTGTTTAGCGATGATCGTGTGCGGGGGCTACCACGCAGGAGCTGTTTCTCTTTCACCTGACAGCCATGCGCTTTTTGAACTGAGAACAACTGTAGCCCAGGTGATAAATCCATCTCCGCTTTCCGGTCTGTGAGATGGTTTGTCCCAGCGTGGGGTCAGTGCCAACACTCCCCCCCTAACCCCCGAGATCTGCAAGCTCTGGGCCAGCAGTGTGACCGATGAGGCCGCCAAAGATTGCATTCCTGGGAAGAGACACTTTCAGTTCTCACCTGCACGTAGACAAGCCCTGGTCCCTAAACACTGTCTGTCCCCTGAGCCATCTCGGAGGTGAGGACACCCACCCGTGTCCCTGCAGGGCAACCTTCCCACCTGTGCGCCATGCCCAGCAGGCAGCTGGTGCTCGGGGAGCTGGGCATCTGCTTTGATGCTAGAACTCTCTCGCACCCAAGCCCGTGTTCCAGTCGTCAGCCTTGTTCTCCCTGCCATCATCTCATGTGATCCCTCCTGGCCTCTTCCTGCCTGCCTAAATCTCTCCCATATCTGAACCGGACCCCGCCCTGTTAAGAGATCTTGCGAGTCCAAGGACGTCCTGCAGGGGGCGCACTGCAAGGTTCACACCCTCCCATCTCTGCACAGCGTCCCAGCTCCCTTGCACCGACCCTTGACTATAAATTCGGATCCCTCTACGGGCCTTTATTTAGCTCCTTTAAAAATTATTACGGTTAAAAAAACCCGCAAAATTTACCATTTTAACCATTTTAAATGTGCAGTGCAGTAGTATTAGCTACATGAACAGTGTTTTGCAGCAGATCTCTAGAAATTTCTCATCTTGCAACACTGCAACTCCACACTCCTGAAAGAGCAACTTACCTCTTGTCCTCCCTCAACCCCTGGCGAACACCCTTTTACTTTCTGTTTCTGAGAGTTTGATTGCTTTAAATACCTCCCATAAGTGGAATCCTACAGTACCTGTCTCCTCGTGTCTGGCTTATTGTATTTGGCGTAACGTCCTCAAGGTTCATCCAAGTTGTAGCATATTGCAGAATGTTTTTTCCTTTTTAAAGCTGGATAATACTCCATTGCGGGCGTGTCTGTATCTCGCGCTTTGCTCATCTGTTTGTCTGTCAGTGACACGTGGGTTGCGTCTACCTCTTGGTCGTTGCAAGCAATGCTGCCGTGAACACGGGTGTGCAGATATTTCTTCAGGACCCTGCTTTCAGTTCCTTTGGATTTATAGCCAGCAATGGGCTTGCTGGATCATATGATCACTCTCTTTTTAATTTTTAGAGGAAGCTCCGTACTGTTTTCCACAGCAGTTGCATTATTTTTGATCCCCACTGACAGCGCACGAATGCTTCAATTTCTCCATGTCCTCACCAACACTTGTTATTTTATGGTGGCCGTCCTAATGGGTGTGAACCGGTATCGCACTGTGGTTTTGGTTTGCATTTCTCTGATGATTGGTGATGTTGAACGTCTTTTCATATGCTTATTGGACATTCGTCTATCTTCTTAAGACAGATATCTATTCAATTCTTTTGCCCATTTTTAAATCAGAATGTTAGTTTTTTGTTGTTGTTGTTGTTTTTGACTTGTAGGAGTCCTTTACATATTCTGGATATTTCTGGATATTAACCCCTTATCAAATACATGGTTTGCAAATATTTCTCCCATTCTGTAAGTTGCCGTTTTACTCTGTTGATTATTTCTCTTGCTGTGCAGAGTGTTTAAGTTTAATGTCGTCCCATTTGTCTAGTTTTGCATTTGCTGCCTGTGTTTTTGATGTCATATCTGAGAAATCACTGCCCGACCCAGTGTCATGGAGCTCTTGTCCTGTGTTTTCTTCTAGGAGCTGTATAGCTTCGGTTCTTAGAATTAAGGATTTTCATCCATTTTGAGCTAATTTTTGCACGTGGTTTAAGGTGGGGCTCCAGCTTCGTTCTTCCGCCCGTGGCTAGCCGGTTTCCATCGCGGTTTGCTGGGAGTCCGTCCTTTCCCACCGTGCAGCCTGGGCCCTCCTGCCGGAGACCGTCTGACTGCATACGTAGGCGTCTATTTGGGGCTGATTTTTTCCTCCATTGGCCTTTATGCCGGCACCAACTGTTCTACTCCTTTAGCTCTTCTTAAAAGATTGTGATATTTGCCTTCCCTCTGGCAATACGTGTCTTAAGCTGCTTCAACTTTTCCCCTAACTTTGAAGGAAGCAAATGCCCTTCAGATCTGGCGGCACACGGTGGCCACGGAGACCTCTCGAAGGGAGCCTGTGCCAGCCAGCCTGCCGCCCAGGCCCCTGGTGGGAGCCGACGCTCCCTGCCCCGTGGAGTGAGGGCTCCCTGGCCTCTCCGGGACAGAGCACGGTGCCCGGAACCCCACGTGGGCACAGCACCCCTGCCCTGTGTCCCGCACGTCTGGGCGTGCAACGGAGGGTTAGCGTGGCCCAGCCGCGGGTCTCCAGCGAGACCAGGCGCGTCCGCATGAGGTTGGCCTTGGGCCCCGGCCGTCTCTTGGGAACGGACTCCGCAGGCGTGTCCCACACGTGTCCCGCTCGCCTGGAGATGACGGCGCGTCCCGGGCAGGCTTTACATTATCTCCCCCTCTTAACTCCCAGCAGATCTCACGCCAGCTGGGAAAGCACAGGCCAAAGGTGCGCAGTGGCGTGGCTGCCCTGTGCCGCCACGTGTCGTGGGAGCCCACGGACCAGGGAGGCTCTGCGTTTGCACGAGCCCTTTGGAGCATTCCCGAGTGTGTGAGGGCAGCGTCTCCGTCTCGGGAGAGACGGGAACGGCTCTGCCAGACGGGAGCCGGAAACTCTCAGAGGATGCGGGTGAGCCGCGCCACGAAATCAGAGACACTCCGGCAGCACCGGGTCCTCTGACAGACGCCGCTGCTGCTTGTCTGACCCCAGCGAGCTCGTCCTTCCCTGGGCTCAGGTCTCCAACCCCACAGGGGCCAACCGAGCCCAAGGGCGGGGGAGGAAAGGAACTGGAGATGAAAAGGCCGCTGTGTGTTCCTACAAAGGAATGCCTGGGGCTGGGTACTTTACAAAGCAAAAAGGTCTGTGTGGCTCACGGTTCTGGTGGCTGGAAAGTTCAAGCCGGGCATCTGTGCCTGGGGAGGGCCTCTGGCCGCCTCCGCTCTCACGGAAGGTGAAGGGGGCTGGGTGTGCAGAGATCACCCGGCAAAGAGGAGGCAAGAGACAGGGGAGGGGAGATCCTGGGGTCTATTACAGCCACTTCTGGGGGAGTTGACAGAGGGACAGCTCAGCCACTCCCCCCAGGGCATTGATCTATTCATGAGAGATCTGCCCCCAAGACCAAAACAGCTTCCCAAGGCCCCACCTCCCACAGCGGGGGTCACATGTCAACCTGAGTTTGGAGGGACAGATGCCTTTGTCCTAAACCACAGCAAGGCTCCGCCCCAGGTGCGGGAGCCCTGCCCACGCCCCCAGCCGGCCCGCTCTGCCTCCACCCGCACCCAGCCACAGACAGGAAGCTGGGCCCAGGGCAGGGGCTGCAGGGAGGCCTGGGATGGTCACGGCCTGGAGGAAAACGCACTGTCACCAGACAGACAGACAGACAGACAGACACCCAAGCAGCAAGAGACTCAGGTGGGGGGAGGCCCACAGGCTCTATGCGGTCCCTCCGACACTCACCGCCCCGTGGGCGGGTCCTGGTCCTTGCTGCCCCTCTGCAGGGCGTGCTCCTCGGGTGAGCGGCACAGCCCACCCTGCCCTGCACGGCCTCAGAGACGCCCCCAACCTCCCGCCCTCTGAGGGCCTCCCCCTTCTCTCATGCCCACAGGACTTGCTGTGTGCTTCAGCCGCCGTTGCCACGGCCGCCACTGGGACGGAAGCTCGCAGGGACTGTCTGTCTTGCTCGCCGCGCACCCCGGTGCCTAGACTGGTATCTGCACACAGTAGGCGCTCTGTGAATGCAGATTAAACGTATGGCAGAGGTGCCGGCTGCCATGGAGCGGCAGGAGGTCTGGCATGCGGCGTTGGAGGGGCTCGGGGGGCCTGGCCACAGGCAGGGCGAGCAGGGGCAGGCAGAGAGGGGCAGGAAGGGTGTTCAGGCGGAGGGAACAGCATGTGCAAAGGCCTTGGGCGGGGTAGACAGCAGGCTGGAGGAACTGGCAGACGTGGAGCTGGGCCGGGGTAGGGCAGGGGAGGGCGGCGGAAAGTGCCCTTCGGGAGCAATGCAGGTGTGGGATCTCAGTGCCTCGAAAGCCAGGTGAGGAGGTGGGGACCCACCCCCGCCTCTGCCAGTCCGACCTTGACATTTATAGAGGATCTAATTCTATAACCCCCTGGGCTTCTGGTGCCCACGACAGCCACTGCCCTGGCAGGTGCCCGCTGCCCGCACACCCAGGACACAGGGACCGGAACCATTCCACATCACTCGCTCTGATGCTGGGGTCATGTCCTTCCTCCTCTTTCGATAAATTCTTGTTTCCCCCCTTTCCATATAGCTGGCCTCAAGTAGGCCTTCTAAGACAAATGTGTAATAGGAGTATTTTCTAGGTGTTTCCAAATATTAGCACTTATAGAACATAAATATTTAAAGAAGTCCACCGTTTGCCTCATCGATGAAAGCCTCGGAAGTGTATTCTTAGGTCATTCCCTAAAAACCAGCAGAGCACGGAGCGCTGACTCATTCTTGCAGTGTTGGCGCGCCTCAAAGGCTCAGTAGGTGGTTATGATGGCACAGTTGTAAATAGAACTGTTACTTGTCGAAGGTATGTGTACTCGGGATTGATATCCACTCACCAATCCACCTGTTCATAAATTCATTTCTCCATCCATTCCTCCAACCAACCACCCATCCATTCATCCATTCTTCCATCTACTTTCATCCGCCCATCCAGCCATTTATTATTTCATCCAACCACCCCTCCATTCATCTATCTGTCTATTCATCTGCCCATCCATCCCTTGCTTATTCCATCCATCCCTCCATTCATCTGTCCATGTATTCATCCATTCTTTTGTCTGTCTATTCATCTACCCATCCATCCATTGCTTGTTCCATCCATCCATCCCTCCATTCACCTGTCCATCTATTCATCCACACATCCATTCATCCATCCGTTCTTTTGTCTGTCTATTCATCCATCCATCTATCTTTTCATGACAGTGAGCGCCGTGATCCCACTGGAGAACAAGACCAACCCTGTCCTCAGGGAGTTCACAGTCTGGTAGGGAAGACAGTCAGTAGGCAACAATATTTCATTTGTTTCTAACTGGAACAGTTGCAATGAAGGAAGAGCAGGTGTTTTGAGCAGTTTACACCAGAAGGATCTGACCCAGCTTGGGATCAGGAATACCTTCCTACTGAAAACAAAACAAAACAAAACAAAAAAACACATGTTTAAGCTGGGACCTGAAGGACGAGTAGGAGCTTGCCAGGCAAAAACATGGAGAAAGTGTTTTAGGAAGAGGAGCCAGCAAGTGCAAAGGCCCTGAGGCAGGAAGGTGCTTGGCATGTCCAAGCAGCTGAAGCAAGATTGGCGTAGCCACAGTGGAGTGGTCCAAGGCTAGAGAGGCCAGCAGCGGCCAGACCATGCCAGGTCTTCAAGGCCACATTACAGATGTGGACTTCAAAAGCAGACAAGAAGCCAGGAAAGAATTGCAAACAACTGGGCCATACCAGACTCGCCTTTTCTTAATGACCATTTAATGGCATCCGTCACACATAGAGGAAAGTGCACGTGTTCTAAACGTGCACGCGCTGGTCTGCCAGGGCTGCCCTAACAGAGCCCTGCAGACTGCGAGTTGCAGACAGCATGCATGTTCTGTCCTGCGGGCCTGGAGGCTGGAAGTCTGCGGTCAGGGTGCCGCCAGGGATGGTTTCTGCCGAGGCCTCTCTCCTTGGCTTCCAGATGGCCACCTTCCTCCTGTGTCTTCGTGTGGCCTCTTCTCTGTACGTGTGCCTTTTCCTCTTCTTATGAGAACACCAGTCCTGTCGGGTCAGGGCCCCACCCTCATGACCTCGTTTAATTACCCCCAAGGCCTTTCTTCTACTGCAGCAGCATGCGGGAACTGGGGCTGTCGGGAACAGCATGCTCCGGCTGTCCTCGGGCAGGCCTTTTGGTGAATAAACTGGCCGAGGGCACGGCGGGAGGGAATCACAGATCATAGACACGCGCAGCTTCGGCTCTAATGGTCGATGCTTCGCTGTTTTCCAGAACGGCTGTTCCGGCCGACCCTCCCTCAGCACCGTGAGGGAGTCTGGGAGCTCCCGTCCTGGGGAAGGATCGCCTTGGCCACAGCATGGACACTGGGCGGCAGGTGTGGGGACCCCACTAGGGGAGGTGGTGGCCGGGTCTAGGCTGGCAGCCGAGGGGATCCAGGCTCATGGACCCATGACAAAGTGTGAGCATTGTGCCCAGGGCCCTGCGTGCCTTGTTTCACCCAAGGCCCAGCTGCCCTTTTTGCTTACAAAGGTTTTGCACGAGTGTCCGTCTCTTTTGTCTTTTCATTTCCCACTCTTGGAGCCGTTGCTGGGGGTTTCTGTTGTCCTGATTATTTTCTGAAAAGTCTTAAACTCCTCAAGCCAAGGGGAAAAGCAGGTTGAATAAGAGGGAGTTAATTTCTCGGACATTTTCTCGCCTCCTCTTCTGGCCTAATTACTAGGTATTTATTTATGGAGGGCCTACAGTGTGCAGGCATATATAATCCAGGTGACTCGAATGTGCTCCTGTCTTCAGAGGGGCGCCGGGACACGGCCCGGCAGAAGTCCAGCCTCGCGGCGAGAACTGTCGCACGGTGTGTTCACCTGCCGGTGGGGGCAGCAGAACCTGGGCAGGAGGCTTGGAGCAGACCAGGTTCTTGGCACTTCCCAGGGCGCTGGGCCCTCGCTTTCCTCGTCTCTTCAGCCCCGGGCTCCTGGCAGCGCCCTGCCGTCGCAACCCCTACGGCCGACCCCACCGGCCAGAGAGCCATGTGCGCGCGAGTTCGGCGTCTCGGACTCTGACTCGGAGCTCACTGCCGCCGCCGCGCCTGGCTCCTGGCTGGGAAAGCTCACGGCATCGGGGATACGGCGGCTGTGGTTCCCTGGGCCCTACAGCGCCCTGCAGCCCCGTGGGGACCAGGCCCAGAAGGACCTGGGAGAGGGTGCCAGGCCGGGTCCACACTGCCCGCACAGAGAGGTTCTGAGACGTGTCCGCAGCCGCACGCCCACAAGGACCCTTCTCCTCTTCCGAGGTGGCAGGAGGGGGACGAACCGCTACCGGTGGAGCCGTCTCCTCGGGCAGAGTCCCGGCCACCGTGGCCGGGACGGGTGATGAGTGCTCTGCTACCTGCTTTTGCAGTTTGCATCTCGGCAAAAGGAAAATGAAGCTCGAGAGAGAGTTGTGGGAGCAGACACGAGTGGCAGGGTGTCGTGACGGCCGTCCATGCCTTCCACTCTGGACCCAGAGCCCGAGAGAGGACGAGGTGGCCAAGCCCGTCCCTCCGCCCCTCCTCAGCCTCTCGAGTATGGCCACGGGCAGAGGCAGGCCTGGGATGGGAGCAAGAAGTAGGGCCCTGGGGGAGCAGGGTCTGCGTTTGGCAGCAGCCTCCGTCCATCTGTCCCCCTGCACGATTTCTGCCCAGGACGGCGGGGCTTGTGGAGGAGTAAGAGGGGTCCCAGGGCCGGGAGGCTCACCCCCACTCTGGTTGTGCCCTGGACCCGTGGGCCAGGGAGAAAGGGAGCCTGCAAGGCTCCTACCGCGCTCTATTAATAAACCAGGCCATTTCCTGGCCGCCCTTCCCAAACCGCAGCCCCGCTTCCCCCGAAGTGGCCTGACCCTGCTTTCCTGCCCGGCACGGATCGCTGCGTTTCCTACTGTAGTTTTCACTTTTTTTCTTTTCCTAGTCTTTCTTCCCCTTAGAATGCAAGCTCCTGGGGGCGAGAATTGGTGTCTGTACCGTTCGCTGCTTGCTTCCTTAGAAAGACGCCTGGCCCGGGGCCGGGCCCGACAAATACATGTCCGGTGCACGCACGAAGCCCCGCGCAGTCCCAGAGGTGTCTTCCATCCTGACCCAGGGCAGGGTGGGGTCTAGCCGGCTGGACTAAAGTCAAATGCCCTGATGTTTTCTTAGAAACTTAAGCAGAACAGTTTTTGTGGTTTCTTTCTCCCTCCCCAACAAAACTGCACAACAGCTACGCAGTGATGATTCATAAAAGCGAGCTCTTCAGGAGCGAGACGAGATTCTCTTTAGGCCCCGAGGGTGTTTCCCAAGTTGGATTTAGCCATTTCCATGGAAAGGCGGGTGCCTGCCCTCGGTGGCTCAGGGCAGGGCTCTGGTTTCTGGTTCCCACCTGCCAGCGGTGACAGCCCTTTCCAGACACTGGTGACGTGCTGGCCTCTCTCCCCCGCAAAAGGCCGGCTCTCACGGCCGTTCCGTCCCACCAGGGCCAGCTGCGGAATCTGGGCCCCGGCCTGAAACAGAAACGCAGCCTCTGTTCAAAAACAATGAAGCGTTTCCAAATTCTTCTGGGATCACGGATGGATGGTGCTTCCCGGCCCCTTGCGGGTGGGTGGGTGGACCGTGGCTCCTCCCAGCTCTCGAGCTGTGAGTGGAGATGGCACGGTGGCTTCTGGGCTGGCGCATGTCTTTGCTGTCTGTAGACTCTCCACGGCATTCTCTGTCCGTCGGCACTGCACCCAGCAACATTGGGGATGGTGTCTGCTCCCCCTGCCAGGCTACACCGAGCAGAGCCCCTGCCAGCCTGGCTTGGACTTTGGTCACAAGCAAAAAACAAAGCGCTGTTGGAAGCCCCCAAGCGCGGGGGCTTGGTTGTTACAGCGGCAGGACCCGGCCCGGCTGAAGGACACCCTGGGGCGGTTGGAAGACTGAGCAGCAGATCTGGGACTCAAACTGAAGCCGGCCCCTGAGCCCGTACCCACAGCAGCCCACACATTAATTATGCATCTGCTCGTCTGTCTGGGAATATTTATTGAGGGCCTGCTAAGTGCTGGGCGTGGATCTCAGGATGTGGCTATAAATAGGCAGCTTTGGTCTCTGCCACCAAGGAGCTTTCTCCTGGCAGGACACAGGGAGCCAGAGCCCATGGAATTGCAGTGATGTCGCAATAAGTTCTGCAAAGTGCGAAGCCCATAGTTGTGCAGATGTGGGGGGCGGTTCTCGGAGGAGGTGCCCCATTCATTCACTGGTTCATTCCACAAACGCTGAGCACCTGTCCTCAGCCGGGCCTCCGCAGGCCTCTGTGGGAGGGGTTTGCTGTGATCTCGAGTGTGCCTGCTCTCGCGCTCCTTGGTGTACCGGGAGAGAAAGAAGACCCCACACACCTTCACTCCCTGTGTCTGCGGACGTGCAACCACACCACGCACACTCCAGGCCCTTGCACACGCATGCGCATGCATGGATGGGGGGGGGCGGGGTGTTCTGGAAGGAAATTAAGCAAGGAAGTCATTACACAAACAGAGCGGGACTCTAGAGGTACAGCAGGAAATCGTCCCCCTCTCTCCTCCACTGCCCCTTCACACCTGCTCTCTGGGTGTGCAGCAGCCGGTTCCCACTGGCTCCCACCAGCTTGCACTGACTCCCACTGGCTCCCACCGACTCCCACAGGCTCCCACCGGCTCCCACCGACTCCCACCAAGTCCCACCGAGTCCCACCGAGTCCCACGGACTCCCACCGGCTCCCACCGGCTCCCACCGGCTCCCACCGACTCCCACCGACTCCCACAGGCTCCCACCGGCTCCCACCAACTCCCACCGGCTCCCACCGGCTCCCACTGACTCCCACTGGCTCCCACTGGCTCTCACCAGCTTGCACTGACTCCCACTGGCTCCCACCGGCTCCCACTGGCTCACACTGGTTCCCACCGGCTCCCACTGACTCCCACTGACTCCCACTGGCTCCCACTGGCTCCTACTGGCTCCCACTGACTCCCACTGGCTCCCACTGGCTCCCACTGACTCCCACTGGCTCCCACTGGCTCCCACTGGCTCCCACCAGCTCCCACTGACTCCCACTGATTCTCATTGGCTCCCACCGGCTCCCACCGTCTCCCACCAGCTCACACCAACTCACACCAACTCCCATTGTCTCACACCGGCTCATACAGACTCCCACTGACTCACACTGGCTCACACTGGCTCACACTGACTCACACTGGCTCCCGCTGGCTCCCACCAGCTCCCACTGGCTCACACTGGCTTCCACTATCTCACACAGGCTCCCACTGGCTCACACCGGCTCACACCAGCTCACACTGGCTTGCAAAGCCAACTATGTGTACCTTTCCAACTTTGCATCCAGTGACATCACGCTGGTGGCTTGAAATAGGCCGTGGTGGGAATGTTTACACCACGGCAACTGGCAAACACCATAAATCAGGTTTGGTTTGCTTCGTTCCCAGCAGCCCATTTGCCCGCCCACCACTGTCTGGGGCTGGCCCTTCCGGGTCCCTCGGGGAGTTCCATGACAGGCCCCATGACCCTCTGGTCATCTCATAATAAAAGCTTTCCCAGCCACTTTTAATCACAAAAACATGGTTTCACGTGGGCAATTAAATGTCCAGTCCCACATGAGACTTCACTGAAATGTCGTTTTCTCCCCTCCAGCAGCCAAGCCAGCCCCAGGCGAGCCCCAGGTGGAGGCCTCAGTATGGGGAGGGGCATGGTGCCCCCTGCCGAGCTTCACCCCAATGGCTCCACCCTGGTCTCCAGGCTTCTCTGGACCCTCAGGGGAAGGGGGGGGGACCTGGCTCGGCAGGCCCCAGCGTGACCTGGCTGGCCTGGTGTCCCTCAGCTGGGGCAGGTGCTCGAAGCTGACTCTTGTGAGGGTAGTTTTGTGGCTTTCAGACACAGAGGCCATGAAAGCATCCTGCACGGAGCCCCTGAGTGTCTGGAGCTGACGGGAAGAGACTGGGGTCCCCGCACTCCCGGCCAGCGCCCTGCCAAGGGTGCATTGCCCATCCTTGGGACACTGTGCACGCCCTTGTCCCTGCACCTCTGCCATCGCTGGGGTCAGTCCCTCCAGCACAGCCCCGCCCCACCGCCTGGATGCTCTGGCCAGCCTCTTGCCAGACTCGCCTTCGAGGGGCAGGTCAGACCAGCCCACCCTCCCCAACTCTGGGACCCCCAGAGGGTCTCCTGGAGACTTTCCCAGCCTGGGGGTGACCGGGGAGTGACCGGGGAGTACCGGGAGGAAACAACTTTCTCCCAGGAAGTCCCCTCTCCCTTCTCACGGTTCCCAAGGGCTCCTTGGCTGGGGAGATGGTCTGCACCCCGATTGCCGCCGCTTGAGAGCGCTGGGCCGGCCTGAGCCCCTCCTCGTCCGCCCTGACAGCTGCTGTTACGTGGACCCCCGGGAAGGGCACGGGGTGCAGGAGGGGTGCGGGGTGCGTGCTAGACATTTGGGGAGGGTCCAGAGGAGGCCTGTCGGATATGTCTGAGCTGAGACCTGGACCCAGAAGTAGGCACCAAACAAGCCCCACGTTCTCCGTGCTTTAGAAGACATGGACATTCAAAGCAGCCGAGAGCTAACTCTTTCAGAAAAGCAGGCTAGGTTATCTCGAGTCCTCACGGCATAGCCACTGCCGATGGAGTTGGTTACCGAGAGGGACTTCGCGCCAGGCAGGGCGCTGGGGCTTCCTCTGCAAACACGGAGACCCTCGTGTCCCCATAGAGTCACCCAAGGGAGAGAAAATGCCATCGGGCTGCGAAAAGGGCAAGAGCCCTGGTGGAACGCCCGGGCTTGCCGGATGCCGTCGCCCCCTGAGGCTAGGACTTGCTTCCTCGTGAATTCCAGGTGAAATGTGCTCAGTGACGCGCTGCGCATTGGTTAGGCCCCACTGTTTGCAAGGTCGTTGTTGCAGGGTGTGATTTTGGCCTATGTTTAGCCCCCGCTTCTTTGCCTTCTTAAGCTCTAGATAAACTTCAGTTTTTAGAATAGGAGGGATTTTTTTTTTAGCTCTATTAGAAGAGATTAAACAGAGACAGAATGGAAAATAAAGTATGTTTTTAAATAAACCAAGGCCTCGGTTCACATTCCCCGGAACCTGGGTCCATTTAAAACGGCCTCGTTATTTTTAATGCGTCCACTTCCTCAGGCCTCTCCTCTTCGGTTTTTCCCATGTTAATCGTCTGAGAAATCCCAGCAGTGACATTTATTAAAGCTCGGCCGGGGGCTGGGTGAGGCCTCGGGAGCCAGGCTCTTGCCCAGGAAGGCTCCAGAGACGGGCGAGAACCCGAGAGGCTGTCCCTCTGTGCGCGGCCAGGACCCCCTCCGGTTCCCATCGCGCTGGCGCCGAAATGTCAAGGGCATGTGAACCGGATCCCAAAGACCGCCCGGGGTGTTTCAGACCCGACCCGCCACCACACCAGAGCTGCTTCTCCCAAAAGACGGAAATGTCAGGAAGAAGGAGCAGGCGAGGTGTGCGGCTCCTTGTCCTTGTCAAACACAGACTGAGGAAGCCCTGCTCTTCCTCGGGGAAATGGCCCCTTCCCTCCTCTCTCCTTGTCCTGCGCCTTTCACGTTTGGCCTGGAGGCGGAAGTCGGGAGGAGGGAAGATCCGATGGTCTCAGAGGTGGGCAGGCACCAGCGTGGCCTCGGGACGCACTCAGATGGGTTCATTGCCTCCTTTAGCCTCTTTATTTTAACTGAAAGACCCCTGAGGGCAGGAACTTGGTCTGGCCCCTTAGCTGATGTGTCCCAGCAGCGCGCATAACAGGGCCTGGCACACAGTAGGACACAACAAATACTTACTGAACGAAGCAATGCAGGAGTGAGTGCATAAATGAGCGCCCTTCGAGATCGTGCGCTCCCCAAGCCTGGGTGTGAAGAGAGCAGCAGCCTCCCAGAGGTGTCTGTGTCCCGGTCCCCGGAGCCCGTGACCCTGTCGGATCCCATCAGGGCAGTTAGGGTTGCAGGTGGAATTACGGCTGCTCGCCAGCTGGCCCTGAGACGGGAGGCGACCGGGCCCCCAGGTGGGCCCGATGGAGTGGAAGGGAGCTCAGGTGTGGAGGCGGCAGGGCAGAGGCGGGGGCAGAGGGCAGCGGTGCTGCCTAGAGATGGGGCAAGGGCCGAGGGCCACAGGACGCAGGCGGCCCCTGGAAGCCGGAACTGGCGGGAAAACGGCTTCTCCCTGGAGCCTCCAACAGGGACGCGGCCACCTGAGACCCACCTTGAACCTCAGGGATTTTAAGATAAGTTTGTTCTGTTTTAAGCCACTAAGCTCCTGGCGACTTGCTGGGGCAGCCGTGGGACACCCAGGACTCGGGCGCCAGGGCGGTTGAGCGCTGCCGTGGCCGTTTACAGGGAGCGTGGCCGCCGGCGGGCCCTGCCCTCGGGAGCCGCCGAGGCGGAGGCGGCCTGCACTGGGCCGGGCGGGGGTTTCTTCACCGCACTGGGCAGAGGCTCCCCAGAGGCTAACGGCGCGCGCGCTGGCCAGGAAGGCGTGGGGGCAGCCGCCCCGAGCGCAGGGAGCCCCGTGGCTGTGGCTGGGGGCAGCGGCCACTTCCTTTGCCCACGGGGTGGGTGGCTTGGACGCGGCGCTGAGACGGCCCAGTCCCTGCCGCCCTCAGGCACTAGGGAGGTCGCTTCCACTCTGTTCTGCTTTCGGAGCCGCGGCCCTGCGCTCAGATTACAAGTCTGCCCATTTGGGGAGATCTCGGTTTATTTTAAGAAATGCCAAATATTTAAACTGTCGCTAGATGGCTTAAAATAATAAAGGCTCCGCTAATGAATTTATGTAGGACGTTCCTTCCCAGAACCTGCAGGAAAGCGCGTGTCTTTCTCCCAGGCTGGCTGTGGGCTGAGTCAAACCAAGAAGGAGTGTGACGGGGGAGGGGAGGAAGACTGGCCTGTGGCTACTTTGTGCCGGGAATTTGGGGAAGCTGCGTTTCACCAGATAGACTCGTAACAGGAGAACGCGGGTGGTTCGGTGCATCCTGCCTATACTACTCAGGAGTGTTTGGTTGTAAATGACAGAAACCCAAGACCAGCTTCAGGCATGGCTGCATCCAGGGGCCCAGTGTCTCCAAAGCTCCATCTGTCTCCGTCACTCCACTCTGCTGTGCTTTGTGTTGGCTCCACCCTCAGGAACACTCTCTCTTCGTGGCCAAATAGCAGGCACAGCCCCCGGCTTCCACCCTGGGGAGCCCCGGTGGACAGGGAGCACTTGGCCTAGAGCCAAGGAATTCCAGGGTTGGCTCTGCTCGTCCTGACGTGTATGTCTGTGACTGTCCCTAAATGAGCTGCCACGGCCTGGGGGATGCTAGGCTGTGACTAACCGGAAGCAGACCACGTGGCCACTCCTGGAGCCAGCCCCCAAACTGCATGGGCTGGGAGGCGCCAGTGGTGTTTCTTCAGGGGAAACCAGGGCACCAAGAGCAGAAGACAGCCAGTGGGTGCCGGGCAGAGGACACTCACCCCCGGGAGCAGCCCCACCCCACAGAGAACAGCTCCTCCTCAAGGGGCTGCTCACACAGTGGCCCAAAGAACTGTGACACCTGAGAGTGCTCCTGCCTGGCGACGGGCTTGGCACTGGGCCAGGAGCTCCCAGGCCCAGTCTGCTGCCATCCTCGCAACAACCTGGGGGGCTGGGGCTCGTGGGCGCGTCCCCAGCTCACAGAGGAGGACACGGGCTCAGAGACGCCCATTCTGGCTCAGGGCCCCAAGTTCTTCACCGCCGCCGCCCACAGCACCTTGTCTGAGATGCACCTGCGCTGGGGGCCCAGCTGACAGCTGGACAGGGGAAGGTGGGCCCCGCAGCCCGGGCTGCCTCCCCTTGAGGGGAGGGCCTGGCCCCGGCGGGGGTCCCCAGATTGCACGGGGGGACACTTGTCTGCTCCTCCTTTTGACTGTGAGCTTGTGAGGCAGGGACCGCCACGGGCCCCCCGGGGACCACACAGGCACGAGGAGGGCGGCAGGGAAGTCTGCCAAGCGAGGGAGGGGCCAGAGCTGCCGGGACTCGGTGCTGAAATGCTGGGCTCCAACGAATCTGAGCACCTGGGGGGTCTCTGTTGGAGGGGAAAAGACAGGTGAAAATGCAGGCCGTGCACGGCCGCTCGGGGAAGCAGACGGGCTACGGTGGTGCTGCCCCGCCCGGCTCTGTCCTCGGATCTGGGCCCTTCTCCTTGCCGGCTGCGTGACCTTGACCTCCCCTCTCTGAGCCGCAGGCTGCTCATCCAAGCGAGGACGTGTGACAGAGGATCCAGGCTCGTAGGTGCTTGTGAGGGTCAAACAGCAGCATCCGGAACCTTAGCACCGGCGTGGCGTGTCGGAAGGACTTGGTACCCTCTACGGCGATGGTCATGGCGGCGGTGGAGGTGGCAGTGCTGCGGATGATGACAATGAGGAGGAGGACGGTGATGGTGGTGATGACAATGGCGATGATGGAGATGACGGAAATGAAAGCGATAGTGGTGAGGGCGCCAGTGATGATGATGATGGTGGTGGCATGGTGACTGATCTCACCCCTGCTGCTGTTACTCAAGAGGCCAGGGTCACAGCGTGTTCCTAAAACACGCTGTGACCAGGGCTTGGGGTGAGCACACAGAGGGTCGGAGTTCGTTCCCGGCTTCCCAGCAAGCTGTGGAGACCTTCTGAGCTGCAGCCCCCGCCCCTCCCCAGCTCTCGGGCCCCCGGGGACCCTGCCTGGTCTGGCCCTGCCACGGCGCTGGCCTCGCCTTCCAGGGCCCGCCTCCTCACTCACCACTCAGCCCTGCCGGCCGCCTCATGGGTCCTCAGACTCCCTGGGTGTCTCTACCTCAGGACCTTTGCACTTGCCGTTCCCACTGCCTGGAGCACTTGTCCTCGCGTCTGCATGTGGCTCACGCCCGCCCCTCATTCAGGTCTCTGCTGGAACGGCACCTCCTTGGCGAGGGGCACCCGACTCTGAGTAGGGTAGCGGCACCCCCACTGGCACCCCAATTCGACACGCTCTGCGCGTGCTCCCTGCTGTGTTTTTCTTCACGGCACTCATCACTCCCACACAAACCGTGCAAGATGTTCTTCACTTGCGACGGGGTGACAGCCCATCATAAGTCGAAACTACTGTCAGTCGAAAATGCATGGAACATGCCAAGCTACCGAGCATCCTGGCCTGCCTTAAACATGCTCAGAGAGCTTGACATTGGCCACAGTGGGGCAAGGTCGCTGACACAGGCCCGTCTCACGATAGAGTGCTGCGTGTCTCGTGTCACTTACCGGACGCTGCGCTGAACGCGGGAAACAGTGGTCACATGGGTCCTCGAAGCACAGTTTCTACCCAGCGCGGGTCCCTCCGGCGTCCTTTAAAGGTGGGACATCGCAAGCTGCTCTCGGGAGCGACGGGAGTAAGCGGCTCGTCCTTCCTCTCCCCGCTGACGGGTAACAGCACAGGGGCGGGGACCGTTCTCCCCAGCGCGGGGCACGGGCCGCGCGCAGTAGGCCCGCAGCCTGGGGCTGATCCGTAAGGGCCGCCGCCTCTGTCACCGGGAAGGGACGACAGGCAGGTGTGGGCGGGACGTGCGGGGCTCTCGGGGAGGGCGATCCCAGGGGGCTCGGACACGGGTGAGCTCCCGGCCGGGGCAGGCGTGACGGCGCCCGCCTGGAGGGAAAGTGGCCAAGCGCCCAACGTCGCCGCACGTTCCCAAAGCGCGGTTCTAAGATCCCCGCCCGCGTCGTGTCATTCCGTATCGCGGTAAGTCACCTGGGTTTTGAAACGGCTGTGGTTTTCATTCGTATTTAAAATAATTAAGTTAAATATACCCATGGGTTTTTTTAAAGCATTTTATTTTCATTATCTTAAAAAAGTAGATTATTTCACTAAAAATTGAGGTACGACCGATTTCCCTTAGGAGAAATACATCAGAATGCACAGCAGCCCTGCTTACCAAAGGGACCCTGATGTGGTTTAAAATCTGTCGCGTGTAAAATGAGGTGTGTTTGAAGACGGGTCTGTCACACTGAAGCCCTGGCAGCCCTTGATGATCGGCCGACGGTGCCTGGGGTTTCGTGCTTGTTTTAGGGGTGACTGTAGGATCTTGCCCCCCTCCACTTCACTCCATATCTTTCTCTGACGCTGAGCTGAGATTAAGGGCAGGTGCGTGTGCCCCTCGGTCCATGTGAGTGTGCAGGTGTGCACAGTGCACACGCATAGGCAGGGGTTCCATGTCCCATCAGCCCCCTCTGCTCCTGACTTCTTTGCCTTAGTTTAGGTTGTTGTGGAAATTTGCGTCGTGTGATAGGATCTAGAATTCCGTCAAGTTGCAAATCCTCAGTTGGTGCAATGACAACATTTAAAGAACAAGGTTGGCTGGGGGGGTATTTCGTTTTGCTTCCGAGCCAGAGACTCCAGTGCCTGGGGTCCCGGTGTCTGTGCAGCCGGGCAGGGGGGCCGGGGCAGAGCCGGGAGGAAACTCCATGGCGGCGCTGGGGTGGCCCCGTGTGACTGCGAATAGTAATAACTGCTGCTGCCCTGGCCGTCTTCAGAGCGTCGTCTCCGCTTAGAGATGAGGAAACTGAGGCCCAGAAAGTTGAGTGACCCGTCCGAGGTCACACAGCCCCTCAGGGTGGGTCTGGGCACCACGCCCAGTCTCTGACTCTGAAGTCCACACTGTCGCCCCAGGACAAAGCACTGGGTCCACCCCCCCCCACGGGCCCCCTCCTGCTGCTGGGATGCCCCATAGCAGCCGCTGGAGCCAAGGCACGCCAGAGCTGGAGATGTGGTGGCCGTGGCTGAGGGTCGGCCGTGGAGTCAGGTCTTCACCGTTCAGCACCCAGACCGGAGCCCTCGAGTCTGACGCCGTAGCTCTGAGTGGCCGCGCTGGGTTCCTGGTGCTGCTCTAGTAGATAGATCACCCTGAGCTTGGTGGTATAAACTGCCGGAATTCATTCTTCTCAGCTCTGGAGGCCAGAAGTCCCAAGTGAGTCTCAGGGGGCTAAAATCAAGGCATCTGCAGGACTGGTCCCTTCACACGCTCCAGGGGAGGGTCCCTCCTGCTGCTCCCAGATTCCTGTGGGTCCCTGACCGCACGCGGCTTGTGGCTGCATCACTCCGGTCCCTGCCCCCGTCTTGTGACTCTTGTAATTACGTTTAGGACCTACCCGGCTGGCCCAGGGTAATCTCCTGGTCTCTTGTCTCAAGGTTCTCAACTTCATCACATCTGCAAAGTCCCCTTTGCCACGTACGGTGTGACCTGACCAGGGATGGAAGAGGGCTGCCTTTTGTTCCTTCAAATTGGGAAGATGATGCTGGCTCCTTAGAAAAGAAAAGAGACAGCACGCATGTGGGAGAGAGGGCAGAGGAGGAGAAAGGGAAGAAAGGATTGAAAAAAGAAGGATGGATGGACAGGAGGGAGGAGAGAAGGAGGAAAGAAGGGAGGAAGGAAAAGAAACGGAAACATTGCGGAAGAAATAAGTGAACGTGTCCCCGGGTGAGGACCAAGCACACAGTGTGCCGGTTCCCTTCCAAATTCTTCCCCGTGTATGAGCAGATATACTCGGTCCCTTTAAGGACACCCAGGTCAGGCTCTGTGCTTGGGGCCTTCCTGGGCATCCCACTCAGTCCTCTCGTGGTCCCTGCCAGGGGACCTGCCCGCTGCGTTATCAGAGACCAAGTCATTTGCGCAAAGCCATAGAAGGTGCAGATGACACGGGTTCCAGCTCTTCTCTGTGGTTCCAACAAACCAATCTAGACCAAGAGTGGACGTCAGCAAAACATGCTTTCATCTGTTATCTGCGTAATCGTTCAGTGCGTATTTGTCCCCGATCGTACCTATGAGGGCTGGAGGGGGTGAAGATGAATTCTTCCTTGGTCCCTTCCAGACTCCCACCCTGGGCTCTGACATCGTGTTGTACCAAGGTGCTTACCTGTCTCCTAGAGTCCGAGATGTCCGTGAGGCCAGGGTGCAGCTTTCCCTTCCCTCTGGAGCCCCGTGCTTAGCGCAGGCCTGGTGTGTGACGGGGGGTTGGCAATGCTTTGGACGGATGGAAGCCTGAGTGTGGGGATGGTGGACACCCTGCCTTCAAGGGACTCACAGTTGCATAGAGTAGAGGTTGGCAAACTCCCACCCATAGGCCTGTTTTTATAAATAAAGTTTTATTAAAACGCAGCGTCACACTCATTCATTTACATATTGTCTGTGGCTGCGTTTGCAACAGAGCTGAGCCGTTGCTGCAGACGCCCTGTGTGGGTTTGCTTCCTGGGCATGCGGCCTGTATAGTCGTGTGGGGCTCCATGTCACCATCTTGACTGGTGGCTGTCACCGTCTTGAAATTCTTACTGATTTTTAACAAATGCCCCTGCATTCTCATTCTGCACTGAGCCCCATCGGTTATGGACTTGGTCCTGTCTGTGTGACCCACAGGGCCTAAAAAGTTGGCCGATGCCTGGTCTGGAAAATAAAACAGGCGCCTGACTCATGATAAATTCAAGGTAAAAACGTGTCACAGCCGCCTGTGAGGGGCAGGCATGGTGTCCCAGGAGGACAGAGCAATCCCTCAGGAAGCTTCCCGGATGCAGTGCCTGCAGCAGCCTGGCTCCTGGGTGCATCCGGGGGTCAGATGGGGACACGAGGTACGCAGGCCACAAGGGCAGTGCAAACACCCCCATGCCAGGATGGAAAGTCAACTTTTCTTCTTCCCTGATCAATGCACAGTATGTCAAAAACCGACATCAATTATTCACCGTGGAAGAGAAAAGGAACAATTATGCATTTATTTCTGTCCCCCTGCCCTGGCATTTATTTCAATGTCACAGCCACAAGCCAATGGTCTCCACTGCAGGAGAGTGGCCGGCTAAAGGCGCTGCTTGCAGGTGTAGACAAAGGTCACACATCCAAAGGAGAAGACCCTGAGCAGATGAGCAGAGGGCCAAGACACTCTTCCCAACCGTACACAGAAAGAAGCTCGAGTTTCTTCTGCATAAGTAATTGTTTAAAAGATTGGGGCTTTTGCATCTATGCAAAGACAAAAGTGGAAATTTGAAGATGCAGGTGCAGCTAGAGCCAGAAAAGCCCAGGAGGGAAACTGTCTGCTCAGAAGTATTTGCTGAATTGACAAATGCATTGTTACTGCTGCATCCCAGACCAGGAGAGGCAACAGGATCTAGCCGGCCACACCTTCCTCTCCTCGGCCGAGGGGCTGGCGCCGGGGCCCCTGAGGGACTCGAGTGCCATCAGACACTCTGATGGCCAGGGGTCCGGTGGGGCCAGAACCCCTCCAGGCTGAGCCTCCTCCCCTCTCCCCGGAATTCCCGAGCGAGCTGTGCCCGAAGGGATGGCAGCAGAGGGGAAGCAAGGTGCCAGGGCTGTGACCCCAGAGCCGCCTGGCAGCTGGGCAGGAGCAAGTGCCTTGGGTCTGGGCCCACAAGAGGCTCTCGTCCACTCACAGCGTCAGCAGCTGGTGGCCACTGGGGGTGGGTGCCCATCTGGGGCACTTCTGCGTGCTGAGCGTGTCAGGCCGGGACCGCGCTTTGCTGGCACTCAGTAAACACGTGTGCGGTGAGCAGGAGAGTGACCCGTAGGACTCCTTCCCCTTCACAGCACACAGCCCTCAGTGCCATTCGGTGTCCCCAACGCAGACGTCCCCGGTGCAGAAGTCCCCGGTGCAGAAGTTCCCGGTGCAGAAGTCCCCGTCGCAGACGTCCCAGCCTCCGGAGGTACACGGAGCGGGAGACAACTCTCAGAGTCGCATGCTCACAGCTCCAGCCCAGGTGTCTGGGCCTGCCTTGCTCCCGATCGAGGTTCGCAGGACGGGCAGGAAAGGGACCGGCGAGAGGGACCAGTGGACACTCAGGCGGAGCCACCGGGGAGGCCTTTGGAAAGAGCCCAGGGGCTCCGGGCAAGGGGAGAGCTTGGATCTGAGGATGATGCACATATGGGGCAGCTGGAACAGGGGAGAGATGTGGTTACGCAGGAAGGACGTACAGGTGGAGGGCGAGAGGGCCGAGCTCGTGCCCCGGGGACACCCACGTGTGACGGCAAGCAGGAGAGCGCGGAGAGGGAGCCGTCAGCGAGGCGATGGGCCCTGAGGATGACAGCAGGTCACAGAAGCCGAGGAAGGACCCAGGTGACCTGGTGGGAAAAGCAAATCCTTTAAGGTGGACCAAGCGTGGACGTGAACCCGCCTCTGCACGTATCAGCGGCGGGCCTTGGGAAGGGAGCCCCGAGCCGCAGTCCTGACCCCTGAAAAGGCTGTTTGCAGACTTGCAATACTCTACCCAAAGCGCCGAGTATGGCAGCCGCCAGAAGGCACCGTGATGCTGAGAGCTGGTGCGTGCCTACGGGGCGCTGGGCTCCGTGCAGCACCTCAGTACGTGATAATCCGACTCTCACATCAACCCCTGGGATGAGCAGGAGTATCGCCATTTGCAGATGGGGAAACCGAGGCAGGTGAGAAACTTGTCTATAGCCACCTGTCTTGTTCCACGGCAGAGTCTTGATTCCGACCCAAGGAGAAAGCCGTGAACCGTTTCTCCTGCTGCAAAAGAAGAGATGAGTGAGGGTGAGGATTAAAATGTTCGGAGTTTGGTTGGGGACATCGACCGCGGAGGCAGGTTCCATAAGGGCTGGTGACGGAAGTGATGGAGCTGCCGTGGAAAGAGGACTGAAGCCATCTGGAGGCCGTGAGCACAGCTGCACACGGGCCTCAGAATGGAACTAGGAAGAAAAGGTGTAAGTGATAAGGCCGTCAGCACAGGTCAAACTGAACAGAGAAAGAACTTTCTTTTTTTTTTTTTTGAGACAGAGTCTCACTGTGTTGCCTGGGCTAGAGTGCCGTGGCGTCAGCCTAGCTCACAGCAACCTCAAACTCCTGGGCTCAAGCGATCCTCCTGCCTCAGCCTCCTGAGTAGCTGGGACTACAGGCATGTGCTGCCATGCCCAGCTAATTTTTTCTATATATTTTTAGTTGGCCAATTAATTTTTTTCAATTTTTTTAGTAGAGATGGGGTCTCATTCTTGCTCAGGCTGGTTTCAAACTCCTGACCTTGAGCGATCCTCCCGCCTCGGCCTCCCAGAGTGCTAGGATCACAGGCATGAGCCACCGTGCCCGGCCTGAAAGAACTTTCTAAATGTCACAGCTGTCGAGCCGGGTCAGTCGAGAGGTTCTGGGAGCTTGGTGGGGAGCCTGGCGGTGGGGGTTCAGGCAATGGATAAACAGTTAACGTGGGGGGCTCCCAATCCCCTTCCAGCCCTGAGACCCCAGGAAGCCGGGGCACTTTGGTCTCCCAACCCCAGTGGGGGGAGGGGATGCTGACCTCACGCATCCCTTAAATCACAAGCAACGTTTGCATTCCCATAACATCTCAACTTGTCCACCAAAAAATATGGATCTTGTGAGTGCTATTTTGCAGTCACAAATACGAGAGAGCGAGTGAATTCACATTTTCCGTGACCCTTGGCCCTCTCTAACAAAGCGAGGTTTGCTCCTCGTGAAGGTATTTGCTTTCTTCACTCCGTATTTGACATCTGGGTTTGTGCGACTGATTTCTTCAGTGGGGCATTTATTTACACATGTAGTTTTGGGATTTGAGTTCATGCACGCCCAGCTATTTTAGGCTGGGAAACCCCGGCCTCTACACTCACACACACATTTAAGGGATTGTTAGGCCGGGCGCTGTGGCTCACGCCTGTAATCCTAGCTCTTGGGAGGCCGAGGCGGGCGGATTGCTCAAGGTCAGGAGTTCAAAACCAGCCTGAGCAAGAGCGAGACCCCGTCTCTACTATAAATAGAAAGAAATTAATTGGCCAACTGATATATACATAAAAAATTAGCCGGGCATGGTGGCGCATGCCTGTAGTCCCAGCTACTCGGGAGGCTGAGGCAGAAGGATCACTCAAGCCCAGGAGTTTGAGGTTGCTGTGAGCTAGGCTGATGCCACGGCACTCACTCTAGCCTGGGCAACAAAGTGAGACTCTGTCTCAAAAAAAAAAAAAAAAAAAAGGGATTGTTAGACTGCCACATCCCACCCCGACGCTGGAGCTATGTAAAAAGGGCCACATTGAGTGTCATGAAAAGAAAGTATGAACTCAGGGAACAGCAAGAACAGCAAAACAATCGCAGCAGGTATTAGTGTGAGCTCCACTGGGGCAGGGGGTCTTGTCTGTGTTGGTAGCTGCTGTATCCCCAGCTTCTAGAACAGATCCTGGCAAGCAGGAGGTTTCACCAAAAATATGGTGAAAAAACAGACATTCCCTTGTTCTTCCTTCTCCATGAGTGGAGGATGCTGAAGGCATTTTTTTTTTTGTACTCTGCAATGTTTTCATTTCGAGAAAAAGAAATAGGAAACCTCTTCTTGAGTTCCTGGTGATTTTCCTGCTGTAGGTTAAAGACATAGGTCTTTAATTTCTATCGTTAAAAACTTGCCAACACACCAGTAGCAATGAGCACAGCTAGCTACCCAGCTCTTGGCTTCTTCTAAGTGTCATCCTCCACTGAGAAGGACCAGGGCTCCTCAGAGAAGTGCTGACCCTGGGGCTGAGGCAGGGAAAGCACAGACCGAGGCTGGAGCGTCCTACTGCCCCGGAAAGTAAGGACATGTGCAAAGGTGGGGAGGATGCAGGGCACAGGGGAGCTCACGGTTCTGACCACGGTGGAGAAGCAGGGCTCAGACTTCCCCTCCCTTCCCTCCGCCTTAAACGGCTAGAGAGCCAGGCGCGATGTGTATAGGAACAGCGGCTTTGCAGGGTTGCAAAACAGGCAGCTCCGCACCGTGCTTGACTCAGAAGAGTGAAGCAACCAAGCTGAATGCATGAGAACCGTTCAGTCTTCCTTCCTAGAGGTGGTTTTCAGGCCGCAGCACGGGGAGCGAAGCCCAGACGCCCCAGCAGCCTCACCACGCTGCAGATAAAAACCGTGCCTGTTGCACAAAGACAGCAAGTGCACTCATTCCAGGGCCATGTGTGCCCAGTGGTCCCCAAATGCCAAAGGAGCTGAGAAGCCAGAGGATGAGGCGGACAGATCCAGTTTGTCGTAAAGCATGGCTTATTGGGGACCCTACAGGTGGCAGTGAGGCAGGCAGGTCTCCACACCTGCTCCCCAGCCCCAGGGCTTTGTCCCACAGGGAAAGAGGGTACCTGTTCTCCAGTGACAATTAAAGGCCAGCTTCCAGGACAGGCAAGATTGCTTTGTGCGTCAGAGCCTATAATTTGTGTGATAACATCAAGGTTGCTTTGATCTAAAGGTAGGATTTATAGTGAGCAACCTGTTCTCACACTGAGAACTGTAAATAAAGCGGGAACCAGGAGGTGTTCCTGGGACTGGGCTTCATCGGAAGTCAACGTGGCAAATTAGCATCCAAGATGGAGTCACTTTTGTCTCCACAGAGCTGGAGACAGGTGGCCTTGAGTCTGTGGCCAAGGACTGATCTATGCAGGCATGAGAGGAAACTCCCCAAAGCTGGGGGAAGAACCAGCAGAAAGCACTGATCCAATGCTCTGGGGGCTCACGGAGAGCTGGGAGTAGCTCCCGTTCCCATCAGTTAGAGTGAACAGAGCCTGTAATAAATGGGGCGTCCCACAGCAATGTACTAACAAGGGTGTCACCTGGATTTGAGGCTGCTCTGGACCTGCATGATCCAAGTGTAAGAACAAAACTTGAAAGAATTGAGCTAATTCTAGCAACTTACCTGCATGCCAGAACACAGTCTAACACTAACTAATGAATAAACAATAAAATCCAGGACCCAACCACATAAAATCACAACGTCTGGCATCCAATCAAAACATAGCAGGCGAGCAAAGAAGTGGGAAAATATTCCCCGTAACTAGGAGAAAAACCAATCAATAAAAACAGACCCAGAAATGAGACGGATGATGGAATTAGAAGAAAAGAACGTTTAAAAGATTAGAAGTGTGTTCTATATATTCAAGAAAGTAAAAGGGAATCATGAACAGGTGAGGGAAAGAATGAAAGCTGCTTTAAAAATTCCAAATGGAACTCCTGTAGTTGGGAAATAACGGGATGAGCAGCAGGACACTATGGAAGAAGAGACCCATGAAGTGGGTGGAGTCACAACGGAAACTCTTCAGAACAAAGCAGAGGCGAAACACCATGAAAGACGCACGGAACACCAGTGACTTGTGGGATAAGTCCATTAAGTGGTCTAACATACCCGTACTAGATGTCCAAGAAATGGGAGTGGATGCAGAGAAAGTGTTTGAGAAAAAGTGACCAAGAATGTTTTGTTGTTAATGAGAATGATAATCCCAACAGACTTACAAAGCTTAACAAATCTCCATCAGAAGAAACAGGAAGAAAACACACCAAAGCACACTGTCATAAACTGCTGAAAACAAGTGATAGAGAAAAAAAAAATCTTAAAATCAGTCGGAGGAAAAGGACACATTATGTAAAAATGAACAAAGTTAAGAGTTTGGCAAACTCCTCATCAAAGTATGTGATAGAAGACAATGGAGCAACATCTTTTTTTTTTTTTTTTTTTTTGAGACAGTCTTGCTTTGTTGCCTAGGCTAGAGTGCTGTGGCATCAGCTTAGCTCACAGCAACCTCTAACTCCTGGGCTCAAGCAATCCTCCTGCCTCAGCCTCCCAAGTAGTGGGACTATAGGCATGCGCCACCATGCCCGGCTAATTTTTTGTCTATATATTTGTAGTTGGCCAATTAATTTCTTTCTATTTTTTTAGTAGACATGGGGTCTCACTCTTGCTCAGGCTGGTTTTGAACTCCTGACCTTGAGTGATCCACCCGCCTCGGCCTCCCAGAGTGCTAGAATTACAAGCGTGAGCCACTACGCCCGGCCAGAGCAACATCTTTAAAGCACTGAAAGAAACAAAAGTGTCCGCCTAGAATTCTATACTCAGCAAAAATATATTTCACAAATAAAGGTAAAATAAAAACTTTTTCAGAAAAAGAAAAACTAGGAGAATTTATTGCTAGCACAAGATAGGATCAAGGAGAGTTCTTCAGGCAAAAGGAAAGTGGTAGATGACATTTGGATTTACGCAAAATTATAAAAGCATCAGAATTAATGCATAGTAATAAATAGGTGGATTAATATAAAATATTTTCTCAATTTTAACCTCCTTCAAAGATAATTAACTGCTTATAGCAAAAATAATATAACCACAGTGTATTATAGGGCTTGTAACATACATAGAAATAAAATGTGTGACAACTGTACCACAAAGAATGAATGGAGAAATGGAAGCATATTGCTGAAAGATTCTTAAACTATATGTGAAGCAGTATAATATTATTTGGAGGTAGAATGTCATAAGATAGAAATGCATAGTGCAAACTCAAGAGCAACTATTAAAGTAAAATAAAACAAAAAGAGCTAATAGTCCAACAGTGAAGATAAGATGGAATAACTATAAAAACTCATTTAATACCAAAAAAAGCACACACATACATATATATTATTTATATCAAAATGGTAAATTTATACTCAACTTTACTAATAATTACATTAAATATAAATGGGCTATATATTCCAATTATTAATAAAAGGCAGACATTATCAATTTGAATCAAAGGCAAGTCCCAATTATACGCTGTGTACAAAAGGGACAGAGAAGTCAGCTTGAAGGTGCTACCATGGGGCAAATCTGGAACAATTTAAGCATCAAAATAAATAATGATAGTAAACCATTGTAGAATAGGAGCCCATGATTCCAAATATAAATAAATAATAGATAAGGGAAGCTCTTCTTTACAATAGAATGCCAATTTATAAGTATAGAAGGAAATCAGTAGATTCTAAAGCTAGTATTGATAGCGAATGTTTGATGAGGAATAGGATTTTTACATAGTCATAAAGTATCTCCCCATCAATTCCCTATTAATTACAAAGGTCAAAAATAGTATCTGGCCTATATTCTTAAAAGCTGTTAAGGTCACACGTAACAAAGAAAGACTGGAACTGTTCCAGATCAGTGGAAACTAAGGAGACATGACAACTTGGGCTGGGCACAGTGGCTCACGCCTGTGATCCCAACACTTTGGGAGGCTGAGGCAGGAGGATCGCTTGAAGCCATCAGTTTAAGACCACCCCGGGCACCATAGTGAGACCCCATATCTAAAAAAAAAAAAAAAAAAATGACAGCTCAGTATAATGTTTGTTCTTAGATTGAGATTGAATCCCGGACCTGGAAAAACAGAGCTATTAAGGACAGTATTGGAGCAATTGATAACATTTGAATATGGATTATAGATTAGATAATAGTACTATATTAATATAAATTTCCTGATTTTGATAGTTCTATAAAAGAGACTGTCTTTAAGCATAAAGAAGGGTCCAGTGAAGTCCAGGTGCAGTGGCGCACACCTATAACCCCAGCAGTTTGGGAGGCCAGGGTGGGAGGATCACTTAAGCCCAGGAGTTCAACACTAGGCTGGGCAACATAGACCATGTTTCTACAAAATAAGTTTTTGAAAAATTAGCTGCTCATGGTGGCACATGCCTGTGGTCCCAGCTAGTTCCTCAAGAGGGGGAGGCAGGAGGAATGCTTGAGCCAGGAGTTCAAGGTTCGAGTAAGCTGTGATTGCACCACTGCACTCCAGCCTGGGTGGCAGAGTGGGACTCTGTTTCCAAAAATAACACACACACACACACACACACACACACACATACACTGAAGTACTTAGTCTCTAACTTACACTCACATGGTTCAGGGAAAAAAGAATGTATTGCTATATACAGATATAAAGATAGAGCTAGAAATGGTATGTGGAGCTAGGTGAGATAGAAAATGATATGAAACTGGGGCAAGGCATGAGCTGCTAGTGAATGTAGGCAAGGGTGCACCTGCATTCCTTGTACAATCTTTGCAATTTTTTTATATGCTTGAAATTACATCAGTATAGAAAGTTGCCCAACAGGAACATGACGAATACATTTTTAAAAATCCAGCACTAGGGAACTTACCCTTCCCCTCCCACTGGCGGGGTCCAACTCAAACGTGCTCTGCTGGAACCGCCCGGATGTTAAGAGGCTGTTTGTGTAGAAAGAGAGCAAATCGCAAGAATAAGGCTCTTCGAGGGCAAAAGAGCATCAGTAATCCTCCACTGGGCCCTAAAATCTCATGACCGGTGGCGTTGAGGAACAGCGGCAAAAGGATGATCAGAGAACATTCCAGGCAAGTGCTCAGTCAGTCAGTTCATCGGTCCATGGAGCTTCTGATTAGCC
Organism: Microcebus murinus; assembly: GCF_040939455.1. Taxonomy (NCBI): domain Eukaryota; kingdom Metazoa; phylum Chordata; class Mammalia; order Primates; family Cheirogaleidae; genus Microcebus; species Microcebus murinus. The sequence continues at coordinate 9,843,001 of NC_134107.1, forward strand.
GGGATGTGAGGTTGGTCGTGATGTACACAGCTCATTTTTTTTTTTTTCAGTATCTCCTGAGCAGGGTTTTCAGGGGAAGAGCTCTGCGAGGGTTCCTCCCTCACACCCGCGTGAAAGGCGTTGCGAGACAAAGTCTCCCGGCCTGAGCCGGAACCCCACCGCCTGCAGGTGGAGAGCAGGACCCCGAGTTGCGTGGTGCAGAGTGTGCTTGTGTTACGGAGACCCGCACAGATACGAATGTAGGCTGGCGAGGGGTCGTCCATTTGGGGACCCGCCGTTAGAGAGGAAGGAACACACCTCACCTCCCTAGTCAAGCTCTGCTTGCTGTGGAAGCTTCTCAGACGTGTCGAAGTGGATGACTCCGTCCAGAAACTAAGCGAGAGAGAAGGGGGAGTTCGGCCTTCGGCTCACTGGGCCTCTGTCTCTAGTGAGTCTGACCTTGATGCCACTTAACCTGGGCCACACGGGGACAAGCGAAGAGACTCTGAATGCGAGACAAAGGTGCACAAAGAAGGTTGAGCTCACTGGGCTCAGCAGAACCGCCCAGAGCCAGTCTACATCACGGTGCCAATTTTCTGTTCTTTTCAGTGAAAGTACATGTGGTTCCCTATGGAACAATCCACCGTTTTCTTTTTGTTTATTCAAGCCTCGGCATGCCAATGCCAGGATGGCACATGCCTGCCGGTCGTCACCTGCCATCAGTCTAAGACTCCATCTCGGCGGGGGGTGCCCTTTAACAAGGGACCTCTGTGTCCCAGCAACCATGTGCTCAGGGAGAGCTTAGCAGAACTTACCTGAGCGAAAGAACACGAAGAAGGTGGCTCAGAATATTACAGAAGCAGGTCGAGTGTTTGGGAGAAATAAATGCAATATAAATTGTTGTGTCTCAAGATTTTCTAGGAATATGACAATTTGAGGTGAATGAGACCACCTGCGATGCTGTAAGACATGGCAGATTCCAGGTCACCAGGCACGAAGGGACCAAAATGAGGCCGGAGTGTCTTCTGCCAGGTGGTGACGGAGCCCTCAAAGCTTAAGGGGCTGGGTCAGGCACACAGGGGCTCCCCTGGGCCAGAGACGATGCAGTTTGAGCGTCAAAACATACTGGCGTGATGTTGGATCCTGGAAAAGGATGTTGAATAAAAACGAATCAAATCTGAAGTCTGAGACTTTACTAATAATATACCCAGGTTGGGTCATGAACTGTGAGCACAGGCACCGTGCTAATGACGTAAGATGTCAGTGATGGGGGATGCAGAAGCTCTCTGCCGTCTCCTTATTTTTCCGCAAATCTAAAACTATTCTTAAAAAGTTTAATTCTATGGAGAAATAAGAATAATGGCTACACTAGATTGGAGCATGTTGAAGATGCAAGAGCCTGTGCATGAGGAGAGAGGAGCTCACGCTAGCGTGAGAAGCCAAGGCTCGGCCGAGCACGAAGAAGGTACGAAAACTGCTGAGGAACACTTTCCCTGCAGACGGGTAGGGGAAAAAGAGCAAAGAAGCACTCCCTACCAGGAATAACTTCTGGTTATTCTTATTGGTTTTTTAGGCCTCTGAAGACTTAGTCTCAACTGAAAACAAAGACAAAGTTTTCTATGCGATCGCTTCAATTATAACGACTTTGTCACTGAGCGTCCGCCTGACACTCTTTAGAATAATTTTGATCGTGGCATAATAAAATCCTCCTCCTCCTCCCCCAACCTCCCCAGAAAAGGAGACCCGGGGAAATCTCGGACACGGAGGAGTCCCGTCAATCAGAACGGTGCCCGCAGGTGGGAAGGTGCAGGCCCGCGCCTCTGTACCTGAGACGCCGCCGAATGAACGGAGGGGAGATGGAATTTCTCCTGGAGCCGTTGAGATTTTACAAGCTCTGCATTTACAAGCAGTTTTTGGCTGGTATGATACTTTCTGAAACAAATTGTACCTCTGCGGAACAAGAATGTTTTAAATAACGACCAAGGCCAGTTTCCAAATGTTCCCCCGCTCACAGGATTCTGCTGAAACCTCCCTTGCGACAGTTACAATGAATCTAGGTATCCAGATGAAAAATAAAATAGCTTCTCCAAATATTTTGGTGAAAATAGAAACTTTCCGTTTTATGAGATGATATTTTTGTCTTCCATCTGTACTCAAAGTAAAACCAAATATTAAGGCTTAATTCAATTTTATTTCAACTGTTTAACTTTGCCCCTGAACCTTCAGATAAATATTTACCCAATGGATGAACTGGTGGATTTGAATTTTTGAGACATAGTAAACATTTTCCTATTTAATAATCTATCTAGTTTCTATAAACTCTATCCATTTATCAGATGGTTTAGCTTCTTTTAAGGTTGGATAAAGTTTAAGGTTCACGCAGAATTTTTTTTTTTAAAGATCAGTTTATATTCTTTCCTTCCCCAACTGGCTTCAAAAATGGTGATGGAGTCATTTCTGCTTGTGTTTAATCCAGTTTGGGAGGTTAGGCAATGAGTAGGGGGTGGGGCTTATTGATTAGATGGAAGGTTGAAGGTCAGGAAATCCAAGCCTTGAAATACACTTTGTCCTGATGCCTCCTCCCTCCTCTCTCTGCCTCCTTTCTCTCTCCCCACTCCTCTCCCCCATTTCCTTTGTGTCTCTCTCTAGTTTTCTCTGTCTCTCTGTGTATCTCTGTCTCCCCCTTTCTCTCTCCCTCTCCCCTCCCCTCCCCTGCCCTGCCCCAGAGGCGGGTCCTGGTATGCCATCACCTGTCTCGGCCACTGGGTGCTGGTTCATGTGTGAAATTATATACCTGGGGGCCAAGCTGCCACACCAGAAAGTTGGTGGACGGGATCCCGGGCGCCCTGCTTGCCGGCAGAAACAGGTTCTTCCTGAATGTCGAGGGCTGTGCCTGGCTTCCTCGGGTTTGTGCGTGTGTCCCTGAACACCTGGGCATGTGCTTCCCGGACAAGCAGGATGTGTTTTCTTCCTGAACCACGACTGTTTTTCACAGCAGTTGCCACTGATGACAGCCTCTGATTGATTTCTGATGACGTGTGGACTTGGCCGTGACACCTCGCAGGTGGAAACCCGAGGTCCACAGAGGTGCCAAAAGCCCAGCTCAGCAGGATGAGCCGTGAGCAGGCGTGAAACGGGACCGGGACTCACCTCCCGCTGCTGCGCCTTGCGACTGACCCCACGTCACCCCTCGGCAGCGCCAGGGGTCCTCGTGGTCTCGCGGCCCATGCTCTGGCTTGGCGGTTGACAGACCAGGCTTCAGATCCCGACTTGGCTGCTCACGGCCAGGTGACCTTGGGCAAGTGACTTCACCTCTCCATGCCTCGGTTTCCTCATCTATCACATGGGGATAAAGGTAGTACCTGCCTCGAAGGTTGTCTCAAAAACGACCAAAGCAGCCAGCGTGAAGTGCAATGCCGGTCACGTGGTGGCGGGGACCAGGTGACAGCCGGCTTATTCCGTCTGTGGTTGGGCTTTGAGCACCTGCTGTGTTCCAGGAGCTTTTGTGAGAACTGGGGATGGACTTGTAAAATAGCCTTGGGCTCAGCCCTCTAGATAAATGCTAAAAGGTAGCGGTAGGGACGACCACTCCCTGAAGCCAGCGAATGAATGGACGAATGGCTGAGCACGCACCGTGCCCGCGGCCCCCTGAGAATCTGCGCACTGTCCGTGTCGAGCGACAGAGGGGGCAGCCCGCTCCTTCGGGAGAGACTCCCCCGCCCTGGAGAGGACACGGAGCCGTCTGGGAAAACCACCGGAGTGTCGCCTGGAGCTTTTCCTCCTCGCGTGGTCTCTTCACCCGGAAACCCGTGTGCTACTTGAGAAGCCAGTTACATAATGACAAAAGTAGCAAAATCTCCACTCTGTGGCAGCTGTGATGACACAGCTGTGCCTGTTGCAGGGGAGGTTTGAATCTGGTGACTGTTGACACAGAAGTGTCAGCTGGGAGGCTCCGCCCACAGGGTCTGCAGGGCCTGGATCCTCCTCCCCACAAATGCAGCTACTGTCCCCACCCCAGTGTCCCCACCCCAGTGTCGGGGCGCTGCTCCCGCTTGTCCCTCACTCGGGGCTCCTCCTCTGCTCCCTCCCCAGCCCCCAGCCAGGCCTGTGGCTCCCCTTCCTTCCCGGGAGCCTCCTCTGACATCCCCTCCCTGGTGCTGTTCTGGGAGCCTCCTCTGACATCCCCTCCCTGGTGCTGTTCTTTCTCTCTGAACCTAGCCCTCCCCACCCGCAAGGCACCTGCTGCCTGCGGTCTGTGGCTGCCTGCGACCCTCTCACCCTGTCTTCTCCAAGTTGGGGAGCGAGTCCTCCCCGATGCTACGCTTCAGGGCACTCCTGCTGGGGCTCTTGGTTCTGTCTCCGCTGGGGGCAGTTAAACCAAGAGGCAGAAAGAACGTGGTATCTGAAGGTGGACGGCCTGGGTTTGAATCCTGCTCTCTGCCGCTCGCTAGCTGTGAGATCCAGGGAAAGTCCTGTCATCTCTGTCCTCGGTTTCCTCATCTGTAAAATGCAGATGGGAACCAAGAGACAGGCTGCGCTCGGAAGTTCTTACGAGGATGGAAGCCATGTGACGCCTGGCTCATGAGCAACGCCAGCACTTACCCGGACTTGTTCCTGCTTCGGGCCCTGCCGTTGTCTAGCCACTTTGTTATTGCGGAGGGGGACATTTTTTTTACTGAGGTGAAGCACACAGGAATAAAAGCGCACAGATCATAACTCGATAGCTCAATGAACGTTTACAAAGCGAACGCACCTGCTGATTACCAGCCCCCCGAAGTCCCCTTCATGGCGCATCCCCAGTCATGACCTCCCCCCATCAGCTATGGATTCAATTTGCCGGCCTTCGGATTCTATGCAGTCTGGCTTTTGTTGACATTGCATCTGTGAGATCCTTCCGTGCGGTTGCACGTAGCGGCCGTCCACTCTCCTTGCCCCAGAGCAGTCCGCTGTGCAGACACTCCGCGGTCCCCTTGGCGGGCGTTTGGGCTGTTTCCGGGTGGGCTATGACAGATAACACCACCGGGACCTCGAACCCGTCTTTTGGTGAGCGCGCACGGGGCCCTGCTGGGTTCCCGCGTAGGGGTGGAATCGCAGTCGCGGGACACGCTTATGTTTGCACCCGTAGTTACTGCCCGCGGTTCTCCAAAGCGGTCGGACCAATCAGAACTCGTGTGTGCGATGAACGGGACCCCCACCCCACCCCGAAACCCGGCACCGGCAGGTTTCAGTTTGGAGCCAGGTTTTGTTTTGCTTTGAGTCACTCTGGTGACCGTGTAGCATGATGTCTCCTTGTGGTTTTGGGGACTAACGATGGCGGTTGTCACGGCTCCGTATGCATATGGGCCACTTGAAGAACCTCTTTTGGGGAAAGGCTCGTACAAGTATTTTTTGTATTAATTGGGTTGTCTTTTTCTATTCCTTTGTAAGAGTAACTTCTGTATTTTGCATACAAGTCCCTCGAGGCTTACGTGTATTCTAAATATCTCTTCCCGATCCGTGACTCACCGTGCCGCACGATTGGTGGTGCCCTTTGATCAACAGAAGTTCCTAATTTTAATGGAGATTTCTCAGTCTTTTCCTTCCTGGTTGCTGTTTTCTCTGTCCTATTTAAGAAATGTTTTTCCATCCTAAGGTCCTGAAGATAGTCTACTGCGGTATCTTCTAGAAGCTTTATTGTTGGAATTGGCTCTGTGTATGGTGCAAGGTAGGAGGTCAAGGTTCATCCTCTCCCCTATGGCTGTCCACGCACTTACGACTCCATGCCATGTATTAGAAAGGTGGTCCTCTTGCCTGTGGTCAGGGCAGGGGACAGGGCTGTCTCCCCCTCACCCTGTCTGCTAGCGCACACCTCTCAAGGAGTCTGAGACTTCCAACTTAGCCTTCTCTGTTGTATAAAGGTATGTTTGCCAAAGAAGATAGAAAATATTTCATGTAACAGTTTATTAGTTTGATTTATAACTTAACTATTTAGACACGTGGCCTCTCCTCGTTGGGAGCGGGCCCGAGTCTTGATTGAGTTTTATCAATTTTGTAGTCTTTTAAGGAACCGATGTTTAGCTTTGTCCAGGTCTCCATCACGCACCTGTCCTCTGAGTCATTGGTTGCCATTCTCTTTACTGTTTGCTTCCTTGCTACTCTGGGTTTAATGTATTGCCCTGTCCCAGACTCAGGAGATACAAATTTAGATAACAGACTTGCAGCCTTCTTTTGTGGCCAAAAGCTCTAGAATCTGTATTTTCTTAAGCTCCTCAGGTGCAGAAGTGAGTGTCTAGACAAGCATTTTGCAAACACTGGGCAAGGCACTGGACTTCCCTGGGGCAGGAAACTGCCAGCAGCAAGAGTGCCCGCGTGCTTGTTGAGTGAATGTGGGAGGAGGGGGGAGTCCCATGGGAAGGCGTGATCCGGTCTCCTCCCGCCAGGATCTGTAACCCTACCAGAGCAACCCCAGCCCAGCGGCCTTGCAGCAGGAGCTGCCTTTTAGCTGAGCAGCTTTGGCCTTTCTTAGACGGAAGATTAAATTTATGTTAATGCGCATCTTACCACACTCCGCTGGAAGCCGAGCCGTCCCCAAGTGTCTGGCCCACTATTTTCTCGGTGTCTCCTTACACACGATAACAAGATGCCAGTCTCCTAAAAGCACCAGGTGCCACTCTGAGGGACGAGGGCTCCCAGTGCCCCCCGCCCAGCTCTCCAGACCCCCTTTGTTCTGGGGAAACAAGACCTGCCCGTCTCAAGTCTTCTTATTCCCCTGCTCTTTTGATCATTTTTTGATGAGTCAAAATCAGGTCACTCCAGCGCCGAAGCATGCCACGGAGGGGTCCTGCGCCGGCCCGGGAGGGCGTGTTCTTCCCCTTCCCTCCGAGACTCGGGTCTCTGCTGTCTCTGAATCTTGTTCTCAGTTTTCCTTCTTTTTTTCTTCCCTTCCTTTCTCTTCTTTGGTTCCTCTTTCTTCTTTATCTGGGGGAAAAGTCTTTACACTTGGGAGTGGGTCGGAGAGCAAGGCTGGGGGTGCAATCTGCTGGCGTCATTTTTGCCGCGGAGTGCGGAGATGGTTTCCTTGACGGGGTGCAGCTAAGAGGCTTCTCCGCTGCCCCGGTGGGTTTGCAGCTGCTGGAGAGAGAGGAGCCACGGACACCAGGCAGCTTCCTCCCGCCCCGCCAGGTCTCCTAGATCGTGCTGGAGCCCGGCACGGGGCTGGAGCGCTAGAAGCCGGTGGCCTCCCAGCCAGCCCCATGCTGCCGCGCACAGTAGCACCTGCCGGGAAGGGTCCCAAGTCTCTTCTTCTTTTTTTTATCTTTATTTATTTATTTAGACAGAGTCTGTGTTGCCCAGGCTAGAGTGCCGTGGCATCAGCCTAGCTCACAGCAACCTCAAACTCCTGGCCTCAAGCGATCCTCCTGCCTCAGCCTCCCGAGTAGCCGGGACTACAGGCATGCACCACCATGCCGGGCTAATTTTTTCTATATATTTTTAGTTGGCCAATTAATGTCTTTCTATTTTTTTTAGCAGAGATGAGGCCTCACTCTTGCTCAGGCTAGTTTCAAACTCTTGACCTTGAGCGATCCACCAGCCTTAGCCTCCCAGAGTGCTAGGATTATAGGCGTGAGCCACCGCGCCCGGCCCCAAGTCTCTTCTTCAGTGCCTCACCCCACCCTCCCGGTGCTGGTTCTTTGGCCCCAGTAACACAGGTGAGAAGGAAAACTCCAAAGCCAGATGCTTACCTGGGAGACAGGTTTCTCAGTCCCCATGTGGTACCTCCTGAGTCTCAACCTTTCTCTCCTTTGTTCTTGGTCCTATTTTGGCCCTGGAGAGACTGTTCAGATGGATGCCCTGGACTCAGGTGAACTTTAAAATCACCCCAAGGATCAGATAGTGCCCCCCTCCCTGACAGTGCTGGCCTCAATAGCAGGGAAGATGGCAGGGAAGAGCTGGGTTAGTTCAGGCCAAACCAGCAGGAAATAAAGGTTTTCCTTGTCTCTCTTCCCTAAAGCTTTTCCTTCTTCCCTTTCCCTTTGCTGTGGGAAGTTCTTCCCTTTTTCTACTTCCCCCAGCCCTAGTTGTCCGTGGCCCTGATGCTGCTTGCACTGTTCACCTATCGCAAGTATCGGGTGGGGGAGTCCTTTACACTTTAGTATGAATTAAATCAACAGTTTGCCTTTTCTCAGGATATTTGCTAAGTTTCACTGGCAAATGACAAGCTGCATTGTAGACATTTGGGGCAATTACAGGGGAATGGGAGTGAGGCATGCAGGGGGCTGACCTTAAAGGGACCCTCCAAAGTCCGGGTAGTCACACATGTAAGCTGCTAATCCCAAGTCTTCGATTGGTTTGCTACTGTTTGTGGTCCAGGACAAAGGATTTTGAAAATACATGGCTGAAAGTGATTCGGAGTCTCCCCAAGAGCAGGGGGTAGAGGGACCCGGGGCTGCTTGGCTGGCAAGGAGAAGATACAGGGAGATTTCTAAGGCGCTGACTCTGTAGCTTTGTTTTTGTCTCTGTGAAGGAGCAGTTCTGTGTGACTGCAAACCTAAAAGCAGGACCGGCTTTGAGGAGCAGATTCTGAGCCAGGCAGAGCTGCCTCAGCAGTGATCAGCCGCCTCCGGATGGATGTGGTGAGGTCTCCCGACTGAGCCGTCATCAGAGGGGGCTTCTCGCTCTGCCAGGGCTGCGCCGGCTCAGATGCTCGGGCGGGCCCCTCCCCAGCCCGCCAGAATCTGGGGGCAGCCCAGGGATCATTCCCACAGTCAGCTGCGCCAGTCCCCTGCCCGAGCCACCTCTGAGCTCCTCTCGTCCGTCCCCAGAGGATCGAGCTGGGCTCCTTCCCGGCCTAAAGTCCCTGCGAGGCCTGTCCCCCAGCCCTCATCCCCGTCACCGCCCCCGACCGCTGTGCTCCAGGCTCCTGGCCTCGGTTCTCGTCCCCACCAGGCAAAGCTCTTCCCTCCTGGGGCCCCACCCCTGCGGCCCTGTGCACTTCTCAGGGCTGGCTCCTCTCATCATTTGGTCCTCTGCTCGGATGTCACCTCCCCAGGAGGGCCCTGCATGCCGGCCATGTCACATCGCCACCCCCCTTCACTGACCGCCGTCCTGTATCCCTTGTCCACAGCGGTCCTCGCCACCTGGCGCTCCCGTGCGGGCTCTGTTCCCTTTGGTCTCCGCCTCCGCCCGGAACGTCAGCCCCAGCCAGCAGGACTTGCCTGCGGTGCACACTCCGTGACCGGCTCCCACTGTGTCTGGAGCGTGGAAGCATTTGGTGAATGAATGAATGTCACTGTATGAATGAATGAGTGCTAGGAAGCCAGGTTTGGGGGTCCCTGGACCAACGCGTCTGTGGTCACCATGACAATACAGAGCTAGCATGAGCAGATGGCCAGACGCCGAGCTGCTCTCCCGTTGCCCCGGTGACCGGCCGGCGGTTGTTGGGACTCAGCTGGAAACAGGGGTCCCGGAGCCTATGAGCCTTTTCCACAGTCCCCCTGCCCTGCAGGGTTCATGGGTGCAGGAGGAAGGGGCCTGCGCCTGGCCCTGCTCACTGGAGTCTCTGGAAAGTTCCATCTTGATAGATAAGTCAACAGCGCCTGACGGTCCCCTGGGGCAATCCCGTCCACAACCCTTTGCGGAGCACCGGCTGCGTGTCAAGGCCACATTGCCCCCTCTCCCTGGTGGCTTGGTGGGGAGGGAGGCGGCACGGAGACCTCTGCTCTCCAGCGGAGTTTGGAGTTTAGAGCACCGTCGGGGGCAGGGATGCGGCCGGCCTCCTCGCTGTCAGTGACACTCACGGTGCATCCGAGGCCCCCGGAGGCTGCCTGTGGCACACATGTACTTACTAACCGTATAGGACACAGACCGCCGGGGTTTATCTACAAAAGCAGAGGGATTGGAAGGTCTGGCTTAAGTCACTGTCGGTCACTAGTGCATTCTGCAAAGACAGGCGGCTGCCCTCGGTCACAGAGGCCACTCTCCCTCCCACTGTCCCCTCCTGCAAGCAGTTCACTTTGTAAGAGCAAATGCGTCGGGGCCCAAATTTGTTGAGCAACCGACTCAATTCTGTGCCTTTTTGGAGGTCCCTGTGGCTCACATCACTTTCAGGCATGAAGTGTGGAGCCATCAAATCGGAACGGAGTAACCCAAAGCTGACGTTCTAGCTGAGGCAGGTGAGGGGGGACAGAAAACGGGACAGCGAAGTGACTTTTGAGGGACAGAGAAGGTGGTGAACTCTACGGAGAAAAGCAAAGTCGGGCGGAGTTTGGGGAGGCGGCGGCATTCGTAACAGGTGAGCGCGTGGATGAGTGGGCAGGGGAACGAGCAAATGCAGGAGCGAACAGACAGGTGAGGGAATGAATGCACGAGTGGATCAACGAACCCCCAACCTACCAGATAAGCCAGGGTGAGGAGCCGGGGTGTCTCCTTCCGGGGCCCGCCTGCCCAGACCTCCCGCCCAGGACTTCTCAGGGAAGGCAGCTTGGCTACACCGCCCCCCCCAACCCACCCAGCTGGCACTTTGTCTCGGATCCCCGCCTGGCCAGAGAGCGTCGGTCCCACCGTGGCGAGGGGGACAGCCCAGTTACGGTGAGCCCGTCACAGCAGGGGCCCGTGGGGGACACCCTCCGGCGTCCGGGTGTATTTCTGTTTGGTATGAAACGGGATCTGTCTCACCTCCAGCGTCTAGCCGCCTGTGTGGCCGGCTGTGTAACCAGAGAGGTTTTGTAATTAAAGACTACTCTGTCAAAATAGTCCAGGGATGCGCCTCCACTTGGCCTTTAGGCAAAGAGGATTTTCTCTAAATTTGTGCTGTACAGGTAAAAATCTGGTAAATTGGCCATTTTCACTTAAATATTAATGACAGAAGGGTCCGGTACAAGGCGCAGGCTACAGCACAGGGCGGCGTCTTGAGTACCAGTCACCCCTCCCCCCGGGACCGACCTATTTCATGTGCATCACAGTAGTTTAGACAACTGCAAAGCAGAAAATAAAAGCCACCCCAGTAGTTTTCCCTGGATGACAGTAACGGGCTGTGCGGCTAAGCTGCTGGGACGGCCGTTCCTGGCCACACGTGGCTCTGAGCCCTGGCAACGTGGCGTGTCTGAACTGAGATGGGCTATCGGGCTAAAACACACACCAGATTTCAAATACTTAGCGGGGGAAAAAAAGAAACCATAAAAAAAGAAACCATAAAATGTCCGTGGCGGAGGCTGCGTGGGTGGCAGCAGTTCTTGTCGGGCTCACACCTTCCCAAAGGCCAGGAGCGCCAAGTTCCCTCCCGCTCCTCGGCCCTGGGGCCTCGAGTCACCTTTGCCCCCCCTCCCCCGACGGCAGGCAGGAGGACGGTGCTGTCCGCGTCCTGGCAGCTGAGACGCAGTCGGCTGCGGGAGGGGTGCAGAGGAGTCATGCACGTGTCACTCATGCAAGGCTCCCCTCTCTAGCGTGCCGTGAGCTCAGGTTGAGGGGTCTGCGTAAGCGAGGTGGAGGTGGGGACCACTGGTGACAGGGAACGGCCGGCGGTCTGAAGCTCCTTTTCGCTCTGTTTGAGAAGGGGGGGTCCGCCCGGCTGTGACGCGGAGTTTCCACTCTCTGCCTGTGCAGGGGGTTATGGGGGGGCATCTAAAGGAGTCTGACCCTGCCCCCCAAGGCCGGGTTTCTGATGCCAAGGCATCTGTCACCCTGGGCCTTGGCGCAGGGACTCCCGCAGAGTCACGGGAGGAGGGACTGGTTTGAGGCTGGGACTGTCCTCCCCACACCCCGCGAGTTAATGTTTGTAAAGAGCTTAGCACAGCGCTGGCTCATTGTAAGCGCCGCACAACTGCTTGTTAAATAAACATAGATGGGAAACCCTACAGTGAGCCAAACACGAGGAGGAGAGTGCAGAAAGGAAGCGGGAAAAATGAGGACGGCAGGACAGAGGGACCCTAAGCTGCTGGAGCCGCTGGCAGGGCAGAGGTGAGCAACACCTCCCGAGCCGGACCACGAGAAGGGCTTCGGGGAGGAGGCGGCCGGCCGGGCTCCAACCTGCCCCGCGCGTGCTTGCCGAGTTCTCAGGAACTCCGCGGGCAGGCCCTGGGTCCCCGAAACACATTAGGAATCTGAAACCCTCCTATGGAAACACAGCATGCATGGGTTCTGTCGGAGGGGAAAAAATGCCCCCAGACAGCACTTCATGCCTTGGCCGCGTTTCAGGACTCCGGCTGGCGGCTTCCGAGCCCGCGCAGTCTCCCGTCACGCTGCAGCTGGCCGGCCCTGCTCGGGCGCTGACCTCATGCGAGGAAGGAAATGACAGGGGCCCCGTCCCGCGCCCACTGCACCTCAGATGTAAATCCCCCAGCCGGGTCTTCCCCGGGGATGACCACAGCCCAAGGCGCGGTGAGCGGGTTATTTCATCCGCCTGTGTGGCCTCGGGCTCGGTCCCACGCGGCTGCCCACCGGGCCGGAGCCGCTGTTGGCACTCACAGTGGCCCTGAGTCACGGCGGCTCACTTTTTCCGTGCTCCTTGTCCTCTCCTGGGGCTGTGGTGAGTCATCAGCACTTATTAGGCCCCTCTGAATACGGAGATTTGTACTGGGCAGCAAGCTGCTCTGCACAGGGCCGGCCGACCGAGGGCCAGAGCTGGCTCGGTGCAGCCGGGACTGTGCTGACGTCACCACCTCCACCAAAGGGTGGCGGCCTGGGGCACCTGTGTATTCTCATTTTGTAAAGGGAAACCGAATCTCCTTCCTCCTGCCTGTCTAGGTCCAGGTGTGTATGTGCGTGTGTATGTGTGTGTGTGTGTTGAACTCATAGAGCGAGCTCCGGTTTGGGGAGGTCAGGAGACCTAGATTCAAAGCCAAGTTTGCCCTTTTGCCTGACCCTAAGCCAAGTACATCACCTGTCCAGGTATGCTCACCTGCAAAACGTGGGGTGATAAAATCAGCCTCCAAGGGCTTCTGCAGAGTGCAGGTGCAGGCTGCTGGCAAGCCTGGGAGCGTGCTTCTCAACCGGGGGTGATTTTGCCCCCAGAGGACAATTGGCAATGTCTGGAGACATTTTTGGTTGTGACACTGGGGATGGGGGAGAGGGTGCTGCTGCCCAGGAAGGCTATGAAACGTCCTTCAGGACGCCCCCAGCCACAAAGAGTGGTGTAGCGCCAAGTGTCCATGGTGTCGGGTTTCAGAACCCCACCTTAGAGCTCCATGTAAGAAGAGGCCATCACCGGAACATTCCCTGGACCAGACTCACCGTGGCCAGGTGCTGGGACCCTCAGGCCTCACCCCCACCTGGAAGGGAGGTGTTTCATCATCTCACTTTATAAAAAGGGAAACCAAGGCACACGGAGGCCGTGCAATTGGAGCCAGGTTCATGGTCTTGATCACCAGGCCCTGCATCCCTGTAATTCGGAGCAGCCTGTTCTGTCTCGCTTTGTAAGGTTTGGTTTGTTCAACTTCCCACTAAGTTGCAGATGGCCAGGTGAGTGCTCAGACATGTGCCCGGGGGCAGGGCAGGGGGGGAGATGTCCTTCCCTGTGGGCGATGCCAAGGGGACGATGACAAAATGCTGTTGGAAAGGGCTCCCCTGCCCAGCCTCTCAGGAGGAAGTCCCCCCCGACAGCCTTGCAGTCTGCACTCTCTGTGCCTTGACACATGCGCCCCCAGTGACCGTTAAAATGTCAGCAAAGACACGGTGTCTGTCAGTGCCATCACACAGCACTGACGGGCAGCACTGTGGCAAAACAGGTGAGCTGTGAAGTCCGGAACTTCCCATAATAAAATGCACCATTTAGACTAATTAGACTGGACTTTCCCTAATTCATGAGCAGGGAATTAATCCTGCTGATGAAATCTGTCCCTTTGGATTTTTAGGGATGAAAATCCCTGAGTCAAAAAGCGGAAGATGAAAAGTGAATGCGATAGTTTATGCAGAGGGCACATCTATAAGCAACTAGCAACCCAGAGTGGAGAGAGAGAATCCCGACAAAATGAGCTGTAGGAGTCCAGCGGGGGCAGGTGAACATCTGCAGAACCAAAGGGACCCCATCAACTGGTCACAACTCAGGAGATATCTCCACTTAGGGATATTCTCTTCTCCCTCATTTTTTTTGGGGGGGAGGAGCTATTGTTTTTACTTTTTGTTGATCCCTGAAATCCTGAGATCTAAGAATCCCCCCACCCAGCCCACAAGTGGTGGGGAAGCTGAACCGACCCTCTGTGGCTCTTCCCTTCGCTTAAGGCCCTGCCCTGCCGTGCATGGGGCCACCTGCATTTCCTCTGCTCTGGCTCAAGTGTTTCTCCACCTTCTATGAGAGAGACTTGGGGGAGGGGCAGGTGAGAAGAAAAAGAATGCAGGGACGGGAGCCACAGAAAGGCAGCGACTGGATAGGTAGCAAAGAAAGTGGTGTTTTATGGGCCAGGCACGAACTGCAGAAACAAGAGGTTATACCGGTTCTTGAGCAAAGCCGCAGGGAGGGGGGCGCTGTCCGGGGAGAAGGTGGGGTGCCTAAGAGATTGTCTCCCCACTGGGCAGTCCCCAGGGGGGTTTCAGCACTAAGCCATAAGGGCCACCCCAGCCCCACAGCCCTCTCAAGTCAGGAATGTCACTTAAAGGTTTGACACCAATGTATCCAGAATTGACTCATTATATTTTTATTCTTTTTTCACAAATTACACCTTGTAGAGTTCTGGAAAAATCTTTGCCCCTTGAACATAAATTCAGAAAGATAGTCCACAAGGGTTACACAGTGCCGGTTGTTTACCAACAAGGATGAGAGGATGCGGTTACGTAATCTTCTGTGTGTGAGTGGAATTCTTCCCAGCCCTGAAAACTTGACCTTCTGGGGGCAGAGGCCGAGGAGGATTGTTTGTTTCCAGGGAGGATCTGGCCAGCCCGGGGCACTGCTCCAAACCCGCTCCTGCTGTCCAAGGTGCAGACAAAGGATCCTTTAGGGTCACTCAGCTCCACTGGCACCGCCAGCCCCAGGACTGAGTAGCCTTCCTGCACCTTTCCAAGTTCAAGGAATTCACCAACCTGTGCGTAAATGGGGGAGTCTCACTGAGGCCCCAGGAGAGGGGAGATCGCGGCAGTGACAAGATGACAATGGTAGTGACAGCAGTCACCATAGCTGAGCCTGGCGGAGGCTTTGGGGCTAAGGAGGCTGGCACAAGGTCGCAGGGATGGAGTCCCAGCGCTGGACCTCGAACCCCCATCTCCCCCACCCCATCCCCTCTGACTCCAGATCCCACTCTCAGAACCATGGTGTACCGTCATGACCTCAAAAGGCAACTTTGTAATACTTTAGAATCAATCACCCCCTAGGACCTGAACGTTCCTAAGTGGCCGTTCCACAAGCAATTATCTAGCATCAGCTGTATGAACCTGGTAGACAACCCACTGTGAAACGGAGTCAAGGAAAGGCTGCACCAGAGGTTCAGGCAGGTGCTTTGGGCAGAGAGGCAGAGTCCAGGACGGCTTCCTGTAGGAGGCGGTATGGGATGCACGCCATGAAGAACGAACAGCGAGTGGAGGCGGAGGAAGACTGTGTTCCTACTGGGCGGGGTTGCCAGCATGGCCCCTGGGGGCCAAACCTGAGTATGACTGTCCCTCAGGGACCTGCCTCCTCCTCCTCCTGCCCAGATGGAGGCTTGAAGGCCTACTGTGTGTGGGGGGGGGTGCTGGGTCCTAGGATGAGCGCTCAAAGCCCTGGCCCCTCCTGCCAGCAGTGGGGGCAACTCTCGAGCCCTGCAGGCTTCAGAGGGCCGGGGACTTTCCTTGGCCTTGCCACGCCCAGGTCTCCTCGGCAGAAGGACACCCGGCGTCCTGCCCTGGCAGGTGTGGGTTAGATGAGATGATGCATGCTTACACCGTGTGTCAGGGACTCTGCATGTGCCTGGTCACAGGGGCCTGCGCGCTCCACACACGGTGCCAGGGTAACCTCAGTGGGCTCCAGAGAGAGAATCCCTGGGGAGGCTCGGGCAAGAGCCAGGGCAGCTGGAGGGGCGGGTCTGCAGGATCCGGAGGCTGATCCCGAGGCGCAGACTGAGCGGCTGCAGTTTGCCAGTGTGGACCCGAGAGAGCCAGGGAGAACATTCCCGACTTCAGTTTCTGAAGTGTCTCTCCCTGCCCAGGTGACCCACGGCACAAGTGCGCACCACTTGGGGACTTTTATTTAAAGCAGAAGCTATTGGAAGTGTGCCCCCCCCATGAAAACCCTTTCCGCCCTCAGTAAATCCAAGGGGCACTTTCCCCGGTTAAAAATAAAACTTGGAGGGGCCCCCGCAAGAACGGAATCCTTGCTTCCTGTGTTTAAATTTCTACGGAAAATCTGACCCGCGTGGCCGCCGCCCCTGCCATGCGCGGGCAGACCGCGCTTATATCTTTAAGGAGGAGAAAGTCGGGCGGTGTCCAAGTTCCCGACCCGGCGCGGCGCGGCGCGGGACTAGCAGCCGAGTGGCGATCGCCGGGGAGGGTGGGCGTGCCCCGCACCCAGCACTGCGCGCGGGGGCGGGCGGGCCGAGGGCGGCGGGCGGAGCGGGAGGCGGCCACGTCCCTGGGCCGGGGCGCGGGAAGGCCGGCCCCCTGCGAGCGAGCGCCGCGAACGCTGCCGTCTCCGCTTGCAGAGGCCGCCGGGGCCGTGAATGGGGAGGGCGCGCCGCCCGGCGGTCCCAGCGCACAGCCGCCCACGATGAGGGTCAACGAGAAATACTCGACGCTCCCGGCCGAGGACCGCAGCGTCCACATCATCAACATCTGCGCCATCGAGGACATCGGCTACCTGCCGTCCGAGGGCACGGTGAGTGAGGGCGGGCGGCGGCGACCCGGGCGGGAGGGCCGCGCACCTGCGCCGCGCGGGGAGGGAGGGAGGGAGCTGGGCGGCGGCGGCGGAGCCTCCCGGGGACGGGGGCGCCCTGTTGGAGGCGCCCACCCGCACGCGTGTGTGCCCCGGGAAGGGCGCGCTGCCGCTGCCCGGGCCAAGTGCATGCACTCCGCCTGCACTCTGCGGTCGGGGCGCGGCGACCACCTAGCCGCCGAACGCAGCGCCTGGGCCGGGCATAGCATGCCCTCCTGGGCTCTGTCAGCGACCAGCTCGCAGCCGCCTCACCCTGGGTTCAGAGCCCCTGTGGGAGCGCATGGCTGGGGCCCCCTGCAGGACCTACTCTTCCTGGCCCGAGGCCAGGGGTGCCTGTTGAAGCAGCCAGAGAGGGGGTGGGGGGCTTGGGCTGAGGCCAAGTTGGTGGCCACCCCAGGAAAGTGCTAGCCGCCAGGCCACTGGGCACCATCCTCTGGGACTCCAGCACCCCCACCCCCATTTTGGGGGGGGGGCACCTGCCAGGGGCAGGAGTTGTGCCCAGGGCACTGGGCCCAGCCCAGAACTCTCAATGCCCGGGGCAGCTGGCGGGCGCCGGTCAGTCGAGATTGTTTTCGGCGCTGGCCCCTGCCTCCCCTGGGCACCCAGGCCTGGCTAGAGTGGTGGCTGGGGGCAGGATGCTGGAAGGGAGCCAGTCACGTGGTTGGGGACCCCTGTCCTAAGGTCCCCTACCCCCACCACCCTCCCTGGGGCCAGACCCAGGGGTCATAGAAATCCCTGGGTTGGGAGGGCAGAATTCATCCACGAGGGGTTTGGCTTAAAGGACAAAAGTTGTCTGAAGAGGATAGAGACGTGGAACCGGCTTGCTCTTGGCAGGAGGGGCTCTGTAGCAGCACCTTCTGGAACCTAAGAACACAGTCCCCCCCCTTCCTCATTCCGCTACAGCCCCAGCCTGCCTCTCCCCAGGCGTCAGGCCCAGCGGGCTGTTCAACCCCGATGGGGTTGCCGTGGCCTGTCCCTCTAGTCTTGGGGCCAGAGGGCCCTCAGGGGGCTGTACTCAGAGAGAGGCAGGGTGGAGCAGGGGCCAGGCTCCTGCTTCGGGTCCCAGAGTTCCAGGGAAGGCAGGGACTCAGGTCTTCACTGCTCAAGTCACAGTGGGGGGCTCCAGGGGGAGTGGGGGGCTGCAGGGGGCAGTGGGGGGCTCCTGGGGAATGGAGCTTGCACAGAGCTGCAGGGGACATTGGGACGGGTGTGAATGGGGAGAGGGTCTGCCTGTGACAGATGGGACTGGCCTCAGAAGCTCAGGGATCGTCGTTTGAACGAAGCCATGGACCAGGCCATGCTGGGCACCCACAGACAGGGAGGCAGCGAAGGCCCTGCCCATCTGGAGCTCACTTGAGGAGTGGGGGTGGACATTACCGATGACCCACGACAGTGACAGGGACATTCCATAGTGCTGGGCCAGCTGCTGTGTCTTAGCTCAGTTAAGTCTCATAACATGTGGGGCAGGTACTATTATACAGGTGAGGAAACTGAGGCCCGGAGGGACAGGTGACCTGCTCCAAGTCACCCACCAACTAACAGGACAGCTAGGAAGGGCCTGAGACAAGGGCCACAGAAAGCCTGAAGAATGGACATTCTGGGGAAGGAGCTAGCTATACCCATAAGGGGTAGGGATGGGACCTTCCAGAGAAATCACATACAGGCCCAGAGGTGGGAACATGGGGCACCAGTTAGGAGGCACAAGATAATGGTGGTGGCCAAGGTTATGGAGAAAAGGAGGTTGACCAGGTGAGACTTGACAGCGAATTCGACGTACAATAAGAAATAGAGCCCTTAGCGAACAGGCCCTGGGCTCTGGAGTTTAATTCAGGGACCCGTTGCTTATCCAGACTGAGGAATCATCAGTCTCTGGCAAACCCAGGTGAGGCCCACAAAGTCTGCAAAGCGGGAGCTTGGCCCAGAAGGGGCGCACAGCACCCACTGTGGGTGTGGAGGACTGGGACTGCCGGGAGGAGAAGCATGCTGCTAGTGACATGGCCACAGACAGGCTGGAAGCAGCAGGTCTGGAGCCAGGGCCTGTTGGTGCAGGGCAGGCAGCACGGCAGGGCGAGCCTCCCAGGGCATCCCCCGCGCGGCTCGAGCCAGCGATTATTGCTCACTCATTGCCCTGAGTCACCCAGCAAAGACCAGAGGGCGTGGGCTGCACTTCCGAGAGTTCCTGTCCTCTTCTCCGACGGGCACTACATCCGTGCATAAATCAGGCACGGAACAAGCCCAGCCCAGCCAGGCCGCAGTTCCCAGGCTGTGTCCCCGGCCTCTCCTCCCTCTTCCCTCCCCAGGTCCAAGGATAAAAGTCGCTTGGTTGTTTCTATACAATGAGGTATAAGAAGAAGCGAAAGCCAGAGGCCAGGCTGGATGCGATTTATTCTGTTAGGTTTTCTTCGTGTTAATCTTTGAGTGTTTCTTCCTTCAAACCGGTGGCTGTCGCTGGCCTGGGATCTGTGTGCCCCGAACAAGCCCAGACATCCCGGGGATACCTGATTCTCCGGTATCTGCGCAGCGGCTGAGATAAGAGCGTTTCCCTGCTTGTCCGCCTTTGGGGAAGATCCGTTCGTAGATGCCGGAGTGTGCTCAGTAATCGCGAATTGACATGCGGTGACCTAATTTAAACATTGCTTGGAATAATAGTGCAGTTTAAAACTGAAGTCCCCCTCTCATCTCTAACTCAAGGAGTCCCCAAACCAAAAGAAATCTTGCAGGTCTCTGATTTCATTGCCCCCGTTTTCTGAGAAGGTGGGCGTAGTCCATTCCCTTGAGTGATCGCGATGTGTCATTCAGATGTGCGAGTTCAGTTCCTGGAGCTCCAGCTCCAGATAACTGCAGAATAAATGAACGCATGGGGTCCCAGGACGGCCTTCAAGGCGGGACAAGGCGTGGACGCGGCGCTCCGCCCCCACCTTTTCCCGAGTTTGGGGGGGAGGCTTGTAGAGGTGGGTGTGGGCCAGATGAAGGCTGCCCTCTCACCGCTCGCGCCGGGACAGGGCTGCTTGCCAGGAAGGGACCTTTGTCCCTGACATTTTCCCATGTGACCTCAGGAAGACTTTTCTCTTCCACCATTTTCCTATCTTCCTTGGGGAAGCTCTTTCCAGGATCACCCCCTGCAAATAGGGAGTCAGGGAGTAACATTCAAAACACTGTCAGATCTTCCACCACACATTTCTTTTTTTTTTTTTTTTTTTTTTTTTTAGACAGAGTCTCACTCTGTTGCCCTGACTAGAGGGCTGGGGCGTCATCCTAGCTCACAGGAACCTCAAACTTCTGGGCTCAAGCGATCCTCCTGCCTCAGCCTCCCGAGTAGCTGAGACTACAGGCATGTGCCACCATGCCCGGCTAATTTTTTCTATATATTTTTTTAGTTGTCTGGTTAATTTCTGTCTATTTTTAGTAGAGACGTGGTCTTGCTGTTGCCCAGGCTGGTCTTGAACTCCTGATCTCAAGCGATCCTCCCGCATCGGCCTCCCAGAGTGCTAGGATTACAGGCGTGAGCCACCACGCCAGGCCCTTCGTCTCACATTTTATACCCATGAGAATCCTGTGACCTAAATCAAAATGTCTTTGTCTACATCTCACAGATGAGCAAGGGGGGGGGAGGGGACAGGGGGGACGAGGGCGGGGGGAGGGGGGCGGGCAGAGTTAGGAGGTGTCATGTCTAAGTAGCTAGGCTGGCTGAGCCTCAGCTTCTGTGTCCTGGGAGCTAGTGGCTACTACCTGAGACAGTGACAGCCACGGCCTGGCCACTACCTGAGACAGTGTGCAAGACCAAGCCTTTGCCGTTCATTCACGCACACTCGCATTCATTCCTCCTGCAGCCACGTGCTCAGTGCCAGCCATCACAGTGAGGAAGAGGAAACCCCGTACGCTCAACAAAGGGCCACCAAGGGGTCGCCTCCCCTTTCTTAAGAACCTGGAAAAGACATTCCCAAACTTTCCTGAGCCCATGCATTGGCAAGTTATGCACAGAGTCTCACCCAACCTACATCTCTCTCAAAGCAGTTTGAGTCTTGGCCTCTTTGCCCCATTCTGCACAAGAAAAGCACCCCCTCCGCCACTCCACGGAAGGGCTCCGTGGAGTCACGTGTGCCTTCTGTGAGGGCGACTATGGTCCTTGCTGTGTGTCCACCTGCTTAACTGTTCCTAAGCCCAGCTCGAAATTGCTCTCCAGACCTGGGGCCCGTGTGGCGTGTAGCTGGGAGACAGCCCACGCTTCCTGTTGAAAGGTTGCTGCCCGCTCACACTTACCCACGTAGGCTCACCCCACGTGTAAAGCTGAGACCCGAACAGGCAAAGCAGCTGGGGAGCCAGGCCCCGGAGCCTGGCTTAGAGTGAGGCCAGCCGCCGCACCTGCGCCCCATGCTGCCTGCTGCTGGGCCCGGCGTCACGGCCAGCTCCTGGTGTGACTTAACGTCTGGATCTGGCACTGCCACCATCTTTCACTCTTGGTCTGCTCTGACCATGAGACTACAGAGCGTCCTCCTCTAGTTCTTTATTCGCGTGTGTCTCCGCTCTCAATTAGAGCAGACTCGTGTTGAGGGCTCACTGTAGACATGCCAGGTCCTGTTGAGAACTCTTTACAACTGCGTGGTCCCCAGCCTCGGGTCACGGCCCGGTACCGATCCATGGCCTGTTAGGAACCAGGCCGCCCATCACGGCTGGCCTGAGCTCCGCCCCCGCCCCCCATGGTGGAAAAATTGTCTTCCGTGAAACTGGTCCCTGTCCTGGTGCCAAAAAGGTCAGGGGCCACTGCTTTACAGCGCATATTGACACGTTGAATTCCGCCAGCAACCCCACGAGGGAAGGTGTCGTACGTGAGGGGGATCTCAGGGGATACTGAGGGCCAAAGAGGTTCGGCTCTGTGCCAGGGCTCTCTCAGCCGGTGAGTGGCAGGCAGTGGCCAGGGAGGATGCCCACTCCCGATCAGCTCTGTGCTGCCTCTCCCTGCTCCGTGTTCGGGAAGGCAGGCACTGTTTCAGCTTTCCCGAAGATCATCAGGGCCTGAGAGTAGGCGGTTCCTCCGCCAGGCCCCGGTGGCAGTTGTTCTCGGTGAACCTGGTGACCTTTCCTGTCTCGCCTTGGTAGAGAATTGTTGGCTGCGCCCTAGGGTACCCTCGCTGCTCTCTGGCTTGAAGGGACCACTCTGGATGTCCTTCTCTTTCCCTGAGAGTCTGTTTGCCCTCCTTGCTCACTATCACCCACATCCCTGCCCACCACGAGCATTTGTGGGGCCCCCACGAGGTGCTGAGTCCTACCGGATAGAGGTGTGTTAGGGACAGTCCCAGGCTAGGCCTCAGGGGTCCTGCCATCCGGTGTCAGGACCACTGCGAGTTAGGAACCTGAAGGTGCATGGTTCGGAGACGGTCCCAGCTCGTGGAGACCCGGATGGGCCTGCGTGGTCAGCCACGCTCAGATCCCGGCACACGGGGGATCTGCCCCGTGCCCTGGAAACCAGGTCCAGTTGTGCGGGCTGGGAAGGACAGTGAGCGCAGGCAGGCGGCCGCCCCGCACGTGCAAGGCAGGGCCTGGGACGTCCCGTCAGAGAGGATGGCCTGGCTCCCACGGAGGCCCCTGGTAAGGACAGAGGAAGCTGGAGAAGGGACAGCAAGGATACAGGGGACAGTCTGAGCCCGCAGCAGCTATTCCACGGGCCCCGGCTCAGCCTTGTGGGACTGCAGTTCCCCACTTGGAGGACAGGTGTGAGCCCCTGGTGTGCCAGGATGCCATCAGGGTGCCCTCTGCCCCCTTGAGACTACCTGTCCACCTTGGTGTGACCACCTCCTGCCTTTTGCCGGCTCGTTCCCTGAGCACGGGCCTGTGCCACCCAAGGGCAGCCCGTGACCCTGCACCCCTCGGACCTTCCTGGGATGCTGAGGAGAGTGAGCGCCTGCCGTCAGGTGGAGCTCAGGGTGGTGGGATGGCCCCCGGGCACCTGGCCCTGGAATTAGATGGCGAGTCTGTCCTGGGACGTTCTGGACCAGCTTGTGCTCAGCGGAGATGGTCACCAACTCGATTAATCCTCCCGGCCGCCGGCGCTGCAGCTCGTGTTGTCCTCCCTGCTGGACAGGGGCAGACCCGGAGTCTCAGAGGGTCGAGGACCTCCCCCAGGCCTCAGAGCTGGACAGGGGCCAAGCCAGACGCAGACCCAGGTCCAGCCAACTGCAGGGCCTGCCGCAAAGTTCCTGCCCTGCACTGTGCCAGCCCCACCTGCTGCCCAGCTGTCCCTGACGGGCCTGTGGCCTTGCATCGCCCAAACTGCAAATCGGACAGCTCGCCCAAGTGAGCCTCAGTTCCCCTCACTAGCAAATTGAGAACAGCTTTTGCGTGCTTTTCCCACTAAAGGCATGCGGGAGCAGCACTGGCTGCAGACGTGAGATGGGGAAGGCCGTGCGTCTCCCACGGCCCATCCGTTGTAGGCCGGGTGCGCCGCCCTCAGGAGCAGGTGCTCCCCCAGCCTGCCCCTGCGCCCTCCCAAGGCTGCCTGCCCCCCACAGGTGTGGTCCTGGCCCAGAAGCCCCCTGCAGACTTCAGTCGCAGCGAACAACCTGGGCAGGGCGTGCGCGCAGCATCCAGGCCCTCCTGGGGTCGCCAGGACGGCTGGTCCCTGCGTTGATGTAGTCACAGCCTCCCTGTCCCCCCACCCTTAATGCCGAGTGTTTGGTCGGGGGTCCTCAGCCCTCCAGCTTCCCCGATGTGCTTTCAGTTGCACACAGCCTGCCACCCCTCAAGTGAGGGGTTCTTCCTGCCGCTTCTCCTGACCAAATGCCCGGCGCTTTAGCGACCTGGTGCAGCCTGAAGCTGTTCCACGTGCACCTGCACCGACCTTGCAGGCCAGCGAGGCCCGAGCGCAGCTCTCTCCACCAGCCCCAGGTGTTTGGGGCCCTGCCTGGAGCTGTACGCCGGCCTTGCACGCCATCAGGGAGGACCTTGCTCTTGGCGGATGCCTGCAGGGGCTGGTGGGACCCTCGGGAGGGGGTGTCTGTGCACAGCTGCAAGAACCGAGCTGGAGGCCAGGTGGCCAGGTCCAGGCAGAGGCTCAGCCTCAGGGATGGCCACGGGTCTGCAGCTGTTCGCTGGGCTGCATCCGGCGAGGTTTTATCTATTCTTTCTTATTTCTGGAGCCCGGCATGCTGCTTGACCTGTCTGCTCTCCACGACCAGCAACATTCCACAGGAGTTCTAGAAACTCAGGTTTGGCCTTAGCGGCAGCCGTGCCACAGGCAGTCGTGTGAACATATGGCATTTCTGGCCTTTTAAACCAGCCGTTCCGCACCTCATTTGGCCTCCCAGAGTCCTTTAGGCAAATAAGGAATCTGAGATGAGGCAGACCCCATTGGAGCCCTCCCCCGCGCCCCGGCCTCGGTCACCCCAGGGCACCCACCTGTCCATGCCAGCGGCTCCCTGCCCTCTGCACCCAAACGTCCTCCCACACAGGCAGCACATGCAGGGCGGGGGGCGTGTGGGGGAGTTAATGCCCCAGGAGTGACCCCCAGCCAGGGAGGGACCACTGCCCGCAGCAGTGACCGCTTGCTAACCCGCCTCTCTCAGCCTCCGTCCGTCCGTCTCGCCCTACCCTGGGACCTGGCGTCCAACTCCCAGGTAAAATACTCGACCTCAACCCTTCCCTCCGGTCTGCTTTGGGAGAACCCAGACTAAGGCAGTGAAGGCCTCACCTCTGGCCACACAGCTCGTTAGTGGCCCTTCGGCCACCCTGACATGACACTGCCTTGGGCGCCGGCCGTGAGGTTGAGGTTTGCAGGTGCGCAACCTACGCTTGGCCCTGCTCTGCCCGAGAGCCCGAGGGAGCCCTTCCTGCCGGGTCTCGCCTGGGAGCTTTTACGGCAGCTTTCCCCAAGCAGCCAGGCGGCTCCCTGCAGTCCAGGCTGCCGCGCTCTGCAGAGCAGGAGGCCCCTGGGTGACCAGTGTGGGAGATCAGCAGCGAATGTGTCCCTCTGGAGTGTCAGGTCCACCGAGGCAGGCCCCGCCCACTGTGTGCACGGCTGGGCCTCAGCCCCCGGGACGGTGCCTGGCATGTGGCTGGCATCGGCAAGCTGGCGAGTGGACGAATGAGGTCCACCGGTTCGACGCCCGCCAGTCACTGCCCACTCGACAGTGACCGCGTCTCTCTCTCCTTCCGCCCTTAGCTGCTGAACTCCCTGTCCGTGGACCCGGATGCCGAGTGCAAGTATGGCCTGTACTTCCGGGACGGCAAGCGCAAGGTGGACTACATCCTGGTGTACCATCACAAGAGGGCCTCGGGCAGCCGGACGCTGGCCAGGAGGGCCCAGCACGGGGACGCTGCCCCAGGGGCGCGCAGCGTCAAGCAGGACCACCCGCTGCCCGGGAAGGGCCGGCCGTCGGACGCAGAGCCCGCGGTGGACTACCACGAGGACGACAAGCAGTTCCGCAGGGACGAGTACGAGGGCAACCTCCTGGAGGCCGGCCTGGAGCTGGAGCGGGACGAGGACGTAACTATCCCAGCGCTGTGGTTTGCGGGGGCGGGCGGGGGTCTCGCTCTGGCTTTGCGCTGTTCTTAGAGAAGGGAGGGCCAGATGAGAACGCCGCCCTTCTCAGGAAGGCGGGGTAGAAATTGCTTCTGAACAGCCTTGGGGGGTCCCAGACCACCCCTGGGGGTCACATCTGCCCTGGGAGAGGGGCCGGCTGTCACAGCAACGACCTGCAGGTCAGGGCACTTCCTGCTCCGGTCACTTCCTCTCCCGGGAAGAGCTGCCCACCCACAGGGAGGACGAAGCTGTCCTGGGGGTCTCTCTCTCCCCGGATGGGCTCGGCCCTGCTCAGGCCTCAGTTTCTCGATTGTAAAATGAAGAGATGGGTCCGGCGACCCCTGGGGGTGTCCCTGGTGCTCTGAAGTCCTCAGTGCCTCTTAACACTGTTTTCTGGAGCTCCTGTCCCTAGCAAAGCCCAACAATCTTTCTAAAAGAAAGATTTCTGAAGAGAACGAAAGGTGGACCCGCCTGGCATGCCTGGCCGCCACGGTGGTTGAGGGTGCAGCCGTGGGCAGGGAGGGACAGTCACAGCCTGGCGTAGCGGTGCTTCCTGCCACCGCTCCACTGATTGCTGTGCACCGCCCGGCCAATATCTTAACCTGTCTGTGCACGAGTGCCATTCCTTATGTGAATATTGATGGAAAGGCCCTAGCCTAGAGAGCTACTGTGCAGATTAGTCAAGAATCAGCAAAAGTTTCAAAAACATATGAAAAGCATAAAAAAAGTAGTCCACAGGTTAACTTAGGAAGCCATTGAGTCAACTGTGAATGTTGAAGATAAAAGTTGGCGTTGTGTGATATTTCAGCCACCGGGACCGCTGTGTCCTTCCGTAGTGAATGCCTTTGTGATAAGGATGCCTTCTGAGAATTGAGACCAAAAGGCGAGTTAATTAGGGAACCCAGTGTGTAAACTCTGCTTCATGCCAAGTAGACATTACTGGCCCCTGGAAATGACCAGAACGCTCAAGGGCCTCTTTCTCGCCCAGGACGGAGCATCTCTCCGGGCCTCCACTGTCCTCCGGATTGTGAGCCCCAAAGCAGGGGAGGGCACCTGCGGGAGCTTGGAGGGGGTGGGAGGGGACTTAAAAAGTTTCCATAATCTGGAAGCGATGGTTTGGTCCTAACAAGGATTCCAAGAGTTTCCGTGGCCTTTGAGGGCAGCAGCCAGAAAGCAATACCTGCCGGAGTTTTCCCTCTCACGTGGTCTTAGACCCCAGCAGGTGCCACGGGGAGAGACGGGCGGCTGATTCTCGCTGGCTTTTCCCGTCGTTCTGCTGGCCGGCCCTACGGCCTTATGAACAATGCTGCCACCGCGCAGAGTGCGTGTGGCATGTCACTTTGTAAGTGCAGGGACCACCAGCTCCGTCAGAGGCAGGAGAGGCCGGGGAGGCTCGGCCTGGGAGCTGAGCGGGCGTGGCGTGCCGTGCCTGGGCCCCGGGGGATTCACACTCTGCCAATGTCCTTCTCCCCTGGCTGCAACCTTCACATCTCGTGCTCCACAGGCATCTCTGACATCTGTCCATTCCAACCGACCCAGGCCAGATCCCACGCCTCCTCCCTGGCCTTAACGAACTGCCAGGCCTCAGTTTCCCCGTCTGGCAAATGGAGATGACGATAGTATTTACATCACTGGGTTATCAGAAGTCACCCTTGCGAAGTGCTTAACTCGGAGTTGTGTGGCATGTGGCAAATTCTGTTTGGTTGATACTATATTAATGTCAGGCGTTATTGTTTGTACCGAAGTAGGGGTAGCAGTGCCCAAGGAGGAAAGAACCTTTCCGAGTCTAATTAAATGCTGTCGTAAATATCTTTTTTAAAAAACTTATAGTCTATATTGTGACTTTGAGATAAAAAGCGAACTTGAGGATATTTGTCGCTGTCACAAAAAAAGGGTCATTCCAGTGAGTGACCTCAACATTTCACTGGTGATTTAGCTTGAGAGCTAAAAGGGGCTTTTCAGCAGTTAATTCTGGCCATGTCAGAAACGAAAGCATGACTGCAGTGTAGGTGAGTCGATCCAAGCTTTCGAAGTGGCTGAGGTCGAGATGTTTCCACGTCCCTGCTGGAGCCTCTCAGACGGTGAACCGCGTTTCGCGAGGGCCTGCTGGAACCCCCGGAGCTCTCGGCTGAGATGGGCTGGCCCCCGAGGTTGCTGGCAGGAGCCAGCGCCTGGGCAGCCTGTTGCTGTCCCAGGGGCGGGCGGGGCCAGAATCTGTTAACAGGCTGTGTGGACACACGCAGCGCGGCGCGAGGTGTGCACAGGGCCCTGCCAGGGCGATTAGCAGGCAGAGCTGTGGCGGTATTTATTTCAGGGGGGGAAGAGAAGCTCTTGTTAATGAATCTTTCCCGGGGGCGTGCTCGGATTACAAGGAGCGAAGGGCATAAGGTAGCCTCTAAGAATACACAGTTGCATGATCCTACCCAATTTGAAGCAAAATTTGAGACTTACATGCACTTTTTGGGGAAGAAAAAATCTGTGGAATCTATCAGATATTCAAATACTCAATGACCCTAGGCCACGGCTCAAATTAAGACTCAAATTAAGACTTTAAAGCTGGTTTCTCAACCTCCCCACCCACCTCCAGCCTTAAAAACCAAACATGTCCCCAGATATTGCCAAATGTCCCTGGGGGCCCAAACTGCCCCCAGTTGAGAATCCCTGCTCTAAAGGCTGGACAAGGGCAAAGGAAAACAGAGGGCGAGCAAGAGGTGGATAAACAAGTTCTCCTGGTGGGAGCCAGCCCTGGGGACTGCCTGCGGGCCGCCTCCTGCAGGGGACCAGGCAGCCTCATGGAGGTCACCAGCCACAGATGGGTCCCAGCCTCGGTTCCCACGGGGCAGTGCATGACGCTGTGTCGCCCCTGGGCAGAGTGGGCTGTGAGCCTCCCGGGATGGGAGTCCCCCTGCGCTGGCCGTCCTGGCTGGGGCGGGAGGTTGGACTGGAGCCGCCTGTGATGATGCGTGGCGGGCAGGTGGTGCCCTGGGGGCGGGCCTGGCTGAGCGCACATGGGGCCAGTCCTTAGGAACCAGATAGCTGCGTTAGCCTCCCCCGCTGCCGTGTAGACGTAGTGGCTTAAAACAACACAAATGTATTTATTCAGTTAGTTAGTTTATTTTGGTGTTTTTAGAGATAAGTTCCCACTCTGTAGCCCAGGCTGGAGTGCAGTGGCCTCATCATAGCTCACTGCAGCCTCCAACTCCCGGGTTCAAGTGATCCTCCCACCTCAGCCTCCTCAGTAGGTGGGACTGCAGGTGCACACCGCAACACCTGGCTAACTTTTTTATTTTGGGTAGAGATGGCTGGTCTCAAACTCCTGGCCTCAAATGATCCTCATGCCTTAGCCTCCCAAAGTGCTGGAATTACGGGCATGACCCACTGTGCCCGGCCAAAACAACACAAATATATTCTCACAGTTTTAGAAGTCAGAAGTCCAAAACCAAGGTGTCGTCAGGGCCACACTCCCTTCCCTCCTGCGGCTTCCAGCTTCTGGTGGCCCCAGCCGTTCCTTAGCCTGCGGCCACATGGCTCCAGTCTCCTCCTCCGTCTACACGCTGTCCTCTCCCCTGTTGCATGCCCTTCTCTTAGCAGGACACGAGTTGCTCTGTTCAGGGCCACCCTAGTCCAGTATGACTTTATCTTAACGTGGTTACACCTAACCCTAACCCTGTCACACGCACAGGCACCAGGGCTTAGGACCAGAACATGTCTTTTTAGGGGACACAGTTGGGCCCATTGCAGTGGCTGAGATGCCTCCCCGGAGTGGCGGGTCCGGGAGTGGGGTGGCTGGGATGGGGGTGGCTGGGATGGGGCAGGCCAGAGCCTCGTGCTAGAGGAACCAGCACGAGGTGTGGGGTCGTGGCTGGGGGCAAGGCAGATGGTCTGGGGGAAGTATGAGCCCAACGGTGTCCTGGCCGCCTCACTGCAGGGCCCGGATGTGCGCAGAAGTCCCTGGGGGTCCTGTCACAACGCAGGCTCTGATTTGGCAGCCCCGGGGGGGGGGGCACTTGGCCACCAGGGTGCTCAAGACGCTGGTCCCAGACCATACTTGGAGGGATGAGGGGTATGAGTGGAGGCCTTTTACCCTCGAGCCAGCAGAAGCGTCCCCAGAGCAAGGTCCCCACTGTCCACACAAGCCCACGGGCCACTCCTCACTACCCCAGAGGAAGCCCAGGTGGGGACCGCAGCGCTGGCTCCCGTGAGCCTGTGGGAGGGCAGAGGGCAGGTCCCCAAGATGCCTCCTAGACGCCTTGAAGAGAGACCCTGGGCGGTCAAGAAAGGCTGTGTCACTTTGATCCACAGGACGGCCTTCAAGGTCATTTCACACCAGGGGCTGGGAGACCCGGAGAATGGCACTGCGGGACAAGAGATGGCAGGAAGGAGGGAGGCCTTGAGGCAGGAGGCCCCGAGTTTCTCTCCTCCCTCCTGCTTTCCTGCCCCCTCCCTCGCTCTGTCTCCCTCTCCCCTTCTGTCTGTCCTCTTTCCCTCTCTCTCCCCCTCTCTCTTTCTTCCCCCACCTCCCTCCCCCTCTGACAGCCATGGGGTCAGCTTGCAGGGTTCCCATTACAGGGACAAGGGAAATTTGTGGCCAACGTGTTTTCTTGCAGCTGACCCCATCGGCATTCTTGAAGCCCAGCCTCAAAGCCTGCCGGCCGTTATTTATGTCCGCGGGGTCGCTGCCCGGAATGCCACACGCCGAGATCCTGGCTGCGTGTGCGGCGGCCTGGCCCAGGCCCACGCCGGCCCAATGTTGAACTTGACCCTGGCTTCGGCAGATCCCATGAAGGCCGAGGACACTGGAACCTTGTAAAAGCCCGTTTGCTTTCATGCCGCCGCTCGGGCTCACCTGTGCACGGGGGGGGGGGGGGGGGGGGGGCGGGGGGGCGCTCCTTCTCGGGGCGCGGCCCCCCAGCAGTCCCGGGCGGGCGTGCCGCGGCATCTGTTCCCCATCTTCGTGGAGGCTGCTTTTGAAGAGAGAGTGAGGGTGGTCTCTGCGGGAGGTTGCGTGCTGCTTTCGGATGAGCCTAGGGCTGGCGGGGGCGGGGGAAGACGTGGTCTCGGAGCTCCGAGCGCAGGCCGAGACCCCATTCAGCCCCTCTGAGCGCCGAGTGTGTGGATGTGAACCCAACCCAGCCGCTTCCTGGCTGAGCAACCTTGGGCAAGTGGCTTCACCTCTCTGGTCTTCGGTGTTCCCATCTGTCCGGCAGAGGTGATGAGACGACCTGCTGCAGGGGGCGGCGGGCGAGAGTCATGAGAGTTAACACGCGGGCCTGGCACAGGAGAGAGCCGCCGACCTGGGCTGAGAACACCCGCTGCCCGCAGCCCTGGGCACACACTGCTTCTCACGCTCCCACTTCTGGGCTTGGCTGATGCTGGGCCGGGCCTCGGGCCCAAGGCAGCCCAGCGCTCGGGGTTTGGGGAGGAGCCCTGGGCGCCGGGGGGTCTCAGGTCCCGTCTTCAGGACACAAAAGAGCAATGGATACACATGCTCGCAGGGCTGCCAGCGCGGAAGCAAACCTCCCTGCCCCGTGTGGCTTCCTACCAGGGCCATGAGAAGGTGGGCAGGAATTGGACCCTGCACCGAGGCTCGGACAGCTGCGGCCAGCGGGCCCAGACCACCGGGTGGCCCCAGGGCGGCGGGACTGGCCTTCGGAGCTGGCTCTGAACCCCTCCCGCAGGGCCTGCGCCCCAACACGTGTGCTCCCAGCCCCCACCCCACCCCCAGGCGTCGCAGCAGCCTCCTCCCTGGGCGGGAGAACAGACTCCTGCAGGGTGGGCTGCGGGACCTCTGGTCTCGCCTGAAGATCCTTCTCCACTCGTAACTCCACCGTTACAGATTTATTTCCTTGGCCCCAGAGGATTTTATGTCTCTTGCGTCTTCCGCCGAGGCCCAAAGCATATTGCCTGACTTTTATCACTGCCTGATTTCCTGCAGGTTTGTCTTGGTTTTATGGAAACATCCTTCTTTCAAAGTGAATCCCAGAGTTTTATTTTTTTTTTTAAGGCCATGTCTTTAAAGTGCTCCCAAGACCATTGCACAGCTCTGCCTGGGGGGTCCCAGGCGGCCAGGGTGAAATCTTTGCTGTTCTGGCTTCAGTTCTGAGACTGTCATCTGTCCCCAGGACCGTGGTGTGCTGGAGTCAGCCCTTCCCAGCTCGTCAGGAATTCTGCTAGCCGGTCGTTAGCCCACTGGCAGCTTGCAGCAGGCCATGGTGGGAGCATTTTCACCACGGGAATGGGCAGACGCTGCCATCGGGGCTTCCTTCGCCTCCCCCACCAGAGCCCCTTGCCAGCGTCTCCCCGCCCAGACCACGTGCCTTCCTGTCTTTGGGGGAGTGGAGTATTTCCAAACATATCCATTGAGTTTTTAGTTCTTGCTATGACCGTTTTTTATTTCTAGAAGTTCTATTTGGTTCTTTTCCAGGTCAGCTATGTCACGTTTTAATAGTTTCCTGTCCTTTGCAGATCTTTTCTGTCTCGAGGTTTATTTCCTTAAACGAGGTGCATATAGCTGATTTATTAGCCATCTGATACTTTCATAATCCCAAGCCGAGCGGGCCGGTTTCTATCTCGGCCACTTCTGCTGTTTTCCCTCCCGAGACTGTCTCTGGTCCTGGTGGGTCTGGCTCTCGTGCCCGCTGGCCATGGACCTTATGTAACCTGTGGGGTTTCCCAAGGGCTGGGATGAAGGAGCCTTTGTCCAGAAAGGCTTGGTGATCACAGCTGGGAATGACCTTGAACCCAAGTCAAGGCCCCAGGTGGCCATGGCCTGTAGGAGCCAGAACTTCTCAGGGTGATTTTTGTTCCTCTTTTTTCTCCCCTTTCTCATCCCCTGCTCTGCTGGGCACTGGGGCCACCTTCTTGCAATGCCCTGGGGTTAGGGAAAGAAAGCCGTTCCTTTCTGGGTCACCTAAAAGTGTCTTTTCATGGGGGCCCAGCCCAGGGAGGAGGATCTCCTCGCCTTGGACAGGCCCACATTGAAACTGTGACTCCTCCCTCCTTGGCCCACGGAAGCCAGCCCCGTGGCCACCTTGTTAGATGCCACCAGGGAAGACACTGTCTTAGTTATTTCTCCGGGTCTGGGTTTTCCTCCAAAACATGACCTGGCAGCTTCCTACTCTCTTCTCAGTTCTTTGGCATCTTTAAGGCCATTACGTTTCTGTTCTTGTCCCCCCATCTTTTACTGTGTTCCGTGGGAGGGTTGATCCGAGTAATCTACAGCAGGAGCTTCAGCAGGAGCAGGAATATGAGTCTGTGTTTTCTGCTGACTTATTTATTTCTGCAACAAGCCGTCACGGAGCAGGCGTTGGGGCCAGACCCCATGCCACGGGCTGGGGATAAAGATGTCCACAGCCACCCCTGCCACGTTCTTGGGGAAGAGCAATCGTGCCGGGTCCACCTGCCAAGACCGTATCTGCTGAGTCCCCAGCTCTCCTGAGATGCGAGTGCGGTGACAGGGTCAACATGATGCGGAACGTGTGTTTGCTCCCGAGAAAAGTACCTCTCCTTCCTGCTGGCGTGGCTAAGTCCTCACGCCCACGTGGTTGGGAGCTGGGTCTTCCTGTGCAGCATGGACGTGGTCGGCAGTAGCTGCAGCCTGGGAAAGGCCCGCTGGCGGTGGCTTCCCCACACAGACCCGCCTGGGGCCTGGGGCCGTGCCCTCTGGGAGCCATGCGGGTGGAGGGCAGCAGCCAGTGTCACAAGGTCAGCCCCAGGCCGAGCTCCCAGGCCACGTCCATGGCTCGTCGTGGGCTCGGGACAAGTGGCTCCAGGCCTTCCCTGCCCCCTCACCCGTATTTATGGCAGTGGACGCACCAATAGCTCCCGGAGGTCCGGGAGTGGATCAGACGAGGGTCTGAGTGCCAGGGCTGTCCTCGGCTGGCACACAGTGGGTGCGCAATGATGACGGGCTCCTTCCCTCTTCCTATGCATTTTCTCCTTCCTTCGGAGAAATGCCGGAAGGAAAATGCCAGAAACAATTGGAGTTGGGCTCAGAATGGAGCTTAGGTGGATCTAGCGTGTGCTCTGCACCGAGGGGAGGATCTCTGGGCTGCCCACCTGCCCTGGTTGGGGGCTATTTGGGGGTCCGGCCCTGGCCAGGTTGGCCCTCCCCGTGCCCAGGGCCCCGGGTGTGACCTCCACACACCCCAGCACCAGCGTCCTGTGGCGTTCGGCTGGGTAAAGAGCACGCAACCGCCTCTCTCGGTGTCTTCCTGCCGTGGCAGGCCGTGGCCAGGCCGGGCACCACGTTTTAAAGCATCCCAAGTGTGTCTTCGCCGAGCTGGTCCCACGGCCCCTTTCTCCATGTTCCAGCTGTGTCCCTGGGAGAAGCGCCGCTGCTCAGTGAACGGGGCGCGAGCTTCCCAGGGGGGCGGCGGCGCGGCAGCTCGCCACCGCTGCGAGAGAACTCTCCACGGACTCCGAGGATGTATTTTGGGTCTTTGCGTGCAGGTGAGCAGAGCCCCAAAATAAATCTGGGTCTGTAACAGGAAGAGACAGGCTCTTCCTCACGTGGGCCACCAACGGTCATCTCTCCTGACTCCGGGCTGCCCCGTGGTGTCCACGTTGCACCTGTGAGTCACCAGGACTGGGCGGCCACCACCTCTCGGGTGTAGGTACCCTCCGTGGCTCCCCAGGGCTAGGGAGGTGGCATGCAGGGCGGCAGGCGCGGTCTCAGCGGCCTCTGTCGGGGGAGCGGTCCCGGGCCGGAGCCAGACTGACCTCTCCGTCTCGGGGTGCTGGACCAGGGCTGCTGACAGCACCGGGGCTCCCATTTTGCCCAGTCTGCAGATGAGGAAGCGGGGTCTCAGAGAGGTTAAGTCACTTGCCGGAGGCCACACGGGGCCAGGGCAGGATTCCAGCCCAGCCTCCCAAACCCTGTCCTCTAAACACGAAGCCCCACCCAGTGCCCATTCGACCTGCTCCTCCAGGGCCACAGAAGGATCTGGGCTCCTTGCACCGAGCGCTGGGGCTGCCTCCTCTAGCCCATGCAGAGATGTGGGGTTTGCGGAGGGGGCCCAAGCCCCTGCCCGACGACCTTTACCCTGGGCTCCGGGCTCCCCACCAGGGTGCCCTGTGCCAGTGCAGCCCTGAGTCTTGGCCCATCCTGGAGCTGCCTTGTCCTGCTGGCTCCTTGAGGCAGCTTCAGGCCCCAGCCACTGGGTCCGTGCGTCTGTGACACTCCCCTAACCGCTCAGGGAGGCCACTGCGTGCAGCCGCGCAGGACCCTGCCCTGCAGCACCAGGCCGGGAGCAGTGGGCTGAAGGGTGGCCCCAAACCCATGTCAACCTGCAGCGCTCGAATGTGGCCTTGTTTGGAAGAAGGGTCTTTGCAGAGGAATTAAGTTAAACATTTCTG
Source organism: Microcebus murinus (assembly GCF_040939455.1). Taxonomy (NCBI): domain Eukaryota; kingdom Metazoa; phylum Chordata; class Mammalia; order Primates; family Cheirogaleidae; genus Microcebus; species Microcebus murinus. The sequence continues at coordinate 9,877,659 of NC_134107.1, forward strand.
GATGAGATCACCCTGGATTTAGGGTGGGCCATAAATCCGATACAGAGATACACAGAGGGAGGGGGCCACGTGACCTCACAGGCAGAGGTTGGAGTGATGCCGCCGAAAGTCAGAGACCGCCTGGGGCCCCCGCAGCTGGACGAGAAAAAGAAGGAGCCTCCCTAGGGCCTGGGGGCGGGGGAGTGGGGGGGGGGCCGAGGCCCCGGTGAAACTTTGATGTTGGACTTCCGGCCCCGGCACCAGGAGAGAACACAGATCTGCTGTGTGAGCTGCACCAGCTCTGGGAAGCTAACGCAGGGAGCTGGCTAGCACGTGTGCACCTCTGTGCCTCAGTTTCCCCAGCTGTGAAATGAGGGCAGTGATGGGACCTACTGCATAGTCTTGTTTGGCTGTGAGGCTTAGATGAATTAATGTACATAAAATGTACGGAGCAGGCGTGGCACATAACAGGCTGTCCGCGGATTTCGGCCCCCGCCCATGCTACCACTATTATTTCCGTGTGTTGCCCTTTACTCCTTCATTCCATAAGGCGTGTGGCACAGTGACCGTGGGCCTCGCCGTTCACGTGAGCGACCACCGGTGGGCTGCAGGAGGAGGGGGAGGAAGAGCAGGAAGTGGAGCTGGGCACCAGGGCGGCCGCCCCTTCCTGGGGAAGGACGAGGGGTGGGTCGCCTGAAGGTGGTGGCCTGGAAGCTCAGCCCAAGCGCCTGGCCGGGCTGGGAACATCACTTTCGTGGACTTCAGCCCAGACTCTTGCAGGGTACGTGGACTTGACCCGCTTCAGATTTCTTTTTCTTAAAACTCATCCCCAAATGGCTTAGGCTCCGCTGCTTTTTGTCGACAACCTGCAGTGAACCTACACACGTGTGTCTCTGAGCCGGGCCGTTCTGCGCCCCGAGCGGGTGCACCGGGTCCCGGCCGGCCCTCTCCCTCCCAGTAGCCTGGTTCCTTCTCGCCAAGACTTCCGGTCAGTTCCTTTAGGTCCCGGAACTGTGGCAAGGAGGGGTTGATGGGAGCTCAGGCTGGAAGCCCCAGGCTGGCGTCCAAGCCCTGGGGGCGGAGGACCCCACTCCGCATGAGGCGGCTCTGATTCAGGGGGGCACCCGTCTCTCTCTGTGCAGCGATCGCACCAGCAGGACAGGCAGCTGCGCTGTCTGGGGCTATGGGAAGTGGCGACTGATGCTGTGTGTGGCTGACGGGGAAATGTGTTGCGACTGCGTACACACTGCACTTGATAAAAGGACTCTCTTGAATTGAAATCAAAGAGGGAATAGAGAAAGCTAGAGACATTGGGGCATCCCTGCACATGAGGGGGTGTCTGGGCAGCTCGGCCGTGTTGGAACACGGTGCCCCGGGCCGTGACGACTTACTTTCTCTAAGCCTCAATCTCCCCATCTGTAAAGGGGGGGCCCATGGTGGTGCCTTTCTCATGGAGCTGCTTGTGAAGGTTGTTGGAATCAGTTGTCTCGAAGCCCTCAGTTCATGCCGCCTCCTTGCTAGCCAGCACTCGGAGACCTCAGCTCTTCTGTACTGTCATTTAGTGCTGCAGCGACTTAGTGGGGCGGCTGGCCTTGAACCAGGGCCTGCCCACTCCTGTTAGGATAAAGGCTGTGCAGACGCAGGTAACCTGGGGCTAGGCCAGGAGCAGGCAGAGGGGTGGCCCCGACCCTACAAAGGGAGGATGCCCAGAGGGAGACCATCTTTAGCCATTGCCTCCACACCCCTGCTCGGGGACCCAGAAGGCCCATGGCACTCCCAGGCTGGGGCCGAGGGGCCTGGGCTCTGTGTCCTGGCAGGTTCTCTCTTGTGGCCCAGGCTGCTTTGGGGTCTTTAGTTACCCCCCCCAAAAAAAAACTTCCCAGTGTTTTGGAATACCTAGTCCCTGGGATCCCCCTTTAGGCCCCCCTGGCTCTTAAACATCCCATGTGACCTGGAGAAGCCCACGCCCTGCACCCCACACCACCACCTGCAAGGAGGGGACTCCGGCCGTGCCTCTGGGTGTCCTCAGGGTGGGGTGAGAGGCTAAACGCAGCCGCTGCGGAAGGGGCGATAAACCGTAGCGCATCTGAAGGCGGAATCAGTTTTCCGCAGGTGTCCGCCCACCCTCACTGGGCACTTCTCTCCTCTTTCCAGACTAAAATCCACGGACTTGGGTTTGTGAAAATCCACGCCCCCTGGAACGTGCTGTGCAGAGAGGCCGAGTTTCTGAAGCTGAAGATGCCCACCAAGAAGGTGGGTGGTTTTACTCCAAAATACAGCGCCACGTCCGAAGGACGCACAGAGACGCCCGGCGGGAAGACGTCACCACCACGAGGCTCTCGGTCGTTCAGAGAAGCTGAGTGGCCTTCGGGCCCACGCCTCGAGGGCAGGGCAGCTCGGATGGGACAAGGCCTCAGGGCGCCGGCGTCCCGATTGTGGAGAATGTGACCCCGCCTGGGGCTCTGTAGAGACCCCAGAGGGAACCCCACCAGGACACGGCTGCGAGCAGAGGAGCCCACCTCCCGGCCACGGGAGCTTTCCTAAATACAAATACAGTTAGACCGCGGGCGCTGGTTCTTTTCTGCTTGTGGTATCTCAGCTAATTTATCAGATTCATTTTAATTACATTTCCTAGCTTGCTGGGAGTTTTCTTTTTAATCTCTGAAAACTTCCCGATTACGACGCAGTTTGACAGCGTGGGCCCCGAAGCTTAGCTAGGCAGGCATCGGTGCTCACTTTTGCGTGTGGCCGGGACGAAGCTATGCCCGGTAATAAGTCAGCCTCGGCTTCTCTCGTCCCCCGAGGCCCTTTGGGTAACCTCCTTCAAAACAAAAGTAACGTTTTGGGGAAAGCTCCCTGGAACGTGTTATAATCGCACTGTTGGCCCGGCTCTCCCAAAACTCTGAGTTTTCAGGGTCGATCCAGAAACCGAGAGTGGAGGGGGCGTTTTGCCCCCGCCCCCGGGGCTCACTGTCCCCGGGATGTGCCATCCCATCCGAGCAGGTTCTCGGACCGGCCGAGAACAGATCCCAAAGGTCACGGCTCCGCGGCACGACGCGGACCCCCAACCCCGGTCTTTCCCGCAGATGTATCACATCAATGAGACCCGTGGCCTCCTGAAAAAGATCAACTCCGTGCTCCAGAAGATCACGGACCCCATCCAGCCCAGGGTGGCCGAGCACAGGCCCCAGACCATGAAGAGGCTCTCCTACCCCTTCTCCCGGGAGAAGCAGCACCTGTGAGTGGGGAACCCCACCTGCTCCCCAAAGGGCCCTGCTCTGTGGGGACTTAACCCTCTAGCATAAGAAACACAGGTTGAGTCTCTGTCCCCAAAGGACCACGTATTCTTGTAAGAGCTTTGTAGCTGTTGAGCCCAGAAGAGGCCGTAGAAGTGATTGCTGAGGTCACTGTTAACTGGGGAGTTAGGGGGGCACAGATCTTGTCCTGTTTGGTAGGCCCGAGGTGGGGGCCCCCAGCAGTGGTCTGGGCACCCCTCCCTCCTGCCCATCTCCATCCCCCGAGGGCCTGGGTAACCAGCCTCCCGCAGCCCCGGCAGCCTTAGGCGTGGGGGAGCCGCATTCCCAAAGGCAGAAACAGAAATGTATCCCCAGGCCAGAGTCCTGAGGCCCCAGAGACTCACAGCCAGCGGGCTTGCCTGGCAGGGCCACGCCTGTTCTGGAACCTTCCCCCCTCTGCTCCCAAGGGGCAGTGGGGCGTAGCCACCTGGGGCGGTGGCAGCCGCAAGGCCTCTGTGGACCTCGCTGGGCAGAGCTGGAGCGTGGAGAGAGACTGGAATAAGAAGCTCGGGTGCTGGGAGCCCAGAGGGACTTTGGGTGGCGAGCTCCAGGGGGTCTCCCAGACACCTCCTGCCACACGGGGTTGGGGTTGGGGGTGGAAGGAAGTGCTGGGGCTCAGGGCTGGGGTTTCTGTCCCGTAGATGTCACTGAGAGGAAGTTTCCCCTGCTGTTACCCGGCCCTAGAGGGGGCTTGAGGCTAGACGTGCCACCAGAGTGCAGGACGCGGCCCCTAAGCCAGCCTTGTCCAGCTCCAGATCGGGGGCCTGGGCGCTAGAGCGAGCTGCCCTCTTTCCAGGACCCCAGGAGGCCTCCCTGGCCTCTGCCAGCCCCACCCCCATCTGTGGAGACAGAGACCCCCGCCAGCGCCCCCTAAGCTCCCTGGGGAGTGGAGAGTGTGTCCCCCAGATATCCCTCTGCCTCAGGAAGCCGTGGGCAGTCCCCTGCAGCCCAAGCCATCTGGGAGTTACAGGGAGGTTGCTGTCAAGATTGGAACTGTCTGATGGGGGCATGACACTGTCCCCGTCCCCCGCGGTGTTGAAGCAGAGGCTGTGAGAACCTCATGCAGGGGACGTCGTGCAGAGGAAGCAGGGGTCTGCGGGGAGGGCCGTGTGACCACACTTGCCTCTCGGGCCACCTCCCACCTGTGTGGGTCTCAGAGCCTTGCCTGGGGGCTGGCAGCAAAGAAACACACCGTGCCAAGCGCCCAGGGCTTGGGCAGGCCATACCTGGTGTGCAGGCAGAGCCACGTCCATTTCACGGTCACCGCTCATGGGGACAGTGTGGCTTCCCAGGGCCTTGAAACCCGGAGAACTGCCAGCTCTGCTGAGCTGTGTCTCCTTTCCTTCCCAATATTCCAACAGATTTGACCTGTCGGATAAGGATTCCTTCTTCGACAGCAAGACCCGGAGCACAATAGTAAGTGTCTTGTACACGTGGGGGCAGGGGGTGGGGTGGCTCTCTGGCAAGGTGTCCCTGGGGAAGCCGATGATAATTTCATTTCAGTGAAACTCCTGCGGGGGGGAAGCCGGCTCTAATTGTCTGTGACCGAAATAATTAGAATAATGACAGGGAGAGGGCAGCGAGGGGCCCCACGGCTCAGAGGAAGGGAAGGAGAGCAGAGCGGCAGGAGGCAGGAGGAGGGATTATTTACCGACAGGTACTGGGAACATCCCCGCCACTCGCTCCTGAGGGTCTGTGCACGCCCGGCTGTCAGGCCCAGGCCGGGGGTTTCTAAGCGGGCAGGCAGGGCGGGGGGCACACGGTGGTGGCAGCCAAGGCGCGTGGGGTAGGATAGATGTCCAGGCCTTTGCCAGACAGCAAACTGAGGCTTGAAATCCGACCAGGCCGCCCTGCCCCGTGCGAGGTACTGGCTTAATGTTTACCCTTCAGCCGCCAACTTGTCCGCCAGCCAAGCCGGCTGCGCATGGCCCGGGACCCAGTTTCTATCTAAACAAGAAATTAACCTCACAGCCAAGCCGTTGCTGTTGTTCCCTGGTCCCTGCCCAGAAAGCCTGGCCTGGCGGGCAGAGGTGGAGGGCCGGGACCAGGCAGCCCCGCCAGACTTGTCCACACAGCTATCACTAACGGCCACCAAACCAGACGGGCAGGCGGCCAGCTGCAGGACGGGGTGCAGGTCGCACCAACATGTGACAGACACAGGGAGGTCTCGCCTGCCCTCCGTACCCCGCCAGCTCTGTGACCTCGGGGGAGCCACTGAGCCCCGACAAGACAGAGACGATTCTGGCATGTTCCTAAGAGGGCAGCCCTGCCCCTCCATCCGGACAGCCGCGTGGGCGCAGTGCTGGGCACCCGGTCACTGCTGCGAGTTCTGTTATCCCTGGTGCTACTGACTAGCCTCCGCGATTAGATCTCGCGGTGATAAACAACGGGAGCTCGCTGGGGCCAGGACGTCAGCCCCCCAGCGGGCCGCTCAGGGCTGACCTGTGTCCGGACGAGCAGTCTCCTCGCGCTCGGACGTCAGCCACTGGGAGAGCCACCACGGCGTCAACCTGACTTTTCCCACATCGTCATGCCATAGGAGAAAACCAGAATAGCCAGCCGGGCAAACTGAGTCAGGGCTCATGTTTCGGTATTATGTGCACCCTGATTTCTTACACTCCATGGGGCTGCCAGAATACTCCAGAAGCAGAGGCAGGGTGCAAGTTTGGAGATTCAGGCGTGCTGCCCGGGTGGGGGGTGGCTAAGGTGAGGGGGCGTATGTGACTTGGAAGTGCTAATTCCCGTGTTGTTGGGATCTGCTGTGAAATCGGGGCTAGTCCTGGATCCCTGGGGTGACGGCCACACTACCACCTAGTCACCGAAAGCATCCTGCCGGGCCAGGAAATGTCGACCGAGTGGCCCTGGACTCCACGTACCTCTGGGGGCAGGGGCGCTGTCTCCCAGAGACCCTGGGGGCCAGTTTAACGTGCTGCAGAGAAACTCTGACGGTTCGCGGCCTTGCCCTCGTCAGTCAGGTCTCACGGTCTTCAAAACCCAGCAGCACCCCGGGGTTGGGGGCGTCACTGTGGGCAAAGGTGGGGAGTGACAGCCCCTCCCCACGAGCCTCCCCTCCACACTCCCCTCCAACCTCCCCTCCACACAGGCCACTCTGCTGCTGGCGTTGGGGTGGACAGGGTGCAAGTGTGGAGGAGTGGGAGAGCAGGAGCACCCCATGGGGAAGGGCCCAATGTGCTGATCTTGGGTCTTAGACCTTTAGCCTATAGGCACTGGGGAGCCACAGAAGGTTGTAGTGCAAGGTTTAGGATGGTCAGATCTGTTCTGGAACGATGGCTGCCAGTGATCTGCAGGAAGGCAGGTGAAGGCCGAATGTGGGGTCACAGCAGTGGTCGTGAATGGGGACCACGACTACTGTTGTGGAGGGGAGGAGGTGGTTACAGCAGAGTCGGCAGGGTCGGGACTGATCAGGATGACAGGAAGGGGGCTGTTGAGAGCCCCTGCGTGGGTGGTGCCTCCTCATTCAGCAGGTATTTACTGCGCACCTGCTGTGTCCCAAGACTGGCGGCGTGGACAGGCACGGAGCACGTTTATGACAAGGCAGATGGTGCGAAGCCAGCGGGGTCAGAAGACAGAGGGACAGGGCACCTTCACGGGCCTCTTTGCTACGGTGACCCTGGAGCTACTCACGTCTGAAGGGGACAATTGCTTCCCGCTGAAGGAACAGCCAGGGCATAGGCTCTGCGGCTGTGGGAGCGGGTCCTGGAGGCGACAGGGGCGGCAGGAGGCCGGGCCTACTGGGACAGCGGGGCGGGTGGAGACAGAGCCGGCGAGGGCAGGCGGTGGCAGGGCCAGATGGCATAGGCCAGGGGGCCATCAGGATGACTCTGGTCTTGCCCGAGAGAGTGGGAGCAGAGTCAGCGTGCTCCCAAGTGCGTGTCTATGCTATTTTCATCCCAGGTTATATATGGGGAAACCGAGGCACGGGGAGGTGATGTAGTTTGCCCCAACTCACACAGCTACACAGGGTGGAGCTGACACTCAGATGCAGACAGACAGACTCTTGGGCCAGAGCTCCTGAGGCCACCAAACAAAACGCTTCCTTCGTGGAGGGAACATGGGCGGGCGTGGGATCCCTTCGGGATGGCTCTGCCCAGGCGCCATGCGCCCAGGTGCTGGTGCCAGGCGGCCTCCTGACCCGGTGCAGAACGGACCCCACCCCTCCCCGCGTCTCCAGAACTCTGGGCACCACGTCCAGGAAGGGCCCTGTTCCATCTCATCTCTCGGCAAAAAGGGACAGTACACCCACCGTGAGGGCACGTGGGACGGTTGCTAACTCCAGCCCAGTGCCCAGGAGGGCACGGCAGTGCCTGGCCGGGGCCAGCGCCCTCGCTGCCGTTTGGGGAGCAAGAGATGGGAGCTCTGCCGGTTGCACTTGCTTATCCCCAGGAGCCCCAAGCCTGCGACGTGGCTGAGACTCCCGGGCACAATGGACGGTGCCTCGGTGACATCTGCCGCCCTCCCTGGGGGGCAGCTGGAGGAGCTGGTCGTCGCCGGTGTCTGGCCAGCCCTTCCCGGCGGTCGCGGGGTACTCTCTGCTGGCGGGAGGTGCCCGAGGTAGTGCCTCACCCTCCTCCCTGTCTCTCTGCCGCAGGTCTATGAAATTTTGAAGAGAACGACATGTACCAAAGCCAAGTACAGCATGGGTAAGGACATTTTTGGTGCTTGAGATCAGCGCTGGTTCCTAAGTGGGAATCTCGCCTCCAAAGCGTCTCCGTGGGAGGTGGGCCGCCGGCCGGGGTTCATTTAAGAGGGTTTTGATTTAAGGCTGTGCCGCAGTTCCAGACAGGACGGCCGTGAGCGGGGCCGTTCCAGGGCACCAGGCAGCTTTATGGCCGGCACTTTTAAACACAAAGGCGTCCTTCGCTTTGGCCCGAGGTGTCCGTGCCAGCCTGGATGGGCTTCTGCCGCAGGGGTGGCCAGTCCGGCTGGGACAGACCAGCATCAGGTGTGACCGAGGGTCCCTGACCCTCTCTCGACCCTCACAGCCCAGCGGGAGGTGGCCAGTGCTGGGGGGGGGGGTGCACGTAGCCCACGCAGTTTTCCCAGCCACTGGGAGCAGCCGTCCCGGCTGCAGGCGGCCAGACAAGCAGGCGCTAGAGTGGCAGGTCCCCGGGCTGATGTGGCCCCCTCGGGGCTCACAGAAAGCAGCGTCCCCCGGCCAGGCACCACCATGCACGCACGGCCGGACTGCAGTCCTCGCCACAAAACCATCCCGACGGGGCTCCTCGGGGACCGTCTCCCAGGACACCTTACGCCGCAGATACAAAATCTTCCCGATCTCGGGGGTGGCAGTCAGCCCCGCGGTGGTCCCTCGCCCGCAGCTGCAGGCTGAGTCTGCTGAATGAAGTCCAGACGTTGCGGCAGGAAAGGAGGCCTCGCCCGGCCCCTCCCTCCCCTTCCTCTGGAGCTGTGCTACGCCCCGCCGAGAGCCGGGCTCACGGTGGCACTGCGATGACCGGGCTGTGGTCCCGGGGGACACAGCTAGGCGGGTGAGAGCCGGAGTCTGTGCCTCCAGGAGAAGTGACATGGAGAGCAGAGGGAGCAAGGGGCTCGGCACCTGAGCTCTTGGGGTGCAGGCCCGGGGTGCAGAGGAAAGGTGAACGGATGCCCCAGGGCTCAGGCGGGCTGCTCAGGCCCTGGCCAGCACGGCCATGGTCGGTCACGGGGACACCCTTCTGGGCCTGACATCTGTAGGCCCATGTCCTAAATCAATGGGGATGTTGGGGCAAGGCCCCACCCAGTGGCCAAGAGGAGCCCAGAGAAACCGTCCCCATCAGCCCAGCCCCCCAACAAGAGCAAGAACCTGGGGATGGCCACGTCCTCGTCTGAGTGACTCTAACGAGGAGGGGCAGGAAAAAAGTAGTGTCGGGAGTTTGGGTTTTTGCAAGTGCCACTGTGGGTCACTGCTGCCAGGGCAAAGCCTTGCAAAGGTCACTAGAGGTAGGGAGGAAGCGTGGCTCTAGTCCAAGGGCTGGGTGTCGGACCTCAGTTTCCCCACTGGGTCTCTGTAGCGCCCCTTCCAGTGGAAACATGTGTGGCTGCCGTGAGGTGTGCAGAGTCCAGGTCTGGGCTGTTTGGCTCGAGCCGAGTCCTCGCTCCGGGTCGTCCGGTTTCCCACAGGGCTGGTCCCCGCACCTGGGGACGGAGCAGAGAGAACGAGTCCTTCTCTCCACCTTGCTTCGCGCTGGCGCCTTGATGAGAGCTCTCCTGACCTCCAAATTCATTTATTCCCCTTCCAGCGGGAACTGGTGGGTTCCTGTCACCTGCCAGGGTCTGTCCCAGGTGTTGGAGCTCCCTGCCTTCGGGGGGTTTATGTTCTAGGGGAAGGAAACAAATAATAAATAAACAGATAAACCAGAAGCCAGTGCGGCAGGAGGAGGGTGGCTGGGGCAGGCCGGGGGATTCAGGAGCCATGATTAGGCAAGGCCTTTCTGATGAGGTGACATTTGAGCAGAGGCTTAAAGAAAGTGAGGGGAGCCTCCCAGATGGAGGGAGAAGCCTGTGCAAAGGCCCTGTGGCAGCTCTGCTCTGGGAGCATTCTAAGAGCAGTCAGGGGGACAACAAGCCCAGATCAGCCCCACGTCCATTTTGCATTGCAGGTGACACTTTCCCTTGTGTGTGGCATCAGCCATGTGCTCCCACTTCCTCTGGTTTTGATTTCCAAGTGTCCCTCAGGTCCCCTGACCCCCTCAGATCACTGAGGAGATGGTCCAGTTTTCAGGAGGCTTCAGGGGGTCATTTTCCCACCGGCATCAAGTGGAATCTCACAAGGAGGGCCGCTCGGGCCACTGAAACCCCCGTCCCTCTGACCACCTGGGAAGCCTCCTCAGCCAGGCAGGGGGCTCCATGAGCAGCAGAGGGTTTCGTGGAAATTCCTCAGCGGCGCTGGGCCCCCAGGATGTGTTTGGAGCAAGAGCAGAACCCCAGGAACCCCCTTCCCAGACACGGCCTGGCCGTCCCTCCCTCGCTTCCAGCCCCCGGGGCTGGGCACCCGCATTCGCGCTCGCAAAGAGGTGCAGGTGTGGCGACTTCATCGTGGGCCCAGTGCCGGCCCTGGGGCCAGCAGGAAAGGGGCCCCCGCCCTCCCGCCGCCCCCAGGAGCACTGGCCGGCTGCGAGCCCCCCGCTGGCCACCAGCGCTCGCTCCCCGATGTAGCTTTGATCCTTCCAGGCCCTTCCACGTAACTAATAGCCGATGTACAAACAGGGCAAGGCGAGGGAAGAAAGAAGGACTCCGCCCTTCTAAGTAAAAGGCGGAAATGTGGGCAGCACGGTAAGTGTGGGCCTCCCTGGGCTCCCCCAATCAACCTAAAATCTAATTCCAAATTGTATGTGTGTTCTCTGACACCATCAATTTCCCCATCCATACGTCTTCTCATGATTCAGCTTTTCTAACCACTTAAAATCCACCTTTCTGGTCTGCAGGCTTGCCCTGGAGCAGGTGGGGGTAGCTGGCGAGCCGGAGGCTTGGGGGTGACGACAGAGCGGCGTCACGGGCCGCTGGCGCCTCCCTCCTCCGAGACGAAACTTCTCCTTGGGGTTTCCTCTGTGCCTTCCTAATTCTGCCAATCGAGCATGTGTTTACCATCTCCTAGTCTGTAGATACGTAACCCAGCCGCGCCGTGCCCGGGGAGGTGGCCCCAGGAAGGTGGCCGGGCTCTGCGTAGCCAGGTTCCTTTGGCTTCGAGAAGCTCTCGGCGGCCGAGACAGCCCCGAGACCGCGCCGACTCCACCGAGTGGGACAGGAGGCCCGCCCGGTCCCTGACGCCCTCTCTCCGCCTCTGTTTTTAAGGCATCACGAGCCTGCTGGCCAACGGCGTGTACTCCGCCGCGTACCCGCTGCACGACGTAAGTAACCTTGACACACGGTTTATCTCCGTGTCACTCGGCTCCCCAGATCCCGGGGAGCTCTAATTATCCTGTGGTCACGGCTTCCTGCTCAGCTGTCACTGTAAATGTCAGCCATACACAGGCCTTCCTTGTTCCCCCGCGAGGGGACGGAGAACTTACACACAGGGCCATCTTTTCTCGCAGAACAATCTCGGCAAGACAGGGGCATTGTGGAGGGCACCCTGCCCTGGCTGCACCTGAACCTCGCGGCCAGCTGGTCTGCACAGTGTTTTTCCTGGCCGGGCTCCCCCGCCCCCGCCCGCCCCAGGCCCTGGCAGGGTGACCGGGCTCTGTGTGTGTCTATTTCTGCAGCGCGAGCGGCCGGCTTCCCGAGCCGGCTCTCCAAATCCCACCGGTCTCCCCTGACAAATATAGCCCGCGGCCGCGGCTGTGCGTTGGCTCGGGACGGAGGAGAGAGAGGATTGTCTTCTGATTGTCTCTATGGAAACAGAGACCCAAGTTCAACAGGGCACCAGGCGTGGGCCGTGGGGCCTGAGTAGTGTGGGAACCCCAGGCAGAAGATCTCTGGAACTTTCCAAATGTGCATTACTGCTAAGACTGGGAGCCAAGAAGCAGGAGAGACGTGGGGACGGGTCTGGGAGTCCAGAGACCCGGCCACTCTCTCCTGTGGGCCTTGGGCAGAGTCAGTGCCTTCTTGCCAAGCCTCAGTGTCCCCGTCTGCGGGTCAGGAGTGCTCACTCGCCCCGGCTGATTGCCAGGCTGGCAGGGGTGTCAGAGGGAGCGCAGACAGGAAAGGGCTTTGAGGAGGAGACACCAGATTAGATGAACGCAGGTACCCGAACGGCGCAGGCCGGTCCAGCCAGATGAAGGTCCGAGGGGGGCTCCCCCAGACCACGACCCTCGAGGAAAGATGCCCGGCCGCTCAGCTGCCGTCTCCTCCCCTGCAGGGCCAGGGGCTTGGGACCGACTGACCCTGCGTCCTCACTCTGTGCCTCAGCTCGTGCTGTTCCTCCTGCTGCCGGCGCGTCCCTCGCTGCTCCTCCCCACAGGCAGACCGAAGCCCCCCACCGGCCTTCCTGCTTCCTTCCTCCCCGCCACAGCTGATTTCCTCCTCCCTTCCCTGGGCCTCTGATGCTCTGCGTCCCACAAAGGCTCTGCTATCTCACTGCCCTTTGCTGTGCCTGTCGTCTCCGGGGAGCCCTGGCACTCCCCACTCAGCAGGTGCCCAGCAAGCGTGGCGTAGATTTGGCTTGGATTGAGCTGGGTTGCTTCAGCCGGTGACCTGTCATTGGCGGATGTTTGCGCGGCAGACCTCGGACCCTGGTCCTGGCCGCCACTCCCGGCCTCGCTCGTCCGTCCCATCAGGCTTTCCCCTAGTAGCTCCGGGGGGTTTCATCATCCAGCCCCACTCTGCCGGGAAAGCAGCCCGGCACCCTCAGAGGAGGCAGACTGGGCCACAGCCCTGCTCCGGACGGCTTTGAGCAGGCACCCTGCCGAGAGGGCTTGGACCATGGAAGCCGAAATGTTTCAGGGCCTCCCGCCTGTTTGGAGTCAGCCCTTTAAGTCTCAGAAGGGAAAGGGGAGGGATCAGCAGGCCTGAGCACCTGCTGTGTGCACAGCGCTGTGTTCAGTAGGAGTTTTACCTCCGCACAGACTTGGAGACTCAGAGAGGTTTAGTGACTTCCCTGAGGTCGGAGCTGGAGCCAGGAGCCACCCCTGGTTGCCACTCTGCTGCTCCGTCCCCTGGCTGGATCACGGCCTCTAACCCTCGCACAAAGCGTCACCGAGGCCCACTCGGGAAAACCTGTTTGCGATCACCATGGGGCCTCACGCAGCCCTGGGGAAGCCCGCAACGCGCGCGGGATCTGTTCCCGTTTTTCAGATGGAGAAACTGAGGCTTGGGGAGCTCAGGCAGCTTGCCCAGGAGCACACAGCCAAGGAGGCATGAAACCCTGTACCTGGCCTGTGGGCTTTGGGCACACTTTAGGGCATACTTTAGGGAATATGGACTTTTTTTTTTTTTCCAGACAGAGTCTCGTTTTGTTGCCCAGGCTAGAGTGAGTGCCGTGGCGTCAGCCTAGCTCACAGCAACCTCAAACTCCTGGGCTCAAACGATCCTCCTGCCTCAGCCTCCCGAGTAGCTGGGACTACAGGCATGCGCCACCATGCCCGGCTAATTTTTTCTGTATATTTTTAGTTGGTCAATTAATTTCTTTCTATTTATAGTAGAGACAGGGTCTCGCTCTTGCTCAGGCTGGTTTTGAACTCCTGACCTCGAGCAATCTGCCCACCTCGGCCTCCCAGAGTGCTAGGATTACAGGCGTGAGCCACCGCGCCCGGCCAGGAATAGGGACTTTTACATCCATAAATTTCCCATGCAACTGAAGGGCACCCACCCTGTTAAGCACCAAAGTTGATGTTTAAATACTTGGGGAGACAACTCATTCTGAGTCCCGTGCATCCACGGGCTGAAGGAGGCTCGGCCTCCCCTGGGGAGGCTCAGTGAGGCTGGGCCACGTGCTGTGTAGTGCTTTGCCTTTCTCTACATCCGTCTTCCTCACCGTGGCGTTGTCCTACGTCACTGCGACTGCCTTCAGCACACGGCCATAGCACCCCCTCCCCATCCTGTGCCTCTGGATCCATTCGTTCATCAAGAACATGTGCCAGGTCTACGGCCATTCCGCCCGGAACGCACTCGATCTCGTCTGTTCTCGGAAGCTAAGCGGGGTCCGGCCTGGTTAGTACTTGGGTGGGAGAACATCTACCGGGCAGGGTGCTGGGTGCTGTTGCCAACCAGACAGCAGCCTGTTAGGACCGTGCGGAATGCTCCAAGTGGGACCCTTAGGAGCCTCCTGTAATTAAAGCGTGGTGTCTGCACAGAAAGGACTTTGGCATTTATGTTGGCCGCTGGGCGGCCCTTTGGCTTCCTTCCTGGTTGACATCTACCCACCCGAGGTGGCCAGCGAACAGACCTCGGTACAAACGAGGCGCTGCTAGAACCGTGTGAAAAGAAACACTGGGAAATGCTGAAAGAAGTCAGCTTGGGAGGGTGAGGTCCCCTGGCGACGTGGAGGCCGTTGGCTACGTTGCTTGCCTGGGTACGTGGTCAAGCCTTCCCCGCCTCTCGGGGGAGGCAGGGCGCGGCGAGGGGTCACGGAGTTGCCCGTGAATGGAGCGGGCACCGGGGAGGCCCAGGGCTCTGTCTTCCCGGCAAGTCTCAGCCCCGGGCCGTGGCACAGCCTCCCTCCTGCTGCTGCCGTTTAGTTATCTGTGTCAACCACTCATATTTGGGGCTCGTTTTCAACGTTGGGCCCTTCTCTTCCTTTGGATTGAGAGGTCTGGATCAAGTCCCACACTTGGCTCAGGACAGTCGGCTTGCCTCTCTGAGCCACAGTGTTTCCATCTGTGAAGTGGGAGTGCTGGGCCCACCGATCGCAACGTGCAGCGACCGTGTGACTCGTTGTCCCTCTTGGGGTGCTCAGCAGTGGACTGGGGGCCCGGCACTGGGACGGTCCTAGCAGGGTGGACACACGTTCACCCTACGGATGCGATTCTTCCCGCCCCTGAAAGCCCCCTCACGTCCGTGTTCCCAGTTCCGAGGACCTGACCCTGGGTCCTGTCCTCGAGTCCCCTCTGTGCCGAGGGTGGCTCGGGCGGCCAACAAGGACCCGCACAGCACTGTCCATCAGCAGGGCAGGGGCACCTGGTGACCTTTGTGCTCTGCGCGAAACTTTGCCCCAGGATTATCTTAATTTGTGTCAATGAAGGGAGATGGAGTTTATGTCTTCATTCATTGCAAGTTCGAGCCGCTCACAAGCTCCAACCGGCAATAAGGATTTTCCTTTTCTCTTTCTAAACAGGGGGACTATGAAGGTGACAACGTGGAGTTCAATGACAGGAAGGTAAGCTGACCCAGGCGGGAGTGGAAGGCGGCTCCGTGAGGTCCGGAGGGGGCCCGGGGTGGGGGGCCACAGCAGAGCCTCCAAGTCGGGGAACTCTGGTTTTCCTTTTCTGACTCTCGGAAGCATCCTTGGCAGATGCTCGTGAACGCGAGAAAGGAAGGGATGTGCCCCCCGGGCCTGCCCCTTCCACACTGCCCTTCCTCCGCTGAACCCACAGGGGTTAAACCCTTACCTTATGGACAACCCCAACCACGCCTGTGCCTCCAGCAGTCTCCGCTGGCGTTTGGCCTAATCCCACACAGCTCCGGGTAAATAAACCTGGGCACCGCTGTGGCCAGGCGCATAGAGTCCCCAGCAGCACCCTGGGGAGAGCCCCTCAATGGGGTTCAGTGAAATATTTTGCAAACTTGCCTGACGTGGAACCCTTTTTACTGGAGACATTACTGAGCTAGTGTCCCACAGAGCACACTTTGGGAAACACTAAGTGATGTTTTGTTCTTCAGTGGCTGTTGCCAGTTTCCCATACTCTCACCCCAGGCAGACGGTCCCTGCTCCTTCCCCCCGGCTCCCCGGGAAGCTTTGCCCCACTGGGGCATCTCCGCCCACAGCCACATGCTCTCCCCACCCCCACACACTAGAAGGCCGTTTCCTGCCCCCACATGCCCACACCCTTAACCAGCCTCCCTCCCAGCTTCCATGTTTATCCGCCAGGGGTGGCCCTGGACCCTGCCTGTCCTGCCCTGGCCCCCACTGCTGACCCTTCCACAGGTGGGGGGGGAGTTGCCGCCCTGACAGCCTCACAATGGTGGCCTTGTCCCAAATCCCAGGGGCCAGGACCTCTGTGTATGGAATGTTCCTCATTTCAGCCTCCCTCCGGCCCCTCGTACATGTTTTTAAACCTTTGGTACTTGATACAACTTGCCTGCTGCCCGGGAACCCAACTGAAGATGCTATCTGATTTAGCACAAAATTGCATATTTGGTTATTTTTAGTGTAACATCTGGCATTCGTCTGAGACCCTGTGACTTGCAGAACTCCCCCATCCGATCTCGCTAGAGAAGCACCATCCCCTCCACAGGCCTGCCCTGACCAGCTCTGGCCTCACGGTCCAGTCCCCTGCGTCCCTCTGTCCCTCTGTGCCTCTCTGCCCCTTGACCTAGGAATGCGCTTTCCTTGGACACCAGAAAACCCCTCTGGCTGAGCTCAGCCTTCCTAATCGTGGGCCCTCTGCCCTGTCCCCCCACCATGCTGCAGCCACTCTGGCCGCCTTTCTGATCTCAAGACTGTTTGGCTGACGCCACGTCAGTGCCAGGACTATCTCATTCAGTTACTTATTCGAGAAATACTTACTGGGCACTGCTGTGTGCCAGCCCAGCAAGCAACTCCAGGTCTGTCCAGGCACAGCTGCTTTTGCTACCTGGAATGCTGCCCCCTCCCCACTTAATGTTATGTCCCAACAATGGGTACGAGGCCTGGCCCATGGAAGGTAGTCAGGGAGTAATGACAGATGGATGGGTAGGTGGATGGGTGGATGGATGAGTGAATGAGTAGGTAGATGGATGGATGGATGGGTGGATGGATAGATGGAGGGATAGATGGATGGATGGATGGATGGGTGGATGGGTGGGTATATGGATGGATGGATGAGTGGGTGGATGGGTAGGTAGATGGATGGATGTGTGGATGGGTGGGTAGATAGATAGATGGATGGGTGGATAGACGGGTAGGTAGATGGATGGATGTGTGGATGGGTGGGTAGATAGATGTATGGATGGGTGGATAGACGGGTAGGTAGATGGATGGATGTGTGGATGGGTGGGTAGATAGATGTATGGATGGGTGGATGGGTGGGTAGATGGATGGATGGATGGATGTGTGGATGGGCAGGTGGAGGGATGGATGGAAGAATGGATGGATAATGGGTGAGTGAATGGGCGAGCAGGTTGATGGTAGTAGTAGATGGAAGGAAGGGAAGAAGGGAGGGAGGAAGGGTCAGATAGGTGTTTGGGTGCTAACTCAGAGCCTTGGAGAACTTCTCGTCCTCCCATGGTGGCTCCATACGAAGTGGCCTGGTACTGAGTGCTTTGTCTTTCTGGTGACACAATCTGTGGCTTTTCCATTATTGCTGCTGTCAGTGGTGAGCACTGGCCCCTGGGCACCTCACAGGATGGAAGGAAAAGCGTGGCCAAGGACACTTCCCCGTTCTGAGCGCGGGGGTGGAGGAGGGACGTGTAGGGAGAGGCATCCGGGCCGAGGCTGGACACAGCTGTAACTGTCACAACCATCCGCCTGATCTGGGATCACAAACTTGGGGGCCCTTGGGGTGAGCACTCCTTCCCTCTGGGCCAAGGGTGGTTTCAGATCTACACAGAACTAAAGCCTGGGTGCACAGGGGCGCTCTGAGGACTGTATTTGGACACGCTGGGGGGTGCTCTGGCGGGCAGGGCAGTGGCTGCTTCCTCCTGCCAGGGCTCTGGAAGAGGAGGTCAGCTTGGGCCCCGTGGGGCAGGGCACAGCCAAGACCCCTCGAGAGGGGCTTGCTGGGGTCAGGGGGGACTTACCCCAGGAGTGAACTGAAGTCTGCTCCGCCGCTATGCTGGACTGAGAGCCACGGGGCCTGACCTGTCATTCATTCATTCATTCATTCATTCGTTCATTCAACAATTACTAAAACCCTGTAGACTGCCCCAGGCCCTTTCCAGGAGCTGGAAGGCTTCTGGTCTCCCTGGCTGGAGCCACCCACCTGGCCTGGCTCTGCAGCCCACCCACCCAGTGCCCCGACGCCTCCCCCGTGCTCACCCAGGCTAGGGGAGTCCCTGGACTGCTCCCAGCGGCAACAGCAGCATCTGAAGTTTGATTTCTTTGCCCTGACAGTTCAGGTGACTGATGCTCTCCTCTTGGCAGGAACAAAAGTCCAGAGATCAGGTGGTTTGTGTAGAAAGCGGGGGGGGGGGGGGGGGGGGTGGCTGGGGGGGGACAGGGTGTGCGCCATGTCGGGGGACGGTGGTGAGCCTGCCAGGGCCTTCCCTGCTGTTTCTGCCTCTCCCTCTCTGTCTTTCTCTGTCTTTGTCTGTGTCTCTCTCTATCCCTCTCTGTCTCTCTCTCCTTCTCTCTCCCTTCATCTCCGTCTCTGTCCCTCTTCCCAACCCCACCTCTCCTCTCTCTCTCCCTCTCTTCCTGTCTCCTTCCCTGCCTCCATCTGTCTCTGTCTGTCTGTCTCTCTCACCCTTCCTCTTCCTCCGGGCCATGTTTCCCGCCTGCCTGTGGTATAGACCAGTGACTTGGTTCCGGGGGGAGCTGGCGCAGGTTGGTGGTGCCGCCCTGCGTTTCCAGAGCTGCGGTTCGGCCGCGTCGAGGTCTGCGGCCCAGGCCCCCTGTTTACACGGCGGAACTGCCGCCTTGTCGCCCTCATCTGCACGGCCAGGTGCGCTGGTGCGGGACGACGGCCTTCTGCCCTCTGCAAGTCACAATCCCGCACGAGCTGTCTGGGCTTACCTGGTGGCCGGGAGGAAGGACAGCAACCTGCATCCCCTGTGAAGGAGGGGACAGGGCTAGGGAGGGGTCTGCCCGGGACCACCCCGAACTCCAACTCCTGGACCCGCCCCCTCGCAGACGGCCCGGGGAGCCCGAGCATCCGGCTCCTCGCCCACCAGCGGCCGGCCTTGCTGCTGCTCTTTCAGGGCCCGAATCCCACGGGACGCATCCTGCGTGTGCTGCCTACAGAGGGACCTTAAACCGAGAGAAAGCCACTCTTAGAGCAGAGCAGGCACAGCCCAGGGCTTTGACAGCAAGGTTGCCTTCTAACTTAGAAGAATGCGTTCAGCCTTTCTAAGTTACTTCCTCCTCCCCTGGTTTTTGGAGGCGTGCATGCTGGACTTTTGATGAAACACAGAACTTACATTCTCCGGAGCCCCAAGGACAGGGAGAAACTCTCCCGAGGGTGGTGTCCGGGGCCCTGACAGCCTGGCCTGTGGAGGCCGAGCCCCCAGTGAGCCTCCTGCATGTCTTAATTTTCAAGGACTTGCCTGAGAAAGTGCCTGTGTGCAGGAAGCGTCCCCTTAACGGGCTCCGGGTCTTCCCAGTCAGCGAGCGGGAGTCTTAGGCATAGCGGGCCGCGTAGCAAAACACCACAGGCTGGGGCCTTAATCAACAGAAATGTATTTTCCTACAGTTCTGGAAGCCAGAGCCCCTCCCGCTGCGGGCGAGGACTCTCTTCCTGGCGTGCAGACGGCCGCCTTCTTGCTGTGTCCTCACGTGGGGGGCAGAGGGCGAGCGCTGGCCTCCTTCCTCCTCTTACAAGGACAGTAACCCTGGTGGGTCAGGGTCCCACCTATCGTTCATCTCTAGGGGCAAATCCAGCCCTCGCCGGCCGCTCTGACCCTCTGCAGGGTGGCACAGAGGTCTCCCAGGGCCCCGGCTCCCCTCGGACCTGCTGAGTGACCCAAGCCAGTCACAGCCCCTCCGACCGTTGCTGTCCTCGGCTGTGGGGGAGACCAGCAGCTTCGAGGTGCTGTGCAGGGAAAAGTGGCCCCTTTGCAAATTTCAGGACTGTGCCCTTCACTTTTGAGTTTGGTGGGGGCAGTGATGGGGGCACCCAGGGGTGCTGCTCCTCCCTGCGTCAGTTGGGATGCCTGTAGCGCCCGGCTCCAGATGTCCCCAAATGAGAAGCCCAGACACACTGGTTACGTCACACCCGAGACGTCTCACCCCCATTGCCTGGCCTCCAGGGACGGGGAGCAGTGACGGCTCTGAGCGGCCCCCTCGCCCCTCGGCCATGACCTTGAGCTGTCAGTTTGGGAGGTGCCTTGGCCCAGGAGATGGGCTCCAAACTACGGGCACGTGCAGCCGGCTTCACCTCTGGCCCCTGGTGGGCACCTGCCCCTGCCCACCCTGAGAGGTGCCCGCAGCGGGGAGTGCATGCGGATGAGCCAGGGCTGTGCGTTAAGTTGATAAAGCCTTAACTACCTGCACGGACAGGATTTTTTTTTTACCTGGCAGCTTCCAATCCCCCAAACTTATTACCATCCCTGCCGAGCCTGGGGGGATCTGGGCGAGTGTCGGTTTCATTTATTTCGCTGAGCGCTGTTAATCAGACAGCCCACCTCAGGAGACAAACCTCACGCTATCTTTGCATCCCGGGAGGTTTTTTTTTTTTTTTTTTTTTTTTTAATTGGTGGATTTGTGCCCTTTCTGAGAAATGGTTTGGTGTCCTTCCTCTTGCCGGCACTCAGCCAACCCTCAGTAAGGGTTTGTTGAATGGATGAGTGATGTAGCTATGGGCTGAGTCCCGGGCAGCTCTGGGTTCCGGGGAAGCCCCCTCGGAGTGTCACCTCTCTGTCCTGACCACGGCCTCTCTCCCAGCTCCTGTACGAAGAGTGGGCGCGGTACGGCGTCTTCTACAAGTACCAGCCCATCGACCTGATCAGGTAGGAACGGCCCGGGCAGGCCAGCGCCGAAGGCTGCGGGAATCCGGCCCTAGTCCATGTCAGTCGATAAGTGTCCCCGTGCATTTCAACTGCCCCGAATGGTCAGTACCTGGGAACCTGTTTGAACTTGAAGAGCTTGTGCAGGGAGACCCACGGCCTCCCCGCAGGCCCGGCAGCCTGGGCCAGCCTTGGGGAAGCAGTTTATTCAAATTCCCCAGAGGACGGGCTCTTTCCCCATCACCTTCCCGTCTACTCCTAAGTTCTCCACCAGGGCCGGCCCCTCCGGGGGCTGGCGGGATTTCCTGCATTGCGGTATTGATGGGAAGGAAAGAGCTGCCTCAAAATTTGCAAGAATTTGGCCTCTCCCAAGAGGATCTCTGTCCCCAGGGGGCAGGAAGGAGGGGCAGCCAGGTTAGGCAATGTGTCCTGTGGGGACTTGCAGGGCCTGGGAGCCTCTGGCTTGGCCTGTGGAAATGCAGTTAAGCCATCAAGGTGCCAGCAACTCTTGGTGTGAGGAGTGACTGGTTTTCTTGGCTCTTACATGCTGAGGTTCGTTCCAGTCCTTTTGCTGAACAGGACTCGGAGCCGACAGCCTCCCGGGGGGACAGGGTCTGCACCCACCAGGGTGGGCCGTCACCCACAGAAAGGCTCCCACCCTCCCTGGGCCCAGAGGAGAAGGGGACAGGCATAGGGAAAGCAGAGGGCACCCCCAGACCTGGTGGGGCAGCCCCCAGCCCCCCCTTTCCACCTCCCACTGGTGGCCCCAGTTTGCGCTGGCCCTTGCTGGGGAGGGGACCCGGCGTGGTGTACAGTGAGAGCCAGCTTGTCTCCGTTTGACTCTGCCCCGCCGTGCAGGAAGTACTTCGGGGAGAAGATCGGCCTGTACTTCGCCTGGCTGGGCGTGTACACCCAAATGCTCATCCCGGCCTCTGTCGTGGGAATCATCGTGTTCCTGTACGGATGCGCCACCGTGGACGAAAACATCCCCAGGTAGGCAGAGCCCCGCCCCCGGCACTCGCCCCTCCCGGGAAGACGTCCTTTTCCTGCAGTTCCAGGCGGGGTTCACGGGGGCTCCGGCCTGTCGCACGGATTCCTGCCCACGTGCTCAGCGCCCGGGCAATCTCGTGCCACGCCCAGGCTGGCAGGGCCAAAGGCACCGTCCGAAGGGCTCATTTGCCATCTAAAAGTGTGGCTGCCCTTTGGGGGCACGGTCATCCTAGGACATGTCTTATTGTCAAGAGAAAGACCTAAATATCTGGCCCGTTTTCATGCTTTAGAAAAAGATTTTCTTGGGTTTGCTTCTTCCTTTTAATTTTCGGTCATTATGCGACCAGAGAACTCACGGCTTTGTGGCGTGCTCAGGAAGCGACACAGATGAGTGTTCCGAGACCTCTGTGTGGTCTGGCGCTCAGGAGCTGTGTGGCAACTCCGCCTGCTCCGTCTTCTCCGTGGGGCCTGCCCACGTCCCCTCCTGTCGTCCCCACGGCTGGGGACACGTTGCAGGAGCAAGGCCATAACAGAGGGTAGCATCGCTCAGCATACCCAGGCCTTTGCACGCAGCTCTGGCCTGCCTTCCGCTGTGCACCAGGTGCATGTCACACGTAGGGGGGCTCTCGAGACCTGGGGGGTGCCCAGCCCCACTGGGAGGGGGCAGTTCTTCCCAGGTGGCAGCCAGGACAGCAGTCAAGTGGTGCAGGTCTGAGAACGGCACCCTCGGTGTGCGTGGCAGTCCCCGGCCTTCTGTGGGTGTGACCTCCGTGCCCCAACGCTAGCCCAGAGGTAACCACGGGCCGCAGCCTCGTCAGGGGCACTGCGTGTTCTCAGTGCTTATCAAATCGCTCCGCTGAGACCCTAAAGGTGTAGCTGGCCCTGGGAAGCCCCAGTGTATCAGTCCGCTATTTCCCTAACGACGCTGCCAGGCGTCTCCAAAGCAGCTAGAGTTTGGAAAACTCACCCACGCTTCCTGCGAGTCTCAGCTGGGGGCGAACGGCTCTCAGCACAGAAAGACCATATCCAGGCAATTTCTGTTGAAATGATGTTTTCACACATGAATAACACCTAAACTATTCCACCCCCGGAATCAAAGCTTTGCAGGAATCTGGCTTATCTCCCCTGGGTGTTATTTTGGTCCTCGGCAGGAGAAAGCCTGTCCCTTTGTTTGCTGATGTGATATGAGGTCACCGGGCACTGGGGCTCCATTGTGGCAAAGAGCAGAGTAGCCCAGCCGTGGTGGGGATTGTAAGGCGACTTTTGGCTAAAAGAGCCCAAAGCTGGAGGGAAGTGGCCAGTGAAAGGTGGGGAGTCCCCGTGGCCCCTGGAGGAGGCTGGGAGTCTCCAGCTTCCTTCCTCCCTCCCTCCCGCGGACGGCGGCGGCCTTGAGGCTCAGCCAGCCGGGGTGTGGACGGCCCTTGGTCCTGCCAGCTGGCTGGCCTTCCGTCACGTGGTCGGACATGCCAGCGGCAGTTACTCAGGATCCAGCCGCGGCAGGGCACAGACAAGGCCGGCCCCAAGGCCTCTGCCCCGGTGCACACGCCCCGTGGAGTCCGTCCTCCCGCCGGGGCCAGCGCCCAGCCTGGGGCCACCGGCCCTCGTGACAGACAGACCTCCCTGCCCTTTGTCTGCACCGTGGCTGAAGGTGGTGGGGCGAGAGGCGCAGGGCTTTAAACCGGCAGGAAAAGGCTCTGTCTGGCAGGTGGTGTTTGCTCTGGAAGCCAAGGCTGGCAGGGAGGCAGGCTCGGGGCCCATGGGGCTCGGGGGCCATAGGACTCAGGGGACACAGGGCTCAAGGGCCACAGGGCTCAGGGTCGAGCAGGCAGGGGTACTCCTGGGCCCTCTCTGTGCCTAGTCCCAGCCCTTAGGGCTCTAGGCCACCCTCAGGCCAGGTGGTCACCGTGGCCCTGGGCCACATGCTGATGGTGGCAGGGGTGGCACTCCATCTACGGGCTCCCTGGGAGAGGATTGCAGGTCACACCCAGCTGGGGACATCCTCCCTCACACCTCCTGTCCCCTTCTGCCTCCCTAGAGAGGCCCTCAGAGGAGACGAGACTCAGTGAGGGTCAGAACCCCACAAGGCCGGCTCCCGGGCTTCTGTGTGAAATCACAGCTGTCGCCAGGCACCTGGCTGTTCCCACAACAGTAACGACAACGTGGGTACCCTCATGTGGGTCTGGGGCGTGCCAGGCCATGTCCCAGGGGCTCCACGCATACCGGTCTCCAATCCTCCTGGTGGCCCAGCAACACGGGCTCTTTGCTATCAACACCCCATGCTGCAGAAGGGAAAACTAAGGCACGAGGAGCTCGAGTCACCTGCCCAGGGCCACGCAGGTCACAGGTGCTGGAGCCGAGCATCAAGCCCATAGCTGGCTGGGCCCAGAGTGCACGCTCCCCGCGCCTGTGCGTGCCGCTCACCTGCCGCTCATGCACACGCGCTCACGTGCTCTCACGCACACGCACGCACGCACCTCCCAGACGCCCCGGGACGGCGGCCTTGGCTGTGGTCAGTCCTTCCTTCATCTGTCCACCTTCAGGGCCACACAGGGCCCGGCGCGTGCCGAACACACGCAATTGTTACGTGAACGTTTAGCGACTGTTGCTGAGAGCAGAGAATTGAGCCAGCGTGCCCACCGCGCTGGGCACAGAGGAGGGTCCCGTGGAGCCTTTCCGCAGACGGCTATTGAACACCACCTGTGTGGGCTGGGTGTGATTCTGTGCATCAGTTCACGTGTAGGCAGAAGTTTAAGAGGTAAAATAAAAACAAACCGAAGAAAACACCCACTTCCGCTCTCTCCCAGATAAGCATCGACCTCTGGGAATGAGCCGTCCAGCTCTGAGCCCTGCCCAAGGTAGCAAGGGGGAGAAGGTTTGGGGCACGACCTTATTCTGACCCCTGTCCTCATTCTCCAGAAAGGCTTGGCCAGGGTCGCAGAGGGCAGGAATAGCAAGCAGGGACTCGGTCTGGGCCACCCAACCTCAGCAGGGAGCCCCCTCATGGCCTCTGGGCGGTAGGTGAGAGCCGTTCAGTGCACCGGCTCTGAGACGCACGCAGACCAAGGGTTCAATTCCCAGTCTGCTGTGTGGCCCTGAGGAAGTTGCTGTCCCTCTCTGGGCTCATTATCTCATCCGTGGAGATGGGAGTGTAGTAGCCCGCAGTGCTGGTCCAGGCCAGGTGGGAGACCCACGCAGGCCAGTGGTGTAGCTGCTTCTCATGCCACCGGTGGCCGTGAAGCACTGGCATGCTTTAGAACTAGCGGGCGAGGGTGCTGGGGAGGAGGAGGTGGGAGACGGGCCTGGGCGTTGCAAGGCTCCCTGTCCCGCCCGTAGCAGCTGGGCTCCGGGCGCCGCCTCGCCTGTCTGCCCGCTGCGCAGGGCCCTGCAGAGATCGCTGGGCTTCCCCTAGAGGCGGCTTGAGGACAGGCTGGGGGTGTCGCTGCCCGAGCGTCACCCCAGAGGCGAATACTCTCGGGCCCCTCTCCAGCCACGAAGCAAGCCTGGAGGGGTCCACGTCCAGGGCTGGCTACAGGGGTGCAGGGCCCATGCAGAGTGAAAGTGTGAGGCGTCTGTCCAGAAACCGCCGTGCACAGCAGTGGAGCGTTAGCCACGTGCGGGGCCCTTCCGAGCTCAGGCCGCCGCAGCAGCAGCAGGAGTCGCTCCCGTGAGGCCGCCCGGATAGCAAGGAGGGACAGGGCATGGCTGACGCTGCCCACCGTGCCGGGGACCTAGGGGACCCTCGCCACCCCCAGCCCGGGCTAGGCTCCCAGGCAGCGCCCGTCCTGCGCCCAGCACCCCCAGACCTGCTCTCTCTCCCAGCATGGAGATGTGTGACCAGAGACACAACGTCACCATGTGCCCACTCTGCGACAAGACCTGCAGCTACTGGAAGATGAGCTCCGCCTGCGCCACCGCCAGGGCCAGCCACCTCTTCGACAACCCGGCCACCGTCTTCTTCTCCGTCTTCATGGCCCTGTGGGGTAAGCAGGGCCTCGGCCCGCTGGGTGCCAGCGCAGGGGTGGTCTCCTGCACGTCCCCCGTCTGTCTCGTGCCGTCCCCCGCAGTCAGGGTTTGCAGGAACAAGCATGGAGGTGGGTGCCGGTGGAAATGACCCCGCACTTTGTGCTCAGGTTGCCAGGGTCTGCGTTGCATCACGAGACGCAGGGGGTTATTCTGAGCCAGCCAGGAGCCCCCCCCCCAGGAGATCCCCAGGTAGGGCAGCTGGTTTTGAACAGGGAGCCGGCTCAGCTTCTTTGCCTGAGCCCACACCCTGCAGGGGAAGCGGGCCTGGGCCAGGCCTGGGCGGCTCCACACGCACATTGACAGGTGAGCAGCCCAGGCCCAGAGGGAGCTGGTGGCAGCTGCCTGGGGTCACTCAGCTCCTGAGCAGCACAGGAATCCAGTCGCCACCCCACTCCCCCAATGTGAACAAGGGTTTTGAAAGAAACCAGCCTCCAGGCCCTGCCCCTCCCCGAGTTCTGCCCTCCTGGGGAAGGATGCAGCCGTCTGAGGGCCCCCGCCGACCTCCTCTCTAAACCGAGCCTCCAAACGTGTCCTCCGTTGTGGGACTCCCCAGGGCCGTGCGGTGGTTCCGAGGTGCCCGGAGCCGGGCCCCCCTGCAGGGAAGCGCTTGGGTTTCGGGTCCTCCTCCTGTTACGCCCGCCCCGCGGGAGCTGGGCCCGGGGAAGGGAGCCGAGAGGCCAGGGGAGCCCGGATGAAGAAATAAAACATCCCAGGCTGTAATCAGCGTACTTCCAGCTCGACAGTCCTGGCAGTGGGGGTCTCTGTGCCGAGCCTGCGCTGGCCCTCGCTTGGGGAGCCTGGAACGCTCCGCTGCGGTCTGGTCACCGCAAGAGCCTCTCACCCGGCCTGCTCCTGGGGGCTCCTCCTGCCGCTCACCCGTTGAATTCAGCAACATCCTGGTTGTTAGGGGAGAGACCCAGGAGAGTCTGACCCCTCACACCCCGGGCTGGGCAGCAGCTCTGCGTCCCCCAGGCTGTGAACCCCGGGATATCAGCGAGCACCTGCGCCGGCCCACCCACGCCAGCTGCGGGAGCCCTTGCAGGAGGCCCTGGGCCTGGCCCCGCTTCCCCAGCGGCAGACGCTCTGGGCTTGTCACTCCCACTTGTCTGAGCAAAGGGTCTGGCCTGAACGTCTAAAACCCAGTGGTTGCCCCGTGGTTCTCAAACTGGGTCCCCCAGGCCCCTGCCCGGCTCCCCGCTAGATAAGAGGTTTAAGCCAGGACGAGGGTGGAGGGGAGAGCAGAGAGTGGCCTCTGTGAAACCTTGCAGCACCGGCTGCCCAGCCTCACCCTGGTCCCAGCCTTAATTTAAAGGGACAGCAGCCCTTTTGCCCATTTTACATTTGGGGCTTCTGTGTGGGATGTCTTTGAGGAAGACGGGAGTTCCCTGCTGGGGTTCGAAGCCTCGGCTGGAGCCCACAGCCCTCTTAACAAGCAGGGGCCCGGGGACAGCAGGGAGGAGGGGCGTCCCGGCAGTTGTGGTGCTGACAGTCACGCGTGAGCGCTCACATGGAAGCTGTGTTCAGACCCGTGAGGTCAGACCTGTGAGGTGGGACCCGCGAGGACGGCCGGCCACGGGCTGCGTGCTCGACTCTGCGGGGCGAGGGTCTGGGCAGAGCGGGGCGCGGGAGGTGGACACGCGCAGAGATACGCGTGGCCTCGGGACAAACGCCGCCGTCTCTCCCCGTGGGCAGACGCGTTCCTTCGGCTTTCCCAGCGAGGCTGAGCATGGGAGTCGTGGTCACCAGCGCAGCTACAAGGCGGCGACTCCCAGCGGGACCCTGCGCGGGCTGGGCCGGCCAGGGAGGGGCGAGCGCCCGGGCAGGGACGCGTTCAAACCCCCGTCCCGCAGAGCACGGGGAGGCGATGTCGGTGCGTGGCCCGAGGTCCCGGGGCTTACGGGCAGCTTCCCAGCTCCACGCTCTAGCTCTGGGTGTTGATTGGGGGACCGGGTTGCATACAGATTTAGAGTCGGTAGCTGGCGGTCACCGAGCCGAAGCGTGTGTGCCGGTGTGCCTTCCTGCACCCCGCCCCACACCTAGGACGCCGCTGAGCTGGCCGGTCCCCACGGGGCTGCGGTGGCATTCATTAAACTCCCTGCGTCCCGCGGGGCGAAGCCAGCTGGCTGGCCTGGGGTTCTGTGCAGAGCATGACTACTGTGCACCCTCAACGCGCCCTTCCCAGGGGACAGTGGCCGGGAAGGGGCAGATCCGTGCCGGCGACTCAGCCGGACGTTTCTGCTGTTTGTCTCACGCCTCCCCAGCCCCACTGTGGGGGAAAGGGGGGTGTTGTAAATGGAGGCGGGAACAGCAGGGAAGGGCCTGCTGGCCCAGAGGTACCTGGGCCGCCCACTCCCGCCCACCGCAGGGCAGGGTAGCGGTGAGAGGACAAAGCCCTTCCCGGGGCCCTTTTCACTCTAGCTGTCAAGGGCAATTAGCAGACATCTCTTCTTGTGTTTTTTTTAATCCCTTATTCAATTATTTGTTCTTTACTCTCAAAGGGATTATTTTCCCTCCGCTGTTCCTTCTCCCCTGCGTCCTTTCTGTTCCTGCCTCCAGCTGTTCACGTGGCTGCTCCTACGATTGCAGAGAGCAGCAGGAACCCGCCGCTGCCTGGCAGCCTGGCTGTCACGCCCGCAGGGGCCGGGGCTCGATGAATCACCTGCAGCCCACTGCTTCAATCTCTGCTTCCACTGGGCCTCGGGCCGTCCCCAAGCCCTGGGCCTGCTGCTGCCTGGGGTTTCTGACAGCTGAAAGCCTCCACTCAGATGTCACGTTAAGCAGCTTTGAGCCCTATTTAGCTATTCGCGGGGATCAATTTTCTGAAATCGTAGCATAATAATGGGGTATTAACTGCTTGTCAGTTCGACACAGAACAAAGGAGTTTATTTGATTTGAGCCCGGTTGCAAAAAGCTGGAGGAAGACCGGCCCCAACTTTAATGAAATGTCAGAGATGTGATCGGAGCCCCTCCCGGGGGCCGTGCCTGAGACTTTGCATGGAGTTGACAGTCACCCAGCTGCGCCACGCCCGGCCGGCTGGGCAGGTCGCCAGGGTGGCGCTGCAATTGTCTGCTGGAATTAAACTTGTTCAGGGGACAGATACACAGGGTGCCGGTGACTCAGGGCGAAAACGAGGGGCCAGAGGCCTCTGTGCCGCAGCCCCACCCCGCCCTTCCCGTCTCCATGGCGAACGCATGCGTCTCATGTGTAGGACGAGAGCTCTTCCGCCGGCCACTCCCGGGAGACCCACCTCTGATCTCCGGGTCGTGAAAACGGAGTGTGCCCCAGGCGAGTGCAGGTGGCCTCTGTCCCCAGGGGCTGTCTTAGTCAGCCTGGGCTGCACCTCGGTCTGCTGCCGTGTGCTTCTCACGGTTCTGGAGGCCGGGAGTCGGGGTCTGGTGAGAACCCGGTGCCTGGTTCCTAGACAGCACCTGCCCGCCATGTCCTCACATGGTGAAAGGGGCGAGGGAGCTCTTTTCTGGGGTCCGTTTTAAAAGGGCCCTAATCCCTTTCATGAGAGCTCCACCCTCGTGACCTAGTCACCCCGCCCCCGCCCCACCTCCTGATACCATCGCTCTGGGGGTGAGGATTTCAACACACGCATTTTGGAGGCACAGGAATATGCGGTCTGTAGCAAGCGACAACAAGAAACTAATAGACAAGATAATTAAATACGATGTATAGCATTACACGCGTCTTAGTCAGCTCAGGCTGCTGTAAAAAGTTCCACAGACTGGGCGGCTTAAACAGCAGACATTTATTTCCTGCGGTTCTGGCTGCTGAGAAGTCCAAGATCAAGGTGCTGGCAATTCAGCTTTTAGGCAGCCACCTTCTCGCTGTGCCTTCACTCCCTGGCAAAGGGAGACAGAGACAGAGAGCCAGCTCTCTCCTGTCTCTTCTTACACGGCACTAGTCCCATCACGGGCCCCACCCTCTTGACCTCATCTGGCCCCTCACCACCTCCCAAAGGCCTCACCTCCAAACACCATCCCCCTGGGGGTCAGAGCTTGCACGTGAATTTCGGGTGGGTGGGACAAAATGCTGTCCCTAGCAGTCGGCCCCATTTGAAGGAGGGGGATGGACAGGGACCCACGAGCCAAGGCAGGACGTGCCCCTGCCCTGTGGTCGTGTGACTGAGCCCTGCCTGCATCCCAGGGCCGGTGGGCTAAGGCGTGGGTGGCAGAGGTTTGGAAGGGGAGACACCACCACCAAGGAGATGGACCTCACTGGGGACGCTCGCTGGCCAGCTGCAGAGCGTGTTGCAGCCAGCTTGCAAGACAGCTACTAATAGAAAATTAAACCAAACGAGCATCTAACGAAGCGTCGTAAGTTGGGCCGAAGCAGACACAGTGGAGGTCCTTGCCAGTGGGCCAGGTCTGAGAACAGTCCCGCCACGCCCTTACCCTGGGCACTGCTTGTGAATTAGCTCTCCGAGACCCCGTGATGGGCCTCTCAGGCAGGCCCTATTAACAAGCCCACTGGACAGATGTGGAGACTGAGGCTGGCCGAGGTGCGGGCAGATGTCCGGGTGATCAGATCACCCTGGATTTGACCCCATGTAGATCCAGAGTCCTTCACTACCTGCTGCCTCTGGGCACCTCTGCAAGAGGGTGTTTGTGTGACATTGGGTCGTGACAATAACTGTTGAAGAAAGATTACGGCTCGACCACCTGTCTCAACCCCGGCCAGGATTCTGTCCCCTGTCTCTTGTGTTTTGTGCCGAACTGTCTTCGAGGCTCCAGATCTCAGGATGGTGGTCTTGTCTCTTTGGCCGCCTTGCAGGACTGCTGAGCCCAAGGCCATGTCTTCATTGATCAGCTTGTCTTCATGTGGGTCAGAAGCCACCACCCATGGTCCCAGCTGATCTTGGCGTCAGAGGGCCCGGGCCCAGGTTTCTGCCCTTTATAAATTAGTCACTTGACTCCTCAGAACCTCAGTTTATGCGTCTGTAAAATGGAGCACATTGTCTCTGCATTCAGGGGTTCAGGGTTAGGATCAAAGGGGATCAGGCGTGAGAAAGCACCAAGTCCAGCCCCGATGCCAGCTCGACGTTGTGTGATATATGATGTAGTTGGCACAAGGAGAGCCACGATTGGGACCTCAGAGGGCTGCAGTCGGAACCCTGCGGGCCCTGCTGCCGCCCACGTGGCCGTTGTCAGGAGGGAGGGCCGCATCTCGGGAAGGATGGGTGCTTGGTTTTCTTCCTGCCTTTGCTCAGCCGTGTAGAAGGTGGTTTTTCTCACCGCTCACGACGTCCAGCTTTGAGGACCGTCCCCCAGGATGGGACGTGGGCCTTCACGTCTCCCTTCCTGCTGGCCAAGCCTGGGCTCCACAACTCCACCACCTCGGCTCCGAAGCCGGCCTGGCTAACTCAGCGCCAGAGTCCAGGCGAGAGGGGTGGTGGGGTCTGTGGCCAAGTGGAGAAGTCGTGCCCGGCTCTTGAC
Organism: Microcebus murinus; assembly: GCF_040939455.1. Classification (NCBI taxonomy): domain Eukaryota; kingdom Metazoa; phylum Chordata; class Mammalia; order Primates; family Cheirogaleidae; genus Microcebus; species Microcebus murinus. The sequence goes on from NC_134107.1 coordinate 9,908,582, forward strand.
AAAGGGATGATCACCTACCTGCCTCCTGCCGCCAATGCTTCTGATTTTTGAAGGAAAAGCAAGGACTTCATACTTTTATTAAATGTCTTTATTTTTTAAGCGTGGCTGAGCCAAACAAGCCATGTCTATGTATCCTCTCTACCTCCCCAGCCTCCCCAGGTTATGTTCCAGGCTCCAGTCTTGGTCCCGGTCAACCTGCAGATACCTCTGGGACCAGGGCCCTTGTTTCTATCTTAAGACGCCTAACAGTACAAAGTCTGGCGCAAAAATACCTGGGTTCAATACGAACTGCCTAGCTCTGTGACCTGGGGCAAGTTACTCAACCTCTCTGTGCCTCTGTTTCCTCATCCATATAATGGCGTGCTCCAATAACCAGTCTTATTGTGACTGTGACTGTTATTTCCTTAAGGAAAATCACATATCTGCGCAGAGTCACTCTAGCAAAAGGGTTCAGCGAAGACTCCGGGGTCAATGGAGTCGGGCTGCCGTTCCCTGCCCTTGACCTTGGGCACAGCGCCCAACCCTCTGAGCCTTCGTGTCCTGGTCCGTAGGTTTACAGGTGGAAATAGCACGTCCTGCCTGCAGTCGTTGGGAGGAGCTAACTGGCGCCTGTGAAGCGGTGGCGCCGTGCGTGGCACCCGAGTCCTCAGGACACGGTCGCGGCAGCTTCACGCCCAAGCTGGCTAGCGGAGGGGCTGAGCCGGCGGGCTGGGGTGACAGCGGAGAGACCTGCTGTGCGGCGTCCAGGCTCCTCTGGGGAAGAGGAGGAGGGCGTCCCCCGCTGCGCCAGGCAACTGCAGTGCCAAAGCGAGGCTTGAGAGACGCAGAGGCCTCCCGCGTCTCCCTCCTTGGGGGGTGGCGCCCGCCGCAGACAGGCCGGCCCCCCCACGCGCACAGGCGGGTGGCGGGCAGGGTCTGAGCAGGGTCCTTCCCTCCCCCGCCATGCCACGTGTCAGGAACCTCGATTGCAGGCTCCCTGCCTCCCCCTCTGCCGCCGGTTCCCGGTTCGGCCAGGAGGAGCCCCGTGGGAAATCGGAAGGTGGGAAGAAGGGAAACGCGGGGGGTCCCTCCCATCTCCCTCCGCTTCCTGGGGTGTCCTGACGGTGACCGAGCCTTCTCCCGCTGGGAACCCTCCGTGGTCCTAGCCCCGGCGGGGCAGCTCCGTTCTCGGGCTGTGGCATCGGCTCTGAACACCTCCCGCCCTCCCGCCACCCCACACGATGCCAGCACCCGCTGCTGATGGCCTGGGTGGCCTCACCACGCTGCCTGGCTTTCTGCTCGCTCTCCAGGCCATGAGACCCATTCCCGGGATGACGTGGCCGCAGTTTGGAAGGCCCGGCTCCCCTTCGTCTCCTGCCCGGCCTGGCTGGCGCCGCGGTCCGTGCTTAAAGCGTGTGTGCCACGGACAGACACACGCCAGCTCGGAGGCCTCGGTCTGGCCGCGGCTTGACCGGCCTGGGGGGCATGTTCTGCGTAGACTAGAGCCCCCCACCCCGAGAGGTTCAGACCCACGACTCGCTGATTCCAAAGCCTGCGTTGTTTCCCAACACGCGTGGCCTTGCGTGAAGAACCACATCCGTGAGTCGCACTGGAGACCCCCGGTCGTGCATCTCATTTTATCGCCGCCGCAGTGCCGCCGCTTCCCAGACAGGCCGTTCCATCCACTGAGCCTCAGTTTCCTCCTCTGTAAAATGGGGGCAAATGGCGCCCGCCTCCGATGATTACTGTGAGGTTTGAGTGAAACTACCCCGTGCGGCGGCTCCTAGAACAGTGGCGCACAGGGCTCGAGAATCTGGGCCCTGGTTCGCTCTCGGACCGTCCTTCTCGCTCCCCGCAGCCCCTGCTGGAGTCCTTGGCGGGGGGGGGGGGGGGGGGCGTGTTAATGATAGACTCAGCCAGGTGCATCTCCGTTCTTCGTTCCCAAGTTGTGTGCTCAGGAGAGTCCTTCATTCGTGCAGTGCGCACCTGAGCACCTACCTGTCTGGGCCAGGCCCCGGCGGGTACCGCGGCCACGGCTGAACGAGGCCCCGTCCCTGCCCCACGCACTAGAAGGGCCACCGTCATGGGGCAGGGATGACAGTGAGGGGGGCACTGCGAGCAGGAGGCGTACCAGGCGGAGTTGCTTTTTCTCCTCACACTGAGGGGTATGGTCAGGGGCTTCCTGGAGGAGGCGGCGTTTGAACTGCGTTCCGTATGTTGGGAACAGGAAGCAGGATGCAGCCGCCTTGGCCCAGGCCTTATCTTTTCTGACCTCCAGACCCCCACCTGTGATCCGGGGTCCCCGGGAGCAGGGGAGCAGGGTCGTTAAGGCACTGACTCTGGGGCCACCTGCTCGTTCCTCGCTGACTGGCTGAGTGACCTTGGCTGGGACGTGATGGCCCCAGGCCTCGGTTTCCCCATCTGTAAAATGGGAGAAGGATGGTCCCTGCCTGACAGGGTTGGTGGAAGGGCCGAACAAGTTAAGTCGTGTGCGGTGCCTGGCCCCGCGTGTCATCCTTGCTTGCCGTGTGGTGCTGAAGGCAGGCGCCTTCCTGTCCCCGGGAACCTCCCGGGCCCTGACTCTGCTTTTGCTCCCTGCCCGCAGCTGCCACCTTCATGGAGCACTGGAAGCGGAAACAGATGCGGCTCAATTACCTGTGGGACCTCACAGGCTTCGAGGAGGAGGAGGTCAGTGGGTTTGGGACTGCGCACGCCCCGCCCTCCCGCCACGTGCCCCTGCCCCCTGCCCCCGCCCTCCCCGACACACATGGAGGGCCAGGGCGTAAAGGGCTCTGGGCCCAAGCCCAGGCGAGGTCGCTCCCCTCCGCTTCTCAGTTCGTCTCCCTGGCGTTCCAAACACCCTCGGTTGCCAGGGCGACAGTTTTGTGTCTGCTGCAGTGTTTTTGATCGCAGTGCTCACAGGGACACACCACCCACCAGCGTGGTCTCGGACGCACGCCAAGGCCCGCCACGCTGACCTCACGGCGTCTGGGGGCTGTCGGCGCAGCCGGGGGGATGTGGGGAGGGAGTGGACGCTGCCCGGGGGTCCCCGGAGGCGGCAGTGAGCGTTTGCCTGCCCAGGTGCCAAAGCCACGCTCCTCGCAGCCAGCTCTCTGCTGCAGCCGGGCGTGGCCGAGAGGCGGGAGTGAGTCCCCCACTAACACACAGGGAAAACCAGTGCCGCCAGGAGAGGGACAGTCAGCACCAGTGGCCGCTCACGGCGGGGTTCCCCTGGCTGCCGACTCCAGCGGGAATTCCCGGTGGGATACGTGGGAATGAAAGGAGATGGCAGTCCCTGCGATTAGCCTTGGCGCAGAGCCGACGCGATGGCCTCGCGTGCTTGCCGTGCGGTGCGGCCACGCGACCGCTATTGAATGTCATAAGACATGCTCGCTCTTTAAAGAGAAACCTCTCACGCCTTGTCGTTGCAACGTGGAAATTTCTTGCATCGTTTTCTCTGGGCCCAGGCCGCACAAGTTCCACCCTGACTTGGCACCTCCCTCACTGTGACCCGAGGCAAGTTGCTTGACATCTCTGTGCCTCAATGTCCTCCCCTCTCAAATAGGCACCGAGGAGCAGTCCTCACTTGATAGCTTTGTTTTTGCGGGGGCGTCTCCATGGGTGAATAGATACAAAGCGCTGACCGCAGGGCCCCGCACACGGCACGCGCCCCGTGAACAGCCGCCAGCGTAGCCACTGCTGGGCCACACCGCGCTCGCCCGGTGACAGTCTCAATCCTCTTCCACAGCGGGTCCCTTTGTTCTGTTTCTCAAATGACCAGACCGGGACTGATGTGGCCTGTCCGCCGGCACGCAGGTCTTCAGGGACGGAGCCGGGGACGGACCCCAGAGCTCTGTCCCCGTGGCAGGGTTTGGGGCAGCGGCCTCTCTGGGTAGATTCTTTCCTTGCTGTTTCAATCAGAAAGATTCATCTAGAACAAAAGGCCACCACCTTATTCTAGAAGTCGATTTCCATGGAGACCTTTCCATGGGGACCAGTCCCCTTCGTTCATCCCCTTGGGGACCCATCCAGTAATCTCCTGACCCTGGCTGCTCGGGAATGGCAGCCAAAGCCACTGGGCGTGCAGCCCCAAGGGGCCCCGGTTCCCCAGAGTGAGCCGCCCTTGTGCCCCCTGCGGCCGATCGGGGCCTCTTTAGGGAGTTAAAGACCTCGGGTGCGGGGGCGGCCCCCCACATGTCTGAACCCCACGTTTGGGCACTCACGGCAGACAGAGACGCTCCTGGCCTGTGTGCTCCTTAGCGGAGTCTAAGACATTTCAGCCTGGCACCGGCTTAGAATTTCCCAAACCACGGGAGCTACAAAGCCACAGCCACGCGGCCGCCCCACAGCAGCAGTGGCCTCAGCGGACCCGCAGCGCCCGGCCCGGCCCGCCCCGTGTCCCCACTCACCTCCGCCCCGGTTCTTAAGGAAAGCGCCTCTAGCGGATGGGTCCTAATTTGTAAAAACAACATAAGTAATGAAATCTTTGTGTTTTTTTGTTTGTTTTGACTCTTCTGGTTCCCTGAAGGAGGCTGTCAAGGTTTGGAATTTTTTGTCACTCCTCTATCGTCCCACCGCCTGTCTCGCTGGGAGAGGGACCTTCTCACGCGCCTGACCTGTCTGTTTCTACCACGCAGTTCCCTGCGGCCCCTCCCCGCGGGCGGGGTCTCTGCTTTCCCCCACCTCCGGGCCTCTCTCAACCCGTTCTTCCGTTCCAGCGCCCTTCGCTGACCTGCCCTGGGCCCCCGAGGCCTGGCTCCTCTGGGCTGCCCGCGCTTGCTGGCTCTTGGCGCGTCTCTTCCGACCCCACGGCTCCTCGGTGGAATGTCTCGGGGCCAGTTCACCGCTGGGTGTTCGCCGAGGCCCGGCACAGCCCGACCCACCCCCGGGGACACAGAGGCCAGATTCTGTCTCCTTCCCGGTGGGCTGGGGTTCCCGACAAGTGGGAGAATCCTGGGTCACTGTCCAGACCAAACACAGGGACTTTAAATTGGAAATACTACCAGCAGCCAACTGTGAACTGGCCCCGAAGGTGCCCGGGGCAAATATACAGGCCGCTTTGCCACGAGTTCTCACGCAAGGGTCTCTGACTCACGGGGCTCCGTCCTGACTCGGTCTCTTTCACAGGATCATCCCAGAGCCGAATATGAAGCCAGAGTCCTGGAAAAGTCTCTGAGGAAAGAGTCCAAAAACAAAGAGGTATGGTGGCCCCTGGCAGTCAGCTTTCCCTGCAGTACAACAGCATAGACCAGGGCTCAGCCCTGATGATAAGCATTTTAGGTTCTGTAAGCCTGCATTGCAATTAGTCAACTCTGCCATCGTGGCACAAGAGTAGCCGTAGACAATAGGTAAACAAAAGGGCCTGTGTTCCAATAAAACTTTATTTACACAAACAGGCAGGGGGCCAGATTTGGCAGAAAGGGTGTAGCTTATCAAATCTGCTATTTCTGTCTCCTTGATGTAACCTGAGGGTGATGTCAGGCTTCAGCAAACATTTTGCTTTGAGGCTTTCTGGCGGTGCGCATACCATCCATCCTGTCTGCCCCGCCGTGTTCTATGTTAAGCAATGAAATGGAAGCATTTGCCAAGCCAGGGTCCCTAAGCAAACGGCCAATTCCTTGTGTCACTCCGAGCATAAGAGTAAGGGAGAGAAATGTTTCTGTGATGTCCCTGAGGCCACCCTCACTCTGTAACAAATGCCTTTCTTTTTCCTCAAACCTCTCGTTCGAACTGACAGTCGCATTCACAGCCTGAATTCTCCCAGTGCCCTAGAGGCGCTTGGCTACTTTGTTCATGGTGGTTTTCCACATGACCTGGGACTGGCAAGCGTGGAGCCCGCCGGGCCCTGCAGGCCTCCGACGGAGGCAGGAGAAGCCAGCCCCGGCTTTGGAAGGGATTAGGAACAGGTGAAGGACGCTGCTCCAGGTTCCCGGACTTTGCTGTCGCATTTGTGCTCTCAGACTCCGGGAGTGGGCAGGACAAACCCCTAAGTTTCTCTGTCCTTGTCTGAGGTGCCAGGGGACAGAGCCCTCTGGTTCCCGGCGGCCAGGGGTCACAGTTGCCATAATCCCGTCTGGAGGGCAAAGGGGGTGCTCCAAGGAGCCCCCCCCATAAAAGGCCCAGCTCCTATAATGCAACGAAAATCCACGGTGCAGCCCGTCCTCCTGCAGTCAGGGGGAAAGTGCCCCTTCCTGACCCCCCTTAGTGTCTGAGCACGGTTTGAGGGCATGAAGGACGTAGCCGGGAAAGCAGGAGTCGTTACCCTACAATAAAGAGGCCGTCTGACCAGGTTAACAGATCGGCCCGTGGCAGGCTGTCTTCTGAGCAGCGTTCGGTGTTTTCAGGGCAGTGTCCCCGGCTCCAGGCCTGGGTCAGGTCTCGGGAGTCGGCGTAGGGCCCCAAGAGTCCACCCTGTGGCTCTGTGGTCCCACCCCTCCGAGTGAGCGTGGATGGGCGCTTCACTGCTTCCTACGGGGCAAAGGTGGCACACGCCTGCCCATTTAAGGCCAGGGAATTGACCAAGCCGAAACAAGGGATCTGGGCAGTGGGTGCCAGAAGCCACCTTTGGGACACGTGGCCCCTCTGCCTCTGTGGCTTGGTTTTGGGCGGACCCCTTTGGTCACGTCAGAACAACAAAGGTACCAGGTTCATTATTTTTGCGGGGCTCAGATGGCAGCCCCAGGCCCTGCCTGCCTCTGGCGGGCCGTGCCCCTTGTTTTCTCCTCCCTTTCATTTCCCTCCAGCGGCTGCTTTTCGGGTTTGGTTTTTCCCCCCGGCCGTGGCACTCAATCGGTTCATTAGGGAAAGATAAGCCACTTCACTGGCTCGTTGACTTGGGCTTCTGGGTGCGGCCTCCTTCACGCCACCATAAAATGCTCGTGGTGACCCGTGTCCTCGAACGCCATGTACCGGTGACATCCCGGCAGCCGCCGCGTGTGACGGGCCGTGACGGAGCCCAGCGGCGAGGTCACGCTGGAGCCTCTGTCTCGAAATCCTCGGTCTCGGGTTTCCGCGACCGCGGCGGCAGCCTTTCTTGCCGACGGCGGGTCTCTGCCACCGCCCACGTGTCCGAAACACGCGGAGCCCACGTCAGCCTGGGCGGCGCTGGCGAGGGGCCACGCGGAGGGGCGGCCGCCCGGGGTGTCGCCCCCGGCCGGGGTCCCGCGCCTCCTGGTGCTTCACCACACGGTGCTCTCTCCCCCACCCGCCCTCAGAAGCGCCGGCACATTCCAGAGGAGTCGACAAACAAATGGAAGCAGAGGGTTAAGACAGCCATGGCGGGGGTGAAATTGGTACTTCTCTCGGGGGCAACGCGAGGCTTGACTGTGCGCGCAGGCGACCCACGTCGACTGTGTTTCCGCTCAGCAGGCGCTGCTGTGTTTTATCTTAACACTCACACCGTGTTTCCCTGCCTGCCGCGCGCCGGCGCGTGTGGAGATGGCACTGCATGGCTATGGCGGCCGTGTGCGCGGGTGGCCCCGGCTTTCTCTGGAGCTCGAGAAACCTGCCTGTCACAGCTGCCTGCAAGCCGGTCTTGGTTCTCTCCTTAACACGCATGCGACCCACCCCTGGCATGCGTGGCCTCCGGTGTCATGTCCGTGACAGCTTCCCGTCACAGTGTGATCCGTGCATCTTCCTGTTTAAAAATCCGCTCCGGGTGGGAACGTCCCAGGCGGTGACAGTTCCCGCCGGGGGCATCTCCGGACCAAGCCCCCCTCGGCCCCGGGAGCCTCCAGGCCGGTGTCACCCAGACTGCGTTGCTATGCGGCAGACAACATCTCAACTTGTAGCGCTAGTCGCTTGTTCCGACTTGCTCCTCGAAGGAAAAATAACTATTATGGTCTGGGTGGCAAATGGCAAAACATGTTAGATCCTCTAGCCCTAAAAATGGGGCTTCCAGCTGAGGAAGTGGGCTCCAGATGCAGGCTTCTCCCAGACGTGGGTCCAGTGGTCCTTAGAAGGCGCTGGACACCTCTACACCCCGGACACCGGGGAGTCCCGTCTCTAAACAGCTGTGGCTTCCATTAGTACACGGCAGGTCCTCGGTGATGAGGCCCGGATGCTGCTTTGAATGCTAGGCATCCCCATGGGCTTGTCACCTGCAGGCATTCTGTAAGGTTTTTCTGAGTATTTCTGTCGTCCAGGTGGTCCATGAGCACACACGCACACACATGCACACACACGCACACACGGACTTGTCTCCCCGCGATGGTTCCGAGAGTGACCCGCACTGTTTCGTGTTGTAGACGGACAAGGTGAAGCTGACTTGGAGAGACCGGTTCCCCGCCTACTTCACCAACCTGGTGTCCATCATCTTCATGGTGAGTTCCGGAAGGCTGAGGTGGGAGGAACTCTGGGAGGTGATTGGCGCCCACCACACCGGGTTCAGCCTTGGACGCCGCGGTGCCGGTCATCCTGGGCCTGGTGGCCCTGTCTCCTCGGGGCAGCGGGTGGGGGGCGGATTCCAGCACTGCCCCTAAGATGGGAGAGGGAAGATTTCAATCCCAGGGACTTCAACCCCAAATCGATCTGCCTTGCCGTGTGCTGGCTGTGCTCCCATCATCCCCCAAGTGGCCAGGGCCACCTGCTCACATTAGAAGTGACAGTGTCCCCACCCAGCCCAGGAGTTCTGGGTCAGCCTCATGTGACCGCCCAGCCCAAGGCCTGGTACCCAGGGCGCGGTTGGCAGCCGGGCGCCGAGGGGCGCTGAGGGCCTGGCGGGAGAGTCTCACTCCATCCCCACCGCTGGCCGGTCCCGAGAAGGGCCACACCCTCTCCCAGGCCAGCCAGGAGAACCGGTCAGGCGGTCTACCCCAACCAAGACCCTGCGTTCTGGACACACTTGGGAGGTGGCGGCAGGACTGCCTCAGTTTTCCAGGTTGCGTGGGGGCCGAGGAAAGCAGTGTGAGGACTCAGTTTCTCCTCGTGCCCTCAGGCACAGTGAGAGGGATCTCAGCTGACAATCCAGAGAAGAGTGGCCTCAATGGGGGGACCCCAAGGCCACCTCCCCTTGCCCTGGAGAAGGGGACCACGCGGTGGTGCGGGGAAGGCTCTGCGCTCTCCCGGCAGCTGGGTGGGAGTGGGGTCAGCCGCACTTGGAGGCTGATGTGTCCCTCTGGCCAGCACCAGGCTCAGTGCTGAGGGATAGCCGGAGCATGACACGGTCCCTGCCCCAGAGCACCCCCAGCCCTCACCCAGCGGGAGGTGGGGCTGGAGGCAGGCGCTCGGGCAGCCACCTCTGCCCGGGCTCTGCCGCTCCCGGCGAAGAGAAAGCAGCGTCCTTGCAGAAGGGCTGCCGAGGGGCGGGGAGGAGGTGGCCGTCCGGGGCTGGGCTGGCGGCTCCGCAATGCCACCGGGACTGCTGGCTTCCTTAACCTTCTGTTCACCCGTCCTCTGCACGGGTCCTTCTTGGTCACAATGTGGCTGCTTCACCTCCACCCTCGCCTCTGCTCTCCAGGCAGGAAGAGGGGCAGGGCCGGGAGGAGATGGGCCCTGAAGCCCCCGCTCTTGGAAGGCGCCTTCCCAGGCCCGCCCCCACCTCTGCTTGCGTCTCCAGGGTCAGGGCCGGGTCACACGGCAGCCCCAACCAGCCGCGAGGCTGAGAAACGAGCGCTGTGCCCTCCGGCACGGATGAGAGGAAGGGCAGAGGGATGTCGGGCGGGGAACTAGCCGCTTCTCCTTTCCCAGCCCTCCATGTCCTGGTAAACCCCCGTCCCAAGTAAATCACACTCACACTCAAGGGGTTGATGAGGACACAGCTCTGTCCCCAGCTCAGGAGCTCCATTCAGTGAACAAAGGTGGCTGAGCACCCGGGACGTGCCCCAGCCTGAAGGCCGGCGTGGGCCACCAGCCAAACCCCGGCCCTTGGGCACTCGTGCTCCGAGGGGAGTCGCCTCCAGGAAGGGCGGCCACCATGGGGGCCTGTCGTGGGGGCACGGCAGCCCGCTCGCAGGGCAGGGGGGCGTCTGCTTGGACGGAGTCCCCTGGGCTGGGTCCCCGCAGGCCTGGCCCTGTCTGCCCCTCGGCAGACGGGCACAGGGACGTCTTCGAGGCCAGGCGACGCCTTCCCCGAGGAGGGGCCGCTTGGCAGGACGCAGGGGTTTTCCGTGGACAGCCTCGTTCCTGGGGCTGGCGGGGAGCGGCCCCCACGCCCTCAGCCAGGCTCCCCTGGTCTGGGTGTGCCGTGGGCTGCAGGCGCTTCCCTGGCGGGTGCGGTCCCTGACAGACGTGTGCAGAAGCCGGCGTTCGCGCCGTGTGGCAGGAGTTAGTGGCCCGAGATATAAAATAGGAGTTTGAGGGGCAGATTTCTGAATGCCGCGGCCTCCTTCCAGGTGAGCAGGCCGCATCCGGCCCGAGCGGTAGCTGGGGGACACACGGCACAGCCCAGGCCTCCCAGGCCTGTCCTGGGCGCCACGTGTGACCATGTGACCTACTGGGGACAGGTCCGCGCTCTGCAGGCGTGTGGTGTCCCGGGGGCAAGACAGAGCCTTGCACGGCAGGTGGGCTCAGGCAGGTTGAAACGCCAGCTTTCCCGAGCGCTTCCTGCGTGTCCACCCTCCGTCCCTCTGTCTGTCCTCAGCGTCCACACCCCCGCGCAGGGCAGGGCAGGGCAGGGCAGGGACTGGGGCTTCCCGGCTGAGCTAGGCCCACAAGACAAAGCAAGAGGAACCCAGGCAGACAGATAGACGCTGTGTGTGGAACAGGCTTGTCACTGCAGCCAGCTCCACCCCCATCTCTCAGGCAACCGCCGGCCCCAGCTTCATGGAATGTTCTGGTCCCACAGTGGTTTTGGCAAGAGGAGGGGCTCGCTCTCGTGGGTGAGCCAGAGGGTGCCGCTGCTCCTGGGTAGGTTGGGAGAAAGGACCTGCTGCATCTCCCAGCCAGACCCGGCACCCGCCCCGCCCCAGGCCCCGTGCACCTCCTTTACCAGGGCAGGGTCTCTGGGAGGCGGCCGGGAGGCCGGCACACCTCAGCCCAGCAGCCACCTGAGGATGTCACCGCTTCCAGGGCCACCCTGGGTTGTGGCGACCAGCCCCCGCCCAGCTGGCCTGTTCTAGGGCCAGCCAGGACGGCCACTGGGGCTGTGGCCGTGCCGTGTCCCATAGCATACTGTGCTTGGGAGCGGTGCCTGGGTGGACCTGGCAAATCCCGCTGGCCACCCGGCCTGCCCGTGCAACCTCTCTGAGCCCTGGTGTCCTCTTCCCCGACCTGGCAAATCCCGCTGGCCACCCGGCCTGCCCGTGCAACCTCTCTGAGCCCCGGTGTCCTCTTCCCCGACCTGGCAAATCCCGCTGGCCACCCGGCCTGCCCGTGCAACCTCTCTGAGCCCCGGTGTCCTCTTCCCCGACCTGGCAAATCCCGCTGGCCACCCGGCCTGCCCGTGCAACCTCTCTGAGCCCCGGTGTCCTCTTCCCCGAGACAGGAAGCCGCCCCTGTTCTCTGTCTGCGGTGGGCCAACACGTGCAGAGCCTGGCGTTTGGAGGGGCCACGAAACGTCAGTCTCTGTGTTGAAGCAGAAGAGCTGGGGGGGAGCTGGGCAGGGGGGCAGATGAGGCAGGTGCGGGACCCGGGGGTTCCCCAGCCAAGAGCGCCCTCCCCTTCGCAGATCGCAGTGACGTTTGCCATCGTCCTTGGCGTCATCATCTACAGAATCTCCACGGCCGCCGCCTTGGCCATGAACTCCTCCCCCTCCGTGCGGTCCAACATCAGGGTCACGGTCACGGCCACCGCGGTCGTCATCAACCTGGTGGTCATCATCCTCCTGGACGAGGTCTACGGCTGCATAGCCAGGTGGCTCACCAAGATCGGTGAGTGCCTGCACTCAGGCAGCCCAGGTTGCCTCCCTTGTGCTGTGCAACCTCAGGCTTGTTGCTTAACTTCTCTGGGCCCCGGTTCCCTGTCTGTGAATGGGGACCCCGAGCGTTGAGAGCCTCGTAACGTGATGGTGCCAGTGATCAGCCCAAGGCTGGACCTGGGTGTTGGGGCGTCCCAGCCGCAGCCTCAGCAACCCCGTCCTCCTCCCTCTAGAGGTCCCAAAGACAGAGAAGAGCTTCGAGGAGAGGCTGATCTTCAAGGCTTTCCTGCTGAAGTTTGTGAATTCCTACACGCCCATCTTTTACGTGGCTTTCTTCAAAGGCCGGTGAGGACTTCTTCAGCCTGTCCCCAGTTTGCTCCTCCCAAGTGCTTGGGAGGGCGACCCTCTCCCTTACCTGTGTGGGTGGGGGCACCTAGAGGCCCAGGGCAGAGCGGTCGCTGCGGCTCCTGCAGCTGCTGAGGTCCAGGGAAAGGCCTGGCTCCTGCTGAGGTTCCAGAGCGGCAGGGACACTGGGCGGGGGGGACCCCAGGCAGTCGGGACCCCAGGCGGCAAGCTCCAGGTGGGCAGCCGTCCCCACAGCAGGTAGGGCTGAGTCAACAGAGTGAGACCAGGAGAGGCCAGGAGGGCAGAGAAACGCAGCCACTGGCCAGCTGAGCCATGTCCCAGGCTCCTGGTGGGGGAACCCCATACCTGGACCATCCAGGCTGTGGAGGGGCCTCGGGCCACCCACCATGATGCCCCACGCCACCCTTGGGCCAGGGGCTGGCAGGTCTGATCTGGGAACCCCTCCCAGAGGCCCCTTCCTCAGCATCACGTGGTTTACAAGAGCCACGCACGCCCAGCCCGGGGTCCGAGAGCCCCACCCAGGGGCCCAGCCCAGCCCGAGAGCCCCCAGGACAGCGCAGGCTCTCAGAGGCCCCCCCTGCGCACCAGCCCCCAAGAGCTGGGAGGCTGCCTGTCCTCACTCAGGGCGGCCTTGGCCCCCACCTGCCCCTGCCCACCCGAGGTCCCAGAGTGACCCCGTGCTGGCTGTCTCGTGGCCCCCCAAGGTGGGCGGCACGTCCGGAATTCCTGGCGGCCGAGAAGCACATGGTTTCAGGCCGGCGTGGACTTCACCTTAGTCCCCTCTCAGGTTCCCGTCCCTCTGTCCCCCGGCCGCACGTTGTCTTACCCCTCTCTGGGAACGGGGACCAAACGGATGTTTGGAAAGCCACCGCGCCGTGCTCCAGCAGGTGACGCAGGTCCTCGGGAGCAGCCTGTGAACACACTCGAGGCTCAGCCTTCGGGAGTCACAGCGAGCACAGTGTCCCCAGGGGGGCCCTCCCCAGGCCCAGCGGGGACCCGCCTGCTGTCTAACGGCCTCCCCCAACCGTTCCAGGTTTGTGGGACGCCCGGGCGACTACGTGTACATTTTCCGCTCTTTCCGCATGGAGGAGGTGAGTGACGTGGCTGCAGCCCCTCCCGGCCCAGGCTGCCGCACAGTGGGCCCGAAGGCAGCACGTGGTGCATGTCTGCTAAGCAAGCAGCGAGCCCCTTCTTTCCTGTTCTCCTCCTGCGGTGCTGGGGCTTTGATCTTACTAGTGTGTTCCTATAGGGTGTCCCTAAAGGGACAAAAGCTCTTCGGAGTTTAACGAAAGGGGAAATAAATCACACACCGTTTTCCTTTCTTTTTTCTTCTTTTATTCCGGTGAGACTTTGACCATTTCTCACTCTGGTTAAGCTGCTTTCATGAGGGCAGGACAGAATGCAGCTGCGTGTTTTTACCGGCACGCCCACCTCTCTGCCGTCACATACGAGGCTGGCGACGTTTGGCCTCTGCTCAGCGGCTCTGGCCCTGGCTCTGGTCGGGGCACCCCCCCCCCACCGCCCCCTGTGAGTCACGGCCTGTGACGTGCCCCTCTGTGTGTGTCCCACGAGCGGCGGCTCCCTCAGACCACGCCGGGGCTTCCAGGCCCATGAGCAGAGCAGCCCAGGTCTCAGAGTGACCGGTCGGCAGTTCCGGCCCACAGAGCAATCGCACTTGGCAGGAAATAGGGGCTGGGCCTTCCTGATAAAGACTTCACGAAACCAGGTGGAGAGGGCTGGAGTGGACGTCGAGAGCAGGGCGATCTGGCCACCTGGGGGGCAGCCCAGAGGTCCAGCCACCCGAGGGCAGGGCCCTGGCCGTCCCAAGACGTGGGTGTCATCCCCAGTCACGGGGGCTTGCAGAAAGCCCATGAAGGGCTCTTCCCTTTTTACGTGACATAGATGACACCTTATGAAGCCTATCCATAGTTAGAAAAGATGGGGAAATGCCTTTGTAGAATAGAATGGAGCAAAGAATAGAATGGAGCAAAAAAAAAAATGGAATTTTTTCATTCTTTCAAAAATTTTCATTCTTTCAAAAATTCTTTTTATGAAAAGAGGGCTCTCCAAGACAGATTTTCTTTTAGTAACTGTCTATAAAGTTTTGCTCGGGACTCAGAGAGCATTCACTGTGCCCCAGGGGCCAGCGGGCATCCCTTGCGTTTCCTCTGCCGTGACAAGTCAAGCTTCTTGCCCACAAAGGTGTCTAAACGTCACCTGCCTGCCCAGTCCCTGGCCTAAGGTGGCCTCGGAGGGGTGACAGCTGCCTCCCGTGTGGCTTGCCAGCTGCAGGGTCTGTGGACAGGCAGCCTGCGTGCGGGACAGAGCACCGGCCCGGGGAAGGAGGGGAGCCCGAGACCCACTCCCTGGCAACGCGCTCCCCTCCCCGAGCCTTGGTTCCAGCCCCACAGCCTGCAGACGAGGATTATTCCTTTCCTGCCTTTCCTGGGGCTGCCGCAACAAAACACCACAGACTAGGTGGCTTAAAACACCAGGAATTCATTATCTCACAGTTCTGGAGGCCAGAAGTCCAAAATTAAGGTGTCACCAGGGCTGTGCTCCCTCCAACGGCTCTAGAGGGGGGGATCCTTCCCGCCTTTTCCAGCTCCTGGTGGGGGCTGGGAACCCCTGCTGTTCCTTTGGGCCTCGCTCGGCCTCTGTCCTCTCACTGCTCCTTCTTCTGTGTTGGTGTCGTCCCTGCCTACGAGGACACCAGTCACTGGTCTGAGCCCACCCCCACCCCCCACTGCAGAATGACCTCGCCTCGGTTCCGTGTGCACAGACCCTTTTCCCAGTTAAGGGCGCATTCCCAGCCCCCAGGGATTAGGACTGGAGCATCTGTCCTGGGAGCACACAGTCAGCCCACAGCAGAGGGTCACCTCCCGTCCCCGGGGGTCTCTCCCGCCCCCGGGCCGGGGCTGACGCGCTCTGTGCCCGCAGTGCGCGCCGGGCGGCTGCCTGATGGAGCTGTGCATCCAGCTGAGCATCATCATGCTAGGGAAGCAGCTGATCCAGAACAACCTGTTCGAGATCGGCATCCCGTGAGTGGCGGCGGGGCGGGGCCTGGTGCTCGGGTGGGCTCCCGCGGCGGTCTGGGTGACAGGGCCTCGCCCAGGAGGGGGGCACCAGAAACAGGACGGGGGGGGAGGACAGAGGAAGACGGGCAGAGGCGTCCCATCGTGGACGTCGGACAGGGAGACGCTGATGATGTCCCACTCCCCAGGCTGGCTCAGGACGCAGGGTGACCGCAGGCGCCAAACCCTCGTGCGGGCCCCGGGGGCCGGCAGATGGAGGGCCAGGGGCTTGGCTTCCTCACCTTGTGCCCTCCAGAACCCTGTCCCCATTCCCTCCTCCCCAGGGGCGGTGGCTCTCTGGAGTCAGGCATTCATGGGACTACTGTCCTTGATCCACGTCCCCCCTGTGGCTGTGGGTGGCCTGTGCCCTTCCTTACGTAGCAGACAGAGGCTCGCCGCCCGGCCCTGCCTCTTGGTCCACGGGCAAAGGAAACAACGGGCAGAGAAAGGATTGCAGACGGGCTCGTCAGGGTTTAATGCAGAAAACCGGAGATGCAGCTTAGAGACGCAGACACGGCCCCAAACCCACCTTCCCGCACACCTGACGAGGCCGTGTCCCCAGGAAAATGAAGAAGCTGATCCGCCACCTGAAGCTGAGGCGGCAGAGCCCCCCCGAGTGCGAGGAGCACGTGAAGAGGAAGCAGCGCTACGAGGTGGACTACAACCTGGAGCCCTTCGCCGGCCTCACGCCCGAGTACATGGAGATGAGTGAGTCGCAGGAGTCGCGCCGGGGCAGGGCTGGCGCTGCGGGCAGGCAGGGGGCTGCAGAAGAGAAACAGGCCACCCGGCGGGGGGCAGCGAAGCCCCTGGCCACGCAGTGCCCGCCACACTGAAAGCCCGGGCGGAGGGGTGCTCCGGCGCTGCACCCCCAGGTCTGTGAGTGTGGTTCCTCCGGGCTGGGCCTGTCCTCCCAGGCCCGGCTCGAGCATCCACATCCCCAGGCACGGTCCCCACCCGCCCAGCGGACACAGCACAGGACGAGCAGCTCTTCTTCCTTCTCCCTCTCCCCCCTCCCCACCGCCGCCAGAGGCCTGGCCCCTCTGAGCTGCAAGACCCTGCCTCGCCCTGGGCCCCGGCAATCCGGGTGCCTCCTACAAACCCTAGAGCCCTTTGGGAAACCTGTTGGGATCTGTGGCTCATCCTGGCAGAGCTCCTGAGTCGCGAGTGCGGGGGCTGGCTCCCCTGTGGGCTGGCTGCGGCCCCCAGCACACAGTAGGTGCCCACGGAGA
This sequence comes from Microcebus murinus, assembly GCF_040939455.1. Taxonomy (NCBI): domain Eukaryota; kingdom Metazoa; phylum Chordata; class Mammalia; order Primates; family Cheirogaleidae; genus Microcebus; species Microcebus murinus. The sequence goes on from NC_134107.1 coordinate 9,925,024, forward strand.
CCTGTGCCTTGAGCCTTGTTGCCCCAATCCTGTTGCTGGACAGGAGGATGCTGAGAGCTGGAACATACCTGTCAGGGGTGGGGCAAAGGGGAACAGGCCAGGTGGGGCCTACATGGCCCCCTGGAGTCTCCCTGACCTGGTCCGTCACCTACTTCTCCCTCCTGCCTCCCTCTGCCCCGGCTAACTTGTCTCCTTGCTGTTCCCCAAACACATAATGCTCGGGCCTGCCCCAGGCCCTTTGTACAAGCTGTGCCCCCGCTGGCATGCTCTCCCCCAAATACCTGCATGACTCACTCTCTCCCTCCAGGCCTCTACTCAGAATGTCCCCCAACAAGGGGTCTTCCCTGACCACTGTGTTTAAAAGGGCCAGCCCCTCCCCTGAACAGCCCTGCCTCTCTGCTCCTCCCCCACCTTGTGTCTCTGATCACCAGCTGACACCTTGGGCCTCACCACCTTTCTGCCTGTCCCTCCTGGTAGGATGGAAGCCTGTGAGGGCAGGCGCTTTCCCTCTTGCTCTTCAGTCCCGGCCCTGCCCCTAGAGCAGGTCCAGGTAGACAGCGGTCTCAGTGTGCGCTTGCTGACTGAGTGGATGAGCGAAGGCAGTCTGGAGACTCGTGCAGAGGGGCACCCAGAGGGCAGCGCCCCGGCCACCATGGGCAGCTTCTGAAATGCTGGTTCCCAGGCCCATCCCTAGTCCGTGCTGGGTGGGGCCTGCACTCTGCACTTTTTTTCTTTTGAGCCAGAGTCTCACTCTGTTGCCCGGGCTAGAGTGCCATGGCATCAGCCTAGCTCACAGCAACCTCAAACCCCTGGGCTCGAGCAATCCTCCTGCCTCAGCCTCCCAAGAAGTGGAGACTACCATGCGCCACCATGCCCGGCTAATTTTTTCTATATATTTTTAGTTGGCCAATTAATTTCTATTTTTAGTAGAGACGGGGGTCTCGCTCTTGCTCAGGCTGGTTTCGAACTCCTGACCTTGAGTGATCCTTCTACCTCGGCCTCCAAGAGTGCTAGGATTACAGGCGTGAGCCACCACGCCCGGCCCAGTCTGCACTTTTAACAAAAGCCTGGGAGCGGGCGCAGCTGAGGCCTGCCCTGCACGGCCACAAGCATTGCTGTTTAATTGCACCACAAGCAGCAGCTTCTGCTGCTCTCCTGTTGGCCCGATCGGTCCAAAACAGTCACTTCCGATCCCCAGATGACTATGCAGGAAGCGTTAGTGCCCTGACTCAGAAGGAGAGGAATCCTAAGTGTCGTGTGCCAGCAACTCTTCTCTTTCCTCCTGGAGTAAAATCCGAGCTGACCCAGAGGCGGCTGCTCCTTCCCACGGTTTAGACTCAGCGTGCGCCCGAGGCCCGCGGGGAGGGCTCTGGGAGCTGGGCCTCCCCTGCCCGCAAGGCCCAGCCTTTCTTGGGAGACCCCCGGGAGAACAGGTACCAGGAAAATAGCATGGCCTGTGACTGGCCACGAGACCCCAGCCCCTTCCCCAGACTTATTTTCCTGGTGGCTGGAAGTTACGCCCTGTGCTCTAACTTGGTGGAGAAGGGGCATTCCCCGAGCAGGCCGTGCCTGCCACGCACGCAGGGAGCGCCCCGGGCCCCACCCGGCCCCCACCGACCGAGGCCCGGCTTTCTCTCCACCCAGGGGTGCCAGTCTTCTCGAGGGCAGGCCCAAGCTGGGCGCCCGGAGCACACAGATGTGGGCTGGAAGAAAAGGCCCAGCTGGGACTGTCTTGCTCCCAGCCCCAGTGGCGTCGCCAGCTTCCCCTCCGCTCCCCACTCCCCCCATTAGCACCACTTGGAAGTGGGGAAACCCACCCCGAAAGCGACCCCCAGCCTGGTGCCTCGTAGCCCCGGCCCCCACGTGTGGCCCACGCTGCCCAGCCCTGCGAGGCCGCCAGACTTCAGACAGGGCCAGCGTCCAGGGACATCCCACCACGCCCACCACGCCCACCGCCCAGGCGAGGGACAGGCCCACCGAGACGCAGCGCCGGGAGCTCCCCCCCCACCCGCCCCACAGGCTAACAATGCCCGCTGTCAGCCGCCAGGCACAGGTGACATTCTCCCGGCTTCCTTGTTTACCACCTGGCACCGGGCGCCCTTGGACCGGGTCCTGCTGTGCAGGTCCTGAACCAGCTTCCCCTCCTCGGTTCCGCTCAGCACCCTTTTCCTGACCTTCTCGCAGCCCAGCCCTGTGCTGGCCGCAGCATCCCAGGCCGGAGAGCCCAGCGTGGGCCACGGCCTAAGGCGGAGGGACCACGTCGTCCTGGCCAGCGGTACCGGCAGGGAGCCTGGTGGAAGGGAGGTGTGGGCTCTCCAAGACACCGAGACGCGGGCAGGCCCCAGGTCCCAGGGACCTCCAGGGAAGGAAGCAGCAGGGCCACACCCACGTCCCTCCCCAGCCCAGGCCCGGGGATGACCGCAGCCTGGGCCTCCGTGCGCTCTGGGGTCTCTGTTGCTATTAGTGATGGTTTCTCAGGATTAGACATATGCTAAGTGAACACTGCCATGGTTCAGGAGCCAAACACGGAGATCCGGGGCACAGTCTGGAATTCCTCTTATGCCTCCTCCCGGCCAGGGTCGCGGCGGGTCCGTCCCTGGAGCCCCTCTCAGGCACCTGCAGGTGTCCGTGCAGGTGGGCTCATGGCGGCAGGCAGCAGGGCAGCAGACGGCAGTCTGTCAGGCCGAGCTTGGCGTGGGGGCAGGTGGGGGCCCCCTCACAGGCCGAGGCCACCGGCCGGGGCTGACGGTGCCCGGCCGTCCCCACAGTCATCCAGTTCGGCTTCGTCACCTTGTTCGTCGCGTCCTTCCCGCTGGCGCCGCTGTTTGCGCTGCTGAACAACATCATCGAGATCCGCCTGGACGCCAAGAAGTTCGTCACTGAGCTCCGGAGGCCGGTGGCCGTCAGAGCCAAGGACATCGGTGAGTGAGCCGACCCCAGGGGCCAGCGGGACGGGGTTCCGAGCGCGTGCGGGGTTTGCGGAGGGGCTTGCTGCGCGCCAGGGTAGAGCAGGGCCAGCCAAGCGTCCCCCGTCCCGGATGGACAAGACCTCAGGGCTCGCTGACCCCTGCCCCACGGAGGACAGCGGGAAGAGCAAGTCTGGGTGTCCGAATGTCAGTGTGCGTCTTTAGGAGGCCCGGGAGACACGAGTGCTGTCTCATGGCTCCCAGCACCCCGCCCCAACGTTTGTGTGGCCCTGCGCGCAGCACCAGACTGTCGGGGAAGGTGCCTTCCCTCGTCATGTGTGGTGGGAGAAGAGGAGAAGCGGGAAGGAGCCCCCTTCCGCAGAGCAGGGAAGAGCACCTGACACAGGGCACGACTTGCCCGTGGGGTCGAGGCCAGGGTGAACTCGGCTCGGGCTTCTCAGCCCCGAGTCTAAGGCGCACCTCATCCTCGCAGCGGGGGCGCACGGGGCTGGGGTGCGTGTTGAAGGCCCGGGGAAAGAATAGCTCTGTGACACTCACAGGTGTCAGGGATGGAGCAGACCTCCTGTGGGGTAGAAAGCGCCCTGTCACCAGGGGCATGTAAGCAGAAACAGGGTGACTGTCCCTCCAGGAGGGGAGAGGGATTGGGGAGGCCCAGTGGGCGGAGCCCCGGAGCCAGCCCTCCCCAGCAAGGACAGCACCGCCTTGTCTTAAAGCAGGATCCAATTTGCAGGGTGAAAACAAAATTACAAATGTATACTCACTTTATCTCTTATTTAACTCAATTTTCATTAGAATAGCACCTATGTGCTATCCTTGGAACAACAAAAAAAGACGGAATTACATGTTAGGGGTGATTAGCTGTCATTTTGCTGAAATAAAGGTGACAGACTAGCGTGCTAGGATATCTTTGGGTTGGGCTCTCGTAGGCCAAACGTAATCTTGCCAAAGGTGTGGGAAGCTTCGTCAGCCTTTCCAGGGGCTTCTCCGTTCCTGGCTATTTGGGTCGTTCTTATTGGAAACACCCCTCGGATCACCCCGTCGTGGTCCATGTTCCCTCCGTAAGTTGCTAGCGCTCTGCCCTGGCTAGAAGCTCTTGGGTCCCCTCCGTGGCCTCGGGTGGCAAGGCCACCACCCACCCCTGGTGACCAGATGCGCCAATTCTCGGCTACCCGACTCCGAGGTGACTTGAACTCTGGCCATTGGCACGGGTCAAACACTGTCAAATATCTGCGATCCTGTCTGGTTTCCTGCAGCTTCAGGCTGGTGCTGTGGAAGGGCCTGGAACACAGGTGCTCTGTAGGCAGGGGCCTCCCAGCCAGAGCTCCAGCATAAGAGGTCGTCGCCCTGTGTTTGGACACTTCTGCCTCCCTATGTCACCTCTTGTCTAGGTGACCTGGACAATGAAGACTCAACAGACACTCTTCATGTTCAGCGGCCTTGTAAGATTTTGGTTACAAATGTGAAAGGTTTCAAGAGCACCTAAACTAACTGACCCTCCAAAGTAACCTCCTGGCCGTCCGTAGCCGTGGTGAGCCCCTTGCCCCTCACCCCACACCCCTGACCGGCCGGGGGCGCCGGCGGCCACAGGGCTGGGGCTGGCCTCACAGATGCCCACGCAAAGCGTTGATCCGCCGGCGCGCTAGGTCAGAGGTCAGCACTCGTGTTGTGTGAAGGGCCCAAGAGTAAATGTTCTAGGCTTTGTGGGCCAAGAGGTGATGCCCTCAAGTCCCAGGCAATGACTCTCAACAAAAGGCTCAGTCATTTATAGATTTCTCACTTCTCATTTAAAATGTAAGAAGTCGTGATTAGCCGGTGGCTGGTGGCCAGGCGGTAAACAGGCTGGGGGCTGCATTTGGACCTCAGACTGTTTGCAAAGCCCCTCCCAGGAGCAAGGTGGGACTGCAGCCCAGGCCACTCGGAGAACCATTAGCTGTGTCTAACATTGACTTCTCCTGGATGTTCAGCCTGTCGTCGGGGCCTCCAAGGAGCCTGGGGGAGGGGGAGCTTGGGCAAACCCTCGGTCCCACTTTCCAGATGGGAGACTGAGACTCAGGCGGTTAACAGAGCTGAGCCGGAGCCAGAGCAGGCAGGCCCTGGCTCCAAGCGGTTGCAGGGTTTGCGGGGGAAGCCTCACATCGCACGCCAAAGCCCCTGCGGGGCACCGGGGAAGGCTTGCCAGGGGCTTCCCGAACCGTCCGGGGCTCCCTGCCCCGTGGGAGTAAGAACAGTGGCCCCATCACTCCCTCCTCAGGAGGGCCCAGCCGTGTCACGGCAGGTGTGTGTTTGCGTTGGCACCTTCTCAGGACGAGCTCTGGTCCTCCCCAGATGGTGGCATCCAAGACCTTGCAGACCCACCACCTGGGAAAGAGCGGCTGGCGGCCCCCGTCCCGCAGTCCCACGGAGGGAGCAGGCGTCCGGGCACAGCGGGCTCCCACAAGCGAGCCAGCGAGCGCCCTTGGGTTCCTGCCCCTCGTTTCTGCTGGTTCTCACGGATCAGCGCCGCACTTCCTGGTTCCTGCCTGCCTGGGTGAAGGCATAATCCGCCTTCCCTCCGCGTTTGTTTACGGCTCCCGGGCTGTAACCTTTCGTTCAAGAGGCTTTTGTCTTCCTCCTGTGATCCGTGCAGGGCCTCCAGGCGCACACCCTGCGGGGACAGTGGGCCCAGTGGCCCCTGGGACCTGTGCCCTGGGCGGCTGCAGGTGGCTGTGCCACAGAGGGCAGGTGCCCCGGTCCCCCTGCCGTGGCCGTCCACTAGGGGGGGGGTGCAGCGGGTCACGGCTCGGACCCCCAGCCCCGGACTCCACTTCCTGCTCTCCCCTCGCTGCTCAGAGCCTGCTTTCTGCTCTCTCGGCCCCTGGGCGGGAGCAGCGGCCTCACCCAACCCCTGGCTTTTGCCAGGTACCTCCCTGCTGTGTTCTTGGAAACGGGGCTGAGAGTCCCCGCAAAGCAAATGACAAAAAATGCCTTGAAGAAGCAGCCAAGTAAAAAAAAAAAAAAACAAAAAAAAGGAGGCAGTTTCCCTTTAAGGGATTTTCATAAAAGAAGCCCAGAGAGTTTTCTGAAGGAACATTCCCCTTTCACTTAGACATCCTAGGGCCTGGAGTGAGTGGGAATAACTGGGGGCTCCGGGCCCCACCCCAGGAGAGTTCATTTCGTCAGCCAGGGCCGGGCCTGGCTCTGCATCTTCTTAAGCCCACCCACCCCCGCCCCCACCCCGTCCCCGTCCCCACCCCCGCCCCATGGACCTGCGGGGACTGGGCACAGAGGTGTGGCAGGAGGACTCCAGAAGGCGGGTGAAGCCCTTCCCCACCCGCCCATCTCGCCTGCCCGGTCCTGCCCTTCCGTGGGGCTGAGTCCAGATGCCCCTCCCCGGGACCCCCACGCCCAGAGACTTCACGCCCGCCCAGGGCTCGCGCACACCCCAGCACCCCAACTCAGCGCCCAGAGGGCCCGGTGAGAGCGGCGGGCCAGCTTCACGCAGGGCAGCGCCGTTCCCGTGTCTTAGCCCCGTCTGCCCTCTGAGTGTTTTGTCCCCGCCTCAGTGGGGATCTGGGTTGGACTAGCTGTTCTCTGCTCCACGACAAAGGTCCGGGGCAGCTGTGGGGGGGCCGCTGGGTGACAGAGGCCGCTGTGGGTCCCCGAGTGCAGGGAGCAGCCCGGCCTGCAGGGGGCGCCACCGCCAGCCGCAGCCCGCTGTTGCCATGGAGACACACTAGCCACAGACCAGAGCCGAGGATCTTTTTGAAGCCCCGTGAGTCAAGATTTTCCAAACACGTCATCCCGGTTTTTAAACGCCAGTCAACACGTTTTAAGTGGCAGGCAACGCCGGCAAGTCCGCCGTGCAGCCGGGACGGCCCGAGGCTGCCTGTTTGCCATCTCGGCTCTGGCGCGAAGCGTCTGGCTGGGCAGGGCTGTCTGCGCTCACGCAGCCGCTCAGCAAACGGTTCCCCCGCAGCCCCGGCCCCCAGGCGCTGCGCCAGACCCAGGAGATACAGGGGTGTGCGGGCGGGCCGCAGCCGCCGGAGCCTGGAGTCTGCTAGAGCGCTCGGTGGCCCTGGAGCCCGAGAGCAGCCACGTGGCTGCCCCGCCCCCGTTCCAGCGGGAAGCAGAACCCTGCTCTCAGGAAAGAGCAAACAGAGCTGTGACAAACTCCTCCTCTCGGAAGAGACCACAGCTGCCCTCGGCCCAGGGGCTAGTGACAGGTGGCAGCAAGGTGTGATTGTTGTCTGACCCCTGCCCAGGAATTGCAGCCTTGAGGCCCTAAGGAGCAGCAGCTTCCTGCTGGGCCGTGTCGTGCCCCTGTCCGGTGGCAGGCAGATGACTGACCATGTCGTGCCCCTGTCCGGTGGCAGGCAGATGACTGTGTCATGATCCTGTCTGGTGGCAGGCAGACAACCATGTCATGATCCTGTTGTTTATCTGTGACTTGGCGCAAGGTTGTGCCATGGGGTGCGGGAATCGAGGGGTGTCCAGAGGGGAAACGGTTTGCAGAGCGCTGTCGCATCAGAACCTCCAGGTGAGCCCCCGGCCCCCCAGACAGGGGCCCTGGCCTTGCTCCTCGACTGCGGCGCCACGTCTGGCCTGGCCCTGCGCACGGGCAGGCGCTAGAGTCCAGTCTGTCTCCCCTAAGCCCAGTAGTAGCATGAACAGGTTCACAGGAGGATTGCTCAGAGTCACTTAGGGAGCAGCTGTTTTCAGTGCCTCTTATAGAAGCTCTGATTTGCTCACAAACAGCTGATGAGCCAGGTGTGCACCGGGGCCCTGGCGTTGTCCTGGCTCCCCCGGGGACCTCCACAGAGGGCACCTGGTTGCCACGAGTCTCTGCCTGCCACGGAAAAGAGCAAAGCTGCCCCTGCCAGGCTGGCACCTGCTCAAGCTAACGCAGGGTAGCTGGGACGGCTGAGGGTCTAGTCCAAGAGGGGTCTTTAAAACTGTGTCTTCTTCTTCCCCCAGGCATCTGGTACAACATTCTCAGAGGCGTTGGGAAGCTCGCCGTCATTATCAACGTAAGTGACACCAGGGACCTCAGCCGAACAGAAGTCCTGCCTGAGCCGGAGCTGGGCCTGGGTCTCCCCCCTCCAGCCACAGTGCAGCCCAGGCTGCGGGGACTGTCTTCTCTTTATAACTGTCCCTGGATCACGTGGGGTGGGGAGGGTGAGCCCTGGGTAGGGATGGCCACTTCTTTTGTTTTGAGTCTTCCCCTCCCCAGAGTCCTGAGAATAATCAAGAGACAGAGATAGGGAGGGAGTTGGAGAGACACAGAGACTGAGAGACAAGGAGAGAAAGAGAGAGACAGAGATTCCTCATTGGCAATCGTTCTGCTCTCTGTTTGGTAAGGTGATTTTTCATCTTTAGATAAAGTGCACGTTTGCTCTTTAAAGCAAGTTTGGGAAATGCCGAAATACAGCGGCCAGGGGAGGAGAAGACCGCAGCCCCCACCCCACAGCTCTGCCAAGGGCCTCACCTTCCAGCCTCCCATCCCCGCCCAGAGGAAGGGGCCCTCACAGCCCTCAGGCCCCCGCCCATTCCTGGCCCCGCCCCCTTCTGCCGGGCACCCACCCCACCAGGTGGCAGGGAGACTGAGGCAGAGCATGCGCACTGGGATGGTGACCGCTCCCCAGCCCCACTGGGCCTGGAGGCAGGGGGCACCTTCTGATGGGGCGCTGGGAACACCGGGGCAGGACCAGCCTGGAGCAAGGGGGTGCTGGGAGCGGCTGGGGAACACACGACATCTCCTGAGTCCAACAGCAGCGGCACGGACAATAACAGCAGCCGACATTCGTGGGCCATCTAGAACTTCCTAGGCAGGCGTCCCCAAACTACGGCCCGCGGGTCACACGCAGGTGTTTTTGCCCGTTTGTTTTTTTACTTCAAAATAAGATATGTGCAGTGTGCATAGGAATTTGTTCATAGTTTTTTTTTTTAACTGTTGTCAGGCCCTGCAGCGGTCTGAGGGACAGTGAACTGGCCCCCTGTTTAAAAAGTTTGAGGACCCCTGGCCTAGACCCTTCTCGGCTCTTCCCACGTGCCAACCCACTAGTCCACACACGGCCCTTGCAGGCGTGGACTGTTATGGCCACATCTTACAAGTGAGACACTCAAGGCACAGAGAGGTCAGTCAACTTGCCCAAGGCCACACAGCCATGTGCCGGCCAGCCGTCGGGTCCCTGCTCTTCTACTGTCACTAGCTGTGCTGTCCCCAGAGACAGCTATGTAATGGAATGAGCTGGGCGAGGGCCTTACAGTTTATAGAATACCTCGCCCTGCCTCATTCTCTTCTCCAGCAAGCCCAGAAGGCACAGTCCCTACGTGGGGTGAATGTTGTTAGCCCTGCTGGACAAGAAGAAAACAGCGGCACAGAGAGGTTAGGCGGTTTGCCCAAGGCCACACAGCTAGCAACAGGCAGCCAGCATCCAGCCCCAGCCTTCCGCTCAGGAGCGTGCTGTTCCCGGCCCCAGGCCCTCTCCTCGGCCTGCCTGAGGGGCTGACCAGGGCACCCGAACCTTCACGCATTCACTCAGCCTGCCCGGGCCACGTGGCCACGCTCACCTCCGGGGCAGTGCTGCGTGGCCAGGGCCCAGTGGGGCTGTGCCCGGGTCACTCCCCGTGGTGGTGGCCTCTCCCCCGCCCAGCCCGGGTGCCCAGTCTCACCCCACTGTCCCCGCCAGGCCTTCGTGATCTCCTTCACGTCCGACTTCATCCCGCGCCTGGTGTACCTCTACATGTACAGCCAGAACGGGACCATGCACGGCTTTGTCAACCACACGCTGTCCTCCTTCAACGTCAGCGACTTCCAGAACGGCACGGCCCCCAATGACCCCCTGGACCTGGGCTACGAGGTGCAGATCTGCAGGTACTGCTCTCGGCACCCACGTGTGTTGAAGACCCACGTGTGTTGGGTTTCCGGGGAAAGCCTGGGTTTGGGCTGGGCTCAAGTCAGGGGCAAGTGACGGAACAACTCAAACTTGCTTTAAAAAAGGATGTTTTAAAGATGCCTGAGGGAAGGCATCTGCCCCAGATTTACTAGTTCCTGGAACTAAGAAGTCCAGAGTAGCTTCAGGCACGGCTGGATCCAGGAGCTGCAGTTTGCCATCAGGCTCCTCTCTGGCACTGCTTCTCCACTTCGCTTCCTCCTGTGTTTGAATCTTTTTCTGGCAGAAAGAAAGGATCCCCAGAAACCCCTGCCTCACATTCTCTCTGCTCTGCAGCCCCTGGAGAAAGACCTTCTCTCTCCCAGTAGTCAGCAAAAATCCCGGGACTGAGTCTCCCTGGCCTGTCCCGGGTCAGATGCCCATGCCTGACCAATGGCTGCTGCTAAGGGCTGGAGGACTCTCACTGGCTCGGCCTGGGTTGTGTGCCGGAGTGTGAGGTCATGGTCAGAGAATGGGGAGATCCTAAGGAAAATTAGGGTGCTATGACCCAAAGAAGGGGTGAGGGATGCCGGGCAGACAGGAGCTGTGGGGCCGCGTCAGCCTCCCCTGCAGCAGCCGTGCCCGGCCAGCTGCTCAGGCCTGCAGGGAGCTCCCCAGCAAAGACTGAGGCCAGGACAGGGGCGAGAGGCAGAGCCTGGCCTGGCCATCTGCTGTGCATCTTCCGTGTGCCAGCCGGGGTCGGGGGCTGGGGACTTGGGCGTGGTGGCGTAGCCCCTGCTGTCCGGGGCCCTCGGTGCAGGAGCGGGCAATGCGGGCAAGAGCTGAGCTGGAGCATTCACGTTTGCACGCGGGCACCTGCAGCCATTCCTTCCTTTAGAGTGTCAAGTGTCGAGGGTGACACGAAGGGGCAGGCAGGGCCTTGCACCCTGGGGCCAGCAGGAGAAAGACCACCATGTGCAGGACCACCAGGTTTGCAGGGGGCTGAGAGCAGAGAAGCAAAGTCGGGGCTCCGTGGGTCACATAGTGCTTGGCACTTGGTAACGGCCGGGGTGACCTGGAACCCAGCTGCAGTTCAGAACACAAAGACCTCGGCGACCAAAATACACGTCCCAGGGCCCATGCAATAAACCTCAGCCCTTTCTTCCCAGGGAGGCTGTTCACTCCCAGACTATTTGCTCTTGCTTTACACACAGTCCTGCCGAGCTTACCTGCATGTTCCCGCAGCCTTGACCAAGCCAGGGGCGGTGGGGAAGACAGCCAGGGTGCGGGGTGCTCACAGCAGCAGGGAGCGCCATGAGGAAGAAGAACACAGTGTCCTACGTGTGCTGCGTCGGGGCAGGGACAGCGCCACCCTGGGACCCCATACAGCGGTGACAGAGAAGGACACGCTGGGGCCAGGTTCGCCGCCCACAAGGGCACATGGCAACACACGGCATCAGCACGACACAGTGTCCACCTCTAAAAACCCTACCCACCACACGCTGCAGCGTGCACGTGTGTGGACATCTCTTCCCTAGGAACGGCCCACGTGGTGGCCTCCAGCCAGCCACATGGTCACCCCGGGGCGGTGGGGGGACTGCAGAGCCCCCTTCCAGGCTCTGGGCTGCAAAACCCCGACCTCCCGAGCTTCCAGGCCAGGCCGTTCCCCTGTCAGACGGCACGACACCTTCCTCAGATCGTTTAAACTCTCCACACAAAGAACACACTGAAGCTTTACATGTTTAACTCAAAATGAATTTTAGAAGAATATTTAAGAAAAAAAGAAGGCAGCCAGGCACAGTGGCTCATGCCTTTAATATTAGCACTTTGGGAGGCCGAGGCAGGAGGATCACTTGAGCTCAAGAGTTGGAGGCTGCAGTGAGCTATAACGACACCACTGCACCCCAGCCCGGTAACAAAGCAAGACCTTGTCTTAAAAAAAAAAGGAAGAAGACAGATAAATATATGGTTCATTTGACTAAACATTCCCCCAGCACTTTCAATGCTGCTGTTTGTAGGGTGCGGGTCAGCCTCGGTTGTCAGGGAGGACACACTTGTCAGGCCCAGGCGCTGGTTGGGGAAGCAGCTCTCACGTCACACACGTTGGGGTCCCGCCCACACGGAGAGCAGGCCAAGGGCACAGGGCAGAGCCCCTGCTGTCAGGCGTCTTGTTGCTTTGAGCTCCATGGAGGCAGAAGACCGCGGGTCTCGCCGCTCCGCTCCCCTCCCCACGCTCCGGGTTTCAGCCTGGCCTCTGCCGCCAACCCTTGGCCGTGATTTGTGCTGCGCGTACTTGAGTCCCCACCTCTGCCAGCTGCACCCCTGTCAAGCCACCTCCCAGAGGAACGGCTCCCAGCCCAGCCCAGCCCGGGCAGCAGGTGTGGCCGAGGCGGCAGCCGCAGAGCTAGAGCTGCGATCACTGCTGGCTCCCCTTCATTCCTGTGCTGAGGCGAGCATTGCCACGTTTAATCGTCACATCCTCCCCTAGCCAGGGCGTAACATCCTCCCTGGGGCAGCCGGGTGCCAGAGCTAGTCGAGGAAAGAAAAGGAAGGTCATCTCTGATAGAGGTCAGTATAGGTGGTGGGCGGGGGCATCTGGGCACAGTTGCAATGGGCTTTCAGGGATGCATATGAGTTTGCCAGGTGACCTAAACCCATTTCCCAGCATCCCAGTGCAGCTGGCCTTGAGTATGGAATAAGGGAAAGGGAAGAACAGGTGCGTGCAGCTTCTGACACTGTGGGGACAGGGGCTGCCGGTTCCCATCAGAAAGCGGGTTATGCAACTGCTGACGGCTTGGCAGCTGGCACGGAGCGTGTATTCCCAGCCCGATCCTATCTCAGGGGTTGGCAGCTTGGCACTGAACAGGCCCTCAGTCTCCGGCTCCCTCCAGAAATAAAGCTCCACGGGTGAGGGGCCCTATCTGTCATGTTCCCTCCTGAATCTTCACCCCTGGAATGGGGTCTGCCACATGGTAGCTGCTCAGTAAATGCTGGCAACAGGAGGAAGTGAGGGGTTGCCCAGAGCAGCCTACCTTGACTTCGAGCCTAGAGGGGCAAAGTCATTGCCCTGGGGGACACACAGCAAGGTGGTGTTCACGTGCGCTGAGTACCAGGGTTGTGGTCCAGGCCAGGTCTGTGCCTACAAAGCCGAGGCACTGGGCCTCAGTTTCCAGCGAAGAACAAGGGGTGCACCTGCAGCTGAGCCCTGGACACCTGCCCCTGGCATGGGCTTTTCCTACCGGCTTTAGGGAGCGTCTCTGACCCAGCGTGGGCTGTCATCTCCATTGAAGCCAAGCCCCAGTGGATGTGTGTCATCGCCCAGATTCGGGGAGCAGTGGGGGCGGGGGGACCTCGGTAGAGACTCTCCCTGCCCCCACAGACCCCGGGCATCTCTGCGTCTCTGTGATAAGAGGAGGGAGCGGGGAGAACTGAGGCACAGGCGGGCGCCTGTCCCTCCCGCTGGCCTGGCGGGCTCACGGATCGCCCTGTGGACAGGCCAGTCCCCTCCCAGAGAGCGTGTGATGAGCTTGTGTCCCCGAGCACACCAATAGGCCACATCTGAAATTGACAACTCAGCAACTACGGGGAGCTGAGGTAGGGAGGTGACACCAAGGAGTGGCAGCTGGAAGAGAGGACGGGCAGCCGGGCCAGGGCGGGGTGGGCAGCCGGGCGGTGCCAGACAGGCTCTGGCCTGCACCGCTGTGTGGTTAGCCTCGTACTTGGGTGAGTCTTTGGTAGATCGCTTAGGTTACTTGGATCAAATGTTTAGGCTTTTTCCTACTTTAATGAGATGTTTTGGTTTTTTTCTTCAATAATGTCGTCCCAAAAGGGACAGAGTGGAGAGGTGGTTTTCAAACCGTGTTCCATGGAACACATCCTGGGGATTTGTGGAGGATGGGGGGGTTGGGTTGAAATCAGGAGGGTTCAGGCTTAGGGAACCCCACCCCACCCCACTTCACCCAGGCCCTACTGTCTTTGGTACCTGTTAGAATTTCAGGTAATATTTCTTTTTGGGAAAAGGGATCCACTGCTTTTAAAAGTTTGGGGCCAGGCCGGGCGCGGTGGCTCATGCCTGTAATCCTGGCACTCTGGGAGGCCGAGGCAGCCGAATTGCTTGAGGTCAGGAGTTCGAAACCAGCTTGAGCAAGAGCGAGACCCCGTCTCTACTATAAATAGAAAGAAATTAATTGGTCAACTAATATATATAGAAAAAATTAGCCAGGCATGGTGGCGCATGCCTGTAGTCCCAGCTACTAGGGAGGCAGGAGGATTGCTTGAGCCCAGGAGTGTGAGGTTGCTGTGAGCTAGGCTGACGCCACGGCACTCACTCCAGCCTGGGCAACAAAACGAGACTCTGTCTCAAAAAAAAAAAGTTTGGGGCCCCCTAGACCAGAGGGTCCCAGCACTCGGTTCTGTGGGCCCACGGCTGGCCTGCCTGCAGGGACACTTTCTGTCTCTTACGTGAAGCGGCTCTGGCCCTGCTCAGCCTGGGGTGGGTCCCAACCAGCGTCCCCCACTACGGCTGGGCGGGGGCTGCTGGCCCCGGGAGGCAGCCCTCCTGGGGGAGCCGCAGAGCCAGGCCGAGGCTCTGCCTGCTGCTCTCTCCAGCCGCCTGTGCCCGGCGCTGGCCGGCGCCCTGGGCTCCGCCGAAACCCGCCTTTGACTCCCAGGCCTCCCTTTGCAGGTACAAAGATTACCGAGAGCCCCCGTGGTCGGAGCACAAGTATGACATCTCCAAGGACTTCTGGGCCGTGCTGGCAGCCCGGCTGGCGTTTGTCATCGTCTTCCAGGTGCGCTGGGTCCCTCTAGTTTCCAGAAGGTTCTAGGATCGGGACACGTGGGAAGCACTCTGTGCCCATGGTCAGGCCTGGAGACGCCACGCTGGGCCAACCCCAGGCCCTGTGCAGTGAGGACCCGGGAGAAGGTCTCGGGCAAGGGAAGGCAAAGGGAGGGCCCGGGCAAGCGCTGGCGGAGGGTCTGGGCTCTGTGGGGAGGGTGGGCTTGATCGGTAGAAGTGTCTGTGCTAAAGGGACGTGCAGGAAGGGGGACCTGCCTCCGTCCCTGCCTTGGTGTCTCACTCTCTCTGGGCAGAGGCAGAACCAGACGGGAGGGTGGTGGGCTATCAGATGACTCTGGAGATCCGACCCTCCCCTGCCCAGTCTCGGGGGTGGGGACTGGGCCAGCTCTCGAGGCCAGAGGGACTCCAGGGCCCAGGACCCCAGACTGGGGAGCCGGCTGGCGCATTGGCGGCTGAGGTCCCGGGGAGAGAGAGCACCCCGAGCCGCATGGGCACTGCCAAGGTCCTGTCCACACGTGTCCCTCTGGCATCGAGTAAGTCCACACAAGGAAGGCTGTGGGCCAAGAGCTTGGAATCTGGCATCCTTGGGACTGGGTTCAAGTCCCAACTCTGTCCCTTACGTCGTGTGGCCTGGGGCAGGTCCTTCCACTTCTCAGTTGCCTCTCGCCTCAACTGTCAGCTTTTCCCAGCGATGGGTGCAGAAGGTGTCTGGGCCCGGGTTCCCCAGAAGCAGAGCCTGAGAGCTCAGCAAGGAGGGGTCTTGGCCGGAGACAGCCTCAGCCCTGCCTGTCCCGAGGGAGCTCCGGAGCATGAATGGCACCCCAGACCCGGGACCCCCTGGAGGCCCAACAGCCCCTTTTGTCGGCCGAGACGGGCCAGTCATTGGCCAGGGGCTTCCAGGCTGGGAGGAGGGAGACGGGAGGGGCAGAAGTTCTGCGGCCGTGAGCACAGCTGGGCCGGGAGAGGAGGTCAGACTGGGTGGACGCCAGCCTTGTCCACGGCAGGAGCCACTAACCCAGCTGGGGTCTCGCCAGTGCTCTCCGGACAGAAGTTTAGCAAACAAGGTTTTGGTTTTTCCATGAAAATCGACTTATCTCGCATCCCATCCACCAGAAATTTCCCCACCGGGTCGGCAGGTGTTCAGGGTGACTTTGGGGGGCTTTGCAAACGGCACAAGGGCCTGCCGAGTCCTCAGGGGCCAGTTGAAGTTTGACCCACGTGTGTGCTATTTCTATAATTTTACTTCTTTTCCTTAAAGCCCCCATGCTTGTTGTTATAATTGGTGACACGTCACTCATTGGATAACTTAAGCCTCCTGGCCAAAGGAATCCAGGATTATTCAGAGAATTTTCCCAATGACTGAGTTCAGATTTGTTCAAGAAAGTCAGCAAGCACTTCCCAAGGGCCTGGTGGCATGGTCCTGTGCCTCGATGGATCGTACCTTCTGGGAGACTGCGGCCCAGGGTGGCCACAGGGCACGGCCGAGGTCACGGGGCTGGGGCGTGTCAGGGCGGGGAGGGGCCTGGCGGGGCTGTCAGGGGCATCCATCCGGGCGTCCTCCTCCCCCCCCCCCACGTGCTGACTCTTCTCGCTGCAGAACCTGGTCATGTTCATGAGCGACTTTGTGGACTGGGTCATCCCGGACATCCCCAAGGACATCAGCCAGCAGATCCACAAGGAGAAGGTGCTCATGGTGGAGCTGTTCATGCGGGAGGAGCAGGGCAAGCTGCAGCTGCTGGACACCTGGATGGACAAGGAGCGCAAGAAGGACGAGCCGTGCAACAACCACACCCCCAGAGCCTGCCCAGACAGCCTCGGCGATGGCCCGGCGCCCGACCACACGTACCACGGCGGCGTCCTGTAGCCGCCATCCGACCTAGTGGGCACCCTTTTCCCCGGGCAGGCAGCTTCTGGCCCCCACCAGGGCCCGGTGGCCCCTATGTTTTCTGCAAACATGGAGGACCCCTTTCTGATAGGACATTTTTCTTTCTCCTTTCTGTTTTGTTTTTTCCCCTTTGTTTTTGCACAAAACCATTATGCAGGGAATTTTTTTTTTTTATCTGTAGTATTCAAGGTGAATCAAAATGATGGCTGGTGATTGGGCAATAATCACACGTAGCAAAGGCAGGTGCTTTGCAGAAACAGTTCTTGGAAACCTTGAGTTTCTTTGTGGTGGAAGGTGAGCAGAGGCCCCTGGAAATCCTCCTTTTTAGCCCTTCTGTTGCCTTAAGGTAGATGCAAAATGGCATTCCAGGGCATGGATGGGGCAAAAGCGAGGCGATGTTTCAGGGAGGACCGAGAAACTGAGAAGGAATGACGATGTTGACCTTAGTTCCCAAAGCCGTCACCTGCCCCTATGGAGGACTGCTAATCAGCTTCGAAATTTCGGAAATTTCAGAGCTGAGACACCCAGGTCAGAGAGAGAAGTACCCCGTCCCTGTCCACACGGGGTGTGCGAGTGTCCAGTTTACTCTCAGAGCACTAGACAGGCGTGGGTGTCCTGTTAGGCAGGTGACAGCACCCTTGGCATGCAGCCCCTGCAGGCCCCCGCCAGCCGCACCCCTGCCCCGCCACACCGAGCTGACCTCAGAGCTGTTCATCTTCCTGTGGGACAAAACCAGGTGGACGGGAAATGGGCAGGGAGAGGTGGCCTGGGAATCGTTTTCAGGGATGGCTTAAGTGTTCAAGATGTCTTAAGGCTTCCGGGGGTGGGGGGTTCCTTCGAAGCTTTAGAATATTTATTGGTATTTTTTAAACCAATTATTTAGTAGATTGGAGGATTTTTTTTTTCTGTAGCTCAAAGGTGGAAGGAGCTTATTTTATTAGATAACCAAATATCATTGAGAGGAATTTAAAATACTGTTACTACCAAAGATTTTTATTAATAAAGGCTTCTATTTTGATAACACTTCTCTATATTTTTACTCACAGGAATGTCACTGTTGGACAATTATCATTTAAAAAGCTTGTAAAAACAAGTCTCATACGTGCTATGAGCAATCTAAATTTGCAGCAAATACACTAACCAATTATCTGTAATTTCTCAAGCACCAAGAGAAACATAAAAAAAATGTTTCATCAAAGGTGGGAAGAAAAACCATGAATATATTTGTTTTGAACGTATCCTTGGTGTGATGCTGACCTTCCCGTAATGCGCTGCCTGTGATCCAAGTCCATGGGTGTCACAGGCTTTCGTTACTGGCTAAAATCATGCAATCCGATGCTTCTGTTTTGTCTTGTACAGTAAGTAGTTTGATATGGGGTTTTTGTATATAAATATTGTATTAGATGATTACCAAAAATCCTTTTATGGAAACCATTTTTTTAAAAGTGAATGTACACAAATCCACAGAGGACTGTGGCTGAACATTCATTTAAATAAATTTGAATACACGACACTTTTCTCAGTTGCATACTGCCTGCGTGACCTTTGCCTTAGGAAACTCAGAGGCTGTCCCCAGAGTCCCATGGTTGACACTGCAGATTCAGAAATGACCTACAGGCATCTGTTGCCGTTGGTGCCAGATGAGAATTGTTCTAGATATGTCTGGGATTTCATCTCTCTGTGAGTGTGCCAGTATAAGCATGCATATGCATGTCTGTGTTATACGTTCACACACGTGCTTATTTATTTGCATGTGCTTTGTGTGCATCATGCATGGATGCATTGTGTGCACATGCTTGTGTTATGCATGTGTGCATATGTATTTGTGTTTTACATGTACTGTGTACATCACACGTGTGCATGCATTTGCTTGTGTGAATATGCATGTAGGTGTTTGTGCACATGTACATATGTGTTTGTGTTTGTGTATGCTTCTGTGCACATGCACATGTGTATTTGGTGTGCATGTGCATGTCTTTGTGGGTTTGCATGGTTTGTGTTCATCACACAAGTGTGCATGTATGTGTGTTTGCCTTCACTTGTGTGCATATGTGCTTATGTGTTTGCATGTGCTGGTTTGTGTATATGCACACGTGTGCTATGTATTCCTCCATGTGTGTGTTCTAAGCAGCATCTTCCGCAACCCCCAAATCCTGACCCCTGGTCTCCAACCCAACATACTAGTATTCAGGATTTCATGGACCTAAAATTTCTCCAAAACCTTTTGGGGACCTACCTGGGGTTGCCAGTGTTTTCATTTGAGCAAGTGGGGCCATTTTGTTAAAACCACCACCTATAATCACTAAGATTGCATATAAAGAAGGATATTTTTAACACCAAAATGTCAGCACAACAGTACAGCCCAACAGTACTGTACCCAATATTGACGTCCTGGGTAGGACACTCTCTGACTTCCTCGAACCTCTGGGACCAGGGACAAGGGAGCGCCTCGCCCGAACCAGCTGCCAGCCTCGGGCGCCCCCCAGTGCCGGCTCTCTGCAGCCAAGCAACCCCTTCCCTAATCCAGTAAGGAGGGCCCAGGGAGGACAGTACCCCAAGTGGCACCACAGAACTCCCTCCCTGCGACCCTCCTGTCTCCATGGGTCCTTCCAGAGCCCAGGAGGGAACATGCTCGTGACCAAGATCAGAGAGCTCTTTAGCACCTGAAAGCTGAGTCTGGAACCCAGACCCCATAAATATTTATTCATGGAACATTCAGGAAGCATTTGTTGAACACCTACTACGAGTCAGACACCAGGAAGAGAGCAGTGAGCAGTACAGACACAACCCCTTCCCTCAGGGATGACGTTCTCACAAAGGAAGTCAGAACCTGAACTAGAAAATGAACCCCAGAATAGGATAACTTCAGAGAGAAAAGGGGTGCTGATGAAAACATAACAGTGGGTGTGACCACATTGTTCAGGGAATCCCCTTGGGACCCGAGCAAGAGGAGCCAGAAACGCAAAACAGGGTGGGTTGGGGGGGGACTGCATGTGCAAAGGCCCTGGGGAAGCAGCGTGCTGGAGGCTGAGGAGGCGGCAGGAGCTGGGGTAGGAGGGCGCGCGGCTGCATGGAGACTGGGCTTGGTGGTAAGCACCGTGGGCGGGGGCTGGACGTGCTATCAAGGGCAGCGATGGGACCCGACTTGCACTTGATGTCGTGGCAGTGGTGAGGTGGACGCAGCAGAATGGGAGGCCAGAGAAGAGGATGTTGCAGAAATCCAGGCAAGTGATGGTGGAGCTTAGACAAGCATCTATCGTCAGTGGAGGGGTAGAGAAAAACAGAAAAACCCATATCGTCACAAAGACCTGTGACATGGCTCTTCTGTTCCCCGAGGGTGGTGGCACCACTAGCATCCAGGCCAAAGCTACCTCCATTGGGTAGGTTCAGTGTTTGTTAATTTTTGAAGTTAATTTAATATATAAAAACCAGGTAAATCCACATTTCAAGATCCAGATTTGCATGTTCTCTTGCGAAATCCCAACGTCCAGTGCCCAGCCCCGTTTGGCCGAGTCGCATTCCCCCATCGGCTGGAGCGGGTGGCACCCGCTCTGCTTCGTGGTGCGCCTGCTCTCCCCCCACGGCCCAGCCCCACCCTCCCAAACAGCCTGCCCATGGCCGTGGGGCAGCTGAGGCCGTGGCCCCTGGAGTCACTGGCTGTTCCAGACAAGCCTCGGGCCAAGGTCCCTGTACCCAGATCTAGATCCAGCTGTGGGATTCCCTGGGACAGAGCTTGGCCACAGTCTGCACCTGGGACAGGGCTGTCCCCACCCCAACGCTGGACTCAGCAACCCTGTCCCACGGCATCCACGTCCCTCCACACACTCATCTTCAGGTCTCTGGGAGCCACGCGTGTGCCCCCTAAAGTGACCCCCTGCATGACGGATGATATGCATCCTCACACACCAGGCGACACCCACTTACCTGTCCCTAATGTGTTTTGTAAGACCCACAGCAAAGTGCTTACACTAGCCAAAACACAGGCCAGGAAGGAGCGCCTGGCACAGGGCCAGGCACAGAGGAGGCCCCAGAGAGTGCTGAAGGGATGAATGAATAAGCAAGTGAGGGATGGATGGATGGATGGTTGGGTAAGTGGATGGGTGGATGGAAGGATATTTGGATGGATGGGCAGGTGGGTGGGTGGATGGATGGATGGGTGGGTGGATGGATGGATGGATGGATGGATGGATGGATGGATGGATAGGTGGATGGATGGATGGATGGATGGATGGATGGATGGATGGATGGATGGATGGATGGGTAGGTGGGTGGGTGGATGGATGGGTGGGTGGGTAGATGGATGGATGGATGGATGGATGGATGGATGGATGGATGGATGGATCGATGGATGGATGGATGGATGGATGGATGGATGGATGGATGGATGGATAGGTGGATGGATGGATGGATGGATGGATGGATGGATGGATGGGTGGGTGGGTGGATGGGTGGGTGGGTGGGTGGATGGATGGATGGATGGATGGATGGATGGATGGATGGATGAATGGAAGGATGGATGGATAAGTGGATGGGTGGATGGATGGGTGGATGGGTGGATGGGTGGGTGGATGGATGGATGGATGGATAAGTGGATGCGTGGATGGATGGGTGGATGAGTGGATGGAAGGATATTTGGATGGATGGGTGGGTGGGTGGGTAGATTAGCGACAAATGGACTGACAGCTGCGCCTTTCTGCCTTGAGCTGAGTGGACCTCAGGGTCAACCCAGCATTAATGGAAGAGGTAGGAGGTTGTGGAAGGTAAGCTCGATGCTTCTGGCCGCAGACGTGCCCACGGCAAACCAAGCACCACCGCTCACTCAGTGTCTGGCAGAAGAGCTTGTAGCATATTCCTAGAAACACTGACTTGGGGCCAGCCTGGGCATTTTCGCCTAGTTTCCCCAGATGGCCTGGTGGGCGCCGCCCCTGCCAGGAGCCCGCTGGGGACCCAGACACGAGGCAGGCGGCGCCCTTGCAGACACTGGGGTCTGATTTGCTCACTGCAGAGCGATTCACTGTTTACAGCTGTTCCATCCCCTCTCCCCCATCCCCTCCCCTCCCTCTGCCCGTCCCCTCCCCCTCCTGTCTCCCTTTCCTCTTCCCCCTCCCTTTCCCCTTTTCCCTCCTCCCTCCCTCCCTCTCTCTTACACACACACAGAGATTTTTATTTTTATTAAGGTATAACACACACAAAATTGCACCTGTTGTAAGTGCACAGTCAACTTCAACAAAAAATACACACCCTTGAAGCGGGGACTCAGGAGCACATGCCACCGTGACTCGGAAGGGTCCCACTGTCCCCAGCCCGCCCCCTAGCCGCTGCCCTGGGCGGCGGAAATCGCTGCACTTCGCGGAAACCGCTGCACCTGGCTTGCAGAAAGCGCCGCACCTGGCCGCACCTGGCTTTCCGGCGGGTGGCTGCCGCCCTCTGCTGGCTGCCCGGGGAGCTGCACGCAGGGAAGGAAAAGCCCCACCTGGGCCTGCGGGCGGGGGTGGTGGCAAATGACCACAAACTCAGTGGCTTAAGTGTCAGCGGGCTAACAGCGAGGTGTCAGCAGGCCGGTTCTCCGCGGGGAGAGGCCAGCGGTCGTCTCCCCTGGCCGGGCTGGCGGGTCCCCTCTCGCCTCGCTGGTTCTCTGATTACAGGACTCAGGATTAGATGGGGTCCGGGGAGATCATCCGCTTCTCAAAGCACTTAATCTGCATCGCAGCTGAAAAGCCCCTTTTGCCTTGTGCACGAGCAAGGTCACAGGCCTGGGGGCTAGGACGTGGACATTCTGGGGGCGGGTCCTGTCTGTACCCCCACCCGCCCCTCAGGAAGGAGTCTCTCTCTTTGGAAAAAAATAACACCGAACTACCCCCAGGGAAAGCCAAGGACTCCTTCGTATTTGAGGCAAACCTTCAAAATCAATTTAAAAAAAGACCAAAACAAAAGGAAAAGAAAAAAGAGAAGAGAAAAACGTGAAAAACACTGAGGCAATACAAGGAAAAAGAGAAAACAAAAGAACTCTGACCACCCTCCTCACAAATAAAAGATGAGTTTAATTCCATGAAACCAGTACAAGATCTTCTTTCTTTCTTTTTTTAAGGCACAGTGCTAAGTGAAACAAAAATACATAAACTGATCTTGTCAAAATTAAGAATTTTTGTGCATCACAGGATATTATCAACAGAGTGAAAAGGCAGCTCTCAAAAAATGGGAGAAAATATTTATAAATATGCATCTGATGGGGGGATTAATATTCAGAACATAAAAACTCCTACAACTCAGCAACAAAAGACACAAATCACCCAATTTAAAAATGGGCAAAGACTTGAATAGACATTTCTCAAAGGCTGGGCGAGGCGGCTCACGCATGTAATCCTAGCACTCTGGGAGGCTGAGGCGGGCGGATTGCTAGAGGTCGGGAGTTCAAAACCAGCCTGAGCAAGAACGAGACCCTGTCTCTACTAAAAATAGAAAGAAATTAATTGGCCAACTAATATATATAGAAAAAATTAGCCGGGCATGGTGGCGCATGCCTGTAGTCCCAGCTACTCAGGAGGCTGAGGCAGGAGGATTGCTTGAGCCCAGGAGTTTGAGGTTGCTGTGAGCTAGGCTGACGCCATGGCACTCACTCTAGCCTGGGCAACAAAGCGAGACTCTGTCTCAATAAGTAAATAAATAAATAAATAAATAAGACATTTCTCCAAAGGAAAGGTATCAATGGCCAATATGCACATGAAAAGATGCTCAACACCATTAGGCTTTAGGGGAAATGCAAATCAGAACCACTATGAGACCCCATCTCACATCCATTTGAATGACTACGATTAAAAAAAAAAACGAAAAAAATAAGGGTTGGCAAGGATGTGGAGAAATTGGAACCCTTATGCATGGCTGGTAGGACTGTAAAATGGTACAGCCACTGTGAAAATAGTTTGGAGGTTTCTCAAAATATTAAACACAGAATTATCATACGATCCAACAAGCCCACCACTGGGGATATACCTGAAAGGAGTGAAAGCAGGGACTCAGATGTTTGTACACCCACGTTCGCAGCAGCAGCATTTATAGTAGCAAAAACATGAAAGCAAGGCCGGACGCGGTGGCTCACGCCTGTAATCCTAGCTCTCTGGGAGGCCGAGGCGGGTGGATTGCTCAAGGTCAGGTGTTCAAAACCAGCCTGAGCAAGAGCGAGACCCCGTCTCTACTATAAATAGAAAGAAATTAATTGGCCAACTAATATATATAGAAAAAATTAGCCGGGCATGGTGGCGCATGCCTGTAGTCCCAGCTACTCGGGAGGCTGAGGCAGGAGGATTGCTTGAGCCCAGGAGTTTGAGGTTGCTGTGAGCTAGGCTGACGCCATGGCACTCACTCTAGCCTGGGCAACAAAGTGAGACTCTGTCTCAAAAAAAAAAAAACATGGAAGCAACCCAAAGCAATCCGTCTGCCGCCACACAAATGGATAAACTACATCCTGTCTGGCCGTGCAATGGAATATACTTCAGCCTTAGACAGTAGGAAATTCTCTCATATGCCACAACATGGAGGAACCTTTGTGGACATTATGCTGAATGACTAAGCCGGTCGCAGACAGACAAATACTGCATGATCCCACTTAAGTGAGGTCCCTAGCGTCATCAGAGTCACAGGCACAGAACGGTGGTGGCCGGGGCGGGGGGAGGGGAAAACTGGGGGTTAGCATTTGAGGGGTACCGTTTCAGTTTCAGCCTCTCAGCATGAAAAGTTCTGGAGGCGGATGGTGGTGATGGCTGTACACCAATGTGAAAGTACTCGATGCCACTGAACTGTTCACTTAAAAATGGGTACAACGGTAAATGTTATCTTGTTTTATTGCCACAATAAAAGAAAAAAAAAAAAAACAGGGACAACCAGAGGCCAGGGCAGGTCAGGTTGGGGACAGAGGTCAGCCAGACGACACTCACCATCACTGCCATCGCCCTCCGCCCTCCCAGGCTCAGCCAAACACACGGGGCCAGTTTCAGGGCGCACATGTCAGAGGCCCGGCCCCTCTCCCCGAGGGCGCTAGGGTGGCCACAGCTCCCAGCTGAAGGCGGCCGTGCCTGACTCCAGCCCAGCGCACCAGAAAGCTGTCCAGGAGGCGTGGGGACTCCCAAGAATGGAAGCCGCCACTCAAGGCTGCGACCTCTGAGCCTGGACACCATCTCCTCTCCAGGAGAATTTCCCAGAAGATGCAAGATGGAGGTTTCTCCCAGGGACCGGGGAGAGTCCCAGTAGCTGTGGTGGAGGTTTGGCCTGTACGGCCCGGCAGAGGAGGGGCCTGGTCGCCACCTCACCCCACCCCTTCCCCTGGGTCCACAATGAGGCAGGAGCTCACCCACCGCTCAGCTCTGCCACCCCAGGGACAGGGGGCCTCGGGGCCGTCAGGGATGAAGAAGAAGCTGAGGTGACTTTTTCTCCAGTTCAGAAGCAAGGAGAAAGGGACTTCTGCTGTGATTCAACACAAGGTAGAGAGTCCCCTCCTGTGTGCTCCAGGAGGTGGGGGTGGGGGCTCTCGGGGGGATGAGAAGGGGCTGGAGGGCACTCCAGGCTTCCTCAGCAGCGGCTGGTCCACAGCCTGGCCTGGCTTCCAGGGGCAGAGTCCAAGGGGCCCCCAGGCACAGTCCTCAGCACCAACATGGTGCCACATGAGGGCTGGGGCCGCTGTTCCACCCCTCCTCCACAGCTGCCCCACCCAGAGGGTCCTTGGAGGGTGCCTGACTAGAACCCTGTGCTCCCCTGGGGAGGGTCACTCAGGGAACCAGCACAGGGACACAACACAAGAACCTGACTGGCCACCCCGTCACCATGAATAGACCCCATGAACATTGGGCATACAAAATTAGCCAGGCATGATGGTGTGCACCTGTAGTCCCAGCTATTCAGGAGGCTGAAGAGGGAGGATCGTTTGAGCCCAGGAGTTCAAGACTGCAGTGAGCTATGATCATGCCACTGCACTCCAGCCTGAGACCCTGTTTCTAAAACAAAACAAAAAGGCTGAAAAGACAAGGTGCAGACTCAGAGGCAGTGGGTCAGACATAGCTATAATTGCAGTAACAGAGGTGCAAATTAATCATCCCTTGCATAAAACCCATTCACTCAAGAATATTTTTGAGCACCTATTAAATGCCAGCCAGTGTTCAGGGTGCTTGTTGTTCCCACCCTCAAAGAGCTTACCTTCTGGCAAGAAACACAGACAAAAAACATACAGTAAAGTAGGAAAATGATATGGTACATGGTTAACTTTATTATACTACATGTCAGGTGTCATGTGCAAGTTATAAAAGAAAAAAACTGCACAGGGGTCAGGTGGGTGGAAAACGTGGTTTAATGCTCCTTGGTTCACCCCCCACCTGCTGGAAGCTGCTTCCCAGCCTCCTTCAACGGCTCCTCCATGTCTTCGCAGCCCCTTAAAGTTTGACATCCCAAGCTCACCCATCGGTCATCTTTTCTATCTATCTTCCTCCATAGGTGACCTCATTCTATGGGTGCTTTAAATCCCATCTGTCTGCAGGGGACTCCCAAATTCACATCTCCCACCCGGATCCCTGGCCCAGTCCCCCATCCCATGCATCTAGTAGGCATTTCACATTCACACGTCCCCAACCCACCCCTGCCCCTCCCCCAAACACACCCGCCCACACCTTCCCTGGTTCAGTCAACGGACACTCCAGACTTCAAACCTTACAAAGCATCCTCAATTCCTCTCGCGTACACAACCCCGGAGTCTAAAGAAGCCTCCACCCTTCTCACCACCCACACTGCTGCCTGTCCTGTGGTCCCAGTACCCTACTTCCCATTGGGATTATTGCAATCTCCTTGCAGTCTTCTGGCTTCTAACCAGCAGCAGGAGTGATGCTTTAAAAGTGTAACTCAGTGTTGTAAACTGCATCATTCGTAATAGCCAAAAAGTGGAAACAAAGGAAATGCCCTTCCAACAATGAATGGCAAATTGTGGCATGTCCATTACAATGGGGTATTATTCCACCATAAAACGTAAGGAGGTACTCATACATGCTACAACATGGATGAACAGTTGAAAACATGAGGGAGGATGAAAGAGGCCAGACACAAAAGGTTCCACGTACATGAAATGTCCAGAACAGGCAAATCCATAGAGACAGGAAGTAGATTAGTGGTTGGGGGGAGGGGGCGGGGGCGGCAGTAAATGCCATCAAGTATTGCGTTTCTTTTGGGGGTGATGAAAGTGTTCTAAAATTAGACAGCGGCGAGGGGTTGCACAACTTTGTGACTATACTAAAAACCACTGAATTTTATACTTCCAAAGGGTGAACTGTATGGTATGTGCACTGTATCTCAATTTTTTTTAAAATGTTATGGTAGCTCAGCTGGCGTCACCCCGTCCCACACTGCAGTAAACCGGGGTACTTACTGGCCTGGGAGGCCCTTCTGGTCCGCGCCCCCGAGCCCCCCTCCCACCACCACTGGTCTTGCTGCGCCTGGAACCTCAGCTCCCCCTGCTTCCACTCTTCTGTTCCCTCTGCCCGGCAGACCCTTCCCCACCACCCACACACCTGGCCCCCACCCCAGCACCTCTGCAGCCTCCTCTGACCACACCCCTACCGCTCCCCACCCTCCGCTCCCACCCCGAGTAGGGACTCCCTTTTCCCTGGCTCTCACGGACTTCCTGCATACTGCGCGATTTTCCTGTTTGTAGGATGGAAACTGAGGACCAGCGGAGACCATCCGTGCTTTGTTTACCGATTTTTCCCCAGCACCTACTGCCTGGCACACAGTAGGCGCTCAATAAATTTTTTTTTTTTTAGTAAATGACTATTGGTTTAAAAACATTATTTATACTTTAAAATCACAATAAACCTCTGTGTTTCCTGCACACACAAAACGTCCCTGGGGGCACTAAGGAACATTCCCGACGTTTGTTTGTAAATGTTAACGTGGCCCTAACACCAGCTATTAGCGTATGCGATTCAGTGGGATCTAGGAACCGCAGGCCCCGCACCGGCCCCGCACGCAGTAAGGCTGCACCGCGCTTTGCGAAAGGACAAGCTCAGCAGAGGCGGGAGCCTCCCCGGCAGCACCGAGTGGGTTCTCGGGACGCACAAAGCCACCAGGTTTCCACCCGGGAAAAAAACAAGGGTATCCGCGAGGCGCAGGCGCACAGGCCGCCCCACGCTTGGAGCCGCAAGCCCGGGCGGAAACGGCTACAGCTGTGCTCGGGGCGCATGCGCGGGCCGGAGATCTCGCAACACAAACGGAAAGAGAGTTCCGCGGCGGATTTCCGGTGGTGGGCGCTAGGGTGCCGGATGTGAACTGGCGGGGCAGAAGACCGGAAGGCGGCAGGCCCTGGTGCGAGCGGTCCGGCCCGGCCAGGGGCGGTGAGCTGTGGGTGGTGGGCGCGCGGGGGGCCGCGTCGGAGCCCCGCAGGCCGCCGTCGCCGCCATGGACCGCTTCCTGGTGCTGCTGCACTCGGTGGCGGCCGGCCTGTCGGCCAGCGAGCTGAGCGACCTCAAGTTCCTGTGCCGCGAGCGGGTGGGCAAGCGGAAGCTGGAGCGCGTGCAGAGCGGCGTCGACCTCTTCTCCGTGCTGCTGGAGCAGAACGACCTGGAGCCCCAGCGCACCGACTTCCTGCGCGAGCTGCTCACCTCCCTGCGGCGCGGCGACCTGCTGCAGCGCCTGGACGACTTCGAGGCGGGCGGCGCGGGCGGGGCCGCGCCCGGGGAGGAAGGTGGGCGCCGGGCCGGCGGGGCGGGCGGGGGCTGTTGGCCCAGTTGTGCTTGTTGCGAGCCTGCCGGGCGCCCAGGCTTTGCCTGGTTTGATTTGCGGGCATTTTCCCCGAATAACCCTGGGACGCGGGTGGGCGGGCCCGCTTTGCAAATGGGAGAGCCAAAATTCAGAAGAGTTAACTTACTCAAGGTTGCAGAGCCTGGACACCCACTCTCGATCCTCAGTATTTTCTCCACCACCCCACTGTCTCCAGTAAATTAGAAAGGTCACTGAGGAAAATGGTGTCGCAGGCCGGGCTCACGCCTGTAAATCCTAACACTGGTAGGCTGAGGTCGGAAGGTCATTTGAGCCCAGGAGTTCGATACCAGCCTCAGCAAGGGTGAGACCCCAGGTGTACAAAAACTAGAAAGATCAGCTGGGCGTGGTGGCTCACTTCTGTAATCCTACCACTTTGGGAAGCTGAGGCAGGAGAATCGCTTGAGCCCAGGAATTTGAGGTCAGTGATCTAGGAAGACTTCACTTAACTCCAGCGAGTTGAGCTAGTTAGACTCATTCTCAATAAGAAAAATGGTGTTGCTAGCATTTGGGCGGAGAAGGGGAAGAGTCAGAGAAGGTGGGGCAGAGGTTAGGTGAGCCTGCTGCACTTTCTGTTTCGGAATATGCCTTTCATAGCTGTCTTGAGAATAATATCATCTTTCAGTAACTCTTATCCAGGAGCTTGCAGTGTACCACTTACTGTTGTAAGCATTTGATTTATTTGATTTCCACAATAATGCTGGGAGTTATGTTATCGTCTATCATTTCTGTTTTACAGAGGAGAGGGCTGTGGCTCAGAAGTGTTAAGTGGCTTGATGAAATGCACAGCTGATAAGAGCTAGGCTTGACCAAGGCAGTGTGCAGTGTGGTGGTATTAGCGGCTATATTGCCTCTCTGGGCGAGTTTATTCTGGAGTGTCTTCCTGCCCTCCTCTCAGTCACCTGCTTTGTCCACTGTCACCTGTGGCTTGCATCTACTTCCGGAAGTAAAAATGAGACCTAACGGCAGCAGGGTTTGTCAGCCCTATCCCCATGTTCTCAGAGCCCAGGGCAAGGGGCTTAGGGAATGCTTCCAGGACACCCCTCACAGGCTTCAAGTTGTGGCCTTGAATCAGCCATTCAGTTACTGAACCAGTCAGGGCATAAACATGTGACACCGGGGTTGTCACTCTGTAAGGATTGGTGACAAGATGGACAGTACAGCTATGCCTGAAAGCATTTAAGTCTAGATTTTAAAAAATACCTAAACATCACTGGACAAACAGAACAGAACATAGAAAAACTGGGCTTTTGGCTGGACTTGATGGCTCATACCTGTAACTCCAGCACATTGGGAGGCCGAGGCAGTAGGATTACTTGAGGCCAGGGATTCATGATCAGCCTGGGCGACATTGTGAGACCCTCATCTCTACAAAAAATTAAAATTAAAGAAAAAACAATTAGGCATGGTGGCACATACCTGTAGTCCCAGCTACTTGAGGGACTAAGGTGGATGGATCACTTGAGCCCAGGAGTTTAAGGCTGCATTAAGCTGTGATCACTTCATTACACTCCATTCCTGGGCAACAGAACAAGACCTGTGTTTCAAAAAGAAAAATTGGGTTTTCAAGGATGTTTAATGACTGGAAAAACACTGATGAATTTAACCGGCAGACTACAAAATATTTGTCTTTTTAGATTTATGTGTATATCTGTGGGTGTTTGGCTACAGTTACGTAGTTGCAGTATGTTAGCGGCAGTACACCAAAAGAAGCTTAACAGCAGGTATGGGCAAGTTGATAATGGGTGATTCTGTATTTTGCCTTTACCAAAAGCAGTTTAGTACAGTGTTTAAGTTGCATTCTGGCACCATATTTCAGGTTTCAGATCATAGCTCTGCTATTGTCTAGCTGAATGACCTCGGGAAAGTCATTTAACTTCCCTGTGCCTCAGTTTCCTCATCTGTACAGGTGGTCTTAGTAACACCATTGCCCAGCCCATAGGGTTGTCTGCAGTGTCTCAGAATTTCTAGGAGTCCTCCAAGCAGCATCCTGTCTTGCCTCTCTCCTTACCCCTCCGCACATCCCAGAAACAGCCTTTTATGGTCTCTGGTGCCAGCTTGCTGATCTCGGTAGTGACTTCATGTGAGGAGTGTGGGAGCCAGGGACCAAAGACTGGTGGTTGGTCAGTCGGGGCAGCTTTAAAATAATGACTGGGGTGTGTACTAGTTTCCTGTGGCTGCTGTAACAAGTTAGTACAAATTTGGTGGGTTAAAGCAACAGAAATTTATTCTCACAGTCTGGAAGCTAGAAATCTGAGAAAGCAAGGTATCGGTAGGGCCTCATTCCCTCTGAATGCTATAGAGGAGAATTCTTCCTTGTCTTCCAATTTGAGGTGGCTCTAGGCCAGGGTCCTCAAACTTTTTAAACAGGGGGCCAGTTCACTGTCCCTCAGACCATTGGAGAGTGCGGCGCACATTCTACACATGCACATCGTGGGCCCGGGATGAGTCGGCTGCTAAGCAGGACAGGCAGCGGTGGCAAAAACACCCAGCAGGCTGGATAAATGTCCTCGGTGGGCCATAGTTCTCCTGCTAGGCATTCCTTGGCTTGTGGTCAGGTCACTCCAGTGTCCTCTGTCTTCATAAGGCCTTCTCTGGGTGTGTCTTCTAAGGGTATGTGTCATTGGGTTCAGGGCCCACCCAGGTAATCCAGAATCTCCTCAAGATTTTCAAGTTCATTAACATCTGCAAAGACTCTTTTTCCAAATAAGTTAACATTCACAGTTCTAGAGATTTGAAGTGAATGGATCTTTGGGGGGTAGGGGGGTATGCCATCTTTGAATAGGGTAGGATGTGGGAGCAGCCCCATTTCCTTTCTTCTGACAGCCCCCCAGCTCCTCCCTCAGTTTCCTCTGTCCTAAGCTCTAGCAATGAAGTCTTCAGTGGGCCATAGCTCTCTGGGTGGTAATTTAGGGGAGGGGCCTGGCTGGGGCAGGTTTGGAGGCCATTCTCTGACAGCCCCTCTGCGTTGGCTGACTATAGCCTCTGCAGAGGACCTCATGGGGGGCACTTCTATCTACCAATACTCATATCAGCACTGAGAAGCCCATTGTGGGGGGGGCTCTAGGGTTGCCTGTTTCCTAAAGTGCTCCCCAAACTTCTAGTAAGTCATTTTGTCCTTTCTCTCCTTAGACCTGAGTGCAGCGTTTGACATCATATGTGACAATGTGGGGAGGGACTGGAAAAGACTGGCTCGTCAGCTTAAAGTCTCTGAGGCGAAGATGGATGGCATCGAGGAGAGATATCCCCGTAACCTTAGAGAGCGGGTAAGGGAGTCCCTGAGAATCTGGAAGAATATGAAGAAGGAAGATGCCACGGTGGCCCGTCTGGTGGAGGCGCTCAGGGCCTGCCGGATGAACCTAGTGGCCGACCTCGTAGAGGAGGCCCAGCAGGCCCAGGGCCTCCAGAACCAGAGTGGGGCCATGTCCCCAATGTCATGGGACTCAGACACGTCTGCCTTGGAAGTGCCCTGATGAGTGCTGCTCTGCCCCAGTGGACGGTGGGCATCTGCACAGGCTGGACCTCAGGTCTTCCATGAGGGTGGCCAGGTGCCTTCTGTGCCCGGCCCCCTGAAGACACAGTGAGCCAGGCTGAGGTGAGCCCCACTCTCAGAGCCACAGACTGGCCGCTTCTGAATTCAGGCTGTGCCGGTGCTTCCTCCATGCCAGGCAGGGCCCAGACACTGCACAGATACTTCTGTTTATTCTTCACCGTCGCTCTGAGAGCAAGATCCTGTCATCTCCACTAAACAGCCTGCTGCAGGAGAAAGCTGGAACTGTCTGGCACATGGAAGGAATCTGTACAAATTGGCCCTTATTCCTCTTACTCAATGGGTGAGGAAACCAGCTCAGAGAGGTCGAGGAACTGGAGCAAAGTCTGCGAGTAGTAGCAGGAGAGCTGGTGTCCAAGCCCACACCTTCTGGCCCAGACGCCACGCCTTTAGTCTTTGTGTCTTCTTCTGCCCACATGGTTGGCAAAAAGGACGTTTTAGCCCATTTCCTCGTGGGCCGTCAGGGCAGACCTGGACACGAGGACCAGATGGCGTGAAGGGTGAGACGCGTCCCAGTCCAGAAGTCTGGAGGCCTGGTTCGGCCAGTGCTCAGCCTTTGAAGGGGCCGAGTCTCCGAGGATGAGCTGAGATGTCTGCTGAGTGCTCACAGTCACACTCTGTAGATGTCCCTATGAGGATTATGATTCCTGCGGTTCTTAAGTTTGCTACTGTTTTGTATCCAAATCAGTATCTTTCTGATAACAAAATGGGCAAGGAGGTGGGATCCTCAAATCTTCTTGCTTCTAAGGTAAGCCTATTAAAGCAAATGCCTTTACAGTGGAAACCTGAATTACAAAAAATTTTCCATGCCTTTTAATACACTGAAGCCCCAACAGCCAATTACAGCGTTACTTGCACCTTGTCGTGGCCTCAGCTTGTGAATGTGGCAGCTGGATTGCCTGACAGCTCACTGGCCACGAGTAGGCACACAGCGGTCAGCTGTCGGGTCTTTTGCCACTTTCAGGATCCATTTGTCCCAACTCCATGGCTGTGACCTTGGGACAGTCTCATGCCTTACTAAACCATCTTGACCTTGGTTGCTGAAATCGTAGCCAAGGTTGTGGGGGCACTGTCTCCACTAAGCTGTGGACCTCGGCCTTGGAGCTCCTCCACACGTTGGCCAGATGATTCTGGATACCAGGCAGCATGCTGGGAGCCGGGGCCGTGGCAGTGAGTGAGACAGAAGTGGCCCTGCCCTGTTGGCGCTGAAAGCCCAGCCAGGAGCACAGGTCGTCACCAGCTTGGGGTGCTGCCCAGGAGCTGAGCCCGCCCCTGTGTTACTCGCTGTAAGCTTCAGCTCAGGGCTAGTTCTGTAAAGAAGAACGTCATTTCTCACGGACTGAAGTGTGGGCAGCTTGGCTTTGGGGAATAAGTTTTCTGGGAGGGAAAAAGAATCGATATCTCTCGAGCGGAGGCAGAGGTTCTACATTCCCATAAAAGTTTATGGTATCAGCTGCTATAATGTGGAAATGTCCTACGTCTGCTTTGGTGCTTCTCATACCTGGCAGGAGTCCGCCCTCCATCACACCAGGTGTTCTGAAAGGGGTCTGGGGAACGTGACGTTAGTGCACCTGCAATTTTCCATTGCTTGGAGCAAACGCCAGGCCAGGCTCAGTCCCCAGTCTGTTGCTGGCTTAACTCCTGGCCTGTCCCGCAGTCCTGTGTTGGGTGAGGGCGCTGGGTCTCCTGCCCTTGGCACTGACCTTCCAGGATCTCCCCACGCTGAGGGTGAGGGAGAGGAACTCGGGCTTCACAGCAGACCTGGGCCCTGCTCCCAGCCCCATCAAGCCCTGCCCAGGGTGCGGCACGCGGCGGGATTCCCAGCCTCAATCTTCCCTGTCCTCGCTGCCCGACCGCACTTGCTGTCCACCTCCAGGACTGGAGGGGGCTGGCCCCACCCCGACAGCAAAGCCACAGAGCATGGTGACATGTGGCACACTTGCCCCAGGAGGTGAACATTGACGTGTGCAGGAGACTGCCCCAGGAAGATGGGACTCGGCCAGAGGCATCCCTTTGTTCAGCCAATCCATGAAGCAGCCACCATAGCGGGGCACGGTGCCAGACGCTGGGGCCGCAGCAGAACAAGATGGGCAACTGTCCTCAGGAAGCACCGGGTGTTCCCAATGTCATAAAACAAGGGGAAAAGCGAAGAACGTATGCACAAGTGTCTGAAATAGCATAAATGCCTACATCATTGCTGAAAGTGCAGAGACGATAAGTATTTGATGTAGCTGATGGTTTGCAAGATGATAAGCTGTGTATACTTTATATTTTCCACATTTCTGTAATGGTGCTTTTTTTAAAAAATGACCCACCAGATACTGAAATAGATGCAACTTGGACTGTTCGGTGGGGAGTGTTCCCAGAGCAGCGAGCGTGTGAGGTCCCGTCCTGGCTCTGCCCCTCGTGACTCCATCCCTCCAAAAGGGGCCAGTAGGTAAAAATTGTCAAAATCTGGGGTGACTTGTTTCTCAGGTGCCCTTGAAGCAGGCAGTGAGATTGTACCCAGAGCCCCAGGGGCCAGTCCAGAGGTTACTCTGTTGCCTCTCTGTGGTTCACTCAGAGCCCTTGAGCTCAGCAGCAGCCTGTGGTCGTGGGGCCCCGCCCTCCTGCCTGCCATCTGGACAGATCCACAGAGGCAGAGCACTTGTGAGCACCGACTTGGGCCCCGCCGCACGGGGAACATCTTCACAGCCTGTCCTGGGACAGATGGGACCGTATCCACTCAGCACCATGACCTTTGGGACAGGTTCAGTCACACGCCATCCTTAGTTGGGATGATTGTTGGACAAAGATTTCTTGTACCAACTTTACTCCAAAAATTATGTTCCTCTTTTTTATTTTGCAATCCCTTAAAACTTATGTTTCTGAAAAAGGTGCACATAAATACGGGGTTTTCTTGAAAACTAAAGAGCCACATCTTGCTCTCCTAGTCTTTCCCCTGAGAAAAAAAAGTCCAAATGTCTGTTCTTTGCAGGGAACCTTGGGCCTGTGCTGGGGAATTTGATCCAGCACTTGCTGGGACAAAGGGACAATCCCATGTCTTCAGGCTCCTGGATTTCCAGGTGCCTTTGCTCCGCCTGCCTCACACTGTGCCCCTCCAGGACTCGGGCCCTCACATTCCTCTAGCTGCCTTCTGCCCCCGGCACTCCTGAGACCACTCCCCACAAACTGCCCCTGCTCAGTCCCAGGCTGCCTCTGCCCCATGTGCTTTTTCATTCTGTCTTGCTCAGCCACTGGGCCCCTGGCACTTCTCGAGACCATTCTGTCGCCAGCCTTCCTCTTATCTCCCTCCTGGGCCTTGCCTGGCCCAGGTCTTTCTCCTAGGCCTGCCTGCAGACCCACATCGAAGACGTAGAAGAAAATACATTTCTTCTTTGCAGCTTCTAGAAGCCACCTGCCTCTAACTCATGGCCCTTCCCTCCATCTTCAAGCCCGCACTGTAACATCTTCCAATCTCTGGCTGACTCTCCTGCCTGCATCTCAGTAAGATCCTTGTAATGACGTGGGGCCACCTGGCCAATCCAGATCATCTCGCCATGTCGGCATCCTTAAATCCACATCTGTGAAATCCCTTTGCCACGTGAAGGAAAGTGTTCAGCGGTCCTGGGAATGAGGATGTGGGCACGGGCGAGGGTGCCTGCTCTGCCCACCACACACCTGAGACTCGCCGTCTCCCGCACCTGTGCCCAGTTGCGTGCCTGACACCACAGACCCTCCTTCCTCTCACTGGTGCTCACTCTTCCCCCCACGTATGCCTGAGGCCTCGGGAGCATTCCTCCTGCCCTGCTGCCACCCGGCTCCCTGCAGGGCCTGGCCCCTGCTCTCCAGACAGCCTCAGCACGTGACTTCCTAACTCATCCTCCCTCTGCTGTGGCCTCTTCCCCCCACCCCCTCTCCCATCCCACCCTGCCTGCAACAGGAGACAAATACTGTAGACCCTGACTCTGTTCTTGGAAACCATGAACTTTGTACACATTTTTTAGTTTTATATTCTTATTTCCAGATGACCATTCTGAGTCATCCTGCTGATCACTCTTTAACCACACCATTCCTGTGTGAACTGTGTCTGGAACCAGACCATGACGAGGACAGCATGTGCTCGTGCCAAAATGACCACAGTCACCACTACTCTGCTGATCTGAAGGCAAGGCTTCTCTTCCAGGGAAGATTTGCAATTGAAAGCCATTTTCCTCAAAGAAGCCCTTAGTTTCTTTTCTTCTTCTTTTTTTTTTTTTTTTTTTCCCCCTTAGTTTCATGAGTCATTTACCAAGTTGAGACCCTGTGGCAAGAATCATGTATATGAACCATATTAATTGTCGCCAAGGAACAGAGGCCAATTCAGCGCATGAATGGGGTCTTCATCCAGGGAAAGCCAAGTGACATATGAACCAGGTTTTCATGGTGTGACTTGAATAGAAAAAAGAATGTCATGGGCCATTTGAGTGACCCCAGGCACAGGGCAGGTACAAGGCCTCCCAAACCTACCTGATGGCACTCCATAGGCATGAGGGTATGATTTTATTTCAGCAAAACATCACATGTTATTTAATTTTAAACAGAATGAGCTTCTGTTTGGAATGAAGAGAAAGTTGTGAAGCTGGGTGGGGGTGATGGTTGCAGAACATTGTGAATGTACTTAATGCCACTGAGCTATGCGTTTAAAATGGTTAAAATAAATTGTTATGTATATTTTGCCATAATTAAAAAAATAAAGCTTGAAATAGTTGGATTAAAGAAAGATGTGAAGTGAATCATGGCACAGGAAGATAATGAATCCGGCTCCAATTAGAGACGTGAGAAATTTATGATAAAAGTGGAGTTTCAAATTAGAAAAAAGTTGATAAATGGGGTTGAGACAACTGGGAAGAGCTGCTGCATTCCTACCTCCTGCCTTCTACTAAAAAAATGGATGCAAGATGTGAATGGTGGGGGAGAGGGAGAAGCTGCCAACCTGGGAGGATTTCCTTGTCGTTTTGAAGACAGCCAGGTTCAGTGGCTCACGCCTGTAATCCTAGCACTCAGAGGCCAAGGCGGGAGCTCAGGAGTTCGAGACCAGCCTGAGCAAGAGCGAGACTCCGAGTCTCTACTAAAAATAGAAAAAAGTAGCTGGGTATCTGGGCAAGCGCCTGTAGTCCCAGCTAGCTATTCAGGGGCTGAGGCAGGAGGATCTCTGGAGCCCAGGAGTTCGAGACTGCAGTGAGCTATCATCCTTGTGGAAGGACCTTCTGGAAAAGTGTCCAGACTGCAGGCACCCGGGTCCTTGTTCCTGAGATTCAGAGCTGGTGGAGCCAGTACCGACTAGTACTAGTCCCAGTACTAGTACTGCCCCAGGCAGAAGGACTACTTAATCATCAGCTGTTAAGTGCTACTGTCTTCTGCTCTATCTGCCCCAACCATCTTGCCTCTCCAACCAAATTGCTGAGGACAGGCTGGGACCTTTTTAACTCAACTTTGATCTCAGATTGGAGAGAGCACTGGTGACAAAGCAGGTTTTACAGCCCAGGGCCACAGGGGTGGTCTGGACTCCCGCAGAGTGACACTCCAAGCCACCACCAAGCCTCCAGTTGACACCCCAGGGGGCACAAGGGTGTGTTTCTCTGGCAGCAGTTGGGCAGCTCCAGAGTGGACTGAGTGTCTGGGAACGCTGAGCCCCAGATTTAAAACCTGTCCTGCTCCAGCCTGGCAGTGACACTAGTGAGAGTCAAGTGGTGGGTTTGGCTCTTTGGTTTTGTCTTTAGATTAATCTGAGAGGCTCTGCCACCCAATTTGTAAAGCAGACTGGCATGAGTCACCCTAGTGAGAGCTGGAGTGATTTGGCAAGTCACAAGGTGGAGCCAGGACTTCAACCCAAGGCCTCTGGCGCCGAGGCCCATGCAGTTCCAGGACACCACGTGGCCTTTTCAGAGAAGGGGCCCTTTGAGTTGGTTTCTCAGGGTAAGCAGGAGTTCTCCAGGGCAAGCAGTAGAGGCCAGGAGGTGTGAAATCGGAGGGCAACAAATGGTTTGGTGAGGCTGTTCCTGGCAGATTTGGGAGAATGTTCTGGATTTTGTATACAAAAAGGAACCAGCAAAATGTTTTAAGCAGGACGATGGCATGATTATATGTGTGCACCACTGAATTAGAGACTCAGTATTTGTTCATTGGAAAATGAGAAAACAAAAACAACCAGATTCCCAAGATACTGTACTGCAGCTGGGGGCTGTGACAATGCATACCACCACCTGGGCAGAAAGTCGTCTGTTAGTTACGGCTGTAGGGTAGCTTTGGTTTGGGTTAATTTTCCTCCCAAAGTTCTTTGAGGGCTAGCATCTTGTTTTAGTCTCACAGGAACCTTGAACTGTACTTACAGACTGTTAGTCCCATTTGAGAGGTAAGGAAGTGGAGGAGGGGTCTGCGATTAGCAGGGTGGTCTGCGTAGGAAGTGGAGGAGTGAGGGTCTGGGTCCGGATGGTCTAGACATTGTGCCAGACCAGTGGAGCCAGCCTGCCCTGCAGAACCCTCTGGTTCCCAGACGGCTGCAACAGGCCCAGAAATCGTCCCGCCTCGGGACGGGGCAAAGCGCATCCCAGTCCGTGGTCCCTGGGAAGGCTGCCCAGCCGCTGTCCTCGTCTCTCGGCAGGCAGTTACCGGGGAACATGTGAGTGACAAACAGGTGACTTCACACTGCACAGGAGCAACCCCAAGAGCTAAAATGAGGCTTGTGTACACTCCAAAAATACTCTGCTGAAAATAAACCTGACTGCTGGCTCATGCCTAGGGCAGTCGGGTGGGGCCAGAGAGCCACCCTTCCCGTCCCCACACCCTTTTATTTTGGGAAAATCAAACCCACCCTTCCCCCACCCCAGAGTGTGCCTGCAGGAGGGAGGTGTGGCGCTGTTCCCAGGGACTCCAGCTGGAGAGTGTTCGGGCACAGCAGGAGGTGACCCTCCGTGCATTCACTCATTGCTTCGCCCCAGGTGTGCCCGGTCCCCTGCGCCAGGGCAGACAGCAGGGCGCAGGCGGACTCTGCAGTTGGCCAGGCGAGAGCTCAGGGAACCGCTTTCCTGCCATACGCTATTAACAGGTCTATTGTGCTGGCCCTCAGCCATTGTCACCCGAATCAGTCATTATCTGCCACTCTCTTACTTGGTCTCACTTGCGGGCTTAGCTTAACAGGGTGGGTTCCTCTCGGGAGACCTGTGACCTGGGTGTAAGGCGCCTGGGATGTCTTAAGTGCCCAATAAGTGACAGATGTGTTATTCCTGGCTGGCTCTCCACATCTGTCTCCCCTCTTCGCTCCTACCCTCCTGCAGGTCCCTCCCCACCCCCCATTTATGGCCCATAGGAATCAACTCACAAGAGACAGCTGGAAAAACCAAGGACCCGCCCGTGCACTTGAAGTGGCCAAGCACTGGGCAGAGAGCAGTCAGCGCGTGGGCGCTCAGCCCAGCCCAGGTGAGCAGGGAGAGGCACCTGGGCCAGCAGAGGGTGCGACGCGGAGCTGGGCATTCACAAGGGGCACTTCCAGTGAGCCCGTGGGGGCTGTGCTCCCGGTTTCCCCCTGCGGTGCTGCGTCTCCGTCACCAGTGTGGAGACTCGGAATCCCGGCAGCCTCTTCCAGGTCCTGGCAGAGCCCTGCTGCCTGATTTCATCTCCCTTCCCACGTAGCTGCACTCCACAGAGAGTTTTGGCTGACGTCGAGCTGTGTGAACAGCGGGGGCCAGCGTGTGTGTGTACCGGACGTGTTCCTGGGACCCGTCTGGCCGGTGCTCGCCATCGCTGATCACAGCCGACGTAACAGGCCGCAGTGGCAATGGGCCCTCACTTGGGGTCCCCTCCGTGTCCTCCCTGTGCTGAGATGAATAGCCCCCCAAAATTCATGTCCACCTGGAACCTCAGAATGTGACCCTCTTTGGAAACTGGGTCTTTATAGATACAGTTGAGCTAAGATGAGGTCATTCTGGAGTAGGGCGGGCCCCAATCCAATGACTGGTGTCCTTATAAGAGGGAAATTGGACAGAGAGACGCATGCAGGGAGAAAGTCACGTGAAAACGGAGGCAGAGACCAGAGGGAAGCGTCCGTGACCCAAAGAATGCCGAGCATTTCCAGCTATGGTGGTGAGTGTGGCTGTCTTCCAAGCCACAGGTGCAAGGGCTGCCAGGGCGGCCGCCAGCCCTATGCCCGACCCCAGTTTTGCCTTAGCCCGGGGGGGGGGGGTCTTCCCCACAACTTTGCCACTCTCCTTAGCAATCACCCTCCTTTCAAAAATAAGGAAATCGAAGCTCCGAGAAAGAAGTAGAGAGTGGGCCTGATGTTTACTGTGTGCCTTGCAGGAGCTCCACGCAGCGAGTCTTCGCTGCCCTCGGCATCCTGCAGAGAGAAGGCATCATCCCATTCGTAGACGTAAAGACTGAGGCTCAGAGCATCAAGGACCTTTGTTCTGCATCACAGACATATTTAGTGGCAGAACCAGAACCAGGACATGGGCCTCCTGATGCTGAGTCGCTACACCCTCCCTGCCTTCCCGGAGAAGGATGGAGGGGCTGGGACACCCCTGACATCTACAGCGGCTGTGGTAGGGTTAGAAGCCAGGCCCTGCACCCGGATAGTCGGAGTCAGCACTCGGGAGGAGGCGGGGTGGTGGCCCTGGTACAGCCAGGGCTCTGCTGGGCACTGCCATGGCCCACCGGGCCCCCTGCGTGGGCAGGATGGTATTTCCTTCCATGAGCCAGGAGGTGACTCATGAGCACTTGATAAGGACGAGCAGGTAGAACGAGGCCCGGAAGTCTCGCTGAAGGCTGCAAGAGCAGGTTTGGCTCGTTTCTCTGCAATGCGGGCATCAGCTTCCCAGGGGCTCACCCGTGCCTCCTGCCTTCCTGCCCTGCCACTGTTGTCAGCCCCACCCTTGCAGCCACCCAGCGCCTGCTCCTTAGGCCGGCACTCAAGGCCTCGGCGCCAACTTCAGCTTGACCCCCGTTTCCTGATGCAAACCCTCCACTCTGGCCACAGGACATGCCGTGACTGTCCCTCCTCTGAGCCGGCGCCTGCGCTCCCCCTCCGCGCCTGCCCTGCTCACCACTGTCCCCCACTAGGCGGACGGGGCACTTTTGGGGTCAGAACAACCTGATTTCAACCCCATACCTTGCCGACCTGTCGCGCTGGGAGGCGCTGGGCAACTTCCGGAACCTCACGGACCTTCAGCTTCTCTGTGCATAAAATGCCTTTCAATTCCACCCGTTTTTACTGAGCTCCTACTAGGTCCATGACAGTCTGTGGACATAGCAGTGGAGAAAGGTGGTTTGTTACTGTCTACCCTTTTGTGCCTTTAAATGCTGTACCATGTGTGCGCGTGTAACTTATTTTTTAAATTGTATTAAAATACCATTTACCAATGAAATGAGACTTAAGAAGAGGGGAAGTATCTCGCTCCGAGGGCTTCCGTGAGGGTGGCGGGAGGCCACACGGCCAGGTGCTGGGTCTGGGCCCAGCAGAGGGGAGTGCTCACTTACCAGCAGCTGTCGCTAAAATGCCACCCTCTGAGCTCCTCTGACGAGCCTCCCCCTCTTAAGCCTGACCCTCACCCCCTCTGCGGCGTTGCTGCACCTTTGTGCTGTTTCATGCACCCACATTCCATCCGCCCACTGGTCCTCCGTCCACGCGTCCACCGGCCCGTCTGTCCACCCCTCCGTCACCCGTGCATTCACGCGCTCGTCAGTTCCCTACCGCGTGCTGCGCGGCTGTAACAGGACACTGCAGACCGACCGGGCAGTGGATAATGAGCAGACACTGACTGGCTCTCGGTTCTGGAGGCTGGGGAGGCCAA
Organism: Microcebus murinus; assembly: GCF_040939455.1. Classification (NCBI taxonomy): domain Eukaryota; kingdom Metazoa; phylum Chordata; class Mammalia; order Primates; family Cheirogaleidae; genus Microcebus; species Microcebus murinus. Next base: position 9,966,628 of record NC_134107.1, read on the forward strand.
GGTCAAGGGCCCACATCTGGAGGGGACTTTCCGGCTCTGGCATCCCATGGCAGAAGGGCAAACGTGACAAGGGGAGCCGAACGAACTCGCCCTTCCATAAGGAACCCACTCCCCAATAATGGCATGAATCCGCTCATGAAGGCAATGCCCCCAGGACCCAAATACCTCCCGTGAGGCCCCACCCCCCAACACTGCCACTCGGGAATCAAGTTTCTAACACATGAACTTTGGGGGATGCACTCAAACCATAGGACGTGCCTGCAGTGTGCCAGGTCCCCTGGCAGGTGGGCGGGAGGTGACAGGGAAACAGTTCCAGTCCTTCCCTCCTGGAGACCCCTGTAGGTGGGGAAAGATGCCCCCTGTAGTGAGTATTTGCCACACAACACACGAGCTTTGAGAGGTCGCGTGCAGAGTGTGCTCCACCGAGCTCAGGTGCAGCCCGTGACTTGCAGAGACAGCGCGTCTAGGTGGAGACCTGAAGCCGGGACAGGACAGAGGGAGAGGAAAGGACATTCCATGCGAGGGGGAGGGATAAGCGGGCGAGTGGAGCAGATAAGAGCAGCTGGGATGCTGAGTCTGACGTTGAGTTGTGAGTGGCTGGGGAGGTAACGAAGGACCTCACAGGTCACCGCTGACTCCTGTCCCCTTAGCAGACTTGAGCTTCAAGGAGGGAGGGGCATGATAAACTCTGCTTTTGGAGAGAGAACTCCGGCTGCAGCGTGGACCACGGGCTGGGCGTCGGGGACCCGGCTGGCAAGATGGGGCAGACACCCGGGTGGGAGGGGTGGGGCCCAGAGCAGAGTGGGGGCAGTGAGGGCAGAGCACGGGGGAGGGGTCGAAAGATTTCCCACTCTTTACTATAAAAATTCCCACCCTACTGAAAAGTTGAAAGAGCAATACCATGAACACCACCCATCTCCACTTAGATCCCACAATCATTAACGCGTCTCCTCTTTGTTTTTCTCTTAACAGATAGTAAGGTAGGGGGGTTTTCTTTTTCTGAACCATTGGAAAGTGGGTTGCTGACATGCTGACACTTCGCTCCTGAGTTCCTCAGCTGCATCTCCTGAAAAGGAGGACATTTTCCTCCCTTTTGTTTTGTTTTTTATGGAGACAAAGTTTTGTTCTGTCGCCCAGGTAGAGTGCAGTGACGTCATTGTCGCTCACAGCAACCTCAAACTCCTGGGCTCAAGCGATCCTCCTGCCTCAGCCACCCGAGTAGCTGGGACTACAGGCATGCGCACCACCACGCCTAGCTGATTTTTCTATTTTTTTGTAGAGATGGGGGGGGTCTCACTCTTGCTCATGCTGGTCTCTAACTCCTGACCTCAAGCGATCCTCCTTCCTCGGCCTCCCAGAGTGCTAGGGCTACAGGCGTGAGCCACCGCACCTGGCTGACATGTTCCTCCTTAACCATAAGGCCCGTGTCACACCTTAGAAATCCAACAAGAATGGCACCTGCTGTTCAGTTTGTGTTCAGATTTTCCCTATTGTTCCAAGATTGCCTTTTCTGGTTGGGTTTTGTTTGCTTTGAAAGCTGGGCTCCCATCAAGCGTTCTGGTGTTGCATCTGATCCTGTCTCTTTAGTCTCCAGGAGAGAATGTGAAGGGCTTGATGAGTCACTGGATCTCGGGGGTGGAGGGCAGGGAGGATCTGGTTTGGGCAGGGAGGATCTGCTGGCCTCGCAGAGCTCTGGGCGGCAAGGGGAACAGTGGCTCTTCTTACCTATCGGTCTTGTTGTCGGTTCTTCCCATCGGGCTGCAAGTCCCTCCAGACCAGGCCCCCCTCCCCCACTGTGTCCTCTGTGACACTCCCAGCCCCCTGCGGGCCGTCAGCCTCCCAAGAGCATCTGTGACCCCAGCAGCCTCAGCACGTCTGTCCCAGGACAGCCACCACCTGTGTGGGGAGAGGGTCCCTTCCAGGGCGGGAAGATGCCGATGCCAGCTGGCTCCTGTCAACCACGTCGTTTGTGACAGGTGCTGCACTTCACACGTGGACTCACTCATCAAACCCCGCAGCAGCCTCCAGGAGTACTAGAGTACCGTAGCACTAGCAGTACAGCAGCAGCACTGTCCTTACTCCTACATAGCAGATGGGGAAACCAAGGCACAGAGAGGTCGAGTTGCACAGGAAGTGCATGAGGCAGGGTACAGACTCGGTGATTGGGCCCCAGAGGTCTCTACAGTGCCCGCAGAGCGCACAGCTCTGGACTGACCACTGACGCTCCTTTGCCACCGAATGGGCTCCAGGTGCATGGGCGGATCTCAGGCCAGGCTCGGATCTGCTCCTGGGCTCCCGCAGCTGTGGCAGGCCCGGCCTCACCTGGGCCCTGGCTACATCCTCTGCTCTTCGCTTCCTGGGGGCCAGAGAGGGTGCGGGGGCCTGAGCTCTGTGGGCCGGATGGGCAGGTGTGGATCGAAAGCCGGGGGCTTCAGCGTGGCCAAGGCTGTCCTCGTGCTGAGAAGACACTGTCCTCCCTGCCGAGTCCCCGCCCGACCCGAGCCCTTGGCCCTGCAGGTGGGCCAGCAGCCTGCTCTCCGCCTTCCCGTCTCCCGCCTGCTTCATTCAGCCCAGAGCCCAGGAGAGACGCGCCGGCCTTCCCGGCCCCCTGACCAGGTGGCGAGACCCTCGGGCTTGTTTGCGCCGGTTGCCATCAGAGGTCTTATTATCTTTCTCACCAGGCAGTGCAGGCTGTTAGCCCCAGGCGAGCTCCGGCCTGGCGGTGGGTGGGAGCCCGCGTGTCTCCTCCCACACCCCCAGCCCGAGCTGGCACAACCCGGAGGAAGGGCCCCGCCCGCGGCCGTGGGAAAGGGGGGACGGAGGGGCGCCCCAAGTATCCACGCTGAGGGGGTCGCTGCCATGCCGGCCAGGCCGGGGGCTCTTCCCTGCTGCTCCAGGGTGTCCCAGAGGCCCCAGGCTGCTCCCGAAGAGAAGGGGCGGGAGGAAGGGACTTCCTTCTTCCCTCTGGCAGAGCTGCTGGTCCCTGAGGCAGAGTAAATGTGAGCAGCAGCACGTCTTTGGGAAGGAGGGGAGGGGACGCCCGGGCCTCAGTGGACACGTTCCTCCCAGCCTTGTGCCTGTTTGTCCCTCTGCCTGGAAGCCTCGGCCCTGCTCTGCTCACGCGCTCACTCTTACCCTGCCCTCCCGTCTCACCTTCAAAGTGGCTTCTTCCAGGAAGACCTCCCAGCTTCCCCCAGAGCAGAGGTGGTGCCTCCCTCCATCCCGCATGCTTCTAGAACACTCCACCACCCCGTCTCTGCCTTTCCCATGATGGAATGTAGCTTCCCTGAGGGTGGAGGCCGTGCCTTTCTGCCCACCCCATGTCCTCAGCGCCTGGCCTCACAGAGCATCGTGGGCTTGCAGCTCTTGGAACAGGCGTTGGCCCCTTGCCAGAAGCGGGCTCGCCCACTCACCGCCTGAGGTCCTGGCTTCTCCCCTCCCCACCAGGACCAAGGCCAGCCAGCAAGGAGCACAGAGACCGGGAAAAGAGACAAGCTGGAGGAAGGGGGCTCCCGGAAGAGGTGACTCGAGGCCTGAGAACTCAGTGACCAGGAGACGTCAGCAAAGTGAAGGGCTGGGTCAGAGTGTTCCGGGCAGGGAGAGCAACACGTGCAAAGGCCCTGGGGCAGGAACCAGCCCAGCAGGTTTGAGGGCCACAGAGGAGGCCACTGTGAGCGGAGTTGAGTGAGTTACAGGTTTTATTCCAAGTGTGTCGGAAGCCAGGGAGGAACATGATCTGACTGAGCCAGCATTGCTGTGGGGAGGTTGTCTCGATGCCAGGATGGCTTAATGAACTGAGGCAGAGCGGCGTGGCTCTGGTAGGGTCAGGCCTTCCCCCAGCTGCCTTCACCGTCGTTGGGAAATGTTCACAGCAGGTGCGGCAAGGGGAGTGCCCAGCGTCTGGGGCAGCAGAGCACGCCTCACCTTCCAGTTGGGGGAGTTAACATTAGACGGTGAGAAACAGGGCAGGGGCGATGCGAACCTGTTTGTTAGCCTCCCACGGGGAGCATTCTGGCCTTTAAGCCAAGGCAGCGTGGCCATCCCCTGCCTGGGTTTAACTTATTTGCACAAAGGCGTAAGGTATGTTGGAAGAAGGCATTGGGGCCGGGCGAGGTGGCTCACACCTGTAATCCCAGCACTCTGGGAGGCCGAGGCTGGAGGATTGCTCGAGGTCAGGAGTTCGAAACCAGCCTGAGCAAGAGCAAGACCCCGTCTCTACTATAAATAGAAAGAAATTAATTGGCCAACTAATATATATAGAAAAAACTAGGTGGGCATGTTGGCACATGCCTGTAGTCCCGGCTACTAGGGAGGCAGGAGGATTGCTTGAGCCCAGGAGTTTGAGGTTGCTGTGAGCTAGGCTGACGTCATGGCACTCACTCTAGCCTGTGCAACCAAGGGAGACTCTGCCTCAAAAAAAAAAAAAAACAAACAAACAAAAACAAGAAGGCATTGGGTTATGACAAAAGGGGCCATTCTTTTTCTTTCTCATTGGAATGGAAGCGGGCTGCCATAGGGACCAGCCACGTGCCTGGATATACGTGGGGCCCACAGGGGGTGCCCACCACAGCCAGGCATTCTGACCTCTCCGCTGCTGGAAGGGGGCACCCTCCTGGCCCCCACTCGACCAGGGAGGAAACTGAGGCTCAGAGAGCTTTGGAGCCCTACCTCAGCCACAGGCCGGCACATGCAGATGGACTCAGTGCCTGACCCCAAACCCCGGGGCCTTTGTAAAAGACCCTCTTATTATGAATATTTCCTTCACACTTCACACAAAAGAATAGAGGTGAAGTTCTGCAGGGTGAAAATCATGATCATAGAACACGGACACCCACACGCTATCACCTGCGTAGGAAATAAAACGTGTTGGGGCCGACCATCCCCCTGTTTCTGCTGACGGGCCACGTCCCTGCCAGGCCGCCCGCGGGCGCCCAGGACCCCGGAATTCACCTGCCCCGTGCTGCTCCTGCTTCACCGCAACTGCTCTGTGGCTTGTAGGGCTCGGAGGGTATTAACGGGGAGTGCTTATGTTTAGCGTATAAATGCATACGTATACATGGGAGCATACTATTTCCTGGGGTTGCCGTAACACATGAACACAAACTGGGTGGCTTAACCAACAGAAATTTATCCTCTCACAGTTCTGGAGGCCAGAAATCTGAAACCAAGGTGTCGGCAGGGTGGGTTCCTCTAGGGGGTCAGAGGGAGAGTCTGTTCCAGGCCACCCTCCCAGTGTCCAGCGGCTGCTGGCCATCCTTGGTGTCCCTGACTTATGGCCATGTCCCTCCAATTTCTGTCCTGTCTTCACTTGGTCTTTCCTGCGTGTCTCTGTGTCCGCTCCTCTTCTTGTAAGGACACAGACATTCTGTTTAGGGCCCCCCTAAATCCCGATGGTTTCGTCTTGAGATCGTTAATTACTCTTGCAAAAATCCTTATTCTGAATAAGGTCATATCTGGGAGTACCAGGGGTTGGGACATGGACATCTTTTGGGGGGCCATTACTCATGCACCCACTACATCCAGGAAGGTGCTGGAAATTTACTTAGTGATTAGAGAGCTTGGTAAAAAGGTTCAGGGTCCCATAGGGCGCAGGGACGTTCCTGGCATTGCCTCTCTTTCAGGCGGGGCCGCGTCTCATGACTCCCGAACCCCAGCTGCCCAGTGGGCTGCAGGAGAAGGTGTCCAGGCTACTCCGGCCGCTGCGTGGGTCCGTCGGAGGCAGCTGCACATGGAGGAGGGCGGCCCTCGTTCCCTCCCTCGTGACTCTCCCCAAAGGTGAGCTCACAGGCCCAGCAGGGGTGATCCGGACGCTGTTTGGCCTGGCCACAGGAGTGGCAGGGCGGGCTGGGTCACAGCGAGGCAGGAGGAAGGAGTCGCTGTGCCCCAAGTGGACTGAGCGCTGCTTGGCCCACAGCAGCCAAGAGCCTCGGGCAAAGCGCTGCTGCGCCACCTGGACCGGGCAGCGGGGGCTCCTCAAATGATGACCAAGCTCCTGCTTAGTGCTGGAGGACGAGACACAGATAGATGGCAGACACAGGGACAGCCTGCTTCCCCAGTGCCGCTCACAGTGAGGACGAGAATCCGGCCTGCGGACCCCAGGGAGGCCCTCAGCCCCTCTCCCATCCCACGCTGGCCCTGCACTGTTCATCATCTTCGCTGTGCTCCCACGTGGCTGCGGCCGCTTTTTGTCAGCGCTGCACAGGGTCTACGGCTTTACCACGCTGAGAGAGGTCTGAAGAATCCCCGTAATGACATCCCACACACTGTCATCCTGCCTGATGTCAAAGCCCAAACCAGCAAGTGCAATGAACTCCCACGGGCAGGCCCCTCCAGGAAGCTGTGACGCCACCCAGGGGGCCGGGCACTCCCCGCCTGTGCCTTCCCAGAACCGGCTGGGAGCCCTGCCTGGCTTCTCTCTGGAATGCAGCTCTTGGAAATCTGTTGCAGCAGCAACTCCTGGTACCACCATGAGCTCCTTCTGTGTCCGGCTGGAGCCACCTGGGGTTGCTGTTGGCTGGCTGCGTGGCGTGACTCGGGCCTCACCTCTCCCAGGAGCTGGGTGGCCCTTTCTCTCAGCCCGGCTGCTCGCAGCAGCTCCTAGCACCCGGCCGAGGCCCTGCTCGGCGGCTTCACCAGCGTGCACAGGTGCCGCCTTCCCCGGCACAAGGGAAGCCTTACTCACGGCTAGCAATTTTGATCCAAATTAAAGAGAGGAAAAACCCCACTCCCACTGCCCACGACACAGGCCTCACTTCTCTTCCTGTGTTCTGGATCACAGCCCGTGAGTTCCTGGAATGCTGGGCCAGAGGGACAATGGGGACGTTCTCCGCCTGCCCTGGCCAGGCCGGGAGCGATCACTTCAGCACCCCAGGAAGGTGCGGCTCGCGGAGGGTCCCGGACACCAGGCATCAGTGGGGTTCTGGGCAGGGGGAGAGGAGGAGGGTGGGGTGAGGGCCCCAGGGAGGCATTTAGAGCTCTGCTCATGGGAAATAGGTTGGCTTGATACGTGGGGACATTTTTTCTTTTCACATTTGATCACACCCACCCAACTATTTTGAACTAAACTTACATGCTCCATAAAGAAGTGGCATGTAAAATGCACCAAATATGTGAAAATCTATAAAGCATAAGAAAACCACAGATTCTTTCCTAAACACGGCATGAACACACCATTAGAGAAAGATGAGAGCCAGGATAAAGAAATCTGACACCAACCACACACAAAGGCAAACTGTCGTTAACAATTCACAACTCCACAAATGTGGCATAAAGAAATGATGCTAGATATTCTTTAGGCATGACAGTGAAAAATAGCATTTAAAAGTGGGGATTTAGCTTAAGAATCTACTTCCAACTTGGGGGTTCTCAGATTTCTTTCTTTTTTTTTTTTTTTTAGATGGGATCTCACTATGTTGCCCAGGTTGGTCTTGAACTCCTGGCTTCAAGCAATCCTCCTGCCTCCAAAGTGCTGGGATTACAGGTGTGAGCCACTGCACCTGGCGCCTCAGATTCATTTTTTTTTTTTTTTTTTTTGAGACAGAGTCTCGCTTGTTGCCCAGGCTAGAGTGAGTGCCATGGCGTCAGCCTCGCTCACAGCAACCTCAAACTCCTGGGCTCAAGCGATCCTCCTGCCTCAGCCTCCCGAGTAGCTGGGACTACAGGCATGCGCCACCATGCCCGGCTAATTTTATATATATATATATTAGTTGGCCAATTGATTTCTTTCTATTTATAGTAGAGACGGGGTCTCGCTCTTGCTCAGGCTGGTTTCGAACTCCTGACCTCGAGCAATCCGCCCGCCTCGGCCTCCCAGAGTGCTAGGATTACAGGTGTGAGCCACCGCGCCTGGCCCTCAGATTCATTTTTAACACAAGTCTCTCGGTAGGGTAAAATGTACCCTATGATCCTTGGGTCTAGTCCCTGGTGGCTCTAGCCTAGCCTCATCAGTTATCACACCTTGAAAAGGGAAATGTGGTAGCAAGAAAACAGTGGAGAAGGTGGGGGAGGATTGCCAGTTGGTCCGCATCACAGGTGGCAGAGGAAACAGCCAGGCAGGCTATTGTGGGCTGAGTTGCCCCTCCCCACCAAATTCAGGTGTTGAAGCCCCAACCTCCACTACCCCAGAACGTGACTGTATTTAGAGACAGGGTCTTTACAGAGGTCATTAAGTTAAGCGGGGTCATTAGGGTCGGCCCTGACCCACCCTAATGAGCCCTGACTGGGGTCCTTATAAGCAGATCAGGACACAGACACGCACAGAGGGACGGCCATGTGGGGGCGCAGGGATAAGATGGCAGGTGCAAGCCAGAAAGAGAAGACCCAGAAGGAACCGGCCCCAGGACAACCTGATCTCGGACTTCCAGCCTCCAGGACTGTGAGGGAATAAACGTCTGCGTTTAAGCCGCCTGTCCGGGTGCTTTGTTACAGCAGCTCGTGCAGACTGACACACTGCCAGTCTCGAGCAAAGTTTTTCAGCTCTTTCACTTTTTCCACGTGAAACACTAAGCCTTGGATTCCAAGTTAACCTGGCGTGAAGATGGCCGCACCAGACTCTCCAAGCGGAGATCATTTAAGCCACCCTGAGTTCAGCTGTCCACCTCTCTCTGGCTTCCCGGGCAAAGCTCGTCTCCTTTCCCCTGTGACGGGGAGGAGCAGGAGGGCCGCGCCCTCCGTGGGAAGACTGAGCAGCACGCGGATCCAGTTACTGTGCACCCAGGCCAAGAGCTGTCACTGGCCAAGGCACACGTGACTTTTTAAACCATATGCAAATTTTTCTTTGTTCATCCATTTCAATACCTACACCATGCGTGCTTTTTTCTTTCTTTTTCAAATACAGTTGCCGTAGAGACTGCCAAAAATTGCCAATGCCGACCGTCTCGGTGGGGAATTGGGAAAAGTTTTCAATTTAGCAATCATCACGCCCCGGATAAACCTCACTGGCTATGATATATACGCCACCGCGGGAAGCTTGACTACGCGTTCTGACCTTTCGTTTACTGATGTGTTCGCAGCGCCCGGCCCGGTGCCTGGCATAAAGTGGCTCCGTGCTATGATGTCTGTTGAATGGAGGAAAAGTACAAAATCTCAGTGTCTAACAGTTGTCATATTAATATCAGCTATAAAAGTTAAAGTAATTTTAAGAAGTGTCGGGAAGAAAGACACAAGGGTGTTGCCTGCAGGGTCAGACACTCAACTGAAGGAGCTCACGCGACGCAGACGTTTATGACCCACTTAGCAAGCCTGCTGGGGGCAGCTCCCGGTCGGGTGCAGATTTCTGGCACGGTCTCACCTTGAACTGTCAGCCGCTACAGCTTCCAAATTCCCCACAGATATCAATCTTAGGAATGAGAAATCAGAATTCCCCAAACCCTAAGCTATGCTGTATTTTTTCAAAACACTATATTTACATGCTTTTAAGTAATAATGGGTGACCATAATAAACAGGTTCAGAGGTTTTCAGTAAAAAAAAGCCATAAGTGCATGTTTTCTTATTATAAGCCAATACATTATGATGACATTGTATATTTTAATAACATAAAAATGATCTGTAACTGATAATAGACATTTGATAGTAGAAAATATTGAAAGAAAGGAATATTAGCAAAAGATAAACTCCAAAAAAGTAATTAAAGAATTTTTAAGGGCTGGGTGCAGTGGCTCATGCCCGTAATCATATCACTCTGGGAGGCCGAAGCAGGTGGATAGTTTGAGCTCAGGAGTTCGAGACCAGCCTGAACAAGAGTGAGACCCCATCTCTACTAAAAATAGAAAAACTTAGCCAGGAAACTAAAAATAGAAACCAAAAATTAGCCAGGTATGGTAGCGTGCATCTGTAGTCCCAGCTACTTAGGAGGCTGAGGCAGGAGGATAGCCTGAGCCCAGGAGTTTGAGATTGTTGTGAGCTAGGCTGACGCCATGGCATTTTCTCTAGCCCAGGCAACAGAGTGAGACTCTGTCTCAAAAAAAAAAAAAACAAAAACAAAAAAACCAAGTGGAGCCTGATAAATGTTATTCCTATATGTCCACTTAAGTGTTGATCAGTGAAACCAATTTGCTGGTGAGTACCTGTGGTGCTTATTTTTCCATTCTTGGGATACTTTACTTAGTAGAATGGGCTCCAGCTCTATCCAGGAAAATACAAGAGGTGCTATATCACCATTGTTTCTTATTGCTGAATAGTACTCCATGGTATATATATACCACATTTTATTAATCCATTTGTGTATTGATGGGCACTTGAGTTGTTTCCACATCTTTGCAATTGGGAATTGTGTTGCTATAAACATTCAAGTACAGATATCTTTCTTATAGAGCGTCTTTTGTTCTTTTGGGTAGACACCCAGTAATGGGATTGCTGGATCAAATGGTAGATCTACTTGTATCTCTTTAAGTTATCTCCATATTGCTTTCCACCGAGGTTGAACTAGTTTGCAGTCCCACCAGCAGTGTAGGAGTGTTCCTGTCTCTCTGCATCCACGCCAATATTTATTATTTTGGGACTTTTTGATAAAGGCCATTCTCACTGGAGATAAGTGATAGCTCATTGTGGTTTTTTTTTTTTTTTTTTTTTTTTGAGACAGAGTCTCACTTTGTTGCCTAGGCTAGAGTGAGTGCCGTGGCGTCAGCCTAGCTCACAGCAACCTCAAACTCCTGGGCTCAAGCGATCCTCCTGCCTCAGCCTCCCGAGTAGCTGGGACTACAGGCATGCGCCACCATGCCCGGCTAATTTTTTCTATATATATTAGTTGGCCAATTAATTTCTTTCTGTTTTATAGTAGAGACGAGGTCTCGCTCTTGCTCAGGCTGGTTTCGAACTCCTGACCTTGAGCAATCCGCCCGTCTCGGCCTCCCAGAGAGCTAGGATTACAGGCGTGAGCCACCACGCCCGGCCCTCATTGTGGTTTTGATTTGCATCCCTGATGATTAGAGATGTTGAGCATTTTTTCATATGTTTGTTGGCCATTATTCTGTCTTCTTTTGGAAAGTTTCTGTTCATATCCTTTGCCCACTTTTTGATAGGGTTGTTTGGTTTTTTCTTGATGATTTTCCTGAGTTCTATATAGATTCTACTATCAGCCCTTTATCAGATGTGTAGCTTGTGAAAATTTTCTCCCATTCTGTAGGTTGTCTGTTTGCTCTCGTAACAGTTTCTTTGGCTGTGCAGAAGCTTTTTAATTTGATCAGGTCTCATTTATTTATTTTTGTTGTTGCTGTGATTGTCTTTGGGGCCTTCTTCATAAATTCTTTGCCTAGGCCAATGTCTAGAAGAGTATTTCCAATGTTTTCCTCTAGGATTCTAATACTTTCACACCTTAGGTTTAAGTCTGTTACCCAGTGAGAGTTGATTATTGTGAGAGGTGAAAGGTATGGATCCTGTTTCAGTCTTCTACATGTGGCTATCCAGTTTTCCCAGCACCATTTATTAAATAAGGATTCTTTTCCCCAGTGTATATTTTTGTCTGCTTTGTCAAAGATTAGATGGCTAAATGAGGATGGTTTTATATCTGGGTTCTCTGTTCTGTTCCACTGGTCAATGTCCCTGTTCTTGTGCCAGTTACAAGCTGTTTTAATTACTATAGCCTTGTAATATAGTTTGAAGTCTGGTAAATTGATAACCTCCCATTTTGTTTTCATTGCCTAGGATTACTTTTGCTATACGGGGTCTTCTCTGGTTCCATACGAAATATAAAATTATTTTTTCTATATCTGTGAAAAATGATGGTATTTTAATAGGGATTGCATTGACTCTGTAGATCACTTTGGGTAGTATAGACATTTTAACAATGTTGATTCTGCCAACCCGCGAGCATGGTATGGTTGTCCACCTGTTTACGTCCTCTGCTATTTCCTTCCTCCCGTCTTAACCATTTTTAAGTGCACAATTCGGTAGCATTAAGTACCTTCACACTGTTGTGCAACTGTCACCACCATCTTTCTCCAGGACTCCTTTCATCTTGCAAAACTGGAACTCTGTCCCGGTTAAACACTGACTCCCCATCCCTCCCAGGGGCCCGTGGAACCCACCACTCGACTCTCTGTTTCCGTGAGTTTGACTCTGCAGGGACCTCCTATAAATCAGATCATTCAGTATGTGTCTTTTTGTGTCTGGCTTTTCTTCACTCAGCATAATGTCTTGGAGCTTCATCCGTTGGGTTACATTTTTAATGGGGAAACAATTTCATCTGCTTCACAAAAAAACTGAAACCTCCAGTGAATATTCAGACACTGGGAAAGAGCAGCAAGTGTACCGGGTGGGATTCCAATGCCGCTAACATTCAGATGTCTCAGCACGGTTAACAGCGCCATGCAGAATCACACTGAATCCTCAGACGCGGTTTGCTTGTCCTTAGACCACCACTCACGGATCCGTACCAAGTACACTACGTGCACAAACTCAGTAACATCGATTCTACTTGCAGGAATGACGCCGCAGACAGAGGCAGGGCCCGCCGCAGGCGCTGACAGGGAGGCGCAGCCGCAGGCAGGGCTGACTGGTATGAGGGTGGCTGGTTTTCTGGTTTTCTCCTACACACACCCATCCTGGGTCCCTGTGCATCCTGTTTCCTGCCCCTGCTTTTAACTTGGCATTGTGGATGCCTTTGAACTGACAGCCTCTCTGTGTTGATCATGTTTAATTCTCCAAAGAGGATTATCATACTTTTTCCCTTTTTTTCAACTTTTGGGCTACTTTTTCTTGCATTTGGGACTGGGGAAAAACATAAAATTTCCTGAGAAATGATGGGAAGGAATTTCCTGGAAACACAATGGGCCTTAGTATCTTTCCTTGTGGTCTCACGATGGCTGCCACAGTCCCCAGCCCCAGTCCTTAGGATAGAGTCCCAAAGGGAAAGAACAGGGCAGAGGTTTAGGGCCATTCTACTGCTCTTTTATCAGAGAGGGAAATCCCGGGAGACTCTGCCCACTGCCTCCACCATGCGTCACTGAAGAGAACAGGGCCCGGTCCCATGGCCAGCCTGTCGGGGGCAAAGGGAAATGAGATGCTATTAATAGCAAAACTGAACCAATCCTGATTCACTCTGAGACAATTGGCATGGCCCAAATTAAGAGGACTTCCAGTTAGTGATAATAACGTGGGGCTCAGCGTGGTGGTTCATACCTGTAATCCCAGCACTCTGGGAGGCCGAGGCTGGAGGATCACTTGAGCCCAGGAGTTTGAGACCAGCCTGAGCAAGAGCGAGACCCCACCTCTACAAAAAATAGAAAAATTAGCTGGGTGTGGTGGCGCATGCTTGTAGTCCCAACTACTTGGGAGGCTGAGGCAGGAGGATTGCTTGAACCCAGGAGTTTGAGGTTGCAGTGAGATGTAATGATGCCACTGCACTCTAGCCTGGATGACAGAGCGAGACCTTGTGTCAAGAAAAACAAAACAAAACAAAACAATCGCTGACAAAAGGCTTGCCAGTACACTTAACTCTGACAGCCATCCTATGAGGTGGTGCCGTCGTCCGTGCTCTACAAACGAGCTACTCACCCAAGAGTGGGCAGTGGCGAAGCAGCAGAGCCAAGACCCCACCCAGACTTCCCAGCTCCAGAGTTTACACCTCCTGTGTGTGGGTAAGTGGCCCCCCAAAACGGGGGACGGACACCGGCAGGGAGCCAGCTGAGGATGCTACCGAGGTCACCTCTCATATCTTACGATGAATGTCCCAGTGTGGTGGTGTGGGTGTTTTTAACCCCATCTGACAGATGAGGAGACTGAGGCTTAGTATAGATTAGCTCCTTACTAAAGATGAGAGCTGGGAATCCGGCTGAGATCCCTGAAAGGTTGGACTACTTCTGTCTCCCTGAACATTTAAATAGGTGGCTCCGTTTGATGAACACGATGAAGTTGTCAAGAGAAGTTGCAAAATGTTATGACTTGCTTTTTCTTTTTTTTTTTCTTTTTTTTGAGACAGAGTCTCACTCTGTTGCCCGGGCTAGAGTGCCATGGTGTTAGCCTAGCTCACAGCAACCTCCAACTCCTGGGCTCAAGCAGTCCTTCTGCCTCAGCCTCCCGAGTAGCTGGGACTACAGGCATGTGCCACCATGCCCGGCTAATGTTTTTTTTTTGTATATTTTTTTTAGTAGTTGGACAATTAATTTCTTTCTATTTATAGTAGAGATGGGGGTCTCACTCCTGCTCAGGCTAGTTTCGAACTCCTGACCTTGAATGATCCTCCCACCTCGGCCTCCCAGAGTGCTGGGTTACAGGCATGAGCCCGTAACCACGTGCACCCGGCCATGACTTGCTTTTAAAATACAATTTTACACATAAATTATATTATGAACAAGACAAAAGTCCTTGTGTCCAAGCAGGAGGCCATGAGATGCCCTAAGAGTCAGTGTCCTCCCTGTGCTTGGCATTGTGCTGGGGGCAACAGGGAGTATTTCTGACAAGATGTTGGGGAGACAGAACCATAGACCTTAGTGGGCATTAGAGGTCAGTACCTGGGTGGCTCATCATGGATCGAAGGGTGATCCCTTTGACCCCAGCTTTGGGGGCCTAGAGATGCCTTTGTGATGTAGCAGCAAAAACACCAGATTTGGAGCTGGAGAGTTTTAATGTGAAGTCCCTGCTTCTACCAGATCATAAACTGTAGGGTGTAGGATGCGGTATCTAACCTCTGGGTCTTAGTGTGCTCATTTGTGGATGGACATAGGATACACTTGTGAGGATTTGTGGGGTTTTACAGGTAGGAGCTTCTTTGTGAAATGGTCTTCAAATGTGATTTTCTTATTATCATTTCACCCAAAAGTGCCCATGCTCTTGGGACTGACCTGAACAAACCAAACTCTGGACAGGGTCATCAATGGACCAAACTTTTACCTAATTGGTTTACCATGAGAAATAGAACTGTCATAGAATCCAGAACACTCAGGCAGATGTCAATGGCCACAAGGACCTCAGTTTCCTCATCTGCAAAATGGGAAGAATACAGGAACAGTCAAGTGGGGAACTATTTTAAGGATGCAATGAGGCCAGGCGAGGTGGCTCATGCCTGTAATCCCAGCATTCTGGGAGGCCAGAGCTGGAGGATGGCTTGAGCTCAGGAGTTCAAGACCAGCCTGAGCAAAAGCGAGATCCCGTCTGTATTAAAAAAATAAAAATTAAAACAAATTAAGAATGAAATAAGATGAATAAGTAAAATGGTAGCTCTCTGTCCTGGGGATTGGATTGTTTGGGCTGTATTGCAGACCCACTGATACAATGCTCTCTCTTCAGTTGTTCATTAAAGAGACTACTCTTTGGTCACAACATGGGAAATGACCGGGGATCAAGAGTCCTGCCTTGGCCGGGTGCGGTGGCTCACGCCTGTAATCCTAGCTCTCTGGGAGGCCGAGGCGGGCAGATTGCTCAAGGTCAGGAGTTCAAAACCAGCCTGAGCAAGAGCGAGACCCCGTCTCTACTATAAATAGAAAGAAATTAATTGGCCAACTGATATGTATATAAAAAAAAATTAGCCGGGCATGGTGGCGCATGCCTGTAGTCCTAGCTACTCGGGAGGCTGAGGCAGAAGGATCGCTCGAGCCCAGGAGTTTGAGGTTGCTGTGAGCTAGGCTGATGCCACGGCACTCACTCTAGCCTGGACAACAAAGTGAGACTCTGTCTCAAAAAAAAAAAAAAAAAAAAAAAGAGTCCTGCCTTAACTCAAGGTTCCAATCCCAGCTCTGTCCCAAACCAGCTCTGTCTGTGGGAAAACCCTTTTTGCATTTCTGGGTTTCAGTTTCCTTCTCTTAAAGGGCGCCCCCCCCACCCCCCGCAGGGCTCATTCACCCCCCACAGGACTCTGAGCAGGGCAGCTCAGACCTTGCCCTGAACTATATCGGAGCAGCAGGGATCATGAGGTTGCTCTCCGCGTCCTAGATAGATTTGCATCCTGATGCCTGCTACGGATGTTGGGCCACACCCTGATCTTGGGGGGATCCTCCTTGGACTGCTTACCTCTCTGGAATGCAGGTGTCCTCACCGTGAAAACAGCATCCTGGGTGTGGTCAGAAACTCCCTGCTCCCTCCTCACCCCCATGACCATAGTTTCTTCATCAAGTCTTAACCAAAGAATTGGAGTGAAAACATTTTCCACCTTCATCATTTTCCTGATGGAACCTTCTAAGGATGCCACCCAAACTCTGAGAAATGCTTTTCAGATCAGTATCTCTGGGAAGTGGTTTAGTTGGGTGGTATGGACAACTATTAATACACCTACAAGTCATTTAGCTTCCTGAAAGCAATTCTCCATGGTTCTTTCTTGTCCAGGTTTAATTAAAGTAACATTTATGTGTTTAACATTTATGTGTGGAGTGGGGTTCTAATGATAAAAATAATGCACATCCATGATAAAGTATCTAGATAATATAGACTAGCACAAAGAAGGAAATGAAAATTCTAACCACATCCTACTCAAAGATAACTACTGCCAACACTCTGATATATCTCTTTCCAGGAAAAAAAAAAAAATATATATATATATATATATACACACGGAAAGAGAAAGAGATAAACTAATTGAACACAGTAACAATACTTTCATGTGTAGACATGTTTTTCTTTTACAAATCTGAAATTAAAATGAAATTTCACTTTTCAAAAATATTTAATTTCATATAAAACAAATTTTATTAAAATTTTATCACCTTAATAACATTCTAGAGCTTTTCATATACAAGATAACTTTTACATAATATATTCTTTTTTTTTTTTTTTTTTTTTGAGACAGAGTCTCGCTTTGTTGCCCAGGCTAGAGTGAGTGCCGTGGCGTCAGCCTAGCTCACAGCAACCTCAAACTCCTGGGCTCAAACGATCCTCCTGCCTCAGCCTCCCGAGTAGCTGGGACTACAGGCATGCGCCACCATGCCCGGCTAATTTTTAATATATATATCAGTTGGCCAATTAGTTTCTTTCTATTTATAGTAGAGACGGGGTCTCGCTCTTGCTCAGGCTGGTTTTGAACTCCTGACCTTGAGCAATCCGCCCGCCTCAGCCTCCCAGAGAGCAATATATTCTTTATCTAGACACAAACTGTTTTTCAAATTTGGGCTCACACCGTGTAAACTTGTTTGTAACTTGCTTTTTGAAAAAAAATTTTTTTCCTGTTTATGAAAACTAGGGCATACTTTACATATTTTTTTGAGGCAAAGTTTCACTTTGTTGCCCTGGCTAGAGTACAGTGGTGTCATCATAGCTCACTGCAACCTCAGACTCCTGGGCTCAAGTGATCCTCCTGCCTCAGCCTCCCAAGTAGGCGGCCTATGTCGTCACACCTAATTATACTTTACATATTAATGTACAGTTTAGTGAGTTTTGACAAACACAAATAATAGCATAACTACCACCACAATCAGGATATAGAATCTTGCCTGTCATTAGAAAATCATCTAATGTATCACTGAGAATGTCACTTAGGTTTTCTGTCATTTGGAAGTATAATGATTTAACCAATCTCTTTTTCTGTTTAGGTTGTTTATAATTTTCCTCTTACTGATTTTGAAATCTAGGGGAATGAAATGAATGAGTGAAATCTGGGATTCTCATTTTTCTGGAGCTGTATCAAATGGGCTCCCTTTTCTGCTGGGAAAATTTCGCATCATTCCATATCCGGCTTACATGTTGTCTCCTGGGTGAAGCCCCCAGGATGCCAGCTGGAGAGTTGATTGGATAGACATTGCAACAGTCTCTCTCCCCAACTCTAGGGTGTAAGCTCCGCACAGAAGTGATGTCTTGGGCAGCTCTGTGTTCCCAGAACTAAGGCTATGTTTAGCTCATACATGCTTCACAAATGATCATAAAATGAACCAACATTCTACCCTGTTGAGCTAAATTTTGGTATTGTGCTGATTTCTTAGGAGACAGGTACTTTATGAGCATGGTGCAAATATGGGCTGGATGAATTAAGCAGGTAAAGTTTAAAAAATGTTTTTCCATTTATAAAAACTAGGGCATACTTTACATATTAATGTACAGTTCTGTAAGTTTTGACAAACACATATAGTAGTGTAACTACTACTAAATTGTTTTTTAAAAGCAGGTTACAAACAAGTATATAAAGTATGAGCCCCAATTTGAAAAAGTTTGCATTTAGATAAAGAATATATGACATAAAGTTATTTATTCCAGACCCAAGGATTAGGGAAACTCAGGACTTGTGGGGAATTACTGGTGTGTGGAGTGGCAAATGGTCCCTGCAGAACACCTCATAGAACCAAGTGATCATCTTTGCAATTTTAAAATAGCAAAAAACTTAGCCAGAGGTGCAAATTCATATTTTTGTGTAGTTAATAAATACTTACTGAATGAATAAATGAATGGAAGGAAGGTGTACCAACCCTGGTAAGTCAGAAAGCCAGAGGTAGTGCTTGTTCTTGGTGAACTCATAATGGGGAATCAAGGAATTCACCTTGGTAGGGCTCTCCTGTACCACCCCCTATCCTCACGCAGCCTCTCCTTGGCCTTCACCAGTTCAGAGGCTTCTGGCTGCCTCCCCATCAACAACAGACCACTGGCCAGTGGTGACTAGCAATGACGTCCTCACAGGTTGGTTTGTGCTTCAGGAGCCAAATCCTGGGGGAGAGGGTGGACCACCTACTTCATTACAGGTGTAATTATTAACCTGTGTATCTGCAACAGCTGGCGCAGGACTTGCCACCTAGGTGTTTAAAAATATTTGCAGAAAGGACATAAAAGAGCACGACTCTCTGAGTGCCTCCGCAGCCAGGTTGCTCTTCGCACACGTTCTATTTCTTAAAAAGCCAGGCAGGCAGATCTGCAGCATCTTCCCACGCACAGCGCGGCCCTGGGTCCCGGCGGGCTGCCCGAGTTGCCCAGGCCCGCCGGGCAGGGCAGCAGAACCGGCGGCAAAGCCTGCGTCCGGCGCTGCCCATCCCCGCCTCCCAGGTACGGCAGGCAGCGCTCGGTAAGCGGGTCCCGCGTGCAAACCGCGTCCTCCTGAGCCCGCAGGGGTCAGGCCGAGGAGGCCCGGGAGGCGACGCGGTGAGCTCCGCCCCGGCTCGCTAGTCCGCAAGGTGCGAACCCCGCTCGGAGGGCTGTGTAGACGCGACGTGTGGGAAGCGTCTGGCCCAGAACCCGAGCTCCAGCAGACGCTCAGGACAGGCCCCTGGGGTCCTCGCGGCCGTGGGAAGAGGCTCGGGGTCGCCAGACGACTAAGACGCCGTCGCGGGCTAGAACCGGCGCTCCCACCTGTGGATGGGCACCTGGGCGGGGCCACACCGCGCTCAGCCAATCAGCGCCCTAGAGCGCTCGCCCGCCCGCCCCCTCCTGAGGAGGCGGCGCTTGCGCACTCGGGCCCCGGCGGTCCCCCCGCCCCGGGCCCCTCCTCCGGGGCGTTGCTGACGCTCGCGCCGACGCGCCCGACGTCGGGCACGTTGACGCCGGCGACGCGCAGCCGGGCCCGCTCCTCCGCTCCGCCAGTGTCCGGCCGCGGGCCGGCCTTAGTGACTGGGGCGGCGGGCCCCGGGGCCGCGGCGTGGGGCGGCGGGCGGACGCCGGCCGCGGGCTGCCTTCGTCGGCCCTAGAGCTCGCCCGGAGCGAGCAGCCGCCCGCGAGCCGCCGCGGAGCCTCCTCGCCCGCTGCCGCCGGCGAGCAAGGTAAGGGAGCGGGAGACTGAGGCAGGCTCCGGGCGCAGCGGGGCTCGGGGCGCCCCGGCTCCCGCAAGTCCCGGTTCCCGCGGCGGCCGCGCGGCCGATCGAATGTCACCCCGGGGGAAGGGTGCGCTCCGGCGCGGGCGGGGGCTGGGGACGAGGCCCGCGGCGCCGGGCCGGCGTGGGAGAGCCCCGCGGCGCCTCGCGGGACCCCCGCGCCTCCCCTTGCTCCCGGAGGGACCGACTCCGGGGCTGCGCGCCGCCCCTCTCCTGCCCCCGGCGCCCCGGTGACCCCGGCGCTGGGGCGAGGGGCGGAGACCTGTGGTCGCGGGAAGCCCCGACCCCGGCGGGCGCCGGGTGTCAGGGGTTCGCACCACCCCGGGGTCCGGGGGCTTCTGCGGCACCTGATGTGGGAGGGGAAGGGGTGCGGTGCGACTGGGTTAGACCAGGTCGTTGTCGCAGTCAGGGGCGCTGACTTGGGCATCGCCTTGGGGGGCCGCCGGACCCGGGATGCTGCCCGGAAGCCTCAGGAGCGGCCCCCTTTCCCCTCTCCCCGTGTTTATGTTTGAGACACTTAATAGCCTCTCATAATCTCACCTTTCACTTTTCCTTCCTTCCTAGCCGTCCCAGGCTGTATCGACCTGCTATATTTCCATTGTGGAATTTTTTTTTTTTTTAAAGCAGTAAACTTACGTAAGTTAGGTTGACTGACCAACCGTTGCAGCCATTGAAAAACACCTCTCCCAGCACTTAATGAGTCCAGTTCCTTTTAGTGCTCACCAAATCCAGCCCAAGAATTCAGGGAGCCGTCAGTCCTTCTCAGGAGCTGACTGCACACATTCCTGTAAGATGCCGGATGGATTTTGTACTTGTCAGTTTTACTGGCTCTGTGCTGCTGCTGTGCTTTTCCTGAAAAATGATTGGGTGGCATGTGTTTTTGACTTTGTCTCCCCCACCGGGAAATAGAAAAATTAGGTAACAGAAGCACACTTGTTTTCAACAACTGAAAAGTACAACTTTGCAAAGTACCGTGGGGTTTGCTCTTTATGTGAGAGGTAGTCTTGTTGGTTTTTACCCCTTCACTGATTATTGTTTGTATTAATGTCTTCATGTGTGTTCCTGCACTTAATATTTCCCTGTGTATGTTTTCCCGCTTATTTACGTAGAAAGCATAACAGATATGAGAGAAAAATGAGGCTGCCAACCTTTTGTTCATTAGCTACAGATACCTATAAAGTTGCAGATTTGCAGGAACCTGTATGCTGCGCTTAATGACTCTCACCTGGGTCTTTCATTTCAAGATGATGTGCGAGGTGATGCCGACCATCAGTGAAGCAGAAGGCCCCCCAGGAGGAAGTGGGAGCCATGGATCCGGCTCCCCTTCACAGCCAGATGCAGATTCACATTTTGAACAGTTGATGGTCTCCATGCTAGAAGAAAGGGATCGTCTTCTGGACACACTCAGAGAGACTCAAGAAACATTGGCACTAACCCAGGGGAAATTACACGAGGTTGGTCATGAAAGAGATTCCTTACAGAGACAGCTCAACACTGCACTTCCACAGGTATGAGTTCTTTTAACTTGAAACTCCACAGTTTTTTTCCCACTAAATGTTTTTCATTAGTGTCATCTTTTGTTAATATTTTAGATGAGTGTTTTGTGTAACCATTTGTGAAATTATGGCTTCTGGTGTTTATAAGTCACAGACAAAGTTCCTGAGGATTAAACTTCTTAAGGAGAACAAACTGTTGTACTCTAAAGTCATGTGAAAATACCTTATTACTCTCACTTCTTTGGGGAACTGCCTACATTTGGGAAGTACTCCAGAGTTTTTGAAAAAGGACCATGAAGCAGCAAGTTACATGGTGCCTTCCATTCTGTTGTAGTAAGCCTTTTATTGTTAAATGTGTATTATTTTCCCATAGATTGTATCTCATGTATATCCATTTTCCTGTTGAAATCTAATAGACAAATAATATTGATTTCACAGAAAAAAATTTTTTACAGTCTACCTTTGTCAGAACACCTGTGTTTTCTAAGTCAAATTTATTTTAAGGAATAGAAGACTGGAGATAGATTCCTTAGGAACTTTCTCCTTGGCAGATAAGAATTTTAAAGCTTAGAACAACTGAAGTTGTTTCTCTAAGTATATTACATTTGTACCAGTGTTTCAAAGCCTTATTGAGTCAAATGAGGATTTAATGGTAGATGAAGAGAGAAAGTGTTAAAACTAGAATAGTGTAAGGTGCATGATGCAGAGCACAGTAGGAGATGAGGAGGTTACTTTGGTTTTTACTTAGGTGTTACTTAGGAGTTGTCTAGGGGCCTTTTTACTTATTCAAAATAGGTGCCCATATGGTGCCTTCAGGTAGACCTATATAAGCATACATTATACTCTCATGATGGGTCTGCAGTGATAAATTAGTACATGAGTAATTACTAGCCTTAATGCATTTCTTGGCTATAGTCAGTTCTTCTGAAAGATTGATAAGCCAAGCATTTGGGTTTCCTTTTTAGCAACAATAATTTGATGTTATATGTTCCTTCTTTGTTGGGTTAGAGAATCATTAAAATTTTTTTCATTTGAGCCATGTAAATTAGCAAGTTTGTTTAGGTTATATTTTATTAACACAAGTTTAAAAGGGTTGGCCAGCTTATGTTTTGCTGTGATGTTGTTGCATTTGCAAATCTTTTCAGTAGGTTTTTTTGTGTTTGTTTTAATATAATTTGAGGTACATATACTTAGGTGTATATCAAATACTTTTGTATTCAATAAGGTAGGTTTTGGAAAGCATGGGCACACAGGACATGTCAGGGAAGGGACAGGAATTTTGTACAGTTAGTCTCAGCAGTGGGGGTTGTCACACCCACTGGTGAGATGGTTGCTCGGTAATTTGTTTCTGGCTACTGCTCAGCGTAGTAGCCTGGAAATGCCTAGTCGAGTGGATAATGTGATGGTGCCAAGAGTTCACGTCACCTCCTGAGCACCTGATCCCAGCATTTCAGAAACAGGGGAACCAGTAAGTAAATTTGTTTTGGACCCTTCCCTTTCCTGGAATCTGGCTCATTTTGGTGGCTAATAGTACGACCAAAATAAGTGAATGAATCAAGTAAGTGCATTTGTACTCCTGGCACATTGTGTAGGCAAATCAGAGTATACTTTCAAGAAATTTAACATACATGAGAAAAATTCACAAATCATAGTGTACGTCTGAGTGAACTTTTCACAAAGTTAACACACTTGTATAACCACCACTCATATCAAGAGGTGGGATATTGCCTAAGCGGCTTCCTAGAAGCGCCACCTAATTGCTCGCAGTAATTGTCCCCAAAGCTAACCACGGTCTTCACATTTTACCTCCGATTACTTTTGCCTATTCTTGCCTTTATGTGAGAGAAATAAAATAATACATATGTTTTGTTCCTTGGTTCTTTCATTCAATGTTATGTTTGTGAGATTCATCTGTGTTGTCTCATATAGCTGTGCTCATTCTCGTCTGCTGTCCGGTAATCCAGTGTACACATATACCATACTTTATCTACCCTTCATGAACATTTGGGTTGCTTCTAGTTTTTACAAATGTGGCTCTAATATTCATGCTTTTTTTTTTGGTGCAGATATATATAAATGTCTGTTGGGTGTATAGAAGGGAGAGGAATTGCAGGGTGACACTGTGTGCATTTGTTCAGCCTTAGTACATATTGGTTGTGATAGTTCGTACTACCACCAGCAGTGTATGAGAAGTCAGTTTGTATGTTCTCCAACACTTGGTATTGTCCATTCTTTTAATTTTAGTAATTCTGATGGGTATTTAGTTCAGTGTGGTTTGAATTTGCTACTCCCCAATGACAGGTAACATGCAGAGGTAGAGCTTCTCTGCATGTGTTCATTGACTATTTGTGTTTGTTTTTTGTAGAAATGAGGTCTCGCTATGTTGCCCAGGCTGATCTCAAACTCCTGACTTCAAGCAATGCTTCTGCCTCGGCCTCCCAAAGTGCTGGGATTATAGGCGTGAGCTACCACACCTGGCCTCCATTGGCCGTTTGGATGTTGTTTTTGTGAAATGATTGTCTTTGGCCCATTTTTCCTTTGGGTTGTCTGTTTTGTTTCTTATTGATCTGAAGGAGTTCTTTATATGTTCTGAGTACATATGTGTATGGTCGATTGTTTTTAGGCTCTTGTGTTTGCCTTTTCACTCTCTCAGTGGTATCTTTTGATAAGCAGAAGTTTTAAATTTTTAATGTAACCCAGTTGATCAATTGTTTCAGTAATGTTTAATGCTTGTGTCCTGTTTAAGAAATCTGCTAGGCCAAGTTCATGAAGGTATTATCCTATATTGTCTGGTAAAAACTTTAATTATCTTCCATCTGAAATTGTTTCATTTATGGTGTGAAATGGGGGCCAATATTCCTATTTTTTTTGTTGTTTAGTATATGAATATCCAGTTAACCTGCATACTTTATTAAAAGGACCATCCTTTCCCCAGTGCACCGCATTGTCATCTCTGTCAAGCGACTATAAAGGTATGGGTCTGTTTCTGGACTCTCTTCTGCTCTGTTGATGTTTTAGTTATTGTTGCACAAATAGCACACTGTCTGAATTACCATAGATGTAGTCTGTCTTGATATCTGGTAATTTAAGTCCTCCACCTTTATTCTTCAAGATTTCCTTAGCTAGCCTTGGCCCTTTTTACTTTCAGATAAATTTTAAAGTCCATTCGGCAATCTTGCCCCCCAAAATGTGCTGGGATTTTAATTGGTATTGCGTTTAATCTATAGACCAATGTGGGGAGAAATGACATCTTTTTAATATTGGCCTTATAATCCATGATCACAAAATAGCCTTTCATTTATTTAGATCTTCTTTAATTTGTCTTAATATTTTTCAGTTTCCTGCATATAGGTCTTATACATCTCTTAATTAGATTTATTCATAGGTATTTGATTTTTTTGATGCCATTATAAATTATATCTTTTAAAAAATAAGTTATATAATTGTTTATTACTAGTATTATAGAGATAGAATTGATTTTTTGCATATTCATCTTGCCAAATTTATTTATAGGAATAATACTTGTTTTTTCTCTGTGTGCATGGTTATGTCTGCAAATAATGAGTTTCTTTTTTTCTTAAGTGCTATAACCATTGTTATTTTTCTTTCCTTATTGCACTGGCTAAGATCTGTAGTACA
Source organism: Microcebus murinus (assembly GCF_040939455.1). Classification (NCBI taxonomy): domain Eukaryota; kingdom Metazoa; phylum Chordata; class Mammalia; order Primates; family Cheirogaleidae; genus Microcebus; species Microcebus murinus. Next base: position 9,991,413 of record NC_134107.1, read on the forward strand.
GTGTAGAATACAATAGGTGTCTTTGTCTTGCTCCCAGCATCAGGGGGAAATCTTTCACTGTTTCCACCCTTGTGTGATAATTAACTGTAGGGTTTTTGTAGATATTCTTTATCAAAATATAAAAATTCTCCTCTAAGTTTGAATTTTTAAAAATCATGAGTGGGTATTAAATTTAAATTTCTTTTTTTCTTTTTTTTTTTTTTTTGAGACAGAGTCTTGCTATGTTGCCCAGGCTAGAGTGAGTGCCATGGCATCAGCCTAGCTCACAGCAACCTCAAACTCCTGGGCTTAAGCAATCCTCCTGCCTCAGCCTCCCAAGTAGCTGGGACTACAGGCATGCACCACCATATCCGGCTAATTTTTTTCTATATGTATATTAGTTGGCCAATTGATTTCTTTCTATTTATAGTAGAGACGGGGTCTCGCTCTTGCTCAGGCTGGTTTCGAACTCCTGACCTCAAGCAATCTGCCCGCCTCATCTTCCCAAAATGCTAGGATTATAGGTGTGAGCCCCCTCATCCGGCCTAAATTTAAATTTCTTAAATGTGTTTTCTGCATCTTTTGAAATAGGTGATTTTTCTGTTATGTGATGATTTAACTTTTATTTGCAATTCTAGAACAATTCTAACTTGATTTCAATGAATTCTTTTGCTAGATTATATTTGTTAATATTTTGTTTAGGATTATGGCATCTATACTTATAAGAGAGATTGACTTGTAATTTTATTTCTTGTATTGTCCTTGCTAGGTGTTGGTATCAGGGTTATGCTGGTCTTTAAAGTGTTCCTTGTTTTTCTGTTCCCTAGTAAAGTTCCTGTGAAATTGGTGTTTTCGTTCTTAAATGTTTAGAAGAATTGGCAAAACCAGATGGTATAGAATTTTCTTTGTGAAAAGGAAAAATTTCAGAATTAATTTTGTAAGTAGAAATGAGATTTTTAGTATTTCTTTGTGTGTCTGTTTAGGTCAGGCATTTTTTTCCCCTAGCGATTTGATCAGGCTGCCCATACCTTCCAATTTGTCAGTATACAATGGGTGATAATGTCCTTATTATGTTCAGCGATGTCCCCTTTAATAATTCTTGGTGCTGGTAATTCCTGCTTTGTCTTGTTTTCTTAATCAATCTTGTAAGGAGTTTGTCATTTTTTAAAGTTCTTTCAAAGAACCAACTTTTTCTAGTTTCTTGAGTAGATAATTTATTTTAGCCTTTCTTTTTTTCTAATATATGTATTTAAGGCTGTAAGTTTCCTTCTAAGCACACTTTTAGTTGCATACCACAGTTTTGATAAGTCAAATTGTCATTATCATCTATGTAAAAATTTTTCTAATTTTCACTGCAGTATCTTTATTCAAAAATATTTTGGAAGTATATGTCTTAACTTTCCAGTGTTTGGGAGTGGATTTTCTAGAGTTATCTTTTTATTGATTTCTAGCTTAATTCCATTAGTTACCTAAATATACTCAGCATTATTTCAATCCTTTGAAATGTGTTGACTTGCCTGATAGTCCAGCATATATTTAGTATTGTTAAATTTGTTAAATGTTTCCTGGGCACTTAAAAATAATATATATTTATGGGAATGCAGTATTTGATATTTATCAGTTATTTCAACTTTGCTAATCATGTAATTCAGATTCTAGTAGCCACATTAACAGATACAGGATACATTTTATTTTATTATTTATTTATTTATTTAGAGACAGGGTTTCTCTCTGTCACCCTTGGTAGAGTGCAGTGGCATCATCATAGCTCACTGCAACCTTAAACTTCTGGGCTCAAGTTATCCTCCTGCTTCAGCCTCCCAAGTAGCTGGGGCTACAGACACATGGCACCACAACTGGCTAATTTTTTCTGTTTTTGGTAGAGATAGGGTCTTGCTCTTGATCAGGTTGGTCTGGAACTCTCGAGCTCAAGCAGTCCTCCCGCCTTGGCCTCCCAGAGCACTAGGATTACAGGCGTGAGCCACCACGTTGCCAGCCCAGGATGCATTTTAAATTTAAGCCTGATTTAGTACCTTTACTGCTTTCCAGGCACTTTCCTGGAAAGTGCTATTTCCTGAGACACTGCTGTTTCCTGAGACACTTGAACTGCATTTAACTCCCTCCCACCTTTTATGTCATTGTTTTATACTGTCATTTTTAATACATTTTAATTTTAGATATGTTTTTGGCATTATCAGTTTTTTTTTTTTTTTTTTTTGAGACAGAGTCTCGCTTTGTTGCCCAGGCTAGAGTGAGTGCCGTGGCGTCAGCCTAGCTCACAGCAACCTCAAACTCCTGGGCTCGAGTGATCCTTCTGCCTCAGCCTCCCCACATTATCAGTTTTATACAGCTAATATTTATTTAGATTTATCCTCATAGTTACCCTTTTTGTTGCTTTTCATTCCTTATTACTTTTTCATGTTTCTGCCAGAGATTATTTTTCTTTTCCCAGAAGAACTTTCTTTAATATTGTTTTTAGTTCTTATCCATGGGTGATGAATTGTCATTTTTGTTTGTCTGAAAAGTCTTTGTGTTCACTTTTGTAGAATGATTTTGCTAGGTATAGAATTCAAGTTATTTTCTTTCACCATTTTATAGCTATCTGTCCATTATTTTCTGGCTTCATTTTTCTTGAAAAAGGCAGTACATTTTTCCTCCGGTTGCTTTTAACATATTCTTTTTGCCTTAGGCATCAGCAAAGCTACTGTTCTTCATTGTATCAGTGGATTGATTTCTAATTAGTTTTGGAAAAGTTTGAACTATTCTCTCTGTAAATATTCCTTATTCCCCATTCTATCTTTCCTCCACTCTGAGGTTCTTCATTTGTATGCACATTAGACCTTTCTTACCATGTCTTACACATCTTTTATGCTCATTTCTATATTTTCTAGGCTTTCTGTGTATATCTGTGTAGATATTTTTTTTACTAACTTATCTTCCAATTCACTGATCCTCTCTTCAGCTGTTAATCTGCTGTTTAGCCCATCACTTGAGTTCTTAATTTCAGTTACTGTATTTTTCAGTTCTAGAATCTGTTTGATTCTTTCTAATATTCTGGTTCTCCAGTGAAATTTTTCTTTTTGTCAAGTATATTTTCGAACAGTTGAAGTTTACATCAGATAACAGCAGTATATGGGTCATGTCCTGGTCTGTTTCTGTTTGTTTTTCTTTTTTCTTTTGGTCCTGTTTGTTGATATGCCCATTTTCATTTTTTAATTGAGTGTTAGATATTATGTATTAAAATCTGGAGGTGGTAGGTGATACTATCTTCCTTAAGGGAGTTTCCTTTTATTATTTGACACACTCTTAGGGTAGGGACAGATCTTCTCAGCTCAGTCAGGGACTGAGTGACTTGAAGCTAGGATTCAGTCTTGTAAACCTCACCTTAAGCTGCCTTTATCCCCAACCCCCACCCCAAAGTGTTTCCCAGGATTCCTCCTCCTTGGCAGGTCCTGAAGCCCAATTTTTGTCTCCCTAACACCATGAGACTACTGAAAATTCAGCTTCTCGGCCAGGTTTTGCAGAGTGCTGGGCTCATTTTCTGTGTCTCCCTTTTCTCTGGGATCTTGGCCCCTGAATTCCTAGCTGTCCAGCCTATACTCCAGCTTCGTCTTCCCATCCCCCGTGAAGCCATCCAAAGCTCCATTAGCCACTACTTTCTGCTGTGTTTTCCCTCTACCGTATCAGTGCACTGCCCCAAATCCTTCCGAATTGTCATATGCCCTGAGGGAAAAAGTGGGGCTCTCTGTGGGCTTCCTTTTTGTTTGGAATCTTGGCCTGCCTATTGTGGCTGCCTAGCTATCGCTTTGATGCCTGCAAAAAGACTTTAAAAATGTGTTCAACTTTTCTAGTTCTTGGTGGGTTGATGTTCTACAAGCTACCCATGTTTATAACTGGAAGTGGATTTAAAAACCTGGTGTGCTCTCTTCATCTGTAGAAACATATAAAAGTCATAATAAATATATTGGTCATCATTATTTGATATGGGAAGGGTTTGTGATGACAAATCTGATAGTGGCAAAGAAGGCTAGGGAGGTGAGAGAGGTTATGTGGTTAACACCACATAACCTTAGATGTGATTAGACACCACAGATAGATACCACAGATAGATTCTGTGAATCTATCACACATGAGTTTTCTTTTTGACTGTTTTTAAAAATTACTGCTTTTAGGTTTCCCTCTAATTTCACTTTAAAGTTTCTTTCTTTCTTTCTTTTTTTTTTTTTTTGAGACAAAGTCTCTCTCTGTTGCCCTAGGTGGAGTGCAATGGCGTGATCATAGCTCACCGCAATCTCAAACTCCTGGGCTCAAGTGATCCTCCTGCCTCAGCCTCCAGAGTAGCTGGGACCACCGTGCCCACTAATTTTTTATGGTTTTGGTAGAGGCAGGGTCTTGCTCTGGTTCCATCTCCTCTCAAAACTCCTGAGCTCTATCCTCAGCCTCAGCCTCCTTAGCCAGGGCCCAGGCCTCCACTTTAAAGTTTCAACTGCTTTTTCAAATGCAGATTTTATTCTAAACTGTAGTGTTGTGATTTTACTGTCTTTAAAAGACCTCTCACTTGGAGAACTCTAGCATATAAGACCTAGAAAAGAGAATATGTTCCAGTTGAGTTGTGGGTGGGGCCTCAAAGTTTGCCTGTGTCTCTCTCAGTCTGTTAGTCCTTCGGACAGGGGTAGAGAGCTCAGAATATTCTTAAGGAATGATGTCTTCAAATCAAAATTTAATGAAAAATAAATCTACCTGTGTCAGTTGTGTTCCTTGTCAAAATTAAACAACAGTGGGCCCGGCGCGGTGGCTCACGCTTGTAATCCTAGCACTCTGGGAGGCGGAGGCCGGTGGATTGCTCCAGGTCAGGAGTTCAGAACCAGCCTGAGCAAGAGTGAGACCCCGTCTCTACTATAAATAGAAACAAATTAATTGGCCAACTAATATATAGAGGAAAAAATTAGCCGGGCATGGTGGCGCATGCCTATAGTCCCAGCTACTTGGGAGGCTGAGGCAGGAGGATTGCTTGAGCCCAGGAGTTTGAGGTTGCTGTGAGCTAGGCTGACGCCATGGCACTCACTCTAACCTGGGCAACAAAGCGAGACTCTGTCTCAAAAAAATAAAAAATAAAAAATTAAACAGTAGTGGTATAAAATGCGCTGGCTGGATTGGAAAGGGAAGAAAGCACATGCGCAGCCTGGGCAGGAGGCTGTTTCTGCAGTGTGGGCATGAAGTGTTACTAGCCCAAACTAGGGTGCTAGACTACAAGGGGAGGAGCATTAGCAAAGAAAAACCTGACAGAGTGGGGTGAAAGATGCCAGAGTAAAGCCTGGGGGAGGGATGGGGAGACAGGAGATGCTGACAATAGCAGCACACTAAACACTGCGTGGGGCCATGCCACAAAGCATTATCTGGCCCCAAATGTCAGGAGTGCTGGAGGTTGAAAAATTCTGGTATAAAAAATCACAAGCTTTTCTCAGTTACTGCTATAATGCAAAGTTGGCTACAGCAATTTACTGTAATTTAATTGTTAAGTACCACCAGTAGGATTTATTCTATTACTTGCTAAACTCAAGTTAGCAAAATAAATTAATCCAAAATAAGCAAAATTAGTTAAAGGACTCTTCCCTGAGGGTAGATACTAATAACTACTCCTTGAGTTTAGATGGTGTCCCCTGCAATGTTGTTTTTTTATAGTAGTTGGTAAAACCCCTTTTAAAATACCATGCTTATTTTCATGGCTTTTAGTTTATGAAACAGTTAAATATATCCTTTAAAAATACTGTTGGACCATTTATGTCTTCTCTCTTTGCACACACTCACTTTGCCATTTTTTTGAAAGCAGCCCTGTCTTGCCTTCCTCTGTTTCTCCATACCTTTTTTAAAAAATATATAATATTAATAAATAGAGACAGAGTCCCTCTATGTTGTCCAGGCTGATCTAGAACTCCTGTCCTCAAGTGATCCTCCCATTTTGGCCTCCCACGGTGCTGGGATTACAGGCCTGAGCCTCTGTGGCTGACCTGTTTTTGTGTTTCTCTATACCTCTTAGTCATCAGCAAGGTGACAGAACCACCCCTTCTGTTATTGAGCCCTGTGTGACTATCAGTCCTCTGTGCAGACAGACTCCTTGCCCTCAGAGGGCTTACTTAATACTAAACCTGCTTGAGACAAAGGCGGCTTGTGAATGACAGAACGAAATGGTTAAAAGGAAAGCCATGACCTTGGTCAAGTGTGGCTGGCTGCCTAATACATTGTCGTCCAGGAAGGCAGGGCTTTCTGAGGGGATCGCTCTTGAGCCGAGATCTGAAGGCTGAGATGAGCCGCTGTGAGAGCTGTCTCAGAAGTGGGGCTACCTGGGCCAAGGTAAGGAAGGACTTAGCTGGTGCAAGGCTGGGGACTGGGCCATTGTTCCTGGACCTGGAGGGAGGAGTGGAACAAGGTGAGGTTGGCCAGGTAGGCTGGGATGAGATCAGACAGAACCTTGCACGGGTAAGAGTTAAGAGTTGTTTGTTTTTGTTTTAAGTACCTTGCGGCCTCAGTGGGAGAGAGTGACATGATTTGGTTGAGTTTTTAAAAGATCATACTATGTGGATAATGGGTTGGAGGTAGAGGCAAGAAATCCACAAGAGTGGGTTTCTACTTGGATAGAAATCATTGGTTAGAATGCTCACCTTTTTTTTTTTTTAGACAGGGTCTTGCACAGTCATCCAGGGCCATCCCACAAGGAACAGAATGATATATATATTTTAATATTATATACATAAATACATACTGCCGTAATGCAGTATACATAATGTGTTACATATATGTGAATAATGTGTACATTATTAAGTATTCTGAGTGCCTGTTGTGTGTCAGGCACTGTTCTAGGTGCCGAATATTCAATTTGTAGTAAGGGTTATATAGCCTACATATTTTTTTAGTTGTGTAAAGAGATGGGGGAGGAAGTTGTGGTGTTTGGTTTGAGCAGGTGAAATGCATGGATGGTGCAATGTGGGAATGCTTTCCATATTCCGTCTGTGTTTGTGTGGGGAGAGCTCAGGGAGGGGGTTTTCCTGGGAGTTTCAGCTACCCAGGATACTCCTTCACTCTCTCAGCTCTGCCTCACAGATGCCTAGCCTGCATGTCACGTTGTGTACTTCCATTCGGATGGCTGCCAGTCTCCTTAACTTCAACATTGGCCAAAACCGTCTTTCCCCAGATCTGTCCCTCCTCTTGTGGATGGTACAGTTTTCTCCCTAGTCAGGTAGGCCAGAAGCTAAGGAGATATCCATCTTTCTTTTCTGCACTAACTGTGCCCTGCCCGTCTCCAGGTCCTGTGAATAGACCTCCCCACTCCTTAGAGGTGACCTCTGAGGCCCACTGGCCAGACTGGACCCTCTAGTGGCCTTCTTGCAGTTCCATAGCTCCCTCCAGTTCATAACCCCTTGCTGCAGCATGATCTTAAAATACAAATCTGATTGCTTTTCCTTTGCTTGAAATGCTTTAGCTCTCCATCTCCCTTCAGGCTGAAGCCAGACTCCAGTCTCTTCCCATCTTTCCTGGTCTGGTCTCTCCCCAGCTGTAGTTAGTTCCCATGTGCAGATTCCTCATTTTCTTACAGCTTCTTTGTAAATATGCTGTTCTTTCAGATTAGGCCTCTCTTATCTTGTCTTCTGCTTGCTGACTCTTGCTAGCTACAGCTGAGTAATGTGGTGCACATCATTTAGAGAACCAGTTTTGCCCTGTGTCTAAAGATCTTCAAAAATGCTCACATTCTGACACAGCAGTTTGACTTCTGCTAAGGAAACGATTCTTATCTGGAAGAGACATCATGCATAATGATGTTCACCCCAAAAACTTGTATATCTGCACTTTTTATTGGTTAGACAATGATAGGAGTTAAAGTACAAATATGTGCGAAGTAAATTCTCATTGCACTGTGTGGTCGAGCATCTCTACTGCATTCCTGCCTTGTCCATCTCTCCCCTGCTTTTAGCGTCACTTGGAGAGGCTTCCAGGGCCCGGTGGTCTCATTCTTGGTGGTATGAAGTGGGGCCACCTGGCTGAGGTGGAGATTGCAGACCCCACCTCTGGCTTTCTCTGCAATTGCTTGTTCCCCAGTGACTTTCAACCAACTAGTTTTAGCCTCTGTTAGTGTCCTCTGCCCAAATTAATTGTGATGTTGAAAGTTGCAAAGTGGCAGTTTTTCCAACTGTCTATCCTTCTACCTAAATAAGAGTATTCTCCTTTGTTCTCTTTCTGTCTTCTCAATCTCTGTAGACACTTGGATGTGTATTTATTCAGCGTATTACACTCAGTCATCATTCCTTGGATGTTCACACTGTCCCCTTCAGATGGGCTCCTCTGTCCTTTTGCCAAGACCCCATTAGTTTTGAGTGCTTCATTACTTCCTGGCGCAGAAATCCGTCCCAGGCCCACTTGTGCTTTTCCTGACTCAGATCTGAAATCATTCCTCTGGAGAGCCCTGGTTCTTTTCAGTGGGAAAGTGATACTTAGAAATCAGTATTTGGGAGCTAGATGTACTCATTGTCATAGGAGTTAACATCTGTCATTGGACAGAGCTAGGAAAAAGTTCAGAAAAAGAAAAACTCCAGTTTCATTTGATATTACTTGATAAATTAAAAATTAGTTTTTTTCTTAATTTATTTTATATTTATTTTCTTACACTCATCTTGATTTATTTTCTTTATCCTGTGATATACCTGAAATGGTTTCAATATTTTGATACCCTGTTCTTATAATCAACCTTTTGAGTGAAGTTTTAGGATTTCTTAGCAATTCTTTTGGATTTTAGAATTAATATCTCTTAAGAATATGCAGTTAGGATTATGAATATTCAAGCAACTTGATATAACCACACAGATAAAGTAATTATCAATTTGATATACCATTAGCTTCATTTGTTACTGTTTATTCTTTCAGGGTTTACATTTTTCTTTTTAGGTTTAATATTTTTCAGATACATGAAATATTTACATGGTTCAAAAGACAGTACTGTATAAAAATGTATCCTCAAAAGTCTTACTCCCAGCCCTGCTCCACCCAGCCCTTCTAGGTGGTGTGATCACGTGTCCCGGGTTATAGGGGACAGTCTTGGGTTTTGCCTTTTATCCTGGAGCAATTAGTGATAGTGCCCTCTTTCACTCTCAGAAATGAAGCGTAGCTAGAGCTTTGTTGGCGCCTGCTAATGCTAATTTAGAGATGTGGACAAAATGTTTCCACTTTGTAGATTTTTTCCCCTGTAGCTAAAAATGAGCACTTGGCTGAATCCTGCAGACTTTTGGATTGTGGTTCTCTTGGCAGGGAGATCCACTCATGGAGTTCATACTCTTGCCTTTCACAGAGTCTCATTCTTATTCGGAGGAGGAAATTTCATTTTGCTCTGAAAATAAATTTGGAAGCTTGAAGCATATCCTGCATTTCCGAGTTTTTCTGTGCTGCAAATGGGTTAATTATCCTTCCTGCTGTAGTTTTAAACCTTTGCCAGTACTAACAGAAAAATTGATTTCAAGTAGCAGCATGCTGAATTTGTTGAATCATGTGTAGAAAAGTTAAAGTTTTACTTGAGACTAATCAATACTTCTGAGCGATTGTTCTCTCTTGCAATCTTAAGATGATGTTAAGAAGCCAGAGCAGTCTCTTCCTTCTAGGTTAAAAATAGTTGATGCAGGAAAATGTGAATGACAGGTGAGGTCATCATAGTGTCTTATGTACCCTAAAATAGACAAATGTGGTAGGCTAATGTTGTTTTGAATAGTCTGAGTATTAATGTGAATAGTCTGGTGTGGTATTTCTTTTCATGCAAATTAAAATATAAAGGACTTCATTTGTGACTGAATGTGAAATGCAGTTGACATAAAGGTTTAAAGAAGTTCTGTGTAGGATCTGACTTGCTGTGTCATGGCTCAGCTTCTTCGCCTCCACCACAGACGCCGGTGTGTTCACGTCAAAGGGAGGCTGTCATTCTTCTTGCTGTTTGAAGGCGTTTTACAAAAAATAATTCGTTTCCTTTTCTCCATTCCTTTTTGTGATTGACGGAGACCTACCGACTGGAATGAATGGTTTAAAAGCAGGTCATACGCAGTGTGCATCACCACCCCTCTTGTCTGTCTCTGTAGGCATGTTGCGCCCCACCCTCTGCCCTGGCCAAGGTGAGTGAGTGGCGAGGATGGGGAAGAAAGCCGTCTGTCCCTGCAGAGCGCGGCCTTGGAGTCTGCTGGACGTGGGTGCCACTTACCTCTGTCAGGTTCCCTCGTATCTCTGAGCCTTCAGTTTTCTCATCAGCAAATTAGGGATCACAATTATTTGGGGTTATTTGGGGGCAAATATTTATTGTGTGTCTACCGTATGTTAGGTACTGTCACGGGGCTGGGTATATGGATGTTTGAAAGAGTAAATGAAGGCCGGGCGCGGTGGCTCACGCCTGTAATCCTAGCACTTTGGGAGGCCGAGGCGGGCGGATTGCTCAAGGTCAGGAGTTCGAAACCAGCCTGAGCGAGACCCCGTCTCTACCAAAAATAGAAATAAATTAATTGACCAACTAAAAATATATATACAAAAAATTAGCTGGGCATGGTGGCGCATGCCTGTAGTCCCAGCTACTCGGGAGGCTGAGGCAGTAGGATCGCTGAGCCCCGGAGATTGAGGTTGCTGTGAGCCAAGCTGACGCCACGGCACTCACTCTAGCCTGGGCAACAAAGTGAGACTCTGTCTCAAAAAAAAAAAAGAAAGAGTAAATGAGATAATAGTTAATGTTTATTGCTTCTAATCCTCGTTATAGGAATGATCTCACTGAAGTCTCATTACAGGACTATAAAGCAGGGTACTGTTATGTACCCCATTTTATAGGTGAAGATGTTGAGGCACTGAGAGGTTGGGAAACTTGCTCAGAATCCCATAGATATTAAGTGGTAGAGTCTGTAATTGAACCCAGGAAGTCTGACTTCAGAGTTCTTTACCTGCCTGGGCGAAATAGCAAGACTCGTGTCTACAACAAAATAGAAAAATTAGCCAGAAATGGTGGTATGAGCCTGTAGTCCCAGCTACTTGGGAGGCTGAGGTGGGAGGATCATTGAGCCCGGGAGTTTGAGGTTACAGTGAGTGATGATCACACTACTGCACTCCAGCCTCAGCGACAGCAAATCCCATTTCTTTAAGAAAAAAAAAGAGTCCCTGGTATTTAACGAGCATTCAGTAAATGTTAGCCATTATTCTGATAGTCATTACTGAATGGGGCAATGAAGTTTGGTTATGGTGAAGAATGCTTCTTTGTGATTCCCAAAGTTAGTTGTGAAGAGTAGAAAAAAGAGAGAAATTAAAAAGAAGGTGCAAACCGATACAGAAATGCGTGGTGTCCACAGTGACAGTCTCTACTTCCACCCGTGTGTCCACGGTGGGGGCTGTTATCTGAAAGATGTGTTCCCACTCGTCATGTGCGTTCCCACTTTTTGCTGAGATTCTAGGTTTTGAAAGCACAGCTAATGAGTAAATCAGCATGCTAAGTCAAGGGGCTTAGTTATAAATTCCCTGTGTGATTTGTAAATTATGGTAAGGATTTTGACTAGGTTACAACGTCTCTGAGAGGGCAGGAGAACCAGGCCTGGAGGCCACAGGGTCATGTCCTGCTGCAAAACGGTCTGGCGAAGCTGCCTGTCCTGGAAACTGCACCCTGTGCACCTTTGGCCCTGTCTGTGGATGAAATGACTGCCTGTGGACACCGGCTTAGCCAGGCCCTGCTTTCCCAAAGTCTGGACTCTGAGGGTGTCATCCGCAGATGCAGGAGAGGCTCACAGAACAAGTGGCTCTTCTGGGCCACTTGCTGTTCCTCATGAGTGGACCATTTCCCCACCACAGGAAGGGGGCTCAGATGCTCGGTGGCCAGAACGTATGACAGATGGCAACAGTATGACGAAAGTTATTGACAGTTACGCCTATAAAACTGAAGAAAGCAGTTTAGCATTTACTTACATGGCAAGTGGTAATGCCACTTCCCAGTTGGAATTACCAGGAAAAATTGCCATGTGACTCTCCTTTCTGCCCTAACTTTCCTGTAGAAAGATAAAAGAACACATATGAAGCGAAAATCCAAATTATGTGTTTAGACTTCTGTCCTTCCATCAGCTTTTCTGCAATATCGCTGCCCTTCTTATTTTTATTCCTATGCCTGATCTGTATTCCATTTCAGTGAGAAAGAGTAGGAGAGAGTTGCACAAACAAGAAACGTTGCCTTTCTGGTGTGTGTATAGTAGGGTGCCTGATAGTCACCTGATTGATGGAAAGGCCCTGTAAGAAAAAGTAGTGGGTGGTTAGAATAAAGGTTTTTAAATTGGAAAGAATGTACATTCCAAGGCTGTTTTCTTGTGCAAACCATAGAAATACTTGTTCCCAAAAAAGTTTAACGATGAATTAAGAAGAGATTGCTTGAAAGCAGGTTCCTGTTGCTAGGTTCTGGTTGCTTTTTACAAGCTCTTGAATGCCCAATGCTTTCTTCTGGATGTTTCCTAAACTATATTTTTACTATAACTGATTCTTGTTGAAAGGGCCAGCTGCTGCCAGGAAGTGGTATTTCCTAGACTGTGCCTGAAAGTGTTAATACAATAAGCTTCCAGACCGATGCACCCACTGTGCTGGCCTGAAAACATCAGCTGCTGATCAGAGGGCTTCGCTGGGCTCATGAAGAGATGACTTGGTGTCTCAACTTAGAATGCATGTTTTCCTATGTTTCGAGACACTGTTGGTATTGTTTCCGTTATAAGTTCCTCTTTAAGATTCTCTCGTTGGATGTTTTAGAGTAATAGTACATAAAGAGATATTGACACTTACAATACTAAGTTCAAATCAGTTTAAAAACCGTCAGTAGTTTAGAGGGCAAGTGTCTAGATACAGTTATTCTTTCTTCATTAAACAATTTTACCATTGTCCTTTGTTTAAAGAAACAGGCTCGGGGTAGGCCTTTTGTTAGCTGCAGCTTTAGAATAAAACGTTATCATGATTGTGTTCTTATTCACGTCTCTCTGTATTTGCTGTGCTGCACTGGTGGACATTGGGTTTTTTTCACATTAGGAAAATCTCTGTGGAAAGAATGGAGGGCAAGGGAGCAAAGATGCTGTTCTTGGACAATGACTTTGATTTGCACACAGTGTTGTGCCTGTGACTAAGCAGTGCACTGGCAGCCTCACCTCGGCTCCCTTCTGCAGTCCTCAGCCCGGAGGTTCTTTCCCTTCTGTGGAGTTGCCTGTCTTCACCACGTCTGTGACTCTATAGCAGGCGTCCTCAAACTACGGCCCGTGGGCCACATGCAGGTGTTTTTGCCTGTTTGTTTTTTTACTCCAAAATAAGATATGTGCAGTGTGCATAGGAATTTGTTCATAGTTTTTTTTAAACTATAGTCCAGCTCTCCAACGGTCTGAGGGACAGTGAACTAGCCCCCTGTTTAAAAAGTTTGAGGACCCCTGCTCTAGAGGAACCTCAGCCCTGAATTTTGTAGTGTTGCAGACACAACCACACCTCATGTCCAGAGCCTGGTTTGCCTTTCCTGTGAAGTCAGTGTCTCACTCTGTCCTGGGCCTCCCATCCACACCTTAGTCTGCATTACCCCCACTCCTCTCCTCCTCCAGTGCCGCTCGGCACAGTTCTCTCCTCTCCTCTAACCCCCACGCGCGCCCCTTTTGTGTTCTAGTGTCCAAGCTGGGCCCTCAGCGCCTCGTGCCTATGTGCCAGGCTGTGCCTGTGCTCTCTCCCCTTTCCAGTCCACCCTGCGCACTTTACACTGCCACCAGTTTAAGCTCGGCTGTGGCTTTGGGAATGTTTGCTTAGCACTGATCTCTGCAGAGGGACAAACTCTAAACCTGGTTAGTCTTGCTTTCATGACTCCCTGTTCTGGCTTTCTTCTCCTTCCCCACCCGTTTCCCTCTGGCCAGACGGTCTGTTCACTCTGCCCCTCCCTGCAGCCTGGCCCACGGCATTCCCCCCTCCCAAGTTGCCCCTCAGCCCCTTGCTGGAGGCCAGAGTGCGACCTGCAGGGTCACCCCTCGCAGGCAGGTGCTCTTTCCCTCCCTGCCCTGCTGGGATTCAGGGCCTGGCCCAATCCCCAGAGAGGTCAGGGGCCGATGCCTGTGGCTGATTTTACTTTTTATTCCTTTCATTCTTATTCTAGTTTTTTAAAATGCCACCAGGTTTAAGATGAACACATGAAATATTAGGATTGAGTGTATATCCAGATCAGTCTTGAGTAGGCAAAAGAAAATACAAAAGGATAACCTGGGGGATGTGGCCCGCATGTTCTTTCCATTTAGGGTCATTGGTTGACGATGTCAGCAGTCCCCTGTGTCTTGCTCACTGCCGCGGTGCTATTCTGTTATTTTCTACCTAGCCATTCACCATTCCCCCTACCCTGCATACCCATTTCAAGTCTGGGGTCCTCTGCTCGCCAAATTTCTCATCTTGGCCAAGATATTTTGCCTCTAAGACTGTTTTGCCATCTATAAAATAGGAATACTATTTACTTCCCAATATTATAGGCAGATTTAATGAGAACTAACATAAAGCACCCACCACAGTACCCCACACAAAGTAGGCACTCATTTGCTCTGAGGCATCTGCGTACAAACCCCTTACCACAGCCCCTCCCCAGCACTGTTGGGACTGAGCTAATTCATTCTCTGTGTGGACTAGGTTTTGGTCCTCACCATGGTATCTTCCCCTGAAGATAATACCATCTGCATTGGATTCTGAGTCTCAGGCCACTTATTAACTGAGTGACCTTTGCTGCTCTCTAACCTGCCTGGGTCTGTATTCTGATTTGTAAAATGAGGTAATTATGTTTGCCTTACTGGGTTACTGAGAGAATAAATATAATGAAATATATGAAAGTATTTTGAAAACCATAAAGCATTAAACAAATGCAAAGTTATTGCAGTTAACATCTATGAGTACCTAGCATAGTGCCTTAGAAATTTTTTTTTGTTGTTCAGCAAATGATTTGAATTAATAGGGCTACTCATTCTTATGCTTGTATTTCTATTTACTAAGCTTACCAGAGCCACAGTGAGAACATTCCTAATAAAGTACCTCTAGTAATAGTTTTGCACCTAAACCTCTGACTCATTCTGAGATACCTTCTTGTTAAATTAGAGGGTAATACTGTTTACGACTTAGGGCTCTTGTCAGACTGGTTTGCAAGCCGTAAGCACACAGACCCATGAGAGCTTAAGAAGACTATAGTGCAGTAATATTACCTGTCACAGGTACTATATTACTGAGTTAATTCCATACGTCGTTGTGTGAACACTACACTTTGCTAAATTGTTTGCCAGGGCTTAGGGTTTTGATGGTGATGGGGACAGTTCTCTCCCCTAGGAAGCATGAGTAGACTCGTGAGAGTGCAGTGAAGCGTTGGCAGTGCTGTGGCGCAGGCAGACAGTGTCCAGTGTAGTGCAGGGAAGGAACTGGCCAGGTCGCCCTTGCGGGGGTGCAGAGAGCCTTCTCAGAAGAGGTGGGTGGTGAGTGCAGGCTGTGAGGCTGCATTCAGCATGCAGGAGGTTGGGGCGGGGCCGCAGTGGCTAGAGACTTCCATGGGAGGGCACACACCAGCGCAGGGGGTGTGGGGCAACTGCGCTGGTCCTTGGAAGGGGCATGCTTCCCCAGGGAGGCTGTGGGAGAAGCATCGAGGGCTGTGAGCTCACAGGCAAGTGGGTGGTGAGGCTGGAAGTGAGTTCCCTGAGAACCTTCTTGTGGGAGGATGAGGGTGGACAGTAGAGGCTGGACAGACAGAGGGAGGGCACTGCAGCAACAGAGCCGAGAGCTGGGAGATGGGGCACTTGAGACGCTTCCTTGGCTGGCAGTAAATCCTTTCTTTTTATTATTTCCACCAATCAGTTATGCCGTTTTCTGGTAGGCAGTTATGAAAACTGCATGAGAGGGAATCAAAAGCCTTTACAAGTCCAGTTATATTTATTACATTCAGCCTTAACTATATGGTCGTAAACACTAGAGCATTTGTGTTTCTCTAACTGTCAGCAGAATATCAGGACCTGTAAATGTAGCCGTGGACACTGTGGACCCTCTTTCTTTAGCTTGTGTTCGTATTTATTAAGCATAATAGAGCTTCGAGAGGAAACCCCTCATAAAGAACCTTTCAGATACTTTCATACTTAGACCTTTGATTCATCCTGAAATACCTGCTTATCAATTAGCTCCCCATCTTTGACGTGATGTTACCTAAACCATGTCAGAGACTAAAAGGAAAGCAGCCTGCCCAGTTCTCCTTGGCCTTGTGCCTGCTGAGGGTTGAGTTTCCCGCTGTGGTCCCGCATCTGTGAAGGTGGCGGCTAGCACTTTGTGTCAGTGTTCCCGCGCTCCTTCAGAACCGCGTTGTGCGCTAGACCCCAGTCCGCGGCAGCGCTGGGCACCCTGTTGCACGTCAGGCTGCTGCTCTCAGTAGCACTTGGTCTAGCGCTGCGCACCCAGTCCTGTCTGCAGAACCTTTCTGTGCACTTGTGCTTGACGAAGAACCTTGGAAAGTGAGGTCAGAATGCTCACATGTCTGGACATTTCCAATTTAACAGCATGGGAATAGTTTTGCAGATTGCTTAATCACATGTGAAAGAGTTGATTGTGGCATTCTTCGCAGAATCGATGTGCTCATAAGAACTCATGACAAGCCTGAAAAATGCTAACTAAAATTGGAACTGAATCAGAGAAGCCTTGTGCAAACCCTAAGGTTTTTAAAGAGAATTGCTAACCTGTAAACTGTGAAGCAGTTTCTGAGTGGTGGCAGTGTGATATTATGACATAATAAGAAATACATATTTGGGCTAGTCATAGTGGCTCCTGCCTATAATCCCAGCACTTTGGGAGGCTGAAGTGAGAGGATCTCTTGAGCTCCTTTCAAGGAATTTGAGGTTACAGTGCCACTGCACTCTAGCCTGGGTGACAGAGTGAGACCTGTCTCTAAAAAATATATATATATACACAGACACATGTACATACACAACAGATATCCTTTGACTCAGAGATTCTAAGATTTTTATCGTACGGAGATACTTGTCACATGTGCAGAATGATGTATGTACAGGGTTGTTCCTTGCCATGTTATTTGTAATAGCAAAAGATTGGAAGCAGGAACATAAACGTCCATCAACAGGCGAACAATTAAATGATGGCATTTGTATTCAGTGATACTCTGTGCTTCTGTAGAAAGGGAGGAGGACATTATGAACTGATAGGGAAACACCTTCAGGTTATATATCCTTAACTGAAGAAAAACAAGGGGGAAGGAATATATTTATTCATATATGCATTTTTTAAAACTCTGGGTAAACGAGAAACCCATAACTTAGCTTTAGTTACCTACCATGCAGAAGAATGAACAGGGCTGGAAGGTAGACTTTTATATGTATACCTTTTTTAGCAATCCAAAAAAATTAAATAATTTTTATAAAGATTTGTGCAAAAAAAGAAAATGATGTGTCATAAGCCCCTTTCCCTTACTGCTATCACTGTTGTTAAAGCTTGTTAGGACCAAAACATGCCTGTAGACATATGGGTTATACACTGTCCTACTGATGGCTTTAGACTGTCAAGTTCAAATAGGCATTTTCTGATTTCATACTTTGAAGACATGATTCAGTAATTTCTTGGCACCTGCATAGATCTATGAAATGAGATATTTAAAAATGAAAAATATTTTATACTCCTGTAACCGTGAACTATGTCAACAATCACATACTTGCTTTATTGGAAGTTTGAGGAATACTATAAATATAAACTGGATGTCAGTGTACTTCAAATTTTTATTTTCTGGTGTTTTTAATTTATCTGAATCTCTTTTAAGCTAATTTTTTTTTTTTTAATGTGACTGCGGAAGGCTGTCATGCCTATTTGAATCAAGGGTTTCTGCCCTCTGTTAGTTCATTCTCCCCCTCCTCTCAAGCTGAGTTAAATTTTTTTTTTTGTTAGAGATGGGGGTCTAGCTCTATCACCCAGGCTGGATTGCAGTGGATGGATCATAGCTCACTGCAGCCTCAAACTCCTGGGCTCAAGTGAGCCTCCTGCTTCAGCCTCCCAAGTAGGTGGGACTGCAGGTGCACATCACCTCACTGGCTAGTTTTATTTTTTTATTTTTTGTAGAGACGGGGATCCTGCTGTGTTGCCCAGGTTGGTCTTGAACTCCTAGCCTCAAGCAGTCCTCCCACATCAGCCTCCCAAAGTGCTAGGATTACAGGTGTCAGCCATTGTGCCCAGTAAAAAATTTAATTAGAATGCTTTTTTTTTTCTTTTTCACTAATAATATATACTTGAATTCTGAAATATATGAAAGATACATTCACACTAATATTTCAGGTTGCTTTGAAACATACATGCTAATATTTCAAATTGTTTTGCTTAATCTAAGGAATGGTTTGTGTTTTAAGTACTAAAATCCTAATAACAACCCAAACCAGTTTGGTTTGGCTTTGGTTAATGGGAAGCTAAAATAAATAAATAAAAGCAAAAACAGTTTGGTTTGCTCTTTAGCAGAAATATAAAAATCCATGAAGCAAAAATTATGAAATCACAGTTTTGCCTAAAAGAAAATGTCTTCCAAAGAAAAAGAAAGAAAAAGGAATGAAGCTGCATCGTGCTGCAACATGGATGATCCTTGAAAATACTGTGTGAAGTGATGAAAGAAGCCAGGCACAAAAGGCCACGTAGTACATGATTCCATTCACAGGAAGTGTGAAAATGGGCAGATCCATGCAGACTGAGCAGATTGGTGGTTGCCAGGGGCTGAGGGCAGAGAGGATTGGGGATGATTGCTAATAGGTGTGAGGATTCCATTTGGGGTGACAAAAATGTTCTGAATTAGATAGTAGTAATGGTGCATAACATTGTAAGTGCTCTAAAAACCACTGAATTGTACACTTTAAAATTAAGATGGTGAATTTTATGTGGCTTTTATCTCAGTAGAAGTTTTAAAACATAAAAGTAGCATGGTCATATTTTTTTATGAATTTGAATCATGTTAATTTAAAATACTGATATAAAATATTCATATCACTATTCAGTTGCTATAAAGTAATAAAACTTCCAAGAGTCAAAAAAGACAGTTAAAGTTTCAAGAATGATAAAATCTCAGAGCTCATGGGCCAGGTGGATTATAAATTGTATTTACATTACTGCTGTCTGGCAGTGCCACTTTAGCTGGTAAACAGACCACATCCTGCATCACGGTTTTCAGGTTGGCCTTTAAGAATGCAGATTTGAAATTAGAAACACACAAAATTCGTCCTCCGTAGTTGCTAAGGCAAAAGTTAGGAGAGTGGCACAATGCATTTTTAACCTGTTCATCCATATATTTAAAGAACAATAAGGGCTCCCCCGCTTTTTTTCTGTTCCACAGGAAAATCGCATTTGGTTTTTGACAGAATAAGTTCAAGCTGCCATTAGCAGTGGTGGTGGGCTCCTCATCGTTTCGCAGACACTGAATGAGTTCCAGGAGACAAGACCAAGCCTGGAGGCCAAGTGTTAGTAACAAGGACCCAGTATTGGGAGAGATGAGAGGATGAGGTCACACAGGCCCTTAGGGTGCTCAGGTTTGTTCATCCCTGAGAAGAGCTTGTGAGTGTAAAGAGGGGCAAGCAGGCCTTGGGCCCTGAGGACGCGGAGGCTGAGCACAGAGACCATTCTGGGAAGAATTCTGTTGGCAAAGGTGAAGGCAGGCGCAGGGTAACCAGGGATCTAGAAAGTTTCCCCTGCTGACAGCCATGAGTGCATGTGTGATCATTTTCCACTTTGTGCGCTGGAATGGTTTTGCTTGAAGAAAATGTTACTATTGAGAACTGAATTGGCCGGGTCTGGTGGCTCACGCCTGTGATCCTAGCACTCGGAGGCCAAGGCGGGAAGGATCGCTTGAGCTCAGGAATTTGAGACCAGCCTGAGCAAGGGTGAGACCCCGTCTCTATTAAAAATAGAAAAAATTAGCCAGGTGTGATGGCGCACCCCTATAGTCCCAGCTACTTGGGGGGCTGAGGCAGGAGGATTGCTTGAACCCAGGAGTTTGAGGTCGCTGTGAGCTGTGATGATGTCACTGCACTCCAGCTAGGGCAACAGAGCAAGACTGTCTCAAAAAAACAAAAAGAAAAAAAACAAACCTGAGTTAATATTTGAAAGTATTAAGTAACTTCATTTTAGTAACATGGCAAAAATCAGCCAGTAAGCCCCATGCCTGTCAGCCACCTGCTTTTGAGGAGCAGAGGGGCAACTGGCAGTTCTGTGGAAGGAGGTTTGTGGGAGCCGCTTTCCTGTTTCAGTGGTCTGGCATGTGGACAGTTTGCTCGTTTTTTTGGTTGTTACAGTTGTGTGTGGGTAGAATGAAGGGAAGGTATGGTTACGCAGGTCTTATAGATTAATAAACCAGAGGGAATAACTCAACTTAAGTGACGTCTTCTATTTGTTTTCAAACACAGAAAGATAGCTTTTAAAAATAGATTCTTCCAGGTTCCACCTCAGAAATGTTGATGCAGGAGAGAGAGGCCCACCTGAGATGCCCAGCTGGTTTCTCATGGCCAGTCTGCACGGCACGCTTCGTGCCAGTGCTGCCCGAGCACCTACCGGTCAGTATGTTTGGCTACAACCAGAGCCTGTGCATGCAGTGTGTAGTTTTTCATAGTAGGCGACATTCAGGGGTGTTCCTTTGGTACCATTGCTGTCATTCAGGCTGTGCACATTGACTGGGTCCCTC
Organism: Microcebus murinus; assembly: GCF_040939455.1. NCBI lineage: Eukaryota > Metazoa > Chordata > Mammalia > Primates > Cheirogaleidae > Microcebus > Microcebus murinus. The sequence goes on from NC_134107.1 coordinate 10,012,105, forward strand.
CTGTGTGCCCAGCAGCCCCCTGCAGACATGGTTTTCTGCCATCCAGTGCTCGAAGTCGTCTAGCAGGAAAGACGGCTGCACTGGGGACCGAAAGTGCAGAATGCGGTGGGTGGATGTGAGTGCCTATCCAGGGGACCTGTCCATGCGTGCAGGAGGCTGAGAAGGCCTCTGCAGGAAATGGCTCCCAAGCTGTGAAGGGAAGGGTGGGTGGAAGCTGGTCAGGGTAGATTGCAGATTCCCAGATGCATGGCAGGGGGACTGCCATGGTATGAAGGGCCCAAAGAGGAACGGAGGACCTGTTGAAGGAGGTGTAGACTTCCTTGCAACTGAGGAGCTGAGGCTGAGGCCAAAGTAACAAGAGAAGCAGGGTCAGAATGTGCAGAGCTGACCCCTCGAGCCCTCGAGCCACTGCCCTGCCATCTCCTGTGCATGGATGGGGAGCTCATTGTGTCACCTTGTAGGACTGGGAGGATTAAACGGGATAATCAGTGTCAAGTGCTGGGAAGTCTGGCAGAGAGTGACTGCTACATTAGTGTTTGTTATTCTCATTACTATTAGAAGGTATTAGAGGAGGTTTGGGCTTGACCTGAAGGGCCCTGGAGAGTTTCAGAAGGATCTTAAGCAGAAAAGTCACAAGGTCTAATTTGTTTCAGATGGTTTGGGGATTGGATTAGAGGGAAGAAGGAATGGAGGCAGGGAAGAGTTAGATAGCATTTATAGTGGACGGAGGAGACACAGTGGCAGGGACTGGAGTGAGCAGGGTGTGGGTGTAGAGAAGTGGATGGTCCCAGAAGACAGGTGCTTGAGGTAGAATTAACAGTCCTCAGCCCTTGGTTACGGTGGTGGGAGAGCAGGGAGGCATGCGCTGTCCGAGTGCCTGACTGGGACAGCCGGATGCTGCTGTCCGCTGAAAAAGGGCGTCGGAGGAGCTGGAGATTGGGCAGGAGGAAGATGAAGAGCTCAGTGTGGGGAACTTGGTTCGAGTAGAGATGTAAAATGGGCAGTGGGACATCACCCGAAGTGGGAGACAGAAGCCGTGACAGAGAGCGGTTAGGCAGGCACCGAGAGCAAGCACAGGGTGAGCAGTGGGAGCAGAGCAGGAGAAGGCAGCATCTGCGGGTAGGGAAGGCGGGGTGAGGGCGGCAGCAAACAGTAAATGGGCGGTGGTGTGGCCAGAGCTCCTTCAGGGGAGCAGTGGAGCTGCAGCGCTGGGCCCACGGCTCAGAACGCAGGAAGCAGAACCGAGGCCTGAGGGACAGGCTCTGGAGGGAGGTTTCTGAACAAGTCATGTGACATTTGCACAATCTATATTCTGGTCATGTCCTTGAGTTTTAACGTTGTTTGAAGGAGGACTACTTTTTTTTAGTACTAAGTAATACCTACTTAAAAATTAAAATAACAAACATATAAATTGTCTCACTTTCAACCCCCTTTCCCAACTATAGTGAGTAACCAGCATCAGCAGTTTGGCGTGCACTTTCTATATTTTATCATCCATCCATCCATCTATCTATCTATCTATCTATCTATCTATCTATCTATCTATCTATCTATCTATCTATCTATCTATCTATCTGCCTGCCTGCCTGCCTGCCTGCCTGCCTGCCTGCCTACCTACCTACCTACCTACCTACCTACCTACCTACCTACCTACCTACCTACCTATCTATCTATCTAATACAGACAAGTATGTGTTTGCTTTTAACCCAAATAGGGTCCTATTAAAATACTGTTCTGTACTATGTTTTTAAAATTCAATATTTATTTAATTGCTTAATGCTAGGTATGACCATACATTTTGTCAACATATATTTCTTATAGAGAAAAGAAATAAGACATATTGGAACTTTATTTTTTATTTTTTTATAGATTTTTTTTTTTTTTTTTGAGACAGAGTCTCTCTTTGTTGTCCAGGCTAGAGTGAGTGCCGTGGCGCCAGCCTAGCTCACAGCAACCTCAAACTCCTGGGCTCAAGCAATCCTTCTACCTCAGCCTCCTGAGTAGCTGGGACTACAGGCATGCGCCACCATGCCCAGCTAATTTTTTTCTATATATATTAGTTGGCCAATTAATTTCTTTCTATTTAGAGTAGAGACGAGGTCTCGCTCTCACTGAGGCTGGTTTCGAACTCCTGACCTCGAGCAATCCGCCCACCTCGGCCTCCCAGAGTGCTAGGATTACAGGCGTGAGCCACCACGCCCAGCCTGGAACTTTAAAAATGTTTATTGTCTCTTGCTTGCAAATAATGCCCAGTGATTGAAAAGCTGGTGCCATTTCAATCACAGCAGCTTTGAGAATTCAGTGAGAAGATGAGACCACGGATCAGAGTAGACAAAAATGTAAAGTTTGGGGTTTTGTTTCCTAGTATCCCTCTGTCTCTCTGCTCCCATCATTAGGATGCAAGATAAGTAGATGGGTAGATAGATGGATGCTTATTAGCGTTCTTTTCGTCACTAGGGTTTCAAAACATGATTTGCTCATTCATTTTAACGTATAAACTTCCAATTTTCTCTTTATTTCAAATTTGACATGCTTTTAAAGCAAGTAGCTTCTACTGACTAAAAATAATGTCAGTCAGTCAGTTTTTCAGGTGGTAACTTCCATTTGCTGAAAATTAGACCCCTGTTCCATTTCTTTACATTTCATGTCCCTAGACTAGGAGGACATAGACTTTTGCCTCCAGTAAAGTTCATTTTCTCCAATTTTTTTATTGTGGTAAAATACACATAGCATAAAGGTTATCATCTTCATCATTTTTAAGTGTTCCGTTCAGTGGCACTAAGCACATTCACAGTGTTGCGCAGCCACTGCAACCATTCATGTCCAGAACTCTTTTTGTCTTGCAAAACTGAAACTCTGTCCTTGTCCCCATTAAACACTAGCTCCCCATCCCCCTCTCCCAGCCCCTGGCAACCACCACTCTACTTTCTGCCTCTATGGATTCAACTACTCTAGGAACCTCACGTAAGTAGAATCCTACAGTATTCAGTCTTGTTTCATTCAGCGTAATGTCCTCACGGTTCACCTGTGTTCTGTTCACATCAGAATTTCCTTCCTTTTTATAGCTGAATAATATTCCATCTAGTGAAGTTTTATTCCAGTTTCAGCAAAGGGTTACATGAAAGATAATTAAAAAATAAAACAGAGCTGTGGATGGAGATTATAGAGAGTAAGAGATGTAAAAATATGACATGTTGTGACCATGTAAAGACAACAGGAAGAGGGTAGGAGAAGGGGTGGGGCCCAGGGACCCATGTGAGGGTAGGGCCGTGAGGCACTACTGTCTCCTGCCTCCTCTCTGGGGGATGCTGTGAGCCATCAAGTGACAGGAAGAGAGAAGGTTTATTGCCTTTGGAGATAAATGTCACCTCTGATCCATAGGCCTTCATCTAAAGTTGGCCTGATTGTGGATTTTGGTTAATATTCTGCATTTATATAATTTGAACCTGTTATCCTGATCTGAACCTTTTGTCCAGAAATGATAAATATCCATGTGAAATCAAGTTCTTTTTTTTTTTTTTTTTTTTTTTTTTGAGACAGAGTCTCATTCTGTTACCCAGGCTAGAGTGTAGTGGCTTCAGCCTCACTCACAGCAACTTCAAACTCCTGGGCTCAAGTAGTTCTCCTGCCTCAGCCTCCAGAGTAGCTGGGACCACAGGTGTGCACCACAACACCTGGCTAATTTTTTAAATTTATGTTATAGTAGAGACAGGGTCTTGCTCTTGCTCAGGCTGGTCTTGAACTCCTGAGCTCAAGTGATCCTCCCACCTCGGCCTCCCAGAGTGCTAGGATTACAGGTATGAGCCACCACATCCCGCTGAAACCAAGTTCTTGAACTGGTTTTAGTGATGGATGTTTTCCCCTGTTTTCAACCCTAGATAATGTCAAATGGAAACACAAATTTGTATTGCTTAGACTTATATTTTGTATGAAAATACTTTGGTAATTATATATTATATATTCAGTTTTAGAAAATATTTGAAACTTTAATTATAATAAATATCAGTAAATAGAATGTCACCTTACACTAGTGGTGTAGTTGGCTTATAATATTTTTAAAATCAACATGTTTTTACAGAGGAAAAAATGTATGCAGACAATTAAATTCCTATGACAGTAATAAAGTAGATCATTTATGGCACACATTTGGGGCTCATACTAGTTTTTTCTGCAATAATAATAATGAATACAATGCACAAAGGAACATGCTTTCAGAATCTCAAACCTTGATTAGTTCCAATTTAGTGGTGAGTACGCATGGTGTTTGTTTTTCCATTCTTATGCACAAAAGCAATTTATGTAACCAAAAACGTTTGTACACCTACAATACTCTGAAATAAAATACAATTAAAAATAAATAAATAGAATCTTAACTTTGGAATTTCCTGTCCAATGTTTCTAAACTCCTGAGTTTAAATTTGCTTTGATATATATTTTCAGTTTAATTCTCTTTCGAGCAGAACAAAAGGTCTTTCTTTGAGTAAACTAATCGTCAAGTTCTATAAATTTATTTTCTACCATAGCCAGAGCAGTATACCATTGAATGATTTTTGGCTGTTGAATGGTTTGGAAATACTTATATTTAACCAAGATAAAAGGAGTAAAATATATTCTCTTAGGTTTTAGAGGGCGAATCTAAAACCCCAGTGGGGGAGTGGAGATAATTTGGGGATCTTAGGAAAATCTGAAGAAAACTATAGGAAACAGATAAAGGCTTGCTTCTGGTACTGAAAGAGTTAAAGGAAAAGCGAGCTGATGGGAATAAGGTAAGGGTTTATAGGTGAGTGGAGGCCAGGCAGGCAGTCATCCTTCCTCTTGGAAGAGAAGTCTGTAGTAACTATGCCATGTTGCTTATGCGTAGTTTGTTTTGAAGCTCTCCGCCCTGCTTTCAAGTTCTTGTTATGCTTGGACTAGGTATTTCATTCAAAGGTGATGAAATTTGTTCATAATAGATAGACTTTGTAAAATAAAACACTGATATTCCACTGTCCTGAAAACCACAGTCCTGGGATCTTCCTACCTTGGTATGTCACTTCACCTGTCCCGAATCCCCCTTTCTTTCTGCCCCCTGAAGTCTCAGGGTCCATCATAGTGCACAGCCCTGCATGGCGCCGAGACCCCTCGCTTCTTCCCCGTGGTCGAGCTTGCCTGAGCACTGCAACCTCTCCGGAGGGTCCCTTCTCCCTTCCCACTCTCAGCCCAGCAACATCTCATGCCCTCTCCCCCTCCCAGCCCCCAGTGCAAACAACATTGTGTCTGTTCTCAGTGGATATGGAACCAGTCAGAAAAGAACTTCCACCAACTTGCACCGCATCTCTGCACCCATGTAGTCTGCCACCTTTCCTTTTACTGTGGGTGAGCTGTGTGCCCCCAGTAGAGACCAGCCTTTTTGCCACTTGACCCTGTCTGCTCCCTCAGGTCCCACCTCTCCACTGGATTCTTGCCATCCATATGCAAAGGTCTGCTTGGTCCTATAGACCTATGTCTTCTCCAGCTACTGCCCCATTTCTCCCCTTCCCTTTACTGCAAAACTCCTCGGAAGAATTTTCTATCCTCATTACTTTGCTTCCTCTCCTCCCACTCTCTGCTGAGCTCAGTCCAGTGAGGGTTTCAAACCCACCACTGTGCCAAACTGCTGTTGTCATGGTCACCACTGACCTCCATGTCAACAAATTCAACTATCAAGGATTGGTCAGCTAATGTGGTCCGCCAGCGTCAGTGCATGCAGTTGGCTATTCTCCTGGAAACATGTGGCTTCAAAGATCCACCTCCCGGTTTTCCTCCTGTGTCCTTCACCAGTCCTAGCCTCTTGACATGAGGCTGTTACAGGGCTTGATCCTCATCTCTTCCTGTCTCCACCTTGTTGATTTGCATGGGATGAAGTTGATATCCCCCTCTTCCAAGAAGATTGCAAAATGTAGCTCTCTAATTAACATTGCCCCTTTAATGTCTAATAATCATCTCAAAAACAGAATTTTTAGATCTTTCCTTCAAAATGCTCTCTCCCCATTAACCACTCCCTTCTCAGAAACTGATGACTCCATTCTTCATATGCCAGCGTCCTTGGAGGTGTCCTTGGGCCTTCCTTTCTCTCATCTGTTTGATTTGTCAGTAGATCCTCCTGGCTGTACCATAAAGCAGGTCTGGAATCCCAGCTTCTCGACACCTGCAGTGTGCTCACCTTGGCCTTGCCTGCAGACTTTGCAGTAATTTCTTAATGATCTCCCCTCTTCCGGCCTCATCTTCTCACAGGCTCTTCTGAATACAGCATCTAGGGGAATTCTTTCAAAACTGATGAAGGGCATAGCATTTGAGAATTCTTTTTCTCCTCCTCTGATGTTAATTCAGAGCCTCATTTCTCCCGGGATTATTGCTATGGACTCCTAGCTGGTTTCTTCCTTTTTTTTTTTGAGACAGAGTCTCACTCCGTTGCCTGGGTTAGAGTGCCGTGGCATCAGCGTAGCTCACAGCAACCTCAAACTCCTGGGCTCAAGCGATCCTTCTGCCTCAGCCTCCCAAGTAGCTGGGACTACAGGCGTGCACCACCATGTCCAGCTGATTTTTTCTATATATTTTTAGTTAGCCAATTAATTTGTTTCTATTTTTAGTAGAGATGGGGTCTCCCTCTTGCTCAGGCTGGCTTCGAACTCCTGACCTTGAGCGATCCATCGCCTCAGCCTCCTAGAGTGCTAGGATTACATGCGTGAGCCACCATGCCCGGCCCTGATTTCCTACTTTTAATCTCTTCCTCCAGACCAGTGTCAGTGCTGCTTCTAGGGGCCTTTCATTTCTCCAGTGAACCCATTTTAAACACATTCCTTGTGCTCAAGCACTGACTGAGACGCTAGGAGTTTTGCCCACCCCCTGTTCAGGGCCCTCGCAGTCTGTAGATAGGATGACTCCTGCAGCCTTCAACATGAAATCCGGACTCCAACTGTGGTCTGTGAGGGGCTGCCCACCTCTAGCCTCTCCTCCTTCCTCCATGCACAGTGCCTGTGCCCCAGCCCTGCTCAAGCCCTTCCCACTTAGCTGATGCCTTTGTGAAAGAAGCTCTCCCTGACTAGGTAGTTTGTTCAGAGTTCAGCTCAAGTGCTGTCTCCTTCAGCAGACCTTCTGAGAAGCATGCCCACCTCCCATCACAGACGGCTTCCACTCGGCTCTCACTCAGAGCACTCACTGCATGGGGGCTGTGGCCAGCTTGTCTGGTCTGTAGATCACCCTGCGGTGTGAACAGGCCTTGCCTCCCTGTTCCAGTGGCTGACATAGACTATTTCTTGAATGGATTGTCATATCCACTCAAGATGGAGGCATAAACTCATGCCTCTCCTCCAAACATAGCAATGAAAATAGGGAAACAAACCAGAAAACATAGCCGGGCCTCCACACAAGGTAAATCCCCTCTAGTACAGAAACAGACTGGGAACCTAGCATGAGCATGAGGTGGCTGGATTTTACTGGCCTGCTGAGCTCCAAGCTCCAAGAAGGCAGCGTTAGTAGGAAACTTGGTTCCTGCAGCATAAGGGTCATAGGTACTAAAGTGGTCAGTGGGATTAGAACTAGATTGAGAGACTTCCTGAAGCTGGAGGTTACAAGGACGTTGCAGTCCTAGGGAGAGGAGAAAGCACGGCCTGGGATGAGCCACATTGTTCACTGGTCTCCATCAGGAGCCGCACTATCTGTAAGACCCCTAAGTCACCATGGAAAACCTAGTTCTGGACTGAGGCCTTGGAAGGCTTAGAGTACAACAGCCACAGAACACTAGTCATGCCGAAATCCCCTCCCAAGTCATGCTGAAATCTAACCCTCAATATCACTGTATTAGCAGGTGGAGCCCTTGGGAAATGATTAGGTTATGAGGGTAGAGCTCTTGTAGAGGGGATTAGTGTGCTTAGAAGGAGACCCCAGAGAGACTCCTTGTTCCTGCTGCCACATGAGGGCACAGAGGTCTGTAGTCAGGCCCTCACCAGACAGAATCCTCCAGCCTCAGGAAGTATGAGAAATAAATTTCTATTGTTTATAAGCCACCCAGTCTATGAGAGTTTGTTAAAGCAGCCCAGACGGACTAGGACAGCTAGGCAGAGAGAGTGCCAGCAACATAAAGTCCTGTTAAGATGAGCCTAAAACCCAAATTCCACAATACTTAAAAATATCTAATACTAAGACATCCTCACAGAAAAACAACAACAACAAAAAAAAACCCAGAAGTGAACAAGAGCAGGATGGTATGACCAAAATAAAAATGGAAACCTAGCGAATGAAGAAGGTGTTAGCTAGGATGATAGACTCTGGACTGGACATAGTCAGAGACAGAATTAGTGAGTTGGTAGTTACTTTACAAAGTTGACCCAGATTACAGGCACAGAAGGGACAAAGTAATAAAAATGCAAGGCTGTGCATTCAGGCGGTCCTCGAGCTGGCTCTGTGCTTTGACTGGACAGTTATGTGAGTCATAATTGCCTTTTAAGTCAAACTAGTTTGAGTCTAGTTTTTTTTTCACCTGCAACAGAAAGAATCTTTTGATATAAGATCCCATTAATAAGAAGACACTATCTCATTAACATTAGGTATTAGGTGATCTGATAGTCAACTAGAGATAATTACCAGAGATGTAAATCAGAGCATTTGATATGATTAGTATTGGCGTAAATGAAAGAAATCTCTGAAACTTAGGAAGGAAGATGAACTTGAAGGGATAACATGGAAAGGGGACCTAGGGATACAGTTTGGATATTTGTCCCCTCCAAATCTCATGTTGGAATGTGATCCCCAGTGTGGGAGGTGGGGCCTCATGCGAGTTGTTTGGGTCATGGGGGCAGAGCCCTGATGAATGGCTCGGTGCCCTCCACGTGGTCCTGAGTGAGTTTTCTCTTTGTTACTTTATGCAAGAACAGATGGTTTAAAGGAGCCTGTACCAGCACCCCCACTTCCTCTCTCCGTGATCTCTGTGTACACTGGCTCCCCGTCTCCACGAGGGGGAGCAGCCGGGGGCCTCACCAGAAGCAGGTGCTGGCTGCATGCATCTGGTACAGCCTGCAGAACCATGGGCCAAACAAACCTCTTTTCTTTATAAATTCCTCACCCTCCGGTGAGTATGCTTTTATAGCCACACAGACGGACTGAAATACCTGGTCTGCGTCTCTGCTCCTTCTCCCCCACTACTCCCAAGCCAAGAAGTCCCCTTCTGAATGCTCACTTTTAGGTCTCTAAGGATGTGTCAACACTAGACAGAATCTTTATCGGGTTTTAAGACACATTTAGGTGATTTTTAATTTAGTGTTACCGTATTTTGTTATGTTTGCAGGTATGCATTGAAATACTGAAATGAAGAGTTGCTCGTATTCTTTAGCCAATTTTATGTTCTCAGGAGCAGCCTTGTCTCCATAGCTCACTGTATGACATATATACACACACACTCACACACAAATATATATATTTAATTTCAGTAAAACATACATGACATAAAACTTACCAATTTAACCAGTTCAGTGAGTGGCTGGATTAGTTTAGTGAAATGTGTTCTCTTTCCCCGTCCACATGTTCAGCTCCCAACGAGGCACAGCTGTGGGTGTGCCCGGTGCCCTGCCACAGCAGCGGTGTTGGTGCTGCAGCTCTCTGCCACTCTCTGACCACTAGGCAACTGTGAACCCCCACAGATTGTTCTGTTATTTTCAACCATGCTGGCGTAATTACAAACCAGGTCAAATTGTGGTTTCTTCCAAGGAATAGTTTCTAAAGTCCGTGTTTGAGATTTGTTCCCACCCCAGGAGGGCTCCTTTTAGCTGTCTTAGTCTGTGGTTCTCTCCTGTGAACTAGCCAGCCTGCAGTCTACTAGGCTGTGTCTTCATTAAACCCACACATCTCGTCCCAGTTGCCTTTCACCAGGACTCCACTGTTCTTGAATGCACCCCTAGGTTTGAACTTTACTACACTGTTGCAGATGAAGTTAGTGCCCTTGGGAAGAAATTAAGGGGTATCTCTTGTTCTACCTGCTTCTCCTCCCAGGGAAAAATCTCTGAAGGGCTTTGGAGCTGGGGGTAGGAACTGTGGCAGGTTTCTCTCTGAGTGACATGCCTGCTCTAATTGTTGAGCACTAGAGCAGCCGGGGGTCCTTTCAGCTGCCATTCCAGCCCTGGAACCACTGCCTCATAGAACCAAGGCGCAGACAATCAGAGCCCCAGTGATTTCAGCCTGCCCTACCCAAGGATGAGCCTCTTCCAGAGTGGAGGGTGGGCAGAGGTAGGAAGCCCCCGCCCTCAACTACACTAGCCAGGATGTAGCATTGGCACCAGGCAGCTGAGGCAGTGGGAACCACTGAAGTCCTTCCCCTCCCAGAAAGAAGGCCTAGCTGGGAGCTGGAGGAGAGGGTCCCTGTGTTGTTGATATTGGGGACAAGGGGACCCTACATTGTTGATCTTGGGGACAAATGGGCCCTGCATTGTTGGTCTTGGGGACAAGGAGCCCCTGCATTGTTCTTCTGGAGGACAAGGGGGCCCTGCATTATTGATCTTGGGGACAAGGGGCCCTGCATTGTTGGTCTGGGGGACAAGGGACTCTGTTTTATTGGTTTAGGGGACAGGGGGCCCTGTGTTGTTGGCTGCATAATCTGGAGTAGAGTCTCTGTGTTGACCTGGGAGGGGGAGGCAGAGAGCAGTCTTGGTTTGAATACCACAAACTCTCACGTTGTCTTGCTGAATTTTCATAGATTTTTCATTTTCATTTTTTTTTGATACTTCTTCATTTGCTGTATGCCCTTCGAACCATTTCCAAAGGCTTTGAATAGTAGTTTTTCTTATCACGTTCACCAGTTTTCTTCATGAGTAGATCAGCGGAGCTCGTTACACTGCCGTGCTAGAAGTTGATCACCCACAGTTATGGATTCCCACAGAAGAAATAGTAGTTTAGAAGAGAAATTACGTAAATTAAAGTGGCCGTGAGCTTACAAGGTCTGTGAAAGTGTTCCTGAGTCCCCTGAAAAATCTGTTCCTTATTTGCCTCCTCACCCCTCTCTAGTTTTCTTACCCTGAAATTACAGCATGTAAGAAAAATGAATATGCTTAATGTCACTCTTTTCCCTCGTTGACTGTAACAGGACTGTTTGGTGCTTTTGTCCCCATGAATAAGCGTGTCAGTTCTGTGTTATGGCTCAGACAGGCTTCTGTGGGTTAGCCTTGTTAAATCAAACCGACGGGAGGGGTAATTTCTGTAGTAAAGCTGACTTTGAGTTGCGAAGGATTAATTTATACATGCGCTGTAAGCATACCACCTGTTAGTAAACTGATTTTCTAGAATGACCTAATTTAACTACTTTTCATATCTTGAATGTTGATTGTCAGGTTAGCCTTTATCCCTCCTTTGTCTTTTAAAGAAAAAATACTTACCACCTAAAGAAACATGGCAGATGATTTTACTTATTTCGGTTTTGTTCCATTGAAAAACTGGCAGAAGAACACGAATTCATTTCTTCTGACTCAGCTCATCCGTGGTGTCCACGTGAGGGGGCTCGATGTTGTGGTTGGAGATGGACACAGGGGCAGCTTGGGGAGTGTCTGCGTGGCTCTTCTCCGTCACATCCTCTAGGAACTCTTCTGCTTGGCTGGTAGACCTTTCCTCTCTGCAGAAGGCTTACCAGCATTTGTGCTAAGTCCATTTTTTACAGCTGACTCTGAGCAGTTTAATTCAGGCTGAAGGAGTGGCTTTGGGGAACCATCAGTCTTTTTCCCAGGGGACTCTCCAAAGCCAGTGGTCTTCCCCAGAGGAGATTCAGGACAGACGGAAAAGGAGGCCGTGCCAGGGTAGAGACATCCTAGACCTTCTTTCCTTCGCTCTCCTTAGCAGTTCTAGGAGTTGCTTAAAAATGTATTCATTCACTTCATGTCAGGATCCTTGCTCAGGAAAATATTGCGGACTGCTCTGGCTGCTGAGAAGGTGACTTGGATTGCCCTTTGTCCCCTGCCGTCTGAGGGCCCGGGCCCACGCCTGGCATGGAGGGAAGTCAGATTGAGTCGGGTTCTGATTTATTAGATACCAGGTGTGGTCTTAGGCCAGTCGGCTGATCCCCTCATCCTCTGGAGGGTCACAGGGATCCTCCCTTACACCCTGTGCCGGTGCCTCTGTGTGAAGACTGTAGAGGCTTGGTGTGGAAGTCTGTCACGAGAGGTTCCCTTTTTATTTATGTATTAATTTTGCTATTTTCTAGGAGTTCGCAGCACTTACTAAAGAACTCAATGTATGCAGGGAACAGCTCCTTGAAAGGGAAGAAGAAATTGCTGAACTGAAAGCAGAAAGGAACAACACCAGGGTGAGCAGGCAGATCTTACCGTTCATCATTTGCCTCTGGAATCAGTATCGGGATCGGTGGTGATGTCTGAGAAGGAAAAGACAAGCACTGTTTGGTTTTAAACACATTTCATACTGTTCCTTACTGAGCAACTGGGTTGATCAGTTCAGCATTAGCTTATATTGCCTGAAATTTCTGATGAAAATTAATGATATTTTAATACATTTGAGGGAAATTTCTGTAAGCTACTGAACTGAAAAGATTCAAATTTGTTTCTCCACATATTATAAAGGAGCTATTAGCACCACATTCAAATGTGAAATTATTAGGTCATTAAATATGAAATGTCCAATTTCGAATCAAAAGTTTATTATCTCTCAAGAAACAGTACATTTAATCAAAATATATGCCTAAACTATCAACACAGTTTTGTCATCTTAACGGCAGCTTGTTTATGCCAGCAGTGAAGAAGCCAGGATGACACGTGGCAATGAAATCGAGAAAGACATTTTCCACAGCTTGTTGAGAATTGAATATTTTTCCTTGCAAGTTGTCCAAAGCCGGGAAGAAGTGGCAGTCAGTTGGTACAAAGTCTGGTGAATATGGTGGATGACGGAGAGTTTCCAAGTCCAGCTTCTGTAGTTTGAGCAGCGTTGTTTGTGCAACACGTGGTGGAGCGTTGTCGTGCAAGAGCATTGGCCTGTCTCTGTTGACCAGTCTCGGCTGCTTTATCGCAAGCATCCTCATTGTTTCGTCCAAATTGGTTGCAGTAGATACCCGCTATAATCAATTGACCAGGTTTCATAAGCTGTAATGGATAATATCAGCACTGGACCACCAAACAGACACCATTAGCTTTTTGATGAATATTCAGTTTTGGACTGTGTTTTAGCACTTCATCTTTAACCATTGTGCTGAATGCTTATGGTTATTTTTAAAAGTCCATTTTTCATCACACTTAACAATAGAGTGTAGAAATGATTCCCTTTATGTCGTGACAGCAAAGAAAGGCAAGCTTCAAGACAGTTTCTCTTAATTCATGTGGAACCCATCTATCCAACTTCTTTACCTTGCCAATTTATTTCAAACGGTCCAATATTGTTGGAATAGTAACATCAAACCTTGCTGCTAATTCACACGTAGATTGAGACGGATTTGATTCCACTACAGCTTTTAGCTTATTATTATCCACCCTGGTCTCAGGTTGCTCATGTGGCTCATATTCAAGATTAAAATCACCAGAATGGAACTTCTCAAAACATCAACATACTGTGCATTCATTAGCCACATCCTTCCCAAACACTTCGCTGATATCTCCAGCTGTCCATGTGCCTTTGTTCCACAACAGAACTCATGTTCAAAAATCACACTAATTTTGGACTTATCTGTGGTTTCACAGAATTGCCCTAAAAAAAATTTGAAAGATAATCACAAGGCAAACCATGTGTTTAAAAGACTGAGGATGTACCTTTACAATAAAAATAAAACAAGAAGTGTCAAAGTGAAATGTCAGAGATATCAACTGTCAAATTTAGTACTTAAGAAAATTGGCCATTTCATACTTAACCTAATACAAGTGCTTTTTAAACATGTCTTTCTTTGGCCTTTTGTTTTAGTTGCTGTTGGAGCACTTGGAATGCCTCGTCTCTAGGCACGAGCGGTCCCTCAGGATGACCGTGGTAAAGAGACAAGCTCAGTCCCCAGCAGGCGTGTCCAGCGAAGTGGAAGTGCTTAAAGCACTGAAGTCATTATTTGAACACCACAAAGCTCTGGATGAAAAGGTGCCATCAGACACGTAGCAAGTCTTGGTTTGTGCGCATTCTGGGTGTTGGGCAGGCTTCACGTGTGTTAGAGGAATGCTTATTTTTGGAGCTTCTTGAATTCTTGCAGACAGATTTTCTCTCTAAGATGAAAGGGTTCTATATCATTGAAAAGAACTAATTGTCATAAATATCTTAAGATTAATTCTGTATATTGAATTGCTAAGAATTGGTTAATCTAATTTATTTGGGGGGAAGCTTTTCTCAAACTTAAAATTTAAAGGATGTTTTAACAAAGGATGTTTTCTTGACAATAAGATCAATGAAAGAAAGTAATGGTATTCAGGCAAGGTATATTGGCTCACACCTGTAATCCTAGCACTCTAGGAAGCCGAGGAGGGAGGATTGCCTGAGTTCAGGAGTTCAAGACCAGACTGAGCAAGAACATGACTCTGTCACTACTAAAAATAGAAAAATTTGCCAGGCAGCATGGTGTCTGCCTATAGTTCCAGCTACTCTGGAGGCTGAGGCAGGAGGATTGCTTGAGCAGAGAAGTTTGAGGTTGCAGTGAGCTATGATGAGACCACTACACTCTATCTAGGGCAACAGAAAGACTTTGTCTCGACAAAAGAAAAAAGTAACAGAAAGTAATGATATTCTATTATGTTTTAGTCCATTAATATTAGGATAACTATACATTAAGAAAAAAATTAAGCTGGGTGTGGTGGCATGTGCCTGTAGCAACAGCTGCTTGGGAGGCCAAGGTGGGAGGATCGCTTGAGCCCAGGAGTCTGAGGTCGCAGTGAGTTATGATGAACATTGCACTCTAGCTTGGGTGACAGAGGGAGACCCTGTCTCCAAAAAGACAAAAAAGAGGAAAATAAATAAATAAACAAACAAACAAACGCATGCAAACTCAACCCCTTTTATTTTCAGGTGAGAGAACGGTTACGAGTAGCACTTGAAAGATGTAGTTTGTTAGAAGAAGAATTAGGTGCCACACACAAAGAGGTAAGCTTGAGATACCATGTGATGTGAATTGAGAGATTTTTATTTTTATCCCTAAATTTAACAAAAAGTATAAGGACTGTAGTAGTGGATATCAGATGATATTTATCTTTTTGACTGAGGATCAACCTATCCAGGTCATTTTAAGTACTAGTAAACTAAACTTTGATTTCTTAAATACCCATTTGTACAGCAGATCATAAATTCCATTTTTAATGATCGGGCTATATATTGGTTGGATAACATTGCCACATGCTTTATACTTTTATACTGTGTTTTAGCAGTTTATAGTAGTGTTTTTCCAATAGGAATTTTGCTGTCTTATGTTGCTTATGTAAAGTGTTTTACTTTCATATTTAATTTTTTGGTTTTAGCTAATGATTCTTAAAGAACAGAATAATCAGAAGAAAACACTAACAGATGGAGTGGTTGACATAAACCATGAACAAGAGAGCACGCCGAGTACGAACGGAAAGGCAAGTCTTCAGGCTTTCTCTGTATTCCAATTTCATTTGTCCGCGACAAGTGTGTCAGCTGTTTTGGAAAGCTGCCGCTAAAGCACTGGCTTAAGCTCGACTGATCATGAAAGTTGTGTAATCCAACAGACTGTATAAGTCAGTTTTGATTTTACCTGTTTTCTGGAGGTATTTTATAGCTAACCAAACAAGACTAAGGATATTTTTCCTCCAGCAGAGATCTTCTGATGGGTCTTTGAGCCATGAGGAAGACCTTGCTAAGGTAATTGAGCTGCAGGAAACCATAAGCAAGCAGTCAAGGGAGCAGAGCCAGATGAAGGAGCGCCTGGCTGCTCTGTCCAGTCACGTGGCAGAGCTGGAAGAGGATCTTGACACTGCTAGAAAAGATCTCATCAAATCTGAAGAAATGAACACAAAATTGCAACGAGATGTCCGTGAAGTAAGTGATAATAGAGACTGCAGTATTGTCATTAAATGAAATATTTGGGGTGTTTTGGTTAATTGATTTTTTTTCTCTGTGTGTGTGTGTGGGGGGCTCCTTTGGTCCCTTCCTCTCCCAGTTACTGTCAAGCTTTGGATTATTGTATAAGTGATATCAAAAAGAGATTGCTGGGAGACTGTGACAGGCTGCCTCCCCGTTTTTGTGGTGAAGTCCCCTGTCCCTTTAAAGGTAGAGGAGAATAGCCCCGCTGCCTCGCTGTGGCTGGAGAGCGGGCACCGCCATGTGCGGCGGGGTTAGTTACTGCCCTCGTGTGCAGTCTTCGTCTGCACGGCTTCTAGGCTGTCTGGTTTGTTCGTCATGTTCAGATTTCCTCTGACACACACTTACCCTGGCAGGTGCTGGTAGTGGCTGTGCCGTGAGCATGGCCCTGTGCCGGGGTGTCCTTGGTGCCCTTCTACTTTCCTGACTTCTCCTTCACAGACTGTGTAGTGGTGAATGTCAGTAGTCGGGATCATGATGTGAAAATATGGTGAAACACATTCATTTCTGACAAACATGTCTGCCTTTATAACTGTCTATGAGAAACTATTAATATTCGGTCATGAAAGAAATGAGGGCTGCATGCTTTCTCTGGTGCTCCTCCTGTCAGTCACGCTCTTGTCCTTTGCATCCTCTGGACTGTTTCATATCATAGAACAGGCTGGCTTTCAGTTTGGTAGCCTAATGTGAGAATTTTATATAAGAATTCAGAACAAAGAAGGATATTTGCATATATTATGTAACCTATTAAGTTATATTATTTGGCTGTAGCAGAAGATTATGTGGCAGAGATCAATACAGAGAATTTTGAAATTCTTTTTAGTCCCTTGGTAAACAATGAAGGACCTAAAAATCAGTGAATTGCAGGGTGGTGGTGAAGTACTCTACAAGCAAAACATTATGGTCCTACTCTCTAGGGGTTCATACGTGTGGGATTAACTTTAATTTTGCTGCAGACATTAGGTGGTTCCATCCAGTTAAATTAAACTTTGATTTCTGTTTCCATTTGTTAATATGCTTGTATGTTGTGATTGTATGAGATTTCATCCAACCTTTTCCCTAGAAAATGAGTGTCCTGTCTTACTACTTTATCCCTGTCCTGCGTGAGACCATTTATATAGCACAAGGCAGACCTAGGCTGCATCTTCATTGCAGATACCTTCACCTCCTTGAGTCCTTGCAATATTGGGATATTTTGTTCTATATACTCTTTTGTATTACTGTGTAGAGAAGGATAAGCTTGGTAAACTGAGTGGCTTAGTATTAAGGCAGACAAGTCTTTGTTGATTTTATAGGTGAATATTTATGACATTTGAGGAGTTAGGTACATTTTCATTCAGATTTTAGAAAATTAACATCTGTATCAATTTAATTTTGAGGACACTGATTTTATATTTGATTTGAAATTTAAGATTTATTCCAGTTTTTTCTCTCTGAAGTATAATAATGTGTTATGTAATAATTACCTACCTTTTTTCCTCCTCTGAAATACCTATCTTAGGCCATGGCCCAGAAGGAAGACATGGAAGAGAGAATCACCACTCTTGAAAAACGCTACCTCGCCGCACAGCGTGAAGCCACATCTGTGCATGACCTCAACGACAGACTTGAAAATGAAATTGCAAATAAAGACTCTATTCATCGACAGGTAATGGGTTTTATGTGCCTTTGTCTGGCTTTCATTAATTATTAAGTCAAAGAAAATGTCTGTAACCTTAGAATATTATGTTCAAGAAGTGTGGGTTATTACAACTTACAAGTTTTGATTATTTATTAATAGGATTTGATTTAACCATTTTGTGGAGCTACACTCATTGGTTCTTTCTTTTGTTTTAATTAAAAGTTAGTCTGTTGCTTGTTAGCATTTTTACCAAAGGAGCAGAGAGTGGCAAAGAACTTTAAGGCGTGGGCTACTTGCTAGTAGCTGGGAATGATACCATCAGTGGCAAAGTCAGAAATGAAGTCTGTGATAAGAATTTGTACCTCCTGTGGTTTGGTAAACATACTCAGTCCTGTTTCTCTGTAGTCTGGGATAATCAAGAGTTAGCGAGGCCAGGCGCGGTGGCTCACACCTGTAATCCCAGCACTGTGGGAGGCCAAGGCAGGTGGATTGCTCAAGGTCAGGAGTTTGAAACCAGCCTGAGCAAGAGTGAGACCTCGTCTCTACTAAAAATAGAAAGACATTAATTGGCCAACTAAAAAAAAAATATATATATATATATATATATATATATGTGTGTGTGTGTATATATATATATATATATATATATATATATATATAAATTAGCCAGGCATGGTGGCGCATGCCTGTAGTCCCAGCTACTCGAGAAGCTGAGGCAGGAGGATTGCTTGAGCCCAGGAGTTTGAAGTTGCTGTGAGCTAGGCTGATGCCACGGCACTCTAGCCCGGGCAACAGAGTGAGACTCTGTCTCAAAAAGAAGTTAGCAAGAAAAACCTAAATCAGGCTTCTTGAAAATAAAGTGTTTGTTATTTCATGAAGTATATTTGTTACACTTTTGTGTATAATTCATGAAATGCAGATTATAAAATATTAATAGTATGTACAGTGTGGTATATTTTCTGAGGTGTTTTTTTTTTTTTTGAGACAGCCTCACTGTCTCACTGACTTTTGAGATAGTCACTCTGGCTAGAGTGCAGTGGCCTCCTCATAGCTCACTAGCCTCAAACTCCTGGGCTCAAGCGATCCTTGTGCCTCAGCCTCCAATATGGCTGGGACTTCAGATACTGCACCCTCACGCCTGGCTTATTTTTTCTATTTTTAGTAGAGACGGGTCTCACGCTTGTTCACGCTGGTCTCAAACTCCTGAACTCAAGTGATCCCACCTGTAGGATTACAGGTGTGAGCGCCACTGTGCCTGGCCATATTTTTTGAGAGTCTTAAAGCATATTGTGTTATCTGCATATATGGAGATAAATGCACACAGAAAAAGAGGAAAGCTGCCTATAACAAATGGTAACCTCTCAGGAACCTGGACTTACAGATAGTTTTCAGATTTTCTTTTTTAACAAGAGACAGGGTCACAGTGGCCTGATCATACCTCACTGCAGCCTCAACTCCTGGGCTCAGGGGATCTGCCTGCCTCAGCCTCCCAAGTAGCTGGGGCATGGACATGTATCACCAAACCCGACTGATTTTTTTTTTTTTAATTTTTGCAGATATTTGGTCTCGATACGTTGCCCAGATTGGTCTCGAACTCCTTAAGTGATCCTTCCCAGCCTCCCAGAGTACTGGGATTAGAGGTGTGAGCCACCACGCTCAGCCCTGGATTTTTTTTTTTTTTAGTCTTTCTTTAAATTATCATTTTAAGTGATAGGGTCTTACTCTTTTGCCCAGGCTGACCTCAAACTCCCGGGCTCAAGAGATCCTTGCTTCAGCCTCCAAGTAGCTGCAACTACAGGTGCACACTGTTAAACCCAGCTTTATAATCTTCTGTTAAGTTTTAGAGTAAGAAGGTTTTTTTAAAAGAATAATTATACACTTAAAAAATAACTTGACAGGCCGGGTGCGGTGGCTCACGCCTGTTATCCTAGCACTTTGGGAGGCTGAGGCGGGTGGATCGCTCGAGGTCAGGAGTTCAAAACCAGCCTGAGCAAGAGCGAGACCCCCTCTCTACTAAAAATAGAAAGAAATTAATTGACCAACTAATATATATAGAAAAAATTAGCCGGGCATGGTAGCGCATGCCTGTAGTCCTAGCTACTCGGGAGGCTGAGGCAGGAGGATCACTTGAGCCCAGGAGTTTGAGGTTGCTGTGAGCTAGGCTGATGCCACGGCACTCACTCTAGCCTGGGCAACAGAGTGAGAAACTGTCTCTATGAAAAATTTAAAAATTAGCTGGGCGTGGTGTTGGGCACCCTTAGTCCCAGCTGCTTGGGAGACAGAGGCAGAGGATCGCTCAGGCCCAAGAGTTCCAGGTTGCAGTGAGCTGTGATCCTGCCACTGCACTCCAGCCTGGGCAACAGAGCAAGATTCTGTCTCTTAAAGGAAGAAAATAAAAATGAGCAAGCTTCTACAGAAAACTAGTTTTTCTTAGTGCATAGGAACCTTTGTTTGATTTTTTTTGTTAAAGCTTCTTTGAAGATATTTAGGAAAAGCAGATACTTTGGCAAGAGATGTTTTGCTCATTGGAATCAAGCTCTAGAAGGTGGGCAAGGACTCCTGGCAGCAAGAAAAGCCTCACCTGGAAGCAGCTACCAGAACTGTAGTGATGCCTCCATTGAACTTAGTCCGTGTCTGCGTTCAGTCTGTGTCAGTCTGTGAGAAACAGTCATGGCTGGATCTGCTGCATTTTGATCTTTGCTCTCATTCCATAGACTGAAGATAAGAACCGCCAGCTGCAAGAGCGCCTGGAGCTGGCGGAGCAGAAGCTGCAGCAGACTCTGAGGAAAGCCGAGACGCTCCCCGAGGTGGAGGCCGAGCTGGCCCAGAGGGTGGCCGCCCTGTCCAAGGTGGTGTCCTGGGCTTGGTTCTGGATCAGATGGCAGGGCTGTGATTGTGCTGTGATTTGTTCCCGGGCCTCACCACTGTTGCTCAGCGTACCTGAACCCGGGGAGCAGCTCGCATTTGTTGATTTGTTTTTAGCGCTGTTTTCTCTGAGACTGGGATGCTTTTTCAGCGTGCGACATGGCCCTTTTTGTTCCCCTATATCTCCTGCAGTTTTGTCAGGTGTATGCTGTTTGTCCACCGTCCGCGTGACCTAGGAGTTACTGCTTCCTAGAGTCATTTTAGTCACCATCTGAAAGCATAGGCTAGAAGCTCCATGTAAAAAGAAGGGTAGTTTTTCTCAAATAGGAAATGATAATTAAAATAAATAAGTAATAAACTGATTAAGTAGTTTTGTTTTGAAAATGACTTAAAAATATGTTTTTAAGTAATATTGATTGATTTGTTCCACCACTGGGTATGCGTGTTTAAGACACATTCCCTGCCCTCTCAGGTTCTCACCATGCAGGTGGGAAGAAAGCAGGTAGAGGCCGTGTCAGATGGTGTGACAGGTACTGGGATGTGGTGACCCACAGGGGAGGCTCTGGGACCAAACTGGCAGCATCCCCGGCACAGGGCAGGCCTCGCTCTGAGCCTCTGGGGAGGGACAGTGAGAAGGTGCTGGACCACGACCCGCGTCTGGCTGGTGAAGGGGAGTGTTGGGCCAGTCAGGTGGTATCTGGGGCCCACAGACCTGTTCCTTCGAGCAAGTTTGTTGCCAGCAGCTGTAACAGAACCTTTCCTCCCTCTCCTTGATCTGCTATTAAAGTCTCGGTTTCTTTTCTCCCCTGTTATCTTTCTTGTCCCTTGTCGGCTTTGTAGTCTGACCTTTTGTCTTCTGGGAGCTCTGCTGCTAAGGAAGCTAAACTGTTCGAACTTACTTCCAAGCTTAGGAAGGTAGAATTTGTACATTGCTCCTTACTTGTGCTTGCTGCTTTCTGCTTTCCATGCTGACTAACCAGAAGCAATCTGAGGATGGGAAAGTCACGAATCCGCAGAGACCGGGCGTGGGGGTGGGGGAACAGCACTGAGTCAGTGGCCAGCACCAGCCATGCTGCAGAAGCACCAACTCGAGAGGGCTGAGCACGCGAAGCCACGTAGGATGTGTTGATAGATGGTAGCAAATGCTTTCCATGTGCTGTGATTGGAAACAGTCCACGCAGAGCATGTTGTGCTTGTTGCTGCTGCAGTAGTATACAGCATGTCGTCAGTGAAGTGTGAGTACCAGGTCAGCTTACAGGTTTTTTTTTTTTCTTTTCTTTTTTGCTGACAGGCTGAAGAGAGACACGGCAACATTGAAGAAAGGTTACGACAGATGGAAGCGCAATTAGAGGAAAAGAATCAAGAACTGCAGCGGGTGTGTATTCGGCCGGAAGGGCTGGGAGCGCCCAGCCTGGGTGCTCTGAGGGCGTGGCTCAGGGGAGGTCGGGGTCTGTCTTCCACTTCTTGGTCCTCTGCTGCCTCCATGCCAGCTGAGACACTGGCCCCACAGCTCGGTTCTTGTCCTGTGCACTTACTTTGTGGCTTCATCTGTAAGTTGTCCACTGATACGTACATCTCACATATTGGCAGCTTTTTGTCAGTGTTGGTGGCAGCACAAGAAATCTGTGATCATAGCAGTACTGTAGGGAGCAGATGGGATCTCCGTGTCCAGAAAGGTTTCTTGTTCATGTAATAGCCTGTCAGGGGGACTGCCCTAGGTACAAGTGGGACCTCATGGTTCCTGCTAGAACAAACCTGTTTTGCTTGACTGGGGAATCCCCCTTGAAACGCAGAGGAAAGCCCATTGTCCTAGATGACTAGTCTGCTTGCTAATCCAGGGCAGTGCCCTGACTTCTATCCAAAAATAAAATAATCCAAACAGTGATTATTGCTGACCACAAGGAACCCCGTAGTTGAGCCGCAATAAAAAGAACATTAAGAGAGCATGGCATTTGGTGGCCCTGTCAGTTGAACTCTAGGAGAGTTTTCCCTGGAAGAGTTGGGCAGATGTCAGTATTTTGGTATTGCCTGGTATTTTGGGGTGGCTTTCTCTTTAACAAGTGGGTGGATGGAGGAAGCATTGGAGCATCTAATTGTAGAACTCTCGTACCCCTGGGTCAGCCAGCTTTATGACACTAAGGCCATTAGATACTGTTTTCAGCAGAAACCTGTATTCTTGGCCACACACTGTGGAGAATCAAACGGGCTTCCAGGAAGATTCTGACTCCCAGGGTGGGTTGCATATTAAGCAATCCCCCTCCCCCTCCCCATATGCAGAGACACCCCATGATGCAGACACACACTGTCACCCTGTAGCAGAGAATTACATTTACATACTTCATGACTGTTACAGCTGGTTTATGGAGTTATGAAGGACAAGTGTTATGATAGGGGTGTTTATAACTAAGACATTTAAAAGTAAACTTTAAGCTAATTTGCATTTAAAATACATAAATGCTGACAGAATAAGCATAATTTTCTAAAGAAGGATTATTAGATACTCTGTATCTTGCAGGAGGTTTTGGACCCTTTTTAAATGTTAGTTGCTCAGGTATATTCTGAGTGCTTCATATTTAATCCTTACAATGACCTTATGAGAGAGGGAAGAGGCTGCTGCCCACGTCTTACCAGTGAGGAAACTGAAGGCACAGGGGCTGGACACACTGCTGAGGCTCATGGTGAGTCCTTGTGGATCCAGCCCCGCTACCTGGGCAGCGTGACTGAGTGCACAATGTAGCCCCTGTGCCCGCCACCCTCTGCCTGGGAGGGGCCTCCTGAGCACTGCAGAGCCGCTAGGATAAAGAGTGCACAAAGGTGCCACCTGGATGGTGCTGCCTGCTAATCTGCTAATGCTTCCTGTTCCCTTCTACCTGTCGTTTGTATTCATTCAGGATATGGGGTGGAGGCAAAGCTTTTCAATTGACTATGGTTTTACAAAACAGACTTGTCAATTTGTTATCACATTTTGAAAATTACTTGTTAATTGTTTATAATTTTTGAATATAAATTTCCATTATAAGAAATTCAAGCAGTGTAGGTATATAAAGAAAAATATGTGAGAGTCTTCTTAAATTGACTGATTTTTTTTTTAAAAGCAAATGTTTTGGCTGGGTGTGGTGGCTCCACCTGTAATCCTAGCACTCTGGGAGGCCAAGGTGGAAGGATTGCTTGAGGCCAGGAGTTTGAAACCAGCCTGAGCAAGGGCAAGACCCTGTCTCAACAGAAAAATAGAAAGATTAGCCGGGCATCATGGCACATGTCTATAGTCTCAGCTACTTGGGGGGCTGGAGGATCACTTGAGCCCAAGAATTTGAGGTTGCAGTGAGCTATTATGATACCTCTGCACTCTAGCCCAGGTGACAAAGTGAGACCATGTCACAAAACAGATTTTTTTTTACCTTTTGCTTTGTATTAGGTCACTAAATATGAAATGTCCGATTTCGAATCAAAAGTTTATATCTCAAACAAGAAGCAGTACAATTAATCAGAGTATGTGCCTCAGCTGTCAACACAGTTTTGCCATCTTAACAGTAGCTTTTGTATATGCCAGCAGTGAAGAAACCCGCAGAGCACGTGGCAGTGAAATTGAGAAAGGCATTTCCCACAGAAGAATTTAATATTTTTCCTTGCAAGAAGTGGTCTAAAGCCTGGAAGAAGTGGTAGTCAGTTGGTGCAAGGTCTGGTGAATATGGTGGATGACAGAGTTTCCAAGTCCAGCTTCTGTAGTTTGAGCAATGTTGTTTGTGCGACATGTGGTCAAGTGTTGTCTTGCAAGAGGATTGGCCTGTCTCTGTTGACCAGTCTCAGCTGTTTAATCGCAAGCATCCTCATCGTTTTGTCCAGTTGCTTACAGTAGACATCTGCCGTAGTCGATTGACCAGGTTTAATAAGCTGTGGTGGATAATACCAGAGCTGGACCACCAGATAGACACCATTAGCTTTTTGATGAACATTCAGTTTTGGACTGCGTTTCAGCACTTTATCTTCATCCAACCATTGTGCCCAATGCTGGTGATTGTCAAAAAGAATCTGTTTTTCGTCACAATACAGCGTAGAACTGGTTTGCCTTTATGTTGTGGCAGCAAAGAAAGGCAAGCTTCAAGACAGTTTCTCTTCTGATGCTTTTTAAATTCATGTGATACCCATCTATCCAGCTACTTTACCTTGCTGATTTGTTTCAAATGGTCCAATATTGTTGGAATAGTAATGTCAAATCTTGCTGCTAATTCAAACGTAGGTTGAGATGGATTCACTTCCACTACAGCTTTCAGCTCATCATTATCCACCTGTTCTCAGGAGGCTTACATGGCTCATTTTCAAGATTAAAATCACCAGAACGGAACTTCTTAAACCATGAATATATACCGTGTGTTCATTAACTACATCCTTTCCAAACACTTTGTTGATATTTCGAGCTATCTGCACTGCCTTGATTCCACGACAGAGCTCATATTCAGAGACTACACTCATTTTTTACTTATATCCATAGTTTCACAAAAATGGCTCTAAAAAAAATTGGACAATCATAAGGCAAACCATGTGTTTGAAAGACTGGGGATGTACCTTCACAATAAAAATAAAACAAGAAGTGTCAAAGTGAAATGTCAGAGATATCAACTGTCAAACTTAGTGATTAAGGAAATCGAACATTTCATACTTAATAACCTAACAAATTTAATTTTTCCCCATGAATCCAGACCCAAGGTTTTATTTGCACAAGGGAAAATTCCTCTACTAGTACATTAACAAGCTGGTTCCTGGGTATAAATCTCCCTGAGTCCATCTGACAGTTAGTGGCTGGTGACATTCCCAAGGCCCCAGGAGTACTTTGTTCACCAGAAGCAATCTGACCTTTTAGTTACCGATCTGTCTAAGACTTTGGTGGTGTCTCCCTGCAGCATGGCACGGAAGGCCACTGAGGGGGCAGGGGACGGGTATCTAAGGGTGACGGTGCCCACGGGTCTCCTTGGCCCACCCCTTGACCCTTGTGCTTCTACAAGAATGATCAAACGTTTCATTGAAGTTTCTAAGTCTCTGATTCTCCTGTTTTAGGCAAGGCAGAGAGAAAAAATGAATGAAGAACATAATAAACGTTTATCAGACACTGTCGACAAGCTTCTCTCAGAGTCTAACGAGCGGCTTCAGCTCCACTTGAAGGAGAGGATGGCTGCTTTGGAAGACAAGGTACGGCAGAGAGCCTGGTCACCCTGCAGGCACCCCCTTCACAGAGAGATCGTTCCTCTTCTCCTGAGGAATGACACAGGACATTGTTAGCAATCATGAACAAAATGGGAATTATTCTTTAGACTGGAACAAGTACAGACCATTACGCAGTCCTTGAATTAACTTCCTGTTTGCTGTGTTTTGCCTCATTCGCACGTGTGGAAAATTGTGTATCGTTCTCTAGGGCAGGAGGAGGTAAATGGTATCTATAAAGGACCAGATATTATTTTAGACTTTTAGTAATTATGACTATTAAATAATTGTGTGCTAATCAATAATTAGCACAAATGTAAGCATATATGACAGGTGAGTGAATGGGTGTGACTATTACAATAAAATTTTATTTACAGAAATAGGCAGTGGGCTGGATTAGGCTGGCAGGTCCTAGTTGGTCAACCCCTACACTAGAATCTTTTTTTTTTTTCCTTTGGCTCACCCCTCTCCCCTTTATTACTCTTGCTTTGGAAGTTAATTTCTGTCTCATTTATAAGCAAAACACTAAAGAATGTGGTATAATAGAAAGATTTGATCAGCTGAAACCAAACATTCTCTCATTTCAACCCCCACCATCCTTCTTTCTGGTTTGCTTTGGAAAACGTCTAAGCCCAGTCTGACTTACTACTCTTATCACAGAGGTGCATTACCTGTCACCAGAGTGCAGGGATATCCTAGAACCTGTGTCAGAGAAGTTCTAATAGGTGGCAGTTGGATTCACATTTGATACAGGGATACAGCCTGTCCTAACTGCACCAGTGTCCCTAGAGAGAAGGCTCAGAAACTTCCTTGAAATTGGCTCTTAGGGTTGAGGTGGTGTTCGTTTGAGAGAGACTAATGATTACTACTCATTATATGATACATTATGTTACACAAAACTGACTGTGGGCCAGGCGCGGTGGCTCACGCCTGTAATCCTAGCACTCTGGGAGGCCGAGGCGGGCGGATTGCTCGAGGTCAGGAGTTCAAAACCAGCCTGAGCAAGAGCAAGACCCCGTCTCTACTATAACTAGAAAGAAATTAATTGGCCAACTAATACATATACAAAAAATTAGCCGGGCATGGTGGCGCATGCCTGTAGTCCCAGCTACTCGGGAGGCTGAGGCAGGAGGATGGCTTGAACCAGGAGTTTGAGGTTGCTGTGAGCGAGGCTGACACCACGGCACTCACTCTAGCCTGGGCAACAAAGCAAGACTCTGTCTCAAAAACAAAAAAAAACAAAACAAAAAAACTGACTGTGGAGTGAGAGAACACATAGAGCTCAGTTAACTCCTTGGTCAGTGGATCAACCTTAAGGTAGGAATATTTTTATCTTTGATTTTAATTATACATTTGAAACTTAATTTTAGGTTTCCCAAGTGACCAGTGAATTGTAAAGCCTAGGAGTTAGTATAAACCAGTTTAACTGATTAAAATAAATTTGCACCATGAACCTGACATACCTACATTTAGAAAATAGGGTCAGTGAAGGAGTAAGTTTTATATTAATAAGAGAAACAATTAGAAGTGCTCCTAGCCTCACTATCAGAGTTGACTCCATGACATGGCTCATTAGTGCGCTCCTCTGATCCACTCCCTTGCTGTGGCACTTTGTGTTTTAAGTGAGTGTAGCCAGGCTGTGTATTGCAACATTTAAAAAAAAAACCTAAAGGACTGTCTGTCTTTTTCAGAATTCTCTATTACGAGAAGTTGAAAATGCAAAAAAGCAATTAGAAGAAACGCAACATGATAAGGTACTTAAAAAATCTTCTCTAATTCATTTAGAAACGGTTCAGAGCTGAATCGAACTGAGATTATTATAATTATAGTTACTACAGACACTTGGCAGAAGTTGAGAAAAACTTTCTGTATGGCTCTCGTAGTCCACTGCCATAAGATTCATAGTACTCCTAGCTTTCTACACTGAATGTCTTTGTATTTTAGATGTATTTTGAGTCTGGTGATGTGTATGGTTCAGAATTCTGTGTCCTTTCTGGGCTTATTTGAAACTAAAATATTAGTGTAAGCCTTTCATCCGTAACAGTGCTGTCCAAGAGAAATACAATGTGAACTAAATATATGATTTTCAATTTTCTAGTAGCCACATTATAAAAAGTAATAATAGGTACAATTAATTTTATTTAACCTAATATATCCAAAATGGTATCATTTCATAATGTGTTAATAGAAAATAATAATGAGCTACTTTACACTCTTTTTTTACCATTAAGTCTGTGAAATCCGCTGTGTGTTTCACAGTCACAGCACGTCTCAGTTTGTGCCAGCCCATCAAGGGCTCAGCAGCCACATGTGGCCAGCAGCTAGTGTACTGGACAGCACAGACCTAGAGGGGAGGTCAGATGTGCAGGTGACACAGGAATGAATGCATGCTTGGTAGGAGACTATTAAAAATACAGATGTACAGTAAAAAGTGAATATTGTTCCCATTCTGCCCCCAAAGAGTTGTTTCTCTCTGCAGAATTAATAATTGTTAATGGTTTGGTGTTTGCCCTCCTCTAAACTTTTCTATGACTAAGACACAAGTTTTTCTTCATGAAGGTTTACAAAGTTAATTTGGTAGTCTCAGGGTTAATGTTTACCACAGTACTGTTAAGAGAATTAAAGTGTTTGGTATTTCAACTGCTGGTTTAACCTGTTATGGTTATGTTCAACATCTGAGCACATTTGAAGCAAATCATTTTAAAACTCAAAAGAGATAGCTGTAATGTAAGTCTTTTCCTGTTTTGTAGGATCAGCTTGTCCTCAACATTGAAGCGTTGAGGGCCGAACTAGACCAGATGAGACTAAGAGGTGCTTCACTTCATCATGGGTATGATGTTAACCAACTAAGAACTATGTTTTTAGCGCCTGTTGTGCGTCTGCAAGGGCCTGCTCTTGGCCATGTGGGCAGTATCGCTGGATGTAGCTCACGGTCTGACCTCAAGGAGCCTGTAGCTTAGTAGCAGGCAAGAAGGAAGAGTAGCATAGTCCAAGGGTTAGAGCTTGGTCTCTAGGAGACACAGCATTGGCAAAACTCAGAAACACAAGAGGAGGTTGGGGAGGTGGGAAATGATCAGTCAGTATTGGGATACATTAATTTAGGTACCCGGTGGAGTATGACCCTGATGATACAGGGACAGGAGGACAGATTCCGAAATGAGAGATGCCGGATTCAAGGGAGGGCGCCTGCACCCACAGGGGAGACTGCTCAGGGAGGAGCTGCACAGCTGGAGTTTGAAAAACACTTTGGCGTTCATGGATTTAGTACACTATTTGAAGTTTTTGATATTTTTTAAGAGATACTGAAGGTTCATGGCATGTGATTTTATTTTATTTTTTTAAAAATGGGGTCTCACTGTGTTGCTCAGGCTGGCCTCAAACTCCTGGGCTCAAGCAATCCCCCTGCCTGAGCCTCCCTGGTAGCTGGGACTACAGGCACATGCCACCATATCTGGCTTTTTAAAAAAATTTAATTTATATATTGATTTAAATCTATTGAAATATGACTTTGAGTTGGCTGATGCAGGAGTGAACCACCTGGCTTGTAATACATCTAGCAAATAGCCTAGCCATATGGACTGCCAGCATTCTTAGTTTTTTCCTACTCATTATAGGTAGTCATTCTAATTAAGGTATTAAAATTCTTCTTTTGTTTCTTTGTAGAAGATAGTCATCAAGTGAGAGTTAACTTTTAGCAAACATGATTGAAATGATGAGCTGGTGACATTAGTCTACAGGAAACAGGCCCCTGCTTGGAACATGATTTAGGAGAAGCTTGGGACCTATATACTCATTTCTACATTTGCAAATTTATGGTAATATGAAGGTCTAGGGCAGGCGTCCTCAAACTATGGCCCGCAGACCACATGCGGGCCGCCTAGCACATTTATCCGGCCCTCCAGGTGTTTTTGCCGACGCTGCCTCTCCTGCTTGGCAGCCGACTTGTCTGGGGCTCATAGTGTGCACTCTCCAACGATCTGAGGGACTGTGAACTGGCCCCCCATTTAAAAAGTTTGAGGGCCCCTGCTCTAGGGTATCTTGTGGCCCTTCCCCACTGAACCTACTCTTGGAAAGCAAGAATGAAAACCCAGTGAAGGCTGGGTGCGGTGGCTCACGCCTGTAATCCTAGCACTCTGGAAGGTCGAGGCAGGCAGACTGCTCGAGGTCAGGAGTTTGAAACCAGCCTGAGCAAGAGCGAGACCCCGTCTCTACTATAAATAGAAAGAAATTAATTGATCAACTAATATATAGAAAAATTTAGCCAGGCATGATGGGGTATGCCTGTAGTCCCAACTACTTGGGAGGCTGAGGCAGGAGGATCGCTTGAGCCCAGGAGTCTGAGGTTGCTGTGAGCTAGGCTGATGACACAGCACTCACTCTAGCCTGGGCAACAAAGTGAGACATTGTCTCAAAAAAAAAAAAAAACAGTGAAGACAGAATTATAGAGAGTCAGAGTCAGGAGCTCTTACTGTCTCTGAAGCCAGTGGAGGGTGAGCTTCCCAGGGGGAGTTTTTATCCTCACAGACGAGATGTTGAGGAAGATGAGGCAAGAGAAAAGTCACTGGATTTGGAGACGGAGATCCTCGATGCCGAAAGGCTAGTGTCATTAGTGTCGCAGAGACAGAGTCAATAAGATGTGCGTAAAAAATAGTGTGAGCAGCAGATGATGAGGAAGCAGACTCAGTGCGTGTCGCCGTCCTGAATGGAGGGCTTTGGCAAGGAAGGGGAGGAGAGAGCTGTTGCCACGACTGGAGGGTGGCACAGTTAAGGGCGGCATTCTGAGGTGGAGAAGGCTTGCCGTGTGTGCCAGCCAGAGGTCTGCTGAGCGAGAGGAGCTGCTGCTCCAGAGCCCCAAGGAGGCAGGAGGGCCGTTGGAGTCGCAGTGGGTCTGAATTGGCCTTGTGGGCGTAAAGACCGGAGGCAGGAGAGGCTGGGTGAGGAGGACAGGGTTTATTTCAGGGAGGCAGACCTAGAGATTTCGCAGCAGGAGGCTGTGAAGGTGGAGAGGAGGTGAGTGTGCGGGGTGGCGTGGGGCCTGGGGAGGGGTGAGGTGAGGGCTGGCTCCCTGGCGCATGTATTTGTTCCACATGCCCTGACGGTGACATCAGTCATCTTGTTTTTGTGATCTGATCCAGCAAGAGAAGTGAGGGGTTGAAAAGAAAGGGACGGCTGGGAATGGCTGGTTGCGGGCTAGGCTCAGTTGGAGGAAGGTAAGCCCAGGAGAGGGCGTCCAGATGAGGAAGCTTTGACGGGCTTCAGAGGATTCGTGAGCCCCCCAAAAGTACACGCAGGATACTGTGTATGTGAAGCAGTTCTGGAATGTGTTACAACCCAGAGCAGCTAAGCTAGAAATGATGCTGGGAAGGAAGGAGCAGTTTCCTTAGTTACGAGGGAAAGGGGAGCAAAAGACAAGCTGGGGGCAAGGGACAATTCCGGGCTCTGGTATCTGACACGCAGATAACTAGTCTCGTGTAAGTCCCCAGAGCCATTTCTCACACACATTGCACGGGTGCGAGCCAGAGGCAGGTGAGTCGGCACGCTGGGCACGTCGTGTGGAGACTCGTGAGGGGTCCTCTGTTTAACTACTGTCTTCAGATTAGTGGGCTCTGTCTCCCAAGACCTTTGCCTGTTAAGGATTTCTGGAAACGAAGGTAGCCACCCCTCTTTCACAGAGAACTAGGAGTTCCTAGAGTAAGCGAAAATGAGTCCATTGCAGACAGAAGTGGCAGGGGACGTGCCTGTGGCTCGTGGTGGCAGCCTTTGCCCCTGCTGCCGCCCGGCTCCTCTCTGGGCCTTTGCTGATGGGGACTGGGCAGTGGCTCACTCCAGCACCTCCAGCTCGGTTGCCTGGAGCCCGCACTCGTGTCTTCAGGCAGTTCTTCAGCCAAGGGTGTTGGTTTCCTGCTAATCTATTGCACACAAGTCTGTGTTTTTGATTCAGATACAAGTGAGCTGGCAGATCCAATTCAGAGCAGCCCCAGCTCTGGCCGAAAGGGGCTTCTGCCGCGGGTGCCTCTCGGGCACTCATGGCAGCACTTTAGATGGCGTCGAAGATCAGGGAGGGCATGCCGGGCAGGTCTCTTGCCACGGGTCTTGGCCCAGGTGGGGAAGTGGCAGAGTGGCTGCGGGCCAGGCATGTGATGTCAGCTGTGGGAAGGAGGGCAGACATGCCGCCCGGACACCTGCACGCAGAGCAGGGCTCTGAGGGGACCCAGGTCTCTACACATTCTAGGGAGCTGGACTCCACCTGGCCCATCTCTGCGGCCATGGCAGTCTGCGCTGGTTTTCCTGGACAGCGAGCTTTCCGCCTGGTGGGGCTGAAAGACCGGACACCAGCCCGGAGCAGCCAGCGCGGAGCTACTGCCTCGCAGGCATTTTCTTATGTGGGAAACCTGTTTTCCAGAAGTCAGAAAGTTAGTTTATTTTTCTTCTAATAACGACCATTCTTGTTTTTCATGTTTCAGCCGACCCCACCTGGGCAGCGTCCCAGATTTCAGGTTCCCAGTGGCAGACGGGCACACAGACTCCTATGGCACCAGCGTGGTGTTGCGTCGCCCCCAGAAAGGCCGCCTGGCAGCCCTGAGGGAAGAGCCTTCCAAGGCAAGGCCTCCGAGTGGAATCTCCGCTTGCGCGAAAGTCCCTGCGTCACCCTGCGGCTCTGAGACGCTCTGCAGGGAAAGAGTGATGGGTCACTCTCTTTCTTGCTCTCCTCTTGTTTTCCTTTTTCTGGCTCTTTCTGGCTTAGAGTTTACTTTTAATTAGGGCTTAAAAAAAATGAAAAGAGATTCTGAAATAATACAGAATAATAATTATTCCAAAATAATTCTGAAAAGAGATTCTGAAATAATAATAATAATTCTGAAATATAATATAATAATAATACTGTATTATTCAGTATTACCCATACTGCTAATCAGTATGGATTTGAAGTAATAATTTAAAATAAGTGAATACATGCATTCACCATTTAGTGGAAAGACTTCCCATTTGGAAAAGTTTAAGTTTAAGTACCTTCTTGCTTTGATTTTTCCAGCAGCACGTATTTGATGTGCTTGGGTGTAATTTGTGCACCCATATGCATGGGGCAGCCAGTGTGGGGCAGGTCCCCTTATAGACATAGGGCTGCGGCAGCGTGTGAAACGCAGGCGCCGACACCCCAGAGTGCATGTGCTAGTGAGGACAAGCATGCAGTGCACAGATTGAGTAAGTGTGTGCGTATTAGTTTTTCTTGGTGGGAAATGAATCACTACAAAGCTCAGTGGCTTAAAACAAGGAGCGTTTCATAGTTCTCAGCTCCATGACTTCCGATCAGCAGAGCAGGGTGGCTCTGGCTCAGGGTCTTGAGAGGCTGGGCGGGCTGGCAGCTCTGCTGCCAGAAGCACTCACATGGCTATGGGAGGGAGTCCTTGATCCCTCACCATGTGGGCCTTCCACAAGGCTGCCTTCCCCCAGGGTGACAGTGGCTTCCCCCAGAGCTCATATTCTGAGGGGGGCAAGAAGAAAACCCACGAGCCGTTTGCATCCTGGTCTTAGTGCACACTTTCACTTCCGCTTTATTCTGTTCATTCAGGTGAATCGCTAAGTCCTCACACTCAGTGGCAGGGCGAGAACCACCTCCGCCTCTTATGGGAGGAGTGTCAAAGAGTTTGTGGACATATCTTTAAGCCATCCGCTGTGTCAGATGGTAATAAGCAGGGAAGGGACCCAGGGGCCCTGTTGTAGAGCGAGGCGGGGAATAAGAATTTCAAGTGGGTGGATAGGGACACATCACCTGAGGGTGACATGTGAGCAAGGGCCTGAGGAGGAAAGAGAAAGCCGTTGGGTATGTTGTTAGGTGGAGCCAGCCAGCCCTGCTAGGGTACTGCAGATGGTGCAAAGGAGGGATAACAGCCAGACAGCTCAGGGGTTCGGCCCCAGCAGCTGGCAGGGTGGAGTCTGCTTCCTGAGATGAGGGAGACTGCAGGTTTGGGGGAGACCTGGAGTCCAGTCTTGGCCGTGTTCAGGCTGCCAGGACTGGCAGATCCACAGGGGGCTGTAAGATAACCCTGCAACAGAACCCCAAACTCACAGACACACTCGGCCCGTGCTTTTTAATAGATTACATACTAGATGCACATATTTTCGGGCACATGTAATAATTGATACAATTCACATAGTCAAATAGGGTAATTAGAATTTCTATCACTTAAATATTTATCTTTTCTTTATTCTAAGAACATTTAAAATATTCTGGGTATTTTGAAATGTACAGTCAATAGTTAAGTAGAGTCACCCTACTGATTTATTGAATGCCAGATTTCTCTTCATTCTCTCTCTCCCTTCCTGGCTGATTTTTAGTTTTTATTTCTCACTCTGTCATTTCTCTATTGTGAATTGCATCCTAGAAATGCCTCACATACACATTAAGATGTTAATATTGGTTGGGTACAGTGGGTCATGTCTGTAATTCTAGTACTCTGGGAGTCCAAGGTAGGAGGATTGTTTGAGGTCAGGAGTTGGAGACCAGCCTGAGCGAAAGCAAGAACCCGTCTCTACTGAAAACAGAAAAATTAGCCAGGTATGGTGGCACACCCCTGTAGTCCCAACTACTTGGGAGACTGAGGCAGGAGGATCACTCGAGCCCAGGAGTTTGAGGTAGCAGCAAGCTATGATGATGCCAGTGTACTCTACACTGGGTGACAGAGGGAGTCTTTGTCTTAAAAAAAAAAGTTCCTATAACTAATGTTGCTTTCAGTCTGCTAAGATTTGGTTTTCTTGTTTATAGGTACAAACTCTTAATGAGCAGGACTGGGAACGTGCCCAGCAAGCTAGTGTCCTGGCAAATGTAGCGCAAGCATTTGAGAGCGACGTCGATGTGTCTGATGGTGAGGATGACAGAGACACTCTCCTCAGCTCGGTTGATCTGCTGTCGCCCAGCGGGCAGGCCGATGCACAGACGTTAGCCATGATGCTTCAGGAGCAGCTGGACGCCATCAACAAAGAGATAAGGTATGTGTGACTTCACACAGCACTCACATAAAACATGCTGTCTCTGAGGAATCGTGTTCCACTTGAAAAAGTCTGGAACAAATACTGTTAACATTTTCCAAATGTTCCACAGTACTAGACTTACTTAAACAAATTCCAAGATTACCCTTCCTTATAAAATTCAAGTAACCAGGGCACTCTGCCATGGCACTGGTACCCTGTGTAGGATGTGGTAGGAGGTGAGAGGTGTTCCGTCTCTGGGTAGCACTGCAGGGGCTCAGTGCCTGCCTGTGACCGGGGGTCTGGGGCCAGTTCAGCCACTGCTGCTCTCCTGAGCGCTGCACCTAGAGGGGCAGAGGAGCTAGCACAGGTGGGAGAAGGGTGGTGGCCCCACCTCCCTGACCCAGTGCAGAGGGAAGACGAGCACAGTGGGGAGCCGGGAAGAGGGACTGACGGAAGCGTGCTGTGGGCGAGAAGCAGCAGGTGCCTTGCGCAGGCCAGTGCCAGGCAGCAGTGCAACTCGCAGGGAGAGGCGGCGGAGCTCAGGCCACCTGAGAGGCGAGGCAGGGGGTAGGAAGTAAGAGGAAAAGCTGCCTGTGAACCCCCGCCAGCCTGAGTGTCCCCTTGACTATATTCCGAAGGGAGCACGTGGCCATCACCTGCTGCCTGTGCACCCCCAGCGCTGCGGGGCTGTCGTAGTGTGCCCTTCAGAGCATCACACCATCAGGTGTCTGTCCCACGGCGCCAGCCTGGCACAGAATGGTGGAAGTTTTCAGGTTTGTATATTCCCACTGTTCTTGCCGTTCACTAGGTGAAATTAACATGAGGTGAAAATTTGTTCCATAGACCAGTGAGTGGTCAGTGAGTGAATCTTTTTAGTCTCCTCAATATTTTAAAGGGTTTTTTATTTAGCAACTCAGTAGTTTTATTGGGAAATGTATAAAACAGTGGGCCACCTATGGAGTAGAAACTAAGGTGTAGTGATGAAGAGGCCTTAGGTCACTGCTGCCCGTGCTGGCTTGGTCTGGGGACATAGCACTGTGACCGGGAGTGCCCGTGGCTCCATGCCTGACGTGGCCATACAGCCAGCCTGAGTCCAAGTGAAGAGCAGCCACACGCATGGAGTCCTGCAGCGGTCTGGGTGGGGCCGCTGCGGGGACTTTGTTGTAAAGTTAACACAGAGGGGAGTTTGCCTGTCCTGCTCAGAGAGGGCACAAGGTGGAGCAGAGAAGGAGAAAACAAGCGCTAAGGAGAGCTGTAGGCTCCAGAGTAAGATGTTCGTGGGCTGCATATGTTTTCCACTTTGTACACTGACTTTTCAGGTGCCAGGTTTAAAACTGGTGAAGAGCTCAGAAAACTGGTGTTTCCTTATCTAGTTATGGGAAATATATACCTTTAGTTTTTGTTTTTTACAATGTATTGCTAGATAAAAGTGATTTTTCTTTATGTAGCAAGTTAAGGTGGTATAAATGGTAAGTTCTATCCACTGACTTGTAGATTTTCTTCTGTTAATAATGACCAAAAAAACACTATTTTTAGAGTACGTAAGTAGAACTCTAATTGGAAGGGTTACTACAAGGTTTCTGTATTTTCATATTAGAATAATTATTATTGGCATAGTCAGATGTTAAAATCACCTTTTAGTCATCCACGGCACTTTAGGATAGAAGAGCATTAATCTTGAATTTGAAATTAACGTAGCATGGTTAACAGGAATCCGGAAACTCAGATGAAGCTCGTAGAGAATTCTATCGGTGACACTTTTGTTTGAATTTAAACTTTAAAAATCAACTTGATATTTTCATGTAGTCTGAAGAGTTAAGTATTTGAGACAGGCACAGTGGCTCACGCCTATAATCCCAGCACTTTGGGAGTCCAGGGTGGGAGGATCATTTGAACCCAGTTCGAGACCAGCCTGGGCAACATAGTGAGACCTCGTCTCTATAAAAAATTAAAAGAATTAGCTGGCTGTGATGGTGTGCTTCTATAGTTCTAGCTACGTGGGAGGCTGAGGCGGGAGGATTGCTTGAGCCTGGGAGTTTGAGGTTACAGTGAGCTCTGATGATGCCAGTGTACTCCAGCCTGGGTGACAGGCTCTAAAAAAAAAAATTAAGTGTTTGGAAACTCTTAAATGGCTTTGTGGATCAATTCTTTGTATTAGAATTTCGAGTTTCCAGTTGATGAAATCTGTAGATAAAGGTACAGCTTTGCTCTAAGAATAGGGGAGATGAGGGTTGTAAAATTTAAGTATTTCATTGCTTGGTTGCAACCGTAGAAAAAGTTGCCAACTTTTCTTTCAAAATTTTAGTGTAAATAAGTGAAATCAAGCATGAATATCAGAACCAACTTAACCAGGGTCAACAGAAGATTTACTTTTTGTTGTCCTAAGATATAATATATTTTAAAAGATTAAAAGCAAAACATTTTTGCTGCAGTGTTAAATGTTTGAGCAACTTATTACTGGAATTTACTAATACTACTACAGAGTATAAGCAGATTTTTTTTCATCCAAACATATTAATCTGTTTGCTAATAGAGGAAGGATGACTGCTTTTGTTTTTATTATAGGTTGATACAAGAAGAAAAGGAAAACACAGAGCAGCGAGCAGAGGAGATTGAAAGTAGAGTTGGTAGTGGAAGTTTAGACAATCTTGGTCGTTTTAGATCAATGAGCTCCATTCCCCCATATCCTGCCTCCTCGCTTGGCGGCTCCTCCCCCCCAGGCAGCGGTCGCTCCACCCCAAGGAGGATCCCGCACAGCCCAGCCAGGGAGGTGGACAGACTGGGCATCATGACTCTAGTAAGTGTCACCCTTTCCTCGCGGCATCCCCACCCCACACACCTGTTTGAATTCTTGGGCACTGTGAACTTGCTTCTTTTTACCCAGCAGAAAATCAAGTACATTTGTCATTCTAAGAGGTTGAAGATTTTAAAGCCTAACTAGTGTTTTCAACTATGTTATTCAACTATAACAAATTGATTCTAATATTTGGATGACCAGGCTAGTGTGCTATAGTTTGTTTTTCTGATTGTTGGCCCAGGCAGCTGTGTAGGGTACAGCAGAAGGGCCTCAGCCTAGGGTCACTTTACCTGGAATTTTGATGGCCTTGTGGTGTTTGGTGACAAAGTGTGCAGATCTGAACAATGTTTAAAACTTTCTCATGTAGTTAGTCTAGGTTTTGTGAGTGCATTGCCTAGGAAATCATATTTCATGTGAAATCATACTTACAACATTCTGCTTTTAACTGCATTTCTATAATTTTTTTCTTTGGCCTTACCCTCCATTTTCATCTTTAGTTGTGTTGTTAGCCAGCGTGTGATTAACTCAACAATAAATCATGTTAGTGGCTTATGAAGTGGTGTCCGTCTACTTTGCAGTATTTTGACATATTTTTTTTCGTAATTTACATCATTAGCTATTTAGCTAATATTTTGAACTCTGACCATTTCATTTGTGGTTTCATGCTTATTTCCTTCCAGAGCATTTGTAAAACCACTGTGTCTGTTTTTTTCTCTGGTTTTATAATTCCATATGCTGACCGACAGTTGCTGGCTTTGATTTCCTGCGTCATCCTTTTCTTTGTTGTGTTATCTGAGCCATCTCCAGATTCATTTCTAATCCACACCTCAGGTCCCCGTCAGCCTCTAGGTTGTTCCTCCAGCCCCCCCAGGGCCACCCACGATATAACGCTTCTTCACAGCACGCAGGTACCCAGGTGGCCGATGATATGTGAGTCTGTGCTAGATTATGATTTTATTAGTGGAGCTTTGGTTTTTTTATCAGTAAAAAATGTATTTTTTCTCAACAGTGATAAACTATAACTAGTGTATCATTGTATAATAAATGTGGATACAGGCACAATATAGGTGATTAAGAGTGTTTTTACTCAATTTATGTAGCATCTGTATAATTCATACATGAAATATTTCCTACATAATCTGCTAAGTGTAGAATTAATAGAAGCTTTACGCAAACAATATACTTTCTAGTTTTGATGATTGTATTCAAGACTATAAATCTCACCAACTTACTGAACATACTCTACTGTCTCTGATTTTTTTTATTAAAATATCTTACGTAAATCATAGGATGTAAAGATTCTACCTGATATGCTAGTTTTTGTTCTTATATATTTTCACAGGGTACCTTGCTTTAAGCAATATATATGTTTTTGAGAAGTTGTAAATCAAATTCTAGGTAAGGATTTTGCGTTAATGTCCAATAGGTATAAAAGTAGGTTTGTTTAATTTTATAATAGGCGTATTGTAATAGCTTCATCAATTAGAATATTTTGAATTATAGCATGTTTTTTATTAAAGAAAACTAAACTATAGAGAGGTTTGTCTTAGAATAGACAATTATTAGGGCCTTTTGTTATACAAAATGCTACAACAATTACATGTGTTGAAATAGAATTTTCTCTGAATAATAATTTATAGTGTTTTTCTAGTAAATCTTGAATAACTTTTATTTAAATTTTGTGGTGAAAA
The DNA here is from genome assembly GCF_040939455.1 of Microcebus murinus. Taxonomy (NCBI): domain Eukaryota; kingdom Metazoa; phylum Chordata; class Mammalia; order Primates; family Cheirogaleidae; genus Microcebus; species Microcebus murinus. The sequence continues at coordinate 10,051,247 of NC_134107.1, forward strand.
AATGTTCTATATACAGTTAAATTTTCTCTAAATCCTATTGTACTTGTATCTATCCTGTCATTCCCATTTTGATATATTTGCCTGTACTGATCCTTGAATTTTTAACTTCAAGTGTGCAGTAAATCTGGTTTCTCTTCATCTCTTTGCATGCATCTGTCAGCCTAGTGATTTAAGGAAACATCGTAGAAAGGTAAATTACTTAGTAATTTAACATATTTTTGTATGTCTGTAACACATTGAAGAGTACCTATCATTTTATATAAATGTGACATTATATAATTATATAATAATGAATAATTGAAATTTTAAAGAAAATGTTTAATCTCACCCGGCACTTTACATGTGATCATCCTCTTGAAAATTATTCATCAGTGGTTTCATAGAACACTGGGACAAGTGTAAGAGTTTGCCATTCTCCCACTTTTTTTGTCTTCTAATCATTGCATGCTTACTTATCATAGACATGGTATTTTTTAAAATAAATTATTGAAGCAAAGGCATAGATTTTAGATTTGAGGAAAATCGATTTTAATAACAATAATAGCTAGCATTTATAAGCTCTTGATTTATGCCAGGCTCTGTGCTGAGTGCCTTACTAATCTGTTACAGGTCTAGTATCCCATATTCCAAATGCTGGGGACCAGAAGTGTTTCAGAGTTTGGAATTTGCATTGTACTTAACAGTTGAGCATCCAAAATCAGAAATCCTAAATCCTCCCATGAGCATTTCCTTTGAGCATCCTGTCAGCATTCAGAAAGTTTCAGATTTGGGACCATTTCAAATTTGGGGTTTTTGGATTCGAGATGCTCACCTTGTATCTTAATCCTCACACACTTTCCTGTGATATATAGGTTACTGTTATCCTCATTTCACAGGTGTGGAACCTGAAGTTTAGAGAGTTCACACAATGTGCACTGTAGACTTGAGTTCAGATTTGCCTGGTTTCAAAACCTGGACCCTTGGCCATGTTACCATCTGGCCTTTTCTCCAGACATTAGTAGTCTGGTCTCCCTGGCAGCGCCCCTACAGAGGGAGGTTCCAGGGAGGCCACTTCTCCTGGGAGATAACTGTAGATTGGGCCTCCTGTTCTCGGAGGACATTAGGCGCAGTGCTGGTCGGTGGCTGTTGTTTATGGTGACCCAAAACCTCTGCCTTGTAACTTTCACACTCTAGTCTGTATTCTGTGACCCCTTCCAAAAAACCTGCCTGATGGTGCAGTGACCGGACAGCCCTCCAGAGACATAAAAGCAGTTGTTCTCTGAAAAAGCACGTGACTTGTCGCTGTGTGAGCTGCTCAGTTGGGCTGAGCAGTGTGATTAGTGACACTGCTTGTTCAGTCACTGATTAGTTTGTGACCTGGGGTTTATTACTTGCCCCATTTGTACCTTTGTTTGTGCTCCTGACAAATGAAGATAATAATAGAACGGTGTCACTTAAGGTGGCCGCAGACCTGTGTGCGTCTGCAGTGAGATCACCAGCCGCAGCAAGACACAAAGCATACCCTTAGTTCTGCTGACTTGTATTTGGGCTTGTTTGTTTTTGATAGCAAGATTTTCTCGATGAGGGAAGCAGTGTGTTGATTTGTACTCAGGCCTGATAACCTAGTGTTCACGGGTAGCTTCAGCGTGCTGCTGGTGGCTTTGAGGAACCTTGTTCTCAGGTTGTTGTGAGGGTTAAGCCAGCTGTATGTGCAGAGTGCCGGGCCTGGTGCCAGACACAGCCCACATTTGACTGTCGCCTTCCTCCTCTGCCTCAATGTTATTCGTGTAGACTAAGATGACTTCCCTGCCTTCTAGTAGCATCCAGGATAAGATAGAGGCAAAAATCTGGTGGGTCACAGTGCTGTCCCTTGCTGTTGGAGTACAGAGGGCAGAGCTTGGGGGGGCTGGGTGTGCGGGAGAACTTCCCTAGGGAGCTGCTGGCTGGGTTGGCTGGGCTCTCCTCATCGACCTCTGGTAGTTTACGATAATGTCGTATTGTCGGCTTGATCACATGTATTGCTGCCTATGCTATTTTTTGTTTCTGCTTTTATAAACAAATGATTGTTTAACCTGAATTTCGAAACTGTTAAATTTCATACTGACAATATCTAGCCATAATAGTCTTGTGTTGTTTTATGATTGTAATTGGAAGTTGAGAAAGGATGCAGGATTTATCTGCATCTTAACTGCTAATTAAAATTACGTCCTCGGCCGGGCGCTGTGGCTCACGCCTGTAATCCTAGCTCTTGGGAGGCCGAGGCGGGCGGATTGCTCAAGGTCAGGAGTTCAAAACCAGCCTGAGCAAGAGCGAGACCCCGTCTCTACTATAAATAGAAAGAAATCAATTGGCCAACTGATATATATATAAAAAATTAGCCGGGCATGGTGGCACATGCCTGTAGTCCCAGCTACCAGGGAGGCTGAGGCAGAAGGATCGCTCGAGCCCAGGAGTTTGAGGTTGCTGTGAGCTAGGCTGACGCCACGGCACTCACTCTAGCCTGGGCAACAAAGCGAGACTCTGTCTCAAAAAAAAAAAAAACAAAAAAACAAAAAAAAACGTCCTCAATGACCTCGGCCCTTCTTTGCACTAGTCTACCTGGTTCTCAATGAGCCACTGTTGGGCTCCCATGAGGTTGATGTACTTTACAAAGTCCGTTTAAAAAGCAGAAGTACAAACCAGACGCAGTGGCACTTGAGGAGGGAGGATCACTTGAGCCCAGGAGTTTGAGGCTGCAGTGTACCGTGATTGTGTCTGTGAATAGCCACTGTACTCCAGCCTAGGCAACATGGTGAGACTTCCTCTCTAAAACACAGATTTTTAAAAAATAAAACTGAAAAGCAGAAGTTTGCTATTCAAGTTTTATTGTTTATACAGATGCTTGCTCTTTATGTTTCACGAGAGCTAGTCCTGCTCAAAAGCAAAACACACAATGCATAAGCAAGACCTGCCTAGACCCTGAAGGGGTGGATCTGTTTGCCGTTATACCATCCTGCATCCTTCAGCACATGGCGTACTTACATTCTAGTGCAAACAAAGAAAACATGGAGTCGGACAGAGATTATGTAAACCATATTGAACAGAGGTTTTTGAGCTGCATATAAGTGCATCTGTTTATAGCATTCAGTCCAAACATTATTGAGAAATAAATAGAAGCTGTACATATGTGTGTTTGGGTCATGGGCTATTCCAGGGGTCCCCAACCTATAGTGAATTGTATAATTATGTCATTATATTATGTTAATTACATTGTATATTATATATATTACAATGTAATAATGATAGAAATAAAGTGCACAATTAATGTAATGCACTTGAATCATCCCAAAACCATACTCTCCTTCCCTAGTATGTGGAAAAATTATCTTCCATGAAGACAGTCCCTGGTGCCAAAGTGGTTGGGGACCACTGGGCTAGTCCATATTTATTCTCCCCCTCCCCAGACAGAAAGAAATTGACAGTTTTGCCCAAGAAGTTTCTGCCCACGTTAGTGTTTCTTTTGATTGGGGCCAGGAGATAGACATATTTGTTGTGGGATCTGTGTAAGTGTAAGTTAATGCTGTCAAAACTTTATGATGGTGCAGTCGTTTAGATCTTTGCTCCCCTTCAGTGATCGTCCTCAGGATGTGCCTAGGACTCCCGAGGGCAGGACCTGACGTGGAGGAGGCTGAAGGGTGCTCCTGTGTGCTGCCCAGGCCCTGCTGCCAGTCGTGGGGGGCGGGCTAGGAGTCTGGGTGCTCCATGCACACGGTGCCGCATGGCCCTGCTTCTCTGAGCAAGGCAGTCCTTCAGACGGCGTGACACTAAAGTGAGACTTTCTGTGCTGGCAGAAAGCGTAGCTGACAGATTTTCGGAAAAGTTCGTGGTTATAATTTAAGGTCTCTGTGATTTTTTTTTTCATGGTCCCTGTTAACTAACTTTGCACTTCTCTCACCTCTCAGTTGCCATATTCCAGAGAAGAGGTACGAGATGACAAGACAACAATAAAATGTGAAACCTCCCCCCCTGCCTCCCCCGGGTCCCTCCGGCTAGACAGGCCACAGAAAGGAGCGCTGCACACAGTCAGCCATGAGGACATCAGGGACATGAGGAAGTAAGGAGCGGGCGCCATCCCAGTGACCCCCATGAAATGTGCTTGTCTGTCTGTCTGCAGGTTTAGGAACCTGCTCATCTTTACTTGAAAAAACAAAACAGTGACTTTAATGAATTACTGGTTAAATTCAGTTGAGTTTATTTAAATACTGGACCTTGAATGCCCACCACTGCTCAGGGGACTAGAGTGAAGTCCATTGGGCAAAGTCAGTTTGGAAAGAAAGGAGTTAAGTATCCGCAAAGTTTAGAAAAACTTCATTTCTTCAGAACGTACAGATTGACTGCTTTGAGAAATTTCTTCCTATTTTTGGTAGAGAGTTTGCCAGGCAGACGACAGTTTCTGGTTGGAGCTGCTGCATAGGGCAGTCCGTCCGTGCCTCTCAGGCACCTGCTGTGCCTCTGGAAACTGTTGAGAGCTCCCCGTCATCCTTACCCATGGATTAAGTGCTTCCTCTTAGAAAACAGATAAACTACTTTGTTACTAATATACTATCGTTTTTCAAAGTACCATTTATTTTTTTTAATTTTAGCATATTACAGGGGTACAAATGTTTAGGTTACATATATTGCCTTTGCCCCACCTGAGTCAGAGTGTCAAGCGTGTCCATCCCCCAGATGGTGTACACTGCACCCATTAGGTGTGAATATACCCATCCCCAAACTACCATTTATTGGATTTCTGTTCTGGACCAGGCAGTACGCGGTGGAGGGCATGCGGGTTCCCTGCAGGCAGCTGATATGGCCCTGGTTTCAAGGAGTCAAGCTCAGGGCAGTTGTGGGAACTGCTGAGAGGTGGGGGCCCTATCTGTCCTGTTTCCCAGGACTCTGCTCTTGCTGCTGCTGCTTCCCACAGCCGGCCTGAGCACTGCTTTTGTGAGCTGGGAGGTGCCCCTGACTCGGGTCACTGGGCTCCAGAGTCTAATGGTTGGAGTCCAGCCCCACTCTGAAGGGAGCGCCACTCATAGAGAATCTCGGCGTCCCAGAAACAGGTCTCTGTGCTAGCACCCCACGAGCCGCCTGTGCTGGGCAGAGCACACTTTATGAAGGTGTAGAAGAGATGGAGTATTGGTTAGGAAGCCTGAAGAACAAGTGTTAGCAAGACAAAGAACTGTAATGCACATGAGCGGAATGTTCTGTCATGATAAGGCAAGGTGGTAAGGATCCCTTTCTTTCCTCAAAGCTCCACAGGCTCCCAGGATGGCCCCGTGAGCAATCCCAGCAGCAGCAACAGCAGCCAGGACTCGCTGCACAAAGCCCCAAAGAAGAAGGGCATCAAGTCCTCTATTGGCCGCTTGTTTGGCAAGAAAGAAAAGGGCCGGCCTGGACCAGCTGGCAAAGCCTCGTTAGAGCAAGGTTGGTCGGTTTCCTGGAAACATCTTAACGGTCAGGATTGTGGGGAGGAAGGGACTGTCACTTGTGTGCCTGCTATGTGCTGGACCAGCAGCTCCTTCCTGGGGTGGTCGAGGCTGTATGCTCTCCAGGGAACAAAAGCTGCGAAGGCATGAACTAAAGAGCACAGTGAGTTCATTGGCCACTCATAGATATAACAGGTTCACTGTCTGGAGTGTTTGTGTATTGGTGCCCTATTCGGAAACTTAGCCCAAGAAATTAACACCGAGCCTGCAAATATGCAGCCACCTGTTTATGAAAAGGCACAGCTTTGCCATGTTGATCTTATTTTGGGGTTGTTCTGCTTCCTCGTAGCTGGTGTTTCAGAGACAGAGAACTCATCTCCAGATGCCTTGGGACTTAGCAAATTGGGAGGACAGGCTGAAAAAAATCGTAAACTTCAAAAAAAGTAAGCTGTCTATTATTTTTTCATCTCACTGAACAGTTTTCAGTTGTCCTACTGTTTAATGCTTGTTAAATGTAATATCTAGCTATGTATATACATTATTTCCTGAAAGATTAACCTCCAGCCTTTATTAAGCCATACTTCCTGGAAGACAAAGCGTTTGTGACATTCTGAAAGAAATCACACATGGATTTTCAGTCCACTTTGGGAAGTAGAAAGTGGAGGGTGCTGGGTCGCACTGCAGTCTGAATCCTGGTGCCTGCTCAGGTTAGGTTTGTGACTTTGGCAAAGTGACTTAGCATCCATGTGCTTCAATTTCCTCATCTGTAAAATGAGGGTGATAGTTGCGCATACACCTTGTAGGGCCTTTGTGAGTATTAAATGAGATGTTATACATAACATGCTTTAAACAGGGCTAACAAGTCGTAAACTAGCTGTAGCTGTGGCCACTGCAGTGATTGTTGCCTGCCAGCTTTCAGAACTTGCTATTCAAGGCTGGGGCGTGGTGGCTCAAGCCTGTGGTCCCAGCTACTTAGGACGCTGAGGCAGGAGGATCGCTTGAGCCCAGGTTTGGGGTTGCTGTGAGCTAGGCTGATGCCCCAGCACTCTAGCCTGGGTGACACAGTGAGATTTTGTCTCAAGATAATAATAATAATAAAATTTGGGACAAAAAAAGAATTTTCTATTCAGTGCTCACTTTGGCAGCACATATACTAAGATTGGAACAATACAGAAAAGATTAGCATGGCCCCTGTGCAAGGGTGACACACAAATATGTGAAGTATTCCATATTTAAAAAAAAAAGGAAAAGAAAGAAACAGTTTGCTATTCATACTAGTGATCTGTCTGGAAACATTGGCTGTGTTGCATTTTTCCTCTTCCTGTAGATTTTGTACTTTTATCTCAAATAGTCTCTAGATTTTATAGTCTGCTTGTTAAATTTTAATTCTAAACTAAGTCTCGGCGTTCGGCATAGGAGCACTGGCATGGTGGTGCTGCAGGGTAAGCACTCGGGTGCACGCACATCTCTGGGTTCTTATCTGATGCAGAGTGAGCTGTGTGTTGGTTGGCCTTACCCCAAACCAGAGCTAAGTAGATGCACTAGATAGATTGAGACAATATCCCAGTGAACTGACAAATGAAAGCTAAAACTAAACCCACTTCTGAAACAAAATGGGCCGTAAGTATAAAGAGGTCAGAGGTGAACTTGAGAGTGGGGAAGATGGAAAACTGATGATGAGATGAATAAGGCCTGAGACAAGGTGAGACTCGACAGGTCCCGTGAGGAGCCGGGCGATGGGGAAGGCTGTTCTGCTGCTCTGTGTGCCCATACTGGTCTAGAGCTCAGGGCCAGGCGGCGCTGCCCCTGTATGGCACCGGAGCCGTCGGGACCCTCTCCACTGGGGGCTGGTTTGCCTTCAGCCCCTGGAGTTGCCAGGTGGTTTTTCTGTTGTGGAACCTACCTTGTTTGCGCTCTCTTCTCAGAAACATAATGAGTACATCTATCACTGATTGTATTTCAGGTGAAATGCTATTGTGTGAATACCGTAGGAACACTCAGTGTTTTGGTTCCCTGTAAAGGGAAATTTGTAGAAAACGTTTAACAGCAAAATCTGATTTCAACATTGCTGTCTTTGAACTGTGTAAAAATGTTTCAAAGTAACTTGGGTGGTTGCCATTTGGTATGTGAAAGTTAATATTAAAACTAGGCCTTTTGCCTCCTGGAACCATGCTAGGAAGACTTTGTCTCTTAGATTCTGCTGCTGTGTTGTAGTTCACATCTTCATACTTACCGTAATAAAAACAGCAAGGTATGTAGCAGTGCAACTTGGTCCTGCCACCTCCAGCCCCAGAAGTTTCTGTTTCCTGTGGGAGAAAAAACAGTATATAAATTGCCCCAAATTTTTCACTGTTTTTAAATTTTTTGTTGTTGTTGTTATTCCCAGGAGCTGTGTTTGAGCACTTAGATGTAATAGGGCAGCCTTTGAATTATTTGCCTTGACCATGTGATTAAATTTCACGCCAGTTTTGTGTGTGTGTGTTAGTGGTAGGTTTCTGTGGAGCTGTGATGTTCAAATTTATGCCATTGGCTTAAAACATCTAACTCTGTTGTCATAGTTGAAACTAAGTGTCCAAGAGTGGGTCTTTCTCTGTACCTTATGGTTATACATGGGATCCGTGTGTAAGTTCTGAAATGTACTAGCAATTTAATAGAGAAATTTCAAAGTACAAAGGTTGTTTGTCTGCTTATAGTGTTTAATTTCATTTCTATAAGTTAACCTGAGATAAAATTGATTTCAGGAAAAATACTATATTTATAAATATGAGAAAATATTTGAGGCTTTGGGTGGCCAAGGCAGGAGGATCACTTGAGGCCAGGAGGTCATGACTAGCCTGGGCTATATAGCGAGACCTCATCTCTACAAAAATATTTTTTTAAAAATAGCCAGGCATAGTGGCATGCACATCTAGTCCTCGCTACTTGGGAGGCTGAGGAAGGAGGATCACTTGAGCCTAGGAATTCAGTGTTATAGTAAGCTATGATTATGCCTGGGTGACAGAGCCAGACCCTGTCTTTTGGAAATAAGAAAAGTTTGAGTTATCTGGAAGAAGTATTGTGTGAATATAGTTTAACACTCATGCCATTATTGATTTAAGAATCCAAATACATTTCTAAGAATTTTCTTTTTGTTGTTGTTGTTGTTTTGTTGTTGGTCTTTTTCATTCCTTTGAGATGAGGTCTTACTGTATTGCCCAGGATGGCCTCAAACTACTGGGCTCGAGCAATCCTTCTGCCTCAGTCTCCAGAGTAGTTCTCATTAGGTTGCCCAGGCTGGTCTCAAACTCCTGACCTCAAATGATCCTCCTGCCTCAGCCTCCCATAGCACTGAGCCTATAGGTGTGTTTCACTGCACCTGTCCTACTTGTGATATTAAAACATTTTTTGCATTCTCTGGTATAATTACTCTTAGATAATTATATTTATTATCCCCTGGAAACAGGACCACTTTTTTTTTTTCTTTTTTTTTTTTTGAGACAGAGTCTCTCTTTGTTGTCCAGGCTAGAGTGAGTGCCATGGCATCAGCCTAGCTCACAGCAACCTCAAACTCCTGGGCTCAAGCGATCCTACTGCCTCAGCCTCCCGAGTAGCTGGGACTACAGGCATGTGCCACCATGCCCGGATAATTTTATATATACATATATATCAGTTGGCCAATTAATTTCATTCTATTTATAGTAGAGACGGGGGTCTCGCTCTTGCTCAGGCTGGTTTTGAACTCCTGACCTCGAGCAATCCGCCCACCTCAGCCTCCCAGAGAGCTAGGATTACAGGCATGAGCCACTGCGCCCGGCCTGGACCACTTTTTTGAAATTTTATGTGAAACATGTTGCTTAGGAAGATTGGCTGTAATTGTACATAGACTTTACAGTCCTTAGAAAAGTCTACTACTTTTGAAATTTATTGAAGCTCTAATATTTAATCTTTATAAATAAAAGATTCTATGGTATGACCTACAGAAATTATTGTAGAAAAATGTCTAAAAGCAACCTAGGAATTTAAAAATGGCTTGGGGACATCCACGCATGCAAACTAAATGTACCTGTCCTTTCCACTCTAATGCCATCTTCTCTCCTAGTTTTTTCATTTTTTGAAGTAGTTTCTTTTTGAAAGCTTTGTAGGTAAACACTTGAGAAATAAGGTGAGATTCACCAAGTTGGTAGTGTTATCTTTCAAATACCTATGTGAGACAAAATCATTTTTAAAGATGTTAATATGATAAAATCATGCCTTGGGTATTTGAAAATAAGGCCTTTAGTCTATTTCTGATGATAAAGAAATGCATGGCCAGGGGTTACCCCTGCATTTGTGTCAGTTCTCGTGCTCGGGATCTACTCTGTGCACTGAGAGAGCTGTTAGGATTTCAAATCTTCTGGGTAGGAAGCCTGTGGGTTAAACCATGGGATGACCCAGTGACTTAATTTAGCAGATACTAGTGAAATAGGAGTGTAGAATAGAAACAGCCATCCATTACTTGCTTGCCTTATTAGATTATATAACATTTTTAATGTTAAAAATCTGTACTAAACTAGGCATGGTGGTGCACACCTATTAATCACAGCTACATGGAAGTCTGAGGTGGGGAGAATTGCTTGAGACCAGAGTTCAAGGGCAGCCTGGGCAATGTAGCAAGACCCCTTTTTAAAAAATAAAGGAAAAAAATCTGCAGTGTGCACCGTTTTGGGGTTTTGTTTTTTTGGTTAAATGTTAACATTTTTAAAGACTCTCCTAGAGATTAGCTTCCTTATTCAGACCTAGGTATGGTTTCCTCTTCCTAGTGTTTTTCTTCATTGTTTGAGAAGGGAATAGTGATTATGTTTTCCTTTTAATGTTCTGTTACCTTGGATGTGAAGAGGAAGACTCTGCTGGTGTTTTTTACGTTGGTAATAATTCTTTGATTCTGAAAGGAGTTGGTGATCGTGTAGAGTCAGAGGGGCTCAGGTAGCATTTCCTCACTCAGGTGTGCTTTGTAGTATGTATGAAACTAGCATGAAATAGAAGATGTTGATAATATTAAAACTGAAGGTGATTAAAGGAAAATGATGAGAATATACAGTCGTCCCTCAGTATCTGTGGGTTCCAGGACCCCTCAAAGATACCAACATCCAAGGCTGGAGTGCTCTGTATGACGTGGTGTAGTGTTTATGCTTAACCTGTGCACATCCTCATGCACAACTGAATCACCTCTGTCTGGCTTGTGATACCTAATACAGTGTAAACACTGTATGAACAGCTGCTATACTGTATTGGTTTTTTCCGCTGATAGTATTGATGCTCGGTTGGTTGAATGTGTGGTTGCAGAACTGTAGAGAGGGAGGGCAGACTGTACTGTTAGACTTCTGGATGTGCTCAAAGAATATACTTCTGTTAACTTTTTTATATATGCATGTCATAATGATTCTTTAATTTTGAGTATCTTCTTACTTATAGGCACGAATTGCTCGAGGAAGCCCGGAGACAAGGTTTACCTTTTGCCCAGTGGGATGGACCAACTGTTGTCGTTTGGCTGGAGGTACGTTCTTTTAATACTCAGTCGAGTGTGTTACTTTTTGTGAATTTATCAATCCATCTCATAGACCAAACCCAACCTCTGGCCTTGCCATTCCCGTCTCCAGCTGTGGGTGGGGATGCCAGCCTGGTACGTGGCCGCCTGCCGAGCAAACGTGAAGAGCGGCGCCATCATGTCGGCCCTGTCGGACACGGAGATCCAGCGGGAGATCGGCATCAGCAACCCCCTGCACAGGCTGAAGCTGCGGCTGGCCATCCAGGAGATCATGTCGCTCACCAGCCCGTCCGCCCCGCCCACATCCAGAACGGTAGGGCCAGGGGCAGTCCCTTCCTCTTTGCGAAGAGGGAGCGCCTCTTGGAAGGCAGCCGTCCCTTATGCTGCTTCTCCAGTTCCTTATGGACACAGCTAGTGTAATTCTAGTCCAAAGGTTTAGGGTTCACGTTAGAACTCTTAATCTGTGGGAATTGGATAGTCAGAAGAAACTTTATCAAATACTTCTGTGAAAGATAGGTTAGGATCCATCAGAAGATAAAAACATGAGGTTTTTTTAAAGGTAAAATAGTAGTTATCACAACTTTAGGTAGGAATTTTTCAAAATTGAATCAGTCTTAGGGCATCTTAAGGAAGGAAATAGTTAACATTTAAGTACATAATTTATACTTAAACTTTTTGAATTTAATTTCCTGTTTCATGATTTAAGCTGAATGAGTGACTAGCATCTGCACTATACCTGAAGATATTTGCTGAGCAAATGATAGTCTAAATATTTTTAAATTTTATGGTAACATACATACAGGAAAATGCAGATGTAAGTGTAACACTTGAGGGAATTTGTTCAATCTGTGCACTCTGTGTAGTCAGCACTCACACTGAGAAATGGGGTTTGCTTGGGGCCCTAGAGGCCCATCTCTCTCCTTCCGAGTCACTGCTCCCTTCCCTGGGGGGCGATGCATGCTCCTGAAGGCATGGACTGGTCTGTTTTGTACTTTACGTATATAAATGAAGTTGTGTATTTACTCTTTTGTGTCTGGCTTATTTTACTTATTGTTATATTTGTGAATTCATGTATATCATTTCATGTGTAAGTAGGATCTTAAGGAGTAAAATTGTTTTGTCTGTTGCAGAGTACTGGCTCTTCCAGGTACCTTAGTAGCATTCATTTAAACACACTGGTACATGGTGACATACTAGTAAGAGGTGGCTGACATGCTAGCTAACATACTAGGAAGAGATGATTGTTACTAGCTGATATACTAGTAGGAGATGGTTGTTATCCAGCCATCAAAACTGGTCCCTAAAGAATTCTCCCTCCTCCGTAATTCCAGTTTGTGGGGTATTTTTTTTTTCTAACACTAAAGGGGGAGAAATTAGCCCCTTGGTTGCATTGTAACCAGTGTTTTACTGTATTTGACTTGTTTGGCTTGTAGGAGCTTTCCATTTTGGGAGCTGTAGACCCTGGGAGCTCAGGATTTTAAGCAGTTCACAAATCCACAAATGTTCAGCAAGCATTATCTGAACTAGTACAATTTTTCTCCACGTGGGAAGTCCTTGAAAGGGGTTCTCCTGGTTGAAAAAGTTCAAAATGATGCTCATAGAACATTAGTGGTTATTGGGAGGTGAGGGCAAGCCGATATACCTAATTTCTGCAATTCAGGCTTTTTACATGGGCTAGATCCCAGCCTCTGCTTTCAGTCTACTCTGGAGAGAAACCAGCTCCTGTTAAGAGACTAAGGACTTCGGAGACACATTTCTCCACGGAGCAGGGCAAGGCCAGATCTGGGGCTTGCAGTTACTTTATATTAAAAGTTTTGAAGTTTGTTTGTTTGTTTTAGTTTTTCCTTAGTGAAAAACATTAGGTAATGAACAGTAAGCCTTTGTTCTTACCTGTTGCTCAGAGAGCTCTTTTCCCCGGGAATGCTTTGTTAACAGTATCTGATCTTTTCCCCGGTTGTTTCATGTTAGAGTGGCCTTTCTAGAAATGAAGGGGCTGTGTGGTTTTTTCCAGAGTTTTTATGAACTGTCTTCTTCAGTAGTGATGAAGAATGGGCCTCACTCTCTGCACTATGTTGGACGCAAGGATTAAATCTGCCTCCTCAAGGAGCTTATAGCAAACAAGTGGGGTGGCCCTCTGTCTCAAGTCTGGTTCACATGGTTCCGTGGGGCCTTTCTGTTTGGCATGTGGCACTCTTGTGGTTCACCCTGCTCCTGCCTCCCCAGTTTCCCTGGCTTCGGCTGTCCAGGTAGAGGGGCCCCATCACTGTAGAGCACCTGCTGCAGATACTCTTGAAAGAACCAAAGCAAGAGTTTCATGCTGTGTTCTTTGTTGTTAATCTTTGTTTGGGTAAGGCTGTTTTAAATACATTGAATCAGTAGTTACTTGAGAATTATTCAAAATTTCCAGAAGAACAAAATGTGTCTTCTTCTCTTTATATTTTATGTACCCCTTGGGGTGAGCATGGCATCCAAGTCTCTGGAAATTGTGGGCCATTGTCCTTGATTATTGATGACGTGGCAATAACAGGGCGTGTTTATTCTTTAAAAACGGAATGCGCTTGTGTTCATGTCTGTCATTTTCTGTATGGGCATCTGAATTGAAAAAGTGAGAAGAGCGACTTTTGTCTCCATGGCCCTTTCTTTGTGCCTGTGGCTCATGTGTGTGCCCCTTTCCTCTTTGTCACTGCTTCCCTTGACCTGGATGTGGTTGGTGCACTGGGGTCACCTTAGACCACAGGAAATGTCTGGTTAACACACGAAGAGATGGAAACGCTCGCAGCCACGCCGCAAACGGTTAGTCATGCGCCGCAGGCCACACTCCTTGTGGTGCATTTTCCACTTACGACCGCCTGGGTTCTTTGCCTTTTTCTTGAAAACAAAAATGTTATTTTTCATTCAATTGTTCCAGATAAGTGTTTCCTTTAGTTATAGGTTGAATATGTAAATAGAATTTATATTATATTTTATTTTAGATTTTTTAAAGGAGTTTAAAGTTGGTAGACTTTCTAGAATAGATTTAATTCATCTCTCCTTTTGGAAAGACCTGTTTTTATTCCCCTGTTGTGATTGTCTAACTCTAACTTTCTCCTTTTGTGGATGTTTTTGGCATGGGAAGAATCTGCTCCTTGCATGAGAAAAAGTTTTCGTTTTGCATGAGTTTTGCATGATGCTTTGATATTTTGAACTTTCCACTCACTTAAGCTACACTTTCCCTACAGAGTGAATTTGCTTGCATTACCAAACTCACCAATACTAATGGTTATGTTCTTTTGCATTCCTAACACGTAACGTCAGGAAGATGAGGAGGGAAGCTGGGCTCAGGTTGGAGTCTTTCTATAATATATTCTTCAGTGCATGTACAGCAGCAAAAAGCAATTGGATATGAAAACTTGTGTAATTTACTTTTTTGATGTTTTTTGCATCTTAATTTATTCAGAGTAATAAGTGATTTAATGATTTAAACATGATTTGAAAGCATTAGGCAAATTATAGGATTAAAGAGTACGTCTCATGGACAATTTTGAACATGCTTCATATGGAGCCGTGGTAGTTATTTTTAATTGACATAGATCACTTCGTTTAACATGTGATCTTTTTTATACAAAGTCCTGTGGCTTAGGCAGCTTCTGAGATTATATACATAATGCCCTGCTGGGGTAATTTCAGTTGCAAGATCTACTGATGGGAGACTTGTATTTTAATAAATTTCCAAACACTAAAATTGGCATAGTGGGCTAGTTGCAGTGCCTTACACCTATAATCCCAGAACTTTGGGAAGCCTAGGTGGGATGATCCCTTGAGGCCAGGAGTTCAAGATCAGCCTGGACAACACACAGTGAGACCTCATCTCTACAAAATTGTGAAAATTAGGCAGACATGGTGGTGATCACCTGTATTCCCAGCTACTTGGGAGGTTGAGGCAGGAGGATCGCTTGAGCCCGGGAGTTGTAGGCTATAGTGAGTGGTGAGATATGATGAGTCTGCTGCATTCCGGCCTGGGTGACAGAGCAAGACCCTGTGTCTTTTAAAATAATAATAATAATTTCATACTGACTTTTCTTCTGTGTCTTTTGTGTCAGCATTTTACTGAGTACTATCTTAATATTGTGTCCATTTAAAGGTTCTCTTATTAATGGAATTCTAAGAAATTAAGCCTCTTCTCAAGTAATGTACGTCTGAATTTTCCGCTCCCAAACTCACAGAAAGCTCCGTTCCAATTGTGTTGTGACCTTTACGTTCAGACGGCTTGACTAAACAGTGGCTCCTTACGTGCAGTTCCGCCAGTACTGCTGTGAGCCAGGTGTGTCTCAGTGGCGCGTCGTGGCTACGAGGCATGGACAGACAGTTCTTCTAGAGACTCTCACTAATGACATGGTGTTCAAGGACTTTGTAAGAATCATTATGTATCTGAAAAAAGTCAAAATCATTTTAAATCAGAATTTTCCTGATTATAAGGTGATGGTTGAAACAACTGTTTCCTTCTATTTGTACTCCTAAAGTATAGCCAGGTGTGTTGTCTTTTTTTTTTTTTTAAGCAAAAAAGGAGAGTAGCCATAATATGAATGACTGTGGGTTTTTCCTTCCTTTGATTTAGGCTTTGCTTCTCCTCCAGATAAATAACCTTATTAATTAGTTAACCTAGTTAGATATCTCTTTACAGGAGCAGTAATGATCATCAGTAAATTAAATAGGGTTCATTTCGTAAATACTTAAATTTCAGTATGTTTTTTGTTCTAAGAAACATAACTTTGTTGGTAACTTAGTGCGAAATTGCGTGCGTCAGAGGCATGAAGTATAAATTAAATGAGCTTATCCTTTGCTCTTTACAGTGAAAATATATGCAGTATATACCTTCATTTAGCAAGTAGTAAGAGATTGCTGGCTGTTTGGAGACTGTGCTGCCTGCCAGGAACCCACCTGTGAGCAGGACAGCCACAGTCCCTCCCATCACAGAGCTCACATTTTGAGTTCACAAAACTGGGTTGCATTTGTGATCATTGTAATGATGGAAGTAAGCGCTGTGCAGTGGGTGTCTCCTCTAGCCCAAATGTTCTCTGACCAAGAGATCACTTTACATGTGTCTTCAGAAGGCTGTTAAGGCAGCCTAGAAGAGGGGCGTCTCCCTGGAATTGAGCCTGCTCCTCCCGCAAGTGTATGTTGCAAGCCACTTCAAACGTATGAAGAGAGTACATACTGAGTGAGCAGAAGTAAGTAGGGTTCTGCTTCTATGCAGTTTTCTATTTAGATAATTTCTTTGCTACTTCTACCCATTTAAGAATACATAATCAGCAGGCAAGAAAACAATACCAGATATTAATGAAATAAATGTCAGGCCTATGAGAGTAAAGTTTGGAAGAATGAAGAAACATGGTGATATTATGAGATATCTTGATGGTGGCCCTAAAATATTTAGTATATTTCTTACTTGTGGTTGTTTAGAGAAAGTGGTGAAACATTTTTTTCTGTTAGAATTTCAACATTCTTTGTTAGAATTTGAGTCATTATTTCCAGCTTGATTGGGACAAATAACAAATGAAATTGGAGGCCATAGCTTCAGGATGAAACATGGTGGTAGTTGCGAGTTACTATTTCCGGGTATCCCGTAGTGCAACTACAGTACTCCTGTGAACACAACTTGGTCTCCCTCCACTGGAGAGCATCGGGGCCTTTCTCTGGCGTGTGTGTGTGTGTGTGTGTGTGTGTGTGTGTGATGTATTTAGTTTTTTTGTTGTGTGAATCTTGCACATATTCTGTTAGATTTATCCAATTCATGTGCCTTTCTTTTTCTTGCCCTATTACAGTGCCTAGAATGTTGAGTGCAGTGTTCAATAAGCATCGTAAGAGTGTTCATTCTTACTTTGTTCTTGTCTTAGGGGAAAAGCAGTCAGTCTTTTACTATTAAGCATGATGTTAGGTTTAGGTTTTTTGCAGATACCCTTTATCAGGTTGAGGCACTTTTCTTCCATTCTATTCATTCCATAAATGAATGGTGATGAATCTTGTCAAGTGCTTTTTCTGCATCTTTTGAGATGATGTTATGGTTTTTCTTTTTCAGTCTGTTGATATGGTGAGTTTCATTGATTTTTCAAATGTTGAATCAACCTACATTCCTGGAATACTAAACTGTACTTGTCTTGATATCTTATTCTTTTAATATATTGCTAATTTGGGCCAGGCTCTGTGGCATGTTGTCTGTAATACCAACACTTTAGGAGGCTGAGACTGGAAGATCACTTGAGGTCAGGAGTTCAGGACCAAATTGGGCAACATAGCGAGACCCTCCCCCTCTACAAAAATTTACAAAATTGCCAGGTATAGTGGCATATGCCTTTAATCCCAGCTACTCAGGAGGCTGAGGCTGGAGAATCACTTGAGCTCAGGCGTTCAAGGCTGTGGTGAGCTGTGATTATACCATTGCATACCAACCTGGGCAACAGAGCAAGACCCTATCTCTAAAAAAAATAATAAATAAAAATAATGATATATTGTTGGTTTGACTTGCCAATATTTTGTTAAATATTTTTCCATCTATATTTTCTTTCCTTATAATATCTTTGGTTTTGCACTCGGGGTGATGCTGGCCTCATAGAATGAGTTAAGACATTTCTTACTCAACTTTTTTGTAATAGCTTTTGTAGAATTGTGGGGATATATATCATATATATGTGTAAAGAAAAGAAATATATTTGTATAAAAATTGTGGTGATTTGATAGAATTCACCAGTGAAGCTGTGTGGGGTAGATTTGTGTGTGTGTGTGTGTGTGTGTGTGTGTGTGTGTGTGTGTGAGAGAGAGAGAGAGAGAGAGAGAGAGAGAGAGAGAGAGAGAGAGAGAGAGAGAAGATTTATAACTACAAATTCAGAATCTAATAGATCCATATTATCTGTTTCATACTGGGTTGCTTCTGCAGTTTATCTTTTAAGCAACTTGTTCATTTTATCTAAGTTGCTTTATCTAAGTATTCCCTGATTCTTTTTTTTTTTTTTTGAGACGGAATCTCACTCTGTTGTCCCGGCTAGAGTGCTGTGGCGTCAGCCTAGCTCACAGCAACCTCAAACTCCTGGGCTAAAGGGATCCTTCTGCCTCAGCCTACCGAATAGCTGGGACTATAGGCATGCGCCACCATGCCTGGCTAATTTTTTCTATTTTTGGTAGAGACGGGACCTCACTCTTGCTCAGGCTGGTGTGGAACTCCTGAGCTCAAATGATCTGCTGGCCTCAGCCTCCCAGAGTACTAGGATTATAGGCGTGAGCCACTGCCTGGCCAGTATTCCCTGATTCTTTCAGTGTCTGTTGGATCTGTACTGATGTCCCCTCTTTCATTCTTGATGTTGGTCATTGGTGTCTTTTGTTTCTTTAATGTGGCAGGGTTTGTTAATTTTATTGATACTTATGAAGAGCCAGATTTTAGTTCCATTGGTTTATTTTCTATTATTTTTCTTTTTTATATTTCATTGATTTCTGCTCTCATACATTCTTCCTTCTGCTTGTTTTGGATTTCATTTGTTCTTCTGTTTCAGGTTGTCAAAAGTAGAATCTTTGGTCAGTGATTTGAGATGTTTTTGAATTTATAATCACTTAATACTATAGGAACTCCTTTATCTGTTTCTCACAGTTTTTTTTTTTTTTTTTGAGACAGAGTCTCGCTTTGTTTTCCAGGCTAGAGTGAGTGCCGTGGCGTCAGCCTAGCTCACAGCAACCTCAAACTCCTGGGCTCAAGCAATCCTCCTGCCTCAGCCTCCCGAGTAGCCTGGACAACAGGCATGCGCCACCATGCCCGGCTAATTTTTTTATATATATATCAGTTGGCCAATTAATTTCTTTCTATTTATAGTAGAGACGGGGTCTCGCTCTTGCTCAGGCTGGTTTTGAACTCCTGACCTTGAGCAATCCGCCCGCCTCGGCCTCCCAAGAGCTAGGATTACAGGCGTGAGCCACAGCGCCCGGCCCACAGTTTTTGAATATGTTTTCATTTTCATTAAATTAAAAAATATTTTCTAATTCCCTTGTGATTTCATGACATGTGAGTTATTTAGAAGTATGCTAATTTCCAGATATTTGGGGTAGGGGTTCTAGACATCATTCCAGTATTGATTTCTAATTTAATTCTGTTGAGGTCTGAGAACATACTTTGTATGATTTCAGTCTCTTTAAATATGTTGAGATATGTCTGTCTTGGAGAATATTTTGGATGTACTTTTTTTTCCAGCATATTATGGGGGTACAATTGTTGAGGTTACGTAAATTGCTCTTGCCCCCTCTCCCCCTCAAGTCAGAGCTTCAAGCATGTCCATCCTCCAGTTGGTGCTCATGGCACTCATTATTTATGTATATACCCATCCCCTCCCCCTAACCTGCCCGATATCTGATAAATGTTATTCCTATATGTCCACTTAGGTGTTGATCAGTTAATACAAATTTGATGGTGAGTACATGTAGTGCTTGTTTTTCCATTCTTGGGATACTTCAATTAATAGAATGGGTTCCAGCTCTATCCAGGAAAATATAAGAGGTGCTATAGCACCGTTGTTTCTTATAGCTGAATAGTACTACATGGTATACATATACAACATTGTATTAATCCACTCATGTATTGATGGGCATTTGGGTTGTTTCCACATCTTTGCAATTGTGAATTGTGCTGCTATAAACATTCGAGTGCATACTTGTACTCTGAAGGATAAAACCAAAAAAAAAAAAAAGAAAAAAAAAAAAAACATTCGAGTGCAGGTGTCTTTTTTATACAGTGACTTTTGTTCTTTTGGATAGATGCCCAGTAATGGAATTGCTGGATCAAATGGTAGATCCACTTGGATCACTTTAAGGTATCTCCATATTGCTTTCCACAGAGGTTGAACTAGTTTGCAGTCCCACCGGCAATGTAGGAGTGTTCCTATCTCTCCACATCCACACCAACATTTATTGTTTGGGGAGTTAATAAAGACCATTCTCATCGGAGATAAGTGATATCTTATTGTGATTTTGATTTGTATTTCCCTGATGATTAGAGATGTTGAGCATTTTTTCATATGTTTGTTGGCCATTATTCTGTGTTCTTTTGGAAAGTTTCTGTTCATGTCCTTTGCCTACTTTTTGATAGGGTTGTTTGATTTTTTTTCTTGCTGATTTTCCTGAGTTCTAAATAGATTCTACTATCAGCCCTTTATCGGATATGTAGCTTGTGAAAATTTTCTCCCATTCTGTGGGTTGTCTATTTGCTTTCTTGACAGATTTTTTTGGCTGTGCTCTGTATATACTTTTAAAGAATGTATATTCTATTATTTGGTACAGTAGTCTAAAAAATGTCAATTAGGTCCAACTGGTTAAGTGTTGTTTAGATCTTTTCTATATCCTGATTTTTTTTTTTTTTGGTTCATATAGTTATGAGAGAGAAGTATTGAATTCTTTCAAGTATAATTGTGGATTTATATATATTTCTCCATTCAGTACTGTTGGTTGTTGCTTTTTTTATATCTCTTTTTTAAAACTATTTTTCAAGTCACTTTACTGATTTTGAAATATACAGATGTTTTGTTTAGGAAAACAAAGTATTAAAGATAAAATTAAAACCAAGCTGGCCATGGTGGCTCACACCTAAAACCCTAGCACTTTGGGAGGCTGAGGTGGGAGGATCTCTTGAGCCCAGGAGTTGGAGACCACCCCGGGCAGCATAGTGAGGCTCTGTCTCTACAAAAAACCTCAAATTAGCCAGGAGTGGTGGCGCATACCTGTAGTCCCAGCTGCTTAGGAGACTGAGGCAGGAGGATCGCTTGAGCCCAGGAGTTTGAAACTGCTATCTGAGCTATGATTGTGCCACTGTACTCCAGCCTGGGTGATGGAGACCCATCTCTAAAAAATAATAACTGACTAATTAATTAAAACTATCCTGAAATAATTTTAATGAGTAGAGTCAAATTGAGCCTTCAAACTTGTTCATGAGTCGTGATCATTCATCATTGTTACTATATTAAAAACCGTTTCCGAAAAGAAATTTGTAGCCAGTTCCAGGCTTATTGTAGTTTAGTAAATAAGTTAAATTTATCACAAGTGAGTCATAGATTTTTAATGTTATGATTCCTTTTGTATAAAATTTTACTAACAAATTTAAAAGGCGGGAAAAGAAAAATCTAATTATTTTGAAATTATAAAGTTGTCATTAGTTTAACCTTTGAGAATATCTATATTAATAGTAGATTAAAAATTCTATTTAAAAATTATTTCAACTAATTGTGTAACTCCTTCCATAACTCATCTTACTCATTAAAACCAGACACTTGCATACGGGGACATGAACCACGAGTGGATTGGCAACGAGTGGCTCCCCAGCCTGGGCCTCCCGCAGTACCGCAGCTATTTCATGGAGTGCCTTGTTGATGCCCGCATGCTGGACCACTTGACCAAGAAGGACCTCCGCGGGCAGCTGAAAATGGTTGACAGTTTCCACAGGTAACTCTGTGCAGATAGTTCTTATTACTCAACGAAGAAAGTTTTCACTGTTGCCATCTCTAAATAATCTCTCTTTTTTTGTATTAGAAACAGTTTCCAGTGTGGAATTATGTGCCTGCGAAGGTTAAATTATGACCGAAAAGAACTGGAAAGAAAAAGAGAAGAAAGCCAGAATGAAATAAAAGGCTAGTACAGTGTTTAATTGATTTGGCATACTCCTGCTTGTTGGCGTGGCAGCAGCGTCAGTGGTTTCCTATTGTTAAAAAAATCAGGAAAAGCTTTAAGTGGAAAAAACTAGTCTGGCATTATTGCAGAGGAGGGAAAGATGAAAATGAATGGTTTTGAGATCCTGTTCTGTGGCCGGAGAACTTGCGCCTGTTATGCTCATTATCAGTCAGCAGGCTGATGTCTCAGGGCCGGCATTTTGCCTGTGACTTCAGAGTTTTCCTTTTGTTATGACCTGTGTACTCTTTTGCTCAGAGATGCTGTTCCACGCTGTTAGATAACAACAGAGCAAAGTGTGCTCACTTGATTTAAGTGTGAAAAATAATGGCTCTGAGGGTTTGTACAAGGGCTTCCAGGGCACAAAAGAACACTGTGCAGTTCGGCTCCCAGCTTGGAGGGAAAGAGGCGTAGAGTTTGAATGGCGGCTGGTCCTTCCTTGAAGGAGGAGCAGGTGCTTCTTGAGGGTGGGGTGGGGTAAGGAAAAGGCATTTCAGTTAGAAAACAGAGGCCAGGGAGGTGTAAGAGTATATGGGACATTCACCCAGAGGACATGGGCTTCTCCTCTCTCTTGGTGAGCCTTTCAGTGCCCCTCTGAATGACCAAAGGTAGTAATTTGCTTTTAAAGTAAGACTCTAAACATTAAGCTCAAAGTCAAGTCTCCAAGAAGTTTTAGAATGCAAGGAGATCAATAATAACAATAATAATGACGAAAAGCAAGGCTTATTGAATAGTCAGTAGGTGATGGGAAGTGTTCTAAGCACTTTCATAGACTGATTTATTTAATCCTTTCTACAGCCCCGTAAGTAGTGTTTTCATCCCCAGTTTTTACTAAGAAAGAAACTAAAGAGGGCCAGGTATAGTGGCTCACACCTGCAATCCCAGCACTCTGGGAGGCCAAGGCAGGAGGAGCTCTTGAGCCCAGGAGTTCAAGACCAATCTGGGAAACATAGGAAGACCCCATCCCTATAAAAAATGTTAAAATTAGCCAGGTGTGGTGGTGTACAAGTGGCTACAAGATTAGTTCCTCCTCCTCAGAAGGCTAAGGCAGGACTATCTCTTGAGCCCAGGAGTTAGAGATTACAGTAAACTTTGATCTTTCCACTGCACTTCAGGCTAGGCAACAGAGTGAAACCCTGCCTCTTAAAAAAAGAAAGAAAGAAAGAAACTAAAGAAAGATGAAGATGTGGTTGGGAGATGGTGCATTTAAAGAGTTGTTTACTCATGATTGAGTTAATGATGAATCATGAGACATATTGTAAATTGACATTTATACAATATGTAGGGAAGTGTGGGCTTTTATCCAGAAAAGGGCATTGGCAATGAAATATGTCAATCTGTTTCATTTGTTTTCTATATCCATTTTACATCTTTTTACAGTTAACAGAAACTATCTTTGGCAGTGATTGGTGATCATCTGAATGTATTTTTTACAGAGTGGCTATTTTTAGATCTAGTAGAACAAATTTAATAATTTATTAATTTGCCTAATGCCTTACCCCAAGGTTTCTAATAAGCTGGAGAAAATCTTTAAGTCTCTCTCTTTTTAAAATGGTACAACATGGGCCGGGCGCGGTGGCTCACGCCTGTAATCCTAGCACTCTGGGATGCCGAGGTGGATGGATTGCTCGAGGTCAGGAGTTCAAGACCAGCCTGAGCAAGAGCGAGACCCTGTCTCTACTATAAATAGAAAGAAGTTAATTGGCCAACTAAAAATATATATACAAAAAATTAACCGGGCATGGTGGCGCATGCCTGTAGTCCCAGCTACTCGGGAGGCCGAGGCAGGAGGATCGCTTGAGCCCAGGAGTTTGAGGTTGCTGTGAGCTAGGCTGATGCCACGGCACTCACTCTAGCCTGGGCAACAAAGTGAGACTCTGTCTCAAAAAAAAAAAGAAAAATGGTACAACATGAACAAGGCATGGAAATTAGACATAAGTGGTGTATGTTGAGTTGAATAAGGTGTCTAGATTGTGCCAACTCCTGTGAGGGAAGTATTTCCAGAGGCTCTGCTGTCTATAAAACATGTTTGTGCATGTCAGGTTTTAAAGTTCTTACAGTCCTTTTGGTTTCTGATCCCTGGATCCTCCTCATTTTCTGTTCTCTAGAAATACAGTGTACATGATACCTTCATTCCTCTTGTGTTCCCTGAAGACCAAGTTCTAATGGGAGAGTTTCCCTTAGAATGGAGCAAGGCCAGGACACCAGTGTCTAAGTGTGGCAAAGGCTGTCCATTTAGCAGTTCTTCCCAGCACTTGGGGGGATCATGCCCCTTGTCCGGAGCCAAAGGATTAGGGACGTCAGTAGGGATCTTTCTCTTGTGTTATAGGGTGTATGTGACAAAGATGGCTTTCTGAAGCCACTTGTATAATAATTTTTACTCTTTTCAGATGTCCTTGTTTGGAGCAATGATCGAGTGATTCGCTGGATCCTGTCTATTGGTCTTAAAGAATATGCAAACAATCTCATAGAGAGTGGCGTTCACGGTGCACTTCTGGCCTTAGATGAAACGTTCGATTTCAACGCACTGGCGCTGCTGTTACAGATCCCGACGCAGAACACACAGGTGACACTGAGCCTGTCCCTGTCTGCACTCAGCCACAGCGTTCAGTCGGTTCTCCTGACTGTAGCCATATAGTTGTTCACTTGAATGGAGAGAAAAGAGAAGAACCTCAGACAACTAGTAATCTCTTTCATAACTAGTCTGTAATACAATGCTTCAAAATTTAGCATTCTTTTTTTATTTTTTGTGTCTCATCTTTCCATTTCTGTTATAAGCATGAGAGTCTTGCAGTAAACTAAGTAAAGAGAGTCTTTTTTCCAGTCCATATGCTTTTAAGAGTGGTATATATTTAGTTCTCAGGGAAAGAAATATTTTAGGTATGCCATATTGAGGTTTTATTAATTTTCTTCTATTTTAAAGTCTTGGTTTAAAAAACAATTGTGAAGCTAGGCGAGGTGGCTCACACCTGTAATCCTAGCACCCTGGGAGGCCGAGGCAGGAGGATCACTTGAGCTTAGGAGTTTGAGACCAGCCTGGGCAAGAGCAAGACCCATCTCTACTGAAAATAGAAAGAAATTGCTGGGCAACTAAAAAATAGAAAAAATTAGCCAGATGTGGTGGCGCACACCTGTAGTCCCAGCTACTCGGGAGGTTCAGGCAGGAGGATCACTTGAGCCCCATAGTTTGAGGTTGCTGTGAGCTAGGATGATGCCTTGGCACTTTAGCCTGGGTGACAGAGCGAGACTCTGACTCATAAATAAATAAATGTATGTATAAATGTAAGCTAACATCCTTCAAGTTAAATTGATGAAAGTTTTGATTGTTGTTTTGTTATTTCAGGCTCGTGCTGTCTTGGAAAGAGAGTTTAACAACCTTTTGGTCATGGGAACTGACAGAAGGTTCGATGAAGTAAGTTTTTGGCCTAATGTTCTTTACATTTATGTTCAGTATAAGCTATTTTATTATACTCAGGACAACCATGTAGCTAGGCTGTCTCTTCAAAATGTGGAGATACTTTTATTTTACAAGTTAAGCTTTGCTCTTACATAGTTATTAACAAATCAGCTGGTAAGAAAGTATTGGGCCGGGTGTAGTAGCGCATTTGGGGAGGCTGAGGTGGGAGGATTACTTGAGTCCAGGAATTTGAGGCTTCAGTTAGCTGTGATTGTGCCACTGCACTCCAGCCTGGGTGACTGAATGAGGCCCTGTCTTGGGGGGAGGAGGAGACTAATATTGTCAATAAGACAGTTTTGTTTTCATTTTCATGATTTCATTTTTGATATTCCTCAAAAATAGTTTGTTTTTTCTTGTTGTTAGGTGTTTTTTTTTTTTTTTTTTGATCATTGCTCACTGCAACCTCTAATTCCTGGGCTCAAGCAATCCTCCTGCCTCAACCTCCTGAGTAGCTGGGACTACAAGTGTGTGCCACCACCACACCCAGCTAATTTTTCTGTTTTTTTTTTTTTTAGTAGAGCCAGGGTGTCACTCTTGTTTAGGCTGATCTCGAACTCCTAAGCTCAAGCGATCCTCCTGCCTTAGCCTCCCACTCTGCCGGCTGCTTCTTCACAAATGGTTTTTATGTCATAAAACATTGATTTCAGGTTAGGAATGGAGTCTGTAAATGGTATTTTGGGGACCACTGAATGTCCTGCTCCAATGCAGAGCCCTTTTGCTTTGCTGGGGAAATGATTCAGAAGTATTAAAAACATCACATGTTGGCTACACCGTGGCTCATGTCTGTAACCTTAGCACTTTGGTAGGCTGAGACAGGAGGATTACTTCAGGCCAAGAGTTCAAGACCAGGCTGGGCGTGGTGGCTCACGCTTGTAATCCTAGCACTCTGGGAGGTCGAGGCGGAAGGATCCCTTGAGGTCAGGAGCTCGAGACCAGCCTGAGCAAAAATAGAAAAAATTAGCCAGGCATGGTGGCACATGCCTGTAGTACCAGCTACTTGGGAAGCTGAGGCAGGAGGATCACTTGAGCCCAGGAGTTTGAGGTTGTAGTAAGCTATGAGCCGGGCAACAGAGCAAGACTCTGTCTACTCGTGGTTGTATATACCCGTCCCTTCCTCCCCCCTCCCACCCTCCTGACACCTGATAAATGTTACTCCTATATGTCCATTTAGGTGTTGATCCGTTAATACCAATTTGCTGGTGAGTACGTGTGGTGCTTGTTTTTTCATTCTTGAGATACTTAGTAGAATGGATTCCAGCTGTATCCAGGAATATACAAGAGGTGCTATATCACCATTGTTTCTTAAAGCTGAGTATTCCATGGTATACATATACCAGATTTTATTAATCCACCCATGAATTGATAGGCACCTGGGTGGTTTCCACAGCTTTACAATTGTGAACTGTGCTGGTATAAACATTTGAATGCATGTGTCTTTTTCATAAAGTGACTTTTGATCTTTTGGGTAGATGCCCAGTAGTGGAATTGCTGGATCAAATGGTAGATCTACTTGTATCGCTTTGAGGTATCTCCATATTGCTTTCCACAGAGGTTGAACTAGTTTGCAGTCCCACCAGTAGTGTAGGAGTGTTCCTATCTCTCTGCATCCATGCCAACATTTATTGTTTGGGGACTTTGTGATAAAGGCCGTTCTCACTGGAGTTAAGTGATATCTCATTGTGTTTTTTTTTTTTTTTTTTTTTTTTTTTTTTTGAGACAGAGTCTCACTTTGTTGCCCAGGCTAGAGTGAGTGCCATGGCGTCAGCCTGGCTCACAGCAACCTCAATCTCCGGGGCTCAGCGATCCCTACTGCCTCAGCCTCCCGAGTAGCTGGGACTACAGGCATGCCCGGCTAATTTTTTCTATATATATTTTTAGTTGGTCAATTAATTTATTTCTATTTTTGGTAGAGACGGGGTCTCGCTCAGGCTGGTTTCGAACTCCTGACCTTGAGCAATCCGCCCGCCTCAGCCTCCCAAAGTGCTAGGATTACAGACGTGAGCCACCACGCCCGGCTCATTGTGGTTTTGATTTGCATTTCCCTGATGATTAGAGATGTTGAGCATTTTTTCATATGTTTGTTGGCCATTATTCTGTCTTCTGAGAAGTTTCTGTTCATGTCCTTTGCCCATTTTTTGATAGGGTTGTTTGATTTTTTTTCTTGCTGATTTTCCTGAGTTCTATATAGATTCTAGTTATCAGCCCTTTATCAGATGTGTAGCTTGCAAAAATTTTCTCCCATTCTGTGGGTTGTCGGTTTGCTCTCGTAACAGTTTCTTTGGCTGTGCAGAAGCTTTTAAATTTCATCAGGTCCCATTTGTTTATTTTTGTTGCTGTTGTGATTGCCTTTGGGGTCTTCTTCATAAATTCTTCGCCTAGGCCAATGTCTAGAAGAGTATTTCCAACATTTTCCCCTAGCATTCTAATAATTTCACACCTAAGGTTCAAGTCTGTTACCCAGCATGAGTTGATTTTTGTGAGAGGTGAAAGGTGTGGGTCTTGTTTCAGTCTTCTACATGTGGCTATCCAGTTTTCCCAGCACCATTTATTGAATAAGGATTCTTTTCCCCAGTGTATGTTTTTGTCTGCTTTGTCGAAGATTAGTTGGCTATATGAGGATGGTTTTATATCTGGGTTCTCTGTTTTGTTCCACTGGTCAATGTCCCTGTTCTTGTGCCAATAAAAAACTGTTTTAATGACTATAGTCTTGTAGTATAGTTTGAAGTCTGGTAAATTGATACCTCCTATTTTGTTTTTATTGGCTAGGATTGATTTTGCTATACGGGGTTTTCTCTGGTTCCATACGAAGTGTAAATTGATTTTTTCTATATCTGTGAAAAATGATGCTGGTATTTTGATAGGGATTGTGTAAGTCACTTTGGATAGTATAGACATTTTATCAATGTTGATTCTGCCGACCCTTGAGCATGGTATATTCTTCCATCTGTTTATGTCCTCTGCTATTGCCTTCTTCAGTGTTTCATAGTTCTCCCCGTAGAGGTCTTTTACCTCCTTAAATATATTCCAAGGTACTTTATTTTCTTTGTTGCTATTTTGAAGGGAATTGAGTCTTTGAGTTGGTTCTCACTTTTACTGTTGTTGGCGTATGTGAATGCCTCTGATTTCTTTGTATTGATTTTGTATCCTGAGACTTTACCAAATTCATTTATCAGATCAAGGAGTCTCTTGGTTGAATCCTTGCTGTTTTCTAGGTATAATATCATGTCATCAGCAAAGAGTGAGAGTTTCATCTCTTCTGCTCCCATTTGGACGCCCTTAATTCTGCTCTCTTGTCTGATTGCTGTAGCGAGGACTTCCAGCACTATGTTGAGCAGAAGTGGAGATAGTGGGCAACCCTGTCTTGTTCCAGTCCTAAGTGGGAATGCTTTCAATTTTTTCCCAGTATGATATTGGTATGATATCAGTATGATATTGGCTGTGGGTTTGTCATATATGGCTTATATCATTTTTATGTAAGCCCCGTCTATGCCTATTTTGTTGAGCATTCTTATCATAAAAGGGTGTTGAATTTTGTCAAATGCTTTCTCTGCGTCTATTGAGAGGATCATATGGTCTTTGTTTTTGCTTCTGTTTATATGGTGAATTACATTTATAGATTTGCGTTTGTTGAACCATCTCTGCATCTCTGGAATGAAGCC
The DNA here is from genome assembly GCF_040939455.1 of Microcebus murinus. Classification (NCBI taxonomy): domain Eukaryota; kingdom Metazoa; phylum Chordata; class Mammalia; order Primates; family Cheirogaleidae; genus Microcebus; species Microcebus murinus. The sequence goes on from NC_134107.1 coordinate 10,079,960, forward strand.
CACTTGGTTGTGATGAATTATTTTCTTGATAAGCACCTGGATTCGATTGGCTAGGATTTTGTTGAGAATTTTTGTGTCTATATTCATAAGTGATATTGGTCTGCAGTTTTCTTTTTTTGTTGCATCTTTTCCTGGTTTTGGTATCAGGGTTATGTTCGCTTCATAAAATGTGTTGGGGAGGATTCCATCTTTCTCAGTGTTGTGGAATACTTTCTGCAGGATAGGCACCAGTTCTTCTTTGTAGGTGTGGTAAAATTCGGGCATGAAACCATCTGATCCAGGACTCTTTAGGAAGATTTTTTATTGCTGTTTCAATTTCAGTACTTGATATTGGTCAGTTCAGGAATTCTATTTCTTCCTGGTCGAGCCTAGGGAGGCTATGCGTTTCTAAGAAATTGTCCATTTCCTCCACATTTTCCAGTTTGTGTGCATAGAGGTTTTTTGTAGTATTCATAAATTATATCCTGTATCTCCGTGGCATCAGTTGTGATTTCTCCTTTATTGTTCCTGATGGAGCTTATTAGAGATTTTTCTTTTCTGCTTTTTGTTAGTCTAGCCAATAGTGTGTCAATTTTGTTTATTTTTTCAAGGAAGTTTTTGTTTTATTAATCTTCCTTATAGTTTCCCTGTTGTCAATTTCGTTTAGTTCTGATTTGATCTTAATGATTTCACTTCTTCTGCTGGGTTTGGGGTTGCTCTGTTCTTCTTTTTCCAGCTCTTTGAGATGATTCATTAGGCTGTCTATTTGTGATCTTTTCGACTTTTCGATATAGGCATTTATGGAAATAAAGTTTCCTCTCAGGACTGCTTTAGCTGTGTCCCACAGGTTTTGTTAACTTGTGTCACCTTTGTCGTTTAGTTCAAAGAATCTTTTGATTTCCATCTTGATTTCCTCGTTTATGAAGTGATCATTCAGCAGAAGGTTGTTTAGTTTCCATGACTTTGTGTAGAAATGAGGACTCTTATTAGGATCGATTTCTACTTTTATTCCATTGTGGTCTGAAAAGATACATGGTATAATTTCTATTTTTTTTAAATTGTTTGAGACGTCCTTTATGTCCTAGGATATGGTCAATCTTAGAGAATGACCCATGAGCTGATCAGAAGAACATATATTTAGTGGTTTTGGGGTAGAATGTCCTGTAAATATCAGTCAGGCCCATTTTTTCTAGGGTTCTGTTTAAGTCTATTATTTCTTTGTTGATTTTTTGTTTGGAGGATCTGTCCTGTGCTGTCAGTGGGGTGTTAAAGTCTCTAACTATTATGGTGTTGTTGTTTATCCATTTGTTTAGATCCAGTAGAGTTTGATTTATGAATCTGGGTGCACCAAGGTTGGGTGCATATATATTTAGAAATGTTATGTCTTCTTGTTGAACTGTACCCTTCACCATTATATAGTGACCTTCTTTGTCTTTTATTACTTTTCTTGATTTAAAAACTATGTTATCTGTAATCAGCACCGCCATGCCAGCTTTCTTTTGGCTTCCGTTTGCTTGAAATATCGTTCTCCACCCCTTTACCTTTAGTCTAATTGCATCCTTGCAGGTTAGATGTGTTTCCTGAAGGCAGCAGATACTTGGCTTGTGTTTTTTTTATCCATTCGGCCAGCATATGTCTCTTGAGTGGGGAGTTCAAGCCATTCACATTTATTGAGATAACTGATAGGTGGGGCAGAATTCTGTTCATTATGTTGGGTTGAACTTTGTTGCTTTGTTTTCTCTCTTGAGTCATTGTAGTGTCTGGGCTTTGATCTTTAGTTTTGAGTAGATTTACATTCGTGAGTGTTTATTGTGCTGATCCGTGGGTAACACTGTTTTGAGTACTTCTTGAAGGGCTGGTCTTGTTTTGGTGAATTCCCTCAGTCTTTGCTTATCTGAGAATGTCTTGATTTCTCCTTCATAAACGAAGCTTAGTTTTCCAGGGAATAAGATTCTAGGCTGGGCATTATTTTGTTTCAGAAGAGTGAGAATGTGGCCCCAGTCTCTCCTTGCTTGTAAAGTCTCAGTAGAGAAGTCTGGTGTTATTCGAATTGGCTTTCCCTTATATGTTACTTGCTTCTTTTCGTTTTATAGCTCTTAGAAGGGCCTCTTTAGTTGATATTTTGGTCAATCTGATTACTGCATGTCGTGACGTCTTCCTGTTTGCATTGAATCTCCCAGGGGTCCTCTGAGGTTCTTGAACTTGCATATCAAGATTTTTAGCAAGGCGTGGGAAATTTTCCTCTATTATATCTTCAAATAGCTTGTCCAACCCTTGAGTGTTGTCTTCTTCCCCTTCTGGTAACCCTATGACCCTCACATTAGGTTTCTTCACATAATCCCACATCTCTTGTAGGCTTTGCTCTTTTCTCTTGTTTCTCTGCTCTGTGACTGATTTATTTAATTGGAAGGTGTTATTTTCAATCTCTGAGATTCTTTCTTATGTTTGATCTACCCTGTTCTTGAGGCTTTCCACTGTGTTTTGTAGTTCCCTGAATTGATTCTTCATTTCCAGGAGTTCGGTTAAACTTTTCTTCATTGTATGGATTTCTTTAGTGAATTTTTGTTCCAGGTCTTGGAGGCTTTTTGTGGTTTCTTTGTGTTGGTTATTGAGTTGTTCTTGCAGGTCGTTGAGTTTTCTTATGATCCACATATGAAATTCCTCTTCTGTCATTTTGATTGCCTCATTTTGGTTGGTGTCCGTTTCTAGGGGGCTGGTGCTCCTCTTTGGGGGTGTGTTTTCCGTTTGGTTCTTCATATTTCCTGAGTACCTTCACTGATTTCTTCCCATGTTGATCAGTTGTTGTTTCTTTCCTTTAGGTTTTTGTTTGGGTATTCACATGCCTTGTTTAGTTTCTGAGCCATTAGGTGGTGTCTGTGGGTGAGATTCGACCACTCCCTGTATAATGAGTCAGTAGGTGCCGATAAAAGGCTGTGTAGGATGCTCTCCCTGTCAGTAGATGGTGCTTGCTTGGAGTAACAGGCTACGCTGTTGTTTTTGTGTCCTGTTATCAGTTCTTGTTCCTGTAGGGAGGCACTCTATTGCCTCAGGTGGTTGGTGGGGCTCTGGGACTTCCAGGTGTGTCCTTTTTTTCCCTCTCAGTGAGGGCTGGTCAGGGAGTGAATCTGGGCCGAGCTGGGTTGGGTAAGCCTGCCCTCAGGCACCACCACCAATGCCGTTAGCAGGGGTCAAAGTTCTGTTCTCTGCTTCCAGGCAAAGTTGACAGGGAGGGGCCGGAATGGCCCTGCTCAGTCAGAGAGTCTGCCTGTGGGGGTGGAGCTGTCTGAGACCTGCAGTGTGGAGCGGGCCTCGCTTCTTTCCACCCTCCCCCACTCCGCAGCTACTCCTGGGCCTCTGCCAGCAGGCCAGACCTCGTGCCACTGGGCCTCGCCTGGCTGTGCTGCCGGCAGGGAGGTTCCCTGCGCAGGAATGCCACCTGGGCTGGGCGCACGGCCTCCTGTTGGGAGGTGGGTTGCCCTCTAGGATGCTGATATGCCCCTGAAGGCACACACACCTCAGTAGGCTGTTCCCGTATATCCCTTCTTGCCCCTGGCAATGCGAGACCTGGGTGCACGGGATCTGGTCTGCAGGTCTGATCTCTGGCCCCAGAGTTCAAGCTATATCCCCACCAGGGAGAGGAGTGCCGGTCCCAATTCACCCACAGGGAGTCCAAGCTGGGTCTATCTCTCTCAGCCTCAGGGTCTGCCCCTTTCTCCTGGGATCACTGGGCCAGCAGCACCTGGGAGGGCTGGTGGGTGGGGAGCTCACAGTCTGAGTTCCCCTCAGTCAGCTGTAGGGCCCCAAAAGGGAAGGTCCCGTTGCCTGTAGGTGCCTCTGGCTGGTGGCTATATTGTCTCTCTGTGCAGCCGCGGGTAGGGTGGAGGTGGGGAGAATGAGGCAATATGGCACCTGCCTCGAGGCTCGGGTCTGTACACAGGGAGGTGCCCTGAGGGATTTGGGAGCCCGGTGCCGCGTCCGCTACTGGCTTACCGCTCACTGGCGGTGGCCATCTCTAGGCTGGTGCCCACAGGTCTCTCGACCTGCTGGGGAGCCCACACGCAATCTGAGATGCCGGGGAGGGGAAAGTTGAACCCCCACCTACCCTTCCCGCTGGTCTCCAGGCTGCTCAGGAGGTCTCTGCTTCCAGTTCTCCTCCGCAACCTCCTCCTGTGCAGTCTCCCGTGGTCTCAGGTACCCCTCTTTCTGACCCTCATCCGATGTATGCACGTCTTCCTGCTTCTTTCTTCCAATTTCTGCTAGAATCTGTCTTTTCTGCAGCGACACTCTGGCTGGCTGTGTTTCTCGTCCGCCATCTTGATTCCCTCCAAGACAGAAATGTTTACAGCTTTAAAACTACTTTATAAGACAAATAAAAATGTATTATATAGCAAGAAAGTGATTCCTGCAAGATAAGAAGTGAAATGTGATGATAGAAGGAATGCACCCCTGGGTGGCCCAGCGTGTCCTCATTTATGCCACTGGGGCCCAGGAGGAGTGTCACCATGCCTCCTGAAATTCCATGAAGTTCCAGTTTGGGCAGTAAATTGCATGGTCATCAAGAAGAGGTTAAAGACACGTGATCAAGAATACATTCCTGATTTTAGCAGTTATTTTAAAGGCTGAGTGCAGACAGGGACAGGCTCAGTGTCACCTGTGTGTTCTGCGTCGGGATCTGTAACAGCAGCGCCAGTGCGTCAAAATCAAAGGTTTCATCTAAGGCCAGAAGTGCACCATGAACGCCACTCTCTATGAGATTGTTTGCATATTCTTTAAGACTAATAGACAGGATCCAGCGAATCACTCGATCATTGCTCCAATGATCAGTTAACTTGACATCTCTGTCCTTTATTTTTTATTGTTGTAAAGAGGTAGAGTCTCACCATGTTGCTCAGGCTGGACTCAAACTCCTGGTCTCAAGCAATCCTCCTGCCTCAGCCTCCTGAGTAGCTGGGACTACAGGTGTATACCCTTGGGCTCAGCTGATGTCTTTTATATTTAAATGAATCATTTTCTGTTCTTTAATTTACCAGGATGATGATAAAAGCTTTAGGAGAGCACCTTCATGGAGAAAAAAATTTAGACCAAAGGACATTCGTGGCTTAGCTGCTGGGTCAGCAGAGACTCTCCCTGCAAACTTCCGCGTTACTTCTTCTATGTCTTCACCCTCTATGCAGCCAAAGAAGATGCAGATGGACGGTATGTGATGAGATGTGCTAATTGCCACTTTTTGGGAGCCTGAGCAGCTTCTTGTCTGGAACACGGATAATGACCTAGAATGGCACTTTACTACATTACAAGGCATTTGAGTATGACTGCATGCCCCGATATAAATGTTTTACAATTTAACTCTGTTTGTTTTTAAAAGTTTAACAATAATAATAGAATTTTTAAAAAGTTACTGTCTGGTTAAATCTTAGCATATTCTTACAACTAATACAGCTAAGTATTTGTCTGTGTTCTCAGTGTGAGAGTGACATCCACACTTGCACACGTGTGCGTGACAGGCCGTGCGGGACAGCTCTTTCATGAAATGGCAGTCGTAGTGTCAAACCGCATAATTCACTCTCGGGACTGCTCTCCACACTGTCAAAATTACTGAGTAAACTTTAAGTACACAATTTCCAACCTCTTTGAGCTCTGCTTTTCCTATGTTCCTTCCCTCCCTGCTGTTATTTTTTCACCTAACTCCCTTTGTATCCATTAGAGAAGGACAGAGGAAAAGGAGGTGATCCTGGGGGAAGTCACCAGGGAGACTGGATCAGCCCTTTGGAATACAAGTGTTAGTGCGTAGGAAGCTTGGGGTTTCCCTTTGATGGCCACTTTTTTTTTTTTTTTTGAGACAGTGTCCCACTCTGTTGCCTAGGCTAGAGTGCCATAGCATCATCATAGCTCACAGCAACCTCAAACTCCTGGGCTCAGGCGATCCTCCTGCCTCAGCCTCCCGAGTAGCTGGGACTACAGGCATGCGCCACTACCACCCGTGTAACTTTTTCTATGTTTTTGTAGAGACGGGGTCTTGCCGTTGCTCAGGCTGACAGCCACTTTGATTTGAAGATGCAGCTGGTTAAGAGTTGACCATGGTTTCCTGATGGCTCTCTTAGCTCTGACCTCGTACTCATCTGATGAAGGGCAGTGCACACAATTAAGAACCAGACTGCCTACACTGTGCCTCAGTTTCCCCCTCTGTGAAATGGTCATCACAGTAGTATCCTCCTCATAGGGTGGTTGTGATGATTAAATGAGTCCTTCGTAGAGCTGGGAGAGTTCTGAGCACTGAGTCAGTGTTGGCTGTCAGGGTGTTTTGGCAACCCCCGTGTTACATGTAGATAGTTTACACTCACTTCTGATGTGGACGGGTGGGCTCAGAAAGTAAGCAAGATCAAGAACTGTACTGATGGGATTTTTACAGTGTTTTCTGTTAGCTTCTCCCATAGTAGGTTTGCTCTCTCTCACATACATAAAAATGAAAAGTGCCTTTATATAAACCTTAGTTACGCTGGACACTTAGTGAGAATGGATTACAGGGCAACATTTTTAACTTTTAATAAAAAGCTGTACCAGAGTTTAGTAATATACTTGAGGGGGGAAATTAAAAATGTCTTTTAACTATTAACTTTTGAAAAATCAGCATTTCTCTTCCAAGGAGCATGCAGGTAATCCTTACAAATTTTAAGTGTAACTTGGCCTTCAGCTTACTCTGCCAGCCTCTTGGGTGGTCCAAGTGAGCACCGTCTTGATTTCCCTGTAGCTTCAATTTCAGTTTTTTTTATTGTAAGTCACATTTCCCCTGTTAAATGTTAACAGCAATATTAATTATGAGAGTTTAGATAGATTAAAAATAAACCTAGAAAAAACTATAGGGAATATATTGTACAGAAGATGGCTTTTTACTAAGGCACAAACCAGGCAAAATGGATTACTTTAATGGCTTTGTAAATAAGGGAATGTCAGGTAAAATCCAGCAGGTGCCCTGGGCTCTTGGAAGGATCTGTAAGGATTGTCCATTCACCAGCAGTCCCAGCTGTCTTACTGTTTCCTAGAACCATGGCGAGATGTTGGCAAGAAAGTATTCCTGGTGTGCCTGTGGGAAAGCAAACACACATAACTGGGAGCGGCAAATGTCTGCTGCAGAGTTTGAAAGTGAGTGGGAATCAGGCTCACCTGTGGCCAGGCAGTGTGTTTCTTGAACAGGAAACAGAAAATCAGTGGTCTCCGTTATTTCTGGTAGAAACTGAGACTGGGCTTCAGTTTTCTTCCATCAGCCATTGTCCTCACCCAACTACCCGCCAGGCCCCACCCCTGCAGCCGGGCCTCTCCACCTGCTCTGCCACCACCCTGCAACGTATGCAGCCCAGCTGCCTCCGCCCTCGCTGGGGCTGCGGAACACCGTACAGCACCACGCGGTCCCTTCCCTGGTGCCAAGCTCAGAGACACAGTCCTCAGGGCAGAAAGAAAAGCCCAGCTGGTCTGTGAACGTAGAGTTTAAGGAGAAATGAAACAAGTGCTAAGTAGTTGTCACTGGTGCAGACGTACATTTTGAAGTTGTTTTTATATCATTTGGTGCTCCGTTGCTATTTCAGAGTTATCTTCAGGTGACGCCCAGGGCCCCCTGGGAGTTGGGGAAGGCCACCACTGGGTGACACTTTGATTCTCTCTCTCTGGCTCTGTCCCACCCCTCTAGCAGACTCCCCTCAGACCCCTCAGTAGGCGCCGCTGTAGGTGTGAGGATGTGTGTCTGTGCTTGTGCCCTCATGTGACGTTTGAGACTAACTGCACGCTGTGTTTGCACGCCTCCTCTCGTGGTTGTCAAAACAGGCAATGTATCAGGAACGCAGAGGTTGGATTCTGCTACAGTCAGGACTTACTCCTGCTAAAGCCTCCTGTTGGTGAGTAGAGAGCAACTTAATCCCTGGAGATTGTTCAGAGGTGTAGCCCTTGGTGAGCACAGAGCCACGGTGTCAGACTGGGACTGTTGGCATTGGCCCATGAGAGCCAACTCCAGTTCATTGGGGAATTTTAGAACTATAGACATGCAAGCTCTCTGCACTCATTAAAATGATTTTGGTGTTACAATTGCTCATAAAAATGTTAGTGTGTCCTTGTTTTTTAAGGAAAAAATATATTTTCATATTTTCACTTTTCCCTTACACCTGAAAATGCCAGCTCATTTTAAGTGTCTGTTGATGTCATGGGTGGGAGCAGCAGAGCAGGACATGACAAAAGGGAGCATAACTCAGCTCTGACTGCCCAGTAGCCAAGAGCATGGGGGATAGCTCTGCCACCTTGACATTTTCACGTACACTGATAAAATTCCTAACCTTATGTTGTTACAAATACACATTCTTGAATGAAACAAGCTCCAAAGTTTTGTGGTTAATAACGTATTAAGTTTTATGAGGCTGTATAATTGCATGATACTTAATAACCTTTCAATTTGGAGAGAATGGTGTTTTTGTTTGTTTGTTTTTGTTTTATTAAAGATGGGGTCCCACTCTGTGGCCCAAGCTGGAGTACAGTGGCACAATCTTAGCTCACTGTAACCTCGAATTCCAGGTTCAAGTGATCCTCTTGCCTCAGCCTCCTGAGCAGCTGAAACTGCAGGTGCACACCACCAGGCCTGGCTTTTTTAAAAATTATTTTTCGTAGAGATGGGATCTCACTGTATTGCCCAGGCTGGTCTTGAACCCCTGGCCTCAAGTGATCCTCCTTGCCTCCACCTTTCAAAGTGCTGGGATTACAGGTGTGGGCCGCCATGGTGCCTAGCCTGGGAGATTGATTTTTAAAAACAAACTCCTGTGTTGCCATTATAGGCTCTAGTTGCTGAGAGCCCACCCTGTCCCTGTCGTGCTGCTTTGGGGCCTCAGCTTGGAAGGAAGCCTCTGCTCACCCCAGCAGGGAGCGGCTGGCCCTGTCCTCTTCTGTCACTGCTCTTGCAGTGGAGGTGTGTCTGCTCCACTTGGGTTTTTTTATTTGTTTGTTTGTTTGTTTTTGAGACAGAGTCTCACTCTGTTGCCTGGGCTAGAGACAGTGCCATGGTGTCAGCCTAGCTCACAGTAACCTCAAACTCCTAGGCTCAGGCGATCCTCCTGCCTCAGCCTCCTGAGTAGTTGGGACTACAGGTGCGCACCACCACACCCAGCTAATTTTTGGTTTCTGTTTTTAGTTTCCTGGCTAAGTTTTTCTATTTTTAGTAGAGACGGGGCCTCACTATTGCTCAGGCTTGTCCCTAACTTCTGACCTCAAGCGATCCTCCCACCTTGGCCTCTCATAGTGCTAGGATTACAGGCATGAGCCACCAAGCCTGGCCTCCACTTACTTAGTTTTAATGTCTCAGCTGGGAGATTTGGTTGGCTTTTTAACTGGTAACTTAGACATATGCCAAAATGAAGTCAATCAACAAATTCTTTCGTTGATATGCATAGTCCTTAATGTTCTCTCTAGTGATTCTCAAAGCAGCTAAAAGCATAGGTTGGGGAGTTGGTGTGGGTTGGTGCTCAGGCCCTAAGCACCTGAGGGGTATGTACGGGTCTTTCTCCATGTGGCTTGTATTAAGGGTGGCTTTTTGTTTGTTTTTATTTTCCAGTTTACCCACACTACTTCTACAGATGATTATGCAGCATTTTGAATCCGACAAAGACTACATTTTAGAATCCAGTGGAATCTTTAATCTGTTAATAATTGTTATATGGACCCTAAGATATTTTATTACAGAGTTTTTAATTAGTAAAATAATTCATGAATACCATAGAGAAAATATTTTAGAATTTAATGTTTCTTATATTTATGTAAACTTATGACTCTTCATTTATATAGTTACTTACTTTTTCATGTATATCCAGGCTATAAATATCCTTTCAAATCAAGTTCTTATACCTAATTTTAGTCTTTCAAAAGAATGTACTGTAATGCTTGTATGTATAAATGCTATGAATAAATATAGGGCTTTTGTAAATTGTGCATTTATTGTAATTATCATTGTTTAATTTTTTAATGATAAACCATGATAAAGGATTTTACTATGTTTATAAAAGTATCATGACACAAGCAATGTGCATTGTCCTTTACAAATGCAACCTAGCTCTGCAACAATCATTTGGAAATAAGCATACTTAATTTCAAGCAATTGTTGTATTTTAATGACTGACCCTAACTATACTTTTTCTAGCAAGAAATGCTTTTTTTTCTGCAGCGTGAACAGATTTTAAATAACTGGTATTAAATATCAGCCTCTAATAATTTGGACTGAAAGGATTATCAGAACACTATAAAATCTTAGCACTGGTTAACTCTTTCCTAGCCTAGTCTCTGGACTTGGGCAGCTTGTCTTCAGTGACTGACAGGAGCTGGGAACTGGAAAGAGTTTTCTCAGCGGGAAAGAAAGACAGGTAACCTGGGACTGGCCCCAACGCTGGGAGCCTCCTTCTCTGCTTCCCTCCCCAGCAAGGGGGCGCGGCGCCCTTACACCCACTCTTCGAGGACCAATCACCAAGCACTGTGGTCTCATCTCACAGACCTCGTGCGTATAACAGATGAAGGCAGGAGATCCTGAGAACTGTGTCGTGCAACTCTCATAAAGGCCTTATGTTTCTTATGTAAATCATCTTTTTTACATTTGTTTGTAAACATGTTTAAAGAATGAACCTAGTCGAACATTTTTTAGACTTTGATGATATAGCCATTTTGGATTGTATAAGTAGCAAATGTAACTTTTCCTTTTTAAGCGGCATATTAAAAAGCCAGCAAGCAATGTGTCAGGTCACGGTGCGTTATTTATTATGCAGCTGATACAGATAGAGACGGCATGTCTTTTTACATTTGGTTTCTGCTTCTAATTTACTTGTACAATTCATTGTTACTGTTCTGTTTTTCTATTAATCTTTTGTGAAATTCCTGATCATGTAACAAAGTATGTACAGTCTACTTTTGAACTATTTTTATCACAGTATTATTTATTGCTTTCTTTCAATAAAGTACTGAAGCATTTTCCACTGCCAATAAAAAACACTGAGACTAAGCTGTCATTATGTTGACAGTTGGCTGCAGCTGCTCTGTCTTATGTCGCTGAAGTGACCACATGGCAATTACATTCTGGAATCAGTCGATAGGATGAAGAAGCTGGAAGATGAAGTGTAGGTTCAGGGTGTCATCACACCTGGTGCTGGGCGGGTCCCTGAGACTGCGTCCCGTCCACACCCGAGGGGAACGCTGGAGATGGGTGGGTGGTCTCACCCAGGAAGGGAGTGTGTGGGCTCCCACGCACAGTCCTGGGGAGGGCTGGCCTGAGGCAGCCCTTGACTAGGCAGATGAGGCGCCGTGGAGGTGGCTTGTGTGCCAGCGCGCGTGCGTGTCCCTGCAACTAACTGTCTCTTAGCTGTGCTCCCTTCCTCCATGTTGACTATACTCCCCTGCCTGCTCTCCCTGCCCAGGCCTCGGGAATCAGGAAGCCAAACCAAGTCCTGCCTGGAGAACCAGGGCAGAGGGGAGGGGACTAGCTGCCTGACTGCTCATGCAGGACCCACCCTTGGAGGTGAGCATGAGTTCAGTCCCCCACCTCCATGCCATAGGGCTGGAATTGATTCCCCAGATGGGAAAGCCAGGCACTGGAGTGGCCAGGAGCCTTAGGACAAGAGAGCCATTCCCCTGATTTCCCATGGCAGAGGCAGTATTGTCACCAGGCCTGGGGCTGCACAGAGCCCAGCAGTCCAGTCCACCCCACCTTGGGGTATTTGGATGCCACTGCTGACGTGTTCGCTGGGGTTTTCACTTTCTGTTCTCTCTGCCCCTCCGTGGCTGAGGACTCCTGAATGACATGTTTATTTTGTGGATCAATGCATTCTAGCTGGTTTCTATCTCTGCAGAGCTCTGGGCATGTTGTGCTTTCCTATTTAAAACCTGCGCTTGCTTGCTGATCTTCCCTTTAATGTGGGGGCAGCCTTATTTCTGCATTTCCTGGTTGGTGGGGTTAAGTGTGAGATTTGAAATGTTAATGTAGTGCCTCCCAGCTTTTTCCACCTCATAGTTCTTTTTGGCTGAATAAAGCTAGGCAGGCCTTCAAGTATCTTAAAAGCTTCTGAAAAAACAAAATGAAACAAAAGTCATCATAAGTTGCAGTTGTTTGTTTTTTTCTCTCTTTATAGAGATAGGGTCTCACTCTGTAGCCCAGGCTGGAGTGCAGTGGCGTGATAATAGCTCACTGCAATGTCGAATTCCTGGGCTCAAGGGATCCTCCCACCACAGCCTCCCAAATAGCTGGGACTACACGCACATGCCACCACACCTGGCTGACTTTTTTGTTTTTCGTAGAGACAGGGTCTCATTATGTGGCCCAGGCTGGTCTTGAACTCCTGACTTCACGTGATCCTCCCACCTCAGCCTCCCAAAGTGCTGGGATTATATTAATAGGTGTGCATCACCTCGCCCGGCCCATAGACACATCTTTTGAGGGCCATCACTGACCCCACTATGCTCTTCAATATTTCTCTGAAGAAGAGGACCCACCCTGTCCTGGAGATAGATGAATGGGTCAAGCAGGTCACTGTCCCCAAGGCACCCACTGTCTGGTGGGAACAGACTGCTAAGATTGCAGGAAGGGCAATATGAGCAGCGAGGAGGGAGCTGTCAACAGCCTGGCCATGACACCCAGGGAATAAGGGCCTGTGCTTGGGTATGGGAGGAAGCAGGAGTGTTCCAGACCCATGTGAAGTGTCGTGATGGGGTGGGGCAAAGGAACCAAAGAGAAAGCAGGAGAGTTTTAAGTCACAAGGACAGCCTGGCAGTGCTAAATGCTCTGATGTTGTCTGATGTCTTTAAAGCTAAGCAGGTTCAGGACCGGCCAGTACTTGGATGGGAGACCACTTGGGAATACCAGGTGCTGTAGGCTTTTTAAAAAAAACAATAGAAAAAGAAAAGGAATGTAACCACTTGCCTCACCACAGGGCCGCCTGCCTTTTTCTTTCTGTGTGCCTTTAGATGCTGAAGCTTCCAAATTCCCCTTCAGAAAAACAACCACAGTTCTGTCTGTGGTTTTTGTTTTGCTGGGGCATCCTCAATGTGAGCTTAATAAACCTCCATTGATTGAGGTTTTTGCCTCAGTCACTTTTTGGGTCACTACTCCTAAGTAAACCGTACTCAGTGTGGTCTCCTGATCCATCCATTTTTGGCCCTATTGGCTTCTCTTTGTGGTTAATGAGAATTTTTTGTTTGTGTGTTCTTTTGAGATGAGGACTTATTATCAAAACTGCAAGAGAGTTTCGGCCTAGATCTAGTTGCTTGCCTCTCAAAGATCCAATTATTTGGGGGAGGGGGGGTGGAGATCCAATTATTAGACAACAAGGATTGCCAAGGAAGAAAGGAGTTTTAATGCGAGTGACGTCTGTAGGGAGAACAGGAGTAATAGTCCCAGACCCTCTTGCCCACCACCAGCAGAGAACATGGGCTTTTTAAGGAGGGGTCACATGCACTGGGTCAGGTCCTAGGGGGTGGTCATTCTTGGCATCAGGAATCTTGTTCAGGGGACTTCAGAATCTCAACTCATTTGTCTTGTAAAACTTCTGCCATTTCTGGCAAACCACGCAAAAAGTTCAGGTAGTTAAGGGAGGAGATTACAAAAAATACATAGAGGTCACTGAAATTTGTCCATAGAGCTGGATACAGCCTCAGTCTGTCGCCCCAGGCTGGAGTGCAATGGCATTATCAGAGCTTAGTGCAGCCTCAAACTCCTGGGCTCAAGCGATCCTCCCAAGTAGCTGGGACTGCAGGTGCGTGCTACCATACCTGGAACCTCCCTTTCTCTCTTTGTATCCCCTAGCAAAGGTAAGCCAAGGCTATTGTTGTGAACTCAACTAAAATCTTAGGCTCCCCTCAGCTAATTGAATGGACCCCTCTTGGCCAAGGGGACCCAAAAAAACCATAAAGCTGAGTTGCCGGACATGAGAAAAGAGATCACACGTGCTTAGTTATGTCCTGTCCCTTCTCGAGTTATTCTTTGCAACCGTAAGATACCAAATCATTAATAGGCCTAAGGCCGTGCAAGACAAAGCTTAAACCACACCTGTAAGCCATAAGTTTACTGGACCTGTCATTGGGGTTTTGGTAAATGTTGGGTGACTTGTCTCTGATTAAGTTGAAACATTCCAACCCATTAGACAAAGCTTCATTTCTTTAACCAATTACAAATCAAAGAATCATTAAACCCACCTATAACCTGTAAGCCCCTTCCCACCCTCTGCCTTGGAGACATCCCACCTTTTCAAGCCAAACCAGTGCATTCCCTCCACATAGTGACACGGGATCTTAAGTGTGATCTGTGTCTCCAGGAATGTGCAAAACCAATCTGTGACCCAGCTACTGTAGGCACATTTTTTCAGGACGTCTTGAAGCCATGTGCTCCAGGCCGGTCACACACATTAGGCTCAGAATAAAACTCTTTTCAATCATTTTACAGAGTTTGGTTAAATCTACATTCACCATTTCCTTTATTAAGACTATAAATATTATTTTTGAGCCAAGTGGGGTACTTTGATTACAACACAAAGGGCACATGGCAAGACCGTATCCCCAATGTTCACAGATGAGCTAATGTGGTGTCTGGGATCTGGTGTCAAATAATCTTGGGGGAGGGACAGCTCAATGTATGGATCAAACAATGGCTTAATGATTGTTGAAGGAGGGGTGATGGATTCATGAGGGTTTATTATATTATTCTAGTTTCACATTTATGCGAAATTTTCCATAATAAAAAAATTGAATATACTCCCATGCAAATGAGGAAAAAATGAAAAGGAAAAAAATTGCATAGTTATCTCAGGGAGACCCTGTGTGTGATAAACTCTCTCTCTGTCTTCTAGATGTCTGGAAATGATCACTTCTTGACCCTCACTTTGGAATGATGATTTTGCCCAATTTCAAACTTGGACTGCAATCCACAGTGGAAACATGTTACATCACAACCCAACATGTACACACTGTTTCATCATTTCTATATGACATTTTTTTTTTCGCATTTTGGTATCTGGAATCAGGGTGCATTCTTATAAGCAATGACATCTTAGACAAAACATCACATTTAAGATAGGCTGAAAATTCTTTGCTACTCTTCTCATTGAAAGGTGGAGTCTAATTCCACACCCTTTAAAGCTGGTTTGCCCTCACTGACTTGCTTGACCAAAAGAATGTAGCAGATACGATGCTTGGGGACCTCTGAAGCTAGGTCAGAAGAAGCCTGGCAGCTTCCACCTGGGCTTTGTGGAACTCTTGCTCTGAAAGAAACAAGCTACCCAGCAGTAAGTCCCACCACCCCCAAGACCACCATGCTGTAAGGAAGCCCAACCAGCCACAAGGAAAGACTGTGGAAAATGAGAGATGGCTGGTGGTTGTCCCCAGCTGTTCCTGCCATCCTATTCTAGATGCCAAACATGTAAGTGGAGAAGCCAATTTGGACATGCCAGCCCAGGCAGACATGATTGGTTCTGTCTGTTGGATCAGTCAGAACCAAGGTCCCATTGGAAGGAGAGATGAGCCACCCCCAATGTGGCCTGTCTGAATTTCTGGATCCATGAAATTGTGTGCATGACACAATTGTGGTTGTTTTCCACCACAGACTTTTGGGGTGGTATATTACAGCAATAGATAATTGGGACAATCTTATGGGTGTATGCACTTACGTTGTCTGCTGTTTTCTATTTTTTATGCTGTGTTCTCCCCCACCATATGCTATGTTCTTTTTTATCTGTTGCTGTGTTAAATTCCACCCCAAAACTTAGTGGTAAAAAAAAAAAAAACAAAAAAAAACATGTTTTATTGTTTCTCTTGATTCAGTGGTTTGGCGATCTGGGTGATTTTTCTCTGCTGCTCTGTCCTGGGATCTCGTGACTGCAGTCATCTGAGTGGAGCTGGAAGGTCCAACTTGGCCCCAGCCAAATGCCTGGCAGCTGGTACTGGCCACTGCCTGGGGTGCCTCAGCTTTCTTTCTAGTGGCTTCTTGTCTTCCAGTAGCTGGGCTGGGCCCCACAGCTTCACAGCCTTGGGGTCTAAGATGCAAGATCAGAAGCTGCAAGGTCTCTTAAGGGCTAGCCCCCACAACTCACACAGTTCATTTCTGTGCATTCTATAGAGCAAAGCAAGTCACAAGGCCAGCCCAGATTTAAGAAGATGGAGAAACAGACAGCATCTCTTGACAGGAACAAGAGCGATGTCACATGGCAAAGGGGGTGGACACAGGAAACAAGCTTGGTTGAGGTGAGGCTGCCATAACAAAGTACCATAGAATAGGGGGCTTAAACAACAACACGAAATATTTATTTTTTCACAGTTTTGGAGGCTAGAAGTCTGGATCAAAGTGTTGGCAGGTTGGTTTCTCCACCTGATTGCCACAGGTCACTCAAATGCAGCAGTCCAGGACCACACTCACACTCGCTGTCCCTCCTCAGTCTTGGTGCATCTCTACCCGAGCTCCCTACCCACCCTCCTTTTCCCAGTCCGAACATCTCCCCAGGTGCGAGGAGACATCCTATTGTCAGAAAAAATTTCAGACTTTCTAACGCGAAAAAAAATTTGGTTATTCACTAGAACGCCCGAGCCTCTGATGATCGAGTTATCATAGGGGACATAGGCCTTTGTTTTGGACTACACCATTTCATACCTCATAGGGGTAGAAGTTAACCTCCAGAAAACAGGGAGCAACATAAATGATCCTTGCCCATAGAAATGCAAACTAGCTGTGTGCAGTGAAATGCCAGGAGGGATGGACTAGTTTTTGCAAATCCATTTTAGCATTCCTTTGACTTCCCCTTTGAACCAGTTGTAGCACCTTATTGGTTTATTCCTTATTGAATTAAATAAGACCTTTGACATGTTTTCATTTGATGTATGTGTGAAAATATGATTTTACCTTTAAAAAAGTTATCTTTGACACCTGACATTTCCTTCCCCACCCCCCACCCCTTATCCACCCTCAAAGCTGACAAGATAACTTTCTAAAGGTGTCTTGTTTCTACCCACTTCTCTCTTACCTGTCATCACCAGTTTGCCTGAATTGGCTGCATTAGGCTCCCACCTGGCCCTCTTCCCAATCATTCTCCACACAGCAGCCAAAGTAATCTCCTTACCAGTCTTTTTTTTTTTTTTCATTCTGTCACCCCAGGTGACACTGCAGCCTCCAACTCCTGGGCTCAAGCTATTCTACAACCTTGGCCTCCCAAGCAGCTGGGACTACAGGCGCAGGCCACCACGCCTGGCTAATTTCTTCCTATTTTTAGTAGAGACGGGTCTCGCTCTTGCTCAGGCTGGTCTAGAACTCCTGAGCTCAAGTGATCCTCCTGCCTCGGCCTCCCAGAGTGCTGGGATGACAGGCGTGCGCCACCAGACAACCATTCAATCTTTTCGGTGTCTCTTTTCTGTTTAACTTCCTCCAAGGGCTTCCCATTTCTTTTAGAGTAAAGGCCAAGGTCCTTGCTGTGCTTGTTCAACTTCCACATGGCCTAGCCGTCCCTCACGTTTCCTTCAGGTCCTCTGTGGAAAGACCTTTCCTGCCTCAGGGCCTTGGCACCAGCCATTTCTCTGCTGGGAAAATTCTTCCCTTCTTATCCTGTTTACTCCGACTTGGCCCTGGATCTTGGCTAAAATGCGCATTGCCGAAGAGCCCTTTGAAGTCCCAGATGGGTTCAGGCCCTGCCTTCTCCCCAGCATACTTTCACGACACCTCTGGCTTCTGCAGAGCCCTCATCTCACCTCCGGCGTCTGCACCCAGGCGGTGGGGCGCGGAGTCACCCCGCGGGCCGGACGGGCCCCGAGGGCAAGCCCGGTCCGTCCCGCTCTCCACTCCCCGGACGCGGAGGGGCCTTTCCCGAGCGGACGGTGAGCGGCGACAAGAGGGACAGCCTGCGGGGCGGAGGGACGGGGTGAGGAAGCGGCTCGCGGCCCCGGCCCCCGCGAGGCGCACCCCCTCTCGCACCCCAGAGCCGCGCGCCCCGCGACGCCGCCGGGACCGCCGCACCTGAGCGCGGGGCGCAGCCGGGGCCGCGGGGCGGGGCTTCGCCGGACCCGGATGCGGCCCCGCCCCCGTCCGCGGAACCGGAAGTGGAGCCTGGCGCCTGGGCTCGCGGCGCAGCGGGAGCCGGGCTGACCCGGGCCGGACCGACGCCGGCGGCGGTGAGCGAGGCGGCGTCCCCGGGCGGGCGGCTGGGCTCTCCGCCCCACGGCCGGGGCGCCACCTGCCCCGAAACGGGAAGGAAGCGGCGGCCGCAGCGGTCTCGCCACTCTTCCGCCCGCGGTTTCGGGGCGGGGAGCGCGGGGCGTCCCCGGCCGGGGCGCGGGCGGGGTGCGCGGGGGAGGGCGGGCCGGCGGGGCCGGGGCTCGGCGGAGAAGGTTGGAGGGGCCGGCTTGGGAGGGTCCGGGTTCCGAGGCGGATGCGTGGGCCCGGAGGGCGTGAGGGGACGGGAGAGGCCAGACCAAGAAGGGGGCTGCGCTCCAAGGGGGAGGGGCGCTGGGCCTCGAGTGCTGGGGGTCCGGGGCCGGGGAGCCGGAGGGGCCGGGTCAGGGGGCATGGGGGGGAGGCGTGAGGGTTGGAGCGGAGGGGTCGGGGTATGCGGGTGTAGGGGAAAGGGACTGGGGGTCCGAGGGCGAGGGACGCTGGGCCTTCGGAGCTGGGAGGTCAGAATGGAGGGGCCGGGGTATGAGGGTGTAGGGGAAAGGGACTGGGGGTCCGAGGGGAGGGGCAGGCGTCCGAGGGCATCGGAGAAGAGGACGGGGGTCCGAGGGCGAGGGACGCTGGGCCTTCGGAGTTGGGAAGTCAGAATGGAGGGGCCGGGGCCTGTGGGCGGGGGTGGGGTCCGAGGGGGAGGGCACGGGGGCTCCGAGGGGCCCGGACGGGCTCTGCAGGGGCCAGTGCCGGGGCAGCTGGGGACCTGGCCCGCACCTAAGGGGAGGTTTTGCAGTCAGCAATCAGGTCAGTGGGAATGCGGCGACACAGCAGCCGCTGCTAGTCGTGAGGCTCTAAATTTGGAACCGTCCTTCCTTCTGAATGTTTGAAATCACCAGAAAGGTGCTTTGGGGTTTCTGATTCTTACATTGTGATCGCCTGGCTATTCAGCGGATGCCTGCTCCCCCGTGCTGGCGGGTCTCTGGTGAGCGTGGACAGGGCTTCCTCCGACTGGAATCTGTAGACGTGTCTGGCCACTTGGGGAGGAATTCCATTTTCTGCTGAACACAGCTCTTGAGGCGGCCCAAGTGAGCGCTCCCAGGGATCTTGTGCCAGATTGTGCCCACGCTCCTTTGGGCTCCGTTTTGACTTGGCTGGACAGTGCTTTGTCAGGGGGCTTTCACCCTCTAGGTCCCTACGGTGGGATTCAGTCTGGCCCTGTGAAGCCTGGGTGGGCCCCAGGGCCTGGATTGGGAGTGGCCGCATGCCTGTGCCTCCCTTCCGTGTTTGACGGTGTGGGTGAGTCACTGGCTCTTGCACATTGAGTCAATCTATTTCTCCTCTGGTTAGAGGAGTATTTGCCAGATAGTCAAGGAATAAGGGAAAATTTCTTGAATGGGACTTTAAGCCTAACAGAATAAAGAGGTGGGAAGGCAGGGTTGTTTTGATATCAGGTTGTTTGGTATTGGAAGTTTACACTCTGTTTACACTCTGTTATAACTGACTTTTAAAAAATTCATTTTTGGAAAAAGACAGGGTCTTGCTATGTTGCCCAGACTGGAGTGCAACGGTTATTCCCTGGGCTCAAGAGATCCTCCCACCTCAGCCTCTGGAGTAGCTGGGACTACAGGTGCCACCACCTTGCTTGCTAAATAAAGCTGGCTTTAATTGTAGCATTTTGATGGACTTGGCTTTATGAGTGCATTAGTAGTTGCCCAGGGCTGGAGGGATGGGAGCGGTGATTGGAGGTGATGACTACAGGGTACAGGGTTTCTTTTTGAGGTGATAAAATGACTCCGAAATTGATGGTGGTGGTGGTTACACAATTCTGAACATACTAAAACCACTCTGTAAACATACTAAAAACTCACTTTTTAAATTACAGTGAGCGTAATTGCTGATGCAGACCTTTGGTCCCTTACACACAGTAGGTGCTCAGAACACGTGTGGTTGAATACGTGAGTCAGTTGAATGGGTATGTCACGGTGACCATTAGTTACTGCCTTGTACTGCAATGTTCCCATGTCCTGGGCCAGCCAAGAGCAGGGGACTGCATGTGTCCCATCAGAGTCTTGTCTCTCACTGCTGTCTCTGTGCAAGCAAGCCCACTCCCCTCTGCTCAGGCACTGCTTTGAGCAAACTGTGAGTGAAAGTGCTCAGGGTGAGAATGGGAGGGGGTTTCCTTGGAGCAAGTGTGGTGTCCGGAGTTGGCCTTGGGGTATCTGTTTTGGCTGCTCAAAAGCCTTTTGGTTCTCTTTGGCTTTCTGCTATGCTGTAGATAGTGAGCTCAATGTAAAGATGATTCTGGATGGGTGGTTCTGTCCCATCATGTAGAACGTTCTTCCATAGAGGAGATTATCACTCTGTTTATACAGGTCAAGGTTGCTGCATATTGTACAATCTTGATTTGTACAAGTGACATTTGCAAAGGGGGTTTAATATTAATGGTGCTGGATAGAGGCATTATCTTTTTTGAACAGTATTTTTTTGTAACAGCAGCATTGAGATGTAATTCACATGCTATATACAATGCACCAATTTAATGTGTACAATTCAGTGGTTTTCAGTATGTTCACAGAGTTGTGTAACTATGACCATAATCAATTTCAGAGTAATTTTATAACCTCAAAAAGAAACCCTGTACCCTTTAGCCATCACTTTCACCCTCTACCCACCATCCCTCTAGCCCTGGGCAACTACTAAAGCATTTTTTTTTTATCTCTATAGATTTGCCAATTCTGGATATTCCATTTAAATGGAATCGTATAATACATGATCTGTGGTGACTGGCTTCTTTCACTTAGCATAATGTATTTAAGGTTCATCCATGTTGTAGCATGTGTCAGTGCTTCATTCTTTGTATGGCTGAATGACCTGCCATGTGTGGATAGACCACATGTTACATATCTCCTCTTCAGTTGATGGACATTTGGGTTGTTTCTACTTTTTGGCTATTATGAACAATGCTGTTGTGAACATTCATGTGCAAGTTTTTATGTGGCTTATGTTTGCATTGCTCTTGGGCATGTACCTGGGAGTGGGATCTCAGTCTTTTAGTACCTCTTTAACCTTTTGAGGAAGTGCCAGACTGTTTTCTGTTTTCCATTCCCACCAGCAGTATATGTAGGTTCCAGTTTCTGCACACTCTCACCAACGCTTGCTATCATCTTTTAGCTTTTAGCTGTCCTGATGGGTGCGAAGTAGTTTCTCATTGTGGTTTAGATTTGCATTTCCCTGATGGTTAATGACATTGAACATCTTTTCATGAGCTTATTGGCCATTTTTATATCTTATTTGGAGAAAGATATCTTCTGTTCAGATCCTACACCCATTTTTAAATGGGATTGTTTGTCCTTTTTATTATTGCGTTGTAAGAATTCTTTCTATATTCTTGATATGTGGTTAGAAAATAGTTTTCACTTATTCGATGGATTGTGTTTTCACCTTCTTGATGTTCTTTGAAGCACAGAATTTTACATTTTGTCCAATTTATTTTTTTCTTCTTGTTTTTGGTATCATACCTAGGAAACTATTGCCAAATTCAAAATCAAGATTACACGTAGTTAGGATTTTAATTCATTTTTTAGTTTTTGCATACGGTGTTGAGCTAGGGGTTTAGAGGCATTATTTTTGGATCCATAAGATACTTAAGCTTATTTTTCAATTAGTTATTTTTATAATTTTTTAAAATTTTAAATATCGAGGGGATGATAAATTATTGTGGATTAGAGGCTTTCACTGGCTGCCCTCGGGTAGATCTTTGTAGATGCTTGCTGATGACACCAATAACTGCAGTATCCAGAATGTACTGAGAAATCCACGGGAGTTAGGCTTTCCAGAGGGGACTGGGGAGACAGAAGGAGCAAATAGTTGGGTCAGTAACTAAAGAGGACCGGGTGTGATGGCATGCACCTGTAGTCCTAGTACTTTGGGAGGTTGAGGCAGGAAGATCACTTCAGCCCAGAAGTTCGAGGCTGCAGTGAGTTATGAATGGGCCGTTGTACTCCAGCCTGGGCAACAGAGCAAGACCCCATCTCTTAATAAAAAAACAGGGACTAAGGAAATTCATTAAGTATAGAGTGGGCCAGCCACCATCCCTGTAGTTCCTAATGCATGAAAAGCTGCATCCTGATGCACATGGCTCTCTGCCTGGAACTGGCTTGTTGCTAGGGAACAAGGGGTTTTATTCATCTGATATGTGATGTCTAGCAGTGCGGTGTCCGGTTGAGGCCGATGTAGGGTCTTAGGGAGGAGGCTGTGTGCTTGGCCACCATCTGGGGAATTGGAGTGTTTTTCTCTGCCCAGTAACCCTATACATTCATTAGGAATGCAGCCCACTTCTGCGCAGCTCTCCAGCCACGGAGCTCACGTCTTGATAGTCAGTGTACTAGTTTTTCCTCCCAGCCACATCATGGAGTGTTTTTCTTTCATTTCTATACACACACACACACATATATATACACTATTGTATTGTGAGGTGTGTATATATATCTCACAGTAGAATTGTTTTGTTTTTAGTAATGTCATAAATTATTAATAGAATGAGTGAAACATGAAGACCTATAAGATGTGTAGCAAACAGGAAACCTGTGCTAGCAATTGAGCCAATAATTTCTGCTTGCACTAAGAAGAAACATCACGTAGTTCTAAATCTTTTAAAACTTATTGCCTTAGTTTCTTTAGGTTGACCTTTTTGATTAGTAAGATGTAAATCTTTCCATCCTCCTTTCCCATTTCTGTACAAAATCTTGTTACGTTTAGGAGCATTTCTGAGGTATTCTAAAAAGATCTCAACATGTAATTATTTGCCCAGAGAGCCTGTCACCAGATGTCCTTCTGAGCTTTTTACTCTTAATCTTTTTACAGACAGAATCATTCCCAAATGCCCGGAAATTCCTCATTGGATAACAGTGTTTTAAAGGGAGTTTTGTGAACAGCCTTTTATCTTCAACCAGAAAGAAAGGTTTGTGTGTTGTGAACACTAATATTCTTTCCACGTGAATGGCGAGGGTAACATCCCTTTAACAAAGAAAGGAGGAGGTTGCTTTCACTGTGAGTTTGCAGGGAGAGAATTTTCTGGAAGGAAATTTCATTGTTTAAAAAAGTCAAGTTTTTGGTATTGCTGATGACTTAGAAAGAGGAGGGAATTGCAGAAAACTCAGGGATGAAGGAATAGGAAGCGTTTCTGTCCTTTCAGAAGAGGCAATCTGGCCTCTTTCCAGCGTGTTCCATGGAAAGTGGGCAGGCCCACAGGGTATGTTATGAAGTGTGCAGAAATGCCCACCTTGCCAACTGGTGAAGCTGAGTTCCAGAAAGATTGGTGAAAACTATGCTTTGCTGATCTTTCCCTGATGAATCTGAAAAAGTAACAGGCAAAGACAACTGCTTTCGCCTTTGATGTGGGGTAATAACTGGCCTCTTTGGTCCCCAAAGACCCCCATCCTTGCCTATGACTGTTTCCTCAGTGGTTGAAACTATAAGCAGCTGAAGTCCCGCACATGGGCAGGCCCCTCTCCAGCACAGGTGCCATAAGGCAGACTCGAGACTGGGCAGACCATTTAACTTTCCTGTAGCCATTTTTTTTTCCATCTGTTAAATGGGCGCATTGTGACTAGACTGTCTGGTTTTGCCTTTCAGTGCTGAGATTCTAGTTTATCTGCTCTCTAAAATCCTGTCAAAGGCAGATCATGTCTGGGAAATTCTTGCCATACTTTGGGGCATTTAAATGAGGTTCAGGGTGGCCATAGTTTGAGGGGTATTGTTGGTTCCGCCCCACCCAGTGGCAGGAGCTGCATTTAGAAATTTGAGAGCCTCACTCTACCACCTTGGACTTGGACTTGAGACCCAGCCGGGCTGGAGGGGGCAGAGGTTTTTTTTAAACCTTTAAAGGTTAGAGTTTACCTTTGTAGTTACAAAAATAATTGTCTTGTTAGTGTCTACAGATGTGCCATTGTTCTCTATAATAGATAAAACCTATAGGCTTAAAGTGCTGAGGAAGAAAGATGACTATCCACTTTCAGAACTGTCCACTAGAGGAAAAGTTGGCATCTTATGTACCCTATTTATTCTGAAATAGATGGTAATGCAGTCAGCTAATAAATTACTTGAAACATTTATTTGTCAGTGTGAATTAAGAAAATCATTGTTATATTTCCAGTAAGCACTTGAAATCAAAGTGTATGTTCTTTCTTAAATATGTGTGCCATGAAGTTTACTATTAGCGATGTTTAGTATATTTATAATGTGCAACCCCAAATGGTATGTGTTTTTTTTCTTTTTAATTTTTTTTACAGAAGGAGCCTCTGCTGCCCAGTCTGGAGTGCAGTGGCACAGTCATAGCTCACTGCAGCCTTGAACTCCTGAGCTTGAAAGATCCTTCCGCCTAAGCCTCCTCCTGAGTAGCTGGGTCTACAGGCATGTGCCACTGCAGCTGGCTAATTTCTAATTTTTTTTTCTTTAGAGACAGGGTCTTGCTATGTTGCCCAGCCTGGCTTCTAACTCATGGCCTCAAGCCAATCCTTGCATTCCCAAATTCCTGGGATTATAGGCATGAGCCAACACGCCCAGCCTGCTTTTTTCTTTTTCTTTTCTTTTCTTTTTTTTTTTTTGCTTGGCAAATAGTGTTGTCATAAGATTTAGCAGAATAGGGATTTGTTCTTAGTGAATAAAGTAGATGCACAGCCAACTGTTTTATTTTCCAGAAAATTTTCTCACTCTCTCTCTCACTGGAAGCAACAGAGGGTTTCCAGTGTCTTTCTGAAGCCGGTTGACAACAGTGTTAGAATCCTCAGTGCTAAGTGCTTTAATGCCTGCAGTGGTCATCATAGGGGTCATGAAAGATCACCTGCTTGTGCAGCTCCCACCCTCTCTGTGCTTAGAGTCTGTAATTTTGATAAAAAACTACAGATGGGCCAGACACGGTGGCTCACACCTGTAATCCTAGCACTCTGGGAGGCCAAGGCAAGAGGATTGCTTGAGTCCAGGAGTTTGGGACTAGCTTGAGCAAGAGGAAGACCCCATATCTACTAAAAATAGTAAAAATTAGCTGGGCGTGGTGATGTGTGCCTGTAATCACAGCTGCTTGGGAGGCCAAGGGGAGAGGATCACTTGAGGCCAGGAGTTTGAGGCTGCAGTGAGCTATGACGATGCCACTGCACTCTAGCCAAGGAGACAGTTTGTCTCAAAAATAAATAAATAAACCTACGGATGGGTCCTCCGAGGTCTCCATGACCCTTTCGGGGCTGCTTTTTCAGATGTGGAAAGCGTCGGCAGGCCACGCGGTGTCTATCGCCCAGGACGATGGGGGAGCTGACGACTGGGAGACCGACCCCGATTTTGTGGTAGGAACCACCAGCCTTTTGCTTCTTGTTTTTCTAGAAGTGTCTTTCCCAGGTTATTGTTTGATCAGGCAGTTTGTGTTATAATCCAGGGCTGGAGTTTACTGGTTCTTTTTCTTTGCAGAATGATGTGAGCGAGAAAGAACAGAGATGGGGCGCCAAAACTGTGCAGGGCTCCGGGCACCAGGAGCACATCAAGTAAGAGACCTCGCCGCCACCCTCGTGAATGGGACGTGGTGTGTGAGGGCGTGGGTGGAGTGGGGCGTGCCCCTGATCTGCTGTGTGGGGCTGCTTTTGTCTGTCTTCTTGGCCTCGTGTTCACACGGTAGATGAGTATGAGATCTGATACACTAACATCTGCATTTATGTGCATATTTACATGCATATATGCTCAGTAGTTTTAAAATTCCGTTTGCAAACAGTTTTATATCTGTAGTTCTAGAGAGTCTACTTTTCATCAGGCAACACAGTTACTTAAGCTCTTTTTTCTACAAGTGGGAGATATCTTTTTCTTTTTTTTTTGAGATAGAGTCTCGCGCTGTCGCCCTGGGTAGAGTGCAGTGGTGTGATCATAGCTCATTGCAACCTCCAACTCTTAGGCTCAAGCGATTCTCCTGCTTCAGCCTCCCAAGTAGCCGGGACTACAGGCATGCACCACCACGCCAGGCTAATTTTTCTATTTTCAGGAGAGACAGGTCTCGCACTTGCTGGCAAGTGGGAGGTTTCTAAAGTGTGAGAGGTCTTTGAATAACTTAGACATTAAATGCCTTCCTTCCTTTATTTTCATTATTGTCTGAAAGTATTGTGTATTGCAGAATTTAATAGGTACTGTGAACTGAATTGTAAGCTTTGTTCTTATGAAAAGCCCAAAATAGGAGAACTTAGTGGACCATGTCATTGTTTCTGACTTGGCACCATCTAAAATGCTAGCTCTCAGGGTAGTTTGTTTTCTTGTCAGGAAGTGTAGATAAAAGGAACTTTAAACATGTGTTCAGACTTTTATTGTAGGTGGGGCTGGGCTCAGTTTATCCTGCGTTCCCTGCCGCGAAGGCAGAGCCACTGGCCGATGACCTGCTCTGCCACTTTGGGAAGACTCTGACTTGCTTGGCCGCAGTGTCTTTGGGTGAGAAAAATTCAGTAAATCATCTAGAAAAGAAGGCAAAGTCTGTACAGTGGCTTTTTATTTTTATTTCTTTAAAGAAATAAAAGAGACAGGGTCTTCTCTGTCATGCAGGCTGGAGTACAGAGGTCCTGTCATAGCTCGCTGTAACCTCAAACTCCTGGGCTGACGCAGTCCTCTCTCGTCAGCCTCCTAAGTAGCTGAGACTGCAGCCATGAGCCAACGCACTTGGGCAGCAGTGGCGTTTTAGACATAAGTGTTAGTCCCTGCGTGACTCACTCAGTCCACTCCCTTCCAGAGAAGCAGCTTGAGAACGCAGAGGGTCCTGGGGCCAGCTGGGGCAGGAATTTGAAATGGGGGCTGACCCAGGAGGCTGGTGCAGCCTTGGCTTATTTGCTATGGGGTTAGGCAGACTAGTGGACTCTCACATTGGTGATGTCATCACATGCCTTCCCATCTCTTCTGTTCCCTGTGACTTCAAAACGTGTTGGAGAGGGTAGGTTGGAGTACAGAAGGAACTCTGGTGGAAACAGCCTGTGATTTGATTAGGATTCAGAAAGGGAGCACGTGGGGACAGGACCATATTTGGTGCCCTGTGGTCCTTCGCAGATTTTAGGAGCCGTGTCTTTCTTTTCCCTGCTCGTAAGGGGGTTTGGTGGTTTCCAAGCCTAGTTTGCATTTCTTCTACATTTCTGGGATTATTGTCCAGATGTTGAAGGTGTGGGCCTAGTTTCTCCCAGGCAGAAAGGCCACATACTCAGGTGGCCTTCATAGCACTTTGGGATCTCTTGGGCAGAGCTGCTTCCTGGCCTGCCAGGTTTTTACCACATGTTGTGATCTGTTTCATTATTCCCTATATTTAAAATTTTAAAATGGCTTTTAGATGGTAAATTCTGAAAGACTTTCATCTTGTCTTTGTATAAAAAGCTGGAGTACTTCAACTAAAGACAGACTGCCTAGATGATTGGTATCACTGGGCTTCTGCTGGTGTCCTTGGGACATCTGGAGTAAGGGACCTGTGACTTGCAACCCCTCCCTCTGGACCGAGCTAACTCATCCATCTAATAAAACAAGAATCTTTTCTCCATGTGAAATAAAGTTCAAGTTTCAGTAGAGCTCCTTTTGGGGGGTGGTTGAGATGATCATATTGCACATGTTCAGATTAGCATTCCTTCTTCCATGAAGCTTCTGTCTGACTCTGAGAGTGACCGAGGCGGATGTACCAGCTGTAGAATAGTCGGGAAAGCACACTGAAGGCAGGGAACTGGATGAGCCTCAGATGACCAAACTCACAGATTTGCAAAGACGATGTCACCTCTCCTTATTCAACTGGAAGGCAGGGATTCTCATTTATTGTATTTTATTGACTCGTTCCTATTTTCATCTCTCCCCTTCAAGCATACACAAGCTGAGGGAGAATGTTTTCCAAGAACATCAGACCCTCAAGGAGAAGGAACTTGAAACAGGACCAAAAGCCTCTCATGGCTACGGAGGGAAGTTTGGTGTGGAACAAGACAGGATGGATAAGGTGAGTGGACAATGGCTGCCTGTGCCAGGCTCCTGGTGAGCTTAGGTCCCTTGCCTGGTTGGCAGAGCCATCCCTCAGACTTCACTTAGAGTAGCGGTTACATTGGTTTAGGATGAGACTTACCCAAAGTAGTCCTTTGTTGATTGGATTTAGACATAAAGTGCTCGAGGTATTTAAGAAGCTCTTTAAAAAATTTTAGAGGTGCTGGAGTGTGGGTGTTGTGTGGGGAGTCCCAGAGGGCGAGACTGTCCCCCAGAGGCCAGCTATGTGATCAGGACAGCAGTCCAGAGGCATCTGACTGCAGATGTGGTCGTTACTGCCTGCAGGTCCAGCTTGCAGCCTGGGTTGTACCAATCTGCAGACCTAGACCAAACTTGTGGGCCCTTGGTTCCCAGCACACGTGGAAAATCAGCCAGCAGTACATAGCTGATGTCTTTCCTGCATGTGGTGACCTTCACAGAGGGATCTGGCCTTCAGTGTACAATCTGTGCCCACAAGCCTGGGGGAGAACACTCACTCTATGTAGAAGCAATGGGCGAAGCTTGGCACAGTGGCTCACACCTGTAATCTAGCACCTTAGGAAGCCAAGGTGGTAGGATCCCTTGAGGCCAGGAATTCGAGACTAGCCAGGGCAACATAGTGAGACCCTGTATCTACAAAAAATAAAAAACTGTCCGGGCATGGTAGCATGGGCCTGCAATCCCAGCTACTTGGGAAGCTGATACAGGAGGATCACTCGAGCCTAGGAGTTTGAGGTTGCTGTGAACTATGATGATGCCACTGCACTCAAGCCTGGGTGACAGAGTGAGACCCTGTCTGAAAAAAAGAAAAGCAAAGAAAGCAATAGGCAAGCCTCTTGTGAGTGAGTAGTCCTTGCTGGAGTTCAGACTGCCAAGCAGATGTTGATTGAAGCTGCTGCCTTTGCCAGTACCTTAGGAGAAAGGAGGGCTTATTTGCTCCCTCTGCAGAAAAGACGCTGTAGACCGCAGTGTGTTTGCGTGTTCCTCAGTAGAGCAGGTCTTTGTATTCTGCAGACATCTCGTAGAGATGAATTTCCAAGTGTGAGCAACACGAGATTGTTCTGACCTGATAGACGTCTGCCTTTTCTCTGTGGATGGAAGTGAACTATCAGCCAGTGTCGGATTCCAGTCAGTAATTTCATACCTGTCCCGCACCCACGGGTCACATTAACATCTCACCTGGGCACGTGACAGCGTAGTTGTGCCACAGTGAGCTGCACGTCCCTCTGTCCCTCAGCAGATTAGCTGACGTGGCCAGCCAGGGAGCACCCCAATCCACGTCCCCACGTAAGCTGGAGATGGAGTAGGGTGCGGGGCCGTCTGCAGGAAAGAGATGGGTGTTGCTATGTCACTGTGCCACTGCCACAGAGATATCCTGACACTGAGACAGTGTGCAGAGAGGAATCATCTTCGGATTCTAAAAAAAAGTCTGGTAGCTTTTGGGAATGCACATGAACAGACAAAACTAAGTGTGTTCAGGGCGGTGAAAGAATCAAGTAGGTAGAAGCTTTTTCCATTCCAAGCTGAGATGGGCTCTGTGCTCGCCAGGCTTGTGGGGAGTTACAGCAAAGAGAAAAGAGAAATCTATTCTAAAAATTGGACCCCTCTCTGGGTTGGGAAAATTACATGTTGAGGAGCTTAATAAACACATATCAAAGAGGAGCCTGGTAATGAACCTGTAATGATCTGGCTTCTCTGCTGCTGCCCAGACGGTACCCCTGGCTGGCCTGCCTCTCACTCATCCTTGACCTACAGCGCAAGCCTTGTCTAGTCCAGGAAGCTTCCCTGAAGAGCTCAGCCCTTCCCTGTGCCCTAAGAGGCCACCTGTCCCCTGTGTCTTCTCCACCTTAGCTTCTGCTCCAACTCGGTTGGTTGTCACTGGCACATTGTGCCGTCCTTTCTACTGAGACACTTCTCTCTGGGGTGGGTTTTTTGAGGGCCCCATGCTGCTTCTCCTGGGAGGATGAATCCAGCAAGGGGTGTCACCACTGTCCCTGCCAGCTGACAGCACTCACCACCCCATTAAGCATTTAGTAAAGGTTAGCGCTCAGTTCAGGTGAGCACCACAAGGCAAATCTGTAGTCAAAAATAACTCAGATTCCAAACCCAAGGAGAAATGGCTTAAGGTATTTGTGACTTGCCCTTTCCAGAAATTGAAAAAAAAAAAAAAAAATTGAGATCCGTGTGTTAAGAATTCAGGAATATGCAATAGAGACTTCCAGAATAAAACACTTTGGGGCAGGCACACATTTGCAAGAGGAGCCTGCCCAGGAGCTGTGGGGTTCTGTTTCCGCTGTTGTCTATGCACATTGCACCCTCCATCAGGCCGGCTTCCTCTTCCTCCCTCGTCTCTGTGTTCTAGAACCCTGAATCCAAACACTCACTGACTATCTAGTAACAAGTGTGATTTTGTCGATATAAGATCAAAGACAATTTTGGGGATAAATCTGTTTCAATCAGAAATTGGAAATGTTACCAGGCTGTCACTTTGGCCGTATTTTTAGAACGATTTTCTTATAACTTCTCTCTGGTGGAAACTGATGCCAGGGAAACCCTCTGGCCCTGCTGTCTCTGGCCACTTCTTTGCGTGTTCTGGGGAAGACCCTGGAGGCCGCAGTGGGCAGTCTCTACCACAGAAGGTTTTGGAGGTGGTGGCTCGTGTGGACAGTCAGACAGCTGCTGACCTCAGAACAAATGTGGGAAGAAGAGAAAGTAACACTGCTCCGGAGTTCAGAGCAAACCCGCCTTATTCATTAGGAGAGAGTGGACGCTCTGAGTGCCCTGCGGAGCGTCAGGGTGGGGCTGAATGCTGCTCATTGTGGGGCAGCCTCGATGGGGACACACAGGAGGTGGAGCAAGAAAAAAGCTCTGCACGTGCTGTGGGCTTTCTCCACGCCCCACGCTGGGTCACGTGTTCTCATCATCCATGAAGGAGCCCCTTGACTTCTGGGCCACTGTGTGGAGGGAGCCTCGAAGCCTGGGGCCTTGCTGAGCCCGAGGGTGAGTCCGATGGGGCTGGAGCAGGACCAGGGGCTTTGTGGACCACATGGTTGGTCGAAATTACTGAACTTGGTGTTTGAATCAGAAAAGCAGCCATGGCCAGTACGTCAGTGAATAGATGTGGCTGTGTTCCAGAAAGCTTGCTTTACAGAAAGAGCTGGACACAGGGTCTGGCCCAAGGCCATGGTGGCTGAGTCCACGTGGAAAGCTTCACCTCCTGGCTTTGCTGCTTGGTGCATGTGTGACCTTGACCAGAATGTCCCTGAACCTGTGCCCTTTTCCGATGGGGGCTGACGGTACTGTTGGTGATGCTGGAATGAGCTGGTGCAGCAGCTGGCTCGCTGCCTCAATGGGGCACGTACTCAGTAGATATCAAACGTGCATCTAGCTTATAACTGCAGCATACGTGTGTGTTTCAGTTTGTTAGCAAAATAAATATTTTTTGTCCTGATTCTTGGGTCATGTGGTATGTAAATTCTCAGTTTAGTAGGGCAACTGTTGCCAACCGTCTCCACATAAGCGGGTCTTATGAACTGTGTCGCAGGCTGCCGACTCTGTGTCCTTTCTTCACAGTGATCAATTGTGTCAGAAGCCTCCGCCTATGGCTGGGGTTTGTGGGTGGCTTCCTAGGGGACCCAGGGCTGGGGTGGGCAGTGGACCTGCAGGGGCTTGGACAGCTCGAGGCTGCGGTTCCCTCCAAGAGCTGAGTGCCCCTTTGTCAGCTCTTAGGTTGGGTGGGTGGCTTTCTCCTTAGTGCCTGCAATGGGAGGAGATGAAGAGCCGTGCTACTGTTTGGTGTATAATGCTGTGTTTTTGGACCCTGTTCCAGTCAGCTGTCGGCCATGAGTACCAGTCAAAACTTTCCAAGCACTGCTCACAAGTTGACTCGGTGCGGGGCTTCGGAGGCAAGTTCGGCGTGCAGATGGACAGAGTGGATCAGGTGAGCATGTGCAGGGGGAGGCAGTTGGGAAAGGGGATGTCTCCGCAGAGCAGAGCTACCATCTGCATGACATGCTACTGCCGTGCATGTCCTCTGGGCCACATGCAGTAGCACATAGGTGCACTCCGACTCCCCTGGACTACGTGGGGGCCGCCAGACCCAGGGACTCCAGGGCCCTTCCCCTCCCTGGATGCTCTGGGAGCCTAGGCCACTGGGTGGGGAAGCAGGACAGCGACGTGTTTGCTGTAGCGGTCCATCTGGTCACTCTTCTCTGAGTGCCCCCGGTCCTGGACAGCCTTAGATTTGTCCAAAAATGTGCCAGCGGGGACCAGCTCTGCCCTCCTTTCCCACGTGTGTCGCTGTGACAAGGTGACAGTCAGAGCCTGTGCTGTGGAGCGTGATGCACACTGGGTGTCCTGGGCTCAGGCTTAGCATCCAGATGTGGCTGTTCCAGGCCTGAGCCTGTTCTCGGATTCTCTTCGGCTTGGGGCTGTCAACCCCTTTGTTTTCTAATGAAATAGGATCCTGGAATGAGCCACTGCAAGCAGCAGACCTGGACAGACCTCAGTTTGCGTTTGGCTTTGCGACACATTAGCTGTGTTCTGAATTAACGTGTGTATGATGTGGCGGTGATGATACCTACCTCACGGGTCCGTGTGCAAGTGGGTGTGACTGTGTTTGCCCGTGTTGGCGCCTGGCCTGCGGGTGGCGTGCACAGTAGCTGTTCCTGTTTTGCTTGCTGAATTAACATTTTTTTCTTAGCATGGCTTATTGAAAAGGGAGTTTATGTGTGGCGTACGGAATAGTTCCAGATTGGCGTTGTGTGGCTGAAATGAATCAACTGAGCACACTCTGCAGCAGTGTGCTGGGAGGGCAGGTCACCGTGGGGACAGCTTGGCCTATGTAGCTCACTGGGCTTTCTGGAATGTTTTGGGGCACATAAACTCAAAGCACCAGAGCTTTTGCATTAATTTCACTTGTGTTTGCCTCAGGAAACCACAGGCCAGAAATAACATTGTGTTTTTAAAAATTTCATGTATGTTGCGAACTTAGAGGGATTGTTTTGGAGACATTTAAAAATGCATTGTCCTGTCCTCCTTTGTCTTTTGGTGACCACAGTCTGCCGTGGGCTTCGAATACCAGGGGAAGACCGAGAAGCACGCGTCCCAGAAAGGTGAGGCATGGAAGGTGCAGAAAGCACCTGCGGTCGGCTGGGCCTTAGAGCCACAGTCACCTGGAGCCTGTTTCTCTGGAGAATGGGCCGTGGCCACAGCAAAGACTCTTTCTCCTTTAAGTTTCTGGGTTGCCAGGAAACCATAAGATGTGTATGTTCCCGTAGCGCAGCGCGGACCCGTGGAGCCCTGGCATCCGGCGTCATGGTGCGCCTCCCACCTGCAGCAGAAGCCGCCCTCCCTCCATCTGGGCAGCTCTGCTCTTAGAAAAGTTATCACTCTGGCTTGGGTGGCAAAAAACTGCCTTCTCTCCCAAGGATAGAAACCAGAGTTGTTAAATTCTCGTTTTCGTTATAGAGGTACCATCTGATCTTACCATGGTGGTAATGAATCTTTATCATGTCATACTAGTCTCTAAAGCCGTTTTTAAAGAACGAAAGCATATCACTTTCTGAAAGTCCTCTGTGTGTGGTTTGCAAGCTTCATTAATTCTGCCTCTCGTGTGTCATCACGTAATCCGGGACACAAACTCTCAGCGCTCAAACGGTCCAGGTGCAGTCTCGGTGTTGGTAGCTGCCACTGGGCATGGGGGAAGACTCAGGACTTTTCTGTAAAGTGTCAGCTGCGGAGCTTTCTTCGTACTCTAACCTGTACTTGAACAGTTAACGTTCAAGTGGGTCCTCGGCTTCATCCCCCTCAATGCGAAGGGCCTGCCCTGCACCAGTGGAAAGGGACCAGTGCTCCTTCGTGCACATTGTCACCTGTGTGGTACAGTGGGTGGCTTGTGTGTTTTTAAAATGTGTGCTTGATGTCTCTGGGAGTCGCAATTTCCAGACGCTTCTGTTTTGCATAATTTAACAAAAAGGGGCGATCGAGTTGGTCCTCAGCCTCACATGCTGACTGCTGCCCTGTCTCCTCAGACTACTCGAGTGGCTTTGGTGGTAAATACGGCGTGCAGGCTGACCGTGTAGACAAGAGTGCTGTGGGCTTTGACTACCAGGGCAAGACGGAGAAGCATGAATCACAGAGAGGTATGGGGGCACTGCCCGGTCTTTGCTCATGTGTCTGCAGACACAAAGGGATGTACTCCCTGATGTAAGCTGGGTCACGTTCATCATGTATAAGTGCTCTTATTTATTTATTTTCTTTACTTAACTGATTTGGAGTTCTCTTCATGTCAGAATATATGGACTTTTCCTGTTTTTAATGGCTGCTCACCTCCCCCCCCACAAAGATTCTGTAGTCTATTTAAGTGTTCCTATTTTGAATGTGCAGTTAAGGTTATTTCCACTTTTTTGAGGAATACAGTGAATATTGAATACAGTGAATATTCTCATGCCTGTGCCTTACACATGAGTGAATATTCAGAAGACTCAATTCCCAGAAGTAGAATTGCTGGGTCAAAGCATAGTGAATTTGCAGTTTTGAGAGATACTGCCACATTGTCCTCAGAGGTTGTGCTGCTCTGTCCCTTCACCATGACATGCCCTGTGAATGAACGGTCACTCGAAGAGCCTTTCCTGGAGCTGCAGTAGTCCTGACCTCTTGGTTCCGCTGCACCGTTTGTTTTCTTTGGCCTACACCTTTACATTTTTAAAAATAGCAGCCAACATTTGAAAACTGAGAACTTCGATATTTAAAAGTCCAGGTTTTTTTTTAAGAAAACACCACTGAAAGTTCTGGCCACGCGGGCTTGACATTTCCCCGAGGAAAGCGCTAGCGGGCCTGGGGCAGCTCAGCCTGGAATCCGCTGTGAGGCTCCCCGGGCCCATGCTGCGGCAGGTTAGTTTGCTCTGCTTTCTCTTCTCTCTCTTCCCGGGGAGTGAACCGTCCTCTTTTGCTAGTCTGCGCAGGGCGAGGCAGGGCCTTAGCGGGTGGCGTGCAGGGAAGCCGTGCAGACGCATCTCTGGGGAGTCTGGGCGCCCAGGCCCAGGTGCCGCGGCAGGTTCAGGCTCCTCTGGTGCCTTGGCCCTTCCCTCCTGGGACTTGATCTCTGGGTTCTATGCCATTAAAGGTCCAGGAGAGAGTCATGCTTTATTGTCAAAATAACATGCTAAATGACTCCATTCTCCATAGAATGATGTTTCTGGAAGTTGCACTCTGCGCAGCCTTTTTCCTCGGGGACCCTTCCCGGCACCCTGCTGCTCTGGGTCATCCTCATCCCAGAAGCCCTGTTACAGTGACCAACGCCGGCTGTCTCTCGGGGTGAAGGATGATGCTGCAGTTATTAATCTGTTATCTTTGCCACTCTGTATTATTATACATAAGTAGTACCCTTGAATACTGTCCAGGTTGCTCAGTGATCTTACAGTGAGCCGGACTTTTGTTTTATTTTTTTAATTAGCGATAAAAGTACTTTCTTAAAGACTGCTAAGACCCTAGCATGTTGACTGATTTTGTTGCTCGTTTTTAAATGGTGCTTTTTTTGGTATCGTTTTAGATTACTCTAAAGGTTTTGGTGGCAAATACGGTATTGACAAGGACAAAGTGGACAAGAGTGCCGTCGGCTTTGAGTATCAGGGGAAGACTGAGAAGCACGAATCCCAGAAAGGTGCCTTAAGTTTTATGTCATTCTCCAGCTAGCAGCTATTAACGTGACAGGTGTTAGCCAGAATAGAAAAGGAAAACAACCCTTAAAGTAGATAATCTTTTTAATTAAGTATTCAACTTTAACACAGCAAATCCAGAACATAGCTGTGCAATAAGAAGTCAAATGTTTACACTTTCGTTGGCTGGCAGACCCCAGCAGAGTTGCTTATGACAGTGGCCATGCACCGCACGTCTATGTTGTCAGTGTTGAGACGGTGCCGCCTCCCGGTGCTGGCAGAAGCTGCATGCATTGGAACTGCTTCTGGGGGTGGGGTCCCATCTGTGTCTAGTCACAATACTGAGATTCTAGGCTCTTTTCCTGGCCACTGCACGGAGGCCCTCTTACTGGATATTACCTGAAGCTTCACCAAAGATCCAGGAAGGAAAGGATAGATTTAGTGAGTTGTGTGTATTTAACTGCATTGAACATACTTTCTACCTGTGACCCAGGCTTCCAGTTACTGATAGATTGTGGCCTTTTATGTGTATGTAGACTATGTGAAAGGGTTTGGAGGAAAATTTGGTGTGCAAACAGACAGACAAGACAAATGTGCCCTTGGCTGGGATCACCAGGAGAAATTACAGCTGCATGAATCCCAAAAAGGTACATTCACTTTGACTACTCGTACTCAAGATCAGTTTAGAAGTGTGTTTTCGTTCATTCCTAGGTCAATTGATATGTGTTGTGTTTGCTTTGTTGTCACAGTGTTGTGCTTCACTGTTTGAAGTTGTCCTGTGCCTTCTATGGTGTCAGAAACCCCTCAGCTAGCGTGGGGGTGACCCCTGCCCTCTCACATGGGAGGCCTGCAGGGCTGCACGACAGGGGATGGGTTTACCTGGGGTCAGGAGACTTGGGCCAGCGCCTGCAGC
Source organism: Microcebus murinus (assembly GCF_040939455.1). Classification (NCBI taxonomy): domain Eukaryota; kingdom Metazoa; phylum Chordata; class Mammalia; order Primates; family Cheirogaleidae; genus Microcebus; species Microcebus murinus. The sequence continues at coordinate 10,116,651 of NC_134107.1, forward strand.
ACTCTCTGCCACGCTGTTTGTTTGCTGCCCTCAGAGTGTGGCACAAAAGCCACAGTGTCCTGGTCCATGGTTTCTTGTTTGTAAAGTGGCAGGAGACTCTTCCTTGTGGGACCCTGCCTTGGGAGAGGGAGTCCTAGGGGACTGAAAACCTTTCAGTGTAACCCGGACCTGAGCAGGGGTCAGGCACACCCATCCTTGAAGCCAGCACAGCGGGGTGGGGGCTCCCCTGTGTGGCCGTGTCTGTGTGTCTCTATGCAGACGTGGGGGTGCATTCTCTTTCTGCAGCGTGGGTAGGACCCTAGCAACGACCCTCCAAGCATGGAGTGGCTTTACTGAATCACTTAAAATATAGTGCTTAGCCTGTTTCGGATCATGGCTGAAGTGTTCAGATGTTAAGTTTGTTCTTCAACCTTAACCTTCAAAGCCAACTTCTGACTGTGAGGCTGGGAGCAGGTTCTTTAAGGCCCTAAACTCAGCAGAGCTCTTGCTTTCTGGAAACAATGTATTTGATCATTGCCATGCTCAGATAGTTCTAACCCAGCTTGTGTTTCCTCTCTTGGTTGTTTTCTCCACTGTCGCTTGTGGACTTTCAGATTATAAGACTGGTTTCGGAGGCAAATTTGGTGTTCAGTCCGAGAGGCAGGACTCCTCTGCTGTGGGGTTTGATTACAAGGAGAAGCTGGCCAAGCACGAGTCCCAGCAAGGCACAGTCGCCCCCCAGTCTCCTCCTTCCCCCCTTTGAGTGCAGCCACTTCTAGCACAGACTTCAGGGTCACCATCAGAGCCTGCAACACAGTGTTCTTAAGTCACCAACTGTATGCTGCCAGGGCTGCCGGGTGTAGTAAACCCACTTTTGTGTTAGGTGTAGTAACCTTGGGAATTTTCCTGTCTTTCCCATGCACTTTTTCCCTTATGGCCTTTACGATTTGTGTTTGGTAAAACGTGGCAGTTAGTCTGCAAGTTTTATCATTCTAACCCCACTACGTGTCCAGTTTCTGGAATGGGGCATCTCTGATCTGCTCTTGACCGTGGCTGCTGTGAGTCATTGAGTCACTGAGATGAGGAGAGACCCGTTTGGTTCAACCAAACCACTGACCTGCAGAGCCGAGGCTGATGGCAGGGAGGGCCAGGACACAGGCACGTTCCGTGTGGTTTCTGTGTTGCATTTGTGGTGGTGTTTTTCCCAGGGATGGGTTTTTTTTTTTATTTTTTATTTGTTTGGGTGTGTTTGGTGACATTGTCTCCATGTAATATCCCCACACGGAGCCATGCATATGGACACAAAGCCAGCCAGTGCAGCTTTCCTTAGAGCAGTTGTTCCATTACCTTCAAGATTCGGAGGTGGTTATTAGAGCCTGGACACATAATTGGAGCAGCGGGAGTCCCCAGCCTTACAGGGCAGGCCTAGGCTTTGAGCCCGCAGTGTTAGAAGCACACGGCAGCTCTCTGCCGTGGGAAGGTAAACACACGTGGGGAGGGTCCCTTGAGCTGCATGGAGGAGGCCATTGGATCTCTGTGGCATTACCACTGCATGACAGTGTGACTTTCATGTGGATCTGTGTTGCTGCAACAGAAGTATTTGGCTGGCAGAATTTCCACATGGATTTTTTTTTTCTTTCAAAAAGCAAGAGAACAAACTGCGATTGAGCCTCTTTTTAGCGCTCAGTCGCGCAGGAGCACAGGAATCATGAGAATAAGCCCGTGCTGGTGCGGAAGACTGTGCTATTGAAGTGGCGCGTTGCAAAGGCCTGTCCCATGCCCTTCCCTCAGCTTAGTCCCCCTGCCTGCTGCCCGACACCCCCCTGCTCCTCAGGAGAATGCCCACGCATGCCACAGGCCTGCGCTCTGCCTCTCGCCCGCCTGCGTGCCCAGGGCCGGTGTCACGTGCGAAACTTGCCTTGCCAGTAAAGACAGCGTTGGCGGTCCTTGTTTCTTTCCACGCCGGGGTGCTCTCTCTTGGGCTGTTTCTGGTCTGTCTGCATGCATCGGCCATCAGCCCCATGCCTGTCCTCGAGCTCAGAGTAAAGGTTGTGTTTTGCCACATTGCAGACTACTCCAAAGGATTCGGGGGAAAATACGGGGTGCAGAAGGATCGGATGGACAAGGTAAATATTTCAGACCCGGGGTTAAGTATTTTCTGCCAAGTTCCGGCATTTATGGAACTCTTGGTGTATCAGCCTGTGGTCTCCTGGATGTTGGGTGGCTCATGGTTCTGGAAGTATACCCAGTTGCCGGGTGCACACTGTTCCTATCACAGATGGTCCTGTGCTCCTTGGGGCAGTGCTGTGGGGTAAGTGCTGTCACCGTCCCTCTTCCCCGGCCACAGCACAGTGATGAGTGGCTGGCCGCCACTGGGCCCCAGGTGTTTAATGTGAGTGCTTCAGAGGCATGTGGTCAGTTGAACTTCAAGTCAGATTGGAAATTGCATTCTCGGGTCACATCAGGCACATCATAAAGAGCCATATTGTGGTTGGTGGCTGCCGTCCATGGACAGTGCAGATCTCAGCCGTTAGTGTTCTCATGGCAGGTCTGAGGGACACTGCCAACCTGGGGCTGTCATCTTAATCACCAAAAGATGTTTCTATGGAAACATTTTCTCTCCCATCGAGGATTCCTTCATTTATCTTTTCACTTTTGGCTGGTTTCATAGCCTTGGTGAGTCAATGTTAAGCATATGAAATGTTTGTTTTTTTTTTTTTCATCCGTAATCCAATGCTTTAAAAAATATTAGAGTTATCATTAGACTGTGTGTGGGGTTATCCAGACTGGCCGGCTGGACACTGTCATCTGCCTGTGTGACGAGCCGTGCCTGCTGTCTGTCTTGTATTGCGTCTAGCCATACAGACTCGAGCCCCGCCGTGCGCACTCCTATGCATGTGTGGCCTGGGGTCACAGGCGGCAGGGCTGCCCTCACAGGGCTCTGCTGCCATTGGGCTCTCTGCTGACCTCGTAGACAGTGTTGCCCAGTGGACTCTCCCCGTGGCCAGGGCTCCTGATGTGGGTCTTGGGGGCTCAGAGGAGGGCAGGAAGCTGGGCTGAGGAGTGTGGGGGAGTGATAGCCTGACTCAGTCCTGAGGGGTGGGTGGGGACCCAGTTAGGACAGATTCTGAAGAAGGCCCAAGCTGCAGAGCTCAGTAAGGGGTGAGGGGCTCAGTGGTCTCTTGGAGAGCCCCACAGAGCATGGAAGGCTTTGCGCTGCATGAGGTGATGGATGTGAGCGGCCCTGGAAGGGGTCAGCGGGCAGGGGACACTAGCGGGAGCCCCCGGCCAGTGAGCAGACTGGATCGTGGGGATGGCCTGGCCCGGATATAGTTGTGAGGAGAGAAGATCAGATGCCAGAGGTACCCAGGTGCAGAGTGACAGGGCTTGGTGTTAGGCTTCGAGGGGAGTAGGGGAGGGAGGAGTGAGGGTGACCTGAGGTGGACATGGGGCAGCTGGCGAGGTGGGAACTTAGGAGGAGGGACTTGGGTGAGTCTGCATATGGCCAGCACGTAGACGGAACTGGGACAGCAGGGAGAGCGTGCAGAGTGGGGGGCTCCGGGTCTGCACCCCCATGATGCTAGTGATCAGATGGTCAGAGGAGACTGGGTAAAGTGATCCAGCACGGGGGAAAGGGCTCAGGGAGGTGGCCTGGAACGGGTGGAGGGAAGGAGCTAACTGTGGGTGAGTCAGAGGTTATGACTTTGTGGCCAGAAGTTGAGGAAGTGTCTATATCGTGGGTGTCTGTGGTCAGAGTTGATGGTAATGACAGTGACCGCTGACCTCACAAAGACAGGGAAGGAAGTGTGTGAGGGGCCACCTTCGGTGTTGGGAGGAGGTTTGCTATTTGTTGTGGTCTGCCTCCATCCATGCTGTGAGGCCAGTCCCCTGCAGCGGTCCCTGCAGGGGTGTGCTGGCAGGTGCAGGATCGGAGAGGCCGGTGGCCTTGCCTTCGGATGGGTGTGAGCAACTCAAGGGCCTGGACGTGGCCCGACAGGGACATAGGTGCTAGCTGTGCAGAGGGCTGGTGCGGGTAGAGGGAAGGCGGCAGGGTCGGAGCAGAGAAGGCCTGAGAGGCGGGTGAGCCTCTGGGCAGACCGTCCTGGTCAGGAGGGGCCTGGGTGGTGGGACTGCTGCAGTTTTTGAGCCCTAAATGTTGCGGTCAGAAGTAATGAGATGTAGGATGCAACTGAGGACAGCTGTCGGTTTCTAAGGCCCCTGCTGGTCTGCGCCTGCATCGGCCGGTACGTGTCAGGCCATGGCCCTGCACAGCAAGCAGGTATGACCGTGCTTGCTGGGAAGCGGAGGATCAGTCCAACAGAGGCCCACGTGTGTCCCGAGTGTCCTTCCAGGCGCTAAGTTTCAAGGCCTCTCTTGGTGGCGAGGGAGTTGGAAGGCTTAAGGAAGTACTCAGGACGGATTTGTTGATGGAGCAGATGGAGAGAGAGAGGGGTGGTTTTTATTTTCGCGCTCACTCATGGTCACCAGCAGGTGTGTGTGGTAATGTTTGTCATGCCTCAGTTGCTTTGCGGAGTGGAGAGGTGGAGCTGAGTGTGCTGGGCTGTCTGGTTGGGTCTCGTGGAAGATCCGGGAGGCCTAAGCATTGCGTCAGGTAGGAGCCACGGGGGGCCATGACGGAAAGAGAAAAGTGCCTTCCTGATTCCTTCTCCTGTCTCCGTAGAACGCGTCGACCTTTGAGGATGTCGCCAAGGTGTCCCCTGCTTACCAGAAGACAGTGCCTGTTGAAGCTGGTGAGTCTTAGCAGACCCCCAGAAGCACTGCGTGGTTTTCCCAGGAAGAAAGTCCACGCTGTGTGGTTTTTCTGCACAGGAAAGTGCCGAGGGGAAAGGGATAGTTTGTGAAAGGGAGCCAGGAGCAGACGGGGCGTTCCTGGAGAGCGTGGTGGTTGCTGCATATTTTGGGGAAAGAAATTGACAATCCTTTTGACGAAGATGCTCTTTGCTCCTGGAGAGGTGAAGGGACATCTGCAGGCACAGCACTGTGGGGCTGTTTCAGTGGGGTCTGTTTGGAAGGCACTTCTCAAGTCAGAGAGGGCTAAGTGCACGCCTGCACTGCCGATGACAGGGCTCTGGGAGCAGCTCGGGCACACCCACTGCTCCCTGAGCCAAGCAGCCATGGCCACGACCGGAGGAAGGTGTTGTGACATCTGTGCACAGACAACAGGAGACGTCTGCTCTGCTTCACACTCGTGGGCCGTTGACCAGGCAGCTCGAAATCCTTCCTTTCGGTTGTCTGCTAGGCTCACAGTGCAATCAGATGTGGGCCTCGCCCTGAAGAGAGAATCGTTTAGTTGGGGAAAACATGAAACATGATAGCAAATGCTAAATTCACAATAGGAAGCTGAGAGCCTCTGTGCCGTGGGTGCCCTGATCCGAGAGGCTCAGGGCTCGTGGGCCCAGGACACTGACACACGCAAAAATTAGTGAGGGCCTCGGAGAGCTTTTGTTGATGTCGGTTGTATTTGTTGATATCTACTGTAGTAGACATTAGAGGAAAATTTTAAATTAATTTATTTGAAAAATAAGAAAAGTGTATACATGACACTTAATGAAAAAATGACTACATTTTTCTAAATAACAGGAGAGTGGGGATATTTTACCTTTTATAAATCTCTTGAATAGATGGCTGAATTCTTGTATCTGAGAATCTCACACCTATGGTCCCAGCTCCTCGGGAGGCTGAGGCGGGAGGATCGCCTGAGTCTAGGAGTTTAAGGTTGTAGTGAGCTGTGATGGCACTGCTGTATTCCTGGGCGATAGAGCAAGACCCTGTTTCTAAATGAATGAATGAATGAATGTTTTCTAGATTCAAGTTTTATAATAATTCTCTGTCCTACCAAGCATGTAGCACACCGTGATAGGCACAGAGGGCTGGCTCTGGGTGGCGGACTGAGCAGTAGCTTAGAGAAGCTTTCCCTTCTCAGTGGGGGCGACTGGGGTGGGTTCTAGGTGTTCTGAGGCCAGGTGTCCTCTCTCCTCCCTCTGTAGTGACCAGCAAAACCAGTAACATCAGGGCGAACTTTGAAAACCTCGCTAAGGAGAAAGAACAGGAGGACAGACGGAAGGCAGAAGCCGAGCGAGCCCAGCGGATGGCTAAGGAGAGGCAGGAGCAGGAAGAGGCCCGTAGGAAGCTGGAGGTGCGTGAGGAGGGTCCCCACCGTGCTCTCGACCGCAGACCTGCGCCAAGGGGGTGGGGGCTCTGGGGCTGCGCTTACTCTTTCCTGGGCAGGTCAGAAGGTTTTCACTGGGGAGTGTGTTTAGCTCCCATTTGAGGCTCTCCTGCAAGTTAGGAGCTGTACATATGGTCTCTGGCCTGGTCGATCCAGCCCCTGGTGACGGCCCGCTGCACTGCCCTGTTCATGACTGTCACTGGGGGACACCGGCATGCATCCATGTGTGCTTGCCCCCGTCTGGGTGGCTGGCCACTGGGAAGGCATTTCCTTGTGCCTCGCTGGGTGTGGGCGGGGAATCTAACCCATGCGATACAGCTGTGCTGGTGAAGCTGCCGCGTGTAATCCCGCAGCCAGGGGCCTCTGCACTGTGGCTGGTGGGCCCGGGTGTCCGGACACCCGAGCTTCTCCTGCCCAGCCCGGGTCCTGCTCCTCTAGGGGCACACATGGGACACGCTGGTACCGTGGGTGTTCCTGGCGAGTGGGGATTTACGACGGTTTTGGTGGATGTGCAGGTCAGGGATGGGCACAGATGCCAAGAAGTGTGCTGGGGTCTCCAGCCCTTGCAGTGTTCTTTTTAACAAGACTGACGCCGCTGTGGCCGTCCCAGTCTTGGCCTGCTGCAGAGGGAGCAGTGGGAGCGTTTGTGATGGCCGGATGGGGCTCAGACCCTGCTTCTGCCTGCCCAGCTGTGTGGCGCTGGGCATGCCGCCTCACCTCTTGTGGGCCTCCGCTTCCTCTGTGGTGGCAGCAGGCTGTCAGTGTGTGTTTCTTGTTGCTGCTCTGGTAAATCACAGACGTGGTGGCTTGAAACCACACATGGGTTCCCTCACAGGTCCGGAGGTGGACGTCCTAACTGATGCCGGCAGGGTTGTGTTTGTTCTGGGGGCTCTTGTGGCCCCTCCCCGCGCCCCTCCAGCCTCCACTCTCTCAGCATGTCTGCCCTGCCTCTCTCACTCCTCCCCCTTACCACGACCTAGAGTCACATCGGGTCCACCCAGACAGTCCAGGAATCCCCCATCTCAGAATCTTTCGCCTTATCATGTCTGTGGTCCCTTTGGCCGTGGAAGGCCACGTGTTCACAGGATCTGCAGCTTTGGAGGCCACTATTCTGCCTACCACAGTCCACCCTTGGATGGCCCCCCCAATTCATGTTCATCCCACATACAAAACATATGCACCCTTTTTAGAGGTCCTAAATGTCTCAGCCCGTGGCAGCATCAGCTTAAGGCCCAGAGTCATCTCCACCACGCAGATCAGGTACTGCTGGGGCTCAGCATCACAGCTCGGTGACTGCACTGGTGCATTCCTGACCACACTCTGCCACCCGTCCCTCGGGCCTGTGGTGGCAGCAGCAACGCAGTGAGCCACCATAGTCCTCTTCCTTGAGGCTGTTGGCTGACTGCACCCGCCCTCAGGTCCCCTGGGTGCTCAGCCTTGGTGCTCGGTGTCTCTGCTCCTTCACCGCGGAGGGTCTCCAGAGCTGGGGCCCGAGGCTTCCCCAACTCAGCGGGACTCTTGTCGCTGCCGAGCAGCGTGGTGGTGTCTTGACAGCCATTTGTTTTCACTGCCAGGAGCAAGCCCGAGCCAAAGCGCACACGCCACCTGCGTCCCCTGCCCCCCAGCCGGCCGAGGAGAGGCGGCCTCCGAGCCCTGTCTATGAGGTGGGTGTCTCCATCTGGTCTCCCGTGAGTCTCCGACTAGTCCAAGACAGGTTTCCTTCACGTAGCAGAAGCCTTGCTGGGCCGTGCAGAGGGGGAGGCTATGGCCTCTCCACTCCGTTCTGTGCCTGGGAGAGGGGTGGCCGCCAGTGTCTCCAGGGCAGGGGCTCTCCTCAGCGCTGTCCGAGGGGTAGTCCTTCAGGCCACGTGCCACCCTCCCCCCTCCGTGGCCCTGGACCAAGCCCCCCGCCACTGTCCTTCCTCATCCGCTGCCGTCTGGCTGCCTCTCACACGGTCCCTGTGAGGCCACCTGCTACCACCTCATGAGAACGGTTGGTCTGCCTCTCACTTGCTTTCCGCCTTGTTGGATGCTGGCCACGTTCCCTTCTGGAAATCCCGTCCTCCCTGGGTGGCAGGATGCTGCCCCGACGCGGTCCCACTCCCACGGCTGCTGCTCTTCACCCCACTCCTCCCTCCCCACCTCCTGAAGGAGTGTTCTCCAGATGCCGCCTGGCCCTTCTCAGTGTGGTCATTGGTGTGCAGTGACTCCCTCACATGTGTCCCCAGTGTTCTTTCCTCATACCTGAGTGACTAAACTGACTGCCTGAAGTCTAGTGTCCTCAGGCTCTGAGACCCCCCTCCCCATGGGTGCAGCTGCCCCCACCACCCCTGCCACCTGTGACCACGTCCAGCTGGGCCTGGCCCCTCCCCTGCAGCCTCTGTCCTGGTCCACACAGTCACCATCTCTCACCTGGGAGTCAGTGATTAGCAGGGGACACCAGCTGAAGTCCCGAGGAGGTCCTCGAGCCCATGGAGAGCTGTGGAGGTGGCCAGGGCCAGGGCCTGGCCCCCAGCTGGGCCATGGTCTCATCCCCTTTCTCAGCTCTCACTGCTGTGTCCTCTGCCTGTGCTTTATTCCGCCAGACCCCAGGCGGATGCGGCCATGGCCTCATAGCTTGTCACTTAGTGATAAGAGGCCTTGCACTGTCTGGCCGGCACTGAACTGAGAAGCTGGTCCTTTGGCGAGCAGGCCAGTGACACGTAGTCCCTGGTGGGTAGGAGGGGCCCACGTGATGGGGATGCTGATGTTGGAAGGTCGCAGCTCAGCCTGGGCTGCCACACTGTGACTTGGCCTACAGCCTCTCCCCTCTGCAGCCGGGGCCATCTTACCCAAGGGATGCTCTGACCCTATTGCTGCCTGCTGTTAACCCTGCTGCGGTCCCCAGTGCCTGCCGTGGGGGTGGCGGCACTCTGCATGGACTTGCAGCAGCTCTTCCTGCCTGGTTACACCCATAGACAGCCAGCTCTTGGCCGCTGCCTCTTGTAGGAGCCCCATGTGTGCAGATCTGGGCTGTCTGCTGTGCTTTCTCTAACCCTTGGAGGGTCCTTCCCATAGCCCCTGGTGAGAACATGGATGCCAGCCCTGTTGGAGATGGGCAGGCAGATCAGAATGTCCTCAGGGCTCAGAAGTTACCGGGGTGTAAGTGGAGAGGTGTTTATTTCTAGAGAACCTTTGCACTTGAATGCAGCTCTTTGCACAGAGGGTTTGGCCCGAACAGATACCGTCTGCAGGCTTGGCTGCTCAGGCAGGGCTGGGATGACATGGAAAAGCTGCCGTCAGGGGTGGGGTGGGCAGTTCAGGGCAGGAAGGCTGATGGCCTCAGCGATCTGAAAAAAGAAAGTGCCAAATCTAACCCAAGAGACTCTCGGCCACAGGCCACAGCACAGGAAGGGGCGTGGCTCCTGCTAGGCGGCGTGGGCTGTCGTTACTCCAGGGCTGGGGAAGGTTGGGCTGTGCGGGAGGTCTGGATCCTCAGGAGGAGATGGCACTGGGACTCTGAGCACGAGTTTCCATGTTGAAAATCCAAGCATGCTCAGTGTGCTTGTGGGTTGGCCTCCTCGTCCCATGTCTGTTTCCTCCGTCTTCACTGGGGCTGGAAGATGGTCCGTGTGTTTCTGTCAGCGGGGGCAGCGTGGTTGCTGCTTTGTAGAGGCCAGCATGGGCCGCACGAAACGTCCATTTGCCACTTCCCCAGGACGCAGTTTCATTCAAGGCAGAGCCGAGCTACAGAGGCCCTGAGAGCGGGAGGGAGCCGGAGCCGGAGCCTGTGTACAGCATGGAGGCCGCCGACTATCGGGAGGCTGGCAGCCCACAGGGCCTGGCCTACGCCCCAGAGGCCGTCTACGAAAGCACAGTGGCCCCTGGCCACTACCCAGAAGGTAATGGTTGTCCCACATTCCAGTGCTCTTCCTGGGGTGGGGTTTATCCTGAGCTGCCTGTGTGTCCCCTGTGAAGAGTGTCCCATTCATTCACCTGCCCTGCCTCGGCTCGGGCCTCTGTCCCTGGCGGGGTGCTCCAAGAGGGCTTTAAGGTCTTCTATACGCTTTGAAGGTTTTATAGCTATTTCAGGCAGAGAGACACTAAAATCGGTCTTGTTTTATTTTTAAAAATGAGGTTTCATTTCATATATTTAGGCTTAACGTAAGCACTGCGTCCCACTTGGAGTGCTGTGAAAGTGGGTAGCAGAGAGGGTTAGCTGCCTGGCTAGGCAGGTTGACTGCCTGAAGTCTTGTGTCCTCAGGCTCTGAGACCCCCGTCCCCATGGGTGCAGCTGCCCCCACCACCCCTGCCACCTGTGACCACGTCCAGCTGGGCCTGGCCCCTCCCCTGCAGCCTCTGTCCTGGTCCACACAGTCACCATCTCTCACCTGGGAGTCAGTGATTAGCAGGGGACACCAGCTGAAGTCCCGAGGAGGTCCTCGAGCCCATGGAGAGCTGTGGAGGTGGCCAGGGCCAGGGCCTGGCCCCCAGCTGGGCCATGGTCTCATCCCCTTTCTCAGCTCTCACTGCTGTGTCCTCTGCCTGTGCTTTATTCCGCCAGACCCCAGGCGGATGCGGCCATGGCCTCATAGCTTGTCACTTAGTGATAAGAGGCCTTGCACTGTCTGGCCGGCACTGAACTGAGAAGCTGGTCCTTTGGCGAGCAGGCCAGTGACACGTAGTCCCTGGTGGGTAGGAGGGGCAGAGAAGGTGCGTCAGGGCGGGCGGGGCCTTTTACCTTCCTCCTCAGGTGATGAGATTTCTCACCTCACTTTCCATGACAAAGGCCCTCCCTAAGGATGCTGAGTTCTCCTGCTGTAGGAGTTATGTGGCGAGGATGGCTGCAGTACCCACCAGGGCACCATAGTCACTGGAGTTCTGGGAACCTGCCCTGAAAGCTGGAGACCTTTTCCTGTTTCTAGAGGCTGCCTCGGAGTAGAGCTGGCCCACACTGCAGTTTCTTTCCTGACCGGTTCCCCCACCCCTAGTCTTAGCAAGCGTCATCTATAAAAACATTAAGACGGGCGAGTGGACGGGTGGGACTTGAGCTGCGCTCAGGCCGTCTGTCTGCTTGCAGAGGAGAACGCCTACGACGAGTACGAGAACGACCTGGGCATCACGGCCATCGCCCTCTATGACTACCAGGCCGGTGAGCTGCGTGGAGTCGGGGCTGCCGCACACTCCCTGCGCGTCTTCTAGGGACTTCTCTTATGAGAATCGACTTTTGGTGCATTATTACGATTTTTAGAAGTACTTTGTGGGAATAGTCTCAGGATTATTTATGGAAAAGTTGCAAGTGCAGTGCCAAGAGCTCCCCTCTCTCTCCCAGCCTGATTCCGTCCTCTGCACACAACGCACCCCTGTTATCTGTAGTCTTTCCCTGAACCCTCGGAGAGGTGCAGGGCTGCTCCTCCGCCCCTAAAGACCCTGCCTGCACTGCCCGGGACCAAGGCCACCGCCCCACAGGTGCCACGGAGTTGTCTTGTCCCTGCCAGTCCCCTCCTCCTGCCCTTCGAGGCCCTGGCAATTTAGAAGGGTGGCCTCACGTCCCGCGCTGGGCTGTGCGCTAGTGGCAGGAGGGCCAGGGAAGCATATGGTTCTCCCTGGGGCTCACGTTGGCTCCATGGCGTCTGTCTGTCCGTTTGTCCCAGCCCATCTCGTGATTCACAGAGTCGCCCCTGACCCTCCGCGGGGACGAGTGTCTGTGGGTGGCTCAGGATGCACCATCCTGTTGTCCTCCTAGACTGCCGAGGCCACCCTGATGGTGGCCTTCCTGCCACATCCCTCCTCACTCACGCAGCCGACGCCATCCCGGCTGGAGGAGCTTCCCCTGCCGTCTGTATCCCTTTCACATGCGCATTCATTCACGCACTTGTGGGTCCTGGGACATTTCAGCACCTGTGTACTTTATAAAATGCTGTGGCTTCATCCTGCCACCTCCCATCCTGGCCTGTCACCTTTGGCTTCTCTCTAGGTGGCCCCTTTTCGTATTTGTAAGAACCCTTGGTGGTGCGCGGTGGTGCACACCTGTAATCCCAGCACTTTGGGAGGCAGGGGCACCACTGGAGCCCAGGAATTTGAGACCAGCCTAGGTGACATAATGAGACCCTGTCTCTACAAATATATATATATATATAGTCAGCTGGGTGTGGTGGCACATGCCTGTAGTCCTACTTGGGAGGTTGCCATGTGCTGTGATGTAGCCACTGCACTCCAGTATGCGCAACGGAGCAAGACCCTGGCCTCATAAAAAGCCTCTCCAGCTGTCCCTGCGCCCGCGTCACACACACCCAGGCCGTCCTTGGGGGGTAGGACACCCACCTCCTCTCTGCTGCCAGGAAGGGGGCGTGGGCGGGAGCGGAATTGCTGTGGCAGAAACCGCCCCTGAGGAAGTGAGTGCAGGTCGGGGCAGGGATTTCTTAGACTAGCTCTGCTGAATCTTTGTCACCGCCTGGCTCTGTTGCCGGAGCCACGCTTCCGGCCGACCAGGGTGCATGCACGTCAGCGCCTTTCTCTTTGCCCTTTTCCCCCAGCGGGCGACGACGAGATCTCCTTTGACCCCGACGACATCATTACCAACATAGAGATGATCGACGATGGCTGGTGGCGCGGGGTGTGCAAGGGCAGGTACGGGCTCTTCCCGGCCAACTACGTGGAGCTGCGGCAGTAGGCGGCGCCCGCCATCTCACCCTACACATCGGCCTTCCTTGGGCCTCGGGCCTCGGTCCTCGGTCCTCGGTTGATTGTTTTTTGTTTTTGTGGTTCTTTTTCTTTTCTTTTCTTTTGGTTTGTTTTATTTTTGGATGGTGGGGAGGGGAATATACATATTGCTTTTATATTTAATACTTTTGCTGATGCTTTTGAAAATGTTTATGCCACAGAATTTGCTAATATATTGTAATCATGTTCCTTAGGAGGACTTTGGTAATTGTTTTTATGCATTTAAGGTATTTCCTTTTTTGCCAAATTGACTGTCACGTGCAGCCACTTCAGGGGCCTTTAGTTCTCAGTAGCGCGTGTCCTCGTGGGCAGCCGCGATTGCCCAGGACGGACACGAGCTCTTCCAGGTCAGTGTCTGCGGCTGTCAGGCAGGAACGGCTGTCGGGTGAGGGGTCTCTGGGGTCCCTGTGTCTGGAGGAAGGGGCAGGGGCTGTGGGAGTTAGACTGGAGGTGCCCCGCCAGGGAGGAGAGGTAACCCTGCACATGTCATGCTGTGACAGCCCAGGGACCCCACCACTCTCCCGTTGCGGTGGCTCGGCTGGTCCTTGTCTCCACCCCACCCACCACCCGAGGCCCCAGTGGGGCTGCCGTGGGGCCTGTGCCCTGCCTCGCAGTGGCTCTGAGTCTTCACACACCCCTCCCTTGGCCACCTCCAGACCATGGCCCACAGCGACAGGCTCTGGGGCCTTACTGGTGAGGTTGCAGCTCGTGCTGGGCTTGACTTGCTGGCACGAGGCTCATATCTGGACTGTCACTTGAACAGTCTCTGGGCAGCCTGGGATGGCGTGTGTCCGTTGTGTGGCAAACTAGCCACACAGCTGTGGGAAGGCAGGTGCCTTCTGTGTTGTAAACTGCCAGAAACATCCTTCCCATCGAGGGGGTTGTGCTGTTTTTGCCAAAATATGTTCAATTACTGTAAAAGTTGATCAATTGACAGCTAAAAATAAGTGCAAATGAGTGAGTGTTCCTACCCAGGGTGCCCCGTGGCAGTTCTGACACTGCTGTGCCTGGGCACTGAGGCCACTTGCTGCCGGGGAAACGCATCTCCCTCCCAAGAAATCAGGGGCTGGACCAATCTGATCATGCACAGTCTGGTGGACAGTGTGTCTTTCCAAAAGATCATGTAGAAATGTCTCAGGTATTCGGGACATTTAGTGATTGTAATGCACGTGTTTTCTTCCCTGAAGTGCATTTCTGCATAATCCTTGCTTTACCACAATTAGGTCAGGTTTTATATGCAACTTATTGTATCTGAATTCCTGTAGCACACCTCATAGATATGATTTTTTTAAATTAAATACTCAGAATAAACTTTTTTTTGATCCACTTGCTTGGTTTGCTTTGGTCTTTGGTTACTCTGTTCTGCAGCTGAAGATGGCGCATGGGGGCCGCGCTCTCCCGGCCCCGAGGGGCAGACCCTCCTGTCATGCGTGCCACCCGCATTCTGCTTTACTTCTAGACAGCTGCAGACTCCTTTGAAAGAGGCATCTCATTAAAATGCACGTTTTGTAAGGTAAAATGTATTTACTCTCTGATCATTAATATTTTGGACAAAAATTCCAAGCAGAATAGGAAATTAGGTGCTTAAAAATCATTTCTGAAGTACAGTTCTCACCGTAAATCCCGGGCTAGCTGTGATGTAGCTGAATGTCTTATTTTCCTTAGAGGCACAGCAAGTTAAAGTCTGGGGGGACGGTGGCACTGAGCAGAGAGCTGGCGGGCTCGGGACCTCACACCTGGACGGGGAAGTGGCGGGAAGGCCAACTTCCATAACACAGGCCAGGTCTTTGGAGCCCCCGAGATGGGGCAGAGGGGCCTCGTGCTTCCGCCACCTGGCTGGACTCAGCTCCGTGGTACCCATGGCGATATGTGCGCCTTTCATGGGCAGCTCCCAGACAGTGTGGTAGAACAATTTGAAACTTCAGGAAGAATTCCTCTCACCATCCCTGAAAGAAATGGGGGAGCGAAGCAAATCACAGACACGGCAAACTAGTGCATGTTTCCCAGTTATGGGAAGGGGTGTCGCCCATGGCCGCCATAAGGTGATGGTAGGGCAGGCCTAAAACCCCAGGTCCCAGCTTTGGCCACTTCCCTTCCTAAGCCTTGTCAGGTCCCCTTGACACCCTGCTGCCCTGTGTCCTGCTGGTCCTCTCTGGCACCCAGGACCATGTGCTGGTGGCCCCCTTCTCCCTGTCCTCTGGGGTCCCTACAGCCCTCCAGGTGAGCCAGGTGCCAGAGCAGCCTCCAGCCCCCTGAGCAGCCTGGCTTTGGCCCATGCCAGGGGAGCGTCCCAGACCTTCCACTCAGCCCTCTCTCTCTGGGGACCAGAGTGGTGTTGACCTTTTGTTTTCAAGCTGAAACTGTAGGACTGTCTGTAATCCCAGGGGTATGGTGGTGTTTTTCTTACAAATCAGGGATTAGTGAATTGTCACTGGCTCTCCTATTCCACCCCCAGGTCTGCTCCCCACACATCCCTACCTGCCCTGATCTGGAGGGAGGTGACAGGTGGCTTCCATGGGGCACCTGGATATGCCTGCAGGGGCTGGGAACAGGGCTCTGGAGAGCCTGGTTCCGGCTCACACCCGCTGCCTGTCGGGCCTTCCCACCAGCCTTCAGTTGTGCTGACACACCTCCTGGCCCCCTTTGCAGCCTGGGTGGTGACAGACTGCCCCCAGTGTTCCCGGGCACTGCATCCTCCCTTTAGCCGTCATTGCCTTCAGCTTTTCAAACGCCCCCTTGCCAGCTCTGCTCACGTGATCCAAACCCAGTAAGGCCCTGATCTCCCATGACATTGCAGGCACAGGTCCTGTACTTGGGGCTTGGGGGCCCAGCAAGGAGGCCGAACCACACGTGGTTACAGAGGGTGGAAGGACCTGTCTGCTGGGTGAGAGGCTGCAGCCACCTGCAGGGAGGCCAGTCCTGAAAGACGGGCAAGGAGGTTTCTGCACAAGGGGAAGGGTGGGTGGAGGTGGATAGGGTCGAGGAGCCAGGATGCAGGGTCCAACAAAGGGATGGTGTTGTGCAGAAAGTTTCCCCACTGACCCACTGTTTGCCCAGTGTAGGACTACAGAGGGATGGGCACGGTGGGGCTCAGCAGGAATCAGATGTCTTGGGTCTGTGTTCCTGTTGTCTTGGTGACCAAGCACGGTCTGGCAGCCTGTGCACCTGTAGTCACCCACCTTAACCTAGCTGCTTTCTTTTAGCTGTGGCTGTTTTAAAATCAACCAACCAACACTTCTGTTTCAAGGTCAGATTCAGACCCAGGGCCCCTCTGGTCTGAGGGACAACCCAGCTGCCGGCTCACTGGGCAGCAGTTTGCCTTCAGACCCCTGGAACGTGGAGGTCAGAGGGTGGACGTGCTTTTCTCTATGGATCCGAGACGTGGAGAATGATATCGGGGCACACAAGAAGCAGTGGTCGCCAAGGAGCATTGCGTTGCTGCGGCCACTTTGGGCAGCTCAGAAGCGTGCACAGAATGAAGAGGGCTTCCTGCCTGGAGGATCTGCTTGCGAGTGCTTCAGCCCAAGACGTCCAGAGAGGTGCCCACGTGGTTTTAACTGAGCACACGTATAGGTGCTGGGCCCTGGAGGTGAAATGTGGAATGAGGGAGGTGGAATGGGGGAGGCGACATAGGAAATACGTCATTCCACCGTTGTGTCTACTTCTGACCAAGGAGAAGAGAAAGTTCTGAAAGGAGAGCAGGGAGACCTGAGAATATGGCCAGGGTCGGCCAGGGAACTCTGCTCGGAGGAGAGGTCTCTCCCGGTTGCCTCCCCACCCTGCAGATGCGCTGCGGAGGGCGGGCACTGTCTGTGATGCCTGCTGTGCCTTGCCCATCTTCAGCTTCACCTCCTCTGCAAATGATGAAATAACCCTCTTTCTAGTTGGATGCTTGCAGGAGTCATTCTACCTACTTGCATTTGAAATTTATTGCCAGGATACACCTTAAAAATTTCATGGACCAAGTCAAGTGTATATTAGCAATATACTTAAGTAATTTATACTTATTTTGCCTGAAACTTTAGGATTCCTTCATCTTTTGATCTCAGTGCTGGTTTTTTTTGTTTGTTTTGCTTTTTTTTTTTTGAGACAGAGTCTCACTCTGTTGCCCTGGCTAGAGTGCCGTGGCATCAGCCTTGCTCACAGCAACCTCAAATTCCTGGGCTCAAGCAATCCAACTGCTTCAGCCTCCCGAGTAGTTGGACTACAGGCATGCGCCACCATGCCTGGCTAATTTTTTCTATATATATCTTTAGTTGGCCAATTAATTTCTTTCTATTTATAGTAGAGACAGGGTCTCGCTCTTGCTCAGGCTGGTTTCGAACTCCTGACCTTGAGCAGTCCGCCCACCTCGGCCTCCCAGAGTGCTAGGATTACAGGCGTGAGCCACCGCAGCTGGCCGTGATTAACAGAATTCTTTATCCTAGCTTAAAACATTCCAGGCCTTTAGACAAAGCTTTATATCTTTAACCACTTCGGGACCGCACTCAGCGGCCTTGAAACCTTACCCACAGCCGGACTCACAGTCCGCACGGTAGTCTGTGCTGTGCATTGACAACGAATCCATTTTGCTCTTGTGTGATGAGGAAAGCTTTAAAGCACTGAAAGCTTGTTTTACTTTACAGGCAGCTTTACTTGTAATGTAAATTAGAATAGGTAACATATACATATGTGTTTTCATTACGTTATTTTTATTTGTTTTTGTTTTTGTTTTTTTTGGTTTTTTTTTTGAGACAGAGTCTCGCTTTGTTGCCCAGGCTAGAGTGAGTGCCGTGGTGTCAGCCTAGCTCACGGCAACCTCCAACTCCTGGGCTCAAGCAATCCTGCTGCCTCAGCCTCCCGAGTAGCTGGGACTACAGGCATGCGCCACCACGCCCGGCTACATTATGTTATTTTTAAATGTTCACAATTTTATTTTGATAAATGAAAAATTAGAAAAGTCATATCACGGCTGTCGGCTAAAGTCGCTGTGAACCTTCATCTGGCTGTCGACTATAGCCGACGCTGGGCTGTGCGCGTTCATCTCTGGCTATCGACTACAGTCAACGCTGGTACCAAAGTGGTTAACCAATTACAAATCAAAGAATCTTTGAACCCTCCTATAACCTATAACCCCCAATTTGAGACGTCCTGCCTTTTCAGGCCAAACTGTGTACACCTTCCATGTGTTAACTGATGACTTTACCTGTAATTCCTGTCATTCTAAAATGTATAAAACCAAATTGCAACCCAGCCACCTTGGGACCACTTGATCGCGGCTTCTTGGATACGGCTCTCCAGCCCATGGTCACACACATTGGCTCAGAATAAACCTCTTTAAATTATGTTAAAGAGTTCAGGCTTTTTTCCCGTTAACATTTTCGGGTATCTTTATAGCAAGACCCCAGTCTTTGATACCAATTTTCTGGCCTAGTCTGTGTTGCTGTAAAGGAGTATCTGAGGCTGGGTAATGTTTTTTAAAAAGAGATTTATGTGGCTCACGGTTCTGCAGGCTGTACGAGAGGCATGACGCCTGCATCTCCTCCTGGGGAGGGCAGCAGGCTGCTCACGGCAGAGGTGAGGGAGGGCTGGCGTGTGCGGATCGCATGGCGAGAGAGGAGGTGCGTGAGGCTGTGCCAGGGTCTTGTTCACAACCAGCCCTGGCAGGAACTGATAGAGCAAGAACTCACGCCTTACCTTGAGGACAGCACCAGGCTCTTCATGAGGGTCCTGCCTCCACGACACAAACACCTCCCACGGGGCCCCGCCTCCAGTACTGGGGATCAAATTTCAACATGAGATTTGGAGGAGACAAACCAACCATGCTCAAACTGTAGCAGAAGACGAGAAAGTTCTGGGATTGGCTGCACAACAATCTGAGTGTACTTAATGCCACTGAGCTGTTCACTTAATAATGGTCAAAATGGTAAATGTTATGCTTTGTATATTTTACCACAGTTAATTTTTTTGAGACAGCCTCACTCTCTTACCCTTGGTAGAGTGTAGTGGTGTCATCATAGCTCGCTGCAACCTCAAACTCCTGGGCTCAAGTGATCCTCTTGCCTCAGCCTCTTGAGTAGCTGGGACTACAAGTACACATCACCACACCCAGCTAATTTTTCTATTTTTAGTAGAGATGGGGTCTCACTCTTGCTCAGGCTGGTCTTGAATTCCTGAGCTCAAGCAATCCTCCTGCCTTGGCCTCCCAGAGTGCTACGATTACAGGCGTGAGGTACCCGTCCTGGCCTAGGGAGATTGCTTTCAATTATCTGAATGAGCCCACTGTAATTGCAAGGGTCCTTACAAGTGGGAGAGCAAGGTAGAAGAGGTCAGAGTGACTTGACTCACCTTTGCTGGCTTAGAATGCCAGCATTTCCCAGAAACCACTTCTCTGTCACTCGGTGGTTTCTGACCTGCAGACAAAGGTCTGAGTTCCTTTTCTATGGGATTTAAATGGTTTTCTGACCCAGGCCTGCCCAGCCGTGCTGTCCTATGGGCAGAATGATGGCCCCAAAGATGGTCACATCCCAGTCCTCAGAGGCTGTGAGTGTGCCACCCTACGTGGCTGAGGGGAATTAGGTCATGGAGGGAATTAGGTTGATATCTGCTGACTTTAAGATGGGGAGAGGCTGGGTGCAATGGCTCACACCTGTAATGCCAACACTTTGGGAGGCCAAGGTTGGGAGTTCGAGACCAGCCTGGGCAACATAGGGAGACTCTGTATTTACAATAAATAAAAATTAGCTGGGCATGGTGGTGCACACTCCTAGTTCCAGCTACTGGGGAGGCTGAGGCAGGAGGATCACTTGAGCCCAAGAGTTGGAGGCTGCAGTGATCTATGATGAGGTCACTGCACTCCAGCCTGGGTAACAGAGCAAGACCTTGTTTCAAAAAAAAGGAGGGGGGACAGGGAGATTATCCTGGATTACCTGGGTGGGCTCAGCGTGATCCCAGGTCCTTGGGTGTAGAGAAGGGAGGCGGAGGTCAAGGTCAGGGGGATGTGACGTGACACGAGGAAGGCCTCACCCTCCTCCTCAGCTCTGGAGGTGGAGGGAGGGCCCGGGATCCAAGGGACGCAGCGGCTCTAGACGCCGGAGCAGGAAGTGGCTTCTCCCTGGAGCCCCCAGCAAGAAGCAGCTCTGCAGGCGCCCTGGTTTTAGCCCAGCTAGACGGGTGTCGCCACAGAGCTGCAGGGCGGTGCATTTGTGGGGTGCAGGCCCCTGAGCCCAGTCCCCGACAGCGCCAGGTCAGCGTGGTGTGGGCGTCTGCCTGTGTGTTTTCACAGCGGGGTCCTTATTTTCTCCGCCTCCCCTGCAGGGTCGGTGCTGGGCGCCCAGAAGGCGCTCGCTGAGCGACCTGTGGCTGAGTCAGTGAAGGACCGCGTGGCCAAGCCAGGTGGTGGCATTAGTGTGACACGTGTCTCTTTTAAAATCAGAGTTCTGTGCCTCTTGGTTGAGTGACTCTGGGAGCCTAGGTCCAGACCTCCGTCCCCCTTGGGGTGGGCCAGAGTGCCATCTGCTCACAAGAGCAGAGAACCGTGAACAGGGTTTGGTTTCAGGAAAGATGACCAAGGGACTCAGCCCAGGAGTCAGCCTGGGTTCAGACTCTCGCCCCAGCCTTCCTGATTCAGTCCTGGGGCCTGTCATGTTTGGGTGGACAT
Source organism: Microcebus murinus (assembly GCF_040939455.1). Classification (NCBI taxonomy): domain Eukaryota; kingdom Metazoa; phylum Chordata; class Mammalia; order Primates; family Cheirogaleidae; genus Microcebus; species Microcebus murinus. The sequence goes on from NC_134107.1 coordinate 10,137,161, forward strand.
CAACAGCTGCCTCCACGGGACGCCTGCCTTCTGCAGGTGGGCGCGTGCGTTAGCGGCGTAAACAAATCTTCGCCGGTAGATTGAGATGGAGTCACGTATCTTTAATGATAAATGAGAGCAGCGGCTGTGCATTTGTTTAGGAACAATGTGTATTGCTCTGTGAGCTATTAGTTTCCTGTCTTTCCGCCATTTTTCTATTTGTCTTTTTACTTTGTTTATGGTGGGATATTTTTTCCTACAGAATTTTAGAATTTTGATGTGGTTTAATCTATCTTTCTCTTTCTGGTTTCCTGGGAATGGCCTTCCCTATTTGGAGATTTTTTAAAAAGTCCACCTGTCTCTCCTTCTTACATTGTACTTTGTTTTCATTTGTCTGGGATTTATTTTGAGACAAACTGGTCTCAAACCGTCTCTCTCGGCACTATTTGCTGGACATCCGCCTTCTCGCTGTTGATTGGAAATGTCACCTTCGTCATATACTAAATTTCTATGCATATTTGTGTCTGTCCCTGGGCATTCTATTTTGTTCCATTAATCAATCTGTCCGGTCATGCACCAGTCCTGTGCATATTTAATTATTGTGTTTTTCTTTTTTAAGCATGAAATGAAGTTTATTGAGGAAGGACAAGACAGGTTTGCCTCAGGAAGACAAAAGGAGACGCAGAAGGTCCCTGACTATGGTCTGGGGTCCTGTTGTATACTCTCTGGATTGGGCCCTCCTCGTGGTTCAGACATCACTGTCACCGTGGAACCACTTGGATGGACAGTTAACGACGTGATAATTAGCGTTAGGTTACTCCAGGTCACTTTCCAAATGCTGTTGTGCCGGGGCTGCAGGCTGGGGTTCCGTGCGTTCTGCAGATTAGCAGGGGCGTCTCCTTCTTCCCAGGCGGGGCCGCTGCTGGGCAGCATTAAGGGGGGGCGGCACGAAGACGGGTGCTGCCCTGTCCTTCCCAGGTGGGGCAATTGCTCGAGGCAGCACCAAGGCAAGGCACCCACTTTTGTTCCTAGGAGAGACTCGGAGGTCCCTTGCTGTCTACCTAACACTGCACACTTTATTCTAGAGGCCCAAATCACCAGGTAGGGCCTTGGCCCATCTGGCTGCTTCCTGCTGCGTGGGGGTGGTGATTCTTACCAGGGTGGCTTCATGCAGGTTCTCTGGGGGTCTCTCCAGGGGACCTCGGTATATGTTCTTGGTAGGTTGTTGTAGTTGTAGGTGTGATGAGGAGATAGGTGCTGAGGCTGGCAGAGAATTTAGGACCATTTGATGGCCTCTAGGCGGGAGGAAAGAAATTTAGTTAGAAAATTTATGACGGTCAGACCCAATATTAGAATTCCCAGGATGCAAAGTAATGGGGTGATCAAGGGAATTACCAGGGACATCTACGAGGGCCTAGAGGTCGGCCTCGCACCTGGAGATTGGAGATGGACTCTGGGACGGCACCAAGGTTGTCCTGAACCTGTCCTGACTTGTTAACAGAAAAGGGTGGACGGCCGTCTCCGCAGGGTTGGTTGAGCCTTAGGGCATGTGCAGTCTGGTTTGCCAGGGGGAAGGTGTCCCGCCCACAGGTAGACAGTGTGTGCCACTCACCTGCAGGAGCCACGGCAGGAGGAGTCCGCTGGAACAGGTGCGGGAGATCCTCCAAGGGAGTCGCGAGCATTTGCCCTGTGCGGGCGTGCTCCTCTGTGGGGCCGGGGGCGTCTCACTGTGGTCCTTCCACGGCTTCATTCAGGAACGATGCGTCCAAGCAGGTATCCCTGCGCCTCGGTGGCCTGTCCTACGTGGGGCGGTCTGTGGCCCAATGCCCTTCCTGTGGGCAGAGGTGGCACCAGAGTTCCCTTCCTTTGGTGGAGGCTTTGGCGGTTGGTCCGAACGTGGTGTCAACGCTGCCATCACCTGGGCCTGCCCAGCCTCCGTCCTCCGCTCCGTCTCCCGCGCCTGGGACTGGAGCTCTGAGTCCTGTCACAGAAGCAGAATCGGCGCAGCCACCTCGTGGTCCAGGGAGGTGGCAGGTCCTGCACACGCTTCTGGAGTTTTTCCTAGTATCTGGCGCTGCTTGGGCCAGGAATTTGTCTTTTAATGCCTCGTGGGAGTTGGGATGGAGAGTGGCATCTCTCTGTCGCCTCCCGGAGCTGATCCAGGATGGCCGGGGGCTTTCCCCGGCCCCTGGGCGGTGGCGGAGACCTTGGAATAACTGACCGCCTGTCGCTGGCGGCCCAGAGGGCAGCCTGGACGCACGCTGGAAAGTGCCGTCTCTCCCGCCTCTCTTCCGAGGACCTATCATCTCACCCGGGTCGGCCACAGACACCGCTGTTGCACCCACTGGCCATCTAGGATCTGAAAGGGGCAATCTGGTGGCAAATGTCTGTGCTTCTGTTAACGCCCAGATCCTTCCTGTTTTATTTAACTCTACTGATCTAAAGGGCTTAGGGACCAGGGTCGGTCTGAACTCCCCCTGCTGCTTCCACCAAGGGTAGGAGCCTCTCCCAGGTGAGGGTAGAGACGGCGCCGGCTCCCCTTGGTCGGCCCCAGGCCTCGCTGGGTAGGCGGGAGCCTGAGGATCTCTTAACGGCTGGGCTCTGACACCCCCTGCACCACCGAATCCTCAGAAGCAAAAGAAAGCTGTACAGGCCGGGCGCGGTGGCTCACGCCTGTAATCCTAGCTCTCTGGGAGGCCGAGACGGGAGGATCGCTCAAGGTCAGGAGTTCAGAACCAGCCTGGGCAAGAGCGAGACCCCGTCTCTACTAAAAATAGAAAGAAATTAATTGGCCAACTAATATATATAGAAAAAATTAGCCGGGCACGGTGGCGCATGCCTGTAGTCCCAGCTACTTGGGAGGCTGAGGCAGGAGGATCGCTTGAGCCCAGGAGTTTGAGGTTGCCGTGAGCTAGGCTGACGCCACGGCACTTTAGCCTGGGCAACAGAGCCAGACTCTGTCTCAAAAAAAATAGAAAGCTGTACATACGGTGTTTTGGCCCATTTTCCTTCCCTTTTGCAGAAGAGGTGCAATGGTAAGCAGTGGGGCGATTGAGAGTCCCTGTGGCGGCCGCTGTCTCCGCGGGGCAGCGCGTCGGGGCCAGGCGCTGTGCAGCAGAAGGTTAAACGTTTCTTTTTCCAAGCGTCTGGCACCGGCCACCGGGTGTCCGGCCACGAAGGGAAGGCGCTTCCCGGGACAGAGCGGAAGCAGCAGCCTGGAGGCCAAGGAGAAACGCCTGATAAAAGCGAGGAGGAAACATGGTTTAGCCTTAACGCGGGGAGGGTAAGCACCCCGTCACGTCGGCAAGACAAGGACACCGTCAGAGCCAACGCGAAGCCCGGACGCGCTAGCGAGGTACAGCGCACAGCCCGCGTCCCTAGAGAGAAAGAAGCAAGATGAAAGCCAGCGTCTCCCCTCCCGCCAGGGACGTGTCCCCGAACTCCCCATCACACACGGGGCAGCCTTGAGGTCTGAGAAGGGTGGGGAAGCGTGAGCGGGGACGGCGCCCCCAGCGCTGGCTGCAAGGCGGTGAGCTGCAGAAAGGTGAGCTGCCTGCCTGGACTGCGATCCGAGCGTGCCGGCGCAGCCCTGTCTGTCCTCTTCTCTGTTCTTGGTGTGCTCTTGGCCAAGGAGCGACCAGACACAGCACAAGCCAGGCCAGTGTGAATCGAAGCTCACCGGGGAAGGACAAGCCAGGCTTCCAGAGCCAGAGCCAGACGCGTTCGCCACAGAAAGGCGCACGGGCCCCCTGTTGCACCAAAAGGGCCTGTTGCGCAGTTTTTTAAAGATACAATTTACATGCGATAAAATAAACTCACTTTAGTTATTACTACTTTTTCTCCTTTTCTTTTTAATACAGAGAATCAGGAGGCCCCCCAAACCAGAATAGATTCAGAGGGACTCTGTGTTTGTTACTGTTTTTGCATTGTCAACGGAAAAAAGCCAAACTCTGCAAATTAATATTAAAGAGATTTATTCTGAGCCAAATTTGAGGACCATGACCCGGAGCCACTGCCAAGAGTGGGCAAGTGGACTCGTTGGGGCTAGGTTACAGTTTGGTTTTTATACATTTTAGAGATGAGGGTTCCGGGTGAAGCCAGCAATCAATACGTGGGAGGCATACATGGGTTTGGCTCAAAGAGGAGGGCCATGGGGGGAGGGGGCTTACAGGTTATAGGTGGGTTTAAAGATTCTTTAGATTGGGATTGGCTAAAGACATGAAGCTTTGTCTAAAGACTTGGAAGTTAGGCCGGGCGCAGTGGCTCACGCCTGTAATCCTAGCACTTTGGGAGGCCGAGGCGGGCGGATTGCTCAAGGTCAGGAGTTTGAAACCAGCCTGAGCGAGACCCCGTCTCTACCAAAAATAGAAAGATATTAATTGACCAACTAAAAATATATATACAAAAAATTAGCCGGGCATGGTGGCGCATGCCTGTAGTCCCAGCTACTCGGGAGGCTGAGGCAGGAGGATTGCTTGAGCCCAGGAGTTTGAGGTTGCTGTGAGCGAGGCTGACGCCACGGCACTCACTCTAGCCTGGGCAACAAAGCGAGACTCTGTCTCAAAAAAAAAAAAAAAAAAAAAAGACTTGGAAGTTTTAACATAAACTGTTTACCAGAGATAAGCCACCATTTGTTGCTTAACTTGAGGACCTGCAGGTCTGTCTCGCATGCCCTTAGGCCTGTTAATGGGTTACAAAGGAAGTCTCCAAGAAGGGAGGGGGGCATGGTAAGGCATGTCTGACCTCCCTCCTCCTGGCAGGCAACTTTGCCCTAGAATATTCCTTTGGCCACGAGGGGGTCCATTCAGTCCGCAGGTGGCGGAGAGGGGTGAGCATTTTAGTTCACAACATTAACATATTTAATATTATGAGAACAATAGGAATTCATTTCAAAAGCAATTCAGACAGTACAGCGATGTCTGCTGTGAAAAGTAAAACCCTCTCCCTCTCTTTTCTCTGTCTCCCTCCCTAGAGGCAACTTTGTCAACAATTTATGGAATGATTTTACAGAAATCTTCTCTGTGTGTATGAATGCAAATGTATAATGTGCAAATCGTTTTTTATATATACTAGGGGACCATACTGTACTTCACCTTGTGCAACGTGGTTTTTCAACATGATATATACGTTGTCCATCTTTCTCTGCCTCATTTTTTTTGCACCCTCTAATAGAATTTCATGTGTGTGAGAGTTCAGTCAGCCCCATCGATAGGTATTTATTGGCTCTCCCTGCTTTTCTGCTATCACAGCGCTGTCCTGTGCCTTATGGCACACTCGTGAGTCTTTGTCTGCAGGGTGAATATTCAGAGATGGGATTGCCCAGTGGGACAGACTACTGGTCCCCAGTGTCAATGGAAAAAATGCAAACTCTGTAAAATAATTTTAAAGAGATTTCTTCTGAGCCAAATTTGAGGACCATGACCCAGAGCCACTCCCAGGGTCACAGTTTAGTTTTATATTTGGTTTATTTCAGGGATACAGGGGTTACTGGTAAAGTCATAAATCTGTATGTGGGAGGCATACATTGGTTTGACCTGAAAAGGTGGGCCATCTCCAAGCTGGGGGGCTTACAGGTTATAGGTGGGTTTAAAGATTCTTTGGCTTGTAACTGGTTAAAGACATGAAGCTTTGTCTAAAGGCTTGGAATGTTTCAACATAAGGAGCTGTTATCAGAGATAAGCCAGGGGACATAGATTTGTTGGGTAAATTGAGGACCTGCAGGTTTGTCTTACATACCTTTAGGTCTGTTAATGGGTCATAAAGGATGTCCCCAAGAAGGGAGGGGAGGCATGCTGAGGCATGTCTGACCTCTTTCCTCCTGGCAGGCAATTTAGTTTTAGGATATTCCTTTGGCCATGAGGGGATCCATTTAGTCAGCGGTGGGGGGTGAGCCTTAAAATTTTATTTTAGTTCACATCAGTATCCCTTCCCTGCTTCCTTCCTAAGACCCTGCTTTTCTTCAGAGTTGCAACTAGTTGAAAGACTGTATTTTTCTATCACTTGTTATCAGATGTGGCTATGTGACTGACTATTCTGGAAGCCAAACGTAGTTGTTAAGGATTTCTGAGAATGGCCCTTAAAAGGAAGACAGACAGCTCAAGTATCCTTTGACCTTGCCAGTCTTCCCATTCCTCCTTTTTGTTGTCTGGAATGTGAGTGTGATGGCTGGAGCCCTAGCAGCCATTTTAGACAATGAGGTATCTTCTGAGGATGATAGAGCAAAAAGATAGGGCCTGGGTTCATGATGATGTCATGGAACAACTACAGTTGTCTTGCCTGCTTTAGGATTTTTTTTAATGAATCAGAGAAATAAACTTTTATTCTAGCTGAAACATTGTTATTTTCAGTCTATGCTGTGAGTGCAAAAACAATTCCCAATTGATTCACTGGGTCAATGAATATAAAATTTCCCTCTCAGATGGCTTGCATTAGCTTATACACAAGGGCATGTTTCTTTTTACTTTTGCTAACTTCAAGGATTATAAAAAAATTTAAATCTCTGCTAATCTAAGAGGTGAAAATGTATATTATTTTTGTTGCTTATGTTTAATTTTACTTAATGGCCCCTTCTTTCATTCCTCCTTTCTCTCTTTTTTATTTTCTGTTGCTTCCTTTCTTACAAATGCACGAGTTACTCATTAAAGGCTCTTGGTAAAATTCAAACAGGGACTTTCAATTCTTGAAGTATTTGGAGCTAGACATTATGAAAACCCTTTTGCCATAAAACACTAAAAATTATAGATAAATTGTAATAAACATCTATTAAATGTAGAGTTGAGGCCAGGTGTGGTGGCTAATGCCTGTAATCCCAGCACTTTGGGAGGCTGAGTTGGGAGGATTGCTTGAGCCAGGAGTTCAAGACCTGCCTATCCAACATACCAGGATCTCATCTGTGCAAAAAATAAGAAAAATTAGCCGGGCATGGTGGTGCATGCCTGTAGTCCCAGCTACTCAGGAGGCTGAGGCAGGAGGATCGCTTGAGTCCAGGAGTTTGCGGTTGCAGTGAGCTATGATGATGTCACTGTACTCTAGCTGGGGCGACAGAGTGAGACCCTGTCTGAATGAATGCATGCATACGCGCAGAGTTGAGCTTGCAAGAAGGTCAGGAAATTTTAAGCGCAGAAGTGATCCAATCTGTATGTGATCTTCAGGGGACAAAACAAGGGAGGAAAGGAGGACTCGGAATGGAAAGCCAGCCCTGAAGTCTTGATGGCCAAGGGATCATCAACTTGTCAGTGCTTGGGACTTAGAGCCGTGGGGTCGGGGTCCGACAGACACACGGGGCAGGAGGTAATGTTTTTGGCCCTGCAGGCCATGCAGTTGGAAGAAGGAACCTACGTAGGGCTGGGTGAAAGGGTGGGAGAGTAAAAATATGCCCATTGCCTAAGGGAGACAATGACATAATTTGTCTGCCTAGTCCTCAGGTCTGAATAGGGAAAAAGAGATCGTGTGATATTTGAACAAGATTTTGCTCAAAGGAGATTGATGACCGAGGAAAGGAAATGGGAAGGCCGTGCAGGACCAGCATCACCTAACAGGTGGCTAGAACTGAGAAGGGCAAGACAGGGTCAGTGAGACAGTTCCCCAAACTAGCCACTAGATGGCGCCATTAACTCAGGACAGCTTGGTTGCCCTCTTTTATTGTGCAAACTATGCATTTCCCGCTTTCTTCCCGCCTCTTTGCTTAAGAATGGGTGATGCAAGGACAAAAGAGACAGTCTCAGTAAATACGTAGAGACAGAAAGCAGACTACTGGTTTTCAGAGGCTGGGAGAACAGGGGAGTGGGAGAGGACTGCTAATGGGCTCAGGATTTCCTTTTGGGGGTGATGAAAATACTCTGGAACTAGGTAGAGGCGGTGGTTGCACACAATGTAAGTGTACTAAATGCCACTGAATTGTGCATTTAAAATGGTTCATTGTTGAAACCAGATAGAGAGGGAGAGAGAGACCCAGTCCTGCAGTGTGCGGACATGAGGACAAGCAGGCCATCGTGATACCACACAGAAGGCACGGAGGCCACAGGCACTGGGGGGAGTCAGGGAAAGATGCTGGGATGAGGTGAGGTGCGAGCTGAGTCTGGAAGAACAAGTTCCAGCAAACCAGGAGAAGCAGGGTGTTCTGCGTAGCAGGAGAGGAAGGGGCCGAGACTCAGCTCAACGTGTGTGAATGAGTGTTTTGATGTTGCTGAAATATCAGGTGCATGCAGAGAATAGAGACACAGGCAAGGGCAGGTCAGAAAGGACTTTATAGGACGTAGGAAGAAGGTTGGATTTCATTTTAAATGCGGTGCGGAGTTCTTGAAGAATTTCAAGCACAGAAGTGATCCAATCTGTATTTTGCAAGGCTCGTTCAGGCAGCAATGTGGAAGATTTGGATGGCCCAAAACTGGTGGCAGAGAGTCCTGCTTGGAGGGTGGCCTCTGCAGGAAGCACGAGGATATTGTGCCGGCAACACGGGGACCACATCTTAGTTCCAGGAGTAGATCGCGCGTTTGCCACGGCATTCGTTCGTATGGCTGTACGATTTTTCTGGTGTAACTGGGACTCAGGACGAGCAAGGTGAGCATGTGGAGGGTGGAGTGTGCACGTGGCCTTTTTGGCCTTGCAGCTGTTAAGTCTGGGTCTGCATGTTAAGTGAATAACCAGGGCAGGTGCTGTGGTGAGACCTTAAAAATGGACATATGCGCCATCTAAACAAGGGGCAGCCAGGCTGGGTCTGCCAGTGTCCCCCGGGCCGTGTGGGCCAGCTGTAAGAGCATCTGTGTTGAAATCACTGCTCTTTTCCTGTAAGCATGCCAGGAGCCCCAGGCTGGCACACTGTGGAGGAGACTTAACTTCCCAACTTAGAAAACGGCTGACAAAGTCGCAACCAAACCGGCTGAGGCAAACAAAGGAGGGAATCTACTGGCTTATGTGTCTTGAAGCCAGAGGTAGATTCTTGCTTCAGGTAGGGTTGGATCCAGGATCTCTCCTGTGTTCTCAGGCTTTGGTCTCTCTGTCCCATGGGCCTGTTTTGTCCTATGTTGCTTCATTCCAGAGCAGACGGTCCCCAGGAAGGGACAGGCATTCTGTAGCGGTACAGCTCGCATCCGCACGGCAGGCACGTGCGGGGTGGCTTCAGCAAGGGGGCTTCTCTGACCCAGTTGTTCAAGTGCAGATCTTGGGATCTGGGCTCACTGATTCGACTGCTCACGTACCCATTCCTGAACCCATCGCTGTAGTTGAGGGTGGAGGACACTGACTGGCCAGGCTTGGCCACTTGGGCCACCCACCCCTAGCAGAGGGGCCTGAGCATGGGGGCGGGCACCCACAGCCCGAGGGGACATGTGTGGCAGGCAGAGACCGGGGGTCCTCTCCGCTTGCCTTGGGCTATTTGGTTAGATTTTCATACTCTTCAGGAGTTGCTTAGCACGCCAGCTGTGGCCATCGGGCTTTCCCCCGTGTGCGCAGGGATGTGGAAATGGTCAGAACTTTGTGACTGGGACCAACATCAAGTCCAATCCCACACACTCACCAACCGAAAAATGTTTTTATATTTTTATTTTTTTGAGGCAGAGTCTCGCTCTGTTGCCTGGGCTAGAGTGCCATGGTGTCATAATAACTCTGAGCAACCTCAAACTCCTGGCCTCAAGTGATCCTCCTGCCTCAGCCTCCCGAGTAGCTGGACTACAAGGATGCGCCACCACGCCCGGCTAACTTTTCTTATTTATTTATTTTACCTCAATGAAAGTTCAAAGCATTCTTATTTTTTTTTTTTTTTGTACAGACAGGGTCTTACTATATTGCCCAAGCTGATCTTGAACGCCCGAGCTCAAGCAATCCTCTTGCCTCGGCCTCCCAGAGTGCTAGGATTATAGGCACCAGCCGCCTCTCCTGGCCCCTAAAAATGTGTTTTTTTTTTTTTTTTTTTTAGCAATATAAACAGTAATGTGGGTTTTTTCTTTTCTTTTCTTTTTTTGCTTTCAGTAAATGAAATATGAAACTCCCCCTTTTCTCTCTGGAGTACCCACAGTAAATGGCAATAACCCCCGAAACGGGAAGGACGGCATTCCGAAAGCCTAGTTTCACGGGCGACATCCATCTCCGAGGACTTCGGCGCCAGCACGTCCCGCGGGAACTCGCACACGGATTCCGGGCTGAGAACTGCCGCGCCCTCCAGCTCGCCGTCCCGGCAGCGTCTCTGCCTGCCGCCGCTGCGCAGCGTCCCCTCGCGGCCCCGGGCCACCCGGGGCGCCATGGCGAGGACAGGCCTGGCGCCCGGTGGCGGCGCAGAGCCAGCAGGGAGGGGCTGCCCCCGGCTCTTTCCGGCTCTTTCCGGCTCTTTCCGGCTCTTTCCGGGCGAGCGCGCAGTGTCGGCTTTAGGCGGCGCTTCCCGCCATCGGCGCCAGAAGGAGCCGCGGCGGAACCGCCCTTCCGACTGAGCGTGTGAGAAGAAGGCTGCTCTAGAGTTTCTACCCTTTGAATCCAATGTTTTCATATTTTAAAAATCTTTAGCTGTGGTAAAATACAGACAACATGAAACCTACCACCCCGACCTTTGTTAGGTGCTCAGGCCATCAGCGTCGCGCACGTTCACGTTGCTATGCGACCGTCGCCGCCACCATCCACTTCCGGAACTTTCTTATCTTCCCAAACGGCCTCTGTCCCCATTGCCCACTCACTTCCCATCCCTCCCTCCGCCCTGGCAACCCACCCTACTCCCCGTCCCTATGGAGTTGACAGGGACGCCAGGGACCTCCTGTGAGCGGGCTCCGACAGTGTCTGTCCTTCTGTGACTGGCTCCTTCGCTCCGCACGTCCTCAGAGCTCCCCGTGTGGCAGCAGGTGTCAGAACTTCCGCTTTAAGCCTGAATAATATTCCACCCACTCACTCTTTGAGGGACCTCTGGGCTTTTTCAAGTTTGGGGCTATTAAAGACACAGCCGCCATGGACATTATTGCACAAGTTTTTGCAGGGACATAAGTCTTCCGGCTTCTCTGGGATACGGCCGCCGGGGTGGCTTGGGACTCGCGTGTTTAGTTTCGTAAGAAACTGCCGAGGTGTTTTCCGGAGTGGCTGCTGTATCAGGTCCCTCACAGGTTCCCACCAGCAAGGTGTGAATCGCCAGGTGTTTCTGCACACTCACCGCTGTTTCTTACTTTAGCCATCGTGATGAGTATGTGCTCATGTCTCCCGGGGGTTTCCGTTTGCATTTCCCTGATGTTCAGTGATGCTGAGCATCTTCTCAGATGTCTCTTCACCATCCTCCTGGCCTCTTCAGTGGGATCTCTGCTCAGGTATCTGCCCACTTCTAATGGAACTGTTTGTTTGTTTTCATTGTTCAGTTTTGAGAATTCTTTAGACGTCCTAGATCCTAGTCCTTTGTCACAGATGTGGTTTATAAATGTTTTCTCCCTATCTATAGCTTGTGTTTTCATCCTTTTAACAGGACCTTTTTTTTAGAGCAAGCATTTTTAACTTCGATGAAGTCCAATTTATCAAATTTTCCTTTTTTTTGGATTGAGATTTTGGTGTCAAGTCTGAGAACTGTGTGCCTAGCCCTAGATCCTGAAGATTTTTCTCCTATTTTGTTGTTTAGGTTTTGGGTTTACATTTTACATTTAAGACTGCAACTCATTTTGAATTAATTTTAGTGTGTGAGACTTAGGTCAGGGTTTATTTTTTGGTCTACTGATATCCAATTGCGCCAGTACCATTTGTTGAAAAGGCCATCTTTCCTTCATTGCTTTTGCACCTTTGTCAAAAATCAGTTGGGGCAGGGTGTGATGGCTCACATCTATAATCCTAGCACTCTGGGAGGCTGAGGCCAGAGGATCACTTGAGCTCAGGAGTTCATGACCAGCCTGAGCAAGAGTGAGACTCTGTCTTCTACTAAAAACAGAAAAATTATCGGGGTGTCATGGCATGTGCCTGTAGTCCCAGCTACTTGGGAGGCTGAGATAGGAGGATGACTTGAGCCCAGGAGTTTGAGGTTGCTGTGAGCTGTGATGAGGCCATTGCACTCTAGGCAAGGCGATAGAGTGAGACTCTATCTCAAATAATAATAATGATAATCATCATCAGCTGGGTATGTCTAGGTGAGTCTGTTTCTGGGCTTTCCTTTGTTCCATTGATCTATTTGTGTGTCCCTCCACCAAAATCACACAGTCTTGATTGCTGTGACTACATAATAGGTCTTAAAATCAGGTGGATGGATTCCTCCCATGTTATTCTGTTTTTTTTTTTTTTTTTCTGAGACAGGGTCTCACTTTGTTGCCCAGGCTAGAGTGAGTGCCGTGGTGTCAGCCTAGCTCACAGCAACCTCAAACTCCTGGGCTCAAGCGATCCTCCTACCTCAGCCTCCCGAGTAGCTGGGACTACAGGCATGCACCACCATGCCTGGCTCATTTTTTCTATATATATATATTAGTTGGCCAATTAATTTCTTTCTATTTACAGTAGAGACAGGGTCTTGCTCTTGCTCAGGCTGGTTTCAAACTCCTGACCTGGAGCAATCCGCCCGCCTCAGCCTCCCAGAGTGCTAGAATTACAGGCGTGAGCCACCGTGCCTGACCCATGTTATTCTTCTCTTTTAAAATTGTTTTAGCTATACTAGTTCTTTTATTTTCCTGTATAAATTTTCTAATAATCTTGTTTGTATCTACAAAAATATCTTGCTGGGATTTTGATAGGAAATGTGTTAAACCTGTATATCAACTTCAGGAGAACTGACATCCTCACTATGTTGTCTTCCAATTCATAAACATGGTATGTCTCTCCATTTATTTAGATCTCTTTTCATTTATTTCATCAGTGTTTTGTAGTTTTCAGTATATAAGTCCTCTGTGTGTGTTGCATTTTTTTTGTTTTTTTATTTTTTTGGAGACAGCTTCTTGCTTGAACGCTAGAGTGCAGAGCTCAAGGCTGGAGTGCAGTGGCTCAATCATAGCTCACTGTAACCTTGAATACCTGGGTGTAGGCAATCCTCTCACCTCAGCCTCCCCAGCAGCTGGGACTACAGGCATGTGCCACTAGGCCCAGCTACATTTTTAAAAACATATATATTATAGGGGCTGAGGTCTTGGCTATGTTTCCAGGTTGGTCTCAAACTCCTACTATCAAGTAATCCTCCTGCTGACTCAGCCTCCAAGAGTGCTGGGATTATGGGTGTGAGCCACTGTACCTGGATGTTAGCTCTACATCTAAGTATTTCATTTATTTTTAAATAAATAAACCAGTGGCATAGTATTTTTAATTTCAGTGTCCACATATCCACTGCTAGTCTATAGGAATACAGACAATTGGTTTTTGTTTATCTTGTATCCCGAAACTTTCGTGAGTTTTCTTGTAGAAAGTTTTCTACAAAGTTTATTTTATAGATTCCTCGGGATTTTCTACATAGACAGTCAGTCGTGTCTTCTGCAAACAAGGGCAGTTTTATTTCTTTTCAATCTGTATCTTTCCAATCTTTGGTTTCCTTTTCTTTCCTTATCTCGGTGGCTAGTACTCACAGCACCATACTGAGTAAGAGTGGTGAGAGTGGACATCCTTGTTCCCAATCTTAGCAAGAAAGCATTTGGTCTTTCCCACTAGGTATATGTTGCCTGTAGGTTTTTATGTAGACCCTTGTCTTAATTTGGGCTACTGTAACAGCAGTACCATAGACTGGGTGGAATGAACAGCAAACACTTCCTGCTCACAGTTCTGGGGGCTGAGGAGTCTGAGAGTAGCCGCTGGCAGGTCTGGTGCCTGTCGAGGGCCCCTTCCTGGTTTGCAGGCGCTGCCTTACTGTGTCCTCCGTATGGCCGAGAGAGAGAGATCATCCCTTTGTGTTTATTCTTTTCTTACTTTTTATTTTTAAAGACAGATTCTTGCTCTGTTGCCCAGGCTGGAGGGCAGTGGTATGATCGTAGCTCACTGCAGCCTCGAACCCTTGGGCACAAGGGATCCTCCTCCCTCATCTTTGAGAGTAGTTGGCGCTACAGGCATGTGCCAGCACACCTGGCTGGGTTTTTAAAACAATTTTTTTTGTAGAGACAGAGTCTCGCTATATTGCCTAGGCTGGTCTTGAACTCCTGGGCTCAGGCAGTTGTCCTGCCTCCCAGAGTGCTGGGATTACAGCGGGAGCCACCACAACCAGCCTCCTCCGTGTCTGTTCTTATGAGGGCACTAATCCAGTTCACGAGGGCTCCATTTTCATGACCTAATCACCTCCCGAAGGCCCCACCTCGTAATGCCATCACGTCGGGGATTAGGGGTTCCACACGGGAATCTGGGGGGCACTTTCGGTCCGTGGCAATGCTTTTTATCGAGTCGGAGAAGTCAGTCTGTCCTGTTGTCCTCGTTACATCCCTTTGCCCTCCCCTTTTATAACACAGCATGTTAAATATTCCTCCATCCCTACTGTCACCCATAACTGAGTGTTGCTGTCCCAGCCAGTCTCCAAGACTGTCCCATGGTCCTCACCTCCGCGTGTCACGCCCTCTCACAGCCCTTCCCATGGGGAATGGGGCTGACCGGGTCACCAAGGGGACAGTGTGAGAACGGTTCAGTGTGACTTCCAAACCAGGCCGTGGGAGGTGCTGCGGTTTCTGCCTCGTTCTCTTACCTCGTTTGCTCTGAGAGAAGCCAGTGCCCTGTCACGAGGACACTCAGGCATCCTGTGGAGAGGTCAGTGGCAAGGAACTTAGGCCACTCGCCAATAGCCATGTGAGCGGGCCGCCTTGGAGAGAAATCCTCCATCCCTGCAAAGCCTGGCCGACGTCTCCACTGAAACCTCATGAGACACCCTGGGCCAGAACCGCCCAGCTGAGCCACTCCCAAAATCCCGATCCTCAGAGACAGCGTAAGATAATAAATATTTAGGGTTGTTTTAGGCCACTAAGTTTGGGAACAATTTATAAGGCAGCAGTAGGTCACCATTAGAGATGCTGGAATTCACTGGAATCCAGCAAAGAATGGGCACGGCTCCCACGCAGACGTCACTGTGCTGATGGGGGTGCCCTGAGGCCACCTCGGAGGGGGGCAGTTAGTTTCAATGAATATTTCAATGAAATATTCATTGAAACGTCTAGAATGTGCTTTAGCCCACAGTTCTGCTTCTGAGGATTGATCCTAGCACACTTGCATGTTGCATAAAGGAGACAACCTCAGTGTCCCTCCGCAGAGGACTGGTTCCATCCATTGTGGAACATCCGTGCAAAGGACCTGGACAGCTTAAAAAGAGCAGTGACCGCCTGGGCACCATGGCCAGACTACGAGGACGTTAACTCTAGAACGGGGCCTGGCGGGGAGTGATTTGATGCTTCCCAGGAGAGCAGGAGGTGACTCAGCAGTCCCACTCCTGACAGCATCTGAGAGATGCTCTGATGCACTGCTTTTTATTTTTAATTTAATATTTTTTGGGACAGAGTCTCACTCTGTTGCCCGGGCTAGAGTGCTGTGGCATCAGTCTAGCTCACAGCAACCTCAAACTCCTGGGCTCAAGTGATCCTCCTGCCTCAGCCTCCCGAGTAGCTGGGACTACAGGCATGTGCCACCACACCCAGGTAATTTTTCTTATTTTTTCATTTTTTAATTTTTTTGAGACAGAGTCTCACTCTGTTGCCCAGGCTAGAGTGAGTGCTGTGGTGTCAGCCTAGCTCACAGCAACCTCAATCTCCTGGGCTCAAGGGATCCTCCTGCCTCAGCCTCCCGAGTAGCTGGGACTACAGGCATGCGCCACCATGCCCGGCTAATTTTTTCTATATATTTTTAGTTGGCCAATTAATTTATTTCTATTTATAGTAGAGATGGGGTCTCGCTCTTGCTCAGGCTGGTTTCGAACTCCTAACCTTGAGCAATCCACCCACCAAAGTGCTAGGATTACAGGAGTGAGCCACCTCGCCCGGCAACTTTTTAAATAAACTTTTAATTCTGGAATCATTTCAGATTTACAAAGACATTGCAAATTCAATAGAGAGAATTCTTGCATACCTCCCACCCGGTTTTCCCCTTTGATTAACATCTTACTTAACTGCAGTACATTTATTAAAACTAAGAAATTAACATTGGAATAATGTTATTAACTGAATGACAGAGTTTATTAGGATTTCATAAATTTTCCCATGAATGTTCTTCTTTTGTTCCCGGATCCAACCTAGGATCCCACATTACATTTAGAAAAACACTGGGTTTTTCTTTTCTTAAAAATAGATCTACTGAGATATAATTTGCATACCATATACTTCACCTATTTAGAGTGTACAGTTCAGTGGATTTGAGTGTATTCATAGTGTTAGAGAAACATCATTACTGATTGCAGAACATTTTCATCACCCTCAAAGGGAATCCCTACCCATTAGCACTCACGTCCCATCCCCCCTCCCAGCCCTGGCAACCACAGCTCTACTTCCTGTCTGTGTGGATTTGCGTGTTCTGGACGTTGCATGTAAACGGAATCATGTAATATGTGGTCACTTGTGACTGGCTTCTTTCACTTAGCATAATGTTGAAAAACATTGCTTTTAAATTTTTATTGGAGACTATTTTTTTGAGCAGTTTTAAGTCTGCAGCAAAATTGAGTAGAAGATACAGATATATTGCATACACCCCTGCCCCCGCCAGCTATCACAGCCCCCGCCAGAGTGGCTCATTGTTACAATCCGTGAACCCACACTGACACATCATTTACTCAGAGTCCACAGTTTACACTGGGGTTCACTCTTGGAATTGTACATTCTATGGGTTTAGGCAAATGAGTAATGACATGTATTTACTGTTACGGTATCACATGGGATAGTTCCACTGCCCTAAAAATCTGTGCTCTGTCTATTCATCACTTCCCCCAATGAGCATTGTTTATAATAGTGAAAAACTGGAAATCTAAAGATTTATCTACAGATGAATGGAGAAATACATTTTGATAGATTCACATAGCAAAATACTATTCAACTGTGAATATGAATGATTTAGAGCTACATCTGTCATCTTGGATGAATCTCAATAGTATTGAACAAAATAAGCCAGCTGCAGAAGAATTCATGATTGCCAATAACTATCATAGGATCGATGATGTCGTGGCCAACATGTAATTGAGCGGTGACTATGTGCCAGGCACGGTTCCCTCTATAGGGATTGCTGACTTATTATGCATGCAGTAGAGAACATTTATATAAGGTTTTAAATTGAGCACAATAATACTACATATTGTTTATGGAAGTGTGCGTATGCAATAAATGTATAAAAACATGCATAGAAATGATAAACACCAAGTTCAGGTGGCTCAGTGGTTCCCTCTGGGGTGGGAGCAAAGAGGGTGGAATCAGAGTGGGAGGAAGGGACTTCGATCGTACCTGTGATGTTTGTTGTCTTAAACTGGGTGGTGGCTGTAGGTGTTCATTATTCTCCATCCTTGTGATGTGCCTGATCTATTTCATAATAATTTTAAAAAGAGCAAGGCTATGCAGAACAGTGTATGGAGTGAGCTATATTGGGGTTATTAAAATGATTCATACGTATATGCTTGCAGATGCATGCACTAGCCCTGGAAAGGATCACAAGGAACCCTTAATAGGCCCAGGATTTGGGGAGAGCCCAGGGCCTGGGGACCAGAGGTAGAGAGGAGACACACCTTTCCCTGACACTTTTTGAATTTTGTATTGCATGTATTATTAATTATTAATTAAAAAATAATCCAACCTTATATTTATATATATTCCCTTTTGCTTTGCCAGGCAATTTCCCATCTAGAACCTCATTCCCTCCACTAAGGTCCTGGGGCTCCCGAGATCCTAGCGTTCGGATGAGAACCCTGAGTTGCAGATGGGTTTCTGGGTTCCTTGCCTGGTGGCTGGTTCCCAGGTGAGGCTCTGCCTGCCCTGCACGAGTTCTGTTAAATGTCAAAAGCTAGTGATGGGGAACTCGTGTTTTTCCCTCATTCTGTTTTTATGAAATGCCGAGAATAAGCAAATCCATAGAGAGGTTAAGTAGATTTGTGGTTGCCTGGGGCTGGGGGCAGGGAGGGGGAATGAGGAGTGACTGTTAGTGGGTACAGGTTTTCTCTTAGGGGTGATGGAAATAGATAGTGGTGATGGTTGTACAACAGTGTGAATGTACTTAGTGCCACTGAATTGTATACTTAACAATGCTCAGTTTTAAGCTCTTTATATATCAGAACAGCAACAACAAAAAAAACCCAACCAAACAAAAAAACAATGCTCACTGAAGACACTCCACCTGAACGCACTCTTGCCAGTATCTGTCACCTTCCCACCTGTTCTCCATTATGCTTCTGCCCGGCTCACATTTTGTTCCTCCCCGACTTTGTTCCTGGCAGCACTGTACCGAACTGCACACTTTCCCAGTCTGCCTTGCTTCTAGGGGTGGCTGTGGACACCACTGTAGCTGATGACATATTGGCAGACATTTCTGGGAAGGCACTGGCTTCTCTTTTGAAAGAGAGAAACAGCTGAATACTCTTGCCCCTTCTTCCTGCCTGAAGGGGAATTCCTGAAAGGGAATGTGATGTGTGGAGCAGCAGCAGCTGTTGTTGTCACGAGGTGAGAAGTTTGAGGGCAAGGCTGAAAGAATTTTGGACTGGGCACTGTTGAACCTGTCAGACCAAAGCCAGGGACCACCCACCTCTTGTCCAGCACATGCTGAGTGAGAACTTTCTGTTCTAGGTGCTGGGCAGTGAACAAAGGCAGACAAAATCCAGGCCTTCCTGGAACTGACATTTTCATGTCATATGAAAAAAATAAACCACTATTTAAGCCACTTTTAATTGGAGTTTCTGTTATTTGCAGCCAACTATATTGTGGGGCGCGGTGTCAACGCCATTACTAGATGGCGCCTGTTTCCGGCTTTGCCTAGAGCAGCAAACAAGTTCAGCGCACGCGCAATTGTCGGTTGCCCTGTGGCGCAGGCATGCAAACGAAGGGTCCTGCTATGGACTAATGCTTTGGTGGCTCGACAGCTGAGCGGCCTATCCCAGCTTAGGGGTTGTGCTTCTAGGGTATATAACAGCCTGCGCGCTGCCGGGCTGGGTCTTCCGCATCATGTAAGTCTAAAGGGAACCCCATTAAAGCACTGTCAGAAGAACTCCGGTTGCTGCGTCTTCCTTGCTGGCGAGGCGGGCGCGACACTATATTAATAGTATTAACTGATACAACCATTTTTTAAAAAATCGTTTGATCTACTCCCAGGGGTGAGAGTGAAGATGTTCACATCTGTGTTAAGGTGCCCCGGCCACACAGCTAACAAGTCCCTCAACGTGGATGTGAAGAAGTTTCTGGAGCTGGAGCCCAGACTGCACTTCCCATACAAGTCTTTCCTATATCCACCCCACCTCTCTGCACAGCACCTACCCGGTGTCTGTCCTTGTGCGGCAGCAGGACGGTGGTGATGGGAACACCACTGCCTCAGAGAGCCTGATGTAGGACGACGCTGTAATAGTAAAAATTGGAAATTATCTTACACGTCCAACTAAAAGAGGACCTTCAAGGAAATTAGGGCGTACCCACTCAATGGGCTGTAGGGCCACCGCTTCCGTGAGGGCTGGGGACACAGGCAGCCACGTGAGCCAGGCTTAGCGTGTAAAGGAAAGCAGGACAAAAGTGTACGTGCATCACGATTCGAGCTCAAGTAGGGGAAGACGTACGCCGGCAGACTGGGAGGGTTTCGCGTGGCTGGACGCTAAACCGGCTGGGGGCAGGGCTGTGGGCACCTCTCTGTTTCTCGGTGTGCGCCTAATGTGGTTTTGTGGCTTTGAAATCCAAAACCATAACTCTATTTATTTATTTGAGACAGAGTCTCACTGTGTTGCCCTGGGCTAGAGTGCCGTGGCGTCAGCCTCGCTCACAGCAACCTCAAACTCCTGGGTTCAAGCGATCTTCCTGCCTCAGTCTCCCGAGTAGCTGGGACTACAGGCGTGCGCCACCATGCCCGGCTAAGTTTTTCTGTATATTTTTAGTTGGCCAATTAATTTCTTTCTATTTTTAGTAGAGACGGGGGTCTCGCTCTTTCTTAGGCTGGTCTTGAACTCCTGACCTTGAGCAATCCGCCCGCCTCGGCCTCCCAGAGTGCTAGGATTACAGGCGTGAGCCACCGCGCCCGTCGGTAACTCTATTTGAAAAACAACTTCCAAACACGCACACTCCCAGCGGGAAAATGGGGTGTCTCTCCACCCGCTCGGGACAGCGCAGGGCACACGGGTCCGAGGGCAGCCTCGGTGGCACCTCCGCCCCGGGCTGGGAGCCCAGCCGCTGACACCTGCCGCTGGGGCATGCGGCGAACCCAGTCCCAGACCCACCTCCTGGCTCTGGGATTGGCTGGAAGATGCCCCTCCTACTCCAGCCTAGCCAATCATAGGTCCACGATCTTTGCCAGAGATTGGCCCACGTGGGGCACGTGACTGGCAGTCCCAGCGTGCCCTGCGCGCCTAGTTCAAATGCGATGCGCCAGCGGAGCTGCCTTGAGGCCGCGGGACGAGGCGGTGGGATGAGGGCCGCGGTCCGGCTGTGCCTGGGGTTGGGGACCTGAGGGAAGGTGGTCCCGCTCTCCACCCAGTCCTCCAGCCCTTTCCCCGCGCGGCCCAACGTCGGGGACGAGCCCGGACGTCGCACGGTGAGGACAGACTTGGTCGCCCGCGAGCTGTGGCACCGGGAAGGGGCAGCGCCGGGCGGGCGACCTGCGTGGTGGACGGAGCCCGAGGGGAGGCGGCGGGCGCGGGCAGGGTGCGTGGCGAGGCGGCGGGTCTGCCGCTGGGCCGCTGTCCTGGTGGGCATGTCGCCGGGCGACGGCTCCGGGGCCGTGGGGGCCTGAGCGGCGGGACGTGCGGCACACCTGTAAGCCCTCTCCGGTAAATGCCCCGAGGAAGCCGGGCGGGCCTGGGGTCAGCTCTCCTGGCAGCCTGGAACTTTCTCCGGCTGGTGCGTTAAGGAGGGCTGCGGTCCTCCCGGGGCTGCGGCTTTGAGCTGTTGGAAACCCTGTTAGTGCTCAAGTCTTCTGAAGTTGAGGGAGAGGGGTGGACAGAATCATTTGCTTTGGGAATCGGTAGTTTTATAGGCCGAGGCTGAGGCCTGGTGGAGATACAGCTCAGAGAAGCCTGGCTAGAGTTTGGCCAAGGATGTCTTTGTGGTCCTCGAAGCCTCTCTCAGGAGGGCTTAGAGCAGAAATGCGTGCCTTCGCCCAGAAGCTGGGCGCTGGCATAAGTTACCCAAAACGCCTGATTCTGGGAGGATGGCTGTGCTCCCTGCCCGTCCTCTGTGGTGGCCCCTTGCGTGCGAATCCCCTCTCCTCCTAACATTCCCTTGGTACCACAGGGAGCTGTGGGGTTTGCCACTCGCTGAAGCAGGGCTGGTCTGGGCAGGTGTCTTTCCCTCATGGGGCCCATCCCTGTGTGCCAGGAAACTGAGGCCTGTGGTGGGTGAGGGAGAGTCTGGAGGGTTTAAGCCCAGGTGTCTGTCTTCCCAGGACACAATCTGCTTATCCTGCAGCCACTGATGAGGGATTTAGGAAGTGCCCCTTGCCACACCCGGGGTAGGACAGGAGAGGTGTGTAGCTCTACACAGAGGAGAGGTGGTATTGGGGAGCAGGGGCCACAGAGCAAAGGGTTAGGGCAAGTGGAGGATTCCCAGTAACTTTCCAGGCAGAGGACAAGGAGGGTCAGCATAGGGGCAGGCAGCGCACAGGATGAGTCCCTGAGCCTGTGAGGAAGTCCTTCCTTGCCGGGTGTCTGAGGGCTAGATGGAGGCCACAGGAGCTGCAGTGGCTGCAGCTGTGAGGGGCGAGTGCGGCCTCTGGGAGGCGGAAGGGCTGTCTCTGGTGTGAAGGGCTGCTGGGTAGTGCTATCGCACTGCGTGGAATTGGCGGAGCTGCCCTGGTGAGGCTCATCTTCCAGGGGGGTGAGTGCAGTGGGAGGCCGGTGATAATCAGTAAGCAAGTAAGTAAAGAAATAAGCCATTTGTGGGTATTGACAGGTGCCATGGGGAGATGTGAGAGTGTGTGATTAGAGTGAGTCCTTCTCTAAATCTGGTGGTCCAGGAAGTCATGCACGCACAGGGGAAGAACATCCCAGGTACCAGGAGGAGCCAGCAGAGTGGCAGTGTGGCTGGAGCAAGGTGAGGAGGGCAGGCCCAGGTCTCTCAGGATGGGGCAGAGCTTGGTCAGCTGTGGCTTACGTTTCATGCTATGTGCAGCCCTCTTATTTTGTGGTCTTCTTTCCTCCCATCATAAGGAGCCACCACACTCCCCACTTAGTGCTCCCGGCTGCGGCTAGAGAGAGCTGGTCACATGCCTGTGAGGGGGAGGGGAGCTGGTCTTTCCCAGCAAGCCTGTGGGGTGCTAAAGGTCTCAGGCTGTGTGGTTTTCTCTTGGCCCCATGTCTCTGTCAGGGCCTTTGTAGTCACATTTTATAAACTCCTGCTTGAAAACGGAGCCTTTATTTTTAGCCTGTCCAGATGGCAGGCTCCAGGCCAAGGAAGGCTGCTGCTGCTCCTTGCCTTCGGCTTTAGGTAAAGCTTCAGAGCTGTGTGGGTCTGTTGTGCTTGTTTCCAGACTCCTTCTGTAACCGTGGGCTCCTTATCTCATCCTTCCTTTGCTTGGCCTCTCTGCCACTGAGGGTAAGAGCAGAGGGAGAGGAAAGGGCTGCCTCGTTTTATAATAACTGGCAGAGGGAGGCTGTGGGCTGGGGGAGAAAACACCATCATCTGGGTCAGGAGCTGCGCCAGGCGTCTGTGGTTGCAAGCAACAGAAATGGGCTCTGGCTGACTTAGGCCACGTTGGGAGGCCTAAGGCACATGTTGGGAGTGTTCTGGGTCATTCACAGCCATGAGGGGAAGAGTTTAACAGGAGGGAAAGATGGGGCCCAGGGCAGCTCTGCTCCTGTGTTGAGGACTCAGTCTTCAGAGTGACTTGTTCTAGCTGCTTGTAGGCCACATGGTACGGCATCTGGTTCTTGGAGCTTCAGTTTCCTCATCAGTAAAGGGGATGATCACTGTGGCGATACTTACCTCATGAGAATTAAAGCAAATGTCACATGCTCTCTAAGCCATGGAGCCTTTTACAAATGTTGGGTCCTTTCTCTGAAAATCAGAGGTTCCCTAGGCCTTGCTATCCTGATCTCAGTTGAACAAATTAAGGTAACCAGATTCCCACCAAATTAAGTCTCCTTTTTCCACAACTCTGAGGTCCTTTAGCCAGGGGGCGCCTGCACCTTGCCCAGCCTCCTGAACCCGAGGCCCAGTGCAGATGGCTTCTGAAGGGGGCAGAGTGCAGGAGTGGCCTGTCAGCAGGACAGATTCTGACCCAGCAGCGGATCCCAGGACCCGCTGATTGGGTTCTCTCCTACAGACTTAGGGTAGCTGTACGGCAAACCCTTCTTTACTTGCTGTGGACCTTGGCAAGACTTAAGTTTCCTCATCTGTGAAGTGGGGCTCTTAGTTTCTACCTTGCAGAGCTGTCAGATACTCCGTGGGTCAGTACTCTGAACAGTCAGTACTCTGGCACATGGCACTGGATGGATTGACTTCTGTTTCCAGCTGTACTACCTCTTGGGCTCACACCCAGACCTAAGTTGACATCTGCCTTGTGCTTGTGTGCTCCTCCCACGCTCTGGGGTTTGGACAACACATTTAATTCTGTTTCTGTAGTCCTTGGGCAGGGAAGACTACAGGTGGGCAATGGCAGGATGGCTTGCCTTCTAGGAGCCCCAGGACAGGGGTGCTGGTCACCAGATGCAGGTGGCTGATGAGCTATCTCCACACTCAGTCTGGCTCACTGAGTAGACTGGCTAAGTCTGTTCCTATGATCCCCACCTCATATAGGGCCCAGTGGACACGGGCAGTGCTCCAGCTCACCTGTTGACTCTTGGGCACGTGCCACATACTTTGAGCAGAGGCAATGGCATGTGGCTGAGAAGCCTTGGCCACCTCTCCCTGAACACCCCTTCAGATTCTTGGATCACTGGATATGTCTGTTGCCTGAAACTGAAAAATCCAGATATCCAGTTGACTTCTGGCCTGGCGAATAGCACTGTTGGTCGTCTGGCGAGGTCAACAGGCACAGGGTAGAGTTCCAGATCTGAGCAGCTCCTTGCTCCCTTGAGATATGTGTGGCAGGACAACTCAAGGACATGCTGACAGACACCGCACGTGGTATTGCCCTGCCTCTAGGCATGTTAACAGCCTGAGAAGACCCGGCTGCTGCTGCTGCTCCCATCTGGCCGGAGAGTCCCACAAACGTTCACTGCTGCTGCCGTTTTCTGGTCCACAGGCAGACATGGGTTCCTGATGTGTGTGCTACACCCCAGGCTCATCTTTTAGGATGGGAAAGGATGCTCGGGAAGCTGACATTTAATGTTAAGTGGAGTGCGACGGCGTTGAGACATTTATGTCATTTTTCTTTTAAAAGAAAAACGTGTGTTGCCATTCCTTGTCAAAAATGGAAGTAGTTTTTCTATGATGAGTGCCCTCAATCACTAAAAACAAATATTTTGTGTATTTTTAACAAAATGTGAAAATGATCAGTGCTGCTGACTTGGGTAAGCATTACCAACAAGTGCCACCAGGGGACGACACAACACAAGGGAGGAGGGTCTGAAAGCCCAGGACTCTGGGTCAGAATGTTTTAATTAAATGAAAATACTGAAGTGATATAGTAGAGAGTACTTTTAATGGAAAATTAATTGATAACACAATGTTATTTCAATTTACTTTTATTTTTAACTTAAATGACTGTGTATATTCCACAGTCTTATGATGAGAAAGGCTTCAGAATCATGTCTAGGTCTTCTCAACATTTCATATCGAATTGTTTTTTTCTTTACGATGTGCATTGATATGGGCTTCTCAGTTCAGAAAACAAGGCACTATAACTATTTTATTAGCTACATTAATACATTGAAGATATATTTATCCTTTCATTAAATATACAGCATTTGAATACAATATGGTTTTATGCAGATCAGGTTCAAAACACCCAAGGCACACACTTTATTTTTTTCCTTTTTTTTATGTATTTATTTGAAGGCTCATATTAAAGTTTCAGAATTGCTATGAACAGAGAGTTCCAGAGTAGAAGCAATGGACAGTGATTGTTATAATTTTAAACATGAAATGCTAAAGACTGTGAAATGTAGAAACATGTTACAGGAACAATAAAGAAACAACATCACTGATACAGCATGGATTAAAATTGAAGTGATCAGATCTTCTGAAGTCTGAGAAACAAGTTTGGAAATTATCCGATTTCCCACAAAGCCCGGGCAGTCCCGTGTTGCATGCAACTGCTGTGGTCACCCAGCCATGGTGGAATTTTCACCTACTTGCATGTGTTCGTGGATATCTACAAATACAGAAGCACATTCCAGTTCACTAGCTGTTAAAATGCCTCAAATAAAGCTCAAGTAGAAGAAAACATCTTCCAATATTTTTCCCCCAATAAGACAAACTAATATCTTCATCTAGGAAAAGAGGTCTGGAAAAAAAACCATTGGACAGTAAAGTTTGGGGACATGTTAAGGTTTGGGAGAAGCTATTGGATAGTGAGGCAGGAGGGCTTTGTAAAATATAAAAGATAAGTGGATTCAAATTTTTCATGAACATGGAAACATACTGCTCAAACTGCTGCTCAAATGGAGAATGTGCCAAAATAGAAGAAACCATTCAGGAACTAAAGACAAGTTTTCACTGATGAGGCCAAAGAAGAGGTTCAATGTTTAAGTTAAAATTTGCTTCCCCAAAGTGGAAGGGGTGGCCTATGTCTTCCTGGCTCAGTTCTTTGCCAAAAGACACAAGTGCTCTCTTGCTCCAAGCCTTAGTACCTTGTTTGCTTCTCAAAACATTGTTAGATTTATGTCAAGCAGAGAGGCTTCCCAGTTCTGCAACTCCCATGGCTAGAAGGCAGCCAGCTGGGGATGAGGGTAGCCCTATACTCCGAGGAGAGAGACCCAAATCTGGCTTACCTCCGTGGCATCCCTACTTCCTCCCCAAAACAAAAAGGAAAGCCAATTCTGACATTTTTCACAATTCTGAACTAATATACATGTTTCCATTTATATATTTAGACTACTTTAAGGAAATGGAACCAAGGCATATTTTTAGCTCAGTGGGAGGAGCATTTTCACTCTTTGATGAAAGATATTATCTGGTCAGTTTTATAGAGGTAAAGCCGGCTACGATGCTTCAAATAACCTACATTAGATTGCAAGTTTGGCAACTTTTTGTTTGTTTAATTCAGACAGTTTTTACTGTTTGCAATCAGAACCACAACCTTAGTGCAATAGTATATTTATTTTTTTACAGTAATTTTGGTTGCCATACAAGAGATTAAAGGATTGGGAGAAAGTGCAAATTACAGGAGCTTGGTTTTGTTTTTGTTTTTTTTTTTTAATAAAGTCTAAAAAGAATAAAAGCACAAAAGTAACAGCAACATAGATAATGCGAACACGTGTTGTTACACAAACTATAGTGTGAAACATATTAGTATTTAAAAAACAAAAAAAAATTGTTAATGGGAAAATCAATATTTGTGGCCCACACACAAAAAGTCATTGCCAGATCAATTGGGTAATGCTTGTTCAATAACTGAGAAAAAAATCCACCATTTTATTAACTAAAGTATCACAAATAATTCACTTTGTGATATGTAAAGTTCAGCAAATCAACAGTCACATTGAGTCATTTTTATATTATATGAATTAACTTAAAATGTGCACAGACACCCTGGAGAAGGTATCTTGGCAGGTATACATAATTTACATCTTGATAGATTTGGGTTTTGTATACACGATATTACAGAAACTAGGTATGTAAATGCAGTTTATTTAAATTACAGTATATAACAAAAGTTGATCTTAAAACCTGGAATAGTATTAACATCTTTATATGAGCAGTTTAACATTTGTCCCACCATTAAAGAGGGTCATGGAATAGGGCCTGGTCCTTACATGTCCTAGAGGGGAGAACAGTGGGTGGCGATTTGAATGAGGAACTATATTGCTCTCTGTAGCAAAATCAGCAAATAGAGCCAGAGACCGATTCATCTTGGCAACATGTTGATTGGTGAGTGCAGGTTCTGATAGGTCTTATTACTTTTCTATAAAAAGCAATGTAAAAACAAACTATTTTATTAGCTGTTTAGCCAGCTTGCTTCTGGTTAGTGGCATGTGGCTTAAAGTCTTTTGAGAAAGGGAGTAACAGCCAGCTCTCACCACCTGGCTGCCAATGTTTAATGAACCCCAAGTCACCATGTTGTGATTGGTTACAATCTACCAGAGGTTTCTTTTACTCTCCTCTTACCTAGCATTTTGCCTGGCACTGAGCACAGAGGTAATACCAATAGGAGGCAAAGCAAAAAGAGCCATGGTGAAATGGTGGGCTTACTAAATTTTGTACTGTCACCAAATGGAAGACAAATTAATGGCCAAACCACTATTTTTACATTTTTTCCTAAAATATTGGGCAGCCCAGCAGGCCACCTATAGTATCTTGGCTGGAAATTTCTCTAGAGTAATGTTTGTTCATCCCCCAGTGGAAAAATTGAAAGTACACGAAAGTAAAGCGCCTTAATATTCAATTGTTTCAAGTTGGATTGGATCATTCAAATATAAAGATTGACCTGCAAAACATTTTGGAACAGGAGAAGGTCTAAAGACTCAGTTTCCAAATCAGGGGCGTGTAGCTGGAAAAGTTGTGTGTGTGTGGTGTGTGTATATTTTGGTTTTATTTTTAGAGAAACTGCTGCATTGTGAATTATAATCACTTTTGAAGAAATTGTCCTTCAATGATGAAGTTCTAGCAAAGATAGAAAATATAACACAGCTCTGCTGGTTCAGATGCATCCAAATAAGGTTGATTTAAAAAGGTCATACTTTTATAATTATTCCACAGAAATAGTATTATTAAATCACAAAAGTTTTTTTTTTTTTCTTTAACTTTCTAGCACTGAAGTGGCACAAAGGCTGCCTAGTAGACCAGCCACTTTTTTTTCTTAAAATATTGTGCTTATAAACTATCTGTACAACTATTTAAACTTGCAGTAAAGAAAGAGATTTTAAATTTCTAAATTTTATGTATTCATTCTAGAGCTGTTCCAGACCTAACCAGACACTTGGTCGTGAGCATAAAGGAAAAAATAAAAAAAATCATGTTTTATAATTAGAGATGGGCTGAGCTAGTTCTGAAATCATAATAAAACCAAAAACCTGACATTCGAGTATCCTCCAAATGTGGGAGAATGTGCTGGAAGCCTGACTGGATGTTTTGCAGCCCATGTGCAGTTGGTGACCTCCCTTGGCAATCAGATGTATCCTTGCCGGGAGCGGGCTGCAGGGGAGAGCCTGGGATGCTCAAGGAAGCCTCGCCAGAGAGGCTGGGCCGGCTCTCCAGGAGACCTCCCTGCTTTCCTTGCCTTACTCATCTGCTGCTCACCCTGATCCTGCAGCCTACCTGTGTTCTCAATCCTGGGTTGTGTCTACACTCCATACCCACTGGGTCCTCAGAGGACCTGCTGTACTGTTAAGACAAGCTGGTGGGGTTCCTAGACACCCAGAGAAAAAGGGGGAAAGCCCCGAAGTACCATCTTCCCTGGCCTCTGAGAGCAAAAGGACTGTCTCAGCAGAGATGCTCACCCGTGGCCGGGCTCAGAACTGAGGGCCCTGTACCCCCCAGCTCCCAGAGAAGACACCGTCTCACAGGGCTGATGCCCACTGTGAACTGTGCATCTTCTTGTCCTTCATGTCAGAATAGATGCTCACCTGCTCTGGTCTTTGCTGAGCTCAACATACCTTCATGAAAAAGAATTCTGAGAGGCAGAGAACCCCTTTCTCCACCCTGGATGGATACTTCTGGCAGATAGCAGCGCTCGTCCTTGAGGAGACCTAGGACCAAGGCAGCTGCACACTGGCTGCTTCCATGGCCAGGTCTCCTCTCCTTTTTGGAATCGTGACTTTGTGCTTTGGCTAACTCCATGTGACATCTGTTTGGCCACCTTGGAATTATGCTAATAATAGATTTGCAGAAATAAAGAAAGCTAAGCAAAGCTGGGCACGATCCCATTCAAACTCCCCACCACTGCCAAGAACTTCATGGCCAAAGAGCCATGGATACTCATCACAGGATGAGATGGGGTAAAGAATCTGTATAGGGAAAAAAGTTTCTCTACCTTTCAGGCCCAAGAAAGGGCACCGGACAGACACATCTGGGAGCATCTCACTGCAAGCAAAGTGCAGGAGACAGAAAGGAGCAAGTGAGCATCGGGTGTCCTCTGAGAGGCCACAGGACTGAGGAAGGCCTCGTGCTGGGGCCTAGGGTAGTGAGAGCTGCCCGGAACGCAGAGGAGGGAGGTCTCAGGAGGTATCTAGAACACACTGGTGTCTGCCTACAAGAGCAAGGATCCCGTGCGAAATCGACGGGGAGCTTCTTGGACCCGGCAAGTGAGGTCACCCGCATGTTGGGAGGCAGGCTGGGAATCTCTTTCCATGCTAGAAAAACACTCTCTCCTTGTCCCGTTTGACAGAAACTGCCCAAGAAACCCCTAGAGAGCTGAGGGTCTCAAGGCCTCTGCTCAGCCACACCGTGGACACACACAGTATTACTTTGGGTACCAGGAGACAAACCCATGGAACGGGGTTGATGCTCATAGACTTGCTTGGCCATTCTAGTATTTCAGTGCAAGCCCATCTCTACTTATAACAAGAAGTCTATAAAGGTAAAGCGCAGCCATCCTTATCTGTCAAGCAGCTGTTTCAAAGCCCTTTCTATGTTCATTCTGTGCCCAACTCGAGTCACCCCAAGGTCGATTAGGTCTTCCTTCTGAAGGTTTGGTAAGTGACTGCCATCGATCTCATTGTCCATGAAGGTCTCTTTATGTTCACCCAAGTTTAGACTTTCCAGCCAATCTGCCACATCTGGTTTAGTCCACAGGTGGACAGGTTTAGTTGTAAAAGGCTTATTTGAGATTGGCTGTTGCAGTATCGAGGGAGATGGCGACCTGCTGCGTCCCACTGGGTTCAAGCCAAATAGGTCCCCGGAGGGGGGTTGGCTTGGAAGGCTAAAGACATCTGAGAGAGTGGGAGAAGGAGAGGCAGCAGCAGCGGACAGAGGGGCAGGCAGAATCTCTTTGTTCATCTCTGTTGGCGAGACCACAGGGCTTGGGGCACGTCTTGTTCCTGAGGTCCTACTTTCATAGTCATGGGGCCGGCTCTGCAGGGTGATGGGCTGGGAAGTGCCAGGGCGGACAGTGAAGGTGACTGTCGTGCTCCGTGTACCTGAGACGGTGCTCATGACCTCTGGGCTTCTGAAACAGCAACAACAGAGAAAATCATTACAAGGCAGGTTACCGAGCCAGCTTGGCAGGATGCAGATCACCGAGGAAGGCGAGGAGGACACCCAGACCACACCAGAGCATCTAGTGGCAGATGTGCTCACGTGGCAGTGAGCGAATGATTTGCCATGCCAGGACGGGAAGGAAAGGAGCAGAGGCAGAGTTCTAGGGAGACACCAGGCAGCCCACTCCCCTGAACCCAGGATGGAGGTGCTGGGTGGGTGTGCCTGGCTAGGTGGGAGGGGAGGGCCTGCTGCAAGGTGGCCAGTGAGGCCCTTGTAAGGCTCGAATAGGACATGAAGACAGGGCCAGAATGGAGTCCTGTCCTGAGTGGGATGTGCCCAGTGACCTCATCACTACCCCTTGAGGAAACAACACGCCCCATGTCAGCGAGCAGGAGGCACACCCTTGAGGAGAGAGCCTCTTCTCAGCTGCCCAGCCGTCCTCCGCCTGTTGGCTGGAATGGACAAGTGCAGGGTGGGACGTCCCCAGGCCCTCTTTCAGTAAGTGGAAAGCCGCATGGCTACCTGGGGCACTCAGGGTTTTCTAGGTGATTTTTAGCCCTTTTCCTGGGAAAGATTCATTACTAGGATATACAATCCTTATCAAAAAGCAGAACTCCGAAAGGAGCCCAGTTCTCCCAGTGGCCCTGGCAGTCCTTGGCAGTCCCCTGGGCCCCTTCTGTTCTGGTTGGGCAGGTAAAATCCCCGGAGCTGGAGAGGGGACAGGCTCAACTCCAGGTCCAACCTTGACTGGCCCCAGTGAGGTGGCTGGATGACTTCTCCAGCACTGAGCTGTGACCTCCTCCCCACAGAAGTCCCTAGTCCCCATGCTCACCTATGTGGGGATGGTCTTTTCATAAACCACTGCCACACTGGTTTTGGCCAAGGCCCAATGGCGGGCTTTCTCACCACACCAGAGAGGGACCCCCCCCCCCCCAGGCCTGGTGCACATTCTGTTTTCTCCAGACGGAAGGCATGTTCATCCCACTGGCTCTGGGAGAGCCACAGCTGCTGGGGAGGCACAAGAGCAGGTGTGTGTTTGCCTTTTCGGCTCATTCACATGGCTGTGGATGGACTGCCCACCCCCTTCTGGAAAGATCCATCCTACCACAGCCCCTCCTCAGCATCTGGACTCGAGAGATGTCTCTTGGAGCCCTGGCTTTGCCAAATATTGGCCCATGAGCCTACATGTCTTCATTTATAAAATAGGCTCCTTCCCTTCTCAGTGGCGGGACAGCTGAGCGAGGAGCGGCACTGGAGCAGCACCGTGGCTGTGAGTGATGGCGGGTGGCCGCGGCGCCTCAGTGGAAGGGTTGTGGATGGAGGAGTGCTCCATCCATGTGTGGGGAGACTCTCCAAGGACAAGACTGAAGCCCTGCATGTCTGCTATCAGCCGGTCTTGTCATTTTGCATCGCAGTTGTCATTGGGGATTAGCTGCTGCCTAGGTAGAGCAGCAGTTCTCAAAGAGGAGCCCACAGACCCTTCATAAAAGTCACCCAGGACACTAGTCAAGTGAGGACTCCTGAGCCCCTCTCGAACCTACTGAAATAGGATGGCTGGGGACAGGGACCAGGTGCCTGCAATTAACCAAACCCCAGACATTCTGATAGACACTGGACTTTAGAAACCACTTGGTCAGGCCCTGGTTTTTCTTCCAGGATGTGCAAAAGGCTAAGGGGCCAGAACCTGTACGGAAGCTGACTGAAGGGCGTGCGCTGGAAACAGGCAAGGCTGCCAGTCTGGTCTGCCCGGCTCCCGTCTGTTCCTTTCTTTTGCTGCTGTTTGTTTTCTTTACCACTGTTGTGTATTTGGGTAAAACCACCAATTGGTTACTTAGGTGCCTCCAAGCCTTGTGACACTTCTCCATTTGATGTTAGTCCTTGTTACTCCAAGTATGGAGTGTTCCACCATGAAAGGAAAGAGCCAGTGCTGTGGGCTCGAGTGTCCATCCTGTCCCGAGAAGTGTTTCCAGGGGCTGGGAGGTGCACGCTGTCGGGTCAGGCACACTTCCACCCACAGGGTGCTCACATGCAGTTCCCGGGAGGGCTGGGCGTCCCCGGTGGGACTTGCTACCAACAGGGCGTTCCTACCTGGAGCCTGCCCATCCCCTCCCCCCGAGGGGGTGCGGGTCACTGGTGGTGCTGGTGGACTGTGTGTAGCGACAGGTGTGAGGCAGCCCCAGCTGAGACTGAGGACTGCCACTACTGCTAGGCTCAGTTGTTCAAAATTGAGAAATTGGAGCCCAGTTGGGCTTCATGTGCAGGGGAAAGGGCCAGCACTCTGTGGTGTCTAGCTTTAGATTCTCAAGAGAGAGGTGGAATGTGGACACAGGCTAGAAGAAAAAACTCTCTGGTGCTCAAGTAGGATCCAAAGATCTGCTCCAGTTCCAACCTGAGCAAGCTAAAACTGGCAGGGAGTGTCGTGGTCTGTCCCATCAAGATAGCCTGTCTCTGTGCGCCACAGCCATAGGTGTGTGCGTTTTGGAGAAGGCTCACTTTTTTCACTTTGGTAAAATAAGCTAAGATGATTGAAATAAAATGAGAAAGTGTAAAGCCACTGCATTCAGAGGCTATTTGTGGTGTTAATTAGGGCCAGGGCCTTTGAGGAAAAAGGCATGCTTTTTGTTAAGTGGGAAAACATCCTGCAAGAACACATTTGCTCAGGTATGACTGGGGTGGGGTTGGTGCTTTCTCTGAAGCTGACTTCGCTTGGTGACTGTGCCCATGACCCTGGCTCTTGGTGGATCCACTGAGGCAGCACAGCTGGGGAGTGGCCCTGTTGCCCATTCGGCTTGTGAAGCGGAGGCAAGTTAATTCCCCAAGTGACAGCGACTGCTACAAACCTGGGCAGTATTTAACAGTGGGTGTCTCTGGCCCAGGGGATGGCAGCAACACTAGCCTCGCTGTGGAAATACCCCAACCAATCACAGGCACGGAAGGACTCTACAGGCAGGTGTGTGTGTGGGAAGTGAAGAGGAGGCTCTGCGAACACCTTCGTGGGCAGCAGGAGCGAAAGACAGTGGCACACACGAGAGCACGCGGCATTACTGCAGGCGGCACTTACTTCTGTTCAGCATGACCCTCTTCTGTTAACACCCATCATGAGAGCAAATGAAAATGACAAAATGCAATGACTTGAGACAACACTGCAAAATTAAGAAAGAAAAAAAAGCATCTTTCGATGGATGGAATGAAAACAGTGGTACAGACATTGGCTGAGCATCCGTCCAAGGTGGTCCCTTCTGGTGGTCCACTTTGAAAATCAATATGGGCATCACTTTCATATTTAGAACAGGAAAATAACAACCTTGCCTTCTTTAGCTTGGGATAATGTGACTCACTTAAAAAGAAGAAAAATATCCAGGAAGAAGTTAAGAAAGAGAAAATAGTGACATTGGAATGCCGTTAGCCTCTGCCTGAAGCCCTCTGAGAACCAGCTTACTGCTAATTCCTTAACTCGGGCCTGAGCCATCTTCTCTTTTCTGTAGCTTAGGGAGGATAAACCAACATTCCCAGTGGGGTAGGGGGGAGGCCACCCTACAGAGACGAGGTGACAGATAGCCAGCAGCTAATCATGGGGGCAGGCAGATCCTGGCCACGTGCTTGGGGCCTGCTGGTGCCCTGTCCAACATGGCTACAGGAGAGAATAGCCAGCGAGTCCGGGAAGCCCAGTGAAGCCTGCCCTGGGCTGGCCCCCCCACCCTCCTCCTCAGTGCGCAATTCTCTCCTGCTTCATCACACCCATGTTCACTGGATCCTCCCGGTTGCACAGATCGTTACGTTGCTAAGCAACCACTGGGTTCCCAGGCGGAACACATGGGAATCTGATGCTCTGATTTAGAACAGACACATACACACTCACACACACCCTCTCTTGGACTATCACTCTCTAGCCTGCCTTTTAAATCAAATCTATATAGAAATATGAGAATTAAAAAAAAAAATCAAGAGGTAATTGAGACACTCAGAGATGTGCTGTTATTCCATCAGTCAGTACAAGTTAAATGGGGTGGGGGAAGTAAACGTGCAGACGGCTTTTGCACTGTGCTTACGAATCCAGTTTGGCTCTTGGACAGTAACTGACAGTGGGCTAGGGCTGTTCAGCATGGCCCACTGGGCCTGCTCCTTCTGTCCCCCACACAGGCTGCCTGGCAAGAGCCCAGCCCTGGTGCTGGGTTCAGAGTCCTGTCAGCATAAAATTCTCTCCCGCACACCAAGTCACACATCTTCGTTTTAGTGTTGAGCCACCATCCTGCATGTAAGATAGCGCCGATTTCCAAACTGCTCTCTAATTCAGTTACTCTGTCTTTACAGCCTCCTGGTAAGTAGGGCACTGAAGACTTGGATCTGGGGCTGCGGAGTCACTAACTGGTTTGCCCAAGGCCTCAGTGTCAGGAGCGGAGTCAGCACAGCTCCCTTGTACTGTGCTTCATGTCCATCTTGGCAGCTGGGCTGTGCCAGCGCTTCTGCACGCTCAGGCCTTGCTGCCATCTGCGGGCTCTGAGCGAGGTGAGGGGCCCTGGTCTGTCTTCAGTCCTCAGTGCCTGGCCCAGAATGGGGGCATAGTAAATCATTGTCGAATGAACAGTTAAGGGATGTTATGTCCTTGTCCCAGATCACTTGGTTAAGTGACTTGACCAAGCTTACAGAGCCAGACCCAGGAGTGGGCTGGGCTGCCCTGGGTTCAGCAGCCATTCTGGGAATCCAGGGCTTTGTGCTAGGAGGTTCACGTCTAAGATCAACAAGGCGCCCAGCTTTCAGGGGGAAATGGTCACCCTGTGATATGTTCTTGCCAAATGTGTCTCATGTGCAAGCATCTGATTGGAGACCTGACCTTTGATATGCAAGGACAAAGTGCTCCCACCAAACTAGACTAGCCCCTTCGAAATATTAATCTAGAGAAAACACACTCTAATGAGTGTTCACCAAATTATCTACAATTTCATTCACTGACATTATCTTAATGTTTCAATTGGTGCCACGAAATGATAAAACCACTCTGACGGTGCTGAGGTTATGAAGATGTCATTAGGCAGCTTCTATTATTGAGTCTGCTTTGAGGTCTGCTCTGGGACCAGCTGGGCAGAGATAATTTTTTAACAACCCAAATTGATTTATTTTAAAATCAAGAGGCGCTCAGGATGACACTGCCGAGAGCCAGTGAAGAGCCGGAGGCACTGGGAGGGAGGGGACGCAGGTGCTGCAAGTCAGTGGGCACAGG
This sequence comes from Microcebus murinus, assembly GCF_040939455.1. Taxonomy (NCBI): domain Eukaryota; kingdom Metazoa; phylum Chordata; class Mammalia; order Primates; family Cheirogaleidae; genus Microcebus; species Microcebus murinus. The sequence continues at coordinate 10,172,645 of NC_134107.1, forward strand.
GATGGGAAGCCGGGGCTTGAGAGTGACTGCTGTGGGAGCCGGCCCAGCCCCCAGGCAGCCTGAACCCCCTGGCACCTGGAGTTCCAGGGAGGAACATCCTCCCCCAAGCCTAGCCATGCCTTGGAAGGTCCCTTCTGGACCCACTGGAAAGGCTGGTGATCTAGAGGGGACCCTGAGGGAGCCAACATATGCCCTGCCCTCTGATAGAAGCCACAGGGGACCCCCATAGCATGCACTCACTGCCCTGCCGCACCCCCCCCCCACACACACACACACTGGGTGAAAGTGAAGCTGACCTTTTCCATGATGTGTTGGCAGAGAACAACAGGGTACTTTGCTGTAAAATCAATGTCTGGTATTTGTCAATTATGTCTCTATTAAGCTGGGGGAAATGATGCTTAGGTCTCCCGGGTTGTAGCTAGTTCGTTTTGGGTCAAAGCCAGGCGAACTATGCTGTGAGTTTTGGGGTTCTTGAGGCGCTTATCCCTGGAATGCACCTGCTTGTCTGTAGAGTGCAGGCCTGTGTCTGAGCTGCCCGTGCCTGGTTTTCTGCATAGCTAGCTCCTTTTTGTATTTCAGGTCATTCAAATGTCACTTCCTTAAAGAGTGTTAGCTCCTTTCTGCACATGGTCCCTCTAACCTGTTAGCACCTCTTAGCTCATTGGCAGCATTTGTGACATTGGGGTTTATCTTGTTCATTATTTATTGTCCTTTTATTCCCCTCAAGAATTTGAGCTCCCCAAGGGAAGAGAGACCTGGAATGTTTTCCTTGTTCAGTGATAAATTCTGGGCTCAGCATGGTGCCTGGCACATAAGAGGCAATCAATAACTATTTGTTGAATGAATGATTAATGACAGAGTCTGCTGCCTCACTTTGGAGGGCCCAGGCATCCTTGTTGGTGTATTCTTCTTACTCTCCACCCCAGAAAGCAGCAGTTCAGCGAACTAGGGTACCACGGGGCTGGGCTGTGGATCCAAGCCTGAGGACTGAGTGTGCAGTGGTCTCCCAGGTCTGCACCTGGCTCCGTGACTTTAACCAAAACAAGTGCTCTGCTCCTTGGTCTACAAAACGGCGAGAACACCAGTCAATGCCCAACACCTCAAGGGTTGTGAAAATCAAGTGCATCAATAGATTACTGAAGGTCTTTGAAAAGTAAAAAGCATAGTTCAAGTGAAGGATTCTATAGTTGGGGTTAATATTTCCACACGCCCATCCTAGTGTGAGAGCTCTAGGCTGTTGCTGGTACTATAGGTTCACCCTCTTGACTCTGAGCTTCTGGGGGGAGGACAGGGGCAGCAGAGCACCAGTGTCCTGTGCTGGGAGCCCCAGCCAGCGGCACTGCAGGGGGTGGGCAGGGAAGCCCACAGGCTAGCGGCTACAGAGGGAGAGTCCACTGACTCTTCAGGGAGACTCACACTTTTTCCAAACCACAGCTTCCTGCACTGATCTGGTTTGCGATTCTCTTCAAGATGAGATTACCTCCTGGGACGGATGATCAGGCTGGGTGGCCATGGGGATGCTTTTCCCAGAACCGCTGACTCCATTCTTGGCAGGGTGTTTTTAGACTAGGCCTAAGAGATGCCTCGAGCATTACGTACTGAAGAAAACTACTTGATTGGACTCCTTTCAACAACATATTTGTAATCAAGACATCTCCAAACTCCACCTCATCCCTGATTTCAGGGAAGAGCTTTTAGCAGCAGAAACACATTCGTTGCTCAAGTTAAATCAAATGTGCCCAAGAAAGCAAGGATCTAGTCATTTAATTTTCTTCTTCTTCTTCCCTTGATCCTGTGTTCTAGCAAGAAGTAAAAAGAAAACAATCTCCCCTCAGAGTTGTTGAGAAAGAATCCAAGGGTGAAAGTAACTTTAAAAGGGTCAAGTTCAGCTGAGGTTTTTGCCCACTTAGTGAATGAGTAGCTACGGAACAACTCTGAAAATAGTCCCTTTCTTGGGCAATCAAAACTTGTTCCTGTGGAAATGGTTTTTTTGCATCACTGTTTGTCATTTCAAAAAGCATGGCTGGCTTTCAATTTTCCCTGGAAAAACTCATTTCTTTTTCCTCAGTAGGAATTCCCTTCATCTAATTTCGTGCCTCATTTTGCCCATGGCCATTCACAGCTCTTAATTTTTAGATGTATTTGAAGGGGTGGTGAGCCCCAGGTGGGAGCACACCAGGTTCTGTCTAATCCAAAATGGGCAGATACCAGGCCTAACAATGAAGGCAACGCCCCAGCAAATGAGACGTGCCGGGGATGCATCTGTGTTGGGGGAAAAGGGCGTTGAGTGCTGCTTGTTCATGAGAAAGACTAACACTCTGGGCTGGGGGAGTGCTTCGTCACACCTTTGGTAACTGTCCTGGACTCACTGGTGGTTGTGCTGTCACTCCAACTTGTCCTTGTCAGCATCACATCCACTATGGTCTTGCCTTAGGTGCTCAACATGGTGAGGTCATAAGATCCAAAAAGCAAGGATTAGAGTGCCTATTTCAGTGTCCAGAGTGAATGACCTCCATTTTCATCCTCTGGCCCCGTCCATAGGGCCATCCTGTGCCTGCTCCAACTCTGAGTATAACCCTCAGCCAGTAGCAGAGAGGAACATACACGGCCTCTGGGAGCTTGGCAGTGTGGGTGACCCCTAGTGACTAAGCCTGCCTGCCTGTCATTAGCCCCAGGGTTACCAAAGAGCCACGACGCTCAGCCCAGCTCAAGGGGAGTTAGACGGCCTGAGAGCTATCTTGCCCTCGGCAATATCAGCCTTGCAGACGTTCAGTTAGCTAGTCGGCCCTTTTCTCCCAGGTGATCCCTGCCTCCTGCCAGAGGTCAGGAGTTGACCCCAAGCCATTCCAGTTGCACGGATAGTTCTGTGCCTTACAACTAAGCACCCTTGGCCCAGGGGCTTCATCACTCTGCCCTTCTGTTTCCTTGTGTGCATGGTGGGAATCGGCACAGACCCTATCTCCATGGTGCCCATGGGACATGATGCCTGGCATTTGGTGAGTGTTTAGCAGGTGTCAGCTAATGATCTCATTGTAAGTGAGCTGCATTGTAAATAATAGGATGGCTGGGAAGTGGCTGTCCCTGGCAACCAAGCACCAGTCTAGTTGGAGGTGGTCATGCAGCTATTCTCCTTAAGAAATCCAACAGGCTTCTGCCCCATGAGGTCTGTTCTGAACCCCTTCCTACACAGTGTCACCTAGAGAAATGCAGGGAAGCCCTAGAGACATGTGCAAGTTGGAATCCTACTCTGCGAGCACCCCAGGAGCTCGTCCAGCCCAAAAGTGATCAGAGGGGGTGAGCTCTCAAGCTGCGTTGAGAGACAGGCCCATGGAAGAGGTTCCTGTGCTCACCAGGTGGGAGTGCTTAGGGGGTCACGGCTTGGTACAGGTTGCCCCACTGGCCTGCACACTGAATTCCTTCCTCCAGCCTCAGAATCATGCCCTTCCACCTCCATCCTTACTGTAGACATTGCTAACACGGGGAAGCAGGAGTCAGAAAACCTTAGCCTGAGTCCTGGCTCCATCTCCTACTGGCCATGCATGTGGACAGGCCACTTAGCCTCACTTAAAAATGGGTCTAATTACTACTCACCTCCCAGCTCCCCAGTCACCATAGGGATTATTCACCCATGTGAAAGTCGTAAAATGTGAAACACTGAGATAAGTCCTCTTAATTGTTATTTTCACATAAGGTAATGACTAAAGAACCATATCATTATGTAATGGGAAAGGGCAAAACTAGTTGGTTTTTAAGATTTCCTTGAGACTTTTGAATATATAACATTAATATTTGTAGCTATGTATGTACATGTCTACCAGAAACGGGGAATTTTTGAAGAATTTCTCTTCAACTAGAGGTACTATGTGAATGTCACAGCTGGCGGCGGGTGCCTCATTCAAAGATAGCGGCATCAACATCTTCTCTAACAAGGCTGCCCGTCAATACTCCTGTGGGAGTAATGGGAGCCATCCGAGTAGTTTATTTACATCCACACTGAAGATAGCTGGGAAAATTGTGGCTCTCAGCCTGCATCTCAAGACCCAACTGTAGTGTGATATCACTGATTAATGGACTGAGTTGTTTGACTTAAATGCCTGCCCAGCAGGAGTATGAAGAAAGACTTCATTAGTCAACATGATGAAACCCGAGATCAAACATCGGAGGGGAAGACCGGGGAACACTGCTGTCTGGGGAACAGCAAAGTGGCGCACGTCTCCGGCGATCTCGGGAGCAGATGCGGCTCCAGTGGGGATTCCCCAGAAGCTGCAGAAAGTGAGGGGCCCATTTCAGACAGCCTCAGACAGGGCCTCCAGGTTGGGCTTAGAAATGACTCCTCCTTTATTCCCCCTCCAGTTCCCATGGAAACAACTCAAACCCGCACGATGCTCTGAGTGGCGACTCGGGACAACCAGTCCCGAGTGGTTTTCCCAGGCTTTTCCTCCCCAGTGTCTGCCCCTGGAATGGGAGGGGCTGGCAGGGAGGAACGCATTTTACCCTGAATTCACCAGTAAAGCCCAGGCCCAGCACCTCCCTAGCCCTCAAGCCTGCCCGAGAAGGGAGAGGGAAGAACCCACATGTGCAGACGCCCACCTGCCCCCCCCCCCAGGTGGTGTGGTGGCTCCTGCAACCAAGCTTGGTTGGGCCTTGGTGCGGCTCTAAATGGCCTTTTAGGTGGTCCTGAGGCAAAGATGTGGAGGGCACAGAGGACAGGCAGAGCTTCTCTTTGGAAGCCAAAGTGGAGGTGGCTTTGTGCGACCTCATTTACACGTCTGTACGAGGGAGCACCACGTCCTGTCAGGATGCCTGTGGTCATCACTCTGCTGTCCCAGAGTCCGGGAACATGAGCAAACGCAGCGCAGTTACTGGGTAACAGATGTGGCCAACAAAGAGGCTTTACGGATCCCTCTTCGCGTCCACGGGGGCTGTTCCCCGAGGGCCTTCCCGGTCAGCCCTGGACAGCGTGTGCGCACAGCACCGTGTGCCTGAGCCGACCAAGGGACTTACCTTGGAGCGAGGCTGGTGGACTTGGCTCCCGTCGGTGAATCCAGACCTTCCCCCGGCTTTGCCGATTTCTCTCGGTTCATTTGCTGCAGGATTGAGTTCAATTCACTAATAACATTTGCTTTTGGGCCTGAGAGAATTGGGCTTTTGACCTCTGTGATGTCGCCCCACAACTTAGAGGTCCTTGGCTGGATAACCTTGGCCATCCCGGGCTGGGTACTGCCCGGTGGGGGTGGGGGGGCGGGTGGGGGGATAACAAAGCTATCTACATCCTCTTCCACGAGCGCGTCTTGGTAAAGTGCATTGCTTTTGTGAATTATGGGCTTCATTTTTGGCTTAGGAGGTACTGGGGGTTTGTCAACCATAAATGCTTGCCCATCTGCATAGACTGTGCAGGTGTCCACGTTTTCCCCACCTTCAGAAGACAGGGTGGAGATGCTGGACACTGTGGAGATAGTGCTGGTCGTCTCGAGATGGTGGTCGCTGCTACTCCGGCTGTCCACCTCCTCGATCCCAGAGTCGGTGACAGCATCAAAGCTCTCAGGGGGTGGCAGGAATGAGGCAGGCAGACAGTTTGAAAGACCGGCTGGCTTCTTGCTGTCTGCAGAGTTGGTCGGTTGGCTGGAGTTCAATGAAGGGGACTGAGGAGTGTCGTTTTTTTTCTGCTTGACCAAGTCCGTGAGAGCGGGGACAGAAGCAGCGCGGTCGTCGGGGATATCAAAACTATTTGCAAATTCCAGGGGAGGAGGCAATGGCTCTGTAAAAATAAAATCCTCATCCAAGTCCACGGATGCCAGAGGGGGAGGAGGGATGCGGAATGGCAAAATCACCGCCTCTTCCATGGAGCCAGCCGCCACAATGGTTCTGCCGGGCGCGGCGGCGGGCTCGGGGGCAGCGGAGATCTGTAAAGCACCTTCGGTTTCGGAAACACCTTCTGGCACCTCAGACAGCGAGTTGTCCGGCTTCGTGTCCACGTCTGCTTTCTCGTCCTCTTCCTCCAGGGAGTCGTGCAACTTGGCGGCGTCCACGGTGTGGACCATCAGCAGCCCGGCCGACTTCTGCTGGGACGTGTCCACGATGTCGATGAGCATGTTCTTCTTGTCGTCGCCTCTCCGGTCCCTGCCCAGGTCAGTCTCGTACTTGTTCTCCGTCTCCTGACGCCGCAGGGGCCCCCGGGTATTCTGCCTGGTGACCGGAGGGAAGCCGGTTTCTGTGCTGGGCCTCATTTTGGTGTCGACGTAAAGAGGTTTGTTGAGGTCAGCCCTGGGGGTCTCCCCTCTGGGTCCCTGCTGGGATTCCTTCAAGGCTCGGTCCCTTGCGGAGAGGGCCAGGGCCAGCGGGGAGCTAGGGCCGAGCAGCCTCCCTGTGAGCGGATGCACGTAATTCTCGGGGCCGGCTGCGCCGCTGCTCTTGGAGGGCGCCACCGAGCTGCTCTCAGGCCCTGTGGCTTTGGATGTGGAATTCAGTGGCCTCCCGGCCTCACCCTGAGCACTGGCCTCGCCACCACCCACGAAATGGTTCTCGGCCTCCCTGGGCGCTGCCCCTGGCACTGGGGACGGCAGCTGCTCGGCGCCATCCTCGTCGCCAAACCCGCCCTCCTCGGGGAACTTGGAGGGCCGAGTCCTGGGGGCAGGCGGCCCCAGGCCCACGTCCTCATCCCCCAGGTCTGTGGAGAGGAAGGCCGGGGAGTTCCTCCTGGCTTCCAGCCGCTTCTCTCGGTCGCGCACGGCCCCGGCGATGGCAGCTGCGAAGGGACTGCTGACGGTCAGGCTGTCGTCGGGCCGCAGCTGGCCTGGCTGCTCTGAGGCCTGGGGGTCGATCTCCATGCTGCTGCCCTGGCTGCTTTTGCCGCTGCTGCTGGTGGACGGCTCCTTCACGATGATGGTGGGGATGGGGATGGAGCACGTCTTCTCCGGGCTGTCCTCGACGTTGGACTGTTTCACCAGCATCCCCTTCCGCCGGGCCGGCTTGGCGGGGACATAGACGGCTTTGCTCGCGATCTTCCCCACCTCCGAGTATGGGTTTTCCGGCATCTGGCCTCTCTTATTGCGAAAGGTGGCCTGGGGGGCGGCGTTCCGACTGTAGAGGTCATCGGAGTCTAGGGAGTAGCGGTCTAATTCTCTCCTGTAGTACATTCCCTTTTCCCGCATCATGGTGGCCACCGTGTCAGACCTCGTGGCTGGGGACACCTTGGCGGCAGAATTCTGATTGAACGCGGGCTTAATGGTCCCATAGACTCTTGGAGTTGGGGACTTAGGGCAGTTGTAAGCAGTGGGGGAGGGAGGTGGCGGAGACGGGGGCACGGACTGCGGCGGCGGGGGGATGTCCTCAGAGGTGTCTGGCATGGACAGACTTCTAGTGAACTTCAGCATTGGAGGAGCCAGAAACTGTCGCTCTTCCTCTGTTATTCCTACAAGTAGAAAACAGTTTTAAATCACAACAATAGAAAAACCCCACTAAGTTCCTAGGATTGAGCCATACACTACAGCTCCACAGACTCACACACAGAGATGATGTGCACTTGTTCATGAGACACAGCACAAGCCACGATGCCAAGTGGTTAGTTATGTGGCCCATTCTGAGCCAGAAAAAAAGAAAGAAATGAAATGAAAAGGCACTAGGATGCAGTGAGTGTGCGCTGCCTCTGCGGTGCTCTCCCAGGCCTGTGTGCACGAGGGTGCAGTGAGTGTGCGCTGCCTCTGCGGTGCTCTCCCAGGCCTGTGTGCACGAGGGTGCAGTGAGTGGGAGCTGCAGCTGCGGTGCTCTCCCAGGCCTGTGTGCACGAGGGTGCAGTGAGTGGGAGCTGCCTCTGCGGTGCTCTCCCAGGCCTGTGTGCACGAGGGTGCAGTGAGTGGGAGCTGCCTCTGCGGTGCTCTCCCAGGCCTGTGTGCACGAGGGTGCAGTGAGTGGGAGCTGCCTCTGCGGTGCTCTCCCAGGCCTGTGTGCACGAGGGTGCAGTGAGTGGGAGCTGCCGCTGCGGTGCTCTCCCAGGCCTGTGTGCACGAGGGTGCAGTGAGTGTGCGCTGCCTCTGTGGTGCTCTCCCAGGCCTGTGTGCACGAGGGTGCAGTGAGTGGGAGCTGCAGCTGCGGTGCTCTCCCAGGCCTGTGTGCACGAGGGTGCAGTGAGTGTGCGCTGCCTCTGTGGTGCTCTCCCAGGCCTGTGTGCACGAGGGTGCAGTGAGTGGGAGCTGCCTCTGCGGTGCTCTCCCAGGCCTGTGTGCACGAGGGTGCAGTGAGTGTGCGCTGCCTCTGCGGTGCTCTCCCAGGCCTGTGTGCACGAGGGTGCAGTGAGTGTGCGCTGCCTCTGCGGTGCTCTCCCAGGCCTGTGTGCACGAGGGTGCAGTGAGTGTGCGCTGCCTCTGCGGTGCTCTCCCAGGCCTGTGTGCACGAGGGTGCAGTGAGTGGGAGCTGCCTCTGCGGTGCTCTCCCAGGCCTGTGTGCACGAGGGTGCAGTGAGTGGGAGCTGCCTCTGCGGTGCTCTCCCAGGCCTGTGTGCACGAGGGTGCAGTGAGTGGGAGCTGCCTCTGCGGTGCTCTCCCAGGCCTGTGTGCACGAGGGTGCAGTGAGTGGGAGCTGCAGCTGCGGTGCTCTCCCAGGCCTGTGTGCACGAGGGTGCAGTGAGTGGGAGCTGCCTCTGCGGTGCTCTCCCAGGCCTGTGTGCACGAGGGTGCAGTGAGTGGGAGCTGCCTCTGCGGTGCTCTCCCAGGCCTGTGTGCACGAGAGTGAGTGGGAGCTGCCTCTGTGGTGGGGGTTTAGGGCTGGGGGAGCTGAGGCTGTCACCTGCCCATCTGAAATGAGGGCAAAGGGCTGCAGGTGCTGTTGCATCTGCTCCTGTGGCACAAATAGTGGCAGTGCCAAGGACTCTGCTCCTGCTCAGACTTGCAGGGAGGCCTGCTACCCATCCGCAGAGCCTTCTGCCTACTGGTGGCCCTGTATGTCACTTGAGGGTATCTTCTAGGGTGACATGAACCTCTTTTGTTACCTGACTTCTCTGGGCTACACTGAGTGTTCTGTGTGTGTCGGAGCTCCTTGGGTCCTGGGAAGGATGGCTATGCGTGGCAGCTCAGAGGGTTGCACTGGCTCTGGGACATGCCCCTGAGGGGAGGGAGCCCACATCTCCTCTGTAATCAAAGACTCCAGCCCAAGCGAGGAGCAGGATCCCAAGCAAACCCTCAGCTGAGGGGCCTCAGTGAGCCCCCTTTGGATTATCATGGAAGCTCCAGAACTGGTCCCATCTAAGACCCTCTGGAGCAGGGGCTGAGGGAGCATTAGGCTGCCACGACCATGACTGACCAGGGTCCAGGTTCAGCTGACTTGGTGCACAAAGTCGGTTCCGTGAATTGCCCTAATGAAAGCCTGTGGGTGTTGAGCATGTGAGGATGTGCTGAGGTTGTGGCCTGAGGGTTGCCTGGGTGTGTCGCCTGGGTGTGACTTTACAGACCGCTCAGTAGTCCAAGACACAGAAACATTAACAGAAGGCACTCCAGGGGAAGGGGCAAAACACGCACAGACACACCGACAGACAGATAGTACCAGGATCTCACGTCAGGGGCATGCAGGTTTTTCAAAATAAATTACTTGAAATAAAAAAAAAATTCCTAGGACAAACTACAATAATTTATTCCAATGAAAACTTCAATTTGATAAGGGTATTCCAAATTTGACATACTCCTTGTGGGAAGATCTTTTGGCATTGCAAAGATGGTTGCTAAAGGCATTCTGCATTGGCCATTCACTACATGTTGGTTGCCTGACAGTTCCATTCCCAAGGAGTAATAATTTGAGAATACACCTTATAAAGTAAATCAGGTTACATTCAAATTACAGATTCCAAACTGTAAGGATTCACTGACCTGATAGAAAGATTCTGCTGTCTGACAGGAGGAAATCGACTGTTATTAACCAGTAAAAGAGCCAGGGATTCAACATGGCGCATACGCAGCTCTGCCGGGGCCCTGAGCTCGCTGGCGCTGGGTGCGTTTTACACACAGCAGACACCACCTGCACTGTCACTTGTTTAGTAACTGCCTACTGTCATTCACTCAAACTAGTAACACGCAAGCTATGCCTCCAAACGGCAGCCAGGAAGCGTTTCCAGAACACCCAGAGCAGCGACCCTGGGGCAGGTCCAGTCCGAGCCGGGGTCCCCAGGGCTGCCGCACGGCTCTTTACAGGGCAGGGCCCATCGGCGTCCGCTGGGGCCTTTGCTTCCATGAAAATTTACATGGGAAAAACAGTGCCGGATTATCTCACAAAGGGACAGTCTTAAAAGGTCAAGTTTACCTTTGCCTGTAACAGAGTCAGTAGAAATAACTGTGACATTAACAAGAAAGGTAAGCAGTTTGCTACAACACACAGTACATTACTTCATTGCAGTTCAAGAACCTGACCCAACCACCCTTAGAAGTGTGTCCGTTAAGCTCATCCTCCAGAACGTGGCAGGGGCCGGGGGAGGTGGGAGTCCACTGGCCCTGCCCACTCTGAGCCATGCAGGGTGGGCTGGGGCTGGCCTAGATCACCCCATGCACCCCCCGCCTTCCTTCTTGGCATGTGGCCCCTTCACCCAAGGGTATTCTCACAAGTGACTTGGCTTTAGGATAGAGAAACCACCCTGGAGTTTGTATCCATGGGGGTAGGGAGGTTTCACACCACACGATGTTCAAATGGCTGCCTGGTGGGTGAACCCAGGTTCCTGCCCTCTGATGGGTGGGCTGGCAGGGACTTGCTGCGGGGGGGGTGGGTGTGCTGGGGCAGCTGTGGCGGGCCCAGTGGGCCAGGCTCCCTAGGGGCTCTGAGGCTGCATTGGAAAGCCAAGGGGCAACTTCTGCAGGTGCGGGTCACGTTTCTTACCTATCGATTTCTGCCTTCGCATCGTACCTCGAGGAATGCCCAGAAACGGGCCTTTTGGGCTCCCAGGAACGGTGGGCGTCATCACAGCAATGCCTTGGCGCTCGTACACGGACTGCAAACCAGAGCCCAGGGTGAGACTCTGCCCAGGCCACCCCCACCCGTGGTGACAAAGCCCAGAGGGCAGTAAGGTTGAGTCTGTCACTGCAGCTCCTCTCTGTCTTTCCTATTGGCTCCTGCTGTCATCAACCTCTCATGCTGTTTAGATGACAGCACACCCTGCTCCGCGGAGCCGGGCTCTGCAGTGACACCGCTCACCAGACTAGCTGCGCAGACAAGTCTGAGAGAATGGGGCCAGAATGGATGTCCTGTGGGAAGGGCACAGAGCAGTGCACAGGGGTGGGGGGTGTCAGACCCAGGTCCACACCCCAGCTCCCCACGTGCTGTGTGACCTAGTCAAGGCCTTAAAACGGGAGCCTCTGTTTTCCTCCTATAAAATGGGCTAATAGCGCCAGCCCCACAGCATGTGTGAAGGTGCACCGGCTACCGGGTGCTGCCTGGATGAGCCCTATGTGCCGGTTAGCGTGGGCGAGCTTTGAGATTGCTCCAGAACACAGCTCTGAGTCTGCAGCAGTGGGCTGTCCCAGCTTTCTTCCTCCTTGGCCTGCTCTAGGAGGAGCCTAGAGCTTCCCTTCACCATCTTGGAAACAGATTCCTTGTGCAATGTCTGCCCAATTCCATCCCTGCCCCAGGCTGCAGCTTTGGGGCAGGCTTTGTCCGCAAAACTGAGGTTGTCAGTGTGACTCTGGAAAAACGTCAGATGTAGATCACTGGAAACGTTCATATGCACGCTTTTGACTCCAACTGGAGGTGTACTCTCACCTGGGCTCTGCAGCCCTGAGACTGCAGGAGGGAAAGGGCTCTGGTCCTGTGAGGGGTCAAGGGCTGTTGTCCCATGAGGTTAGTCAGGGCAAGGGAGCATCTGAGCTGGGGTGGGGGCAGGGCCCAGAGGGGAGGGCTGACTGCAGCTCTGAGTATGGGGTGTGCTTTGAAGAGCTGCAGAGGGGAGGGGAGGAGGTGTGAGGGTGAGCATTTAATTTTAATCATTAACAGATGTGTTTGTTTTAATGTATATTACATGGAATTGACATCAAATTTATGATATTTATGGGTGTTATTTTTTAAGAAAAGGCTAGATTAAACAAAATGCACCCATTTGAAATTGATTCAAAGAGAAGAGTAAGTAATAGTAACAGGTAGTGCTGGAATCCGGCACCAGGCACAGACAGCTGCATCTGGAAAACAGAGATAAGCCCTTGTCCTTAGAGGGAAGGGGCCGCCTGCTCTGAGCTGGGCACTTGGTGCGCCCAGCAAGCTCTGAAGCCCAAGCACTTCCTTCTTGGCAGTTACAGTTCTGAGTACAACTGTCGCCCAGATCTCTGACCATGTGGCCCAGTGTTTGTGTGAAGGCCTCTGCCTGTAAGGGCCACTACACTCCTTCCACACGGGAATGCTTTTGTGCTGTGGTGGACGGGGAGCCAAGGTCCCTTCTGTCTGAAGAGCACAGCCAAGTGCTCAAAGATCCTCAGCTGGGCATGTAGTCTGGGTGCCCTTGAGACTCAGGGCACAGAGCGACTTAGCAGAGGCCAAGGTGGTGGGTAGAGGAGTGGCCAGGCTTGGATGCTAGCGTGGGCTGTGCCCTCCACTGCAAGTCTGCGCTTGCAGGACCAGGACCAGGGTGCGTGTGCTGTGGCCACTTAGATTTGGCTCTGTCTGGATGGCACAGGGAGTGTGAACCTCAGCTGCTGAGACAGCCATCTCTGTTCCTGCTTACTCCTCCCACTTCCCAGCTCCCCCACCCCCAGAGTCCCTGCGGGGTATGGCCACTCACGTTCATGTCCGAGACAGCCGGGAAGCACCGGCTCGTGGGCCGCTGCTTGATGGTCGCCACCCTTGACTCCACGGCCATGTTCTCGGCAGCTCGAGAGGGCTTGGAGGCTGGGACTATCTCCTCAGGTTTATCTGCAACACAACCATGGGGATTGGAGCAGGCCCCCCACAGTCAGCGGAGACCGATGCTTAGTAAGGAAAAGGAAAAAGTGCAGCGACCACTCAGCATCCGAAATCGTGCAGGTGGGCGTTGGCACCGTGCCCGTGTCTCTCTGCCACAGGCTTCCCACTGGAGCATCATCTCGTTCCCCGGACTTTGCCCTGGGAGGGTGCACATTGACACAGGCAGGGCGGAACCACCCAGCAACTTGGAAGCCTCCTCTGGAAGTCCTCAGCCCATCACGGGTCCTGAAACTTTAGGTTGTCTTTTAGTTGGAATCACTTTGTTCTTAATGGTACTTATTCTTGGTGTAGTGCTCACTAAACCAACTTTTGGAATTTTTTAAGACTCAGAAATGTGGTTCTTTTGCAACCAAATGCAGATGCCAAGATGTGAGGACCCCACACCCAGAGCAGGGCCACCTGGACAGTGCGGGTGTTTAGGAGCCCCCAGAAGTCTGAGCATGTGGTGCACAGGGAGGTCCCCATTTATTTCTCCCAACAGAACATTCCATTTCTTTTTGAAAAAGAAAGCCAAAGCTCAGTTATAAGCGATCTCTAGAAATTAAAAAATAATTTAAAAATAGAAATTTAAAATATTTACTTTTTAAATTGAAAAATTTAAATTGGTGGTGGTGGGTACACATCCCATTTTGGATCCTTGAGGCACAGCCCTTGCCCCCCGGGAGAACACTCTGCTACAAGCCTGGAGCCTTTTCCTAGGCAACCCTAATCCCACTCCTGCGGTCAGTAGCTCCCTGTGAAGTACATGCCGTCGAAAGGGCTCAGACCCTGCGCTGTGGGGCTGGCATGAGAGTCAGGGAACTAATCAGAGCCCAGGGACAGAGGCCCACGTCTTCCAGTTAAAACACAGTGGAAGTCACTTGTAACGGCAGCTTCTCACAAGGACCTGACCCACAGGCAGAGCCCTCCAGAGCCACTGCACTGCTCATTGTCACCCAACACGAAAGCACCAGCTCCTGAGAGGCTGTCCCCCAAGTGGAAGAGCAGGGAAAGGAAGGGAAGGATGGAGCTGGGCCCCCACCACAACCCCTCTACCTCAGAGCAGCTGACACATGCGTAGTCCTGACACTTGAGTAAATGTTTCCATGGTGAATTCCAGGTGAAGGTGCCTGATGCCAGGCCTGTGTTTTAGACCCGGGCTTGGTTTATGCCTGTTCTGGTATGACCCTTGGCCCCAGGGTGGTTTTTACATTTTCAAAGAGTTGTAAAAAGGAAGAGAAGAAAAGGAAGAAGAATGTGCAACAGAGACCACATGGCCTGCGAAGCCCGAACATTTACTACCCGGCCCTTTATGGAAGATGTTTGCCGACCCCTGCTCTGGACTGTTATTGCAGTTTCCTCACCAGCAGGATGTTGAGGAGTCACACAGAGCAAGGAGGCCACCTCTATGCTGCTCTACCGGCCATGACGCTGGGCACCACATCTCAGCACCCGCCCCTGCCACGCACGCTCCACTTGCAGGCCCACTGCTGCTCCCACCTGCTGGCACCTCTCCTGGGACTCCAGGTTCTTTGATTTGGCTGATGCCCCTCCATGGGGGGCATCTTGTCCCCTCTATGGATGGTCAGGCACAGTGAGAAGAAACACCTGACTCTCTCGTTGCACCTGGCAGTGGTACACCCCACCTGCAGCCACCTGTGTTCTTACCTGCATTCAAGGCTTTCATCTCAGCCCTGTGCTACTTGCAGCCTCTTCCTACCTTCTTCCCTTGGCTAGAGTCCCTGTCCCTACCGCTGGGCTATATATACCATAGCCACCTGCCACAATCCCAGCGCTTTGCTTTCTCTAAGGAGCTTTTCTCCTCAGATATCTGGGCTGGGATTGAACTTATTTCTGTGTAGGTTTCTCCAGCCCAGCTGCATCAGCTGGGCCTTGCTCCCCTTTCGCTCAGGTGATGTTTGCGTGACCTGCTTTGGCGAGCTGACTGACCAGCTTGGTCTGTCCCTAGAAGCTGGGCCCCTTGGCAGTGGCTGTTGGCTAAAGTGTGGCTGCTGGTGGCCCCCAGCAAAGGGAGGGTGAGATCTCCCACCAGCCCTAGGGAGCTACAGCCCACAACTGCAGTGAGCTACTCTGGGAACTGCCAGCTCCTCCCCATAGTTGGCCTGGGCCCCTCTTCTGACCCCAGCGGAGGGCATGTGTCAAGTTACGGGAAGAACAGCTGCAGCCCAACAAGACATCTCATGGGGCCATTTCAGATGGCAAGTTCTGTGGGCAGCTGCAGAATGGTGCTGTCCGGTACTGCGCACAGCTGCTGACTGAAGGGAGCGCTCCTGGCCATGCAGGTAAACCAGGGCTGTCCTCTCGCTCATGTGATAGCTAGATTCCGTCGAAATGTGGGGGAGGTCATCAGAGCCAGGAACACTGGGACATCCCTCCTGGGCTAACCTCTATTTTAAGCTCAGAGGGTAAAGGTGGCAGCTGGGGCGCGGGGCAAGGGAAGGTTGTCAGCTTTGAACACTGCTGGAAGTGTCAGACCCGTAAGGCAGAAGGCCACGCCCTGCAGGGAAGGCCCTGGGCATGGGCTAGACACATCAGGGTGAGGGACTCTCGGGTGGAACAGCTCTCCTGTGATTAAGGTTTAAACCAGCCAAATCTTCCAGCAGCTCCTGTTTCTAGGTGGGCCCTTTCAGAAGCCATGAGTCTGTTTCTTTTATATTAACAAACCCCAAAGCTGATGGGCTGGTTCACTTCTAGCCACAGCAGGCTGTGATCTTAGGATCTCAGGGCATGCCCTGGGTGAGGCAGAGGCAGTGTGGTCACTAACAGTGCCTTACCTTGGTGAGACTGTTGAGAACCTGGCTGTAGGGGAGGGATTCTTCCCATTTTGCAGAGAAAAAAATCGAGGGTCTCATGCTTAAAGTCGGGAAACTGTGGGACCAGGTAGGAGCTGTAGCTAGCATTGAGGTCACCCAACCCTTGTTCCTGTCATGCAGATAGGGGTGCCCAGCCCTGGTGGGCAACAGTAGCAGAACACTTATTTGCAAATTTCTAGGGTCACTGTCAGAATGATCTGCCTTGTTTGGCTGACTGAACAGCGAAGGGGAGGGAATGCTGTTCACATCAGAGTCACCCTATCACAGGGGTGGGCCTGGCCATGGTGTTGAAGGTACTTCCCCTGCAGCAGTGGCCACCTTGATCATGGATGTCCTTGTCTCTGTTTTAAACCTTCCCCCTCCTGCCTCTACCCTCAGCACAAATGTTCTTTTGAACCAGACCATGTGAGAGCAACTTGGTTTGTTGGGATGGTAGGGTTGGGGCCACAGTTCCTTTTTAAGTTAGAATTTGTGGTGTTTGTGCAATTCACATGAGAAGAGGGAAATTCCTGTGTGGGTCCCCTCCTGGCCCTTGTCTCTTGGATGCACTGGCCAGTGGGAACCTGGTGGCCTGACTCAGCTCAGCCCCGTCTTTGACGACATCTGCACTGGAACATGAAGGCTTTTAAGAGAAGCCGTAAGACTGCGGCTCGTGCTTCTCATTCTAGGCATCTAAGGATTCTGCTTGATTTATAACAGCCAGGAACTGGATCTCTATTCAGGTACTCAGGATGAAGGGGATTAGGGAATCCAGCCCCCTGCAGTCTTAAAATGAAGTACTTGGTGACTGAAAACAATCCTTAGACATCTGTCAAATCTTAATCTAGTAATGAGCTGATGGAAATGCTCCAGCAGTAACCCTGCTTTTTGATTCTCTAAGCAAACTTACATTCTCTTAAGACGACAGATGTGATGCCATAAATTGCCAACTTCTGGACAGAGGGAAGAGTGTACTTTGGGAGGGGAGCTGGTAGCTTTGTCACCTGCCTGTCACCAGTCACCCAGCCTGTGAACTGACTTCAACAAGAGACCCCCTGCCTCCCCGAGAAAGCAGCACGCCCTTCACCCTCACACTGGAGAAATCCTGCCACCACCCTTCACGCACTCAGCAAATCACAAGGAGTCAACAAACTGTGCAACGAAACCACCCCCCAGCGGCCATGCTGAGGTAAGGTGGACCAGGACTAGTCTCCTGGTCCCTAGGTAGAAAACAGGGTCCCACTGAAGCAACTCTAGGCCCAATATCCTGTGAGTTCCTTCACATGTGGCCACATGCAGGGTGAGCCCAGGTGCTCAGCTGTTTCCCCAGCCACTCAGAACCATCCTGGGGGGAGCAGTCCAGACCAGACCCCCCAGAAATATCCACTGAGACCAGAACTGAGCCACTCAAGCCCTTCAGCTTTCTGGCAATCAGATCTGTGAAACACTTCAGATGAGCAGAGATGCACAGGGACCTGTTAGTGCTGCTGCTGCTCCCTCCCCTGGTGTGAACTTGAACCTGTGGTTTTGCTCACCTCTGGAGGTGCAGCACCACCATGCCCTGTCTCAGGTGAGAGTGAAATGCAGGATTTCCTCTGCAACACCATTTCCAAAAGGCAAACAAGAACATACACAGCACCAGATATTAGAGGACAGAAGCCACACGTGTTAGAAGCAGCGGCTGTCGCCAGCTGGCCAGCCTGTTGGCTTAATCTCCAAAGAGGCAGTGAAGGAGTGGGAAGGATATGTCTGAATGCTGGTGGACTGGTCCTGGCCTGCAAGGGATGAGGTCTGGGTGCAGGCAGAGGAGGCCATAGTCACCCATGTGCCCAGGGCCAGAGGTCTGCCCACCTCTGCCTCCAGGTGGCTTCTGCCTGTGCCCCCACAGCTGTCCTAGGGTAGGGTGCAATCAATAAGTCAGCATATGAGGGTCACTCACCTGGGGCCTGAGCCCAGCATGGTATCTGGGGGCTCAGCAGGAGCTCAGTAAATACTTTAGTCTTCAAGGGGTTTTTAAGACAGAAAAATGAAAACTCGGGATCACTAATCAGGGTGTCGCTTAGGGCAGGGGTAGAGCTGGGATTTGAGCTGTTTCACTATTATATTAATTTCCTAGGGCTGCCAAAACCAATGATGACAAACTGGGTGACTTAAAACAACAGAAATTTGTCCTTTCACATTCTAGAGGCTGGAAGTCCAAGGTCAAGGTATGGGCAGGGCCACAAGCTCTCTGAAGGATCTAGTGTCCTTGCCTCTGCAGCTCCTAGTGGTGGCTAGTAATCCTTGGTGTTCCTTGGCTCGGTCCTTCCTCCTTTTAGGGAGGCCCCTAACCCAGTGTGACCTCATCTTGGTTACCTCTGCAAAGACCTATTTCCAAATAAGATTTCATTCACAGATTCTAGGTGGAGATGAGTTTTCGGAGGACACTTTTCAACCTGGCACAACCATAGTGGCCTGACCTTTCCCACGGCAGCCCTTCTGGAATATGATGGAACCACTCAAGAGGCTGAGCTGGAGCATGCACTGCACAGCTGTGTGCCACACACTTTCCAGGTGTGATCCCATGTGACTGGGAGTGGGGACCAGAAGCACTCCCCTGTGCGGATGAGGCGCTGAGGCTCAGCGCCTGGCTGTGTGCGTGAGGGTGGGGGCCAGGGGCATTTCATCACAAAGTTTTCTCTGCTGTTCAAATGGAATGTGGATATCCACTCTCTGGGCCTCTTGCCTGTCCTCTGGTGGATTCTACCTGGCCGTGCAGACCTTGGCATCTGTTTTCTGATCTACCAGAGGTGCTGCTGGCTGGGGAGGGTGGAGTGGATGGGGCCGGGGTTCAAGCAGGCCCCTGTTGCCCACGGAAGCTCGGCCAGCCTTGAGTCCTGAGCTGTTCTCCCTGACGATAGACTCTTTTCAGCCATCTCTGTTCATGAGACCTTCCTGAAGACACAGAGAGGCTGTTCTGGTGAGCTGGGGTTTGGCCTTGGATTGAAGGGGAGTTCATATAGAAATGTAATCCCATGACTTTTAGAGAGAAGGGGATTCTCTACCCTGGCATCTACCCCATCCTCCATGCAGTGATGGAGCCTAGCAAGCCAGCTGGGAATTCCCATACCCATCGCCCATGTGAGCGTTTGGGATAGAGTGCAGATGTGTCTAAGGCCCCCTCCCACTCCTTGGGCAAAGCAGTCTTGATTGAGAGTGCTTCTTTAATGTTGGGGTATCTGTCTCTAGCAGCCCCACATGTGAGTGGCTACTTGGAAGGGGGCATCTGATTCCTTCTGGGGCCTGCTGTCAGCACTGCTAGTCCTCCCAGCCCTGGAGGGGCAGCTGGAGAGGTGTGGCCAAAGGGCCCACATAGCTCCCTTCCCTCCCCAGCGCCAGGCACTCTTGCTGTGGGATGGCCTATTGGAGAGTAGGGGCTTTCTGGGTGCTAAAGGGAGGCAGCCTCTGTATGTAGGGGCTCCATTGGCTTGCACCCCTGGCCAGGGATTCCCCTGTGGCTCCATCCCCCACAAGGCCTCAGAGCGTAGAGGCCACCTGCCTGAGGCAGGCCCAGCTGTGCCTGAACAGGGTCCCTGCGGGTTTCGTGGTTGTGATGATGTAGACACAGCTCAGGGAAGAAACAGGACACGTAGGGAGGAATCACAAACAGGAACAAAGCAGACGGAAACAGGATGTGTTCCGGGGCTGGGGAAATGGAGGCGACAACACAGGGCTGGCGGCACACTACAGACTCCACGTGGCAGTCACACAGGGGGTTTCTGATCCACAGGTGTGACGGGCAGGGGACTAGACGGACATTTGCTCCTCCCTTACCCTTCTTCCTCCGCACCGAGGCTTGAAAACAGAAAGGAGCGCTGTGAGCCAGTGGATGGCACCCCCACACCCACACGGGGGCTGGCATGGGGGCGGGGCTGCACTGTCTCCAGCAGCCTGGCCCCGGTGGCTCCTTCCCCTGTACCCTGCTGTAAGCCTGCCTGGCGGAGGAGAGGGGGACTCTCACGCCGAAGTGGGACATGGTTTCCACTAGAGCAGTGGGGCTCAGGATAACCCTGCATGGCTGAGCTGGAGGCCCACTTATAAACAAGAGCCTCATGCCGGGCCTCTGGGAAGAGTGAGCCTGACACATGCCATCTCACTTTAGAGAAGAGCAGGTGGCAATCCACACTTCTGTTGCCCATAAGGTTTGGGGCATGTGGAAACTGGGGTCTTCCTTGCAGGTCATGTTTAAACAAGATGAGGTCAAGGCAGGGGCCAGAAAGAGCTTGGGGGGCACCATAGCAGGGCTTCTCTTTTCTAGAAGACCAAGGCCTTGTGCTGATCCTCAGATTCTAGCCCCTGAAGCTGGGAGAGGTGACCCAGCCAGCTTCCTTGCCCTGGGCCAGGGAAGCATGTCCACCTGATCGCCCACAGTGTGCACTAGACCCCTCGGAAGGGTTGCCCCTTGTCCAGAAGAGGAAGGAAGCCCACCAACCCGCCGAGCTTGGGGTTGGTTCTGTGCCCATGTGGGCTGCTTTCAGTGGGGTGGGCATCTCCACCCCCACCAGCTCTGCTTCATAAACATCCTCTTCCCAGAGGATGTTCCTGGGCTCCATGGCAACTCCCTGACAAGGCATTTAACATTGTCTGGGAGGCTCATGCAGCCAACCCCAAAGTCATCCCTCTTTTTAACAGCCAATACGGCCCAGGCGGCTAATAGGCCCCATCTTGTAGCCTGGGCTACCATGACTGAGAGCCAGAGCCCCTCTCTGTTCCTTGCAGACCTTTTAAGAAGGTGCTGGGAGCTTCCTAAGCCTGGTGGGCAGATAGATCTGCCAGGTCTCTGGGGCTGGGGCCTTCTGGTCTGAGGCCCAAGTGGCCACAGGGGGAGCTTGCATAGCCCCTGAGGCTGGTGTCAGTTGGGGTGTCAGGGGGAGCTGCTTACCTTTATCCACTAGTGAGAGGCCCAAAAATGCAAAACAAAACAATGTTAGATAAACAGAAAAGAGGAAAGGCAGACCACCACCCCACAAGGCTCCCGATGGAGAGGCCAAACACAGGGCAGTAGGGCATGCGCTGACACCATTGCTAGGGCAAGCAGGCACAGGAGCACGTGCAGGGAGGGGCACTGGCCACAGCGTGGGTCTGGGGAGGGCTGGACGGGCGACTCTTACCGAGCTCCTCCAGCTCCGAGGTCATGGACTTGGAGCGCAGGGTGAGGGCTGTGGTCGGCGCTCGCTTTGGAGGCGGGGGAGCTTGATGGCAGATGGAGACAGGCGTGAGAGCCTGGCTGCAGCACACCCCCTTCCCACCTTTGTCTCAAGCCCACCCTGGCCCTGGAACCTGCAGTTTTCTGTGGGGAGGCCAGGCAGACACCTCTCTGTGGGCATGTCACATGACAGGTGTTCCTGCAGGCTCAATTTGGGCTGAGGTGATCAGGGACTGTGCAGGTGCCCAGGATGGAGAAGGGTGGGCACTTAGGAGGGCCTGCCGTCTGGCCAGAGGAGGGTGGGGAAGGGACAATGAGTGGGAAGCACAACAGAAGGGACACTGTCCGGCTGTTTGCATGTGCCTGCTGGTGACAGAGGGGGCACAGATGCTTCTGGCAGCCTGTGAGCCCTGGTGGCAAATTCCAGCCCTGGCCCTATGCTCGGGCTCTGAGGTGAGTAGGCTCAGCTAGAGAGAAGGCCCACTGCCCCACAGCTGCCCTTCCCACCTCGGCCAGGTGCGTACCTTTCTTCCTGGCAGTGTCGTCCGGGTCCAGATTCCTGGTCACCGTGACCACTTTAAGGACAAGGTGATTTCCTCCCTGGCGGATCATGTTCACCACCTGCCTGTGGCCAACTTTGACGACATTCTCATTGTTAACCTGTGGGAAGACGGGGAGGGCGGCGTCAGTGAGGGCCAACGGGAGAGAAAGGCAACACGGCACCCACCCAAGGCAGACAGAAGTGTGGTCTCCTAAAAAGAGGGCAAACGCAGGGAAGTGTCATGAGACCAGTCTTTTTGGAAGCAACAGTGCTTTTAAGGAAGCAGAACAAATGCCACTGTGGCTGAGGAGGCCAAGGGAGGCAGAGCTTCCTTGAGCCTGGCCCTTCCTCTGACCCACGGTGGCCTCCACTGAGAGCCCTGCAGCTGCTAGAGTGCACGGACCAGCCCTTATTTAATCTGAGCACTCCTAGGTGCTCACTTATGCCAGCCTAGAGTGATTTTCACGGCCCCAACTACCTGCCAAGAGGTGAGAGGTTCCCAGGGTCAGGCTGCGGGACTCCAGCTTTCCACTCACAGTGAAGAGGAATCACGGCACTGAATCGCTTCTCCCGTATTTTGGGAACACATGTTACACTGACATGGCCCATTTCCCCCCCTGTGCTTGCTCCCTCCTCTCCCACCGGAGACCTGAGAAGGCACGAAAGCCTGGCCTGACAAGGTGCCTGGACAGCTGCCACACGACGGCCTCTGCTGGCGGCTCGTGGCCCCTTTCAGAGTCTGTTACCTCCCCTGCGGCAAACATGCGTGGCACAGAAACAGACTCGAGGTGGCATCCCACAGGCCGGGGCGGGGCTGACCCTCTGCCACGTGCTCTTCTTACTCCCCAAGCAAAGCTTGGCAGCAGACCATTCTCTGCTGCCTGCCCCACACCAGTCCCTGGAGGGTGGGGGACTGGGCAGGTGTTTGGCCCTAGATATGACGTGCCCAACCTGGGGGTAGTTCTTAAACTTTGCTATGAAAGTGCCCAAGCTTGACAGGTGGGCTCTGGCACCTTCATCCCTGTAGCTTCTGAGTGTGAGCGCCAGCCCGAGGGCACCTGTGCCCAGCACATGCTGCCTCTAGCTGGTCGCAGGAAGAATGCGCTTGATGGGACGGGGAAGTTCCCTGTGACTACCCGCACCATCTTTAACAAAACCACCTCGACCGTAAACAGATACGGAGCCTTGAGACCATGCCCCTTGGTGTTCCCAAGCCATCATTTCTGCGGTGGGTTGTTTAAAAACTTTGAACAGAAAAGTTAACAAAGCACCAGTGTGCTGCTTAGTGAACTTTTGCCATCTAATGCCTGTGCAGCCAAGCCTGGCTCCCCGTGCTGAGGCTGGGCACAGGGTGTGCTGGTCTGGTCACCACCGAGATGGCTGCAGAGCTCTGAGGAGCCTGGGGTGGGGCAGCCCCCACTGCTGTGGGACAGCCTGTCCCTGTTAACTGCAGACAGTCTGGTTCTATAAACACCCTTGGTCCCCTTACACGGCCCTGAAAATGTCGTCTCTGGCAGGACCAAGCCCACCCAGTTCAGGGTGGCAGTGGCGGTCACTGCAAAGGGACTCCTGGGGGGCTCTCCCTTTCACTGATTGTCTCGGACTATAATTGGGAAACCAGATGAATTTGGGAAGTAAAGGAACCCGATGGAGGAAGAGAGCAATGAGAGTTTTTTGAGGGCAGAAAACGGGCCAACTCAGCCAGACCCCAGCTCGCTGGACCCTGGCCGCCCTTAATATCAGGCCGTGTTCTCGCTGCCCCTCCAACCGGCACAGCAGAGCAGCGGCTCGCTCATTCACTCACTCATCCAACCAGTATTTTTGTTCTCAGCACCCACTAATGCCAAGCTGTCCCTGCCCTGGGGAGTCCTGACAAACAGGAGGTGAACAAATATAACCTCGGGCGTGCTGAGTGCTGCCTGAGAAGACAGAGGGGAGCAGGAGCAGCAGCTGTGGGGCCTGGCTCACCGGGGAGGTGTGCTTTGGGCCAGTTCCCGAGGCAGAATGGGCAGGCATGAGCAGAGGACAGTGCGATGGCCTGGTGGTAGCCGGGGTAGGAGAGGATGAGGAGTCGGGTTTAGGATGATGGATCACTCTGGGTTGGGGACAGAATCAGTGCTAGGGACAATGGTGTGGTGGAGGTGGTGAGAACAGGAACTACGATGGCATCCCCAGGGCACAAAACAGATGGGGGGCAGGCTGCCTGGGCTCAGACGCCATGAGGCCAGCGCAGAGGCTTTGACAAGACGACATGGCAGCAAAGGGCTTCCAGGTGCCTGTCCCCCAGGCCCCAGAGGGTCAGTCCCTCTCAAGGACACTGCCCTGCTCTGCGATGCCAGGTCCCCAGTGCAGGTGCTGAGGGGACTCCAGTGAAAAAGTGAGTACTGCCGTGTTCATGCTGACCAGCCTCCTGGGGGTGTTTTCTTCATTTCTGGGGGTGTGCTCTCCTTTAGCATCTCCTACCTGAGGTGCTCCAGTCCATCCTTTCTGCAGCAGCTGCTTTTCCATCTAAGCTCCTGGTTAGCAGCGCTGCCTTCATGCCAGCCCTGCAGGCAGCTTTCCATCCCATGCCCTCCTAAGAGAGCCGCCCCCCCCCCCAGCAGACTGCAGTGAACAGCAGGGAGGAAATGATGCTCCGCCCAGCCCCAGAAATGCCACCTGGCTTTCTCTGAAAACTGATGTCTCAGACCATCCACACACATCCCAGAATGTTCCCCCCTCAGTCCCCATCTGCGTAAACCTGAGATTGCCAAGGGCCAAATTCTGCTGCCACGTGGTACAGAATCAACTTTAACTTAGCTGTCACCAAAGAGTATGAGACCTTTACATAAAAGTCCAGAATTTCAGTTTTCATTGAAAAAACCTGACATCCCGGGACCTGGGCCTCCCACTCCCACATGGCAGCCTCCCCCGGCCCTGATGGCACCTTCCCAGCCAGAGGAGCCATTGGATTTGTGACTCCTGCCAGCCACCATGGAAACACAAAATGATGATCGCTGCCTTCGATGCCATCTGCTTTTAGAATTTTGGAAAGGGACAGATTGAACTCTGCACATTGATGGTCTCAAAATCAGTCCAGGGCCATTCGTGAAATTAATTTTGATTTGCTTGGTAAACTGCAGTGACCGTCTGAGCTTCCAGGGTTCAGTCTCCTGTGCCAGAGCTCGGATCACACAGAACATTGACCTTATGCCTGAGGTCTTTCCCCTGCAGAGGGAGAGGAGGGTCTGCGAGGGGCCTGCTGTGGCCTCTCTGACCGTGAGGAGGTGGCATATTGCATGGGCAGAGGCCTGTGGCCACTCTGTCACCACTCTGCAAGTTACCCTGAGCTACAGGTACACACCCAGTGGGTGGACATGGATGTGAGGTCTGGAGAGTCCCTTAGGGTGAACTCCTTGTTTATGCTGGCGAAAGCCAGTAAAAGTAGCTCCTAAATCTCACATTCAATAAAGAAACCTCAGTGTTTCCACCAATGAAAAGCGAGTTCTAGCATCAAGTATGGCGGTGACACGCATTTGTAATTACACTGCAAACACTGTCAAAGCATTAAAAACATCGACTTTCCCAAAGCGATGGGGCTTGTGGAGGCCCTGCAAGTTACTGAAGACCAACGGTGCCTGCAGTGCATGTTTGTGTGGCTTGGGTTTTGCTGCCGGGGCACAGACCACAAGAGCATGCTGCGGGGACCCCCGTCAGATGGACTTCAGGACAGGGAGCCCCTGGTGAAGAATTTGGCTGCGCTGACAGCCTGTGCCTGGCTCTGACCCTGGGCAAGGAGAGCCGAAAGTGCCAGGCTTGGGTTAGGGTGCCTGTGTACTGGTGGAGCCCACACCTGCCTCAGCTGAGCACAGAGACCCCGTCCTGGCCCCAATCTTCCCCCCTGCCTAACACCCCCCCAGCTGCCCTCTGCTCTGCCAGCGCATGTGCGCTCTCCATGTCCCCGGACACTCTTGTTCTAAACTGTGTCCCTCCCAAACTCACATGTTGGAGTCCTAACTCCCAGTGCCTCAAAGTGTCACCTTATTTGGAAAGAGGGTCTTTGCAGACAGTCAAGGCCATTTGGGTGGGCCCTAACCCAGCTGACTGGGGTCCTCCTCAAAAGGGGAAGTTTGGACACAGACGTGCACGGGGGGAGGATGCCACGTGAAGATGAAGGCGGAGACAGGGGTGAGGCTTCTGTAAGCCAAGACAAGCTAAACAAGCCCTGGCAGCAGGAGGAGGCCTGGAATAGTGTCTCTCTCTCAGTCTCAGTGGGAACCTACCCTGCCACCGCCCTGATCATGGCCTTCCAGCCTATGGGGTTGTGAGAGAAGTCCTGTCTGCAGTTGAAGCTGCTATCTGTGGCATTAGTCACAGGGCCAGGGCCGCGCCAGCTTCCATGCTGAGATCTGTGCTCCCCTGGGCCACGCGGCTGCACAAATCGCCAGCATCTGCCTGATGTGAACAGACACTCACCAGGCCTGAGCCTCGCCTCCTTATCCCATGACCTCCCCCTGAGGCCCAGTGTGGGGACACTGGCTGTTGGCCTTGAGCAAAGATGGCCTGAGTCCTGTTCAGCCTGTGAGGAGGGCTCTAAACCTGGAGCTCTGTGCTCAGGGCTTCCACGCGGGCACTCCGAGCATGGGGGTGGCAGCAACAGAGCAGAATGGACAGGTCCCTGGCACTGTCCACCTCCGGGGGGGTGCCCTGTGCCCAATGTTTAGTTTCATGTTTTAAGCATTGGTTTAGTTTTCAAATCTCCGCTGCTCTTTCCGCACAAGCCATTCCCTCCGCTCCCTCGCTCCCTCCTTATCTTTCAGTGTAGACGCCGCGCACCTCGCCGGCCACTGGAAGCCGGGAACTTGCAATGGGCTGAATGTTTGTGTCCCCCAAATCCGTGTGTTGAAACCCTGACACCCAGTGTGATAGTGTCAGGAGGTGGGGCCTTTGGAAAGTGACTAGGTTATGGGGACGGAGCTCCCATGAAGGGGATTGGTGCCCTTTTAGATAGAAGGGACCCCAGAGACTCCTCACCCCTTCTGTCATGTGAGGGAACAGTGAGAAGATGGCTGTCTGTGAAACAGGAAGCTGGCCAGTGCCATGATCTTGGACTTCCAGCCTCCAGAACTAGGAGAAATAAATGTTCAAGCCACCTGGTCTCGGGTATTGTTATAGCAGCCCAAATGGACTAAGACGTAACTCAAGGGACAAACCATAGCTGGGCTCACTTATCCAGGAGTCTGGTCACCGCCCTTGGGGACTGGTCCCCTACTTCCTGGCCTCTGTAGGTACATAGCTGCTCTGGGCTTGAGCTGGGGGAAGGAGGAAGTATTTTGGTCAGTGGTGACCCAGGAGTGACTGGTTTTGGTTAAAGGGAAGCTGAAAGGCAGGGGTCGAGGAGCAGACCCTTGGGCCACAGTCCAGAGAGGCAGACACAGCTCCGGCCAGCAAAGACCCCAACCCTAGCTGCTGTCCAGCCCAGGGCCAGGGCCAGGGCCGTGGCTGGGGCCTCCTGGGGTGGGGGCAGGTTGTGAGTGGGACCTTGGAGGGTGGGGGAACATTGCCATCAGAAGATGACTGCAGGGGCCCTGGG
Source organism: Microcebus murinus (assembly GCF_040939455.1). Classification (NCBI taxonomy): domain Eukaryota; kingdom Metazoa; phylum Chordata; class Mammalia; order Primates; family Cheirogaleidae; genus Microcebus; species Microcebus murinus. The sequence continues at coordinate 10,199,656 of NC_134107.1, forward strand.
AGGGAACAGACTGCAGGCAGGAGCTCACAGGCCTCCCTCGGTTGTCCTGTACAGAACTTCTGTCCCTCCCTCACCCCACAGGGGTCCTGTCCCTTGTAGTGGAGCCCTTACTAAAATGTGAAGTCCCTGAGAACAAACTGTCTTTTCAGCCTCCCACCCCCTTCTGCCGCAGGACTCAGCTCTGCGTGAGGCTCCGGATGCTGGCCCTTCCTCCTCCTCCCGCCTTTGTCCAGGGGCTGAGTGACCTGCCCAGCAGGGTCTATGTCACTTGTCTTCTTCCATCTTTAGTGTCTCTAGGGCACACAAGTCGGAGCCCGCCCTCCAGCTGCCTTCCCCTCCCCTGGCGAGGATGAAGCGTCAGCCCCTTTTCTGGACAGAAGGACGGGTTTCTCAAGCTGCCTCAGAGCCAGCTGACCACAGAGGCTGCTCCATCCTCCCGTCAACCACACCAGTCTTAAATTCTCATCCTGTTCTGTGAAATAAATAAGGTTTGGATGACGTCCTTCCCAAGAAGACGGTATGTCACAGACCAAGGTCATAGCTGTGGGCTGCGTGGCTTTGGGTTCCTGGATCTGCTACCAGTGTGCAGGTGAGCACTTTATCCGTGAGGCACGAGGATGCCAACCAGAGTGTGCCCCAACGCCTATATAGACACTCCCGCGAGAGGAGCTGGGCAAAGGCACGTGAGTGGCGATACAGTTCATCGTGGAATTAACCGGCAAGACCAGCACTGACCAACGCAGGACTGGGAGATTCAGATACATTCCCCTTCCTGGTACAGCAGGGACTGAAGAACAAAGTGCCTTAGAATCCTTGGAATCTCTCAGCCTTTAAACAAACCTAAAATCAGTTTAACCTGCAATGGGACTTTGGAACCAACTACAGTCCTTACAGCAGATGCTACAAATTGTTCATGTGGTGTGGCCGCAACTCCAGAATAGCTGAAATGCTTGCTGTTTCCTCATATGCTCAGGCTGGCGTCTTGAACCTTCCTGGGGTTTCGGTGCCCCCTAAAAAGCCTGGACCTGTGACTCTGGCATGCTGCCACCAGGGGGAGGCACTTGGTCACTTGGTGAACGAGGCTCAGGTAAGGTAAGGACCAAGGCGCCTAGGGATTACCACCGTGGAGTAGAGAGAAAACTGCTCGCAAATCACAGATTTAGTTAACTGCAAAAAACAGTAACATGCTTTCCATGCACTGTCCTTACGTACAGACGTGGAGATATTTATAGCAGGAGTGACTCACAGCCCCATCCAGGTAGATGGCAAGAACCCAAGCCTGGCACCAGCCGCAGTTCAGGGAACTTGTGTGAAGAGTGGGGACACATGCCTGCCTTTGTAAACCATTCTCTCCTTCCGCTTTAATTATTTAAAATATCAAAATTGTACATGCACATAATTTAAAGAAACAGTTCTACAAGCCTTGTTACAACAGTACCTCCCAACCCCCAGCCCACTTCTCACTCTCAAAGCCTTCAGTAGATTATTTTTATATTTATCACTCCATCTTAAACACCTGTCTGTTGCTGCCTTGCTGTTTACATGGGATTATCTGCTGACATACACCACTGTGGGAGATGATTTGGAGCTTAGGGTTTCTCAACAGTGGCATCACTGTGACTTTGGACCAATTAATTCCTTGCTATGGGTGTGCACTGTAGGGCATTCAGCAGTATACCTGAGTTCTACCTACTAGAGGCCAGCAACGGTCCCTGCCCCCACGTGTGACAGCCAAGAACGTTTCCAGACATTGGCTAGTGTCGTGTGGAAGATGCCTTCCGTTGAGAACCACCAATGCAGTTCTTTTTCCTTTATCTGGCCCCTCTGTTTTCCCAGTACCACCACCATCCAGATATGTCAAAGTCTTAACTAGATCAACATTTGGGATTTACATTTTGACTAAGCAGTAGTTCCTCATAGCTAAAAGTATACAGTATACTATGATTACTTTGTCGTTTCCTGTATGTTTTGTTTTCTCTGGAGCAATATAATTTTGTTTGTTAATTTTCTATGTACTTAACAGTAATTCAAATCCAAACACTTTCCTAATTACACAAATCTCTTTTCAAAATCTTCCAATACTTTAAGTATTTTGTCTTCTTGAGGAAATCCTTCCTGAAGACTTTCCTGAAGATCTGCTCTGAACAATCCGATTCAGTGTTTTCCCCTGCTGTCCCCATTACGGCTATGCTCAGGATTCCTTTGATTCTCTCTTGTGTTAGGTCTCCTGAATCCCAGACTTTGTGTATGTATTCGTTTATTTGTTTAAGACCTTATTTTTGGTAGAAGACATCTTCAAGACTCCTTCCCAATAAAAGGAGTCTGGAGATACATAGCCTATTTGAAAATGGCTTTACCTGCACACTTTATGGGTAGTTTGTTTGGGTATAACATTTGGGATTGGAGGGTAAGATAAAATAAGCTTCTAAGATTAACCCTTCTGTAGGGAACAGCTATAAAGTCTGGACAAAATACAATCCCTACCCCAAAATGCAAACACATTCTCTGAAGGCTTTAGAGAGTGAACAAAGGCAGGCGGATTCTGAATGGGAGTTGAAAATTAGAAGCTTTGGGCCATAGACACAGTGTGGAGTGAGCCACGTGCAGCTCCTGCAGAAAACTGCAGCCTGTCTGGCTTAGGAAATCAGAGGACACAGCTGCCTAAGTGAGGGGAGAATTCCAGAAGAGAGAGAGAGAGCCAGAGAAGGGTAGTTCCATGAACTGTGTGTAAACTTTTCCCATGTCTCTGGTTGGTGTATGAACTGTGCATACGTAGGACAGACTCAAAGAAGCTTGCAGATAAGGCTAAAGCACCTGAACTGAAGTTTGAGCTGCTGCCACTGCAGGCTACAGAGTCTGCAATTTGAGTCTAACCAAGCTAGTTATCAGCTAAACCAAAAACATCAACACTCATCAAAGGAATGTGACAGAATCCAGAGTTGCCACAGCATAACATTCACAGTATTTGAATACACTTCAAACCTACTGAATAAACCCAAAGATTACCTGGATGTTGGAATTATCAGACAAGGACTTTAAAGCAGCTATTATAACAATACTCGATTAGGTAAAGGGAAAGATACTCATAATGAATGAAAGATAGGAAATCTCAGCAAAGAAATTAAAAGAGATTACATGGAATTATTAGAACTAAGAAATACAATATCTGAAATTAAAAAATGCATTGGGTAGGCTTAAAGAAGAATGGATATGGCAGAGCTCAGAGCCAGTGAACTTGAAGTTACAACAATAGAACTAATCCAATAAGGGCCTGGTGCAGTGGCTCACGCCTATAATCCCAGCACTCTGGGAGCTGGAGGTGGGAGGACTGCTTGAGCTCAGGGGTTCCAGACAAGCCTGAACAAGAGCAAGACCCTGTCTCTACTAAAAATAGAAACAATTAGCTGGGTGTGGTGGTGTGTGCCTGTAGTCTCGGCTACTAGGGAGGCTGAGGCAGGAGGATCGCTTGAGCCCAGAAGTTGGAGGTTTCAGTGACCTAAGCTGACACCACTGTACTGTAGCCAGGGTGACAGAGTAAGGCTTTGTTTTTAAAAAAAACTACATCAGTATGAAGGGGAGAGAGAGAGAGAGCGCGCGCACACGCATGCATGCATGAAAGAGATTAAGATTGATTTTAAAAAGAGAACAGGGTCTTAAGGACTTTACCAGACAATATCACAAGGTTTAAGAAGGGGAGAAAATTAGAGTCAAAGAGAGAGAGAAATGGGTCAGAAAAAATATTTGAAAAATGATAGCCAAGAACTTCCCTAATTTGGTGGAAGACATAAATTTACAGATTCAAGAAGCTCAGTGAATCCCAAACGGGATAAATACAAAGAAAATCACGGGCACATTATAGTTAATCTTATAAAAGCCAAAGACAAGGAGGTCGGAATCTTAAGCCAGAGAAAGGTGACACATTATTTGTAGAAGAACAATGATTTGAATAACTGGACTTTGCATCAGAAAGTCTGGAGGACTTTATCTTGAAGAAGATACTGGAGCAACATCTTTAACATGTGAAAGTAAAAGAACTGTCAACTAGAATTCTGTATCTGGTGAAGATAACTTTAAAGAATGAAGGCAAAATAAAGACCTTTACGGATAAATGAAAACCACATTATCTGTTGTCAGCAGACCTGTACTATGGGAAATGCTAAAAGAAGTTCTTCCAAATGAAGGAAAAGGATACTAGATCTTTGGAAGGCATGAAGGGTATCAGAAAAGGTAAATACCTGGGTAAAATAGAAAAAGATTAGTTTCCATTTTTAAAAACAGATATGACTATTTGAGGTAAAATAACACTTTTTTTGAGTTAATAAGCATATAGATATATAATACATATGACAATTATAAAGTCAGGCAAGAGTGAAGAAGATATACCTATAGGGTTGCCAGGTTTTTATATTTGCTGTGAAGTGTGAAATACAAACTCTAAGTAGACTGTTAAGGATGTATCCTGTTATCCTAGAGCCACCAGTGAAAGAATGTAAAGAGTGTGTACAGCTAAAAGCCAACAGATGAATTAAAATGGAGTTCTAAGAATAGTCAAATAATCCAAAGTAAGGCAGAAAAAGGGAGAAAGGAAGAAAACAATCAGGAAATAAACAGAAAACAAACTCGTAAACCTAGATTGAACATCAATAATCATATTAAATGTTAATGGAATAAAACTCTAATTAAAAAGCAGATCTTACAAAATTAGATTAAAAAGAAGACCTATACATGCTGTCCATGCCCTTTCAATACAAGGGCACTGAGAGATTGACAGTCAATAAAATAGAAGAAAATAGCCCCTGGGTGAAGTGGCTATGTTAACATCAGACAAAATAGACTTCAACCACTAGAAAAACAGTTTGACAATTCCTCAAAATGTTAAACATAGAGCTACCATATGACCCAGAAATTCCACTCCCAACTATATACCCAAGAGCACTGAAAGCATATGTCTCCATAAAAACCTACGCACAAAAGTTCACAGCAGCTTTATTCATTCATCCAGCCAAAAAGCAGGGCGAATTGATGGGGAATGACTGCCAGTGGACGCGAGACTTCAGGGGGTGGTATTAAATACATATTTACTAAGTGAAAGAGGCCAATCCGAAAGGCTAAAGACCGTGTGATTACAGCTACATGACATTCTGGAAAAGGCCAAGCTATGCGGACAGTGAAAACATCAGTGGTTGCGGGGGGTGCAGGGGGAGGGAAGGAGAGGAGAGTAGATGGAAGGCAGAGGATTTTTAGTGTTGTGACACTGTTCTGTCTGATACTACAGTGGTGGGTACAGGATGTTGTATATCCACCATTTGTCTTGGCAAAACCCACAGAATGCACAACACGAAGAGTGAACTGTAATGCAAACTAGGGCCTTTTCCTAACATTGGCTTATCGGTCATTAACATTTGCAGCACACTAAAGCAAGATATTAATCAGGGGAAGTGGGGAGGTCGGTAAGGGAATGTATGGGAACTCTGTACTTTCCATTTCAATTTTTTCTATAAAACTGCTTAAAAAATAAAGTCTACTAGTTAAAAAGGTCATTTGTATAGCTTTTTATTATAGAAAAAGTCCAACGTTGCACAAACGCAGAGAGCTTTGGGAAGCAGGGCAGTCTCAGGCAGCGTCAGCGATTACTAATGCGCAGTCCTGCTTCCTTCCCACCCGCCCTGCCCCCGAAGGAAGCCAGGTATCTCCCTGCATTACCTGAAAACAGTTCACGTGCTTTTTATTAAAAGACAAAGACTCTTATTAAAAACAAACACGATACCGTTATCACACCTAAAGTAACTCTAAATTCCTTGTACCACCAAAGACCTCGCTGCAGATTTATTTACCTGCCTGTCCCCAAGTTCACAGCTGGTTTATTTGAATCCTGAGCAGAACGAGATCCACACATTGCATCTGGCTGGCTCATCTCTTCTATAGGCTTTACCTAGTCCTCTTTTATCCCTTCGCAGTTCTTGTGCTGAAGACACTAAGTCGTGTGTATCCCTGTGGTACCACTTAACAGTGTGCCTCAGTTCTCTGTTATCATTAACTGGTGGCGGGAGACTTCATGGGCAGTGCTGGACCCCCACGCCGGAGCCCCTGGACGTCTGGGTCTTGCTGTGACACGATGACGTGATGCCAGCCTCACCCATTCCCCACTAGCCCGTCCCTATTGTGTTCAGCAGCTACTGGCAAATGGTCACTGCCTAGATCTTTCCCCATTGGGGGCTGCAAAGGGTGACAGTCTACTTCTACTGTTCCTTCTCCACACACCAGTTGGGATAATTTTTAAAGAGAAACTTTCTCTCTTGGCTGTTTGATTACAGGCTGTATGAGAAGGCTTTCTTTTTACCAGTTTTCAGATGAACGAATGGGCTCCTTCAAAAGTGACCAGTTCTTTAAAAAGTGTCACTGTGAACTCAGGGATATTTAAAAAAAAACATATTTGATAACTTTGAATGCACTGTAATTACTATTCTTACAGAAACATCGTGAAGCCAGTGCAGGGAGTTTCCACGCAGTCCAGACTGTTCCGTGTTATTAATATCTTACATCAGCACGGTATGTTTGTCACAGTTAATGAACCAGCATTGATACGGTAACTAAAGCCCAATTTTTATTCAGATTTCTTTAATATTTACCCAGCGTCCATGTTCTATCCCACGATCGCATCCAGAAGCCCATGTGACATTAGTCATCATGTCTCCTTGGGCTCCTCTTGGCTGTGATGGTTTCTCAGACTTTCTTTGGTTTTGATGACCTGACAGTTTTGACTGCTGGTCGGGTATTCTGTGCTGTCCCTCAGCTGGGATTTTTTCTCATGGTCAGACTCGGGTATGGGTTTGGGAGGAAGACGATGGAGGCCAAGCGCTATTCTCATCGTGTCACCTCAAGGGCAACTGCTATCGACGTAACTCAGGGCTGCTGGTGTTGGCCCTGGTTGGCGGGTTGAGGCTGGGCTTGTCAGGTTCCTCCACCATAAAGTTACTCTTTTTTCCCTCCTTTCCACACTGTGCTTCTCGAAAGAAGTCAGAGTGCGCAGCCCACACTTAAGGAGCGGGGAGCTCTGTGCTGCCTCCTTAAGGACAGAGTATCTGTATAAACTTTAGGCATTCTGCAGGGGACATTTGTCTTTTCTCCTCCTTTATTTATTCAGCTGTTTATATCAGTATGGACTCATGGATATTATTTTGTACTCTGAATTATAACCTAATACTACTTATTTTGTTGCTCCAATTGTTCCAGCTTCAGCCTCTGGGAGCTCTTGTGTCCCTGGGAATGGCTCCAGCCTTCTGTGTTTTGACCACTTCCTTCCTGCTCTATAAGATGCTGCAAGCTACTATTTTGCTTCTGTTCTTTCAAATCCTGCATTTGTGTGGTATTTGCTCAGTGGGCCTCTTCACCTGGTTCCTGAGCCCTTCGCATATGACTTGTATCTTCAATAACTTCCTTGCTTTCAGGTGTGACAAAATAGTCCAGATTCTTCATGAGTTTATGCTGATAGTTTTAATGAAATTTAGGAAGCTAAGGTTTTTACTGCTTTGCTTTTATATTTGTGTCTTTTTCTCTTCACTAAAAATATGGGTTCATAGTGACTAAGGTACTGACTTAGTTGCCCTATTATCTGTTAATCCATCACCTATTAGTCCATCATTAGATCGTTTCAGACTAATAAAACCAACTTCGCTACTAACAGTATGATCACTGAACAGAACTTAAGATTTCTTTGTAGTTTGCAATGATACACTAATTGTCACTTGAAATAATTTCTATTTGTTACTGCCATTAATTTAACTAATGCTCATTTATACAATTTTGTTTTGGATTCTCAAAGATTTTTATAATTTTGACTTAATTATGTTTTACGATTGTGTGGCAGACTTACTCAATTTTACAATCTAATCTACAAAATAGTTTGTGTTCAGAAAAATCTACTTTTTCTTCTTGTATCTTGTACCCCAAGGCAACATTAAATTAAAAAAATATATTTTGGTGGATTATCTTTTTATTAAAAAGAAGAAATGAGCAAATACCTGTGTGCTCATGTGTGCAAGTGTCTGTGTGTATGTGTGCACATGTGTGTATGTGTGTGTCCTCTCCTCACTTTGGGTAAACAGCAGGCTGCTGGTCACAGTCTTTCGTCCTTGCCTTTCCTACCTAACAACACATCCTGCAGGCAGTGCCGTGGCAGCACACGGAGATGTCCTCTGGCCTGACTGCAGCCGCATGTCCTCTGCAGTGAGCTGTTCCGTGGTGTATTCAGCCAGTCTCTTACTGGTGGATCTGGTTGTTTTAGTCTTTTGCTGTCACAAACAGCTGACATGAACAGTCACGTGCATGCACGTTTTCCCAATTTTCTCAGTGTATCTCTGGGATATGCTCACAAAAGCGGGTTGCAAGCTCATGGCTTCTAATCCAGGTTTTCTGCCAGCTCTGCATTCCCGGGGCCCAGGTTTCTGCCGCCTCCAGGGGTGGCTGGCGCCGCAGCCCGCTGCAGTTCTACACGTGGCTCCGACTCCACTCGCTTCCCCACAGAAGCCCAGGACCCAGCTTTCAGGGGCCCCACATGATAACTTGCCATGTGGCTTCCAAAATAGTGCTGCCGCCATGTCTGTTTGTCCCTGTTCTCTGTCACTGATGGTCCACACCTCTTCCAAGATGGCCTTGCTGCTGTGTCAATGGGCTCCAGGAGAAAGCCAGGCTGAGTGCAAGTCTAAAGCTGCTTTTACTGGACGTCTCTAATGAAATCTCTAAAAACTCCTTTATTCTTGGAAAAGGTGCACAGGGGACACAGTTCTAAAGGCACAAGAAGGCACCAAATGGGTGGGCCCCAACCATGGTTGTCTAGGCATCGCTGCCCTCCCCCGGGGCAGCCACTCTTAGCAGTTTCTTGGGTACTCTTTTGGAGTTGTGTGAACATACGCAGGCATAGGGGTTGTAATTAATTCTTAGCTCGTCTCTAATCATGGTTTATTCAATAAGATCTTATTTCCTCCGCTTATTAGAAAGCCCTCTGAACGCATCCCTATGCCATCTCTCATCCTACCTAGGGACTCTGAGTCCTCCAGACCTGGGTCTTTGAAAGCCCCTCACCGGGCGCCAGCCCCAGGGCTGTGCCTAGCCTCAGACATGGGGTGGCTGCCACCTGCTCACACTGTCGACGTTTTTTCAAGGACGCTTTTAGCCTGCTCTCACCATCCATTCAGAGCATGTCTTAGTCCCTCAGCTACTACAGCTGTTGGAGGGGAGAAAGGACAGAAGGAGGGGGAAGCAGCAAGAGAAAGGCGCAGTCCCCACCTCCAACCAGGTGGCACCATTCCTGAGGCTCCTGCAAAAGTAGAAAAGCCGCCCCCGGGCTGGCCAGGCGCTTGGGCCCCTAAATACTGCAGTTCCTCTCTTAGCAGCCACCGTTGCCCCTGGCAACGGGTGGCAGTGGGCAGGCTGCCTTCACGCAGAGACCTCCCTCCAGACCCGCAGCGACAATCCACGCCCCCCTGTAAGTGTTTGCACACCACACTGCGAGGCTTCAGGCAGAGGGTGCCTTGCACCAGGCAAGCCTGCGGGCCCACCCCTGCAGCCCCGCGTGGGTGTGGGGGGCTGCTGCTTTCTTCCTGCCTCTTCCTGAGCGGCGAGGCGCGTGAGCAGCACAGTGGGGTGTGCTGCTGTGTTCGCCTAGGCCAGCTCTGCTGTGTGCCTGGCGGGGGCCTCTCCTGCCCTGGGCTCCAGGAGGGGGCTGGCCTTACCCCTCAGCATGTGTCTTGTTACAAATGCAGATTCCTGGCCCCATACAACAGCAGGTGCTGCATAAATGCTGCTGAACAGTTCACTTTGGAACCGTGGCAAACATGGGGAGCGGGCTGGGAATGCCTGGGTTCAAGTCTCGGCTCCTGTTTCCCAAGTAAGTTTGTGACCTTAGAGTGGGGCTCCGGGACTCAGCAGCTCTGTCTGCACCACAGAGACGAGGGGCCCATGGTGTCTCTGTGAGGTGAGGACAGGTGGGTGCCGTTGATGGGGGCAAAGCCAGAGGCACCCGATGGCCCCCGCCGGGCGGATGCTGGGCACGCAGGTGGGCGCCTCTGATTGGAACGGGCGTGTCTCTGGTCACTCCTCCCAGGTCCCCTCTGCGGCAGCTGGTGCTGTAAGGGCAGGACGTCACTATTCCTGTGTCAGCAGAGCTCTCCAGCTGGGACTGAGCTGCGCAGGACTCGGGGGCTTTGGGGGCTCTCAGCCATTACCTTGTAGTTCTCCAGATGAGCTTCCATCATTTCCATTCAAAGCAGTGCAAGAGCGTCACACAGAGGCCGAGTCGGAAAGCCAGGGTGACTTTATATTGCAGCATCCCTCGTCCCCGCATTTCCCAGAGCTGTCCGCCCTCCCCAGCGCCCCCGCTCGGCATGGCCACTGCGGGCTGGTTCCGAGGCCCCAGGGGAGGGCTTAGGCCCCAGGCTTAGTACTTGGAGTCCTGCAGGGGCCTGGCCATGTTTGCAGTGTGGCTAGCAACACAATACTGGAGCTGATGATAACTGAGTACCAGTGTTGTGGCTGTCCCTGTGCTACGGACCTTAAACGTGATTGTGTCATTAAGTCCTCACATGCACCCTGTGAACGAGATGGCGAGTGTGTCCCGTTTAACAGACGAGAGATTGGAGTCAGAGTGGGAGCCCTGGAACACCCCCCGCCACCAGCAGAGTCAGCCAGAAGCCATCCTGCACCCTGGGGCAGTGCAGAGGTGAATGCCCCAGTAGAGACTGGAAAGAACAGGGCAGTTGCGTCTGTCACGTCCCTGCTTACCTCACCCGTCTACACAGCACGGGATCGCACAGCTGCTGGAGAATGGTGTGGACCATCCTGAGCTTAATCAGGTGGTGACACCAATTGCAGCTGCTGTTCCTGATGCAGCAAGCTGGCACCACCCCGGACAGCTGGCAAGCAGCGACGGCCTCGCTAATTCCTCCTCCCCAAACTGGTCTTCAGGAGGAGTTTGGGGAAGAGGAGGGGCCTCTGGCGGGGCCAACAGGACACACACACACTCTGCCTTGGAGCCCTGGTGGGCCTACTGCTCTCTGCCGTCGCAGGCCCTCAGAGGGCCTCCTCAACTTGGCATTCCAGAAAACGTCACGCCGGGCACTACGTGATGACGTTACGGAATTGTGTATGATGAGCAGGGAGGGCAAGTGCTTCAGATGCCTTCTATGAAAACTGCAGGGGGAGAGCGACACCTCGTAAAAACGCAGGGACCCCCAGGTCAGTGACGTGCCAGGGGCCTCAGTGGCCTGGAATGTGTAAAGACAGCCCCTCCGAGGTGAAGACAAGTTGCTTCCTCTCATACCACCTCACGCACACTCTTGCTCACACACCCCTCTGGGCGTGATACTTGGTGGCCTTTCTGGAATGCAGGCCACACTCGAGCATTTCCCCACCCATCTACAAAGTCCTCTGCAAGGCTGCCTGCTCTGAGTGGGGACCAGAGCAGGAGGCAGGTTCCAGCTGCAGTACGGATCCCTCCGCCACTAGGCCTTGTGGTCTGGAAGATTCAGTGATGCTTACAGTGTCGTGCAATAGGGGCGCGGCATGGAGCCTCTGGCCAGCACTGGCGGGAGAGTCCCAGTGTGGACCTCTAGGGTTTGGGAGCACACCTAGGTCCTTCTCTGCAGACGGCTGTCCTCTTTCTGCAAAACACCCCCGGCTTGCTCCTGGGCCTTGAGCAGTGTACAACCTGCCTGAGACTCGCCTGGCAAGGTGGCCGCAAGCGTTTTCTCATACTGCTTTTGTTAGCTTTGTATACCCGCCCCCAAATCAGCCAAGGAACTCTCTGTGGATGGGAACCCCTGCTCCGACAGCTGAGGCCAGCAGCCCCCAGCTACTAGGACAGCCCACTCCCCCTTCTGCAGACCCCGCTGGCAGGACGTGGTGGTTTCCTTGGTTTTCTTCCTGCCTTCTGCCTGGAGCATCAGACAGACTAAGAGAGGGGCAAGTGAAACAGCATTTGGAAATGAGCCTCGAGGAAGGGGCAAAAACAGGCTTGTTTCATGGAAACAGAGGGGTTGGCAGCAACAGAGCAAGAGCGGACAAGTCCCTGGCGCTGTGCACCTCCAGGGAGGTGACCTGCTTCCAGGTGAGCACTCATGCCAGGTAGCCACACTTGCCTCGGCGTGACGCAGAGCAGCCCATCTGGGAGCCCTGCACGTCAGACCACCCCAGGTCCTTTGGTTCTGTGGGGGTGGGCTGTTGATGAGGGACACACTGTTGCCCTGGAGCTGGCTGTGGCCTCCTGGGGAGGCCTGGCCCTCAGAGACCAGCTGGCCGGGGCCTGCACAGTGTGGGGGCCCAGGCGGGACCGGGTCCCTCCAAGAGGAGCCAAGCAGGTGCTATAGGTGAGCGCAGCTCGGGGCTGGGGGTGGCTGGTGCTGCGTGGGGCCCTGGGCAGCACAACAGCCCCCCATGTCGGTGGCCGCTCTGTCTGGTGGCCTGGATCCCCAGGAGTGGGGAACATGCTCCTGAGCTGGGGTCGAGCTGAGGTGCCTGCCTTCCCGTGGACAGAGGGAAGCCGGGCCTTGCAGAACCCAGTCCAGGCTTCTCCCCGTGCTGGTGCGACTGTGACGGAGGCGTGGGACGCCAAGGCGATGTGAGCCCATGTCAGGGCCGGACGTGTGAAGGCCAGGCCCCCAGGCTCCCCGTAGATGAGGCGGCTGTGGGCTGGCCCAGGCACGGTGCGGGCTGACCGCACGTCGGCTCTTTCTCAGCCTTCGCCCTCCGCAGCTGATCGCGCAGGACAGCAACAGGTGCGAGGCTCAGCGGGTCGTCCAGCCCCCCGCCAGGCAGTGCTGTGTGTGGGTGTGGGTCTTCCTGCTCCCCCAACCTGGAATACCCTTACACAAATGCCAGCCGCTCCCTGGCCCTCCCGTGGGGACTGTTTCCTGAGCGCTGTGTCCCCAGTGAGCCCACCGGGACCTGCCAGCCCCTGCACCCGCTCTGTTTGGCTGTCCCCTCGGGCAACTCCCTCTCAGAGATGTGACAACTGCCCAGGTCTCCTCAGCTGCAGACCAGAAACTCCCAGGTCCCCAATGCTACCCACGTGCTGACATCCCAGACCCCTCCTCATGCCACCCCTCCTCTGATCTGGCCTTGGCCCCTCTGCATCCCACTGGTGTCCCAGCCCCGGTGTGGCTCTGCTCCCACAGCCACCGTCTGGGCAGGCGCCGTGCAGGGAGAGAGACCACAGAGCCTTGGTCCTGGACACAAGCAGCCCCCTTCATTGACCAAACCCTCCAGAACATTCCACCTGGGGTTACCCCTGCCCCCACCCCAGGACCCCCAACATAAAGCCCACTCCGGGCTTCTGCTGACCCATCTTGGAGATGGGCTGGTGGCGACCCTGGCCCCGTCCCTGTGGGGCAGAGCCTGCAGCTGCCTGGGGATCATTCTGGAAAGTGCCCCAGTCCCAGCTTCCCAGTGGGCCCTAGGGAGCCACGTGGGCTCAGGTGGGGCCCGATTCCAGTCGGGGAATCCTAAAGTGGTTTGACTTCCTGGTGTGTTTAAAATAATCATTTTGCTCTTCACTCAGAAGGGCAATTGCTAAAAAAGGGCCTCCAACAGCCCGGAGACGGCGCTAATGCATATAATTAGCCAGCCTGGGCCTGCGGAGGCGCCTCCTCACTGGGCCCCCCATGGCGGCGTGGAAGCAGCGGCCCCCAGTCCCCTACCATTCCCGAGGCTGGGGACACAGTGACTCAGACTCAGAGATCGTGGAGAAGGCCCCTCTGACAAATCAACGGGCTGTGCTGCTGGGGGCAGGGGGCAGCTGGGGACAGTGGCTGACCAGGGCAAAGGGCAGAGCGGAGGCTGCAGGGCCAGGGCCAGGCAGCCGGTCCTGGGGTCAGGAAGAGTGACGGCCAAGAGCTCGGGTCACGTCTGCGCTCTACCCGCAAGTGTCCTGGGCATCGCCTCCCAGCCTCAGTGTCTCTCTGCAAAACGGGATAGTTACAGAAGGTGCAGGCTGAGTGCACATCAAGGACTTAGACCAGTGCTGGACACATGGCAAATACATGCTCGAGATCGCTGGTCATCGTCACCCCCAGCAAACAAACTGTACCAAAAAGCTGCAGCAGGAGGCGGAAGCACAGGCAGAAATAAGGCCAACAGTGGCAGAAATCGACCCCACTGGGTACCCCTGGGTGGGGGGCCTAAGGTGCTGCCCACTTGGCCCAGGGCTTTAGGAGGTGGGCGGCAGGTCCTCCCACACTCCAACCTCAGGTGTGTCCCCAAGTCTGAGGGCCAGTGGCCCTTGGCTGGGATGAATGTGGCTCATGGGTTGTCCTGGGTGTGGTGGCTTCGGGGAGGAGCAGGAGGGCTCAGCAGGTCCTGTGCGGCTGTTCAGCCTCCCGGGCCATCGGGACGGGGTGGACCTGGCTCGGGGCACCACTCAGGCCTCTCCAGGCCACGTGGGGCTGAGGCTGACCTGGCGCTCTGCCAGAGTGCCTGAGCTGGTGCAACCCAGGCCACAGGGCGGCCGTGGGGGCCTCACAGGATCCCTCAGCTCACGGCCCCTGTGGCACCCGGGAGGGGGCTGGGCAGGGCTCTCTCCTGTTAGACACACGGGTCCATGGATCCGAGGCACCCAGGGCTCCCTTCACCCGCCCGGGTCAGCTGGCATGGGAGTGGTGGAACTTCCCGAGGGCCCATGCCGTGGAAGGCTTGGAGGCACCCTCCTAGGCTGTCTTTTCTGTGCCCGACAAGACAGGGGGAGCAACTCGCCACGTGGCAGGGTGGAGGGAAGTGTCCCCAGCCCTCCTCGCCTGCGTTCGGGGCCACCTGTGGTGCCAGTGAGCTGGGGAGCACTGCAGCGGGAACCCAGGGTGATGGCCACCGCTCTGGGCCCCACACCCAGCTGCCAGGTGGGGCTTGTCTGTTTAGAAATGAAAGGTCCTGGTGGGGCTCGTGGCTGTGCTGTCCCCCCCACTGGCGGCCTGTGGAGGGAGCCGCCCCCAGGGGAGAAGGGCCCCCTTCAGGTGTGACTGTGGGGGCAGACGCCTGGTCGCTCACCCCCTGTGGGCCGGAGGGGAAGGAGCAGGTGCTGGAAGCCAACAGTGCACGGGGCTAGACGGGCCGGGGTGACCTCGGCCCCACACAAAGCCCCCAAATGACAGTGGAGTCACAGAGGCCGAATCAGAAAGTTTTCTGGGGCCTTGGCATAAACCACGGTGGGGGGCCAGGCACTAAGACCCACCTAGGGGAGGGCAGGGAAAGTGGGGTTACTAGAACCTTCCTTCTAGTTCCCTCCTAGCTCAAGGGTGGGGTCTTCTGCCTTCTGGAACCTGTCTGCACTCAGTGGCCCAGAGGACACGTACTGAACCTTTGACTGAGGGCCTCCCGGATTATCCTCATGTGTGGCTGCAACCTAGCCCTGGGCAGGTGTCCAGAACGCCTCGAGTCCCCTGTAGGCTCCAGAGAGGCTGGTGTGGACGTGGAGCTGTGTCCGAGGTCCTACTGCAGGGTCGTGTTCCACTGGCCCCAGATGTACCTGGTGTCCCCGGGCCCAGCTGCGCCCACTCTGTGGGGGTGGGGTGCGCTCTCAGAATCCGGCACCCCGGTCCAAGGCAGCAAGGCTGCGTGGTGGTGCCGACGGAGCCCGTGGCATGGCGTGTCCAACGTCAGTACCGCCTGCCTGACACCTCCCCACAGCGGCCTCCGGGCCCCAGACCCAGCACCTCAGAGGCAAGAAATCTGAGCCAGAGGGCCACTCCCCAATCCAGAATGTCAGACTTGAGGGTCACCCTTGAAAATAACCACAGCACCTACCGTGTGCTGGCACCAGGCTGGTGCTTACTGTGCGGAATCTCACAGAATCCTCCCACTACCTTGTCAGCAGGAACCGTCATCATCCCCATCTTCCAGGTGGGCGACAGGGCCCAGAGCAGGCGAGCGACTTGCCCAAGGCCACACAGCTGTAATGGCAGCTGGCACAGCAGAAGCAAGCGGCTGGCTCGAGAGCACAGGCCCCTCCGAAGTGCTGTGGGACCCAGGCAGCCCGCAGTGGGGCACATGCAGGTTCTGGGTTATTTTAGAACAGTCTCGAGGGTCCTCCTTCGATTTAGAGGGTTTCCAAGATCTACATAAACCGTTGTGTTTTGTGCAGTAAAATACACATAGCATTAAATATACCACTACAGCATTTAGCACATTCACAACACTTTGCAGCTAACCACCACCTCAGTCTAGTTCCAGAACACGGCTGTCACCCCCGAAAGGAAACTCCTTGCCCGGGGGCAGTGGCTCCTCCCTCCCCCCTGCTGGCGGCCACTCATCTACTTTCCGTGTCTGCGGATTTGCCTGTTCTGGGCATTTCACTCAAATGGAGTCAGACATCACAATGCCTTTTGTGCCCGGCTGTTTTCACACGGTGTGTCTTCCGGGTTCATCTGAGTTGTACGTGCGTCAGAGCGCCGTACTGAGTGATACGCCATTGCACAGACACATGCGGCTTTTCTAGTTTCAGCTACGGGCATCTGGGTTGTTTCTACCTCACGTCTGTCATGAGTAGCGCTGCTGTGGACATGTGTGTGAGCTTTTATCTGAACATGCCTCCACTTCCTTTGGGTACACGCTAGGAGTGGCCCTGCCGGGGCATGCGGTGGCTGTCCAGGCTCTGGAGGGGCTGTCAAACCGTTTTCTGCAGCAGTCGCACTGTCATCCCTTCCCGCCGAGCGTGCAGGACTCCAGCTTCTGCCCTCTCTGTCCCACACCAGGAAGGACACTTGCAGCCGACACTTGCTACTTTCTGTCTTTGCGGTCACAGCTACCAAGAGGGCGTGACGCGGCCCCTCGCTGTGGTTTGGTTTGCATTTGCTGACGAGCAGTGACGCTGAGCGCATGTAGACCTTTTATACGGTGAATATCTGGGGCAACCACACTGGAGCAGTGGACTTCTGGGCTCAATTCACACGAGCACGGCCAGAGTCCAGGCCAAGACACAGCTGGGGCAGGTCACACTGGCCCTTCCCTGGGTGAGTCACCTTTCACCCGACAGAACACGGAGCACGGTGGAGGGTGGCGAAAGGTGGCTGCCGTGGGAGACGTACGGCGGCTCCCCAAAGAGTTAAAGACAGAATTACCATGTGAGCAGCAACGCCGCTTCTGGGTGGAGACCCAAACGGACGTCGCACGGCTGTGTTCGCCGCAGCACGTTCACAGCGGCCAGCTGGGGAGGCAAGCGTGTCCCTCAGCGGTGACGGGAGAAACGAGACGTGGTCTATCCACACAGAGGAAGGTCACTCAGTCACAAAAAGGAGGGAGACTCTGACACCGGCTGCAACTTGGATGGACCGAGGACGCTCTGCTTGGCGAGCTGAGCCAGTCGCAAAAGGACAAACGCCGCATGATTCCGCTGGCGTGAGGTCCCGAGTGGCCAAACCCATAGAGGCAGGAAGGACA
This sequence comes from Microcebus murinus, assembly GCF_040939455.1. Classification (NCBI taxonomy): domain Eukaryota; kingdom Metazoa; phylum Chordata; class Mammalia; order Primates; family Cheirogaleidae; genus Microcebus; species Microcebus murinus. The sequence continues at coordinate 10,217,074 of NC_134107.1, forward strand.
GTGGTGGTGCCAGGGCCGGGGGAGGTGGGTGGGAGCTAGAGTCGCAGTTTGGGAGGATGAGGAGGTTCTGGAGATGGTGGCGGTGATGGTCACATACCAATCTGAACATCCTCACAGCACTGAGGTGGACATTTAAAAATGGCAAAGGTGGTAGGTTTCATGTTGCGTGTATTTTACCATGATTAAACATACACCTATGCTTTTATTTTATTATTATTTTTTTTATAATTATTTTTTTTTATTTTGGCATATTATGGGGGTACAGATTTTAAGGTTTCAATAAATGCCCATTTCCCCCCCTCCCCCCAAAAGTCTGAGTCTCCATCATGACCATCCCCCAGATGGTGCACATCTCACTCACTATGTATGTATATACCCGCCCCCCTCCCCCCTCCCACCTGCCCAATACCCTATTACTGTAGCACCTATGTCACCTATGCTTTTAGAAAGGGAAAGGCAGGGCCTACGGCTTGCCCACCAGCCCCATGAGCAGCTGTCTGGGCGTCTGCACCATCTGTGGGGCTGGCAGGGGCTGCTTTCCAGGGTCTCACAGGCACCTGCGTGGGTGAGGTGCGCGCGCCGGCTTGGCGGATGCGCGGCGGTCCTCCTCTCACACTCAGGCTGCCCGCCCTACGGAGGGGCGACTGCTCCCATGGCATGGCTGGAGGGAGCACCGGGGGCCTGGGGACCATGCCGAGGGCAGGCAGGTTCCTGTGGGATGGAGCACAGCTCCGGGCATGGGTACGGGGCTGAGGTTTCACCTGAGCGTGCCCAGTTCCTGCTGTGTGGCCACGGGCACTTGGTTGCCCTCTCTGTCCCACACCAGGAAGGAAAACAAGCAGTGCCTCCCAGGCTGGTGTGGGGACCAGGTAAGAGTGCAGAGACTTTGGGAGCCTTGGGGAGCCCCCAGCCCAGCACATCACTTGGGGCTGGCAGTGGCTTGTCCACACTTGGTCACCTGCTGATGGGACAGGGCCCTCACATCACCCTGTGTATCTGCCCAGCTGTGCATTTCTTTCCCACCCAGCAGCTCGGGGCCCTGGGGCCTGCCTCTGCCAAACCCTCGTGGAGCTGCCAGTGGGGACCAGACAGCTCCTCGTCCTCCCGGGCCCTGCTGTGCAGTGACACCTCTGGGCTATGTGGCCTCTCTCTAGGACTGAGGCTGGGCACGGAGCTCTGAGCATTTTCCTCCAACCTGGGCTTCTTCCCTCTGGCTCTATCACCTGGGCAGAAAGGCCCAAGGAAATCTCTCCTAGATTCTTTTGCCAGTTATTGAGAAAGTGGGTGTGCTGAACTGAAATTTCTATCACAGCAGCTGCTCTTAGGAATGTGGCAGTTCCATAAGGCAGGGACTCCCACACTGTGCAAGATGAATGTGCTTCCGGGTGTCAGTAGGCAGGACTGCCCTGTACAACTGCACAGGTTGTTCACTGCACAAGGGTGTCTGCTGGGGGTGTGCGTGAGTCCAGCCTATGCTCTGCTCTCCATGCTGTGCTCAGCCACTGGCATGCCCGCCCAGAGGGTGTCTTTTCCAATTTGCACAAAGGTATTCATGGGCTCTCAGAGGTGGCCTGTCAACAGACGCCTTAAGTCTATGGGCAGAACTGTGGGTTTCTGTGCATTTTCCTAGAGGGAGGGTCCCTGGGCTTCACAGATTCTAAAACAGAGTCACACCCCAGGAAGAGGCCCAGCCGGGTGAAGCCAGCCCCCACATGGCCCATTTTCCATGCAGCAAAGGGGGGCGTTTGTGGGAATGGCCAACGGCACAGCTGCCTCGGAAACGAGTTTGAAGGTTCCTCAGTTACACACGGAACTGCCGCATGGCCCAGCAGTTCCACTCCTAGCTACGTCCCCAAGAGAACCGAAAGCAGGAGCCGACAGGAACACTCCAACGTCCGCAGCAGCGTCCTCACGGCAGCCGCGAGGCAGAAAGCAACCCAGCGGCCAGCGGCAGACGAATGGGTAAAGGGACGGCGGCACAGCCAACAACAGAACGTCACTCAGACGAGAGGCATGACGTCGGGACGCATGCTACGTACGACATGGATGACCCTTGAAAACATTACGCTGAGTGAGACAAGCCAACACGAAGGACCACGTACTGCCTGATCCCGTTGATGTGAAAGTCCACAACAGTAAATTTTCAGAGGGAGAAAGGGACTGGTGCTTGCCACACGCCGGGGGAGGGAGAGTGGGCGCAGCTGCCTGCAGTTCCAGCTCCTTTGGGCTGGTGGGACTCGCTCAGGAGTTGGAGGAAGGTGACGGCTACACAGCGCTGTGACTGTGCCAGGTATCCCCCTGTACTTACAAGTGGTAAATTTTATGTTACATATATTTTACCCCCATTTTTTAAAAAAAGCAATCAGTTCAAAGGCTCAAATACACAACTCCCAGGTACAAATTCAACATCCTTATCCCAGTGTGAGAACCGCTGAAAACCCTGCCCAGCTCCAGCCACACCCCTGCCCGCGCGCCGCCCGCTGTTCCGGCACCCCCTCTGTCTCGGCCACGCGGGCACCTTCCTCGTCCCCGACGACCTGCTCTTGTAAGCTTTGCCGTCGTGGTTTGTGTATGTCTATTTTTTGAGATGGGTCCACGTAACAACTCACCCTTTTAAAGCACGCAACTCGATGGCACTTAGTATATCCAGTGCCGTGTGAACACCACCCCAAAAGAAACCCCACACCCATCAACAGTCCCTCCCCCGGCCCGGGCGAGCACCACGCTGCTGCCTGTGTCTGTGATTCGCCTGTTCTGGACCTTTCCCAATGGGGACCACACCCCCGGGGCCTTTGTGTCTGGCTTCTCTCACTCAGCCCCACGTCTTCCGCACCACCCACACTGTGGCGCGGCCAGGCTCCGTTCCTTTCCACGGCCACGCAGCGCACCACAGCGTGCGTGTTCGCGAGTGTTCCTTGGGGGCCTCGCCTGGGCCCTCTCGCCCCGGCCCGTGCCTCTCCGTGCAGGACGATGAGCCGGGTGCCACCCTAGCGGGTGTCGATACCTTGGATCCTGTTCGCACTGGGAGGCAGGTGCTGTCACCACCCTGGTCGCTGACGGGAACTGTCCTGGAGGGCCCAGGTCAGGGCACAGCGTTGGGATGTGGCCCCAGGCACCCGGCTCTGCGGTGTGTGCTCAGCCATTGAACCAGGCTGGCTTCTGACGAGTGTCAGCTGGATAAAGAAGGACCATGTCCTAGGACTGCTGGGCAGTCCCGAATTGGTGACTGCTCTAGCTTGTCACTTCTCCCATCAGCTACAGCGATGCACAGCTCATTGGTGGAGGTGGCCCCTCAGACACTCCCAGGAGCACAGAATTGAGTGGGGACACAATGAGGTAGGGGCTCGGCACCTGCCCGAGGGCCTCCCCTGGACTGTCCACCTCACTGAAGGTGTAGTTCGGGACTCAGAGCCACTTTGGGCCAAGAGAGACGACAGTCCATGAGGGCGGGGCTGCTGGGTGTCACTGAGTGAAACCGCCTAAGGAAGGGGTGAAGGGCCCCAGGGACACACGCCACAGATACGCCTTTTCTTTCCCTCCCTCCAGTATGTGACAGTCCACCCATCCACTGGGCCACCCAACATCTGTGAGGTCACACGTTGTGCTAGATGCTGGGGAACGTATGATGTGGCCTTTAGGGCTGCAGTGTTCAGCAGGAGGATGGCCAACCAGGGGAGCCCAGGCCGGCCCTGCAGCAGGGCCACGACCCTGCTCTACCAGGGCACGAGAGGTCCAGGTGGGCAGCCCAGGGCCTTCTGCCAGCAGCGGCAGGGCTCAGACACTCTGGGAGTTGGGAGCCTGAGAAGAATGGGGAAGGAGCCCCAGGCCATGGTAAGTCAGGGGAGGACACGGTTGCTGGGTTCCCCAGGAAAAGGGCACAGACCAGATTGGACACGCAGCTCACCAGGGGCTAAGTGACTGAAGGGGGCTGGGTGGCGGCAGGGCCTGCAGCTGGCAGCCCCACAGGGGCCTGACTCTCTGCAGGGACACATGTTACTGCCCAGGCATCTGGACACGCCCAGCACCCACACGGGCCCAGGCCATCAGGCAGCACCGCACCTGCCCACCCGGGACCAGGGACTGTGGCCCAAGCCCCGCACCCTGGCCTGAAGCCCAGCCGTGCCTGCTGGCGGCACCGGCCCAGGAGGGCTCCCAGCCCCACGGCCTCGCTGCCTGGCTTGGCACCGAGGCCACCCACGTGCTCGGAAGCTCGCAGAGCTGGGGGCTGGGCCAGCTGGAAATGGCAGGGTGCGGCCAGGCTCGTCCTGCCTCTTGCTTTGTTAAAGTTCAAGTCTGTTGGACTGAGCTGAGCATGAGGCTTGGTCTAAAATAAAACCAGAGCTGCGTCAGTGTGTGGGCTGCTTCTGCGGGCTGGAGGCCGGCTCCGCAGCTGATGAAGTGCGGCTGTGCGGCCCGGGGCCATCTCTGCCCGGGTGGCCGAGCCGTCCCCAGGGAGCTGGCCGCCACCCCCTGGGAATCCCAGGGGCAGAACGGCCGCCCGAGCAGAGGCAATGTGTGGACCCAAAGGGCCACTGTGAGCCCACTGCTAGGGGCCTGATCCCACGCTCCATGTCCCCGTGAGCTCCTGGGGTTCCGGCCTGCCCGTGCCCTTCAGGGTGGCTTCGGGGGCAGGTGCCCCAGACTTGGCTCCCACTTCTTACGCAGGGAACCGAGGGGTTAGATCAGAGCAGAGGAACCTTCCTACCCAGGGAAATAAACACAGCCCTTTCCGAGCCCCTCTGAGAGCCAAGCTGGGCTGTAAACCAGTCAGAAGATGAGCTTCCAGAAGAGGCCTGGAGGGGCAGGGGTGTGGCCTGCCACTCTCCTTTCCCTCCCTCGGTGCAGGAAGGAATCCCCAAGCACTGGGAATCTGGTGACACAGCCTGAAGATGTCTGGGCTCCCAGAAGCCTCGAGGGGCAGGCACTGCCAGGCACCCACTTGATACCAATCCTCCATCCCTCTCTCCTGCTATGATCTGGATGATGTTTGGGGTAGCAATGCCCCCAGAGTCTATGTGACACAATTCTAACCCAGTGAGATGCAGACGCCTATCTGCTGGGGATTTGAGTAGAGACTGGTGTTTCTAACACAGACGCAAACCTGTCACTTTCCGTGGCCTTCTTGCCTGGGGTATGGATGTGAAGGCCGGACTTTCAGCAGCCATCTTATGACAGGGAGGTTACAGCCAAGAGAGTTTAAGCTACGGAATCCTTGACCTGTTGAACTTATATGCCTTTAACCATTGACCTCTAGATTTAAAGATAAAATAACCTCTAAATTTTAAAAAGGCTGTTTGCTTAGGTCATCTTCCAAGTGGAAGCCAGTCCCTAATTGACAGCCCTGGGAAGGTACTGTTGAGCTTGCAGTTTCCATGTCCCTGCGCCACGGATGCTGCTTCCTTTCATGTCCCCGCAGCCCTGATGAGGAGTCGAGGGATCCATCCCCAGTCAACCCCGGCCCTTCAGGAGCGCTGGGCCCAGACCCACCGCCCGGCTGGGAGCAGAAGGCAGCCCTCCGGGACCTGCGGGGGTCCGTGCTGTGAGCCAGGGCCAGGCCGTCCACATCGCTCCCTCCACCCCCATCGGGCAAACCAAGCGAGGACTCCTTACGGACACACGTCCCTTCTCTGCAGCCCCTGAGGATATGCCAGCACGACTGGGCCGGGCGTGTCACACTGACTATATTCCCGGAGTGTCAGCCGGCCCCAGGGGCTGCTCACAGCTTGGAACAGGGGCACGCAGAGGAGACGCGCCCAGGCGGCCTAGGCCAGGGGAGGCGGTGAAGACACAGAAGGCCAGAGGGGCCGTCTGGTGGGGTGGGGGGACTTGGGAGGGCGGCGAGGTGCTGGGAGTGAAGAACAGTGTGAGTAATGCCACAGGTGGGCAGCAGCAGGGCTCGCGGAGGCTGGTGGCACAGCAGAGCCAGTGTCAGGGCCTCGGTGCCTGTCCTGTGGGTGGCGGGCAGATGGGGAAGCGTTTCCAGGGCTGACAGGGTGACAGCTGAGTGGATCAGGAGAGAGGATGAAGCTAGGACAGTCGCAGTAGTCCAGGAAAGTCGTGGGGCCGACTCACCAGCACCATGTCTAAGGCTCCTCTACTCCAGCTTATGGATAGACCCCGTTTTGCGTCTCCATTCACCCGTAATGGGCACTGGCGCAGGGCTGGCTCTTTACCTGAGAACACCTGTCCCTTCCAGCCAGCCCTGCTGTGCCCCTAGATTTCCCACGCCCACCAGCCGAGTGCAGTGGGAGGAAGCCGCATCCGCTCGCCCTAGACTGGTGGCCCTCGGCGTCATCAAGAAGATGGACAGCTGGCCGTGCCAGCGTGGCCGCTGCTGAGTGTGCCCTCCTGGCCTGGTCGCATCGTGGCAGGCTGTCAGCCAACAAGCACAGGGTCAATTGATGGATGGTTCTGCAGGGGACAACGGGCCAAACCAGGGTCACCTCCTGGGCCCGCAGGCTGGCGCGGCAGAGCTAGCAGGCATGGCAGATGCGCCAGGGCTTGGGTTTGCTTTCCAACGTGGCTGGGAGCCCAGTTTATAGCCTAAGGCAGCGTTTTCCAAGTAGGGCCCACTGCACCCCTACAAGAGACATTCGGCCAGGTCAGCAGTTTTGGTTGTCACAACTAGTGTTGCCCCTGGCGTCTTGTGGGTAGAGGCCAGGGGTGCTGCCACACTTACAATGTGCATCCTACAACGCACACGGGACAGTCCTCCACAACACAGCACTGTCTGCAAGCCAAGGAGCGCCTGCAGCCTCCGGAGCTGGAGGCGGCGGGAAGGACCCTCCCCTGGGGCCTGCGGGGAGCGTGACCCAGCTGACACCTTGGTTTTGGACTTCTGGCCTCCCGGACTGTGAGAGAATCATCACTGTCGACTGTTGGAAGCTGCCCAGGTTGTGGTCACTGGCTGTGGCAGCCCCAGGGGACCACGCAGGCCACATTCCGCCCTGCTCAGGCCCACAGCCCACAGGTGTCCGGGACTCCTCTCCCCAGCACCTCCGTGCTAAGCAGCCCCCTGACACTCGCTAGCGCACGGACCCAGCGGCCCAGGAAGGTCTGCAAATGACTCAGAAGTCACGTGGGCCACAGCGGCCACCCCTGCACACTGGTTCCTAAAGAAATGGCTTCATCTGATCAACTCATGCGCATTCCTGCCTGAAACCCGTCCACACTTCCAATGAGCGTTCTCATCAATCCCCCTGGGCAGCACAGCCTCAGTTTCCCCACTACCAGGGAGAGAGGCAGGAAATGTTTGGGGAGGGCATCTCTAGGATCTCAGGGGTGACAATACGTCCACTTGGAGATCCTGGCAGGAAGTGGGTCCCCAAGGATGGCTGACTAACCCCGCTGGTGAGAACTAGAACCAGGTGAGCAGGGTGGGAGGCGGGGGGACGGGGCAGCCTCGCTGGGTGGATGAGGAAGGGGAGCAGAGCCCAGACTGCCCAGCCCGGGTGCCAGCCAGGCTCCCCGGGAGCTGCAGTCCGCTGGCCGGGCAGCCCCGAGTTCAGGGGATGCCGTGCTGGAGAAAGGCTCGGTGGGCACGCGCAGCCTGCGATGCTGCGAATGTGCGTTTGCTCTTCCTCCCGTTGCCTGGCACACAACTGCTAGAGGCCTGGGGATCTCCAAATGACATGTGTATGCCGATGAGACGCCTGATGGCTGGCACCCTGAGGCATCTTCAGGTTGGGGGCCTGTCCCCGGGAAGAACAAGCCGTGATTGGAGGGTTGGGACCATCAGCCCCACCCCTGCTACCTCCAGGGAGGGGACAGAGGCCGAAGGTTGAGCTGACCACTAAGGGTCAATGCGCCTCTTCTTCCTGACGGCCTCCACTCCTGCCCCTCTCGGCACAGGCTGGGCGGCCCCAGGACCTCGTCCTCACTGGCTCCTGGCACAGGCTGGGCAGCCCCAGCCGCTGCACGCTCCCTCCTGGGGGTGCCTGCCACGAAGCCCACCATGGAGCCGAGGGTCCTGACCCTAGCCTCAGTTTCTCACCTGAGAGCAGCTCAGCCATGGCACATCCTCTCAGGGCTATTGTGATGCCAGGATGGGGGACTTCATGCAATCGCTCAGCACGGTGCCCTGAACCTGTATGTGCTCAATCAACAGCCGCTGTCCTGTTTTTCCCTGACACCAAATATGTCGTTCCAACAACATCGACCAATCCTCCAGTTCTCTGACACTAGCTGGCGTCCCAAGGCTCAATCCAATTCCGACAGCAGCTCTCCGAGTTAGCGCAGACCCCACAGCCGAAGGCCTAGTCCGTCAAGACTGCCCCCACGTCTGCCCGCTGCCAACCTCAGGCGGCCCGGCTCCTGCCCGGCCAGCCACACGGGCGAGGGCTCCCACACGCCCTCGCTTCGGGAACTCACCAGACCCTCCCACGAGACTCAGCAAAGTGCTTCACTCAGGGTGGTCACGTAGTAACAAGGACACACGGGAGAGATGCCTGGGGCAGGGTGTGGGGGTGCAGAGCTTCCACGCCCCCTCTGGGTGCCACGGCCCGGAAGCTCCCCTCGCCTTGTGGCTTCAGCCCTGCAGTGGCGGCTCTGTTAGGCAGCCATGATGCCATCGCTGGCCAGTGGCCACTGAGCACTGTCTCCAGCCCCTCCCCCAAGCCCTCTAATCCCCTCATTGTGGGGTTGGCTTTTCTCTCCTGACGCTGTCTAGGGCCTCCCCCCAGAGTCAGCTCATTAATGTATAAAAGACAGTAAATTCCAAAGGCTGTAGGATTTCTGGGGACAAAGACCAGATGCGGACTTGTTTACCATTCCACAGCTATTATTTGCCCGGAAGCCCGGCCTCACTCGGCAGAGCGAGACCCTCCCTGGTTTGAGGGTGCCTCCTGGACCCTCCTGCCACACGTCTGGAGTTCTCACACTCGGCTCCATCCTGCCCGAGCCCCACACTGCTGGCCGGGCTGGTGTGGACACTTGCTGGCCACGGTGGGGGTGCCGCTGTCCCCACTGTCCCCAGGCCTGGTCAACAGAACACGTGTTGTGCGCCTCCCAGCAGCCCCTGAGGCCCCTCCAGCTGCAGACACTTCTGGCCGGCTCTGTGCTCGCCACGTGCCGCAGACCCTCTCCCTGCTCCTTGGCCGTGAATTCCCGCGTGTTGCTGTGTGTTAGGAAGGAAGCCCCGTTCCCGACTAAACTTTCTTCCCCCTACGTCCCGGTCGCAGCAGTCCTCAGTACAACCTGTCTTTCTTGCTTAACCTCTGTCCAGCTCTGTCCGTCACCACACGGGTGCGGCACGGGGCAGGTGCCCCGCGGCTCTGGCCTAATAGCGTGTCTGCATATTAAACAGTGACTTCTCCAGCTGGAGGAAGGGGCAGACCTGCTCTAGACAGAAAAGCAACTTCTCGGGGATCCCGCTTGAATGAATGGCTCACTTGAAGACTAAGTTCTTGCTCTATGTCATTGGCTTCCAAATGCAAATTATCTCTGCTAAAGGAATACTCGGCAGAGTACCCGTAACTGTCTAGACAAGCAAGACAGGGCGTTTCAAAGCTCGCATCAAACCCCGGTGAGCCCCAGTCTGAGCCCCATGGCATCGGAGTGAGGAGAAGCTCACCAGCGATGAACTCCCAGGCCTGGAAATGTCCTGTCTCCCTGCCAGCCGCACAGAATGCCCTAGACGGCGGCGGGGAGCTGTGGGCAGCGTGGCTGGCCTGAGCATCCTCAGAGCAGCCTGGCCCGGCCCCTGGGTGTCAGAGGTGCTGAAGTCTGGGGCCCGTCCCGGGCAGGTGTGGGAGCCCCCACCCTCATTCCACCTTCTTCCCCAAGGATGGCAGGTGGGGACCTCCAGCGTCCTGGGTACGCTGTGTCCAAACACCGGCCCCCTCCAGAGGGGGCTGCCCTTACCACTTGCCTTCTCCCTGCCTGAAATCGCTGCTCCCATTTCTCTCCTACAGCTACAATCTTTCTGAAAAGAGCCTGGGGCACAGATGTGCACGTGAGACCATTTCCAGCAACCGATGGCTAGACTTCCTTCTCCCTGGACACCCTGATCCCTGGGAGGGGACTCTGCTTCCAGGACTGCCCAGCCTGTGTCCTGCCCTGTCCTCCCCTCGATTCCCGGCTCCGATCTCAGCCCACCCACCGCTGTTCCTGCCACGGCAGCACCTGGAGCTTGGTGGGGGGCTGGCCAGGAGCCTGTGATGGGTCCCCGACACGGGGCCGCTCTCTGTCATGGCTGTTTGCACATCTGTCCCTCCCCTTCCAGAGTCCTCAGGATGGGGCTCGGTCACTTCTCGCCCCCCTATAGGAGAGGCTAGCTGGTGCCAGCTCCACCCTTGCTGCTGGGATCGTAGGTTGTTGTGGGTTGAAAGGTGTCCCCCCAAAAGATATGTCTCTGTCCAGCTGGGCACAGTGGCTAGTGCTATAGTCCCAGCACTTCGGGAGGCTGAGGCAGGAGGACTGCCTAAGACCATGAGTTCGAGACCAGCCTGGGCAACATAGTGAGACCCTGTCTGTACAAAAGAAAATTAGCCAGGCGTGGTGGCACCCACCTATAGTCCCAGCTACTCTGGAGGCTGAGGTAGGAGGATCACTTGAAACTGGGAGTTCGAGGCTGCAGTGAGCTAAGACTGCACCATGGTATTCCAGCTGGGTGACAGAGCGAAAGTGTCTTAAAAAGACAAGACAAGACAAAACAAAAAGAAAGAAAGAAAGAAAGAAAGAAAGAAAGAAAGAAAGAAAGAAAGAAAGAAAGAAAGAAAGAAAGAAAAGAACAAAAAGGATATATCCATGTTCTAACCTCTAGAACCTGTAAATATGACCTTACTTGGAAACAGGGTCTTTGCAGATGTGATCAGACTAGAGGAGGCCATTATGATAGGCCCGAATCCAGCGAGAGGGAAATCAGGACACACGGACGAAGCAGCCAGGCAAAGACAGACTCAGAGGTTGATGCTGCTGCCACAAGCCAAGGCTGGGCGGGAACTCCCCCACGCTGGAAGAAGCTGGGAGGAGGGATGAGGAACGGTTCTCCCCTGGGCCGTCAAAGACAGCCCGGCCTGCTCACACCTTGATTTCAGACCTCGGCCCCAAACTGTGAGCGACTGCGTCCTGTGGTTCCAGCCACGTGGCCCGCGGGGCCCCGCTACAGTGGCCCTGGGAGACTGGTTCCCGCACAGCTGTGCACACGGGGCGCCCGCCGGGCAGGCCCAGGCCGACCACACTGGCACGGGGCTGCTGCCGACCTGCAGAAATACTCCCCACAGACCTCAGCCCAGGGGGCCCTCAAACTACCTGGTGCTTACACCAAACTCAACGTGGACCCAGTGTGAGGCTCGCGGGCACGGGGGAGGGGCCCGGCTCCCGCGCTGACGTTTGCAAAGCAGGGTCGCCACCGCGGTCCCCTCCGCTGGTGCTCAAGGCAGCAGCAGGAAGACGGGCAGCCCAGGGCTGTGGCTCCCCTCTCAGGGGCCAGGGCTCCACTGAGACGTGACCTGCCCCAGGGAGTGGGGGAGCCCAAAGGGGACCCGTGGTCCAGCATCTGGGCACAGGGCTTTGTCCCCTGCCTGGAGCTGCCTCATCCGGCCAGCGAGAAAGCGGGAATTTCCAGCACTGTTGGCTTTGACACCCCCTGGACAGTTCACACCAACACAGAGGGGTCAAGGACACAACTGCAGTGTCCGCGTCATTCCAGCCACATCAGGACACTCGGGCTCCCATCAGGCAGGGGCTCGCAGAGGAAAACGAGGAGAAGCCCCGGTCTCTCCCTCCCAGACGCGTCCGGTGTAGCGGCAAAGGTCGCCACCTCCGAGTGGCGCTTGCGAGATACGCTGGTGAGCCCCCCGGCAATGTGTCCCCACAGCCCCGAGACACGGCCTCGGAAACTGCAAAGGAGCTCGGCCACCGGCTTTCCTGCTCGTCCTCGGCTGGGACTGCCGGGCAGACGCCCTCCCAGCAGGTGTGGATGGCCGGTGGTACCTGCTTCGGTCCCCAACTTCCCCACTGTGCCCTCCCCTAGTTCTCCGCATTTGGGCCGAGAGCTAACACCATCGCTCAGTTCTTAGCCCGTCCACCAACTCGGGATTCGGACCCACACGTGGGTGACGCCGTGGACGTCTTGATTTTTGCTTCTTGACGAGGCTTTAACCCCACAGATGGCACTTTCACAGATTCGCGAGGGCGGCAGAGGGACGCGCTTTTGCCTCGGAGAGACAGACCCTGGTGAAGAGTAATGGGGTCAGTGACGCAGCGTTTGCCAGGGCTGGGGACACCCCGCCCCGGCCGTGCGGGCAGGTGTGCCCACAGCGGGGGGGGCTGGCGTCTGTCCGAGGCCAGCTGCGCTCCAGCCCCCCTCCTGTGTGAGAGGGTCTTTGCTGCTTTTTCACAGCCTGAGGACGGGGGGACAGTGGGCACCACCGCCAGGGCCCGGGAGGGAGCGGAGGGGCCCTCCCCACCCCCAGACCTCAGCCCAAGACGCCCACTGGGTCACCAAACACTGTTCGCCAGGGGGCTTCACCAGGGGTTTGCCAAGGTGCTGGATGTGCATGTGGGACTTGTACTCACTCTGTTTGTGCATCAGCGTTCTCATTGGGGGAAAGGCCGGGCAAATACAGAAAGCTTCCCTTTCTGTTTCCTGCAACCTGCTTCTTTCAAGTTCATGAGAGGCGTGCAGAGGTTCTTTCCCGTGGCCATGGTAGGGAGTCCTGGGACCCTCCTCTCTGCTCTGTGTCCTGCCTGCCCCCCCATTCCCCACTTGCCATCGTCCTCAGCCCGTCCCCCGCCCTCCAGCCAATGGCCAGTCTGCCTTGAGCACTGCAGCCCGACCTCTCACTTTAAACTTGTGGACAGAATTCTCGAAAATCCTTCATCTAGACTGTTGTATCTGATTTTTCCCCCAAACATCTGGGCTTTGAAAATAATCATGTTTCCTACATGTGACTTCCCCCAAACTTCAGCATTTGGGTACCACCACCATGATTCTTGCCCCCTAGCCTGAGTGCCATATGTATTATTATTTCCTTAGAGTGATTTAGGATTTTTGCGCTCAAAAACACTCGCCTCCACCGAAGCCAGAGCTTTAATTACACAAGGATGTGCTGGTTCGTCTTTGAGCTATAGGCTAAAATAAATAGGTCCCCTCAACATGAAGATGTGGGCTGGATGCCACTCAGCATCACCTCTGGGCCCCAAGCGGACAGGGCATCTCTGCCCGTGCACTTGGCTCCAGACCCGGTGAGATGCTGAGTCCCAAAGGTGCTGGACTCCGCGTTCTGAGAGGAGGACGGACGGGAGCACTGACCTGGGGTCCCGAGAGACCCTCCCTATGCCAGGCCTGTGCTGCCACCTTCCCAGCATGGGGCACAGGGAGCTGACGGGGCATGGGCTTCTGCCCTCCCGGGGTCTGCATGTTTTATGGAAGAGGGTGGACAAAACTTAAGCACAACGAGTAATTGCAGGCAGCATCCAAAGCCGTGTCTACTGGCGACAATGCCCGAGGTCAGGGGGATTCCCAGGAGGGCTGCACGGAGGAGGTGGGCCTTGCCCTTGGCTTTGAAGGATGACGTGGCTGGGGTGAGGTGACAGTGGGAGGGACAGACTGCGTTTGCAGGGTTTGGCCACCCTGAGTGGGAACAGACACACAGGCGAGCAGTGGGTGGACCCTTCCCGGGACGAGGGGACATGCGAGGGCATGCCGGGGCATCTGCAGCCCAGGCCCAGCCTCCGAGGTGCGCCCGGCACGGCCCAGCGGGCCGCAGCGGCTCCATCGATCTGCCCGAGTCCCTCCCGCAGCGAGTGTGGGCCAAGGCCCGGCTTGCACGCCAAGCCTGGGGAGATTTATGGCTCAATTTAGTTCCCACATGTCCCACGTCATGGCAAGTAATTTATTGAGTACTTCAACTTGCAGACAACAACTGAAAAATTAATCCCAACGGCAAACGATTAACTCCTCCAGGGGATGAGATGCCTCATTTCCGAGGCTTTTGCCGGGAAGGTGATTCATCACCTTCCACCCAGGATGACACGGGCGTGGGCGGAGGCCGACCCTGGGCAGAGGCCGACCCTGGGCGGAGGCTGACCCTGGGCACGCTTCGGGCCGCTGCTCACAGCCCCGGGGATGACTGCTGGGCCTTCACTAACCTGAGGCTGGGAGGTTCTCCACTGCTCGGGCAGCCACAGCGTGCACGTGGCTAGGGGCATGAGCCAAGCAAGGCGGCCTCCGAGGCCAGCGGGTGGGAGGGTGGGTCTGGTGCCCCGTGGCTCTAAGTGTGGCCCAGTTCCAACAAGCCGTGGTGCTCAGCTCAGGTGGCTGTCACAAAGCCACGGTGGCTTTCACAACAGATATTTATTCTCTCGCAGTCCCGGAGGCTGGAAGGCCGAGACCACGGCATCTCAGGGCTGGTTCCGTCTGAGGCCTCTCTCCTTGGCTTGCAGACAGCCGCCTTCTCCCTGGTCCTCATGTGGTCGTCCCTCTGTGTGTGTCTGTGCCCTGATCTTCTCCTCTCACAAGGCCCCCAGTGCTATGAGATTAGGACCCACCTTAAGGCCCCCATGCCGCCTCAGCCGTCTCTTTAAAGGCCCTGTCTCCAAATGCAGTCACGCTCTGCAGTACTGGGGTTTGGGACTCCAGCACGTGGGTCGTGGAGGGACACAGCTCAGCCACGACAACCCCCAGCAGCTCCCTCTCTTATCCTCTTTGTCCCAGCTCCTCTCCTGACAGCTCCGTTACCGGGACACGCACTCGTGTGGCCTGCAACAGTGGGAAGCGCCACGAACCAGGGTCAGGACCCCGGCACCCGGGCCCTCGGTGACCTTCAGCAGGACGTGTCCCCTCTCAGCGGGAACGAGTGGCTGGACCAGACAGCGCCGGAGGTGGCTTCTGCTCTGCCACTCGGGCTTCGTGTGATTCTCTGGGTGACGGAGGGTCACAAGTCAGGATGTCTGATGTGTCCCGGTATTAGTGAATGCGGCTGCTAAAACAAACAGTCCCTGATGAGTAAGAGCTCGGTCACATCACAAGTTATTTTTCATCCAGGGGAGGTCACTTCCTGGGGCAGTTCAGGGCCCCGGGCATGTGCCGCAGAGGAGGAGGCTGCGGCCTGGCGGGTGGCACGCCGGTGGTGGCAGGGAGGTTGCCGTTTGAATAAAGTCATGGGAGAGAACTTGAAACAGCCCGGGGCCTCTGATGCCCCGGCCACAGGAAGTCACCAGTGTGTGGGACAACCTCGAAGTGGCTTCTCCTGGGGGGGGGGCATGCAAGCAACCTGTGCTGGTATGCGACAAACTCCTGGGCCCACGGTCCCCCCAGAGCTGCACAGGAGAAGACGCCACGTCTGCAGCCCACCCTCCTGATAAGAAATCACATGCACCTCCTTGACCCCTCGGACACTTCTGGAACGTTCCACATCCCCCCTTAGACTCTGATGGGGGGACTCTGAAGGGGGGAGGGGTGCTCCCCCAGACGGCCTCGAGGCCAGTGACACGCTCTGATCATTACCACTGCGGAGCTTCGAGGAATGTTCTAGAGCCGCCTCTCTCCTCCATCCATTCTGTCCCCTTTGGGTAACGGGTTCCCTAAGGATCCTATTCCCTACCATGAGTGAGAACTTGGGAGGCTATACCTCATCCTGTCTTATTTTCATCAAGTCTTTATATTCTGGAACGTTGTAGGTTTACAGAGAAACAGCACCGGAAGTTCGGCGTCCCCACGTACACTCCCCTCCCTCCGAGTCCCGGGTCCGTGGACTGCTAACATCTTGCACTGGCGCGGGACGTTAGCTGTGATGAACCGGCCGACACGACCCGTGATTATTAACTAAATCCACGGGCACACCGGGGCTCGCCCTGGGGCCGGGCACTGCTTGGGTCTTAACGTACCCATAGAGACGCGTCCCCACCACCACAGCACAGCGGAGCAGCCCACTGCCCTCGGAACGTCCCCGTGGAACCCTTAGCTTGGCCGTCCTCCCTCCCCAGCCCCGTGCTAATCGTTTCACTGTCGCCACAGTCGTATCTTTTTCCGAGTCACATGCAGGCGCACTCCCTTTACGGCTCTCCTCAGACGCCACGTCTTTTACGAATGGAAGGTTTATGGCCACCCCGCGTCGCGCGGGTCTGCCCCTGCCATCTCTGCAACAGCACGTGCTGACTCCACGTCTCCGTGTCACATTTCGGCAGGTCTCACAGTATTTCGAAGTTTCTCTTTATTACTGTGCCTGCTATGGCGACCCGTGACAGTGATCTGTGATGCTGCCGCTGTGACTGTTGTGGGGCTCCTCGAGCCACGTCCGTGTTAGTGGGTGAACATCACCTATAAACGCTCCGTGTGTCCTGACTGCCCCACCCGCTGGCCGTTCCCCTGGCTCTGCCCCCCCCCCCCCGGGCCTCCCTATTCCCTGCGACACAACGAGATTGAAATCAGGCCCGTTCGTAACCCTGCAACGGCCGCCAAGGGTTCAGGAGAAGGGAAGAGTCGCACACGCCTCACTTTAAATCAAAAGCTAGAAACGATGAAGCTTAGCGAAGAAGGAGCGTTGAAAGCTGACACAGGCCAAAAGCTGGGCCTCTTGTGCCAGAAAGTTGGC
Source organism: Microcebus murinus (assembly GCF_040939455.1). Classification (NCBI taxonomy): domain Eukaryota; kingdom Metazoa; phylum Chordata; class Mammalia; order Primates; family Cheirogaleidae; genus Microcebus; species Microcebus murinus. The sequence goes on from NC_134107.1 coordinate 10,233,612, forward strand.
CGAGCTGTGGATGCAAAGGAAAAGCTCTTGAAGGAAAGGAGAAGTGCTACTCCGGTGGACACGCGGGTGATAAGAAAGCCAAACGTCCTTATCGCTGACATGGAGAACGTTTCCGTGGTCTGGACAGAAGATCAAACCGGCCACGACTTTCCCTTAAGCCAAAGCCTAACCCAGAGCAAGGCCCTCGCTCTCTTCAGTTCTGTGAAGCAGAGGGAGGCGAGGAAGCTGCAGAAGAAAAGTCTGAAGCTGGCAGAGGTTGGTCCAGCAGGTTTGAGAGAAGCCGCCTCCAGGACATAGAAGTTCAAGGTGAAGCAGCAAGTGCTGATGGAGAAGCTGCAGCGAGTTATGCAGAAGACCTAAGATCGCTGATAAAGGCGGCTACACTAAGCAGATTTTTAATGCGGCCTTTTCAGATTGGCTTCTTGTACTTAATATCCACTTAGGGTTCCTCTAGGCCTTTTCCAGGCTTGACAGCTCATTTTTTTTTGTATTTTATTGTCAAATAATGTCCCATGGTCTGGATGTACCACAGTTTGTCTGCTCAGCTAGTGAAGGTGTCTTGGCTGCATCCAGTTTTTGGCGATCAGGAGTGAGGCTGCACGAGCACTTGTGTGCAGTCTGATCGCATTGCTGCGAGGCCAGGGCCATGACCGTGTTGGCACCGCTGCCGTGACTCATGGGACCTAACAGCGTCCACATTTCAAGTGCCCGCTGAGTTCCACCAGGCGTGGCACCGAAAGGTGTGCTCGTCTGCTCACTCTCGCAATATTTACTGAGTGCCACCCGCGTGCAGCTCCGTCCCAGCTGCTGGGGACAGAGCCGTTCGACAGTCTCAGGGTCTCATCAATGACAGACAAAAAGCAAGAAACACATCATCATATGGTGAGTTCTGGGGAAGGGTTTGAGCCAGGCTGGCCCACCATGACACCCCTGCTGCTGTCACCTCCCCCAAAGGAGAGACAGACGTGGAAAGGTTTCCGTGTAGAAACTTCCAGAAGTATGTTGTGAAGGAGCAGTGGGTGAGGCAGCCCTGATCGAGCTAAGCAGCCCTGGCTTTGAGGCCTGACGTGGCCCCTGGGAGGCTCAGGCTGGCAACGCAGGGAGGCGAGGGCAGGGGCCGCGGCAGGAGTGTGGGCGGGCTGGCTCCCGCTGCCATGCCCCTGCGAGTCCCACAGCCCGAAGGACAGGAAGAAAGCCCTCCCCCAGCAGAAGCCTATCTGGGAGTTGAGGTTCCCAGTGACCCCCAGGGAGCCAGGCCTGGAATCTCCCACGTGGGCCAGCAGCTTTCTCTGGCCACCCAGCTGCCCAGCGACCAGGCAAGCAGAGCCACCCTGGACCCCCCAGCTGCACTTTGTGTGGTCACAGCGCCCAGGCGTGCTGGGCCTCGGTCTGAGTCACGGCTACTACGTGAACGTTTTCCCCTTCAAAATGACAGTCTTTGGCAAATATGCTAAATACCAACTGAGAACAAACGCCACCAGGGACTCGGATCATCCTTCACCTTCTGAGCAGAGAAATGCCACAGGGAGAGGGCAGATGAGTTGGAACCACAGAAGGGAGCCCGGGTCCACTCCTGGGCTGCCACGTGGCAGGGGTATGGTGGTCCCCCGGGAGGCCTGGGTCCCTTGGGGACTCTTGAAGAGGCACTTTCTCCTCTGCAGCCCCTCGGCCCCATCTGCAGGCTCACGACAATGGCTTGTGCAGGAGCGTCAGGCTGTGGGCTTGTTGGCCTGATGCCATACGGGGGACACCCATACCTGCCCTCTGGACAGTGCCACCGGGGCTCCTAACAGGACTGGTGTGGCAGGCTCCCTTCTGGGCCAGCACTGGGCTTGCCCCATTCAGCACGTACAACCCAGCACAGCCGATGCCTGTCACCACTGCAGAGCTGGCAATAAAAGCAGCACCTGGGCAGAGGTTAGAGCTGAGGCTGGAGCCAGCTTGCCTGAGTTCAAATCCCAGATCGGCCACGCCTCCACTGGGCAGCCAGGGACAAGTAAGCAGCTTACCCCCTCTGTGTGCCTCAGTTTCCTCATCTATAACACAGGAACAATGTCAGCATCCCTGACCCCCACCGCAAGGATGCGAGACCATGCAGGGAGGTACGCAGCCCGGGCCTGGCACTTGGGACCTACCCTGGACCCCTCCCTGCCTCCTCCTTGCAGCCCGAGCTCTGCAGAGAGCACCAGGTTCTACGCTGGGCAGAGACGAGGGGCCGAGTAAGACGTAGACTGTCACCGCTGTCCAGAGCAGGCGGGGGACAGAGAGACACGGTGACAGCATGGAGGGGGGAAGGAATGAGAGCAGCTACAAGGAATGCAAGAGGTGGCCCCAGCATCCTGGATGATGGGAAAGAAATGGTGACACTGGTGGGGAGACACTGGGCACAGCTGTCTGGCCTGGGGAGAAGGCGGCCCCCAGCGTGCCACGGACCTTCCACGTGGCCGTCGGAGCCGCCCGCAGGGCACATCTGCAGGTCTAGGCAGACGTGCACACACATGCCCTGTAAAACTTTTTAACTTGATAAACTTTTTTTTTTTTAAAGCGGTTTTAGGCATACAGAAAAAGTATAGAGAAAGTACGGGCAGTTTCCATACCCCACACCCCTTCTCACGCGGACAGCTGGCAAGCTGTTCTGCCGTTTGCTTTCTTCACTTAGAATCTGTGATTCAGTTAATCATTCCCCAGCAGGACACCCAGAGCCGCCTCATGCTCCGGCGTGGCACTCCACGGGCCACCCAACTGACGCCCTGCTGGGGCCGCGCCCGGCAGGCAGAGCCAGGGAGAGCCCTGGGCGTGCGAGGGCTGGGTGCCAGGGTGTTTGCATCTCACGTTTTAGTAGGAATCCATGAGTTGTTCTTCAAGGACGGTGACGGCCAATGTCACCTCTCCCCAAACGTGAGAGAACCCCCAGTGCCCCTCCACTCTTGCCGCAACCGGATTTCAAAAAGAAGGAGCCCGGAGACAGAGCAGCCTTCTTCTCCTCCTCCCACACCCACGCCCCGGGCTGCGCGAGGAGAGGACCGGAAGGCACCGGGTTCCGCGGAGACCGCTGGGCCCAAATCATTTGTCGTTCTATGTAATAGCAAGAAATCATCACAAACAAACAGCAATTCAAACATGCCTCTGTCACATCTTAAAAAAAAAAACATGAAATAGGGGTAAATCCGACAAAGCAGGTGCAAGACTCATGCACCAAAAACATGAAACCGTCACTGAGCAAAACGAAAGGGGACTTAGATACACGGAGACGTTTTCCATGACCGTGCGGCGAAGATTCCGTCTCTCCAGAGTGATCTACAGAGTCGCTGCGATCCCGCTCAGAATCCCAGCGGGCTTTTTGTAGAAAACGACAGGCTGGCTGCAACATTTACATGGAAATGCAAAATATCTAGAACAGCCAAGACGGCTTTGTGAAAGAACAAAGGTGGAGGACTCATGTGTCCTGACTCCAAGGCTTGGCATAAAGACACAGCAGTCGAGACAGTGGCACCAAGACAGACGAACAGACGAGGGGACAAGGTGCAGACAGGGCTCGGAGGCAGAGCCGAGCCCGGGACACGCGAACAGTTGCTGGTCACGTGGCGGGCGACCTCCCCTTGGACGCTCACTTCTGCTACCCGCAACGCTGTGCCTTCCCCATTTCATTTCCGGATCAGCCCGGCTAGAGGGTCATTGATTTTATCGATGTTGTCAAAGAACCAGGTTTTGGTCTCTCCATTTTCCCTTATTATTTTTCTATTTTCCACTTCATTGGTTGCCGTGATCTTCGCCGTCTCCTTTCTTCGGCTTACTCTAGTTTTCACGCGCTCTCTTCCTTTAGCGTCCAAAGGTGAAAGCTGAGGCCACCAACTTTCCTTCTAATGCAGGCACTTAGCACCACAATTTCCCCTTAAGGACTGTGTTAGTGAGTTCCCACACAGCCTGGTGTGTTGTGCTTTCATTCAGTTCGGATATCTTCTAATCTCCCATTTGATTTCTACTCCGATCCGTGTGTTATTTAGAATAATAATATTATTTACTTTCCAGGTATTTGGTAGATTGTCCAGAGATCTTTCTCTTATTGGCTTCTAATATGATTCCACAGTGGTAAGAGGACACATCTGTATGACTTGAACAGTTTTGAGCTCATTGAGACTTGTTTCGTGGATGAAAAAAACATGGTTTGTCTTAACAACGGTTCCAAGTGCACTAGAAAGGAGAGCACAGAGGGTTCTGGAACTGGCGGGTCAGGCTGGCTGACGGTTTTGTTGAAGTTTCCTACGTCCCTGATGATTTTCTTTCTATGTGTTCTAGCAGTTATTGAAAGAGGTGACTGCGCTTGTAGTTTTTAACATCTACTTTCCCTCGCAAGTCTGTCAGTTTTTGCTCCATGTGTTTTGACACTCTGTTATTAGGTGCATAAATGTTCAGTGTTTTTATGTCCTATAGAACTGACCCCTTACCACAACGAAACAACCTTCTTTAACTTGGGTGACACTCTTTGTTCTAAAACAGGGGTCCTCAAACTTTTTAAACAGGGGGCCAGTTCACTGTCCCTCAGACCGTTGGAGGGCCGGACTATAGTTAAAAAAAAAGCTATGAATAAATTCCTATGCACACTGCACATATCTTATTTTGAAGTAAAAAAAAAACAAACGGACAAAAATACCCGCATGTGGCCCGCGGGCCATAGTTTGAGGACGCCTGTTCTAAAATATACTTTGATCCTAATATAGTCATTCCAGGTTTTTATCGCTTGGTGTTAATTTAGTATATTCCTTTCTACCCTCTTACTTTTAGTAATTTTGTGTCTTTATAATTAAAGTTATTCCTGGAGAAAAGCATTCATCCAATTTGAAAATTCTGCCTTTTACGTGGGATGTTTATACTATTTACATTTATTGTGATTGTTGATATGGTTAGTTTTAACTCTAACCTCTTTGCATTTGCTTTTTATTTGTTCCATGCATATTTTGTCCGCCCCTCTGTTCCCTCATCTTCTATCTTTTTTTGGGTTATTTTTTTTTTGTGATTCCATTTTATTTCCTCTGTCGGCTTATGAGCGATCATTCTTTGTTTTGTTGTTTCAGTGGTTGCATCAGAACACACTTATCGCTGCCTGTAATCAAGTGATGGTCCGCCACTTCGAGCATGGTATAATAACCTTGCACTTCCGTTCTTCCCCTCCCGGCCTCTGTGACATTGTTCTCGCACGTATTACGTCTCCATGTCTTAATCCCAAACCACACTCTGCTATTATTTGTGTTTACAGGCAGTTGTTTTTTGAAGGGATTTAAGGAATAACAAATTTTACATATTTGCTCATGCAGTTAAGCCCTTCGTTCCTTTGTGGATTTCCAACTGTGTTCATTTCCCTTTTATCTGAAAGACGTCCCTTAAACATTCCTTATAGTGTGCTTGGCTGGTGATAAATTACTAAACCTTCTGTGTTTTTCAAAAGTCTTTATCTTTGTTTTTGAAATAGTTCTGTTTCATCTTCCCTTTCAAGACTTGGAAGATATTTCTCAACTATCTTCTCACTTGCTTTGTTTCTGACAACATTATCTGCTACCATCGCTAGTTTTGAGCAATTTGAAAATTATGTGCCCTGGTGGCCTTTATTTTTCTCTAACATGTCTTGTGCTTGGAGTCTGTTGAGCGGCTTGGATCTGCGTGTTCACAATTTACTTCAAATTTGGAAAAATTTCCATCCTTATTTCTTCAACTATTTTTCTGACCTCCCCACCATAATCATCCCCACTTCAGGGAATCTACTGACATGTATATTGGGCCGACAGAAGTTGTCCTGCAGCTCACAGATGCTCTTTCACAAAAAAATTCTTCTTTTCCTGTCTGTGTGTCATTTGGGATAGTTTCTATTGCTACTTATCCAAGCTCACTATTCTTTTCTTCTGTAACATCTAATCCACCGTTAGTCCCATCCTGTGTATTTTTCATCTCAGACCCTATAATGTTCGTCTCTGCAGTTTTGATTTGGGTTAACATTTTTTAAAAAAATTTAACTGTGGTAAAATACACAAAACATAAAATTTACCATATTAACCATTTGCAAATGTACATCTCAGTGGGCTTTTAAAATATTTTTCATACTGGTTGGAACTGGAGGGACATTATCTTAAGTGAAACAGCTCAGAGACAAAATATCGAAGGCCGTGTGCTCCAGTCACTGGGGCCTCGGAAGAGTGGGAGTGGGGGGCTGAGGGGTGAGAAATTACTTAATGAGTAAATGTGCACTATCTGGGCGATGGTCCCACTAGAAGCTCAGACTTCGCCACTACACAGTATATCCACGTAACAAAACTGCACTTGTATCCCTAAAACTTACCCAAATTAAAAAATAAATCTTCCATGCCTCCATTTAACTTTTTCGAACATAAGGCATACGGTTATAACGACTCTGTTAATACCTTTGTCTGCTAACGCTAACATCTGTGTCCGTCCCCAGTCAGTTCTGACTGATGGATTTTTCTCCTCTTTATGGCTGTGTTTTCCTGCTTCTTTGTGTGCCTGGGAATTTCTTTCTTTCTTCTTCCCCCCAGCTAATCCCGAGAACCTGTGAAGCCTGGGAATTTCTGAATGGATGCCAGATGTTATAAATTTCACCTTGTTGGGTACTGGGTATTTTTGTATTCTTGTAAATGCCCTGGAGCTTTTTGTCTTGGGTGTAGTTAAGTTACCTAGAAGCAGTCTGATCCTTTCGTATCTTTTTGAAAAAGATTTGTTAGGTGGGCCCCGAGTCATGTTTAGGCTAGGACTGACTATTCTGCACCACGTAAGAACATCCCGTCTGAGTACTCTACCTACTGCTCCATAAAACAGGAGGTTTTCTCCAGCGGGGGGTGGGGGCTGGGGGTGGGAAGAGGCGTACCCCAGTCCTGTGTGGGCGGAGACACTGTTATCGCCCCAACGGTAGGTGACCAGACTTCAACAACAGAATCCTGATACACGAGAGCCCTTGTCTCTCCCCACCTAAGACCACCCGTACTCCGGGGGTGCATCCTGAGTGAGCCAGAATATCCCGGATCCCACGGAGCCCACCGGACCCGGGTCATTTGCAATTCGACATGATAGCAAGCGTCGCTTTTCCACTCCCACTGGGGGTCAGCTCCCGACGGCATCCCTGGGCAACGCGGTGTTCTCATCCTCGGGGTGACACTTTCTCTGGCTTTCGGTGGTTTCCTCTCACACACGCGCTGATCCGTACTCGGCTGCGACGTGGGGACTCTCTGCCGTCGTCCGGGGTTCGCCGAGCTGCTCTTTCCTCGCTGGTGCTCCTGCCGCGGGCTCTGGCCGCCCCTGGTCTCCCCAGACGCTCAGCTCCGTTCCTCTGGCGCGCGCGTGGTTCCGGGGCCTGGGGTCGCTCTCCCCGTACCGCAGGCTGGACACGCTCCGTGCGGGCAGCCGTGGCAACCGCGGGGCTTGCCCACTTGATTCCCGCCTTTCCACGGTCACCCTCGCTTGCTGCCCGACATCTCGTCTTGAAATCTCCTGTTTCACATATTTTAGCTGAAAGGCAAATACAGTTTGTTTTTCCATCTTGGCCAAGGTCGAAGTGAAGTAGAAACAGGCACTGTTGAATTTTGAGTTTTGTTTTCTTTAATGGGAAATTAAAACGGCAGGGAGAGGAACACGGTGCTGAGCCCCAGCCTCCCTGGGGCTCCAGCGGCATCAGCCTCGGCAAGACGAGAGCGCGTGTCCCTGGCTCTGACCTACGCCACCTCGTGTCTCGGGGATGCTTGTAGGAGCTGGCCCCAAACAGCAGTGGAAGCGTGGCTCTGCGGCCCTCCTAGGGCGGTGACAGCCCCCCGCCACGCCCAGGGCTGCCCACACCGTCATCACCCCCAGGCTCTCGCAGGAGGGCGGCTCCCACGGCCTGGACACCCTCGCGGATGCCGAGACGAGCCGCTTTGACTCGTTCTAAGGTTCACAGTCACAGTTGACACGGATACCAGAGGTCATTGACCCCGAAGAGGAAGACACTGCTGTGCTCCTGGGAGACCCCGACTCACCCCACCTGCCCCTCCCGCGCTGGCGGAGAGGGTGCCCGAGCCGCTGTCCTGGCACAGGCGGCACGAGATCAGACGCGGCGGCTGACAGGCAATTTATTTGGTCTCCATCATAACCACTTAGCGATCTGCCTTCTCTCTATTTCCTGTTCAGAGAACTTTGTGTGTGTCAATCTGAATAATTGAATTGAGCAGAAAAGCCTCAGGCCTCTGAAGCCCTCATTAATTACCTGGCCGGGAGGAAGGAAGAGCGTCCACTCAGCCATGAGGCTGCTAAATGCCACCAAAGGAACCCCACCTGGCTTTGATCGACCCCTCGGTTTGCCAGGCGTGCCCTTTTCCCTCACGGATGGCGGAATGCTCTGGGACTCTCTCAGTTGCTGCCGAGTGCCACCGCCACTTACAAGGCCGGTGTCCTTCTCCCCTAAGGCAAACACGTGGCTGCGGCTGCCGGAGACGTGGTCTGGAGACCCCACTCTGGCCCCGTGCCTGAGCTAAGACGGGTGCTGAGCTCTGCGCTAGCTGCAGGGACGGACACGGCCGTGCGGTCATCCCAGCACTCAAAACGGACTGAGCATGCCGCCAAAGCACAGCGAGGAGACAGGCCACAAAAGAGTTCGCAGTGAGAGTGGAGGCGAGATGCGTCCAGGCGGTTAGTTTATGGCCAACTGCAGGCCTCCGTGAGGCCAGGGAGGAGGCCGGAGCGTGATCTTGATCCTGCCTGTGACGGTTCTGCGAGGGTTCAGGGAGACCTTCCAGCAGGAGGAACCCACAGGGCAGGTCCTGGGGGGCTGCAGCTGCGCCTCTGCCATGGAGACACACCTGGGGAGGCCGGCCCAGGAGTCCTTTGAGGGGCAGAGCTGTCTCCACCCCCAGGATGAACATTAACTTCTTTGCAAACGCCCCGGCAGTGAAGGTGAGGACAGAGCTCAGTCAAAGCAGTGCCGGGAAAGGACACGGAGGGCTAAGCTTTCTTCCCTCTCACCCTCGGCTCCCTGAAAGCTCCTTGCAGGGAACTCCTCACTTTAATAACCTAGAAAGAGCATTAAAAATGAGTCCGAGGAACTCATTTAATGGATTCTTGGAGGAGCCGAAATCCTCAGAGCTCTGTGAAGCTGGGGAACTTCTTATGTGGGTAGAACCTCTGGCTGGAGAGAAAGTGCTCGAATTTCTCCAAAGCCGGTTCACAGTCATTGTTCCTGCCGGGAGATGAATCCACCCAGCACCTCCTCCTGTCCTGCGTGGGCAGCAGATTGCTGCCAGCCTGCCCACTTCCTCCAGCCCAGAGCCATTTGTTCTTTTTAGCAAAGCAGCGAGCGTGCTGCGGGAGCGGGCCGGGTGGGCCGAGCCGTCAGTCCGGGTGGAGCCCGGGTTCCGGAGGCAATCCCACAGGGCAAAGCCCACTCTGAAGGGTGCGGCCTCCAAGACTTTGCTCTTTGAGTTACCCTGGCAGGCGAGCCCCCTCCCTCCTTCCTGGCAGGGGACTTCAGTCCCTGGCGCCGCCACTCTAGCTAGTTATGGGATGGCTGGCACCCCTGCCCCTGTGTCCAGCCAGAGTGCAGCTGTGTGGCCAGTGGATTCAGCGTCTGCACCCCAGCGATGGCTCACGTTCTCGGAAGACGTTCAAGGTCACCAGCCTGCCATTTCTCTACATTTGAGCCCACAGCACTCAGCTCCATTCCCTCTGCTCGACTAGGAGTAAAAGTGGCAAAGGAAAGTGAGTCCAGCCCCGGGTCCTCTGGGGAGGCCAAAGAGTGGACAGCAAGGCCCCAGATCTGCGCCAAGAGGACAGAGGTGGGCCTGGGCCCAGGGCCCTTCCAGAAAGACCAATGCTCACCGGGACGCTGGGAGAGGCTTAGTGCAGGGCTAAGCCATGGCCGCTGGGGGCTCCTAGGTGACGTGGCTTGGGAACTGCGCCTGGGTTTTCTCTTGCTTGTCTCCCTGGTGGGACGGCACCTTGCCTTGGTTTCCAGGCACAGCGTAGCAGGGAATTCCAGGGCCAACTGGCCCCAGAGCTGTTTGGAAGGGGAGTGGACAGGATTTGGACCATGGGAAGGAGAAGGCCATTCCCAGGCGTCCGCACTGGGCAGTGGTGGACAGTGGGGCTGATCCAGGGGACCTGGACCCCAGGAGGAGAACAGGCACTGGTGGCAGTGATGGAGCGACCTGGCTCCAGTTCTGTTTGTCCAGCCAACTTCCCCATCCCTCTTCTGCTGATAACTGCTCTCTTTCCTTTTGGGGGGCCCTTCCCATGGAGTCCTCAAGATACTGTGGAAGCTAGGAGGACATACCTTCTCTGTGCTCAGGAGGGCCCATGTAACTCATTCCTGGCCAATCTGAGTCCCCCATTTCTGAGGTCATCCCTCATTGGCTGAGGAATGGTCATGTGACCCGAGCTAGGCCAATCAGAATCTTGCCTGGGTTTTTCTTCTACATCTTCTGGGGAATATGGTCTCCTGTCTCTGGGGGGCAGTGATGCTGGCAGGATGTGTGAGGAGGGTGGGACTCCTCAGTAGTGGGAAAGACAGGCTGGCACACAGAGGCAGCAAGGGCAGGAGGTTAAGGAGAGGAGGGAGGGAGAAGGAGGGACAGACAGAAGAGAGATAGAGCCAGAGACAAAAAGAGACAGAGACAGAGATACACAGAGATACAAAGACAGAGAGAGACACTCAGAGAGTCGGATGGCAGCCAGCTGTAGACCCATGTATCCAGCTGTGCAACATGGAGCCCAGCCCCCCACTTATTTAGCCACCTGCACATTATTTGCCTTTTAAATTTCAGCCATTCCGCTGGGCCTTATAAGCTGCTGCCATCTGACTTTTTTTTGACCTATAAAAATGGTAGGTTCACGTGGCTTGACTGAATGATGAGAGGGGACTTTTGTCATTTGCAGTGGGTCTTGGGTTTGGTGGTCTCGGTGGGGGTGGCCTTGCTGGGCTGCAGGGCCCTACCTCAGTGAAGCACACCCCTCTTTCAGGTCTGGTGGCTCAAAAGAGGCCCAGGATGCTCCTGCCTCAATGATTAATCTTCTAAAGGCTTTGATTCTAATTCCTAATGGTAGAACATCAGGTCTTAGCGCCTCTTGGGGTACACGCTCAGGTGGCCCTGGCCTAGGAGGGTGCTGCCTGGCTCTCCAGGAGCTGTGATTGAGGACACCCAGCCTGCCCTGGGCCAGGACTGGCCTGGGCTGTCCCATCACCAGGCTCCCCACGGAGGCCTTGCCTTAACAGGGGGCCCCACATCTCCGTGGGCAGGGCTGGCCCCTCTCTGCTCTGCTAAAGGCCTGCTGCCGCCACCATGGGAGCTGCTGGCCACGGCAGGTGTGGGCCCGGCTTCGGACGGGGCTGTGATCCTTCAGCCGGGCCAGCATCACGGGGGTGGGAGAGCACTGGGGGCTGGAGGATGTGGGTGTCCTGAGTGGGGAGTGGGGTGCCACAAACCAAGACCCCCCAGGAACCAGGGCACACTCACCCCACCCACCAGGGCCTCACGTGTGGCTCCCTTCTTGGAGCTACGGGTGCAGTTGCAGAGACACACGCTCTGCTTGTCACCCAACCCACGGCGGGACCCATGTGGGTGGGGCTGGGAGTGGACGTATTTCATGAATCCTGTGGTTCCCTCGTGCACAACACAGCCGGGCCGCAATTGCGGGTCAGAGCACTCGTCTCTAACCCGGGAAGAGACCTCGCCAGAACCCACCTGCCGCCACCCTGGCCTCAGACCTCAGCCTCCAGAACTGCGAGAAAATAAAATTCCCTTTGTTTTTAGGCCCCTAGTCCGAGGTATTTTTGTTATAGCAGCTTGAGCTCATTCAGGAAGGGAGGGAAGGAAAAGAAGAGAAGGAAGAGAGAGGAGAGGGGAAAGGGAGAGGAGACCCCTGTGTTCCCCACAACGTTCCAGTTCTAGATGCACAGAGGAAGATGCAGGGACGGCGCGTGACCCGAAATGCAAATCAAAGCCACGGTGCGGTGGCACCTCACGCCCGTGACAATGTTTGAGATGAAAAAGTCCGCACACGCCGAGCACTGGCGAGAGGGGGGCAGCGGGATTTGCGCACGGCTGGGGGGACGCAAAACGGTGCAGCGCTTGGGCACACGGTCGGGCAGTTTCTTTAAAAAGTTACACGGCCAGACCCCACCCACTTCTTCCCACCTCGGGGCCACCCCCAAGATCACCACATCCACCCAGATTATCGCAACAGCTTCCTCCCCGTCTACCCAGCTCCGGGTTTGTGCTCTAATCAGTTCTTCACAAGGCCACCAGAGTGATCTTCATAGCACGCGAATCCCACTGCCTACCTGAGCCCTGAGTGGCTCCCGCCTGCCCTAATACAAAGTAGAAATTCTTTCTCCACCAGGTCTTCATCTCTCAGACCTCATCTCTCGCCGCTGGCTTCCTGAAACTCTCTGCTCCTCATGCACTATGGCAGGCGTCCTCAAACTATGGCCCGAGGGCCACATGCGGCCCACCGAGGACATTCATCCGTCCCACGGGGTGTTTCTGCCGCCGCTGCCTGTCCTGCTCAGCAGCCGACTGGTCCCGGGCCCTCAGTGCGCATGTGTGGAATGTGCACCGCGCTCTCCAATGGCCTCCAACGGTCTGAGGGACAGTGAACTGGCCCCGTTTAAAACGTTTTAGGGCCCCTACGCTATGGTATAATAAAATAAATATTTGGTCTTTGTCCCTGGTTCCTGACACAGAGCTCCCAAGACCCTTGAAAAAATAAATAAATTAAAGTTACACAGCCGTCTACCACGTGACCCGGCCTTCTCTCTTGCAAGGATTCTTCCAAGGGAGGCGAAAGCCTCTGTCCACACAAAGACCAGCACACGAATGTTCACAGCGGGATCATGTGTAGTGGCCCCAAAGTGGACACAGCCAAATGCCTGCAGACAGGTGAATGGCTTCCAAATTGTGGTCCATCCACACAACTGAGTGTCGCCCAGTGACAGGAGGAATGAGCCACCAGCACATGCGAATCTCAACATGATTGCGCGGAGTGGAGGAAACCAACCAGAAAAAGAGCACAGACTGTATGATTCCATTCATGAGAAATTCTAGAAATTGCGAACTTCTCTGGAGTGACAGGAGGCTGGGCCACAGCTGCAGGAGGGTGGGGGGCGGGACCAGGTGGTTCACGAGAAACTTCTGGGCTGACGATGGATTCACCGCTTTGATCTTGGTGATGGTTTCACAAAGGCACACGCGTGTAACTTTGTAAGACTGCACACTTTAAATATGTGAAGTGTATTGTATACTGATTATGTCTCAGCAAAGCTCTAGCACATCGCCCCGTGCCCCAGGATGCCGCAGGGAGCCTGCCCCGCGTGTCTGCAGGTGGCAGGGGAGGTGGCACTCGACGTGAAGAAAACACACGTTACTGGGACCGAGACACAGAAAGGACCTCCCAACAGCCCCTCTGCACTGACCAGATCAGGTTTTAGGTTCTGGGAGACGGTGGGTACCCAAGTCCATGGGCTGTGCCAGTCCCCAGCTGCTCCCCGGGAAGAGGAGGGGAAACGGGGTGCTAGCTGATGCTCCCCAAACCCGACACCTCACTTCAGCGGAAGACCACATCCATATCCTAACTGAGTCTGCAGAGTGCTTCTCACTCGGGGCCTTGGGGGCACCCACCACACTGGGGACAGTGGAGCCTGCTGGTAGCCCCAGTGGCTGGGCTGACACCGCAGTCCTGGGCAGCACCAGGCCCACCCTGCTCACCAAAGGCCTGCCCTGCCCGGCGCCCCGCCCAGCACAGCTCTGCAAACACAGATGCTGCGGCTGGAAGCCTGGTCTCCCCACCTGGACACTCCAAGCCCCAGCTGGTGCCGACGGAGACCAGCCAGCCCCTCCTGCCTACAACTGCACAGCTTGTAGAGCCCACAGCGGCCCCTGCCCAATCTCTCTTAGGTCCTGTCTCAGTTTACCCTGGCGGATCAACCTCCAGGTGGGCCGGGACGGGCTGCTGAGGTCTGGCCCAAGGTCAGCACGCATTTCTTGGGGGCCTTTCTTTCTTCTGAACCCCATCCCAGGCTGGCTGTCCTGGCCTCTTGGGGACCTCTTGGTGCACAGCTGGTGTGGACCATCCACATGGCCTGGGAACTAATGTCACAGGACGCCAAAGCCCCCTTCTCCCTGCGGTGGACGCACGATCAAGCCAGCGTGCTGCGGCTTCTGCACCCACACTGCAGCTGTGACTGCACCGTGACGTCACCTGACGCCCCCGCCTTCCATTCACCACTCAACACACATCTGTCTCCCAGCCCGAGCCTGGGGACCGCCCATTTCCACACGTCTGCACTCTGCCAGGGGATTCGTCCCTCTGCCCACGAGGGTGGCGTGGCCGGACGGTCCCAGTGCCCTTTATCCAGCCGGCAGCCAGGGAGGGGCCGGCCCTGAGGGAGCCCAGCCCGTGTGCTGGGGGACACAGTCACGCAGGAGACGTGGAGCACGGTCTCGGGCTCAGTCCATGCGTCTGTGAAGGGGGACAGGCACCCCTCGTGGCCTCCCACCGCATCTGCCGTAGCACCCGGGCGCCCAGCAAACGGAAGCCCCTCTCCAGCTCGTTTGGTTGGCAGCCTCGTAAAACTCTGCCCCCAAACCTGCTGTCCCGTGAGTGTCCTGTCCTTCCTCTCCCTCTCCTCCTCCTCCTCCTGGTGAGACGTCCTGACCCTGGGGGGAGAGGCCCAGAGTCCACGCGTGCTGCGGCCGAGCACCCCGGCCCACCCCGCACGTGCAGAATCCACAGACAAAGGGGCCTTTTCTGCTTCAAAACCTGCCTCCCAGCTCATCCTCGCTGTCGGTGCAGGTGTTTCTGCCGAGCGTCCCAGGGGCTGGAATTCTGGCAAACGGACTCCTGCGATCTGGGCGCCAGGCGGTTTGTGCCCCCCGGGGACCTCCTGTGCCTGGGCACCCCTCAGGAGCCTCTACTCTTACAGACGCTGAGACTCGCACGGCTGAGGACGGGGAGGGGTGGGGTGGGACGGGGCACTGAAGCTGCAGGCAGAGATCCGGCGCCGAGCCCCCGGGGGGCCGCCATGCCAGCAGGGCAGCTCTGGACTCAGAGTCAAAAGCCCAGACCCCCAGCCCTAACCCTGCCTTTGCCAGCGTGAACAGGGACCAAGTCCCCCCAGAGCCTCGGTTTACCCATTTGTTAGACTGGGATCCCTGGGGCCACTGTTAGGCTCAACAGAGTCCCTGAAAAGAGGTTTTTATCATCTCCTTGCGCCTCACTTTCCTCCCCTGTGAAATGGGGCAGCAGTGCCGCCATCCTTCTGGGACTGTGGTGGCGCCCAGGAGTCTGTCTGGGGACAGAGCGGCAGGTCCCGTGCCCAGCGGAACACTGGCAGCTCTCTAGCAGTAAGGAACGGTCACGCAGCTAGTGGCAGGGTCGGCTGTTCTTCTCACACAGGGCCCCAGGCCCTGCAGGGCGAGGCGGGTGCCCAGGAGGACGCTGCTGCTGCACCTGCCACAGAGGCCACCGCCACTCCTGCCCTCCCCAGCGACGAGCCGGGCCGGGAGGACAAAGCCAGCAACTCCAGCACCCCCGACCCGTGTCACCAAGGTGCCAGCCTCTTCCCTCCGTCTGGAGACTGTGACACAGACGTGTCACCGCAGAGCCCAGACGCCCCTGAGGGGGACTCGTCATCCCCACCTGGCTCGAGGAAGGAAGAGTGACTCAGAACCACGCCTTTCTGGAGGCACACTAAGGGATGTCAGTGTCAGAACCCTGAGCTCCACGTGGGGCGTGATTTCACTCCAGAGACGCTAAGGCCACCAGGGACAATCAACGTGCTGCGGGTGACAGGGCCCTGGCTGCACCTGTCTCACTGGTGGAGTCGCTCCACCACTAGAGCTGCACCCCAGTGGACGTGGCACCCCAGTGGACGGGGCACCCCAGTGGACGCGGCACCCCAGTGGACTCGGCACCCCAGTGGACGGGGCTCCCCCAGTGGACACGGCTCCCCAGTGGACGAGGCACCCCAGTGGACGAGGCACCCCAGTGGACGCGGCTCCCCAGTGGACGCGGCTCCCCAGTGGACGCGGTACCCCAGTGGACGCCGCTCCCCAGTGGACGTGGCACCCCAGTGGACAGGGCACCCCAGTGGACACGGCTCCCCAGTGGACGCGGCACCCCAGTGGACGAGGCTCCCCAGTGGACGAGGCACCCCAGTGGACGCGGCACCCCAGTGGACGAGGCACCCCAGTGGACGCGGCACCCCAGTGGACGCGGCTCCCCAGTGGACGCGGCTCCCCAGTGGACGCGGCACCCCAGTGGACGCGGCTCCCCAGTGGACGCGGCTCCCCAGTGGACGTGGCTCCCCAGTGGACGCAGCTCCCCAGTGGACGCAGCACCCCAGTGGACAGGGCACCCCAGTGGACACAGCTCCCCAGTGGACGCGGCTCCCCAGTGGACGCGGCTCCCCAGTGGACACAGCACTAGAGCTGTGGAAAGTCACTCGACCCCCAGGAGCCTCGGTTCCACCCATAAACGGGAGTCAAAAGCCCACAACTGTTTCTCAGAATTAAGCCAGGCAACGAGTGTGCAGCCCCCGGCAGGTGACCCCCCAGGCCCCTCCCAGTGCAGGGGAATCTCCGCTCCTGACCTGCACGAGGTACAGGGCAGCAGTTGCATTGAGGGATGGGACGGTTCCTGCCCCAGGGCCCTGGCCCGAGCACTCGGGGTAGAGTTGCAGCCCTGCAGCCCAGCCCTCCCCTGCTGAAGGGGAGCTGAACCCTGTGCTCCAAACTCATGTTGGAGTCCTGTCCTCCACGACCTCAGAATGTGACTGCGTTTGGAGACAGGGCCTTTAACGAGGTCACGCAGTTAAAGGGACGTCCCCAGGGAGGGCCCTAATCCCATAGGACTGAGTCCTTATCAGAGAGGAGATTAGGGCACAGACACGCACAGAGGGACGACAGCACGAGGACACAAGAAGAAGGCAGCGGTCTGCAAGGCAAGGAGAGAGGGGCCGACTCTGAGCCACCCTGCTCTGGGACTTCCAGCTTGCAGGGAAGGTGCGCTGGTTACGCCACCAGGCCGCGGTGCCGTTCCGCAGCTAGAGCCGACGACCAGCACGCACAGCGAGGGCAGCGCCGGTCAGCTCGCACGGCACGCTCCGTCGCGCAGACAGGGAAGGGGCTCACAGGTGTGGGGCTCCTGTCCCAGGGGGGACTCGAACCCCGACAGCCGCCTGCAGATGTGCTCACACTTCCTGTCACCGCGACAGGCTGCAAGAAACAGACTCCTGCGTCCCGAAGAAGGGAGCCACGGAGATGTCACATGAGTTTTCAGTCCGGCGGCATGAGAGCTGGTTTCAGGAATGGCACGCTCCCCGCTCCCCTGAGGATGGTGATGTCGGCAGCACAGAACTCGGGGTCTCAGGAAGGACACACCCACGACAGCACACAGGGCTTGCCAGCCTGGGCCACACCACCCGGCCAGCCCTGCCTGCGCGTGCCTCGGGCTGCTGAGGCCAATGTCCCTAATCTGCGCCAACCTGGCACGTGACAGCAGCCCCACCGTGGCGATGGGGACATTGTGACCCTGAGAAGGTGGAGGAGCCCCGCAGAGGGTCTCACGGGCCGAACCTTCATTTCTTGAACCATCGCTCATCAGCAAGGGGGTGGCCTTGGTCACAACGTCCCATCTGCTAACTTACACAGGTCGGAGCAACCAGAGCAGCCAGGGAAGGCTACCAGCCCAGGGCGGAGCCGGCCAAGGGACCGACTTTCTTCTCAAGCGGAAATGACTGTCCTTCCCGTGGAAACGCTTTTTATTTGTGCCAGTTCCAACTCGTGAGGCCGTGAGCTGGGAGACCACCTGCTGGGCCTTCTCGGCCCTCCTCTCGCCTCCACGTAGGACAGGAGGCAACCCCGTGCCCACGCAGGGGGCCGCCAGGCCAACCCGCTCTCGCCAGCCCTCGTGAACGCCGGAGGAGGACCCGGAGCGCGGAGCAGCGTTGGCGCAGGTGGGCGCGAGGCCTTGCGGGCCACAGGTGAGCAGGGGCGCGCGGCTGACCGGCCGTGGCCGTGCTCGGACTCACGAATCGCCTCTTTGTCAGACTTCAGGCCCACCCCAGCCCCAGGGTGTGGACGCCTCCCCAGCCCCCGCTCTGCACTGTTGCACGTGGGGGAGTCAGCACGCTTTTCGAGAATCATTTGTAGCCAGTGAACTGACTTAGCGCCTAAACAAAAGCAGATCAGACTCACTCTCGGGAACGCGGGGTGGCTGTGCCCAAGCCATGGGCCAGGCTAGCGGTGGCTGCTTCTGAGGGTGGCCAGGAGAGGCTGCAGCTCTCTTGGGAGCTGCATCCCTCTCGTCCCTCCGCCCCGGAGAGGGGGCCCGCAGGCCACCCTGAGCTGCAAAGCCCAGGCCCGGACAATGTCACAGAAGTGAGACAGGCAGAGGCTGGCTGAGCTGTGCACTTGGGGCGGCACCTCCAGGGCCTGGCTGATCCCAGGCGTCTCCAGGTCCTGTCCTCCACGGTCAGCCCTTCAAAGATGTCCCCGTCCTAACTCCCGGGACCCGTGACTATGTGACCTTACACGGCAAAAGGGGCTCTGCGGAGGAGACGACGTGAAGGACCTTGGGATGGGAGATGGCCCTGGGCTACCCGGGAGGGTCCAGTTGAATCCCAAGGTGCTCGGGTGTGGGGGAGGAGGCAGGAGGAGACCGTCAGAGAAGCCATGAGGGCGGGGGCGGAGGTCAGAGGGACACACCGCTGCCTTCGAGATGGAGGAGGGGCGCGGGCCAGGCACCTCCTGAACCTGAAAACGTAAAGAGGACCCGTCCCTGGGCCGCAGCCCCTGTGGCACCTCCACTGCAGCTGAGCGAGACCATCTCAGACCCGGCTCCCAGGACACTGAGATAATCAGCCCAGGTTGCTCGAAGCCACTGGGTGTTGGTGACTTGTCACGGCAGCCACAGGGAGCAGCCACCGCGCACAGCTGGCTCCTGCAGGACGCTGTGGGGACCGCACGGGGCTGATGCAGGGCTCTGCCACTGCCCTCCCTGTTGGTTATTGATAACGTGGGCTGGGGCTGACGGGGACGTGGAACAGCACCAGCTTGTGGCTTCATCTTGAGAGGGACTGAACACATCGCAACAAGGCATGAGCCAGGCGCTCGGCCCTGCACCCCGACAGGCACCCCCAGCAGGCCGTCTCTGCACACCCCCTCCTCACTGCCGGCCCTGGCGGCCTCCAGAACGCCCGGTCAATCCATCATCCGCCCACAGAAAGGAAGCGAGCCACGGCTGTGCGGCGCGGGCCAGAAGCCTGGGCCGCTGGTGGCTCTGCCTCACCCGGGCAACCGGGGATCTGCGCAGCGCTGCCAGCGGAGCGCACGGGGCAGCTGGTGGCTCCGACGGGGGCTCGAGATGCAGGAGGAGGCAGCTGGTCTTCAGCCAGGACCTACGACAGCACCTGGGCGGGAGCTGGGGCGGCCGGAACCCGAGGCCAGCAGCCACAGCTCACGGCCACGTCTAGCGAGGACCCGGGACCCTCCCCCAGCGCCGTGCAGGAACGCACCGCCGCTGCTCGGCCCTGGCCAGGGGCCACCGTGTCCGGGACTCCCGCAGCCCCAGGCTCCTCCCCACCATCAGGCTCCATCCTCCAGGCTGCATCACCCGGGGCCTCCCCAGGAGCCACCGGTGGGAAGATGGCAGGGCCGGGACCAGAGGCGCCTGAATGAAGGACGAACAGGGTTCAGGGCGCCCCTTCCCCAGAGAAGAGACAGCAGGGAGACCTGTCGGGGACACTGGCGAAAGCAAGTCTTGTTTCGGGAGGACAAGGGGAGGAAAGCTCCGTAGTCACTGAAATAACACCTCGAACCTGATCAGCCACTCAGCCCCCTTGGGAGAGGCCCTGTCTGGCCCACAGACGTCACCTCTCTCGCTGAAGAGCGTTTTGTGCATTACGGTACAGTTGCTGGGCACTTTAGTTTTTATTATTATTTTTTACTTCCAGATGGCATCGTAAGTTCACTGTGACTTCACCATGACTTCACTACACTTTTTAAGCTAATTGAGGGAAAAGACTAAATATGGGGCCTGGTGCACGGAGGCGTCACATGGCACGTGAGGAGCCTGCTCGGTCCCCACCCTCTGAGCACTCCACCTCCGAGCTGTGTGGCCCCTGGGAGGCCGCTCGACCTCTCTGGGTTTCTACTTAACTTCCCGTGCAGCAAAGCTCCTGACGCCATCTCCCGGCACCACGGGGCGAGGCTGCGATGGTCTGCCGGCCCGGCCCAGCCTGACGCCCACCCGGCCGGCCCTGCCTGCTTCCGGGAGCTGCCGGTCAACAGGAGGGGCCGGGTCCTGGTCAGGCCCAGCCTCTCCTCCCTGCCAAAGAGCTGGACCAGAGCAGGGGCTGGACAGAGCCAGGGCAGAAAGTCAAGTGTGCGTCACCCAGAGAAGGCCTCAGAAAGAAAACAGAGAAGGGACGATCACACCAGGGGCCAAATGCCGCCGTCTCTATGACGAGAAGGGGCCTGGTGTCTCCTAAATGGCACCTGCAACATCCTGGCCCTGCAACATCCTGGCCCCTAAGCCCATCGCTGCAAGCCAGGCCAGTGGAGCCCCGCCAAGCCCCGGCCCGGGTCCACTTAGCGCGTGAACATACGTCTGGACGTGACTGGGAGGGCTGGGGTGAGACGCCGTCTGCTCAG
This sequence comes from Microcebus murinus, assembly GCF_040939455.1. Taxonomy (NCBI): domain Eukaryota; kingdom Metazoa; phylum Chordata; class Mammalia; order Primates; family Cheirogaleidae; genus Microcebus; species Microcebus murinus. Next base: position 10,254,290 of record NC_134107.1, read on the forward strand.
AACACCCAGCAGATGGGACCCGCTCAGCCTCTCCTTGTCCCCTTGGAGCCCCCAAGTCAGTGTGTCCCCGTGCTCGTGCGGAGGCAGCGGGCACAGGATGGGTCCCGCGTTGGTCTCGGTGGGGCACCGTGAACCTCTCCCAGAGCTCCTGGTGCATCCTGGTGGCCCTGCAGGGACAGGCCCTCCTTGGTCCTGGGGCTGTGGGGACGCAGCCTCTCGCCCCTGACGCTGTCGGGGTCCCTGAAGGGGTCTCAGCCCAGAGAGACGGCGGACGGACAGACAGGCCGCAGGTGGCACGTGTGTGCGCTGCGCTGCTGCTGTTGGATCTTCAGAACCACCCTCGGGGGATGCTCTGGACCAGCGCAGAGCCCTAGCCTCTCTCTGGATGGTCGGGGCCAGCGGGTCTGGGCCGAGCCTAGAGTGGGGTCTGAGTGTCTGGTAAGGGCAGACTTGGACACTGGCGAGCCCCGGGAAGCGTTTGCAAAGCACGTTCCAGAGGCTCATGCTACCGAGGGCTCAAGGCAGCCTCCAGAGCCGGACGTGCTGCGGACAGATGGGCTCAGCTCAGCGGTTCCCTGGCCCTGCCCCCCTTCCCGGGGAGGAGCCAGAAGGCTGACACATCCAGGCAGTGCCCCGGCCTCCCAGGGCTGCCGTGCGGGCGGGAAGGGCCCAGCCCCAGCACTCACAGCCCGGCAGGCGCTAGGTAAATGCCGTGCTGTTATTGCCATGGTTGCGATCCTTGCAAGGTGCCGGCCAGCTCCTGCCTAGGAGGAGGGCGGGGCCAGGAAACTGCAGCTGAACACCAACTGCCCAGACAGGGCCGGGGCCAGATGTTCGAGGTCAGAACTTCCAGATCACCAGGGTTGAGCCCCCTCTGTCTTGGGCTGCGCAGGACAGAAACCGGAGTCCCCTTTAACAATTTGCACTCGCTCCCATGTCATCCACAAGCCAGCTCTGCTCCCCCTTCAAAGCAGCCGCTGGCACTGACTGTCTGTCTGTCTGTCTGTCTCTCTCTCTCGCAGGAACCTCCTAACAGCCCCCAAGGCCACCCTTCCCCTCTGCAGTCCACTCTCAGCCCAACAGCCGGAGCACCCAGCACTGCCCAGTGGTCCACGCTGTCCCCAGCCCGGCCACGCCTCTCATCTGGCCACCTGCCACTCCCCCCAGCTGCCTTGGCCCAGACCCAGAGCCCTCCTGCTGGGCTCCACCTCCAGGCAGGGCCCACCTGAGGGCCTGGAATGTTCTTCTCCAGACCCCTTCCCCCCTCGCCTGTGCACTGGGCTGCTGTAGTCATCGTGTGTGACTCTGCAGCCCCCACCCCCACTCTGACCATGCTCCCTGCAGCCTCATCTCTGCCGGTCACCCAGACCGGTCGCCCAGGGAAGGCACGCCAGAGCATTTGCTGGACAGGTGAGTCCAAAGGCGGGAGACGGTGATGAGTTCAGACATTCCAGGGGCTCGAGCCACCGGCGGGGCTGAGTCCAGGTTCCAGTCCCCCACGGCGGGTCTGCTACCCACGCCTTTCATTTCCGTCTTCGTGATGCTCTGGCGCCTGGGGTCCTGCTGACTCTGGAGGGACTGCCCTGTGGCCTGTCCCCTCCTCTTGGGGGCTGTGAGGGAACAACTTCTAACGGCAGCCCAGGCCTGAATAATAATGAGGGGGCACCCTGCAGGCCTGAGGCCACACGTGGCCTCCTACATCCTTAAGTGCAGCCTTTTGACTGAATCCAAATTTTTACAGAATGAATCCTTTTATTTTCACTAATGCATTTTTGTTTATCTTTTCCATTTTTATATTATTTTTAAAATGAGCATATTTAAAATACCGAAGAATAAAATAAGTTGCAAAAAAATAATCCTCCCAGATTGACCAGCACAATTAGAACGCTAGTAAGCCAGAAGGCTGAACTGACTCGGGCTGATGCTCATGATTTAGTGCTAACCTCCCCCGCCTGACTGGCGTGCGCCACTGTCACACAAGGCTGGTCGGTGAGAGTTTATGGGGGTCAGGAATGCCAGGCTGCTATCAGCTTTTGACAATGGTGCACTGTGGGTTTCCGTTTTAGGTAGAATTTGTGAATAGTTGCACAGCTCGACAGTATTTTTTAATTGTCTGCTTAACAGCCCAGCATGTCAAAGAAGACCAGGAGAACACCGAAGGAAGAAAACAGATTTTTAAATGGGAATCGGGAATTGCAGTATTGTCTTGTTTCTGTGAAAGATAAGATGATTTGCTTGCTTTGTGATGCTGCAATATCAACACTAAAGAAATTCAATGCACTGTAGCACTCATAAGGACCACAAATATTTTAAATTAGAGGGCGAGGCATGAAAGGTCGTACTGCTGAAATTAAAAGATGAAAAGCAAAAGCAAAGACGATTCTTTTGAACAACAATAAGACCTGGAAATAACGCCACTGAAGCAACTTTATAAAGTAGCTTCTACACTCGGGGGAAAAGGGAAGCCATTCAGTGATGTAGAAGTTGTGAAAGTGTGCATTGTCCAGGTTGTAGGATGCTTAGACCCTGATAAAGTTTCAAAGTACAAACAGCTGCCTCTTTCAAAGAGAACCATAACTGATTGGCAGCATGAATTAGCCTTCAACTTAACAGAACAACTCCATGCAATACTTCAGAAAGAAAATACATGTTATCCAATTGCTTTGGATGAATCTACTGATACTAATGACTGGGCGCAAGTTTTACACTTCGGGTCGTAACAGAAGCTGTTCCTTGCTGTGAAGAGTTACTCGCTTTGGGCACTCTTGTGAACAAAACACGGAGAACAGATGTCTTCAGCAACGTTCAAGATAAATGTTGTGAAGTTGGACTGAATTTGGTCAATTTAGTGAGTGTATGTGCAGACAGTGTACCTGCCATGACAGGAAAACATAAAAGAGTTTATTGCATAGATAAAAAAAAAAGTATTAACAGATCCAGATGCTCTCATTTCTTTTCATTGTATCTAGTATCAGCAAAATCTCTGTGCTAAAGCTACTATCGCAAGTGACACTTTGCAACAAGTTATACGTATTGTTAACCCTTTGCACTCATTTGCTTTTTCTCATTATCCACTAGACATTATCCACACTCGACATCCGAGTGCAAAGAGTTAACTATATTAGAAAAAAATGCAACATGGCACTGTCGGTTTTGTAACATGCTAAAGTTGAATGACGAGGAATTCAGTGTGGATTTGCCCTATCATTCTAAAGTGTGTTGGCTACTGCAGGGACAGGTGTTAGCCAAAATTTTATCTCTGTGAGAACAGGCAGTTAAATTTTATGAAGAACAGAATCAGCAACGTGAATTATGGAAAAACAACTTTTACAGGAGTGCAGCATTTCTGTGCGATATCATGTCAAATCAAAACGACTGGAATATTTCTTTGCAAGGTAAAACTATGTCTATATATGTGGCACGTGGCAAAAAAAAATCTAAGCATTTCAAAGAAAAAGCTCTCTTTTTTCAAAACATTTCTTCTTCAGAAGGAAATTTTGGATGAACATTTTCCCCAGTTAGCAAAGGTCACTGGTGGGGATGAGACGTGTGAATCATCTGAGGAACGCACAGCTGGGTTACAGACCTATTAACTGGAGAACACAATGAAAGGTTCGCTGGCTTTGAGAATCTTGACGTCACACTCAAATCGGCGTTTCAGCCTCGCCCAGTTGATGTCACCAAGGCACCTAGAGAACTACAGGTGGAACTGATTGAGCTCTCAGTAGATGACATTCTAAAGTCATTGTTTGATGCTAAGAGAGATCCAATTGAAATGTGAATTTCAATTGGTGTGAATCGAACACCCACTCCTTCGGCAACATGCTCAGAAAATGCTTTCTTGCTTGCCAGCCACTTACTGCTGCAGATCTGCGCTCTCCTGCCTCGCCCGAATCCAGACGCCCTTCCCTGCTGCGACCAGCCATTCAAATGCTCTCCCACGAAAAGCAGGCAAAACAAAGTCATTGAAAGCTCAGTTCACTTTAAAATTAACAAATGGTTTTCATTTTTTTGAAACTATTAAGTAGATAATAGTTAGATTTTTACCAAATAATGTACATTTTAAAGTATATCTAATTGAAGTTTCTTGAATGTGGCCTTATTTGCTTACAGTTGAATCAATGCGGCCTTTCCCACATGAAAAGGTTCCCTGCCCCTATGTTTAAACCTGCATTTAAAAAACACTGAGGTATCTTCTTATTCCTCTTAGCAAAGAAAAAAAAAAGAATAATAAAAAAATAAAGTAAAAATGTTAAATAGAATATTAAATAAAAAATAAAAAAATCAAAAGCGCACGGAGGTACACAGGACCTGCCTGACAGAGGGCCCAGGAAAGCAAGTCCCCGAAGGCGATTGTCTCCTTTTGTCCTGCCCCACCAAACGTCCTGCCCAGAGGGGCCATGCCGGGCACTGCCTGATGCTCGCTGGTGCCTGGCCAGAGCTCAGCAGACACGCGGAGGCCTAAGCGTCGGAGGACCAGCCCCTGAGCTCCATGGCTACCGCCCTGGGCTGGATTCGGGTTGCAGTGGATTTTGCACAGGGGGCAGGGTGAATACCACCATGCGGCCCCTCTGAGCTGGCAGGGCCCAGGCCTCAGCTCCCCTGCCTGGCTCATGGGAAATGGCACCATGCTCTGGGCCCCGGCAGACAGACCGATCCGAGGGTGGGCATCTGACCACTGGGCGGCCCATCTGTTGGCTGCAGGGAGCCAATGCCAAGATCTGACGCAAAGGGCTTTGTTGCTGGGGCAGCAGTGACCAGCGGAACCAGTCAGACTGGCTGCTTTTAGAATCAGAGAGTTTGGGGACAGGCAGAGAGACAGGCAGAGAGGGGCTGGCACAGCATGAGGGAGGGACAAGTGAGCCACTCTGGGACGCTGTCCGGGGTCCTCACAGCTCCACGTCCCAGGACACACTGCGACAATGCTCTCCAACCCCACTTGTCATCTAACAAGAACTGCCAGCACCTGCCCCTGTTCTTATTGTTCCTGATAAGGACAGGCTTGTGCTTATCCACCTGACCCCCCACCTCCCCACCCATCTCTGGATCCACCTGTCCATCCAACAGCTATTTGAACTCCTTACTGACCACCTCCCACAGGGGAAAGACTGAACCCCAACCCTGTGGAGCTCCCAACCTGGAGACAACTGGACAAGCAGCTCAGCATAGTGAAGTTCCTGGAGGGTCGCACAGGCGCTTGCCCTGGGGGGTGCGAGTAGTGAAGTTCCTGGAGGGTCGCACAGGCGCCTGCCCTGGGGGGTGCGAGTGGTGGGGGCTCTTCTAACTGAGGGGGTCCAGGGAAGGCTTCTCTGAGGACGTGGCCATCGGGCCTGAATGGCACCCAGGAGTCAGCCAGGAAGGGCAGAACGCACGAGGCAAGAGGGCCGGGGTGGACCGTGGCAGGTCAGGAAGTGTGGACGGGCTCATCCTCGGGGAGCCTCTGAAGGGGTTCCTAAAGGCTGGGGCACAATACTCCCCTCATCTCAGAGAGGCTGCCGTCGCACGGGGTGGCAGGTGGGCATGCGGAGGTGCCCGGGGTGGGGTCCCGTTAGGAGGCTGCTGCAGTCCTCTGCATCTGTTGCTTCTGTTAGGGCGGGTGGGGGTGCTGGGCGGCTGGCCCCACAGCAGGACCCAGGGAGCCACCTGGCCGGTCACTCAGGCTGGGCACGCGGGTCTCCATGGGACCCTGGAGCTGATTCCGAGGCGGCGCTGTGCGGCTGTCCCAGGGGCACAGGGAGGCACGGACGGATGGATGGACAGACCCATGTGCACTCTGACCTCTGGGCTCCAGCACTGTCTCCAGGGAGCCCGACTGGAAACAGACACTCGAGTCGCTGAGAAAGCAAGGTACTTCCTGGTCCCTTGTCTAAACGCTTTCTCTAAAGGCAAACTGGCCAACGGGAACCCTGATTAGGCCAGTCCTGATGGGACCGAGGGAGACGGGAGGGGAAGGTGGACCCCAGGAAAAGCCAACAGCAGCAGCACTGCAGGGACATTTGTGAAGGCGAAAACCAAGGAGAAGCGAGGCGGGCTTGGGGTGCTCTGAGCAGCCGCCGGCCATGGACGCCTCGCTCACGGGGACGGTCGTTCTCCACGTGCTGTTTCAAAGAAGAGCCGCTTACAACAAAGACGTGGCGATGAGTCCCATTTTCAAAGAGAAGAGCTGTTTGTGGGAAAGACACATGGACGAACCTCTTTGTGGTGCGCTTTGCGCATGTTGTGTTTTGCACAAGTTGAAGGTCGGTGGCGACCCTGAGCCGTGCACGTCTATCCGCAGCACTTTCCCAACAGCAGGGGCTGACCTCCCGTCTGTGCCGCATTCTGGCCATTCTCGCCACATCTCAAACTTCTTCATCATTACTGCATCCGTCCTGGTGATCCGGGAAAAGCCATCTCTGACGTTACTACTGTAACTGTCTCGGGGCCCCACGAGCCACGCCAGCATAAGAGAGCCAACCCCATCGATCAACGTGTGGGTTCTGCCTGCCCCCTCCCCCCGACTGGCCGTCCCTCCCCCCTCCCCGGCCCCCTATGCCCCGAGACACCGCAGCACTGAGATTAGGCCAGCTGATAACCTTACAACGGCCTCTGTGTTTCAAGAAAAAGGAAGAGTCACACATGTTTCACTTTAAATCGAAAGCTAGAAATGATTAAACCTCAAATCTGGTGAGGAAGGCATGACGAAAACCAGGACAGGACGAAAGCTAGGCCTCCTGCTCCCATTAGTCAAGCGTGTGAATGAATGCAAAGGAAAGTTCCTGAAGGAAATTATAAGTGAACACCGGTGAACACACAAATGACAAGAAAGTGAAATGGCCTTATTTCTGACATGGAGAAAGTGTGAGTGGTCTGGATAGAAGAGCAGACCGGCCACAACATTCCCTGAAGCCAAAGCCTCGTCCAGAGCAAGGCCCTCGCTCTCTTCAGTTCTATGAAGGCTGAGAGAGGTGAGGAAGCTGCAGGAGAAGAAGAATTTGAAGCTGGCAGAGGCTGGTTCATGAGATCTAAGGGAAGCAGCCCTCTCCGGAACATGGAAGTGCAAGGTGAAGCAGCAAGCGCTGACAGAGAAGCTGCAGCAAGTTATCCGGAAGATCCAGCTAAGATCATCGATGAAGGTGGTCACACTAAGCAACAGGTTTTCAGTGCAGATGAAATAGCTTTGTATTGAGAGAAGATGCCATCTAGGACTTTCACAGTTAGAAAGAAGTCAATGCCTGGCTTTAACACTTCAAAAGACAGGCGACTCTCTTGCTGGGGGCTAATGCAGCTGGTGACTTAAGTTGGAGCCAACACTCATTTACCATTCTGTAAATCCTAGCGCCCTTCAGAATTATGCTAAATCTACTCTGCCTGTGCTCTAGAAATGGAACCAAGCCTGGATGACAGCACGTCTGTTCTATTTTTCTTTTTTATACCCAGGACCTGTTGCACCCCTCAGGGAAAGAGAAGCCACTGTAAGGCTAATCCGAGGTCCCGAGGAGATCGTTTCTTTCTCTCCACATCACAAAAGTCACACGAGTGAAGCCTAGTGTGACCATGCAGAGCTGGGAGAGCAGCACGTCTGTTTATAGTACGGTTTGCTGAATATTTTAAGCCCACCATTGAGATCTACCGCTTAGGAAAAAAGGTGCTTTTCAAAATATTACTGCTCACTGACAATGCACCTGGTCGCTCAAGAGCTCTGGTGGAGATGTCCGAGGAGATGAATGTTTTTTTTTTCGTGGCTGCTGACAGTGTATGTTTCTCCAGCCCAGCGGAGTAATTTTGATTTTCAAGTCTTAGTATTTAAAAAATACATTTCTCAAGGCCATAGCTGCCGTAGCTGGCGATTCCTCTGATGGATCTAGACAACGTCAGTTGAAAACCTTCTGGAAAGGATTCACATTCTAGATGCCACTCAGAACATTCATGATTCATGGGAGGAGGCCAAAATATCAACATTAACAGGAGCTTGGAAGAAGCTGATTCCAACCCTCCGGGATGACTTTGAGGGGCTCAAAACTCCAGTGGCGGAAGTCGCTGCAGGTGTGGCGGGAACAGCGAGAGAACCAGAAATAGACGCGGGGCCCGAAGATGCGGCTGCATCGCGGCAACCCCGTGATGAGACGTGAATGGATGAGGAGCTGCTTTTTGTGGATGAGCAAGGAAACTGGTTTCTGAGGATGGAATCTACTGGTGAAGACGCCGTGGACATTGCTGAAATGACAACAAAGGATGTAGGATGTCCCACAAACTCAGCTGATGCAGCTGCGGCAGGGTCTGAGAGAACTGGCTCCAACGATGAAAGAAGTTCTGCTGGGAGTGAAATGCCGCCAAACAGCATCGCGCGCTGTACAGAGGAACACTCTGGGGAAGAAGAGCCCACTGATGCGGTGAACTCCACTGTCGCCTTGCTTTCAGAAACTGCCCCAGCGGCCCCAGCCTTCAGCCACCGCCACCCCGATGGGTCAGCAGCCGTCAACATCGCGGCAAGACCCCGCACCAGCAGACAGATGACAGCTCGCTGAGGGCTCAGATCATCATTGGCATTCTTTAGCAATAAAGCATTTTTTTGATTAAGCCAGGTACATTGCTTTTTAAAGACATAATGCTATTGCACGCTTAATAGACTACAGCGCGATATAAACATAATTTTTATATGCTCTAGGAATCTGAAAAATTTGTGCCTCGCTTTACTGCAATATCTGCCTTACTGCAGTGGCCTGGGATCAAGCCCGCGGCGTCCGCAAGGCCTCCCTGGGTAGGAAACAGGAGCGGAGGGGCCTCCTGGGGCTCAGCGGCTTCCCACGGCGGAGACCCTTGCACCTGGGGGAGGCATTGCTCTGATGATGAGGATCCTTGTCCCCTTTAGATGTTATTTTTCAAAAAAGGAAAAGACAAAAGAGATGGAGGGACAGAGAAGGCCTAGAAACGGGACAGAAAAAGGGAGGCAGAAAAGAAAGACGCGAAAGACAGAGACTGCAGGTGGGTGAGAGGGACAGGGCGGTCCCTGGACTCAACACTGTCTCCTCCTCTTCCGGAGACACAACATTTGCTTTTCTTAAAAAAAAAAAAAAAAAAAAAAGTCACATCCGAGCTCCATTTTTGTCTTTTCAAAGGAAATGTTACATTTCAACGACTCATAAAAGGACAGGAAGATCATGTTAAAACATCCTGAAATAGTAGTGTTTTCTCTCGAGGGCAGACCTGGGCAGCGGCAATTGCCTGAAACATTTTTTAAGATGCAGAGACATTGAGACTGAATTTAAACGGAGAGTGTGGGACGGTCCCTGTCCCCCCGTCAGGTCCCAAATGTTCTCCGGCCATTCGGGCTCTGCATGGGCGCTGCCGGGGGCACCATCCTGGGCTCCGTCCTCCCTGTGCACGCGGGGCGGGGGGCGGGGCGAGCCCTGGGTGTCAGGGAAGGCTGGCCCGGCGGGACAGGGCATGTGGCCAGCTCCCGCCCAGAGGGAGGGGAGGATTTGTGCTGCCTGGGGCTTCCACGCAGGCTATGGGGTCAGCAATCTGGCGCGGCCAACACAGACTCACGCGCAGACGCACCCGGCTCTGCATCCTGGTCGTGGCACGTGCAGCCACGGTTTGGGGACTCTGAAGACTGTGCAGTACCTGGGCACCCCACGGCACCCTCCACTTCCCCCAGACCCCCACCTCTGCCTAAGGGCGGGGGTCGGACAGCCCCATCTGCCCCCAGGCGGAAGGCAGACGAGTGCCACCCTGGTCCTGGCCTGCGTCACCTTCCTAGGACAGGGCTCTGCAGACGGGCAGGGCTGGCCTCCACCGCCAACAGCTGCAAGCCCTTCCTTGCCTGCGGACCAACCGCTCAGCTCAGGAGGCCGCACTGAGGTCTGCAGCGAGGTGGCGCGGGCGGGCTCGGGGCTCAATGCCTGGTGACCATGGCAATGACACTCATCACCTCGAGTCCCCAGGGGCCTCTTGCAGGGCCAGATCCCTCTTGGAGGGCGGGGGCCGTGCCGTTTGTTCTTCCGACTCCCGGCTCCAGGCACGGGGGACTATTCCTGGCCACAGTACAGCTCTGCACTCAGCCCGCCCCCCTACCCCGGCCCGGCATTTGCAGTCCGACAGGGAGGGCCTGTCTCCACTGTCCTGAAAGGGGCTCTGTCAGCAAGGCGAGGAGCTTGCCCCAGGTCGTGCAGGCTGAGGACCCTGCCCTGAGCTGCCCCAGCCGCCGGGCACCAGGAGAGGCCAGAACACAGGAGATATAGACGGTCCCCAACTCACGCTGGCTCCACCTACAATTTTTCGACTTTACGATGGGTTGTTCGGGACACAACCCCATTGTAAGTCTAGGAGCACCTTCACCTCCCTGAGTTCCCAGCCCAAGGCGGTGGCCACACCTCTCTAGGCTGCGTCTACGGCCACACCTGACACCCCGTGGTCAGTGGGCCGAGACCAGGTAGGGCCGACCAGGTGCACTCAGCCTGTGACCCTGTCCCATCCGAACCCGCACATCCTCAGAGGCGTGTCCTGATCCCAGGCCTGGCCCTGCCCCCCTTCTGCCACGAAGAAGAACATTATCCTGTGCCAACGGGAAACGGGTCCCTTTAAAAAGTGAACTTGACGTTAAAGAAAATTAAAATGAAGACCGGGCCTCAAGAATCCCTGAGCAGACAAAGCCAGTCAGCCCTCAGAAGTGACCTCGACCTTGCTTGATTTGCAAACAAAAGTGGAAATTAGGCCATTTCTTGTAAATGCCCGTATTAAAGAAAAAAAAGAACTTAAGCCCAGCCAATCAGAAGCAGCCAACGAACTTGTCATTATGTAACTAGGGACCTTCCAGCAGGAACGAACTTACTGTGTCTCAGTTGACTTTGTAAACGATGTCCACCAACAGATAAATGCATAAAGAAAACGTCCACACGGCGGAGTGTCACTCAGCCACGGAGAGGAGCGCAGCAACGACTCGCACCGAACGTAGGCGAATCTCACAACGTCACGCCAAGTGAGAGAAGCCAGGCGCAAAGGCCACGCCATGGGCTCCCATTTACAGGCGGCTCTGGGTACACCCGAGGTCGGTTCCAGGACCACCACCCCACCCCACCCCACCCCACCCTCCCCCGCATATACCTGGGAACTCAGGGAGGTGAAGGTGCTCCTAGACTCACAATGGGGTTGTGTCCCGAACAACCCATCGTAAAGTCGAAAAACTGTAGGTGGAGCCAGCGGCTGGGGCAGCTCAGAGCAGGGTTCTCAGCCTGCACAGCCTGGGGCAAATCCTTGCGTGCTCAAGTCCTGCAGTCGGCCCCTGGGCACCCATGTGCGGGGACAGTTGGCCCTCCACACATGCAGGTTTCTTACGCTGTGAATACTGTATTTTCTATCTGCGTTTGATGGAAAAGAGTCATCGTGTAGGTAGACCTGGGCAGTTCTAACCCATGTGGTTCACAGGTCAACCGTATATCAACCATCTGGAATAGGCAAATCGCTAGAGAAAATAGACTAGTGCCAGGCTGAGGGGGAGGGAATGGGGCATGCGTGTTTCATGGGTGCAGGGTTTCATTTGGGGGTGACGAACATGTTTTGGAACCAGGTAGAAGTGGTGGTTGAACAATGCCATGAATGCCCTAAATGTCATTGAACTGCACACTTTAAAATGGTTAATTTTAAATAAATGAGACCTGATCAAATTAAAAAGCTTCTGCACAGCCAAAGAAACTGTCACGAGAGCAAACAGACAACCTACAGAATGGGAGAAAATTTTTTCAAGCTACACATTTGATAAAGGGCTGATGACTAGAATCTATTTAGAACTCAGGAAAATCAGCAAGGAAAAAAATCAAACAACCCTATCAGAAAGTGGGCAAAGGAAATGAACAGAACTTTCCAAAAGACAGAATAATGGCCAAGAAACATATGAAAAAATGCTCAACATCTCTAATCATCAGGGAAATGCAAATTTAAACCACAATGAGATATCACTTATCTCCAGTGAGAATGGCCTTTATTAAAAAGTCCCAAAACAATAAATGTTGGCGTGGATGCTGAGAGAGAGGAACACTTCTGCACTGCTGGTGGGACTGCAAACTAGTGCAACCTCTGTGGAAAGCAATATGGAGATACCTTAAAGTGATACAAGTAGATCTACCATTTGATCCAGCAATCCCATTACTGGGCATCTACCCAAAAGATCAAATGACACTCTACAAAAAAGACACCTGCATTCAAATGTTTATAGTAGTACAAGTCACAATTGCAAAGTTGTGGAAACAACCCAAGTGCCCATCAATAGATACATGAGTGGATTAATAAAATGTGGTATATGTATACCATGGAGTACTATTCAGCTATAAGAAACAATGGTGATCTAGCATCTCTTGTATTTTCCTGGTTAGAGCTGGAACCCATTCTATTAAGTGAAGTATCCCAAGAATGGAAAAATTAAGCACCACATGTACTCACCAGCAAATTGGTTTTAAACAATCAACACCTAAGTGGACATACAGGAATAACATTTATTGGGCGTCGGGCAGATGGGAGGGGGAGGAGGGGATGGGTATATACATACATAATGGGTGCGATGTGCACCGTCTGGGGGATGGTCACGCTTGAAGCTCTGACTTGGGGGCGGGGCGGGGGGGAAGGTGACACATGTAACCTAAACAGTTATACCCCTATAATATGCTAAAATTTAAAAAATGGTTAATTTTTACTTTCATAAAATTTCAAAAAAAGCGAACTTGGACAAATGGTGAGAGAAGGGCTTCGAGGCTGGGGGCCGGGTCTCTCTGAGCCCGTGTCCTGGTGGATCGCCTGTTTGGCCCTGTGCATGCCCCGGGCGGTGCGGAAGGGCCCGGCAGCCCGAGGCAGTCCTAGGGGCTGTGTGCTCGGGCGGCAAGGCTGCTGAGCCAGAGGAAGGGTCCTCAGCTGCCCCATGCGGGGTCTGCAGCCCGCAGCCCCTGCCCTTTCGCCCTTCACCGCCAGCGTGCCCATGCCTGCTTCTGCCAAGGATCAGGCAAAACCCCAGGCTGCTCGATCACACCGGCCGCCGGATGGAGCGGGGCTGGCCTTCCGGGCCCAGTGACCAGGCAGGCATGGCAGAGGCTGCCCACCTCTCAGGACGCCCGGATGCCAGCGCCACCCTCCGCGCATCTCTGGGGCCGGCTGGGGCTGCTTGCGTTTGTCACAGATACACAGCACCATCTGCAGCGACTTGTAATTTAATAACGTTTATTTATAATGCGACTGAGGCTTGTTTTAAAGATGAGCTTTTATCTTTGAGATGAGGCTTCTGAGGCCCATAGGAAGCACCCAGACTGGCTCAGCGCCGCCCTCTCTCTGAGAAGGGCTCGCAGGCCGGCCACACCTCTGCAAGGGTGGGAGAGAAAAGCCATCCCACCCGTGTGGCCGACAGGCCCCAGTCACGGGGGGCCGAGGGGAGGCGGGAAGGGCAGGGTCTGCCCCCCGCTGAGCTTCCCTGTGCCGCGCTGGGCCGTGTCTGCCCCGAATTCACGTCCCCCCGCAACCTCGGAATGTGACCCGACCGGGAACTCGGACCGTTGCAGATTTAATTGGTTAAGATGAGGTCGTGCTGCATTCGGCTGGGCCCTTATCTAATGGCTGCCGTCCGCGGAAGAGAAGCTAGGGAGGACGTGACACACAGACCCAGAGCAGCGGACACGCCACGGGACGACAAAGGCAGAGATGAGGGGACGCGTCTCCAAGCCAAGGGACACCAAGGACTGCTGGTGGCAGCAAGGAGGGACCGTCCCCAGGGTCCACGGAAGGAACCGACACTACTGACACCTTGTTTGGAATCCCGGCCTCCAGAACCACGACAGAATACACTTGTGCTGCTTTGGCCCCCCAGCGTGCGGTCATTTGTCACGGCGGCCCCAGGCCAGCTCCCATCCGGACCCGCGCCGTGGGACACCCGGCACCCGGCAGGTGTCCCCGCAGGCCTGCAGAAGGCTGCAGGGGCGCCTGGCTGGACCTCGATACCTCCCTGTGCCAACTCTGCCTCTTGTCACTTAGTTTCCCTCACGTGGGCTGACATCCGGGAACCGTGAGGGAAGGGTGTGTGGACGCCCAGCTTCAGGCTCCAGAAGGAGGAGGGGGTGGGGTGGGAAACTGCCAGGTGCTGCTGAGGGCCGGCGGGGTTGGGCAGGGTGACAGGGCAAGAGGCTCTGAGCCCCACTCGCCCCTCAAGGCTCTAGGTTTCTGGGGCGGGAAGAGGCACCAGGGTCCAGACGTGTGGCCTTGATACTTTTATTCCTGGTCCGGGACCCCAGGCCCCGCTCTGCCCAGAGGCCGGCAGGACTTCACCGAAATGGAAACCGCCGACCGCAGAACCCCATGTGGGTGGGGAGGGCTCGGCTGGCGGCTGCCTAGGACCGTGGGTGGCAAAGGGGCCAGCTGCCTCCTCGCTCTGGAAGGCTCCATCCACTCCTGCCTCCACCCGCTCCCGCCCCGACCCCTTGCCTGCCCCCACCCTGCCTGCCCCCACCCCTCCCTGCCCCTCCTTCCCGCCCCCACCCCTCCCTGCCCCTCCTTCCCGCCCCCAACCCTCCCTGCCCCTCCTTCCCACCCCCACCCCTCCCTGCCCCTCCTTCCCGCCCCCACCCCTCCCTGCCCCCACCCTGCCTGCCCCCACCCCTCCCTGCCCCTCCTTCCCGCCCCCACCCCTCCCTGCCCCTCCTTCCCGCCCCCACCCCTCCCTGCCCCTCCTTCCCGCCCCCACCCCTCCCTGCCCCTCCTTCCCGCCCCCACCCCTCCCTGCCCCTCCTTCCCGCCCCCAACCCTCCCTGCCCCTCCTTCCCACCCCCACCCCTCCCTGCCCCTCCTTCCCGCCCCCACCCCTCCCTGCCCCCACCCTGCCTGCCCCCACCCCTCCCTGCCCCTCCTTCCCGCCCCCACCCCTCCCTGCCCCCACCCCTCCCTGCCCCTCCTTCCCGCCCCCACCCCTCCCTGCCCCTCCTTCCCGCCCCCACCCCTCCCTGCCCCTCCTTCCCGCCCCCACCCCTCCCTGCCCCTCCTTCCCGCCCCCACCCCTCCCTGCCCCTTCTTCCCGCCCCACCCCTCCCTGCCCTCACCCCTCCCTGCCCCCACCCCTCCCTGCCCCTCCTTCCCGCCCCCACCCCTCCCTGCCCCTCCTTCCCACCCCCACCTCTCCCTGCCCCCACCCCTCTCTGCCCCCACCCCTCTCTGCCCCTCCTTCCCGCCCCCACCCCTCCCTGCCCCACCCCTCTCTGCCCCCACCCCTCCCTGCCCCCCTTCCCGCCCCCACCCCTCCCTGCCCCCACCCCTCCCTGCCCCTCCTTCCCGCCCCACCCCTACCTGCCCCCACCCCTCCCTGCCCCCACCCCTTCATTCCCTGGGCCTCCTGCTACCCCATGTAGTAAACAGAAGTGCGGGCCCCACCCATCGGGACCCCAAGAGTTCACTCTCCCCTGGGGTCACGGGGCTTAGGGGGGACACTTAGAGGCTGCCTGGAGCTGGGCTGTCACCCGACTTGAGGGACGATGGCAGCTTCTTGGGGAGGAAGCAAGGGCTCCGCAGGGAGAGGACAGGGACGGGGCGTCAGGCTGCAGCGCGTAGGGGCGCAGGCTGCAGTTGGTGGCCTTTCTCTTGACGGAGGCCCTTGTGTGCCTGTGTCCTACGTCTATTCTGAAAGCTCCAACAGACACCCTCGGGCCCCCTGACGAAGGCCGAGTGCTCACACGACTGGCTCTCGGGTGTGGCCGCTGCGTCCAGGCCCGAGCTCAGCCCTCCCGGCCCTCGCGCAGGCGGTGCCCGCCCGGCGTTCCCTCTCCCCTTCCCCTCGCTTCCTCCCAGTGCGCACAGCCCACGCGCCCCGTGCCACCGGCGAGGACCCCAAGCAACAGCCAGTCCTCGGCACGCACAGGAAGCCTGAAGAAGCCCCCAGAAGGAGATGCCTCTCGACCGCGCCACGGGTGGCTAGAAGGGCCACGTAAGAGGTGGCCGGTGGAACTCGCACCGTCGGGAGGAGAGATTCTTCTTCAACCGGCAGAGTCTCCTCCCCGCCTCAGATCCCACCTGAGATGTCGCCCCTCTCTCGAGAGGCCTTCTGGGCACCCCCCGACCAGGTGAGCCTGACTGCGGCTCCCGTGGCCACGCTGCGCCTCTGCGAGCCACGTGGTGCCAGGCTGTCAATCCACTGCCCCTCTGGACCGCCAGAGCTCCACCGCGCCCGGGGCTGGGGCCCGGAGGGGTCGGGAGCCCGCAGGGGGACATGCCGTGGACGTGGCCCCAGGGAGGGGCGGGTGAGCCGGTGGGGAAGCAAGATGAGCGATCAGACGTCCGATATGTTTGTTAAATGACTGACGGACACACACGCAGAACTCTGAGCAGCCGTGTTGGGCTGCAGCGAAGGGTATTTGAAAAGGGAAGAGGCTAAAAACAGAGGCTTGGTGGGCAGGCCTTGAACACCTGGGGAGAGAGCTGGAAATGGATCCAGACTTAGCAGAAGTGACTCAAGAAGAATAAAGACCTGAGGAGCCCTGTACCCTTGAAAGAAATTGAAATAGAAATTGCAGATCATTTCATAAAGGCCCAGATGGCTTTCTGAGCAGGGTCGACCCATCGCAGAAGGAACAAATAATTCTAACCCAAGCAATGCCTTCCGGAAAAAAAGAGAGAACATTCCCAGCTTGTTGTGAGACTGGCAAAAGCTTGACTCTCAAATAAGAATAGTATAAAGAAAGGAAAATTACAGGCAAACCTTATTCGTGAACTTAGATGTAAAAATCCTAAACATAATATTAGCAAATGGAATTTGGCAACGTATTAAAAAGATTATTACTAAGTTGGGTTCATCTTAGGAACCTAAGATTGATCTGGTAGAAAGTCAATGAATGCAATTAATTAGCAAAGGAGAAAAGCCATATGATCTTCGCAAGTGACACAAAAAAGTACTTGATGAAATCCAGTATCTGCTTGCAATTAACCCAAACCTCTTGCCCACTAGGAAAAGAATGAAATACTTTAACCTGAAAAGCTGCATGTCCAAAAAACCTCCTGAGTCAACAGAAACTCTGAAAGCATTTTTTTTTAAAGATCAGGAACAAGACAAGCATGCCCACTATCACCATTTCTATTCAACATTTTATTGCAGGTCTGAGCTGGCAGAGAGAGAGAAAAGGGAAAGGAAGGAAAGACATAATCAACAGACAAAAGAGAATTCATAAGAGAGTTTAGCAAGGTGGCTGGATAAACTGAAAATCAACATAGCAAAGTCAGCCGCACTGCTACATTCCAGCAACAAGCGGCAAATGTAATTTTGAAAAATATACCGTGGATGTGGTGGCTCACGTCTGTGATCCCAGCACTTTGGGAGGCTGAGGCAGGAGGATCGCTTGAGCCCAGGAGTTCAAGATCAGCCTGGGTAACATAGTAAGACCCCATCTCTACAAAAAATTTTTTTAAAAATTAGCCGGGCATGGTGGTGCATGCCTGTAGTCCCAGCTACCCGGGAGGCGGAGGCAGAAGCATTGCTTGAGCCCAGGAGTTCGAGTTTGCAGTGAGTTGTGATTGTGTCACTGCACTCTAGCCTGTGTGACCAAGGACCACCCTGCCTCCAAAAAAAAGAGGGAAACCCTACCTAAAAAAGAAAGAAAGAAAGGAAAGGAATACCATGAATGCCGTGAAGCGACAATACTTCAACTACCCAGGAAAAAATCTAAACACACTGCAGCAGCTCTTTACGGAGACAACTGAGAAACCTTTTTCAAAGACATTAAAGAACACAAAATAGAGAAATATATCATGTTCTTAGAGAGGAAGACTATATATTGCAAAGGTTTTTAATTTTCCCCAAACTGGTCTATTCTGGGTCAATGCAATTCCATTCAAAATCCCAAAAGGGTTTTTTTTTTTTTTTTGGTTGTTGTTGTTGCTATTTTGTTTTGGTGAAACTTGATGAGTTGATTTAAATATGTGTATGAAAGAGTAAGGAGCCAAGAATGGCTGAAATAAACCTGAGGAGAAACAAAGTAGGTGGGGCAGGATTGGAGGGGAGGGGACAGTGGCTCAGATGTGATGAAGGTGGTGTCGGGAAAGACACCGTGGACAAGGAGACAACCTAGCACCAGACCCGCAGCCACGTGGAAGTATGGTTTGTGACTGGGCCGGCACTGTGGACCCAGGAGAAAAGTGTCATATTCCACAAATGATGGACGGATGAGTTATCCAGAGGAGAAAAAAATGAAATTGTACCCCTACCTCACACCATACACATTCCAAACCCCCCCCCCCCAAATTCTTGGATTAAAGACTTTTACATGAAAGGCAAACATACTAAATTTCTAGAAAATAAGATGGGAATGTAGCTTTATGATCTCTTGGTAGAAAAGAATTTCCTCAAAAAGACAAGAAATCACAAACCCTGAAGGAAAGTTTGATAAATTTATGTACACTAAATTAGGCGGCTCATGTCTGTAACCCCAGCACTCTGGAAGGCTAAGGTGGGAGGATCTCTTGAGGCCAGGAGTTCAAGACCAGCCTAAGCAAGAGCGAGATCCCATCTCTAAAAAACAGAAAGATTAGCCAGGTGTGGTGGTGCACACCTGCAGTCCCAGCTACTCAGGAGGCTGAGGCGGGAAGATGGCTTGAGCCCAGGAGTTGAAGGCTGCAGAGAGCTATGATTGTACAGCTGCACTCCAGCCTGGGTGACAGAGTGAGGCCTTGCCTCAAAAAATAAATCAATCAACAAATCAGGAACTACTTGTGATAAGAAGAGTGAAGAGACAAGCTAAGGATTAATTAAAAAAATTTAGAAAGAACACAGATCAGGCAGAAAAAGAGGAAGAACCCAGAGAAAACTGGACAAAAGATGAGAACAAGCGTTTTATAGCAAAGGGACTGCAAATGGCTCAGAAACACAGGAAAAGATGCTTCAATCCATTAGCAATCAGGAGACGCAAATTCAAATGTCAACACGAAACCACTGAGCATCCCTAGATTGGCAAAAACTTCCAGATGTGCACCACAGCAAGTACAGCTGCGGGTGTGGGGACATGGACCTGCCACCCAGGTAGCTGGGATCTGCCACGGAAAGCTCTGTGGGGACATGGACCTGCCACCCAGGTAGCTGGGATCTGCCACGGGAAGCTCTGTGGGGACATGGACCTGCCACCCAGGTAGCTGGGATCTGCCACGGGAAGCTCTGTGGGGACATGGACCTGCCACCCAGGTAGCTGGGATCTGCCACGGGAAGCTCTGTGGGGACATGGACCTGCCACCCAGGTAGCTGGGATCTGCCACGGGAAGCTCTGTGGGGACATGGACCTGCCACCCAGGTAGCTGGGATCTGCCATGGGAAGCTCTGTGGGGACATGGACCTGCCACCCAGGTAGCTGGGATCTGCCATGGGAAGCTCTGTGGGGACATGGACCTGCCACCCAGGTAGCTGGGATCTGCCACGGGAAGCTCTGTGGGGACATGGGACCTGCCACCCAGGTAGCTGGGATCTGCCACGGGAAGCTCTGTGGGGCCACGGACCTGCCACCCAGGTAGCTGGGATCTGCCACGGGAAGCTCTGTGGGGCCATGGACCTGCCACCCAGGTAGCTGGGATCTGCCACGGGAAGCTCTGTGGGGCCGTGGGACCTGCCACCCAGGTAGCTGGGATCTGCCATGGGAAGCTCTGTGGGGACATGGACCTGCCACCCAGGTAGCTGGGAACTGCCACGGGAAGCTCTGTGGGGCCATGGACCTGCCACCCAGGTAGCTGGGATCTGCCACGGGAAGCTCTGTGGGGACATGGGACCTGCCACCCAGGTAGCTGGGATCTGCCACGGGAAGCTCTGTGGGGCCGTGGGACCTGCCACCCAGGTAGCTGGGATCTGCCACGGGAAGCTCTGTGGGGACATGGGACCTGCCACCCAGGTAGCTGGGATCTGCCACGGGAAGCTCTGTGGGGACATGGGACCTGCCACCCAGGTAGCTGGGATCTGCCACGGGAAGCTCTGTGGGGCCGTGGGACCTGCCACCCAGGTAGCTGGGATCTGCCACGGGAAGCTCTGTGGGGCCGTGGGACCTGCCACCCAGGTAGCTGGGATCTGCCATGGGAAGCTCTGTGGGGACATGGACCTGCCACCCAGGTAGCTGGGATCTGCCATGGGAAGCTCTGTGGGGACATGGACCTGCCACCCAGGTAGCTGGGATCTGCCACGGGAAGCTCTGTGGGGACATGGACCTGCCACCCAGGTAGCTGGGAACTGCCACGGGAAGCTCTGTGGGGACATGGACCTGCCACCCAGGTAGCTGGGATCTGCCACGGGAAGCTCTGTGGGGCCGTGGGACCTGCCACCCAGGTAGCTGGGATCTGCCACGGGAAGCTCTGTGGGGACATGGACCTGCCACCCAGGTAGCTGGGATCTGCCACGGGAAGCTCTGTGGGGCCGTGGGACCTGCCACCCAGGTAGCTGGGATCTGCCACGGGAAGCTCTGTGGGGACATGGACCTGCCACCCAGGTAGCTGGGATCTGCCACGGGAAGCTCTGTGGGGCCGTGGGACCTGCCACCCAGGTAGCTGGGATCTGCCATGGGAAGCTCTGTGGGGACATGGACCTGCCACCCAGGTAGCTGGGATCTGCCATGGGAAGCACTGTGGGGACATGGACCTGCCACCCAGGTAGCTGGGATCTGCCACGGGAAGCTCTGTGGGGACATGGACCTGCCACCCAGGTAGCTGGGATCTGCCACGGGAAGCACTGTGGGGACATGGACCTGCCACCCAGGTAGCTGGGATCTGCCACGGGAAGCTCTGTGGGGCCGTGGGACCTGCCACCCAGGTAGCTGGGAACTGCCACGGGAAGCTCTGTGGGGACATGGACCTGCCACCCAGGTAGCTGGGATCTGCCACGGGAAGCACTGTGGGGACATGGACCTGCCACCCAGGTAGCTGGGATCTGCCACGGGAAGCTCTGTGGGGACATGGGACCTGCCACCCAGGTAGCTGGGATCTGCCATGGGAAGCTCTGTGGGGACATGGACCTGCCACCCAGGTAGCTGGGATCTGCCACGGGAAGCTCTGTGGGGACATGGGACCTGCCACCCAGGTAGCTGGGATCTGCCACGGGAAGCTCTGTGCCACCACCGGGCAGAGCTGAGCACCTGGCTCCCAACGATGTAGCAGCGACTCTCCTGACATCCACACTGGACACCAGGGGACATTCAGGGGTGCTCAGAGCACATCTGTTCACAGTCACAGAGGACGGGAGCCACCCCACGGGCAGGTGATGAACACAGCAAGGACAGGAGAAACCCACAGCACCAGGCTCCAAATTCTCGTGCCCTGAAAACAAAACGCATTTCTCCTTTGCTGGGGCAGCAAAACCGGCCCAGACAGATCCGAGGGCAGTTACTCTCCTCTGTGTTCACCCCACTGAATACCCGGACATTCTGACGCCTAAAGTCAAGGTGCTTGATACATGGCGCTAGTTGACCGGAATGATACACAAGATACGTGGACATTTTTATCCTATGAAGTTTATTTAATGGTATGTTTTATAATATCAAATTTTATTGTTTTTAGGGTGTAAAATAAATATATGCACGACGTACCTTTATTCTGAAGTGCACCTGGGCCCGCAGAGTTTGGAAAAGGGACCAGGGACCTGTCTGGTCATACGACAGAATCCCACACAGGCGGGAAAGTGAACAAACAGGCCCCCCTCGTCGGGGAGGGGGCCCCGCAAAGGCATGCAGACGGCGGGGGCCGTGACAGCAAAAATGCCATGTCTACAGAGGTGACAGCAAAATGCCATCTCTGCAGAGGTGGACACAGGGAACACTCAGCTTTGTTCAGTGATAGCAACACAAGTGGCAACACCATGAGGAAAGCCCGGGAGTAGCCGTGGCAGGGAGGGCCCTCACAGCCAAAGTCCCTACTGTGTCCCCAAACTGTCCCCTGGCTCAGCCCAGCACCTCCCTGATGCTGGCAGGGTGTGGGGAGGAAGCTGTCGCCGGTGGCAACGTCCACCAGCTGCGTCCAGGCCTGGGAGCGGGCAGGCCTGAAGCTCAGGCCACGTGTGCAGTCTGGAAAGGGGGAGAAAGAGGCTTGGACATTGTCCCGAGACCAACGCCACACCGCAGCCATCGCCATGCCCCTCCAGCCTCCCCTCCTCACCTGCACGGCCCCCCATCCTACCAGCTACCCAGCCAGGTGCCCCGCCCACCCTGGCCATGATCCAGGC
The DNA here is from genome assembly GCF_040939455.1 of Microcebus murinus. Taxonomy (NCBI): domain Eukaryota; kingdom Metazoa; phylum Chordata; class Mammalia; order Primates; family Cheirogaleidae; genus Microcebus; species Microcebus murinus. Next base: position 10,276,461 of record NC_134107.1, read on the forward strand.
TGGCAGCTGGGCCACCGCCCGACGGGTCATCCTCCTTCCGCCCAGCCCCGCGGCGCAGGCCATCGTACCGCGACCTCCACACGCCCCCTCCGCCCGGCCTGGGACGCTCGGCTCCAGACCTCACCTGGCTCACGCCCTGCTTAGCCCTTAGCCAGGTCCCAGTCAAAATGTCCCCTCCTCCAGGAAGCCCTTTAGGATCACCCAATTTACCCAGGTCCTGGGAATCACTGTCTGCTGCTGTCGTGGCATTTTCACGATCGGTAAAGAATTTACTTTTGTATGTTCTGCCTCCGTGAATGATAAGCTAACTGAGCACAGGAAATACCTCTGTTTCTGTCACTGTTGAAAGCCCAGCGTCTAGCAGGACCTCTACTCTGCAGGAACACAGACCATTCTTGAGCAGATGAGCCCCTAAAAATGATAATGACACCAAGGAACAGAGCGGTCGAGTGACTTACGCTCACACAGCTGGTAAGGCGCAGAGCTGGACCTGGGAATGCCGCCTCCCTGGGCCGGGCCTGCTCCCCCCTCCCCAGAAAGACGCTTGCTGCTTCCATGGAAACCCGAGGGGCACAGGGAAAACAAAGAGCGGCTGGGGCCACCCACTGTCCCCACCGCAGCCTAACGGGCAGGGGAGGAAACGTCCACGGAGCCCTCTGCTCACAGGGACGCAGGCCCCACCCAGGGCCACGCAGAGACCCACCTCGACGCCCCTGGCAGTGCCGTGACGCTGAGCAGATGGTGCCCCGCACCCAGGAGAGGGGTCGGGGAAGCAGAGTGACCCAGTAAAATGACTTATGCAAATATGGAACCGTGGGCACCGCGGCAGTGCAAAAATAAAACCCAGGGGCACGTGAAACATTAGCTGCCGGCAGCCCCGAGCATCTGCACACCGAGCAGGCAGCAAGCCAGCCGGGCGGGGGAGGAAGGGGAGGAGGAGGGGGGGGCCGGGGAGGAGGCGGCGGCACCAGGAAGGGAGTCCAAAGCTGAAGCCAGCTGGGAGGGAAGTACAGCCTGCTGCCCCACGGCCTCTCTGCTCTCAGTCCCAGGCCCAGGCCCAGCTGCTCAGGGAGAGAGAGACTCCCTTCTGCTATGAGGCTGGGCACAGTGGCTCATGCCTGTCATCCCAGCATTTTGGGAGGCTGAGGTAGGAGGATCACTGGAGGCCAGGGGTTTGAGATCAGCCTGGGCAACACAGTGAGATCCCATCTCTTAAAATAATAATAATAATAATGAAAGAATTAGCCAGGTGTGGAGGCACATGCCTTAGCCCCAGCTACTTGAGAGGCTGAGACAAGAGGATTGCTTGAGGCTAGGAGTTTGAGACCAACAACATAACAACATAGCAAGACCCAGGCTCTAAAAAAATAGAAAAATTAGCTGGGTGGGCATGGTGGCGCACACCTGTAGTCCCAGCTACTTGGGAGGCTGAGGCAGGAGGATCGCTTGAGCCCAGGAATTCAAGGCTGCAGTGAGCTATGATTGCACCACTGCACTCCAGCCTGGGCGACAGAGTGAGACCCTGTCTCTAAAAAATAGAATGAAATAAAATAAACACCCATGAACGGCTCTCCACCTACAGCGGGGACTGCAGAGCAAATCTCTCTTTCAGTGAAAGCACCGCAGCCCCTCTGTCCCACCTGCACGCGGCGGCTGGAACCGCCAGGTGCACAGCTACCTGCGGGGCGCTCTGGACCGCTCTGGCCTCTGAAGGGTTTGGACAGTGAGTGGCAGGCCACACGGTGGCCCGGGACAGGTGATGCCAGCACTCTGGGCTGAGTGGCCGCCAAGATCAAACACTGCACGGACACACTGAGCTCAGGGAGGGCAGGTGTGGGGCCCCCTGGCCAGCGGCCGCTGCGTGGGGACTATGATGGTAACTCCGGAAGCAGCAGCGGCAAAGCTTCCCTGACACCGTACAGGACGCGCTCATACACGATACACAGGTGTGTGCGTGCACGCCCTCCACGCACACACAAAACTTGACATACAGCGCGTGTTCACACCCAGCCGGCCTGGCTCTGGCCTTCTCCTAGTCCCTGTCTGCACTGCCATGCACCGGGTGCTGGGCAGAGGAGGTGCACGTGTACACACGTGTACATGCACACACGTGTGGAATGCGAACGGGCTACAGGGCAGGCTCGGCAGTTTCGGGGTTGATCTGGCTGAGGCATCAGCAGCAGTGACAGCAGGCCCGCGGGCCGTGGGGCAGTGGCCGGGGCAAGACCGTGCTGAGGCATGCAGAACCTCTCAAGAATCCTGTCCACGGCACTTCCCAGCAGCCGCATTTCTTTGTACGTGAGAAATGCCCCCACCCCTCCAGATCTTAAAGTAAAAGTGATTCTTCCGGAAGCTGCTCTTGTGAGCCTCGGGGGTGGGCGCACCGGAGTGAGCCGTGAACCCTCAGAGCAGCGGGAGACGGCAGCACGGGAGGGCCCCTCGTCCAGAGCCCCCACGACCACCCATTTTTGGGGTGGACCCTCGACACCTGAATTTTCCTAATGCAGCTGGTCTCTCCGCCCCCCACCAGCGAGTTGCACCTTGGGACCGAGAGCCACGAGAGCACCTGCCGACTCTTAATGCCCGGCGGCCTCCAGACCTCCAGCCTCTGACCTTATTTTTAGCAATTTCCACTCCAATGAGCGCTCAGCGAGAGTTCCGCTGTGTTAGCCACACCAGGAACTTCTCCACATCCAGAACACTCACTCTCTCTCTCTCTCTCTCTGTAAGAGGCAGAGGGAGGGAAGGACCACGGAGCTCACTCTGGATTCATCGTGCAAACTGTGTTACAGCCGCAAATTTCCGACCCATTTCTTGATGTTTTCCTGCTGGAGCCAGAGCAAAGGAAACCTGAGCAACCAGCCCCGAGACCCGGGCAGGCTGGCACCAAGGCCACATTCCCGTCTGGAACTGGATTTATGAGGAATGTCGCCACTCAGTGATCCTTCTCCTCCCCCACTTCCTCCGCTGCTGGAAGCTTGGAGCCAGCAGGAGGGAGCGCAAGACTGAAATGGTCCCTCTGGAATAACTATCGTTCTCTCCCCTCCAGGATAAGAAGATGCCATGAAGGACCGTCCCTTAGGAACCCTGGAGCCGGGTCCCCAGGTGGACACAGCAGGTTGGGGCTGCTTCTAAGAACCCCATTGCCAGGAAGCATCCTTGGTACATGGCAGCTGTAGGATCGCTCTGAGCCACCCCCACACCACCAAAGGCCCATCTGAAAATCAGCCTGTCTCATGCTTGAGAATCATCTCCCGTTGTTCCAGGTTCTCCTCACTGCCCATCAGGACCAAGCTCCCTGGTAAAGCAGCCCCAGTGCCTTTGCACATGCTGTTCTGGCTCCTCTGACTGTCCTTCCCCTACCGTGTCTATCCGAGACTCCTGCCCCCTCTTCAAAGATCCTAGCATGTATCCACAACCTAACGGGCAAGCCGACCGCTGGGGATCTCAGCAGACTCCAGAGTTTGAGTTAGCAGGTCCTGGGGGGGGGGATTACCATTACACCCCTGACATCCACCTCACGCTGGAGGCCCAGCCCTGCGCCTCGCCACCTCTGCGACCTCCTGGTCCCTGTGCGAGGCTAGGAGGTGCCCAGGTGCACTCGAGATGGAACGGCCCGTGTGCTCCCGCTCAGGCCCTGGTCCCCCTGCTGGGTCCAGAGGCAGCAGGAAGATGGGGAAGGGAGGACGGGGGCAGCTTCTCAGCGCAACTCTGTTCTTTGAATGTTCTCATCCCGAAACTCAAAGCCCTCCAATCTCTGACAGCCCAGACACGGGCGAGGCTCACGATTCGCCACAGTGTCTGTGTCTGCAGCTCCAAGACAGGTGCCGGGTGGGGCGGGGCTGGCGAGGGTGCCTGTGCCGGCCCGGCCTCTCCAGAGCCGGAGTCCACGGAAATCCACAACGCACGGCGGACCTGAGGCCTCGGCACCTCCCCTCAGACCTGACGTTCCCGGACACATGCACCTCCTCCCAGGCACCCACGGGGACCCGTCCCCCCTGGAACCCGAGGAGGACGCAGCCCCAGGCTCTGGGTATCCGGAATCACCCAGGTTGCATACCCTGGCCCCAGGGGGTTTGTACCAGACGAACCTGTTTCTGGGCTGAACTCTGGTCCTGGCCCCCCTGGAAGGTCAGGGGTGACCACCTGGCAGAGGCGGAGGACCTAGGGGCTGGTCACTCTCGGGTCCTCTCTCCCCACGTGCCTGCCCCGTGCCCAGCACATCCGAGGGCTCCCCTCCTGTGCCAGCCCCCCTGTGCATGCAGGACCAGTTTGCCAGCGTTGCTCCCCGGGCCCGCCGGTCCAGGGACTCCTCAGAAAAAGCAGGTGCCTCCAGGGCACAGAGCAGAGCAGCTGGAGGAGGGGCTGGCTTCCCTGCACACTCCCGGCCTGTCCAGGGGAACTGGCGACTCCCGGCCCCCTGCAGCACGGAGCCCACTGGGCACGCTGCCGTCTGCCGCAGGCCCGGCCGGGCCGCTCAGCTCCGAAGCAGCAGCACTGCTCAGCCTCAGCTGGCGGGTCCAGCGTGGAAGTCGGGCTGGGGTGAAGGGTGGGAGCCAAGCACGGCGGCCAGAAAGAGGCCTCTGAGTGTTCTTTTTTTTTTTTTTTTTTTTTTTGAGACAGAGTCTCGCTTAATTGCCCAGGCTAGAGTGAGTGCCGTGGCGTCAGCCTTGCTCACAGCAACCTCAAACTCCTGGGCTCAAGCAATCCTCCTGCCTCAGCCTCCCCAGTAGCTGGGACTACAGGCATGCGCCACCATGCCCGGCTAATTTTTTTTTTTCTATATATATCAGATGGCCAATTAATTTCTTTCTATTTTTATAGTAGAGACGGGGTCTCACTCTTGCTCAGGGTGGTTTCGAACTCCTGACCTCGAGTGATCCGCCCGCCTCAGCCTCCCAAAGTGCTGGGATTACAGGCGTGAGCCACCGCGCCCGGCTCTGAGTGTTCTTTCTTAGCACTTTAACCCCCTTCTAGAGAGAAGAATCTATTGCTAGCTCCGTCCTTGTGTTCTTGTGGGGCAGAGTGAACAGCTGCTCGAGTTTCCCACTTGACCCTGACCAGAGAGGCTGAGTGACTCGCCCGGGGTCACACAGGAAACGTGCTTGCTGGAAATCTCTCCCTCACTTGCAAGGGACGTTTTCTTGCCTCTCTTTGTGAAAAGAGCTACTATTCCGGGCACTGTCTAGGCTATGTGAGGAATTACTCAGATGGACATAGAGGTGCCAAGGCCACCTGGGGATGATGACCTACCCTCTTAGAAAAATCAGCTCCTGATGGGGCCCATGGGGAGTCGGGGGCAGGCCACCCAACCTGTCCCTGGGGCCCGGTGTCCCCGTCTGTGGAATGGGCGGTGTTTCACCTGCGGGTGAGTGGGGCACGGTGCCCCTGGGCTGCTGTCTCTCCCCTTCCCGGCCACGTCTTGCTGTGACAGTGATGGGGCATCGCTTCCAGGCTCTCCCTGCAGGACTCAGCTGCCCACGCAACCCACAGGGGCAGCGGGGCCAGGCCCAGGGGGACCATTCGCAACCGAACGCCCATCTGATTTGGTCTCCTCTGCTCACAGCCCGTGGCAGCCCTTGATCTCGAATTACAATCCTCTCCACCGAACGCGGTCTATTACGCAAAACCTCATTCCGACGGCTATAAATAACCCGCACAACGCGGTCCCCAGGAACTCTCTGGAAAGATGCTGCACAGTTTTGAATAACAGGATAATGGAAACACAAACCGAGGCTAATTAATTTCACTGCTCAGAGAGGGCTATTTCCTCGGTTAGCCACGGTCAGCGGGACTCAGGCAAGAAAACCCTGGGCCGAAACGAGGTGCTTCCCGGGAGCACCTGGCCACGTGGAGTAAGGACAGGTGACTGTGTCGTGGCTGCTCGGGAACCCGCAGGAGGAGGGGCCCCCAGAGGGCCCGAGCGGCTCCCGCGTCTGGACGCCCGGCTCAGACAACGCCCGGCCCAGACAACGCCCGGCCACTGGCTCGGCCCGGGGAGGGCCCGCGGGACGGGACACACAGCTGGACTGCGTTTGGAGGAGAAGGAAGGAAGCGAAGAGAAGCTGGGCATGCAGAGAGGCCACAGCTCCGGGGAGGCGGCTTTGTCCGCTGGAATCAGAGCCCCCAGGGAGATGAGCCGGGGCGTGAGGGAACCAGCCGTGGGCCATGAGAACAGTCTGGACGGTCCTCAATCAGTTAAACATCCAGCCGCCGCGTGCCCCGATAATTCCACTAAACAGGGAGTCAGACACACACACGCACAGCCGTGTTCAGAGCAGCACCGGTCACGGTAGCCAAGAGGGGGCAGGAACAGCCCAAATGTCCACCAACTCACGAATGGATGGAGAACACGTGGTATGTACAGATAATACAGAATATGCTATATATAAGGAGAGAATGGAATATATACGTATAATGTGGAATTATATGTGTGTGTGTAAACTAAAATGCTCCCCCACCCACCGGCTGACTGAATGGACCCCCTCGTGGCCAAAGGAATATTCTAGGGCAAAGTTGCCTACCAGGAGGAGGGAGGTCAGACATGCCTTATCATGCCCCCCTCCCTTCTTGGAGACTTCCTTTGTAACCCATTAACAGGCCTAAGGGCATGCGAGACAAGCCTGCAGGTCCTCAAGTTATGCAACAAATGGTGGCTTATCTCTGGTAAACAGTTTATGTTAAAACATTCCAAGCCTTTGAACAAAGCTTCATGTCTTTAGCCAATTATATTCTAAAGAATCTTTAAACCCACCTATAACCTGTAAGCCTCCCCCCCCCCCCACCCCCGCCTCATTTGGAGATGCCCCTCCTTTTTGGGCCAATCCAATGTATGCCTCCCATGTATTGATTGATGGCTTTGCCCGTAACCCTTGTCTCTGAAATGTATAAAAACCAAACTGTAACCCAGCCACAACAAGTCCACTTGCCCAAGGCCTCTTGGCAGTGGCTCCGGGTCATGGTCCTCAAATTTGGCTCAAAGTAAATCTCTTTAAAATTATTTTGCAGCATTTGGCTTTTTTCCGTTGACATGTGTATATTGTGGAATACTATTCAGCCCTGAAAAGGGACAAAGTTCCAATCGACACAAATGAACCTCAAAACCTAACACCGAGTAAAGAAGCCAGACACGGACGGCCATGTGCCGTGTGGCTTTATTTACAGGAAGCACACAGAACAGGCCAGTCCACAGAGACAGAAGGCGAGTTGGTGGCTGCTGGGGAGGGGCAACGGGGAGTGACTGCCAACAGGTGCGGGGTTTCCTGTTTCGGTGATCAGCCAGGTAGTGGCGGTTGCACAACCTTGTGAACACACTAGATTTACTGAATTGTCCACTTTTAAATGGCTAGAATGGCGAAGTTTATGTTATATTAATACCTATTTTACTCCAATGAAAGAAAACACTTATAGGGCCGATGGGGGCACAGGTGTCCCTGAAGCCCCTCAGCACGGCAGCCCACCCTTGGATCTGGACGAGGGGCCCGTTCGCCTCGTAACAAAAGCCGTGCAAACTCCGCTTCGAGGCCTCTGGCGGCTCAGCTGCAGAGGAATGACCCGGTGCCTGGGTACCTGGTTTCATGGCACTCCCCCACTCCGCTGCCAAGGCCGGGGCGTGCCAGGGTGGCACCAGACACGCCGTGACCTCGGCCAGTCCCTGAGCCTGAGCTTCTCCGATGCCAGCGCAGAGCTGGCCCAAGGACAGCCTTTGCTCTCCCCTCTCCCTGGCGTGAGGATGCTTGGTTTTCCGAGCAGGCTGCACTTGGAAATTGCTTTGCCCAGTTCTCCATTTTATATTAATTAAAGACAAACATGACTGCCAGCCAGAGCTGCAGGCGGGCTCCAGCGGGCAGGGCGGATCTGGAGGATCTCGTGGGCGAGCCGACGCAGGTCTAGCCCTGGACACGGAACCAGGCACCGAGCGACCTTGCCGGCCACTTTTAGGCTCCGTGCGTGTTTAAAGCAGCCGTCAGATCCCAGGGACTGCATCCCACGGCCCGCGGGCACCCGCAGGACTCACGCCAAGAACTACTGAAATCTTTCTCGGCTTAAAACTCCCTGGTTTTGAAAAACAAATGGCCCTTCAAAGGAGACTGCTTCTTCCACGCGCAACCCTCGGGCACCCCGATAAGAAGAGCTCCCGCCTCTTTCGAGCCCAGTCAATGAGGCAGGCGCCTGATCCTTCGGAACACCTAGCGGGACCAGGAACGACAGCCGCAGGGAGGCGGATTTATTTAGGGTTTCGGAATTTCCGCACCCCAAGCCTTTCTTCTCGCACGTGCCGAAGCTTCAGAACGCGACAGCAGCAGTGTCCTTTCAAAAGGAGCTCCAAGCGTCTTGCATCTAAGCAGAAATGCCACGTCCCAGGGCTGGCGCTGAAACCGCAGGGACGGGCTCACTGGCAGAGCCCCCGGCGGCCGGTTTATCAGCGCTGCCCAGGCCAAGCTCACAGACGCCGTCGGCTCTGGTCCCGCGCCTCGTGGGGCTGGTGGGCTGGGCTGGGCAGGCTCCCCGGCTGCGGCGTCACACCCGGCTCAAGGCCACTCGGACGCCCCAGAGCCCCTGGCTGCCCCGCGCTGGCCCACAGCAGCCCTGGGCACTTGGTCACCAGCCCATGACCCGGATCTTTCCACACTGCAGCCCTAGATCGAACCGAGATTTCGGAAAGGCCACACACGTGCAAAGGGAGGGACCCGTTGGCCCGGGGCCAATCTGGGAGGGCATCCCAGGGGAGGTGTCGCCCGAGCATCCTTCACTCCTTTTGCCATTCAGGGAGAATTTCTCAGTAGCCAGGCACTCAGGTTGGGCTTTCCAGGACAGACTGGGGAGTTAAGAAAATCGCCTTCATTTCTACTGAAAATGGAGGAAAAAGGCAATTTTCAGTTCTTCTCATAGCACTTGGGAACGTGAGCTGGGCTGCTGCTTTAAAAGGGAGCCAGAAGCCTGTTCCAAACGCACTTGGCCGGCGGCGGCGATGACAGCCCCTGTCCCCCCTCGCGTGGTGGGGCTGTGAACACCGAGACTGTACCCTGGAAGGGGCAGTGCTGCTGGAGACCTAGGAGGGAGGTGGTGGCTGCGTTTGTCACAGGCAGAGGGGTGGAAGGGGTGATGGGGGGCCATCTGTCACTCCCGCCCGGGGACCTGGGCTCCTGCTGGCGGTGGGGTACCTGCAGCTGCATTTCCACAGAGAGCCTTTAGCAGGGCTTTGAAGCTGTCCCGCTGCTCACTGCGGGACTCCCGGGCTCCAGGCAGGACACTGAGCAGGAAAACTCCGAGGGCACGGGAAGCCCACCCATAACCCCTCGCCTCCGGCAGCGCAGGACGGACACGCACCTGTGTCCACCAGCCAGCAGCCACCTCTCTCGCCAAGTATGGCCGCGCAGGTGAAGGCATCGAGGTGTGGCTTCTTCACACGCACACACATGCGTGTACACATACGTATATACACACACACACACGTATACACACATGCACACATGCTCACACATGTACACACACACACATGCACACACATTCTGGGAGGTGTGCTTCCCTCTTCACGATTAGGAATACACTTAAATAAGCGCGTAACACACACGCACAGGCTGAAGGAAGCTCTGCTGAAGCCCCAGCTGCCCCTCCCAGCCGCCCCCTCCCGCGAGTTAACTGGGGTCTCAGTCTGTGCTTCCCAGGCCCCGGCTTTTCTTTTTAGCATTATCACCTGTTCCTATCCTTAAATAATGGGTTGATTTCATTTTGACTTTTTTTCTTAGAAAAGAAAAACTTTACATAAATCATTTTGCCCTTTTTTTTGGAACTTTCCGTAAACTGTATCATACTTCCTGCAGTCCTCAGTGGCTGAGCTGTCCCTCTCCGCGCCGCTTCTGAGATTCATCACCTGGACGTGCGCAGCCGCCATTCGCCCCTTCGCCCTGCTGAACAGCCACCGGCGCGTGAGCAGGGACAGTCCTGGCCCCTCTTGCTAACAGACCCTCGCAGCATTTCCGGCCTTTTGCTGCCACGAGCAGAGCTGCCTGCCCGGGGTTTGTGCGCAGAGTGATGTGCTGGTTTGCACAGGAGACACACCCTTAATTCTAGTGGGCAATAACTGCTGTTTTCCAACACAGTTGTGATTTGGGACCTTTTTCATTTTTCTACTTTTTTAGAACAAAGCGTAGAAATTGGAAAGGCTCTGAAAGGCCTGGCCCTGTGCAGCTGGGTCCCAAGTTGCACAGTGTCCCCTCAAAAGATACTGGGAGTCCTAACCCCCTGCACCTCAGAGTGTAACCTCATTTGGATGTGGGGTCACCGTAGATGTAACTAAGACATAAATGCAGATGAGGTCCCAGTGGAGTGGGCCCTTCATCCGATATGACCGGTGTCCTCTAAGGGGACGGAGATTTGGACACAGACAGGAGAAGACCGTGTGGTGGCAGGGGCAGAGACCGGAGTGGTGCAGCCATAAGCCACAGAATGCCATGGGGTGCTACAGAATGCCATGGGGTGCCACAGAATGCCACGGGGTGCCACAGAATCCTACAGGGTGCTACAAAATGCCATGGGGTGCCACAGAATGTCAGCCACCACCAGGAGCAGGAAGAGGCAAGGAAGGCCCCTCCCCAAGCCTCAGATGGAGTGTGGCCCCATCAACAACTTGATCTCCACCTTCTAGCACCCGACACAAGGAGACAATAGACGTCTGCTGTTTTCAACCACCCGGTCTGTGGTATTGTTACAGCAGCCCTGCTCACAATGAACGCAAGCAGCGTGGCAGGCCCTCCCCTGTCCCAGCCCTTGTCTTGGAGACAGGACAGGCCTTCGGTCTGTTGCTATGACAGCAGGGATGGCCAAACCCTCCGCTGATCCTCAAGAGGCTGCATGCTCGCCTGAGCCGGGCGAGCATCTGAATCCTTCTCAACACAGTGCCGCAGGCCTCTCTACCTACTAGTTCAACGGGCAGGAGGGACTAGATGTTTTCCATCCCTGTGTTAGAGGCTTCCAGAGAGGGAAGAGGAAATGGGCAGCTCTTCTGCTCCTGGCTAGGGGCTGTGGTCCCAGGGGCCCGCGTTAGTGGGCTTCTGCCTTCTTCGTCCCCTGCACAGAACGCATTCAGGGTGTGCTACTGCACCCCTCCACGGGAGAGGTCTGCAGAGGGCAGAAGCCACCCACGAGCTCAATGCTCTTGGCCTGTCTCTGAGCCTAGAGCCAGCTGGGAGGGAGGCTCATCGCTTGGTGCATCTTGGGGTTGGGGGGCTGAACATCGCCAAGTGCCTCCGGCCCGGCCGGCTCCCCCTGGCTGGTGTGGAGCTCAGGGCCTGGCCCTGTGTGGGACAGCTCCCTGCACGGCCCTCGACTAACCCAGGCTCCTCCCCACTTTGTGCTTGTGGTTCTTGAGAATAACTGTAGATGCAGGGACACAACGTCCCGAGAGGTGGAGGGACTCTCGGGGACAGCCTGGGCTCAGTCCCAGTTCCCCCTAGAACCAGGATGTCCCAGCAAGTCACATCACTGGGGCACAAAACCCTCCTGCTTTTCAGGGCCCCTCAGCTGTGGTTCGAGCAGGGCACGAGCAGTCGGGACGCAGCCAGTTTTCCCAAGTCTCCGGGGGCTGGTCCCGCTGTGCCTTGCCGCGTATCTGTAAGGAGCAAACCCACGTCCTGGGCCACCTGTGTCACCCAACCGGGGTGGTTGGTAACCAGCACAGAGAACCCACAGCACACCTGGGTTGGAGCCGCCTGGCCCGTCGAGCCAGTTACGGGGTTTGGTGCCAGAAAGAAGCCGCCCGCCCGCAGACCTGAGCTACCTGGACCAGCGCTGGCTTTGCCAGCCACGCGGGCAGAGTTTGCTCTTCGCTGCTCTCGCGGCCTCGGTCTGTCTCCCCCTGGGTTGGGCGTGGGGGTGTGGGTGGGCGGCAGATCCCGACCAGCACGCCTCCTGGGGTGGGTGGCGCAGGGGTGTCAGCGTGTGGCAGCCCGAGGTCAGAGCTGCTGTCCAGCACCCGGGCAGAGACCTTGGCCCCGTCCCCCTCCCCTGGATTCAAGGCCTCAACTTCGCCTTAGATGGAGCCTCGGGGAGGTGCCATTTCTGTAGGGCAAACACAGTTAAGGACCGACTGCCGGCTCCCTATGGCTCTCACAGACCCCCGACTGAGGGCGCCCACAAACGCCTACTCCGACCCAGGGAGCAGAGGCCCTGCCCCTCTGGTGACCCTCGGTGGGGCAAGCAGCGTCAGGACTGGCTCAGGGGACCCGGGAGGAGGGCCCCCCAGCCCTGGAGGGGTCTGGTGGCATCTCTGCGTTGGGGCCGTCTGCACAGAAACTGGCGGGGGGAGCCAAGCAGAGGGTAAGTAAGTATTACTAACAGTTAGAGTGTCGGGACACCCCGAGGAGGAAGGTGGGGCTCTGCGCAGGAGGCAGAGGCAGCCTGAGAGGCCGAGAGTCCAGTGTTGGGGGCAGGACCAGGCCCTGGAACCGGGTCCCCAGTGCCCAGCTCTGGGTGTCGTGCCAGTCTTCCCGGGTAAAAACCTTCCTACCTGAGAAGCAGGGTGGGTGGGGAGGCCTCTGGGGCTGCTGGGTTGAATGCTGTGGCCCAGGTGGGCCTCCCGCCAGGCTGGCCCCTCATGGGGCACACAGGTGAGCACAGGGCGTTGACCCCACAGGTGCCACCATGAAAGAGGGGATGGCAAGTGCCACCTGCCAAGGGCCAGAGAGTAGCAGAGTTTTTAGGGTCTGGAGCCACGTTTCTGCGTGTGCATGTGTGTTAGCATCTATGAGCGTGTGAGTGCGTGTGTACATGTGTGTATATGTGTGTGTGTATGTGTTCACAACCCTTTAAAAATGCACAAACCCTTCTCAGCATGCAGGGTGCACAAAAGCAGACTATGGGTGGAACGTGGCCTCTAGGCCAAGTCTGCCACATCCTGCCCTACAAGGGAGAAACGTTCAAAGCCCGAGCAAGGACGTCTGAGTAAGGGTGGATTATCCAAACTAGGGGCTGTGTGGACAATCTGAAATTTGGTTCCCGGATTCCTGGGGCCAAGTGCAAAGGGAGACCCAGCTATGACCAGAGGAAACAGGACCCCCCTCCCCTGCATGCAAGGGTGGGGCCAGTTCAAGGTCAGAGTGAGGGCGGAGAAGGGGCAGGTGCTGGAATAAAGGACATAAAGTTTTCATTGTCAAGGTGGGGTCCACCCCAGCACATACGACCAAAACTTTCAAAAACAGGTTTTGCTGAATAAATGTTCTCCACGTTGGCACGTTAGAGATGTTTGGGTCTGAGCGGACACAGGGTGGGCGTGATTTCGGACGGTGAAACCAAACCTCCGCGGGGCGGGGCCACGTCCCAGAGTTGGCGTGGCCCTGGCTCCCCACGCCAGGCCGGCCTGGCCTGCAGGCAGCGTGCTCGCTGGGATGCAGTAATTAAGTCGTAAAACACAAGTCTGGCTGCTTAGCGAAGAATTACAAGGCATTGCGCGGATGAATACAGTAATCCCGCTTAATTAACACCGACTCAGAGAGAGCAACGTGTGCACTTCTGGGCTAAATTAGCCCGTCTCTCCATGCTGACTGTCACTTACCCCCATCACACCGCGATGGATGTTTTCCACTGTGCGTAATAAAAATAAACCTGGGCCTGGAAAACTGGGCAGGTGACCCACGGAAAGGCCTAGAACCGTCCCGAGGCCGGCTCTCCAGGGCCTTTGTGCTAAAATGGAACAAATCTACCAACCCTGAGACGTACGTCCAGGGGTGTGGGGCTTCCCGGGGACAGGAGACACGTCCACACCCAGCCAGGGCCGACGCTGGCAGACGGGCAGGGTGTGCGCACCCGTCACCCCCCACCCCCCTTCTGCAAGGAGCACCCCATCTGCACCCCTAGGCACAGTTTCAAGCACCTAGCACGTGCTCCGCACTTCAGCCTCACGACCACTCGAAGGGGCGTGTGTTAGATTCTCATTGCTGCCTGTAACAAACTACCAGGTGTCTAGTGTCTTAAAACAATAAAAACGTGACCATCTCACATTCCGTAAGTCAGGCGTCTGGCTCGGGCCTCACTGGGCTAAACTCACGGTGTCGTCAGGGCCCGCTCCCTCTGAAGGCTCTAGGGGAGGGTCCCCCGTCTCTCCCAGTGCGGGGGCTCCCGGCGCTCCTTGGCTAGTGGCCGCATCACCACAACCCCTGTGGGCACGTGGCCTCACCCCGCACGTGGCAAATCCCTCTGCCTCCCTCGTGCGAGGACACGTGACCACCTTTAGGGCTCCCTACACGACCAGGACGCTCTCCTGGTCTCGAGCCCCTTCTCCACGGAAGGCGCGCACTGCAGTCCCGGGGGGCAGGCTCGGACATGGCGGGACCCCCACTCGGCTGAGCACGGGGGCTCCACTGCTGTATGAGGCGGCGCCTGGGCGTGGAAGGGAGGCCACCTGCCCCAGTCCCCGCGTGCAGCACCTCGGGGCCCCCCTGTCCCCGCTTCCTCCCGTCACCTTCGGGGCGGGGCCTGGCCGCCCTGTCGCGAGGCTGCGCGAGAAATGCTGCCGAAACGCGGCTGCCAGAGGGGCGGCGTCCGTAAGGACAACTCCCTGAGTGTGACACCACCCACCTCTGTGGCCAGTGACCGGGACGAGCCCCTGCCTGGGGCTGCCGCCTTCTCCCGCTCTGCCATCTGAGGCCTGGGGACTGGCAGGGCAGAGTTTCCAGAGAACCGCAGGGTGGCCGGAAGCATCGCATGAGAACGTGGATGGCCGTGTTGAAGACGGGGACAGAGCGTCCGCTCTGGAAGACGGAGTCTGGCCTCTCCGTCCCTTTTCTCAGGGGACACAAATCCCATCGCGGGGTCCCACCCTCATGACCTCAAGTGAACCCCGTCACCTTCCAAAGGCCCCACTGCCCAGGACCATGGCAGGGGGGCTCGGGCTCCACGTGTGGGGAGGACACGGATGTCCAGGCCACGGCACGGCCCGATGAACACCCGCCGGGCCGACACGCGTGCAGAGGGTCTCCCCAGACGGGCTGGCTCACACCCTTCCCGAGGCAGAAGGATCGTCACCTTCCTCCCCGGAACAACAACGTAATCGTTCTGTGCCGTCCAGAAGCCTCCTGGGTGGGGAGAGACGGAGGCTTTGGCGGCTGTCGATGAAGCACTTAATTAAGCAGAACAGGTAATCCCGCTGGCGTTGCCGGGAACGGGCGGCGCTGCACGGCTGTGGAGTCGCTGCGCCCCGGGCCTCCCTTCCCGCCGTCCCCACCCGCCTCGGGTCCCCACCTGCCCCGGGTCCCCACCTGCCTCGGGTCCCCACCTGCCTCGGGTCCCCAACCTGCCCACCTGCCCCGAAACAACTACCATTGCTTCATTAACGCTTGCCTTGCCCTCGGACCAAGTGACAAGTTTGTTTTGTGGACAGAACGTTCGTGTCCTCCCCCCACCCCGTTCCTATGTTGAAGCCTCAATCCCCCCGAGGCAATAACGCTACGGAGGAGATTTAGGCTGCAGGAGGTCCTGGGGGTGGGGCCCTGAGCAGGTGGATTAGTGTCCTTGCAGGAAGAGACACCGGAGAGCTTGCCGGCCCGCCCTCCCTCCCCCTGCCCTCTCGCCAGAGTGAACCGCTGGCTCCGCGACTCGGACCTCAGCCCCTAGAGCTGGGCGCAGACACACGGCTCCCTACCCTCTAAGCCTCCCAGCTCGCGTCACTCGGCAGCCTGAGCCGGTCAAAGCGTCTGTGGAGCCAGGTGAGACCCCAGTGGGCCTCAGTCTCCCTGTCTGTGGATGGGGGTGGCGGCGGCACCTGCCTGGTGCGAGCTGTGGGGGATTAAGTGAAAGCCCAGGCACGGAGGCGCCGGCTCAGGGAGGCCTCGGTCTTGACTTGCCCTCCACACGCTCACACTGCCGAC
The DNA here is from genome assembly GCF_040939455.1 of Microcebus murinus. Classification (NCBI taxonomy): domain Eukaryota; kingdom Metazoa; phylum Chordata; class Mammalia; order Primates; family Cheirogaleidae; genus Microcebus; species Microcebus murinus. The sequence continues at coordinate 10,292,324 of NC_134107.1, forward strand.
GGCGGTCGGCCGGGCGCCCCAGGAAGACCCCGCGTCCCGGGCTGTGCGTGTCCAACGGGGCCCTGGGCACCTTACTCCAGTTGAGATGTCAACCCTGACAAGGCCCCTCCGTCCCGACCCCCACTTTACAGACGAGGACCCTGAGGCAGGGGCTGCCAAGGAGCCCGCTCAGGGTCCCGGTGGGAATACACGAAGCCAGTCTGGAAGCCCCCCAGGCCTGGAGCCCACGTCCCCGAGACAACCCAGGCCAGTGGCTGTCGCAGGTGGCGGAGACTGGGCAGGAAGGGTGTAAGAGGTACGATGGAGACAGATGCGGACGGCCAGCTGCTGCGAGCCTTCCCTGGTGACGCCCATAAAATATCCGAGAAACACGGTTTGTGGCGCAATGGCAGAGGGAGGTGAAGTGAGACTGACAGGTGTTGCCCACGGAAGGCGGCTGCGGCCCCGGCCTGATGCAGCCTCGGCGGGAGGCCCGGCCGGCCAGCCCTTGCGTCCACATGGGAGAGGATCCACTTCTGAACCCAGATCTGTCCACACCATGCTGAGCTTCCAGAGCTGAGCCCAGCGCCCACGCGGAGGGGCCCTGGCCACCCTGCTGGGCTGGCTGCCCTCAGGCCTGTCCACATCTCACTGGTCTGGGGTGGTGAACCAGACAAGAACAGGTGGCCAACCGCTCCTTGGCACCTTCTGGAACCATCCGAACCCGGCAGGATCTCTGATGGCCCTCTCCAGTCCCACACGGCGCAGTGGGGCTCCCCGTCTCTCACCCCACCCCAGCCCCAGGCCTCTCTGTCTCAGCAAAGGGCCACAGCCGCCTGGCAGTGTGGGACAAGGTCCAGGGTTGCCCACTCCGCCCTCCCCGTGCGTGAGCTCTGCCCGCAAACGGCTCCCCGCCAGCACCTAGGCATGGAAACCGTGCTCCTCCTGCCCCTCTGCACGTGTGTCCCGGGGCTGCCCCCACAAAGCGCCCAAGCCGGGTGGCTTAAAACAACAGAAATTTGTTCGCTCACAGTTCGGGAGCCTAGAAGTCCACAAGCCAGCCTTCTGGGGGGACAGTCTGCCCCAAGCCCCTCCCAGCTTTCAGGGGCTGCCGGCAGCCCTGGTGGTCCTGGACCACAGCTGCGCCCCTCCTGCCTCTGCACCCGTCTCCTCCCTTTGCCTCTGCGCCCCTCTCCTCGTAAGGACACCGCCGGCGGTGTAGGGACTGCCCTATGTCTAGGACGATCTCCCCTCAAGACCCCTCACTGATTTCGCCCAGGTACGCCTGCAAAGCACCTGCCTCCAGTGAGGCTCCCGGGGGACACGCGCTCTGGGCAGACGCTGTCCGGCCCACTGCACTCTCCAATCCCTTCTCCGAACAGACGTCAAGCCAACGGAAACACACACACCCACATGCACACACCCACACGCACACACCCACACGCACACACCCACACGCACGCATGTGCTGCTGCCGACCACAAACCCTTGCCACACCGGAAGCAAAATCTAAATTCCTCCCTGCGTCCTGCAGGCCTGCGCCTGCCTCCTCCTCCCATTGTGCCCCACACTTGGGCACACGACCTTCCGCCCCTGGAAGCCCCCGGCCGGTCTCTGAACCCTTGAGACTGTGGCTCCCTCTGCCAGGAAGGCCAGTGGCCGGGACCCTCCTTCTCCAGTCCCGCTGTCCCTGAGCTCCCCGCAGAGGCCTGGGGCCACGACCCGCTCTCCTTCACACACCTGTCCTTGGAGGAGCACCCTGCTTGTTCATTTGTGGCCCCCAGCCTGCCCCCACTCAGCCAGACCCCCCAGCCCACCCCCACTCAGCCAGACCCCCCAGCCCACCCCCACTCAGCCAGACCCCCAGCCCACCCCCACTCAGCCAGACCCCCCAGCCCACCCCCACTCAGCCAGACCCCCCAGCCCACCCCCACTCAGCCAGACCCCCCAGCCCACCCCCACTCAGTCAGACCCCCAGCCCACCCCCACTCAGCCAGAACCCCCCAGCCCACCCCCACTCAGCCAGACCCCCAGCCTGCCCCTCACTCAGCCAGACCCCCAGCCCACCCCCACTCAGCCAGACCCCCAGCCCACCCCCACTCAGCCAGACCCCCAGCCCACCCCCACTCAGCCAGACCCCCAGCCCAGCCCCCACTCAGCCAGAACCCCCCAGGCCACCCCCACTCAGCCAGAACCCCCAGCCCCACCCCCACTCAGCCAGAACCCCCAGCCCACCCCCACTCAGCCAGACCCCCAGCCCACCCCCACTCAGCCAGACCCCCCATCTTGCCCCCCACTCAGCCAGAACCCCCCAGCCCGCCCCCCACTCAGCCAGAACCCCCAGCCTGCCCCCCACTCAGCCAGAACCCCCAGCCTGCCCCCCACTCAGCCAGAACCCCCCAGCCCGCCCCCTACTCAGCCAGACCCCCAGCCCACCCCACACTCAGCCAGAACCCCCCAGCCCGCCCCCCACTCAGCCAGACCCCCAGCCCACCCCCACTCAGCACAGTGAGAGCAGGCCCTGGCTGTGCCCCAAAGCATCCCCCCACCCCGGGGCGGGAGGATGTGGCCTAGGACAGGTACTCGGGGAAACAGGGGTGGACTGACCAGAAGGGAGGCAGAGAGGAAGGAGAGAGGGGCCTGGAAACTCTTCTCAGCACCTTCGTTTTCCAAACGGAAAGTAGCTTCACCAGATGGAAGGTCCCACGCTGTAGCCACAGCCACCCTGGCTACTCAAGTGCACATTAACTGACATTAAATACAATTAAGGATTCAGTTCCTCGGTCATACTGGCTGCATTTGAAGTGCTCAGTAGCCACAGGTGGCCAGTGGTACCATATCCAGCAGATGGGACCTTTCTAGAAAGTTCTACCAGGCAGTGTTGTTCCAGACCAACAGATGAGAGAGAATTCGAAGCCATCAGTGTTGCGAGGGCCCCAGGCTTCCCCTCCAGCCGTGGGACCCCAAAAGAGACACCGCTGGGGAGCTGGGGTGAGGCCGGGCCCCTGCCTCAGTGCACGCCAGGGGCCTCCATCCTGTGCAGGCAGCTGGGAGCAGAGGCCCTGGGTTCCCTCGGGAAGGGTGGGCTTGGCCTCCGCTTGCCCAGAACCTCCCGGGACATCCGTGCAGAGCAACGGCGGGCGTCGTCCCCCCTGCGCTGCCCCTGGGGGACCGAGGGGCTGAAGGAGTGTGCAGGGCCGACGCACAGCCACCGCCCGCCCGTCTGCTGAGAACCGACCAACGCACAGGCCCGACGGAGGTGCGCCCTCATCTTAGTCCCTGGGCCCGGTCCCAGTGAGGGGGGCTGGCACCCTACTCCTCTCCCCATGGAAGAGCCGGGAACAGTCACGCCCTGGCAGGTCCTGTCCCCCCCTGAGGCTGCCTGGTCCTCTGGCGCCCTGGGGCATTCCTGCCAGCTCTGGGGCTCTCAGGCCTGGGGACACCACACCTGTTGCAACACTGCCTGCCCAAGGGCCAGGACACACTCCTAACAGCCCTCGGCACCCGTTTCTGCCCTGCCAGCGAATCACTCCCACCACCAGCAAGTCTGTCTCAAAACAAAGCAAACATCAAACCGTCTTTGCCTTGAGGCAGAGACCTCACCAGGGCACACCTGGCAATGTCTAGGGACATTTGGGTTGTCACGACGAGGGGATGCCACTGGTATCAAGTGGGTAGAGGCCGGGGTGCTGCCCGACACCCCAGGATGTGCAGGACGACCCCCGACAGAGTGGCCCGCCCAGCCGCGCCAACGGTGCCCCGTGGAGAAACACAGCCTCAGGTCCACCCCCGAGGCCAGTTCTAACGTCACACCCCGAGCGTGGTCTTGCTCCGCTTTCTTGCCTGGTGACCCGGGGCGGGGGGTACCCTGAGGGACTGGGCCCCAAGAGGAGTTCAGCCCACTTACAGTCGGAGAGAACGGCCCCACACCACCACCCGCAGGCTCCATGTTGAGTGAGAAAGACTCACGGAACTCGCTAGAAGCGCTCACGCATGGGGCGGTTTATCACAGAGAAAGGAGCCAGGCCCAATCAGCCCAGGACGGGGAGGCGCGGGGCAGAGCCCAGGGGGGTCCCACCAGGGGCGTCTGCCGTCCTCTCCCGTGGAGTTGTGCTGTGGTGCTTCCCTGTGTGGACGGGTGCCCACACGTGTGAGCACGCCAACCGGGAAGCTCCCGAGTGCTGCCGGCAGGGCTGAGGTTCCGTGTCCAGCCCTCCCAGTCTGGGCTGAGCCTGCGTTTCTCCAGTCAAAGCCCACGCCCTGTGGCCCCGAGCCCCCGCACAAATCACGCTGTCAGACTGTGCCGGGGACAAAGGCCCCAGGTGCACAGAGACACTCCTGTCAGGCAGGACCTCCCAGGAGCAGAGGGCCAAGGCCAGACTTCCCTTTGGCTCAGGTTAGTTCCTTACCACACAGACCTGCGTCCATTTTGCAGATGGGGAAACTGAGGTCTAAACCGTAGGGAACCCGGCTCTGAGCAGCAGGGGTGGGGTGGGCTCTGAGCCCTGCTCATTCACTCAGGGCCCTCCACTCCCCACCCCTGCCTTCTGGAGGGCGCCAAGGGAGCAATCTCAGTCCAGCCCCTTACCAACAAGACCAGGACGTGGGGACAGGACCTTTAGACCTTTGTGTGCAAATGGACGGGCAGGAAGGCTGGTGTGTGAGACGCATGCAATGGAGGGCTAACAGAGGACGAGAAGTCCCCGCTAACTCGCCCCCGTGGAAACCACCAGGACCGCGTAGGCCCTGGAGCCCTAATTCCCTAAGCCTGGGACCCCTCCCTCCGAGAGCCGAGGGCTGCAGGCCTCCGGGCCTCCCCGCCTCCAGTTCCGCAGCCGCCTCGTTCTCGCTCCCCGCAGCCTCTGTCCCAGCCTCCCATCCGGCTGAGCATGGTACCCCGCATACACCGTTGCTAGGAGACCGTTGCCGAGAGTCACAACTCAGCTGGCAACGGAAAACACCCCCAGCAACACAGTTTGCCGGGCCCATTTAGGGAGACACGTTTTCTGGTCCACTCAATGCCTCGCCCTCTTTGCAAACATTTCAAACGTTTTCTTTTACATGGCTCCTAGGTATCACTTAGCATGCACTCTATATTTAGGAATGGTTATGAAACAAACATGTCACCCACAGCATCTGCATCAAATGTGGCATGAAGCCTCGTACCAGGAGCAAGAAGCAGGGAGACACCGTGGGGGAAAAATCCTACCTCTCGCCACTGGTGAGCGGGGTGCTCTTGGGCGCTTTAGGAGACTGGGGGGCACATGTCATCTGGTCAAATCCCACGAGCCCCAGGCGGCCAGCTTCATGCCGCCGAGCCCACTGGGCTTGGAGAAACAAGAGAGACTTGCAGCCCCAGCCCTCGGGCAGGGGCAGGAGGTCTCTGTTGCTACAGCGGAGAAATCCTGCACACCAAGCCCCGTCACAACACCCCACAGTCCAGAGTGGGGGCAGGAAGAGGGCAGGCCCCACCCCAGCAGGGACTACGGTGGTCACCAGAGCTCTGCAGCCAGCACACATCTCGTTTCTTGGCACCCAGTCTGGGCACCCCCGGAGGCCCTCTGGTCGGCCTTGGCACAGCCACAAGGGTCGGACAGGAGCCCGGGGTGCGGGTGGCGGCCACCCAGCGGGGGCACTGTGCCCCTGGGGCGTCTGCTCTCGAGGCCCGCCCTAGCACTGAAGGCTCTTGCTTTCGGGCCCTGTGGCATCAGGGCTGGTCACAGGCAGGGCTGCAGTGGCCACCGTCCTGGAGCTGCAAGTGGCCAGCAAGCCAAGAGCAACACGGGTGTGCGTGGCTCCAGGGAACGCCTGGGGGACAACACGCCGTTCACATGCTGCCCCTGAACCCAGCTGCCGCGACTACTGATAAGCGGATGGGCTGGCGGGTGGGGGCTCCCCGTGAGGGATCCCACGTGAGGACGGCTCGGGACAGGGACAGCGGTGGGAGATACTCCTTTGCTCTCAAGGCCACAGCGACCTTGGGGTTGTTCATTGCCGCAGCCCAGCCCAGGCCGTCCTGACTGCTGCAGACGGGGCGGGCACAGACGAGTAGCCTGCATCTCAGACGCCTGCGCCAGCAGCCTTCTGCATCTGGGGCTATTTGCACACGTATATGATGAGGTCTTGGGGCTGGGACCAAGTCTAAACACAAAATTCGTTTGTTTCATACATACTTCATACACATAGCCTGAAGGTAATTTTACAAACTTTAAAGACATTTGTGCACGAAACAAAGTTTTGACGGCGTTTTGACTGTGACTCATCCCATAAAGTCAGGTGTGGATTTTTTTTTTACTTGTGGTGTCCTGTTGCCACTCAGGCCGTTTTGGATTTTGGAGCGTTTCAGGACTTTTGGGTTGGGGGTGCTCCGCCCGTACTGGACCTCGAAGGGCAGCACCCCCAGCAGAGCAGAAAGCTCTTGAAACCGCAGCTCTTGCAGGCGGGCGCCTCTCTGTATGGCGGGGTCCGCCGGCCAGGCTGGGAGGGTCCCGGCGCAGGAGAGCTGGGACACAGGTTCTGATGGGGCGGCAGTGCTGGGAGGAGTGACCGGGGCGCCCACAGCAAGGGCTCTGGGGAAGCACAGGGTGGGCACGGCACCGGGAGATGGACCGAGGTCATGGGTGGAGGTGGCAGAGATGTTTGTGACGTGATGGAAGCGGGGTGGTGGTACACACGTGCACTCTTTCCTGTCCAGGCCCATCCCTGTCAGATCACTTTACTTCTGGGCCTCAGTTTCCCCGTCTGCAAAGTGGGACTAGTCCTCCTTGCTCAGCACACAGCCAGGGGAGGACCAGTGGAACGGTCTCCTCGCAGCCGCCGAGCACCACCATGCGACACTAAGGCGGCGCCTCAGTATGCACAGAGCGTTTTCCCCTGGGACCAGCTCCTCACCGCGCGGAGGTGGAGACGGAGGTGGGGGCACCGGCCCGAGGAGGCAGAGCCGGGTGTGGCGGGAGCCCCACACCCAGCACCCCGCTGCCACTGCCGCCGCTCACGCCCCCAACTTCCGACTTCCCAGCTCCTGGCCGTGGGAGGGGCGGGCTGCAGCGGCTTCCGCCCACCCGCCCAGGACAGGCTCACGCCGAGTGTCTGTGAAGAGCCTCTTGGCTGGCAGAGGGAACAGGTGCCAAAGGACCGTGGGAACACTCGAGGCGCTGGCTGGGTAAATGCTCCCAGCTCTGGGGCTCTGGGCCCCGGCTCGGCGAGGCAGAGTGCGTTCTGTGCAATCAAAGACAGGATGTACTCGGGGAGAGGCTTCATTGTTGTGAAGCGGAAGAGAAATTAATTTTAAGCCTGGAGTTGATTCCAGCCTGGGTGGGAAACGCCAACACCGGGAGAGGGCTGCTTTGGGGCGTGCGTGCGCTGGTGCTCACGTGCCCGCTGCGGCCTGGGCTCGGCGGAGAAGCTCGGCCCTGGGGACCCGGCCTCCTCTCGGTCAGCATTCTTACTGCGCCCCCCACCGCCCCGCCAGAAGAGGCCAGCCCCCTCCCACCCACGATGTACCTTCCCCTGAGCCACGCCACAGGCTGCCACCGGCCAGGGCTGGAGGGGACAGGCAGAGGGGCAAAGGCCGAACAGAAGCCGCCTCCCCAGAGTGCCCTGGGGGGTCTGGTCCTCTGTCACTCGACCCTGTGCTTGGTGGCGAGACGCAGAAGGGAGTGTGGCCCGTGCCTGTGGCCGCACGGGGCCCCATGCCTGTGGCGAGGGGACGCCGGCATCCGGAAGGGCCCAGCTTCCCCTCCAGGACGCACAGGTCACTGCAGCCCTGGGCCACTCGAGGCGGGAAAGGCGGGGCTGAGCTGGCCACTCCCTGGGCCTGTTCCATCCTTTCACACCCCAAGTCACCTGTCCCGTGCTACTCAGGGGGTCAGCCCCTCACCCCTGCTGGCTTTCCCATGCCCAGAGAGCGTGGGAGACGATGGGAGGGGATGGGAGCTGTCCCCTGGTTCCTGGAAGCTTCCGGGCCCCCTCAGGGATCAAAGGAAGGGCCAGAGGAGCCCCTCTCATTCCCATGCCCTGACTCTAGTAAGTCCCACTCTACCCCTGTGCCTCAGTTTCCCCAAGTGTAAAATGAGGGTCCAGATCCCAAGCAGACCCCATGTGGGTGGGAGGACAGAGCAGCAGACTCAGCTACAAAGTCCCCTTTCTCAGCCTGCCCTTGCGGCTGGGCTGACAGAGACACAGTGCTCCTCGTCAGTATGAGAGGAGGCTGCCTGAGGGGCTTCTGGAAAGCTCTTTATAAGGAACAGAACCAGTCCGCACACCCCTTTGCTCCCGGCCCTGGCCCTGACCCTGAGCCTGGAGACGCACTATGGTGGGCTTCTGCCCCCAGCCAGCTCCCCCCACACTGGACAGCTCCTGGGGGGCGGAACAGGGTGGGGCCGGGCTGGGGCAAGAGAAAGGTGAGCGGGACCCAAGGGCTGGCCCGACCCTACGGGGGCCGAGGGGCCAGAGGGCGCAGAGGTGCAACTGGCCGGGGACAGAGGGCAGCAAGTGGAGGACACCCGGGCCCGCTGTCCATGCGAGGCCGGGGCACAGGAGCAGTCCGTATGCCCAGGCCTTCCGAAACCGTGTGTCATTTCAAGCAAACAGAAGGCTGTGGGTTGATCTGTGTCCCCCTAACATTCACATCTACCCGGAACCGCAGAACGTGACCTTCCTTGGAAATAAAGTCACTGCAGATGTAACGGGTCCCGACGAGGTCAGGCTGGAGCAGGGTGCGCCCTACATCCACGGCCGGTGCCCTTACAAGTAGAAAACCAAGACACGCAGGGAGGCCACCTGGAGATGGAGGTGGAGACTGGAGCGATGTGGCCACACACCAAGGCACCCCGAGGCACAGCGAGGACCGCCAGCCACCCCGGGAGCTGGAAGAAGCGCGAAGGACCCTCCCCTGGGCGCTCGGGGAGCCTGGCCTTGCCGACGCCTTGAGTGCAGACTTCTGCCTTCAGAACCGCGAGAGAACACATTTCCGCCGTGGGGCTTTGTGCCTGCAACCCCAGGACACTAGCACAGAGGACAAGTGTCCCCTGTGTCCCGTGGCGCCAGAGTGGCGGCTGGCACTGGTACGTTCTTGGCCCCTCCGTCAGGCACCCGCCGTCTCTTAGGACTGGGGGTCGGGGCTGCGCACAGAGCACGGGGCAGCAGGGGCGCCGAGGAAGACGGCACCCGGCATCCGGCCCACGGAGGGTGCCGGCATCCGCGGGACGGATGGGAGACCCGCAGGAGCGGATTCAAGCAGCAGCAAGAGCCCGTCCCGTCCCGGGAGCCGAGAGGAAGCAAATTGCAGGCGTACCCGCAAACTGCCAGGAGAAGGGGGCAGTCCCCCCGCCCGTGGGGCCGCAGCCACAGAAGAGTTGACTTTTCTAGAACAAATAGAGCCCAGGTTGTCTAAAACAGGGGAGGGTGGCCGAGGGCTTGCCCAGACTCGAGACAACTTTGATTTGGGCAAGTGGCACATTTAGCTGGAAACCGGGGGGCGCCTGCTCGGGGCCATGCCAGCCAGAACATTCCTGGAATCACACACACACACATACACATACATATATACACAGATATACACACATGCACTCACATATATACACACACATACACGCACACAAACATACATACACACACATGCACCTCCAGCCCACCTGCCCTCTCCAAATAAAACCACAGTTCTGGTTCATTCTTCAACTTCTCCATCATCCTGCGGCGTCGGCCCCTGATCTACCAGGCAGTGTCTGGGGTGGACGGTGAGTCACTGAGTGCTGGGAGCGGGCACAGGCCAGGGCTCTGGGGCCTCCAGTGGTTAAAAGGTGTCAGGAATACGACAGCTCATTCGGGGGCTGGGGTTACAAATCACACAAATCCTTTGCGGGGCGGAGCCGGGACCGTAGGAGTCGGGGTTGCTGAGCTCACCTGCCTCTCGGGGTGGCATCCTCACCGCGGACGCCAGGCCCCCGGGGCGCGAGTCTGGGCGTCTGAAATCTGCCCCGCGACCGGCCCCTCCCCGGCCGGATCTGATCCACCCTCTGAGGCCCATCACGGAAAATGCGAGTCTCAGAAGAGGAAAGCGGTTTCCACAGGTAATTTCCTAAGTTACGTCTCTCAGAATCACATGTGGAAGTTGACTGATGAGATTTCCTCTCACTTTTGAAATGTTTTCAAAGTGCAGTGAAAACGTTCACTCTCTTGGGACAAGCTTCATGCAGGCGCTAAACATCTGCACGCGATCCGCTCTTCGGTCCAGGAAGGGGGACTGCACCTGCTCCACACTTCGCGCTCCTGGTTTCTTCCCACAGGTGTGGGAAGACGCTGGAAAATGCCTTTGGGTCAAACCCGCATCCCGGGTTCAACTAGAGCCTCCTTCCTTCACTTGACGAAAATCCACATTTTCACTGTTTCACAGAGCCTCCGTTTACAGCAGGGTGGGGTCCCTGCCCTGCACGGGACGCTGCCTGGGACCCGTCTCCCAGGGACGTGGGCAAACACGGCCCAGGGCGGGTCCTGCACACGCCGAGCACTTGAGGAACACAGACATGATGACGCTCAGGCCACCAAAAGCAAAGGGCGTGAGAGGTGTGCACACCCGGGCTTCAGAAAAAATTAACGTTTTTGTTTCTTGAAATAAGGTAGTATTGACTTGGAGGGCAATTTGGGGAGAGGGGGCGAGGGAAGAAAATAGGAAGAGAAAGGGGACAGAAGAAGCTGGGTCTCTGGCCCCTTTAATCCCAGTGAGACCCTGGCACAGAGCAGGTGACTGCAAAGGGGCAGGAGGAGACCCTGGGCTCCCAGACCCTGGCATGAGGCGCTGTCCATGGGCAGAGATGGGCGACCCGAGCCCCAAAGGGAATCACGTCTGCAACGCATGGGGACACCTTGAACACATAAAAGCCCGTGATCCGTGATGATATATATATGTGAGAGACAGAGAGGAAGAGAAAGAGACCCGCCCTGCCCCCAGCAAAGCAGAGGAAAACCACTCGCTGGCCATCAATGGGGATCACTGAAGCGTCGACTCCCTACGGAGAGACTTGATAGGGAGAAAGAATTAAGCATTTATCTTGCCTTCTTGCACAAATAGTGTTTTGGCTAAACTGAATCATTTTCCTTGATAAAAGAATGTTCTTCTCGATGAAAGAATCTCAGCTCAGGACTGCAGAAGGAATGCCAGGACCAGGAAGTGGCCCCTGGCAAGCCCTAATGGACCCCTCACTGCCCACCATGGAGAGAGAGACCCCGGGTGACCCACGGCAGGGAGGCTCGTGATGAAGGGGTCAGCTGTCACCGCCCAAACCCCCAGGTCCAGCTGTTGTCACCTGGGTGGGGAGCCTGATCCCTGCCTGGATAAGGGGGGGAATGGAGCACACGGCACCCCTACTGGGGACCGGGGCAGCGGAGCCTCGAGAACTCATCTTCATCTACGAGGAGGAGGAGGAGGGACTGAAGGACGGGCCAAGGCCACCACGAGGAGGGCCAGCAGACCCCGTCCCTGTGACATGCAGGCAGCAGAAAACAGAGGGGAGACGGCTCGGATGGAAGACGACTTGGGGGACAGCCCTGCCAAGGGCCATGTGGGGTCCCAAGTCAAAGTCCCCACGGTGAAAGGACATTTCTGGGACAATCGGGGAAATGTTACGATGGTGGGGTTCTGATTCCACCCTGAGACCACAGCTGCTGTGCGGGTGGGACAGCAGCCCCGGGTCCCGTGAGAACGATGCCATTCTCGAATGGCATCTAGAATGCGAAAGAGGGGAGGTGACCCGTGCCAGGGATCTGCCGAATTGCAAACAAAAAGAATAAAAAGAAGTGGATGGGTGGCAAAGATTTCTTGGAGTTGATAAAAACACAACCAACCCAAGGAAAAAAAAATAGAAAAACTGGACTATATAAAAATTAAAAACTTCTGGCCATCGAAGGGCATAATCCACAGAGTGAAAACGCAGCCCACGGGACGGGAGAAGATACTTGCAAATCACGTATCTGATGCGGGGCCGTTAATACCCAGAACGTGTAAAAACTCATGCCGCCCGACAACAGGCACAAACGACTGGTTGAGAGTGGGCAGAGGATGTGGGCAGGCATTTCTCCAAGGCAGTGGCACACACGGCCAGCGCACACGGAAGGCCGCTCCGTGTCACCGACCGACGGGGCACGCAAACCAGAACCGCAGGGAGGTGCCGCCTCGCACCCATCGGGGTGGCCACTGTTAACAAAAGAGAAAATGACAAGTGTCGGCAAGGACCTAGAGCCATCTGGAGCCCGCGAGCACCACTGGGGGGATGCGGGAAGGTACGGCTGCCATGGCAACGGCATGAAGGGCAGGTCCTCGAAACATCAAGAACAGGATTGGAGTCTGATCCGGCAATCCCACTCCTGGGCACATTCCCAGAGGACTGGGAGCAGGGTCTGGACGAGCCGGTTGCACACGCAGGCTCACAGCAACCTTAATTCACAGTAGCCGCGCAGCGGAAGCCACTCGCCGGCCGTGTGTGGGCGTGGCTAAACAGCGTGGTCCATCCCCGCCGTGGAACATTACTCAGGATTCACAGGAAGGAAATTCTGACACGGGCTACGGCATGGAGGGACCCCGAGGACACGTTGCCGAGAGAAAGAAGCCAGACGCAAAAGGACAACTACTGTGAGTGACTCCTCTTACGTCCCCAGAGTGGCCAAATTCACAGAGACGGAAAGTACAGGGTGTCCCCGATGTCTCCATACAAAGGAAAAATTTTCTAATGAGCATGTTGTAAATAACGGTGCATTTAGCTGTACTTTCCCATTTTCCCTACGAATGGCGACTTTCGGGACACCCTGAGGAATGGTGGCTGCCAGGGGCTGCGGGCGGATGAGGAGTTGCTGTTTGGGGACACGGTTTCTGTTGGGAAGACGAGAAAGTTCTGGAGATGGGCGGTGGTGACGGTGAACGCGAGTGCGATCGATGCTGAACTGCACACTTAAAGATGGCTAAACCACACACTTCATGTCATGTGCCCTTGACCATAATTTAGAAAATAATAAAAGATGTAATTATTTAAAAACTGGATGAATGGAGCAAACCGGAGCTATAGCTTCCTGAAGGCCAGCGCTCCGCGAGGGTGTCCATGAAGTCTCGGATGCATTCCTACCTTGCCCAAAAGCCTGCAGTGGCTCCCTGAGGCCCCCGGCCTCACTACGGCCCGAGAGTTCCTGCTGGGTGAGGCCCCCTCCCCTCGGACCCCGCCTGCCCCAGTGCGAGCTCCGGAGCACGCAGCACCGGTCTGGGCAGGGCCTGAGCACGCCCCGCCCCCGCCTCGGCCCCTCTTCTTGGGGCTCCGCCTGGATCGCACCCCGGGGAGCCCTCCCGGGCCACCCTGCTCCGTCCCCGCCCTGGGAGTGACGCAGCCTCCCGGTGTGGCCTCAGTGTCCCGCGGCTGTCATAACAAACTGAAACAACAGGGCTCTCTCTTCTCACAGCTCTGCAGGCCGAACTCTGAGATCAAGGGTGGGCAGAGCACGCTCCCTCCGGAGGCTCCAGGGCAGGGTCCCACCTGCCTCTCCCAGCTTTAGGGGGCCTCCTGGTGTTTCCTGGCTTGTGGCTGCGTCACTCCGATCTTTGCCTCTGTGGCCACGTGGCCGTCTCCCCCTGAGAGTCTCAAATCTCTCACAAGCATGCGTGGAGGCAGCCGGGGCCGCCCAGACGATTCAGGGCAATCCCCCCGGGTCAGGGCCCCTAAGTTCACCGGGTCTCCAAAGACCCTTTTAGGGTCTTCCTTTTCCTTATGAGGTCATAGTTTCAGGTCCCAGAAATGAGGCTCTTTGGGGGGCCGTTATGCAGCCTACTACACCGTGTGCGTGTAGGTATGTGTATGTGCATGTGCACGTGTATTTGTGCACATGTGTGTGTTCATCCGTGTGTGTGCGCGTGTTCCCGTTCACACCACACCACCACTTCCTGTCGCGGCACCTGCTGACGCGCCTACAGCCTGTTTCCCACACGTGGGCCCCATGAGGGCAGGGCCTGGTCTCACTCTGCCACGTCCCCAGAAGCGCCCAGGCCTGCTGCTGATGGGACGCCCCTGTCAGGCTGTCGGTAGGGCCCTGCTATCCACAGACGGGGGCAGGTGAGGCTGTGCTTGGTGCCCGGGTGCTCAGCCCCCCCCCCCGCCAGCCCACTGGGAAGCTGCCACCGCAGAGAGGATGTCACGTGTGCGTGGACACGGCCCAGTGCTCGTGAATCCAGGCAGAAGGGACACAGGGCACTGGGGTGTGGCTGGCACCCCGGAAAGGGAAGGCCTGCGTCCCCAGACCCCAGCAGTCTGACCGCACCCAGGCTCCGGACCCCCTTCCCTCCTGCACCCCCAACTCTAGGGAGCCCGGGGAAGTGCCCAGGAGCTGCCGCCTCGGCACCGCCAGCCTTCAGCCACCCGTGGGCCCACCACGCGGCGGGCCTGGAGCGCCGTCTCGGGTCTGCGGGCCGCCCGCAGCTCACAGGGTGGCCTCCGCCCTGGCGGCCAGCTCGGCCTGCTGGGCACGGGTTCTCTGGGGCTGCCCAACAGGCCCGCAGGCGGCGGGTCCCACTGGAGGACAGCCACTTCCTGGCCAGCAAGAAGCCGCAGGGCACCCTGGGGACGGCCGGCAGCCCACGGTGGGCTGCAAGACGCACGGCAACTTGGGGCTCATCTTCTCCTGCAAAGAAGCTGATCCCGTAATCTGGTAAATACACTAATCGTCGCCGCGCTGCTCGGCGCCGGAGCTTATGTGCTCCGGAGCCCAGGGGGAGCGGACTTGGCGTGGAAGGGGACCGGGACTGGTGACGTGAAGAGCACGCTGCCAGGCAATGAGGCCCCAGAGCTGGCGACGGAGCAACAGCAGCCCCCAAGGGCCATGCGCCGCGCTGCACGTGTGGCCTATACCACACCCACGTGCCACTTACACATGGGGAGCTGAGGCCGTGCGGACCCTCCCTGGGGTCACCTCCCTCCCCTGATCCCACGGCTCTCCTCTCCCTGACGCAGCCCAGAACCAGCACGGGACGGAGGCAGAGCCGCCCTCCCTGCCCGGGATGCCCGCCCGTCAGGCAGCTGCAGTAGCCCAGCGTGCTTATCTGCTGAGAGCTTGTTGGGCAGCATTTAAAAATCTGAATAATCACCACTATTTACACGGGGAAGATTTCCTAGAAAAGCCTCTGCTCCGGCGCTGCTCAGAGAGGGCGCAAGCAGGGAGACAGGAAGGCACCAGCACGGAGCAAGCGAGGGCTGGCCTGGGAGGGGTGGCCCCGCCCGCAGAGATGCCCCCCCCCAGCCAGGCCGTATCTCTCCCGATGGCATCTAGAGGCCTTTGTGTTTGGGACCCAGACAGTGGCTGTCGGAGGTGACAGCCATGGGGTGAAAGTGGCCCTCTATAACCTGAGAGAGGGTCTCCGTCCATTTGGGCTGCAGTAGCACAAAGCCTGGGTGGGTTAAAAGGGCAGAAATCCGTTCCTCGCAGTCCCGAGGCTGGGGTTCGGGCCTGGTGAGGGCTCGCTCTTGGCCTCTCAGTAGTGGGGTTCCGAGCGGCTGGGACTGGGGCCCAGGGATGGCCTGGGGGAGGGGCTGGGGCTTAGACATGAGGGGGAGGGGACAGACTGCCAGGCCCATGGGCCCCCGAGGCCATGCCCAGGCTATCTAGGGGTCTGGGGGGTTTGGGGACATGGAGGTGGGGCTGGGGTATGTCCCCCAAAACGAGCAGACAGCCACAGGTCCATCAAGATCAGTGCTGTGAGTTGAGTAGTGGCAATCAAACAGAAGTCCTGTGCCCTGGAACCTGGGAAGGTGAATTTATTTGGGAAAACAATCTTTGTAGGTGCAATTAAGTTAAGGACCTTGAGAAGGGGAGATTACCCTGGATTACGCAGGCGGGCCCCAAACCCAATGACAAGTGTCGTTCTACAAGAGACGGAGACCAGAGGGCCCCGTGGAGACAGGAGCAGAATCTGGGATGGTGTGACCCTGACATAGGAGTGCCTGGGGACACCAAAGCTGAAGAGACAAGCAAGGCCCCCCCTGGAGCCCCAAGAGAGAACACGGCCTGTCCACCCCCGACCTGAGACTTCTGGTCTCCAGCGCTGTTGTTTCCACCCAGCTAATTTGTGGTCACTGGTTACAGCAGCCACAGGACATGGCACAGCTGTGTTTCTGAGGGGCCTGCACAAAGCTGAGGCCCGGGCCCTGACCCGGAGCACAGAAGCCTGACGGAGCTGGGGGCGCCATGGGCAGGGGTAGGGGTGGGGGGAGAGGGGCCCATGCCCAGGCCAGGATCCCTCCCTGCCCCCTACCCTAGAACAGTCTCAAGGCTAGGGGCTCTGGAATCCTCTGTAAACTGCTCAACCTCACGAAGCCTCAATTTACTCATCTATAAAATGGGGACAGTGATGCTAATCCACCCTATGGGGCTCCCGGGAAGAATCGAGGCAAGCATTCAGGTAGTCTGTTCAGCACAGTGAGTGCTGAACGGCACAGGTCATGAGGTTACCACCTGGGATTTAGGGAGAGGAGAAGAATCTTATCACTAGGGATCTGTAATTTCAGACAGCCGAAACACATGCTGGAAACACAGCATTTCTCCCTAAAGAAAAGTCACAACAGATCACACCCAGAATTTTTTAAACCGTGCGTTTTCTTTACTGAGCATTTTTCTTTAACGCGCTTCGGCTTGTCTACCAGGACCTCGCACAGGGCACTGCGAGATCCGCAGCAGAGAATGACCGTTCGCTCTCCGTCCAGATGCGCGGCGGGACCGCCTGGCCCAGGCCCCCCTGCGGCAGGGATGCCGGCCAGCCAGGATTCCAGTCAACGGAGCGTGAGTGGAAGCGACACGCATTTTCCCTCCTGCCAGCCAGATGCGGCGGAGCCGGGCGACCCGGGCGCCGGCGTGTTCAGGACGGAGGACCCGGGAGACAGAAAGGGCCCGGATCCCAGCTTGGAGGCGCTGCCTGCCCAGCCGAACCTGAGGGGAGCAAGAAATACAGCCCCCTGCTCCCGGGACCGCCCCTGCTCAGTCCGGTTTGCTCGTCACAGCGGCGAGTGTCCAGCGTTACTGTAACTGACCCGGTGTCTGATGTGGTTAAAGTTCTGCAAAGCGCACCTGCGACGGTCACCCCCGGGCGGCGGAGCCCGCGTGCAAGCCCCCGCCCCAGGACACGGCTCGCAGCTCTGCTAAGCAAAAAAGGGTGCGTCTCCCCAGGTGAGGGTCCTGCACTAGCGATTCCCGTTGCGCACTGCTCTTCTTTCTGGGCGACCGAGTTTCACTGTCTTTCTCGGCATTTCCTGGGGCTGGAGAAAAAGCCTCAGGGGACTGGACGCCAGGGTGGGCAAGGTCGGAAGGACGGGGCTGGGGCTTGCTGCGAGTCGCTGGCATTCCCCGCGGGGAGTCTGCATTTTACTGGCCTTTCCGACTGATGGAGCCTTGGCTGGCGAGGTCTCTTTAAAAGGAAACCAGACGAAACCAAGCCAAAACTTCCCGCGACGCGCCCTGACCCCAGACTATCTGCCTAGCAACTGGCAATTAGGCTGCCTTCGTGATACATTTTCTTGGCTAAAAATACCCACGGGCCTCATAACTTTGATTTTCCGTTCGATTCGAATGTAAATCCACAATTGCAGTGCTGGGGGGACGAAGACAGTGTCCTAGTGAACAAAGCAACCAGTGAGTGGCAGGGGGCCCCAGCAGGTGGGTCACCCGGCACGCTGGGTCACCCCCTGTGGACTGCTTTAAGGAGCAGAGCGGCAGTTCTGTTTGGTTTAGGGGGACGGCGGCTTAGCCCATCTAATTGCAACTGAGGGGTGTCTCCCCCCTATCCGTGCCCACCAGGCACTGCCTACCCAGGGACAGAGGCCGGGCTGCCACTTCCCTCCTTCCCTGACACCTCCCAACATCTTCTGGAAAATAGCAAGTGACACAAATGGGACACAGATTTCCTGGAGATTTGTGTCCCGCTCAGGAGCCGCACCTGCCAAAGGTGGAGAATGGTGACGAAGGCCTCAGAGTGACAAGGATGCTGCAGCCGCCGGCCCTCAGGCTTGGGAGCTTATTCTTTTTTGCTTGTTTTTGGTTCTTTAAGAGATAGGGTCTCTCTCTGTCACCCAGGCTGGAGAGCAGTGGCATTGCCGTAGCTCACTGCAACCTCAAACTCCTGGGCTCAAGCGATCTTCTCACCCCAGCCTTTCGAGTAGCTGGGACTACAGGCGTAAACCACCACGCCCAGCTCATGTTTCTTATTTTTTGTAGAGACAGGTCTTACTATGTTGTCGCTACATTGTTGGTCTTGAACTCCTGACCTCAAGTGATCCTCCCACCTCGGCCTCCCAAAGTGCTGGGCTTACAGGCATGAACCACCATGCCCAGCCTTCATTCCTTCATTAGACGAGGAATACAAGTTACAAAAGGGAAAATTTAATTTACAGAAGTGCTGAGGTGACTACAGTTAAGGATAATATATTGTATATTTCAAAATGGCTGGGAGAGAAGATCTGGAAGGTTGCTCCAGCACAGACAAATACTACATGCTCCAGGTGATGGATATCCTAATTTCCTTGATTTGATCATTACACACTGTATGCACGTATCAAAATATCACCTGTGCCCCATAAATAAGTACAGTTATTATGTTTCCATTAAAAAAGGAGCTGAGTCCCACCTGACTCACCCCTACCCTGTTTCTTCCTCCAAGGCAACCTTGTTATCACGTTGGTGTGGAAACTTCCAGACATAAACACAGCATTTATGTTCCCTTGAGAAATGTAGAATATGGAGGATAAATATAGTGTTTTCGCGTACTTTCAAGAAAGGCAGAACTATTATCGTACTATAGCGATTGTTCTACAACCTGCACTTGGTGTTCAGGATTATGTCTTGGGGACCGCTTTGTGTCTATTCACACACACTCTCCTCTTTCTTTCTAATTTCTACATAGTTTTTCTTTTCCTTTCACAAGGATTTATTGAGCACCTGCTGTGTGCCAGGTGCTTTCTGCTGCAGGTGAGCAAGAAAGACAATCTTTGCTCTCACGGAGCGATGGTCTGGGGTGAGAGACTAGTCAAGACCAAGCACAGGGAGAAACTAAGCCGTGTGCCCGCCAGTCAGTGTGGTGAACAGGCAGGAAGTAGAGGAAGGGGCTGGAGATGGGAGGGGGAGGAACAGCGAGGGTGGAGGCCCCCCCCTAGCTGGGGCCACAGCCCGAGTCTCAGCTGGCCCAGGGACTCCACATGGTGGGCAGCGGTCACTGCTGATCCTGTTTCGGAGCTAAAGAACCAGGCTGGGACTTGCCCCGGATCTCACAGTAAAGCCTTGTTGTTCAAAAAGCTTTTTAAACAGTCAAGAATATTGCTTTTCTTTTTTTTAATTAAAAAATTCTGGCAAAATACACGTAATGTAAAATTTACCATCTAACCATTTTTACACGTGCAGCTCAGTGGCATTGAGCACATTCGCATTGTTGTGTGACAATCACCACCATCTATCTCCAGAACTTTCTGTCCGTCCCAGCTGAAGCTCTGACCCCATTACACACTAACTCCCCATCCCTGTCCCCCACTGTTCTGCCTTCTGTCCCTACGGGTTTGGGGACTCTAGGGACCTCATATGAGTGGAATCTACAGCGTTCTTTTCCTTTTAACCAGACCTGGCAACTCCTGGCGTCTGTCCATTTCCTCACTTCCCAGCCTGGACACCCCTGGGGGACAGTGGCAAGAACCCAGAGGGGCCCCACCCCAGGGCACGGGCAGCAACCCTCATGCACGCAGCTCCTGCTTTGGGAGCAAGGTGCCGACGCCCCCCTTGCCTGCTGCGAATAGCAGAGGGAGGTCGACCTTCGAAGGACACACCTTTCTGATGGGTATTCCCGGAGACGGTGCTAATCTAGGCAAAGCCAGGTGTGAGGACGGATGGCATCGAAATCCACCCCAGACCTGCTTGCCAAGCCTCCCGTCGCTGAGTACCTGTTCGCTATGATCATCTAATTAACTCCTTCCTTCCGCATTTATTCACCAAACAACAGCCCCAGCCTGCTGCCAAGCCCCACACCTGTACCTGAGATGAGCGAGGGAGGAAGAGGGGGACCCCCCTGTGTGATGACCCCAGCCTGGCAGGGAGTGGGGTCTGGTATGTCATTAATCGAAAGGCGAGGACACCTTGAGGGGCAAATAGGTGGACACAGCTCTGTTTTGTTTGACACCAGCATCCCGCAGTCGCTGGGCTGAGGTAGGGGTCTGGGAGCAGGGTCACCGGCTGGGGACAGGGCTGGCCACAGGGCTGCTGGGCACACAGCCTGTTCTCCAGGAAACACAAGAACAACTGAACAAATGCGGCCCTTCTACCCAGAAAGCTCATCAGAAAACACTCTGGGAAAATTAACTGACTACAAACAAGATTTCCTCCTGGGACGGAGGCAGCGGGGCCAAACGCAGGAATTAAATAAAACAACATGGGTGCCGACCCTACGTGGGTGCCGCAGACCCTAAATTCCCGTGTCAACAACAAGGGGGTGATGCCATGACTGGGAGGCAGTACCACCTGCCACCAGGTCCTCAGGGCTGAGTCGCTCCCTGCTCGGTGACCAACACTGCCCTGTTCTGCCAGTTCTCCAGGAGGTGGCCTGGCGTCCTGGGGCACGGCAGAGCCAGCCAGGCTGGGACCCCACACCGGGGTGGCTAGACGTCCCGAGCCTTCTGACCACTTTCCCCGTCCCGGGGAAAGGAAGCCGTAGCATTCGGAAATGACGGGTCCAGAGCCGGACCTGGGTTCCTGTCCTGCCCCATCACACCCTCACCACCTCGAGTGACTTCTGACATCCTGACGCTCACCAAACCCCAACTGCCTCATGTGCCATATGGCACTAACGCCACCTCCCTCCGCAGACAGGGGAGGGTGGAAGGAGACCTGGGCACACAGTAAGTGCTCAAAAACTGGCAGAGGTCGTCACTGAAACAGTCACTGCCATTACTCCCACACTGCGTGGACCCCAGCACCTCGCACGCTGGTGGCCAACCGTGGAGATGGTGGCGGTTTGATCTTCCATGCTCTGTGCCCCGTGAACCCCGGCCGTTCAGTGTACGTGACCGTGAGTCTTAGGCTGGAAGGGCTGTGTCTGAGACCTGAGCCCGGGACGGCGGGTGGGAGGTGCCTGGAGCTTGGTCCCCAAGCACGTTCATCATGACACCTGTGGATCCCCAAGCCAAGGTGCCCAGCCAGGCTCCCCACCCTCAAAGCTCACGTACGCCTCACCTCTCCCCATACACAGATCCCCAAGGCCGCCCCTCCCACCCCTCAGTCTGTGTTTTCACTCCCTCCTTCACTTTGAAAGTGCTGACAGGGCTACACGGCACCCCCTGCTCAGGCTGGCTGGAGCGTGTGGCCGTGGGGGGAGCACAGGACCCGAGCTCCGTGCTCTTGGGGAAGAAAGACCAGATCTCATTCAAATCTGCGTCACCAGCTCCAGGCCTGGCACGACATCATAGCTGCTCAGAATAAGTCTGTAGATGTGTAACCCAGATAGACACTATGCCCCACGTGGCCCAGTCCTTCCCGAGAACGATTTTCAAAGAATCACAGTCCAGATACCAAGTAGACGTACGGTACGCAGGATTCCCGGTCTTTAATGGCCCTTCTCCAGCTATTACAAGGAATCTCACTTACAGCTCACCTTTTACAACCCTGCCTTTCACAACCTGCGAGTAAAGGTAAGGCCCCCGTCCCTCTTCCCGCCTTGTCCATGAGTGACTTTTTCTCCTTCCAGCCTTATGCTTAGGCCACCGTCTTTCCCTCTGTGTCCGTGTTTTCCTCCCTGCCCTTCCTCTAGAACCTGCATCGCAGAAGACGTCAACTTGGCCAAGACTCTCTCTGGCAGAAGGGGCAGGTGGGAAGCAGTAAATTGCACCCCCCCTCGACTGACTGACGGATGGAATGAATGAGTGAAGGATGAATGACTACATTACTTTCTGCACTTCGTTACAACCAAGCACTTTACTTGGTGCTCTTGACAACTGCAGCGTGGAAGTTTGAAGCCACCATTTGGATTCCTAGACACTTGATCTATTTTGTCTCTAAGGCCAAGACCGAGTTATGCTGGACCTGAACAGTGGTCGAGGAACTTGACGTTAGCTTGGCGAGTCAGGACGTCAAAGATGACGCCCTGTACACAAGCTGCAATCAAAAGGTTTCCTGGGGCCAGGGCAGAGACGTGCTCAGTCCTTGAACACAGAGATGTCACCCGAGCAAGCCTGGTGGGGAGGGACCCGGAAGTCTCTAAAAGGTGCCAGATGGTCACGTGCCCCTACCTGTCTTTGGGACCACATCTGGATACTGTGCAAAACACAGATCAACGCGGGCCCCCTTTAGCCCAGCTTGTCACAGGGTCTGTGTCCCCAGGCCTGTGGGAGTCAGAGCTCTGCACCCTCAGAGAACCTGGAGTCCCTATGACAGTCAGGGTCAGCATGCACAGCGGGCGTGGTGGGGCGGAAACCCCCCACGGGCCACCCTGCGTGGCCCGGCAGGGAGTGCCGTCTGCTGGACCTGCCTGCTCAGCGACCCCACCTTCTCCTCGCCATGCCTGACCCCCACCCTTCCTGCGGGACGCCCCCCTTCTCAGTCTTGTGGTCGAGGGGGGCTGACCTAACCATCCCTGGGGAGAGCATGTCAGCCAGTCCCTGGCGCAGGGATGCACATTCGGTCCAGGGCAGGCCACGGAGATGCTCTCTTTCTCTGGCCGTTCCTCAACCTACAGGATGGGAACCCGGAGCTGATGGGGACGACGCCCACAACCCCTGTGGGAGGATCAGCTTGAGAGTGAAGCTGGCATAGGAAACACCAGAACGGAGAGTGCGAGTGAGATTCTGGGGACACTGGTGCGTGTCTGGATCCAGCTGGGCCTGGAGCCAGACATCTCTGGCATTTTCGGTTACTTGAACCAGTAAGTTTCCTCTGCACACAGAGCCAGTGTGGATGGAGCACTGCTGGTTGTACAGAATGTTCTAGAATACACACAGATGGGCATCCTTACTTGGCTTCCATTCTTAACCAACTCCACTTGATGGTGAAAGAGCCCATGCCCACCACCTCCTCCAGGAAACCCCCCAGGGATCCTCCAATCAGTGAGGTCCTCTGATTTTCAAGGATGCTCAATCTGCTCAGTCAGCACCTCTTTTCAGGCCCTGTCCTGTCACTGTCTCCACTGTGGCCTCCAGGCTGGACAACATGGGCAACCGTGTGTGACACTGCAAAGCACGCAGCAGTCCTGGGGTAAGAGCCCAGGGTGTAAGCCCCAACCGCAATCCGTGATAAGGGCAAGTGACCCCATGCAAGATACATGATCCTCCTGAGCTTGGCTTCTCCATCTAAAAAATAGGTGTAATGACAAAGCTAGTAGGAGCATGAAATGAGCCATCCACATAAAGCACCCTGCCCGGGGCCAGCACACGCTACCCACCCACCACCACCAGCAGCTGCTGCCGCCACTGCGTCTCGGACATCAGGCAGGGCTGGAAGTCAGGAGGGTGTGGCTCCATCTGTGATCACGACAACCCCTGCAGCAGGTGGACAGTCTGACGCCCGGCCATGCACCCAATGCATGGGAGAAAGCCCATCACTTGAAGCTGCAGCCAGCCTTCCCTGTCTTGGCGCCCCCAGCCCCTGCACCCCTGAGGATGCCGTAGCCCACACAGCGATCACTGGAGATCACCTCTTTCCTAGGCTCCTCCCGCCCACCAGCCTCTGGGCAGGTGACCCGCCGACGACCTCCAAGGTGATCAGCCACCGAGGACCCACACACCCACCTGTGCTCACATCCATCCCTAGACGACAGATCGGACGTGGACGCAGGGAGGAGGCAGAAACAGCACCTCTGGGGGTTGGCAGCAAAGGCAGGCAGGAGAGTTGGATCCAAGAGCGGTCTTCCTCACCTCCCCTGCCAACCCCCTGCTCCACCCAGACCCCTCCCATAGAGCCCTTCAAGTTCCAGGTCCCAGGTGCCCCGTTATGAGAACCTTCTCTGACACCACTCTTGAATCCAACTCTCCTGCCTTCCTTTGCTGCCAAACCCCTGGACATGCCGTTCCTTTCTCCTCTCCCTGCATCCACGTCCGATCTGTCGTGAAGTCCAGCTTCAGCCTCAGGGTTCCCCATGGGCCTCCAGCTACAGGCAGTTTACCTTCTCCATCTCCGGATGGACTCTCGTCCCCAGGGTGCAGACAGGACACTGAGGCCCAGTTAGGTGAAGAGGCATGCCGGAGTCGCCTGGCTTGGGTGACGTCAGAGCCCTGGGAGCTGCCCCCGGCCAACCGACTCCTGGCTTGTCCTCCCTCCTTCCCTCCACACTTGCCCGGGAGACTCGCTCCTCGGAGGCCCACTCTCAGGAGCTCATTTTCGGGCTCCAGAACCATCCCTGCCGCCTTCTTGCCCAGCACCCCCCACCTAGATGCCTCTTCCCAGGGGCTTTGGGGCCCCTTGAGCCTGCACCCTGTCCCCGCCCTGCCGTCCCCTGTCTCACCCACCTTTTGAGACCCTGGTGCTTGGTTAGCTGTGTCCCGGATGCTGGCCAAGACTCTTTATGTGGCTGTCGGGTTTCACGCTCATGCCAGCACTGGAGGCCATTCTGTTGCTATCCCCAACCCCACGAAGCCTTCCCCACCAGCCTGCCCTCGGGCAGCCCCTCCTGGGCTGGGTTCTGCACCCCACTCCCTCTTTGATGAAGGTCATATGGTGGGGAAGTTCTGAAGGAGCCGCCTGCCTGGGGCACGGCCTGGCCCTGCCATTTGCTCACTGTGCATCTGCAGGCAAATGAGTCCCCCTCTCTGGGCCTCAGCCTCCTCATGCAGAAAAAGGAGCTGATAGAAATATCTAAGCGAAACTGAACACTCAATGAGTTCATGGATGTGAAATCTCAAAAAAGGTGCTGGCACATAGGAGATGCTCAAAACGCAAGCATTTTACTCAGTTATCATCATCGCCGTTGCAAGTTTCACTTGTGGTCGGCACCGTGCTGCCGGCAGTGAAGTTTTCAGTGGGTTGAGCCTGGGCTGGGCTCCCTTCCCTCTGCAGTCCTCCTCCTCCCCAGGCCTCGTACAGTGAGGGTCCTTTGCTCAGTGAACACCTGCCGACCCAGCCCAGGATGAGGCTCTGGGGTTTGGGTCAGCAGTTTAGATAAACATGGAATGACCAAGTGATCCAGCAACTCCACTCCTAGCTATGCACCCCAACGAACTGAACGCAGAGACTCAAACAAAGGCTCGTACAAAAACATTCGTGTCGGCGTTATTCACAACAACCTGAAGGTGGAAGTAACCCGAGTGTCCCTCAACTGATGGCTAGATAAACTAAATGCGGTCTATCCCTGCGGCGGGATGTTACTCGCCCACAAAAGGAACTCAGTGCGGACATAAGAAACTCAACACAGATGAAGCTCAAAAACATTAAGCTGAGAGAAAGAAGCCAGACACAAAAGGCCACATATTGCATGATTAAATTTATATGAACTGGACAGAACAGGCACATCGACAGAGACAGAGCGGATTAGTGGCTGCCTGGGGCTGGGAGGGACGTGGGGAGTGAGTGCTAATAGGTGCAGGGTTTCCTTGCGGGGTGATGAAAATGTTCTGGAACTAGACGGAGGTGATGGCTGCACAACACTGTGAATGTGCCAAATGCCTCTGAATTATACACTTTGAAATGGGTAAAATGGTAAATTTTATGGTACGTGTAGTTTACCCCAATAAAAAAGACATACCTAAATGAAAAAAAATTGTATAAATACATGACAAAATGTATTGAGAAAGAAAATAAAAATCCACAAAGATGAACATGATCACGTTAACACTGTCTCCTGGCAGCAGCATCACCTGACTTTTCCTTTGGCTTCTCTGCATCCCAGTTTTATCTGCAGCAGACAAGCGTGGTCCTCAAACCATAATGAAACAATACTACCCTAAAAGCTGGTCACCAGGCATATATATGGGGGGTAGAGTTTATTCTAAATCCCTGAAGTTTCCCCAGAGGAGGGGCCACATTCCGGGGTGTTCCAGTGGGCCTGGGGAGAGGAGGCTTCAGCTTTACCAGGAAGGGCTAAGCTCACAGTGGCTCTTTCTGATGTAAATGAGGCAATCCTTCTACCTCCACCTGCTTCCTCAGTTCCTGCAGTTCCTGGCCCTGCAGGGGGTGGGGGGACTGGGAGGGAGCAGCCGCCTCTCCCCGCACAGGCGGCTTTATCCTGGCTGTGCCCTCCTCCTGCGGGCCCTCCTACATAGAAGGCGTACTTCCTGCGCGCCTGCCACGTGCTCTGCCCTGGGTGGTCCTTATCTCAGGGAGTGCACACTTTCAAGACAGACAGTGACAGGGCACTGTGAGCGGGTGCCACAGGCAACTGTCAGGGAGAAGAGATCCAAAGGAGGAGCAGGAGGTACTCCAGTAGGGGAGGGTGAGGAGGGAAGAGTGTGGGCAAGTGCCTGGGGACAGGGGTGTGTGGCATGTTCTGGAGACCAGGGGTGGTGACATCTATCTTCTTGCTGGCTGGGCATGTGCGCTGTCTCCCTGCTCAGCTGAGAAACCAGCTCCTCCCTCTGCCACTCCAGCTTAGAGAGTCCCCTGGGAGGGTTGCATGCCTCTTTACCTCCCTGGCCTCCCTGGGCCCCGCCCGCAGGGGGATGAGCACAGAGGAGCTGCACACAAGTTTGCTAAACGGAACCGAATGAAGGTCCTGGGGGGAGGGAAGCAGAGAACTTGCTGGTGGGTGGGTGGTCTCATGGGACCAGAGTAGGGAGCACATTCCTGGGGCTCTGCAGTAGCCTCAGACAGTAACTGCAGCTTTCTAGTCCCCCTCCACCTCCTTCTCATTCCACTCTGCTTACTGTTGGCCAGCACACACCCTAATTCTCAGGGCCAACAAACCATCAATTAAAAGATCCTACGGTGCATCAGCACAGGGCCTCCCTTCAGCTCATTTGCCAACCTAACTGCTTGTATCATGAAACTCCCCACAAAAGGCCACCAAAGACAGAGACAAATCATTGCTAACAAGAGCCTGCCAAGTGCACTGGGAGGCGGGAGGCAGATACATGGGAGGGAAGGAAGGGCAGGTGGAGAGGACCCAGGGGTCCTCCTTTCAGGGGAACTCACTAATGAGTGCATCTGAGGACCCTGTGCCAGAAGCTTCTCATATGCAGATGTCAGCTCACCATGCCCCCTGCAGACCTTACCCCATGTAGCCTGGGGCTGGGTGTACAGCATCCTTGAGTAGAGAAAGATGGCTATGAGATTACATCCCAGTGACTTGGGACTTACCCAGAGCATCAATAAGACACAAAGTGCAAGAAACAAGCTTTGGAGTCTCCCTAAACTCAGACTCCCTGTGGCACCCTGGGGAGGCTACTTAATCTCTCTGAGGCTCATTTTCAACACTTACAAGATGGGTCCAAAACACCTACTTCCCAGGGTGGCCATCACTGAACATATGCTTTGGGGCCTCTGTTATGCACCAGGTGCGGTGCTGGGTGCTAGAGACACAGCAGAGACTGGGTTGGCAAGCTCTCTGGACCACGGGGATGGACATTCTGTGAGGGAGACAGACAGCACGTTAACCACCCAACACGGGAGATGGCCCCAATGGTCATGAAAGCACACAGTGCTGAGTGTAGGAATCAGGGGCAGCCAGATGTTGCCCAGGGAGGCTTCTTGGAGAAGGAGGCATATGAGCTGAGACCCCAGTGGGGAGGTGATGGTGGGCACAGATGCAGCAGATGCTCAACCATGTTGATTTCTTGGACCTTCCTCACGGAAGAGATTTCTCTGCCAAACACATGAACACTGTTGCTAGGTAATGAGCCTCTATGCTCAGAAAGGCCAAGGGCACAAGGGCAGGGATGGAAGGTGCAGGGAAGGAGGTGGGGACTGCTGAGGTCTTCCTCCAGGCTTCCTTCTGAGGAAGGTTCCCTCCTCCCAGCTCTCTGGTTCAGCACCCTGGAGAGCGCCAGTGCCCTGGAGAGGTTCAGCACCCTGGAGAGAGCCAGCCGTGGGCACCTCTTCTGGCGGTTCCTCCCAACTGCTGACCAGCCCTACAGGGCTGTACTTACTTCGTTTGACATTCCAGGCCCTCACTGCACCAGCCCAGTCACCCCAGCTCCACGAGATCCAACCACTCCCAAATCCACCCTGAATGTTTGGAGCCCCTGAGCTTTTGCTTGGGCATCCCTCCCTAGTGCTGCATACAAAACCCCACTCATTGCTCAAATCTCTGGTGCCAAGACCATCTCTTTCATCTGGTTTAACTTGGGGTCTTCACCACACTGTGATTTTGCCCCCTTTCCCCACTGTGTGTTCCCCAAGGAACTGTGTCTGATTCATGTCTTTCCTGCACCCCAGCACCTGGTGGGCACCGAGTGTATGCTGCAGAAATGAAGTTTCAGACATGAAACTTTTTTACCATTTGTTGAGAGTGCCTGATGCCAGCAACTGTGCTACATGCTTCACACACATTTTTATTTACAGCTTAAGAAATTGAGGCCAAGAAATGAGCAATGTGCCCAAGTTCACGCAGTTAAGAAGAGGCAGAGCCCGGATTCAAACCCAGATCGGACTGTGCAGCCCATGCCCTTGACCGTGGCTCCTTTCCACCTCCCCCCAACCCAGAGCCCTGCCATCTGCCAGTCCCACGGCATCTGAGCACAGCAGCCATGGTCCCCTGAAGTGATTCTGAATCTTTTTTTAGCCTGAAATTGAAATCACTGATGCTTCAAATTAGAACCCCAAAAGGAACAAGCCAAGACTTCAGATTTGCAATAGCTGAGCTGCAGCCGCCTTCTCTGCAAGATTCCTGGGCTGCCCCTCAGCCTGACCTGTCCCAATCAACATGGAGGACACAGGGGACGATCCCCTAGGCCCACGAGGGCCACATGAGGAAAAGGGATCCAACCTCCCAGCCAGCCAGGGGCTCCCCTCAGCACAGAAGCCCCCGCACAGCCCCAGAGGACAAAGACCCTGCTATAAGCCTCGGATAGTAGACCCCAGAGGCTACGACCCTCGGAGAGCAAAGACCCCAGTGCTATGAGCCTCGGAGAGCAGATCCCAGTGGCACAGTGAGAAGCTGCAGGGCTATCGGAACCGAAATGCTTCACAGTCAGAGGGAATCAGGACAACCATTGATCGTTTTTGATGTGAAACCAGCAAAGCACTGGCCTTGACAACCAAAGCACCAATGTGAACCCGGTCAAGAATTCAGCAGTCACCCTGGATTTCTGCTAACATCAGCTAATGTTTGGTCTTTAACTTAGTTACTAAATTAAATACCCATTTTAAACCATTTAAATAAGCTATGAAGAATTTGGGGGGGGTAAGGTGGGGTGGATAGAGTTCCTAAATTGGCCTTCAGGACCAACAGCAGGACAGATGACAGAGTCTCCTAATAGTCCAAAAGGCAAGACAGAGCGCTGTGAGCTATGTGGTGTGGCTGAATAACTGGACCCAAAGGGTGTTGGCACCCAGGGAGCCACTATAGGGGCTCTGACCTCAGTTCTGGGATTGTTCGCTAGAAGACTAAGCAGGCACCATGAATAGGAATTCCAAGATTATCTGAAAGCCAGACCTGTGCCCACACTGAGTTATGCAGGGCGGGCAATGCCTGGGAGCAGAGGTTTAAGCAAAAGTAGGAGGCACGCCTGCCGGGGACCCTGGCTTGGGGGTGGGGCAGGGCAGGTGCCTGTATTATCTGATGTCCTCTCTCCACAGAGGCACAAGGAAGCTACAGCTCCTTCGTCTCGGCGGGACACACCTGACTGTATGTGCTGGGCACATGGAGGGCATGCTCTGTAAGGGCTACATGCATGCAAAGACTGGTAACAACCATCTGTCATTATAACTTTTTATTATTACTATTTGTTCACCTAACATTCATTGGCTTCATCTCCTTAGTCAGGCAGCACTAATGATGACAAAGGACAAGATGTGATCAACGACAGATACTGACCGAGTGCCAGCCCAGGTGATCGATTCTCACAGCTGCCCACTTCACCGATGGGGGTGCACGTGGGCATAGTGACTGATCGGGACAACCCGGACTTCATTTTCTTTCTTCCAAGTAATATTTAACTCCGAAGCTGGGGGAGGCTGACCCGTCACCGGCAGGTTGTAACAGCCATACATCAACGCCAGCTGGGTTGAAAGTCATGGTCTGGGCAAACGTGCCGGAGGCGCCTTAACTGTTTCTCAGGTCCGGTTTTCCAGTACCAGCCTGAGTAGCAGTTTATGAGCTACTCAAACAGTCTCGGAGGAAAACGCCAGGGCATCTCTTTCAGCGTCCTCATGCAAACACAAACAAAGATTACAGAACGGTTCCAGGCCATCTCTACCGCAAGCATTTAATACCAGGAAGGAGTAATTAGCAATCAAGCATCACTTGCCAAGGATGAAGGATATTGCTGCCTGTTTTCATTGCCAGGGAAAACCTATTTAGGGAAATGAACACAAAAACAAGATGGGCCACTTCAGGGCTAAGAAAACAATTACAAAAGCCATAGGAGTCTTCGGAGCATGGCACCAGGTTGGCGAAGGAGCCCCCAGGCAAACAATTAACACGCAGGAAGGCATCCTCCTCCGAGAGCAAACGAATGGCACCACCGTGGCCAGGGAGGCGGGAACGCCACTGTCCTGGATCTTCTAAGAAACGTTTCCCTACTTATGTCAAAAGTTAGCACTGTCATTCTAGAAAATCTGAGAATTAGAGACAAGTCTGAAAGAAGAAAAAAATAACATGATCCTATCTTCTAGGGCTTAACATTTTCTTTTTTGTCTTTTATGGAAGGTAATATTATTTAGGTAACATTGTGCAGATAATTTTGATTCTCCCTTTCTTTACTAAACAGAACGTGACCATTTCCTGTTGGTATTACATTAAGAACTCCTTGTAAACATGACGTCTAACGCTTTTTTCCAAACCCACAACAGATGCTCGCTGCCCCTTAACCACGCCCCGACCACCACCTCCCTACCCCGACTCCCTTGTGTGCTGGCTGTGCTGTGATCTCTGCCCATTTTTCAGATGATTCCCTTAGGATGGATTCCTGGATATAAAATTCCTGGTTCTGCTGTATGGCTCGTATTACGTACTGTCACATGGATTTCCAAAAAGTTCACTGCAATTTAATTCTTTTACCTAACACAACACGAGCATGTTGTCACCGGTAATGGGTATAGGAATGAAAAAGCAAGTATTTGCTAATTTGAAAATAAAAACACATGATGGAGCCTCATCATGTGTTTCTCTTCTAACCCTTTGCCCACTGATGCACGAAGCACATGTTAAGTACCTCTCATGAATCCCTGAGCTGTGGGGTTACTGAGCAAGACAGCCTGGGCTGGAATCCCAACCTCTGCACTTACCAGCTACGGGGAACCTCTCTGTGCCTATTTCCTCATCTGTGAAATGGGGGTGACACCACATGCTGTCTTACAGGATTACTGTGAGGATCGGACAGGAAGTACGGTACCTGGCAGACACACGCTCCATTACTATAAACAAGGACACAAGCCTTTTGGGGTATTTGTTGCAAATGTTGTTTCCTTTTGGTGTTTACTCCTGAGATGCCTATGAACAATTCTTCAGATAGGGAGTATTTTAGTTCATGAAGGTAACTCAAGGCACGAAACTTAGGTTTCCATGTGGGGAGCTGGTGGCAGAGACAGGCCCGGTTTGCAGACAAGGAGATGAGGGCAGTTCCTGCTTCCATGTGGGCTGAGCAGACCGTAGCTAGATGCCAGATGAAGAGGTGCAAAATGCCAGCTCGGATTAGGCCAGCAGGGCGTCATCCTGCCTGCCCGCCAGGCCCCCTGCGGCATCACCGCCGCTTTCTAAAAACACGATGCCAGAGCGCCTGCCCCACGGTTCTGATTCAGTGCGGGCGGGCCGAGGACCGGGTCTCTGTTGCTAACGGGCCTTCCGGTGACTCTGATGCCCAGCCAGGGTCACTGGGCCGGGCCAACGGCGAGCCCTGCGGGACATCCACATGGCGTCCCAACCTCCAGGTCTCCACGGTTACTCCACACGTCTGTCACCCACCCGCCACCCGCACCCTCCTTAAGACGCATCATGAATTTTGGAAGCGACCTCTGACCTCTCCAGCCGCATCTTGTGGGAGTGTGGGTGCCAAACCAAAATAATGCCAAAGAGATAGCCGACAGTCTTCAGGAACTATCCCGGGAGGCTGATTCTACCACGAAAGCTTGGGTCTCAGCTCCCCGACAAAGCTCCTATCATTATGAAAACCAGTTTGTGACCAAAAGGGACAGGAGCTCTGCCCCTGAGCCCACCTCCCCGCATGCACCCCCATTCTCAACAAGGAATGTTTTGTAACAAGACAATTCACACGCTAACGCTTATCCGTCTCAGCAAAGTTCCCAGTTGGAGGCTTTTTACAGGGAACTATACTCAGAGCTTTCGATTCTAGTGGGGGTGGAGGCATGGTCAGCAAAGAAACAATAACACCAACAAAAGAACAAACTCTTCCCAAATGCTCAGGGAGGAAAGAAAGAAATTCTGGAAGGCAAGTGCCCGAGAAAATCACGCACGACGGGAAACCCGTCATTACGGGCCCGACGCCGAGCACGATGACCATGTTGGGGCGTTCTGACAAAGCTAGACGGGAAAACCAAGTTCTGAAGATGCCAAGGACTTTAAAAGCCAACACTCACTTCAAAAAGTGCCCCTTGGTCCAGAAGTTCAAACCACAGCATGCATTTTGAAAGAGAAAATAAAATCTGACATACTTTGGAGGCTCTTTCACATAGCGGGGAGAAAAGAGGGTCAAGGGCAGCTCGGGGCAAGAAGACAGCGTGTTGCGAGGTGGGCGGCTCTTCACGCGGCCACCTCGCGCCTCGCCAAGGACTCAGAAACCCCGCCGACCCCGGACACGTGAGCCTGTGTAAGACGAGCCCTCTGGGGTCGAGGCTTTTCACTAAAGATAGAAAAAAATCATCTGTTGGAAAGAACATGCTCCTATAAGGCCACGACTCTAACTTAATTCCAGTTGCGAAACCCAGGATGGGAAAATAGCTCCGCCGGGACTGCGCCGTCTCACATCCAAGCACCAAAAGGAGAATTCTGGGTCTCCCAAGGCGGCCTTGGAAATGACCTGGGAGGAGCTCGGTTCCAACCCGCCTGTCCCGTCCCCCCGTCAGTATGTGACCGGCAGTAAGTGGCCTCTTAGGACTGTGGCCACGGAGGGCCCAGCGTTCCTTCAGGCCACAGGGGACATCGTAGTGCCAACACAGCGCGGCCACATCTCAGGGCCAGCCATTCCTAGGATCCCAAAAACCAGAGGTCACCCAGCATATAAAACCTGCTCCAAAATGGCAAATATATTTGCATCTCAGAGGTTAAAAGCAATGTCAAAGGAGGTGCTTTGACAACGGAAGTGCAGGGACTCTCAATGCTCCACACTGCCACAGAGGCTTCCATCCGGCAGGACGGCGTGGCCAGGACAGCCCGGCGTGGCCCGCGCCCGGCAGCGTGGCTAACCCAGCACTGCCCCACATGTCTTTTATTGACTGGTTCACCACGGAAACAATCCAGTGAGCTGAACAACGGGGGTGCTCTTGCATCTGCAGTCCTCATTTATTATTGAAAACCAAGAGCCAACAGCAGCCTCTTCCCACCCACTGGCACCCCCGCCCGTCTCGGTCACACACACTCCACCCGTGGACTTCAGCCCCGCCTCTCAGCCCGAGACCACACCCCCTGTCTCTCTCACACACACACGCACACGCACACACACAGGAAGGGGACTTACATCACAACTGCAACCTACAGGAGATGATTCAACCCAGTCTCTGCATCTCCACGAAGGTTACAAACCGAGTTAACCCACAGAGCCGGGGTGGGCTCCGGTCTCTGTCATTCTAGATGCGCATCCGACAGTTTCAACACACGAGAATCCAAACGAGCTCACCCCGCATTCAAACCAGGCTTCTATTGGTTAACGGTAATTTAAATGCATTTTTCAGCAAGTAAGATCAGCACAAGGTACGTGGAATAAGTTAAAACACCTTCTCCATCTTACCTGGCTCTCTCCCCTGCAATAAATAGCATCTTCCCTCTGGTTCTGTGGCCCTGTACTAGTCTGGAGAAGCACTAAGATCATGAACAGAACCACAGCTCCAAAGCATCCTTGGGGCCTTGGGCCTGGCCCAACGGCAGGGACCACCACGTGGCTGGCTGGATACCACGTAGCCATCCCTTGCGAGCGGCTGAGGCAGGGCTCAGGGTTAATGCTGGGGAACGCTTGTCCGAGAAATATGAACTCCGGACGAGTGCCGTTTGTGTCTACTGAACCTTTTAAAACGATCTTTTCCAACCTTCATATTTCCAAAGAGTAACACACTCCTTTGCACAACAAGATTGAAAGTAACACCTAAACTTGCAAAAGGCAAGACACTCCGATGTGCTGGGTGGACACCTCACACGCACTCACGTGCCAACTGCAGGTGAAGTTTGCAAAACACCGGCAAGCCCATCGAGCGGGATTCCTTAAATGAAGAGAACGTTCAATCCCCTTATGTACTGGCACAAGCTCATTTTCAAAGCATCTGCATTTATATAAGTGTCCTTTTTGTGCCATCCACACCAGCCACCCCTCTTGCTCAGGCTCCTTGGTCTTTGAAAGCCACCATCCATCTGTCCAAGAGGGCTACTACTGTAACCCGCAAATCAATGCGCTCTTAGCTGCCAGCACCACAGACCTCATGCCAGCGGACGCCACACCAGAGTGCTCGCCAGCGTGCCCTCAGGACACGACAGCGGGGGTGACACCTCTGGGTGTCTATTTGTAGAGTCATAACTAAGCAACCCACAGATCCACACGTGCCCCCAGCATCATGGCGACCACACGTCTCCTTCTACCTGCTACTCATGCCCAACGGCCAACTTCCACATATGCTATTCATTTCCTCCTTCCAACGAGTTGCAGCCCAGGCCTCAAAGACCACCAGACACACGTCCGCAGGGTGAGGGGTCCACAGCGGGCTGAAACAACCACGCAGCAAACGTTCACGGCAACCCCAGGCCTTGTGGCCGTGCTGCCAAGAACACGCCCCGCTTCCCGATGAGAGTCGGCGCTCTCCCCAAGCAGAGAGATGCAGACACCGGGGTCCCTACCTCAATCAGGAAGTCCCCTGTCCTCAGCCCGGCTTGCCACGCCACCCCGCCTTCGTCCACGGACTCCAGGTACTGCAG
Organism: Microcebus murinus; assembly: GCF_040939455.1. Taxonomy (NCBI): domain Eukaryota; kingdom Metazoa; phylum Chordata; class Mammalia; order Primates; family Cheirogaleidae; genus Microcebus; species Microcebus murinus. The sequence goes on from NC_134107.1 coordinate 10,327,509, forward strand.
GGCCGGGAACGCCGGCGTCGGTGTGAATTCTTCAATGGGCGTATCCGCTGGAGAGACAAGGAGCGCCTTGTTAGGAGCCTGGGAGATGGTTTTCCACGCGAACAGCCCCTGACCTCCCCACGGGGCCCCGGGAGGAAGAGGCCCCAAGCATCTCCCATTGGAAGTGGGTGGTCCAGGCCAACTTGTCCCCAGGGAAGGCTTAAGCCTCAAACTCACGGGTCACCCCCAACCCAAGCCACGACACCAACTGCGTGTTGGTGCCACCATCATGGCTCTTGGCCTCTCTGCTGGAACCACGGATAGCATGCTCCGTGGTACATGTCTACATGCCTGTCATTTTCTTTAAAAGCATCAGTGACTAAACATTTTCAGTTCTAAAAATGGAAAAGTTCCTCCCCTACCACACGGAGCTACAGAAACACCACACTGAACCACTTGCCAAATTTACATCTACGTAGACTCGCAACCAAGGGAATTCAACTTGGAACATGGACGGAACATCATGCTGACCCAGTGGGCGGCTGCGGATTTGGAATCTGCTCGCGAGTCTTCCCTACGGCAGCCCGGCCCTCTGTGACCTCATCCACGGGGGGGCTGGACCACAGGGCCTCAGCATGGCGAGGCTCAGCTGCTGGGGCCACATGCTGCCACATGCAAGTCCGGGGCAAGAGATGGACTTCCCTAGCAGGCGTGAGTGGCTGGGGGTGGATGTGTGTGGGGTGAAGACACAGCTGGGGGAGTGGAGAGCACAGCACAGAGACAGGTGTGGACATGCTCACGGGCACAGATCACTGCCTGAGGATCCCCGGGGCAGGAGGGGAGGCCGGCGGCGAGGCCCGAGGCACAGGTGCAGGCTCCCTGGCACAGCACACGCTCCGAGACGAAAACTTCCACATGGCTTACCCACACACGCGGTGGGAAGGCGTCCCCTCTCTTGGGGAGGCGATGCCATTTTGTTTCCTTTTGGAAGGGAAGCCCCCAAGATAAGGGCAGGGGGTGGGCACGCTGCCAGGGACTGTACCCCTGAGCCTCCCAACACGGGCCACGTAACGTGTGTGCTGCTGGCTCAGTCCACGGCAGAGGGGACCATCTTGCCACATTTCCTTTGCAAAGTCACCTTAGAGGCGAGCACACGGGTGCCTGCCGGCCTTGGAGCCGAAGCCCACTCCCAGAATGGGGCAGTTTCCAGACACCTGAAACTCAGACAGGGGGTAATTCTGGGTGTCTGAGGCCAGGAGCTCCAAAGGCAGCCCCGATCTGGCTAAACCAGCCCACAAAATATCGATCACCTCCACCATTTAAACAGAGAGGTGGGGGAGGGATGGGGAGGCGAGAGCGAGCCTATTCAGAGCAATATTGTGTACGGAAAATTAAAAATATTCCTAAAGGAAGCCCCAGCGTTTTCTGAGTAAGGCAGAATGTTAAAGAACATGGTTGTCTAGCAACCAAGTGCCCTCAGGAAAAATGCTTATTTCATGCTTGTTTCTGAGCCGGGGAATGTTTTTCATACAGGCGTGCACACACATACACACACACACACACACACACGCGCGCACACACACAACATGTGAACGCACCCAGGCTGGGAGCGGTGCTCTTACCTTTCGCCCCCCGGAGCACGAACCCGAAGCCCTCATTGTCTTTCTTCTGCAGGACCACGGTCTTCTCCTCGATGATGCAGTCGCTGTAGAGAGAATTCCGGGGATAGCGACCATTACCGCAGCCCGTCATCATCACGGCCGCTGCCCCTCCGCCGGGCACGTTCATCATCATAGCCAACTAATCACCCGGCCGCCGGACCCCGCAGCACCACGGAGGCAGCCGGGCGCGAGGGTGCGGGAGGAGCGAGGGAGGGGGGCGGCTGCCAGGATAGGCGAGCTCGGCACAATGAGGCTCGGAGGGGGCGGGCGGAGCGGGAGCCAGCCCGAGGCAGGAGTCACGCATGGTGGGGCGGCCGGCTCAAGGGGGGCTGGCCAGGACGCCGCCGAGAGCGAAGAAAGTAAGTGGCCCGCACGGCGGCGGCGGCGGCAGCGGCCTCGGCGGCGGCGAGGTGAGGGGGCCCCTCGGGCCTGCCCCGGCCACGCGCATCTTCCCGGGAAGCCCAGCGAGAGCGGCCAGCGGAGAAATGAGGCAGCAGTTCTGTTTTGCTTTTCCTCGAAGAGGGTTTGAGGGGAAAAATCGAATCCTGTCTCCTCGCGCAGGAGCGGCAGCAGGCGCCGGGGACAGACGCAGGGACCCGTGCGTCTCCGCAGCCAGCGCCCCCTCCCGCTCCCGTCCCGCGCGGCTGTGGCGTGGCAGGAGCCCCCACGATCATCTGACGAGCCCACGGCGCGCCGGCGGCTGCCTGGGCGTCATCCCGGAGGAGCGGCGGGGCTGGGCTGGGCGCGGGAGGGAGGGAGGGAGGGGGAGCGGCCGCAGCCTCCCGGCGGCGGGCGGGCGGCTCACATCCTGCAGCCACAGCACAGCCTCCCTTGGGGATGAGGGAGGGACTGCTGGGACCGGGAGGGGGGCGTCCAGCCCACAACCCAAAGCCCCTCTGCTCTGCCTCTCGCACGGCGTTTCTCTCTCTCAAAGGAGAGAAACCGCAGAGCTCCAACTTTGCTGTCGCTGCCAAGGCCTCCCCTGGTCTGTGCAGACGGACGGCACTCGGCCACACACCGTCCCCGAGGAGCCGGCTGTGTGGGGGGACCTGCACTGCCCGGCGGGCCATGAGGCCGTGGCGCAACCGTCGTCCACCCCCACCTTCCGGGTGGCCCACAGAGGCAGGGGCCACGCGCCCAAGGCTGCCAGCGTCCCGTCCCGGGAGCCTGCTGCCGCCCCAAGTCACCGGGGAGGCCGCTGCAGGGGGGAGTGGGGAGGGGAGGGAGGCAGCGTGGAGACAGGCCTTCTCCGGGGTCCTGCAGGGCCGTGTGCGGAGAAAGGACACGACTGCCAGAGGCCCAGACAGAGAGGGCTGCAGACGGGCCCTGAAGAAGCCGGCAGACCCGTCCCAGAGAAGCGGGCCCAGGGACATGAGTGGCGAGCAGCTGGAGAAACATGCACAGCCAGCTGTGACAGCACAGCCAGCCTGGACCAGGTGGCTCTGGGACGGGAGGGGGGAGATGTGTATAATAGGCCTCGAGTGTCCTGGACAGAGGACAGGGACAGGCAGCAGCCCCTAGAGGTTCCCATTTTATAGATGAGGCCAATGAGGTTCGGAAGGTTGAAGGACACAGCCGGGGGGGGCTCGCACCTGTTCTGACCACCCCCGTGCACCCTCCCTCAGAGGGCTGTGCAGAGGAACTCCCCGGGGGACCCTGTCCTCCAGGGCTGGCCAGCACGGGGGGTGAGGCACACCCCCATGGCCGCAGACCAGGGCAACCTAGCATGACTGGTCGGGCGCCCAAAAACTTGGCGGGGAGCTCGGTCTCTGGGCCCTCGCTCCACCTCCCCCCCCCCCAGAAACACCTGGCCACGTGCAGGGAGCCCCAGCTCGGGGGAGCTTGGCCAGGACTGTGAGCCCCACTTGGCCCAGCCTCCCGAAGCCCACCTGCCCTGCGCAGAGCCCCCAGACTACGGCTGGAGCATGGGCAGAGGTCCAGGGTCCTGGAAGCCCATGGGTGGTGTCACATGGCTGGTGTGGCCATTAGTAAGTGAAGAGGCTCTCTAAACCTCAGTTTCCCCACACATCCAGAGGTGGCGAGAACAAGCCTCTCATAATTACCGCAGGGTCAGAGGCCGCGCCCACAGTGCCGAGATGTAACAGGAAGCCCCGGGGAGCCGTCCCTACGATGGCTGTGAGTAGCCGCAAGTGGCCTTGGCAGGCAGCCAGGGCCCTGTGGCCCCGGGGAGGCAGCGAGGGCAGAACTTCACCGGGGAGTGGGCTCGCCCCGGCCCTGGGGCTCACAAGCGGCCGGGCAGGTGCAAACCTGCAACCTGCTTGTGGGCCTCCTTTGCCATGGAAGGTTCTCCAAAGGCCCCACCACCAAGGCCAAGGGCCTTTGGTCCATCCTACCGTATGTCTCCTCTCTGCATGAGGAGCTGCAGCCCCCGAAACTCTGGAAGGATGCCGGACCCGGGGGTCCAGGGCTCGCTGCCCTGTGCCGTCCCCTGCGATGTCCGCCTCTGCCCGGCTCCGAGGGGAACCTGTCGTGTACTCGGGGCCCTGTTCCAGCTGCCAGGCAGCTCCACCCGCAGGACCAAACGCTGCCCAAACGTGGGTCATTTCCTGCCAGCTGTCCCCCAGACAGGGGACTTCTCAGCACCAGTGGGGCTGCCCAGATACCCACTGTCGTCTCCTACTGACCACATGAGGTGAAGGTGCTCCAGGGTGGGGGGTGGGGGCACCCCCTGTGGCGTCACACGGAGCCCAGCTCTGCTCTCACCCAAGGTCACTATGACCTTCCGAGCCTCAGAGCCCCGCTCTGGAAAATGAGAATCCCAATGATATGTCACCGGGCCCTCAAGAGGCGTGCAAGAGCTAACCCTTCCAGCACGCCAGCCGCCCCGGTCCAGGTGTGCACTCATAGCAGGGACTGCGAGCAGACTGGTGTCTGCGTCCAGTCCCTCCCGACTCCCTCCTCCCGTAAGAACCCCTCCGATCTCGCCACCATCCAGGTTCAAACATTCTCCTCCATTCCTAACCCATCCCAGAACCTTCTAGCTCGTACTTGCGACTGTGCAACTGTCTTGCTGCTAAAGTGTAACGGCGCCATCCTGTTTACTGAACAAACACCACACTCCTTAGTCTCGTGTTGAGAAGGACCGTTTCTAACTTCTCTTTCCTGCACTATCTCAGGATCTAAACAGTCCCCTGTCCCCCACCCAGCGTGACCCCATCTCACTTTCATTCGCAGACAGACTGGGGTTTGAATCCTGACTCAGACAGCTACCGGCTCCGCTACTCAGAGCCTCAGTTTCCCCATGTGCAAAGTGGGGGCAAAAACATCTGCCTTGTAAGGTTTACAAGGAGCAATTGAGACAATGCCCAGTAAGTGCCCTGTGTGCGGCCAGGCCACCCCTAACCAGCATATGCTGCTCTTGGTGTCCCCACGCACCCTCCCACGCTGGGGAACCAAGGAGCAAATGTCCCTCTGCCCGAAGAGACATGCACTCGTGGGGCCAGGGACCTCATGCTGCAGGTCACCCCAAATGACCACAGCACCCCGCATGGGCCAGGCACCCCATGTGTGCCCAGAGGGGAAGTAAAATGGGCATGAACTCGAGTCAGCAGTGCAGCAGGGAGAGAATGGACGTTGGGCAGGGGTTGGCCAAAGGGTGACCACAGGGTTTGGAGTGTGGAAGGCTCCAGGACAGTGGGCAGCCACACCAGAGGGCAGGCACAGCTCAGCACTGGGCAGCGCCAACTCAGGCGGCTGGCGTGGGCCAGGGAGCCACAGAGGAAAGAGGAAAGGCAGCCTCAGGCCCTCAGAAACCTTCACTCCTTAGAGCAACTCACGAAGAGCAATGGGACATTCTAGAAGAGCCGCTCCCCTAAAACAGGACCCGAGTCTGGTTCTGCCCTGGGTCTGCAACATCCCGCCAGCCCCACGGAATCAGAACCCCACCCTCGGGCCTCAGGAAGGAGCCTCTTTGGAGATGCAAAACTCTCAGAAGCTCCTTCTGCCGGTTTAGGAACCTAAAATCTGTCCCAGGCGGCAGCCCTGGCCACGTCTGAAGTCGTGGCACTGAGACACGGTCTCTGTGTGCTGCCCCCGCCTGAACTGCAGTGAAGCCCCCACGAACTGCAGCCTGCTGCCCTCCGCCCTGGCCAAGCCCGCGCTGGCCCCACACCAGCTTATCTGCTGTCAGATGCAGCCCGGTGCACCCTGATCCGACCTCACGGGCGTGGGGTCAGCTGAGGAGGCCCCTGCACGCCCCCTCGCTGCTCCTGGAGAGCCTTGCCCAAGCCTCTGCTGGGGCCCTTCTAGCCCCAACCATTGACGGATCCCGTGTCTGCATGGTCACCGTGGGCTCCCTGGGAGCAACACCCTGCCCTGTCTCTCTAAACCTCGCCCCCAGGGCACGACATCTCCCTGTACTTGTTACCGGACCAGAATGCAGTCCAGTGGCATTCTCTCCAAATGTGCTTTCTGAGCAGGGTGGGAGGCCACCGTGACGTACCCCACATGTGCCTTCCTTTGCCAACTTGTGCCTGCAGCAGGAGCTGTGGGAAGCAGACAGGGTGGGCATGCAGCCCTGTCAAGCACAGCCGTGCAGGTTGTGCACAGCACAACTACAGAGGACACCACTTACACCGCGGCCCTCACAGAACCACGTGCTTACAGTGGCAATTTCAGCACAGATGGAAGCGAAGTGTCTTGGGAAAGGGGCAAGCACACTTGGCTAGTTCAAACAAAGATGGGGCATAAGCCATCGCCCGCCATGGACAATGCAAGAGCAGTCCTTATAGGAACCACACAGATCTCTGGGAGACACAACCAACTCCGTGCTGAAACTCTCCTGGGAGCCAGCCGGCAGGGACCAGGAAAGGTTTCCTCGTTTGTGCTCACGGCACCCAACAGGAAAGAGCTTACTGGACACACTTGCGGCAATCTGTAGCCAGGAGCAAGACGGGAGGGTTGTGGGGACTCCGGGTCCGCCACGCAGGGGGCCCCAAGGCGTCACCCCACTGGCAGGCCCGGCGATGCTCCTGCCGTCTACCTCGCAAGACCAGGTGGCTGAGCGTCAAGTGGTTTTTAGCGTGGCCTGGGGTTCACTGTCCCCAGCCGGCGGCCCACAGGGAAGGCCGCGCTTCATGTGGTCCGGGAGGCAGCAGGCGCCAGCAATGACAGCTGGCGTTTTTGGGATCTGTCAGTCTCCGAACAAGCTCCCTTGGCAGCGGCCCCTGATCCTGGAGGAGGCGTGAACTCGGAGCCACAGGAAGCCCGGCCTGAGCTGGCCGAGTCGTGTGAGCTCGAGGGCCCTGGGTGGCCGTGTCGGCCCTACCCCACAGGGTCCCCGTGGGCATCTGAACTGTGACCACCAGGGTCTCTAGGGTGGACTAGACAGCTTCATCAGCAGCTCTCAGGATTCCGGCTGGGACGGTGGCCCTGTCCAGTCTAACGGACACAATTCTTTAATCAGCTGGGACTGGGTCTCGGTCTAGGACTGAAGTTCAGACGCGGCTGGGGCCAGTGTCCAGCTGCCATGTCAAGCAGTGCCTCAGTTCAGCCATTACTCACAGCTACCTACTGCCAGGTGGTGGACGCCCGGGGGCCGGGCATTTAGGCGGACGAGCCGGCTCCTGTGGAGATGCCAGGTGTAGGGGCTGAAAGGTGCCCCGCCCCCCTGAAAGATGTGTCCAACTCCTAACACTGGCAACTGTGACTGTGGCCTCGTTTGGAAACAGGGTCTTTGCAGCTGTGCTTGGTTAGGGATCCGGAGGTGAGACCACCCTGGCTTTAGGGAGAGCCCCAAAACCTCACAAGGGAGAGGCGAAGGGTTGACCGAGACGCAGAGGCGGAGGGGAGAAGGCCACGTGGAGACGCAGCAGAGACTGTAAAGACGCGGCCAGCGCCCAGGAGCGCTAAGGATGGGGGCAGACGCCCCAGGCCGCAGAGGCGGGAAGGCTCCTCCCCCAGAGCCGCCAGGGGAGCTCGGCCCTGCCACACCTCGACTGTGGACGTCGGCCTCCAGACACCTCGATTGTGGACGTCGGCCTCCAGAACAAGAATCGGTTTCTCTTGTTTTAAACCACCCTGTTTATGCTAATCTGTTACAGCACCACAGGAAGAGCACACAGCAGGCAAGCGGGGAAGGCCAGCGTTCACCCAATGGCCTCACGGCTTGCGCTCAGCAGCGCAGGACGTGCTCTGCGAGGGACCCGGAAGGCCTCCTGGGGGGGGGACTGAAGCGTGTGCAGGAGTGAGTGGGGTGGGGGCTGGGGAGCGGACGAGAGGGAGAACATTCCAGACAGAGGCCCACTGGAGCACAGGGAGCAAGCGCACAGGGTCGTGGGTGTCGGCTGTCTGCACACCGGGGCACGGTCCAGGGACGCAGCTGGTGGCAAGATGTGTGCGTGCCGCGTCAGTGGGGCCTGGGCTGGCCCCCAGGGTCGGCGAGAAGGCTAAAGGGATAGCAAAGCAATCGCTCCCCTTACTCCTCCAGCTTCTCCCGGCCAGGCCGAGCCCTGCTGGGATGACCCGGGGCTGACCTGCACCTCGGGGCAGGAACCTGCACCCAACGATCGTGCTTCCATCTAAGCAATTCGTACGCAAGGGCTGAATGTCGCCCCGCTCAGAGGCCAGGGCTGTCCCTTGAAAGCAGCGGGGAGTGGCCTGTGGGGCCGAGGCAGACGACAGAGCTCCCACCCGCAGCTCTTTGCAGGGGCTCCCGAGGCCAGGGTGGGCACTGGAGGACACTGGGCCCTCCGGCAGGAGTGGCCGTCAGAGGTGGCCCAGACGCCGGGCACGGCACCCCTGCAGGTGCGTGGAGAGGGCAGTGCAGAGCCGCAGGGCGGGGCGGGCAGGGCCATTTCCACACCTCGGCCTCCCAGGCCCAGGCTCCAGCCATCCCCACGCACTGGGCAGGGGACCCGCCAACACACCTGCGACCTGTGGCATGAAATTCTCTGGCTCCAGAGTCCAAACAGCCTTCGGCGTGTCTGAAGTCTACTGCGGGGTCCACCCGCTGACCCGCTAAGCCTGCAGCCACCAGCGTACCGTCCACCGCGCAGCCGCTTGGGGGGCAGAGCCCCTCACCTTGAGGGACCCCCCGGCATGCTGGCGGCTGCTAAGAAGTCACAGAAGCCGCTGGGGAATGATCACGGTGAGCTACTTGCAGCCAAACGGGCTTAAAAGCAAAATTATCAAAATCATTTCAGAATTTTTTTATGGCAAAAAGGTACACTGGACGTGGGCTGTGGGTGCGTTGACTACGCACGTCTGCTGGATCTTGGCAGGGGACGCCGGGACTGAGGGCAAGGCCCAAGGGTGGGAGTGGCACCGGGGGGCGGGGCTCCCGCAGAGAGGCTGGGAGGCGCCTTTACTGCCCCTGAAAGCTCCTTCCCCGGGACTGGGGGGGGGGGAGCCGCCTCTCCAGGGCAGGTGACCAGAGCCCAGAGCAGCGCCTCTACATCGCTCCTCGTGTGATCGCGTTTCAGAGGCAGGGCCGGATGGAGGCAGGAACTGGGACACTATTAGAAAGAGGTGCCTCCAGGGAAAGGCAACGCCAGCGGATGTCCTAGAAATTTCCGGGCTCTGCCAATCAGGAAGGATGAGGCTAAGAAGAGAGCTGTCAGCTCCCCGTCACGGGGGCCGGGGTCGGGGTGGGGGTGGGGGGTTCCACAGGTGTCCCCGCCTTGCAGAGACGCCAGCCTGGGCCCCTGCGCTGCCGGGTGCGTGCACCCCGCCCAGCTCGCTGTGGCAGAGCTGGCTGCTGGCGGCACGCAGGGCCACTGTGCAGGCAGGCGGGCTGCAGGAGGACAGGGGTTCCCCGCTCATCTGTCACTTGCCGCCGCCAAGTGGGGGCCTCTCATCCCGCACCTGCTTCCCGGTTGGAGCGCTGCTCTCTCTCGCTGCCCTCCTCCGTAACCCGCGGGGGAAATGAAGCCCAGCGCCCAGGGCCATCAGGTGCTGCTGCGAGGGACAGCCCCAGCCGCGCTCTCTCGGGGCCGCTGTGCCGTCACGTGCGGGAGGGACGGACGCGGGTCATTTGCTGACGGAGGGCGCTTCCTCCGGCTGCTGGGAGCTCCCTCACCTGACGCGCAGGGGACGGGGACGGCGCCGCTCCACGCTGTGCTGGGGAGGACGACGCCCGTCCCCGCGGAGCCTGCGCACCTGCCTTGCGAGATGCGTGTTCATGGGAGCCATTTTTCAAGTCAGCAATTATGAGGACACCCTGCCCGGCGTTTATTACGACCATTTTCCTCCTCATTGCTAACATGATAAGCAATACCAGTTTTTCCTAATAGAAATAATAATGGGCAAAGAACTTGATTCAAATTAAATTGTCTCATTACTTCATAATAAATCACCCCCGAGCGTTTCCTAAGCGCTACCGGGCGTGTTACCTGCCAAGGACGGCCGGCGGGGAAGACAAAGATGGGGCTTAAACGTGTTCACCACAGGCAGGTGGGCGGCCGGGCTCCCTGCTGAGACCGGGGGAGGGAGGCCGGGAGGGAGGCCTGCCGCCTTGGAATCTCAGCCACCGGGTGGGACCCCGGCCTCCGCGACCTTGGCCAAGCTGCCGAACCTCACTGAACACCTGCATCCTCACCTGCCCAACGTGAGTGCCCACTGCAGCCTTGCAGCAACACAGCGGGCCCGAAAACACTTATTTAAAAAAGGCAGGATCTGGTGTAGAGCCGGGGCTGGAGGGCTCTAGCGGGTCGTGGGGACGCACCTTGTGCGCTACAGAGCTTGCTTCATTCTGGAAACGCCACGGATAAAGCGTGCCTGCCCTCAGGTGTCGTTCCCTGTGAGAGGGCGCCCTGCAGGTGCATTTGTGCAGAACAGGACGCCCCCGAGTGCCGGAAGGCGAAGAGGAGGAAGTCCCCACGCTGTGGCTCCCAGGCAAGGGGATCCTGGCACACAGAGCCGTGGGCAGGTGGGACGCAGGCAGGCCCGTGAAGGGGCCGGGGGAGGGGCACCCGGCAGCTCCCCGAGCCTGCAAAGACGGTGCGGAGTCTGTAGAGCGGCGTGGGACTCTCACGTGCTGGTCCAAGCCCAAGGAAGAGTCCTGGAGTGAGTTCTTCCCTCCCCGACAGTCAACCTACCGCACGTGCCACCAGCTGGAGCACCGAGGCAGAGCTGGCATCTGCACACCTGTCCACGACTTCCCCCGTTCCAAGCCCCCAACAACCTCTTTCACCTGGGCACCATGAAAGTCTACTGACAGTCTCCCCTGAATTAAAACCTAACATGTATCTCTCTCACTTAAAATACTCCAATAGATTCCCATGATAATTGAGGATAAAATCCAAATTCCCCACCACGGAGGGGGGCTAAGACCCTTTATGATCTGACCATCCCCCTTCTCCTCTTAACTCCCCCTCTTCCAGCCACACTGCTGTCTTCTCTTCCCGCAGCGGGCCAAGTTCATCACCACCGCACCGCCTTTGCACTGCCTGCGTTCGTCCCAGCATGCTGCTGCTGTCGCCGTGCAGGTCTCTGAGGTCGCCCCCACAGAGGGGCCTTCCTGCCTGGTAGCAGCAGCCCTCCTGTGTCCCCACGTCCCCAGCCCCTCTCGTCACTTGCTTTATTTGGAATTGGGATCCCTCTGTTTACTGGCTGACTCCCGCAGTGGCACGTGAGCGCCCCCGAAGGCAGGATCTGGTCCTGCCCGCCACACGGCACCTGCCACCACCGCTAGTTTTTGAGTAAAAGCAAAGTACTGCGCCAGGTGGAGAGGACCCACTTTGCGGTCCTGGCTCTCTCTGGCAAGAACCGGTGGTGGGACCCTGGGCAGGACCACCGCCCACTCTGGGCCTGGGCTTTCCTGTCTGTGAAGTGAGAGCTGGGGCCATCCGAGCAGGTGCTTCGCTGGTGCCACTGACTCAGTGAATGAAACCTGCGCCAGAGTCTACTGTGTGCGGGGTGTGATGCAGACTGCGTGACCCACTGTCCTGGTTTGCTCAGGACACAGGGGTTTTCTGGGATACGGGGCTTTCGGTTATAAAAGCAGGATGGTCCTGGGCAAATGGGGTAAGCCGGCTGCCCCCCACGACCCTCGTTTTAGTCGGGAGGCCGCCTCTGCCTCCAGCTCTGTGCCCCTCCTGACCCCCAGGCTGGTGGGGCCATCTCATCAGAAAGTCCACGCGGTGGGGGAAGGGCTTGCCCAGGGCCACGTGGCTCGGGCAGTGGCAGGGCCAACCCTTAAGCTTCAGCCTTCAACTCTGCACTGAATGTTCTTAGCACAACAACAAAAAAGGACCAGGGGAACAGTACAACTGCCTGGCATTTTGCTGCAAGTGCAGGAAGGGGCTGTTTGCGACTTTTCCTCCACTCGTTAATTAAAATGACAGGCCAGGCCGGCCCCATCTGTTGGTCTCCAAGCTTGCCCAGAAGGACTGAGCCGAGTGGGCTGGGGACAGTCCACTGCGCTCGGCTTGTAAGGCCAGCTCCCAAGTCTCCCTGGTGGGGGCTGGGGGTGAGACGCCCTCCACAGCTAAAAAACCAAAACCGTCTCCTTCCCACGGGAATCAGACTCAGTGGCGGTGAGCTGCCAGGTACCCCAGGCTTTGGACAGAAGGCCAGCCCAGGGCTGGGTGGGGGGCCGGGGCCTGAGCCTGCAGTCCCCCACCAGGCCCACCTGCCCAACCTGGACTCAACGGCACGGACGTCTATGGCAGGAGGCCACGGAACACCCAGGCCAGGCCCAGCCGGAGGGCAAGGCCCGGCCACTGCTCCAGTCCCCCCTGACCACCAGCCTCCCTCCATGTAAGGTCCACGGAACAGTCTGTTTCTGCCCCAAGGGTTGGTGCTTAGATGAGAGGGTGGCTTCACCAAAGGGACAGTTCTAAAAGCGTGAAGGAGGAGCATTTAATGTGGAGCACTTTACTGAAGTCCTTTGAAAGGAGCTCTGCAAACATTCTAGACCAAGGGCTGGCAAAGTCCTTGTCTTGTGAAGGCCCAGAGAATAAATATTCCAGGCTTTTTGGGCAGACAGTTGGTCCCATGTAACTACTCTGTCAATTGTGGGGTGGAGGGAGACGGGCCAATATGTGAACAATGGCAGGGCCGTGTTCCAATAAAACTTTATTTACAGAAACAGGCGACGGGGCAGATTTATCCCATGGGCTGGCGTGTCTAAAGATAGGCTCTAAACGTTCCAAAGACATTTGAATCCACATAAACAATACACGATATGTGACATGCAGTGACGTCTAAGGGGAGCTAAGAACAGTCTCAGTTCTTCTGCAGAAGCCACGCGGACATGACTGTGTACAGGTGCGCCGGGCTTGGCACGACACCTGCGCTTCAGCAAAGGTGCGCAGAGAATGTGCTTTAGACAGGAGGGCATCTGTGCGCCGCCCTAGAAAGGTCCAGAAAGGTCACTCCGAGCCGCCCTAGAAAGGTCCAGAAAGGTCACTCCGAGCGTCCTTTCTAGAAAACAGAGAAACCTCCCCCTCCCCATCACTGTGTCTAGGCTTATACTAGGTTGGCTCAAAGCTGGGACAGACCTGAGTTCTGGCTTAATGAGCAATAATTAATAATTAGAGTAATTATTATAATTATTGTACTCACGGTCTCTGAGCACTTTCGCTGTGCCGGGCACCACTCTAAATGTTTCGAGAGTTGAACTAATTGAATCTGCAGCACGACCCTGGGAGACAGGCCGTTACCGCTCCCCTCTCTGGACGACAGGCGCGGCACGGAGGTGAGCGGCCTGCGCCAGCGCACGCGGTGGAGGGGGACCCTCGCTGCTGTCCCCGCGAGAAGGGCCACCGTTCACGTGGCACGTGCACCGGCTGCCAAGGTGATCTGAAGAAGTGCGTGGGTGGGGTCCGTGGGAGCGCAGGGTCACTCACAGCACGGGCCCCCGCGGCCTTGCCAGGGTTCTGGAAGTCAGGCTCCCTCCTGGTCTGGACAGGCGCTGCACCCTCACGCGGCTCCGGTGGGGTGGGGCAGGGGACCCCGACTTGCTGTGGCTCATCTCCTCGGAGTCCAGACGGTGGTGAGTGCGGCCTGGCGCTCACTCCTCCCCGACACAGCGCCGCCTGGGCTGAGGCTGCCACGAGCCACGGTTCCCGGGGACTCAGCCCCAGCCACGTTCTTTCCTTAACTTTCCCCCAGCTGTACCAGATTTCCCAATTTCCTCCTAATGTTCTACGAAGGCCAGGCCCCGGCACATGGCGGCCATCCGCCGCCATCCTCCCACGCGGTCCTCGAGGGCTCTCGGCCCTCTTGCTCTGCCTGGCTCCGGCTTGCTCCTCACAGGTATCCTCCTGACCCCCCGCAGGTATCCTCCTGACCCCCAGCAGGCATCCTCCTGACCCCCCGCAGGTATCCTCCTGACCCCCCGCAGGCATCCTCCTGACCCCCCCGCAGGCATCCTCCTGACCCCCCGCAGGCATCCTCCTGACCCCCCACCCACAGGTATCCTCCTGACCCCCCGCAGGCATCCTCCTGACCCCCCCCAGGTATCCTCCTGACCCCCCCCCCGCAGGCATCCTCCTGACCCCCCCGCAGGTATCCTCCTGACCCCCCGCAGGCATCCTCTTGACCCCCCCAGGTATCCTCCTGACCCCCCCCCCCCGCAGGCATCCTCCTGACCCCCCCCAGGCATCCTCCTGACCCCCGCAGGCATCCTCCTGACCCCCCGCAGGCATCCTCCTGACCCCCCCCCGCCCGTATCCTCCTGACCCCCCGCAGGTATCCTCCTGACCCCCCGCAGGTATCCTCCTGACCCCCCGCAGGCATCCTCCTGACCCCCGCAGGTATCCTCCTGACCCCCCCGCAGGTATCCTCCTGACCCCCCCCAGGCATCCTCCTGACCCCCCGCAGGCATCCTCCTGACCCCCCGCAGGTATCCTCCTGACCCCCAGCAGGCATCCTCCTGACCCCCCGCAGGTATCCTCCTGACCCCCCGCAGGCATCCTCCTGACCCCCGCAGGCATCCTCCTGACCCCCCACAGGCATCCTCCTGACCCCCCACCCACAGGTATCCTCCTGACCCCCCGCAGGCATCCTCCTGACCCCCCCCAGGTATCCTCCTGACCCCCCCCCGCAGGCATCCTCCTGACCCCCCCGCAGGTATCCTCCTGACCCCCAGCAGGCATCCTCCTGACCCCCCGCAGGCATCCTCCTGACCCCCCGCAGGCATCCTCCTGACCCCCGCAGGCATCCTCCTGACCCCCCGCAGGCATCCTCCTGACCCCCCACCCACAGGTATCCTCCTGACCCCCCGCAGGCATCCTCCTGACCCCCCCAGGTATCCTCCTGACCCCCCCCCCGCAGGCATCCTCCTGACCCCCCGCAGGCATCCTCTTGACCCCCCCCAGGTATCCTCCTGACCCCCCCCCCCGCAGGCATCCTCCTGACCCCCCGCAGGCATCCTCCTGACCCCCGCAGGCATCCTCCTGACCCCCCACAGGCATCCTCCTGACCCCCCCCCGCCCGTATCCTCCTGACCCCCCGCAGGTATCCTCCTGACCCCCCGCAGGTATCCTCCTGACCCCCCCCAGGCATCCTCCTGACCCCCCGCAGGCATCCTCCTGACCCCCCGCAGGCATCCTCCTGACCCCCCGCAGGCATCCTCCTGACCCCCCCCAGGCATCCTCCTGACCCCCCGCAGGCATCCTCCTGACCCCCCGCAGGCATCCTCCTGACCCCCCGCAGGCATCCTCCTGACCCCCCCCAGGCATCCTCCTGACCCCCCCCCAGGCATCCTCCTGACCCCCCGCAGGCATCCTCCTGACCCCCAGCAGGCATCCTCCTGACCCCCCGCAGGCATCCTCCTGACCCCCCCGCAGGCATCCTCCTGGCCCCCGCAGGCATCCTCCTGGCCCCCGCAGGCATCCTCCTGGCCCCCCGCAGGCATCCTCCTGACCCCCCGCAGGCATCCTCCTGACCCCCCGCAGGCATCCTCCTGACCCCCCGCAGGCATCCTCCTGACCCCCCGCAGGTATCCTCCTGACCCCCCTCAGGCATCCTCCTGACCCCCCTCAGGCATCCTCCTGACCCCCCTCAGGCATCCTCCTGACCCCCGCAGGTATCCTCCTGACCCCCCCCAGGCATCCTCCTGACCCCCCCAGGCATCCTCCTGACCCCCCCCAGGCATCCTCCTGACCCCCCCCAGGTATCCTCCTGACCCCCCGCAGGCATCCTCCTGACCCCCCGCAGGCATCCCTCTGACCTCCCGCAGGCATCCTCCTGACCCCCAGCAGGCATCCTCCTGACCCCCAGCAGGCATCCTCCTGACCCCCAGCAGGCATCCTCCTGGCCCCCCGCAGGCATCCTCCTGACCCCCCCCAGGTATCCTCCTGACCCCCCCCAGGTATCCTCCTGACCCCCCGCAGGCATCCTCCTGACCCCCGCAGGCATCCTCCTGACCCCCCGCAGGTATCCTCCTGACCCCCCGCAGGTATCCTCCTGACCCCCCCCAGGTATCCTCCTGACCCCCCGCAGGCATCCTCCTGACCCCCCGCAGGCATCCTCCTGACCCCCGCAGGCATCCTCCTGACCCCCCCCAGGTATCCTCCTGACCCCCCGCAGGCATCCTCCTGACCCCCGCAGGCATCCTCCTGACCCCCGCAGGCATCCTCCTGACCCCCCGCAGGCATCCTCCTGACCCCCGCAGGCATCCTCCTGACCCCCCCCAGGTATCCTCCTGACCCCCCGCAGGCATCCTCCTGACCCCCGCAGGCATCCTCCTGACCCCCCGCAGGTATCCTCCTGACCCCCCGCAGGTATCCTCCTGACCCTCCGCAGGCATCCTCCTGACCCCCCCAGGTATCCTCCTGGCCCCCCGCAGGCATCCTCCTGACCCCCCGCAGGTATCCTCCTGGTCCCCCCCAGGTATCCTCCTGACCCCCCGCAGGCATCCTCCTGACTCCCCGCAGGCATCCTCCTGGTCCTCCCCAGGTATCCTCCTGACCCCCCCCAGGTACCCTCCTGACCCCCCCCAGCGGGCATCCTCCTGACCCCTCCCAGGTATCCTCCTGACCCCCCGCAGGCATCCTCCTGACCCCCCCCCGCAGGTATTCTCCTGACCCCCCCAGCGGGCATCCTCCTGGCTGTGTGCCTCCTCGCCTGTCTCCATGGCCGGGCTTCATCCATCTGGAATTCCCGCCCTCCCCACCCTCGGAGACACGCGGCATGACCGCGCCATCGTCCACAGACCCCTTCTGCCCCGACCGCAACACTCGTGCCCCTCGGCCGGCGGGACTTGGGCGTCCGGCATTATCACAGCAGATGTCAGCGGAAACATGCTTGCCAGGACACCCTCCCCGGACGACAGGCCAACGCTGGGGCTGCGCAGGGTCGCCGGCGCAAACATAGACAGACGGGACAGCGACACCAGGCCCGCCGACGCCAGGTGCCCCCTCAAGTAGTTAATGATGCCAGGCACCCTGGCGAGCCCCAAGGTTCCAGGGGAACCCACCAGGCCGCCGAGGCCGAGCACTCACGACACGCCCAGCCCTGTGTGCAGCCTGACAAACTCTGGAGGGAGGCCCTGTTCTCCCTGCCATTTTACAGACAAGCAAGCTGCAGCTCAGAGAGGTTCAGTGACCAGCTCAAGGTCACACAGCTGGCGGCAAAGCCCAGCTCTCACTGCCAGGAGCCGGTCAGCCCCTTTTAGGGCGTGCACCTGCCAGCACTGGACCTGCCCGCTGCCTCCCAGCATGAGTACCAAGGGCCACTGCGTCCCACCACGCTGGGCTCAGGGAGAAGTGGCAAAGGCCCCATTGAGGGACCAGAGCCTTAGTCCTCCACCCGTGAGGGTGTCAGGAGTGGATCCTCTGTCCCTCCAGGCCCCGGCCTCTCCCGGCGACCGTCGGCTGCCTGCCCCACCCTACGAGCCTGTCTGCCCATTCACAGCACCGATGACCATCCGGAACGGTCTCTCGTTCTCCTGCACATTCGGGGCACCCCACTGGAACGGGAGCCTCAGGAGGGCCAGGTGTCGTCTGTCCTGCTGACCACACTCCCTGGAGCCTGGAGCGGTGCCCGGCACATGTGGGCTTAAAGGGACCCAGGAGAAGCGTGTTGGAAGGAGACGAAAACGCGAGGAAACCCCAAGCTGCAGGAGGATATCGTGAACATGGGGCCAGGTAGTGACGCTGTTCATAGCGGCCGCCCTGGCTGGGGTCGCTCTGGGGGCTTCGTGGCCTCACCGAGGCCTAGCAGGCAGGTGTCACCTCAAAGGCAAGGAAACCGAGGCACAGAGGGCTAGGTGACACGTCTTAGGTGGATCCGCTGGAGAGGGGCAAAGCTGGAACCCAGACGAGAGGGGTGGCACGACCTCTGAGTCATGTCCCCTGTGAGGGGACATCTCCCTTCTGGCCTCAGTTTCCCCCATGGCCTCCCCCCCAGGCTCCCTGGTGGCTCAGATTTCGACAAGCCCTGCCCCCTCCTCCCCCTCGGTCCCCAGCCTTCTGCACGTCCCCCTCGGCCCGCACCTTCGCAGTGACCACGACGGGTCCATTTAGTTCACAACCTGCCCTCGCCCATCCTCACTGCCCTCAACACTCCTTTTCTCCCACAGAACCTGTCACCTCCCGCGGACCGCGCATCTCCCCCGCGTGCCGAGACCTGCGCCATCGGCTGTAACAAAGCCCCCGCCCGCAGCGTCACACGGCAGGATGTCGTCTCTCACAGTCCCAGGAGCCAGAGGCCCACTGTCAGTAGTCGCTGGGACGACACCGACGCACGGGCGGGGACACTGAGGCACGGGCAGGGCCGCGCTCCCTAGGGGAGGGTCCTGGCTGCCTCTTACGGCCTCTGGGGGCTCCCGGCATTCCTTGGCCTGTGGCCGCATCTCTCTAATAATCCCTGCCTCCGTGGTCACGTGGCCGCCCCCCCTCTTCATGTCCCCTCTTGTAAGGAGACACTCGACTGCATTAGCGCCCGCCACTCAGGTAGGCCAAGAAACCTGCCCGTCTGAAGATCCTGAACTTAATCACACCTGCAAAGACCCCCTTTCACGACATAAGGTGACATTCATGGGGTCCAGGGGTTTGACACTGACACCTTTTGGGGGCTGTTATGCAATGACCACACGTGCCAACAGGATCTCTGCACACTGCACACATACTTGTTGAATGAATGAATGAATGAATGAATGAATGAATGAATGAATGAGAAGAGCACACCAAGGCCCTGTGGTCCCTGCCCAGCTCCTCCCTCTTTGTATCCACGGCCCCTCCCAGGGTCCCTGTCACCCCCTCCTCCTTCCCACTCAACACTCCCGAAACGTGGGAAGTGGCTCCCCAGGAATGATCAAAGGCTGCTCCGTGGTTTCCTAAGAGAATCCGGTTTGGCGTCTTGTGCCCCGCCAGGGCCAAGGCACAGGCTGCGGAAAGAACCCCGAGGCAGGAGACAGGCACAGCCCGGCCCTGCCACTGTCTCCACTGCATGCCCAGGACACAGCGCGGGGCGGGACAGACAAGGTCCCCGGCGCTGCCTGGCCTGTGAGTGCTGGCCCAGCCCAGCCCCAGCTGACTGGCCGCGGCTCACAGATAATCACAGGCCTCCCTCTGCCTCAGTGTACCCATTAGAAAAAAGAAGGGACCCCAAATATCCCTCCCCAGGTCGGGCACCAAAGACTCCCCCTGCCTCCTAGGAGAGGGCCCAGAGCACCAGGATCGTTGCAACTGATCCCCTCATCTTTTCCCTGGAGTGGTGCCCCTACTGGCAGCCCTTGCCTGGACCCCGGCTTAGAGCACTTCTGCCCATCTTGGGCTGCCCTGCGGCTGCCCCTGCCCACTCGGCGTCAGGCCCTGGAGTCCCAGCCCTGCCCGGCCTGTCTCAGGGTCTGCAGTTTTATGCGAAGCACGTTCATTCATGGTGGCCACCAGCCCAGTGGTCATGGCAGTTTCAAGCCCAATGTATAGAGTTTTATAATCAGAAGAGAACTTAGGGATGATGTAGCCATTTCACAGGTGGGGAAACTGAGGCCCATGCAGGAAGTAGGTATCAGAATGGAGACCAGAACCCCCTGGCACCTGCACTCGTAGGCCTGGGCCCATCAGGTGTGAAGCCCACCCGCTGGAACCTCAGGTTGGCACACTTTGCCACGCATTTGCAAGCCAAGCCCACGTCCGCCCCCGAGCCAGAGTGCGGGGCTGCAGGAGGGAGCAGAGCGGTGTGGATGCTGGCCCGAGGCGTGCTGGCAGGGGCTCCCGAGAGCTTGCAGGGGCTGGCTGTGGGCATCCTTCCCCACTCGCGGCTCAGTGACCCCAGGCCAGCAGTGTGGAACGGCCGTGGTGGGACTGCTCATACCACGGAGACGGGCAAATGCAACTAAGCACGGCAGAGACAGGCCAGGGGCAGGAGAGGGGCCAGGTATGGTGTGGGTCTGTGGGGAGGTGGAGGCTACCTTGGCACCTGCGACCAGGGAGGACTCTAGGGAGGACTCCAGTAAAGCCTCGGGGATGTGGGGGGCAGGAGGTGCCTGTGGGCTGTGGGCCTGCGAGCTCTGCTGGGCCCCCCCACAGCGGGGAGCACGGCTGGCCTCTGGGGGAGCACTGAGGGCCAAGGGGCGGCTCCTTGCATTATTACCTGTCACACCTGAATCTCAAAGCTCTGTGACAGAGGCAGAATCGCAAATGCTCATTCTAAGAGGGCACAGGTGTGAATGACCCTGTCTGGGGTCCCGGGGCTGGTGGGAGGACGGGCTGGAAGGGACACAGGCCTGCACAGCTCCTGAGTCAGGGCCCTTTGCACCTCGCCGCCCCCTCCTTGGCCCGAGAGCCTCTTCCGCTTTCGAGACTGAGCGTGCACATGGCATTCCTGGGACCTGCTCCTTTCAGCACTGTGTGGCCACCTGGTCACCCGTGCGCGCTCACTTCAACACAAGACACATCAGCCCCTCGATTTTCAGTGACTGCTTGTCCCACAGGTGTGCACGAGAACCGCGCCTGTCTTTGCTCATGAGCTCCTGGGAACAGGGCTCCTGCCTCTCTGGTGCTCGGTCTAAGGGAGCTCGCAGGCGATTTGGGCTCTGCCTTCAGAGCGGCTCTGCGCAGAGATCCGCCTGCACGCCTGCCTGGTTTGCTCCCAAAGACAGCCAGAAACGACTGCGCTCAAGCTTCAGAAGCTTATCCCATCCCGGAAGGGAAAAGCTCTTGGATAATAAAAATGTGATTGACACAGTAATAGCCTACACAGACAGGTTGGAAGGTGAGGGAGAATTTCCCAGAATGCAGAGCACAGAGCCGGAGACAGGAAACTAGAGAGACTAAGTGGCAGTGGGATGAATGGGAACGGTCCAACCGGAAATCCAGAAAGACCGAACTGACAAAGTGAGGGCGTCAAGGATACCCATGAAGCCGGAGCTGCTTAGTCTGCCGCTTATCTGCAGCAGTCAGATAAACGAGATCCAAACTCAGACACATCATCAGGTTCCAGAACATGAAGAACAGGTAGAAACCACGACACTCCTACAAAATCCCGAGAGGGAAATAAAACAAAATCCACCGTCGCGTGCGGTGGAATGAGAATCAGACGGCATCACAACTTCTCGCTAGCGGTATGCAGAGGCATGGTGACAATGAAGCAATGCCTCAGTAGTTCAAGAGGGAAGACTATTTTGAACCTAGAATTATAGGACATTGAGAGCATAAAATAACTAGAGGATTTTCAGATGCAGAAGTTTACACTCCAGATACCTTTTGCTGAGGGTGTTGCTTGAGGATGTGCCCCAGCAGAACAAGGGCAAAGACAACAAACACCTGCCTGTCCGGAGCTCAGCGAAGGGAGCCTGCAGAGTGGCAGGTGTGTGCTGGGAACCGGAGTCGTTTGGAGCAGAGTGTCAGAGGACTCCCCAGTAAGAATGGGTGGATTCCGGTAACAAGTGAAAAACAGGACGACATGTAAGAGGCAGGCTAAAGAAGACACAATTCTCACCCCAACAGAAAAAAGAAAGGCTATCAGAAACTCCAGGAAATACAAAAATCTCATGTGAAAATCATGATCCTAAAACGCAGCTAAAAGGTGAGATTACTCCGAACGACTGATAGAGTGGAAGGAAAAGGATACTCTGGGCTGTGATGTTAGGAAGACCCTTCCGCTTGGGGGTCTGTAAAGGGGAAGCAGAGTCCTAGCCCCGTTCTTGGGGTGACTAAACATTTATACTGTATCTCAGTGATGATACTAAATGATAATGCTTTCTGCCGGATTTAAACTTTTTTTTTTTTTTTTTTTTTTGAGACAGAGTCTCGCTTTGTTACCCAGGCTAGAGTGAGTGCCGTGGCGTCACCCTAGCTCACAGCAACCTCAAACTCCTTGGCTCAAGCAATCCTCCTGCCTCAGCCTCCCGGGTAGCTGGGACTACAGGCATGCGCCACCATGCCCGACTAATTTTTTCTATATACATTAGTTGGCCAATTAATTTCTTTCTATTTATAGTAGAGACGGGGTCTCGCTCTTGCTCAGGCTGGTTTTGAACTCCTGACCTCGAGCAATCCGCCCGCCTCGGCCTCCCAGAGAGCTAGGATTACAGGTGTGAGCCACCGGCACCCGGCCGGATTTAAACTTTTGAATCCAACTTACAGACGGAACCTAGAAGACTTAAATATAAATACAACAAAGGGTCAAGCAATCCTGCCTAAAATTTGTTAAACGAGAGAGACGAATCGGAGAGTGTGACTTACAGGTAATCAATTTGCGGACTGGCAGGAGCTACTCACAAATGCAGGTGGGGAAAGAATGATGAAAAGCCTCTTCTAGCAAAGAAAGGATGTTTCACACTTTTAAATTAAGAACTAAGGGGGTGATGGTAGAGGTAACCATCAGAGGAAGGGAGCAGAAAAAGTTTGAAAAGCGGCTCTTCTGCCAAGCAGGGCTGTGCGGCCGAGGCTTGGGCGGAGTGAGCAGGCAGTATCTCTTTCCATCCTTAGGGCTGCCGGTGTGGTTTCCTTTAATCAATTAATTTTATTGCACCCATGCAGTGCTTGGATCAAAATTTATGGAGGGAGGAAAATGTAAAACCAAGAGTTTGCTCAGAATGGAGGAGGGCTGGGGCCCTGGGGCAGCCAGAGGGTAGGGGGGCTACAGAGAACATGGAGCAGGTGAGGGGCGACCCAGGGAAGCAGCAGCAGGGTGGGGAGGAGGCAGGACTCCTGGACCCGGGATGGGATGAGCGGGGGTGGGAGGGAGAGGGGGGAGGAGAACGGGGAGGAGGACCCTCAGGCCAGCCTGGGCACGGGCAGGCTCTGTCAAGATGCAGACCACAGGGGTAAGAGCAGCACTCCCTGGGAGTGACTCCCCCGGTTAGACACTGGGCCCCCTCCCCCACCACCACCATCTGCACCACGCCGAGACAGAAGGGGGTCTATGGTGGTCCTGACCTCTTCCCGTGCCTGCGCCCAGAGAGCCCCCCTCTTTCTGTTTCAGAAAATTACAAAAGCACCACATGCTTGCAAAAAATAAAAATGCAAAAATGTATAAGAAGTGAAATCATCTCTTCTGCCCCAAAACATGCCCCAGAGGTTCTGCGGGTTGTGACTGATGGCCAGGTCCCGCCCCCGCCCCCGCCCCCGCCAACCGAGAGTAAAAGGGAGTCTGTTTCCTCCCACGTCCAGCCAGTGAGCACGCTCAGAGATGGGTCCCTCTTTTTCAAGTCTAAGAAATGGTAAAAAAAAAAAAAATATATATATATATATACACACACACACACATATATAAATACCAAATAATGGTGAGGGCAGAATGGGGGAAAACCCAGTGTTTCTTGCTGTTCAGTTCTTACCCTACACACTGAGGCGATCTTCTGGAGCAGAGTTAGGGTGTCAAAGGAACCAGCTACCCACACGCGCTGCTCACAGCTCAGCACCCCTCTGCATTTATATAGCACATGCCTCCTAGGCGCTGCGAGCACTGAACAATTTTCTCATTCATTCTTTTTTTTTTTTTTTTTTTTTTTGAGACAGAGTCTTGCTCTGTTGCCCTGAGTAGAGTGCAGTGGCATCATCACAGCTCACTGCAGCCTCAAACTCCTAGGCTTAAGCCATCCTCCTGCCTCAGCCTCCTGAGTAGCTAGGACTACAGGCATGCACTGTGATGCCCGGCTAATTTTTTCTATTTTTAGTAGAGACAGGGTGTTGCTCTTACTCAGGCTGGTCTCAAACTTCTGAGCTCAAGTGATCCTCCTGCCTCGGCCTCCCAGAGTGCTAGGATTACCGGCGAGAGCCACCACGCCCGGCCTCTCATTCATTCTTAACACAGACACGACTGGAGATACAGGATGAGTTGAAGCATCTCCACTTTGCAAGTAACAGGAGCAGAAGGCTCAGAGAGGGGAAGTGAACAGCTCAAGCTCACACAGTTGGAAAGTCAGAGAGAAAACTTCGGGCAGCTTATTTTTCAGGGGCTTTGAAGGCTTCAGATAATATACATATATGCTTCTACGTGCAGAGTCTGCCTCTAGAAAGATCCCCAGGAAACTGGCAACGGAGGTTATCTCTGGGTTGAAGAACTCGGGGGCTGGAAGGCCAGAAGGGGAGAGAGGCAGTCTTCACACTCTACCATTTCCTGCACATTTTGAATTTTCCAACCAGGCCTATATATTTCCCATCACCAAGTTAGAAAATGAAGCTGGGCTTGCAAGTCATGAAAGTAAGCAGCCATGGATGGTAGACACGCAGCTGGTGGACAGGCATCACTGGGCACCTTTCTAACTCACTCTCTAAGAGAACATCGGTTTTGAAAGGGGAGAGCCAAACCGGAGGCTCGGCCCACCCTGAACCCATCCCTCGCGTGGTGTTCACTAGCACGGTCCTCCTCAGCAGGCCAGAGCGGTGTGTGCGGCTTTGCACCTGTCACGAGAGGGATCACAAGGGTCTCCCTGCCAGTGAGGACTGAGTCTGAGGCCCACCTGCTTCCAGGAAGCTTCTCCCTGCACAATCCAAGAACAGGTGCGAGCTGAACCTCCGCCCTCCCCTCACCCCACGTCCAGTGCCTCAGTGGTCCTGTCCTTTCTAACTTCAGCTGACTCGAGGTCTTTCTCTGACATCGTCTTCTCTCCACTCTCTCAGCTCGCGGCTGTCCCTGCAAGGTCAGGTCCTCCTCTCACCCCAGGGCCTTTGCACTCGCCAGGCCTTCTCTTAGAGGTTCAAGTCCAAAGTCACTTCCTCAGAGAGATCTCCCTGGCTTCTGGGCCCAAAGCTGGCCTGGCCCACTCTGCCCAAGAGACTCTACGACAGTCTAGCAAATTTGCTCTGAAGCATTAACCACAAAGCGAAATTCTCTGGTTTCTTTACTGGCTAACTTTATCATTTATCTTTACTATTAGACTGTAGTCTACATGAGCTCAAGACTGTGCTTGTCCTGTTTACTGCTACATCTTCAGTGTAGACTATTCTGGAATAGTCGGGTCTTGATACTTATTGGTCAAACAGATGGAGAGATGGGTGTTGGATGGGTGGGTGGATAGGTGAATAAATGCAGATGGATGGATGGGTAGATGGATGGGCGGATGAGTGGATGGATGGGTGGGTGGATAGGTGAATAAATGCAGATGGATGGATGGGTAGATGGATGGGTGGATGAGTGGATGGATGGGTGGGTGGATAGGTGAATAAATGCAGATGGATGGATGGGTAGATGGATGGGTGGATGAGTGGATGGATGGGTGGGTGGATAGGTGAATAAATGCAGATGGATGGATGGGTAGATGGATGGGCGGATGAGTGGATGGACAGGTGGGTAGATAGGTGAATAAATGCAGATGGATGGATGGGTAGATGGATGGGCGGATGAGTGGATGGACAGGTGGGTAGATAGGTGAATAAATGCAGATGGATGGATGGGTAGATGGATGGGCGGATGAGTGGATGGACAGGTGGGTAGATAGGTGAATAAATGCAGATGGATGGATGGGTAGATGGATGGGTGGATGAGTGGATGGATGGGTGGGTGGATAGGTGAATAAATGCAGATGGATGGATGGGTAGATGGATGGGGTGGATGAGTGGATGGATGGGTGGGTGGATAGGTGAATAAATGTAGATGGATGGATGGGTAGATGGATGGGTGGATGAGTGGATGGATGGGTGATGGATGGGTGGGTGGATAGGTGAATAAATGCAGATGGATGGATGGGTAGATGGATGGGCGGATGAGTGGATGGACGGGTGGGTGGATAGGTGAATAAATGCAGATGGATGGATGGGTAGATGGATGGGTGGATGAGTGGATGGATGGGTGATGGACAGACAATGGGTAGATGGATGAATGAGTGGATGGATGGGCGGGCAGATGGTGAACAGGTATAGATGGATGGACGGGTATATGGATGGATGGATGAGTGGATGGGTGGATGATGGCTAGATGGAGTCTGTTCATCCTAGAGTGAGACCCTGAGGTCTCCCCTGTCCCTAGAGACCTCCTAGGTGGTCCAGGCTGACAGGGCTGAGGATCTAACTAAAGAGGAACAGGAACTTCAGATTCCCTTTCCTACGTTGCGACATGTTTTCTGACATGATACGGACACGTCTGTGAAGTCCCATGCAGAAGGGCCTCTGCTGCCCGACCCTTGTCGGCGTGTCCAGACCCCTCTGTCGCTGCCTCTGGGCAGGTGGAGGGAGTCCCCGGAGAGAGCCAGCTGGAGCGACTGGACGCGGCCCCAGCGAGCGGGCGTGCTCAGCAATCGGCTCTTCCGCTCGGAGCAGTTTTTGAAATAAAGGGGGTGTGAAAGGGGAAACCCGACTGGTTCAGAGATGTCGCCACTGAGTCTGGTCTCCCACTGCACTTTCTCTCAGCTCATCCGCATCTGCAGCGCCCCTGCCCAGCCTGTGACCCTGCAGCCCGCAGCACCCCTGCCCAGCCCGCGACCCAGCTGCCCACGGCCCCCCTGCCCAGCCCGAGACCCCGCCGCCCACAGAGGATGACTGGCCCTCGGGGCTGGCTGGCACTCAGGTCCCCGCTGCTCATTAGGCCACTTCCAGTGTGAATTCTGAGCAGGCTCACGTGCTGCCCGCCGCCCCACACCTGCACCTCGGTGACCGTGCCTCCAACACCTTCCTGCTCCATCAGAAACACACTCGGTCACCCTGTCACCCCCCCCCCCCCCCGGCCAGGCTGGTCGCAGGGTTACAGTGGCACGCAAGACCAGCCGCCTCTCCGTCCACGCCGCCACCCTCTCGTCCCTGCCACGTCACAGTCTGCTCAAGGCCAGTTCTCTGGTCCGGACCCAGCGGGCCCTTGGCTGACTCTGCACCCTCACGAGCAAGCTCAGTGGTCGGGTGTTGACCCAGGCAACGCCATCGCCCCTCCCCCAGTGAGAGAGGGGAAGGTGACGACCTCGCCCCACAGCCCACCCGGCTCCGTCCCCATCAGCAGCTGGGGCAGGGACGTCCCCCCCAAGCCCTGTGGGCCGCAGGCCAGGCCTCCCCTCGGGCAGATGCTGGCTCTGGGGCCGAGGCCAGCTCCTTAGCTCGGCCTTCCCGTCTCAGCCGCAGCGTCCTTCCCTCTAGGGCGACGTAAGTGTCCTCCTCGAGGTCACGGCGGGCCCTGGAGCGGCAGAGCTGCGGTCAGTGCAAGGTGCCGCACTGGGGCGGAGATGGACAAAGGGCGCCATTAGACTCGGTTCCTCTTGCTGAAACATCGGTCACAGGGGGGTGGGGTCACCGGTCACGGGGGGGGGGGGGGGTCATCAGTCATGGGGGGCCTGCGGTCTGTCTGATCCCTCCCCCCGAGACAGGAGGCCCCAGGTCCCCACTCCGTTCAAGGACAGAACGGTTTACTGTTTGCTCACGAGCTGCCAGGACCCCGGGGTGGCCCGGACGTCCCTCTCCTCTGCGGTCCCAGCTGCTGGGACAGGGCAGGTGCTCTGTGTGCATGAAACAAAGCCCTCCCTGCGCCACGAACCCGGGGACGCAGAGCTGGGGAGGGTCACGGGGGTCACACAGTCCCACCTTCTATGACATTCTGGCAAGAGAATCCCCCACCCTGCTTGACTTCCTCCAATGTCGGGGAGCTCATCACCCCCCGAGGCAGCCTGTTTTGTCACTGAACAGCCACTCATCTCCCGTCAGCTGAGCTGCGGCCTGTGTCGGTGCCCCCCTGCTGTTAGCCGAGGGTCACCCCTTGGTGACGTGGTCCCAGCCAGCCCCACCCCTCAGTCATCTCTTGTCCTGGGTCTATCGGGTCAGGTCCTTCCAATGCCCCTCTGTGGGGAGCAGCCCCTCTCAATGCTGTGTGTGTGCACGCCACCCTCACGCACACGCACACGCCTCCCTGTCCTGGAGACGCCGCCTGGTGGGGAGACAGCCGCTCGCAAGCCACAGGCTGAGGGAAGGCTGCGCCTGGACCTGTCCAGCTTTGGGAGGGCACATCTCACCTGGACCCCACGCCCTACCTGGGCAGCCCTCACCGTGACCATGGCAACAGCTCCCCTGTGTTCCCCAAGCCTCAGGCACTGTGGGCCACTGGCATCACCAGGCCCTCCTCGCTAGAATGGAAGCACAGTGTGACAGCCAAGTGACCACGGCCACCTGTGCAGGGCCCACCTGGACAGGCGGTCTCTGCTGCTGCAGAGACGACTCATCTGGCCCAAATAAAGACCTGGGCTGGGCTCCAGGACACAGATCACAACCTGGCTTTAAGGTCAAAACGTGGGGTCCCGGCCCCCTGCTGGGCATGGGGTTCCTGTCATAGCACATCTTGTTTACGAGAGAGATGGTACTGACAAGCCAGCAGGTCCAACCAGCAATTCCACTGCTAGGTTCAAACACGTATACACA
Source organism: Microcebus murinus (assembly GCF_040939455.1). NCBI lineage: Eukaryota > Metazoa > Chordata > Mammalia > Primates > Cheirogaleidae > Microcebus > Microcebus murinus. The sequence goes on from NC_134107.1 coordinate 10,355,836, forward strand.
CATGTCCACGCCAGACACCATTCACAGCAGCCAAAGGGTGGAGCAACCCCGGGGCCACTGACGGGCGAGTGGACAAGCAAAACGTGGCCCATCCCTGCCGTGGAACATGATAAACGGCAAGGAAGTTCTGACACCGGCTGTAACACGGGGGGACCTGAGGACGTGCTGAGTGAAAGGAGCCGGTCACGGGAAGACAGATACCGTGTGATCCTGCTTCCACGAGGTCCCCAGCGCAGTCAAATCCACAGAGGCAGAAAGCAGAGTGGTGGTGCCGGGCCGGGGGAGGGGATGGGGAGTCCGTGTCAGATATGGACAGGGTTTCAGTCTTGCAAGAAAGAAGAGCTCCGGAGACGGATGGCGGTGACGGTAGCGCGACAATAGGAATGTTCCTGACGCCACTGCGCTGCACGCTTCAAAACGGTTGAGACAGAAAACCACGTTATGTGGACTTTGCCATGGCGGGAAAATGCCGGGCGTGGAGGCCTGAGGAAGGGAAGCGCTGCCACGCGCTGCCATGGGGACAGAGCCCGAGCACGTGATGCCGAGCGGAAGGACCCACACCCAAAGGCCACGTATCGTGGGACTCCTCTGGGCGAAGCGTCGGGACAGGCGCGTCCACGGAGACCGAGAGCAAGCGGGGCCGCGGGGAGAGGAGAATGGAGAGACGGCCAGAGAGTGACGGAAATGTTTCAGAACCAGACAGTGGGCGTGGTTGCACAATATTGTGAATGCACTAAAACGCCCCTGAATCGTGCACTTAAAAATGGTAACTTTTAGGTTATGTACATTTTATCCCAATTAAAGAAAAACAAAACAAACACCAACCCACCCAGGTTGGGCCCTCACTAGGCAGGGGAGAGTGAAGGGGGCAGGTCTGAGCTCTCATCACAGACTCCCTGGGGTTGGGGAAGAATCCGGGCAGGGCGTCGGACCTTCCCTAGCCGGCCCCCCGGAAAGGGCGCCACAGCTGGACAGCTGGGCCAGGCGCAGGCTACTCCCGTGCCGACGTTTCAGCATCCACCGAGAACCCTCTGTCTGAGTCGGGTCACAGGCTCCGCACGGAGGGGGCCCTTCCCCGCCCCCAGCTGGCCCCTGCCCTAGCCAGGTCTCCCCTGGACGCAGAGGGACACAAGGACCCGAGGGTGTCCCATAGCGTGTGCCGCACGAGTGTGGCTCCGTACGCAAATCCAACCCAGGGGCTGGTGCCGTCGCCAACGGCGCAGGGCTCTGCACAAACCAGCAAGTCCAAACCCGCTGTGCTTAGATCTGCCTGCCTGGTGTCAGGCCTGGGGAGGAATGGGCACAGCAATATGGAAAGTGCAGCTGAGGTGGAAACCCAGACCCAAGGCTTCCTAAACGTTCCCCCAGTGGGATACCACTACCCTGACACTGCCTCCCGGCTCCTGTGGCCACCTGTGGGCACCTGCACATCTGTGCCGCTTTCCCCCCAAACAACGCCAGCCACCCCCTCCCTGGGACCACAGGTGTGCTCGGCTGGACCCAAAGACCACCTGCCAGGCAGGGTCTCTAGAGGACAGTGGACACACAGGGTAAGCAAGCCACGCGGTCGGGAAGCAAGAGGGTCTAGACCGTTTGCGGCACGAAGGAGCATCTTTAGCCGGAGGGTCCCGGTAGAGAAAGAAGCATGTCTCACCTGGCGGCATCGAAACTGTCATACGAGCCCACCGTGTAGTGCCGGAAGAGTTTCTTGCTGCGGTCTGCCCGGGTTTCTGTACACAAAGGAAAGAGAAACACTGTTTAGAAAAGTCTCGGTCCCCAAATGCTGGACCGTCACGAGGCTGGCGGGGCCTCTCATTTATCCCTACGAAGCATGATGTCCGGTCTCCTGGGAATGGTCTGGGAGGAGGATGAGGCCTGGTCTGGGTGTGACTTTGCAGAATCTGGGAAACGCGTGTGAACCTGGCGCTGACCACAGTCCTGCAGGCCTGGCTCCGGGAGGAGGCGGGAGAGGCACCGTGGGGAGGAGACAGCCCCCTTGGCACGCGGAAGCTGCTAGAACACTGCTCTGAAGTGGTGCCACTGAGCCCCCTTGCAATCTGACAACCTGCAGATGGCTGCCTTTGGGGAAAGAAAGAATGTTTATTGTTATTTTCCTGATTATAGTTGCCTTCTCCATTAAAAAAAAAAAAGCACCAAACAAACATGATTAACGTTTCTAATTAAGTCCTCTGCTTGCCTCCCTTACTCAGCAGATTTAGCGTAAATTTCATTGGAAATGATGTGAGCGATGTAATTAGATTTAATAGATGACCCAGTGCTAGAGGCAGGAAAAAACCCACAACACAAATACATGAAATACGGCGGCTCCCCATTTACTGTTTAGACATTTTCCACCCGATTTCCTGCACAATCTCCTTCCTAAGCCCTGCAAAAAATTCAGAGAAATTATGCAACTGACTTCAGGAAAATGGCTCAAAATCTGATTTAAACTCTGTAAATAACCCTGTCCTTTGTCAGCTTCCTCCATCCATATTCTAAGGTGAATATGCTTCTTTCTCTCCTGAACCCCAAAATGCACACCCGTGCAGTTCAAAAGTGAACAGTTACGGGTATCGAGGTCTCGGCTCCTTCACTGCCCAGACGCAGCTGGCTGCTCCCTGGAAGTGCCTGCCTTTGTGTACAGCCCGTGGATGCCCTGGGGTGGGGAGGAGGCAGGTGTCCTGGACCCAGGACTACATTTCCCAGCTACCCTTGTGGCTGGGTGTGGCCACCTGAGCGGTTCTCACCAATGGGATGCGAGCACACTTGGGGAGGAGAAGGGTCCTCCCCCAGCCTGGGCTTCTGCAGGAGCCAGTGCACCTTCCCTGCCCTCTCCTGTAGCTCCCACCAGCTCACAGCTTAGGCCTCCTAGGCCCCGGAGGATGGTAGAGTCAACACCTGGATCCAAGATTCAAGATACCTGGGTCTCCGTGCACAAGACTACTACATGAGCAAGAACTGAATTTCTATTGCATTAGGCTGTGCTCTTGGCATGTCTCTGTTACAGCAGCTGGCACTGCCCTACCTGCCCTGCGGGGCAGATGGGTCCCCTGGGACTCAGCCCCCACCTACCTCGCTACTCCTTCCCCTTGGCTCCCAACAAACCCCGAGGCTTGGACGATACAACACTCATGAGTCCTTGGACAGCCACTGCGTCATCGTCCCCATCCCCACTGACACTCATCGAGTGCTCGCTGCGTACCAGGTCCTGCTGTAGGCGCCATTCTCGAATTCGACACTCGGTGGCCATGGCCACCCCGTGGGGGTGCACACGCCACTCTGCAGGCCCCCTAAGGCCAGCCGGGGACATCCGGGGCAGCCCGTGCCCCTCCCACTCATGAGTGCCGCTCTGCAAAGCCCTGCTCAGGACTGTGGGTGCCCCCGGGAGGCACCTGTGATTTAAAAGAACCAGCTCATCTACGTTTAAAACATCCTGCTATCTTAAACGTCTGCCTGTGTTCACTGCGTTGCTCACCCACTGCTCCTTACTCAGGTGTGACAGTTCCACGGTGTGGTGGCCGTCAACAGCACGCCCTGGCGCTGACTAACGCTGGTCTCCTTTCCCAGAGCTAATTAAAAGAATGACATTATGTGAACAAAATAAGCAATTTAAGTTTCAAGAAAAGTCATGCATTATATGTAAATAGACTGCCAAAAATAAGGTTGCCAATAATATAGATTTCTGTCACTTTGTTATACAACAAAAAAGGTTACTGAGATGCACAATGATCGAACTGCAGACTTAAAACAGCTAACGAGCTGTGGTCCTCTGCCTGGCTCCATCTCTCTGCATCACCACCATCTTCATCCTCGGTGACATTCACCGAGTCCTTCCCCGGGTCTGTGGCCGTGGATGAGGACAGCGAGGGCTGCCAAGACACGGTCACACACCCACCACACAGCCGGCCAGGATTAGCAGCCTGGCCGGCAGACGGGCTCCAGTGCCCACGCGGCTGTAACCACACCACACGCTCTCTGACCCCCAGATGCCCCGTCCTCGCCACATGCTCAGGGATGGGGACCTGGCCTTGTTTCTCTGCTGCCTAACCCCTAGCAGATATATCCCATGTCAATGGTTGCCAACCTAACGGAAAGGGCACATTGTGTGATCAGCACATAAAAACCCACCACACCCCACCAGGGTGGCCCGAGTGCACCGGACCCTCCCCAGGCTGGGCACTTCCAGTCAAGCCACACGCACCTCCCCTGTGCTGGGCATCTGGACCACGCGTGCTCAGATGCTGTGTCCTCCTCCCCCTCTGCACTGGCATCCTGCATTGCGCATGTGTCCAATTCCAGTTGTCATTTGTCAGGTCCCCCTGGGAGCCAGGCCCTGTGCCCCAGGTGCAGGGACTGGAAGGACTCAGCAGGGTGGGGCCTCAGGCTCTGCTCTCTGGGGCCCAGCACCTCGGAGGCGGGTGAAGAAGGGCCCCAAGGATGCTGCTGGCCCTCCCTTGGCAGGGCGAGGGGCCCCCGCAGTCTGTCAGCAATGTGGAGGAGCACGTGGCCAGGAGATGCATCCATGCTGGGGCCATCCACGTGGAAGGATGAGTGAGGCTTGCGCCTTTCCGCGGGGTTAAGCAGAGTAGCTCCTGCGGCCAGCGAAGGCCCACAGGGACTGGCTGTTAATTGCTATTATCACTCTTAATTACCTCTGTCCCCTAGGCCCCCGCGCAGCAGCTTTGTGCTGGTTGTCTAGGCAACGGCTGGGCGCTGGAGCTAACTAGAGCAGGTTCCCTGCTGAGGTCAGGGGTTGCAGGGTCCAGGAGCAGAGAGGGGAGTGTGTAGTGGAGGGTGTGTGTGCACGTGCACGTGTTTACTAGAAGAAAATTGTGTTTCAGGCAAGGCACCACTTCTAGGCCGGGTCAGCTAGCTGGTGGTCCCCGGACTTCAGGATTTTCACAGACCAGTAAAATTTTAAACGCAGTAGGGAAGGAGACCAACACTAGGTTTACTAAGTTTTTAATCTGGCTCAGTAAGGACATTAAAACATTAAATTCCTCTCTCCTATCTCTGTTTTATAAGAGAAAGGGACCCTTCAGAAAAGACATCATCTCTGACCGTCTTATGAAAGACTCGCATGGCTCAGGCCTTCCCTGTCCCTGGCTCCCAGAAACACTCACGCTTCTGTGCTGGGACACGCCCTGAGGGGCAGGGAAAGGTCTTGAGGGACATAATCATCATCATCATCACAGTCATCACCATCATCACCACTATCATGATCACCATTAGCATTGTCATCATCACCATCATCACCATTACCACCATCATCACCATCATCACCATTGTCATCACCTCCATCATCACTGTCAACATCAAAATCATGACCACCACCACCATCATCATCATCACCACTGTCATCACCATCATGACCACCATCATCACCATCATCACTGTCATCATCACCATCATGACCACCATCATCATCTCCATCATCATCACCGACACCACCACCAACTTTGTCATCATCATCGTCACTGCAGCAGAAGACAATTATTTACTGCGAAGTGTGGTGCGCTCTGCTAAATCATCTCATTTCATTAAGACGAAGTCTTTGACCTTATCTGGTCCTCACATGACATCCCGTGGTAGGTGGACTTCCTGTTTTACAGGGAGTTTTACAGAAGTAGCAGGTGCAACAATGAGGGACGTGGACTCGGAGGCCAGGCGGGCTTGAACCCAGGCCCGGCCCTGCCACGGACCGGCGGCGCTGGCTGTCCGCGTCTCCTCGCCTGGAGAGCAGGGGTGACACGGTTCCCACTCACAGGGGCGGCTGAGGAGTCAACGCGTGAACACGTGGGAAACGCTAGGACAGAGCATGGCACATGGACACTAGCTATTGTTGTCATGGTTGCCATACCTGAATTAGCAGGCCCTGCCTCCCAAGGTGGCCGCTCAAGGTCACTCAGCCTGTGAGTGGCAGTGTGGGCCCCCCGGCCCCAGACTCTGTGGCTCCACAGCCTGTGCAGAGAGCAACTGACAGCGACAGGGTTCTGGAATGTTCAGTGGGGCCACATATATTTTAACAGCTTCACCTGCGTGAGCTCAATACTGTTTATAGATGAGGAGGGTGAGGCTCAGAGAGGTTAAGTGAGTTGCCTAAAGTCACCCAGCTAGGAAGTGGCAGAGCCAGTCCACAGCACAGCCTCCTGGGTCATGTCACTTGGGGTTCCTGGGGGCGGGGAGCATTTCCTAAGTGAACTGCCTAAACCCAGGTGGCCTCCTTGCCCTGCCACATCCCACGGACTTGCCCTCACCCAGCCTCAGTTTCCTACCTGGGAAGGGAGGAGTGGGTGAGACAGTCCCCGGGACCCTGCCCCCACCACTAGGACAGGCACCTCATATTACCCTGGCTTGGCCTCCCTGGGGCCTGCTGTGCGCTGTGCAGGGAGGCAGGGATGCTGACACCTGCCCCACCCAGAGGGACACACAGGTGTGGCTCAGGCTGGACGCCCCTGGACCCCATTATTAGCAATGAGTGACCCACGGCCTTTCCCTAGGCTTGCTGGACAGCACAGTGCAAACAGGGGTCACAGGCAGAACACCCAAGTTTGAAATAGGCAAGACGGAGGAGCAGTATGTCAGAGCCGCCCCAGCCTCCCTGCGGCTAGGAGCTCCTCCCAGCAGGAGCTCTGCGGCCTCAGCAGAAACTGCTGCTGCTAAGTCAACTCTGCAGGTAGCTGTGCAGTCCCCTCCCCAGGCAGGCGGTGGGGTCCAGGTTCCGCTGTCTGAGAACCCAAGCACATGCCACTGTGCCCAGCCCGGCAGGTGGGACATGGGCTCCCCTAGTCCTCTGGGGGGGACCAGCCCTTTCCCAACCCCAGCCATGCAGTCAGCTGAGGCCACCCAGCCCTGGGCTCTTGTATTGGCACAGGAACATGGCTGGACTGTCGCTTTGACCACAGTGAGTGACGGCTCAAGGATTGGGCCTCCCCGATCCCTGCTGGGCCAGTGTGCTCCAGTCTTGCTGCTGGGAGTCCCACGTCTGAGGCCACCCAGGGACATAGGCTGAGGACGATGCCACACCCACAGCAGCACAGGAACAGGTACAGAGAGGGAGGGACGGACACGGAGACCCAGAGAGAAGGCCCAACTGCCCCGACGGCACGGCTGGAACCCCTGGACACAGCTTCGCTGGACTTCTCACTCACACAAACCAATGCCTTGTTGGCGTAAGACAACTTAGCTTTCTTTTGTTTATAACACAAAGAGCCTAGGATGAATGACGTGGTGATGCATTTAATCACTGTGCCCTGTGGCAAGGTGTGGTGCCCACGCTGACCCCTGCCTGCCTTTCTCCCCTGGGGACACGCTGCTCCCTTCACTACAAGAAGGTCCCGGCGAGGCTACCCCACCCCACCTACAGGACAAACAGGTCTGGCCCAGGCTGGACACTGCTGGACCCTGTCACTAGCAGGGAGTGACCCATGGCCCATGCAAGGCCAACTGGACTTTTTGCTGAGATGTCCTACGGCCTGGATGCTGAGGAAGGTGATCTCGGTCTCCTTTTGGAGACAAGGCGGAAGGATATGGGCTGTGGCCACTAGTGGCCACCATTCCGGCCACAGGAAGACAGGGAGCCCAGGAGTGAAGCAGCTCACAGCGGGAGGCAGAGCCGGGGTAGGGGAGAGGCGGGCAGAGAAGGCTGTGATGCCGGGGTCATGATGGACATGTGGCACGAATGAGAAATGAACCTCTGTTGTTCTAAGCCACCGATGTGGGGGATGCTTGTTACTGCGGCTTCACTGAGGCTAAGCTGACTGACACAGGCCATGCGTGGCCTTCTCAGTGCTGAGAGCCTGTCACATCCCAGGCAGGGCCGGGTTTCCGTCACCCCAACCAGAAGAGTCCTGGCGAGGCCAGGAGGGAAGACCAGACAAAAGGCAAAGGCTGAGTTTGGCTTCACGTGGGAGAACGCCTGTACTTTCCAGGAGAAAAGTAGAAAACCACCTAATGGTCAGTAAGGAGTAACCCATTAAACATGGACAGGCCACGGCGTGGCAGCACACACCTTCACGTGTCTCAGAGGAGAGGCCCCTCTGCTTGTGATCGTGGAGAAAGACAAGCTCCCATCCGAGAGGGAAGTATTTACCCGTCTGCTACCTCAACCAGGGAGAGGCTTCTTGAAGTCAAGACCTGGTTTCCCACCAGGCCCCCCACTGGCCAGTGCCAGGCTCAGCGCTTCACACAGCAGGTGCTTGGCAATGTGTGTACTGGCCCACAGCTTGGGGGCCAGCAGTCACCATCACTCTAGTCTGAATGGTGAGACTGGTGCAGCAGCCTCCTGTCTGTCCGCTTCCACGCCTGTGCCTCCCCTCACCGACCCACACCGCTTAGAGCAAATAGGATGAGCTTTTAAAACATAAACCAGGTGATTTTAAGCTCTGCTGCCTAACAGTTTCCTAAGGCTTCTCAATGCAATTAGAGTTGTGTTCAGGCACCTCTCAGTGACACAGGTGGCCACACGTGGCCCTGCTGTGTGGCTCTGTTTCTCCACTTCATCTCCCCCAACCCGTCACTCCGCTCCAGCCGTGTCAGCCTCCCTGCTGTCCCTGGGACAGGATGGGCTCACTGACACCTCAGGACCTTTGTACCTGCTAGACTCTCTCTGGAACATTCCTTCCCCAGCTCTAATCTCAACGCCCGGCTCGACTGCCAGCCACCACAGGACAGCCTGGTGCACGGCGGGAGCTCGGTAGCCACGGAATGGGTGAGAAGTGGATCAAAACCACACGCCCGTGGACGCTGGGCTCCTACTCGACGCTGGCAGCTTTGTCTCCACGGGTCTGACCGTGACGAGTCGAAGGCACAACGCGGAGTGCTGTTAGCTCCTCGCAGGGACTGGCGAGGGGCAGACACAGCCCACCCATCGAGGAACGGGAGTGCTAGTCCCGGCCCAGGCAGTGACCACGTGCGACCTTCCTGCTTTGCCTTCTGGGCCTTCCCCGTCCCAGCTGTGGAGCAGGACAGTGGGACGGGCAGGTCCTGGGCTCTCCTATGTCTCAGCACCCCGCAGAGTAGCTGGGGACCCACCCCCTTCCCAGGAAAGGGCCGTGAGTCCGGGCACCTGGCACACTACGCATCTGAGCTGTGCACCCTCATAGCTGTTTTCCGAGTATGGCCTAGAAAAATCTGCATTGAAAAGGAAGAAAAAAAAAAAACCCACAAACCTAGAAATCCCATTTCGTATACCCCTCGGGACTCGCGAGAGGCAGTGACAGATTGCATGACAAGCTTCAGACCGTCAGCATTTAAAATAGCCCCTTCAGCAGAGCCGCCTGGAGGAGGACGGCACACGGCCTGGGGAGGGAGCCAGGGTGGGGGTCTGGGGAGACCAGACCGTCCGCTGACCCTGGGCCGTGACCGTTTCTGCAGAAGGAGACGAAGAGAGGAAGCTCTCAGGGAAATTTACTAAGACTCTGAAATTCCAAAACCAAATTCCCGGGGACTAGCGGGGAGAAGTAGGCTCCAGGGCTAGGGACAAAAGGCAGGAAGTGGGGACAGGGTCCCGTGAACATGCTGGCACCTTCCCACCCCAGCCACGTTCTAAGGACTCACAAGGCAAACTGAGCTTGAGCCCCCTGATAGCTGCACAAGTCTGGGCAGGAAACAACCTCTCTCTGAGCCTCAGTTTTCTCATCTGTAGCATGGGCCCACAGCAGCCTCTCTCCATCACAGGGTGAAATGGAATCACACTTCTAAGTAAATCTTTTCCACATTGCCGGGCCCAGGGAAGCTGTCAAGGAATATGGCTACTGTTGTTCCTCCAGGAACCCGCCTTGGTCCTCCTGGCCCACGAGCCTCTCTGAAGAAGCCCCCCTCGCTGACCACACCTGCACCGCATAACCTCGCACCTGCTCAGAGCACAGGGGACAGGAGACGGCACCGTGCCAGGCCCCGCCCAGCCCAGCCAATCAGACCCTCTCCTGGGAATGTGGAACAGACGTGGCCAGTCTCCGCTCCCTGTCCAAACCGAGGACATCTCGACTTGAGAGATGAGGCCATCGCTGTGACCACACCAGTGGAGGGACCGGGTGCTTCGAGAACCCCGGGAGGCTGGGCCACACCTTCTGCCCTCCACGTCCAAGGAAGGCCCCGGCAACTTAAGATGGGAGTCTGTTTCTTCACGTCACCCAGCCCTGGCAAGCTCTGCGTTTCTTGCAACCACAAGAGTGCTATCTTTCAGCCCGTCTGTCACACTGGGTAGAAGCTGCACTCACCAGTGTGACAGATTCATCTCAGCTCGTTCGCCCTGAAAGCGCTGCTCGGTGGGACACCCAGCCCCCAATCCTAAATACTGGCATTTACCGTGACAACCAGTAACACCCCAGGGGCAGCGTGCCCCGCCACCGTGGGAACCGCTGGCTGCAGATGTTTCCAGATTTCCTTCTGTCGACAGCAGTGACCGTGAGCAGACAGAGGACAGAGGGCAGGAGGGGCTCAGACCTCTCCTGTCTCCATGAGAAGCACAGCGCAGCCCTGGGACCGAGCGCGGACGTAGTTCAGCCTGACTCCAAATGCCGAAGAGACGCTTCCGGGCCAGGTGGCCTCGGTCTGTACGCCGTGGAGACCGGGAGCCGCCCTTGCACGCCCCCTGAGGGTCACGTGCAGTCACATGCTGAGCTTTTGCATTCCTATCCCCAAGGGCTAGGTCCCAAATTCAATTTTTATATGGACGATAAGCACAGAGAGTATGGCAGAGCCCTAAGACGGTGCCGCGCGTCTAGAAGATGAGACTGAGGCGTTTTGATGAACTCGTCCTTTGCAGACCAAAAACCCGAACGCGTGCGAATCTGAGCAGGTCAGTTCCGAAGGTGGCCGTGCAGAGCGGCGCCGCATCAGCTAAAGCCCTGAAGTCGCACGCACGCAGCCCACGGCAGGGCTCTGGCCGAGGACGGCTGTGGCTGTCGTGGCTCGCTGGGAAGGGGTGCAGGGGCGCTTCCTGGAGGCCGAGGTCGTGTTTGCCCAGCCCAGGGAGGAGCAGGAAGTCACAGCAGAGATGGCTCGGGGGAGGGTAAGGCGCAGGTGACACTGCCGGGGGGCTGGCTGGGCGCCTGCTGCCATCGAGTGTGCTACGGGGGTGCTCAGAGCACCCCTGAGAGGAGCTGTGGACGCGAGCGTCACAGGTGCAGACACCGAGGCAGACGAGGCTCAGGGAAGGCCCGTGCGCTCGGCGTGAGGCTGGCAGAGCCCGCTGGGAAAATGCCCGCAGGCACCACGAGACCTAGGCCTGGGGACACCCTGTGGTGAGGCCACCAGGCCACCAGCACAGGCAGGGCGGAAGGAGCCTAGGGACGCCCACGGGGCAGGGGGCTCCCGGGGACCCGAGAAGGCGAGAAGGGAGTCGTCAGAGCCGGGTCTGCACATTCGAGGACCGACGGGGGCCGGGATGGGGAGAAAGGGCACTCAGAGGAGCCTGCGAGGATGGACATGGAGGCTCCCTGCGCTGGATCTGGTTCCGAGGCCAGGAGACGACGGGGCAGTGGGAAGGGCTGCCCAGGAGCTGCGGGTGCTCAAAAGCCACGCCACCTCCGTGCCGGACAGGCCCAGCCCGAGACGACTGTGAGCTCAGCCTCCCTGTCTGCCTCCCCTCCCAGTGCCCCCATGCCTGGGGGCCGTGGCATCCACCCAGGGGGCCACTGCTCTTTCCCGTGTCCTGCGAGCCACAGAACAACGTAGACCCTCCAGACCAGGCGGTGGACGCGACTTCTGAGCTGCAGGGTGTCATCTTAGAGGACTGCGTCCCACTGTCCCCTGTGGCCATGCAATGGGACGGGAGAGGCGTCTGAAGCCCAGGAAGGGCTCCAGAGACCTGGCGGAGGAAAGCAGACTCCACCTGGGCACGTGAGGCCAGCAAGATGGGCGGGGCTTACGACAGCCCCTTGACCTTTGCCCCCTGCCCTCCCGTTCTATGCCCGTGTCAGGTTATGTGTCTGGCCGGATGAACTGAGTCTCATGAGCCCTTTAAAAGCCGGTCGCTCCTCTGGCTGGCGGAAGGACGGGCAGCCAGAGAGACTCGAACAACGGGGACACCTCAGTCCTACAGCCCCAGGGAGGCAAGTCCTGCCCACACCCGCATCCCCTCCATGGAGCCTCCAGAGCCGAGCCCGGTCGGCTGCCACCTTGACGTGGCTCCGTGGGACCCGGCTGAGCCACCGGCAGGCGGGGTGTGAGCGGCTGAGCCCGTGGTCACTCGCTGAGCAGCAGAGAGGACCGGCAGAGCTGGGGCCGCGGGCTATTCAGGGCTCCGTTTGTTTCCGTGAAGATTTCATCTGCGTCTCGCCACAGCTGGGGGAGGGCCGTCCCTGAACGTCTGGGCGCTCCACCCCGCAGAGGGGAACCTCACGGCCCAGCCGCAGCGGGCGACCCCCGCATGCCCCTGCCATCGCCGCCATGGCTGCTGCGGGCGTACTACGTGCAGGCCCAGAGAGAGCCACGGCTGTGGCGGTCACGCGTGGTGGCGTCCTTCCTGCCGTGCAGAGGACTTGGGGTCACCCAGCTGGCGGCGAGGCCGGGCCGTCCAGCCCGCCCCCCGGCACGCCGCACCCCCACACCCGCCCTCCCACGCAGCCTCCCGTGATCCCTGCGCGGTTTAAATCAGACGCCTTTCGGGCTGCACCCGAGCTGCCAAGCCAAACGCAGGATCAGAGCCGCAAGGAGGAAGAAATTACCGATGGGGATGAAAGACAGAAATAACTTTTCTTTTTTAAAACCAAAGCTGCGGACGGGCTCCTTGCGAGGAGGAGAAGCGCAGACAGGAGCCCGGAAGCGCGCGGAGCTTGCGTCAGCACACCAGGCTTCAGCCCGGGCCACCCCCGCCGGTCACCTTCACCGCTCCGGCGAGCTCACGGGACACTGGCCCCCCAGGAAGGGGGAGAAGGTCAGGACCTCACTCAACCAAGAGGCACAGAACTCCGATTTGAAAGAGACACGTGTCACACTAATGCCACCACCTGGCTTGGCCACGCGGTCCTTCACTGACTCAGCCGCAGGTCGCTCAGCCAGCACCTTCTGGGCGCCCAGCACCGACCCTGCAGGGGAGGCGGAGAAAATAAGGGCCCCGCTGTGAAAACACACAGGCAGACGCCCACACCACGCTGACCTGGCGCTGTCGGGGACTGGGCTCAGGGGCCTGCACCCCACAAATGCACCGCCCTGCAGCTCTGTGGCGACGCCCGTCTAGCTGGGCTAAAACCAGGGCGCCCGCAGGGCTGCTTCTTGCTGGGGGCTCCAGGGAGAAGCCACTTCCTGCTCCGGCGTCTAGAGCCGCTGCGTCCCTTGGATCCGGGGCCCTCCCTCCACCTCCAGAGCCGAGGAGGAGGGTGGAGGCCTTCCTCACCCCACGTCACATCCCCCTGACCTTGACCTCCGCCTCCCTTCTCCACACCCAAGGACCTGGGATCACGCTGAGCCCACCCAGGTAATCCAGGATAATCTCCCCATCTTACAGTCAGCTGACAGCAGCCCAATTCCCTCCGTGACCTTAGTTCCCCTCGGCCACGAAGGGTGGCTAGGGTGGCACGCTCACAGCCTCTGAGGACGGGCATGTGACCATTCTGGGGGGGCCGTAGGACAGCACGGCCGGGCAGGCCTGGCTCAGAAAACCGTTTAGGTCCCACCGGCGAAGGAACTCAGACCTTCGTCTGCAGGCCAGAAACGGCCGAGTGACAGGGAAGTGGTTTCCGGGAAATGCACTTCCCCATACCCAGATACGAGACAAAACTGTGTTCAAATCCCGACTCTGCCGCGGTTGGCGAGACATAAGCCGAGGGCAGCGGGGGCTGCGGTGCGTGCTTCTCCCAGGCGCCGGGCGTCTGCTGTGTGCCCGGCAGCCCTGCAGGACGAATCTTCCCTCCGCTAACGGAAGCCGGCTCCGCACTGACCCCTCTCCCTGGCCTGCACGCCATGTGCTCAGGGACCACACGCTCGTCCCCGGGTCACACTGGTTTCCAGTCTCCGAAGCCGCTCGGGCGGTGGAACCGACTAGCAACTGAGTCATGGCTTCTATTTATTGCCAGCTCCTGGAGCGCCGCTCGGTCTTGCCGGCGTGTGCGCATGCGTGTGGGTGTGTGTCGCGGCCCTGCTCTGCCTCCCTGGCGGTGCTGGGAACCAGCCTGCGCCGCACATTTGGGGAAGGACTGGGAGCGAGGGGCAGCAGGAGGTTTGCTGGAAGGGCCACGTGCTGCGACTTCCTTAACACAGGCAGTGGGTGTGTGCGGGAGGTGCCGGCCCTGCCAGGCAGATGCCAGAGGGGCCCCAACATTCTGGCACCCCACAGTGGCCAAAGCTACGGAGTCCACAAACCAGAGTTGCGGGAAGAAGGGGGCAGCGTGCTGGGCTGCTTTTCCCTCCCCTGATACACAGAAATCCTTGCAGAGAGCCGGCCACCCCGCACGACTTGCTCTGAGTCATCCCAGGAAATTGGTGGCTGTGCCATAAGACGGCAGAACATACCTTAAGAACACACGCGAGTTGTGCTACCGACTTGTCACTTTACAAAGCAGTGCGCTTGCTGGCTGCAGCTTCACACCCTCAGGGACATCCCCCCCCCACGGCGTGGGGTTTGGGTGTGGACCAGCCGAGGCCCCCCACCTGGGGGGCAGCTTTGCGTGCTGCAGTGAGGGGGAGGAGGGCACAGACGCCTGGGCGCCAACGGGCAGCAGGCACGAAGGCCATGCTGTGCCCCTGCTGGGCGTTCACTGAATGGTTAGAACGCAGAGAACCCAAAGGAGGGAGGACTGAGCCTCCCCGAGCACAGATTGAGGATGAGGATGGGAGGGAGACGTCCCCAGGCGGCATGGGGGCTGCTGGGTGTCCATCACGGCCGCCATCACGGTCTTGATCTGTCTGTGCCCACCATCCGTCCTCTCTCACCATGTGCCACGTGTGCCTTCTGAGTGCAGAACACGCCTGCCTTGGAACATGCCCTCCCGGCAGTCACCCAGGGCGAGCACAGTATCAGCCCCCGCCGCACGGGCGAAGGGTGCAGCACCCCAGCTCTGAGCCACTGCCCTGCACTGTCTGCACCTGGGAGTGGGGAGCACACGCCGTGCCCGAGCTAAGCACTTTCTTAGCTCCCTTGGCTCACTCAACAGCTCCTCCCAAGCACCATCTCCTTCTGCTGCCCCAGCGGCTGGAGAGCCAAGCCCCATCTCCTGCCTCCTTCCAGGAGGGGGTGGGCGCCTTGGTCTCAGCCAATGAGAAGGGAGCAGGCATCTGTTGGGAGGGGCTTCCCTTCCCCAAACCAAGCCTCCTGGAGCCACTTCCCTCCTCCCTGTCTGGAATGCACAAGCAGGATGCCCAGGACAAGGGTCAGGAAGAGAGATGGCACCGCAGGAAAGCCTGGCCCCCAACTCATGCTGGTAAGGCCTATGAGTTTAGGAATGGTTTCTAAGGTTTCTGTTTCCGCTAGCCAAGCACAGTGCTAAGCCCAAAGCCACCCCTTATTTTGTTTAGCCACCAACAACGCCAGGTACTGTTGCTATAATAACCACTTAACAGATAAGGAAACTGAGGCACAGGGGGGCTCAGTGACGTTCCCGTGCCCAACAGCTGGTGAGTGGGGGAACTGGTGGTCCTGTTGCTATCCCAACAGTCCTGCAGCAACACACACAGACACTCCAGGTTTTCTGCCCGGAGAAAGCCAGGTGCAATTTGATTATTTCCAAGGTCACCTGGCTGGTGAACATCAGAGCTGGGATCCAAACCCGGGTTTCCTGGCTCCTTGAGTCAAGGTCGTCCTGGGCATCTGCCTGCATCCTCCTTACAGCAAATTTTAAGGGAAAAATCTCAGGGGTGAGTCATTCCCAGTTGCTAGAACTCTTTTTGATGCTACCCTGGAAACCACTGGGACACACAGGGAAAACCTAGAATCACAGGCTCTCGGGTGAAGGACTCCCGAAGACGCTCCCTTCATTTGAGAACCAGCCAAGACTCGCCCAAGGTCAACAGCCGGCACTCACTCAAATCCTTCGCACTGGAGCTCAGTGGCCACCTCCTGCCCTGGGCACTGAGCGCTCTTGGGGACCGATTCCGGAGCTCTCTTTTGCCCACCTCAGCTGTCCTCTCGGCTCTCTGGCCAGGCCGGTCTGGGGACACCATTGAAGGGGAAGCGATGCTCCTGTTTCTGGCGGCCTTGCCCAATTACCACCCTCCCAAATTGGTTGGACAAATGAATAAAGCTGTTGGCTGTCAATGAGTTGGTTTCTACTCTGTAGTAATTAGAATGTTTAAAAAAAACCAGCCCAAGAGCGCAGTGGAAGCATGTATACCAATACCTCGAGCCAAACCAGCAGTCTAAATGGAAATTAGAGTAAATGCAGGAATCTGTGCCTGATTTGCATGTTGTTGATTAGCTCGGTTGGGAGTGTCCCTGCCAAGGCGGCTCTCTCCTCCCTCCTCCCCCCTCCATCCAGAGGGAACACCTGGCGGGCAGGCCGGCCTGTTCTGGCCCCTGCAGCCCAGGGCTGGAGTCACAGTGGAGGGCAGGGGCAGCATGTGACAGCGACCACGGGCTTTCTCCCCTCTCTCCTTACAGTGCCCTTCGGTGGGGGGGCATCAGCACCCACCACCCAGAGACGAGGCCCGGGAAGGTGAACTGCAGCGGCCGAGGGCACACAGGTGTGAGCGGCAGAGCCTGGATTTAAATCTAGGAATGCACTGGGGGCGGGAGGATTCTTTTTAGCTCTATAATCTTTTTTAAGGATTCTGGCAGCTGAGGCTTAGGAAATAGGACATCTAGAAAAAAAAAAAGAGACCTGTTGAGCTCACGGAGACCGCCCTGATCGTGTGGGAAGACAGCTGAATCTTTACGGTTTAGGCAACCAGACCTTGGCTCACCAGAGTTCAGGATCAAAGGGTAACTGGACTCATCCCTCGTCAGGGTGGGTTTTGGGGGAGGATTAGGCAGATCCTACTGGCACAAAGAGAGAACACAAAGACCCTTCCTGGAAATGGCCTTAATAAGGAAGGCCAGGCTCCCTGCAATCCACCAACCTGGGCTGTACCTGCCCTGGGGTCTAGCACTCCCAAATATTCCACAATTCCACTGACAGACACCAGGGCTGCCAGGACCAGCCTGGTAGGACCTGGCGGAGGTCATGAGAATCTTGGCAATTCATGGCTCACATTAATCCCTTAGATCTCAAAGCAACATCTGGGAGGGACACTCCATCGGTGGCAGGCGCCTTGCCCAGCCCGGTCCCCGAGGCACCCCCCCCCCCACCAGACCCCTGCAGTCTAGCCGTCTCCTGCCGTCCTCTGCCTTTGTGAGCACCAGGGAGCAGTTGGTGACAGCCCACTGGAGTTGATGAGAGCAGTGCAGCCTACAAATGCATATGGTATTTCCTCCACCTCGACTGTTACTAATACAAAGCCGAAGGGGCAGAGCGTCCACTTGGTTAGGAAAACATCCACCAAAACCAAACCGGCGGCCACACTTTCTTTGCAGACGCGCAAACCACACCGGTCAGGAGGCGCGCTGCCCCGTGCCAGAGTCGTGGGGACTTTCGACACAGTTTGTCAGGTGAGAGCGAGCACACAGGAAAATGAACGATTGGTGCACTCAGTCACAGCACACCTCCTAATGCAATCGACCTCCCTTTGAGGTTAACCACAGCGCTTACTAGGAATCTACGTTCGAGCCTGTCTTAAAAACCCACTGGCTGCTCAAAGGGACTCCGGAGACTGTAGACAGGTCCCCTGGGATTCTAGCAGCCACTGAGATGCCCGCATCCTCCTCCCAGAGGATCTGAAGGCTGCCTTTATTTCCACTCTGCATCGGAAGCAGAAGAAAGCCATTCTGGAAACAATAGCCTCAAGGAAAAACCCAGCAACCAGAAACACAGTAATCCTAAAACACACACGGTGCAAGGCGCCTGCCGGTACGGCACGCCACCCGGCTCGCCCGAGTCCCGACACTCAGCCGTCCCCGCCGCTCTGGGAAAGAACAAAGACTCCGCACACCAGCCCGAAGCGGGTTCGGGAGGTGGCACCGTACCTCCAAAATGAACTTTCTTCTTGAACCGTGAATGCTCAGCCATCATTCCTAACCTGGGTGTGACCATCTCACTCAGACGGGTCCTGCGGTCCCCTGGGTCCTCGCGGGGACGAAGTCCACGGGGCCGGCCTCATCTACTACTGCCTGTTAATCCAGCGGGGGAGAGAGAAAAAAAGTTGCAGCCCTCCGGGGTCAGAATCGAAGGAGAAAAAAAAAATATCAGACGAAGAAGGCAGGTGGCTCCGAAGTGTTTAGTCCACGAGGAGGCTCACAAATTTGACTTTTGGGGACCGCAAAGCAGGAGCAGCCGAAAATTCGGCTCTTTCACACAAGTTGTGAGCTCCAGATTGGAGCCAGCCGCATCCTTCCACTTCCCACTGTACCAGGGACTTTTTTTCCTCCCAGTGCCGGTTTCCATGGCAATGCATCAGTCACTAGTCTAAATAAGTACGGGTGAAGGACGCCTGAGAAACCAGTGCAATTACGCATGCCATTAGCAGGGAGAGGAGAATGATTCAACCCGGCTATTAGCACGGGGCAGAGGTGTCACTTAGCGGCTGCTGCCGTCCTCATCCCCAGCAATTGTTTTCTCGTTTTGCAACGCCCGCTGTTTCCTCCGTGCTGGCGGTTTGAGAGCCCTGCTTTCTGTGAAGTGGGCAGCCGGGCAGCCGAGTCCCCTCTGGGCACACGGCCAGGCTGAAGCAACGCAGAAGCGGAGGGCTGCATCTCGGTGCCTTTCGCCCCACAGCGCACGCATCCTTCCCAGGGCCCGGGACCTCGGGTGGCACAGGAGGATTTGGGGGAAAATCCACAGACACCCCGCAGACGCCGTCTGCCTGGGGCGGGGTCAGGGAGCAGGGCTGTGGTCTGGGCTGGGGGCCGAGCCAGTCCCCTGCCCAACAAGGCCGCCCTGCAGTCCCGCAGCACTTCCCTGCTCTGGGCCGCCTTGGAGGAGGGGAGAGCCACAGGAGGGCCAGGGGGACTTCTCCTTCCTGACATTTGTCACTCCTTTCTTTTTCTGGATGGCTGGCACGAGCCTGCCACGTGGCCTCGGACAAGAGCCCTCACCTTCCCGGGCTGCAGGCTTCCGGCGGGTTAAAGCGCGGGTGGGAAGGGGTTGGGATCCTCCAGGAACGTCCTTGCTACCCTTGGAGAATGTGCGGGGAGGGAGGTGGCCCGCAGGCGAATCCAGCCCTGCCGTTCACTCGCCCCGCGACCTTGGCGCCCTTCCACCGCTCCGAATTTGTCAGACGGGGTGACGACGACTCGCCCGAGAGACGGGATCTCAGGGTGGTCTCCAGAATAAAATGGATTAAAGGAGGGTGCCCGGCACACAGTGGGCACTCAGGAAAGATCAGCTCTGTCACCATTCTCATTTTCACAGCCAACGTGAAGAGCACAGAGAAAGCTGTCACTCGCCGAGGCTCAGCGAACGCCGCCCAGTGGTTACGCGTGGCTCGAGGGGTACAACTCACTCCTTCCATCGCTGTTAGCCTACTCGTGTTGGAATGGACGCTCTACAAAGATTCAGAGACGAGAAAACGGGGCCCAGAGAAGTTAAGTGACTGGCCCAAAGTCACATAGCCAGGGAGGGGTGGACCTGGGACTGGAAGCCGGCTCCGCGTCCGTCCACGACCACGCCTCCTGCCTTGGCGCCTCCGCGGATGCGGGCAGTGTCGTGGCACGTGCACAGGCGTGCAGCTGGGACAAGCTGAGGCGGGCGTCGCTCCTGGAAGACACCGAGTGGTCTCCTATTGGGCAGCCTGGCACATCTCCAACTGCTCCCGAGCCCTGTCCGCGTGCAGCGCAGTGAGGGCTGCCGGCCGGCCCGCCTGCATGGGTCCCGGTTCCCTGCAGCCCTCCCCTGCCCCCCGTGGTCTGACGAGATCCACGGCAAGCAGGAGGGTCATAAAAACAGCCTGTGCCTGGCACGCCAGGGGCCCAGGGGGCCGCTGCCGCCGCCCTCGGATTTCAGTGGGAGGCAGACGCTGCAGAGACAGGAGGCAAAAATAGTGAGGGTTTCCACAACTGCTCCACACGCCCCTTCTCCAGAGGGACACGGTGGCACACAGGACCCCCTAATCCCTCTGCACCGGCCTCTAAAAGGGTCCCGTCCTCCGAGACGCCCCGTCTTGCCAGGAAGGTGAGGAGCTCACGGCTGCACACGGCAAATCTCCGCCTTCCTCGAAGTCTTTAAACCCCAAAGTCGGGCACCTAGGCAGGCCGGAGGAGGCCAGTGCTCAGTTCAGAAGTGAAAGGGCAGGCCCCTCCCTGCTTCGTGGCCCCGGGCAAGTTTCTCAACCTCTCTGAGGTTCCTTTTGCCCAGCAGGAAAAGCAGGCAAGTGAGAACCGGGGGAGGACTGGCCGGAATCGATGGGGGCGCCGGGACGGCTCCGCGTAGGCTCAGCCTGATACCTGCCTCTGATCACCCGGAAACAGGCTGGACTGACACGGTGTGTTCTTGTCCATGGACACACACGCACACACACAGGTATACATATACATCACACACATGCGCAAACACCCATGCACGCAACACACACATGCACACAATACATACACATGCACACATGTATATGCACACTCATGCAATGCACACCCTGCATACACATATGCACACTCACACGAACACATCCACGTACATGCATGTATACACATGTACACACACGCATACACACATGTGCACACAGTGGGGAGGAACAGAGGACAGGCTAGGGATTTGGAATTCCTTTCTTTGGAAAAAAGATCTAAATCTCAAAGCTTTCCTTTCTTCTAGAATGCAGAGAGCCCAGTCCTCGTCCCCTGGACAAGCTAAGCCCAGGCTTCAGTGCCGCACGGGCAGGGCTGACGTCAGACTCCTCGCTGACCGGCAGCCCAGGGCATCCTCTTTCCACGTCCCCCCTTTCCTCCAGTTAGGGCTCCAGAACACGGGACGCCTCCCCGCAGACAAGGTCTCCCCGGCAGGCCGTGCTGTTCCTTCCCGGAAGAGGCTGCCGTCTCTCCCCAAGTTGCATTCCACACGTGTCACACCGAGGCGTGTGGGCATGTGAGGGTGTGCGTGTGGGGCTCCTCAGTGACCACAGCCACCCCCGGGCACACCCTGGGCTTCCCTCCCAGCATCCCACGCGGCTTGCCTAGAGGCCGGTGCTCAGTGAGGACCTGTCCATTCGGATTCAATTCCCAAGTCAGCGTGCCGCGGGAGTGACGGACTCACATGCCTCCAGGCAGCCGTGATTCGTGAAGGAGCTGGTGTACTACGCGGGGGAGTGGCGGGGTCTGGGGTCAACTGACTCTTAAAGGCGTGCAAATCCAACTTTCAGGGAAAGGCTTGTTTTTTCTCAACACAGCTGCAGGGGGAACTGGGTCCAGGGCGCCACTTTGTGAACGTTGCAGGTTTGAGCCACATCTGCTGGATGGTTCTGCCCCCGGGGGGCGGTCTGGAGGCTGGGGGGCAGCTGCCGTTGTCTCAGGGTCAGGACGACTGGCACGCCTCGGGCAGAGCTGGGACTCAGGACAGTCGGCAGCCAGTCACCCTGTACCCCTCGACTTCCCAAGGACCCACCCGACTCCAGGGAGGTGAAGTGTCTTTTTATAACCATCTGAGCTCAAATCCTAAATTCTTTGCACATAATGCACAAAGCCTTTGTGCATGGCTTGAACGTACACTGAGTTCTTCAGAAATGCCAATGACTTGAACATCAAGGGAAGAATGTCCTTTGTTTATCTGAAGCTTTTAAAGAACAGCTCACCAATTCCCTAAAGCCACATCCCCAGCGGCGGGGCCCTGGAGGTGCTTGGGTCGGCCTTTGCAGTGTTCTTGGCGACTCTCTGTGCAGGAGAACCCATCTAACTCTTCCTTTGCTAACCTGGTGGCGCCCACACACGTACATCTTGAAATCACCTTTCCGCTCTGTCGTGAGGTCCCATCCTTTGTCCTTGATAGCGCAGTTGGGACTGTGCCGCCTGTTGGTACTCTGCCCCGTTCCTGTGGTATACTCTCGGGGGTAAGTGAGCACATTGCCTTTCCCAGGCTCTCCCGCCAGGGGCAACGACGGTCCAGCTCTGCTGACGGGAGGACCTGTGTAAAGCCAGTGAAAAGGAGATGACATTGTTCTCTGGCGGAGATGACTACTGAGGAACATGGACAGGGTGCTCTGAGCTGCACCCGCTGGTTCCCTTTGCTCCTGTAACCCTAAGGGCCGTGGGTGGCTTCCTGCAGCGACCAATCTGTGGGTGACATCACCTATTTTGAAGACAATTTCCTGTATTCAATCTCCTCTGTTTGACATACCTACAGAGGTGTTTTTTTTTTTTCTGATGGGAAATAAAAGAGTATTATGTTGATTTTTGGAGGGAAATTATATGTAGTGTGGACTTTCTCCATAAGAATTTCATTAAAAGATAATAAGGGAATCTTTGTATATAATTGTTTTTCCAATGGCTGCATTGTGTCTCTTAGAGGTCAGAAGCACAGAGCTACCATGAGAGATAGTTTCGTAAAGGGTTGAGAATGACAGAGCTAGGAATAAAGTCAAAACCAGCACCACCTACTGTCATGTGCCTCTAAGACCAGTGGTTCCATGTGGAGAATTATTAAAGAAAAATCTCTTAGCTCAAAAGCAGGACTTATGTATTACGACAAGTGGCAGGCTAGTTTACTTGGGAAGATTCTAAGCCTCCTGACCAAGAGGTTTTGGAAACACCAAAATCTTTCATGAGAAAGCTAAATAGTTAGAAATCTCACTGATGATAAGGAATAAGCCTTGGCTTTAATTTTCCTGCCTGGTCCCTGGTTTCCTTGCCCTTCTGGGACATTTTACAAAGCACTCTCAGACCCCATGTGGGGTTAGAAAACATGCTCATCACTAATATTTTGTACATTTCTAAGTAATTAGAAGACTTGAAATGTTACCAAAATGTGGAAATGATACATACTCAAGCTGATAGATGCCCCAAATACCCAACTTGGTCATTATACAGTCTATGCATGAAACACTTGCATGTACCCCATCCATATGTAAAATATTACGTATCAATAAAACAAAAAACATGCCAAGAAAAAACCTGCCCCATGTGGCTGACAGACCAATAAGGTGGTTTGATTTCACCTTCTGGTCTTTAGATCCTGCTGTGATTTCCTCCATGAGTGTGGGTTGGAGCCAAGACTTGCTTCTACCAGTAAACATGGCAAAGACGACAGGATGTATGTGATTCCACATACGTGATCATACATGATTATGTTATGTACTACTGCAGCAATTTCTTGCTGGAGTCTCTCTCTCTCTCTCTCACCGGCTTGAAGAAGCATGCGGCCGTCTCAGGGAGCCCCGGCTCAGGGAACTACAGGCAGCCTCTGGCCCCCCAGTGCAAGGAACCGAATTCTGCCAGCAGCCTGAGACAGCTTGGGGGTGAGTCCCTCCCCAGTCGGGCCCTGGTGAGAAGGCAGCCCAGCCGAGAGGCCGGGCAAGCTGTGCAGAAGACTCAGCTAAACCACACCCTACTCCTCACCCTCGGACACTGGCAGGTAACAAATGCACGTTGTTGAAGCCACCGAGTCAACGGTAACGCTGCCACTAGGCGACAGGTAAGTCATCAAGCCCCACGCTGCGCAGACGCGGGAGCCATACCCCGAGTGGCCTCACTTGGCGTGACCCTGTACAAGTATTCTACGGGTGAGACTTTCTCTTCCAGACCTGGGCAGGAGGCTGCAGACAGGCAATGCGGGAGGAGCAAACGGAAGAGAGAAACGAAGAGCAAGCTCTCCGCGCTGCGAGCAGCTATGGGGCCGGCATCCCGCAGGGCACTGTCCTCAGCACGCTGGGGACAGAAGTAAGAGGAGGCTCTTTTTCACAGATGAGCACCTGGCCGGATCAGTTGACAAATGGGGGAAAAAAACCCACATCAAAGCCCAGCTCCTCAAGAGGCGTGTCCTGGAGGCCCCAAAGTCCATTCTTACACTCAATCGGAACCATCACGGAGCAGGCTGGGTAGCGTGTGGGTGTGCGCTCACACGCGTGTGCGCGCAGATGTAAAAACGTTCCCAGGAACTACTGTCAGAAGACTCCGTGTGGCTGAGCACCCTTCTCAGAGCTCGGCTCTTTCAGACCTTTCCCAAGTCCTGCTCTCTGCTTGGATCTCATAACATGGTGTCCCCTTGGAAATACCGGATAGTGTTCGAATCAGGGGCAGCCAGAGGTCCCGAATTTCTGAGCTGAGAGGCTCGGGAGCTACGGGGACCAGACAGACACCTGTACAGGGCCGTGCCGACACTGGTGGCCAGGCTCTCCGGCTGGCCTCGGGTACGAACACCGGCTCAGGGGCCGGAGGAAGACACGCCGACTCTGCGTTCGGGAACGCTCCCTGCTCGGCGGTCGGGAGTGGAAACTTCTCTCAAGGTCTGACGAGCTGATGGGGTGGGGAGCGTGCGTCAGAGGAAGCGAGTTGTGAGCTTGTGCCCACGAACCCCACGGGGAGCAGACATTTGAGCTGCATGAGCTAAGGGAGATAAAGTCCTGAAAATAGTACACACCAGTCCCGACCGAATGTCGGTCTAAACGGACGGAAATCAACGTTTCCTGAGTACCTACTGCGTGCCAGGAGCTTTCTTTCGCAGATAAGAAAACACAGTTACAAATTATTGTGCTTTTAGGAAGCAGTGTTGCAAAGCTTGATTCTTTAGGGGGAAAAATACTTAAGCTAAGGCCATTATAAGGCTGTCATTAGCCTAAATAACACAGGCAAAAATAAGTACTGTGGAGTGTACGAAAGGGAGTGATGTTTTTCCTACTGTGCGGAATTTTAGTGAGTAAATGTTTTCCTACAATATTCATAAATGCCACTAACACCCCAAACCAGCAACATTTAACTTATTTGCAGCTGGTTCTGTGTCATATTTAAAATGAATCATTTCGTAGCATTTGGAGACTCCTAAAAGCTGAGCGTGGCGGGAGGAATTTCCTTGGATACCAGGATAGGAATACACACAGCGACGGGGGTTGCCAGCGTGTGCGGTCGCCCCGAGCCATCCACCTCTGGGGACTCAGGCCTTGGTCAGCTGCCCGGTCTCGGCCGCAACCAGCTGGCGGGTGCCCAGGGCGTGCGAGGTCACGGAGCAAGGGCCTGGCGCCCGGCGAGGCTCTCTGCGGACTGAGTCCCTGGGACACAGACGTCGCCCCACACGAGCACCGTCCCTAGAGGACGTGGGCAGGGGCCGCATCGATGCCCGCGTAGGAAGGTCAGCACCATCGCCTCTCGGCCTGCTGGCCACGGCCAAGTGCAGGAAAGTCAACACACACGGCGACAGAGAGAGCACGGCCATTTCTTGACGGCCCACCTCTTGTCCGCACGTCGTGGGTACAGTTTTATTCCTAGTCTTCACAGACAAAGGAAATCGGGTGCAAAATGCCCGGAAGCGGGCGGGGAAGCACACAGCAGCCTCCCCTAAGCTGCGCACCTCTGCTCCTCCTCACCAGCAGGGCAGGCTCGTCCTCGCGACTGGTCCCATCTGACAGTCCATGAAGCCGCCTCCAGGCAGCCACGTGCCCTTGGGAGGTCCCACGGCCAGTGGGGCTTGGAGCTCAACTCAGAAGCGCCGTCGTCGGGTGACTCCAGGCGGTTTCTTCTACGCTCAGAACCGGAGGGCTTTTAAACCTCTCCCCCTACTTTAAGGATGGTGCCTCTTCCTCAACAAAATCGTATCCAGAACCTGACCCCAAAGCAGGTGGCAGCAGAGGCCCTGTGCGCTCACCTCCCGCCAGCATCCTGGAGGGGCCGGGCTCCCCGGCGCAGGGTTTGGGAGCTGGAGCTGCAGGGCCCTCGCCCGTGGCAGCAGCAGGGCACGTGGCGGCCTGGCACCAAAGGGCACGTGGTGACCCACGCTCTAGCCGCGCTGCGTCAGCCGCCCAGGCCTCCTGGGCCCCACGTCCCGGGCTGCAGGCAAGAGGCTGGAGACGGGGGTCTTTGCCGTGAAGCAGCTCGAAGTGTGGCCCGGCGGAGGGCAGGTAAAATCAGACTCCCCAGGGCTGGAGCAGAGGTGGGGACAGAATTGGTGGGACCCAAAAGGCAGGAGTCGGCGTTTCTGTCCATGGGGATCAGAGGTTTTCAGAGGAGGAGAAATCAAGCTCGCGTGGGAAGGCAGGTGGAAGCTGGCTGTAGTAGAGGGCAAAAACAGCTAAAATGATTCCCCTCCCTGCACCCACGCCCATTTGCAATGTGACTTTGCAGCTCCCCCACCAAGAGACAAAGTCTATTTGCCCAGGCCTTGAACCCTGTGACGCTGACCAGCAGCACGTGGTGCAGGTGACCGTGTGCCAGTTCTCCGAGAGGCCTGCATGCTTCTGCTCAGTCTTGGAAAGTCCCCTGGCAGTGGGCCCGGGCTAGCCTGCTGGGGGACGAGACTCGTGCCGCAGCCATGCCGCCGACCTGCTGAGAGCTCACCGTCGGCCACGGCAGACACAAGCCGACATCCAGCCGAGGATAGAAGAAGCTCCCCGCAGATCCCAGCCTCAGTTGCTTTGCACAATCATGAGATAAATGGTGGTTGCTTTAAGTCTCTCGGTTAGGGTGTAGTTTGTTACGCACCACGTGCTGACTGGTACATCAGTTATGTGACTTTGGGCAAGTCACTTGATAATTTAGCAACAGTTTGACCACCTGCAAGATGGAGAAGACAAGTCTTGCCTCTTGCACAGAGCAGCTATAACAGTCACATGGGTAACTATAGCATTGTGATTTTAAAGCACAAGGCGCCTGGGGTAGAAGCTTTGCCGCCAGAAGGCTCGTCGGAAAGTGGAGGGTGGGAGGTCGGCCGACACTTCCTGTGCATGTGTGCTACGAACTGCTGCATTCGGGGTCTGTTTCCAGAGAACGGCAGAGCTCCCCACAGGCTTTGCCTTGGGCACGCTGAGCGTCCACTGACTCCTGGGTAGTTTCCAAGGCTTGCTGGCTGCTAAGGTGGCAGTAGTGTGCTTTTTGATGCAGCGTGGCATAGCACTGCAGTATTCTCGGAGCCAAGTCCTGGGCAAGGTGTTGGGATTCTGGCCCTACGGTTTCATGGTTTATAACCCTGGCCAAGACTGTTCTGGAAAGTGGTGGTGTTCCCGTGCTGCATCCCACAGGGGCAGGCGCAAGGTGGGACTGAGACGATCCATGTCACAGTTCCGCACCACGGTGGGTCACCGCTCAGCAGGAACGACCTCCGAGACCCCGGGAGGGCCGGCCGCACTGGCAGGCGTTCAGACGCGGGTTGGCGGCAACACAGACTTCTCTTCCGCCGTGGCGCTCCGTGGGGGCCACGGGCTGCTCTGGGTTTCTGCGCACAAACATTTGCGTTAGCAAAACCAACGGAGCAACAAGGTGATGTTCTTTACGCGGGCAAAGGCGGCGGGGAGGTTTTCTCTGTTGGCTGACATTTTTCAGAAGTTATTTACAGAGCTCGATGAAGGTGTTTATTGTGTTTACGGTTCCATGCTGTAAACGCCTTAAACGAGGAGAATAAACGAATGCCCCGTGTCAGGGCAAGAAAGGGCAGGTGCACGCGGAGCCTCGCCTTCCCCTCCAGCAGCCTGCTCCCCGTCACCATAGAGACCGAGCCGTGGCACTCGCGCGACTCTCCGGGAGGGTGGTGCTTGGTTACTGACACGGGGAAATATGCTCCCGCTTGGAGCCCAGCGGACGCTCGGGACGCTCCATCTGCTCGGGCAGGACACAAGAGGGTCCCACGCCTCCACGGACGCAGAGGGGACTCTGCCAAGTCCCCAGTAACGGCACCCAGCCTTCCTCCGGGATGGGCGAAGGGGCAGGGGGCTGTCCCCAGCCTGCAGGGTGCCCCGAGGCACCGGGGGTTTGGGAACCGTCACACTCAGTTCGCTTGGTGGAAGGCAGCCCCCCTCGCTGCCAGTTAACTCAAGACATCCGCAGCGGCCGGCCTCTTCCCCGCACGGCCTCCGGACGTGTACGCGAAAGGAAAGCGAGGAAGCGGAAATGAGAACCGCAGCTCCAGGCCGTCTGAGCGGGGCGGGGAGGGGCTCGCTTAGCTTGACGGGCAGGGATAATTGATCCTACGGAATCAAGCGGCTGTCTGGAAGCAAACAAGGGAAAGACGGACGCACACGTCCGTGCCTCGGATGCGCGTGGTGTTTCTTTTGCCCAAGGTGCTGTGCTGGAGTTACTATGCCACCCCAGATGCAGGCTCGCTTCAGAGAAAAACAAAAAATGAGCTCCCAACACTTTTAATTACACTCACACTTTCTCCTACGCATACCCTGCGATCACGTAAGGAGGCCTGCAGCTAAAAATACGTGGCAGGGGCTCTGGAAAACGCTGCTCCCAGCGGGAGATGGGGCGGCACGGGCTGGAGGGCGTCGGAGCCTAAGAAGGGAAGCAGCTCCGGCCCCGGGACCGCACGGGAGAGCCGCAGAAGCATCACCGCCGGGGAAGGAAGCCAGACGCGATGGCCGCGTGTTACAGGATGCCACGTACGTGTCACGTCCAGAAGCTCAAGTCCACGTGGACAGGAAGCAGGCTGGTGGTTGCCAGGGGCGGGGGCGGGGAGGGGAAATGGGGAGCAATGGCTTAATGGGGATGGGGCTTCTTTTTGGGGTGATAAGAATGTTCTGGAACTAGACAGAGGTGATGGTTGCACAACCCTGTGAATGCACTAAATACCACTGAGTCATGTACTTTAAAAGGGGGATTATATTATAGTATTTGAATGACATCTCAATAAAATGTTATTTAAAAAAAACCCCAAAAAGCAGGTGGGTGCCCATGCCAGATGGCCTAGGTCCCAAACCTGCTCCACCACCTATGGCTTCATGACTCCGGGTAGGCTGGCCAATCAGCGTCACCATGCCTCAGTTTCCTCCTTTGTCATGGTACCTGCCATTGGGGACGTTGTGGGGCCTGCAGAGGGAGGAGGAAGCAGGACGTTCCTGCTAACTGCTGCCATTTTTGTTCCTATTATTATAGACCCTCATCGGCACGAGATGCCCAGGACTCCTGGACCGTTGGCCCTAAGGCTGTGGACACTCCTGACTGGACGGCCCCTCCTGGCCCTCCCGGCCTGGCCCTCAGAGCTGCCCGGCACACCGCTGCCCTCCCGGACGGTTCTCACCCTGTCCACGTGGCCTCGCAGGTGAACAGCCGGGTTCCCGGCCAGGCCGGCGACTCCTCCCTCCCTCCTTGCAGGCGGGGCCTCTGAACCAGGGTGGCCGGCCCCCAGATCCTCCCAGACACGCTCCCCGGCCCACGACCCCTCACTCCCAGCCCCCACGTCAGCAACCCTCCTTCCCATGGGGCCTCTGCTCTCCGCACCCCAGCCCTCTCCTCTCCATCCTTTCCTCTTGGGTTTTTTGTTTTTTTTTTTTTAACTAGAGATAAAATCGACAAAACTGAACACTAACCATTTTAAACAGCATAACTCAGAGGCGTTTAATGCACCCACAATGCTGTGCAAGTCCACCACTTCCGTCTGGTTCCAGAACACTTCCGTTGCCCAAAAAGGAAACCTCACACCTATTAAGCAGTTGCTCCCTGACACGGACTGAACTGCGTCCCCCTAAAACGCATATGCCAAGGCCCCCCCCAACCTGACTATATCTGGAGACAGAACCTTTGCGGAGGTCAGTGTGGTTAAATGCAGTCACGAGGGTGCGGCCTTGACCCCACAGGATTAGCGTCCCGTCCTCACAGGAGCCAGGCCTCAGAGGGACCGAACCTGTCGGCACCGTGAGCCCGGACTTCAGCCTCCAGAACGGTGAGCGAGTGGCTGCTGCTCCAGCCACCCGGCCGGTGGCGTTTTGTTGCGACGGCCCAAGGTGACTGACATGCGGCCCGTCCCCGTGTCCTGGTAACCCCGACCCCTCGCCTCTGCGGTTTGCCGGTTCTGGACGTTTGGAGGAGATGGGACCATGCGGCGCGCGGCGAGAGGCCCGTGTCTGCCTCTTCCGCTGGCGTCACGTCTCCGCGCTCACCACGCCGCACGCACCAGTCCTTCGCTCCCTTCCAAGGCCGGACGACGCCCCTCGCAGGGCCGGGCACGCTTGTCTACCCGCCGCCCTCCCTGCCTGGCCCCTGCGGGCGGCGCCGCTGCAGACCTCTCCCACGGGCCGTCTCCGGGCACCTGCTCACAAACCAGGTGCGACACAGCTGCCGGCAAGGTGCCCGCAGCCCCCGGCCGTGAGAGAAGGGCCAGGTGCGGCCCGCCTGCGTGTACGACTCTGGGCGGGGCTCCTCCCTCCTCGCTGGCTGGGTGCTCGGGGTCACCGCCCTGCTGCTTCCTCCCCCCCCTCTGAGCTCACTGCCCTCGGCGTCCCCCACCCACACTCGCCTCCCCAGTCCAGACCCACACGTTCCGCTCCGGCTGGACGCCCAGCATCAGTCGCCGGCGGCGACCCCACCTCTGCCCCGGCTCCACTCCCGGCTGCTCGGTGCAAACCTTGGCCCTCCTCTGCTCTCACGTGCCGCAGCCAGCCGGCCAGCAAGCCTGTCGGTTCTGTCCCTCTCGCCACGCACCACGACCACGGCTGTGGCCTGAGCCACCTGCACCTCCTGGGTCCTGTACCTGCTCCCGCCTGGTCTCCCTGCTTCTCTCCTGCTCTGCCCCTTCTCTGCTCGGCCCCACAGCCGTCCTGAGCCCAGCCCGTCACACGGCCTCTCTGCTCAGAGCCCAGAGTTCAGAACAAAACCCAGACCTCCCGTGGTCCCAGGCCCAACCTGGCTGCACAGTCCCCCAACTCTCCCCACCCCCATGATGCTACGCTGCTCCCCCACACATGTCCATTCCTGCCTCGGGGCCCTTGCACTTGCAGCTCCTGCTGCCTGCAGTGCCCCGCCCCACGTCCACACGGCTCACACCCTCATTTCCTTCGGGTCTCTGTGTCCACATTCCCACCTCCGGGGCCGTCTCTGACCACGCCGTGCGGAGCCTGCCCCTCTCCGCCCGGCACTCCCGACCCTGCAGTTGCTCCACCCCGGCGCTTGCATTTCCCTGCAGGCCACAGGCGTGCCGCTTCCAGGAGGGCAGGGACTCCGCTCTGCTCCCCACTGTAACCCCAGCTCCCGAAACGGCGCCTGGCTCACACAGCCTGCACTGACAGATCCCCGCCGAGTGAATGAATTCCCGGCGTCTTCCGCATGTCAGACGCTGCCGGTGGAGAGATGACTAAGCGGTGACGAGGGCACAGGCTGGTGGGGGAGACAGACGCGGAACAGAGCACCACAACTGAGTGGGATCGCCCGCGGCGGGAGGCGTGTCACGGGCTACGGGAGCAGCTGACAGCGCCGGGAGGGCTTCGCTGAAAGTACGGAGAGGGAGGGACTTTCACAGCTGGGTTTTGTGGGATGAGTAGGAGTTAGGCAGATGGACAGGTGAGGGGAAAAGGCACCCCAGGCAGGAGGAATAGCACAAGCAAAGGCCCAGAGGTGTGGAAAAGCTTGGAATATTGACACAGAAGCAAGCAGTCGGGGGGCTGGTATAAACTACGCACAACGTGGACCCATCATCTTATCCGACACCCACTCCAACGCTGTGCGGTGGGGACAGTGACCGGCATCACTTTAAAGATCTGGAAACAGATTTTGAGAGGCTCTGTCCCTTTCTGGAGGCTTCACAGCTACGTGTGGCTCCGTGGGGACTGGAACCCAGGGGCCTAAAAACTAGGGCTGCGGCCTGCTTTTGTCGATAAAGTTTTACGGGCACACTGCCGCTCCCACTTGCTAGCTGCTGTCTGCGGCTGCTGCGGCTGCTTTCGCGCTACGGGGGCAGAGCTGAGCAGCGGAGACAGCGAGCATGTGGCCACAAAGGCTAAACTGTGACCCTCCGGCCCTTCAGGGATAAAGGGTGCAGAGCTCTGGCCTAGGGGAAGGAAACGGGCTAGACAGGTCAGTGGGGCAGGTGGTGCCCCACGAGGAGAGGGGCTCAGGGAGGAGGGTCTGGGGAAGAGAAAGCTGAGGAAGGGCAGGGCTCCACTCCTGTGAAGCTGTCCCCAAAGGCTCAGGACACAAGGAGGACGAGGAGCACAGAGCCTCTGAGTGGGGAGGGGGTGTCTCCCCTAAAAGGTGTTAACATTACCCCTCAGGGCCTTTGCTGGGCCCAGCCAGTGCCAGGGTGGCCATGGGGGACCCAGAAACAAAGTGGCCCCGTGCGCTGCTCACGCGGAGAGTGGAAAGTGAGTGGGGGGAGGGGAAGGTGGCGGGGCGAGGGCTCAGGAGGCAGGAGCCGCCCCCCTTAGCTGCGGGCGCAGGGAGAAGGCCTGAGTGTGCAGGGGAGAGGCGGGTGGGGTGCCTGGCAGGGGCCTGACCCCTGCGAGGCACGGTGACCGGGGTATTTGTGAAACGAAAAGGCACTTTAACTTGCTGTTTGCGAATGTTTTCCCTGATGCTTCCCTCCAAGCAGGGTTGAACAGCCAGCGCAACCAAAATCAGAGAGAGGACGAGGACCGTGTGCCACCTGGAGGCCACCTCCTGCCACGTGACGGGAGCAAGAAGGGGCAGCCTGGCTCTCCCTGCCGGACGCAGACGCCCAACGCTGCTGGTTCGGGATGCCTGCCGGTGGGCGGGCAAGATCCAGCGGGTGGGCGGAGGCCAGGAGCCCAGAGCACACGGGGTCCTTCTGCTGAGTCCTTGCTGAGGATCCCGTGGCCGGGGCCGAGGGGTGGGCTGGGGTGGGGGGCAGAGGCACAGCCAATGTCCTGGGCCCACACTGATCCCCCCACCAGCCGGAGGCTGCCCTGGCCTGGCCTCCAGCAGAGAGACGGTGGCCTGTGTCCTGCGGCTGAGGGGTGGCCCGGGGACCAACCCAGGTCAGACAGCCGCGGGGAGGGCTGCTGGCCTCTGGGGCCTCCACCGTGACACCCTGGACAAGGGGGACCCTTGGGGACAGTCTCCCTGCCACTGCCCTCCCCCGGCTCAGGAACGAGGGAGGCAGCTCTGCTAAGAACAGAGTGCAGGCCCCGGCGGCTGGAACGGCAGGATATTTTAAGCAGCGCGAGGGGGATTCTGTGTTACCCTGGAGACGAGCAGGCCGGCCTCGGCACATCTGCGCTCAGCGAGAGGCCTGCGCTGCGCCTGGGCTGGGGCAGAGGCCCCTCCGTCGCGGGGTCAGCGTGGGAGGGCGGGCGTGGCCGTGGCTGCCCTGGGTGGGCTGGTTGCGGGGACCTTGCCCAGCTCTGCGAGGGCCCCACTGCCCTGTGGACGCCGGGGCCGCCTTGCCTGGAGAAGCAGAGGGGCTGAGGATGGAGGCGTGTCTGGGTGTGTCTTCTGCACGAGCCCGAGTGACGCTGGACAGTGGGGCGGGGTCCTGGGAAGGCCGGCTGCCTGGAAGGGAAGCTGGGCCGTGGGGGCTCCCTGGGGTCCCGCAGGCCAGCCTTGCCCAGCAGGACGGGAGAACGTGCAGAGGCAGAGACTGGGGGGATGCTGAGCACCGCTTCTCCCAGTGCCCGCCGGGTTCCCAGAAGGTCCACACACGGGCCCAGCTTCGGGTTCTCAGAGCTCTCTTCAGCATGAGCATCCTTCAGACAGGTGACCCTGTGGCCATGAGGCTCACACCCATCACCCTCCTGGCCGCTCACCTCTGCAAGCTCCAAGTCCTCTCGCCTCCCTTGCTCTGGACACACACTCCTTATGATGTGGCCTCAGATGCTGGTGCGTGCCACGTTCTCCTGACCTGGGCCATCTGCCTTGCTCCCCAGCCACCAGAGCAGCCTCCACCTTCATGAAACTGAAGCTTCCCCACCAGCAGGCCTCCTGAGGCGTGGCCAAGCAGGATGCGGACCTGGTCCAGGTCTGCGCATCGTGGACAAGGACCCAGCTGAGCCCAGTGGCAGGGGCGGGCCGAGGGCCCTGGCTGGCTCTGAAACCCCCCCCAACACCCCTGCCCAGCAGTGGGATGGTGACTGCAGGCGGGTTGGACGGGTCCCCACGAGACACGCCTGCACCCGGACCCTGGGACCTATGCGTGTGACCTTATTTGGAAAACGGCTCCTCACGGGTGGGATTAAGTCGAGGATCTTGAGAAGAGGGAATTACCCGGGTGGGCTCTAAATCCAACGACAGGCGTCCTTACGAGACAGGAGGAGGGGAGGCAGCGTGGAGACAGGGACAGAGGCTGGAGTGACGCGGCCGCACACCAGCGGGTCCCGGGCAGGGCCGGGCAGGGCCTGGCCTCCAGCCCTCAGAGGGAGCGGCCCTGCGATGCTGCGGGTGGGATGTCTGGCCTGCGGGACTAGGGACGACACGTTTCTGCTGTTTCCACCACCCAGTCTGTGCTCGCCCATCTCGGCAGCCGCCGGAGACTCACGCAGGGACCGTCCCCCGAGTCTCCTCCGCGCTTGCCCCCGACACGGCCCCCGCCGCCCTGACACCACATTCCAGGGACGAAGCAAGGGACAAGCTCCGTGTCCCCAGAGGTTTCGGAGGATGTGGCCAGGGCCGGGGGTGGGGGGGAAATGAGAACTTAATTAAGCCGCTTCCCAGCGAGGACTCGGGGTCGGAAATGTGACTCTGGACTCCAGGCTCCGTGCTGATTTCTTACGCGTGTGTGGTCCCAGGGCCTGGGGAACCTGCCCCACCCTGCTGCACCCACTGCCAACACGGGGTTAAAGTCCTGACCGAGGGCTGCGTCCCTCGGGAACTCCGGACACCGCCAGCCCTGCCCGTCCACCCTGCGGGGTCAGGTCCTGAGCGGGCTGGGTGCGGCCCGGCAGGGTGGGCGCCAGGCCTGGTCCTGCCGTGCTCACGGTTGTTTCCGGACACGCCCACGCCCTCCCGACTCAATGTTTAAACAGAAGTTCAGGGAGACCGTGTCTGGGCGATCAATCCGCCTGTCAAGTTACCCATTAAACGGCAGCTCCGATAGCTGTGAAAACGGTCACCGCTGAGATCAGGGTCCTGGCTGGGAGGCCTCTGTGCCCAGCTCCAGCTTTGACAGCTCTGCGGCCTCTGCACCTGGCACGTGCCAGCCCCCCCGGGAGGCCTGGCCACCTTGGGGGACCCGCCCAGAAACATGAGCCAGGCACAGAGGGACTGTGAGACCCTGGCCGAGTCCCCGACTGCACTCCCGTCTCGCCCTGGAGGCCCCTGGCCACCTGCCCGCACTGGTTCCAAAGCCACACAAGCCCCTCCTCTGGAGGACACCACCTGCCTGGGCTCCCTTGTGCCACCTGGCCAGCGAGGGCAGCCGGGGACCCGGCAGGAGGGCCGTGAGGGCCGGCCAACCCGGGTGGCCTCAGCCCGTGCCTGGCAGGCGGGACCGTGCTCCAGCGCAGACCCCTCCCCTGCAGACCTCACCAGGGCAGTGACTCCGGGACAGAGGCCGAGGGCTGGCTCTCCCCCCACGCAGACGGCGAGGGAGCCGTCACTTGCACTTAAATGAAAAAACAAAAAATGCATTTGCTGATCAGGCTCCAGAGTCAACGTAGACGACGACGACGCCACACGGTGAGCTGGGGGCGAGGGAGCCCACGGAGAAGCCGGACGCGGGCCTGGAGACGCCACGTGCCAGGCGTGACAGTTAATGACACCAGTTCTCGACACCTGACGGGGCCCTGCAAGGCTGGCAGTGGGAGCTCGTCCGCATGCCGGGCGGCTGGAAGACAGCCCCGAAATCCGTCCCAGCACCACGGCAACCACGCATCGCACAACCCAATCAGCATATGTCCCAGGAGGGGCTTCAAGGGCCATGGATTTCAAAGATGCTAAGAAACCAGGTGGATCCTGAAACCTCACAACACGGCCGCCCTGGAGGGGACCCGCGGTGGCCTGGCAGAACCCCGCCGGCTGCCGCCCCTCTGCGGGCCCTAAACACAGACACACTGTCCCGTGAGGTCTTCGCAGCAGCCCCGCCGAGCGAGTCCTTGCTTGCAGGTCCCAGGCCAGATGCCCGAGTGTCAGCAGGTCCACAGCGTGGCGCAGGTTGCACAGGAAGAGGCCGCCTGCGGGGAGGGGGGTCCCCCGTGTGGGGTGCGCACGTGCCTTCCTAGAGCCCCAAGCGAAGGCGCAAGGCTCCACGCAGAAGCCCCTGGAACGTGCAAACCCGCCCCGCCGTGCTCTGGCCTGTTCAGAATCCCGCCGTTTCCGCTAACCAAGGCGCAGGTGGAAGGACGGCCACCCACAGGCCCCTCCTGTCTTTCTGCGGCGCCTGTGCCCATTCTCACGACCCCGTCAGTCCTGACAATACGGACCACCCCCGGCCGTGTCCCCGCACAGTGGCACCGATTAGCCCGGACGCCAGCCTGCCAGGGCACACCCCGCTGCCTGCAGGGCGGTGGTAGACCACAGCAGAAGCAGAAAGGGAGCCATCGCACACCCCCAGCAATGTCCACGCGCTGCCCGTCAGCCCGCCAGGCCCCGGAGGGCTCTGCTGCCCCGCCCAGTGGTGATCCAGGCCCAGGGACGAATACCACAGGGGTCACTGGACGGAACTTTCCCAAGCGGGGAGGGGGTCTGCCGCCTGGCACGAGGGCTTTCCGTGTTGGGACAGCCTGGACCCCAGTGAGCAGGGCTGCTGGTGACTCCAGCCAAGAGGCTGCGTTTCCTGCCACCCTGTCTGCTGGTGGGCCGCACCCCGCTTTGCTTTTTGGCAATGACTTAGCGTGAGCGGCGTGACACAGCCCCATCAGGGGACCCGCGCCACCAACCGAGCCTCAGCTGGAGGGTCCGAGGCTGTGGGGACCAGGCGTGTATACTTGGGAGACACACAATGCCCCGCTCGGTCCCAGTCGCCACCTCCCAGTGGAGAGAAACTGCCGCCACTGAGGCAGGACACAGACACCAGCCTTTAGACCCAGGCTACCCGCTCCCTCCCTCTCCAAGAGGTCCTCCGTGCCCACAGGGAGCGGGGCATGTCTTTTCCTCGTTTGGGGACACTGGTTCGGGACCGTGGCTGCCCAGCCCAGCCAGAGCGTGCCCATGCTGTGCTCTGCTCTGGTTCCGGATTCTGAGCTAAGGGCTGCCAGGTGGGTCCCGAGGCGGCTGTCAAGGGCTGAACTGTGTCTCCCCAAGTTCATACGCTGAAGCCCTAAGCCTCGGCTTCTCAGAATGTGGCAGTACTTGGAGACAAGGTCTTTACAGGGGCAATGAAGTTAAAATGAGGTCATACAGGCAGGTCCTAAGACAATAGGACGGTGTCCTTATGAGGCAGGAAAACTCAGACCAGGGGTGCACGCACAGAGGGACGGCCACGTGAGGACACAGGGAGAAGGTGCCTCGGGTCATGAACCCAAGCCCTGGGATTCACTGGCAAACCGGCAGGGGACAGAACCCCAGCTCGGCCCCTCCGCTAGCTGGAGACCTTGGACAATCGTGACCGGCCAAACCAGAGGCTCCGTGGGGGCAGGGCATTTTGGTTTGCTCGCTGCTCTGTCCCGGCACCTAGCACTGTGCCCGACACACAGCAGTGCGCAGCGCACGTGTGCTGAACAAAAGGAGGTTGAACCTCCGCCCACGTTCGTCTGAATGAAAACCACGAAGACTAACTGCACTGGGTTCTCGTGACACCTGTGAGAAACGGCCCCATGCAGGGATGGAACACAGTAGGTGCTCAATAAATGCGAGCCCGCTCATCCTGACCCCTGCCGTGTCTCTGTGGCCTGAGATTCCCCCAAGCTGGGACCACCTCCCGGCTGCCTGGAGTCCCCGAAGCCCCCGCGGTCTTTCTTCGGTCTCACGCATTCTGAGTCGTGAACGGGGAGCAGCAGAGGTGCCCCCACCCCAGGCGATGGCGTCAGCGGCCTGGGACTGAAGATCCCCTCCCCCGACGCCCCCGCCCGGTTTGATAGGCTCTGGCAGGCAGTGTCGGCCAGCCCAGGTTTATTTTTAATCACATGATTACCCGGGGCCTTTTGTCACTTCCCCAGTTAATTGGGAGCTGCGGCACTCCCACGGCAGAGCTCCGGAAGCGGTGTCAGCTGGGACGTCCCTGCGGCCGTGGACACAGGCAGCCTGTCCTCAGAGCCAGCCCCTTCCCAGAGGGAGTCCCGGGCATCCAAAGCCAGTCTGGCCCCATCGGGCAGAGGGGGCAGAGCCCAGTCCCTCCATAGATAGAGGGACGCCCCCGAGGACCTGCAGCTCCAGGACGGGCGGTGCCCACGAGTGTTGGCCGTGGGGACTAATCGCGACAGACACTGTTTCGATGGGCAGCACGCGGAGGGGTGGAGTCACCAGCGTCATCTCACACTAGACTGTCCCTCCGTTCGACTAACTACCCTGTCGTCCCAGCTGCCCGTCCACCACTGCCCCATGCGCTCGTCGCTGCTCACTGTCCCCCTCCCAGGTGTGTTCTCTTATCTTCAGACCCAGAGGTGCCGCCGGCTCTCCTGTCACCGCATGGCGCATCCAGGCGCCCGTCTGTGCAACTCCACGGGCAGTCCCCGGGCTACAGACTTACAGCGCCCCGTACTCACGAACGGGCTCCAGAGGCTCCGCATGAGGGTAATTTGTAATTAAATAATTAAATAAATACTTGCAGAACTAGTTTCTTCCACACGTGTAAACACACCCGCACGGCACACACGGTTCTCTGGTGCGACATGCATACACCAGTGGCCAGTCTCGTCTGTATGGTCCCGTAAGTACAGCATCGCTTTGTCTTAACTTTCTTACTCGATTTTGTGAGTCCGTGCTCACCCTCATGACCCTGCCTCCAGAGTGAAAGTCCGCCACAGGCCCAGGTGAGCCTGAATCGAAGAGAAAGGTGATGGCAGGGGAAATGAAAGTAGAATCAATTAAGTGTTTGGAGAAAGGCCAGAAGCCATCATTCACCGGCAGAGCATCAGGCTTCAGTCGCTCGACTATCGGGATAATTATAAAGGATAACATGAGAATAACAGAACATGTGAAAGGCATGCTCCAGTGAAAACGTCAGTTATTACTAAGTAGCACAGTTGGATTAATTACTGACGTGGAAAAGTTATTATTGCTTTGGTTAGAAGATCAAAATTAGGGTAACCTTTCCATTAGCCTGGTGCTGATGCAGCATTAGGTGAGTGCTAACTTTCAATATTCTTCTTTGAAACGTCTCCCATCTCCTATCTAAACTCGTATGAGCTTGTTTTTATGTTGTGTTCTTTTCATTCTATTTGAATTAAAAGAAAGAGCACAATAGTTTCTATAACTTATTACAGCACAGGGGTATTATTATTACAGTGTTACACTGTATTATTATTGCCACATATGAGCCATTATAGTATTATTGCTTTTATTATTATTGCTGGACATGTGCTATTCATCAGGGATCCGAGTTACATACAAATCTGATCTAAAGACGTTCTCAGGAACTATCTTGTCTGTAACCCAGGGACTGCCTGTACATGAATGGCATCCATCCATGCATCTACCCAATCACCCACCCCATCCATCCATCCATACATCTACCCAATCACTCACTCCACCCATCCATACATCTACCCAATCACCCACCCCATCCATCCATGCATCTACCCAATCATCCACCCTATCCATTCATGCATCTACCCAATCACCCACTCCACCCATCCATGCATCTACCCAATCACCCACTCCACCCATCCATGCATCTACCCAATCACCCACCCCATCCATCCATACATCTACCCAATCACCCACTCCACCCATCCATGCATCTACCCAATCACCCACCCCATCCATCCATGCATCTACCCAATCACCCACTCCACCCATCCATGCATCTACCCAATCATCCACCCTATCCATCCATGCATCTACCCAATCACCCACTCCACCCATCCATGCATCTACCCAATCACCCACTCCACCCATCCATGCATCTACCCAATCATCCACCCCATCCATCCATGCATCTACCCAATCACCCACCCCATCCATCCATGTATCTACCCAATCACCCACTCCACCCATCCATGCATCTACCCAATCATCCACCCCATCCATCCATGTATCTACCCAATCACCCACTCCACCCATCCATGCATCTACCCACTCATCCACCCCATCCATGCATCTACCCAATCACCCACCCCATCCATCCATGCATCTACCCAATCACCCACTCCACCCATCCATGCATCTACCCAATCATCCACCCTATCCATCCATGCATCTACCCAATCACCCACTCCACCCATCCATGCATCTACCCAATCATCTACCCCATCCATGCATCTACCCAATCACCCACCCCATCCATCCATGCATCTACCCAATCACCCACTCCACCCATCCATGCATCTACCCAATCATCCACCCTATCCATCCATGCATCTACCCAATCATCCACCCCATCCATCCATGTATCTACCCAATCATCCACCTCATCCATTCATGCATCTGTCCAGTAACCTACCCCATCCATTCATGCATCTGTCTAGTAACCTACCCCATCCATTCATGCATTTGTCCAGTAACCTACCCCATCCATTCATGCATCCACCCAGTCACCCACTCCACCCATCCATGCATCTACCCAATCACCTACCCCATCCATTCATGCATCTATCCAGTCACCCACCCCACCCATCCATGTATATACCCAATCATCCACCCCATCCATCTATGCATCTGTCCAGTAACGCACCCCATCTATTCATGCATCTATCCAATCACCCACCCATCCATCCATGCATCTGTCCAGTATCCTACCCCATCCATCCACAAATCTATCCAATCACCCACCCCACCCATCCATGCATCTATCCAATCACCCACCCTATCTATCCATGCATCTGTCCAGTCACCCACCCCATTCATCCATGAATCTATCCAATCACCCACCCCATCCATTCATGCATCTATCCAATCACCCACCCCATCCATCCATGAATCTATCCAATCACCCACCCCATCCATTCATGCATCTATCCAATCACCCACCTCATCCATCCATGCATCCACCCCATCCATCCACGAATCTATCCAATCACCCACCCCATCCTCCATGGATCTGTCCAATCATCCACCCTCATGCACCCCTGCATCATTCTAATCACCTACCCAATCATGCATCTACCCAATCATCCACCTATCCATCCCTTACATTCATTCATCACTCTGTGAGCACCAAGAAGGTATCTTCTCCTACTTTCATACCCACTCAGCTTACCAGCGGTGTTGCCTAGTTACCCCTTCATCTCATCCATCCAGCCACCCACCTATCCCATACACTCATCTATGCTTTGCTAAGCACCTGCCAGGTACTTTCTACCTTTAAACCTGCTCACTTTCTTTGAGGTGGCACCTGCTCATTGTTTCCAGCTTCTGGGGGACTCTGCATGCTCCCAGCCCCTTGGCTGGTCCCCTGCCAGGTTTCTGGCCTCCCTTCCACCCCGCCCCTCACCATAACTTATGTGGCTGATACTCACTCCCTCAGAGAAGGAAGGAAACTAACAGGAAACCGACTCTGTGTTGGGCACAGCTGCCTCTGTTTCTCATTAAGTAGCTATCACCAGTCCCTAAGGGACCATCTTGCTTTCCCAAGG
Organism: Microcebus murinus; assembly: GCF_040939455.1. Classification (NCBI taxonomy): domain Eukaryota; kingdom Metazoa; phylum Chordata; class Mammalia; order Primates; family Cheirogaleidae; genus Microcebus; species Microcebus murinus. The sequence continues at coordinate 10,397,263 of NC_134107.1, forward strand.
AGACACAACTGGCAAGGAGTAGGGTCACAACCAGAAGGCGTGTGTGACTATGGACTCAGGATTTCTGCTACCCACTAGCGGGCCCATGGGAAGCAGCCCTCATGGTGGTGGAGGTCCTAAGGACAGACTCAGTGTCCAAAGTTCCAGATCCCTCCCTGGTTCCCCCACTGTCCCAGCTAAAGGACTGCTTCTTTCTAAGTCCTCATTTCTTCGTCTGTAAAATGGGATGATAACCACCTCACAGAACAAAACGTGGGCTGCTGCTACTTCTGCTGTCCACCTGGGAAGCTCCAAATTCTTCCCCCACCCCCAAAAGAGTCTTGCTCTGTCACCCAGGCCAGAGTGTCAGTCACTGCAGCTCACAGCAACCTCAAACTCCTGGGCTCAAGCGATCCTCCTGCCTCAGTCTCCCGAATAGCTGGGACTGCAGGCATGCGCCCCCGTGCCCGGCTAATTTTTTTCTGTTATCAGTAGACATGGGGTTGTGCTCTTGCTCAGGCTGGTCTTGAACTCCTGAGCTCAAGTGATCATCCCGCCTCAGCTTCCCAGAGTGCTGGGATTCTAGGTATGAGCCACCACGCCCAGAAACTCCAAATTCTGACGACTTTCAAGCCCTGGAGGCCACTGCCTTGTCCCGAAGCCACATCCTCTGTGGTCTCATGGACCAGAGAAGGGCATGGCTTGCAGGTCTCTATGTAGTGCAGCCCCTTTCTCCTTTTGCCCCCTCCCCTCCTGGCGCTCTCCTACTCATCCTTCAAAACCCAGGAAGAAATCATAGCTCTCCAGGCCCTATATTCTCTCTTGGTTTTCACAGTCTGTTCTTGAACCCACAGGCTGAAGGAAAAGGCCGAGGGGCCCTTGCCACTCATGGCACTTCACAAGTAGAGTTTGGGATGCTCTCTTTTAGGGGAAGAACATGGTTTTTGTGCCCAGGTCCAGGCCGATTCTTGGCAAGCTTCTTTTACTAGGAACCACCCAAGACCAAGCATCACGGGGCCTGGGAAACCCAACCTCAGAAACCACACACAGTCCATTCCAGGCCACTCACCGTCTGGCTTTGCCATCCCATAATCCAGAACTTCCCAGCGTGACAGAGTGGCCTAAGTCAGCTCTAACCTGTTCTGACTCACAAATGCAAATTATCTGGCCACCGGCATGCATTTTCTAAACCAGTTCTTGGCCTGGAGTTCTCGGACTTGAGTTTCACGCGTATTTTGCCCGAACGTGTGCACGTGGCTGCCGCGCAGGTGAGGACGACAGGCGCACCATGCAGGGATGCGAGGGAAGAGAACCCGGGACAGGGCAGCACCCTGAGAACCAGCGGGCGCCAGCCCAGGCTGAGCCATGGAGATGCGGAGTCTCGCGGGGCGGGGTGGGGTGGGAGCCCTCGGGACAAGACCAGGGAAACCAGAGCTGCAGGCGCTGGGGCTGCAGGACGCTCCTAGGAGGTGCTCCGGACTGCACGTCTGCGCCTCCACACGTCCGTATGCTGAAGCTCCCGTCCCCAGAGTGAGGGACGTGCAGGTGGGGCCTTTGGGAGGCGATGAGGATGAGGTCACGAGGGTGGGGCGCCACGACCAGTGCCCTTGTGAAAAGAGACACCGGCGAGCCCCCGCCCCGATGTGAGCACACAGCAAGGTGGCTGCAAACCACGAACAGGACCGTCCCACCTCCGGGAGGGGAGAAGCGCGTTCCTGTTGTGTGCGCCGCCCAGTCTGCAGTGTCTGTTACGGCAGCCCGAGCTGACTCGGACAGGAGACAGGATTAAAGTCCCGCCCTTTCTTCATCCAGTGCTCACTGTGCACACGACAGGACTCTCAGGAACACGCACACAGCTGGGTACAGCCAGGGGTAGGAGCTTTTCGCAGAGCCGACGCCAGTGTTTATCCCACATGGAAGAGGCCAGGAGACCCTGGAGAGGCAGCTGCATGTCCTGTCCCACATCCTTCTCCTCCCTCCCCCAGGGGGAGCCTCAGAGCCTGCTCACCGCTGTGTTCCCTGGCCACGAAATCCTGTACATTCTGGCTCTTTCTCTATACAATCTTCCCCCCTCCATCCAACGGGGCTAGTGCGACACCCCAGACTGCCCTCCCTGGCCCCCATGGCCAGCACAGTCCTCTTCCCGAGACGCCCGTCCGCCACATCTCCCCTCTGCCCAGCCCTCAGCCCCCCCGCCTGGCCTCAACCATCTCTCCCCGTCTGAACGAGGCTGGGCCGCGGCCCACACCGCCTGCGGCAGATACACGGAGCGCCAGCGGAGAAAAGACGGCAGCACCAAGAGCAGCGGGCCCAGGACACCCTGGTCCATGCATCTGGCAAGTGCCACCCTGTGGCAGTCACTCGAGGCCCAGCAGGCATCTCCAGCATCCCCTGGGGAGGCGCTGCCCTCTGGGCTCCCACGCAGGGCTGGGCAAGTGGAGTCCAGGCGGCCTGTCCACGGCTGCAGCAGGGGCCGTCACACCCCGAGGGACGCGCCAGTGGCACCCATGGGGCTGAGACCTCCGGGACCCTGGGGCCCTGCTCCCACCTCTGAGCCCTTCCTTCACGCACTCTCCACTCCATGAGCCCCGGCCAGTGTGGCCCACTGTGCTCCCTGACCGCCACGGGCTTCCCCCTGGAATCTGCCCCCGAGACGAGCCAGAGGAGCTCAAAGGCTAGGGGGTGCAGCTTCCCCTTCCCTTACTCCTGTCCACGTCCCTCTAGGGCAGCTGACGTAGCTCTGGTCCTCAGCATCCTACAGTGCACCTGCTGCCCACCTGAGCCAGCCAAGGTGTCTCAGAGCCAAAGCCTGGGGTGGTGGGAGCCCCAGCTGGGCCACTGCCCTTCTCAGACACCCGAGCGCCTGCCCCCTTGCTGCCAGTCCCCCGCAGGGCCCCTCAGGCCCTAAGCACCACCTGTGCCCCCACCATGGTTGGGTGTCAGGTAACCACTCCCCCAACCCAGCAGTGGCAGGTGCGTTCTGTACTCCCTAATCTCGTGGCATTGCCAGACCACACGCTCTGACCCGCAACCTGCAGCGCCCCCCAGGAAGCCAAACCACAACCTCCGCGACAACCTGCCCCAGACGGTGGGGCTTACTTGATCAATGACTGCCAGCTTCCCCTATGTGGTTTTGTTTGAGTCAGAGTCTCACTCCATACCCTGGCTAGAGTGCAGTGGCATCGTTGTAGCTCATTGCAGCCTCAAACTCCTGGACTGACTGAAGCGATCCTCTTGCCTCCTTCTTCTGAGTAGCTGGGACTACAGGCCCACAGCATGGTACTTAGCTAGTTTTTCTGTTTTTTGCAGAGATAGGGTCTTACTCTTGTTCAGGCTGGTCTAAAACTCCTGACCTCAAGTGATCCTCCTGCCTGGGCCTCCCACAGTGCTGGGATTACAGATGTGAGCCACTGTGATCGGCCAAACTTCCCCAGTTTTTGCTTCAATTCCAGCGTCAACCAGAGAAAGCCACGGCTTTCTCCTAACCAGTGCCGCGGGAGGCTGCAGCTAGTGAGCCCCCAGCCCCATTCTTGCTGGCAGTCCCCCCAGGGCACACCTGAACCCTCCCTTCTCCACTAGAAAGCATCCCCCTCATTGCCTGCCTTTGAGCTCTGTGCCGACCCCCTGGCTAGAGCAAGCTCAGAATGCCCAGCCCCTCTGCTTGTTCTTGTCTGGGGGGTTTTCAGGGGTTTCTGCACCAGCAGTGAGTACGAAGATCTCGTATACATTCACTTCTCTGGGTTGGAACATCTGGTGTCCGGGGCCTGGGGCTCACAGCCCCTGCACGCAAACCTGGCCTTCGCCCCCGCCTCCTACTGTACTGGAAATGGAGCCCCCATCCCCTCGGCTCTGTCCTGCCCTGCCCTAGCCTGGGGTGAGCTGGAACCGGACCAGCAGGGCCGGACCCTCTCCTGGGAGCGTGGGTCTCGGACAGAATTAGCCCGGCCAGACAGAGCATCACAAAGCTGTCCCGGCCCCACCTAGCCTGGTACCTGCTCCCCCGCCTTTGTGCACTGCCCTCTCCCTGTGCCTCAGGTGACCGGCCGGAGTGGCCTCTGGTCTCCTGCAGCCTCAGAAACTCAAGGCCCTAGAGCAAAATGCACCCCTGAAGGCGGGAATGCGGCGTTGGCTCAGAAGGTTGCCTTGTGGCTATTTGCAACAGGTTAGGTCTCCAGCGAGCGTTGATCCTTCCCCCATCCTCATCCTCCCTCCATCTGCATCCTTTCCAGCCTTCGAAACACCATCAGGTGCGAAGCCTCCGGCCTATTTATGGAACACACAAACCTCCCCAGAGTAGATGAGCACATGCACGCGGCACCAGCCTCCCTACGCTTCCCGCAGACCAGATCGGAGCCCGGGCGCCCAGGGCCTGGGGCCTCTCATGCAAGTTACCGAGGGAGATTACACAGATGTGGCTGAAGACCATGCCGAGGACCCTCTGGGTTAGAATCTCAGATGGAGGCTTCAAAAGGGATCTGGGCCTGGTCCAGGAGGCTGTGAGGTCACTGAAGACTTAGCACAGTGCCCAGGACTCAGTAGCGCCCAGTGACACCTGCCAGCACAGAGCAGCTTATTCCCACCAACTCTCCCGCCTCCGCTCCAGGATGGGCCTCCCTTCTGGTGGGGCACGGAGGCCAGTCCCTGCTCACAGGGCTCATCTTCCACTATGTCCAGGCCCCAGGAGGGGTGGAGGGACCTTCTGTATCCACCCTCCCATGGTCCTCTCACCCACAGGTGGCCTTTGGTGACTCTTCCGTGTCCCCAGGTTCATGGTGACCTCCTCCCACCTCAGTGCCTTTGCACCGTTACACCCCTCTGTCTGGCTGGGCCCTCCCATCCTCCTGCCCAGCCTCAGGGCCGGGCTCCCTGGATCCCTCTGCTGCCACCCTGGGGACTTGGGTGCCCCGCCTGCTCCCCTGCAGCCCCTGCTCAGTTTCTCTCCCCTGGTCCAGCCACGGTGCCCTCAAGTGACAGGTCAGGACATTCCAGGGCTGGTGAGACTCCATCGGGTCCAGGAGGCAGGTGACTAGAGGGCCAGGTAGAAACTAGCGGCAGAGCTTGTGCCAAGGGAGGGGGGAGGCGGCGGGGCGAGCACAGCCCCACGGCCAGCACTGCTCTGCTCTGGAGGGCCGGCGGGAGCCCTGGGAGGTGGGGACGGTGGGGGAGGCCTGGACGATTACCAGCGGCTGCCCGCAGAGCATGCTCTTGTTTTCTCCTGATGGGAGAGTCCTTTCACAGGCCGGCTACTCAGGCTCCTAATTAAGTGTGGCCAGAAACCGTGGCAGCCAGGCTTCCTTGTCACAGCCCTGGCAGGACGGCTACATAACTGGGGATCAGCTCACAGACCAGCCTTGGAATCTGGGAGCCGCCTTCCAGGGCAGCCTTTAGACCTGTCACCGTCAGGCGGCCACTGCTTTCGATGGAGATGTAGCCATCTGGGTGGGGCTGCCCCGGCCCTCCCTCCATGTCCCCAGGGCCCAAATCCATGCTGAGCAGCAGAGACAACAGCATGAATGTGCACAGGCGTGTGAGTGTGCATGTGTGCATATGCACCTATGTACGTGTGATACATTTAGGTGTAGCACACACGAGTATGCATTGTGGTATACACATTTGCATGGTACATGTACTTGTAGCACTCATGTGTGAGCATGCATTGTGGTGTACATGCATGCATGGTGCATGTACTTGTAGTATATGCATGTGAGTGCATGTGCATGTATATACACGTGGTTTATGCAGGTGTAGCACATGTGTGAGTGTGCATTGTGGTGCACACACATGTATGGTGCATGCACTTGTAGTATATGTGTGTGAGTGTGCATGTGTGGCATGCATGGTGCATGTACCTGTAGCACTCGTGTTGAGTATACATGCAAGTGTGTGCACATGTGTGAACATGTGTGTGTCTGTATATTAACACATGGACGATGAATAATAAATATCAGAGGAAGTAAGAAGGGAGGGGAGGAGGTGGTTGACAGAACTGCTGTGCAGAATCTCAGAGCTGAAAGTAATCTGGAGTCATCTTGCCCGCCCAGTCCACTTTGTAGTTAGGAAAACTAAAGAGGTTAAGTCACTTGCCCGGCCAGCCAGCTGCACCACTCTGCCTGGGAGGAAGGCCCTCGTTGCTCCCGGGAACTTGAGCTGCGTGCAGGACACCACCAGCAGACAGGACGACGCTCCCAGCTATCATGGAACAGCCCAGCAGTGGTGGCCTTGCCCTAGACAGAAGCCACCAGGAGACGCTGCTGTTCCTGAAGCTGCCAGAAAGCAAATGCCCCAAGGATGGAACCCCTGGAGCATGGGGTTCTTTTGGCAAGAGAGAGCATGTCGAGGGCAAGTGTCCATTTACCAGGAAAGGGGGCTGTGCTCCCTTCCTGCCCCCACAGCCACGGGTGGACACCTTGCTGGTGTCCGCTGCTCCCTGGAGGCACTGCCAAGAGGGGCAGGAAGAGACACACCCTAGAATCAGAGAGAGCCAGTGCTCAACAGGGCCTCGTCAGCATCTAATCCCTCAGTTCCTAAGCTTCTCAGATCCAAGAGACCAGCTTTAAAATAAATAGTTTATAATGCGACCCCTTTCCTACCCTGAAATGAAGTTGGCAGATAACAGAACCTCTCTGTAATTCCTTCTAACTGTAAGGTGCAGGCAAACTAGAAGAAGGAAGTAGTTTACAGCAAAATCATCTGCATTCTCATATGAAATGCTTATGCCTATATATAGAGGGAGTCATCATGAATGTGAAAACCACAAGTGCAGAACAGCAGGTGACCCCTCCCACCAGCCCCGCTGCTTAGCACCAAAGAGGAGAAAAACTCCTGGGAAAGTTCCAAATTAAAACCCAGCCCCAGAAAGCTCTGCTCCCGGGGTGTTGGCGCAGAGCTGCCTCAGAGCGGGCCCCCCACTGCTCATGATCAGAATACTGCGCACAACTGGACCCAAAACAACCCCCCTGAAAAAGACAATGACCCAAGGATTCTGGAGAGTAAACAAGAGTTTCCATTTTGTGGGATTTCACCCTGAATGCACACCGCACACAGCAGCGCAGGCAGCTAATACCCCGTTAGACAACTGCCCATCTTTCAGGTTGAAGGAATCAGGGAAATAAGCTTGGACAACTGTAGCTGGTAGTGGGGAGTGAGAAGAAAGTCCTGGAGGGGAAAAAAAACCAGAGGCAGGAAGTCCCCAGTTCTGGGTACGCACCTGCAAAAGCCTCAGGCTGACCTCGAATCATCCTGTGTGGGACAGAAACAGAGGAGTGCAGCAAAAGCTTAAAGAACTCAACTGAGACTTGAACCACTGGAGATGCAATTTATAGTTTGAGTCCAACGTAACTGTCAGCTCAAATCATAATCATTCTTCAGAGGAATATAACAGAACACACAGGCTACACAACATAATATCAAGCAAACAATCCGAAATTGCCAGGAAATGTGACCCCTTTGACATGAAAAGAAAATCAAGAGAAAATCAAGAAAACCAAGCTTGAGATGATGCAGATGGTGAGTCCAGATCATCTGGAATTAGTAGGTAATGACTTTGATGCTGCTGTTATAACTATTTCAACAAGGGAAGAAAAATGTGGTGGACATTTTCGTAGAAAAAGAACTGAAAGGAAATTTTAGAACTGAAAAATATAAAATCTGAAAAAAAATTCAATGGAGATGACAAAGTAAACACTCAGTGAGCTTGCAGATAAATCAATAGAATCTATCTAATTTGAAGAAGAAAGGAAAAAAAGAAAAAAAAATTAAGAGACTTTTAGGATTCCAAAGGACAATATAAAAAGCATCTAAGAATTGAGTAATCAGAGTCACAGAGAATGAGGCAGAAAAACTATGTTAAGAAATAATAAATTCCCTAATTTGATGAAAGAAATGAATGTATAGTTTCAAGAAGCTTAGCAACTGGTTCTAGTTCCAGGAAGGATGGAGCAAGCACACTGCACTCTTACTCTCCCCCAGCGAACGTAGTTATAAAACCTGGACAGATGCACGGGCAGTTATCCGAGCAGTTCAGAAAATGGACAGTAGCTGGCAAGTTGTGGAAAGAAACCAGATACTGAAAGCCATATGTGGACACCAAGTACAGATAAAAGAGCTTCAAGGTAAGCCCTTGTTTTTTGACCCAAGGAATGGGAAAATGGAGCCCTGAGGTTCAGAGAACATGGGGAGAAATCTCCTTTTATTCTTGATTGTATTTTCTTTCACCCATGGCCCCAGGCGATCCTGCCATGGCATAGGATTTGGGCAGGCACCTAAAACTCTGGAGGAGGGGAATCCTTCCCACTGGTGGGGGGGGAGGGGCTGTGGTTCCAAGAGTGTGGGTGAACCCCCACTGCCTCTGCCCTCTTGTCACCCTCCTGCCACCTGGCTGTGGGTGAAGTCACATTTGCAGTAAGTTTATGGCAAAGCAGGGAAACTGAGGTCCCAGCTTTTCATCCAGAAGCCCCACCCCCACCAAAGGGGCCCCAGATCCCCAGTGATGTGAAAACTGTCAGAGAGACTGTGGTGAGGAGGTAGCAGGAGAGGGAATGTATGAAATGGTGTATGAACTGCTGGGCCCAACTCCAAGTTGTGCACCTGTGGATCCAACCTTAACCAGCACACCGATGACACTGAGAATGGAACTAAGAGATAAAACCACCACCGTCTCCAAGCCTGGCCAGTGTCTGTGCATACAGGGGGCAGACGGGAATAGCAAGCAAAGGGTTTAGAAACCAAAGTGACGCTGGAATGACAACCCATGAAAAGCTGGTTAAAACTTGGGGCCCAATCCCAGCCAAGTAAGTGTTTAAATCAAACTGTCCTAAAGGGTTTAAATAAGACCCAGAGTATCAATAAAATATTCAAAATGTCCAGGATATGAGCGGAACTTACCTGGCATACAAAGAACTAGACATACGCCAACTCTCAAGGGAAACAACAGCAAATGAAAGAATTTACTGGATGTGCTCAAAAGCAGCGCGTAGAAGACAAAGGGAGGGATTAGAGAACTTTTTTTTTTTGGAGAGCAAGGGCTGTTCTATGGGATTAGAGAACTTGAAGACAGATCAATAGAAATTATTCCATCTGAATGAGAGCAAGAACCACATAAACTTACAGATTCAAGAAGCCCAGTGCACCCTAAGATGGTTAACTCAATAAGTCCATTCTCAGATACATCATAATCAAACCGCTAAAAACTACAGACAATATCCTGAGAGTAGACAGAATGACACATTTCATATAGAAGAAAAGCCATTTGAATAAGTGTAGGCTCCCCATCAGAACCCATGGAGGTCAGAAGGAAGTGGAACAGTATTTTAAAAATGCTGTCAACCCAAAACTCTATATCCAGTGAAAATACCCCTCAGGAATAAAGGCTAAATCAAGACATTCTCAGAGGGAGAAAAACCAAGAGAATTTCTTGCCAGCTGGCCAAGTCTAAGAGAAATGCTAAAGGAAATTCTTCCAATGGAATGGAAATGACACCAGAGAGAAACTTTGAAAATCAGGAACTAAGGAAGTACAACTGAAACAGACACTATCTATGCAATAGCCTATCCTTCACCTCCCATGTTCTTTATTTAGAGTGGTTGAAAGTAAAAATTACTACATTTTATGATAGCTTTGAATATATGCAGATTTAATACATATGACAGCTACACCATAAAAGGAGGAGAAAAAAGAGATGTGTATCATGATAAGATTTTAACATTCCACTTGTAGTGGTGAAGTATTAATTTTAAATACAATGTGAAAAGTTGAGCATGTATATTAAAATCCCAGACCAACCACTCAAAAACAAACAAACAAAAATGATACAAATAGAATAAAAGCCTCAATAGATAAATTAAAATGGAAAAGTAACATATTGAAATAATCCCACAATTATCAGGAAAGAAAAAAAGAACAAAGTTCAGAGAGAATAGAAAACAAGAAACAAAATGATAGACACAAATACAAACACATTGATAATTACATTAATTAATTAAGCGGTCTAAACACATCATATAAAAGGAAGTGTCCAAATTGACTTTTAAAAGATTATACAGCCAGGCACAGCAGCACGTGCCTGTAGTCCCAGCTACTTGGGAGGCTGAGGCAGGAGGATCGCTTGAGGCCAGGAGTTTGAGGCCAGCCTGGGCAACATAGTGAAACCCCGTCTCTTCGAACAAACAAACAAAACACACAATGACATGCAGAATACAAGGAATAAAATTTATACATAATGTAAAAGTAAAAAGACAGGAAAAGATGTAAACACTAGTTAAAAGAAGTCTGGAGTGGCTATATTAATATCAGACGTGATAGTCTTAAGTGCAAGGAAAATTGCCAGGCATAAACAGGATCATTGGATAATAATAAATCAATTTGCCTGATGACGTAACAGTCCTAAGTGAGTTTGTGCTACACACATAATGCCAGAACCAAAATATTAATACATGCAGCAAAAACTGAACAGAGCTTAAAATTAAAAAAAAAAACGAACAAGTATACAATAATACGGGACAATTCCAACCTTCCTCTCTCGGCAGACGACAGAAGTAGCAGAGCACGAGTCAGCAAGCCTATAAACATTTTTAAAAATACCATCAAAAGGATCGAACTGACATTTATAGAACACTCCACTCAACAATAAATAGCAGAATACACTTTCTTTCCAATGCCTATGGAATGTTCCCCAAGATAGACCACATCCTGAGTCATAAAACCAGAAAAAGAGCAAAATCAATTCAAAGCAAATCAATTCAAAGGAGAGAGAAAAATCATAAGAACAAGGACAAAAATCAATGAACTGGAAAAAAAATGGGAGAAAGAACAGAGAAAAGTCAATGAAACTAACGGTGAGTTCTTTAAAACATCTACAAAACTGATAAAATTTTAGTCATTGAGAAAGAGAGAGACACAAGTCACCAGTGTCAGGACTGAAGAGGTGACATCACTACACACAGACACCGAGAAGGTAATGAAGGGACACTGTGAACAACCCTGCTCGGATACAGTCGACAATTTAGGTAAAACGGGCTAATCCTTTGCAATCTGCAAACTTCCAGAACTGACCCGAGAAGAAAGAGATAACCTAAACTGTCTTGTACCTGTTAAAGGTATGAAATGCCTAGTTGAGAAAAAAATTTGAAAAAGTCATCTTTATACTCCAGTGATTTCACTGGCAAATTTCCCCAATTATTGCAAGAAGAAACAACACCAATCTACACAATCTCTTCCAGAAAAGAGAAGGGGAGGATCTGCTTCCCGAATTAATTTACGACGGGAGCACTACCCTGACACCCAAACCAGACAAAGACAACACTAGACAATTATAGACCAATATCCCTCAGGAACATAGACACGAAGGCCCTCCACAAAATGTCAGGAAACAAATCCAGCGATACATAAAAGGAATAATAAACACATCATGGCCAAGAGAGTTTGATCCTGGGAATGCAAGGCTAGTTCAATATTTGAAAAACCAATGGACGTAAACCACCGTATAAACAAAGAAAAAGACATAATCGAATCAACTGATGCAGAAAAAGTATCTGAGAAAACGCAACATGTCGACAAGAGGGGCATCCCTTCCTACAGCCTCTTGGCATGGCCGGGCCTGCGACCAGGTCCCCTGACTGCTAGATTTGGGGTCTAAGCAGCTTGGGACAGGCTGAGGCAGGAGGAGGCAGCAATGTGAGCTCTGTGATCTCATTTACTTGAACAGCATGGACCCACAAGGGCCAGTGGAGGAGCCTCAGTGGCAGGTGAGAAAGCACAAAGGTGAAAAACCCAGGTGCTCAGGCAGTGCCGGACACCTCTCCAGCATGGCCCATGCCCGGGAGATGCTGGCCGAATGCCAGGGCTGGGAAGTGCTGCTTCGGATGTTTGGGTTTAACGTGGCCCCAGACATACAGAGACATTGATTACGGGGGTACTCGGGTCCCCACGAAGATTCTAATAACAGCAGTAATAACAAGGAGTACTTCGAAATGTCCCACACAGTTCCCAGGTGTGTGAAAATGCTGGTTATGATCATGTGAGCCTAAATAAAATACAGCTTTACATCAACAACACAATAGTCACATTTAATAGCGAATTAAGAATCATTAACCACATAATGTGTAACAGTAGTACTAACAGTCTTACCCACCTCCTCTGTGCCAGGCCCTGTGCTAACTGCTTCATGGTTTTTAAATCAGCTTATCCTAACTACCAAGTACCATTGCCCTCCCTGTTTTACATACAAGGAAACTGAGGCACGGAAGGGCTGCACAATTTGCCCACGTGACGTCACGTGGCCCATGCGACGTTGCGTGGCCCACGCACCCGGCCTCACGGTGCCAGTCCAAGAAGCAAACCAAGGTCAGCTGAGCTCTGTGCAGCTCGAGCCTCATTTGTGTCGGGGGTGGGGCTGGGCTGTTCAGGGGGCCACGGGGACGCCCAGCCCTGGATGTCACGGAGAAGTCTAGAATAAACAGAACATCCTCCGGCAGCCTCTTAACCTGGACATCCATCCTCCCGCGGGCTTCCTTCAGAATGTGTGGGTGCAGGAGGGGTCCCCTGTCCCCTCTTCCCTCGAGCCCCTGTCCCCCACTGTACCATAACTGCCCGTCCTCTTGGCCTCCCGGACACGCTGCCATCCCCGGGCAGGGCCGGTGGCTTTCCTGCTGTGTCCCCAGCCCGGCCTGGGCCTGCAGAGGTGGCAACGTGACCACAGGCCTTTGACAGGCCAGGGCGGGCTCTGCTCAGAATGTGACGACTGAAAGCATCTTTGGCGCTAGGCTCCCCGTGAGGGCCGAGCTCGCCCAGCCACGCTGTCAGAGACGGCTCCTCTCCGGCTCCCGCACCCAGCGGCTGCCATCTAGTGGCCGCCGCCAGGCACGCACGGCAGGGAAGCGACTTCCCAACAGGGCTGCAAGTGACGCTCAATGCAAGCCAGGCCACTGAGTCTGGGGGTCCCCGGACACCGGAGCTGTCTGAGGGGCCCTCACAGTGTCCCTCACAGTGAGACAGCTGCTGCGTCGCACTCAGAGTCTCAGAGACGCAGGTTTACTTCCAGGTCACACGACGGCTTTCAGTTATCGCGCTGTGAATAAGCACAACCTCCGCCCCGCGCCCCTGCAGAGAACCAGGCGTGGACCCAGCCGGCTTCGCGGCAGTGCTGTCCCCTGCCCACGCAGTGGGGCCGAGGGCCCTCGTGATCCTGGGGACATCACCTGCCCTCTCTGGGCCTGTTTCCTCACGGGCCGCAGTGGAGATGGAGCCCTGTTGTCGGGTCCAGGCTGACACCTGCTGCCCTGGCACGAGCAGGTACGCGGTACACCCTCGGCTGCCCCGGGAGCCGGTTCGGGAGCGAGGCAGAGACTCTTCCCAAGCCGAGCCTGGGCATCTCCCTCCCACCCTTGGGCCAGGAACACTGCCTTCTCGGACGCCCAGACTCTGACCGTAAAGATCCTGTGCTCGAAGGTGCCCTGAGCCTGAGCCCCAACTCACGCTCACTCTGAGGGACGCTTGGCTGAGCTGGCTTCTGGGAACACAAGGGGTGTGATTTGGCATCACCCTGATATTAAACTGCTTCTTAAAGGGGTGAAAGGTATGAAAGTTAAGTGTTGGCATGAAATGATACCGCCACTTCAAACTGCATGTCTTTAATCAGAGCTGTGGGACCCACAGAGCAAACTGTTCCATCGCTCCAGCTAATCATTTGGTTATTAATTAACTCACCCATCAACTCATCCCACCATCCATCCATTCATCCATTTATCCCTCCATCTATCCATCCATCCCACCATCCATCTACCCACCTATCCCTTCATCTATCCATCCATCCCACCATCTATCCATCCATCCACCCACTTATCCCTCCCATCTATCCCACCATCCATCCATCCATCCACCCACCTAGCCCTCCATCTATCCATCCATCCCACCATCCATCTATCCATCTACCCACCTATCCCTCCATCTATCCATCTATCCCACCATCCATCCACCTATCCATCCATCCATCCATCCATCCATCCATCCATCCATCCATCCATCCACCCACTTATCCCTCCATCTATCCATCCATCCCACCATCCATCCATCCACCCACTTATCCCTCCATCTATCCATCCATCCTACCATCCCACCCACTTATCCCTCCATTTATCCATCCATCCCACCATCCATCCATCCATCCATCCACCCACTTATCCCTCCATCTATCCATCCATCCCACCATCCATCCATCCCACCATCTATCCATCCATCCCACCATCCCACCATCCATCCACCCACCTATCCCTCCATCTATCCCACCATCCATCCATCCACCCACTCATCCCTCCATCTACCCATCCATCCTACCATCCATCCATCCATCCACCTACCTATCCCTCCATCTATCCATCCATCCCACCATCCATCCATCCACCCACTCATCCCTCCATCTATCTATCCCTCCCTCCCTCCCTCCATCTATCCTTCCATCCCACCATCCATCCATCCTTCCATCCCACCATCCATCCATCCATCTATCCCTCCATCTATCCTTCCATCCCAACATCCATCCATCCACCCGGTTGGTCACCACACCTTTATTGGTACCTGATCCATGCCGCGCCCTGTGGTGGGCAGGCACTGATGACTCAGAGAGGGTGTTACATACAGCCCGGCTCCCAACAGACTCCCGGACCCCAGGAGCAGGAGACCAGTAAATGAAAGACAAGGCACTAGGCAAGGCCTCGAGGGAATGCGACTAGGACAGCTCTATTTTGAATGCAGAGAGAAGGGTCGGGGTCGCAAGTAGGGGTGCAGGAGTTGGGATGGAAGGGAAGAGTGAGCAAAGGCGGCCCAGCATCCATGTCCCACTTTCTGGGAAAACACCTACAGCCTAAACTTAGTCTACTGCCCTGAGTGGCACTGCCAACCCCCTCTGAAGATGGCCATACGATTCAAGCCTGGAAAAAGGGTTTATCCTGCTCCTTTGGGCAGTATGACTGGGCCAGGGATGGGCAGATGATTCCAGTCAGCCCAGTGACACTCAGTCCTGATCCTTCTCTTAGAATGACTGGGAGAGAGGCATTCTCTTCCTTAAGTGACTGCTAAAATAGCTGAACGCTAGCCTGGGGCCACCAGTGACCATCTCCACATGGCATGGGAGAGCCTGCCTGAGAGTGGAGTTCATACAGAGAAAGAGGTGGAAAGAGAGCTCCCTGAGGCCCTCTGAGCACCTGGAGACAGCCAGGCCTGAAGCTATTACTCCTGAACTTTAAATCCATTCGATTCCCACTTGGCTTCAGCCAGGTTAGGCTGCATTTTTGTCATTTGCAACTATGAGGCCGTACTGATACGGCAGGGTGCAGGCTGTGACCCAGTGAGAGGTCTAGGAGCTCCCAAGGAGGCAGTAACTGACGGGGCTCTGGTCTCTGCCAGGGACCCAGGGTGGCCGGGACAACATCAAGCAGGAACAAACTCCCTTTCCCTATATGGGCTTCAGTTTCCCCATGCACGACATAAATTTTGTTTTCCACTTAAGCATCCCAACCCTTTCCTCGAATGACATTTTACACCTTACATCCCCAGCTGCTCTGGAATTGGGGGTTGGGGGGGAGGGGACATCCGGAGCAGGTGGGCACTGTGGAAATGGGAAGAAAGCCATTCCTTGGGAGGTACTGTAGCAGAGGTGGCCGGCTGCCTACCCCAACATCTGCTCTACGTTTATTCTGAAGAGCAGGTTGCTTGGGGTGAAGGCAACCGCTCTCGGCCTTCTCTGAGATTATGTTATGCCTGTTACAGCTGGAAGCACAGTGAACAATTTTTATGTCCTTAAAATGAGGGAGTATGTTTTTTGGACCCCTTCCTTCTCCCTCTATTGGAATGTGGATACGATTGCTGGAACCTCAGCAGCCACCCTGAACTAAGAGGCAGCCCATTAAAGACGTGGGAACAGCAAGAAAGGGTGAGCTTAGGTTACCGTGAGTTTGAAGCCCCTGTAACAGCCCTGGACTGTCATCCTCTAACATGGCAGAGAAATAACCCTCGGTCTCACGCAAGCCACGTTCGTTAGCGCTGTTCTACCACGTGTGGCTGAAGTGAATCTGTGCTGACCCTCCCGTGGTGCAACAGGAAACACGTCTCGGCTATTCCAGCCGAGGAGGAGGGAGATGGCGGAGAGGAAGGACCGGCTTCTTCTTTCAAGATAGGGACGTCTGGAGTTTTACGTTAATTTGAAAGCATCTCATTTAAGTTTTACAGGAACATTTCTCTCAAACACCTCCAGGCCCTGATTTAAGTCCCTAAAATAGTTTCTACTCCTAAGCAACCACAGCAAGGGCTTCACCGCACAATAGAAACCGCACGTGGAAACAAACGCCCCCTGGGAGCGTCCGGGGCAGGGGCGCGCCCCGCCGCTGCGGCCGGCAGGGAGGAACGGCTCCGCGCCAGTTAAAACGTACCTGCCGATTTTCTTTTTGTTTCATAACAACTCCATTTTGTCACTCTAATTTTAGTGGCAATGTTTTTGTTCCAATCAGCGATCATTTTGGAAAAGTAGGCTGCTGGAAGAGCTCTTGGCATACAAAATGACAAGCAATTTTTAAACGGTATAAGACGGATGATTTTTAACCACACGGAATGCTAAATCTGTTTCGGGCTGGTTAGTGCTCCTCGGAGAATAACTAGCGGTCTCAAGGGTGCGAGGTCCATCCTGCCAGCTCCAGCGGGGAGCGCCTGCTCTGTGCGCCAGGCGGGGACACGGGCAGGTGTCAGGCAGGGTCCCTGCCCCTGGGGAGTCGGGGACGAGGACAGGGACTGGGGGAGCACAGACGGACAGGGGTGCTGGGCTTTGTGCACGGAACGCTGGCTGCAGAGGGGATGCCAGGCCCGGCGGCCAGATCGTCACCAAGCTGCTGCTCCAGCCCCGGGGGGCACCGGCCACACCGACCTCACTCTTTGCGCTGGAGATTCAGAATATAGAAAAGTCTGGCGGTTTCTCAAAAAGTTAAACAGAGCTGCCATACGACCCCTGTTTCCACTCCCACGCAGGTAAACGCCCCAAAGAATTAAAAATTGGTAAACAAATCCTCACACGTCGGTGTTCACGGCTGCGTTACTCACAGTAGCCCGAAGGGCAAAGGTGACCGAACATCGCTAACCGAGGAACGGACGCACGCGGCGTGGCCTGTCACAAGGCGAAACGTTACCCAGCCTCCCGAAAGGAGCGGAGCTCCGACACCTGCTACCACGTGGCCGAGCCCGGCGAACGCGATGCCGAGTGGAAGGAGCCAGACACGAAGGGCCACGCTGCACGATTCCACTTATGTGAAGTGTCCAGAGAGACAGGAAGTGGATTAGTGGCGTCCAGGGCTGGGGAGTCATGCTAATGGGTGCAGTGTCTCCTTCAGGGGCGGCAAAATTAGCTCAGACTGGATTGGTGGAAGCGGTGACCGCACAGCTCTGTGAGTACCTACATGCCACGGAATTGTGCACTTTAAAATGATTAATGGGAATTTCAGCTCAATTAAAAAACAAAAGCATTCTAGAATGTTCTGCCAGGGCCCAGACTGACCACCGCTGCCTTCCCTCTGCCCCTCCACTTTTGGGTCCCTCTCTGGGATGCTCTCGGCGTGTCCTGCCGACAATGCAGGGACCTGCGGAGGGTGGTGGGAACGCACGGCCCACCTGCAGGTGGGCCACCTGAGGACGCGCCCGCACCTCTCTGAGCCTCGCTTTCCTGGCGTCAGATGGAGCCGGCAGCACATCACGTGGCCGGCGGAGTCCCCTCCCTGCCTGTCCACGGGGCAGGGCCACACCCAGCCCCTGGGTAACCGCTGGGCGTGGCCCTGGCACCACACCTGGAACCCCTGACGGAGGAAGCTGTGAACCAGGATGACGCCACGAGAGACACGGGCAAGAACAGATCTTCTCAGACAAGTCAAGTAATCAGGGCCACGGACGCTCCACGGGACAGGAGGAGGACGGCGCTGGGGTGGGGCTGGGGCTGGGGCTGGGCTGTCCAGGCCCTGACGGGAGCGCGCCAGGGCAGCGCGGCGGGGTGGCCGTGGGAGCAGGGGCGGGAAGGAGGGGCCGTCTTCCTCCCAGGTATCTCAGCCACTGGCGCCGTGCCGCAGCCTGAGCCTCCATTTATTTACGAGCCACGGGCAGGAGCAGCCATTTGTGGGGGTTCCCAGGCGGCCCATCATCAGGGGAAACAAGGCTGCAGGGGAACCTCAGGCAGCAGGGGGTGCCAAGGTGTAGGGAGAGGCGGTGCCCTTGGCGGCTGGGACCTCGGTTCTGTCTCTGGCCCGTTCGGCGGGAGAGGCCGACCCGGCACCACAGATGCGGCTGCGGCCAGAGGCACACCACAGAGAGCGAGCAGACGTGTCCTCGTCCCCCAAGACGGTCCCCGGACAACCCTCCCCAAGCTCACGTCGGCATCGGGGGCTCGCTCGTGGGGGTCTGTCCACACCGAGATAAGCCACTTCTCCTCCCCAGAGGCAATCCGGCAACAGGCTTTCCTCCTTGGAATCCAGGGCCCAGCATCCTAGTTCTAGCAAGTTCTAGTACGAGGGTGGCGGCGGGGGGAGGGGTGAATGGATGAATGAGTGGCCGGGTGGGTGGTGGGTGGTGAGCAGCCTCGAAGCTCCGGCTCCAGGTCTCCTCCGGCAGGGAGCGCGGCCGGTGCCAGGCCCCGGCGGTAAGTAGGGCAGCCCGATGCACGCGTAGCCCGGGGAGGATGCCGCTGCCCTCCCGGGCTCCCAGGCGTGTCCCCATTTGGGTGATAAATGATGCGGTCGCCCCAGCAATCAGACTCCTTCTAGGACTCCCCACAAGAAAAGCCAGGAGCTTCAGGACAAGAAGTAGGTCAGGTTGTCACTGGGGTTTTGTATCTGTGCCAGAGCTCAAGGACAGAGGATGTCCGTAAAACAATGCTAGAGCCACAGGTAGTCCAAGGGACACTGTGCACCCAGGGCACAGGCGGGGGCTCCCTGAGCCTCCTGAAAGAAACAACGTGCGTGCTCATGCGTGTCTGTGTAAGCATGTGTATGTGTGCACATGTGCCTCCACGCATGTGTGCAGCACATGTACAAATGTGTATGTGTGTGCTGGGTGGGCGTGTGCATCTGTGTACATGCATGCGTACACACGTGTAGGTATGTGTGCGTGTGCTCCTGGGTGTGCATGTGTACCTTTCACTTGGTGCTCAGGGAGGCCTGTGACCCCCTGCCCAGTGGGAAGGACACCAGCCAGCACACACGAGTCCTGCAGACGTAGAAGGCTGGAACGGACGTCCACCCTCCTCCTGCCCCATCTCCCACTCTCTCCCATCCCCGGGCCACGGAGGAGGACCTTGCGTGAGTGGATGGTCCACGGCAGCTCACGGTGTGACCTCTGGTCCCATCACCCAGGGGAAGATGAAAATCCTTCTCAGCTGAGTAGCCTGGTCAGCTGAAGCTCTGGTCTAGGGAAGAAAGTCGCTGCTGCAGTCCACGCCAAGCGGGACTCAGACTCCGACCATGTCATCTCTTTGCCTCTGATGTGCTCCGGGAAATGCACCACCAGCCCAGCCCGGCCTCTGACAACAGGGTCTAGCAGTACACGTGGCAGGCTGGGGAAGCCACTGTGGGCGACTGGGGACACTGCCACAGCCCTGCGGTCCTCACGCCTCCACTCACCTGCCCGTGGGAACCTGTGAGCCCAGCAAGGAAACAGTCGGCCGTCCGCTGTATCATTGCTGAGGCCCCCGGATGGCCCCCAAAGACCCCTGGGGACAGAGGCCACTGCAGGGAAGTCACTTAACCTCCCGGCGCCTTGTCCCTGAGACGGGCCCTCGCGGGCAACACCGGCCCTACCCTCCTTCGGAGGACACTGGGAAAGCGGCTCGGCACCTCGACGAGTGGTGACCTCCGTACATAAAGAGCGCACGGTGACGATGGAAGTGACGCCCATTTCAGTTTTCACAGAATCAACCGGAACGTGGGCCTCCTCTCTCCTTGGGAAGAGAGGCCGGGAGCCCCGCCAAGTCCTCCCCGCTCTGAACTCGGACCCTCCTCTGACAGGCCGGCGCCCCGCGGGTCAGCAGGGCGGACCTCTGCAAGGCCCTGCAGGAGGGCCAGGGTCGGGCATCTCCCCACATCTCAGCCGTGACCCCCACCCACCCCCATTGTCTCAGAGGCTGGAGGGCTGCCGGCCGGGCACGAGAGGAGAGGGTGCCTGGGGCAGACGGGCGCAGAGCCAGAGCCTGGGGCACATCCTGGGAGGTTAGGGGTGGGAATGGGGCAGCTGCACCTGGGCTGGTGACACTCCCGGGGGATCCGGCGGCCTCTGGCAGTCATTTCCCAAGACAAACAAGCTCACCTAGATAACGCGAGGAAGGGGCTCCCGCAGCCTCGGCCAGGAGGGGGCAGCTCTGAGCCCGTCTGAGAGCAGCCAGGCTGCCAGCCAGCCACCCTGCTCTGGTCACCCTCTGCCACTGACGGATTTGGGATCTGGGGGGGTCAGTGAACATTGGGGGCTCAGTGAATAATGACTGCGCCAAATCCCAGCCCCCAGCTGAGCTGCAGGGCTCCTGAACCCGCTCCTGCGCCTTCGGCAGGAGGGAGCCAGGGAATCCCGCCCTGGGAGTTTCACAACAAGGTGGCTGAGCCCCGAAGTCTGGAGGGTGACGGGCTCTGAGGGTGAGGTCCCCGGGGTGTGCTCAGGTCCGCAAAGACGCCATTGTGTCCGTTGTGAGGCCCGGGGTAGAATAAACACAGGGCCCTTGCTCACAAATGACTGAGAATCTCAGGATGGGGACACCAGAGAGCTAAACAAGCATGGCCCGGGTGACAGTGCGTGCCAGCCCTCTTGGTTTGAGGAGTAGACCTCACGGCCCCGAAGCAGCCGAGGATGGGCCATCCCCAAACACGCCAGATTGGGGCAGTGGCTATTCCAAGTTCAAAACACTGGAGGAGTTGTGGTTTCAGAACGGACCGGCCGACCCGTCTCTCCCTGCGTGCGGCGAGCCACGAAGATTCCTCCGGGAGGGGCTCCCGGCCCACCCCTTTGTCGCCAGAGACTCCGCGCTGGAGGCTGGGACCTCAACAAACGGCTGACGGAGTAACCCCCCTCTTCTACCTGTTCCACCTGTCCACACCCTCCTACAGCCCCTCGTGGCTGCCCCAGCCACGTTTCTTTGTACTGTTCCGTCTTCTCGGATTTGTGGCTTTGTCTAAACACTATAAATAAAAGCATCTTGCTTTGGCCACTTCTTTGGGCGTCACTCTCTTGTGAAGATAACACGAAGGTGTAAAACTACTGACATCTGTGTGCTTTTCCCTTATTAATCTGCCCGCTGTCAATTTGGTTTCTAGACCTGGCCGAGGAGTCTCTAAGAGCTAAAAGGTGGGGAGGGAGGGGGTCTCTGGCTCCGGTACATCCCCAGGCCCCCGCCCCCAGGGTGTGGGCAGCTCTTATCTCTACTGAGCTGCAGAGAGCAGAACCCAGAGAGGAGCTGGGGAAGAGGCGGCCACGCTCCTGCCCTGGGTGCCAGCGCATGTCTGCATTTCTCGGGCTAAGGACAGAGACAATGGGGCACCTCGCTGGGCAAAGTAACCGGGCATGTGGCACACGGGGCTTGTATCCCAAGGACAAACGAAAAGCTTTTAATGTGTGAGACCATTCACTGCAGTGTCACGAGTAATAGTGAAATGTGGGAACTACTGCAATAATGCAAGACACAGGAGTGGTGAACAGACGGCCAATGTCACGTCAATGACACCACCAGGTCACATCCAGGACGACTTGCAGAGCCACTGAAAACGGTGTTTTGCAAGAATATTTGCAATCCATGACATGATGCCCTTTCACTTGGAGAAAAAGCAGGATTCATAATTACAGAGACGGTGCTGGATTTTGTTTAATACACATTTATGCTCAAAGGATTTTTGTCCTCAAAGGAGGACCAAAATCTCGATGGTGACTATTAACATGGGGTAGGATTGTGAGTGATTTTTACTTTCTTCCTTGTACTTTTCTATATTTCCCAAATTTGCTGCAGGACTAGACTGTACTTGTATAATAAAACATTAATTTTAAACGTGAATGCCTCTCGGAAGAAGATACACAGGTAGCTGGTAGGCACATGAAAAGAAGTTGACATCATTACCGTTATCGGGGAGACACAAATCGAGACCACGGGGTGCTGTCTCATACCACGAGGACACTACAAGAATAACGAGGAGGAGGAGGAGGAATTAAGTGCTGGTGAGGATGTGGACAGACTGGAATCCTCACGTGTCGTTGGTGGGAGCACGCAAGGATGAAGCCACCATGCAAAACAGTCCGGCAGCTTCTCAAAAGGTTAAATAGAGTCATCACGTGACCCAGCAAGTCCACTCTCAGGCATGTGCCCGAGAGAACTGAATGCAGGTGTTCAACAAAATCATGCAAGAAATGTTCACGGCAGCACTATTTACAGTAGCCGAAAAGTGGAAACGATCCAAGTGTCCATTTGACTGGTATAAATAAAATATGATATAACCATGCAATAAAAAGAAATGAAATTCAGATACATGCCTCAACACGGACAAAGCTCAAACCCACCGTGTGGAGGGAGAGACGCCAGTCACGGAAGACCCCATGCTGTATGATTCCATTGCATAAAACGTCCAGGATGGGCAAATCCGCAGAGACAGAAAGCAGAGGAGTGACTGCAGGGAGGATGGGGAGTGACTGCTCATGGGTATGAAGTTTCCTTTTGGGGTGATGAAAATATTCTGGGGTTAGACGGTGGTAACATTTGCACAATCCTGTGCATAGGCTGAAAGTCACTGAACTGCACTCTTTAAAAGGGCAAATGTTATGGTATTGGAATTATATCTCAGTTTAAGGAAACAAAAGAGGTGGGTTCCCTATCTGAGGTCCTTCAGATCACAGACTGATGTGAAATTTAAACAGGAGATGGCTAACCATCAAAAACTGACTTTACAACCTGATTTGATTAACCACTCTGAGGCTTCTGGAAGTTGCGTTTGCTGAAGACGAGTGTTGACTCTGGATCCGAATGTGCAGACAGAGCCCAGCCCGCCGCCTCCTGCCCTGACTTCCTGGCTCCCCCGCGCCGTCGCCCGTTAACCGGGCTCCTCCTTGTCCTGGAGCCCCGGAGCCCGCAGACCCAGGCTGGGGACAGGGGACGGAGGGAGCGTCGTCTGAGGTGCTCTTGGCTTTGTCTCCCGTTGGAGCAGGAGCCTGGCCTTTACATATCCACTTTACATATGCATGTCTTAAATTTAATCTCAAATGTGGCGATTTCATCATTACCAGCATGCAGCCCCCATAAGCCAATGTTTATTCATAATCCCCGAATCTGTTTCCTATCGTCTATTTCAGAGGAGCCAAAAACAACATCTTCATTCAATAACAGAGCACCATATGACAGCTTTCATTTTCCAAAATGAGCCGCAGCACACTCTGGGTGGGGGTGCATCCCATCTTTGCCCCAGCTAGACGGGGGCTCCTGGCCCTGCTAGCCAGCCACAATCTGGGGCCCCCAGTGCCAAGTGAGGGACCTCAGGGCCATCCTCACCAGACTCCTGTCCAGTGGGGCTCATCAGTGGTGGGCACATCTCAGGAGCAGCCTATTCCTCCCACCTTTTCAGAGCATGACAACATCAGCCTTCTGGAACACCCACGGATCAAGACACTCGTGGCAAGAGCAGGGAGGGCAGGTCAGCCACCTCTCCCATGGGGATGCCTAAGCCCCAGCGCTATTCCTCTGGCTCCACAGGGGCTGGGGGTGAGGCCTGCAAGGTGGCTTTGGGGGCAGGAGAGGCAGGCAGCATCTGAGGCCAGCGTGCTTCTGGGCTGGCTGAAGGGGACAGCTCCCTTATCAATCTCTAGGCAACGATGACCACAGGCAACCTGGCCTGGGATGCCGGCGACGCTGCTGGAGCTTTTCCCAGGCTCAAACACACCCCACTGCCTTCCCTGCTGCTCACACACTCGATGGTTTAAACACATCTCATCGGGTAATGCTGTGGAGATTTAAAATAGGCGGAGCTACACAACTAGAATTGGGGTGAGCTGTGCATGAGAAGTAGAGTGGGTATCTACAACCACCCCCTGCAAGGCCCACCCACCCATCCATTTATGCATCCATCCATCTGCCCATCCATTTATCCATCTATCCATCCATCCGCCTATCCATTTATCCACCTACCCATTTATCCATCTATCTATCCACCCATCCATCCATCCATCCATCCATCCACCCATCCATCTATCCATCTGCCCATCCATTTATCCACCCACCCATTTATCCATCTATCCATCCATCCATACATCCACCCATCCATCCATCCACCCATGCATCTATCCATACATCCATCCATCCACATATCCATCCACCCACCCCTCCATTCATCCACCCATCCATCCACATATCCATCTATCCACCCACCCACCTACCCATTCATCTATGCACCCATCCATCCATCCATCTATCCACCCATCCACTGATCCACCCACCCATCCATCCATCTGGGGAGCCTTCTCAGCCCCTACTCCACCCCAGGCACCGTGTGAGGTGTGGGGAACACCCATGCGAGCCAGTTGCATCCTCCTGCAGGGCTGTATACCTTAATTGATTCACCTTACAAACAGGCATCTACAAACTAACTCTCAGGCCCTTGCCTTCGCCCCTGGCCCGCGCCGTCTGCACCGACGCACTCCGCTCCGACACACGTCCCCGACCCGGCTCACCACACACGCCGGGGAAGCTGCTTAAAAAGGCAGATTCCCAGGTCCCACCCAGACTTTCTGGCTCGTCAGGCAGAGGTGGGGCCCTGGCATCAGCATGACTTTCAGATGGGCCGGGATGAGGGCCACGCCCAAGTGTGTGGCTGCACATTCCGTGGATTTCTGCAGATGTGGCACATGGCATGATAACGACAGGAGAGCCAGACGGCTCCAGGTGCTTTCCAGGATGAATCCCTTCCACCCTCACAGCAGCCCTGCGGTGAGCACATTACTGGCAGTGCCACTGCAGAGCAGGAAACAGACACTCAGAGAGGCTGAGTAACCTGCCCTAGGACACACAGCAAGGAGACGGTGGAGGCTGTGGATCTCGTTGCCTTACAGCAGAGTCCATGGACTCTGATGTTTGCTCTTGGACAGATGGACAAGATGGATAAGATGGACTTGGGGATCCTGGCTACATCCCCAGAACAGAGGCCAGGCCCTGAGACTGACCCAAACGGGATTCCAAATGCTGACGGCTGGTGTGCAGCTTTTCAGGCAGCAGTCTCAGGACACAGGACAGTCGCTGCCCCTCAGCTCAGACGAAGACCAGCCCCACTGAGGATGGCACTGTGCCTTAGGAAGGGGCAGAACTGAGAAGTCATCTGTAGAAAATGCTACACAGAACAGAGCCTGGTTTACGGCTGTAACTCTTCACTCTGTTGCGGACTGAAGGTTTGTGCCTCCTTCAAAATTCATGGTGAAGCCCTGGACCCCAGTGTGACTGTATTTGAAAAAAAGAGCTTTTAAGGAGATAATTAAGATTAAACGAGGCCGTAAGGCAGCGCCCTGGTCCGGCGGGACCAGTGTCTTTGTAAGAAGAGATGTGTGCGCACCAGGAAAGACCACGTGAGTTCACAGCAAGCAGGCGGGTGTCTGCAAGCCCTTGGGCTGGGGTTTCTGGACTCCAGAACTGTGAGGCAATCAATTTCTGGTGCTTCAGCCCCCAGTCTGCGGCATTCTGTCACGGCAGCAGAGCTGACTAGTAGGACACTCCTGCCTGCCTACTGCTGGCCACTCCAGGAGCCCAGGGCCGCAGCAAGAACATCCCTATCCCCGCGAGAATCTGAGCCACGCCATCGCCCCCTCCCTCCAAGCCCCCGACCCATAGCGATGGCTGCACAAGGTGACTTTCTGGACAGAGGAGCTGCAGACACAACCTCCTGCAGTGGCAGGAGGGGCGGTGAGAATAAAAGGGCAGGGTCGGTACCCAGCATCACCGGTTGCCATGGTAACGCAAAGCAGGCCACCACCACTGCTGGGAGGGGGCGGGGAAGGCCTGGGTCCCGCAGCAAAGCCTAGGCCTGCATCCTCTCCCCGGAACCCAGGACCACAGAGGGACCCTCAGAACTCCGTTTGCAGGTGAGCCGGGGCCCGGAGGCTGGTATTTGAGACACGGAGCAGCGCTAAGGAACAACGCACACGCCTCACGGCAGCGTGGCTCCGGGTGTGTTCTAATAAAATGGCGCATAGGGAAGCGGAGGGAGGCGTGAGCCTGCCACGGTTGTTTAACAGAGTCATAACCATTAGCAGCAGGACCACGAGTCCTGCTATTTATTTTATGTTCCACGAGGGAACAGCGAGTAACTCCTTTGGAAGCCGGTTTTTGTTGCTTATTAATATTTTAGATTACAATTGTGCTAATAGAGTCATTTGCCCATATTTTTGAACGCTCTAAAGATAACAAAAACATTCTATTTTGGAAGAACCCACCACAGCTACGGTGATGTTTTGCAGAGGATGCACACGCCCTGCGGCTAACGGACTTCTGCTCAATCGCAGGATGCCACTGTCTCCTGCGCCGCGGCCCAACCACAGCTGCCCAGAGACCGGGGTGACGGCCCCCACCCCATGTCTCCTTGGGACGCTGCTCCTGCGCCTGGGAAAGCAGGTCACGGCAGTGCCCTTCTCGCATCTCCAAAGGGCCCAGACGCCTGGCCTCCCCGTGGAAGGCGCCCCTGTAACCGTGGTGTGCAGAGGCCCTGCCACTCCCTGCCTTCTGCAGGTCACGGGACCTGCTGTCCTTGGCATGCCGTCCTCCCTACACCGCCGACCCAGGCCCGGCCGGGCACACTTCCTAAGGGCACCCACCCTCTAGCCAGAGTGACTGGGTCCAGGGTGGACACATCCATGATCGGAGTCAGCCCAACCAGGGCTAATCTGCGCACTTTCGCTAAGCAGCCAGCAGGAGCCGTGGACTTGGACCCATGAGGACAGAAGCCCTGGGCCCGCCGGGGACCACCCCGAGAGGTGAGCTGCTGGGAGAATAAAGCCTCCTCGGAGAAATCAGGGACTAGAGCCGGAGACAGAGCTTCCTGGGGACATCCTCTGAAGCACCTGCGCCCAGCTATGCCTGAAGCCAATGGCCCTGGGCTTTTCAGTTATGTAAACTAATGCATTCCTTTTCTGGGGACAAGGGTTGGAGGGAGCCCTGGGGTTTTGTCACCTCCAATTAAAAGAGCAAAAATGACCAGAGCAGCCGGGAGCTGGTACGGGGCAGAGAGAGGCCAGGAGTTTAAGGTCAGGTCTCTACACCGGCTCTGCCACGACCCAGCTGTTCCACCCTGAGCAAACACCAGCCCAGACTTCCGCTCGGAAAAGCAGAGGCCTAAGCCCTGAATCAGGGTTTTCTCAAACTGGGGTCTAAACCCCAAGTCATCTCAGGGGCACCTCAAGTTTGCAGGAATCTTCTTATATTGGGTCCTTCTGTGTAGGCGATAAATTTTCAAGGACAAAACTGTTTTGCCCTGGTAATTTACATTTTCATAGACAGAACTTCAGTTTTATAATAGGGTGTTTGTTTTTTTTTTTTTTAACATGGGATTACTTCCCTCTTGAAAGTGACGGATGCATTGCTAACATAGGAGAGATTTTGAGCTAAGCAGTAACTACTGGTTCTCGCCCTCTCTGGGTGCCGTGTTGCGCTGGTTCTCCGTTTGTGGGCTCGAGGAATGATGGGTTCCTTTGGTCGGGTGACCCAGATTCGAGTCCTGAGGCAGCAACTCACAAGGCCCTGAGCCCCCGGACACGCCGTTTTGTCTCTCCGGGCCCTGCCTCCTTATGCTCAAAAGAGGAGCAATCGCAGGCAGTTCAGGATTGTTTAGAGGTTAGAGGAAAGACACGCGATTCTCGTCTGGCGCCGGCTGGCGTATCTGGGTCAGGATCATTGTCACAGCTTTTCGGGACGGGCCTCGCGCATGGATGAAGCCTTCAGAGCCCCCGTTCCCACCCCCAGCACGCACGTCTGAAGTCCCCCCACCCCGCCCAGGCACTCCTGAGAGCCTTCAAGTTAAGGACCTTGTCTGAAAAAGGGGTCACTGCTTGGCTATCCCCAAAGCAGCAGGACAGAGTTTTCCAAACATAGCCATCCCTATACATTCGTTTCTAAAAGCAGCTCTTTAAATGGCCGTTCTAAATGGGAAACCAGCATCCCCGGCATGGACCGGGGGGGGGGGGGGGGGAGCCCTCCCATGAAATGCGGCAGGCATGGGGCGACAGGATCACAGCCAAGCTGGCACCGCTGTCTGCAGGCGGCGCCAGGCCAGGCCTTCTGCGTCCGAGTTATAAAGAGGATTAGTAGCGGCGGCCACCAGAGCTGCTTGGACGAGTCCCCACCCTCCCCCACCCCCGGGAAAGGACCAGCCACGGTCCGGGAACAGATGTTTGCAGACGTGTATCGCCAACAAAGGGCTTGCTTCTGGGTGTACAAGGAGTGAACACACATCAACATAGACCAGATCCCACACCCCCTTAAAGAAAAAGACAAAAGACCCGGATGGAGCCTGGTAAAAGAGGACACTCAAATAAAGGGCCACCGAACCCACAGAAAGGTGCTCAGCCTCACGGGCAGCAAGGGAAGCACAAACCGAAATCATGTCATGGCGCACGCTGGGCCAGCTGCGGGAGGGTGTCACAATGAATGCTGGTGAGATATGGGGACCCCTACTGCTACAGGCTGTGTCCCCCAAAATTCACCGACTCCCCCTGCCTAATGTCATACTATCAGGAGGTACGGCTGTCGGGAGGTGACTAGGGTTAGATGAGGTCACGAGGGTGAGGCCCCCACAGTGGAGTTAGTGTCCTTATAAGGGGAGACACCCAAGCGAGCCCCCTCTCGCGGTGTCTCTCTGCCACACGAGGACACAGTGGGAAGGTGGCCGTCCACAAGCCAGGAAGGGAGGCCTCACCAGGACCCGACCACGCTGGCACCTTGATCTTGGACTTTCCAGCCTCCAGAACCGTTGTGGAAGCCCCTGGGTCTCTGGTATTTCGCACAGCAGCCTGGGCCGACAAAGACACCTCCTTGGGATGTGCCCCCGGCTCTCAGTCGCTCCTGGGGTGCGAGCAACAAAGGTGCACACGCGTGTACAGCCGGGCAGGAGCGCAGGGACGTCTGTGGCACGCTGCCCGTGACAGCGTCAGGCTGGAGGCGACCCAGGCTGCCGCCCACGGCAGGACAGACGAACGGAACCCAAATGCACGACCTGACAGCGAAACTGGGTGACCCAGATCCGTTCTCACAGCCTGGAAAGAAACCGGGCGCGGCACAACGCACACGCCCGGCTTGTTTATGTATGTCTCGAGAGCGGGCAAAACCCAGCCGCCCTGTGCAGGGAGCCACAGAGCGACTGGCAGAAACGGGGGACATGGGGGTGATGAGCCAGGAGGTCTGCTTCACGGCCGTGCGCCGAGTGACACGTTTGAGCATTGTGAACTTGCCTGGAGGTTTGTTACATTTTACACCAAAACAAAAGTCACGCAAGCACCAAATGGAATCCTCTGATCTACTGGGAGGGCTCGGAGAGGAGCAAAGGGGAACTGCTGCCAGGTCATCTCCCGGACGCCCAGCCCGGGCACCTGCAACTCGCTTCTTGGAAATCAGCTTACCGCCACGCCCAGCCCAGCAGAGCACGGAGCTGAAAGCGCCAGGGTGGGGGGCGGTGGGGGCAGGCTGGGAGTGGGCACGGGCGGCTGCCCGAACATGCCCGCGCAGCTGGGGGCAAAGCCCAGACGCTTCAGGGGCTGCAAGAGGAAGACGGGCACCTGTTTGCCTGGGCGGGGGCTCACGTGGCACAAGGACGGGGGCCCCCGAAGAACACCCAGAAACTCCGAGTTCTATTCGGCGTTTGCCGCTGACCCGCTGAGTGGTGTCCCTGTGCGTCCCCGTCCTCCTCCGTGAAGTGGCTGGAGAGCACAGTCCGCTCCCGTGGGAGGAGTGGGCGGGGTCCAGGGAGACGCTGGATGGGAGAGTTGGGGCTTTCTGGGCTTCTCCCTCTCGGTCAAAGTCGGAGCCTCTGCCCAGAGTCTGCAGTGCCGGGGCGAAGGCACACGACAGCCAGCCCTGTGTCCAACGGGTCTTGGCCCTTTGGCAGCAGCTGTCCTGCCTCCCCTGCGAGTGCTCCTTCTGCAGCTGACCTGTCACAGCCACGGACACGAGGAGCCACGTGCAGCTCTTCGGTTCCAGGGTCCAAGCACATGCGGTGCCCCCCCACCAGGGCTGCACTCAGGTGGTCTGCGGGTTTTCACGGGATGTCCCGGGGCCTGTGTGCCCGAGGGCCCCCGTGCTCACAGCTGCCCGGCCAGACCACATCTCTGCGCAGCCCCTGGCCTTCCAGGGGGACCCAGACCATGGATCTGACGGGCATGGCAGGGAGGGGGCAGGGGACATGTACTCTGGGGGTGCCTGGGCCCCCTCCTGCCCCACGTCCACACACATCATCTCACCTGTAACACTGCGGAGGCCCAAGGCTACTGAAGTGCTAGGGTGAACGAGGGGGAGGGGACCTCAGTCATCAGAGCAAACCTCGGCTTTAAACCCATGTGCCCCAAACGTCCCCTAGAGTTCACCTGTCCAGGGTGGTGTCCCCCCCCCCTCCCTGTTCTCTCCCTAAACGTCTCTCTCTCTCTTTTCCCACCCGCTGGCTCTGGCCCCTAGAACCCACCAACCTCCCCTGTCCATTCGGCAGGATGAAAACAGCCCCTGGCTCATGGCGAGTTCTGTCCCCCAATGAACCTCTGCCCCCCCAGTCTCTGTAGCGCTCCCCAGGGCCGGGCGCGGGCCTGCCAGGGGGGTTGCTGGGGGTCTCTGGAGGGTGTCCCTGGGCCCAGAGGGGCCTTCAGAGACCACAGCCGGGCTCCAGAAGGCAGTCCTGGGGGCTCAGGGGAGTCCAGGTGGCTCAAGATCCCGTTTCACACGCAAAGGGGTGGGCTCACATGGGTCTGGTCACAGGGGCACACTGTGACAAGCTGCAGATGCAACAGCGGCCTCGGCACTGCCCACCCAGGGCGCCCAGCGACTGGAACCAGAGCCGAGCTTGACTTCATGTGCAAGGGCTGAGGGACTGGGTATGTGAACACCCCACCCGCTTCAGGGACCGAGCGGTTTCGAGCAGGGGCACGAAGAGGAGGGGCCTCGCTGGCAGCCGAGGGCTGGCACCCTGGGCACCCCCATGGGCTGGTGTCCCCACCTGCCGTGTGAAGAGGGCCGGGGACCAGACCTCTAGCCGTGCAGGGCCCCAGGCCACAGCCCGAGCCTCCTGCAGGGCAAAGGGGCCACGCGGTGCTCGCAGCCACGAGGAGGTCGGGCGGCAGGATGGCGAACACCAGAGAAACCTCCAAGTGGGGAACGTAACTGGTAGGAAGACGTGCGGCTTGCTGGGGCCAAGAGCCACGTGGCCCAGTCTCCACCTCCCTGTCTGTTCTTGGCTCCACCTGGCGGTCTCTGGCCTGGCGAGGTGGGGCTGGGCAGTCCGCTAGGTCAAGAGCCCCAGTGCGGGCAGTGGGCGGGCAGGGGCTGGGGGTGGGCAAAGCGGGGAAACCAGTGACTGGGCACCGCCTCTCACAGTGCCCTCCCACGCCAAGGAGCCCGGACAGTGCCGCCACTCCCAGGGCCACCATCGGACACCCATCCGGCAACAGTGTCGGTGACACACCCTGGGCCGTGCACGGAGTTTTACACTTTTGCTTTCTTGCATGGAGTTTTACACTTTTGCTTTCTTCCCAATGAGCTCTCACGGTGACCCCGTGGGACACCTTCATCTGGAATTGCTGCAAAACTAATTTACAGATGAGAAAATTGAGACAATCGAAGTAAAATGATTTTTCTCGAGAGCACCCAGTGCCGTCGATTCTATGCCAAGAGGAGAATTTGAGGAACGAAGTGCAGTTGCAGGGACTGGAAGGCGCGGTTCGGCAGGTAGCTAGCAAGGAAGGGAAGCTGCAGGGGGCCGGGGTGAGTAAGAACACGCAGCCTATGGCCAGGCCGGTCGGGCTTACCACGCTGCAGTGTCAGACGTGATTAGAGTCATTCCTTTGTCATCTCCCCAAAACCCACCACCACCACCGGCATCACCACTATCACCACTGCTACCACCATCATCAGCTTCGTTGCCACGGCCACCAGCTTGACCACCATCACCGATGCCACTTACAACAGCATCGTCATCAGCGTCACCACCGTGAACAGCACCACCATGGCCACCACCGCCGCCAGCGTCACCACTGCTGGCGTCAACACCACCATCATCAGCATCGTTGCCATGGCCACCAGCTTCACCACCATCACTGATGCCACTTACAACAGCTTTGTCATCAGCGTCACCACCGTGAACAGCACCACCATGGCCACCACCACTGCCAGCGTCACCACTGTTGGCGTCAACACCACCATCATCAGCATCGTTGCCACGGCCACCAGCTTGACCACCATCACCGATGCCACTTACAACAGCATCGTCATCAGCGTCACCACCGTGAACAGCACCACCATGGCCACCACCACCGCCAGTGTCACCACTGTTGGTATCAACACCACCACCATCAGCATCGTTGCCATGGCCACCAGCTTCACCACCACTGTCACCGACATCACTAACAGTGGCATCATCACACCATTACCTCCGTGACTAGTGTGATTACGGCCGCCACCATCAGCAGGACCCCTACCAGCATCACCACCCCTGATCCCCAACTCCAACACCACCAAATCCCAGCACCCCGGACGCGGGCTGACGCCCTGGAGCCACCCCAGCCCAGTGGAGGAAGGGAACGGACCCTCAGCTCAGACGTATCTATGTTTGGGTCCCAGCTCGGCCACCCATGAAACGTGCTTCTCCGAGCAAGTCACTCACCATCTCTGACCGTCATCGCTATAGCGGGCAAACATCCCCCGTCCCCTCCTCCCAAGCTCGCGTGAAGGTCACACGAGTTATCTAAAAACCAAAGGTCAGAGGTCAGGGGACGTGACTGCAGGGACAAGGTTTGCCCTGAGAAGGCCGGAACGACAACGTCACATGCGTGCAGCACGGGTGTGGGCTGAGCCAGCAGGGGCTCCATACGGCTTGCCAGCGAGGATGGGCGGATCTTAGAACTGGACCTGGTGTTGAAGAGCAAGTCGTGGCCGCCAAGGGGACAGGCGCCCAGCCTGGGGCGGGTGTGGCTGAGGTGTTCCCTCCTCACTATCCCCTCTTATCTATGGCCACGGACAAGGAAGCTCAAAGGACAGCATCACTAGTCACTCGTGAACACAGTGGCCCCTTCTTAGCTGTGGCTTTGCTTTCCACGGTTTCAGTTACCTTGGTCAACCATGGTCCGAAAATATTAAATGGAATAGTCCAGCAAAAAACACTTCAGAAGTGTTCAACCGTGTGCCATTCCGAGTAGGGTGGACTTTTGCACCCTCCTGCTCCATCCCCCTGGGACATCTCTGTGCGTCGGTCCAGCACATACGTGCTGTCTACACCACCTGCCGTCAGTCGCTTAGCAGCGGGCTCGGTTATGAGACTGAAGAGCTCAGTGCATGCCGTGGGGGGTTCGGTCCCACCAGCCGGTTCAGGCATCTGCCGGGGGTCTAAGAACATGTTCCCCAGGGATGACAGGGGACCGCGGCAGTCACAAAACATTCAGCAAAACCACAGGTCACCATCATTTTCCCATTCAGCCCTGGCTGGATTTGGGGACAGGGCTTTTCAACTCCAAGTGGCTGCTGGAGCCCCCGACAAGGCCATTCAGGGGTGTCCTACGGGGGACAGGAAGGGGCAGCTTGAGAGCTGCAGGGAAGCCGTGTGTGTGCTCA
This sequence comes from Microcebus murinus, assembly GCF_040939455.1. Taxonomy (NCBI): domain Eukaryota; kingdom Metazoa; phylum Chordata; class Mammalia; order Primates; family Cheirogaleidae; genus Microcebus; species Microcebus murinus. The sequence continues at coordinate 10,431,053 of NC_134107.1, forward strand.
GCACTCATGCGGGACTCCTGGGGGAGGAGCGAGCCCGCCAGAAATGCGCAGGGTCTGAGGGAGACCAAGAACGGACACCGTCAGCCCGCGAGTCTCGGTGCTCGGGCAGTCGGGGGACATTGCTCAGCGTAAATGGGAACGTTCCTGGAGAGCGGCCACCACTCTGGCAAATTAGGGAGTGGCTGGAAAGGGGGGTCCCCGGTAGGGATCCCAAACGGGAACAGCCTGTGGGAAGAGGGAATCGGGAATCTGGGGGGAGGGGTCGGCTCGCGTCCCAGCCTGGACTCATGTGACATGCGTCGCCTCCCTGACCGACACGGATCACGACGGAGGCCGGGGTGAGGCAGTCTCTCTCCTCTCTCCCTGGGGCTCCACGGAAAAGCAGCCAGGACACATCACCCACCACGCCTCCCGTCAGTGCCCTCTCTGATCTAGACCTCGTCCTTGGGGATAGCTTCTAGAAACTTCAGAGAGCCACGGGGACCGGTTCTTACACACAGCCCTGCCTCATCTTCCTGACAGTCAAGGGAGGGACGGCTAATACTACACACACACACCCGTGACCCAGTCAGGAACCCTCACCGGGGACCCAGCTGGAACATTCTAGAAGCCACTGCACAGGGAATCCCCTACCCCCCGTCACTTCCTTGGTGGTCACTGCTGCCGCTGGAGGATCCTGACCCCCGCGGGCCCTGGCGGTGTCTACGGCTCACAGCACTGCGCGTCACGCCGGGCGTTAGGGACGTGGCGTCTCGCTCCCAGGTCCGAGCTGCCCGGCCGCGAGGCCGTCACTCCTCCCTCGGCAGCTCCCGGGTGACCAGATCTGCCATCTCTGGGGGTCGGGGATACTACGGGATATTTTATCTTTGTTTCTCAGTGGAGATCCACCCTCAGGGCATCCCCGATTTCAGTTCCGTTTGCAGAACTCCAAGGAGAAAGGATCAATCCATCACCCTGAATGCTCACACGGGGAGAGCAGCGGCTTGGGAGACGGAGGAAGGGGCCTACGGTCGCCGGCGGGGCAGAAGTGACCCTCCTGTCGGGGCCAGCGTCACGGGGCAGCCTTGCCGGCTGCAGCACCCTGCCACTCAGCCGGCGCCGATCCAGGTTTGGCTGGAACGTACTTTGTAGACGCGGCTGACACTGGCAATCCATCGACCTTAAGTAAATATCTTCCTCAATAACGTACACAGGCGTTTTTCAATCAGTTAAAAGGCCTCAAGGGCAAAACCGAGGTCTCACTGGGGAGAAGACTCTGCCCCGAGACTGCCGCGCGAGCAGCTGCCCGAGAGCCCCAGCTGCCCTGCCCTGCGGGGTCACACCTGCCCACGGTCGTGTGAGCCAGTTCCTCGAAACGAACCTCCTAACATGCACGCTGCCTCCGTGTCGATGTCGGCACCTGTGTCCCACCAGTTCTCCGCAGAAGCCTGCCTCACGCCGCCACAAGACCTGGCTCCCGGCCGGGGACCTCGCGGCCCAGCGTCTGCAGCGTGCAGGCCACGTGGCCTGTCCTCCACAGGCCGTGACGTGTGTCTCCTCTGTGCCCAGCCTTACACGACAGGGCGGGGGTTCTTCCGGCTCTCTCTCTGCACCTGCCGGCGGGAGGCAGAGGACCCTAAGACCCCTGGGGCTGACGGGGCCACTCCGTGGAAGGGCCTGGACGCCTCGGTGACAGAGTGGACAAAAGCCTGCGGACCAGGGAGAGCACGCTGGTGGCTGCCCGGCAGGAAAGGAACGTGCGCTGCAGTAAGCTGCCAAGGTCGAGGGCTTATTTGTTACAGCAACGGACCTCACGCTACCAACGCACATGCGTGGGCAGTTGCGGAGTCCAGACAAAAGCAGCACCGCCTGGTCTCCTTTCTGCAAGCACAGTGGACCGTCCGACACGAACTCCGTCCTGGAGAGGCACCAGGCAGGAGCCAGAACAGCAAGGTGCCGTCCCTGCCCTCAAGTGGCCTGCACTCTGGCAGGCCGGGGTGGCCGGGGGACATGCTCGTCATCAACCAGCAGTCTCCCAGAGCGCCGCCCCCCGCCAGCACTCCTCACGTGCACAGCACACGGCCGGCGTGGCGCTGTGCCGTCAGGCCTCCAGGCTGGTGCACGCAGAGAGGTGAGATCGTGTTAACTGGGGCACACCTGTCTCTCATGCACAGTCAAAACAAAAGCCACAGTCACAACCTGCCCCCGACTTTTCACACGCATCCTCTGGAGCCTGCACGTTCCGGAGGCAGAAGCCCACTGAGCGCTGCTGCTGGCGTGTGGGGGAGCCCGCCGGAGGCTGCGGAGCTGAGAAGCCTGGATTTGTCTCTGCTCCTCTGCAGCTCCGGGCGGACACACGTGAGGGCCAAGCCGTGGCGGTCAGCCTCCAGGACCGCCGCCCCGGTCACCCCGTGCAGGAGGCTGCTACAGGGCAAAGCTCGGGGTGTGGGGAGTCACGAAGAATGAGTCACAGTCCCAGCCTGGAGACTCCCTGTCTGGGTGCTCCTGGGGGCTGAGACGGGGGTGCTCGTGTGCCCAACGGGGGTGAAAATCCCTGTTCTGCCTGCTCCCCACAGTCGGGTGAGACAGCGCGCGGGAAGCCCGCTGGAAACAGTGAAGCCCCAAACGCACACCGTCCGAAGAAGTCAGAACTAAGGTTCAGGTCAGTAAGCACATTATACATTAGAGGCGTAACTACCAAACTGTCGTGGAACTGAGCCAAACCTGCATCATGTTTTAAAAGAGGGTCTTACTCTGTCGCTCGGGCTGAAATATAGTGGAAGGATCACAGCTCACTGCAGCCTCCAATGCCTGGGCTCAAATGATCCTCCCGTCTCAGCCTCCTGAGTAGCCGGGACTACAGGCACATCACCATGACCAGCTATTTTTAGTTTTTTGTTTTTTTTTTAGAGATGGGGTCTCGCTATGTTTTCCAGGCTGGTCTTTAACTTCTGTCCTCAAGTGATCCTTCAGCCTTGGCCTCCCAAACTACGGGGATTATAGGCGTGAGCCACCACGTCCAGCCTGAACTTGTATCACTGAATCAACCAATCCACCAGGGTCACCATCTGACTCTGCTGTTAGTTATCCCCTGTCTAATGACCGTCACCAGGTGACAAGGACTCAGTTGGCCCCATTCACAAGCATCAACTGCCCGAGCAGCCACTTCTTCACTGTGTTGCTCATTCCTTGAATCATGGACGTATTTCATTTAATGTCCATGAATGGGATTTACCAACTAAATATTCACTCCACAATAAAACGGTGGTGCCACACACCACAGAAACACACACACAGAAACAACTTCCGAGGGCTCAAACAAGGCTGTGTAGAAAAGAGCTTGCTAATTGAAAACATTTAAAAAATATTTTGTACCATCTTACCTATTCCATGTGTATTCAAGGTCTGCTAATTTCAACATCCAAAAAAGCTACAAAAAGCACTAGCGTGAAAGAAAAAAAATGTCCATTTTTTTGGATCTTAAACGAAGTGGACTTCATTTAAGATCTAAAAACCCTTTTACTCATTAAAGACATACAGTGCACCCTTGAAAGACATGTGTTTGAACTGTGCAGGTGCACGTATATTCAGATTTTTTTTCAACCAAATGCAGGCTGACAATACAGTATCCGCAGGATATAAAACCCGCATGTACAGAGAGCTGATTCTGTTTACACCGGTTCTACAGGGCTGACTGCGGGACTTGAGTATGTGCAGATTTCAGCATTTGGGGGGCAGGTGGGGGTTGCAGTCCTGGAACCGACGCACAATAGGTAGAAAATGAAAAGGCAAGTCACAGACTGGGAAAAATATTTGCAACACATATCTGACAAAGTACTTATAAGCGGACTATCTAAAGAACTCTTACAAATCAGTAAGGGAAAGATAAACATCCCAGTTAAATATAGACAAAAACTGAAAGAACCTAAACATATAGCAAATAAGCATATAAAAAGTGTTCAATAACACTAGTCACCAGAAAAATGCAAATTATTCCCACAATAAGATGCCACTTCAAACCCATTAGGATGGCTGTAATTAAAGAGGCTGATGTTATTAAATGTCGATGAGAAAAGGGAGCAACTGGAACTCTCCTATGCTGCTGGCAAGAGCATGAAATGGGACGGCCGTTTGGAGACCCGTGTGGCACTTTTTCATAAAACTAAACACACTCTTCCCATGTGACCCAGCAGTTTTCCACCTGGAGAAATGGAAACTACGTCCGCAGAGAATCGTACAAAACCTTCCCTGCCCCTTTGTTTGTATTAGCAATCCACACGCCCATCGTCCGGAGAACGGGCAAGCTGCGGTATAAACGGGGAACCGGAAGTGTTCTCAGCAATGCAAATTCACAAACTACTGGTGCCCGCAGTAAAACAGCCGACAGCACAGGAGTTAGGTTGGGTGAAAGAAGTCAGGCCCAGGAGAACAAGCTGTGGGGTCCCATCTAGGTGAAATCCAACAACAGGCAAAGCTGATCTATGGTGACAACAATCAGAATCGTGCCTGCCTCTGGCTGGGAGGCAGCCTGAGAGAACTTCCCGGGGTGAGGAAAATGTTTTGTATAGCTCAACTGCATTGGAGACACAGGCGTGTACATTTGTCAAAATGGATTATTCTTGTAATCTGTGCATTCTACTGTATGTGGATCGTACATCTATAAAAGATGTTAATAAAAAAGGTGGTGTTAAGTCATAATCTTAGAAAGCCCAGGGTGAATAGGAACCGCTCTGGAGCCCTCCCTACCCTCCTGTCTCTTTGTGCTGTTCTCCGGGGGGGGGGACCTGGCTCCCCCCAGGGTGCAGGGAAGCCTTCCCCATCTGACTCACGGCCTCCGAGTGACAGTAGAGTTATTATGTTCATTTTCTCACCGTCTGTGTTAGGCAGAAGGATGGCTCCCCACAAAGATACCCACGTCCTAATCCCCCGAACCTGTGGACATGTCACCTAGACACAAAAGGAGATCAAGGCTGCCAATCAGTTGACCTGTCCTGGATGAGTCAGGTGGGGCTAACCGCACAGTGGAAAAGGAGGAGGAAGAAGGGACAGGCAGAGAGACACACGAAAGAAAGACGAAGGGGCCACGTACCAAGGACCACTATAGCCCCAGGAAGCTGGAAAACACAGAAAAATGGATTTTCCCTTAGAGATTCCAGAAAGGAACACAGCCCTGTGGACACCCAACATCAGCCACGGTGACAGCCACGCCTGCATCGCCCAGGTGGAGAATCTGCTTTATCGCGGATGCTGCCCTGCAGAGCAGAGCGTGGGCAGGAGCAAGAACACCCTTCTAGGAATCTCTGCTCCACCACGATGACTTCTTCCCACAACAAACACAAGCCACCACCCCTCTGGAAGCTCCTTCCACAGGACGTGCCCCAGCCTGGCAGGCTCCACCTGGTCCACCTGCCCCGTGCAGGCACAGAATCAGTGGGGCCGTGGGGCAACGCTGGCAGGTGGGCAGGAAGAGCCCACGACAGAGAGGAGGCGGCAGGCTGCTCCAAGTGGCCCGCCTTTTCCTGCCCGCTCTCCGGGGAGCTGCTCTTCTCCAGGGGATGGAGACGGCAGGAAGACCCCAAGGCTTCCAGATCCAGGCGTGGCAGGACCCGCAACACCACGAAAGAGTGGAGGGCGGGGCGGTCCAGCGCAGCTCTGAAATAGTGCTGGGGCGGGGGAGGTGCAGGGCCAGCTCAGGAAGAGGAGGGCCGGCTTTCCCTCCGGGTCAGGAGGGCCACAGGACAGTGCGTCAGGCGACCAGGGGTGGAGGGCTGAGCTCACAGGCTTTGCCCTTCACAGAGAAGAGGGGCTGGGCAGGCCGCTCCCAGGAGAGGGCGGGTGGGCACTGGCAGGGCCAGGAGGTCCAGTCTGCATGGGGGGGCTCAGTGTTTTTAGCTTCACACCCAGAGAAACATGTTCACACTCCTTGCTGACCATCGACCCACCCAGGCAGAGCACGTCCCAGTGTCCCTTGCAAGGTTGAGTTTGGGACATGTCCTACCTCCGTACCCCTACAGTACCATCTGCAGTCTGAGCCTGGGCAGGGAGCAGGTGAGGAGCTGCAAGAGTACACCCCCCCTGCCCAAATTCAAGTCAAGAGCTCAGACAGAAAACCTGTCGAGCCCCGTGACAAAGACTGCAAAGCCAGCCAGGTCCACGGAGACCCAGTGGACTGGGAGACAGCGCCAGGCTTTGCAGAGCAGATGATCGGGGGCAGGGGGCTACCTGGTGAGCACCTAGACTGAGAACCTCAAAAACGGGGCAAAAGACACATCTGAGCAGAGCTCAGAGGCCACAGGGTCTGCCCAAGGACACACGGCAAGGTCAGTGACCACAGCGTGCATGTGGCTGCTTCCGACACGTGCACGGCGAGCCTGGGATTCTACAAAAAGCCAGAAACCGCTCACACACACGTGCACCGATTTCTTCTCACAAGACAGGGCTTCGCTTTTCCCCGACTCTCACATGCATATTTTTTTTTCCTCGGTAACCGCTTTACATAAGTGGTCTCCTCTTAACATTTTAATCAATGCAATCTTTTGGCAATCAATTTAAAAGTGATTTTCAGCAAGCGCTATATCTGGAAGTTCTCAGAGAGATGCTGGGACGGCTTCCCGCCTCGAAACACCCAAGTCTTTCGAGCAGTTTTCACGGGGGCGTTCAAGGTGCGGCTCCCGGGGAGGCACGGGAGGTTCTCGCCTGCAAGTGGGGAGCTGCCTGTTTTACGACATTGCCACAAGAGATCGGAAAAGAAGTTCAACCAACCCCCTCCCAAGCCTCTCCCTGACGGCTGGAACACACGGGCCAAGTTTTCTGGGACGTGCGCAGAGCAGCCTTTTCACTGAAAGCTTCCACACCATCTTGTACGGCGTTTCTGGCTGGGGCGGAGCCCAGGGGAATGGAATCTGCCTCCAAAGATCTGGAGCAACCCTGGGTCTGCGGCACAGCCCCCCACCACGGCGCGGCGGCCGTGTCCTGCCACAGGCGCTGGCGTCGCGGACGGCGCCGGCGCAGCAAGGGTGGGCCAGCAACGCGGCGCCCGCCTTACCTGCCTGGCCGTCCCGGGGCCTGCACTGGACTTCCTCCACGCACTCGGCCGGGAACCACCCGGTGTGGCCGCGGGCGCTGCCTTCCCAGAAGCCGCCTTCGCCGATGCTCAGCACTAGAGCGACAGAAAGGGAGAGGAGTTAGTGGGGGCCGGGGGTGGGGGGAAGGGGCGAGCAGCGCAAGGGGGGTCGGGCAGAGGCAGGAGTGCCAGCGTCTCCTTGGCCAAGCCCCGCCCTCTGACCACGCCTCCTTCAGCCAAGGAGGAGGAGGAGGAGGAGGAGGAGGAGGGGCCCTGGCAGAGCGTCCCCTCCAGCCCACAGGTGTCCCTCGCCCGTTAGGTGACGGGAAGAGAACGAAGCACTGACGTCCTCGTGGCCATGCACGTCCCACGCCTCGTGCCAGAGCATTGAGGTCTGCGGCCGCCATGTGGCATCTCTGGGTGTCCCACGTGGGACAGGACAGGGGTGACTGGCTGTCCCCACCACCATTGACTCCGGATATAAACGTGGGGCCACCTCAAAGGGGAGAGGAGACGACGAGGTCACGCCTGCCCCGAGAGCCTGGGGAGGGCCGGGGCAGAAGAGCCAGGGAGAATAGCCGCCGTCCCGCTCGGTCTGGGTCCTGGAACCCAGCTTGAAGAACGAGATCCCAGCGAAAGGCAGAGAAGCAGCCGCGCGATACTGTCTTGACTCCAAACGGAAAGGGCTGATTGACAGGCTCGTTTGGAAGTCCTGGCCCACCGTCGTGCCATGCCGGCTTCATAGTTACGTGGTTGCTGGCAAGGATGGGGGATTTCTTTCCAATTTGTGGTTGAAACAAACCAATCTGCTTAGACAGCAAGGATGGCTGTGTCCTAGCAACCTGTCCTGGAGGACCCTCGTGCACAGCTGGGCAGGTGCGGCCACCCCAGCCTGCAGGGTGGGGGGCTGGCGAGACCAGGAAGAACCATCCCCCCAGCCCGGCGCCACCGTGGTAATGTCAGCTGGAAGCACAAAGCGTATCTGCTCTCACGCTCGGCTGCTGAGCAGGGGTGGGAAACCCAAGCCCAAAGACACCGGGGGTGGGGGAATGTCACCAGGACCCTTCACAATGCCCCCTCGCCCCACTGTGACAAACACTTTGGCCGTAACGGCAGAGCTTGTGGTGGCAATGCAGGAAAAGGGGGATCTTTCTATGTTGGGACTCTGGTGCTGGGGACCCCCCCTCGTACCCTTGGCCCCCCAGATGTGCAATGGAGAATCAATATAATCTCTCCAAGCTCCACGTTCCTCTAAATTACTCCAGATCTGCGGGCACCACTGCGCAAAGAGGGATCAGGGCACCGAAAGTGTTTTCCTCTAGCCTCTTTTTAACCTCAGAGGCCAGATAAAGAACCACTCAGCCCACGACTTTGAAAGTTAATGGAACTGAAAATCCTGGCTTTGTAAGTTCTTGCCTAATAATCCAAAGAAACGACCTTACTGAAATAGACAAGCAGCATCCCAGGTGACCAGGATAATCGTAACCGCCTGAAGCCATTTCCTCCCCAAATCACTGCTGCACCCTGAGGCTCCACTCGGCCTGGCTGCCCAGCACGAAGTCCCAGCAGAGTCCTGAGTCTGAGAGGGTCATCGGAGCACAGCCTGGGGCCACGATGGGGGGTCGGGGACCCGCCCCTGGGCCGTATGAGCTAGTACCCACGTACAGACACGCCCTCCTATTGCCCAGGCTGCGGGCAGGTCATTCTGCTGTTTTACAAGGGTGGGGAGAAGGGACCGAGCAGGTAGAGATTAAAATCTTCTTCGGTGGAAGCTCTGCCACACCTTATCTATGTGACACTTGGGGCAGCTTCTTAATCGCTCTGTGCCTCGGTTTCCTCATTTGTCAGATGTTAGCTCACAGCATTGCTATGTGTAGAACAGGCACATTAGCCAGAATGGGAAGAGGACTGCATCACCCCTGCTCGCTTCCTCCCAACTCCCTCCCCGGGAGAACAATGCACTCTAGCTCCATGTTTAACCTCTACCCAGCACAGGCTCCTGGGCGTGTTCCTGCCGTCAGGAGACCAACAGCAGACGTGAAAGGCTGCTTACAGTGGCGTGAGAGCACGAGAGATTCACGCAACAGAGCAGAGGGGACGCCCTGAAAAGAGTTGTTACCTTCGGGGACATGGGGGAAGAGAAAACAGGATCTGTGCTGAGACCAGATGCAGGACCGGGGATGTGGAGGCCAGGGGCCACTCCTGGGTGTCTGGCTGTGCAAATGGCAGCTGGTGTCCTCTTTGGAGACGGGGAGGAAGAACGTGGGGGTGGGGAGAGGACGTGGAGGCAGGACTCTGGGGTCCCCTTCTGAGCATCCTGTGCCTCCAGCAGGCAGCATTTCACAGGCTCATCTGCTCCTAAGTAGCCACGCGTGAGTCCTGCACACACATGTGCTGGGCCCTGGGGCGCACATCTGGGCTCTCACACTCGCGTTTTTGCCTGCAGGGCAGGTTTCAAATGCTTCCCTGATGGGAACACCTGCATGCAGGTAGGAAGGGCTGCTCCTTACACGGAGAAGACGGAGCTAGGTGTGGCTCCTATTGAAAAGTGAAAGCTTGGCACCCGTGCACCGAGAGGTGCAGGACAAGAGGCGTCCTCTCCATGGTGTGGAACAAGGAAGAGCTCCGGACCGGGAGGCGAGAGACTTGGGTCCACCGCCAGGATGCTGAGGGACCTGGGGCGGGGTCCCCCACTCTCTCTGTGGCCTCACCTTCTCCTTGGGCAGCACAAGAGAGCCAGGCCAGGAGGATTCTGGAATTCCACCTTCCCCACTGCAACCCCCTCGGGCTTCAGATGCACCAGAGAGGGCTCTGTCCCCGGCCCCCAGATGAGCAGGGGAGCAAGGACCCGCAGGACTGGCTCTACCGCAAAGGAGCAGGCGAGGATTGTCCCAGCCAAGCCCGGGGGGCAGAGGCAGGCTGAGAAGCAAGGCGGGGGCAGGGCAATGACTGAAATGGGTCTCAAGAGGCTGAGGAAGCTCCAGGAGAAGAGGCAGGTGCTCCGAAGGGCAGGACAGAGAATGGGGTGAAAGCACCATGCCCAAAGCATTGCCACTGGGGGGGGGGGGGCACGTACAGCATGGTCTGGGGCCCCCATGAACCTTGCAGGAAGTGAGGACCGTCCCCAACGCTATGTCCATTCCAGCATAGACGATGCCACTCCCCGACAAAGACACACAAGTTCGCTTGCAAACTGGAAATCAACACTAACCCCCTGCACTGGATCAGCCGGGGCAGAGGCCACTGCCCGGCACCCTGCTGTGCTCCGCCTCCTCCTCCCACAACAGGAGTGAGACCCAGTGTTGGCCACAAGGGGTCCACGCCAGCCCACCCCGCCTGGACATGGAAACCAGCCAGGCCCCTGAGGAGCTGGGAGGACCTGACACCCACCCTTTCCCCTGCCCTGCACCACACTTCCTTGTTTGGAATGCAGCCCTGGGCCGTCTTCAATTTCAAGCCACGCAGGGCTTTCTGTATGTCTGTGGTCTTCAGTTTAAACGCGGCCAGGACTTACGTGGGCCGGGGCTCGGTGGCCGGCGGGGGGCGGACGCCTGCAGGAGCAGCCTGGGGAGGCTCCTGAATGCCTGCTGCCCTGCCTCCTCCCGGGCCACCCTTGCTCTCGCTCTGTCCCCTCCTGCCAGGCTCGGCGACCCCAGGGGCGCCACCACACCCAAGTCCCAAGTACTGAGAGCATGCAGGTCTCCCCTGGGCTTCAACTGTGCCGAGCCCTGGCATAGCAAATGCTCCCCAAACTGAGCATGTCCTCTTGGGAATGGAAGATGGCCTTGCTGGCCACCCCCGGCGGCCCAGAGCCACCTTGCCCCACTGCCCCCCTTTATACCCAGACAACCCACCAGGGAGTTCTCCAGATGCCGACCCTGCTTCCATGCCCCTCCTGCCCGGGTGATGAGGCAAGCCCCCCGCCCCCCATCAACCTGCCTCTAAGTCCCCCCAAGGCTGGGCTCTCGACTGAAGAGGTGCCCAGAGGGGAGGGGGCTTTCTGCGGCACACACAGCACCTGGTGTCCACGGCTGTGGGCCTGCGGCTGAGTGTCCCCAGCTCTCAGGAATGTCCTCACCTCAGGGAATGGTCCTCCAGCCCCCCAATTGGCCCCCTCACCTCCCCAGCCAGGCCGGCGGGGCGGGGCACGCTCTGGGCTCTGTCTGTCCTGCCGTCTTGTGCTCAACGTCCTGTCCCCCAGCCCTACTCCTTCTAGCACTTTCCACACTCTGCTTACAGGTCACCTGGTTTGAGAAGCTCCCATCATACCTTAGGGCTGGGTGAGGGGCTCTCCCTGGGGACCCGAGCACCCTGGCATTTGCCGTGCTGTGTCGTGGGCTCATGTTTCCTGCCTACCAGGGTGGGAGCCCCCCGCAGGCAGGGACAATAACGAGGCTTCCTCAGGCCCCCACATGGCCTGGCACTGCAGGGGTTCACTGTGTGTCTGCAAATTAACCCCCAAACGGGCACCATCACTGTGTTATGTGCTGCGCCAGAAGGCAGAGGGGGTGTGGCGACTCCCAGGGAAGGGACACGTAGCGGCCCAATCCCAAGCAATGGGAGACACGAGACAGCTGCTGGTCTGGGAAGAGAAGCAGGATGGAGGCATCAGCGTGAGAGGATGTGGGGCCCAAAGCCCACACTCCACAGCTCAGAAAGTGCAGGTCGTGTGCACATCCACCCTCCCACCCACCCATCCTTCCATCCCCCCACCCATCCACTTTGTCCGTCCATCCATCCATTCATCCACCCACCCGCCCATCCTTCCATCCCCCACCCACCCATTTTGTCCGTCCATCCGTCTATTCATCCACCCACCCGCCCATCCCATTCATTCATTGATCCATTCACGAATCCGCCCGTCCGTCCGTTCATCTGTCCCTTTCCAAGCCCTGTGCCACGTGCTGCCGAAACAAGAACAGGAAGCGGTCCTGGACTACGAGGGGTCCGCGATATGTCACAGTCGGGAACACGGCAAAATCACCTGGGGAGCTTGTAATGTTCGGATTCCAGCCCTGTCCTTGGAAGCTCCGACTCTGCGGGTCTCGGGAGGGCGGGAGGGCTGCGTGTTTACTGAGCTCCCGGCGTGGCCCAGACGAGGGAGCTGGGGCAGCACAGGCTGAGACGGCGCTCGGGAGCTCGGCCCTGCACAAGAACTACCGGGGCGGGAGGGAAGGACGTGCCAGGCACAGGCAGGGACAAAGAAGAGCCCTAGAAGTCACAAGGAAGGAGGGCCACTGGGGGAACGGAGTAGGTCCTCCCTGCTCTTGGACACCCCTTGTGTCAGGAGAAGGCGGGGGCATGCTTTCCCAGGTACCCGGCATCCACCGTCCACTGGGACATTAACCTCTGCCCCTGTGGAGCTGAGTGGAAAAGAGGCAAACAAAGTGAGACCAGCGTTGGAGCAGGGAACTGCTGTGTTACTGGCAGGACCCCAGGGCCACCGAGGCCTATCACAGCCGCCCTGCCCACCTGCCGCCCAGGACCCAGCTTCCCCTGCAAGGAGCGCGTGCAGTTCTCTGGAAGCCCTGCCATAGCCCCTGCCCCTGCGGTCAGGAAGCTGGGTCTGCTGCACCCCTGCGGTGGCTCCTCTGAAGTCAAGGGGACAGATGCCTGCAAGGTGACCATGGCCCCCCAGGCAGAGATCATCTCAGCCTGCCTGTCACTAAGCACTGCCAGGCAGGCAGCAAGGATGGCAGGGCCACCACGGAGACAAGGTGCTGACAGCTTGGCAGGAAGGAAGCGCAGGCTCCCAGCCGACAGCACAAAGGGGCCCCGTGCCAAGCGTGTGCAAATGGCCTGCGCGGCCCACGCAGCTCTCTGCTGAGAACAGCAGTCCTCCGCGATCACCCTCTGCCGTGTGAGCTCTGGAGCTGAGCTCCATCATCTCCGTTCTCTCCGGAGACAGGCCCGGCGCCCCGCACGCCCCATACCTCCGCACGCCTCCAACGAGGGGTGGGCTGCGGGCTGGGTCTGGAGTTTGGGGAGGGGGTTGCTGGGCCCGAGCGTGCTGGTGTGGGGTGCAAAGGAAGCAGCCAGGCCCAAGGAGAAGCCAGGCAGGCCCAGACCCTGGCCATGGCCAGGAGGAGTCACAAGACCGTGCGTCTTTCCTTGTTTGGGGTCATTCTGTGGGAGCACAGGGAGCTGGGGACACTCCGGGGCCCCCAAAACTGCTGGGGAAAAGGCGTGGGGTGCAGATTTGTGTGCACCGTCTCCCATGGGGGTCTCGCCCACCCTGGGCCCTCTGAGTCCTGGGTCTCCATCTCCGCCCGGCCCCGCCCTCCCCGTGGCCCGAGGACACACCTGGCACCAGCAGCTCAGTCACACCAGTCTCCTCCCTTCTCCGCTCCTGTCACCATCCCTGGTTTATGGAGAAGGATGCAAAGCCCCAGGGAGAGTGACTGGCCCTGGTCACCAGGTCACCAGGTCACCAGGGGGTTTTATAGGCTCCTGCCGGAAGGCTTGGCTCTGATCGGGAGACCCACATGGGCCTGGGGCGTGCGCGGCAGGGGGATCCTCGGGGGATGAAGGCCCAGGGCTATGGGCCAGGGGCTCAGCCGTTTTGGAGCCTGGGCTGGGTGGGGAGAACCGGGTGATGTTTTGGGGTCACATGGCAGAGGGGGCCACATGGTGGAGGTCAGAGCGGGTTGCAGCCTGTGCTGAGTCTTCACACGACCCCCACCTCGCTGGCCTCCCAAGCAGAGACGCTGACTCAGGGGGCTGCCTGACCGGGAAAAGCTGCGGTTATTTTCGGCATAGCTACCCAGTGCTAATTAGGCAATAGCTAATTAGCAGCGCTGGGGACCTGCCCCTTCCCCAGGTCTCTCAGAGCAGTGTCTGCTCCCGCTCCAGTGATGGCTGAGCTTGAGTTCCGCTAGAGGACAGACACAGGCCTCTGCGGGGTAGTGCAGGAAGGTCCCTGAGCCTGGGCTCCCCCAGCCTCCACTGCCCCCCTGCCCTGGCCCGGCCCTGCCAGCTCCACTCCCAGGCTGGGAGGAGCTCACAGAAGCAGCATGGCCACAGTACCACCAGCTCAGCCTGACGCGGGCCTCCCGGCTGCACCCCCCGGACGCCCTCCTGCACCCCACGGGCCCGTGGGAAGTGAGGGGAAAGCACAGCAGAGGCGGCAGGCACTGGGCAGGCGGTTCCCCACGCAGCCCTCGGGGCGGACGGAGCTATAAAAACAGGCTCCGGTCCAGGGAAAGCCGTGCACTCGGCAGCCGCATTTTAAACACCATTAGTGAATGAGGTGCCTCGCTGGCCACCAGCCAACCACGTCTAACACGGCAGCGACCTGGACACCACTGGCGAGTCACCACACCGTCATGTCACCGGACATGATCAACGTGCGGGGAAAGGAGTCTACTCTGTGATTTTATTATTAAAGTTCAAAATGGTAGGTCGTGTCCATTTTTACATTTATAATTTCGAAACCAACAAAAACACCATGCTAGACCATATCGAGGCAATTCCGGCACTTTCGCATATGGCTGCGATGGACAGAGACCGTAATGGGCACCACCACTGAAAAGAGCTCTAAACCCGAACGAGATGCAAAGAGCAGCCGCCTGAAGGGGCTGGAACCGAACAGAAGCAGCCGGACTCTGGTGGGGACACAGCCGTGCCCGGAGCAGAGGGGAGGGAGCTACACGAGAAAGTCCCTTCTCCGCGGCCTTTAACCTGGCTGAACAGTCCGCACGGCAGGGCCAGCGCTGGACGGGCACACGGGAAAACCCTGCAGCGCGAACAGCCTGGAGAGGTGGGAAGGTGGAGCCAGGAAGCCACGCACTCCAAAGAGCGTGGGGAAGAGGTCCTCACAGGGACACAGGCGGAGAGGGGGCTGCAAACTCACACCCCTCTCCCGCCTCCCCGACAGACCCCTGAACAACACATGCACAGAACGGGCTAGAGGTGGCTCAGCTAAACCTGCGGGACCTGACCAGGCATATACAGCAGTCACCTGAGCAAACTGCTGCAAGGACAGGAAGAATCTCATGGAGGAAGAATATCTGAAACTGGAATCTCTACGACGCAACGTGCTGATGTGCAGAACACAACAAAAAATCACCAGACACGCGAGGACCCGAGAGAAGGAAACGTGTTCTCAAGAGAAGAGAATCAACTGAGCCCGGACCCAAGACGAACCTGACGTTGGGACCGACACACAGGGACTTCAGAGTGAGGCTTACGCCACTCTACGACATTGTCGAACACGTGCTTTCGGTGAGCAAAACGTCTCAACAGGAATAGGAGGTCTTGGCAAATAAAAGGAAACAATAGTATAATACAGACGGAAACTCTAGCAAACACAAAAGTTCTCAGTTACAAAACTCACTCACTAGGCCTGCCCCGACACCTCATGGATGGATTTAATAGCTGAAGGGACGTTTCAAAGGAAGGAGGAAGTGAACTAAGACACAGATCGATAAAAATGATCTAGCGTGAGGAAAAATTGATTGAGAAAAAAGTAAATAGGGCTCCGGGGGCGTGTTGGATGCTATCAAACGATCGTATACGTGCAGCTGGAATGTCGGAAGTCGAGAGACAACGGGCTCTCCCTTCCCCAGACTAGTCCGGGTAAAGTCGGCCTGATTAGCGCCTGGAACAGGGAGGGGAACTGAGTCAACCACCACAGCGGCCACTCGGCGGGGAAGTCAGGATTCGAGCCTGCTCTATCGACCCCAAAGGCGCACGCTCTCCACCCCGTGCCAAGCATCTCCTGGAAGGCCGTCCTCCAAGCGCGGAGCCCAAGCTCGCTGGGCACACTGTGCTTTTCCTGCTCCGCCCAGCAAGCTCCAACCACCTGGGAGGCCCCTGCAGCCCACAGCTGCTCTTCTCTGGCTCCCTCCCGTGGAGCTTCAGCTGAGGCCTGAGACCCCCCACCACCAACTTCCCTCTGACCCGCACACACCACCACGGCGTCCACCTCCTGAGATGCCTCACATCACATACCTCGTCTCCCCGGGAAAGAAACCGTCGCTGGCTCCCTAGTACCTTGGGAACGAAGTCTACCTCCCTGGCCTGGCATTTATGGCGGCCTCAGGAGGCTCTTTAGCCACAGCTCCCAGGGTCCTGCTCTGGAAATCTCTTCTCCCAAGCCGGTAGACGTCCTTCCTTTGAATGCTGCAGGCCTCCAGGCCTTGGATCACGTCGGACCGTCTACCGGGGCACCCCAAACCGACCCATGCTAGGCCTGCCCCGACGCGGTGCCTCCTGGCTCTAGGCGGTTTCTGGCTGGAGAGGAGCTCTGGCCATCAGTGCCCCCGTCCGACCCTTCCCTGCACTTCCCACAGCGGAATCTCACTCCAGACGTGCACTGCGTGTGTTGTCCTTCCTCCCCGACAGACCCGGCACTGGGGACAGGGCACTCTGTCCCCCACTCCTGCCCTCCCAGGGCTCTGTAATTCCCATGGGGGCCCTGCAGAGGAGACGCCTTGGACAGTCCCCCCAGCAGGCCAGCTGTGGGGGTGGGAGGTAAGTCAGAAAAGCCTTGGGGGCCCTGGCCTGCCCCAGAAGCAGAGGATGACCGGCAGACACTGACCTTTGACCCTGTCGCCGCGGTGAAGGGGGATCTCGCCATCGACTTGGGGCTGGTATGGCTTGACGACGACGAACAGCCTTCCGGGCACGGCGCTGTAGAGCTTCCTCTTGGGCCCCGGGTACTCGAAGGCCGAGAGCGGGTCCTTGTTGGCACCAGGGGCGAAGGGCGACCTGGGTGGGGCAGAGGGCAGAGAGAGGAGGTCAGAGGCCACGATCCGGGAGCTGCGGCCAGTGGGCTCAGCAAACGTGGCTGCACCTCCAGCTGCCACGCCGTAACTGGAGACGCCGGACAGTGACGGGGACGTGAGCAAGCCAGGGGCTGAGTCTGTGGTGGAAAGACTTAAGTGGATCCCGCAATCCCACTTCCGGGTGGATCCGCGGAAGAACGGGAGCCTCAGAGAGACGCCTGCGCGCCTGCGCTCATAGCAGCCGTCCCCAACAGCCAGGGCAGGAGCCGCCCAAGCGCCCATCGACGGGTGAATGAACAGACAAAGCGCCGTCCCCCCAGACGGCGGGATGTCACTTGGCCTTCAAAGGGAAGCAGATGCCCGCACGTGCTACGGCACGGACAGACACGGACGGCAGTCACATTCGTGGACACAGAAAGTAGAAGGGTGGCTGCCAGGGGACGGGGAGGGGACGGGGAGTAAGTGTCTAATGGGGACAGAGTTTCGGTTTGGAAGGTGAGAAAGTTCTGGAGACGATTGGTGGTGCTGTCCGCACGGTGATGTGGATGTGCTGACCACCACGGGACCACACGCTTGCGAATCGTTCAGGTAGCAGGTTCTGCGTTACGTGCATTTAACTGCAACCGAGGAAGAAAGACGGGTGGAGGAGCCGTCAAGGCGAGCCCTGGCCGCCTCCCGCCTGTCCCAGAAGACGTTTTGTCCGCCTCACCGTGAGCACGCATCCCGCCAGCGAGGAGACACCAGAACCTTCTATCAAAGCGGGTCGGGATCGTGGCGCACCACCCACTCCTAGACCCACTGGGGACCCACGCGAGAGGAACTTATATCCGCTCTTGCTTTGTGCCATCGATTTGGCAAAGGGCCTGCATCTCCAGGCCGCCTTCCGCACCTGACTGCAAGACGCGCCTTACCTGAGCCCACGGCACGACGCGCGAGACAAAGGCTTTCACAGATAAGCCCACAAAAGGGCTTTTCCTAACGACACGGCTGGACGGGAGGCAAGGGCTGACTTCCCAGGACAGGGAGAGAGGGCACACCCACCGCCCGCCCTGGGCCGGTGAGACCCAGGGGGCATCACCTCGCTGCTTGTCTCAGGAAACACAGCCTCACGGAGGAAGCTGCAAGGGATTGCAGGACAACGTTCTAGAGTGTTCTGCTCGGCAAGAAAAGCAAAGCGTTCACCTGTGGCTGGTGTCTTCTAAGAGGGCATCCAGCCTCGAGGACGTGAGTGGAAGATTAGTATCACCTGGCACGTGATGGAAGGTTCCAGAATTGGAAGCACATCTGAGTCCAGGGAGAGGGTGGACACATGCCACGAATCTGTGCCCACGAGAGTGGGGTCCCCGACTGCGTCTCCTCTCAAACCACAGGTGCTGTGGCCTCTGGGACCAGGGAGGCAGCCTCAATCATTGCAGGAGGACAGGAGGTGGGCACGGGCACCAGCGCACAATGAAACAGCCTTGCAGGGAAAATTCCAGAGGCTGATGAGACCGGGCACTTTCGGTATTTGACGCAAGCGCCCACGTGCCCTTTGTACCATAAACGCGTCTGCGCTTGGCAAATCCACAGAAGCGCACAGCGCCCTGCTCTGTCATGCTTCTTGCTTTCTACTCGGCACCATGACCGTGAGGTCTGGCCACGGGACCCGCGTGGATGTGTTTGAGGAGCCCGGTCTGCGGGTGAACTCGGCCGTGGCAGGCTCAGTTCCAGCCGACTGTCCACTGCTGGCAGGGGGAGCCCGGGACCGAACATGAGGTCTGTCCGCCTGACCCCACAGTCCAGGACTGTCCTTGGCCTACGTGGGGCACAGACAGGGTAGGACACTGGGCTGAGCCACCTGACCTCTTCTATGACATGTGGGAGGCTCGGACACATACCTGGGCTCCCAGAACACTGGGCGGGGGCAGGCCAAGGGCAGCTGGGACTCACCTGTCCCCAGGGACGACATTCCCCCTCCCAGGGTTTTCTCCAATCTAGTCAAAGCCATAGACACGGAGGCCACAGACTCCTGGGCGCACAGGTGGCCCGTGTGAGCTGTCAGCTCCAAGCAGACAAGGTGGAACCCACAGGCAGGGCATGGCCTCACCACACCCCTCCTTGCTCGACCCGCCACACATCAACCTGCGCAGCCAGGAAAATCCACCCTGGGATTGTCCCAAGAAGCCGCGATTCCCCTTCGATGATGCCGTTATCCCTAAACACCTCAGAGCTCCTGCAGTGGCAACTCCTGCAAGAGGCAGGTCGTGCGACCCCCCGTCCCCAGGTATGGCTCAGCGAGCCAGGTGCCTGCAGAGAGGAAGGACGCCAGGCCCTGCCTGCGCCATGAGAGGGTGCGGGAGATGCAAGGACAGCCTGCCAGGTCCCCACCGGCGAGGCCCACCAAGGCGTCTGCGCGCCCTGGCATCTCGGCTCATTTATTCGATCACCTCAATGCGGGCTGACGCGGGCTGGACCGGCCCAGGACGGAGCGCAGAGAAACGAGCCCAGGGAGAGACGACCGCCTCCTCCGGCCCTGAGCGTCCCCGGCTGTCTGCCGTCTGGCTCCCAGGCCGGGGCGGAGGTGAGTCCTGGCAACCAAGGGGACGCGGTTCTCTGCAGTAGCACACGTGTCCCCGGGGGCACCTGACTATTCCACCTGGCGCCTAGGGGTCAGGAGGGGCGGTGGCTCTGGGAGAGCACAGCACCCCAGGGTGAACATTCCTCCTCTCCCCAGCCCCCCCCAGACAGAGCACCTGGCCCAGCCCTAACGCACCTGCCCACACCTGCCTCAGGTGTCACATGCAGGAGGCAGCAAGGCCGGTAGCCACGTCGTGGCTCTGTGGACAGTCTGAACCACCACTCACTCCCGGGGGCATCTGTGTGACCTTGAGTGAGTCACTTTATTTCTCTGAACCTTGATTTCTTCATCTATAAAATGGGTGGAGGAGGGCAGAGGCTGCTGGGGACTAACGAGTGTGCAGAGGGCTCAGCTCCGAAAGGCAGCTGCTGTCTCTGTCTGCCAGGCTGAAACACAGGACTGTGCGGACACTGTCAGAACGGTTACAGGTGGGCTCTGATGCCCCTGGGCTGCACGGAGCCCCGGACAGCAAGCAGACTGCCAGGCCAGCTGAGCCCCACAAGTGCTGAAGCACCAGGAGAGTGGTTGACCCGAGGGGGATCGGGTGAGGCACAGTCCAGAGGGAAGAGCAGCAGGGACCCTGCTGATGGTGGCCGGGCAGGGCAGGGGGTAGGCCGTGTCACAGGGCTTGCAGGGGCCGCTCTCAACTGCTGTTTGGCTGATGTAGCAGCTGCTCAAGCCAGGAGCTTGGAAACAAGTGGGGAGCCCATCTTCTTAGAGGACCCCCACTCCAACACGGCTTCAGCACACAACCCCAGGCCCCACTGCCCATCTTCAACAACAGCCTGATGGGGAGCTGAGCCCACCCAAGCTGAGAAGTCATCCTTATCATCAGAGTCAGAAACCAACCCACTCACCTACCCACCCATCCACCTACCTACCCACCCATCCACTCACCTACCTACCTACCCATCCACTCATCTACTCACCCCTCCACTTGCCTACTCATCCATCCATTCATCCATCCTCTCACCTACCCACCTACCCAGCCTCCTACGCATCCATTCATCCATCCATCCATCCATGCAGCTACCCATCCACTCACCTACCCACCCATCCACTCATCTAGTTACCCATCCACTTGCCTACTCAGCCATCCATTCATTCATCCTCTCACTTACCCACCCACCCAGTCTCCTACCCATCCATCTATCCATCCATCCATCCACTCACCTACCTACTCATCCACTCATCTACCCACCCATCCACTTGCCTACTCATCCATCCATTCATCCATCTATTCACCTACCCACCCACCCAGTCTCCTACCCATCCATTCATCCATCCATTCATCTACCCACCCATCCACTCAACTACCCAGCCTGGGCAACACGGGAGGAGACCCTGTCTAAAAAAAAAAATGCATCTTTGCTCAAAGTTGTCTTATAATAGAAATTATTTACAAAAAGAAAGAAAGAATAATATGGCAAACACCTATTTATCCATACATATTTTGATCAAGTTTCAACTTTTTAAATATTTGCTTCAGATATTTCTTTTGTAAGGAAACGAAATGTTATTGATCCTGAAACCCTTCTGTATCCCTCCCAAGCCCATTCACCTCTCTCCCTCTCTAGAAGTTACCATCATGCTGAATTTGTATGTATCATTTCCATGCCTACTCATCCATCTGTTCATCTACCCACCCATCTACTCACCTACCCACCTATCCACACACCTACCCTTCCATCCGCACACCATCTATCCACCGCACCAGCCCACCCTCCCACGCACCTACCTTATCATTGATCTGAACATTATCTGTCACTCATCTGCCCAAAGTTCAGAAGGGCCCTGCCTGAAGCCCAGCTGGCCACTTGCTATCAGTCACTGGGCAGGTCAGCTACCCTCTCAAAGCCTCACTTCCCCACTGGACGTGGGGTGGCCAAGAGAGCCCTCTCTGCACGGGTGTGAGCTCCACCCCACTCCCACCCCACCCTGCTGCAGCTGGGACGTGGGAGACAAAATGCCCACCTCGCCCAGCTGGCTTCACTGGTGCCGGAGTGTGTGTGTCACGGGAGAGGGACGTCAAAGGGCTCCCGTCTGGACAGCACTCCAACCCGAAGCTCCGTGCTGTCATCCTCTTTGGGGTCAGCTCCCTGGCCCATCGACTAAGGGCCCAGGAAGGCCTTGTCTAACCGGAAGGACGGATGCTCTGTAGACCAGAGCACGGCTGTGGTCCTGGGCACCGGCAGTGACGTGCGGTCCCACAAACGCTAGAGCACCTTCTTACTCACTGTTAACTTGAACCCCACAAAGTCCCCCGAGGCGGCAGTTGGAACCGTCACCGCCACGTTGTAGGTGGGCACAGTGGCTCCACTACGGTGCCTGGGCACGACAGTGACGAGCTGGCACTCACGTCCCGGCTCCTGACTCCCAGCCCAGGGCTCCCTGCCCCATCTGGGGCCAGAGCAAGGTGCCCAAGACCTCACCTGCGTGAAGGCGCCTCATGCCTGCGGTATCTCAGAACGACGCCCTCCTGCAGGCGAGGCGGCAGGGGCCGTGCCCACGCCCCACAGGGAGGACGAGTCTGAAGTCCCCCCCCCCCGCCAGCTGCCCACGTCTTCCCTGTGTTCCGGCTATGAGCAACCAGATGGAATTCCAACCAACCCTTACTGCGAGGGCCAAATCGCTTAATTCTCCACATCACTAAAGTGGTATGTGGGTGACTTGAGCCATTTCCCAGCCATCACGGGCGAGAGGGACTGGCCTACACACTGAACTTTCTCTCCATTCATTCATTTGTTCTCCAGGGGCCGAGTGGGTGGGCCGTGAGCCGGGCACCGTGTGGGTCTCCAGACTGAGAACCCGAGATGCAGACGCAGGCCTCGAGGAGCCCACAGTGGACAGGGCAGCAGCACCGTGGGGTGCACTGCTGCGTGTCCACTGGCCAGGCACGGAGAAAGCTCTGCGGGGACGTTCGGGGCAGAATTGATGCCACACAGACCAGCGATGCAACTGGACGGGCACCGGGTGGCCCCGGCTGCAGCCTCAGGGCTGGACCAGGACAAAGGCACGGGTGGGAGCCTGTGCACGGGCCCCCGTGGCCACCCCAGGGGAGACAGAGGGGCGGGCTGATGCGCGGAGTCATGGGAGAATTAGAGATGTCAGGGGGCTGGATCACCCAGACCTGGGGACCTGCAGAAAACGGGCGCACGCAGAGGATGAGCGGAAGGAGGTGAGAGCTGCTGGCCTGGGGCCCGGGTGGCGTCCAGCACAGGAGGCCCCGAGCTCTGAGCGTCAGGTTGGCCACCCTACACCTTACTGGCCGGGCTGACGGTCGTGTTTTACACGTGAAGGCTCAGACCGCCGTCCTCCCCGTACCACCAATGTCGGCTCCCTCTCCAGCTTCCCGGGACCGCGCAGAGGACACGCAAATCAGCCTACACACGTGTCCTTTACAGCTCGCCCTGCCTCTGTTGTCCTGGTGACGGCACCCCTCAGGAGGCACCTGGGGGACTTGGGACTATGAGGAATGTCCCATCTCGCTGGCTGCAGCTACTCCTGTGCGGAGGGGCGTGGGGCGCTGGCTGGGACGATCGCAGGGCAGCCTTTAGCGGGCTTCAGAGAAGATGGTCAGATCCACCCGCCCGAGCAAGGGACCAGACCGGCCAGCGCAGGAGGAGGAATGACACATGCCCTGAGCAGGCACACGGTGCACTGAAGTCTAGAAGGCCCTGCCATCTCCATGCGACCCTCCTTGTCGACGTGAGCACCTGTCTCCTGGCTGCCGTCCACTTGGGGCGGGAGGGTCCCCAAGGCTGGCATTACTTTCCCCAGGAGAGGGGGCTGGGCACCGGCCCGAAGCTGCTGCGATCCCCCCAATACCAAGGCCATCCGCCCGTTCCATCTACCTGGACCCCCCAACGCCAGCTGCGCCTCAGCTTCCCACGGTGGGGTTCAGGGCAACAAAAGCAATTTGGGTAAATGACAGACTTTCCAGAGGCCCCACTGGGCTCTGCCAGACATGGCCGGACCCTCCAGCTCAGCCCCCACCTGTGCAAGGTGAGGGCTGCCGGCCCATCCCCGGAGGGCGGCAGCGTCCAGCCCGACAGCCAGCGGGTAGCAAGGCAGGAGGCTCTCCTCTCTGCCCAGCTAAACCCACCCAGGAAACGTCCCTCTGATGGCGGGACGGCCAGACGTTCCCTCCTGGCAGGTGAGGCTGGGGCAGCCCCCAGGGCTGGCTGCAGGTCCTGAAATACGTCAAGAGCCGTTCTGAACCTGGACGGGGCCCATCGCCACCTGGCAGCTGGCAGGGACCTCTGGTTGTGGGTGACAGGGTGGCGGACTCCTGGATTCCGGGAAAGTTCTCAGAAAGGTGGCCCAGCCATGCCAGTGGGCGCCACCAGAGGGCGCCATGCCCAGCCCGGGGAGCAGGGGCGGGCGGGGAAAGACCCAGACCATGTGCAGCTACAGTGGTTCCCACCCTCCCCGGAGCCCAGGGAGAAGGACAGAACTGTAAAAATCAAACAGGAAGAAAGAGACAGGCAGCGCAGGGATGGAAGAACTGTGGGAAATGAAAACATGGGCAGGAGAGACCTCAGGGGAAGACAGGACCTCGGGCAGGTGTGCAGCGTCCTCCCCCACCCCGCAGGGACAGCCCTGCCACAGGCTCCGGCTCGCCCGGGACGGCCCAGGGAGCCCCCACCTTCCAGGGGCGTGCCTGTGCCCAGCCCACACGGCGGCCCCCAAGACCCCTTGGAGCCCCTCCTGGGGGCACGTTGCTGGAACGCCAGCTCCCAGGACAGGCCGGGCCGGGCAAGCTCCGTGGAGCCCACTCGGCCCCTTGTGGGTGACCCACCCCTGCTCCGCGCTGGGGCGCTCCTCTACGCGGGAGGTGGGCCCTGCCCAGACCTCCAGCCCGGCTGGGAGGAGCCTGGGGGCCCTGGGTGGGCTCGGCCCCATCTCGGCTGCACCTGAGGACCTGGCCTGAGGCTGGATCAGGCCTCGCTGCCGCGTCCACTGTGTTCCTGGCTGCGTGTCTGCACCTCAGGCGGCTGTTTGGGCCGGCAGGCTCTGGCCGTGATGTGTGTGGAGCGGCCGGTCTTCCCCGTGAGCAGAGAACCCACGGAGGGGACACGGGCCTGGGCCAGCGCCCGCCTGCCCTGGACACTATGTTTCTCTCCCACCTGGCTGTCTCGGCTTCCGCCTCTTAGCCCAAGCTGGCATCCACCACCTGGACGGTGGCACCCGCTGCCTCCATCCCCTGCCCCGAGGTGGCCGGTTATGGTCTTCCTGAATCATCCGTGATGACAGTGTGGCATTCCTGAGAGTGGCAGACATGTGCGCAGAGCCTGTGACTGCTCCTATGACCAGATACGGACGTCAGCACGCGGCAGGCGTGAGATCCCACTTCACCCTCCTCACAGACCTGGGATGGAGGCGTGTATCACTCGGTCCCGTTTTACACATGAGAAACTGAGGCACAGAATAGTCAGGTGACTTGCCCAAAGCCACATGTCATGTAGGCAGTGCTGGGGGCAGACCCAGAGGCTGGCACAAGCTGGGGGATGGGCGGATGGGGGCCGACCCCATGACAGGGCCCGAAGGAGGAGGAAGCGCAGAGGATCCCCTAACCCTACCTCCCAGTCCTGACGACAACCCAGGGCACCCTCCCCACAAGTGTCCCCTGAGCAGCGGTCAGCCAGGCCACTCTGCCCCAGGAACCAGGAAAGAGTTGGCTTTTCTGCAAGAGCAGGGAGACCCACGAGGGAGGGGCTGGCTCAGAGCTTCGAGGACAAACCAGAGCAGAGGGGTCTGCCCACCTCCTGGACCCCCAAAGGCCATGGGCTGTGCTGCAAGGCCTTGTGTCATAGCCCCCATCCCCTGGGCTACCTTGAACGGCCACTGCCCTGCCCGAATTAAGGCTGTTTCCGTGCCTGGGCACAGATGTGAAGAGCCAGGCCCTGGCTCTGCAGCCAGGAAGCAGATGGCTCCAGTGCGAGCCCCATGCTGTGCCCGGCCTGCAGGACACTCAGACCCAAGTGCGGTCAGCGTGCCGGCCCACCTGCCCTGGATGGCCCACCGACGCCCATGTGCCTGACATGGACCTGGCACCTGGAAAGTGCTCAGGTAACCGCTGCCTGAGTGGTTAGCACCACAGGAACCCGCCCCCTTGTCCCCCTCTCTGTGCAAAGACCCATCGGCACCCCCAGGGCACATGGCCCTGTGCACCAGCGCAGCACCACAGTCCCCACCCTCATCCTGGGGTGGCCTCCAGGTGACACCTAGAGCAGCCGCTGCCTCCGATGCTCCATCCCACCTACCCGCCCTGCAGGCAAACGCCCCCCATGTGGTCCCATCAGAGGGGAAGCCAGGGCTGCCAGCAGGCCCCGGTTGGGACAGTGGTGCCCTGTGGGAGGGACCCGCCAGCTTATCAGTACCCCCTACCCGAAAGGGCTCTTCTCATGGTGCAGCCACTGTCACCAACAAGGAGGCAGAGGACATGGGACAGGCAGGAAGCTGGGGACCAAGCCAAGGGAGGCAGGCAGACAGGTCAGGGTCCCCCAGCAAGGACAGCACTCACTGACTTGGGACAGGCAGCAGCCCACAGTTAGGGGACCAGCCACCCTAAGGTTTGCACTGAAAATCCCATATCCCAGGCAAATCCGGACAGTTGGGCACCCTACCCGATGGTCCTGGGTGACAAAGGGGACAGTCTTGCCGAGCTCTGGGCCTTGGGCTGGACTTGGATGTGAGCTCTAGGGACCAGTGTGCACTGAGCACTCACTACTAGGGCAAGGCCCTGCGCCAGGCGCGTGGCCTGAACTCGGTGGTTTCTTCTCGAGCACAACCTGGAGTTGGTCTTGCGGGCTCCTTACTTAGTTCGTAGTTGACCAGGATGAGACACAGGGTGGGCAACTTGCCCGAGGTCACTGGGCTGCTCCATGGCCCGTGCGGGAGCACGTTTGCGTGTGTGCGCACACACGTACCTCCCCACACACCTGCACGGGACATCGGGGACACTCACACGGGGTCCCCACAATAAGCCCAGTTGCTTTTCTCTGTTCACAGCTTTTCCCTGTTGAGCTGGCGCAGGTCCCTGGTCACGCTGCCTTCGCTGCCTTATTAGATTTTGTGCTGGGGGAAGGGGACTCGCTCTTTTTAAAATTATAGTCATGATTCCGGCTAAGTGTGCGAGGTGGAATTGGCTTCCTCGGGGGAATACTTCAATTTAGCTTTCAACTGTTCTTAGCACCTGGGCCTTCTCCCCCGGGGTTACTCCAAGTGAGAATCTAGACCAGAGCCGGGGCGCCGCCTCGCCGGGCGCCCGTGAGAAGCGTCCGTGGGCTGCAAGGCTGAGGGCCAGCCTCGACCCGCCAAGCGGCAGGGAGAACCGGGTCCTTGCGGGGACGTCCCCCTGCTCCCTCCCCGGCCGCAGTCCCGAGACCTGGCCTGCCCATCGTGGTCGCAGCAATCAGCCCCTCCCGGGCCACAAGAGGCACTCGCCCTGCCTGGAACTCACGGCGGGCGGGCAGGACGGAGCCCTCCTCGGGGCACCTCCCTGACATCCCTGATCTCAGCAAGATTCCCTGCAGCCAGGCGCGGGACCCCAGGTGGCTTCAGAGGCCAGGAGGAGATGAGGAGGAGGCCGACGGGGCAGAGTCAGGGGCTGAGCACTGAGTGCCACCATCTCCAGACACACTGTGCCCACCCGGACGACACAGGCCTGCAGGCCCACGCCTGAGTGAGCACCACGCCTGCGAACCCCAGAACCAGGGGCCCCGAGTCCGCCCTCTCCTCCAGTCTGCCTGACCCAGGAGCTGGCACAGTGAGCTCACGGAGCAGCTGTGCCCGGGTGAGAGCCCGGAGGTGTCAGCAGCAACGAAGACTGTCCCTGCTGCTGACGCTTTCCCAGCCCAGACCAGTGCCCACCCGGCCTCCAGGCTCAACAATGAGTTGACTCCTGGGAAGTCCCTTCCTTGCCTGGAAATTCTGGAAGGCAGCATGACAAGGCTGAAAGTGTGCTTGGGAGTTGGTACTCTGAGTGCGAATCCAGATCCCAGCCGTCTAGGAGGCAGGAGAGTCGGGGGAGGCCCAGGACCCAGGGTCAGACGCCCGAGGGTGGGTGCTGCCCAAGACGCCACGGGCAGGGCCCCGCTCTGCCCTCCCACGTCCTTGTCTATAGACTGGGAAATGGGGTGCCCATCACCTGGGGCTGCGTCAGAGACTAAGTCACCCTCCGTGCACCTGCCGTGCCAGGCATACAGTCCCCGACGACAGCACTACGGAGACAGCCCGTCTCCAGTGCCCTGGGCTGGCCTGAGCCTCAGTGTTCTCATCTGTGCCAGAGACTCTCACTGCTACTAATGTGCGCGCTCAATTTGGTCACGGAGTGCCTGCAGGCTTCAAACGTGGCACCTGGGAGAGTGTGCAGCACATACCAGGCTCCGGGCCTGGCCTCCTCCCCTCCTGATGTTTCGCTTTGGGGACCAAGAAGTCAATGCACAAGGAAAGGCAACGAGGGCCCAGACACCAGTGGCACCCCGACAACCCCGGGAAGCTCGGCCCAGCCTCCCACGCCTGCCCGGAGCCACGCCCGTGGCATGCGGCTCAGGAGGTCCAGGCAGGCGCGGTGGGCAGACTTGGCCTTTCAAGTTCCCTCGACATCCGGGTTGGAATAAAGCAGAGTTCCTGCTCGACCTCTGTCCACGCCCCAGGTTGGAGGACCAGGACCCAGGTGGCAGGTGGAGGGCCCCTCCCCTCGTCCCCACGGGAGCCCGGCTGCCGCCCTTACCCGACGTGCCGGTGCCTCTTGCCATCCTCGCCCGCAACCAGCCTGTTGAGCGAGGGGGACCGGCTGCGGGGCCCGGGGATGTAGTTCCCGATGGTCTTCACGGCGCCATCGGGCCTGCCGGGCGTCGGCTGCAGCAGCTGCGGCGAGAGGCTGCGGTGGGAGGCGGCCGGCGGGCAGACGGCCCACTCGGGCACGCTGGCGTTGAGGTTGTTGTCGCTGTTGGAGCGCAGCAGCACCCGGGGGGCGGCCAGCGTGTTGGGGGGCCTCCGCCTCCGGTTGGAGTACGCCGGCGCCTCTCGGAAGGGCACTGTGGGGAGAGGACACAGGTGGGTGAGTGGCTCTGAGCGGCGGTCGGCGCCCGCCTGCACGCGCCCACGCCCCCATGCGAGCCGGGGGAGGGGGCTGTGAGTTCTGTGCCCTGTCCCCAGCGGGACCCCACCAGGCCAGAACTCATCAGCCCTGACACAGAAGCAGAGACAGGTGGGGACCCGGCACATCCCCGCCGCAGGGAGACTCAAGCCAGCGCTGCACATGGAAGGGACGCGGGGTCCCAGCTTCCACCCGGGCAGCCCAGCGGACGCCGCTGCCAGCCCCGACCCGTGTGGAGATGGGCCGCCCCATCCCACAGCGCAGTCGGGACCCTGGGCTGGGGCGAAGCTCCTCTTCCTGAGCTTGGCCCCTGTGACGGGCTGAGCTGTGACACCCGCCCCCACGGCATTTGTCTAGGTCCTGACCCCGGCCCCCCGTGTCTCAGAATGCGACGGTATTTGGAGAAGGGTCTTCGTGGAGGGATCGAGGGTAGGTGGTCACTAGGGTGGGCCCTAATCTGAGAGGACTGGTGTCCCTGTAAGAGGAGGAGGTCAGGACGAGGAAACACACACAGAGGGATGGCCACAGAGGACACAGGCAGAAGTGGCCATCCGCAAGCCAAGGAGGCCTCGGAAGGGACCAACCCTGAGACACCTTCATCTCCGACTTCCGGCCCCCGGCCCCTGCGACAGTGCATGTCTGGTGTTCAAGCCGCCCGTCTGTGGTGCCCGTCACGGCAGCCCGAGCAAACCCACGGACTCCGGATTACTGGTCACCGGGAGGCCACCTCCCCCTCACCACGAGTGCCCCCTTCCCCTGTGCCATCAGCCTGGTCACGGGGGAGGGCGGGGTGGACACGCCTCATCTGGCTTCCAGCGGAGCTCTAGCTGGCACAGCGCCCTCGCTGTCCCAATTCAGTGTGCCCAGGGGCTCAGAACAGGGGCGGCAGCCCCCAGGAGCCCTGAGGGGTGGCAGCCACGTCACACCGGCCTGGGCTGCTCAGAGGGCTGGAGCCCGGGACAGCGGCCACGCTTTCCAAGAAGAGCACCCCCAGGAACTCGGCCCTCCGAGCCGCAGGGCAACGGCAGGTGCCACTGACTGCCTGGGACACCAGGCTCTTCCCGGCTCTCTGATGCCCAAGGCGGCTTTTCCCACTGGCCACGGGATTCACACCCCGGGAGTGGAAGCCCCACTGGCTCTGCCGTTCACACTGCCCAGGGCCAGCGCTGCCACTCGGCCAACAGGAAGCTGCAAGGCAAGAGAAAGCCACGTCCTCCCAGGGGGCGTGAACCGGGGAAGAGACCTTAACGCCTCCAAGGAGAAGAATGTCACAAGTAATTCAGGACACGAGTGGCACTGGCAGAGCTCATGGGGACAGAGGTGGCAAAGGCAGAGCTCGCGGGGACAGAGGTGGCGCTGGCAGAGCTCATGGGGACAGAGGTGGCAAAGGCAGAGCTCATGGGGACAGAGGTGGCACTGGCAGAGCTCATGGGGACAGAGGTGGCAAAGGCAGAGCTCGCGGGGACAGAGGTGACAAAGGCAGAGCTCATG
Organism: Microcebus murinus; assembly: GCF_040939455.1. Classification (NCBI taxonomy): domain Eukaryota; kingdom Metazoa; phylum Chordata; class Mammalia; order Primates; family Cheirogaleidae; genus Microcebus; species Microcebus murinus. The sequence continues at coordinate 10,461,037 of NC_134107.1, forward strand.
GGGACAGAGGTGGCACTGGCAGAGCTCGCGGGGACAGAGGTGGTGCTGGCAGAGCTCACTAGTGACAGAGGTGGCACTGGCAGAGCTCATGGGGACAGAGGTGGCACTGGCAGAGCTCACAGGGGACAGAGGCGGCACTGGCAGAGCTCAGGGGGACAGAGGTGGCACTGGCAGAGCTCAGGGGGACAGAGGTGGCACTGGCAGAGCTCATGGGGACAGAGGTGGCACTGGCAGAGCTCGCGGGGATAGAGGTGGCGCTGGCAGAGCTCACTAGTGACAGAGGTGGCACTGGCAGAGCTCACAGGGGACAGAGGTGGCACTGGCAGAGCTCACTAGTGACAGAGGTGGCACTGGCAGAGCTCATGGGGACAGAGGTGGCAAAGGCAGAGCTCGCGGGGACAGAGGTGGCGCTGGCAGAGCTCACTAGTGACAGAGGTGGCACTGGCAGAGCTCATGGGGACAGAGGTGGCAAAGGCAGAGCTCGCGGGGACAGAGGTGGCGCTGGCAGAGCTCACTAGTGACAGAGGTGGCACTGGCAGAGCTCATGGGGACAGAGGTGGCAAAGGCAGAGCTCGCGGGGACAGAGGTGGCACCGGCAGAGCTCACTAGTGACAGAGGTGGCACTGGCAGAGCTCACAGGGGACAGAGGTGGCACTGGCAGAGCTCACAGGGGACAGAGGCGGCACTGGCAGAGCTCAGGGGGACAGAGGTGGCACTGGCAGAGCTCAGGGGGACAGAGGTGGCACTGGCAGAGCTCACTAGTGACAGAGGTGGCACTGGCAGAGCTCGCGGGGACAGAGGTGGCAAAGGCAGAGCTCGCGGGGACAGAGGTGGCGCTGGCAGAGCTCGCGGGGACAGAGGTGGCGCTGGCAGAGCTCACTAGTGACAGAGGTGGCACTGACAGAGCTCGCGGGGACAGAGGTGGCAAAGGCAGAGCTCGCGGGGACAGAGGTGGCACTGGCAGAGCTCACAGGGGACAGAGGTGGCGCTGGCAGAGCTCGCGGGGACAGAGGTGGCAAAGGCAGAGCTCGCGGGGACAGAGGTGGCACTGGCAGAGCTCTCGGGGACAGAGGTGGCGCTGGCAGAGCTCGCGGGGACAGAGGTGGCAAAGGCAGAGCTCGCGGGGACAGAGGTGGCACTGGCAGAGCTCACAGGGGACAGAGGCGGCACTGGCAGAGCTCACTAGTGACAGAGGTGGCACCGGCAGAGCTCTCGGGGACAGAGGTGGCACCGGCAGAGCTCGCGGGGACAGAGGTGGCACCGGCAGAGCTCGCGGGGACAGAGGTGGCACCGGCAGAGCTCGCGGGGACAGAGGTGGCACTGGCAGAGCTCACAGGGGACAGAGGTGGCACTGGCAGAGCTCGCGGGGACAGAGGTGGCACCGGCACAGCTCTCGCGGACAGAGGTGGCACTGGCAGAGCTCATGGGGACAGAGGTGGCACTGGCACAGCTCTCGCGGACAGAGGTGGCACCGGCAGAGCTCATGGGGACAGAGGTGGCACCGGCACAGCTCTCACGGACAGAGGTGGCACTGGCACAGCTCGAGGGAGACAGCCGTGACCCAGCGCACCCTCCCCACCTCCCCAAGTGAGGGCAGCCCAGGAGAACAGAGCCGCGGCCGAGCCTGGGGGCCGCGGAGAAAGGCACAGGCTCCCTGGGGACGCACGCTTGGCTCACACAGTCGGGCTTCAGCACAGCTGGGGAGAATTTGGAAGTGACGCGTGCGGGAGGTCACAGCCTCCCCAGTTAGGGAGCGGCACACGCACTCTCATCTGCTTGCTCTGAAGCCTTTTGTCTGGGAGGACACGCCGCCACGCCGCCTGGGCTCTTCAGCGGGGACTGTCATCCTCCCTCCGCTCCTCCAAGCACAGGGCTTCCCGAACACCGAGGGGAGGGAAAGGCTGGCAGCCTCCGCCCTGGATGCCTCCAGCTCAGGGCCAGAGGCCACCTCTCGAGGAGCGTGGCCAGGTCCACAGCGGTCACCCTGAGAAAGACCTCCTCCTGGGGACGGTCCCTAAGTTTGTGTTCTGCTGGTCACGAGTGAAAACCACATCAGTTTCCCTCCCTCTGAGAGGGCAGAGGCTAAAAAATAACTTGTGGAATGATGGTGCGTCCATGGAGGCTTTGGAAAACGCAACTGGCTAAGAGAGCTTCCGGGTGATCCGGGAACTGCCTGCCACGGTGGGTGGGGTGGGGTGGCTTGAAGGACCTTGCAAAGGGCTGGCGAGCCCACAGTCTCAGAGAGCAGCTGTCTGTCATGTACAGAGACCACAGGCTGGGGGACCACATCGGTGTGACAGTCAGAACCACAAGCAGAAACAGCAAGCGGAGGGCAGGCCCAGAGCCCCCCGGCCTCCCGGACAAGGCTGGGGCTCTCCCTGACCACGTGGAAGGGCCCCCACGTGGCTCCCGGTCAAGGAAACTCTGCCTCCCACAACTGACACTGCCTCACGCCGAGCCTCCCTGGCCCCTGACAATGCAGCCAGTTCTCTTTCTCTGGCCCATGTACCTGGGGAAGGTGCTAACACCCTTCACAGCCAAGCATGGACACCTGGGGAGAGTCCCGCCCTCTCCCCCACCAAGATAAACACACCAGCAAAGAAAAGTCTACGAAACAACAGGACACACACAGAATTAACCTAACACCATAAGCCCCAGGTGAAATTTTCATGCTGTTCATGGCTTATAAAAATTGAAGTCCCAGATGGTACATTTTGGTGAATAATGTCAGAAAATAGGTACAGATCAAAAACTGGTTTTTTTTTTAAACATATAAATTCCAAAGAATCAGTTTGAAGAATGGAGACTTGCAGAGGGAGAAGAATTCATGGGGTGGGGGACACCCTCAAATGATTAAAGGGTACGAGAACTGGGGCATTTTCAAAGACATTTGCCCTGAACAGCCTGCAGCTCGCTCACATGGAACCACATAGGTGACATTAGGGCGAACATTTTAATGAAAATTACCTCGCTTAATTAGCAAGATTCATATTAAATTAGTTTCTGGAGCACTGAAATTTCTTCAGTGTTCATTTTATGATGAGCTTGGGCTTGGAAATACCTTCCTAATTTCTTTAAAGTGACATCTTCATCAGTCTTCAGGCTTCACACAATGAGAGCTCTCTGACAAAACTAATCTAACTGGAGCCATCCACGGAAAAGATGATTTTTTTGTGTGTGTGAAAAGGGTTAAAAATAACTCTTTTCCTGTCTGAAAACGATTAATATTCCACCCAACTGTTTCCTTCTTTCAGGCAATCTGCAAACTCTTAAGTGGGTGGATATTTTCTTAGCTGTCTGAACATGTGTTTATTTCTCCCCCCCCCACAATAAAAATCACACAAGGTATGACAAAAAGCGTATGCACTTTTAAAGTCTGCCACGCCGCCTTCCCCATCCACTCCCCGCAACAGCAACCCAGGGGCGGCCAGGCAGAGCCGAGCGTGGCCCGGGAAGCGTCCGCCCATTCGGCACAGCCGGCCATGTGCCCGACCTTCCCCAGCGAGTGCCTGGCGGCCCTCCGGTAACCGGCAGGCTGGGGTAGAAACTTCCTTTATTCCTTGTTAGGACTTAGTTCCTAACGAGCTCTGGTCACCACGGACGGGCATTCTGGAATGCAATTCCGCAAGGCGCCCGAGGCTTGACAGCCTCATACAATAAAACGGCACCTTCAGCCCTGTTAATATTCCAGACCAACTCCGACAAAGCCGCATCCCGGAGCAGAAGTAATTATCCCCTCGCATGACACGGATTAACACCCGGCAATTTCGGGAGGCTCCGGCGTCCCCCCACCCCCCTGCCCCCGAGCAGCAGCAGCAAGACGCGGCTGCTTCCCGCGCCCGGCTCCCTGCGGCTGCTTCCTTACCTTCCTTCTTGGTGAAGGCATTTAACAAAGACTTCATTTTCCCTCTGACTTTGGCGGTGGTCCGCGCATTATATAACCTTCTCGGACGGGAGGAAGGACAGGCGCGCGGCCCGGCCCCTCGGTGGGAGAGCGGCGGGGACCCGGGGAGAGGCGGCGGGCGTCTGGGCTCGGAGCACTGCCGAGCATAGCTGGGCACGCCAGCCCCGGCGCGCTGGTGACAAAGCCCACCCCATATTCCGTCTGTCAGCTGGGAACCAACTGTGCGTAGACTGGGGCTGCTCAGAGCCGGCTACCTCTCTCGGCGCTCGTCATGTGAGCCCGGCCGCTCCGCTTTTGTGCTGGGGCATCGGGGAAGAGCCGCGGCGGAGGGCTCGCGCGGGCGTCCTCAAGCCGCGGGCGGCCGGCAGACGCCGGGAGGCATTTGTGAGCCGGAGGCCCGCTCATCCGCGGAACGCCGGGCTGCTGCCGGGCGCTCCATCGCCTGCGGCTAAAAATAACCCTCTGTGCTTGTCTGGTTTTTTTTTTTTTAATTTTAGAAGAAAAAGCCAAGTTTGTTTGTCAGCGAGCAGATGTGGCAAGAAAGTTAAAGGGAACAAACACCCAAGTACCAGACGAGCCCCGCGCCAGCCCCACGTCACCCAGGCAGGCACGGCCAGCGTGCTGGCATTTCTGAACGCGACCCATATTTCCGCTGGAAAGGATCGGAGACGGTACCAGCTACTCCTCTGCCCTCCCCCACGTGGTTGGTAATTACCCTGCAAAAAACAGGAGTCCACCCCGCCCACTTTTTTTTTTTAAAGCAAGAGATAAGAAAATAATTCAATCAAGGCTCTGACTCTCCAGGCAGCTGATCAAAACGAGCCCTTCCCTTCCTCGCGTTTCTTTAGCGATCCCACCCAACGGAAGTCCAGGCGAGAGGTGGAAAGACCACCCCTGCACGCGCTGCAGGAGACAGTCGCATCTGCAAAGCAAACGCAGAGAGGCGGGCGCTCGCCGCCAGCTCTGCGGCAGGTGGGACGGTTATTTCTGCGCGAGGAGCAAGGTCTTCGCAAGCTAAATGGAACATCCCGGGGGCAAGGTTCTGTTGCTCCGTGCGTCTGTCGCCGGGGCTGTAATTAAGCGTGCGGTTTTTCGGTTGCTAAGAGAACTGCTTCCGAAATTAAAAAAAAAAAAAAAGTGTGGGGAGAGACACGAGACAAGATGAGGAGAAAGCGACTGGGACACTGAAGTCGGATTCCATATGGTCGACACGCTTCGTGTCAACAAAATGGCAGCGTGAGAGCGAGCGTGCTCGAGCCTGCGTCAGGAGCTGGCCCGGGCCTCGCCTCGCCGGCACGCTCGGTACGGGCGACACCTCGCTGCGGCGGGGTCTCCCGGCTCAGGGAGGGCAGACGGGCGTGGGTGTGTGCCCCGTGCCAGCTGAGCACGTAGACACCGTCCCTCAGCTGACTCCCACGGCTCGCCAGCCCCGCAGAACCCTGCCCTGGGGACTTCCTTGCCCCTGCCGTCCCCAACCCACAGGACCTCGCTGGAGCCGTGCCCGACACTCGCACTGAGAGCCACCACCCACGCGCCACGCGCGGTTCATGCACCCATCTCCTTGGACGTTTGGGGCAAGGTTGAAGGGCTTCCAGAAAACCCTTCCTGGGATGCCCACGGTGCCACCAACAAGGACACATCTGCTTTTTGTCCCACCTGAGAGGAGCAGACAAGGTGCCCTCCAGGTGGACTTGCCGAGGGTCTCAAAGAGACAGTGGGCATGCAGTTCACCACCGTGTGCTGGCCAGAGGCCCGGCCGCTGCCTAGGCTGGGGGGCGCTGGGGGCTGGGGACAGGGATGCCACGGTGCAAGTGTGCAAAGGGGAAGCCTCCAGAGGCTGGGAGACCCGGCCAGTTACGTGCCCGGCCACACGGGCCCAGAGAACTCGCCAAGCTCAGGGAATTCTCCGGGAGGCTCAGCGACGCCCAGCTGCCTCCATCTGTCAGTGGTCGGTGACTGACACCCCCCCCACAAAGCACGCAGCCTCCGCCCAAGCCAAGCTCGCGTGCCAGTCACGGCTCAGCGCCGCTGCCTCTGCACGGCCCCGGGTGGGCGAGGTCGGGGACCGGCCCCCGTGCCGGAGCCAGTGGTGACCCTCCATCTTTGGCAGTTTTGCAGGCCGCAGGTGACCCTGGGTGGAGGACGTGGGGAAGAAACCACTTCCCCGGGGGCCGAGGGGCCGCCCGCAGCTTTTCTAACTTAAGGTGGCGGGAAGGAGACCCAGCCTTCCTCCCTTTGCTGGGGCCCCCTCCTTCAGACACGCTGAAGGACCCACGAGAGGTCCCACCTAGTCTAAAGCAAAGAAGAACCGGGAGACCCCAAACAGGGCCATGCAGTGGCACGTACAGGCAGCCCGGGTGGGAAAACCCTCCGCTGTCATTGTATAGGGAGCAGCTATACCCTACTGCTCGTCTGCCCGCAGCAGGAGCAGAGCCGGGGATGAATGGGGCCGTGGCTGCTGGAGAAGAGAAGGGAGCCTTTCTAAGACTCGGCCCCGTCACTAGGAACCTCGCCGCCCCACCCCTGCATCCGACGTCCCAGCAGGGTGTGGGACCTGAACCTTCTGCAGGTCCACAGGGTGCAAGATGGAAAAGAACCCAGGTGTCCTCAGACTGCACGGGGCAGGGTGGGGGATATACCGTGAGGCTTTGGATGCAGACAATCTGGGGAACCCCAGGAAACACCCCTATGCTGAAGGGTTCCTTTCAATTCTTTTAATAAGCAGACATTTTCCAACCCACAGCTGGAGGAAGCTGAGCAAACCACTCACAAAGATCAGGAGCAGCAGCTGGGTCAGACTCGAGCGCAAGCCTACCGCGTGCCCGGCCCTGGGGCGGGCTGCCACGAGGGGTCTCGTGGTCAACCCCGCAGAAATCCTGCCGGAGGAGTGGGACCATTCCTGACACGGCCTTCCTGGCCACGTGCAGGCAAGCTCTCCTTGAATACTTCCAGTGACAGGGGGCTCACCACTACTACTGTCAGAGTAAACGTGCAAGTGAGCATTTGGGGTCTGGGCCCTCACAGGACTGCAGCTGCACACTGTGGGACTGGCAGGCAGCAGCACCCCCTGGAGGGGAACGCCGGCTCAGACCAGTCCCCGATCTGACACGAGCACGGCGGCGTTGAAAGCGCCGACTCCTCTCCAATGGACACACGGCCCTCTGCACCCGTGAGGGCATCTTCCACCCGCGCCCCGGCCCGGACTCTCCCGTGGGAACACCGGTCAGCGAGCCTCGGGCTGTGGCAATCGGGACACGGCCGCTTATTTGGCCCATGTTTCACGAGCCTGTTTGCAGCCTGCAGCCGGCCCTGCCTGCTCGGCTGGGGGAAGCTCTGCACGAATAAACGTTCACGCGTTTGGGGTCTGGGCCGCTTTGGGTCCCATCGGGAGAGCAGCTCGCCCGTGCCGGCGGTCTGCTCTCTCCCGCCACCAGCACGCGTGCGGGGCTCTTCACCCTCCAGACCACAGGCCCACCACTGACCCAGGTGCCCTTGGAGGGCTGGGCCGCAAAGGCGGAGGCCCCCACAGAGCACCAGGCACGGGCTAACACCATTTCCGTCTCTAAAACAAGGATACTGAGGACAACTAAGAGTTAGTGGTTAAAAAAAAAAAAAAAAATTAAGATAGAGATGGAAGATGAAATTTAAACACCCAATCCTCCCGGCTTCCGGAGATCTTTTTCTCCGTGTATTTCACCCCATGATGGAGCCTCGGACTTCGGAAAGTTCCTGTGGAATCTCCCCCTGGGCTCCCCGAGACCAGCTCGAGGCTCCGTGCATGAGACGCCAGGGGTCCTGCGGGGTTGGACAGCCCCGCCTCACGCACAGGTGTGACCGCGTCAGCCCGAAGGACAGCAGAGCTCTTCCTCCGTCCACCCTCAGACCTTCCGTCCCGTACGGGTCCTTCGTGGAGGACCTGAAATGACCCCGGACCTCTGCCACATTCCTGTGAGTGCAGATGGGTTTATTTCAAATGGATTTTATCCCGGAAGAGGGAGCGACTGGCAAAGAAGGACTTCCGGGTCTGCGCCAGGTGCCCGGGTGAGGGGCGAGGGGTGGCAGAGAGCGGGAATCTACACGCTTAGTGGTGAATCGGACCCTGCCCGCCCACCCGCCCACCCCAAAGCCGGGACTGTCCCTTATCCATGGGCAGGTGAGAACCGGGAAGAAAAGATCCGAGGGAGGCTCCCGAGTCAGACCATTTTGCAGGAGGGGGGGAGGGTCACCCCAAACTGAACCCCAAACTCCCAGCCTCCCAGCCTGGTCCGTTAGCCACCAACGCGGCTGCGCTCAGCCCAGCCCCAACGCTGCCCTGGTGACACACGAGCTGGGCCGTGCGGCCAAGGCCCCTCTTCCCCTCCCGCGCCAGCCCATCCCCCGTGGGCGCCCCACAGACTCGCCCGGTGCACTGAAGCGCCCCACAGACTCACTAAGCCCTTTATTTGCTGCATCTTTCGACAACTGCCTGACAACAGGCTGGAAATATTTCACTTCTTGTATTAAAAAAGGCTCTCTCACGCCGGAACCTTCCAGGGTGTCTGAGGTCCCGGCAGGGAGGATGTGCCAGGTGCTGTAAACGTGCGTGGCGAGACGCGGAGGCCAGCGGGTCTCAGATGGGCAGGTGGGAATGACAATGCACCGGGGCTTCGGCGCGCGTGCGGTTTGCAAAGACGGGGGCGTGCAGCCAGGCGGGCTGGGGCCGGCGGTGGCTTTGCGTCTCACGCCCTCTGCAGCCGCAGGCTGGTCCGGCACCCCCATCCCTCAGCTTCCCCATCTGTAAAGTGGGGACGACACAACTTATCCCGGTGCTGGCCTCGGGGACCGCCCGAGCTCGGGTCTGACGCGAAGAGCATGGGGGCTCTGCACGTGAAACCCTCTGGAGTGAGCACTTCCGGGGACCAGTCCCAGCTCTGTGACCCTGGAAGTGTCACGTGGTCGCCCTGGGCCCCGTCTCGTCTGAAAAATAGGGATATTAATGGAGTGCTCCGCAGGGGGCTGCCAGGGCAGAGTGGATCAGCATCTGCAACAGCACCTGGACGTTGGGGCTGTCGGTGAGCACTAATAAATGCACTTAATTAAAAATAATCTGCATGTGGAGAGCAAAGCAATCTCCTCCTCCTCCTGCCCCGCCCCCATCTCTGTAAGAAATAAGCCCCCCTCACTTCCTCTGAAGGCGTTCACGTTATCTTTTCCAGTGTTGCCTCCTCCGGGAAGTCTCCCTGACTGACCCAGTCCGTGGAGTGACCCCTGCTCCGGGTTGCCGGGGCAGCAGTCAGCCTCGGGCATTTCCTGGTGCCAGGACACTCCAAGCTCCTTGAAGGTAGACGGGTTCCATGCCCAGCTCCCCCCGTTACCCTGCAACCTGGGTGCTCCCTAATGTTCCGGACTGAACGAATGGACGAGGGAACCAGTAAAGACAGGAGGTGGTGAGCTCTCGCTTCTAGTCACTTTACCAGGGACACCAGGCTGGTCTCCAGTTGAGCTGGTTACCTGAGGCCAGAAGCCACCTCGCATCTCTGCCCTGCCCCTGCCCGCACCTCTGCTGCTGTTCAGGGCCTTGCACAGTGTAACAGAGGCCAAGTGAGGGCTTGTGCTAAACCACGGCCATGTTGCCAGCTACTGGCTAACCCGGACCCTGGCAGCAGCCTGTGTGTGGGCTCCATGCCAGCCCCACCCTTGCCCCATGAACAGGTGCCCCAGACGTTGGTCAGGCTGGAGTCCTCAGAGTCCCCGCTGCACCTGTGGTCCCCGGCAGCCCGAGTCCTGCCTCCTGGCGAGGAGACACCCAGGCTCATCCTGCAGCTTTGGGGTCTGAGCGGGTCAGACGCACAGGCCTGGATCACCCCGAGGGAGCCGGCGGGTGTGGAACTGGCTCTAGGACAAGGTCTGGCTCCTGCCAGTGCCAACCATCCAAGAGCTTCTGTGGTGCCAAGGCACAGCGAGCTCCACGGGGCGGCCCACGGTGGCTGGACACCCCAGCAGCCACACAGCACCCAGCTCTGGCTCGAGGCCCCTCGGAGCACCATGCCCGCCGGAGAGTCCTGCCCTCCCTGCATCGGCGGGCCAGAGCGGACCCTGCTGCTCGCAGCCAAGCCCCAGCCGGCAGAGAGAGCCCCGAGGCCCCGCCCAGAGCCGGCACCGGCATCTCTACGGGGAGACCTCTGGCCTCAGGATGCCGAGAGCATCCCCTCCCCGCCATCCCCGAGGGCCATAGGTAGGTTTTCTGGGTTCAAACCCCGCTGGGTTCCTGTCCACAAAACATCCCTGGACTTCCAGGAACAAAGCCGGCGCAGCGACGGGGCCACCCTGAAGAGCTGCTCTGGGGACCGGCGCTTACGGGGTGCAGTAGGTAGCGCCACTGCCACGCCCACGCCCGAAGCTGGCTGACCATTCCCGCCGTTTGATCATTGCAACAGCTTGCTGGGGGAGGGGGTCCTGACGGGCCTCCACGGTCTCTCTGGGCCGTGGAAATCAATGGGGCCTTTGGAGACAGGGTCCCGACCTGCGCCGGGACAGGGTGGTCCCCCAGAACCCCGGGCCCCCTGCCGGGAAGGAGCTCCACGTTCCAGAAGCACAAAGGCCAGCCCGGAACTGGGCTGCACCCTCCAGGCAGATGTGCACAGAGCTCTGCGTTCAACTTAAACCCTGGCCAGAAACCCGGGCGTGCTGACAACTGAGGCAGAAGAGGAGAAGATAGGACATGGGGACACGGGAAGCAACGCTGGCAAACCTCGGGGTTCTGGGGCGGGTACCCCACCACCCCCCGGCGGTATTTCCCCAAGTCTGCCTGAGCGTGCACTGAAGCCGCACCCCACACTTCAGGGGGAGGAGACAGAGAGGAGGGTGGCTACACAGGGGGGACCGGAGCCTGTCTCCACCTCAACACGAACTAACTCTGGTCAGATGGGGAGCCCGTGGGGAGGAAAAAAACTCCAGAGGGTCTCAGTGGCCCACCAGCCCCGCCCTCCACTTTATCCTGCAGAAACAAAAAGCGCAGTGCTGAGAAAGGGAGTGGCAGAGCAAGCCTGGCCTCCCCCCTGGCGGCAGGGGCCAGCAGGCACGAGCCAGAGCTGGGTCCTGCCTGCCCAGCCCCCGCCGAGCTCAAGCAGCAGACCTGCTTCTTCCCAGCGTAGCTGTAGATAAGTGCGATTTAAATATTAGTAGGCAACGTTTCTCCATCGCACAATAATTGTTAAATGAATCATACTTTTATAAATAACGCGAGATATAAAAAGGCGTCTCAGCAATAATGCGGGGTTATCTTTGCACAGAGATGTAGGTGTCTGTGGCGTGTGTAATGTTCCCGTCGCTGGAGTCATTGAGGGGAGCTTTGCTCCTGCAGGGGCCGCGGAGCCCGTGGAAAATCGGGGCGAGGGGCGCGGAGGAGCGAGCTGCATAATGTCCCCGGCGGGACAGAGTGCCGAGGGGGCTGGGACAGGGGCTCTGCAAGGCGCCACTCACCAATTTTCTAGCCCCGAGTTGGGCTTTAGGTCCAAGACCATGGCCAGCGAATGGGGAGGGACTCCGGAGGGTGAAAATGGGGCCGACCTCAGAGGTCGGGGGTCTCCAAGGGACTTTCTAGAAGGATCAGAGACTCCAAACCTGCCCTCCCTCTGTGCAGCTCCAGCCTCTGCCACAGGCTCCCTGCAAAGCCTTGCCCGGCCGTGCCCCAGGGCACCGGGGAAGGGGTGGGGGCAGGTGGCCTTCGATTGCTTCAGGGGCAGCCCTCTCGAGAGCTGAGAGACTGAGGACACTTGGACCTCCCACAGGGGACACTGAGGTGCAAGTGCTGGGACGAGTCACCCAAACACTCAAGGACATCAGCCGCTCAGGCAGGGAGCAAACCCAGGGGCCTCGACGTGGGGCTGAATGGGCTGGGGGCTCGTGGAGGACCCCAAGGGGCCAGGGTGAGTGTGCAGGAACCAAAGTCGAGTGACAGTCCCCGGGGGCACCATGGCAGAAAAGGGGGGCTCCTGGCCGGCACCTCTGCCATCTGTAAAGGAGACACCAGACTTGTCAAAGCACAGCCAGGGCGCCCGCGTCCCAGAGCCGTGCTGGGATGTGGTGCTCACTGGGTGCAGGACCGAGGCTCGGCATGTGTTCCATGAAGGCCAGCTCTGTAGCTGTCACCGTGATCACAGGCAACGAGGCCAATTCGGGAGCCCAGGTGGAAGCAGAGAGAGGGAGCCTGGCACGGGCCCAAGGGCTTCATCCCGTACACAGGGAAACAGCGTTGCAGGCAGCAGGTGGCCGAGGTTGAGGACAGCAGCAGGACAGCCACTGCTGCTCCTGGAGCCTGGGCCGGCCACACAACAGGGACAGAAGTGCTAGCTGCCTAAAAATCCACTCGGAGGACCTCCGGGATGGGTCCAAGGGACCTCACAGCTCATTAAGAAACAAGGACGGACTATGGACCTTCCCGCTTGCCCCCAGGCCGCCTGGGCTTCAAGGTGACCTTGAAAGGTTTGTACACGGTACGCCCTGGCCTGGGGACTTGAAGCCCAGCTGCCGAGCCCTTGGGTCCCAGATCTGGTGGAGTCAAGGCCACACCCACCTGTGGCTGCTGAGGCTGCAGCCTGTTGCTTCATGCTGGGAACGGCCACCCACGTCCAGGTCCACCCTGCCCGGGGACGGAACAGCCACCCTGTCCTGTCTGCTCAAGGGGTCTGTGCTCAGCTCCCAGGACCAGTCGGCGCATGTCCCTCCCTGAGGCCCTCCTGGGTGTGGTGTAGCTGTCATTAAGCTTGAGTCCTCAGGCCACGCCCTCGGGACTGGGCCAGGCCCACTGCTCTACTCTGCTGGGCGCCTGGACGGGAACCAGGCAGGTCTCTGAGCGCCCGGGGGCAGCCCCTGGTGGACCGGATGGGCGACCTCATGGTGGGGGAGCATCAGGCCCCCTGTCCGGCACAGCTAGCTGGCTTCCCCACCCCCGTCCCCAGTGTCAGCCCTGAGTCCTAGAGAGTTACTGCCAGGACGGCCCCGCCCCCCGAAATGGCAGGACGCCCGAAGGCTCCCGTGCAGGCTCTGCGTTACAAAGATAGCTGCCTTCGGGGAATACGCCAATTACCAACAGCGCTGATTAGAGGAGCCCGATCGCCGCTGGCCGCCCTCTTTCTGCAGACGCTGACCCCGATGGGGTCCTTGTCAAAAGTGATGAAACCTGGGTTTGTACAAGATGTGAGTCCCGGTCAGTCCTGGACACAAGCGGGGACACTGGGCCTCAGTTTCCTCATCTGTCGAGTGGGCCGGCCATCCCCCACCCTGCTGGTCTCAGGAGGTCTCTGAGGGTCTGACCTGGGCCAGAGGACCCCAGGCAGGGGAGGCTTTAAAAGTGAGAGACAGACTTGGCTCACTCTGGGGCCTCGGTGCAGACTGGGGGAGCAGCCCCTGGGCCCACGCTGCCCCACCCCACCCCGTGCCGTGCAGCGGCCCCTCCTGTCTCGAGCCACACTGGAGTGGGCTGCCTGCCAACCTCTCCCCCCATAGGCCGCCGAGCAAGGTGGAAGGGGGCCCCCGAAATTCAGGGAGGAGAGGCGCTTGGATTCCAACCACAGAGTAGGGCGCCCACGTGCCAGGGTCTGTGGGCGAGCCCAGGATGGGGCAGAGCCGGCCCTCTCTCGGCACGGCCTGCTCACCCACGGGGCTCGGGGAAGGCCCGGCTGCCAGGCCTCTCGGGAGAGGCTAGAGACCGAGCCCACCTCCTGGGCAGCAGAGCGCTCAGCCCTGACCCCCGGGCCGGCTCAACATGGCTGCAGCGGGGCGCAGAGGGGTCACCAGGGTGTGGGTGAGGGTCCTGCAGCTCCGCCCTGCCGAGCGCTTGGCGCGCTGCCTGCCTGCCTGAGGCCACACGCTGCAGAGACCGCACCAGCAGCGGCCCCCTTGGAGGGAGTCGGGGCTCGAGAGGCCAACAGCAACGTCGCCGGGTGATTACGGAGTGTCAGGCGCAGAGGAGAGGGACTTCTGTGGGTGACCCCAGGGCTGTGAGCCCAAGGACTGGACCCTCTCATTGTCCTCTGCTTCCCCGTGAGTCGCCGGGGTGGCTGATGCCATTGGGCCCCGCCGGCCTCCAGCACGCCACCGCCCACTGTGCGTGGGCTCCCCGCCGGGACACCACCAGGGCACTGAGGACCAGACCTCAGAGGCCATGACCACACAGGGAACCGCCGCAGCTGTGCAATGGCCAGGTGACGCAGGACACGCTCAACGCCAGCCCCACACTGTGCAGAGGGACCTACTTACAGCAGCCCCCGAGACCACTGGAGGGTGACCAGAGTGACCATGTCCTGGGTTGATGACTGAAGGTTGATGCCTCCCCAGATTCACTGATGGAAGCCCTAGCCCCCCATGGCGGTGGTGTTTGGAGATGAGGCTTTGGCAGGCGATTAGGGTTAGATGAGGTCATGAAGGTGCGGCCCCGTGATGGGAATGGTGTCCTTGTGAGAAGAGACTTGAGAGATGATCTCTCTCTCTCTCTTGCTTCACGAGGTCACAGCTAGCAGGCAGCCGTCTGCGAGCCAGGAAGAGAGCCCTCCCCAGCCACCAAATCAAGATCCAATCAAGTCCTCGATCTTGGACTCCCCTCAGAACTGCGAGCAATGCGTTTCTGTCGTTCAAGCCACCAGTCTGTGTATTTTTGCTAAAGGGGCATGAACTGATGGAGGCGCCAGGCACAGCTGAGCATGCCACTGTCCCCCGGCAGGCCTACGGGGACTGAAGCCATCCCGTCCGCTACCCCTGCACCTCCACCTGCCCCCTACTCCCACAGGCCCCCCCAGCTCCGCCTCCGTGACCTGGACACGCTGACAGCCTCTGCCCCTGCTGGGCCTCCCCGGAACTCCTCTGCCCCCCTGCCCGTGGCTGCCACGTCTAGCTCCAGCCCCTAAGCCCTCGATTTTAAGGCCACCTCCTCAGGGGCTGTCCTGGGCCATCCTGTCTGAGGAGGTGACCCTCCTACTCTCTAACTTAGCCCCCCGTTATTTTTCCTTCATTGCACCTGAAGCCGTGTCATTTTTGAATTTGCTCATGTGGTCTTTCTCCTCCCAGTAAAACGTCCGCACGCTGAGGACGGGGCCGAGTCTGTCTTCACCACCACTGCGTCACCAGTGCCCAGCCCAGCCCCTCTCGAGGATGTCTGACATCTTCGTCCAACAAATGCATAAATAAACGGAAGGCACTCTCCCACCTCCCACCCTGAACTTTCACTGTGTTTGCCTCACTATCTGAAGAGTTTCTAGAACTCTTCCCACCATGCATGAACACGGCCTCCAACAACTGGGGCCATCTGCAAGGCCTGGGGCAGGGGAGGGGCCATCATATACTTTTCCGCGCCGAGGATACAACACGAGACCCTACACAGAGCGGGGAATTACAGAATTTACGTGCAAGCTTTGGGGCTCTCCTCTTTGCAGGATCCCCCTGACACCAGCTACTCGGGCAGCTCTGACTCCAGCCTCTGAATCCTCAGCCCAGTGAGGAATCCCTGATTAACAGGGGCCTCACCGGGGGTGGGGGGAGCTCTGTGTCTGTCGGGGGTCCCAGCACCTCCAGTTCTGCGCTTTTGGTTGCCTGCCAAAGACATCAAGCAGCTCTTGTCGGAATTCACATATATTCTGTCCGTAGTTGGTGTCTGTTCCCCGAAGGAGGGTTAGCCTGATACGAGCTACGCCGCCGTTATGGGACAGTGGAAGTCACGGGCTCACACGTACGTGTATGATCACACTCGATAACACAACTGCACACGTGAAGTAGAGGAGGAGCTGTCGAACAGGCTCCTCCAAGGGGCTCTCTCATCCTAAACAAAAATGAGAGCAATGGCACAAAAAATGTGCTCCAGAACCGGAGACAGTGAGTTTGAAGGTGTCTTGGGTCTTCCTTGGTGACTCGGCTTAGAGTGGCCCCCCGTCTGGAGGCAGAGCGCAGTCCTGCAGTGGAGGCGACCACGCCCAGGCAGAGGAGGCCGGCTGTGCCTCGACGCCCTGTGCGGACAGCAGGGGCGGCCTTCCTGGGCCCCGGACTCCCGGACCAACCGAGGACGTCCTGATAGCCCCTCAGAAGGTCCCCAGCCGTGGAGGCTTTGTCAACACCTTGAGCGGGTGAGGGCAGGGTGAAGGGGAGGACCCCGCTCCGCAGATCAGTGTGTCGGCTGGAGAAAACTCAGGACGGCGCCCGGCCGCCGGGGAAACGCATCGCGCGAGCCACTGCAGGGAGAGGCCGGCTCTCCACCTCAGCCCCTCACCTAGTTAGCGGCTCCAAACGCAGATTTGTATTTTGGGAACTAATGAAGGCTCCGTGACCGACTCAACCTTCAGATAGATTCCGAGCCGGCAGCACGGTGAGCCGGGCACCCCCCTGCATCGGGAAAACCCCAAACCTAGGGAAAAGCCGGCCCCGCCGGGCAGGGGTGCAGCGAGGAGGGAGCAGCAAGCCAGGCGGGCTGCGCTGGCGGCAGCCATGCGGCCACGGAAGTGAAGGCAGAGGGGGAGCGGGGCCGCCGCCTCCTCCACGCAGGCAACAGCGCAAGCGATCGCGGTAACGGAGTGAGGGGCCTGCAGGACAGCAGCACTGGGTCCCCACTGGACACCAGCCCCAGTGTCGCCCTCACAGCTGCCCAGGGCAGCACCGGCCTCACTCTGGCCACCACTGCCATGTCAAGGCTAACCGGCTATGTCCTGACTGCCAGACGGGGAAGGAGTCGTGCGGGGAGCCCTCTGGATAGTGACTCCCATCTCCCTGGAGCCTCAGTTTCCCACATGTCAAAGAGGAGGGCACGCCCTCTGAAAGTCCTCCAGACGGCAAAATCCAGGGCCCCCGTCAGCTCTGAGGAGCACCCTTGTCCGGGAGGAGTCCCTGGGAGGAGCAGAGTCTCCCCAGGGCTGGCTGGCAGGATTACAGGGGCGCTGGCACTGCCAGGCCAGGTCTCTCCCTGGGACTCAGCCGCTAGGGCTGCTCTGGAAGGGGGCCCAGGGGTGGCCGGAGTTAGGGACTCAGGGCTCCCACCAGGGTGCCGAAGACAAGGGCAAGGAATTGTCACTGGGGTGGGGGGGTGCGTCTTACGCTGTGGCCACCCCGGCACTGGGGCACTTCTAAGGGCTGCAGGTCGGGCAGTTGTCTGTATGTCGCTGGAGCTTGGCGAGACTTCACTCCAAAAGGCTCTGGCCTGCCCTGACCCCTTTCAGTGATGTGTAAAAGATATGAGAATGCAATAATAACAGCAACCACCACAAAAGCACCAGTGACATCTGCCAAGCGTGAACAGCAACAACTGCAGGGCCTACACTTCCCTTCTCCGGAAGACCCTGAGGCCCAGAGCAGTTCAGTAACTTGCCAGGGGTCACACAGCCAGGCCTCATAGGGCTTGGTTGGACCCCAAGCAGTCTGCCTGTGGCACCGTCACTGACCTGGCAGCTCACCCTGAAACCTAAGCCTGGCACCCTGAATTCTGGCCTGCAATGGCCTCCAAGAGGGTCCCGGGCCCTCTGTACCCACTCACGAATGGTGCACCAGCTCCTGCAGAACCGGGGTCCCGTCCTCAGCCCACAAGGCCGGGAAGGCCCCACCACTGCTCCTGCTGGGTCTCCCCGCTCCTGTGTGGGGTGGGCCCAGGCGCATGGCCCCACTTCTTACCCTAAAGAACCTTCATGCCTCGGCCTCAAGCCCGAGTGTCGTGTCTGCTCACCTGGGCCCCATCCTTCTCCACGTCTCAGTACCATCACCCACCTGGACAGCCATCCCCAGAGCTCACCCACCCCAACCCATTCTTTACGCCCAGAGAAGGGACCCTCTCTCAGGTCCACTGGGACCTTGTCACCGTCTACATGTTTCCCTCCCCTGCAACTGTGGCCCCTGCAGGACGGGGTGGGACCTCGTCTTCCTACCCCACATGCCCTGGGCCTCGCTGCCGCTCAGTCGATGCCTCTTCAAATCACAGACGGGACATGTACAACGTCGGGGAGAGTTGTACAGCCCCCGACAACTCACGGATAATTTGTCTGCTCCTATGCAAAAGCTCATTGTGTTGTGAAAATATGTTAAAATTTCACTCATTACTTTTTGGTAAAATTAGAGGATGGTTTCCCTTCCCTTGACTTGGGGCCAAAACCCAAAGCGGAAAGAGACAGACATTCCAGGGAATAAAGCATATTCCCCACCCTGGGGCAGCGTGGGTGGCTCCTAGACCTTTCCAAAGCACTGTGGCCACCCTGAGGTGGCCTAGCAGGAGCCCAAGTCCTGGTGGTGACCGTGGGAGGCTTGTCATCTGCCCACAGGGGTTCATCTGCGCTGAGGTCAAGCTGTGCAACCTGGCCAGGCCCCCACCCTCTCCGGGCCTCCCTCCCCCCACGTGCAAATGGTGCTCTGTGCCACACCCGCACTTATCCTGTTTGGGGGCCCACTCAGCCTCAAACGCAGAAGAGCATCAGACACAGGGGAGGGTGTGCGGACCTGTGGCGTACGCTTCTGCCGTGGAGCATGTGAGCCGCAGGCCCCCCCGGTCCCGGTCTGCCAGCTGGGCGTGGGCACCGCCGTGCCAAGCGGGGTTCTAGCGTGGCTGAAGTGGGGCTCGGCGAAGTAGCCCAGCCCTGTCCTAAGCTGAAGGAAAGGCCGCCAGGAGACGAGTGGGCAGGTGGGGGGCAAACAGGGCTCCCAGCTTGACGTTCCCTTTCATGATCCCACACCTGACCATGACAATGACACAGTCAGTGGGACCCCCCATGGCACAAGCCGGCAGCCGGGCTGGACGGCTGTTCCGATGTCACCTTACCACCCCAGCACAGGGCACGACCGTTTGCACAGAGCTGTTGGCACCCATGCCCTGGGCCACGGGCTCCCTGAGCAGCCGGGCAGACCCTGGACTCTCTTGGCACGTGCAGGGCTGGGCCCTGAGCCCAGGCCGAGGCTGAAGGCAAAAGTGTCAGGGCCTGAGGTCGAGGCCTGAATGTGGGGAGGGCCTGTGGGACACCCCGGGGGGCGGTTCTTGGGAGCAGAGGAGGCCGGGGGCCTGTGGGACACCCCGGGGGCGGTTCTCGGGAGCAGAGGAGGCCGGGGGCCTGTGGGACACCCCGGGGGCGGTTCTCGGGAGCAGAGGAGGCCGCGGCCCAGGAGGAAGAGAGGAAACAAGCCTCGGCTGGCCTTCGGGGAGGGATCGTGGACAGGTGTGCTATGGACTGAATTGTGCCCCCCAAAATTCACGTTTCAAAGCCCTGACTATATTTAGAGAAAAGGCCTTTACAGAGGTCAAAGTAAAACGAGGTCGCCAGGTGGGCCCTAATCCCACGGGGCTGGAGTCCTTATCAGAAGAGGACGTCAGGACAGACACTTGCAGAGGGATGACCGCGTGAGGACACAGGGAGAGGCGGCCGTCTGCAGTCTAGGGAGAGGGGCCTTGGGGGGACCTGCCCTCTGACACCTCGATCTCGGGCTCCCGGCCCCCAGGGCTGTGAGAACATAGATACCTGTTGTTTAAGCCGTAGGGCCAGTGGCGGCCCAGCAGGCCGATCCTTACAGGATGCGTAATTCAACTCTTCCTAAACAGAACTTCTCCAGCCCTCCCAACCTGGCGTGTGTGCCGGGGGGTTTACGAGTGTCTCTTGCAGCTTTCACCTGGAGGCCTAGAAACCCCGTCTCCCGGGTGGATGGCCGTACCACCTACACGCCCTCCTCGGCTGGAGATGCGGCCCCCGAGAGCTGCTCTCCAACGCCTGTCAGCCCTCCCAGGGAGGGGCCACACTGCTGCAGCCACCCAGCACCTGTCCGAGCACCTGTCCGAGTCCCCGCAGACTCGAACTCCCCGGGGAGGGGCCGAGGCCACACCTCCACCCGGCCCCGGCCAGCACCTCGCCTGCCGCCCTTGCACCTCTGGGTGGGACACGCTCCCAGCGGCGCTGCTACCTCCACCGAAGGCACTTCCAAGGTACTGCTTCAATTTGTTAGTACTCTGCTTAAAACGAAAATCTAATGAATGCCCCATTTTCCTAACTGGGTCAGCAGAGCACGCCTTTAATAGCATCCAAGCCGCTCAGCCGCTCATCCTGACACTGCCGGGCATTTTTCCACGCGGGGGATGGACACCTCTCCCTAGGCCCTTGGTCTCGCCTCCATGGCCAGTGTCCCCCCTCCCCCGTGGAGATCATTTAAAAATGCTTTACACATTTCCCGACGGGGCACAAGCTCGCTGGGACCACGGGATTCAGAGACGCATCCGGAAAGTCGGAAAAGTGGGTTCTGCAGCCCACCCTGTTTCTCCCCACGCTGGCACGAGCCCTCAGCCCCACCGCCAGGGCATCTGAGCAATCCATCCGCACGTTACGTAACATTCCTAGAGGCAGCACGCTGCTCTCCCGCGACAAACGCCTCAGCGTGGAGCCATCTCGGGCGAGCCGAGACGCTTGCTGGCTTTCCCCACCATCAATGGCGCTGTGGCGAACGTCTCGCCCCTCCTCCTTTGGAGGGACGCACGTCCCCGGGAGTGGAAGCCCCAGGTCGAGAGGGCTGCGCGTGTCCGTGGCTCGGGGCACGCTCTGGGGGCCCCTTTCCCTGCGAAGTGACACTGACTCGCAGGGCCACACCACGGGAACCGATTTTCTCTTACAAAACATAAAGTAAAATTCCCTCCTAGAGTGAGAAATAAAGAAAATGTGCTTTAACCAGAGAACGATCAACGGGGAAGAGCGAGAACATCAGAAGGCTAATGACAGTGCTTTCTGCAGAAGCGGACCAGAAGGGAGATCCCGTTTCACTCTGAACGACCCGACGGCACAGAACAGTTTCTCCCTCCAGCAGAACTGGTGCCGTCAAGCCCCAGGCCACAAAATTCCCCCACTGGGCTGCACGAGCTTCCATGAGCTGTGCCCGTGTGCTGGGGCTGGGGCCGGGGCCAGGGCGGGGTCTATCGGGTGCCACGGCCAGAGGCAGCCGGAAGACGGGGCCGCGGGTTCCCGAACCACCCACAGACACCGAGATAGGGCTCAGTGAGGAGTCTCGGCAGGGAGAACCAGAGGAAACTGAGATCCCAGCAAAACCGGGATTTATGTGATGAGAAAGAGGCGAAGCCCCGTGAATACAAGAATCAAAGGGACGGCCCTTGGTGAATGAATAGACACTTCCCACAATCACCCAGAGGTGGGGAGGGAGCGGCGGGAACAAAGGGGGGGACGGCCCCTTTCCAAGCTGTTCGCAGCAAGCGCTGAAAATAGACAGTGGGCGTGCAGGCGTGCGGTGCGGCTGTAACCCACCAGCGTTTGCCTCTGAGCTTCCCGCAATTAAACCACAAGCTGCTCACGATGGGGGGGGGGCAGGCGGGGAGCCCACGGCAGGGGAAGCGCCTCCAGAAACCCCGAAGATGGTCCCCATGCCCCCCGAAAAACAAGTGGCCAAGGGTGCACTCGAGGCTGCCCCACGCCCGGTGCAGGGCACCCGAGAGACTGCGCCCGGGTCCTGGGGAACATTGGAGGGTCTGGGACGTGCCCTGCAGGGGGACAGCAGCCCCACTCAGAGTCTGCGGGAAAGACAGGGCAGGAAACTGAGGCACCACCCTTCTCAGGGCTTCTGGGGGGCCACCGAGCCTTCAGTAGCTCAGGACATCACCTGTGAATCACAACCGCGGGGATGGCCACGCTGGCGCACGCTGGCCACCCGCTCCCGCACCCCGGGCTGGTCCCCCCACTCTGTGCGTCAGCGCTCCGCTGCCACAGCCCCACGGCAAGGCTGGTGCAGTCATCCCCACGGTGCTGAGGCAGTGACGTCAGCCCAGACAGGTCCAGTAACCTGCCCAAGGCCACACAGCCCCGCAGCCCACACGCACCCTCCGGCCCACTCTGGTCACAGGGCTGGAACGGGACCTGCCTCCAGTGGGTGCTGTGAGCGCCAACGGACGCAGCCCAGAGGGCCCTGGCTCGGGCCCTGGCGCAGGGACGCTCGCTGTGCAGGGCGCTATTTAGGAATCGATCTGTGTGCACAAAAGGACTGGCCAAGGCCGGCTCACCCCTCTCTGCTCCGAGAGGGGCAGGACCCCAGCAGGGTGAGCACGTCCCCACCTAGTGAGACGGCCTCCTTCTAGGGGTGAGGGTGTAGAGCGGTTGCGGGGCAGGGGGCCCCATGATGGCCCACCCTCCATCCTTCTAGGACCCCTCACTGCCCCATGCCCCCGGCCCAGTGCAGGGTTCTAGGGTGCTCCTGGGGAGACTGAGGCACAGGTCTGTGTGCGGGGCCTCGGCTGTGTGATCCTGCCAAGCCAGGGCACCCTGCGGGAGGCTGCCCTCCCACGCACCCACCCCGGGCACTCCGCCGCCGCGATCGTGGTTAGGTTCCAGGGAGACGGGGTCCCCACATGCGGCCTGGTCTCCCAGGGCGGTGACGGCTTTGGCAGCAGCGGGGCCTCCTCTGAGTTTTTAAGCGAGAAAGCAATGCCAGGAAGCAAAGCTGTCAATCCCAGAATCTGCCGTCAGTGTTAAAAATAGGGGAGAACGTGCCTGGCTGCCAGGTCCCCCGCTGAGGAGGGGGCTGCCCCCTACCCTGCTTCGGCATCTCGGATTGATTTTAAATCGCTCTGGAAAGGGGACCGGTGCTGAAAACCTGCGCTCCGCAGCCGCTCCCGCCGGCCCCTCACCCGTGCCCCTCCAGCGCCCACTCCCCTCTCTCGACCCCGCCGAGCGCCGCCGTGGCCCCGGGTTCGCAAGCGGAGTCCACCATGCAGACTCACCCACGGTCTTCAGCGAGATGAACCAGCTCGGCTCTGCCTGGGGGCACCCCCACCCACTGAGCCCCCGTAATCTGGCCTCAGGGGTGGGCAGGGAGCCGGCCCAGGGCCTGCCCAGGAAGGCCCGGACCAACGGCGGGGCGCAGGGCTTGGAGAACGTCCCCAGGGGGGACCCGCCGGGCGACCACCTCCTTCCAGGCTTCATGGCTGCGGGAGCCTCGGGGGCCCAGGCAGCATCCCGCGCTGCCAGGGGTGAGCGGGCGGCTGGAGGGGGACCAGCCAGCTGGGCGGCGGCTTCTTTATCTTGCTAGAAGGCATGGCACAGCCCGGGGTATGGAGGGTGGCTCCACACCTATTCCCAAGTGCCAAAGAGAGTTTGAGGTCCGCTGGTCTTCATTTTACAGCCAATAAAACTGAAGACGAAAGGCTCTCTCAGGACAGCCGCTTCTCCATGGAGTCTTAGCTACAGCGATATTATTGCTGCTTCCTAAAAAGGAAGCCAGAACTCTGGATTTTTATGTGAAATCTCCTGATTTTAAATACCAGCGACTAGTTCCTATTTTATCAAAATGTGCCTTACAGCATGGGCTAAAAGAATCTGTCCGTGAGCTGCCAGGAATTTGGGGGTGGGGGTTTGAAAGACGGGCACTGGCAGGGCCTGGTGGGGGCGGCCGACGCACCAGCTCTCTCTGCGCACACCCCCACGGAGGGAGAGACGGCACTGCGAGCCCGTCCTCAGGCACGCCCGCCAAGCTGCTTCCCAAAGTGAGTCCCCCGGGACCCCTGGGGGGCCCTGAGGATGAGTGTGCACAACAGGTGCCACGGTCACGTTTGGGAAACGCCAGGTCAAACTCGACTCCGGGGCTTCTTTATTGCAGGACTTACCAGGACCTAGAATGCCACGAAGTCCATCCTGAGGGTCTAAGACGGGAACAAAGCAGGCAGCGCTTCCAGCGGGGTTTGCCCCCAGACCGGAGTTCTGCAGAGCGCCCTTGGAACGCACTAGAATCCAGCAGCAGCACCTCTGCCTTGAGGGGCAGGCGCTGAGGGTGCAGGTCGGGGACACAGCTCCGAGGGACTCGGGGAAACGACAGGCTCGCCGCTTCCAAGGACCACTCGCACCACTCTCGGTGGCACACTCTGGGTACACTCGCGTTCAGCCCGGGCTCCTCCCGGGGGTGGCCGGCCCGACACCCGCCCGTTCGGAGGCCTTGAGGAACAGGACCCGGCACGCAGTTCCGGGAGAGCAACCGAGCAGCACGCAGATGCCAGGCCGCCGGCCTGGTGCAGGGCGGCCTCCCCGAGGCCCTCCACCGCGTACTGAGTCACGGCAGGGGCTGTGCGGCGTGGGCAGGGGCGGCAGACACTGGAGAGAGCCCGGACCTGGCGCTCAGGAACGGTCAGACGCAGGGCATGGCCCCCACAGGGCCCGTGACACGGGTACGAAGAGATAGACACGCGGTGGCTGAGCTGCAAGTGAGGTGGGCAAACAGACGGACCCCACCATCCTCCTCCTCCACCACGCCTGTGTGGATGCTTCGAGTGGGCAGGGCCTGGAAAAGGGCACGAGACCCGGGTGTCCTCCTGCCCGGTGGGGCCCAGGAGGCTGAGGCCTGGTGAACTGGCAAACCGCGGTGTCAACGGTACTGCAGCACAAGCCCAGGCAGGTGCCTCGGTTTACCCCGTCACATGGGAACGCAAGGGCTCCTCGTGTGAGACCTGCACGCATTAGCGCACGTGGCAGCGCTTGGTGGCTGTGCTCTTCTCTCTCAGAATTTCTTTTTGGTGGCATTTATCTCGTAAGAATGAAACCGCAGTGAAAAATATGCAGACAGAAGCACCATGCCAAATCTGTTGACAGCTGCCATTTATCAAGTCCTCTGGGTGATGGTGTGGGGTAAACGATTTCCCTATGTTAGCTCCTTTTTTTAAAAAAAAGATTAATTTTATTTGTGGAGCACTAAGCACATCCATACAGTTGTGGGGCCTTCGCCACCCTGCAGTTGCAGAACTTTGTCGTTTTCCCAAAGCAAAACCCTGTTCCCACTACACACCAACTCCCCATCCCGCCCCCAGCCCCCGGCACCCGCCAAGCTTTGTCTCCGCAAACTGGACGACCCCAGGGACCTCAGTGGACTCCCACGGTGCTTGTTCCCGTGTGTCTGGCGTCTTTCACGACATCACGTCCTCAGACATCATCCGTGTTGCCGCGTGTGTCAGCACTTGCTCCTACATTGCCTCCTTTAATCTCCGCAGCGGTCAGGTGGTCAGCACTCGGACGGCCAGATAGGCTCAGAGAAGTCAGGCGGTGTGCCCCAGGCCACACAGCTCCGCCTGGAGCTTGCACCTGAAGATGCCTGCCCCTGAGACTTCTGGCCACGGCGCTGCGCTCCGGCCCCCACAGCCACGGAGGAGCCAGAGGCAGCAGCGGCTCTCGTGGATTTTCAAGCAACTGCCCGACCTTTCCCCAAAGGAGGGGCCCACACTGGCTGGGGGCAGGCTCGGGGCGCGCCACCGTCTCTCGCTCCTGCCCTGCAGGCGACGCCCCGAGCCCCTGCAAGGAGCTCTCGGGGACACGGTGTGTAAGGCTCTTCCGCCCCCCTCCCTGCCGAGACCCAGGGGGCCTGGCCATCTCGTTGGAGGCGAGCGTTTTGCCGGGTTCCAGGCTCTGAGTTCCGGCGTGGGCCTCAGACCCACGTGCCTGCGGTTCCTGCGGGTTCGTTCACGGGAGGGCGACTCAGGGTGACCGCGTAACTCAGCGTTCTGGGGCACCTGGACCTCCCGGTCAGCACCGGGCCCCGAGGGGCCATCGGCAAGCGGGAGAAGTTGGACAAGCAGCACTCGAGAGGCAGCGCCTCGACTCAGCGCCTCGACTCAGGTCTGGGCCCAGACAGGGCTGCAACAGGTGCTCGGGAGGGCCGACAACCGTGCCGCCGGGCTCTGGCGACCCAACAGTCCGTCCCTTCGCCCTCGGAGCTGCACGTTCTCCACCTGCAAAACGGGCTCACAGCCACGGCCCGGGCTCGCTGCGGGGGTGGAGCGAGGGAACCCAAATGGGAGCAGCTACACCCAACAGCGGCCCACGGCGTGGATCACTCGCCTGTCTCTGGACGGACTTTCCACTCCGCCGAGCCCTCACCCCTCGACCCAAACACCAGAGCTTCACGCAACAAGACAGGTTTTCCTCCAGAGTAGACCTTCTCCCCACCAAAGGCAAAGGAAAAGTGTCCGTCCTCCTGTCCTCCTCTGTAACAGCCTGGCCCTTCAGCGGGTCACCTGGCTGCCCACAGAGAAGACAGCATTGCCCTTCGGTAAGGGAGCCAGGTGATAATTTCCTGGCCAATGGGGTGTCAATAAAAGCAATGAGACCACTTACAGAAAGTGTCCTTACGGGGCAGGGCACGCCCTTCCCCCACTCCTTTCTCTTTCCTGCTGATTGGAATGGTGATGCAATGGGTAGCACTGAAGCAGCCACCTTGGACTACGAGGGGAAGGGGGATGGTGTCCACACATGGTGCAGCAGTAAGATGGAAGAACCCGGGTCTCGGACACCAGAGGACACTGCCCCACCCCTGTACCACCTAATCAGACGTTTATGGAAAAGACACATTTTTTTTTTTTAAATTCGGGATTTTTTAGTTACAGCCAAACCTCACCATGACAATTAGAGGCTGGCAATGCCATTTAGAAATAAATGAGAGCGCAATGACACAGTTATTAAGGACACAGAGCCTGGGGACCAGGTGGAGAGGTTCAAAGTGTCCCTATTAACCCTGACTGGGTGCAAGGCTGAGAGTCCCCCTGACCCCGCCTGGTGGGGAGACAGGCTAACAGCCCAGTGACTGCAACCGAATGTGAACGACCAACACAAGCCACCGCCCACAGCACTCTACCAGGCAGTCTGCTCCCGGTCCTGCCTGGTTCTAAAGCAACAAAACACAGTCCCTTTTAAAGGCAAGGCCTTCTCGGCCACTCTGCACCCGGGGATGTAGGAACCCTCCCGGGGTCCGCTGCCCCCGGGGGTGGCAGGTGTGGGGTCTGCACGGGTGGCGGAGGGCTCCGAGTCAGACAGGACACCCTGCCTGGTGTGGGGGCTCACAGCCCCTCGTCCTGCTGCATCTGTGCAGTGCCACCCGGCATGGACAGCAAGAGAGATCACTCCTGCGTCGACGCTCGAGAGAAAGAACATCCGAACGGCAACTCGGAGGAGCCGACCAACCCGAGGTCGTCT
This sequence comes from Microcebus murinus, assembly GCF_040939455.1. Lineage (NCBI taxonomy): Eukaryota > Metazoa > Chordata > Mammalia > Primates > Cheirogaleidae > Microcebus > Microcebus murinus. Next base: position 10,487,863 of record NC_134107.1, read on the forward strand.
CAGGGCCACGCTCTGGGGACCAGCCTCCTCAGGATGCCACGAGTGGGGGTCGAGGCACTGCCTGTGTGACGCGGGGGGGAGGACCGCAGCGGAGGAGCAGGAAGAGTGGGTGGAGGGCCATTTCCGTGAGGACAGCGTGACAATCTGCTCTCTGCGACGGCCCCCAGGTTGCCGGGGAGCCGTGTTTTCCTGCAGACCCACAACCGGAGCGGCTGGGGTGCTAGGAATGGGCCCAAGGTGGGACCCGGGGAGGGGTCGCCTCTGCAAGACCTCCACGTCATCGTCAGCGAGATGAAGTGAAGGTTCTCTGACCCAGCAGACCACGCGGGGAAGGTTGTGGGGCACCCACGGCCCTGCCCTGGGAGGCAGGGACCCCAGGCCCACTCGAGGGGCCCCCCGGGTGCCCGCTGCAGAGGCTCCTTCCGAGTCTGGTGCTGGGCTGGTGCAGCGGGAGCGAGCCTTGGTGGGGTCCACCAGGACGCTGGCAAACCCATGGCCGGGGGAGGGGGGAGAGGGAACACAACACGAGAACCCCCCCCCCCCCAGAGCTCTGCAAACAGAGCCAGGCTGTTTCTGGGGAGCAGACTGGGAAGCCCCAGCCGGGCGGGGCTGGACCGAGGGTCCTGGTGCCTCCCACGGGTGCTGGTGCCGGAGCAGCACTTCCTGGGGAGCCAAGGGCTGGAGGGGCTGCATGCCACCATGGAGCCCCGGCTCCCTCCCTGTGAACCCCAAGGAACCCCACAAGTGCCTTGGCCAAGGTCACACAGTAAGCAAGGCAGGAAGACGCAAAAATTTGAAGCAAAACTGGCGCTCGGTTCCGGGGAGCAGCCTCAGGAGCCTCCCCTGGTTTCCTGATGGCCGAGGGGCCCGACGAGGCTGCCCCCTGGCGAGCGCGCGTGTCCACCCACCAGCCGCCGCAGTTCGAGGGGCGCAGAGATTTCTGGACGTGGGCTTCGACACCCAGCTCTGGGAGGGAGGCAAAAGGAAGACGGGGGACAAGCGGACAGGCACCACGTCTGCTCCCAGGAGCTGCCGTTGCAGATTAACACGAACTGCCGACTCCAACGACAGGAGCCTCCTCTCCCGGTGGCCTAGAGGCCAGAAGTCCGAAATCCAGGTGCCGGCTGGCCCCCTCCGTCCAGGCTCTGGGGAGGGAACTTCCTGCCTCGCCCACGCCAACCTGCGCCTCCGGCGTCACACGCCTTCCTCTCCCGCGTGCCTGGGGCCTGGCTGGACTCCCCTCCTTCCGCCCACATAGACACGGTCGTTGGAGTCAGGGCTCCTCGACCCAGGATGACCCCGTTTTAGCTGAACCCACCAAACTGCAAAGACCCCATCTCCAAATAAGGTCACATTCGGGGGCTCCGGAAGGATGTGACTTTGAGTGGACAGTCTTCAACTCGGAAAGGAGACAGCTCGGCAGCGACAGTGATTAAGTTGGGGAGATGGAGGCTTTGGTGATTTTCATATGTGCATACTTTTTATCAACTGCTTTTGTGTCACTGCTACGAAGACCAAATGTCACTAGTGTATTCAGAGAGACAAATAAATATTAATAAACGTGAAATAACTAGATGTTGTTGATGAAAGACAAAATTATTTAAGATCTCACAGACTCTGCTTGACCTCGTGGGTAGGAAAGTCACCTCCCTCCCAAAACCGCTGAGTTCGAACCTGGCGAGCCCAGCCAGGGGCAGCGGCCAACTCTCGGCCCACGAAAACGGGGGGCTTTGCAAGCGTGGTGGGGGCTGCTCCCGGCAGCCCCCGGGTCAGGAGCAGGAGTGGGAAGAAGCGAGCGCTTCAGCTCTTAGGGCCCAGTCCAGCCGTGGAGCTCTGCACGCGAGCCAGCAGCGTGGAGGCCGACTGGGGAGGCAGGCGGGGGTGCGGCGGGTGAACCTCGTGCTCCGGTTCAGGCACCGGGAAGGACAGGCTCCCAGGGAGGGAGACACAGACGTGTCCCAAGTGGAAAAGGACAGCAGCTCACACAACAAAAGGCCCTGCCACGCACTGACAGACACAGGACGGCCGACAAGAAGCCCTCCCGGTTCCCAAAGGAGGGATGCCCAGGCTCCAACAGGTGCCAGGGCTTGAGAAGCTGCCAGGCTGTGACAGCCCCCGGCCCCTGGCCTCCTGGGGCCCGGGCAAGTCCCCACCCCGGTCCTCCACCAAACAGGGATGAGGCTCCAGTCTCCCCCTGCTGTCCCGCACCGGCACTGCCCTTGGGGAGCGGACAGCAGCCGGGCCGCACTCCCTTCTGTTTCTGCGGAAGTTTAGAGCCACGTTTCCCCCACGGCTATGAAACCCAGCCCCAATGTTCTCACGATCGTCCCACGAACTAAGAGGTGACCCACTGGTAAGAAAGGGCGGCCACCTGGCCAGAGGCCGACAGGTGTCCCAGTGGCTCTGGCTGCTTGCACCCAGGCCCGCTGCTACTCACGGACGTCAACAGGAGTCGTAATTAAAAACGTGCGCCCTGCACCCTCCCCTCCCAAATCCAATATGGTCACGTGATGCAAGCTCTCGGAGGAAACACACGATGCATTCTAAGCCCCACGGGACGGGCATTTTAGCAGCTGAGGAGTAAGCCAGGTGTGTGGGCAAGTTGCCCACGACTCTGGCCCATCTCGGTCACAAGTCACTGTGGGTCCCTCCTCTCTCTGTCCCCCACGCCCTCGCTCAGATCGTATCCTCCCGACTCTTCCAACAATCTCCAGGCGGGTGTCCAGCCAGCCTCCCCTTCCTGATTCCTGAGCCCCCCAGATTGCAGCTCTAATCAGGATATCAACAGTCTCCACTACTTAGAACAGGAGTGAAGGAATCCCTGCGTTCAAATCCTGGCAGGGAAGACAAACTGGCAGTCCTGAGACAGGGAAGCTGCCTCCCATGGCCTGGGGTCTGGCATGTGGTGAGTTCACAAGAAATGAGAAGGGATGGCAGGACGGGTGAGTGGGTGGATGGATGGATGGATGGATGGAAGGATGGGTGCACAGATGGATGGATGGATGGATGGATGGGTGGTTGGGTAGACAGATGGACGGGTAGACAGATATGTGGACAGACAAGAGGATGGATAAGACGATGGGTGGGGGGGTAGAGTCAGGGGTGGATACATGGATGGGTGGAGAGATGGGAGGATGGATGGATGGATGGACGGACGCCCTCTCTGGCCGTTTCGCCCACTTCCCCGTCTCTGTGAAGTGTGAGTCTAAGCCTCACTTGGCGTGTTATCTCATTGACAAATCAACAGTCCTGCAAGGGAGGCGCCTGAATCCTGCTTTGCTGAGAGTCGCAAAGACCTTACACAAAGTCCCATCCAGGAATCAGTGCCAGAGCTGGGATTTGAGCCCCTCCTAGGCGTACCCCACCCCCCAGCACAAGCCGCGGTCCTGTGTGCGACACCCAACAGACGACTGCTGATCCTGGATGTCCTCTGCCTCTTCTTCACGTGGCTTCGTTTCCTGGTGAGGACTCTGGTGTCTTCTGCAGAACTTGCTGGGGCCGAGCCCCTGGGTCGCACCCACAAGCACTGGGGGTGACTCATGGTCCTGGGTCCGCCTCGTCACCCCCAGCACTTTACCCCGTGGATGCAGTGGCCCCCTGCTTCCTTCTCAGGGCAGCACAGAGCGCAAGGGGGGTGTCAGCCCGAGAGGTCTGAGACCCTCCTGCAGGAGCCGACAGAGCACCCTTGGCATGTGGCGGGGACTCTCTCCCGTCATGACATCACGGAGACACCACGGCGTGACTGCCCAGGCTAGCAGACCCTGCTACTCCCCCCGAAGGCTGAAGAACATCGGTAATAGTGAAGTGGGACTTCCATGAGCCACCCGCCGCGTTCCGTGGCTCACACGCACCACTTGGGAGGCCGGGTCCCCGGAGCCACGTCTGACCCGGCCCGTGCACGGGGGTGTCGCCGCAGCCTCCACCCACCCCAGGTGCTGCAGCGCGGACGGCTCTCGGGCCGTGGCGAGCCTCGAGGCACCATTTGGAGAGGGAATTATTCAAGTCCTCGCACGCCCGTGACCTGTGCTTCTCAGCTTTCATCCCAGCCCAAATGTGCCGGGAGCTAAAACCGGGGCGAGGGCTGAACCCAGCCCGCGCTCTGTCACGGCAGCGCGGAGCTGCTCAGAAGCGCCCAGAGCATCTGCTCCCCGCGGCCACTCATGATTCGCTTTAAATGGAGTCATCAAAATTCACTGCCATGTGCACATAAAATAACAGCAGCCACTGCTGCTAAATATGCACGGCGCTGTGTGGCCGGGCTGCGTGTTCCCTTCATCCCGAACCAGCCCCATGGGTGGGCAGGGGGCACGGGACACCACGCCTAAAGCCACAGCACGGCGTGCACCCCACGAGGCCTGTGTCCTCCCCCCACCCTCAACATCCACCCAGTGGGCCGAGGCGGAAATCCGGGCTGACCCTGCACCTAGCAGCAAGGCGGGTCCCAACCCGGCCACGGCCCATCGTCTAGTGCCCGTGGCCGCATCTCCCGTGGACGTGGCTGTAGCCTCTCGAGGCAACCCGCTTCCTTCATTTCCCAGCAAAGGATTCTTCTCAAAAATGTAAATCGTGGCAACCCCTTTGCTGAAAATCCCTCAAAGGGTCTTCACATTTAGAAAAAGAACCCAGACCTCAGATTTAGGACCATGAGGCTCAGTGGACCCGGCTGCCGCCAGCCTAACTTCCCCACCTCTTCTCCTGGACTAGGCACCCCCAAGCCCCACCTGGGTACCCCTAGTGCCTGGGAGACCCCAAGCAAGTTCTTTCCCACCATGGGGCTCGGCAAGAGCATTTTCAGGAACATGCTGTTCACATATTTTTACACGGCGATTCCTCCCACTGCACAGCCCTCAGCCCAAATGCCACACCCCCGGAAAGGCTTTCCTGAGCATTTTTTTTTTTTTTTTGATTGGGGGGTTAGTCCACTTCCCAAGACTCTCGCTGTCCTTTCTCCACTGTAAGCACTAGTGCTGAGCACGCTGTCCAAAAAAGCTTAGCACATAACTGCTCTGGATGAATGGATGGGTGGGTGGATACATGGATGGATGGATAAGTGGGTAGGCGGGTGAGTGGATGGATACATAGATGGGCAGATGGGTGGGTGGGTGGATGGACAGATGGATGGACAAATAGATGGACAGGTGGGTGAGTGGATGGCTAGATGGATGGGAAGGTGGGTGGGTGGATGGACGGACAGACAGACAGATGGATAGGTGAGTAGGTGGGCAAGTGGATGAATACCTGGGTGGGTGGATGGATGGACAGATAGATGGATGAATAGATGGACAGGTGGGCAAGTGGATGGATGGATGGATGAATAGATGGAAAGGTGGGCAAGTGGATGGATGGATGGATGGATGGATGGAAAGGTGGGCAAGTGGGTGGATGGATGGATGGATGAATAGATTGAAAGGTGGGCAAGTGGATGGATGGATGAATAGATGGACAGGTGGGCAAGTGGATGGATAGATGGATGGATGGATGGACAGGTGGGCAAGTGGGTGGATAGATGGATGGATGAATAGATGGAAAGGTGGGCAAGTGGATGGATGGATGAATAGATGGACAGGTGGGCAAGTGGATGGATGGATGGATGAATAGATGGACAGGTGGGCAAGTGGGTGGGTGGGTGGGTGGATGGATGGATGGATGGATGGATGGGAAAGTGGATGGATAGATGGGTGGTTAGATGGATGGATGGACAGACGAATAGGTGGATAGGGGGGCAAGTGGATGCATACATAGATGGGTGGGTGGATGGATGGACAGATGGATGGATGAATAGATGGACAGATGGGTGAGTGGGTGGCTTGATGAATGGGAAGGTGGGTAGGTGGGTGGATGGATGGACAAACAGATGGATGGATAGATGGATGGACAGATGAGTAAGCAGACAAGTGGATGGATGACAGTATGGGTAGATGGGAAGATAGTATCACCCCCAAGATAGGGTCAAAGAAATCTCTTCAGAGAAGTTAAGAACCTTAACTCTCTGACTTAAGACGACACACAGCCAGCAAGTGGCAAAACAGGGTACATCCCTGCCCCTGAAGCTGGCCTGGCCTCCAGGAAGTGAGTCAGCAAGCCCAGGAAGCCTGTCAGCTCACACTGGAACCTACCCTTGAAGCTGGTGCCCAGGAGAGGCGGGGAGATGCACTCAGCCCTCTCCTTCCATCAGGGCCAAACGCAAGGACAGACGGCAGAGCTCCGAGCAAAGACCAGGAACCAAGCTCCTGAGCCCAGTTCACAGTCGGGGCTGGCCGAGGGGATGCCAGCGACTTCCAGATTCAGCTCTGCAGCAACTCACGCCACCTAGGCTCGGCACGCATCCTCGAGTGTTCTCCAGAGACCCCTGCTGCTCTCCCTCCCTGCGAGCAAATGTCCCCGTGGCCCCCGCCCCACCATCTGCCCCGTCCCTTGCTCCCACCACACGGTCAGGAGTCCCTTCCTCTCAAGAGCGTCTCTGTGCAGCCGAGCCGAGCACAGCCTCCTGGGCCCAGGCTGGACCACACCGGGTCCAGCCACTTCTGCGCCTGCCCCAAGCACCCCTGGGCTGAGCTCGGGTTTGGGGAATTTGCTCGGCTCTGTGCTCGACACCCCCAGATGCACATCAGCCTGACTGTCCCCTCACGGGCCCTCTCGCCCCTCAAGGCCACGCTGCTGTCACCAGATGTGCTACCCATACCTCCCCCACTGGCCACAAATGTGATGGGCTCTCGCAGGTGAGCCCCACACTATGGCATTTTGAAGTGAGACGTGGTCCCTGGGAGGCGGGGGGACAAGGGGTGAGAATCAGACCACCAGAGTGTCCAGGCCTCGTCCCCACCCAGAGGGGGACAGTGCCAGGTCCCCACGGATCAGGACCCAAGGTTTTGCTTTTCTACCAGTTGGAAGAAGGAACCAAGAGAAATGGCCAAACACGTTTGCCTTCGCTGGTCTCCCCGAAGAAATGGAGGAATACCACGTCATGAAAAGTATAAAACGGACACGGAAGCACGCACCTGTAGTTTGAGAAAGGTGTGCAAGGCACAGGCACCGAGTCGAGATCTCGGCTGCTTAATTCAGGTCCACGACCACAAAGCAGCACCTGTGGTGTGCGTGCGTGGTGTGCTCACATGCGGGCTGTGCGGTGTGTGTGTGTGTCGTGTGCGTGCGTTTGTGTATGTGTGCTGTGGGTGTGTGGTCTGCGTGGGGGTGTGTTGCGTGTAGTGTGTGCAGAGGGGGTGATGTGTGCGTGCGGTGTGTTGCGTGGTGTGGGTCTGTGGCATGTGTACACGGTGCGCATGGCGTGTGTGGTCTGCGTGTGCGTGCGTGTCCGTAGGCACGCCCAGGTGGGGATGCTCTCCAGCCACGGCTCTCCGGGCTCCTCCTGTCCTCCACACAGCCTGTGCGCAGCTGAGTCACCGACAGGCCTCCTCCCACCCGGCCCTCTTCTCCCCCCCTTCCCACCCTCCCTCCCTCCCTCTGTCCTCCCCTTCATTCACGTGGGGAGCACTGGCGAGTGCCCACGGTGGCCGGGCTCGTGGGGCAAAGCCATGCACAAGACCAGCCCCGAGGAGCTTTTGCCCTCGAGGGGAGACGTGGCCGCCACGTGAGAACAGGCGCGTGAGCTGCACCGCGAGCTCCCTTCCTCGGAGCCGTGCGCGGCCCAGGCGACGCTCTCTTCCCGGGACCCCCGGAAGGACGTCCGTCCCTCGGCCTGCCGGCCACACGGCAGGCGCTGGTGTCGCCATATGCAGGGACGGCGCTGACTTGCAAGCCCAAGGTGGCGACTCCCGCCAGGCCTCTAATCAGGCCCCAGGCCCACAAATCCCGCCACCTCCCTGCAGGCCTTGACCCCGAGGTTGCAATGTCACGTCTAACGGCGGGCCCTGCCATCACACTGCTGCTTCCAACTGAAAATAAACGAGTCTCAGACCCACTAATGGCTGTGCTCCCCCAGCCTGTCCTCTTAAAACGGGTCGTGAAGGACGAACGGTGTTAAAACACCATCAAACAAGGGCGGGAACGGCGAGGACGCCTCAGAGGCGCATTAGGATGAAAATGCGCGTGTTGCCCTACGCCGCACGGCACTGCAAGCCAAGCTCTGAGTAACTGTGCGTTCCGACAGAAAACACTCCCGGCCCGACCTGCACCTGAACTTGCATCAAAACATGATTTCAATCAAAATTGTCCTCAAAAGTCTCATTTGGTAGAAAACAAGTTTTTTAGGTTAAATTTCATATTCAAAAAAAAATAAATAAAAGGCTTGTGCAAATGCCCTCCCAGACTTCACCGCACCGGGCGGGCCTCTTCCCCAAGCCGGCTGGCCCTGCCGCCCAAGCATGGGGTGTGTTTCTGTGAGTGCTCCCGCCCGTGCGAGCACGGCGCCCCGCCCCTCCGCAGGCTGGCGCTCTGCGCTCCCCGGGGATCCTGCATCCGACCCAAAAGAGGTCTGCAAGTGGCAGCTACACGTCCATTCACCCGTCCACACGGACTGGGCCAAGAGCCGCGGCGTGCCGGGGTGGAGGCTGCAGGAGGGAACGAGCCCCTGGTAAGTAAGTGCAGGGACGAATGAATGATCCAACCCGGGGGAGAACCACGGGACCAACAGAGAGCTGTGACCAAGAGGAACAGGGGCAGCCCGCTCTGCACAGGGTGGCCCAGGAGCAGAAGGGGCACAGGGGCAGAGGCGCAAGGTCAGGCGAGGACCTGGAGGCTCCAGTCGCACAGGGTGTCCCAGGCCAGGAGGAGTCTGGAGCGGATACTAAACCTACCGCGGTGAAGTGAGTTAACGGGGAGGGGTGTGTGTGACACAATCTGATTTACGTTCTTTGTGGAAAGATCCCTCCTCCGCTGCAGGGGTGGAGCCTGGGTTGTGGATGGAAGGAGTGGCGACAAAGAGCCCAGCTGGGTGGCTACTGCACTGGTCCGTGTAGTCTGTGCACGGGATGACAGAGGCAGGCTTGGGTCGAGACAGAGGCAGGCTTGGGTCGAGACAGTGGAAATGGAGAGAAGTGGGATGCACTAGCAGAGTTTTGGAGTTGGAGATAGGAGGGGACAGGATGATGGCTGAACAGGGGGTAACAGAAAGGGAACCACAGAGGTGCTACTCGAGTTTCTACCCTGGGGCACTGGGTGGACCGTGGAGAAAGAGAAATCCACATGCTTTAGGGTGGGGAGGAGTTTGGTTTTGGACACGCTGCATTAGAGGAGGCCTTTGGGGGCCCCACAGGAGGGGTCACTTGGGCAGCTGGACACAGAGTCTAGAGCCCAGTGAATTGGAGGTAGCAGTTTGGGAGACACAGACACGGAGCTGCCTTTGCTAAACCGCCTGGTTCAGGCCCTTGGCCTCAGCGGGAGATGAGCTGCCTGGTCTCAGGACGCAGGGACTCGGGCAGAACCGGGGACCCAGGCGGGTGCGGGGACTCAGGTGGACGCAGAGACTCAGGGGGACGTGGCGGAACAGGTGAGAGCTGGGGAGCGGGGCAGAGGCCACCTGTAGGATTCAAGGATCAGGAAACATCTACCTTAGACAGGGTCTGAGTGGGGCTCTTCACACCTGGGTAGAAGCCTGAGTGCTGTCCCATTCCAGGGATAAATCAGATAAAAAGAATGTGGGGGCCGACAGGTGAGAGAGGCCTCCGGTCACAGGGAGTGGCCTGGGTTCTGCCACCCAGTTAGACAGGCTCTGTGAGGGTCACCTCTCCCCATCAGCTCTGCCCACACTGCTGGTTAAGTCCCTGTTCCTGTCCCAGCTGACCTGAGCACCTGCCCCTTAGCTGATGTCACATGTGCCGGATGCCCACGCTCCCCCCATGCCACCCAACACAGCCTGGCCTCAGTCTCGCCCATCCAATGCTGGCCACGCCTGGATGAGCCCCGAGTGTCCCTTGCTCACTCCCCTGGGACCCCAGCATGGCTGGGAGGTGGAGGACACGGGTTCCCAGGGGTTCCCCATGTCCAGGGCTCATCCGCCTGCTCTCACGGCAAATCCTGTCCCAATAAAGGTAGAATTCAGAGTCCAAAATAACTCAGGCTGGGGGAAATACGGCTCTGGCCTGCCCTGGTGTCCCGTTTCAGACGCCACATGGACATTCTGGGCTGGAGCCACTAGAAGAGGTACCAGGTACCCCATTTTGGCCTCTTGGTACCAACTAAGAGGAGGGCTAGGGTAGAACTGTGCCCCTCCCATTCATATGTTTGAGGCCCAACCCCAGGACCTCAGAAGGTGACCTCACTTGGAGATGGAATCTTTACAGAGGCCATGGATGTAAGGCAGGATCATTTGGTGGGCTCTGATCCAACACGACTGTTCTTCTAAGAGGAGGAGATTTGGACAGACGGGGAGGGGCCATGTTGAGATGGAGATGGCCGTCTACAAGCAGGGACGGAGGCCTTGGAAGGAGCCAACCCTGATGACACTTGATCTTGGACTTCTGGTCCCCAGAACTGTGAGAGAATGAATTTCTGCTGTTTCAAGCCACCTGGTTTGTGGTACTTTGTCATGGCAGCTCTAGCAAACTAAAACAAGGAGCCACGGCATCACCTGTCCCTGGGCCTGGGTACCTGCACCCAGGCACCTGCCGAGAGCAAGGGATGCACCGTGCAGTCCCAGACCACACCCCTGTGTCCACGCTCTTCCTTGAGATCTGGTCACCAGGAAGGCAGAGGGAAGAGGTGCTTGCACGGGGCCCCGTCATTTGGAAAGTGAAACCCAGCTTCTGTTGCCGTAGCAACTCCGCTGGGACTCTTGCTATTTGCACATTTTGAAATTGGAAGGGCGAAGTGAGAAAGGAAAGGGGGGAGGAAAAACGAGGGAGATGGAAGTGTCCGGGGTAAAAGAACGGAGGAGAAGCAGCAAGAGAAGTTTAAGGAAAATCCGGCTTCAGATGGGTGGCCGTGTCTGTGCTTGCTGGGCTGCAGCAGGACCCAGGTGCTCAGTAACTTCCCACACTAAGTCGTATGGCTCCAGCCAGGTGTCAGCCCAGGACCCTCATGGTCAGAGGGAAAACTGAGGCCCAGGGAGAAGCATCCCAGGCAAGACCACCCTGTGACCTTGGGGTGTGTCCAGGTAAAACCGGCCACACTGGGGGACAGTCTCTAGCTTCACACCGGACCTGAAGTTTGTGCCGCCTCCCTAAAGTCGCGTGTTGAAATGCTAACCCCAAATGCGATGGTTTTATAAGGAGGAACTTTGGGAGGTGATTAGGTCAGGAGGTTTCACGAAACCCTCTCGAACAGGGGAGTGCCCTTATGCAAGATACCCAGGGAGGTGCCTGGCAGCCTGGTCTGACTTCCAGCCTCCCAGACCTGTGGGAACAAATTCCTGCTGATCCTAAGCTGCCCGTCTGTGGTGCCCTGGCGCCGTGGCCCGGGTGGACCGGGACCACCTTCCTTCCAGACCCCATGATGGCGCCGCCACAGCGGGCTGGCGCGGCCCCCGGGATGCCTGTGAAAGGACCTGCAGCACCGTCACGGGCACCAGGGAGGGAAGCCACACCCGGGGGCCGGCTCACGGCACTCGACTTTTCCCACCGGACAGGCCGCTGTGGAGAAAAGGAAAGATGCTACAGAACTAGGTGATGTCTAAATTTAGCCCGACAGAGAATCTAGAGCACGCGACACAAGTACTATCCTGAAGGGCCGCAGGAGAGAAGACAATGGACCGGAGGACGGAATTCGTCTGAGAGTAAGTGAACTCGGGTGGCCCCTCTGAGAAAGTGCGGAGGTCGGTGGATGGAAGGACCCGGTGACACGGAGCTTCCGTGGCCCAGCACGTGGCAGGTGGGGCCACCTCGCCCCCCAATAACCCACCTGAGGGAGGTGCGTGGCGGGGGGCAGGCTGGCTCAGCAGCGGAAGGTGAGGCAGAAGTCACTCATCCCCAAAATCACCCTGAAACCCCAGTGAGGGCCGCGGATGTGCTGGCAGGCACCGCCTTCTGCTGCAGCCGGACGGGACCTGCTGTCTTCCTCCAGCGCTGAACCAGACCCCGTCTCTCCACAGGAGCCCAGGTTCACTCCTTCATTTGCTCAGCGGAAACAAGCACCTGTCCCGTACAGGTACGGCTCTGCCCCAGCATGCCTCGCGGCAGAAGATGCCCAAGGTTCCACCCTCACGTGACCTCAGCTGCCAGGTAAAACACTTGGCTTCCCTGGGTGGGGACTTGGCAGTCCCAGCCACTACTGGCATGGCCCCCCAGGAGCGCAACAGCTGCTTCACCCCCAGGCATGCAGGTCCCTGCCGCTCCCCTTCCGTTCCCTCTTCCCTGATTGCCTCAGTTTCCCAGTGCCGCGCCACCTGCCTGTTCCCAGAGCCTGCCCAGCACACAAGCCCTGAATTCCGTGTGCTGAACCCCTCTGTCGGAAAGGTGGGGGGCGTCCCTGTGTTCTGGACCAGCTCTCACCCACACACCACTGGGAACAGCCCGCTTGGGTCTGCACACTGCCGGCGGGACTCGGGCACCAACCCCAGGTGACAGCCCCGAGTCACTCCCTGCTGTCGGAAGGCAGAACACAGTAAATAAAATCCAGCGGCCACATCCCAGTGCTCCCTGTGTCACCAAATGGCAGGGGGCAGGGAGAGGAATGGTTTCGGAGGGGCCGAGACACAAGGAGACAGGAAGGCAGGAACTTAGCTCCATTTTTGAGAGAAATGGTAAAAGAAGAGCCACACCTGGGTAAATTAGGATTCCGTGGCCGCCACAGGGAGAACAAGGTGCCACCCACGTAAGAACAGAGCAGATAAGACCAAGAAACATTCGGGACATGACATTTGGCTACGAAGAAAGCTCCCAAGTGTTCTTCTGTGTTGATCTCCCAGAAAGTCCAAATTGCAATTGCTGTGACGTCAGTGCTTCCGGCACCAAAGGTTCTCGATGTTTGTACTTGGGATCGGAGGACAGCAACTGACAGGGAGTGAGGATGAAACCGCAAGTCCTATCTCAGCAGGAAAGACTGCTCTTATCTGTTCATGAAAGGGGCCAGACACAAACAGGCCAACAAGCGGGACGCTTATTTCTAAGGGTCTGTTTTTCCTGGAGTTTTCCTGTGTCTACCCAGAAATTTTCGCCCGGTCACCAGATGCAGCTCAACATCACAGAGTTTCTGTGCAAGAGGGGCAGCGAGCGTCCCCATGTGACTAGAGAACGAAGCCCCAGTTGGGTCCCAGCCAGGGCGGGCATGCCGGACCAGTGGGGGGGGGAGCGGGAGAGGCCTGGCACATTCCATTCCCAGTAGCTGCCACCCCACGCCCTCGATCCCTGGAGAAAACCTCTCTCTGCATTCCTTCCTCCATGGGGCCACCATGGAGCCCCAACCAGGCAGCCTTCACACCTTCCCCCTGTCCCCAGAGAATCACTTCCAGGTGAAGGTCACATTTGATCCTGTGATGCAGAGAGGCCTGCAACCTGGGGACTTGTGCTCCAAAAGCCAGCCGGTCAGCTCTCGGGGGCCCGAGGGCCCTTCCTCAAGGAGACATTTCCACGAGTGGTTCCCTCGGGCAGCCACCCTCCACACGAGTTTCTGGACACAGCACGGGCACTGGCCAGGCCCTTGCCGGCCCTGAGACATCTCCAAGTAGGAGGGGAGGGCGTATCCACGAGCCCCAGCGGCTTCCTCCACTCTCTCACCGGGATGCCCCAGCAGATACGAGACCTGGGGCTGACACTCGGGAAGCCAGACGCCAGGTGGAGACTGTCACAGACACCCCCGTGCAGACAGCACAGAGGGGACCAGGAGCCTGTCGTCCAGAGGGATCCGAATCAGACCAGCTGTGTTTAAAAAAGAGAGGGAGGTCTCTCAGGGGAGGGGCTCCCCACTCGGATTCTCCCACGTTCTAGAGCACGAATGTGCTGGTCCTAAGCTCACATGTTTCCCATCCAGGCAGGGGACATGGAGCGGGAGCCAGCAAAAGGACTCTATCACCCAAGTCCTTGAACCAACCCGGAACAGATGGAGGTCGCCAACGAGGGGAGGGGGCCGCTAGAGGCTCAGCCCCCTGGGAGAGGCCGGGGCCGGGGTCCCGCCCACAGAGGACAACAGGCAGGAGCACTTGCCGGGGAGTGCAGCGCAGGTGGCGGTGGCCGAGGGACAGGGCGAGCCAGGGCGACTCATCCCCGGTCTGCATTCAGGCTCACGCTACCTCCGGCCGAGAACGCCTCCCCGGGCCACTGGCCCGAGGTGTGGGGACACACAGCCACGCTGCCTTTGGAGAACAGCCCTACAGCTTTGTATTCATCACCTGCGGAACCCAGGGCCAGGCAGACGTCGCGTCTCACCCCAGTAAAAGCTTTAACATTTACCCAGCAGCACGGAGTCATTATTCTGTGACAATATTCTACTGCTCTGACCTTTATGGCCGGGGCTTCTCTGTGAGGTTTCCAGGCAGGCGTGTTAGTGGTGAGCCCGGCTGCTCCGGGGCCACGGCCCGGCCCTCCCGCACAAGTGGGCCCCCCCCCCCCCGCCCGGCTGCGGGCTGTTTGCCTTCGCCCGGATTTCACGCACTGACAGTGTATTTGCCGTCACCTAATTCCATCTCGACGGCTGCCTCCCTCTAAATTGATCGGTGTCAATTCTGGGCAAACAGTTTGGTGGAGTTTCCAGCGGGGCCGCCCATGCTCATTATGCAAATAGCGCCTGCCTGTCACCAGGGGCCGCGCTGGCAGGAAGCGTCTACACTCCTTAGCATTTGACGGCGTAATTGAAAACACAAATAGGATGGAGACTCCCACTCCCTCACTCCTGACAGCCTGGCCCGGAGCGCGCCTGCTCAGAAATACGGTGGCTTACTTGGAAACCGAGGCTGCTCAGGGTCAGGAGGGGAGCTGGGGTGGGTGTACGGACACCAGCCCGCGTGGACCTGGAGCTGTGTGAGCTGCTCCCAGACATGGCTGGGATCACACCCTGCACCTCCTATGAGAAGCCAGGCCAAGTTACATCAACTCCCCGGCCTCAGTTTCCCCATCTGCAAAATGGGGATAACACCATGATAATCACCATTGCTGTAAGCCAGACCTGGCGATTCACTTGAACCGTATGAGGCTGTTGGCTGTTACTTATCCCATGACACAGAGGAGGCAGCTACGGCACAGACAGGTTAAGTAACTCGTTCAGAGCCGCACAGCCCGTGAAGGACAGAGTCAAGATGCAAACCAAGAACATGGGCCATGGAGGCCATAGCCTGTGTGTTGAGCACGGCCATAGCTGTGCCCAGACCTGACACAACCGGTTGTCACACCCTGAGGAGGCGGCCCAGGGCCTCGCCCACACAGAAGCACGGTCACAGGAGCTGCCGCTGCCAGTCCTCAGCCGTCCCCTCCAGGCCAGGGCTCTGCAGCAGCTGCCTTGAGAAGCTTGCACCTGCTTCTCGTCCTCGGCGGTTCTCTCCTGCAGGGCCGTCTGGCTCTCACCCAGGACACCGCCGCCCAGGGAACGCTGCTGAGAGCAGCCCACTGGCAGAGGCCGCGTCCAGGCGGGCACTGGGTGCGAGGGGCTGAGCTGTGTCCTCCCCCCGAATGCGTGTGCTGCAGCCCTAACCCCCAGGGACTCGGCACGTGACTGTGTGTGGAGACAGGGCCTTTAAGGAGGCGATTAAGTTACAGCGAGGCCGTTAAGGTGGGCCCTGATCCCGGGTGACTGGTGCACTGACCGGAAGAGGAGATCAGGACAGACACACACGGGTGACAGCCACGTGAGGGCACAGGGAGGAGGCGGCTGACTGCGAGCCACGGAGAGAGGCCTGGGGGGCGCCCATCCCGTGACACCTGTCTCAGACGTCCAGCCTCTGGGACTGGAGACAATAAGCATTTGTCGTTGAGACCGCCCGTCTGCGCTGCTCTGTCGCGGCAGGCCGGGCCAACGGACACACAAAGAACCCTACGACCTGCCCCAGAGTCCTCCAGAGCAGCAGGTGTCCACAGCGTCCCTTGCCCTCAGGCCAGAGGACGAAGGGCACACGCTGACCTGCACGTTATTAAACCCACTGGGACTGACACAGCTCCACGCGCCCCAGGCTGGGTGGTCCATGCTCCCGCCCCGCTCGTGTCTCAGGGCAAAGCCCTCCAGACCTCAGCACCCCCCCCCCCCGCTGGCTCTCCCGGCCTGCCGGGCTCGGGTGCGGAGCTTTCGACGGCGTCCGGGGCTGGAAAACTGACTGCCAGGAGGGGCCACCCTCCGGTCAGTAACCGCTGTGTGACACAGTGGCCGGTCTCTGTCAGGCTCGTGCGTCGTCCTGCCCCAGACAAGGGGGTCGGCCGTGGTGGTGGGAGACAGGACGGAACTGTCACAGCACTTACAGCCACGCTGGCGGCTCCGTCACCGCCGGGTCAGTGCACAGGGTCTTACTGCGATTATTTGTGCGGCCTCCCTCTGCCTGAAGCCCCCAGGCTCTGCCTCCTCACACACTCAGGAACCCCTCAGGAGAGCCAACAGTGTCCCCGAAATCCATCCCCACCCAGGACCCACGGATGGGGCCTTCAGGGGACGTGGGGCTGCACGGAGCTGCAGGTGGGACTGGTGAGATGAACATGGGGTCTCGCCGGGCTAGGGTGGATCCTACATCCTACAGCTGGTGTCCTGACACGGATGGGGTGCCCGGGACACCCTGGAAGGGTTTTAGGGCGAGTGCAACAGCAGAGTCTGCGTACTGAGGTGCACTCTGGCAGCAGCGTGTCCGCTCCGCGGAGCAAAGGGACACAAAGCCGGGGCGAACCCCCGAGCCCCCTGCGGCACGCGGGCCAGGCGAGCAGAGACGAGAGCCCCAGCGGGAAGGCGGGCGGCCTCACGAAATACTTAGAGGGAAAATGGAAGGGTCTGGTCCCGAATTGCTGGGGAAGGCGCAGGTGAGGGCCAGGAAAGATGGAGGCAGGCCGTGGGTCTGGTTCTGTGCCGCACTGAGACAGGGCGCCCAGGAAGGAGGGCCCGCCGGCCAGGAGAGACGCTAGGGCTGTCGCCGCCACAGCCTGCGGGCTCACACAGCAGAAATGCATCATCTCACGGTGCTGGGGGCCCGTGCGCCCTCCAGGCTGAGAGGGAGAACCTGCTCCGGGCTCCTCTCCTGGCTCCTGTGCTTTGCCGCGATCCTTGGCTTCCCTCGGCTTGTAGAAGCGTCACCCTGACCTCTGCCTTCGTCTTGCCTGGAGTCCTCCCCGAGCGCACCCGTGTCCGAACTGACCCCTTTTCTTAGGCCACCAGTCCTACGGGATTAGGCCTCACCCTAATGACCTCATTTGAACTTGATTACTTCTGTAAAGACCCCGTCTCCAAATAAGGTCTTGTTCTGAGATACTGGGGTTACATTCCAACCTGTGGATTTGGGGGATACACGATTCATCCCATAGCAGACGGCACCCGGACACCGAGGGGTGGGGCTGGCTGGCTGGGCGGCTCCTGCAGGAGGGAAGTCGGAAGCTTGGAGGCTCCGAGCAGAGGTCACAGGGAGAAAGCTACCAGCTGCCAGCACAGGGGGTCCCAGGAGCCAGGGGAGCAGAGGGGGACGCGGAGGGGACAGGGAGCAGAGTAGGGCAGTAGCTGGACCTGGGGGCCACCCCGCCCACCGAGAGGGACCACACAGCCTGTCCTAGCACCCTCTGGGTGTTGAGGCCACACCTGTCACCCAGGGAACCCGAGAGCCCCTGGAGGGAGGGGCTGTGCCTGGGACCCGTGGACTCCCCAGCGTGTTTGCTGAACAAGCCCGGAAAGGAAAGAAAAGAAACTGAGGCTGAGACAAATAACGACCACATCCCAGACGGAGAGAAACCCGGGAGATCACGATGAAAGACCAGGATGGCCGGACACCCCCCAGGTGCCCAGGGGGCCTGGCCGGCTCCACGGCAGGCAGCAGCCGCGCTGGGGGGGGGGGCGAGCAGCTGGGAAAGAGGCAGAGTCCCTGTTTGAACTTGACTGAGAGATTCTTTGAAGACATCTGAGATTCCCATATACGATTTCTATTAATATTTAAAGCAAGATGCATCCCATCCTCCATGACAACACCATCTTGGAAGAAGCCTTTGAACTACTTAAAACGTAGGCCCAGGGTTATTTTTGGATTAAGAACTCTGTTGTTCATTCAACAAATACAGAGCCTCGGTGCCGTCCCTGCCAACCACCGCCCGGCCAGAGGTGTCTTGGTGTGTGCACGTTGCCGGCTTTTGTGACAACAACACGGGGCATATGCTGCCTATTCCGTCACACTGCCGGGGGGGCCTGGGCAGCGTCCCCTCGCCAATCACAGGAGGGTTCTGCAGGGGACGGATGGATAATCACACTAAGTAGGATAAATAAAAACTATAAATAGCCTCAAAGCAGTTCAGGTCAAGCCTGGCTGCCAATGAGTTATGGAAAAGCTTTCACTTTTCAGATTTCTTCGCAGATGAAGGGTTGTGGGCCCGCATCCGTCTGCGGCCGTCACGGGGGCGGGCACTCGGCGCCTGTGCGTGCTGCAGGTGTGGGGCCGGCGGGTGAAGACAGAGTCCCCAGCTCACAGTGTGCAGAGGAGACAGGACACACAGGGACGAGGAAGTAGAAAGCCGTGATGGAGGGGAAAGCTAAGTAGGACAGGCTTTGAGGTGGAGGCCTGGCGGGGCAGGAAGAACAGCCTCCTTCTCCGGAAGCTCACAGTGGCCATGGAGGGTGGACACGTGAAAGCAGCTGGAGGGAGGGAGGAGGGACCCCCAGAACGAGGGGCGCTCCACACGCCACACTCAGGGGCACACGGGGTCCCAGAGCCACGTGGGATGGGAGATTTGTCCATGGACCACATTCTTCCCCGCACACCCATGGGTCCCTCTTCACTGCCGTGTTGGCCAACTGAAAACTGGCATGTGGCAGTTCTCACCCCTTGCTGTCTGAAGAGTCTTGGGAGCTCCTTTGCCTGGTGCTGCCGTCTGGGGTCATGCTCGAGCACGGCAGAGCTTGCCGGGAGGCAGGGCGCCCGTGACGCCCCCAGGAGCCCAGTTCTGCGGGGCAGGAGGAGCACATCCCACCATCTGCCCCTCCACGCCCCCCACGGAACATAAGGCAGGCTGGG
This sequence comes from Microcebus murinus, assembly GCF_040939455.1. Lineage (NCBI taxonomy): Eukaryota > Metazoa > Chordata > Mammalia > Primates > Cheirogaleidae > Microcebus > Microcebus murinus. Next base: position 10,506,866 of record NC_134107.1, read on the forward strand.
GACAGTTCCAGGTGCCACGGAAGAGGAGGAGGAGAGACAGTTGTCACCTCCATCCTGGTGCCCTGCCTGGCTGCCTGGTGGTCCCCAAGGAAGGGGAAACCTGCAGTTTCGACCCTGGCAGTTTATAGGATGATGTTTGTGGTTCCCTAAAAACAAAGCACCGTTGCCACGGCAACCGCAGCATCCCAGAACGCAGAGGCTATTCTGAGATGCTAAACAATGAGTTTTGCCTCTCGAATGGAGTCGCTGCCATTAGCCGGGGGAGCGCCCGCTCCCATCCCCCGACACGACCCGCGTGCAGGGAGAGAGAGGGCGGCGCTCGTGAGGCCGAGACGGGCTGCTCCCAGGAGTCACGTGCGTTCACCAGACAAGGGGACTCTCGACCTGAGACACTCTTAACAAGCAAAATAGAAAGTGGGGAATGGCAGAGATGAGGCTGGAAGCGGGCGGGAGCCCCGATCCTCCCCCCAACGGCTCAGTGCAGCGGGAGGCGCCACCACCCCCCTTGGGGCTGTTTCACCGGAGGGACACTCTCCAGCCCCGTCCGGGACGTTTCTCTTCTTCGGGGTCGCGGCAAGGGTCGAGACAGAGGGCAGAGCCCGCAGCGACCGCCCAACCCAGCCTCTTCGCTCTGCACACCCGGACCCCTTGCTCACAGCCGCCCTCTGCTTTCCCGCTTTGCCAAATCTTTGCCAGTTCGCGAAAATCTTTTTTGTCGTTTGTGACTATCTCAGGGGAGTGGGACAGTAACTGGTGATGCCAGTTAGGACACCAAACACCCTTTGTTCCCAGTGCCGGCCACCTGTCACTAGCACGCTGGGCAAAGGGTCCACAGCCCACGGGCGGTCAGAGACAGGGACTCGGGTGACCAGGGGTGGCACAGTGTGGGGCGGGCTGGGGCAGGCTCCAACGCAAAGCATGTTTTTGAATGGACCAAAGAACACACATGTACATTATATGTATATCGCACCTGCTAGTCACCAAATGCCCACCCTGTACCAGGCACTTCACATTTGTGACTGAGTTTCCAGCCCCAGGGTGTCCCCAGCGTGGCTGACGCCCAGAGCAGACCACATCAAACAACCCCTCTTCTGTACTGCAAAATTATTTTCTATAACAGTCATGTAACAACCCTCATTTACTCGATCCATGCATCTTAAAACAAATCTTTTTCAAAGAATGGATGTCGATTTTAAAGGTATTATCCCAATTCAATAGTTCATGTAAGAACTGCATTGACTAAAAAAAAATCATTCCACCTTGCAGTTCACATCGGCCAATGTGTTAAATTTTAAACACAAATGCAAACTCCAAGTGGCCACTAGAACAATAGCCTGGAGGAGGTGCAAGCTCATTTTGTCCTTCTAGTCACCCAGCGCTCACGTTTGTCTCCAATCTGCCGTTCCGCGGCAGGAATGCCGAAAATGACAGGGCAGAGACCGGAACTGTGGAAAAGCCAGCCCAGGCACTGTGGAGCCTGCGGACTTAACCCCTGCCCCCAACAGCGGTGGCTGAGCCCACCTGCCCCTGAGGACTGCCATGTGACCTTAACCAGAGTTCTCCAACTGAAGGATGAGTTACAACAAGGTGCTAATTTCAAGTTGACAGCTACATTATTAAAACTCAACTGCAACTGTAGCAATTGCTTAGAACATAGACCACAGCTGAGAGGAGAATTTTATTACTGGGCATGTACAGAAGTGTGTGTGGGGGGTGATGATTATAAAAAGGAAACAGAAATGTAGCTGGTTTTATCATTGCTTGGAACTCTCTAGAGACAAGGAGTCCTCTTTATCTTCTGCACCTGGCGGACAGCCCTGTCCACCTGCCCTCGGCACAGCTCTGCCTTTGACACACGATGGAAGCGTTGACATGGTGTGTCTGTTCATAAACCGGGAAGCCGAGGTTCGGAGGGGATGTTTTACTAAGACAGGTCACAGCAGGCGACGGTGTCTCTCAGGGATTGTGCAATTTGAGAGAGAGAGAAAGGAAACTCCCCAAAGGAACAGACGGCTGCTCTGAGCACACAGTAGGGTCTCGGGAGATGCTCTGAGCCAGTTGTCCCCAGCCTTTTTGGCACCAGGGACCAGTCTGATGGAAGACAATTTTTCCATGCACCAGCGTGGGGGATAGTTTCAGGATGATCCAAGCGCATCACATTTACTGTGCAGTCAGACCTCTCTGCTAATGACAATGTGTATTTGCAGCTGGTCCCAAGCGCTAGCATCACCGCTTAGCTCCACCTGAGATGTCAGGCCTTAGATTCTCTTAAGGAGAGCAACCTAGAGCCCTCTGATGCCGCCAACTGATCTGGCAGGAGGCGGAGCTCAGGCCGGGATGTGAGCAATGGGGAGTGGTTGTAAATACAGATGCAGCTTCGCTTGCTTGCCCCACCCCCCACTCCCTGCTCACCTTCTGCTGTGCAGCCGGTTCCCAACAAGCCACGGAGGGACACTGATCCACAGCCCGGGGGTTGGGGACCGCAGCTCTGAGCGACAGAGGTGGAATTCCAGCGGAACGAGCTGGCATTTGAGGCAAGGCACCCTGTCCTAGCGGCTGACCCAATGTCCTGCCCCGGGGTCCGCATCTCCGCCTGGCCCTTCTGGGTGCTGGCTGACAAAGGTCCTCACGGGCCAGGCTGTGGGCAATTCCAAAAGGGACTCAGTTCCACTGGGACCCTGACAACTAGAACACAGACACGGCCCAAGAAGAAATGAGTAAATATTACTCCTTGCTCCGGACACACAATTTTGTCTTATCTCTTCCCCATTGATATTTTTATTTCTCTTCTGGGCACACAAAAGAATACTGGTAATTCATAACAAAAGGAACAACACACAGTGTTCTTACATTTTGTTTTCCTTTTTAGAGCACACTGACACCAGGTTTTTGTCTTCCTCGGGCTTGAGAGCTCCAACAGCAAGGAGGGGACCCGATGGGCACCTGCCAGGGTCAGGGCAGGGGGACCGGGGCTCCTGGCCTCGCTGCGGGCTGGTGGCCGTGTGATCTGGTTAAGTCACCAGGCTTCCCGAGAGGACGTCTACAGTGACCACCTGCCGTGTTCCCAGCACTGGTCTCCTGACCTTCTGTTCTGCGTAACACCCTCCCTGCCTGCTTGCTGTAGGACAACCACGTGGCTAGAACCGGCCACTGGCCTGGACGTGAATGAAGGGACAGTGACTCAAGGGAAGGATCCCAGCTCCCTGCCCTCAACCCAGGCTTCGGCAGAGCTCTGTCCTTCCATCCTGTGCTATTTCCCCTTCCTCACTTTTCCAGGTGTTGTGCATTTCTGAGACCCCAGGAGTCTGGTAGAAGGGAAAGAAAATGATCACCTTTGGCCACCGTGACTGGCTCGGGGATGGGCTGATCCAAAGCCCTGTCACCTGCTGAAATCCCGATGCTCCGATCAGAGCAGCAGCGAGTCAGGGGCTCGCCCACGGCGGAGCCGGCCAGAGGGAAGTCGAGTTCAGAAATGGAGAGAGGGATACGTTCTGGGAACGTTGACTACAGAGAGAAACGAAGCTTTCTCTCCTGCGGCAGGAAAGGACGGGTCTGAAAAGTTGGCGAGTTATTTAACAAGAACTTGTCCGGCGCCTTCTACATACCAGGCGCCACGTGGGCCAGGTGCTGGCGAGTGGAGCAATCGCGGCCCCGCCCTCGCGCAGGGTGCCTGGAGTCTAGCAGAGAAACAGGAGGGAGAGTCGGTCAGTTTTTCTGAGAACGACTCGCCGGCTCCTGGGAGCTGGGCTGCCGGACACCCAGGGGCAGGAGGAAGGAACGCCGGGCCAGGCTGAACCGCACCCTGCTGAAGACAGACGGCGCTGGAGGTGGCCCCACGCCTACGACACGCCTGAAACGCACCGCAGCGCTTTACCCATGTTTTGCACGGCAGTGCACACGCGGCCGCCTCTCGCTGAGCTGGCGTGCAGACGGATCTCCACGGAGAACTGTGAATCGGGGGCCGGGCGACCCAGTCATTCCAAAAGCGGGTCCCCGGATAGACTCTGATAAAGTCCCAACGCCGGGCCGTGCCTCTCAACCCCAACTCCTCCTCCAAACGTGAACACTCAGAGCAAAGGTACGGGGCGTCCATGCGAGCCTCCTGCCCCAGGGTGCTGTCCAGGACAATTTACCGTATCAGTGGGGTGGGGTTCATACCCTCACTTCAGCACGCAAGAACCCAGGGTCCCCACGGGCTGCATGACACGCCTGCATGACCCAACCCACCAAACTCACGGCATCCCCTTGTGAACAGGGGACGGCGGGGGACTGGAGCCTGCCCCGGCCTGGTGAACGAGTCCCGAGAGTTTGCCTGGAGAGGGGGGCTTCCTTCGATCCTCTGCCCAGCTCTCTCTGGGGGATGCCAGGATTGGAAGCAGCGTCCTGTCCTCTGGCTCCCGAGAGCTCTGCCCACGAATGCTGACTGAATGATGTAAGAGAAGGTCCCGGTCCTGGGGTCCCACCCTCCCCTCCAGCTCCAGCCAAACTCTCTGTCCCTCCCGGCCATGTCACTCTTCCAGCAGTCCCTCAGGGAACCCCGAGGGACATGCCAAGGGTCTGGAGCAGGGGAAGGAAGATATTTCCGGGGGCTACTTATCACCCTCTCCTGCAGCTGCCCTCCTTGGTGGCCTCCGTGGCCCACATGGCAGTGGCCTCAAAGACGAGAGCACACTGATGTCTCTGTCTTGCACCGGGCCCCACTGCGAGCCTGAGACCCAGCGCCCCACGGGCCAGGACGGGGTGACCATCTTCTCTTCTGACTGCTGCTGCTGCTCCGTCAGCGGCCCGCGCCCTCCCCTGGTGTGGCCGACGCCGGCGCTGCTCAGGTGCACGTGTGCACAAACCCGCCCTTCCCGACTGAGCCTCCTGATGCCTCTCCACTTATGCTTATTAGGGTCGGAATTAGAAACCTTTTCTCTTTTTCTCTTCAATTGAATTTCACCACGCATATTCTTCCAATTTGATGAGGCTCAAATACCTAAAATCCCAAAAAGAGCTTCCAGAAAGGACGCTATTCTCTGCTTGAATTTGGGCTCAGCTCTGACCAAGAGAGAAGCCTGGGTGCAGGGAGGGAGGCACAGAGACGCTGTTGTCTGCAGCGGCTGCTCAGGCTGGAGGGGCCCTGCGGCTGGCCCACGGTCACCGAGAGAGCCCTGGACCACAGCCCTCGTCCTCCCGGCCTTGGACTAATGCTTTCTCCCCTGCTGCGCTGCCCGGCTGCCTTTGCACACTAACAAAAGTTAAGATTTCTTTCACTACTTCCTGACCCCAGCACGTATGCTGCCAGTGGATCGATGCAGAAAAGTCCAGGAATTCTGGGGTCAAGGGCCTTCCACCAAAGGTCATGCAGGGCTCCGCAGGCCTGCCGAGGGCCCATGGGTCCCTCAGCGGGACACCAGGGTGGGGACCTCTCTCCTGGCACCGGCCCTGTCGGGGCCTTGTCTGGCTTCCTGCAGTTGCTCCCAGGGCCAGGCCTGGGAGGTTGGGGACACCACAAGGGAAGGTCATAGGTGAGAGGTCAGGACGGAGCAGAGGCCACAGGGACCTCAGCACTCTCCCAGGGATGGCAAAGGAACCGCCAGCTTTCAAGGGCAGCCAGACGTTTGTGAAGCTGCCGTCACCGAACCACGGGGCCGACATCCACCTGCTGCCGTTCGCAGAGGAATTATTTGCTGTGCGACTATCCTACCTAAATCCCGGGAGCTAGGAGCAGCGGCTGCTGCGATGGTGAGGGACCAGAGCCTGGCCTGCGGAACCCCCCGTCTAGCCCGGGGATAAGCTGCGTACCCTGACTGCTACGGGATGAGCCCCTACTCGGGATGGAGGAAGGCGGTGCTGTGAACTGGGCGTCCACGCCACGGCAAGGGCTGTGGCCGGCTGGGAGGAGTCCGGGGACACAGGCAGAGGAGCGTGGGGAAAGGGGACAGCTTGAACAGAGCACACAGGGTGGAGGGGACAGCCCTGCCGTGGGCCTGCCTGGAAGGGGCTGGGCAAGGAGAGGGGCGGACAGGTCGGTGAGAGCCGCTCAGGAGCCAAGGAGCCTCCGGGACTTCCACTCAAGTCACCGGAAGCAGACACAGGGCTCTCTGCGTGGCCGGGGCACGTGCCCACGGGGAGATAGTGGCCGATCCCGTCGTCTGGGTTTTGCTCTCTCCCCGCCTCCCCCGGAGTGCTCCCTACACTGGGGACGGAGGCTCTGGGCTGGTGGGAAGACACGGTGCTGGTCCCACCAGACTGCGTGGCCTTGCCAGAGCCCCCACCCCTCCCAATCACAGACTTCTGTCCACAGGACGAGGGGGCCAGCCCGGGCTGGGGTCCCACCTCTCCCCCGGTGACGCCCATCCTGCCAAGACAAACTTTCTGGGGACACCGCGCACGCTCGGACCAGGTGCAGAACCTCCAGGGGGGGCTTCCGGCCAGGACTGTGAGTCCCAGGACAGACCGGGGGTTGGGGGTTCCTTCACATCCCCAGTCGCTCCCCGGGGTCACCAACTGTGAATCTCCAGAAGACAGGTACTTCTGAAAACACCTCCTACAGCTTCCACCATGAAGATGGGGGCAGGGACGGGACGGACACATGTTTAAACAGTGGCCGATGTCCAGGGAGCTTAGCCTGTTCTCTTCCTGGGGGGTCCCAGCAGCCTTTTTCCCCAGGGCTGGGGTTACAGGGACGAGTGAGCATGGGGTGCCGGGACCCAGGTCTCCTTGGACCGCAGCAGGTCCTGTCTGTTGTGAAAACGCACTTGGTTCACGTGCGAGAAGGGCTTCCTTGCTGGAGAGAAGTTTGAGAAACCTCAAAGTGAACCCCCCACCCCAGCCACCCAGAGAGACACAGCGAGAATGTGAGTTAAGGGACAGGTCACTGGAGTGCTGTTGGCCACTGGGACAAGTGGCATGGGGCAGGGGAGAGGGAGGAGGGATGAAGAGGAAGAGGAGGAGGAGGGTGGGGGAGAAGAATGCATGGCTGTGCAGGCCTGGCCCTTCCACAAGCACCTCCAGGACAGGAGAGCTCAGGGGAGGCAGGTGGGAGGGTGGCAGGGCTGCAGCGGGGAGGGCAGGCAGGAGGTCACCAGGCGCCTGTGCGGGGAGCTGGGAATCGGGCCCACAGCCCACAAGCGAGGGATTCGATGTGCACCCCAGAGCAGCGGGGAAGCAGCTTTCCCTGGAGAGATGGCCCAACGAAAAGGCCACGGCAGAAGCAGCCCAGGGCTCTTCCCCTTGCAAGAGGCTCCGGGACGGGACCCGAGGGGCGGTGGGCTAGTCTGTGCGGAGCCAGGCGTGGGCCAGGTCGGGCAGAACGCAAGACCTGCTGGTAAAGCCAGCCAAGAGCGTGGGGAGGGGGTTGGTGTGCGTGAGGGGGTTGGTGTCGAGGGGGACGGCCACCCCCGGAGCCTCGCTGAGAGGCGGTGGTGGCTTATCCCCACGTCCATGGGAACGGCCACCTCTGTGTCACGGGCCCAGGGTGCAGGGGAGGCCGAGCAGCCGCCCGGCCCGCAGGAGGGCAGAGCTGCAGACGTGCGTGCCGCAGAGGCGAGGGGAAGTTGGAGGAAGCCGCTCCAGGTGAACAGCGATCGGCAGCTGCGGGATCTTGTTCCAGCTGGGGCCGTGCGCAGAGGAGGCTTTTCTGAGGCCCAAGGAAGGGGGCGGGCAGGAGCGAGGGCCCAGGAAGTCAAGACGGCGGAGAGAAAACAAAGGATTACGGGCAACATCGCTGGTGGTTAGCAGTGGCTCTGGGCCCAGGGACCTTGCTCCAGCCCGGCTCCCTCTTACTATTCTCGCACTCGCGACAAGCGTCTGAGCTCCCAGGGCCTCGCCCTCCCGGGCTGTAGGATGTGGCAGTGGTTTCTCCCTAACAGGACTGCCTGTCACCAGGACGGGATGCACAGCACTGAGCACAACCCCAGCACGGAAGGGGCCGAATGCACATGAGCTTTATTTCTGTAGCTCAGATCAAGGCAGCTGCTGCCTCCTCCTCCAAGAAGCCATCCTGACTCTACAGCCATTGGGGTTTGGCATCCCCTAATGCTGGCGTCAGCCCTCGCCCGGATACCAAGGTAGGCATGAATGGGAAGGGTCGGGACAGGAGGAGGACGCCATGCAGGGCGTCAGGAGCCTTACCGAGACGGTACACGGCAGAGTGGAGCAGGATGGTGCAGCAAAGCGAGGGGACTCCGGGAGGTCTGGGGCACACTTACCCCTTCTGGGACCCAAGCCAGAGCCACAGACCGAGGACAGAGGGTGGGCAAGACTCTGGGGCAGCAAGAACCAGCCTCTACCTGAGACGGGACTTGTGCCGCACAGGAAGGACAGGGTTGGGGACGGATGGGGGCATCCTGGTGTGAGGAGAGGGCGTGAAGATGGGGTACAGGTGGGAAGAACCCCACAGCCAGAGGCATGGGGGCCACATCCTCAGGAGGGGAGAGTCCACTTTGGCCTCGACCTTGGGGTTCTCCACCCACCTGCGGGGCCCTGGTGGGAGCGGTGTGGGGCAGGACAGCGCAGGAAAGCCAGGGACCCCCTGGGAGGCCAGGAGCATAATAAGCTCGAGGACAGGATCGGAGCTAAAGAATTGCAGGCAGCCTGTGGGGCCCAGAGCCCGGGTCCAAGAGGGGTGAGCACGGGGCTCTGCCGAGGGGCCCAGGAGCAGCTGGCGCTCGGGCTCACGAGCAGCATCCTGGGACAACGCAGCCGAGACGGGAACAGAGGGGGGGTGCAGTGCTCCAAGGCATGGCTCCCACTGCCCCGCCGGGCACCCCGGTTCCCAGGGGCTGGCAGCCCCCGCCAGAGGTGGCTCCGGGCCGTTGTAGTAAGTGTGGTTGGGGGAGCTTCTCACGCGTGGTCGGCAGGGCCAGGCGTGCTTGGTGTCCAGTGACTTGGGGGACAGTCCCACATCGATTCTGAATGACCCACCAGACATCGAGGCAGAGGCAACACCTGTTCGTCTAACAGGAGGTTCGCACAACCTCCCCCATCTGACGCTAAGCACGGCATACCTTTGCGCAGCTTTAAAATCCCCTGAATTTCCAAGGAACGTGACCCAACACGTCAATGAAAGAAAACGTCTGTTTCGTTTGGTTCAGAACTTTACTAAGAGGCGTTGACCACTTGGGGAAATCCGGCCCCCGAGGGCCGAGCGTCTCAGCCGCACGAGGAGCTCTGGGCCTGACGGTGACCGCGTCCGGGGCGACGGCCCTCGCGCTGGGGCTCCCGGGCGGACACCCTCCCCCTGCAGCACAGACCAAGCGCACGGTCCAGTCCTTCCCGCCTAACACGGTGAGGATGCTATGTCGATTTTTTTTTAAAATTACATGCATGTGTTAGGTCATGCTATCTGAGAGTTTCACTTGAGGATGACGGGTATGTTACACAGTATCCGCTGTGAAAGGGCCTGGGGTCTGAGGTGGTCGGGAACCAGGGGACAGGGGTGTCTCTGTGCTGGAGGGAACTGTGCAGAGGACGAGGCCCGGGCTGGGGGGTGACGGCGGGTCTCCGGAGCTTCCGCCACTCACAGGGCACGCAGGGGGTGGGCTCTTCCCCGGGGCCCCAAGCTGCCCGGGACGGGGGAACAAAGAGCCAGCAGGGCTGGGGGCTGGGGAAAGGTTCAACCCAGAGGAGAGAAAGGTGGCAATCTGTGCGCACCTGTCGGGAAATCTGCTGCAGGAAACGGTTTGCAGCAGCCACGCGTGTCTGCTGTGTGTAGGCGGCGTGGCCAGGGACCCCACGAGGAGCACCGCAGATGGACACAGCACGGCACCCACGCCACCTCTGGCAGCAGCGTCCACTGGCTGAAGGGCGACAGGCCACGGGTGAGCCCGAGGGGGCGCAGGGGCTGCCCAGCAGGCACGGGGGAGGACGTGGACAGAACTCGGCCACGAAGACAAAGCACACGGAGACTCAGGTGGGACAGGAGGCCAAGGCCTCGTGCTGTCAGGACAAAACCGTGTGTACACACACCACACAGGACGGCGGGTCCCCCCGTGGACATTCGCCCAGGCATCGGTGCTGGAAGTCGGCCACATACAAAGACACACTCCCAGCCTGACACACTGGCAAAGAGGCGGTCGCTCTCGTCACGTCCTGGCCTGACAGCTACGCTCTGTACTTCGGAACAAACTTCTAGACGGATGTGCACAGGGAAACAGGTGGGGGGGTGCGGGTAGACCCACAGTAACACGCATGTGACCGATCCCTTTGGCAGACACAACACGGAGACCGACCAGGACCCCAGAACGGCACACGGAACAACAGAGCGGGCCACGTCAGATAAAACCACCAGCCCCGGAGAGGCGTCAGCCCCGCACACAGACAGACCGGAAACCACACACTCCTCACGCAGCTCGCTCTCTCCCGCAAAGGGGACAAGACAGGAACAGGCAGCCCCGGTGACAGGTCATGGTGGCGGCTGGTTGCTCATATCCGCTTAGGAACTGCTGTATCTGTTGGCGCTGATGTCCTCCTGCTCCTCTCAGTAAATTGTTTTGAAAATGTCCTATGGAATCTAGTCGATAGCTGTGTGATTTCTGCAGAATTCTGAGCAAAATGCTATCCTGACTTTTCCTGGGAGGGTTTCTTCTTAACGCTCATGAACAGGGACCCAACTAGGGGGACCCCAGTCCATCCGATCTAATTAAATGAAACAGGTTAGAACTGGGGGCTTTCCCCCCATCTGCTATTCCTACTTGCAAACACAAAGGATACTGTGTTTACTTAATATCATCATCTCTGTTTCCTGTAGCACATTTCACAGTCAAAATGCCAGGTAACCTGAAATCTTTCAAATCGGATCTATTTTATTTCACAGCAGGTGGTATCTACCAAATAGGTATATTTTTTAAAAGAATCATCACTCAAAACCAGCCTGAATTTTACATTCTCACACAGAAATACACATATGCACACACATACCCAAAATATTACATTAAGAAATCTGTTTGAAAACACCACTCTCTAGCCATCATCTATACATATCTAACGCATAATTACACAGGCACCCGGTCCTGAAACCTAGCAACGGTATCCAAGCCTTCCTCAGTCGGCTAATCAGGCACCCAAACTCACACATCAGCTCAATGTGCTTCATCTTAAAAAAAAAAAAAAACAAAAAAAAACAAATGCTTGCTTCTCTCTCCATGGCTGCAGAAGGACAAGAGGTACGAAAACAAACCTTGTTCGGCTGAAGAAGAACAACCCATGTCATTTAATCCATCTGACAGTGCATCTCCCCACAAAGCCAGGCAAAAACAAAAACAACAGAGGTTGTAGAAAATAGGTTATCCCAGTCCAGAGCTTATCAGCTGGCAACATGCTTAATATCTGCATGACTGTTTCGGACGCGAGCCCTCCGGCTCCCCAGCGGTCTTGATTTTGGGGATCTCCGTCCTATAGGAGCCATTGTAAATGCTCTATAGCAAAAGCCTCTAAAACCTGCTGGGCTCATTTGCTCAGCCACTGCTAAACAGCGGATGGCAGCAAGCAGGGATTAACTTTGCTGTTCATGGGCGCTTTTAAACCGTCACTTTCTTCGAGCTGGCAAATAAAATAACCAAATGGAGGTCACATTTAATGTTTTTAAAGAGGGAGGGGGCATACGAAGAGGCAGACAGCAGCAACACACATGCTAGCCGGGCTGCGAACAGAGTGTTTCCCGACAGGATGAAGTCTCCCTTTTAAAGAGATAGAGAGGTGCCCACACCGCATTCCAGATCCATTTCTGGATTCCACAGACCTCCGCGTGCCCATTAATCACGCTGCTGTGTTTCGGCACGTTCACCATCTTGTCTCCCAAAGCCACGTGTGCTAAGTGCGCATCCTAAGTGTGCTTATTTCCTGCCACTGATCCCTTCCGTGTTTGGAAAACAAAGGCTCCCTCTCTCCCAGGAGCGGAGGCTATTTGATCTTTTAAAGGGACTTTTTAAAGAAAAACATCCCGCCGATCAGGCTGCACATGGAAAGTCAGGAAAACGTTTAGCATTCCAACTTACTCACTCTGAAGCATCCAAGTCGACCCCCACCCGCCCTGGCATGGAATTCGGAGGTCCTTCCCTGGAACCTGCACTAGGAAACTCGACCTGACCCGACACGGGCGGGCGTCTGACCTCCGTCTCCCCTGAGTTCGGAATCCTGGCGCTGAGGTTGGGTTCTCTGAAACGGCGCCGCAGCTCCAAGTGTGTGATGAACAGAACTCTGCTCGTGAGCACGAGGGTTTGTCCCGGCACAGAGCAAGGGCTCAGGTCCAGGGGACGGGTCCCCATCCATACACGTTTCCCCTAAGCCGTGACGGCGCTCGGAAGGCCAGCCTCGCTGAAGATCATCGAGACACAACGCGATCCTCAGGCTGGGGGTAGCAGGCGAGTGGCACCTGGAGAACACGCTGAAGTCCTCTGGTGGTGACCATCCGGCAGGTCACTCGCCACCGGCCGAGGGGCCAGGCACGGACAACAGATGAGCCGTGACTGCGACAGTCGGCGCAGCACCCGCGAAGGCCGAGAGAATCCCGGGAGGAGGCAGCCAAGCCACAGAGACCGGAATCAGAAAGCGGAGCGGCCCCGCAGTTGAGTACGGCCCCAGAAATACCTGGTGTAAGGACAGACGGCACCACGCCCACCGCAACCCACCGCCTCCAAACGCCTCCTCGCCCGTGTCCCACTGAGCTCTGCTTCCCTGGGACTCCAGAAACGCTGAAGAGGGAGAGAACATTGCCCTGCGGCAAACACCTTCAACCCCGCAACGGACCTGCTGGTGAGTGCTCTGTCCCCGCACCCAGGACCGGGGACCGGGGAGGCAGGTTCACGTCAAGAAGACAGGCATGGGGGCGCTGGCCCTGGAGGGGGAACACTGGCCGGGGTAGGAGCCGCTCACCCCACACACATTTCACCGAGGCCCGCGACACGGGAGTCGCTAAGGGGAAGTCAGAGTCAGCGCCTGCCACGAGGGGGGGACGGCCCGGAGAGACAAACAGCCGTAAAGCGACGTGAGTGCCCTGCCGTGGGCTGAGTGGGGGCCCCAGAAAGATGTGCCCATGTCCAAACCCCCACTACCTGTGACTGGGACCTTATTTGGAAATAGGGTCTCCTCCTGGGTTTAGGGTGGCTCTAAATCTGAAGACTGGTGTCCTATAAGAGAGAGGGGCAGGAGCCTTGAGACATAGAAGCACACAGTGGACGGCCACGTGAAGAGGGGCAGAGGCTGGGGTGACGTGTCTACAACCCAGGGAACGCCAAGAACTGCCGGCCACCACCAGAAGCCGGGAGAGGCAAGGAAAGACCCTCCCTAGAGTCTCAGGAAGGAACTAACCCGCCAACACCTTAATTTTGGGCTTCTGGCTCTCGGAATCAAGGGACAGTAAGTTCCGGTGGTTTTATTTAAGCCCCCCAGTTGGAGGTCATTAGTTGCGGCAGCCCCAGGAAATGAGTCGGCCCGTCCTTAGGTTCTGAGCTGGCCTTGCGGGAGGCAAAGGCGGAGCCGGGCTTGGACGTCCAGCATCACTCCCACGGCAGGGAAGTGAGCGGTGAGTCCAGGGGCCCCCCAGACCTACTGAGTCAGACTCTGGGGGTGGCGCTGGGCACCTGCATTCCCACCAGCTTCCTGGGGACTCAGATGCACCCCAAACCTCACATGCACTGCTGGACACTGGGAGCCTTGGAGGTTTGACGTAGGCCAGTCAAGAGCAGAGTCGGGATCAGGAACAGGAGCGAGCGGCTCTCGGGCTCTGTCTCGGGGGTCGACTGCCCGCAACACAGAAGCCTCACCGGGGGCAGGGGATGAAGAAGTAGCTGGACAAGTGGGGGCCGGTCATAAAGGAAGGGGTGGGGGCTGCAACAGGCAAAGAGACCAGGTCCGTGGAAGAGTCCATTTTCTAACAGGCATGTGCCATCCTCTTGCTGAACAGCAACTGACTAGCTCGCTCCAACCCAGAAGGGTGCACAAGGCCTGCAGTTCTTTCAACACCACTTCCAGATCTAGGGGTGGGGGAGGACAAGAAGGACACTGCCCTCCGTGGTCATCCCCTCCCAGAGGCCAGAGATGAGCCAATGCTCCAAATCCCCAGCACGCTGCAGGGGCTGCAGGGGAGAAGCTCGTGGAGAGCTGTCCCCGGAAGGTGGTGCCGGGTGGGTGGGGGAGCTGGCGGGAGCCCAGGCATCGCCGGGACCTGGCGCTGAAGGAAGTTCAAGTACAGCATGGTCTTCTGCCCACCGAAAGGATGCCCCTCGGTAGCACGAGGCAGACCGCTCTCCTTGGGATGTGGGGATTCCTCTCTCGGCTGGAAGACACCAGGCGCAGTTCTGCTGAGTTCTGGGATGGCAGCCTCCGAGGTCAGAATTCTTTCCTTTTGTGACCCCACGGAGGTGACACAGCAGCCCTGAAAGCTCATTGTCCTGCTCCCTCTCTCTGTCCCCCCTGCCCAGGGCAGCACCTCCCCCCTGCGAGGCCTCCTGGGTGGCCCTGACCTTGCAGACAGCACCCTGGGAAGGAGCTCCCCGGCGCCTGGTGAATATGTCATGGTGGGTGACCAGTGTCAAGGAAGACGTTTCTCTCTCTCTGAAATGTTAGAAATGACTGTGGAAGTTGAAGAAGAATCCAGGAGTTGCAGGGAAAATAACTGATCCTACAGGTGAGACCTGCAGGTCCCCCCCGCCCCATGAGGAAGGGGGAAGCCAGGACCGGTTCTGTCTAAAATATGACTTCTCTCTCACGTGGAAGATGAGCAAGTCGAGAACCTCCAGGAGAGGCCCCCCGTGAGCTGCCTGCACAGCGGTGGGGCCGCTCCGCAGCCCTCCACCTACCGATTCTCAGACCACTCCTCTGCAGGCACCAGGCGTGGCCCAGCACTGCCGCTGGGACGCCCTCCTCCAGCTCTGTCCCTTCCCCTCTGAGCACATCTGGGGAGCTGGCCCAGAGCGGGGAGGTGCTTAGCCCCGGTGACCCCAGAGTGGAGGAGCCTGGAAGAGGAAGCAGAGAGCAGAGCCCCTTCTACCTGTGGCAGGGACCCATCCGGTCGGTGGTCTGTGGCCGAGAAGCCTCCTCTTCCTTCCACCCACCGACCTCGCCCTGGCCCCAGGCCCAGCTGTGTGCACACCCAAGCCTGCCTCGCCCCACCCCACGCTGATGCCCGCAGCCCCTGCGTGTAGCGGAAGGCTCTTCTCGGCTTCATCGAGGGAAGGAAGCACCCCAGAGCCAGACGGACTTGGGTTTGAAACCTGGCTTCGCCAGCCACTCTAGCATGTGGGTTTAGAAGTCCTGAATGCAAGATGCCGTCGACGCCCTGCCGGTGTCCCCTGGGCGCTTGCTGTTTACCCCGCAGGCACCTGCAACCCCGCACGGCGCTTCTCTGGACCCTGGAAGGAGCATGCGTGGCGGCGCAGGCCAGAACCAACCCAAACTGAGACCTGTGGGAGACACACGAACTGCTTCGCAATGCCAAGGCTCTCTGCAGCGTCCCAGAGGGCCCATGACTCAGAGGCCGAGGAATCGGCTGCTCACCGTGGTTATCCGTTCACCCAGAAGTGGGGCAGCTTCCTTAGACAGCGGGCACAGACTGGCACGCAGGAGCTGCCACGACCCGGGCAGGCAAACACACGAGCCAGGGACTGTGCCCACCACACGCTCAACACCTGCCCCCTCCCCCAGGACACAGTGAGAACGCAACGTGGGGGTGGCCACAGGACAGGGAAGAGTCAAGTGGGTTCAAACCAAGGGGTTTAGCTGAACAGGGACCTCACAATGACTCACCGTGCTTCGATCAAGCGACACACAGAGAGGTGTCTGAGTCTGCAGGGGACTCTCGGCCTTGTGCCCTTAATTTCCTTAGTCTCTGTCTCTCTCTTTCTGGGAAATGGCCAGCAAAGTTGATTCAGAAGGTACAGGCTGCACTGACACCAGTGCGCTAGTTCATGATCACGAACCCTTGGACAACTCAGATATGCAGAAGAAACCCCGTGGGGAAGTGCAGACTCTCTCTCCTTCCCATCTGGGGCCCTGGGGAAGCCCCAAGTCCAACAACAGCGGACATGGGCTTCCCGCATCACTGGTCGCGGACGCCAGCCCTACGTCTTCGCCGCAGACCGGAGCGGCGTGCAAGCGTACAGAGACCAGAGACCTCGAACCTCGACCCAGCACCGGGAGGCACGGCAGCCACCCGAGCCTGCTGTAGGTCCTCCTCCTCTTAGCAGGGATGCTGTCTGTCACTTAAATACACCACTGCTCAGAATGGGTGAGTGGCGAGTAATATGGATCCACCCCCCAAAATGGGTGTTACTTTTATTATATTAGCAAAACAGGTTTTGTTTGTGAAGAGGTGCTTGTATCACAGATAAGGAAGATAATAATCCTAACTCAAAACTGAAAAGACAATACATCTCCCCGGGGTGGGTTTTAAAATCAATTCAGGGCTTCCAGGGAAGGAGAGGTGTCTTGCTTTTGAGTCGGGGATCTCAGTGGCTGGTCCCTGTATCCGTGGCAGGTGTGGGGGGGTGCCGTGACTTTGAAGGGTGTGGCTTAGGGGCAGGGGGGTGGCAGCCCCAGATCTCTCTGAGTTCCACCAGAGAGTAGGACAGAGACGACACCTCACGCCTCCCTCTTTGCCGTGCAGGTCCCGGTCAAGGTGAGCACTTTGCAAGCTTCCTGAGGGCAGCCCAGAGCCCGTAACCCCCGCAGACAACTCTGTGGGGCGGAGGGGGCTCTGCATCCAGGGGCGCCCTCCCTGCAGCCGTGGGCGGGACCCGCCCTGAGGCTCCCCCCTCTCCCTTCTCTCCTGTGCGCCTCTGCTTAAGACAGCCCGTTCCCTGTCGTAGGTAGCAAACATCTAACCAAAGCTATCTTCCCGCTCTCAAGCTCTCAGGTGTCAGGGAGGAGGGAGGAAGACAGTCGCCTGCGTTCCGAGAGCTCAGTTCATGTTCCAAACGACCGCAGGCTTTCACCCATCAATCCCGCTAATGCGCTCACAGAGGCGCTAACGCGGCCCTGGTGCCACCCCGGATCTCAGAGCAATTAAGTGCTTTGCCCTGGCTCACAGGAGGGCCCACGTGTCAGCATCGGCCCGGCCTCCCGGAGGCCCCGATGCCCGGCACGGGCGCGCCGTGGTGCAAGCGAAGCATCTGGCCCGTGGCCCGTGCGGTGCTCTAAGCAGGGCGGGTGCCAGCCAGACTCGATGCCAGGCACACATTCGACAGGGTGCAGACGTGACAGCCAAACACATGGTTTCGCTCGCCCCCAATGCCAAAAACAGGGTGGGGACACAGGCAGTAAGAGGCAGGTGCCGTGTGGCTGCTTCTCAAGGCCCCCGGGAGGTCCCCCCGGGCCCCGTGGATGGGATGGTGCCGTCTTCGAAAGCTCACCGCTGCTGGTCCAACGGGACTGCTCCCCGCTGCAGGTCCGGTGGAGGCCCGGGGCGGGAGGAAGCAGGCCAGCGGGCTCGTCCACGGTGCAAGACTGGGCCCAGCCCACGGCAGGGCGACGGGAGGGAGGGCGAGCCCCAGAGACTGCCCTCCTGGTCGGCACAAGAGGTACTAGAAAGGGGAGCGGTCATCAATCGAGGGGAAGCGTAGGCGACCGGAGGGGAAGGGAGAGGACGTGCTGGCTCTCCCCTCCTCGCCTAGCCGCCAGCTCTCGCCTAGATGGAAGCGTGCAGGTTACAGACTCTTCCAAGGAACACATCTAAGTCAGCTGCAAACAAACAATTCTCCAATCAAAGAGCAATGCCTACATCCCTTGACGCCTAGCAAGTTCTCCCGCCTGATTTCTTTTCATATTTTGTTAAAAAAAAAAAAAAAAAAGATGCTACATTTTTAGAGCAGTTTTAAGTTCATAGTAAAATTGGACACAAGGAACAGAGCTTGCCCATGTACCCAACGCCACCCCCGCCACCAACATGCATGGCCTCCCGGCACCCCCCCCACGCGCTGGTACAGCGGCTGGTGCAGCCGATGGCCCCCCTCAGCACCCAGAGCCCACCGTGCACTTTAGGGCTCACTCCTGGGCGCGTACATTCTAGGAGTCTGGGCACCTATCAGTTTTTACCAAGATTTGGGGAAATCAGATACACAAATCGGAGAGAGAATCCCAGAGCCAACCCTTAGCATAAATTAAGCATTTCCTGTTCCTCTGCCCACTTCGCCAAGTCAACGATCTTAGTGTGGAAAGACCTGGAAACGCGGCCTGTCGGAGATGAGAACCTCACCTGCAGAAGAAGGCTGCACATGTCAACGGCCTGATTTCCAGGGTCTTCCTTAGCCCCATCCCTACCATAAGCTGAAAAAACGCAAGACTGAGATGCAAAACGCTCTCCGTTAAGTCCTGCTAGAAAGCAGGCTCTGAACCAATCTTAGGAGAATGTTGAAAAGCTGGTGAAGTCTCCTTAGCCAAACCGAATTCCGATCAGCAAGGCTACTCACCGATGTCCGTCTCCTTGTGGTTCTTGATGTACTCTGCCAGTTCAAAGTTGCCTGCGATGATCGCCACCTGTGAAGCAGAAATCATATTAAATGAAGTGTCACCTGCAGAACGACGATTTTTTTTTTAAATATACTTTTACATCACTGAAGGCCTCATGCCACAAGGAGCACAGTTGCAGCTCTCGAAATGGCAGGTGCATTTTCTCGCTCTGCCAAACGTCACACTTGCTTTTCGCAAAACTCCTGGTCATTTTACGATGGCACGGCTATCACTGCACTAGGACCTATGTGAGCAGTGCCTCTGTGCAGAAGGCATAGGGAGGAAACTATCTATACGGTGGCAGTGAATTCAGCAAAGCCAGAACTCGGAACGCCCCTCCCCCCAATCGACTATGTCCTGTGTTCCCCACAAGCCTCAACTGGTTGAGTCTCACACCACCGGGGAGTCTCCTTTGTCTGATTAGATACAAGCCAGACCCCATAAATGCAGAGAGGGGGAAACCTCAAAAAAGCATCTAAAACTCTTCAAATTTCAGTTCAGTGGGAAAAATTCCTCCCACAGACGTATGCTCAGCCCGGTGGGTGGCATCAAAACCAACACCTACAGAAAATTGTCCTAACCCAGGCCCTACAGACCTGTTACCTAATGCATCACGATCCTCGACATGCAGAAACACCCCGGTAGGTGAAGCCAGGGGCCCCCGGAAGGCCCCAAAGGGAGGCCAGAACCAGGGGCCACATGGGCAAGGCTCACAGTGCCCCAGAGGGGAAGATTTTGGTCTCAGAGCCAACACGTAGGCACCCAAAGAAGAGCCAGGCATTCTGATGCCAGTCTGGAGGAACACACACATCTACGAGTTGACGTCGAATGATAATGTGGAATTAGCCAATCAGCTGGAAGGCCCTTATGAGCAAAAACTGAGGTTTCCTGTGGAAGCAGAAATCCGTCCTCAAGACTGCAGCATCAGCTGCTGCCTGAGTTTCCAGTCTGCCCTGCAGATCCCAGACCCGCCAGCCCCACAATCGTGCGAGCCAGTTCCTTACAATCCATTGCTGACTGATACACGTTTCAGTACCGGGAGTGGGGTGCTGCTGTCACAAACATCAAGCCATGTGGAAATGGCCTTGGAACCAGGTAACGGGCGAGCAGAGGCTGGAATCAGAGGCTGGAAGCGATCGGAGGTCCATGCTGGAAACGCGCATGTGGAAGTGATTCTGGTGAGATCTCAGATGGAAAAGGAGAAACATCTCACTGGAAACTGGAGCAAGAGTGATCCTTGGTATAAAGTGGCAAAGAACTTGGCTGAATTGTGTTCTAGCGTTTTGTGGAAGATAGACCCTTATGAGGGATGAAATTGGATGTTTAGCCAAGGAGATTTCTAAGCAAAGCGTGGCGGGAGCAGCCGGCTCTTCCTGACTGCTTATAGTAAAAGGCAAAAGGAAAGATGGATTGAAGAAGGAATTTCTGAACCGGAACTTGAAGATCTGGAAATTTCTCGGGCTGTCCGTGTGGCAAAAGGTGAGCAAGCCTACCCCTGCTGCAAAACACAAACCCCGAGGGTGCGGCTGGAGTGTCACCAGATCACAAGCGTGGGATCACACAAGCAGCAACACAGCCAGTTCAAACTGACAGGACGGAGATGGGACAAGAGGCAGGACGACTGTCGGACTTGACAGGGGCAGGTGATGGAGCTATTAGGGCTGTGGGCGTGAGCTAGTCTTCAAGGAGAGGGAAAAAATGACCCTGAAGGCGACTCAGAGATTATCAGGATGACCACCTTGGTTTCAGCAGCCAGACGGCCTCTGCCCAAAGCCATGTGAGCAGCTCTGGAGCTGTGGCTCTGCTGGGCGTGAAGGTGGAAGGAGGTATTTAGGGACAGGTGTGCCTCTGACCATATTCGGTCGGAGAGGCAGATGTTCGAAGTGCCTCCTCCCGCCACGGCCCACCTTTGGCTCAGCTTTCAGCGCTCGACTTAAGTGGTGTGGGCTCAGCAAAACTTCTCCGACCCATGCTGTGGCTGCCCGGGCTGAGCCAGACACCCCCTTCTCTTGGCCCCGATGGCTGTGCTGCCTCCGTAGCAGAGCCAGGCCTCCGTGCACACAAGGGCAGGGTGTCTCTCCCCCACTCCTGTGGGTCGGCCCTGGCTGAACACCTGAGGTGAACCTGGCAGGCCGACGGAGGGGTGCTGCCACAGGGATGGAGGGCCCAGGCTGCCTGGTTCAAATTCCAGACTTGTACTGGGTGATATTGGGCATTATATGTTCAATCCGTGGGCCTCGGTTTTCCCATCTGTGAAATGGGTTTGGTGTGAAGGTTCAGAGCAGTGCCAGGCACATCGTTTCACTGTTGGGATTACTATTGTTGGAAAAACAGTTATCTACAACCTTTGTGCAAATAGCAGACTGCTCACCGTGAAGGTCGCCTAAGCCCCCCACATAAATGTACAATCAGACACAAACAAGTGCACACCCAGGACAGCTGCAGAAAATAACCTGACAGAGGGCCATCTAGCAGTGAGTCCAGGCTAACGCTTCCAAAGAAAAGCTCTTGGAACTCAAACTTGGTCACCCACACAGCAGCAAGGCCACTTGCTTCATTCCAACCAAAACATCCCGGCTTATAATGCACATGAGAACAATGTGCATTTACTTGTCATAACTGCACAGGAAGCAGCCACCTGCCACCCTCTGCCACTGCTGGCCCAGGCCTGGTAGGTGTCTTCTGGAGGAAGAACAGGGGACCAGGTTCGACGTGGCATTTCAGTGCTGTCGAGCCGGCGTTCGGTGCGGGTTTGGATGCATAGGGCAGGCAGAGTGCGGGGCTGTCTCCTCCGGTTCCGGGTGTACGTATCAGCAACGGCACCGCGAATGATGGTGAAGATACAGCAACGCCCAGGCACTGCACTCTGCCGAGCACCAAGTCTTCCTCCCACCCCCACGTTCACCACGGAGCAGGTGGAGACCCATGCCAGAGGCGCACCCCAAATCCCCAGCCTGCCCCTCGTGTCTGCCGCACCCTCCCATCCCCACCTGCACTGAATCAGACAGCTCCTCCGTGCGCCCAGCGCCTGCACCCGCCCCGTCAGGGAGACCTGGAGGCCTGGGGGCATCGTGCCCTTGCTCAGTGCCCGGGTGGGTGTACCCCACACACCAGGAACGAACTCCTCAAGGAACACGCAGTGAGGAGGATCAGGACACCACACCTGCAGGAGCCTGACAACGATCCCAGTCTCGTGCCAGAGGCCCGTGTTGGATGCGCCCACAGGCCCAAGCTGCCCAGAGGTACCTGAGAGGTTGGGGGGCTGTGTGGGTGCAGCAGGCGGAGCTGTCTACCAGGTCCCTCGGGGAGTGTGGGGCATGAATGCCGTGCCCCAGCCTCTGAGCAGCGTAAAGACCAACACGGGACGTGTGAGGAACGGCCCGGTGCGCTCAGGCACGGCTCTGGCATGGATGGAGGGGGGGCGTGAGGCGGGCCAAGGTCCCCCGTGGGGACTTGGGGCCTGGGGAAGATCTGGAGGAGGGACAGCACCCGGCTGGCGGACAAGGGAGGAAGATGGGGGACCACAAGGTTGGTCCCCGCTGAAGCTCTCTGCAGATCGAAATTTGACGCCTCCTGTTTACATCAGGCAGCCCCCTCCAAGACGGCTTCCTGGACAACTCCAGATGACACCTCTGGGCTCAAGTCACCCACCCACCCGTGCACCCACCGACCCACCGTTAGCTGAGCACCAGGACGAGCCACACCCCACAGCACCTGGCACCGAGTGCAGCCGGCCCCGAAGCACGTCTCCATTTGCAGGTGTGAGCTTGCGTGCTGGGTCAGGTGACGACTGCACCTGAACCCAGGTGTCACGTGGGCTTCTACGGTCTGAACGTCTGTGTCCCTCCAAATTTACATGTCCAAACCTACGCCCCAGTGCAAGGGTGTCAGGAGGCGGGACCTTTGGGAGATGCTCAGGTCGCCAGGGTGGAGCCCTCGTGAATGGGGTCAGTGACCTTAGCAAAGAGGCTCCAGGGAGACCCTTGTGCCCTCTGGGATGCGAGAACAGAGGGAGACGGCGGGGTAGGAAGCGGACCCTACTCAGACATCGGATCGGCGGGCGCCTGGTCTGGACCCCCAGGCTGCAGAACTGTGGCGGGAATGTCTGCGGTTTGGAAGCCACCCGGTGTAGCCTGAGCACACTAAGACAACGTCCAACCTGTCCCGCCTGTCACCTGAGCTGACGCTGGGACCAGAGCAGGTGCCCACAGACCTGCGCCTTCCCGCTCAGCGCAGGGGAGTGGCGGCACACGAGAACTTTCTGCAGCAATAAAAGCGCCCGGGAGCCGCACCATCGCCTTTGGACACTCCTCTCAGCTTCCCTGGCTCTGGGGAGGGTGGTCAGGACCCCGGGGACGCTGCTGCCTTGCTGTGATGCCCACAGCGCGGCCTGCTCTGCCCACGCCGAGAGTCAGAGCAAGGGAAGCGGCCGCCTCGCCCCTGCTCACTCCTGAACCCGCTCCTGGCAGCTGCAGCCACCTGCGGAGGAAACCTTCCCCCGCCCCGAACGCAGCATCCTTCTCTTTCCAAAACGAAATGTGCTTCCCAAACGGACCCAGGCGGCTCTATGGTCCTGACACCTCTTTGCCACAACGAGAAAGTGGCTCCTCGAAGAGCCAGTGAGGGAAACCGAGGGCTCGCTGCGTCCCCATCTCTCGTCTCCTTCAAGATACTGAGTCTTGTTTCAGATTCCTGGGCAGCTCAGGAAGTGACCGATACCCACAGCCTGGGGAGCCTGGGAGGCGCGTTTGAAGGTTGAGCATCCTCTAGGCATGGCGGGCGGGAGACTGGGCTCCGTGAGGTCAGAGGTCGATCTCTACCAGGCAAACTCCAAGAGAGTCTCTGCCTGGCTCTAGGCTAACCCCTGGGGTGTGGAGAGGCAGGGGACACGCCTGCAGGTTCCGGAGAGAGCAGCTCCCTGGGGCTCTGCCAGAATCCCAGCGGGGACAGGAGCCTTTGCAAATCCACGTGTGTTACCCGAAGGCCCCTGGTTTTCTCCTGGACCTTATGCCAACCCAAGGGGGCTGACTAGACTGAGACCCCCTCGGTGACAGGAGCAGTCACCCACCCCTCCAGGGACTGCCAACTCAGGGGTGCTGGGGGCTGGGCCCTGGGCCAGAGGAAGCAGCCAGGGCTTGGGAGTCTGCTCTGTGGGCGGCTCTGTGCCGGGTGACACAGTGGGCCCCTCCCCCGGGGACAGGGGGCCCCGGTGCTTAAACAAGACTGCCCTAGGCAAGGCCTCCACTTGTTGGTACCCAGAGGCTGGGGATCAAATGGCCCCCAGGCCCCTAGAAAGCCCAGCAGGTCCAGGCCCCTCCACCCTCCCACGGCTGAGAAGGGAAGGGACCCCGGGCTGCGGTCAGCCCTCGCTCCGGCAGCACCGTGTCCCAGAGCCACAGGGAACACAGGCCAACACTCCCTCTGTACCTGTGTCTCCTCCTCTGTAACCGAGGGTCATAATACACGCGTGATATTCTATGACTACTGTGACAATTTAAATAATGAATATTGGTTAGTGGCTTAAAGCAGCATCATCTGATATCAGCAAATGGAACGAAGATCTGTTTCTAAAGGAGACAGTACCATCACCTGGGTGAGCTTGTTTCAGGAACAAGAAAATGGATCAACATAATTCATCATGTAGCAGAAAAAGGAGGAAATCTATCTAATTATCTTTGATGGCTGAGGGATCGGATCTCAGTTTTGATAAATGTTTTATCAAAACACATCGGATATAATAATGCAGCTTCATGATAAAATCTAATAGACTGGGAATCAAAGTGAACTCAGTCTGCTAGTGCAGCAATTAAATACCTATCACTGCAAAAAAACCAGCTGAAAACTAAGTAACGCAGGATCCTGAGGACCTCGCTCTAGGTGCACTCCCGTGACCGAGTTTGAGTGGAGAGTAGCAGGGTGTGACAGCCTCCACGCAGGTCTGGCTGTCGGCTGGGGCTCAAGTGTTTTTTTCTCATGAATCCGTCCACTCCCCTGGAGACCAGACTGGCCTCCCATCATGGCAGCCCCGGATTCATGCTGCACGCGGACATCTGAAGCTTCAAAGCTCCCTGACGCTGGGTTCTGGATCTCGTGCAACCACCACCACCTCTGGCAAAACCTGCTGGCGATGCACGTGACCAGACGCCAGGTGTGGGGCACACAGACTCCACCTGTGGATGGCAGGGGCTGCACTTTCCAGCCCAATGCAGTTCCAAACTGCGCCTGCGTGGTGACCTCAGCATGGGCACGTTTCACTGGGATCAGCAGGTGTTTGGTCGGCCTTGGCCTTTTGGACTTGGGATCCTGTGGACGTCCCAAAGGTCACACAGCAACCTGGGACTTGAGCCCGGGCTCCAGAGTCTGTACGACACATGCTGCCGGGTTAAGACTCATCGATACTGGCGAGCTACCTCCCGGGGACGCTGGTGTTCCGCACCAAGGTTACTTCCTAATTACAGGGGGATGTTGAACTAGCAGTTGGCATTGGGAGATCGTATTGGAGGAGGAAAATCATCTTTGACGTTTAGAAGTTTCTGACCCAATCGACAGGCCAAGTCACACTACGATCCGGCCCATCCACCTGCATTTCAGCGGCTCAGCTTCCAGTGGACACTTGCAAACATCGACCCATTAAAAAACCTGCCGGCTCTGTGCCAATCCTCTTGGGTAGAAGAGGCCTCTGGGCAGTACTGTCCAGTTCTCTGTCCTCTGAAATTTTTACAGCAGTCAAGGGAATAGAACACCTCAAAAAGCATTTTGCATAAAAGTTTAACAAACACATAAAAGAATGAGAAGTAATTATTTCATGTGGACAAAAAAGCCATCCTCCCTTTCCCAGATGGATTTGCTAATAGAATGTACATTTCTCCTTTGAAATGGCAGTGGCTTTGCTGAAGGACACCATTTGTTCCCAGAAATCTTAATAGAAAGTTCTTCAGTGTCTGCAGAGCCACAGTCTGCAAGGCGGGGGCTCTGGCGGGAGCCTGAGGCTGGAGAGCCGAGAGCCCACGGGGCAGGGAAGACTTTCTGCGTGGCCGGAAGGCCCTCCCGCCTTACGGGGCCGAGCGAGGGCGCCACTCCGCTGTGCGCGGCTGGGATTTCTGGGGATTGCAGATGTTCCAGACTGGCTTCCACCACGCTGCAAGAACGCGGAGAGTGATGGCGCTGACAAGGACGGCGACTGCTCACGTTCACCCAACACGGGCACGCGTCGCGGTGCCCGGCTCGGTCCTCACGCCACGCCTGGGGAGCGGAGCTGCTGCGACTCTCCTCTTGCAGGTTGGAAAACAGGCTTCGCGAGTTCAAGGAAGTTGGATTTCCACGTTCCCTAAAGGTAGACCTTGTTCCTCCCGCTCCAGAGCCTAGGGTGAGGCCGGTGTTGTACACGCGGCCTCGAGAGGCTCCAACCACAGGAAATTCTCCGGCACCTCGGTTTAAGCACACCCTCCCTGCTTGATAAAAGGCAAGAGGGAGATTAATAATGAGATTTGATTCAGAGGCAAAGACCGAGTACCATTTTCTGCCGGATGGCAACCAAAGCAGGAAAGGACAGCCGAGACTGTGGCATGCTCCGTATCAGTCAGCTGAGGCAGCGCGGCTTAACCAGCAGAAATCTACCGCCTCCCAGTCCTGGAGGCTGGAAGTCCAAGATCAAGGTGTCTCCAGGGCGGCTCCTCCTGAGGCCTCTCTCCTTGGCTTGCAGACGGCCGCCTCTCCCGGAGTCCCTCCGTGGTCGCCCGTCCCTCTGTGCATGGCTGTGCCCTGTGCTCCCTTCTTAGAAGGACATCAGTCATACCTGATTAGGGCTCACACTAACAGCCTCATTTTAACTTAACTATCTCTTTAAAGACCCCATCTCCAAATACAGTCCTATTCCGAGGTGCTGGGGGTTAGAGCCTCACTATGGGAATTCAGGGGGACCCAACGTAGCCCGTGACGACTTGCCAAGCCCGAGTGAGGGGACTCTCTGCCTGTACGACCGTCCCCAGCAGACCCCCAGGCTGGCAGCGTCTGGGACCGACACGGGGGCGTGGGAGTCCCCCCTCCCCTGGCCGGTTCCCAGGCGGCAGGGCGGGAATGGGCACCTGCGCATGTGACTGTCACAGACAGAAACGCAGAAACAGAAACAAACCGCTCCTTCTCCCACCCTCTAGATTCCGTTATGAAGCATTTCCGCGCATCCCCCAAAGCTGGAAGAACGGCGCGATGAAAATCCGCCCCTTCCGACCGGATGGCACAGTCACTCCCCTGCTGCTTGGCGTGGCGTGGTACGCACACACGCGGGGGCACGCAAGTTGAGTTTTGCCGCCCGCGGCGCCACTTCCCTCTCTGAACAGCTCGGCAGCTGCACACGGAGGGCGTCCCCTTGCACACGGTGTCCCGACCAGACGATGGGCACTCGTCCCCACACACCCTCCGATACTCACGGGTCTGCAAACGCCTCTGTCCCCTGATTTCCTGTGTCAATTTGGGTCAATGTCCACAGAGTGAAATGCACGGGCATTAAAGGGACAATTGGATGAGTCTTGATGAACATACATGACCACGTTACCACCAACCCCCAAGAACCAGGGGCCACAGGTGACCTGACTTCTCTCACCACTGATGAGTCACATCAGTTTGCTGCACGTCACGTACGATGACATCGCATGTTACGTGCTCCCGTATGTGTGTCTGGCTTCTTTGGCTGAACATGGTGTTTCTGAGAGTCGCTCGTGCTGCCGTGGGCATCCTCGGTTTCTCTGTCACTCAGCAGTGTGTGTGGCTGTACCACCAGGGACCTGCCACTCGCCTGGACACCTGGCTTGTCTCGCTTTTGGGACTACAAAGAACAAGCGGCTTTGAGCATTCTCGTACAAGCACGTCTGTGGCTGTGTGTCCTTGCTTTCTCTTGGCCAACCCCCCGGACGGGGACTAGCTGGGAGAGCGGAGTCGTGCGTGTCAGGCTTTGTGAGAAACTCCTTCTCTCCCGAGCGCGGGTTCTGCTTAATGCTGCCGCCGGCGACGTGGGAGAGTTCTCGCCGCTCCAGCCCTCACTGGCGTCTGACATTGTCCACCCTCTTAATTTTGGCTATTCTGGTGTGAGTGAAGTAGATGGCTTTAAGTTTCATCTGCCTGCATCTCTCCCCCCTTTATTTCTTAAATCTTATCATTGTTATCCCTAAAATCAAATTAATTTCAATTTTCCCAGAAGCTGGAAAAAGCAATGATTCCAAGACTCGGACCAAGAACTGCAGAAACCCACCTCACCAAAGCTGCCAGCAAGCCGCTGAGTGCACCCACTGCCTCCCCGGGGCCGAGGGCGGGACCACCACAACAGCCACCGTCCTTCACTCGGAAACGCCACTTCCCACCCCAAATGACAGGAGCGAGGATGGCCGCTCAAGCGGTCCGTTTACGAAGACGGCAGTGATGCCGGCGCATCTTACGCACACAGTAAACGTTTTACTTTATTCCGTGACGCGGAGGAAGTTTAACCAACTATATAAGCTACGACCACGCTCGTGTGGCAACACGCAACCACGTAGAAACGGGATACGGGAACTAGCTGTGTATTTATACAGGATTTTATCTGGTCGGCTCCTGTACGAAACCAAACCAGCAATGCCACTGAAATCCCTCAGGTGTCACGGTGGGGAACGAGTTCTGAGACATGAACCAAAGTGGTCTTGCCCGTAAAAACAAAGATCACCGGTGGAAACTGCCTTTTTTCTGTCTGTCCTGTGGTCTCCTCCTATCACAGCCTCAGGGAACCGAACTGCAGATGTCCAAGCCAAGTTCTTGATTCAGGTATTTTCTTCCTCACTTCCCCAGGGAAGAAAAGGAAAAAGGAAAAGGAAATAAAAAAAACACCCTTCCCCCCCTCCTCATCTTCTCACCACCTCCTGGAGTGTTTATAAATACAACCAGCCAAGGTCACGTCCTTCAGAAAAGAAAGATTTCAAACTTATAATTAGTCCCAGTGCTACAGAAGAAACTTATTATGTAAAGAGATTTGTCTTCCTTCTCTTCCTTCCTTCATCCTGAATGGCAGTCCCCATTATTAACTCGGACCACTCAGGGAACGCACCGAACACCCAGGAGAGTCTATCTGCTAAAACGGAGGGGAGGTGCGTGAATTAAATTCAGCACGACTAAATAACATAAAATTGCATTTCAATGCCTTTAGGAATTAAAAAAGAAATAAAAAGACATTTTACTTTATTAGGAACAGCCTGGGGACAGTGATTTAAGCTCCTTGTGACCAGCAGGTAAAGTTTAGGAGAAAGAAGGAAACGGAGGAAGGAGAAGGGGGGCGGGGCAGGAAGAGAGGAAAGGACACGGCAAGGAGGAGGGAGCAGTTTTCCTACATGGGTTTTTAACATCCTTGTAAATAATTTAAAACCACTAAAAATATAAACCAAGGACTCCAAGTTCCCACTTTGGGATCTGGGGGCTAAAAGAGATGATTCTGAGTTTAGATGTTGGCTCCCAAACGTGCCCGAGACTTCAGGCTGAAGCATGCCCTAAAGAGGCAGCCCTTCCCGGAGAGGGGATCTCGCAGGGAGGACGCCGCGCCGGGACCCACCGGCCCTGCCGCGTTTGCGTCTTAGCCGGAGCAGTTCCCACCCCACTCGGAAAGTGCCGCTCCGCCCTCCAGGAGCAATCTCCTACTTGTGCAGGCAGTGCCACCGCTCGTCATCGGGGACAGCGGCTGGCACCAGGCGCCACCATCAGAGCAGCGACGTGAATGCTCATCGCTCTTACATGAATCCCCTTTCTGATATCGCACACTCCAGCGCAGCAAACAGAACGGCGTGGCTTGCAGGATTTCTGTTTGGGGCTCTTGGCCCTTCGAGCAGGTGAACAGGACCCCGTCCGATGACACTGGCTGTGCGGCATCTTTTTCTAGAAGCCCAGAGAAGGCACAACTCGCGCAGCGGCATCCCACAGCCCACTGCCCGACATGAGGCTCGGGGGGCTCGCCGGGCGCCTCGGGCACGAGGACCTGACGGTAACGGCGTGCCACGCCACCACGGCGCCCGCCCTCCCGACTCCCTTGGCCGCCATTTTAGGCACAATGCACCTGCCACCAGGTGAATGAGCAACTGCCAGCCTTCCCTTCCTGGCAGCCTGGTGCTCCCCCTGGGCAGGGGCTCGAGGAAGGTCACCCCCCGCCATACCTCACCTGCCGTGAGGGAGCACGCGTGGGAACACGGGTGATGGCGGCAAACTCCAAGCCAACACAGAAGGGCCTTTCAAAAATACAACTACCCCGTAAGCAAACACGAGAGGCTGAAAACACACATGGAAAGGAAGAAAATTCGGTTGTTCTAAGTCCTTAACTGTGAACGTCGGGAATCTTCTGGGTCACAGGGGCCACCCGCGTTTGACATGCCCTCACTCGCTGCGCGCCTCGTCCCGGCTCCCGGCTCCTCGATGTCAGTAGCACGTTTGTGGGTTTCGCCAGCGGTTCTGTACCGGCTGGCAATGCCCCTTGGCGTGCTTTCTGGGTACCGCTTACTCGTGTGACAAGGTCATCCTCGGGTCCTGAGGTTACCAACCACAGCACTGATGTCTTCTTCTAAACACAGAACTTGGCCCCTTGGAGACTCGTCACTGTCACCGGGCATCTCATCTCCAGCGTGCCGGGCTGCCGTTCCCACACCCGCCAGCACACGTTGGCAGACTGCACACCCCCTGCGCCCAGACCCCCCTAGCAACTACATCCTGGCGCCTCACATTTTAATTCTTTCGGTTATGATTCATGGTGCCATCTGTGGACAGATAATGAGAGACAATAATCCAAGAATAGCTACCAGGCGCTTGTTCAGCGGGTTTCAGCACCGGTGCGCCAAGTTACGGGAGGGACGTGCCACACCGGGAGGCGCCTCGCCCTCCACCCGTGGCCCGAAGGCGACCCAGCAAAGTGGACTAGCAGGTCTCTGCTCAGCCCGCCTGGTGACACCTGCCCCCAGCTGTCCTCAAACTCCCAAGGACAACTAGGGCATGGCCACCGAGTCGCAGAGAGGGTTAAAGGCAACTAACGCAACTAACACACGTGCACCCACACGAGGGCCACCCCACCCCTCCCCTGCCTGCTGGGGCGGGGTTGGGGGGCTGTGAGAAGGGTACCCCCTTGGGGCCTGCTTGCACCTGGGGAGTAGAACGATGCTTTGTTCAGTTGTGAGATCAAGGTCACGCTTTAAAGACTTCTGGGCGACTTGACCAATGACACTCAAGGAAAACATCACGTTTCCTGTTTTATCAACGCTGACATGCGTCCTCGTGGCCCCTCTTATTCCAGAACACGCCAATGGCTCCCCTCGGACACAGACGTGTGTTTCCATACACTACCCGCCCCCCATGGTGGCACTCGCCACCGGCCTGCATCACCTTTCCCGGCCTTCTGGGAGCGGCGTGTGTCTCGGGAGGTCCCGTGTCCTCTGCAGGGAAGGGCTAGAGAAGGCTGAGCGATGACAGACACCCCCTTCGGCGGTGCGCCGGAATCCCTGTACACTGAGGCCGTGCCTTCCTGTGCGTCCCGGGGGCAAATGACCTTCTTGGCCACCCCTGCTCACTGGGGGAGGCAGAGTTGAGACGACCCGGGCCCCACATAACATGTCGTGCTGGGGCGAACACCCAGGGGAGCTGTCCTGGGGAAAGGCCAGGGGAGCTGGGAGGCCAGGGTAGGAGGCAGGGTAGGAGCCAGCACAGAGCGGCCCCTTCGCGCCCACCTGCTGACCCGTCCCGCGTCCACAGAGCGGACGGGGGGGGGGGCATGAGGTGCTCTCAGCACGTCCCCAACTCGAGGCTGGCAGAGAGCAGAAGCACCAAGTCCTAGCACCGACCGCTGGTCCCCCCGCCCCCGCCACCCTTTCCTGTGGTAGCACAGCAGCCTTCAGAAATTACTTCCAAAATTCTGATGGAGCACGATTCACTAGAAAGAGGACGATGACATAATTATCCACCTGTGTCGCTTAAACGGCAATAAGTACCCCTGCCCACCCCACGGCTAGCACAGCACGCAGCACCTCCCCGCCGTCGGAAGGGAGATTTGTGAAATGCTGATGTGACCCCAGGGTCTCTCTCCTCAAAGCTTGCAGGTGCAGGTGCCCAGGTGTGAGTAGCCTGGCAAAAGGTGAGCTGGGACCACACGGAGCCCGAGGAGACACAGAGCCCCAAAGGGCACTGGTGCTGCACACACACTGTCCTCCCTCGGTAAGCAGACGCCCTGTTTCTCGGCATCCATGGTACCTGGAGCCTGGGGCCAGGTGTGTATGCGTGGGGGTCGGGGGGAGGCTCGAGACACCAGGCTGTTACCTTGGGGCAGTATGTTTAATTTTTATTAGGAAACAAAAACTGGAAAAGTGAGGCGAGAAGAGGGAAAGTGACCAGGGCGAGCCACCTGCAGAGGGGCAGTGAGCTGCTTCGAGAGGAGGGGGCAAGTCAGCTCTGGCCCTGCGGACGGCTGAACACCCCAGCCTGCTGCAAACGAGACACAGGTAAGGTCCCCTGGGTGTCAAAAGGCCACCAGGTGAACATCTCAAGGCAGCCCACATGATAAATTATTTTATTGCGAGAACCTGACCCAGAAAAGAAAAGCAACTGCTGTAACACAGGCCGCCCATAGACTCCCCAACAGGCCCCTGCATCGGCTACACGGATGTGAGCCAGGCGGTCCCTAATGAATAGTCACAGCCTTCCCGTCTCTATGGAGAGAAGCCGATCGGCGCCAACCTTATTGACACAACTGTGTCCTGGAATCGCGAGGTCACCAACCACCCACGCCTAGCCTCATCTGCAATGTTGGGTACAGCCCAGGTGGCTCTGCCAACCCAAGAGTAACTGGGGAAAAATGTGCCAAAGTCTATGAGGAAATCTTATAATTGGTTTTCTTAAATTGACAAATAAAAAATGGTATATATTGCTGCTGTGCAAGATGGTGTTTTGAAATACATATACACTGTGGGATGGCTAAATCGAGCTAATTAACATATGCATCACCTCGCACACTTACCATTTTGTGTAGTGAGAGCACTTAAAAACCTACTGTCTCGGTGGTTTTCAAGGGCATGATACATTGTTACAAACTGTAGTCACCACGGAGTGCAGACCTCTTGAACTTACTCCTCCTGTGGCATTGAAATTCTGTATCCTTTGTCCACATCTCCCCACCTCCAGCCCCTCGCAGCCACTGTTGTACTCTCTGCTTCTATGGGTTCCACTTTTTTTTTTTTTTCAGTACCAATAAGTCTTTATTTATTCATTGTATTTTCCCAGGGAAAGTAGAAAGGAAGGGAAAAGAGTCAGCATGTGTGCTACAAAATGATTAGAAAATGGGAAAGGAAGTACCCAGTACAGCAAAATCAACCATCAAATAAACATACCCCAGGATGGGGTCACCAAAGCCCAAGGGGGCTCAGTCTCCTGCAGTTCAGGAATAAGGGGAAGGGATCAGGAAAAGAACAGACAAGTACAGACTTTCCTACCCTCCCTCCCTCCCCATAAATTCAAGATTTCACACAAAGCTTTGGTTTCTAGCAGTAAACATGGAGTTACATTCGTCCGTCTCCTATTAAACAATCTTGTGGCCACTTTGACATAAGTTTCTTGCACCTGTATAATAAAATTTCCTGAGTGACTTGGATATACATTCATAATCCTTTTCTTGGTCTCCTGCCCTCACTTTCTATATGGAAGGCCCCCAATTGCATCTCTCTACTTTCAGATTACAGATTAAGTAGGTTTGATCCATCCAAAATACAGCAGTTGTTTCAAGTGTTTGGCATGAATCACCATCAAGAAATGGTCTTGACTTAAGAGGTTGGGAACAAGGGATTGAGGGTTCCTAGCTTCTTCAGGATTTTTGCATAAATCATTGAAGAGTTGTGGAGGCATCCCAAGAATTAAATGCATTATGTGTGTGGGTGTGTAGGTTTTCTTTTGGGGGGGATGGGAAAGAGGGTAGGGTAGGAGACAAGTTTTTAGGACAGAAGATCTGGTGGAAAATAGGAAACAGGGCATGGGGAACACAAAAGAAAAAGGTTGGTGTTCAAGATCCCCACTTGAAGAAGAGGCCCTCCCCACACTAATGTTTCAGATCCTTTTGCCTGGTGCAGAACCTTCTGTCAAAGATGCTTTGGCTATTTTTCTCTCAATACAAAAAGAAGTTTGTAAACAATAAAACCCCAAAAGAACATGAAAACCAACCCACATTATATTTACACAAACTAGGCCACCTAGCAATCACCAACTCAGTAAAGTCCTACAAAGCCCAGACAAATACAATAACTAGAGGGGGGCAGCATTTAGGGGAGACAAGAATATGGGTTCCACTTTTTAAAATCCCACAGACATGTGAGATCATGTGGTGTTTGTGCCTGACTTCGTTTAACATTGTTTCTCCAGGTTCATTAAACAAGAGCAGCCCACCAGAGCTACAGAGACCACAGCCTAAGGCTTCGAGTCCCAGATTCAAGTTTTCTCGCTGTGTGGTTTTAGTCATGTTACTTAACATCTCTGAGCCTCAGTTTCCTCGTCTGTAAACAGAGGTAATCACAGATACTACCCACTAGGTATTTTGTCAATTAACATGAGACAAAGCGTAGAGCATAATTAATATTGCCTCCGGATATACAAGCACTTAATAAAAGGGTAGCTACTACAATAATAATTATTTTTTAAAAGCACTCTTTATAAACAATAGAAAGATATATTTTTAAAATTATTATCCATGGCAAGGGAAGAAAATAGAATGGAAAGGAGACAGAGAATCCTGGACTTCTTTGTGCATAACATGGTTTAGAGATTTGACTTTAGAATAACGCAAACATGTTATATAATTACAAATCCAAATTAAAAATTAAAATAGCAATCATTGAAAATCAAAAATGAAATTAAACAAATGAACCTAAATGCATATACAGCCACTGGCATAAACAAACAGAGAGAAATTATTCCGAATGACTTTCAAACGCAGTGATTTAATTGCTACTCCAATGACAAAACATAACTGCAAACAAAAATCTGAAACCATTCCAGCATCATATTGCCATGGAAGTATCGGCATTATTATTTGGAGAATTTTGTGCATGGTAGAATAATAAACCAAGATTAGGGTGATGTTGCTCATTAAAAGCTGAGGGTTTTGGCGCGGTTGAAAAGAGACACAGACATTAAGATCAAGAAGGGTAAGTAAACACATCCTGAATTACAGTGGGCGATTTCAATATGACTTATGATGTATAATATCTTTAAAATAAGCCCTCCTTGTACTTACACGTGGCCCCTAAACAAGACACCAGATTCCACAAAACGAAACCAGACTTCCCTGGCAAGATGGCCGATTCCATGTTTGAGACAAGAAGTTTACTAGAGAAGCATGAAATGTCTGGCCACGCCAGAAAATCCGCCAGCCGTCAGTGACCACGAGGTCATGCCAAAAGGGCTCGGGGAAACAGTCCAAATGAGCCTCCACTGGGCACAGATGAGGCGGCTTGCGGCAGACGAAAGCCCCCACCAGAAAGAGAATAAGCAAAGCAAAGCAAGCCTGCCTTCAAGGCATCGGGGAGCTACCGAAGCCACGAAGGGGGTGCCAAGGTTCTGGGAGGGGACAGCTGTCAAGGGGGAGCTGGCATTCCAGAGCGAGCCCTGGGATCGTGGGCCCATTCCAGACCAGGGAGAGGGCTGAGAACTGGTTCTCGGGATGATCCCTCCTGCTAGGGGCAGAGAAACCGCCGGAGTTTCTTGCAGTCAGGAAGGGCTCCTGTGGTGGAAACTGCAGGCCTGAAGGGCTGGAGGTCTGGGTAAGGGAGAGGAGTGCACTCGAAAGAAGGCTTCTCCTTCCAGACATGTGCTGGATTCTAAAACTCGTAGGAGAAGAAGGCAGCAAAAGCTAAGCGTGAGAATGGACAGCAGGACCTTCCAGGGAGAGGGACCTGGTAAGAGGGGCCAGACTCTCATCTTAGAAGGACAGGAGGACTGGAGGCAGAATGAGTCCTCTCAAGTCTACAAGCCAGCCTTGACTCGGCTCAGTCTCTGACCACATTGAGTGACAAGCCGCCACTCTGTCTATCCAGCAGAAGAAAGGGTAATCTTCTCAGAGAGTAAATAACGTTACGCAGAGTCTCCATGATTTTTTAAATATATGCAATGCCTGCCAGCCTATGAATAGTAACTAGTCATTCCCAGAGACAGCAGCACCATGTGTTGGGAAACAAAGAGAAAAGTCAGTCAATAGAAACAGACTCATGGATGATCCACATAGTAGAGTCAGAAGCCAAGAAACATAAAATAATTAAAATATCAAGAAAGTAAAGGAAAAACTGGAGGAAATAGCTGAAAGGATGGAGAATTTCACCAAAAAATTGGAATGCAGAAAAAAGAATCAACTGTAAACATCATACCTTAAAATCTAGTATCTACAATAAAAGATCTCAAATGTGGGTTTAAGATCCAATTACATACAAAAGATGGATAAAGAAATTAGAAAATGGGTCGGTAAAGAGTATACAATCTGACGAACAGAGAGAGGAAAAAGGATGGAAAATACAGAAAGTACACAACAGACACATGGAAAGGCTCTGACCTGTGTGTGATTGGAATCCCAGATGGTGAGAAGACGAAAAATAGAGAAGTACCATTTACATTAAGCCTAAACATGCTCTGGGCCCACTCAAAGAAACATACATAAAATAACAAGATAAAAAAAAATACAGTAAGGCTAAACCAATAAAACATGTAAACCCAAGGACTCAAAAAAGTCTATGAATCACAAGCATGATAAACACAGGAAAAAGTGCATCCAGGCACACAAACACTGAAAACCAAGGACAAAGAGAAAATTTCTAACGCAGCCACGGCAAATGCCATTATCTACAATTCTACTGACGGGGGTCTTTCAAAAGAAACTAGGGAAGTGAGATGACAAAGGAAAAAGATAACTACCAATCTAGAATCTATACCTAACAAAAATATTCTTCTCCTAATAATAAAGCCACATAAAGGCATTTCCAGAGAAATCAAACCAGAGAATCTATTGCCAGCATGAATTCTAACAAGGACTTCTTCCAGCAAAAGAGAATTGATCCCATAAAAAGTAATGAAATTTGGGAAGGAATAAAAAGCGAATGGAAAATAAACGTGCAAGCAATACAGAGCACTGAAACGTATTGCTGAGTTTCTAAACGTGTCACCAAAACAAGGAGATGCGGGGGAAAAGTTGACCTGGTGACGTAAAAATAAACAAAATACAACAATATTTCCTATGCTTTACACAAAACTATGAGCAACGAGAAAGGAGATAAATTTGAAAGAGCCCCACACGTCTGTAACCTATGACTGATAAGAGTTACACAACCTGTTACACTATTGCAAACGTACAACAAAGAGACCCAGACTTTAACCCTAAACAGGCAAAACCCAACCTGCGATTTCCATGGATGGTGAAAGCACCAGGTGCCAGGAGGAAGAAAAGAGCCTGCAGCGGTGTGTCCAGGAGGGGGTGAGAGCAGAGGAGCCCCCGTCTTCCCGCACGTGGGGAGAGGGGTTCCCCCCCCACAGAGGCTGCCGGACCCCCAGCTCGCGCCTGTATCCCTGAGTGCCAGCACGCCGTCCTGGCCCGACCAGCTTGATCAGGCAGTGGCTCTTCCCTGCCAGCCGCTGGCATCCAGCCTACAAGGACGCAGACCCGCCGGTCACTGCCCGGGGACCGTTCACCGAGTGCCCTGGTGAGACACGGCAGTGAGCTTTGTGCCTGCCCTGGAGTAGCAGGAGGACAGACAGCCAACTGACTACTCGGACACAATCATCATCCCGGGGAAGGGAGAGCCAGGTCCTGGGTGCCGTCTCGAAACGCTTGCTTCTCAAATGCACTGGACTCGGTGTCCCTCCCGCCATGCTCCCCCCAAGCCCTGTGCTGTTGCCGGAGTCCCCGAGAACTCTGCTGATGGTGTAGCCCCCGATCGGTCACACCTGTTGGAGGGAGAGGCGACCTGGAGCAGGTCTCTCTGTGCACAGGAGCCAGGTCCACGGTCCGGGGGAGGTGCTGCACCCCGGTCTCACCTGTGTCCTGTCGCCCAGGAGGCAAGGCCAGCCCCAGGTGTGCGAGCCTCACGCCTGGTGGCTCTTTCCAAGGCCCCGTGAACTGGTGGGGTTGAAGGGAAGCCTAAGCCCTCACCTTATCCTTTCCTTAAAAAGACTTTATTACTTCATTTAAGCGCCACAAGACTCGTAAGAGGGATGGGGCTTATTTGAGAGAAAAGAAGAAAGGAAGCGCTTCGTGGACGGCCCAGGGCCGGCCGCTTCCAGGACAGAGCGAGGCTGAACCTGCCGACTTCACGTCGGAAGTGTCTTCTGCTCTATCGAGGGGCTTCCGTGGGGCAGCCAAACCCGAAAGCCACACTGAGCAGACGTGGAGAGAGACGGCCTGAGATTCTAACACAGCACCTTCTTTCTCACTTGAGATTCGAGCCCGAGTACGTTGGGTGTCTCGTCTCCTTCCCGTTCTGTTTTCCTTCTGGGGGTGGGCCTCGCCGTGCCGTCACCAGGCGGGAAGGCTGCCAACGGCGCCCGTGGCCGACATTGCTGAAGTCCAGCTTACGTCCTTCCCAAAACTCGACGCTGTGAGGACAGGTGACATCTCCTACGGTTTCTGTTATCTGGGTGCTGCCCGATCCTACAGATTAAACCCGAGCCCCCTCCCCCACCACCCTTCCGGCTCACAGGAGGCCGGATGTACACTCCCTTGCTCACTAGAGATCGCCACGCTAAGCTTCCGCATCGACCCGTCAGGAAACACGCGAAGCCAGATGCCAATACCCACGACCGTCTGCGTCAGGAGGGGACAGCGTGTGGGGGTTTCACGGGGGGCAGCTTCATGGCCAAGTGAATCAGCAGCCCTTGGCCGTTTCTGAAAGCTGAACCGGTTCCCTTGAGTTTAAGAAAGCAATGGCTAAACACATGCCTCATTCACCAGCCACTTTATGGAATGAATATTTCAGTGATACCCCGCTATGTTGACTCTGAGCTAGGAAAAACATGCGTTTCTATTAAACACTACCCACCCAATTAATTCTTGCAGATGAGGTGCCTGACAGCGGCAGGTACCGCCTGGAAACCAAGCCGCTTAGTAAGGAAATGACATGTCCACGGAACGTGTCCTTTAATCCCTCCCCACGCCTGCCGCCCCGCCCCGCCCCGCCCATCTGCCATCAACGCCAAGCAGAGCCGCACCTGCGCAAAAGCCAGACCCTGACGACCTGGCAGAGAAAACGTGGGAGGCAAACCATCCCACCTGGGCTTCGCATGTTTGTCAGGGTTGAAACATAAAGGCAAACCCACCACGCGTGACTGGCTTCTGGCCTACCCTGGCGGGAAGAGAGGCCAACTCGCCCAAGGTGAGCCCACTGGACGTTACGTGAACATGAACTTGAGGGCTTCCCTGCGTGCTTTGCAAGGCGCGCACCGCACTAGCTTCGTGCTGCCCGGGCACGCGCACGGGGTAGGCGGCTCTCGTTTTCCACGTGGTTGCGTTGCACAAAGCTGCCGCGGACACAGGGCCAGCGAATAGCGAGCTGCTGCTCCTAGAAGGGATGCGGGGTCGGGCTCCCACGTGCCTCTGGTCACAGCGTTTTAATCGGCCCACCAATGCATACCCTGCTTTCGTGTCTGTTGCTACGTATGGCTGACCCGTGAGCATCGCGCTCAGAGCCGTGCCGGATGAAGCTTCTCCGACACCTTCTCCTTAGGGCACATCACACCTCCGTGCACCCAGCAACACTGCATGGTGTTTCAGCATCGCAATGGGGGCCGTTATCTACCGCAAAATCACCGACAAAATGCACGAAAGTTAAAAGGCTATGGCACTCGGTGGATCGTGAAGGGACACTTGTTTATAATACAGGAGCTGAAACAAGAAGGCAGAGCGTCGCTCTGCTCAACCTCAGCGGGAAATCTGCAAGGTGGGTGCCTCAAACTCCCCACCACTGTGTGCATCACTGCAAATGACCTCAAAAGTGCGAGTGTTTATTTCGGTGTTACAAATAAATCTCAGCGGGGTAGGCAGATTCACAAACGCGGAATCTGCAGATAATGAAGATAGATTATACAGAGGAGCTTAGACCCACTGGTCTGACCCACTCTAGCCTAAGGAGGCCTCCCACGCTTACTTTCTACCATTAATCACTGACCTCTCCTCTGACTCCCGTTTGGTCCCCCACCAACCCCCCACTGCTTAAAACCGCAGGGCCAGGACCAGCGATTAGCATCTCTGTTGCGTGACACGGTGGGAAAAGAGCAGCAGCAGGCACATGTCATATGCTTGTTAAGCCATCTCAATATGTTTGCTTCTTTGTTTAAAAAAAAAAAATAAGGGCCTACAACAGTAAGAAATAGACTCAGAAGAAACACATGGAGACAAAAGATTCTTTGTATCTATTTTATAAACAATAATACCTCCCGTGGTGTTCAAATAAGAATCTCTGCACACGGAGTCTGAATTCCATTTAAATATTCATGAAGACTCTGAACTCTACCTCCAGATAAGATGTCACTGTTAAATATTCCGTGTGTGCCACCCTCTGGCTATGCATAGCCCAGGGTCATTTCACTGCCTGGAACGACGGACCCAATAGCTGTCAGAGATGGGGGGGAGCGAGCTTGTGCTGCGTCACCCACCAAGGATGGGTGACAAGGGAGGGAGTGGGTGAGCAAATGCAAGGAAGTGACCAGAGACAGCAGGCCGCCTGGAGAAGGAGTGAGTTCCCCGTCTCCACAGGCAATCAAGCAGAGGAGGAAGAGATATTAAGGAGACGGTAGTTCCCATCAAGGCACAGGCAGGGCTCAGGTGCTCTTCTAGCCTGTGATGGTTCGTTTTATGTGTCAACTTGGCTGAGCCCCTGGGTGTCCAGACTAAACCATTATTTCAGGGTGTGTCTATGGGGTGTTTCGGGATGAGACTAGGATTGAAGCAGGGGGCTCTGTAAAGTGACGGCCTCACTCCAGCCCTGGAGGGCCTGACTTGCATAAAAGGCAGAAGGAGGGACTCCTCCCAGTGGCTGCCTGCCCGAGCTGGAACACGGGTCTGTTTCTGGGTTTGCACGGGGATTTACACCAGTGGCTGTCCTGGGTCCCCCGTTTGCAGACGGCAGATGGTGGAACTTCTCAGCCTTCGTAATCACGTGAGCCAATTCCTTACATAAATCTCTCTGCACACACACGTATCTCGTTGGTTCCATTTCTCGTCTAAAGAACCCTCATACAAGGCCTTTCCGCACAACCTGCACGCCCCACACCCAGACGGGCGAGGCACTGTGACCCACACCTGCTCCCACCTGCAGAGACGGCCCGGGAACCCCGGTGCTGCCCCTTCCGCCGCCGTGTCCCCAAGGCGTCTAGGAGGAAAGGCTGTCTGCTGGGAGGGCCAGCTGAGGCCGGAGGTCTGAGACAGCTGCTGGACCCACCGTGAACCCTAATCCGGGGCACAGATCGAGGGCTGCCGGGACGGTCCCGGAGTACACTCACTGACGGACAGGCAGAGTGCAGTCGCCAGGGCAACCCGCCCCAGAAAGGGCCGCAAGCATCTGCTGCCTGCATTTATCTGAGCAGGAGCCGGGGTCAGGGGCTCTGGAATGCAGGGAAAGCTGGGCAGAGGCATCTGTTTCAAAGCTGATCCCCAGGGGGAGAGAAGACTGGGTGGGGCCGGGATGCTCTCCCTGGAGGGGGAACCGGCCCCTCCAAGAGGGTCCATGGGGCAGAATCCGGACCAATGGAGGGAAAAATTGCAAGAGTGGCAAGACGAGAGCATTGGCACAGGTGGGTAGTGCTGGCAGGTAAGGCTGGCCCACGGCCCTGAAACAAAGACGCGTGTGGCCAGCGCTGCGCTCCTTCTGGAGGCTCCGGGAGAGAATCCGCTCCCGCCCCTTGTCCAGGTCTAGAGGCGCCTGCCTCTCTGGCCACGGCCCTTCCTCCACCCGCACGGCAACGTCACGGCATCTTCCCCTCCCTCCGCCCCTGCGTCCTTCATCGAGTCACCTTCTGTGACGCTGACCCTCCCGCCTTCCTCTTGCAAGGCCCCCCGTGATGACGTGGGGCCCACACAGACAGTCAGGGTCACCCTCCACCTCCTCACGTCTGCAGCGTCCCTTTTGCCCTGTAAGGTCGCCCTGCACGGGTTTGGGGGATGAGGATGCAGACTGCCGGGGAGGCGCTGTTCCAGCAACTGTGATACGGAAAGCCCTCAGACCCCAGCTGGCTACAGAGACATGAGCTGTAAATGCCACATACAGTCACCGTGGTGACAACAGTGACATGGACACAGACGTGCACATAGCACTGGGGTGAGCAACTGCCCCCCTGTAGAAAGCCAGAGGGAAACACTCTCAGCTTTGAGGGCCACGCGGTCTGGATCACAGCTACCCGACTCTGCTGTCACTGCTTAACAGCAACCACAGACGCCATGCACACGCGTGGGCACGGCTGGCTGTGCCCCAGAGAAACCTTGTTTAAAAGGTAAGTGGGCCCCACGGGGCCCTATTTTGCTAACCCTGATGCACAGTGTTTTCTTGGTTCCATTGATTCAGCCCTGCCCGCTGCCCTGTGGCCAGCAGGGCCTCCCTACGGAAGGAGGCGTGTCCGTCCCACCCCACGACGGCAGGCTCTGCCTGCATTCCGCTCCCTCTGCCCAGAGAATGCTGACGTCTCCTTCCGGCTGGATCCTGAGACAGAGGGAAACTGGGGCCAAGCCACGGCCCGCCTTCAGATGCAGGCACCAGGCGCCTGGAAGGCACTGGGAGCAGGGAGATGTTTGTTACCACACGTAACCTAGCTTCAGCTGACCAATGCAAATGCCGGTCACCATTACTGTAGTTATTGTGCTAACGTTATTATAGTTTTTTCTCTGTCACCCCACCTGGCTGATGTAGGACCCTCAATCTAAGCCACTGCCAGGTGACCGCCAGGTCTGGGGGAGGTGACTGGCCTCGGGGGCTGATCTTGCAAACATAAACGCATTCTCTAACAGCAAGAAAGCACGGACACCATCGACGATACATGGACACATCACACGTGGCAAGTCATACGATGGGATGCTGTTCGGCCACACAAAGGACTAACGCACTGGGACACGCCACGACACGGATGAAATTGAAAACATGATGCTCAGTGAAAGAAGCCACACACAGACAGCCACGTATTGTGTGACTCTACTCGTGTGAAACGTCCAGAACGGGAAAACCCACAGAGACAGAGGCAGGCTCTCGGCTGCCAGGGGCTGGGGACAGGGGCTTAGGGGGATGACAGCCAAAGGGTTTCCCTTAGAGGTGATGAAAATGTTCTAAAACTGACTATGGTGGCGGCTGCACAACTATATGATTATACCATAAACCACTGGAGTGCACGTGTCAAGTGGGTGAATTGTATGGCATACGGACTATCTCAGTAAAGCAGTTGTTTTACAAAAAGACAGCACGGAGCACTGGGACACCAAGGACAGGCACGTCCACCTCCTCACTCCCACTGGGCCCCCGACTGCTGGTCAGAGCTGCTGGCCTGGCCACAGCAACTCCGGACAAGGGGAACTGAAGACGCCGCATCATCACCTGGCTTCGTGTTCCCTCTCCCGGTGGTGACGTTGTCCACGGTCACCAGGGGCATCTTCTGCAGGTCATCTTTAAGAGGAGCAAGAGAAGCCGCCTTGATGTCACTGCCTGTCGCTGAACGGGCTCATCTCTTCTGCACAAACACACCCCCTCAACGACCTTTATTATTTTTCAAAGTGAAAATCATCCTCACAACATGTTTGAAAGAGAAAGAGAAACATCATCCGTTTTCAAGCCTGCAGAAATCTTGGCAATTCAAAATTAGCATAACAAATATTTTCTAAAGAAACTCTGAAAGAGTCTCTGTGTGCAATATTTATTACCAATTTCCATAAGCCCACTCTAAACTTCTCTGAAATTACCATAATCTCTATGGCAAGGCATCTTCCATTGGAAACGGGTGGAAACGTCTTTTTCAAGCTGAAACTGTGATCTTCTTAGAAGAAAAGAAAACGTTTTGCAGACATCTGGCTCTGGACAAAAGCGTTGCTTCTGCCCCAGCCATGGAAATCCTCCGCTTGGAAATCTGAACTAAAACAAAGTTCCTCTGAGGAAACAAAGGCATTGTCTCTAATAAGAGCCACAGGAAATATTAATTTCCAGATGCACCTGTTTTTATCTCAAAACCCAGGGCTGTATGAAGCGAGGCCTCGTCTTAGACACGCGGGGAGCCAGGAGGAACTGCTGGGGGGAGTAGACACAGAGAAACCGCCCAGACGACAGGCAGATCCAAGTCCCCAAGGTTTCAGGCTAATTTCCAGGAAACCATCTCTGTTTCCCAAAGATTAGAGCCACATCTCCAAGTCAGGTCTCCAGGTCACCCTTCCCATGCTGTGAGCAGGAGTCCACTCTCGAGTGTTCGGTCCTCGGCAAGCACTGGCCAAAGCACGGGTCAAAGGCAGCGGAGAGGTAGCCAGGCCTGGAAGACCCCGGGGACCACCTGCCGGGGCAGGGGTCTCAGCTGCTTCACCTCCTTCGGCTTGCACCCGCCTCGCAACACTGTCCCGGTGGTTGCCACAGAGACAGAAGCTATTTAAACACACACAGCTCACCACCTCACACGCGTTAGGATGGCTACATAAAGAAAAAGAAGAAACGAGTCCTGGTAAGGCTGTGGAGAAACTAGAATCCTTGCCAAGTGTTGGGAGGAATGGAAAAGGGTGTAGCCGCTACAGAAAAAGTACGGCAGTGCCTTAAAAGTTGAGAACAGAATTACCATATGATCCGGTAGCTCCACTTCCGCATATATTTTCCAAAGAACTGACAGCAGGGGCTCACACAGATGTTTGCACACCCACTGCCAGTAGCCAAAAGGTGTCAGCCCAAGTGTCCATCACGTCGATGGATGGACGGACAGACAAAATGCAATCTAGCCATGCAATGGAATGCTGTTCTGCCTCAGCAGGACGGAAATCCTGA
This sequence comes from Microcebus murinus, assembly GCF_040939455.1. Lineage (NCBI taxonomy): Eukaryota > Metazoa > Chordata > Mammalia > Primates > Cheirogaleidae > Microcebus > Microcebus murinus. The sequence goes on from NC_134107.1 coordinate 10,551,292, forward strand.
CACACGCTATAATACGGGTGAACCTTGAGGACATTGTGCTGAGTGAAACACGCCAGGCACAAAAGGACACACGCTGTATGAGGTCCCTGGAGGTGTCAACTCCAGAGACAGAAAGTGGAGCGGTGTAGCCATGGGCTGGGCAGGGGCGTGGGAGTCAGTGTTTGATGGGGACAGAGTTTCAGTTTGGGAAGATGAGAAAGTTCTAGAGGCAGATGGTGGTGACGGTTTCACAACTATGGGAACGTGCTCAATGCCAGTGTCCTGTCCACTTAGAAATGGTTAAAATGGTAGATTTTATGTTAAATGCATTTTACCACAATTGAAAATAAGTCTGAATTTCTAAATTCCCTTGAAAAGCAGGAAGATACGGCAACAATGGGTATGTGTATTTATAGTAACTTTTAGAAAAGCAGCAACAGCAATACAAATATCACATTAAAACCAGGCGGTCACTTCTTACTGCAAAGCCAGAATCCGTCCCCAGTCATCCACGCCCCACAGGCCTGGCCCGTGCAGCTGGCCAGCCTCCACTGCCCTGCCTCAGACCCGCCCTGGGAGTGGTGGGCGCCTCAAACACAGGGGTCCCTGCCTGAGAAGCAACCCCTCACCACCCCCCTGCTGCAAGGCAAGTTCCTGGCTTCCAGGAGTCAGATGAAATGTGCTCCCCAGGAAGCCTGCTGGGTCCCCGATTAAGTCACCCCCAGACTGCCTGACATTCGTCACAATTGTGACAACCAAATTCTATCAAATCTGAGCCACCAACACTTAAGGATGCCCATTATTTTATGTGCTCAATGATAGAAAAGCTGCCAATAACCTTTCAAATACTATTGATTATGACATATAAGATGCAAGACAGGGGGACCCCTTAGGATAGCTGAAACAGCATGTAATTAAGTAATTAGCCGTGTGGATTTTCCAGCGGGAGGCCAGTGTGGGCATCCTGTGAGACTGGGGGCCTCGTCCCTGGGGACCTCGTCACTGCAGAATGTCCTGTCTGGAGAGGTTTTCAATAAATGGTTGTTGGGTGGTGGATGAACCAGGAACCTCAGACAACAGGTGTGGCCAGGTGTGGCACCAGCAGGCCAGGCGTGGAAACCCACCAGGGTGCAGCATCCAGAAAAGTCCCGAGAGCTCGCTTGGGCTTCCTAGCACTCCAAAGGGGGTCTCGTGAGAACCCACTGATGCTTGGGGACCGACAGCAGCGTGGAAGCCAACGGCGTCCCCCACCCACGTGCCAGGCCCATGACGACAGTGATTCATCCTCCACGCTGATCCCAGCGGCCACAAGAGCCCGAGAGGGCAGAACCGCCCCTGTGTGACGGGCGGGGATCTGAGGCTCAGAGAAGTCACCAAGGAGACAGCAGGCGGGGATCTGAGGCTCAGAGAAGTCACCAAGGAGACAGCAGGTCCGACTCAGCAGGGGCAGTCAACTCAACAACTGGGCTTAACTTCTAGATTTCGCTCTTTTCTTGAACCGCCTGCATTGTGCCAGGGACCAAAGTGACGGAGCAGCAGCGCGAGGAGGGCCGGGGCAGGCTCTGTGCTAGCCGCCCTGCCTATGTTCTCAGTGACAGTTAAATGACTATGCTGTGACAGCAGTCCCCTCACCCGCGGCCTCAGTTACCCACAGTCAACTGCAGTCCAAAAATACTAAACAAAAAATTCTAGAAAGAAACAATTCCTGAGTTTTAAATCGTGTGCCACTGTCAGCTGTGTGGAATCTCCACCTGTCTCACTCCGTCCTGCCTGGGACGGGTGTCACCCCTCTGTCCCGAGCATGTACACACTGCCCACTCGCTAGTCGCTTAGCAGCTGTCTCAGTTACCAGATCAAAAAATCAGAGTATGGTTGTAGGTATAGGGTTCAATTTCAGGCATCCACAGTGGGTCTTAGAATGTACCCCCTCGGACCAGGGGGACTATGACACTCCCATTTTGCAGACAGAAGAATCGAGTCCTAAGTTAGAAACTGGCCCCAGCCACGTGGTCAGCTATGGGTGAAAGCAAGAGTGACCGCCAGGCCGCTAGGTTTAGGGACCCTGCTGAGCTATCTGGATCCATCTCGGGAGGCCACTCACTGTGGGTCACGCTGATCTTTCCAACACCCGAAAACCTCCCAACACCAAGACCCGACCCGTTCTATTCTGTCTGGATGTGAGGTCGTCCCTGCCCCGGATGCTAAGCTATTATTTAATTACTTCATCAGCAAACACACCCCCTATGTGCCAGGCCCCGAGCTGGGGTTTTGACTCTGATGAGCAGACAAACAAAACAGACTGTCCTAACTGACAGACACTTCCCAAGACCAGGAAGGCCTCCCCCAAGAGAAGGCAGCTTGGGAATGTTGTCAAACTCCAGGTTTCGAAAAGCAGAACGAATCTTTGCCCCGAGTTCCGTCTTTGTGATGTTATCAAGTACCTTAAACTGCGCCCACACCCCCGTACTGTGAATTGTTCCCAACAGAGCGCAGGTTGGCGGCGCCCGTCGCAGACAGCCTGGGAGTCACGTCCAACAGGAAGCACCTGTCGCCTCCACCCAGCCTGCGGCGCCGGCTCCTGGCAGGCTAGGGTACGGTGGGTGCCGGCCCGGACCCCAGCGGCTGAGGTCTCCAGCTGACTCAAATCAATTTGGCCTCATGCATGTCACAGCTGCCCGAGATTTCTCTCTCTTGAGTAAATATCATTTCTTAAATGCCAACACTCTGGGGCTTATTCTCAAAACATTAAAAAAAAAAAAATACATGAAGAAGAATCACAGTACTAAAACCAAATACCTCCAAAGCAACAGGCAAAAGAAGTCAGTCCGTGTGTGTGTTTTGGCTCCTGATTTCTCTATTTTGTCGACAGTCGTTTGGCCTCTGATAACCACGTGGCCAACTGAAACCCACACTCGCACCCGAGGCATGCGGCTCACAGGGGCTGGTGCTCCCTGGCCTCCCGGCCCCCAGCCCACGTGCCCCCTCGGGGTGCCCGATAGTCTTAAGGAAAGACCAGAGACCGAGCAAGGGGAACGTCTGAACGTCCCCAATGGTGGGCAAAGCACTCGGCGCCGACCACAGTCCTCAGTGCCAGTGTCCCGGCAGGGGCGTCCTGCATCCTCGGAACTGGCTGCTCGCTCCCTTCCCTGAGATTTCCCGCCTGGTGTGGCCTTTTCTGAAACGGCGCTGCCGGCTACCGCTTTTAAATTGGAAGCCTGGGATTTGCAGCATTTGTCACATCCATCCATCCTGCCTCCACCCGGTTCTCTGCGTGGACTCGGAACGTGTCCCTTGCCAGCCCCGGACAAGCTCAGCCGCTGCACAGAGGGACTCTGGCCCTCACAGAGTCACAGGGTCGGGGCTGCTCGCGTCTGCAGGAAAACCCAAAGAGTCGCCGAGCAGCAGCTGCACCGGAGCTCTCGGAACTCGGAGACGGAAGAACAGGGCCCCCACAGGGAAGAGCAGTGGGGAGCACAAAAATTCTGCAAAAGTCCCAAAGTCGTGCGGCAATAAGGAAAATGCCCAAAATAAAACCCCAAACCCTCTCACGGAGGCTTCCCCCGGCTGACCCTGCTGGGTGACACAGGGTCGCAGTGTCCCAGTGAGACCCTCCCGCGAGATGGCCTTCAGATGGGGGACGGGGGACGGTGTCATCACCAGCTCCCGGCATCTCCCAGACCTGACAGCTCCTAAGGACCCAGCAGTACGGGTGTCCCCTGCGAGCTGTGCCCGGCACAGGTGCCCGGGAACCGTCCTGGAAAGACCTTCCGTGTGGCCAGAGAGACCTGAAACTGGGCGTGGCGATGACCTCGTGACCTGCCCTACGTGCCGTCTCCTCGTCTGCAAATGGAGACAACATCCACCTCTCGTCAACCGGTGACCGTGGTGCAGCGAGCGCTCGGCAGGGCTGGCCCGCGGCAGGGGCTCCAGAGCTGCGAGTAGCTGCCGCCGTAGTGCACGTATTCTGCGCATCGAAAGTAACGGTGGCCATCCCATCTTTTGAGCACTTTATATTTTACGCATATATGCATATATTTTAATTGTTCTTGAGGGGCAGTAGAACATACAGATAAAAAGGCAGACCTTGGAGAGAAAAGGTCTGGTCTGCCTGGAGCCCTGCCGTTGTTCCTGTTTACTCGGCAATTGCCTGTTTTCAAGGACATAAACCCACTCAGATGGGCTCGACTAGAAGGCAGTATTTTGAGGGGAATCTCATAAAAACCTAGCTCAGGGTACATGGCCTATCTGGAGCCAGAATGGCCTCCAGGGCTACTCTGTGTTTGCACGTGCATGTGTGTGCACGGGTGTGCCATGTGCGTGTGTGCTGGTGCATGTGATCTGTCCACCCACCTTATTCTCTCCAGGTCCACGTCACCTTTTCACTCTATTTTTCTCTGACTCGCCCCCCCCCCCAGCTCCCTGCTCCCACAGGGTCCCGGCTGCCTCGGGGTCCCCACAGCATGGCGGAACTACACCCGCACACTCAGTCTCTGCCCAACCCCAATTTCTGAGGGGACAAGTGGGACTGACCCAGAATCGGTCAGTCGGCTGAGGACAGGGGTGCACAGTGACAAGTGACAAGAGGTGAGGGTCAGAACAGGACCCAGAGAGGGCTCTCCGTAGGGCCGGCACTGCCGTGTGTGCGAGTGGGGGTGCCCCGGGCACGTCCTCAACCCCGCTGAGCCCGGAGGGGACGCTCTGAGGGTGAGACAACACTGAACGAGCGAACGAAGGCAGACACGCTTGTGATCGCCACCAATCAGGTAAAACTCTGTGACTGCACTGGAATGCTAACATGCAATCCCCTCCCTGACGAGGAAGGGCACGTTCCTAAAAACTTACACGCAGGTCAACTCGAGGGATCCCTGGAACAAAAGGCTCAGGGCACAGAGGCCATCGGAAGATGTACAGAAATCTGTATATGTATCGTTTTGCTCATTAAAATTTAACCAAGAAACAGACATGTACGGATGGCCGCCTAGGCCGGGTCCATCTCGAGGAACATGGTGACCCACAGGAAGTCCCTGTGTATTAGAAACACCATCGTCGGGGAGACAAAGCCCCAGGGGGCAAGGATGGTGCGCAATGGGCTGCCCCCCTGGCGCCTGGGTGGTGGGAGTTCCAGGCAGAGGGCACAGGGAGTACGAAACGCTAGAGGTCAGTGTCGGGCCGCCTGGCAGGGCAGGGAGGGGACATGAGGTCGGCCGTGCTCTGGGGGCCCTTCTCGGCCGGGGGGCTGCAGGGAGCGAGGGGACCCCATGTGGGATCCAGAAAGACGCCAGCCGCAGGCAGTGGGAGCACAGCCCCAGGAGAGACGCCCAGGGCACCAGGACTGCGGAGGTGGCAACAGGGACAGAGGGGGACAGATGGCCTGAGAGGCCTCCCAGGGGGAGAAGACAACAGATCCCAGCGGCGGTTTTTCTTTCCTAAATAACATGACGGGGACCAGGTTGTTCTTTCCGGTTTTCCTTGCCTGGTTTAGCTGGAAACTTCTCAGGGCCTGGTGCACTCCAGCCGGAGAGGCGGCTGCAGGGTGTGCGCCCCGGTGTTCCAGGCGGCACTTGGCAGGGCCTTTCCTGGGCTCGGTTGTCCGTCCGACAGCTCGACGCCTTTGGGGTTTGCTGGCCAGGGCCTCCCTGGCCCACCCGGACCCCACAGAACTCCTCACCCCTCACTCCCTTCACTGTGATGGGCCGGGGGAGGCACAGCCTCACGCAGGACCTGACTCTGCTGGGATACCCTGCCTCTTGTGGCTGGCAGAACAACGGCCCCTAGAAGATATCAGGTCCGAATCCCTGGCCCCTGTGAACACGTGACCTCACATGGCAAAGACGACGCTGTTAAGTTAAAGATCTTGAGAAGCGAAGATGATTTCAGATGATCCCAGTGGGTCCTAAACGCAAACACGGGTGTCCCTACAAGAGGGCGACTTGACCCAGAAGGGAAGGTGACGTGACCGCAGGGCTGGGCAGGGCACGAGGGCACCAGAGACGGGTGTGACGTGGCCGCGAGCCAAGCCGCGCCGAGACGGCTGCCAGCCGCCACCCGAGGCAGGAAGAGACAGGAATGCATTTGCCCATTTCCAGCAGGGACGCAGCCCTGCCAACACCCCAATGCCCCACACCTGCCTCCGGCGCCACAAGGGAACGGACTTGCACTGTTCCTGTCTGCCCAGCTGCAGCCACGTGACATGACAGCCCCAGGAAACACGCTCGCTCCCTACCCTCCTGCTCCTTGCCGTTCCTTTTCCCTCTCTGACGCTCCCCAACAGAAGGGACTCCCTTACACCCAGACTGGGCTGTTTCCAAGAGCAGAAAGCACAAAGGCCTCAGCCATTCGCAGAGGGGCCGGTATCACCTCCCTCCGCAGAAGGTGGAAACTGGTTCTTGGAGGGAGGGGTGTTTGACTCTTTTCACGCATAAAGCCCAGCTATGCAGGCAGCACACAAGGGTTCACCGCACACCTGGGGCGTTGGAGCTCCACGGGGGAGGAGGCCGTCAGGAGAAGACGGCTGAGAAACACCAACTTAAACGAACCGGCACCGAGCAGGGGTCCCCAGGCACTTCCTTCCTTCGGCCACCAAACATGTGCCAAGACCCCACACGTGCTACCTGGTGGGACTGTGATCACAGCGGCCCGGGGCTGCATTTGTTCTGGTGGCAGGCAGGGAGCGCCGTCAGCTTGAACTCCTCCCCGGATGCACAGGGGCCGGCGGCATACAAGTTTGGAGAGCGACAGCCCCAAATTTCAATCCCGTCTCACCAAAGGCTCTGCAAGACTGACCCACATATTTAAGCAGGCAGAGCCATCCAGGACCACGTTGCCCCAGCAAAGCATTTAGCCCCATATCCGTGCAGGGTGGATGCCCGATGAACGTGAGTTCTCTCCCCGCCCCGGCTTCTAACAAGCCTCAGGATATGCTTCCTCGCGAACCAGACAGACAGCACGAGCTCGGGGCTGATACGCGCACACACACGGCTCCTCCCAGAACCACATCTGAAGGTGACGACGCGCAGGTCACACGTTGAAAGGGAAATACTGCGAAACCGCAGATTACAGACGTGTTACAGTAAACTGAGAAACCCATTCACACCCGGCTGAGGCGTCTCCGACTTGCTATCCTGGTCTGCTAGGACCGGATGTCTGCGTGGCCCGCCCCAAACCCGCCTGCTGCAGCTCTGACTCCCAGTGGGATGGCATTTGGGGACAGGACCTTTGGGGGGGGTCATTAGGGTTAGACAAGGTCAGGAGGGTGGATCCTCGTGATGGGATTAGTGTCCGTTTAAGGACAGACCCCAGACAGCTTGTTCACTCTTTCTCTGCCCCGTGAGGACACAGGGAGAAGCCAGGGAGTGGCCGCCACGAGAAACTGAATCGGCCAGAACCTTAATCTCGCTCCTCCAGCCTCCAGAACTGTGAGAGACAAATGTCTGTCGTCTAAGCACCCGGCCTGCGGCACTGTGCTCTGCAAGCCTGGCTTGGGCCACTTTGTGTTGCTCTAACAGGTTACCTGAGACCGAGTAATTCGTTAAGAAAAGAGGTTTGTTTGGCTCACGGTTTTGCAGGCTATGAAGTTCAGGGCATGACCCTGGCTTCTGGCCAGGGCTTTTGCACTGTGTCACACCATTGCAGACAAGGTCAAGGGGGAAGTGGACAAGTATGCACACATCCGAGGGGTGCCCTGGCTGTGACAGCCCATTCCTGTGGGTTGTTCCTAATCCCCCAGAACCAGTGGAACTCGCCCTCTCCTGGGAGAATGACACCACGCCAGTCTCGAGGGAGCCGCCCCTGTGACCCGAACACCTCCCGCCACTGCCACACTGGGACGGAGCTTCAAGGTGAGCTCAGGTGGGGGCAGACCAACCACATCCAGACCACGGCACGACCGAGCAGACCAACACGGGGCGGTCTCTGCGTCACTTCTAACTGGTGAACAACCTGAGGATTTAAAACCAGGGACAGAAATGTCTTCGGGTTAGAAACAGCTGCTTCGTAAATATCCCACACCGAGCATGCGCCGCACCCTGGCTGGCCTCCCCACATTTTGCGTTTCACAAACCCCTTCTTCCTTTACCCGCACTGCGCCAAGCTGCACTGGGTCAACGCTGCCACCCGGTGGCCAGCATGGGAAACCACAAGGGGCTGTGTGACCCGCCGGCCCCTTGCCCAGCTGCTGTTCACTTAAACCCCAGTCCGCGGGGGCTCCAGGCCCGGTGCGGGTAGCAGGACAGCAACGCTGGAAGACACGGTCCTTTCAGGGCACCTTGCAGTTTAGCTTGGGAGACTTACACACGAACCATTCCATTCGAATATAATAAATAAAAGGCGCATACGAAAGTAACAAACACAGGACCCAAAAGAGATGCTCCCGCAGGGGAAGCCCATCAGCTCAGCAGTGTCTGAGCGGGTCTGCCCAGCAAAGCTGGCGGAGGTGGAGCAAGCGGTCACCCTGCTGGACATCGCCGCGTCACTGAGAAGATGGTGCGCGGTCACCGGCGTGTTTAAAGGGGCTTTTCTGTGTCTAAGGGGGCTCACGGCCCCTGCTGGAGGCAGAATGGCAGCCGGGAGGGAGAGCAACCGAGGCACTTCTGCATAGACAAAGTTGACAAGAGAAGCGTGGCCGTGGCCTGGGGGCACCTTGGAGCCCTGCCACAGGAAGCCCGCCGGGACGCCCCTGCCCACTCGGATGCCTTTGGGCGGCCTGGATGCCCAGGCTTGTCCTTTGAGAACCGGGGCTTGGGCCAGGCCGCCAAGCAGGCCGAAACCCAGGAGGAGACTGGAGCTGCGCCAGCCCAGGAGGCGACGACAGCAGGTCCGGATCTGGGGCACAGCAGACGCTCGGGGGATGAGCAGGTGCCGACGCCTTTTGGGCACTGGGGCAGAGGCGGCCCGAGGGGAGCCTGGGCCAGAGGGACAGCGAGCCCCGGCCACCGTGGCGCCCTGACCCCGAAACGCAGTCTGGTTTGCAGCCTCGTGGCGCCGGATTATGGTGAGGAGGGGAAGAGGTGCTAGTAAAGATTGTCTTTAAAAAAAAAAAATGAAATCAAATCTCTACTTTTTTCAATGCCATACATCTGGACGGACGGTTTACAAAGTCAGATCGTCCTACCCTGGGTACGAGCTGCCCCACCCCCATCACCCCCCTCCACACCCCCCTGCGCCCCCCACATTCCACGCTGAGCCGCTGCTCTTGCAGGTGTTTGCCTTTTATTTCTAAATAGCACACGTCTGGCGATCCGTCTTGATTTCCTTCTGTTTAAATATTACTTATTGAATTCCTGCCAGGGAAGACGGGGGTTCGCTCATTCATCACTCCGCCCAGCGCAGTCCCATCCCGGGCTCTGGTTAAATCACCACCTGGGTTCACACCACTAGGGCTGTCCGCATCTTATCCATAGCAAGACAGGCAGGCAACGACGTTCCATGACCCCGAGTGAAGAATGGCCACGTTTTAAGATCTGCCTTTCTATTCCATTTACCTGTAAGTAACTTACCACCAGTAAATTGTGGAGTGCAGGTCTCTTCTCCCGTGAGGTGCAGACACTTCAGCAACCTGACCCTGTTTCCCTTGCACCTGAACCACGGCCCTCCTGGAGCCGCCCGCCCTCCCGGGCCCCACCCGGCGCCAGGGCCCACGTGCGGAGCGCAGGGCCTCCCCGCCCCAGCTCCCCCGCCGTCTGCCTGGAGCCCGCCTCCAGCAGCTTCACGGGAAGGGAGCACAGGAAGGCCACATCTCGAGAACGTGCACGTCGGAAAACGCCTTCGGAACGGCCTGGCGTCAGTGTGCCAGCACACGGGTCCATTCCCGCGACGATTCCGAGTTCGGAAGGAGCCGCCCAGTCCGCGGCGAGTGAGCCCGCGCGGCTGCTGACCTGCCTGGGCCCCACGCGCTATCTGGAACCTGACTTTCTCTCTTGAAACTTTCAGAGTTGCATCTTCACTTCCGTCCCTGGAGGTCTTCGCGCCCAGGACCCTCGTCCTTGCCGTGGGCATGTCCCCGCACGCCATGCTGAGAACCGGGGGCCCGTCAGCTGGAATCCACGTCCCGGGCTCGGTGGCACCATCTCTACGGGGTTCCTCTTTTATTCCCTGCTCCCTCCAGAAGCCCTATTATCCGGATGTTGAATCTGCTTGGTGACTCCTTGAATTCCAGCCCCATGCCAGTTCTTTCCTCCAACTCCCCGTGTGCGTCAAACGTCGCCGCTATCATCTTTTCTGCAATTATTATTAATTTCCAAGAGCCTCTTCAGAGCTGTTCCACGGATGTCATTATCTTCTCTGATCACACTGAGGACACGAGGCACGGTACACGTTCTGGAAAGTCTCCTCTGTTCCCCAAATTGTCGCAGAGTCTGCCCAGCATCTTCTCTCGTACTTGTTTAACATCTGCCTTTCGAGCCGATGGTTTCCCTTCAACGACAGGTGATTCTCAGCGGCCTGTCTCCATTTCCCGCTTGAAGCACTTGCACGTGGTGGACGCAAACTGTGTGTGGGGGGGCTTGTCAGCAGGAGGACCTCCCGCAGGGGGCTTTCCCTGGGGGGTGAACACAGGAGACTTGGAGGAAGTGTCCTATTCACAGAAGTGACAGCCAGTGCAAAGGCCCTGGGGCACGAGTGTGCTGGGTGTGCTTGAGGAAAAGCAAAAGCAGAGGACGGGGTGGCTGGAGCAGAGGGAGGACATGGAGAGAGTGAGCTCATGGGGTCAACGAGGTCCCCGCTGGCCTTCTCACCCAGGCCTGGTCGGCCATGTTCCGCCACCGCCCGTTTTCAGCCCCGTCTACGCCCTCGCACAGAGAAGCCGGGCCGCCGGCACCCTGAGCCGTGCCGGCTCCCCGCTCGGCCCTGCAGCAGGCGGGGAGGGTCTTGTCCAGGCGGCTAGCGAGCTCGTCCCTGGCCTTCCACCTTCTGAACTCCCTTGGCCTCCTTGCTCTCTGCAAACTGACGGCTGACGGCGTCTCCTTTGCTTTCCCATAGCGGGGCACGGTGCCGTCTGTGCACACGCCTGGCAGGTGAGCCCGCACTCTCTCGAATAGGCCACCCTGAGCGTGTGGACGGCAGCGGCGACCTCGCCGGGCACCAGCCACAGACTTGCCTGCGGGCACCGGGGCGGGTGGGCGGGCCAGGCCGGCTGTGCGCCGCTCTGCTCAGGGGCACAACAGAGTAACCTCAGACTTGTGCGACTGCGGGTCTCCACCCAGGCTGCAGGTGCCTGGGGCTGGAGCACCGGGGAGGAGCTCCGAGGACTCGCCCTTCCTCCCTCCCACAAGGAGCCCGCAGAGCTGTGGCCTCTTGGGTCTGCAGCCCTCGGCGGTCCGTGAAGGTGGCCTCAGGTCTCCCTCGCAGCCTCCCCTTCCCTAACCAGGCCCCTCCCCAGCCCTGCTCGATCAACCAGCGAACCCTCCCCTGGTGCTGACCTCAACCCGGTATGACTCGGGAGGAGCCCTCCACACACACGCACGCACACACGCATGCACGCACTCGCACACACGTGCCATTTCCAGGCTAAAAGCCAGCCTTGTGGTACACAGGCGCAAAGGAAAACACTGACATTCTGGGTTCGGGACACACCGGCTTCTCCAGCAAGGCCGTCCAGCGTGGTCTGGCTGCCGGCACTTGCAATATAGGCACCGGGAACTGAACTTGACACTTTCTAAAATTAAAACTACATTTAAATTGAAGTAGCCACACGTGTCCTGTGGCTACTGTGTTGGACAGCAAAATCCAGAATATTCTTCCGAATGCAGATGCCTCGCTCACAACCTCCGTGCGGTTTCACCAACGCTAGTCTCTCTCCCGGATGGTGTCTGCCTTCACACGGGGTCGTGACGGGCTGTGGGATGCACGGTTGGTTTCTGTTTTAGCGCGTTCTGCCTGGTTGCACCCCACATCTCCCGGAGTGAAATCTGAAGCCACGTGGCCCCTCCTTGGCCTCGTTCCTGGACGCCGTGTTGGCCACCACCCAGCCTCCTGGCTGCTCCTCACACACCCCAGGCCGGCACTGACCCCAGGACCTTTGCACTTGCCAGTTCCGCTCTCTGAACTGCCTTTCCCCCAGACATCCCCAAGGCCCAGCACCTCCCTCCCTCCCTGTCTCTGCTCAAGCGTCCTCCTCGTCCATAAAAGAGCCTCGCGCCCACAGCACCATCTCCACTTTGTTCCACCCCCTCTTTCCGCTTTATTTTCTGTCGTGTTTTTACCAACATCAACATGTCACGTGTTTATCTGCTCAGTGTCAGGCGTGCTCTCCCTGGGAGCAGGGTGCCGGGCCCGCCGAAGCGTCTCCCCTGGCTCCCGAGAGAACGCAAGTGTGTACGGGGCGGCTGAAGTCATGAACTCGACCCGGTTACCTTTCCTCACAGACATGCTCGGAATGCCAGCCCCATTTTGGGCTTCCCAGGTTGCTAAGCCCTAATCCAGAAATACGACTTCTGTTTCCCTGTTTCTATGGGAACACAGAGACTGAGTCCAAGTAAGACCCACAGAAGAACTTTTAAAAGAAGCTACTTATCGGTGGCGGACGCCCCAGGGGCAGGCCCTCAGCAGGGACAGCAGGGACAGCAGGCTTCTGTGCTCCGAGGGGCCGGGCAGGCCAGGGAGGGGCTGTGAGGAGGGGTGCGGCCTGTGGCCAGGACTGCGGACTAGGGCCCCAACCCCAGCCAGATGTCCGCATGCACAAACGTGCCTGGGTGTGGCCACACATCCTCGATTTTCACATGAAGCTGGAAAACTGAATTTTTATATGAAATTCCCAGAGGGTCAAAGACCAGAAACGACACTCTGTGCAGACCACAGCCCAGCTCTGGGCCCAGGCCCGCGTCCCGCCGGCAGGAGGAGGCCCTGCTCCGGCCTGCTCAGTCTGCCGCGGCGAGGGAGCCGGGCGCCGGCGTGGCTCGCCGCCCACCCCTCAGGAGGCCGCTGGCCACAGATGCTCGGCAGGTCCCCGCCAGCGCCCGGCCCCCGCCTCAGCGAGCTGCTTCTAAGCACGCCAGAGAAACGCAGCAGCAGCAGGAAACAGAAATAAGGCCGACGACACGGCTGGCCGTTCACACGCGCAACGGGAAGGGCCGAAATCAACCGGAACCCCAGCCCACTCGTCCTGCAGGAGCGGAGAGGCTCTCCTGCCCACGGAACTGGGGCGCCGGGGGCTGCAGTGGACAGAAGAGCCCTCGGGGGCCACGCGACGTCCCCAACACCTGGAGTCCAGGTGTCGGCAGGGCCACGCTCCCTCCAGGGCAGGCTCCAGGGCAGGGTCCTTCCTCCTCTCGTCTCTCGTGGGTCCCCGCGCGCCCTGGCTCCTGCCTGCAATCTCTGCCTCCGTCTCCGCATGGTCTTCCGCCCCGTGTGGTCTGGTCTCTGTCTGCTCTTCTTAAAAGGACACCTGTCGCTGGATTAGGGCCTCCCCAAGGCAGCGTGACCTCACCTTAATTCGATCACATCTGCAAAGGCCCTGCTTCCAAATGATGTCCGGGTATGAGTGTGGGGGAGGGGAAACTCTTCAGCTCCGTGCAGGGAAGTTCGGAAACTTCCAAGTGACTCCTAGGGCTTGCCCAAGGGCACACAGCGGAGAAGGAACCAGAAGGCAGGCGGGAGTGCCAGGCACCTGCCGTGCCCTCTGGCTGGACCGGTGGCCCCAGAGGAGCGCTGGCGTCCTCGGGCAGCGCTCCTGGCCGAGGCCTTGTGCCTCCGCAAACCCAGACCCAAAATAAACCATCTCCTTGGATGATTGAGAACCAGGATGAGAATTCTGGAAACTACTTCCATCTTGTTCGGAGAAACAGTGTTGGAGACAACACAGACTCTTCCAAGGATGAACTGTGGAAGCTGCCGCCTCCTGTCAATTCCTGGCTGATCCTGCATCCTCCTGTACTTTGAAAGGGAATAGAGGCAAGCTGTCTAGCGACTTGGCTGTCTTGTTCAAATAAACGCTTTTTTAATCAAACCTTTTAAAGTAAGTGCAAAACGCCGTCTCTGGGTGGTTACAGAGCTAGCACCGTGATCCACTGAGACGTTCTCATGTTGGCTCCTACAGCACAGCTTTCCTAGGTGGCTCTCGTTGGTGACAAACAGCAGAGGTGCACCCAAGCTGGTGACGATTTTCAAGCCAGGATGAGGTCCTGGCTCCGTGCGGCCCCAGAGACCCGGGCAGCAGGAATCTGTGAGCTCGCTGCTAGACACCACCAGCGGCTTCTTGCGGTTGCTCCTGCGGCTGCTGGAACAAATGATCACAAACTGGGTGGCTTCAAGCGACAAAAACGTATTTTCTCCATAGTCCTAGAAGCCAGAGGTTCAGCAGCATCGCTGAGCCAAAATCGAGGTGTCGGCAGGGTCACGTTCCTAGGGGAGGGTCCTTCCTGCCTCTCTCAGCTTCTGGGGGCTTCCACGGCTCCTGGTAGCACCACCCCGACCTCTGACCCCACCCGCTGTCTCCACCTTCACGCCGCCTCCTTACTCGTGTGTATCCACCCAGGAAGAGCCATTCTAGCACATTTCCAAATCCAAGGACAGGGTCGCCGGAATTCCCAACCTCCAGCCGGTCAGTCGGAAGCACAGGTGAAAACCGGGTCTGGTGGCTGGCGTCTGAAACTGGGCGGGCATCTCGTGGGCCTGAGTCCTTAGCCTGCGGGGTCTGACACCGCCCAGTCCACGGGGTCAGAATCGGGTTGAGTTACAGGACACCAGCTGTTGTCAGGAGGCTTCTGGGGAGAGACCCGCACATCTGGGGTCAGGGGTGAACTCCGGAGAGGCCCATTGCAGCAGAGGAAGCAGGTTTACCTGCAGCCCCTCGTCCTGGGGTGGCGGCGCCCAGGTCCCCACGGCAGCCCCACCTCTGTCCCCAACTGTTCTCTGCTCACCTTACCCTGCTTCTTTTCTCATCACTCGCAGCTCTGTGACCTTCCTTCTCATTTGTGGCTGTGTTTACCCTTCTTGCCCAAGGCTGGATCCAGCTCTGGGGCTGGGCCGGCCCAGCTTGGAGAAGCGGGTTCCTGGCCACCTTCCTGACAGCCATGTTTTGGTCCTGCTCTTATCATCACCACCATTATCACCATCATCATCACTACCATCATCACCACCATCACCATCATCACCATCACCATTATCACCATCATCATCACTACCATCATCACCATCACCATTACCACCATCACCACCATCACCATCATCACCATCACCATCAACCATCATCATCACCATCACCACCATCATCATCACCATCATCATCACCATCACCACCATCATCACCATCACCACCGTCACCACCATCATCACCACCATCATCACCACCATCATCACCATCATCACCACCATCATCACCACCATCACCACCACCATCACTACCACCACCACCATCACCACCACCATCATCACCACCATCACTACCACCACCACCATCACCACCACCATCATCACCACCATCACCACCACCATCATCATCATCACCACCACCATCACCACCACCATCATCACCATCACCATCACCACCACCATCACCACCACCATCACCACCATCATCACCACCACCACCACCATCACCACCACCATCACCGTATCACCACCATCATCACCACCATCACTACCACCACCACCATCACCACCACCATCATTACCACCACCACCACCACCATCACCACCACCATCACCGTATCACCACCATCATCACCACCATCACTACCACCACCACCATCACCACCACCACCACCATCACCACCACCACCACCATCGTCATCATCATCACCACCATCGTCACCACCACCATCACCACCATCATCACCACCATCGTCACCACCATCACCACCATCACCACCACCGTCATCATCACCACCATCGTCACCACCACCATCATCACCATCATTGTACCCATCACCATCACCATCATTGTTCCCATCACCACCATCACCACCATCATCACCACCATCACCACCATCATCATCACCACCGTCACCACCATCACCACCACCATCGTCACCACCATCACCACCACCATCGTCACCACCATCATCACCACCATCGTCATCATCATCACCTCCACCATCGTCACCATCATCATCACCATCACCATCATCATCACCACCATCACCACCATTGTCACCACCATCACCAACGTCACCACCACTGTCACCACCATCATTGTCCCCATCATCACCACCATCTACCATCACCATCATCCTTATTCGAGATCCCCCCAGGCAACATTTTAAGTGCTTCCTCTCCTCCTCTTCCTTCTCCTCACACAAAGCACTCACGTCTATCTTTTGATTCTCAGACCTGAGCAGACACCAGCATCCCCGAGGGCTTAGTAAACACAGAGCGCCAGGCCTCCCCCAGAGCCCTGAGCCAGTGGGACCGGGGTGAGGCCTGGGAACCCGCATTTCCCCCAGGTTCTCAGATCCGGCTCGTGCGGCGTTGGGGTTCCACTGTTAAGGAAGGGCATGGCCAGCGAATTCTGCCAAACACCCTAAGGTTTCTTACATGAGCCTGACTCCACAACGGCCGGAGATGTTCCTTGTTTCACCCCCAATTTCCAGGTGAACGTGTTTGATCTCTCTTCAGGGAGGCAGCGAGCCAGCGTCCCCCCACCCCCACCCCGATATCGTATAACTCATTTTGCGCGGTTGGGAGGGGAGAAAGAACTGTGAATGAACAGTGAAAGCTGGGGATATTTTATGGGCGAGGACCCGCAGGTATTATAGAAACTCGAGGCAGGAAGATATGAAGGAGGAAACCGGCTCCTGATGCCAGCAGCTGGAGCCCATTCTGGCCGTGTGGGTTGGCTGGGGTCACATGCCGCCGGCTACCCAAGCAGTGTTTGCAGGGCACAAAGCCCAGTTGGTGCCATGGTATTTTGTACCATTTTCCTTCAAGACCATTTGTGGCACCTGACTCACCGCCATTAGCAAAAACCAGGGCGATGGCACTGGCTGCGCAGGTGCGGTCCGGCTGCCATGAGGGCGGGCAAAGCATCCTGCCGGGACTCGTACAGGAGGGGCGCCCCCATCCCAGGAGGGCCCTGCTAGTGGTGATGGGACAGTAGGGGGATTGGCAGAGAGGGGCAGGCCACCGACACTGGCCTTCGGGCCCAGATGCCACGGAAGACTGGCTTCCCTGGAACGTCATGTGTCAGTTAAAAGCCACGGCCCGGAAGAGTCAGAAATGGCCCTCTGTGTTATCCAAATTCTTGCCACGATTCAAAGGGCATTAGCAATTAGTTTTTTCAACAATTTAAGCAACTTTTAAGCTTTTGTTTAAAAAAAGGACCAGAGAAATTATTATTTAACAGCCAAAACAAGAAAAGCGTTGTTTTTTTTTAAAAAAAACCAAGCCCACTAATGCACAGCTAACCCCACAGGGCAGATGTAGCACATGACACCCCCTTCACAGTCCCCGCTGGAAAGAGCGAATTCTCTTAGAGAGCAACTGCGATCTTTATAGACCCATTAGCAACCCAGGAACCCATTTCCACAATCCATTTTCTATTAAACATTTGCAAACTGCAAGATTCAAGGCTGGAATCCAGGCTCCCCGCAATGGAAGAATTAAGTTAACTCTTTAACAGTCCTTGTTAGACATCTGGGCCCAGCAGTTGGACTGAACTCATTCGTTTTCCATACATCAAGCCTGATCCATATATTAGTAATGTCTAAGAAGAGCATCAGTAAAGTCATCCACAGAAACCAGTTCTAAAGTCTCCTCTCGGTGAAACAAAACATAAAAATTATGGCCGGGCGCGGTGGCTCACGCCTGTAATCCTAGCTCTCTGGGAGGCCGAGGCGGGCGGATTGCTCGAGGTCAGGAGTTCGAAACCAGCCTGAGCAAGAGCAAGACCCCGTCTCTACTATAAATAGAAAGAAATTAATTGGCCAACTAACATATATACAAAAAATTAGCCGGGCATGGTGGCGAATGCCTGTAGTCCCAGCTACTTGGGAGGCTGAGGCAGGAGGATTGCTTGAGCCAGGAGTTTGAGGTTGCTGTGAGCTAGGCTGACGCCACGGCACTCACTCTAGCCTGGGCAACAAAGCGAGACTCTGTCTCAAAAAAAAAAAAAAATTATTTTCAAACAGGGAGATTCATGGTCACATCAGTTTGCAGCTCAAGTGACCATTATCTGACTATGTACAGTATCGCAAAGCATTTCTAGAACTTAGAGCATTTAGCTAAAAAAATGTATTTTCACCCTAAACTACCTGATATCTGTTCAGCAGCATCAAAATTAGACGAGCTCCACACCCAACACCGTAAAACATTATTCAGCCACGAAAAGGAATGAAACAGCGACACCTGCTACAACGCGCACGAACCTTGCAAACACGATGCTGAGTGCAAGACGCCTGGCACGAAAGGTCACGTATCGCATGACTCTGCTTACAAGGAATGTCCAGAATGGGCAGATCCACAGAGAGAGAGAGTGAGTAGTTGCTGCCCCTGCAACCCCTGCCTAGGGGTTGAGGGGAGGAGAAATGAGGAGTGACTGATCAGCGGGCGTGGGGTTTCCTTTAAGGTAACACAATAGCTCCTAACTAGACAGCGGTGATGGGTGCACAGCACCATGAATGTAGAATGCACGTGATGCACTGAACTGTGTATGTCACAATGGTTAGAGTGATAAAGTATGTGTTTTATGTATTTCACCACAATTTTTTAAAAAAAATTTAGGACCGGGGCTTGTGTATTCTACCATGGAATACACCGACCAACGCGGGGTTGAGGCTGTCCTCCCTCCACTCTGGGACAGCAGACCCAGGGTGGGGCGGTGCCAAAGGATGACAAGCCACCTCCCGTGACAGGCTCTGAAGCCTGCCCCATTCCGGGGACGGGCAGAGGATCCGGCGCTTTCCAACGGCCGCACGATTAAAAGCGCCCACGTCTCGGCTGCCTTGCAGAGCCGCTCCCTTGCGCGCCCCACACCGACGCAGCTCTGCCCCGTTCACGCCGGTGCTGCGAGCAAGCGAGGCGTGCAGAGCAGGCCAACTGAAACAGGCCGGCAGCTTCAACACTGAGACAGGGAGGCACAACGGTGCGGCCTCGCGACAGGACACGTCCACCAAAAACACGAGCCAACTTCAAGCCACACACACACACACACACACACAGACACGACGTGCAGAAACTCGAGAGCTGCCTCCCGCATAACTGGCACACGGGCCTTGCTGATTTTTGAGAGCTGTCTGTACCTGGAACGGAGTCTGGCTGTTGTAGTTCTTCAACTCCTTATCTCCGCCTCGAAACAGCAGCACTCTGGCACAGCTGTCCTGCAAGGGGAAAAGAAGACACCTGCTTGTAAACGGCGCCATCGACAGTCTCCAGAGAAACCCGTCCAGAGGCTCAAGCCCGCGAGAAACGAGGGAAATACGGACTCAGGGTTAAAGGGGGGGGCGGTCGCTTCGTCAGAGTTGCGGGCGTGAGGGGGACGGGTCCCGCACGCCGTCAGCCAGCGGGGGCTTAACTGCTGCAAATGCTTTGGCCGGAGGCTCGGCAGAGTCTATAAAAATTTAAAATATATACACCCCATGGCCAAACGATTCCACTTTTCAAGGCTGTATGCTACAAGAAGTCTTGCACATATGTATAAAATACATAACAAGTGAAATACTGTAAGTAAAATATAGAGAGAAAGAAAGGAAGAGGAAATTTTACATTTACACTTTAAAAGCTTAAAGTCTATATAACAGAAAAGCAAAGATTATGTCTAGAAGGATACGCACCCAGTTCCCAGTATTTACCTTCTTAGGAAGGAAAAAAGATTAGGGAGAGAACAGCAGGAATCTTTCTTTATATGGAGATTTAATTTTTTTTTATTGTTTGTTAAAAGCAGGCAAACCTTATTTCTTGTGTATTTTTATAATGAAAATAGACCTACGCCTGTCCATTTATTAAGCACCTACCACTTGCCTGTGGGGCAGACGGAGAACTTCTTGCCCCCCCCCCCCTTGAAGCTCCCAGGAAGAATACAGGGCAAATAGCTACAAATAAAAAGGTAGATGGTAGAAAAGTGATGTATGCATATGTGATTTTGCCTAGCAAATGCCGTTGACTGTTTTGAACAAGTAAATTCTGGTTTTGGAAAAGTATTTAAATGGTCAAGGGGCCGGGCGTGGTGGCTCACATCTGTAATCCTAGAACTTTGGGAGGCCAAGGCAGGAGGATCACTTGAGGCCAGGAGTCTGAAACCAGCCTGAGCAACACAGAGAGATTTCATCTCTACAAAAAATTTAAAAATTAGCCAGGCGTGGTGGCTGAAGCCTGTAGTCCCAGCTACTTGAGAGCCTGAGGCAGGAGGATCACTTGAGCCCAGGAGTTTGAGGTTGCAGTGAGCTACGACGATGCCACTGCACTCTAGCCTGGGGACAGAGCGAGACCTTGTCTCAAAATCAAATGAACGAAGTAAAGGACAGGCCGGTGTCATGCATCCTGCTGCAAGGCAGCCCCCCACCGGGCTGGGGCACCCTCCCCTACAGGGTCTGTGCTGGTGGCCCCAACGCGAGCCACTGTCAGCCCTGCCCTGGGCGTGTCCTGGCCACTCCATCTTTACCTACAGTCTAGCACCCAGATGACGACAGGCAAGATTGCCCAGACACGACACCTGAAAAATAACAATCGAATAGGTCACCAATGAGTGAAATAACCAACCAGGGATTCCCACCTGGACAGGCCACAGACCCCAGCCCCGACCAGAAGGAGAAGCCCACCCTGGGGAGCAGCACGGGGTCAAGACGAGTGGCACTACTCAGGCCACAGGACCTGGTGGGCCAGCAGATCGGAGGAGAAAGCTGAAAACCCAGAGAGACAGGGGGAGAGGAGAGGCTGCCCAGGGCTGGGAGGGTCAGAGGGACATGTGACCAACTGCACACAGGCACAAGCTTCCTGTTTGGGGTGACAAAAATGACCTAATGTGGGTGGTAGTGGTGGTTGCACACTCTGCAAATGGACCGACCAGCACGGCAACACGAGCTTTGGAAGGGGGAACGGTACGGAGTGTGGACTGAGTCTCAGTAAAGGTGCCACGTTGAAAAGAAAGAGCGAGAAAGGGAGCCACACGGGCAGAAAGTCCACATCCCCAGCCACACGGGCCGCACGAGCCTTGTGCACAGAGGGGAAGCGAGTTCTCAGGAGCCGCAGGGCTGCCTGTCCCGGCCACCCAGGCAAGGGTCCCGAGGGGCCTCCACCCCGGACGGTGACTGTCAACGAGGAAGCCAACTGCGAGCAAGCAGACAGAAGCCCAAAGCAGGACTCTGTTCGGGGCCAGAACACGGGACGCAGGCAAGGGCAGGTCTGGGTCACGTGGACAAAGACCAACCAGCCGCTGTGTCCCCAAGCTGCCAGCGTCCCGGGCCTCGGCTGCACTGTGGCTGGCTTTGGTCACCGTCTGAGTGAACAGTCACCTGTGAGCGTGGGGGTACACTCTGCCTCACGCCCCATCCGAGGCCACCTCTGTGCAGAAGGGCTCTGGCTGCGATGCCACGGAACCCACGTAGGAAGTGAGAGTGGACCACCACCCCCCGGACTGTGCTGAGAATCCTGCCCTGCCCCCCTGCAGGAAGGTCAGGCTGGTCAGGAGACCCCCCTCGCCAGAGCCTGTGTACCCCAATTCTAATGAGAAGCAAATCCAAAAGAGTTTCCCTATACCCTGGGGCAGTGGTTGTCGACTGGGGGTGATTTTGCCCTCTAGGGGACATTTGGCTGTCCCAACGGTGAGGGCTGCTGGCACTGAGCAGGTGAAGGCCAGGGATGGTGTGAAGTGTCCCCCAGTTCGTAAGGCGGCCCCAGCAACACAGAGTCATCCTGCCCCCACCCCGTGGTGCTGAGGGGAACAAGCCCAGCCGGAACGACTCCGAATGTTACTAACCGCGGGTGTCCACCGTGAGCAGCAGGGACCCCTAGGACGGGCTCAGGAGCACAGGAGCGCAGGTTTCTGCACGAAGCCCGCAGCCCCGACCCCCGCCTGCCTCTGGCCCCAGCTGGCCCAGCCCCACAGGGATACTGAGTCTCTTCCCGGAAGACGTGTGCTGGGACTCAGGGGCTGCCCCGTGGGTTTCGCAGGAGACGCTGGCCGTTCTGGGAAGGCAGGGACACAGAGGCTGCCCTCTGCGGCGTGGGCTGATGCAGGTGGAACCTCAGCCTGGGGCACAGGGCGCGGCGGTTAAAAGGAGCCAGTGCGCTCACTCCAGGTGGCACAAAGGACACTGGAGATGAGGGATCGGGTTGGAAAGAGCAAGCAACAGAGGGACACACTGCTAGGAGCCCCCGTGCTTGAAAGCAAAGATGTGGATGTGCAAGAACGTGCCTTGGTCCAAGCGGTGTGACAACCCGCTCGAGGGCTTAGGGCAGGAACCCCTGGGAAAGACACGACGTGGACTTCCGGGTTTCACTCTGGGATTTCTATGCTCTTCTCATTTTTGCCATGAACATGTCTTGCTTTGGGTGCAATAAAAAATACAATTCAAAAAGATATAAACGTTCTCAGCGAACAAATCGTTCATATTTGGGGTACAACTAAATCCAGAGTTTAAAAAAAAAGAGGTCCCACAGACCGACCCTCCCCGGGGATAGCTGCGCCCCAGAAGGGCCAGGGCAGGCGGCACCACACCCCTCACATGCCATCAGGCAGGGGCGCTTCTGCCCGACCTGTGCCCGGCAGAGCCACAGCCCTCCCCAGAGCCACAGACTCCCCAGAGTCATGGGGTCGTGTCCCCAAAGCCTGGGGAGGGCACGTGGGAAGCCCAGCTTTGCCACTTGCTAAGTGAGTTACTTTGGGACCTAGTAGGGATCGTCTCACCTGCTTAAAGGAAAAGCCAAACGAAGTACCCACCAAAGGCTCGGGGGATCTAAGGGTGCATCCATGATGCTCAAGGCTCCGGACATCAGTGCCCCCAGGGGCCTGTGGAAGCCACCACCGAGCTTGGGACAGCAGCAAGGGCCACGGATGCCCACGGAAAACATTCCGTCTCTTCCCACCTCGGCCTTCACTAAAATCAAAACACTTGCCCCTGAGAGGCAGGCTGCTTCCTGGTTTTTTTTTTTTTTTTTTTTTTCTTTCCAGACAAATTGGCCTGGCCTAATAACCTTTGGTATTTAAAACTCCCTTCTTTCCTTCATTATCAGGGGCAGAAAAACAAACGCCAGGCTGCCTCCCTCCCTCCGGAGCTCTCCGAAAGCCAGCGCCAGGGGAGGGAGCTGACAGATTAGACACAATTTGCTGCTTACAGTCAAAGCCCTAATTAGCTGATTTCATAAAAGAAGAGAGAATATTCTGATCACAGTATATTTTATTGGAAGCGTAGAGCCAGCGTAGAATTGATAAAGCACATGTGTCACATGTATCAGTACACACACCTAGATGCTGTTGGAATTGATAAGAAGAGGCTCCTTGCGGCAAATTACCATCAGTGGCAATATCACCGTCACCATCATTAGGACCATGAATGAGTCTCCTCGTAGAAAGGGGGAGGAGCAACGTACGCAAGCGATCTTGACGGCCAGTGGCTGGCGGACACTCCTGGACGTTAGTGCCTGGAGCATGCTCATCCTAAATGTCCTGCCACGCTCGGGACAGTCCTGGACAGTAGAGGGCGGCCGCCTCCCAGGCCTCAGCGTCTGTGGCAGGAAAGCTCAGGGGCTGGAAGACTCGTCTAAAGAGACTGGAAGAGTCCAAGGACCCAGGGAAGGGAGACAGAACGCCCTCGCTTGGCAATTTCCCCAGCTCCATGAGGGAACGTTCCAGCTGTGAGTGTGCATCTGGTGACCACAGGCAACGTCCAGGGAGGAGGCGCCTCGAGCCACCATCAGATACCATGGTGAAGTGGTGGCTGCCCAGGTTTGGTGATGTATATGACTTTGGTCATGATCCGTCGCGGCAGAATGGGAAGGGAGCTTAGTGAGCATGGAGCCCAGCACATTGGCGCCGGGTCCACAGAGGACCCAGCTGCCTCTGCGCAGACGCTCAGCACTGCTGGGATCCTGGGATTTGGGCTGGAAGCCTGGTTATCTATATTATCAACGGGTTCCTTAGGTAATTCCAGTGTGGAGTCAAACAACTCAACTAGGAAGCTCATTTATTCTGCTCATCACCATCATCACCACCATCAGCACTATTCCCACCATCACTGTTATCACCATCACCACCACCACCACCATCACCCCCACCATCACCACCAACATCATCACCACCATCACTGTCACCACCAACATTATCACCACCATCACTATCATCACCATCACTGTCACCCCCACCATCACCACCAACATCATCACCACCATCACTGTCACCACCATCACCCCCCAACATCACTATCATCACCATCACTGTCACCACCATCATCACCACCACCATCACCATCACCACCATCACCCCCACCATCACCACCCCCACCATCACCACCAACATTATCACCACCATCACTGTCACCACCATCACCCCCACCATCACTATCACCACCATCACTGTCACCACCATCATCACCACCATCACCACCACCATCACCATCACCACCATCATCACCACCCCCACCATCACCACCAACATTATCACCACCATCACTGTCACCATCATCACCCCCACCATCACTATCACCACCATCACTGTCACCACCATCATCACCACCACTATCACCACCATCATCACCACCCCCACCATCACCACCAACATTATCACCACCATCACTGTCACCACCATCACCCCCACCATCACTATCATCACCATCACTGTCACCACCATCATCACCACCATCATCACCCCCTACCATCACCACCAACATTATCACCACCATCACTGTCACCACCACCATCACCACCATCACCCCATCACCACCAACATTATCACCACCATCACTGTCACCACCACCATAACCACCACCACCATCACCACACCAACATCACCACCACCACCATCATCACCACCACCATTACCACCACCACCATCACCCCCCACCATCACTATCATCACCATCACTGTCACCACCATCATCACCACCACCATCACCACCACTGTCAATCACCATCCTGCCACCATCACCATCATGGCATCACCATCACCATCAACATTATCATCCCCATCACTGTCATCACCACCATCATCCCCATCACTGCCACCACCACCATCACCACTGTCACCATCACTGCCATCACCATCACTCCCACCATCAACACCATCACCATCAATACCACCATTCTCCACCATCACTACAGCCACTACTTACTGAGCATCTACTATGTGCCAGCCACACCATGTTCGTTTTCTGTTTTTAGGCTCCTTGGAAACCCTTGAGTTGGGTATAACTTTCCTCATGTTACAGACAAGGGAATTCAGGGCCCAAGAGTGGCGATCGGTGGCCCAGGATGGCACAGCAAGGGAACGGTCCCAACAGCCACACCTCCTTGCACTGTGTTCCACTAAACCAAAGCTGCCTTGTCCTGATTCCAAGGCACCCTTATCCCATCCCTGGACAGTCTATTGTTATGTCACTCTCCAGCGCACCCTGTAGGACACGTTTCCTTGTAGCATGGCCAGCGTGGTTTCTGCTGTCTGCACCTGAGGCTCGGCTGACACAGCCCCACACATCACACGTGTGTAGACAGGGAAGTGGCTGCAGCAAGGTGCTCAGCACGCTGGGGAGACGGAGCACAGCAGCTCTGGGTCAAGTGTGCGCTGCCTAGACACAGGCTGGGTCCCCGTTCCTCCCAGACAGCCGTTACCAGCACCTGGAGGACACGGGCACGGAGCCATGCCTCTCCTGGACTCATGCTGAGCCGCAGCTCAGACTGGCTTCTTTCCCATGTCTGTGAGACCCTCCGACAGGCTGCGGGAGGCACAGGGAGGCCAGTAAAGACCCCAGAATCCCAGGGACAGGCGTGAAGGATCCGTGGAGCTGGATCCTAGAATGCTCGCTGACATGCCAAGTGGATGTGGCATCCAGAGGCCAAGAGGGACAACAAGCCCAGAGCCTGTGGCCCTACACGATGGCCCCTGGAGGCATCGCCGGGGAGGGGGTCAAAACTGGGGGTGTCAGCTCAGACATCTGTACCCAGCCAGAAGTTGAGGGGCACACAGGCGGCAGCTGGGGCAGCAGCAGGCTGCCTCTGGCGGCCCCAGGACCCTGGAGGGGACGGCTCTCCCCACGCTACAGACGCTCCTGGCCTGCGGGGAAGCCGCTCAGCCCCGGGAGGGGGGTCTGTCTGCAATCCAGGTCGGGGAGAGCAGCAGATGCCACCTTGATTCCAAGGCTCCCAAACCACAGCTCACAGGCCAGAATGGCCCACTGCCCGCTTCGTAAGTCAAGTTTTTTATTTGAACACAGACATACTTTTTCATTTCTGTATTGTCTTGGCTGCTTCTGCACTACAATGGCTGAGCTAAATAGTTACGACAGAGTCCACGTGGTCCTCAGAGTCTAAAATATTTACTGACTGGCCTTTTATAGCAGAACCTGGCTGACCCGGCGACCCCTGTGCTAACCCGAGGCCCACGGGGAAGGGGTTTTCCTGAGAGTCCTGGCCGGCTCCAGACCCTCCCCGAGCCAGCAGCCGAGGGCGGGCACAGGTGTGGCACCTGGGACGACACCACGTCACGCTCAGCCCCGTAAGTAACTGACGATGCAGATTACCAAAATGTGTTAACCTTTGCTAATAAAAAAAAAAAAATCAATTCTTTGCAAGACCATCTTGTCTGCAATTATTTCAAGTGACAGAAAACATACTTTTCCTGGTTGTTGTTTTTTTCCAAGATAAAATATGCCTGAAATCTACTGGGGAAAATTAAGGAATGTCTTTCCCATGTAAAGCAGTAATTAGGAAGCAGATGCTCGTGCAGATGTTTTACCCGCGACAGCCAAGCCCCGTGCTGTGTTTTCCTGATGCAGCTGAGCGACGCGTCTCCAGGCTCACAAAGGCGAGCCGGCGTCTGAGCGCCGCGGCGCCCGGGCCCGCAGCTGCTCACGGATCCCATCAACGTGCTTTCCTCCAGGAGGAAGCGGCAGCTCTGCAAATGCTCCTCAAAGCCCGGCTGGACCGCTCGCCCGGCCTCACTCGGCTTTGCTGCTTTCCCGCGCCAGGCACAGTGGAGACGCCAAAAGACGGTAGTTTATGCCCCTGAGAAGATGGACCCAAGGGGCAGGGAACGTCGGCAAGGAAAACAGTCTCCACTTAGTCCTGGACATTTCACCCTGGCTATGTCTTGCAAAGGGCTGCAGAGCAAAACGTACAACTAACTGCATCAAGGGGTCATCAGGGGAAGGCTTAACTGGGGAATGGGATACCTGAGTTGGGTTTTGAAAGATGCATAGGAGTTTTCCAGAGGAAATAATCCAGGAAAATTTAACAGCTAAAAGCAAAGTGGGACTGAAGCAGAGTGGCTGGCGGGGGGGATGGGCTGGTGAGTAGCCATGGAGGGGCCCGGGAGGGCTTTGGGTGTAGGTGAGGCTGGAGCTGCTACCCTGGAGGGCACAGTGGGCCAACAGGGTGGGAGCACTGCTTTGGATTGGGAAGATGATGCTGATGGACCACAGAGACCCAGGTGCAAAGAGCCCAGGGGCCTCCAGCAGAGCCCCTCCTCTGTGACCTCCCTCTGTCCCTCCAGGAGGAAGAGCCACGTGCCCTCCCATCCCTGCTTGGTACAGCGTCCACATCTCCCCACCCTCCGGACTGGAGGGTCCTTGAATTCAGAGAAAGAGAAGAATAAAAGAAAAAAGGGGCAGAGGAGTCCCTCAATAGTGACGTCCAGGAATCAATCAGCCTGAGCTTGAGCACCCAGGAAACTGGCAGCCTCCGCCCTGTGCATCCACCGGGAGCCTCCCTCTCCTCCCGCCCTGCAGGGCCTGCAGCTCCGTGGCTTCTCCTCCCGCCCAGCCATGCACACCCTGCACAGCGGGGGCGCCCCCTTGCCGCTCGGGGCCCCCTCTCCCCAGGGCAGAGACCACAGCCCACTCCGCTTCCCAGACACTCTCCCCGCCTGCCGCCCTGGGCCCTCGCGGCCGGTCTCACAGCGGAGAGCGTGCGCTGCGATGTGTTCACACCGAGGCTCCACACCTGGGCCTGCACCAAACAGGACCAGGGACAGTCGTGGACTGACGCTTGCACACCACGTCCACAGCGGCGTCATTCACGACAGTGAAAAGGGGAAGCCACCCAAGTGTCCACCGACAGACGAAGGAATGAACAAAACGCGCGGCAGTACGTTCGCACGACGGAATAGAGCTCCGCCGTAAAAAGGAAGGGCGCTCTGGCACGTGCTAGAGGAACCTCGAAAATGTCAAGGCAGGCAGACACAAGAGGACGAACACCATGTGGTTCCACTTACAGGAGCTCCCTGTGACAGGCACATCCACAGAGACAGAAAGGGGAGTGGGGGTGCCGGCGCTGGGGGAGGGGTGGAGCAGTCAGCGTGTGACGGGGACGGAGTCTCAGCTGGGGGACGAGGATGTTCTGCAGGGGGACGGCGGTGACGGCCACAGGGCAACGCCAATGTGCCTGCGGCACCGAACTGTACACTCAGAAACGGTGAAGACGGTGGACTTTGTCACGGGTATTTTACCACTTAAAGAAAGAGCACATCAGGGCACGTTTGTCACGTGCAGTAGTGAAAAGCTGGCTTTTGTTACGTGACGTTGTGGCAGACTTCTCGTGGGGGTGGGTGCCAAACCACACCCCGGCTTTGTCGGCCACGTCCCTGCCCACTTCTCGGCCTGGTCAGCGTCTCTCCTGCCCCACGCAGAGACCCGCCCTCACAGGCTCCGGGACCCAGCGGAGTTTGCGCCCAGCTCCCGAGGGTGGGAACGGGAGGACCCCGGCTCCGTGCACTTCTGGAAGGTGCATGGCGAGGAGGTGCAGCACTGGAACAGACCCGAGTCGCGAGCCCAGCGCTGGGGGCACCAGGTGCGTGAGCAGGGGCTGCTCGCCCTGCTCCCCTGGGGCTCTGTGTCCTCTTTTCCACAACAGCGGGACCGTTCCCGCCAGAGCGGCAGGTGAGGGTCACCTGAGACGCCCCCCGGAGAGGCCCTCGGCCCTGTGCCGGTGGCCCCAGGGCGGGGCGGGCGGGGCGTGCGCGCTCCCCACTGACCTGGTTGTAGAGGGCGCAGATGTGCAAGGCCGTGTTCCCCGAGGCGTTCTGGGCGCCCATGTCCGCCCCGTAGAAGAGCAGGTGCTCCAGGTGCTGCACGTGTCCGTACCTGCAGGCCTGCAACAGAGAGCCCAGCTGTGAATCGGCAGCCCCAGCACGATGGCCGCGCTCACGCACCAGGCACACCTGTCACACAGAACCCCGGGGCGGGCAGGGCCTGTGTGGACCTCCCCCCACCATCCTGCACCAGGGCCCACACGCATCAGCACCTGCTGCACCCCGAGGCTCGGGGTGACCCCCAGACCCCCGGCTGCTGATCGGGGCGAAACAGCCTCACAACTGGTTTGGGCACTTCCACTTGGCTGTTAGAGGGTCTGGGAAGGGGTCCCCAAGTTCCTTCCATTCAGACCAGCGGCTTAGAAGCCCAGAGACACAAGGGAGGTTGTACCCCAACCTCGGTGCCCAGCTCTACGAAATGCAAGCCAGGTTCTCCAAGCCCCTCTCCAGGGAGGGGTTCGCAGCCTCCTCCTGCTGCCACCTCCCGGGGGGTGGGCCCGTGTCTGTCCCTCTACGTGCCGGGGCAGCTCCGCTGTCACTTTCAACGTAATCCAGCCCCTAAGCAGGCTGCAGGAGGCAGCGACAGGGCAGCCCCCAACGTGATCGACCCCTCCAGGCCCTTCTGGGGCAAGGAGGGGGGCAATGTGTGCGACTTATGAACCGCCAGGGGCTGGGGTCAGGCAGATCCGGGCCTGAGCCAACGACTTTCAGTTTATCAGAACTGTCACCTCGGAGTCCACCTAGGTTGTCATCTGTAAACGGGAGCAACAGTGCACCTTGCAGGGTTCGTACGACAATCATGTGACCCCACGAGGCCTCACAGGAGGCCCGGCACCCAGCAGCGCTCAATAAGCCTGTGCGACCCGTCTCCACCCCAGCTCACAGGGAGCAGGGAGGTCCCCGCTGCACAGGTGACAAGGGTGCCTCTGTCCACCTGCATGCTGCTCGACACTGGGGGCTGCAGCCTCAGGCAGTGAGAAACATGGGTTCTGAGCCCACACTTCTCCCCTTGAGGGTAGGGAAGGCAACAGGACAGCCACACCGAGGGCAGGCAGCCACTGGGTGGCCAGAGCACGGGGCTCCAGGCCAGACCCAGCACAAGCCCTGGTTAATCACGCATTTCTGATCATTGAGACGGATGGAGGTGAACTTCTCCTCTGCAGGATCTAGGAAAAAGACCTATACCTGGGCAGTTAACAAGGAGGAAAGATGGTAGGAAAGATACTGAAATAATTGATTTCATGAGCTTTTAAAAAAACCCCAAGAAACATCCATTTTCATAGCAGTGCCTCCCGCAAAATCTCATTAATTTATAAGGCAGATCCTTCCTGTAGATACTGCTGCTTTTACCTGCCCTGCCCCCACGCCCCTTCCTCTGGAGCAGCACCTGCACTTGGGGGCCCAGCTCCACTGCCAGAGGTCCGGGGAAGGCCGGCCCACCCTGCTCCTGCTGGGGCACAGGACGCAGGCCAGCGCCAGAGGTCCCTCTCCCAGGCATGGCTCAGGGATGCCCGTGTGGCCCTGGGGAACCTGCAACATCCCAAGCTGGAACATCCGTCAGAACTATGGGAAAGAGAAGTCCTGTGTTCTTCCAGGACGGTCAGCAGGAAAACCACAGAACCCTGGAGCTGCCCGGGGCCCGTCAACGCGGGAGGATGCTAGTGCGAGAGGGAGAACCAGAGAGACCAGGAGACGAGAGACACACACAGACTAAGCCAGGATGACACTATCCAAGCCCATCTAAGCTGCCCTGTCTGGATTCTCAGGGTCAAAAACACCAGGCCTAATTCCCACCCCCCACCCCACTATGCGCCCCCAAAACCAGTTTGAGTTGGGATCTTTGCTCCCTAAAAAGAAGGATCTCTGGCTACTCAGCGCTCCCCAAAGGACTTGTAGCAGCACTTTGCTACCGCTTAATTTAATTGCTCCATAGTCAATAAAGACGAGAACTTTGTTACCATAAAAACGCTGCACAATTAATCCACACTCATTATCCCCCTTCCCCCGATTAGTCTAAATTGATGAGGCTTCAGTTATACCAGTGGGATGGCCCTGAGCAC
This sequence comes from Microcebus murinus, assembly GCF_040939455.1. NCBI lineage: Eukaryota > Metazoa > Chordata > Mammalia > Primates > Cheirogaleidae > Microcebus > Microcebus murinus. The sequence goes on from NC_134107.1 coordinate 10,582,432, forward strand.
TCTCCTCTCGACAGGGGTCAAACACGATCAGAGCCAAGGGACAAAGTGCAGCCATCGCCCTGGACAGACGGTTTCAGAGACTCGTCCTCAAGAGCGTCCTTCCCTGTGTCTTCTGTCCCCGTGACTGTCGCTTTACGACACGCAAAGCCAGGAAACACAGCAAAGTGCTAGAACAAACACCACCCGTAATCCCACAGTCCTGCATCCACCAGCAGGTTTTCTTTAAAGGATCATCTCAGTTAGTCTCGTCTTTAATCCCGGGTTGTCGAAGCCCAGCGGTGGTGCTTGCCGAGGAAGAGGCCGCTGGCAGGGTGTAAAGGGAATCCCAGCAAGGTGGCAGCCAGACAGGCCAGCAGGTGGCTGCGGCCAGGGGGACAGAGCCAGTGAGCCCATGAAGGGAGAAGGAAGTGACGAAATGGCACAGCAGAAACCAGAACCAACCTTTGGCACTGGCTTGGGATGGGGGTGAGTATGACCCCACATTCCTCAACACAGGGAAAAATGAAATGTGGGTACACATGTATACACATGTCCCTAACTCTGGCCATGATAAGGCGTGGGGGCAGCGGCAGCCCCGCCACGGCCAGCACACCTGGCACCTGGACCTCCCTCGCTAAACACCATTCTGCGCCACGCAGAACCAGGATCCTTGGAGAAATGGCTGAGCCCAAGGCTGAGGCAGGAAAAGAACGAGAGCTTGGAATACAGCTTCGTTGTGCCAGAAAAAAGGAAGTGTCCCCAAGTTGACGGGGATAGCCAATGGGCACCATCTTCACAGGGCGCCCATTGGCTAAAACTGAGAAAACAGATCGTCACAGAATAAGCAGAAATCGGTGTGTCTGGAATGTTACAGATGAAAGAATAAACGAGAAGAAAAACTTTTTTATATAACAGAAAGCCAACTAATAAGTGTGGAAGCAATGATAGGAATCCAGAAGTGTCCATTTGGGAACCGTGACTGTGATAATTCAGGTGAGAAAAGCCAGTGGATCCCAAAACCAGCAGGTGAGAGGGGATGGATGGATTTTTACATCGGCGCCAAGACCACCACAAAAGACCTACTGGTCACAAAGGAGACGAGAGGAGCTGTGTTCGAGAAACCCGGCAGCCCGGCGGTCAGGAGCTCAGCGTGGACGTTGCTGGTAACGGGCAGCCGGCCACCGTGCGCCCCCGCGGGCATGAGGGACGCCTTGCCGAGCACACGGCTTCGCTTCTAAGACAGTCCTGCCGAAGCGTGTGCCCCCGATCTCGTGAGCCAACACTGCACGGACCCAAACTGAGACAAAACGACCACTCTTCAAAAGGGTCGTCACGGCCCCGAGGACGAGGGGAGACTGAGGCACTCGGGTCCCAGACCGAACCCTTCTGCTGCGATGAACAAGATGGGGCCAAGTGGCAGCGCTCGGACGTGGTCTCTGAGCAAGGGGCGCAGGAGCGTTCCCTGCGCTATTCCTACAACTCCTCTGTGAGTTCAAAATAAAACAGTCATTTACAATCTTAAAAAAGAAAGTACCTGCGTGACACAAAGATTCCGGAAGTGCGGAAGTACGAAAGCCGTCCGCCCCCAGGATAAGCAATGCCCACCCCTCTTTCCTGTTCTGAAAGGGCGCTGTGCTTTCTGGCCGTACAGACAGCTTGGAGGGCCGGGTAAGAGGCTGGAGAACAACTGCGTGCAGGACAGACCCTGCCCCCACCCCCTCGCACCCTGGCCCACTCCTGAGGTGCCCTTGGGAGAATGCATGTGGGGGGCTCCACCCACACCTGCCGCCTCTGAACCTGCAGGTGAGGCCTGGGCAGGTACATTTGGATAAGGCTCCCCAGAGAACCTCAGTTCACCCCAACTAAGCCTAGCATCTGACCCACCGCTTGGCAACCACACGATTTGGTATAAATTACACAGAAAAAAAAGGGTGCTCTTTCCTTTAGGCACTTTACTGCCACCTGCTGGACAGCTGTGATGAACGTAATGCCAATACCACAGCCAGGGGCATGGCGCCCCCTGGGGTTGTGCGGCGCCCAGCGCAGTGGCTACAACAGCGTGGAGTTGGCGGCACTGCAGACCAGCAGCGAACGCCCGCTCAGGTGGACCCACTGCTGCTCCTGCGTGGCCCGTGCCCCAGTAAAACCGTGACAGTCCAAACCACGCTCAGGCACTCCCCTCCAGCACGAGCCTTATAGCGCGGGGTGGAAGCCGCAGCCTACCAGAACGCAGGTCTCGTCACTGCAGCCCCATGTGGTCAGGAGGCAGCCTGCCCGTCAGCAAAGGGACAACGTCTTGTCCCAACACATGCAAACACCCCCTGCTGGGCCTGAGCTGCCGGCTGCTCCACGACCCACATCCCACGTTTTTCAAAGCCCGGGTGTGGTCTTCCCGCCGGACCAGCGGTGAGGGGACCGAGGCACGTGGAGCAGTCTGGGAACTGAGGCAGGGTACGGCCTGTGGTGCAAACCAGACAGTGGCTCATTCTGTTCTGATCAGTTTCTGGGCCGAACTGTGTCCTGACAGCCTTCACACGTTGGCGTTCCAACCCCCAGTACCTGGGAACATGACTGAATTTGAAGACAGGGTCCTGACACAGAAAGCCAGGTCTTTGCCACTGTCACTACACAGCCCCTTGCAGAGTTTTTGGACTCTGTCATTAGACCTGACAGGGGGACAGGGTGGCCCTCTATCACCCTGGTCTCAGGTTGCCACCCCCACCTGCTCTCCTCTGTTCCCTTCAGGAGTCTGGGCTGAACCTTAGTGGTCCTCCTTTCCCCTGGAGACCCCCGGAGAAAGGTGGCCTTGTTTATTTCTCCAAACAGAACCCTGCTGGGCAAGGTGGGGGCACCGAATCCGGATCTGACCTCCCAGGACAATATAGGGCAGAAACCCCCAAACCAGGCGGCCCAGTCCACCGCTCTAACCGCTGGGCTCAGCCAAGAGGACGGAGGTGGGTGTTTCTTCTCCCGCCCTGCCCGACATGTGCCCGCCAGGCTCCAACCTCCTCAGCGGGCTCTGCTGCTCCCAGACACACCATCTCCTCCCCAGTGCTCTTGTCCATGGGGCTCGACCTTAACCCTGGCCACACCTGTACCTGGTCCATTAAAGACTTTTCACTGGAGACATCAGGTGGATCGTGTTTCAGGCCAAGACTGTGGTTGGCACACGCCCTAACCCCACTGGCACAAGGTGGAGTCTGAAAAACATGCTGCCCAGGCCTCGCACTGGGTCCCCTGTGCTCAGAAGGCACCTGGCACCTGCCGTCAGGACGGTGGGGACCTGGAGAGAACGGGGCCCCTAGGAAGCAGGCGTGCACCCCACAGCTCCAGTGCCCTGCTGCTGTGCGCATTGCAACAGCCTCGCCGAATCTTCCGGTTGCTCCGGAGGAGTCAGAAATGGTTATTTCTATGATAAATGTGTCTGGTTTTGAATGCTGGTGCTCACATTTTTAATTCACATTTTTTAGGAATTCCAGGTAGGACCTGACCTATGCGTTGCCCGCCCGGCCCGGGGATTGCAGCACAAGGGGAGGCGGGCGTGCGGGCAGGATGGGAGGGGAAGGCGGCCTGCGTACCTGGTGGATCTCGTGCCAGCCGTTCTCGTCTTTGCAGCACACAGAGGCGTGCTCGTGCAGGAGGAGCTCGCAGCAGTAGGGGTCGCCCCCAACGATGGCCGTGTGGTACAGGGGCGTGAGGCCGTAGCTGTCTTTGTAATCCGGGGACGCTCCAAGCTCTAGCAGGGTCTAGGAAAGAAAATCTGACGTTACAGTCACTGGAATCATGACCCCGTTTGCTCAGACTGAGACCTCAGGAAACCAGCAGGAGCCAGTGTCCCCCGGGCCAAGGCCGACCTGCACGTGGACTCCCACTGCTGTCACCGAGTCCCCAGAACTAAGGATGCTGACTGTAGACCGCGAAGTTTCTGGCCCTGAAATGGCAACGGTGCCCAGGCACCCAGGACAGGCTGGCACTCGGGACACGAGGGGACACCGAGCAGACGCAGACCTGCGGCACTCAGCCCGGCCCAGTGGTGCATCGTGGACAGCAATGACATGAAGGCGACATTTGCGGCAAAGAGAAAGCCGTACTATCCAGCCTGAATTCACCCAGGAGACGCTCCCCGCGTGCACCCTGAGCCTGGCGAACCTGGCCGCCGGCGTCGCTGTGACGCGTCCGATTTCCCAGGAAGCCAGGAAAGGTGCCGCTGCGGTCGAGGTGGGAAGCTCCAGACCGTAGGGAGGAGCCCCCACCTCGGGTCAGCCTGCAGCGGCGCACCCCGCTCCCTCCTCACTCAGGCTCTCGTGGAGACCGGGCCTGGGGCGGCCGCCATTCTATCTGGGCGCTTCCCGCACACAGCGTTAGAACAGGTCAAACAGGCACAGGGCCAGCGACCAGAGGAAGACGAGGGACCCACACCCACGATGGGCTTGCAAAGACGCAGAGGCGGCATTAGCAGCAAGGCTGGGTTTGCAGCCTCCTCCCATGGGTGGGGTGAAAAGACAAGCCCGTCGACTGCACTAACAGGAGAAAGACAACTTTCTGTTAACAGTGAGTTAGAACAGCAACGAGACCCAGGAGAGCCTGGAGCCTGCTGCAGTTGGAACCTGGCTCACAGTGCCTTCGGGGTTGGGCACCGTGGGGATGGGATGGGACGGGGGCAGCTGCAGGGGACCAGGTAGGGGAGGGGGTGTCCCTCGTGCAAGCCGGGCTCCGGGATTTACCTTGAGGGCAACTTGGTTCCTTGTCCGGGCGGCTTTGTGCAGGGCGGTCATCCCGTCTTTGGCACGGAAGTCCAGGTGAGCCCCGCCGTTTCTGAGAGCTTTGATGACCTCCACGGAGTCGTCCAGCTGGGCGGCTAAGGTCAGGGGCGTCTCTGAGGGACCCAAACACATGCACTTTAGAACCAACCTCTAGGGAAAGCCACCAGGTCACACTGCTCACTGAGCTCTGTTCAAATGCCGAAAACTGAGCCTAACAACTGCCCCCGGGTGTTACAGCTCCCACCTGTGGACCCCACGGTCCCCGGGTGGTGTGGCTCAGGCAACCCTAGTGCGGTGTCGTGACACATGGGGCCACCTGCAAACCACTATGGTGGCAGAGGTGGGGGGTCAACAGGTTTGCATCGTGGCTGTGAGCACAGGAGGCTCCCCCTGCCCCCTTCGCTCTGGACACAGCCTCCGAGGTGCCATCTGGGTCTCCCCTATTTAAAGACTGATCCATCAGGGCCCTGATGAGAGATGTGCGAGGCAGACACCGCCTTTCCTCAATGTCCACATCTTGGTGGGCACCCGGGACTGGGCTGCAAGGGCACACACGCAAATAAGCCGTGGGGTCCGTGCCCGAGGGAGCTCCCCATTAGGGGGAGCTGGAACCTTCATTGTCAGTGCAGTGCGGGGCAACCCTGGAGGGAAGAGGATGAGGCCTGCCTTGGGGGGGACAAGGGTTAAGAAGGCCCCCCCGCCCCACGCGCATGGCCCTGGACCCATTTGCAGATGGCTGGAGATGCTGACATTTGTTCCCTTGGCTCCTCACGTTCCTGCCACGCCGACCGGCCCACCGCTGTGCAAGGTGCACTCGTCCGGCCTTTCTGTCGTGGCTACTGGAGAGGTTTCCGCGTCACAGGAAAGCACCAAGGGTCCCGTGACGGCACGCAAGCCCCCGTGACCAGAAACCCCCGTGGTCACCGGCCACTCCGTCTGCAAGCACGCCCTAAGGGTAAAGCCCCGGGACGACTGCCCTGAGGTGAGCGCCCTCCGACACTCACTGTCCGCCACCTCCGTCCCTGGACAGGCCACCTCCGTGGTGACTCAGACTGAACATGCCATCTGTTTTCCATTCTGACGTTTGTCCATCCACGCCTGGGCGCTGTTCTGAGCGCTTCGTAAACCCGCCGTAGGATCCACTCTGCGTGTTGACTTTTCTCGGTGAGGCGCGCAGGCCTGACCCGCTCCCGGTGACTGCCGGCGTGCCGCGTGTGCCCGCATCCGGGCGTGTGTCTGCGATAGGCGTGCGTGCCTCCTCTCCTGACGTTACCAGCACACGGCCCGTTTCCCCCAGTGACGACCAACACGCTCATGCCGCCGCCGCATAGAGATCTGCTGTGTGCCCACGAGGGGGACCTTCTTATGCAGAAGTTTTAAAGAAAAATAGGGACATGAGCGGTCAGCCCCTCTCTCTGCCTCACCCCAGTGGCTTCCCAGGCCAAGACACGGTGTCCGAAGGCATCCGAGGGTCCCTTCCCTGCAGCGGAGGCGGCTTAGGGAGGGTGGTGGGTAAGGGGAGCGACTGACACTCAAAAGGCATAAAAGATGGGCCGTCGAGAGCCACCAACATCAAAGCTGAAAACCCCACTCTCCTACAGCAATGTAATGAGTATGTCCATGCTCATTTGGGCCAAGGTGAACCTTCAGGACAATTAGGAGTTTTCCTCCCTATGTGGCTGTCCATACATGCCCAGTGCAAAAGTTAGCTGGTCCAAAGTAGATTTAGGAAAAAAAAAAAATCATCCCATACTATTTTCATAGCTGAGGACCGTGACTTTTATACGTGAGAATGCTGTCTCAGGGAGAGCCAATGGCAAGCAGAAAGGTCGGAACTGGGCCTTGAACTGCGACTTCCGAGTCCACATCTCGGACCCCTGCAGCTGAGCCGCGCCCTGGCTGGACAGACGCGCAGGCGCAGGAAACCATGCCCCGCAGCTAACGGCTGTGTCTTCTCACGGGACGGGCAGCTTCGGTCCTTGGCCGACATCCAGGGCACAGGGCTCACGGACGCCTTCCCAAGGATTCCAGGGGCCCTCCCCAGATGCTGTTCCAGGCTTGCCACACTCACGGCTAGCCAGGACCCACCCCGGTGACGTCAGGAGAGCCCTCCGCTCCCTCGGCCGCGACAGCACGCTTGCAAGGGGGCAACCCGTGAGGCGCCACATTTGGGGCTGATGGAGCCACCCCAGAGAGAGGCTGTTCTATCAGCTGTAAACCCGAGACATCGCGGGGCTGCCCTGTCTGTGCAGCCAGTGACTGTCGTCACGCCTCTAATGAGCGTGGGAACGCTACAGCCACCTGGCACCACGATTCTTAGAAACATGCCTCGGTTTCTGCATTTTGAAATTCCTTTAGTTTTCAAACTATACCGGAACCTCAACAAGCATAAGCTCAGAGGTGGCCCCCGTCTGCCGCAGCCTGGAAGACTGCCTGGAGTAGAAACACCTGGGATAGCCTGAGATGACCCTGAAGACACACAGACCCTCCAGGCCAGAGACTCACGGCTCTAGGGAGCAACCAAGATGTGTTTCCAAAGGTGCCAACAGGAAGGGGTGGCAAAGGGGTCCCCTGGGAACACAGCAGGAGGGCACCAGCCCCGGCCATCTGTCCTGACAGTGGGATGTGATGTCAGGAGGGCACGTGGCGGGAGGAGGGGAAGCACTCAAGACGGCCACCGTGACCCGGCGGGGGCAAAGCCGCGCAGGCTGCGGCGTGGGCTGTTCCTGGCCGCATCCACGCACCTAGAGAGACGGGCCACAGCGACCGAGGCTGGAGAGCGATTCCTCCTACGACAGGCAGTGACGGTGACTCATGGCAGTAACAACTGCTTCCTCCCCTGACCTCCCGCAGGTTTCTTAGAAAACAATAATTCTGGAGGCTGAGGGAGTCTCAGATGGAAACCAGGATGCCAGAGAAGACGGCAGACGTGTTAACACAGACGTAGGAAAGAACCTCACGGCAGGGCTGGGGCACTAAGGACCAGCCAGGTACTGTGGAAGTGAGTGGAGTCCGTAGGACTGAGGCTCAGGGACCAATGGAGCAGTGCTGGATAGCAACCCAAACAGAAGGCAAATGCCCATGAGTCCACACTGATGTGTCACCAAATAACAAATGAATAAATAAATGTACCGGGCGGAAGGGCAGATCCCCCATGCAGACACACCCCAATCTATGTAGCTCTCTGCCCTCCAGGAGGTGGCCCGAGCTCCCCACCCCACCATCATGGGCTAAACACAGCAACTTCCTTCCAAAGAACACAGTGTGGAAAAGAGAAAAAAAACACCTTCTAGTGGAGCAACCTGCCAGTCACGACCAGGTGATCGAGGGCAACATCAAAAGCCACAAGTGATGGTGACAGTCTGGACCTTGATAGGACGTGATGAGAAGGAATCGCCACTTCTAGGCTCTTCCTCCCAAACCCACAACCTGGGCAGATCGTGAAAAAAACAGCAGACAAACCCCCATACAGGGGCATCCTCCGAAAGGTCTGATCAGTCCCCCTTCAAACTGTCACGGTCATCAAACACAAGGAGAGTCTGAGAAACTGTCACAGCCAGGAGGAACCTAGAGAGACAAGGACAGCTACATGTCCTGTGGGATCCCCCATGAAATCCTAGAAAAGAACTAGGAAAACAGGGGGAAACTAAGGCAATCTGAACCAAGTATGGGCTTAGTTAATAATAACGTGTTGACACTGGTTCACTAGTTGTGACAAATATACCACATTATTAATAAAACAAGATGTTAATAGCGGGGGAAACTGGATACAGGGTATATGGAAACTCTCCACATTTTGCAATTATCCTGTAAATCCAAAACCGTTCTAAAGTGAAAAGTTTATTTTTAAAGATGTCTCGTGGCTCTTGCTTTGGGTAGTGAGTTTAATGTAAAAATGCTGCTGCCCACAGACAGGGAGAAAATATTTGCAAAAAACACATAAAGTACTTGTGTCCAAAATATTCAGGGCACTCTTAAAAATTCAACAAGAAAACACTCAATTAAAAAGTGGACAAAAGATCTGAACAGACACCCCACAAAAGAAGACAGGCAGGCGGCAGATAAACACACACAAAGATGCCCCATGTCAGATGTCCTTAGGGAACTGAAGATTAAAACAGTTGTAAAAACAGTTGTTAAAACAGATGCCGCTACGCATCCCGCAGAACGGCCAAACCGCAGAACTCCGACACCACCGAACGCTGGTGAGGATGTGGAGCCACAGGGACTCCTCTGCTGGGGGTGCAGACTGGTGCGGCCACCCTGTGCCACCGTCTGGCAGGTCCCTACAAAACTAAGCTTACTCTTGCTATACAATCCAGCAACGGCGCTGCTAGGCGTTTCCCAGAACGGGCTGAAAACTTCTGTCCACACGGAAATCTAAACGTTAGTGTTTACGGCAGCTTCACTTGCTAACTGTCAGAAACCGCGAACCACCAAGATGTCCTTCGGTGACTGAATGGATAAACTGTGGGCCATTCCAAGAAATACTATTCAGCACTAAAAAGAAATGAGCCGCCAAGCCATGGAGAGATACGGACTGAGGAAGCTTAAACACGCATCGCCTAGTGAAAGGAGCTGGTCTGAAAAGGCTACAAGCTGTACGACTGCAACTCTCCGACGCTCTAGAAAGGGCAAAACCATGGAGACAGTAAAAGGATCAGTGGTCGCAGGAGAGGGGAGGGGAGGGGAGGGGAGGGGAGGGGAGGGGAGGGGAGGGGAGGAGGAGGAGGAGGAGGGGAAGGTAGGAGAGAAGGAGGAGAGGGGAGGAGGGGAGGGGAGGGGAGGAGAGGGGGGAGGAGAGGGGAGGGGAGGGGAGGAGAGGGGAGGGGAGGGGAGGAGAGGGGAGGGGAGGGGAGGAGAGGGGAGGGGAGGGGAGGGGAGGGGAGGGGAGGAGAGGGGAGGGGAGGGGAGGAGAGGGGAGGGGAGGGGAGGAGAGGGGAGGGGAGGAGAGGGGAGGGGAGGAGAGAAGGAGGAGAGGGGAGGAGGGGAGGAGAGAAGGAGGAGAGGGGAGGAGGGGAGGGGAGGAGAGGGGGGAGGAGAGGGGAGGGGAGGGGAGGGGAGGGGAGGGGAGAAGGAGGGGAGGGGAGGGGAGAAGGAGGGGAGGGGAGGGGAGGGGAGGAGAGAAGGAGGAGAGGGGAGGAGGGGAGGGGAGGGGAGGAGGAGGAGGAGGAGAGGGGAGGGAAGGGGAGGAGGAGGAGAGGAGGGGAGAGGAGGGGAGAGGAGGAGGAGGAGAGGGGAGGGAAGGGGAGGAGGAGAGGGGAGGGAAGGGGAGGAGGAGGAGAGGGGAGGAGAAGAGGAGGAGGAGAGGGGAGGGAAGGGAAGGGGAGGAGGAGGGGAGGGGAGGAGAGGAGAGGAGAGGAGGGGAGAGGAGGAGGAGGAGAGGGGAGGGAAGGGGAGGAGAGGGGAGGAGAGGAGGAGGAGGAGGAGAGGGGAGGAGAGGAGGAGGAGGAAGAGGAGAGGGGAGGGAAGGGGAGGAGGAGGAGGAGGAGAGGGGAGGAGAGGAGGAGGAGGAGAGGGGAGGAGAGGAGGAGGAGGAGAGGGGAGGAGAGGAGGAGGAGGAGAGGGGAGGAGAGGAGGAGGAGGAGAGGGGAGGAGAGGAGGAGGAGGAGAGGGGAGGAGAGGAGGAGGAGGAGAGGGGAGGAGAGGAGGAGGAGGAGAGGGGAGGAGAGGAGGAGGAGGGGAGGGGAGGAGAGGAGGAGGAGGGGAGGGGAGGAGAGGAGGAGGAGGAGAGGGGAGGAGAGGAGGAGGAGGAGAGGGGAGGAGAGGGGAGGAGAGGAGGAGGAGGAGAGGGGAGGAGAGGAGGAGGAGGAGAGGAGGAGGAGAGGGGAGGAGAGGAGGAGGAGGAGAGGGGAGGAGAGGAGGAGGAGGGGAGGGGAGGAGAGGAGGAGGAGGAGAGGGGAGGAGAGGAGGAGGGGGGAGGGGGAGGGAAGGGGAGGAGGAGGAGAGGAGGAGGAAGAGGAGAGGAGGAGGGGGAGGGGGGAGGGGGAGGGGAGGGGGAGGGGAGGGGAGGGGGAGGGGAGGGGAGAGCAGGTAGAGCACAGAGCACTTCTAGGTCAGTCACACTATCCCGTACGATGCTACAGCTGTGGACACAGGACAGTAAGCATCTGTGCAAACCACAGAACGTGCAGCACTGAGAGTGGACCAACATCACCTATGCACTCGAGTCATTGTAACCAGTCCCCACACCAGCGCAAGCTGCTGACAACAGGGGGACGTACAGGGACTCTCTGTACTGACTGTTTGACTTTTCCGTAAACCTCAAACTGGCTCTGCGCCGCGCCCCGCCCCGGGGTGTCACTCCTGTGGACACGGTCCCGGCCCCCACCTGTGCCGCCCCACTTTCCTTCCTTAATGTACTTCACCTTGTTCTCTCTTGTGTGCCCTCACAAGCCTCCTGTACTCCCTTCTCGACACTGGTGGGACATAAATAAGAAAAAATCCTGAAATAATTGGATACTGTCTTTGAGCTCTCACCGGAAAACAAGTCTGTCTTTTATTTTTATTAGGAACTGTACCCAGCAAACCAAAGGCCCTCAAATGCATTCGCTGAGCTCTCCAGGCTGCCTTCATTTGCATCGGGTGATTTGTGTGTCTCTCACGGAGGTTTACGAGGTCCCGGAATTGCGTTCTCTCTGGTGGCCCCGGGCTCGCAGGCGCCATCATTCCTGGGGAATTACATGTCGTGATTCATCGGGGCGGAGGTGAGACAGCTCGGTGCGGACCACCAGTCACTGCAGACGTCAAACGAGCCCCTCCGATCTTCGAGACAACGCTCTGTGGGGCACTCCGTGTACCGGGACCCAGAGCGTCCTCGAAACCTCCTAATTGGGCCGTGTGGGAGCCGGGAGGGGCTCCCGGGGGAGCCCCACTTGCAACCAAGCCAGGGCGGAGCCACGGGGCCACCCAGAGAAGCCCCAGCCCGGCCAGCAGCGAGCACCACTGCCCTGGAAACCGGCTCGGGAATCGGATCTCATACGTGAAGTCCAGACACATCCTCAGCGCGTCACACAGTCTGGCTCAGTAAAGGAAAATTCTCTTTTTCATTTCCCATCAAGATGTTTAAAGAGTTGAAAGGCATTTCTAGCTTATTAACCAAACCTCGTTTGCTGTGCCTGGGGCTTCTCTCAAGTTTGGAACCAACGGCGTGGGAATAAAAGCCACTAGACTAGGTTACACTCGGATTGTCAATTTTCCTTCCTTTTTGGGGTTTGGAAGCACCACTTGTTGAGAAGATCCCCAAGACCCTGGTGGGAGAAGCCTCTTTTCAATACCAGTTTCATCACTGTCACTTAATGCAATTCACATGTGGAACAGGTAGCAGATGGCTGCATCAACAGCGTGGGCAGTTTGGTTTTAATTGACAATTCATTCCACTGGCATTTGATGATCTTTTGTGCACGGCTCAGTCTAGAGGGCTGCTTCCCCCTGCCTGGCCCCACTTGCAGCCCCGACACGGGGACTTGGAACCAGGGTTGCAGCATCATGGCATTTCCTGAGCTTAGGAAAGAGGCTGCTTTCAATTCTAAGCACAAGGAATGAAGAAGTCTGGTTTTCAGCCAAATTCTGCTGCCTGCTGGTGAGCTTTGAAAAAGTTACCAAATTCAGCGTGGAGCCACTAAAGCACGGATGGGAACATGCTCAGGCTGCCAAGGCCACTGAGAGGAAAGCGCTGTGTCTGGAAGAACAGGGACAGGGGGCACGCTCCTCCCCCGTCCTGGGACTGTCCCAGGCCTCAGAGGCAGCTCAACCCTGGATCAGGACCTGGACTTGCCCCCACCCAAGTCAGGGCCACGGCCACGGCCAGCCAGGCACAGGCGTGGGAGCAGAACCCTGACCCCAGCCCCTTCCTTTTCAGCCAGGGGATGAAAGCAGGGACCCCAAAGGGCCAGGGACCCCAGGCTCTCTCTCCCCCTTCCCTGGGGACTTGGCAACTGTCCTAGTGTCGGCTGCCGTAACAAAATACCAGAGAGGCTGGGTGCCTCATAAACGACAGAGTATCTCACAGTTCTGGACGTTGGAAGTGCAAGATCGAGGCCCTGGCAGAGTTGACATCTGGTGAGGGCTGCTAGATGGTGCCTTCTGGATGTGTCCTCACGTGGTGAAAGGGGCAAGGGATCCCTCTGGGGCCCCTTTATAAGGGCATGAATCCCACCTGGGAGCCTAATCGCCTCCCAAAGGCCTCCGATTTCAGAACTTTCTGCATTAATTATACCCTTTCCCCTTTTTTGCTTGCTGTAAATACATATACATATATAGAAAGAGAGAGAGGCACCTAGAAAACCCCACTGTGCTTGATCACTGTTATTTATATCTGTGCAAAATCCTGCTCACAGATGTTCATGGCAGCTTTATCCGCGATTGCCAAAGTTTGGAAGCGACAAGATGTCCTTCAGGGGGTGACTGGATAAACAAACTGTGGCACAACCAGACAACGGAATATCACTCAGTGCTAAAAGGAAATGAGCTACCGAGCCGTGAGAAGGCAGGGAGAAACTTACACGCATATTACTCAGGGCCAGTCTGAAAAGGCTGCAGACTGTGAGAGTCCCACCACAGGACATTCCGGAAAAGATGAAACTATGGAGACAGTAAGAAGATCAGCGGTTGCCAGGGGTTAGGGAGGAAGGAGGGAGCCCGGGGGGTTGTAGGGCAGTGGAATCATTCGGTATGACGCTACAATGGGTACGTAATGTTACGCATCTGTCCAAACCCAGAGCACGTGTAACGCCAGCTGTGAACTCTGATGTAAACTATGGGCTTCTGTTCATAACAACGGATCAGTATTGGCTCATCAAGTGTAACAAATGCCACACACCAATGCAAGATGTTCATAATGAGGGAAACAGTGTGTGGTGGGGGGTTAATACAGCAGCTCCCCGACTTCTACTTAATTTCCCATAAACCTAAAACTGCTCTAAAAGATAGCTCAGCAAGATAAATCCCACTAATTTCAAAAAAAGGGAGGGGGAAGAAAGTTCTGCTTTTTCGAGGAATTTCACTCACTGCGAGAAGAAAACCCGATGTAGAAAACTATCGTGTGAGAACTGATTGAATCACTGTGCTTTAAATTCTAAAACTGAAAATAACTATTTCTGTCAAGACCCCAAAGCAAAAGAAAACCCCAAACCACAAAGCTTGATCGCTGTGAACTCCTGGGTGGGACAGGGAACAGTCTTGCAGGGAAGAAGCCACCTGCCCCACTGCCTCCTGCTCTCAACCCCAACCCGACGGGGTCCTGTCCCTGGCCGGGTCCCGCCGGCCACCCTTGCTGGAGACCGGAGAACACCTGCACCTGCTTCTGTGCTCTGTCCGCAGCCGCGCCCCGCTCTGGTGAGAAGGGGTTTCTGCTCCTCCTCGGGGTTCGGTCTTTTGCACGAGTAACGAGCGCAGAGGCTGGGTTCTGGGGCAAGTGTCAGGGGTCCTCTCCCGCCTTTGTCTGTAGTTCCCACCGCTCCACGCCTGCTCCCGGCAATCGAGGCTCTTGCACTTGGGTACCAACTCAATCCAGGATTACCCTGAAGGCAGCTTTAACTCCAGGCCATGTCCCTGTTTCACAGCTCAGGGGCAAGTCAGTGTGCTTTTGGAAGCAAAGTTAGGGTCTGTTCTGGAATAACAGTCCTTCCAAAACCTTAATGTCTGAAGACAGCAACAGCCTGGCAGAGGGGGCTGGGGGAGGACTGGCGCACAATGGGAAAGCACCAACCCGAGGGGTCACGCCAGGAGGAACAGAGCAGCTCAGAGTGCACCCCACAGACCAGGACTCGGGCAGAGGAACAGCCGACACTGCTCGGGCCCAGGACCTCCGGAATCCACCGGAAATAGGCACGGACAAGGCCAAGATAGAGACGCACGCAGCTCTCCCCAGGCCGGGGGGAGCCAAGGCCCCAGGCTGGCCCGGGACAGAAGCCAGGTCCGAACGAAAGCCACCTGTGAATGCACTGAAGGCTCAAGTTCACACTCAGGAATCCGAGGGTCCCTCATGTTTACAGCCCAGGCACCAGGAAGCTTTGACTCCTCAGATGAGAGAGAAAGAGCTCCCGCCCTCGGAGTGGGCGCCGGCACGGGGGACCTTGCGGAAGAGAAGCCGCCTGCATCAACACAGCAGGGACGTGTCCACGTCAGGGAAGGACTGGGCCCTCATGAGCCTTCTGCCGACCTGCACCCCACTTACAGTGAGCCTCCCTCCCCACCCCGGGGCTCAGACCTCTCTGCTTCTTAGCTCAGCTCGACTCACGCCCTTCCCTGCTGCCCCGCGGCCAGCGGTCACCCAGCCACGGAATATCGAACTCTGCCGCTGTCCCCTTGCCCCAAACTGCCGTGCAGGCCTGGGGGCTCCACCACCCTGCCAGCTACACGCCCCACTCCACACCCCTCCCTCTTCATCTGCCAAGCGTGCCCACCCTCACCCCCTGCTCCGCACCACCTGACCCCCCGGACCCCCGGCAACACCCGGCTTTGTGCACATCACTGCTCAGCGCACGCACTCGGGGTGTTTCCTGTCCTCGCGTTGTGTCCACGCTGGGCCCGTGCCTGCTCACATGGAGTCAGGCTCTTCCTCTCCACCCCCACCTCTACCCCTCCCCCAGGCACACCGTCCACCCCGCCTTGGAGCCTGCGGTTCCACCTCCTGACACCTCAGGCATTGCAGCGGCCACCAGCAAGCCCGTGCCCTGCTCTCGTGTTGCTCACTGCCAAACCTGAGTGACACAGACAATCGCCAAGAGGCGATGCCAGCCCCCCAACCAGTGCTCAGCTAGGGGTGTGCAGACGGAATCCATGCCCAGGGGGGTCCCGCCCCAGCGTGAGGGGTCCCATGGGCCTCCCACCAATGATAAGAAAGTTCCATTCTTCAGTTGACAAATACGCTTGCGGTGTGCGTAATAATTTTGAGGGATGACGCCTGTCTGTGACGAGGGCACCAAACCCCGAGGGAGGCAGGAGCAGGGCCGACACAGACCAGGAGGAGGAGGGTGGTGGTCCCCACTCCCCAGTCCAAGAGGGACGTCCCCTGCCCAGAGTCACGCCCCTGGCGGGACGGACAGCCTGGGTTGCTGCACAGGCTCGCTCACCTGAGGGCTGAGCTCCCCACGGGTCCTCACCTGGGCCTGCCCACGCCAGCTGCCGTCCCACCGGCAGGGGCTGTCACCGGGGGCAACTGTGCCCCTCCAAGGGGACACCGGGCAACGTCTGAGACACTGTCGTCACAACAGGGTGCTGCTACCGTCATCGAGTGAGTGAGGCTGGGGACACTGCTGGAGCCCTGTGCAGACGCAGACGGCCCCACGGCACAGAGCCAGGCAGAGCCGGGCGACAGCGCCGGGGCTGAGAGCCCTCACGCCACAGAGCCGCCAAGACCCCGTGCGTTTCCGACACACGCTGAAGGGCTCACGCGCATGGCGCTCGGCTTCCAGCAGGGGGCGTGAGATGTTTGCGTGTCTGCACCTGCCTGCGAGGGCGCCCGCCCGGCCCAGACACCTGGCCCTGGCGTTGACAAACAGGCGTCTCCCAAAACAGAAGCTCTGTGAGGTCAGTGTGCACGCTCGGGGCTGGCACGTCACAGCACGACGTGTCATCTGACACATCAAATGACAGCCCATGTCGTTCGTTCGTTCCTTCGTTCGTTCGTTCGTTCGTTCATTCATTCATTCATTCATTCATTCATTCGCTCTCTCACTCAACAGTCACGCACCGCAGACCTGCCACACGCCGGGCCCTGTGCTGGGTGATGGGGACACCGCGTGAGCAGACGGGGTGAGCCCCTCTGGCTGAGAAGTCACACGGGAGGAGAACACACTTCTAAAACCCAAACAAAGCTCACGTGTACCCCGAGGAACAGAGTGACTTTCCCACACTCTAGCAAAGCTCAGTGAAGTCCCGTCTAACGGGTACCGACCTCCCGTCTCCGGGTCGTGGAAATTGGGGTCCAGGCCTCGGTCCAGCATCTTGACGATTTTCTCCACCAGGCGGTGCTGAATATGGTCCATGTATTTTCTCAGATTGGTCTAAAATGAAAAATAATAAAACAGAAAGGTCTCCATGAGACACGTGTTTACAAGATCCCTGCTGGGGTGACCTCTGGCCTCTCCCACGGAGGAAGAGCCTCCCCCGGCCGGGCCCTGCGCCCACCCTGCGGCTGGCCGGGCAGCGGCTGTGTCTGGAGGCCCAGGGCTGAGCAGGGAGTCCCGCACCTGGCAAACACCATCAGCCTGTCCCGGACAAGTGTTTTAAAAACCCTTCACTATTCAGCCTCTGGGACAGTGAGAAACACATTTCTGTCGTTTGTAAGCCACCCAAAGGCATTTTTTAGAGCAGCCTAAATGGACAAAGATACCTTGCTAAGAGCTACAGATGTTCCTTCAATTTTGAAAAGATGAGCTGGGCCGCCCAGAGCACCCTAAAGAGCTGGGGTCTCCAGGGGGCACCCTAGACCCTCTGCCTCCACCCCTAATGTCTAAGGGGGCAGCTGTGATGGGAGCCACCAGGGCAGCCGCTCACTCGGGTTAACCCACTTTTTGGCGAGCCCTGCGGCAGCACGGGCAGAAACAGCGATGCCTGCTCACCCAGTGGTTCGAGGTTCAGGGTGAAGGGAGGTGCTCCTCTCTTAGGAAATCCCAGAGGTCAGCAGCTCAACCTGGCCACCCGCCCAGGGCTGCAGGATCGGCACCCTCCACCCAAGCAGTCCAGGCGCCCGCGCTGGCCTCAGCCTCCGCCTCTGCTCCGAACACGCCCTGGTGCACCGAGGGGACCGATGGCGGTTTGCAACACGTGCGGCTCTCAGGCCCCTCGGCCTCCTGACTCAAGCTGGATTGCCACCTGATCATTTTATGTCCCTTCCGGAACCAGGACTGAACAAATGCCCCCAAAAGCAAGACCTGTGCTTGGTATCACCCAAAACCTTCACTGCTATCTGTGAATGGACACTTTTTAAAAAATTCACAAACACATTTTTATCTACACATCAGAGAATAATTTAGTTATAAAACAACCCAGAGGCCCAAACCCTGGCGGTCTAAGTACCGCTTTCCGGGCGGATCCCGGGCCGAGGCAGGGAACGCGCGAGAGGAGCCCGGAGCATCCTGTCACACCAGAAAGAGGTAGGTGCGTCGGGGCCCTGCCACAGGGCAGGGAGCAGGCGGAAGCTCGACCCCATGTGGACGTGAGCACAAAGACAGATAATGACAATGACACATTAGATCCCACAGCAAAAATCTTTGCATCGTCCAATGGAAATGGGGGGAGGGGAGAAAACAACCCCAGGAGCGGCCTGTGGCTGAGAAGGCCCTGGGAGCTCCAGCGCAGGTGTGCTCACCTGGGGAGCACCTGGCCCTCTGCACCTGAGTTCTGCAGGGCGCCTGGGCCGGGGGTGACAGCCTCCTCAGGAATTCCAGGTTCCTCCTCGGTGTGAACTAAGCGAGGGGTCTGCCCACACCCTTACTTGCTCAGCTGGCACAGCACCCCCGACAAAGAGCGGGGTGTCCGTGGCACAAATGTGGTGCTGGGGCTCAGCACGAGGCTGCACGCACGGGGACCCACACTGCCTTCCGCCGGGTGCCCAGCGCTCTGGGAGACACCCACTGCTTATACCTGCAGTCTTACTGGGGTAGTTTATGTCAAGAGCACTTTAATAAGGTTTGTGCTGATGCGACAACAGTGGAAAACTGTCACGGTGCTTGGCAGGCTCTGTCGTCTCTCCACTTTGCTCGGTGTCCAGATCCTGCCCTCATCAGAGCCGCTGCCCCGAACCTCTCCGGAGCACCCAGCGGGTTCACCAACCCCGTCCCGAACCCCTGTGGCTTCACTGAGCAGACCCGCTGTGGCCGGGTGGCAGAGGTGGCCCATGCACCTGTGCATCCCAGCCACGCCAGGCGCCCCGGCAAGGAAACGGACATTCCCTATTCCCTGCGTACCTTTGAATGGAGCTTGGCCAGTTGTTTCTCGTCGAGATTGGATTGCTTATACACCCGCTTCTTGTATCGAAACTGGCACGGAAACAGAGAAGAAAGAAAACAAACGAGTAAATACTTCGCAGGGCCGTTCGGAGGAAAAGTGGCCTCTCGCTCGGCTATTTCACCGACGGCAGGGAACTCCGCAGCAAACTCCTCGAGTTTTAAATAAACTACTTGTATTTGTACAGCGGAGCCTGCGACGTCCTAAGCATCGCTTCTGCCGAGATTCTGCAGGAATTCAGCTCAAGAGCCACAAAAACAAACACGAGCAATGGAAAGAGGAGCAGGAAGATCCGGGCGACCCACTCCCCTTCGGCTGCCGAGGGGATGACCGCTCCTTACATCCGTCCGCCCGGGCACAGCGTGTCCGACAAGCGAGGATGCTGCTTCCCCGGCCGCCACCGAAACACGCACTGGCATCCGGCCCCGGTCAAGCCCGCGCCTCCGCGCACGCCTGCAACCTCTGCCCGGCACCGCGGGGCGACCTTCATCCCCTCAAAGCAGCAGCGCCTCCTTTGAACTGGAGATCGCGCCGCGCCCACCGGGAAGCACGCGGGCCTCGGTGCAGCAGCTGCGAGCGAGATGAAAGCCACACCGTCAGCCCGCCGCGCAGGTCTCCGGCACCTTCCGCCTGACACCACCCGCCCTGTGCCCCTCCGTCCCCACACGTGCCGGAGACGCTGCGGAGGTCTGGGGAGGCCACCGGGGCTGGACCTTTCCAGACACACCTCGGTTTCCTTACCTGTCCACGGGTGGCCCAGAGGGTCGGATGCGAGCTGCCGGGCACAGAACTGTCCCTGGACGAGTGCCCGTTCATCCCTCCCTTGATGCCGTCACCCTCCGAGGTTACACATGAGCTCAGGGCGAGCAAAACCGCCCCCGGATAAAAGGACAGTGAGGGCAGTGAGCGGGTGAGCTAATCCCGAAACTGGAGCTCTAACCCCAGATAGCGTTTCCAAGGAGACGACCTTATTCTCCTCTCTCCTCCGTGCCAAACAAAACGGTAATTCAACAGGAGACAAAATTCTCTTTTTGCACAGACTGAAACTTGTTGTTTTTTTTTTTTTAAGTGTCAAAATAAATAAGTTGTGCAATCAGAAAGTTCTATGGGACCCAGGAGGCTGCACAGCGTTCTGGGATAAAGTGTGGTTGGAACGTCCATCTCCCTGGACAGAACCTGCGGGAGGAGCCCCAGGCCTGTCTTAGGATTTCCACCCTGGGTCTAGATTCAGGACAGCACGCCTCTGGTCCTGATTTCAGAAGCCACCAGGAGCGATGACAGGCACAGCCCCCGGCTCATGACCACCTGGCTAAACCTGAAAGGTCTCGAGGAATTCGACTGAACAACGGGCCCTTTTCGCAGTTCTAAGAGAAAAACTCGAGGGCCCCTAACACCTCCTGCAGGAGGGCAAGTGCCCAGGAGGAGTTTATTCCGGAACCTCGGACACTGAGGGACAGCTCACGGCTACAGAGGGAGAGACTCGGACCCACAAACGCTTCTCTTGCCGCATCTCCATGTTGCACATGTAGCCATTCGTATTTTACTGAAATCACTAGAGGCAAAGCACTCAGGTGGATGCCTGCCCCGATGTGGCCGTCCCAGGGCTGTCTTGGCCCTTTGAGGGAGATCACCTGGCAGGATGGTGGCCCGGGGAGATGAGTTAATGCAAAGATCAGCAATGATCTCACGAAAATGAATCGATCAGAGCAACACCCACACCCCACTGTGGGGCACTTGCCGGCGGCCGGGCTTGCCCAAGCACACTGCTCCAGAGAACCCGAGTCCCACAGCCACGCCGGGAAGTCACTACTAACATTCCTGATTTCATACCAGGAATCTGGGGCTCGGATAGGCTGGGAGGCTGGCACAAGGCTGTGTAGCTGCAGGTACTAGGGCCAGATTGGGAGCAGGGTTCTGAATTGGTGGTCTTCCCGTACAGTTTTACTGTTATGGAAGTGACCAGCCCCTGAAACGAACTGTGCTGATTTCCTGTTCCCGATCTGCCCCTCCCCACGGAATGTAAGTGCCAAGTGACCAGAATCTTAACTATCAAAGTAAAACTAGGCAAGGTGGATATGCCTGGCAAGTGTCTGGCACTCAGCAGGCCTTCAATGGCCAATTTCTTCCCAATGGATACCCATTTTACAGATAAGCAAACTGAGGTCAGAACAGCTGAATGATCTACTCTAAACCACACAACTTCCAGAGGGCACCCTGTGTTTTCCTCCACTGAAACCCCTCCTCCTCCTGGTCCAACACACGATCCACAATGGGGACCCCAATAACCTCAGCCTCGAAGTCATGATGGAACCTGGAAGTGTGCTGACAAGGTTTCACCTTAGTTCTGGGTTGGTGTCCATGACATCTTGGACTTCAGAGTAATCTCCAGCGGCCGAGTAGAGAGAACCCACTGTACCTGCTCCGTGCCCGCTGCGGGCTCACACGTGCTGCCTCTCGGCGTTTGGCTAAGCTGAAACGGGCACCAACGTGCCGTGCGGCAGCAGAAACAACCACTACGGCTACACTCCGTGTAACTGACACCATGTGCATGCTTTTGGGGGCCCTGCATGTAAACCTGGGGGCAGCAAGGCAGAGACAGGGGTGATGCCTTACGTAGAAACGTGGAAGGCCACCCCATGGGACAGATCAACCACTTCACAAGGGAAGCCCAAGACCCTGTGGTGGCAAAAGCAGCTCAACAGGCCACTGGGCATCTCGGGGCAAGAAGCAGAAAGGAGGCTGCAGGGCAGGGCCACCTGCTACCCGGGTGTGGGGAGGCTGGTCTTTACACCTGATTCCCGCAAAACCCTTGGAATCTCTCTGGTATGCTACTGAGATGGCTCCCAATTCCTAGGTAGCTTCAGGACGGGGGCTGGTGGCCAGAAAGACCAGGCCAAGGTTAGAGGGCTGGAACTTTTCGGCCTCACCCCTGACCTCCAGGGAGAGGAGAGAGGCTGGAGGCCCAGTCTGATCACGGATGACAGCCAAGGATTTGATCCACCCTGCCTATGGAAGGGGACTTCTACAAAAATCCCAAAGCAATAGGGTTTGGAGAGCTGAGTTGGCAAACACCTCCAACTCCCCGGGGTAATGACACCCTGCACTCGGGGCCCTGGCCCGTCTTCCTCTGCCGTGCGTGTGTGTCTGTCACGGTAAGCCAGCGTTAGGAGGTAAAGCGCCTCTCTGAGTTCTGGGAGCTGCTCCAGCAAAGGGACGGACCTGAGGAGGGGTGGCGGGAACTCCTGAGTTACAGGCAAGTTGGACAGGAGTGTGGGTGACCTGGGGACCCGGCACTGGCCACTGGCACCTGCGTGAGGGCCGTCTGTCCCGTGGGGCCGGGCCCTAACCTGCAGTGAGTGTCAGACCTGAATTAATCCCTTACACCCCGCTGGTGTCTGGAGGCTGGAAAGGTGGAGCTGGGAAGGACACGGTGCATCAGGTGTCAGGACAGGGGGAAACCCCTCGAGGCGGCAGAAGGGAGCCCCACACTCCCAGACCCACGGTTTGTTCGCACCAAGATTTCTCTCCAACAGATCCTTTGAATCTCTAGTAAGAAAGCAAATGCACAAACACTGCACGACAGCCTGAAATTCACAGCGAAATCAGGCGCAACCTCAAGACCCCAAACTCGTGTTTTCACCCGAGGCTAATTTCCCAGCCCAAACGGAGCCGGGAGCTCAGGTGAGGCCTCCCCCGCACCCCGCGCGCGGCTGTGACGCCGGGGACTGCGGTACCTCGAGGGACGGGACGCCCTGGCCCAGGGGCTGCGGGTACTCCCGCAGGAGCCGCTCCTCGTCCAGGAACTTGCCGTCCCGCCCGTTGCTCGCCGGCTGGAACAGCCCGTAGTTCAGGACGTCTCTCAGGCTCTGGCTCAGCGTGCACAGGACCCGCTGCTTGGCCACCCACACCGTGGCGTCCGGGTTGAAGCGAATGCATTTCTGCCGGGAGAACAGAGACGGACGGTGAGTGGCGCCGCCCCCACCCCGGCCCTTGTCGCCCACGCGGGACACGTGGTCAGAGACGCCAAAGCTGCGCCCACCATGGATCACCTCCTGGGCACTCGCGGTGTCTTCCTGGTGACCAGCACCCTCCTGTCGCCTGGGGCGGAGCTACCGCCTGCCCAACGCTCCTCAGACTTCAGCACCTGCTAAGGCGCAGGTGACCCAGGCCCTGCACCCCGCCAAACAGAGCGCCTGGCTCGCAGGTCTGGGTGGGGCCCGAGGACCTGCGTTCCCCACCAACTTCAGGTCGTGCTCTTGCTGCGGGTCCGGGGAACACGCTCTGAGAGCCGCAGCTCGGCACATCATACCGCGGCTTCCTTTTAACACCCGTCGCTCTCGGCCCCTCCCGCCACAGGGGGATGGATGCCTTGTCCCGTCACCCCGCCGACCGGACGGCCCCGCGCCACCCACGCTGCCTCGGAACAGGAGAGCTTCGGAAACACAGATGCCACCCTCCCGAAGGATAAGGAAAGGCGACTATGAAAAATCAAACCTCCAGAGCCAACCTTTGAAAAAGTTAAACGGTGGCGTGGGCAGGGCCTACGAACCAGTCACAGACGCGTCGAAAATATCACGGTGCCTCCGAGAGCCGGAAAGACCACAACGCGGCCGTGCGCCGGGAAAGGCAAAAGCCAGGCAGACCCGCTTCTGACCGCGGCTGCTAGTTTCTGTTGAGTTAAAATGACATTGCACCGGACAGCCATCAGCACGGGCGCGAGAATTAGCTTTATCCACGTGAAAGCGTTCAGGGAAAACAAGGCTTGACTGAAGACGAGGGTGAACCAGTTCTCTACCGGGGGGTGCTGCTGTCTGCGCCCACAGGCCCTGCCACCTCCCCGGCGGCCGGGCAGCTCCTCGCTGCCGGGAAGACGATCCTGCGGCTGCCAACAACGAGCACGGGCTCAGCGGGCAGCCAGGACCCCCACCCCTGCCCGGGAAACGCGGCGCCCGCACACGGCTGCCCCTGTGTGTCCCTCTCCAGTGTCAAGGGCTGGATTCAAGGGTGACTCTCAGGCTCCCACCAGGCCACACGGCTGGGTGGGGCCAGTTGTTCATTCTGGTAACTTGTAGTCACGTGGCCTCCCCCATGCTCAGCTGAGAAGTCTCTGGAAAGTCCTGGTACAACAAGCAAGCAACATCAGCCACGACCAGCCGGGGCCTCCCCTAACTCACCCGTTGTTCCCGTCTCACGGATCACCACCGGCCTCAGGGAGCAGCGGGCCCAGAATTGCCTGCGTGCCGCTTCGGGTGGTCGCAGAGACCGGCGTCCCCTGCCACTCAGCAGGCAGGCCAGAGGTGCCGCGCCCGTGCAGGACGGGGGCCAGCCCTGCCCCGCAAAGACCCGTTCTGCTCCAAAACATGCCAAGAGCAGCCTAACAACAAACTCCTGGAAGGAACAGGAGCTCAGAGGCCAGAAAGGCTTGGGTTTGCAACCCAATTGCACGAGCGGCCTTGTGATCCGGGGAAAACCCTCTGACCAGGCAGTCCTGTTCCCTGGATGAAAACCACGGCCGCCACTTAGCTCAAAGGGCCTCGGGGAGGCTCAGAAAGAATGCGACTGATACACGTTACGGGTTGAATCACGCACCCTACCTAAAAAGATGCTGAAGCCCCGATACCCCCGCTTTATACTGTGAATGTGATTTATTTGGAAAGAGGGTCTTGACAGATGTGATCAGGTTAAGGCGAGGTCACGCTGGAGCAGGGCGGACCCTAACGCAACGACCACGTCCTTACGTGGAGGGAGAACTCGGACGCAGCCAAACGCACACGGGGCGGCGGCGAGTGAAGGGGACGGCAGAGCTCGGAACGATGGATCCACACACGAGATCACCAGCAAACCCAGCCGCTGGGGGAGGGGCCTGGAACACGACCTCCCTGGAGGGCTCAGGGGAACCCGCCTGCTGACACCTGCATCTGGACTGCCAGCCTCCAGGCCGTGAGACAATAAGTACCTGCCACTTAAGCCCCCAGGCTGTGGTCCGCTGTGGTCGGCTGTGGTCAGCTGTGGCGACGAGGAACTCACACAGATGCAAAATCACGTGCTACCGACTGTGCCAGCAGAACAGCGCCAGCCCGTCTCTGAGACAGGAGCCTCCGCTGGCGGGCAGCCCCGGCTCCCAGGGGCGCCCTTCCTTTCACGCGTGATGGGTGCTGCCCACGTGTTCAGCGGCTCCAGGGAAGCCCAGGATGCGGGAAGACGCTGGACGAATGCGGCTTCCATTCCTCCCGTACCCACCGTCGAGGGTTCCGCTGCCCGTCAGGCAAGCACCGGCTCCAGGAACAGGCCCGGCGCAGCCCAGCTGATCAACGCGTGCTGATGAATGAATGACTTGGGAGCCACAAAGACAGCAGTGAGCAAACCAGCCCTAGCCCCTGTGTGTAGTGGTGAAAGACACGTACGTGACAGTCGCGTGACACAGAAAAGGCAAAAATAAATGCCACGGCAAGCTCCCTGGGGGGCTCAGAGCGAGGGGAGAGTGACGCCACCTGGTTAGGGTGTGCACCCCATAGACGGCTGCCCACGGGCACAAAGGGACGTGTGTGAGTTGGGGTGGCAATTCCAGGCTGAGGGCCCGGCAGGAGGAGAGGCAGGGAGGCAAAGATGGAACAGTGATGCGTGTGCCAGGCGGGGCGCCCAAGACAGTCCGTGCCTTAAGTGACCCTCTTCCCAGCTTTCCCATCGCGATGCTCGGTGAAGTTCGTGGGGAGGAGCGCTGCATCAACCCTGCCTCACTGCAGCCCTGCGAGATGGGCATCCCTACACGTGTTGTCAGAGATGCTCTGAAAGAGTGGGCAATGTGCTGGCGCCCAGACAGTACCGGGGGGATGCCAAGGACACCCTGGGGTGGCGAGTCCCAGCCCCCGCCAGCTCCTCTGAAGGCCTGCTTGACGAAACACCTCCCGCCTCCTCAAGCTCCTGTCTGTCCCGACAGAGAGGGTCCTGTGCCAGCACTGGCTGGGAAGACATGAAGATGATCAAGACCGGACCTTAATCCTTGAGGAGCTCAGTGTCTACTGGGACATGATGAAGATGATGATGATGATGGTGGTAATCGTGATCATGGCAGTAATGATGACGATGATGGTGGTGGTGATATTGACCACGATACAGTGATGGCTAACATTTATTAAATCGTAATATATCAGAAACTATGATAATTGTATTCACCTCCCCACCACAAACATAAGTATTGTTGTTATAATAATAATGATGATAATATTATTATTCCATCTTCCACGTGAGGAAGCTGAGCCTCAGGGCTCCAAGTCTCCCACGCCAAGGTCACACTTGAAGAATGCGGTGGAGGCTTGACTGACACCAGGGCGAGTGTGCTTGGCTCCCGGTCCTCCCTGTTTGGCACGACACGTTACATTCCTGCACGGCCAACCTCAGTGCAGGCAGAGCATACATGCCAGGAATGCCTCATTTGACGGTGGTTCACTTTATTGTGCTTCGTGGACACTACATTTTTTTACAAATGGAAGGTTTGTTGCAAACCTGCACAGGCAAGTCTGTTGGCACCACGTTTCCAACACCATGTGCTCACTTTGTCTCTGTGTCATGTTTTAGTAACTCTCATAATATGTCACACTTTTCATTATATCTGTTCTGGTCACCTGTGAGCAGCGATCTCTGATTGCTACCGCAATGGTTTTGGGGCACCAAGAACCAGGCCCATGTCAGACAGTGAATTTCACTGATAACTGGTGTGTGTCTGACGGCCCCACCGACCGGCCACTGTGCCCCCTCTGTCCCTCTTCTAGGTCCTCCCTATGCGACACAACAATACTGAAACTAGGCCCCCCAATAACTCTGCAGTGGCCTTAAAGTGCTCAAGTGAAAAGACGACGCACATGTCTCTCACTTGAAATCAAAAGCCAGAAACGATGAAGCGTAGTAAGGAAGGCACGTCGAAGGCTGAGACAGGGCAAAAGCTGGGCCTCTTCTGCTATAAAGCAGGGGTCCTCAAACTCTTTAAACAGGGGGCCAGTTCACTGTCCCTCGTACTGTTGGAGGGGCAGACTATAGTTTTAAAAAAAACGATGAACAAATTCCTATGCACACTGTACATATCATATTTTGAAGTAAAAAAACAAACGGGCAGAAACACCCGCACACGACCCACGGGCTGTATTTTGAAGACGCCTGCTATAAAGGGTTAGCCTGGCTGTGAATGCAAAGAAAAAGTTTCTGAAGGCAACTAAAGGTGCTACTCCAGTGAACACATGAATGATAAGAAAGTGAAATGCCCTTAACCCTGATGTGGAGAAAGTTTGAGTGGTCCGGACAGAAGACCAAACCAGCCACGACATTCCCTTAAGCCAAAGCCTCATCCAGAACCAGGCCCTGACCTTCTTCAATTCCATGAAGGCTGAGGGAGGTGAGGAAGCTGCAGAAGGGTCTGAAGCTGGCAGAGGTTGGTTCATGAGGTTTAAGGAGAGAAGCTGTCTCCAGAACATAGAAGTGCAAGGTGAAGCAGCAAGTGCTGATGGAGAAGCTGCAGCGAGTTATCCAGAAGATCCAGCTATCCAGATCACTGATGAAGGTGGCTACATGAAATAACAGCTTTCGAGGTAGACAGAACAGCCTTCTATCGGAAGAAGATGCCATCTAGGACTTTCATAGCTGGAGAGGAGAAGCCAACGCCTGGCTTCAAAGCTTCAAGGACAGGCCGACTCTCTTGCTAGGGGCTAATGCAGCTCATGAGTTTAAGTTGAAGCCAATGCCTATTTATTATTATCAGAATCCTGGGGCTGTTAAGAATTACGCTAAATCTACTCTGCCTGTGCTCTGTAAATGCAGCAGCCAAGCCTGGATGACAGCAAGTCTGTTTACAGCAGGGTTTACTGGATATTTTAAGCCCACTGTTGAGACCTACTGCTCAGAGGAGTCCTTTCAAAATATTATTGTTCACTGACAATGTACCCAAGAGCTCTCACGGAGACAAACAAGGAGACTGATGTTTTCACGCCCACTAGCTAACACAGCATTCGCTCTGCAGCCCACAAATCAAGCAGTCATTTCGACTTTCAAGTCTTATTATCTAATAAACACATTTCATAAGGCTCCAGCTGCTATAGACAGTGATTCCCCTAATGGATCTGGGCAAAGGCAATTGAAAACCTTCTGGAAAGAATTCACCATTCTACATGCTATTAAGCACATTTGTGAAGCATGGGAGGTGGTCAAAACACCAACTTTAACAGGAGTTTGGAAGAAGCTGATTGATTCCAACCCTCCTGGATAATTTTGAAGGGTTTGAGACTTCAGCGGAGGAAGTCACTGCAGATGTGGCAAAAATAGCAAAAGAACTGGAGTTAGAAGCGGAGCCGGAATTTGTGGCTGAACTGCTGCGATCTCATGATCAAACGTGAGCGGATGAGGAGCTGCTCCTTATGAATGAGCAAAGAAAGTGGTTTCCTGAGATGGAAGCTACTCCTGGTGAAGACGCCATGAATACTGTTGAATGACGAGGACGGATTCAGAATGCCACATAAACAGCTGACAAAGCAGCAGCAGCAGCAGCATTTGAGGGGACAGACTCCAGTTTTGAAAGCGGCTCTGCTGTGGGTAAAACGCTACCAAACTACTCCGGGCGCCACGGAGACATCTCATGAAAGGAAGAGTCAGTCGCTGCAGCAAAGTTCACTGTTGTCATATTTTAAGAAATTGCCACAGCCTCCCAGCCTTCAGCAAGTGCCACCCTGCTCACTCATGCCACAAACGTCAGGACTTTCTGAAGGTTCAGCTGATCGTCAGCATTTTTAGCAATATTTTTTTTGATTTAAAATACATACACTGTTTTTTAGACATGATGCTACTGCACACATAACAGTACAGTGTAGCATCTTTTATATGCGCTGGGAAAACAGAAGATTCGTGTGCGGCTTTATTGGGGTATTTGCTTTATGGTGGTGGTCTGGAACCAAACCCGCAAGGTCTCCGCCGTGGGCCTGCATGTGACAGTCCCTGAGAAAACGGAAGAGGCTATTTCAGGTCATTCTGCATCAGGATGAATACCGCCGTGTCAGAGTTTCCCGTTGCTAGTAAATTCGCCTGTGCTGAACATTTACACGTAAAGGGGACATCGTTTAATCCCCATAACCAGAAACAAAATTTAGGAGAGTAAAATTTTTTTTCCCAAAGAAGTAAAGTCTAGCCTCTAAAGAGCCAGTAGCATTTAAAAATAAAAACAAGTAACGCAGCACAAGCTGCACCTGGAGCAGTGCTGCAGACATTAAACGTGGCTGCATCTCCCCGGGGAAAAATGCAGGGAAGGGCTGAGAAAAAGCAGTGTCCCTTCATCTAAGAACCGGGCTTCAGCAAGTCCGTCCGAAAGGAAACCCTCAGAAGAATGAAAAAGCACTCTGAACAAAGATTCTCACCCTGGGACAAAGAACCCCCTGGAACAAGCTCCCACGCCCGGCCGTGGTGGGACGGCCACTCTAACCGGGGCGGTTCAGCACAAAGGGACCTGCTGACCGTCAACCCTGAACACAGACCTGGGCCTCAAGGGGACCTGGACCCAGCTACCAAGGGAGTCACTCCAGGGGTGACCGTCTGCTGATGACGCCAAGGATAACAACTCACCTGGGGGCCTCCATGGTTCCAGGTCCCAGCCCCAGTGGCAGAGCCCACCCGCTACTGGAGCCCACCCGCTCCCGTCCACAGTCCGGGTCCCAGCCCCAGTGGCAGAGCCCACCCGCTCCTGTCCACAGTCGGGGTCCCAGCCCCAGTGGCAGAGCCCACCCGCTCCTGTCCACAGTCGGGGTCCCAGCCCCAGTGGCAGAGCCCACCCGCTCCTGTCCACAGTCGGGGTCCCAGCCCCAGTGGCAGAGCCCACCCGCTCCTGTCCACAGTCCGGGTCCCAGCACCAGTGGCAGAGCCCACCCGCTACTGGAGCCCACCCGCTCCCGTCCACAGTCGGGGTCCCAGCCCCAGTGGCAGAGCCCACCCGCTCCTGTCCACAGTCCGGGTCCCAGCCCCAGTGGCAGAGCCTACCCGCTCCTATCCACAGTCGGGGTCCCAACACCAGTGGCAGAGCCCACCCGCTCCTGTCCACAGTCGGGGTCCCAGCCCCAGTGGCAGAGCCCACCCGCTCCTGTCCACAGTCCGGGTCCCAGCCCCAGTGGCAGAGCCCACCCGCTCCTGTCCACAGTCGGGGTCCCAGCCCCAGTGGCAGAGCCCACCCGCTCCCGTCCACAGTCGGGGTCCCAGCACCAGTGGCAGAGCCCACCCGCTCCTGTCCACAGTCGGGGTCCCAGCCCCAGTGGCAGAGCCCACCCGCTCCTGTCCACAGTCGGGGTCCCAGCCCCAGTGGCAGAGCCCACCCGCTCCTGTCCACAGTCGGGGTCCCAGCACCAGTGGCAGAGCCCACCCGCTCCTGTCCACAGTCGGGGTCCCAGCCCCAGTGCCAGAGCCCACCCGCTCCTGTCCACAGTCCGGGTCCCAGCACCAGTGGCAGAGCCCACCCGCTCCTGTCCACAGTCTGGACCCCAGTCCCTTCCCAATCCCGTCACTCCTCTGCCGCAGGCTCAGCACCTGCCCCGCCCCAGGGACACAGGGAAGAGCTTACCGTGGTCTGGCCCTGTCTCCTCCTCAGGACATGTCCTGTCTGCCAAGGTCCCCTCCCTGCCCCAAACACACACACACACATACACACATACATGCTCACACACATATATACATACACACATACACACACACACATAAACACACACATACACATTTACAAACAGAAGCACACACATACACACGTGAAAAGAAACACGTACACAGAGACCCACATACACAAATACACACATAAACATACACACACAGAGAAACATATACACACAGAAACCGACACACAAACATATAACCAAATAAAAACACATACACAGCACACAAAAAGTAACACCTACACACACATAAGCACACAGAGGAACACACAGAAACATAAACACACACACACAGCCACACACACACGCAAACACACGTGTCCTAGTTACAGCAAACCGCTCACTGGTGATGCTCTGGCAACGCCAGGCCGTGCGTGACCTCGTGCGCCACCTCCGCTCTCCGCTCCACCCATTCCCTTTTCCACCTGCAGCTACACTCTCGCTTTCCCCGCGGGGCCAGTTGTCTCAGTGACATCTCTCTGGCCCCTGCCAGGCTGGGCTGCCACCGGCACCCTCGCTGGAACCCAGGGAGCTCGTCCGACTGCCCAGGGCCCACGGCCAGCTGGCCCGCTGCCCCTGCCCCGTCCAGTCTGCGAGGCGCAGCCTCCCCACCTGCCTTTCCTGTCTCCTGGGAGCACCGTACTGTGTGTTTTGCATCAGAACATCCTCGCTTTCTACTGAAAGAAGGAGGCAGTGACTGTCACTTGTCCACCTCCTGGTGCGGCACGTCCAACACCGCCATGTCCAGATCCACCTGGAACCTCTGGCGTATCTGGGCAAACCTGGGTGGCTCCAGACACAGGAAACCTGCAGGTGGATGTGGTGACATCTCCAAGACCCAAACTGGGTAGCTTCTCGCTATCCCTGCACAGGGAGCGGGCATGTCCTAAGACCGGGGGTGGCTCGACGGGAGAGGGCTGGCGTGGTCGGCACTGCAGAGCCAACGGTGGGAGAATGGATTTTCGGCCAACACCAGCCTCAAGATAATGACATGCAGCAAGGAACCGTCTCACGGGTGCTTCCGGCAGCTTCAGCTCCCTGCAAGTTCCCTCTGCACCCCAGAGGCCCTCGGCCACAAACGGGAGGGGCGCTTAGCGCAGGTAAACCTTCCACATCTTTCCCCAAGGCGTGCCTTCTCCCAGCCCTCCTCCTCCCCACAATCTGTCTCTGCCCACTGCCACGTTCTACTGAGTAGCGCTCCTTCCTACCCCACACCGAGCTGCCGAGGACAAGCGTTTACGTCTTTCTCTCTGTAGAACCATAACCGATGCTTATAAGTGTTGATGGAATTGAACACGCTGGCCAAAACTCCAGAAATGGAACACTGCTGGGCGGTATGGAACACTGCCGGGCGGTATGGAACACTGCCGGGCGGTACAATCCAACAAGGAAGGAAGGTGTGGACTTGATAACGAGAAAACGATGGGTATGACAAAGGCCACCACTTGCTGAGGACGTGCTTTGCACCGACCACACTGTGCACACGTCATCTCATTTCGTTACAGCAACGACCCTGAGGGGGGACACTCCACCACCAAAGCCTGCAGAGCTGTAAGCCACAGAGCTAGGGTTGGCCACGTCATGAAATCCTGGCCCTCCGGGGAATAAGGTTCATGGTTAAGCTCCAATGAAAAATGAAGGGGCGGGGTGGGGGGAAAGTGCTCACACACTTGGTGAATGTGAGTCATGGGTATTGTGCGAGATGTCAAGGTAAAAACAGCAGACACCCGGACAGCGGGCAGGAGGCTGGCATCGAGGACAGGCAGAGGCAGCTGCCGGGCCCGGGTCTGCCCCGTGAGAAGAGTGCATGAGCGAGCCCGGCTGCCCTACAGCTACCAGCAGGCACTTACCACCCCTGATCCTGGAGGCTGGAGTCTAAGCTCAAGTGTCCCAGGTGGGGTCCTTCTGAGGCCTCTCCCCTTGGCCTGCAGACGGCCGCCTCCTCCATGTCCTCACGTGGTCATCCCTCCGTGCTGGTCCATGTCCTGACCTCCTCTCTTATAAGCACACCCGTCGGACTGGCCTGGGGCCCACCCTAGTGACCTCGCTTTCCCGTGACTGCCTCTGTGAGGACCCCAGCTTCGCATAAAGGCTCACTCTGAGGCCCTGGGGGTAGGGCTTCTTCATAGGAGTGGGGGAGGGGAGAGCATGCACTTAGCCCACAACCCTACGTGACCACCGAGGGCCACATGCCCCAGCAGGACACACCTGTGCCGATGACAAACTCACACGGACGATGGTGGCTCACAGAACCTACGCTGGCAAGTGCTGCCCTCGGGGCAGCAGGGGCTTCTCGCCGAGGCTGCCTGACCCCAGCAGGGCGGCAGAGAAGTCACCTGAGAGACCAGAGACCAGACCGAGTCGCTTGCCAAACCTGTTCTGACACTTCTGCTGTGAGTTGTCATGAGGGTGCAAGAGAGTCTAGACGAAGCTGTAAGGAATGTAAGTGTCGCGCTATGTAAAACAGGGACTGCCACGGCCACGGCGGGTTAGCTGAAGGCCATAAAGGACCATCGACAGCACAGGCCAGGATCACTGGGGCGTCCTCAGGCCCCCGCCCCCACTGCATCCGTGATCCCTGCTCCTCAGGGGCGACTCACACCCACCTCGCTCTCGACTCTACCCATGGAGCCCTGCAAAAGCCACACGATGGGGCAGGGGGCACTGAGCACTTGGGAGGAATGGCCCCGAGGGGACCCTCCCCGTCCAGGACCCGGAGCTGGAAACACAAGGAGAATAAAGACCCCAGCTTCGCGGAGGCCCACAGCAGCGCTCAGTAAGGACTCGGGAAACCCTGAAAGCAATCCGAGCTCTGAGCAGGTCGTTTGTTACCAAGACGTGCACTCCGCGTTCAAACCCTCCACTGCGGCTACGGTTTGTGTCTCCACCAGCTTCTCCACGATGCATTTTTAAGGACCCATAATAAACACGAGCTTAGCAGGAGCCACTAAAGGCGCATTTAAGAGTCTTCTGGCCTTTCGTAGCTGTTCATCGGCGATCTGCGTATTTGCACCCTTCTGAAAAATAGCCCACACCAAGGTCAGCCTAAACTGTAGTTGGGTTTTTTCCAAATGCAATTGTCCAAGTGGAATAATGCTCCTCGCTGTGGACACAGACCCATCAGACTAGCACTCATCGTGGCAAACACCGAAACGCATGAATCTTAAAGCCAGGGGTTTAGGGGTGACGGGAAATGCCGGGTGACCTTGATCGAGGACAGCCTGACCGGAGGATGCTGAGGTCCCAGAGTCGAGCTCGTACTTCTGCTTGTGTAAATACTAATAAAGGATAACACAGACGTGGAATCGTTTTTCCAATTAGAACATTTTGCAAACAGCAGCCGCGGGTGTCGAGGCGCAGCGGGAGACAGGCCGTATCTCCTGGCGATTTTTATGTGGCTGCGTTGTCGTGGTCTCTGCTATCGTCAAGGTGACACTGAACCGAAAGACACAGCTTGGGTTCTGCCAGCGACCCGTGCTCGCCTCAGAGGACAGTTAATTTTCCTATTTTAATAGTGCCGACTGCAGACAGAGCCATCACAGAGCAGAGGATCAGGCGCCGGCCGGAGAAGTCAGTTCAGAAGCAATAAACTGAAGCAGAGTGACAGACAGGCGTGGGGCCGGGGAGCAATCAAATAACTGTGACTGCAAACACAAAGCGCTTACTGTGCGCGTGCGGCCCGGCCGGCTCAGTACGCGCATCAAACGCAGCCTCTTCCCAGGCCATTCTCGGTGCGGTAGGTATCGGCACCCCGGGCACAGAGAGGGACACTCCAAAGACTTCAGAATGGTTGCAGAGCCATAGAGCTGAGATTATGGGGGCCCCAAAGGCCGAGCTGGGGAGTCTCAGCTCCATCTGGGATCTTTCTTCTCTCCAGGCTCTGTGTTTCCAGCTCTGGGCCCTGGATGGGGGGGGGGGGGGGAGGGGGGGGCCCTCCCAGACAGAGCCACGGATCAGGAAGATTAACCCAGCAGGAAGGAGGTCACGAAGTGGATCAGAGATGATGCAGCCCTGTGTCCACCCACAAATGAGGGCACGCGGGCAGGGGTCCGAGCTGGGGGAAGCTGAGTCAGAGAGAGGCGGAGGAGCCGTGGACACCCAATTGCAGAGCAGAGGTGTGGGGAGTAGTTGAGGCAGGCCCGAGAGGAGATCAGCTGTTTTTTTTATGTGGAGCTAAGTCTCTAAGATTCAGGTCGCCATAGACGAAAAGGAAATTGATACGAAATAGAATAAAAGAATACACAGAGACTAAGATATAGTTTACAGTTTTATATAAAAAGATCAGATATAACAGCAGGGTTACTCAGGAGACTGGACATATCTCTATGAATGTTCAGCAATATGGTTAGATTTATATAGGTTTGTATAATCACAGACATCACTTATCAGTTGTCAGGGTAACATATTTGTATATCATGGAATGCAGTTGTTATGGGATACAGGTAGTGGGTCGGGGTCAAAAGTCCTCTCAAGGGGCTTCTAATCTATCTAGGTGAACAAACAGGTACAAAGTCTTTCAGAGGCTAACTTTTAAGTTATAAGAGGTAGTTGTCAATTAACAAAGGTATAACAAAAGAGGCATAGTGACTCTATATTTCTTTGATTTAGTTATGGTGGACTTAAAGGTAGACACTTAGGAGAGAACAGGAAATCCATCTCTATAAAACAGGTTGTTTATAACCACCGGGGTGCATCTCTGGGCAAAGGGCACTCATTGTCTCCGGTTCCCATCCTGTGGGCCATATTTGCCTTGTCTTGTCTTTCGAGACACAGGGAAGCTCACTCACAGATTTTGAGATACTGGGAAGCCTTCCTGGAAAACATCCCCACTGGAGATTTGAGAGCTCTCCCATGATAGCAGCCTCTAATAAGTGAACCACTGAGACCACACATTCCTTCAGGGCAAAACCCTGCAAACTCCTGTTTCTGGCTTTAATACAGCAATACTGGGTTATACAATAAAATAATGATCTTATGAGCTATATCTTGTTAATTCCTCAACCATATTTTCCCAACAGAAAGGCGCTGGGAAAAAGCCTCGCCCTCGGATTTAGCGCAGGAAATTAAATCTTGACGAGTCAGGGCCCTGGGAGTGCCACCTTCTGGGTGACCCTCATCAGCCAGGGACACCAGCGCAGGACACGGCTGCTCCCGGGCAGCACGGCCCCTGACCCGGAGCCGCCTCCCCGCCACGCGGGGTTTACAGAGCAATCCCACAGGGTACGCAGTAACTCCAGAGCAAAGCCACCTTCCCCGGACGTCATTTTCTCAGAGATTTAAGTAGCATTAACTCTAAGCCCAAACAGACGAGCGCACCGAGGCAGAAATCTGTGGACAGACCGCGGCCCCACACACCCGCCAATCTCGCTCCGGCCTAAAACTTTAACCTAACGCCCAACAGAGGAAGGTGCAGCATAGAACCCTCACGGCACACAAAGCCAACTCTGGTTAAGTTGTTTTTTGCTCTGGGAAAATGATACCTATGCAAAGGAAGTCCTCCTCAGCCTTTAGCAAGCGTGCCCCACGGAATGAACCGTGACAATCGTGGAACCTCTCAGGGGAGGGCCAGGGCCTCACACTTTGCTTTAAACATTTTACAACTCACCGATTTCCGGATTAAAATTGTAAAGTGTAAGGCCAGGCAGGGTGGCTCGCGCCTGTAATCCTAGCAACTCAGGGAGGCCGAGGCAGGAGAATCGCTTGAGGTCAGGAGATTGAGACCCATCTGAGCAAGAGGGAGATCCCGTCTCTACTGAAAACAGAAATATTAGCCTGGCGTGGTGGCGCATGCCTGTAGTCCCAGCTATTCGAGAGGTTGAGGCAAGAGGATCTCTTGAGCCCTGGAGTTAAAGGCTGCAGTGAGCTGTGATCATGCCACTGCACTCCAGCCTGGGGGACTCTGTCTCAAAAAAAAAAAAAAAAAAAAATTGCAAAGGGTAAAGCACTCCACGTAAGGACAGTAAGGCTGGCTATTATTGCCACATTACAGGGAAAAAGGAGACAGAGTAAGGTCTGAGTGGGGGCGGGGAGCTCTCTCTCTGGCCTTAGCAACCAACTACTGAAAACACAAAGAAAAAAAGAAGATGTCACATCTTCCATCCCTCCAAAAGGTGATCCAAGTGCACAGTACCACAAAGGACGCAGCAGGGTCACTCAGAGTAGACCCCAAAGATCCTAGGCACGTTAGTATTTCTGTAACCAAAAGGATGAGTGGGTGGATGGAGAAATGGCTGGCTGGATGAAGGAGGGATGGATGATGGATAATACCAATATAACAATAATATCAATACAGTATCAATAAAGACAAATCTCAAAAACATAATGCCAAATGAAAAAGCCAGTTCTCAATGGCATGCCCAGTATGAAAACAAGTATCTTTACATGCATATATATTCTCTTTCACTTGACACCACAATGCTACATAGCTGTAACTGACACACACAAAAAGACAACAGGAGACAGAGACAGTCACACTGAATTCCCGGCGGCGTTTGCCTCCGAGGAGGAGGCCGGGGGGAGCAGGATGAGGACGATTTTGACCGTATCAGTAACGTGTTAATCTTATGATTAAAAAATGACAAAGTGTTAATTAACAACTGTCGATTGTGTGTGACAGATACACTAGCGTTTATGATATTTATTCTTGATATTTTTCTGTATTTCTAATAGTTTCTAAATTTAAAGAAACACAAACACGGCCTGTTAAAAGCATCAAACCAAGACCTGAGGCCTTCCCCAGCCTCCCGGTCGGGGTGAAGGCGGTCGGGAACCGTCCGTGGGTCTCCACCTCTCCCTGCACTCCCAGCCCCAGCCCCCACTTCCCCGGATTCTCGCAGGGGCCTCCCCACAGCTCCTACGTCCTTCCCTCTTCCCTGCAGAGAAGCCAAGATCATCCTTTCCAAATATGAATAAGGTCACGTGCTCTGTACCAAACCTCTGCTCGACAAGCAGAATGACAGCCCCTTGCCGTGACCCTGCGCACCTGGATACCCCCTCCTACCTCCCCCTGCCAGGTGCACCTGCTCCTCCGGCCCACAGCCCGCAGCCTCCTCTGCTGATTCCACGCACCAAGCTCATTCCCGCTCAGGCCGCTGCACACACTCTCTGCTCGGAAGGTTCCGGGCAAAGACCTTCGCCAAGTGGATGGCTCCTCAACCCGGGCTCAGCTTGGCTGTCCCCTCCTCACCCCCCAGAGGCAAGGGCTTGAACGATTCACTCCCTAGCCAGACAGTTAGTGTCCACTCAGCAGCACCACTAGACAGGGCACAAGGACGGGACAGACGCCCTCAGAGAGGCACTGACCCAGAGTCCCCCGGACACTTAACTGTGAACACACACCTGTGAAGAAAGAGACCGAGAAAAAGCAAAGCGGCTGGGAAAATCTTCGGGAGGGTCCGCCCAGGTCGGGTGGGAGTTGTGATCTGCATCCTCAGACCTGCAAGGAGTCACTGGAGGGTTGCACACACGTGGTGGCAATGGCGTGCACGTGACAACAATCACCTCCAGCGTCCTACGGAAAACTCCTGAGACAAGAGAGTCTGTCTTGGTTGTCTGAGAGAAGGATGATGGTAAGAGGGGCAGGGCGGGGACGTGGGCACGGGGGGTGGCAGGCTCGGCAGGGAGTCGGAAGACAGAAGAACAAGACTTGGGAATGGAACCGCCTGGCGGCTAGGGCTGGGGAGACGGTGACTCCTGCGTTCTGCTCCAACGACTGCGCCGAAGGTCCTCGCGGCCAAGAAGGGGGAGCAGCCCGCAGACCACCAGCTGGGCAGTGGACTCACAGCACGTGGCCTGGCCGTGTGGCAGGATGCTACTTGGCAATAACAGGGAGTGCAGTTTGGACAGCCGCCTTGCTGGGCACGGAACTCAGAACGACTACACTGGGCGAAGGAAGCCAGACAGGAGCCGCCCCACTCTTTGTCCCGCACAACCCCACTCCCAGGACACGTCCGAGCGGCAAGCGGCACACAGAGAGCAGGCTGGCGGTTTCGGGGGCTGGAGGCAGGAACAGGCCGGAGGCAGCTTCTCGGGGTGACAGAAACATCCCACAGCTGGATGGTGGAGCCGGTGGGACAACTCGGCAGATTTACTAGAAATCACTGAACTCTGTTCTTAAAAGAAGTGAATCTCGTGGTTTGTAAATTATAACTCAACAAAGCTTTCTGTTTATTTGGTTTTTTGTTTTGTTTTTTAAAAAGGTAACTACTACCCGAGAGAGAAGATAACAGCAGAGCCAGGCGTGGGGGTTCAGAGAGAAGCCAGGGCAGGGCCACGGCGTCGGTTTTGCACAGCGTGAGCTGAGGAGCATCTGAGCCCCAACTGACAAGGTGTCCAGAGAGAGAGATGGGGTCTGGCCCCCAGAGGGGACGTCACAGCTGGAGGTGTGGCCGTGGACGCCACTTGGACGGAAGTGTGGTTGGAGGCCCTGGGTGTGGGCGGAGGAGGAGAGCCGGGCCGCCTGCAGTGGGGGGTCAGGGACGTCCCTCAGCCGCAGGGTGAGAGATGAGCAGCCGGTAGAGGGACGGAGAAGGGGACACAGGGATTTTGGAGACAGGATCCTGCTGGGGTGCAAGGTGAGGCACAGGCAGGAGCCAGGGTCTGGGCGCAGGGGCTCTGGTCGTAGGGAGCCTGGAGCGGCCACCATGAGTCTTCCTCTGCCCGGAGCCTGCCTGCTGGTCACTTACCGCCTACCCAGAAGATGCCGCAGAGAACGTGGCAGAAGGAAACCTGACCGCAGCCGGCTTTCTACCTGGAAAAATCCATCCTGGGGAGCCCAGGACAAACCTTCCTGAAGCAGAACTGAGAGGCCGCCACTTACAGCACATGGCCACCCAAGCTGCCAGTTTTCCGGAAGCGTGGATTCCATTCTCTCCCGGAAGGTGACACACAGCTCCACCTCCCAAGGGGCCAAGAGTAATGAGTCAGACACACGCACAGCAAAGTGTTCACACGGAGCTCTGGAACATGACCAACCGTGTCAGCACCGGCCTTCCAGAACCCTCTCTCACGACAGGTAGTGCCCGCTGGTCTTTGCAGAACGGGGACCGGCAGGAGGGCCTTGACCCGGACAGGATGAGGGGAGGGCGCGACAATCGCCAAGACGGTGGGGTCCTCCCACAGCCAAAAGCACAGGAAACCCTGAGATACGAAAAGCAGATACCACACTGCCGTGCCTGCGACAGAAAGAACCAGGGGGCTAAAACCTGGAGGCGGAGACCAAACCACTCTGCTCCTGGAGCCCCACCTTGACCCTTGACGACAAGCAGAGGGGCCAAGGTCACGTGAGAATCACGCGTAGCCGAGCATCCACTTGAAGCAGGTGCTCAACGAGGGGGCGGGGCAGGCCCTGGGAGGAGGGGGCAGAGACCCGCCCCCATGTGGCCAGGCGGGGGCTGCTGCTGGGGGTGGGGAGACTTCGAGTGTGTGTGTTAGAGAGAAAGGGGGTGGGGGAGGGATGGCACTAAACCGTCTACGAGGGGTCAGGGTAGCGGCTGAAACGCTTTTTCCTAAATGAAACATCCAGCTTGAAGATGCATTTATCTAATAAATGGAAGCTTCGATTAAAGCATACAAGGGGACACTCAATTTCCTGAAGCCTCTGCCAGAGGAGGGCCAGGCCCCCGCGGCCCCGTCAGCTCGCTCGGACACTTGGGCCGAGGCTTCAGCTGAGCCCCGGGTGCAAATCCTTGAGGAGAGGAGACACGGGGCCCACATCACACACACCCCAGGAGACCGGAGGGGGCGCTGTGCTCCTGACGTGACACTCCGCTCAGGTTAAAGACCCAACTGCCGTGTGCCTCGGTGCCAGCCTCCTTCTCGCTCCTCCATAAATAACAGGGCTCACCAGTTTGTATCTGTTTGGGCACATGCCTTTTTTTTCTTTAAATGCTAATTGCATGTTGGGTGCCGGTGGTCTGCCACACGCTGCACTTGAGATGACGCAGAGACACGCCCTCCACATGCCCAGAGCCCACCGCCCTCCCCCCACGGCCTGGTAAGCCCGCCTGCCCGGCCCGAGCGTGCCCGAGGTCGGGGACTGCAGGAGGCTCCCACTCAAAAGCATAAAGCTTCAGTCCCACCCGGGCTGTGAGACTCGGAAACTGCAGTCGCTCAAGGAGCAGCCCCTCGGGCACCCTCCCTGGCGGGCGGGCACAGGGCCGCGGTGCCAAACTCGCTCGGCAGCTCCCGTTCCGCTCCTCCGGGCAGGATTCCAGGAACGGTCTGTGTCCCAGCTACACAGGGGACACAGCCCGACAAGGGACTTCACGCGGGAACAATGCCTGCTCTGTTGCTGACAGCTCACACCCGTGGGATTCCTGGTCGCAGCCTCCAGGGGCTTTGTTTGTCTTGAACAAAGCGAAGAGAAGTGGTCTCCAGAAGGTTCCAGAAACAGTGATGCTCCAGAGAGTAGAGACTAAACCCCCAGAAGGAACTCTCAGCTTCCTTTCTCGAAGACGTCCTCCACCTGCCACTCTCTGCAGGTGCAGCAGCCGCTCTGGCCGCACTGCGCCGCCCTCAGGGCCCAGCCGGCCGGAGGAACCTTCCCCCAGTTCCCGACCTCGTCTCGATGGTCAGGCGGCCTTCGTGGCTGTGGGAGCCTCCCGAGTGTGGACAGCGCCCGCGGAAGGGCTGGCACCCTTCTGGGAGAAAGGCAATGGGACGGACACTTCACGGCGCTCGCCGCGCACCTAGCGCCGCAGGACACCGGCCTGCAGCCCACTGCACAGGTGGGGTCTCTCCCCGCAGCAGATGGAACCGAGACCCAGAGACTGCAGACCCTCACCCAGAGCCCTCGGTGAGCAGTGGGGGACCCGACTGTGACCCGCCAGGACGACGGTGCCGTCTCCCACGCACTGCCGCCCCGCTGCCACCTTCCTGTGGTGGCCTCAGCCTGCAGGTGTGCGTCAGGCGCGGGCGCCAGGCAGGGGGTGGGCACACCCAACGCCACATCCGGGCTGCCTTCCAGCAGGTTCCGAGGCCGAAGGCGTGTGTCCCCAAGACACCTGCTGTGCCTCTCACTCGCTCTGGAGTCCAATCCTTCGCGCACCCATCCGCAAACATCTGTAAACCTACCCGTGCTGGGAGGGAGGAGGCGCAGCCCCTGGGGGCCGGCTGACGTCCGTTTCTCCATCTAGCTGCGGGTCACACGCCGCGTCCCCTTTGGCACTGAAGACACACGCCCTTGTACAGGTGTGCCGTGCTCCAAGAGGAAGGCTCACAGAAGCCACCACCTCGAGGCTGCCACAAGGACTCCAGGAAACGATGCACGCAGAGACCTCGGCACAGTGTCTCGCACGTGGTAACGTTCCGGGAGTTCTTAGCACGGTTGCAGGACGCTGGTTTCCCCATGTCGGAATGTGCCCGCAGGGACGTGCCGAGTTAGGGTCAGGGCCCAA
Organism: Microcebus murinus; assembly: GCF_040939455.1. Taxonomy (NCBI): domain Eukaryota; kingdom Metazoa; phylum Chordata; class Mammalia; order Primates; family Cheirogaleidae; genus Microcebus; species Microcebus murinus. The sequence continues at coordinate 10,624,189 of NC_134107.1, forward strand.
CATAAGCCACTCCCTTTGGCTTCCCAATTTGGACCGTCAGGCCTGGGGTCTGGGACCGAAGAGGAGAGCTTCCCAGTCCCCCCGCCCCTGCCCCCGCTATCCATGAGCACCACCAGGACAGGGGATTGAAGGGTTAAAACCCGCAGCGCAAGGGAGGCTCAAACTGACGGTGGTTGCAGGTGTCTCTGCCACTGAGAGGGGCAGCGTCCAGGGACAGAGAGGGTCGGGCCAAGGGACCCAAAATATAAAAGCCACCCCAAAAAGTATCCCAAGTAGAAAATGGGCACAGCGAGAGCCAGAAACACCCGTCTCAGCCCACAGGGCAGCAGACCCTGGCGGGGACACTCCCAGCTGCACCCTCGCTCCATGCAGTGGTACCAGTGAGGGACGCAAGGCCAGGGCCTAAATCTGGACTGATGGCAACACGGGGTCCTTCTCTCTTCCTCCTCAGATGAGGCAGGGACCAGGGAGACAGGAGGGGACGTTGGGGCTATCTTAGAGAGCCTCCTGGCAGGGCTCCTGGCTGAACGGGGCAGGCTCTAGGTACAGGGCGTCCCTCCGCGAGATGAGACAGTTCCCCATCAGCGAGGGTGAGTCCGGCGCAGAGCATGCTGGACACTGCAGAGGAGAAAGGGAGCCCAGGCCGCCCAAGTCCACGCGACGTCCCCAGCGCTGGGCCTCTTCATCTAAAAAAGGCAAACAGACCACCAGGCCCAGCTTTGCAAGAAGCCAAGGCAAAGTTGCTCGCACACACCCGGACAGAGAGAAGGACCACGCTGCTGAAAGTCAACTGGAGCAAGATGGGGAAACATGACATGAAAGTAACAAAGGCGCAGCACAGAAACAGAAATGCACAAGGGGAAGGAAAACGGCATGCAAAGATCACACCCATCTCTGGTCTGCGTGAAATACGCCGCGGCCGAAAGAAGACAGTCTCCAAGATGCTTTATGCCGAGGAGGAGAATGAGACGACACAAAACCTACTAGCCAAACCACAACTTGAAAGAATAATTTTCAAAAAGGGAGCGCGCTCACAGCTATAAAAACAAATGCAAAGTCAAAATAACACGGCTGCAATGAATTCGGAACTACAGGGAACAGAACGGATCCAACTGAAACACAATAAATAAAGGCTGAAGAAAATCACAGCAAATAGGAAAATGCCAGGCAATTAGAAGCAATGAAAGCAATGAGACAAAAGATGACAGAGAAGGAAAACCAATAGGAGAATAATTACCATCCAAAAAGTAATAGCATACAAGAAAAGTGCCTTCAAAACAAAGGACAAATAGAGCCTGCAGGTTGGAAGCTTTTTTTATAGGAAAAACCCAGAATGGCCATCGCTAAACACTTCCTGGTCTGGCAGACTGAAGCCAATTCTTGAGGAATCCAGACCCCTCTCCCCCCAAAACAGTCATCTACAAGATGGGAAAACAAGTCAGGTGGCCTCAGATGTGGCCAAAGCAACGTTTGGGGGCAAGAAGGTAATCCAACCCCCCACAGATGGGAGGAGAAAGGGAATTGTGATTCAGAGACAGGAAACAGAACAAGGAGTGTTCAAGCTGAACGTTCAACATGTTCAAAATACCCTCCATCCTCATTATTCACGGATGCTATAACTGGGGACGTGCCTACCATTTGTAACCCCCAAATCAATGCTTTACACCCTTTCGTGATCATCTACAGACACGCACAAAGTAGCAAAAACTGTGAGGACCCCCTGCACACGTCCCCACGTGAGGCCCAACAAGGCACCGCTCCGCCTCCTGGTTTTGGCTCATGATACAAACGAGCATCCTCACTGGAGTCTACTTAGTGACACATTTGTCACGCTTCTTGTGCTTTCCATTGGTGATGTCACCATTTACAAGGGCCACAGGGAGGTGCTGAGGCGTCCACAGTATTCCTACGCGAAATGCAAGTGTTGGAGAAGCTTCGTTTAGGCATGAGTGACAACAGTATCGGCCATCAGTTCGGCCTTAGTGAATCAACAATACAAGCTAAATTAGGTGCCTTTAAAGAGAAACACACATAAAATAAGATTATGCATTGACCGGTTGTGGAAACATTGATCAGGGGCTTGCAGAACCTAACCCTAGGGGGACCCTAGGAGCGACAGGTCAGTACTCTCTACGGCAGAGAACCACCCAGGAAGCTCTGCTGCCCTCAGGACTCCTCCTAACATCTAACTCCATCCAACCAAGGGGCGAAACAAAATAAGGAACTGCAAAAAGCAAAGACGGTTGCAAAGGCTGGCAGTGGGCATGTACCCCTGGAAGGAGACGAGGTGACTCCAGTGCTGGGGAGGCACGAGGGGCACCAAGTGTCTGGACAGTGACCGCCTGCAAATAGTTCTGTACCCAGCGAGAGTCAGCAGGTGGGGGAGAGAAGGGTGTGTACGTGCACGTGCAACTAGCTACTTGTTCACCAAACCTCTGCCCTTTCGCTCCTGGGCTCCGAGCTGAACGGCCCTTGCAGCCGCCCCTGTAGTCAGGCGCAGCCTCCTGCGGGGGCCAGGGAGAGTAGGGAGGTGGCGTGCTCCCTGAGCTCTCCCTCCCCTCCCTCACCTTCCGGGCAGACACAGAGGACCCCAGGAGGGACTCCGGAGCTCCAGGGAACAGCACGGCCACCCAGTGGAAACAGCCTGGGTCCCTGAATCTCTGCGTGGATCCGAACTTCCCACCTCTTCACCCTGCCTACCCCGGCGGACTGAGAACAAAGAAATAAAACATCCATGCGTCAAGAGCCTGTCATCGGGAGGTCTGTTTATTACCGCAATTGCCCGGATTTACCCCAAATAATACAGGAAGAGAGCACAGTGGGAAAAAACTGCAATAAAAAAACAAGAGCAAATCCCTGCCTTCCAGTGTTTCATAATCGTTTAACTTTACATACGTACCTAGAAATGGTCTCTCGAGTGACAGACAACTGAAGTTCAGCATTTCCTTCGCTGTCTTTTTCTCTTTTTATACTCAAATAAAATCACGTTACTGATGCCCAGGTAGTAATAGTGTGGTTTGCATCTGCGACGGCCAGTGCGTCCCGTCTCCACGCACATCCCACACGACCTGCGGCCGTCCAGACAGGGCTGTCGGAATGGCGTGCGCCAAACGTAGACGGTGACCGCCATGGCTGGGGCTGGCATTTGTACCCTCCTGCGGGACTTAAATTCCTTATCATAGTCGTGTATAGCTTTTGTAGGAGATATTAAGTGACACAGAAGAAAGACCACCACAACACCACACCCACCCTCCTGAAAAGCCACTCGGTGCTACCAGGGTGGCCCCTGGGGCCTGCGGTGGCGTTGCCAGGTCAGTTCTGGGGCAGGTCCCCCAAGCTCTCCCTAAAAGGTGAAGCCACCTGGCTGATCTCGCTCCCAGAGGACAAGTGTCAGCACGACCACGCCCTCAGCCCGGTCAGTGCCTCCTCCCAGAGAGAGTGGTGGGCGCGCTGGGCACAGGGTCCCTGCTGGGCTGAGAGCTGCCTGCGCTGGGGCAAGACAAGACGCGGTCAGCCCTTGCTGGGACCCGGCCTGCGGAGGCGGCAAACCAAGGAGGTCCGTTAGCTCATGCACGGTGCCAGGAGATGAGACCCTGGATGGGCACACAGTGAGGAGTCAGGACACGGGCCGGAGGCAGAGCCACTGTCTGTCCTGATCCCTGGCACAATCTCAGCCTGTGCCGGGGACTTTGCACACTGAGGTCAAAGGGGCAGGTGGAGGTGCTGGGCCTCCCACCGTGAGCATCTCTGAGCCGTCTACACCACCAGCCCACCTCCCCCACTTCATTTAACCCAGCACAGTGAGATCCACAGAGGAGACCTGTCTAGGAAGCACAGATGGAGACAGTCAGAGTCCTGACTCTCGGGCGGCCACCATGTCCTCTCTCTGCAGCAAGAGGGCCTCTCACCAAACACCCCAACTCCCGCTGCCCCGCCTGCAGGTGGACAGATGGCACCGACAGGCCTGCAAGCCACCCCCAACGTCTCTTCTGTGCTTCCGGCTCTGCGTGCACCTCTGATCGACAGTGCATGTGGCACAGGCCCTGCCACAAGCCAGGGGGACACTGCCGGGTGGCCTACCGCCCAGCCTGCTCTGGCGCGGTCAGGCAGAAGACAAAGGCCTGCTCTCCCCTCTGCACACAAAGGGCCCCCTTCACAGAGGGCCCCGCGGGAAGGAGGAGCCCGGGCCTGGGGCTCAGACGCCAGGTAGCCAGGCAGTGACACAGAGGTCACCTGCCCGGAGACACAGGAGAATTCCCACCACTGGAGGTTCCTGCCATGCCTGGCCGTGGCCTGGGACTCACCAGCCTTGACAGAGCCGCTCTGGGGTCACCCTCTCTCCTGCTGCACGCCCTGGACTCTCCAGCCGCTCCGGGCACTAGACGTGAGACTCCGCGGAAGCTCAAACCCAGCCTGCCCCAAGCTGGCCCCGCCCCCACCACACACCTGCCCCGAGCCGCCACTTCCCTAGTGAGCCAGGCAGGCCCACTCCCAGCGAGGCTCCTTCACCCTGCCCTCCCCTCAGGGAAACTCCTCATCCTCCAAGGCCACACAGGGGACATGCTCCAGCCCCTGGACCCTCTGCCACTGCGACTTGTGGACGCCCCTTCAGCCCCAAAGCCACCGCCGTACTCTGTCTGATGCTGGGGCCCGGGCGGGGGGACCGTCCACCTCTGCACCCCCAGTGCATGGGATCAAAGGGTCCTAAATACCGTTGTGTCTAACTAAACACGACTTAATTAGGCAGAAGCAAACACCACCTAGGACGCACCAGAAGACGGAATCACATGTTGTCTAACAGACTCTAGCACACCTGGCCGGAGGCCTCAGACGGTTCCTTACGTAGTCGCAGCGCAAGTGAAACTCCTCTCCTGATCTGCAGAGGCTGGCCAACCTCCCACCCAACCTCAGGTCCCCCCATACCTCAGTCCCTTCTCCTACCTCACTTTGGGCCCCGCCTCCTACCTTACCTCAGGCCCCGCCCCCAAGGCCCCACCCCCATCTCAGGCCCCGCCCCTAACCACCATTACCTGGACCACTCTCTGGCTGCATCACAGGGGGCCTCTCCACGCATTCTGTCTTCACAGTGGGGTCCTCTGACAGCCCCACAGAAACCCCGCCCCATCACCCCCACCCTCGTCACCCATCACCCCACCCGCTTCCTCCCACCCCCACCCCGGACCGCCCTCCCCGCCACACAGGACCGCCAGCCACTCCTCACTGGCCTTCCCTCCCCAGTGCCTAGGACGGGCCCTGGCTGGTCACTGAGGCTGAGCAAGTGAACCCTAAAAGGAGCCACGCCCCAACCCCACGCCCCTGGCCTGGAGAAAGCCCCGACAGCCCTGGACCAGCAAAGCCCCGACAAGGAGCAACCAGGCCCGCCCCGGAATTCCGTCCTCTCATGAGACAGGAAGAGGCCGGAAGAGAGAAAGGCTGCACTGGCAGCGCTCGTCTCCACTTGGAGCAGTCTCCGATGCCATCAGAAAGCCCCGATGAGGCTCAGAAGAAAAACTCGGGGAACAATGGAGGAGTCGCGTGCTGATCGAGTCGTGTGCCAGCCGAGGACAGACGTGGTGGTGTGACTGGAGGACGCGCGCCTCACGTCCACGGCCACCCACCCGAGTCACTCGTGCAGCAGGGCCCACCCCCCGACCGGGCCTCTGCCCCGACCCGGCCTCCCAGGGGAGGCAAACACCCCGGCAGGACCCTAGACACAGGGAGTGTGCCACAGGGACAGACACGGGGACAGACACTAAGGGCTCTGGGGCATCCAGGGTGACACTGGGGAGCTGGCCAGCATCACCGTGGGCAAGGTGCTCAGACAGAGCTGTACCCCTGGAAGTGGGGGAGCAGAGACCACCGGGGCTCCACATGGCAGAGTTCAGACACCAGGAAGAGGCAGGGCGGGGCCTGAGGACCCCCACCCCCCGCCCCCGACTGCGGGGCTAGAAGCCCTGCTGGCCGGCGCGCCCACCACCCTGGTTTCCTCCTCAAGGCTCTGAAACGCTCCTTTGTGGCTCTCACCCCGGCCATGGGCCTGGCAAGTAGCAAGTGCTCAACGGATGTTGGTGGACCGAGGTGGGAACAGGGAGGACATGACGCAAGGCTGGTGGCAGGCAGGGAAGGGGGTGGGGAAAGGCGGGGAGCTGGAGGTGTGGGCAAGGCAGAGGTGTGGAGAGAGGAGGGAGCACGGCGTGCCCAGAGCGGCTGGGGCTTCGTGTCTGGGGGGACGCAGGCACCCTCTGGCGTTTGAGCCACAAGTGCCACCGCCCCGACGTGAAGCGAGGGGCGGAGACAGAGCGAGGCACAGGCCCGAGGCTCACCGTCTGCTGCAGGTCCTGGATGACCACGCGGATCACCAGCGTGTTGCCCTGGCTCTCATCCGTCCTGGCGCCGCCTGGCTTCTCCGCGGTGGCCCGGATCGTGTCGTATATGGTCTCTTCTTTGGAGCTGTCTGATTCCGACCCCACGGAATAGTCGGAGAAGCTCTGGGCCATCTCGTCCTCGCTGGACGTGGGGCTGCGCGGCATGGCTGCCCGAGTCTGCGGGGTAGGGAGGGAAGAACACAGGCAAGAGGGAAGGTGAAAACTCAAGACAACCCGGGGCACGGTGCAGACTGGCTCACAGATGAACGTGGGTGCGTTTTCACAGTCTGTTTATCGGTGTGACGCCGGCCCAGGGCCACCTGTGTGTGCACAGACAGGTCCCTGAAGGCAGCAACAAGCTGGCACCGCCCGCTTCTCCCCAGGCCTGAGCCTGGAGCTGCGGCAGCCGGGACCCGGGGAGACCCTGAGAGCTCTGGCCCCTATGCCGTGAAACTCGGCGTTTAAAAGGAGCCCAGACTAACCGTGCGGATGACCACAGCCTACAAGGATTAGCCAACGGCCGCCGGGGCTGTTTGAAACTTCCCAAGGCGAGGAAAAAGGCTGCCTTTTGTTTTCCTTTGAGGGTAGAGCTGCAGGAGAGGAAGGCAGGCAGGCTCCGGGTCAGAGCCGTGGCAAGTTCATGCTATAATAACCCCCTCTGCTTCAAACACAGAGCAACGAGAGGTACTGTGTAAAAATAGAACAAAAAGGCAGGGCCAGGCTCAGAAATGAGAGAATCTCTGGGACCAAAAGCGGAGTGGAGCCCAAAGTCGTGAGCAGGCTGAAGCGGGAGATCTGGGGTCCCCGCGAGGTGGGGGCGGCTGGGAATGCAGCTTCCTCGGGGTCAAGTGCAATGGAAGTGCCCCAGCAAAGGCCCAGGCAAGCTGCTGAAGCCACCGTGGACCAGAGCTTTAAAGTGACCATCGAAAGGACACAGAACTCTGCAAAAAGGTTGCCCACTGTTTGGGAACCGCATCTGTGCCACCCCATCTCTGTGGGAAAGGGGTCCAGATAAAAGTCAGTTTGAACTAGGGGTGCCAGGGACCTGGTGGAGGTGCCACGTGGACCTGGTGCTACATCGGACCAGTAATTTCACTTCTGCATAAATTCTATACAGTGCTGTCCCAGGCAAATGGGGTCTCGTGGCCACCCTAATCATCTCGGGATTGCCTGATCAAATCGTGGTCTCTTCTTCCCACAAACTCCATGGGGCTGCAAATGCATGAACCCGAGCTACAGACGGATGATCCCAAAAACATGACACTGAGCAAAAGGAAAGCAATTTGCAGAATGATTCAAATAACATAGCATGTCTAGATAACAGCTAGGAAGACACAACACAATTCCACAGATCGTACATGGACGCCTTCACCTGGCGTCATGGCGTAGAAGCCTTTGACCTTTGGAAAGACAAATGCTCCACTCAGGAGAAGGGCTCCCTCTTGAGAAGAAGAAGGGGTGTGGCAGAGCTTGCCACGGTGCATGGAACCATCTACTTCCTCAAAACAGTGCCAGAAAATCTGACAAAATGCCAAACTTTGATAACGTTAGGGACACAGGTGTTTGCTGTATTATTCTCTATGCTTCTGTCTCTCTGTGTTGCAAATCTTTCATGGTAGAAGCAAGGAAGGAAGGGGTGATGAAGTGTAGGAAGCACAGCCTGCCACCCCAGAAGATGCCACTTTGGCACGAGGACTGTTTTGAGACGAAGACGACTAAGAAGCAGCAGCTGCAAGAAGAGCTCCCTGTCCTCCCCGAAGGCCTCAAAGCAGGAGGCAAACTTTCAAAAGTGCCCCCCCCCCCCAGGAAGAACAAAAGGTCATCACCAGAGACGGTGTTAAACCCTATCGGCCCAGAGAGACGACGGCACAGAGAATCTGCGTAGCAAACTTCACTACCGGGCCTTTATCCACCAATCCTCTCCAAACATTTGCCGTCCCACGAGTTGCCTCTCCAGTAGCTCAAGGTCCCGTCTGCCCAAGCCCAAGTTCTAACCGCCCCTCCAGGGTGCCCTTCATGGAGGTTTCTCCCACGGATGTGCGCTGCACGCCTTGGTAGACGGTTCTCCTGAATCTGGCTTTTCAATTCAATTGAAATTCAATTCAATCTGGCCAGTTCAATTCACAGGGTCCCAGAGAACCTAGCAGGGTACTAGGAAAAATAATTTTTCTTCCTCTGCGCAAGGAAGGAAGGAGAGAAGGGGGGTGATGGAAGGGTGGTACTCGGACAGATGAATAGCGGGGTGGGTGGGCAGGTGAGTGGGAGACGGACGGGAGCAGGAATGACAAGGAAACCCAACAAGACCCTCTGTAATACAAGATAACTCTGCAGACAGGGAGAACAATGGCATTGATGACGATCCAAAATCAAAAGTTAAAATTCTACTCAGATTCTGGCTATAAATTAAACTACATTCACCGTGCACCAATTATACAGGAGTAACCCACCAGGGGTGGGGCGCGGCTCTAATCGCCAACACACACCTTTCTCTGTGCCATGTGCGGACGGCAGCCTACCGTTTCACAGCACCTTGGCCCGAGGGTCTGCTCCCCTCCGCGTCCCCCTCGGGACAGCGCGGGAGCAGCAGCTGCGCACGTCTGGGCGGCGGCATCAGCCGCGGGCATACGCCCAGGTGTCCGACTCCAGGCGCTACAGCCGGGCTCCCCTAACGCAATCTCCGCTGCGCATTCTCCTGGGACCCGTGGCCTGCTCAGAGTGGGGAGCGGGGTGGGCGAGGAGGACACCCCACCCTCTGGTTTAGATCCTCCGCAGTGTGACTGCACACGCAGGGGACAAGGGACACCCGCTTCCCCCCCTCTAGTGCCTACAGGGGGAGTGGGCTTTACAGACATCCTGAATGCTCAGGAGTTCCCACGTGAATGCTGGGATTTCGGTCTCCAGGCCCAGCCACCCCGGCGCCACCCCTGCCACCTGGCAGCCACTCGGGCCCCGGGCTACACTGCGCCCCTGGTGGGGCAGAGGGACGGAGTTCGCCCAGCCCCGGCCGCCATCGCCCCCACACTCGGGGCCGCTGCCCGTCACCATCTGGGCGCTGCTGCTGGCTCTGGGCACAGCTCAGCAGCCAGACGGACCCCGGGCCCCAGCAGAGGTGCGGGTTCGTGGACCCCGCTCTAGCGCTTTATGACGGAGGTGGGGGCTGCGAGTCCTCAGGAGCGTCCCAGGGAGGACACGGTTGGTTCACCGATGCCAACACTCGACCTTTAATTGTAGGAAGGCCGGTGCCAACCGCCTACTTCCAGAGTTTACTGACCAGCAAACAGACGCCGCAGGGAGCTCCGCCCGTGACCCCGTGCAGGCGCTTCTGCACCAGCCACCCGCGGCAAGCGGAACAACAAAGGAGAGCCACAAGGGAGCCACTCCAGAGCCAGGCCCCTCCCCGAGGAACCGCCAGACCCCGACCGGGGTCAGAGGCTCCATTACCACCAAGGAGGTCCCAGACATCTGCAGAGGGGGGTCCAGTTCCTGGGGCCACAGACACAGAGGCTGTTTGGTGTGACCAACCCGCCACTGGCCCGCACAGGGTTCCGAGTGTTTGCTAATCTGGAGATTTCGCATGCAAACCCCGACTTCTGGCTTCTTTCCACCGTCAGGAGGGCCTGGCAATGCGGGAGGCTGCCACGTGGCAACAAGGGCAGCAGGGAGCTGCGGGGACCTCCCAGGGCTGGGCAGCCCCACCAGGTCCTCAGAGAAGTGCGGAGACTCCAGACCACCTGCCTTCATACCCCCTCTCCTCACTGGCGTTCCCGTCCCACCCGGCTGTGAGCTAGAGCCCCGGACCACAGATCTGGGCTCCTTGTCTGTCTCCTTCTAGCCCCTCCGTCAGCCCAGCCAAAGGGAGAACCACCGAGCCAAAAAAACGTCTTGAGCAACCATTCCAATCACCCAGGACGTTGTTTTTTTTTTAAATAAAAATTCTGAAGTTCACCCCAGTGCAATTCTGAATTAAAATCCCAGGGCAAATGAGTATTCCTGCATTTGCTGTCCAAATGCCTTTGTATTATAATTTCAGCTTTAAGTTTTTACAACCGCAGATGTGCAAGACCTGGTGAGGCAAGAGGGCGCGGAGGCTGAAGGCAGGTTGTGGGTAGGCCTGGCCCCTTCAGTAGGGCCCCGGCCTCAAGGCAACGTCTAGTAGCTGATTCGTGCACGCACGCATTCATTCATTCATTCATTCATCACCCTCCACATGTGAGTTAACACGTGTAACTGCCAAAATAGTGCCCGGTATACAAGTGGTGTGAAATATTTATAACTGTCATTAATTCCAGCCAAGCCTCAGGTTCTGATGAAGCATGTCCAGTTTGCACCCTGACTGCACAGGGAAGTTACTCCAAGAGCTTTAAAAAAAAAAATTCCAGCACCGGAAATTCTGATTTAATCAGTCTGGGTTGAGGCCCAGTGTCAACACTGTTTTTGCAAAGTTCTCCAGGTGATCCAGTGGGCATCGTAGATGGGAGTCCCAGCTCTGGATCAACCCTGAGCCAAGTGTGCAGGTCTAACCCTAAAGGATGCGGCAGCTACACAGCATGACCCCGAGTGAACAGGAACCAGCCTTCCCCTGGGGCTAGGGGGGCCACGTCCTGAGCTGCCCAAGACAGCACGAGAGGCATGGCATGGGGTGCGCTGCCTAAGTGGTCATGATGGACATGGGGCAGCCAAGCAGGCCCCCACTGCTGGTTTTGCTACTCTGGGGTTCCAGTAGATTCCTTCTGTGCTAACAGGTATAAATGACCCCAGCGTGGCTTCAGCTCCACTTAAGAAGGGGTCCTTATGGTCCCAGCTGGGTCTGAGAGAAAGAAAAAGACCAGAGACGGAATGGGGCGCATCACACCCACATCGAGGGTCCGTGTCTGATGAGAGCGGTGGCCATGGGCATGCTGGGCAGCAGGGCCTACAGCAGAGGCAGGGACACCACTAAGGACACGGTCCCAGGCACACCCGCTGCCGCGTGGCTCTTCCCACGCAGGGTGAGCGTGGGCTGCTCTGTCAGCCCCCAATACCCCAAGAGTGCGCAGCCTTCAGGACAGTGCAGGCCTGCACCTGGTGCTGTTGTGGGAGGAGCCTCCATGTGGGCACCTGAGAAATGAGCGCAAGAGCCCCAGCTGGGCACCTGGCACCAGCAGTCACGGCCCGGGCCACACTGGTTCCGTCCCTGCCCAGGACAGATGATATCCGACTCTCAAGAGCAGGCAAGAGGCTCCCCAGGCCCCAAACTGCTTCCTGGGGGGCCAGCACAGGAAGCCTTCGTCCACAGCCCGGGTTGGCACTCGGTGAACACTCTCTGGATGGGAGGCCAGGACTCCGGATCGTGGACACCGGAGGGAGCCAGCAGGACACAGAAACGGAGAAGTTGGCAGAGCAGGCCCCAAATCATTCAGGCAGCGGCGTTTCAGCCCCAGCCAGCGAGGATACACAAGAGACAGGCCCAGAGTCACCAGGCCTGCAGGTGTTTCCTAGATAGGTCAGATTTGGGGGGAAATAGCAAAACACACAAATGTTGCAAATTCATTGTTTTTTAAGGATCACCTTTGCAGTCCACACACAACATGTCTACATTTGGACCTGAGTCCGGAAACAAAGTGACAGCCCACGGGGGGAAGGGCCGTCCCCTGCCCAGCAGAGGACACTCGCCGTCCCCCAGTGCTGGCTCAGGGGACGATGGTCACACGGGGGCACGGCTGCCACAGAGGTTGGTGCACGGGGCCCTGCTAGCCGTGTCTGCGGAGGAACCGGGCGACACGCAGGAGCAGGCCAGGCAGAAGTGGGGACAAGGCTGGGCCACGTCACCCTGGATCTTTCCAGAACGGCCCTGGGAGTGCAAGGTAGAGACCTGACGGGGGAGGGTCTTGACCTTAATAAGGGGCTTGAGTAACCCGATTAGCAGCTCCGTGGGAACAGCTGACACCCGATGCAGATGCCTGGGAAAGCAGTTAATTATTAACCCTGGGTAGGGCCTCTGCAGGGTGAAACAGAGGGCGGCCAGGGACATTTGCATTTCAGGTACACAACGAAGAAGTTTTACCATAGGTGTGCCCCGAATAACTGCACAGAACATACTCACGCTAAAAACTATTTGTTGTTCATCGGTAATTCAAACAGAACTGGGGGCCCTGCCATATATCTGATATGGGGGAGTGGAGAGGGCAGAATTTGGTTCTTTAACACCCCAGGGAACCTTCAGGGAGGCTCTGCAGAGAGGGAGGGAAGCAAAGACCACCTCTGGATCCCGGAGGAAAAGTCAGCCCCAGGTCAGCGGAGGGGAAGGTCACGCACTGGCCCGGGCAACCCTTCCAGAATAACTAATCGCTCAGAGGGGGAAAAAAAACAAGCTATAAAAACCCAGGTCAATAAAGTTCACTGTGAGCATGTGCTCCTCTCAGCCACCTGGTGGGGTGGCTATTAGCAAGGAGGAAAGAAAATAATAATCACAGTCGAAGCAACTTCAGCAAAGACTCAGTACAGTATTTTGCTACTCGAGTGCTCGGAGAAGACGTAAAATCTTAAACTGGCCCATTAGTCCGCTAACGCCCGTGACAGAAAGGCGGGCAGATGTCCCTACTCTTGCATTCCTGCAGCCCCAGCGGAAGCGATGACAGCTGACGGGGGAGAGGAGACACATGCCGAAAATAAACAAACAGAAACCTCCCGGCTGAAGCTGACTCTGTCAAGGTTGGAGTCTGCAAAAACCTCATTACGCTGGCTCACCTCTGCTTTGAAAGCTTTTCTTTTATGAAAAGGTTTTTATTCAAGTGGAACCTCAGGGAGATACCTTATATGTTAAACGCACAGGAAGTAAGATTTTGTGACCGCACGTTTATTTTGTGCATTCAAATTTGTCACATTTGCTGGTCCTCAAAGCAGCGAGACCACCTCAAGGCTGCCCGGGTGCTTGGTACAGACATTTAAGCTCAATGTCAAGGTCACAGCCACAGGACCGAGAGCAGCCTCTACCGGAACCTGCAGAACTGGAACGGAATGTCAGAGGACTCCAGGTTCCGTCCAGATGGAGATGCTGCAAAACCCTGTCCTGAGAGCCGACGTGAGCACAGGCTGAGAGCGCGTGCGAGAGAGGTGGGCTTCGGGCGGAGTGGGCCAGGCGGCGGGAGGAGAGAGAAAGGCGGCCACGCTTCTGCGCGCTACACTTAATCTACCTTTCTCCGCCCCGCACCAGCACAGCCCTGCAGCTGAGGAGGACTCGGAACACGTCAGGGCTCTGGTCAGGCGGTGGGCTGCTCTGGACGTGGCACCCAAATACCTAAGGGGCAAGCCTACCCCACCCGGGCTCCCAGCCACGTTCTCCATGGCACCAACCCCAGCCCCACCCCGGCCACTGAGGAGCGTGGTCCGGGAAGTCCGGGGCAGAGCCGACTGTCCCAGCTACACCAACACTCCTTCCTCCCCCTCAGAGTGCCCGCGTCCACGCCTGGCCGTTCACACCTAATTCTTCCCAAGCCGCCACTTCCCAGCCAGCGTTCTGAGGACTAATTCCATGACACACACACGCACCCTCCAATCCTTTCCTGGGCAAAAACGTTTGGGAAAAATAAGCAGATTGAACAAAAACTGCACAGGTCATGTTGCTGCTGAATTTCTCTGAGCGCTCCTCGCGGTAATCTCTCAGGCAGGGTTTGGCCGAGGCCGCGCTTCCCACACGCACCTGCTCCGGACAGCCTCCCCTGGAGCGGGTGGACGATGCCCCACAGCAGGACAGGAGGTGGTGGTCTGAGCACGGCTCGCAGGTGACCGTAGAAGGCAGGAGTCCCGTCACACACCTGCAACAGCGCCGCTGCCCACCGGCCAGCACACTGCTGAGCACGGTCACCCTAAGTGCCTGCAGGGCGACTGCCTGGCTCAGAGATGCTGACAGCAAGAAATCCGAAATGGTTCTCCAACCAGAAGCAAAGGACCCCAGGGATCTAACAGCCACTGGCGCCTCCTGAATGCCAAAACCAGTGTCCCCAAAGCAGAGCACGAGCTGCTGGCGAACCAGGCGCCTGAATCAAGATGACATTTCCATTTTAGACCACGGCCCCGGATGAATCGCAATCCCAGATGGTGCATTCTGGCAAGACACTGGGGTGTCCGGGTCTTGAGAAGGGTTCTGGTTAGAGGAGGGTTCCAAGTAAGAGGAGGACTGGTGAGAAGGAACATTCCCGGGAAGGTCTGTTTCTCCCCCATGCCGCGGCACTCACACGGCGGCTGCTTGCTCGGCACTGTTGGAAACTGCGCCGCCCCGCTTTGGCCAGACAGACCCGGCACAGCCTCCAGCAGTCCCTCGGGTCCTGGACAGGACAAGCTGGTGTCTAATCGGACCCCACAGGCTCCTACCGCAGACGGGCCACGTGGTTTCTAAAGAACATCCGGTTTTATCATAGGTTCACATTTTAGTTTCCGTAGAGCAGGACTCAAGAGGTCTGACCCACCAGTTTGAACCCTACCCTTAACCTCTTCGTGACATGCTTGGCCATCCACGTGGTGTTTCTGCAGGAACTGCTCCCGCTGCAGGGAGAACAGTCCACCCCGGTCACAGCCCAGCCCAGCAGATGAACAAGGACAACAGGTCAACACACCCCTCCCGGGCCTGCCCTGCTCGCAGCTCTCAGGCACGTGTTGGGCAAGGCCCTGTGCCCAGCAGGGACCTGAGGCCCAGACCCGGGACAGCCCTGAGGTTAGCCATCAAGGAACAAGGACACGAGCCGCCTCCAATCAGGATCTAACTCTTGGGAAACCTGCCAGAGAAGAGGATCTCCTTAACTTGCACAGAGCATTCACCCACATCCTGGAGCAACATCTGTAATAAATAAACAAGCAAACAGATAAATACATTATTGAAAGATTAAAAGGAAAGGGGGGAAATTGGTACTTTCAGATAAGATGCTTCTCTATATGGAAAATCCAAGAGAATCAAGGGACAAATTAAATAATTTGTAACTAGCAAAACTAGTACAAAAAAAGTCCAGCAAAATACTAGATAAGAAATATATAATTCTGCTACATTAGCAATAAACAACTGAAAAACATTAAAACATACTTTAATAACACCCGCAATAAACAAAGGTACCTATGGGGAAAAAAAAATCTAACCCAGTATATGCAAGGTCTTTATGGTGAAAAGTAATACTCTACAGCATTATCTTCTAGGAACGAAAGAGAGAAATGAAGGAAGACCCAGATAAATGGTGAGATACACAATGGCCATGGATATTAGGATTTAATACCTTAAAGATAGAAATTCTCCACAAAATATAAATTTGATGTAACTTCCAACAAAAATCCTGATAGGACCATTCACAAAACTTAACACTCTGATTTCAATGTTTACAGCAGAGGAGAAAGAGCCAGATAAAGCCAAAACTTTGGAGACTAAGAGAAGACCACTCTACCACTGCGATCCCTACCCCCAACCCCCTGTCCGGTCCGTGGCCTGTTAGGAACAGAGCTGCATGGCAGGAGGTGAGCGGTGGGCCGGCAGGGAAGCTGCATCTGCATTCACAGCCGCTGCCCATCACTCGCATCACCGCATAAGCTCCAGCTCCTGTCACATCCGTGGGGGCATTAGATTCTCAGAGGAGCACAAACCCTACTCTAAACTGCACACCTGAGGGATCTAGGTTGCACACCCCTTATGAGAATCGAATGCCTGGGATCTGAGGTGGAGCTGAGCGGTGATGCTGGCGCTGCAGAGCAGCTGCAAATACAGATTATCGTTACCAGAGAGGTCTGACTGCACAACGAATGTAATTCACTTGAACCATCCTGAAACCATCCCCTCCCCACCCCCAGTCCATGGAAAAACTGTCTTCCATGAAACTGGTCCCTGGTGCCAAAAAGGTTGGGGACCACTGCTCTTTAGGATGCCAGGACTTACTAAAATTTTACAATATGAAAACAGTATGGTATTGTACAAAGACAAATAGATAATGAAAAAGTGGAGAACCCTGGAACAGCCCTTGTAAATATGGGACATATGCCTTGCCCATATGTCTTGGGGAAAAGGAAGAATTAATAAATATACAAGACTCATGCAAATGGTTATTCTGTTTCATTAAGAAAATAGATAAGAAATAGAGCCCCGTGCCACTCCCTACACACAAATCCACTCCAGGTGCATTGAAGGCTTTCATGGGAAAAGCAAAACGACAAACCTCTAGAAGAAAATGAGAGGCAGTAGCTGAACACAAGATCCCTCAGAGCAAGGAATTCTGGATGCTCCATAAATGCTGCTTGGTTGCTTGCTGTGAAGGATTAAAACAGCATAAATGTGCAGAACTGTATTATTCTCTTATTGCTCAAGAGGTCAGAAGTCCTCAGCGAGTTTCGCTCAGCTGACGCCAAGATGCAGCCAGGGATGTTTCCTTCTCAAGATTCTGTGAAAAAACCCACGCCCTGCCTTTCCCAGGTTTCAGTAGTGGCCTCCGTTCCTCTACTTGTGGCCATTTCTCTACTTCCAAAGTGCATCTCTCCAATCTCCACTTCCACCTTCACTTCACCCTCTCCTCTCTGCAGTCAAGTCTCCCTCCTACAAATAAGGACCCTTGAGATTACAGTTTGTGCCCCACCTGCACAATCCAAAATAATCCCCCATCTCGAGGTCTTTAACTGTATCACATCAATAAAGCCCCCTTTGCTGTATAAAGTCATATTTGCACAGATTCCAGGGATTAGGGCCTGGATATCTTTGGGGACTACCATCCAGCCAACCACAGTACGTTACATTATTATTTGATAACTAAATCAAAGAGAGCAAAAAGCCTTTCTTTCAACAAGGCACTGAGCGCAAAGCATGAAGGAAAAGACAAATTCAGCATAGTTAAAATTAAAACTTCTATCAGACACAACTGGGAAAAGATCCTGCTGCAAAAAAACAGAGCCCTGAAAGAGACCTCTGCAGCGTAGGAGGGAGTGGGGTGGGGGGAGACTCTGGGGAGAATCCTACAGAGCAAAAAGGAAACAACTCCAGGTGCAAATGTGCAAAGGACGTGAGCACAGAGTCCACTGCAGGGGACTCCTGAAGGACAACACAGGAACACACATCCCCCAAGGCCCCAGGGACACAAGCAATGCCGAAGCCCAGGATAAAATGCAGGCCCAGGACGGGGAAGGGAGCGCAAAGGGAGGCTCTCGGGGCTCTGCCATCGGCCCATGCATGCAGTCCTCACAGCCGCCCCACTGTGCTGAACTGTGTCCCCTTGACATGCACGACATGCACGTGCTGAAGCCCTCACCCCCAGTGTGATGGTGTTTGCAGGTAGCACCTTCAGGAGGTGATTAAGATTAAACCCTTTAAATCACCATCCATCTCGGCAACCTGAATCCCTGGGCTGCTGAGCCTCCGGGATGTGTCTGTCCCCAGGACCACAGCTTCCAGTGGAGACTGATTTCTTCAAAACTGAAAACTAAATCTGCAGACACAGCCTTCTTTAAAGGGTTTGTGGTTTTGACACAAGAGGAAACCTCTCTGCACCCTGTCCACTGCAGGGCAGCATCCTCAGACCCGGTGCACAGGCTGGGGGCCCCCGGCCACTGCAGCAGCCTCTCCTTATGCCGAATGAGACACCCCTGTAGCCTTTTCCGCGTTTTTCTCTGGAGTGTCACAATGGGGGCCCCAGCCTGATGACCCTAATTAATCCCAATTACCTCCCAATGGCCCCACCTCTAATCAACGTAGGAATTTGGGGTTTTAGTTTCCAACACATGAAATCTGGGGGACACATTCAAACCGCAGCAGCCAACAACAGGAACCTAAGGAAAGGATCCTATATCCCTATCAACTACATTATAGAGCAGTGAAGACAAATCAATTCAAGTAACATATATTGACATGAGACAATGAAGTGGAGAAAAATCAACTTGCAAAAGAATAGACGCTACATTTGCATTAAAATGTTTATACACAAGTTAATAATATAGATGGCTATCTTGATATAGAGATATATAAAACCCAACTTCAGAACAAGGGTCCCTGCTAGTAGACAGGGAAAACTGATGAGGGTCAAGCATACTTGTCTCAAAACTTTTAAAAATTAGTTAAAAAAAAAAAAAAAGAATTGAAGTAATACACAAACAGAGCAAAATCTTAAAATACTTAATTCTGATGGTGGGGGATAGAGTTGTTATGTTCTATCTACTTTTCTATACATTTATAATGTTTTTTAACTAAAAGCTTTAGAAATGAAACAACTGTGGCACAGGGTCGGCCTGCAATGGTCTTTTCAATGCAAGACCTTGATAAACCAAATGCATTCTTAATGCTAAAAAGAGACAGATGTGATGGGGGCAGGTCCTAGTGGGCGAGTGTGGGGGGCGGGGCAGAGCTGATGCTTCTAGGAGGCTTACTGTGTTTGTTATCTCTTTGGGAGGATGACAGGAGATAAGGAGCCTCTCCCGGGGGGGCAGCACCCCAGCCCCACCCGGCAACCCTCAGCCTTCAGGACTCTCCGGGGCAGAGGCACTGCAGCTGGGACACCAGGGAAGGGGAGTCCCTTCTGCCATCTAAACCAGCAGGACCGACCGCAGAGTGTTTCCCCGGACCCTCTCCCACGACACTTTCAAAAGACAGCCTGCTCCGTGCAAAAAGGAGCCAGGAGATCGCAGCGTGGTCCCTTGCAGAAGGGACATCCAGATCCATCCGCTTCCGGTCCTTTCTCAAGAAGCACACGTCCTGTCCTATTCCACAGGGAGGCGGAAGGAAGAAGGAAGGCAGAATGCAAAATGTATGTGTTTTTTTATTACTTATTTTTAAATTAAAAGGCTTTATTTTCAGAGCAATTTTAGACTTACAGAGTTCCCATATATTCTCTCTGTCCCCAAGCTCAGTTTTAAAAAATCGCTTTTAAACTCTCAGACCATCTCTTCCTTAGGGAAGCCTCAGGCACGTTCTCCCTCGGTCCATGGCGGACACAGGGAAAAAGGACCTCTAGCCTGACCTAGTGCACAGTTTGTAGTCTGCCTGCTCTGACAAGCCTGTTGCATGTAGGATCCAAAATGAAATGTGAAATCCAAACACGATTCTGCGGCCCACATGGCTAGCGCTCTCTGAACGTCCAGGTGCCCTGCGTCTGTTTCTCAGCCTGTCCACAGTCACTCTGGGTCCGTCAGGTGAGTTCTGGCCCCTGGGCTTCAAATGCAGGGGGGATGTGTGGTGGCCAAGGAGAGAGCCACTAGGTCTGGGGGCCGACAGGGAACAGAGGGGCATGGAAACCGCCCCCACGTGTAAGCCACGCTCCTAAAATCCCAGTACCGTGTGGCGGAGGGCTGGGAGGGATTAACTGCCCTCAGAATATTCAGCCCCATGGCGGACTGCACTTCCACAGTGTCTGGCTCAGCGGAGGGTGCCGTGGCCTTGAACAGACCAACGACCGTGACCGCTAGAGAGGAGGTTCTACTGCCAGCACCCCACCCAACACCGGACCGGCCACGGAATAACCCAGCAGGGCGGGTCTCCACACCGAGGGGCTGGCCGCAGGGTCACACACCTACAGCACCTCCGACTCGCACGGGGGCCTTACGGGGGCTGCTCTCTACCTTCCAAACTGTGGGTCACCAGAAGCTATTTATCAATTAAATTATTGTCTGGGAACTGGGCACAGCACACAGTAAAATCACAGAGCTCTGAGACCTCTATGGAGAGATGGAATGTCATCGAGATATTAAAACTAAGATGTGCCTATTTCTAAAATGCTTAAATATATTTCAAGTCAAAGGTCGGGACTCTTGACAACTTTGGGTGCTGTGCTCACTCCCATCGGGAGTGGCCTCAGGTCTCTGCTGGGGACACACGGTAGGAGGGATGCCAAGTCCCCTGGTCTGAAGGCAGCTCTCCCGTCACCTGCTGGGACGGATGGACTGCACGGTGGGTTGGGCTGTGGCTTTCCCGTCCTGCCACCATCTGTAATGACAGGATTTAAGCTGTGGGTGGGGTCCTTTAGTTCCTGTGAATGGGTGCGGGAACCCCGCTGCCTTTGCAACCTTAACTTCGATTTTCCTGTCTTGTTTTCTTAAGAAAGGATCTTGAAGGAACACCTTTGTCTTGTGGGAAGTTTTGAAGTGGCAAGCTAACCTGCTGGCCGGGGAATCTCTCGAAGGCTCCCCCAGGAGATGCCCCCTAAGTCTCCGTGCCTGTCCCCACTGTATCCAGTTCCCAGGATAAGAACGGAGCTCCGTCACCACAGTGGAAGCAAGTTCTCATTTCCTCCAGCGCAGCCTGGTCAAACCCCACGGCGACAGAGTGTCCAGCCCCGAGACCTCCCTCCTGGGGACGTCTCGGCCCCACCTGAGCTTCGGAGCCCTGGAGGTTTGGGTGCAGGAGGCTGCGCTGGGATCCGGGACTCTCTCACTCTCAAGTGCCACCCTAGTGGAACGGGTGCTCAGCCAGTGTTGAGAACTGGTGACATCTCCATTGTCACAGAACTTTTTCTCAGGAGCAAGGACATGTCTCACCCTCCAGCAGCCTGGGATACCCCCCCCGCCGGCTGACCTCACCATCCAACCCCACCCATGCTCAGGACCCAGCCCAGGCCACACTCGCGTAGTGTCGTCCGTTAGTCCGTGAGCACTCTGTCGGGAAGCCTTCCCTCGTGTCCCCTGCTGAACTCAAGGGGACAGCAGCTCTTATAGCTCCTGCAGTGACAGATGAACGTGAGCGTCTACACACCACTGGGACCTGGAACAACGCTGAGCAGTCCCAGCACAGGCCGCCTGGAGGCTGGAGACCTGGGATACCGGGAGTTCATGCAGCTCAGTGCAAATCCGGAGGCCTCCTCGCCCGGGAGGCCAATGATGTGACTCTCAGTCCAAGGCCAAAGGCCTGAGGACCTGAGGGCTGCTGGTGCAGGCCAGAGGCCAGGGAGCCCGGAGTGGCCAAGGACAGGAGAGAGAGAATGTGGCCCAGCTCCCACAGGCCACCACAGTCACTCTGTGCTTGCTCTCCCTGGGCCCGGCCGACTGGGGACACCTCTCCCCCACCTCGCCCACTCAGACTCACACCCTGATCTCCTCTGGAGACACCCCCCCGACACCCACACTGAGGCTCTGCCAGGATTCTAGGTGTTCCTTAGTCAAGCTGACACCTACAATTGACCATCACAGGCACCGGCCCCATCGGATCAGGGCCCCCGCCCTCATTTAACCTTGAGCACCTCCTCAGAGAAGCCTCGTCCTCAGAGACAGTCACACTGGGGGTTAGGGCTTCAACATATGAATGTTGAGGGGACACGATTCAGTCCACAGACCTGGGGAGACCCAGCTCTGGTCTTGAGAACCCCGGGCCACACCGGCGCCCCTGGCTGTGACGCCTCCTCCGGGGCAGCAGCAGGTGCCGGAGGGCCTCGAGGAGACAACGGGCTTCACTGCCCGGCCCCGCCCTAGACACAGCGAGCACGTGTCCAAACGGGGCACGCGGCTGTCAGGATCCCCAACGTGACAGGCACAGTGTGGCACAAAGGAAGCCCTCGAAACATGGTGGCAGTGGCTGTCATCACTGACCTCACCCCGTGGTCCTGCCAGCCCCCTCCCAGACGCCACCAGGGAGGAGGAGCACCCCAGAAAGGCTTCTCCCCCAAGGACGCAGGGCCAGGGTGTGATGGTGCTTCCTCGCTCCTCGCCGTGCTTTGTGCAAAGGGAGCAGACGGCTTCCTCGGGAAAGGAAGGTTCTGGAGAGCGGAACGACGGGAAGAGCAAGCGCTCGCCTTAACCCCTAACGCTGCCCCACGAGACAGCCCACCAGACTGCTGCCCGGAAGGCCGCACATTTGCGCCGGGGCGGGTGACGGTCCAGCCCAGCCCGCCGGAGCAGGGGACGGCAAGCACTCAGACCCCGGGATCACCCACAGCCTCCCGAGTCCCTCGACCACGGGAAGGGAGACGCCATAAAAAATGAATGATCACGGCAGCTTCAGAATGCTTCAAAGACGCTCCCGGGGGCTGTATTTCAAAGTGCTCTGGCCTCCCGGGCGACCACGCTGACCGGGGCTGGGAAGTGAGCCTGCTGGCGGCCACCCAACTCCGCAAGGTCGTCCCTGAGCAGGGAGCGGGGGTGACTTGTTTGATGAAGTGTCTTATAGATCTATTAAATTTATTTCTCGAGCCACTGGACTTTTGTAGGCTTCAATAATGATGAAAGGAAAACCTTTCTCAGCCCTCAAGGAGGACAACATGAAAACGAAGAGAGAAATCGATTCCAGAACAGGTTTCCCCTCTGGCTGGGAGCAGGGGCTGGGCAGGGCTGTGACCCACCTGCCTTGGAGCAGACGGGAGAGAGGAGGCACCCGAATGCCTCCGGGCCAGCGAAGGTGGCCTCTGTATTTGCACCATTTCACACACCCTGGGTATGGGTTCACTTTCCTGGAGCTACTCGGGCTGCTGGCACAGAAAGCTAATAACTGGTTTAAGCCTCTTCCTTGACCATCCAGGCAAATGCACACACCTCCCCCCCCCCAGGAAATGTTCCTTCCCATCCATCCACGAGCACAGGGGGGCTTCCACCCCCACAATCTTAACTTCTGCCCAGAGATTTTACCATTCCAGAAAATGCTGTCATGCTGCTCCTCCGACAACATGCCCAAGTGTACAGGGTTGAAGAGTGTCCTTTCAAAATCCTTGTCCACCCAGAACCTCAGAATGTGCCCTGACCTGGAAATGGGGTCTTTGCTCATGTGATTAGTTCAGATGTGGTCACACTGGAGGCGGGCGGGCCCTAAATCCACGACGAGGCTCTTTGTGAGAAGAGAAAGGACACAGAGATGACAGGGAAGATGCCGGGTGAAGACAAAACAGAGACTGAGACTGGAGTGATCCGGCCACAAGCCAGGGAACGCCTGCAGCGCCCAGAGGCCGGAAGAGGCAGGAAGGACCCTCCCCTAGAGCCTTTGGAGGGAGCGGGCCCTGACGACACCGTGATTTCAGACTGCTCATCTCCAGAACTGTGAGACAATGAACCTCTGTTGCTCTAAGCCACTAGTTTCTCTCTGTTTCGGTGTGCACAGGAAACCAATGCACCAAGGATTTACGCTTAAGCGAGTAGCACCATTAAAAATCGTTCCTAACTTATTCCTCCTTGGGTAACATGCACACTTGAAGTCCCATCCTGGCATCTTTCCAGAACGAGGACACACTCATGGCAACGATCACTACTGACATCTATGCAGAGGCCCTGCAAGCCGAGGACTGAGCAAGGTCTACAGCTGGAAACGGTCGCTAGGAACACGGGCTTTGAAGGGGACACATGAAACCGAACGCCAGTGCCAGAGCTCCCTGGGGGAGTAGCTCAGGCACCGTGGGCACACGGCCTTTGTGCTCAATGTCCCTTCCACCTGGAATTCTCCCCTTCCCCGCCCTCCTCCCTTCCCATGGTTTGTGCGGCACGCCCTCCACTCTCGGAGCTTCTCCTCAACAAGGCAAGAAAAGTAAACAAAATACCTCCGGATTGGAAGACATAAAACTATCTTAATTTGCAGACAGCACAGCTATTCCATGTCAAAAATTCATGGCAATCCTTGAAAAGCTACTAAAACTAGTTAAGTGATGATAGCAAGATGGGAGAATGCAAGATAAAGATGAAACAATCAATTGTGTTCCTATATAACTGCAAAGAATAATTGGAAATTGAAAATTAAAAACAATACCGTTTACAAGTGCCAATCAAAAATATAACATGCTTAGGGAAAAATCTGGCAAAACAGGCAAAAGACCCATATATGCACTGAAAATGGCGAAACATTGCTGAGAGAAATTAAAGATGACCTCAATAACTGAGAGGCCACCTCTGGACGAGAGCCCTCAAGTCCAAGTTCATGCAAAGCTCTGCTGGCCAATTAGGGACCCAGTGGGCGCAGGACTTCCCCGGAGCTGACAGCCGCAACCACTCTGTCCCCTGCCTGCCACGTGGGAGTGACGAAGCATTTCGCCAACTTTCCTGGGAACAAACATCATTATCTTCTTTCTGCAGTTGCAGGAAAAAGTTACTCAGAGGCAAATGGCTCTGGGTGGCCTCACTCCAGACGTACCCATGACGACGTCTCGTTCCAGGCGCACCTGCCAACACCTTGTTATTTATGAGAACGCACCACAGGGCACGGAATCTGTGCTGTTCTCCATTTAAACGCCCCTACCTGCTGGTGGTCTTTATCACAGGCACAGGATGGAAAGAGAACAGAGGAAGCGGTTTCCACAGAAAAACGTGGAGGAAGTGACTAGCTTTGTTAATTTATGGTCTGGGCAGTTAAAGTAGCTTTCCTTACCAGGGTAGGAGTAGAGGAAAAGCAAAACCCCAAGTTCCTTACCCTGACCTCATCCAACAACGCTTTGTACAACACTGAGAAGTCCACAGCGAAAGCCCAGTTGCAAATATATATATATATATATGTATATATATATATATATATCAAAAAACAAAAGACAAAAAAAAAGTTCAAT
Organism: Microcebus murinus; assembly: GCF_040939455.1. NCBI lineage: Eukaryota > Metazoa > Chordata > Mammalia > Primates > Cheirogaleidae > Microcebus > Microcebus murinus. Next base: position 10,648,985 of record NC_134107.1, read on the forward strand.
TCCTAGTTAAAATAGATGCAAGCTTCTAGAAAACACCTACAGATGGCATATTTGAAAAACACCTGTCACAGCACTAGCCCACACGCCCACGTGGATCAAATTAATTCCAGCCCAGGAATGAAACTTTCAGGGAGTGCAGGAGCTACGACCCAGTGAGGTCGGTGTTGCCGCCAGCCGCCCCCTCTCAGGCTTCAGCAGACCAGAAGGGAGGGAGCCAAAGGTCACAGGACAGGGACAGAACATCACTCAGCCCCCACCCCTCCACTAGCACCTGCAGGCCCAGGCTCGCCCGTGTCCGCTTTACTTCTGGCTACAAAGCAGCCTACCATGTCCACGTGGCAACTGCCCTCACCCCTGCTCCCTCTCGAAACTGCACACACACACAAAACGTGGCAAAGGGGTCTTATTTTTGATGCACATAAACACAAGGACAGGCAGAAAAGCAGAGGAGGGAAAGCAAGATGGTAGAGGATTCGGAGTACGACAGCCTTGGCCGTCCTGAACACACCCAGTCCCAAGGCTACCGAGGGGACGGTGCAGAAGCCAGTCCCTTTGTGGCACAGAATTCCAGGAAAGCTCGGGAATTGAATCGCTCCCCGCAGCGGGCTGAAGGCAGGAAGACGGGGGCAAAGTTTGTCAAGGCAGCAGTTGGATCCCTGCATCCGGTCCTCTATCTCAGCAGCCAGGTGACTGCCCTCGCCCCTGTGCCCAGGTGAGAGGAGGAAAAGTGACTTTCTGCAGTGAGCCCCTGAACTCGGGGATGCGGGACCCTGCAGACACCGGGGAGGTAGGTGAAAGTCCATGCACGCAACAGGCAGATCTCTGCTCCCCTGCCCCCCACCCTTCTCTGGATCCCAGAACTCCAGGCCTCTGCGGAGAACGCGACAAACCCAAGAGAAGAGATGCACTTGAAGACGTGTCAGTGTCCTGGGCCACCAGAACAAAGTCCCCCAAACTGGAGTTGGAGCAGCAGCAGCAGAAACTGACATCTCACAGCCCGGGAGACCAGGAGTCTGAGATCCAGGCCTCTCTACCACGATGCTGTTTTCGAGACTGAATTCCTGATCCACGGAGGCCCCATGATTTTCAGGCCTGATGCTCCCATTTTCGGGTGAGCCAGCTCTGACTCAACAGCTAAAGAGACAGGAAGGGCCCACACACTTCATCTGCCAAACGGTAACGGTCCACTCTAGCCTGAGCCACGCCGGCCACAGGGCATCGTGGCTTCCCACGAGAACCCCCAGCTCTCACATCGTCACTCAGACATTGCTGGCTCAACTGGGCCCTCGAGCCAGAGTCCCCCCCTTCATGCTGGGCGGGGCTCGCTGGCGGCTCAGCCACGCTGAAGCCCAGGACCCCCTGGGCTGCTGAGGCTGTCCGGCCCCAGGGCAGCTCTGCAGACCTAGAAGTGGACACGGTGATGCCACTCAGTGGGCAGGGCTCAGGCCACTCTCGTACCCTCGGCCCATTCTCCCCTCCACGAACTTTGCTTCATTTTTACCGACTGAGGGGCCACCACTGGTTCGGTGTACTCGCTGCTCGGTCTGCCCCTTGGAACCCGACAGATGAGCAGATCAAAGCATGGCTCTCTGGGGCCGCCCGTCCTGGTGGCCGACGGAGCTGTCTGGGTCAGCAAGCAGGTGCCCCGCTAAGGTCCCACTTGTTCCCTGGGACAGGGGACTGGTTTCACGGAGGACAATTTTTCCATGCACTGGGAGTGGGGCGGGGTGGGCAGCTCTGCAGCCCAGTCCCTAACAGGCTGCAGCCCGGTACTGGCGCTCGGCCTGGGGGTTGGGGACCACAGCTCTAGGAGACTGGCTGGAACAAGTTGCTGACTGGGCCTGTACCGCGTCCATCAGCGTCTGGGCGCCAGCGAAGCACCCCACGTTCCTCAGGCAGGGGCCACCACGGCACGCCAGGCTGCCTCCTGCCCGGAGCCAGCACGTCTGTCCCTCAGTGAGGGCAGGCTCAGCGCCCTGGCCACTCTGGGCGCATCGATGACTTTGAGGCTGTGCTTGCCCCACCCCTTGGGGCTACAGGTGGTACCACAACACTGCTGTTCCAACATGATCGGCCAACTCTGGCCACACCGTTATGGCTCCTAAAACTAACCTGCGACATGTCCTCAGCTTGGCCATGACGATGGTGCAACCTGTATCGCCAAAGCCACGCAGCAGTGGGCTGACATTGAAGACGTTCGACAGACCCTCCGCACCCCTCCCCTCCACAGGGACTGTGGGGCGTTGGAACGGCCGCGACAAAGCCCAGCTCAAAGGATTTCTGACTCTCCTTCCCTCACCCCTCCTGGTCCCTAGTAGGAAAGTCTGGTCACCAAATGTGGCTTGTCCCCAGGAAGGGGCCATGTCCCCTTGGCCACATCCTGAGTAACGGCCAGGAAGAGGCGGGTGAGGGAGGATACAGACCGATGTTGGAAGCTCAGGGTTCCACGCCGACATTCTTGGGCGCGATGCCTCCTGTCTCCTCTAGCAGCAACGCCAGGTCGGCTGGTGCACCCGCCAGGTGACGGCCCAGCCACGGGATTCAAGTTCATCCTCCTGGGTTCTCTCGTTGACTGACGCGGTCCTGGGCCTCAGGATGACACGCACCTGGCAGGGAGCGGACACCGCTCACCAGGCCCGCCCACAGCAGGCACAGTGGGGCACACACGGGTCTTCGAGCTTTATGAAATGCCCCATCCCTCCTGCTCCTGGCCCTTCAGAATGGACAACCTGCACACAGGTAAGGGGTGACTGGGGAGAAGGAGGCGCTGCAGGCGTTGTGATGAGACGCCAACTCTGTGGCTGTGGAGCAGCAACCCGAGAACCTGGGGAGGCAGGGGGACGGTGACAATCCCTCATCCTTCAGCGTCACCCTGGAGCATTCCGCAAGAAGGACAATGCACTGGCACAAAGCGCTGCGAGCACCATGACCTCCACTGACCGCTGTGTCTGCCACCCCATGCCAGGTGTCTCTGACCACAGTGTGATGGCCACTCGCCTCACTCTTAGTGAGAAACCGGGGGACTCGCGGGGGACACCTCCGTCCCTGCACCTCCCGTGCAAAATGCAGTCCACACCTGCTGATGCCTCCGCCCCCCACTCCTACGGCCGCTGGTCAAGCATTTGATGAGGCAGACGAATGTCACAGCCAGGGACACACAGGACAGGCTGGACCCTCGGGCTGGACTGAATTGCTCTAACTGAACCGGGAACCTTAAGGTCTATCAGCCACCTGGGAGGCCATTTGTAGGCACCGACAACCTCTGTCCCCCAGATGAGGGTAGTCCCACTTGGGGGGCTCCAACAATGGTAAGTAACTGGTACTGCCCAAAGGCACCCTGCACTACCCAGGGCAAAAGCCAGGCGTTAGCTCTCTTCCCTCCTGGGGACACAGACGCTTGCCCCTGAGAGGGGTCACGAGAGCCCTTCGAGTGTATAAGCAGACGCCCCCGTCCACTGTGTACCCTCAGATGACTGCAAAGTTCTCCCCAAAATGCAGCTGCCCCCAGGTCTCGGGTAACCTCCTGGAGGGTTAGCTGGCTCGTCCTCTACACGAATGCCGCAGGCACTGGTGGACGGCAGACGTCTGGTCAGAAAACGGGGAGGAAGGTGCCCCTGTGATCGGTGTCACCACCCAGCCCTGGAAGGCACTCAGATCAGCCTCGCCCACTGTCCAGGCTCGGCTCGGATGACAGCACCCTCCACGCCTTCCTTGGGGGCCGAGGCGAAGTCTGTGCTAGGGCCAGCCCACCCTGCTGTCCCTGGACTAGTGACACCTGCAGGAAAGGCCGATGCAAACTCTGGGAGAACATCGCCTGGTTTCCAAGGGAAACCTGAAGGTCTATGGGATGTGCTCAGCCAGCTGGATCCGGAACCCTGGGCGTCTGGATGAGGATCACACTGCAGGCCTGCTGAGAGCCCCGTCACTGCAGGCCGCGTGACACATACGGAACGGCTTGGTCTCCACCTCCGTCTGTCAGGTGAGTCTCCGCGGCCGACGGAACAGCACCCTCCAGAAAACTGCCGGGCCAGTACAGGCGTGGGGTAGACGGAGCTCAGGACAGCTCTCCGTGGGTTTGCCGTAATTTGCCCAGGACAATTCTTCATGGGTTTCTCGGACCAGGAATGAATGTACAGGCCTGAGCGGTAGACAATGTCGGGGGACAGGTCTTCGCGGGTTGCCCATGTTTCCATGCGTTCCGTGGGCAGAGGCCCCGCGGCCTCACTCGGACTGCCTTCTCGAGGCTGTGTGGGCAGCGGCGCTGTCCCCCGTGCAGCACAGGGCAGGTGCCCCTGCCCACTGCAGAGGCGTCTCCCCACACGCGGCGTTCCTCCCCCGAACGCCACTCGCCGCGCTGTAGCACGTCACGCTGCGGAAAGCCGGTTGACACTCTGCCTCCCGGCGTTGCCGTAAGAACTGCTCTTCGTCTCTGACCCGGGGGGTTCGTGTCTTCCCCGGGCTCCGCGGAACCGTGGCAGGCTGACCACAGGGCCGAATCCCAGGCCCCGCTCAGTTGCGGACACCATCCACCTGCCCCCATTAGAAACCGAGGAATCACCCTCGACACTTCCCCTCCCCGCCTAAACCCCCTCATCCTGCTCACTCCTGAGACCTGGCGATCTTACCTGCTCCTCTCTCAGGAACCCTGCTAGCTCCCTGTCGCTGCTGCCCAGCCACCCCCAGGGGACGTCTGACGTCAGCGTTAAGCCCCCACAGCGGCCTGCGATCCCGGCCTGCCACAGCACAGCCTGCACCTGCTTCCCGCGGGAAAGCGTCACCAACCAGGTGCACACCAGTCCCCTTTGCTGTGTGCCATCAGGGGTCCCCTCCCCACCCGCAGCGGACGCCGGCTGTCACCGACGCTAGCTGAGGCCACATCATCCATGTGCTATTTCACTTAACCAGACAGCAATCCAACGGGGGCAGGAGTCGCTGTCCCACCTTGCAGAGCTGGCACAGTGAAGAGCTGCCGCAGGACCGAGTCCCTCCTGTGGTCACACAGCTGCTGGTGGTGGCAGGAGCAAGCCCGGTGGCCAACTCCGGAGAGTGTGTGGTTGAACCTCGCCCTGCGCTGCCTCCCACCCACTGGCCTGTGCTAGGCAGACACCCGCCACGCACACGGCGGGATTCGAGTGGCCGGACCTCTGCAGACTCCCTCCACCCAGAGGCGGGGTCTTATGTCCTGCATCCTTGAATCCGGCCCGTTCTGTCCTCTCAGCCCTTGCTCGATGTTCCTAGGACCGACAGGCTGTGGCAGAAACGAAACCAGGACACCTCTGGGCTGAGCCCTGGGAGACCTGCGGCGTCCGTCTGCGCTCCCACCTCCTGGCTCCCTCCCTGTCAGACGTCCACCGCCAGAGGACACCCAAGGGGGCCGCACTGAGAGCCGGCCCTAGGGGAGCGCCGGCCCAGGTCCCCGGGCTGCACCGAATGCCTTTTGTCCCTGCCCGAGCTCCTGACCACAGAAGCAGGAGGAAAATGGCCGTTGCTTTACGTCCTTCCGTTTCAGTGCAGGTTCCTCCGCAACGCAGGTGACTGGCGCCCTCGGGGGTGCGCCCGCCCCTCCAGCCCACTCAGGAGAGGCGACAGGCCGTCTCCAATAACTGCCAGGCAGCACTGGGCTTTCAACCAGTGTGTCCTCGGAGGACAAGACAAGGCTCTCACGTCCGGGCCACCTCCAAGAAGCTGCCACCGGGACCACCAGCCCCAGGCTCGAGAGCTCCTCAGCGCGCCTCAGAAGCAGAAGAGCAGCCCCCTCCCCAGCACCCAGGCCCCGCACCCCCTTCCCTGGGCCTGATGTGGCAGGAAGGCCAGAAAGGCCCACGCTGGCCCCCATCCCTCAGCATCTCAGCTGGGGGCTCTCGGCCAGGGCCTGCACGGGCCCTTCCAGAAACAGGACTCTCCGCCTGGGGAGGGGACTTCAGCGCCAGGTAACAGGAAAACACAGCTAATATTTATAGCTGGCATATGAAAAGGCACGGGCATATGAATAATTGAAAGACAGAAATAAACGAGGCCACATGAATCGCCTTGGCAACCAGGTACAGCAGTGACGGTGACAAAATTAACCATACCTGGAATCAAAGGTCAAGACAAGCTGCGGTATGGGGTATGGACGCAATGTGCTGGCACCCAGGTGCCCTGTCCACTCCTCCCCACTCCCCTCATCTGCCCAGGGGCCCCGTGTCCCTGTGAACCTCCAAAGAGAGCTCGGGTCTAAGGGGCTCTGCAGGACCCGCCCTCTCTCTAGCAGGGGGTCTCCCTGTCTCAGGCAAGTGACGGGTCAAGGTGGCTGGGAATAAACGCCAGGGTTCCTGGGGCACGGTGTGAGTGACAGTGCCGTGGCCTCCTGCTGCCACCCGGATGGAGTCTGAGCCCCTGGAAGCCGCCGAGACACAGAGCAACAGCTGACGGCCAGGATCCAGCCACCCCAGACGGCCGGGGAAGATGGGGCCCTCGGGACCCACCCAATAGGCCCTCTGGGTGTGCAACGGATGTGGCCAAGCCACCAAACACTCATTTTCCCTCACTCCCTTCACTCTAGGTCCTCGTTCCTGAGCCTCCTCTTGGTCACACCTGGCTTCCCACTGTCCACCAGCAGGCACGTGACCCCCCCCATCTAAGGGCTCCCAGGCGCCGCTTCTGTCTCCCTCTGCAGAGTGATGGTGCCCAGGGCACTGCCCCGTCCCTGGTGCCTGGTGGGCGAGCCCCAGGCCTTAGCCCCGAGGACCATGGAGGGCACGAACCCCACGGCGTGGCACGAAAGAGAACACACCGGCAAAGCAGAGCTGTCCCTGCTCGAGCTGCCACCCTAGCCCACCCCGCTGTCCAAGCCGGCCTCACTCAGTCCCAGAAAGGAGAAATGCTTTCTTAGCTCCAAAGTCGGCAACGGTGGGCACTGCTGACCGCAGCTTCAGAAGGCCACCGCTCCTCTCGTGTCCTCCCAGGGAATCGACACCCAGGCCCTGGAGACGGCGGCGCCAAGTGCCTAGCGAGGGAACAGGAAACACCTGTGGCTCCATCCGAACGCCCAGGCAAGTCGGCGCCCCACTGCCCCCTTCCCAAACCAACCCCGGAGCCGGTGGGGAGAAAGCGGCCCCTGGGCTCCTTCCCAGGGGAAGAGCCCTCGTGTTCCTGCCGTCTGGAAAAGCAAGCCGCAGAACCGACAGATGCCCGATGGTGACGAGATGAAGTGTGTCACCGCTCTGCGGGGCGAGGCTGCCGCAGGAACTGGCCTCTCGAGGCCTCTCCCCTTCCTGACAGCGGACATGCAGAAGGGCCGCACGTGCCAGCCAGCAGGATGTGACAGGACGCCAGGACGTGGGACCAGGGCCGTGCAGGCACCAGGAGGGTCCTGCACCCCGGCCAGAGCCAAGGCCTGATGCCAGGGCTGCACCTGAGCCACTTTCCTCATCCGGAAGCTGGGTGTCACCCCCAGCGGCGCTGCACAAGGCAGCTGGGAGAGTAAACGAGAAATACACACCGTGCACGGTCCTCACCCACCGCGGGTTCTCCTTAACCGTTCAATACGTACGTGATCGTGAGCTGTTAGGGAGGCCGAGTGCTGTGCATGTCGCCTCAGCTGTCTCGGCCCTTGCATGAGTTAGCTCAGGTGCGGACTGCCACGCACTGCGGGGCTTAAACCGCACACATCTGCGGTCCCACAGTCCTGGAAGGTGGAAGCCGGAGATCAAGGAGTGCCAGGGCTGGCTCCTCCGGAGGACTCCCTCCCTGGCTTGCTGACGGCCGCCTTCTCCGTGTCCTCACATGGCCGTCCCGCTGTGCGTGTCTGAGTCCCGATCTCTACTTATAAGGACCCCAGTCACTGGGTGAGAGACCATCCTAACAGCCTCATTTTACTTTAATTACCTCTTTAAAAGCCCTCTCTCCAAATACACTCCCATTCCGAGATACTGGGGATTAGAGGTTCAACTTAGGAATTTGGGGGCTTGGGGAGTGGACACCATTCCACCCACATCAACACTCCAGTCCTTTTTCATACCCATGATGACGTGCTCCTTGTAAACTGCTGGACTGCATCTATGACAGCCCATCTGCTAACACATCAAACAAAACTGCTATTGTTTTGTGGGGTTTTTTTATTCATGTATTTTAGAGATACAGTCTTGCTCCATGTCTCCGAGGCTGGAGTGCAGTGGTGTCATCAGAGCTCACTGCAACCTCAAACTCCTGGGCTAAAGGGATGCTCCTCCTGCCTCCGCCTCCTGAGTAGCGGGGAATATACGTACGTGGCACCATGCCTGGCTATATTTTTCTTATTTTTTGTAGAGATAGGGTCTTACTATGTTGCCCAGGCTGGTCTCAAACTCCTGGCCTCAAGCGATTCTCCCAAAGTGCTAGGATTACAGGTGTGAGCCACCACACCCAGCCCCAAACTTGTACTTTTATGTCATAGTTCAATGTATGTGATGCTTGCGCCCCAATCACTAGCTGGAATCCAGTCTCCTAAATGGAGAAGGATGACGCTATACCATCCCAAACTGTCCCCACTGTAAACTCGAAGACCAGAGCTTGAGCCTCCAGGAAGATATTTTAAATGAAAAGAAATGCAAGGTACAGGTTCATGGAACAGCATGTACCACCTGGGTAGAAAAGTCTTGCCTTTATCAGGGAAATGACTTAATCAATTCAATTTTATATTTTCTGTCTTCAGTCATTACTAGAATACTCACAGATGCAAATTGCAAGGATATCTACATTCATTAAAGCCGTCTTTTCCTAGAGATTTTATCAAGCTACCAGGAGGCCATCAGCTCACAAAGGTGACAGAGAAAAGCAGGAACCAGAGGATGCAATCACGCCAGCTTAATTAAATCATGTGCAGGTGCCTCAGGAAATAATGAAGTGCTTCGTGCAAAGTATTATATAGTTCAATGCGGGAACATTCCCTGTCAAAGGTAAACATCCAATTCAAACAGAAGGCTGTGTACCTTGTTCTTCCTGCTTTAAAAAAAAAAAGTCTCGAAAACCAAGCCTGATATCCCGGAAAGTACTAGAAAATAAAATCCTTCGCCTCGCCATCGCCATGTTAGGGGCACAGAGAGACAGACCACTTCCAGGTAAGGCTGAGACACACCTGAGTCGCGGCTGTGCCAAAGCCAGACTGCCACCAAATCACAGGCCCCAGATGAAGGCTTCGCTCGCCAGGAAGAGGCGGAAGGGCTTGCGCTGGCCTGCCTGGACCTTAGCCCACGACCCTGGGGCCACCCCAACACAGCCTTACAGCAATTCCTCGTCAAAGAAGATGTTTTAATTTCTCCTGCTGGAGATACTCGTTTCCTGGGTTCGCGTGCGGTCAGCAGAGCTGTTCCGTATCCCAGGGCCTGACCTAGCCTAGGCTGGACGTTTGCACCTCGCCTGGCCCCACCCGAGGGAGGTGCGGGAGTCTCCATCCTGCTTCCCTCTGGCCACCGCTGGCTCCCTGCCCGGAGGTCTCCAGCCTGCTCTTGGCCCCTCGGCACCAGGGCTTGTCTGCTAGGGCTGCTGTGACGAAGTGCCACAGGCCAGGTGGCTTCAACAGCAGACGCACGCTGTCTCACACTCCTGGAAGCCAGAAGTCTGCGCTCCAGGTATCCGCAGGAGGGGCGGATTGTTCCAGCCTCTCTCTTTGGCTTGTAGACTGTCTTCCTGTGCACGAGCCATTTTCCCTGTGTCCTTACATGTCTGTTTTCTGATAAGGACCCCAGTCACACTGGACTGGGCCCACCCTAACAACCTCATTTTAACTTGGTTATTTCTTTAAAGACACCATCTCCAAATAAGGGCACACTCTGAGAACTGGGGGATAGGGCTCTGACACATGAATTGGCAGGGGGCACAATCAGGCCCCTAATAGCACCCTAATTGGGAACGCCTGGGCCAAGAGCAAGATCACTCCTGATTTACAGGGAAACCAAGGCACAGAGAGAACCTCCAAGCCTCACCAACACCAAACATACCACCGCCACCCAGAGGGGGTGAGCAGGCAGGTGTGCAGGTAACTCAAGGGAAAACCTGACTTCAAGGCACCCTTTGAAACCATACCTGCAGGTGGCTGGTCTGATGAGACCACAGTTACTCCCAGGTACCAGGAAGAGGTGGGCACATGCCCGCCGTCAGCTGCGGCAGCATCACTAGGAAGCAGGGACCCCAGGGGGTGCAAGATGACGTGGCACACTGCCCCAGCCCCACCCTCTCCGTGTGACCTTGTGCCCTGATGCCACTCACTGGCTCTTCTTCAAATCACCTCACTTTGCATTAACCCACATTTTACTTGAAAAGAAACACCAGAACCGAGCTGTTAAGCATAACGTAACTGCTGGGTCCAAAGGGCAGGTAGGTGAGAGAGACACAGGCCCAGCGGGACAGCTGCGGAGAACGCAGCATCGCAGCAACCAAGGCACTTGCGAATTAAGTTCACCCAGGTGTGACGGATCTGATGGAATGGCTGCAAAGTGTCTTCAGAGCCAACCTGGAAGTAATTAAAATGTCTAAAGAGAGTCAAAGAAATGCAAAAAAACAAAAAAAACAAAAAACAAAAACAAAAGACCCAAGCCTTTATGGAAGTTAGCTGTAAGCTTGCTAACAAACATGCTTGGAGATTACAGCCATACGGAATAATCCAGGTGTCTGCAACTTGAGCAGTGGCCAGCCTGGGCAGGTGGACAGCAGGACCCAGACTGCTACAAATCATGCAAGACTTGCTAAGCGGCGGGAAGCCCCACGCGGGGCGGGGACGCTGAGGAAGCAGCAAGTCTCGGGTGCCAGCAGTTCTCCTGCCTGGTCGAGGGTTACCCAGCTACCGAGATGGAAGGTCCAGGTTGCCTGGCTCTGTCTGCTCCCTCTATGGGTCAACATTCTGTAATGCAAAGGTTTAAACCTAAGGGTAACTATGAATAAAGAAACCAAAGCCACCTAACTGGCAGCGTACGTTAAATCTAGAAATAGGTCTCCTGTTTCCATACTGGGCTGATTTACATTTGGTATTCAGGAATTGCAACCAATGCAACTTGTCATCCCAGCCAAAACGTGCAACTGAATGATTGATTTAGACATAAGGTTTTACACTGAGAGTATAATTTAAGAAAATTAAAAACATTTCTTGGAGGTTTCAGAGAAATTAAGATCCCCCCTATTTTTAATACGATGACATTAATGAGAATTACCTGCATGCCACAAACCAGATTTTTGTTGGAATTTAAGGGAATTCAAGTTTGTAAATGAGATCACTCTTTTATCAAAAGCCCACTTTTAAAGGACCACGAAAATCAACCAGAAGTATAAATAACAGCCATAAAATCAAACTCACAAATTTAATAAAAGTAAGCTGTTTAATGCATCACTCTAATAAACTAAAATGTTAATGCTAAAATCACAAGGAACTGGAAACACTCTTTTCTGAAGGCAGGGTTCCCTCGAGGAATGAGAAACTGACAACGGAGAGCTGCCTGCCACGAGGAAAGCCAGCCATAAAATAGCCGTGAGGGTGACTACATTCCAGCCCAGCACTTTCATCGGCGCAAGGCGCTCAGCCTGCCTCTGGCCCTTCCTGCCAACAAGGGCGAGACCAGCAGGTGCCCAGGAGTCCTGAGGCTCCCCGCACAGCAAACCAGGGCTGGCCCGGGAACCTCAGGGAAACCTCCGCTTCGTTCCTCAGCACGTGGCTGCCGAAGCCCAGCACACGCCCGCTCGCTTCCGAAGGGCCTGGGGGCCGGCCTGGAGCAGAGCCAACAGAAGTCCCCGCCCTGGCAGAGCTTCCGTTCTGCCAGAACCGTAGCAGGGTCTAAGTGAAGGTGACTCGGCGTGACCCCATGCTGCGTGCTGCACCAGGGAATCATCCCGCCGTTCCATTCCCCACGCCGCGCGGCCTGAGCGGATTGCCAGACCTTCCCGGGTGGGGTAGAGGAGGGTGTGGGCATCGCGCTGCAGCCTGGGCCAGCTGCCACACACGACCCGACCCCGGCAGGCCCCAGCGTCGCCAGGCAGGCCATGTGGGCCGCTGCCCTGCACAGGCGACTGGCCTGTTCTCCGTCTCTCCCTCTGGGCGAACCTTGCCCGCGCCATGGCATGATAAGCCCCGGGGAGCGCCCTGTTGGTGTTGGATCTTGTCTGCATCCTCTAAAGAGCAGCCTGGCAGGCGTTTTACAAATAACTCTTGATTAACTAGAAGGCAATTCCTGAGCCACGCGGCCCACCTCCGCTCGGCCCCAAGGAAAGGGCACTTAAAGCAAAGGGACTTAGTCACCAACCGCAGCCAGCGAAGGAGGGAGCCGGGTACCTGGCCGTGAGCTCTGAAGTCAGGGAAGTCCGAGTGTAGGCACAAGGATGACAACTGCTGATGACAGAGAGACAGCTGCAGCTGCCACAGCGCCAATCCACGCGCTGGCTCGGGTCGGCCCACACCGAGACGGGATCAAGTTTGCACGTCTGCCTCCGTGTGTTACAGATTTGGCGGGCGACACAGGGGCCTCCTGCCCAGCGTCCTAGGGCAAGACTCAAAGTTCAGGTGGAAGTATCTAAGGCAGAAGCCTCGTGTGTAGGTAAGCAAGGTCGCCAGGGCAGGAGGATTTTCTGGGCAGAGGTGGCGCTGGATCCCGTGGTGCGGCTGTGGCTGGTATATGCCCACGTGTCCCATGGCCGGCCCATCTGGCTGGGGCTGTGAGACTTGTGTGTGACCCTCAGCCTGGCATCGGTGATTGTGTCCGGGCCCATGTGCCTGTGTTCCATCCCGTTCTGCTCAGCCCAGGTTCATTCGATGCTGTGGCCCGGAGCCCGTCCCGCCAGTGAGGCACCAGGCCAGGGGAGTAAGGAACGACCCAAAGAAAGTGTCAGTGACCAGAGACGATGTAACAGGCTAGCAAGTACATCACTTGCCTGCAGGAATCGTAGAACAATCTTCTTAGCTCTGCCACTTGCTGGGTGGCATTGAGAAAGTCACCAGACCTCTCTGAACCTTAACCCTCCGCCCATAAAACAGGAGCTTTAATTTGCACCTTACAGAGCAAATGCCACGACCAAAGTCAGACTCAGAGAGACATAAAATTATCAATGGAAACAACATACGTATAAATCACAAGATACTCAGCAACAATCTGGCATCACCAGGTAAAAGCAGGCAGGGTCTGCAGCTTCCTGCAAACAAGGCAGGTGGGAGCCAGACCTGAACGAAATGTGATCTGTCCTCCAGCTGCAGGGGACCCTTCAGTCAAAATGAAGGTCATGGCCACGTCTTCCGTGGTTACGCCCCAGGAAGAGACCGGGCTCTCTAAGGAATAGCCTGCAGGAGGCGGCCACAGCCTCTGGGAGGGAGCAGGAGAGACGTGACGAGTCGCAACTGTCGCCAAGACCAGCCCCCAGTGGACACGAAGCAGTCAGGTCACCAGGGACCACAGAAGGAAAGCTGCCCACGTGGGCACCACGCCTTTCCGTGCAGAATCCTAATCCCTGCACTGGAAGTGACAGGGGGTGACCTTGGCCGGGAGGCGCAGGCCCTACAGCCATGGGCTGTGTGTCCCGGCTGCTGGGGACAGAGCGGGGCAACTGCAGATGCAGGGCGACAGCAAGTGGCAGGTGGGGAGGCCTGTGGCAGAGATACGCGCTTCACTTCAAAACAGATCAGCCTTCCTAAAGCCAGGCAGGGTTTGCCTTTAGGGGGTTATTTCCTTAACGATTTTTTGCATTGAGATAAAATTCATATAACATAGAATTGACCATTTTAAACAATTCCATGGTTTTTAGCCATGTGGTGGGACCTCACCACCCTCTGGTCCTAGAGCATGTTCGCCACCCCACGTGGAAGTCCTGTTCCGCCAGCAGTCACTCCTCACCGCGCCCCCCCGCCGCGGGCAGCCACCAGTTTGTTTTCTGCCCGTATGCATTTGCCTGTTCTGGACGTTTCATATAAATGGAATCAGATAATACGGGGCCTTTCGTGTCGGGCTTCTTTCACTTCACACAACGTCCTCAGGGTCTGTCCACACTGCGGCCCGTGTCAGTGACCCGTCCCCCTTCGGGCGAGTGACCACCAACGCGTGTTCATTCCTCAGCTGAGGCACAGCAGGTGGGTTCCATGTTCCGGCTGTGAACGGTAATGCTGCAAGGCACAGTCACGTACACGCTTTCACGTGTGCCTACGCGGCCACCTCTCCAGGCATACGCCCCGCAGGGGGACTGCCGGCTTGCGCGCCAACCCCACGTCTAACTTTCCCAGGAACTGCCAGACCGTCTTCCCCGGAGGGCAGCCGCGTGCCAATGGACACCATGGGTGCGGCTCAGATGGCAGTCTCTGTGCACGACTGTCACTCTGTCGTCTGTGCAGTCAGGGACGTCACATTGTGGGCGGATGTACTCACCCTTGGTCATCAGACCACAGAGGGGGTCACGTCTCAGTTACTATGCACCTATTTTGAGATCTTTGTTTCTGTGACCGCCACATGGGGGGGGGCCTATTTGTCAACGAAGCTGTGAGCTCAAAGCTTTGTGCAGCCACTCGTTCAACACACAGTCACCACGCACCTGCAACGTGGCGGGGCCCGTTCTGGGGACCGAGGAGGCGTCCAGGAGCAAAATTAAGAGCCTTCCCAGAGCCATCCGATGGTGACCTTCCCAGAAAGTCGACGGCGCTCAAAAGTTTAAGTTGATTACCAAATCAGTCCGTGTGCACAGCCTGCGGGCTCAAGGCTCACTGATCCCCGCTAAACCCCCCTTTTCCACAGCGACCACTCGCCTCCACCCAACGGTCCAGCCTGACGAAACCATGGGCATCAGAGGCGCCACAAAGAGACGCTTCGGCTGCGAGAGGCGTCCCTGCCTCCCTGGGTACGAGGCTGTAATCCCAGGACAGAGCGTGTCCTCCCATCCCCCCGGGAGAGCCGAGCCGCGGCGCCTGCCCGGGACTGCGCCGAGTCGCTGGATGTCCCACAAACACTGTTCGCCACTTGGTGTCCACTGCGCTTGGGGCCACGGTGGCTGAAGCTGCTGCTGTTGCCACCCATTTGGCTACGACGGTGGTGACCTCCACGGCAGGGGCTGGCGGATGGGGGTCCGTCGTGTGCAGGTTCCGTTTCCAGCACAGACGATCACGGCTTCGTGGTAAGTCCAGCTTCACGGTAAGACTGTTCCCATTTTACAGATGAGAAAAGCAAGGCCCAGGGAGGGCAGGTTACAGGTTCATGGCCACAGCGTGGGCACAGGACAGGGACAAATGCACACCCCACAGAGGGACTCCATGGGAAGGGGCCCAGCTTGAAAGGCCTGAAGGAGCAAGTCACCTCCTGCCAGGTGGGAATGAATCTGTGGGAGGGAGGCAGGGAGAAGGCTGCAACTCTAGCTCCTCCCTGTCATCCCGGAAGTGAAGAATAAACCCCTTCCTGGAACCTGCCCGTGGCTTCTGTCGATGCCAAATTCCAGGGCTGCTTCCATGAGCCCCCGAATGGGCTGGGGTCCCCGGTTCTATTGGATACTGACTGCTGTCATTTCTGCAAGGCTGCTCTGGGAGCAGGTGGCCTCCAGAGCACCAGTGACCCCAGGCCCCACCTGCACGGGTGAGGTCAACCTTGGAAATTGAGGGTCTTGCCTGTTTGGAGAGGAGCTCTCGGGGCAGGCAGTGTGTGCCTGGCCAATGCCGGGGTGATTTTATTAATCACTCAGCGGCCCGGTAAGCCAAGGCGCCAGCCTCATCAGCCTCCTACACCGAACCAGTCTCCCAGGCCCTGACCAACTGCTTTGTCCCCATCCAAGTCACCCTGGATCTTGCCAACTGCCTCCTGGCCCTTGCAGGCTACCAGAGGAGAAATCACAGACTTGAGTGGCCTGGGTCGCTTGAGGTTCCAGGGACCTCTGTCCTGTAGGGGGACAGGGTTGCTTGAGGGGTGGTGGCAGCACAACACCGCAGAAGACAGGTCAGCGAGAAGACTGGGAGCGGAGCAGCCCAGCCCTCTGGTGAAGTCACACAAAGAAAGGGCAGCCCGGCCACGCCCCCGTGCCCTCTGCCTTTGCCGATTCCACTCTCTCCACGTAACAAACCACACGTGTCACGAGAACAGCTCTGCTGAGCCCTGTGCGTCCTTCCGGTGAACCGAGCCTCAGGTGGCCTTGGGGAGCCCTGTCCAGCGCAGCTGTCCGGTAAGCAGCTATAGCTCTACGGAGGGGAACTGCACGCCAGGGGTGGGGGAACAGACGTCTGAATTGATTTGCAAGAACGTAAGCTGCTTTTATAAAAGTAAAAGAACGTAGACCCAAGAAATAATCCCAAGCCGCACCAAAGATCTGGAGGACGGTGGCCCACAGGGTGACCAGGGGACCAGGGCTCCCGGTGCCGCCCCTGCCGGAGAGGCCACGGCAGGTAACGGGGCCGACACGCCTCCCGTCTGCGCTCCCCTGTAAGGCGAGCTGTGCCGGGAAGGGACCCACGTCCCCGAGCGCCGGAGGGAAGATGCAGCACGGGGCCCTGCTGGGGCTCCTCCTGACCGCGGTGGAGTCCGCGGCACCCGGGCTCCAAGGCAGGTGCACTGCACCCCAATACCCGTTCCCTGCCAGCCACCCCACACACTTTTAGGGGAAACAGGACTCCTGAGGACAGGGCCCTGAGGTCTCAGCTGGGCCACTGTCTCCTTCCAGGAGGCTGCAGTCCGAGCCTGACCACAGATGCAGAAAACAAGACTAAGTGTGCGCTTCCCGTCACGACAGACTGGTTCTCTTTCCCAAGACTGTTAAAATGACGAGGGCCACCATGGAGCCAGGCACAGCCAGTGCCCCTGGGAGGGGCCAGATGCAGGCGCTCCGGAAACACTACCTCCCCACTGGCCTGTCCACGGGACGCTGACAACAGCTGGGCAGAGGAATGGACACCTGGTCCCAGGCGGTGGGGACACGGGCCAGAGTCCCCCTGAGGACAGAGCAAGGGGAGGCAGGGGACAGCCGGCCCCAAATGACATCGAACTGAGGTCTGCACCCCATCCTCCCTCCTCTTCCTCACGAGGGCAGCCCCACGAGGAGCTGCAAGAAACACCAGGGCTGGGGAGACCCGAATCCCCAGGGAGCCCTTTGGCCAAGGCTCTCGGCAGTCCCAGCCCCAGGGCCTGCGTGTGCCCTTCTGGCCTGAGCTGCCGGAACCTGTCCCAGCGGCCAGAGGCCTGACCGCAGAAGAACCCCTGGGCTCAGGCCCCTCCGGGAGGGCGGCCACCTCCGCAGGGTCTCCTCGCCGCATCACAGTCCTCACCCGCGCTGGCTCTGCGTTATCTGAAAGCCCGACTGTCACGCCTCTCTCTGGTCAGGGGATGCTGACCGGGACCACCTGCCAGGCCAGCGTCCAGACCCTCCCTCAGTGACAAATCCAGCCATGCTCTGGAGCTCCGCCTCCCGCAGGAACCCGGATCTTCCGGCCGCTGTCCCCTCCTCCCGCTGGCTTCCCGCGCTGGTGGCCGGCGTCGGGGAGCAGCACTGGGAGGCCAGTGTCTCGGGAGGGAGAGCTTGGCTGGGGGAGCCCGTCCGGACCCCCGAGGGAGGAAGCACCCCCTGGTCCTCTCTCCCCATTTGTTAGGACTCGGCTTGAAGAAGTCAAGTCGGCTGTCTGAAGGTTTCTGACATGCAGGTGGAAAGCAGCATACCTCCAACTTTCACCAGGAGGAAAGTTCCAGAAAGAGGCAGAATAATGCTCCCTCCCCACACCTCCCAGGCCACCCTAATGTGCACCCTGCTGGGTGGAGGGGGGTGCGCAGGGTCACCGGGAACAGGGGGGGTCCCACAGGCCACATCGAAAGTCACCCACGGGTGTCAGCCAACGCTAAGGAGGAGAGAAAGGCCCCGTTAGCCCGATGCCTCCCGGGCTGGGGTCTTCTAGGGAGAAAAACCCCCGATCAGCGCCGAGTTCTTATTGGTCCAGTCCCCACCCAGATAGGAAGCAGGTCCAGCTCCTCTCCGCGTGCCCCGCACCAGCCCTGCGTGGGACCCTCGTCCCTGCGTGGGACCCTCGTGTTTCCAGAAGTGAAAAGGGTAAGTAAACGGACGCTCCAAAGCACGCCTGCTCGCTCTGAAGTGAGGAGAGGGCTGTCCACACAGAACTGTCTGTTTCTGCAACATCCACGAGCGATTTTCCTCCCCGGGGACCCCTTCTCCGGACGGTCACACTCACAGGACAACACCGAGAGGGCGGGAACAACGTCCCCACGCTCAGGACTGCGTTGGCGTGGCCCGGAATCCCCTCTGAGCGGCCGATTACATGTCACTCAGCTTATCACACGACTGCTAAGCAGCTCTCGTCAGCTGCACGGCGGTGTCCGAAGACATCCAGGGAGGGCCAGCACTGGAAGGCGCCGTGCACCTGCCGTGTGGCGTGCGCGGGATCACAGCAAAGAGTAGCAAACGCACAGATACCCAGAAAAAACGGGGAGCCAGCAGCCCCTCCCCGCCTCCCTGCCGATGCCTTTGACAGACAAGTAAATGACATTACTTTTATATCCGCAGCTGCGGGACACAGCAAGATTACACAGCTTTGCCACCTAGGTGATAATTTGTAATATGATAAAAATGTCAACAGTTTCAGCAAGAAAGAAAGAAAACCAGGACGATTTGGATTCAGCCAACACCTTAAGTTTTATTTCCGACAGTCTGAGACGGGCAAAACCTCCTACCTTAGAAGGTTTACCCGCTTGTTTTAGTGAATTACGTTCTCTCTGATTTCTCCCCCGTTCTTTCCAAGAAAAGGGGAAACCAGCAAGTTCCCCATCTACTTTCGGTGCTTTGCTGAAACGCCAGCAAACTTTTATCCATGGAGCAAAAACGCATCCACAGAAAAGGGCAGTAGCTGATACCAGAGCCACCCGCCCAGGTGACCCACGTCCCTCCCTCAGCCAGGTCGTCTAGTCTCAGCGTCCGAAACCTGCACAGCCCTGACCAGGCCTGAGCGAGGCACCAAGCCTGGAGGCCGGCTCCGTGCCTGGCCTCTCTGGGAGGTGACGTGGACAGGAGTCACTCTCGTGGCTTCAGGCTCGAGAGCTGAAGGACAAGTAAAAATAATTCCTCGGCGTTCCTGTCTGCTCTTGAGTTTGGCTTGCCTGAATCTCAACGAATTCCACTGGGAAAAAGACTGGAGTCCTACAGGTATGCTGGAGCCATCTGAAGGCTCCTGAGCAAAGCTCTTAAAGGCCTTAAAAAGGCTAAAATCCAAATGTGAAGAAAGCTGCCCTGAACATCCAACTGTTCCAGCGCTATTGTTATTTAAACCCAAGCGGGACACAGGTGTGGCGGGAAGGTGCCCAGGAGGGACCTGGGCTCGAGGCAGGTGTCACCGGGTGGGCAGCATGTGCCAGGGCAGGAACAGCCACCCCAGGAAGGAGGGTGGCCCCAGCAGAGGTGTCAGGAGACAGCAGAGAGGAGCCAGGCCACCCCACAACCCTAACCCGATGCTGTTTTCCAAACCCCAGACAGCTCCAAGGATGTTACTCTGCCGAGCACCCAAGCATGTCTCCCCACCCTGCCTTCCCCAGTCCTGGCAGCTGCCGTGGATATCACAGACAGGTATAAAACAGCCCTCGGGACAGACGGTCAACATGGCAAAGAGAAGCAAAGGACAGTCTTTGGGATGAGAAACACCAGCTTGGAAGCCTGACTCTGCTTCTCTCTAGGTGTCATCTTTGGTGAGTTACTGAATCTTGAGCCTCAGTTTCCTAATATGTCAAATGGGTTTAATGCTACTTACCCTGAAAGGCAGGTTGGAGGCTTAAACAAAATAGCCTGGAAAGATACTCAGCACACCCCTGAGACATAAGCGCTCAATAAATTGCATCTATTACAATAAATATAATAATCTGAGACAATTAGAATCCAATGCAAGGTGACTGCACACATTTTATGTTTCCAGGATTAGGGTATTTTAAGAAGTAAGATGTACCGCCACCATCCACTCCATACCAGGAAGGACACTTGGCCCTAGTATCAGGGGACAATCAAAATAAAGTCCAGTGCTTTGAATGAGCTCCTCAGTGCTTAAAAACTCACTCCTAGGTTCTGGCTCTGCTCATTTCACCGCACCAGGGGGTGGGGAAGCCGGTCGGGAACAGCCCGCACTGGGCTGAGCCTGGGAGCCCAACGGCTGTGCCAACCCAATCCCCAGGGCATGACAAAACTCTCTGTTAAGTCCCAAAAAGGACTTGACAATGAAGCAAGGCCGGCAAGGACTGTAACTGTGATGATTGTCCAAACCAAGAAATCACCTTCATTAGACACCTGGCATGGGCTGATTAGAGCACGCCGCCCACTCCCTGCCTCTAGAACACCCGTGTGCGTGAGGCCACACCACCCCATGCACGCACACGCCAACACACGCGTCCTTACACACAGACTCGGTTCCTAAATCGTGTGCTTGTTCCCAGAATCCACAAACTCCCAGGAGAGCTATAAACCCACGCAGCAGCCATCCCTCGTGGCAGAACAAGTACCAGATTCCAGTTCTGCACCAGCCCCGACTTCCTGGGTGGTCTGGCCTGCCCCGTCTGCTGCCTGTGCCCCTGGACTACCTAACAGCACACCTGCTCTGGATGCAGCTCCATCGAGAGCCAGGGCTCCATCCCCGGGGCCTGCCTGGCCCACGGCTCTGTGCGAGGGGCTGCGAACAGCCAGAAATTCTACACAGGGTCCGGCACACGCCGAGACATCCATTCCCCATGAAAGACTCCCATCAGCTTCTCGAATGAGTCTGTGATCCCATAGTAGGAAGAACAAACAGCTGGTTCAGATCTTCTCCAAGAGAGCTTCCGACTGCAGCCCTCAGTCCTAGGGGTAACCATCTGCGGCAGTCTGTGGTTCACACCCGTCTTACCAGCCTAGAGAAGTCCTGGTTTTGCTACTTGGTTCTTTTCATTTGAAATAGAATCTATAGATTCATTGGACAGACATTAACATTTATATTTACATTAATATATCAGTAGTCACATTCATCCCATTTCTCTCTCACTGGCAGACTGTATCTGCAAGCTTCTGGAAATCTGGCCACCTTTGAGACCAGATGGGAACTCACCCCGCCCAGGTGGCCCGGGGTGCAGGGGACGAGGAGAGACCCGGGCTCCTGTCGAAAGAACGGACAGAGGTCACTGCAGCTCCATCCTGAGAAACCACGTTCCGTACTGGTCGGGGCTCCCCCTGCTCTAGGAACTAGCTCACTGGCCCCAGAGCTGCAGGTAGAAATACCTCCAGGAACGGCAAAGAGCTCGCGTGACTGGG
This sequence comes from Microcebus murinus, assembly GCF_040939455.1. Lineage (NCBI taxonomy): Eukaryota > Metazoa > Chordata > Mammalia > Primates > Cheirogaleidae > Microcebus > Microcebus murinus. Next base: position 10,670,201 of record NC_134107.1, read on the forward strand.
CACCTTGACTCTCCTTGCCCCGGGGGACTGGAGGAAACAGCTGCGTCCAGGCTCGGGCGGGCGCACGTCCGGCTGGATCCAGCAGCAGCGACAGGACTGACGTTCGACTCCTCTGGGTCCTGTTTCGGGGGACTCTCCAGGGCTTCGGGGGCCCTGGGAGCTTCCCTTCCCTCGCCCCCCGATGACAGCTCCCAAGCTGCCCCAGACATGGAGTCCCTCCTATACCCCCGCACCCAGTCTTGGACTCAGTCCAGCACACGCCAGCCACCTCGGTCAATTTCCTCTCTTTGTTAAAAAACGGTTTTATTGAAATGAGCTCACACGCCACGCAATTCACCCATGCAAAGTGTACCATTCAGTGGATTTTACTAAGTTCACAGTCAATTTTTGAGCACTTGCATTACCTCAAAAAGAAACCCCACACCTTCAGCCCTCACCTGTCAATCTATCCATCTCCCCTCCCCCTCCCCAAAACTACTCATCTACTTCCTGTCTCTACGGATCTGCCAGTGTGGGCCATTTCATATCCGTGAAATCGCACAATATGCGGTGGGTCCATTCTCTCTCATTCTTTTTTTTACTTCTCTTTCGAGAAAAACTTTGCCCTTGTCCAAATCACCTCTGTCCGTCCCTGGTTCTTCAAGTTCCACATGTGAATCACTTCCAAATAGGAAAAAGCCACACACCCGAATCTCCCTAGATTAGTGTCCACCTCAAAGCCTTTTTTGAAAACCATCTTGTTTTTTTTTGCAAACCCCCACCCAAAAGCACTGTGTCATGTCACATGAAAAAAACATTCCTAGGTGAGGGCACAAAGAAAATCTGCTCTCCCGCCCAACTGATGTCAGAAAAGAGAATTCTGTTATCCCGTCTTTCCCTTTTTGCCCTGACTGATAGGAAGCTCAGAAATAAATACCTCGTGTAACGGTAAAAAATGTTCTTATCCTAACAGGTTGGTCTTAGGGTCTCCTCACGGGCACAGGGCAGTTCTACAGTGTGGCCTGGGGAAGAATCCCTTGGAAAGCCAGCTAAAAAGACAGAATCGGATTTCCTGCAGATGAGAGCTTAGGCTGTGATTTAAACAAGAGCCCCTCGAATGTTCTCAGGTCTGGCTTTAAAGCCAAAGCAAAATGTCACAGCCCTTTTCCTAGCACTTAGAAGACCTTTCAGGAGAAAGAAGTCCAGTTCCTCCCGTTCCCCCGTCTCCACCTTCCAGCTAGCACCCACCAGCACTTCAGGGCTGCCTGCAGGTGCCGCGGTGGAGGCGGCTGGCGTGCCAATTATGCATGGCGGGCAGTTACTGCCGTGACACGATGGCGCAACCCCTGGCTGGGACGGGAGGATTTGCATAATGAGCAGACAGAACACAGTCCCTCTCCCTAGACCTCATAAACTCCATCTTAGGGTTCCAGCAGTTTCCACAAATAATCCAGTCTGTCGCCGGCCCGTGCCACCTCCTCGACATCAAACACCAGGGGTGAGGGCGGGGGACCTTGCAAAGTTTTAGGACGTCCCCGCCATCAGAACCCCTGCTCCAGCGGGAGAACGTTTTTCTTTCCTCCTTTCCCTCGCTGGGCAACAGGGTGTAAACTAGCGGGGCCGGGGCGCAGGGAGAGAGCGGGAAGGGGGACCTAGGGACACCGAGCTCACTTCTACAGCACCGCAGCCACCAAGGCTGGCCCTGCTGCCAAGGCCAGGTCCCGGGAGCTCACGGCCGTGGCTCTGCACAGAGAACATGCAGAGGTGGAAACGGAGAACCTCGTGGGAGGGCAGGAACCCCAGTCCCCGAGGGGACAGGCATGGGGTGGCTCACAGAGCAGGGGCAAGAACCCAAGTCTTGGTGTGACCATCAGGGAAAGGATTTCCAGTGTTAAAATCGGGGGACCATGACCCATGTGTCAAGCTCCTCACATGCCAATCCTAGGGTGGCCAAAGTCAACAACAGGAGACAATTTACCAGATCAAAAATGCGGACTGAAGGCAGGGGTTGTAGGGGTTAAAGAGGCAGGTGTTCTGGGTACCCCACCACCCGCTCCCCAGGAAGCTGGGGTGAAGCCATTCCCAGCCACCCAGGTGGCTGAGGTGACATGCACATTGGTGGCGGGAAACCTCACGTGCCCTAAATACTCCGGGGCATTTCCGTGGGCAGCTGGGACGTCAGCCCTGCCAGGGAGATGGCATCGAGTGCGCCCACGCTCATGCCAACGCTGCCACGCCTTCCCTGGGTGAGCAGCCCGCCGCGGAGGCGAACACCTGGAAACCCAAGCCCCAGACACACGACACACTCCACCTCCCTCCTTTCTCCGTGGCAAAGACTTGCAAAGTGACCTGTTTCCTGACGAGGAGAAACACTGAATGGTGCTGTGTGCGAGTTTCCCTCGGCTGCTGGAATGAACAACCGCGCAAAGGGGCATCTCAGAGCAGCACAAATTCACTCCTCCCAGTCTGGATGCCAAAATCTGAAATCCGTTCTGCTGGCCTGAAACCCAGGTGTCAGCGGGGACGCCAGGGAGGATCCTACTTTGTACTTTCCAGAGCCTGGGGCCTCCGGCATTGCCTCTGACTCCCCCGTCTTCCCTCTGCAGTCAGACCGCGCTCCGCCTCCCCCTGAGCCCAGGGACGGCACTCAGGACCCACATGGACGGTCCAGGGTCATCTCCCCACGGCAAGACCCTCAACTCAATCGCATCTGCAAAGACCTGCCCCACGAGGCAACAGGCAGGTTCCAGGGATTCAGACTTGATGTGTTCGGGGGCGTTTGTCAGCCTGCGCTTACTGGTGGCTCTTCCTGGTACCTGCAGGGTCCCTTCTGGGAGATGACAGTGATGGAGGTCACCTTGCGAGCACAACCCAGAGGCAGCCAGATTCTGTAGCTGCAACCCCTTCACCCAGCCTACGGCTCAGCCACTGCCATCCAGCCGACTTGAAGCTGCCCCACGGCCCCCCAGGGAGGGGACGGTCACCTACTCCCTGTCCACTGGACTGCACGGCAGACCTCAGTCTGGACTCTGGGTAGAGAGTGCACGCTGGAGGGCTTCTGCTCAGAGGCAGACAGCACGAGGACAGTGAGAACAGACGGTGTGTGCCCCTCGAGCCAGATTGCAGGGGAGCGGTCCCTCTTTGCCACCCACAGCCCCCAGGCCACCATCACACCCAGCTGCAATCTGGCCTCACCTGGCCCAGGGCTGAGTCTTAGGCAGAGCGAGCAGGCGACTCCCAGGACCCTCTCCCCGCAAGACGCAGTCTCTGTGGTTCACACCCTCCTCGCCCACCACTGCCGCGTGGACAGCGCTGCCCGCACGTGCCCGGCCACCTCCCCCAAGGCGCAGCCGCCACCCCCAGCTCGGCATCTGGCTGTGCCTCCCACTCCAAGGCGTGGATTCCCTGTTCCCTCCCCGCACCCAAGAAACCTCCTCACACTCTGGAATTGCCGATCTAACGGCAGCAGAAATGCCACCCCAAGCCAGCCCCCCGAGTCCTGAATGCAGCCCTGGGGGTTTCCCCCAGCTGCCCCGAGACAGGACTCCCCTCACCCTGCTCTGCAGGCAGGGGTGCAGACACCCAGGCTCGGGTGCAGGGAGAAGGAGTGGGGCCTGGACTTGACCCCAGGCCCTGAGGTCTCGAGCCTCACCCCTCCACGGGCACCACCTGGATCGGCAGCCCGAGCGCCACGGCTCGGCAGGTACCAGCCTCCGCAGGCCGGCTCTGTGCAACCTCACCCCTCCGTCCGGTGGGGTGCTGCTCAAACCCGGAGCTCATCCCGCCCTCCTCTGCATTAAATATCATCAATGGCTCCCCTGCCCCAGGAAAAAGTCCACGTTCTGAGCCCTTCCAGGCAGCAAGGAGCTCTGCAGACACTCCGGCCTCTGGCTATGAGGCTCTTCCAGGCCCTGAAGTGTTGCTTTGGGAACTGCCTAAGACGCCTCCTCCTGAGGAAGGTCCCCAGGTGGTTATGTTGTCTCTCGCACTCCCGCGCACAGATAGGCAGACGCACACATCAACACACATGTAGACACAGACACACTCAGACATTCACATGCAATCTACAGACACATGGACCTGCACAGACACCCACGGACATAACACACACAGACACACACATGCACAGAGGCACACAGGCCTCCCGGGGCGCCGTCCTCTCATCTCCACACTCTGCTGTGATTTCTCATACTCATGCACCCACGCCCCGCCCCGCCAGGCAAGGACGACACCTGAGATGCTGGCGGGTCCATGGTGAAGGAGCTCGTGCAGGAATCAACGAATGCAGAATCAGGTGTCTCCCGGCTCCCACTCACCCCTGCAGGAGCAGGGACCACCCAGGCCATCCCCTCACAGCTGGACCCTCGGGTTCCGTCCCGTTCACTCGCTGCACTGCAGGCCTCCCAGCACGGCCGGGAGCGGCACGGCCGAGACTCTGAACAGCGGCCTCGTGTGCCACTCCGTAAACACCATGTTCCCTCATTCCTCCATCCCTCGAACCAGGAAACACAGCTCGCTCCCGTCTTTCACGGCCCTGGGTAACACCATGTCTTCACGCACACGACTGCACCTTACTACTCTTCTTTCGGGGTAAACTCCCAGGGGTAGATTTCTGAATCAAAGAGGTGACCATTTTCCCTTAAAACAGAGATGTCAGCACCACACAGGCAAGAGGAAGGCATCAACTCCTGGCCTGAGAATTTCTTCTTTGATCATCCATGGAACCACACGGGGCACGAGACCTAAACAGCCTTTCTCAGCTGGAAGTCTCTGTTCTCGGATCCGACGCCACGTGGGCAGACGCCCCGCGGGCAGACGCCCCGCGGACACACCCAGCCGCCGCCTGTGCTTCCCTCCACAAACCTGCCGCCTGCCCTCGCCGGCTCCGGTGAGCCTGCCACCTCCCACCCACGGGGGAGCAGCTTTGCGGTAAGCACACGGTATCAGTCATGTTTGCATTTTCTGTGTCTTGTGATGTTGTGACGTCTTGGGGGACCTCACAGCCCGGGAGAGAGCCCACCCCTCCCAGGGCTGGGTAACTCCCAAAGGCTGGGTAACTCCCAAAGGCTGGGTAACTCCCAAAGGCTGGGTAACTCCCAATGACAGTAAGCGGAGTACTGGGGAGCACACCTCTCTCATGCGCAAGCCAGCGCCCACCCCCCAACTCCCATGCACCAAGCCAACACCCCCCAACACCCTAAAGCAGCCCGTGGCCGGGCACCAGGCAACCGGAGGCTGCCCCATTGGCCCAAGCCCACCAGGACTGCTCACGCCGCCCGATCCCGAACTCCCGTGCCCAGCCCTGTCTCTGCTGCAGAAAGCCCCATAAAGGCTCCGTCTCAGCTTCCACCCAGCCCTGCTCTGCCTCCTGCCCTAACTCGGGACTTCCCTGCGGCCCCACGTGGTGTGCCACACCCTGCTCTCAGGCGATGTAAGCAATGAAATCTTTCTATGGCACGGACTTCCATAAAGTCCCGTGGGTACAAATAAGGCACAGAAGCAGCAAAGAGATGATGACATAGATGAGCAGCCCCCTCCAGCTCAACCTCTGGCACACACGGCTATAAATGGGGGCGCCCCAGCCCCAACAAGAGCCCCCCGGGGGACAGCATTGTGCATATGTACAGGAGGTAATACCTGGTAATGATAATAAACGACTATGTTACTGGTTGCTGTGTTTACTACAGTTGTTATCCTTAGAGTGTTCTCCTCCTACTTAATAAAAAAAAAAAGTTAACTATATATATAAGCAGCCTCAGGCGGCTCCTTCAGGAAGTATCCAGAACTCAGCGTGTTGTCACAGAGGACAGCTCCTTGCAGGTTACCGCCCCTGAAGCCCTCCCAGTGGGACAAGACGCAAAGGGGAAGACAGTGACAGGGATGGGCCTGACCCTCTGTAGGCCTGGGCTAGTGTGTGTGAGCGTGTCTTAGCTCTTTTTTAAAAAAAGAAAAGTTTAAAAAGGAAAAAAAAGTTTAAAAAATTGAAATTAGAAATAAGCTTATAGAATAAGGACATGAAGAAAAATACTTTTGTACAGCTAACAATGTGTTTGTGTTTTAAGCTAAGTGTTATTGCAGCAGTCAAATTTTTGGAAATTTTAAAGTTTGTAAGGTAAAAAAGTTACAGTAGGCTAAGGTCAAAAGGTTGATTTACTATTGAAGAAGGAAAGTGTTTTAATAAATCTAGTACAGGCCAAGAGCACAGCGTCTGCAGAGTCTACGGTGGTGCGCAGTGATGTCCGAGGCCTTCACAACCACTCACCACTCACCCGCGCAACTTCCAGTCCTGCAAGCTCCATGCATGGGAAGTGCCTATACAGGTATACCGTTTTTTATCTCTTAAACCACATTTTTACTGGACTTTTTCTATGTCTAGCTATGTTTAGATGCACAAATGCATGCCACAGTGTCACAATCCCCTAGAGTATCCGGCACAGTTCGATGCCGTGCAGGTGTGCAGCCGAGGGGCACAGGCTACGCAGAGAGCCCAGGTGTGCAGCGGGCTGTAGCATGTAGGTCTGTGCACCGCACTCTGGGACGTTCACACGACGCAGAAGTTGCCTAAAGATGCGTTTCTCAGTATCCCCATTGTTAAGCAACACATGAGCATACTGAAACCACTGGACTGTATGCTCTGCAAACAGGTGAAGTGTATACCATGGGAATCATATCTCAATAAGGCTGTTTGCATGTGTGCTTTTATTTAATAGTTATTGGTGGTGGGGGCAGGGCCTGGCTCGAGTATCGCCACCCACTCACCAACCACCTGTGCTAATCACACAGCACCCCTGGGGCCTGATCTCCATGCACTCCAAGATCTCTTGAAGAGAATGGATCACATGAGAAGCCAATGACCGCCTGAATCAGATCACGTTACGGTACAGGTATAACCAGAGCACGAGGCATAACTATCTAGGAAGAAAGCCCCAAACTCACTATTTTGTCAAACAACCAAGCCTTGTTCTTCCAGCATCGCTAGAGACTGTGCCTAAATGCCTCCCTCTTCTGCAACCCCCAGCAGGGAGGAGCCCCCACAGTAGCCTTCTCTGCAGGGCACCCAGAGAGGATGGCGTCTGTGCAACCCCATATGTGGCCAGCATCCTACACGGACATCACAAAAGAAAGTCGCAGAGCTTAACCCAGACTCTTTGGACGAGCTGCACGTGGACACCACCACGCAGGATGCTCTGAGCCCTGAGATTTGGAGGAGCCAGATGAAGAGGGAGCAATTTCTCAGAATCAGATGGGAGAAAAGACGCCGGGTTCTCAGCACTCTGACGTACTGAGATCTTTTAGGACAGGAGTCGGCAAACCTTTCTGCAAAAGGCCAGCCAGTAACTACCTTCACCTTTGCAGACCACATGGTCTCTGTCACAAGGAATCAACCCTGTCATAGACAATGTCACAGACAATATGGAATGGATGAATGTAGCTGTGTACCAATAAAGCTTTATTTACAAGAGCATGAGCACCACTGTGTGCCAATAAAGCTTTATTTACAAGAGGCAACCCAGATTGGCAGAAGATATCTGCAAATCACACATCTGACTGAGGATTAATTATCAAGAATATATAAAGAACCCATACGGCCCACCAACAAAATAACAAACAGCCCAATTCAAAAACGGGCAAAGAACCTAAATAGGTATTTCTACAAAAAAGATATCCAAATGGCTGATAAGTACATGAAAAAATGCTCCCAATGACTAATCATAAGAAAAATGCAAACCAAAACTACACTGAGATACTATTTCACACCTACTAGGATGGCAAATATAAAAAACAAACAAAAAAGCAGAAAACAGGTACTGCTGAGGACAGAGAAACTGGCCCCCTTGTGCACTGTGGGTGGCAGTGTAGAATGGTGCCACCACGGTGGCAAACAGTATGCAGGTCCTCAAAAAGTTAAGCAGTTACCATATAATCCAGCAATCCTACTTCTGGGTATACACCCAAAAGAAATGAAAGCAGAGACCTGAGGAGGTATTTGCACACCCACGTTCGTAACAGCAGTACTCACTGTAGCCAAAAGGTGGCAGCGACCCAAGCGTCCACCACCAGACGAATGAACGAGCAAAACGGGGTCTACCTGTGGGATGGAGTATTAGCCTAGAAAAGAAATGGCGTTCTGACACGTGCCACAACACGGATCCCCCTGAAGGCAGCGACTGACTGAAACAAGCCAGACCTGGAGGATAAACACCGTATGAGTCCACCCGCACGAGGCCCCCATGGCAGCCCAACCCACACACGCAGAAGGTAGCCCGGTGGGTGCCGGGGGTGGGTTCCAGAAACGGGGAGTTGGTGTGTTCACCGGGGACAGAGTTTCAGTCTGGGAGGATGAAACAATTCTGGGGGTGGGTGGTGGCGATGGCTGTCCGACAAGTGAATGTGCTAACGACTACTGAGCTGCACGCGTAAAAATGGCTAAAACAGTAAATTTTATGTTATATGTGTTTTACCACAATAAAAAGAAACCCAAAATTGTATTTACAAAAACAGGCAACGGGCAGGATTTGACCCTCAAGCCGCACGCTGCCGATCTCTGACTGTGAAGGTCTTGCACCGGGTTTGGAGACAATGACATGCGTGGGTGCCCGCACGGGGGGGGGGGGTTGCGTGGGGGGCAGAGTCCTCCTCCCTGCAGACCCCTCCCTGCAGTCATCAGCATCACCGCCCGGAAGGTCACCTAAGGCCCCTGAAATCCTCTTGTGCTGCCTGATTAATCGGCTGGGGGTCTCTGATTACACCCACTGCAAGTGGAATAAATAATTGGAGACAATAACAAAGAACAAGAAAGCCAGATCCTCCAATTCACCTAATCTAACGTCTCGAACCATCATTGAGAATGTGCAACACTGTCATCAATTCCGTCACTCCACAGAAGAACCCTCATGCCGCTAATTCGCGACATCCCGCCTACCAACTGAACTACCCCTCAAGGGTAATTTTCCATTTTTCCTGAGTGGCGGTGGGAGGCGATCAGCACACAAGGTCTGAAATGCAGGATCCACTGTAAAATGACGCTGCAGCCTTGGTAGGGGGCCGGACGTGGTGGACGGCGGCCTCAGCACATTGGGCAGACCCTGAGGAGCAGGACCTTGGTGGCTCCCCCTGGGGCCACACCGGGACACCTGCGCGTGCAGGAGAAGCAGCTGAGGGGAGGAACGGGGCCCAGAGAGACCTCGCCCAGCCGGCATCTCTGTCTCCAGTCTTCACCGCCGGGGCTCCCAGAGCCTCAGCACCCCAGAGAATGACCCCCCACCACAAAAGCCACCGTCCGTCCTCAAGCCAGGAGGCCCTGGGCAGCTCCTTGGGGAACTTATCTTCCCAGTGGACACCACCCCCTTTCCTGAGATCGCCGACTGTGCGGCCCAAAGAGGTGCTGCCCAGAAAACCAAAACTAAAATAAACTCACGCCCAGCCTTCGCGAGCTGCCCAGACCCGCTTTTCCCTTCCTCCTGCCGCTTTCAGGGCAGAGACGGCCGTCACAGGGACGACACTCCGAACCAAGCGCGCCCGACAGCAGTTCCCTAGGAACTCGCCCGAGGCCCCACCCTGACAACAGATTTCAAGAGCAACAGAGCAGCACAGCAAGTGTTGTTATCAGGGACCCCACCGTGGTGACAAGCGAAAGACCAGACCAAGCGGCCAAGTGTCCTTACTCATGAAGCCAGCAGAGCAGGTGGGACGGGCTGGGCCCCAACGGAGAGGCCCGGGAGGCTGGATGCAGGTGCTCTTCCAGGTGCAGAAACAGTCACCGCCGCAGGGACTCTGAGCTCTGTGTCCCACCACCAGCTGGGAACAAACAGCAAGTCCCAAGTCCAGGCTCAAAGGAGGTCAAAGGCCGTCGATTGCTGACAGCACCTGCAGTTCTAGTGCCTGCTGGACACTCGCTCCTTCCCTCCCCTCGGTGGACACAGACAAATCTCCTCCCCTCTCTGAACCTGCTCCTTCCTCTAGAATAAAGGGGCGGGCCACCTTGTCCACTAGGGTCACACGTTCCCATATACACCCATGTGCCATCTTTGATCGAGGGCCACGATGAACAGGAATCGTGTGTCAAGCCAGGAGGTTCCTAACAAGGGACCGGCACCTAGCACTGGCCGGAGATATGAGAGCACGTGGCAGGCAGGCTCTGCCCGCTCAGCCGGGACAGCTGGGGTAGCAGGAGCCCCGCCAGCATCCCCTCCAAGGAGAACACCTGCCCACACGGGATCCGGGAGACAGCAGAGGGTAGAGAGAGCTCAGAGACTTGGGGGAACCTGGGGTGCAGAAAAGGGCTTGAACAGGGGGAAGGAGAGGACCCGAACTAGACTTCAGATGGGGCTGGTAGGTGGTGGGACAGGAGATGCCCCCAACGCCCAGGGTGACCAGCACCAGGGTGGCCCTGGGGCAGCAGCTCTGACCTTCGCCCCTGCCTGCCTGCCTCGTGTACAATTATCCCCAGGGCATGCAGGCCCACGGAGGGCAAACCCAGATACACAGTCAGCACATACACAGACATGAGCATTTCCACGGCAGGAAGACTTCACCAAGGATAATCAGGAGCAAGTGTCTGAAAGAGCCTCAAGGGCAGTTGAAAATGAAAAAACGGGGCTGAGAGACTGCCCAGGAATCTGGGCCACGGTGTCTGCCGCCATGGTCCCGGCACACGAGGCCATGCTGAGAGGCGGCGTCCCGCACCGGGAAGAGCCCGGGCTGTCAGCCAGGTCGGATCCAGCCACTCAACACACACGTGCATGAGTATCGAGCTGCTGGGAGCCTGTTTCCTCACCTGAAAACGGTGACAATGTCACCTTCTGCACAGAGTGGGTGGTGAGAAGGGTGGGCACTGATGAGATATTCGGCAAATGCTGATTGCAGGCACGTATTGCAGATGAAATGATGCCAGTGAGGCACACAGTAGGTGCTCAATAAAAGGCATGCAGCAGCATAGAGTGAACTGGACCCTGCAGAGCACACCCAGGCGCCAACAAATGCAACCTGGTCCGTGTGCAAACGGTGGGCAGGAGCTTCAAGTGGCTCCACCACTCATCTGCTGCAGCCCCCCTGCCCGGGTCCAGCGTGGGCACGGCAGCTCCGGCACCTCAGAGCAGAGACCAGAGCCAGAGCTAGGGTCTTGAGCCGCCATGCCATGAAGTCCCCTCAAGGTCCCACTAGCTGCACCAACGGGCAGCTCTGTTTCCCCAGCACCAAGGACAAGTCCCTCCACCCTCTCCCCACCCAAACACGAGCATATGGGGCCTGGCCACAGGAACTAACTGTCCCCTGACCACGGCACAAAGCGGGCGAGGCGGACCACAGGTCACAAGGACAAGGAAAGCGCCCTCACTCACCAGAGGAGCCCCGCAGAAAGGCCTCCTGGAACAGGAATGGTCTGCGCTCGGGCGGGCCAGGCCAGGGCAACAGGAGGCACTTCCGGACCTGAGAGGAGACAAGACCAGACGTGGTCAGACAGAGGCCGTCGAGAGGCACCTGTTAAAACTCCGTGTACATCCTGATTTTTCTGAGCTAAAAACCATGCACTGCAGTTCTGCTTCCAGGCAAATGGAGCAGACGCACTTCTCCCTGTTCCTCACACGAAGTACGGCCGGACACCGGGGCGTTGTACACAAAACAAACGAAAGACCCTGCGAGGTGGACGGGAGGCGGCAGAGCAGCGGGGCACGTGGCGTGAGGTCTCTGGGTTTTCCTCTTGCCTCGTACACCCCAGAAGTGGCCCAAACACCAACGGGACCAGGGGAAAAACCACACCAGGAGCCCAAACACCAACGGGACCAGGGGAAAAACCACACCAGGAGCCCAAACACCAACAGGACCAGGGGAAAAACCACACCAGGAGCCCAAACACCAACAGGACCAGGGGAAAAACCACACCAGGAGCCCAAACACCAACGGGACCAGGGGAAAAACCACACCAGGAGTGTGTGCTTTTAGTCGAAGGACCAGGAAAGTGGCCCCAGCAGAAAAGGCTGAATTGACAGCCTAGGTCTCCACCTCGTGTGGCTGTGACCAGGCACCCAATCCCTGCCAGGGCCGTGTCAAATGTGTCGGAGGAGGAAACTGGGACGTTCATCCCACCAGGCAGTAGCAAATCCCCCCTTTACCCCGATTAGTGCAGGCAGCGTGGGGGGCTGGATCTCCTTGGCCCCCAGGCAGTAACAAGGTACGACCTCACCACACTGGTCTGAGCCAGGAAGACGGGTGCAGAGTGGGGACTGCCCAGTGATAACACCCCCCCCAGTGTTGATGGGGACCTGCAGGGAGCCAGACTCCCGCCCCCCCCCCAGCAATAACAAGGAGCTCCCCACTTGGACATCAATGGGGGCCATTTGGGGAACCTGCACTTCTACCCCCACCTGGCATCAGACCAAGTTGGCTAAAGAAAGGTTTCAATAAGATCCAGAGTCTCATGAGGCAATACGAAAATGCCCACATTTGGATATAAAGTCACTCCTCGTACCAAGAGTCAGGAAGATCTCAAACTTTAAAAAGGTGTCACTGAACGCCAACACGAGGTGACAAAGAGGTTAGAACCTTATCTGACGAGCTGAAGGCCACTGTGATAAAAATGCCGTGAGCAATTACAAACACGCCGGAAACGGACGAAGAAAACAGAAACCCTCAGCAAGAAAACGAAATCTCAGCAAAGAAGTCAAAGATATAAAGAACCGCCAAATGGAAATGATAAGAGTAAAAAATACAATAACTGAAAGTTATTTTATTTCACAAGGAATCTGCAAAAAAAAAAAAAGAAAAAGAAAAAGAAAACCCTCCCAGAAATAATAAATGAGTCCAGCAAGGTCACAAGACCATCAGATCGACATACTAAAGTCGATTGTATTCCCGTAGATCAGCAATGAACATGCGGACACAATATCGCTTATGCTTGCTCAAAAAAATGGAATATTTACATGTAAACCTAACAAAACATGGACAGGAACTGGATGCTAAAATCCACACGATGCTGCTGAAATAAATCTAAGAAAATCTAAATATATGGAGAGATGTGCCCTGTTCATGGATTGGAAGATTCAACACAGGATGCCAACTCTTACCAAACTGACACACAGGTTGAACACAATTCCAGCCAAAATTCCAGCTAAACTTTTTGTAGACATAGACAAGATTATTCCAAAATACACATGGAAAGGCAAAGGAACTAGAATCACCAAAACAACTTGCAAAGGAAGAATAAAGTGAGAGCAATCAGTGTTCCCAATTTCAAGATTACACGGTAATCAAGAGGGTGTGGTTCTGGTGGAGGAACAGGGACATGGCAATAGAACTCAACAGAGGGCCTACAGAAAGCACACGTGTACATATGCACGCATGCCCACGCACACGCGCGCACACGCGAATAAGCCCAGCTGATTTTGGACAGAGGTGCAGAAGCAATTCAGTGAAGGAAGGACCGTCTCTCTTCAACAAATGGTGCTGGAGCAACTGGATAACCATTTGCAAAATAATGAACATCACCCTAGGCTTGATGCCTTACACAAAAACTAACTAAAAATGAACCATGAACTTAAATGTGAAATATAGAACTTTTAGAAAGAAAATAGGAGAAAATCTTCAGGATCTAGTGACAGGCAACAAGATCTGAGACTCGATGCCAAAATCGAAAACCACAAACAGAAAACTTGATGAATAGAATCTCGCATCAAAATTCAAAACTTTTGTTCCATGAAAGACCCTGTGAAGAGGATAAAAACACAAACCACAGAGTGAGAGAAAGTGTTTGCAAACCACTGTCTAACAAAGGATCTGTGTCTAGACTATATTGAAAACTCTCAGGCCGGGCGCGGTGGCTCACGCCTGTAATCCTAGCACTTTGGGAGGCCGAGGTGGGCGGATTGCTCAAGGTCAGGAGTTCGAAACCAGCCTGAGCGAGACCCCGTCTCTACTATAAATAGAAAGAAATTAATTGACTAACTAAAAATATATATACAAAAAATTAGCCGGGCATGGTGGCGCATGCCTGTAGTCCCAGCTACTCGGGAGGCTGAGGCAGAAGGATCGCTGAGCCCTAGAGATTGAGGTTGCTGTGAGCCAGGCTGACGCCACGGCACTCACTCTAGCCTGGGCAACAAAGTGAGACTCTGTCTCAAAAAAAAAAAAAAAAAAAACTCTCAAAACTCAACAATAAAAAACAAACAACAATCCAATGAAAACACAGGCAAAAGATAAAAACATTTTACAAAAAAAGAATATACAGGTGGCAAATGAGCACATGAAAAGGTGTCCAACATATTAGCTATTAAATAAACGCAAATTAAAACAAGACATGACTGCACACCTATCAAAACAGCTAAAATGAAAAGTAGTCCCACTAATTGCTGGTGAGAAGACAGAGAATCTAGATCATTCAGACATTGCTAGTGGAAACACAAAATGGTTCAGCCTCCCTGGAAAACAGCGTAGCAGTCCCTTAGAAATCTAAACATGTAACTCCCACGTGACTCAAAAATTGCACTCCTGGGCATTTATCCCAGAGAAACGAAGACTTATGTTCACACGAAAACCTATACACTAATGTTTATAGCAGCTTTATTTGTAACAGCCAAAACCTGCAAACCACCCATATGGCCTTCAACAGGTGAATGGTTAAACAAACTGACACATACACACCATGAGATAGAATACTACTCGGCAACAAAAAGGAAGGAAATACTGATACGCAACAGCCCAGAGGAATCTCTAGAGAGTTACACTGAGGGGGGGAAAAACAGCCAATTCCAAAAGGTTATTTCCTGTGCAATTCCATTTCTCTATCACTACCAAAATGACAAAGTTACAGAAATGGAGAAGAGATGAGTACCAGGGCTTAAGGAGCTAGTGGTGGTGGAAGGAAGTGTGTGTGGCTATAAAAGGTAACATGAGGAATGCTCGTGTTGATGGCGATATTTGTATTTTGACTGTATTGGTGTTAGTATCCTGCTTGTGCTACCATAGCATGGTCTTCCAAGATACTATTACTGGGCAAACTAGGTCCACGGTGCAGGGAACACCTCTGTATTACTTCTTACAACTGCAATGATCTTAAAAATATAGTTGACCTTGAATAACACGAGTTTGAACCTCACAGGTCCACTGATGTATATATATACATGGGCTTCCTTCTGCCTCCACCACCCCTGAGACAGCAAGACCAACCCCTCCTCTTCCTCCTCCTCAGCCTACCCAACGTGAAGACGATGAGCATGAAGGCCTTTATGACAGCCCACTGCCACTCAATAAATAGTAAAAATTAACATATTTTCTCTTCCTTACGATTTTCTTAATAGCAGTCTTTCCTCTAGCTTAGTTTATTGTAAGAATATAGTATATAACACATGTGACATACAAAACACGAGTTAACTGTGCATGTCATCGGTAAGACTTCCAGTCAACAGCAAGGTACTAGCTGTTAAGTTGTGGAAGAGTCGAAATATGCATGGGCTTTTGGCTGTGTGAGGGGTTGGTGTCCCTAACCTCTACATTGTCCAAGGGTTAACTGTAAAAAGGTTATTGTTAAAAATACACGGTGGAAAACAAACTAACAAACAAACAAAAAGAACATTTCACAGAGGTGCACCATGGGCCAGCAATTCCACTCATACACCTAAAACCACAAACCACACGTCCACACAGCGATGCATGCGCGCGTGTCCGCGGCCGCAGTATTCACAGTAGCCAAAAGGCAGCGCTGCCCACGCGTCCACCTGCTGATGAATGAGACGCGGCGTGGTCTAGCCACACAGTGGAGTATTACTCAGCCACCAAAACACCGAAGCGCTGACACACGCCACAACACGGACGAACCCTGGCGGCGCTACGCCAAGGGAGAGACGCCGGTCACAAATGAACTCCTCTCGCGTTTTATGAGAAATGCTCAGAGCTGGCCGGTTCTGAAAGCAGCGCAGCGGCTGCCAGGGCTGGGCAGAGAGGGGAGACGGGACCAGGAAGCGCCGCTGACGGTTACGGGTTTGTCTGGGGGGCGGGGGGATGAAACTGCTCCAAAATCAATTCTGATGGCTGCACAAGCCAGTGAATTACACTACAAGACACCGTGTTGCATGCTTTAGAAGGGCAAGTCACAACGGTGTGTGAATTGCATCTCAATAAATCGTGTAAGAAGTCGGTGACTCGTTCTAGGAAATGCTAACGGCGTCCACTGAAGAGCAATGCTCCTCCCCCAACAGAGAATAGCTAAATTATTGAACTATTTTAAAAGGTTAGCCTTCAGATATCCGTCTCTATTTTTAGAAGGGCTCATCACTCTTGCAGAGATTGAAATCATAACTACGAAGCATTCTGAAACAGCTCGGCAACCCTAAGAAAACATCCCAGGCACGGAGTGGTCCCCCGCGTTCTGGGCTCTTAGCAAGGAGGTCTGTCTGCACGTGCTGGCCAGACCCAGCCAGACCCAGCCTGCCCGAGCCTCGGGGCCCTTTGCCAGAAGTCAGGGCAAGAGCACAGTTTCTGCAGCCAGCCTGCCTGACTGCAGCCCGGCTCTGCCCCTTAGCAGTGTCTGCAGATTCCAGCGAATTCTGCATCCTCTTCTGTAAAGGGAATGAATGGCCGTGCTCACCCCCGGAGCCCTGGGGATTAAATGAGCATGCCTGGTGGGCTCTGCCACCCCCACGGGCACCCCACTAACAGAGGAAACATCAACACCCTCCGTTGTCCAGAAAGGCAGCTGGAGTGGCCCGGGCTGCAGGCTGAGAACCCAACTCTCTCAAAAGAAAACAAACGTTCAAGAACTTGCGCAGGAATGCTCACGGCGGCACCACTCACAACAGCCCGAGAGTGGGAACAAGCAAAAAGGTCCATCCACAGACGGAAGGACATGCACGGTCTGTGCACACAACAGAATGTTATTCAGCCATAAAAAGAGATAAAGAACCGAAACACGCTACAATGTGGACTGTCCTTTGTGGTATCAATATAACAAGAAACACACTGGCTTTGTCCCTGGTTCCCGGCACAGAGAGCCGAAAACCCTTGGAACTTCGTGAGTGGTAGGAGTGAGCCCCTCCGATCCCACCGGAGCTTATGCTGACGAGGTGACTTGCGGTGAGGCCCCTGGACAGCTTTGGGATGGGGCTGGTCACCAGAAAGGCCAAGCCACCGGCCTCTGGGAAAGACGGGGTGCAGGGAGCGCTGGACGTTAAGCTTCGTATTAAAGGAAAACTCACACACAGGAGGGTTGATGAGCCTCCCAGCGGGTGGGAACACCCACGTGCAGGGGGGTGGCGCACCCCAGCCCCACGGGGACAGAAACGCCTGTGCTCAGGACCCTTCTGGACCTCGCCCCACACAGTACTTCATCTGGCTGGTCACCTGCATCGTTTATAATTTCCTTTCTAATGCGCCAGTAAACCTAGGTAGAGTGTCTTCCTGAGTTCTGAGAGCCACCTAGCAAACTACTGAATCCAGGGGGGGTGGGGGGGCCGATTTACAGCTGATCGGTCAGAAGGCAGGAGATAGGGGACTTGCAATCAGCACCCGAATTGGGGCAGTCTCGTGGGACTGAACACTTCACCTGCGGGAACTGACGCCATCTCCAGGTAGACAGGCTCAGAATCAAATGGAATCAGAGGACACCCGGCTGGCGTCCGGTGTCAGAAGCATGAGAGTAAAGACAAACGTGTGTGTTCCTCCCATCCTGGAAAACACGATGCTGCGTGAAAGCCGCCAGACGCCCCGGGGCCCATGCCGTAGGACCCCACTGATGTGACGTGGCCGGCACGGGCAAGTCCACAGAGACAGAAAGCGGCTGCCAGGGGCTGGGGGTGGGGAGACAGAGCGACTGCTGGCGGGCCTGGGGCTTCCTGTTGGGGTGAAGCCTGGAACTCTCGGAGTCAATTAGCCTGGGGTGGCGGCTGCACCATGAGGTGAATATACCAAATGCCGCTGAATTGTGCACTTTAAAACAGTTAATTTCATGTTCTGTCAATGTTAGGCCTCCATAAAAAAACATATTCTGAATAGCTCACAAAGGTTCAGAATCCACTTCATGGAGTGAGGGGAAAAAAACTGACACCAGGGCAAAAGGCCAACATTTCTGGGCACGCAGAGGGGAGGGAAAGGCCTCTGATCTTCCGCTTTGGTCAAAAGCCACCTCCGGAGGCCCACGTGACACAGCCTGCCGGGGTGGCCCATCGTACACGGGCACACGCTGCCCCCACACATGTGCCATCATGCCGTCTACGCCATCCCTGAAGCCTGTGCGCCAAGAAATATGAGTTTATTGGATCTTCCCATCTTCCTATAAGGAAACTGAGGCCAGACCAGCAAGTGCTGGTGGCACAGCCAGGACCAGGCGACGGCCAGACTCCTCTGCTCCTCGGGCAGGACCAAGAGGGACAGTCACCGTGGACCAGCGGCCCCAACTCCTCTGCTCCTCGGGCAGGACCAAGAGGGACAGTCACCATGGACCAGCGGCCCTAACTCCTCTGCTCCTCGGGCAGGACCGAGAGGGACGGTCACCGTGGGCCTGGGACCCACAGCAGGGCTCCTCATCTCCCTGCCCCCAGCTCGGTGACCAGAGAGGGCAACAGCAGGGGCTGAAATTGGCTTAGTAACAGTTACCCTGAAAAACTGTTCAGGAACAAAATCAAAACACTGCAGCATCCAAGCCCAACACGGAGACTCCACTGTCCAGCGTGATCTTTCTGAACCCGCCACGAGGCCAGCCGCGGGGAAGGACTTAGCATAGGCGAGACTGCGCCGGAATCCTGGCGGGCTGTCAAGTGACGGATCCAGTCAGCCTGTGCCTCCCTGGATGTCCCGTCTTGGTAAGTCTTCTCCCACAACCGCCCTGGACCAGGTAATTCTGTTCCCTCTGGCCATGTTGACAAGACCAAAGGGACAACAGCGGTCGTGCCGCAAGCAGAGACGGGAGACCTGTGGCACTCTGCAGCCTGCCCTCCTGCTGTTCTCGGCAGCCATCAGGTGACCAAGCCTGGGCCAGCCAACGGAGCCCTACTCAAACAGCCAGCTTGCAGAACTATGAGCTGTATAAATCAGGGTTGGCAAATTACTGCCCACGGGCCAAACCTGGCCCAAGCCTGTTTTTGTAAATAAAGTTTTATCGGAACGCAGCTATGTCCATTCATTTACACATTGCCTTTGACTGCTTTTGTGCTATCACAGCAGAGGAGGAGAGACAGCATATGGCACGCCGGGCACAAATATTTACTATCTGGCCAGAAATAAATAGTCGATGTTTTTACCCTTGGTTTTGGGGTGGTCTGTTGTGCAGCAACGGTTAACAAATGCAACCCTCAGTTTAATAGCTACTTGTAAGGTGGTGTCCTTATCTCCCTCCGGGAGATCAGCAAGCCGGGTCGGAGCAGTGAAGGCCCAAGTAACTTGCCCAAGGTCCCGCAGCGCTGTGCAGAGGCAGTATCGGCACAGCAGGGGTTAACCCTGGTGTGTCTAACACCAAAGGCCCAGCCCCCGACCACGATGCTGAATCAATACCTCCAGCGAACATTCCATCTCCACCTCCCGGGCCCCTCCTCGTCAATAAAAGATGGCAGCATAAAATTTCAAATGAACAAAAGAGCACCCATGCCAGGAAAAGCCAGCGAGGGCCAAGGAAGCCGACACGGCATAACACACTCCACCGCCCAGGCTCAGGTGACAGACGGAAGGAGCAGCCCGGCCACCTGGAGTCCCAGGGGACGGGGCCCTTCCTACGGGACGCTCCCTGTGCCGCACACTCACTGCTCCCCATTCCTGCACACGTGGGATCAGCGCCAAAGCCACCCATGTCCCCTGCAAAGGCAATAGATGGATGCAGGGGTGCCACCAGATACCCCGTCACGTCACCCTGAGCCCCTGAACAGGCACACCATGGACCTCGGGCCTGAGAGAACAGGTGAGGGCCAGGACGCACACCTGGTTCCCAGCATCCCCTGCTCTGCCTGTATCAGGTCAGGTCCCTGACAGGACAGGGACCTTACGAACTCAATAATCCACATGTGGCACACGTATCTACACAGACAACGCATGTATCACCAACAAAGACCATAAGAGCAGTCAACATTATGTGGATGCTTACCATAGTCTCAACCGCATATAAATTATTCAATGTTCAGTCACCTGAGATATGTTATTATCCACATTATAAGGATGAGGAAACCAAGGCCCAGAGAGATCAACTGGCTTGCCCGAGGTCACACAGCAGTTATGTTGGCAGTGCTAGCGGCCAACTGCAATGCCCCATCTACTTACAGGACATGCAGCATGCAGTTAAGAAGGAATGAATCTAAACATTCCCCAAAGCCCAAAGATTCCAGGGCAAAATTCTCCAGGCAGCTCACCTTCCACCACAGCCTAGAGAATACCGGGCTGGAGCATGGTGACACTCCTCTCTGTGGAGACAAAGGCGCAGTCCAGGTTCTGGGGCTGTTCGAGTCCATCAGCAGAAGAATTGAAAAGCTGGACCTCTGCGTCCTCCCTGGCCCTCCCAAGCTGCCTCAACCTGCCCCAGAGGATGCTGGGAGAGTGGCTAGTCAAATGCAGAGTCACAGGGTGCACATTTCATTGACAGGGAAGAGGCTACTGAGCCTTACACAGTGGTCTTGTTCGCAGAGGCCCACAGGGCTTCAGTAGGGGCCGCTGGGCACACCAGGAGGGGGCCTCGCTGGGGGGAAGGGGGACAAAATGCTCCTGTTCCTTTCTGTTCCGGTAAAATACGTAATGCACCCATTAGGCTCAAAGCCCCAGTCAATGCACCTCTCTGGAGCTCAGCTTCCCCTTCTGTAAAATGGACCTTAAAAATATACCTCCTCCCAGACAGAAACCGTGAAGAATCCATGAGACCAAATATTATTTTAAATTTCCTAGTAGCCACATTTAAAAAATGAACTACAAAGACACAGCTGAAATTAATTTTCATACTATATTTTACGTAACCCCTAATACACAAAATATTAGCATTTCAATATGCGGCACCAGCCACATTCCGGGCGCTCTATACCCACACGTGCCTAGTGGCCACCGCGCCGAACCACTTGCCCTGCGCCGGGGTTCCCTCGTCTGAGGCCAGGTGCTGGTCCCCTCATCTTGCTGCCACGTGCTGGTTGGATGTGGGGAAGGGCCGCGCCCCACAATTTCTCCCACACTGGGGATCAACCCTGCGCTAACCAATCCTTCTAAGCTGGCTCCTTTAACACCAACCGGAGTAGTTTGGGGCACAGCTGTTTGCAGTTTAGAGGATGGTACCCGCCTGGTATCAAAGCTTATTTTAAAGCAATTGCGAATAAACAGTGTGGACTGAGAGGTGGGATCGGTAAACCAACAGGGGAGAAGAGAGAGCCCGAACCCACCCCAAATTGAAAGCCGGGTGGATCTAGGATGGACCAGGCAGGAGAAGGCAGGCCAGTCACCGCGTGCAGGGGATAAATTGGACGTCTGCCTTACACGAGGCACAAATACTAACTCCAGACGGATCAAACAACAACAACAAAAATGAAAAGCAAAACATTAAAATTATTAGAAGATAATGCAGGAGAGCACCTTAGGGCAATGGGGTAGGAATGATTTCCAGACGCTAAATCACACACACACACAATTAATTTGACCACATCCAAATGTAAAACTTCTGCATAGCAAAAGGCTACTCACTGCAAGCAAAAGTACAGTCAGGCCAAAGTCACATCCAGAATATATAAGGAACATCTACAGATCAGTAAGAAGCAGACTAGGACCCGTCGTAAAGATGGGCACATCCAGAAAGCAGAAAGCTGAGCGGCCGACGAACTGCTAGACACACTCTCTAGGAATCAGACAAAATGCAAGTTAAAATGAAACACCCTTCCCCACCCATCAGACTGGTGAATATCAGACGACACCAAATCTAGCTACAGGTGAGGGGCACAGGGAGCTCCTACTCGAAGCAGGTGGGAGGATAACTTGGTACAACCCCCCGGAGAGATTGTGAGAACACCCGAGCACGCTAGACCTGTGCACGCGGAAGGCACAGGGGGCAACCTCTCCCCGGACAACACACCCAGGGAAGTGCTGGCCCTGCAGGACGAGTGTTCCCTGCAGGGCCCCCGTCTGAAAGAGCAAGACGATGAAAACAGCCCGCCGTCCACAGGAGGAGATGGGAGAAATGGGGTTAACCCTTCCATGAAATAGACTCAGTGGTTACAGTGTATAAACTTGAGCCACATGATCAACTCAGTGTGGACTCTTTTAAGTAGCTATTAATCAAGGTGCTATAAAGACAAAGCTCCCAAGTAACAGGAAGTGCCCTGATGCCCCCTCCCCCTGCCGCACACAGGCTGCCCCGCCCCACTGGACCAACAGAGACTGCACATGAGATCCGTAAACAACACGCTGCACAACCAGCCCGTGTCCAAGATCAGGAGGAGATCAGAAGGCATCTAACTAGTCGATGAGCTCCGTGTTGCAGGAGACACTCTGTGCCCTGCTTTCTGTGGCCAGTGCTGTCTTCAGGCCAGTCCCACCTCAAATGAGCCCACAACGGTGGGACGCACCCCCCCAGTTCCCAGGGAGCCACACCTTGCCCCACTGGTGGACACTGGACATGGGGAAGGCTCACGCCCCACAATTTCCCCCACATTTGGGGTCACCCTTGTTTGTCCCGAGACCCAAGAAGAAAGGCGGGGGGCTCCTTCCATGGGAAAGCGGCTGGGCATGGGGCGAGTGGGCAGGAGACCTCGCTTTGGAACCCAAGACAGACGGGACTGGGCGCTGCGTTAGTGCTAAAAGCAGGGACCCGAGACATGTCTATGCCCATGTTCACAGCAACTTTATCCACAACAGCAAAAAGGTGGGTGATACTCTCCAGGGATTAGGGGGGTTTAGATGAGTAAACTCACAACTAAAGGACTCGGTGAGCCTTGTAGAGGGGAAGGGCATGCCTCGAACCCTCCCCTTGGGTGAGGCAAAGACATAAAATATAACCAAAATGTTTGTACCCTCATAACACCCTGAAATAAAAACAAAAAAGGTGGGAGCACCTCAAGTGTCCATTGACAGAAAAATGAACAAAATGTGGTCTATCAACACAATGGAATATCGTTCAGCCTTAAAAACGAAAAATTCTGACACATGTTACAACACAGATGATGCCTGAGGACGACACGCTGAGTGAATCAAGCCAGTTACAGAAAGAATAATACTGCATGTGGCTGCCCGGGCTGGGGGAGGAGCAGTTAGTGTTTAATGGGGATGGAGCTTCCGTTTTGCAAGAGGAAGGAGTTCTGGAGGTGGATGGCAGTGGGTTGTATGATATGAATGTAACTACAGCCACTGAACTGGACACCTAACAATGGTTAAAAGGGTAGCCTTTTATATTATAGGTATTTTAGCACAATTTTTTAAATCTTCAGTGAAAAAAAAAATGTGCTTTCACATCAATTTCCACTAAATTCCTCATTCATCATTTATGGCTTCCCTCACCTCCTTCAAGTCTTTGCTCAAGTACCACTTTCTCGACAAAGCCCACTTGGACCACCCTGCGTAACGCTGCAGCCACCTGTACTCCAGCCTCCCCCCCCCCCAGGCTCTCCTTTGCTCCATACACTGTGTATGTACCTGCTTCTTTCTGATCTCTCCTAATTATCGTCAACCCTGGCTAGGGTGTCAGCCCTACGAGGGCAGGAATACTGGTCTGTCTGGATCACTGTTGTACCCCCAAGAGCCTAGACCAGGCGTCCTCAAACTTTGGCCTGCGGGTCACATGCGGGTGTTTCTGCCCGTTTGTTTTTTTACTTCAAAATAAGATATGTGCAGTGTGCATAGGAATTTGTTCATAGGTTTTTTTTAAATTATAGTCCGGCCCTCCAACGGTCTGAGGGACAGTGAACTGGCCCCCTGTTTTAAAAGTTTGAGGACCCCTGGCCTAGAGCAATCTAACAGACATCCACAGGACACTCATCCAAAGACAGCAGGACAGGCCGGGCGTGGCGGCTCACGCCTGTAATCCTAGCACTCTGGGAGGCTGAGGCGGGCGGATTGCTCAAGGTCAGGAGTTCAAAGGCAGCAGGACACACAGCCTTCTCAAGTGCACTTCCCTAGGAGAGACCACATGCCAGGCTAACAAATACAGTGCACACCATGTGGGGGATGGACATGCTTATAACTTGACTCAAACTGTGCAAAAGCAATTCCTATAACCATTTGTACCCCTATGATATTCTGAAATGTTTTTAAAAAATGTATAAAGGAATAAACTATACCAAATAAAAATGTTCTCCCACTATGAAGGACTGAAATTAGAAATCAATATCAAAAATCTTAGGAATGCATAAATGTGTAGAAATTAAACAAGTCTAAACAGCCAAAGAATCAGAGAACAAATCACAGAGAAATTAGGAAACACTTAGAAATGGGTGAAAAAGAAGACAAAACGTATCAAAACTTATGGAATACAACTCATGCAGTACTTAAAAGGAAATGTGTATCTGTAAATGTATACATTAAAAAGAAGAAAAATCTCGAATCAATAACCAAAATCTACCTTACTAAAGTAGAAAAAGAGCAGCAACTAAAACTAAGCAATAGAAAGAAGGAAATAACAAAGGTTGGGGTTAAAGTTAATGAAATCTAGAATAGAGAAAAACAATAAATAAAATCAATGAAACCAGAAGTTGGTTACTTGGAAATGTCAATGAAATTGACAAACTTTAGCTAGACTAATCAAGAAAAAAAAGGGAAGACAAAAATTACCAAACTCAGGAATGAAAAAAATGAAAGAAGTAACATTACTACCAATTTACCAAATCAAAAAGGTAAGAGAGTACTATGAACTGCACGGAAATAAATCAAACTTAGCTGAAATGGGAAAATTTCTGGTAAGAAATTAGCAAATTTGACTCAAGAAGAGAAAATCTAAATAGATCTATAACAAGTAGAGACCAAATTAATAATCTTAAAAATTCCCACAAAGAAAAGCTCAGGCCCAGATGGCCTCATTAGTGAATTTTACCTAGTATTTAAAGAAAATGTAATGCCAATTCTGCACAAACTTTTCAGAAAAATGGGAGAGAATACTTCTCAAGTCATTTTATGAGGCCAATATTACCTTGATACCAAAACCAATCTCCTCAAGAAAATTACAGACTGATAGCAGTTACGAGCATAGATGCAAAAATCCTCAATAAATACTAACAAACTGAATCCAGAAACCTATAAAAATGATTATAAACCATAACTAAGTGGGATTCATCCCAAGAATGAAAGATTTGCCTAGCATCTAAAAATCAATTAATGTGATATATTAATAGAATAAAGGACAAAGAGCAGCTAACCATCTCTATAGATGCAGAGAGCAGCTAACCATCTCTATAGATGCAGAGAGCAGCTAACCATCTCTATAGATGCAGAAAAAGCATTTGACAAAATTGAGCACCATTTCATCATCAAAAACGCTCAACAGAATAGGAATACAAGTGAACTCAAAATGATAAAGAGCCCATAGCTAGCGTCATACTTAATAGTGAAAGACTGAAATGAAAGCTTGCCCCTAAGATCAGGAACAAGGCAGAGATGTCCCATCTCACCACTTCTATTCAACATGGCACTAGAGGTTATAGCCAGGGCAGTTAGGCAAGACAATGAACTAAAAGACATCAAGATTGGAAAGGAAAAAGTAAAATTATATCTATAGCAAATAACATACTCTTGTACATAGAAAATCCTACAGAATCCACTAAAAATCATTAGAACCAATAAACAAGTTCAGAAAGATGTAAGATAAACATACAAATATTAATTGTATCTCTGTACACTAGCAATGAACAAGTTTAAAATGGAATTAAGAAAACAATTTCATTGATAATAGCATTAAAATTAAATGCTTTAGAATAAATTAAACAAAAGTGCAAAATTTAAAATCAGAAAACTAGAAAACATTTTTGAAGAAATAAAAAGACCTAATTAAATTGAAAAATGTCTCATGCTCACAGATCAGAGACTCGATACTGTGAAGATGGCAATATTCTCCAAAATGGGCCGGGCACAGTGGCTCACACCTGTAATCCTGGTGCTCTCAGAGGCCAAGGCAGGAGGACTGCATGAGGTCAGGAGTTCGAGACCAGCCTGAGCAAGAGCAAGACCCTCCCCCCCATCTCTACTGAAAAATAGAAAGAAATTATCTGGACAACTAAAAAAAATATATATATAAAGTTAGCCGGGCATGGTGGCACATGCCTGTAGTCCCAGCCACTTGGGAGGCTGAGGCAGGAGGATCATTTGAGCCCAGGAGCTGGAGGTTGCTGTGAGCTAAGCTGACACCACAGCCCTGTAGCCTGGGCAACAGAGCCAGACTCTGTTTCCAAAAAAAAAAAATCTCCATCAAAATGATCTGCAGATTGAAAACAATCCCCAGATGGCTTCGTTCTAGAAATTGATAAGCTGATCCTGAAATTCACATGGAAATTCAAGGGACCCAGAGTATGTCAAAATGTCATTTTGACCCAGAGTATGTCAAAATGTCATAACATACATTATGTTAAATGTCAAAATGACATTTAAAAAAAAGAACAAAGTTGGAGGACTCACGCTTCCTGATTTCAAAACGCACTACAAAGCAACGGTAAACAACACAAAGTGGCATAAGATGGACAGACAGATCAAAAGACTAGACCTGAAGGTCTGGAAACGATCCCATGTTTCTCTGGTTAACTGATTTTCAACAAGGGCACCAAGACAATTCAATGGGGAAGTATAGTTTATTCAGCAAATGGCATTTGGATACAGAAACCACATGCAAAATAATGACATTGAACCCCTTCCTCAAACCATACACAAGAAGTAATTCACAATGGATCATCCACCCAAATGTAAGATCTAATATACTATAAAATGCTTACAAGAGAACATAGGTGTAAATGCCCTTCAGTTATGCAAACCCTTCTTAGATCTGACACCAAAAGCACAAGCAACAAAAGAAAACACAGACTTCATCAAAATTTAAAACTTTCATACTTCCAAGGACACCATCAACAAAGTGAAAAAGATGACAGAATGAGAGGAAATACTATCAAATTGTGTATCTGACAAGGGACTTTCTCTAATAACATATAAAGAACTCTCACATCTTAATAAAAAGACAAATAACCCAATTAAAAAATCAGCGACAGACATTTCTCCAAGGAAGATGTACAAATCTTGAATAAGCGCCTGAAAAGATGTTCCATATCATTAGCCATGAGAGAAATACAAATCCCAAACACCATAAGATATCACTCCACACACCTCGAGGACGGCTTTTATCAAAAGGACAGATACTAGCAAGTATTGGTGAGAACGTGCAGAAATTAGCATCCTCAAACACTGCTGGTGGGACTGTAAAATGGTCCACCCAGGTTGGACAGCCGTGTGGCGGTTCCTCAAAGGTGAAACAGAGCACCTGACCCAGCTATCCTAATCCTGTGTTAATACTCCAGAGAGATGAAAACACACGTCCACACAAAGACCTGTAAGTGAACGTTCACAGTAGCATGATGTGTAACAGCCAAATAGTGGTGGAAAAAACCTTAGGTTCGTCAACTGATGACAGGATAAATAAAATGTGACGGAGCCGTACAATGGAATAAAAAGCAAAGTAGTACTGATACACACAACACGGATGAACACTGGAAACATATCAAGTGAGAGAAGCCAGTCACAAAAGCCCACGCCGTGCATGGTCCCATTTATGTGACGTGTCCAGAGCAAGCAAAGCCACACAGACAGAAAGTAATCAGCGGTTGCCAGGGGCTGGGAGAGGGGGAGTAACTGCTCACAGGTATGTGATTTCTTCTTGGGGTGATGAAGATGTTCTGAGAGTGAGTGCGGTGATAGCTGCACAACTCTGTGACTGTGTTATACCAAAACCCACACAATTGTACTCTTCAAATAGGTGATGTGCATGTACAGAAATGAAACCCCAATAAAACCGTGGCGTACAGACATTTCTAAAGAGCCAAAGGCAGCGTCGGCACATTCGCGTTTCTCAGCGCTTGGTGAGTGCCGGGCGCTGCTCCAGGCACTGGGAACATCCCGATGAATGGGACGGACAAGATCCCTGCCCGCCTGGGCCTTGCTCGAGTGCAGGGAGGTGTCAAGCACCTGGTAAGACGGGAGCTTCTCATGGTCCATGGCCCAGGAGGTCACCGTGGCTCCACCACCCTGTCCCAGACAGCTGATCCTGCCTTGTCTGCCAGCAAGACCTTGGGCAAGCCAACTCCCCCCTCTGAGCCCCAGGTCCCCATCTTGTGGTTATGAATAGTGGCACCATCTGCCCTCTCTGGACGGCGGGTCACAGAGCAAGAGTGACAGAAAGGCCACGTGCTGGGGGCTGTCGGGCCAAGGCCCAGAGGGATCGTCCACCCACGGCTCCCTTCTCTGCACCCTACGGCCCATCTCTACGAGGAAGCCCACTCTAGCATTTATTTGAGAGCCGCCGGAAATTTCTTCCAGAAGGTAGCCTTTGCTTCGCTGGGCCTAGCCTCCATCAACGCCACCTCTGTCCTGTGAGCCTTCTCCGAAACATCCTCGCAGATACCTGAAAACAGCCTTCCTGCCTTCCAGCGTCGGCAAAGCAACTGTCTGGCTCCCTGGCACTGCCATCAATTTAGCTTTTGGTCACATCCGCATACCTAACACAATCTGGTTACAGCGTATCTTGCTGTGGATTTGCTGGGGTTCATCTTTGAACATTCTTTGGGCTCCAGTATCTATATGCCCATTTCCTTCCCCAGATTTGTAAGTTTTCAGCCATTATTTCTTTGACTAAGCTTTCTGGTCAACGATTTTAATATTTTTAAATTCATCCTTTTAATTTCTCATGGGATAAATATCCATCGATGCACATAAACAAAAAGCTGAGTCCTTAAACACTCTCCTAAGAGAGTAAAGGGGCCCTTCAGGCCTAAAGTCTGAGAACCACATGCTATCCCGTCTGCTTTCCGTGAAAGTGACAGATAAACCGGCGTGCCACGCAGGAGCTGGCGAGGAGACGGGAAGGGACGGCTCCGCTATTCTGCACGGCGGTGGGGCGGCTGCCCGGCGTGGGTCCCAGCTCGGCCACACCACCCTCAGTAAGTCCAGCCAACAACTCCGCCCTGGTTTACCCGCCTGGAAAATGGGGCAACGACACCGCGCCCCCTCTCCGGGCTGTGGGGAGGGTGGCGTGTGTATGTGCTTGGAAAGCACTCGGGGACCAGCGTGGCCCAGATACTCACCATCACTGTGATTTTCACGCTGCCAAGTCACTGGGATCCCACTGAGGGGGAGGGATGGAGGGAGACAGCTCTGTGGGCCCCTTTGGGCCTCGGTGACCCTGCCTCCCCTGAGGAGGAGCGCCCCCGACACCCTGGCCCCAGCTACCCGTGGACATGCCCGTGGCTGGGCACATCCCCTGAGTCCCACCAGGGATGGGAAACTTCGTCTCGGGGAAGGTGGTCCCCGCGCCACCGCCGCCTTAGACTAGGCGCTGGGAGCTTTGAAACAAGCTGAGCGTGTAGCTGGCCGTGGGGTCCAGGGCTGCCCCCCCACCCCATGTTCCCGAAATGCACAGCCCTGCCACCCCCTTAGCGTAGTCTGAAGTGGGTGTCCGTCTCCTGCAGCTCAAAGAGCCTTGTCACAAACAGGCAGACTCAAAAGAGACAGAACAGTCCCAATTACCACCAAGCCCGAGTTGCTTAGCCCGGACGTTCCCCACGGAGACGCCAAAGAACCAAAACAAGCCCGAGGCAGGCGCTGCAGGACAGAAAGTGCCAGGACAGCCTTCCTATTCCTTCAGCAGCCGGCAGTGTTTCCTGATTCCAAAGCCCTGGTGACCACGCGGTTGCCCTAGGGAAGCAAGTGAGCCCTGGAGCTCTCTGGAACCCAGAAGGTGGCACTGCGGTGTCCCTGTGTTTGGGGAATTAGGAGCGGCACAGGCCAGGCCTTGCCAGGACAGTCTGCAGGAATTCCATTCCCAGCGTTACTCGGACTCCGTGTTCAAGAGAAAACTCGTTGCTTAACCACGGCCCCGAATCCTACACCTGCCCACGCCCAGCCCTGGTAAACATCCCGGGAGTGCAATCCTGGGGCTGTCAGGGGCTCCGCACCGCCGGCCGGGGAAGCGTCAGCCCAGTGGCCCGTGGCGTTGAGCTGCCCGACCGGAGCACAGCCATGGGGCTGGCCCCACGTCTGAAACCCCCAGAGTGAAGCTGGGGGCGTGCACAACCCAGGTGATGGGACCTCCTAATACCAAATAAAAGGGGGGTAATTCAACTATGGCTTTAGTTAAACACCAAAAACACCCACTGTCTTCTTCGGTAATTCCCTTAAAACCATTTCTACAAATCTCTAATATTTCTAGTTTTTGATCAACTGTGCCCCAGCAATGACTCTACAGCTTTTTCAATTCAGACGTAATTTTTAAAAAAAAATAATTAGCAACTTGAAGTCACAGGAAATTTCTATAAAAGTCAATTATGTATATTTTTCTTGCAGAGAAGTATGCTAGATTAATTAATAAACGACTCATGGGCATACAAGTCTATTACATTAGGATAAAATTCTTTGGGAAGAGTGGCTGTACAAATTCAGGAAAAGAACAATGAGAATTTCCTAAAGCTCATTTATGTCTTTTTCCGCGAAAAATGGGCAGCACGGTGCGTTGTATCCCAGTGGAGAGTTAAAGCGTTGGGCAATGGTTACTTTTAAAATGTCGATATCTACTTCACAGAGGAGGTACTGCATCCTTTGCAAATATTTAAACCTATGAAGAAAAATTTTAGATGTTGACTTAAAAATGCGCAAGAAGGCTAGTAAATGATTAATGGCAGAATCTGTAAGTGAGGATAAAGAAATCCACTGTGTAATTCTCTCAGCTTTGCTGGATATTTCAATTTTTCATGAGAAAATGTTGCAAGGACTATGTAAAAGAACATACAGTCTTTTAAAAATAACACTTTTAGAGAGAGGGAAAAAATGTTTTGGAAGAGACCTGGCCCAGCCCAGCCCTACCCAGGGCCGTGGTAGGTGTGCAATGACAACCCCCCATGGATGCCGCCCAGACAGTCTCCCAGCTGAAGCCTTTTTAAGCTAAGCAACCCAGGACTTTCCCCAGCTGTTCCTCCTCCTAAGAACTTGAGTGTTTCTCAAAATGTGCTCCCAGAACTCCTCAGGGCAAACTCTCTCTGGAGAACCCCAGTCCTGCATTTCCTGCCACATGAGATTCTCTGGGGGGTGGGCCCGGGCCCTCTGCACCCCTGGGCCCAGCACTCAGAACCTGCGAACTCGGATCAGGAGTCTGTGGCCTAATGTAGCCAGCACACCCTTCCCGGAGCCACCCCCAGAGGAGCTGCCGTACCCAACAAGGACAACTTGCAAACGCCATCTCTGGTCCTCTGCGGGTGCCAGTCCCCCGCTCTGCACTGACATCTGGCAGCCAATCAGGGAGCCCAGCACAGCACTGCTGCTGCTCACAAACTCCTGGTGGCCCAGCAGGCTTTTAAGAGCTTAATCTCCCAGGAAGTGACCTGTGCCGCAGCTGACCTGTCCCTGGATCACGTACATCCAGAGTGACCCAGGCAGCCGTCCCTACACCCAGGGCGGGTTCTGGGTATTGGGTGTGGGCACATCTTCCCCCACCCTACGAAGACTGGAAACTCCGAGTGGAAAGAAGGCACATGTCCCAAGAATGGAAAAACAAGCACCACATATACTCACCGGCAAACTGGTATTAACTGAGCAGCACCTAAGTGGACACATAGGTGCTACAGTAATAGGGTATTGGGCAGGTGGGAGGGGGGAGGGGGGTGGATATATACATACAAAATGAGTGAGATGTGCACCATCTGGGGGATGGTCATGCTGGAGACTCAGACTTGTGGGGGGAGGGAGGGAAGGGCATTTATTGAAACCTTAAAATTTGTACCCCCATAATATGCCGAAATAAAAAAATAAATAAATTTTTTAAAAAATCATATAGAAAAAAAAAAAAGAAGAAGGCACGTGTCGAGTCATCCTCTTCCCAAAGACGGACGTCAGCCTTACACTAGAGCCAATGAAATCAAACCGTCCCCTGACTATGATTTCAACAGCAGCAACGGCGAAGTGCGCATCCCATCAAGAAGTCTCATCAGAGAGGTCAGTTTTCACCCACTGACTGTAGCTCTGTCCCACACCACAGGAACGAGAATTCTGGCTAATTTTCTAACTGCCACCTGGTTGCTCTTTCCAGCTGGGTGACGTGCATTGAGCCACGGCAAGTGTGGGGATGAAGGGCTGGGCCCCCCAATGCTGCCTGGGGTGCAATCCCAGCTCCTCCACCCCTCCACTAGCTGGGTGTCCTAAGGCAAGTGGCTTCACTCCTCTGAGCCTCAGGCTCCTGATCTGTGAAATGGGAGTAAGACTCCAAGAGGGGATATAGAGCGAGAGTGTGTCACTACCACCAACCAAAAGGAAACACTTGGAGTATTGCTGTTGCTGCTACTATTGTGACTATTGTGGGGGCTGTGTCCCCACCCTTGGAACAAGAAGTAGGTTATTCTGCCAAGGGCCTATGTTCAGTCCCAGGGGCATTCAAACCCCTCGGCCCTCTTCCAGGTGTTTTATATCTCCCCCTCCCTCCACCCAGGGTTGGGGGCAGCACCCGGTGGTCACCTCTTTCACAAACCCTGTGGCACCGTGCACTAACTGTCCAGTCACTCCTCTTCCTCCCACTAACCTGGAAGCTCCCTGGGGCTGCAACCTACAGCCAGTCCAGGCCCAGCAGGCGGCAGCAGGCCTTTGATGACTGTGGAGCTCGTTTTTATGCAACATGCACAGAAAACCAAACATACCCTAGATCACCTCTGCCCAGCAGAGAATGGCAGGCCTCTCGTTTTAGGTAGGCGGGTCAGATACAACAGCCAGGTCACCAAGGTCACCCAGCCCAGGGCAGGGTTCCAGGCTCCAAGCCCTTCACTCAGTCTGCACGCATTCTTTCAACAGGTTCATTCTCCCAGAGCCCAGGGGAAGGGCAGGGGGCCCCAAGGTGAAAAAAGACAGGCCTGTGTTTGAAGCTCCCCTCCCCTCCCCAGTCTGTGCAGACAGAGGGTCAGGAAATTTGCTAGAGGTCACCTGGATGAAGGAAGATCCTAAACATTCCCTCCCTGGGCCTTAAGTTGACAAGCGGGAGACTGGAATTCCAGACAAACGAGAGGTCAGGAGCTGGCATCCAATCGGGAGGCACATCCTTCTTTCTGAGTAGGAGGCACATGCTTGAGCCCCCGCACCCACTCCCAAACTGAGCCCCACTCTGGAATAGGCCCCACTGCTCACCCTGTCCGCCAGGGACACCAGACCTCTACTACATATTTGGAAACAGAGCAAGTATTGCTAAAGAACTGTTGTCCCATAAAAGTCCATTTTTAGGAGGCTTTTCCTGTACATTGGTCAAGTCCTGCCATGTTTGTCTTACTTTCACGCTTTTTCCTCTGTGTTTTTCCTCATCGCTGACAAGATATAAAAGCAGTGCCGTCCGGATGCCTCTGGGCTCCTCGGGCAGCTCTGCTCACACCCGACCTCAGCCCTTTGGTGGTCCAGCCTCCTGGATAGCCCCCAGGCCTGGACCAAATCACCTGCACAGGGCTCCCCGCCCCAAATGCCAGCATGGGGCTGGGCACACAACCCAAAGCACCTTCTGAATTTAAAAAAAAATGCATGAATGGCAATCTCCTGGAAACTTACCCAGTGGTTCTGTGAAGCATAGACACCCCCTCACCACGCCCCACCATGGGACCTAATTTGCTAAAAGCAGGCAAGTGCTTTCCACAGTGCCCACCGGGATTGCCTTTACAGGCAAAGCCACCTTATCCACAGAATTCCTTTGACACCTGGATCCCAGTCTCCATCCACAGGGGCCCAAAGTAGCACCAGCTTCCCATCCAATTCTTCCTGCTCGGAAACCAACAAATTCCTCAGCATGATGACGCAATCTCCAGTCTTTGGAACATTGCTCCCCAGGAGTTTTAACACCCAGGCACCGTTAGAACAGCAAATTCCTATCAACGCAAGGGTCTCCCTCGAGCCCTCTTCTAAGGACACTGACCTCCTTGGGGTAAAAACCCACAGCCATCACCCCACCCCCTGACAGCTGCCACGTGGCAGATTCTCTCCCCTAAATTAACACTGAACCCAGCGCAGTCTCCGCCTCACTCTGCTCCCCACAGGCAAACGAAGGCTCAACCTGGCCAGAGCCACACCTGTCGCCTACAAGTGGTTGTAAACTCCCGGTCTCCAAAAGCAGTTGCCTCCGGGGAGCGGGGCTAGTCACTAATCATGGACTGGACCCAAGCTGAAGCCATTTCCCCAGGCTTAGAACCCTGGTCCCCTCGGCCAAGTCAGGGGTCAAATCCCAGGTAGAGAGCAAACCACCCCCCCCAACGGGGGACTTCCCAAATTGCCTGTCTCCTGAAGCTTAACTTAATTAGTTGATTGGCCTCATTAACGTTCGAACTTGAGTTTCAAACGAAAAAGAGGTCACGCAACTACCCAATTTACTACCTCGGATCTCCAAGCAGAAACCACTTTATTTTTGGATGTCCTCCGAGGACTCGCAGGACCGTGC
Source organism: Microcebus murinus (assembly GCF_040939455.1). Taxonomy (NCBI): domain Eukaryota; kingdom Metazoa; phylum Chordata; class Mammalia; order Primates; family Cheirogaleidae; genus Microcebus; species Microcebus murinus. The sequence continues at coordinate 10,704,741 of NC_134107.1, forward strand.
TCGCAGCTGCCAGCCCCCAGGCCCCGCGTACTTCTGCCTGAACCCCCACCTGCAGGGTCCAAGCGCCTTCTCGGGGATTGAGCCGTCCCGGGCCCCTTAAAAGCTCGGCGGCGAAAACCCACAGTCACCAGCCCCAGCTTCTCCCCCGCCGGGCGCCCCCAGCCCCACGGAAATGCGGACCTCGCCCGCGCGCCCACCCGGGGCAGAGTGTCCCCGCGCAGACCCGCCTGGAGGCTGCGAGGTGCAGCTCCGACCCCGCACACCCCGAACCCCGGCGGCGAGGTCCAGCTCCGACCCCGCACCTCCCGAACCCGGGCGGCGAGGTGCAGCTCCGACCCCGCACCCCCCAAACCCCGGCGGCGAGGTCCAGCTCCGACCCCGCACCTCCCGAACCCGGGCGGCGAGGTGCAGCTCCGACCCCGCACACCCCAAACCCCGGCGGCGAGGTCCACCGCGGCCCCCGCACCTTCCGAACCCTGGCGGCGAGGTCCAGCTGCGACGCCGCACCCCCGAATCCCGGCGGCGAGGTCCAGCTCCGACCTCGAACCCCCGAACCCCAGCAGAGAGGTCCACCGAGTCCCTCCCCTCACACCGAACCCGGGCGGCGAAGCCTGCCGCGGTGGTCGCACCTGCTCGCTCAGTCCGGTAGCCCCAGCCCAGCTGGAGACTGCGCGGTCCGGTCGGCGTCTACGCGAGCGCTCCCCGCGCCCTGCGCGCAGCGCCCAGGCCGCCCGGTGGAGGCGCCCGGGCAGCGGGCTGCGCGGGCGGAGCTGCCCCGCCGCCGGGAGGAGGGATGTCCGGGTGAAAGTTGCCAGGGAAACTTGAGCAACTCCGGCGCGCCGGTGCCAGCCTCCTGCATAATTCACGGGCAGTGGCGGCAGGGCTGCGCCCGCCGGGCCCCCCTACCCCAGCTGGTGGGCACGGCGAGCAGGGGTCGGGCACCCGGCGGGGGCTCCGCGCGACCCCCGGAGACCCGGGCGCCCGACCCGCCACCTCCGGGCCGCACCGGGTGCGCCGGCCCCGGCCTCCCCGAGACAGTGCCGCAGCCGCGCGCGCCTGGATGGGGGCGCGGGGCCACAGTGACCGCAGGGGCTCCCCGGGGACCGAGCGACAGCGGCGCGTGTCCCCGCCTCCCGCGCGCCCCCTGGCGGCCCGGCGCTGGCGGCTCAGCCGGGCTCGCTGGCCCGAGTCCTCGGGCTGCCGGACGGCGACTCGGCGCAAGGAGACCCCGGCGGGGCACGAGACTGGTCCACCTGCGCTGCCCAGGGGAAGGGGCAGAGGCGCTAGAGGTGTCTAGGGTCCTTGCGCGGGGATGACTGGGGTGCTCCTGCGCCCTGTGCCCACGCCGCCTGCAGAGCTTTTAAAACCGGCCCCCGTCCTGGAAGAAAGCTGTTGGGGGAGGGGGAAGGTCGTCCTCAGAGGATCGACCCCCACCTGGACCCGCGGATCCCGCTCCTCACCCCGCCCCACCCCCATCCACTATGGGTCCAGGACTGCGCTTACCTGGTAGTTGGTGCTCCCGGAATCCAGACGCACCCAAAATGCCGTCCGGGACCAGGGTCGGGTGTCCGGGGGGCCACCTACTGTCCCTCCGGGCCCGCAGGGGGTGCCCCAGCCGTCCCCGCCCCGCGCCCGCAGCGCCCCGCGCCCCTCGCCCCCTGCCGCCGCCTCACCTGGTTCGGGCGGCCGCTCGGCGAATCGGGGGCGGGCCCGAGCCCCTAGGGAGCGCCGGCGTCCGCGCGCACCTGGCTGGGCCGCGGGAACCCGAGCGGCGCCGTGCCCAGCCCTGCCCGAGCGCGGGAGCCGCCGCCGCTCAGGTGTGGGGAGGGGGAGGGGCCGGCCCCGCCCCGCGGACCGGCGAGCGTGGGGGAGGGGTTCTCTCGCCGCAGAAGGGGCGCGTGCGGGCAATTCGCCCAGGATCTCTGGGCCCCGCCCGGGTGCGTCGCCCCCAGCGCGCTCCGGCTCGCGGCTGTGACCGTGGCACGGCGTGTGGGGTCTGTTGTGGCAACCCCGGGAGACCGCGGGTGCCCAGGGCCGCCTCCGCCCCGCCCCGCTGCGCGGCTCCCTCCCCCAGCCCCCACCACGTGAAACCCAGTGGACGAGAAAGTCCTTTAATTTGGTAAAGCCTTGTTCATTCTGCACGATTATCCCGAACGCAGCTGGCTCCCACCCCAGAGTATTTTAATAGGATTCGGAAATACAGTGACCAACTGCACTTCAAAATGTTTGCACAGCAAATGAAAACTTTGTACCTGGGTAATACGCCCACACCTGCTTCCCAGGCCTCCAGGGGGCCTTCCACCCCGGGGCGAGCAAAATTGTGTCTCCCCCAGCTGCCCTCCAAGCCCAGGTGAGATTTGGGGGTGGGGGCAAGTGGGGGGCATAAAAGCCAACTGCTCGAGTGAATCCTACAGGCGAAAAGGCACCCTCTGGAGACTGCCAGGAATCCTTTTATTATCTGGGACTGGGGAATTGCTAGGTTTGCCAAAGCCCCAAGGGGCCTGTCCGGAGCACGGGGGGCGGGCGGGGGGAGGGAAGGAGGCAGGTGCCAGCTCCCAGCTGTGGCTTGGGCGATTTCCTCGTGCCCAATGATGTATGAGCCATCGGCTAGTGACTTTTCTCAAGACCCTAATAATTCACCAGTAATCCCACCACGTACAAACTGTGTGCCTCTGAGTAATCTGCTGAGGTCTCTGTGTCCTGAGTTTTCTGATCCTCTGCGAAAGGAGTGTGTTTCCTGCCAACAGGATCTGCAGTCTGCAGGGGGTGCACGGAAAGGGGCGGGGAGGTGGGACGGGGGACAAACACCGGTGTCCAGGAGGTGATGTGGGCCAACTGCCTCCAGAACCCTGGAGCCAGACACGAAGCAAACGCCCAATCTGTGTTCCCACCTGCATGAAGAATATATACATACACACATATATATATTTTAAGTCAATCTTATAGGACATGCCTGAGAGATCTGCATGGGCTGATGGCTTCAACATACGAAAGGCAAAGTTAAATATTTGCTCTAGATACTTTTTTTTTTTCTGCTTGCATAATTGTCCCACATTTCAAAGAAATCTTTAAAACCACTTAGGTTAAAAAAAAAAAAGTTGTGTTTGGGGCGTGAATATTTCAGGACACACACAGAGTAAATATTGTAACTCCTTGAGGGCAGCTGCCATATGCAAACTTCTTTCTCTCCTCTGCATCCTTGAGCATGAGACTGGATAAAATATTTTCTGAAGGAATCAAGGAAACAGATAAGAATCCCTGCAACAGGGAGAAAGAAGCCCTGGCAGGACCTGGCGGGCACAGTTTCTTTGACTTGGAAGCCGGGGGTCCTGGGAGGGGTGGCCAGAGAACATCCTGACACCCTGTGGGTTTGCCAGTGGCAGGTCCCAGATGTGAATTACAAGGAGTGAAGGGGGGGTCTCTACCTTCCCATAACTTCTGTCGGTACCCCGCAGCCCAAAGAAAGCATGTCAGCTAAGCTAAAGTGGTGTGTTTGCCCTGCAAACCCAGCTCGAAGACCCATCCCCAAGTTGTTACCCTCCTCTGACCAGATTCCTGCCTGCCTAATGCTCCTTCCCTGATTTCTAGAACCATCACTGCAGATAGCAAAGGAGGCAGCCGGGCAGAAGTCAGCTGTGAGCACTTCCCTGCTGTCCTCGAAGAAGGTGTAAGTGCCAGTGCCATTCTGCTGTCTCCAAGAAACCCTTCCCTCGGGACCCAGGCCTCCGCCAGCCTGTCCACCCAAGTGAACACCGCTTAGGCCACCGCCTCCGGTCCCTCTGATCTGTTTGTTGGCCAACAAGAGTGCTCTGTGAGCTCCCCATCAGTTGGCATTTTAAGGACAGTATCCTGCTTATGTCCCAGTTTCTTTGTGTCTGTTTAGAGACATCCAGTTCAGCCTTGTTCTCGGATTAAACAACATCCTTCAAATCTTTAAAGACTTCTTGTCATCCTGATACAAAGAAATTATGGCGGTTCAAGGTGGTGGACATGCTAAGCACCCTGATTTGATCCTTATACATTGTTTACATGTATCAAAATATCGCACTGGGCCCCACGGATACATACAATTATTATATATCAATTAAAAATAAAAGCAAACAGAAAGTGCTCTTATGAAAAGGTTTGGGATCAGAAAACTGCAGCTGTGCCTTTATCCACACTTGAATGCCCAGAGAAGGTATTCCAGGTGGGGGGACCTTCTCCCTGGCCCCCCTAAGCAACACGAAGTCGTTGCTTCTCTGAAGCAGGGCTTCTTTCGGCATTCCTCTTTCCGGCGGACCTTACCTGTGCACATCACTGAGCACCTTGTTTTAGTTTCAGTTTAGGGAGAGGAGGCAGAATCCTTTTTGCTTCTTGGATTCAGGACTCCCCTGTCTTTGTTTCTGTGAGCTGCCTTCCCCAGGATCCCCTGGGTTCCCCAGACACGCCTGGTGATGCGAAAGGAGAAGTTCAGTGAGCTTGCAGGAAGAGATGACGCTTCCATTGGACGGTCTTTTCTTTTTTCTTGTAAACCCTGAAGCATGCAGCCGTCAGTCACCACGGACAAGGACGGCCCCCCTGCGCACTCCTGAGCATGCTAGGGCTTTCTGGAAAGAGTAACTATTTTACAGAGAACTAGAAACTGGGACACAGTACACCGTTAGGGATGTGAGACATAACCACCCTTTCTGTCCTGGGGAAAGCATTATAAATATTTCGCAGCTTAGATTAACCCAGATGCTCATTGCGCTGAGCAGCTGTCCCTGTCTGTCTCCCACAGGGAAGCTCCCGGGGTCGGGGCATGTTTGTTGGGGGCCAGCACTTCTTCTGAGCAGGGCGCTGCGTCTGCCCAGGTGGGAGCGAGCTAACCCAACCCCTATCTTACAGGTGGGATGCTGAGGACCCAGGAGAGGGTGCAGCTTGCTCAAGGATGTAAGGTCAGAGCCACAAAAAGGCAGGCCGGCATGCACAGGTGAGGCCAGGTAAGGTTAAGTGTGCACAGGTATAAGTCGTTGCTCCGGTCAGCAAGGCTGCCCCAATCCCACATCCTTGCCAGATTCTCATGTTTTTGCCATTTTTTCTACTTACTTTCCATTACAGGAAGAGGTCCATGCGCCCCCCCTGCCCCGTGTTCCCTCACACATCAAATATTGGAAAATTCACTCATTTCTCCATGATTTCCTGACAACTACTAGTTCAGTCACATAACCCTGGTGATATAAATAGACCCAGATTTTACAAACCCCCCAACTCCCGTGCAGAAGTGCCTCCCATGTTTCACCTCTGCATCTTAACGTGGACTTTTATTACTCTCTATTAATTTTCCATGAGTTTATTTTCCATGGATTTGTTAGAAAAGCCCCCTGGGACTTTGAACATAAGTGTCAGGGCTGCTAACCGGGAAAGTGGAGGGAGAGTTCATTTTTCTCGGAATCTGAGATGATAAGAGGGGCTGGTCTGCAGCCTTTCCTGCTGGACCAGAGTGGATGTGGGGGGCAGTGGGCAGGAGGGGAGGCAGCGGGGCCTGGGGGCCACAGGAGGTGCAGGAGGCTGCTTCCCCAGCCCCCTGGAGTGGCGCAGCCTGTAGAGAGGCCAAGGTGAGTGCCCCCAGGGGCAACTGCTAATCCTGGTGGAAGCAGAGCTGGAGGCTGGGAGAGGGAGGTGCCCAGCCTCCACCAGGCAGGTGAGCCATCCTGCTAGGGCACATTCTGCGGTTCTAAGAAGTTCCTTTGGAGCCTCACTTGCTTACAGCAGAGACCTGGACAAAGCACCTTTATGTGGGGATTTCCTCCTTCTGGGTCTGCTTTCTCCTCTCTCACTTCCACTTCCTGGGGCCAACTCTCAAGGGCAGCAGCCTCCATCCAAGTCCTTGCTTCTGGCAAAGCTTTTGAAGAAACCCAAAATAATACAGCAGTCCCACGATGCTCAGAACTTTGGGTAGTACTGAATCTTGTATAATAATCCTTAATAATAATTAAAGTTATCCTTAATAACATTAATAATTATTATTAATTAATAATTAAAGTTATCCTTAATAATTATTATTAATTAATAATATTTAAATTATCCTTCATAATAATAAAAAAAATCCTATGTTTTTCCTGGTAACCCAGATGCTACTAACAGGCATGTGACACATGCAGTGTGGACACACTGGACAAAGGTGGGATAGAAAGAGCAGGATGGCCTGAGATGTCATCGCACTCCTCAGAACAGCACACGGTTTAAAATTTAATAATTATTTACTTCTGAAATGTTCCAGTTAATATTTTCATTCCACAAGTGACCCCAGATAACTGAAGCCATATGGAAAGTGAACCCGTGGATGGGGGGAACCACTATAGAAAAAACCATCTTTTGGCCCAATCTGGTGGCTCACACCTGCAATCACAGGACTTTGGGAGGCCAAGGCAGGGAGGATCACTTGAGGCCAGGAGTTCAAGACCAGCCTGGGAAAAACTGTGAGACCCACCCCCATTACTACAAAAAAAAAAAATTTTTTTTTAAATACTAGCCAGGAGTGGTGGTATGCACCTATAGTCCCAGCAACTCCGGAGGCTGAGGCATTATAACCAACTCATACACCCTTGGGCTTTGTTTGACAAGCAAACAAAATAGCAAAATCTTTAAAATGATCAACAGACAGAACACAGCAGAGCTTTACAAAAAACGACACACCGTGGCCAAGTGAGGTTTATTCCAATAATGCCAGAATGTTCCAATATCAGCAAATCTATTAGGAAATATGTTTGATCAAACAAAATTTCTTGGCAAAAGAAGGAATCATTTGAAAATATTTTAGTATTATTCGGTTGTATATATCAAACCAAAGCCAGCGCTATGTTCAGTATGAAATACTGAATCATTCTCATTTAATTCAGGAACAATAAATGTGCACCTGGTAGCATTACCACTACTTACCATTTCCCTACAGTGCTAGTCAATGCGATCGGGGAAAATTTACCATTTGGGGAAGCATTATGATTTTCCTGATGAAAAATCTAAAAGGATATACACTGAAACTGCAGCCTCATGGAAGAGTTTAGCAAGGAGTCTGTTTGAAACCAGTAGCTTTCCTACATATGAACAGCAGCCAGTTGGAAACAAGAAGAAAAACAATACCGTTCCTAGTATCAACAGAACAAGGGGGAAAAACATGCCAAGACAAACATAATGAGAGCTTTGCTAAAATTATAAGAAAAAAAAAAACTATAGACTCTATTGGGGAAAAGAAAGAGAGGTAAAATGAACAAAGAACTAGCGCAGGGCTGCGTAAGAACAGGGACTGGTAAGCCAAACTGTGTGGTTTCAAATCCCAGCTCTCCCACATACTTACTAACTGGGTGAACTTAGGCAAGTTTCCTGTCCTCACTTTTTCTCAATTTCGGTACCCAACATGGGAATACAAGCAGTACAGTGTTGCCGAGAGAGTTAAAAAGAGCAGACCTATGTAATCTACTCAGAACCACACCCTGCGAGAAGTGGCGCTTCTCACTTGCTTATTTACTTACATAAGTCCCGCTGACCTTGCTGTTCTCGAATAGAGAGACTCGCTACTGTCAGGGCACGACTTCTCAAAACAGCATCAAGTTCAACGCAATCCTGAACAAAATCATGGCGGGAATTTTTTTTTTTTTTTTTTTTTTTTTTTTTTAGAGCTTAACATGCAGTTTATCTGAAGGGATAAACATTCAAAATGCAGTATGTTTGTATGTAGAATATATAAAAGAATAAGTAGAAAAGACAGAGACAAACCAATAAAATGGGTGAAAGGCTTGAACAAGTAGCTCACAAAAGAGGCTGTCAGATGGCCTGCACGTGTGTGCGAAGGTACTCAATTTCACTAGTCATCCGAGGACATGCCAAATAAGTTGACAATGAGACGACCTTCGAGTCTAGTTGGCTAAAATAGAGAAGGCAGTCCATATCGAGCGCTGGACGTGACGTGGGGCCATAGGCGCACCCACGCCCTGCTGGGGGAGTGCCAATCGACACATCCACTTTGGAAAATTGTTCGGCAGTATCTACTATGACGCAGCAGCTCTATTCTGAGCGGCGCACTCCCGAGGAATGTGTGTATGGGTGCATTATAAAGACACATGGCATTCATTATGTGGCAAAACTGGAAACACCTGTTATGGACTGAGTATTGATGTCCCCTCCAAATTTATATGTTGAAATCCTACCCCTAATGTGATGGTATTACGAGGTGGGGTCTTTGGGAGGTAATCAGGATTAAATGAGGTCAGGAGGATGGAGCCTCCATGAATGGGATCGGTGCCCTTATAAGAATCTGGAGAGAGCCTGCTTCCGCTCTCTTCCTCGGGAAGGGGACACAGTGGGAAGGTGTCATCTGTGAACCAGGAAGCGGGTCCTCACCAGACACCAAATCTGCCAGCACCTTGCTCTCAGATTCCCCAGCCTCCAAAAGTGTAAGAAATAAACGTTTGTTGTTCAAACCACCCAGTCCATGGTATTTTGTAATAGCAGCCTGAAAGTACCAAACCACCACCCAAAGGTTCATCAACAGTGATACGAATTAATAAACGAATGGAATACCAGTCAGTAATAAAGATGCATGAACTATTGCTCCATGCAAAAGCATGCATTAATCTCACAATTGCCATGTTGAGTGAAAGAAGCACAACATATTATACACATGTTATAATTATGATCTGCAAGCTAGTGCCGTGTGCTTCAGGGGAAAACACTATATAATTCCATTTATACAAAGCTGAGTGACAGGCAGGCACGGTCTGTAGTGTTGGAATTTGGGACTAGGAGGGAGCCTGGGGGAAATGTCTATATGCTGAAATGTTCTGTGTCTTGACCTGGGTCTGCTCACATGGATGTGTTCACTTTGGGACAATCCATCCAGCTGTGCACTTATGATTTATGCATTTGTTACAGATATGCTAGACTGCAATAAAAATTGACTTTAAAATAACAAGAAAAACCTTTTAAAAGACTAGTAAAAAAGAAACTGCTCTATTCAAACTTAAATATACCAGAAAGCTACAATAATTACCAAGTGTTATGGGCATAAGTATAGACTGATAAAGCAATCAACCAATACAGAAATAAAACTAACCTAACAACGACCTGCACACTACACATAATGATCTTCTTTCAAGTGTTTGCTACACTAGGCTTTCTCTTTCCTCCACATTTTTCCATTCCCACCGTGACCACACCAGACCAATCTGGCTCTACTTTTATGTAACAAAGTTGTGAGTTTTCTGGTTGCCATAGATCCCCAAGCTGAAGGTCAGGCATGCCCAGACGAACCAAGTGTGCAACCATGCATGGGTGGAACCTCTGTCCCTGGATGGAGGAGTGGGGACTGAATTAAGAAGCAGACCTCAGATGTCAGGATCCAGGATCCGATCAGATCAAGCCCTGGCATTACCCACGGCAGGGCCCAGTCAGATCACGCTTCTCAGCATCACTTTGTTACAAGATCCAATAGGATCACACCTCATTACCCTATGCTTATAAAAGCAGCCCAGCCCCCTTGTTCCGGGACACCCTGTTTGGGAACTGTCTCCAGTGTGCTCCTACCTGTACCAAGTGACAAACCCCCTTGCTATAACCGATGTGGCTGTGTCGACTTAATATCCGCCAAGCAAATGAACCCCTCCGTTGGGAAGGTAACATCACCACGCCTCTTTGACTATCTATTATTCATCGTTTACAACACAGCTAAAATATGATCTGTGTGCTGGTGCCGTGTGTTTCGGAGGGTCTTGCCAGTCACTAAGTTTCAGCTTTCTCCTGCTCACCTTGACCTGTAGCACACACAGAGCCTGGCACTTGCTACGTGCTCCATATGCTTTTAGCAAACGAACTAAGAAAGGAAGGAAGGGCGGGAAGGAGGGGAAGAAATCTAAGAGGGAATTTATCATAAGTGTGCTTTTAAAAATGTATAAATAAAATAGGACTGTTCAAAATAAATAATGCAATACAGGCCTAGCAATTTTTGAAAAATATCGCTAAATCTCTAACCCACTTCTCATAGCAAAATAAATTTCAGATGAATTAAAGATTTAACCATTAGATGTAAAATAAAACATTAGAGAAAAGCCGCAGATGATTATTCTTATTTCTTGGGGTGGAGAAAGCTGGAAGGCCTTTCTAAGCATGTCAGACATTCTACAGGAAAAGATGAAGTCTGACCACATGTGAATTGGGACCTCGTATATAACAACCACCAAAGAAATGAAATCAAGCAAGATGGGTGTGAGAGGATCTGTTAAACATATTTAAAGGCCGGGCGCGGTAGCTCACACCTGTAATCCTAGCACTCTGGGAGGCCGAGGCGGGCGGATTGCTCGAGGTCTGGAGTTCAAAACCAGCTCTGAGCAGGAGCGAGAGCCCGTCTCTACTATAAATAGAAAGAAATTAATTGGCCAACTGATATACATAGAAAAAATCAGCCGGGCATGGTGGTGCATGCCTGTAGTCCCAGCTACTTGGGAGGCTGAGGCAGGAGGATTGCTTGAGCCCAGGAGTTTGAGGTTGCTGTGAGCTAGGCTGATGCCACAGCACTCACTCTAGCCTGGGCTACAAAGCGACACTCTGTCTCAAAAAAAAAAAAAAAATCATATTTAAAGCTATAAAACTTTTAAAAGAAAGAGAATCTTTTTTGTCCTTGAGTTAGGCAAAGAGTCCTTAGTTATGACAACAAAAGCATGATTCATAAAAGAAAAAAGTTGATAAATTGGGCTTCATCAAAGTTTAAAACTTTTCCTCTTTGAAAGACATAGCATAAAAGGAAGGAAAAACCAAGACACAGACTAGGAGGAAATACTTGCAAATCACATATCTGACAAAGGGCTTGGATCTACAGTACTCAAAAGCTCTCAAAAATCATCAATAAGAAAACAAACAACTAGCCAATTTAAAAAAAAAAAACGGGCAAAAGATTCGGACAGCCTCCTCACCAAAGAAGATAGACAGATGGCAAAGAATCCGGTGAAAAGACCTCCACATCTGCTCCCACTAGGGAAATGTAAATGAAAACAGCACACCTGTTAGAATGGCTGCTTGGGAAAAGTCACTCTCTCTTCTGGGGCTGCGACACCCCTCTTCTTTGGCCTCAGACTGAGAGTGACACTGTGGGCTCCCCTGGCGCGGAGGCCTTTGGACTTGGACTGGACCAGGCTACCAGCTCTCCTGGTTCTCCATCCAGCTCGCACAGGGCAGACTGTGGGACTGTCAGCCACCAGAGTCGGGTAAGGCAAGTCCCCTGAGAAATCCCGCCCCCTCTCTCTCCGTGTCTGTATGTGTACATGCATATGTGTGTGTGTGTGTGTGTGTGTGTGTGTGTGTGTGTACAGAGTGCCCCCAAAATCACCATACATAGGGAAAATGCGAAATTGTAGCTAAATGTACCTTTATTTACAAAATAATTCATTACAAAATGTTTCCTTTGTCTGGAGCCTTTGGGGACACTTTGTATATATTAATATATATAAAGTCTCCCATTGGTTGTGTTTCTCTGGAGAACCCTGGCTAGCAGAGCACCCAGAGGCCTGCCAGCAGTGGTATGAATGAATGAATCATGCCGTACTCATGGCAACACAGAGAATGCACTATTGCTATACAGCACATGCATTAAGCTCGAAACATGGATTAATCTCACAAATATAAATGCTCGGCACAGATAAAATTTGGCACACATATAACATGGAATACTATGCAGCTGATAAAAATGCAGAAATGATCTAAATTTTTTTTTTTTTTTTTTTTTTTTTTTTTTTTTTTTTTTGAGACAGAGTTTCACTTTGTTGCCCAGGCTAGAGTGAGTGCCATGGCGTCAGCCTGGCTCACAGCAACCTCAATCTCCGGGGCTCAGCGATCCTACTGCCTCAGCCTCCCAAGTAGCTGGGACTACAGGCATGCACCACCATGCCCGGCTAATTTTTTGTATATATATTTTTAGTTCGTCAATTAATTTATTTCTATTTTTGGTAGAGACGGGGTCTCGCTCAGGCTGGTTTCGAACTCCAGATCTTGAGCAATCCGCCCGCCTCGGCCTCCCAAAGTGCTAGGATTACAGGCGTGAGCCACCACGCCCGGCCTGATCTAAATTTATAGACCCAAAATAGATGGTCCCGATCCCTAATAGAGTGGCAAAAGTGCAACTTCAACTGTCATGTATGGTCCGATTCCATGTACGAAACAGTGCGCGTGTACATGCTTCTCACGGGCGTCCGTGCACACAGAGAGCTGTGACACCCTTCTTCCACATGTTACTGTGACATGTGCAATCCTAACACTGCCCAGAAAGGGATGTGCCCTATCGGGATCCGGAAATACTTTTGCCGTTGCGGAGATGCCATCGCAGAGCAAAGCTGGATGTGCCTGGCGCAGCGACATCCGTTTGATCAACCAAGAGAGATTTCCCAGGGGGCGGTTTCCTCAATGGCGTCTGCGTGGCTGCCTCCTTGCTCCCTAAGCATGCACACCCACGCCTTCCACGACAGTAGTTTCCAGTGCGTCCTGGGTCTCCTGCCTGTCTGACCCCCGCCCACCTTGAGCACCCTTCTGTGGGTCACCCTCAAACACTGGAGCCACCCCAGCTCCGTCCCTGGCCTCTCCCTTTTCTCACTCCCCAGTGCTCCTCCGTGGCCTTGTCCAGGCCCACATCTGCTCCGCATCCTCTGCCGAGTGTCCCGCCAGGAGGCGTCCTGCACCCTGTTCCCGCCCAGGCCCTCACATCTCCAGTCCCGCAGGGCCAGCCTCCTCTACCTGCCTTGGGGCCAGCGTGTCTCTGCGTCCTGCCCTGCATCGTCTCTGGCTAATTGTGACTCTACCCCTGCCCCTCGCTCTCCCGCCCTCACCAGGGCTTGGTCTAGCCCCAAACTGCACCTGCTTTCACTCCTGGCTGGTGTCCATCCCCTCCAGGTCAGGTCCAGACCCCTCCTCCGGGTAAACCTGTCCCGTGGACGTCTCTACCTTCTCAGCCCCGCTCCCTCCTCATCCTTTCAGGGTAGATGAGCTCCGCACCTCAGCTCCCTTCAGAGAACCTTCCAGTCCTGCTGCTGGCTCTCCTGTGGCCCCACCCAGGTAGGACCCTCCACCCTCAGCAGCACTTGCTCCCCCAGGCAGGGCTGCAAATCCCCGGGGGAAGGGGGTGCTGTATTTTACCTGGATGGTGTTTCCTGAGCCCAACACCCCACCCTTGATGTTTGCGGACTGGAGTCAGCCAGTGTTGGATCTTGAGTCCAGGTCTCCAGATCCATCCAGCGTAAGAAACACGGTGGAGCTGCTCCTAGGGACACTGGCGTGCCCAGCACCGTGGAGGTGGCGGGCCGCGCTGCACACACATCCCGGCCTGGGAGCGCAGAACGGGGCGACGCAGAAAGAAGGCGAGCGCTCCTGCTTCCCCTGCGAAGAAGACAGTGCTGGACGCTGTGTGGGGGGTGGCAGGAGGCAGTGCCAGGGCGGGCCAGACTCTCACGGGCAACACGTGCACAGGGTCACGACGCACTGCCTGAAAGATCTCTCTGGAAGCACAGCAGTTGAATTTATCCAAATCTGTATAGCCGGTTCCGTTAGAAGAGTCGCCTCCTATGCGTTGACTTCTCTAAAGGCAATATGAGGTTTTCTTTCTGTCTTTTTTTTTTTTTTTTTTTACGCACATGATCGATAAAGCGATGAATCTGGTCTATTGCCGCTGTCTGGCAAGCGTGTGGAGCCACTTGGTAAGTTTCCCACTTTGAAAAAGCCTTCCTTCGCCCTTCCTGGGTCAGAGTTAAGGAAATTAATTCTAGATGGAATAAGTAACATAAAAGTCAAAAGAGAATTGCAAGTGGTAAATTATCTGCCTGGTTTTTTTTTTTCCGACAAGGAGACGGAGACCTTCTCCCACAGCCAGCCTCCCCGAGGTGGGGGTTCCTTAAGCCTCTAATTCCTTGCAGGAATCTAGCCGTAGGCCCAATGCAAAGCGTAACAAGGGGATCATTTTCCTAAGGCGACTAAACTTTCCTTTCTTTAGAGAGCAGAATGTACGGTACTTAACTACGGGGTTCAGAGCGGGATTTGCCATGTTTTAAGAAAGCAGGTGCAGCCCCTACTCGGCCCCTTCTCTGCCCTCTGGCTGGGGCTGGGCCTGGTGACCTAAGACCAGAGGCCATTTCTGGGGCTGTACAGATGGGAGCCAGCAGGGATCCCCAGAACATGGGGTCCTGCTCCCCCTTTTCTCTAAGCTTGGCCACAGCCCCACTGTGCCCCAGGAGTGCCATAACCACCCCCTGCCCACCTAGGGCAGGCCCCTGCCCCCAGGCACAAGATCAGGAGTTGGAGAGCAGGGACTCCCCAAGCTCCGGACCCACCAGCGTCTTCTCTGCTGGAGCCGTTTGCAAACCACAAATCCTGCCCCTCTGCCCGCCCCTGGTGGCCGCCTGGGCCCGATATTATCTAGGTGGTCTGGGCTCCCCTCACCTCTCTCAGTCCCTGTCTCTTCCTGTGTCACACGCAGACTGGGGGCAGCATGAGAGGGTACCCCCATCACCAGGTGACCCCTTCATTGTCCCACTACGTTGTCCCCACTACGGGCGATATTATAGGACTGCAAATGTGATGCTATAGTCAGGCTTTTTCATTTTAATTCTAATTTAGTCATTGGTATAATTATATTATCACTTATTTATTATTAACTAACAGTTACGTTGCTAACTATTATTAAAATAATGCGTAACAGGATAACGAATTTTTGTCAAGACAGACTCTAAAAATAAGCAAAAAGCACAAGCCCTGTCTCAACCCCCATCCGATTTTATTCCAGCCGCATTTCTGAGGTGGGGGTTGGGGATAAGCCCGGGTTTGGGAGCAGGAGGAGGGGGAGGGCTGAGCCAGGCTTCCTGGATTCCAGAATTTCTCCAGTTTAGACCCTCACTGGTGGTAATTGTGCCCTTGCAACTTTGCGGACCTTAAAACCACCCCACCTGCACGCCCTCAAGGAGACAAACACAAAACTATGCTGTCCTTGTACATGTGCAAGCCTGGCCGGCGGAAGAACGTCTCAAATGTCTGGTCCACCCAGAGTGGGACCCGCCTGCGTGTGGCCGCTGGCCCGGCCGCTGCAGTGGAACGCAGACCCGGCTCAGGCCGAGCGGTGACCTGGCGCCCCTGGCCCTCTCTCTGATGCCTGCACCGCCTTTTGCACCAGCCCAAGATGTTGGGGGGCTCAGACGGGTGTGCCCAGCCCCACATTCCTTGTTGGACAAACACACGGCGATCGCATGTGTTTCACGGGGTTTTACGAAATGAGCGTAAATGAAATCTCACACAGAGCCGGCTTAGCACAGAGCCCACCACCAAGTAAATGCCCAGCAAACGTCAGCTGCTGCTCTTATCAGGACTGGTGGAGAGAACTGGAGACGTTTTATCTGGAAACAGAAGGCCGGAGGTGGCGTGGGGGCCACCTCATATCAAGAAAGGGCCCCTGGAAGTCGGATTCAACCCCCCCGCATGGCTCCTGTTGGGGAGAGGAACAGCCATGGAACGCTGGGGTGGGGATGCGGGTTCAGTTTCAATGCCGCAAGGTCGGTGGCCCCGACCGTGTTGCGTTCCAAGTACTCGCTCAGATTCAAGAATTTCGGTGGCAGGTACGGAGGGGTTACAACACTTAAGACTGATTTTAAAGGAAGTTTCAGAAACCTGAGAACAAGCACAAAATCTCCCCCCACTTGTGCTGATGTGAAACTACCATCTGCCCCGCCCAGACGTCCTGGCATACTCCGGAAGCCACCGGGCTGTGTTCTGGTCACCTCCACAGGAATGGCCCGTTTCAATGAAAATTCTGCAAGTGAAGGGAGGATAGCACCTTTCCCGTGCCCACTGCCGTAGGAAAAGGTCATTGTCCTCTCGGCTGGACCAAAGAGCAAACGCTGGTGGTGCCTGTGTGGGGAGGTTTCCCGTGGGCCACCTGGGCACGTCCCTTGGGAGCCCGAGTCCCTTGGGCTGGGGCAGGAACACTGAGGGTTGTTTCAAAGGGAGTGCACGTGGCCGTGGGACGTGTCCGGGAAGCGGTGACACGTGGCCAGCGTGGAGACCGCGGCTGCCGCGTTGGCTGGAGGGTGAACAGACAGGCAGCTGAGCTCTTCCCAGCCCAGCAGGTGGGCGCTGGAGACAGAGGAGGGGTTCCGGCTTAACCCTGGGGGTAGTCAGCCTGCAGACCCTCCCCAACTAGCAGTGATTAAACAAGGCTTTGTGTTACAGGCCCTTTGCATTAAAGGTTA
Source organism: Microcebus murinus (assembly GCF_040939455.1). Lineage (NCBI taxonomy): Eukaryota > Metazoa > Chordata > Mammalia > Primates > Cheirogaleidae > Microcebus > Microcebus murinus. The sequence goes on from NC_134107.1 coordinate 10,720,970, forward strand.
ATTGGCCCAGTAATAACTTAATTACGGACCGCACATTACAAAGAACTCTAACCACAGTCTCTCACGGAGTGACTTGTCCCCAGCTTCTCTCTGTGCCTTTGCCGAGTGCCACTAAACGTGAGCACCGCTGCTGAGTTTCCCTAAGTGTGTTATTGGGCCAAGGGGTGACCATATTTTGCTGCTATAAAAGGCACAGAGGGAAAAAAAAAAGAATTAGGCCTCAATAAAGGCAGGATAAAGATGCAAAGACAACTGTGGAATATGAAATAAATAATCTTAATAACGACTAAATACAGATTAATTCCATACCTAAAACCTTTTTGTTTTAATTTTAATTCTGTACTGAGAGCTTAGATAGCCTCATAGACATCTGTGGGCATGAGTTTTTGTTGCCACATGTGTTCTCAAAAATAGCAAGTTACACCGAAGGCATGGTCAGGAAATAAAAGTGCTAGCCGGCTGTGTCTGGCTTAAGAAGCTTCCCAGCGGCGGGAGGAGGATGGCAGGAGGAGGATGGCTACTTCCTCTCGCAGCTGGGGCGTGATGTGCGCCGTGGGGGAGGGGTGGGGCTGCCACGTGTGCGTCTGACGGTGGCACCACGAAAGACGGTTCCATGTGGAGCTCTGCCTTGCTTCCAAAGACTTCATCTCAGCACTCTGGTGGCCTTATTTTTAACATGACCTCTCTCTGTGTCTTGGGATTAATAACTGCTAAGAGCCGTAAAACAGCCTGCAAAACCAATTGCGGTAAAGTGCTGGTGATAATTAGAGGAGGAGGCTGGAGCTAATTGGATTGCAGTGGCTTGACAGGCAGGTCCCACAGCGGCCCATTAAAGGCCAGGGCTTCACACACAAAGTCTCACACGTGGGTACAGATGCAACACGTCATCTGCACAGAGGGCCCCCTCCTGCTGGGTCAGACGGCCGGTGGGGCAGCTGTTGGTGCGGTCCGGGGATTCTGCTGTGCGTCTCACGGCACAGACCCGCCCTGCACCAGCAAGGGCAGAGACGGGGCTGCCACAGTCAGAGTGCAGAATACCGCAGGCTGGCTCACGGTCGCCTCCCAAAGAGGAGACAGGAGAGGCGCAGGGCGCAGCCAGAGGAGACCTGTACCAGCCCGCGTGGGCTGGGGTGTGCCGTGGTAACAAACATCTCCCGACTGCAGGTGGCTCAACGTAACAAGGTTTATTTCTTCCCCACCACTGGGGACCAGGGTGACTCTCCAGAGCAGCTGTCCTCCCTGTGCCTCCAAAACTGTCATAGCACAGGAAGAGGGAGCAACGAGAATCGCCCGCCAGCCAGCTCTTAAACGAGTCCACCGGGAAGTGACGCGTCCACTTCCCCTCAGCCTCCTTGCTGAGGAAAGCCACGTGGCCGTGCCTAAGCGCAAGGGGGTGGGAAATGCACGTTCCTTCCCTGCTCAGGAGGCAAGGAGAAGCAGAAGTAGGATGGACTGGGCTCAGCAATGCTGACAGCGAGGCCGCGTTTTACGTAGAAAGGCGGGAACGATTTCCCAGGGACTGGCACTTGGTGACAGCCGCCACCAGTGGAGGGAGGGCACTGACATGGGTGATTCCTGCTCCCTGAGAGCACATGGTCCCTGTCCTCCCATGTCCATAAGGAGGAGAGTATTAGAACCACACACACACACACACACACACTCCTGAAACACTAGCATTGGAGTCTACACTGTTGAAAAGCATGGGCTTCACATCAAAGAGACCTGAATTTGAGTCCTGCCTGTTACCCAGCACTGTGTGACATGGGACGAGTAACATAATCTTCTAAGCCTCTGTTTTCTCCTTTCTGAAATGGGGATCATGCAGACAAATATGTCATCAGCCTTTGGTGAGAATTCAGTGGGATAAATGGACACTCTTGTTTCCAACAGCCAGTGCTCACTTCCTATGTCTGCCTCATGTTTTGGTGATTCCCACAATATTTCCAACTTTTCCATTATTATTAAATCTGTTCTGGTGATTTGCGATCAGTGCTCTCTGACGTTACCATTGTAATTGTTTTGGGGCACCGTGTGCCGTGTCCGCATAAGGCAGTGAACTTTATCAATAAATGTGTGTGTCTTCTGCCTGCTCCACTGACCAGCCCTTCCCGTCTCTCTCCCTCTCCTCACTATTCCCTGAGACACAATGATACCGAAATTAGGCCAGTTAATATCCCTACCATGGCCTCTAAGTATCCAAGTGAAAGCAGGAGTCACATGAATGCAAAGGAGAAGCTCTTGGAGGAAAGTAGAAGTGCTACTCCAGTGAACACTCGAATGATAAGAAAGTGAAACAGCCTTATCGCTGACATGGAGAGAGTTTGAGAGATCTGGACCGAAGATCAAACCGGCCACGACATTCCCTTAAGCCAAAGCCTAACCCAGAGCAAGGCCCTCGCTCTCTTCAGTTCTGTGAAGCAGAGGGAGGTGAGGAAGCTGCAGAAGAAAGTCTGACGGTGGCAGAGGTTGGTCCATGAGGTTTAAGGAGAGAAGCCGCCTCCAGAACATGCCAGTGCAAGGCGAAGCTGCGAGTGCTGATGGAGAAGCCGCAGCGAGTTATCCAGATTTAACTAAGATCACTGATGAAGGTGACTATGTGAAACAACAGATTTTCAATGCAGATGAAAGACTACCTTTTACTGGAAGACAATACTATCTAGGACTTTCATAGCTGGAGAGGAGAACGCAATGCCTGACTTCAAAGCTTCAAGGACAGGTCGACTCTCTTGCTAGGGGCTAATGCAGCTGGTGACTTTAAGTTGGAGCCAATGCTCATTTACCATTCTGAAAACACTAGCGCCCTTCAGAATTATGCTCAATCTACTCTGCCTGTGCTCTTAGAAATGGAACAACCAAGCCTGGATGACAGCACGTCTGTTTACAGCGTGGTTTGCTGAATATTTCATGCCCACTGTTGAGATCTACTGCTCAGAAAAAAAAAAAAAAAGATTCCTTTCAAAATATTACTGCTGCTCACTGATAATCCAAGAGCTCCGAAAAAGATGCACATGGTCATCCAAGAACTCTGATGGAGATGTATAAGGAGATTGATGTTGTTTCCATGCCTGCTAACACGTCATCCTTTTTAGCCCATGGATCAAAGAGTCATTTTGACTTCCAAGTCTTATTATCTAAGAAATACATTTTGTAAAGGTATAGCTGCCATAGATAGTGATTCCTCTGATGGATCTGGGCAAAGTCACTTGAAAACCTTGTGTGACTGAATTGCTGCAACCTCATCCTCAAACTTGAATGGATGAGGAGTTGCTTCTTACGGATGAGCAAAGAGAGTGGTTTCTGGGGATGGAATCTCCTCCTGGTGAAGACGCTATGGACATTGACAAAATGACAGCAAAGGATTTGGAATACTACATATTACTGAATTGATAAAGCGGTGGCAGGGTGTGAGAGAACCGACTCCAATTGTAAAAGAAGTTTTACTGTGGGCAAAAGGCCATCAAACATGCTACAGAGAAATCTTTCATGAAAGGAAGAGCCAGCTGATGCAGCAAACTCTATCACTGTCTTAACTAAAGTAACTGCCGCAGCCACCCCAGCCTTCAGTAACCTCCTCCCTGATCAGTCGGCAGCCAACAACATCAGGCAAGACCCTGCCCCAGCAAAGAGATTATTATGACTCCCTGATGGCCGTGATCATTAGCATTTTTTAGCAATAAAGCATTTTCTAATTAAGGTATATCCATTTTTCAGAGAGAATGCTACTGTTCACTTAACAGGTTACAGAATAGTGTAAACATAACTTTTATGTTGTAAAACCAAAAAAAAAAAATCACATGACACACTCTATTGCAACATCCGTCTTATTGTAGTGGTCTGGAATTGAGCCCAAAGAGATACGTTTGTATATTATTAATGCAGGGCTATGTCTCTAATATGTTTGTTAATAGATTGAAAAGCGACTGGTTTGACAATGCTTTTGCTATTATACACTTATTCATAACATCACATACATGCATACATAACATACATAAACACATAAAAATTCACCCGTGAAAATACATGCTAAAAGGTTAACAATATTTGTCCCTTAATATTGGGAATTATGGGTGATTCTTCACAAATCATGTTTTGCATTCTTTTAAAATAATAACATTATTACACAAATGGTAAAAAAAAATTCAGACACTATAAAATAGATATCCGATGAAAAAAGTATTTCTCCCATTCTGGCCTTATCAGAGATGACAGTTTGCATTGTTCTAGAAATGCTGTCTATACTATTCAGCTTTTTTTTTTTTTTTTTTTTTTGAGACAGAGTCTCACTTTGTTGTCCAGGCTAGAGTGAGTGCCGTGGCGTCAGCCTAGCTCACAGCAACCTCAAACTCCTGGGCTCGAGCGATCCTTCTGCCTCAGCCTCCCGAGTAGCTGGGACTACAGGCATGCGCCACCATGCCCGGCTAATTTTTTTATATATATATCAGTTGGCCAATTAATTTCTTTCTATTTATAGTAGAGACGGGGTCTCGCTCTTGCTCAGGCTGGTTTTGAACTCCTGACCTTGAGCAATCCGCCCGCCTCGGCCTCCCAAGAGCTAAGATTACAGGCGTGAGCCACCGCGCCCGGCCTATACTATTCAGCTTTAAGAAACAATGGTGATATAGCACCCCTTGTATTTTCATGGATAGAGCTGGAACCCATTCTACTAAGTGAAGTATCCAAAGAATGGAAAAACAAGCACCACATGTACTCACCAGCAAATTGATATTAACTGATCAACACCTAAGTGGGCATATAGGAATAACATTTATCCCAGGTGTCAGGCAGATGGGAGGGGGAGGAGGGGATGGGCATATACATACATAGTGAGTGAGATGTGCACCGTCTGGGGGATGGTCACGCTTGAAGCTCTGACTCGAAGGGGGGGCATGGGCAATATACGTAACCTTAACATTTGTACCCCCATAATATGCTGAAATAAAAAAATAAAGTAAAACAAACAAAAAAAGCCACATTTAAAAAAAAAAAAAAGAAATGCTCTCTAACAGCCAGATTTTCAAGTGATTCTGATTCATCAGCTAGCCAAAAACCTAAAGTTTAACCAATCTCTGAGTCAAAAATCATAATGACCTAAAATAATATTCTATCCAGGGTAAATTCTTCATGTATTACATAGAGCTAATCTGTTTCTCATTAAAATTATGGATTAAAATTTAATCCTCACATTTCTAGAAATAAGAAAAGGTCTTTGTAGTCTTATTTATTTGTTTACCTAGTTGAAAGGTTTATATTTAGCTTTGGAAAAGAAGTCTGATTTAAATGCAAGAATTCAGGATTATACAGTATGTCATGAGATCACTCTTTAAATCTTTATTAAACGATTTTAAAGAAAGGAAAAAATTTCATAAAGATTCTGACCAGTTCTCCAGCCCTTCCAGACCTGCCCTGTAGATTCAAAATACTTCCATTTTAGCAGAATTTGCAGTTAAGATCTGAAGCCATGTGTATGGAGAACAAATAAATTGACAGATTTTTTGGAAGTTGATTTGTATGATCCAAGTATGTTATGCATAGATGCAACCAAGGGGAAAAAGTTGAATAGAATTTGACACTAAAGCAGTCAACACATAAAGCAGCCCTGTGAACGCTGATGTGTAGAAGGAAGTTTCCCAGGAAGAGGGGAGTTCTTTTTCCAGTGGAGCATCCCTGCTGGTTTGAAAGAATTAAAGCTTCGAAATTGACTACCATTTCCATGGAATGTGACCAGTCCTGGGGCCAAGAGAGGCCCCAGGTTCCCAGGAGAGAGGTGTTAGCATTTAGGGTGTGAGAGGTAAGAAGGGTGGGATAAGGGGTAGGGGTTCAGGCAGGGCAGCCACGCCCGGCTGGGCGGCGAGGACCCCCGTTGGGTGGGTGGGGTCTGGTGCTCCCTTCTCTCCTTTTCCACTCCTCTTTTTGCATTTTCTAAATGATCCCAAGTCTTCCCTTACCCAGGAATCCCACCCACCTGGTCTGCCTTCTCCTCCTCCTGGTCTCTGGATCTGGAAAACCACTGAGTGGGAACCAGAGAGAACTGAACCTGGAGTCAGAAGCCATGCGCCACTTTGGGGCACAGTGTGGCAGTGTCCCATAAAGGTAAACACCCCTTTTCCGTGTGCCCTAGCCATCTCACCGCCAGCAACCTGCCCAGGGGGAACTAAAGCACATGTCCACAAAGAGACTCGTGCATGGATGTCTGTAACAGCTTTGCTCATCTTAGCCCCAAACTGCTAACAACCCAAAAGTCCATCAACAGGTGAAGTAAAGCAAGGTCCGTCCGTGCCACGAGGACAACTCAGCGACACAAAGGAACAGCTGTTGAAACGTGCAGCGATCTGGGTCCATCTCAAAGCAACGATGCTTAGTGAAACCCAGACGCCCCCAGATACACATGCTGTGTAGAAAACACACGCTAGAAAATTCGAGCAAAACCTATACTGACAGAAAACAGACCGGCAGTCGTCTGGGGGTGTTGCTGGGGACGTGAGAATACTGGGGGTTGATGGACGTATTCATCGCTTGATTGTGGTGCACGCTAGCAGTTCCCAGCTGGGGATGGATTTTGCTCCTCAGAGACTGCTTGATAATGTTGGCAGACATTTTTGTCGTCAGATCTGGGGGGTTGCTCCCGGCATCTAGAGGGTAGGGGCCACGGATGCGGCTTAGCATCCTGCAGTTTGGGACACAGCCCCCAGGACAAAGAATCATCCGGCCCCAAATGCCCACAGTGCTGAGGTCAGACAACCTCGGTAGGCAGATACGTCAAAACTTATGAAACTGTACACTTTAAACGCGGGCAGTTTATTATACGTCAATTATATATCAGTAAAGTTGTAGAACAATGAAATCTCAGCCCTGCCAGTTGCTGGCTGCAGGATGTTGGGTCATTCACTCCACTTCTCCGAGCCTGTCCCCACTCTGACAACCCGGGGGCAGTAACATTTATTTCCCAGAACTGTTTAGCACTGAGTGGGCCCCGCAGGCGTGAGCCTGATACTACACAGAGGAAAAGGAGGGAAACCTACAGCCCGGCTTCCTGCGCACACCTGGCTGCTCCCTCCCCGGGCCGCTGGAACTGACCCCAGCTGTCAGGTGAACTTGATAACACTATCCGTGGAAAGGACACTTCAACTGGGCTAAAGTCCTTAGAGACACAAAAGACCGAGTGAAAACGGCCTCTGCGTTTTAGGCAATGGCCCCAGGCCTGTGGGATGAAGGAGGAAACATCAGACAGAGCCTACAAGTCATGTTACCTGTGGGTAACAGGGACCTTGAGGTGACCTTGGGGCTTGGCTTTCAACCTGACCCCAAAAGGAAGTATGACTCGGATATGGTTCATTTTAAAATACCAAAAATTCATACATTATTTTCCTCCCGAGGTTATCACTCCCTGGGTTCCAGCCACAAAAACACTCAAGAAAATTGAAGAGACGCAAGGTTCTTAAATCAAAGCCCACCTCTCCCAGGCCACCCTCGGGGTTGGGCTCTGCGCCTGGGGGGCCGTCTCGCGGATGACAGCGCACATTTTTAGGTTTAGCTTGAGACCCAGCAATCATGCCATTATCCCCGCCGGGTCCTGCGGTCCAATTGCACCTTGAGGAAGATGCACGGGAGAGCTCAGGGAGCAGGAATCCCGAATCCTCAATCAGCTCTTTGTTCCCTCTGCCCACAGGGTGAGAAAGGGAGCGTTACTCTGGCAGCCAGAACACAACACCTTTGTCTCTCGCACGGTGGCAGGGCCTTTGGAACGCAGCGGTTGGGAAACCGGGTTTACCTTCGCCGCTGTGACAACCTGGTGGCTCTTCGCGCGCCCTTGGGCTCCGGGGTCTGCTAGGAGCTGTCTTCACAGAGACAGCCGGGCGCACGCAGCTCCTGGTCTCCACGTTCAATCGCTTTTCTCCAAATCATGGCAGCTGGGCCCGACAGCAGGGGTGGGAGTGGCTTCCGGAGAACTCAGGATGCCTCCCGGACTGTGGTCTTCCAGGAACACAGGGCTGCTTCAGGTCCGTTGGGGTGAGGAGAGGAGGTCTCGCTTCTGAGCACGCCGAGGACCCCTCCCCGTCTGCAGAACAAACCGCACGTGCCTCACGATGGCAGGGAAGGTTGTCCGTGTGGCCCTACCTCCCTCCAGGTGTTTGCCTCAAGCTTAGGACAGTCCGTGGCCTGTGCCCAGTGCCCCACGGGAGCCAAATATGCCCGGAGCATCCTGTCTTTGTCCTCTGCTAGGGATGCCCCCACTTTTCCTGCGCAATTCTAACCCTGGAGGGTCCTCGGGGCTCCAATGGGACAGACTGTCTTTCCTGAGGCCGGGTGACATTTCTGTCCCCTGGGCTCCAAGCAGCCCCCTTTGCTCCCACCGTGGTGTTGACTTTGGGTGCTGACCTTACCTGGCGGGTTCTCTCCCTGATTAGACTCAGAGAGGAGCCCTGCCTCCCTGCCTCCGTGTCCCTGCGTCCTGGGAGCAGGCACGCGCCTGGCACAGTGGCCGGGTGCTGAATAGGCCCGCTCCGTACAGGTGGGACAAAACGGGCTTCTTACGGGACTTTCCGACATCACCTATCAAGCGGGAAGAGGGGGCAGCTGAGGGAAGGGACGGCCACCTGTGGAGAGGGGAGCTGGGAGCCTGTCGGAGGCTTGTGTCTGGAGGAGGGGCCCCAGGAAGCTGTCGGGGTGCCAGCCGCCAGGCTTCGGAACAGGCCGGGCTGGTCGGGTTGGTTGTGTGGAGGAAGAATCAGGAAGAAGGTTGTCCTTCATAATCCAGCTCGTTTACCCAACAAACAATAAAACAGAGGGCAGGATTGTTCGGAGATGCCAGCCCGCGTCCATGAGAAAGACCCCACTGGCCGGAGAGGTCTGCGCAGGAATGCAGGGCCTGGGAACGCAGACAGGAGGGAGGGAGAACGGGAGTGGGGACGCGGGACGGCCTGAGACCTCGCCCTGGCGCGGGTGCTGCTCTGGCAGAGAGAGCGGGCGCGTCTCTTTAATTCTGTGGTCGGTGGTCTCACCGTGTGTGGTGGGGAATTTTATGTGTCACCTTGACGGGGCCACAGGGCGCCCAGGCATTTGGTCACACACTCTTCTGCATGTGTTTGTGAGGGCGTTTCTGGATGGGGCGAGCTACGGACGGGCCAGGAGAGAGCGTCTCCGTGTTGTTGTGGGTGGGGGGCCCGTCCAATCAGGTAAGGGCCTGAACGGACAAAAAGGCTGTGTGAGAAAGAACCCTTCCCTCCGCCTGGCTGTCTTCGAGCCAGGACGCCCGTCTTCTCCCGCCTGTGGACTTGGACTCAGCCGAAAGAGCACCTCTCTTTGCCAATGCTTTCGGCAACGTTCCGGAACGTGAGGCCCACTCCCACACTGACCACCATGGGCCTGGCTGTGTGCTGATGTGCGAACCAACCCCTGCTAGGGCGAGCAGGTGCTCGGCTAGGCCAAGCTGCGGTCACTTGCCTTTTTCTGCTGCCGGGGAGGGGTGAGCCCTCTGGGGACATAAGTGTGGAAGGAGGCAGGGCAGCCTGATTTTCTAGGAAGGACTGGGTGCTCTTTCTAGAGAAAAAAAAAAAAAAAAACAGCAGACTTCAGGCGGCCAAAGCCAACAGCCGTCTGCGTGCACATGTGTTCTGAGCCCCGAGCAGGATCCGCAGGCTCGAGAGCGAGTGTGAGACAGAGACCCCGGTGCAGGCGTGACAGTGACTGATGACAAAGCAGTGACCTGTGGCCCTGATGGGCCCTATCTGCCGTGGCTGCTCAGGGCAGGGAGCACTCAGCATGCCCTGGGTCCACCCAGGCCTGGGTCGCTCCCTCCCTTCCTCCCAGCCCGGCCTGTGGCTGACTCTTGGTTTTTCCTTTATCTTGGGGCCCCGGGGGTGCATGGACCGAGCTCTTCCCTCCTCCCTCCACTGTGCAGGGCCCCTGCTGCCACCCTCAACTCCAGTCCCTTCCCCTCCTGTTCAGGAGGTTTGATGCATGCACCTCCTTGCAGAACACAGACGCTGTTTTCCATGAGCGTTTGGGGTAGACGCTGTTGTGCCCCAGAGCCCACTCGGTTTTGTACTTTTTTCTCTCAAAGTTGTTTTGTTGTTGTCAGGATTTTAAAAAATTATGGTAAAATATACAGACCATAAAATAGACCCTCTTAGCCATTTTTGAGTGTACAGTTCGTTGGCGTTGAGCACATTCACATTGTAGCACAGCCATCACCGCCATCCATCTCCAGAACTTTCCCACCTTCCCAAACTGAAACTCCGTCCCCACTACTCACAAACTCCCTCTCCCCCTCCCCCAGCCCCTGGCTCCCCCACTCCACTTTGTGTCCCTATGAACTTGACTGGCTCCAGGGACCTCATATAAGTGGAATCACGCAGTATTTGTCCTTCTGTGTCTGGCAGATTTCACCCTGCTCAGTGTCCTCGGGGATCACCCACATTGTGGCAGGTGTCAGAATTTCCTTCCTTTTTGAGGCTGGATCATGTTCCACTGTTTGTATAGACCACATTTTGCTTATCTGCTATTCATCTATTAATGGGCACTTGGGCTGTCTCTACCTCTTGGCTGTTGGAGCTAGTGATGCTTCTATGAACATAGGTATACAAATTCCTATTAGAGACCCTGCTTTCAATTCTTTGGGGTATGTGCCCAGAAATGGAGTTGCTGGATCGTATGGTAATTCTTTGTTTAATTTTTTTTAAGAGCGGCCACACTGTTTTCCGCAGGGGCTGCACTGTTCACCAGCAATGCACAAGGGTTCCAATTCCGTGATGTTTGGCTAACCCAGTCATCGACTGCTGGGCTCTGGGCTGCCCTCACTCCCACAAACAGTGCTGGATGGGTGCGGGGTGCCCTTCTGGAGGGACGCAGGAGAGCCCCTCTTGGGCCTGCATTCCCGAGCCTGACTGCAGGCTGCGGCCCCCCAGAAAGCCCTGTGGGAGCCTCCCCAGGCAGGCAGGGGCCGGGTCTCCCGCCCACGCAGTCCCGAAGGCTCTGCTTCCCGCCATCTTGCCAGCGCGTCGCAGGCTCTCTCTTGCAGACCTGGTGGGTGTGCAGGGAATTCATGCGTCTTACTTTGCATTTCTCTGATTGTTCCTGGGTTTGAGCGGTTCTCATTGCTGTCTGCTTCATTTGCATTCTCCCCTCTGTGAATTGCCTGTTGGGGTTGGCTTTTCCCCTTTACGGGTTATGCCTTAAAGAACAATCCTGGCGGGGTGCGGTGGCTCACGCCTGCAATCCTAGCACTCTGGGAGGCTGAGGTGAGAGGATCCCTCAAGGTCAGGAGTTTGAGACCAGCCTGAGCAAGAGCGAGACCCCGTCTCTACAAAAAATAGAAAGAAATGAGCTGGACAACTCAAAATATACAGAAAAAATTAGCCGGGGATGGTTGTGCACGCCTGTAGTCCCAGCTGCTTGGGAGGCTGAGGCAGGAGGATCACTTGAGCCCAGGAGTTGGAGGTTGCTGTGAACTAGGCTGACGCCACGGGACTCTAGCCTAGACAATAGACTGAGACTCTGTCTCAAAAAAAAAAAAAAAAAATTCTGCCTTTTGTCACTTAAATAGGAACAAAATTGGTCACTTCCAACTAAAATCAGGCTGTGGCAGCAGGGGCTTTCCAGGTGCATGCGAAGGCCAGGTCTGGCCCTGCCGGTCCTCCCACGCACTCTCTATTCCGTCGCTGTGGCACAGCGTGGTGAGCGTGGCATGTGGCCTTCGGGATGCAGCCACAGAAGGGAGCCCCGAGTCTGGGCCTGGTGGCAACGGACACAGCTGTCTGCAGCCCTTGCATCCAATTCCTGGCGTCACTTTTATTGCCCTGGTAGAGCTGCCAGCTGGAGAGAGCCTGTGCTCTTTCAACGCGCACTCAGTGGCCGGCGCAGCTGTGCCTTCCACTGCTGATGAGCGAGAGGCGCCGCCCGGGGCTGCTCTCCGGGACGGGGGATGCCACAAGTGGATTCTAGATTGAAGTTTTAGCCACAAACCACGAGACGCTTCTTTGGCGGATTACCTCCTTGTCATTGTTAGGACGTGGAGCCATTTCTCTGGACACAAATGCCAAGTGACCGTGTAAAGGGCAGGGAGGAGGCCACCCTGGCGGTGGTGTCCTGCGGCACACAGCTGGCTGGCGGGTAGACACGTGTGGCTTGGAAACCCAGACGACGCCCTCTCTGCCCAGACGCAGACAAGAAGGAGACGCCGGGCCCTGCCTCAGGAAGTCCAGCCTGGCGGGCCGGGCAAATGTGGAAACAGACCGTTTCAGGGCAACGTGGTTGCTGGTGGCCTTTTCTGTGGCGAGGGCTGCCAGACTCGGCACATAAACGTGCAAGACACAAAGAGATGCTCCACATCACATGTCACCAGGAAACGGCAAATTACAAGAACAATGAGACGCACTGCACGCCTGTTAGAATGGTCGCAATGAGACGCACTGCACGCCTGTTAGAATGGTCGTGATGAGACACACTGCACACCTGTTAGAATGGTCGTGATGACACGCACTGCACGCCTGTTAGAATGGTCGTGATGAGACGCATCACACACCTGTTAGAATGGTCGCGATGAGACGCACTGCACGCCTATTAGAATGGTCGAAATCCAACACCCTGGTGACACCACATCCCGTGAGGACGTGGAGCCGCAGTGCTCTTGTTCACCGCCAGCGGGAATGCGCAGTGGCGCGGCCACCGTGGGAGGCTGTTTGGCGGCTTCTTAGGACACTAAGCACACTCTTACTGCAGGAACCAGCAACTGCGCACTCTGGTGTTAAGTGCTGGTGTTTACTCGAATGAGTTAAAACTTATGTCCACACAAACATCTGCACACAGGTGTTTATAGCAGCTTTATTCATAATTGACCAAACTTGGAAGCAACCGAGTTGTTGTCCAGCAGAGCAGAAAGATAAACTGTGGTACATCCAGACTGTGGAATATTATTCAGCAATAAAAAGAAATGAGCTATAAGCCTTGAAAAGGCCTGGAGGAACCAGGTGTGATGCCCGTGGAACTGAGCCTTTGACCTCCCCCTCTAGCACTGCCCACATGGCTGAGCACTGCCCCTGCACCCCAACTCTGCCTAACAGGGCTGAGGACTGTCCCCTGCACCCCAACTCTGCCTAACAGGGCTGAGCACTGCCCCCTGTCCCCCAACTCTGCCTAACAGGGCTGATGACTGCCCCCTGCCCCCCAATTCTGCCTAACAGGGCTGAGCACTGCCCCCTGCCCCCTAACTCTGCCTAACAGGGCTGAGGACTGTCCCCTGCCCCCCAACTCTGCCTAACAGGGCTGAGCACTGCCCCCTGTCCCCCAACTCTGCCTAACAGGGCTGAGCACTGCCCCCTGCACCCCAACTCTGCCTAACAGGGCTGAGCACTGCCCCCTGTCCCCCAACTCTGCCTAACAGGGCTGAGCACTGCCCCCTGTCCCCCAGCTCTGCCTAACAGAGCTGAGCACTGCCCCCTGTCCCCCAACTCTGCCTAACAGGGCTGAGCACTGCCCCCTGCCCCCCAGCTCTGCCTAACAGGGCTGAGCACTGCCCCCTGTCCCCCAACTCTGCCTAACAGGGCTGAGCACTGCCCCCTGCCCCCCAGCTCTGCCTAACAGGGCTGAGCACTGCCCCCTATGCCCCAACTCTACCTAACAGGGCTGAGCACTGCCCCCTGCCCCCCAATTCTGCCTAACAGGGCTCAGGACTGCCCCCTGCACCCCAACTCTGCCTAACAGGGCTGAGCACTGCCCCCTGCCCCCCAACTCTGCCTAACAGGGCTGAGGACTGCCCCTGCCCCCCAACTCTGCCTAGCAGGGCTGAGGACTGTCCCCTGCCCCCCAACTCTGCCTAACATGGCTGAGCACTGCCCCCTGTCCCCCAACTCTGCCTAACATGGCTGAGCACTGCCCCCTGTCCCCCAACTCTGCCTAACAGGGCTGAGCACTGCCCCCTGCACCCCAACTCTGCCTAACAGGACTGAGGACTGCCCCTGCACCCCAACTCTGCCTAACAGGGCTGAGCACTGCCCCCTGCCCCCCAACTCTGCCTAACAGGGCTGAGGACTGCCTCCTGCCCCCCAACTCTACCTAACATGGCTGAGCACTGCCCCTGCCCCCCAACTCTACCTAACATGGCTGAGCACTGCCCCTGCCCCCCAACTCTACCTAACATGGCTGAGCACTGCCCCTGCCCCCCAACTCTACCTAACAAGGCTGAGGACTGCCCTCTGCCCCCCAACTCTGCCTAACAGAGCTGAGGACTGCCCTCTGCCCCCCAACTCTACCTAACAGGGCTGAGCACTGCCCCCCTGCCCCCCAACTCTGCCTAACAGAGCTGAGGACTGCCCTCTGCCCCCCAACTCTGCCTAACAGGGCTGAGCACTGCCCCCTGCCTCCCAACTCTGCCTAACAGGGCTGAGGACTGTCCCCTGCCCCCTAACTCTGCCTAACAGGGCTGAGGACTGTCCCCTGCCCCCCAACTATACCTAACAAGGCTGAGGACTGCCCCCTATCCCCCAACTCTACCTAACATGGCTCAGCACTGCCCCTGCCCCCCAACTCTGCCTGCCTAACCCCCTTCTCTCTAAGGAGCAGGATGCCTGGGACCCTCGTGCCCTGACTGGTCAGAACTGGTGAAATGGCAGGATCTAAGATTACGGTCCACTTGGCCCTAGAAACCCCTAACGTCATTATAATCTAATGTCCATGCTAAAAAGACACTCCCACCGGCGCCCTGACGGTTGACAAACACATGGTAACAACCGGAAGAGACCATGAAAGGACAAGGAGAAGCTGGTGTTCCGGTTCTGAGAAATTCTCCTCCCATTCCCAGAAAAGACATGAATATTCCACCCTCTGCTTTTAATACCCAACCCCTGCATTAAAAGAAATCCTATATTTTAACCCCCCATAGTCAGTTGTGAGCCACGCGCCCACTTCTCCACTCCTGGGCGGTCGGACACGCCTGCCCTGCCTATCAGGGCTTCCAGCTTCCGGCACTGGCTCCGCCACACCGACTGGAAAGATCCCACCTTTGGGGAAAACCCAGTTATCTCAGTAACAGAATCTTAAATGCATATTACTAAGTTAAATAAGCCAGCCTGGAAAGGCTACACAACACTGTAAGATTCCAACTCCATGACATTTTGGAAAAGAAAAACCCACGAAGACAGTAAAAAGTTCAGTGGTTGCCACAGGCTGGGGGAGGGAGGGAGGAACAGGTGGAGCACAGGGGATTTGGGGGCAGTGAAACCATTCTGCAGGATACTGCGATGGTGGGTACGTGTCATTATACATTTGACAAAATCCACTGAATATACAACACCTAGAGTAAGCCCTAATGCAAACTCTGGACTTTGGACGATCGTGACGAGGCACTGTAGGTTCATCATTTGTAACAAATGCACCGCTCCGGTGGGGATGTTGGTAATGGGAGAGCCGAGTGGGCGCAGTGGGTGTGTGGGAACGCTCTTTCCTTTTCATTCAATTTTGCTGTGAACCTAAAACTGCTCTAAAAAAAAGAGATGAACTATCGATGATATTTTTTCAAATGCAGCATGCACAGTCAAATATGAATTTCAAGTAAACAATGGATAAATCTTTTTAGTATAAGTATATCCTTGGCCATACTTGGGACATACGTATACTAAAAAAAAAAAAAATCATTCTCTGGCAAGCTTACTATGGAGAGAGATGTGAGAAGAGGTAGCAAATCAGAAGCATGGGTATTGTTTCTCGTTGGATCAGAGGCCAGAGGGGTCAGACCAATGGTGTCCCTCTCCTAGGAGGGATGTGGCCACCCGCACTGCCATCTGCTTCCCCTTCCCAGACAGGAGTTGCAGGTTTCTGTGTAGACAAGGGCAAGGCCAGAGCCCCAGACTTTGGCTTCAAAATCTCAGCAATAGGCAGTTCTGCTCCAAGGACCCGTCATGTCCCTCCTTATACACGGACGTCATGGTCAAGTCCTGCCTGATTGGACGTTGGAATTATCACTGGATAAAGCGACAGCTCATCCAGGCACAGGGACCAGCTGGGCAAAGGCCTGGGGCTGGACTCTGAGAAGCAGGGGGCAGGGAGGCCTCCGGTGAGGGGATCTAGGGCAAGGGGTGAGAATTAGGAGGATGTTCGAGGATGGAGCCTCAGAATCTGCTGTCGACAGGTGCTTAGAGAATGCAGGTGGAGGGAGAAAGGGGTCAAGTTCGGCTTCAAGGGGTGGAGGCTTTGGAAGCAACAGGTTGGGGCTGCCAGTTCCTGGACAGGTAGACGGCAGAAGGAGCAGGGTCGCGATGAAAACGAAGGAGTACGGTTGACCTTGAACATCACAGGTCCAAGCTGTGCGGGTCCACTTAGATGTGAATTTTCTGCCTCAGCCAGTCCTGAGACAGCAAGACCGACCCTCCCCCGCCTCCTCCTCCTCCTCAGCCTACCCCGCGTGTAGACGGTGAAGATGAAGACCCGGGTGACCACGCACTCCCACTTAACGAGGAGTAAATGTGTTTTCTCATCCTTATGATTTTTGATAACATTTTCTTTTCTCTAGCTTACTTTATTGTAAGAATACAGTGTATAGTAGGTATAACACAAAATATGCGTCAATCTACCGTTTATGTTACCGCTAAGACTTCCAGTCCACGGTAGGCTATTAGTAGTTACGTTTTGGGGGAGCGAAAAGTCACACATGGGTTTTCAACTGCGAGTGGGGGGTTGGCGCCCCCAACCCCTGTGTTGTTCAAGGATCAACTGTAGTTTCACCCGCGGGCTTGTTACACATCAGAGGAGGATGAGACTCCGGGTACAGCTGCAGGACACGGAGTGAGTGTGTCAGCAGAGGCCATACTGAAAGCCCTGGCGGGGACGAGATCCACAGGGCCGGAGGTGAGAGAGGAGGGAGAAGGGGCACAGGCCAGCGGCAGCGGGGGGCTGGCTGCTTGGCATGCTGGTGGCACCCTCCAGGCTCGTCCGGAACTCAGAGCTCAGCACGTGGCATTGAGGGACTTGACGCAGGACGGTGTGTGGGGCCCTGGCAGGAACATGAGCTGGGGGGGAACTCAGGGAGTGAGGAAGGTGGGCCTCGAGCGTGGCCTCCCCCAGCATGGCTGTCTCTAAACGTGTTTGGTTTGTCATCAATTCAGTGGGGGTGATAAGAGAATCTGCCTCAAAGGCCCCCCCCCCAAAAGGATGTGTCCACCCAGAATCCATGCACGTGCCTGTATTTGGGAAAAGACTCTTTGCAGGCGTAATTAAATCGAGGGTGCGATTATTCTGGATGAGAGTGGGCCACCAATACAGCGACAGGCGTCCTTAGAACGGAAGTGAGGGAGGGACACAGAGCAGAGATGAAGGGAGGACGGGGGCAGAGACAGGGCGATGCGTCTACGAGCCGGGGACACCCAGGATTGCCGGCCACCACCCCGGAGTGGGGAGAGTCGAGAAGGATCTCCCAGGACTGTGAGACCAGCGCATGTCTGCTGTGTAGCCCCCGGTTGGTGCTCCCCTGGTTCCCGCAGCCCTGAGAACTCCACCGGGCTGCGACGAGCAAGGAGAAACCAGGTACGGGGAGTTCCTGTCCAGAGTCGGCCCTGGCTGGCACAAACCGGAGGGGGGGGGCATTTCTGGAGAACAGAGCAAGGCTTAGAAATGTGCATGCTGTCTATCACAACAGGAAAACTCCAGAACAAAGAGGGAGAAGTGGCCACATAGGGCAGATAAAACCATAAAAAATGTTCTGTTTCGCAATTCTGCCTGTTCTACCACCCAGACTTGGTGATCGATGAGGATTTTTCTTTTTTTCCACCCAAAAGAACATGTTGCATAAGCTCAGGTTCCTAGGGACCCGAGAGAGGCAGGAAAACAGCCTCTCAAGCTCTCCCGGCATCCAGGCAAGTGGCCCCCGCCTTCCAGAAGGCGGCGGGGCCCTGGAGACGGCTGATGTCTGATGACCCGGGAGGGAGGCAGGGGCGGTTTCTAACGCGACCCTGGGAAAGTGAGGCCCAGCTGCCACCAGGGAAATGAAAGACACAGGTGCTGACCGTGCAGATTTACTGAAGGTTTTAGAGAAAATGCAGGAATGAAGATTTAGACTGTATCTGCATCGCGGTCTTTCCTGGAGAGAAGCATTCTTGGGGGCCGTGTGCGTTTTCTTAGAGAACAGAGAGAGAAATTTTTCCTGGGCGTCTGCTCTCAGCCTTTCAGCATGACGCCATTTGCTGTGGCAAGTCCTACCTCTGCCAGGCTGCGTCAGAGGGTGTCCCCAGGGCTCCATGTCCCCAGGGCTTCCCCATGGCAGGGAAATCACAGGGCCAGAGAGGTGCTTGGGGACCACTGAGAGTGAGAGTGAGCAAAAGCCCCCCATGCCCTAGAGGCCTGGGTTTGGGCACCTCCCTCCATCGGTTAGCCGGCCTTGGTGGCTTTGGCAGCTTAAAGACATAGTGTCACTCCTGCAGTGGCCCCAGCTGGCTCACTGCCAGGGCAACCTGGGTAGAGGTTGACCAGTGCCTGCCTCCGAGAGGGAGGACGTTCAGGCAAAGCGAGCAGATGGGAGGACTGTGGGTCTTTGCACCCTACATGCCCCAGGTACTTAGGGCTCTTGGGACACTGGCGAAAACATCACTGTTCCCCCACCAGGGCTGGCCCCAGAATGAATCAACGCATGGCCTCAGATGCAGGAGAGCAGTGCTGAGAATTATCCAGAATGTTCTTTTTCAGTGAAAGAATGAGGAGGGACCAGGAGACTAGAGAACATGAAAGTGACACCAAACGGCTCTGGTGGGGGTGGGGACAGGGGGTGTCAGGGAAGCGTGGGATTCCCACCCACTGGAAACAAAGGAGCGTGCCCCGTGACACGGCGAAGCCACCCCGGGAAGAATGGGAGCCAGGCCCGGGTTCGGGGAGATGCATTCCGAGGAGACAACTTAATAGCCCCTGTCTGCGGCACACAATTCCCCTGGTAGCGGCAGCCAAGAATGAGGTGGCAATTGCATAATTTGAACTTCCGTGCAGCGCTATGAACCGACGCCTGGAAAAGACCCTGCCTTGGCTTTCTTGTGTGCAAATAAAAACGCAGGGAGGGAAGGAGTGCAGGGAGGGCGGCCCATTCTGGGAGGGAGCCACCACCCCCGGGCAGTCCCTCCCCACCTGCCTGCTGCATGGTGAACACATTTTTAAGGTGACGCCTTTACAGCAAAATGTTGAAGGTGGCGCATTGACGTGGCATTTATGAAAGCTGTTGCAGGGCAGATGCAAGAGATGTGAAGAAGGTGATTGGATGGAGACCACTTTTTATATGTTTGGGCCCCCACAGGGCTGCAGGCTGGGCCCCTGGGACCTGGCGAGTCGTGTCGGAACTCTGTTCTGTGTTCTAGCAACAAACCACCCCAGAACATAGTGGCTTTAAAGCAACAAGACCATGTATGTTTCCATTTTTCACATGACTGGGGGTGGCCGGGCTGCTCTAGGGGCCCTCCGGTGGTTGCAGTCCCGGATGGTGGCTTCGCTGTGGTCACGTGGAAGGCTCTCTCCCTCCCTTGGCTGGCAGCAGGTGCTGCTGGCTGTTGGCTGGGGCTGCTGGCCGGGACTCCAACACGAGTCTCCTGCTCGGGGCCTGGGCTTCCCCGAGGCTCGGCAGCGGGTTCCAAGAGGAAGTGGAGCGTGCGCCAGCACGAGCCCTGTCACGTCTTAGGATCTAGCCTACGAAGTCGTGCAGCATGGCATTTGCCACGTTCTGTTTGTTAGAAGTGAGTCACGGAGGATGGAAATTAGGCTCCACCTCTTGGTGGGAGAGTGCTGAAGAATTTGCAGTTGTGTTTTGAAACCAGCACCTTTTCCCTCTGGGTGGGGGAGGTGGGCTGGTGGCCCGGGGATGCACCCCTTGGCTGTCACCCACGGTGCAGCGCTCTGAGCATAGCCTCGTGCAAGCGGAGCACCCACGAGTTGTGAGATGCTGCCCTGTGGTCTGTTCGCCAGCACCACTCTCCCCACCTGTGCGGTGGGCCCATCTGGTCCCTGAGCATCGGCCTTCTCCCCTATGGGGTTGGGGTGACCTGGCCCCTCTGCCTCAGTCTCCCCTGTGGGGTGGGGAGAACTGGCCCCCAAGTCTCAGCCTCTCTGTCTGTGGGGTGGAAGGAGCTGGCAGGCAGCAGGTCCAGGATCCAAACCCAGTCCTTTCTGCCCTAGAGCCTACATCGGCACCCGCCCCTCAAAACACTGCCAGCATCTTCTGCCCCATGGTCCTAGGGGTTTAAATAGAGCTCAGAATTTAATTATACCTACATTTTTATCTTAATCAAACCAAGCTCTTGGTCATCTGCTCTGGCTTCACAGGGACCAGAGCCATCTTTTATCCTGTTGCCGGCTGCTGCCACGGCGCAGGTCTGTAGGGTCCGTGCAGGGCCCTGGGGAGCCGAGCCAGTCCCAGCCCTTCCTCTTCAAGGTCCAGGTTACACAACCAGCAGGAACATCCCTGAAGCAGGGATGAGGAAGGACCTGGTGGGGGGCTCCCCTCCCTCTGTGCGCCCCGGCCTGCAACAGGGGCTCACTGACCACCCCTCGAGGTAACCAGAGGATGCCGGAGTGAGAGTAGGGGCAGCCCCTCTCTCTCCCCTCACCCCGACAGGCCCCACCTCTCACTCTGGTTAAGGAGCAGGTTGTTGGAAATCAGCCCCCTTCCCGCTTTGTGCAGGCCCATTATCTGGCAAATGGGTAATTTTGGGTCATTATTGACTAATTCCTGAAGCGCACTATTGGAGTGCTTAGCGACTTGGTGCTTGTCCAGTGCGCCGGCCTGTTATTCACCAGCAGCTCTGGGGTCCTTTCTGCTACGCAGCCAACTTCAGCAGGCCCCAAAATATCCGCTGGGGAAATTATAATGCAGCCTTTGTGTATACGCCTTCTCCCACCAAGCTGGGTAAATTGATGCCGCAGTGGAGGACTGATGCACTTATTTGGAATGAGAATAAGGCTGACCTGTAGAATCATCTAGAAGGAAAAAGTAGGGTCTTAGTAAAACTCCATAATTAGGTACTGCTCTGTGCCATCAAGTCCGGCCATTATGGTGAGTCAAATACAGCCTGTCCACAGAGTGAGGCCAGGTACACAGCTGGCATCTTAATAGTGCCTCTTTCTGTAGGCCAAGGCCTTAGAAAACCACAGAGTGGATATGGACTGGCTGTCTACCCAGAGTCCACCCCGTCTTCCTTCTCCCAATAGCAGCTACATCTTTCTGGGAACCTCCCCTCCACCACGCAGACCTGGGGTGGGAGGGACTGGCCCTGCCCCCAGCTCAGGGTGGGCTCTGGCAAGGATCCCCTCCGTGATTGGTCAGCACAGGGCACATGACCCAGACCTACACCAATCATCACAAGGCATCCACTCTCTCCTGCAGCGATTGGTCTGGAGATGATCCAATCAGGGTGTGCCTAGGAATTTGAGCCAGTGCTTGGTCAGGCCCAGCAAGGCGGGCTACCTGATGATTTTGCCCAGTTCAAAATGAAAATGCAGAGCCTCCTGTGTAAAAAGCAAGAATAAAGTGCCATTAAAGGCACTCAAAGATAAAACTTGTTCTTTATTTCCTCGTTTTCTCTCTGGACCCCTTGTAGTATTTTTTAACTTTCACTTTAATATTGTTCTAAGTAAAGAAAAAAATCTAAATTCAAATTATTAGCATGAATTTCCCCTTCACCTTTATACCCTGTGATGTTGGTTTTAAATGCACATATAAGAGTGTCACACTCAAGTGCGGAATTGCAGAGGTTACACAGTTTGTATTTTATAGCTCACACCCACATATGTCTTTTGTTCTTATAAGACAAAACTAAATCAACTGTTTTTATTTTACTCCTCAGTATGCTCACAGTCTAGACTCTCGACCTGCCACGTACCGGTGGGTAAGGAAGGACTTTTCCTTTCCTTCTGTGTCATAATTTTCAGCACAAATGACTGGCTCACACAGGGAAGTTACATGGGTAAGAAAGAATGTGATATGGTTCTGTTATGGGCTGAGCTGTGCCCCACTCCTCCACATTCCCCTAATTCCCAAGACCTCAGCTTGCGACTGTATTTGGAGATATGGACTTTAAGGAGGTAATTATGTAAAAATGAGGTCTTCGGGGTGGGCCCTAACCCCACAGGACTAGAGTCCTTTTAAAATGAGATTAGGATGCAGACACACACAGAGGCCTGACCACGTGAGGACACAGGGAGAAGGTGGCTGTCTACTAGCCAAGGAGGGAGGCCTCGGGAGGAACCAGCCCTGGGACACCTTCATCTTGGACTTCCAGCCTCCGGAATGTGAGACAATAAATGTCTGCTGTGTGAGGCCCTCGGTAAGTGG
Source organism: Microcebus murinus (assembly GCF_040939455.1). Classification (NCBI taxonomy): domain Eukaryota; kingdom Metazoa; phylum Chordata; class Mammalia; order Primates; family Cheirogaleidae; genus Microcebus; species Microcebus murinus. The sequence goes on from NC_134107.1 coordinate 10,743,258, forward strand.
CGTTTTATTGCAGCGGCTCAAACTAAGACAGATTTCTTTGTTGTTCCTGTTCTTAGCAGGCCCTTGTCTTCCCTTTGCATTTGAGGTAAGTTCTGGCTTAAGTGGAAACCGAGTTCTCTAGGCCGTGCCACGCTCACTCGTTTGTGGACACAGGACTCTGACCTGCACTCTCTTTGAGCCTAGCATAGCTCCCAGGCATTGTGGGAGAGTTCTGTGCTCATAGGGGGGTCACAAACACTGCAGGGGGACAGTACGGGATGGTGCACACACAAACTGCTCCAGTCTCCGGTCACAGAGAAGCTCCACCATCCCACGGACTTCAGTTATAACACACCAAGTTCAAAGATACATTACTAAGAATGTTAAGATGGCAACAGCAGGACATTAAACCAAGACTGGGCCCTTCTAAGCATGGGCCCTGTGTGACAACAAGCGTTGCGCTCGCTTGAAGTTGGGTATAAGAAAGGAAGTGCAGGCCGGGCGCAGTGGCTCTTGCCTGTAATCCTAACGCTCTGAGAGGCCAAGGTGGGAGGATCACCTGAGCTCAGGAGTTCGAGACCAGCCTGAGCAAGAGCGAGATCCCATCTCTACTAAAGAATAAAAAGATTTGCCGGGCATCATGGCATGCACCAGTAGTCCCAGCTGCTTGGGAAGCTGAGGCAGGAGGATCGCTTGAGCCCAGGAGTCTGAGGTTACAGGGAGCTATGATGATGCCATGGCACTCCAGCCTGGACGACAGAGCAAGACTGTCTCAAAAAAAAAAAAATAATAATAATAATAATAATAAATAAAAAGGCTAGAAAAAAAGGAAGGAAGTGCAGAAACTCAGCTGTCACCTTGTGCCCAGGGAGGAAGGTCCCCAGATCAAGGACAGAGCTGAGAAGCAGAGTGGGCAGAGCTGGGGGAATCCAAGGGAAGGGTTAATAGGGTGCAGAGTGACACCTCCCCCTCCAGCGCCCTGCTCTGTGCTTCCAGCCGCAAAAGCCACCGTCTCTGAAGCCCTCTGAGTTGGGTCTCATGCTCTTTGCAGTAGGAGTCTCAAAGGACTGACCTGGTTGCTGGGCCTCAGTCTCCCCGTCTGCGCTGTCGGGTAGTGCCTGCCTGACAGTGTAGAAGTGCTTTGTGAACAGCCAAAATGCACAACAAAAACGTCAGGAATTATTGTGCATATATATATATATAATATATAAATATATGGACATCTCTTTATCAGATTGTCACTATGATCATAGTCCAAATGAGCAGGGAAAGGCACTACATAAAACAACTCTTCTTTTCACCTGCAAGCATCTGTTTCGACTTCACGGGAAGGCCTTCTTACGAATTCCGTGCCGGCTGTTCTGCACGTTGCTCGCCCTGCGTGATGTGCCTGGAGACCCCACAGGTGCTAGAAAGGCTCTGTGATCCGGGCCCTGGCATCCCAGATCAAAGATTCTTGTCAATGTCTTGGAATCCATGGTACCCTGGGCAGTTTCCCTTTAAGGATCTGAAACCAAAAGGCCAAGACAGTTGTACTAGTTTTCTGGGGCTTTATGCCACACATGGGTGAGTTAAAACAACAGAAATGCATTCTCCCTCAGTTCGGGGGCCTGCGGTCTGCAGTCAACGGTTGGCTCCTGCTTGCGGCTCAGAGGGGGAGTCTGTCCCCTGCCTTTCTCCCAGCTTCTGGTGGTGGCAAGCAGCCCTGGCATTGCCCGGCTTGTAGATGCGTCACTCCGGTCTCTGCCTCCGTCCTCACATGGCCTTCCCGTGTCTCTGTGTGTTCTCCTCTTCTGTCTCTCATTTGGACACTGGCCCAGGGTGGTGATCCAGGGCAATCTCATCTTGACATCCTTAATTACACCTGCAGAAACCTTTTCCCCAGATAAGGTCACATTCACAGGTTCCAGGGGTAGGACACGGACATATCTTTTGTGGCGGGGACACACTTCAGCCCCCCACAGCAGTGAATTGCTGATCGCCCTCGCTGAGCCCTGCGAGGAGGACTCAGCTGCACCCCCAAACCCACTCTGGCCCGGCCCCCATCTCGGCCACGGGCCGTGCCGGGCACTCTCGAGCAAGGTGCCAGGCTGCTCCTGGGCTGCAGCAGGAACAGCGGCTCTGCGTCTCTCCAGCCGGAGCCTGCTGGGTAACGATGCTCATACGGCACCCCCCAAAAATCGATGCCAGGCCCAGAAAGGCCCTCCTTCTCCCTGTGCCTTTTCCAGTGCTGCTCAGCAGCCCTCAAGCTCTCAAAGACGCTGCTCAGCAGCAGTGAGGCTGCAGAACGGTTTCTCAATCAGCGCTACGGACTTTTGGGGCCAGATAATGCTTTGTAGGGGGTACCCGGGGTGTGATAGGAGGCTCAGCAGCATCCCGGGCCCACTGACACACTCAATGCTGGTGACAACACCCAATTGTGACAATGGAAGACATCTCCTGACAACGCCCAGTCCCCTGGAGGACAGAGACAGCCCCGTTGAGAATCACAGCTGCAAGGAACGCTGGAAACAGCCCAACATCCTGGACTCTCGAGGGGTCTGCACTGACCTTCTGTGGGACCTTGTGCCTGTTCTGGAACTTTCTGAGCCTTGGGTTTCCTAACAGGGATATGAATACTCTTTGGGTTTATTGGGATGGTAAGTAATAGGTACTGAGTATCAAAAGGCTGTCACAAAGAAAGGCGGTACTCCCTCCAGTAGATGCTATTACGGGCTTTGTTTTTGTTTGTTTTCCAAAGCAGGGCCGGCGTGTACCATCTCCGTGTGCCCGGGGCCAGGCACACAGCAGGAGTTAGCTGGGTGAGCATCTCCCGTGTTCATGGGCCTCTCTGGCCCAGAGCCTCCGTTCCCAGCCTTCTGGTGGCTGCCCCCTCGCTCCAGCCTTTGGGATTTATGATCTTCCTTTGTCCACACGGTGGGACTTGAAAGGGACTAAAGAAAGCTGAGACCCTGTGAGGGGGCTAGAGGTCTCTTCCAACCCTCAGGCTGCCTGGGCCCCCTCCCTAAACCTGCTCCCAATTCTCATTTTGAGAAGCTACTTCTGGAATGTCATGAGCTGGCTGGGAGCCACTCCCATCCTGGGAACTGGCCTCGACCCAATCCACACCCTGGTGGGAAGAAGGCCTTCTCTGACCAGGCCATTCAAGATGACGCTGGCCTCGAGCCACACACATCTTAAATGCCCTTGTGCCATGCCACGGTCCGTGGGGCACTGTGGATCTGTGCCACCAGTCGTTCACTCTGCCCTGGGTCAAAAAAAAGGAATATAAAATTGCACTGGATTTAAGGATTGCTTAAAACAAAAAATCCACTGCATTGATACGTGATGGGTATTTTCTTCTTTAAAATTTTCTTGGTTTTCCTACTTGCTGTTTTCAGCGAGCATCGTGAACTACAAATAAAATTCTAAGCCCACAGCTGACGGAATGGACCCCCTCCAGGCCACGGGAACCCCAGAGAAACTTTAAAACTGATTTCCTGGCCATGATGGGAGGGAAGGTTGGACACACCTAGTCACACCCCTCCCTTTTGGGGGTGTAGGCACAACAACTGACCAGCATTCATGTTACAACAGAGCTCATAAGACTGACAGAGGGACCCTTTGTGGCATAAGATACCGAATTACAAACAGGACCCAATGCCAGCAGGAGTCAGGTCACGCACCTCTGCCCTTCAAGAATGCCCTACATTCTAACTGCCCCGGGGTTTTTCTTTTTCTCTAGCTGCTAAACATGCCGGCCTCGAGGCAAGCAAGGTTAAAACAAGGGCAGCTCATCTACTGCTGCAGACCCTCCCCGCCTGCTCCACGAGCCAAAACTCCAGTTGGACAAGAGACTGACTTCAGGAACTTTCTCTTGGTAAGACCACCCACTGGCCACAGACTGATTCTGGCCAGTTTTAGAGAGTAGGCACACTTGAGTGTCTTTGTGTCCTGAACAGACCTATGGCCTAATTGTCACACATTTAAATGTTAAGTCTCCACCCCAGATTGGACAGGGGTCATATGTAACATGTTTGTTCAATATGCATGCATCAGGGCCATCTTCATGAATATTCATAGCCCCTCCTATAACCTGTTGAATATGCATACTTGGCCAATCCATTTAGTATAAACCCCTGTCCCAGCCCCTCCTCCTTAGAGAGAACAGTAACCCAATACACTGTTACTAGTATTGCTTTAAGGAAACAGTTATCTCTTGGGTCAATTAAAAATAAGAAAAATAAAAGATTTTATTTTACTTTCACTTATTCCTTCTTTGATGCTCTTCCTTTCTTTTTGTAGACCCACATCTTTAATGATACCATTTTCCTTCTGCCCGAAGACCCGGTCTGCTGAGGATAAATTCCTTCATGTCCCCCCCCCCCATCCCCTTTGAGAAAGTCTTTATTTTTCCTTTGCTTTTAAAGGATAATTTTTCTAGATATAGAATTCTTGTATTTTCGTGGTTTTTAAATTTCAACTTGAAATGGTTGACAGCACTCTCTTCTTGCTTGCATGGTTTCTGGTGAGAAGTCACTGTAAGTTTTATCCTCATTCCCCTATAGGAGGCAGGTCTCATTCCTCTGGCTTCTTCCAAGAACTTCTCTTTGTCTTTGGTTTTCTGCAGTTTTAACGTGATATGCGTGTGTGTGTGTGTGTGTGTTCTGTGTGTGTGTGTGGGTATTTATCATGTTTGGTGTTCTCTGAGCTTTCTGCCTATGTACTTAGTGTTTCTCAACAACTCTGGAAAGTTCTTTCCCATTATAATATTTCCCAGATATTTCTCTTCTCTATTCTTTCGTATTTTTCTAGTACTCCAGTTACATGTGTGTGATATCTTTGATATTGCCCTGCAGCTCTCCTATATTCTGTTCTTTTCAATCCTTTTTTCTCTTTGGATTTCATTTTGAGAAGTTTCTATTGCTCTATCTGCAAGCTCAGATTCTTTCCTGGGCTGTGTCAAGTGTGCTGATAAATCCAATGGAGGCATTTTCTTTTTTAATTATTATTACTATTTCTAGCACTTCTTTTTAGTTGGTTCTTAGAGTTCCCAGCGCTGTGTTTACATTACCCATCTGTTTTTGTATGTCATCTACTTTTTCCATTAGATCCTTTAACAGATTAATTATTGTTAAATTCCCTGGGTGATAATTCTAACACCTGTGTCATATTTGAGTTTTGCTCTGATAACTTCTTTGTCTCTTCAGACTGGGCTTTTCCATGCCTCATGGCCAATGCTACACCTCTGCTACTTTCCCTGAGAGAGCTGGTTGACCAGCCACACCTACCTGACACATATGTTAAGGAGCATGTTCTGAATATTAATATTTATAGAGCACTTGCATGCACAGAACCAGGCTTAGGAGGTTTAGTCTGAAGCCCACCTGCATTCTAGGAGGGAGGGACTAAGACTCAGCCAGACACAGGTGCTGACATGATTTATATTGTATTCTTTTCCAGTAAATCTGAAAATAAACAAAGAAATTTTTAAAACTCCAGCACCCTTTGCTTTGGGAGAATGAGTTTGCTGTCATCGCTTTTGTCTCCAACAACTTCAGAGAGAATTGTCACTGGTGTGGCAAATGTGAGGATGGCGCTAACTGGGTGGCCAGGCACTCACGTTACTCTCAGAAGCAGACACATCCTCCCAAATCGATCGTCTAACTTGACAACCATCACCCACATCAGACATGACCAATCTGTGTGACTGGGCTCACATGAAAACCAATTAAAAACTTCATAACCTTGAGGTCACTGCCTTGCTTCTAGCCCTGTCACTGTGATGAGTTTATATATTAGACTTGTAATTTCTTCCACAGTGGTTGCAATTTGCTGTAGCAGTCGGTCCACAGGTAAGAAAGGGGAGAGATGACCTTCCGTGGGCTCTGGGGCCAAAGACTCACCAGAAGCTGTCAACACAAGGAGCTGAAGGATGGCCCAGGTCACCCCGCCATGGTCCCACTGGACGACCAAGCAAGAGTGCCATGTCCTGAGCTTCCTGCACCCATAGCTGGCATCAAAATCCCAGGAAGTTGGTATGATTACTGCCCTTTTTCACAGAAACTGAAGCATAAGCACAGGTCACCTTAAGTAACCTGTTCAAGGTCACAGAGTAAGTGGTAAGTTGGGCTTTGACCCAAAACCCTGCACCCTTACCCATGGGAGGGGAGGAGAAGGTCTGAGGCTTCATTCCCTGGCAGCCCTGTGCTGGGGCGGAAGCCCGTGGTCCCTCTGATCATTGCCTGTCCTTGTCTCTTGCTGTATTTATCCCAGCTCCAGCCATACGGCGAGGAAACCAGTGCACCTGCGACCATCTGCAATGACACCACATCTGCAGCTGCTTAATCAGCCCCGGGATGGTCACTGCAGGAAGAAATGGGCTTCAGACTAAACCTCCTAAGCCTGGTTCTGTGCATGCAAGTGTTCTATAAATATTAATATTCAGAACATGCTCCTTAACATATGTTAAGACGTATGCGATAAAAGCTGATGATAATATTGCTAATTAAAGAATACCGGGGCCGGGCGCTGTGGCTCACGCCTGTAATCCTAGCTCTTGGGAGGCCGAGGCGGGCGGATTGCTCAAGGTCAGGAGTTCAATACCAGCCTGAGCAAGAGCGAGACCCCGTCTCTACTATAAATAGAAAGAAATTAATTGGCCAACTGATATATATATAAAAAATTAGCCGGGCATGGTGGCGCATGCCTGTAGTCCCAGCTACTCGGGAGGCTGAGGCAGGAGGATCGCTTGAGCCCAGGAGTTTGAGGTTGCTGTGAGCAAGGCTGATGCCACGGCACTCACTCTAGCCTGGACAACAAAGTGAGACTCTGTCTCAAAAAAAAAAAAAAAAAAAAAAAAAAAAAAAAAAGAATACCGGGTGCTCAGGACGAGACTGCACCAGTGCTGACCCTGTGAGTGCCTCTCACTAACATCTGCCACCTCTTCTTCCCATCTTAGCTCCAAGTCCCACATGGGCAGGGACCGCCGTGTGTTCACTGTTGTTTCTCCAACACCTTCCCCTCTTATTCTACGAGGAGTTATCACAAGGCAGAGTAAGTGAGGAGAGACAAAATCATGAGGCACCCTTACACCCACGCTTGTGAGTGGTCATGCTGGGATTGGGGGGTTCGGCATTCCTTGTGCCTGCACCTCCCCTCTCCTACCCCGAGGCACCCCGCCTGCAGCAAACCCACAGCCTCTCTCAGCCTCAGCGTCCTCGTCTGCAGTGACCCTCTGTTTGCAGAGCGGCTTAGGTGAGATCACTGTGCAAGAGCCCGATTCGCACTCAGCACGTGGCAGCTCTCCATCATTGATCACGGGAAGGTTGGTGGGTACAGGGTAATCGTGTCCCTGCAGAAGGTTGAAGTGGAAGAGTGTGGGCTTCAAAGTTAGAATCCACCACTTTCCCACCTTGCCTGGGAAATGTCACTTAACCTCTATGCCTCAGTTTCCCTGTCTTTGAAGCAGAAATTGTGCCATCTCTTGGTCACGGGACACTCTATGAGCCAGGCTGAGTGCTGAGCTTGCTACACAGGTGTGTACTGATGCCCAGCTCCTGGGTCCTCCGCGGAGCCAGAGGTGACATCAGACACGGGCAGGCCTTGTGCCCAGGAAGCTCAGGGTGTAGCACTCTCACTTGGTCATCCAGTGGGACCATCGTGGGGTGACCCAGGGCATCCCAGGCCAGCTCTCTGTGTGGAAGGCCATCTCTCCCCTTTCTCACCTGCGTACTCACTGCTGCAGCAAATGGCAACCTCTCTGGGAGAAATCACAGTCTGAGATGCAAACTCATCGTAGTGACAGGGCCAGAAGCAAGGCGCTGACCTCAAGGTTATGAAGTTTTTAATTGGTTTTCATGTGAGCCCAGTCACACAGATTGGACACATCTGACATGGGCGACTGCTGTCGAGTTAGCAGATCGATTCCGGACGGTAGGTTTGCTTCTGAGCATAATTAGCTCCCACCTGCCTGGAGGGGACAATTCCTTGGCTAGAGAGGCTGACACTGAGCCCATTCTCCAATTGGAGCTCTGTCTCTGCTCCATCCAACGCCCTTGGCCTATCCCAGCTGCCCCCCCCCCCCAGGTAGCCTGTTCCAGGTTCCTTACGGCAAGGCTTCCTGGAGGCAGGACCACTCACAGCTGCCACCTCCCAGGAAAGGCCCCAGGCCAGAGGTCTGAGACTAGAGCATAAACTTGAGTCATCCTGTGGAGGATTTTAAAGGACCTCCTGCTTCCGTGCCTGGATTGGCCTCTGTCGGACACCATCCGGGCAGCTTGAGGAGCAGTAGACATTGCTTTGTTTTTACCAACCGCTTCATCCGAATCCCAGGCCGGAGTGTGAGGAACATCACGGTCAGCAGCGGCTGCAGCAGGACACAGGGCCGGCTCTGCTCACGACGGTGGGCCCTAATCCCACAGCACCAGGTCCTTATCAGAAGAGGAGGTTAGGACACAGCCATGCACAGGGGGACAAGCGTAAGAGGACACAGGGAGAAGGTGGCCATCTGCAAGCCAAGGAGAGAGGCCTCGGGAGACCCAGCCCTGCGACACTTTGGTCTCAGACTTCCAGCCTCCAGGACGGGAAGCCAATAAATGTCTGCTGTGTAAGCCACCCGTGTGTGGTGTTCTGTCACAGCAGGCCTGGCGAAGGAATGCAGAGGGATTGCAACTCTGTGCCCATTTTCCCAGGGCCCAGGGGCAGCCAGCCTGCGCCCGCACCCCACTGGACCAGGAAGGGACCAGGCACACAGGACACCAGGCTTTGGGGAGGCAGCTCTCAATCCATTAGGCCCGTCCTCATCTGTCCCCAGAATGAGCCTCGTCCTGGGACCTCTGCTGCCGGAGCCCCCCCCCCCAGCGCCTGCAGAGGGGTGGCGGGGGAGCCGCAGGCTTCCGCCAGGGCCAGCTCCGCAGGAAGCTCCCCTCTTGCTGGGAGAGCTTGGCAAATTGAGTTCACGGAGCTGTGAAGGGCCAGGAAGGAGCCGTCTCCCTGCTGAGTGTGAGGCTGTTCTGGGTTTCAGCCCCATCAAATCGCAAATCCGCAGCACTGCCTGCCCAGGGCCCCTTGGAGGTGACAAGAGCACAGCCCACTCCTAGATTCCCCGCCACGCCAGAGGCTGGTTCCCCTTGGAGACCCAGACCCAGGGAGGAGCCGGCCACAGCACGAGTCCACGGCTCTCCCGCCATGTCCGACGTGGGCCCTGGGGAAAGGTCGCTGTGGCTTCTTGGTGACTTGCTCCTTTATTAAAGCAAGGCTTGTCCTCCCGCGGGGCGCCCAGCAGGGCTCGGCTGCACTTTGGTCTGGGCTTCTGCTTGTCGCGATTATGAGGATGTGGGGCACCTGAGAAGCAGACGCAGTGGAGGGTCGTGGGCCGACTCAGGTGGCCGTCCTGCTTGTGGCCCAGTGACAACGCCCAAGAGGCAATGAGCTGCCTGCCCAGCATGGCGTGTGCAAGCCCCGAGGCTTGGAGAAGTGTGACCACCTCTCGGTCCTGTGCAACTCCACAGTCCATGGGGTCGACGTGGATGTGGGCGTCTTGGGCACAAGCCACAGGATGGTGACACCCTGCTTTCCTCTCCCAAACTACCGCATTTAGGGGTGGGGGCGTCTCCTTTAAGGGCTGGGGCCAAAGTGCAGATAGATGGTCACAGGTCCACCCCTTATTCCTGCTCTGGCTGGTCCATATGATGCAGGGAAACAGAAAACATCTGAGGACCCACCTGCGACATAGATTTGGCCTGTTTTTCCGGCCTCTGGCTTCCAAACTTGGAATGTCCCTGCCCCTGGTCCCTGCTCCCTGGTGGCTCAGTCAGCTCCAGGACCCAGACAAGAGCAGTGCAGACACAAAGCCAGCAGTGAGGCCTCCTCCCTGTCCCCAGGAGACTCAGTGCAACCTCCCCTCTACCTGGCACAGGTGGCACCTTGTAGAATTGCACCTATGTCCCCCAGGGCACCACTCCTGGGGCTGCATTTCTGCACCCAGCGAAGGGACAGCCTTGTGCCCTTGTGCATGTCAGGCTGGTCTCACCTGTTCCATCCTGACCATGGTGAACGAGGAACCGCCCAGGGCTCTGAACCTCAGCTCACCTCGGGGACAGGCGTCCACTGCAGACCCCACAGACCCCACTGCCCGGATGCATGACCTAGACCATGTTTCTGAGCCAGCGAGTGGCCGCAGCATCGCCAAATGCCCAGTCACTCCTCATCTCGCTGGCCCAGGAAGATGTCCTGGCTAGCCCCTTCGTGGTCGGCCCCCAGGACACCACGCCATCCTGGTCTCCCCCGTAGCCATCAAGGTGCCTCCCCTTCTTGCTTCCTCTTAAAGCCGAGCAGCCCGTTTGGACATGGCCTTTTCTCTAGATCTAAGGGCAGTTGCTTCCTGGCACTGTCACCCAGCCCGTGGCTCATTGCCCCCAGAGGTGGCCCCACACTCCCACTGTGCAGACCCGCCTGCCATCTCCACGGGACCTGGCTCAGCACCTGACCGACGCCCCTGTCCTGGGCGGTGGCACTTCCGACCGAGCAGTCAGTTGCTCAGATGGAAACTCGCCACCCTCCCACTGTCACGCCCCAGCAAACGTGTCCGTGGACTCTGATAATTCTGCTGTGAAGGCGAACCCCAGTGTGAATGCTTCCTGGTCCCCCACTGCCACCTCACGCCACAGCTCACGTGTCACCTTCAGAACAAGGGGACCACTGTATTCAAACGTGGCATCTGCACCTGAACACTCACACTGGGTCCCCTGAGTGTCATCTCCTTTTGGCGGTGCAGCTATTCCTTGTTAACTTACCTACTGGTCGGGTAATAGCCCTACGTATCAGGGTTATTCGGACAGGGATCTTAGCCCCTGCGACCTCAATGTGCTCCAGACGCCTGGAAGAATGCCGGCATGTGGCAGGGATGGATGGAAGTTTGTCGAGTGGTAGCTCCTCTGAGAGGGGTCGTCATGCATGACATAGCCTGCAGATTTGTGTTAATTACTTAAGCACTTCCAAAGTGCTACATGGAACTCTAAAATGACGACCACAGGTGAGCTGGCCTCTTGATTCTCTGGCTGCACAGTGTGGCCAGGAGCACGTCCCCACCCCTCCTCTTTCAGGTGTGCAGCCTAGTGTCTCCGTTCACCTCCCTCAAACAACCCTTCACCACCCCACGCTGACAGTTGGAGGGGGGCAGCGCCAGGTGCCGCAGCAGAGGGAGGAGGGCGAACCCCCGAAAGGACACACTGCTGACGGCGACATCTTATTGCCATGCACATACATCTCCATTCCACGCTTGCTCTGCTTCATAATGAAGTGCTTTTAAATCTGGAAAATGCTAATGAGAAATCTAATTTCCAAAACAGCCACCAATGGCCAAAGGAATATTGCATGTGTAAACAAAATGGAATATTTGATCGTGAAGCTGAGCACCACAGCATTGGAAACCATCGAAGATGGCAGGGTGGGGATTTTGCCTGTCCTCGGGCAGTCGGACATGATAACGCCCGCTCTGGATCTCTCACCGGTGCTGAGGGCGGAGCATGGAGGCAGCTTTTGCAGAGCAACTCCCCTGTCACCTGCCACCTCGCTCAGGCCAGAAGGAGGGATGTCCCCTCCCTGTTGCAGAGCCCCAGTGAGTCTCCCTGGGGAGGCAGGTGCAGTTCTCACCTGGGGAGGGAGCAGCGGCAGGTGAGGCACCTCGATGGTCTCCTTCCAAGGCTCTGCTACCTGCAGATTTCCTTCTCCTCCGTTTCCTCCCCCACCACCACCTGCTCCTGGCTTGCAGGGTCAGTCACAGGGGAGCGGTCACGGGCCAGGCCACCCCAGGCTCTCATTCCCTGAGCAAAGTCTGGTGGAGGTGGCCTGGGACCCCTCCCCCCCGCCACCTTCTGTCTACTCTTTATGCCAATGCAGATTTTCTTGTTCCTGGGAAGAGGGTCTTTATGCTAATGCAGATTTTCTCGTTCCTGGGAAGAGGGTCAGTTCCTTTCATCGGATTCTCAAGGGTTTCACGATCCTCAAAAGGCTCACACCTCTGATATAACTGTAGAGAAAAGCTGCTCCGGCTTTCAGGAAACTGAGGTACCCAGGGACCCGCAGGGGGCTGGCAGACATGGGCACCTAACGGGGCTCCTGGGTCCCTGGCGAGGGCTGGTGTCCTAGAACCAGGGCTCCCTGCGGCTGTCCCTCTCACCTGGATAGGGGCCTTCAGGAAAGGGCTGGGTGTGGCCAGAAAGGACAAACAGCAAGAGTGCCAGGACCTGCCACAGGGGACTGCAGGGACGGTCAGTCACCGGCAGTTGCTGCCTGGGGCACCTGAGGCGGGGAAGGGGAAGAACCCAAATCTCTGTGAAGGAACAGGCAGGTGGCAGCAGGGACGGAGCCTGGGTGCAGAGTTGGGGGCCAGCTTCCAGGCCAGCCCCGCACACCTGGGCAGGCCACCCCGCCCTGGTGGGGCTCTCCCCCTATAGAAGGAGGGGCGGGGCTCACTCGCCTGGCTGCCTCCTGCTTCCCGCCCTAACCCTGGAGGGGAGCCCTTTTCCTACAAGGGGCCGTAGGTGGGTCCCCAGCACCGCCCTTGGAGGCCTGCAGGTCCAAGGCTGTTGCTGGGTGGCTAGCAGATGAGAGGCCCTGCTTCTCTCCTGCCTGGTTTCAACTCAGCCTGGGGACACTGGAGCAGAGAGAGTGGCCTCTTCCCAGCCCACGCCCCGGGAGGCACTGGGTTCTGTGCACATGCTGGGCCGTCACGCCAAGCATCCCTGCCTACTCCTCTCCCCGGCTCCCTAATGGGAAACACCCCAGCATGGGACAGGGAGGCTCAGCCTTTTTAGGCTCATTGCCCAGTGGGAGCTTGGGCAGAGTCAGACCTGATGGGCACCCTGGGCCTTGGTCATCAGGGCCACAGCTGCAGGTGGGACGATCCGGTGCTTCCTGGACTCTTAGCCTGCATTAAGGCCATTAAAAGCATTTTGGCTTGATCCTGAAGATAGAGCCATGAAATTGTAGCTGAAATGAGGCAGAAAATGATGGGCCAGAGGTTCCCTTTTCTGTAATCTCTTTATTCAAGCTCAATTTGGTGTCCAAACACACCCCGATGCAAAGCCTGCATTTTGTCAAAGAGATTTAGAAGGGCAAGATATGAGATTATGCAATTTCACATTCAGAAGCATGTGCATAAATCTGCATATCATATGCATCTATTACAATGGATCACAAGTTGCATAATCAACTCAAAACAATTGGTTTTTATTTTCCTGCATTTTAAAATTTATTTCCTACAAATGACATGAATCCTATTACCTAGTAGCATTGTAGGATTCAACAATGGAAGTGCACTGTTGACTGGACTGAGAGTTGATGGAAAGCTCCTCGGGGAAGGAAACTATGGGATGCAAGAGTGGGAGGGTCCAAAGGTTAACACGTACATTTTACTCTGTGTCTGCACCAAACCCCTTTCCTGCCCAGAGCTAAGAGGCAGGACAGGAGTCTCAGCACCATGAGGGACTTTGGCAGGACTCTGGGTTGATTATCCTTTCTGTGCCTCAGTACCCTCATCTGTAAAATGGGCATAATTTGAACATTTGTCTCCTTTCTGCCTATAATGAAATTTACCATGTTTGTCAGCCAAGTTAGCTACCATTCTAGAGTTAGGGTTTAAGACAGGGAACGTTGGACTGGCTAGGGTTGAAGTCCTGGGCTGGTCTCCAGGAAATTCTGGCCATAAGCAGGATGATGGGGATCAGGAGGCTGCCCTTGGGAAGAGATGACTTCCAGAAACTTCCATGGGGCTGTGATCCAGGGGCCAGCCACCTAGCACTAAACACCCAACATCCCCACGGTTGTGCTCATCACAGAAATGTGAGTGCCCAAGGCTCACCCAGGCATATGATTGGAGGAATTCATTTGTATGCAGTGCCTAATTTGCATGCAGGACCCACCCTGCAGGGGCATGTGGGAAATGTAGTTTTTAGCTTTCTGGCTTCTGCAATACAGGAAGCCTCCTCAGAAGGTTAATTCACCAGGCCAACCGCACCTGGCCAGACCACCAAGGGGCTGATTCGACTCCTCTTGCTGGCTCTTTTTGCTCTTAAAGGTGGGTGTTTCCTTGCATGATGCTTGCTCGTGGATACAGGAGCCACCCAGGGCAGGGTGGTGGGGGAGCCAGGCTCTGCAGTCTGACTTGGGATTGGGGACACATGCAGTCTTCACTTATTCCTAGCTCTGCCTCCTGGGGCATGTTACAGATTTTCCCCAACCTCAGCACCCACCCCACCCCCGCCCCATTATGGTGGAGGTGGGATTCAGACCATCTATACAGAGAGCAGTTGGGAAACTCAAGGAACGATGCTCACAGAATCTCACCCAGGGCCCAGCATGCAGCAAGTGCTCAGTAAATGCAGGGAAAAAGGGATGGGGAGGGGGCGTCACCGTGGCACTGGACAGAGGGCTGGTTGGGGGATCAGACCTGGGGTTCGGTCCTTTCAGAGTTACCGACCAGCACTATGTCCCAAAGGAAGTTCCTTCCTTGTTTTCTCCCACATGTGAGACAGCCACTGGAGCCCGATGGCTGCAAGGCCCCAGCAGGACCCACACATGCGGGGCAGGGGCAGGGGCAGAGGGCTCGGGCTGGGCAGGGACGGAGGGGGAGAACGGCACCCCCACCCGTCCCTGCCCTGCTGGGCTGAGAGGGGAGGATGCCATTTCCAGGCCTGTGCTGGGCTGAGCCCCTGAGTGGGGCCCTAGGCGCCGAGTCCCCTCCTGCCTGGCCTCCACCTGCTGGCCCTGCTCTCTCACCTGCCATCAGCCAGCCTCCCTGAGCCACTCGGCCTCCCGGGCTGCGCTGCTGAAGGACAACCACAGACGGGTCTCAGCGAGGCGCAGCACCTCTGTGCACCCACCTGCGGGCCTGTCCTTGGCTGGGAAATGGGAGCTCTTTTGTTCTCTAGAAGCTTCTCAGAGGGTCCCCATGTGGAAGTGGCTCAGAGAAGCCACCTGTGCCAAGGCCCTGCAGGCTGCGCAAATCCCTGTCCCCAGTCACTGCCATCATCGGCCTCTGCGGAGCAGCCCTCATCCTCCTCCGGGCACTCGCTGCTTCCCGAGACAACCCGGAAGCGGCACAAGCAGGGTGGGGCTGGTCACCTCCTTGGTCACCCCAGGGACCATAACACGCGGCGGGTGAACGGTGCAACCCGTCAGCTGCCGGGATGAGAGACCGGCTGCTTCAGTGCCAGAAGGTTCTGTGCGCAGAGAAGCATGTGTGGCTCGGAGCACGGACCAGGCCTGAGCCAGAGGGGACTCCAGGCTCTGGAGGCATGACGCGGGTGAGTCCCAGACACTCCCCAGGCCTCTGCGGGCGGGGGTGGCGAGGGGGCAGGACTTCCAGCCTGGGGAGGCCGCGGCCTTCAGAAGGTGGCTGAGCACAGTGGTCGTCTCTGAGCCGGGCACACGGCAAGTGCCCAGTGCATGGGAGCGGTTGCTACGCCGACACGACCGCCGGCCTGCAGCTTGGCCATCTAGGGTGTGCAGGGCGGGCCGAGTCACCCCTCACGGGGAACGCTCCCCAGGAGAAAGCGGCTTCCACTCCCCCACGAGGCAATTCTTCTCCACCCTGCACGGCCCCTGCCTTCAGGTGCTCCTGCGGCCACTTCTTCGGGATCCATTCCTAGAACTCCACCTCCCTTCTGGGGTCTGATGCTCTCCCCTCCCTTGTCCTGGACATCATACTCCTGTTAATGCAGCCTAGGTTTGGGGCAGCCATGGTTGATGGCCCAGAGCTTGCAGTTCATCTGCTAAGCTGCACACCAGCTGCACACCTGGACGCTGCAAAGCCTCTGTGTTCCCGACTCGAAACAGAACCCAGAGGTTGGAGGGCGGTCCTGGAGAGTTCTGGGCGCTGGAGGTGGCTCTGTGCTTACCTGTCGTGGGGCTGGGGGAACGCCGTCACTAGCCATCGGGCGTCAGCTCTAGCTGCCTCCTGGCGCTGCTGCCAGGCAGAGTTGACGGGAAGGTGTTGCCGTGCGGGGAACACTGCAGGAAACCACCTGGGCTTACCCTGGGCCACAGGAACCCGGCCAGGAAGATGTGACCGTGGCCAAGAGGCCAGAGGCCAAGACGTCTATTTTATTAATCTTGATTTATGTTTCTGGGGAAAAATAACACAGGAAATACTGATGTACAAACGAGAATAAAGATCAGGAGGAAGGCCGCCTCCAGGCACTCTCTCGTGCAATCGCCCTGTCTTGCTCCTCGTCTCTGAGCCGTCCTCTCCCCCTCCGCGGGGGACTAACTGCACCCACCCCGCGCGGCCGTGAGGACGAGGACGGGCGCTGTCAACGATGACACTGGGCAACAGGTGTCACACGGGATCGTCCTGGCAACCGGAGCATGCGGCCGCAGCGATTATCTGTGCCACCGACTGATTGGCAGGGACAACGAGGATCGTCGTGGGAACGGACGGCTTTGGGACTTAGAGCAGCACCGGGGTCGGAGCCACACCGAGGAGACTGTCGTCATGGCGGACATGTTTTGAAGCTAATTTATTCATCTCACGGCGGCATTCTCCGAGGTGTGCTCTGCCATCCGAGCTCCGGCCTCGTAGCGCGACAGGCTCAGCCAGAGCTGGGTTTGCAGAGGCTGGCGGGGGAGGGGAAGAACAAGAGCTTGGACTTGGGCCAACCTGGGCTCACTTCGGATTCCCGCCCCTGGCTCGCAGCTGAGGACAGACGACGTTGGCCGCTGCTGTTGCTTTTCTCCACCACCTGCCCTCTGACGCCTTGGCGAGGAGAACCCGCCCTTCCACGGCAGAATCCCCAAGCGCCGGCCCTTCGGCCTGCCCGGCCTTCCTGGACGCAGGCATGGGAGAGTGGCCTGACTCGGGCAATCTGATGCGCCCTCCTGGAATAATTTGGCCAATCAGATGTTCTTTCCCTGAACTTTTTGACCAATCAGATGCACCTGCCCTAAACTTCGGGCACAATCAGATGCCCCGCTCTTGACTTGTCCAATCAGACGTCTGCCCTGAACCATGGCTCAGAACCGTGGAGATAGGAGGCTGGGACCAGGGGAGGGACCATGTTGGGGCCCTGCAGTGCCGGTGTCTGCAGCCCCCTCCCCTGGCCGGTTCTGCAGCTCTGTCTGCAGAGCTTCAGAGCAGCGTTTTCCCTCCCTTCCTGCAATGTCGTGCGCTGCCCTTTATTCTTCTCATAAATTTCTTTTCTGCTTATACTAGACAGAACCCATTTTTCTCTTGCCGACAAGGAAGGAAACTTGGCTGATATGCTGTGTGGACTTGGGTGATTCTTGCCATCATCTGAGCTTTACACAGTCATCGTTGAAACGGGACAAGAATCCCTACCCCGCAGGGTTTGGTAAAGACAAAGGAGTGGCCCTGGAGCAGCTGCAGTGCCCTGTGCATAGAGGGCTGAAGGGGCCCGGCTGTGAGGCTGTCCCGTGAATCACTTGTCAAACTACTTGCTAAACTAATCTCCTTTCTGCCTAGAGGTTAAATTTTGCAGAAACAAAAAGTCAACCTTCAGAAACAATACGTCAAACCTACGTAAGACCCTGCACGGAGGGCTTTGCTCCCAGGTCGGGTTGCCGGATGTCACAGGATGCCCAGTTACGCTGGAATCCCAGATAAGCAGCCGATTATTGGTATTTATTTTAGTATAAGTGTGTCTTCTGCACCATTTGGACATACTCATACCTAAAAATTATTGGTTGTTTATCTGGGATTCCAATGTAACGAGGCATCCTGCACTTGCGTGTGGTCAGTCTGGCCGCCTCGCACCCTGGTCTCTTCTGGAACCCGTCCCCTGACTTCTGTACCCCGCGTCTGCTTCGCTTTGGGGGCGCTCTGCCGCCAGCCAAATGGCTTTTCTGCAACGCGCCCCAGCACGCCTCTCGCATCAGCTCCAGGGCTTATTAAGACAAGCCACTTTCGCAGCGCTGGAGAGCACGCCCCACACAGCATGTTCCCGCATCAGCGGCGTCTCAATAACAAAATTGAAAGCGCTCTCACGTATCCCACCACCAGGAGTCTGGAACGAAGCACAAACACACTTCTGGGTCATTATGGTTCATTTTCACTTTCAAAAGAGCATGTTTCTCGGTCCTCCGGCCCTCCCGTTGCTTGGCCGGAGCTCAGCGGAGGCCCATTACGGGCTCGCTCCGTCCAGGCGGGGAGCTGGCAGGGACGGCCATCCTCCAAAGAGGAAACACATTCGCTTAACAAGTCCTGGCATCCTGGTCTTCCCGCCCAGACAGACACGGGAGCCTCTCGTGAGTCCCAGTGCATCGCCCAGGAAGGGTGACGGGGACCATTCCCCGAATCGAGCTGCCCAGAATAGGCGGGGGTAGGGGGCAGAGCCTGATGCAGCCTCGTGGGTCACCTGTAGCCAGGAGGACAACCGAGGCCCAGGTGACAGAGAGGGAGCAGCTACCCACGTGGCTTTCTCCCGAGCGCCAAGAGCTGGCGACTCAAAGCGGGATTCGTGGCTGTGGTTTGAGGCATTTGTGGGACGGATGTGTCTGGGAGCGAAGAGGATCCACGTCCTCGTCCCTCGCCCTCCCCGGGGCTGCAGCTCCTGTGCCAGGCGGATGCGGTGCTGGCTGGGGCTGAGTTGTCCTGGAGGGCGATTTGGGGTGAATATTGTAGCTGCCTGGGATGCCGGGCTCTGGGATGCTGCTTTCTTAGAATTAGTCATAGAACACGTAGACGATCATTCCAAAAGGAGTTCCCGTTGTAGTTGGTGTTGAAGGTGCCTCTGGGGGAAGCCGAGGCAGCAAGTTGCCCAAGGGCTGCCGACTTCCTGCTGTGGACGAGCGCCAGGGTCCCTTGCGTCTGTCTTCTGCTGTCCTTCACGGACGTGCGGCCACAACACTCGCCCCGCACCAGCATGTGCCGGGGCTTCTGGGTGCTGGGCCGCTGGGGTGACTGGGGACAGGAGAGACAGGAGTCCCAGTGTGCAGGTCACAGTCAGGCGCAGGGGTGCGCCTGAGGCAGGAGGTCACATACAGCCCGTGTGCGACAGAAACGGTCAGCTCCGTGTGCACGTCGGGGCACCGGGCAGCTCCAGCACCGCCGGCTGCAGAGCAGTGCTCCGTCCTGCCCCCTGTCCACCCGAGCCTGGTCCCCGCCCTGGCCCAGCCTTCCCCCTCTCAGCATGGTCCACCGAGATGCTCAGGTCAAACTTCCAGAGTTGTCCTGAGCCCCTTCCTCTTGCCACCTTTATTCAGCCTCAGCAAGTTCTCTTAAATCAATTTTTTTTTTTTTTGAGACAGGGTCTCACTCTGTTGCCCAGGCTTGAATGCAATGGCATCATCATAGCCCACTGCAGCCTCAAACTCCTGGGCAACAAGTGATCCTCCTGCCTCAGCCTCCCAAAGTGCCAGGGTCACAGGTGCGAGCCACCATACCTGGTCTTAAACAGAATTTTAAAACATAGACTAGTGTGTGCCTGTTCCCCAGCTTTACTCAGTCACCTGAGTCCTGGTCACTGTCCACTCTCCTTTGGGGCTTCTACAGTCACCTCCTGATGGGTCTTCTTGCCTTCCTCTTCCCTGTTGATACTCTCTTCTCCTTAGGACAGCCAGAGTGACCTTTTAACTGCATGAACCATATCACATCCCATCTTTACTTAAAACTCTACAATGGCATAAACTGTAGACTCTTGGCTTGGGCTGACAAACCCTGCAGGCTTCAGTTTCCATCCTCCCTGGGGACACACTTTGCCCTGTTGCCACTGGCTCCAGTAATTGTACTTTCCTTGATTCTGCAACACACCACACTCCTCCCCACCTCAGGGCCTTTGCACAAGCTGCTCCCTGCACCTGGGGTGCTCTTCCCTGGTTTTCGGATGCCTGGCTCCTTCTTGTCATGTAGGTCTCAGCGAAAAGACCACTTCCTCCGAGAGTGGCCTCCCTCTGCACAGCAGCACCAGACATTGGTGTGTGTGTTTTATCTACCCGTCTGTTACCCGTCTTCCCCTATCAGAGCCATGTCGGTCTTGGGCCGCTCCATGGCAACCACCACAACGCTGTCTGCAGTGGAGCAGGTGCTCCGTGCATAGGTGAGCCTGCGGGTTAGATGAGGGAGCACAGAAGCTTCTCGGTGAAGTTGCTCCAGGCTGACCCCGCAGGTGCGGGGGATGGGGGGAGGACACCCCAGGAGGAAGCAACAGCGTTTGCCAAATCTGTAATGAGGGAGATGGCTTGGGGCATTCAACAGATGGAAAAGATGACCGACAGGGACAGAGTATGACTACATACACAGTCGGTCACTCAAAATGCGGCTTGAGAGGCCAGTGCCTGGGGACCCTGCTGGCCAGGCTCTGAGATTTGGTCTTTGCCCAAAGAGCAGTGGGGAGGCGCCAGAGGCTTTGAGGAAGACAGTGGCGAGAGTCAATCCGCGTTTGCAAGAGGCTACGGTGTGGGGGGTGGGAGGGAGGGATTCTAGAGGGGCCGGGAGACCCACTAGGGGAGTCGCAGCCGCAACCGTGCAGGTGCAGGCAAGAAACGAGGGGCCTGGGCAAGGGAGGAGGGGTCAGGGACAGCTCCCCGGTCCTGGAGGGGTGCGTGGGACATCCCAGTGGAGAACTTCAGGAGTTGGGTGGGCGATGTGATAATGTCACCAAAAATCCCAGAGCTGGAAGAATACAGGGTGTTCAGACCGACGCTAAATTAGAGCTCAAGTTCAAGCTGCAACTGGGGGACAGGCTGAATTGTGTCCCCCCTAAATTCCCACGACGATGCCCTACCCTCCAGCACCTCAGGATGTGACTGGGTCTCGAGGTGGGGTCTTTGCCGAGGCTATTAGGTTACAATGAGGTCACTAGAGTGGGCATAATCCGGTAGGACTGGGGCCCTTATCGGAAGAGGAGGCTGGGACACAGACACACACAGAGGGACGACCGTGTGAGGACACAGGGAGGAGACGGCCGTCTACACGCCAAGGAGAGTGGTCACCCCTGAAAGGAGAGAAAATAATTCTGTTATTTAAGGCTCCGTCTATGCTGTCACGGCAGCCCTAGCAGACGACTACACTGACCTCCAGCCAGGGGGGACAGACAGAGGGAAGGGAGGGGAGAGGAGAAGCCCGAGCTTCCGGAAGAGCTCCCATCCCCCTACTTCCTGTCCTGCTCCTCCCAGAGATTCTCTTTTCTGGCAGCTCCGACCACAAAGGTCGAAGGTCGAAGGTCACTCTCTGCTTGTCCCTCTTCGCATATCTATCCTTCCACTCATTCAGATGCTGTCGCTCCTGGCGCCCTCTTCCCTGTGCAGACCCCCAGCCAGGGTGTCTCTTCCAGGTCTGCAGTCCGCGTTCCTGACCGAGCACGCTCACACCTGGGCCTGCCCCGTCCTTCTCCCAGCGTCCCCACACCCTCCATTTCGGGACAGCAGCCACGTCACCCTGAGGACCCCCGCGGAAGCCCAGGGGCCACTGCACTCCCGTCTCCACCCCCCAGCCCTCCGGCCCGCCTGCTCCTCTGCAGGGCTGGGAACCTGAGCCCTGCGCACCTGCTCCCCTGCCCCCCTGCCCCACCCACCCGTGGCCTCCTCGTCCCCTGCCTCCTCGGGTTCTGTGGGTTCTGAGCTTGCGTTTTGGTGGAGCCCCAGTTTGAGCACTGCCTGTCAGGACTGGGTGGCCTGCCCTTAAGCCTCAGTCCCCTTTTCCGTAAAATAAGGATAGGAAATCGGCCTTCCTGCTGGGCTACTGCAGTCTACCAGACACAGACGCAGGACAAGTGGGGCCTGCCCGTTCTTCCTCCTCCTCCTCCCTCCGGTTCCACTTGCTCTCCCCTCCCCCCTCCCAGCCCCTTCCCTTGAAGCTCACTGTCCCGTTCTACAGATCTACAAATGTCCCAGCTGTGTGGGGGCTGCTGCTCCTGGCCAGGACGGGGGAGTCCCGTGCCCACCCATCCCTGAGGCTGAGCCTGCTCCTCCTCCCCCCTGCCTGGGCATCTCCTCCCAGGTGCTCCCCACCCGCCTGGGGGGGTGCAGCCGTTTCCTGAGACCCCACAGGGTCCAGGACCTGTGCTGTCAGGCCCAAGGGTCTGTGCTGTTTTCCCCAACAGGAAGCTGAGGCTGCACCCTCCAGTTAGCAGGACAGGGGTGCCCCATCTGCAGGCCCCCATCGGCCAGCTGGTGCCCAGCGGGGCGGCCGCCTCCTCGAAGCGTCCTGGGTCAGGACGCCCGTAAAGAGTGCAGGGGTGCTGCGATTTAGAGGAGGAGATGAGGTGGCCCTGAGCTGTTTCCTTTGAGAAATTCACTCGAGAAACTGCTGTGAGTCATCCCAGCGGGAGTGGACAGATCCCGCGTGTGGGAGGGCTGGCGGCGGCACGGGCTGGGGGGGCTTCTCCTGACAGCACCCGCCTTTGCTCCCACCTGTCGGCACCTGGCACCAGAGAGGGGCACGAGCTGCTGTCGGCCCCCGCTTTCGTGCTGGGGAGGGGAGGGGAAGCCCTTGGCCCCAGGAGAGCCCACGTGTGGCCTGTGGTCAACAGCGTTGCATCACGCGGGAGCTTGTCAGGAGATCCCAGGCCTGCGGCGGGCACAGCACACGGTGGGCTTCGTGAATCACCGAGAGCAAAGAATGCCGTCCCATCCCGTGACGGGCGGTGTTGGGAAGGGCTGGAGTACGGTGTGGACTTGGTGGGTCGTGGAGACGAGCCGCGGGAGGTGAGCACGTGGATGGTGAGACCTGGCCCTGCCCCTGGAGAGCGCATCGGTTAACTGGGTCATATCCACGACTCACGGGATGTTCCAGGACCTTCGGTTTCCTCTCCTGGCCCCTCCCCCCAGCAGTGACTTTGCCGCTCAAAGTGTGGTCTGGGGTCAGCGGCAGCCCCTGGGAGCTTATGAGGAAAGAAATCCCTGATCCCGGCCCAGGCCCACAAATAGGGATCTCGGGGTGTTGGGGCTGGGAATCTGGGTTTCCTGGGAATTCTCATGCACACTCTAGTTTGGGAGGCACTGGCTTAAACAAGGGAGAGGGCTGCTCCCCCTGCATAACAAGAAGTGCAAGGCGCACGGTCCGGTCTGAGGGAGGGGGGTGCACGGCACATCCTAGGGGTGACTTGGCCACCCAAGTGTGCAGGTTTCATTGGTGTGCTTGCCACCGGTTGGCTTCGTGTTCCACTTCTAGAACAGATACACATCCCAGGCAGGGAGCTGGGGAAGCTTGCTGGCCGGTCAGCCCCTTTCAGCCACTTTCCCAGAAACTCCACCTAGCAGCATCCACTTACACCCCATTCACAGCTCTGCTGCTCGGCAACACCTTGCAGCGGTGCCGGCTGGGAATACAGCTTCTTAGCTGGGCTGCAGCCAACCTCAATTTTGCTAGGTTCCTGCTGCAGAAGGATGGTGTTGGGCAGGTGCCGTTAGCATCTGCTGTACTCCAGTCGTGGTCCCTGGAACTGCTTGCTGGCTAGTCTTGTGGTTTTCCTCTTGCCACGAACATGGCAGGATGTCCTGTTCTGTCTCCTTTGCAGGGAGTGGGAAACAGGGTAAAAGTTCTGATCAAGGGATTGCAGTGAGAAGAAGGTGAGACATTTAAAATGCCAGAATGGCATATGACTCTCCATAGCTCTCTCTCCCTTTGCACGGCAGCTGCTCCCTAAACCTGGGCCCCGAGGAACTACTATGCACAGAGCCACCCTGCTCACTGTCCCTGCTGCCTGCTGACACGTCATATACATACAGCTTCAGCAGGAAATAATCTGGTGTTGTTTTAAACCCTAGGGACTTGGGGGATGTTTGTTACTGCAGCATCACCTTGATGATGCTGACTGATACAGCATCCTCTCAGCAACTACTGTAATCCTGTAAAAGGACATTTTCCTCCCTCAAATTGTTTCTTGTTCATAATCTGCCTATCAAACTCTTGTCTGTTCTTCAAGACTCAGTCACTTCTCCTCTGGGAAGCCCATCCTGACTTTCCCAAGTTGAACTGACCTTGTGTTTCCACTCTTCCCTGCATGGTGCCTCTACAGAGCAGCAATGCCTTGATTGTCAGTTGTCCGCATACCAAACTCCCCTCCCTACATGGAGTTTCTCACGGGCTAGGTCTTATTCCTCTGTGTATCCCAGCTCCATTACGGTGCCCGGCACACGGTAGGCCTTGGAAAGAGACTTGCCCAATTGCACACAGACAGACAAGTGCATTGAATCATAGACTTTTCTTGCCCTTGTGATTTTGCTCATACTCTCTTCATTTTCTTGCAGGGTTTTATTTTGTTTTTTGAATCCCACCTTTATATTTATATCATAACTTATATTTGTACCTACCTGGGAGAGAGCTGTTGCATGTAGGGAAAGTGATCAATCACCTAATAAATGTTTATTGACTCCGGCCAGAACTTTTGTAGACTCTGGATACACAGCGATGGACAAAGCGGAGGGACATTCCAGTGGACAAGAGGACGCTAAAAATGCAGTAAGTTGTAATGTGATCTCAGCTGATGACAAATGCTCTGAAGAAAAGCACACCAAGGAGAGGGGTTAGGGCATGATGGAAGATGCTCTTTTGCAGAGGGAGGTAGAGAAAAGCATCTTCCAGTGGGTGACATTGGAGCTGAGCCCTGAGGAAAGTGAGGACAGTCACCGCACAGATATCTGGGGGAAGAGCATGTCCAGTAGAGGGAACAGAAAGGGCAAAGGCCTGAGGTGGGAAGGAGCAGGCAGGCCGGTGTGACTGAGCACAGGGAGTGAGGGGAGGAATGCAGGGAGGAGGGTGGAGAGGCAGCTGGCCCAGCAGTTTGAGTTGCAATGTGAGCTGGAAAGGAAGCCAGGGTGGTTTAAGCAGGACAGAGAAAAGTCCAATCTGTGCTTCAAAAAGCCCACACTGGCCAACAGTCAGAGAGTAGCCTGGGTGGGGGAGTGACAGTGGACATCGGAGTCTAATTAGGAAGACACCGGGTGAGAGCCGATGGTAGCTTGGGCCCAGGGGTGTCAAGGAAGGTGCCATGGGGGCAGAACAGATTTGAGGGTGTGGAAAGTGTGAACCCCACACTGTATTTTGGACGCGTCCATTTGAAGATGCCTGCTAGACACGGAACAGACTCGTCGAGGAGATTGGACTTACTAGTCTGGGTCCACGGTGGAGGACGGGGCTGGACACGCGAGTTTGAGGGTCTTTGACATGTGGGTGATCTTTAAGCCAGTAGGCTGGACCGGATCACCTGGCGAGGCGGCTGCTGGAGCAGCGTGGAGATCTGAGGACAAGACTGAGGCCACATTTAAAGCTGGGGACAAGGGGGGGGGCAAGACGGCAGAGAAGGAATGACTTGGAAGGTGGGTGCAAAGAGAGGCACTAAAGAAGAATGTTCCCGGAAAGCACAATCAAGACTCTCGTACAAACATAAAATGGGTCCCTAAGCTTCTATTTAACTCAGTAACCAATGAGGGACTCAGTCAGACGTCAGTTTAAGGGAGGATTCACAGACCCACCATCCTGGACACACCGAGGAATCCAGAAATGCATTTCCAAGCAGATGCAGGACAATTTCACCATGGGACAGTCACTAGTTGCATTCCAGCAGACACAGGTCATTTGCACCTCCATAGACAGGTGCCCTCTGCGTTGTTCTCGGTTTTTCTACAACTTACAAAGTAGTTGCAAGAAAGAGAGAGAGAGAGAGAGAGAGCACCCGGGGTGCACTGGATGGGGATGCCAGTAAATCTGCTTGAGTTTTTGGTTCTTCCCACTTTAAAGTCTTCCCCAAGCTTTCCTGACAGAGGAGACTAGGGCATCTTGGAACTCATAGGGTTACACTCTTTCCAGAAAAAGAAGTGAGCAGCTGTGTCCAAGGTGCAGAGAAGGAAGATGGGAAGTGACTCCCGGATCTGCCAATGTGGTAGTCATGGGGACGTTGACAAGGGTGGCCTTGGTGGATGGGCAGGAAGAACCTCAGCTTGGAGGGACATTGACAATGGTGGCCTTGGTGGATGGGCAGGAAGAACCTCAGCTTGGAGGGACATTGACAATGGTGGCCTTGGTGGATGGGCAGGAAGAACCTCAGCTTGGAGGGACATTGACAATGGTGGCCTTGGTGGACGGGCAGGAAGAACCTCAGCTTGGAGGGGGCTCCAGAGAAGGCAGAACGTTGGCGACAGTGAGACAGACACCTTCGGGGAGTTCAGCCACAAAATCCTCCAGGGCTTGAGCGCAGAGCAGGGCTGAGAAGGAAAACTCTCAGAGCCCCACAGTGCTCTCTCGGTGGGTTCCTGTGAGGCCACCCCCAGGAACTTGCTTCTTCCCTTGACAAACTCTAATGTAAGTGGCCACAAGCCACCTACCCCGTGGGAGAGGGGTCAGCATCAAAGCAAAACCCCTTATTATCAAAGCAGAACTCGTTTCAGACAGTGCAATAGCACGCATACCACCGCTCTTCCCAAGCATGCATTCTCTGGACCTGGGATGTCGGCGCCTGCCCCCAAAGGCTGCAACAACTTTCTAGGCTCCAGGCCAGGGTTTCTCTGCTCCCAACACCCTGCTGCCTCCACCCTCCAGGTCCTGGGTCCCAGGTCCCCTTCCTGCCCTGCTTCCCTCCCCCCTGCTCCTCCCCACCCCTACCTGGAGCTGTTAAGCCACATGCCAGCTCAGAACAAGTCACTGGGGCTCACAGCTATTAAGGGGCACAGCAGGACTCTCACCCTCAAGCGGGGCTCCAGAGCCTTTGCTCCTGTAGCAGCAGCAGCTACACCTTCTGCGAGAGAAAACGTGTTAGCAAACACCTTCGTGCCTCCCCCAGGTGGAGCACTGTGTTGTGTAAATGTGAGATTTTGCCTGTGCAGTTACCTCTGAGAATTAAAGATCATACCGAGGATGACCTTAGAGGGGGGAAGAGGCCAAGAGAAAAGGAGGGAGGAAGAAGAAGAGGAAAGGATGGAGTGTGGGAGGCTGGGGCTGGTGTGTGCGGGGAGGGGCCCCTGGCCGCCTTCCTGACTTGTCCCCTCTTGGCACTCGCGCTTGGCGGATCCTCTCCCAACACACGCTGTGGGAGTGGGTTTCATGCCCACTTTCATTCCCACGGGGGCAACTGAGGCCCCAGGAGTTTCATGAGCTGGGAATCAGACAGGCATGTGGGTGGCGGCAAAACCCCAGCTCTCTGGCCCTACCGCAGCCCCCCGAGGGGCTGTGACTCTGGCCAGGGCTGTGACTGTGGCCGTGCTGCCTTTGAACTTGGCGTGGGGCTGGATTTTCAGGAAGAGCAGAGGTAGAGGCAAGTGGGAAATAAAAGAGTGCTGCTTTTGCTTTTGTGGTTTTCAGAAGAACCAACAGCAGCAGCAGGGGCTGCACCCCCCAGTAAATATCCTGCCACGGGGACTCCAGGTCATCCTCCAGGTTTAAGCAAGGACGACGTTTGGGGTGCAGCTGCCGCCACAGGCAGTGATCACCCTTGTCCGGCCCTGAATCCATCCAAGGCTCAGGCTTGGGGTCCCTGGTTCCCCCCAGCAGCGAGTCAGGGCTGAGCAGAAGCAAGACCGGTCACTCAGAAGGATCCGGACCCACTGCCAGGGACTGAGCCAGGCCTTGTACTCTCGGGAGTAGGATGGTGGGGACGGGCCTGAGAGCGGCCCAGGGGACAAGGACCCCAGGCCAGTGGGCAGCAGCCAGGCGTGGAGCGTACGAGAGAGGAGGCTGCAAAAAGAGAACAGGTCTCCGTGCCGTCTCTCTCTCCTGAGCAGGTACCCAGAGTCACCCGTGTGACGTGCAAGTTACCGTGGTTCACCGCAGCCGGCGCGGAGAGTGGACGAAACGCAGGCAACGGCAGGCAGGTGCCAGAGGAGGCCGAGACAGCAGCTGACAAGCCCCTGGTGGCCGCCGGTGGCGGCAAAGGTGTCCGTGGGCCGAGTGACCGGGTCCCAGCTAAGACGGCAACACGGAGACAAAAGTGTGAGCCCAAATCTCCAGCGACCCCTGGGTCTCCCCAGCCTCTGGTTTCTTCTGAAAGCTCAAGGAAGAAGGAGGATTTAGACACGGCGTTCTCCCCTCCGGAGGCGTCGCCGGCTCTGCCCGAGGTGCCCTGCAAGCACCATGCCAGCCGCCACACTCCCGCCCTCACCACACTGCCCTCCTGGGGGCACGGGGTCCATCTTTTTCTTTCTCATTTCAGTCTTTTTGAAAATCGAGGTAGGACTCGCGCACACACACGTGTCTGTGCATGTTCGCGTATACACACGTGTGTCTAATAGCGCCTGAGGACTCCTAGGGATAAACGGCTGGCCCCACTTCCACGACACCCGGCTTCTTCCATGCTCTTAAGTCTTTAATATTTTCCTCATCTGTGTTTTTAAACAATATATTGCTTTTTTATAATCTCTTAATTCATCAATCTTGGACGACTGCTGCAAAATGGAATTTCCCTGTCTTTCAACAAGCGTCTCCTTCCCCAGTCCTCTCCAGTTAGTAGCTTCCCAGATTTCGGACAAGTCATTATTCAGTATTTATGTTACTGCAAGTAGGAAAATTATTTACTTTTGAGTCAAATATAACTAAGGGGTTTTTTTTTCCTTATGTAATCTTTTATTTTTCCTTAAATTAATACTTGCTCTTTTTTTTTTCAAGTTGTTTACTTTTTATATTTTCCCATGGCTAAGTCTCCCCAGAAACCTCTCTGCACAGTTTTCCCAGATTCGCCTTGGTTCCATTTTTTTTCCCCTTTCTTCCGGGAACCCTCCGGCCACTTGCTTCTGTCTGGATCTTTGCTCTCCGAGACTAGTCCCGTGGACGGGATGGGAACAGAGGTCTGTGGGTGTGTGGGGGTCCCCATTCAGTATGCAGACCCCATGGGCGCTATGCTCAGCGTACCTCCTCACCTCTGCCTTGTTCTTTCACTTTTGCAATAGTTTTCCACACAGTAAGCTCTGCTCTGGCACAAATAGGTAACTTTCTGAGCAATGCCAGGGAGTGGCCGGTCACAGCCTCCTCTGACCCTCACTCACACTTGCTGCACGCACTTGCCACCTGCCCATCTCCGCCCTGCCCACAGAGATCTTAGGTCCTCTCCCCACGGCAGTGGGGCTCTGCCCCTTCCCACGTCTGGCTGATGCGGAAAATGTCGGGCACTGGGCCGAGGCCAATTGCTGCCTCCCCGGGGGCCAGTGCTGCGCATGGCTAGTTAGAGGCACACAGCTGCCCCAGAACCCCGCATGCCGCCAGGACCCCCGCGTGCCAGAATACCCCCAGGCCCACGTGCCGCTGCCTATTTCCAGCCACGCTGTTTGCGTGATCCTGATTGGGTAATTTTTGAATCCCACTGTTTTTGATTGGATGTTAAAGCTTGTTGTTGATTGGATGTTAAAGCTTGTTGTTGATTGGATGTTAAAGCTTGTTGCTGATTGGATGTTAAAGCTTATAGTTGATTGGATGCTTCTTGAGCCCTACCAAGGGTATAAAAGCAGGGGCAGAAGGGCAGGAAGGGAAGAACATCTGAAGACATGAAGAGAGCTCTAGTGCTAGGGGTGCTGAGCCTGCTGTGGAAGAATAAAGGCTGTTCTCCGTGTGCCACTCGGTTCTTTCCTGGTCAAATGAATAAGAGCTGTAACAAGGGCTGTACTGCTAGCTGTACACACTGCTGCAACGAAGCTGGCCCTGTTGTTTGAGCTGCCGCCTGCCTGCTTGTGGCCTTGCACGGCCTGATGTGGTTTTACAGCCGTTCCTCTCGGGGGCTCGAGCTGTCAAAAGCCAAGGCAACCTCCATCACGATTCTCTGCCCAAAGCCCGTATTTGATAAATATTTCACGAGCGGTGTTTGATATCCTTCCAGCATGCTGTGGTGACTGAGCTTCAGAAGCAGCCTCGACCCTGATGGTGCTCTCAGAAATCAGGAATAAAGGACAAAGGAGGCTCTTCCTTCCTGTAGGTTTTGGCAAACGCCTTTCATTTGGCCATGGTTACCTCCATGTGCATCTATCCTTGGCCGAAAACAAGTCTCCCGGGAAGTGTTTGCGATAAGGAGAAAAGATCTCAGAAACATCCTGAATCATACAACTAGCAAAACTTTTGGCTTTCCGATATTGATCACTTATCTCAAACAAAAAAAAACTCTGCCTTGGTTTGGGGCATTGTTGATTAAGAACAAGTCAAAACATGTTTGATCTCAGTCATTTCTCCCAGAATTTCCCCAAACGAGCTCCCTTTCTGCCAACAATGCCGAGCTCCCTTTCTGCCAACAATGCCGTGAGACCGTCTCTGCCCCTCAGCGCCAGCCTCGCCCTGCAGCCCTCCAAGGCTGCCGGTACCTTCTGTTCCATTGTCAAAGACAAT
Organism: Microcebus murinus; assembly: GCF_040939455.1. Taxonomy (NCBI): domain Eukaryota; kingdom Metazoa; phylum Chordata; class Mammalia; order Primates; family Cheirogaleidae; genus Microcebus; species Microcebus murinus. Next base: position 10,773,472 of record NC_134107.1, read on the forward strand.
TTAGCCAATTTTTGTTTTATCTTCAAAGACTGTGAAGCACTTAAGAAAAGCTCCCATTGTGAATAGGAATAGGAATAAGAATAGGAGCCACTGCCTTCGCTGATTACCCAGCTCGGAGAGGAGCTGGGAATTAGGGCCTTTCTATTCTCGATGTCCCCGTTTCTCAAAATAGTGGCGTGTGAGCGGTCGGGCCGGCCCAGATTGCCCGGTGGGGCCCCTGGGTCCGGGACGGCGCCTGTCGCCACCTCCAACACGACTGGACGCTCTGCCCACGCCCGCGCGAGGGGCCCTCGGCGCTGCCCAGTTCCGCGAGGCAGGCTGGGGCAATGGCCTCATTCCGGGGTCTCGGGAGAAGGAGGCTTGGTTGGCTTCTATGAGAAGTTATTGAATACAACAAAAAATGCAGAGTTTTCTTATACATGCATAGGTATGCTTGGAAAAATAAAAGCGCCTTCTTTCCTAGCTTTGAACGTGTAATGAGAAATCTCTGCCTCGCTCCCAGAGCACTTCATTTTCCTTCACGTCAGGCTCCCAGCAGCTCTCCCAAGATGGCGTGGCTGCCTTGGGAATGAGAGAGCCGCCCGTGGCTGGTGGCAACCAAGTGGTGCTTGGATGGCAACTTGGGGATGTGATAGGGGCTTTCGAGGCTTGGCTAAGGGCTCAGATTGAATGGCCCCTAAGTCCCCTTCCTGCCCTTGAGGCCCCTGCCATGCGGAGGGCTGAAGGGAGTCAGGGCGAAGGCTTACCCACGCTCGCTACAGCCCAGTCCACGCCGGGACGCCCCGATCCTGGCGGCAGGGTGTCAGGGACAGGTGCTTTGCGTTGTCCTCCCACATAGGCACAGTGCGTGTTAGCCGGCTGTTTGTGTTGTCGGCGAGGCTTCTGGTCAACAGCGGGCTCTTAGCAGCTAAGTTTTGGGGGAGTCAAAAGGAACGTGTAGATTTGCGGCTGTGCGCGTGGGCTGGGTGGATGCTGGCCCTGGCGCCGCGTTGTTCGCAGGCCGACAGTGTGCTTAGACTGCTCAAGGTGTGGGTCCTGCGGACACAGCGAACCAGAGAGAATATTTTGGCTTTGCCCCTAATGCCATTGCTAACGGTGCCTGGCGGTTTAGTCTGCCATGATCACCATTCTTTGGTCTTGGGCTGATTCTCGTTCAGTCACCTGCTTCCTGACACCTTCCGGAAGCTTCTCCCCATTGGCTGGTGACACGTGCAGCCCCAGAGGTGACATGTGCATGCTCTTGGTAAGACCTCCAAGGGTGACCCATTTCCTCTCCGATTCTGGGACGAGCCGTGTTCACCAATTAATCATGGTGACTCCGCTCTACGTCGCCTGGCTCTACCTTCAGCTGCGGGGAGGAGCTGCAGAGCGGGGCGCCGTCCAGGCCTGTGAGGGGCAGGCCCCGCCCAGCAACGCGGCGGATGGGGTGGGGTGGGGTGGGGTGGGGTGGGGTGGGGTGGGGTGGGGTCCAGCCTTGTGGCCGAGGCAGGTCGGCCAGTCCTGGGCCGCAACCCCGGGGGCCAGTCGTTTCTGCTTCCCTCCCAAAGGCAGCATGCCCAGCCTGGCAGTGGCAAGGACAGGGCTTCTCCGTGGCACCCTCTGGTCCCCGGGAATGGACACGAGGGCTGACCCAGGGAGCCAGTGGGACCGTCCGGGGGCCTGTGGGGGCTGGGGCTGACCAGGCAACAGAGATATGGCCTGGGTCACAAAGTGGAGGCTGTGCTTGGTGGGAAGCCAACTGGAGGCCACCAGGGTCGGGGCACTAGGACGGCCACCTGCCCCAGGCTGCCGCAGCACATGGCTTCCAAAGTCACACTTGCTTCTCCGTCTCAGAATGGCCCTTTGCCGCTCCGGCTCCCAGTGGGCGTCCACAGCTGCGGCCCAGAGGCCAGGGCTCTCTAAGGCCAGAGTGGCGGCCAGCCCTCCGGGAGAACACGCCGGGCAGGCAGCTTTGGAACCTGGGTGTGAGGCTCCACTCCGGGCTGAGGTGGGTGGTCCCTGGCAAAGAGGAAGCTTCCCCCAGGTGCTGGGAACGTGGGAACCAGGAGGAAGATGCCCCAGCATGGATGAGAGCCAAGCTCCCCCAGGGCAGAAGCGTGCATGTGGCCCCCGGGGCCCTTCCTATCCGCTCCTCTGCCCCTGCCCTCCTGGCCACCTGTCTGCTCTCTGTGGCTCTGTGTCACCCCCAGGTGGGACCACTCCCGAGGATGGAGCCAGGGCTGTAGCTGGCTGGAGAGGCTGGAGGGGAGAGCTCCGTAGTCCACACGGCAGGTGGCCACCTGCAGCCTGCCAGGTTGTCTGGGGCGAGGCAGCCAATCCCAAGCGTGGGGCGGGACGGCAGGCTCTCCAGGCTGGCTTCCCTGGGGCTGGGAGTCTTGTGCTGGACTTCAGCCTGCTGGGGCCATTGGGACAGGGAGGAAGACAGGTGCAGTGATGAAGGAAGACCCAGTTCTGGAGACCGGCAGCCCCAGGGCCAAGTTCCGGCTCCGATACTTACGCCCTGCATCGGGGGTGGAATGAAACGGTGCAGAGCAGACTCGGCCCAGCCCCTCACCATCGGCACGGTCAGTAACGGGAGACACCACCGATGTTGTTAACATCATCGTTACCCCACCACCATCATCCCTACTGTGAGTCACCATCATCACTGCCACGGTTCTTATAACTGGTCTTGGGAGGAGTAATGATGAACATCCCCTAATTTATCAGACACTAGCAGTTTACAGTGTGTTTGTTCGCTTTTGTTCTGGCGGCACACTGGGAGCTGGTGGCTGGGGCACAGCTGAGGTTCAGAGAGGTTGGACATCAGCCCCAGGTCACACAGCAGTAGGGCTGGGACAAGAGTAGCTGGCAGATGCCATTCTGGCGTGACCTGTCCCCAAGCCCGGGCCTGGGCAGCCTAGACCCCGGGCAGGGCAGCCGCCGCACAGACGCCTGCAGTGGGACTTGTCTGCTTAGCTCCTGCTCACCACGAGTCCCAGCCTGGGCGGGAGGGAGTGATCATCAGTGAGCACAACTTTTCCGGAAGGTGCCTTGTCATCACAGTCATGGGGACAAGCTTCGCCCTGGGGAAACTCGGCAAGAACACCCGAGTCTGCAGAAAGGGCAGTGGTGGGAGGAGGAGCCTGGGGCCATGGTGGTCCCTGCACAGCTTCTCTATCTGTCTCCTAGCATGTCTCCTGTCTGTCTATTCACCTCTCATCTATCTACCCACCCATCCGTCTGTCCGTCTGTTAGCTACCTATCCATCCATTCATTCATCTGTCAGCCCTATCTATTCATCCATCATCTACTATCCTCCATCCATCCACCTATCATCTATCTATCCTTCCATCTATCCATCATTAATCTATTTATCCACCTGTCCATCTGTCTATCCATCATCTATCTATCTACCCATCCATCCATCCATCCATCCATCCATCAGATCACTGATTTATTGTCAACTCTCTAACTCTGTCAAATCTCTTGCCTGTCCATCCTGTGCCCCCCCTTCCACCCAACCTCGACTCTGCCGTGTTCCAGGGAGGTCCGGGGAGGCTGTGGGCAGCCACTGACCTCCTGCAGCCAGCCCTTGCTCCCTGGGTGACCCCCCTCCCCACCACCCGGCACACCTGCCCAAGCACGTGGTAGGGTTGCAAGTCCTGAGTTCTGGAACCAGATCCTCAGCAGCCCTGCCCCCCTGGCCTGTGCGGAGGCCCCTCCCATTTTCCCACTGCAGGATTATTGTGGGAAATGGATGAGCCAGTAGGTACCGTGCCCCAAGAGGAGGTCAGACCTGAGGGAGGGGACGTGACACCAACAGCAAGTCTGGCTTTGACATGACTTAGTATTTGCACGAAAGAGATTTCTAGGGTGGACCAGATGGAGCTCTCCTTAGTTATCGGCGAGACTGGGGATGTGAGAAGATGAGGAATCCAGTTTAAATAAAGGGAATTCAGCTCATGCTTGAACACGGCAGCACTGCTGTGCATTTGGAACTGCCACTCCCTGGTGGAGGGGGTTCTGGACAGTCAGCTTTCCCAGGCGGGAAGGAGGTGGGTGGGGGGCTGATGCAGTTGAGGTGCGGCTGGGCTGGGAACCCTGGAGACCCTTTGGTCGGCACTCGGGGCCTGGCGGGCTTTCAGTGAGTGGGCATTCCCTGACCTTGAGGTTTGGAGATTCTCTGGAGGAGGGAGCTTGGAGCCTGCTCTGTGCATTGCAAACACCAGGGTAGGAGGAGATCAATCCTAGATCTTTGGAGAGTAAACTCAGGAGGGTTAAGGACAGAAGAAAAAAAATTGTTTTAAGGTATCACCCAGAAGTTATCATAAAAATATAAGTCCTCCTAATAAGTTTTAGTGCAAGACTCCACAGTGTTACATTTAAAACCAAAAGGGAACAGAGTTTACAAGACATAAACAAGAGAAATTTCTAGCTCCTGAGCAGCTTGGTTTAATGTCATCTTTGAGAGCCTGGGCTCTGCCACTGCGCGATCTTGGGCAAGTTGCTTAACCTCTCTGGGCCTCAACTTATTCATCTGTAAAATGGGGATGAATATATTGAAGTAGATTAGGTATTAAAATAATACTAACATAGATTAAAAGAATCAATGCATGTCAAGTTCTTAGAAGAGCATCTGGTACAAAATAAGCCATCAATGAATGTTAGCCATTGTTTCATTTAGCATAAGCTTTGGCTTCATTAACATAACAGAATAACTAAAATAACAGTGGTATGAACCATATGAAATTTTGGTTTTCTCCCATTAAAATAACTCAGCAAATATGCAACCCAGGACTAGACTGCCTGCCGCTCCCACTACATTCAAGCTCCGTGGCATACGATTCCATGTTTCCGGAGGGTTCTCAGTAGGTGCTGGTTGAATGAGTGAGTGAATGAGTGAATGAATAAGTAAATTAGTGAGTGAGTCCACAGTTGGAAGCCATGTCAGTGTCAGCTGATGCTCACCGTCTTCCCAGGGTGCCCCAGGGCCTCCTGCTTCACCCCAGGGGACCTCAAGCTCTGTCGTACCCGGACAGCACAGGTATCTCCACGTCGGGTTGGGGAAGAGGGTCACAGAGTAAAGCATAAGGCCACCCGTCCAGGTGGAGGAAGGGCTTGACCTCCAGACCACGGAGGATGATGACTTTACTGAAGGAGACATAAACACACCCAGCTGCTGTTTCCCAGGAAATGTGCTCAGGGAGGCTCAGAAGTGTGGTTGTTGCAGGTTAATCTTAGCTGAGCCCGGAGCATGACGAGAAGAAATTCTGACTCCATGGGCGGGTTTGGAGCAGCTGGGTGAGCTTGCCAGGAGCCTGTCCCCCCGCACCCGTGCCTGCATCGCCTGAGCCAGTCACGTGGGGCCCTGCCAAAAGCCACCAAGGCCGCAGGGACTGCAGGGAGCCCAGCCCGAGATCCTCCTGAGGCTTGGCCTGAAGCTGGCTCAACAGCCCAGCAGAGGAGGCAGGCTAGGGAGGTGGGGGTGTGTGCACCCCCTTTCAATAGTTAAAACCTCTGTCTTTTAAAACAAAGACCAGTCTGAGCCTGCAGGTCCTCCCAGAGGCCCCAAGGCAGCTGCTGGAGTTATTTGGGAAGTTCCCCAGGGCGCCGGCCCTAGCAGGCTGATGTTGAGGTTGTCCCCGGAGAGGGAGGGCCAGCTGGACGGCCCCGCCTTGCTGCCCGAGAAGCTTCCCCGTGGACGGGCAGGGACAGATGGTGCCCCCGACGTCGCTGAGCTGTTCAGAATCACAAAGTGCCCTCCGGCTCTTGGCTGCAGATGGCCGTGACCGGGAGGAGAGGCTGGGACAAGGCTCAGACTGTCCCGTCTGCCTCCACGTCCTCAGTAGCTAGGAGATCTTGGGGCCCCTGGGCCCCAGGTCCTCGTGGAGTTGAGGTGGTCTGAGTGTCTGAAAAGCAGGGCCGTCAGAGCTGGCCTCGGGAGGTGTGAGGCCAGGCCCCTGCTCTGGCCCAGGTCTCAGAGGACAGGCCCAGCCGTGGCAGGGGCTGAGAGAGCAGGCAGGGGTGGGCCGTGGGCTCCAGGACTGGCGGGGCCATCACAGCGCTGTGCCCGAGGCCTGGGCCCTGCCATGGCAGCAAGAGCTGCTGTGGCCAAGGGCCCCCATGGTGCACATTCTATACGTGTCCCTCATTCCTGCAGCCTGGCAGGGTGGTCCTGTTGTCTGCAGTCCGTCAATGAGGACACAGGTCAGAGGCTAAGTTCAAAGCCATGCCATCTGGACGTGGCGGGGCCGAGTGTTGGCTCTGGGCAAACGTGCCTCTCTCTCCACCCACATGTGCCGCCCACTCACTGCCTTTCCTGAGCCTCCTTCCTGTCCTGGGGACCCCGCTGGCTCAGGCCCTCCAATCCGGGAGGCCCAAAGCTCTGTGTCCCAGCCAGGCCCGGCTGGGGCAGGGAGGGCCGTTGCAGAGCCCATGTCTGGCCATCCCAGCCAGGGCCGAGGCAGGAGGCTTGGCCTCTGCTGTCCTGGGCTGAGGCCCAGCTGTCGACGCAGCTGCTCGGCATCCAGCAGGCCCTGGCCAGCCCGGCTGAGCAGATGTGGCCCGGCCTTGGCCCTTCCTCCCTCCGGCCTTTTGGGCTTTTCTCTCTGGAAAGGCAGGACTGATGACTTGAGGACAGCACGAGGAGGAGGCCTCCTGAAGATGATTGTGAGACTTGAGTGTTGCACTGTGACATTGCTGTCACCGAGGCTTTAGGCAAACTGATGACTGTTTTCCAATGGGGGGAGCACAGTGTCTTTCAGGGGTGTCATCTTCTAGTTTGCATGATGACACTATGACACGGAGCCTTGCCTGCCTTCGCCCCACTCCAGACTCTGTCTTCCTGCTGCTTCAGTCACAGCATCTCACGCATTCATTCATCGTTCAGAGAACACGGTTTTGGCTTCCAGTCTGCCCCGCATCCCCATGCCCTGGGCTGGCCCTGGCCGAACGTGCTTGTGCTCTGGATGGCTGGACCCTGCCACGTGCAGAGCAGCTCTGGGACCTGGGACAGCCCTGTCCGATTCCTGGTATTTCCCACCCTCCACGTGGTCCTCCTTGGACCTGGCCTCGCTGTTGTCCTCTCAGACTCTGTCCCCATTTATGGTTCTGTCCTGCTCTCCATAGGGTCGGGCCGGATTGGGGAGACAGTGCCCTGCACCCTGGGGGAGGTGCGGACCCCCCAGCCTTGGCTGTCCCCCAGCCTTGGCCAACAGGGCTTGCTCCTACCTGCCGAATACAGCCCCACCGCCTTTGGGGTTTTGTGCCTGACTCCTAAGTCTCGTAGAGACATTCTGTGAACACAGAATGAGGTCTAGGAGATCAAGTCTATCGGCCTCACTTGTACCTGGGGAAACTGAGTCCCAGGGAGGCCCCAGACCTGCCCCAGGTGCCCAGAGGTCAGGGTGGGAGTGACTTGCGCTCGCGGCCCCAACAGCCAGGCCAGCCTGGGTCTCCTCCCACCACCCGTATGTCCCTCCTGTCCTCGTTGGTGTCGCTGTGCCTTCACTGGCAGTGCCGAGGGCATGATGGACGGACTCAGCACCACCAGCGCACGTGCGGAGAGAGCCGCCTCCTCCCGGCTCCAGCCTGGGTGTCTGCCCCGCCTGGATTCGCACAACAGATAAAGTCAGCACCCGCATCATGAAGCTTTGCCGCCACCACCGCCACCATCATCATCATCATCATCATCATCATCATCATCATCATCATCATCATCGCCGATGGCTCACCGCCGGGGGCGCATGTGAGCATCGGGGATTGCTGACTGGGGTGGCGGATTCTCTCTCCCAGAGAAGAAGGAAAGAAACCCACATGCTGACCTCCCCCTCCCCCCAGGCTCTCCCCAAGAACCAGAGGCCCTGCTGGGCGTTCAACAGGCTTGACCTCTTGACCTCGTCCCCAGCTTGCAGGTGGGAAAGCCGAGGGTCCAGGGGCTCAGGTCCTCAGCGTCCCGCCTCTCAGCAGGAGAAGCCACGGGTCGAAGGCGGGATGGCTGCTCCCTGGCCTGTGACAGAATCTTCACCTTCTCTATCCAGAAAGGGCTCCCGGCTTCGGACCGTCACACCGGACTGGAAGTACCTGTGCTCCAGGCCCCAGAGTGGCCCCGGCCCGGACATGGGACGCCAGAAATGGTTCGCAGGCTGCTCCGGAGCTCGGCCTGCCTTCCTGAGTGAGCCCTCCCGCCCCCGGGCCCGGTCCCCGCCCACCACGTGGTCAGGGCTTCTGCTGGGCGGCAGGTGACGGGGCTGGGCCGGGGCCGGGGCCAGGGCCAGGGCCAGGCGGGAGGGTGTGGGCTGTGGGGTCGTGGGTTTCCTGCTAGGAAATGAATGATGTCCAGTGTTCGGGGAAGCGAGCAACTCTCCCCTGCTCGTTTTGGAGGAAAATCCCAAGCTACCGGAACATTCTGGGCAGCAGAGTGTGCTGAACTTGCTGGTTTGTGCCCTTCCGGTGTCCTGTTCCTAGAACGCTGACCAGACCCACAAAGCAGGACTAACACCGTCCGTGGCTCGCGCCTGGCGCAGCTTCCTGTACCTCCGGACCTCAAGGGGGGGGCGGGAAGTCATCGCGAAGTGCAAACGTGACCGGTTCCACTTGCTGCCTCCAGCAGGGTCCTCCACGGAACCAGAATTTACCCTGAAACAGTTCGAATGATGAGATTCTACTGGAAGGGTCTGGGCAGGATGGAGGGAACCCGTACGGGTGGAGCACCCAGTGCTTAGCAGGTGCTCAGCAAAGTTTGCTGCGTGCCAGGTGACAGCAGCAGCCGCGCCACACGGCTACCGCGCGCTCCTGAGGGCAACGCTGACGGCTCCCAGCATCCTTCCCCGCGGGCCTCACTGCAAGGCTGGGAGACCCAGCCCTGGCAAGGCAGAGCCTCTGGCCCAAGCGGCCTGGCTGGTGACCTGCGGGTGTCCTGTGTGCTGAGCCCCGTCTGGGGACTCCCAGCCCAGCCTCCACTCTTCTCCACGCCCCTGCCTGGCGCTCTGACCTCAGGATCTTCCACAGGGATGCATGAGGGCAGCCCCCTCCGTCCCAAACGCAGGAGCTCACGCAGACCCACCCCCTCCTCGGGGTGGTGGGGCACAGGCTGGCTGCCCCTTGCAGAACCGTCTCCAGCTTCACAGTCAGGACGAGGGGCCCGACCCGCCAACCTGTGTCAGGGCAACATCGACTGGCCGATGCCAAACCTTGGGGGCCGAGGGAGGGGCCCAGACCCCAGTGGGAGGCTCACTGCGGAGGGAGAGACCCCCTGCAGGGGTGCAGGTGCCATAAAGCACACCTGGATGACACCTCTGCAGGCAGAGGCAGGATCAGGTGTGGGCTCTGCTCCCTCACCCCTGCATTCAGAGTTCTGGGCAGGTGACAACCCACCTCTCACACCTGTCACCACATGGACCCTCACCAAAGGGACCCTCCTGCACGTTTCACAGATGGGGAACCTGAGGCTCAAAGGACAGGCATGTGGCAGGGCCAGGAGCCAGACCCAGGCCTGCAGAGGCTGGGCTCGTGCTGTGCTGCTTGCAGTCTGCACCTCAGCTGCCTCCCAAAGAAGAGCCACAGCGAGGCCTGGTGCCTGTCACCTGGTGCCTGTCCCCTGCACCGAGGACAAAGGTCAGGGAGACTCCCACTCCCTGCCTACCGTGGGGGCAGTCCCAGGAGGCTTCCTGGAGGAGGGGACATAGCAGATCTGTCAGGGCAGCTTCACTGCTGGGACACGCGACCCCCAAATCTCTGCTCTCAGGCGTCAGCAGCCTGCCTTCCGTGTGGCGATCGGGCTCCCCATCTGCAGGTGCCGCCAGCCTTTGGGGCTTGGAATCCTCCTCGGCAGAGACCCTCACCACTGCCCTGAATTCAGACCCACAGAAACGGCGACTAACAAACATTTCCAGCTGCTACGTTGTGGGGCAATCTGCTATGCAGTAATACGTCCTGGGACCAAAAGTTGGCACGATTGGGATACAGTCAGCCTCACTCCACCGCTTTGTTCCTAACCTGTGCTGGCAAAGTGCAACACGGCTGTGGCAGCACAGCCCAGAAGAGCCCCACGGGGCCAGGCATGCGCAGCGGTGCTGAACCAGGCCGGCAGCACTGACTTCCGGCCCCCGTGGTCCCCCGGCTGGGACGGGGTCATGGGGCCGTGGGGCCATGGGGCCGTGGGGCTGTGCTGTCTCAGCCGAGCCTGCTGCCTGGCAGGACCAAGGCTTCCTCAGACACCCAGACCAAGGGCTGCGAGGTGGAGCAGCAGGCCTGGCCCCACGAGGGCCCACGGGAAAGAGCTCCAGCCTCGCAGACAACCCTCGGTGCTCCCAACCTGGTGCTCCTGGGGCAGTGAGTGCTCCCAGCTGGGGCTCTCTGTGTCCACGATCCTGGCCTGATGCTCCTTAGCCTGACGCTCTTGGCACGGTGCTCCTCCCTGCACTGGGTCCCCTCCCTGCACTGTGGGCTCCCTGTCTAACCGCTCCCCTCCCACGAGGGCCCCTCCATGCCCAGCGCCGCCCTCACCTCTGCAGCACCGGGTCTGTAGGGAGGAGGAGGAAGTTTCCGCCTCACAGAAAACCGTGGAAAGTGCCGAGGAGAACAAGCGGGTGGCCTGCAATTAATCCTCTTGGTAAAATGTGCCTTAATGCTGCACCCGCTTCTCCGGGAGCTCACTGCACCCTCATTCAGGGCCCAATCAGCCCCGCGCAAAAGAAAAGCAAAGCTTCAGCTGGGCCCGCTGGCCCCCGGCGGCTCGTGCTCAGCCCGGCTTGGGCACAGCTGGCGCGGTCGAGCCTGTTCGCGTGGCCAGAGTGGCCGCTTTGTCTTTCCCGGGGAGAATGGGCCGCTGACAACTTTCTCCAACAGTGTGGGCGGGCGGGGGCTGCTCCCTGATCCCCGCGTGTCCCGGGACAGGGAGAGAAGTGAGGAGAAAGGCAAGGATCATGCAGACATGCCCAGGATATTCCAGGCCACCCGGACTGGTGCCAGTTGTCCAATCTGCTGCCAGGTGTTCCCCCAAACTCTCAAACAAACCCCCCTGCAATTCCAAATGGCATCGCCCCATCTCCCTCTGCCACCTGCACCAGCACAAACACCTCTGCCTGATTTGGAGTTTGAAACCATACGATGAGCATAAATTAGATGTCAGTCATTGTGTGTCCGACTTGGAGGGGCCATGAGGAGACCCTGCGCCCTTGCTGTGCCCAGATGGGGAGACGCTTGCCCTGGTGGCACCTGGCAGAAGCCAGATGCCTGGACACACAGGACAATGGGGCACAGTTTCCTGGAACATCAATTCCCTCCAACCCTTCTTTCAGGGGAAGAGTTAGATAACCTAATTGGTGAGCGGTTTAAAACACTTTACTGTAAAACAAACAGCTGTGTTGTGCAGACTAATCTGCATTTTAAAGAGAAGACACGAGATTTTAAGATGCTTCTCTGTGGTGGCAGCTGCTTTGTGCTCTCTGCTCCCAGACCCTGCTGGGGAGAGGGGCTCCCCTCTGCCACGTGTTTGTGTGTCCTGACCCCGAAGGGTGGCTCATGGAACTTCGGGAGCTGTGTCCCTGCAGTGGGTGTGGACCACGGCTGCTGCTCCCAAGGGCTCAGGGCTTTTCGGCCTCACGCGGCTGGGCTGAGGGTGTGGCATTGCCCTGAGGCCCAGGGGCCCAGGCGAGCAGGACCTTCTCCTCAGGAGCACTGGAGACAGGCACGAAGGGAGGAGGGGGGCAGGAGGCCATGGGGAGGCCCAGGGAGCCAGGAGAGGTCTGGGGCTGCCCCGATGGGGAGGGAGCCAGGCCCCACAGGCACCGAACGACCCATGGTGGCAGAGCCTCCCAGTCCAGGGCTGGTCTGAGCACAGGTGCGCACAGGTGTCACGGCGGCCCTGGCTCACTGCTCCACTCACTCGCTGCTTCCTTCCCTCAGACACGGAGGAGCCCGCTGTGCTCAGCCCCCCGCTCATGCGTCTACCCATCCAGACACCGGGGTTGGTGCTGTCAGCCCGTGTAGCCCTGGGTCACCTGTGGCCTTGCCTCTGTGCTTCTGGGCAGCCAGCATGGACCAGCTGCAACCACAGTGGGTCAGGAAGCCCCGGGGTGGCAGAGGGGCCCCAGCAAGCCCTTCTACACCCTCCTTCCCTGCTGCGGCACAGGCTGGGGCGCAATGAGCCCCAAATCTGAGACCTGGGTCAAAATGACCTCGTGAGCAATGATCATCCCTGGGGCCTGGGCTGCCCCTGGCGGCTACACCTTGGGCTGGGGTTGGAAACTCAGCCAACTGTGAGACCAGCTCTCCAGAACGGAAAAGCCATCGGGGATTGGGCTTATGGTTATTTACCCAAATCTCTCAATTGGCTTTTAATGAAGCAATTTTTGGCATCTGATTAAGCGTAATGGACTATTAAGATCACTAATTGTTGTGTTTTTAATAGAAGAAACTCACCGTGGAGCGGTTAGTGTAAATCACTTGCCGAATGCCGATTATCACGCTCCTTTGGAGAAACCAGGCAAGCCAGGTTTCCGGGCTCGTGTGCGCACGCCAGTTACTGAGGACTGTTAACTTACTGGGAGATAAACAGGGATCCTTTTCCCAACAACTGCTTCCGGCCAAGCCGACAGCCCTCGTCTCACCCTGCTCTTCCCGCCCCGCCGCCGGCAAGCTGGGCTGTCGCTCACACTGGTCTGTCGCTGTCCAGATGGCCCTGGCTACTTCTGGAGCAGCCCAGGCCGAGCCCCGGCTCCACACTTGCTCAGCCGCGTGGCCCTGAGCGCTCCCCCTGGTGTCCCCTGGGACGGGGTAACCATCGCGCCTCTTCTGCTGCCCTCGGGGTCAGGACTGAGGGAAGCGGCCTATGTGGGGCACTTAGGGCCGCCATAAGGCAAGTTGTGCTCTCGTTAGGGCTGGGGATAATGGCATCATTGTTTGCCGTTGTTACGCCGATATCTCTTGGAGACCCTGCGCGCGGTTCTTTTGGGTGTACACCCGGAAGTGGAAATGCTGGATCATACGGCACTTTTTCTATGTTTAATCTTTTGAGGAACCGCCTCGCTGTTTTCCGCAGGGGCTGCATGCACCATTTTACATTCCCGCCAGGAGGGCACAAGGGTTCTGGCGCCTCCTGGTCCTCGCCGGCACTTGCATTCCGGTTTCCTGATGGCGGCTGTCCTCGTGGTGTGAGCCAACCCCACTGTGGGTCCGCTGGGGGTTCCCGCCGGGGAGCGACGTGATCTCGCCTGTGTTCTGCAGCTCACTCGGCGCTCGGTCACCTGGAGGGTCTGGCTGGGCAGCAGAGAGAGCGAGTGGCCTTGCCTCGAATGACACAGGACATGGGGGGGGGGAGCAGGGCGTTGGCGGGAGGGCAAGTCGGAAGGGTTTGATTCGCTCGCGTTCATCCCAATTTGAAGGAGTTCCCATGGGCTCCAGGTAATTGCTCCCTTTGCCTGCCGTGTCCTGCAGCTTCTGCACCCGAGCGGCGAAGATTCATGACGTGCGTTCTCAAGGGTCGGCCTCTCCCCTGCACGAATGAAATCTCGTTGATGTTTTAACATGATTTTGCTTTGATCCTGTTTATTTCACATCTGATTATCTTTGTTCTCGCTTTTCTGGCGTACACTCTTCCACTAATTTCCTTCGTAATTTCATTTTACTTTTCTTTTTCTGTTCTTCAGTTTTACCAAGCACCATAGTTCTTTTACGTTTTTATAAATTACGTAATTTCATTTTGTGAATGTCCCACGCATTGCTGTTTTCCCAGTGGTTACACTTAAGTTGTTTTTTTAAAAAATGTACAGCTTAATGCATAGGGAATATCAACACTTTAGATTAGGCTCCTGTCATTTAGAGTCTGTTGTCCACTGATAAGTAACAAATGCCTTACATAGAGGTTTGCCACCTTAAAAGTATCCTGATTTATATATTTAACTACCGCTATCGGAAGTGAAATTACTTATCAAGAAGATGCATGTCTGTGTGGTCTTCAGCCCGCAGGTCAGTGGAGTGAGAGGTTTATTGTCTACTCCGTCCTGGTGAGTGGCTAACGGAATGATAATGACAAGGAACTTTGCCAACACTTCCAAATTTATTAAAATAATGATACTTGTTTTCAGGCCAGAAAAAAAATTTAGAAACGCCCAAATGACTGGGGGGAAAAACCCAATGTTTGACAACTATAATGACATTCCATTGATAAAAAAAATAAAAAAATGTTACTTTGGAATACAGCAATGGCTGCTAGAATGGTACCTTCCCCTACCCGAGCCACCTGGGCCAGGTGGTGGGTCCAGGAAGATCATGTGTGCCAACATTTCACCCTGAGGAAAGTCTGAGCAGAACCTGGGGGTGCGGACTGGGTCTGCATGGGACACTGTCCCTCTGTCCTTAATGAGAAATGACACATCTAACTTGCTCTTTTCTTTAAGTGTCTAGAGTTCATCAATGCCTGTATTTTCCATGATTTCACTTCCTTCCTCATTCCCTCCTCTCTCACCTTCCCCCACCCCAATTTTGAGATCATCTGAGATTTTTTTGTTCCATAGTGTTACTAATTTTTTAATAAAATTCTATATCAATAATTATTCAGATTTAACTCTGAGTTTGGTCTGGCTTCTTTACTCACTGCTGTTTGTTTTCCTTGGTTTGTTTGTTTATTCATCTTGCAAATAGTCTTTGATCTATTTTTTAAGAGAGAGCTTGTAGATAGTAAGTTTCTGGACCCTTTGCCTTTCCTCGAATAATTTTTTTCCTAACGTTTCAACCTGTTGTACTAGGTATGGGATTTTAAGTGGGAAATAATCCTTCCTCTCATCTTTATGGTTTTACTCCCTTGTCCTCTACAACAATTCTGCAGACGAGAATTCCGATGCAACTGGAGGCTGTTTCCTTTGTAGCCAGGCTGCTGTATTTAGCAAGATTCGTGCAGTATTGGCTGTGCTTACCCTACACATTTATTTGTTATACTGCTGAAATTAAAATTTAACTAGGCATGCTGGATTTTTTTCTGGTGACTCTACTTTATAGGTAACCTGTTTTTGTTGTTTTTTTTTCTCAAAGCCTCCAGAATTTATTCTTTATTTTTAATGTTCTGACATTTCATGAGACAGAGTCTGCATGCGGGAATCTTCCATTGCTCTGCGCGGCTGCCTCCGGCCCCTCCTCCCCAAAAATGTGTGTATCTGCAGTTTGGGGAACTTCTCTGTTGTTTGGTTACTTTCTCTCCTTAGTTCTCTCCGGCTTATCCCCAGCACTCTCACTAGATGTTATTTATGGATTCAAACCGCCTGTTACTACCTAACTAACCTCCATCCAGTTAACTAACCCTTCTTGTCTTTGTTTGGTCCCTGCGTCCGTCTTGAGATTGGCTTTCACAGAACCAGTCCCACACAGCGTCACGAGGAGTGAATTAATTGCAGGACACTACACACTACGCCCTCGGCACGGCGTTGCTCTGGACTCCCCCAACGGTGCTCTTGCGCAGCTAGAATGTCCACGCCCTTCTGCCCACGTGGGTGTGTCGGGCCTATGGCGAGATGCCACTTCCCGGCCACGTGTAGCTGGGTGGAGCTGTGTGACTTGTTCTGGCTAATTCACTGTGGGATGTGCCACGTGTCCCTTTGGGGCTGACGCATTTAGTTCCCAAGGTAAGACCCACCAGGGCACTCTTACGCTCATCCACAGCGAATGGCAAAGTTCCAGGTGGCGTCTGCTCTGTCAGAGGATTCCGAGTGTGGATGGTGCGGGACGGAGCACCTGCCCGACCTTCCATGGACGCGTGGCATGAGTGACAAGGACACTTTTGGTCTGTGACACTGAGATTTGGGGGATGTTTGTTACTGCAGCCTAGCGCCGCCCTCCTGACTAGCACACGGGGAGGGGTGGGAATCCCCTCTCCCTCACCGCCCTGCGTTAATGCCGCGAGGGCCCTGGGACACTGCTGCCAGCCCTGCCCAGACAAAGAGGCAGAGTCCGTCCTTTATTGACCTTTTTATTGAACCTGGGGGTTGGAAGGGGCCTGGCATCTGAGTTGGTTCTGAGCTCTGATCGGGTCGCCGAGCTGAGGCTCAGCCTGGAGCTGGTGTTGGCGGCACAGGCCTTGGGGTCCACGATGGCAGAGATCAGAAGCTTCTTCTACTGGCGACAGAGGAGCCCATGTCCTCGTACTCACTTCTGGTGACCCACATGTCCTTGAAGCTAGATATCGAGCACAGGATGGAACCGCCCACCCAAGCGCCGTAGAGGGAATACTGGCAGGTGGACACCTGGATGGGGTTGAGGAGGCAGAGGGCAAAGGAGAGTGGGGGAGGGGAGGGGAGGGAGGGGGAAGGGGGTGGGGAAAAGGGAAGAAACCGAGATCAAAATGCTACTCTAAACTGGGGTGGCAAAATGTCCACCCTGAGAGAACTTTGAGGGCAGTTGCTTCCCCTCCTGGCAAACACAATTCATTATTTCCCATTAGAGATGTCGAGCAGTCCGCACCTACTTCCTGCGGCTTTGAACTAGCAGATAGAATGAACAGGAGCAGAGAAGACTTGTACTCTTGGCATTTAAAAAAGTAATGACACATTTTACACATATATTGTATTCTGTAGAAAAATTAGAAAACAGAGCTAAGCAAAATCAGTCAATGGCCGATAATCAGATACCCTGGAGAAATTCCTTCTGCGTCATGTTGTGGAGCTTTGAAGGCTTTCTCTCACTTCTGCTTGGCTCTTCTTTTTATGCCAAAATCTATAAGTATATATTTCTTCCGGCTTCCATTCGAGGAGAGAGAGCAGCCTTTCTCACACCAAGTCAGGTCATCTCTGGGCTGGGAGGAGGCCAAAGTCTCTACACCCGTTTGTCCCTCAGGGGCGCAGAGGTTCAGGAAGGTTAAGGTCACTCGCTCAAGGTCAGACAGTTGCCGTTCTTGCCCATTGACTCACTTTTCTTAAGGTGCTGGGCATATAAGAGCAGAATGTGTGCGTCATTCTGAGACGTAGGGAGGCAGACGCATCACCCGGTGACCTGCAGGGACACAGCTCTGAACCGGGATTTGGAAAACCCAAGCTCCAGGGCCAAGTGGTTGTGCGTGGGGCAGACGAGTTCTCAGACCCCTGGCCCTGTGCCCAGCAGCTCTGTTGCACCACAGAACTGGGCTTGGCTTGGAAACTGCTTGCTGGTATTGATTAAGAGATTTGTCACTACAGTTTTAAGAAAAACAGAAAGGAAGAGTTTTAAGAAAAATAGAAAGGGGGGAAAACATGTGTAGGGTCCGTACATGAGGTAGAGAAGTAGCCAGCCGACGCCAGGCGCCCGGGAGCCTCTGGTCTAGCTTTTCTTCAAAACATGTTTTAAATAAAAACAGAAAAGAACAACAAACCTTCCGCCGGCCCCCATTTCTCAGGTTGGCAAATGGGATTTAAAGATGCTGGTCCCGTGCTGGCATGAACGGGGGTCCGGAGCCGTCTCACCCCCACCGGGATGTGACGAGAGGCCGGATGTTTCCACGGGCAACCTGGCCCCGATGTTCAAAAAGCCTCAAATTGTGCGTGAGTTTCTGGCTCTGAAAATCCACCTCTAGAAATGGATTCTAAGGTGGGGGAACTACTCTAAAGAGATAAGAGGATATAATGGCCACAATTTTTGCTCAAGAACATTCATCACAGTGTGGTTTAGGTTGTTGGGAGAAACAATTATTTGAAAAGTTGGCCCCGTTAGAACGCGCTGTTCCCTCAAGGTGGATGGGCTCATCCGCCTGAGGGAGAGAAATCTTCCCTTCTTTAGGTGAACAATTTAATGAGCTTTATGGATGATTACAGGTGAATCCACCTCCCTACCTCTTCCAGAGATGGGTCAGACAGGAGAGAAAGTAGGCAGAGAAGCTAAATCACAACAGAGTTACAGGCAACAGGTGTTACTAGCAGGCTCCGTATAAAGCAGGTTTTACTGGGGCAGCTGGGGGTGGTGGAGGGTACCTTGAGGACCAAAGGTACCCTCCACCAGCTTGGACCAATACACACCCGGCCACACGCTGGGTGGACAAAGCTGGCCCAAGAATTCCCCTTTGTGATGTGGTCGAGAAACTTACAGAAGTACGATATTCAGTTCTGGTTCGTTTTCCATACTGGGCTAAGCAGTGGCCTTCCACTCCGATTTAGCAAAAGTTCATGGCGCATAAAAGCCTTGAGAGACCTGGGGAGCCGAGGGGAGGAAAACCAGAAACAGAACGCGTGACGAGAGCCGAAGACCCGAGAGAGGGAAGACGGGAGGGGTGACAATTCTCTGGAGCAAGGATCGTTGCCGTGTGGTCACTTTCACGTGTCACCCTGGTCTGCAAATGCAGTGGACACTGTAAGGAGTGGGAGGGAAGCGTCAGGGAACACCGCCAGGCGGGTGGGGCATCTCAGCAGGGCCGGGGGGCGCACCAAGGACGTGAGCCAGAGAGTCCTCTCCGGGAGGGCCCTGCCTGCAGCCGGCCTGAAACCCCAGGTGGCTTGAGGGTGGAGGATGAAAGAATCCTCCAGAGAAGTCGGGGGCTCTGGGGGCCAAGGGAGCGAGTCCGTGCCTCCTGGTTCTGGACCCTGGGGGAAGTCGCCTCGCAGAGTGTCTCTTCCAGAGCTGGGTGGCAGAAGCAGAGGAGACAATGGCAATGAGGACAATGACAGTGGCCAAGACAGGTCTAGAGACAGGGAGAGAAGCCCTGGGCCACGTGGGCTGCACAGGGCGGCGCAGGACTGTGGCCGACAGGCCAAGGAGGCTGGGGCCTGCCCGGCCAGCAGCAGCAGATCACCACACAGAGCACCACGAGGTTGGTCAACGGAGCTTGTAGCCAGCTCAAGGGCCAGCTGGTGAGACGGGAAGGATTCAGGTCCGGCTGGACAAGGGACGCCGTGCAGCTCCTGCCCCCGGAGAGCCAGCAGTGGCAGAGGCAGGCGGAGAGCAGGCCAGAGAAGGGGAGGCACGTGGGGGACAACTCTTGGTGCGGGCCCCCCGAGGGGCAAAACACTGTTAGTCACCCAGAAGAGACTGGGGCAGCTGCTGAGCTCAGCTGGGAGTGGGGGTGGCCCCGTCCCTCCTGCCCCCAGCCAGCCACATCCAGACGGTCCCAACCTCCTGCCAGCCATGCTCCGCGTGGAACCTGAGCTGTCCTCCAGGGCCCGCCTGCATCGTGTCCCTCCACTGCCCAAACCTTCCGGGGGTCTCCACCTCACGCAGCTTCTAAGCCCTCGCTCACGCTGCCCCAGCGGCCCTTCCTTGCCCTTCCTCCAGGAAGCAAGGCCCTGGTCCCGAACAGCTGTTGCCCTGCCTGGACGCGCCTCCCAGACATCCACCCCGCTCACCCTCACCCCAAGTATGTACCCACTGCCACCTGCTGGACAAGACCCACTCTGAGCGCCCTGCACTGAGCACCCCAACCCTGCCCCCTCCCTCCCTGGCCGCGCCTCCCCCCACGGCTCACACCCCCTCCCACGTGGCCTCACCGCCACGCCGTGCTCACCTGTACGGCTTACTGCTTCCTCCCCCCGCTAGAACCAACGCCCCAAGGATTATTGATCCTTTTGTTTATTGATGCTTCCCAAGCGCCAGGCACCATGCCAAGCACATCTGAGGCATTCTAGAAATACCTGTGGAATGCACTCGGGAGCCCCCCGAGGAGGGGTTGGCAGGACCTTACCTTCACGGATAACCCAGGCGACACCAGGCCAGATAGTTCTCTCTGCATCCGGCAGCCCAGGCCGGAGCAGGAGCCAGTCCCTCCAGACAATAGCATGTTATTGAAGAGGACCTTCCAGAGGGTGGGCTTGCAGGAGCTGACACTCCGGAAGGCCATCATGTGGATGCCAAGGGTGTTTTTCCCTGTGGGGATGGACAGAGAGAGAAAGAGCTTTGGAGGCCAGAGGTGGGCTGTGCCCCGGCTCCTCCTGCCCCCTGAGGGTGCTGGGCTGGTGGGACCCCCCCAATCCCTGGTCTCAGGTGGCTCCGAGTGCAGCGGGGCAGCGGACAACGTCAGCACTGCAAGGCCCCTGGCGTGTCAACACGGTAAGTGCGTGGACTGCCAGCCCCATTGCAGGACTCGACCTCTCGAGACCAAAGAAATAAATATTAATTCTCCTCTCCCACCCCAGAGAATCCGTATTCCAATGTTACGGACAATTATTAATGTTTCATGCCTTGGTGTCAGTTATTTTATGAAAGGATTTCTGTAGAGGCAGCGTCCTCGCTCAGGTGGCCTTTGAAAAACGACCCTGATTCATTTCCTTGAGTCAATTGACCACACAGATCAACTCAAGTATAATAAGAACAGCCCTGAAAAGACGCGTGTGCCGTGTTGTTTCCCGTCCTACGCTGTGAGCTTCGGGAGGGGAGGTGGCGCCTGTCAGTGCCTCCATGTGCTCATCTCCGGGGAAAACCTGCCCGGTGACCTAACCACGGGGGGTGTTGGGGACGGGCCGGCAGGGATGTCCTCGAGAGCCGTGGATCTGGGGCTGGGTGAGCGAAGGACTTCCGTTACTTCTCCATTCATCCCCTGGATAGTTTTCGTGCACATGCCTGGTTTTTAAGGCCACGGCGTCCCCTGCACAGTCTAACGGGGAAAACGACAACCCACCCAGCTAACTCGCACAGGTGCCATGTGCTTACCAGGTCCTCATCCTGGGGACATGGCTCCTTCCCCAGGCTGAATTCCCCTTTGTCCCTTGTGAATGTGACAAAGTATTATACTTTAAGAATTTGTTTCCAGGCAATATCTGGTTTTCCATGACTTCCCAGCAGATGTCATTTTCCCAATGCATAGGGGCTCTATGGTCTGTCATTGTTCCTGTTCTGCCGGAGAGTTCAGTCAACTCAACTTTCATTTAAAAATCTCTGGGTCAGCCACATTTTTAAGCCTCCTTCCCAATCTAGGGTTGTTACTTTCCTGTTTCAATTGTCTTCATTTTTATATTTCAAATTATGTTGCATGTAGGCAGAGTACAAACAATACCTTAGGAGAGTTTGGGGAGATGAGCAGTCTGGTGTGGGACTTAATCACATTTGAAAATGATTTACTACTCATCAGTGAGTTTTCTCCTTTGTAAAAAGGGATAATACAAGATTTGGGGAAGGATGCAAGGATCTCACTTACCTGCAGTGGTCAGAAAAGCAGCAGGCATACAGTAGGTGCTTAGTAAGTAGTGGCTGATATCAAAGGAGCTTTCGAAATGAGCGCCTGCCCATTTCAAATTTGCTGCTCAAACCAGAATCCGCTCCTGGCAGCCCTTATCCCTTCTTCCTCGCAGCAGCTCCACCGCCCCGTCTGGGCTCATTTCTGTCCCCTCCCGCGGACTCACCTACGAGGTCCGTCTGGAAGAGCACCTCGGGGCAGAGGAAGCGCTCCTGCCCCAGGGTGATCTCCTGGCCGTCGGGCAGCTGGTACTTCTGTTGGTGGGAAGGCGAGTCGGTCTTCATCTTCTCCTTGTCGAAGTCCAAGGCCACGTAGCAGCAGTTCTCCTTCATGTCCCGGACCCACTCCCGGTCACCTGTAGAGCACAGGAGAAGTGACAAGTGGGACACGGTAGGAAAGAGCTGAGTTCTCGGCCGGGACGGGATGGCACCGTGGCAGCTGCTGTTTCTATTTCGTCCCATTGTCCAGTTTCTCTTGATCTGGGCCGGGCGTGGAGGCCCCAGTTTGCAGGAGAAAACAGTAGGATGGGGATGTCCTGAACTAAGACGAGAGGGCTCGGACGGTTCAGCGTTTGTAAACTGAGATGCTACTGGACGTGGCGTGTGTCTCAGGGGCTGGACAGTCAGACTCAACTCTCTCACCCACTGACCGCTCACAGCGGCCCGCTGCTCTAGGAAATTGCCCGCAGCACCTCACCTAGAAATCTCTGGAAGGTTTTGCCCCTCCCCGTTCTGGGTGGCTGACAACAGGTTTTAAACCTAGCTGTGTCTTTCGGTGTTATGGTTTTGTCGGCCACTGTTTCTGAGCATGGACCACAGGGAACTCCCGGCACTGCTCACCTGAAATCCACCTGCTCTCCAGCCCACTGATGTCTGGCTTCTACCTTCGCTCGCTCCGCTTCACCTGCGCTCGCCTGGGGCTGCTCTGTCCCCCAAGTTTCAAGACCCTGGGGACACTCTTTAGTCCTTTCCTGACCCCTTTCCCTCCACCAATGGAGGCTGTTAATCACTCCCTTCCCTCTCCCTGGCTCTGGGATGCTACATTCCCTGAAAGTTTTCCTTTTTTCACGTAGCTGGGACTTTGGTGAGACAAATATGGGTTCAAATCCCATCTCTGCCATTTACCAAATTCCTGGCTTTAGGCAACTACATTATCCTCTTACACTTCCCCTTCCTCCTCTACAATAATGAGATTAATTCTCACTCACGGGCCTGTTGTAAGAATGAGAGAAGGTAAGGCACATAAAGATCTCGCTGAGTGTGAGGTGTCCATAATGTGCTTTGACCTTGTCCCGGTCAACCCTCACCTTTCCTCTAATACCTGTTATTCTTTAGGGTCCCCATTTTGCTTGTTTTTGACACAGACCTCTTGCCTGGGAAGACCAAACAGCCAACACAGAATCCTGGGCTTGTTGGGAGTGGGAGCCCCGCAGGTTACACAGGCTGGGGTCTAGTCCAGGAACTGGGTGAGAAGTGGGACAGGCATCGCCTCATCTGGTGCCCTTGAGTTCACATCCCAGCTGCTAAACCTACTGCTTCTGGGATGTCGGCCAGATGTCCTCACCTTTCTAAGCCGCTTCTTGCGATGGAAATGACTGTTTCTTCTATTAGGATTATATCAAGAAGAAATGATAGAATATATGGGAAATGTTTACTTGGCCCAATACCTCGAATAGGGTAAGTTCTCTATAAAGCTTAGCTCTTCATCGTCATCACCATCATCATCATCATCATCATCATCGCCATCATTACCATCACCACCATCATCATCACTATCATCACCACCATCATCATCACCATCATCACCATCACCACCATCATCATCACTATCATCACCACCATCATCATCACCATCATCACCATCACCACCATCACTACCACCATCACCATCACCACCATCACCATCATCACCATCATCACCACCACCACCATCACCACTATTATCATCACTATCATCACCACCATCATCATCACTGTCATCACCATCACCACCATCACCACCATCATCATCACTATCATCACCACCATCACCATCATCACCATCATCACCATCACCACCATCACTACCACCATCACCATCACCACCATCACCACCATCACCATCATCACCACCATCACCACCATCACCACCATCACCACCATTATCATCACTATCATCACCACCATCATCATCACTATCATCACCATCATTACCATCACTACCATCACCACCATCACCACTATCACCATCATCACCATCACCACCATCACTATCATCACCATCACCATCATCACCATCACCATCATCACCATCATCATTATAGTCATCACCATCACCACCATCACTATCATCACCATCACCATCATCACCATCACCATCATCACCATCATCATTATAGTCATCACCATCACCACCATCACTATCATCACCATCACCATCACCATCATCACCATCACCACCATCATCATTATAGTCATCACCATCACCACCACCATCAACATCATCATCATTGCCCTTGTCAACAGCCCATGAAATGTCCCTCTATATAGATAGGGTTGCTTTTAGAACTTGGATAAAAGTCAAGTAGCCTCAGCTTTCCACACTGACGGCTGTAAGTTGAACAAGCAAAGAAGGATATTGTGCCCCAGGGATTAGTGTACCTGGGCAAGAATGGCAATTGCCTACCTGTGCCCACCAAAAGGTGCCCATTGTCCGCCAAGAGTTTGCAGAGGTATAAGGTTAGGTCTTGGCCGGCCACATCCACCTGGAAGATCGACTGGTGCAAAGGACAGCCATCAACGATGGGCACGGAGTACGTAACTCCTTCTCCAGATTCGATAGTTGTTCCTAGATAAGAGAACACGCTGGCATCACAGCGCAGGGTGAATGGCATCCCTTACAAAGCACTGGGTCTGCAAGAAGAGCAGGTGGAGGGGGCAATACTTGGAGGAGAAGGCGGAGGGTCTCAGGAGTGAGTTTCCTCCTCCGAGGGGAGTGTGCTAGGCTAGAAGAAAGGGCCGACTCTTTTGGAGAGGAGCCTGCAGGCTTTCTTATTAAACCAGGACATGCAGGAATTAGCAGTAGTTGCCAGAGAAGTAAAAGAAGAAGAATCTCACGATCTTAACACTTTTTCCCTAAAGAACTCTGTGCGTGGATGTGGACACTGGGGTTCCCGGGCAGGCACCGAGTGTCTGGAGAGTGTGCGTGCAGTGGAGCAGGTGCGCGTTCTAGCTGGCAAGCCGAACTAGCTCTCTTCGCGCCAGTCCCAAGGATGCAGCGTGATGGGAATGCAGGGCCGCACTTTGTGTGACACAGGAGCCTCTGGAGCCGTCCGGACTGAGCAGGAGTCCGGGTGGTTGGCGCCCTTCACCTGTTGACGTCTAACAAGCCAGAACCGTGAGTCTAAACGAGGGCCCCCTGTGCCCCAGGAGGACTCCGCTTCCGGCTGAGCTGCACAATGGGGAGCGTCCCCTCCCACCTGAAACAAGTGAAAGAGAGGACGACGTCTACCTTCAAGATAAGGGACATGAGGCAACAACGCTTAGCCATCCCTGAGAGATGGGACGCTACGAGAAAAGGAAACGGTAGGCCATGACCGCTCACCAACGCAGACACGAAACTCCAAACAGAATTTTAGCAAAGTGGATCCGACGACATACGAAAAGGATAATACATGATGAACAAGTGGGTTTTGCTCCAGAATGCAAGGTTGCTGTACCACTCTATGTAATTCACCATATTAAAGAAGTAAAAGACAATCCATGTGATCGTATCAACAGATGCGGAAAATGTATTTGACAAAATCCAACATTCCTGATTAAAAAAAAAAAAACCATTCTCAGCAAACTAAGAATACAAGATAACCTCTTCAAATTGATAAGGGGCATCTGTGAAAAACCTACAGCAACCGTAGCACCTAATGCTAATGCTGAAGACCGAATGATCTCCCTCTAAGATCAGGAACAAGACAAAAATGTCTGTGCTCACCTCCTCTTCTCACTGCCATGCTAAGGAGGGGTCCAGCCAGTGCAACCGGGCAAGGAAAAACAATGAAAAGCACCCCATTTGGAAATAATGAAGAAAAATTTTCTTTATTTATAAAAAATACAATTGCCTAAGTAGTAAACGGCATGAAATCTACAAAAATTCTACTAGCACTGATAAATGAGTTTAGTTGGAGTGCTATCAATATACAAAAAATCAATTATATTTCTATGATAGCAATGAACAATCAGAAATTGAAATAAAAATACTACTTACAATAGCATCAAAATGTAGGAAACACTTAGAGAGAAATCTGACAAAAAGAGAGATGCTAGACCAGTGCACTACAAACTATAAAACATTACCAAGGAAAATAAAGGAAGACCTAACAGATATACCATATTCATTGGATCAAGACTAAGTATTTTCAAGATGTCAGTTCTCACCAAATTGATCTATACATTCAAAACAATTTCAATCAAAACCTAAAGAAGTTTTTTTTTTTTTAAAGGAATTGACAGACTGATTTTACCATTCATATGGAAATGCAAAGGACCTAGAATGGCCAAAACATTTTCAGAAACAGGAGACTGAAGTGGTGGTAGCATTAACATTATATTACTTCAAGACTTTTTATAAAGCTTCAATAATTAAGACAATGTGACATCAACCTATAGACAAATAGATTAGATGGATTAGGCAAATAGATCAGACAAATAGATTAACGCAACAGGATAGTGAGCACAGAAATACATACACCTACTCAAATGGACAACTGATTTTCAAAAATGTGCAAAGGCAATTCAATGAAGCACAGGTAGTCTCTTCAATAAATAGTGTGGGAACAATAGGATATTTTCCCCTTGCCCCCTCCCACACACATACTTCATTTATACTTTATTGCATACACAAAAATTTATTCAAAATGGACCATAGAACTGAATATAAAATTAAAATCTATAAAACTCCTAGAAGAAAATATAGCACAAAGCCTTTTGGGTCGGCATATATTTCTTAAATGTGATGCCAAAAGCATGATTCACACACACAAAAACCAAATTGGTAAATGGGACTTCACGGGAATTACAAGCTTCGGCTCCACAAAACACACTGTGAGGGGAGTGAAAACGGAGGCCACAGACAGGGAGCAAATGTCTGCGAAACATACACCTGATGAAACACTTGTGCCCAGGACATAAAAAGCATCCTCAGAACACAAAGATGAACAACTCCTTAAAAAATTGGGCAAAACATTTGAACAAGTACTTCACTGTAGCAGGTCTAAGAATGGCAAACACACACATGAAAAATGTTCAGCATCACTGGTTCTTAGGGGAGTGCGAACCCAAATCACAATGAGGTACAACGTGCACCTGTTAGAATGGCTAAAATTAAAAGACCGACCACGCCAAGTGTTGGCAAATATGTGGAGGAACCAGACCCTCCCACGTGGCTGGTGGGCATGCAAAATGGTGTAACCACTTCGGCAGCTAGTTTGCCAGATTTTTTAAAAGTTAAATGTACACTGATCATTATGACCCCGTCATTTCTAGGTATTTACCCCCCCCAAAATAAAGTCATCTATCTATATGAAGACTTGTACTGTACACGAATTTTCCCAGTCGGTTGTTTATAATAGACCCCATGTGGGTGAATAAGCAAAACAGGATGCATTCGCATAGTGGAATACTACTCAGCAATAAAAAATGAACTATGGATTCAAACAGTAACACGGATGAATCTCCACGTAACTATGCCGAGTGAAAAAGAGTACACGGAAAGAGTACATACTTTATGATTCTACTTATGCAGAATTCTAGCAAATGCACACTCATCTGTAGGGACAGAGCAGTGGCTATCTGGGGACAGGCTGGTGGGGCAGAGGGTGGGGAACTTTTAGGGGTGGTGGTTATGTTCATTATCTTGGTTGTGGTGAAGGTTTCATGAGCGTATCTGTGTGCAAAACTATCAGGTTGTGCACCCTAAACACATGCAGTTTAGTGTATGTCAATTACACCTCGATAAAGCTGTTAAGAAAAAAATGAGGCCGGGCGCGGTGGCTCACGCCTGTAATCCTAGCACTCTGGGAGGCCAAGGCGGGCGGATAGCTCGAGGTCAGGAGTTCGAAACCAGCCTGAGCAAGAGCGAGACCCTGTCTCTACTATAAATAGAAAGAAATTAATTGGCCAACTAATATACATAGAAAAAAATTAGCCGGGCATGGTGGCGCATGCCTGTAGTCCCAGCTACCTGGGAGGCTGAGGCAGGAGGATGGCTTGAGCCCAGGAGTTTGAGGTTGCTGTGAGCCACGGCACTCACTCTAGCCTGGGCAACAAAGGGAGACTCTGTCTCAAAAAAAAAAAAAAAAAAAAGGAAAAGAAAAAAATGAGTTTGACAAATCTTTAACGTCTGAGAGTGAGCTGTTTAACCCAGAGGAGTAAAAAGGGAAGCAGGTGAGGAAGGAGCTGGATCGTGTGGGTTCTGTGGTCCTTTCTCTCCTGTTATGACCCCTCGGTGGGGACAGGGAGTGGGCTCCTACCATAGAGGGGTGTCACCAGGCAGCGGGAGGGGCGGGGCGGGTGGGCTGGAAAGAGCAGGGCTGCGTGGGGCCACTCACCGGAGGTCTGGCCGGAGGCGTACAAAGAAAGGACTGCTTGGTTGGCTATGTACAGGGCGGGTATGTTGAAGGTCTCGAACAGGATCTACGGAGAAACATCAGCGATCCCTGCTGGCCAGGCCGGCAGACAGAGGAGGGGTGGGATGCTCCTTAATCCTCCAGGCAACCAGAGGCCCACCCGCCCCAGAGAGATCCAGACCCCGGGGCTCAGAAGCATGGCCCTCCTCGTGCCAGCTCTGCCCTAACCGGCTCCGGGACGCTCTCAGTTTCTCGGTCTCTAAAATGGGCTCGCACCCTTCCCAGCTACCTCCTGGGACTGCGGGGACACTTGGATTAGCTTAGGGCATGACACGGCCTCGCGGACGTTTTGTTCTCCTCGCTGCATGCGCGTTCCTTTCTGCCCTCGTGGTGGCAAGGAGACTCAACAGAAGTCCGACGTTTTGACTCGGGATGACGTCCTTGTTCCAAAATAACAGACACAACAATAACAGACATAACTTGGTCGTGTGTTAGCTGCATGCCAGAGACCTCCTTTGCTCAAGAAATATCTACTGGGCCAGGTGCGGTGGCTCACGCCTGTGATCCCAGCACTTTGGGAGGCTGACGTGGGAGGATCACTTGAGACCAGGAGTTCAAGACAAGCCCGGGCAACATAGTGAGACCCCATCTCTACAAAAAAATTTTGAAAATTAGCTCCGTGTAGTGGCTCGTGCCTGTAGTCCCAGCTACTCAGGAGGCTGAGGCAGGAGGATCGCTTGAGCCCAGGAGTTCAAGGCCTCAGTGAGCTATGATTGCACCACTGTACTCCAGCCTGGGCAACAGAGCAAGAAAATAAATTAAAAAATATTAAATGAACAAATAGATAAAAAGAAAAAAGAAGAAGAAGAAGAAGAAGTATCTACTGGATGCCAACTGTATACCAGGGCAGAGCAGTGAACAAGTGAGACACAACCTGGCTTTCCTGTCCATGGTGGACCCTCCTGGGGTTGTGCTGTTTTGTCCACACAGGAGACCAGGGGACAGGAATGCGAGCAGGTGGCAGAGCTGGGGTGAGAACACGGGCTGGCAGCCTCCAGGCATGCAGTGAGTCCCTACAGCTGGCCAGGGAAGTGAGTGACCAGCCTGCAAGATGGGGGGGCTGCGTTCTGCAGGACTTGCAGGTTCTTTTGACGGTGGACCGAACACGCTGTCACCGGGACAGGTAAAGGGCAGGCCTGTTGTGTGCAGCTCTGGACAAGGAGGCTGTGGGCAGCGCCGCTCAGGGGTTTGCTCCGGGAACTGAGTTGGGCAGCTCGGGTGTGGCCAGCAGGGGTGGGTCGGGTTGGTTTGGGGGGCTCCCTGTGGACTGTCTCGCCTGAATCATTTTATGGGCTCCTGGGCACAGAGGCTGTGCCCTTGGTTGTCCGGTACCTGGCCCCAGGACGATTAGGGCAGGCGCACGGTGGAGTGTGGGCTTAACCAGCTGCCCAGGAAGAGGACTGACCGGCCCCAACCAGGGCCTGAGAACTGGGCCACGACAGCGTTCTTACAAAACAACATTACACATGGCTGGTTACACCACTGCGCACGCTGCTCATAACACGCATTGCTAGCCTGTTTCCAGGGGGTGGCATTCAGGTGGGCTTGGGTCTTTACCCGGAGAAATGGAGACGCAGGTCCATACTAAGACTAGCTCACGCTTATTCATGGTAGCTGCGCTTGCAAGATCCCCGTGCTGGGAACCCCACGGCGTGTGTGCACAGGTGGACGGACGCGCAGGTGAGGCGTGGGAGGCTCCAGGGGCACAAAGCACTGCCAGACAGCGTGGGCGGGCAGCCCACGTCGCAGCACCTCTGAGTCTGCGCCTCTCTCCGTGCCCCTGGAATTTGGGTCCCAGTGGAGGAGGGGGCATGACCTCTAGGTGGGAGGGCAGGTTTTGTGATTGAACCGGAGGTCCCTCCCCTCAAAAAACACAAAGACAAGAACCAACCTCGGTTTCACTAGCCTACTACGGGCAGGGCTGGAAGGTCACAGGGCTCAGAGGGGTCTTCAGGGTTCCTGAGGTCCAACTCCCATTTTAAAGATGAGAACACTGAGGCCAGGGAACTGTAAGTGACTGCATTTGCTGGATGCTCTGTGTGCCCTAAGCATTCCTGCTACTACCGGGATTAACACACTTTGTCCTCTCCACAACCACCACGGAGGTACTGTTGTTACCCTTCTCAGGGTAACTGAGGAAACTGAGGCACAGCAAGGAAAGGTCATCTGTCCAAGTCACACGTGCTGGCAGAGCTGGGGGTTCCAGGGTCCTAATGCCAGGCCAGGCCCTTCCCTGTACTCTGGGCCGCTCCCAGCAGTGGCGTCTCCTGGAGCACGGCCCCCCAACCCTGCTGTGATGCAGACTGACTACAGGGAGGAAACCGGCCCTGCACCCCTCAGTCCGCTCGAGGTCCTGGGGGAGCCCTGGTGGTTGGCCAGGGAAGGGAGGCCTGCTGGGAGGGCATGCAGGATGGGGAGGTCAAGGCAGGGCCACAGGTGCGAGAATGCCCCTGTTCCTGCTGCGAGGTGGCCTTCCTTCTGCACGGCGCCGGTAGCCGGCTGTCCCCTTTGCCTGCAGAAGCCCCTCCTTCCTCAAGGCTGTCTGCCTTGGGATCCAGGTGCACAGGCCGCCGCAGGTGGGATCTTGCACCTGGCTGTGGGGGACGGGGCTGGGGTTTCTGGGCCATGGCGCGGGCCTCTCCTGGGAGCAGGTGGTGCCCTGAGCCCTGGGCCCGCCCCCGGGGTCACTGCTCACTGCAGGACACACTGCTGAGCCCCAGGGGCTCTGGGCCAGGTGGCCGAACCTTGCTGCCTACTTAATTAGCTCATCGGCGTCCTCATTAGGAACAGCCTAATGATGTAATGGGAACGTGGGTGGCCAGCGGCGGCTCCCGAAGCACACACCCCCCACTCCGGGCCGCCACTCCAGCCCCGAGGAGGACCCCGCAAGCTCCTTTCTCCACCTGTCTGGATGGGCTCTGCCATCCGGTTCGATCCAGGGCAGCCCAGTCACACACGCCCCACCTCCCTCCTGGCGGGCGGGCCCAGGGCCAGCCTCAGAGAAGAGACTCGGGAGTTTTAAATCAGAATCAGACCCCCATGGAGGATGGCGGCTGAGAGCAGAGCCACAGAGCCAGACCACGGGGGGCTAGGCGAGTCTACCGGGGGCTCGCCCTGTGACCTCAGCCAAACCACGTAAGCTCCAACCCCTGCCCTGCACAGAGGGGCCAATAGTCACCCTGCCCGAGGGAGCCGGGTCGTGGGCCTAAGTGGGATCATTCGCATCAATGCCCGGCCAGTGCCCGGCCCCCGGCGAGCCCCCAGCAGCAGCACGGTCATCCTTGGCGTTGCCTCTCATCTTCATCTTCGCCTTGCTGAGCAGAGAGAAGGTCGGCCCGAGGCAGCTCCAACACCGACACTCGGGTAGACCAGAAGCCGACCCCCCATCCCCGGCCCCACCTCCCCGTACCTGCGTCATCTTCTCTTTGTTGGACGTTGTGTTTAGCGGCGGCTCCGTCACCAGCACAGGGTGCTGCTCCGGGGCGACACGCAGCACCTCGTAGAAGGAGTGATGCCAGATCTGGGGGGAGACAGGGACGCAGGTGAGCATCCCCGGGGACCAGGGCCTTCTACAAAGGGCAGGGTTTTATCTTATTTATTTACGTTATGCCACTTATTTGACAAGGCAATATTATGAACAGCATTTGCAGCCCGAGTCACAGCTAGGGAAGCCCTGACCTGAGGAGGCCGCTGGGGAGGCAGAGTGTGACTTTGGGCAAGACAGGTGACCTCCGATTGTGCTCCAGCCTGGAGCTGGGAAGTGGGGCCGGTGGAGACGGGCCCAGTGGTTTTCAGAGTCCCTCGTGGTCTGATGGAGGGACTGACATGACCCCCAGACGGGGGGGGGAGGGGGGCGGGACCCCGGCAGGAGTGGGGGCAGGGTGTGTCCTAATCCAGTGTGACCGGCGTCCTCGTCAAGCGGGGAGTGTGCACAGAGGTGCCGTCCGAAGACGGAGGCTGCTGTGTGCGCTGCCAGCCTGCGGTCCCTGTCACTGCAGCCCCGGACGAGGCCATGGTAACTCACATGGGCACCCTCCAGGCAGCGCACGGCCTGCCCGCGTGCACACAGGCCTTGTCAGAGCCTTGCGTTAGTGACAGAGGCCCAAGTGTGTCACTGCTGACTACTTGGGACTGAGGACTCCTTAACCGTCACCCCCTGACCCCCAGGACAGGGCCTGTGGGAGGGACGATCACACCCGCCTCGTAGGAGCGGGTCCCTCCCGCAGACGCCGGGCCCACCTTTTCCAGGTGGTCCCAGTTGGTGACGGTGGCCCCAGACATGGGGTATAGCAGGTTGACCTTCTCTCGTGTCTTCTGGACCTCGTCCCCGATGAAGCAGTCCTCCTTCTCCACACCCACCAGCACCTTCTGGAAAACACAGGCCGGGACAGGTCCGCTCTTAGGAGCAGCAGGGAGGGGGGGTCCGGACCCGCCTACACGTGGCTTCGTCCGTGGGCGCACAGTGAGTGTGGCTGGCGGGCTGCGGTGGCCGCGGTGGCCGTGGGGAGGCTCCCGTCACCGCGTGGGCACCCACGACCGCCTGGAACCCTGTGGGCCATTTCACAGTTGGCCGTAAGAGGCGTCAGCACGTCACCTGAGGCCTCACTGCTAGGACACCCCTCTCGCCCACTGCGCGGACGGGGAAACTGAGGGGCGGGAGAGGCTGTGGAGGAAGGAGAGGTGTGGAGAGAGGCGCCGCCCTCCACATCTGCTGGGGAGGAGTGACAGGGAAAGGGTCTGCAGTGCGGTCGGGTGCCGCTAGCTTCTAGGAAGATACACCCGGCTGCCTCCATGGCAGATTAATCTGTTCATTCCAGTTGGCTCGGTGTCACTCGGGGCCCCCGGGACACAGGCGCCAGCCAGGACGAAGGCGCGAGGGTGTTGTTAGGGAAGGGCCGGACGCGGCCAGCAGAGCTGCCAGGCTGCCGTCCAATCTCGAGCCTGGGTGCAGGAGCGAGGGGCGGGTGGGGCTGTCCCCGGGTGGGGCTGTCCCCGGCCACCGCGCGGTCTAGGGAGGCACTCGCAGGGTGCCAGGTGCAGGGACAAGCTGTGCGGCCAGACCAGGGCCGGCTCTGGAGGTGGCCCCGGCACCCCGCGACCTTCCCTGCCTTAGCAGAGTGTCTTTTTCGGCAGAAGAGAATTGGAGTTGGGGCGAGAAGCACAAGCTGTTGGAGCTCGGGCGGTTGCCGGCCCTCCCTGCGCCTGCGCCCCCTTCTCTGTCAAACGGGACGGTGGCCTCGTCCCTGGCCGCGGCGCTGTTGGGGATCACGTGAAATGAGCCGACTGACGGGGACACATTCCGTAAACTCGAGGACACAGCGACGTGAAGGACTGTCGCTGCTGCCGCCGCCCCTGGCGTTTCTCGGCCACCCAAATCTGAATGTGAGCGGCTGGGGGACAAAGGACAATTGCGGGGCTGTGGAGGGAGCAAAGCCGTCCTGGTTTGAAGTCGCTGCCTGAAACAGTGAGGCAGATGGTTCTTGGCGTGGTGTCCCGTCGCCGGGGGCCGGCGGGTCAGAGTGGCTGTGCTCCGTGAGAAGGGGCCGAGGGACTCAGGGTCTCTCGGCCATCCTGGCTGCTGGACTGAAGCCCTGGACGGGGGGTGGGAGGGGCCCCGAGGGACAGCCTGGGTCCCCATGCCTGGGGCTCAGGGACTTGGGAAGTGAAGGGCGCTGCACGGAGCACTTGGGCGGGGGCCGTGGAGCTTAGGTCTGGAAGGAAACGGGACCTCTCTCAGACACAGGAACTTACTGCCAGCCTCCCAGGGCCCAGTCCCTAAGCCCACGGGGCTGGCAGGCGAGTGTCTCATGGAAAAACCAAACCCAACCGACAGCCCCAATCTGTGTGGTTCAGCTAGTCGGTCTGCTGTTCTTATACTTCATCTTGGTCACTCATTTTATTCTGGTGAGGAATTTGATTTTTCTTGTGTTTCACCGTGTAGGTGACCTGCTCTGCTTCCTGTGGGCCACTCTGGGTACAGTTAACGTGTGTCTTTTCTTTCCCCCTGGGGCTATAGAATGTTTTCGTAGCACGACCCATATTAAGTTTTGACATCGCAACCAATGCCCGTAGCCATCAGGAAAAGAGATGCCACATTTCGACAGAGGGATTGAATGCAGGGAGTTGATCGCAGGGCTGGGAGTTTGAAAGGGCGTGCAAGGCGCAAGGCGGGCTGAGGCACTCCAGAGAGTAGAACCGCAGGCAGCAGCCCCCTGCTGGGGTGGGGACCCATGGGTGGGGGGCGGACTGTAGACCAAGGGGCTCCGAGGGGCCCCAGAGCCGGTGGAGGGCCTGCTGGTGCACTCGGGTCTCTAACAGAAAGAGTTTGCAGAGTGACCCAGAAGCCACCCGAGGCGGGACTCAGGGGCCTGTGGGACGGAGCTGGAGTCTGCGTGGGAGGGGCAGGAGGCGGGTGCAGGGGTCCACCCCCACACCGGGACGAGCAAACCGCAGCCCACGGGCCAGGTCCGCACCTTCGTGCACAGCCCAGGATCTAAGAATGCTTTTTACATTTTTTAATTGGTTGAGAAAAAAAGGTCAAAAGAAGAATCCAATTTTATAATACTTGAAAGAGTTCAAATTTCATTTGTCCTCCAAATGAAGTTCGATTAGAACACAGCCACATTGATTTGTCCATGTACCGTGGTGGTTAAGTTTGTGTGCCAACTTGGCTGGGCCCTGGCACGGACTTCTTTGGCCAAACATCAGCCTAGATGTTTCTGTGAAGATATTTTTCTTTTTCAGCTGTGATTAACATTTAAATAGGCTGACTTTGAGCAGAGCAGATGCCCTACATAATGTGGTGGGCCTCGCCCAATCAGTTGAAGGCCTTTAAGAGACAAGACTGCGGTTCCCCCGGGGAGGGAGGAATCCGGCATCAGCTCTTCCCTGTGGCTCCCGCCTGCCTGCTGGGCAGAGTTTGGACTTGCAGCCTCCACAGTCACGTGAGCCAAGCTCTTACAATAAACCTCCCCCTCCACGGACACACACATCACACGGGCTCTGTGTCTCTGGACAGCCCCGACAGACACACGCAGTGTCTCTGGCTGCTTTCGTGGGACAGCAGCAGGGTCGGTAGCTGCAGCAGAGACCGTGTGGCCTGCAGAACTGATGGCCGGTGCACTCGGGTCTCTAACAGAAAGAGTTTGCAGAGCGACCCAGAAGCCACCCGAGGCGGGACTCAGGGACCGAAGTTGTGAGCGCTGGCTTCCCTAGCTGCCCCCTCTGCAGGTGTCCCGCCTCCTCTGGGCCTCAGCCTCCTTCCTCACCTGCAAAGTGGCGTGGGCCCCAGAGCCGCAGTGACAGGCGCAGATCCACCATTGGCGTGAACTGGATGCGTCAAAATGACCCGGAAAGCTCGCTCCACTCCAGCTTGCTGCTCCCCCCCCCCCCCCCCCCCCCGCCTCCGTGCCAGAGACCACTGCTTGGCGGGCCCAGGGCGGGGCCGGGAGCAAGTTCCACAGTGCTCCGTGCTCCGTGCCTTACAGCCCGAGTCTTGGTCTCTGTGCCCAGTGGTAGCACTGAGCTCCTTCCTGAGAATGGCCTGGCCCCTCTGCTGGCCCAGGCCCGTGCGGGCTGGACTGCGAGAGAGGGGAGAGCGTCACCCTCAGCAAAGGCCCCTCCACGCGCCCTCCCTAAGCGAACTCGTGCTCCGGGCAGACACAGGCCCTGGGGGCAGGGGGGAGCTGAGACGGAGGCCCTCGTGTGACTGCAGTGGCTGGGCGGTGGCCGCCCAAAGGCTGTGCCCGCCTGGACTCTATTTGGATAATCGGTCTTGGAACGCGTGATCAAGTTAGGACTCTTTAGATGAGAGCATCTTGGCTTACCCAGGTGGGCCTAAATTCAAGGCAGGTGTCCTTATAAGGGGGAGATTAGAGAGAGAAGGAAAAGAGAGGGTCACGTGAAGACGGAGGCCGCCAAGGAAGGACTGAGGTCCCGGGAGCTGGAAGAGGCAGGAAGGATCCTTCGGAGGGAGCGGGGACCTGCTGACACCTGCACTTCTAGTCTCCAGCACCGTGAGGGGATGCATTTCTGTTGTTATAGGCCACCTGGTTTGTCTTCCTACGGCAGCCACAGGAAATTAACGTATCCATCACTGTCATCATTTTCATCACCGTTAAACACTCCGTTTGGGCCGGAAACTGTTCTAAACATACAGTTGCCATCTCATTTAACCTTCCAGCCAGACCTAGGAGATGCATACTTTGGTTAGTCCCATCATGCAAAGGAAGACACCTTTGCCATGAGGGCACGCTTGCCCAGAGCCACGCGCGTCTAAGTGGCAGCGCTGATATTGGAACCTGCGTCTCCCTGGCCCAATAGCCCCAGCTCTTGACCACCGAGCCCTGGGATCTCCAAGCAACGTGCTGGCCAGCCAGTCTGGGCGCAGGCACCCGCTAGGGCCGTCCCAGCTGCAGTCCCTGCCACTCGGACAGCGAGGAAGAAATGGGCTGGCTTCCAAAGATCCTTGTGCAGTTTATCCACTTAGGGAGACAGGGATTGTCACCTTCTGTCACAGGCCTGGGTGTCAGGCCTCAGGTACGGATGGCAGTTTAACCTGGGTCATTAGAAACGTGCCGGTAATTTGCTCCGAGTTCTTCAAAGCCCAGGAGTGATGACCGCGGGATCCGGTGACGTGGAGATCCCCCAATGTCACCACGCTGCTCCCTGTCACAGATGAATGTGACTTCCCAGGAGGGGTTCCATGATCTGTAGCGTGGGCTGTGAGCTCTGCCCCCTCGGCAGATTGGGGGAGTTACCGCTTGGAGCTGGTGCTCCTATTCCGGGGGAAGGGGGCCACAGCACCTCCCTGGAGGGCTAACTTGTCCCGCTACGATTACTCTGCGAGGGTGTTGCCAGGGGCTGGGGAAGGGGGTGGGGAGCTAGCGTCTGATAGAGGCAGAGCTTCGGTTTGGGAAGATGGAATGTTCTGGATGGTGCTGACGGTTACACAACAACATGAATATACTTAACGCCACTGAACTGTGCACCCAACAGTGGTTAAGATGGTCAACTTTATGTTATGTGCATTTTGCCACAATAAAAACAATC
This sequence comes from Microcebus murinus, assembly GCF_040939455.1. Classification (NCBI taxonomy): domain Eukaryota; kingdom Metazoa; phylum Chordata; class Mammalia; order Primates; family Cheirogaleidae; genus Microcebus; species Microcebus murinus. The sequence goes on from NC_134107.1 coordinate 10,810,281, forward strand.
TGGATTTCTAAATTCTCTTGAAAAATAGGAAGATCCGGCCACACTGGGTCCACTCGCCCGCATGCCAGAGCCTGCCCTCTTGGGCCAGGCAGGTGCCCCAGTCCCCGCCCGCCCTGTTGTCTTCGAGTCACAGAGGCAGAGTGTCAGTCGCCACTTAGTTCTAATGGGTTCTGTTATCTGAAAGGCGGGCTTCTACCTCTCTGTGTCCACGCCTCTCCAAAAAGTGGGAGGAGCAAAGGTCATCGATGGGCAGTGTGATTTATTATTGACAGCTGGTCCACTTACGGACTTGTGTAGCGGCCTGCTCCAGCTGAGTCAGTGGTCTGTGCGTCTCAGAGGGGCACACCCGAGAGTGGCTAGAAACGCAGAGTCCTTGGCCCACCCCTCCTCGCACCCAGACCCCCTGGGCGGGCCTGGCCACCTGTGTGTCGCCAAGCCAGACGCCCCCTGACCCCGATGCACGCTCACACCGGCCACCCGCTCCCATGGCCAGCCCTGTGACCCGCCCAGTGGTGGGGGAGGGGCTGAGCAGCACCCAAGGATCCCCCCCCAGGTCACTCACATCATGCCGAAGTAGCCCGATGACAGTTGGGAACACGCCCGCCGGGCCGTCCATTCCTGCAAACCCCACCTTGCTGAAGCCTGAGCCGTAGTCACAGATGAGGGGCACACTGTCCATCCCGCAGCAGGCTGTGGGGAGACCACACGGTTACCCGAGCCGCCGGCAGGGCGCTGGCCCCCAGGGCGAGCATGGTGCCAGGCACCAAGCTCAGGGCTCCCAGGGCGGCGTGGGTGGCTTCCCCACAGCCTGAGCTGGCAGAGCGAGGGGGAGCCACGCTCTGGATTCTGCGGGCAGGTCACGGGCAGGTCGCTGGAAGAGGTTCTTTCCAACGACCACCGTTTGCACTCGGCGGCCTTGGAGAGGGGGCCATGGGGGGCCCTGGGCTAAGGTTTTTGCCTCCACCTGTTTCCAGCTCCACGGGCCTCATCTGAATCTGGAGTAGCCCCTTCCCAGCCATCGAGAAAGGGGCTTTGGGCAGGGCTGGCAGGAGGGCCCCGTAGAGCTGGGGCCCTGGTGGTCTGCACGCCTGTGGGCCCGGCCAGTGCCGGTTCCCAGCGCCCAGCCCGCCTGGGAGGCTCCGCGGGCCCCCCTCCCCGGGCAAACTCTTCTCCCTCTGCTTTGCTTCGAGAGAACCTTTCCACACTTTTGCAAGTTTGGGAAACAAGGGGAAACATAAAGGGCTTCACAATCGCCACCGACCCCCACGGCTGTCCCTGCGACATTTTGGTGTCTCTATTTCCAACCGATTTTGATGTGATATATAAATTTTTAAAAAGTCAATTACCCTCGAAATGAATGAGTCCATTTTCTCTTTTGAATACCGTGTTTTCGTTAAATATTTACCATGACAAGTGTTTTCTTCATTTTAAAAGCAACTTTAAGTTCTTTGGAGGGAGAAAGACTACATGTTCGTTGCAGAAAATAGAGAAAACTGTGAGAAAAAGCAGAACCCTTCCCAAGTCCTGCAATCATAGACGGCCTTTGCCATGTTTGGGCCACGATTCTAGGAGGGGCCAAGGTGTAGTGTTGCTGCTTACCACATGCACACATTATATTCATTACATGTAATATGTACGGTACTTACGGTTTTGTATTAGACTTTTCAATTGAGCCTTATAGACAGTCTCATGTTATTCAGTATTGTGTGGAAGCATTGTTTTTTTTTTTTGTTTTTTTTTTAGAGACAAGGTCTCACTCTGTCACCCATGCTGAAGTACAGTGGCGTGATCCCAGCTCCCTGCAGCCTCAAACTCCTGGGTTCAAGCAATCCTCCTGCCTCAGCCTCCCGAGTAGCTAGGACGACAGGCGAGTGCTATCACACCCGGCTATATGCTTTCTATTTTCAGTAGAGACAGGATCTCGCTCTTGCCCAGGCTGGCTTCAAACTCCTGACCTCAAGGGATCCTCCCACCTCGGCCCTCCAGAGTGGTAGGATTACAGGTGTGAGCCACCTCGCCCGGCCCAAGAGCTCTTTATGAATTCTGCATTCTAGACCCTTGTCAAATGTGTGATTTGCCACCATCTTTTTTTCCTCACGTTCGAAGCTTCTGTGAAGTGCAATTCTCAAGGATGGCGTTTCCACCTCGCCAGAAGTTGTCGTGACCATCAGCTGTGGAGTCCCCAGAACCGCCATCCTCTCCCAGCACGCGTGCGCCGCCTTTGTCGTCTTCTACTACACGGGGCACCTGACGCCTCTGCATCCGTTAGGAGAACCACTTTGGAGGACCCCCGGACAAGGCCGCGCCAGGCTTTGACAGGCCGCGCCCGTCTCACCCCACCTGAGGTTCCAGCAAGCGCAGGACTCAGCTCCAGCACAGGGTTTGGGGGCGTGCTGAACCCGCACCTCGCACCTGCCTGCCCTGAGCCTCTGTGGCTCTGCCTCGTCTCGTTCTCATCGGCACGTGCACAGAGGCCAGCAACATCGCCACCCTCCCCACCTGCCCAGGCGGGAGCCGGTGGGGCCCGGGCCAGGCGCCTGGGAGTGGGGATGGGACCTTCTTCCACAGCTGACTTGCAGCCGCTGCCTGGCACGCTACCTCTCGGGCTCTCGATATTTGCAAATTGAAAGTGAAATTATTTTAAGAAAATAAAGTGAAGTTATTGAGATGATTCAAGGTTAACCTATATTTCCGCAGCATGACTATTGCTGAGCGTAGAGACAACCAAGAGACCAGTGAGATTCGAACCAGGTGCAGAGTCAACCGTACGTGGCCGCAGAATCGGCTGTTAAGCGGAGATACAGTGCAGACTGGTCAGAAAGGACACGGGTCTTCCAGTCTGGCAGGCCTGGGTTAAACTCCTGGGCAAGTAATTCCACGCTGACAAGTGTTAGCCATCTCCTCCATAAAACGTGAATAATGAATTAAGTAAGCGCCATGCCTGGCACATAGTACGTGTTCAATAAACGACTACTCATTATTTAATGAATTATGAATTGGAAATTTTATGAATGTCACCAATAAGCTATTACATGTTAAGTCTCTAAACAATCATCCCTACTAGCTAGTTTTCCGGGGGTGGGGAGGGAAGTTTAATGCCGTGACACAGGAAGTGGTTGGAGCAGCTCAGGGGGACCCACTTTCAGCCTGGGCTACAGGAAGGAAGGGACTCTGCTGCCAAAGGAGCCAGACGCCCTGACTTGGGGCCCACGAAGGCAGCACAGCCACCAAAGCGGATGAGCCCTGACGCACGAGAGACAGAGAGACCAACTGAGGCGGGCTTTGCACTGACCAGTGGCACAGGCAGACAGAGGGCCAGGGCATGGAGATCAGTCCGTGTGGATTTGACCCGGAAAGGCTGTTCTCTGAGCAACTACGCTGCTCATGACGCCCGGCTCTCTGCGGTCAGGGCTCTGAGCCGAGAAATGAACATTCTGGGAACGAAGGATGCAATCCAAAGTCCCCAGGGCCCGGCGAGGAGGCCCGCTGGACCGGAACAATCTCTCAGGGGCAGGGAGGACCACCTGGCTGCCTTTGGGTTGAATCTGGCCTATAGCCTTGTTTCCCTTGTCTGGAACAAATTTGATTTTTTTTGTGCTCGACGTTCAAGCATGAGATGATTTCTTATTAGAAATCAATCGATCCATCCATCAGTCCATCCCTGGTTTACTCAGGAGCCACAGCACAGGACTCGGCTGTCCCGTGGCAGCGTGGCTGGAGCCGTGTCAAGGTGTCCCCGGTGGACAGGCTGCAGATTCCCAGGCAGCGGCCGCTACTTTGCTCCTCTGTGCTGCTCCCACGGCTCCTGCAGGCATCTGGGTTTGAGATCCTCGGTGCTCACGATCAATCAGCAGGTATTCAGCCATGAGAAAATGAGACAGAGTGGCCAACCCTGCAGTGCGTTGTTTATGAGGCTGACGAGTAATTGGAATATGGCACCCAGTGGTCACACTCGGCCGTCACACTCCCTCCTCATTCTGTCCCCTTCATGACATGCTGGGCTGAGTGGCGTCTCCTTCACCCTGGCAACAGGCAGAGGGCCCAGCCACTCCCCAGGGCGGGGGGTGTGCACCGCGGTTCTGGTGGGAGCCACTGGTGGGGAGGGAGGGGCCTTCGTGGCACAGACCGGTCAAAGCCAGGTGCGAGGGCAGTTCCAAGGGTTTAAACAGTTAGAACCAGATTTTCCAAGTCCCCGAAATAATTTCCTCACCGCAACCATCGCAATGGATGTGACGCTATCATTGTTTCACCTTATTTTTATCCAAAAGCATTTCTTCTAAACCACTCCAACACAAGAAGACAAAAGTCAGAAAGACCAGTATGTCCGGGTCATCCCCTGACAGGGTCCGGTTCCCTTCACTTCACGCCTGACACCTCACCACCCACGGCTGCGAGGGGGAAGTTCTTCCCGCCCGTGACTCCGGTCTGTCTGATGGGTCCTGTGCCTGCCTGAGTCGTGCGGCTGCAGAGAAGAGAGTTAATGTGAAGGCTCGTGTTTTGTAAACCCTACAGTGCTCTATGTGCCTAAGGGGTGATTATAGTAACATCAAGGAGTTATCCCTAGGATACTTGGAGTAATTTGAATTTCACAAATGGGAGAGTTTGGAATATGTGAGAGTGTGTGTGTTTGTGTGTGTAGGGAATGCTGGAGGGGCTTAGACTTGGGAAATGTGTTAGGTAAGCTGAAGTATTTGTAAAGAGTTTTATGAGCCCAGGATGGATAGGTGGGTAGATGGATGGCTACATGCATGCATGGATGGATGGATGGATGGATGAGCAGGTAGATGGGTAGGTGGATGGATGGATGGATGGATGGATGAGCAGGTAGATGGGTAGGTGGATGGATGGATAGATGGATGGATGGATGGATGGATGGATGGATGGATGGATGAGCAGGTAGATGGGTTGGTGGATGGATGGATGGATGGATGGATGGATGGATGGATGGATGAGCAGGTAGATGGGTAGGTGGATGGATGGATGGATGGATGGATGGATGGATGGATGAGCAGGTAGATGGGTGGATGGATGGATGGATGGATGGATGGATGGATGGATGGATGGATGAGCAGGTAGATGGGTAGGTGGATGGATGGATGGATGGATGGATGGATGGATGGATGAGCAGGTAGATGGGTAGGTGGATGGATGGATAGATGGATGGATGGATGGATGGATGAGCAGGTAGATGGGTTGGTGGATGGATGGATGGATGGATGGATGGATGGATGGATGGATGGATGAGCAGGTAGATGGGTAGGTGGATGGATGGATAGATGGATGGATGGATGGATGGATGGATGAGCAGGTAGATGGGTTGGTGGATGGATGGATGGATGGATGGATGGATGGATGGATGGATGAGCAGGTAGATGGGTAGGTGGATGGATGGATGGATGGATGGATGGATGGATGGATGGATGGATGAGCAGGTAGATGGGTAGGTGGATGGATGGATGGATGGATGGATGGATGAGCAGGTAGATGGGTAGGTGGATGGATGGATAGATGGATGGATGGATGGATGAGCAGGTAGATGGGTTGGTGGATGGATGGATGGATGGATGGATGGATGAGCAGGTAGATGGGTAGGTGGATGGATGGATGGATGGATGGATGGATGGATGGATGGATGAGCAGGTAGATGGGTAGGTGGATGGATGGATGGATGGATGGATGGATGGATGGATGGATGAGCAGGTAGATGGGTAGGTGGATGGATGGATGGATGGATGGATGGATGGATGGATGGATGGATGAGCAGGTAGATGGGTAGGTGGATGGATGGATGGATGGATGGATGGATGGATGGATGGATGGATGAGCAGGTAGATGGGTAGGTGGATGGATGGATGGATGGATGGATGGATGGATGGATGGATGGATGAGCAGGTAGATGGGTAGGTGGATGGAAGGATAGATGGATGGGTGGATGGATGAATGGGTGGGTGGATGGATGAATGGGTGGGTGGATGGGTAGGTAGACGGATAGACGGATGTAGTCATTTCTATCCTTGCCTCTCTTATACCTCTCTCAGTTCAGACAACTGTCTTCACCTAATCCATTTGCTAGCAAGGAATCTATCTCAAAATGTTCCTTACAGAAGGAGAGATGTATCTGTCCGCTGCCTTTGCCAACTTTCTACAATCTTGGCACCCTTTTACAACAAAACACAATCTTTTCCTGCAAGCGTGTATTGAAATACATCTCATTACAGTACTTAAGCAAGTTCTTGCATCTCTCCAAGTTCATGGAGACGCAGTTGGGGGACTCCCCCACTCTCCTCCCTCTCACCCCACAGAGCCTGAATATCACTGATGCCCTCAGGGCAGGATTTGTTTTTCTCATGTGATACAGATAGGACTGATACAATGTGGCTGTCGTGTGTTCTTCTTAAGCAAATGATACTCGGAGTTGAGCGAGGCGAGATCCCAGAAGAGAGACCACAAAAAGCTGTCAGGAAACAGAATGTGCCCTGTCTATACCTCCTGGTAAAAGTCCTTCCTTCACTGAGAAGTCGTGCTGGCTGGCTTCCAGCGCCCCTGATGGAAAACAGGGAGAGACACACCCCAGCCGATTTAAAGGGGCTGCAACTAGATGTTCCCAAAGGCACCACTGCGGACCCTGCGCAAGACTCTGTTTCTGCGATTCCCAGATCACAGGAGAAATACAACTGAAAAAAAAAAAATGAAATCCCTTTAATTCAATGTGATAAGGGCTGTAAAAAGGAGGCAACACTGTGAGTTGACCTGTTGACCTTGGAAGACCGTAACAGGTTCCAGACTGGGGCGCAGATAAGCAAAAGCCCAGAGTGGGGGAGGGCGGAGCTGTCCTTGGACCCGCGTGTGGAAGGACATCCCAGTGGTCTTGCGCGTCCTCAATTCCTATGCCCTCAGGGCTGTCCCATCCGTGGGGGTTCACTGGGACATTAATACCAGCAGCCACGTGGGGAGGACTTGCTTGTGCCAGACACCGTTCTGGGTTAACCCAGTTAGGCCTCCCAGCAGCTCTTCAAGGTAAGAAATTGTCAGTCTCATTTTTTTCAGTGGGGAAACAGGCACGGGGAGATGCAGCGAGATCTCCAGTTGGTGAGACCTGGAGCTAAAACCCAGTGCCAAGCAGCCTAATTCCCTATCCTACCTTTCCATCTGAGCAGTAAATTGCAAACAGCCAGAAATTCCTTGCAGCTTTTCCTATTACCAAGTGGAACCTATTTTCCCACTCTTAAATTTGGGTCACAGCTGGCCCTGTGACCCCTTTGACCAATAAAATGGGATGAAGGTGACCCTGTGTGAGCTCTGAATGTCGTCACAGGAGGAGCTGCAGTTCCTCTCTTGCTACGCTAAGACCACCAGGCTGAGAGCCGGAGCGAGCCTCTTGGAAAAGAGGAGGCCGGGTGGAAGAGAACTGATGTGCGCAGCCAACAGCCGGCCACCTGCTAGACATGTGAGTGAGGCCATCTCGGATAATCCACCTCCAGGTGACCTGCTGGGTGACCCTGGATGTAGGAGACAGTCCAGAGAGACCAGAAGAAAGCCTCAGCTGGCCAATAGACTGGTATTAATATGATAAGATGGTGGTTGTCGTAAGCCATGAAGCCTGGGGATGGTTGTTATGTAGCAAAAGCTGACTGATACACTCCGCTACACTGCCTCTGTGCTCTGAATAAACGGTCCTTCCCAGACCTCCACCACCTGCTTTCAACCGGCTCAAAGTCATCTGCTCACTCATGAGTACAAAGGCAGCAAACACAGAGCAGCTAAGGAGACTACTGAAAGTCTCACTGCAATGGTCTAAACCAGAGATTGGGCAAGCTACGCCCAGAAGCTAAATCTGGCCCAATGAATTTGTAAACAAAGTTTCACTGGGACACAGCCACACTCGCTCGTTTACATACTGTCTGTGGCTGCTCTTGCCCGCCACGGCACGGCTGACACATTGAGAACATGTGGCCCACAGAGCCTCTCACCCCTTACGGGAAAAGTTTGGCAACCCATCATCTAGAGTTAACACTCTTGACACATGACAACAGTTCTCCAAGTGTGGTCCCCGGGACCAGCAGAATTAGCTTCACTTGTTGAAAATGCAGTCCTCGGTCCTCATCCCAGATCAGCTGAATTGGAAGCACTGGGGGTGGGGTCCCGCAATCTTAGTTTGAGGAGCCCTGTGGGGGCTTCCCACACCACTGCTTCCAGGTGAGACAACAAGAAACAACCATCCCTGGGTACAGAAACCTGCTGTGGTTGTTGATTCTCTGGTCTAAAAAGCAATTTCTTGCCGGGCGCGGTGGCTCACGCTTGTAATCCTAGCACTCTGGGAGGCCGAGGCGGGCGGATTGCTCAAGGTCAGGAGTTCAAAACCAGCCTGAGCGAGACCCCATCTCTACCATAAAAATAGAAAGAAATTAATTGGCCAACTAATATATATATATATATATATATATATATATACATCAGTTGGGCATGGTGGCTTGTGCCTGTAGTCCCAGCTACTCGGGAGGCTGAGGCAGGAGGATCGCTTGAGCCCAGGAGTTTGAGGTTGCTGTGAGCTAGGCTGACGCCACGGCACTCACTTTAGCCTAGGCAAGAAAACAAGACTCTGTCTCAAAAAAAAAAAAAAAAAAAAAAAGCAATTTCTTTTTTCTGACTCCCAGCCTTTTGGGGAGTGATCACTGCCTTCGAGTCTTACTGTCCTGAGTTCATCTGCCCCTGGCGAGGTGGGAGACTGGCTGTCGCTCAGCAAACCCTTGCAGCCCCCAGAAGCCCCTCCAGGCAGGAGGCTCCGGAGGGCAGTGGGGATGACACCCAGCCTTCCTTCCTGGCCCCTCCAAAATAAATTCAATGTTCACAAAAGGTGTACAAGAGAAGGTTTGGAGTGGAGTGCTCTTATGATGTAAAATCAACTGCAAAAGACCCAAGCCCTTATATGTGAGTGCTGACGTCTGGGTGCAATAACCAGCTCATCTCGGTTTTGCCTGTTTCTTTCCCAGTTTTAACACTGAAGGAACCATGTCCCCCAAACCCCTCAGTCCTGGTAAAATTGGGGCAGGTCCTATGTCTGAGAGGTGAAAGGCCAGGCTTTGCTGAGCGGGGGCCGAGCGTTTACTAATGCTCCCTGCAGGCCGGCAGGTGCAGAGCTGGAAGGGCTCCTGCTCAGGGAGCCGTGGGTAGTGGTGAGGCAGGTACAAACCTTTACCCCCCGTGGGGCATCTCCAGTGGGCCTCCCACAGACCGAGAGTCCTGGGAGTGGCCCAGCGGTGCAGGGACGTCCCACAGGATCAAGTGCCCCCGGGAGGGTCCTCTGCCTTCGGTGGCTGTGTTCTGGACCCAACAGCCCTGTTTCTGTCACCACAGCTGTTGGCTATCGTGCCTCTGATTCAATCAAGAAGTCTGATTTCTGCACAAAGTGCCGTTCTTTGGGCTGGGATGAGCCTTTGCAGCTCATTCTCCCTTACAGCTTTTAAAAACCATCCTGCAAACCCTAATGGGCAGAGCTAGAGATGCCCCAGATCTAAGCTGCTCCTCCTTGCCACGGAGCACTGCACCCTGAGACACACACGGGGAAGGGATTATTCGTTTTTTAATCGTATACTATTTTATTGTGACATATAACAAGATATATGTAGCGTAAACCCACACGGTAGCGACGACTGTTTGTTTTAATAAATAAGTTAATAACCCGCCGAGATTATCCGCACCTCTGTGCACCCCCACGGGCCGGATCTCCCTCCCTCCCAAGGGCGCCCAGCACGCCGAAGTTTGAGCTCACGGTGCTCCTGCTCTCCGCTGCAGTTTTACCACGGCTGCACATACCCCTAAAGTAGATATTGTTTGGTTTTGCCTGATTCTGAGATTTCTGCAAATGGAATAATCACCCCGTGTGTTTCTATAGCGACCTGCTCATTTCACTCGTCCTCTGGAGGGTCACCCACGTGGATGCACGTAGCTGTGATTCATTTTTCACTGCTGTATAGTAGTCCCGGTTCCGCTGTATGGATGTGTGTTCATGTGAGCTGTGGGATGTGCTCGAATAGCCGCACACGGCAGAAAACTGTCCTGTGAGGACAGTGACATCTTTCTCTCCAGGACGTGGCGGGATGTGCAGATGGGGCCAGAACTGAATTCTGGGGGCATCTGGGTGAGGCTGAGCTCCCTTCTTCTCCCGCATAGCACTCAGCCCGTCCCCCAAGCAAATGTTGGCCAATTATTTAAGTAATTTAGATTGAAAGGACAGCAGTTTGTTCTCCTTTGATGCCACTCACACACAGATATTTAGAACTAAGTATTTATTTGCGTGAGTGATACATGCACATGCCAAAAATGCAAAGCCTTCTGAAGTCTCCTGTATTCCAAGGGTGTGTGCGACACAGCCCAGCAATGATATACACCTTTGAGACTCTAGATTTTAGATTTGAGACTCTCTTTTTCTGCAAAGCAGTTTAATTTCTTGTGTGTGCTGGTGCCCTCTTGTGGCTGTTCAGTAGAACGCAATTCTCACGCATCTGTCTCAAATTCAGGTTCCAGGAAGAAAGTTGCTTTCATGTACTGTTCCTTCTGAAGCAAAGTTGGTACTTCCCGCCTTTAAACTTACCCCTAACATAGTACGTAATAATATTACAACATTTTAATAAGTTCCTATAACATCATAAAGGGAGTTATTAGTAAACATAGTAAAGGGAGAGGCAGTTTTAATACGTATATACTTAATTAAAACATCCAGTTCTGGGTCCTACGAGGCTATGAAGACCTATAGTCTGTCCCGTAGGAGCAGTGAGTCCGTCCAGGGCAGGGTTGGCAAACCATGGCTCACTTGGCAAATCTGGCCTGCCGTCTGTTTCAGTAAATAAAGTTTTATTGGAACACACCCGTTGTTTACATATTATCTGTCGCTGCTTTCTCAGCACATAGCAGAGTTGGGTAGTTGCAACAGAGACGTCCTGGCCCACAAAGCCTAAGATATTTACAACTGGGCCCTTTTTTGAAAGAGTCTTCCCACTCCTGGCTGAGTGTGTCGACAGAGACACCCATCACGGTGACTTAGCCTGCAAAGAAGCTTCCTGTTTGGATTTGATTTTCCACTCATTCATTCATTCATTCAAACAATTGTTGCGTACCCACCACGTGTCAGACATTATTTCCGGCCAGAAAAGATTCTTGATATTTTCTAAGTTGGAGAGGTCTAGCATCAATATTTTCAGTTAGGACAGTAAGGCATACCAGTTACTAGCATTTTCTACCCAAAACAGCTTCTTACATACGTGTGCGTGTGTGTCTTCTCCTACTGAGCCCGCCATCCAGGACGAAAGGTGGTCGTCGTGGCACGGACGGCCCCTCTGTGCTGGGCGTAAACTGATCGCAGGTCCCACCTGCACCTTCACCTGCGTCTCCTGCTGACTCCGGAGGCCAAATCTGTGTGCTGTGGAGGACGCCAACGAGGAACTCCGGCCGGGCAGGAGGGGAGAGGAGAGAGCGTGTAGGCGAAATCTCGACCTGGTTACACTCCTGCTCAGCCCAGGACTTACACCTTGACCTGGGCTCTCCTCATTTCCACCGGTGGCACCTGGTTTGTGTCGCTGGTGACAAATGCAAATGCTTGTGAATGTGGAATATATATCTAGAAGAAGATTCCAACATAACTTCCATTCCCAGCAGCCACGAGCAGTGCAGGGTTGAGCCTTCTCCACAAACGTAGCCTTGGCTGAGCTGTGGACGTCCCAGTCTGTGTTTACACGTGTTCCAGAAAGCCAGGCCTGTCCCAAGCCTTCTGCCCAGGAGTCCCTGACTCTGGGACTTTGAAACCTGCATGTGTGTACACACCTACGGAAGCCATTGAATTCCAGGCGCTTTTAAAATCGAAGGAGATCATGGAACTAATTTGGTTCAATTTCCATCTAGAAAAAACAGTCTTTTTAACAGCTGGAGGAAGAGGTAAAAAGAAACATCAAGAGAAAGCACAGGCCGGGCGCGGTGGCTCACGCCTGTAATCCTAGCACTCTGGGAGGCCGAGGCGGGCAGATTGCTCAAGGTCAGGAGTTCGAAGCCAGCCTGAGCAAGAGCGAGACCCCGTCTCTACTGAAAATAGAAAACATATAGCCGGGCGTGGTAGCACTCGCCTGTAGTCCCAGCTACTCGGGAGGCTGAGGCAGGAGGATCACTTGAACCTAGGAGTTTGAGGCTGCTGTGAGCTGGGCTGACACCACGGCACTCACTCTAGCCTGGGCAACAAAACAAAACTCTATCTCAAAAAAAAAAAAAAAATACAAAAAAAAAGAGAAAGCATAAACCGTGAACTTGAACTCAGGAGACACTTAGAACTCCCAGCGCTCACCTTGCATGTGTTGCTCCCAACACCTGGGAAGCGGCCACCCTCCTCTTACCTGTGTCCCCAGGGAGAGATGTAGCCTGTGTCAGCTCGGTGCTCAAGGAGTTTGCATTGATTCAGCAAGTGCTGGTCTCGCTCAGGACATTCTTACTTCCTATTAAAAAGAAAAAAAGAATCCCAAAGACTGTAATTAAGCAGTGAAAACATCTAGGCCAAACCACAGCTACCGAAGCTACTGACCCGACCGTGTGAAACCCCTGCAAGGCAGCGCATGCCCTTCCTGTTGTTCATTAGGGAACAGACCCTTCCATGTGGCCGAACTACCCGGTCAACAAACGCTTTGCAGAGCCCGGCGTTCTTAGACACACCGCCGTCTCTAAAGGGGGTTACAAACCTTTCTGCCCTCCTGTGCGCAGACGCTGGGTGTATGGTCACCTGTCCTTGGTGGCTCGGGGCCATCACTTTGCACAACAATCACACTGTGCTGTGACACAGCTGTGACCTCAGGGGCCTCACCCTGTGCAGGGACATCAGTCTTGCCTAAAATGGCCCCAGAACGTGACTTTTTGTTTTTATGTTCGTGCTTCTAGCTTTTCCATATCCACCTTTACGGTTGTCATGGAGCATGTGACCCTCCGGGGATCTGTTCTGCCGAGGACAACAGAGGACCCAAGGCCTGGGTGGTGGAGAACGAGCTTGAACTACGGGGCGTGGCTGCCCTCAGCCCTGCGCAGGGGAAGGCGCTGGGAGTGCGGTGGGGGAGCAGGAGGAGTGGCCGCACACGCACAGGCTGTGGCAGGAGGGCCCAGGTGGTCTGGCCGGGACCAGGCAGGGACAGAGCAAGCTGCAGGTCACCCAAGCGTGCCGGACGGCCCAGCACTGTGGCTGAAGCGACAACGCCGGTTGGGTGTGGACGGGCTCAAGGGCAGCTCAGAGTGGAGATGCCGAATTTCAGTATGGGAAAACCAGGCGCCATATATATTTCTAGTTTGCACTCAGAATTTATTTTTCCTTTTCTTTTTCTCCCCTTGTGGGAACTACAGGAGAGGCAGATCAGGGTCGGGCTTAAAAAGTGTGTTCCCTGGAGCGAGCAGGCCTCGTCTGCGTCTTGCTGTGTCCTCTGTCGCCCCTGTAACCTGAATCACTTTCCCACCTGCCAGCCTCCTTCTCCCGGAGAATGCTTGTGATGTAGGTGACGACGGAGGTGAGTCACGCAGCAAATGGCCCGCACACTGGTGCACCCCACACGCGTGCGACTTTATTACCTGTGAGTGAGTGGAGGCAGACTGTTGGCAATGACGTGTCTCACCGGGTACAGGAACACGGAACACGGACAAGGGCTTTCGCTGCTCTGCCGCTGGCTGCCGGGTACGGCCCAACTGTTGGGGTGGGGCGGGGGGGTCTCCCTTGCTCCCTTTTCTGATCCTTCTCGGTGTGAATGCTGGGAGCTAATCGTGATACCATTCCCCACTCGCGTCACTGAGTACACCAAGGTCTGCGCCCCTCACTTTGCACACGTCGGCTCCCCTGGCACGGCCGCGCCCTCTCTGCTGGCTGCTGGCGACAGAGCTAAGAGCCGCAGGCTGCTGCTCTCCCAGAGCCGCACAGCTAGCAGGTGGAAACGCCCCAGGGGACGGCAGGTCCAGAGACGCCTGGGCCGTTCCTTACTTGGAAGAACAAGTCTCTGGTAGCTGGAAGTGAACTCCGTCAAGCCCCTGCCCCTCCCACGGGGAGAGCCCTGGAGGCCTCAGGTCAGAAAGACCAAGAACTCGCCAGAATTGAGCAGCTTTTGCCAAGGCAGTGACAGCTCCACTGCCGGGCGCCTCTCTCCAGGGTGCAGTGACCTTGGCCTGTGTCGCTCCCTGGCCTGCCGGCCTTTGTTCGGAGGAGGAAGGTGTTTCTGGGCACGGGTGGGAACGGCAGACGTTTGCATGGGGCTGACCTGAGCTTCCACCCACACGAATGCGGACGCTGGGCACTGCGCCTACCACCCGGACCCCGTGCTCATTCCTGAGTGCGTGGGGGCAGGGTGCACACGTGAGCTCACAGGCGGCTCTCATCCTCCAGGGCTGACCCCAGAGCGGTGTTCGGAAGGCCTCGGGGTTTGGCCACAGGAGGATGCTGCTGCCTCCTTCCCAAGACCGGCACGGCGCCCACATGTGAAACCTGCCATGAACAAACCCTCGGGCCTCACCTCCCGGGGTCTGGGCCCAGAAGCAGTACTGCCATCCTCCCGTCTGGCAAGAACAGCTTCTTCAAGGTCATGGCGTGTCCGTCTCCTCCCCGGGCCTGACATCTCAGCCTGGAGCTGGCTGGGGCCCGACAATGTCACCTCCCCTGCGTCTCAGCTTGCTCTTCCCCGGGCCTTCTCCCAAAACCTTCTCCAAGGCACCTCATCACCCACGAGATGGGCTGAAACTCAGACCCTGCTGACCTCTCATCCCTGGGCAGCTCCCACCGATTTAAGCCCAAATAAAATTCCTGATGTCAGGGGTCTCCACGGCCAATGTCATCAAGACATCGACCCCCGAGCTCTGTGGCAAGGGATTTCGGCTGCAGGGTCCCTTATGATATTTAGCTCTAACGGCAGCTCTAATTGTGCAGCCGGTTTCCCTGTGGCCTTGCTCACTTCGGCTGGCCCTGAGCACACTTGGAGGCTGCGCACTTTGATAAGTGAGGAGGCCGTGGGAGGCATTTGGATTGCATGTTCCTTTTCTTTTCTGTAATCGGATGTGAACTCCTCCACTCTGTCTTGAGAAAGTATTGTTGCATCACAGACTTGGCCTCCAGATTAGGCACCTGCTATGGAGGGTGAGTGGAAACCAGAGCAGTTGCGTTCCCACTGAGCCTTGGACATGACCCTGGGGGGCAGCAAAGGCGTCTGCAGAAGCCCCTGGGCTGGGCCCCTGCACAGGGACACAGCGAGCTGCAGGGAGGACACCCCCATGGCCCTCTGTGCCTCGGAATATACTCGGATTCCCAGGGCAAGGTGGGGCCTATGGCCAAGCATCCCACCGGTAGGAATGTCCCCACGGCTACACCCTGCCATGTGCAAAATGGCTCATGTTCAAGGCTGTGCATTGCAGTGTCCTGTGCAAAAGCCTGAAAAACATGGGGAACCAGTTATGCAAATCAGTAGAGGACTAGTGATTAATAATTAGGTTAAGTGCATCCATATGATGATGGCATAGTATGAAGTTCTAAAAAAAATAGGGTAGTCAACTGGTAGGGAATGACAAAGATGTGTTTTCAAGAGCAGAGAGGAAGTCTCAGAACGGTGTATCTGGTAAGCTGCCATTCATGTTTCCAAAACAAATTTACCCACAGGCCTGAACAGACACAGAATATCTCTAGATGGGACACATGAGAAGCTGGTGGCTGTGGCTGGCACTGGGGAGGGGAACTGGTTGGCTGGGGACCAGGGGAGGCCATGTGACACATTACCTATTTCATTCATTGGCTTTTCATTTTGAAATACTAGCATCTCCATATATATTTTATAAGAAGTAACACGGGGCCAGGCCCAGTGGCTCATGCCTGTAATCCTGGCATTCTGGGAGGCCTAGGTGGGAGGATTGCTCAAGGTCAGGAGTTCGAGACCAGCCTGAGTAAGAGTGAGACCCCATCTCTACTAAAAATAGAAAGAAATTATCTGGACAACTAAAAAATATATATATAGAAAAAATTAGCCCAGCATGGTGGCGCATGCCTGTAGTCCCAGCTATTCGGGAGGCTGAGGCAGGAGGATTGCTTGAGCCCAGGAGTTGGAGGTTGCTGTGAGCTAGGCTGATGCCAGGGCACTCTAGCCCTGGCAACAGAGCCAGACTCTGTCTCAAAAAATTAAAAAAGTAACATGGAGAGATCCTACGCACCCCTTTGCTCAGTTTCCTCCAATAGCAACACCTCGCAAAACTATAGCACAACACCAAGGATGCTGACATTGATACAATCCATCAGGTTTATTAAGATAACAGTTCCCCGATTTTTCTTGCACTTGTGTGTGCTTAAGTCCATGCAATTTTGCCACATGTGCAGGTTCATGTATCCACTGTAAGGTTTTTCGGCGGTGGCGAATAGAAAAGACAAACACAGAGAGAGAGAGAGTGGAGCCAAACAACATAGCTTTATTTAGTGCTCCCGGACGAGGTTCTGGGGCCCCAAGAGAAGGGGACCCCAGAAGTCGCCTCTGTTTGAAGGGGGTGCGGCCTTTTATACCCTATAGGCTGGGCTAGGGACTTTAGGCGGGAAGAGCTGGGGCGAACTTTGGTGGTCATTGAAAAATAGGAGGGGCTGGCGGTATTTGCGGAACCCAGAAGCCAAAATGTTCTCATCCGGGTGGACAACTGGGCGTGGCTCCTCTCTGCAGGGCCTGGCAGTTTGTGCTTGGCGGGTCTGGTCTCGTGAGCCTTTTCTTTTGTGATCTAGGGAGAGGAGGGGGCCGCCACCAGCCTTATGTCCACCACCAGAGCGAAGCCACAGGACGTCACCACCAGGGTCCCTCACGCTGCCCTTTTATAGTGACCCCTCCTCCCGCTCCTCCACCTCGCCCTTGCCCTAAACTCCTGGTGACCTCCAATCTGTTCTGCAGCTGTATAATTTTACTCCAAGAATTTCAGAGAGATGAACTCTGGAGAGATGGCCTCATACAGCATGTGAGCTTTGGGGATTTATCGTTGCACTGGACAGAATTCCCAAAGGATTCATCTAAGCTGCGTGCGTGCCGACGGTGCATTCCTCGTACTGCCAGGTAGGGGCCGTGGCATGGATGGCCATTTGCCCCCGGCAGACTTCTCAGCTGTCCCCTGCTTTTGGCAGCTGTGAATAAAGTTGCTGTGAGTGCTCTTATACAGGTTTTTGTATGAGCTTAAGTTTCCATTTCTCTGGGATAAATGTCCACAACGGTGGTCCCTGGGCATATTACATATTATAAAAATTAATATGAAAAAAGTGCCATGCAGAAAACAAACAAGGTGCCCCCTGGCCCTGCCTCCTGGACGGTCTCAGCAGCGCCACACCCCTCCCTGTGGGTCCCGCCGGCCTCCCCCACGCTGCCTCCACGGACATTATCATGAAAATCTCCCACTTCTGACTCGTGTTTTAAACTTTGCAATGTTCCTTCACATGCAGCTGAGCCCACTGCATCTTCATAATCAGACTGGGAGCATCTTAGGCCCAGAAACAGAAGACATCGAGGGTTCTGGAGGCTTCTCCGTATCTCATGCCAGCCTCCCACATCCCGGCCCCTCTTGCCATGCTCTCGTACTCATGCAATTCCTTTGTCTTCACTTCATCCAGCAATGTTCATAGAGAATTATCTAGGTGCTAAGCTGGAAGGGCAGAAGCCAGGCAGGAGCTACAAGGAGTGATGAATAGTGTCAACCGGTGTAACCAAAAGAACACAATAAAAATGACGGAGCGTGACTTCCAAGCCGAGGCATAGGACACACCGCACTTCTGCCTTGTGTCTCTGGGATCACTTGTGCCAGGGGCAGCCAGCCGCCATGTTGCAAGGTCACTCAAGCAACTCTGTGGAGGGGCCACATGGGAGAAGCTGAGGCACCAATTTGCCAAATATATGAGCCGCTACCTTGGAAGTGGACCCTTCAGCCCCAGTCCAAACTTTGGGTGAGACTGCAGCCCTGGCCAGCATCTTGCGGGGGTAACTTACAACACGGTGATGGATAGTTCATAACCCTACCCTTCTAGGGAAGGTTTCATGACCCATGGATGGGCTGCAATCCACAGTCTGAGAAGCCTCCTTGGAGAGCTATGCATTCGGCCCAACCCCATGTC
The DNA here is from genome assembly GCF_040939455.1 of Microcebus murinus. Lineage (NCBI taxonomy): Eukaryota > Metazoa > Chordata > Mammalia > Primates > Cheirogaleidae > Microcebus > Microcebus murinus. The sequence continues at coordinate 10,828,396 of NC_134107.1, forward strand.
ACAGCTTTTTCTAGGTACTTAAGAGCCTACTGAGATCTGCCAGACAGGCATGGAGAGGGTGGTGAAGGGCTAGGTAGAGTATGAGTCCCAGGTCTGAAGTTTGTTAACTGTAACCCTGGGCAAGTTCCACTATTACGGATTTGGGCTCCAGTTTCTCCATCTATAACATGGGGGTGATAATAGCGTTACTTACCACATGGAATCATTATGAGGATAAGTTAGTGCACATGACGTCCTCCTAGCTGTGCCGGGCACACAGCAGGAGCTGGGAGAGACTTAGCTGCTAGCACGTGGCAGGCAGTATTCTCCGGGCTGTAGATGCATTGGAGGCAAAAGAAGCAAAAGTTTGATCCTTTCTAATTGATCAATTGACAAAATGATCCTTTCTAATTTAATGAAAAATTTGTTATTTTTTATTGTGTTCTGTGTGTGAGTTATATGCAACTCACACGGCACTAGAATCCATTTTTATACTGCATGTCGTGAGTTGTATGTGACTCATGACACACTTATTGAATTTGTTTTGGAGAATTAATTCTTCACATGCTTCATGAGACCTCGGGCTCAAAACTGATGTGAGTTAAATACAACTCACACGGCAGTTCATGTGTTAAATATCTCCTGACAGATTTGGAGATCAGAGTTTGGTAAGAGGGGGAGGTGGGTCCACGGGCAGAGAAGGCATTCAGGGAGAACCACCTGCCCATCCCAATAAAAGAGACATGTGGGTGGACTTGGACCTAAATTTTGCACATAACGTTCTACTGAATTAGGCCCCTTAACCAGAAAATCTGGCTGGGCGTGGCCTGGCCTAACTGGCGAACGACACCACGTCCCACAGAGCCCTCCACCAGGCGGATGCTCTGAGCAGAAGCGGATTGACCCACGGCTTGGCCTCCCTCTTGGAATAGTTGTCCCAGCAGATGACAGCAGTGAGGCCAAGGCCACCCGGCCCTCAGTGGCACGAAAGCCTGTGTGGAAACCGTCCTGCCAGCCAGAATGGCCCTTTCTCTTTGGCCTGCCTAGGATGGGAAGGTCTGCTTTATTAAAAGCAAATGCCTGTCATCTCTCTGGTAGTATGAGCATTCCTAACCTGTGATACACTCCTGCAGAGTCGTCACTGAAAAATAAATAAAATGAAAAACACAGAAACACAAACAACACTGACCACCTATTGCCTCGCCGCGCAGCTATCGGCAGTGCTAACTTTTGGCGTGTGCCCTTCATTCCTGGATATGCTTCATTTGAATAACTTTATTATTAACTAGTATTAAGTAGACTTGCATGAACGTCCTTATTGGCAAATGTATTTCTCCTTCGTTGAATTTCTCAGGCAATTTCTTGAGCTGAATTAATGGAGCAAAGAGTATTTGTCTCCTGAGTGTCTGCAGGTACGTGCTGAGGTTGCTTCCAGAAGGCCTGCACTGTCCGTACCCTCCGAGCTGGCCAGGGGTCGCCGGCCTCTTGCTAACCTCGGCCATGCCAGGCGCCGCTATTGTGATAAAGCTGCCAGTGTGACATGTCGTCAAGACAGAGGATCACGTGATGTCCATGTTCATTCCTCTAGTGGAGAAATTGAGCAGTTTTCAGATCTTCATCAGTCATTCGTAAGTTTTATTTTTAATTGACAAATAATATTTATGGGGCACAGTGTGAGGTCTGAAACGTGTACACATTGTGGAATGGCAGAATCAACCTAATTGACACATCCTCACCTCCCTTCCTTACTTTCTTGTGCTGAGGACATTTAAAATCTACTCTTAGCAATTTTGAAATGTATAATACATCAACTGTGGTCGCCACGCCATGCAATTGATCTCAAAAACTGCGTCCTCCTGTCTAACTGAAACTACACCCTTCCGCCAACACCTCCCTTCCCCATCCCGAGTGGCAAGGTTAGAACTGACTCCTGGGTTTGCTAGCTGCATCATCTGGGGCGAGTTGCTTCAGACCCTGGGCCTCTGGTTCCCGAGACGATCAGCTCTACCGTCGGAGATAGTGCCTGCAATTGATTATTAACTGCGGACCAGAAAGCAGGTTTGGAAGTGACATTTCACGCACATTGCTGGAGCCAGTGGGCTGGGTTCTGGGAGACAGGCCTTGCACTGTGTCGCAAAGCTGAGGTAGGAGAGGGTGGGACGCATCAGTTGTAACCTCCTGAGGACAATGGTCCCTGTTCTGGCCCTGTCTGTGCCTGATAACCTTCCCCTTATCAGAGAGCAGTGACGTGCCCCACGGCCATGAGATCCGAGCTGCCTTTCACCTTGGATGGGACCTTGGAAGGAGGCGGAGGGCTGGGCCGGCTTCCCAGAGGTCCGGGGGCTGTGGCTTCGTGGAGAGTTTTGAATGGCCGAGGCTGGCACTGTCTGAGCTTGGCTCCCGGGCTCAGCCTGTTCTCTCCTGCGAAGGGAGAAAGGGGCTTCACCTGAGTCTCAGCAGAGGCAGACGGTCTGGGGGCCAGTGGGAGGCAACTGCCACAGCCACGGCACACACTCACAAAAGAGAGGCCTTCAGCCCTGCTCAGAGAGGCCAAAAGAAAAAGCAAACCAAAGAAAAGAGCCTCAGCCAATGGAGAGTAGCAGGCTCAGGGCTTGAACCTTGAGCTCTCCCTTGCAGGCAAGCTCTCCCTTGCATGCATCCTTCTCCCATCAAAGCAGGAAGACAATAATCACCCTCAGTTTTCAAATGAGGACACTGAGGCACAAGGAGGGTAGGCCACCTCTTCGAGGCCACACAGCTGTCAAACCGTGGAGGTAGAATTCAAGGGCCAGCAGGGGCCCCAGATCCGAGCTGACAGGCTCCACGCCCAGCCTCCATAAAATTAATTTGCTCAACGTCTGGGAAGAAAAGGAGGGGTCGACTCTGCTCAGCGCCACCCGGGACAGTGGTCCCCGGGCTGGCTGGCATTCCCTGGGGCCCACATTCTCACCTGGGCAGGGGCGGGCCCCAGTGTCTGGAAACTGAGGCTCTAAGTCAGCCCCGGTGGAGGTGGGGGACAGCAGGCCTGAGCTGAGGCAGCCCAGCCACCCCAAGCTCTGCCTCCCTGCCCTGGGCGCAGGCCCGGGCTCACTGCCGGTCTCACTCACTGGTCTCTGCGGGAGAAAGACAAGCCTGGCGCCATCCTTCTGGCTGCTCTGTTCACTGCTGAGGGCAGGTGGCCAAGCTGGGCTTCCCCCCTTTGGCGACTCCACACCCAGCCCAAAATTGGCCCCAGCAAAGGGCTGATGTAGGGGAGGCGGAAGGGTGGCCCCCGACATCAGATGCTACACCCCAAACATCGGATGCTGCACCCACGTACCTAACCACATGCTTCTTGGGCACCGGAGCCCTCGTGTACCAGTCAGGAGACAGAAACCGCAGAGTCATTTATTTTCACACAAAAGTTTAATGTAAAGATTAACTCTACCAGAAGACTAACGTTTAAAAAGAGCTTTACAGAATCCCTGGGTTTGACGGAGAGGCTCCCAGGCAAGCAAAAATGTGAGGGGGTCGCCTCCCCGAGCCTGGGATCAGACCATCTCGTGGGAAGGCGTGGGAGCCCCTAGGCAGTGGGGCTCGCTGGGCAGCCGGAGCCAGAGCCTGTGCACGGCACTGGCGAGCAGGAGGCGGCCCTGCGGGGGACAGGCAGGCCGCGGCTGCCGGGCGGGGCTCGAGGGGGGGGGGACCAGAACCCACCTGTCTAACACCAGAAAGGCCACAGTGGGGGCTACGACCCTGCCCAGATCTCCACCCAGACCCCTGGAGGTCCCCACACCACACTTCTGGCAGCTGAGCTGTAAGGAGCAAGAATCCCCTCCCTCCTGCACCGCCCCGCCAGCGCCCTCTACTGGCCAATTTAACACTGTGCGGGCTGCAAAAGAGAAACCTTATCAGGGCCCTGCCTGCTAAAGGCAATACATTGATAACTGGTGCACCAGTTATATATCCCATTTCAATTTTTATTTAGCAAGAATAAGTGCAGTCCTAATCGCAGGGAGCTGGAAGACGCCCTGTTAAGTGTCAGACACCAGTCTGTCTAGGCAGTGGAGCAGCCTGGGCTCTCAATACAAAGAAACTGCAGGTCATCCTCCTGCCCTCGGGACACTGAACAGAGAAAGTCACTTCTGCTGGCAAAAGCAGTTGGTGTAAACTCTCAGAAGTCCCCTCTGGACAAGGGAAAGGAAAGAGCACCATTGCTTATAGACACCTGCCAAGTGCCAAGCTCTTTCTATCACAGATGAGTAAACTGAGGCTCACCAGCGGGTGGAGCTGGGATGCCAGCCCCCATGGACCTGGCTCTCTACAGCCCCCCAGGGACTCCTCCCTTAGAACTGCGGTCCCCAACCCGCAGGCTGCAGACCAGTACCCGTACCTGCAGACCAGGCCACAGAGCTCCGTCACACGCCCTCCCCCGCCCCCCGGCCCCCGGCCCCTGTCTGGGAGAAATAGTTTTCCATGAAACTTAGGCACAGGGAGCGGGGGACACAGCAGCGGGCGAGTGACGAAGCTTCTTCCATCTGTATCATCTGTGTCGACAGCCGCTCCCCGGCTCCACGAAACGCATCCCTGGTGCCATGAAGGCTGGGGACAGACAGCTGCCTCAGAAGACCCCGGGCAGCAGGCGGCAGGGCACTGCGGCGGTGTAGCGCTCCCAGTCCTTGCCGTACTTGCTGGCGCAGCGGTGCTCGTCCCGCAGGCAGCGGTGGACCAGCAGGACGGCCATGTAGATGACGTAGAAGTAGGGCAGCAGGTGGCCGCCCCCGCAGGCCAGGCAGTAGGCCAGGCTGCCCATCAGGTCGCCCGTGTAGTTGAAGTGGCGGGCCATGCCCCAGAAGCCCGACACCAGCAGCTTGCTGTGGTGCTTCTGCCCGTCGGCAGACGTGTACGAGCACTCGATGGCCTTGGGCTTCCTGCCCCAGATGAGGCAGCGGCCGTCCGTGCGCCGGAACAGGTCCTTCTGGTGGTTGGCCATGCGGAAGATGTAGTAGCCCAGCAGGCCCAGCAGCAGGACGCCCGCGGCGTGGGCGGTTGAGAGCTGCACGGGGTGGTAGACCAAGTACAGACCCTGGGGGGCAAGAGGGGGGCGTCACGCGGTGCCTCACCGGGGGGCGGGCAGCAGCGTGGCGGTGTGGGGTCAAAGCCTGGCTCTGTCTCTGACACATGCCGTGCCTCGGTTTCCTCCTCTGTAAAAGCACCTACCTCGACGGCTGTTGTGGGCCTCAAATGAGTGAATCCACCTGCCCACCTACCTAAGTACGTGTATAGGCATATCCACTCACATCGTGTATTGTGTGAATGTAAAACGCATAAGAAACATAATTTGAAAACGATGTTGTGATGGTCAGTTTTGTGTGTCAACGTGGCTAGGCCACGGGGCCCAGATATTTAGTCAAACATGACTTGTTGTAAAGGTGTTTTTTCAGATGAGATGAACCTTTAAATCAGTAGACTGAGTAGAGCAGGCGCCCTCCGCAATGTGGGTGGGCCGCGCCAAATCAGTTGAAGGCCTTAAAAGGCCAACTCCCCCGAAAGAGGGAATTCTGCCCAAAGACGGTATCCCGACACACCGCTACATCAGCTCTTACCTGGGCCTCCGGCTGCCCCGGAGAGTTTGGACTCGCCAGGCCCCACAACCACCTGAGCGCAAACCTCTCTCTCATGCACACACACACACACACCACCCCCCTTGATTCTCCTTCTCTGGAGAACCCTAATACATATGTGCTAATAGCATGGGGAAATGTGCATACATACTACACGTACACAGCAAGAGCTATACACGCGAGACCTGCTGCCACGGTTTCACGCGCCCGGGAAACGCAGCCCACAGAACCGGGGACCCAGCGGCCTGCAGCCAGCCAGGTGGGGAAAGGGGTCCAGGTGGACCTCGAGGGCCCCTGAGGACCTGCAGGTGGTGCGAGTGTGGGGCTGGCGCCCGGGGCTCTTCCCCGTCTCCGGGCAGGCGGTCAGCTCCATGTCCTCAGCCCGAGCCGCCGTCACCCACAGACACGCCGTGACACCCCACGCCTCACCAGCCACGTCCCAAACAGTGACAGAGCCTGTCCACACGGTTCTCTCCCCTCCTGCACAGCCCCGCCATGCTGCCAGAGGCCAGTGCCCTCGGCCGTGTTCTGTCTCGGGCCTCCTCACTTGTGAATCGAGCTGGTGGCATCCGTCAGGGTCCCCGAGCGGCTGCCACACGCGGGAGCACAGCACACCCCAGATCACAGCAGGGCTGCTCTGGGCGGGCCGGTGGCCTACTGGGCTGCAAACCCAGCACTCGGGCTGTTTCCCAGGGTGCCCCCGGGGCAGGCCTGTGGACTGAGCTGCAGAACGCCTTGCTGGACCGGTCCCCATGTCCTGGAGGGGCTCCCCACCCGCCCTGCCCCTCCTCACCTGCAGCGTGTAAAGGTACGGCAGCCAGACGCAGTCGCCCCAGCCCAGGTACCACCCAAAGTGGTCGTGGCAGATGTCCATGGTTTTCAGGTACCAGGCTTCGTTCCAGAAGTAGTCCAGCACGTAGATGGCCTGCAAGACAGGGCAGCCACTGACCGACCCCGGCTCTCCTGGAGCAAGGACGGTAGCTTCCTGCCACGCCTGGGGGATGGGGGTGGGATGGGGGAGTAAAGGAGTCTTTGTCCTTACTCCCCCCAAGCCCAGGGCCCTGGGGTCACATCCAGCCCAGGCTCTCGGGGCCTGGAACGGTGCCTGCATGAGGAAGGGGTGCATTCACCCCATCCAGTGCTGCCCTCTTGCCCACCCCACCCCAGCGACGTCCAGGACTCCTGACTGGCCTTCCTCACCCACTCGGGGCCCTTCCAGCCGGCTCTCCCCTCAGCTCCTGTGGGGCCCTTCGAAACACACCTGATCCCCGCCACCCCCCACCCCTGCCCAGCACACGTGTGCAGGGCCTTGCTGCTTTTAAGGTAAAGACTAAAAATGCCATGAGGCCTACGGAGCCCGGATGACACGGCCTTATCTATCTCCGGCCCCACCTGGCTCCGAGCTCCCGAACATTCTCTGCTCAGGACCTGGGACGTTCCTCAGTTTCCAACTTGCCATCGCCGCCTACTACAGGGACTCTGCACAGGCTGTTCCTTCTCCCTGGAGCACCCCTCTTGCCTCCACCATACCTGGTTAATGCCCACTCACCCCCAGACCCTCCCCCGAGTGCCATCCCCAAAAGGGAGACCTTCCCGGGCCGGGCCAGGCTGTGCGGCACCTGCTTCCTCCCCCCCAACCCCTGGCTGGCGCAGCGCCAGGCTTGCAGCGATGGCCTCTCCCGCCACGTCCCCGCTGCCCTGCTGCCCAAGACTCCCAGGAAGGGCGGCTGACCCTTTGAAAGGCAATGGATTCACTCTCTGGCTTTGGATTTTCTCAGGGCCCGGCAGGTGTCAGCGCTCCCGCCTTCTTTGGTCACGACGGGTACCTGCAGGACGTTGACCAAGACCATGGAGTTGGTCACTTGGCCGTAGAGCTCCTGCTGCTTAGCCGCAAAGGACAGGTTGATGAGGGTCCAAGCCACAATCCCGGGGCGTCCGTTGAAGAACAACTTGAAGTCAAACCACTTCCCAATCCGGGGGTTAAGCTCAATGCCCATCATGTAGTTGTAAAAGAAATTGCTTGTGAATTTGCTAAAAATATAAAGAAAAGATACCTTTAGCAGATAAGCACATCTCCCAACACACAGCCCGCCTTGCTTAGCGGGTGCTCGGCACAGGCCTGGGGTCCCGACCGGTTACGTGAGACGGCCTAGGCGAGGCTTGCGGTGAGCTGCCAGGACCCATGCGGCTTCAGACCGGCTGGCTCCCCAACACCCAAAGTTACTCTCACTTTCTGTCTGGCTACAGCTGAGCAGAGACATCGGTAGCCACACGGCCGCTCTGCTCCGGGAAGGGCGGGAGACTCCAGGCGCCGGCGCGCGGCGCAGGGGAGCTCAGAGCTGGCTCCGTTGGACTGGGCGTGCTGCTGAAGCCCGAGCACATGGTATAAAGTCAACTCAGGCATTTGGGCCCCTCATGGGCAAGTGATGTTATAAATTATGCCTAAGTAGAGGATGAAAAAACGCACCCTTCCCAAAGCCGTGTGCTTGCTGTGCATACACAGGGATTTCTGGGTTAGAAAATCCTATTTTCGAGTCCAGTTCCTTCAGTTAGGCTAAACAGAAAGCAGCCAAACACAGTCTAAAACAGCTGATGTGATTGCAAGGCAGTGAGAGTGACTTCCATGAGCCATAGGCCAGCCTCGTTACTTGATGACACACAAGGTAGACAGTATCATCCTCCAAAGACGTTCCCCAAGAGCCTACGCATAATGGTTAGAGGAAACATGCTTTGTTTGGGTCTCCCAGACTAAACGTAAGCCCCACTGCCTGCAGCTGTCCACAAGAGAACCCCACCAAACATGTCGATGGACAGGCAGGTGGATGGTTGGGTAGACAGCTAGGTAGGTGTGTGAATGGATGGATGGATGGGCAGGTGGATGGGTAGGTAGACGGCTAGGTGAGTGTGTGGATGGATGGATGGATGGATGGATGGATGGATGGATGGATGGATGGATGGATGGATGGATGGATGGATGGATGGGTGGGTGGGTGGATGGATGGGCAGGCAGGTGGATGGTTGGGTAGACAACTGGGTGGGTGTGTGAATGGATGAATGGATGGGCAGGTGGATAGGTGGATAGATGAATGTCTAACCACCGTTCAGCCCAAGGTCCATGAGAATAGGTACTGACCAGCAGGGCTCTCCTGGAAGCTATTATGTTAAAGTTGCTAAGACAACAAGACTCTTCGCTAAGACTGTTTCAGGTTACACTTGCTACTCCAAAGAGGCAATGGGCTGCCTTTGCCCTGAGCCAGCAGTTGTCCTTCCAGCTTTCCTGCTCACATGACGGCCACTGTCAGCTACATTCTTCCTAAGGCCAGAGAAGCCACCAGACACTTAGGATGATCCCCAGGGCCAAACAAGCTCCATTCCCCTCCTCCTCCGCAGCTTCCGAGCCTCCCATCCGAGGCAGCAGAGGCGGGCAAGGAGCAAGAACGGCACTTTGCGTGTCCAGCGTGGCCTCTGCTAGGAACGTACCAGTCTTTGGTACTGGTGGGGAAGAAGTAGCTCTTGATCATTGCGAAGGTGGACACGGCGTAGCCGAGGATGTTGGCGCACCACAGCAGCGGTATCCAGTTGTCGAAGATGATGGTGGGCGGGAACCAGGACAGGAGGTGGGCGCCGGCGAACCAGAGGAGGTGCGTGATGAGCCAGGCTTGCAGGCCATTGATTTCGTACTTGTTCACAACCCCTGCGGAGGGCAGACGTAGAAATCAAAGTGTGACTCGCTTTCGGGACCTTTGGGGCTGCTCAGACCCTTGCCCAGGGCCCCAGCGCCGTCCCTGAAGAGGCCGGTCAGTGTCTGCAGCAATCCCAGATCCTGGGTCAAAAGGCCGGTAGCGCCCCTCACACCACTGGCTGAGTCCCCAGAAGAGGGAAAGGACTTGACTATTTTCTGGGCACTGAGTCTTCTTAAGTGACCACAGGTGGAGTGACAGGTCTGCGGTTGGTTAGGGAGGTTGGGGCCAAGTGGCAGAAGCAGGTGAGATGCCTGTGGTACCCCACACTCCCTTTGCAATTGTCGGAGAGCCTCTCTGTTCCCCACTAGACCAGGAGCTCTCTGCAGGCAGAGACGGCGTGAGCTTCCAGTCTGCACCCCACACAGCATGAAGCTGGGCTCTTTTCGGGTTCTCAGCGATGGGATGCGCTGATGAGGCCTCCCCGCAGACGTGGGCGGCGCTGGGGCTGGGTGTGGCAGTCCTTCGGGCCACTGCTCCATGAGCCGGCCACATCACCTGCTGTGGGACTGGAGAACGGGCTCTGGCCCATCAGTCCCCTCTTTAAGGAGCAAAGTGATGTTTAGCCTTGTGCCTCGGACGGCCCCGGCTGCCCTCAATCCTTTTGAGGCCTGGTGCTTTGAAAAATCTCCATGCAAAACTCATTTTTATTTTGCTAGAGGCCTTGGGACAGAAGTGGCCACAGGGCGGGCAGCCCCTGGGCTGAAGGGAGGGGCATAGCAGCCCAGAGGGAAGCCCGGGAGGGCAGGTGGGGGGTTACCTGAAGGCGTCACGGCCCCCTCCTGGACTCCCCCTACATAGCCAGGCACAAACTTATGGCAGAAGTCAGGAAGCCACATGTACAAAAGCACCTGCAACAAAGAATGTTATGCAAAATTGCCCACGACCTGGAGGGCACACCCGTCTTATGATATAGCATGAACTTGAGAAATCCTAATTGTGGTTTTTTTTTTTTGTTTTTTTTTTTTGAGACAGAGTCTCACTCTGTTGCCTGGGCTAGAGTGCCGTGGCATCAGCCTAGCTCACAGCAACCTCAAACTCCTGGGCTCAGATGATTCTCCTGCCTCAGCCTCCCAGGTAACTGGGACTACAGGCATGCGCCACCATGCCCGGCTAATTTTTCTATGTTTAATAGAGATGGGGTCTCCCTCTAGCTCAGGCTGGAATCATGGCCTTACTCGGAAGAGATTATTGCTCCTGGGAGCGCAGACTGCAGGTCAACTGGGGCTTTGAATGGATTCCTGAACAGGAAGCTCATCTACCAGCCAAGGCACCAAAGTGTCCCTCCACCCACACCCCACACCCCTTCACCCCAGCCCCGCTCACCCCCTCAGGAGAGCACACGAGTCCTTCCCAGTCACTTTTCACTGGGGGAGGGAGGTATTTAAAAACTGAGATATGGCTAACATACCACAAAATCCACCCTTTCAAAGTGCACAATTCAGCAGCATTTGGTGCAGTCACAAGGTTGTGCAACCATTGCCACTACCTCAATTCCAGAACTTTGTGGTCCCTGCAAAAGGGAAGCCCGTTCCCATTCAAAGTCACCCCAAAGTCCCCCTCCCTGCAGCCCCTGATGACCACTGCTCCCCCGTCTCTGTGGAGTTGCCCACTCTGGGCTTCTCATATAAATGGAGCCACACGGTGTGTGGTCCCTTAGGACCACTCACTCGCTGGGCGCAGTACTTTCCAGCTTCCTCCACCCGTAGCATGTATCAGAACTTCGCTCCTGCTTCCTGCCAAACAGCACCCACGGGGGGCAGACCGCACGCTGCGTACCCACCATCCGTGGACGGACAGAGGGGAGCTGCCACTTTCGGGCTATTGTATTTTTTATTATTTTTTTATTTTTTCTTCTTTCTTTTTCTGAGCCAAAGCCACGTAACCTTTCGGTTATTGTGATTCAGCTGCCCCTGTCATTTTTTCCCCCCAAAGGGACTAAGAGACCTGAACTGTGGCGGATTCTGAAGCCCAAAATCTTGGACCCTGGGGAGAAACAGCAAATAATGGCTCAAGCCTTCCCCCTGGGAGGGAAGCCGGGGCCTGCCTGCCTTCTCCTGGCACCATTCCCTGGAAACTTCATCCAGGGTTCAGACAATGAGCAACACGGCTGCATTTGCCAAGTTTATTGTGAAAACAGCCCCTGCCTGGGGCACTTCCTCTGTGCAGGGAGGCTGGCAGGGGAGGGGAGCAGAGCGAAGATGTCCTTGCCCAGGACTGCGCCACAGCCTGTTGGGAAATGCAGGCCTTGGCTTTGCCCAGCAGTGTCTCTGGCCACTGAGAGCGTGCCTTTCGAGGGTGGGACGCTCGTCCCCACAGGCTAGTGCAAGACTTGCCTCCTGCTGTGCACAGGGCTTCTCTGGGCCGGGCCGCGCCCTCCCGCCGGCTCTCACCCCCATCCTCAGCCTGTTCATGCGAGGCTGGGCACTCCCTGGAACCTCATCCAGGCACTCCCCAAGGTGTGGGGGACACGGATGCCGACAGGTGCTTCCTGCCCTTCATCTGCTACTTACATCTAAGTAATACCCTGCTGAGTCCTGGAACCTGTAAGTCAACCTGAGTCAGGACCCCACGCCCCAGACAGACACACGGCAGGGACTGTCCCAGCTCGAGGCTGGGACCACAAGGACGAGGTGCTGACCTGCAAGGTGACCCACAGGGCATAGAGCTGGGCCGCTTTCTTTGTCATGGGCGGGGTCTTGGCCCAGATGTCTGCGAGCCGAGCACGGCCGGTGGCGATGTCCACCACGGGGGCAGTCAGAGCGCAGCTGTACTGGTCACAGGCCATGACGAAGTAGTACACGATGATGGGCGCGAAGAGCAGCAGGAAGATGACGCTCACCAAGGAAAACCAATCCACCTCCCTGCGGGGACAGGCGCAGGCAGTCACTTGGGGCCCACTCGCCCCCCGACCCCACGCAGGGGCTCCGAGATGGCCTCGCAGGTGGGACCCGTTGTCCGAGCCCACCGGCACCTCATGAGAGAAGGCACAGCTCTCAGCGCCAAGCCCTCCTGCTGCCGAGGAAGCCACCCACCCACCGTGCCTGCGCCACCGAGACTGGCGGGCAGCCCGATGACCTGTGGGTGCCCACGGCAAGCCCGGGGCCCGGGACGTGGACGCAGGAGGGCCCTTCACGACCACCAAGGCCGGCGGCTTCCCCACGGCCAGGCCAAGGAAGACCCTCACCCACACCAAATTCTATCGCTCTATGGCAACAACGTCCCACCCCCAGGGCCCTGGGACAGAACCAGTTGCCCGTAAGTCCATATCCCTCCTATATTGTTTGGGGACAGTGCTTCCTCGTTTTTCTTTTTTTAAATTCCTTACTCTATAAAGTAGAAAACTGCTTACCTTCCGTTAGACTTGACAATAAAAAAAAAGTTTTTAATAGGTCATTCATTCCTTTGGGTCCATAAAATCCCCAAGGCTGGAGACCTCTAAGAGCCCACTGTATTTTCCAACTGGGAAAACAGGCAAATCCTTACCAGGCACGGCCCCACTGCCCTTGAGACGCAGCCCTGCCATTGGTGACGCTGGCCGGGCTCTTGGTTTTGGGAGCGTTGGGCTGGGATTTTGCAGCCATCGGGCCCTGCAGGAAGGAGAAACCTTGCTCAGCTTGTTCCACAAAGAACAGACACCACCTCCCCCTGTGCATCCACCACTGCTCAGGGGCCTGGCCTCCTGAGCACACCTTCCCAGTACCTGTCCCCAACAGCAGGTTCCACCTTCGACTCCCTCCTGGAATCTGCAACCACCTCCCACCTGGCCTTCCTACACCTGCTCTTGCTGGTCTCATTTCATTCTCTAGCGGGCAGCAGAACAGCCACACCTCTTACAGTGCAGACCAGCTCCCCTCCCCCACTCCCGCACACCATTCTCCCTTCGTCCCATCTGCTCAGGAACCCGGGGACCTTTATTTCTCCTTGAATATAGTTCACCTCGTTCATGTGAGCCCTGACAATAACATCCCACCCCCAGGGCAGTGAGACAGAACCGGTTGCCCTTAAAGTCCATATCCATACCCTCGTTCATGGGACCTGTTACTTCCTCTGCTTGGAACACGATTGTATGTCCTTGTTCAGGGATCATGGAAAATGTCCCCTCTTTGGGAGACCTTCCCTCCAAGGCAATTTAAAGTGGCTGCTCCCCAGCTTCCCTGCAAAGGCTTACACTCCACCCAGCAGTTTATTTTCTTAATAACTCTCTTCACCATGTAGGATGATTTTATTGATTTCTGTACATAGGTATAGTCTGCTTCCCTGGCCCCCCTCCATTAGGATACAGGCACCCAAGGGCAGGAGTCCTGTGTCCCCTGCATTGCTCACTACCAGGGCCTAGAGCAGTGGCCCATATGGGGTGCTCAATAATTACCCTACAAAACAGGGGGAGGAAAGAGAATTTCTCTAGGTACCCACATCTGCTCTACATGCTTTAATTTTGGGGAAGTAGCGACACCCTCACTTCTAGAACAAGTTCATAACTGTGAAACTTTAAAATAACAGCGATAAAAAAAAAAAAGATCTAAAAGGCTTTCAAAGAAAAACCAGGATTAAGAGTCTTGGTAGGCCGGGCGCGGTGGCTCACGCCTGTAATCCTAGCACTCTGGGAGGCCGACGTGGGCGGATCGCTCGAGGTCAGGAGTTCAAAACCAGCCTGAGCAAGAGCGAGACCCCGTCTCTACCATAAATACAAAGAAATTAATTGGCCAACTAATATATAGAGAAAAAATTAGCTGGGCCTGGTTGCACATGCCTGTAGTCCCAGCTACTCGGGAGGCTGAGGCAGGAGGATTGCTTGAGCCCAGGAGTTTGAGGTTGCTGTGAGCTAGGCTGACGCCATGGCACTCACTCTAGCCTGGGCAACAAAGCGAGACTCTGTCTCAAAAAAAAGAGTCCTGGTAGCCCTGGACTGCTCAATGGCAAGATGAATCCTAGAAGACAATGATGAAGAACTTCAACATTCTAACGGAAGCCTTATTTCCAGCCTAGAAGTAAAGTCTATTCCAAGGGAACTGTTATTTAAAGAAGATGACATGAGGTCCAGGAAAGTGGGGATCCCAGAGAACTGCTAAAGGGACGACCAGCAAAAGGACAAGGGTGAGTCCCAGGATGACAGCTGTGCCCGAGGACCCGCTGGGAACCAGCCCACATGGGGACAGGATGAGTGGCGAGGGAGGAGTGGAGGTAAAATGAATTCCATTGTGTTTGAGTGGGCAGAGCAATTGGTATGTGTGGCAGCTCTGCCAGAGCACCCAGAAAAAATTAACAACAGATATGCAGAAACCTCACCAAGTGGAAAAAGTGAGGAACCCATTAACTCCAGGAAAAACAAAAAGTCATCCGAGGGGAAAAAAGAAACCATAATTATAGGACATTACTTGGTTCATCAACATCAACTCTGGCTATTGATTGACTACTAGATGTGCAGAAGGAAAATTGCAAAGTTGGGTGTGTTAAAAGCAAATTGCTTAGAAATAAGCAGATACAAACACCACCACGAACATAGCTAAAAGAATGAAAGGTCTTTGCTGCTGGGAAGCCGGATGTAGGATGCGGTGAAGAACTTTTCTGGCAAACCTTTTTACATTCTGATTTTTTTAAAAATGTGACGAGCATCTATTACTTCAATAAAAATTTACATTCATTTAACAAATTTCCATGATGAAAGACATTTTCATTGTGTAGTGTAAGAGCTGGAGTCTCAGCACAGGTTAGTTTATGAAGAGCCTGTGAGGTACAAGGCAAGGTGGAGAGTTCTCGAGGGGCAGGGACCACACCTGTCTACAGCCCCGAACACCAAATACAGAGCCCGGCACCCGGCAGTCAATCTACTCATATTTGCAGACTTGAAGCAGATGGGAAAAAAAACTGCCCCTGAGAAGTATTTTACACCCTAAACAATGTGGGGATCGCAGCCACCTGGCCAGGGCAGCTCGCTTTCCAGATCCTTCCCCGAGGCTCTCAGATTGCTTCTTGCTGAGCGGCAACATCCCCGGCTTCCACCGTCAGAAGGAGGGAGAGAGTTGAGCCACGCTGACTGTGCCCGTCTGCAGCACCCATGCTCACTCACACCTGCCTTACAGGACAGTGAGGCAGAGGGGGCTGGCCTTCTTCTGGCCCAAGTCACAGCCAAGCCCCGCGGAGGCAATGCCTGTAACCAGCGTCACCCCTCCTATCTGCCAGCCGGAGGACTGCAAACAGCCAGGGAATGCGTGGCCTCAGAACAGCATGGAAAAGCCAAGTGGAGAATGTGGCCAACGAGGAAAAGAGTATCTTCCAGGGATTAAAGTTACTATTTCCTGCTTATCACAGAGCTCATCGCCCAGGAGTCGGGTCCTCCGTCACAAGCAGTGAATCTTGCGATGGGCAGGTGAGCAGGCCCTGGCGGCAGGCGCGGGAGGGAGGCGGCAGGTGCTCCGGCTGCACTGCATTCTACTCCTGAGACGCAGCCCGCGCTCGAGAGCGGATGCACCAGTTTGCTCCTACTTTTTCAAAGCTGAAAAGTCACAGCCTGTGCCGGGGACCACGGGCGCTGCGCCACGCTTACCTCGGGTCCAGTGGCCTCACGGCGGGGCGGACGCTTTCCTTCCCGAGCTGGCCCCGTCTGCACTGCGCGCTCCAGCACGCCGCGCGGCTTCCGCACACGCTGAGCACGGTCCTGCAGGGACACCAAGAGGGAAACCCTCAGGGAAAGGACAGCTCAGGGTGGACGGCAGACAAAGCCCCCGCTGGAATCGAGCGAGCCACAGCTCGCGCCCGGGAGCCCAGAATCGGAAGGGGCCCCGCGTGGGCGTGCGTGTCTGTGTGCGCATGCGCCCTGAAAGGCACCCGCATCGCAGCTTCTCCGCGGGGCTCAGCACCTGGCAATCAGTAAGGACTCAACTCCCACGGCTGGCACGGGACGGGGTCTCCACGCAGGCCGCGCTTGCCCATGGGCCTTTAGGTCATACGCGGATCAGACCCGACGAGCGGCAACGAACCCAGAGGGTTTTCTTTGCACACTGACCACAGGCAGCCACGTGTGTCTGGAATGCCTCAGCCCGAATGAAGCCCCCTAGAGCTTGCACATTCGGAGCCAGAGAGAGCCCAAGGACTCAGAGCAGCCCAGAGAACAACCTGGGCTCCGGGCCGGAGTCCCTGGGGCTTTGCTGACCTTCCTGCCTGTCTTGATGCCCGTGAGGATGACGGTGGTTGAAGACGGATAAAGGCGGTTGCGCCCTCACCTGGGGGAATAGGAGCCAGGGAAATGGGTGGGGCGCCCAGCAGCCCGCTCAGCCCCCTGGACTGGTTTCCAGGCCCCACAGACCCAAGCCAAGGGGTCCGGGGATGACTGGACCCTGTGGCAGGTTTCTGGCACCTCCAGGGTTTAGTAATTCGGGGATGCAGCAGCGACCCAGCACTGTGGCACGGCTGGTGGCGGCCGGCATGGGGAGTGCCCAGAAGTCCCCATGGGTCACCACCAAAGGCTACGAGTTCCTATTTGAGGCATGGGACCTTGAGCGGTCACTGACACTTGCTGAGCCTTAGTTCCCTCACTGCAAAGTAACCTCGCCACCCACTGTGCCGCATGAGGAGTCAATGCGGTAACCTGTGCCAAGGGCGCAGAGCCACACTGGAGCCCGAGTGTTCACCTGAGTGTGCCACGCTGCCATCAGCACTAGCCAGGGCTCAGCGGGGCTCACCCAGAGGAGACTCAGACAGGCAGAGAAGGCTGCAAAACCAACGGGCCCCAACGGCCTGCAGTGCTGGGCCAGAGAGCACCAAATGCACAGCAAATCGCCCCTGAACTCGGTGGCTTAAAACCACAAGTCTTTTTGTCACCTCGTGGCTTCTGCGGGTCAGGATTTGGGAAGAGAAGGCTAGGCAGCTACGACCTGGGCAGCCGGGTGGTCTCATGCTGGGGACCAGCCGCTGAGCACTGCTGAGGCTCCCTCTTCCCGGGGTTTGGGCTTCCTCACAGCACGATGGCCTCAAGGCCATCCAAGTATTTACAAGGAGGGTCCCAGTGAGGGTTCCAAAAACAAGGCAGAAGCTGTGTCACCTTCTCTGACCTGGCCTCAGCAGGCACGTAACATGGCTCCCACCAGATCCCACTGGTCACGGCACCCCGTCATTCGAGGGAAGGGGCTCAGACCCCACTTCTTGCTGGGGGAGCGGCAAGGTATCAGGACATGAGCTATTGTTGGGGCCATCACTGCATGACACAGCCTGTCACAGACAGCTCTATTTAGCATCTCCCAAGGGCCAAACGCAAGTTACCTCCCTGGATTCTCACACCGACCCTGGAGAGTTAGCACCTGTTCGCCCATTTCACAGATGAGGATAAGGACAGAGAAGGTCCTGCTGCTATGGTAGTAAGCTCACTCTGACCTAGGGGCAGAGCCACGTCTGTGGGAACTCCACCTTCTGTGACACCCTTGGGAGGCTGTGGGATGGAATTTGGAATAATGATGACATGTGCTAACTTTTGAGTGCCATGTGGAGTACTAGTCTAAGGATCTTATACAGACGAACAGATTTAGTTGGAACGTCATGGGAACAGTGGGGAGTCCATTTTAGAAGTGTGTTAGTCCTAAGAGTGGCAGAGACTGAAAAATAGAGACATGCCCCCAACTGGATTTTGAGATGAAGAAGAACGACACAAGTCAGAGTCAGTGAGGGAGAGAGGAGCTGCCCTCCTGGTGTGAGGACACTTCTAGAGGCCAGGGAGACCTAGGAGTTGACCCAGCAGGTCCTTATAGGAATTTATCCTGGCAAATACTCTGAGGGCTGTGCAAATGCACAGACGAAAGAAATTCCATGGCAATTTGCTGCGTACACTTGCAAAATAATGGAAACAACCCAATGACTATCAGTCAGAAAAATCAGATAAATAATGATACGCCTACACATAATACTCAGCAACCGTAAAAAAGAACAAGTTTGTTCTGTGTGTACCAACAAGGAAGAAGTCTCTGATGTGTCACAACAAAAGGGCGAGTTGCAATATACTGTATCATTAAAAAGACTATTAAAAAGGCTACACACCAAAACTTTATATAGGTGTGT
Source organism: Microcebus murinus (assembly GCF_040939455.1). Lineage (NCBI taxonomy): Eukaryota > Metazoa > Chordata > Mammalia > Primates > Cheirogaleidae > Microcebus > Microcebus murinus. The sequence goes on from NC_134107.1 coordinate 10,846,766, forward strand.
ATAGGTGTCTTTGTATAGGTGTTTTCCCCTCTATTTTTCCTTACTTTTTCCATTACACATGTACTTGTATAGTAAAATAACTAAATAGAACAATAACAAATTGGCCATGCACAGGTGCAGTGACTCACACCTGTAATCCTAAAACTCGGGGAGGCTTAGGTGGGAGGAACACTTGAGCTGAGGAGTTGGAGACCAGGCTGAGCAAGAATGAGGCCCTGTCTCTACTAAAAAATAGAAAAAAAATTAGCCAAGCATGGTGGTGAGTGCCTGTAGTCCCAGCTAGTCAGGAGGCCAAGGCAGGAGGAGGATTGCTTATTAAGCCCATGAGTTTGAGGTTGCAGTGAGCTAGGCTGATGCCACAGCACTTTAGCCTGGGCAACAAATCAAGACTGTGTCTCAAAAAAAAAAAAGGTTTTTATACAGCTCTTAGAGTCCTAAGAGCCATAATTCTGGGAACATTGGTGGCTTTAACCAGGGTACGGTTACCAATACCCAAGGCATGGTGAGGCCAGCCTTTGGGGTGATCCTTGGGTTTACTTGCAGCGTTTCTACCCACTGCCCCCAAAGGCTCTGTGGCCACTCAGCTCTCACGTTATTCCAGAGCCTCATTTGCTAAATGCAAGGGCTGCTCCCTTTATGAAGTGGCCCCTTCAAGCACCTGGAGCTGGAGAGCTCTGACCTGACTCTGGGGCCTGGCTCACCTTTGGGGGGGGGCGGGGGGTTCCTGCTGGGGAGTGGCAGCTTCTGAGGCCTCTAGAAATAGCCATGAGCCCCAAGGTGGAAGGAAATACCCAGAGACCCTGATTCTAAAAGGTAAACTCAGGTTTTGACTGAAGCTACAGGGCTTCTGCTCTGAAGTCACCAAGTGTATGCTCATTGAAACACAAAGTTTAAAAGTCAAATGTGAAAAAGAAAAGGTCCTATTCTCCTAACTCCTATCCGTGCCCAGGAGTCATGAAACTTTGATGTGTCTTCTTCTAGATTGTTCCATGAGTTACTATAGAATATACATCCACTCTCCCTCTATTTCTTTTCGAAAATCGGTTCGAATCCAACTTCTTTTGCACTTTAACTTCTTGATTTTTGTCACACCTTGTTGCCAGCTTGTACTATGAAACCTACTGCATAAATCTACCTTTTTTTTTTTTTAAATAAAAGCAGCTTCACAAAGTTTTGTTATAAGTATTCCAAGTGTTAGTTGTGCTTCGCCTTGTCAATCACCCTGGTTTTTCAAGGGAAAGGTGTCCTGCAGGTGGAATGATGTACTATCCTGCCTGCTGCCACCCCTGCTCGCTCAGGACAGAGAGTCACAGTTGCCAAGTGCAAACTTTTACTCAAAAGAAACCAGGTCAGTGTGGAATTTCTGCTGTCTGGCCAACCCTGATCCTTAGCCTGGGGGCCTGGGAGGCTGAGAACGCCTCTGTGGGCCTCGCTGCACTTCCCACTGCGCATGGAGCCCGGCCTCCTGATGCAGTCCTACTAAAGCAATTCAACTTTACCACCTGCTCCCAGCTTCTAGGCGAGAAGAGGGGTAATTTCTGCAAACCCAAACTCCATCCAGGAGCCGGGAGCTAGGAGCCGACCCACCCGGCCGCGGGAACATGGCAGCCTGAAGGGCCATCTCGGGGTGGGCCAACCGGCGCCCCTACACCTCTAACCACGCCTCACCTGAGCACCAGCTGCTCTTCATGGAGAGGAGGGGGACCTTCTCCACCTACGCGCTCCCTCCTCACCTGAGCGCTGTCTCCAGCCCCAAAGTGAACGCGTCCCTTCCCACCCCACCCCCCGCCCCGCACACACTTCGGCCGGTTACCTGCGCACGCGCCCCCTGCCCCTCTGAGCACCTGTTCCCCACCTCACCTGTGCGCGCCTCCCCGCCCCCCGACACCCCTACCTGCATCCCCCTCACCTGAGTCTCCCTCACCTGCGTCCCCTCCACCTGCGCGCCACGCAGAGCTCCGCCGAGACGCGCCCCGGGCCACCGCCGCTGGTGGCCTCCCTGAAGCCCCGCCCCCGGCCTGACGCGATGAGCGGTCGGCGGCCAATCACAGGCGGGCCCTGCGCGCCCGGCCGCCCTGGGCGCGGCGATTGGCCGAGGCGCCTGAGCTGACTCCGGGCCCATCGCAGGAGCCACTCGGCGGCGACCTGCGCGAGATTGACGGCCCGGCCCACCCCGCCTCCTCGCCCTCCCGCCCCCTGCCCCGAGCAGGGTCCCTCCTCCTCCCCCGCGGACTCCCGGAGGGCCGGGCTCCTCTTGCGTGCGGGGGCTTGGGAGGGCGAGGGCTGAGGACACGCGGGACCAGACGGCGGAGGGGGAGGCGCCACGCTCATCCATATACTGGGAGGGGGTGGGCCGCCTGATGCCTCAGTTTCCTCCCGTGCACTTGGGGCTTCAGGGGCGCGCAACACACAGGTATTGAGCACCTGGAGTGTCAGGTGCTGTTCTAGGCACTGGGTGCACAGCGATGAGCACACAGACAAAATGCCTGCCTTGGGGCTCACGTTCTGGGGGAAAGGGAATCCTCAGTAAGCACTTAAGTAAACACTCAGGGTGTCCGAAGGTGACAAGCGGAATGGAGAACAACGATGCAGGATGAGAAGACCCCAGTGTGGCAGGCGCCAGCTTTATTTAGAGGTGCAGGGAAGGCTCGCTGCTAGGAGACAGTCACAGGCTGGGCCCGGAAGTGACGCTGAGACAGAGTTTAGGGTAGGGTGCTTATTGTGCAGGGGCGGGAGGGGAAGACTCAGGATAGAGCCAAGAGAGAAGCTGAGCCACAGTGCAGGCAAGGCCTTCGGCCCAGCCCCTGGGGACAGTCCAGTGATGAGGGAGCCCCTGAGAGCTGTTGGACCGGGATGGCCAGCCATATGTTCCTGCCTCCATCAGTCACTGGACAAGGGCCACCCTTGCAGAGACAGGACTTTGGGCGAGGCAGCCCCTGGAGGGGTGGGCAGCCCAGGTGTCTGCTGATTACACTCCCAGCAGCCCTGGCAACAGGCCTTACTGGCAGAGGGATCTGGTCTGCACATCTTTGCTACCCTCATGGAGACATTTTTTTTTCCCCTGCAACTTTTTATTTTGAAAATGTCCAGCATACGAACAAGTTGGACATACAGTAAACACCCAGGCCTAGACTCAGCTGCTATGAACAGTTTGCCCCATTTCATTAACCCCTCCGTAGCTCTACCTCTCTCTCTCCATACGTGTGTATTTTTCTCTTTCCCTTTTTTACCCCCATGAACCACGCATTAGCTGCAGATACCATGATATAATATACCCCCCTCCTAAATACTTTAACATCGTCTCCTAACACCAAGGACATTCTCCTATGTTACCAAAATAAAATGACCACACTCTGGAAACTGAACACCAATTCAAAACTATTCTCTAATACCCATCTCCAGTTTCCCACAATTGTCCCAGTAAATGCCCTTGGTGGCCCTTTTTAAAGCCGCAGGACCCAATCAGGAACCACACCACGCATTTAGGTTATGCGTTTTTCTTTTTGGCCTCCAGCATGTTGTGTGTTCAGGGCATCATGTCAGGAGGCAGCACGATGTCACTTCGTCCTATTGTTGATAAGTTTGATCGTGGGGTGGTTTCTGCCAGAAGTCTCCATTTTTCCTATTGTGATTCATGAGTAATTGGTGAAGCAATACTTTGAGACTGTATAAATATGATGCTCCCAAACAACCTGTCACCCAGTGACCTACCATTTAATGAGGACTCCCACCTGAATCACTTACTTCTTGGTGCAAAGTGTCAATTTTCTAATTTCATCATTCCTTCAACATCTGTTAATAAAGTATTATTTGTCAGCCAGCCTTCTTCTGTAAAAAATTCCTCTTTTATTCATTTTTATTGATATGGACTACAGAAGTTTTTTTAACTTGCTCAGTTCTGATCCTGTACTGTGTTGTCTTATTATTTGGCCAGTGGGACTCCCTTCAAACTGGCTCCTTTTTTCAAGTGGCATGTCCCCATCATTTTTTGAGAACATACTTACTTTCTGAGATAACCAAATGTTCCAGGATCCTCGTGTTCTCTGCACCAGGGCTGGAATCAGCCATTGTTGGCAGGAGGTATTTGAGCAAAGACCTGAAGGAATAGGGGCAGCCCTGTGGATTTTGGGGTGGGGAGTAGGGATGGAAACTACCAGAAGGGGAGGATGTGAAAATTAAATAAATTAACACATATAATGTTCTTGTGCTTTACTGGAGTTTTCAAATTGTGTTGTCATGAACAAGCGTTACGTTATAGACAGGGAAAAAGTGATTAAAATGTGAAAACAAGCATATGTATAACAGAGAAGAAGGATGAATTGCTCTAGCAGGTTGGCGAGACAGCTCCTTATTCGTATGGGAAAATGGATTCCTACCCTGGGTAGACTACAGATGAAAGATGAAAAAAAAAAACAACTCCCCCACCCCCCAAGAAACTGATGGTAGAGAGTCGCTGCAAGTGCCTTGAGAAGAGATTTGGCAATAGTTAGTAAGGCTGAGCATGCGCGTAGCCTACTGCTCCGCAAGGCTGCTGGAGAAACTGGCAAGGCGGCCACCAAGGAAGGCGAACCCCGCAGGAACGGAAATAGCGGTGTGCGGGTGTGTGCCCACGTGTTGGCAAAGCGCTGCTAATCACTTCAAGGCCCAACCGTTATTGGATGGATGCACTGTGTTTTATTCCTACAATCAAATACCAGACTGCAGAAAAATAATTAAAAGAATGGCTGTCTTACCACAGGGGACAAAATTCAAGTTGCATCAGCACATTTTTGGCCCTAGGGCTAATGATTTCTGCCCGCTGCCGGGCAGGTAGAGCAGAAGTGTTCTTTGTCTGTCGCTTTATTCCTTTGGTGTATCTGGAAGGCTTTCCGGTGCACGAAAATAAAAGATGTCTAAGCTGGCTGTGCCGAGAGGATGTGAAATAAAAAGAAGGGGGTGGGCGGGGCCTTCTCCACCTGCGCGCGGGCAAGGGTCAGCGGCTGTAAGCGGTGTGGGGCCCTCGCTGCGCATGCGCAGCCGCGATCGCGGGGTCCGTCTCGCCGGGTGGGCGGGGCGAGGGCGGGGCGATCCCCGGACGGGCGGGGCGACAGCGGGGCGACCCGGAAGGTCCAGGGACTGGCTACTCTCCTCGCTTGGAGTGCCGCTGGGCCGACCATCTTCCGACCTTCCTCCTGTCCGGGAGGCCGCGGCCAGGATGGGCCGGAAGGTGACCGTGGCCACCTGCGCGCTCAACCAGTGGGCCCTGGACTTCGAGGGCAATTTGCAAAGGATTTTAAAGAGTGAGTGGGTCTCGGGGCGGGCGGTGGCGAGCGCCCACTCTGGCCAGGCCGCGGCTTGCCGCTGGCACCTGCACAGCCTTACCTGCAGAAACTCGGAGCTGTGGGCGTGGGGTCAGATAAGATAATGGAAAATGACCACGGCCGTGGCAAGTGCCCAGGGGTGTTTACAGTTTCTGGGGACATGCGGTATATAAGGCACGGGTAGGAAAAGTCTGGAGGTGGAGGTGGGAGGGCCGAGGACGCACCTGTCTTCAGATACGTCGGGGTCCCACGTGGCATAGCTGGGGCGGAACTGCCAATCTCAGAGGTGTTTGGACCGATGGCTGACCACCGGCGAGGCTGTCGTGCAGAGACCAGAGACTGGATGGTCTCTAGTCTCCCAGCGCCTTGCTGGTGGGTGGGACTGGGAGGAGGCATCCCAGAGGGAAGTAGAATGAGGGGTGAGCTAGCTGCCAGCTTACAGACCAGAGTGTGGTTGTTGAGGCATCACCATTTAATTATGGTTCATATCGGCTCACCTTGGAGAGTGAAAGGTCAGACTATTATACCCATACCTAAACTGGGGCTGCCATGGGCAAACTGCAGGTGCAGTCACCCCATGTTGTCTGGCGCTGGGCTGCTTATTGCAAGAGTGTTTGCCAGCACAAATGAACAGAGTACCTCAAGTGCTGGACTCTTATCAGCCATGTGCCTTGGTCCTTCATCTTTTTTTTTTTCTTTTTTAAATATCAACCCACTTTCATCTCACCAGAGCTCAGAGCAAATCAGGGTGGTGTGAAGCGAAGCTGGGTGGCCTCTCCTCCCTAGACTGCATGTTGGAAGCTGCCACCCAAACCGTGACACTGCTACCCCTGCAGGGTTGTAATCCTTCACGCCTTGGCCTTTTCCTCTAGATGATCTTGGCCATTTACTTGTTAATAAACTACCAGGGTGTGATTTTTTTCCTCTTCCTCCACCTCCTCCGTGGTGCTAAGGGTCGGACCTGCAAGTCCTCCCTGTTTCTCATTTCCTGCAGGCATAAGCAGGTGTGTACAGGTGTGTCCTCTGCTGCCGGGCTATCAACAGGAGGACTGGCTGCATCGGGGCAGGGAGGTCACAGGGTGTTTTGATTTGTTTTTTAATCATACCTACTGTAGCCTCTGCCTTTGAACGTATTGTAGGTGCTGAAATTGTCCCCTCCCCCTTCTTTCTCTGTCTGTGCATATAGGTATCGAAATTGCCAAAAGCAGAGGGGCAAGGTACAGGCTTGGACCAGAGCTGGAAATATGGTGAGAACAGACACACACACAGGCAGGTAGTGGTGAAATATGTTGTTGGTTGCAGAGTGCTTCTAACTCTGGCTGCCCAATAGAATTGATACCCGGCCCCCGCCTATCCCCCACACTTTCCAACTTGTCTGGCCCACAGGCCTCGCCCTCCCTCCCCGGCTACCTGGGTCGAGTGTGGGCCTCACCTGCCTGTGCTCTCTTGCAGTGGCTACGGATGTTGGGATCATTATTACGAGTCTGACACCCTGTTGCATTCATTTCAAGTCCTGGCGGCCCTTCTGGACTCGCCTGTCACTCAGGACATCATCTGCGACGTGGGGATGTAAGTGGCAGCGTGAGCGTGCGGAAGGGCAAGCTCAGAAGCAAGGCGAGCGCGAGGGCGAGATCGCTCCGGCGCCGTCCTGCGCTCGGGTGTGGAAGGTGCGGGTGTCCAGAGACGCAGAAGCCGGGTGTTGGAGAAGTGGGTTTTGTTCCTCTCTCAGCCCCCTCCCCGACTCCCCCCCACGGAGGCAGCTCCCGGAAGCAGTCTTTGGACGCTCCTGAGCACACTTTGCACAAATGGGGGCTCAGGGCTCAGCCCGTTGCACGTTGCACGCAGAGAGCTTTGTTCTTTCACGGCGAGTCTCAGGGACGGTTCCACGTCCTCCGCATCTGCTCGACCACCTGGTTCCCGGGGCGTAGGTTCCCCGGCAGGACTTGCACGCGCTGTTCTGGTGTGGGTCTGCGCCACACTGTGTGTAGCCAGGGCCCTGCCGCTGGGCCTTACACCGTGTCCATTTCCTGTCCTTCAGCTCCACGTTGTCTGGTGTGGGGGTGGCACCTTCGCTTGCTTTTTCTTAACATTTGCCTTGCGGGTACTGTCCTGCCACTTCGTGTTCATCTTGCCGTGACGTTTGTTCAGTAGGGTCTCTTCCCTGCTAAAATCCCCTAGATGGGATTTTTAATCCAATGTGGTCACATCGATGAGGGTTGACTGTATTAGTTTTCTGTTGCTGCTGTGACAAATTACCACAAACACGAAAGCTACACAGACTTTTTATCGGGTGGTTCTGAAGGTCAAGCCAAGAGGTCAGTGGGTCAACAGGAAGTCTCGCTCCTTCCAGAGGCGCTGAGGGGACCTGCATCCTCACCTTGGCCAGCCCCTCGGCCCGTGCGTTTCTGTCTGCAGGTCTCTTCCTCCCGCCCTGCCCTCATAAGGACCCTGTGGTCACACTGGGCTGCCCCGATTGTCCAGGGTCATCTCCCCTCTCCAGGTCCTTAGGTTCCTCCACCTGCAAAGTGCCTTTTGCCACATAAGGTCCCATATTCACAGGCCCCAGCAATTGGGAAATGGACATCTTTGGGGGAGCCATGGATGGTTCAGCCAAACACACAGACTGTTCTGGTCCTTTTAATAAGTTTCCTACTCATTAGCTTCTGTTACTGGTTTTCTTTTGCCTTTTGTTTATTTTGGTTCAAACTTCCAAGTCTGCTGGCTTGGAACTTATAATCCTGTTTTTATTTTTCCAGTTTTTACCCTTAAAATGGTAACACTCGTATTTGAGGATATTTTTCTTTTGAAGCTCCATCGGACAAAACAAGAATTATAATGTCATCAATGTCTTCCATTTGAATTCTTTTTCCAAACGATCCTCCAGGAAAAGGGTGCTGAGTCCCTCTGCGCTTGGAGGTTCGCCTCCTGTCCTTAGCACTGGCCGACGTGGGGTTAGCTTTTACAAACTACATACATAGAAAAAAATCTTAGAGTGGTGGATAATTGAAAAAAAAACCAACACTCTATTATTTATTTGCTTTTATAGTTTATGGAGTTGAACATTTTTTTCTGTTTGTTAGTCCTTTCTAACGCATTTGAGAGTTGCCTTTTCTTTTGTCTACAATTGTTTGTGTCTAATTTATTTGAAGAGTTCTTTATATAGGAAAGATATTAACCCGTTGCTCTGTAGGCTAAAATTATTTTTCCTTGTGTGTTGTTTGCTACTGAAATTCGTTGTATGTGTTAAGCTTTAAAGTGTTTATGCAGTGAAACTCCCTGTGATCTTTAGTTTCTGTTTGTTTCTGGTTTTGTTCAAATGGCTTACTTCAGTTAGAGAGCAGATATTTACCGAGGGTCTGTGTTTTCTTTAAAATATCTGTTTCTCTCACACTCTGTGCACACTTTGTACAAAGGAGAGCGTGGTTGTGTTTGTCCTGCGATGGGTTCTGGTCTGGCAAGGTATGGAAGCCGTGTGGATCCAGCCGCTCACGATGGCTGTCGTGTGCTGGGGCAGGACTAGGGGTTGGGCGGGGGTGGTGCCCTTTAATCCCTATTTTTTGGGGGAAGAATTGAGGCCAGGGCTCCTTAGCCAGTGGAAAAGCTGGGATCTGAACCCTAGCAACCTGACTGTGTAGTCTACACTGGGTCCCAGGTTTTCTTTCCCCCATGGATGTGTTTAAGCACATCCCTGGGCGTGCTGTCCTCACTGCTCTCTGGCCGTGCATCCCCCAGTGCTCCTGGAAGAGTTGTCTTTCCCCGTGCCTGCTGCACTCTGCCCCGGGCCTCCTGTCGTTCACTCTGGGCCAGGCTCAAGCGTGGGTCCCCTCATCTGCAGGTGGGAGATACCAGGTTGTCAGGGAGGTGACATGATCTCGAAGCATCATGTCTAGGAAGGGGACAATCAGAGCAGTGGATAAATTTGATTTGTTCCACGCCTGGGCCTGCGCCGCCAACCCAGGAGCCCGTGATGGGCCAGGCCGTGAGCAGGAGAGCTCAGGCGGGAGAGGTGCAGGGGAGGGGACCAGGGCAGGCGGCTGGCACACTAGGCGGTTAGGAGGGGAAAGGTGAGGAGCAGCCAAGCTGTGGGCAGAGAGGTGGCAGCCATGGAAGGCCTGAAAATGGTCCAGGAAGAGTGGGAGGGGCCCTGAGGGCAGATGACTTTGCTCTTAATTGAGAAGAATGTCTTCCAGTCCCAGAGTCCATGCCACTGGGTAGAAGAACCATTTGGCTTATTTTTAAGTTTGATTTGAGAATGCCACACAAGAGCCTTGCTGTTCCCTTAAAGTGTCTGAGGAAGCTGCATATTAAATTGGGATGGTTGATTCTAGAGTTTTAGCTCTAGCAGGGCAGACAGGTATGCACCTGCCCTTTCCCCTGCAGGCCTGTGATGCACCGAAATGTCCGCTACAACTGCAGAGTGATATTTCTCAACAGGTAAGTGTCCCCCTGCCCCTGAAGGTGACAGGTGTGCCTCTCCCTGGCTGTTAGCTGGAGGGCTGGGGGGACCTCTGCTGATGCCCTGGGAGCCCTTGGCCAGGAGGCTCCTTCTAGAAATACTCAGCTCTTAGCAAGGACCGATGTACCAGGCAGGTGATTCGAGTGACTTTGCCTCTCTGGGTCTCATCAGCCACCACAGGCATCATCAGATTTTGCAAAGAGACGCCCAGAGGGTGGGGTTTGGGAACGTAGGCCCTTGTTGCCTAGAAGCCAGTCTAGGTGAACAAGGTCTCCTTACAGACCTGTCTTCAGCTGCCAGCAAGGTGTACACCTATGGGTCTGAGCTGCTGTCATCGTCAACAGTCAGGGGTGGATGGAGCCGTGGGGACCCATTTTGCAGACAGAAAGCTGAAGCCCAGAGAGGCAAAGAGATTTGCTCAAGGCCCCATTTCTGAGCTATCTCTGTGTGGCATCACCTGGTCCTTTGATGGTGGTGGCCACTGGCAGTGGCACATGCCTCTCAGGAGCTCGGTGTGGGCCACCCTGTCCCCTGCCTGCAGGAGGATCCTGCTCATCAGACCCAAGATGGCCTTGGCCAACGAAGCCAACTACCGCGAGCTGCGCTGGTTCACCCCGTGGTGCAGGAGTCGGTGAGTCGCAGGTGCACGGGAGTGTGATTTCTGGCTGCTCCTCGGCTGTTTATTAAGCATTTTCACTGCATGTAGCCTGGGTCCCACACCATGAGAGGAGACACACGGGACCACCAGAGCAGGTTCCTGGCCCCTGGTGCCTGTCATTTGGACGTGACTGTCTTGGTGCTGCTGATTAAATTGCAGCTGAATCCATCACAGATCACAAACTCTCCCAGTCATCAGTCAGCGATTGGCAGTCGCTTTGAGGGAAGTGTCACTTCCATCTTGAATGATCGTGTGTATCAGGGCTTCTCACCTCCAGCCCAGTGTGCACGTGGGGGTGGGTCATTCTTTGTTATGGGAGAGGGGGGCGTCCTGTGCACCGTGAGGTGTTTAGCAATATCCCTGGTCCCCCGTAGGTGCCCACCCATGCCACAACCCAAATGTCCCCAGACATTACCAGATATCTCCTGGAGGGGCAAAATCACCCAAAATCACGGTTAAGGAACCGTGCTCTATATTTTTATTACAGTTATCTCTACTTGTTTATTGCTGTTGATATTGCAAATAGATCTTAACATTATATTTTTTAAGGGGTTAATGTCTTTATGTAGGAAAGCTTTTAATTTTTGTGTGTTGCTTTTAAAATCGACTACCTTAATAAATTCTTTTATCGTATCGTAGTATTAATATTCTGTAGATTTTCTTGGTTTTTCTTTCAAGTGGAAATTATATAATGAGCAACCAGTTTTACTTTTCCTTTCCAATGTTTACCCCTCTCAGTTCATTTTCTTAGTTTATACTGGCCAACATTCCTAGAACGATGTTCTCCATCATTTCTAGAACAAAATTCTTTGAGCAGTTTTGTCTTTTTCCTGACTTGACTTGGAAGGCTCTTTCTGTTTCTGTGTTAGGTTTCGGATTTATGTCTATCTCTAGCTGCTTTTATTTTGGGCTTTTCTCAATGAACTGAGAATGAATGTTGAGTCTATCAAATGTCTTTTTAGCATGTGTCGAGGTGAATATAGCGTAAATCTTTGCTTTTTAATTTCTCCAGAAAAAGCTATCTTTGGATCTCTTGGGCTGAGCGTCCATACTCAGCTACTTGGACTTTTAACTTAATACACACCCTGATCTTCAGCCTTGAGACCCCCTTCCCTACCCGCTCTCCCCAGCCTGGTGTACTGGCGCCAGCGTCTCCCTGGTGCAGACTGTAGTCTCTGGTGGGCTGGCGTGCAGCGATGGGGAGATGTCCAGGTATCAGCTACTTCCAACCCACCTCTAGAACCTGGTGCTGCCTGACCTGGACTGCTCAGGGTCTCCGCAGGGTGAGCGAGCTCGCCGCTCATTGTGACTGGCGGGCGCTGAGGTTGTAGTCTAGTGCTGTCTGCCAACAGAGGTGGAAAGGGTGTGTCTCGCCACCCTAGCAGTTCACTTCCCGTCGTTCAGACAGAACCATCGGCGACCCTTGTCTGCTGTTTGCCCCTTTGCGGCTTCACTTTTTCTGGACATTCGGCAGTTCAGGTCCCTGGATGACCCTCACACCATTAACGTGCTAGATATAGAGTGTCGGCATGTGTTCCCATTTCCAAGTATGCACCACTGAGCTGGCATGGAAGTGTGGAATAAATTGAGCCTAAAAACAAAGCGAAACCAGGTACCCTGGGAGATAAGTGAGTGCACAGCTGGCTTTTCCCTGGGGGTCTTTCTAAACCTGGAGACCTTCAGCTTTAGTGTTGACAACTTCCTGGAAGTGTGGGTGGGGAGGGACGGGGGCAAGGCCCAAAGACCACCCAAAGTGTGGATCCGAAAGAAGACACCCCCATAAGGCTGGTCTTCAGAGGGCTCTATCCGCGGTAAAAGAGAGGCCGAGACACGGCCCTGCTGCACGGAGGGAAGGCTGGACGCCGTGCCTGGCTCCACCGGCGCTTGGTGGGGAGGGAGGAATGTTGCCCAGAAGTTTGGAACCGCAGGTGTTGGAATTTTCTCTACCTGTGTAGCCTAAAGAGACTCAGGAGAAGAAATTAATTTAATGTGGGCCCAAGATTCTGGTTCAGTAATTTCCCTGTAGGGAAGCGTGGCCTGTTTTCGGCAAATCCCCCTGCGACAGGTGTGTCAGAGAAGCTGCACACCAGCTGTCGGGGAAGCAGGGGCGGCAGGACCTAGGAGAGCCCGAGGCCCCGTGGTGTCAGGCAGCCAGATGCACGGGGGTCTCATCCAGCCTCCATCGTGCTCTTCTTCCCTTAGAGTCGTAGTTTACCGCATGATGTGGACAGTGGGCAGTTCCTGCGCTGATGCGTCGATTTGAAGCTTTGGAGTTTGATTTCTGTTTGCCTTTAGATGCCGTCGTTCCTGAGATGGCCATTCTCAGATCTGTGTGCTTCCTTTCCAGGCAGATAGAGGAGTATTTCCTCCCTCGGATGATACAGGACCTCACGAAGCAGGTGAGTCCTCGGGTGTAAAACCGTTTTTCAGTCGAGCATTGCTATTCCAGGCCGATGGCGGACCGTGGGGGGGGGGGGGGCAGGAACCTGTCGACGGAAAGACCCAAACTCTGTAAAACACATTAAGGAAGTTTCTTTGCGTGTTTGTGACTGCAGCCCGGGCAATAGAGTCTCAAGAGGTCTTAGGAAAGTGTATGTGAGGCAGGCCGGGTTATATAGTTTGGTTTTGCATATTTATGGAGACAGGAGTTACAGGTAAAACCATAAAGAAATCAATATATGGAGAGTATAGATTGGTGGGGTCTGAAAAGGAGGGACGTTTTATGGCTTATAGGTCATAGGTGGGTTTTAGAGATTTTTTTTTTAGTTAGTAATTGGTTGAAAGAGTTAAGTTTTGTCTAAGACCTAAAGTCATAGAAAGGAATGTCCGAGTTAAGATCAGGGAGTCTTTTATCTGTCATGTGATTATTATACCAGAATGAGGTGGGAAAGTAAGCCACATTATACCAGGTTAATAAAGCCCATTTAAGGAGATTTTTATCATTTGTAGGTGTGGTTCACCAGGCTTCTTAGAAAGGAATTTGGGCAAAAGAAAAAAAAAGGTCAGAGTTCAGTCTTCAGTTCCCCCTTGGCCAAGGTCATCCTAGGGTTGCATGCGCAGCCAGCAGGAGGGCTCAGGTGCCAGGAGGGCTCATTCCCAGAGCTGTGTATCTGGGCATCAGGTGGGTTTTAATAATAGCGAGTAATGTCGGATCTTAGGGGAAGGACATGGTTTGATTGATTTAATAGTTGTTTAAGGGGCCAGCGAGAGTCAGGCCTTGGGTTTAGTCTGAAAAAACATCTGGGATCAGCTCTATTCTATGAGGTATCATGATCTGGGTCTTCAATTGTATCTTTTTGTTTAATCTGACATAGTATTTATAAGAGATATATTAATATAATGGTAATACAGTGATAAATGTCACTGTATAAAATGTCACTTCACTAAAATTAGTGAAGATTAGGTGTTAAGAAAGTTATAGGTAGACTCAGAAGGTAGTAAACAACCCAAGTAGCTGGAAAATCTCTTGTGTGCACCGTCGTTTTTTTTGTTTGTTTGTTTGGTTTTTTTTTGAGACAGAGTCTCACTTTGTTGCCCAGCCTAGGGTGAGTGCTGTGGCGTCAGCCTAGCTCACAGCAACCTCAAACTCCTGGGCTCAAGCAATCCTGCTGCCTCAGCCTCCTGAGTAGCTGGGACTACAGGCATGTGCCACCATGCCCAACTAATTTTTTTCTATATATATTAGTTGGCCAATTAATTTCTTTCTATTTATAGTAGAGACGGGGTCTCACTCTTGCTCAGGCTGGTTTTGAACTCCTGACCTCAAGCAGTCCACCCGCCTTGGCCTCCCAGAGTGCTAGGATTACAGGCATGAGCCACCACGCCCGGCCTACTGTCGTATTTTTTAATCAGACTTACAATGTGTTTATCCTTTTTATCAATGGTCATTTGGACCTTATAGTGAATCTTATTTGAGGATTGGAAGACCAACACCAAATTAGAATCTAACAAATTTAATTGGGGGGAGGGGCAATTGGTCTATACAGGTATAACATCTTGAAGGTATAAATCAAATTTGAGAAATATCTGGACTTTAAATTGTCATAGGACCTGTTTATAGCTGACAAATCTATTTTTTCCACCACCTTGTGTTGTATCATATACTAGTATTTGGGAGAGAAAAAGAAGTGTTGTTACAAGAGAAATCAAATAATTTTATAGTGTTGTTTTATTATCCCTCCAAAATGGCCCCTTTTCATACATTAATTGTTATGTCCCATGACAGTGCATATTTGACGTCAAATTTGGGAGAAATCAGGTGTTTAAATGGTTTGAGGACATAACCCCTTCCATTTTGTATATTTACTATCTGAGAAGGAGATAGGGTGCTTGTGTTTTATTAGCTAGAATAGCCCATCTGCTTTTCTTGGGGACTGTCTTCCTACTATTTATTGTGGTCCTAATGTCTGTTAGTTGAACTGTAGAATATTTTCTATAGTTAGGCATTTGAGCTTCAAGAATATAATGTCTGAGGTTACATTTGCCATCTAAAATTTTTTATAAATTTGGGGGACCATGTATTTTTTTATACAGATCCTTATATCATGTCTTAGCACTGAGCATTGCAGGCCATTGTTTTACAGCTTTCTTAGATTTCATTTGTAATAGTGTGGACAAGAGCCCTTTGTTGGGTTAGATAAATGTTCTCATCTTTGGATTTAGGAGTGTGTTGTTATGGCTTGTCTGGTCTCTTTTATTCATTTGATGAGTGTTATGTTATATCTTTTAGCATAGTTTTTTAATCTCTTTTTTTTTTTCTTTTTGGAATAGTATTCCGTCTACGTGGCCTATTTTTGAGAGGGATTTCTTTTCTAAAGAATGTCTCTCTTCATTAGCAGTGAATTTGCTTGTCTCAATATACCTAGCCCAGTTCTAATTTCTCTAACGAGGTCACGTTTTAGTCTTTTGATTGGCTAGTTTTTGTGTGTCTACCAGGAATGTTGTTGCCATTGCAAGTTAAAGGCATCTGCAAATTTTGGATAAATGGAGTCAACCTAGAACCACAGGTGTCCCAAATGATTATGGGGTGAGCAGAGGTCATGCCCAAGTATGCCCTTGTCTGGGTATCTTATGAGGCTTTTTAGAGGTGCCCTTGCCTTAGGGTGGAATTTGTACTGTCGGGGACTTCTGTCTACCAACTGACTCCCATAAATAGTTCTTTAACGGCACTATCGGTGTGGTTGGTGCTGGACGAGGGTGTCCAGCCACACGCACAGAGCTGGTGGTCGTTCGGGCAGCTTGTGCTGCAGTGGTTTACACAGGGGACAGCTGGGTTCTTCCATCACATCCTGGAAATTGTCTAACCTTGTCATCACCAATATCTATTGTCACGCAGTATCCTAACTGATCAGACCCCCTCAGTAATCTTGTTGAGGCATTGTTAGGCAAATATTTCTGCAGGGCATATTTGGTGAGGACCTTATAATAGAGGTGTCTTGGAAAGGGGGCGCCTCAGAGAATATTCACAGTAGAATTGTTTTACTTAGTGGCCTTTATTTTATCCTGCTCTGAGTCAGACTATTAGGGCAATTGGTGAGATTTGTAGGGAACCAGGAGAAGGTTTTAGGATTGAAGAGAGAAGGAGTATGGGAGGCAGATAGAGGAGATTATGGGAATGAGGGTGAATAGGTAAAATGTTTTTCTGATTTAACAGGGAAATTCATACCCATTCCCATTTAGAAACTTATACCAGGGAGATACTATAGATCTCAAATAACCTCTTGGGGGTCTTGGTTAAAGCATTTAGGGTTTTAAGCTATATGTTTTACAGCAAGTAAGGTATGATGAGAGTTATTTTAGGGTTTATGAGGCCTGGCCTGTCCCGATATCTCTAGAGGAATGTCTGCTTTGGTAGTTGCTCCAGAGACTGGCTGAGCCTCAGGTGTTTCCTGAAATCTCGGACAGGTATTAAAGACTGGTTCCTCCTCTCTATTTCCCTCACGTGGCAGCAGGTGGCCTTCCCCACCCTCAGCGCTCACAGTTCCCAGATTGAAAGGTTACCTACAGTGAGAGCCAAATGTCCTATTCCCAACTTTAAATTACTAGGGAAGGGACCCTGGTGTCCCCATTCCGGCCACCGCCCCGTGGCTGGGGGTGGAGGGCATGGCTGACTCCCCTGCGGTCAGCAGCTGTCACCATGTGATCACAAGACGGAGGTGGCTCCAGAGGCGACTGTCCTGAGGGTGACATCCCACCCCTGAGCTACCGGGAATGCTGGTGTTCCCGGGCACTGGCACCAGGGCGGCCACCTTAGCTCGAGACCCCAGGGTGACAGCCTAGTCCCAGCTCTGGAGTGGAGAAGGAGGGGGCAGTTACAGAAACTCCCTTGGACCTCCTTGGGTGTCATCGGGGCCTGTGCCGAGTGACTGAGCCTCTCCCGTCACCCCCTCTAAGACACCCCCCACCTGCCTTGTCTTCCTTCTCGGCCCCAGCGGCCTGTGTCACCTTACGTGAGAGCACCCGCTGACTTACGACTCTGCGTCCCCCTCCCTGGCTGGCAGGAAGCCCCTGGGCAGCGGCCGGGTTTCTGCCATTTCCCACTGACCTGCGGGGACCCTCCTGGTGCCAGTGGACACTGGTCGAGCAAGCGAACAAAGGAAAGAATGACAAACCTTGGACATGGCATGAGCTCCCCGGCTGGCCGTCTGTGTCCCAGCCTCTGCCTGTGGGGAGAATGTCCCTGGCCCTGGGTTCCTCAGTGCCACTCCTGGTGGGGCCTGCAGGGGTGTCCCCTGCCCCGTCCTCGCAGGCTGTCTCCCGTTGGAAAGGGGTTGCCCGAGAAGCCGAGTTTAGGTTGTTTATTTTCCCAGTGGGTTAGGGTTAGGTTTAGGGTGACTAAGGGGAGACTTGTGTGTCCACTCTGTGAACACCCAGCACTAGGGACCTTCCTGGCCCCCTGTCCTGCCCCCGGCTGGCTGGTCCAAGGTCTCTGGCCTTGCAGCCTTCTCCGGGGGCCCTGTCTGTCCTCCCCCACCCCGCCCCCCGCAGAAGCTGCTGGGGCAGGGGTGGAGTGGGCGGTGAGGCCCTGTCCCATCCACTTCTCCCTGTGGTGGGGGTCGAGAGCACAGAGGGTGTCCCCTGAGCCCCCTGGCTCCTGCCTGACCTTCCGTTCTAGCTGCTAGGTGTGCCAGGTCACCGTGGCTGCCGTCTCAACGTGCCGCAGTCTGCTCACACAGCAGACGTTTATTTCCTCTCGGTTTGGGGGCCAGAGGTCGGAGACGAAGGTGTGGGCAGGGCTGGTTCCCCCTGCGGCCTCTCCCTTGCCTTGCGGACGGCCGCCTTCTCCCCTCGCCCTCACCGGCCACCCCTCTGCATGTCCGTGTCCTGACCTTTTCTGAAGGCCCCCGGCCAGACGGGATCATGGCCCACCCTGCCGACCTCATTTAAACGTGGGAACCTCTGTGCCGGCCCCGTTTCCCAGTGAGTCGCCTGGTGCGGTGCCGAGGTCTTCAGCGCAGGTGTGGGCTGCACACCCGGCCTGTAGCACCAGGTCTCGGTTCCACTGATCATGGCTCTCAAGGGCTCTGGAAGGGGCGCTGCAGAGAGGGAGTTGAGCGAGGCAGGTAGACGCCGGGGACATTTCCAGCAGCTCCTCGAATTGACTTAGTCCCCAAAGCAGCAGGCATTGTTTTCATTCCGCAGGCACAGGGGGTCCAGTGACCTGCCCCAGCCTGCAGCTCGTGGCGAGGGGCCTGCGCCCTACACGAAGGCTCCTTCTCACGCTTTGTCCGCAGCCTGCTCTGGGGGCAGCGGTGGCCTGGGGCGGTTCTGCCTCTTGGCGCCTGAGCGGCCTGCGAGGCTACCCCACGGCCAGCTGGACTTCTCTGGCCCCACTCTGTTCCCCTTGGTGGGGGCGGGTCTAAGGCCTGAGCCCGGGTGAGGCCCCGTACCCCCCTGGGGAGGAGGGCACCCCCCCAGCCTGCTCCTCACTCAGGGCCCCTCTGGGCTCCTTTCTCTGCGGGCTCCTGATCTCAGCACCTGTTACCAACCTCACCATGCGATGTGGTTCTTTTAACATAAACCCCCAAAATAAAAAGGTGGGGAGGATATGTCATAGGGATGTAATGAATGCGGCATCCTTTGTTACAGGGACTCACCGAGTCTTTCTAACAGCAGGGGGGCAGGGATCGGTGGGCCGGAGCCACAGGGTCTCACACCCCCGCCCGACTCTAACCGGGCACCAGCCCGTTCCCTCATTGCCGTGGGGTCTTCCTGTGCCCCTCGCCCACCTGGCCGGCAGTGTCTGCCGCAGGCGCTTGGGCTCAGGTTGCCTCCACCAGGAGCCAGGTCAGGTGCGGTACCAGTTCCGAATCCCTGAGAGGGGCACGCGGAAGGGACAGCTTGGGCTCGGGGCCTTCTGTGTTGGCAGCCAGGGATGGCCAGGTGACATTTGGGGAAGGGACTGACTCTCTGCCAGGGGACCTGGAAGCTTCTCTGGCTGGGACCACAGCAGTGCACACGGTGTGACATCTTCACGACCCAGAACACAAGGTGTGCGTGCGTGAGTGGAACGCACGTCTCAGCTGCAGCCCTGTGGCCGGGAGAGACAGCAAGGAGAGTGGAGCGCGTCTCCCGACCTGTCGTACCGAAAACCATGCTGCTGGCGACCCTCGAAACTGACGTGAAGGTGCAGACCGCAGATGAGCGATTCTGCTTAGTCTGGTCGATCGAGGCTCAGCTTGCACGAATTGGCCCCGGGTCGAATGGAGATTAAGGTTCAAGGGGGGTTTCAAGAGGTACAGCAAGGACAGCCGTCACTGCTGCAGCAGAGACAGTCCGAGTCGCGGATACATCCCGGGGCTCCATTCACTCGCAGCGGGCGGCAGACAGAGGCAGGATTCCGGCCCTGCCCACAGGTGGGCTGAGTGCTGTGGCCCTGGGCTGAGGGCCTTCCTTGTGGCCACAAGCGAACAGTGGCTTTGTTGGTGGAAAGGGTACAGGCTTGCCTCTTAGTTCCTGTCCTTGTCCATAAAGGGAGTTGAATTCACACCTGTCGAGGAGCCCCAACCGAGAGCTCTGGGGATTGTTCGAGGCCAACCAGGGGATTTCTTGGCTGAGTGAAGCAACACGGCACTGTGACCTTGGCACTGAGAGAGGTAGCCAGGTTGGGCTCCCGCTGGCACGTGCGAGAGGTGTCAGTATGTGTATTAAGCAGGCTGTCGCACCCTGATGCTGCCCCGTTTGCGCCCCCTAATTCCAGTGCCTCGTTAGGCCCACATGGCACCCCCAGGAGAAGGCTCTGTCCCTGCCCCAGAAGCCCCCACCACTCTTGGTGTGTGAATATGCCTCTTGGAGACGGACATACCTGCACTCTGCCTCTGGCCCTGCCACTCAGGAGTTGGGTGACCTTTTGTCACTGTCATTTCTGCAAATAGGGAAGAGGCGGCTACCTAGTAATGCTGTCGAGAGAGCAGAAAAAGTGCTGAGCTCTGTGTTGCATAAAGAAGCACTTGATAAATGAGAGCTATTATTATTCATGATGATGAAGATGGAGGTTCGTGCCCAGGCACAGATACCTCACAGCTAAGTCACAGTTTGTCGCAGCCATCGTCAGCTCCGTGGTAGTTCAGAGCAGGGCCTGTGGCTCATGGACCGTGTGACCGGAAGCCCTTAGGTATCAGCGAGCAGGGGCAGCCAGGACCGGGCCACCTGGCCCGGGAATGTTCAGGTGGAGGAAGGATACGAGTTAGGGTTTGGAGCACAGTGACAGCCTCACGAGAGGCTCTGAGGGCGTCTGGGGCCCCAGGTCAGTGCGTGCCCAGTGAGTCTGTGCTCTCTCGCCTCCTGACGGCAGGAAACGGTGCCCTTCGGAGACGCCGTGCTGGCCACCCAGGACACCTGCATCGGGAGCGAGATCTGCGAGGAGCTCTGGACGCCCCACAGGTCAGCCCGCTCCCCCGTGCCGTGCGGGTCCCGCTCACACGGGCCAGCTGGAGGACCTGGGCTTTGCTGATGTCCTGGGGCCACGGCCGTGGAGATGCTGTGGCAGAGTGAACGGCTGCCGGGAGGGGGTTGGAGGAGCCCAGTGGTCTCTTCCCCGCACCTGCCTCTGCCCGCAGCCCACACATCGACATGGGCCTGGACGGCGTGGAGATCGTGACCAACGCCTCGGGCAGTCACCACGTGCTGCGCAAAGCCCACGCCAGGGTGGACCTGGTGACCATGGCCACCACCAAGGTGGGTGTCGGGCCAGGCTGCTGGAGCGTGAGCCATGGGGTGGGGGCTTCGTGCTGAGCATTCCCAAGCCCTCAGCGCCTGGTGCGGGGCTGGGCTCGTGCGTGATGGACATTCCTGCTTGCAGTTACATCCTGTGCTCAACAAGCACGCCCTGACTGCCCTCCTGGGGCTCCCCTTGCACGGCCTGGTTTATACCCGCACGGCTGCCCTGTGAAGTGGGCCCTGTCGCCGTCTCCACTGTGACCAGGAACCAGAACGGGCCACTTGTCCATTGGGGGGCAGAGGTGGGGCATAGGAAATGCCCGTGTGTTTGCTGCTGTGTTGGGCAGTGAGACATGGTGACAGGGGGTGCCGTCTAGTTGTTCACGAGGCGGGTGTGGACGCAGCCAAGCTGGGTTTGAATCTCGGCTTCGTTGGCACAGATTTGGCTTCTCTGAATCTCATCGTGTCTAACGGAGATGACAGGGCCCTCCTTGTAGGGTGGTGACGAACCAAAAGGAGACGTTACCTAACGCCTGGTGCCTGGGAAGGCCCAGCACGCCGCAGCCGCGGCTCTGTGTTGCCCTGCGTGTGCGCCTCGTTTGGGTGGGGCGTTGGTGATGTCACAGTGGGGTGGGGGACGGGGAGAAACTCTGAAGACGGCCTGGCCGGCATGGCCAAGTTTCCCGCGTGTGGCCAGTGGCAGGTGAGGGGGACGGACCACGGCTGGCACTTCCCCGTCGCCTCTGCCTCTTCCAGAACGGTGGGATTTACCTGCTGGCCAACCAGAAGGGCTGTGACGGGGACCGGCTGTACTACGACGGCTGCGCCATGATAGCAATGAACGGGAGCGTCTTTGCTCAGGGCTCCCAGTTCTCTCTGGACAGCGTGGTAAGGAGCGGGCGTTGGCGGCGCCCCCGCTGCCCCGGGCCACGTCTGCTTTGGTCACCGCCTCTGCACCTCACTGGGGAGGGAGGAATGCCCGTCCTAGGGTTCCGGGCATGGCCGGACCCACGGCACAGGTCACACGGCACAGGTCACACGGCACTGGACAGATGAGGGTGACGGCAGTTTGCCAGTCGCATGTGCGCTCAGCCTTGGGGGGACTCCTGCCACGCAGGGCCACGGGGGCGGGCGGGAGGCACAGGCACAGACTGAACAGCCCAGGGCTGTGGGAGGCGGGGTCACCCCGCACTGCCCCCTGACCGGGGCACGCTCCAGTGGGCGAGGCCTTGTTCTGGGGACTCTCTGAACACGCGATGGCCGGCAGGCTGAGGGACGGACCCAGCAGAGCTGTTACAGTTGGGAGGTGCCACTATGTGCCGAGGTCGCACAGGGATGTGAGGGGTCAGGGATTGGACAGGTGACAAAGAGGACAAAGCCAAGAATCACAACTGCATGATCCTCACCGGCAACTGAGCCACCCCTGGAAGGGGGCTCATGACCTTGTTGGGGCCACAGATTCCTTTGAGAAGCTGATGAAAGCACGCACTCTCCACCTACCTCTCAAGATGCGTGTTACCGTAGGGGCAGACTTTCTCCAATGTATTTTATCACGTTGGATATTAATTTCCTTCAAAGAAGAGACAATAGGTGAAAAAATCCTTGGAGAGATTTGTATGGCTCTCACTTTTGTTTTTTTTGAAACATAAAGGAAAAGAGGGCTATTATTACCAAAAATGGAAATAAATTTTAGTTGCACTGATACAACAAAAAGTAATTTTGAGTCCTGCCCCAGTGTCGATGTGAGTAGGAGGGTCACTCCTCTAGGGTTCCACCTTCCTGTAGGTTGGCGTCATTCTCAGGTTGCCTTTCCTTGTGGTACCAGGATGGCTGCAGCAGCTCCAGCCATCTCATCTTTACAGTTATGCTCAGAGGCAGGAAAGAGGCCCTTGCTCCCTGTGTGTCTTTTTAATAAGAGAAAAGATTCCCCAGAAGGCCCTGGCAGACACTGACAGACTTCCATCTGGTGCAGTAATTACTTATCACTGACAAGTGTCTGGATGCTGTGGAGATCCGGTGGCAGCAGCAGGGGAAGGGCTTTGGGTTGGCAACAGCGCTGTCTGTCCCCTGTCCCTGGGCCCCTAATGATCCACAGGTCTTCAGCCCCCGCTTTAGAAGGTGTGACTCGTTCACATGCAACACCTGTGACAGTGATCGCATTACACACGGGAGTAGCAAACACGGGAAATCACGGTTTCTCTTTGAAATTTCCTTGACCAGGAAGTCCTGACGGCCACGCTGGATTTGGAGGACGTCAGGAGCTACCGGGCAGAGATCTCATCTCGAAACCTGGCGGTGAGCACTTTTTGTAGTTGCCCACGTGAGACATAGTAGTGTGTGGTCATCCGTGCCTGGTTTTCCTCACTTAGCATGCTGTTGTTAGGGTTCATCCATGTTGTAGCGTGTGTCAGTGATTCCTTCCCTTGTACTGTCAAATAATATTCCATTGAACGGAATGTTTGTTCATCCAGTCACCCATGGGCAGAAAATTGGAGTGTCTCCATTTTTTGTCTGTTCTAAATAGTGCTGCCATGAACCTGTTTTTTGTTTTTTGTTTTTTTGGAGACAGGGTCTCACTCACTAGGACTAGAGTGCAGTGGTGTCAGCCTAGCTCACAGCAGCCTCAAACTCCTGAGCTCAAGTGATCCTCCTGCCTCGGCCTCCTGAGGAGCTGGGAGTACAGGCATGCGCCACAGTGCCCGGCTAATTGTTCTAGGTTTTTATAGAGATGGGATCTCACTCTTGCTCAGGCTGGTTTTGAACTCCTGGCATCAAGCAATCCTCCCACCTTGGCCTCCCAACAGTGCTAGGATTACAGGCTTGAGCCACCGCGCCCGGCCCATGTACCGGTTTTTGAATGGACGCCTGTTTTCATTTCCCTTGGGTGTGTCTGTCCAGGAGTGGAATCGCTGGGTCTTGTGGTGACTTGTGTTTAGCCTTTTGAGGAGCCACCAGACTGGTTCCCAGCAGGCGGCACCGTTGTGCACCGCCCCGCCCAGCGGCATAGGAGGGCACGGTCCCTCCACACCCTCGCCAACACTTGTTACCGCCGTCGCTGGTTCTGGCCGTCCTCCGGGCCGTGGCTGTGCTGCGCGCTGCTCAGGGCCTGGCGGGCCCTGCTCTTCCATCAGCCCCAGGGACCTCGAGGGTTTCCGCAGCCCAGGGATGGCATTTTGTCATGAATCTCCATCAACAGGCCACCCGGGTGAATCCCTATCCCCGCGTGAAGGTGGACTTCGCCCTCTCGTGCCACGAGGACCTGCTGGAGCCAGTCTCCGAGCCCGTCGCGTGGAAGTACCACAGTCCCGAGGAGGAGATAAGGTGTGCGGCTCCCGGCTCCAGGAGGGGCGGGGGCCTCACAGGGCTCTGCGGTGGGTTTTCAGAACCCGCCCGGGGGTGGACACCAGGCCAGGAGGAGGCTGCGGCCAGACTGCCTGGGTTCGCCCCCAGCTCTGCTGCTGCCTTGTGCCTCGACCTTGCGCCCCAGGGTGCTGTCCCTCTGTGTCTCAGGTAGCACCTACCCCCAGGGTTACTCGTAGAACTAAAATTCGTCACTTCATGAAGTGCTATAAACAGAGCCTGGGGCCTGGTCAGGCGCGCCGGGGACAAGGCCGGCCGCCTCCGACTCAGCGCTCCCGTTGCCCCGCAGCCTGGGACCCGCCTGCTGGCTCTGGGATTTTTTAAGACGAAGCCAACAGGTGAGTTGCCCAGTTTCCCGCCGGCTCAGTTTGCTTGTTCTACGGGTCGGTTTGATTCTCGGGCAGGCCAGTGAGTTTTTAATGCGAGTGTCACCTGGTGCCACCTCTCATCCGGTGTCATCCTGTGTGTCCATGATTCCCTGGCGGAGAGTCAGCCTTAGACACGCCCAGAGCAAAGGGTCTCTTTTCCCTCCGGAAAGCCCATTCGTTGTGGCAGGTGTGGGTGTTCTCCCCGCCTCCCCTCAAGGCGCCGACACCCACGTGCATTTCCATGGGCGCCTCACCGAGGTCTGTCGGGCGGAGCTGGGCTGATCTTTGTGGGCACGGCGCTCCCCATGGCTCTGCTCACTGGTGTTTGGCTGCCCCATTCCAGGCGGGGTTTTTCCTGCCCCTGAGTGGAGGGGTGGATAGCGCGGCCACCGCCTGCCTCGTCTACTCCATGTGCCACCAGGTCTGCCAGGCTGTGAAGAGTGGAAGTAGGTGACACCAGAGGGCCCCAGGAAGGGAGGGGGGAGCCCAGGAGAGGGCAGAGGCGAAACCTAGCTCATGGGCCTCGTGGCTGGGGGAGGCTGTGGCCAAGCTCAGCATGTCACGGCAGCATGCCCAGGTCCTGGGGCGGCAAGGCCATCAAAGCCTCCTCCTGGAGCTTTGATCTGAGGTGGCTCTGTCTCCAGAGCTGCATACACCTGCTGCCCTGTCCACAGTGTGGCCCAGTGGAAAGAACACAGGCTTGGGAGATGGAAATCCTCCCCTCTCCATTCTGACTTTGAGCATGGCCTTAGTGGGTGCAGCACAAAAATGGGGATGGAGCCGTGCAGACACCTGGGGCTGCAACCTGGGATGGAGCTGTGTAGGCACCTGGGGAGGAGCTATGCATGCACCTGGGGCTGTAACCTGGGATGGAGCCATGCAGGCTCCTGGGGAGGAGCTATGCATGCACCTGGGGCTGTAACCTGGGATGGAGCCGTGCAGGCACCTGGGGCTGCAACCTGGGATAGAGCCGGCAGGCACCTGGGGTGGAGCTATGCATGCACCTGGGGCTGTAACCTGGGATGGAGCCATGCAGGCTCCTGGGGAGGAGCTATGCATGCACCTGGGGCTGTAACCTGGGATGGAGCCATGCAGGCTCCTGGGGTGGAGCTATACATGCACCTGGGGCTGTAACCTGGGATGGAGCCGTGCAGGCACCTGGGGCTGCAACCTGGGATGGAGCCATGCAGGCTCCTGGGGAGGAGCTATGCATGCACCTGGGGCTGTAACCTGGGATGGAGCTGTGTAGGCACCTGGGGTGGAGCTATGCATGCACCTGGGGCTGTAACCTGGGATGGAGCCATGCAGGCACCTCGCACATGGCCTGTAGCTTCTATCCCTTCTGTCCTGGTGGTTTCAGATCAGGAAGTGCTGGCTGATGTCCAGACCATCGTGAACGAGATCAGCTACACCCCCGAGGACCCCCGAGAGCTCTGTGGACGCGTACTGACAACCTGCTACATGGCCAGCGAGAACTCCTCCCAGGAGACTCGCGACAGGGCCAGAGAGTTGGCCCAGCAGATTGGAAGGTAGAGCTGGTCCCTGGCTTTGGGCACGGGCAGGCTGCTATGACAAAGATCAGAGCGGCCGAAAACTCCACCTGTGACTGCATTTGTGTTTGAATGTGCGTCTAGGAGCTGAGCAGGTTTCTACTTTCTCTTGGTCTGAGGCAGATCTCGGGGGAACTATACGTCGGTCCTCCCAACCCCCAAGTCTTGGACTGTGTCTAGGATTTCCACCCTTCTTTTTGTCATCGTGCACCCCAGGTGCAGGCGGCAGGTGGCATGTGCTCCCTGGGTGCTCAGCAGGTCGGCGGCAGTGTGCCTCATGCCCAGCTGCCTTTTCCACGGGGCAGGTCTCTATATGAGGACGGTGGCGAGAGGGCTTGTTTCCAGAGAAGGGACGCTAAGTTCCTTCTGCAATTTTCCATTCATAATGCCTCTTAGGAGGAAATGAGGAGGAACCGCCTGTTCTACTGGATGAGCTCAGCTAAAAGCTGCCCCAGCCCCTCAATTCCGCTTCTAGATACGCACCCAAAGAAATCGAAAGCAAGGACCCGACAGGTGCTCGCACAGGAATGTCCGTGGCAGCGTTATTCCCGATTGCCAAAAGGTGGAAACCCAAGTGTGCGTCAGCTGATGAGTGGATGGCTGTGGTCCGTCCACACAACGGAATATTACTTGGCCATAAAAGGGAGTGACGCAACGCCACGCTCAGCAACACGCGTGGACCTTGCAGAAATCATGCTGGCGAAGGGAGCCAGTCACAAAAGGCCACACAGCGTGTGCTTCCTCCCTGTGAAATGTCCCACCAGGCACATCCCCAGGGACAGAAAGTAATTAGCGCTTGTGGGACGCTGGAGGAGGAGAGGATGGGGAGACACTGCTAAAGGGCACGGGATTTCCTTCGGGGCGATGAGAAAGTTCTGGACCAGCTAGTGGCGATGGCGGTACAACGTGAATGTGCTGACCACCGCTGCACCGCACACCGTAACGTGGTCGCCGCGGTGTCCTGTCGTGTGTTTCTGTGCACACACTTGCACACACACACTCGAGCACGCACACACGCACACACACGTCGCCCTCACGCTCACCCTTCTCCTCCCAGCCACCACCTCGGCCTCAGCATCGACCCAGCCGTGAGGGCCGTCGTGGGCATCTTCAGCCTGGTGACGGGGAAAAGGCCCCTGTTTGCGGCTCACGGAGGAAGCAGCAGGGAGAACCTGGCGTTGCAGAACGTGCAGGTGCCTCCGCCCGGGCCACCGTCCCCGCGGGGGGCGGGGCTGGAGACACTGGCCACGGGGCTTCGTGGCCTGGCCAGGGTCACCCTTCATGTCCCCCTCGTGTTGTCCAGGCCCGGATAAGGATGGTCCTCGCCTACCTGTTTGCTCAGCTGAGCCTCTGGTCTCGGGGCGTCCGCGGTGGGCTCCTCGTGCTGGGATCCGCCAACGTGGATGAGAGGTGAGCGCGGTGCGGTGGCAGGCGGTGGCGGGCTCCTGGGCGTCGGGAATCCCTGAGGGCGACTTGCTGCGGGAGGCGGTGATTCGTGACTCTCGTGGTGTCTGGGAGAGACGTGGGGAGGAGATTCCTGTCCTCCTGGGTCTCACGTGGCAAATGTGGTACCCAGGGCAGCATCATGCCTCCAAAATTTCTTAATGACGAGAGTGGCGGATTGGATCAGCGTCGTGCATGGCTGCCCCCCCACCCCCGCCCCAGGGCTGCGCAGTTCCACCCGGCCCTGGGGTTCCGCAGCCACACTGTGCCCTGCGGCCGGCCCCCGCCCCGGCTCCACGCTCAGGCCCTTTCTCCTGGCCTCTCCTCGGCGTCTCAGCTCATGTCTCCACACCTAGATTTCACCTCTAAACCAGAGAGTTCGTTTTCCATGTGAACTGAGAATACTGCCTTTCTCATACTGCTTCCCTGTTAAAGAAATTCAGACTCCCTGTTGTTTTCCAGATAAAATTCAAGCTGCCCTTCAAGCCCAGCGGTGGAGGCTGTTAGCACTTCTTTCCCAGGCTTGGGCTCCCCGTTTCCCGTAGGTGAGCCTCTGCTCCTCTCAGCTCTTCTCCTCACTCTTCCCAGCTGCTCCGTTATTAGCTGAGGGATTTCAGATACTCCATCTGTCATTTATTCATCCACTTATCTCTGCATCCATCCATCCATCAGTTGAGCCATCCATTCATCCACCCATCTGTCTACCTGTCAATCTGTCCACCCATGTGTTCATTCTTCCACCCATCTGTCCACTTGTCCATCCACCCACCTGTCCATCCATCCACCCACCTGTCCATCCTTCCACTCGTCCATCTACCTGTCCATCCATCCACCCATCTGTCCACCTGTCCATCGATTCACCCACCTGTCTATCCATCTACCCATCTGTCCACCTGTACATCCATCCACCTACCTGTCCATCCATCTATCCATCTGTCCATGCTTCCCTTCCTGTCTCCCTCCTTCCTTCTTTCCATCAGTCCCTCCCTTTATCTATGGCATGAGTGTCTTAATCTTTCTACATCTTTGCATGTCTGCGAATGTGTTCTCTTTTAAATCTTATTTTTGACATTTAAACCTTATTTTGTTTTTCTGATGACAATAATTTGAAATAAACACTCTATACCTGGAAGAAAAAAAAACTCCCACCTTCCCCATGTATATTTCGTTACTTTTCATTGTTTTTCTGTTGCCTGCATTGCTTTTGTAAGGAACTGATTTTTCAGGAAGGGTGTGATGGTTGGTGTATATTTTAAGCTCTGGCATAGGCAAGAATATTGATCTTTTGTTTGGTTTTGCTTTTGTAGATGAACAAGAATTTGACCTGTTATCAAATTATATTGTTGTGACATTTTCCCCTCACAACTCTTGTCCATTGTTTTCTGGTATTTAAAATTTTTCCCACGGTGGGGTCGGGTTCTGGGAGCCTCAAGGTTTCTAGGTGTCTATTTAGAAAATAAACAGACCTAGGTGTTCATCTCTTTCATCACTTCTTGCTGCTCAGCGTTCCTCATCAACAGACAGAGGTCTACCTGCAGTCGAGGAAACTTATTCTCCCATGTGTTAATTTTGCCTTCTCTGTCCCGGCTGTTTCTGTCCCGGCTGCCTTCCCACCCTCTGCTCTCTCCCCACCGATCCCAGCCACGCCTTCTCTTCCTTTACATTCTGGGGTAGAATCTCAGGTTTGTGGTGTTGGTTTTCAAAACCATTTCTTCTAATTCTGTTTTCTTCATTGCTTCTGATTCTAACTGTAATTCAGTTGTGGCTTCTACCTGTCCAGGGTCTTCACTTGAATGGTGGTGCTGGGAGGGGGCACTCGGAGCAGGACCATGGGGGTCCCCGGGGTGTATAAAGGAGGGTGCCGTCCGGCCACACTCACGCCTGGACGCAGCGCCGGCTGGCCCTGAGGGCCTCACGCCCAGGCACTGCTCCATGGTGAGCGTCAGGAGGGGTGAGGAGGCGTTGCCGTGTGAGTTTGGGGTGGGAGGATCGTGCCTGGTGAGATGGGCAGGGACCAGCCCAGAAGGCCTTGCAAGGCCAAGGGCACCAACGAGGGGACCAGGCAGTGGGGGGCCCAGCCGAGAGTCACCATGGAGGTGATGGGGGCACCTGGCGTGGAGGTGATGGGCAGGGATCCAGGGGCCTGCACCACCATGCAGCTGTGGCAGGGTGAGGTGCTTAGGGCAGGGTCCCCAGAAGAGGTGGGGGGTTCCTGTGGCTGCCGTGACAAATGACGACAAAGCCTGTGGCTCGAGCAGCACCACGGCTCTGTAGGACGGACGTCCACCTGGGCGCTCACTGGGCTCCAGCGACAGTGTGGGCCGGGCTGGGTCCTTCTGGAGGCCCCAGGGAGCATCTGCTTCCTGCTGGTCCGGCTTCTGGCGGCCCTGCCTTCTGTGGCCCATGGCCCCTCGTCCGTCTGCACAGCCAGCAGTGCTGCATCTCCGGGCCTTTCCTCTGACCCTCACCTCTCACCCCCTCTTCCATTTCTGAGGACCCTGTGATTGCATTTCGGGCCCCCCTGCAATCCGGGATCATGTCCCCATCCCAGCACTCACCTGGACCCAGTTGCCCCGAGAGGTGGCAATCTCTCAGGTTCTGGGGACCAGGACAGGGGCGTCTCTGGGGGGCATTCTTCTGCCGACCACGGAGTTAGAGCTGACAGGGAGGAGAGGGGCCCTGGTGCTGCCCAGGCTGAGTGTCCACGTGCACCAGGGTCCTCCCTCCCCCTTGGGACGTCTGTGCCTCGGCTCCGCTCACCAGGCCCCGCCTTCCAGACAGGCTGCTCCAGCTGGACGCTGCAGACTCCCGAACCCACTTCCCCGCCCGGGCGTCTCCTCTGCCCCAGCCCCTCTCCACAGTCATCTGCGCCCCTCCCGCTCTGCGGTCTGCTCCCCGTACCAGACTTCCCCAGACCCTCAAGTCTGCCAGGACCGTGGCTCCCGGGCTCATAGAGGGAGCCGGTTCTGGGATGGCCAGGGATGGCGGAACCTGCAGCCCTCGGGCCCGTGTGCTCTCTGTCCTGCTGCAGCCTCCTCGGCTACCTGACCAAGTACGACTGCTCCAGCGCGGACATCAACCCCATAGGCGGCATCAGCAAGACGGACCTCAGAGCCTTCGTGCAGCTGTGCGTCGAGCGCTTCCAGCTTCCCGCCCTCCGGGGGTGAGTGCGCCCGGGCCGTGCTCCAGGGCTCCGGGTCCCTCTCCCAGCACAGCCCGGCCACCTTTGTCCCTGCTTGGCCACCCTCGGAGCTCCCTACCACCCGATGAAGACAGCCCTGCCCCTGAGCCAGGCTGGGTACTTGCAGTCCCGTGACCAGGCCACCCCCTTCTTCCTGGGGGTGCTTCCACAGCCCCCAGGAACTGGCCAGACAGGGAGCTGCTGCCGCCCTCCTGCCCTGGCCTCCCTCCTCCCGCCGTCCTAACGGGGAAGTCCGACGTGGTGGCGTGGTCCATCTTAGCAGAGCGTCGTGGACTTTAGCAGCGAGTGAATTGAGTAATGCCCAGAGCTTTCCTAGCCTTTGCTTGCATCACTTCCTGTAGTAGGAATGTCCTTTCTCCTCTTTGTCCTTCCTGGGTGATTTGTGTCCCCAGGGGACATTGGGCAATGTCTGGAGACATTTAGTTTCACATGGGGTCTGTTACTGGCCTCCAGTAGAGATAGAGGCCAAGGACACTCCTGACTGTCCCACAGCGCACAGGACACTTACGGTCCCAACTTCAGGGAATTATCTAGCCCCAGGTAAGGCTGGGGTGTCCCTGTGCTGTGCCTCCCAGTCTCAGGTTAGGACGCCCCTCGGCGTGGCTCTGCTGGTGGTGAACAGGACAAAGTGGCCAGCGGGCTTGGGACAGGTGGTTTGGGGATTCTCTCCCACAGCTCACGAGCACGTTAGCAGCTGCAGTGACTGACCTCTGTGTGTCTTGGCTGCAGCATCCTGTCAGCACCGGCCACCGCAGAGCTGGAGCCCTTGGCTGACGGACACGTGTCCCAGACTGACGAGGTAATGGTGGTGGCCTTCTCGTGGTCCCTGTTCTTCTCCTGCCCACCTCTGCATGGTGGTGGTGCCCCCTTCCTGCCTCCTTTCTGCCCTGCGGAACTGTGCTCTACTGCTGGGCTCCTGGCCTGGTGCTCAGGCTTCCGCGTCCGTCGCATTGTCAACCTGTGACACCTCGATCCAGCTTTCTTCTGGTTGGGGCCCGGGAAAGCGGGGGTGAGGCAGGTGGGAAGGGAGAGCGGATGGCGAGCTGAGAAATACAGGTCCCTGGCTAGCAGGAGGGGAGTCTCTCCAGGAGCTTGAGTGACCTCAGAGAAGAATTCTCTTGACTTCTCCATTTCACACTGGCCCGTGGTGATCAGGGCCACAGCTGTGGTTTGTAGCTCAGCAGGTGCTGGAGTGGCCATTGCCCTTTATCATAAGACACATGGCCCTCCAGCCTCCTTATGTCACAAAGGCTTACTGCTCTATTTTCTTCCAAGAGTTTTATACTTTTAGTCCTTAGATTTAGAAAGTCTATAATCTAGGTGAGTTAACTTTTATGTATGGTGTGAGAAAAGGGTCCGACATCATTCTTTTGCATGTGCATATCCAAATGACCCAGCACCTTTTGTTGAAAAGACTATTCTTTCTCCCCTAGAATTATCTTGTCACCTTTCTTGTAAACGTAGGGTTTATTTCTGGACTCCATTACCTTGATCTGCGTGTTTTTCCTTATGCCAGTACCATGCTACCCTGATTACTATAATTTTGTAGGAAGTTTTAAAATCCGGAACTATGAGTCCTCCAACTTTGTTCTTTCTCAGGATAATTTTGGGTACTCTAGATCTCTTGGATTTCCATGTGAATTTTGAGATCAGCTTGTTAATTTTTGCAAAAAACAAAAACAGCTTGAATTTTGATGGGCATTGCATTGAACCTGTAGATCAGTTGGGGCAGGGTTTACCATCTTGATAATATTAAGTCTGCTGAACCATGAACATGGGATGTCTTCTTATTTATTTAACTCTCCTTTAGTGTTTTTCAACAGTGTTTTCTAGTTTTCTGAATATAAGTTTGTACTTCTTTTGTTAAATTTATTTTAAAGTATTTTATTCTTATTGATAGTACTATAAACGAAATGCTTTTCTTAATTTCATTTTGGGGTTGTTCATCGCTAGTGTATAGAGACACAATTGATTTTTATATGTTGCTTTTATTCCCCATAGCTCTCTTGAGCTCATTTATTAGTTCTAATAGCTTTTTAGTGGATTCCTTAAGATTTTCTGTTTACCAGATCGTGCCATCTGCAAATAGAGGTAATTCTACTTCTTCCTTTCCAATCTGGATGCCTTTTATTTCCTTTTCTTGCCTAATCTCCCAGGCTAGAACCTTTAGTACAATATGGAATAGAAGCCATGAGAGGGGATATCCTTGAATTGTTCCTGATGTTAGTGGGGAAAGGTACAGTTTTTTTCCCTAGCAAGTGTGATGTTAGCTGCAGATTTCTCATACATGTCCTTTATATTGTTCATGAAGTTTCCTTCTATTCCTAGTTTTTTGAGTGCTTTTATCATAAAAGGGTGTTGGATCTTGTCAAATGCTCTTTCTACAATTTCCGGATGTTAAACCAGCCTTGCATTCCTGGGATAACTCCCTGTTGGTCTTGGTGTATAATCCTTTTCGTATATTGCTGGCTTTGGTTTGCTGGTATTCTGTTGAGGATTGTATTCACAAGGGATATCGATCCGTAGTTTCTTTTCCTTGTGATGTCTTTGTCTGATTGGATATCAAGGAGATACTGGCCTGGTAGAAAGAGTTAGGAAGTGTTCCCTCCTCTTCTGTGCTTTGGAGCGTTTGTGAAGAATTGGTATTGTTCTATACAATTTTGATAGAGTTCATGGGAAGCCATCTGACCTGGGCTTTTCTTTGTGAGAAGTGTCTTCATTTTTAATCCAACCTCTTGTTAAAGGCCTGTTCACATTTCCTCCTCAATCAGTTTGTGTCTGTGTTAGTTAGCATTTTCCAGAAAGAACCAATAGGGTGAATGGATGGATAGGTTTTTCTTTTGATCTTTTCTTTTACTTTTTATTTATTTATTTTTTTTGAGACAGTATCACATTCTGTTGCCTAGACTAGAGTGCTGTGGCATCAGCCTAGCTCACAGCAACCTCAGATTCCTGGGCTCAAGCGATCCTCCTGCCTCAGCCTCCCAAGTAGCTGGGACTACAGGCATGCGCCACCATGCCTGGCTAATTTTTTCTATATATTTTTAGTTGTTCAGCTAATTTCTTTCTATTTTTAGTAGAGACAGAGTCTCGCTCTTGCTCAGGTTGGTCTTGAACTCCTAAGCTCAAATGATCCACCTGCCTCAGCCTCCCAGAGTGGTAGGATTACAGGTGTGAGCCACCACGCCCGGCCTCTTTTGATCTTTTCAAAGAACAATTTTTAGTTTTGTTGATTTCCTCTTTTATTATTGTATGCCCCATTTCTTTAATTCCCCTCAAATCTCTGTTATTTTCTTCCTTCTATTTGCTTTATGTCTAGTTTGCTCTTCTTTTCCCAGCATCTGAAGGTGGAAGGTTAGGTTATTGATCCGAGATCATTTTTTCTTTGTTAACATAGGTGTTTGCAGCTATTAATTTCCCTCCTAGCGAGCCTCTCCCTGCATCCGTGTTTTTGGGTGCTGTGTCTTCATTTCACTCACCAGAGTCTTTTCTGATTCCTCTTGCGATTTCTTCTTTGATCCATTGGTTATTTAGGAGTGCACTGCTCAATTTCCATGTTTGTGAATTTCTGAAATTTCTTTCTGTTATTGACTTTCTAGTTGTATCCCCTTGTGGTTAGAGTGCCTACTTTGTATGACTTCAAAGCTTTAAAGTTTTCTGAGGCTTCCTTCAGGGCCCAGCACGTGGCCTGTCCAGGAGAACGCCCCGTGTGCGCTTGACAAGAACGTGTGTTCGCTGCCGCTGGGCGGGGAGTTCTGCAGTGTCTGTTGGGTCTCGCTGGTTTGCAGCCTCGACCAGATCTTCTGTTGCCTCCTTAACGTTCCGTCTAGTTCTATCCATCACTGCAAGTGGGGTAGTGAAGACTCCAGCCGTTATCGTTGAATTGGAGAAATTAAAATGTTACACTAGAAGATATTCACTTCACACAAAAGAAACCAGTAAAGCAGCTTCGTGTTCCCAAACCTGTCCGGTGCCAGGGACTCCACTGTGAACAGGACAGGTGTGGCCACTGCTCTTAAAATCGTAGAGTCCCCTGGAGGGCCCAGAGAAGAAGAGTGTAACCATGAGGAGTGCTGCAAACAAAAGAGACAGGGAGACACAATAGAGAGAGATGGCCGGGAGTGGCAGCGTCCCTTAGACAGGGTTCAGGATGAGCCAAGGACTGAGAGAAGGCCAGGGCGGCTACATCCGAGTGGGGAGGATGGGGGCGTGGGGCAGGGGCCACGTCACGGAGGGTCCTGCACACCCTGGTTGGAGGTAAGGGCCACACTGCTGTGGATCCCAAATGCCAGCATTCACGTCTGCCTTGATAATGGCCTGGCCATGTCTCTGATGGTGGCTCTGGCAGTGTCATCTCCGATGACAGCTCTAGCTCTGCGTCTGGTGTGAGGGTTCAGGGGTTTGAGGGAATCGAGAGGGAATCAGAGCAGGTATTGAAAGTGGAGATGGGTCTGGGTTTTGTAAGCCTCAAGGTGAAATTGACTCTCCTGAGCCCTGCTGGAGGAGTTGGTGGCCTGGCACTGTCACGCCAGTGGCGTCTTGGGGCCTTCTGCATGGCCCAGATTTCAGTGAGCCCTGTTCCTTCTTCTCTGACCCTCCACACAGCCAGGGAGCGGGCTGGGAGGGCGGGGGCAGGATCCGGCTGCTCAGCATGCCGAGCCTCACCCGGGGCTGCCGTGGCAAATGGCCACAAGCTGGATGGCTTAAAGCAACAGGACTGTCTTCTCCACCCTT
This sequence comes from Microcebus murinus, assembly GCF_040939455.1. Taxonomy (NCBI): domain Eukaryota; kingdom Metazoa; phylum Chordata; class Mammalia; order Primates; family Cheirogaleidae; genus Microcebus; species Microcebus murinus. The sequence continues at coordinate 10,881,995 of NC_134107.1, forward strand.
CTGGAGGCCAGAAACATGAGATCACGGTGTTGGCCGGTTGTGGTCCCCCCAAGGCTCCACGGGAGGCTCCTTCCGTCTGTTCCATCTTCTGGTGGCTCCAAGTGCTCCTTGGCCAGTGGCCACCACGCTCCAGTCTCTGTGTCTGTCTTCCCGTGGGCTTCTCCTGTCTCTCCTCTTACCCCTTCTAGGGACGTCTGTCCCTGGATTTAGGGCCCGCTGTGCATCCAGAGTCATCACCTCTCAAGATCTTTAACTGAATTACATCTGCAAAGACTCTTTCTCCAAATAACATCACAGTCACAGCTTCCGGGGGTTAAGGTCACCCAAGTGCAGTCCTCAAAACCAAATGTCTAGCTCTTGGTCACTTTTTCTGGACTGTCACATCCTTCTTGGCCGATCAGTGCTGGGGAAACAGGCTGAGCAGCAGCTCCTATCTCTCTGGGGAAGGCTCGCCCCCGGGTCCCGGGTTCCCATCTCCGGTAGAAGCTCTAAGCTCTCCTCCTGCCCCAACGTGGGGTCACCCTGTGCCATGGGTTTTTGTCCTCTGCAGGAGGACATGGGGATGACATACGAGGAGCTCTCGGTGTTTGGGAGACTCCGGAAGGTCGCCAAGGCGGGGCCCTACAGCATGTTCTGCAAACTCCTCACCTTGTGGAGTGACATCTGCTCCCCACGACAGGTGAGCCACGGGTGACGATTCACAGAGGGGGACCCGTCAGGTGCAGTCGCCTTTGCAGGGCTCCATCTGACTTGTGGGGGCAAGTAAATACCACGTGACCCTCACAGAATGAAACTGTCCCTCTCAATAACACTGTCCAGTTCTCCTCCCTACCAGCTCGGGTCATCGGTTTGCCCTGCGGTGGCTCAGCCACCCCAGGGCAGCAGGACATGAAACAAGCCCCTCTCCTCTTTTTGCGGGCAGAACCCAAACTTCAAGTTCAAGGTCAGAGTAGTATGGCTTTTCTGTTAGTTGTGGGTCTCACCAGGGCCGAAGCCCACAGACAGGGTGGTCCCACGGGACCTCCCAGAAGCCTCACAAAATGACTCTGTGGGCTCGCCACGGATCTCCTGAAGCAGCCAGTGTGCCATGGGGTTGGAGTCAGGGAGTCCTCGGTGTTGTGGCTCCACAGCCCCCTGGACTGGGCACTGGCGTTCCCCACTCCCGCTGGGGAAGGTCACACTCGGGGGTGTCACCTGTCAGCCGCTGGCTTGCCTGCTGCAGCGTCCAAACTCTAGCCGTGGCCCTTCCAGCTTTGCTAACTCGAAGCCCGTGCGTTGCGCGCCCTCCAGGTGGCCGACAAAGTGAAGCGGTTTTTCTCCAAGTACGCCATGAACAGACACAAGATGACCACGCTCACGCCCGCCTACCACGCCGAGAACTACAGTCCCGACGACAACAGGTTCGACCTGCGCCCGTTTCTGTACAACACCGGCTGGCCGTGGCAGTTTCGGTGCATAGAAAACCAGGTGAGTCAAGCAAGAGTGGTTCTCCAGACCGGGCAGGGGGTCCGGAGGCTGTGTGGCCTGGAAAAGGACAGGTGGAGACGTGAGATGCACACGCAGGTAAAGGCGGAAACACCTGCGCCCCGGCGTCTGCAGTGACCACCGAGCCCGTGACGAGACTCGGCCCCCTCGGCCTTCTCCAGCCCACACGCCCGCGGGCCCTGGGGAGACGCCTCGACAGCCTGCTTTTCCGGCCCCGGGGCGCTCCACCCCCCTGGCGTGTTTCGGCTGCCGAGAGTCCGCGCACGGACCGTGGTGTCCGGGCTTCTCTCTCCAGGTTCTGCAGCTGGAGGCGGCAGAGCGGCGGTGCCTGGCAGGGGACTGAGGGTCGATGCTGCCCGGACGCCCCCTCTCCTCGAGGACCCCAGGTCACCTTGTCGGCGTCGACCGCAGCCACAGCGAGGACCTCTGCCGATCCCATCCAGCGCGGCGCGTCCCGCAAGCTTTGCTTTCCATTTCGAGGGAGAGGGATCTTTTCATTCCATTAACGATTCCTTAGGAAGAGGCTGCAATAAATCTCATGCGACTTCTAAGCCTTCCCGTGCGGCGTGTGCTTTCCCCGCCCGTGCCACAGCGGTGGCTCGACGGGAAGCCGCTGGGCGAGCAGGAGCCTCCAGGCGCGGCGGGCTGCATCTTTGCAGCCGGAGCAAGGACAGCAGCCTCCAGGCCAGAGGGGTTTTCCGGAGCAGAAAACGGAGGGAGGAGCCCTGTCCTCCCACCCACGTGCACCCTCCAGTAGTGCCCCCCAGTAATAGGGAAGTGTCCCCAGTTAGAGGGCAGCGTCCCTCCAGTGTAGGACAGTCACCAGTGACAGGGGCAATGTCTCCCCAGTATAGGACAGTGCCCAGTTACAGGACAGTGTCCCTCCAGTGACGGGGCAGTGTCCCTCCAGTGACAGGGCAGCGTCTCTCCAGTGTAGGACAGTCACCAGTGACAGGGGCAATGTCTCCCCAGTATAGACAGTACCCAGTTACAGGACAGTGTCCCTCCAGTGACGGGGCAGTGTCCCTCCAGTGACAGGGCAGCGTCCCTCCAGTGTAGGACAGTCACCAGTGACAGGGGCAATGTCTCCCCGGTATAGGACAGTGCCCAGTTACAGGACAGTGTCCCTCCAGTGACGGGGCAGTGTCCCTCCAGTATAGGACAGTCACCAGTGACAGGGCAGTGTCCTGCCACTATAGGACAGTCATCAGTGACAGCAGTGTCTCTCCAGTGACAGGGCGGTGTCCCTCCAATGTAGGACAGTGTCCAGTTGCAGGACAGTGTCCCTCCAGTGACAGGGCAGTGTCCCTCCAGTGACGGGGCAGTGTCCCTCCAGTATAGGACAGTCACCGTTACAGGGCAGTGTCCCTCCACTATAGGACAGTCACTACTGACAAAGCAGTGTCCTTCCAGTGACAGGGCAGTGTCCCTCCAGTATAGGACAGTCACCAGTTACAGGACAGTGTCCCTCCACTATAGGACAGTCACTACTGACAAAGCAGTGTCCTTCCAGTGACAGGGCAGTGTCCTTCCAGTATAGGATATCAGTGACAGGGCAGTGTCCCTCCAGTGTAGGACAGTCACCAGTTACAGGGCAGTGTCCCTCCAGTGACAGGGAAGTGTCCCTCCAGTATAGGACAGTCATCAGTGACAAAGCAGTGTCCTTCCAGTGACAGGGCAGTGTCCCTCCAGTGTAGGACAGTCACCAGTTACAGGGCAGTGTCCCTTCAGTGACAGGGCAGTGTCCCTCCAGTGTAGGACAGTCACCAGTTACAGGGCAGTGTCCCTCCACTATAGGACAGTCATCAGTGACAGGGCAGTGTCCCTTCAGTGACAGGGCAGTGTCCCTCCAGTGACAGGGCAGTGTCCCTCCAGTATAGGACAGTCACCAGTTACAGGGCAGTGTCCCTTCAGTGACAGGGCAGTGTCCCTCCAGTGTAGGACAATCACCAGTTACAGGGCAGTTTCCCTCCAGTGACAGGACAGTGTCCCTCCAGTATAGGACAGTCACCAGTTACAGGGCAGTGTCCCTTCAGTGACAGGGCAGTGTCCCTCCAGTGTAGGACAGTCACCAATTACAGGGCAGTGTCCCTCCACTATAGGACAGTCATCAGTGACAGGGCAGTGTCCCTCCAGTGACAGGGCAGTGTCCCTCCAGTGACAGGGCAGTCACCAGTTACAGGACAGTGTCCCTCCAGTATAGGACAGTTATCAGTGACAGCAGTGTCCCTCCAGTGACAGGGCAGTGTCCCTCCAGTGTGGGACAGTCACCAGTTACAGGACAGTGTCCCTCCACTATAGGACAGTCACTACTGACAAAGCAGTGTCCTTCCGGTGACAGGGCAGTGTCCCTCCACTATAGGACAGTCATCACTGACAGCAGTGTCCTTTCAGTGACGGGGCAGTGTCCCTCCAGTGTAGGACAGTCACCAGGGCAGTGTCCCTCCAGTTGCAGGACAATGTCCCTCCATTGGTCGGGCAGTGGCCCATCAGTGAAGTCAGCACCACAGCTCGGCCAGCGAGAGGCTGTGCATTCCTCCCTGCTGTGTGCAGGTTGCCGAGGGGCCCCGGGCTCTGTCCTAAGCCCCCAACACCGAGAGGACCAGCCTCCTTCCTGGAGAGGGGACTGTCCCCTGGCATCAGGCCCAGAGCTTGTTCAGAGTCCAGGAAGCCTCTCGCCCGGCCTGAGAGCTGAGATGAGCAGCAGCCTGTCCCCCCGCTGCTGGGAAGCCCTCCGAGCGTCTGGCCGACACATGTCACTCAAAGGACAAGGCAGCCTGAGGGCACCCCAGGGAGAGCCCAGGGCTCCCTGCGCATGTGTGAGGGCCCCAGCCAGGGGGTTTTCCTCCTGTTCTGCGTCATGGGTGCGTCCAGTCCAGACCAGCTCCCGGCAGCTTCGGCCCAGAACGTTCTACCACCGTAGCAGAAAGCAGCCACAGACCACACGCGACAAACGGCATGGCTGTGTTCCACTAAAACCTTATTTATGGGATGAAATTTGAATTTCATATAATGTATCATATCACAAAATAGTCTTCTTTGGGTTTTTTCCCCAACCGCTTACAATGTAAAACCGTTCTCGTCTCGTGGACCATCCACAAATAGGTGTCAGGTGGGATTTGGGCCCTGGCCATAGTTTGCTGACGCATAGTGGTAAAGGTGACCATGTCACCTCCTCGTGGGCTTTGTGAGGCTTCACGCAGCCACTCCGTGTAGAGCACTCAGGGTGCGTTTGGCATGCCGAGGTGGGTGTGAGCTGTTCCTGTGACTGACTCCTGCCCCTCCCTTGATGTCCCACACCCGATGAACGCCTCCCCCGTGTTCCCTGATTCTGCCGTAGCACCTCAAATCCATTTCCTGCTGGTTATGCGCGCTAGTTGACAACTTGGAACTCGGTAAGACTGCACGTGGATAGGGCCGTGGGAATAGTTCCGAACGATGAGTTCTGAGCGGGGGGCCCGGCGGGGCCTTATTTGCTGGTTTGAGGCCTTCCAGAGCCTCCTTCCTGCTCTGACCAGCACTGTTGAAGGCGGCAGCTGTTCCATCAGCCTGGGTCCCTAAGTTACAGTATATCCTGCAACAGATATGGAATGCGAGTAAAAAGCAAAAAATCAAAATAAAAACAACCGTGTTGTTTAAGCCACCTTTGTTGTGGTATGCCCATCCTTGGACCCAGGCCACTCCTATGAGGAGCCGTGAGGCTGCTGGCTTCAGCAGCGGCCCCATTTCAGACTTTTGTGTCCTGTCTCTCCGTGCCGTGTAGCCCTCCTGCAGATGGCACAAGTCGCTCCATGGATAATTGGATGAGGATGCTGGGGTGGGTGAGGCTGGGGAGGGGACAGAGAATATGTGTTGGCTACTTGGAGAGTCCCATACACAGAAGTTGCGGGACTTAGGCAGCGGGAGTCCCCATGGAGACGTCAGACCCAAGTCCAGCACGCAGGGAGACGACGGTGGGTTCCGTGACCGAGCAGTGGCAGTGTGGGAAGAAGTGATGGACAGGGCAGGTGAGAGGACCCTGAAAGCCCTGGGCAAATGGGGTCGGAAAGAGAAGGGGCAGACACCTGGCTCTTTCCTTTGGGGCCAGCACAGGAACCGCCTGTGCGGGAGGTGGGCCTGCCCCAGAGAGTCTGGTCCTGGAGAAATCGCTCGGGCTTCAGACCACCGAGCCCTCTTGGGAGCCATGGGGGACAGTGGAGGCCTCGGTGTTGCCAGGACCATCCACGGACTCTCGTGTTTTCCTCTGTGGGGGTCTCCGGCCACCAGGAGTCTGAGCGTGGTCTCGGGAGACATCTCCCTGTCTCTGCGTGTCCCTGTCTGCCTCTCACACACCCCCGGCGGTAACCAGCCGCTGCCCCCAGACACAGCAGTCCCAGGTCTGTGCCAGGGCTTCCGGGGGGCCCAGAGGGTTGGCGGGAAGGGCAGGATGGACTCCACCTAAGGAAGTGAGCCGCACCACGGGGTGCTCAAATCTCCAGACCAGGAGTCCTCAAACTATGGCTCATGGTCCACATGTGAGTGTTTTTGCCTGTTTGTTTTTTTACTTTAAAATAAGATATGTGCAGTGTGCATAGGAATTTGTTCATAGTTTTTTTTAAGCTATAGTCCGGCCCTCCAACGGTCTGAGGGACAGTGAACTGTCCCCCTGTTTAAAAAGTTTGAGGACCCCTGCTCCAGACTGTTCCATTCTCCTCACATCGTAACTCACCCTGGCCCCTCCGTGAACCAGCTTAAAGAATGACACCAGCCAAGCAGGAAGGGGTTTTGGTTTGGGGACAAGGATGGTCTATTTGGCCCTAAACCAGCCTCTGTGTTGGTGGCCACCATGTCCTCGGCTGGAGGGACAGTGGATTCCACACTTCTGAGCACGTCAGGAGACATGGCTCTGTTTTCCCAGGCCACCAAGAGGGGACGGCTGAGCTCTGGAGACCTGGTCCTGGAGAACCCCCAGAGGGACCGTCCGTCCCGGAACATTCTCAGGACAAAGGGAGGGCTGTGCCCCTAGACGACAGGCCAGAGGGAGGGTCCCGCAGGGTGGGTCACCGTTCTGAGCCCTGACCCACCAGACGGACGCTTCTCACCCACCGGCCATCCCAGAAGGTTTCCCGCTCCACTCCCAGACTGGGGCCCCCGTGTGTCGGGTGGGTCCCACAGCCACCATCAGTGACCACACCTGAAGTCTGAGTTGAGGAGTGTCCGCCTGTGGGTACCCGTCTTCCAACAGACTTGGACCCGGGACAACCCTCCAGCCCCACACATAGAGCCCCCGTCCTGGTAGGTGGCTCTTTCGGGGCTGAGCTCTGCCCTATAGGGGTCTGGGATCCCAGGCAGATTGTGTATCCGGGGCAGGGAGGCTGCAGGGCAGGGTTCAGTCCAGCTCGGCACAGGACGGGGTGCGAGCACAGCCCAGAAGTCACGTTTGGGCCATCGGGCCAGCTGCCCCTTTCTGAGCTCAGCCATCTCACCCGCCGGAGGGTACGTGAGCATCCAGCCCACCGAGTCTGTGTGAGGAGGAACGAGACGACTGTATACAGGGTCGGCGCAGAACGGCCGGCCACCTGGTGCCTGCTCAGGGGGCATTAACCTGGGCGGCCGCTTAGAGGCTGGCACCGACCGGGTAGCGACTGTCCCAGGTCAGCAGGCAGGGAAGAGGCAGGGCCCGCTCACCTTAGTCCCAGACGTGCCTTGGAAAGTGCCCTCCACGCAGAGCCACTCACAGACACTGCTGCGTCCTCAGCTGCTCCAGGACGCACAGGCGGGCGCGTGCTCCGCCGGGGTGAGGACGCACAGGCGGGCGCGTGCTCCGCCGGGGTGAGGACGCACAGGCGGGCGCGTGCTCCGCCGGGGTGAGGACGCACAGGCGGGCGCGTGCTCCGCTGGGGTGATGTCCTGGGCCACGGCGCCCAGCACCATGGGGCCCCGCCACGCCCGGCGTCTTGGCACGCTCGTCTGTCTGTCGTATGGCCTGCTTGCTCACGTTTGTGTGCTAGTCCTTATTTCCTTTTGGAACTGGGTTTCTTTTCTTGATTTTAAATGGGTTCATTGTCTTTGGTTTGTTTCTTTGGCCAGTTTTTGACCTGTTCTCCATATGAGTCCTCGTCAGATTTGTAATCGGAAATCTGTAGCTTCTCTTCTCTTTCTCTTAACTGTGTCTTTCCCAGAGCGAAGGCTTGTAATTTTGGTGAAGTCTAACTTATCTGGGTTTTTTTTTCCCTTTGATGAATTCTGCTGTCAGTTTCTTATCTACAAACTCCTTGTCTGATCTAGGTTAGGACTATTTTCTTCTATGTTTTTGTCTGAAAATTGTATGGTTTGAATATTTTATACTCGGGCCTGTGACCCATTTGAGTTCATCTTGGATAAGGTATGACGTTTAGGTGCAGATCATTCTTTCTGCGTAGGGGTGTCCAGATGTTCCACTGGGCTGCGGGAAAGACCTTCCCTTCTCGGTTGAGTTGCTTTGTACCTTCGCACATGTGTGTGGCTCTCTTTCCGGGCCTCCAGTGTGTTTCATTGATCCCCGTGTCTGCCACTTCTCCTGGACCTCGCTGTCGCAGGGAGCTGTGCTGGACAGCACTGGGAAGGGGTGGCCAGCAGGGCTAGGGCGGTGACAAGCTCCGCCTCTGCGCTGCGGCCCAAAGGGGGAACAGCCACAGGCTCCCGCCCAGCGCGCCAGCTGCAACAGGGGCCGGTTTGATTTCATTTCCGATGCTACCTGTTCCTATCTGCTTGTGCGTGTCTGTTTCCTCCAAATTACAAGGATGTAACATATTCTCTAATGTAAAAAGTAAATAAGCATTCCTTATGTGTGTATATGCACACACGCACGCAGCTGTGCTGTCCCCGAGGCAGCCACCGGCCACGCGTGGCTTTCAGCCCCGGAAATGTGGCTCCTCTGAACTGAAATGTGCCCGGAGGCCTTGTATGTAAATAAGAACATAAAGTATCTCGTAAATAATTTTTAAAATACTGTTCACATGTTGAAATGATATTTTGGACACATAAGCTTAAATACATCATCAAGATTCATCTCACCAATTTCTTTTTTCTTTACATCTTTTCTAATGAAATTTTCTCATTGTGAGACGCTGCAACATCACATTTGTGGCTCATATTGTATTTCTGTTGGACAGCCCGGGTCTGGAAGGAATGTTAATAATAGTAATCAAAGTGTCCATAATGATTCCCTCTAGGTTGTAAGATTACAGGTGGTGGTTGTGGATATTTTTATTATATTTTGTTTATCTGTATTTTCAATTGTTCTAATGTGAATTTGTATTAGCAAAAGAAAACCATTCCCAAGCATTTCAAAAGTGAGTTATTCAGCTTATAGACACAGCTGTTGCAAGTGAGAATATTTGTGGATCAGCACACATACAGTTGAGCACACATGGATGAGCACACACAGGTGAGCACACACAGGTGAGCACACATGAGAAAGCACATACAGGTAAGCACACACATGTGAGCACACACAGGTAAGCACATACAGGTGAGCACACACAAGTGAGCACACATGGGTAAGCACACACAGATGAGCACACACACAGGTGAACACACATGGGTGAGCACACACAGGTGAGCACACATGGGTAAGTACACACAGGTGAGCACACACAGGTGAGCACACACAGGTGAGCACACACACAGGTGAACACACATGGGTGAGCACACACAGGTGTTTCCTTGCTCTGTCAGCTGAGAGGGCCCAGAGCCCAGTGGCAGGGAGCACCCCATGCTTGTTGGTCTTCCTGGTGACTTGCTCCCTGAGCCACCTCCTCTCTTAGCATAAACCCAGGTGTGATCCAAGGGCTCACAAGTAACAACGACACTCCTATTACTCAGAAAATTCCAAGGATTGGTAGCTCCCTCCCAGAAACCAGGGACAAAGGCCAGTCTGATTCACTATATACGACAGACACAAAGGACAGAGACAGCAGACCAAGACTTTAAAGTGGGTGTTATAACTGCATTCCAAAAGTTCAGGAGAGAAGTAAGCACATAGGAAAGATGAAAAAGACCCCAGACAAAACTCTCCAGCGGAACACACAGTGTGAGATGAATAACGCACTGAAGGGAGTTGAGCAGACCAGACACTGCAGAAGAAAAGATGAGCAAACTTGAAGACACACCAGTTGAAACTAAGAAAAATAAAACATGGAGAGAAAAAAGACTGAAAAAATGAACAGAGCATCATGTCTGGTGTAAAACAATTTTAAGAAGCCAGTTGTAATGTGTATTTAGAGTTCCTATTAACGTCTGTGACCCTCCAGTAAAAAAAAAAATAAACTTAAAAAAAAAATAGTGTCCCTGAAAAGGAGGAGAGGATGTTTGATGAAATAATGGACAAAATTCTTTAAATTTGATGAAAAGTATAACCTTAAAGATCCAACAATCTCATTAAGCCCCAAGTCCAAGAAGCGAAAAGGTAGGCCACGACACATTGTAGCTCTTGTCTTTCTTTTCATACCGTCCTGTGAAAGGGGAAGAAGAGAAGGAAAACTAGGCACCGGGGCCTCATAAGAAAATGGCGTCTCTTCCTACAAGGACACTAATCCTATGACCCTCGTGACCTCATTTAACCTTAATTCCCCCGTAGAGGCCCCATCCCCACGTACAGCCACGCTGGGGGTCACAGCTTCCACAGATGAGTGTGGGGGACACGATTCTGTCCATGACAGCTGGACAGACATCAGCAGCGTCACCAGCAAGACTGGCCTTGACGGGGGAGCGTCCACGCAAGCCTGCTCCCTGCCACCACAGCCACCACACCATGACAGAGGGTGCCGAGGTACTCCCACGTCCGGGTATCAGGTTTCCTCCGTGCATGCTCTGGGCGGGCACCCCCGTGTGACGACACACAGCTCCCCGCACTTCAGACCCGCTTCCGTGTGTCCCCACACGCCCCCTGCCCCAAACTCCAGTTCCCAGCCCTTCTCCTTCCCGACTCCTGACCACCCGGAGAAGCCACTTGCTACTGCCCCGGAGACTGTGTATTTGACCCTCAGGCCAGTTCTCTCCACCCGGAGTGGACGGCCAGGTGCACCCCTGAAGCTCTCTGCGTTGGAAAGAGCTCCCCCGCCACTGTCTTCCAGGGACACCCTCAAGTGAGTCTGCCACGCGTCCTCGGGCTCTGTCCCGCCTGCACGTCTGTGAACCACTCGGCCTCACTCCCCCGTGGTCAGCTGGTCATATGGGTGGCCCCACCGTGCGACCACAGGGCCACCCTTGGCCAGAGCCTGGGCCTGGCCCTCCCAGGGACCCATGGGCACCAGCCTAGACTCTAGGACCCAATCTCATCTGAAGTCGGGATCCCCCCAGGACTCTGACACGAGTGACCCTTCTATCTGGCAAAGGCCGCTGCCCCACAGTCCTTGACCGCATCAGGACATCTGCCGTGCGGTCCAGGCACGATTATGTACGTGCCGCGCAGTGGCCGATTGTGCCGCTGGAGCGCCAGGGCTCTCTGGCATTACCCTCTCCTTTCCTGAGACGCGTGGGGAGGAGGGGTGGAGTGGGCGGCTTCTTGCCCAAAGCTACCAAGTGGGAGAGTTGGCGGCGGCAGGGAGAAGCTGCAGGAGGACTCTGACCCCAGCTTCCTTGGGAGTTGCCTTTGCTCAGCCCACAGGGCCCCGTCCTGGGATTGCTGCATCCTGGTCTGGCAGCTGCAGCCCCTGGGCGGGGAGACGACACACTCTCTGCCCCTTCCCCTGCTGGCACTGCCACTAACCGCAAGGCCGCCCAACCGCACTGGATGGAGTGGCATCCGGAGAGGACAGGGACAGTAGCTGCTTCCGGGGCAGAGGTCATCCACCGACTTTATTCTCAGGCCCCCACCCTCTTCCAGGACCCTCGTTGGTCCCCACCCAGGGCCACTTCCACGAGGACCAGAAGCACAGGCCCCTCTGCCAGTTGCAGGAAAATGTCGTGGTGACCCCGGCCCCATAAGCAGCTACATCCCATCTTCAGAGATAGGATCGGGACAAGGACCCACATGGGGCGGGAGGGGGCGTGGACGTGCCTCCATGCTGGCAGACACTTTCCCTGAGCCCCTGCCTGCTCTGCCCTGCGAGGGCTCCAAGCAGGCCTCCAGGTCCCTGTGCTCGTGCCGGGGAGACAACGAGGAGGGGGACTCAAGAGACAGGTGGCAGGACGGAGCCCCCTGCCCGGACACCGCAGGACCAGCCGGCAGGGGGCGCTTGGCTCTGGCTGTGATACCTCCCCCCACCTTCCCGCCCGTGCAGGGAGCTCACTCTTCCTCAGACCCCAGCACCTGACCCTTTGCCCAGCCTGCTCCGGCCAGGAAGTCCCTGCTGCCAAGTCTGACATACGGTCAGATACTGGGACCTCCCACCTCGGAATAAAGTTGAGAGGTCGTGCTGCTTTTTAAAGGGAAAGCATTACTGGAATTTGCACAAGAACTGGAAGACTAGTAAAACGTAGATGTCAGGGCCTACCCCACACACACACACCATGTGCAGGCCTCCCTGCAAGACACGCTGCTGTGGCCACCCTCTCAATACACAGATGAGCAGCGGTGGCTCAGAGAGGGCAAGTGACTTGTCCAAGGGCACACAGCACATTAGAGCAGAGGAGGAGTAAGAGTGCAGGTCTCCTTCCTGTGCAGCCACATGTGCCAACGCTGCCTTTGCTGAGCCTAAGGGGCCTCCTCTCCCGGTCCTTTTCTCACTCCACCTTCTTGTGACCCCAGCCGGGTCCTGGTATTTCCAGCCGATGCCGAAATGGAGTCTCCGGGGACTGTAGAACTTGGGAAAGGAAGAGTAGGGAAAGGGGCAGGGAAATGAGGGGAAGAGGTGAAATCCTTTTGTGGCAGGGGGAGGAATGGGAAGTCGCCTGGGCTGTCCGGGGCAGCTGGGGGCGGGGCTGCTCCCGGAACCTGCACCTGCACACCAACAGCCCCTCCTCTCGCCCAGTGAGGGCTCGAGCCCCAGCGGAGCCAGCCTCTGGCTTCCCTCTGCAAAGGCTCCGTGCCTCAGCCCCAGAGGGTGAGCTAGTTGGTTGGAGAGTGGCAGTTCCCCAGCCTGGGACAGTTTCTGCTGGCAGCTCCAGACCACCCAGAGCTCTGCTCTGCACCACCAGGGCCCCGGGTGGACTGCTGCCCCCAGGCCTGCTCCCAGTGGCTTAGGACCCAGCTGGGGCAGGGGAGACGAACAGCCGGGACGCTTAGGGCCCTGGCTGGGGAAGGCGAGTCAGTCCCGAGGGGGCAGGGCTCCCGGAACCAGGAACTGCAGCCCAAGTTGGAGCTTCGCCACCCCATGCCACCTGAAGAAAAGCTGGACCCGATTCCTGACAGCTTCATCCTGCAGCCACCAGTCTTCCACCCGGTGAGCCGCCGCTCTGCTCTGGAACCTCCTGGGTCTCTGGGCTCCTGCCTTCCGGCTGGGTCCAGACGCCTGGGTGGCCGGGTGGAGGGGACCTCCCCCCTGGAGGGCAGCACTGCGGGGTCTCGGCTGTCTCTGGGCGGTTTGGGCTTCTGAAGGTTGCTGGCAGTAGGAGCGACACAGGAAGGCTGACCCTGCGCCAGCGCCAGCTGTGCACCTGCCGTACTGTTCACACTCCTTCTGCAAATACCTATGCAGAGCCCGGCTGTGCCGGGCAGGCGCTGAGCCTGCAGACGGGAAAGGCGAGACTGCAGCTTTCAGCCGTCTGTGGCTCCCGGCAAAAACAGCCGGCCAGTCCCGCGGAGCCAGGGCCAACGCAGCGGCGTGAGCAGATGCTCTGGAAGCTCAGGGCAGTGGAGCAGCAGTTCAGGCCCCCAAGTGGATGGTGCTTGGAGAAAGAGTTGGGAGGTGCGGGGGGGTAGAGTGGGGGGACAGCCCAGAAGAGGCAGGGAGGTGTGCACGTGTGTGTGCACGTGTTTTAGGAAGGCCGGGAAGCTTCTCCGTGGGGGAAGAGGAGCCTGCCAAGGCCACCGTTGGGCATCTCTCCGGGGTCCACACAGGGTCAGCTCCCAGCTCCCACCTGGTCCCTCCCTCACTTCCCAATTCCTGGGCTCCAGCCACTAGCGGTCCTCGGGAAGCGGGGATACCAGGCTTCTGGGGGCCAGGGTGGCATCCGTGGACAGCAAGCCTCGCTGGGGACATGGCGGCCCACTGTGCCCCGGAGCTGGGGAGGAAGCTGGCGGGGCCCCGCCGGGGCAGTGGGGCTGAGTTTGGGTCCCCGGTGCAAAGCGGCTTTGAAGTATGACGCCGAGAAGGGGGAGTCGGCCGAAGACACTATTTCAGAGAAAGCTGGGTTTTCCCTGTAAGGACGTTTTTTCTGCATGGAAGGGAAAGTTGAGTTTTCTTGTTTCACTTCCCTCCCTGCTCCCTGACAAAGGGTCCCAGGCCCTTTCTCCAGCCCTGCTCGGGTGGGTTTCTCCCCTGTTCAGGTGGTTCCTTATGTCACGACGATTTTTGGCGGCCTGCACACAGGCAAGATGGTCATGCTGCAGGGAGGGGTCCCTCTAGGCGCACGCAGGTAAGGAGGTGGCTCCGGGGGTGCCGGGCTCAGCCCTGGGGACATCGAGCTCGGGGCCCCTCTCTGCCCTTGGGGGTCTGCGGGTCTCTGACGCGGGCTGCGCTTTGCGCCAGGTTTCAGGTGGACTTCCAGTGCGGCTGCAGCCTGTGTCCCCGGCCGGACATCGCCATCCACTTCAACCCTCGCTTCCACACCTCCAAGCCCCACGTCATCTGCAACACCCTGCGCGGCGGGCGCTGGCAAAGGGAGGCCCGGTGGCCCCACCTGCCCCTGCAGAAAGGGGACAGCTTCCTCATCCTCTTCCTCTTTGGGAATGAGGACGTGAAGGTGAGTGGAAGGGGCGGGCACTGGGTGGTCTGGAACTTGTGTCCTTCCACCCTTCCTGAGTCCCCTGTCACTGTGTTGAGTGGCACTGGGGGAGGGGAGGGGAGACTGCCCTGGGTTCTCATGGCAACAAGAAAGCTCTGTGGTGCCTGACCCCAAAGAGGGCGCCCCTGCCATGGTCATGGCCAGCACTCGGGGAGCGCCTGCTGTGTGCCAGGCACTGTTGTAGGCTCTTTGAGTCCATCAGCGCACAAATCCTCACAACAGCCCCACGAGGTGGGTGCTTCCGTTGTCCCCATCGCACAGCCCACCGGGCAGGGGCTGGGGAGAGAGAACGGGACCTCGAGGCTTTGACCTCTGATGTGGACTCCTGCCAGGAGGATAGTGGGACCTGCAGACTTCTCCAGGGGACCGGGCAGCTGGCGGGAGGGGGCTTGTAGGGTGCAGGTTATCAATCGGCTCTAGAGCCTCAGTGTCCTCACCTGGACGGAAGCTGGTGATGCCGCAGGTGTGCTGAGGCCGAGGGAGGGCCGTGGGAAGTGCCTTGTCAGCGTAGGGAGGGGCGCCGACGGTGCCTCGGTCCCAAGGCCAGCTCTGCAGCCTTCGGTAGGTGGCCTAGGCTCCCGAGGCTCTGCAAAGTGTACCTACCCGGTAGAGTCGGTGTTAGTTAAATGAGGAGAACCCAGGTAAACGTGCTGCATGACACCGGGATGTCATTGCGACGCCAGGACATCATTACGAGCTCGATGGCCGGTAGCCGCCGCTGAGCAGACCCTGCCTCTCTCCAGGTGAGTGTGAACGGACACCACTTTCTCCACTACCGCCACCGGCTCCCGCTGTCTCGTGTGGACACCCTGGGCATATTTGGTGACATCGTGGTGGAGGCTGTTGGATTCCTGAACATCAACGTAAGTTTCCGTGGGGCCAAGGCCGCTGATTTCCGCTGACCTTGGACAGGCCTGGGACCCGTCCCCAAGCCTAGACCGAGAGACAGAGGGGCCCTGTACCCCAGTAACAGCCCGGGGGCAGGAATCCACAGTGTCACGTGTGGGTGGGGTGAGGGGGAAGGGAAGGTGACGGCAGAAAGGGGCCCCGGAGTCTGCGGCCGTTACGCTGAGGACAGCGGCCAGGAGGCGAACGTCTTGGGCATTAGGCCCGAACAGCCTGCAGCGGCCATCTCATTCCCACCTGACGAGCTTATTTAAAATACAGATTTTGGGGACACCAAATACAGATTTTGGAGGCACCAGAGATTCTGATTCAGTAAGCCTGAAGGGGGGTGCCTAGGAATTGGCGCTTCCAAAATGCCAGGTTTGGGAACCACTGACGAGCCACCTGAGGCACAGGCCTCTCAGGCACAGGCGGGGGTCTTGCAGGGAAATCTGTCCCTTCTTCACCACCTCAGCCCCCTCTCCACCACCACCACCCCTGGGGGCTACAGCGCAGCCTCAGAGAGCTCCGCGGCATCCGAGGGGGTCCATGATCCCGCCTAGGGCTGCACTGGACCGGGGCGAGGTGGGGGGCTCCAGAAGTTGTCAGGCCAGTGGGACAACAGAGCCCGTCTGGGGTCGGGGGATGGGACAGCGGGTTGGGGTTGGTCATGGGCCTGACCAGCTCCCGGCCACACGGGCTGGGGGCTCCATGCAGCCCTCGCTGCAGGGTCCTGGCCTTCCAAGCTCCTTCCCAGAGCTGGAGAGGATCCTCCACAAGTCCCCGAGAGGCCAGCCCTGACTGCTGTTCTGTTTTCTCCTCCCGAAGCCATTTGTGGAGGGCAGCAGAGAGTACCCGGCTGGACACGTGAGTCTCTGGGGAGAAGGGCGAGCAGCCATACTGGCTGAGCTGGCTGGTCCTCCCCCACCGGCCTCCCTTGCCCCGCCAGGCCGCCGGAGCTCATTGCTCCAGGCTGGGCCACCCCTTGCCTCACTGAGGCTCCCGCCTGGCTCTGCTTCCATCCAGGAGGGTCTGGATTTGGCTCTCCCAGACCCTCTCCCGGGCCGGTTGGGAAGATGGCTGGGGGTGGGCTGGCTGCCTGGAGGGGCAGAGCCTCGTGTTCCTATCAGGAGATGCCTTTCAGTTGGAGCTTTCCATTCTCAGAGCAGCCCTGCGAGGTGGCTGGGGGTGGCCTTGCAGGACAGAAGGGGAGATGAGGCCCACGTACTTGCCAAGGCCACACAAGTGAATGACAGATCCACCGTCCAGCTCTTCCCCTTTATTCCCGAGCTGGTGGACCTCTGAATTCACAGGGGCCCCAGTGACTCACCTGCTGCAAGAGACAGACAAGCCCCAAATCTCTCCGACTCCTGAGAATAAGAGCGAGAGGTTCCCTTTCACTGAGCAAACGCACATGCCTGTGTCGCCCTGTTTCCCCTTTCCCCGACAGCCTTTCCTGCTGAGGAGCCCCAGCCTGGTGAGTGAGCCTCCCTCCCCCTTCCCCTGGAGGTGCAGCCCCTGGCCTGTGCCCTGGGGTCAGGAGGGCATCGGTGGAAGGCCTGGGAGCCCCCCTGGTGGGAAACACCCTCAGCCTCTGGGCTCCCCTTCCTCTACAGAGAGCTGCAGGCAGCCAGCAGCTACAAGCTGAAGCTCCAGCTTCATTTTCCCTTTCCTCTTTCATTCTACAAACCGTTATTTGATACCTGTACCTGGGTGCCAGGCCTGGTACCAGGCTCTCGGATAGAGCACGAGCCAGTCCCAGCCCTCCAGGTGCTCACAGGCTGGTGGGGGAATGGCCCACCAGCCTGTGAGCTGGTACAGCTGAGGGTGCAGCGAGGGGAGAAGGCCGTGGTGCTCATCGGGGCACAGGGAGGCACTGAGCTCAGCCTGGAGGGGCCAGGGGAAGCTTCCAGCAGGAGCAGAGCACGGGGGCCCTGGCCTGCACTAGGCATCCAATAAATGCGCAGAGCTGATCTCCTGGCTGCGGGCATGGGGGCAGAAACTGGGGCCCACTGGGGCAGAAACATGCCTGCCCCAGTGCTCCCCTGGCCCCGGGGGCAGGTGGCCCTCTCTGAGCCCCTGTGAGAGGTCTTGTCGGTCATCTCCCCTGTTCCTCCAGGAGGTGCCCTGCTCACATGCTCTTCCCCGGGGTCTCTGGCCCGGGCAGGTCATCGTGGTGCGGGGGCTGGTCCTTCAGGAGCCGAAGGAGTAAGTATCTGGCTTCCAGGGGGAGAGGAGGGAGCGGCACCTCTGTGCCAGGCACATGCTAATAAAACACCACCGCTTTTAATCTCCCAGCACCCCATTTAATCTCCCTCCCACAGATAAGGAAACAGAAGGGCAGAAAGGAGCAGTGAGTTGCCCAAGGTCGCGGGGCCCATGAGAGTCAGGCTGGAATTGGGACCTGCAGCCCCACCTGTGGGAGCATCTTCCCTGCTGGCACATCCGGTCAGGCCAACTCGCCCCTCCTCACAGGTCCCAGGAAAGGGGCCCCAGAAAGGCCCTTTGCAGTGCAGGCTGAGGCCCGGAGAGGAGGCTGGTCCTTGGAAACTGGGACCTGGAGGGACACAGTTGCTAAGTGGACACTACCTAGCATTTCCTGCAGGGGGCGCTCAAACCCAGTCCTATGGCTCCAGCACAGTGGAGATGCGATGCATTTTATGACTTTGGCCTCTGCTTAGGACACTTACTGCCCATGCACCCTTAGGGTAGTTACTTTTCTCTGTGGCTCAGTTTACTTTTCTGTAAGAAGGGGATAATAACAACTCCGGCTGCAGGGGTGGTGCTCAGAAGAGTACCCGGCACGTGTCCACAACTGTGGGTGCCATCAGAATTGTCTGGGTGGACGCAGGGGAGGGCAGGGAAGGGCACACCCTGTGTTCTGCCTGCTGTATTTTGTCTTTATTTTCTAAGTCACTGACCTCACTAGCCCCTGGCGCTTCATGCTCCAGACCATGTCCATGAGTTCCGGGGCAGGTATGACGCGGGGACAGGATGGCATGGTCCTCCAGAGGCAGGCGGGAGTGGGCTGGATTCCTGGTTTTGCCTCTTATAAGCTGTGTGGTCTGGGGAACGTCACTAAACCTCTCTGAGTCCGAGCTTCCCTATTGGAAAAAGAAGGAAGATAATCCCAACCCCATAGGGAAAATGGAAACGTGCTTGTTGATAGAATGAACACTTCCTTCCCCAAACGTGAGGGCGTGAGACCAGGGTCATCGCCTAGCTCAAAGTCACAAGGTCATTAGTGACATGCATGTGTCCTCAGAGGCCAGAATGGTCACATACATAGTGAGGCACCCCGTTGGGGAAGTGGAAAGAATATTTCCATAGACCCAGTCGTGCCAGATCTTCTGTTTTGAAAGACAACCTAGAAGCCATCTTTTATATAAACTCTCAGTGTTTGCATGTTGTAAAGTTGAAGAATACCATGGACCAGGCAGAATATCCCTGTGGGCCACTTCAGCTGTGGTCCCCAACATCGAGACTTAGCACAGCGCCTGGGACTCAACAAGCCTGCGTGAACGCTGCTGCTGCGGCTGCTGTTTTCTGAAAGCAGCTGAGGCCGTGAACTGGACAGAGGAAGCGAGAGTTGGAGGGCACAGTGTTCATTTGCAGTGGAAATCCGTCCCTTCTTCACCACCTCAGCCCCCTCCCCACCTGCACCACTACTGGGGGCTATGGCGCAGCCTCAGAGAGCTCCTCTGCATCCGAGGGGGCCCCTGATCCCGCCTAGGGCTGCGCTGGACCGGGGCGAGGTGGGGGATGCTGAGGCCGCCAAGAGTTGTCAGGCCAGTGGGACGACAGAGCCTGTCTGGGGTTGGGGGACGGGACAGCGGGTCGGGGCTGGTCTTGGGCCTGACCAGCTCCTGGCCACAGCGGGGCTGGAGGCTCCGTGCAGTCCACGCTGCAGGGTCCTGGCCTTCCAAGCTCCTTCCCAGAGCTGCAGAGGATCCTCCACAAGTCCCCGAGAGGCCAGCCCAGGACAGGCTTCCCCCGCCTTGCCCCGCCATCTGCACCCTGCATCTCCTACGCCCAAGGGCTTCCTGCTGAGGAGTCGGGCTACAGCCGCCGCAGGGTACAGCTTCAAAGAAGGGCACCTTGGAAGCTCCCAAGACATGAGGAAGAATCAGGCTGCCCCCTCAGAGGGGCAGGTGCCAGGCAGTAGGCAGAGCCCCAGGTCTGGAGTCGTGAGTCCTGCTTCATGTCCCAGCCGAGGCCCCACAGCCACCGCTGGTAACAGAGCGGGTTCCCCAACGTCTTGTGCTCGCGAGCTACGTGGGCTGCAAGCCTCTCGCACAGAGCGTGTGCAGGATCAGGGAAGGCAGCCCTCGCGTCCCCAAGCCACCTCCGCGTGCCAGGACTTGCTCATGTTCCTGCGCTTGTCTCCACGTGCCCGCGGCCCCGTGAGGCCACCGCTGCGAGACAGAGCACCGTGTGTACAGCGGCAGTTCCGTCCAGGTGCTGACCGTGTGCCAGCTGCTGTCCTGCACACATGACATGTATGAGCCCATTTAATTCCCACAACAGCCCCACAGGCAGGTGCAATTCGGTTGTCATCCCCACAGCACAGTGAGGACACTGAGGCTCAGAGAGATCAAGGACTGGACCAAGGTCACAGGACTAGGAAGTGGCCCAGCCCGGGTTGAACCTGGGCAGCCTGGCTCTGACCACTGAGCAACTCGCAAAACATTTAAGACGGGGCCTGGCACAGACTTAGCATTCAACAGGAGTGAGCTGCCACTGTATCCCCACCTCCGGGGGAGAGACCGAGGCTCAGGCTAGATCTTTCCCAGCCCACCCCCTGGCCCTCCGTCAGTAAGCAGCAACCCAGGGGTTCAACTTCAGGTTCATCTGAAGGCAAAGTGGACGTGTCCACTACTCTGCGCTGTGCTGTGTCCAAGCGTCTGCCTGAGCCTGTCCTCGGCCCTAACACTCATCCCGCCACTCCCGCCTGCGTCCTGAGCGGCCGCCCCAGGGCAGCAGCAGCTGGTCCCTTCTCTCTCCCTCTCCGGCCTCTGCAGCTTCACTCTGAGCCTGAGGGACGAGGCCGCCCACTCTCCCGTGACACTCAGGGCTTCCTTCGCAGACAGGACTCTGGCCTGGATCTCCCCGTGGGGACGGAAGAAACTGATCTCGGCCCCCTTCCTCTTTCACCCCCAGCGATTCTTCGAGGTGGGTCAGAGCCGGCGGCCACGTCCCTCCAGGATGACGGCAGAGCTGAATTCCCAGAATGCTCTGGGAGAATGTGGGCAGACGCTGGTTCTGGTGGGGTTGGGGTGAGACGTCCTGGGACAGAGACGAGGTCCCTGCGGTGGCCCTCAACCCTCCACGCCGATGCCAGAACTCGGATTGGTTAATGCGGGTGGGACCCCAGCATCCGCTAATGATTAAAACGCCCCCCTAATGATGGCAACGTGCAGAAGCACCTCTCAGCAGGAGGCAACCCCAGCTACAGCTGGTGACACTAAGTCCCAGGGCTGGGGGGCCTTGTTGAAGGCTGCAATGGGCTGGTGACAAGCGGGGCCCCCATCCTATTCTCTGCAGCCCGGGGTGCAATCTCTGAGGAAGGAGGGTCTCGCTGCGTAGAGCACAGGCCAGCGGGGCAGGGCCTGCCTGGACGCCCCCTCCACTCTCGCCTCTTCCCAGGTGCTGCTCCTGTGCCAGGAGGAAGGGCTGAAGCTGGCGCTCAACGGGCAGGGGCTGGGGGCCACCACCCTGGCCCGGCAGGCCCTGGAGCGGCTGCGGGACCTCCGCATCAGTGGAAGTGTCCAGCTCTACTGTGTCCACTACTCGGGGGACCCTGGCCAGACAAGAGGAAGGCCAACCGAGACCCAGGGCCCCACGGTCCCGCGCCCGCTCTCCCCACCTCATTAAACTGTCCACCTGTCACCACCCCATCCGGCCTGGCTCCTGGGGTCACGAGCCTGAGTCTGCAGGGGCTTTGGGCGGCGGCAGAGGGAAGGCAGGAGGCGAGAGGCTCCTTGGGCTCTGCCCCTGCCTCCCCGGGAGCTGGGATTTGGCTCCATCTGCCGCCAGGGCCCACAAAGCTCATGAAGCAGCTTTTGAAGCCCAACAAGATACTCCAAATACAGTGGCTTAAAGAATTCGGGTGCTTATTTCATTCTCACCTAGCAACTCTGCAGAAAACGGTCTAGGTCAGTGGGGCAGCTCTGCTCCCAGGGACACTCAGGTCTGCCCTAGCTGTCACCCCACCACCCCCAGGGCATCCTCATTGTCCAAGTGGCTGAAGCTGGGTTGCCACCATCTCTTGGTTTTGGCCCTGTTAAGGCAAATAGAGACAGCAGACGAGCCCCAGGCCTGGGACTGACTCTCCCGTCGACACTCGCCTTCCATCAGCAGGCACTCGGTCTCACGGTCACGCCACCGCCAGGGAGGCTGCGGTGCTCTCCCCAGGACAGCCACACGCCCAGACACGAAGCCATGACTATAAGACAGGGAGAACGAATCCGTGTGGACAGCCAGAGTCTTGGAGACAAGTAGATGCTGTTAATATCCCGTTTCATAAAGCAGGACACTGAGGGTCACAGCGGCTAAGTCATTTGCCAACATCATGAGAGCACGTGATACAGTGCCAGGATGAGAGCCCAGGGATGCGGCCTGCAGAGCGTGTGGCTCCTAACCGCGGTGCCCTGGCGCACCGGCACTTCCAGGTACGAGGCCATGGGAGGGGGGCTTGGGGGACATCAGAGAAACTCCCACATTGAGAAGAAGTACAGACAAGGGAAACAGGGAACACCACCCAGGAAACAAAGAGGCCAAATGAAAAATAAGACTTTAATTATTATTATATACTACGTATAATTGCACATAACATATACACCATATAAAATATATATATGAATCCTTGTCCCCATCTTCCTACCAGCGCTGTGGGAGGAGTGACAGGTGAACCAGCAGCTCCAGTTTGAACAGGGCTCCCCAGTGTCCACCCCACTCAGCTCTCATTTAATTATCAAAAGTAACCTGCAATGTAGACCAGAGGGGGCCACCTGCCCCATTTCCCTGGCGGAGGAAACAGTCTCCAAAGGGTGCACTGGTGTGGAGAGGGTCTCTCCGCTGCCAGGGTCACCGGGAACCCTTCTGGCTGTGTGACCTTCAGAGCAACAGGTCCCCACCCCTGTCCCACTCTGGTGTCCCTTTAGAAGTTTTTCCAGACTGAGAGGTGCTCTTCAGGTATGTGACACACCTGGGTCCACTCCTGACGTGACGCTGGACAAGTTGGACAAGTTCCCTCAACTCTGTGAGCCCAGGTCGCCACGTGTAGACGGGGGCCCTGTCAGGCTCGCTGTCAGGCTCAGGGTGGGGGCGGGAGTTCTGCAGAGTGATGGGCGTAAGGGGATGGGGCCATGTGAAGGTTAAGGTCAGGTGTGAGCCTGACTGGATGGAGGAACACCCAGAGAAGGGCGAAGGGCGTTACTGGTGAGCGAGTGAGGGTGAGTCCTGACCAGAGGACAGTGTGAGTGTCACTGAGCTGGGGGACAAGATCCGCCCTCAGTGTGGCCGGGACCACCCAACCCCCTGGGGGTGTGGGGAGAACACAGACAAACGCAGATGTGTCCATGTCCCTGCTGGAGCTGGGACACTCCCTTCCTCCCTTGTCCCGGAACAACAGTGCCAGGCTCCCCAGCCTGCGGACTCCAGGGCACACACCAGCGGTCCCCTGGGTGCTCAGGCTTTGGCCGCAGACTGGGGACAGCACGGGCTTCCCTGGCTCTTTGCCACCCCACTTGGACTGAGCCCTGCTGCCAGCACCCCAGAGTCTGTGTCTGGGGGATGGCCTGTCCTGATAGTTGTCATCCTCCCTCACCTGTGAGTCCATCCCCCTCATATACATCCCTCTCCTCTCTCTGCCTGTCGCTGTTCCCACCTGCCCAGCCTGTTCCTGTGTCTCTGCAGAGCTCCGACTCACACGGGCAGCAGAGGCGCCAATGTTGAGGGACGTGGGGACAGGGGACTCGCTCTGCCCGCCCAGCCCCCAGAGGGTGGTCCACAGGGCTCAGCCCACCCAGGGAGCCCGACTTGCTCACGTCCTGCTACAAACAGGCCCGGGAAGGGCTGCTCCAGGTCAGTATATCGCACGTCCCCTGTTCCATTTGTCACACCCATTTTGATCATGAGCGATTCTAGGACCTGTCTACCTCTAGGAAATGAAAAGCCACTGAGGTCGTGGAACCTCAGCTCTTTCTGAGTGGGTGGCGGGCTGCAGAGGACCCTGGTCAGAGCAGATGCAGGAGGGGACACACCTGTGACTACACCTTTGGGAAGAAACCTTTGACATCAATTCGGAGGACAAAAATATTTGCAACAGTAAAATCATGTTGTGTATTTATTAACCAAATAATCCCAATCAAATAAAAACCAAAGGTGCTTCTGCAGCTAAGGAAAGTGAGACAGCGCCAGCACATGACAGGTGATGCTGTGACCTGTCACAGTGTGACCGTGGATGTGAGGTGATCTCTGTGGATAACATTATTTACACTCTCCTCTGTAAATACACAAGTCATAGACACAGCCGTCTCTCTCTGGAGTGAGACCTTACATTTTTCAAGTAGCGCTGTGCAACACTAGCCTCACGCCTGGAGATGTCTGATCCGGACACCCTGGACCTTCCCCAGTTCTGTCCCCGCCGTGGCAGCAGCACAGGAAAGGACTGATGATCTCGGGGGGTGGCCCACTGTCCCCAAAGCTCCTGCACACAGTGTGGGGCCTTGTGACATAGAGGAACCCGTCACTGTCCTCTAATGCCCCACTCGGATGGCGCCTCCCCAGCCAGGCCTGGTCCCCACTGTCCCCTTCCCTGCCGCTCCACTGCCAGAGTGACTCTCACGCAGCTCCGTGCTCCTCCTGTGTGTCCCTCACGCTGCCCCGTGTGCGGGAACCTCCGCCCATGGCGTCCTCTCTCCTGACCCAGGACTTCCTGGAGGGGACGGACTGTGTCACCCTCACCATTGTCCCCCTCCTGCCAGCAAGAGAGCCTTGAACACATCAAATGCTCACTCGTGTTTATTAAATGCAGCAGTGACTGAAGAGTTAGGGTTAAGCGTCTAGATATTTGTTCCTCCAACCCACGAGCTCACGTGCAGGGGGGCACAGGGAGGGTGTCCCCCAAGGCCCCAGGCATGGGTGTCCCCCAAACTGATCCATATGCCCTAGGCATGGCCTCTTTGTGAAAATCCATCTTAAATTCCCATCTTCTGTTGAATAGAGGAACAGCGCGATCCAGCAGGCTGAGTGCAGAGCGCAGGCTGAACTGGAGCGTGGAGTCGATTATGCAAAGAGCTGCAGAGATTTTTCCCTCAGTTGTCAGGACAGGAACAAGCAGGGTCATGGAGGCCCAGAAGGGAAGGAATTCTTTTGGTGCCCATGAGAGACATTTCTAGTATTTTGAGCTTCGGTTATACAGACTGTAAGGACTCATTGGAACACTACGCAAGTGAGTTAGCTCTTTCCTGCTGGTTGACGTCCACTCGTCTCTCTAGGACAAACAGACACACGGGAGGGGTGTTAAGGGCGAAGGAGGGGCGGCACTGAAACCCTGAGGCCCCGTGGGGCTCCTCACATCCTGGGCAGGGAAGAAGAACTGGAGGACCCGCCAGGCTCCACCCTTTGGGGCATCTGTGCACCCTCTGAGGAGCTCCGGGGCTCACCACTGCTTCTTGGTATGCTCTTGGTTCTTGCACGGTCCATTTTGTTTCTTCATTGAGTCCAAAGTTGCCAGGAAGCAGACCGTGAACAGGATAGCGCATAACGCCAAGTTAGGAATCTAGGAGAGCAGAGGGGCGGGGATGGAGGTCAGATGGGGCCTCAGGGGGTGAGGGGTGATGGTGATGTGAGTCCAGGACCAGGAGGGTTTGTCTGCCATCGAAGTGTGGCCGGCCAAGGACCATCTCTGACTTCGGGGGATGGGGTCCCCTGTCCTCTCTCAGCCTCACGGGGCAACATCCCACCCGCTGTCTGTGAGAGTCACATGTGGGGTGAGAGTCTGGCCATTTCAACGCTCCCTGCCAGCGCTCCCTGAGGGACAGGGTCATCTGTTTGGGGAAACACCTTGACCGGTGGCTTCAGGTGCGGGAGGCCTGAGGTGGGGTCTGGAGTCACACAGGGAAATGGAGCTGTGCTGTGCAGGCTGGGAATAGGAATTCGAGGGTGCACACAGGCTGCAGAATGAAGAGCGAGACGGTGGCAGGGGACAGAAGGTCCCGAGCGCCATGGCGGCAGGTGCAGCCTGCAGGGAGAGGCTCCTGCCCGAGACCCAGACTCGCCAAGCAGGGCTGGCGACGCCCCAGGGATGGGTGGTTTGCGGGCTGTGATGTGAACCTCCGCCCTCCCGCTGACCCTCTGCAGAGAGCCAGCCACTGAGAGGATCTTCTGGGCTCCTGACAGTGACATTTTGTGGAGGGGAGGAATGGGGACTGTCCCTTTGGCTTGGGAAAAAAGAGTCAGTGAAATGATCCCCACATTGGACTAACTGAGCAGCAGGAGGGACCCAGGAGCAATGCAGCCCTCTGCTTGTTGTCCCCGAGAACACCCAGGGGTGCGGGGTCTCCCAGAGCAGCTGGGAGGAGAGTTTCCAGAGAATCCTTTTGCATCTGAGGGACAAGGGAAGACCTAGGTACCATTTGGGTACCAATTATGTGAAATGATAAACATGACAGTATTAATCTTATCAATATGAATAAGGTGCACGGCACCTGGTAGGTAACAAGGAAAAGTTTCTCAATAATCATTTTTAAACTGGCCTTGGGGGGAGCCAGCAGCTCAGGGACTTGTCCCTTTGGAGAGGCGTCTCCTTAGCCCTTTCCTTCTCCCCCCTCAACTGAGCAGCGGTTGTCACACGGCCACTCGGTACCCGAGGCTAAGTGCAGCACCCTGACAGGCACAAGCTGGGAGGGGACAGGTGCAGACCAGCTGAGTGTCACTCACAGCAGAGGGGTAAGAGCCATAAAAGAGCAAAAAGAGGGTCCCAGGGCCCTGAGGGGAGGGAGGTTTGCTTCTTCCCAGGGGCCTTAGCGAGGGTGGGGTGGGAGCAGCCTCCCGGGTAAAGAGGGGGCAGGATGAAGGAGTCGGAGTCAGTGAGTCCCGGGAGCTCAGAGGAGAATCTGGGCCTTGTGCACTGAGTATTCGGTGGTTTTCAATGGTGTTTTTAAAGAAAATTCTTTTTATACCTAGAACCTTCCAAGGAACAAGGGCCCCTCAAGCACTGAGATTGTTGCTCTTTGATGGGAAATAATTCCCGCTGTCAGACCCTGGAGCCCCTGCATTCCGGGGTCATCGTGTGCAAAGCAGCAGTGACTAAAGGTCACCCTTCAGGGTCACATGGGCTTCTGAGGCTGGAAGGTGGGGTGTCGGTTGGCATGAGAGGAGGTCTCCGCCAGAGATCAGACCTTGGAGGCTGAGATTACAAGCTGGGTTTCCTGACTGTGTCTCTGTGTGCTGCAGGGCATTGGCTGTGCTGCTGGGGTTCCTCCCAAGTAAAGTCCCACGTTCTTCCTCCCTTCCCCCTCCTCCCTCCTCCCTTTCTCCCCAAATCTCCCAGGCCCCCGGGCACCGACCTCATCACTGGGAAGTTTCTCTGTTTCCCTGCTTGTGCCTGTCCTCAGAGGACAACAAACACCTCCACCCTCATTCCACTTGCCCGTCCTAGTGTTCAAGGAAAGTCACCTCTTCTGAGAGCCAACCATTAACTCTACCCAAGGCCTAACTGTGCGCTTCCCTAAGAATTCCTGAGAACTGGCCTTGAGCAACTGACTCTGACCCCAAAGGCAGCAGCACGGCCCACAGAGGGCAGGGCCTGGGGTTCCTCTGCCATCCGCTGCGGTCCCCTCTGCCCGCCAGCCCACGGAGAACGCGCTGCCCAGGGGCCCTGGGAGGATGGGCTGACCTGCACACAGCGGCCCCTGTGCGTCCTTTGTCACAGCTGCTTCCCTGTCCAGTCCCGCAGTCGCCTCAGGAGCCTGAGATGGCCTTTGGGACACGAGTCCCCATGTCCTCAGCTGCTCGGCTCCTGAATACACCTGCTGTGCCTGACACCCACCCCCTCTCCAGGGGGCTCCTCCGTGTGGCCAGCAGCCCACCCTGCTTTGGGCAGCCATTGACCAGGGTCAGCCGACCTTTGCCCTCCTCCTGACAATGTCCTCCCAGTGAGCACAGCCAAGCAGCACAGACTCCCAACGTTCCTCCTGGTCCTTTCTTGGTCCATTTCCTGGCACTGACTTGGTCAGGCAGCCATGTCCCTGCCTCAGTGACCCCCAGGGTCCCCTGACTGGTTCCACCTCCTGTCCCTGCCACTCCACATCCAGCCCAGGACCACGGAGGCCTCCCATGGGCACGTCTGGTCGCGACCTTCCTCGGGACTCGGGGTGCAGGACACCCCTGCGGGCAGCTGCAGGCCCTTCCTCACCGGCCTCCCTCCCCTCCTCCCCTGACCCCTGCAGCCCTCACATCCGGGTCTCTCCCCCGACACCCCACACCTGAGGGGCTGCCCTGATGGCCCCAGCCTGGCTGAGTGGCCCCTTGCTGGGATGCCCGCGTCTCTTGCATCACCTCCCCTCCTCCACAGGAGACCCAGGACAGCCCTCTGGACTCAGAAGGGACATAGCCCCTCCGCCAGGAACTCCTAATCTCTCACAGAAACAGATTTTGCATAAGAACAGAATTTTGATACAACCTTTGAATTAGAAGCTGGCACTCACATGTCCCCAGACTAGGAAACCTTACTGAGTCCTCCCCATGGGGGGTCGTTCCCTTGTAGATTTTCCCTGAAATATCAGGGACTGCTTACCACCACAGGCATCCTGAAGCCTCAGCCGCTGTGTCGGGTGTTCTGTCCCCTGCCTGCAGGGCGTTCTTTTAAACTCTGGGAACCTCACTTTCAATTTCATTTTCCTCTACTCCCAGCCAATCATTCTCTAACTTAATTTTGAACCACAAAAACAAAAAACACACGACAGGTGCATGACATGTGTAATCACTTGGCCCCTGACACTCAGAAACAGAAGAGGAAATAATATCCCCTGAGTCACCAACCACATACTGGACAGTCCTTCCTGACCCGGGGAAGGCTGCTTTGAAGCCAGCTCACTGTGCCCTAATCATCACCCTGATTACTGAGTCAGCTTATGCTCTGGAAGCAAGCAAACCCAGCATCTCGAAGACTCAGGACAGAGACTTCTTTCTCACTCACGGAGCATGAGGGATGGGGCAGTGGAGAGGCCTCTGGGCTCAGCAGCCTTTGGCTTCAGGCAGAGGGGGAAGGTCAGGTCCCCACCTCCTGGGTTACACTCTGGGCCCAGGTGAAAGGAGTGGCCCCGACCAGACACGTCTCCTCCTGGAAAAGTGCACGGGAGCCCAAGGAGCTGACACCAGCCACGCAGGTCCCTCTGTGAACTCCTGCTCAGCTGTGCTCAGAGGCGGTGTGCTCACTCCCTTCCACTGGCCAAAGAGATCACACGACCAAGCCACAGGCAATGAGGAACCCTGGTAGGCCCCCAGATAATGGCAGGGACACGTCCTGTACCACCTTGAGGGGGCACAGCAGCAGGGGGTGGGCAGGGGAACCAGTCTGAAGCCAGAGACACTTCCCACAGCCATTCAGAACTGAAGCCCCAGAAAATGCTGGGCTGAGGGATGAGGGACGGCGGCTGGGTGGGGACACTGCATCCAGGTGTGTCCACAGGCACAGGCACAGCAGGTGCGCGTCTAGGTGAGGCTCTGGGGGTGTCAAGGGATGCACCGCCTTCACTGGAAGCCCGTGGCTGCAGGTCACACACTGCACTAGCTAGGGCTCTCCAGAGAAGCAGAACTGTTGGGAGACACGTGCATACATATGGGGATTAACTGTGCAGAGTGGCTCATGGGACTCAAGGGTCGTCCAGGAAAGCCAGGCTGGATTGACACTGAGACTGAACCCACCACAACCAGGAGAGCCCTGGTGTCATTCCCCGTCCAGGGGCAGAAGAGGAGATGAGAGGTCTCAGCTCTAGCAGTGAGGCAGGAAGAAGGGGTGAAGCCCTCCTTCCTCCACCTCTTGTCCTCTTCAGGCCCTGCAGGGGTGGGTGATGCTGGCACATTGCTGGGGGCACAGAGAGCACCACGTCCCCTACTCAAATGCTCCTCTCTCCCGCAAACGCCTGGCAGACGCTCCCAGAGCGATGTGGAATCTGAGCCCTCCTTGGCCGCCTGCCCAGCTCCTCCTCTGTCCTGCCACAGGCCCGCACAGCCGCCGGCGCCCGCAGGGTAGAGATGGTCTCTGTCTGGGGATAACCAGGACTTTTCATTCTAATGCCAGATGTCTACTAGCAAGGTCAAGGCAGTGTGGCCAGCAGCTGTGGCTAATGCAATGTGAGCCTCAGCCCCTGCCTGAATAAGGACATGGTCTCAGGTTAACAGAGCCCTGACTGCTGTGGCAGGGATGAGGCCCCTCCCAGAGTCAGCGGGTGCTGGGGAGTGGACGCCCCCTTTGGCACTTGCAGGACCTTCCCGGAATTGCTTCGTTTCTAGCAAGAGCCTAAGTGAGCTGCACACCAGGGAGCTCAGCCAGCTCCGGCCACTCTGCACACCTGCGCCGGTGCCAGCCCGGCGGGGCGGGTTTCAGAGTTGGGAACGCTGATGTGAGAATGCACCCTTAAGGCAGGACGAATGCCACGGAGGAAGGAGAAGGAAGTGTTTGGGGCTGACAAGGTCAGAGCCCCAGTCAGCAGGGGAAGCAGACATGTGGCGATTTGCTCCCTGTCCAAACCCGGGGTCCCCAGGTGCCACACTCCGGCTCCCCCCAGCTGCCTCTGATGCACAGGCCTCCCGCTCGGGCAGGCTCAGCCCCTGGATCCCGTGAGTCTGCCTCCCACGGGGGCCCCAGGGCCCCCCACTTTGCCTCACTCGCCCAGACACCAGCAGGACAGGTGGATTTTAAGAGACGTAATACAGGCTGGGCGCGGTGACTCACGCCTGTAATCCTAGCACTCTGGGAGGCCAAGGTGGGTGGATCGTCAAGGTCAGGAGTTCGAAACCAGCCTGAGCAAGAGGGAGACCCTGTCTCTACTATAAATAGAAAGAAATTAATTGGCCAACTAAAAATATATAGAAAAAATTAGCCGGGCATGGTGGTGCATGCCTGTAGTCCCAGCTACTCGGGAGGCTGAGGCACGAGGATGGCTTGAGCCCAGGAGTTTGAGGTTGCTGTGAGCTAGGCTGATGCCACAGCACTCTAGCACAGGCAACAGAGTGAGACTCTGTCTCAAAAATCAATCAATAAATAAAAATAAAAGACAAATACACCTGTACATGAAAGCTTATCAAAGATAAGCTCTAGGCCAGGTTTGGAGCTCATGCCTGTAATCCTAGCATTCTGGGAAACCAAGGCGAGCAGATTGCTCAAGGTCAAGAGTTCAAAACCAGCCTGAGCAAGAGCGAGACCCGGTCTGTACTAAAAATAGAAAGAAATTAATTGGCAAACTAAAAATATATAGAAAAAATTAGCCAGGCATGGTGGCACATGCCTCTAATCTAAGCTACTCCAGAGGCTGTGCAGAAGGATTGCATGAGCCCAGGGTTTAAGGTTGTTGTGAGCTAGGTTGATGCCACGGCACTGTAGCCCAGGTAACAGAGCAAGACTCTGTCTCAAAATAAAAATAAATAAAATAAAATAATAAAGATAAGCTCTGGAGTTCAGTGTGCCCAAGGTCAGGAAGCCAGACTGAGGCTTGACAGGGGGGCAGATGCCCACCCTCCAGAGGGTCTGGTGTTCTGCTGCTTAAGGAGGAAATAGCTTTATACCCAAGTTGAGATTTTCCCTTTCACTTTCCTTCTCACACTGTTTATATAGTGTGTTTCCCCAAAAATAAGACAGGGTCTTATATTTATCTTTCCTCAAGAAGACATCCTAAGGCTTATTTTACGGGAATCTGTTGTATTTTTTAACTACAGTACAACAATCTACATTTATTCAAATATAGTTAAGTCGTCTTCTGGAACATCATCCTAACTCTCCAAACCCCAAATTCCATCCTGAATTTTTTGCGATTCCATTTCCTTTAGAACCACTGGCCCGCTCACGCCTATAATCCTAGCACTCTGGGAGGCTGAGGTGGGTGGATCATTTGAGCTCAGGAGTTCGAGACCAGCCTCAACAAGAGCGAGACCTCCTCTCTACTAAAAATAGAAAGAAATTAATTGGCCAACTAAAATATATATATAAAAAATTAGCTGGCGTGGTGGCACATGCCTGTAGTCCCAGCTACTCAGGAGGCTGAGGCAGGAGGATTGCTTGAGCCCAGGAGTTTGAGGTTGCTGTGAGCTAGGCTGACACCACGGCACTCTAGCCCAGGCAAGAGAGTGAGACTCTGTCTCGTTAAAAAAAAATGAAAATAAATAAATAAACAAACAATCATTACCAAAATACAAGACATTTAAAAATAAAAAAAAAAAATAAAAAAAAAGAACCATTGGCCCCAATCTCTCATGTCAAGCAACAGAGCTCTCATGAGGCAGATGAGAAGGGCTGCTCATCTTGTTTACCGCTGTGTGTCGAAATGCATGGGTTGTGCAGATGTGCTGCGTGGCCACGCCCATCACTAGGTCTTATTTTCAGTGTAGGGCTTACATTGCACAAATGTTCGGAAATCCTGCTAGGGCTTATTTTCTGGGTAGGTCTTATTTTTGGGGAAAATGGGTAATACCTAAATACAAAATATAGTTTAACTGAGATTGAGATGACTATAATCTTTAAAAACGAGGTATTTTCCTTAATTGGAAAGGCTAATGATTTCCTGCACAAACACATGGAAACAGCGATGTTTGTCATTTAAAAATATTTTCATTTATAGTGTTTTTAGCATGTATTCCTGGGGTATAAGTCCAGTGTGGCGGCATGGACATGTTGCACTGCGGTGAGGTCGGGCCGGCAGTGCACCCGTCCTGAGCAGTGCACGTCGTTCCTGCCTAGCAACTGTCCGTCATCCAACCCCCCAGCCCCTCCTCCCCACCTAGTAGTGTCTTGTTGTCTGCCTTTTTCTTTCCATCTGGTCACTTCTGTCTTGTAAATCTGGATCCTCCTACGTTGGGTGCATTTGTATTTAGGGTTGTTAGATCCTCTTGCTGAACTGATGCCTTTATCATCACATAATGCCCTTGTTTGTTTTTCTTCTTTCTTTGTTTCTTTATTTCTTTCTTTCTTTTTTTACTGTTTTTGATGTAAACTCTGTTTCATCTGATATAAGTATAGCTACTCTTCCTTTTTGGTTTCTGTGTGTGTGGAATGTCTTTCGCCATCCCTTTACTATCAGGCTGTGTTTTTACAGGTAAGGGGAGTTTCTTATAAGCTGCATGTAGTTGGAGGATCTTTTTGAGGCATTCTACCAGTCTATACTTTTAAATGGAGCATTTAACCCATTTACATTCAAGGTTAATATTGACATGTGAGTCCTTATTCGTGTCATATTGCTAATTGTTTTCTAGTTGTTTTATCAACCCTTTCTTTTTCTGTCTTTTTGTTTTTGTGCTTTGGTGAAATTCCATCATGTTGCCATTTGAGTCCTTTTCTTCCTCAGAGTGATTGTTGTCAACAGAAAAAAAGCCAAATTCTGTAAAATAATTTTAAAGGCATTTACTTTGAGCCAAATTTGAGGACCATGACCCTGAGCCACTCCCAAGATGCCTTGAGCAAGTGGACTCGCTGTGGCTGGGTTACAGTTTGGTTTTTTTTTTTTTTTTTTTTTTTTTTTTTTTTTTTTGAGACAGAGTCTCGCTTTGTTGCACAGGCTAGAGTGAGTGCCGTGGCGTCAGCCTAGCTCACAGCAACCTCAAACTCCTGGGCTCAAGCGATCCTTCTGTCTCAGCCTCCCAAGTAGCTGGGACTACAGGCATGAGCCACCATGCCCGGCTAATTTTTTTTTATATATATATATCAGTTGGCCAATTAATTTCTTTCTATTTATAGTAGAGACGGGGTCTCGCTCTTGCTCAGGCTGGTTTTGAACTCCTGACCTTGAGCAATCCGCCCGCCTCGGCCTCCCAAGAGCTAGGATTACAGGCGTTACAGTTTGGTTTTATACATTTCAGGGAGACAGAGGTTTCAGGTAAAGTTATAAATCAATACGTGGGAGGCAAACATTGGCTTGCCCCAAAAACTGGGTCATCTTGAAGGGGGGAAGGGGCACTTACAGGTTATAGGTACCTTTAAAGACTCCTTGGCTTGTAATTGGTTAAAGACATGAAGCTTTGTCTAAAGGCTTGTAATGTTTCAACAGAAGGAGCTGTTACAAGAGATAAGCCAGGGGACATAGATTTGTTGTGTAGATTGAGGACCTGCAGGTTTGTCTTGCATACCCTTAGGCCTGTTAGTGGGTTACAAAGGATGTCCCCAACAAGGGAGGGGGGCATGATAAGGCATGTGTGACACCTTCCTCCTGGCAGGGAGATTAGTTTTTGGATATTCCTTTGTCCACAAGGAGCTCCATTTAGTCAGCTGATGTGGGGGGGAGTGAGCCTTAAAATTTTATTTTAGTTCACATTGTTTTATAAGACCTGTGAGTTTTGCGTTTTCGTGTGTTTTCTTTTTTTTTTTTTTTTTTTTTTTTGAGACAGAGTCTCGCTTTGTTGCACAGGCTAGAGTGAGTGCCGTGGCGTCAGCCTAGCTCACAGCAACCTCAAACTCCTGGGCTCAAGCAATCCTCCTGCCTCAGCCTCCCGAGTAGCTAGGACTACAAGCATGCGCCACCACGCCCGGCTAATTTTATATATATATATTAGTTGGCCAATTAATTTCTTTCTATTTATAGTAGAGACGGGGTCTTGCTCTTGCTCAGGCTGGTTTCGAACTCCTGACCTCGAGCAATCCGCCCGCCTCGGCCTCCCAGAGTGCTAGGATTACAGGCGTGAGCCACCGCGCCCGGCCTCGTGTGTTTTCTTGATGGTGAATGTGGACCTGTCATTCCCATGGGTACCATCTCTTGGAGCATTTCCTGAGGGGCCGCCCTAGGGGTGACCAGTTCCCTCAGTGTTTGCTTGTCTGGGAAAGACTTTATTTCTCCCTCATTTGTGAAGCTCATTCAGGCAGGATATAAAATCCGTGACTTACCAGTTTTTCTTTCAGCACTTTGAAAATGCCATCCATTCTCTTGGGTCCTATAAGCTTTCTGAGTTGAAGTGTCTGTTAGCCTGATGGGCTTCCCTTTATAACCTTTGTCTTGCTAATTTTAAAATTCCCTCTTTCACTTTCACTTTGGATGTCCTGAATCTAATATGCCATGGTGATGTCCTTTCTTTACTATATTTCCCTGGAACTTACTGGGCCCTCTGTTTTGAGATTGTTAGAGCTGGAATTTGCAGGGCAGAGACAGAGTCACCGAGGCTGTAATTATCAAAAGGAGTTTTATTGTCTAGCTTGAGCTAGGGTCCAAGCCCAAGAGTGCCAGCACAGCGGCCTCTTGTTCGGGCAGGGAGCCGGCCTGGTGTGGGAGTGAGCTTTTTATACCTAACGCGCACAGGCTGTTCATGGGCTGATCATGCATCTGTTCCCTACAGTGATTGGTGAGCCCCCGATCCGCCATCCTTCCCAAGTCTCTAACCTCACCCTGCCCCTGACTGGCTCTAACCTGTTCCGGGTTCTAGCCAAGGGGCTCTGGTCTCAGCGCTTTTCCTCTGCATCTTATTTCATCCCATAATGCACCCATAATGCCCTGCAGTTAGCTGTGGTCAGAAAGCAAGCAGTAAACAGAGGCTAAAGGACGGCCCTTAGCCTAATAGCCCAGTATCTTACAAGATATCCAAATCTCTTGTGATGTTTGGGAAGTTTTCAGTGATTATTTCCTTAAATAGCTTTTCTAAACTTTTTAATCGCTCTTTCTCTTCGGGAATATTGATAATTCGTAATTTATGTAGACCAAGAAGTCTCAAAGACTTTGTTCATACTTTTTTTTTCTTTTTTTCTTATCGTTGTTAGCGTTTTTGTTTTTTTAAGGTGATTTCTATTTCCTTTGTAAATTTCTCATTCGTATCCTGAATTCATTTTTTCAATGTCTTTGTAATAGATTTCAGATTTCTCTTGCATCTACTGAGCTTCTTTATAATCGATAGGTTGAATGTTTCATGTGGCATTTTGGGGAGTTCGTTTTGTTTGGGACCATTGCCGGGCAATTGCTGTTGTCCTTTGTGGTGTCCTGTTTCTTTGTGCATTTTCACGTTTCCTGTGACCTTCTGTTGATATCTGTGCACCTGGTGTAGCAATTCTGTCTTCCAATGTTTTGAAATTACTGTCAGAGGAGAGAATTTTTTTCCTGAAGGAGTATATACACCGTTGATTCATAGGAAACTTTGGCTTCGATTTTGGTGCGTGCGGTGGTGTGATGTTCACGTGATTTCTCCAGCAGCTCACGGGTCAGGGATGTCTGTGATCTCTTCGGTGGCTTAGCATGGGGTCTGCAGGTGAGGCTGTGGTGAAGCCGTGCTGGGGTCTTAGGTGCCAGCTGAGCTGCTCTCTGGGCCCTGTGGAGGCAGCAGTGGGCTGGGGTCCCTGGTTTTAGGCCCCAGAGCAGCTTACATGGCACTGGGGTTGGGGGTCCTGGGGGGCCGTTCTCGGGCCTTCATGTGGCTTTCTCTAAGCTAGTGGTGGCAGCAGTGGGCTGGGCGTGTAGGCCGGTTCTCAGTCCCCGGAGGGGCTGGCAGGATGAGGGTGGCGGCAGGAGCAGTGGGGAGCAGCACCCAGGACGTGAATGGTGGGTGTCGGTGCTGCTGATGCCCGTGACAGGTCGGGCGTGCCCTTCTCCCGTCCCACGGCCACCTGGAGCACTAGGGTGGGTTGACGCTAAGTTGTCCCCGTCTCTCCCACATCAGGTGGCTGCAGACGGCCGTCTTCTCCTGGTGTCTTCACCTGCTCTTCCCTCCATGCGCATCTTGTCTGAATGTCCTCTTCTGTGAAGGACAGCAGTCACTTTGTAAGGACTCACCCTAATGACCTGGTTTTAGCATCATTACGTCTCCTAACACAGTCACATTCTAAGGTTCTGGGGATCTGAACTTCAACATATGAGTTGACGTTGGGAGGACAGAGTTCACCCATGACACGGAGCCCCAGGCTCCCTGGGAGACGGGACTGGGGAGAGAGAAGTGAAGAAGCAGCAGGGTTTTGCTTTGAGCAATGGCAGGAAGGAGCTGAGATGCAGAGGCTGCAGCTAGAAGAGATTTGGGGAGTTCAGGAGTCCAGTTTGGAAGAGCTGGGTTTGACAGACCTATCAGACACACTATAGGGATATGGCGGGGGGGGGGGGGAGCAGTGCAGCTGGTCTTGAGGTCTGGGGTTCAGGAGGGAGGTGCGGGCTGGGGACGGATAAGCCATGAGCCTGCATGAGGCCAGCAAGGGAGCCGTGAAGCCAGAAGCTCTGAGGGGTCTGAGATGCTGCTTTCGAGCTCGTGTAGCAGCCGCGGCACCTCGGCACTGGTCCCCAGCCCAGTCCCCACGCGGCAGTGGGGTGAGAACCAGATGCCACCCGGGCATGTGGCCAGGATGCATCTCAGGGAAGGAAACCGCAAATACTGATGCTGAAAGCTTATTCAAGAAGACTGGGACAGCGGCCCCTCCCACCCTCTGCATTGTCATTACTCTGGAACGGAAACAATCCCCTTGGGAGGTAGTTGAGGTCCCCAAGACCAATCCCTGGTTTGATGACTAAGTATGAGGACTCCCAGGACTCAGCAGAAATGGCCACTGACTCTG
Organism: Microcebus murinus; assembly: GCF_040939455.1. Taxonomy (NCBI): domain Eukaryota; kingdom Metazoa; phylum Chordata; class Mammalia; order Primates; family Cheirogaleidae; genus Microcebus; species Microcebus murinus. The sequence continues at coordinate 10,918,941 of NC_134107.1, forward strand.
TGGTCTCAGGCCTGCCCTGAGGCGAGATGTTCCTTTCTCAAATTACATTGATCAAGATTCTCGCCAAGACTCCCTGAAAGGGGGTGTGCTGTGCACTGTTTTGTTAAATGTCGTCAGGAGGGTCTGAAGTGCAGCCAGGTGAGGACCTCTGCTCTGGCCGTGCACCCCCATGGTGTGGCCCGAGGCCCTCCACACAGGTCACTGTCCCTGGGCAGTCCCCACCCATAGCTAGCTCAGCCCCTGGGGAGGATTACAGGCCAGCCCGCTGAGAGCTGGGGTCTGAACAGCCGGGTCCACGTAGGAGAGGACAGAGGACAGGATGAGGTGCTGGGGACACCCCAAATTAGGGAGCAGGACCCTGGCGCATCCCGGGGCAGGTGGACAGTGCCGACTGTGCAGGATGCATGGTGACAGGAGCTATGCTGATGAGCCTTAAGAAAATCACACACCCTCTCTGAGCCTCTGTAGCACTAGATGAGAAATACTTGCTCTGATCTCCCTGCCAGGGTTGAGGGAGGGGCGACTGTGAAAACAGCAGCTCAGGTGTGAACAGAGCTCCCCAGTGTCCACCCCCCCTCCCTCCCATGAGATTACCGCGGGATGTAGAACAGACAGGGCCACCTGCCCCATTTTCCTGGCAGGGGAAACAGTCTCAGCAGGGTGCACTGGTGTCGAGAAGGTCTCTCAGCTGCCAGGGGCACTGTGGGAACCCGACTGGCCGTGTAGGCTTCAGAGCAACAGGTCCCCACCCCTGTCCCACTCTGGTGACACTTTGGAATGTTTTTGCAGACTGAGACGTGCTCATGAACTAGGTGACACACCTGGGTTCACTCCTGATATGACGCTGGACAAGTTGGACAATTCCCTCAACTCTGTGAGCCCCGGTCCCCAGGTGCAGAAGAAGGACCCATCGGTGCTGCAGTATTAATGTGATAATGTGGTTAATGCTCTAGTATTGTCACTGTGGTATTAACATGGAGTATTGATGTGAGTAATGTCATGGCAGCTCCACTGGTGGGTCCCCAAACCCCACCTGTGACTGTCCCTCAGTCACTACAGCCAGAAACTGTGGCCTTGTCCTCATTTCCCTTCCTCAGCTCCCTGTGCAGCTCCACCCCCGACCCCAGAGCTCTCACCTGCAATCCCTGTCCCCAGTCAGCCTAGGTGTTCCCACTGTCACCACCTGGTGGGGACATTAAACAGCTCTGTGCTGGGCACCCACATCCCTGTGCACTTCCCCAACCCTGACTGTGTCCTTACAGAAACCGCTGTGGCTGACACAGGACAGTGACACCCAATGCTGGGAGCCGCTGTAAGTCCCAGTGGTGGTTGGATTCGCACAGGAAGGAACTCAGGAGCAGCTGCCCGCGCAGAGTGAAGTGAGACGTTAGCCTCGGAGCCCAGACGGAGACTCACGAAGCCTCCCGTGAGGCCAAATGCTGTTTATTTCGTACCCCTGCTTGCAGATAGGTGAAGCCCTGAAAAAGGCGTCCACATGAAAAAAGGGGCTTGGATTTCATAGAAGGCTTTTCCGGGAGGAATAAGTAAATTCTTTTCAAACAAGAAAGAAAGATAAGCATCCTCTTTTCAGGAGGGAGGAGGAAATTGAGTTCCCTTAGTTCCCTGGAGTCTGGCACGGGGACAGCGGTGGGCTTGAGAGGAGGTGTGGGTGGAAGACGGGGAGGGGGGTTCTGTAAGCCCAGCAGAGATCTGCTCAGAAACGCGGGGAGCCTGCTCCGCAGCAGAGCAGAAGTGCCGCTCCCTGCAGAGGAGGCCTGAGCCGGGTTCCTCCAGGGCCTCTATTGGATCAGCTTAACCACAGGCTAAACAAGGGGAGAAATCTTCATGTCATTTCTTGGAAAGGGCAGGTGTTTTCCTGGAATTAGTGTGACTCCCTCCTTTTGTCGAGCAGGCAGTGTCCTCGGGTCAGGCAGGGATTGGGTAGTTCCTTAGAAAGTTTCTGGCACTGAAGTGCATAGAGAAGCAGTGAGGGCCAGCGCTGGTCCATTTCTGCAGGATTCTGGCTTTAATGGGTTGGACGTTGGCCTGCCTCGGGCTGTCTGGTTTTCATGAGGGAAGCTCTAACTTCCTGACTCACTTAACAAAGCCTGCACAGTTCAGCAATGCCCAGGGCAATGCCCAGAGCAGTGTCTGCCAGTTCCCAGCTCATCATCTGGGGACCCTCAGATTATGGGGGTGGCAAGGAGAGGGGTGGGGATTGTCACAGCCATTTCATCCCCCTGTGAGCAGGAGACTAGGAACATCATTATTCTGGTGCACAAGGACGGGGACTTTATCATCAACATTATCATGAATGCCCAAAGTGGGGAACTTTTTATGGAACAAGCCAGATAGGAAATATTTTAGGCGCTGCAGGCTGCCTGGGAAGCTTAGCACGTTCAGCCCCACCCCCACACATCCTCCAGAAAGGTCACAGGGACTGGAGCCTGCGTTGGCAAGTCAGGCCTATGTCAGGAAACCTCCAGAAAAGCCCTGAACTAGGGGGGGGTCACAGAGCTTCTGGGCTGCTGAGCAGGAGGGGGTGCCTGGAGGAGGCAGGGCAGCCCCCAGCCTTCCGCACTCCTGGCCCCGTGCGTCTCGTCCCTCTGCTGCTCCCTGCACCCTCGCTCGTGTGCTTCTGATAGACCAGGACACGGAAGGAAACCCCTTCCCTGCGTGCTGGGACCACCAGTGGGGTGTTGTGGGAAGCCCTGATTTATAGCTAGGTGGTCAGGAGTTCCAGGGACCCAGACTTGTCATTGGCATTTGAAGCAGGCACAGTGTTGAGGGACTCAACCTTTTACCTGTGGGACCTGATGCCAACGCAGGGAGGGAGCGGCTGATCTGAATGGAATCCTAGGTCACCAGGTGGCCACCACCAGAACACTGGTCAAGGTGGAAAAATCCCCACACATTTTGGTGCCCAGGACGTTGAGTGAGCGAGCAGGAAGCAGCTGGGTTTCCCACGTGACGCAGAGCCTCAGACAGCTTCCCCCAGGGGGTGGTGGGACTGGCGGGCAGGCACAGCAGCCAGAGGACAGCAGGGCTCCTGACAAGGAGTCCCTGATGGGGGACGTGAGCCTGGGACCAGGGGCCGAGTGGTGTGAACGCTGCGCACAGCCGAGCCCTGCCCAGCACAATGGCACTCACAGCAGCCCCCTCCATCACCGGCTTGGGGACAGGGCGGGAAGCAGCGGGGGCAGCGCCACCTGGAGGCGCAGAGGGGCAAGAGTGGCTCGCCAGGAGGAGGAGGAGGCCTCGGGGCAGCCGGAGCACGGCCAGGGGACAGCGTTGAGGGACACTGAGGTTATTGGGTCCAATCCTGCAGGTGGCCAGTAAGGTGAGGTCAGAGACAGAAGCTCTGGGCTTGGCGAAAGGCAGGGCGTGGGGACTTGGGGAGAGCAGCACCGCAGTGGGGGACCTGGGGGAAGGCAGGTGCCGGTGGTGGGCGCTGAGGGGGAGAGACAGGGTCTCCTGCCTCAGTCTCCTGCCCTTTCTGCCACGCGGCTCCGCCTCTGCAGAGACCTGGACTGGGCGGCTGGTTTCTCCTTCCATCCTGGCTGTGTCCCGGCTGGGCCCATGGCCTTGGGCAAATGTCACCTTCCCTACTCTGTGTTTGCATCTGTCAGCAGCTGGGTGAGCCCAGACCGCCAAGGCCTCTTCCGGTTTTTATGTTCATTGCTCTTGGGTCTGGGAGTGACCGGGGCCTGCGGGTGACGGTTTGTAGGAGGGAGCAGAGAACGCCCCCAGTTGGCAGTGAGCTGTCACCCAGGATGGCCTGAGGTCTCCTCTGGGCCGAGGGGTCCACAACAGGGGACTGATAGGACACATGGCAGGATAGGAAGGGGACTGTGTTCCAACAAGCTCTGTGATGATTTCAGCAGTGCAGGTGGCAGATGGCCCATGTGGAGGAGCACCAGGTGTATGAGAAGGTGCTTCCCCTGGGGTGACTCGCTGCTGCAGGTGAGCCATGTCCCCCACGCCTGAGTTAACTCAAGGTCGGAGCTGTCGGGAAGGAGGCTGTGGGAACAGGGTGGAGAGTCCGGGTGAGGACAGGAGTTCTGCAGAATGAGGGGCTAAAGGGGACAGGGCTGTGTGAAGGTTAAGGTCAGGGGTCACCTAGACTGGATGTGTAGGGCAAAGGAAGGGCAGAGGAATTTTTCCAATTGTCGGGAATTTACTTGGGTGGGGCAATGAGCTAACCACAAACTTTTGCTTCTGGTCATTGCTTGCTACACCGCTGTATGGGGAATTATGGGATGAGGTCATTGAAGCATGGGCGACTGACCCATCAGGCAATAGAGGGCAACCAACCCGCCAATTATTTCAAAAGGCAATGGTGGGCAACCAATCATTTTAAAGGTCAATGCATGATCCACGTATGATCAGCTTGTGCGCAGCTTGTGCACCATGGGGATAAAAGGCATGCCATTGTTCCAGTCGGGGTCCTTGCCTGCGAGAGTGGCCACTACGTTGGTGCTCTGGGGCTTGGACCCTGGCTAGCCAGAAAATAAACCTCCTCTTGTGTGATTGCATCCTCAATGTCTCTGCTTTTCTGTCCGGTGGGGCTGTGGAAAGTCGGTCCCTAAAAGATGGAGGAACACCCAGAGACCTGGCGAAGGGCGTTGCAGGGTGAGCGAGTGAGGGTGAGTCCTGAGCAGAGGACAGTGTGAGTGTCAGTGAGCTGGGGGACAAGATCCGCCCTCAGTGTGGCCAGGACCACCCAACCCCCTGGGGGTGTGGGGAGAACACAGAGAAACGCAGATGTGTCCATGTCCCTGCTGGAGCTGGGACACTCCCTTCCTCCCTTGTCCTGGGACAACAGCACCAGGCTCCCCAGCCTGCGGACTCCAGGGCACACACCAGCGGTCCCCTGGGAGCTCAGACTTTGGCCGCAGACTGGGGACAGCACAGGCTTCCCTGGCTCTGAACCACTGCACATGGACTGAGCCCTGCTGCCAGTATCCCAGGGTCTGCAGCTTGCTGATGGCCCGTTCTGGGACTGTCATCCTCCCTCACCTGAGAGCCCATCCCCCTCACATACATCCCTCTCCTCTCTCTGTCTGTCCCTGTCCCCACCTGCCCAGCCTGTTCCTGTGTCTCTGCAGAGCCCGACTCACACGGGCAGCAGAGGCACCAATGAGGAGGGACGTTGAGACAGGGGGACTCGCTCTGCCCGACCAGCCCCCAGAGGGTGGTCCACAGGGCTCAGCCCACCCAGGGAGCTGGACTCGCTCATGTCCTGCTACAAACAGGGCTGCTCCAGAATCGCACACACATCCCGTGTTCTATTTGTCACACCCATTTCCATTGTGAGGGATTCTAGGGCCTGTCTAGCTCCAGCAAATGAAAAGCCACCTCAAGCCTTATCTCTTCCTGAGTGGGTGTCGGGCTGCAGAGGACCCTGGTCAGAGCAGTTGCAGGAGAGGACGGACCTGTGACTACACCTTAGGGAAGAATCTTGTGAGATCAACTCAGAGGACAAAAATATATGCAACAGTGAAATCACGTTCTGTATTTATCAACCAAAATATCCCAATCGAGTAAACACCGCAGACACCCTCGCAGTCCTTCTGTAGCTAAGGAAAGCGGGACAGCGCCAGCACGTGACAGGTGATGCTGTAACCTGTCACAGTGTGACCGTAGATGCCAGGTGTTCTCCGTGGATAACCTTATTTACACTCTCGTCTGTAAACACACAAGTCATAGACACAACCCTCTCTCTTTGGAGTGAGACCTTACATTTTTCAAGTAGCGCTGTGCAACACTAGCCTCACGCCTGGAGATGTCTGATCCGGACACCCTGGACCTTCCCGAGTTCTGTCCCAGCCGTGGCAGCCGCACAGGAAAGGACTGATCGTCTCAGGGGGTGGCCCACTGTCCCCAAAGCTCCTGCACACAGTGTGGGGCCTCGTGACACAGAGGAACCCGTCACTGTCCTCTAATGCCCCACTCAGATGTCACCTCCCCAGCCAGCCTGTTCCCCTCTGTCCCCTTCCCTGCCGCGCCACTGCCAGAGTGACTCACGCAGCTCCGTGCTCCTCCTGGGTGTCCCTCACACAGCCCTGTGTGCGGGAACCTCCACCCATGGCATCCTCTATCCTGACCCAGGACTTCCTTGAGGGAACGGACTGTGTCACCCTCACCATTGTCCCCCTCCTGCCAGAGAGAGTCTTGACCACATGAAATGCTCACTCGTGTTTATTAAATGCAGCAGTGACTGAAGAGTTAGGGTTAAGCGTCTAGATATTTGTTCCTCCAACCCACGAGCTCACGTGCAGGGGGGCACAGGGAGGGTGTCCCCCAAGGCCCCAGGCATGGGTGCCCCTCACAGATGCACGTGCCCTAGGCAGGCCTCTCTGTTCAAATCCATCTCAAATCCCCATCTTCCGTTGACTAGAGGAGCAGCGCGATCCAGCAGGCTGAGTGCAGAGCGCAGGCTGCACTGGAGCGTGGAGTCGATTATGTGATCAGGTGGGGACATTTCCCTAGGTCGTCACGGCAGGGACAACCAGGGTCCTGGAGGTCCAGAAGGTTAGGCCTTCTTTTGGTCCCCATGAGAGACACCTCTGGAATCTTTAGCTTCTGTTACACAGAGCGCGAGACCTCATTGTGTCACTATGCAAACGAGGTGCCACTTGCATGCTCGTTGACATCCACTCGTCTCTCCTGGACAAACAGACACACGGGAGGGGTGTTAAGGGTGAGGGAGGGGTGGAACTGAGGCCCTGAGACCCCGTGGGGCTCACCCATCCTGGGCAGGAAACAAGAACCTGGAGGACCCGCCAGTCTCCACCCCTGGGGGCATCTCTGCACCCTCTGAGGAGCTCCGGGGCTCACCTGTGATACTCAGTGTCCTCTTGGTGGGTGGACGCCGATTCCTTTTGTGTTCCATATGGTAAATTGTCCCAGAACATACAGATCAAGGCGCACGCGATCAGCACACTCCCAGCCAGGATCCCAGCTAGCTAGGAGACCAAGGGGTGGGGATGGAGGTCAGATGGGCTGTGGGGGCTGAGGGGCGATGGTGATGTGAGCCCAGACCCGGAGGCTTTGTCCCAGCTCAAAGTGTGGCCTGGGAAGGACCATCTCTGACTTCGGGAGGTTGGGGTGCCCTGTCGTCTCTCAGCCTCACGGGGCAACATCCCACCCGGTCAATGAGGGTCACGTGTGGGGGTGAGAGTCTGACCATTTCAACACTCCCTGCCAGCGCTTCCTGAGGGACAGGGCCATCGTGTTTGGGGAAACACCTTGACCGGTGGCTTCAGGTGCGGGAGGCCTGAGGTGGGGTCTGGAGTCACACAGGGAATTGGAGCTGTGCTGTGCAGGCTGGGATAGGATTTCAAGGGTTCAGAGAGACTGCAGAGAGAAAAGCAAGATGGTGGCAGGGGACAGAAGGTTCCAAGCGCCATGGCGGCAGGTACAGCCTGCAGGGAGAGGCTCCTGCCCGAGACCCAGACTCGCCAAGCAGGGCTGGCGACGCCCCAGGGATGGGTGGTTTGCGGGGATGTGATGTGAACCTCCGCCCTCCCGCTGACCCTCTGCAGAGAGCCAGCCACTGAGAGGACTTCTTTTCTTGTGACAGTGACATTTTGTGGAGGGGAGGAATGGAGGCTGCCCCTTTGGCTTGGGAAAAAGAGTCAGTGAAATGATGCCCACACTGAACTAATTGAGCAGCAGGAGGGACCCAGGAGCAATGCAGGCCTCTGCTGTGGTCCCCGAGAACACCCAGGGGTGCGGGGTCTCACAGAGCCGCTGGGAGGAGAATTTCCAGAGAATCCATTTGTATCTGAGGGACAAGGGAAGACCCAGGTGCCATTTGGGTTCCAATTATGTGAGATGATAAACATGACAGTATTATTCAAATCAATATTAATAAGGTGCATGGCACCTGGTAGGTAACACAGAAAACTTTCTCAATAATCATTTTTAAACTGTCCTTGGGGGGAGCCAGCAGCTCAGGGACTTGTCCCTTTGGAGAGGCGTCTCCTTAGCCCTTTCCTTCTCCCCCCTCAGCTGAGCAGCGGTTGTCACACGTCCACTCGGTACCCGAGGCTGACAGCAGCACCCTGACAGGAACAAGCTGGGAGGGGACAGGTGCAGACCAGCTGAGTGTCACTCACAGCAGAGGGGTAAGAGCCATAAAAGAGCAAAAAGAGGGTCCCAGGGCCCTGAGGGGAGGGAGGTTTGCTTCTCCCCAGGGGCCTTAGCGAGGGTGGGGTGGGAGTGGGCTCCCGGGCAATGCGGGGGCAGGATGAAGGAGTCGGAGTCAGTGTGTCCCGGGAGCTCAGAGGAGAAGCTGGGCCTTCTGCACTGAGTATGCGGTGCGTTTCCATGGTGTTGTTAAAGAAAATCTCCATAGGTAGAAGCTTCCAAGGAACAAGGGTCCCTCAAGCAGCTTCCATTGCTTTTTAATGGGAAATAATTCCATCTGTCAGACCCTGGAGCCCCTGCGTTCCGGGGTCATCATGTGCAAAGCAGACACTCAAGGTCGCCCTGCAGGGTCAGATGGGCTGGCTGAGGCTGGAAGGTGGGGTGTCCGTGGGCATGGGGGAGTCTCCGCCCAAGATCAGACCTTGGCAGACTGAGATTACAAACTGAGTTTCCTGCCTGCGGCTCTGTCCCTGGCCTGGCGCTGGCTGTGCTGCTGGGTTCCTCCCCCGGGAAAAGTCCCAGATTCTTCCTCCCTCCTCCCTTCCTGCCCACGTCTCCAGGGCCTCCCCGGACACCAAGCTCCTTACTGGGGAGTTTCTCAGTTTCCTGCTTGTGCCTGTCCTCAGAGGACAAAAACCCCTCCACCCGCATCCCAGCTGCCTGGCCCAGTGTCCAGCAACAGTCACCCCCTCTTAGAGCCAACCATCCACTCTCCCCCAGGCCTAACTGTGCGCTTCCCTAAGAATTCCCAGGAACTGGCCTTGAGCAACTGACTCTGACCCCAAAGGCAGCACCACTATCTGCAGAGGGCAGGGCCCGGCGGTTCCTCTGCCATCCCGCTGCGGTCCCCTCTGCCCGCCAGCCCACGGAGAACGCGCTGCCCAGGGGCCCTGGGGGGGACGGGCCGACCCGCACACAGCGGCCCCTGCGTGTCCTTTGTCACAGCTGCTTCCCTGTCCAGTCCCGCAGTCACCTCAGGAGCTGAGATGGCCTTTGGGACCCGAGTCCCCATGTCCTCCGCTGCTCGGCTCCTGAATACACCTGCTGTGCCTGACACCCACCCCCTCTCCAGGGGGCTCCTCCGTGTGCCCAGCAGCCCACCCTGCTTTGGGCAGCCATTGACCAGCGTCAGCGACCTATGCCCTTCTCCTGACAATGTCCTCCCAGTGAGCACAGCCAAGCAGCACAGACGCCCAACGCTCCTCCTGGTCCTTTCCTGGTCCATTTCCTGGCACTGACTTGTTCAGGCAGCCATGTCCCTGCCTCAGTGACCCCCACGGTCCCCTGACTGGCTCCACCTCCTGTCCCCGCCAGTTCACATCCAGCCCAGGACCACGGAGGCCTCCCATGGGCACCTCTGGTTGTGACCTTCCTCTGGACTCTGGGTGCAGGACACCCCTGCGGGCAGCTGCAGGCCCTTGCTGATCAGACTCCCTCCCCCCTCCTCCCTGGCCCCCACAGCCCTCACATCCGGGTCTCTCCCCCTGACACCCCACGCCTGACGGGCTGCCCTGATGGCCCCAGCCTGGCTCAGTAGCCCCTCCCTGGGATGCCCACGTCTCTCCCAGCACCTCCTCTCCTCCACAGGAGACCCAGGACAGCCCTCTGGACACAGAAAGGGCTTAGCCCCGCTGCTACCAACTCCTAATCTCTCACGGAAACAGATTTTGCATAAGAACAGGATTTTGATACCACTTTCTTATTAGAAATTGGCTCTCACAGGTCCCCAGAGTGGGAAACCATAGTAATTCCTACCCATGGGGGGTCGAACCCCTGTGGATTTTCCCTGAAATATCAGGAACTACTTACCACCCCAGACATACTGAAGCCACAGCCGCTGTGTCAGGTGTTCTGTCCCCTGCCTGCAGGGTGTTCTCTTAAAGGCTGGGAATTTTACTTTCAGTTTCATCTTCCTCTACTCCCAGCCAATCATTTTCTAACTGAATTTTGAACAACAAAAACAAAAAACACCCAACAGATGCATGACATGTGTAATTACTTGACCCCTCACACCCAGAAACGGGAGGAGAAATAGTGCCACCTGAGTCACAAACCACATACCGGACAGTCCTCCCTGACCTGGGCAAGGGCTGCTTTGAAGCCAGCTCAGTGTCCCCTGATCATCACCCTGATTACTCAGTCAGATTTTGCTCTTGAAACAAGCAAACCCAGTATCTCGACGACTCAGGACAGAGACTTCTTTCTCACTCACGGAGCACGAGGGCTGGGGCAGTGGAGAGGCCTCTGGGCTCAGCAGCGTTTGGCTTCAGGCAGAGGGGGAAGGTCAGGTCCCCACCTCCTGGGTTACAATCTGGGCCCGGGTGAAAGGAGTGGCCCCGACCAGGGACGTCTCCTCCTGGCAAAGTGCACGGGAGCCCAAGGAGCTGACACCAGCCACGCAAGTCCCTCTGTGAACTCCTGCTCAGGTGTGCTCACAGACGGTGTGCTCACTCCCTTCCACTGGCCCAAGAGATTGCACGACCAAGCCACAGGCAATGAGGAACCCTGGTAGGCCCCCAGATAATGGCAGGGACACGTCCTGTATCACCTTGAGGGGCACAGCAGCAGGGGGTGGGCAGGGGAACCAGTCTGAAGCCAGAGACACTTCCCACAGCCATTCAGAACTGAAGCCGCAGAAAATGCTGGGCTGAGGGACGAGGGACGGTGGCTGGGTGGGGACACTGCATCCACGTGTGTCCACAGGCACAGGCACAGCAGGTGCACGTCTAGGTGAGGCTCTGGGGTGTCAGGGGATGCGCCGCCTTCACTGGAAGCCCGTGGCTGCAGGTCACACACTGCACTAGCTGGGGCTCTCCAGAGAAGCAGAACTGTTGGGAGACACGTGCATACATGTGGGGATTAACTGTGCAGAGTGGCTCATGGGACTCAAGCGTCATCCAGGAAAGCCAGGCTGGATTGACACTGAGACTGAACCCACCACAACCAGGAGAGCCCTGGGGTCACTCCCCGTCCACGGGCAGAAGAGGAGATGGGAGGTCCCAGCCTTAGCAGTGAGGCAGGAAGAAGGGGTGAAGCCCTCCTTCCTCCACCTCGTGTCCTCTTCAGGCCCTGCAGGGGTGGGTGATGCTGGCACATTGCTGGGGGCACAGAGAGCACCACGTCCCCTACTCAAATGCTCGTCTCTCCCGCAAACGCCTGGCAGACGCTCCCAGAGCGATGTGGAATCTGAGCCCTCCTTGGCCCAGTCAGGTGACACAAAAACTACACCACGACAGCTACTAAATACAATGGATGCGACGGCAGGAAATCCTCTCTTCACATAAGGAGATGTCAAGATCCCGTGTGGCCGGGAGATTTTAGTGCCTGGCGTTACTCTGATGACCAGACGACGTGCGCTGTGCCGAGGCCCTGCTCACTCGCACAGGTGAGCCGCTCCCCTGCCCAGCACCCCTCACTCCCACGGCGCCTGCCAGTGCTGCTGTGCTTCGTGTTCCTGTCACACAGGAAGTGGTGACTGCAGGGTCGTGAGGAAACGGTGTGAGATTGTCTTGCAGAAGGAATAAGTGCCTTGAAAAAGTTTCAAGTAGCTCCTGATGCCCAGAGTGCGGTGACTCAGGTGCCATCAGACACCAGAACCACACAGACCCCTCCCCCTTGCTCCCCACGCCATGAAAGTGCCGGGCCCTAGTTCTTTAGGAAGATGGGCTGGGGAGATTTTGTTCTCTTGTCTTCTCACTTTGGTGAAATCTCTATCTCTGAGCACTAGTGACACCGTGTGTCAGCATAGCTGCACATCGGGGACGCAAGCCTGCGTTGGTGTCAGCAACGGTGGGAGGGAGGAGAGGGGCTCTGACCATAAGGGATAGCATGAGAGAGAGAGCTTGTTGTCAGGGACGGTCTGTCTCTTCACAGTGCTGGTGGCTGCACAAATCTACACGTTTGGTAAAAAGGAAATATCCACAGGCATTGTAACAATGTCACCATACTGAATTTGATATTTTTTGTAGTTTTCTTAGATGGAATCATGGAGAGAAACTGAGAGAAAGTACAGGAAACTTCTATGTACTACCTCTGCACCACTCCATGAATGTGTGAACTGTTTGCAAAAGCACGTGCGGGCACCGGACAGCAACATGATGCCTGATAGAAAACTGGCCGTGGAGGCGAGTCTCGCGTGCATTCTCACTGCTCCCTGACAGTAGTTTTCAAACCGCGGTGCAGGAAAGTGGAGGCAAACAGTGACTGGCAGCTGCATTAAGTGGAGGAAGCAGATCACATTTCAGGATGGTCTAAGAAATGTACCAGAGACGAGGGAGCTTCAGAGCAAGGGCCCTCAGAAATTGTGTTAAAATGTTCCTTGTGTTTGAGCCACAGCTAAGCTGCATAAATATATGGGAAGACATCCCAGGAGGTCCAGCAGAACCATCTGATAAAGGGCCAAAAGCTTAACAACCCAGGGATTCTGTTGAAACAAAAAAGCTGAAAAGATACGCCCTGGTAATAATAGCTATGTTTTAGAAGCAAAGTGCTAATTGAATAGTCCTGACCTAGCAAAGTCTAAAATCAAGTTTGCATGGGACCAAGGTAATTCACTGTAATTTAATTGCCTGCCTTATTAAAATTTGCCATTCCACAGAGGTAAATAGTGACTACTATATCACACAATGTCCAGCACAGAATATAAATTCTAGATAAGCAAAGACTGAAAAGGTGACTGATCAGCAAGGAATAAAATGGCCCAACCACAGAAGTGCATTCAAACATGACCGAGATGTTTGCTTAGGCAAAGACTCAAAAGTGTGATTTAAAATTTAAAAAATATGAATGGACAAATGTGAAGAAATACCCAGTGCAATAAAAAACGTCCAGAGGGTTGAGCAGGTATTTTTCAAATAATGATATTCATGTGGCCATCATCATATTGGAAGGTTTGCTAATTGTATATGATTCTTGTGATTTCATGTAAAACACTATGAAGAGTTGTTTAACATCATCACTGATCAAGTGAATGCAAGTTAAAATCACGTGTACAACTGTGTCACTCTAGAGGGACAAAAATGAAAAAAAGGTCAATAATAAGTGCCTTCAGGAAAGGGAATCATCTGGAAATTCCCAGTAAGAATGTAAGTTGGTTTATCCAGTTTGTAAGGTGGCGTGGGCGTATGTGGGAAAGCTGAACATAACACCTTGCCCCTCATGACTTCTAATGGTTTCCTTTTTTTTTTTTTTAAATTGTTGTTATTTCATTTCATTTTATTTTTTTGAGACAGAGTCTCACTGTGTTGCCCGGGCTAGAGTGTCATGGTGTCAGCCTAGCTCACAGCAACCTCAAGCTCCTGAGCTCAAGCGATCCTCCTGCCTCAGCCTGCCGAGTAGCTGGGATTACAGGCATGCGCCACCATGCCCGGCTAATTTTTTGTATATATATTTTTCGTTGGTCAATTAATTTTTCTATGTTTGGTAGAGACGGGGTCTCGCTCAGGATGGTTTTGAACTCCTGACCTCGAGAAATCCACCCGCCTTGGCCTCCATGAGTGCTAGGATTACAGGAGCGATGTTATGGGTGATTTAGGTCATGTGCCTTTTGCACGAGGTTCTCAACTATGCCTGTGTAATGTCGCCTGCATTGAAACCCTAGAGGCTGGGGTTTGGAGAGCTTCCAGGTAGCTGAGCCATGGAGGTGCTGGAGGGCGTGAGCTCGGTCCCTCCCCACTACCTCGCTCATGCTGTCTTCATCTCTTTCCTTTGTAGCGTACTCAGCCTAGCAAAATGACCCTCTTTTTGGGTTAGTTTTTGTTCCCTCTGACTTGATAGTCAAGCCTAACAACCAGTGGTAAGCAGCCTCTGCCCAGGACTCAGCAGCCCTCAGCAGCAGCTCATTCTTGGAGCAGCCCCTGAAGACCCCGTGACGTCAAACCCTCACAGCCTGACCTGCGCCCGCGCCCCTCGTCCGTGCCCTTGCCCCTAGCGAGTCGGGAGACACATGTGACACTATTTCTCCCATTCTCCCGGCAAGGCACTCGTCTTTCACGTCGAAATCCCTTTCTTCCCCGGCAGTCTCTGCGGTCTCAGTAGCTGGCTGTCTGCCTGGCGAGCGAGAGGACCCGGGGGGACGGCGGTGTGGCTTTGCGCACTGACATCCTCCATAAGGAACTGGTGAGCGTAGGCACGTGTTTCCCTGAGTTCCGACAGCAGCTCCAGCCAGTGAATCGCACCCGAACACGGCGGCCGAGGGTCGTGAGCCCGGGCTAAACAGGCTGAAGCTGGCAGTTGGCCTCGGTGGGGGTGGGGGACATCGTGTGCTGAGCCCTCGCCCTGTGGGACCCGACACTGTCTCCAGTGACAGTGTCGCAACCGAACTGAGGGAGAGGACACGCCGCAGGTGTCTGCTGCGGAATGGACGAATTCGTCGTCGGTGGGAGAAGACTCCACACTCCTCCCGGTGAGCCAGGGCCACAGAAGTCTCCTGCGTTGCTCATTGCCGAGTGAGACAGTAGAAGAAGCTCCTTGGTGTTTATTCCTATATTGTCAGAGGGATAGAGCTAAAGAGGTGTTCACAGAGAAATTGATAGTATTCACTCACATTAGAAAAGAAAAAATAACTCAGTGATCTAACTTTCTATAGTGCCTTATGAAGATAGATAGGAGGAAAAAAAGCATATGAAAACCAAAATAAGCAAAGAAAGGAAATAATATAGAAGCAGCAATCAGTGAAATAGAAAAAAAAAATAGAAAAAAATCAGTGAATCCAAGGCTGTTTCTTTGAAAAAATCAATAACATTGGTAAACCTCTAGCAATCTTTCTCTTTGAAGGACCAAGTAGTAAATATTTTAGGCTTTGCACTCCAAGAGGCCATATACCCTGCCATCGTGGCATGAAAGCAGAGAACCTTTGTCACCATGGCTGTTCCAGCCAGGTCACACTGCTACCACGACATTGTGTCCAACACCCCGGAAGTACTCCCAACGCTGTTTTTTATTTATTTATTTATTTTTATTTTTTTTGAGACAGAGTCTGGCTCTGTTGCCCAGGCTAGAGTGAGTGCCGTGGCGTCAGCCTAGCTCACAGCAACCTCAAACTCCTGGGCTCAAGCAATCCTCCTGCCTCAGCCTCCCGAGTAGCTGGGACTACAGGCATGTGCCACCATGCCCGGCTATTTTTTTCTATATAATTTTAGTCATCCAGGCAATTTATTTCTATTTTTATTAGAGACAGGGGTCTCGCTCTTGCTCAGGCTGGTCTTGAACTCCTGAGCTCAAATGATCTGCCCACCTCGGCCTCCCAGAGTGCTAGGATTACAGGCGTGAGCCACCAACCTTGTCATGTAGGAGCTTTCCGGGAGGTTTCATGACATGGGCATGATTGATTTCATAAGGGTGGTCAGCCCTGGTCCTGAAGCCATCTGCTCCCCTCCTCAGCCAAGAGTCACCTCATTCCCATAAACTCAGATTGGGTGAAAGGGGCTCGTTCCGAATAACAGAAGACACCCTGTCATTCAGAACATCCTACCACTCAACACCTGTGCTTGGTTGTTGTCAGAAGAACCTGTTGTCGGGAAATGCCAAGGAGCCCTGTGCGGGGAACTGGGGGCAAAGGACCAACATAATTTTTTATTGGTCCATAAGGCGGGAGTTCAATGAGCAGAGCCCAGACTTTGGAATGGCGGCGGACTCGAGAAATCTCTTTGTGGGACTCTCATGTATAATAACAACGTTTTATGATCCCAAGAGTAATAACAACGTTTTATGATCCCAAGAGTTTCAAAGTGGAGTCACTTAATGACAGGTGACTCGGCCCACAGTAAAACTGCTGGCACGTCAAAGCCATAAACATATATATGATGGACAGAGGTGAGAACGCCCGTTGTGGCCCGGCAGGTTCCCCAAATGGCCATAGAAATGGCAGAGACTGGCGGGGCCCAGCTGCCCGCAGAGGCACCGCCATGGGGAGCCCTGAACCTCCTCCTGACAGCCGCGCGGCCCTGGAAGCTCTTCAAGGCAGGGCGGTGGCTGAGCCGGTTGGTCGGTGGCAGTGGGGCACTCCAGGCCTCCACTCACCTGTCAGCGTGCAGGTGCCCAGAGCGACTAGCCATGCTTCCTTCCCCTGTCGTGTCACTGCCTGTGTGTGTTCAGTGCATCTGCACGGCTGTCGGTGTGTGACAGCCTCGCAGTAAAGCGGGAACTCGAACGCGTTTAATCGGCCACTGAGTCGTAGTGCAACCTCTGGGCCCCGGGTGGAGTTAGTCCTTTGGGGCTGACTGGCACCTGGGGGCGGGCCCTGACCTGGGTGAATGCGGCGCCTGCCGGCTGGACCACCGGGTCAAGTGCAGATGCTGACCAGGAAGGGCTTGCTCTGCCGGCCGGCCGAATGTCTGGAGCAGACGCTGCCTGTTCCTCACTGGTGACCCTGCCCCAGCTGCGGGCTGGCGGAGAGCACATCGCAGGGACTGTGACCCCTCCACCCAGGTCGTCAGATTGTTCCCCCCAACCAGCTTGAGTGCCCGAGGCTCGACAGGAAGCCAGCACACCGAGAGAGGCCCGGCAGCGGAGAGTTTAATATCGCAGCAAGAATCACTGTGACCATCAGCTACGTGACTGCAGAGTAGTAGCATTTACAGGAAAGCAAGCCAGGGAACCATGGCTGGTTTTATATATATGTCCTTACCTACGGCTGCACCTTGGCAGAGTTCAGGCCCCTAGCACAGTGCCCACCTTACTGCCTCTTATTCATTGTATAAAAGGCAGTTTCTAGCTCTGAACCCTGTTTCAGGGGCGTCTCTCTGCACTGGCTCCCTGTGGCTCACTACCCAGAGCTGCCCCGCTGGCAGCAGTGGACGGAGAGCCACGTCCCTCGCCTTCCTCCTGTGCTCACGGCTTAGCAGGACAGTTTGATCATGAAACGGATCTGCTCCCACAGGGAGATCGATCGTTCCTGGCCCGCTCCCTGGGTCAATGAGCCGGGCAGCAAGAGGGAAAGGTTGTGCAAGCCCATCCTGACAGCTTTGAAGATCGGGGACTTCAACCTGACCCAGTTCCTGAGTGTCATGTGTCCTCTGGTTAAGTCTTATCAGGATGTTTCTCTGTGAAAATCCTTCTGTGCTTCCAGATGAAATGGAGGGAATGACTGAAAAACTGTCAAGTTTTGATTACCTTGTCACTCTGATTTTGTGACAAGAGAGCGGGAGAAAACACCTGCCACTTGGAGGGAGGGGAGTGGGGAGCAGGGAGGACATTAATGACCCGCGGTTTTCAGAGCTGCTTCTCCAGGGAACATTCCAAGCTGCTGCGGCACGTTGCACACACTGAGCCTGGCAGCACGGGTCTGGACAGCAGGGGTGGCCCAGCTCCTGCCCTGCCCTGCCCGGGAGGAGCAGCTGCAGACATAGCCCGCCCCGCTGAGAGGGGCAGACAGGTGTCAGAGACAAGTAACACTGTGTGCAACCCACTGCCCTGGGCAGTCCCTCAAAACCAAGGTGGAATTGGATTATTAGGATAGAGACTGACAGCCCCGTGTGGAGGTCCAAGGTTGGAGGTCGCACCGAGGCCCTGTTAGCCTGGCTGCCGCCCCAACGCAGGCCCTGCATGGGTGGCCTAGCCGGTGTATGCGCCATGTCTCCAGAGCTACCGTGCGGGCCCCTGGGACCGGCCTAGCTGGGCGTCTGACTACTGAGACACTGCAAAGTAGCAGAGGAGCTGGGTCCCAGTCTGCAGGAGAACGAGGAGGCAGAGCAAGAGGAGGAAGAAGCTCCTGGAGGCAAAACACCTGCCAAAAAGAGGCAAAAAGACTATTTCCCAAAGTACATTTTGCAAGATTAGCACCTGTGATGTTCTCCACAGCAGACCATGTGCAGAAGGGGATCGTGGGAACAGCACTAGTCTTGTAAACACCTTTCACCAAGAGAGGATGCCTGAATGTCTGACAGATGTTCAATTTTACGCAAAGAGAGGCTCCTCGGAACACAAATGAGAGATCAGGAGGGAAACATCCTTCTGGGGGCTTCCCAGCAACCTGTGCGCCGTCAGCCTCGCTCCTGGGTAACCACGGCAGTTTCCCATTTTATTTCATTTGTAAATTTTGGTAGAGGAGCTGTACCATGCACCTCCCAAAGTACACTGGGGTCATTTCCTCAAACGGAGATACCCCTTTGAGCTGTAAACGAACCCGATTCTGTCTTCATTTTCCCTATGAAAATTCGTCCCCATTTTGAGAGTATTTAATAAAATGCAATCTGAGTTTTCATCTTTTTAACAAAAAGAAAAGACGCAGCCTCAGTCCCGAAGCACTTACTGCCCAGGTGGTGCTGGAGCTGAGAGGAGCCTCAGGCAGGAGGGACAGGTGAACAGGAAACGGTTCTGGGGAGCCCAGCCTGGAGCAGACTGAGATGGGCCATGGGCCACGCCCAGGACCCCTGCAGGGCATGACAGGCTGGCACTGCAGGGGGCTCGTCCTGCTGTGGGCCCTGCTGAGAGTTTTGCTGTAAAGATGCTGCCAAGGGCCCAGGGGAAGAACTACACAGAGAAGAGAGGACACGGGAGGACTGAGCCCTGTTCTCACAATGGCTTGCTCAAGAGGCCCGCCCATGGCTGGCATCTGCAAACTTGGCATCCTGGCAGGAGGGGTGCCCCCAGCCCCTAGTGGACTAGAGCTACTCACTGTGCCTGAGCTATTTATGCAGATGATGCCGTTTATGCCAAATGCCTGCTTTCCCCCTGGGAGTCTGGAATTTGCTACATGCTCTGCAGAGGGTGCCTACGTGACCTGCCCCCAACAACCTGCCCCCGAGTCATTTCACAGGTGGTGTCACAGGTGAATTCTGGTGGAATTCAGAATGTCCTGTGTCAATCCACTGGGAGAGGATTGCTGGAGGCCTGCAAGTCTGGTCCCTCAGACTTGCCCTCCGTGCACCTTTAGGAGGTTGCTTTTGCCCTGTGACCCTTCATGTCACAATCACAGCTGTGAGGCCACCTCTGTGCTCAGCCGTGTGAGTCCTCATACTGAGTCATCCAACCTGGGGCTGCTCTTGGGGACCCCAACACACCTCCCAAGGGGATTGTTTCCATTCCAAAGTAAACACAAGGCCTCTGTTTCTCTGCAGGGGGTGGGAGTGGCCGATGTCCCAGTCTCCCTAACAAAGCTTTCAGTATCAGGATTTGGAGTTTCCTCCCCTGAGAGGCATCCTCGCCACATGCCCAGGTGACATCTGGTTCTGCCACGTGGGGAGTGGGCTGGGGAACCAGTTCCGAGGTGCTGCAGCTGCTACATGAGCTCCAAAGCAGCATCTCAGACCCCTCAGAGCTTCTGGCTTCACGGCGCCCTTGCTGGCCTCATGCAGGCTGATGGCTTATCCGTCCCCAGCCCAGACCTCCCTCCTGAACCCCAGACTCCAGGACCAGCTGCCCTGTCCCCCGACATCCCTACAGCGTGTCTCATAGGTGTCTCAAACCCAGCACTTCCAAACTGGACTCCTGATCTCCCAAACCTCTTCCAGCCGCAGCCTCTGCATGTCAGCTCCTTCCTGCCATTGCTCAATGCAAAAGCCTGCTCCTTCTTCACTTCTCTCTCCCCAGTCCCGTCTTGCAGGGAGCCTGGAGCTCCATGTCATGGGGTGAATTCTGTCCTGCCAGAGCCAGCCGGCGACGTGCGGCACCTGGAGTTAGGAGGCGAGGCTGAGAAATGAAGAGACCACAAACAGATGGGGACGGGAGGACGGAGTCCTTGCTGACTGCCGCGCCTCGTTTATTTCAGTTGCTGTATTTATACAGATAAGAACAAAGGAGAAGTGAAATGCAATGGAACAGGTGGTGCATGTCTTCATTAAACCAGAAAACAAAACAGTTCTTGTTTCTTTCAACCTTACGTCACTTTGATAGCCCTTTCCCTCGCTTAAGCAGTTTTCTAATCTACAACTTAACATTTTTCTGATATCAAAAAAGCTACAAATACTCAACTATGATCACTCAGACAGTTCAAGGAAAGAGCACCCAAGCGTAATTAACAATTCTGGGAAAGGAGTGTGCAGGGCCTCGGGGGGGGGCTATAAGTTATGAGGGCTGTGTGCGCAGGATGACTTCAGTGACCTTCTATAACTGCTACTGCTGTCTCCAGCACCCTCCGTGAGCTGGAAGAAAGGCCAAGAATGTCAGAGCTCTGAGTTAAGGCGCCAGGTGCTGTGTCTCAAGGACCCCAGTGTTCCGGGCAGCAACCACACTTTAACTCTCCCGGGTTTGGGACAGCTCCCAAAAACCCCTTATGGTCAGAGCCCCTCTCCTCCCTCCCACCGTTGCTGACACCAATGCAGGCTTGTGTCCCGGATGTGCAGCTAAAGCTACACACTGTGACAATAGTGCTCAGAGACAGAGAAAGGTTTATTTGATTTCACCAAAGTGAGAAGACGAGAGAACAAAATCTCCCCAGCGCATCTTCTTAAGAACTGGGGCCGGAGGCTTCATGGCTCGGGGAGCAATGGGAAGGGGTCTGTGGGGTTCTGGTGTCTGATGGCACCTGAGTCACCACACTCTGGGCATCAGGAGCTATTTGCAAGTTTTTCAAGGCATTTCTTCCTTCTGCAAGACAATCTCACACAGTTTCCTCACCACCCTGCAGTCACCACTTCCTGTGTGACAGGAACACAAAGCACAGCAGCACTGGCAGGCGCCGTGGGAGCGAGGGGTGCTGGGCAGGGGAGCGGCTCACCTGTGCGAGTGAGCAGGGCCTCGGCACAGCGCACGTCGTCTGGTCATCAGAGTAACGCTGGGCACTAAAGTCTCACGGTGCCCGGCCACACGGGGTCTTGACATCTCCTTATCTGAAGAGAGGATTTCCTGCTGTCACATCCATTGTATTTAGTAGCTGTCCTGGTGTAGTTTGGGTGTCACCTGACCGGGCCAAGGAGGGCTCAGATTCCACATCGCTCTGGGAGCATCTGCCAGGCGTTTGCGGGAGAGACGAGCATTTGAGTAGGGGACGTGGTGCTCTCTGTGCCCCCAGCAATGTGCCAGCATCACCCACCCCTGCAGGGCCTGAAGAGGACACGAGGTGGAGGAAGGAGGGCTTCACCCCTTCTTCCTGCCTCACTGCTAAGGCTGGGACCTCCCATCTCCTCTTCTGCCCGTGGACGGGGAGTGACCCCAGGGCTCTCCTGGTTGTGGTGGGTTCAGTCTCAGTTTCAATCCAGCCTGGCTTTCCTGGATGACGCTTGCGTCCCATGAGCCACTCTGCACAGTTAATCCCCATATGTATGCACGTGTCTCCTAACAGTTCTGCTTCTCTGGAGAGCCCCAGCTAGTGCAGTGTGTGACCTGCAGCCACGGGCTTCCAGTGAAGGCGGCGCATCCCCTGACACCCCAGAGCCTCACTAGACGCGCACCTGCTGTGCCTGTGCCTGTGGACACACCTGGATGCAGTGTCCCCACCCAGCCGCCGTCCCTCGTCCCTCAGCCCAGCATTTTCTGGGGCTTCAGTTCTGAATGGCTGTGGGAAGTGTCTCTGGCTTCAGACTGGTTCCCCTGCCCACCCCCTGCTGCTGTGCCCCCTCAAGGTGATACAGGACATGTCCCTGCCATTATCTGGGGCCTACCAGGGTTCCTCATTGCCTGTGGCTTGGTCGTGTGATCTCTTTGGCCAGTGGAAGGGAGTGAGCACACCGCCTCTGAGCACAGCTGAGCAGGAGTTCACAGAGGGCCCTGCGTGGCTGGTGTCAGCTCCTTGGGCTCCCGTGCACTTTGCCAGGAGGAGATGCCCCTGGTGGGGCCACTCCTTTCACCAGGGCCCAGAGTGTAACCCAGAAGGTGGGGACCTGACCTTCCCCCTCTGCCTGAAGCCAAACACTGCTGAGCCCAGAGGCCTCTGCACTGCCCCCAGCCCTCGTGCTCCGTGAGTGAGAAAGAAGTCTCTGTCCTGAGTGGTCGAGATGCTCGGTTTTCTTGTTTCCAGAGCAAAAGCTGACTCAGTAGGCAGGGTGACAATCATGGGACATTGAGCTGGCTCCAAAGCAGCCTTCCCCGGGTCAGGAAGGACTGTCGGCATGTGGCTGGCTACACAGGGTGCACTGGTTCCCTTCCAGTTCCTGGGTGTGAGGGGCCAGGTGATTGATTATACTGCCTTATGCACTTGTCACGTGTGTTCTGTTCTTGTTCTTCACTGGCTGGCAGCAGTGAAACATGAAATCAAAAGTGAAATTCCTAGACTTTAAGACAACACCCTGCAGCAGGGGAACAAGAACACTTTGACTGTGGCTTCACGATGATATTCAAGGTAAGGGCCTCCTGATATTTCAGGGGAAATCCACAGGGGCTGCCCCCCCATGAGAAGGACTCAGTCCGGTTTCCTAGAATGGGGAAGTGTGAGTGCCAGGTTTTATTTCAAAAGTTGCATAAAAATTCTGTTCTTATCAGTTTCCGTGAGAGATTAGGAGTTCGTGGTGGAGGGGCTATGTCCTTTCTGTGTCCAGAGAGCTGTCCTGGGTCTCCTGTTGAGGAGGGGAGGCTCTGGGAGAGACGTGGGCATCCCAGGGAGGGTTCTCTGAGTCAGGCTGGGGCCATCAGGGCAGCCCCTCCTGCCTGGGGTGTGGGGGGAGAGACACGGATGTCAGGGTGGCAGGGGTCAGGGGAGGAGGGCAGGGAGGCCGGTCAGGAAGGGCCTGCAGCTGCCCGCAGGGGTGTCCTGCACCCAGAGACCAGAGGAAGGTCATGGCCAGAGGTGCCCATGGGAGGCCTCCGTGGTCCTGGGCTGGATGTGGAGTGGCAGGGACAGGAGGTGGAGCCAGTCAGGGGACCGTGGGGGTCACTGAGGCAAGGACATGGCTGCCTGAACAAGTCAGTGCCAGGAAATGGACCAGGAAAGGACCAGGAGGAACGTTGGGCGTCTGTGCTGCTTGGCTGTGCTCACTGGGAGGACATTGTCAGGAGGAGGGCAAAGGTCGGCTGACCCTGGTCAATGGCTGCCCAAAGCAGGGTGGGCTGCTGGGCACACGGAGGAGCCCACTGGAGAGGGGGTGGGTGTCAGGCACAGCAGGTGTATTCAGGAGCCGAGCAGCTGAGGACGTGGGGACTCGGGTCCCAAAGGCCATCTCAGCTCCTGAGGCGACTGCGGGACTGGACAGGGAAGCAGCTGTGACAAAGGACACGCAGGGGCCGCTGTGTGCGGGTCAGCCCGTCCCCCCCAGGGCCCCTGGGCAGCGCGTTCTCCGCAGGCTGGCGGGCAGAGGGGACCACAGCGGATGGCAGAGGAACCGCCGGGCCCTGCCCTTCACGGGCCGTGCTGCTGCCTTTGGCGTCAGAGTCAGTTGCTCAAGGCCAGTTCTCGGGAATTCTTAGGGAAGGGCACAGTTAGGCCTCTGGGGAGAGTTGATGGTTGGCTCTAAGAGGGGGTGACTGTTGCTGGACACTAGGACAGGCAGCTGGCATGCGGGTAGAGGGGTTTGTTGTCCTCTGAGGACAGGCACAAGCAGGGAAAGTGAGAAACTTCCCAGTAATGAGCCAGGTGCCTGGGGAGGCCCTGGATACCTGGGCAGGAAGGGAGGAAGGAGGAAGAACCTGGGACCTTTCCTTGGGGAGGAGCTAAGGGAGGGGAAGCTGGGGGAGGAGCTAAGGGAGGGGAAGCTGGGCAGGTTCAGGAAAGACTAACCCCAGCAGCACAGCCGACACCCTGTAGTGGACAGAGCCCCAGTCTGGGAATTCAGTTGTAATCTCAGTCCACCAAAGAATGATCTAGGACGAGACCTCCCCCATGCCCACCCAAACCCCACCTTCCAGGCTCAGCTGCCCCATCTGACCCTGGACAGCCACCCTGTGTCCCACCTTTGCCCATGATGACCCCAAAATGCAGGGGCTCCAGGGTCTGACAGCAGGAATTATTTCTCATAAAATAGCAACAATCTCAGCTACTTGAGGGACCCTTTTACCTAGGAAGGTTCTAGGTATAAAAAGAATCTTCTTTAACAACACCATGGAAAAGCACCGCATACTCAGTGCAGAAGGCCCAGCTTCTACTCTGAGCTCCCGGGACTCACTGACTCCGGCTCCTTCATCCTGCCCCGGCTTTGCCCGGGAAGCCGCTCCCACCCTACCCTCGCTAAGGCCCCTGGGAAGAAGCAAACCGCCCTCCCCTCAGGGCCCTGGGACCCTCTTCTTGCTCTTTTATGGCTCTTACCCCTCTGCTGTGAGTGACACTCCTCTGGTCTGCACCTGTCCCCTCCCAGCTTGTGCCTGTCAGGGTGCTGCTCTCAGCCTCGGGTACCGAGTGGACCTGTGGCAACCGCTGCTCAGTTGAGGGGGAGAAGGAAAGGGCTAGGAGATGCCTCTCCAAAGGGACAAGTCCCTGAGCAGCTGGATCCCCCAAAGGCCTTTTAAAAATGATTATTGACAAATTTTTCTTTGTTACCTACCAGGTGCCATGCGCCTTATTAATATTGAGATAAGATTAATACTGTCATGTTTATCATTTCACATAATGGAACCCAAATGGCACCTGGGGTCTTCCCTTGTCCCTTGTCCCTCAGATGTAATGGATTCTCCTCAAACTCTCCTCCCAGCTGCTCTGGGAGACCCCACACCCCTGGGTGTTCTAGGGGGCAGCAAGCAGAGGCCTGCATTGCTCCTGGGTCCCTCCTGCTGCTCAGTTAGTCCAATGTGGGGATCATTTCACTGACTCTTTTTCCCAAGCCAAAGGGGCAGCCCCCATTCCTCCCCTCCACAAAATGTCACTGTCACATGAGAAGAAGGTCCTCTCAGTGGCTGGCTCTCTGCAGAGGGTCAGCGGGAGGGCAGAGGTTCACATCACAGCCCACAAACCACCCATCCCTGGGGCGTCGCCAGCCCTGCTTGGCGAGTCTGGGTCTTGGGCAGGAGCCTCTCCCTGCAGGCTGCACCTGCCACCATGGCGCTCAGACCATCCATCTCCGGCCACTGTCTTGCTTTTCATTCTGTGGCCTGCGTGAACCCTCAAATTCCTATTCCTGCCATGCACAAACAGCTCCATTTCCCTGTGTGACTCCAGACCCCACCTCAGGCCTCCCGCACCTGAAGCCACCTGTCAAGCTGTTTCCCCAAACAGATGACCCTGTCCCTCAGGGAGCGCTGGCAGGGAGTGTTGAAATCCCCAAGCTCCCACCCCACACGTGACCCTCACAGACACCTGGTGGGATGTTGCCCCGTGAGGCTGAGAGAGGACAGGGGACCCCAACCCCCGAAGTCAGAGTTGGTCCTTGGCAGGCCACACTTTGAGCTGGGACAAAGCCTCCTGGTCCTGGGCTCACATCACCATCGCCCCTCACCCCCCAGGCCCCATCTGACCTCCATCCCCGCCCTCTGCTCTCCTAGGTTGGTGAGATCGTGGTTATGGCCGTGCTGGTCGTGTGCGGCTTGATCTATATGTACCACAACTCCTCTCCACGCAGACCACAAAGGGAATCGGCGTCCCCCAACCGAGAGGACTCTGAGTATCACAGGTGAGCCCCGGAGCTCCTCAGAGGAGCACAGATGCCCCCAAGGGTGGAGACTGGCGGGTCCTCAGAGGTTGTTGTTCCCTGCTCAGGATGGGAGGAGCCCCACGGGGTCTCAGGGTCTCAGGGCCTCAGTGCCACCCCTCCTTCCCCCTTAACACCCCTCCTGTGTGTCTGTTTGTCCAGGAGAGACTAGCGGATGTCAAGGAGCATGCAAGCGGTACCACGTTTCCGTAGTGTTCCAATGAGGTCTTATACTCAGTAACAGCAACGTAAAGATTCTACAAGCATCTGTCATTGGGACAGAAAGAAGTCCTTCTCTTCCGGGTCTCCATGACCCTGGGTGTCCCTGTCCGGACACCTACGGAAATGTCTCTGCCACTGTCTGCATAATCGCCTCCACGCTCCAGTTCAGCCTGCACTCTGCACCTCAGCCCGCTGGATCGCGCTGCTCCTGTATCCACAGAAGAGGGGGATTTAAGATGGATTTTAACAAGGAGGCCTGCGTAGGAAACATGCATCTGTGTGGGGGCGCCCGTGCCTGGGGCCTTGGGGGACACCCTCCCTGTGCCCCCCTGCACGTGAGCTCGTGGGTTGGAGGAACAAATATCTAGACGCTTAACCCTAACTCTTCATTCACTGCTGCATTTAATAAACACGAGTGAGCATTTCATGTGGTCAAGGCTCTCTCTGGCAGGAGGGGGACAATGGTGAGCGTGACACAGTCCGTCCCCTCCAGGATGTCCTGGGTCAGGAGAGAGGACGTCATGGGCGGAGGTTCCCGCACACAGGGCAGCGTGAGGGACACACAGGAGGAGCACGGAGCTGCGTGAGAGTCACTCTGGCAGTGGCCAGGCAGGGAAGGGGACAGTGGGGACCAGGCTGGCTGGGGAGGCGCCATCCGAGTGGGGCATTAGAGGACAGTGACGGGTTCTTCAGTGTCACGAGGCCCCACACTGTGTGCAGGATCTTTGGGGACAGTGGGCCACCCCCTGAGACGATCAGTCCTTTCCTGTGCTGCTGCCACGGCGGGGACAGAACTCGGGAAGGTCCAGGGTGTCCGGATCAGACATCTCCAGGCGTGAGGCTAGTGTTGCACAGCGCTACTTGAAAAATGTAAGGTCTCACTCCAGAGAGAGGGCTGCGTCTATGACTTGTGTATTTACAGACGAGAGTGTAAATAAGGTTGTCCACGGAGATCACCTGGCATCCACGGTCACACTGTGACAGGTCACAGCATCACCTGTCACGTGCTGGCGCTGTCTCGCTTTCCTTAGCTGCAGAAGCACCTTTGATTTTGATTTGATTGGGATTATTTGGTTAATAAATACACAACATGATTTTACTATTGCAAATACTTTTCTCCTCTGAGTTCCTCTCACAGGTTTCTTCCCAAAGGCTTGTAGTCACAGGTCCGTCCCCTCCTGCACCTGCAACTGCCCTGACCAGGGTCCTCTGCAGCCCGTCACCCACTCAGGAAGAGCCTAGGTTCCATGCCCTCAGGTGGCTTTTCATTTCCTAGAGCTAGACAGGCCTTAGAATTGCTCATGACGAAAATGGGTGTGACGAATCAACACTGGACAGGCAAAATTCTGGTTCCGGAGCAGCCCTGCCCATGTCTGTTTGCAATGGACGTGAGCGAGTCGGGCTTCCTGGGTGGGCTGAGCCCTGTGGACCACCCTCTGGGGGCTGGGCGGGCAGAGCAGGTCCCCCTGTCCCCACATCCCTCCTCATTGGTGCCTCTGCTGCCCGTGTGAGTCTGGGATCCACAGAGACACAAGCAACAGGCTGGGCAGGTGGGGACAGTGACAGGCAGAGACAGGAGAGGGATGTATGTGAGGGGGATGGGCTCACAGGTAAGGGAGGATGACAAGTACCAGGACAGGCCATCCCCAACCCACAGACCCTGGGATGCTGGCAGCAGGGCTCCGTCCAAGTGCGGTGGCTCAGAGCCAGGGAAGCCCATGCTGTCCCCAGTCTGCGGCCAAAGCCTGAGCACCCAGGAGATCACTGGTATGTGCCCTGGAGTCCCCAGGCTGGGGAGCCTGGCACTGTTGTCCCAGGACAAGGGAGGAAGGGAGTGTCCCAGCTCCAGCAGGGACATGGACACATCTGCATTTGTCTGTGTTCTCCCCACACCCCCAGGGGGTTGGGTGGTCCCGGCCACACTGAGGGCGGAACTTGTCCCCCAGATCACTGACACTCACACTGTCCTCTGGTCAGGACTCACCCTCACTCGCTCACCAGCAACGTCCTTCGCCAGTGTTATATAGCCAAGATTCACAGGGCCAAGGGACAGAGAGACAGAGTCACCGAGGCTGTAATTATCAAAAGGAGTTTTGTTATCTGGCTCAAGCTAGGGTCCGAGGCCCCAGAATGCCAGTGCAGTGGCCTCTTCTTCGAGCAGTGACCCCCCTTTGTGTGCTAGTGACCTTTTATACTCAAGCTGTTTACACACTGATCATGCATCCGCCCCCACAGTGATTCTGACTTCATCCTGCCCCTGATAGGCTCTAACCTGTTCCCGGTCCTAGCTGAGAGACTCAGGTTTCCGCAGTCTTTGTCTTTCTCCTCTGCATCCCACAATGTACCCATAATGCCTTGGGGTTAGCAAGCAAGCAGTAAACAGAAGCTGGAAGGTGTCCCATGTTCTTATAGCCCAGTATCTTACACCAGGTCTCTAGGTGTTCCTCCATCCAGTCAAGCTGACCCCTGACCTTAACCTTCACATGGCCCTGTCCCCTTACGCCTCTCATTCTGCAGAACTCCCGTTCCCACCCTGACCCTCACCCCGTTCCCACAGTCTCCTTCCTGATGGCTCTGACCTTTGAGTTAACTCAGGCGCGGGGGACAGGGCTCACCTCCTGCAGCGAGAGTCACCTAAGGGTAAGCACCTTCTCATACACCTGGTGCTCCTCCACATGGGCCACCTGCCACCTGCCCTGCTGAAATCACCACGGAGCTTGTTGGAACACAGTCCCCTTCCTCTCCTGCCATGTGTCCTATCAGTCCCGTGTTCTAGACCCCTCGGCCCAGAGGAGACCTCAGGCCATCCTGCGTGACAGCTCACTGCCAACTGGGGGCGTTCTCTGCTCCCTCCCACAAACCGTCACTCCCAGGTCCCGGTCACTCCCAGCCCCCAGAGCAATGAACATAAAAGCCGGAAGAGGCCTTGGCGGTCTGGGCTCACCCAGCTACTGACAGATTCAAACACAGAGTAGGGAAAGTGACATTTGCCCAAGGCCATCGGCCCAGACGGGGCACAGCCAGGACCAGAAGCAGAAACCAGATGCCCAGTCCAGGTCTCTGCAGAGGCGGAGCCGAGTGGCAGAAAGGGCAGGAGACTGAGGCAGGAGACCCTGTCTCTACCCCTCAGCGCCCACCACCGGCACCTGCCTTCCCCCAGTTCCCCCACTGCGGTGCTGCTCTCCCCAAGTCCCCACACCCTGCCTGTCGCCAAGCCCAGAGCTTCCGTCTCTGACCTCATCTTACTGGCCACCTGCAGGATTGGACCCAACAAGCCTCAGTGTCCCTCAACGCTGTCCCCTGGCCGTGCTCCGGCTGCCCCGAGGCCTCCTCCTCCTCCTGGCGAGCCGCTCTTGCCCCTCTGTGCCTCCAGCGTGGCGCTGCCCCCACTGCTTCCCGCCCTGTCCCCAAGCCGGTGTTGGAGGGGGCTGCTGTGAGTGCCACCGTGCTGGGCAGGGCTTGGCTGTGCGCAGCGTTCACACCACTCGGCCCCTGGTCCCAGTGTAGGGCAGAGGAATTTGTAGAGCAGAGGAAGGGCAGAGGAATTCTTCCAATTTCGGGAATTTACTTGGGTGGGGCAATGAGCTAACCACAAACCTTTGCTTCTGGTCATTGCTTGCTTGCTACACCGCTGTAAGGGGAATTATGGGATGAGGTCATTGAAGCACGGGCGACTGGCCCATCAGGCAATAGAGGGCAACCAACCCGCCAATTATTTCAAAAGGCAATGGTGGGCAACCAATCATTTTAAAGGTCAACACATGATCCATGCGTAGTCAGCTTGTGCGCAGCTTGTGCACCATGGGGATAAAAGGCATGCCGTTGTTCCGGTCGGGGTCCTTGCCTGTGAGAGTGGCCACTGCGTTGGTGCTCTGGGGCTTGGACCCTGGCTAGCCAGAAAATAAACCTCCTCTTGTGTGATTGCATCCTCGATGTCTCTGCTTTTTTGTCCGGTGGGGCTGTGGAAGGTCGGTCCCTAACACCCAGGCTCACGTCCCCCATCAGGGACTCCTCGTGAAGGAGCCCTGCTGTCCTCTGGCTGCTGTGCCCGACTGCCAGTCCCAGCCACCCCCTGGGGGAAGCTGTTTGAGGCTCTGCGTCACGTGGGAAACCCAGCTGCTTCCTGCTCGCTCACTCAACGTCCTGGGCACCAACATGTGTGGGGATTTTCCCCACGTGACCAGCGTTCTGGTGGTCGCCACCTGGTGACCTAGGATTCCATTCAGATCAGCCGCTTCCTCCCTGCGTTGTCATCAGATCTCACAGGTTAAAGGTTGAGTCCCTCAACACTGTCCCTGCTTCACATGTCAATGACAAGGCTGGGTCCCTGGAACTGCTGACCAGGTAACTATAAATCAGGGATTCCCAACCCCTTTTCCTGTGGTCCTGGCACTCAGGAAAGGGGTTTCCTTCCATGTCCTGGTCTATCAGAAAGCACATGAGCGAGGGTGCAGGGAGCAGCAGATGGACGAGACGCACGGGGCCAGGAGTGCGGAAGGCTGGGGGCTGCCCTGCCTCCTCCAGGCACCCCCACCTGCTCAGCAGCCCAGAAGCTCTGTGACCTCCCCTAGTTCAGGGCTTTTCTGGAGGCTTCCGGATTTAGGCCTGACTTGTGAATGCAGGCTCCTGTCCCTCTGCCCTTTCTGGAGGATGTGTGGGGGTGGGGCTGAACGTGCTAAGCTTCCCAGGCAGCCTGCAGCGCCTAAAATATTTCCTATCTGGCCTGTTCTAGAAAAAGTTCCACACCCTGGGTATTCATGATAATGATGATGATAAAGTCACTGTCCTTGTGCACCAGAATCATGATGTTCCAAGTCACCTGCTCACAGGGGGTGAAATCGCTGTGACTAACCCCCCCCCCCATCAGAGGGTTCCCTGGTGATGAGCTGGGAACTGGCAGACACTGCTCTGGGCATAGCCCTGGGCGTTGCTGAACTGTGCAGGCTTTTTTAAAGTGAGTCAGGAAGTTTTAAAACCAAGTTAGAGCTTCCCTCATGAAAACCAGACAGCCCGAGGCAGGACAACTTCCAACCCATTAAAGCCAGAATCCTGCAGAAATGGACCAGCGCTGGCCCTCACTGCTTCTCTATGCACTTCAGGTCCAGAAACTTTCTAAGGGAACCACCCACTTCCTGCCTGACCCGAGAACGCTTCCTGTTCAACGAAAAGGACAAAGTCTCACTAATTCCAGGAAAACACCTGCCCTTTCCAAGAAATGGCATGAATATTTCTCCCCTTGTTTAGCCTGTGGTTAGGCTGATCCAATAGAGGCCCTGGAGGAACCCGGCTCAGGCCTCCTCTGCAGGGAGCGGCACTTCTGCTCTGCTGCGGAGCAGGCTCCCCGCGTTTCTGAGCAGATCTCTGCTGGGCTTACAGAACCCCCCCTCCCCGTCTTCCACCCACACCTCCTCTCAAGCCCACCGCTCTCCCCTTGCCAGGGCCGTGCTAGGCAGGGAGCGTTTGCCGGACCCCAGGGAGCTAAGGGCGCTCACTTCCTCCTCCCTCCTGAAAGGAGGACGCTCATCCCTCCTGGTTGTTTGAAAAGAATGTACTTTCTCCTCCCAGAGAAGCCTTCTATGAAACCCAAGGCTCTTCCCTTTTCCCATGTGGACGCCTTTTTTAGTCTCCCCCCATCCGTACCCAGAGCTGGGAAATAAACAGCATTTGGCCTCACGGGAGGCTCCGTGAGTCTCCGTCTGGGCTCCGAGGCTAACGTCTCACTTCACTCTGCGCGGGCAGCTGCTCCTGAGTTCCTTCCTGTGCGGATCCAACCACCACTGGGACTTACAGCGGCTCCCAGCATTGGGTGTCACTGTCCTGTGTCAGGGACAGCGGTTTCTGTAAGGACATAGTCAGGGTTGGGGAAGTGCACAGGGATGTGGGTGCCCAGCACAGAGCTGTTTAGTGTCCCCACCAGGTGGTGACAGTGGGAACACCTAGACAGATTGGGAACAGGGATGTGGGTGCCCAGCACAGAGCTGTTTAATGTCCCCACCAGGCGGTGACAGTGGGAACACCAAGGCTGATTGGGGACAGGGATGTGGGCGCCCAGCACAGAGGTGTTTAATGTCCCCACCAGGCGGTGACAGTGGGAACACCAAGGCTGATTGGGGACAGGGATGTGGGTGCCCAGCACAGAGCTGTTTAATGTCCCCACCAGGCGGTGACAGTGGGAACACCAAGGCTGACTGGGGACAGGGATGTGGGTGCCCAGCACAGAGCTGTTTAATGTCCCCACCAGGCGGTGACAGTGGGAACACCTAGGCTGATTGGGGACAGGGATGTGGGTGACCAGCACAGAGCTGTTTAATGTCTCCACCAGGCGGTGACAGTGGGAACACCTATGCTGATTGGGGACAGGGATGTGGGTGACCAGCACAGAGCTGTTTAATGTCCCCACCAGGCAGTGACAGTGGGAACACCTATGCTGATTGGGGACAGGGATGTGGGTGCCCAGCACAGAGCTGTTTAATGTCCCCACCAGGCGGTGACAGTGGGAACACCTATGCTGATTGGGGACAGGGATGTGGGTGACCAGCACAGAGCTGTTTAATGTCCCCACCAGGCGGTGACAGTGGGAACACCTATGCTGATTGGGGACAGGGATGTGGGTGACCAGCACAGAGGTGTTTAATGTCCCCACCAGGCGGTGACAGTGGGAACACCAAGGCTGATTGGGGACAGGGATGTGGGTGCCCAGCACAGAGCTGTTTAATGTCCCCACCAGGCGGTGACAGTGGGAACACCAAGGCTGACTGGGGACAGGGATGTGGGTGCCCAGCACAGAGCTGTTTAATGTCCCCACCAGGTGGTGACAGTGGGAACACCTAGGCTGATTGGGGACAGGGATGTGGGTGCCCAGCACAGAGCTGTTTAATGTCCCCACCAGGTGGTGACAGTGGGAACACCTATGCTGATTGGGGACAGGGATGTGGGTGCCCAGCACAGAGCTGTTTAATGTCCCCACCAGGCGGTGACAGTGGGAACACCTATGCTGATTGGGGACAGGGATGTGGGTGCCCAGCACAGAGCTGTTTAATGTCCCCACCAGGCGGTGACAGTGGGAACACCTAGGCTGATTGGGGACAGGGATGTGGGCGCCCAGCACAGAGCTGTTTAATGTCCCCACCAGGCGGTGACAGTGGGAACACCTAGGCTGACTGGGGACAGGGATGTGGGCGCCCAGCACAGAGCTGTTTAATGTCCCCACCAGGCGGTGACAGTGGGAACACCTAGGCTGACTGGGGACAGGGATGTCAGTGCCCAGCACAGAGCTGTTTAATGTCCCCACCAGGCGGTGACAGTGGGAACACCTATGCTGATTGGGGACAGGGATGTGGGTGCCCAGCACAGAGCTGTTTAATGTCCCCACCAGGTGGTGACAGTGGGAACACCTAGGCTGATTGGGGACAGGGATGTGGGTGCCCAGCACAGAGCTGTTTAATGTCCCCACCAGGCGGTGACAGTGGGAACACCTATGCTGATTGGGGACAGGGATGTGGGTGCCCAGCACAGAGCTGTTTAATGTCTCCACCAGGCGGTGACAGTGGGAACACCTAGGCTGATTGGGGACAGGGATGTGGGTGCCCAGCACAGAGCTGTTTAATGTCCCCACCAGGCGGTGACAGTGGGAACACCTATGCTGATTGGGGACAGGGATGTGGGTGCCCAGCACAGAGCTGTTTAATGTCCCCACCAGGCAGTGACAGTGGGAACACCAAGGCTGACTGGGGACAGGGATGTGGGTGCCCAGCACAGAGCTGTTTAATGTCTCCACCAGGCGGTGACAGTGGGAACACCTATGCTGATTGGGGACAGGGATGTGGGTGCCCAGCACAGAGCTGTTTAATGTCCCCACCAGGTGGTGACAGTGGGAACACCTAGGCTGATTGGGGACAGGGATGTGGGTGCCCAGCACAGAGCTGTTTAATGTCCCCACCAGGTGGTGACAGTGGGAACACCTAGGCTGACTGGGGACAGGGATGTGGGTGCCCAGCACAGAGCTGTTTACTGTCCCCACCAGGTGGTGACAGTGGGAACACCTAGGCTGATTGGGGACAGGGATGTGGGTGCCCAGCTCAGAACTGTTTAATGTCCCCACCAGGCGGTGACAGTGGGAACACCTAGGCTGATTGGGGACAGGGATGTGGTTGCCCAGCACAGACCTGTTTAATGTCCCCTCCAGGTGGTGACAGTGGGAACACCTAGGCAGATTGGGGACAGGGATGTGGGTGCCCAGCAAACAGCTGTTTAATGTCCCCACCAGGTGGTGACAGTGGGAACACCTAGGCTGATTGGGGCCAGGGATGTGGGCGCCCAGCACAGAGCTGTTTAATGTCCCCACCAGGCAGTGACAGTGGGAACACCTATGCTGATTGGGGACAGGGATGTGGGTGCCCAGCAAACAGCTGTTTAATGTCCCCTCCAGGCGGTGACAGTGGGAACACCTAGGCTGATTGGGGACAGGGATGTGGGTGACCAGCATACAGCTGTTTAATGTCCCCACCAGGCAGTGACAGTGGGAACACCTATGCTGATTGGGGACAGGGATGTGGGTGCCCAGCAAACAGCTGTTTAATGTCCCCACCAGGCAGTTACAGTGGGAACACCTATGCTGATTGGGGACAGGGATGTGGGTGCCCAGCAAACAGCTGTTTAATGTCCCCACCAGGCAGTGACAGTGGGAACACCTATGCTGATTGGGGACAGGGATGTGGGTGCCCAGCAAACAGCTGTTTAATGTCCCCACCAGGTGGTGACAGTGGGAACACCTAGGCTGATTGGGGACAGGGATGTGGGTGACCAGCATACAGCTGTTTAATGTCCCCTCCAGGTGGTGACAGTAGGAACACCTAGGCATATTGGGGACAGGGATTGCAGTTGAGAGCTCTGGGGTCGGGGGTGGAGCTGCACAGGGGAGCTGAGGAAGGGAAATGAGGACAAGGACACACTTTCTGGCTGCAGTGACTGAGGGACAGTCACAGGTGGGGTTTGGGGACCCACCAGTGGAGCTGCCATGGAATTTCTCACATTAATACTCCATGTTAATGCCACAGTATCAATACTAGAGTATTAATAGCATTCTCATATTAATACTGCAGCACCCAGCATGTCAGAGGGCCTCGCTCTTTATGTCCTGTCTGCACGTGGGGACCTGGGCTCACAGAGTTGAGGGAACTTGTCCAACTTGTCCAGCGTCACGTCAGGAGTGAACCGAGCCGTGTCACGTCCTTGGAGAGCACGTCTCAGTCTGCAAAAACATTCCAAGGCGACATCAGAGTGGGACACGGGTGGGGACCTGTTGCTCTGAAGGCCACACGGCCAGTCGGGTTCCCACAGTGACCCTGGCAGCTGAGAGACCTTCTCCACACCAGTGCACCCTGCTGAGACTGTTTCCTCCTCCAGGAAAATGGGGCAGGTGGCCCCGTCTGGTCTACATCCTGAGGTAATTATATAGGAGCGTAGGTGAGGTGGACACTGGGAAGCCCTGTTCAAACCAGAGCTGCTGTTTTAATAGCCGCCCCTCCCTCAACCCTGGCAGGGAAATCAGAGCAAGTATTTCTCATCTAGGGCTACAGAAGCTCAGAGAGGGTGTGTGATTTACTTAAGGCTCATCAGCATAGCTCCTGTCATCATGCATCCTGCACAGTCGGCACTGGCCACCTGTCCTGGGATGCGCCAGGGTCCTCCTCCCTAATTTGGGGTGTCCCCAGCACCTGACCCTGCCCTCTGTCCTCTCCTACGTGGACTCTGCTGTTCAGAACCGGGACCTCGTCTGGCTGCTCTCTAATCTTCTCCAGGGGCTGAGCTAGCTGTCGGTGGGGACTGCCGAGGGACAGTTACCCGTGTGGAGGGGCCCGGGCACACTCCGGGTTCTGGGTGACCCGAAGCAGAGGTCTTCGCCTGACTGCACTTTAGACCCTCCTGAGAAGGAAAGTGAAAGGGAAACTCTAAACTTGAGTATAAACCCTGTGTCCCCCTGCAGCCCAGGCCTACACCACGAGCTGCCCTGCACAGCTCAGCATACTCATCCCAAGCAAGTGGCAGTTCTTTGCCACCCCCAGGAAGTACACCTGCACCGGGGTGGCCTGCACTGCCCAGCACATGTCGGCCCTTGGCACACCTATCAGGGAAAGAAGTTTTAATAACTTACCAGAGATTGGGAGGTGGTGTAGTGCAAAGAACACTGAATTGGGAGTTGGCATTTGTATTCTAGTTCTCGTTCTGTTCCCACCTGGCTGTGTGATAATGTCAGTTTCTGGGCTTCATTTTACCTATGGGTTGGGGGTGGTACTAGTGATCTCCAGGGTCCCTTCCAACTCTGACAATCTTGAATTATATAAAAATGCTATAAAATCCGAATTTCACTTTCGATTTCATGTTTCGCTGCTCCCAGCCAGTCAAGAACAAGAACAGAAAACACGTGAATAGTGCGTAAGGCAGTATAATCCCTTGGCCCCTCACACCCAGCAACTGCAGGGGAACCAGTGCACCCTGTGTAGCCAACCACATGCCGACAGTCCGTCCTGACCTGGGGAAGGGCTGCTTTGGAGCCAGCTCAATGTCCCCTGATCATCACCCTGATTACTGAGTCAGCTTTTGCTCTGGAAACAAGCAAACCCAGCATCTCACTGACACAGGACAGAGATTTCTTCCTCACTCACGGAGCATGAGGGCTGGGGCAGTGGAGAGGCCTCTGGGCTCAGCAGCGTTTGGCTTCAGGCAGAGGGGGAAGGGCATGTGGCTGGCTACACAGGGTGCACTGGTTCCCTTCCAGTTCCTGGGTGTGAGGGGCCAGGTGATTGATTATACTGCCTTATGCACTTGTCACGTGTTTTCTGTTCTTGTTCTTCACTGGCTGGCAGCAGTGAAAAACATGAAATCAAAAGTGAAATTCCTAGACTTTAAGACAACGTCCTGCAGCAGGGGAACAAGAATACTTTGACTGTGGCTTCATGATGATATTCAAGGTAAGGGCCTCCTGATATTTCAGGGGAAATCCACAGGGGCTGCCCCCCCATGAGAAGGACTCAGTCCGGTTTCCTAGAATGGGGATGTATGAGTGCCAGATTTTATTTCAAAAGTTGCATAAAAATTCTGTTCTTATCAGTTTCTGTGAGAGATTAGGAGTTCGTGGTGGAGGGGCTATGTCCTTTCTGTATCCAGAGAGCTGTCCTGGGTCTCCTGTTGAGGAGGGGAGGCTCTGGGAGAGACGTGGGCATCCCAGGGAGGGGTCTCTGAGTCAGGCTGGGGCCATCAGGGCAGCCCCTCCTGCCTGGGGTGTGGGGGGAGAGACACGGATGTCAGGGTGGCAGATGGTCAGGGGAGGAGGGGAGGGAGGCCGGTCAGGAAGGGCCTGCAGCTGCCCGCAGGGGTGTCCTGCACCCAGAGTCCAGAGGAAGGTCATGGCCAGAGGTCCCCATGGGAGGCCTCCGTGGTCCTGAGCTGGATGTGGAGTGGCAGGGTCAGGATGTAGAGCCAGTCAGGGGACCGTGGGGGTCACTGAGGCAGGGACATGGCTGCCTGAACAAGTCAGTGCCAGGAAATGGACCAGGAAAGGACCAGGAGGAACATTGGGTGTCTGTGCTGCTTGGCTGTGCTCACTGGGAGGACATTGTCAGGAGGAGGGCAAAGGTCGGCTGACGCTGGTCAATGGCTGCCCAAAGCAGGGTGGGCTGCTGGCCACACGGAGGAGCCCCCTGGAGAGGGGGTGGGTGTCAGGCATAGCAGGTGTATTCAGGAGCCGAGCAGCTGAGGACATGGGGACTCGGGTCCCAAAGGCCATCTCAGCTCCTGAGGCGACTGCGGGACTGGACAGGGAAGCAGCTGTGACAAAGGACGCACAGGGGCCGCTGTGTGCAGGTCAGCCCGTCCTCCCAGGGCCCCTGGGCAGCGCGTTCTCCGTGGGCTGGCGGGCAGAGGGGACCGCAGCGGATGGCAGAGGAACCGCCGGGCCCTGCGTGCTGCTGCCTTTGGGGTCAGAGTCAGTTGCTCAAGGCCAGTTCTCAGAAATTCTTAGGGAAGCGCACAGTTAGGCCTGGGGGAGAGTTAATGGTTGGCTCTAAGAGGGGGTGACTGTTGCTGGACACTAGGACGGGCAGCTGGGATGCGGGTGGAGGGGTTTGTTGTCCTTTGAGGACAGGCACAAGCAGGGAAAGTGAGAAACGCCCCAGTAATGAGCCAGGTGCCTGGGGAGGCCCTGGATACCTGGGCAGGAATGGAGGAAGTAGGAAAAACCTGGGACTTTTCCTTGGGGAGGAGCTAAGGGAGGGGAAGCTGGGGGAGGAGCTAAGGGACAGGAAGCTGGGGGAGGAGCTAAGGGAGGGGAAGCTGGGGGAGGAGCTAAGGGACAGGAAGCTGGGGGAGGAGCTAAGGGAGGGGAAGCTGGGGGAGGAGCTAAGGGACAGGAAGCTGGGGAAGGAGCTAAGGGAGGGGAAGCTGGGCAGGTTCAGGAAAGACTAACCCCAGCAGCACAGCCGACACCCTGTAGTGGATAGAGCCCCAGTCTGGGAATTCAGTTGTAATCTCAGTCCACCAAAGAATGATCTAGGACGAGACCTCCCCCATGCCCACCCAAACCCCACCTTCCAGGCTCAGCTGCCCCATCTGACCCTGGACAGCCACCCTGTGTCCCACCTTTGCCCATGATGACCCCAAAATGCAGGGGCTCCAGGGTCTGACAGCAGGAATTATTTCTCATAAAATAGCAATAATCTCAGCTACTTGAGGGACCCTTTTACCTAGGAAGGTTCTAGATATAAAAAGAATCTTCTTTAACAACACCATGGAAAAGCACCGCATATTCAGTGCAGAAGGCCCAGCTTCTACTCTGAGCTCCCGGGACTCACTGACTCCGACTCCTTCATCCTGCCCCCCCTTTGCCTGGGAGGCCGCTCCCACCCCACCCTCGCTAAGGCCCCTGGGGAGAAGCAAACCTCCCTCCCCTCAGAGCCCTGAGACCCTCTTTTTGCTCTTTTATGGCTCTTACCCCTCTGCTGTGAGTGACACTCCTCTGGTCTACACCTGTCCCCTCCCAGCTTGTGCCTATCAGGGTGCTGCTCTCAGCCTCGGGTACTGAGTGGACGTGTGGCAACTAGTACTCAGTTGAGGGAGGAGAAGGAAAGGGCTAAGGAGACGCCTCTCCAAAGGGACAAGTCCCTGAGCAGCTGGCTCCCCCTAAGGCCAGTTTAAAAATGATTATTGACAAATTTTTCTTTGTTACCTACCAGGTGCCATGCGCCTTATTAATATTGAGATAAGATTAATACTGTCATGTTTATCATTTCACATAATGGAACCCAAATGGCACCTGGGGTCTTCCCTTGTCCCTCAAATGCAAATGGATTCTCTGGAAACTCTCCTCCCAGCTGCTCTGTGAGACCCCGCACCCCTGGGGGTTCTAGGGGGCAACAAGCAGAGGCCTGCATTGCTCCTGGGTCCCTCCTGCTGCTCAATTAGTCCAATGTGGGGATCATTTCACTGACTCTTTTTCCCAAGCCAAAGGGGCAGCCCCCATTCCTCTCCTCCACAAAATGTCACTGTCAGAGCCCAGAAGGTCCTCTCAGTGGCTGGCTCTCTGCAGAGGGTCAGCGGGAGGATGGAGGTTCACATCACAGCCCCACCCTGGGGCGTCGCCAGCCCTGCTTGGCAAGTCTGGGTCTTGGGCAGGAGCCTCTCCCTGCAGGCTGCACCTGCCACCATGGTGCTCAGACCATCCGTCCCCGGCCACTGTCTTGCTTTTCGTTCTGTGGCCTGCGTGGACCCTCAAATTCCTATTCCCGCCATGCACAAACAGCTCCATTTCCCTGTGTGACTCCAGATCCCACCTCAGGCCCCCCTCACCTGAAGCCACCTGTCAAGGTGTTTCCCCAGACAGATGACCCTGTCCCTCAGGGAGCGCTGGCAGGGAGTGTTGAAATCCCCAAGCTCTCACCCCACACGTGACCCTCACAGACACCTGGTGGGATGTTGCCCCGTGAGGCTGAGAGAAGACAGGGGACCCCAACCCCCCAAAGTCAGAGATGGTCCTTGGCAGGCCACACTTTGATGGCAGATAAAGACTCCTGGTCCTGCGCTCACATCACCATCACCCCTCACCCCTCCAAGGCCCCAACCCACCTCCATCCCCAACTCTCTGCTCTCCTAGATTGCGGTGGTCGCTGTGGTGGCCGTGGTCGGTGTCGTCTGTGTTTACAAGTACCTCAGGTCCCACCAACAAGAGTACCACAGGTGAGCCCCGGAGCTCCTCAGAGGGTGCACAGATGCCCCCAAGGGTGGAGACTGGTGGGTCCTGCAGGTTGTTGTTCCCTGCCCAGGATGGGAGGAGCCCCACGGGGTCTCAGGGTCTCAGGGCCTCAGTGCCGCCCCTCCTTCCCCCTTAACACCCCTCCCGTGTGTCTGTTTG
Organism: Microcebus murinus; assembly: GCF_040939455.1. NCBI lineage: Eukaryota > Metazoa > Chordata > Mammalia > Primates > Cheirogaleidae > Microcebus > Microcebus murinus. The sequence continues at coordinate 10,959,147 of NC_134107.1, forward strand.
TCCAGGAGAGACTAGCGGATGTCAAGGAGCATGCAAGTGGCACCTCGTTTCCGTAGTGTTCCAATGAGGTCTTATACTCAGTAACAGCAACGCTAAAGATTCTACAAGCATCTGTCATTGGGACAAAAAGAAGTCCTTCTCTTCCAGGTCTCCATGACCCTGGGTGTCCCTGTCCGGACACCTAGGGAAATGTCTCTGCCACTGTCTGCATAATCGCCTCCACGCTCCAGTGCAGCCTGCACTCTGCACCTCAGCCCGCTGGATCGCGCTGCTCCTGTATCCACAGAAGAGGGGGATTTAAGATGGATTTTAACAAGGAGGCCTGCGTAGGAAACATGCATCTGTGTGGGGGCGCCCGTGCCTGGGGCCTTGGGGGACACCCTCCCTGTGCCCCCCTGCACGTGAGCTCGTGGGTTGGAGGAACAAATATCTAGCCGCTTAACCCTAACTCTTCATTCACTGCTGCATTTAATAAACACGAGTGAGCATTTCATGTGGTCAAGACTCTCTCTGGCAGGAGGGGGACAATGGTGAGCGTGACACAGTCCGTCCCCTCCAGGAAGTCCTGGGTCAGGAGACAGGACACCATGGGCGGAGGTTCCCGCACACGGGGCAGCGTGAGGGACACCCAGGAGGAGCACGGAGCTGCGTGAGAGTCACTCTGGCAGTGGCGCGGCAGGGAAGGGGACAGTGGGGACCAGGCCTGGCTGGGGAGGCGCCATCCGAGTGGGGCATTAGAGGACAGTGACGGGTTCCTCTGTGTCACGAGGCCCCACACTGTGTGCAGGAGCTTTGGGGACAGTGGGCCACCCCCTGAGACGATCAGTCCTTTCCTGTGCTGCTGCCACGGCGGGGACAGAACTCGGGAAGGTCCAGGGTGTCCGGATCAGACATCTCCAGGCGTGAGGCTAGTGTTGCACAGCGTTACTTGAAAAATGTAAGGTCTCACTCCAGAGAGAGAGGGCTGTGTCTATGACTTGTGTGTTTACAGAGGAGAGAGTAAATAACATTATCCACAGAGATCACATCCACGGGTCACAGTGTGACAGGTCACAGCATCATCTATCACTTGCTGGCGCTGTCTCGCTTTCCTTAGCTACAGAAGCAACTTTGATTTTGATTTGATTGGGATTATTTGGTTAATAAATACACAACATGATTTTACTGTTGCAAATATTTTTTGTCCTCCGAGTTGATCTTACAGGTTTCTTCCCAAAGGCTTGTAGTCACAGGTCCGTCCCTCCTGCACCTGCATCTGCTCTGACAGGGTCCTCTGCAGCCCGTCACCCACTCAGGAAGAGATAAGGCCTCAGGTGGCTTTTCATTTGCCGGAGCTAGACAGGCCCTAGAATCCCTCACAATCGAAATGAGTGTGACAAATAGAACACGGGATGTGCGTGCGATTCTGGAGCAGCCCTGCCCGTGCCTGTTTGTAGCCAGGACGTCAGTGAGTTGGAATCCCTGGGTGGGCTGAGCCCTGTGACCACCCTCTGGGGGCTGGGCGGGCAGAGCGAGTCCCCCTGTCCCCATGTCCCTCCTCATTGGCGCCTCTGCTGCCCGTGTGAGTCGGGGCTCGGCAGAGACACAGGAACAGGCTGGGCAGGTGGGGACAGGGACAGTCAGGGGGAGGAGAGGGATGTATGTGAGGGGGATGGGCTCTCAGGTGAGGGAGGATGACAACTATTAGGACAGGCCATCTGCCAGCCACAGACCCTGGGGTGCTGGCAGCAGGGCTCAGTGCAAGTGCGCTGGCTCAGAGGCAGGGAAGCCCATGCTGTCCCCAGTCTGCGGCCAAAGCCTGAGCACCCAGGGGATCACTGGCATGTGCCCTGGAGTCCCCAGGCTGGGGAGCCTGGCGCTGTTGTCCTAGGACAAGGGAGGAAGGGAGTGTCCCAGCTCCAGCAGGGACATGGACACATCTGTGTTTCTCTGTGTTCTCCCCACACCCCAGGGGGTTGGGTGGTCCCGGCCACGTTGAGGGCGGATCTTGTCCCCCAGATCACTGACACTCACACTGTCCTCTGCTCAGGACTCACTTACTCACCCGGCAACGCCCTTCACCAGGTCTCTGGGTGTTCCTCCATCCAGTATAGGTGACCCCTGACCTTAACCCTCACATGGCCCTGTCCCCTTAGGCTCCTCATTCTGCAGGACTCCCGTCCCCACCCTGACCCTCACCCCATTCCCACAGCCTCCTTCCTGACGGCTCTGACCTTGAGTTAACTCAGGTGCGGGGGACATGGCTCACCTGCTGCAGCGAGTCACCCCAGGGGAAGCAGCTTCTCATACACCTGGTGCTCCTCTACATGGGGCACCTGCCACCTGCCACCTGTCCTGCTGAAATCACCACAGAGCTTGTTGGAACACAGTCCCCTTCCTCTCCTGCCATGTGTCCTATCAGTCCCGTGTTCTAGACCCCTCGGCCCAGAGTAGACGAGAGGCCATCCTGGGTGACAGCTCACTGCCAACTGGGGGCGTTCTCGGCTCCTCCCCACAAGCCATCACCCAAAGGCCTCAGTCACTCCCAGCCCCACAGAGCAATGAGCATAAAAGCCTGAGGAGGCCTTGTTGGTCTGGGCTCACCCAGCTGCTGACACATGGAAATGCAGACTAGGGAAGGTGACATTTGCCCAAGGCCATCGGCCCAGCCAGGGCACAGCCAGGACCAGAAGCAGAAACCAGACGCCCAGTCCAGGTCTCTGCAGAGGCAGAGCCGAGTGGCAGAAAGGGCAGGAGACTGAGGCAGGAGACCCTGTCTCTCCCCCTCAGCGCCCACCACCGGCACCTGCCTTCCCCCAGTTCCCCCACTGCGGCGCTGCTCTCCCCAAGTCCCCACGCCCTGCCTGTCGCCAAGCCCAGAGCTTCCGTCTCTGACCTCATCTTACTGGCCACCTGCAGGATTGGACCCAACAAGCCTCAGTGTCCCTCAACGCTGTCCCCTGGCCGTGCTCCAGCTGCCCCGAGGCCTCCTCCTCCTCCTGGCAAGCCGCTCTTGCCCCTCTGCGCCTCCAGCGTGGCGCTGCCCCCGCTGCTTCCCGCCCTGTCCCCAAGCCAGTGTTGGAGGGGGCCGCTGTGAGTGCCACCGCGCTGGGCAGGGCTCAGCTGTGCGCAGCGTTCACACCACTCGGTCCCTGGTCCCAGGCTCACGTCCCCCAAACAGGGACTCCTCGTGAAGGAGCCCTGCTGTCCTCTGGCTGCTGTGCCTGCCCGCCAGTCCCGTCATCCCCTGGGGGAAGCTGTCTGAGGCTCTGCCTCACGTGGGAAACCCAGCTGCTTCCTGCTCGCTCACTCAACGTCCTGGTCATCAACATGTGTGGGGATTTTCCCCACGTGACCAGCGTTCTGGTGGTGGCCACCTGGTGACCTAGGATTCCATTCAGATCAGCCGCTCCCTCCCTACGTTGGCATCAGGTCCCACAGGTAAAAGGTTGAGTCCCTCAACACTGTGCCTGCTTCAAATGCCAATGACAAGTCTGGGTCCCTGGAACTCTTGACTGAAGGGTATGAATCGGGGCTTCCCAACCCCTCCGACGGTGGTCCCGGCACTCAGGAAACGGTTTCCTTCCATGTCCTGGTCTATCAGAAAGCGCACAAGCGAGGGTGCAGGGAGCAGCAGATGGAAGAGACGCACAGGGCCAGGAGTGCGGAAGGCTGGGGGCTGCCCTGCCTCCTCCAGGCACCCCCACCTGCTCAGCAGCACAGAAGCTCTGTGAACTGAGTAGTTCAGGGCTTTTCTGGAAGTTTCCTGACATAGGCCTGACTTACCAACCCAGGCTCCAGCCCCTCTGCCCTTTCTGGAGGATGTGTGGGGGTGGGGCTGAACGTGCTAAGCTTCCCACGCAGCCTGCAGCGCCTAAAATATTCCCTATCTGGCCTCTCCAGAAAGAGTTCCCCACCCTGGGCATTCATGATAATGATGGTGATAAACTCACTGTCCTTGTGCACCAGCATCATGATGTTCCTAGTCTCCTGCTCACAGGGGATGAAATGGCTGTGACGAGCCCCCCTACACAGCCCCAGAAACAGAGGGTCCCCTGGTGATGAGCCAGGACCCGGCAGACACTGCCTTGAATATTGCTTAATTGTGCAGGCTTTTAGTGAGTCAGGAGATTTCAAAGAAAGTTTGAGCTGCCCCGTTGAAAGTGATATGGAAAATGTCGGGCGCCAGGACGTGGCTGCATACCACCTCCCCATCCCTCGACATCTGTGCGGACCAGCGCTGCACGTGGCCAGTTGGAGGGCGCTGCTGGGGTCAGCCCCGGCAGAGGGCACAACACGCCCCCACTCCCCCCCACCCCACTCCCCCCCCCAAATCCGGGCACCATACGCCACTGGGGCACAGTGGGCCAGAATACCCCCAGGCCCACCTGAGGCTGCCTGTATCTGGCCACCCTGCTTGCGTGGTCCTGATTGGGTAATTTTTGAATCCCACTGTTTTTTATTGGATGTTAAAGCTTGTTTTCGATGGGATGTTAAAGCTTGTTTTTGATTGGAGGCTTTTTGAGCCCGACCAAGGGTGTAAAAGCAGGAGGAGAACAAGGAGGGGGGAGGGGGCAGACAGGTCAGAAGATCCGAAGACAGCAAGAGAGCTCAACACTAGTTTGCTGAGCCTGCTGGGGAGGAATAAAGGCTGCTCTCCGAGTCTTAGTGTGCTGCTCGGCTCTTTCCCGGGTCAGGAGCTGTAACACTAGCTGTACACTTGCCACAACAAAAGGAGACGGAGAAAGCACAAATTTCAACCTGTTAAAACCCAAATCCTGGGGAAATGGACCAGCTGTGGCCCTCACTGCTTCACTATGCACTTCGGTACCAGGAACTTTCTTAGGGAGTCACCCAATCCCTGCCTGACCCCAGGACGCTTCCTGCTTCAACATACTGAGTTATAACAGGGAGTCACCCTAATTCCATGAAAACACTTCCCCTTTTCAAGAAACCACATGAAGATTTCTCCCCTTGTTTAGCCTGTGGTCAAGCTGATCCAATAGAGGCCCTGGAGGAACCCGGCTCAGGCCTCCTCTGCAGGGAGCGGCACTTCTGCTCTGCTGCGGAGCAGGCTCCCCGCGTTTCTGAGCAGATCTCTGCTGGGCTTACAGAACCCCCCCTGCCCGTCTTCCACCCACACCTCCTCTCAAGCCCACCGCTGTCCCCGTGCCAGGGCCGTGCTAGGCAGGGAGCGTTTGCCGGACCCCAGGGAGCTAAGGGCGCTCACTTCCTCCTCCCTCCTGAAAGGAGGACGCTCATCCCTCCTGGTTGTTTGAAAAGAATGTACTTTCTCCTCCCAGGAAAGCCTTCTGTAAAACCCAAGGCTCTTCCCTTTTCCCATGTGGACGCCTTTTTCAGGGCTCCCACATCCGCACCCAGAGCTGGGAAATAAACAGCATTTGGCCTCACGGGAGGCTTCTGAGTCTCCGTCTGGGCTCCGAGGCTAACGTCTCACTTCACTCTGCGCGGGCAGCTGCTCCTGAGTTCCTTCCTGTGCGGATCCAACGACCACTGGGACTTACAGCGGCTCCCAGCATAGGGTGTCACTGTCCTGTGTCAGCGACAGTGGTTTCTGTAAGGACACAGTCAGGGTTGGGGAAGTGCACAGGGATGTGGGTGCCCAGCACAGAGCTGTTTAATGTCCCCACCAGGTGGTGACAGTGGGAACACCATGGCTGATTGGGGACAGGGATGTGGGTGACCAGCACAGAGCTGTTTAATGTCCCCACCAGGTGGTGACAGTGGGAACACCATGGCTGATTGGGGACAGGGATGTGGGTGCCCAGCACAGAACTGTTTAATGTCCCCACCAGGTGGTGACAGTGGGAACACCATGGCTGATTGGGGACAGGGATGTGAGTGCCCAGCACAGAGATGTTTAATGTCCCCACCAGGTGGTGACAGTGGGAACACCATGGCTGATTGGGGACAGGGATGTGGGTGACCAGCACAGAGATGTTTAATGTCCCCACCAGGTGGTGACAGTGGGAACACCTAGGCTGATTGAGGACAGGGATGTGGGTGCCCAGCACAGAGCTGTTTAATGTCCCCTCCAGGTGGTGACAGTGGGAACACCTAGGCATATTGGGTACAGGGATGTGGGTGCCCAGCACAGAGCTGTTTAATGTCCCCTCCAGGCAGTGACAGTGGGAACACCACGGCTGATTGGGGACAGGGATGTGGGTGCCCAGCACAGAGCTGTTTAATGTCCCCTCCAGGTGGTGACAGTGGGAACACCTAGGCATATTGGGTACAGGGATGTGGGTGCCCAGCACAGAGCTGTTTAATGTCCCCTCCAGGCAGTGACAGTGGGAACACCTAGGCTGATTGGGGACAGGGATGTGGGTGCCCAGCACAGAGCTGTTTAATGTCCCCACCTGGTGGTGACAGTGGGAACACCTAGGCTGATTGAGGACAGGGATGTGAGTGCCCAGCACAGAGCTGTTTAATGTCCCCTCCAGGTGGTGACAGTGCGAACACCTAGGCTGTTTGGGGACAGGGATTGCAGGTGAGAGCTCTGGGGTCGGGGGTGGAGCTGCACAGGGGAGCTGAGGAAGGGAAATGAGGACAAGGCCACACTTTCTGGCTGCAGTGACTGAAGGACAGGCACAGGTGGGGTTTGGGGACCCAGCAGTGGAGCTGCCATGGCATTTCTCACATCAATACTCCATGTTAATACCACAATGTCGATACTAGAGTATTAATAGCATCCTCATATTAATACTGCAGCACCCAGCATTTCAGAGGGCCTCGCTCTTTACCTCCTGACAGGGAACCCGACGGGTCCCCGGTCTGCGTGTGGGGACCTGGGCTCACAGAGTTGAGGGAACTTGTCCAACTAGTCCTGTGTCACGTCAGGACTGAGGCGTGTCAGGTAGTTCAAGAGCACCTCTCAGTCTGCAAAAACATTCCAAAGGGTCATCAGAGTGGCACACAGGTGGGGACCTGTTGCTCTGAAGGCCACACGGCCAGTCAGGTTCCCACCGTGACCCTGGCAGCTGAGAGACCTTCTCCACACCAGTGCACCCTGCTGAGACTGTTTCCCCCACCAGGAAAATGGGGCAGGTGGCCCCGTCTGGTCTATATCACAGGGTAAGTATATGGGAAGGTGGGGTAGACACTGGGGAGCCTTGTTCAAACCGGAGCTGCTGGTTCACCTGTTGCTCCTCCCACAACGCTGGCGGGGAGATCCGGGCAAGTGTTAATATATATGTTTTATGTGGTGTATACATTATATGCAATTATATGTAGTGTATAATATTTATTAAATTATTATTTATTATTTAATATAGTTATTATTTATTATTTAATAATAAATTATTATTTATTATTTAAATAAGATTTGTTTATTATTAATCATTGAATAAATTATTGTTTATTATTAATAATAAATAATTATTTATTATTAATAATAAATAATTATTTAATAACTATTTAAATTATTATTTATTATTTAATAATTTAATTAAATTATTATTTATTATTTAAGTATGCATAGTGTATAATAATTATTATTTATTATATTTAATAATAAATATTTATTTATTTATTTTAAATAAAAATAAATTTATTATTTATTATATAAATAATTATTTATTATTATTTATTATTTAATATTTAATATAAATATTGAATATTTAATATTTATTTAATAAATATTTAAATATTTATATATTTAAATATAATAATATAATAAATATTATTATATTTAATATAATAATGTTAAATATAATATTATATCTAAATACTATTCATTATTTAAATTATTATTATTTTAATAAATTATTAAATAAATTTAATAATTTATTATTAAATTATTATTTATTATTTAAATATTTTATACATTTAATAATATATAAATTTATTATATATAATATAATATATATTAAATATATTTTATGTTTATAATATATAAATATATTATATTATATAATTTAATAATATAATAATGTTATTGCTAGTAAATTATTATTTAATAATTAATTATTAATAATTAATAGTTAATTATCAGTTAATTAATAGTCATTATCGATTAATTAATTAATTATAGTTATAAATAATAATTATTATTACTATAATTATTGTTATATTATTTATATAATTTATTTAAAATATATAATTCAATATAATTAAATTATTATTTATTATTAACCTTTTTCTTTCTGGGTTGTATTCCCTGTTTCCCTTGTCTTAAGGTGCCAGTTTCTCTGATGTCCCCAAGCCCCCCTCCCATGCCCCCGTACCTGGAAGTGCCAGTGCGCCAGGGCACCGCGGTTAGGAGCCACACGCTCTGCAGGCCGCATCCCTGGGCTCTCATCCTGGCACCGTGTCACGTGCTCTCATGAATCTGGCAAATGACTTAGCCTCTGTGAGCCTCAGTGTCCTGCTTTATGAAACAGGATATTAACAGCATCTACTTGTCTTGGAGACTCTCGCTGTCCACAGGGATTCGTTCTCCCTTCATGAGTCATGGCTTCGTGTCTAGGCATGTGGCTGTCCTGCGGAGACCACCACAGCCTCCCTGGCAGTGGCGTGACCCTGAGACCGAGTGCCTGCTGATGGAAGGCAAGTGTTGACGGGAGAGTCAGTCCCAGGCCTGGGGCTCGTCTGCTGTCTCTATTTTCCTTCTCAGGGCCAAAACCAAGAGACGGTGGCAACCCAGCTTCAGCCACTTGGACAATGAGGATGCCCTGGGGGTGGTGGGGTGACAGCTAGGACAGACCTGAGTGTCCAGGGGAGCAGAGCTGCCCCAATGACTTAGACCGTTTTCTGCAGAGTTGCTAGGTGTATGTTTACTTGTTAAAGAGATTGCCAACCTGGCTGGGCACAGTGGCTGCTCACGCCTGTAATCCTCGTACTCTGGGAGGCTGAGGCAGGAGGATCACTTGAGGTCAGGAGTTTGAGAGGAGCCTGAGCCAGAGCGGCACCCATCTCTACTAAAAATACAAAGAAATTAATCAGGCAACTAAAAATATATAGAAAAATTAGCCGGGCATGGTGGTGCATGCCTGTAATTCCTGCTACTTGGGAGGCTGAAGCAGAAGGATTGCTTGAGCCCAGGAGTTTGAGGTTGCTGTGAGCTAGGCTGACTCCATGGCACTCTAGCCCAGCAACACAGTGAGACTCTGTCTCAAAAAAAAAAGAAAAGAAAAGAAAAGAAAAATTATCTGGGAGTCATGACATGCATCTGTAGTCCCAGCTACTCAGGTGGCTGTGGCAGAAGGATCACTTGAGCCCAGGAGTTTGAGGTTGCTGTGAGCTAGGCTGACACCACGGCATCTACCCCAGGAACAGAGTGAGACTCTGTCAAGAAAGGAAGGAAGGAAGGTAGGAAGGAAGGAAGGAAGGAAGGAAGGAAGGAAGGAAGGAAGGAAGGAAGGAAGGAAGGAAGGAAGGAAGGAAGGAAGGAAGGAAGGAAGGAAAGAAATTGCCAACTAAAGTGTTTGTCCCATCTTACATTCCCACCACCAGTATATGAGGGTTCCAACAACTTCAAATCCTTGTTCATACATAGTACAGTCAGCTTTAAAAATTTTAGTCACTTTGATGAATCCATGATGGTATTTTACTGTAGTCTTAATGAGCGTTTTCCTACTAATCAATAATGTTAAACATATTTTAAGTGTTTATTTGACATCAGTATATCTCTTTTATAAAGAGTTATTTCAAATATTTTGCCATGCAAAAAATTGTGTTGTTTGTCTTATTACTGAATTATAAACGTTCTTTCTATATTCTAGATAGAGTCATTTGTTGTCCAGCACAGAATACAATTTCTAGATAAGCAAAGAAGGAAAAGGTGACTGATCAGCAAGGAATAAAATGGCCCAGCCACAGAAGAACACGCAGACATGACCCAGATACTTGGTTAAGCAAAGACTTGAAAATTTGATTTATGCATTTAAAAAATATGAATGGAAAAAAGTGAAGATACATGTTGGATACATGTTTTCAAAAAAGCCACCCTGTTACATGGAATCCTCTTGACTCCTCTTGCCAATCCCAGCCTAGACTACCCAGGCTGTTCTCAGCACAGGGGTCAGACAGAGTCTGAGAAATGTCATCAGATCAATCACTGCTGTGCTCCACTCCCCAGTGGCAAACATCTGCAATCGCAGTCCACACAAACAAATGGAAAAGCACCCCATGCTCTTGCATCAGAAATATTAAGGAGTGTCCTGCCCAAAGCAATGTATAGGCTCAATGCAATCCCAATCGAAAAACCAATTTTATTTCTCACAGAACTAGAAAAAGACAATTCTAATGGTTTGTTTCATATGGAACCAAAGTAGCCAAAGCAGTCTCGAGAAAGAAACAAACAAAACAAAAGCTATAGGCATTGCATTGCCTAACCTCAAATTATACTGCAAGGCCTTTGCCACAAAAACAGCAGGGTACTGGTATAAAACCGACACGTTGCCTAGTGCCACAGAGAGGAGAACTCAGAAATAAAGCCACATACTTAAGCCACGGATCTTTTACAAAGTCGATAAGAACATACACCAGGGAAAGGACACTCTTAAAAAAACATGGTGCTGGGGAAACCGGATTGCTATACACAGAAGAATGAAAGTGGCCCCTCTATGTCACCGTATAAAACGAGCAACTCAATATAGATTGAAAACATGATGTAAGCCTTGAAACTATCAAAATACTAGAAGAAGACCTGTGGAAAACTATTCTGGACGTTGATCTAGGCAAAGAATTCATGACTAAGACCTCAGAAGCACAAGCAACTAAAACAAAAAGAGACGAATGGAACTTAATTAAACTACAGAGCCTCTGCACAGCAAAAGAAATAGTCACTAGAGTGAACAGACAACCTGCAGAACTGCAAACAAGGTTTACACACTGTACACCTGACAGGGTCCTAATATCCAGAATGTACGAGGAACCCGAACAACTCAATAACAATAATAATAAAAATAAATCGCCATTTACAGGCATTAGTAGGGTGATGTATGTTCAGCTGTCGTATATGTGCCCAAACCACCTTCCAAACTGGATAAGCCAATTTATAGTCTTACCGGGAATTTCCAGCTGATTCACTTTCCTGATGACACTTATAACTGACATTCTTTTTCATTCTTGTCCCTCTGGAGAAAGGGCAGAGGTAGAAGTTTGTGATCTTAAATAGCATTCAGTTGATCAGTGATGATGTTGACACCTCTTCATATCATTTTACATGAAATCATTAGAATCATACAAAATTATCAATACTTGCAATATGATTATTGACCATGTGAGTATCATTATTTGAAAAATACCTGCTCAACTCTTTGGACTTTTTTAAATACATTGGGTATTTCTTCACTTTTTTCCATTCATATTTTTGAAATGTATAAATCAAACTTTTCAAGTCTTTGCTTAACCAAGTATCTGGGTCATGTCTGAGTGCGTTTCTGTGGTTGGGCCGTTTTATTCCTTGCTGATCAGTCACCTTTTCCTTCTTTGCTTATCTAGAAATTTTATTCTGTGCTGGACATTGTGTGATATACTAGATTGTTATTTTTCTCTAAATAATAATAAACTTTGATAAGGGAGTTAAATTACAGTCAATCACCTGGGGCCCATGCAACCTTGATTTTAGACTTTGCTAGGTCAGGACTACTTCACTTGGCACTTTGCTTCTAAAGCATAGCAATTACTGCCAGGGCGTATCTTTCTGGTTTGCTTGTTTCAGCAGAGTCCCTGGTGTGTTAAGCTTTTAGCTCCTTAGGAGATGTCTCTGCTGGTCCTCCTGGAATACCTTCTCCGATATTTGTGCATCTCAGCCTTTGCCCAAGAACCCGAGGGACATTTTTACAGAAATGTAAGGGTCTTTTCTCAAAGGTCCTTCCTCTCTGGTACCCTTACCCAGACGTCTTAGACCATCCTGAAGTGTGATCTGCTTCCTGCACTTAATGCAGCTGCCAGTCTGTGTTTGTCTCTATTTTCCTGCACCGCGGTTTGAAAAATGCTCTCAGGGAGCAGTGAGAATGCACGCGACACTCGCCTCCATGGCAACTTTTCTATCAAGCATCATGCTGCTGTCCGGTGCCCGCACGTGCTTTTGCAAACAGTTCACACATACACGGGGTGGTGCAGAGGTGGTACAGAGAAGTTTCCTGTACCTTCTCTCAGTTTCCCTCCGGGGTTTCATCTAAGAGAACGAGAGTAAAATAGCAAGATAAGTGTAGTGACATTGTTACGTGTCGATACGTGTCCTTTTTATCCAACGTGTACATTTGTGCAGCCACCAGCACTGTGAAGAGACAGACCGTCCCTGACAACCAGCTCTCTCTCTCATGCTACCCCTTATGGTGAGAATCCTCTCCTCCCTCCCACCGTTGCTGACACCAATGCAGGCTTGCGTCCCCGATGTGCAGCTAAAGTCACACACGGAGTCACTAGTGCTCAGAGACAGAGAAAGGTTTATTTGATTTCACCAAAGTGAGAAGACGAGAGAACAAAATCTCCCCAGCACATCTTCTTAGGACTGGGGCTGGAGGCTTCATGGCGTGGGGAGCAAGGGGGAGGGGTCTGTGGGGTTCTGGTGTCTGATGGCACCTGAGTCACCACACTCTGAGCATCAGGAGCTATTTGCAAGTTTTTCAAGACATTTATTCCTTCTGCAGGACAATCCCACAGTTTCCTCACGACCCTGCAGTCACCACTTCCTGTGTGACAGGAACACAAAGCACAGCAGCACTGGCAGGTGCCGTGGGAGCGAGGGGTGCTGGGCAGGGGAGCGGCTCACCTGTGCGAGTGAGCAGGGCCTCGGCACAGTGCACGTCGTCTGGTCATCAGATTGACTGATGCCAGGCACTAAAATCTCCCGGTGCCCGGCCACACGGGATCTTGACATCTCCTTATGTGAATAGAGGATTTCCTGCCGTCGCATCCATTGTATTTAGTAGCTGTCCTGGTGTAGTTTGTGTGTCACCTGACCGGGCCAAGGAGGGCTCAGATTCCACATCGCTCTGGGAGCGTCTGCGTCTGCCAGGCGTTTGCGGGAGAGACGAGCATTTGAGTAGGGGACGTGGTGCTCTCTGTGCCCCCAGCAATGTGCCAGCATCACCCACCCCTGCAGGGCCTGAAGAGGACACGAGGTGGAGGAAGGAGGGCTTCACCCCTTCTTCCTGCCTCACTGCTAAGGCTGGGACCTCCCATCTCCTCTTCTGCCCATGGACGGGGAGTGACCCCAGGGCTCTCCTGGTTGTGGTGGGTTCAGTCTCAGTGTCAATCCAGCCTGGCTTTCCTGGATGACGCTTGCGTCCCATGAGCCACTCTGCACAGTTAATCCCCACATGTATGCACGTGTCTCCCAACAGTTCTGCTTCTCTGGAGAGCCCCAGCTAGTGCAGTGTGTGACCTGCAGCCACGGGCTTCCAGTGAAGGCGGCGCATCCCCTGACACCCCCAGAGCCTCACTAGACGCGCACCTGCTGTGCCTGTGCCTGTGGATGCAGTGTCCACACCCAGCCACCGTCCCTCGTCCCTCAGCCCAGCATTTTCTGGGGCTTCAGTTCTGAATGGCTGTGGGGAGTGTCTCTGGCTTCAGACTGGTTCCCCTGCCGACCCCCTGCTGCTGTGCCCCTCAAGGTGATACAGGACGTGTCCCTGCCATCATCTGGGGGCCTACCAGGGTTCCTCATTGCCTGTGGCTTGGTCGTGCGATCTCTTTGGCCAGTGGAAGGGAGTGAGCACGCCGTCTCTAAGCAGGACTTTATAGGGGGGACTTTCGTGGCTGGTGTCAGCTCCTTGGGCTCCCGTGCACTTTGCAAGGAGGAGACATCCCTGGTTGGGGCCACTCCTTTCACCAGGGCCCAGAGTGTAACCCAGGAGGTGGGGACCTGACCTTCCCCCTCTGCCTGAAGCCAAATGCTGCTGAGCCCAGAGGCCTCTCCACTGCCCCAGCCCTCATGCTCCGTGAGTGGATAAGAAATCTCTGTCCTGACTCGTCGAGATGCTGGGTTTGCTTGTTTCCAGAGCAATATCTGACTCAGTAACCACGGTAACAATTGGGAGACAGTGAGCTGGCTTCAAAGCAGCCCTCTCTTGGTCAGGGAGGACTGGCCGGTATGTGGTTGGCGACTCCGGTGGCACTATTTCCCCTCCTGTTTCTGGGTGTGTGTGGTCCACTGATTACACTGTATCATGCACCTGTCAGGTGTTTTTTGTTCTTGTTCTCAAAGTTCAGTTAGAAAATGATTGGCTGGGAGCAGTGGAACATGAAATTGAAAGTGAAGTGCCCAGAGTTTAAGAGAACGCCCTGCAGGCAGGGGGCAGAATACACCTGTCGCAGTGGGCTGTGGCTTCAGGATGTCTGCAGTGGTAAGTGCTTCCTAATTTTTCAGGGAAAATCCACAGGGGTTTGACCACCCCTGGCAAGGACTCAGTCTGGTGAAGTGTGAGTGCCAGCTTCCATTTTGAAGCTTGTATAAAAATTCTGTTATTGTCCAAAAGTCTGTTTTCTGTGAGAGATTTGAGTTTATGGTGGTCAGAGTGGCTATGTCCATTCTGTGTCCAGAGGGCTGCCCTGGGTCTGCCATGAAAGGAAGAGAGGTGCTGGCAGAGATGTGGGCATCCAGGAAGGGGTGGCTGAGCCAGACTGGGGCCATCAGGGCAGCCCCTCAGGCGTGGGGTGCCCAGGGGGAGAGGAGGAGAGGGTGTGTGGAGGTGCTGGGGTAGAGAGACCCAGACGTCAGGGCTGCATAACCAGAGCCAGCACTGGGAAGATGAGAGCGATGTTGCTGAGATGGCCTGGACGGCAGAGCCCGGGGCAGGGAGGTGGCGAGGGAGGCGGGTCAGGAAGGGTCTGCAGCTACCAGCAGGTGTGTCCTGCACCCTGAGTCCAGAGGAAGTTCATGGACAGATGTGCCCATGGGAAGGCCACCATGAGTCCTGGGCTGGATGTCGCATGGTAGGGATGGGAGCTGGGGGTCTTAAGGGGGCCATGGAGGTCACCAGAGGCAGGGACAGGGCTGTGAGATGGAGCAGGAAATGAAACAACCAATAGAAACTACTGGAATCCATGTTGGTTGGTTTAGTGACTGGATATTGTCATGAGGATGAGGGCAAAGGTCGGCTGACCCTGGTCAATGGCTGCCCAAAGCAGGGTGGGCTGCTGGCCACACGGTGGAGCCCCCTGGAGAGGGGGTGGGTGTCAGGCACAGCAGGTGTATTCAGGAGCTGAGCAGCTGAGGACGTGGGGACTCGGGTCCCAAAGGCCATCTCAGCTCCTGAGGCGACTGCGGGACTGGACAGGGAAGCAGCTGTGACAAAGGACGTGCGGGGACCGCTGTGTGCAGGTCAGCCCGTCCTCCCAGGGCCCCTGGGCAGCGCGTTCTCCGTGGGCTGGCGGGCAGAGGGGACCGCAGCGGGATGGCAGAGGAACCGCCGGGCCCTGCGTGCTGCTGCCTTTGGGGTCAGAGTCAGTTGCTCAAGGCCAGTTCCCGGGAATTCTTAGGGAAGCGCACAGTCAGGCCTCTGGGGAGAGTTAATGGTTGGCTCTAAGAGGGGGTGACGGTTGCTGAACACTAGGACAGGCAGCTGGGATGCGGGTGGACGGGTTAGTGTCCTCTGAGGCCAGGCACAAGCAGGGAAACTGAGAAACTACCCAGTGATGAGCTCTGTGCCAGGGAGGGCCCTGGGGACGTGGGCAGGAAGGGAGGAGGGAGGAAGAACCTGGGACTTTTCCTACTGGGAGAACCAACCAAGCATGCAGGGACTGGCCAGTGTCCCACATGAGAGAGCTGAGTGGGCAGCTAAGGGACAGGAAGCTGGGCAGGTTCAGGAAAGACTGACCCCAGCACCACAGCGAAAGCCCTGCAGCAGACAGAGCCGTAGTCAGGAAACTCAGCTTGTGATCTCAATTTGCCGAGGTCGGATCTCGGGCGGAGACCTCCCCCCATGCCCATGGGCACCCCACCTTCTAGCCTCAGCTGCTCCTTTTTAGCCTGAAGGGCGACATTGAGTCACTGCTTTGGACACCATGACCCGGGGGACGCAGGGGCTCCAGGGTCTGACAGCTGGAATTATGTCCCATCAAACAGCAACAATCTCAGCTGCTTGAGGGAACTTTTTTTCTTGGAAGCTTCTACATATGGAGAATTTTCTTTAAAAAACACCATGGAAAAGCACCGCATATCAGTGCAGAAGGCCCAGCTTCTCCTCTGAGCTCCCAGGACTCACTGACTCCGGCTCCTTCATCCTGCCCCCCCTTTGCCCGGGAGGCCGCTCCCACCCCACCCTCGCTAAAGCCCTGGGAAGAAGCAAACCTCCCTCCCCTCAGGGCCCTGGGACCCTCTTTTTGCTCTTTTGTGGCTCTTACCCCTCTGCTGTGAGTGACACTCAGCTGGTCTGCACCTGTCCCCTCCCAGCTTGTGCCTGTCAGGGTGCTGCTCTCAGCCTCGGGTACCGAGTGGACGTGTGACAACCGCTGCCCAGTTGAGGGGGGAGAAGGAAAGGGCTAGGAGACGCCTCTCCAAAGGGACAAGTCCCTGAGCAGCTGGCTCCCCCCAAGGCCATTTTTTCATCATATTATGGGGGTTCAAATGTTGTTAGAGTTACACATATTACCCTTGTCACACCTTCCCCTCCCCGAGTCACAGCTCCTAGCGTCTCCACCCTCCAGGTGCGCATCACACTCATTATGCGAGTATACACCCTTAGCCCGTCCCCACTCCCACCTGCCTGACACCCGAGAAATTTTTTTTGACATTTTGGTTACATTTTATATCTTTGCCTCTCCCTACGAAGGGTTAGAGGTATGCCCTTCCCCTCCACAAGGCCAGTTTTAAAAATGAAAATTGAGAAAGTTTTCTTTGTTACCTACCAGGTGCCGTGCACCTTATTAATATTGATAAGATTAATGCTGTCATGTTTCATCTCACATAAATGCAACCCAAATGGCACCTGGGTCTTCCCTTGTCCCTCAGATGCAAATGGATTCTCTGGAAACTCTCCTCCCAGCTGCTCTGGGAGACCCCCCACCCCTGGGTGTTCTTGGGGACAACAAGCAGAGGCCTGCATTGCTCCTGGGTCCCTCCTGCTGCTCAGTTAGTCCAATGTGGGCATCATTTCACTTACTCTTTTTCCCAAGACAAAGGGGCAGCCCCCATTCCTCCCCTCCACAAAATGTCACTGTCACATTGAGTGTCCCACTGAGAAGAAGGTCCTCTCAGTGGCTGGCTCTCTGCAGAGGGTCAGCGGGAGGGGGTAGATTCACATCACAGCCGCAAACCACCCATCCCTGGGGCGTCGCCAGCCCTGCTTGGCGAGTCTGGGTCTCAGGCAGGAGCCTCTCCCTGCAGGCTGCACCTGTCGCCATGGCGCTCGAGACCATCTGTCCCCTGCTGCCATCTGGCTTTTCCCTCTATGGCCTGTCTGAACCCTCACATTCCCATTCCCGTCCTGCACAGCACAGCTCCATTTCCCTGTGTGACTCCAGACCCCACCTCAGGCCTCCCGCACCTGAAGCCACCTGTCAAGGGGTTTCCCCAAACTCGATGATCTCTCCCTCAGGGAGCGCTGGCAGGGAGTGTTGAAACCACCAGGCTCTCACCCCACACGTGACCCTCACAGACAGCGGATGGCATATTGCCCTGTGAGGCTGAAAGAGGACAGGGGACCCCAACCCTCGAAGTCAGAGATGGTCCTTCGCAGGCACACTTGAATCACAGACAAAGCCTCCTGGTTCAGTGCTCATGGCCCCACATCCTAACCCTCTGCTCTGCTTCTAGATCCATGGGGTGGCGGCTGTTGGCAGGTTTCTTCGGGGGGTTATCAATAGGCTGAGGCCAAGCTCACACGAGGAAGAGTTCTACTGCGGCTATGAGTGCACAGAATGCCACATCTACCGTGAGGATGGTGAGCTCCACAGGTGAGTCCTGAGCCTGCCCCCTGGCAGGTGGAGACTGGCGGGTCTCATGGTTCCCAATCCCTGCCCAGGAGCGGGAGGAGCCCTGAAGCGTCTCAGCAACTTGGAGCCAGACCTTTCTTCACCCTTATTAGCGCCCTTCCTCTGTGTCTGTTTTCCAGGAAGAGGTGTGTCTACTTTGGAAAGAAGAGAAGACAAAGAGATGAGGACACCTCAAATGGTAAGTCGTTATGTATAACAGAGTAAAATGAAAATTCTTAAAGCATGTCTAAGGACACCAAAAGAAATCATTCCTCTTTGGGCTTCCATAACCCTGATTGTCCCTGTGGTAACAGGCAAGGGAAATGTCATCGAAGATTTGCAGCTTCCAGTCTGCTCTCCGCTTCAGCCTGCGCTCTGCAACTGAGCCCGCTGGATCTGCTGCTCCTCTAGTCAACAGAACATGGGAATTTGAGATGGATGTTAACAGAGAGGCCTGCCTAGGGCACATGCGTCTGTGTGGGGGCACCCATGCCTGGGGCCTTGGGGGACACCCTCCCTGTACCCCCCTGCACGTGAGCTCGTGGGTTGGAGGAACAAATATCTAGACGCTTAACCCTAACTCTTCAGTCACTGCTGCATTTAATAAACACGAGTGAGCATTTCATGTGTTCAAGACTCTCTTGCTGGCAGGAGGGGGACAATGGGGAGCGTGACACAGTCTGTCCCCTCAAGGAAGTCCTGGGTCAGGAGAGAGGACGCCATGGGCGGAGGTTCCCGCACACGGGGCAGCATGAGGGACACACAGGAGGAGCACGGAGCTGCGTGAGAGTCACTCTGGCAGTGGCGCGGCAGGGAAGGGGACAGAGGGGACCAGGCCTGGCTGGGGAGGTGACATCCGAGTGGGGCATTAGAGGACAGTGACGGGTTCCTCTGTGTCACGAGGCCCCACACTGTGTGCAGGAGTTATGGGGACAGTGGGCCACCCCCCAGACGATCAGTCCTTACATGTGCTGCTGCCACGGCTGGGACAGAACTCAGGAAGGTCCAGGGTGTCCGGATCAGACATCTCCAGGCGTGAGGCTAGTGTTGCACAGCGCTACTTGAAAAATATAAGGTCTCACTCCAGAGAGAGACGGCTGCGTCTATGACTTGTGTGTTTACAGAGGAGAGTGTAAATAAGGTTATCCACGGAGATCACCTGGCATCCACGGTCACACTGTGACAGGTCACAGCATCACCTGTCACGTGCTGGTGCTGTCTTGCTTTCCTTAGCTCCAGAAGGACTGCGAAGGTGTCTGCGGTTTTTATTCGATTGGGATATTTGGTTAATAAATACACAACATGATTTCACTGTTGCAAATATTTTTGTCCTCCCAGTTTATTTCACAGGTTTCTTCCCAAAGGCTTGTAGTCACAGGTCTGTCCCCTCCTGCACCTCATCTCTTTGACCAGGGTCCTCTGAAGCCTGTCACCTGCTCAGGAAAACGCTAGGTTCCACAGCTGCAGGTGGCTTTTCATTTGCTAGAGCTAGACAGGCCCTAGAACCGCTCACAATCAAACTGGGTGTGACAAATCGACACGGGACTGGCAATACTCCGGTTCTGGGGCAGCCCTGTCCGTGTCTGTTTGTAGCCGGGATGTGAGTGAGTCCAAATCCCTGGGTGGGCTGAGCCCTGTGGACCACCCTCTGTGGGCTGGGCGGGCAGAGCGAGTCCCCCTGTCCCAACGTCCCTCCTCATTGGCACCTCTGCTGCCCATGTGAGTCGGGGCTCTGCAGAGACACAAGCAACAAGCTGGACAGGTGGGGACAGGGACAGGCAGAGACAGGAGAGGGATGTATGTGAGGGGGAAGGGCTCTCAGCTGAGGGAGGATGACAACTATCAGGACAGGCCGTCTTCGAGCCACAGACCCTGGGATACTGGCAGCAGGGCTCTGTCCAAGTCCACTGGCTCAGAGCGAGGGAAGCCCGTGCTGTCCCCAGTCTGTGGCCAAACCCTGAGCACACAGGGGACCACTGGTGTGTGCCCTGGAGTCCGCAGGCTGGGGAGCCTGGCACTGTTGTCCCAGGACAAGGGACAAAGGGAATGTCCCAGCTCCAGCAGGGACATGGACACGTCTGCGTTTCTCTGTGTTCTCCCCACTCCTCAAGGGGATTGGGTGGTCCCGACCACGCTGAAGGCGGATCTTGTCCCCCAGCTTAGTGACACTCATACTGTCCTCTGCTCAGGACTCACCCTCACTGCGTTGGCATCAGATCCCACAGGTAAAAGGTTGAGTCCCACAACACTGTCCCTGCTTCAAATGCCAATGACAAGTCTGGGTCCCTGGAACTGCTGACCACGTAGCTATAAATCAGGGCTTCCCACACCCCTTCTCCGGTGGTCCCGGCACTCAGGAAACGGTTTCCTTCCATGTCCTGGTCTATCAGAAAGCGCACGACCGAGGGTGCAGGGAGCAGCAGTCGGACGAGACGCACGGGCCGGCAGTGTGGAAGGCTGGAGGCCACCCTGCCTCCTCCAGGCACCCCCACCTGCTCAGCAGCCCAAAAGCTCTGTGAACTGAGTAGTTCAGGGCTTTTCTGGAGGTTTCCTGACATAGGCCTGACTTACCAACCCAGGCTCCAGCCCCTCTGCCCTTTCTGGAGGATGTGGGGGGGTGGGGCTGAACGTGCTAAGCTTCCCAGGCAGCCTGCAGCGCCTAAAATATTTCCTATCTGGAAATATTCCACATTCCAGAAAGAGTTCCCCACCCTGGGCATTCATGATAATGATGGTGATAAAGTCACTGTCCTTGTGCACCAGCATCGTGATGTTCCTAGTCACCTGCTCACAGGGGGATCTAACGGTGACCCCTCTCACACACCCATAATCAGAGGGTCCCCTGGTGATGAGCTGGGAACTGGCAGACACTGCTCTGGGCATTGCTAACTGTGCAGGCTATAAGTGATTCAGGATGTTTCAAAACAAAGCTTGAGCTTCCTGATGAAAACCAGACAGCTCGAGGCAGGACAAATTCCAACTGTTTACAATGAAAATCTAGAGAAATGGGCCGGCTCTGGCCCTCACAGCTTCCTTAAGCTTTTTAGCAAAACCAGCCACTTCCTGCCTGACCCCAGGACACTTCCTGTTCCACTGAAAGGACACAGTCACACTGATTCCAGGAACACCTGCCCTTTCCAAGAAATGGCATGAATATTTCTCCCCTTGTTTAGCCTGTGGTCAAGCTGATCCAATAGAGGCCCTGGAGGAACCCGGCTCAGGCCTCCTCTGCAGGGAGCGGCACTTCTGCTCTGCTGCGGAGCAGGCTCCCCGCGTTTCTGAGCAGATCTCTGCTGGGCTTACAGAACCCCCCCTCCCCGTCTTCCACCCAAACCTCCTCTCAAGCCCACCGCTGTCCCCGTGCCAGGGCTGTGCTAGGCAGGGAGCGTTTGCCGGACCCCAGGGAGCTAAGGGCGCTCACTTCCTCCGCCCCCCTGAAAGTAGGACGCTCATCCCTCCTGGTTGTTTGAAAAGAATGTACTTTCTCCTCCCAGGAAAGCCTTCTATGAAACCCAAGGCTCTTCCCTTTTCTCATGTGGACGCCTTTTTCAGGCTCCCACATCCACACCCAGAGCTGGGAAATAAACAGCATTTGGCCTCACGGGAGGCTTCGTGAGTCTCCGTCTGGGCTCCGAGGCTAACGTCTCACTTCACTCTGCGCGGGCAGCTGCTCCTGAGTTCCTTCCTGTGCGAATCCAACGACCACTGGGACTTACAGCGGCTCCCAGCATAGGGTGTCACTGTCCTATGTCAGCCACAGCGGTTTCTGTACGGACACGGTCAGGGTTGGGGAAGTGCACAGGGATGTGGGTGCCCAGCACAGAGCTGTTTAATGTCCCCTCCAGGTGGTGACAGTGGGAACACCTAGGCTGATTGGGGACAGGGATGTGGGTGCCCAGCACAGAGCTGTTTAATGTCCCCACCAGGTGGTGACAGTGGGAACACCTAGGCTGATTGGGGACAGGGATGTGGGTGCCCAGCACAGAGCTGTTTAATGTCCCCACCAGGTGGTGACAGTGGGAACACCAAGGCTGACTGGGGACAGGGATGTGGGTGCCCAGCACAGAGCTGTTTAGTGTCCCCTCCAGGTGGTGACAGTGGGAACACCTAGGCAGATTGGGGACAGGGATGTGGGTGCCCAGCACAGAGCTGTTTAATGTCCCCTCCAGGTGGTGACAGTGGGAACACCTAGGCAGATTGGGGACAGGGATGTGGGTGCCCAGCACAGAGCTGTTTAATGTCCCCTCCAGGTGGTGACAGTGGGAACACCTAGGCTGATTGAGGACAGGGATGTGGGTGACCAGCACAGAGCTGTTTAATGTCCCCTCCAGGTGGTGACAGTGGGAACACCTAGGCTGATTGGGGCCAGGGATGTGGGTGCCCAGCACAGAGCTATTTAATGTCCCCACCAGGTGGTGACAGTGGGAACACCTAGGCAGATTGGGGACAGGGATGTGGGTGCCCAGCACAGAGCTGTTTAATGTCCCCTCCAGGTGGTGACAGTGGGAACACCTAGGCAGATTGGGGACAGGGATGTGGGTGCCCAGCACAGAGCTGTTTAGTGTCCCCTCCAGGTGGTGACAGTGGGAACACCTAGGCAGATTGGGGACAGGGATGTGGGTGCCCAGCACAGAGCTGTTTAATGTCCCCTCCAGGTGGTGACAGTGGGAACACCTAGGCAGATTGGGGACAGGGATGTGGGTGCCCAGCACAGAGCTGTTTAATGTCCCCTCCAGGTGGTGACAGTGGGAACACCTAGGCTGATTGAGGACAGGGATGTGGGTGACCAGCACAGAGCTGTTTAATGTCCCCTCCAGGTGGTGACAGTGGGAACACCTAGGCTGATTGGGGCCAGGGATGTGGGTGCCCAGCACAGAGCTATTTAATGTCCCCACCAGGTGGTGACAGTGGGAACACCTAGGCAGATTGGGGACAGGGATGTGGGTGCCCAGCACAGAGCTGTTTAATGTCCCCTCCAGGTGGTGACAGTGGGAACACCAAGGCTGACTGGGGACAGGGATGTGGGTGCCCAGCACAGAGCTGTTTAATGTCCCCTCCAGGCGGTGACAGTGGGAACACCTAGGCAGATTGGGGTCAGGGATGTGGGTGACCAGCACAGAGCTGTTTAATGTCCCCTCCAGGTGGTGACAGTGGGAACACCTAGGCAGATTGGGGCCAGGGATGTTGGTGCCCAGCACAGAGCTGTTTAATGTCCCCACCAGGTGGTGACAGTGGGAACACCTAGGCAGATTGGGGACAGGGATGTGGGTGCCCAGCACAGAGCTGTTTAATGTCCCCTCCAGGTGGTGACAGTGGGAACACCTAGGCTGACTAGGGACAGGGATTGCAGGTGAGAGCTCTGGGGTCGGGGGTAGAGCCTGCACAGGGGACCTGAGGAAGGGAAATGAGGACAAGGCCACAGTTTCTGGCTGCAGTGACTGAGGGACAGGCACAGGTGGGGCTTGGGGACCCAGCAGTGGAGCTGCCATGGCATTTCTCACAGCAATACTCCATGTTAATGCCACAGTATCAATACTAGAGTATTAATAGCATTCTCATATTAATACTGCAGCACCCAGCATGTCAGAGGGCCTCGCTCTTTACCTCCTGACAGGGAGCCTGATTGATCCCCCATCTGCACGTGGGGACCTGGGCCCGCAGAGTTGAGGGAACTTGTCCAACTTGTCCAGCGTCACGTCAGGAGTGAACCCAGGCGTGTCACGTCCTTGTAGAGCACGTCTCAGTCTGCAAAACCATTCCAAGGCAACATCAGAGTGGGACACGGGTGGGGACCTGTTGCTCTGAAGGCCACACGTCCAGTCGGGTTCCCACAGTGACCATGGCAGCTGAGAGACCCTCTCCACACCAGTGCACCCTGCTGAGACTGTTTCCCCCACCAGGAAAATGGGGCAGGTGGCCCCGTCTGGTCTACATACCCTGGTAATCTCATGGGAGGGAGGGTGGGGTGGACACTGGGGAGCTCTGTTCACACCTGAGCTGCTGTTTTCACAGTCGCCCCTCCCTCAACTCTGGCAGGGAGATGAGAGCAAGTATCTCTCACCTAGTGCTACAGGAGCTCAGAGAGGGTGTGTGATATTCTCAAGGCTCATCAGCATAGCTCCTATCACCATGCATCCTGCACAGTCGGCACTGGCCACCTGCCCCGGGATGCACCAGGTTCCTGCTCCCTAATTTGGGGTGACCCCAGCACCTCATCCTGTCCTCTGTCCACTCCTATGTGGACCCGGCTGTTCAGACCCCAGCTCTCAGCGGGCTGGCCTGTATCCTCCCCAGGGGCGGAGCTAGCTGTGGGTGGGGACTGCCCAGGGACAGTGACCCATGTGGAGGGGCCCGGGCACACCCCGGGTTCTGAGTGACCCGAAGCAGAGGTCCTCACCTGGCTGCACTTCAGACCCTCCTGACGACATTTCACAAAACAGTGCACAGCACACCCTCTTTCAGGGAGTCTTGGCGAGAATCTTCATCTATGTAATTTGAGAAAAGAACATCTCGCCTCGGGGCAGGCCTGAGACCACAGAGTCAGTGGGCATTTCTGCTGAGTCCTGGGAGTCCTCATACTGAGTCATCAAACCTGGGGCTGGTCTCGGGGACCCCAACACACCTCCCAAGAAGATTGTTTCCATTCCAGAGTAAACACAAGGTCTCTTTCTTTCTCTGCAGAGGGTGGGAGTGGGCAATGCCCCAGTCTCCCTAACAAAGCTTTCAGCATCAGGATTTGGAGTTTCCTCCCCTGAGACGCATCCTCCCCACATGCCCAGGTGACATCTGGTTCTCACCCCACTGCCGCGTGGGGACTGGGCTGGGTACCGGGCTGGGGACCAGTGTCAAGGTGCCACGGCTGCTACACGAGCTCGAAAGCAGCATCTCAGACCCCTCAGAGCTTCTGGCTTCACGGCTCCCTTGCTGGCCTCATGCAGGCTCATGGCTTATCCGTCCCCAGCCTGACCTCCCTCCTGAACCCCAGACCTCAAGACCAGCTGCACTGCTCCCCCCCACCCCCCGCCATATCCCTATAGTGTGTCTGATAGGTCTGTCAAACCCAGCTCTTCCAAACTGGACTCCTGATCTTCCCAAACCTCTTCCAGCCTCGGCATCTGCATCTCAGCCCCTTCCTGCCATTGCTCAAAGCAAAAACCTGCTCCTTCTTCACTTCTGTCTCCCTAGTCAGTCTCACAGGGAGCCTGGGGCTCCGTGTTATGGGTGAACTCTGTCCTCCCAACGTCAACTCATACGTTGAACTTCTGATCTCTAGAACCTCAGAATGTGACTGTGTTTGGTGACAGGGCCTTAAAGACGTAATGATGCTAAAACCAGGTCATTAGGGTGAGTCCTTAACCAACGTGACTGTTGTTCTTACGAGAAGAGGACATTTGGACAAGATGCGCATGGAGGGACAACCAGGTGAAGACACCAGGAGAAGATGGCCGTCTGCAGCCACCTGATGTGGGAGGGACGGGGACAGCCAGCTTTCCTACGCACACTAGCGTCAACCCACCCTAGTGCTCCAGGTGGCCGTGGGACGGGAGAAGGGCACGCCCGACCCGTCACGGGCATCAGCAGCACCGACACCCACCATTCACGTCCCGGGTGCTGCTCCCCACTGCTCCTGCCGCCACCCTCGTCCCGCCAGCCCCTCCGGGGACTGAGAACCGGCCCACACGCCCAGCCCACTGCTGCCACCACTAGCTTAGAGAAAGCCACGTGAAAGCCCGAGAAGGGCCCTCCAGGACCCCCCAACCCCAGTGCCATGTAAGCTGCTCTGGGGCCTAAAACCAGGGACTCCAGCCCACTGCTGCCTCCACAGGGCCCAGAGAGCAGCTCAGCTGGCACCTAAGACCCCAGCACAGCTTCACCACAGCCTCACCTGCAGACCCCACGCTAAGCCACCGAAGAGATCACAGACATCCCTGACCCGTGAGCTGCTGGAGAAATCACGTGAACATCACACCACCGCACGCACCAAAATCGAAGCCAAAGTTTCCTGTTGAATCAACGGTGTATATACTCCTTCAGGAAAAAATTCTCTCCTCTGAAAGTAATTTCAAAACATTGGAAGACGTGATTGCTACACCAGGTGCACAAATATCAACAGAAGGACACAGGAAACGTGAAAATGCACAAAGAAATAGGACACCACAAAGGACAACAGCAATTGTCCGGCAACAGGTGCCAAACAAAACGAACTCCCCAAAATGCCACATGAAGCATTCAACATATGGCTTATTAAGAAGCTCGGTAGATGCAAGAGAAATCCTAAATCTATTACAAAGACATTGAAAAAATGAATTCAGGATATGAATGAGAAATTTACAAAGGAAATAGGTATCACCTTAAAAAAAAAACATCTAACAACAATAAGAAAGAAAGAATAAAAAAGAGTGAACAAAGGCTTTGAAACTTCTTGGTCTACATAAATTAAGTATTAATATTCCTGAGGGGGAAGAGCGATTAAAAAGTTTAGAAAAGCTATTTAAGGAAATAATCAATGAAAACTTCCCAAACATAGCAAGAGATTTAGATATCTCAAAACAAAGGGCCCCGTAATTCCCAGGGAAATTACTAGGGACATCACCATGGCATATTAGATTCAGGACATCTAAAGTGAAAGTGAAAAGGGGAATTCTTAAATTAGCAAGACGAAAGGTTATAAAGGGAAACTCATCAGACTAACAGACACTTCAACTCAGAAAGCTCACAGGCCCCAAGAGAATGGATGCCATTTTCAAAGTGCAGAAAAAAACAAAACAAAACGGTAAGCCAAGGATTGTACATCCTGCCTGAATGAGCTTCACAAATGAGGGAGAAATAAAGTCTTTCCCAGACAAGCAAACACTGAGGGAACTGGTCACCCCTAGCGTGGCCCTGCAGGAAATGCTCAAAGAGATCCTACCCATGGGAATGACAGGTCCACATTCACCATCAAGAAAACACAGGAAAACGCAAAACTCACGGGTCTTATAAAACAATGTGAACCAAAATAAAATTTTAAGGCTCACCTCCCCACACCAGCTGACTAAATGGACCCCCTCATGGACAAAGGAATATCCTAAAACGAATCTTCCTGCCTGGAGAAAGGTGTCACACATGCTTTTTCATGCCACCCTCCCTTCTTGGAGACTTCCTTTGTAACCCATTAACAGGCCTAAGGGTATGCAAGACAAACCTGCAGGTCCTCAATCTACACAACAAATCTATGTCCCCTGGCTTATGCCTACCAAGAGCTCCTTATGTTCAAACATTCTGAGCCTTTAGAGTCTAAAGTTTAGACAAAGCTTCATGTCTTTAACCAATTACAAGCCAAAGAATCTTTAAACCCATCTATAACCTGTAAGCCTTCCCTCCCCCCCTTCAAGATGATCCTCCTTTTTGGGCCAAACCAATGCATGCCTCCCGCGTATTGATTTATGACTTTACCCGTAACCCCTGTCTCCCTGAAATGTATAAAACCAAACTGTAACCCAGCCACATAGAGTCGACTTGCTCAAGGCTTCTTGGGAGTGGCTCTGTGTCATGGTCCTCAAATTGGGCTCAAAGTAAATCTCTTTAAAATTATTTTGCAGAGTTTGACTTTTTCTTCCGTTGACAACAATCACCTTGAAGAGGAAGAAAAGGACTCAAATGGCAACATGACAGAATTTCACCAAACCACAAAGACAAAAAGACAGAGAAAAAGAAAGAAAGGATTGATACAACTAGAAACAATTAGCAATATGACAGGAATAAAGACTCACATGTCAATGCTAACCTTGCAACCTTGTCAATGCTAACCCATGTAAATGGGTTAAAAGTATATAAGTTTAAAAGTATAGACTGGTAGAATGGATCAAAAAAATCCTCCTAGTACATGCAGTTCACGAGAAACTCCCCTTACCTGTAGAAACACAGCCTGAAAGTAAAGGGATGGAGAAAGACATTCCACGCACACAGGAACCAAAAAGCAGTAGCTATACTTATGTCAGATAAAAACAGACTTTACATAAAAAACAGTAAAAAAAAAAAAAAGAAAATAAAAAAGAAACAGAAGAAAGAAAGAAAGAAAAACGAAGAAGGGCTTTATGTCATGATAAAGGCATGAGTTCAGCAGGAGGGTATAACAACCCTAAATACAAATGCACCCAACGTAGGAGGACTCAGATTCACACGACAGAAATTGCCAGATGGAAAGAAAAAGGCAGACAAGACACTACTAGGTGGGGAGGAGGGGCTGGGGCGTTGGATGACGGACAGTTGCTAGGCGGGAACGACGTGCACTGCTCGGGACGGGTGCACTGCCGGCCCGACCTCACGGCAGTGCAACATGTCCATGCCGCCACATTGCACTTGACCCCAGGAATACATGCTAAAAAAAATTTTTTTTAAATGTTTAAATGACAAAGATAAAGCATCGATGTTTCCATGTTTTTGTGCAAGAAATCATTAGCCTTTCCAATTAGAGAAAATACCTAATTTTTAAAGATTATAGTCATCTCAGTTTCAATTAAACTATATTTAGTATTTAAGCACTATATTAAAACTGTGAGAAGGAAAGTGAAAGGGAACTCTAAACTTGTGTATAAAACCTGTGTCCCCAGGAAGCAGCAGAGCACCAGCCCCTGCCTTGCTGTCCAGATGGCTTCGGTGAGTCCCCGGGAACTTCCCTGCTGAGTCTATGGAGGGTGGGCAGCTCCCCCCTTGCCAAGGCCTCATTCTGGCTTCCTGACCTTGGGCACACTGAACTCCAGAGCTTATCTTTATTTATTTAGTTTTTTGGTTTTTGAGACAGAGTCTGACTCTGTTGCCCGGGCTAGAGTGCCCTGGAGTCAGCCTAGCTCACAGCAACCTCAAATTCCTGGGGTCTAGCGATCCTCCTGCCACAGCCTCCAGAGTAGCTAAGACTACGGGCATGCACAACCATGCCCGGCTAATTTTTTCAACATATTTTTAGTTGTCCAACTAATTTCTTTCTATTTTTAGTAGAGATGGGGACTGGCTCTTGCACAGGCTGGTTTTGAACTCCTGACCTTGAGCCCTCCACCCCCCCCAGCGGCCTCGCAGAGTGTTAGGATTACAGGCGTGAGACACCATGGTGGGCCTATATTATGTCTTTTAAAATCCACCTGTCCTGCTGGTGTCTGGGCGAGTGTGGCACAGTGGGGGGACGCCAGGGCCCCCTTGGGAGGCAGACTCACGGGATCCGAACTCTGAAACCCGCCCCGCCGGGCTGGCACCGGCGCAGATGTGCAGAGTGGCCGGAGCTGGCTGAGCTCCCTGGTGTGCAGCTCACTCAGGCTCTTGCTAGAAACGAAGCAATTCCGGGAAGGTCCTGCAAGTGCCAAAGGGGGGGGTCCACTCCCAGCACCCCCTGACTCTGGGAGGGGCCTCATCCCTGCCACAGCAGTCAGGGCTCTGTTAACCTGAGACCATGTCCTTATTCAGGCAGGGGCTGAGGCTCACATTGCATTAGCCACAGCTGCTGGCAACGCTGCCTTGACCTTGCTAGTAGACATCTGGCATTAGAATGAAAAGTCCTGGTTATCCCCAGACAGAGACCATCTCTGCCCTGCGGGCGCCGGCGGCTGTGCGGGCCTGTGGCAGGACAGAGGAGGAGCTGGGCAGGCGGCTGTTGCCACCCAGCCAGGTCCCTTGCCCACTGCCCAAGGGGAGGCCATTGCTGAGCCAGCAGCACAAAGAGTTAAATCCCAGATAGCTCTAAGCAGGGAGGGACGTCTGGAATCCACCTCCCTGAGAATCTGGAAGACAGGGTGTTAGAGTAGTTTGGCTGGCAGGCAAAGGAGTAGGCCACTAGGATTGCTAATGGGCTGGGTTTGGGCTGAACCATCAGTCTTTGGTTTGGGGCCCGCCTGGGAGGGTGGGCAGTCCACTGGAATGCAGGCCCTGGAGGTACCTGCAACACTAGCTTTAGGGTCCTTACCTATGGAGCAGGCTGCCAGTCTCTATGACCACCAGGTCTGTGGCTTCAGAGTGGCGATTATGGAGAAGCAAACAAGGGGACAGCGGCCAATCATTAAGATTATTTTTAGCCAGCCCTTGGCCTAGTTCTCACTTGCACCCCTTTATTTATGAAGGGCACTTTCACTTGCTGGCGGGGCTGAGAGCCCATCCCTCTTCCTTGTCTGTTTCCTCTGCCCCTTCCCAGCCAGGCCCTGCTGGACCCTGGATGCCGGGAGGGAGGGAGCGCACAGCACCCTGCCCGTGTGGAGCGCACAGCCCGGGCCCAGGGAACTGCAGCACAGCCTGGTCCTGCAGGGAGGGGTGTCCTGGGGATCTGGGGCTCAGGGAGGGGCCGCTGAGCCAAGCTGGGGCCGTCCTGGCAGCCCCTCAGGTGTGGGGTGTCTGGGATGAGGGGAGGAGTGGGTGTGGGGGGCTGGGGACAGAGAGACCCTGGGCGAGAGGGCAGCAGAGGCCAGGGCCAGCGCTGCGGTGGGTGCCCCAGTGGCTCAGTCGGCCTTGGGGGCAGAGCCCACGGAAGGCGAGGAGGGGGAGGGAAGCCGGTCAGGAAGGGCCTGCCGCTGCCCGCAGGTGTGTCCTGCACCCCGAGTCCAGAGGAAGGTCCCGGCCAGAGGTGCCGGGGAGGCCTCCGTGGGTCCTGGGCTGCGTGTGGAGTGGCAGGGATGGGAGGCAGGGCCGGCCAGGGGCCGTGGGGCTCACGCAGGCAGGGACGGGGCTGCCCGGCCAAGTCAGTGCTGGGAGATGGACCAGGAAGCCACCAGGAGAAACTTCTGGACTGGCGTTGGTGGGAAGAGGGCAAAGGTGGGCTGAGCCCTGGTCTCTGCTGGGATGAGGGTGGGGGAAGCTTGTCACCCACGGAGGACAGGCACAAAGACGAGAAAACTGGGAAACGCTCCAACCCTCAGATCGCTGCCTGTGGGGGAGGAAGAGGGAGGGGAACAGGGCCAGTCGAGGCGCAGGGAGGAGTGGGCAGAGGAGTCCACCTCGGTCTCCCGCGGCCGAGTGTTCTCGGGCAAGTCCCTCCACCTCTGCTGACCTAGTGTCCCCACGGGGGCGATGGCCGCGCTGCCCACGTCTGGGGCTGTGTCATCGCAGGGCGAGCGAGGGCCAGCAGAGGCACCCTGTGAGTGCAGCTGCCCCTCGGGGCTGGGGGCCAGGGGCTCCACCAGTCCCACCCTGAGGCTCAGGCCCCATCAGGGTGCTGTCACCCGCATCTTGCAGGTCGTCATCTGCAAGGCACGGGTGTCCAAGGCTGGATGGCGCAGGGTGTGAGGAGGAGGTCCCTCTTGGGGACGGGCAGCCGGCAGGGGGCGACATGAGGCGCTGAGGGCAGCCTGCCAAGGGCAGAGGGCCCCAGACTGGCCTTCCAGGCGCTGCTCTCACCTCCGTGAAGGCGCGTGTAGGTGCAGGGCTGGCGTCGGCCTGCTCCGGAGCACGTGCAGCCCGCGCTTGTGCGTGCACCCCTGCACCCTCAGCCTGCACGCACACCCACGCACGCACACCCCACACTCGCCCGGACGAACCCCCTCCCTCCCATGCACGAGGTCCCTGTCCAGGCTCCCAGCTCCCCGTGCCCCTCTGAGGGAGCCTCTAAAAGTGGCAGCAGGTCTGGGGTCTCACGGGGACAGAAGCTCTCTCCCCCCAGGGTCTCACCAGGTGACGACCATCAGTAAGGGGTCCCAGGCCAGGCTGCAGCCCCCCAGCCAAGGGTTCTGCTGGTGCCTAGAAGGCCAGCTACACCGTCTCTGGTTTTTCTGTTGCAGTCACGCCAAGAGCCCGAGCCTGGAGACCTGATCGAGATTTTTCGCAAAGTGTACGAGCACTGGGCCATCTATGTGGGCGGCGGTTACGTGGTCCACCTGGCTCCTCCAAGTAAGGACTATTGAAAATTCAATGTTCAAAATATTTGTTAATAAGACAGTGAGAACCACTGAAAGAGAGTTGAGCAAGGGACGCTGGAGTTGGGAGACACACTCTGCATGGAGAAAGCTCCAGGAGGTCGTATACATGAGTGTCCCCTGGGTCCCTGCATCCCAGAGCAGGAGAGGCCCTGACCCCACAGGGACGCTGGCTGCTGCGGCACTGGGGTCTGTCCCGCTCACAGCCAGTGCCCTGCCGTGCAGAGTCTGATAGGACTGTGCTTCTCAAGGTCTACGGTCCTAAAGAAGGCGTCTCATACAGAAGAATGTTGCTCCCCGCTGTGTCCTTTGTGTCACACGGTTGCACAGAACAAGGTGTCCTCACATCATGTGCTTTAGGTTCCTTAACAGAAGCAGTCCCCACAGGTTTACACATTTTTAAAAGCTGTCATACAAATGCACAGTGAGCACAAGTCAATGATTTATTTAATTAATGACAGAACCAGCAAGATGACAAAGCCAGTAGGAAGGAGATTGCAGGAAACAGGTGTGTGGATAGTCAGTGAAAGGGACGCTGGAACAGGACTGACAGATTAGATGCCCACAGGTGTGTGTCCTCCAGAGCAATGCCACAGGTGTGTGTCCTCCAGAGCAATGCCACCGGTGTGTGTCCTCCAGAGCAATGCCACCGGTGTGTGTCCTCCAGAGCAATGCCACAGGTGTGTGTCCTCCAGAGCAATGCCACCGGAGCTTTTGATGTTCTCTTGTGGCTCAGCGTTTGCATGCACCTGGACAGAAATCATTTTCACCAGTATCAGAAAAATGCGTCTGCATCTTGGCAGTTTTCTACAGACTATCAGGTCCCTTGGCAGAGTTAAAAAAAAAAAGAAAAAAAAAAAGTCTGAACTGACCATAAATAGCAAACCAAGCCCACTTAATCCAGACAGCCCGTGACAGTGAGGACACCCGGTCCCCCTTGTGCCTAGCTCCCAAGGTGTGCACTGTTATCCTAAGACGACTTTCTTAAGAGGGAGCTAATTGCAAACATCACCCTTGAGATTAGAAATGGGAGGACCGGAGAAGACATACCTAACACTAGTGCTCACTCCCTACTGTGTCTTTTAGTAAAAATAAGGATAACTCCCGCACTCGCGATGCAATGAATTTGGACCGCTGGTTGTGAGCTCTTCTGAGCCCCTGTCCGTGTGCCTAGCACTGTGCCAGGTCAGGGGACAGAGGAATCTTCCGTGAAGGATTCCCGAGGGTTTGGCTCAGGGGCGGAAGGGCCTGCGGTTACGCTAGACTTCCACCGCTAGCACTTCTCACAGCACGGAGGCGTGTGCTGACGGCTCTCTGCCCAGCGTCGCCTGTGACATGGGGAGCAGAACGTTTGCCTGGACAGTTACAAAGGAGATGAGATGAGGCGACACACGAAGGAGCACAACGAAGTCGCTGAGACAC
This sequence comes from Microcebus murinus, assembly GCF_040939455.1. Lineage (NCBI taxonomy): Eukaryota > Metazoa > Chordata > Mammalia > Primates > Cheirogaleidae > Microcebus > Microcebus murinus. The sequence continues at coordinate 10,992,302 of NC_134107.1, forward strand.
AGGGTGCGAAAGCGAATGGGATCTTTCTGGAACACGCAGGGGTGCAGAGTGGGACAAGGAACACGTAGGCTTCACTGTCCTTGTTTATCAAGGAGAAAATTTCGAATACCTTTAAATGACTGACCATAGGGGATCGGCCAACACCCGATGTCCGCGCCTAGAGCGGAATGGTGGCAGCCGTTGCTACGCGTGACGCTCTCGGACTGGAACACTCACACCCGTGAAACAAGAGCAGATGGGCGACCCCTGCGAACGCGCGTGAAAGGTCCACACGACAGCTCCACTCGGCCTCCTCTCCTCCTGTCCTCGCCCCACCCACCCCCGTCAGCCCCGGTGACAGTGTCTCCCTTGCAGGCGAGTACGCCGGGACTGGCAGCTCCAGCTCCCTCTCGCTCCTGACCAGGAGGGCGGTGGTGAAGCTGGAGCGCCTGGAGCACGTGGTGGAGGGCTGTGACTACCGGGTCAACAACCAACTGGACCGCACGTACAGACCTCGGCCTGTGCGGGACATCATCAAGTCTGCGAGGGAGATGGTGGGCAAGGAAATGAAGTATAGTCTTGTGACAAACAACTGTGAGCACTTTGTCACCAATTTGAGATACGGCGAGGCCCGCTGCCTGCAGGTGAGGGGTCTCTGGAGGGTCCCTGGCCTGGGGGAGGGCTGCTCGGGGCACGGCCAGCGGGCTGTGCGGCCCGAGGGGGAATCTCTGTGAAGGTCGCGAGTGCAGCCTGTCCCAGCCCCGCTGGCTGGGAGCCCGCTCTCCCCTGCACACAGAGGGCGAGGACGAGGGACCTCCGGGGCCTTGGCCAGCTCTGCCGGGATCCTTCACCTCGAGACCCACCTGACGACAGTTCCTGCAGCCCTGGGCCATCAGGACAGCCTGGGCCAGCCAGGCCATGACAGGTCCCCTGCCCTGCTGAAGAGCTCTCAGGCAGGGACGCTGAGGGCCTCTGGGCCTCCGTGAGAGCTCAGGGTGTTTGTCCCTGAGGTCTGGGCACAGCCCCCACCCCGTGTCCGCTCACGGTCTTCCGGGTTTGTTGCCCCCAAACACACAGTGAATTAGTGACAGAACCAGATCAAATCCGCGCACACTGGCTCACGCCTGTGATCCAAGTACTCTGGGAGGCCAAGGCAGCAAGATGGCTTGAAGCCAGGAGTTCACCACCAGCCTGAGCAAGAGTGAGACTCTGCCTCTAGAAAAAGTAGAAAATCTTAGCTGGGCGTCGTGGTGCGCACCTGCAGTCCCAGCTACTCGGGAAGCTGATACAGGGGGTCGCTGGAGCCCAGGGGTTGGAGACTGCAGTGAGCTACGATGACACCACTGCACTGTAGCCTAGGTGACAGAGCGAGACCCTGTCTCAAAAAAACACAACCCCACCATCCTTTCTAGAGTCTCTGCCTGTTAGGCGACCTGCAGCACCTGTGGCCCTGGCCTGCGCAGTGGCACGGCTGGGGGCCGGCAGTGGGGACAGGTCGCAGCAGGGAGGCGGGAGTCTGGTGAGTCTGTGATGTGTGAGGGTCCCTGGGGAGATGAGGAGCAGAGTTGGGGCTCAGGCTGAGGGGGGCTGGGATGGAGGTTCCCGCCTGCACCGGCGAGCAGGGCACAGAGACCCGAAGGGCTCTGCCTGTGGTCAGGGCCTCCCCATGTCCCCCACAGCTTCTGCCATGGCCCCACCACCCCGCGCAAGGATGTAGCTCAGCGAGAATCCAGACCCCATGCACACCCAGTCTGGACCCTGAGCTCTGACCCCAGGAACCCGGGCACAAACCCTCTTCCTGCCCACCCACCCAGGACGCTCTCTCAAAAGGACCCCATCAGCCCCTTGTCAGGACAAGCCCACCACTAAGAAGTAGTCACATCCCGGAAACGGGGTCCCTGGGGACACAGCCAGCAGTCCCCCTGGGAGAGGACTCAGGGCTGGCCCCTGGGAGGGACGAGGAGAAGAGGCCAGACCACAGGGGAGGGCAAGGGACAGAGGAGACAGAGAGGGGAGTTCCAGATCCGGGGATTGAGAAAGAGCCGGCCTGGGCGTGCTGTGACGTCTCAACAAGCGCTGCTTGCTTTGCAGGTGGAAAGAGCCAAGCAGGACTTGGAGGAAACAAGCAGTACTGTCTTCTTTGGAGCACTTGCTGTGGCTGGGTTCAGTGCTTTGACTAAGATAATCCTACACCTGTGACAGCCTGAAGCAGCCACAGAATCCATGTTAGCCGTGTAAGGCTGGTGGCTGGGTCCCCCTGCCCTGTTCCCCCATCCTCACGGCATTGCAAAGCCTGCAGACCTTGCACTACAGCTGCCCTAACTGCATCCCGCTAACGACAGAACATCTCGCCTGGCCCGGACCCCCTGTCAAGGCAAAGCAGGAAGAAGCCCCAGGTGCAAAACATCCTGCCTTGACCCCGGGAGACAGACAACAACAGCTAGCCCCCTATAAAAGCTAACTTGCAATCCTGGGCGGAGCGACTTTTGGGGCCCCTGCTCTGGGACCCTTGAACCTCGCCCGGGAGCGCTTTCAATAAATGCTGTGTTTGTTAGCATCTATTCGGCCTCATTACTCTTCTTCTGACACCACAAAACTTACAAGAAGCAGCTGTGAGGGTCCCCAGGAGAGGGACGAGACATCAGTCTCTGTGTCATCCTCTCTCTATTGCCTTTCCCCTCTCACTGTCCCCTCTCATGGGCTAAAGGATGGTCTCACTGTCACAAGACTCGAGAATCAATAAACGTGCCTACCTGTCGCTTCAGAAGGGACCTCTACAATGTTTTGTAGATTCTGAACCTGAGAGCAGGAAAGTCACATTGGTGGGACACGGGCCGGTAGTTCCAGCCATTTCTGGCTGTGTGACCTTGGAGGAAGCCCTTGACTCTCCGAGACTCGGTTCCCTCATCTGCAGGATGGGGTGACGACCCTCATCGGGTGACGTCGGAAGCCTCACATGTGACAGTGCACGTAGGACACCCGGCACCACGTCTGGAACACGGCAGGTGCCCAGCGCATCAACCCCATCACGTTACACAGATGTCACGTTGGCACAGCTGCGCATCGTCACTCTCCCTCTCGGGAGGTGAAAACCCTTAACTACCTCCCAGTGTGGTCACACCATGGGGTCCCCGCCTCCCCTGACAACACATCACACCTCCAACACTTTCCAGTCACCCTCCCGTTTCCCTCCTGTTTAGAAAGTTTTTCTCCTTAACTCAAAGGTCCGGTCAGCCCCGCTGTGACTGCCGGATGGAGCAACACTCTCTTTCCACGCCCAGCCGCCACGGCCCGCGCCGCCCCGAATCACACGCTGAGCATCAGCCGCCCTGGAGACCTCGCCATTCCCTGGGGCTTGCCCGGGGGAGGCCCCACAAGTGCCCAGGTCCCATGTCTTTGTGCTTCCTCACCCCGGCCGCTGCCACCAAGGACCCTCCTGAATGGCCACCGCATTTGACCGTTGTCTGGGGGTCAGCGCAGTCACCACCACGATGGCTGCAGGAGCGGGAACGTCACGGTCCCCTGTGTTTTCCCACACCTGGCAACTCCGATTGGTCCCTTGACTCCCCAGCACAGTAGAAACAAGACTTCCCTAGAAGCTCAGCGCTATCAGAAGACTGAAGAACAAAGAGAACCACTGTAACTGCCACAATCAGCAATTATAACTCATCACTGGCGCAGTCAGCAATTCTAAGTTTTAAGTGTTCAAATTCCCAGGCTGAAATGCCAAGCTCCACTGGGGGCAGCAGAGCGCCCCTGCCCGCCCTGCCAGGGCTGCCTGCGGGTCAGAAGGCCCCGCCGCCCCACCCGGAGTCCAGGCCCAATAGCCAGAAGCCCAGCGAGGGGAGGGGGCCGCCTCACTTCTGGCGACTCGGGCTCGCCTCGCCAGGCCTCGTTTCCTGTTCAGGATCAACTGATCCAGCATGATGGACACTGGGGCCACCGGGGCCCTTCCAGGGTGACCTTGACCCCCTAACCAGGGCAAATCCCTCTTGGGAGTCTCAGGGGTCCACCTACCTTCTCTTAGGGGTGATTTTCACAGTTGCAATTGAACACTGACCAGGGGGTTATTAATACTTTCCTATCATGTATCTTCTCAACAGAATTGCAGGGACAGTCCACTTTGGGTACCACTGGGACCCTGGTGTCTAGCACAGTGCCTACCTTACTGTAAACACTCAGTAGATAGTGGTTTCCTTAGTTAATAAAGTTATTAACTAATATATAGGAAAACATGACCAGTCTTTCCTCTGCTTGTGAAAAGGACTTTGATACAGAGAAGGGCTGTAGCCACCACTGTGAAGGGTGACACCCAGCAGGGGGTGGCTTTCTGCAACATTTAAAGAGACAGGGAACCAATTCCAGGCCCCTGCAGATTGACTTCCATGAACTAGATCCCACTAAAATGCAGGAAAAAAATAAGTGGGTAACAGAACTATCCTTTATTTTTTCATAATAAGCTCATAAAATGGTTGCACCACTTCTGGACAATCCTTGGTCTCGGCAAAACCTTGTGTTAGGATCACAGGTTGCTGAGCAGGTGTGCATGCTTTCCACAGGCTGTTTCTCAACCCAAGAAAAATTTAAGAGGAATGATTGGTGCTGGAGACTCAGGAATCCTGGGTCACGTGGGGTCAGGACTTCCTTATGACGTTGTCTGTCACTCTTGTAAGATGGCATCCCCCCCCCAAGAGCTGTGGGACAGCTGGCAGGACACAGGGAAGCCCCAGCACTGGCCTCCTGCACCGTGGACATTGGGGTGTCCCTGTGCGCCTCCACCAGGGTCCCCAGATGCTCTGAAGGAGGCTGGGACCTGGGACGACCGGGACGTAGAAGGAGGGGAGCGCTCAGTGCCGCCAGCTGGATCCGTCTCTCCCCTTCCTCCTCTTTCCCTCTCTCGGTGGCTGAAAGTCTCCTTTTGGAGTAAGAGAAAATAAAGTTCACCTGAGGCATTGGTGGGGCGAGTCTGAGTTCCTGCCTGAATCCACCCGCACCTTTTGGAGTGGCCCTGCCCTCCTGCGCAGCCCCGGCCTCAGACGCTGCAGGAGCGGGGGCCGCGGTGAGTGCCACGTGGAGGGACGAGGACCAGGGACAGGAACGCAGGCTCTGCACAGCAGAATGTCACACGCAGCGTTCCTGCTGCCTCTCTTTTGGCCAAAGCGCCCAAACTGAAGGACAACAGCTGCGCAGCGTGCACACACGCTGAAGACGGAACCACCAGCCGCATCCTCACACTGCATAATCTCCGCAGCCCCTGGAAGCGGGACAGTTTTAATAACCTGTCAAGGCCGGCGCGCGGCTCACACCTGCAATCCCAGCAGATTGGGAGGCAGAGGCAGGAGGGTCATTGAGACGAGGAGTTCAAGATGAGCCTGGGCAGATGGTCCCTGGGTAGAAACCAGCGAGACTCTGTCTATACAAAAAGAAAAAGTGAATTTAGCCAAGCGTGGCGGCTAGAGCTGGACTCCTAGTACTCCAGAGGCTGAGGCTGGAAGATCGCTTGAACGGAGGAGTCAGAGGCCACAGCGAGCTATGACTGTGCCACTGCACTCCAGCCTGGGCGACACAGCAAGCCTTGTTCCTAAAATAACAATAATGTGTTGACAGAAAGGGAAACTAGGCTCATAATGTCTAACCCATTGACCCCAGGTCCCACAGACACTAAGCAGAGGCTCTGGATCCCCTGCGAGTCTATTTGACCCAAAAGTCAGTTCTGTAGCCCAGGCCCCTGGAGTGTTCTCATGTTATAGTCTAGATTCGCATGGCCACGGGACAGAGAGACAGAGTCACCGAGGCTGTAATTATTAAAAGGAGTTTTATTGTCTAGCTCAAGCTAGGGTCCGAGCCCCCAGAGTGCCAGTGCAGTGGCCTATTTTTTGGGCAGGGACCCCCCTTGTGTGCTAGTGAGCCTTTTATACCTAAGCTGTTTACACACTGATCATGCATCCGCCCCCACAGTGATTCTTACTTCATCCTGCCCCTGATAGGCTCCAACCTGTTCCGGGTCCTAGCTGAGAGACTCCGGTTTCCGAGTTCTTTGTCTTTCTCCTCTGCATCCCATAATGTACCCATAATGCCTTGCGGTTAGCAAGCAAGCAGTAAACAGAAGCTGGAAGGTGTCCGTTGTCCTAATAGCCCAGTATCTTACACTCAGATGAGCCCTCTTTGGGCACCAGCCACCCCCTGCCATGCTGAGACGGTTCCTCTGATGCCCCTGCAGGCTTTGTGAGGCCTTGGAGAGCCATCACAGGGTGCAAGATGGAGACCAGGGCAGAGGGCGAGGAGGACTGTGAAGGAACAGCGTGGCCAGGCACAGACGGAGCTGCTGCACAGCCTTGCCCAGGCCGGAAACCTGTGCTGCCAGGGCAGAGGGGGAGGGAGGGTGCAAGTGAGCAGGACAGCCACTTGCCAGGGTGACAGTAGTGCTCAGAGTACCTGGAGACTTTTGGCAGTCCCCCCACTGCAGAGAAGGGGCCATTATTCCATCCCCTGTGTATGGGTCACCTGGAGACCCACCAGGGTCACCACTGCATACTCTCATCAGTCCCTGCAGGCTTTGAGGACATGACCCCCTAATCCTAGTCCAGTGCTATCTCCCTACTCTGGTGCCAGAAATTTGCCATATTGAATTTGATCTTTGGGTTTTAGCATTTTGTGTGCCTTCCCACACATGTTGGCATTGAATCTCTTTTCAGCCATTGGTATTTTAGTAGACGTTAGTCGTGTCATGGCCTCAGCTCCCTGGTAGGACATGGCAGGATGGGCCTGGGAAGGTGAAGTCTCGGTGAGCGTGTGTGCGTGAGGGTGTGTGTAGGGCAGAACCGTGTCGCCGGGTGGGGGGGCTGAGGCAGGTGGTCAGGGTGAAGGAGTGAGGGAGGCAGCAGGCAGTCAGGAAAGAGGGAGGCCGAACTGACGGGTGGGGGGACCTGAAGACCAAGCCCAGCCACCGTTCCCATGGGAGCCCCTGCATGGTCCCCAGCAGCACTGGGTGACAGCCAGGACCTGGGAGCTCTGGGAAGGCAAAGGAGGCAGGGGCGCCATGACCACCTCACGGAGGGGCCGGCCCACAGTGGAGACAAGAGGCCAGGGTCGTGGGGAGCCCCTCACCTTTCCTCGTGGCCCGCCCCTCAGGGCTGGCGCTGGCACCAGCAAACTGTGCACCCTCCCCGTTTGCTTTGCTCCCTGGGCGGCTCCCGCAGGTTTCTCTCCCTGGACTGTTCCAGAACAGAGCATGCTCAGTCCCTGCACACAGCCACCTGGTTAGGGTGTGAAGTCCCTACGTGGGCGACAGACAATTCTCAGAGTTTAGGATAGAAGGAAAGACCATGTTTATTTTACTCTTTCTGGGAAGAGCAAGAGGACACAGCACTGAAATAACGAGAGGCGCTGGCCCTGAGGCCAAAGATCCTTCACTCCTCACCAGGGCAGCTGGGGGGGGAGGGGAGACCTGTGACCAGCCCCATTGGGAGAGGGCAGCTGGCAAACTGCTGAGTTCCTCCTTTGCCTTCTCTCACATGGCAGGTGGATCTCGGGAATCGGTTTCTTCTTTCTTCTTGCTGGCGGGAGACAGCTGGGCCGTGTCTCCTTGAAGAGGCGGGGGAGCTCTTGCCTGGGCTGTCCCCCAGCACTCACCAAGGCTGTCTAAGCAAACTCAGAGAAACTTCTTGTCTCTAGGTAGTGACTCTAAAGTGACAGTGGCTCAGACTGTTTCCCCTTTCCTCCTGCCTCCCCTGCAGTGGGCTTTCCCCTTCGGAATGGGAACTGAGCAGCTCTGGGGAATGTTAGGCAGGATTTCCTCTTTCCTGTGTTATTTTCATCGCTAGGGAAACATCTCTGGAGGACAGACATTCATGTTACTAATCTTAGAACAGAGTTCATACCACTCTAAGAGCCTGCCAGTTAGAAATTTATTTTTGTCTTGTTAGCCAGTTAGTAAAACTATCCTTTCACCCTGGTGCCCGAAAAACAAAAGGGATAGAGGCTCAGCTCAGGCCCCGCAAGCTCCCCAGCTCTGGCAGCTTTCCAGTCAGGAAAACACACCTCAGGGGCAGTCACCTGGCGCTGTATCTGCAAGAAGTGGCTGCCATAAACACTTGTCACTTCCACTCACCAGATATCTTCCTAATTAGCATACTGATTTTCTTTCCAAAACTTATAACTGGAGGTTAGAAATGATCTCTCACAGGTGAAACTAATGCCATTCTTGACATGTGAATGGGCTGAAATGTGGAGCCCCTCCCCACCCCTGCCCGGACAGAGTATGAGAAAGCGGCCTGGAGCCTGTGTCGTCACGGATGTAGCCTGAGTGTCCCTGGCATGGCCAGCCTCTGGGATGGATTTCTGCTTGCCTGATGCTGACAGTCGAACAATGAAAGCCGGACTTTAGCGAACCTCTGAGGCAAGGTTTGGTGGAGGATTGCGTCCTCATTCAGCTTTCAGAACAGGATGGATGAGTAACTCTGTGCCAGCTCGGTAAACTCATGCTTCACACATATCTCAGTGTGTGATGGAATCGGCTCTGAGATTTGCTTTCAATATAATCTGAGGGTAGGTTTGGCGGAACCGCTAAAGTGAATTCATTCTAACTTGTCAGTGGTTATGTTTATTTGCCAAACAGAAACTCAGGAGCTGGGTATGACCCTGCCATAGCTCAACTTGCCACAGTGGGTGACAGGCTCTGGGGCACAGAAACGGTGTTGTAACCACAGTGGGCCCCTCACAAGTACTGGCCTTCTTCCTCTTCATACCATGGGCCCTCAGCACAGACAAGGGGGTCTGGCCAGGAGAGGGGAGGGCTGGAAGGGACAGAGCACTCTTGCTTCTCTCCTACCACCCCGATGCCTTCCAATGAAATGGGCACTTGAGAAATGAAAAAATAAATAAAGGTTTGGCTTCAAACATTTTATTTTACAAACAGTAGTGGTAGATTGGAAAATCAGATCTAATGCGATATGTGAGCTCCAGCCTCTAATTCCAGTCAATGAATCTGCCCTTGGACAAGCTCCAGGCTCCTCACAGCTCTTCAGGGTCCAAAGGATGGAGCTAGCTTCACCCCTGTCCCCTCCTGGGCTGACCCTGTCCCAGGGGTGTCAATCACGGAGCTGGGCACATCCATTATGCCCTACAAGTGGAACTGCCTCTGCAGGCATGTTGAAATCACGTGACCAGGACCCCATCAGGCAGAGCTGATTGGCCTGGTGGGATCATGTGACCCCAGAGCAGCCAATCGTTAGGCAGAGCTCTGTGTGAGCTAAGCCAATCAGATTTTCTCCTGTGCACTTGAGCAGAGAGTGTAGCTCCAGGCCCTCGGTGGGCTTGATGGTGGCGGGAAGAGAAGAGCAGATGACTATGTGAGCTCAGAGACCCGGGGTTCCAGCAAGCAGAAGTGGTGAGGAGGCAGGGGTGCTGGCGGGTGGAAGTGACATGGCAGAGGAGACGTGGAGAGCAGAGGGAAAGAATGATACTCATTGTTACTGGCATCAAGGGGAGCAGGGAGTGGCAAAAGGAACCGGGAGCCCTGGTGACGTTCACGGCCGAGACCGTCCACATGATTTCAGCCGCAAGGCGCTAGCAGACCGATGGCTCCGGTCCAGGTCTGATGGACGCCCCTCTGCCCTTCCTGTATCCTCACACCGTAAAGCAACATGGCCCTCCAGGAGAAAACGGAGAGGCACAGTCAACAGCCGGACAGAAGTCCGTGTCCCTGGGAGGAGCCTGTGTGAGTCAGCTCCACGACAAGCCTAGCCGGGACGGCCCAAACAACAGGCCTTAATTTCTGGCACTTCCAGAGGCTGGGAAGTCCAAGATCAAAGTGGGGACAGATTAGCTGTCTGGTGAGGTCACTCTTCCTGCCTGACAGCTGGCCTCTTCTCACTACGTCCTCACATGGTGCAGGGAGAGAGCTCTGGTCTCTCTTCCTCTTCCTATCTGGACACTAATCCCATCATAGGAGCCCTAATCTCACAACCTCATCTGAACCTAGTTACCTCCCAGTGGCCCCACCTCCAAGAACCATCACACAGGTGGGTTAAGCTTCAACTTATGAGTTTGGGGTGGAGAGGACACAAACATTCAGTCCATAGCAGAACCCAATCATGTCTTTAATAGAAGTCACTCCAAGATACATTTATCCCAAATAAAATCTTCTATGCTGTTATTTGACTCCACTGAAATAAGCATTCCTGATCACAAAATCGGTAAGCCAACCCCCATTCCCCCTGGCTAAGCAACACCCATCCTCACTAACTGCCATCAGGCCAGTTCCTTGGATTATTCTTTTTCCTGCTTGCTTTTGGGCACCAGCGCCCACGTGACGCCTGCGACAGCCAGGATTCCCAGGACACCTACTGTCACACCTGCTGTCATGACCGCATCAGTGACCTGCAGCAGAAGACAAGGAGGGTCACACTCAACATCAGGGGTTGGAGCAGAGACAGAGACATACACCAGGAACCTGCAGCTCAGGACAGACCCACGTGGCCCTGTCCACTCCAGCCTCCTTCACGGAGGGACGGGATCCCAGGTCAGGCCAGCGAGGAAAGAGAAGAGGAGGTGCCTGTTAAGAAAAGACCGAAAGAACAGAGCCACAGGTGTGAAATACGGTGACTCACCTGGAGGGAAACTAGATACATCCTGTGGGTATTTAAAGCAAAACAAAGCCCCACGGGGTGGCTGTGGAAAGCACAGAGGGGCAGTGCCAGGATGTGCTAGCTCAGGGCTGGCCACTGGGAGCCTCGAAGCAGATGTAAAGTTGGGGAGATGGCCCCCGGGAACTCTCACTGCCCAGGGCTCCAGGGCTTGGACCTCATCTGGATTGTTCTCAGTGTCCCGGGTGCTCAGCCACTGCCGGGCACAGAGCAGGCGCTCGTGAGTACCTGCGGACCGAGTGCCTGGCCGTGCGCTGATGGGATAGAGGTTCCTCAAAAGGAAGCGGATACTCCGAAAAAGCGGTAGAGCTGCGAGGCTGACCCCTGAGGGTTGGCGTACTCGGCAGAGCTGGTGTGAGCCCCCCGAGACGACCCACTGTGATCCCGTGGGCCCAGCCCTGCCTGCGCCACTGTGTTTGAGAGACCAGGGGAGGAGGGACTGGAGGCGGAGGACGGCTGCCTCCCGGGTGTCAGCACTGTGCTTCCTCCGCCTGGCAACCCTGGGAGTAGGCACTGTCATTCCCGCTGTCCAGAGAAGACTGAGGATGGACAGTGTGGAGAACTCACACAAAGCCACACAGGAGGCTTGTAGCCTCAGATCTGCCTGACTTCCAGTAGATGCGCCGAAGCCCTTCACAGCCAGGGAAGCAAATATTTAAAACAGGGACGAAAGAGCAGATTTCTGTGGAGTATCAGTGAACTTGAACCATGGGAGTGGCAGCGGAAGAGAAGGAAAAAAACACACTGTTTTATTCAAAGACACTCAGAACTGTTTCCAGAGTCAAAAATAAACAGAGCATGACATTAGTTAAGGGTGAAAACAGATGACACTGGGGGACAGAGCTGAGCTCCATTCTGATTCGTGCGGAGGTGACTGAGCGTTTTAAGGGAGATGAGAGGGTAGGGAGGGGTGAGTGGGGCTCAGTAGAGTCAGGGAGGTGAACAATGACAGAGGGCTGGTCAGTGTCCATGTGACAAGGCCAGCTGTGTCTGCTAGCTGGCAACTGTCAGAGTTAGGACTCTGCCCTCACAGAGACTAGAGGCCCTTCCTTCCTGCTGATGGCATTTCAAGGCTTCAGGTCCTTGAGAAAGATGCTTCTGGGTTATAAGAGATATATAACCCGCCCTTTATTTCCATGAATTTATTTTTTCTTTTTTCTTTTTTTTTTTTTTTTTTGAGACAGAGTCTCAATCTGTTGCCCCGGCCAGAGTGCCGTGGCGTCAGCCTAGCTCACAGCAACCTCAAACTCTTGGGCTCAAGCGATCCTTCTGCCTCAGCCTCCCGAGTAGCTGGGACTACAGGCATGCACCACCATGCCTGGCTAACTTTTTCTATATATATTTTTTAGTTGGTCAATTAATGTCTTTCTATTTTTAGTAGACACGGGGTCTCGCTCTTGCTCAGGCTGGTCTTGAACTCCTGAGCTCAAGTGATCCTCCCACCTCGACCTCCCAGAGTGCTAGAATTACAGGTGTGAGCCATTGCACCTGGTTGATTTCCATGGATTTCACATACATGGATTCAACCAACCATGGATCAAAAATATTCAGAAAAAAAAATAGAACAATACAACAATACAAAACACAAATTTGAAAAATATTGCATGACACCTGTTTGCATAGTATTTACTTCGTACTGGGTATTATAAGTCATCGAGAAATAATTTATAGTGTCCAGGAGGCTGTGCACAGGTTACATGCAAATACAGGGGAGTGGTTCATAATTCTAATACCTTTTTAGTAAATACTCTAAGAAAAGGAGGCCAGGGCTGTATGTTAGGTGTTGGATAGAACATATAGTAAATTCTCCTGGCAGCGTAGAGATTTCTCAGCAAGCATTTCATGGGCAGCTGGGGTCATCCCAGGGACACAGCCTTTTGTTCCTAAAAGCTGCACTAGAGTTTGGCCACCTGTTGGTGCAGGCAGTGTGGATGGAGTCTTTGTGTGCAGAGAGTTCTGCGGTCCTCACAAGCCCACTTTCTTACAGAGAGAGAGACAGAGCTACAGACAGACGGGGGGAGGGTCTTTCTAGAGAGACAGAGTCAGAAGGGAAGGAAGGAGCTAGAGGGAGAAAGGAAAGCAACTTAATGGGTTACCTGCAGGAGACAAGGTGCAAGACGAAAGGCTCCAGGGCAAGGGACAAACTAATAGAAGCCTCTTCCCTGCTCGCTTGAGTTCTGACCCCTCAGAAGCACAGCAGAAGCCAACCAGCCCCTAACATTGGGGTCTCCCAGATTGGTCCTTGTGGCTTCCGGATGGCCTTTAGAAGTGCTCTTAGATGCATGATAAGGCAGCCCACTCCACCCTCTGCCTGACTGCCCTCAAAGGAGGAGACACTCAGGCCGGGTGCTGTGGCTCACACCTGTAATCTTAGCTTTCTGGGAGGCCGAGGAGGGAGGATCGCTCAAGGTCGAAACCAGCCTGAGCAAGAGCAAGACCCCGTCTCTACTAAAAATAGAAAGAAATTAATTGGACAACTAAAAATATATAGGAAAAATTAGCCGGGCATGGTGGCGAATGCCTGTAGTCCCAGCTACTCAGGAGGCTGAGGCAGGAGGATCACCTGAGCCCAGGAGTTTGAGGTTACTGTGAGCTAGGCTGACGCCATGGCACTCTAGCCCCGGCAACAGAATGAGACTCTATCTCAAAAAAAAAAAAAAAAAAAAAAAAAGGAGGGGAGACTCCATCACCAGGACCCCTACTGGGCACCACAGAGCACTTCCTGGCAGTGCGGGCAGGTTCCCTGGCTCCATCCTTGGGCGTTCTCAATTCCAGAAGGTGTGGATCCTGCTTGCCCACCTCCCCTTCTCACCACCTCCCCTTCTCCTGTCTAACAACAGAAGAGTTGAATCCTCCCCACCCTGAATCTCTGGTGCATAAGCTAACGTCTACGCGCCTCTGGACACCGGTAAGAAAGGATTTGAGAGTGCCTTGCTCCTAACGGTGCAAAATACGCATGCAACCATGTTGAGGGAGGCTCCCTGCCTGATCTGTCTACTATTTTAGAACGAACGTTCTAAAATGGTACACAGATATTTGAATTAAAAAATTGTCAGTGTTTTCCTGAAAGTCAAAATTAAGTCTGATTTGACTGATTGGTTTGACAAAAACACCTGGCTTGGCTATTTACATTACATGGAAGACATTTTTCATTAACAGAATGAATTAAATGTGCAGTTCCCAAATTGTGAATAAAATATGTACATAAATCACATATGCAGTATGCGATATACCAAAAATTCCATCCTTTGAACATTTTTTACATTTATGATTTTTTAAAATGTTTGATGTCACCTAAAAATATATGAGGGGGTATGTGGTTTCTCAAGCTTGTTTTTTTAAAAAAGGCAAACTATGCTTCTTGGGTCAAATCCAGCCTGCAACCTATCTTTGTAAAAAATGAATAAATAAATTTAAAATAAACTTGTATTTAAACACAGCTCTGCCTGTTTGCTTACATGCAGTCTGTGCTCTCATGCTACAAAGTTCCAGCCGAAGAGTTACAAGGGAGAGACCACCTGGCCCACAAAATCTAAAATATTTACTATGTGGCCTTTTTCAGAGCAAATTTGCCCAGCATGGCCCAGGCTTTTCCCCCTCCTGGCTCCCGGTTCCCTCTGCCTGTACTTCCCATCGTCCGATTCCCTGGTCATCTCCAGCTCATGTTCTACTTTCAGATTAATCAAAATAGTAAAACAAGGCTCAGCTCAGGTGTGAACCTCCCTTGAACAGATCGCCCCAGGGTCAACTCCCACCTCAGCACGGTGGCTGATGTGAACTAGACACTCAATGCCTACCATGTTTCCCCAAAAATAAGACAGGGTCTTATATTTATTTTTCCTCAAGAAGACCCCCTAGGGCTTATTTTGAGGGGATGTGTTATTTTTATTAAGTACAGTACAACAATCTACATTTATTCAAATATAGTTAAGTCGTCTTCTTCTGGAACATCATCCTAACTCTCCACATCCCGAATGTCATCCTGAGTTTCTTGCAACTCTATTTCCTTTAGAACCGTTGGCCTCAATCTCTCATGTGGAGCAATAGAGCTCTCATGAGGCAGATGAGAAGGGCTGCTTGTCTTCTTTACCCTTCCAGGAGGAAATGCATGGGTTGTGCATGGCCACGCCCATCACTAGGTCTTATTTTCAGGGGTGGGGCTTATATTTCACAAATGCTTAGAAATCCTGCTAGGGCTTATTTTATGGGTAGGTCTTATTTTCAGGGAAACATGGTAGCAGCTGAATGAGTTTGAACAAGTTACTTAAGCTCTGTGAGCCTCAGTTTCCCTATGTGTAAGGTGGGGATCATAAAATCTACCTCTAGGGCTGTCAGGGGCCACCTCGGGGCGGGGGCCAGGGAGGGCTCGGCAGCAGGGCGACCCTCAGGGCCGAGGCCCCTCCGTTGGCCACCGCCCCGACTGCGCGGATCTGCGCTGCCCACCTGCTGTCTGTCCCCCGCCCTCGTCCCACCCCCACGGCAGCGTCCTCCAGGCAGGAATTCTGTCTCTGCTTTTTTGCCTGTTCCTGCCTCTGTCTCCACCCACACTGATGCCCAGCCGCAGTCGGCTGAGGGGACTGTGGGTTCCTGGGGAAGGGCCCCCGGCTGAGCACGCACCTGGTCGCTGCGGGACACCCCGTAGCGCAGCTCGTTCACAAAGTGCTCGCAGTTATCTCCGGTCAGCGAATAGCGCAACTCCTTCCCCACCGCCTCTTCCGCCCGCCGGACGATTTTGTTGGAAGGCAGTGGCGGATACTTGTCATCGTGTTTGTTATTCACCCGGTACCTGTCTCCCCCGGCCACCACGGACAGCAGTTCCTTCTTCACTTTGGCTTTGTCGGCCAGGGCGGACAGGACACTGGCCGCACCAACTCCAGCAATTTCACCTGTGGGAAGAGGGAGTTCCGTCCTGGGCAGGGCCACCGAGGCCCAGAGCTGGCCCGGGCCGGCAGCCTCACTGCCCTTGGCACCACCAAGAAGGATGAGCGGCGGGAGGACCTGCGCGTCCCGCCTGGCCTCAGGCTCGAACACGGGTCAGACCTAAGCCTGGAGGAGGAGTTACCCGGGGTCCCTGGGCTCTGGTTTCCTCGTTTCTAAAGTAAAGAACCTGAGCTCTAAAGCAGCCTGTCCCCAACCTTTTTGGCACCAGGGACCATTTTCATGGAAGACAATTTTTCCATGGACGGGGAGGGGCAGAAGGGATGGTTTGGGGATGATTCAAGTGCATTACATTTATTGTCCAGTTTATTTCTTTATGATCACATTGTAATATATAATGAAATAATTACACAACTCACCCTGGGATGGGGACCCCTGCTCTAAAGGACCAGGTGAGTACAGGTGTTCCTGAAAGAGTCGAGGTGGAGGCAGAGTGTGCTGGGCAAAGAGAGGAGGCAGAAGGTCCCCAGGTCCTAGTCCCAGCTGCCCCTCACCGGCTCGTGGCTTAGGAAAAGCCACTCAACCTCCCTGAGCCAGCACTGTGGGAGCCTCGGGGGCTAGGCTGGTTTTTTGGAACAGTAGGAAAGGAACCAGCCAGACAAAAGCCTGACCCCGGATTCCAGGGCCCAGGTCCTGGCCTCACTCAGGCAAGTCCCTTCTCCTCTTGGGGCCCCGGTCTTCTCATTTCTTGCTCCTCCCGCTGCAGGAGCAAGAACGGGGCAGGAGAAACACGGGAGAGTCGGCGCCCAGGCTCGCCGGGCTACAGATCCCAAAGAAGGGAGGCTGGAGGAAACAGGATTCACATCAGCATAAAACCATGTCACCAGGAATTTATTCTCTTCCGTGAGGAAAAGACATTGTCCCTCCACCTCTCCCCCTCCATCCCCAAACCAATGTCTCTCCTTCTGGACTTCTAGTCTTCCTGTCTCTGCCCCATCCCCCAGCCGTTCTCCCCATCTCTTTTCCTCTCACTCTCCCATCTCTGCCCCTCGGTCTCCCAGCTCGGGGACGGTTTCCTCCTGTCCCCCAGTAGAAGGTGCCCTTTCCTATATTGCTGGTGACGTACTTTGGACAACAGTTCGGCAGTTTCTTATTAAATTAAATATTCACTTACCATGTAGCCCCACAATCCCACTCCTAGGCATTTACCAAAAAGAAATGAAAATCTATGTTCACGTGTACAAAAAAAAAAATACCCTGTATGGGAATATTTACAGTAGATCTAATCATTATTGTTAAAAAGTGAAAATCACCCACAATGTCCTTCAGCTGGTGAATGGATAAACAGATGGTGGCACACCCATGCAATGGAATACTATTCAGCAACTAAAAGGAACAAAGTACTGACACATGCTACAACAAAAATGACCCTCAAAGGCATTGTGCTAAGTTAAGGCAACTAGGCACAAAAGACTACATTCTGTAGGGTTCCATTTGTATGACATTATCTAAAAGACAAATCTGTAGAGTCAGAAGAAAGATCGTAGGTTGCCAAGAGCCGGAGGTGTCAGTGGTGTGAGGAAGTTGACATCAAAGGAGCATAGGGGAACTTTAGGGGATGAGGTGTAGGGGCCCCTGGTTCCCCTACTTTTTTTTTCTTTGTCCTAAGAAACACAGAATGCCTCGACCACTGTGTGAGCTAGCCGGCTGCATGTTTTCCCCTGCAGGTGTGACACCACAGGAGCCTTGAACATTCCCAGGCTCTGATAAAGTTGTTTAGGTTGTTGCATGAAACGCTGAAAGATCAACATGTTGCTAAACATGTAAAAACTAGCCCTGGGTTGCTTTAGTACCGCAACAGGAAAGGAAAGGAAAAAGGAAGAGAAGGCGAGGGGAGAGGAGAGGAAGGGGAGAAAGAAACTAGCCCCAGCCCTGAACCAAATTGCTTAGACCCTCATATAAACTTCATAACCCACCCTGCTCATTGCAGACATGCCTGTGTAGAACGTCTTCTCTCCTGTTGTCCATCAAGAAGACACTCCCACCCTCTGTATTTAAGTCCCCTAATAAATGCTCTGGACAGGTCAGCTTGGCATGTAGTATTGCTTTCTTTGGAATCCTAACTAGCCCCATCTCAGGATGGTTTGGGGGCATAAGCTATCCTCATGTCAACACGACCTCACAGCTTCCTAGCCAATCAGGTACACACAGGTAAGCTCATGCAGCACGACTACCTGAAGAACATGTCATCTCTAGTGGCCAATGACAACAGAGAACAACATACTTTCTCATTCATGCTGCATAAACTGAGCCATAACTGCTTGAGCCAAGCTTCTTGACATTTTCAGTTTGAAGCCCCCTGGTTTGTGAACTCTTCTTTCACATGCACGACAAAGCTTTTAAATTTCTCTGACTTGATATAATTTTATTTTTAACAGTTTCTGGTGTCAGAAGTGAGATCTGAAGACAACTCCCTAACCCTTTTGTTGATGGACTACACACAGAAATAAGTGATTTACTGAAGAAACATAAATTGGAATTGGAGGTAACTCCCCTTACAAAACTAAATCACCTAAGGGAATATTTTGAAAAAACATTAGAACAAAAGAGGAACAATCAGACTAATAAAATACTGGCCACTGCAGTCCAACCTGGGAGACACAGTGAGACTCTATTTCAAACAGAATTTTAAGTGGCCTCAGGAACAGTTCCCCCACCATCAGGACCATTTGAACTCTTGCAGATGGCCTTCCTTCCGTTACTCACCTGTAGGTACCGTCAACACATGCTTGGAATAGTATGTATGTCTTCTAAATGGACAGATGATTTTCTGGGCTGAAAGGCTAATTCAATTACTGTAGCCAAAAAGTTGTTGGAAAACTTTTTTTTAATTTGGAGAATCCCACTGAAATGTCAGGTGATAGATTCTTTTAATTGACAAGTTATAAAATAATTAAACAAGATTATGCAAACATTTGGAGAGTACCACTGTCCCTCTTATCCTCAGTTTTCAGGAAAAGTTGAATGTATCAGTAGCATTTTAAAATTGAAATTGGTGGCTCACACCTGTAATCCTAGCACTCTGGGAGGCCGAGGCGGGCACATTGCTCAAGGTCAGGAGTTTGAAACCAACCTGAGCAAGAGCAAGAGCCCTGTCTCTACTATAAATAGAAAGAAATTAATTGGCCAACTAATATATATATTAAAAAAAATAGCCGGGTCTGGTGGTGCATGCCTGTAGTCTCAGCTACTCGGGAGGCTGAGGCAGTAAGATTTCTTGAGCCCAGGAGTTTGAGGTTGCTGTGAGCTAGGCTGATGCCACAGCACTCACTCTAGCATGGGCAACAAAAGCGAGACTCTGTCTCAAAAAAATAAAATGAAATGAAATAAATTTGAAATTGGCAAAATTAACTAAAACTATGGGATTACTTTGGCCTAAGACCAGAGACCTCAGCAATCACAAGGGTTGGTCCCGCCCATCAGGAGCAGCCCTCCAGGCTTGGAGCAACAGCCATGAAATCCTTGTCAGCGGCTCCCTCTAGTCGCAGGATAAGCAACCACAGAAGCCTACACCCAGGCTTCTGCTCTCCAGCTGCCATCTATCTAGTTCCTAACCACACCTGGTGGGGGAACAGGGTCCAAGCAACACCTGGGAGCTACAATACCCCTCCCAAAGCTCTAGGCATTCATATACCCCACCTAGGAAACCAGAGCCTACCACAAGGACAGCAGATTGCCTCAGTAACTGAATCCTCTGTGCAAACTATAATCAATGACAGATGCTACATCCCCATAGCTAAACATAGTGCCTTCCATCTCAAGCTATTAGTGAGCAGTAGATTCATATTCACAAGTACAATCCACCAGCTTGGAGCTTAAGCTGGGGGACCAAACTCACTACAGTCCACTGGGAAGAGGTGAAGACATCAGGTCAGAGGTAGCCCAACAGATTCACCAAACTTGCTAAAACATCCCTAAGGCAATACAGGACCAGTGCTCCTCTCCCTGGCACTGTCACTGAACGACCCTTAGGGACGTGGAGACAGGGCCATAAATCAGCCTTAGCACCCCCAGTTCTCCACCAAGAAGCCAGATAAGAAAGAATCAGTGAAAGTACTCAGGACATATGAAAAATCAGAGTGAAAAGTCACACCCCAAAAGAAATAATTAGCTCTTCAGCAATGGAAACCAACTTAAATAAAATGGTTAAAATGAAAGATGAAGAATTTTGACTATGGGTTGTAAGAAAGCTCAATGGAATTCAAGAGAAAATAGAAACCCAAAACAAAGAAGCCACAAGAATAATGCAGGAAATGAATGAAAAATTCTCTAAAGAAATTGAAGTATTACAAAGAACCAAACAGAAATACTGGAAATGAAAGAGGCATTCAAAGAAATATAAAATACAGTGGAAAGCCTTAAGAATAGGCTGTATCACACAGAGGAAAGAATCTCAGAGCTTGAAGATAACGCCTATGTGCTAAACAAATCTGATGAAAAAAAAGAACACAGAAGCAAGAGACAGGAACAAGAAATGTTACATATCTTGCTTGTATGCTTGTATGTATACAATCAAGAAATGTATACAAGAAATGTGGGATTATGTAAAGAGACCAAATATAAGAATCATAGAGATCTCTGAGTGTGAAGAAGAAAATACACAAGGGCTGGAAAATCTATTTCTAGGAATAATGGAGGAAAACATACCTGGCCTAACCAGAAATCTAGATAGCAAGGTATGAGAAGCACACAGGACTCCTGGGAGACTGAATGAGAAAAGGCAATCACCACGTCACATAGTTATTAGGCTGGCCAAAGTAAACATGAAAGAGGTACTCCTTTGAGCAGTAAGGCAAAAACAGCAGGTAACCTACAAAGGAAAACCTATCAGACTAACTGCAAACTTCTCAACTGAAACTTTACATGCAAGAAAGAATTGGGGGCCCATCCTCAGTCTTCTAAAACAGAATAATGGCCAACCTAGAATTCTTTTTTCTGAGACAGTCTCACTCTGTTGCCCTGGGAAGAGTGCTGTGGTGTCAGCCTAGCTCACAGCAACCTCAAATTCCTGGGCTCAAGCAATCCTCTTGCCTTGGCCTCCCAAGTAGCTGGGACTACAGGTGCATGCCACCACACCTGGATAATTTTTTCTGTTTTTAATAGAGACTAGATCTCACTCTTGCTCTGTCTGGTCTCGAACTCCTGACCTCAAGCTATCCTCCCACCTCGGCCTCCCAGAGTGCTAGGATTACAGGTGTGAGACACCATACCCAGCCCAAGAGTTCTTTATGTATTCTGGATTCTAGAGCCTTGCCAGAGCAATCAAACAAGAGTGGGGAATCAAGGGTATCAAAATGGGGGCAGAAAGGTCAAACTTTCACTCTTTGCTGATTATATATTATTTAAAAAACAAAACAAAACAAAACAAAGATTCAACCAAGAAACTCCTGGAATTAATAAATGAATTCAGCAAAGTCTCAGGATACAAAATCAATGCACATAAATCAGTAGCATTCATATATGCCAATAACAGCCAAGCCAAAAATCAAATCAAAGATTTAACACCATTCACAATAGCATCAAAAAAATTAAATATTTAGAAATCTATTTAACTAAGGAGGTGAGAGACCTAAAGAGGGATAACTACAAAACACTGAGAAAAAAAATTGCAGAGCATGTAAACAGATGGAAAACCCTACCATGTTCATGGATCGGCAGAATCAATATTGTTAAAATGTCTATATTACCCAAAGTGATCTACAGAATCAATGCAATTCCTATCAAAATACCAGCATCATTTCTCACAAATCTAGAAAAAATAATTACATGGAACCAGAGAAGACCCCTTATAGCCAAAGCAATCTTAAGCAAAAAGAACAAATTGGGAGGCATCAATCTACCAGACTTCAAGCTATACTACAGGGCTATAGTAACCAAAACAGCATGAAACTGGTACAAGAACAGAGATATAGACCTTTTGGAACAGGACTGAGAACCCAGACATAAAACCATCCTCAAATTGTCATCTAATCTTTGACAAAGCAGACAAAAATATACATTGGGGAAAAGAATCCCTATTCAATAAATGGTGCTGGAAAATTTGGATAGCCACATGCAGAAGAAGTTGGATTCATATCTCTCACCTCTCACAAAAATCAACTTACAATGGATAACAGACTTAAATCAGGAAGTCTGATTTAAGATAGGAAACCATAAGAATTCTAGAAGAAAATGTTGGGAAAACTCTTATAGACATCAGTCTAGGGAAAGAATTTACTAATAAGACCCCAAAGCAATCACAGCAGCAACAAAAACTAATAAATAGGACCTGATCAAATTAAAAAGCTTCTGCACATAGATGGCGGACGAATAACACCGCCAGACAGAGTGTCTCTGCAGAAAAGACAGATTCTAGCAGAAATTAGAGGAAAGAAGCAAGAAGACGAGCATACAGCCGACAAGGGCCGGAAGGAGGGGTACCTGAGACCCCGGGAGACTCCACGGGAGGAGGCTGCGGAGGAGAACTGGAGGCTGAGACCACCGGAGCAGCCCGGAGACCAGCGGCAAGGGTAGGTGGATTTGCTGTTTCCCCTCCCCTGCATTCGGGACTGCTGGTGGGCTCCCCAGCGGGTGGAGAGACCTGCGGACACCAACCCAGAGACCGCCGCCGCCTGCCAACGGTGAGCCTGTAGCAGACGTGGCACCAGGTTCCCAAGTTCCTCCGGGCACCTCCGGGTGCACAGACCCGAGCCGCGCAGCAGGCGCCATATTGCCTCCTCCTCCCCTCCCCCGACCCTACCCGCGGCTGCCCAGAGAGACAATACAGCCACCAGCCGGAGGCACCTCCAGGGAACGGGACCTTCCCGTTTGGGACCCCGCCCGCCCTCCCAGGTGCTGCTGGCACCGTGTTCCCAGGAGAACGGTGCCGACTCAGAGGCTGAGAGACATAGACCCAGCTTGGGCTCCCGGTGGGTGAATCGGGACCGGAAATCCTCTCCCTGGTGGGGATACAGTTTGAACTCTGGGACCCAGAGGTCGGACCTGCAGACCAGATCCCCTGCACCGAGGGCTAGCATTGCCCGGGGCACAGAAAGGTTATACGTGAACAGCCTACTGAGGTGTGTGTGCCTCCAGGGGCGGATCGGCGTCCTAGAGAGCAACCCTCCTCCCAGGAGGAGGCCGTGCGCCCAACCCAGGTGGCGTTCCTGTGCAGGGAACCTCCCCGCCGGCATCACAGTCCGGGGAGGCCTGGTGGCTTGTGGTCTGGCCTGCTGGCAGAGGCCCAGGAGTAGCTGCGGACTTGGGGAGGGTGGAAAGAAGCGAGGCCCGATCCAGACTGTGGGTCTCAGACAGCCCCACTCCCACACACAGACTTTCTGGCTGAGCGGGACCATTCCAGCCCCGCCCTGACAGCTTTCCCTGGAAGCAGAGAACAGAACTTTGACCCCTGCTAACGGCCTGAGGGCAGGCTTACCCAACCCAGCTCCGCCCAGAACAAGAGCTGTTAACAGGACACAAAATCAACAGTATAGCCTGTCCCTCCAAGCAAACGCCACCTACTGACAGGGACGGCATCTTGCACAGCCTTTCCACGGCACCCACCGACTCAATATACAGGGAGTGGTCCAATTTCACCCACAGACACCACCTAACACCTCAGAAACTAAACAAGGTGTGTGAATACCCAAACAATAACCTAAGGAAAGAAACAACAACTGATCGACATGGGAAGAAATCAGCGAAAGAACTCAGGAAATATGAAGAACCAAACGGAAAACACACCCCCAAAGAGGAGCCCCAGTCCCCTAGAAACAGACACCAACCAAAATCAGGCAACCAATATGACAGAAGAGGAATTTCGTATGTGGATCATAAGAACACTCACTGACCTGCAACAACAACTCAATAACCAACACCAAGAAACCACAAAAAGCCTCCAGGAAATGGAACAAAGGTTCAACAAAGAGATTGACACAGTGAAGAAAACTTTAACTGAAGTCTTGGAGATGAAGAATCAACTCAGGGAACTACAAAATACTGTGGAAAGTCTCAAGAACAGGGTAGATCAAGCAGAAGAAAGAATCTCAGAGCTTGAAGATAACACCTTCCAATTAAATAAATCAGTCACAGAAATACAGCAGAGAAACAAGAGAAAAGACCAAAGCCTACAAGAGCTGTGAGATTATGTGAAAAAACCTAACGTGAGGGTCATAGGGTTAGCCGAAGGGGAGGAAGACAACACTCAAGGGCTGGACAAGCTTTTTGAAGATATAATAGAGGAAAATTTCCCAGGCCTTGCTCAAAATCTCGATATACAAGTTCAAGAAGCCCAGAGGACCCCTGGGAGATTCAATGCAAACAGGAAGACGTCACGACATGCAGTCATCAGACTGACCAAAGTATCAACTAAAGAGGCCCTTCTAAGAGCTGTAAGACAAAAGAAGCAAGTAACATACAAGGGAAAGCCAATTCGAATAACATCAGACTTCTCTAATGAGACTTTACAAGCAAGGAGAGACTGGGGCCCCATTCTCACTCTTTTGAAACAAAACAATGCCCAGCCTAGAATATTGTTCCCTGCAAAACTAAGTTTCGTATATGAAGGAGAAATAAAAACATTCTCAGACAAGCAAAGGCTCAGAGAATTCACCAAGACAAGACCAGCCCTACAAGAAGTACTTAAAACAGCATTATGCACGGAACATCATAATAATAATCCACGGATATAAAAACAACCAAAACCCAAAGATATTAAAGGCCAGATATTACAATGGCTCAAGACAGAAATCATAGCAACAACATCCAACCCAACAGAATGATCAGTAATCTACCTTACCTATCAGTTCTCTCAATAAATGTGAATGGCTTAAACTCTCCACTCAAGAGACATAGGCTGGCTGAATGGATAAGAAAATACAGGCCAAGTATATGCTGTCTTCAGGAAACACATCTAACCTGCAAGGATGCATATAGACTAAAAATAAAAGGGTGGAGATCAATATTCCAAGCAAATAGAAGCCAAAAGAAGGCTGGTGTGGCAGTTCTAATTTCAGATGATTTAGTTTTTAAACCAACAAAAGTAGTAAAAGACAAAGAGGGTCATTATATAATGGTGAAGGGCACAGTCCAACAAGAAGAGATAACAATTTTAAATATATATGCACCCAACTTAGGTGCACCCAGATTCATAAAGCAAACCTTACTGGAGCTAAGCAAATGGATTAATAGCAACTCCATAATCGCCGGAGATTTCAACACCCCACTGACGGCACGAGACAGATCCTCCAAACAGAAAATTAATAAAGAAATAATGGACTTAAACAAAACTCTAGAACAATTGGGTCTGACAGACATCTACAGAACATTCTACCCAAAATCCACTGAATATACGTTCTTCTCATCAGCTCACGGGACATTCTCTAAGATTGACCATATCCTAGGACACAAAGAAAATCTCAAGAAATTTAAAAAAATAGAAATCATACCATGTACCTTCTCAGATCACAGTGGAATAAAACTAGAAATCAACCCCTACAGAAACTCACATTTCTACACAAAATCGTGGAAATTAAACAACCTCCTACTAAATGATTACTTCGTAAATGAAGAAATCAAGACGGAAATAAAAAAGTTCTATGAAGAAAACGACAATGGAGAGACAAGTTATCAACTCCTCTGGGACACAGCTAAAGCAGTTCTGAGAGGAAAGTTTATCTCCATAAATGCCTATAACCAAAAGACAAGAAGATCACAAATAGACAATCTAATGAAACGACTCAAAGAGCTAGAAAAAGAAGAACAGACCAACCCCAAACCCAGCAGAAGAAGTGAAATCAACAAGATCAAATCAGAACTAAATGAAATTGAAAACAGGGAAGCTATTCAGGAGATTAATAAAACAAAAAGTTGGTTCTTTGAAAAAATAAACAAAATTGACACACCATTGGCTAAGCTAACGAAAAGCATAAAAGAGAAATCTCTAATAAGCTCCATCAGGAATAAAAAAGGAGATATCACAACTGATCCCAAAGAGATACAAGATACAGTTTATGAATACTACAAAAATCTTTATGCACACAAACTGGAAAATGTGGAGGAAATGGACAAATTGCTAGAAACACACAGCCTCCCTAGGCTCAACCAGGAAGAAATAGATTCCCTGAACAGACCAATCTCAACAGCTGAAATAGAAACAGCAATTAAAAATCTCCCTAAAAAGAAAAGTCCCGGTCCAGATGGCTTCACACCTGAATTTTACCATACTTACAAAGAAGAACTAGTACCTATCTTGCAGAAACTATTCCACAACATCGAGAAGAATGGAAACCTCCCGACACCTTTTATGAAGCGAATATTACTCTGATACCAAAACCAGGAAAGGATGCAACAAAAAAAGAAAACTACAGACCAATATCCCTAATGAATATAGATGCAAAAATTTTCAACAAAATCTTAGCTAACCGAATCCAGACACTTATCAAAAAAATAATCCACCACGACCAAGTGGGCTTCATCCCAGGGATGCAGAGATGGTTCAACATACGGAAATCTATAAATGCAATTCACCACATAAACAGAAGCAAAAACAAAGACCACATGATTCTTTCAATAGATGCAGAAAAAGCTTTTGACAAAATTCAACACCCTTTCATGATACGAACACTTAAGAAAATAGGCATAGAAGGGACATACCTAAAAATGATACAAGCCATATATGACAGACCCATAGCCAACATCATACTGAATGGGGAAAAATTGAAATCATTCCCACTTAGAACTGGAACCAGACAAGGCTGCCCACTACC
Source organism: Microcebus murinus (assembly GCF_040939455.1). Taxonomy (NCBI): domain Eukaryota; kingdom Metazoa; phylum Chordata; class Mammalia; order Primates; family Cheirogaleidae; genus Microcebus; species Microcebus murinus. Next base: position 11,018,610 of record NC_134107.1, read on the forward strand.
TCCACTTCTGTTCAACATAGTGCTGGAAGTCTTGGCTACAGCAATCAGACAGGAAAATGGAATCAAAGGTATCCAAATAGGGGCAGAAGAGATCAAACTTTCACTGTTTGCTGATGATATGATATTGTATCTAGAAAACCCCAAGGATTCAACCAAGAAACTCCTGGAACTGATCAATGAATTTAGTAAAGTCTCAGGATACAAAATCAATACACAGAAATCAGAGGCATTCATATACGCCAACAACAATCTAATTGAGAACCAAATCAAAGACTCAATTCCCTTCACAATAGCAACAAAGAAATTAAAGTACCTAGGAATATACTTAACCAAGGACGTAAAAGACCTCTACAGGGAGAACTATGAAACACTGAGGAAGGAAATAGCAGAGGATGTAAACAGATGGAAATCCATACCATGCTCATGGATCGGCAGACTCAATATCATCAAAATGTCTATACTACCCAAACTGATCTACAGATTCAATGCAATACCTATTAAAATCCCATCAGCATTCTTCACAGATATAGAAAAAATAATTTTACGCTTCGTATGGAACCAAAGAAGACCCCGAATATCAAGAGCAATTCTAGGCAACAAAAACAAAATGGGAGGCATTAATATGCCAGATATCAAACTATACTACAAAGCTGTAGTCATTAAAACAATATGGTATTGGCACAAAAATAGGAATATTGACCAGTGGAACAGATGTGAGAATCCTGATATAAAACCATCCTCATATAGCCATCTAATCTTTGACAAAGCAGACAAAAACATACGCTGGGGAAAAGAATCCATCTTCAATAAATGGTGCTGGGAAAACTGGATAGCCACCTGTAGAAGGCTAAAACAGGACCCACACCTTTCACCTCTCACAAAAACCAACTCACGCTGGATAACAGACTTAAACCTAAGGTATGAAACTATTAGAACTCTAGAGGAAAAAGTTGGAAACACTCTCCTAGACATCGGCCTGGGCAAAGAGTTTATGAAGAAGTCCCCAAAGGCAATCACAGCAGCAACAAAAATAAATAAATGGGACATGATCAAACTACAAAGCTTCTGCACAGCCAAAGAAATAGTCATGAAAGTAAACAGACAACCTACAGAATGGGAGAAAATTTTTGCATTCTATGCATCCGATAAGGGACTGATAACTAGAATATACTTAGAACTCACGAAAATTAGGAAGAAAAAATCAAATAACCCCATTAAAAAGTGGGCAAAGGACTTGAACAGAAATTTTTCTAAAGAAGACAGAAGAATGGCCAACAAACATATGAAGAAATGCTCAACATCTCTAATCATCAGGGAAATGCAAATCAAAACCACAATGAGATATCACTTAACCCCAGTGAAAATGGCCTTTATCAAAAAATCTCCAAACAATAAATGCTGGCGTGGTTGCAGAGAGAGAGGAACACTCCTACACTGCTGGTGGGACTGCAAACTAGTTCAACCTCTGTGGAAAGCAATATGGAGATACCTTAAAGCGATACAAGTGAATCTACCATTTGATCCAGCAATCCCATTGCTGGGCATCTACCCAAATGATCCAGTGACACTCTACAAAAAAGACACCTGCACTCGAATGTTTATAGCAGCACAATTCATAATTGCAAGGCTGTGGAAACAGCCCAAGTGCCCATCAATCCAAGAATGGATTAATAAAATGTGGTATATGTATACCATGGAGTACTATTCAGCTCTAAGAAACAATGGCGATATAGCACATCTTATATTTTCCTGGTTAGAGATGGAACCCATACTACTAAGTGAAGTATCCCAAGAATGGAGAAACAAGCACCAGATATATTCTCCAACAAACTGGTATTAACTGAGTAGCACCTAAGTGGACACATAGGTACTACAGTAATAGGGTATTGGGTAGGTGGGAGGGGGGAGGGGGCTGGTATATACATACATAATGAGTGAGATGTGCACCATCTGGGGATGGTCATGATGGAGACTCAGACTTTTGGGGGGAGGGGGGAAAATGGGCATTTATTGAAACCTTAAAATCTGTGCCCCCACAATATGCCAAAATAAAAAAAATAAATAAAAAAAAAAGCTTCTGCACAGCCAAGGAAACTATCATTAGAGCAAATAGACAATATACAGAATGGGGGAAAATATTTGCATGCTACACATCTGATAAAGGGCTGATAACTAGAATCTATATAAAACTTAGGAAAATTAACAAGAAAAAAATCAAACAACCCCATTAAAAAGTGGGCAAAGGACATGAACAGACACTTTTCAAAAAAAGACAGAACAATGGCCAACAAACATATACAAAATTGCTCAACATTTCTAATTATCAGGGAAATGCAAATCAAAGCCACAATGAGATATCACTTAACTCCAGTGAGAATGGCTTTTATCAAAAAGTCCCAAAACAACAAATGCTGGTGTGGGTGTGGAAAGATAGGAACATTCTTACACTGCTAGCAGATCTGCAAATTAGTATAAGCCCTGTCAAAAGTAATTTGGAGATAACTTAAAGAGCTAAAAATAGAAATACCATTTGATCCAGCAACCCCACTACTGGGCATCTACCCAAAGGAAAAGAAGTCATTCTATAATAAAGACAATCTGCACTCAAATGTTTATAGCAGCACAATTCACAACTGCAAAGATGTGAAAATAACCCAAGTCCTCATCAATACATGAATAGATTAATAAAATGTGGTATATGTATACTGTGGATTACTACTCAGCCACAAAAAACAATGGTGAACTAGCACCACTTGTATTATCCTAGATGGAGCTAGAACCCATTCTCCGAAGTGAAGTATCACAAGAATGGAAAAACGAGCAACACATGCACTCACCATCAAATTGGTACTAACTGATTGACACTTAGATGCACACATGGAAGTAATATTCATCAGGTGCTGGGCCAGTGGGAGAGGGTAGAGGGGATGGGTAAATTCACAACTAATGTATAAGGAGTGCACTGTCTGGGGGATGGACATGTTTGCAGCTCTGGCTTGGGGGGGTGCAAAGGCAATATATATAACCAAAATGTTTGTACCCCCATAACATTCTGAAATTTTAAAATTAAACTAAATAAACTGGCAATGTGCAGATGCCAAAGTGACAAAAATAATCATGATTATTTATATCACTTCTGATTGATGGGTGATGGGATTCACCTCAACTCTCTCCCTCCATAATACTGGATTGTTCATTCTTTGTGGTAATAAGATACACAAAGCTTTCCAATCCAAACAGTCTGGAAGATACAGGCTGGGATATCTCTCACCCCGAATAAGCAAGTATAACTTTCTAAATGCCAATAAAATCTTAACCTGGGATCATTTAAACATAAAACAACCCTCCATAAATGAGTTTCTTGCAAGCTTCCGACCCCAATTACACAAAGAAGCTCTGGATTTCACTATTTTGTGAGAGCCCTCATCCCTCAACTGGGAGTCTCTGAATTAGAAAAATCGCTTTTCAATATTTCTACAACTCTTGAAAAGAGTTTTCATGATGCCTTAAACACTCCTCAAATGATCCGAGCCAGGATAAGCAGTTTAGCTTCAACAGTCCTCCAAAACAGAAGCATTCTTGATACCCTCACCGCTCAATGAGAAGGAGCTAGTGCTCAAGTGCTGCTTCTATGTCAATAAATCAAGAATTGTAGCCCAGAATCTTAAATATTCTAGAATCTTAAATATCTAAAGGATCAAATCCACGTATTTCACCTGATAGGGACACAAAATCAGTTGATCTATTTAGTTGGTTAAATCTTGGCTCTTGCAGACCTTGTCTTTGGAATAATTTTCAAACACTGGTTATGATCCTTCTATTAGTCACATTGATACAGCCCTTATGCACTGTGCCCTTCAACAGTCTTGCATGCCCGTCAACAGCACTGACTCAGCAGATGATCTCTATGAGAATTAAACAACAAAGATGACATACACTTGAGTTGTCAGGAGAATCTACTGAAATCTTGGTTTGTGATCTTAAGATGGCCATGAAAGGATGAACAGCACCTGATGCCCAAGATTAACGCTCAGTCCAACTGAGAGAATGACCAAAAGAGGGGAATTGTGAAAGAGGAACCAAAACAGAGGCCAGTTTGAATATTCCCAGCTTTGCTCACATCAGCACGACCTTATAGCTTCCCCGCCAATCAGCTGCAAACAAGTGTCTGCAGAACGACTACCTCAAAGGAATGTGGGTCTCTAGTAGCCAACCGCAGCAGAAGACAATGTACTTCCCCACTCGTGCTTTATAAGCTGAGCCGTCACTGCCATGAGCTAAGCTTCTTGCCATTTTTGGTTCAAAGTCCCTTAGTTTGTAAACTGTTCTTTTGTGTGCACAACAAAACTTTTAAATTTCTCTAACTTGATCTGATATCATTTATGTACACATATATGTGTCTATATACACCTGCTGTACAACTGCTTTTAGTGACTGTATGTGTAGCATTCTGCTATAGGCAGATACATCTATTTTATTTGACCCATTCCCTGCTGCTGTGCACTTGAGTGGTTTCCAGCGTTTGGGCATTTTCTTGGATGCCATGATGCTTCAGAAGAAAAGGAGGTTGCTCCAGCCCTGGGCCAGGCCCTGCACCTGGGCTTTCCCATGTATGTCTTCATTGCCTCCCTACACGACCCGGAAGGTAGGGGTCCTTATCCCTGCTCTGCAGAGGGTGCAAATCGCTAAGTTCAGGCCACCTGGTCAGTAAGCAGAGGAGCCAGGATTCCAAACAGGTTCTGTTGAGCTGGGAGGCCCATGCTCCATCCATTGCACCATGCAGCCAGTTGTAAACCATTCAAAGGAAAAACTGATTCCTACTCTTATTCCTACCTCCAGAACAACAAATAGATACGCAATGGGACCCGTGGAGGGATGCTCACCAAGTCCAGTGGGTTTGTTAGGACTGAACCCTACTCTATCATGGAATAAAGGTCAACAGTCTCTCCACCAACTTCCCGCTATGGAAGAGCAGCTGATACACCTGCAGGGAAGAGCATGATCCATTCAGCAGACACGTACTGAGGGCCTACTTCCTAGGATGCACATAATTGTGCATCCGTTCCCTGGCTTGATCTGAACCCTTGTGCTTAAAAAGAGAACGTGTCCTTACTTGGGGGAGCCAGGTGGACCACATAGCCATCTCCCACGTAGATGGCCCAGTGCTCATAGCCAAAGCGAAAAATCTCAATCAGGTCTCCGAGTTTTGGTCTGGCCTGCAACAGAAAAATCAGAGAGAGGCAGAGTGAGCCCTCTCAGGGAACATTCTAGAATCTGACCCGCGTGGAGCCCCAGCCCAGCCTGGAGACTCTCTTTATTCATCACCTACAGCAAACGAGGAGGCAGGCGCCTTCCTCACACCGGTGGGAAGCCCCTCCACTTGCTGGGGTTGCCGGGCTGGAAACAGGCTCAGGAGACAAGGAGGGGAGGCAGGGGTGTGGGGGGGTGGTGTGAGCACAGGAATGTGGTGGAGGGGTGTGCACAAGCTGGATGAGAGTGCACTCTATGCACAGAGCATGTTTGTGTCAGCAAGTGACTGTACGATTCCAGGGGAGTCTAAAATGCCTCTTTGAGGGCCACCTGCCTCCTGCCCACGCCCAAGAGATTCTTGTGACTCATAGAGCTCCGCCTCCCAAAGCCTGACGTGGCAGAGGCTGCGCTTGGACATTGACCCACGTTATCCAATTTCCATTACCCCGCTGGACAGATAAGCAGATGGAGTCTCAGGAATTCCGATGACTTGCCCAGTGAGCAGAAGGACAAGATGGAAATATGGATTTGAATGTTTCCAACATTAATGTCCTTAGCCGTCCCGGAACATGCCGGGCAAGCCTGGGGCTGCTGGAGTCTATGCTCCAAGCCAAATTGGGCGAGGGACGACAGGTGTGGCTGGAGTTGGTGGCGGGGCAGGGCCTTTGCAGAGTTTCCGTGAGCAGGAGGCATGTTGCCCTGGCCACACCTAGAATGAGAGATAGTCCTGGCCATAGGAGTTCTATTTTGGGAACCTCCGAGGCCAGCCCGCACTCCTCCTTGCCCTACCTCAGCTGAGCCAGGCCACAAGGGGCCAGGCCACCCCAAGCAGGGAGCTGGGCTGCTGCCGAGAGAGGTGACGATGCCAGCTGACTGCGAGTCTGGTGGGGGCTTTAGTTAAAAAAACGAAGCCTTTTTGACTACAGCAGTCAAAAGTCAATTTGACCAAAGAGGGAACAATTTCAGCATCAATAATAATAATAATTGCACAGAGTGAAACACATAAAATATGTTAAAACTCATAATGATATTTTTTAAACTCACTAGTTATCTCCGGAGGATGGAAAGGAACCTCCGTCTCATCCTTGAAACTGGTAAATAAAGGAAAAGATTCAAGCATATCCTAAATGAGCTGTACTCAGGCAACTGAATTAAAAACTACAACAAAACCCAAAGCCACCGGCCAATACTTGCAAGGCAGCTGTATCCATGTGTGCGAAAGCACAGCGAATGTCTGGAATCGCACACGCAGGCTGCACGGAGGGGAAGGGTCGCCAGTGGGGAGGATGCTGAAAGAGGGCTTAGCCTTCATGCTAATAGTTTTGGTTTTGGTTTTTTAAACTCGGTGAATGTATTCACATATTCCTTGTGGGATTAAAGAAATTCGTTTCTTTTCTTTTTTTTTAATAAAGGCTTTGGAGCCAGACCCACCCAAGTTCAAATCCCCTCTGTGGTATTTCCCAGAGTATCTCTCCCCACATCTGTAACGTTGGGAGCCATTATTCCTACTTCCCAGGGCTGTATGTCAACCCGGAGTTGCTGAAACGAAAGCCTCTGGCGTGGTGTCGCGCTGCGGCAGGTACTGGGGACATGGGTCTGCTACCGGGCCTGAAGGAAGAAGGAGCCTACAAAGGGGTGGAGGAAGGAGGGGAAAGTAGGACCGGCCCTGTTTGGAAGTGAGGGGGACAGAAGCCTTTCTGATGCCCCCCCACACACACCACTACGGGTCACTTTGCTGAGCACCCGCTCCCCAGCTCGCCCACCCACCCAGGACAGTGTGACAAGGGAGGCCTGGGCGGTGGAGCGGGTGCTGCCGCCCGCAGCCGCCACTCCTGCCCCGGGAGGCCCGGCAGGGCCGCTGCCGGTGAGGCCTGAGTAGGCCGTGGAAAGGCACAGACCCAAACCCCAGGGCGTGTCGCTCCTTGGCCTTTGGGCTCTGTGAAACCAGAGCCCACGCAGCAGCCAAGGCTGGGACTTGTCTGGGCTCACAGCCACCATCCTGGTCCCCTCCCGCTGCGTCTGAGAGGCAGACCCTGAGACCTCGGTGTGTGCCCGAGCTGCCCTGTGCAGGAGCTGTGGGCCAACGAGGAAGACGCACACAGTCACCACGGACAGGGCTGCTGTCATTCACGCAAAAGCTGTAAAACCCTTTCTGGGGACTTACCAAGGCCATCCTTCCAGCACAATGATGTCTCTTGCGCTGCTGCCTGTGTGTCCCGCCTTAAATGACCTCTGAGTTTCGTTTTCCCTGTGACTTCACCAAGGCATGCAAACATTTGAAGACTGAAATCAAGGTTCATTAAAAATGTGCTCTAGGCCGGGGGCGGTGGCTCACGCCTGCAATCCTAGCACTCTGGGAGGCCGAGGCAAGAGGATCACTTGAGCTCAGGAGTTCGAGACCAGCCTGAGCAACAGTGAGACACCGTCTCTACTAAAAATAATCTGGAAACAAATTATCTGCACAACTAAAAATATATATAGAAAAAATTAGCCTGGCATGCTGGTGCATGCCTGTAGTCCCAGCTACCCGGGAGGCTGAGGCAGAAGGATTGCTTGAGCCCAGGAGTCTGAGGTTGCTGTGAGCTAAGCTGACACCACGTCACTCTAGCCCGGGCAACACAGTGAGACTCTTGTCTCAAAAAAAAAAGAAAAAGTGCTCTATCTTCAAGCAGAGGCGGGGCACATACAATGAGGTGTGGAAATCAGCAGAGAGAAGGAAGTCCAAGCTCAAGCTGTAGATTCAGAAGGACTTGGTGGCAGGTGTGCAAGGGACACAGTTTCAGGCGGAGAGGAAAAGGGTAGGGGACAGGAAAGATCCGGTGGGTGGGGGGCAGGAGGAGGAGACCGAGGCCAGGGGGAAGAGCTGCAAGTGAAGGAGGGAGGAGACCCAAGAGACCGAGACCCCTGTCCCCAAACTGGGACTGCCCGGTGCCAGCCCACGCGAACATTGCCACCAAGTTCAAACCCCAGGGAGCTGGGTGCAACATGGCATCGGAGGCACACTCGCCCACACTGGAACACAGCGGGCCTGCTCGGGCAGGGGTCTAGAAGGAAACCACATACTTTCCTCCTCCCACACATGGTTCAGAAACACTGAACCAAATGGAAACCAAAATCCGCCACTGCCTGGGTGTGCAGCCTCTCTGACATGCTCGAAGCCGCTGCATGTTGCCCCACCCAGACCCCAAATGAGTATCTGTCTTCTGACATCACTTAGAGCTGTCACATCCTGGGCAAACAGACAAAAAGGGGCCGGGAGGAGCTTAGCGGCCTCCCTGAGGGGGCGTGGGCGGGAAGGGGCACAACAGGGGAGGCGCTTGGCATGCTTTTGTGGGGGTGTGGGTGGGAAGGGGCGGGAGGGGGGAGGCACTTGGCATGCTTTTGTGGGGGTGTGGGTGGGAAGGGGGTGGGAGGGGGTAGGCACTTGGCATGCTTTTGTGGGGGTGTGGGTGGGAAGGGGGCAGGAGGGGGGAGGGGGGAGGCACTTGGCATGCTTTTGTGGGGGTGTGGGTGGGAAGGGGGTGGGAGGGGGGAGGGGGAGGCACTTGGCATGCTTTTGTGGGGGTGTGGGTGGGAAGGGGGCCAGAGGGGGGAGGCACTTGGCATGCTTTTGTGAGGGGAATGAGCGGGAAGCAAGAATCTGTCACTTACCTTTTCTTCAGGCTCTGGTGGGGGGCGGGGGGCGGAATAAAAATTAAACAGAGCTTCCATGTGAGGACGCAGGTGAACTGGACCTGGAAAACTATTCTGGAACCACAGCCAGCCGCTCCCACGGAGACTCACCTCTCTCTGCATCGCCACTCCCTCCTCGGGTTGCAGCAGGACCACCCTCAGTCCCCACTCTGGAGGGGACAGTGAGTTGGCTTGGCTCTGGACCGCTGCCCCGGAGCCCTTAGGGCTGGCCTCCCCTCAGGCACGCTGACACCTTCCCAGGGCCTGCCCATGGGTGCGTCCTGTTGGTGCCATCCCCTCGCAACGACCTCACGTTCCTGCTTCCCCGAGCAGGAGGACTTCTGGGCTTTGTCCGAGAGGGCATCTCAGGTGGGGCTGGCGCAGTGACTGACTCGACTGTGCAGGGAGAAGTGTCATTGTCCTCACACCGGAGCTTGAGGCTTTCGCCTAAGCCAGTCTGTCCAGAGTGCCAGAAATCAGGCCCAGGAGCACACGGAAGGAAGAGCATGAGAATTTTGCCGGCGTCCCTACGGTCCACGCTGAGCTGGACAGAGGGCCCAAGCCTCCTACCTGGGCAGAGGATGGGGCAGGGCAGGCCACACACACGGCCCGCTGGAGAGCACCGGGACCGCCCGGAATGCCCATGTGCTTGGCCAGATATGCCATGTGTGTGCTCGCGCGCTTGTGTGTCATTGCACAAGAGGCCGTAAGACGAAAGAGAAGCCTCCATGCTCCCCACTGCCAGCTACGGCCATCCAGTCCCCACAGAGGCGCCATGGTCAGTTCTGGGTATACTCCAGGAATATCTTGGACTACACGTGCTTTTTAATCAGTTTTGTTAAATCCTACATCTCTATAGAAGAATATTTGTAGTATAAGAGTAAGATATAAGAAATTATAATAAAAAAAATCCATGTACCAACAAGCTGTTGAAGAAATAGAAAATAACCAATATCTCAGATAAGCCTGTGTCACACAAAATCTTGCACACTCATGCTCAGAGCAGCTGTGGTGGTTAATTTTACGTGTCAACTTGACTGGCCGTGGAGCACCCAGATTAAACATTATTTCTGGGTGTGTCCTCGAGAGTATTTCTCATGAGATTAGGGCATGCATGAGGGGACTGAGCAGAGCAGGTGCCTCCCCTGTGCGGCGGGCAGAGGAAGGAGGAATTTGCCCCTTTTTTCCTGCCTCTCAGCTTGACCTGGAACATCTCATCCCCTGTTCCCCTGCCCACGGACCGGGACTTACGCCATCTGCTCCCCTGGTTCTCTCAGCTCTCTGGGCTCAGGCTGAATGTCACGACTGGCTTCCCTAGGTCTCTAGGGTCTCCAGCTTGCAGACAGCAGGCGGTGGGACCCTCCTGCCTCGGCCTCCCAAAGTGCTGGGATTATAGGCATGAGCCACCACTCCCAGCCCAACGCCATATTTTTGCCATTATAAAAAGCACATTATACTTGAAAAGGTTTGGAATTACTGATCAAAGTTAATTATCTTTGCCTTTCAGCATAGTCTGGAATGATCCAGTATCTTTGATAATGATCTCTCGGAGATTGTGCCCAACATCAACAGCTGTCTTTGGCATTGCAAATCTGGTTTTGGGCAATGAAAGAACATTTATAAGCAATATACTATATGTCTTAGTCCATTAAGGCTGCTATAACGAAATACCTTTGGATAATTTATATGCAAGAAAAATTTATGTCTCGCATTTCTGGAGGCTAGGAAGTCCAAGATCAAGGCGCCAGCAGACTCCATGTCTGGTGAGGGCCTGTTCTTCCTAGATCAGTGGTCCCCAACGTTTTTGGCAGCAGGGACCAGTTTCATGGAAGATAACTTTTCCACGGACAGGGTAGGAGAGGTTGGGGGGAAAGACGGAGCTCAGGCAGTGATGCGAGCTGTGGGCAGCAGCTGTAAATACAGAAGCAGTTTTGATTGCTCACTGGTTGGGTTCCTAACAGGTCACGGTCAGCAGCCAGGGATTGGGGCCTGCTGTCCTAGGTGGTGCCTTCTTACTGCGTCATCACATGGCAGAAGTGGCAGAAGGGAGCTCCCTTGAGCCTCACATATAAGGGTCAAAAATACAGTATCTTGATCACAATCATAATTTATAATAAGCCTTAATATTTAGTAGTGCAAGTCTCCCTGCCTGGTGTTCTTTGCTAATGAAATAGCTAATACTGCCTCTTTCTTTTTCCATACACATTTTAGAATCCGGTGGCCATGTCCAAGAAAGACCTAGTTGAGATTTGGTTTGGAATCACACTGAATATATAGATGGATTTTGGGGGAAAAATTAACATATTTATGATATTGAAGTTTCCTATCCATGAATAATATATCTCACTCTATATATGAGGTCTTCTCATCTGTGGCTTGAATGTTTGGTAAAATTCAACTATAAAACCATCTAGACATGTCATTCCTTTTCTTAGTGGGAAGATTTTTAGCTATTGATTTAATTCCTTTAATGATTACAGGACTGCTTAGATTTTTTTTTTTTTTTTGCTTAGATTTTTTAACTTATTCTTGGTTCAACTTTGATAACATTTTTCTTAGGATGTATAAATCAAATCAAAAATTTCCAATTTTTTGTCATAAAATTATTTATGAATATTTCTTATTCTTTGTTTAATCTCCTTGGCATCTGTAGTTATGTTCTTTTTTTAATTCCTAAAATCTTTGCTTGTGCAGTCTCTTATATGTGTTTGTTGTTGCTCATATCTTTTTCCTTTTATTTTTTCCATCTTCTTAAATTGGATGACTAACTCATTAATTTTTACCTTTTTCTTTCTTAATGTAGAGATTTATGCTACAGATTCCTTTCTAAGTATCCCTTTAGCTACATTGTGCAAATATTGATACCTAATATTTTTATCATCAGTTCTAAATATTCTCTAACTTCCATTATGCTTTCTTCTTTGACTCAACTTATCTAGAAGTATATTCTAAAATTTCAGCAAGCATAAAGTTTTTCTACCTATCTCTTCGTTGTTGATTCCTGACTTAATTGCATTATGGCTAAAGAAAAGAATCTAGGGCCGGGCGCGGTGGCTCACGCCTGTAATCCTAGCTCTCTGGGAGGCCGAGGCGGGTGGATTGCTCGAGGTCAGGAGTTCAAAACCAGCCTGAGCAAGAGCAAGACCCCGCCTCTACTATAAATAGAAAGAAATTAATTGGCCAACTGATATATATATATAAAAAATTAGCCGGGCATGGTGGCGCATGCCTGTAGTCCCAGCTACTCGGGAGGCTGAGGCAGGAGGATAGCTTGAGCCCAGGAGTTTGAGGTTGCTGTGAGGTAGGCTGACGCCATGGCACTCACTCTAGCCTGGACAACAAAGTGAGACTCTGTCTCAAAAAAAAAAAAAAAAAGAAAAGAAAAGAATCTGAATGTTACTAATCCCCTGAATTTTTGAGACTTGTTTTAAGGCCCAAGATATGGCCAATTTTCATAAATGTTCCTTTGTGTGCTTGAAAAGAATCTGTATCCACAATTATACTATGTATGTCCATTCAATAAGCTCGTTGATGTATTCTTCAAATTTTCTGTATTTTTAATGACTTTTCCATTCTCTCTATTCATCAGTTTCTTAGAAAGGTGTATTTAGAATTCCCACTATGATGATGTTTGTTCCCTGCAAAATTCTTGTTGAAACTTAATCTGAATTTGGCAGTATTGAAAGGTGGGACCTCTAACAGGTGATTGGGTCATGAGGGTGCTGCCCTTAGAAATGGATTAATTCACTCATGAATTAATGGATTCATAGGTTATCATGGGAGTGGGACTGGTGACTTTATAAGAAGAGGAAGGCCAGGTGAAGTGGGTGGTTCACGCCTGCAATCCTAGCATTCTGTGAGGTCAAGGGCAGGGGGATCACTTGAGCCCCAGAGTTTGAGACCAGTCTGAGCAATAGCTAAACCTATCTCTACTAAAAATAGAAAAAATTAGCTGGGCGTGGTGACACGCATCTGTAGTCCCAGCTACTCAGAAGGCTGAGGCAAGAGGATCACTGGAGCCCCGGAGTTCCAGGTTGCAGTGAGCTATGATGATGCCACTGCACTCTAGCTTGGGCAACAGCATGAGACTCAGTCTCAAAAAAAGGAGAAGAGAAAGGAAGGCCTGAGCTAGCATACTCAGTATCCTCACCACGTGATGCTGTGCTGACTCAGAACTCTTCAGAAAGTCCCCACCAACAAGAAGACTCTCACCAGAAATACTCCCTTGACCTTGGACTTCCCAGCCTCAGAACTGTAAGAAATAAATTTCACTTCTTAGAAATTACCCATTTTCAGGTATTCTGTTATAAGCAACAGAAAACAAACTAAGACAGATGGTAAATTTATTAATTTCTCCTTGCAGTTGGCCAAAATTTTCATTATCTATTTTGAGACTATTATTAGATAAAAGCAAGTTTGGAATTATTATATATTATAGTGAGTTAAAACTTTTATCAGATCCCTTTTATTCTCTTTCTGTCTAGCAATAACTTTTGCTTTAAAGCCTGTAGTTTCTGACATCAATAGGGTTATACCAACTTTTAGTACAGCAATTTTGAGTTCGTATTTGTCTAGCATATCTTTTTATTCTTCAGATTTTTAAATATCATATGATTTATTAAAGTAGATTCAAAAGTCTTCTTTTATTTAAACTTTCAAGTTCAAACTTCAGATATTGTTAAAGATGTTTGCTATGTAAACGTTTTAACATACATAAAGCACTAAAAACTCCAGGACTGTACAATGACTACTCACCTACCATATAGCCACTGCCTCAATTAAAAACATATTATTTTGCCATATTTGCTTTATCTGTATCTATTTTTTTAAATAAGGGAATGTGTTTACATAAGCCCAATGCCACTATCACAACTTATTAATAATTCCTTAATATTCTTGAATGCCCAGTTCATATTCAAAATTTTCCAATTATCCCAAATTGCTTTTATAGTTGCTTTTCATATTTAGTTGTTTTGTCTCTAACAAAACCTTGGGCAGCTTTCACACACACCCAATTTTTCTCCTTGATAGCATAACTTTTTTTAACACATTAGACCCATTGTCATATACAATGCCTATCCTTTTCATTTCAATCTTTTTTTTTTTTTTTTTTTTTGAGACAGAGTCTCACTTTGTTGCCCAAGCTAGAGTACTATGGAGTAAGCCTAGCTCACAGCAACCTCAAACTCCTGGGCTCAAGCAATCCTCCTGCCTCAGCCTCCCGAGTAGCTGGGACTACAAGCATGCACCACCATGCCCGGCTAATTTTTTCTATATATATTAGTTGGCCAATTAATTTCTTTCTATTTATAATAGAGACGGGGTCTCGCTCTTGCTCAGGCTGGTTTCAAACTCCTGACCTTGGGCAATCCGCCTGCCTCAGCCTCCCAGAAAGCTAGGATTATAGGCATGAGCCACCACGCCCGGCCGCAATCTTTGTATCCTTATATTTTAAGTGTACCTGCTGTAAACTGTATTTCCTGTGGAATGTTTGTCTTTTATTTTGCAACTTTGGTCTCTTTATGCTTATGATTATCTACATATTTGGAATTAGTTCCTCCATTTTATTATGTTATTTCTATACATGCCGCTTTTTTATGTAATTTTTCCTCCTTTATTGTTGTTTGTTTGGTTGTTTGGTTGTTTGGTTGTTTGGTTGTTTGGTTGGTTGGTTGGTTGGTTGGTTGGTTGGTTGGTTGGTTGAATTGGACCGTTTTGTTTTACTTTCTTGGGCTTCTTTTTCCTCATTCCTTTTTTTCTCCATAATTAGTTTGGAGGTTTACACTGTATGTGTCTCCTTTACCTTATGCCATGTGACAGAGCAAGAGAGCTTCAGAAGACCCACAGTTTGAGCTTGGCCTGTGTCCGTAAGTTTGGGAAGTCTGAGAACTGGCCTTAGATGTTACATCAACAGAGCTGGGACAAAAAGAAACTGCAAAGAATGAAAATGGTTCTTCTATGGACACTGGGACATAGACGAGCAGGTGTTCATCCTGTACCAGATCTGGACAGAGCTAGAATGGAGCCATTTGTAAATCCTGTCCAGGACCCCAACAGACGGGATTGTCCCCAGACCACCAGGGCTGACAAAGGAAACAGTGGCAACCAGGTAGAAGGGAAGCATGGTTCTGCGGAAGGAAGGACAGTCGGCCCCAAGAGAACCTTTCTGAGAAACCCATAAAAGCCCCCTTCAGAGAAACAGTCACATTGAACATTTACCACACCCAGTGAGTAGCTATAAGACCTCAAATGACCAGCTGCAGAAAGTGGTACCTTCTCCCAGCCCCTCTCCTGAGGGCTCAGCAGCAGAGATGTCAATTATGGGGACAGTCACACTCCTACCCCCTAAAGTCTGAGGCAATGTTTGTACCATGTGACTCCACCATCAGGCAGAGGTGATTGGCCCAGTGGTGGTCACCTGACACAAAGATAGCCAATGGGAATGCTGAGTTCTGTGGTGAGCTGAGCCAATCAGATTCTCCCCTGGGAGCTTGCTCTGGGAGCACAGAGTGGCAGGCTGGCAGCGGGGAGAGATGAAGCCAAGCTGGCAAGAGAAGAGAAGGTGGGGATGTGGAATCAGAGATGTGAGCATGGCAAGCAGAAGTGGTGAAGAAGCAGGAGCTCTGGATCACCCAAGGGGTAGAAGCGACAAGGCAGAGGAAAGACATGGAGCAGAGGAAAATAAGGGAAGTTTTAGCAAAACTGTCAAGAGCATATACTGAGTTTCCTTATGGCAGAGGCCTCTTCGTTTTGTTTTTTTAACTCCACTGAAGATCTACAGACTGCAGCGGCTGAATCTCACAAGCCATACTGAATCTAGTTCCAGGCCAAAGGTCCTGGCTGGCTGTCCCGTGTATGGGGTCTGTCTGTCTCCCTTGCTGCCCGCGTGTAACCTGACAACCAGAAACGCCCTTTAGTTAACTGGAGTTGGACTATGTTTCCTGCAGTGCACAGACACGGCCTGCAAAGAGAAAGTGAAAGAAAACCCAGGAACAAAGCCCGGCTGTTCCCTCGACAGATTCACACCAGGCAATTCTTGCTGCATTTCCCCCAGTAAAATCCTCTCTTACTGTGCTTTATTTTATTCTGTGACAATAAACCTTACTATAAAACAGAATGAAATCCACAAACCAAACCACAAACTCTGTAGCAAAACGAGACTCCCTTCATGTATAAAGTCATGCCTGACAGGACAGTCCTTTCAACTTAATGCTTTTGTTGCTTGTTTCTTGAGAACATGACTCCAACCAGGCCCATGGCTGCCAAGCCCACTCCTGCGACGCCCGCTGCCAGGACGAAATCTCTGACCTGCAACAGAGAAGAGGGTGAGTCAGACTCCATGTCAGGAATCTGAGGACAGGCCGCACGTTCAGAGGGGGCATTCAGCTCAGGGAGCCTCACGTCCGCCTCGGCCTTCCTGGCCAAAGTCAGAAGTCAACAGACACCGGCAGGGAAAAGGGAAGGAGAGAGCCGAATGGGGAAAGCGTCAGTGGACAGAGGCAGCTGGCCTGGAGTTTACATGGACTCGATTCACCCTGTAAGTATTTAAAGTACATAAATCCTCGGAGGGTGACTGTGGAAAGGACAGGGGGACGATGGCAGGATGGTCAACACCCTGGCTGGCCAGAGGGGAGCTCTTGAAGCAAGCGTGAAGTCAGGGAGGAGTTAGTACCGAGGACTCAGTGAACCGTGGCCTCCATGGCAGCAAGGACGTGGCTGTCTTGCTCAGCGCCGCATCCCCAGCGCTGGTCCTGCCGGGCGTGGAGTTACTCTTTATGTGTTCTTTTTTTTTTTTTTTTTTGTAACAACTTGGATGGAAGTCAGCAGGCCATTACCTGAACCCCATTCACTCCGAGATTACATTCAGTAGCAAGCCCCCTACCCTTACGCGTGGGCGTACAACCAATGTACCAGACATCTGAAGAAGGGCTCTAAATTTGAAGACAGAGAGAAAAACAACCAAAAAGGAAAGCAATCTAGAGAAATAGAAACCATATCTAGAAAAGAAAATGTCTTTTTTAAAACCATCATTAGAGAATAAGAGAATATATTATATCTAATAAATAACAGCATGCTACT
Source organism: Microcebus murinus (assembly GCF_040939455.1). Classification (NCBI taxonomy): domain Eukaryota; kingdom Metazoa; phylum Chordata; class Mammalia; order Primates; family Cheirogaleidae; genus Microcebus; species Microcebus murinus. Next base: position 11,035,611 of record NC_134107.1, read on the forward strand.
ATAAAAAATAATAGAATATTGAGAAAATAGAAACAGTTCATAGAAAATAAAAATGACAGAAATGGCAAACTCGATAGAAAGGTTAAAACATAAAAAAACTCTTAAAAAGAATAGCAAAAAAATAAAGATAGAAAACAGAAACCAAAAATAAAAAATACAGAACAATCCAAGCAGTTCAACATTCAAATAACAAAAATTCCAGAAAAAGCTACACAGGGGAGAAGAATCAAGAGTGAAATATCAATAATTAATGAAAATCTAAAACCAAAAGATGTATTTCAGGTTGAAATGGTGCACTGAGGTCTGTCTTAATGGATAAAAGTAGACTCACACCAAGTCACACGACCATGAAATTTTAGAACACTGGGTAAAGAAAAGATGTAACGTCTAGAGCCAGGAAGAAAAACAAGAAATGAAGAAAAGATCAAGAATCAGGATGGCTTCTGATTTCTCAGAAGCAATGCTGGAAGCAAGAAGGCAGTGGAGTAATGCCTCCAAACTGCTAAAAAAACATTTCCAACTTAGAATTCTATACCCAGACAAACTATCAAATCAAGTGAAAGGGTAAAATAAAAAATAATTCAAAAATACAGAATCTCAAAAAATTTACATTCCATGCATGCATCCTTTTTCAGGAAGTTGCTAAAGAAGGTTCCACCAAAACAAGGGAGTGAACAAAGAAAGAAGAAGACATTAGATACAGAAGATGGGCCTTCCAGCACAGGAGAGAACAGAAGAGAATCTCCCTATTATGATGGTGAAGTGAGATCCTGGGATGACAGCTTTGTACCAGGTATGGAGAGTAAACGGTAGACAGAATAATGCCCCCCCGAAAGATGTCCATGGCCTAATTCCAGGAACCTATAAATACGCCGTGCTACATGGCAAGGGGGAATTAAGGTTGCAGATGGAATTAAGGTTGCTAATCAATTTACCTTAAAATAGAGAGATTATTCTGGATTATCCAGATGAGTTCAATGGAATCACAAAGTTCCCTAAAAGATGGAAGACAGAGGCAGAAGACTCTGTGTCACAGTGATGTGATGTGAGAAAGACTGGGCCAGCCAATGCTGGCTTTGAAGACATAAGGGGACTGCAAGCCAAGGAATGCCGGCAGCCTCTAGAAGTTGCAAAAGGAAAGAAAATAGACTCTCTCCTAGAGGCTACAGAAAAGAACAGCCATGCCTTGACTGTAGCCCAGTGAGACCCATTTTGGACTTCTGACCTCCAGAACTATAAGATAATAAATTGGTACCGTTTTAAGCCATCAAATTCATGGCGATTTGTTATAGCAGCAATAGGAAACTAATACGCTAGCCAATGCAGACTGGAGCAGTGACTCAAGAGCCTGGCATGCTGGGGACAGCCACTGCCATTATCCTCCCCCCCTACCCTCCCCCCCCCCCCGTGCTCTCTCTCTACCCTAAAGCAACTTCTGGAGGATGTGTTCTACCTAAATAAGGAAAAGAGAAAATAAATAGGAAACTAAGAGATCACGCAACCAGGGACATCTATCCAAGAGGAGGAAAGGAAATCCCAAGCAAGACACCAAAGGGAAGTCCCAGGACGACAGTCATGCCACTGGCCCAGGAGCAGCCAGGACAGAGAGAAGGAGAAGGGCCATCTCTGGGATGGACGTGTCCAGAGAAAACATACAAAGACCGATAGATTACTTGACGTGATTTCCCTTGTGAAGAATTGTACCGAGAGCTAATTGGATGGTGTGGGAAGAACTGACAACAGGTACAAAGAAAACTAAGCAATAAAAGGAAATAATAATTAGCACTCTGGGAAGCCGAGGCGGGCAGATCACTCAAGGTCAGGAGTTCGAAACCAGCCTGAGCAAGAGTGAGACCCCGTCTCTACTAAAAAATAGAAATTAATTGAAAATATTAGCCGGGCATGGTGGTGCATGCCTGTAGTCCCAGCTACTCAGGAGGCTGAGGCAGAAGGATCACTTGAGACCAGGAGTTTGAGGTTGCTGTGAACTACGCTGACACCAGGGCACTCTAACCCAGGCAACACAGTGAGACTCTGTCTCAAAAAAAAAAAAAAATTAGGCCGGGAGCAGTGGCTCACGCCTGTAATCCTAGGACTCTGGGAGGCCAAAGCGAGCGGATTGCTCAAGGTCAGGAGTTCAAAACCAGCCTGAGCAAGAGCGAGACCCCGTCTCTACTACAAATAGAAAGAAATTAATTGGCCAACTAATATATATAGAAAAAATTAGCCGGGCATGGTGGCACATGCCTGTAGTCCCAGCTACTCGGGAGGCTGAGGCAGGAGGATTGCTTGAGCCCAGGAGTTTGAGGTTGCTGTGAGCTAGGCTGATGCCACAGCACTCACTCTAGCCTAGGCAACAAAATGAGACTCTGTCTCAAAAATAAATAAATAAATGAAGTAATAATTATCATCAAGATAAAAGAGCCCCCTGCCCCCCTCAAAAAGAAAGGAAGCCATCTCAGTATACCACAGCACTCAGCTGTGAGCTTCGTCGTGAGTTCTGAATGCCAAGGGGGTCAGGTCTGGGCATCCTACCCTGTGCTGTTAGTTACGCTGGTACATCTCCTGACGTCACACACAGCTATGCTCAACACATTTGTGGCCCAGATATATGTAATTTTTTTTGAACCATTGAAGACTTCTAAAGTCTTCTCTACATTGGTAATATAGAAGTTTTAACAGACAGAACTCATAAGGTCAAAAGTTTGGATGAAGTTACCAAACTGAGGTTTGACTGCTGGTCAGTCTTTAAAGCTTCCTCTAAAAGGTAATTAGGCACAGGTTTGTGACAGCCGTGGTTCTGTTGGGTTAACTTGCTAGGGGACCTGCCTAACATCACTTGTTTCCAGTGTTTTCCTTGCTAAGCTCTATGTCAGGGCAGGAGAAATGGTTTGCAGATAATGGAGGAGGAACAATATGTCCCTAGTCCTTTACAGAACCTCACAGTGTGAGAACAAATGCTGATGCAACGGGTTCATACAAAAGACACTTTGTCAAGGAAAACAACAATAACCAATAACCTCACTGCCTGTGGCCATGCTTTGTACATAGTCAAAGAGTGGGATTAAATACAAGAAAGTGGTATCGAGTGCGTCCTACAGTACACACTGTATGGGGAAAACTGTCTGTGCAAGGGTCAGTGCTGCCTTCGGTGCCATCGATCATTTGCCCATTGCAAGGCCGACGGGTCCAGCACAGCCGCCGTGCTGACGTTACCGGACTTCTGACCATTCTGAAAGTGGGTTACATGGTGTGCGACACAGGTCTTAGACCAGAATATTGTGAAAGAGAAAAACTGCCCCTCATTAGAGATCTGTCTATTTTTAAGTCAGCAAACTCTATCAGACTGCAGATGTTTACCCTTTTATGCCACACAGCTCTTCTGAGTTAAGCCCCAACTCAGGGAAGTCTGAATTGCTTCTGGGAAAAAGAAAATTCTAATGTGCTTCCTTCACTTTCAGCAACGCTGTAAGTCGAGTAAAGAAGTGGAGGCCGGGCGTGCTGGCTCACACCTGTAATCCTGGCACTCTGGGAGGCCGAGGCGGGGGATTGCTTGAGCTCAGGAGTTCAAGACCAGTCTGAGCAAGAGCAAGACCCTGTCTCTACTAAAAATAGAAAGATTAGCCACGGGAGGCTGAGGCAGGAGGACCACTTGAGCCCAGGAGTTTAAAAATGAGATGATGAGGATGATCACACCACTGCACTCTAGCCAGGGTAAGAGAGCAACACTCTGTCTCAAAAAGAAAAAGAAGAAAAAGTAGAGAAGACTCTTATTATTCTGAAAGCAATTGAATTTAGACTATTAGAGGTTGCAACATAAGGACTGTTATAAGAATATTTGTATAAAAATGTGGTTTCATTTACAGTACTTTCAAAATTATACCCCATAATTTATCCAGATTCATGTAATATATGTATTGCCACTGGATACATTTTCAATTTCTATATATCTTAATATTTTATTTGACTCAGACTAGATTTCATTATGAGCATACCTTCTGGTTGCTTTTTTTTTTTTTGAGGACTATTCGGTATGAAAGCTTCTTTATAAAACCTTACTAAGGCCGGGCGTGGTGGCTTATGCCTGTAATCCTAGCACTCTGGGAGGCCGAAGCGGGAGAGTTGCTTGAGATCAGGAGTTCGAAACCAGCCTGAGTGAGACCCCGTCTCTACTAAAAATAGAAAGAAATTAATTTACCAACTAAAATTAGCCAGGCATGGTGGCACATGCCTGTAGTCCCAGCTACTTGGGAGGCTGAGGCAGGAGGATCGCTTGAGCCCAGGAGTTTGAGGTTACTGTGAGCTAGGCTGATGCCACGGCACTCACTCTAGCCTGGGCAACAAAGTGAGACTCTGTCTCAAAAAAATAAATAAATAAATAAAACCTTACTAAAATATGCCTTTTTTTTTTTTTAAGCCTAATTATTTTCAGGTAGGTGGAAAGTAGGAAATTCCTTTTCTAGAATATTCTTAGGCATATAAAGCACAAATTACATTTGAGTTTTAAATTCATTGCTTCCCTCTCTTACTGGGAAGTTAGATGAGTCACAAATATTCTGTTGAAGGAAAATCTAGTCTGCTTCAAAGAGCTTACTTAGCACAAATAAAGATAATGACTGACCGGATTCTTTAAAAGGCAAACAAAATCGTCCTCATGAGTTAAATGAAAAGGAGAATCGCTGCTTTGGCAGTAGTTACAAAGAAAAACACTGGTGGGCATTTTCCAATTTGTACTAAGTCCACCATCTCTGATGAGCTGGGGCACATGCAGAAGTTGTATTTAATTTGGCTCACAGCATGTGCGATGGTCATCACCCACCTAGGCACTTCTCAACTAGGGGCAGTCTTGTCCTCTGGGGAAATTTGGCAATGTCTACAGACGTTTTTGGTTTACACCTGGGGGTTGGCTGCTGCTGGTATCTGGTGTGTAGAGGCCAGGGATGCCTCTAAACATCCTACAATGCACAGGACAGGTCCCGACGATGAAGAATTATCTGGCCCAAAGTGTCAACAGTGCCGAGGTCAAGAAACCCTCATCCTAGACCAAGAAATGAAGGATGAAATCTTTGGAAACGGTAGAGATGGCACCTCTTTTCACTGTGTAGAATGTTCTGATTTCGTTTTCTCTGAAGGGATCCAGTAGAATTGTTTATATTGTTTCATTGTTGTGCTGTCATTGTTTTGCCTCTTTCAAGGAACGGGTGAATGGGTAAGCACACAGGGCAAAAGCCACAGGAAGAAAAGCGTGACGTGCCTAATTTGTATCGCTTCATTTTGCAACAAGAGTTGAATTATTGTTTACAAAAAGAGTAAATGGTGGAAAATATTTCTTTGTTATCTTACTATCTCAAGATTTGGAATTTTATTTAAGTACTCTAAATAGCATTTGTACCTAATGACATAAGTATTTTACTAAATTATGTGAGAATTTTGTAAAAATTCTCTACTTATAAAATTTGTGGACTTATTCTTTATTCTATTAATAAATACTGAAAGAATAATTAAAAATGAGATGATGAGGGTGTATTTTGTACATATACCAGATGTTCTTACTGTTGCACCCTGAATTTCATAGAGTATCTTATTGCTTCCCAAGGTTGTATTGAAATCCATATTTGGAGCTTATTGCTGCATAGGAGTGTGGAAATTTACCTGAAGTGGAAACCATGAACGAGTGAAAACCATGATTGGGATGCAACGTCACCACAGATGAAATCAGATTTTTTAGCTTAAGTTTCTCTGACATGCTAATATTGCCACTGCTAGTTCTATTTTTAAAAATCTATTATACCTAAATTTGCCAATAAATGTTAGTTTTCAAATTTAAAAAGACAAATAAATGGAAAATGGGAGAGAGAAGATAAAGAAATCAGAGGAGCAGTGTAGGAGTCCAACAACCTAATGATAGGAATTCCAGAGAACACAAACTGGGAAATTTCCCAGAACTACAGGGAGTGAGTTTCCAGATTGAGAGGAGTCACCAATTGCCTGGCACGATACAAGAAAATAGACCCACACAAGTGTATCACAGTGAAATTTCAGAATATGGAGGATAAAAGGATTATGTAAGCTTCTGGAAAGAAAAAATAGATCACTTACAAAGGATCAAAAATCAGAACCATTTCAGACTTCTCTACCATAAATGCAAAAGCTAGATGACAATAAAGCAATGCCTTCAAAACTCTGAAAACAATCATTTCCAACCTCGAATCTTATACCCAGCCAAACTGTCAACCAAATATGAGGATAAAATGAAGGCATTTTCAGGCACGCACCGCTTCTCAGTAAACTATTGGGGGAAGTAACTCACCAAAACAAGGGAGTAAGCCAAGAAAGGGAAAGATACGACCTACAGAGGATAAAAGCATTGATACAAGAAAGAACTGAAAGGAATCTCTAGGACGCCAGTAAAGGGAGATACCAGGATGGCTATGCATCATCACATGCTACTCAAGAGGCAAGTGTTTTGAAGGCCATTATCCCCAAGAGACAGATGTGCTAAGTGCCAGCACCCCCCCAGATTCCTTCTTTCTTTGCACCACCCTTTTAACCTGGCAATATTCAGGTATTAATGAAGTTCCTCTCGTGGCCCTGCCCACTGGTTCCCCAGAAGAAGGCTCTTATAGACTCTTCGGGAAGTCAAAGCCAGATTGTGAACCAGAGACTCTGGGAGTCTTCGCCAAACATTGACAATACTGCTCTTTCCCTACCTGGTTAGATATGTACCTGCTACTCAATTTTGATAGTGATCACCTTTAATATATATATATATATATATATATATATATATATATATATATAGTTTTGAACAATAATAACCTAATTGATTGAAAATATAAGAGGATACCCATTGGAAGATAACTAATATCATAGAGAGGAATAGGAACAAACTAACCCCCACAGGGGTGAGTGTCGTAAGCACAGGTGGTTATCAGCAGCACAAGGAGAGTTGCGAGTGACCCCTATAGGTGGTCCTGGTGAATTCAAGACCCCCCTCCCCATCCAAGCCACTGTGGCCCAGAGAGGCCAGTGGACAAGGCACTGGGTAAGCAAAGATAAACAAACAAATAAAGTGAGGACAATTCTGACTACATCTACTAATACAATTTGTTTTTTTGAAACAGAGTCTCGCCCTATTGTCTAGGCTGGAGTGCAGCTGGCGTTGTTATCACAGCTCACTGCAATCTCTAATGGCCCAGCTCCAGCAATCCTCCTGGCTCAGCCTCCCAAGTAGCGAGGACTGCAGGCACCCGCCAACACATCCAGCTAACTTTTACATTTTTTGTAAAGACAGGGTCTTGCTATGTTGGTCAGAATGGCCTCAAAATCCTGGCCTCGAGCGATCCTTCCACCTCGGCCTCCCAAAGTGCTGGAATTACTGGCATGAACCACTGCACCTGGCCCCTACTACAATTTATTAAATGCACTTTTGGAGTCTGCACTGTGCTAAGCATAAAGATGCTCTTATTTAACTCACATTGCAATCCTCCAAGACAGGCACCATCATCTGTGCTTTGCCACAGTGTAGGGAGCTTGCCTAAATCCCCCAGGGTTACATGGGCGGCAGAGGCAGTGCCCAGCCCAGGCCTGCCTGGCTCCGGGAGCCCACACTCTTGACCCCCACGCTGACCAAGGACGAGGAGGTTAGATCCCAAGAAATAAAAACATGAATGCAAGTAAACAACAACAGATCTTAACCTCATCATTCACTGAAAAAATTAAAAACCACCACATTCTTTTACATCAACAGTCCACATTAGAATTTTCTGAACAATGCTCCCACCCCAAAAAAAAGAGTGGGGAAGGGGCCAAAAGGGAGGGGAGGAAGTGAGAGAGAATGGGAGGAGAAAAAAGACACAAAGAAGAGAGAGGGCATGGCCAAAATCAGACCAGGTAAGCAGGCAAGACCGCATCCCCAGGGGCTCCGGGGGTGACGCTGGGGTTCACTAAGGCCACGTCACACAGACCTGAGCTTCACGTCCCACTTCTGCTACTTATGAGCACAGGGAAAGACAAGTACCTGGTCTGAAGGCTCGACTAAGATTTGTTTGATGAAATGAATGGCCATAGACACTTACTTGAGCTCTGTGAGCCTTAGTTTCCCCATCTGTAAGGTGGGCATCATAAAACCCTCTTATAGGGCTGTCAGGGGACACCTCAGGGCGGGGGCCAGGAAGGGCTCGGCATCAGGGCGACCCCCGGGGCCAAGGCCCCTCCGTTGGCCACTGCCCCAACCGTGCGGATCTGCGCTGCCCACCTGCTGTCTGTCCCCCTCCCTCGTCCCACCCCCACGGCAGCGTCCTCCAGGCAGGAATTCTGTCTCTGCTTTTTTGCCTGTTCCCGCCTCTGTCTCCACCCACACTGATGCCCAGCCGCAGTCGGCTGAGGGGACTGTGGGTTCCTGGGGAAGGGACCCTGGCTGAGGACGCACCTGGTCGCTGCGGGCGACTCCGTAGCGCAGCTCGTTCACAAAGTGCTCGCAGTTCTCGCTGGTCAGCTTGTAGAGCACCTCCTGCCCCACCAGCTCCTCCGCCCGCTTGACGATCTTGCTGGGAGGCAGCGGCGTGTACTTGTTGTCGTGCTTGTTGTTGACCTGGTACTTGTCTCTCCCGGCCACATCGTACAGCAGCTCCTTCTTCACCACGGCTCTGTTGGTCAGGGCGGACATCACGCTGGCCGCGCCGGCTCCCGCCACTTCACCTGCGGATCCACAAAGAGGAAACAGACAGGGGTTGGTCCTGGGCTGGGCCCCGGGGGCTCAGAGCTGGGCATCCGCCCTTGGTACCGTCCACAGAGGGCGAGCAAGATGTGGAAGAGCGGCTGGGCGTGGTGGTTCACGCCTGTAATCCTAGCACTCTGGGAGGCCGAGGCGGGCTGATCGCTCGAGGTCAGGAGTTCGAAACCAGCCTGAGCAAGAGCGAGACCCCGTCTCTACTATAAATAGAAAGAAATTAATTGGTCAATTAATATATATAGAAAAAATTAGCCGGGCATGGTGGCGCATGCCTGTAGTCCCAGCTACTCGGGAGGCTGAGGCAGGAGGATTGCTTGAGCCCAGGAGTTTGAGGTTGCTGTGAGCTAGGCTGACGCCACGGCACTCACTCTAGCCTGGGCAACACAGCGAGACTCTGTCTCAAAAAAAAAAAAAAAAGATGTGGAAGAGCTAGGCTGTGTGGCTTTGGAGAAGGCACTTGTGGTCTCTGGGCCCCGGTTTCCTTATCAGAAATGAGGAGTAGGGAAGATCCATGATTTACTCTGCTTTCTCTTAACCCACAGAAGCTGGCCTTCTACACCCCATGACACCTAAGCAGCCCTCTTTTTGATTATGTAGATATGAGCCAAGAGCATGCTCATCTTTCAGGGAAAATAGGGTGTGACCCTCCTGTCATTCCATCGGGGCTACAGCTCCTTGACTACACAAAGCTGACTGCTGCAGAAAAGGTGGCTGGGTTTTCAGGACTCCCAGCCCTCTGGGACCAAAGGAACCAAAACACACAGCTGCTTCCCGAGTTGTGACCCTAGGGAGGCCCAGTGGGTACACAGCACAGCCCTGGCCAAAGGTCCGGGTCTGGAAGGGGAAACAAAGCTCCAGAAATGAAATGACCTTGAAGAACAGGAGTCCGAGTTCAACCCCAAGACCAGGATGGTGAAGGCAGAAAGTCGGTGCCAGCAGAGACTGGGCGTCCCTCCCAACACAGCCAACCTGTACCGTGGGTGGCAGAGCACGCACTGGGTGTGGCGGCTGAGGACGTGGGGATGCACTCGAGAGGCGGAACTAGGTGCCAGGGGACATGGCGAGAGGAGGCTCCCTCTGCTCAAAGCCCGAGAGGCCCTGTCAGCATCAGGGTCCCCAGGGTGCCTCAGCAACACCCTGTTACCAAGCGGGACCAGTCTCCAACTGTGACACCCTGTCACAGCGACAGGTAATGGCAGGAGGGGCCGATCACATCCATGTCCTGCTCTGCGTGGCTTTCCAGAGACAACCAAACCCTCATCTTGAGCATGATGTTGAGATTTTTAGAAAATCCGGGGAATTCAGACTTGAGAGAAGCGGGGCAGGTGGCGCTTGGGGGACTCACCCAGGTGAATGAGAGAGGGCGCCTTCGCCGACCCGAGTTTGTGGAGAGGACGAGCTCTTGAGGCCCATCTGGGCTCGGTGCCCAGCAGGCTGGTGACACGGCTGGGACTGGGGTGAGGCCAGCAAGGGGCAAGGAGATGCCAGCCCTGGGGCTGTGGCAGTGCAGGGTCAACGCCTACGAGCGAGGCTTCCTCAGCCTGTGCTGCCCCGAGCGCGGTGGCACGTGCACAGGCTGACAGTCACAGCTCTGGCCTGACGCTGGCTCCATCACCAACCAGCCGAGAGACCTGGACATGTCACTTAACTTTGCTGGGCCAATGCCGTGGGAATCCCCAAATACACACTAGAATAAGTACACAAATACACACCAGTGTGGTCATTTGAAGTTAGTTTTAAAATAATTACTTCATTTTTTAAAAAGTTACTAAGGAAACAGTCGTAGGAAGGGCACATGGATACAGCACACAACCAGCGACTGGCATTAGGGAAGCCGCAGGGTGGGCAGTTAAGTGACAGAGTCCAGAGTCAGGCTGCCCAGCTGTGAGTCCTGCCTGCACACTCACCCGCTACGTGGCCTTGAACAAGCTTTCAGCTTCTCTAAGTCTCTGATTCTTCGTAGTAAAGGGACAAAAACAGTCCCTGCCACGCAGGGAGCTAGGAGGGCTAAGGGAGCCGGCCACAAAAGGCGCCCTCACCAGCGTCCGGCAGGGGGTGAGGGCGGCAGCGAGTCCACTGAGCTTCCGTCCAACCCTAAGCCCCGCAGTTCCTGGTCGCCTCACCTGCCCCACACGTTCCTGCGACGCTCAAAGGAGAAGATGCAGGTGGAAGCGTCTTTTCCACTGAAGGAGCGTCTGTGACAGATCCAGTGATCTGTGACACACCTGTCCACCCAGATCCCTGCCACGCCTTTCCCTGCACCCCGGTCCACCAACCACACCTGTCCAGCGCAGCCGCAGTCAATACCGGCCCCGCCAGGCGCCAGGCCCTGTCCAAGGTGCTGGCATCACTGGCGCCGTCTAGACGGCAGGCCTGCCCCTAGGCAGCCCCCACTCTACTGGGAGGGCGCCAACGATGAACAAACACGCAAAATAGGATGCTTTCAGGTACTGAGAAATGCTGGCTCAGGTCGGGCAGGCCCCTGAGGAAAGGGCCTCTGAGCTGAGGCTGGTGGAGACGCAGCCGCACCAGGGTCTGGGAAACAGCACCCGGCAGAAGAGCAGCCGGGGCAGCAACCCCAGGAAGGAAAGAGGCTGGCCCGCTTGGGGGGCAGCAAGGAGGCCGGCGCAGCTGCAGTCCAGAGACCTGAGAGGAGAGAAGAGAGAGACGACGTTCGGAGAGGCAGGAAGAGGCCAGACCACGCCAGGCCCCACCGGCCACGGTGCGGACTTGGAACGGTGTTCTACGTGTGATGAGAGTCCAATCGAGAATTTTAAGGAGAGGAGTGGCACGATCCAATTTCCACTTCAGAGCGATCACGCCAGCTGGCCGTGAGTGGACAAGAGGCAGAGACCCAGCCAGAGCTGCAGCGGGCGAGGGAGGTGGTCATCACACCAGGGCGCTGCTATGGGACAGCGAGCAGTGGTCAGGGCTGGGGCCTATGTCAGAGGTGAAGCCAGCAGGCTTCCCAGACCAGTAGACACGGGGTGACGAGGATGGAGAATGGCTCCTAGGCTTTTAGCCCGAGGAGCTGGACGGTGTCATCCACTGGAGCCTTCCATCTGGGGCAGCCAGGTTCGTGACACCAAGTAGACACCCAAGTGGAGATGCCCAGGGGTCAAAGGCCATGCAAGTCTGGAGCAATCAGTGCTCTGAGTTGAAGGTCTGGGCTTAGGAGACATGAACCAAGAGAAGGTATCGGAAGCCATGGGACCCAAGTGGGGACGAGGGAGAGGAGGAGCAGCCCACACAGGAGACCAAAAAGGGAAGGTCCCATGGGGGAGGAAGAGAGGCAGGTGCCAGGTGGAGCAGAGACAGGTCATTCAGGTCAAACGCGGCAGAGAAGCCAAATGAGCGGGGCCAGGAATGCCAACCTTGGCCCTTTGCCAGCCGGGTGAGAGCTGCCCCAGCAGGGGGCAGAGAGAGCCTGAGTGGGGTACTACAGAGAGAATAGCAAGAACGCTAGCCGGGGACACCCACAGGCATGGCTGCCACACGAACGGGGGCTAACCCGAGAAGGACGAGAGCATGGGGGGGTGTTTGTTTTGCCAACGGGAGATATTCCAGTGGCTTCTACGCCCACATGGATGACCCCATTGCCAGGGGGACAATGGTATTACAGAAGAGGCAGGCATCTGAGGAGCGAGGTTCTTATGAAAGGAAGAGGAGGGGTCCAGAGCCTATACGCAGGGGGCCTGGGGTGGGACGATGACATCTCCTCTGGTGACTACTGATGTCGCTACAGCACAGGCGAGGCCATGCGTTCAAAGTGGAGGGGTGGGGAAAAACATGGTCGCGAACGTCCAGAGCCGCCCTGTTCACAGCAGCCAAAAACTGGCACCGAGCTGACAACAAACAGACGACACACTGGGCAGAAATGGGTAAGAACGGGTCACAAAGTGTGGCATGTTCACATACGGGAAATACCCAGCACTGAACAAGAACCGCCGCTACTGCTACTCACAACAACATGAAGGACCCTCACGGGCGGGACGCCCAGGGACAGGAGCCAGGCGCAGAAAGGCAGCCCTGCGATTCCCAACACGTTCTGGAACAGGCAAAAGCAACCTGCAGCCAGAGAAACTAGAATGGCGGTGGCGGCGGCAGGGCTGGGGCAGGGCTCCCGCAGAGCCAGGAGGGAGACAAATGTTCCGGACCCGGATCCCGGTGGTTGTCACACGGGTGAATTTCTTTAAATGTCACTGACTATGTACTTCATAATAGTTATGTTATGCCCCACTTCAAGCAAAAAGTTTAAGAAAAGGGGTGGGGAATTTTCATAATTCTCCAAGTATTCTTAGCCTCAGGTTACAAATAAGGAAACCAAGGCCAGAGAGTGGAAATCCATAACCAAGTCCATCTGCCCGAACACCTGTGCTCTTTCTGGGAATCTTATGCTTAAGAGTTGAATGTGCTGTATAAAATGTCATCACATGAGAGCAGAGCTTCCCCCTTGGACACCCCATTCAACCTCTCTATGGAACCCCCTGGGGTTCCAAGAAATAGACTTTGAAAACCATTGCCCTACCCCAAACTGCCTTCTTATAACACTCACAAGCACAGCCAGTCAAGGAGCAAGGAAAATGTGGGGGTCACACGTTACCCACCACTCCCTCCATCCCTCCTCTCTTCCCAGCCCCTAGGCCCAGCACGGTGGAGGCCCCATGTGCCTTACTTGGGGGTGCCAGGTGGACCACATATCCATCGCCAACATAGATGGCCCAGTGTCTGTAGAAAGGGCGGAAAATCTCAATCAGGTCTCCGATCTCCGGCTCTGGCTGCAAAACCAAGAACAGGGCTGTTAGAGGTGGCAGGAGACCTTGGAACCTGGGGCAGGGCTGGGTCAGGCGGGTGCAGCTCGGCGGCCCCCACCCCTGTCAGCTCAGCAGGACGTGTGTCCTGAGCTCGGCCCTGCCCTCTGGTCCGACGCCCGCCTGACTCCACAAGCCTGTGCCCCGGCCCTGCAGGTGCAGGTGCAGGTAGGGCGCAGGGCGCAGACCCAGAGGGTTTCTTCTTTAGCTGGAGTCTCCGCCTGACGGTGACTATTTCTAGGAATATCATTTGTTGAACTCTTACCCGAGCCAAGCCCTCCGCTGTGTTCTACAGGGCGGCTCAATAAACCCACACAGCCATCCTAGGAGGCGGGCGCTGTGATGAACCCCATTTTATGGATGAGGAAATCGAGGCCGAGAGAATTTGTGCAAAGGACCAGAGGCCGCGGGATCCGGAGGGCGCCCCACGGACACTCCGCAGCCCGGCCCGGGCCCGGGAGGGAACTAGCGGGGGTCTCGGGCGGCGACGCCCCCCAGCCACTCAGCCTGGTGCCGAGGGGCGTGAGTGCGCGTGCGTGCGAGGCTGCGCGGGACGAGCACGGTAGGGGGCAGAGTGCGTGTGAGGGCGGGGAGTAGGACAGGCACTGCGCATGCTCCCCAGAGCCCCGCCCCGTTAGGGAGCAGGGGGCGGGGCTTGAGCGGACTTCAGAGAGGTTCGAGACCACGCCCTCCCACGCCGTGGACGTCCACTACCCGACCCGTGCTGAGTGCAGGGGGTGGGCAGGGGGCAGGGACGGAATCCGAGGTGGCACGCTTCTCCGGTCCAGGCCAACCTCCAGCCTCTGTAAGGAGCGAGGACGCCACCCTTTGGACACCTGGAGACAGAGCCCGCCAAAGCCTGGCTCGGGCCGTCCGCGCTTGCCGGGCCCACCGCAGCCCGGGCGGGACGAGGCCCGCTGGCCCGGGAGGCAGGGCCCCCAGCAGGGCCCACGGGCCGCTCGCTTATTATTCCACAGAAATACTAAAACTACAAGCATGCACCATGCATGCCGGGGGGCGGGGGGGGTCTTTCCACGAGAATGTCACAGAGACTGTCACGTTCCCTTTTTGCAGCACACACAAGTCATCTTCCAAAAGGAGGGCGCCCGGTTCTTACCGAGAGCCTGTATCAGAACCACGGACAACCGTCACGATGAGTCAATCCCATTTGTTCTCCCGAATAAAAGAAAAATATATATTAATATTTGGTCGGAGTTAGGTCCAAGGCCAAGGGCCCCCAAAGGGAATTGAACCAGGATCTCCCTAAACAGGCAAGGACGGAAAGACAAGGCAAGGCCCGGCCCCGGGGGTTGGCTGTGATTGGAAAAGGCTCAGCCGGACAACAGCACGGTGACATCGGGCAATAGCAGCCCGCAGACGCCAGGGGCTCGCTGTGCTCCAGGCAAACATCGGTGACAGGGACCTACACACGGAAACGTGCTGCGTTTACAAAAAAAAAAAAAAAGTTTATCACAGTGACAAAAATTAATTATTATAACGCCTTAGGCAGAAAACGTATTTAGTTATCTACACAGGAAGAGTGAAAAATGTCATACCCAAACAGCTACCTACTGCATGATTCCATTTATATGTCATTCCAGAACAGGCGTAACTACAGGACAGAAAATTAATCAGCGATTGCCAAGGGCTGGGCATGAGAGACTGGCTGTCCCTGAGGAGAGGGACTGACTACCTGGGCCAGGAGGGAATTTCAGGATAATTAAACTTTCTATACTGTCCTATATCTTGACGGTAGTGATGATTCTGCAATGGCATGTATTTATTAAAACTCACAGAACTGAACACACAAAGGGTAAATTATATCTTATTTTAAAAAAAAACAATTTTTAAAAACAAATAAAAATTTAAAATAATATTTTTTAAATGGACATCTACAATTTGGAAGGAAAAGAATTTTGACTTTTTTTTTTTACACTCAGCCAAGTTGTCTGTCCCTTGTAAGGGAAAAAGATACATTTTCCAAATATGCACAAGCTCAGCACTTAATACCACCAAGGAAACTTTTTTTTTTGAGGCAGCGTCTCGCTCTATTGCCCAGGCTAGAGTACAGTGGCATCATCATAGCCCACTGCAAGCTCAAACTCCTGAGCTCAAGCAATTCTCCCACCTTGGTCTTCCAAAGTGCTAGGATTACAGGTGTGAGCCACTGCACCCAACCAAGGAAACTTCTCTTTAAAAATAAAGTAAAAAGAGTGGACTCACCTACGGAGCCCTATGTGCTAGTTAGAAGCAAGGACTCACTGTTCCAATGGCAATGTGGATAATCTCTAAAACACAGTGCCGAGTGGGAAAATGAGGGTCAGCTCTATAGTGCCGTGCCAGTTACATAAATTAAACATACTTGCAGGCAAAGCTACAATGCACATCTTACAGGAACCACCCTGAAAAAGTAATCTTTAAAAAGCAACAATGACAAGCTAAAAGTCATACACACCAAAGGATGCATATTAAACGCACCAGGATGGTGGCCACTGGGGAGACAGACGGAAGTAAAGAAAAACGATTAAAGGAAACAAATACATAAACAAACACACAAGAGAGGGGTCTTTGCAGGGACCAATGAGGACAGGGTACCAGGAACTGAGGATGGGAATAATTCGCCCTCTCCCACTAAGATCCAACGAGAAAAACAATTACCGGATGATTACCCATAAGCCAACCCGGCTGAATCAAAATTAAGAAGGCAAACTCATGTTCCAAAATTGGAAGCATGAAACTACAGTCGTGGGCCAAGTGTGGACCTCTGCCTGTTTTTGTACGGCCTGCAGGCTAAGAATGATTTTGACATTTTTTAAGTCGTTGGTGGGGTGGGGAAGTCTAAAGAAGACTATTTTGTGACACATGAAAATGACGTGAAATTCAAATTTTAGTGTCCGTAACGGCTGCCTGGAACATAGCCTCGCTCATGCACTCACATTCTGTCCCTGCTGTTCTCTCGCTACAACAGCAGGATTCAGTCATTGCGACAGAGACGCCATAGCGAAATCCAAAATGTTTACTGTCTGGCCTTTTACAGAGAAAGTTTGCCAATCCCCGTTACAAAAGAACCAGCTGCAACCGGGGAATGGAGCTCCATCACGCTGTCAGCTGGTTCTGTGCGGGGAGCCAGGCTGGGGCCGCGGTCGCCCTTCCACACCAGCGGGAGCAGCCAAGGCTCTCCCACGTCCCCGCAGCACACGCACTGACCATGGCAAAGCCCAGTCTGTGCCCACTGGATTTCAGAACAAAAGTCCTTTGTCCCCCCACAAAAGCAGTGTTACAAAGAGCTGTATCACAGCCATTTTCCTTAGCAAGCAAATTGAGGAGCAATTTCTGGCCTCTGAAATTTATATTGGAAAAACCAGCCAAACAACCATCAGTAAGGACCACTTAAGCAAATTATCCTACATCCGCACAGACATACAGACGTTGGAGAGAGCAAGGTGAATTCACATGAGCAGAGGTGGAAGTATGCGTTAAAAAAGCAAGTTGGGGCCGGGCGCGATGGCTCACGCCTGTAATCCCAACACTCTGGGAGGCTGAGGTGGGAGGATGGCTCAAGGTCAGGAGTTCAAAACCAGCCCTAGCAAGAGCGAGACCCTATCTCTACTAAAAAATAGAAAAAAATTAATTGGCCAACTACAAATATATAGAAAAAATTAGCCGGGCGTGGTGGCACATGCCTGTAGTCCCAGCTACTCGGGAGGCTGAGGCAGGAGGATCACTTGAGCCCAGGAGTTTGAGGTTGCTGTGAGCTAGGCTGTTGCCACAGCACTCTACCCTGGGCAACAGAGGAAGACTCTGTCTCAAAAAACAACAAAAAAAATTTCAAACATACAGTTTGAATTTCCAAATGTTCAAAGTTGAAGGAAGTTTATTTAACAAACAGCTGCATACCCACCAGAGCATGCTGCTACATACTGTGTTTGCTTCGTCGCAAATATGTGCATCTACTATCTATTCTTTCCTCCCATATAATATCTTTAAACTCTTTTTTTGTAATTGAAGTGATTGAAGAGCTAATGCACTGAGGGAGTCAGGGCAATGACAGGGCCGTGACAACAGGACAGACGCGTGAGGGACATGCTCTAATTCTGTGCTCCAGAGCCGGTTCCTGACTCCACGCCTGTAGCTTGCATCCCAGCCGCAGCTGCAAGGTTGGAACGCAAGAGACACACAGTGCAACTTGGGCTTTAAAGGGTCCCTCTAGCCGCTGTGTCGGGAAGGGATGGCAGGCAGCAGGCGAGGAGGAAGGAGAGGACCTGCTGGGGGGCAAGCACAGGAGCAGCGATGCGGGCCAGACCAGGTAGAGTAGGGGACGGGATGAGAAGTAACAGATCCTGGGCCTTCCTCAAAGGTACAGCCAACAGGCCGTGCTGAAGGAGCAAGGTGGGCTGTGAAGGAATGAGGAGGCACAAGTCCCCAAGGTTTCTAGCCAGAGCCACTGGGAGGCTGGCATGGGGCTGGCTGCAGACAGAGCGGGCTGGGGGACCACCAAGTCCTCGTGCCTGGGCTGGCTGCAGGGAACGTCTACCCGGCAGCCAAACTAGCAGGCTTGGGAAGCAGCTGCACCCATGAGTCTGGAGCCCAGGAGAGTGGTCTGGGATAAGGGACACCCACCGTTATGAGAACAGCTTCTATTGGGAGTTGGAGGCAAAGCCTGGCTGAAAGGGGTTTAAGAGAAAATGGGAGGAGAGGAATCAGAGAAGCTGTAGAAGAGGCAGCAGCTGGTATTTTTGTTTAGGTCTTGAAAGATGAGAGAGAACTTGTATGTGGTAGAGACAGAATTCAAAGCCAGATCCCAGGACGTCCGAATCCTGCACACTGTACTGCAGGCAGAGAAGGTGGTGGGCAGGACATGGCCTTTAAGGGGCTACATGGAGAGCCCCTTACATGAAGACAGGCAAGCAGGGGGCAGGGAGGAGAGGGCAGGCGGGGCAGAGGGTTCGAAGGAGCAAAACCACTGTGGCGAGTGGGAATCCCGGAGTGCTCCTGGGATTTGGTCGGAAGCAGAATCCATGAGGTGGCGCCCCGGCCTGGTATTACCATAAAGTTCCCAGGTGATTCACCTGTGCAGCCCAAGTAAGAACCACAGGAGACGGCATCTGAAGCAGAGAGAAGGGGTAAGGCTGAAAAGTTAGACTGAGATGGGTGGTCACGCCTCACTTTGCAGGTGGGGAACCTGAGGCTAAGGGTGATGATGTCACTTGCCCAGCGTTGGCCTGGAAGTGGCAAAGCCAGAATGTGAACCCCAACCTCTTCCTCACCCCTGCAAGGAGGAAGGAGACAGTCGTGCCCTACAGCAGATTTCACCCCTCTCCAATGGCAGTTGCGTCATGCTAATCCACGTTCACGCATGTGACTCTGATTCGGGGCAACACCCCCAGCTCTGGGCACTGCACAGGGCCAGGGAGGGAAGCGTGGGCACTTTTAGAACAGTTTTCAAGCCAAGGGTTGAAACAAAACAAAAAAAGAGTGTTTTCCTTTCACCCAAGGCCATGCAGGAAGCATTCCAACCCACACACGCCCATTCGCCTCATCAGAGTTTGAGGGCTTGGGTTTTTTATGAAATATTTCAGGAATACAAAAATATATATATACAGAAAGTAGGATAGTGAGCACGACTGCTCTGTTTTAAATCAGGATGGATTTAATCTTCAGAAAGACCATAGTGATTACACACTTAGGGCTCTGTTTATATCCTGGCTACTTACTAACTGTATAGCCTTGGACAAATTACCCAGCTTCTCCTGGCCTCAGTTTCCTGGGCTGTAAAATGGGGATGATTATAGAACCTGATTCATGGGATTATCCTGAGGATCGAATAAGCGAATACCTATAAAGCACCCAGCAAACAGGAGCTGGTGCAGGGGAAGCGTTCAGGAACTGGCAGTTTTTGCTGCCTCTGTTCCCAGGCGGTTGTTATTATTTTTATTTGGAAAGGTCACAGAATACTCGAAGGAGCAAGCTGTAAAACCAGTTGGAGATACTGTTGTGAGGTTGTGAAACCCAGACTGAGACCAGTTCTTCTCTGTGTTTCCCCAAAACACAGGCTATGGTGACCAGAAATTCCTAACCTCGCCTGCCCCTTCACTTCTGACGCTCTGGGGGAAAAGTCTGGAAGCTCAAGATAACAGGAAGGCCTGAAGTCCAGGGTGGGTGTTGAGAAAGGACTTCTTGGCAGGGAGTTGAGAGTTTTAGTGCCAAAGTGTTAGGAAAAGGAAAAAAACATGAGGATCTGGGTGGGTCCCTCTATCTGAGGCTGTGTCCCCAGAAACAGAGCTCAGCCCACCCACGGGGGCCTCAACTGAGCCCTTCTCTGCTCTAGTGCTGTGTGACCTTCAGGAATTACTTAACCTCTCTGAGCTTTCATGGTAAAATGGGGCTAAGACCCACCCAGCAGGGTTTGTGTAAGTAATAACTGAGTTAATGAAAGTGAAAGCTGTCAAACTACTTAGGCCTGCAGGAGGGTGGAGACCCTGTGCTGCAGGCTGGGTGGGTGCAAAGAGGAGAGGAGGCCTGGCTGCCCAGGTTCCCAGCCGCAGGCCCAGAGAGAAGGTGGAGGAGGAATGAATAAGAGCTGGCCTGCCAAGTCATCCCTTCCCCAACTGCCATCCTGTGCCCTGGGCTGCTAGCCAGTCGGGGAGGGACAGGAGCAGCGCCAGCAGGGATCGGGCCGAGCCTCAGCAGCCCCAAAGTCACAGGCATCCTGGGAAAAGGAAGCAAAACTCATCTGCTCTCCCGGGCTCTCAGCCAGCAGCCCCCAGGCCTGTTCTCCTACATGGCAAACCTCACCCCTCATGGGTCAGAACTGCCCCGACTCACGTAGAATTACCCCACCACCACCACCACCAGGCACCAGGGATTTCCACATGTTCCTGGAATCTTTTACAACAGCCCCTTTTACAGACCAGGAAACTGAGCTCGGGGGAATTAACTTGCATAAGGTCTCAGAGCTCCCCGAAAAGCAGTGCCAGGATTCCACTGCAGACCTGCCTGAACCCAAGGGCCAAGTTCTTCCCAATCGACTAAGTAATTCGCACGAAGGTACTGACGCCCAGTAACAGGAACGCCTCTGCTCCCGTGGTGGGACTTGCCCCAGCGTCACTGCACGCCAGGCCTGAAATGCCCCTCGTTCACCTGGAAAACTCCTCATCCCTCAAAACGGGGTCAACATCTTCACTCCTCGATGCCCCCCCCCCAGACGCCCCGGCAGAGAGAGTGGCTGCTGCCTCCACGACCCAGCTCTGTTACCAGATGACTGTAATTGTGGAGCCCGACCCATGGGAAGGAGTGACCAGTTCCCATGCCCAGCCCGCCAGCTGGCCTTGAGCAGCCCAGGGCCAGGGTTCCAGCTAATTTGCCAGCACCCAGCCTGGCACACGCAGCCTTCTCAGCAGAGGTCCATGGCCTAGAGGGGCGCGCCGCTTTCCCCTCTGAGCCCCTCTCAGCCTGTGGCTCCTGCAGAGTGGGGCGAAACCCTGAAGGGCCTGAAGCCCCCACTGCTATTTGAGCAGGGTCCTCCCTTCTCCCCTCCGCTTTGCACCTGAGCCAGCTCTGCAGGGATGCGAGCACACTTGGATCTCGAGGCGGTCAGCCAGGTAGGGAGCCCAGACCCAGAGAACAGGGAAGGCCCATCAATTTCCTCATGTTACGGAGCCTCAGTTTCACTTTGGGTCTTCGCTTCCTCAGCAGCAGCTGCTCAACACGCCACAGATTCAAGGATGGGGCAGGTGTGGGGGGAAGGGAAAGGCCCCGGCCCACTAGTTAGTTCTAGCAAGTTTGAGCCACGCAGAGGAAAGAAAGAATCAGCCTGGGAGGCCACCCAGCCTGGCTGGACTAAAGGGCTCAGGGAGCTGGGGACTGAGCCTCTCCCATTCCAGGGTGGCTCTGGGAGCTGCTTCAGCAAACATTCATCAGGCCAACACAACATGCCCAGAGTGGGGAGGTGGGCCCAACCCCCACTGCAGACAAACAGGGGCGAGTTGTCTGTAGAAAATTTAAAAACGATAATAAAACCCACCAAAAGTCACTCTGCTTTTTATTATTACCATGTGCTGGCCATTCATGTCGGTGACAAAATACTACTCCCCCCAAAAGATATCTCATTGGTCTAAATTCTAATTGCAGAAATTACGACTGAGATTTAATAATAAACATGTGAACCTCCAATGAGCACATTTTTATTTCTTATTCTTTTAAAAATGTTGTGTTCTACATGGCAGTTACATCAGAGAACACAGTTACACAGTCAGTTCCTGACACATCAGACTGAGCCATGCATTGTGTTTCCACGGTTGGTTCCTAAGAACTCGGAATCCAGCTTACTTTATACAGTTTCCGTGGCCAGTTCTATAATCCTACATTTTCCTGTGTTTAAACAGAAGACAAAACAGTCTCCCTCTCAATGCCAAAAGAAACTAAAAAAGCAATGTTTGAAAGCCTGGATGGTTTTCACCAAGAGCTAGACTCTCTTTCTAAAGCAATGGATTAAATGTCAACATTCGCTATCATCCAGTCCTTTTCTCTGATCTTTGCAGAAAAACAAAAACTTGGGGAATTTTGCCAAATAAAATAAAAACTTAATGAGGAATTTTCAGAAGTTTTAGTGAAACTGTTTCTAATGTAGAGATATTTAAAAGCTGCTAGAACTTATTGTTTTTTTAAATTTTTTTGCTTTTTGTTACTTTTATAATTTCTCACTCATTTGTTCTGAAGAACTGATCATTTTAAAAAAAGACTTAAGCAATATTTCAATGTCTGGAATTTATTACGAAATGGGATTTTGATAAATCTCTGCCACACTAACCCTAATGTTTAAGGCTTTTCCTAACTTTCTGTCTCTCTGCTGTTTCATGCAAAAGCAGCTTTTGAAATAAAAATTAATAAAGTTTTTTTCAATCAACTGTGAGCAAAGATGGATTGGTAAATCTAGCTCTACTGAATATTGAACATGAATATGCAAAGAACACCAATTTTAACACAGTCATGGGCAACTTTTCAGAAGTTTCCAAAGCAGAAGTTGTAGTGCTATTATCATTCATTACTGAGACCAACCTATAAGGAAGAGTAGGCATTTTCCCCTTTTTCCCAAAAAATACATCAATGCAATTAAAGCTTTTTCCTATTGCTGCATAACAAAGAAGGTGGCTAGGGGGTCCCTGTCCTCCCCCCCTCTCTGGGGGGGGGCAGCCCAGCCTCCAAGTGTTAAAGCCCTCCTGGCAGCAGCACTCACTATTTTAAAAAGAAGGAAAGAAAATGAATTATAAATAATATTTAAAGAAAAACTTTTTCCGGCCGGGCGCTGTGGCTCACGCCTGTAATCCTAGCTCTTGGGAGGCCGAGGCGGGCGGATTGCTCAAGGTCAGGAGTTCAAAACCAGCCTGAGCAAGAGCGAGACCCCGTCTCTACTATAAATAGAAAGAAATTAATTGGCCAACTAATATATATAGAAAAAATTAGCCGGGCATGGTGGCGCATGCCTGTAGTCCCAGCTACCCGGGAGGCTGAGGCAGAAGGATCGCTCGAGCCCAGGAGTTTGAGGTTGCTGTGAGCTAGGCTGACGCCACGGCACTCACTCTAGCCTGGACAACAAAGCGAGACTCTGTCTCAAAAAAAAAAAAAAAAAAAAAAAAACTTTTTCCATTACTTTTTCCTGTTTTTGCACTATCACATTTACTTTATTTTTCAGTTTTTCTTTTTCTTACTGGCACGATTACATACATGAAGTTCAATAAAAGAAAATGTTCACTGTGCTTTTTTCTGGACATTATTACTACTATTCATTTCACGATTATCACTGAGAATAACGTTGTCAGATGGAGTAGAGGATATTAAAAAGTAACCACTCCAGGAGTCAAATATGCCAGATACACTGTGCCACCAGGCACTGCGTAAAGCTCTTTGTATGGATTCAAATATGAAGCATTACGGTGATTGTGAATTATGGTTGAGCACTCACTGTGTGTGCGGGGCACTGTTCTGAGCACTTCTTAAGTATTAAGTGATATAACCTTCATGCTGAGGAACAGTGGACTTGAACTTGACCAAAGTCCTGCAGCCAGGGGCTCAGTGGGAACACAATCCTGAGTGTGTCCATCTCAAAAACCTATACTCTGAACCCCACCCCCGCCGGCCCTGCACCACCCCCACCCCTGCAGTCCTGCCTGGGGGAGGGGAGGCATTTGTCAAGCCCCAGTACTATTTCTGAACCATATCAGAGGTTAGAAAGAGGAAAAGCCAGAGCTGGGAATGTGCAGGCAGGGCTGGCCATGGCGTGAGTCATCTGACATCAAAAAGGCCCCTGCGTTACTTGGGGCCTGAGGCTGCAGGTCCAGCCTCTGGCATTCAGCACCAAAAGCCGGTCCCCTGTCCAGGTTGGACTCAGGAGGGCCGCACCCACCTTGCGTGGAGAGACCTGGCCCCCGCTGCCTCCCTCCCGAGGGTCCCGTTTCCGGGGTGGGGGGCGGCCTCCAAACCAGCCCTGGACAAGGACTGTGCCCACAACTCCAACAGGTGGCCCTGGCCGGGACAAGGACTGCGCCCACAACTCCAACAGGTGGCCCTGGCCGCCCGGGGACGCCGGACGCCAGCAGCTGTGGGAGGTGCGGTCCCCACGTCTTCAAGGATCCTCTCTCCAGAGTAAAGTCAGGCTCGGGGACCAGGAGCCACCAGCACGACACGACCCCGCCCCCGCCCCCGCCCCCACACTTACAATGGGCGCGCGCATCTTCTTCTGGTGATGTGGGCCTTCGGTGTCAGCCGCGATCTCGCTTTACCAGCTGCGCCAATACCTGAGGGGTGGGAGCAGGGATTGAGCATGCCATTCACAGGTAACCGCGTCCCCAGGCCCCCAGCAGACGGTGGCTTGTGGCGGGGAGAACTTGGGGTGCGTCTCGGACCCCTCCGGGAACAAGCACCTCACACCCTTCCAGTGTCTCGCCCGCCCCCTCCCCGCTCCCGCCCTTGGCCTTGAGCGGATGGACCCCTTGCAGGGGGCAGGGCCCGTGCGCCGACGACACCGGACACCCCGACGGCGACACCCCCGGCGGGCGGGCCGGTGCCCGGGCTGCTCCTCCAACGACTTTACTCTCGCCCGCTCAGCTCCTGCGCAGCCTCCCAAGCGTCTCACCCTTCTCCCGTCCGTCCGAGAGGAGCGCGCCCCCCGCCGCGGCCGCCCGCACCCCGAGCCGCTCTAATGGCCGCGGAGTCCGGCCGGCGTGAGGTCACCCGCCCCTCCCCGCGGGGCCGGCTAATGGGAGCCGCGCAGAGCTGCCTGCCCGGCCCCTGGGGACCGCGGGACGCCGCCCGCGCCCTCTGGACCGCCTCTCCCCACGCCCCCCTGCAGCCCGGGTCCAGCCCTGCAGGCCCGCCTTCGCCGCCGCCCGCGCCCTCTGGACCGCCTCTCCCCACGCCCCCCTGCAGCCCGGGTCCAGCCCTGCAGGCCCGCCTTCGCCGCCGCCCGCGCCCTCTGGACCGCCTCTCCCCACGCCCCCCTGCAGCCCGGGTCCAGCCCTGCAGGCCCGCCTTCGCCGCCGGCGCCCGGCGTGGGCACGCGCCGCGCTCTGCCCGAACCTTGCACCTTGCATGCACACCCCGCTGCGGGGCCACCGCCAATTTCCGTGTCTCTTTCATTCAAGAGCGGACGTGTCGTTTAAAAACGGATCGAGTTTAAAAAATACACCACCCTTGGCCTATCGACTGTTTCTAATTAAATACTCCCGAAACTCAACAGGTGCAAGAAAATCATTCTGATCTCTTTTTCTGTTTCTTAGAAGCAGGAGATGAAATTCCCATGTGGACACCCTTCCTATACTTAGAAGAAAAAGCAACTTCCTTATCCTCAAAGACGAGAAGTCGAGACCAAAAGAATTCCATACAGATCTTATTTTTTTAATTGTTTTAATTTCTTATTTTTTTAATTGACAAATAAAAATTTGATATATTTATCATGTACAGCATGTTTTGAAATATATAAACATTGTGAATAACTAAGTCGAGCTGATTAACATAGGCATTACCTCACATACTTTCTTCCTGGTGAGAACACAAAAGCTCGCTCAGCAATTTTCAAGAATACAGTATATTAACTATCTGTAGTTGCCATGTTGTACAACAGATCTCATGAACTTATTCCCCCTAACAGAAATTTTGTATCCTTTGACCAATGTCTCCCCAAACCCCCAACCCTAAGCCCCCGGTAACCACCATTCTACTCTCTACTTCTGTGAGTTCCACTTTGTAGATCCCATACATAAGTGAGGCCTTGGAGTATCTGTCTTTCTGTGCCCCGTTTATTTAATTGAGCATAACGTCCTGCAGGAAAATAACTCTGACCTTGTAAGCCTCCTCACATAATTTAGTTGCTTCTTTACAGCTTACTATTCTTTATCCGGTTCAGTATAGAAGTAACTGACACCAACTGCTTCTTTGGGTCTTGATTTCTTTTCGAGGGCTCCCTGCCAAGTAAAACTTGTATCAAAGAAATCTGCACACACAGAGGGGCGACCATGTGAGGACGCCGGGAGGAGATACCACCCCCCAGCCCCGGAGAGAGGCCTCAGGAGAAACCAACCCTGCCCACACCTTGATCCCGGACTTCCAGCCTCCAGAACTGTGCTTGTCCCATTTCAGAGAGAGAGAAGAATTCATCCTGAAGTCCCTCTGTCCTTCACCCCTGAGTCGCTCCAAGAACAGAGAAACCTGGGAAATGGAGATTAATACAAAGAGAAAGGAAAATAGATGCTGGACAGCAAAATCAACTTATCTCCAAAGCCATCTGTTTGTAAGATGTTTCTGGCAATGGCTGGGGAATCCCAAAACCATAAATCGAGACCGCAGTCAGCGGCTGAGCTGGTCTGCTCTCACGTCTTCCCTCCTTCCTGAAGGCAGATCACTTAGTATGAAACTCAAACCATTTTAAGGATAGGCACTACATGGTAATTGGGATACTTAAAACTCTGTATGGTTTCACAACCATTAAAATTTTTTAAAACTAAAGATAAATATTGCATGCCTATAATCCCAGCACTTTGGGAGGCGGAGGCAGGAGGATCACTTGAGGCCAGAAGTTCAAGACCAGCCTGGATAACAGCGAGACCCTCATCTCTACAAAAAATTTTAAAAAACTAGCCAGGTGTGGTGATGCTCACCTATAGTCCCAGCTACTCCGGAGGCCAAGGTGGGAGGATTGCTTGAGCTCTGGAGGCCAGGTTTGCAGTGAGCTATATCACCACTGCATTCCAGCCTGGGCAAAAGAGCAGGACCCAGTCACTTAAACAAAAGACAAGGACGGCATGGTGGCTCACTCTTGTAATCCTAGCACTCTGGGAGCCTGAGCCAGGCGGACCGTTTGAGCTCAGGAGTTTGAGACCAGCCTGAGCAAGAGCGAGATCCTGTCTCTACCAAAAATAGAAAAAATTAGCTGGGCATGGTGGTGCATGCTGTAGTCCCAGCTACTCTGGAGGCTGAGGAAGGAGGATCGCTTGAGCCCAGGACCAGGAGATTGAGGTTGCTGTGAGCTAGTCTGACACCATAGCATTCTAGCCAGGGCAACAAAGTGAGACTCTGTCTCATAAAAAAAAAAAAAAAAAGAAGAAGAAGAAGAAGAAATGAGTATGCTTTTCTCCTGTGAATCTATCTTATGTCAATTAATTCTCAGGCCCAGTATAGACCTTAAGAGGATGAAGGTGGAATCTTGCTCCCACCTACAAAATTGTATTAAATTTAAAGCCATTCAAAGGCAAGGGTCTAGCAGAAAGAAAGTACTTTTAACTATTGGGTCTTATGCCAGGGAGGTATCCCCAAAACCTTGCATAAAACCTGGCAGACTATGGACATTCCATGAATGAATAAATGAATGCCCCAATACAGGCCTTTCCTCTGCACTGGGCTCTGACTCCACACGCGCAGAACCAGCGCTCATTCATCTCTATACGCCAACCACACTAGTGCCAGCACTGAGCCTTGCAGTCAGGATGCTTGGACCAAATCCTGGCCCTGACTCTTGCTAGTTGTAGGGCCCAGGACATGGTTCCCTCTCTGAGCCTCAGTTTGTTCACCTATAAAATGGGGTGATGATGATATTGTATAATGTGTAAGGATATATTCCCCAAAGGGAGAGCAACAAATGACACGACGCCCATTAAGTGTGAGCCCAATGTCTGGCACGTGGTAAATCCTCAGTCAGGACATGTTGGCTGTTATTAACATGAGAGAGATATGCTCACCAACATCACACAGTATCCCAACAAGGAGGGTCAAGAGGCAATATAAATAAATACCAGAGCTTTGTGTGTGCAATCACTCACCCAACAAATGTGGGGCAAATTGAGCAAGTGAGTTATCTGTAGGATCAGCCAAACCCAGCAGGGAGAGGTTCGGTTTTGAAGAAACCAAACTGACTTCTGCCTCTCCTCACCCTATGCTTCCAGAAGGGCCCACATCTCACCTCTCTTGCTTTTTCTTTTTCCTGTGACTCTGCCGGGGAAAAAAAACAAAACAAAACAAAAAATACACTGTAGAGGGGGAGCCGTGCCAAGGACTATATACTTTTACTTTTCACACAGCTCTCAAAAGACAGGCCCTAGGACTTGCTGAGAAACTACCCAGTGATGCCACCCATAACTAGCAAGCCCATCCTTAACCCTCACACCAAAGGGGTGGACAGGTGGGCTGCGATGCCAGGATCCAACTAGTGCCTGACTCCAGCTTCCCGGCTTTTCTGCATGGCACAGCTGTGGGCCCCATTCTTATTCTTGTGACGGAGGGGAAAATATTAACTTTATTTATTTGCAGTCTCTCCACTCTCTGCCTTCTGAGGACGCGTTGCTGACTCTCTGAGGAAGAATTAACTAAGCAGGTGGGAGGGAAAGGCAGGGCTAATTTGCTGTGTGGGCCTGCGAGACCCTGGGGGGATTCTGAGCAGGCACGGTGGGGAACAAGGAGACCAGGGCAGAAGGAAACGGGGAGAGGGTGAGAGAAAGCAGGCAGCAAACTGCATCAAAGGGGAGGCTGTTTGTGATGCTTCTTTACACACAAGGAACAGAATCCAGAGATTTCACAGCGTGAGGGTTTCTGTTGCTTAACAGCAACTCTCAAAATAGGAGCACGCCTCAGGGGAAACTACTCATCAGCCAACTGAATACAGGGTTTTCCCACGTGTCCAGGCCACTGTGGTAAGGCTTTGTCAATATGTTAACTTTCAGTTTGCTCTGACCAGAAAAATCAGGTTTTTATGAAAATAAAGGAAGGTGAAATGTAACTTCCTTCTGAATGCCCCACCTTTGAAACCCTTCAAGTCCAACAGAAGAAGAAAGAGAATAAATCCCTATTGAAATGCCCTGAAGAGCTTCTTCTGCATAAATGTCCAGCAAAACCATCTCCACTTTCCCTGAAAATAACATTCCAGAACCTTTAACCTGGGAACCATCCCCACATCTCTCAATCCAACGCCTGTTAAATGGCCAGTCTGAGGTGGTAACTGCAGATACATTTGTTTTGATCTGCCCAGCAGTCTTTCATTTGGTGACTCTGTGGTTCTGGTGGAGCTGCCAATCAGTGTGTCACCCTTGCTAGACACCTAGAACCTCAGTCTGGCCAGGTTAAGTTGACCAACTATCCCAGCTTAGTGCTGACCGTGGAGGGGCAGGCAAAACCAATCAGAAGGCTTCTCTGGGAGAGAGAGATGCACGCATTTTTAATAGGCAGGCCAAAAACAAAGCCTCTTTCCTCTGAGGACATTAAAGTGGGATGACATAAGCCTGGAACCCTCTGTGCCTGTCCTTCCTGGGGTATGAAGGAAACCCAACCACAACAGCAGATAATTAATTAGGTCACTGCATATTGGGATACAAGCCTTGTTGACATTTGAGTGTCCACAGTGCCTGATGTTAGTTTTGCCCCCAGACATCCAGTTAACAAGAATCTTTTTCCCAGTTATGATTCCTTTTCTTCCCTTTTTTGATTAAGCTAATTAGAGTTGGACTTATCTTTTGCAAACTGATATACACAATAATCAAAGGCAAAAATGTCAAATGCCCAAAGGCAAGCCAGTCTGCCTGACATGTTCCCATCCAAACCAGACCACACTCCTGGCCCTGGTCTCTCCTTCTCCCCAGAGGATCCTGATGAGGGTGTCAGCACTGATGGTAGCACGCAGGTACTGCATCTTTGTTTTCACCTTACTCTTCACATACCACCTCAGAGTTAGCCCCTTCCCTGATAAACTGAGATGAGCTTAAGTGCAGCACCTAGCCTAGCACCTGCCTGATGAAAGATCATGACCAGGGATGGACAGATAAAGGCTGCTGATCCCACCAGTGTGTTTCCAACTATAGAACAAATCTTTTCACTGTAGGGCTAAGTTTATGTCTAGCTATTACACAATATTTGAGAAGTACAATGAGCAACTTGCCCACTGCCTCCAAGGTCACCAGTGAAAGGGAAAGCTTTCAGTAGAGGTTTACCTTCCCTGCCCCCGCCCCCAAAGAGGAACCATTTAACCAGCTGGGGCAACCAAATTAAAGTGTCACAAATAAAGAGGTCTTCACAAATCCATGTTACTACAAATAAAATTTGTGTTCACTTTTAAGCAACTCCAATAGCAGAGCCTTCTCCAGTACCATGATAGGAAGTTACTAGTTCACTATTGCTTTGTAGGACAGAGAAAGTTGACTAACTGGAACCACACTGCCACATTTTACCCCAGGTTATCTTAGAGGTCCTATTCACTTTGCCAAGTCCGATTCTATTTCACAGACTCTCACACATTAAAAGAATAGAGAAAGAAAAACACAGATAACGTGGTACTGTGATCTTTATTCCATTAAATGACCTTACAACTAGGAGTGAAACAGAAACATGCTTTTAATACAATAATAGCATAATCTCATCCCATTGCACTTTTTAAAAACTGTATCAAATTTTAAAGCCATTGAAAGGCAAGAGTCTAGCAGAAAGTACTTCTAACAAATCTTTTTAAGAACAACAAAAGAAATTTGAGGAAAATTTGTATATGTACAAGATTAATGTTAACTCCTTTTAAGGCTTATGTCCATGACAGCATTTATTCATCTAAATTAGCAAACTGGGAATCAATGCAATCTTCCCTTGATCATAAAAATACATTTAAAGTTTTTTCTGGCACATAAAATTCCTTCCCAAGGAAAATTTCTTCCAAAACCTCTCTGCCCGTAGATTTAGAGAAGTCCCTGATACTGGATACTCAAGTCGCTATCAAAATTATAATCCTGTTCTTCCTTATTTTTATTTGTGGTTTAAAGTTTTCTGTATGCTAAAGACTTAGGGGTTCAAGTCATAACGCTGAATTTGGCTTCTAAAAGAAAAAGTCAGGCACAGTGGCTGGTGCATGTAACCCCAGCACCAGGGAAGGCTGAAGTGGGAGAATCGTTTAAGGCCAGGAGTTCTAAGACCAGCCTGAACAAACGTAGTGAGACACCTGTCTCTACAAAAAAAAAAATTTTTTTTAATTTAATGAGCTGGGTGTGATAGTGCATGCCTATAGTCCCAGCTACTTAGGAGGCTGAGGTGGGGGGATGGGTTGGGCCCAGGAGTTTGAGGTTACAGTGAGCTACATGCCAATGCCACTGCACTCCAGCCTGGGTAACAGAGGAAGACTCTGTCTCTTAAAAAAAAAAAAAAGAAATAAAAACAGCTATCCAAATTGCTTTTTAAAATCTTAATTATGTCTGTTAATACATAGGATGCCTGTACATTCATTTTTCAAAGAAGGCACTATAACAATAAAATAAAATAGCTTTAAGGAGTTTAGACAATCTTCTGGATTAAAGGCAACCTTACTGCTCTGAAAACTGTAAACTTCCGGTGATTATATCTGGAAGGAGACCACCTATTCTGAACCTCAGGTAAAAGGTATCCACTTGCCTCCAGACTATAGCAAACTATACTTTCTTATTGGTACTTCTCATCTCATGGAGCAGTCTAACCACCTAAGATACTGTTTATGAAGTGATGATTCCAGGGCCACAGCCCAGACCAACTGAGGCAATCACTGGGCATAAAGCTGGAAATCTGAAATTCTTTAAACAAGCATCCCAGGTAATGAATCTGAATTTTTTTGAACAGGGCTCCTAGGTAAGTCTTATGCACTCCAAGGTAGATGAGAGCCACCACTCCAAACAGAGCTATAGTATGACTTATCATAACAAAGGAAAACTATTCAAGTACAAATGGTCTTTTCATCAGGCTTCTTAATGTCATTTTAGAAAATTAATCACACATAGTTTGTACTTTCATAACTGAAGTTTGTCTTCATCATGCCCATATACCTTGACTAACATTTTGTTAGATCCAAACCTTAGCCACAGCTCTATAAAGACTTCCACATAAGTTACATTGTTCAGAAAGAAAAAAACCTAGGAAAAAATTTTAAAAAACTATTTGTTTTACTACTTTTGCCTACTTAATTTTGCTATAACTCATACATACATACTCATCCAAACTCACCCCATCCAAGGCACCATTTTTATAAGCTAAGTAGAACACATGATCCAC
The DNA here is from genome assembly GCF_040939455.1 of Microcebus murinus. NCBI lineage: Eukaryota > Metazoa > Chordata > Mammalia > Primates > Cheirogaleidae > Microcebus > Microcebus murinus. The sequence goes on from NC_134107.1 coordinate 11,067,690, forward strand.
CAAAGAAACAGGTGGTGGTATTTCTGTTCGTGTAGGTTTGCCCATAGCATTTTACTTCATGTTAGAGAAAAGAGTAAATAAAGCAGAAATAATATTCACAGGCAATTTTACCAAGTATAAAGTAGGTGTGAAAACGTAAACCTCCATGGAACAGATTACTCAATATACTGAAAAAATAAGATATGACTCTAAAGCTGATGATGCATGACAGTTTGTCCTCATTTTATCTACAAACTAATCGTATAGAAAGATTTCGCAGTGAAAGAATTAAAACTTTTGATTCTATTATTTTTACTATAAGAAGCTAATTCGAAGTTATTTAAATTTATTAATAGCAACATTTGACTTCTGAAATGAATTATTTTGAAAATCTCTTTTCTATACATTAATGGAATTATGCTCCATATGTTGTTAGGAATGTGCAGATTTAAAATGCCAGGAGCAGGCCGGGCGCTGTGGCTCACGCCTGTAATCCCAGCTCTTGGGAGGCCGAGGCGGGCGGATTGCTCGAGGTCAGGAGTTCAAAACCAGCCTGAGCAAGAGCGAGACCCCGTCTCTACTATAAATAGAAAGAAATTAATTGGCCAACTGCTATATATATAAAAAAATTAGCTGGGCATGGTGGCGCATGCCTGTAGTCCCAGCTACCCGGGAGGCTGAGGCAGAAGGATCACTCGAGCCCAGGAGTTTGAGGTTGCTGTGAGCTAGGCTGACGCCACGGCACTCACTCTAGCCTGGGCAACAAAGCAAGACTCTGTCTCAAAAAAAAAAAAAAAAAAAAAAAATGCCAGGAGCAGCAGAGCAACAGACACTGCATAATTAACTACCACCTGAGCTCCTGACCCGCTCATCAGAAGCTGAGAGAAGACAACAGGTTAAGTCATTCTTTTCAATCTGGTTATAAGTCTCCCCAGGACTATTTATAGCCAGCAATGAGAATGCATCTTTTATTGAAAAAGCTGATATAAAATCATCAACTTATACAGTTAAAAAAAGAGATCAAAGAAAACTCACAAGAACCCTCACCAAGAAAACTTTAAAATCCTTTTCCAGAGACAGAACAAGTTAACTAATAAAGACCAAAAAAAGGGTTTCCTCTGGGTAATTAAACCAACATTATTCCCTTATAAGAATAAAACAGAAATGGTGAATTTAAATAGTAACCTAAGATTTCATTAAATCATACGTTATCACTTTTTTTAAAAAAAGACCTAATACTTTAGTATTAAAATGAGTTTTAGACACATCATCCCTTCTCACCATTAAAAGTTTTCAAAAGTTCTCACTTTTGAAAATTACTCTGAAACTTATAAATTTACTTATAGAATATATTAAAAACTAAGTATCTCAAAATCTATAGGACCTGCTACTTAAAATCAAAGTATGAATCTTCAGAGAGAGATGAGAGACTACCTGAAAATGTACCAAAATTTCAGAAGCTTTCAATTTAACAGTCAAAGCTTGACATCACTGGTAAGTACAAGTAAACAGTTTTTAGAACAAGGCGGAATTTTTCTAAAATATAACAGCAAGTGAGTAAAACAGCAACAACTTCAAGGCAAGATGGTATATAAATATGAAAAATATATAAAATGCTAGGAATTTAGGACTTATAAAAATACTTGAGCGGTAAAGTATTAGTCAAAAAAATTCTTTGATAAAGAAATTACATGCTAGAAGAGACTTTCTTTTTTCTACTCCATTCATACTTCATATATATAATATTTATATTTTGCCTAAGCTCTCCTACCTCCCTCCCACAACAAAAATTAAATTATCTCAAAAATTAAGGCTCACACACCTGAATGTTTATATAAATACTTGCAGGCAAGTTTTAAGATGTTTTAAAATCCACAACAATTCACCATTATAAATCAAAGGGAAAAGCAACTAACAGATTAAACTTTTAATCACCTAATCAAGGTAAATAAAAAAAGAATTCTTAGATACGTCTATATATTGTTTATATTTGAATAGGACTTTGGTTCTTACTATGCCAAAGCTATTTTAAAGCTACCAGACTAATCAAAAGTAAAGTTAAATAAAAGAAGATTCACTAAATAAAACTGATAATTTTAGTTTCATTATTAGACATTGGACAGTACATAGGAGTATGCAAATTAAAATTTGGATAAAGACCTTAAATCAGGTTATTTATTAATTATTGCTAAGCCACATGAAATAAGACATTAATTAAAGGTAGTAATATTTGGTAATATCTTTCCTCTAATTCTTAATAAAGTTCTGTTCTTATGCAGAACTCTCAAAAACAAAACCTCTCAAATGACAACTGTGTATAAGACTTGAGTATAACATACATACATATATAAATCTACAGTGAACCTGACCAAGGCACAAGTTCAAGAGACTTATCAGAGGTCACATGATTAATTTAAACTCAGCTTTTTTTCTTATAGCATCTAGCTCAGTCCTTTTATTATTCAAGGAATATATGCCTCTTTCTCTAGAAAGAAGCTGTGAGAAAAAAATAAAGCATGTTACAACAAAACTGTCAGCCTATTGGGTAAAAAAAAAACCTTACGTTTCAGAATATGGTATACTTAAATATAATTTTCCCACATTATGTGGCAAACAGGATTCTATAACATTATAAATAAGATTTGTAAAGTGTGATGGCATCATTTTCATTTATTCTTTAGTTTTAAAGTTTTTCTAAGTTTTGTAAACTTTAAAAAAAAGGAATCCTTCTCAAAAGTGTAAAGAACTGAGAAGTTTCACCCCAAAATGGCATCTTTCATGAAGTTGCCCTCCATTCCCTCCCCACTGTGTCTGCAAAACCATGGATTCAATCTTAAAAGGCACTAAGTGGCACATAGAGAACTTAAAAGCTGCATTTCTATTTTTTTCCTTTAACTTTCTCCCCCATAAAGTGCACAAAGCAGAGAGTAATAAGAAAATAAACATAGGCTTGGATTTGTAACAGCAAGGAAAAGAAATACTTCCAACAGAAATGGAAGTGTATTTAAGAATCTGAAACCACAGGAGAGGTCAGTTCGTTTATTATGGTGCCACGTTTCAGCTCTTCCTGGAATCTGCCACTCCTCTGGACATGGACTTGTGGCCGTGGTGAAAACCCAGAAATAGGTAGGGGCTGGTCGGGTTCTTGTTGGATCCTCATATTAAGATCTATTGAGCTTTTTTATCCACAGGTTGTCTCTCAGCAGCTGAATCCCTCACAGCAGCCTGGGTGGAATTGCCAATATGAGAAGACGCCTGCAAAAGTCCATTTATTCAACATGTAAGTTAATAAAATACAACACAACAACAAGAAAGTAAGTCCTTGGAGATAAACTTTCAAAAAAATGTCTCCATTGTCAGTATGTCACACAAAGTAGGGGAATAAAAATGCCAGGGTGAGCAGGGGCTATGGCAGCAGCTAAGCCCCAAGACAGCCAGTGAAGCATCTGCTCTGTAGCCAGGGTATCTCCCCTGGCTTCACAAGCTGCTTGACCTAACTGATCTGTTCATATTACTCAGAAAAAGAAATAAGTCATCTCTAAGATCTATAAAACTGCAGATCATGTCAATGTCAAAAAGCCACTAGCTTATCGGAAGATTTTAAACAAAAGAGGTGCCATCTATTTTCTAACCCAATAGGACTCAAAACAGAACATTGTATTAAGTTCATATTTTTTGCAAAGCTCTTAATTTTCAGTGAAGCAAATTAATCCAAGGGGCTGGGGAGAGGGAGAATCACACAGAAATTCTATCTGAAGAGCATTTAATTAGAAGTTGCCTAGGAAAAACAAAATGTGTCTAAATTGGAACTTTTTTTTGCATTAAAGGGCTGTTTTTAGGCATAAAAACAAAATATTAATACTAAGAATAAACATTAATACCCTAAAAAAGGATAGTAAATCATATAAACCCTATCAATAAAAAATGGCCAAGGGAAGTTTCTCATATGTTCTTCCACTATGAAATTCTTCTAAACTGAGATATCTTCCAACAAAAGCACAAATATCTGCCCATTATTGAATCTCAGCCTCCTCAGTGACACCACTTACCTGCTCCAATACATATGCTGCACCAGAATCAATAGCACCACCCAGCTCTCGATATTGACCAGAATATCTGATGTAGCCCCAGGTGAGGAGCGCTATTAACAGCAGTCCAACCATACAGTTGAACAGCTGAGCCACGACCTCCAGACCAACAAAGCCAGTGAGGCCTGAGGCTATATACAAAGCCACAATGCCCGCAAACAGCACAGCGGGGGTTCGGAAGGTGCTGAAGACGTTCTTGCTACCATTGTGCTTGCAGAAGTTCTCATACAGTTCCTTGATTTCCTCCTCCAGCTCCTGCTGGTAACGAAAACTGAAATCTTTCCCTCCCATCTTCTTGGTCTTCTTAAAATGGTCCAGAGCAAGTTGTTTGAATTCACAGTGCTTCTCCTCTAGAATGTCTGGAGACAAATAAGGTTTCTCTCCCCCGCAAACCTAAAAAGAACAAAGACACGATATGTTTACGATCCTTTCAAAAGCAAGTGCCAAATGAAAAGACAACAAAAAGGTTAGAATGTTTTAAGATATTAGAGCTTTTTTTTTTGAGACAGAGTCTCACTCTACAGTAACAGTGAGACCCTATCTCTACAAAAAATAAAACAATTAGCCGGGCCTGGTGATGTGTGCCTCTGGACCCAGCTACTCGGGAGCCTGAGGCAGGAGGATTACTTGAATTCAGGTGTTTGAGGTTACAGTGAGCTATGATTGCTCTACTGCACTCCAGCCTGGGCAACAGAGAGGCCCTCTTTAGAAAAAAAAAAAAACCCAGAAAGCTTTAGTTAGAAATGGTGGCAATTAGAAGGCCCTATTCAGGTGTGCTGGCTCACATCTGTCTGTACTCCCAGCATTCTGAGAGGACAAGGCAGGAGAATCGCTCGAGGCCAGGAGTTTGAGACCAGCCTGGGCAACAGAGTGAGACTCTGTCTTTACAAAAAAAAAGAAAAAGAAAAAGAAATGATAATAATTAGAAGGCCCCAATTATCAGGACGATCTGAATACAGGTTTGTTGCCTTATCATCTTAAGATACATTAAGATCAAGTTTGGGCTTTTTTTTTTTTGAGACAGAGTCTCACTTTGTTGTCCAGGCTAGAGTGAGTGCCGTGGCATTAGCCTAGCTCACAGCAACCTCAAACTCCTGGGCTTGAGTGATCCTTCTGCCTCAGCCTCCCGAGTAGCTGGGACTACAGGCATGCGCCACCATGCCCGGCTAATTTTATATATATATATCAGTATATATATCAGTTGGCCAATTAATTTCTTTCTGTTTATAGTAGAGACGGGGTCTCGCTCTTGCTCAGGCTGGTTTTGAACTCCTGACCTTGAGCAATCCGCCCGCCTCGGCCTCCCAAGAGCTAGGATTACAGGCGTGAGCCACAGCGCCCGGCCCAAGTTTGGGCTTTTGAAAACAGCAACAATGGGCAAGTTATAGATATTTCAGAATAAAGCATACCCCCCACATACCTCCTCCATGTTGTTATAATAAATGTCCTTGGCAGAAGCTGCAGCTGCTAAATTGTTGGCTTCAGCAGTGGCCTTTTAAGAAAGGAAAGTGTGAACTATTAATCCTTCCTCTTAACATTCTTTCCACAAATAACCAAATAAAAATCTTCTCTCACCATATTCCCCATTCTTCCTTTTTTATTAACTTTCTGCTAATTTTTAGGTTTTCATACAGTTCAACTGATGAAATAAAATACTTTCTCTGCCAAATTTCTACCACAAAATCTGTTTTATACTTAAGAATCTTTAGCATAAATTAAACCTCAAAAAAATCAAGGAAAATTTCATTTCCTTTGTTTCAATTTTAAATGTAATAAATAGATATGAGTCAAAAAAGGAAAAAAAATCTTTACAATGTCAATTACAGATTCTAGCTCCCTTTGTGAAAATGTTTTGCTACTAAAGAAATCAGCATTTGGCAACAAATGCCCTTATTCAGCACATGAAAGTCAGAAATGATAAGTTTTAACCAAATGACAATTTCTAGTTGAAAATAAAAAACCCAATTAGTGAACAGCAAATAGTTCAGGATGTGTTCTACTAAAGTAAACAACAGATGACAAGAAATTACTTCCCTAACATATAGTGGATATGTTTTACCTGGGTATAATAAAACAGTGTTTTCCAAACTGTTTGGTGTGTGTGGTGGGATGTTTGGTGGGATGATCAGACCCAGTGAAGAGAGGCCATTCTGTTTTAATGGTACCACCATGAATACAAACAAGAAAACCAGAAGGCAGCCACACTGCTGCAAGACATGCCAAAAATTACCAGACCTTCATAATGAAAAAGGAAAGCAATCGCATTCTCTTCTTAAAGGACTCTACCTATTGTATACGAGCCAACTCAAGTGACTGAAGGACTGCATTTAGGATGTCAAAGAATCGCTTACCTGAAGCATGGACTTGGGGTGAGGCAGATCTTCTCCTTGGTAAATTTTAATATATGCCTTAAATATAAACATAAAAACTGATTATGAAAAATGTCATTCTGTCATATATACAAGGGCTGTCCAGAAAGTAGCCAGCCATTGTTAATATAACAAGAATGGTTACATGGCTGGATACTTTCCAGACAGCCCTTATATTATCCATACTTTAATTTTTAGAAACAATGACCATACAACTGCATTTTCCTAAAGACCTAGATCAAAAACCAGGAATTAGCAAAAACACAACACACCTGTGAGTGCATGTTAGCATTTTTAGTTAACAAAAAATCTTCTCAAGCAGCACAAGCCTAGGAAGGCTAGGATACCATCTGACACCCCATGCACACTGGCCTCACCACTACCTGGGCAGAGTGATCATCCGCCTTGAGGTAGTCGTGTCACATCTAGGTGTGGTCTCCTACACACAGCAACTTCCTAACCACCTCCTGTCCACACCATCTTCCTTGAGGAACGATCTTCCTTTAGCCACAGTAATTACTCCTCTAAGAGAGTGCAAAGAACATCCATTTGGTTCTTAGACTGATACTGCCACCCAGTGGCCCACTCCTGAAAGGACACTTGAGGTCTCTGAAAATGCCTCTACCATCTCTCCCAGGAAACTTTCCCCTAAGTTTCAAAATATTGACATTTAAGTTGGTTTACAACATAGATCAGTTTTATCAAAAATAAAATATTTTAATAAAAAACATATTTACCTTAAAATACTCCAATAGTCCCCGACAGGTGACTTTTGAGCCATTGATCTCCTTTTCCATTAACTTAGAGGGGTTTAATATGTATGGTATCAAATCCTGTAACTGCTCTTTGAATTCACCAGCAATATCTGTTCACGGGATGATGAAAAAGGAAACAATAAGCCACACAGCCTTATTCAACCAAGGTGAGCATAAAACACAATGATCACAGTCTATCTCATTATTTCAACATTTGCTAGTTGGATGTGGACGGCAGAGGCTCCAGACCATGTTTTGACACTTTCTGGCTATGACCAGGTTGCCCTAATGTAGTACCTTCATCTGCAATACAAAGTCCTCTCTAGTTCAGAATGGAATATTGTGTGCAGAATATTCTACCCTCGTTTTCATTCTGGAATATTCAGTCTACTCCCTAGCCTTTCAAAAAATTTAGCTTTTTAAAGAATTCCGTTAACAAGGTCTTCAACAAATTAATTATAAACTGCTCAAGTTGTCTCAGGCCTTTGTCATACCCTCACGCTACCCATTAAAATCAGTTAGAAATCACTATTTGATTTTTGTTAATTTTTTAATGTTAAAAGAAGTAGAAGAACCTATACCCTGTTATATTTTGTATTATCTCCTCAGAGGCCCTCTGGGCCACATTAAGACCAAAAAGCCACTAACTCAGGAAAAGTGAGTTTCTCTGCAGCTTCTACAAGGCTCTCACAGAGGGTTCAGGACAGCCATTAAGTAGAGCTCTTTTCTCAAAGTAAGAATTAACTGGCCAACTATGAAGACAAAGCAAAATTAAAATACAAAGAATCTGATTTATGTAATTTAACATCTTCCTGGGTTCCCAAGTATCAGCTGAAAAGAAAGTGGCTAGAAACCATACCCAGGAAAGAACTCTTTAACACTCCATAAAACTAATTATAATATGAAAAATGAAACTGTAAAACTCCAAGGGAAAAAGTGGGACAAATTCTTTATAACCATATAGTGAAAAAGTATAAAATAGTGTACATAACATGCTGTTCTGTATAAATTCATATTTGCTTGCATATACGGAATAAACTCTGGAAGCCTACAGAAATGGAAAAAAGACTTTTCACTGAATACCTTTTAATCTTTTTTGGGATTTTAAAATCTGAATGTATTTTCTATTTTAAAAAATCCTTTTTTTATGAATTCAACTTTCATTCCACTGAAAGACTGAGTATTTCAAATTCACAAAAAGATCAATTCAGATACTAGAGAATGCTATTTTACTGAGTTTTACAGATCCTAGGGTATTCATGTTTCTATAGGAAAGCTATCCCAAAATAATGGTTTTTAAATCAGAATAGACAAAAAACCATCTCATAACAGAAATAGCCTCAATTTCTCATGGTGCCAAAGAAGACTGCGCCCTACAAACCCTTCTGTTATTTTCTAACTAGACAACATAGTAGTTACTGTATTAGGTATCTCCGCTACATATAGTAAATAGGAAGAAGAGTTTTCTTTACACTGATGGCACAGTCATCCTTTGTCTGATGAAAAGACACTCAAAAGGCAACTAATCTAGCTAATTACTGCAAGAAGCATTAGCTTAGCATCAATTATGCCAAAACTAGGATCGTGTTCAGCAGATACTTACCTCTCAATAAAGTAGTCAATCTTGGAAAATAAAATAAAACCACTAAAACAATTCCTAAAGTATTTGGAGGAACATTTGCAGAAATAGCTTCAGAATGTAGTTCTTATTAAATTTAAATGTAACACAGAATGACATTAAGTTCCTTTTATGAGTTAGCTATAAATATTCTCAAGCCCTAAACATTCTAATGTTGTCTTTTCCAAGTTATATGGAGCAGGACAGCAGAATCTCAGCCAAGCAACTGTACAAATACAATTGAGAAAATATAACATCTAAGTGTTTGTTTTTGTTTGTTTAAACTCAGAAACACATCAGCTCTGACAGGTCTGCTGCAATAAATTTTGTGTGGTTCTCAAGCTACCACTTGCCAAATGCTCACATGTCACCTACTATTTTGCAATTTAGCATACAATTTAATCTTCACTAAAAACATTTCAGTATCTTGGTTATCCCTAAAATTACAAAATAGGCCAGGCACGGTGGCTCACACCTTAATCCTAGCACTCTGGGAGGCCAAGGCAGGCAGATCGTTTGAGCTCAGGAGTTCGAGACCAACCTGAGCAAGAGTAAGACCCCATCTCTACTAAAAATAGAAAAAAATTAGACAGGCATGGTGGCACATGCCTATAGTCCCAGCTACTCGGGAGGCTGAGGCAGAAGGATCCTTTGAGCCCAGGACTTTGAGGTTGCTGTGAGCTAGGCTGACGCCACAGCACTCTGGCCGGGGCAACAAAGTGAGACTCTGTCTCAAAAAAATAAAAATAAAAAAATAGGCCGGGCGCAGTGGCTCAAGCCTGTAATCCTAGCACTCTGGGAGGCGAAGGCGGGTGGATTGCTCGAGGTCAGGAGTTCGAAACCAGCCTGAGCAAGAGCAAGACCCCGTCTCTACTATAAATAGAAAGAAATTAATTGCCCAACTTATATATATATAAAATATTAGCCGGACATGGTGGCGCATGCCTGTAGTCCCAGCTACTCGGGAGGCTGAGGCAGCAGGATTGCTTGAGCCCAGGAGTTTGAGGTTGCTGTGAGCTAGGCTGACGCCATGGCACTCACTCTAGCCTGGGCAACAAGCGAGACTATGTCTCAAAAAATAATAATAATAATAAAATAAAATAACAAAATATCCATCTCCAAATCTAAAAACTACATGAACTTTTTGCAGAGCTGGTTAAGAATTCTTCATGAATAATCTTCATAATATTAATAATTGCAGTTCCTTAAACACCAGGCAGACTATATTTAACATATTTTTAAAGCGAGGCAAAAAAGAACATTTTTATTTTTCAAACATTTTCATTTTAAAAACTACTTATAAATTTATACACACACACACATATATATATATTTTCCACCCTCTGTCAGCCAGGCTAGAGTACAGTGGCTTTATCACAGCTCACTGCAACCTCAAACACCTGGGATCAAGTGATCCTCCTGCCTCAGCCTCCCGAGAAGGTGAGACTACAGGTGCATGCCACCACACCCAGCTAATTTTTTTACACTTTTTTAAAGACACGGTCTTGCTCTTGCTCAGGCTGCTCTCAAACTCCTGGCCTCAAGGGATCTTCCCAGCTTTGCCTCCCAAAGTACTAGGATTACAAGCATGAGCCACTGTGCCCAGCCTATATTTTTTAAATACATAGGATCATGCCACATATGCTACTCTGTAATTTTTCTACATTTAATAATATATCGAGGCCAGGCGCAGTGGCTCACGCCTGGAATCCTAGCACTCTGGGAGGCTGAGGCAGGTGGATTGCTCGAGGTCAGGAGTTCGAAACCAGCCTGAGCAAGAGCGAGACCCTGTCTTTAATATAACTAGAAAGAAATTAATTGGCCAACTAATAAATATAGAAAAAATTAGCCAGGCATGATGGCACATGCCTGTAGTCCCAGCTACTCAGGAGGCTGAGGCAGAAGGACCGCTTGAACCCAGGAGTTTGAGGTTACTGTGAGCTAGGCTGATGCCATGGCACTCACTCTAGCCTAGGCAACAAAATGAGACTCTGTCTCAAAAAAACATAATAATAATGTATCACAGACATCTTTCTATGTAAATACATATAGATTCATCTATCTGCCTTATCCTTTTTAACGACTGCATTTTATTTCTTTGTGCAGATGTACCATAATTTAACCAATGACTCATAAACATACATTTGGGATGTTTCCAATTCCTCTCTATTATAGTAACACTATAGTAGCAAAATATGCCCACACATATATTTTTATCCACTTATTTGTACAGTTTCTTAGGATAAACTCCTAAAAGTGGAATACTGGATCAAAGAATATAAACATTTTGAATTCTGGTACTGTCACATTACTATCCATAAAAGTTATAATTTATATGAATGTTTTTGTGCTTTTTTGATTATTGTGATGCTGCATATATTTTCTTTTTTCTTTTTCTTTTTTTTTTTTTTTTTGAGACAGAGTCTCACTCTGTTACCTAGGCTAGAGTGAGTGCCGTGGCGTCAGCCTAGCTCACAGCAACCTCAAACTCCTGGGCTCAAGCAATCCTTCTGCCTCAGCCTCCCGAGTAGCTGGGACTATAGGCATGTGCCACCATGCTTGGATAATATTTTCTATATATTTTTAGTTGGCCAATAAATTTCTTTCTATTTTTAGTAGAGACAGAGTCTCGCTCTTGCTCAGGCTGGTTTTGAACTGCTGACCTTCAGTGATCCTCTCACCTCGGCCTCCCAGAGTGCTAGAATTATAGGCGTGAGCCACCACGCCCAGCCTATATTTTCTTTAATATATACTGACCATTTGTATTTCTTCTTTTTGGACTTGCTTTTTCATGTAAGAAAGGAAGACTGAAACCCTAAAAATGTACTTTATAGTTCTATCCTGAATGAGGAAACGAAATAGTACATAATTATGAGATTAAAGATTGTTTCTGTATTTGCTCAAAGGACTTGCAATCAAAAAAGAAAATCGATTGTTTATACAGAATCTGTTCCATATTTTATAAATATAATAAATATGAAACTTAACACACTTAATATTTAGTGATTAAACTATTTTTAATCTGTATATACATATAGTGGGGTTGAAACCATGTCACCCCCTCCCCAAAAATTCATGTCCACCTGGAACCTCAGAATGTGATTTTATTTGGAAATAGTCTTTGCAAATGTAATTACTAATAGCTGAGGTCATACTGGATTGAGGTGGGCTCTAAATTCAAAGACTGGTGTGCTTACAGGAAGAAGAGAAAACACACAGAAAAGGCAGCCATGTGATGACGAAGACAGAGATTAGAGGCAACTACAGGGACAAGTCAAAGAAAGCCAGGGTTACCAGCAACTACTAACAGCTACGAGAGCGCCTGGGGCAGATGCGCCCTTGGAGCCTTCAGACAGAACCAACCATGATGTTTGGACTTCTCATACCTGAACTCTGAGGAAATAAATCTCTCGTCTTAAGCCACTCAAGTTTGTGGTAATTTGTTAAAGGCAGCCACAGGAAATTAATATAATATGCATTTGCAAAAGTGACACAAAACTTCAAAAGTCAGGATTATAGAACTTACAAAAAAAACCTCTATTTCTTGACTAACATGGTAAAAACAAAACTAAATTTTCAAATAAAATGCATTGAAATATTAAAATGATTTAAAATATGGAAGAATACCATTTTTGAAAGTTTATACGTGATAATCTGAGACTACCTTGAATCAAAAAGAGCACCCTTTCCTAAACATCTTCCATTTAAGAATTAAATTGGACATTTTCCCTATTGGTGATAAATCTGAGTTGAAGTTTGATAAAAGTATGACTAATAATGAAGCATTATAACCCTAAAAGTTCTCTCCCTGCTCAACTCTGAAAACTCCCTAGCAACTGCCTTTTTTTTTTTTTTAAACATATAGGGTCTGTCACTCTGTCACTCAGCCTGGAGTGCAGTAGTGCCATCATAGCTTACTGTGCCTCAAACTCCTGTACTCAAGCAAGTACTCCTGTACTCCTCCTTCAGCCTTTGGACTATAGGTGTATGCCACCTCACTCAGCTAATTTCTTTTTTATTTTATTCTTTTTTAGAGACAGAATCTTGCTGTGTTGCCCAAGCTGGTCTCAAACCACCTTGGCCTCCTGAAGTACTGGGATTATAGGTATGAACCACCACGCCCAGCCCAAACTGCTTTTTAGGTAAAATGTTCCAGTTCCAGTGCTTGCCTAAGCAGATTTCTCTTCCAAAGCCAAGCCCACTGCTTGGATTTTAAAATTCCCATATAACAGGCTCAGGAAGCCTCCTTTTCAGGAAAGCTGCCAAACACTTAAAAATATCAGACAAGTGACAAACAGAGATAAAGGTGAAGTCTCTCACATTCAAGTTTCTTTTGTAATATTAAAACTACCTGGAATGTAAACCTTGAATTGAACAAGTATATTCATTTTCTTGGATCAACTAAATCGAAAATGATGCATTTATACTTAACACGAGGCTATGAAAACCTTCAACTTTGGCCAGGCACAGTGGCTCACACCTGTATTCCAAGCACTCTGGGAGGCCAAGGGGGGAGGATCGCTTGAGCTCAGGGGTTGGAGACCATCCTGAGCAAGAGCAAGACCCTGTCTCTACTAAAATAGAAAAAATTAGCCAGGTGTGGTGGGGTGTGCCTACAGTCTCAGCTACTAAGAGGCTGAGGTAGGAGGATCACTACTTGAGCCCAGGAGTTGGAAGTTGCTGTGAGCTAGACTAACATCACAGCACTCTAGCCTGGGCAACAGAGTGAGATTCTGCCTCAAAAAAAAAAAAAAAAAGAAAAAGAAAACCTTTACTTCAAAAGGTATGTTCCCCTGGCAACTAAGCAGTACATATCCTCTAAATGGCTTCCCCCACATAAGAGAAGAACTACTACTTTAGCGCAGTATGGCTCTGGGGCAATAACAATCTAAATGTACATCTATGCCCCACCATTTACTCACTTACTAGCTGAGTACTTTGAGCAACTTACTTAACAGTCCTCCTTTCCCTTACCTATTTTTGCCAGTTTCCTCACCTGTAAGATCAACTTGATGGAATTACTGGTAACACAAGTATGAAAGCAGCTAGCATAGTGCTACAAACTCAGCTAGGCCTCTAAAAACGGCAGCTATTATTATTACCACTTTACCAGGAATCTCAGAAGCTCGGATAAGCTTATAAACAGAAGTGCTCAGTTTAACACATATGTAAACTTAAGACCAGCCATTAAATGACTCAAGGCTTCGATGAATAAGGAAGAAAAATAAGATAATGGAGCCCAAGAGTCCCTACTCTGATTCCTCTCACCTGCCCTCTAGTCAGCACTTCCTGACATTAGCACATGGCCCAGCATCAGGTTTTGCTATAATTACCAATATGATGAAAATAATAGCTCTGCCATGCATCATGCTACCTCTTCTTGGGAAATTAATTTCACTTGATAAATGTGAGCTGACTTATATTTAGTCTCCTAGATTTAGCATTTGTATCTCTTATAAACCAAAAACCATAACAAGTCTCTTAGACTAGATTATTAATGGATATTACCACCACCATCTCAGATGCAGAAGCCAAGGTAAACTAATTCTGATGGTCACAGTAAGTCAGGAGCAAAATCTGAACTAGATTATAAATACTGAGAAACCATACTATTTCTCTTAAGCATTCAATTCATAATTGATTGATTGTTCTTTAACTACAAAGATCAAATCACATCTTTAAAATAACATCTGTAACACACCTTTCAATTTCCCATCAAAGTCAGGGCTTGTGGCCACCTGGAGTCCTGGATGTGGTAAGAGAAAGCAGGTGACATCAGAGAAACATGAGTGAATGTGATTTCGAACATTCTGAATTTCTTCATGTTGATGTTCCTTCACCTGCCAATAAAAACCAACAATTTAGCAACCAAAAACCATTTGGTTTTCTTCACTGGAAACAACTAGCTTGAGGACAAAGGAAAGAAGCCTCCCTAACTCTGATGGATTATACTGGCCAAATAAGAAAACTCAAAAGCCTAAGAAGCAAAAAATGCGTAATTTTGATTACCCATGGCTCGACTCCTATAGCTAACAACAGGTAATAGAGAATTTCTTTTAAAAAAAGAGTATTGTACAATACTTAGGAAGAACATGGGAAGGTTTGCGGGCATGAAGGATCTATCTCATTAGTAGTAACTGGCAAAGGACTCCTGTGTTCTGGTTTTAGAGAACAGGGTGGGCCTATGTCTAACCCAAAAACAAGTAAGAATTATAAATAAGAACAACAGAACTAAAATTCTGAATCTGACTTCTAAAAGCACACATAGAACCTGGTTTTAAAATGTGAAATGAAAATTATAATCAAACCTTGGGCTTTTGCCCAGAGTTCTTTTCTACAGTCCTTGTGCATTGCTTTTTGGCCTTGTGGCTAAGATCAAGTGTACAGACCGTGTGCATTATATATCCAGGTTCTTTAATCCTACCAAGAATAAATAATATTGGTTTGTGTTAAAATTCATATATATATATTTAACACACTCAATATATTTTCAATAATCTGCTCTGAATACAAAAGCCAAAGAGGCAAATGAGAAAGCTATCACTACTTTTAGATAATTCCTTGGAAAATTATATTCCACTTACCTGTAAACGCTTATCCAAAAATGCCATTCCTCCTTGTAGTCCATAGCTGTATTCATAAGGGAAACTCCAGTCTCGAATCAAAAACATCAGTGTCTAGTTAGGGAAAAAGCAGAACATACTGTAACAATGTTTAAACACATTCTCAAGACAACAGTTGCCATTCTTCTTTACATAATGCCAGCTTCCGCAAAGGGAGCAAGGAAATGTACTAAAGGATTTATCTACTCTGTACTGTCTTGATAAATACTAGAAAGACATGTTTAAGCCAAATGTGAGGCCAACATATCTCATTTGCTATTTTTGTTCCCACAGGTTAGTATGAACAGAAGGAAGAGATTGATGAGAAAAATGTTAAATTCAGGGCTCCTCCCTAAAGGCAAGTATGGAAAATGTAGTAAAGGACAAAGAGAAACCACATGGCACCAGCTAATCATATCAGATGTGCTTTTACTATTAGAGAGGGAAAGAAACCCGCTCACACACTGACAGCACCTCTCAGCTCATTGAGGTTGCTGTGCTTTCTTGTCTTCAAGAACAATTAGCTAAAGCAGAAGTCAGTGGACGTTTTCTGTAAAGGGCCAGAGAGTACATATTTTAAGCAACTACTCAACTCTGCTGTTGCAGCAGGAAAGCAGCCACGGACAATATATAAATAAATGAGCTTGTCTGTGTTCCACTAAAACTTTAGCTATGGACGCTGACATCTGAATTTCAGATAATTTGTTATGAAATATTCCTCTTTTCATGTTTTTTCAGCCATTAAAAATGTGAAATCCATTCTTAGCTCATAGGTCATTATAAAAGCAGGTGGCAGACCAGATTTGGCCTGCGAGCTATAGTTTGCTAATGTATGAACTAAAAAGAAGACATGAATTATATCCATAGTTAATATTCTACCTGGAAGGGTTTTTGGAAAATTTCATCCATCGCCAGACGACCATATTCCGTGAAGAGCTTTAAAAAAAGAAGAGTTATAGTTTGTAAAGCAAAATGTCTTAAAATAGTTCTATGGCTATTCTTTAGTGAAGTATTCATTTAACAGACTGGATACCACTTATATTGAGACCAAAATTCTACAGTTTCAAAAGCCCACAGGAGTCATGAACCTTAAAATAATCTTGGTTATTTCTCTGTTACATCCCACACCTCAATTCATGAACAAATCCAGAGTCCGGCCACTCAATATTTCTGTGTGGCTTAGAACACTGCAACAGCCTCCTTCCTGGTCTCCCTGCCTCTGCCCTTGCTTCCCCTACAGACTGTTCTCCAGATAGCAGCCACAGTGGCTGTGCTATAAATAACGCCTCTGCTTAAAACCCTACAACCTCATTTCATATAAAAGCCAGTCCTTACAGCATGATCCAGCCATACTTGGATCCTCAGACATGCTGTTCCTCAGACATGCAGGGCACGCTGCTGCCTCAGAGCCTTTGCACTGGCTCCTCCCTGTCGCTGTTATGCCCTTCCCCAAATATCCTCATGATCAGCTCCCTCACTTCTTAAGATCTTTACTCAAATGGCCGTTTCTCAATGAAGTCTTCCACGGCAATCTACCTAAAAAGATTACAACTTTCCACATGGTATTTCCTACCCATGTTCCTTTCTTATTTTTCTCTTTAACACTTATCACTATCTAATATACTGTACCTCTACTTGTCTTGATTAATGTGTATCTTCACCACTAGCATTTAAACTCCATGAGGAAAGGAACATTTGTCTGTTTTATGTATTATGTTACCTCCAGCAACAAGAAAAGTACTGGGCCCATAGTATTTGCACCAAATGACTGAATGAATGAATTCTTTAAGGTTAGGATTTATGTATACATTTACCTCTATCGCTTCGTGAAACCTCAGTAAAAGTATAGCAAAACAAAGTTAAACAGAAATTAATTTACTTAGCTAGGCACGGTAGCACATCCCTATAGTCCTAGCTACTCGAGAGGTTAAAGCAGCAGGATCACTTGAGCCCAGGAGTTCAATGCCAGCCTGGGCAATATAGCAAGTCCCCATCTCAATTTTTAAAAATAAAATAAAATAAATAAATTCACAAGACAAACAGGATGGGGAAAAACAATCCAGGGAAAAGAGTTGTTAAAAACCCTGGATAGAAACAGACAAATGAGAACCTTCTAAGAAATCTGGGAGAAGCAGTGGCCAAATATGCAGATTCTCTCAGCAGAATTCCAGAAAGGCTCAGAAATATAAGCATGGAGTTACGTTCCAGGAGGGGGTGTGGTAGGTAGCGGGGCTAACAACTAAAGAAATGTGTACACGTCTTTGGAGAAAGCACCCCCCCCATACTCTTCTATCCCCACAGAAGATGGGAAGTATACCATCTGGAGAGGATAAACCCCCAAAACAAAATCCTCACTTAGGTACCAAACTCAGCTAAGGTTGAGGGTAAGTCCCCTACCTTGGCAGAAACAGATACTTACATCAAAGCTACATAGTGAGCAGTGGGGGACTCCTTAGCCATCACACTCTGCTGGGTCCCACAGCAAGTTTCTACCCACCCAAGCAGGAGTTTAAAGAAATCTCTGGGGAAACTAAAGGCACAAGAATAAAGGTCTGCAAATACAGACATTTAGCAAATGGCAACAAAATAGCTAGATAATTTTGCCCAATCACCACACTTAATATATGGCAGTGGTCCCCAACCCCTGGGTCATAGCATGGTACCTGTCCATGGCCTGCTAGGAATTGGGCCTTCCCATCCCACCACCACCCCCAACCCTGCCCCATAGAAAAATCATCTTCCATGAAACTTAGGAACTGGGCACACAGCAGGAGGTGAGCTGCAGCAAGGGATTGAAGCTTCATCGGTATTTATAGCCACTCTCCACTGCTCACATCACCGCTCCCCACTGCTTGCATTGCTGCCTGAGCTCCATACCCCCTCCCCCAACTCCCCAGAAAAACTGTCTTCCATGAAACCAGTCCCTGGTGCCAAAAACATTGGGGACCACTGATATAAGGCCCAGTACATAAGGCCCAGCCTCTTATCAAAGCTCCCAGTCAGATACTTAGTGCCTCGCTCTTCAATACAGTCAAGGACCACTAGACATTCTGTTAGGTCGTTAGCAAGAAATTCTGGGTCTCCTAGGGATGAAAGTGAGCACTTTGCCTTGGTGCAATTGCCTCACCTGGAAAAAGGCCAAGGGTGGGCCCCAGGCCCACATCTTGGTCCTGCGCCACTTTGATCCTGCCCTGAGCTACTGCCATACCTTGCCATATCCTATCCATTCATAGGTTACCCGACAAATCAGCCAATTATAACTTAGTGTGCCAGCTCCAAAAGAATGCAGAGGACTCTCTAGCTCATGGGCCAAGCTGCATAGGTACCATAGAGTCCAGAAATTGAACTAGAACAACCCACATGCATAGTTAAGACTCAGGTCATGCAACTTCCAATTGTCTAATCAAAGTGGTTCCATGGTAACATCTGAGCCACAGGGAGGTCCCAATCTGTGCAATATAAAACAAGACTGAGACCATAACCAACCCCCTTTTTGCACTCTTCCTTTTGCTCTCCCTTGGCTGCGACAATGAGTCTGGTTGTCATCTCTGGTGTATGTATCATGCTCTGTAATCCTGTACCTTCCTCTTGCCCTATAATCCTATCTTTCTCTCCTCAATTAACCTCATTTTTGTGCTTGCCTTACTTTGGTGTGTCTGGTCATTCTTCGGCCATGAGCACACTGAGAAGCAACATTTCAGACTAAAACCTGACAGCCTAAGAAAAGGCTCTAGCTGGAAACAAAAACTCATGTCCTTCAATTCTAGAACATCAAATTCTATTATTTATATTTTAATACAAATATTATAATTTTCTCTCTTCTTTTACCAAAATACCTGTTACTAACATTTTAAGCCTCTCCTGAACTGATCTTTTTTCCTTTTCTTGTGTGCCCTACACCTACTTCTTATCTTCTCCTTTGAAACCCTTTCTCCCCCATCCTCTCTGTCCCCTCTCTTCTTTTTTATCCTCTCTTGCCTTCACTCACTCCCTGTCTCCCTTCCAGTTTCTACTTTGTATCTTTATTCAACCTGCTGGGGGAATTTACTCCAATTTAAATTCTAACTCCTCTCCTACTGAATTTTCCATTTTTGCTGTTATAGTTTTAATTTCTAGGAGCTCCCCCCCCTTTTTCTTTTTTTTTTAATGCCAGTCAAATTTAGTAGTGGGGGCTGTATACAAACTTTAGTGGCACTAAATTATTAAGTTCTGATAACCCACTACCACTGGACCAGCCCTATTTTGTTTTCTGAATGCTGCTTTTTAACAGCATCTGTTACTATTTCTTAGTTGAAACAGCAACATCTTATCTTTCTGAAGATAAAAGCTTACAAAGAATGAAGAAAAAGCCCACACTAAGGCATATTACAATGAAAACTCATGCCAAGAATAAGATCTTAGAAGCTCAGCTAAAAACAAAAAGGTCACATACAAAGGATCAGGAATCAGATAGTGTGGGACTTCAGCAGCAACACTGGAAGCTGAAAGGCAATGAAGCAATGTCTTCACAATTCTAAAAGAAAACTATTTCCATTCTATAATTCTAAGATAAAATAAAAATATACTCAGACTTTCAAGACCTCCCTCAAAAAAATTACCTCCGATGCATGCTTTCTCAGGAGGAAGCTACTGGAGAATGAGTAGAATTAAGGAGTAAATAAACAAATGATTAAATGATCCAACTGAGATGGAAATTGAAAAGATATTACCAGGATGGTGGCAAAGACAGGCCACTGGGTGACCAGGTCCAGAGTGGGCAGTCCAGACAGGAGAACACGGCACCCAGGAACAAGGCCTCCGCAAGGAAAAATAATACTCCAAGTATTAAGACCATACTACAAAGTTTTAGGAGTCTATGAGTTTGTGGATGCATTAGTGATCAGCACATAGAAAACTAAACAGGCCAAGTGCACTGGCTCATGCCTGTGATCCTAACACTTTGGAAGGCCAGGGTAGGAGGACTGCTTGGGGCCAGGAGTTCAAGACCAGCCTGTGCAACAGTGAGACCCTGTCTCTGCTAAAATAAAAAAAAATTAGCCAAGCAACTAAAAATGGAAACAAAAAATTAGCTGGATGTGGTGGTGAGCACCTTGTAGTCCCAGCTACTCAGGAGGTTGAGGCAGGAGGATCACTTGACCCCAGGAGTTTAAGACCAGCCTGGGCAATATAGCAAGATCCCATCTCTTAAAAAAAAAACAAACAAACAGGGAAATAAGTAAATAAATCCTAATTTTATAAGTTATTAATTTTAAAAATCAAAAGGGTATAGTATCAGCATGTTCTTAAAAATCTAGAAGCACAGAGCAGAAAAGACAGCTAAAAAAACTGTAAGTGGTTAACTCTGGAGAAAGGGACTAAGTGTTGAAAGGATGCTACTTTTTTTTACTACAAACCTTGCAATATTACTGACTTTTAAACCATGCACATATATTCCTTTGTTAAAAAATAAAACGTTGCTTTAAGAAAAGTATTCAATACATATAAAATACCATATATAAATTAAATAAAACCATACATACAAAACTATACAAAACTCAAAACTGCTTATCTGTAGTACTGAAATCCAAAAAGCTCTAACATCCCTGAATTAGGCAGAAAACTCTTTTGGAGGCAAAACCTAGCTTAAACTGACATGAGGCTTTTTATAGGGTTTATTTACCCCATTTCATACAATTAGTCACACATTTTGTCGTGAAATATTAACATGTTTAATTAGGAGATACTGCCTAAACACCCACTCCTGTCTTAAGACTTCATGTTATATGCACCATATTATCTATTTAAAATTTTTAAAATTCTCAATTCCAAGGCACATCTAGCCTCAAAGGGGTTTAGATAAGGGATTGTGGTCATGTGTTATATGTTCTCTATAGGGATATATATGTGTTTACAAATACACAGAAAAGGAATAAAAATGATATATTCAAAACTAATAATAGTGGTTACCTCTGTGGATGGGGGCAAGGAGGACTTCAGCTTTAGCCAGGGTGTTCTAATTTTTTTTACAAAGACAGTATCACTTCTAAGCACTGGGCACCCTGACTCACATCTGTAATCCTAGCACTCTGGGAAGCCAAGGCAGGAAGATAGCTTGAGCTCAGAGTTTGAGACCCGTCTGAGCAAGAACAAGACCCTATCTCTACTAAAAATAGAAAAATTAGCCGGGCACAGTGGCATGAACCTGTAGTCCCAACTATTCGAGAGGCTGAGGCAGGAGGATCACTTGAGCCTAGGAGTTTGAGGTTGCAGTGAGCCATAATGATGCCACTGCACTCTAGCTGGGATGACAATGTGAGACTCTGTCTCAAAAAAAAAAAGACAATCTCACCTCTAATTTCATAAAAAGCATATGGAGTAAAAATAATAATTCCATCCGGTAAACTTTCCAAACCCCTAAGTTGGGCCCTATAATACCTCAGATCTCTCTTCCTTAGCACTTAATAAATAAATGTTTTATTGTTTTTTGTTTTGTTTTTGGAAACAATTCTGTCAGGTTCCCAAAATAATGCCTTTATAATTTTGTTTAGTGGGGAAGAACTGACAACTTTGTAATAATCAGTCCCAAAGGAGATAATATTTATAATACACAGCACAGTGTCTAGTACAGCGTAAGTAGTTAATATTTGTTAGCTATTATCATCCCCTATATAAGAAACAAGATACATTTCTGTATGTGGTTAAATCTTTTATATGCCTCATACAATTCTGAAGTGCTTCACAGAAATCTTGTTAGGTCTTTCTGTTTTTAACATTTTATTGCTATAGTGAACATTTTCTATTACATTTTTAAACTGGTTATTGTTAGTAGAAAAGAAAGCTTACTGATTTTTTATTTCTATTTTGTGATGGGTATGCTATTTATTTTTTTAAACTCTAAATCATTTTCTACTTGATTCCTGTGGATTCCAGGCATATAAGCATATTATCTTCTCCTTTTTAACATTTATATTTATGCAGTTACTAAGTCTACCATCAGCCTTGTCAAGCGAGGTAAGTCCTCTGGCCATTAAGTCCAGGGGCTAAAAGTAAGTAAATCCAACATGCCTAGCATCCCTATTTTCACCAGTCAATGCCCAGAAGGTATCCACCACATTCCCTCACCTCAGCTTCAAAGGCTGTGGCAAAGGCACTATCATCTCCATCATGCGCTGAATCTCCCTTCCCTCACTCCCCGCCACACACCCCTACTTTTTATCATCTGCAACTTCAGGACCACAGTGGATACATTCCCCTAAACTTACAGTTACTTCTACCTTCTTGATTTAACTAAAACCTGAGGACACAATTTTCCCCATAGACATCTCAAATAGTGACTACTATTCTCACACTCCACATGTTTCAGGATCAAAAGGTGGGGTTGGTGACTTCTTTGCTTCCCCTTTTTGTTTTTTGGAGATAGAGTCACACACTCTGTTGCCTGTGATACAGTACAGTGGCCTCATCATAGCTCACTGCAACATCAAACTCCTAGGCTCAAGTGATCCTCCCACATCAGCCTCCCACAGTGCTGGGATTTCAGGTATGAGCCACCACACCTGGTCTTCCTGATCTTTTTTGAATTATTAAACTATTCCTATTATTACTATTCTTTGATCTCACAAACATTCCATTCCAAAGACCCCTCTATTTCCCTTCTAAACACAGATCTTCCAGAATTCCCTCTCAGTCAAGAAATTAAAAAAAAAAAGTAGCCAGGCATAGTGGCACATGCCTGTAGTCCCAGCTACTTGGGAGGCTGAGGCAGAAGGATCACTTGAGCCTAGGAGTATGAGGTTGCTGTGAGCTAGGCTGATGCCACGGCACTCACTCTAGCCTGGGGAACAAAGCAAGGCTCTATCTCAAAAAAAAAAAGAAAAGAAATTTAAAAAGTTATCCATAACATCTGATTCTACCTCACCCCCTAAATCCTTCTGTCACCAAGTCTGTTGCATAAACCACAAACAGTATCTTAACTAGACTATTTACTACAGAGAAAAATCAACAATGCATTTTAACTACAAATAATCTCCAAACTTTAATATGTATTACCTTTATAATTGTTCCCAAACACTTAAAACTACAACCCCATTATAATGGGACTCAAAAATACAAAGTAGTAGAGTTCAAAGCATTAGTTTAGGAAAGTCTAAAAGAAAATGTAACTTTTTTAAATTGAAGTCAAATATAGGAAATAATATGGTCTAAAGTGAAGAAAGATACTAGAAAAAAACAAAGAGCTTATTTCAAAAGTAACAAGAATTAAGCAAGTTGAATTCTGTAGGAACTATGAACATTTCTTTTACTAAAGAAGAGTGCTTCTGCTAGAATGAAATGAAAAATCATCATTGATAATGCAAAGAAAACAAGAGTCATGTTAACGGACTGCTTGGAAGAATAAACCAAGGCTCTGCTTTAACGCAATACCCTGAAAAACAGATGTCTGAGAAAGTGAGTAGCAGGATCCCAAAATCATTTATAAAGATGATTCAGCAGTGTGTAGTCTAATTCTTAGGCAGGAGAAACTGGAAAATCAGCTAGAAAGCTGTTATAAGGTCATATAAAAAGTAACAAAATCATCACAGAAGATAGAGGACTATACAAGACAAACAAGACAAAAAGAACTGGGAAAGGCTGATGTTGAAATGATCATGGAAAAGACATGCTTAAATATATCCTGGGTTTGAGGAACCAGAGGATGGTAGAATTCTTGAGAATACTATCAAAAAGGAATTATATAACTGCATTATACCTCTTATGGGTTGAATTGTGCCCCACAAAATATATGTTGAAGTTGTAATACCTGATACCAGTGAATGTGACCTTATGTATATCTACGGCATTTGGTCTTCTACCTTGCACAACTTAGGTATTCAAGAAATGTGTGGGCCGGCGTGGTGGCTCACACCTGTAATCCTAGCACTCTGGGAGGCCGAGGTGGGTGGATCGTTTGAGCTCAGGAGTTCGAAACCAGCCTGAGCTAGAGTGAGACCCTGTTTCTACTATAAATAGAAAGAAATCAATTGGACAACTAATATATACAGAAAAAATTAGCTGGGCATGGTGGTGCATGCCTGTAGTCTCAGCTACTTGGGACAGCTGAGGCAGCAGGATTGCTTGAGCCCAAAAGTTTGAGGTTGCTGTGAGCTAGGCTGACTCCATGGCACTCTAGCCCAAGGCAACAGAGTGAGACTCTGTCTCAAAAAAAGGAGAAAGAAATGTGTGAAAGGACAGAGTTTAGAAAGGAATAAATTTCAGGTGAAATGGTGACAAAGTCAATTTTTGATGAAAAAGTTTTACAGAGTAACAACTCTCAACCACTGAGTCATGCCACTGGTATAGAGCCACCAATAAAGAAGTATAAGCAATTGCTATTAGTAACATTAAGGGCCAAAGTTTAGAAATGATTTGTTTTTTATTTTAATTTTTGTCCTTTTCACTGTTGTTCTCAATTCTTTGGTTTTTTGTTTTTTTTCTTTTTGAGACAGAGTCTCACTTTGTTGTCCAGGCTAGAGTGAGTGCCGTGGCGTCAGCCTAGCTCACAGCAACCTCAAACTCCTGGGCTCAAGCAATCCTTCTGCCTCAACCTCCCGAGTAGCTGGGACTACAGGCATACACCACCATGCCCGGCTAATTTTTTCTATATATATTAGTTGGCCAATTAATTTCTTTCTATTTATAGTAGAGACGGGGTCTTGCTCTTGCTCAGGTTGGTTTCGAACTCCTAAACTCAAATGATCCACCCGCCTCGGCCTCCCAGAGAGCTAGGATTACAGGCGTCAGCCACCGCTCCCGGCCAATTCTTTGTTTTTCTAAAGGAATATAAAATAGAACTAATTCAAAGTAATCTCTGTAATAATGACCTACTAACTCACTCACATTCTGGTATGTTTTCCTGAATGTCAGTGGGAGAAGCGGAATTAGAGAACCATGTCAAGAATTGCATCCAACCCTGGAATATCAACTGAAGAGTGTTTTATGGGAAAAATAGATAAGAACTGCTGCTATAGAAAATGGTAATAACAATAATGGCTAGCAGTTATTAAGCACATACTATTTTCCAGGCACATAGTTCTATGCATTTAACAAATATTAATTTATTTAACCTCATCTGGATTATTTTAATAGCTCCATGACCAGTTCCCCACTGAATGCATTCTTGCCCTCTAAAAATCTATTCTAAACATGGCTGCCAGAGTGATCCTTTTACAATGTCAGATAACGTCACTCCTGTGCTGAAAACCCACTGGGAGCTCCCACTCCACCAGAGGAAAAGCCCTGGCATGACCAGCACCTCACTGCCTCTCTGACTTCATCACTTAGTCCCCTCCTGTCACACCCTCCAATCCCAGCACGGGCCTCCTTGCCATTCCTTGCTCCTGCCAAGCACATTCCACCTCAGGGTCTTTCTTCTTGCTGCTACGTCTCCTATAACATTTCCCCCCAAGATGTGTCTGAAGGACTCACTCGCCCACTCACTCTCTTCCATTCTCTGCCCAAATCAGCAAGGCCTTCCTGACCACCCTGATCCACTCCAGCAACAGATATACAATATGAACCAAAAACCTTCCTGCATATTTCAATCTTTTGCTAAAAACTACTCAGTTCTAAAATTTTTCTTAATCTTAAAACTTTTAAATAATATATT
This sequence comes from Microcebus murinus, assembly GCF_040939455.1. Taxonomy (NCBI): domain Eukaryota; kingdom Metazoa; phylum Chordata; class Mammalia; order Primates; family Cheirogaleidae; genus Microcebus; species Microcebus murinus. The sequence goes on from NC_134107.1 coordinate 11,093,725, forward strand.
ATGATATTAAAACTTTTATGAGAAATATATACCTGCAGCTGTTGAAGATCATCTTCTTGAATGTTCTGGGATAAATTATAAATCTAGAAAACAAAAATCCAGATTGATACTATTCTGGCTTACTTCAGACAAATCCCAAATAAGCCTAAAGCACTGACAGAAGCTCTGTACCATTAAAAGTTCACAGATAAGAATATGAAGCCTGTTCAAACAGTAATATTATGTGTCTTTTGGAAAACTACATATATAAGGTTGAAATCACAAAATTCTTCCTCTACAGTTTAAAATATTGTTTTCCAAAGTTCTTACCAAATACATTTTCTATATAATGTAACTGATGTAATTTCAATTTCCATTTTTTAGACTTTTCTTGGAGCATTTTATATATAATTATGACCAAAGAAGAAAAATAGTTTAGCTCCTTCTTGAGCTTGTAAGAGCTTAACTTCTAAATATAGTCTAAAAAGAACACTTACATATCAATAAAGGGATTCTGTTAACAGAACAATAACTTAAACTAGATGTCCTCCCTTTATCTTATTTCCTCTGCAAACATTTTTCTAAGTCAAGTAGTTTTTACCTGAACAGAACTAGTCATGGTGCTTAGAGCAAAGATGGTAGCGCAGTCTTTCACAGTTGACTGGCTGTCAAATGCTCCCTGGGTATCCATCAGAACAACTGCAACCTTAAAAAAAAGCAAAATACAAACAAAATAAGTTAAAGTGAGAAGGGGGAAAATGTAAAGGAGAATCAAAAAGTATGAGTAACACTTACATGAGCCTTAAGCACCTGCCTGTAGGTTCCATCAGAAACATACAATTATTTAGGTGCCTTATCTGAGGTTGCTGTGAACTAGGCTGATGCCACGGCACTCTAGCCAGGGAAACAGAGTGAGACTCTGTCTCAAAAAATAAAATAAAATAAACCATGCATTTATGATACCTGAATAAAAAATTTTTTCAATTGGATTAACACAGCACATTTGAAGTTCTCGGTTTTTTGTTGTTGTTAATTTCTAAGTCTTTTCATTATTACCTTCTTTCCACCTGGCTTCTCCACAGTGAAAACTTCATTCCAGATCTGAATCCCCGTGGTTTCTGGGTCAGAGCCCCCTCGCCATGAAAATCCTGTTAATGGTTCTTCTGGATCACCCAACCAATTTGGATGGCCACCTTCCTTCTACAGGAGAAATAAGAAATTTCTATTAATTCTTAATAAATTTTACACATCAAAGATAATCCATGAGTTTATTTTGCTTTTTTTGTACATAAAAGTCTCATTTTCTAATTTTTTTTTTAGACAGAGTCTTACTCTGTCACCCAGGCTGGAGTGCAGTGGCATGATCATAGTTCACTGTAACTTCAAACTCTTAGGCTAAGTGATCTACCCATCTCAGCCTCCTGAGTCACTGGGACTATAGGCACATACCACCATACCCAGTTAATTTTTTTTTAAGAGATGGGGTCTTGCTATGTTGCCCAGGCTGGTCTTGAACTCCTGGTCTCAAGCAATCCTTCCATCTCCGCCTCCCAAAGGACTGGGATTATAAGCATAAGCCACTGCACCCAGCCTCATTTTCTAATTTGAAATTAAATAACTCTACCTTACCTGAGAATATAAGTATCGTAGCATAAAATCCAGAATGAAGGACTTGCCCTTTCTGAAGGCACCAGCCACCGATACCACCACCACATCAAGATCTCGGATGTGGTCCTGCAAGAGGATGCTGGCCAAGGCTTTCTCTTCTAGCTCAAAGGAATGTTGGTCTTTGTGAACCAAAACAACCTGCACTGGACCAGGCTTGCTGCTCTCCATGGCATCACCTGTGTTCATGTAGAGAAAATAATTAGTTTCAAATATTTTTCTAATGTATGTTTTTGAACACGAGAACAAAAATTTCTTAAACAGGACACAAAATACCAATCATAAAAGAAAATAAAATGATAAAATTCAACTTCATTAAAATTAAGAATTTTTATTTGGCAAAAGATGCCAATAAGAGAGTAAAAACACCAGGCACAGGCTAGAAGAAAATAGTCACAAAACCTATTTCCAAAGGACTCACACCCAGAATCAACACAGAAATCTGTAAGGAAAAAATGAACATTCTAATGTGTTTTTTTGTAGAAGAGGTCTTGGTATATTGCGCAGGTGAGTCTCAAACTCCTGGTCTCAAATGACTCTCCCACCTTGGCTTCCCAGAGTGCTAGGATTACAAGCATGAGCCAGTACACTCAGCCTCCAATTTTTAAAATAATAATAATGGGTAAAAGACTGCACCTCACACACAAAAAAACCCAAATAGTCAATAATCACATGAAAAGATGCTTCCATATCATTATTTATCAGAGGAATATAAATTAAAACCATAATAAGATACCACTACCTGCCCATTAGAATGGCTAAATTTTACAAGACTAACAATATCAACTGTGGGAGAGGATGTGGATCAACTGGAATTCTCATACATTCTGATGGGAGCACATAATAGTATATAGCCACTTTGGGAAACTGGTAATATCTACTAAAATTCAAAATATTTATGATCAGCAAGTCCCACTCCTACGTATGTACCTAAGAGAAATGAATGCACATGTCCACCAAAAGACACATATGCAAGAATGTACACATTAGCTTTATTCAAAATAGTCCAAAAGCGGAAATAACACAAATGTCTATCAATAGTAGAAAGTGTGTCTCCACTGCTAAGCCTTCTACATATTTTATTTCAGAATCTTCAGAACAGTCCTATGACGTAAATAATACTGCCCCATTTTAAAAATAAGGAAATGAAGGCTAACAAAGGTTCGGCATCTTGCCCCACAGGTCCTGGAGACAAGCTCAAAAAGATTATTAGGTGGCTGTGTTTCACAGACTGCTCACAGTTTTAAGAGCAATTTGTTCTATAGTTCAAGTTACCCATTAACTAGTACTTTCCCTAACTGAGTTCAAAGCACAGATTTTAATTCTTTGAAATTCAGAGCCACTTGGTAGCTGTGGATTTAAGGAAAGTTTACAAAAAACTACCAGTGGGGCTTAGGGAACGAGGCAAAGCACAATTTCCCTAGGTATGAGTTTGTGCCACTGGCATTAAAGAAGATGATTGTAGGTAGTTAAAGGACATTTTTTATTTTAAAAATTATGCATTTTAATGCATACTTTAAAACACCAAGCCTATGTTTTAATGGATTATTGCTTAGAAGGAGGCTAAGTTTAAGAAGTAAATTAAAGTAGATTTATGTACATATATTAAGCATAGCACTGATAGGCAGATATGGCCAAAATCACAAATACGATCCCCAAATAACATCTAAGAAGCACTGAAGGATGCGTGATCATAGCAGGCAAAGCAGATAAAACAGTTCGACTACCAGATTCTACCATCTCAGCTACAGGAACTAATGCTTACTTTTTATATTTATAGTATCAGATAGTGACAAAAGGGTTCTTCTCATTTTTTTAACTTTTTGTAGACTAATGGAAAACAAGTTTATAAATACAGGTTAAATGTCATGCTATCATTGTAATAAATGTATACTAATACTTTTCTTTCCCACTGTTGCCTAGATAAAAAGAAAACATTTCTGGTCAGGCCTAGACTCACGCTTGTAGTCCTAGCACTTTGGGAGGCTAAGCCAGAAGGATCGCTTGAGGCCAGGAGTTGGGTTTTTTTGTTTTTCTTTTTGTTTTTTGAGACAAGGTCTCATGCTGTTACCCCTGTTAGAGTGCAGTGGCATCATCATTGCTCACTGCAACCTCAAACTCCTAGGCTCAAGTGATCCTCCTGATTCAGCCTCCTGTGTAGCTGGGAGTACAAGTATACGCCACCACACCCTGCTAATTTTTCTATTTTTTATAGAGACATAGCCACCAAGCCTAGCAAGGCCAGGAGTTTGACATCAACCTGACCAACACAGCGAGAACCTGTCTCTACCAAAAATTTAAAAATTAGCTAGGCATGGTGGCACGCACCTGTCCCAGCAACCCAGGAGGCTGAGGCAGGAAGATCACTTGAGCCTAGAAGTTTGAGGCTGCAGTGAGCTATGATGACGCCACTGCACTCCAGCCTGGGTGACAAAGCAAAACCCTGTCTCTAAAAATTAAAAAAATTTTTTAAATGAAACATTTCCATGAATAATCTCTTGAGCTCTTATTGCTCCAGCAGCAGTTAAATCCAAGACCCAAAGACCTCAGTCTTTCATACAAAAGAACTAATGAGAAGAATTTATTCAGACTTTAGGGATAAGCCAGTGTTAAGTACTGTACAGCACTCAAAGAAGTAGAGAACAAAGTCCTGATTGTGGCAGAGATAGCTGGTTATTCCCCTAATATTCACTTCTCCCCCACTATGTAACAGATTTTTAGCTGGGCATATAAATGCCTCAAAACACTTTTACAACTCAACCTTACAGGTAGGATATGAACAGTTGACTAAGTTTTGGCCAATAAGAAGTGTCTGGAAATGACACAGGCAACTTCCAGGTCAGGAAGTTTTTCCCCCTGCCTGTGGCTGGATGAGAAGTAGAAGTGAGTTATCCAGGGTCAGGCACATGAGGGCAACACCCTAAGAATACTGGAATAACAAGAGAGCCAGAGCCTGGGACTTCATTAAGTAGAACTACCACACTGGTTCACTTACGTGAAAGAAAAATACATGTATATCTTGCTTAAATTTGGAGACTCTCTCAGATACAGCCAAACCTAGTAATCAATAAAGTAGTCTCCCAGGACTGTATAATTAAGTTCATGATACCAGATATTTCAATTTCATCTATTTCACTATTAAAGTTAACTGAGCAGGCTGGGCACAGTGGCTCATGCCTATAATCCCAGCACTTTGGAAGGCCAAGGTGGGAGGACTGCTTGAATCCAGTTCAGGATGAGCCTGGGCAACAAAAAAAAGACCCCCTCTCTACAAAAAATTTTTTTAAAAACTTAGCTGGGTATGGTAGCACACGCCTGTAGTCCCAACCACCTCAGAGGCTAAGGCAGGAGGATTGCTTGAGCCCAAGAGTTTGAGGGTTCAGTGAACTATGATGATACCACAGCATTCTAGCCCAGGCGACAGTGTGCAATCCTGTCATAAATACATACATACATATGTAAAGTTAGTTTACTGAGCAATGTGAATATAAGGACACACAGCATGCACAAAATAAACAAGTATAAAATGAATGAATGGAGGGGCTACAACCCAAAGTTGTAGGGCAGGCGTCCTCAAACTATGGCCCAAGGGCCAGATGTGAGTGTTTTTGCCCATTTGTTTTTTTACTTCAAAATAAGATATGTGCAGTGTGCATAGGAATTTGTTCATAGTTTTTTTTTAACTATAGTCCGGCCCTCCAACAGTCTGAGGGACAGTGAACTGGCCCCCTGTTTAAAAAAGTTTGAGGACCCCTGATGCAGGGCAATAAGCATGGAAGATAAGGTTACATGGGCTACAGGCAAGATGAAATAATCCAATTACAAAAATGTATACAAATGTGCACAATGAATTGCACTTCAAGAGATGTTGAAGACCACTGAGGATAGTTGGAAAAAAAAAAGATAACGTCTTTACTCATCTCTTCCTCTTTTTTCCTGTAGCATAGTACCCAAGAACACAGGAAGAGTGCCAGGCTATGTTTAGTTGGAAGAGCTGGGGTGATCGTACATTTCTCTTCATACCAGTGGTACAAGAACAGTTATCAACATCCCTTGTGTTCACTGACAGTGTTTCTTTGGTTTGGGCCTATGTAAGGGAAAAAGTATTTTGAAATATACACATCACCAATGATTCAACTTAAACAGACACAGTTGCCCACTTACCACATTATCTCTTGCTGCCTAAAGACAATGGATAGTATTATCAATCTTCTAAGTAAAAACTTCATTTCCACTCATCCCTGCCCAGATGTCATCTGAAGGTACTTTGCTGATTTGTCCTCACATCTCAGACTTCCCAATCTTTTAGAATCTTTAATCAAAAACTTAAGGCAGGCTGGGCACAGCGGCTCACACCTGTAATCCTAGCACTCTGGGAGGCCGAGGCTGGTGGATTGCTTCAGGTCAGGAGTTTGAAACCAGCCTGAGCAAGAGCAAGACCCCGTCTCTACTATAAATAGAAAGAAATTAATTGGCCAACTAATATATATAGAAAAAATTAGCCGGGCATAGTGGCTCATGCCTGTAGTCCCAGCTATTCAGGAGGCTGAGGCAGCAGAATCGCTTGAGCCCAGGAGTTTGAGGTTGCTGTGAGCTAGGCTGATGCCACGGCACTCACTCTAGCCTGGGCAACAGAGTGAGACTCTGCCTCAAAAAAAAAAAAAATCTTAGCACTCTGGGAGGCTGAGGCGGGAGGATCAATGTCAGAGGTTCAAAACCAGGCTGAGCAAGAGAGAGACCCCATCTCTACTAAAAATAGAAAGAAATTAATTAGCCAGCTAAAAATATATAGAAAAAATTAGCTAGGCATGGTGGTATGTGCCTATAGCCCCAGCTACTCAGGAGGCTGAGGAAGAAGGATCACTTGAGCCCAGGAGTTTGAGGTTGCTGTGAGCTGCTGGGCTGACGCCACCTTCCAACCCTTCTTGCCTGTTAGGTTGTTCTTCCAAGTCACCATCCCCAAGTGTTGCTTTGATGATATCCACTCACACCTTTGGGCTGAACTCTTCTACTTCATTACAGTACACAAACATATTAATATCATGAAAGCAACTACACAAAAGGCTACCAAAAACATTCTATGGATTGTGACTCAAACCTAAAACTCTCCTTCATTTAAGTCAAAAGCCTTTCACCACCATTCTCCCCACTGCCTTATTTCCTTTAATTCCTTATTGTCATCCTCCCAAGAAGATGTATTTTCATTGGTCTTTTTACCAGGAAAAGTCAGGATTCAGGTCCTGTCTGTCTTGATGCCAAAACTTCACACAAACCATCTATTCAACCATTATTTCCCCTGAGCTAAAATGCTTCTTCTCCCTTGCCTCCAGGCTAATACTTACTCTTTAATATTCACCTTTGATGAAGCCCTCCCTTTGTCCTGATGACCTGACCCCACCCTCTCAGAGCCTAGCATTTCACATGGTATAATAAAAAGAAAAAAACAGTGGTGCCTCATGCCTGTAATCCTAGCACTCCGGGAGGCCGAGGTGGGAGGATTGCTCAAGGTCAGGAGTTGGAGACCAGCCTGAGCAAGAGCGAGACCCCATCTCTACTAAAAATAGAAAGAAATTAATTGGACAACTAAAAATATATAGAAAAAATTATCTGGGCATGGTGGTGCATGCCTGTAGTCCCAGCTACTTGGGAGGCTAAGACAGAAGGATTGCTTAAGCCCAGAAGTTGGAGGTTGCTGTGAGTTAGGCTGATGCCATGGCACTCTAGCCCGAGCAAAGGAGTGAGACTCTGTCTCAAAAAAAAGAAAAAAACAGGCTCTGGAATCAAGACAGGGCAGAACATGAATCCTTACTTTTCTCCTCTATAACGTAATTCCTACAAGGGCAGCAATTTTTGTCTCTCTTGTTCAAGTCTATATCCCCTAAGTTCCCAAAACAGTATCCACACTTAGCAGGCAATCAATAAATATTTGTGAAACAAACAAACTCCACAACTGTCACACTATGACTAGGGAGAAATTTGTAACCACTTTTGTCTCCATTTATAAATCTACCACTCATCAAAGCACAGTGTTTGAAACATACTAGAGACTCAATGAATAGTTTCTACTTCCCAAATTCCTGTTTCCACTGAAACCTGTACTTACTATCCTACTCATTACAACATTATCATATTGTAAGTATGATTTATCACCCAGACTGGGAGATCATAGGAAGTACAGAAACGGTCACACTCAGCTCTGGTATTTAACAAAGAAAGAATAATTTTCTATTATTGTGAACACTAACTCCAGTAATACATATAAAGCACCTCAATAAAAATTTCTTCCCCACCGGGTACAGTGGCTCATGCCGGTAATCCTAGCACTCTGGGAGGCTGAGGCAGGAGAGGCAGGAGGATCACTTGAGCTGAGGAATTCGAGACCAGCCTGACCAAGGGCAAAACCCTTGTCTCTACTAAAAATAGAAAAAATTAGCCGGGCATGGTGGTGTGTGCCTGTAGTCCCAGCTACTCGGGAGGCTGAGGCAGAAGGATTGCTTGAGCCCAAGAATTTGAGGTTGCTGTGAGCTGGGCTGTTGCCACGGCACTATAGCCCAGGCAACAGAGTGAGATTTTTGTCTCAAAAAAAAAATTCTTCTATTCCCCCTTCCATTCTCCTCTCTTTCACTGTCAAACTCCTTGAAAGTATGTCTTCACCCACTTGTTATCTACCCATTCCCTTCTTAACACCTTGCAATTTGGCTTTCATCTCTGTCTGTTGATAATACACTCCAGTTTATCAATGGCCTCTCTTGCCAAATCCAATGGCACTCTCTTGATTCTTATTCAATTCTACCTCTCTGTGACAAAACACAATTGCCACCCACTTCTAAAACTTAAAACCTTTGGACTCAGTGACAGTGCATGTTCCTAGTTCACCTCTAGCCTCTTTATCATCTACTTTCACTAATTCTTTTTCTTCTTTCAGCCTCCTGTAGATATATACCAATGCTATGCTTCAGGTTTTTTTGTTTTGTTTTGGTATAGAGAGCACTGCAATGGAATTTTGAAGTAGGGGAGAGAGGTTAGGCTCAATTCCCCTCAGCTTCAGTCTTTTGCAGTTCTCATTCACTCCTTCAGTGAGCTCTTTATTCTTACAATTTCAACCATATCTTTTTTTTTTTTTTTTGAGACAAGTCCTTGCTCTGGCACCCAGGCTGGAGTGCAGTGGTATCATCATAGCCCACTCCCAACTCCAACTTCTGTGCTCAAGCAATTCTTCTGTCTCAGCCTCCCAAGTAGCTGGGACTACAGGAATGTACTACCTCGCCCAGCTAATATTTGCACTTTTTGTAGAGATGGGGTCTTGCTATGTTGCTCAGGTTGGTCTCAAACTCCTGGCCTCAAGTGATCCTCCTGCCTCAGCCTCCCAAAATGCTAGGATTACAGGCATAAACCACTGCACCTGATCTATACCCTTTACTTTGACGACTGACACAACTTCATTACATCTCTAACCTGCATGTAGTTCAAATGTACAAATGCCTAAGGGATAGATTCACCTACTCACTCTCACGCATAATCTGTGGAAATATATGGACCTAAGAGTCAGGGGACAGGTTCTTGCTTCAGTTCTATCTGATCCTGGGCATGTCTAATCCTCAGTCTCATCAGTAAAATTAGTCAAGTGTTTAACCTCTAGCAACCCTTCAATGCTAACATTTTACAAGTCTACATTTAGTATTCTCAAAATGGATCCTTAGTCACTCCACTTCTCTCAAATCTCTCAAAGCCTCTACATTTCCCCTGCCTCTGTCTTCTATATGCAGTATATCACCAAATCCTATCATTTCTTCCTTCTACGATTTAAGCTCCTGTTTTGGCAAAGGTTGCTATTCTGATGAGGCAGTATGTATAGAAGAAAGACCCTTCCTAACAATAAGACCAGAGTTCTATGCCCAGTTTTGCATTGATGCAAAGAGCACAAATATAGCATTTTACTTCTGTATCTCCATTTCCCCTACAAAATCAGGCAGAAGCTATGAAAATTAACTCTAAAATTCAATGATTCTTTTTTTTTTTTTTTTTGAGACACAGTCTCACTCTGTTGCCCCGGCTAGAGTGCTGTGGTGTCAGCCTAGCTCACAGCAACCTCAAACTCCTGGGCTCAAGCAATCCTTCTTCCTCAGCCTCTCGAGTAGCTGAGACTACCGGCAGGCACCACCATGCCTGGCTAATTTTTTCTACATATTTTTAGTTGGCCAATTAATTTCTTTCTATTTTTAGTAGAGACAGGGTCTCACTCTTGCTCAGGCTGGTCTCGAACTCCTGAGCTCAAACGATCCACCCACCTCGGCCTCCCAGAGTGCTTGGATTACAGGTGTGAGCCACCTCACCCAGCCCATATTGCCAATTCTGATTACAGTAGCCCCCCCCTTTATCCACAGTTTTGCTTCTCAAAGTTTAAGTTACCCCAATCATGGTCCCAAAATATTACATGTAAAATTCCAGAAATAAATAATTCATAAGTTTTAAGTTGCATGCAGTTCTGAGTATTATGATGAAATTCTGTGCCCTCCTGCCTGGGACATGAATCATCCCTTTGTCCAGCATGTCCATGCTGTATACACTATCAGCCCGTTAGTCAATTTAGTAGCCTTCTCGTTATCAGATCAACTGACTCAATGTACATATGGTTCAGTATTATCCACGGTTTCAGGCATCCACTAGGGGTCTTGGAACATACTCCCCCTGGGTAAGGGTCGGGGACTATTGTATTGCTTTAACTAGCTAATGATAATACTGCATTAGCCATCATTTCAAATATGTAGAAAATGTTGAAAACAGTTGGCTGATAATTAGAAAGCATTCTAACAGCTTATGTGAATGCTACAACCTTTTCATAAAGTACTGATTTATTCTTTACTTTTGGCATAACACACCTTAATAAAGACTAACCAATAGGTTTAATATGCCTGTTCAAATCTCTGCAGTACAGTAAGTCCTCACTTGACATTGTTGACAGGTTCTTGGAAACTGCAACTTTAAGCAAAATTACTGTTACAAAATCAGTTTTACCAAAGGCTAATTAATATAAACATGGCAGGCTTTCACACATTACTTACTGTCATGCACCTGTATAATTATCACAGACTTTGTGAGTTTTCCTTTTACTATAATTTGTATATATTCATTCATTCATTCTCCAACCCATTTATTCCAGTTCAGGGTCTCAGGTGGTAGGAGCCCATCCCGACAGCTCAGGGCCTCAGGTGGGAACACACGCTGGACAATACACCATTGCATAGCAGGGTGCACTCACACACACACCCACACTCATTCAGACTGGGACCATTTAAACACGCCAATTCACCTAACATGCACATCTTTGAGATGTGAGAAGAAACAAGAGTACCTGGAGAAAACCTACACAGACATGAAGAGAATGTGTAAACTACACACAGGCAGCTGCCCCAGCTGGGAATCAATTTTTTTCTCATCAATGTTATAACAAAACAGCATTGAACAAAACACATTATCTGAAGACCTGCTGTAATTTCATTCAATAGACTAGCTCTGCACTAAAATGACAAGGAAAGACAACCCAAGCAGAATGCAGTTGAAAGACTAACAGATGAAATTATCTCTTAACTCTGGATTTTTAAAACCCTTTGGGGGAAAAAAAAAGTCTGGCACTGAAGCCTAGGCTGGAGTACAGTGGTACAGTATCATACCTCACTACCGGCTCAAATTCCTGGGCTCAGGTGATCCTCTCACCTCAGCCTTCCTAGAAGCTAGTACCACGGTGTGTACCACTGTGCCTGGCTGGCCTTATTTAAAAAGAAAAAGAGAGAGAAAAAAAAAAGGAGCTGCATAGGTTGAAAAGTGGATGAGACTTATTAAATCATAGTTGGCTTTTCAGTCCTATAGAAAACATAAATTCTAGGAAACAAGTTCCATCATAAAAACATTACATTTAAATGCTGCCTCAAATATGTGAGAAGACTGAACAAGGATAAATTCAAGAAACTAGTTAATTGAAAGCAGTTAATATTGCTATTTCAGAAAATTCACATGGAATTTCGTCAATTAAATTTGACAGCATAGACCAGAGTTTCTCAACCTTGGCACTGTTGACATTTGGGGCTGGATAACTCTTTGTTGAGGGTGGCTATCCTATGCACTACAGGATATTTAGCAACATCCCTGGATAATACTCACTAGATACCAGTAACACTGCCCCAAGTTGTGACATTCAAAATGTTCCCAGTCATTGCTAAATATCCTATAGGGTGCTGGGTTAAGAACCACTGGGGTAGAGCCAGCCTCTGTGTTCATCCTTATTGTTCAGAAGTCTAAAAGCAATGCAACCAAAGTTACAGAAACACTTCCCTGAGTAGACTGTATGACTCAGGGTAAAGTTATGACCTGAGTTTTCCAGTCTCCTTTTGAAATATCATATTCACTAAAGGGCAAGAGCAACACACCCCAGAACAGAGGCATACCATTTTCATGCCTTGTTTTTGCTGGCAGTCTTTGAAGTTCTAATTTACAGACAAAGCCAGAGGAAATACACCATCACATGCAAGGGTAAGCATACTAAGCCCTTAGCCAACTCTAAAAGTGCTGGATGTAATTCCTTTTGGTGGTGGTAGGGTGGGTGCTTTTACACACTCTTGTTTTAGGCAGTGATTGTCCTGGTAGATACACCTATGTTTGAGTTTGTTTCAGTGAAAATACTAGTTAAACCCAACTAACCAGAATACTGGGGAGAATTTATATTTTAATTAATTAAAGGGTTTAGGAGGAAGCTTATTTCCAATTTGTCTGTTGTAGAAAATCTTTGTGCCTTAGCACAGAATGCTGAACAAAACCACATTTCCTTTTAATTTTTTATTTCCTGTACCCCTCCCACCCCACATTTTCTTTATTGACTAAGAATTCTGCAGTGCTTCATGTATTTATGAAGATCAACTATGACTAAACATATTGAAGATTCAGAAAGGGCTGAATCTAAAAATGATGCCAAACTAGGCTGGGCGCGGTGGCTCACGCCTATAATCCTAGCACTCTGGGAGGCCAAGGCAAGAGGATCGCTCAAGGTCAGGAATTCAAAACCAGCCTGAGCAAGAGTGAGACCCCGTCTCTAATAAAAACAGAAAGAAATTAATTGACCAACTAAAAATATATAGAAAATATTAGCCAGGCATGGTGGCACCTGCCTGTAGTCCCAGCTACTCGGGAGGCTGAGGCAGCAGGATTGCTTGGGCCCAGGAGTTTGAGGTTGCTGTGAGCTAGGCTGACACCACAGCACTCTAGCCCGGGCAACAGAGTGAGACTCTCTCTCAAAAATAAATAAATAAAAATAAAAATGATGCCAAACTATACCACAGGTAGAAGAACAATTCTCTTTAATAGAATAAGTTGTCTGCTTTGAAGATTAGTTGTAAAAAAAAAGAAAAAAGGAGAAAGAATTTAAAAAAATTTTTTTTAAAAAAATCGATAGTGACTTTATTTGTCTCTTTCCTAAATATGAGAATACCACCAAATCAATCTGGTCACCAAAGGTTTTAACTAGCTGTGCTCCAATTAAATATGGCTTTTTTTTTTTTCCATTTTCTTCTTTTTTTTAAAGAGAAGGGATCTTGCTCTGTCCCCCAGGCTGGCATACAGTGGCACAATCATAGCTCACTGCAACCTCAAACATCTCAGCTCAAGCAATCTTTGCACCACACTACCTCTCAAAGTGCTGGGATTACAGACATGAACCACCTCACCCAGCCAATAAGGCTTTCTTAATTGACAAAATGTATTTGGCTTGGATTCCTTATCATTTCAAGGCATAAATGCACTTACTATACTACTTTGCTTATTCACCTACTATACCAAGATACCTATATCTCCTAATTTGTAATATCCCTTAGCTATGAAATACATCTACCATGTTCTAAGAATCAAAATATATGTCCCAAAAAAGCATTTTTTAGAAATTTACACAGACCATCAACTTCTCAGTACAAATGTCAATAGTTACAAATTATATTTCCTAAAAAATAACAAATCAATTCAAACATAAATAACTACTTATAGGGAAATTTGATTATCTACTAGTATGCAAAATAGAATTACTGGGGGAATTTTAACTGTTTCCTGTTTCCGGAATGAATTAAATCAGAATTTGTGAGTGAGACCCAAGCTTAGGCAGGTTTTAAAAGCCCCTTGGTAGTCGGGCACAGTGGTGAGTGCCTGTAATCCCAGCTACTGGGAGGCTGAGGTTAGGGGACTGCTTGAGCTCAGTTCAAATCCAGCCTGGGTAACATAGCAAGATTCATCTCTAAAAAATTAACATAAAAGCCCCTTGGTGATTCAAATGTGCAGCAAGACTGAGAACCACAGCTCCAAAACAACTAAAAGATTCTTTTGCTTTTAAATAAAAGCTTTCCCCTCACTTTTTCCCTTGATGTTTTTTAGGTATGTTCCTAGAATCTCAAAGACGGCTCAGAAAATTGTTTTAAAGTTCAGGCAAACTTCAAGATGTAGTTGCGTTCTTTGAATATTTCCTCAATATGAAACATAATGCCATAAAGAACTTTAACAGGCATGCCAGTCATTATAGGTAAATCCTAAACCAGTTCTCAAACAAGTTCACACACATCTTAGGTTCTGTAAGGTACTGCATGGAAATCTTAAAAGAATATTTGACCAAGTTGTTAATAATGACTACCTTTGGGGTAATCTCAGCACTATGGGAGGCTGAGGTGAGAGGACTGCTTGAGATCAGGAGTTAGAGACCAGCCTGAGCAAGAGAGAGACTCCATCCCTACAAAAAACAGAAAAATAAGCCGGGCACAGTGGCACACACCTGTAGTACCAGCTACTCGGGAGGCTGAGGCAGGAGGATCACTGGAGCCCAGGAGTTTGAGGTTGCAGTGAGCTATGATGACACCACTGCACTCTATCCAGGGCAACAGAGTGAGACCCTATCTCCATTCAATAAAAAGCTAAATAAACCTCTTGCCAGTCTGACAACTCAGGATTGTTTTTACTTTGGATGAAGACAGAAGGCTAACACAGAAGGCCACCCCAATTACTAGAATTATTTGTGACAAATGGTGACATCAAATCCTTTTACTTGCACACTAAATATCTTTTACTTTATGAATATGGACTTCATAGTCATTGTATCCGAGTATAGGTAGGCCTGTGACTTGCTTCTAACTAACAGGTTATGGTAAAGGTGATGACTGTCACCAACATGATTACATTATATGTTTGGGGGGAAATTATTAGAAACAAAATATTCTCCTGACTCAAAATTCCTCTCTACAAAATATATATCAAATAAAAACAAACAAAATGACTACTGTTGGGAATTAGGGAGGTGGAGAGGACTTTATTATAATTTCTGGTTTATACAAGTCTCTATTATTTCATTTTAAGTAATTAGTGTGAATAAATCCTTTATTCTATAACTGCTACCAAAAAAGGCATGCATGTACCACAGAAAACCAATTTTTAACCTATTCTAAATAAGCCCTACTTAGTAAAAACTAAGAAAATTATGCTAGTACATATCATCACATTTATTCTGTATTGCTATTTTTCTTAATCTCATTAATACTAGGTAATCTGTAGCTAATAAAACAAAACGTGCTGGACTAGTGTGATGCTTCATTTTATGTAGAGATGAACACTTTTTCAACCAAGTGTTTCCTTTACAGGAGTTAAAGCTGCAACAGAAATTTCTAGAGTACAAGCAGTTTCTGTGGGAACTGAAATAAATCACTAATTTGAATTTCAGTACATATCTTGCAACACCAAATACTGGACATAGATTAGAACTTAGCAGGTTGATAGGGCAGCCTTGAATCTCCCAATTTTCTAATGACAGCCACGGATCAATACTGTGAGAACCGGCTCTGCTGGTAGGCAACCTGCTGGGACTCTGTTTTCACAAACATCCCAAAAGAATCTCTTCACCTTCACCAGCTCACAGCCTTTACAAGTTGTTTCTACAGCCTAAAGGTGTTCCAGAGAAGCTCCCGGACCAGGCAGCAGTGGGTAAACTCCAGGCCTTCTTTTCGTATCTCAGGGGCAAAAATCACATCCCCTGTGATAGGCCTGACTACATCTCAGAGATAACCAAGTCTCCAGGAACAGAAGAAACAAGAAAGACTGACAACTTGATCTCTGGCGACTGCCTAATAATTACTCCACAAAAATTACTATTTTTCTCTTTGTCCCCATAAAAACTGCAAGCCACTGGCCTGGGTGCTGGCATCTCCCTTCTCTTTCTTTCGGATGCCATGCTGTCTCCCTGCTCTCTTCCCCTACTCTGCTTCCTTCTCTTTCTCTCTTTTTGCCCTTCTAAAGTATCAAATAAACTTTTAACATCTTAATCTCTGTGTGAGAAATCTTTCTCCATCCATGCTGTGAGCACATAAGCCTTTCCCTAACATCTGGAAGCCCACACAGGGACTAAAGAAAATCACATCTGTGTCCACACGGGGAGAAGTCACTTTTCTCCCCCCACCACGAGGGCAGTCTCATCCTCTCATTTTTCTACCTTTGGACAGGAAGGTGCTTCAATCTTGAAACTGCTCCCTCCTCAGCAATTCCTATGACATTCCTCAAATTGTTCAAAATTAGGTGAATCATTTGGGAAACTATGCACGAGGTGGAGAATGGTAGCTTTCTTGTTTGGTCTAGGGAAACCCAGCACTGGGTCTACCACTGGGAGGGTGGCATGGAGAGATGTTTCCAAACCACTCTTTGGGGGAGGAGGGCACGGAGGGCTGGGGACCGCCCCCATCAAGTCTTCACCCAGACTCAGGGACGCCTGGCTATGGGGAAGACTTCAGGTTCACAATCTGAGTTGGAGTTCAGGGATGCCTGTCTGCTGGCCAGATTGTTGTTTTGGTCTGACTCAGATTTTTGGAGATGCTTGATGTCTCATCAGACCTTCAACGGTCATCTGAGTTGGGGACACCCTCTCAGGTTTTTGGCACATATGACCCGCTCTAAAACATCCTTTTCTTTCTTCTAGTTGCCAACATAGGCAACATTCGGTGAGAACTTTGGGACTCACTGACCCCATCCCAAACATTCAGTAAATTAAATGACCCTGAAATTTGGCCTGAGAATGACTCTCTGCATGATGTTACTTGAACTTCTATGGCTGCTAGCCAGCAAAGGGTCTAAAGTTCTCTACTTTCAAGCTTTCTTTAAACCCTCTAGTCTTTCTGGTCTTTGCTCTGCCTGCTTCATGTTACTTCTTACTCCTGCATCTCTCTCACTGCCCTCACCTTCTAGATGTTTCTCTTTTGGGTCCTCTGTTCCTCCTTCTTCTCCATCTTCATTTCTCTCACCTGGCCACACCTGCTCTGGCTGGCCATTCCAGAACTCCCTCCCCTGTACACCAGCTCCCTTTCTAGGAGGCCACAGGGTCACAAGGCATTGTAAATCAGGTACCCAAATGGGAGAAGCCAGAATGAAATTTCAGCCCTTTTCCTGTCTGAAGTTATTCTCCTCTTTTCTAATCTAGATCTTGACACTAGGGAGGGACAATCCATATTAGCAATGTACTTCATTTCACATCTCACAGCCCCAACATTTGGCGTAAACTCCAAAAATTTGAAAAGGGGCCTCAGACTCCACAAGAAGAACTTTAAACCTGTCCTTCAAGGTTTGATAATATGGAATGGGGAGAGGTGAAAGGAAAAAGGGAGTGGGACTGACAACTTTCAAATAGTGGCTGCCACTCTGTAAAGGAGTTTTTCCACAGACAGTTACTCAAAAAGGCCCCAGGCAAGACCACAAGGCCACACCTTGCTATGGGAACTAAACCCTGTCTCCATTATGACTGTGGGTCCCTGGAGTAAAAATGCCTCAGGAAGCAGGGTCCCTGCACCTTCTGACAAAGGGCACTGAAAGAGCAGGGAGGGGATCACACCTGCATTCGGGATCTGGCTGCCCCACCCTGAATGGGCGTCCTCCACACCCTCGGACCCTCTGAAACTGCTTCAGTCTGACAGGCATGTCAGATTCCATGAGCATGAACAGACTCAACTTTGGCACAACAGGATGGCCAAGACTTAAGCAACTCTCTGGCACTAAACACTAAAGCCACGTCCTCTGCTCTTCCTGAATTTTCAGGCCTCTGTTTCCCTCTCCTACCTGCACTGTCAGAGTGAAAGGTAAAATGTAAACCTGCTACGTATTCCACAACTTCTCTGTACTCTGGGAGATAGTCTTTGCCCACCCTTTAGTGCTTCCCAATTAATTACCTCCACTGGGAAAAGATGTTACAGCTTCCTTTCTTTGACTTTGGAAAAAGCTTAATTGGGACTTTACATACAACTTTTTCCTTTCCTTGGTATGCTCTGAACTTTCTGCCTTGTTTCACCTAAAATTGTCTACTTCTATATGTCTGTATGTTTGTGTGTCCATATACGTCATGTGAATGTGATGTTTCACTACCAAATTATGTAAAAGAGCTCTATTAATTGACTTAAAGAAAAAGTAAGCTTGCATCAAATTTTATTAAGAACTCAAATGCCTTTTTAGTTCACATGACCTTGGTAACCTTCGATAAATGAACATAGTTTTAAAACTGCTAAAGTTTAAATGTTTTAAGATCATAATTAATACATCAATGAAAGTAGCTACATCCCGAGATGGCTACTGATAACAGTCAAACTATAATAACAGAAAAACTAAACTTTGAGGGCTAAAGTTTATACCCATATAGCTTCCTGCATTGCCTTTAAAATCTTCTAAATACTATCACTCTTGGTTAAATGAAAGCCATTGTTTTATAGCAAACTTTGATTCTATTTAAACAGGTTTTAAATCTGTAGAGTTTGACAGGATTTCCAAGAACAAAATTCTGGATTTGTTTTTTTTTTTTTTAACCTCAAAGTAGCTTTAACAGTGGAAACGCTAGAAGCCCAAGAAAAAAAACTTATTAGGCTTACTGGTATATTAAACCATACAGGAAAACACCAAATATAAAATGGTATCTTCCACCTCTCTTTCTTTGGGATGCCATGCTATCTCTCTGCTCTCCTCTCTCCGTCCCCTCCTTCTCTTTCTCTCTCATTCTTCTGTCCTTCTAAAGGATAAAATAAATTTTACCTTGATAACTTAATTTCTGTGTGAGAATCTTTCTCCACCCACGCGGTGAGCACCTACTAAGCTTTCCACCCTAACAGGTTTTGCTTCTTAAATCTGCTTTTCCAAAAGTAAGCCAAAATGTGAAATCACGTTTTTTACCATTTTAGTTTTTCTTTGCCTTTCATAAGACATTCCACTCCTTCATATTCAAATGTGAAGACTGAGATTCACCTATTAAAGATTTTTCAGGCCAGGCCTGGTGGCTCACACCTGTAATCCTAGCACTCTGGGAGGCAGAGGAGGAAGGATTCCTTGAGCTCAGAAGCTGAAGACCAGCCCGAGCAAGAGCGAGAACCCATCTCTACTAAAAAAAATAATAATAATAGAAAAAATTAGCCGGGTGTAGCGGCGTGCACCTGTAGTCCCAGCTACTGCGTAGACTGAGGCAGGAGGATGGCTTAAACCCAGGAATTTGAGGTTGCTGTGAGCTAGGCTGGCCACAGCACTCTAGCCCGGGGAACTAGAGCAAGATTCTATCTCAAAAAAAGAGAGAGAGAGAGAGAAATGCAACTAAAATATGAAAAAAAAAAAAAAAAAGATTTTTCAAACACTATTCTCTTCCTTTTTGCCTTTAGATTTCTCAAGTGAAGGACCAAGTAATTTCAACAGCGCACACAATGAAGCCAGGTAAAATGACAGCTTAAACCATATCCGTGAACTCAAGGTGCCTCCCTATTTGGTTTTTACTTAACACTTTCACTATGTTTTATGGCTTCAAAAAAGAAAAAGAAAAACGTACTGTACCAAACGTACTAAAAGAACTTACTAAAAACCAATTAGGCCACTTCTTTTATCTCCCCTATGGAAATAAGCGTGGGTTGAAAACCAACTTTCCTAATACTTCTTGTCAGTGCCTCCAGGTCGTCAGAATAAACGTAAAACCTCCAACTCGAAGGACACTTCGCAGCCCCCCAGCACTTTAAGAAAGGCTGGACAATAAAGCATCTACCCTCCCGCTCCGGCCCGTTAACACGCCCAGGGCCACTCGGCGCCCAGGTCCCGGCCCGAGGGCGTGCCCAGTGGCCAGGCCGGGAGGGGTGCTGCAGCCCCCGGCGGCCGGCTCAGCCTCGCCGGTGCTCGCCCTTGCGAAGCTCAGGACGACGCCCCGGGGACCACCGGCCCCGGGGCCACCCAGTGCGGCGCAGAGGGCGCCACGGGGCGGGGGCAGCCAGAGGAGCGCCGGAGGCCTCTCCTGGGCGCTCGCCCCGAGCCCAGCGGGCGGCAGCTCCCAACCGAAGGCTGAAGGCGCCCCGCGAGGAGCCCCTGGCCCGGAGTTCGCGAGCCGAGGGACCTCGGCAAGGGACGCGCGGTCGCAGCCCGGGGACGAGGAAGGGCGGCGGCGATGGCGGGCGGTCTCCTCGGAGCTATAGCAGGGAGTGCGGCGGGGTTGGCCACGGAGTGAGTCAGGGAAAATTGGGTGCCTCACCTGCTCCTCTCGAGGCAGCCGCTACCGCTCGCTGAGGGGACAACATGGAGCCTCTGCCTTCAGCAGAAGCAGCAGAGGCGCAGAAGAGAGGGGAGTACTGGGGCAGGAACGAACCAGGCCCTGGAGGCGGGAAACGGGCGGGGCCTGCGCTCCAGGAGAAACTGGGGAGGAGGGGTGCGCCGAGCCGCGAGGGAGCGAGCGCAGGGCGTGCCGGCGAGGCTGGACAGGCGGCCCAGGCGTAGCAAGCTTAGGGCGCGCCGAAGCGGGAAAGCGCACGCGGCGGAATCCCGCCACCGCCCGGCACGTGTGCGCGTGCGCAGAGTGCGCTGCAGGCTACCTGTGGCTGTGCGCCGGTGTTAAGTCCACTGGGAATTGTAGTCCCACCGCTCCCTGGGTCCCGGCCAGCGGTCCCTTTTCTGCGCACTCATCCGGGGCGGGGAGGAAGCGCGGTAGGAGGAAGGCGGGACTTCGCGCCGCTCCCCGAGTGAACTACAACTCCCAGCAGGCCGTGCGTGGGGGGCGGGCCGGCCCGCGTCCGCGGGCGAGCCCCGCCCGGCGCCTAGTGTGAAGACCAGGCCCCGGGCGGAGGCCTCCGGCTGACTGGTGGTGAATCTCTGGCCGCTGTGTTTGAGATGGTTTCGGTGTTTAACGCAGGCTGAGGTCACAGATCGTTGGCAGAAGGGAGGCCTCAACCGTGGGTGACGTGAAGGGTTTTTAATGATTTTGACTTCACAAGGAGAGGTGGCCGTGACTTCATTACCACCAGCAGCAGCGGCATCACCGCATATTCCTGTCTCTGGCCAAGCCTGAAGTGCACCCTTACCGCTCTACTAGCTAACGTAAGAACTTCCAGTGAGACCTCTTCTTCCACTGCTTTTGTCCAGCCTACGCCTTGGCCATCTTTTGTAAACCTCAGGTTTACAGGAGCCTGTTTTGATGCTGCTTTTCCAAGCACACTTCTACTTAAACTGTATGGAAGATCAATACAAAACAAAGTTCTCCAAACATGGTTTTATTCGCATTTCACATGTGATTGGGTAAATGTCATTTGCCACAATTGAAGAATATTGGCTTTTGGATTTGTTGGAGCGGGGGTAGTTGTCTTGGGCATAAGTAGCTGTTGGATCCAAAGCATCCATTCCCGAACCACCACCACCTCTTCGCATCACCATTGCCTTATCCATAAATTCAACAAATTTTTCCACTCTTCTTTCTGCCTCTGCTGTAACTTTTTATAACCTACCCAGAACCATCTTCCAGCTACCTCTAGGTCCTGCCAAGCCTTGAGTTATTTTCTACTTCCATAGTGATTATGCCAGAGCTGAAAAGTTAAAGATAATTCTACCTAATCCTACCTAAAGAGGTCCTATTTTGATTTCTTTTCCCATGTATCTTCTGATTCTCCCCAAACTCTCAAGATTGATTACTCTACTTCAGGCTTTAGATTTAAGTTTGGATTAGATCTAGGCCAGCTTGGGCCAGCAAGATACTAGAAGTGAACATCAGGGCAAGTGGTTACTGGAGTTTCACACTGGGTATGCAGAAAGCAGAACCTCCAAGATGTGACAAACCCAGGACATTATGTGGTATGCTCAGAAAGAGAAAGGAGGGGCCAAGGGCCAACGACTTTCCACAACTACAACACACTATATGCAAGGATTTAAAATTGCACACACATACCAGCAGTCACTAATCCCCTTCCCTGCATTACTTGTCTACATAAGACTTCTTACTCCCCAACTTATGTTTTACTTTGCGTTTTGTCTGTCTCTTCCCACTAGAATGTAAGTTGCAAACAGGGATTTTTGTTTCTTTTGATCACTACTATATCCCTAGTGCCTCAAACAGTGCTGACAGATGGTAGAGACTCAAATATCTATTGAATTAATGAATGAAGAACATATACACTATACCTAACACCACTCACTCACTTTCTGGTTTCTTTAATATTAAATACCTAACTTTTTCTATTGAACAAAATACCCTGTTCTATTTTAAGGGCTCCCAATAAAAATCCAGTGAAATCAATTCTGTCAGGAAGAGAACAGCAAATGCTGACATTATCTCTGTCTCAATATAACAGCATCAAGGTCAATCTTAGCACGTCAGCCTTCCCTATACTTTGTAGAAGCTTTTGGCATTTGAAACAACACAATACAAATTATAGGTAGACTTTAGTATTGGTAACAGCTTAGAAAGCAACCCTTGTAAATGAGAAACATGTTTTGTTGTTGTTATTTCTTTCTCTAATATCCAGGGTCATTAAAACAGTAGACATTCAAAATGGTAAATATTGATGATACTGATTACCGCCTGCCTTCAGCCATCTCACTCTGAATTAAGTCATGTGATATGACCAGAGATTGAACTTGCCTTGAGGGTTTCCAGAGGTAGGTGACATTTAGACAGGTTTGAGTGGTTAAGACCACTTGCTTTGGGGTCAGACTGACCAGGCTCTGAGTTTGGGTTCTGATGTTCATTAGCTCTGCAATCTTGGATAAGTTAGTTAACCTCTCTGAGCCTGTTTCATCATCTGCAAAATGATTCCAATACTCACAGGGTTGTTGTAAATTAAATGGAATGTTTTTGGCAATAATGACTGCATGGTTAGTGCTCAAAAATTGTTAATCATCATATTCATTCTGGAAAAGCAAAACAAAGTCATAAATGTTCAAGTTTCTCAAGTAGTTTATGAAGCACAAAAACAGCAAAATTGTTTTCTGCAATGACATCCACTGTGACTCAGGTTCAAAAGCTTTCCAAAAATAGGGCATTTGTTATGTGCCAGGTACTATGATAGGCAGTAATGCTGCATAAGACACATTCCTGTCCTTCAGAGACTCAGAGTCTTATGGGATAAATAGCCAAGTAAATATTACTCACTGTGACTATACTGGGACACACTTCAGCCTTTTATCCTCTATGTATAGGATTGGTGTTTAAGTAACTTGGAAGGGACAAGTTGGAATACTGTATCCCTGGGCATCATTTAAATGTCTGTACTTTACTTGCTTGTCTGTAAAATGGGGTAATGATTTGGTGTCTTCTTTCTTTTTTTATTGTTATTTATTTATTTATTTATTTTAGACAGAGTCTCACTCTGTTACCCAGGCTAGAGTGCTGTAGTGTCAGCCTAGCTCACAGCAACCTCAAACTCCTGGGCTCAAGAGATCCTCCTGGCTCAGCCTCTTGAGTAGCTGGGACTACAGGAGCACACCACCACACCCAGCTAATTTTTTCTACTTTTAGTAGAGACGGAGTCTCACTCTTGCCCAGGCTGGTCTGGAACTCCTAAGCTCAAGGGATCCTCCTGCCTTAGCCTCCCAGAGTGCTAGGATTACAGGTGTGAGCCACCACGCCCAGCCTGGTGTCTTCGTTTATGAAAAGAAAATAGTCAACCCCACATCATAAGGTGTTACACAGTTGAGTATTAGCCCCTGAACATGGTAACGGTAAAAGCTTAAGACTGTGTCAGCTGCTTCATTATTGGTATTTTAGCCAAGAGCACAGCTGTCTAACATTTCAAAAAATATACTAAAAAAGATCACTAGAAGGAAAAGAAGCAATCTGCATAGCTATGTATAGCATAATATCATTTGTGTTAAAAAAAAAAAAGATGGATGAGGATACAGACTTGCTATATTCACTTTTGTTTGTGTTTGCCACAAGATCCTATGTGTGTGTGGAAGGGTAGAGGGAGTTGGTGATAAAAGGAAACTTTACAGTATATATACTTTTAAATATGAGACTTGTGGGGGGTGGGGGGGAGGGGCACTTTTTGAAACCTTAAAATTTGTACCCCCATAATATGCCGAAATAAAAAAAAGAATATAAGTATACACACACACATATGAATGACCTGTGAATGTATTCAAAATTTTCAAATTACAATGTAATATTTTTCTAAAAGTCAAGGAAAAAAAGGGTACTGAGATGGGTTAGAAGTTGAGGTTGTTAGCCGTGGTGGCACTCGCCTGCAATCCCAGCTACTCAGGAGGCTGAGGCAGGAGGATCACTGGAGCCCAGGTATTTGAGGTTACAGTGCACTATGATCAAGCCTGGGTGACAGAGCCAGACTCCATCTCTGAAAAAAAAAAAAAAAAAGAAGCGGAGGTGGAAAATTATCTATGTAAATACCAGTCCTATAAAACAGGAAAAAGTGACCTAGTGCAGTGCCTCAGCAGCAGAAGTTGTTCGATGGAACTCCTGGGAAATAGCTACACTCCAGAGTGAGCGCTTAAAAAATCTCATCTGAGACATTCCCTGCCTAGACACTTTCACTGAATCCCCATTATTCTTAAGACAAAACCTCGGTTTCTTAGTGCAATACTACTGCTTCTCCACACTCTGGTCCCAACATATCTTCCCTCTTGTCCCAGTTCAAGCCCTCAGCTAAGCCAACTTGGTGTAACCAACACCCAAGACACCTAACATACAGTCACACTTCTGGGCCTTCAGCCACCATATATAGCTGTGCAGTGTATGTTGACCAAGGCAGCCTGTGGAGGGAAGGTGCAAGAAGGAATCAAATCTAGGCCACATTCTACTAGACAAGTCAGCTGGAACTGCATCATGGACTAGGCTGGGAAGAAGAGGTTGTTTTTTTAGGATTCATCTGCCCACAAGGGTACCTTTCTGTATATGTTTTTTTTTGTTTTTTTTTTTTTTTTTGAGACAGAGTCTCGCTTTGTTGCCCAGGCTAGAGTGAGTGCTGTGGCGTCAGCCTAGCTCACAGCAACCTCAAACTCCTGGGCTCGAGTGATCCTTCTGCCTCAGCCTCCCAGGTAGCTGGGACTACAGGCATGCGCCACCATGCCCGGCTAATTTTTTATATATATATCAGTTGGCCAATTAATTTCTTTCTATTTATAGTAGAGACGGGGTCTCGCTCTTGCTCAGGCTGGTTTTGAACTCCTGACCTTGAGCAATCCGCCCGCCTCGGCCTCCCAAGAGCTAGGATTACAGGCGTGAGCCACAGCGCCCGGCCTATGTGTTTTTTTTGTTTGTTTGTTTGTTTTTGAGGCAGAGTCTCACTTTGTTACCCAGGCTAGAATGAGTGCCATGGCGTCAGCCTAGCTCACAGCAACCTCAAACTCCTGGACTCGAGCAATCCTGCTGCCTCAGCCTCCCGAGTAGCTGGGACTACAGGCATGTGCCACCATGCCCGGCTAATTTTTTCTATATATATTAGTTGGCCAATTAATTTCTTTCTGTTTATAGTAGAGACGAGGTCTCGCTCTTGCTCAGGCTGGTTTCGAACTCTTGACCTTGAGCAATCCACCCGCCTCGGCCTCCCAGAGTGCTAGGATTACAGGCGTGAGCCACAGCGCCCGGCCTGGGTTGCTATTTAATTTGTATTATTTAACTTTATGTGAGTATGTTCTATGCCCCAACTAGTTTGTAAACTCACTGAAGTCAAACAGACTTATTTTTTTGGTCCCTCCCAGGGATTATGTCATATGCACAGATGATCAGTAAACATTCATGGAATAAATCTTATATACAAATAAGCAAACATCCCAGGCAGAGATGTTCACTGGTACAGCAAGCAAAGAGAAAGCAGAAAGGAAAGACAGCTTCAGAAATTAGACCTCACACAAAGGCTTCTTATGTAAAAAAAATCTTTGAAGGGTCTGAAGAAACCACCAAGAATACATGAATGTCTTGATTTTTAACTTCTTTTCTCTGCTTCTAGATATTAGGGAAATGGGCCTCCTTTCCAGCTGGGGTCTCCAGATTCTAGCAAGTGCTGTGAGAGTTGGGTACTTGCATCATTTATTTCCTTATTCAGCACCTAATAATATAGATATTTTAACAATACATGCATTTATGAGAATGGGTAGATAACTGGCTTGGTTATCGGATCAGCTGTTATTTCCCTTTGCCTTCGAAGGGACAGTGTGCTGCAGTATCAGCTGATGCTGTAAAGTGCCGGGGTAAGATATTTGCCACAAATTTATTTTGGGAAATATCCCTGTGTGTCTTTTTCAGAGTGTTGCAACGGCCAGAAGTTCCCCCTGCCCCCGATCTGGGCTTTACCTGACCTTAAAAACCGTCAAGGGCAGCCTGCTCTAGATTTCCACTGCTCAGATCACTTTTCCACTCTGTGGCGGTCTGGCTGACCACCTCCCCCTTCATGAGGTTGCATCTTTACAGGATCTGCTGATCCTGCAATTGCACTTTGGGTCATCGATTGCTGCTTTAGCAATAACAAAGCCTACAGCCTTGATTTTTATTATTTCAGGACACACCACCCCTTTTCAAAAAAATTATGCACCTTTCAAATATTTTGACCCGACATAAGGATGAGGCTTTGAATTTGGCAAGCCAACACAAGAGAGACAAAAAAATGAATAAAATCCAATGTAAGCTAGATGTCTGGTTTCAAATACATATTCTGCTAAGAACCCCTTTTAGGCCATCAATAAAATTCAATTATGTGTATTTTGTGCTGTATTCTGAATTTTTTTTTTTTTTTTTTTTTTTTTTTGAGACAGAGTCTCACTTTGTTGCCCAGGCTAGAGTGAGTGCCTTGGCGTCAGCCTAGCTCACAGCAACCTCAATCTCCTCGGCTCAAGTGATCCTCCTGCCTCAGCCTCCCATGTAGCTGGGACTACAGGCATGCGCCACCATGCCCGGCTAATTTTTTTGTATATATATTTTTAGTTGGTCAATTAATTTCTTTCTATTTTTTAGTAGAGATGGGGTCTCGCTCAGGGTGGTTTCGAACTCCTGACCTCGAGCAATCCGCCCGCCTGGCCTCCCAGAGTACTAGGATTACAGGCGAAAGCCCGGCCTGAATTTTTTTAACATTTTTTTTACAGATGGGGGTAGAAGAGTGGGGGCCAAGGGTCTCCCCTATTTTGCCCAGGCTGGATTCAATTCCTGGGCTCAAAGTGATCCTCTCACCTCAGCCTGTCAGGTAGCTGGGAGGACGGATACCACCACTGCCTCCGGCCTTATTCTGAATTTTTAATACCTCATTTGATCACAGCCAGATCACAGCCCATAATCACAACCAGAATATTCTTATCTCCTGGCTCTTCTTTCTTCATCAGCTCAGCATTTTTCCTCCAAAACAGTGCTTCTCTAAGAGCCTATTCCAAAGAAAAGACAACCTTACCACCCAAGGTTGGACCCTTTTGCAACAGTAACGAGATAAGAATATAAAGCAGGTTCTGCGGCTGCATTGCAATGTGATTGGAATGACTAGCAGTTTTTCATTCTGTACCGCATCTTTCCGCACCTACGAGATGGGGGGCCGTGCCGTCTCTGCCTCGCGGTGAGGCGATATTACGACACATCCAGAGAAGTGTATACAGCACCTTGCAGAGTGGGCCTACTCGACGCTGTGGTTTTCATTTTTCACTGGAGTCACAGGCGGGAACGCATCAACCGACAGACACTGACTCTGGAATTTATGGGAAAGTTTCCACCTACTGGAATTACAAAGGAATTTCTGTCGTTAAAATACATAACCCGCCGACCCTAAAACACTTACGTAAACAGCTCGGAGAGAAAACCACCCCGCAGTCCCTGGCGGCGGCCGCAGTGGGCGGAGCCTGGCGCTGAGTCACGCCCCCTGCGGCTGGTCCCCGAGGGGCGCGCCCCACCGCGGCGGCGCGCGGGGCGCGGCGGGAGGCCAGTTTCGCCCCTCCTTCCCCGCAGGAGCGCGGAGAGACAGTTCTTGCGCCTGCGCCCTGCGCTTCTGCGCGCTTCGGCACCCGCGCGAGCCGCGTCTGTGCGCGTGCGCGCTCGCGCTCCCGCCCTGTCGCCGTGCTCGGCTGAGTCAGTCAGTCTGTCGGAGTCTGTCTTCGGAGCAGGCGGAGAGAAGGGACTTCGAAGAGCCAGCTGCCCTATTATTCTGTTTCCCCTCCCTCTCTCCCGCCCCACGTCTCTCTTCACCCTTCTCCGGCCCTCGCTCGCAGAGCCATGGCGGAGCCGTCGGCGGCCACTCAGTCCCCGTCCATCTCCTCGTCGTCCTCCGGGGCCGAGCCGTCCGCGCCCGGCGGCGGCGGGAGCCCGGGAGCCTGCCCCGCCCTGGGGGCGAAGAGCTGCGGCTCCTCCTGTGCGGGTGAGGCGCGCGGGGGCCCGGGACTGCGGGGTTAGGGCGTGGGGGGAGGGCGAATTAGCCTCGACTACTGACGACTTCGCCCCGGGGGACGAGCGTTTGGAAATTGGGCAAAGGGGGAGGGGAGCATAAGGTCGTGCCGGCGGCGGGGAAATAACGGGGTGTGGGGAAAACAGGTTGGGGGCGGGGAGGCCGTCTGGAGAGTGGGTGTTGGCGCCGAGACGGGGCAGGTGGGGAAAAACACCAGCTTGCGGGAGGGTGGGCTAAAATGGAGAATTGATCCGTCCATATGCCGAACCGTGTTCGGGGAGGCGAAAGCCCTCTGAACCGGGGTGATTTAGTGGAGGATTAGAGAGGTTTGAGAGCATTAGGGCAGGTGGGTCGTGGGAGAAATGATTGATTACGATTTTGAGGGGATGGGGGGGAAAGGGTTGCATGGCAGGTTTGCAAGCAGGTGTTGACATAATCAAACACTTGGATTAGTCCTCAAAAAATTTTTTGGGGGGGTTGTCCACGGGGAGCATGAGGAAGTTTAATGGAAGCAGTGTAGCCCTTTTCTTTACTGTTTTCGTCTAGACTCTATGAATGCCCGATTTTCCTTAGGCTCTGAGGTGGAAGGAGGCGTGATGAGAATAGCTCTGGGAAGATTTGGGAGGGAGCTGATGGTCCAAGATGGATCCGTGGCTGTATCTGCAACACAGCCTGCTCTTCACTGGCGCTGCGTGGGGGTGGGGACCTGGAATCAGTCGCTTATATTCTAGAAGATAATAAATAGAGTCATGCCAAGCCATCAACATGTTTTGATTTCATGTTTTCTGTGGGCCGTTGTTGATGGAAGTGTAACAAAAGGAGTTGTTTACTGCAGAAAGGGGGAGGGGGAGAAAATTCAGACAAAGCAGGGGCTGGTTGAACCCCCTTCTCCCATCTCTGAAAGACTAGGAGGGAAGCTGCAGGCCTCCTTTAGTTTCCATTGTATGTGCGTCTGCCTGTTGGTGGGAGCTGGCTGGCAAGCTCTCCTTATGCAGAGATCTGCAGTGCAGATGCCTTCTTGAGGGGAAAAAATGCACCATGGACAGGTGGTGGTTATTAAAGGAACTGAGTCGTCGAAGGAAAAAAAAAAACGTTTTGTCAAAGGAAGGGCCATAAACTCGGGAGAGTATAGATCATTTTGCTCTATTTTAGTTATGTTAAAGGATTTTGAGAGGTTTTAAAATGCTTCATTGTCCCCTTTGCCAGAATCTTGGGTTGATTGTTCTAAAGAACATACAATTTCTGAATTGCCTTCAATATATTCTCCACATGTTTTCTAACAGTGGATTTCCACCTGTCTAAGAGCTTTGGAGCCCCGCTGAATTTTCCAGTGTGGTTATGGTCATTTTAGTAGAAACAGGCAGTATCAGAGGAAGCTTCTGCAGATAAAAGAATGAGGCAGCAAATTTGGAACCCGTGTTCCCTTTAAACCACCAGTGTTTCTCCTCCAAATTTTTGTATTCTGGGCTGAGGTCCAGATGAACAGCAGCTTCCTTATAACTTAGCAACTTGGTTTTTTGGCATACTGTTTGGAGTTGGCCTTTTTGTGCATACCTTTTGATTTTTCTTGATTTTGAATTTTTGATTCAGACCTAAATTTTAGGAATTGGCCCTTTGTGGTCAAGGTAAGACAGATGTTAAGCATTGAATTCTAGTTAGTAGGCATTAAAATTTAGTCCAGGGCCAGATGCAGTGGCTCATATGTGTAATCCCAGCACTTTGGGAGGCTGAGGTGGGAGGATTGCTTGAGACCAGGAGTTTGAGGTTGCTGGGAGCTATGATGATGCCACTGCTCTCTAGCCTGGGTGACAGAACAGACCCTGTCTCAAAAAAAAAAAAAAAAAATTAGTCCTAACATTTACAACCAAATGATGAAATCATTTGATAATAAACATTTTTATTCTTGTAATGTACTTATGAAAGAATTGGGTTTTGTTTTTTTTTTTTTTGAGACAGAGTCTCAAAAAAAACTGGGCCGTGGTGTCAGCCTGGCTCACAGCAACCTCAAACTCCTGGGCTCAAGCGATTCTCCTGCCTCAGCCTCCTGAGTAGCTGGGACTACAGGCGTGTGCCAACATCCCCAGCTAATTTTCTTTTTATGTATATATATTTTTTAGTTGTCCAGCTAATTTCTATTTTTTTTTTTTTTTTTTAGTGGAAACAGTCTCGCTCTTGCTCAGGCTGGTCTCAATCTCCTGAGCTCAAACTATGCGCCCACCTCGGCCTCCCAGAGTGCCAGGATTACAGGCGTGAGCCACCATGCCTGGCCAGAATTGGCTCTTTTAATAAGCCAATGAAATAAGAGTATTTTGTTCACAGATACATATATCACTGACATCGAGTGGACCCTAAATTGGCAATATAAATTTAATAACATGGCCGGGCGCGGTGGCTCACGCCTGTAATCCTAGCTCTCTGGGAGGCCGAGGCGGGCGGATTGCTCGAGGTCGGGAGTTCAAAACCAGCCTGAGCAAGAGCGAGACCCCGTCTCTACTATAAATAGAAAGAAACTAATTGGCCAACTAATATATATAGAAAAAATTAGCCGGGCATGGTGGCGCATGCCTGTAGTCCCAGCTACTTGGGAGGCTGAGACAGAAGGATCGCTTGAGCCCAGGAGTCTGAGGTTGCTGTGAGCTAGGCTGACGCCACGGCACTCACTCTAGCCTAGGCAACAAAGTGAGACTCTGTCTCAAAAAAAAAAAAAAAAAATTTAATAACATAACATATATTTGTTTGGCTTATGTCTCTGATATCATTTACCCTTGTGACAATTTTTATTTATTTATTTATTTATTTATTTATTTTTTGAGACAGAGTCTCACTTTGTTGTCCAGGCTAGAGTGAGTGCCGTGGCGTCAGCCTAGCTCACAGCAACCTCAAACTCCTGGGCTTGAGTGATCCTTCTGCCTCAGCCCCCCGAGTAGCTGGGACTACAGGCATGCGCCACCATGCCCGGCTAATTTTTTATATATATATCAGTTGGCCAATTAATTTCTTTCTATTTATAGTAGAGACGGGGTCTCGCTCTTGCTCAGGCTGGTTTTGAACTCCTGACCTCGAGCAATCCGCCCGCCTCGGCCTCCCAAGAGCTAGGATTACAGGCGTGAGCCACAGCACCCGGCCTATTTATTTATTATTGACTTTGCTTATTTTTTGCACTCTTTATGACAAAGGAAAAGGTGCTAAAACTATTTATTTTGCCTAAAATACTGGAATTTATATTTGGAAATCATGTTCCAAATACATGGATTTACATTACATTTTCTAATAGTATTAAATGCCTCAGTTCTCACCCGTTGTTTCTTAATAAAATTTTATTACAGAATTTGTATTTCTTAGATCAACTGTAGACACTTTATCACTATTCACATTTAGAATGATGTCTGATATAAAGAAGTGCTTTATAAGTATTTGTTCAGTAAATCATCAAATTTATGAGCTGGAAAGGTACACGTGAAAAATAAACAGATATTCTATCTTAAATTCTTATTCATTGAAAATGTGCATTAATATTGACTAAAAAGCATTAATGTAATGTTGGTGGGCCCAGTGCAGGATCCTCATTTTTTGGGTCACTACTTGAATATAAAAGTTTACTTAAGATACTGCAGTGTATTGCAGAAGCCTTTCCTCCTTGCAGAATGATTTCTCCATCTCACAGAGGAAATGTCAATTGTTTGCAACACGAAAATAAGGTGAAGTTTCCTATTCTAAAGCTTACTGAATTAATGTGGTGTTTTTCTATTAAAAAGAAAAGAAAAGAAAAAAAAATTACTGAAAATATAGATGCCAAAAAATTACCTTGATTGTTTAAAAAATCTGCAAGTGTTGCTGTCAGCCTCAGCTTCATGTTCTTTCACCAAGCTCCTCTTGGTTTCAATTAAAGAAGAGTAAGCAATTGCTTGATGTCCTGCAGAAGACAGTTTTGTCTTGACTGACTTGTCCAGTGATGAATTTTAGAAGTATTTGTTCCTACATACAGGTAGAGAATGAGTGATGGCAATCTCGGGTCCAGTGCCTTACGTACCAATGTAGTATGCTTAGAGAAGAGGTCAGGGGCCAGGATGACTTCCCAGATTTCTGTTTTTGGAGGAAACCTAAGACTTCAAAGGCAGATATTTGAGGTTGAGATAAAAGCGACTGAAATATTTACTGTTCTTTTCAGAATGAGAGTTTTTATTAGACATCAAGTATAGATAATATGTCTGTTGTCTGAACTTCAAAAGTGCTTTAGTAGTTTACTGTTGATATGTTGAAATTCTATAACTTGCTAGAAACTGCTCTTTACTGTTATGAAAATCATGATGCCAAAATAGAATCACATTTCATAAGGCTGTTCGTAGAAGTTAACACAAAGCAAAAACAGGGCAATTACAAAAAAGGTTTTCCTTTAAATATTTCTTTCCTCACGAAACTTAGTTCTGTGTACTTTTTGTGGCATCATTTTTACACTTTGTTCTAACATAGCAATCAAATGTAAGTATATAACTTGTGTTTCCAAGTAATCCTTAAATAAAAAGAAATATGACCACCTGTTCAACACTGTCATAATCTGTGTATTATATTCATGCCAGATTATCAGTGGCAGTATAATAACATGCTGATAAAAACACAGATTTGAGCCACAGGGATATGTAGATTTCATTCCTGGCCCTGTCTCTTAATAATTGTGTGGCTTATCTATAGCCATTACCACCACCCTGAACATACCTGATCTCCTCAGCTAAGCAGGGTTGAGCCTGGTTAGTACTTGGATGGCAAAGAAAAGAAAAAAATTGAGTGACCTTGTGCAAATCCTGAACCTCAGTTTCCTTAACTTTATTTATGACATTAAGCTGCCACCCCCTTCCACTCAGGTGGTCTGTTAAAGAGGTAGGAGGAGGAGCCAAGATGTTTCCTAGATTATTTGGCATGATATCACTGTGCTTAAATATTTTCTGCAGCATCCTGACCATAATAAATATTGTTATGATAGCATTATGAAAAGCCTGTCCGTGTGGAACCAAGAGTACAGGAAACAGCAAGAGTAGTCATGTCAGTATGGTCTACAGATGCCTGCTGACTTGGATTGTTTTTATTCCCCAGAAATAAAAAGTTTCTTTCATTGATGTTTGATTGATTGATTGGTTGATTGATTGGAGATAGAGTTTCACTCTGTTGCCTGGGCTAGAGTGCAATGGCATCATCATAGCTCATTGCAACTTCAAACTCGTGAGCTCAAGCAATCCTCCCACCTCAGCCTCCCAAGTAGCTGGGACTAAAGATGTGCTACAGTGCCCAGCTAAATTTTGTAGAGACATCTGGAACTCCTGGCCTCAAGCAGTCATCGCACCCAGGCCTTCCAAAGTGATAGGATATAGGCATAAACCACCACTCCCAGCCTCAATGCTTTTATTGTCAAATTCACAATTAATTGAACCACTCTGACCACGTTAAACAACCAGTCTAAATATATTTAACAGATGCATCTTTAAATTGACATTTCTAGGAGGTTGTTTACTAAGTTGCTGGTAAGAGCATTAGTGTTTTATTTTTAGTATGTTAGAGATGATATGAAAACAAAATAAAAGTAATATTGCTTTTATTGAATTCTGCTGTGAGGAAATTATATATTCCTGATATAGGAGTCACCTGTCTAATCCTGTGCATGTGAAGTTTGGTAGTATAGGAATTGGTGACATGTCACTGAAGGGAAAAGGGAAAGTTAAGCTTTCCAGTTTTGTTTGAGTCCAGACTTTGTTCTGTAGAAAAGGTACTTCTCTTTAGTTTATCCGTAATCATTGAATTTACCATTTTTGTAATTCTGAGTAAAATTACGAAGGCTCCAAATAAGTAGGTTTTGTAATATAAATGATTAAGCATGCATATGTGTTTCTGTCATTTTTTTTCTTACAAGCCGCATCAAGGGATAAGTATGCATATTTGTTGTGTGTACTTGGCTTATAGTTTGTGTTCATTTTTATTGTTAATGAACTTAGCCTCCTAAAGTATACAGACTTGTAAAAATATATATCAATTTCCATAGTGAATTTTTTAGATAAAAATTACTAAGATGATATTTTGTTCATATAATTAAGTCATTCAGAAGTTGCTCAGAAAACTGACTTACGTTTTATTCTATTCATTTATAACAGCTATTAATTCTAGAGTTATTTTGGATCATATGGTATAACGTAGATGTTTTGAAAGACGTGTGTATGTTAAATAAGTTTAGCTATAATCAATATTGCTTGTGATTGCATCATTGAAGTCTTTTACTGCGTATTTGTGACTTACAAGTATGTAAGACATGTTACTCTGTGATATTGCATCTTCAGAGAGAATCTCTTTCAATACTGTAATAGGGCTTATATTTCCATTTTACATTATGGGAGGGGGGCTCACTCTTGTGATGGTTTTTTTTAATTTCAAAGAACTTTTTCTTTTGAAGTGAGATCTGTATTGCCCAGGCTGGTCTCAACTTCCTAGGGCTCAAGCAATCCTTCCCCTTCGTCCTTCCTGGTAGCTGGAATTACAGATGTGCGCCACCTCACCTTACTCAAAAAAGTATTCTTATCTGTTTTCTCCAATCAAATGATTTATTATCTACTGTAACCATATCATCATAACCTAAGCAGGAGGGGGCATGTAAACCTTTTGACATGTTCTTCATTGACAGCTTGCCCTTCAGGATATATGGAAGGGTATTCTGGAAAACTTTGTTTTTTAGCAAAAGTAATACAGATACCCTTTTGTCCTGTTACTTGAAAGTGTTTCATCAGTGAGTATTGCCTTCATTTCTTAATTTTATATATGAACTAGGAATACTTGATTTTTATGATGTCATACATTTGTGTTTTGCTTTATGCTCATACATTAATTCAACAACTGAGCAACAACTTAAAGATCTTTGCTAGGTGCTATGCAAGATAGGTAAATAAAATATAGATCATCCCTCTAGAGGCTATTTTCAGTAGGAAAAAAGACTTGTGTTATATTTATCTATGAGGTAGGCAGGTATCAATATAAACCCCATTTCATAGATTGCAAACTGAGGCTCAGAGAGATTAATGCCCAAGGCTGGGTGCAGTGGCTAATCCTAGCACTCTGGGAGGTTGAGGTGGGAGGATTGCTTGAAGCCAGGAGTTCAAGACCAGCCTGAGCCAGAGCAAGACCCTGTCTCTAGCGAAACTAGAAAATATTAGCTGGGTTTGGTGGTGCTTGCCTATAGTCCAGCTACTGGGGAGGCTAAGGGAGGAGGGTCACTGAGCCAAGGAGTTTAAGGTTGTAGTGAGCTCTGATGATGTCACTACACTCTAGCTGGAGTGACAGAGGGAGACTCTATCAAAGAAAAAAAAGAGAGAGATAGATTAATGCCTAAAAGTTTGTGACTGTGAAATTGGTGTGGAGATAGAACTAAGAGGTTGAGGGTCCAATTCCATTCTCGTCCAAATAAATACACTGCCTCGCTTTAAAATTTGAAGCAATATGTGATAAAAGTGGTTCATTCACCCTCTTGAATTCAGCGATCAGTTTAACTTAAAAGCCTTAATTAATTTCTGGTTCCATGGTTCCCAACGCAAAAGTGCCTTTTTGCTCCATTGCTCTACAGAAACTTCTCTGGTCAAGCTTACCAAGTTATTTTCCACATTGTTAAATCCAGCAGTCACTTCTCACATGCCTTCTCACAGCTTTTGGCATAATTGATCATTCCCTCCTCCTTGAAATGCCTTTTTGTCTTCCATGATACCACATACTCTTCCTCACTGACTGCTACTCTGTCTTAATAAAATTCACCATTTTAAGGTGGTTTTTAATGTATGCACAAAGATGTACCACCATCACAGGTATCTAATTCTAGAACATTTTTATCCCCCCAAAAAGAACCCCCATATCTGTTAGCAGTCACTCCCTATTGCTCCCTCCCCTATCCCTTGACAACCACTAATCTACTTTCTGACCCTATGGATTTCCTTATTCTTGATATTTCATACTGCTAATTCCTGCTAAATCTTTTTTATCTTCCCAACTTTTTTTTTTTTTGAGACAGAGTCTCGCTTTGTTGCCTAGGCTAGAGTGAGTGCAGTGGTGTCAGCCTAGCTCACAGCAGACTCAAACTCCGGGGCTCAAGCAATCCTGCTCACTCAGCCTCCTGAGTAGCTGGGACTACAGGCATGCGCCACCATGCCCGGCCGGCTAAATTTTTCTATATATATTAGTTGGCCAATTAATTTCTTTCTATTTATAGTAGAGAGGGGGTCTCGCTCTTGCTCAGACTGGTTTCGAACTCTTGACCTGGAGCAATCCACCCGCCCCCTCAGAGTGCTAGGATTACAGGCATGAGCCACCTCACCCGGCCTTCCCAACTTTTTTTAATGTTTGCTCTTCAGGATTTTTTTTATTTAAATAGACTTAGTGGGTACAAGTGGTCTTTTGTTACATGGCTGAAATGCATAGTGGAGAAGTGTAGGCTTTTAATATACCTGTCACCTGAATAGGGTACATTCATCCTGTACACCCCCCTCCCTTTCCCCTTCTGAGTTTCCAATGTCTATTAAATCTGTGCTACCCAACCCCTGGGCCAAGAGGCCTGGTACCATTCGGTGGCCAGTTAGGAACCTGGTCACATATCACCACCTGAACTCTGCCCCACCCCCTATCTGTGAAAAAATTGTCCTCCATGAAACTTGGGAACTGGGTTGCACAGCAGGAGGTGAGCATGGCAGGGGAAGCTTCATCTCTATTTACAGGACTCCCATGGCTCGCATCACTGCCTGAGCTCCACCTGCCCTACTCCTCCACCCGTCTGTGGAAAATTGTCTTCCATGAAACTGATCCCTGGTGCCAGAAAGGGTGGGGACCGCTGCATTAAGTCACTCTGCATGACCATGCATAGTCATTGCTTAGCTCCCACTTACAAGTGAGAATATGCAGCATTTTGTTTTTTGATCCTGGGTTACTTAGAATAATGGCTTCCAATTCCATCCGATTGCTGCAGAAGACATTATTTTATTCTTTTTGATGGCTAAGTAGTATTCCATGGTGTGTGTGTGTGAGTACCACTTTTTTTTAATCCACTTATCAATTGGTGGGCATTTAGGTTGGTTCTATATCTTTGCAGTTGTGAATTATGCAGTGATAAACATACAGATGCAGGTGTCTTTTTTAAAAAATGAATTATTTTCCTTTGGATAGATCTCCAGTAGTGGGATTGCTGTATTCAAGGGTAGACCTACTTTTAGTTCTTTGAGAAATCTCCAAACCATTTTCTATCAAGGTTGTACAAATTTACCTACCAACAGTGTATAAGCATTCGGTTTTCACCACATCCGCACCAGCATCTATTGTTTTTTGACTTTTTGATAATGGCTATTCTGACAGCGGTATGGTGTTATCTCAGTATTGTTTTAATTTGTGTTTCCATAATGATTAGTGATACTGTATCTTCCGAACTTCTAAACATTAGAGTGTTCCAGGACTCACTTCATAGAACCTTTCTCTGTCTTCACCCATTGGTCTCATTTATGACATCCAGTCATGTAGTTTAAAATACCATTTATAAATTGATGGCTTTCAAATTTTCACCTTTAGCCTGCTTGTCTCATGGCATCTTACCGTTACTATGTCTCAACCTGAATATTCCTGATCTTCCTTTTATAATCTGTTCTTCTCCATCTCAATAAATGTCTATTCTGTCCTTTTCTTCCTTTACCCAAATCAAAAGTTTGAAGTTATCCTTGTCCTCTGTATTTTTCATACAACCATCAGCAAATGAGGTGGGAGAGGAGGAAAAAATAAAAAGGAAAAAAAGAAAAGCCCACCAAACTGTTTTCTGTAATAAATATATCTTATGTTTAAGGTTAGCTTCTTTTATTTCTTCTGGACTATAGGTATTTTCAAATGACTTTAATCCAGAAAAACATCTTTTCATAACCACTTGAATGCCACATTCTGGCATATTAGAAAGAGGTTCGCTTCTAATAAGGATTCACTGGTAGGCTAGTCTGATGTGTCAGGATTTTAAAGCATGTTAAAATAAGTTTAATTTCAGCCTTATTCATAACAAAATCTGAGATTTTGATTTGGTATCTCTTGAACATATTTGGCAAAGGGTAAGACATTCCTAGAAGGCCGGGCACGGTGGCTCATGCCTATAATCCTAGCACCCTGGGAGGCGAGGCAGGCAGATTGCTCCAGGTCAGCAGTTCAAAACCAGCCTGAGCAAGACCCTGTCTCTTACTAAAAATAGAAGGAAATTAATTGGCCAACTAAAAATATACATACATATATATATACAAAAAATTAGCCAGACATGGTGGTGCATGCCTGTAGTCCCAGCTACTCGGGAGGCTGAGGCAGAAGGAGTGCTTGAGCCCAGGAGTTTGAGGTTGCTGTGAGCTAGGCTGATGCCACGGCACTCACTCTAGCCTGGAAAACAAAGTGAGACTGTCTAAAAAAAAAAAAAAAAAAGACATTCCTAGAAGTAAATGTAGTGCTATTTTAAAAGCTATTTGTAAGTTTTGGGTGTGGTGACTCAAGCCTATAGTCTTAGCACTTTGGGAGGCTGAGGTGGGAGGATCACTTGAGGCCAGGAGTTTGAGACCAGCCCTGGGCAACATAGCAAGCGCCTATTTCAGTAAAAAATAAATTTAAACAATGAGCTGGGCATGGTGTGGACCTATATTTCTAGCTTCTTGGGTGGCTGAGACAGGAGGATCACTTGAGCCCAGGAGTTTGAGGCTGTAGTTAGCTATGATCACAGCACTGCACTTCAGTCTGGGTGATAGAGAGAGACCCTGTCTCTTTTTTAAAAATATGTATATACATACACATATGTATGTATGTGTATATGTAACCAATTTCCTATTTACACAGTCCCTTTTGTTTCTGTCAGACTTTTTAATTTTGTTTCTTTTCAACAATAGTTCTACTTGTTTGTCCTTTTTGATTGCATATACTCCATTTTGATTTTTTGATTGCATTTACTCCAATAAGAGTACAAAGAAAGCTTTCCAACTTTTTTTAGTGTAACAGAAGAGTGGACATCTTGTTAATGAGCACCATTTTGACATATCCTGGAAGGAACTACTGCTTTTATAACTACTACATTAGTAAGACTTTTACTTCTCTGGGCTCCAACTTTTAATCAGATGATTCTAAGACCTGTCTATTCTGTCTTGTTATATCTGTCTCTTCATTCTCATCCTCACTGCTTTAGTGCAAGCCTTCATCTCTTGCCAAGATTATGTGGCAGTGTTTTTTTTTTTGTTTTTTTTTTTTGTTTTTTTTTGAGACAGAGTCTCATTTTGATGCCCAGGCTAGAGTGAGTGCCATGGCGTCAGCCTAGCTCACAGCAACCTCAAACTCCTGGGCTCAAGCAATCCTTCTGCCTCAGCCTCCCAAGTAGCTGGGACTACAGGCATGCGCCACCATGCCCGGCTAATTTTTTCTATATATATATTAGTTGGCCAATTAATTTCTTTCCATTTATAGTAGAGACGGGGTCTCCCTCTTGCTCAGGCTGGTTTCGAACTCTTGACCTCAAGCAATCTGCCTGCCTCGGCCTTCCAAAGTGCTAGGATTACAGGCGTGAGCCACCGCGCCCAGCCTGTGGTAGCGTTTTAATTCAGTCCATGCTCTACCCTGCTGCCAGTTCTTTCTAAAGCATCATATTGGCCGGGCGCAGTGGCTCACACCTGTAATCCTAGCACTCTGGGAGGCTGAGGTGGGTGGATTGCTCCAGGTCAGGAGTTCGAAACCAGCCTGAGCAACAGCAAGACCCCGTCTCTACTATATATAAATAGAAAGAAATTAATTGGCCAACTAATATATATAGAAAAAAAAATAGCCAGGCATGGTGGCGCATGCCTGTAGTCCCAGCTACTCTGGAGGCTGAGGCACTAGGATTGCTTGAGCCTAGGAGTTTGAGGTTACTGTGAGCTAGGCTGATGCCAGGGCACTCACTCTAGCCTGAGCAACAAAGCAAGACTCTGTCTCAAAAATAGATAGATAGATTTATTTTGAAAACATCATATTGTCACTCTCACAGCTAAAAACCTTCAGTGGTTCCTCATTTCACAAAGGATATAATCCAGATTTCACTGCCTGACATTTAAAGCCATTTGGAATCTGGCCAGGTGTTCCTTCTCCCAGAATTCCTTTCCCTTCCTGGTTCACCTGATGCACATTCTTTAAGACCAAGTTTACAGTCTCTTCTGAAACATTCTTAATTTACCCTAGAGGCCACCTCGACTGCATTCCCACAACTGGGACGGTTTCACTAGTCTATATTTCTTTTTCAGCTACCTGTGGGCACTATATTACCAGTGCTAACACAGGAAGGGCCTGCCCGTAGCTACTTAAAATGATTTCATTAATAGCATTTGAGAATTAAGATTACCACCATTCTGGGGTTCAGTTTCTTGTGGCATAAATATGGAGTATGACTATAGTGTGGTTTTGTAACTTAGAAACCTCATGGAATATTGTTGCAAACTATTACTTGTTATCTGTGTTCTGTATCAGAACAAACGCTACGTGTAAAAAATTTGCATGTCAAAATTTTCCATTAGGAGGAGGGAGTGTTAGGTGGAGTGAAAAGG
The DNA here is from genome assembly GCF_040939455.1 of Microcebus murinus. Classification (NCBI taxonomy): domain Eukaryota; kingdom Metazoa; phylum Chordata; class Mammalia; order Primates; family Cheirogaleidae; genus Microcebus; species Microcebus murinus. Next base: position 11,134,592 of record NC_134107.1, read on the forward strand.
AAACAGCTGGCAAATTCATAGGATCTTTTTTGGCATCGGACTTACTTAAAGCATTTGGTTTTTCAGGTTTGTTGAGATTTAAATTCATCAGTTGGCAGAGATTTAATGTTGACGATAAATGCATATAGAAATGGACCCATCTAAAAATGTTAAAGAGCTAGGTAAACATGCTTCCTTTAAAAAAGGAAAGGAGAAGTGTTTTTAATTTGTAGAAGTAAATGTGATAACTTCATTTTTTTTTTTTTTGAGACAGAGTCTCACTCTGTTGCCCAGGCTAGAGTGATAATTTCATTTTAAGATAATTTAAAAAGTAGTGAATTTTTAAATTCTAGTCATAAGTTACTGTTTGTTTGCCACTAAATTCTGCCTTAATGTTAACATGCTGTATATTTTTTACTAAATAGTGTTCTTAAATTAGTACTTACAGATATAGTTATGGCCCAATCCTTTAAAGCAGTCTTCTGGTTTTAAGTATATTTCTGATATTTGTGAAAACATTTTTATAACTGTAAGAACAAAGGGAGTTAACATATAAAGTTCAGTATTATTTAGGGGTAGTTTTGGAAGATTTCTTTTTCATATGGCTATTTCCATTAATTTTGTTAGCATTTTTATGGAAAAGGTCATTTATATTCTTGGTGGGGTTTTTGTTGTTTTTTTTTTAAGGGCCAAAGATTGTAGTGAAAAGCAGGTCTCCCTCCCACCCTAGACTTTGCAATCCCTTTTGCTAGTTCCTTTGTTGTTTAACATATGGGAGCATGCTGAATACACTTCTACACTTTGCTTCTTAAATTGAATACATATATGGACTGTGTGTACATACATAGTTGGCCCTCGGTATCTTTGGCTTCTGCATCTGTGGATTCAACCAACCACAGATCAAAATATCTTTTAAAAAAACTAAAAATAACAATACAATAAAAAATACAAATTAAAAAAATATATAACAACTATTGACATAGCATTTACATTGTATTAGGTATTATAAGTAATCTAGAGATGATTTAAAGTATATGAGAGGGTCGGGGGCGGTGGCTCACACCTGTAATCCTAGCACTCTGGGAGGCCGAGGCGGGCGGATTGCTGGAGGTCAGGAGTTCAAAACCAGGCTGAGCAAGAGCGAGACCCCATCTCTACTTTAAATAGAAATAAATTAATTGGCCAGCTAATATATATATATATATACACACACACATATATATATCATATATATATATATATATATAAATTAGCCTGGCATGGTGGCATATGCCTGTAGTCCCAGCTACTCGGGAGGCTGAGGCAGGAGGATCGCTTGAGCCCCGTTTGAGGTTGCTGTGAGCTAGGCTAAGGCCACGGCACTCACTCTAGCCTGGGCAACAAAGTGAGACTCTGTCTCAAAAAAATAAGTAAATAAAGTATATGAGAGGATATAGTAGCTTATATGCAAATACTATACCATTTTATATATGAGACTTGAGCACTTGTGAATTTTGATATGAAGAAGTTCTAGGACCAATCCCCTGAGGATACTGAGGGATGACTATATAGCTGTACATCATTCTTCTATTTACTAGTATTCCTAGTATTTGTAACCAGTGCTTTTATGAATATGTACACATATTCATAAAAGCACTGGTTTTATGAATACACATCTTTGTACACATATGTAAATATGTCTGCAGGATAAATTCTTAGAGGCATAATATAACTGCTGAGTTAAAGATTATGTGCGTGGCAGGGCAGGAGGAAGATATGCACATTTGAAATTTTGATATATTGCCAAGTTTAGAGGAGTATAATTGAGTATTCAGGGTCAACTTCACACATTTGCCAATTAGATATTTTTGAATGCTCATATTAGTGGCTGACTCCTCAAAATGCAGTTGAAAATGGTTAAAAGCATATATTAATTAGTACTCAGATATTTGTTTTCCCTTTTCCACACAGTAGCAAAGGAGCATCATCTATCTGTTCCTGAGGTTATGCTTGATTTAAAACACTAGGGGTTCCTCTTTTCTTCCTCTGAAGGTGAGAATGTTTGACTAAGAAAAAAAAAATTTGAATTGATTAACTTTTAGAAATGCATCTTGAAAATAAGGTTTTGCTGCCAGGTGAGTGAAAACGATAATTGGAAATTATTTGGAGTTTTCCCCCTTGCTAAACTCAATGAAATTATGATGCTTGCCCCTGCCCCCAAAAAAGAAAGTTGAAATTAAAATTCTTGTGTGAGGTTGTCAAATTCTCATGCTGTATATTTTCTTTCAGATTCCTTTGTTTCTTCCTCTTCCTCTCAGCCTGTATCTCTATTTTCGACCTCACAAGGCAAGTCTGTAATTTTTTTGTGTGCATTAATAAAAGAAAAATGTTGAGAAAGAGGCTGTAACTGGGGATATGAAGTACAAGTCTTCTATTGCCCCTAAATCCCTTAATATAAAAACGAATTACAAGTCAGTTCTTCACCAGCTTCCAGTGGGTTTCCTATAAAGGTTAATAAAGGAGAATGAGGCTGGCTGTACCCTTTCTTTAACAATATAAGTTTTAGGTATAGTTTTGAGTATTTCTTAAAAATTAAAAACTTGCCTACAGGATTTGGAGCAGATAGAATTGTGGCTTAGAAAACAACCCTATCTATTGAATGCATTTAACATATTGATTTGCAGTTACATAACTGGTTAGAGAGGTGTTGAGTTTGGAAAAACAATGGAAAAGTGTGCTTCCACTGAACTACAAAAATACCAGCCTAGCTAGAGTATTTTAATGTGAATTTATCTGAGATGTTTCCTCAGAGCTAGGCTGGTTCCAGACTGCCTCAGAACACTGAACAAGCCAGTTGAGTTTTTGGCAAGTAAGGCTGCTTCTCCTAGAGATTAAGTTGTGGTTTTGTTTTTTTAAAAATCTGCCAACCAGTAGGGAAGGGAATTGGATTTGTGGGGGTAGCATTGGCAAAAATCTGAAAGAGCACTATGTGCTTTGTCAATTTATATTAATAGTAAGGCGCTATTTCATTTCTGCTATTGTGCTAGACTCCAAATATAGCTCAATGGAAAACCTTTATTTTAAAAAAGAAAAAAAGTAATTAAAATCACTAGATAGGCCCTCTGGGAGGCCAAGGTGAGAGGATCGTTTGAGCTCAGGAGTTCAAGACCAGCCTGAGCAAGAGCAAGACCCCGTCTCTACTATAAATAGAAAGAAATTAGCTGGACAACTAAAAATATATCCAAAAAATTAGCCTGCATGGTTCGCGCATGGCTGTAGTCCCAGCTACTAGGGAGGCTGAGGCACTAGGATTGCTTGAACCCAGGAGTTTGAGGTTGCTGTGAGCTAGGCTGAGGCCTACACTCTAGCAGGGGCAACAGAGTCAGACTCTGTCTAAAAAAAAAAAAAAATCACTTGATAGGTCTAAGAAGCCCTGAGCAAATAGTTTGTCCTAGCTGGAATTCTCTAGCTGCAAAAGACTTTTGACCTTACAATAATAAAAACATGATGGGATAGAATGAATGTAGTAAAATTTTTGCCTGGTTTAATTTGCTTCTTAGGAAATGTGATACACAATTTATTACTTTTAATTCAGACTGATAACATTGGAACCACCCTCCTTTATAATGTGTCTTATTGTGTAAATTTAGCTATCAAATCATGACCTTTGACACTAATATGTTTACATTAAAAGATGGAAATTTTGTGAATGTTAGAAAGTAACTCAAGCATATAAAGTAATTGTTCTTAACATCTGAAACTTGACTTTATTTATTTATAGAGACAGGGTCTTGCTAATTTTTTAAGTTTTTGTAGAAATGGGGTATTGCCGTATTGCCCAGGTTGGTCTTGAACTCCTGGGCTCAAGTGATCCTCTCACCTCAACCTCCCAAAGTGCTGGGATTTCAGGCATGAGCCACCCAGATTTATGTCTTTACAGTTTTTTTTTTAATTAGAAATGTAATAATTTTGGCAAATAGGTATTATATTTACTCTGGAAAAATGTAATATAAATAGAATAAATAATTATATTTCCGCTATTGTAGATATTTTAGATTTTTAAAAATACATTCTAACTTTAAGACACTTTTCATATAGAAAGCGGATAGTTGATACTCTAAAGAGTGTAACAATGTAACATATGCCCAAAATACCTAATGTGTGAAAGGTTGAAAAGATAACTGTCATAACTTTATAAGTTATTTTAATCCATTGGCAAAAGTTACACATACACTCATGTAAAATGGAGGTAAATAAAAAGGAATTTTCTAATTAAAAATGAATGTTTAAGTAGACTTCAGTTCCACAGCACGTAATAGAGTTTGTAAATAAGCATACATTTGTCATTTTTCCTTTTTGCTTATAAAAACAATATTTTGACCAGTACAGATTCAGAATAGTGTTATTTTTAAGAGGCAGTTGAAAATGCCATTTCACTGAAAGTGTTTGAATCTAGTGTCTATTAGTAACATTTTCTCCTGCCAAAAAAAGAGAGCACATGATAGAAAAGTTGCCCCGTGGGGCTCTTTCATTGGCAGGTTTAGAGGTCAGCCTGTTCAGTTGTTTGAGGGAACACCTTGGCAGGTGATTAGGTGTATTCTAGAGTAGCCAAGAGTGGTAGCTTCTAGTCTGCCTTAATAAAAATAAGGGAAGAGGAAGTTGTGGGTTACTTGGTTAACTGTATTTGAAACCCAGGAGAGAGGGGAGTAGGGGTACTAGGAATAGCCCAGTTCCACACAGGCCTTTCAAAATGACTGCTGCCAACAACATGCACCTTGACTCCACTGGCACTAACCCAGCTAATCTCTTTGGCTTCATATCCCGTAGTCGTCTATCCTTGAGAAACTGCCTTATTTGTATATACCCAAACCATATTAAGCAATATATAACATTAAATAGGACATTTTTAGATTTAAAAATGACTTGTATTTTTAATCCTGAAGTAATATTTATCACCATTGGGTTTCAGGGAGATGTATATACAAAAAGTGTCATTAATTTGGACTGAGGAAAGGGCAGTTAAATTTTTTTAAAGTAAATTTTGTGATATTTATTAAATTGTACTACTTTGAGAATATATATGTATAGATTTATAATTACAATGAAATAATCAGCAGCTTCCTAAGTGAGGAAGTTAAACTTTTGACATGAATAGATTTGTAATTAGAGTGTTAATAGAATAATCAGTTCCTTAAATAAGTTGTGCTCCTTAATAGGTCCTCAATCTTTTGCTTAATAGATTCCTTTTTCCATCAAGCAGTGTTAAATTTCATCCTTTATTCCTGAGAGTTTCAAAATACAGGAGTAAGGCTGGGCGCAGTGGTTCACGCCTGTAATCCTAGCACTCTGGGAGGCCAAGGCTAGTGATTACTCAAGGTCAGGAGTTCGAGACCAGCCTGAGCAAGAGTGAGCCGCTGTCTCTACTATAAATAGAAAGAAATTAATTGACTAACTAAAAAATATATATATATATATATATAAATTAGCCAGACATGATGGCGCATGCCTGTAGTCCCAGCTATTTGGGAAGTTGAGGCAGGAGGATCGCTTGAGCCCAGGAGTTTGAGGTTGCTGTGAGCTAGGCTGATGCCACGATACTCTAGCCCGGGCAACAGAAGTGAGACTCTGTCTCAAAAAAAAAAAAAAAAAAGAGAGAGGAGTAAATTTTAATGTTTTCCTGTGTTTTATAAAAGATACTGACAGAAATATAGATGTAGTATGTTGCTAATTTTTATTGAGCTTTTACTGTCTTATTTAATCTTTACAGCCAATTCTATGGAGGAAAGGAACTAGCTTTTTAACCAGTTGAAACTGGAGTTTAAAATGGTGAAATAACTTACTGAAGGTAGCACACCAGTAAGTGACAGATGGAAGACTCCAAAGCCATGAGCATGACTGCTGCACCTGTGATAAAGATGACCAGCTTGTAAACCAGCAGTATTTTAGGGGTTAGAGAGTTTCTTAGAGATGTCATTTTGAAGTTAATGTTAAAATCATGAGAGCAGAAGAGGCAGAAACTACTGTTTTGGCCATATTGCTATTAGTGATACAATTTAGTATCATCTGGAGGGTATACTCCCTCCGTCAGACACAAAATCAAAATCAAACTGAAATTTGGTTTCTTCTTGTGAAACCTTTGATAAGAGTGGAGGCTGGAAAATACTTTGATTTTCTTTAGAAAACATTGGAAGAGAAGTAGATGAAAATAAGATTGGAAAGAGGATCCATTCACCATGCAGAATTGGAAGCACATTTGTGTTAATGGATGTTTGCATTCAGTTTCACTAATGCAGTAGGCATCTGGAATAGGAAGTTACAACACTGAACTTTGGGGCAAGCATTGAGGAAAAAAATTTGCCAGTTACAGCCTTTTTTTAAAAAACAAAAGCAAAACATTTTTCTTTGTACAAAAGAGACTTTTTGTGTAGGATCTAGCTTGGCTGCAAAGTGTCTGCTGGCTAACTTCCTATTTTGATGCTGTGGCTGAGAGTTGCTGATACTGTTTTGCACGATAATTTGTCTTCCCTTCTTGTTTTGTGAATATGAGAAAATTCAAGTGTAGGTAAACCTATACCTGAATATTTCAAGCCTCCCTTGTATGAATATGCATAATATGTATGTGAAAAAGTGACTTAATGGCTACCACAGGCTGGCACCCTTTCCTCACAGATGTGTATAGTTTTTCTATGTTACAGATATCTTTTTAATTAAAAGTAATGCATTTCCTTCTGAAGCTGAGATGACCTTTAAAATTTTTTTTAATTAAAAAAAAATAATTTCCTAAGTGAAGGGGGAAATTAACCACATGGTAACTAACATAATTCTAAGCTATTCATTCTTTTTTAGGAAGAACTCTTTGCTGTAGGTTATAACATTCAATATTGCTTACTTACTTCTAGACCATATTATGTTTTTAGTAATTAAGTTATAAACACTTGAATAGATAAGTACTAAATCTTTACTTTTTCTAAGAGACAGTTTAGGGAAAAAGAAACAAAGAGAAGATATTTTGAAGGATAAACAGTATGTGAAGGGTTTTTTCCTATTCAAATATATTTACTTGTGTACACAGAATTCACTTTGAAGTTTTTTTTTATCATGTCATTTTTCATGCCACATCTTACTCTATAAGATAAAATACTCTAGGCATAGAAGACAGAAAGTTCTTCAGTTCCCATACCAGATTCTCTAGTGAAATAGAGCTTTTGCCTTATTCCAATAAAAATTTAGAGTTACTATAATTTAGAATTAGCATATAAAAGTATTTAAAGCAGGCACAAAGGACATCCCCTGTTCCATCCTCTGCTGCCTCTCAGGTTGTTCTCCTGGACAAGCTCATCTATGCTTAGGAGGAGCAGTGAAGAGTGGCATTCTCCTTCTGTGGGATTTTTATAGGACTAGAGCTCTGAAATATGGCTTTGAGCTTTGTACTCTTCTAAAACTAATCAAATGTGGTTCTCAAACCGGGTTCGTCACCTGGGAAACTTGTAATACAGATTTCGGTTGTTAAGTTGTTCACCAAGTTGTACATTGAACTAAAATATACTTTCACCTTGCTGGTGGTGAAGGTCATTTGCTGAAACATTTTGTTCAGGAAAAGTTCTTTTATCTTTTCAACATTGGCTTAGAATAACTAAATCAGAAGTTGCATCACCCAAAATTTTGAAATAGATGAAAGCTCTTTAAATTACTTTCCTTTATTTGTGAATGGTAGGGGAGAAAGTGTCTCAAACTCTCAATCGGGATTTTCTGTGTTATATACCAGAGGAAGGTAGTTATAATTTGACAATATGCCTTTTTTTTTTTCTTCCCTAATAAAAATGCTTATGGTCTGGAGTCTCTATGTCCGAAGAGATTTTTTTGAGAATGTGGTGCTTGGGACATTTATTGGGGATTTCCTAAGTGCCGGATACTATTCTTTTTTTTTTTTTTTTTTTTTTTTGAGACAGAGTCTCACTCTGTTTGTTGCCCAGGCTAGAGTGCCTCAGCCTAGCTCACAGCAACCTCAGACTCCTGGGCTCAAGCAATCCTTCTGCCTCAGCCTCCCAAGTAGCTGGGACTACAGGCATGTACCACCATGGCCGGCTAATTTTTCTATATATTTTTAGTTGGCCATTTAATTTCTTTCTATTCTTAGTAGAGATGGGGTCTTGCTCTTGCTCAGGCTGGTTTTGAACTCCTGACTTTGAGAGATCCACCCACCTCAGCTTCAAAGTGCTGGGATTACAGGCATGAGCCACCATGCCCGGCCACCAGATACTATTCTAAACAGGTGTTAACTCATTGAATCCTCACAGCAATTCTAAAGTTAGGTGCTTTAATATCCACATTTTTTTTTTTGAGACAGAGTCTCACTCTGTTGCCCAAACTACAGTGCTGTGACATCAGCCTAGCTCACAGCAACCTTAATCTCCTTGGCTCAAGCGATCCTCCTGCCTCAGCCTCCCGAGAAGCTGGGACTATAGGCATGTGCCACCATGCCAGGCTAATTTTTTCTATATTTTTAGTTGGCCAATTAATTTCTATTTTTAGTAGAGATGGGGTCTTTCTCTTGCTCAGACTGGTTTCAGACTCCTGTCCTTGAGTGATATGCACACCTCGGGGCCTCCCAGAGTGCTAGGATTACGGGCATGAGCCACCTTGCCCAGCCAATATCGACATTTTGATGAGAATTTGATGAAATGAGATTAAGTAACTTGCCTAAAGCTACATGATTAGTAAGCTCAATGAAAGGACTTTGTATCTTTCAACAGGAATTTTTGGTTTGGGAGTCCTGTAGAAATTTAGAATATGACTGCCAACTTAATTCCTAGTCCTATTTTAGATAATATACCTAAATGGAAGCTTCTGGGTATTTAGAGTTTAAGAAGATGTAGGAATAAGCATGGAACTGAGTATTTGATAAGTTTGAGAACATGCTCATCATTGTGGGGATATGACATTTTTCACCTCTTACTATGTATTGATTCCCTATTTATTTACTTGCTCTGTTGCCTGAGCTAGACTGCAGTAACGTCATCACAGCTCACTGCAATCTCTGACAATTCTCCTACCTTAGCCTCCCAAATAGCTGGGACTAAAGGTGTGAGCCACCAAGCCCAGCTAATTTATTTTTTTATTTCTTTTTTTTCTATTTTTTAAATTTAATTTATTAATTTTATTTTTCTTCTCCCCCCCCCATTCCAGTGGATGTGTAATAGCAGGTATTTTTTTTTTTTTTTTTTTTTAATTTCTGTAGAGACAGGATCTCACTATGATTCTTAGGCTGGTCTTAAACTCCTGGCCTCAAGTGATCCTGCCTCAGCCTCCCAAAGTGCTAGGATTACAGGTGTGAGCCACTGTGCCTTGCCTCATTCCCTTTTAAATAAATTTAGATATATAACCTTATTTACTAATAATTAGAGTAACCCCATATTTTTAAGTGATTAGAACTCTTGAAATGAATATGCACATTAAATCCCATTATAGCAAATAACTAATTTAGAAAATGTTCATAATGAGAGTTTTGATAGAGTTTTTTTTTTTTTTTTTTTTGAGACAGAGTCTCACTTTGTTCCCCAAGCTAGAGTGAGTGCCATGGCGTCAGCCTAGCTCACAGCAACGTCAAACTCCTGGGCTCAAGCAATCCTGCTGCCTCAGCCTCCCAAGTAGCTGGGACTACAGGCATGCGCCACCATGCCCGGCTAATTTTTTCTATATATATTAGTTGGCCAATTAATTTCTTTCTATTTTTAGTAGAGATGGGGGTCTCGCTCTTGCTCAGGCTGGTTTCGAACTCCTGACCTCAAGCAATCCACCCGCCTCAGCCTCCCAGAGTGCTAGGATTACAGACATGAGCTACCACACCTGGCCGAGATTGGTTTTGAATAATGTTGAAAGTCTCTTGTAGTGTGTGTGAAGGGATGAATCTTTTGAAAAAGGAAAGGTAGTGGACATTTTCTAAGATGTAAAATTGTCCAGTGTTATTCTGCCAGCCAGTTTTGTAGTTTATAGTGTTTTAAGAACTAACAACCCTCAGATTCCTTGGCATTTTCTGCCGTTTCACCAGGTACTGACCTGGGCAACACCAATGACTGTTAAGTGCCATACTGACTAATTGGAAGAGTCTTTGCTTATTGGAGCTGTTCTTTAAGGCTTATTAGAGTCTCATCTTTGTTCTATTTAATGTTTTCATGCCTTTATAAACTTTTTACTTCCAGCCCAATTTTTTCCATTGTCTTGGTACAGCTCAGCTCTGTCCAAGTTAGTTAGGGTTTCAGCTAGCCAAAGTCATTTCATTTGCTGATAATTAAAGATAATTAAAATTAAGCACAGTGAGGATGCTGTTTTATTTTTCTATGAGTTGTAAAACTTGGTTGACAATAATGAGAGCTAGCACCTGCATCTCACAATCACTGAGGAGTGAATGCAGCATCGAGCTATGTTTACTCTCTAAGCTTAATATAATGGTTATATTAAAGAACTTTTAACAAAATATTTGAAGTCTGTCAGGCAGTCATAGCACTCGGTAGAGGACCTGTTGGTATTCTGAGAATAATTCTGCTCTGATCTTCTAGTTTTACCTCAGATTATTCTACACCTATCTTGTAATTTTTGGAGTACTAAGAGTTCAAGGAAGATATAAGAGAAGCAAGATTTGGTTGGCAGATTGACCAGTTTGTGTCCTGACAAAGCATAGGACATTTTTGCCATGTTTTTTCCCCTGGGGATGTGTGCATTCTTTGATGAGCGTTTCATTTAGGTTACTTTCTTTTTCATTTCATTGAGCACCATCACCACGACCACTACGTCATCATCATTTTGCTTATTGATTTTGCTTATTATCTGTCTCTACCTCTGTATTGTAAGTTCCATAAAGGCAAGATATTTTTCTGTTTTGTTCACTGTTTGAAACTCAGTTTCTAAAATAGTTTCTGGCACATGGTAGGCACTCAGTAAATATTTGTTGAATTATTTTTTTACCCCACTCCTCAATTTGTTGAATTATTACTAATTCATTTTGTTGATTTTCATCTGTAAGATGACAGATCTGAAATCTCTATCTCTATAAAACATGTAAGCTTAGCCTTCTGTGTGAGATGGAGTCAGTTTTATTCACCCCAAAGTTCCATTTATGTTTGAAGGGAGAGGTTCCCAAGCAATTTTACATTTTACCTGAATCCAGATTTAGTTCATAAAATGTTTTCTGGTAGAAACACCGACCAGTGAATTCAATAATAATGCATGATTCAGATTGTGGAATATTCAGTTATTTGAATCTTTTAACCTACAGTGTTGGGCTTCATTTCTGTCTTACGTGTAATACAATTATGCTGAATATCCATATATATAATGATGGGTTTAAACCATGTTTACTACTTCAGAACTAAATCTAAATATGAGTGATAGTTTACTTCAATTATTTTTTTTCAGTGTTACAATTTACTCTATTGCCACCAAACCTTAACAGTTTTTCTTCAATTTACCTTTTTTCCACTACCCAGATACCAATTATACTATTTCAAAAGCTCAGATTGTATTGCATCAAATTTCAGTGATATGTTGAACTTTATATGGCATTTCGAAACATTTTTATAATAGTGGAATTTTATTATACTAAGATTTATTTTCATCTTTAATAAAATAATTTTGAATGAAGTCATAATTTTGCTTTTACCTAATATTCAAATTCTTACATGAAAAAAAGAACATAAGCTGAGTAAGAGTAATCTCAGGAATTTCTCTTTCATATTCCCAATTAATCATTGTGCTCAAGGCATCACTTTCCTGAGCCTACTTAGGTCTCACCTGACCAAGCTGAATCTTTGATTCATTTATTTGGAACATTTATTTAAGACCTACTTTGTTCTAGCTCTAGAAATACAACATTGTGCAAGGAAGCACTTGCCCTTGGGATGGTTGTTGTGATCTTTTTCCCCAATAAAAACTTGTTAGTTTGGAAAATTAGAAAGCACTGTGGTAAATGAATGGCTACTGTGGCATTAATAACTGATAAGACTTAATGTATTGCCTTAAGAATGATAGTTTCTATTTTACAATATGGTGGCTCACACCTGTAATCCCAGCACTTTGGGAGGCCAAGGCAGGAGGATCACTTGAGTCCAAGAGTTGGAGACCAGCCTAGACAACATAGTGAGACTCATCTCTAAAAAAAAATTTTAAACATAGAAAAATTAGTGGGATGTGGCAGTTCATACCTGTAGCCCCAGCTATACTATAGGCTAAGGTGGGAGGATCACTTGAGCTCAGGAGCTTGAGGCTACGGTGAGCTATGACACCACTGCACTCTAGTCTAGGCAACAGAGTAAGACTCTGTCAAAAAAAAAAGAACTCTACCCCTTAATATTTTGAAATTATAATTTTTTTAAAGCTCTGGCCACATTTTTTTCCTTCTCAGATTGTGAGACTATAACAGTAGATTTATAGAGGCAGTTTGTTCTGAATTGTTCAGCTTGCAGATGGAGGTGTATCAGTGCTTCTTAATATCAAATTGTTTGTTTTATATGAATTATGTTGCTTCTGTTAAATAGGTCTTCCAAAAAAAAAAAGATTTCCCAATCTTATTGCCCTTCTCTATACTTTACCTTTGCAGTGGAAAATGTAGACTGATTGAAAAATATTTGTTGAGAAAACTTTTTGTCATTTGCAATTCGTAGCATGATATGGCTTTTTTTGTTTCACCATTGACAATTTTATGCATGTCTTGTTAGGGTAACTGTTGATCATTTATGTGTTTATATGTATGTGTATATATATATACATTCTCTGTGTATGTGTGTGTGTATGTGTATCTTTATATAATTTAAAAAATAAAAAGCATGCTGCTTGGCCTGACCAGCTAATGTGTAATTGTGCCTAGTAAACAATAATTTTCTTTCAAATTCTAACCATAGAGGGATTGACCTCTCTTTGCTCTGATGCACCACCTTCAGAAATTATGACTTCTTCCTTTCTTTCATCTTCTGAAATATATAACACTGACCTTACAACACTACATGGAGAAAAAAGCGAAATACTAGCAAGCCAGCCCTTTTTAGACATGAAAGGAAAAGACCACTTGGCTCTTTCAGATACGAAAAAGATGGAAAAGCCTCAGGGGACCAGCAGTAACATAGCAAACTCTACAGTTTCTCTTGCAGCAGGAGTTCACTGTAACCATCCTTCCATTCCGGCCAGTTTCCTAGAGCATTCTGCTTTTCCCTCAAAGGAAGTTGGTCAAATAGAAGAGCAAATAAATAAAGACCAAGAGTCCAGGAACCCAAATGAGGTACCAAGTAAAGAGGATAAAACTGCATTGGATGCTAATGACAGATTCACTTTGCTAACAGCCCAGAAACCCCCGACTGAGCTGTCTAAGGCAGAAAACGTTTGTACATATTCTTTGTCCCCAACCAAAGTTTCAGGAGGTGGTGTTATTGAAAAGGATTCCCCTGAATCGCCATTTGAAATAATTATTGACAAAGCAGCATTTGACAAAGAATTTAAAGACTCATATAAAGAGAACACAAATGGTTTTGGTAGCTGGTCAGTGAACACTGATAGAGAGTCATCCGAAGACATTTCAGAGACTAATGACAAAGTATTTCCACTGAGAAATAAAGAGGCAGGGCGTTACCCCATCTCTGCATTGTTCACAAGACAGTTTTCACACACAACTGCAGCACTGGAAGAGGTGTCTAGATGTGTGAATGATATGCATAACTTTACTAATGAAATATTGACTTGGGATTTGGTTCCTCAAGTGAAACAACAGACTGATAAATCTAATGACCACATCGCAAAAACTACGGGACTTGACATGAGTAAATGTAATTCAGAAATTCCAGTTGTAAGTCTTAAAACTAACACTCTTCAGAAAATTCCTGTATGTTCTATTAATGGGAACACTCCCATCACTAAATCAACAGGTGATTGGGCAGAAACATCTCTTCCACAAGAAAATGCTATTGTTGGAAAACCTATACCAGATGATGTCAATTCCACAAAGGAAGTCATTATCAAAGGCATGCAAGGCATTGTGCAGAAATCTAATGGCACGCTTTCAGAGTTACCTGGGCCACCATTTGAGAGATGTGTTTCTTTGGGTTCTGGAGTGGTGACAGCGAAAGTAGATTTCCCTGATGACCACCTGAAAGATGAAATGAACTGGCAGAGCCCTGTGATGGGAGAAATCACAGAGGTTGATAGTTCTGGTGAATCCGATGACACAGTAATAGAGGATATTACAGCAGATATATTGTTTGAAAATAACAAAATTCACACTGAAAAACCAGTTTCCATTGTAAGTGTGGTTGTAAAAACAGGTGAAAGAGAAATCAAAGAGATTCCCAATGGTAAGAGGGAAAACTTTGAAGAGTTGGTTAGTGACTCTGAGCCATGTCAAGTTCAGCCTGATATTTTTGGAAGGAGTGCAGTCGGTGAGGAGGCATGTTCACAAGTACCCAATACAAATGTCTCATCAGAAGATGTAAATCAGTCAGATAGTATGAGTGAAGTTGCTCCTGAAAAGCCTGTTGCAACTGAGAACCCCACACTTACTTCAATAGCATCTCCAGATGTTTTTAATGAGAAGGAATTCTCACTAAATGTGACATCTTCTGCCTATTTGAAGTCATTACATGGGAAAAATGTTAAAGATATAGATGATTCCTCCCCAGAGGACTTGATAGCAGCCTTTACAGAAATCAGAGAGAAAGGAACCATAGATAAAGGTGAAGGAAATGCCTTTGAAGCAATATCAGAGCAGAGGACAGACATTAAAACGACTCTTCCTGTAGAAATTTTGCATGAAAGTAAGTCAAGTGGTTCTGAAATTAAAGACATTAGAAGCAAATACAACAAACAGAGCAAAGAAACAAATGGAAGTGAGCTTCTGAGTGTTTTCCCTACCCGAGGTGGTCTGGTAGCATCTCTTGACTTAGAACAGGAACAGCTCACAATCAAAGCCCTTGAAGAATTAGGTGAAAGACAGGCTGAGAAGTCACAGCATGAAGTAGAATCTCCTTCTGAAGAAATACTCAAGCCAACTTTCACATTCACTGCAGAATGGCCACAAAGATCATGCGACATCCTAGAACATACAGATGTCAAGACCGGATCTGATCTTGGGATTTCCAGAAAGCCCCCCGCTATCAAAGAAACTACTAGGGTAGATATTATTTCCAACCTTAGCAAGACTGAGCTGGTAAACAAGCATGTCCTAGTGAGACTTCTGACAGACTTCTCAGGTAATCATTTACATTAGAAATACTGCATGTAGTTAATTCTGCTGTGATTGATTACTTACCATTTTTCTTAGTCTCTGATACCTACACAAGTATAGCTAGGATACAAACTTACTGTATGGTAGGGAAAAGGCAGATTCTTCTTTTTATTTATTTATTTTTTACGATTTCTTGATTTGATTTCCCTTTACCAGTATTTCCCAAAATAGTAGACCACTTTGTAAAATTAATCTTCCCCCCAAATTATTATTTTAATAATTTTCCCCTAAAATTATTTTCCTTTGCTCCAGTTATATTTCACATTTCTTTCCTTATAAGTTGGCCCTAGGGTAATTGCTGCTTTTAAGAATATCATCAGGTTCTCATTTATTTACAAAGTTTATTTTTTTAAATCTCCATCGGGACTGGACAAGGTGGCTCATGCCTGTAATCCTAACATTCTGGGAGGCCGAGGTGGGAGGGTTGCTTGAGCTCAGGAGTTTGAGACCAGCCTGAGCAAGAACAAGACCCTGTCTCTACTAAAAATAGAAAAAATTAGCCAGGCATGGTGGTGTACACCTATAGTCTCAGCTACTCGGGAGTCTGAGGCAGGAGGATTGCTTGAACCCAGGAGTTTGAGGTTGCTGTGAGCTAGGCTGATGCCATAGCACTGTAACCCAGACAAAAGAGCAAGACTCTATTTCAGGAATAAACAACAAATAAAACAAATCTCTATTGGTCATACTGCTTAGCACTCAGGTTTTTTGTTATAGGCCTTGGGAAATCTTAGCAATCAAAGATAAAGGAATTCCTGCTGGGAAAGATGGTAAATGAAGTTTTTAATTAATGTAATCATATACTACAGAGATTTTATGCTCTGAAAGTAGGTAACCACTACTGTAGTGCTATTTTGTGGGTAATATTTAAGAGAACTCATGTATTTTTTCTGCTTTGGCTCTTATATAATATTCTCCAAGCCAAAACTCATTATAAGATGGTACCAAAAGCCCTTCCTTTTGTCCTCTATTTACTTGAAATGACCACTTTCCTAAAAAGTAGCTTTCAGTTAGATTACTGCAGTGCTGCCTATTTGAGGGTCTTGGAAAGTACAAGAAAAAAAAGGATATATATTTAGGCCGGGCGTGGTGGCTCACGCCTATAATCCTAGCACTCTGGGAGGCCGAGGTGGGTGGGTTGCTCGAGGTCAGGAGTTCGAAACCAGCCTGAGCATGAGCGAGACCCCATCTCTACTAAAAATAGAAAGAAATTACTTGACCAACTAAAAATATACATACAAAAAATTAGCCAGGCATGGTGGTGCATGCCTGTAGTCCCAGCTACTCCAGAGGCTGAGGCAGTAGGATCACTTGAGCCCAGGAGTTTGAGGTTGCTGTGAGCCAGGCTGATGCCTCGGTACTCACTCTAGCCTGGGCAACAAAGTGAGACTCTGTCTCTTAAAAAAAAAAAACAAAAAAACCCCGGATATTTAATGGGGCTCCCAACCTATAATCTAATACCCAGTTCTACATCTACTGTATGGTCAGTGTTAGGTGGTATGTAGGGGCTGGTGATTTTTAAGCTTTTTTGATGATAGAGCCTCTTTTCAAATGAAACCATGTACAGAGTTGTAGTATATTTACCAAAAAAACTCAGAATTTTGTTAGAATAAACTTATATTTGATTTATGCCATTTACTTTTTATAAAGGTATTTTCTTACTGGAAACCATAGGCAGATTACTTAATCTTCTTAAATTTAATCTTTAAAATAGAGATAATTGCATTTAACTTTGTAATGGTATTGTGAGGATTAAATGTGAAAATACAGATAACGCAGTGCCTATCACATAGTAAATATTTGGTCAGATTTAGCATTAGTGACATTTTGGGCTGAATGATTTAAAAAAAAAAAGATTTAGCACCAAATACAGGGCCTGGAACATAATATGTACTAGATGATTATTTGTTGAATGAATGATATGCTAATAATTAACAGTGAAAACATTGAGGCTTTTTGATAAACCCCAAAATTTGGGATAGTTGTAATACTCTATTAATTAAAGATCATTGAACTTGGATTAGAGAGTGCTAAGTTAATTCTTGTTTTATTGTGCCTAGAAGTCTAACTTTGAACAATTAACTTACATAAGCTTTTGGGGCCTCGGTTTCCTTATCTGTACAGTAGGATGTTGAAGTAGATGATCTTCAATTATCATTTCAATAATATGGTTCTCTGGCTCTGGTACATTCTAGATTTCTTCCTGAGTTGTTGTCATAATTCTTACAGATAATTACTTTTGGGTGATGAGGCATATGGTAATTAGGCTAAGAACTCCAGTGTCTAATTCTGGCAAGTTCTTGCTTTAGTGTGATGTTAGACAACTAGTTGAACTGGTTTAGCATCTTCCTTTGTTGATGTGATGATAATTATTTTGCCCTGCTTTTATAGTATTGTAATAAATAAGTACTGTGTAAATACTACTTAATAGTAATTCTCAACTAAGTTATTTAATCTAGTGTGAGAGATGAAAAGGGCTATGGAATTTTAGGATGTTTGTCACTGATCAGATTCTATGATTAGTAGATATTTTTAGATGATAATTAAAGAAGACTGGTAAAATTAGAGCAAGAAGCTGAAAGGTCTTCCTTACAGGTTTCAGAATTGAAACCCTTTTTAAATTATGTTACTTTATGACTAAATCTTTTTAAATGTAAACCATTTCAGTAAAATGCATCAGTCTCTAGTTTTAAATAGGGTGTGTCTGAATAGTCTCTCTTAAGATAAAAACAGTTCTGTAATTATGTCCTAACATTGTTGGGGAAAAGAGGTAAAAGAAGCAATGAAAAAATTAATGGTATACTGTTTTCTTTTGCTGTTTTATAGTATATTATGTGCCAGTTCATAATGAAGCCTTTAGTAATTATGGTATGATAGACTCTAATAGTTTGGGGAAGAATTAGATCCATGCCTCACATACCTAATTTGCTGAAGATAGCTTTTGTGTCTTATTACCCAGATTGGTAAGAATGCAAGGAAATGGGCAGGCAGATAGCTTGGTGACAGGTGTGTAAACTGTTCCAACCTTTCTGGAAGGCAGTTTGGCAATACGTAACAAAGACCTAGAATTGCTCTAGCAATTTTGTTTTGAAGAATTTATTCTAAAAAAATTATGTGCAAAAATAACTACAAAGATGTTTATTGTAGCACTGTTTATGATAGTGGCAGATACCTCAGGGTCTTAACTGTTAAAGACTGGTTGAGGGCTGGGCGAGGTGGCTCACGCCTGTAATCCTAGCACTCTGGGAGGCCGAGGCGGGTGGATTGCTCTAGGTCAGGAGTTCAAAACCAGCCTGAGCAAGAGCAAGACCCCGTCTCTACTATAAATAGAAAGAAATTAATATAGAAAAAATTAGCCGGACATGGTGGCGCATGCCTGTAGTCCCAGCTACTCGGGAGGCTGAGGCAGGAGGATTGCTTGAGCTCAGGAGTTTGAGGTTGCTGCACTCTAGCCCAGGCAACAGAGTAAGACTCTGTCGCATGCGCGCGAGAGGGAGAGGGAGAGGGAGAGAGAGAGAAGAAAACTATTCTTCTATATAGGGAAGAAATCAGAGCAGTGGTTGTTTCTGGGATGTTGAATAGGAAGAAGCATAAGGGAACTCTCTGAGTATAGTTTTATGGAATAGGAAGAAGCATAAGGGAACTCTCTGAGTATAGTTTTATGGAATTACATAGGCGTGTGTGTGTGTGACTCAGTGAATATATTGTGTAGTTATTTTATGTAAATTTACATCAAAAGAAAAACACTAAAATATTGAACTTTAGTAATATGCAAGCTGAAGTAGGTTTCTGATACGTATAATTTACTTTGAAATGCATAAATAACCTTAGTGTACAGAGGGACAGATATGTACAGTAAAACATTAATGGATAGTGGTGATGGTTGTAAAACAGTATGGATATACTTAATGCCTCTGAACTGTATACTTAAAAAATGGCCAAGATAATAAATTTTATGTATATTTTACCACAATATAAGATATTTTACCAAAAATAAGATATTATGGTAAAATCTAGATGGTGCTTATATGAGTATTCACTCTAAACTCTTTTCAACTTTGCTGTATATTGGGGGAAATAAAACAGGCCTGGGGGAAGCTGGTCCAGTTACTGATCAGATTCCCATGTTTCCATGGGGGAAACAACTCAATAAAGCTGCTAGGGAGATGGAGAGAGTAAGATCTCAAATCAAGTGTGCATTACCTAACACTTTCACTTTTAAATTTTCTCTTGTTAATTACTGATAAAGATTTTAGAGACTGTTAGTTTTTTTAGAAGAAAAGAATCAGTTTTATGTCATATGTTCTTATAAGTTTCAAACCATGTCACTTATCTACATTACTTTAACAGCGTCAGAGAAGCATAAAAAGTTCAAGTGTATCACAACCATAGGAGAAATATGTTGACATAACCTGGCAAGTACAGAGTATTGCTTAGAGATAAATATGTGCAAAGGGCATTAAATCATGTTTTAAATTTGATTAGGCTTTCACAATTGTTAGCAATTAACTAGTGTGTAAGTTTCGATTGGAGCTTATGTCTTTTGGAGGCTTAAATCTACATTGTTTATTAATTGGCAAATTTAGTAGTTGTCCAGCAAGTTCAAAGAACCAGCTGGATCTAGTATGAAAAAAAACTAAAGCCAGAGTTTTGTGTCTTTATCCATTCTATCATTATTCAGCATTGCATTTGTTATCTTAATATGTTCTTTAGATAACTAAGGTCAAAGTTCACATTTTTAGATCCACTCAGCTATTCACTTGGGTAGGGGTATACAATGCCATTTTGCTTTCCATGTTTTATAAATCTGAAATTGAGGGCAAAGGGGATGATAGGTTATTTTAATGAACCAAAAACTGTTTTTTCTCAAGAGTGTGAGAAGAATGTTAGTTTGAAAGGAGTTCCTACAAATTTCTCTGGCCTGCTGCCAGACTTGTTCATAGCCAAAAGCATGTGTGTCTGTCTTTAACAGTAACAGCTTTGTATTCTGTCAATGATCCTTCTGTGCCATTTGAAAGAGAATTTCTTTGGTTAAGGGTAAATCTGTAGCAGAGCAGACTATTAACCCATTTCAGTGGCCACAAAATTTGGATCTGAGTTTGTAAACATATCATCCGATGTCTTTTGCAACTCAAAAAGTGGCTCCATTTATTACACTATTCATGTAAAAGTAACTAAAGAAAGGAAATAATCCATGTGAAAATGTCTGCATCTTTATCTTTACATAATTGTTCATATAAAAAAGCTAACTGCCTCTTTCTTCTTTATTAATGAACAGTTTCTTTTTTGTGGTCATAGAACCTGGCCTTTTTTTTTTTTTAAGTCCTGACAGGTTTATTCTTAGAGGTGTGTTTGTATATTGACAAATTTTGAAAAACTGTTGCAAAGGGGATAGAATGTATTGGACAGATCCTTGAATTGGAGTTTTATTTGTTCTTTTTTTATTTTGTTTTTTGTTCTTTACAAATGAAGCTAAATCCGATAGGCTACTAAATATTGAAATTTCATTTGCATTTACTCCTTTTCAGAATAAACATTTAAACAGCCTTTCTGGCCAGACTCGGTGGCCCATGCCTATAATCAGCACTATTGGAGGCCATAAGGCAGGAGGATCTGTTGAGGCTAGGAGTTCAAGACCAGCTTGGCAACATAGTGGGACACACCCCCCCCATCTCTACAAAAAAAAAAAAAGATTAGCCGGGCATGTTGGTGCATTCCTATAGTCCCAGCTGCTCATGAGGCTGAGCCAGGAAGATCTCTTGAGTCCAGGAGTTCAAGTTTACAGTGAGCTATGATCACGCCATTGTACTCCAGCCTGGGTTACACAGCGAGACCGTCTCTTTAAAAAAATTTTCTTTTGGCCGGGCGCGGTGGCTCACGCCTGTAATCCTAGCACTCTGGGAGGCCGAGGCGGGCGGATTGCTCAAGGTCAGGAGTTCAAAACCAGCCTGAGCGAGACCCCGTCTCTACCATAAAAATAGAAAGAAATTAATTGGCCAACTAATATATATAATATAAAAATCAGCCGGGCATGGTGGCTCGTGCCTGTAGTCCCAGCTACTCGGGAGGCTGAGGCAGCAGGATCGCTTGAGCCCAGGAGTTTGAGGTTGCTGTGAGCTAGGCTGACGCCACGGCACTCACTCTAGCCTAGGCAAGAAAGCGAGACTCTGTCTAAAAAAAAAAAAAATTTCTTTTTATTAAAAAGTTAAAAAAAGGCCAGGGGTGGTGGCTCACGCCTGTAATCCTAGCACTTTGGGAGGCCAAGGCGGGCAGATTGCTCAAGGTCAGGAGTTAGAAACCAGCCTGAACGAGACCCCATCTCTACCAAAAATAGAAATAAATTAATTGACCAACTAAAAATATATATACAAAAAATTAGCCGGGCATGGTGGCGCATGCCTGTAGTCCCAGCTACTCGGGAGGCTGAGGCAGTAGGATCGCTGAGCCCCGGAGATTAAGGTTGCTGTGAGCCAGGCTGATGCCACGGCACTCACTCTAGCCTGGGCAACAAAGTGAGACTCTGTCTCAAAAAAAAAAAAAACAAAACAAAAAACAGCCTTTCTTTTATAGAAAGTCACTTGACCTTTGGGAATTGCTGAAGTTAGAATCAAACCAAGAGCTTTTCCCAAATTCAGTAATAAAGTAAATGGATAGGAAATCAACAAGGTTTATTGCTATTCCTGTTTGAATTGTTACTAGTTTCTTTTTCCTTAGCCTGAGATTACTATTGGATGTGTTAGTGCCCTCTTCTGGTTTAATATGGGCACTGCAGCTGGCATCCTTAATATGGGCAAGAGGTAGACATCCTTTAAAGGTTTGTTTGTTTTGGGGGAGGTTATTGCCTCTTTTTCTTTAATTTCAAAATATTAAGGGAATAAAATGTTTTTGTCACAAGGATACCTTATTTATTTTATTTTTTTTGAGACAGAGTCTCGCTTTGTTGCCCACGCTAGAGTGAGTGCTGTGACATCAGCCTAGCTCACAGCAACCTCAAACAACTGGACTCAAGCAATCCTGCTACCTCAGCCTCCCGAGTAGCTGGGACTACAGGCATACACCACCATGCCCGGCTAATTTTTTCTATATATATTAGTTGGCCAATTAATTTCTTTCTATTTATATCTATTTATAATAGAGACAGGGTCTCGCTCTTGCTCAGGCTGGTTTCAAACTCCTGACCTGGAGCAATCCGCCTGTCTTGGCCTCCCAGAGTGCTAGGGTTACAGGCGTGAGCCACCGTGCCCAGCCTGGATACCTTTTTTAATGCTTAAGTTGGGGCTTTTGGTGTGCCCATAGCTGGAATAGTGTTCATTGTACCAGATAAATGAGTTTTTGCCCCTTCCCTCCTTCTACCATTCTCTCTTCTTGATTTCCAAGGTCCTTTAAATCTCTTTGTGCCCATGTGTGCTCATTGATTATTTCCTACTTATTAGAGAGTACATGTGATGTTTGTTTTTCCATTCCTGAGATACTTAAGATAATGATCTCCATTTCCATCCAAGTTACTACAAAAGACATTATCTTATTCCTTTTTATGGCTGAGTTTTTGTTTGTTTTATTTTTGTTTGAGACAGGGTCTTGCTCTGTCGCCCAGGCTGGAATGCAGTGGCCTGCTCATACCTCACTGCAACCTGGAACTCTTGGGCTTAAGCTATCCTCCCAGCTTAACCTCCCAAGTAGCTGGGACTATAGGCATGTGCCATCACAACTACCTTTAAAGTTTTTAAAATAAAAGTGATATGGACACATTACAAAAGATTTAGAAAATAAAAGAAAGGAATCATTCATAATTCACCAGCAATATAAACACTCTTCATAAATACAGACACTCTTTGCTAGATGTTTCAGCCACCATTAGAAAAATAATAAGATAACTGAGAAATTACTGATTTTACTTAATGTAATGAGTCATAAAAAGAGGCTTATTATGTATTGAAATGGATTCTCAGTAATTAAAGTCATTATTGGGACTGTAATTGGAATTAATGAGGGTTTTTTTGGTGTTTTTTTTTGTTTGTTTTTTTGGGAGACAAGGTCACACTCTTGTCACCTTGGGTAGAGTGCAGTGGCATCATCATAGCTCACTGCAGCCTCAAACTCCTGGGCTCAAGCAATCCTCTAGCCTCCTGAGTAGCTGGAGCTACAGCCATCATATCCAGCTAATTTTTTCTATTTTTAGTAGAGACAGGATCTCACTCTTGCTCAGGCTGGTCTTGAACTCCTGAGCTCAAGCAGTCCTCCTGCCTTGGTCTCCCAGAGTGCTAGGATTATAGGCATGAGCCACCACGCCAAGGGTAGAATTTATATTAATATTTCTTGTTTAATGTCTGACAATTCCCTCATAAGGCTGTCTGGGCCTGGAGTTTTCTTCTTTTTCTTCTTCTTTTTTTTATTTTATTTTTTTTGAGACAGAGTCTCACTCTGTTGCCCTGGCTAGATTGCCATGGCATCAGCGTAGCTCACCTAAAACTCCTGGGCTCCGGTGATCCTTCTGCCTCAGCCTCCCAAGTAGCAGGGACTACAGGCACACACCACCATGCCTGGCTAATTTTTTCTATTTTTGGTAGAGATGGTGTCTCGCTCTTGCTCAGGCTGGTTTCAAACTCCTGAGCTCAAATGATCTGCCCACCTCAGCCTCCCAGAGTGCTAGAATTACAGGCATCAGCCACCGCACCCGGTCTGGGCCTGGAGTTTTCTGTGTGGGACCACTTTATCAGTTTTATTCCTTTGATATGTGTGGGACTATTCAGTTTATCTGTTTCTTGAGTGAGCTTTAGTAGTTGTGTCTTTGAGGAATTTGTCTACTTTGTCTAAATTGTCTAATTTATTGGTATAAGATTGTTCATAATATTCCCTTATTATCCTTTTAATGTCTGTAGAATCTGTAATGATGTTACTTCTCTCATTCCTGATATTGGCAATTGGTGTGTCCATTCTCTTTTACTTGGTGAGTCTAGCTAGCATTTAATGTATTTTATTGATCTTCTCAGCCAACTTTGATTTCATTGATTTTTCTCTTTTGTTGTTGTTGTCTGCTTTGCTGATTTCTTTTACTTTTTTTCTTTTATTTATTTTTTCCCTGTGGGCTTTGGGCTGCACACAATATGACGTGCACGCACGCTACCAGAGCCCCGGCACCTTACCCTGCTTTGCTGATTTCTACAAATTTTTATTTCCTTTCTTCTGCTCGCTTCCCGTTCAAGTTGTTCTTTTTCTAGCTTCTTAAAGTTGGAGCTGAGATCATTGATTTGTAATCTTTCTTCTTTACTAATATAGACATTTTCATATTATTAATTTCCCTTTACTGCTTTGTCTGGGTCCCATAAATTCGTTATTTTTTTGTTTGTTTGAGACAGAGTTTCACTCTGTCACTCTGGATATGGTGCAGTAGTGTCATCGTAGCTCATTGCAACCTCAAAACTCCTGGGTTCCAGTGATCCTCCTGCCTCAGCCTCCCAAGTAACAGGGACTACTGATGCATGCCACCACGCCCAGCTAAACATTTTGATATATTCGTTTTCATTTTTATTTTGTTCAAAATATTTTCTCATTTCCCAGTTGATTTCTTCTTTAATCCATGGATTATTTAGAAGTGTGTTATTTAGTTTACAAATATTGAGGGTTTTCCTAATAGCTTATGTAATTACTCTGTAATCAAAAAGCATAAAAGTGACTTGAATCCTTTTAAATTTATCAGGGTTGTTTCATGGCTCAGGATTTGATTTATCTTGGTAAATGTTTCACATGTATTTGAATGTATAAAATCTGCTATCGTTGAGTATTTTATAAATGTCAAAAAGGTCACATTGGTTGATAATGTTCAAGTCTTCTATATCCCTACTGATTTTCTGTCTACTTGTTCTACCATTTATTGAGTGAATGGTGTTGAAATCTTACAATAATTGTAGATTTGGCTATGTCTCTCTTTCTAACAGCTTTATTGAGATATAATTTCACATGCTATACAGTTCATGAATTTAAAGTGTATAGCTCAATGTTTTTTAGTATAGTTGTGAGTACAGGGTTGTACAGCCCATCACCACTATGTAATTTTAGATTTAGTTCCCGCTCCCCCCCCCAAACAAAAAAGAAACTCAATATCCGTTACCAGTCACTCCCCATTCTCCTCTACCACCACCACCACCCTAGCCCTAAATAACCATTAATCTTCTTTCTGTCTCTATGGATTTGCTTATTCTGGACAATTTATATAAATGGAATCATACATTTGGAGTCTTTTATGATTGACTCCTTAGCCTAATATTTTGAAAATATATCCACGTTGTAGCAGGTAGCATCAGAACTTCATTCCTTTTTATTGCTAAATAAGATTATGTGGATATGCTACATTTTATTTGTGCATTCATCAGTTGGTGGACTTTTGGATTATTTTCACTTTCTGGCTATTATGAATAATGCTTCTGTGAACACTGGGGTACACGAGTTCTTGTGTTGTCTATTTTCTTTTCCTTGGGTATAAAGAGTGGAATTGCTGGGTCATAACTCTGTGGTTAACCTTCTGAGGAACACCAAATTGATTTGCAAAGCAACTGTGCTATTTTACATTCCCCCTAAGAAGGTATGACTGTTTTAATTGGTCCATAGCCTTGCCAATATTGGTTGGTTTTTTTAATTGAAGCCATTCTAGTGGGTTCACTGTGGTTTTGATTTGCATTTCTCTAATGACCAATGATATTGAGCATCTTTTCATGTCCTTATTGGCCATCTTCTTTGGAAAGATATCTATTAAGATTCTTTGGGCCGGGCGCCGTGGCTCACGCCTGTAATCCTGGCACTCTGGGAGGCCGAGGCGGGCAGATCACTCAAGGTCAGGAGTTCGAAACCAACCTGAGCAAGAGCGAGACCCCATCTCTACTAAAAATAGAAAGAAATTAATTGGCCAACTAAAAATATATAGAAAAAAAATTAGCCGAGCATGGTGGCACATGCCTGTAGTCCCAACTACTTGGGAGGCTGAGGCAGAAGGATCGCTTGGGCCCAGGAGTTTGAGGTTGCTGTGAGCTAGGCTGACGCCACGGTACTTACTCACTCTAGCCTGGGCAACAAAGTGAAGACTCTGTCTTAAAAAAAAAAAAAGATTCTTTGTTCATTTTTCAGTTGAGTTATTTTTCTTTTTATTACTGAGTTATAATTCTTTATATATTATATGTATTCTGGAGACAAGTACTATATCGTATAATTTGCAAATATGTTCTCTCATTCTGTACATTTTCTTGTCTCTTTATGGTACCATTTACAGCACAAAGATTTTTAATTTTGATGTTGTCCAATTTATCTATTTTTTTCTTTTGTCATTTGTATTTTTGGTGTCATAACTAAGAAACCATTACCTGACCCCCAAGGTCATGAAGATTTGCACCCATATTTTCTTCTAAGAGTTTTAGGATACTTTCTTACTTTCTGAAACATCCATTTCACATTTTTTTCTCTCTCCGTAAATCTTTATCCTCTCATCCCATCCCTACTGATGGCCGGCCTTGGTTACTTTTTGTTGAGAAAGTAGAAGCATTCGGAAAGAAATACCCTCTCCAACCTTCAGATCTGTGAATGGGTCTGTCTTTCCTCATCCTCTTCTCTATGTTACTCTGTGATACAAGGGTCAGCCCTTTCACCTGGCCCTGGGTCTCCATCCCTCCCTTCTGGACTTCGCTGCTTTTGCCCCATCATCAGTCTCTCTCTATGTCTTCATATAAACATGCCTTAAAACAGTCTTGATCAGGTCACCAACGGTTAAAATCTCCATATTGCCAAGTCCAAAGTCACTCTTTTTCTTACTCAACTCCAGCAGAATGAGCCAGTTTTCTACCTCCTCCTCCTCAGAGCACTCCTCTCTCTCCGTGATACCACACTTTTCCTTATGTCATCTCCCTGTACATCTCTCTCGGTTTCCTTTTATTCAGCTGTTGGATGGTAGAGTGCCTCAGAATTCTCCTTCAGTACTACTAGGTAACCTCACCCATTTCCGCCACTTTTAAATATTATTTGTAAGCCAGTGACTTCCAAACATTTATCTCAAGCTCAGACTTGTCCTATGTGCTCCACACTGGTGGATCTCACCACCTTCTTTAACAATGGATGTCTCTAGGCATCCCGAAGTTAACACGCTCTGTACTCCGTTCTTCCTCATCTCAGTACTTGATACCACATATGTCATTTTGCTCAGGCCCCAAACCTAGGTGTCATCTGTGCTTCTCCTCTGTCACCTCCCACATCCATTTAATCACCAAGTTCTGCCTATTCTAATTCCAAAATATAGCTCAAATCTGCCCATTCCTCTCCATTCTGACTGTATGCATCCCAATCTGAATGACCATCATCTCTCACTGGAACCTTCATGTTAGCCCCCTATGAGGGTCTCCCTGCCTGCACTCTTGCCCCATCCCAATCTATTTTCTATACAGCAGTAAAAGTATTCTTCTTTTTTAAAAAAATAATACATCATATTACTCCCCTGCTTGACATTCTTTAGTTGACTCCCCATTGCACCCAAGGTGAAATTCAAGCTCCTTACCTCATTGCTCTGTGAAAGTGTTGCCTAATCCCGCCCTACCCAGTGTCTCCCACCTTATCTTGTGCCACTCTCCCCTGCACTCACTGCATACCATCCCCACTGGCCTTCTGACCTTTCCTAAGCAATGCCAATCTCCCCAACCCGCCCCCACGAGTTATTGTATGTGTGTCCCCTAGCCTAGAGTACTTTTCTTTTTTTTTTTTTTTTTTTTTTTTTGAGACAGAGTCTCGCTTTGTTGCCCAGGCTAGAGTGAGTGCCGTGGCGTCAGCCTAGCTCACAGCAACCTCAAACTCCTGGGCTCGAGTGATCCTTCTGCCTCAGCCTCCCGGGTAGCTGGGACTACAGGCATGCGCCACCATGCCCGGCTAATTTTTTTTTATATATATATCAGTTGGCCAATTAATTTCTTTCTATTTATAGTAGAGACGGGGTCTCGCTCTTGCTCAGGCTGGTTTTGAACTCCTGACCTTGAGCAATCCGCCCGCCTCGGCCTCCCAAGAGCTAGGATTACAGGCGTGAGCCACAGCGCCCGGCCTTAGAGTACTTTTCCCTTGCTATTTTGTGTGGCCAACCCCTTCTCATCCTTCATGCCTCACCTTTCATATCAACTTCTCAGAGAGGCTTCTCCTGACCTATCTAAAGTAGTGTACACATGCACACAAATCATTCTTACCATAGCACAAAGAGTTTACATTTTTAAGGGCCTGTGTTACAAGTGACTCTTATTTTGTTATTTATTGACTTATTTATTGCCTTTCTTCCCCACTACAATGTAAGTAGGGATCCTGTTTGCCTTATTCACAGTTGTGTTGTATTCCCAGTCTAGCACTTCCCTGGCACGTGACAGGTACTTAATAAAATTTATGCAGCAAGAGAAGGGTGGGAAAGGAAGGAAAAAGAACACACTTGAAAATAAGGAATTTCCTGGTTTAAAAAATACTGTCATGCATCGCTTAACAGTGGGGGTACGTTCTGAGAAATGTGTCCCCTTAGCTGATTTTGTTGTGTGAATTGAACACCATCGAGTGTACTTACATAAACCTAGATGATGTAGCCTACTATGCTACATCTATGCTATGTGGTACAGCCTATTGCTCCTAGGCTACAAACCTGTACAGCATGTTGCTGAACTCAATACTGTAGGCTGTTGTAACACAGTAGTAAGTATTTGTGTATCTAAACATAAAAAAAGGTACAGTAAAAATACGGAAATATAATCATAGGGGACCACCATCATATATGAGTCTTTGTTGACCAAAATGTGGTTATGCAATGCATGACTGTACCAAGGTAGCAGGAACAGATGAATGCAAGTAGAAGAAAATGAACAAAAAGAAAATTTCATGGAAGCAAACCATTGCTCCCTCTGTTGGTGTCCTGGTTATGAAATGAGTACTAAAACTAGTTTAAGCCTAGTGGCTTCACATTTTAAACTTTTGGCAGCTACTTCATTTTTCAATTTTTCCTCATATTTTTCCATCCTCCTAACTCTTTCCCAAGGGATCAGAGAGGGAAAAGTTTCCAAAGACCATGCCAGTTTCCTTTCTGTGGTGTCCTGTATTTGGAATCCTTAGTCTCCTGTACTCGATAGAGTCATGTGCAAAGACTTGGCTAGTGTGAGGGGGGATTATCAGGAAACAAATAGAACTTGTAGTTTTGCTGTGTTTTGCTCATTAGTTTGGCCCATGTTCAAGCTTTCAATAGCAGATACAAAGAGCCTTCTACAAATAATGTGGTAAGTGCTGTGAAGAAAAACAAAGCCAGATAAGGGGATGAAGAGTGGTGATGACAGGAGAGGATATTAGATTAGGTGAGCAGTCCCTGAGGAGATAGCCCTGAACCGAGACCTGAATGAAGGAAAGGAGCAAGCCATGGCAAGTTGTGGGGGAAGAGCATTCCAGAGGTTTGGTGTATTGAACCAGCTTTTCCAAACTGCCCCTCTGTTGTCCCCCTTTCAGTCAGTATCCAGCCCCCTTCTAGCCCAGACCATAATTCTACCATTTATTTTGAGTCTGAGCCCAGGGCCTTCTATACTGTCGTACAGATTGGATTGGATCGCACACATCTAGGGGGCAGCATTCACATGTACTATCATTGTAGATTTAAATATTTCTTACAACAGTTTTCCAGCAGATGGCAGTAATGTTCACGAGGCCAGGGTGACTTCTAATCTGCACAAAGGTAGAATTTCTAATTGCTGTTTAGGTGCCTGTCTTTATCATCCCTTTTTCCTTCTTTAGATGCATTAAAGTCCTCTTCTCTCTGGTCCTAGCTAAGCTTTTCTTTCTTTTTCTCTCTCTGTCTTTTTCAAATATTTTGAATGCATAGAAGAATTGCAAGCATAATACAAAAAAAAAAAAAACTCTCGTATAATCTTCAGTGTAGTTCAGCAGTTGTTAATATTTGGCCACATATGCTTTATCCCTCCCTCCCTGTGTAGGTAGATACATGTGTTTTCCTGAACCATTTGAGAGTTGGTTGCGAACATTCTGCCTCTTTACGTCTACTTAGGAGTGTATTTCCTTTGAACAAAAACATTTTTGTTGATTTGTTTTATATAATCAACAAAAATTGTTAAGGAATTTTAACAAAAAACTAGCTAGCTATTTTACCCCCTTATCTAGGGTCCAGTGTAGGATCACAATTCACCTTTATGCATTGTTATATCTCCTCACTCTCCTTTAATCTGAGAATTAAGTTCTTCAGCCTTTCTTTGTCTTTCACATCATTGGTGTTTGGGGGGGAGGGTTATTTATTTTTTATTTCAGCATATTATGGGGATACACATGTTAAGGTTATGTATATTGCCCATGCCCCCCCCACCCGCCCACACCCGATAAATGTTATTACACATCATTGATATTTGTGAAGAGTACAGGCTGGTTTTTTGTTTTTTGAGACAGAGTCTCACTTTGTTGCCCAGGCTAGAGTGAGTGCCATGGCGTCAGCCTGGCTCACAGCAACCTCAAACTCCTGGGCTCAAGCAATCCTGCTGCCTCAGCCTCCCGAGTAGCTGGGACTACAGGCATGCGCCACCATGCCCGGCTAATTTTTTCTCTATATATTAGTTGGCCAATTAATTTCTTTCTTTCTTTTTTTTTGTTTTTTTTTTTGAGACAGAGTCTCGCTTTGTTGCCTAGGCTAGAGTGCCGTGGCGTCAGATCTCACAGCAACCTCAAACTCCTGGGCTCAAGCAATCCTCCTGCCGCAGCCTCCCGAGTAGCTGGGACTACAGGCATGCGCCACCATGCCTGGCTAATTTTTTCTATATACATTAGTTGGCCAATTAATTTCTTTCTATTTATAGTAGAGATGGGGTCTCGCTCTTGCTCAGGCTGGTTTCGAACTCCTGACCTGGAGCAATCCACCCGCCTAGGCCTCCCAGAGAACTAGGATTACAGGCGTGAGCCAACATGCCCGGCCCAGGCTGTTTGTTTTTTTGTAGAATATTTCTCAGTCTGGGTTTGTGTGGTGTTTTGTCATTAGATTCAGGTTATATTATCTGAGCAGGAATGCCCCAGAAGTGATGTCGTGTCCTCAGTGCATTACCTCCAGGGGCATATGGTATCAGTTTGTTCCACTGCTGATGATGTTGGCTGTCCAAACATTCTATGTTGAAACTGTTCTTGTAGCCGTAGGAACTCTGACATGCATATACTTGGACTCTGACTGTAGGAAATCTGCTTGGTATTCACTCTTCTTAAGTAGGCAGCATTCTGTTCAGCTCTCCTATTCAATCTCAGTTGAATCAGGTGAGCCTGCACTGCCTCCCAGCTCTTTCTCTCGTCATCACTGTCTGGGACTCCCAGCTTCCTCTCAGGAGTCATAGCGCTTCCTCTTTCTCCTACTAAGTCACATCCCTTAGCCGGAATCTCTCGGAACTAGTGATTATTTCTTCCATACAATCAGCATATTTTTAGTGTTTTCTTGGTTTCATGTTAGGTTCCTTTGGCTCTAATAAGGTTAGGCTTCAGAGAAGTGGTTTCAGAAGAGAATTTTATAGCTGAATATAGGGAAGAACTAAGTGCCATCAGGTCAACTTGAGTCAGACTCAGGTTCATTTTATCCCAAACCACAGTCTTCTGGGTTAACCTTATTTGGATTATAGTTAAAATTTGAGTATTTACTGTGTATCATTTACAATGCTAACCATTCTCCGTGTATTAGCTTTTTATATTCCAAAAAAAACTCTAGGAAGTGGACGCCATTTTCTTTGTTTTCCAGATGAGGAAATGGAGGCTTGGAAAGGTTAAAGTAATATGTTTAGCTATTACCAGGACTCCAACTCATGTCTCTCCAACTTCAAAGCTCTTGTTCTTTGTAAGTAAAGAGTGGCTAGGAGGATAGTCCCAATGGTGCTGTTAGTGTTTCAGTCTTCACAGAGTGAAATGCAAAAAGTAGTATCATTGCTAGATTGGAGGTACTTGCCAGCAGCTGTCATTAGGAATTTTGGAGGTGTCTCTAAGTAGAAGAATTTAGATTTTCCCAGTGTGGATGTCCCCAACCAAAGGCCCGGTTACCTAGGATGGTCCTGGTTTATACCTGTTTTGTTTCCTGGCATAATTATTAATAGTGCCCCACTCAACTTTTAAAAGTATTGTGATTTGGACAATTAATATGGTTTCCTATCCATAATCCCTCCTGAGTTCCTTTCAGATTAACATAGAGACTGGTGTTTCATTGTAACTAGCACTAACAGAAGGTGCTAGTTCTGTTAGCACCCAAATGGGGGCATTTCAAGTCAGCTTTGGTTTTATAGTCTGTTGACCCAACTAGTTTCTAGGCATGGTTTGCTTAATTTTGTCAACAGTTAGCAAGATTTTGCCATATTTGCTTTATCATTTTTTCTGCCACAACATTTAAAGTAAATGACACTGTAGCCAAGTGTACTTCTGTAGCCAAAATAAGCTCATAAATTTATATAGCCCTATCCTGAAACCTAATCAATATAACAGAGGAATTTTTTGTAGCATGAATCATCACCCCTGACCATTTGATTTACATTTATAAGTTTCTCTTAGAGCTTTTAGAGTTAAGCATGGTGGAGTGCACCTGTAGTACCAGCTACTCAGGAGACTGAGGTAGGATTACTTGAGCCGAGGAATTTGAGGCCAGCCTGGGCAATGTTGCAAGATCCCATCTCTTAAAAAAAAAAAATAAAAGATTCTCTTAATATGGGGTGTTATAGTAGTTATATTTGTGTGCTAGTATGATGCTCCACAAGTCTACAAGACATAGCCAGAGAGCAGTCCTGACATTGTGGCTTGTGGGTTTTCTTATACCTTATATTCCCTTTTCTTTTGACAGTGCACGATCTGATTTTCTGGCGAGATGTGAAGAAGACTGGATTTGTCTTTGGCACCACACTGATCATGCTGCTTTCCCTGGCAGCTTTCAGTGTCATCAGTGTGGTTTCTTACCTCATCCTGGCTCTTCTCTCGGTCACTATCAGCTTCAGGGTCTACAAATCTGTCATCCAGGCTGTACAGAAGTCAGAAGAAGGCCATCCATTCAAGTGAGTTGAAGTTTCACAAGCAACATTCTACATTTTAGTGGAGAGGTTCACTGAGGCTGATCCGGTCTACAAATCAAGAATTATCAGACCTAAAGCAGCTGGTTGGTGGCATGAACCATCAGATAGAGACCTTGAGATCACCTTAGGAAGTGTCCAAGTTCGAAGCCAAGAACTTTTTGACAAGCTAAAGGCTCACATTTCAAGACCAAAGAAGACACTAAATTCCTGAGCAGGGTAGAGAAAGCAGAGAACAGCACTTGGTTAGATGGGGTCCCGAATACATGTTCAAACCTCCATATGTAGTTCAATCTTTTATTTTTTTTAAAATTTTTTGAGACAGAGTCTCACTCTGTTCCCTGGGTTAGTGCCGTGGCATCAGCCTACCTCACAGCCACCTCCAACTCCTGGACTCAAGCAGTCCTCCTGCCTCGGCCTCCTGAGTAGCTGGGACTGCAGGAACACAACAACGTGGCCGCCTAATTTTTTCTATTTTTAGTAGAGACAGGGTCTCACTCTTGCTCAGGCTGGTCTTGAACTCCTGAACTCAAGCAATCCTCCCACCTCAGCCTCCCAGAGTGCTAGGATTACAGGTGTGAGCCACCTCGCCCAGCCTATAATTCAGTCTTGAAATGACTTTGAAAGCGTGGTATTGAAGTTGTGCTCTTGGTACTGTCAGAACTTCGTGTATTTACTCTTGGTTTTATTACTGATTTCCTTCTTAATACCACAGGCAAGTCAGTGGGTCATATATTTTTAGGATCCAATTTCTAGCTTTTCTGATTTTGCTGCAACTTTAACGAATACTAATATTTTCTTCACACTTTCTCTGAAATTCTTAGCCCATAAATTGTTTTTACTTTAACATTAGCAAATAATAGTTTTTGAAAGCTCTTTTCTCATAGAGAAAGAGACTCCAGTGTGACCTCTCAGGACAATAACAGCACAAGTTTCTGGCTGCAGCTCTGCTCCTTGCATGTTTTCTTGGTGAAAGTAGAAGGAATGACTTAAATTATATGTGGCATTTAAAAAATTTTACTGCATCACGCCTGTAATCCTAGCACTCTGGGAGGCTGAGGTGGGCAGATCACTCAAGATCAGGAATTAGAAACCAGCCTGAGCAAGAGCGAGACCCCGTCTCTACTAAAAATAGAAAGAAATTTATTGGCCAACTAAAAATATGTAGAAAATATTATCCAGGCATGGTGGTGCATGCCTGTAGTCCCAGCTACTCGGGAGGCTGAGGCAGAAGGATCGCTTGAGCCCAGGAGTTTGAGGTTGCTATGAGCTAGGCTGATGCCATGGCACTCTAGCCTAGGCAACAGAGTGAGACTCTGTCTCAAAAAAATAAAATAAAAATTTTACTGCAAATTTGTTTTAACAAATCAATAGTTGTTGAATGAACTAGTGAATAAATTTGCTGTTTTGCACCAAGCTCAGATGTGACTGAAACGAGTTTTTTCCCCTCTTTTGTATGACACTGTTGTGGATTTCTAAAATATGTTTTACAAAGTTGGAACATCTGATTTTTTTATTTTATTTTATTTTTTTTTTGGAGACGACACAGAGTCTCACTTTGTTGCCCAAGCTATAGTGAGTGCCGTGGCATCAGCCTAGCTCGCAGCAACCTCACACTCCTGGGCTCAAGCGATCCTACTGCCTCAGCCTCCCAAATAGCTGGGACTACAGGCATGCGCCACCATGCCCGGCTAGTTTTTTCTATATATATTAGTTGACCAATTAATTTCTTTCTATTTATAGTAGAGACGGGGTCTCGCTTCTTGCTCAGGCTGGTTTTGAACTCCTGACCTCGAGCAATCTGCCCACCTCGGCCTCCCAGAGTGCTAGGATTACAGGCGTGAGCTACCGCGCCCAGCCTATAACATCTAATTTTTATATTTGATAGTAAATATTGTCTTAAGTAGGAAGAAAAGATATGTCTGTTACTCTTCTGTTTTCCCCACAAAACCATAGGCTCCTTAAGGCAAAAGTGGTCTTATCTTTCCTGACATCTGGCACCTACTGGAAAAATAGGTCATAGAGCTGGGCATGGTGGCACATGCCTATAATCCCAGCTACTCAGGAGTCTGAGGCAGGAGGATCACTTGAGATTAGGGGCTTGAGGCTGCAGTGAACTGTAATCACACCTGTGAATAACCATTATACTCCAGCCTGGGCAACATATACCCTATCACTAAAAAAATAAAAAATTAAAAGATCATAATTGTAATATAAAGGTATGATAGGCCCGGTGTGGTGGCTCATGCCTGTAATCCTAGCACTCTGGGAGGCCAAGGCCAGGAGTATTGCTTGAGCTCACCAGTTCAAGACCAGCCTGAGCAAGAGTGAGACCCTGTCTCTACTAAAAATAGAAAAATTAGCCAAACAACTAGAAATAGAAAAGATTAACCAGGCATGGTGGTATGTGCCTATAGTCCCAGCTACCCTAGAGACTGAGGCAGGAGATTGCTTGAGCCCAGGAGTTTGAGGTTGCTGTGAGCTAGGCTGATGCCACGGCACTCTAGCCTGGGCAAGAGAGTGAGACTGTCTCCAAAAAAAAAAAAAAAAGGTATGAGAAAATAGAAAGCCATTTATAATAAAGTAACCTGTATTTCAGGCCAAGTGCGGTGGCTCACGCCTATAATCCTAGCAATTCTGGGAGGCCGAGGGAGGTGGATTGCTCCAGGTCAGAAGTTCAAAACCAGGCTGAGCAAGAGCAAGACCCCGTCTCTACTCTAAATAGAAAGAAATTAATTGGCCAACTAATATATATAGAAAAAATTAGCCGGGCATTGTGGCACATGCCTGTAGTCCCAGCTACTCGGGAAACTGAGGCAGTAGGATTGCTTGAGCCCATGAGTTTGAGGTTGCTGTGAGCTAGGCTGACGCCATGACACTCACTCTAGCCTGGGCAACAAAGGGAGACTCTGTCTTAAAAAAAAAGTAACATGTATTTCAGTCACTATTTAATTACTTGGACCTTACTACACCAAAAAACATAATGAAGTAGTCAGATACTTACACTACCTGTATAATCACCAGTACAGATATGGTTCTCTAAAACGGTTAAAAAAAAAAAATCAAAGTTTTAGCATAAACAAAATATAGTTCTAGAAAATTCAGGATATGTTAGAACTATGGAAAAATACCTTGTTTGTGTATGTTCTGGGCTCTTAATTATAAATAGGTTTACCTTCATGAATATCCAATGAGGCAGTAAAAGTTATGTAGAACACAGGATAATTCTTTATTGTTCATGACTGTCCCACACTTTGTAGACATCTGGCATCTTTGCCTCTGCCTACGATGTGACAGTGGTGTCCCCCCCACCCTGTGACAATAAAAATTGCTCATACAGATTTCTAAAATGCACCCTGGGGGCCAGTGTCACACTCCAAAGAACTGCT
Organism: Microcebus murinus; assembly: GCF_040939455.1. Classification (NCBI taxonomy): domain Eukaryota; kingdom Metazoa; phylum Chordata; class Mammalia; order Primates; family Cheirogaleidae; genus Microcebus; species Microcebus murinus. Next base: position 11,171,260 of record NC_134107.1, read on the forward strand.
GTGCTAACAGAAAATCTTTTCCTTCCATGTCAAATATGTGACTGTTGTTTCTTCTGGAAGAGCCTACCTGGATGTAGACATTACTCTGTCCTCGGAAGCTTTCCATAATTATGTGAACGCTGCCATGGTGCACATCAACAGGGCCCTGAAACTCATTATTCGTCTTTTTCTGGTGGAAGATCTGGTTGACTCCTTGAAGGTTAGTAGCATCTATAGCTTCTGGTGGTGAGGCTAAGAAAAAACAGTATATAGGTTTTTATCGGACAAAATGAACATATGTTTGTCCCAGTCAATCTATAAAAATGGGGTTGGGCATGATGGCTCATACCTGTAATCCTAGCACTCTGGGAGGCTGAGGCAGGAGGATCATGAGCCCAGGAGTTCAAGACCAGCCTGAGCAAGAGCAAAACCCTGTGTCTACTAAAAATAGAAAAATTAGCTGGGCATGGTAGTGCCTCTATAGTCCCAGCTACTCGGCAGGCTGAGGCAGGAGGATCACTTGAGCCCAAGAGTTGGAGGTTGCAGTGAGCTATAATCACACCACTGCACTTGACAGAGCAAGACTCTACCTCAACAAGGTGTTACCCCCTACTAGAGAACCAACATCGATCAGTGGTAATATAATTGGCGGCAGTGTGCAGACAGTCTGTCTTTAGATGTAAAAGAGCTACAGAATTCTCTGACATGCTCTGAAATGTGTAGCACAAGTGAGGAAACCTTCATTTTGAAATTATCTATGCCAGACATCACTAAATTTATACAGACTTAATTAGCTGTAAAGAACAGCGTCAATTATCCTGACTTTTGCCTTACGGTTATTTCTGCTTCACCTTCTGATGTTGGCCTCCACAGCTGGCTGTCTTCATGTGGCTCATGACCTATGTTGGTGCCGTTTTTAATGGAATCACCCTTCTGATTCTTGGTAAGATGACAGGGAAAATGTCTCTGCTCTTTGAAGTTATTTGCAAGAATAAGAGTGAAGAGTATGCCCAGCATAGTCCCACTCATTCTGCAAGATCCAACCTTTAATGTCCATTGAGACTCTGAAGTGGATACTAGAGGAACCTGTGTTTGTGGTCACAGGTTTATTAATGGTTCCTGTTATAAAGAAATATCAAAACAGCTGTAAGTAAAGGAGAGTTGTCTAGGTTTGGTTTAAATATGGGGATCTTAGTTATAGAACCTATTTTTTATTAATTTGGAAATTGCTATTTATGGTACAAAGAAGATAGCCTATATACATGGAGAGGATTTGTTTGTTTGTTTGTTTGTTTTCTACACAACCCTAAATTAGCTCTCTTAATCTAACTGTCCTTAATTGGGAGCTCTAGCCAGGATTTCTCATCTTGAGGAAGATCTGTTTTCCATATATTTCATGAGGAAAAATGTAGGAATTACTTTGTGTCTTGAGACTTTGTGCCATCTCACATTTACATTCCCACATTTTCATGTCACACGATTCTGTCTTACAGCGGAACTGCTCATTTTCAGTGTCCCAATTGTTTATGAGAAGTACAAGGTAAGCATTTGTCTGTTCTGAATCAAATGTACCAGTTGATATATGCCTAATTTTAATTCGTTTTTGAAACTTTGAAAGTTCAGAGTAGTCTTTTAATAACCAATCAAATTTTGTAAGTCAGGTGCCTGTAAGAAGCTGGTAACAATGATTTCCTCTAAGGAGAGAAACTAGAATTCAGAACGGAGATGAGTCCAAAGAGGCTTACTTTTTTCACACCTTGTGTGTCTTTTAAGTTTGTGTCCACGTGGATGCAGTATCTATTCAAAAAAATAATAAGTTGGAGACCGGGCGCAGCAGCTCGCACCTGCAATCCTAGCACTCTGGGAGGCCAAGGTGGGAGGATCGCTCGAGGTCTGGAGTTTGAGACCAGCCTGAGAAAGAACAAGACCCCATCTCTACTTAAAAAAAATAGAAATTAGTCAGACAGCTAAAAATCTCTATAGAAAAAATTAGCCGGGCATGATGGCACATGCCTGTAGTCCCAGCTACTTAGGAGGTTGAGGCAGGAAGATTGCTTGAGTCCAGGAGTTTGAGTTTGAGGTGAGCTGGGCTGATGCCACAGCACTCTAGCCTGGGCAACAGAGCAAGACTGTTTCAAAAAATAATAATAATAAGTTGGAAAAATGCTTAAATGAATAAAAGCTGTCTAAAAAAATACTTAAATTGGTTATTAAGGAAATCCATTGGTTTGAACAGATGTTTGCACTATGGGGTGATGCGTACCAAGTACACTGAGTGCTGTGAGGTTATTCTTTATGGATTGTCGTCCATCAACAGGCTTTTTGGATTTTTGGTATTGAATGAATTTAGTCTGACCTAGGGGCCATAATACATTTATGACTACAGAATACAGATTAGACACTGTTTCTAGTATTGAGGAAACACTATACTTCAGTTTCTCTAAAAGAAATACCAAGTAAGACTAACTTCTGCAAAAGATGCATGATTTGCTCTTTAACAAAGTGTGGGACATTTATAACATAATTTGAGGTAAAACCAGAAGTTTTTTTAAAATACTTTTTAAAAAACTGGGCATTATTTTCATTTTCTAGACTGGTCAATAATTTTTTTTATAAAAATGGTTAAACTAGACAAAGGAACAATACCTTCAGGAAAATTGTTAATCTTTGTATTGTCACAACTGAGTTTACTTTCCTTCATTAAAGACCCAGATTGATCACTATGTTGGCATTGCCCGGGATCAGACCAAGTCAATTGTTGAAAAGTAAGTACATTTAGGGACCACATTTCATCATGACATGTGCTTTTTTTCCCCAGTTATCTTTAATCCCCTGCGTAGAATACTGATGCGAAAGAAAGTAATTTTCACCCTGATAAAAACCTTGTTTAAGGCCAGCTGCAGTGGCTCAGGCTTATAATCCCAGCACTTGGGAGGCTGAGGTGGGAGAATTACTTGAGGCCAGGAGTTTGAGACCAGCCTGGGCAACATAGGAAGATCCCTTCTCTACAGAAAAATAAATAAATAAAATAAAAATAAGAGGAAACTATGACTATAAGTATTCTGACAGGTCTGACTTGATGCCAGGGTCTTCAGCCTGCTTTTTTTTTTTTTCTTTTTTAGCTATACATTAATGCTAAAACCAGGTGGACAGCTAGCAGAAATATGTATATGGTTGTTGTTTACTCCTGATTGGTGAAAGATGGTCGTAGCTCAGCTTCAGACTTGATGTCTTGATTGCCAGTGTTAGCTGATGTGGTCACCTGTTGTGGGATGTGACACTATGGAGGGTAGCCTTGACAGTCACTTAGGGGAATGAATGACCATAATGATGGGTAGCCTTAATGATTTCAGAACAACTTTGCCACAATAAAGAGCAACTTTAATGTCCTGTAAAGGACTAGAAACTGTTGCTAGCTTCTGTGGTCATGAGAACCAGGAACTGATGACTCATGTCCTTTTAACATGTTTCCTTGACACTTCTGGCCCTTTTGTGACACCTAGTGGGTGACCTGGCATTCCTTAATCTGTAGCTCTTAGAGCCAGAGAAATGGGCTCTTGCACTACAGGTTCGTAGAGCATAGTCAGCAAGCATCATGCCCAGATACCCTCATTCTTCTCTGGAACCCCCAGTGAAGGACACAGGAGGTTCTTGCAGTGAAAGATGGCAGGCATGGGGGTGGGGTGGGGGTCTTTGGGGATCCTGCAGGCTCATCCCAGGCTAGATTTGGCCCCTGTTTCTTTTTATCCATCCCTGTGAAAATGGGAGAATGTTTTCATGTTGCTTATGCAGTGTCTTCTATTAAATAGAATCACTGTTAAAATAAAAACCTTGAGCAAATGCTTATGTTTTCATATTCTTTTTTTTTTTTTCCTTTCCTCAATAGGATCCAAGCAAAACTCCCTGGAATCGCCAAAAAAAAGGCAGAATAAGCATCTGGAAACCAGAAATGCAACAGTTACTAAAACACCATTTAATAGTTATAATGTTGTTACTTGTACTATGAAGGAACATGCTCAGTGTCAGCTTGAGCCTGCATTCCAAGCTTTTTTTTTTTTTAATTTGGTGTTTTCTCCCCTCCTTTCCCTTAACCCTCAGTATCAAGCACAAGAATTGTTGGACTTAAAAAAAAGAACTTAGAACCCAAAATAATAAAGAAAGAATCAAATTCATAGGATAAGTCAATACCTTAATGGTGGTGGAGCTTTTACCTGTAGCTTGAAAAGGGAAAAAGATTGGAGATAAAAGAGAAAATAAAAGATAGAACACCATCTCTTAGGTCCTTCTATCGAACTTTCAGGACTAGTCTTACTCAGTTTCCCATTGTAGTTTTGCCCTTGTTTTTAAGTTAAAAAATAATGATTAACTTATGAAGAAATTATTTGGGGACAGGAGTGTGATTCCTTCCTTGAGTTTTTTGCAGCCCTTGGATCCCATCTTCCTGCCCCACAATGTGAGCAGCTACTCCTAATATTCCTCTTCTTCACTTAATGATATAACTTTCAACTCTGTGAATAACTTAGAGGTGACAGTGGTAATTTCTGATTCCCAGAATGCCATCCGATTACAAAAGAATTGAAACAGAAAGTGGGGTTGGAGAGGGAGTTCCAGGAGCACTGCGGTAGCCCCTACTCCGCCCAGGGAAGGAAAGTTCCACCATTTAGGAAAGTGGTTTCTGTGCTCTCTTGGGCACCAGTTCTGAGGATTAGTTTGAGGACTCACTCCTGGATGTGCTTTCCTCCCTCTCCTCTGTCCTCCTCACCTCAAGTTTAATAAACATGGTTGTACTTTTCTTATTATGAAATAAATGTCTGTAACTGCTGTACACTGCTGTAAACTTGTTAGAGAAAAAATAATCTGCATGTGGGCTCCTCAGTTATTGAGTTATTGTAATCCTATCTCAGTCTGGGGGAGGCTTTTTCAAGAGGTGAAGTACAGAAACATAAAAAGCCTTTATCTTGATCTTTTCCCTACAGCTTCCTTTTTCACATTCTGCATCTTTAGCCTGTGTTCATCATTTTAGCCTAAGGACCAAAGCCAGGCTGGCTTGAGAGATTGTGTGTGTCTGTGGTTAAAAGACCACAAATTAGTGTAAGGAAGTGTATTTTGTGGTTCTTTCAGATTTTAACTGCTTTGAGGCTAGCTTATGGGTGTGTGTTGTTTTGGAGCTTCTTTCATTTTCAGTCCCATAAAAAGTCCTACAAGCACCTCTGGCATGGTCCAGGGTGCTCCTTTGGAGAGTGTTTTCCAAGAAGTTTTATGTGAGGGTGACCAGGCAGGGCCAGATTGTGATGGGCTTTGCGTACAATTAAAAGGCAAGAGAACAGCTCACACTGACATCAGGTGGAGGGCAATTGGAAAGCTTTGATTCCCATTTGAGGTTAAGTTTCTTCCTCCCCTTCAACATGAAAATGTGGCAAACTTGAAAAAAAAGTCATTTGTGAGCTCATTCAGGTGTAACTCGGTCATGATCATCCAGAGGGACATGCACTGGTGAAATTAAGGGCCCAAAGTACTGCAGCTGTAGAAAGTAGTGGAAAAAAAAGCTTTCCACTTTTTTTTTTTTTTTTTAATTTCTTAGGCATTTGGATGGGTAAAAGGTACCTTTGCCTTACTCTACTTTATTTTCTTAGCCCTCTTTCCTTTTGAATATTTTTTAACTGATTTAATGTAGTAGGAAATGCATTCTCCAGTGTCATCCTTCGCTCTCCCAGGAAGTCAATGCACTGATCGTCTTTTTGGGCTTCCCCTCCAAAGGATCTCTTTCTGCACTGGAAGCCTCCGTGTCTAGCTCTTTTCTTTTGTTGCTGCTGTGTTTAAATAATTGAAGAGATCTTTGTGCCACGCAGGCAGGCAGTTTTTTTTGTTGTTGTTGTTGTTTTTAAGAATAACCTATAGATGAAACAATTACTAATGAAACTGTGTGCGTGTCTGTGCGTGCAATATAAAATACAGTAGCACCTAAGGAGCTTGAATCTTGGTTCCTGTAAAACTGCAAGTCAATGTGGTATTAATAAAAAAAAAAAAACACGACAACTGTGGTGTCATTCTGCTAACTTTATTCTTTATACACAGTTTGGGTAAAGTAAAATCCAAACAAGGCTTCCACTCCCCCCATCCTCACTTCACTTTGGGGGCTTTAAAAAGCAACTAATGGTTGATACTGGTATGGATTCGCAAGATTGTAGAATTTCTATAGTAGAGCACAGCTGTTCATTTGATTTCTGAAAGAAAATAAGACCTCTAAGAGGTGACCTTAGGAAGAAAGATTAGGAGTGGAAGGGGCCAGAGGAGCCTGTTGTCCCGGTTTACACCAGCCTGGGAATGTCCCCTGCCTGCAATATGAAGCAGCCTATAAATCACACACAGCCACGATGCATTTAAATTGGGAGTCAGTCACCATGGAAAATGGGAACCAAATACATCAAGTCTTTGCTGAAAGAACTCAGTCATCTCTGATTAGCTCTTCCCCTAAACTAAGGCTGCTGTGACCCTTAAGCTGGCTTTTAAAATTTTATTCAGCATACCTCTTAGGCTGAAATATTCTTTAAATGACTGATGCAAATTTCACAAATATGCATACAAATGTTTGAATAATGTCGCTAAGTAACATGGTATATAAATATGTATTCAGAGTAACATTTACATATTGGCCTTAATAGCAAGCATACCATTAACAACAAAAAAAATCATGAAGAAACTTCACCTGTTCACGTCAGAATCCCAAGGCAAGGAGGCATACCTAGGGATGAGGACCCCAACTAACCCCCGACTTCTAACCAGTGAGGCCATAGCTTCAAAGTAAGAAACACTACAGCAGCACATCTTGGATCACTGGTGCTCAGAACTTCAGCTGCATCAGGGGACTGATGCGCTGGCGCATTTATCAGGCCGGATGGCTCAGTCCCACCCAAGTTTCTGATGTCTGGTGGGGCCACTACATTTCTAGCACATTCCTAAGGTGCTGCTGCTGGTCTGGGGGCCACACTTTGAGGACCACTGATGTGCTTGGCTGTCTCAGTGAAGACATCCACTCTGTCCTCCTAAGGCCTCTCCCTGCCTACAGATGGGGAAAAACCATTCCTAACCTGCTCTCTGCCCTGCCTTACCTGAACTTCGGCAATGGGCTTGGGTGATTAAAATTGGCCGCCCCAATTTGCCTACTGTTTTTGAGCGGGCAGAGTAGAAAAAGAATACTCATTCTGGATCTGAAAACAATATGCGTGAAGGAAAGTAAAAGAATGGCAGTACCCAGCCTGGTGCCACCCAAAATCCCTGTTTTCAAGCTTTTAATACTGTCTCAGAACTTCTGGAGGTCCAAACTCACTGGCGTTCACTTTTCCATCAACTGACAACCCATTCAGGCTCTTCCTGAATCCCTAGTGGCCTCAACAACAAAAACACAAAGCCAACAGTGCCCTGTGGGGAGGCCTTGGGCCAAGCATAGTTAGCCCCACTTCTGGAGTTCTCACTGGGGAGGGGAAGGCTCTTGCCTGCACCTTGCAGCCCAGGCCTACACCAAGAGCTGCCCTGCACAGCTCAGCATACTCATCCCAAGCAAGTGGCAGTTCTTTGCCACCCCCAGGAAGTACACCTGCACCGGGGTGGCCTGCACTGCCCAGCACATGTCGACCCTTGGCACACTTATCAGGGAAAGAAGTTTTAATAACTTACCAGAGATTGGGAGGTGGTGTAGTGCAAAGAACACTGAATTGGGAGTTGGCATTTGTATTCTAGTTCTCGTTCTGTTCCCACCTGGCTGTGTGATAATTTCAGTTTCTGGGCTTCATTTTACCTATGGGGATGGGGGTGGTACTAGTGATCTCCAGGGTCCCTTCCAACTCTGACAATCTTGAATTATATAAAAATGCTATAAAATCCGTAGTATAAAATCCAACTCCCAAACAGGAAGAGTCAAGGGGACTGGGCCTGAGGCACTTGAACCTTGGGCTCTGGCCTGTGGAGCAGGGGTGAGAAGCGGGGCTTCCGCTTTGCCCTGTGCTTTCCCACCTACTGAGGCAGCCGCTGGCCCCAGCTGCCAGAGTCTCTCCCCTCCAGACCCAACAAGTTCTACCCGCTGACCTCCCCACCCTGATTTTAGGACGGAGGGAACTGTGTCTGCGGTGGCCTTGCTTTGTGAAGATACCGGTTCCCAGAGAGGCAGGGCTGCGAGTCACACTAGCACTGCCTGTTGAGGTGCTTCGCCCCGCCTCTGCCCTGGCTCCTTCCTTCAGGTCCCTCCTCCACCACCTCACAGCTTATCTCTGACACACGCATAATAAATAAGACATTTGCACATAGGGTGATAGGGTCAGCTCTTCCCGCCCCGCCCCCTTTCATATAAAAGCATTAAATACAGTTTCCAAATAAAATACAAAGAGCAAAAAAGGGCCTGATCTCAGGGCCAGCTGTTCTCCACAGGAGAATGAATCTACACATCCCTCTCGGACCTGCCTGGGAGATCGCGGGCCCCTTCCCCGCCTCACAGGGCCTGGCGTTGCCGCGGGGAAGAGCAAGGGAGGCCGAGGCCCGGCCCCGGGCCCTGGGGACTGAGAACGGGTGGCGCGTCCCCCACGGACAACGGGGGACGGGGAGGGGCGGGAACAGAGCGCCCCGGCCGGGACCGCCAGTGCCCCGGGCTCGGACGGACCTGGCGCTGGACCGGAGCGCCCGATCTGAGCGTGGGGTGAGCGGAGGCCCTCAGGGCAGGAGGAGCGGAGGAAAAAAGTGCAAATCCCTTTCTGCGATCTCCGTCCGGGGGGCGGCGGGGCCGCGGGCCAGGAGCCCGGCCGGGCGCGCTACCCCGCCCGCCCCGCTGCCGGCCCGCCCGCGGCCGGGGCCTCCGGGAGGCCGCGAGCCCCAACCAGGCAGGGCGGCCAGCCAGCAGCCCGAGCCGGAAGCCGAGCCCGCGGGCGTGCAAGGCTGCAGAGGAGCGGGCCCCGGCCAGGGCGAGGGCCGGCGTGTCCGTCCCGCCCTCCCCAGGCCCCTCCTGCGGCCTTAATACTGACTGGCGGCTCCCGCGCCCGCCCGGCGAGGAGCGCTCGGTGCTACCGCGTGGAGGCCGCTTTGGCTTCTCGGGAAACGTGGGGCCCTGGGTGCGGAGGGCCGGGGCTTGGCGCCCGGGGGCCAGCGCGCTCCCCGCGGCGCCCCGGCGACAAGCGCCCACCAGGGGACTCGGCGGCGCGGAGCAGGAGCGCCCGGCCTCCGCGCGGCCCGGCCAGCGGGGGGCGCGGCAGGGCGGGGCCGCGGGAAGCGCCCGCACCGGCGCGAGGGCTCCCTCGGCGGGCCAGGCCGCCGCCGCCCGCTACGCCCGGCACACGGCGCCCGGCTTTAAGTCCGCGCCGCCGTCGCGCGGGGCCGGGGCGGGCGGCCCGAAGCCCTCGTGGCCGTAGCAGCGCAGCGCCGCCTCCTCGTAGGCCTCCAGGATGGTCTGGCGCTCCTCGGGCGTGAAGTCCATGGAGAAGGGGTGCACCTGCAGGATGTGCCGCTTGATGGTGCTCACCTTGAGCGTGGCCAGCGCGCCCCCGCACACCATGCACACCAGGCCGCGCCGGCTGCCGTCGTAGTCCATCAGGTACTCGCCCCGCCAGCGCGGCTGGTAGTTCCGTCGCTGCTCCCGGCTGCGGGGCGGCGGCGGCGGGGGAGGCGGCGGCGGCGGCAGCGGCAACACGAGTCCCCCGGCCTCCTGACTGTCGTCGTCGTCCTCCTCTTCCTCGGCGGCCGGCTCCAACGGAGCCCCAGGGGAGAGCGGGACGTCGCCTGGAGGGGACAAAGGGCGGCGCTGGAGCTGGTTGGGGGAAGCAGGCCGGGACCCGCGTCCCACCTCCATGACCCCCCACCTCTGCCCTCCGGCCCGTACCCCCAGTCTCCCTTCGACGCTGGCAGCGCCCAACCCTCTCTCGCTGCCTGGCTGGGAGCCCTGCCCGCTCTCCCTCTCCACCTGCTCTGGCCGCACCAGCTCACCCCACCACTCCTCCTCTGGCTCCTCCTCGTCCCCTCCCCCCTCCTCGGAGGCCGCAGCTGTGCCGGGGGCGGCAGGGCCCCGGGGGGAAGCGGGGCAGGGCAGCCCCAGGGCCAGCAGGTGGGCGGCCTTCTCGCTCCACTCCTGGGCGATGCGGGCCTTGACCGGCCCGCTGAGGCGGGTGGAGCCCGGGTGGCGCCGGCGGATGTGCCGCTTGATGGTGCTCATCTTGAGCGAGGCCAGCGCGCCCCCGCACACCATGCACACCAGGCCGCGCCGGCCGCCGTCCAGCTCCATGAGGTACTCCAGCCGCCAACGCTCCTGGTAGTGGCGGCGGTGGTCTCGGCCCCGTGGCGACCCGCCCGGGACCCCCACCCTCTCGCCCTCGCCCTCCTCCAGCTCCTCCTCCTCTGCCGGCCCCGGCCTCTCAGGGACCCAGCCAGCCTCTTCCTTTACGTCTGGGGGGCTGAGATCCTGAGAGGAGGGGGCTCCAGCAGCGGGGGCCGAGTCCCGGCTCTTTCTGGTCAGGTCCTGGGGGACGAGGTCGTCGTCTGTTGGGGAAGGGGTGAGGAAGAAGGGCTCAGCCCGCTGGCTGGGCTGCCCTTACCCACGCAGAGGGGTCCATCCTTGCTCCTCACCCCAGCACCAAGCTAGAGGCCCGTGCGTGCGTGCGTGCGTGCGTATGTGTGTGTGTAGCAGGGATGGGGGTGAGTTCCTGGCCTTCAGCCCTCAGCTAGAGGTTCCTGCCTCCCCATTTTGGCCACAGACCCCACTGTGCAGCCCTAACATGAGGGTCTCAGACTGGGATGGGCCTCGCACCTGCTGGGGACTGGGTGAGCTCAGACAGTGCCGCAGGCTGGCCACCCCAGGCCTGCAGCAGGGCACTGCGCTGGGGGCCGCTGAGCCCCAGAGAGCTGGGGTGCACCTCCAGCACGTGGGCACGGATGTCGTCCAGGTGCAGGCTGGGCAGTGCCCGGCCACAGGCCATGCACACCAGCCGGTTCCCCCGCGGGTCATAGTCCATGAGACACTCTGCCCGGAACCAGTTCTGCAGGGACTCCTTCAGCCTCCTCTCCAGGCGCCGGGCCCCCAGCCCCCTGCTGCCCCCGGCCCTCCGGGAAGCTGAGAGGCGCAGACGCCGAGCCCGGGGTGCCACTGGGCCCCCTCGCCGCTGGCGCCGGCAGCCCCCACCAGCTGGGGCTTTGCCTGAAAGGGTTGGAGGGAAGGAACTGAGACACCGGCCCTCTCAGGGACCCCCCACCACGGCCAGGTCCACCATAAGCCTCTCCCTCACTTGGTTCTCAGACTCTGAGGCCCCAGGCCTAACCTCTGCCCTTACTCTTACTCTGCCCTCATTCTTTGCCTGCAGCTCCCTAAATCCCCGGGCACACACTAACCCCATCCACTCCTCCCCCAGAACCAGAATCTGACCCCTGCCCCGGACTCATCAGCTGCACCTTTCCAGCCCCCTCCCGGGCCTTCACCGACCCGGCCTGGCCTCCCCACTCCTGGCCCTTTCCCGGCCTGTCCCCCAACCTCCACTCTCCTTGATCCTTCACAGACCACAGAATGTCAATGCTGCTACGGACACTGGAGGTCCCTCACCCCACTGTCCTCCCTCACTATTGTACAATAAGGGCAATGAACAGACCCCACCCAGAGAAGGAGCAGTAACCTGCTCCAGAAGACCAGCTAGATGGCACAGAAGCTGTCCCCATGGGGCCCCACTGGCCACCTGGGCCCCTGCCTCTCCATGACCTGCATTACCTGGGCCCTTGGGCGGGCAAGCTGGGAGGCTGGCCCCCTCCTCCTCCTCTTCTTCCTCTTCCTCCTCCTCCTCCTCAGCCCCCTGGACCCCCAGGCCCTCAGCCTCTCCACAGGCCCCCAGCCCCAGGTGGGCATCCCAGCTGTTGCTGATGACTTCTTTCTCCCGGGGACTCCAATGCAGGGAGTAGGGGTGCTTTTGGCGGATGTGCCGCTTGATGGTGCTGAGCTTGAGGGTGGCCAGGGAGCTGCCGCACACCATGCACACCATGCCATGCCTCGCAGGGTTGAAGTCCATCAGGTACTCCAGCCGCCAGTGGTCATGGTAGTAGCGCCGGTGGTCACGGCCAGGGATGCGGCTCTTTCCAGGTCTCGAGGCCCGGGCCTCACAGTGGTCTGAGTATTTCCTGCCTGAAGATGCTGGTCCCCTGGCCCTAGAGGAGGGCAGGGGGGCACTCCCCCAGGACCCCAAGGCACCCCCTTCCAGCTGAAGATCTTGCCCTGAAGAAGGGGAAAGAGAGACAGTTTTCAATCTCTGATTTCCAAGGAAAGCAATCAGGGCTTTGATTTTGAAGCCTGAGAAACAGAGGTGGGGTTGGAGGTGTACAGGGGCAGGAAAAGGGATGAGGAGAAGCAGGGAGTCAAAACATTGGCCCTTTACGAAGAGCAAGGACCCTTTAAGAGAACAAAAGGATGCAGGGCACTGTGTGAACTAGCTGACTTTTTAAAAAATAAAGTGAGAGCCAAGGAGGCAGCCAGCTCTGTAAGGTGCCCTTTTTGGACGCGAGCTGTAGGGATGAAGCCAGGAGAGCAGCAGCAGGCAGAGCGGAGCAGGCAGGGGGCCGAGAGGAACAAAGGGGGCATCTGTCTGCATCCAGGGCTGCACGCAGGCAGGGCCCACCCGCCTGGGGCCCCAGCCAGGAGGGCCCCACCCAGAGGTCTTTTCCCTTTCTCCAGTAATGCCTCAAACACAGCCTCCTGAGAGTGCCGTTTTAGGGATGGGCTGAGCACTGTCATTAGGCTTCCCCACCGGAGGGCTCCCCAAGACAAAGCTGTCAACACCTCCAGGGAAAGGAGCTTCTTAGACCTAGACTTCCCCAGAGTCTGGGGGAGCCAATGACCCTGAAAGCGGATGGCAGGAGGCCCACCAGAGTGGCTACTGGTGACACTGCAGCAGGGAGTGGCCACCACCCACTGGAGCCCATTAAGTCTTTCTGGGGATTTATTTTTTGCTCTGGCAGGGTGCCGGCCACTGCCCAGCAATCAGAAGGGAGGCACTGGAGAGGCCCCACTAAGCCAGTGGCGTTCCCTTTGCCAAACAGACACCCGGAGCAGTCCCCTGCCCTCCCTGCAGTTCTGACCCTTTTTTATTTAGAAAATGATCTCCTCATGGGCACAGAGGCTGTACGGGTGGGTCCTGGTCTTTCCCCCAGTGGAGAATCCCGGGGTTAGAGAAACAAAAGACAGGATCAGAAAGGGCTCTTGTCACTGTTGGGGGGAGGATTGTTTGTTTTAGTTTTTAGTTTTTTAAGTAGATCCGTAGAATCTACTGGCTTCAGAAGCACAGATATGGGTTCGAGTCCTTGCTTCACTGTTAACTTGCTCTGTGACCTTTGATAGGTCATGTCCGCCCGGTGGGCCTGAGCTTCTTTGTCTGCAAAGGCGCTGGATAGCTAGCTGGTCTCTAAGCATCCTTCCAGCGCCCCAGCCAGGCTAGTCTAAGGTGGCTTGGCCCTTTAAGAGCCGAAAAAAGGGGGAGGAGCTGAGGTTCTTTAAAAACAAAAGGGGCTGGGGAGTTTCTGCGAGGGGAGGGCAGGGGAGGGGAGCCCAGAGATTAGGGCAGAGTCTCCCGAACCTGGACGGGAACCTTCCCGGGTCTGAAGGCGTTGACCCTGCAGCAGGGAAACAGACTCCTTCCAGAGCTAACGAGGATGGTTCCGCTACAGCTGACAAATTAGGGCAAAAAAAAAAAAAAAGAAAAAAATTTCTTTTTCCAGAAAAGAAGGGAAGAGATAACGCCCGGGCAGGAGGGGCAGTCTGCCTTTGTGAGCGAACCCAGCCCTCTAAACACTGCGCGCGGTGGGGAAAGGCGGGGATGGGCCCGAGGCGCGAGCTGTGCGCTTTCCCAGGAGAACGCGGGGAAGGAAAGGGGTGCCTGTCTCCAGCAAGGCCGAGCCGAGCGCGGCAGCCCGTTCGAACACCGGAGTTCCGAGCCCAGCGGAGCGGAGCCCCCTGGGGAAAAGCACCCGAAGGGGACCCAGGGTCTGGGCCGACTTTGCAGGGACAGCGGGATAAGGGAGACCACCTGGGAGTCTGAAAGAGCAAGGGGCGGGGGCTGCAGGTCCGCCGGCCCCGAGCCCCGCGGCGCCTCGCCCCTCGGGGCCCCCAAGGCGGGGCGCCGCCGGCTGCCGCTCGGCGCTGAGCCGTAGGCGAGCCGCCCGGGCCCCCGGCCGACCCCGCGAGCTGGGCGGGGAGCTCCCCTGCTGGCCCTGCAGCGGCGCCCCGCGCCCGCCAGGTGGCGCCCCCGGCCGCCCTGCCCGCGTCCCCCCCTTTGTTCGGCGGCGGAGAGGGGCCCCGAGCCGCAGCCCTCCCCTCCCCCACGCCGGGCCCCCGCCGGGCCGCCGGCCCCAGCGCTTACCGCCTTCGTCCTCGTCGGGCTCCGCGCCGCCGCTAGACCCGGCGGGCGGCAGCCGTCGGCCCCGTGCCGAGGCCACTGCTGGCCCGGGGCCGCCCCTGCCGCCGCCGCTCCGGCTCCGGTGGTCCCCGCCGGGCTCCATGCGCTGCTGCGGAGCGGGGCCCCGGGGCGGCGGGGCGCGGGGCCGCGGGGCCGGCGGCGGCCCGCGCGGGGCGCTCGGTGCGCGGGGCCCCGGGGCGCGGGGCGCATGCACCGGGCGGCCGGCCGCACGGACGGCAGGCTGCTCGCTCGGCGGCGCGGGCTGGACCGGGGTGGGGATTCCTGTCTGGGGCCCCTGGGGCTCCTTTAAGGGCTCCTGGGTAAATTTAAAGGGGCCGCGCGCTATTTCCTCCTGCCAGCTCGCGGGGGGCTGGGGGGAGAGGCGGGAGGCGACGAGCCCAGCCGAGGCTCAGCAGCCGGCGCCCGCTCCGGACGCTCGGAGCGCGAACCTCGCCGCCCTCGCGGGCCTGCGCCGCCGCCCCCGGGGCTCCGGTCCCCGCTCCCGAAGGGTCACCGCGGTGGCGAGGGGCGCCCGCGTCCGCCGCGACGCGCTTCCACTCGGGCTCCGCTCGCGGCCACCGCCCCCTCGGGGCATCGCAGCGCCGGGCTCCCCGCACCCGCGCTGGCAGGGAGCGCCGGTGGGAGGCCGGGTCCTGCCCAGGGCCGCCTGCTCCCGCGCGAGCGGCCAGCGAGCTCTGCGCGGGCCCCAGAGCGGACGCGACTGGCGGGGGCCCCAGATGGCCGCGGCCCGCCGAGAGGGTGGAGCCGCGGGGGCGGCCGCGCCCCCTCCCGCGGAGCCGCCCGGGACCGCTGGGAGCCCGGGCTTCTCTTGGGAGGGGCGGGCGGGCGAGGCTGCTCGGAGCCGGCCAGGGCTGGGGGCGGCGGCCGCAGCGACGCGGGCCGGGAGAGGAGAGGGGCGCGCGTAGACCGGCGGAGAGCCGGCTGCGCCACGGCCCGACCCTGCGGGGCGGAGTTGGCCCCAGGATGGAAGCCGGGAGCTGAGGGCGCGCGCGGCCGTGACTCAGGCTCCTGTCCCCGCAGGCCTGGGGGGCCTGACGAGGCCCTGGACGCAGCCCAGACCCCGCGCCCGGCCCGGGGAGGCGAAGAATGCTGGCCCCGGGCGGGGTATCGGGCACCTGGGGACGCGCGATGCCACGGCCGGGAAGCGCCGGGCGGACCCTGGCTGCGAGCCCGGGGCGCCTCTGGACCCCTAGCTCCGGGAAGCAGAGAGAAGGGACCCGGAGAGGAGCCGGGGCGCCGCGGCCTGGGTCCTTCTGCGAGGACGGGCTGGAGGAGCAGGTGCTCGCGTTGCCTGTGGTTGGTCGCCCACAACAAAGGCGATTCCTGGAGATCCAAATTACAGGGTGCGGGAGGCCGCCCAGGGCCCTATTATCTAGCAGTGGGTTTTGTTCTCGTCGCTGGGGAGGCACCCAGCCGTCTCCGCTGACAGACGCATCCGCTCGCCCCGCCGCCACCCACTGTGTGCCGCATGCTTTTAGAGGCCGGGCACACAGCGGAGAACGGGACGGACGAGGCGATACTGTGCGCGACTTGACAGGCACCCACCGCTCGTGAGAAGGAAGCCGTTCCAGCCCTTCGGGAGCCATGCGAAACATTACTGGGAACACAGGAAACCAGTCCCCCGAAATGTTCGCGAGGAGGGGCCAAGAACTAAGATTTCTTAAGTGCCTCGAGGGCTCTGTCACGGAGCTGTCCCGCGTCGTGTCTTCCTCAGCCCGCACGATGCCCTGCGGGAGACATCCCCGTGGGAGAACTGCCCCGCAGCTCTGCTCTCTGGCTGCGGGCCTGCTCTTGGGCAGCTGCGCTTCCCCGCACCTGCTTGGGAGCTTGGGAGCGGGCCCTGCTGCTGCTGGAGTGCCACAGGGGGCCATGAAGTGGGCATCCCTTCATTCATTGTGCCCTTCCCTTGTGCCGGGCCCAGGAGCACAAAGGGGAACATAAGACACAGACCTGGCCTTCACATACTGCTACGGTTTAAACAAAACAAAACCAAAAAACAAAAAATGCCAAAATGAAAGAAGACTGCTCCTCTGGGGACCAAAGGCCTTGTACTTCATTCTAGTTTTGCTGCTAATTACACAGGGAACCCCTGCTCACGGCTGGCCACTGTGAGACACTTTGGGGGTCTGTCCTTCCAGCACTGTATGTGAATAAATTTTGTTTCTTACAGAAAGAAAATGATCAAAGCCACCTGGAGCCATTTTTAGCAACATCTGGCCAGTCCCCTCCTCACCCACGTCCTGCTCAGCCTCGGGAGGGAGCTCCAGCCTCTGCAGCTCCTGAGCATTGGCCCACTCACCACTTGACCCTCAGCAGCCCTGTGGAGCTGGAACGTTGCTGTCCAGAAGAAATGGGGACTCAGAGTTAAGACCCTGGCCCAAGGCCATTCATTTGCTTATTCATTTATCCCCTTGTTCAGAAAGCACAGACTGAGCACCGCAGGGTCCCTAGCACTTGCTAGGGCTGCAAGGGCTTAAATATGAGAAAGCACAGTAGGGCAGTCCACCCTCCACCCCGCCCCGAGGGGAGGGAAAAGTTGGGGCGCTCAGGGCCACATTCTAACTTTCTTGGGCCCTAGGTACTTTTGCCTTCCTGAGTGTCTTACTCTATTAAAAAAAAAAGAAGAAGTTTAAATAGTTTTTCATGGGCCCTACAAACTAATTTTTCAGTTAAGAAAAATTAACACATTTTCCTTGACCCTTAAAGTTTGTTTTTATCATTTAATTTTAAAATAAAGGCCGGGCTCGGTGGCTCATGCCTGTAATCCTAGTACTCTGGGAGGCCGAGGCAGGTGGATTGCTCCAGGTCAGGAGTTCGAAACCAGCCTGAGCAAGAGCGAGACCCTGTCTCTACTATAAATAGAAATTAATTGGCCAACTAAGATATATATAGAAAAAATTAGCCGGGCATGGTGGCGCATGCCTGTAGTCCCAGCTACTTGGGAGGCTGGGGCAGCAGGATTGCTTGAGCCCAGGAGTTTGAGGTTGCTATGAGCTAGGCTGATGCCACGGCACTCACTCTAGCCTGGGCAACAAAGCAAGACTCTGTCTCAAAAAATAATAATAATAAAAATTGTTTTAATAAAATAATAAAATAAAGTAAAAGATTTTCATTTGCCAATGAAATTATGGTAAGCTGTAGACACCAGTACCCCCAGGGCCAGTGGGTAGCCAGCGTGGACTGCAATCAGGCACGGGAAGCCCAGGGAAGGGCCCCCCAGGCTGGGAAGACTGCCTAGGTCAGGCATTGCTTGAGCCAAGTCTTGAAAGGCCAGGAGGAAAAGGCAGCCAGGGCTTTTCCGGCAGAGGCCAGGGAAGCTCCAGGTGAAGGAGGGTTTCAGGTGGCAAAAGCAGAGGAGGAGGTGGAAATCAGCAGGGACAAGAGGGTTAGGTGCCACATGAAGAATCTGAATTTGTCCTGAAGATACTGGGCAATGCCCAGAACTTTGCAGACCATTCTGGAAGGAGCTGGGAGAACACTAGGGAGGGAGGGAGATGAGAGAGAGCAAGACCCAGGCCTCTGTTAGGGCAGTCCACACCAGGCAGTGGCAGTGGGGGCAGTGGAGAGGAGGTGACAGATTTGAGCAGGGCCCCAGCCCATCCCAGGGCAATCTTCACTTAGCTGTAGCAGGAGGGGCTTGGTGGACAAATGCCACCTGTGCCCCAGATGAGCCAAGAAGAAAAGACAACTCTTCTCACCAACGGTGTTTGTTAGGCAAGTGCTGTACCTGGGAGCTGCTTCTACTCAGGGGGGCCTTTTAACTAGTTTCTAACAAAGGCCCCTTTGAGGCTGTGGTTCTAGCCTGAGCCACATGGAGCAGGTAGAGTGCACAGGACGGTGCCTGGTCAACGTGATGATCCTGGAAAGGCCAAGCTAACTCCCAGCATCTGGACTGAGAGGAGGGCGGATAGAAAAAGAAAAATAGATTTGGGGATAGCGAAGGAGGTCACAGCTGGACACTTCAGGGCTCATCACCAACTCAGAACTCCTAATTTTTATACTTGGCCTCTTCCACTCTCTGACTCAGATCCTTCCCGGTGCCCTGTCTGGCGTCTCCTGCCGGCCCTAGGTCTGTGGGCTCCCTACAGCTGGAGCTTCCAGGGGTGCAGCTTCCTCCCAGCGTGTCAGCGGCTCCTTGGGCAGTCACACGGGCCTCAGGCCTCGGTGGCTACCATAGAGGAACCATGAATAGTGTTCACAAAGGAGGTTTTAAGGAGGTAAATACATTAACCTCACTGGACCCAAATTTGCCACAAATTCTGGATTCTGCTTTTCAGTCTGTCTCAGAACTATAAAACAAATAAATACTGCTTCTAAAAGTACCTTTCAACATTCTCCAGAGAGCAGACCTGAACTCTTTCAAAGAACAAAGAGTAATCAGTCACATACCCCGTGAGTGTCTAAGGGACCGTCTACATAGACTGTAAATTAAATCGTCCCTTGTAAAATTCCAAAGGAATTCCAAACCTACAGATTATATCCAGGTGTAAACCAAAACTTTAAACTTTGTACAAGTGTGTTGGCGGAGAGCAAATGGAATTTTAACCCCAGACACTTAAATTCCAGAATAAAGCAACCCATAAAGCTTTTGTTTTTAGAAAAGAAAAAATTGGCAAGCTGTTTCTCAAGGTTCATTTAATGGAGTGTTCAGTACAGGTGACTGGGACATGACATCCCAAGAGGGCCAGTTACTGATGAGAAAGGAAGTAACTTGTCCAAACACAGCTAGTAATTGGCAAAGACTTGACCCTGAGCCTGTCTCCAAATCCCTGACACTTAAAAACACTTTTTAAAAATTACAAACTGTTTCAAACATACATAAAAAAAACTATTATACAGTATATGTATGTATGTATATATACTCATACCTCTCGCTTTAACAGATCTAAACATTTTGACATATTTGAGCATAACACTTTTTAAGCAATGAAATGTCACAGAGACAGTTGAGGCTCCCTGCTGGCCTTCCTGCCCCATTCTCCCACCTCCCTCCCCAGGTTAACCCTTCCTCAGGCTAGTGCTGTCACCGAAATACTGGTTCTGACACTTTCACTCCAGAAACAATATAAATCAATGACTCGCGTTTTTTTAGCTTTAAATAAATGGTATCACTGTATACTTGTAATTCTGGAACTTTCATATTCCCTTGCACTTGCCCCACACCACACAGTTTATTCTCAGACATGCTCATTTCTTCATTCTTTCATCCAACTCTCGCTTACTGAACACCTATCATAGATAAACAATGCCACTGCGGTTGACTCACAGATAAAAATCCTCGTTCTCACACTCTGATTTATGATTCCCTCCTTCCCCTGGAAGAGCTGGCCTATCTGTTGAAGAATTCTTTCTTTTTTCCTTTTTAAAATTGTGGCAAATGAGTAAGATGTGCAACGTTTGGGGGATGGTCATGCTTGAAGCTCTTACTCAAGGGGGGAGGGAGGCATTGGCAATATAAGTACCCTTAACACTTGTACTCCCATAATACACTAAAATAAAATAAAAAATTTAAAAAAAAGAAAAAAAAAGAAAATTGTGGCAAGAACACTTAACACGAGATCTGCTCTCTAAAGAAATATTTCTGTACATACAATACGTTACTGGTACCTGTAGGCAGCACATTGCACAGCAGGTCACCAGAGCCCATTCCTCTTGCTTAACTGAAACTTCATGCTCCTGAATTAATAATTCCCCATTTCCCCTCTCCCCAGCTCCTGACAGCCACCTTGTCACTCTTTGACTCTATGAATCTTACTCTTTTGGGGTACCTTCTAGAAGTGGAATCACACAGTATTTGTCCCTCTGTGACTGGCTTATTTCATTTGACATAATGTCCTCAAGGGTCATCCACGCTGTTGCATGTTGCAGAATTTCCTTCTTTTTTAAGGCTGAATGATATTCCATTGTACGTAAACAAGACATTTTCTTTATCCTGTCATCTGTTGATGGACATTGAGGTTGTTTCCTTGTCTCGACAATTATGAATAGTGAACATAGGGGTGCTGATATCTCTTTGAGATCCTGATTTCAATTATTTTGGATAAATGCCCAAAAGTGGCATTGCTGGATCATATGGTCATTCTATTTTTAAACTTTTGAGGAACCTCCATACTGTTTTCCATAGCAGCTATACCATTTTGCATTGCCACCAACAGTGTGCACGGGTTCCAGTTCCTCCACATCCTTGCTAACAGCTGTCTTACACTGAAGCACTCTTAATGCCTAGGCTGTATAAACCATTTATTGGGGTGACCTGATCAATCAGAAAATACAAAGCAACCTTCCTGGCCCTACCTGTTGATGTCAAAGGGAGGATAATTTTTTTTTTTTTTTTGAGACAGAGTCTCACTCTGTTGCCCAGGCTAGAGTGCCGTGGCGTCAGCCTAGCTCACAGCAACCTCAAACTCCTGGGCTCCAGTGATCCTCCTGCCTCAGCCTCCCGAGTAACTGGGACTACAGGCACGCACCACCATGTCTGGCTAATTTTTTCTATATACTTTTATTTCTATATAATTTTTTCTATATATATATATAGTTGGCCAATTAATTTCTTTCTATTTTTAGTAGAGACGGGGTCTCGCTCTTGCTCAGGCTGGTCTTGAACTCTTGACCTTGAGCGATCCTCCCGCCTCGGCCTCCCAGAGTGCTAGGATTACAAGTGAGAGCCACCGTGCCCGGCCAAGAAGGATAATTCTTAGGGCCAGAATGCACGTGGCCTGTGTGACCTCCCCACCCCCGCCAGTGCAGAACACCACAGATGCCTCAGAGGGTTTCTCAGAACCAGCCTCAGATGCTAGCTGCTGCTGGCTCCCCAGGAGGTCTGGAGGACATCTCCAAAATGGTCCCAATGTCCCACCCTCCCGTGAGAATTTTAGTCTTCCCTCCACCTCTCCACCCCACTAAAGAGGGACAGTCCCATGATGGGCCGACTCCTTGGCCAGGCCATGAGCAGAAGTGCGGAACAAGAGGTAATTGACAAGCAAGGCCTTCCTTCCTGCTCCTCTTTAAATGTGTCCCAACTGTACATTTGGAGCCGGGCATGGTGGCTCACACCTATAATCCCAGCACTCTGGGAGGCCTCAGCAGGAGGATTGCTTGAGGCCAAGAGTTCAAGACCAGCCTGGGCCACATAGCAAAACCCCTATGTTTACAAAAAATAGAAAAATTAGCCAAGCATGGTGGTGTACACCTGTAGTCTCAGCTACTCGGGAGGCTGAGGCAGGAGGATGGCTGGAGCCCAGGAATTTGAGGTTGCAGTGAGCTACAATGCCACAGAACTCTAACCAGGGTGACAGAGCGAGACTCTGTCTCAAAAAAAAAAAAAAAAAAAAAGGTGTACATTTGTAGTTTCTCAGTCCCCTTTCCATCACCTGTCATCTAACACAGAGCCTTCCTCCAGTGGTTGTTCAATGTTTCATTAATCCTGTCTCTAAGGACGAGTCAGCATACTTTTGGTAGTAAATGACGGAAAACTCAACTCAAACTGGTTTAAATTTTTCAAAGGGGATGAGGGTGTATTGGTTCATGGGACTGAAAACTACAGAAGATCTCTCTTCAGATGTGGCTTGATCTGAGGCTCAAGCAGTGTCACTGTGATCTTAGTGCCCGTCTGTCCAGTCTTCCTTGCCAGAAGGCAAGGAAGGCTTGCCTATCTGTCTCTCTCCATCTTTATTTATTTTTATTTTTATTTTTTTTTGAGACAGAGTCTCGCTTTGTTGCCCAGGCTAAAGTGAGTGCCGTGGCATCAGCCTAGCTCACAGCAACCTCAAACTCCTGGGCTCAAGCGATCCTCCTGCCTCAGCCTCTCGAGTAGCTGGGACTACAGGCATGCGCCACCATGCCCGGCTAATTTTTTCTATATATATTAGTTGGCCAATTAATTTCTTTCTATTTTATAGTAGAGACGGGGTCTCGCTCTCGCTCAGGCTGCTTTCGAACTCCTGACCTCGAGCAATCCGCCTGCCTTGGCCTCCCAGAGTGCTAGGATTACAGGCGTGAGCCACCACGTCCGGCCTCTCTCCGTCTTTACCCTGATCCCTTCTTTGCTGGCTGCCCTTCTAGAGAGATCTTTCTACGTGACAGCCCCCAGCACCTCCAGGCTCCAGCAATGCAAACAAAATCTCAGGTCTAACTCCCACCAGACCACGGTGAGAGATCACATGCCCATCCTCCAACCAGTCTCTCAGACCAAAGTCACTGGATGTGCCATTCACTTAAGGCTGGGCCGGTGCCCTCTCCTGGAGCGGTTAGCAGCCGGAGCCATGCGGACGGACATGGGTGGCTGCTGTACGGAAAAACTGGATGAAGTTAACAAAAGAAGGAATGCTGAACAGCAGAAACAACGAAAGTCTAGTCACTCACATTAAGGACATATTGCCATTCCAGGCCGGGCACAATGGCTCACGCCTGTTATCCTAGCACTCTGGGCGGCCGAGGCAGGTGGATTGCTGAAGGTCAAGAGTTCGAAACCAGCCTGAGCAAGAGCAAGCTAGACACCATCTCTACTAAAAATAGAAATTAATTGGCCAACTAAAATATATATAGAAAAAATTGGCCAGGCACGGTGGCTCACACCTGTAATCCTAGCACTCTGGGAGGCCGAGGCGGGTGGATCCTTCGAGGTCAGAAGTTCGAAACCAGCCTGAGCAACAGCGAGACCCCCATCTCTACTAAAAATAGAAACAAATTAATTGGCCAATAAAAATATATAGAAAAATTAGCCGGGCATGGTGGTGCATGCCTGTAGTCCCAGCTACTCGGGAGGCTGAGTCAGGAGGATTGCTTGAGCCCAGGAGTTTGAGGTTGCTGTGACCTAGGCTGACACCATGGCACTCACTCTAGCCTGGGCAACAGAGTGAGACTCTGTCTAAAAAAAAGACATACTGCCATTCCAAGGAATAGCCAGACAAGAGTAACACAGAAGTGAGGCACATCTTGTATTGTGACAAGGGTCCAAGGTCAACCACTCCCCTCCCCTCCCAGAGTGGGGCCCCGGCAGCCACCCTTCCTCCACACACGCTCTTCCTCCCAAGAGCCTGCAGCCGGCCAACTGCAGTGTTCGGGAATCAGCTCCTCTCTCCTGAAGCTATTTTTCAGGGCCGGGGGGATTTCACACAGAGCCAGGTGATCTCTGAGGGTGATTTGAAACCAGCTCTTGTCTACCCCGGGGAGCAGAAGCAGGGAGACCACGCGAAGGGGAGGAGAAGCCGAGAACTCAGAAGTGAGAGAGGCAGCGCTGAGGCTGAGACCTGCCGCGCACCTGCCTGCCTTCCCGTCCCACTTCTGAGCCCTGAAGAGGCTTTGGCATACTTCCCGCCTTGCATTCCCTGGGACACCTGTCTCCTTCCAACGAATCCTCCTTCTCACTTCTCCAAATTAGTACCTGATACTTGCAGCAAACAAGTACCTACTGTGTGCCAGCAGCAACTATGAGACATAGCCTTTCCCCTCACAAAGCCGCAGGGTCCTACAATGCATTACGAACAAGACAGAAAGAATGGGCCGGGCGCGGTGGCTCACGCCTGTAATCCCAGCACTCTAGGAGGCTGAGGCAGGCAGATCGCTCCAGGTCAGGAGTTCGAAACCAGCCTGAGCAAGAGTGAGACCCCGTCTCTACTATAAATAGAAAGAAATTAATTGGCCAACTAATATATATAGAAAAAATCAGCCGGGCACGGTAGCGCATGCCTGTAGTCCCAGCTACTCGGGAGGCTGAGGCAGGAGGATTACTTGAGCCCAGGAGTTGGAGGTTGCTGTGAGTTAGGCCAACGCCACAGCACTCTAGCCTGGGCAACAGAGTGAGATGCTGTCTAGAAAAGAAAAGAAAAGAAAAGAAAAGAAAAGAAAAGAAAAGAAAAGAAAAGAAAAGAAAAGAAAAGAAAAGAAAAGAAAAGAGAAAAGAAAAGAAAAAACTGGTGCTATGAACTGAATTGTGTACCCCCCCAAAATTTGTTTAAGCCCTAACCCCCAAGGCAACTGTATCTAGAGATAAGGAGTTCAGGGAGGAAATTAAGGTTAAATGAGGTCATAAGGGTGGGCCACTAATCCAACAGGGCTGGTGTCCTTATAAGAGAAAGAGACTCTAGAGATATTTCTTCCCACAGCCCCTGGCATAGAAGAAAGGCCATGTGAGGACACAGCAAGAAGGAGGCCATCTGCAAGCCAGGAAGAAAGGCCTCACCAGACATCAATTCTGCTGGGACCTTGACCTTGAACTTCCAGCCTCCAAAATACATTTTGGGTACATGTTAGAAAATGTGCATGCGAGAAGTGTGAGTGTACATTTGAACATATACAAAACACATGTGAGAAAATAAATTTCTGCTGTTTAAGCCACCCGGTCTTGGTATTCTGTTATGACAGGCTGCACAGCCTAATATAAGTAGTAAAATCCAAATAAAGTTTGAGATTCAGCTAATACAGGTTGAGTATCTCTTTCCCAAAATGCTTGGGAACCAGAAATATTCTGGATTTCAGATTATTTCAGATTTTAAAATGTTTGCATATGGCCCAGCGTGGTGGCTCACTCCTGTAATCCCAGCACTCTGGGAGGCCAAAGCAGATGGAGTGCTCAAGGTCAGGAGTTCGAAACCATCCTGAGCAAGAGCAAGACCCTGTCTCTACTAAAAATAGAAAAAAATTAATTGGCCAACTAAAAATACATTAGCCGGTCATGGTGGTGCATGCCTATAATCCCAGCTTCTCAGGAGGCTGAGGCAGAAGGATGGCTTGAGCCCAGGAGTTTGAGGTTGCTGTGAGCTAGGCTGACACCATGGCACTCTAACTGGGGCAACAGAGTGAGACTCTCCATCAAATAAATAAATAAATAAAAATAATAAAATACTTGCATATATATATAATGAGTTACCTTGGGGATGGACTCAAGTTCAAACATGAAATTCATTCATGTTCATGTTTCACATACACCTTATACACATAACCTGAAAGTAATTTTATTTTTCTCTTGGGGACACTGAATAACCCGTGTGGCTGAGTGTTGACTGCAACTTGTCACATGAGGTCAGGAGTGAAATTTTCACCTGTGTCTATCGTATCTATTGGTGCTCAAAATGTTTTGGATTTTGGAGCATTTCAGATTTCAGATTTTCAGATTCAGGATGCTCCGTCTGTAGTAACAGAAAAATGTTGGCTTCTTAGTCTTGACTAAGAAGGAATGAGTAAAGGTAAAACGAAAACTATTACTTTTCTTATTCTTTTTTTTTTTTTTTTTGAGACAGAGTCTTGCTTTGTTTTCCCAGGCTAGAGTGAGTGCCGTGGCGTCAGCCTAGCTCACAGCAACCTCAAACTCCTGGGCTCAAGCAATCCTGCTGCCTAAGCCTCCCGAGTAGCTGGGACTACAGTCATGTGCCACCATGCCCGGCTAATTTTTTCTATATATATTGGTTGGCCAATTAATTTCTTTCTATTTATAGTAGAGACGGGGTCTTACTCTTGCTCAGGCTGGTCTCGAACTCCTGACCTGGAGTAATCGGCCCGCCTCGGCCTCCCAGAGTGCTAGGATTACAGGCGTGAGCCACCGCGCCCGGCCAATTTTTTAAAAATTTTTTGTACAGATAGGGTCTTACTGTGTTGCCTAGGCTGGTCTCAAACTCCTAGACTCAAGTGATCCTCCCGCCTCTGCCTCCCAAAGCACTGGGATTACAGGCCTGAGCCACCCCACCTGGCCAAGACACATGTAGATTAAAAGTAAAAGGCATGCATACCTCAGTCCCAGCTACTCCAGAAGCTGAGGCAGGGGGATTGCTTGAGCCCAGGAGTTGGAGGCTGTACTGCACATTGATCATGCCTGTGAATAGCCACTTTCCCCCAGTCTGGGCAACATGGCAAGAGCCTGTCTCTAAAAAAATAAAATATAAAAGGACAGAGAAAGATATACCATGGTGACACTAATCAAAAGAAAGCAGGAGTAGCTATATTAATTTCAGACCAAGCAGACTTCGGAGCAAGGAAAGTTATCGGGGATAAAGAGGAGCATTGCATATTGATAAAGGGATTAATTCTCAAGAAGACGTACTAACAATGTGTGTGCACCTAACAACAGAGAATCAAAATACATGAGGCAAAAACAGATAGACCTGCAAAGAGAAATAGGTGAATCCACTATTGTACTTGGAGACTTCAATATCCCTCCATCAGAAATGGACAAATCCAGCAGGCAGAGAATCAGTAAGCACATAGCTGAACTTAACAACACCATCAATCAATTGTATAAAACTGATATATGTGGATGACTGCATTCAACAATGCAGAGTGTACATTCTCCTCAAGTTCGCATGCAACATTCACCGAGATGGGCCACAAAAAAAACCCTGACAAATTTTAATAAATGGAAATGAGCCAGGCATGATGTCTGATGCCTATAATCCCAGCATTTTGGGAGGAAGAGGTAACAGGATTGCCTGAGGCGAGGAGTTGGAGACCAGCCTGAACAACAAAGCAAGACCCTATCTCTACAAAATCTTAAAAAATTAGCCAGGTGTGGTGGCGTATGCCTGTAGTCCCAGCACTTCAGGAGGCTGAGGTGGGAGGATCACTGAGCCCAGGAGTTGGAGGCTGCAGTGAGCTATGATCTCACCACTACATTCCAGCTTGGGTGACAGAGCAAGACCCTGTCTCAGGGAAAAAAAAACAAAGGAAATGATGCAAAGTATGCTCTCAGACCACAGTGGAATTAAAGCAGAAAAAAAACAACAGAAAGATAGCTGGAAAATCCCAAATTCTTGGAGATTAAACAATACATTTCTAAATAAAACATGAGTCAAAGAAGACATCTCAAGAGAAATTTTGAAATATTTTGAACTAAATGAAAATGAAAACACAACCCATCAAAATTTGTGGAATGCAGCAAAAGTGGTGCTTAGAGGAAATTTATGGCATTGCATGCATATATTAGAAAAGAAAAGGAATCTAAAATCAATAACCTAGGCTTTCAACGTAGGAAACTAGAAAAAGAAGAGTAAATTAAATCCAAAGTAAGCAAATAAAAAGAAATAATAAAAATTAGAGCAGAAATCAATGAGAGTAAAAAAAGGAAATCAATAGGGAAAATCAACAAAACAAAAAGCCAACTCTTTGAAAAAAATAAATAACATCTGCTGGGGCTGGTGGTGCACACTGGTAGTCCCAGCTACTCGGAGGGCTGAGGCAGGATCACAGAGCCTAGGAGTTCTGGGTTGTAGAACTATGCAGATAGGTGTCCCACTACATTCAGCATCAATATGAGGCCTGGAGGATGACCAGGTTACCTTAGGAGGGGAGAACCAACCCAGGTCGCAAGAGGAGCAGATCAAAACCCTTGGGCTGATCGGTAGTAGGATCGTGTCTGTGAGTAGACATTGCACTCCAGCCCGGGCAACAGAGTAAGATCCCCCTCTCTTAAAAAAAAAAAAAAAAGTAAATTAAATTAAATTTTTAAAAAGTTAAAAAAAATAATGAATACGCTGGGCACGGTGGCTCACGCCTGTAATCCGAGCACTTTGAGAGGCCAACGCAGGAGGATTGCTTGAAGTCAGGAGTTCAAAACCACCCTAAGCAACAAAGCAAGACCCTGTCTGTATAAGAAATTAGAAAATTTGCTAGGCGTGGTGGTGTGCACCAGCCACTCAGGAGGCTAAGGCAGGAGGATTGCCTGAGCCCAGGAATTTGAGGTTGCAGTGAGCTATGATAACACCACTGTACTCTAGTCCAGGCAATAGAGCAAGACCCTGTCTCAAAACTTGATAATAATTTATTATTATAAATTATATTTTTAATAATTATATAAAATTATAATAAATTATTTTCTTAGAAAAAAGATAGAGGACACAAATTATTAATATTAGAAATGATAGAGGGAACATCAGTACAGATCCCATGTACATCAAAAAGATAATCAAGGAATACTATGAACAATTCAATGCCCATAAATGCAATAACCTAGATGAAACGGACAATTCCTTGAAAGACACAATTTGACAAAACTTACCCAAGAAGAAATAGATGATCTGGATAAATTTACATCTATTAAAGATATTGAATCAATAATTAATAACATTCCCAAACAGAAAATACCAGGCCTGGATGCATTTTACCAAACATTTAAGGAAAAATTATA
Source organism: Microcebus murinus (assembly GCF_040939455.1). Taxonomy (NCBI): domain Eukaryota; kingdom Metazoa; phylum Chordata; class Mammalia; order Primates; family Cheirogaleidae; genus Microcebus; species Microcebus murinus. Next base: position 11,199,772 of record NC_134107.1, read on the forward strand.
CAAATTCTCTACAATCTCCTTCAAAAGATAGAACCTAGGCCGGGTGCGGTGGCTCACGCCTGTAATCCTAGCACTCTGGGAGGCCGAGGCGGGCGGATTGCAGCAGTTCAAAACCAGCCTGAGCAAGAGCGAGAACCCGTCTCTACTATAAATAGAAAGAAATTAATTGACCAACTAGTATATATATAGAAAAAATTAGCCGGGCATGGTGGCACATGCCTGTAGTCCCAGCTACTCGGGAGGCTGAGGCAGCAGGATCGCTTGAGCCCAGGAGTTTGAGGTTGCTGTGAGCTAGGCTGACGCCACGGCACTCACTCTAGCCTGGGCAACAAAGTGAGACTCTGTCTCAAAAAAAAAAAAAGAAGAAGATAGAAGCTGAGGGACTACTTCTTAACTTATTCTATGAGACCACCATTACCCTGATACTAAAACCAGACGACTTTACAAGCAAAGAAAACTACAGACCAATATCACTCATGAATGTAGCCACAGAAATTCTCAACAAAATGTTAGCAAATTTAATCCAATAATGTATAAAAACAGTTATACATCATGACCCAGGATTATTACCCCAGATATGCAAGGGTGGTTCAACATTGGAAAATCAATTGAAGGTAATCCATCAAATCAACAGACTAAAGAAGAAAAAAAATCACTCTATCAATACATGCAGGAAAATCATTAGACAATATCTGACACCTATAAATGATTTTTTAAAAAAACCTTTCATGGTCTTTCTCCACTCATGGAGACGGACCTGTTCCTCTCAGGAACATTAAATAAATAAATAAAACCTTTCAGGCCAGGCGCAGTGACTCACGCCTGTAATCCTAGCACTTTGGGAGGCCGAGGTGGGAGGACCACTGAAGGCAGGAGTTCAACACCAGCCTGAGCAACATAGCACCCCTATTTCTACAAAAATTTTTTTAAAAAATTAGCCAGGCATGGTGGCGCATGCCTGTAGTCTCAGCTACTTGGAAGGCAGGAGGATCGCTTGAGCCCAGGAGACTGAGGTTGCTGTGAGCTGTGATGACACCACTGCACTCTATCCTCGGCAACAGAGCGAGACCCTGTCTCCGTTAAAAAAAAAAGATTGACGATAAAAGATATTGGTGAGGATTTGAACAACTGGAACTCTCATACATTGCTGGTGAGAGTGTAAATTAGTAGAACCACTTTGGGTAAATGTTTGAAGGACCTCGTAGAAATAAATGTACCCACACTCTGTGACCTGATCAATTCCACTGATAGATAACATGCTTAACAAAAATCAGTGCATGCATGTGTGTTCACCAAAAGATCTGTAAAAGAATGTACATGGCAGCTTTATTTTAATATTTATTTATTTACTTACTTACTTAGAGACAGAGTCTCACTCTGTTGCCTGGGCTAGAGTGCCATGGTGTCAGCCTAGCCTACAGCAACCTCAAACTCCTGGGTTTAAGCGATCCTTCTGCCTCAGCCTCCCAAGTAGCTGGGACTACAGGCATGCACCACCATGCCCAGCTCATTTTTTTCTATGTATTTTTAGTTGGCCAATTAATTTCTTTCTATTTATAGTAGAGACGGGGTCTTGCTCTTGCTCAGGCTGGTTTCGAACTCCTGACCTTGAGCGATCTACCTGCCTCGGCCTCCCAGAGTGCTAGAATTACAGGCGTGAGCCACTATACCTGGCCAATAGTTCTATATTTAAATAATGCTAATTTCCATCATCAGCCAAATGGGTAAAGTAAATTTGGCTCTATTTATAAAACAGAATACTAAAAAGCAATAAACAAGAACAAAATACTGCTACCCACAATAACATGAATTAATTTCACAGATGTAATCACACATAATATTGAGTTACAGAAATCAGAGGTAAAGAGTAGCTTTTATTATTTTTACTATTACTTATTTAATTTATATCACATTTAAAAACAAACAAAAGTAGGCTGGGCGCAGTGGCTCACGCCTGTAATCCTAGCACTCTGGGAGGCCGAGGCGGGCGGATTGCTTGAGGTCAAGATTTCAAAAGCAGCCTGAGCAAGAGCGAGATCCCGTCTCTACTAAAAATAGAAAGAAATTAATTGGCCAAGTAATACATATGTAGAAAAAATGAGCCGGGCATGGTGGCGAATGCCTGTAGTCCCAGCTACTCAGGAGGCTGAGGCAGGAGGATCAGTTGAGCCCAGGAATTTGAGGTTGCTGTAAGCTAAGCTGACGCCACGGCACTCACTCTAGCCTGGGCAATACAGTGAGACTCTGTCTCAAACAAACAAACAAACAAACAAACAAAATAAAAACAAACAAAAGTGATCTATGGGATAGAGGTGAGAATAATTGTTACTCTTTGGGTACTTACTAGGAGGTACCTGAGAGTACCTTCTGGAGTATTGCAAATGTTCTGTATCTCGACCTGCTTCCATTACACAAGTGAACAGATATGTAAAGACATGTAAAAAATTATGAAGCTATACACTTATGACTTGTATATTTTGTTGTATATAAATTTAGCCTCAATTTAAAAAATTACATTAACTTAAAACTCTACAGAAAGCATCATTCTGAAAGGAGAAACATTAGAATCATTCTCCTTGAAATCAGAAGTGCTAGGCTGCCATAACAAAATATTACAATCTGGGTAGCTCAAACAGCAGACATTTATTTTCTAACAGTTTTGGAGTCTGGGAGGTCCACGATCAAAATGCTGGCTGATTTGGTTCCTGGTGAGGGCTCTCTTCGTGGCCTGCAGACGGCAGCCTTCTCCTTGTCTCCTCACAAGACAGAGAGAGAGACCAGGGGAGATGTTTCTTCTCCTCCTCCTCCTCCTCCTCCTCCTCCTTCTAAGGCCACAGTCCTGTTGTATTACTGCGGCATCATTATTACCTCATTCAACTTGAATTACCTCCTAAAGACCCTATCTCCAGATACACTCACTCACTTTGGGGGTTAGAGCTTCAACACAGGAATCTGGTGAGGACACAATTCAGTCTACAAGAAGGAGTAACATAAGGATGTTCATGATCACCCCTTCTATTCTGAATTCTATTAGAGGTCCTAGACAGCACAATAAGACAAGAAAGAAGTAATTAAATATACAAAAATTAGACAGGAGGAAATAAAACTGTCATTATTTGCAGATGATATCATAATTTTCATTAAAATAGTTTAGCAAGTACTGGTTTATAATTAAAGTACAAAACATTGATGGTATAACTAGAAAATGTCATTTTTAAAAGATACCATTTACGATAATTTGTATAGAACATCAAGAATAAATGTAGGCCGGGCATGGTGGCTCACGCCCATAATCCTAGCACTCTGGGAGGTCGAGGCGGGCAGATCACTCAAGGTCAAAGGTTCCGAACCAGCCTGAGCCAGACCCTGCCTCTACCAAAAATAGAAAGAAATTAATTGACCAACTAAAAATATATATGTCAAAAAAAAATTAGCCGGACATGGTGGCCCATGCCTGTAGTCCCAGCTACTCGGGAGGCTGAGGCAAAAGGATTGCTTGAGCCCAAGAGTCTGAGGTTGCTGTGAGCTAGGCTGACACCACGGCACTCACTCTAGCCTGGGCAACAAAGTGAGACTCTGTCTCAAAAAAAAAAAAAAAGAATAAATGTAATGCCAAAAAGTGCAGAATGACTATAGGGAAAATTCTGAAATTTTATTTATGATAGTATTTTTTTTTTTTTTGAGAGAGTCTTGCTTTGTTGCCCAGGCTAGAGTGAGTGCTGTGGCGTCAGCCTCGCTCACAGCAACCTCAAACTCCTGGGCTCAAGCGATCCTCCTGCCTCAGCCTCCCGAGTAGCTGGGACTACAGGCATGCACCACCATGCCCAGCTAATTTTTTACATATATATTAGTTGGTCAATTAATTTCTTTCTATTTTTTTATAGTAGAGATGGGGTCTCGCTCAGGCTGGTTTTGAACTCCTGACCTTGAGCAATCCACCCGCCTCGGCCTCCCAGAGTGCTAGGATTACAGGCGTGAGCCACCTCGCCCGGCTATGATAGTATTTTTTAAAATCCTAAATAAATAGAAATATCATGTTCATGAATAGAAACACTTGATATTGTAGAGACATCCATTCTCCCCAAACTGATCTGTGAATTTGATGCAATCTAAATAATTTCAGTAGAACTTGTCATGTAACCTTTAATGATTATTCTAAAACTTACAAGGAAGTGTAAGAAACAGATAGTCAAGACTTTTCTGTATAAAGAAAAGCAGGGAGGGACGCTTGTCCAACCAGGGATCAGAACTTATTAGGAAGCCACAGTACTTAATAACAGGAGGTATTGGGGCAGGGGTGGGCAAATTGAATAACCCAGAAACAGACCCATGCTTTGTATGGAACTTTGATAAATGACAGACAGGGTTTGCTAGGTCACTGGAGAAAGGAGGCATTGTTCAGAAACTGGAGATAGAAAACTAGTTATCTTTACAAACAAGAGTTAAGATGGAAAATGGATCTCTCCCTTACAACATAGAACAATAGTAATTCCAAGCGGGGAAGGACGAAATAGTAAAACAAAACTTTAAAATGTAATGGAAAAGAGACATGAATATTTTTAAAGCATTGGAACTGAGAAAACTTTCCTGAACAAAATATAAAAAGAGGTAGTTTCCTTCTTCTCTCTTTCGCCTTTGTCAGGACTGAGTTTTCTATGGGTCCATAAGGCAGAGGAAGTGGGGGCTGGCGTGTTCCCCCGCTGGGAAGGGGGGATCTAGGAACTAAGTGAGCACATTAAGGATGATGGGAGTCAGATTTCCCACTGTGAGAGCCACAGACACGGAAAGGGGGGCTGGCATGGACTCTGTGGTATTGGACTGGAGCTAGGCCGCAATTGTGACTTTTAATATGTATAGATATCGGGTGTCTATTACTTTTTCTTCTTTTTTCCTTTTCTTTTTTTAGAAACCAGGTCTTGCTCTGTCACCCAGGCTGGAGTGAAGTGGCACAGTCATACCTCACTGCCGCCTCAAGTGGTCCTCCCACCTCAGCCTCCTGAGTAGCTGAGACTACAGGTGCGCACCACCATGCCTGGCTTCTATTGCTTCTTGCATCAAAAAGTAAGGATGTCTGGGTAGAATGAAAGTGAAATGTCAAAACAACACAGAAGGCCGGCTGCGGTGGCTCACACCTATAATCCTAGCACTCTGGGAGGCCGAGGCGGGCGGATCGCTCGAGCTCAGAAGTTCGAAACCAGCCTGAACGAGACCCCATCTCTACTAAAAATAGAAAGAAATTAATTGACCAACTAAAAATATATAGAAAAAAAATTAGCCGGGCATGGTGGCGCATGCCTGTAGTCCCAGCTACTCGGGAGGCTGAGGCAGCAGGATCGCTTGAGCCCAGGAGATTGAGGTTGCTGTGAGCTAGGCTGACGCCATGGCACTCACTCTAGCCTGGGCACAAAGTGAGACTCTGTCTCAGAAAAAAAAAAAAAAACGACACAGAAGCCAGCTTGTCCTTTCCTAGATTTGTTCGAGTTCCCATTGGGCAAATTTGTTTTCCTAGATTTGTTCAGGTTCCCATTGGGCAAATCTAGGAAAATCCGAGCATTAAAATAAACAATGATAGTTACAAAAATTGAAACCTTTTGCATAAACTAGGAATCCATGAGTTCATGGATACAGTATAAATACATACATAAATACATAAATGGGGGAGAATGGAAAGCTCTGCCTTACGGGAGAAGTCTCAAAGTACTGCCCTACAAAATACTAATTAAATATTTGTTAGTTAACGAGTACACAATGCTTATTATTTAACTTAGTGGTGAACCTGGCAGAGAGCATCTTAACTAAGTGGTAAAAGTCATTACCATCAGTTACGGCACGCTAACATGGTGTATCTATAATGCAGTAAGAAAGATGCAGTGCCACCTTCGAGGCATTTCTGCTCCAAATTCATAAATTGTGAGAAACACCAGCAAACCCAAAATGAGAGACATTCTACAAGGTAAGTGGACTGTGCTCTTCAACAATGTCAAGGTCGTGAAAGACAAGGAAAGTCTAAGGATGGTTCCTGGTAAAAGGAGACGAAAGCACATAGCAACTGAATGAAGGGCTTGATCCTGGAGAGGGTCCTTTGCTCCAGAGGAAGGGGGAGACAGAGGGAAGTGGGTGTGGCTGTGACCAGCACCATGGCGGGCACAGCGGTGCTGCAACTGTCTGTGTTGTCTGCATGGTGCCAGCATCCCGGTGGTGACATTGCTCTATAGTTATCCAGGAGGAAAACTGGATCAAGGGCACACAGGATCTCTGTATTGTTTCCTACATATGCATGTGAATTATCTCAAAATGTAAAATTTAATTTAAAAGAAAAATAAGTTTCCTGCAATCTTATGTATTGGGGGAAAATCCCATTATACCAGGCTTGTTTTTTCTCTCTTTTTTCCTTCATTTATTCATGAGGTATTTATTTTTGTTGAGAATGGCCTGGTCCATGCTATACACAGGGACAGGTGCTGGGGAGTGATACAAAAAGTGTAATGACAAATAAATGCAGCCATTCATTTGGTGTACATTTATGGAGCATCATCTTTTTTTTTTTTTTTTTGAGACAGAGTCTCGCTTTGTTGCTCAGGCTAGAGTGAGTGCCATGGTGTCAGCCTAGCTCACAGCAACCTCAAACTCCTGGGCTCAAGCAATCCTGAGCGGGCGGATTCCTCAAGGTCAGGAGTTTAAAACCAGCCTGAGCATGAGCGAGACCCGTCTCTACTATAAACAGAAAGAAATTAATTGGCCAACTAATATATATAGAAAAAATTCAGCCAGGCATGGTGGTGCATGCCTGTAGTCCCAGCTACTCGGGAGGCTGAGGCAGCAGGATTGCTTGAGCCCAGGAGTTTGAGGTTGCTGTGAGCTAGGCTGATGCCACAGCACTCACTCTAGCCTGGTCAACAAAGTGAGACTCCGTCTCAAAAAAAAGAATTCTTACAACTCAACAACAAAAAGACAAACATTCAATTAAAAAATGGGCAAAGCCGGGCGCGGTGGCTCACGCCTGTAATCCTAGCTCTCTGGGAGGCTGAGGCGGGTCAATAGCTCAAGGTCAGGAGTTTGAAACCAGCCTGAGCAAGAGCGAGACCCTCTCTTAACTATAAATAGAAAGAAATTAATTGGCCAACTAATATATATAGAAAAAATCAGCTGGGCATGGTGGCACATGCCTGTAGTCCCAGCTACTCGGGAGGCTGAGGCCGGGAGGCTGAGGCCGGAGGATTGCTTGAGCCCAGGAGATTGAGGCTGCTGTGAGCTAGGCTGACGCCACGGCACTCACTCTAGCCTGGGCAACAAAGCGAGACGCTGTCTCAATAAATAAATAAATAAATAGACAAGTCTAGAGCCATGCAGACAGTGGGGCCAGGGGCATCTTTTCAGACACACATTTATACTTATTGCTTCCAGAAACTTTTTGGGTTTTTTCCCCTAAGATGTGCTTAAGACGTCGCCTAATAAAGGAATGAGCAGATTCCGCAGCCTTCACTCTTCCAGCTGAGTTAAAAACTGGAAGGTTCACCACCCTCATCCTTGCTCTGAGCTCTAGATGCCAGTTATTCCCGGGAGCTCGCTGGGCCGGCAGGAAGTGAACATCAGCGCCCTGCCAGCTGAAGCCCAGGACCCAGCTCTAGACAACAGGATGCAGGAAGGAACCCAGAAGCAAAGCCTTCTCCTGGGGAAAGGGGTGGAGTCTTCGTTAGGAGGAGAGAAGTTGTCTTCCTTAGAGACCAAGAAGGAAGTCCACGTACACATGCTGGGTGAACCTGCGGACAGGCCAGAGAGGGAAGAGAATCCATTCTTCACGTGCTGCTTTTCCGTGTGCCACCGGGGACATCCCAGTGAGCAGAATTGTAATCTCTGATTCTCTTATAATGTAAGTTCCTTCTGAAAATGCCTTCATTCAGTGTTTTGCAAACTTTAGTGTGCATGGGAATCGCCAATTGGGCTTCTTGCAAATATTGATTTCTAGGATCCTTCTACAGAGTCTGGTGTAGTAGAAAAGGTGGACAGCTGTCATTTTATACATGTTCAGCCTTCACCCCTTCCTTTGGTATCCTTTGGGGAAACAACATGGGAGACAAAATACATATGCATTTGTTCATTAGCTCCCCTCCTCATTGGTCAATGGTGAAGTAATGCACGAGAGATTTCCTGTATACACCGCTTCTTCCAACTCTCAGATCTGCTGGGCCCTCCATTAAGAGGATTCATAGACCTAGCTGTATCTATTATCTTTCTCCTCATTCCCACTCTGTTTCTCACACCTAAACCCAGCATTTTGCTTGCTTGGTAAAGTGACCCTGAGGTGAAGAAAACAGCACAATTAAGTGGCAGCTCTAGGCCGGGCACAGTGCTCATGCCTGTAACCCCAGGATTCTGGGAGGCCAAGGTGGGAGGATCACTTGAGCTCAGGAGTTTGAGACCAGCCTGAGCAAGAGCAAGACCCCAGTCTCTACCAAAAATAGAAAAATCAGCCAGGTGTGGTGGTGCCTATCTATAGTCCCAGCTACTCGAGAGGCTGAGGCAAGAGGATCACTTGAGTCCAGGAGTTTGAGGTTGCTGTGAGCTAGGCTGACGCCACTGCACTCTAGCCTGGGAAACACAGTGAGACTCTGTCTCAAAAAAAAAAAAGAATGGCCAGGCGTGGTGGCTTACGCCTGTAATCCTAGGTCTCTGGGAGGCCGAGGCGGGCGGATCATTTGAGCTCAGGAGTTCGAAACCAACCCGAGCAAGAGCGAGACCCCGTCTCCACTATAAATAGAAAGAAATTAATTGGCCAACTAATATATATAGAAAACAGTAGCCGGGCATGGTGGCACATTCCTGTAGTCCCAGCTACCTGGGAGGCTGAGGCAGCAGGATCGCTTGAGCCCAGGAGTTTGAGGTTGCTGTGAGCTAGGCTGATGCCATGGCACTCACTCTAGCCTGGGCACCAAAGTGAGACTCTGTCTCAAAAAACAAAACAAAACAAAACAACATAAAAAGTGGTAGTTCTAGTAGGGATTTGAATCCATCTAGCTATCTCCAGTGCTTGGGCTTTTAACCACTAAAAAGCCTATAGCACAGTGTTGAAGAAAAATTTAAGGTAGGTGACATCAGGTTCAATGAGAAAGAATGCCATAACTGATGAGAAACATCTGCCATGGGCAAAAAGGTTGGTAGGTACAAAACCAAAAGCAGTGCTCACTTCAGCAGCACATATATTAAAATTGGAACATTACAGAGAAGATTAGCATGGCCCTTTCGCAAAGATGACACACAAATTTGTGAAGCATTCCCTATTTTTTAAAAAAAGGGTTGGGCATGGTGGCTCACGCCTGTAATCCTAGCACTCCGGGAGGCCGAGGTGGGTAGATTGCTCGAGGTCAGGAGTTCGAAACCAGCCTGAGCAAGAGCGAGACCCTGTCTCTACTATAAATAGAAAGAAATAATTGGCCAACCAATATATATAGAAAAATTAGCCGGGCATGGTGGTGCATGCCTGTAGTCCCAGCTACTCGGGAGGCTGAGGCAGCAGGATCGCTTGAGCTCAGGAGTTTGAGGTTGCTGTGAGCTAGGCTGACGCCACGGCGCTCACTCTAGCCTGGGCAGCAAAGCAAGACTCTATCTCAAAAAAAAAAAAAAAAAAGAATGAAAAACAAAAACACAAACAAAAAAAACAAAACCAAAAGCACAAGGGACCAAAGAAAAAACAGATAAATTGGACTACATCTAAATTAAAAGCTTCTTTTTTTTTTTTTTTTTGGAGACAGAGTCTCATTTGTTGCCCAGGCTAGTGAGTGCCATGGCGTCAGCCTAGCACACGGCAACCTCAATCTCCTGGGCTCAAGTGATCCTACTACCTCAGCCTCCTGAGTAGCTGTGCCACCATGCTCTGCTAATTTTTTGTATATATATTTTTAGTTGGTCAATTAATTTCTTTCTATTTTTAATGGAGACAGGATCTCGCTCAGCCTGGTTTCGAACTCCTGACCTTGAGCAATCCACCCGCCTCGGTCGCCCAGAGTGCTAGGATTACAGGTGTGAGCCACCATGCCTGGCCCTAAATTAAAAACTTCTGTGTTGCAAAGGATACCCTTAAGAAAGTGAAAAGACAACCCACAGACTGAGAGAAAACATTTTCAAACCACATATCTGATAAGGGCCTAATATCCAGAATATATAAAGAACGCTTACAGCTCAATAATACAAAGACCAATTGCCCAATTTTTCAAATGAGCAAAGGATTTAAATAGACATTTCTCCAAAGATATACAAATGGCCAAAAGCACATGAAGAGATGTTCAATGTTATTAGTCATTAGGGAAATGCAAATCAAACTAGAGAATCAGAACCTTTCCTTTCCTAAAAAAGGAAAGAAAGAAAGAACCACTATGTGGTACCTCTGTGCACCCACTAGGATGGCTGTAATATAAAAGATGGACAATAACAAGTGTTGGCAAGGATGTGGAGAAATTGGATCCCTCTTACACTTGGTGGGAATGTATGATGCGACAGCTGCGGAAAACAGTTTGGCAGTTCCCCAGGAAGTGGAACAGAATTACCATATCACTCAGCAATTCCACTCCCAGGCATATACCCAAAAGAATTGAGAAAACAGATGTTCAAACAAAAACTCGTACATGAATGCTCATAGAAGCTCTATTCATAATTGCCAAACAGTGGAAACAATCCGATAGGCCAGCACTGATGGATGGATGAAAATGTGTCATATACATACTATTGAATATTATCCAGTAATAAAAAGAAATGAAGTACTGATACATGTTATGACATGGATGGACCTAGAAAATACTGTGCTAATTAAAAGAAGCCAAAAAAAAAAAAAAAAAAAAAAAGAAGCCAGTCACCAAAGCCCACATATTATATGATTCCACATATATGAAATGTCCAGAATACACAAATTTATAGAGACAGAAAGAATATTAGTGGTTGTTTAGGGATTAGGGGTAAGAAGAAGAATGAGGAGTAGCTGCTAATGGGTATGAGGTTGCTTTTAGGAGGGACAAAATGTTCTGAAATTAGATTGTAATGATGATTGCACAAACCTATGAACATACTCAAAAACATTGATGTGCACATTAAATGAGTGGTTTATATGAAATGAAAATTATATCTTGATAAAACTATTTTATAAAAGTGAAAAGTCTCAAGTCCTGAGAAATCCCTCAATCCTGGGCAAACCAAGAGGGTTGGTCCCCCAATGCCACCCTTATCTCCATGAAATTTGAAAAAAAGAGAGCAAGGAGCTCGGGGAGAGAATCCAGGATCTGGAGTATTGGTCAGCTTTCTGCTGTGGCAATGCTGCGTAACAAACAATCCTGAAACTGGGTCACTGGCAACAGCAAGCATTTATTTCTTGCTCCCAAGTCTGGGGGTCCACTGTGGCTCTCCTACGCTCAAGTGGACTTGGCTCCAGACTGTGAGCTGGGTTCAGGTCTGCTTCAGGTATCTCCTATTCCAGGACCCAAGCTGAAGCAGCAGCATTTCCCTGGGATATGCTGTTCCCAGGAGGGATGGCACAAACACAGAGCCAAACCACACCGCACACGGACACTGCAAAGCCTCAGCTAGGGTGTGGTTGCTTCACGCCTGCTCACATTCCAAGGGCCAAAGCAAGTCATATGGCCAAGCCCAGAGTCAAGGGGCTGGGGAAGTATTCACTGCCTTCTGGGAGGCACTGAAAGCCTCAAGGTAATGAGGCCAGGCATGTAATCTACTTACAGGAGGGGCTGGAATAGTTGGAAACAGTAAGCCAACCTATCACGGCTGCCAGGCCAAATACTTGCCATTCCTGCTCCATGAGACATTGGGGATCCAGTTGAGAATGGGTGATCTATTTTGTCAAATGTCTGCTGCATTTGGAGCTTTTTTTTAAAAAAAAAAAATAGAAATGACATTTTAAATTCTGATTATAAAAGTAAAAATATCAGACAATACAGAAAACTTAAAATGTAAAAATTGCCATAATCCCACCATTCAGAGTTAACCAATGTTAATATCTTAGTTTTCATTCTTACACAGTTTCTTGCATATATATACCAATCACATTGGTACTACTTTTTTTTTTTTGAGACAGAGTCTCACTTTGTTGTCCAGGCTAGAGTGAGTGCCGTGGCGTCAGCCTAGCTCACAGCAACCCCAAACTCCTGGGCTCAAGCGATCCTCCTGCCTCAGCCTCCCGAGTAGCTGGGACTACAGGCACGAGCCACCATGCCCGGCTAATTTTTTTTATATATATTAGTTGGCCAATTAATTTCTTTCTATTTATAGTGGAGACGGGTCTCGCTCTTACTCAGGCTGGTTTCAAACTCCTGACCTTGAGCTATTGACCCACCTCGGTCTCCCAGAGAGCTAGGATTACAGGCGTGAGCCACTGCGCCCGGCCACATTGGTACTACTTTTAACATAATTGGGATCATAGTATATGTACTATTCTGTCAGTTAAAACTCATTAATGTCTTCTTTCCCACCATTCTTCCCCTCATGTCCAGTGGAGGTGAACAGCCATTGGCATTTTCCATCCACTCAGTTCAGCATAGTTTAGTAGTTCAGTAGTTCACTGGTATAGATTCCTATAGTTCGTGGCTATTTCCCTACACAGTTATGTTATTGGCGGCCACCCGAGTAGGAATGGCTGCTGGGAATCCTCCTGTTACCCATCAAGCTGACCCACCTCATTTCGTGACACCGAGGTGCAGGGCCAGAAAGTCATTTGGTGAGACGAGCCTACAGTGGCCAGCACTAGCAGTACGTGTGGGCAGTGCAGGAGAGACAAGGTTAGAAATGTGCAGAGCTGCACGATAGTCTGGGGGAAACGGTGGCCACATCTGCTTTGGGAAGAAGCCAACGTGCAAGGAGAGAATAAGGCAGAGACCAGGGATGGAAAGAACATCCTGGCGGCAGTGACATCCTGAGTCTGACAGTCAGCCTGAATCCCTGCCCTTCCCACAATTGGGCATTCAGCCCTTCCTCGATTTCCAATAAATCCCAATAAATGAGCCAATAAATCCCCCATTTTCTTTGAGCTAGTTTGAGTTTAGAGTTTTGCAACAAGAACCCTGACATGCAGGCACCAAGTTGGTGCTATCACCACAAGTCCTGGGCTGATGCTGACGCTATAAAGATGGACAAGACAGGGCACAGGCAAACAAATAATAAATACGATACGATGAGCTCCGCAACAGAGGTGTTCCAACTGATGCAGGAGCCAAGAGGACTTCTGACCACATGCACCAACTGAATAAAATTTCACCTAGGAGTGGTAGTCTGCTAAGTTCTAGGGACTGAAGAATTTAAGCAGTGAACTGTTTTGAACATAGTCTTTGGTCATTTTTCTACTTTTGGATGACTTTAGGGTAACTTGGCAGTAGGATTACTGAGCCAACGAGCATGGATATATATTTATCATGGCTGTTGTTGAAGACTGCTAGGAAGTGCCAAGCCGGTTAGTAGCCAAGCCCCTTGCTCACCCTTACTTGGCCTCTAGACAGCCCTCTCCTCATTTGAGCTTGGTCTGGTCCACTCGCCACAGCAACCCACTCACGTTTTAATATCCCCACAGCTGTCTTCACTCGCAGCAGCCCACTCGCTGTCCACTGGGGCCCCAAAATGCCACCAACAGTAAAAGCTGCGCCAAAAGGAAATGCTTCCTCCCAGCTTGGGCCTCCAGCCTAGAGGCCATCCCAGGGAGTGGCCTGGAGCAGCCAATTCCTGGGGCAGAAGCAACTAGTCCTCCTCTCTCCTATCTCCAGTCTGTCCTGCCCTGTTTTAGGAATCTCATGTTCCTAAATTCCAAGGCCAAATTCACTAAGGCCAAAGCCTCATTCAAGGTTCAATTAGGGAAACAGGAATCACTCCAAACATTTAAAACAGAGAGCATTTAATGCATAGTTTTAGTGACAGATTGACAAGGGTAATGGAAGGGGTGAGAAGCCCAACAGGGGACAGTGAAGCAGCCCAGAGATTAACAAAAACAAGAAGCTGCCCACGACCCCTAAACTAGAGGGACAAAAAGGAGGCGGAATTCATGGAGCCCAGGGGCATGGATCACCCTGCAGGTATTGGGACCAGTTACCCACCCAGTAGGAGCTGGAGCCACAGAGAAGCCCAGTCTCTGCTGGAGACCTGCCTCAGCAAGAGAGAAGGAGAAGAAACTCTTCTCCCTTCAGTCCCCTGCCACTGTTCCCATTGGCTAAACCCAGGCCTGAAGCTAGATGTTTTGGAAGACTGAGAAACTGCCCCGCAGGGTCAAGGGTCAGTCCACTGCAACACAGAGCAGAGCCCATGGGCAAGGAAGGGATCAGAGGCAAATCGTGGAGAATGACCATAAAGTAGAAATTAGTTAAACAGGCTCGGTAATACCTTTATTTATAAAACCTTTAAAGTGCTGGATACACTTGAAAGTAACAAAATCATACCCTTAAAAATACACAGTAGGGCTAGGTGTGGTGGCTCACATCTGTAATCCTAGCACTGTGGGAGGCTGAGGCAGGCAGATTGCTCGAGGTCTGGAGTTCGAAACCAGCCTGAGCAAAAAAAAAAAAAAATACACGGTAATCCATACAGACTACTTCACACCTCCTCTCCCACCTCCATTCCACTACATCATTTTTTATTTTATTTTTTTAGATACAGTCTTGCTCTGTTGCCCCAGCTAGAGTGCCGTGGTGTCAGCTTAGTTCACAGCAACCTCAAACTCCCAGGCTCAAGCGATCCTACTACTGCCTCAGCCTCCTGAGTAGCTGGGACTACAGGCATGCCGCCACCATGCCCGGCTAATTTTTTCTATATATATTAGTTGGCCAATTAATTTCTTTCTCTCTTGCTCAGGCTGATTTCGAACTCCTGACCTCTAGCTATCGACCCGCCTCGGCCTCCCAGAGAGCTAGGATTACAGGCGTGAGCCACCGCGCCCGGCCTACTACATCATTCTTAATGACTATTGAGTCTGCTCTGATATAACGGCATTTGAAGACGAATTTTGAGTGTCAGACATTTCGCATTTTCTCCACTAAAATCTCCCGAGTGTTTCTACAGAACAGGGAGATGCTGTTCTATGCCACAGGGGCAAAAGCTCACCCAGGGTATGGTTAGGATGCAGCAGCGTCATGGCAGCTGGACTCTGGTCTTGGGGCTCTCAAGGGATTGCTGTGTGTCCTTGGAGAGGGTCACAAAATCTCTGGACTCGCGTTTAAAATATGGAAATCATAACCATGGGGGTAGTTTACGCGCGCCCACACTCCATTCGGCTCCTCTTCGTCTTGGCATTCCTTTGTCCGGAAGGGTCCAAAATGGTTTTTCAAAGAAAGCATCAGCTAGTCTAAGAAACCAGACACGGTGCCCAAGGTCACAGAGCTGGCGAGCAGAGGAACTCCGTCTCCACTCCCGCTCCGGTTCTTTTCCCGCCAGGGCATCTGCTGGCGGAGAAGGCCGGTCCGCGGAAAGGAAAGGCGACCCCGAGCGAAATCCTGGGAACCCGGTCGCACTCCGTACCAGCAGACCGCCCGACTGGCTCCCGCGCGGGGGCGACCCCCGGGCTCGGCCCGCCTGCCCGCTCGCGGCGCCCGCTCAGGGGGCGTTTGGGGCTTCGCCCCGCCGGGCAAACCCCGCCTCCGCGCTGGGGGGCGGCCGCTAGCCCGCGCGCCCCTTCCCGCCGCCCCGCGGGTCCCCGGGATGCTAGGGAGCCGCGTGCCCGGGGCGGGGCCTGGGCGGGGCCGCGCGCGATTGGCCGCGCGGGGCCGGGGGCGGGCCGGCGGCGGCCGGCCGGGCGGGCGCCGACAATGAGCCTCCATAAAAGGGAGCGGCGGGGGGCTGGGGCCTGGATTGAGACCTCCCCGCCCGGGGTCTCGACGCTCTGAGGCAGTGGGGAGGCCCGGACGCGCCCGTCGCAGGCCCGGCCGGCGAGCGGCGGCCGGCGGGGCGGCCGGCGGGGTGGGCCGCGGGTCCGGCGCAGTCCCGGGCGGGAGGCGGCGGCCGGCTGCGCGCCGAGGCCTGCGCGCCCGTCCTCCGGCGCGGTCACCGCGATCGCCCGCGGCCGCACCATGGCCCTGAAGGCCGAGGGCGCCGCGCTCGACTGCTTCGAGGTGACGCTCAAATGTGAGGAAGGGGAGGACGAGGAGGAGGCCGTGGTGGTGGCCGTCATTCCGCGGCGGGAGCCGATGCTCAGAGGTGAGGGATGGGAGGGGACCCCACTTCCGCGTCACGGCCCGGGGCTGGGGCTACCCCCCCACCGCAGTCGGGGTCCCGGGCTCGGGCGCCCTCTCACTCCCTCTGGTCTGGGGTCCAGGCGCCCCCGCTGCCATCTGAGTCCGGGGCCGCTCTTGCTCCTCCCCCACCGGGGTTTGGAATCTCAGGCCTCCTCGAATTCCCCCTTCCCCTCCCCCCGCCCAGGGTCTGGAGACTTCGATCCACGCCCGGCGCGCTCCGGCTCTTCCGGTGCCCGAGCGCCCCCTCGCCCGGGCCTGGCGCGCGAGGCCGGGTCCCCTGAAGCGCCGGGCGCCTGCCGCCGCTGTCTTAGCGCCCTGGGAGGCGGGCGCGGGCGCAAGGCCCGGCTGTGCTCAGGCCGAGGGGCGGCCGGGCCTCTAGGCCCGAGGGTGGACGAGGCAGCTGCGTGTCGGGCGATTCGGAGCACGGAGGCCAGTGCCGCTGCCGACCTCCTGGAGAATTTTAAGGGCCCTCCGAGCGTAAAGCTTTTCTGCGCCCCACCCCCACCCAGGCCTTCCACTAGTATAAGCCACAGGTGTCAGATTGTGTCGAGCGGGGATGAATGGGACTGCATGCAGCACTTAGTTTTGGAAAAACCATGCTTGCTGGGGGGCCACCCTAGAAGATTAGCCTTGGGAGGGGATTCGAGGAACAATCTATGTACGCCCGCTCGCTCTGTGCTCTCCCCTCCCCCTTCACTGGTTTCTTTAGTCCTCGGGAGCTTGCAGACCGTCGGAAACAAAGAGCCATCTTTGTGGACGACTTACTGTTCATGAAAATGCAATGTCTTTCCATTCTCCACTGCCTCTCTTCCGTAGGGAGGAAAGTACCCAGAGAGGTTGAGAGTGGGGCATTCGGGGAACCGCAGCTAAACAGTGCTGTCTGCAGTGCCCCTCATCCTTTCTGGAATCTGGAGGGGTATAAAATAATGAGGGAAATAAAGGTCCCCTCCCTTCTCAGAGCATTCAGTCCGACAGACAGGTTACTTTCCTACTTCTGCTAAGATTTATCGAGTGCTCGCTGGGCGCTGTGAAAGGCCGTCTCAGTTAATCCTCTCAACAGCCCTCCAATGGGCAGCCTTATCCCCACTGCTAGAGAGGAAATTGAAGTCCACAGAAGTTACTTCATTCAGCTAATGTTTATTGAGCACCTACTGTATGCCAGGCACTGTTTTAGGTTAGAGATGGTAATATCAGTAAACAAAGCAGCAAAACCTGCAGCTGAGAAACATCGCTATACCAATGGCTGAAAAGAGTATTAAATAGGTAAATGTATAGTGTGTCAGTGCTTCAGAAGTCACGAAAGCAGGACAAGGAGAACAGGGGGCTGGAAATTTTCTTTGGTGCATTGAGTGGTTAGGAAAGGCTTCGCTAATGTGAATTTTGAGTGCAGACCTGAAGGAAGGGAGGAAGCCAGCCTGGTGATAGCTAGAGGAAGAGCACTTCAAGCAGAGGGAACAGCAAGTGTGGAGGAAAGATTTGGGGTATGAGAAAAAGACTGAATGCAAGACTTTTCGGCCTGAGCCACTGAAGAGTGGCCCGCCTGTTTACTGAGATGGGGGAGCCTGGGGTGCAGGCTTGTGGAGGATTGATTGGGAGTTAAGGTTTGAATATGGTAAGTTTGAGATGCTATCACACGTTCAAGCGGAGGGGTTGTGTAGGCATTCAGATACCTAAGTCTGTATTTCCTGGGAAAAATCCAGCTAGAGGTATAGATATGGGAGTTGTCAGCAGGAAGGCAATGAGATGAGGCTTATCAGAGGAAGGAGGTAGACAGAAAAGTGGTCCAAGGACTGAGTCCTGGAATATTCCAGTGATTACAGGTTGGAGATGGAGTCAGTCCTTCATCAGACATTACTAAATGCCAGGCACTGTTCTCAGTGCTATAGATACAGGTGCTGAACATCAAAAATCTGCTGTCAAGGCTGGGCACGGTGGCTCACGCCTGTAATCCTAGCATTTTGGGAGGCTGAGGTGGGAGGATCCCTTGAAGCCAGCCAGAGCAACATAGTGAGACCCCATCTCTTCAAAAAAATTTTTTTTTAATTAGCCGGACTTGGTGGTGCACACCCATAGTCCCAGTTACTCAGGAGGCTTAGGTGGGAGGATGGCTTGAAATCAGGAGTTCAAGGCTGCAGTGAGCTATGATGACACCACTGCACTCCAGCCTGGGTGGCAGAGCAAGACCCTGTCTCTAAAAAAATAAATAATCTGTGCTGCCATGGATCCTACAGTGTGGTGGGGATACAGAGTGGACAATAAAAAACAATGTCAGGCTGTGGTGTGTGCTCTGGAGGAAATGACAAAGAGAAGGGATTGGGGTGCACAGCTGGGGGAAATGTTCTTCAGTGGTGACCTGGAGAAAGTAGGCCAGAGAAGTGAGAGTGGAAGGTGGTGCCCTGGATGGATGTGAGTGATGAAAATTGAGATGGAGGAGGTGATTGGCAGAGGACGACACTAATGAACTAACTGCTGGGTTTAGTGTTGGTGACCTTGGCGAGAGCTGTTTTGGAAAAGTGGTGGGGAAGAAAGTGGGTTGCAACTGAGAGGTTAGAGTTCCTGCCCGTGGTCACATGAGAGAGAGTTAGAACCTAGCTCACACCTGAGTCCAAGCCAAGGCTCATATCCATTTCAAATGCCACCTCTTCCATACAGCCCATGGGTATTAGGGCATGCCGTATTCATATTTTGTCCTGTCCTCTCTGGAAGGTGGGAGAGAGGTGCAGCCATGGGACATCATAGGTGCCTGACAGAAGCGCTGAGCTGCTGACTGGTGTGGGTCTAAGGCCGCCTTCTTTGCTGAGCTGAAAGGAGCTCCTGCCCTGTCAGAGATTACAGTTTGTGCCATGGGTGGGAGAGCCGAGCCACAAATGCTCTGGGAGCACTGCAGAAGGCAGCCAGCCCCGGGATGGGGGGACCTTTACTAGGATGGTAACATTTTCTGTCCTCACCCTTGAGAAAACGCACGCTGTTGCCCAGAAGTCAGATACAGGTGGAATCAACTTTCAGGTGGGGGTCTAGAAGGCTTTGCAGGGGTGATGTCACCCCCAGACTGATCAGGGTGGTCTGGAATAGATGTGCAGAGGCTGGGGACCTGCAGGAACAGAGCCTGTTGGAAAGATGCATGTAGTCCTGCAGCCTAGGACTAGATTGCGAGAAGGTGTAGAGGCAAGCGTAGCAGGACACCAGGCATGCAGGCTGTGTTCAGCATGGCTCATGCCTCATGGGTTCCAGGGGAAGGGAGAAGAACATTGTGGATGGGAATGCTCCCCCTCCCTCCCACACAAGCCACCATGTTTGGGAACTCAAGTGCTAAGTATTATTGGCCATAGGCACCTTTATTGATAATGCTCTTCCGTCTCCCTGCACAGTGACCCAACAAGAGAAGACCCCACCACCAAGACCCAGCCTGCTGGAGGCAGGCGGTGATGGCTGTGAGGAGCTGAAGCAGCAGGTGTCTTGGGAGCAGGAGTTCCTGGTGGGCAGCAGCCCGGGAGGCAGCGGGCGGGCGCTGTGCATGGTGTGCGGCGCCGAGATCCCGTCCCCGTCAGCCGACACGGCTCGCTCACACATCTTGGAGCAGCATCCTCACACCCTGGACCTGAGCCCTTCGGAGAAGAGCAACATCCTGGAGGCCTGGAGCGAGGGGGTGGCCCTTCTGCAGGATGTCAGAGCTGAGCATCCGTCCTCACCCAACTCAGGTAGTTGGGCCTGAGGTAGGGGCAGAGGGAGGAGTTGGGCCTGGTGGGGCGCTTGGAGCTCACTGGGCCTTTGCCCCTTCAGAAGCAGGCCGGGATGTCGAGCCAGACCCAGACTCCAACCCAGACTCTTCCAGGACGCCAGCGGAGATCGTCGTTCTCCTTGACTCTGAGGACAACCTGTCCCTCCCTAAAAGGACCCGTCCCCGGGGACTTCGCCCCCTCGAGCTTCCTGGTCAGTCAACAGGGAAGCTAGGGCCAGACAAGGTGGCTCATGCCTGTAATCCTAGCACTCTGGGAAGCTGAGGTAGGAGGATCACTCAAAGGTCAGGAGTTCAAAACCAGCCTGAGCAAGAGCAAGACCGCATCTCTGCTAAAAAAAAAAAATAGAAATTAATTGGTCAACTATATATCTATCTATCTCTTATATAAAATTAGCTGGGCATGGTGGCACATGCCTGTGGTCCCAGCTACTTGGGAGGCTAAGGCAGAAGGATTGCTTGAGCCCAGGAGTTTGAGGTTGCTGTGAACTAGGCTGACGCCATGGCACTCTAGCCTGGGCAACAGAGTGAGACTCTGTCTCAAAAAAAAAAAAAAAGAAAACAGAGAAGCTAGTGAGGCTCAGTGGGGTGGGATCTTGTGGACCGGGTGAGGTGCAGGCCCTGTGTGCTGAGCAGGTATCTT
Source organism: Microcebus murinus (assembly GCF_040939455.1). Lineage (NCBI taxonomy): Eukaryota > Metazoa > Chordata > Mammalia > Primates > Cheirogaleidae > Microcebus > Microcebus murinus. The sequence goes on from NC_134107.1 coordinate 11,220,356, forward strand.
TAGGAGCTCTGGGGTTGCAGGGTTTGGGCATGGCCTCCTAGAAAAGGTATAAGGTCTTTTCTTTTTGCAGCTGCCTCTGCTGCAGAGCCAGGAAGTAAGAAGTTCCGTGGTCAGAGGTGGAAGGAACCCCCTGAAGAGGAGCCAGTCAGGAAGAAAAGAGGCAGACCTATGACCAAAAACCTGGACCCTGACCCAGGTGAAGGGGAGGCCCCAGGAGGGGGCCGTGGGCTCTGGCTATGGTGCTCTGAGGTGGGGATGGGTAGGGCCCAGGTACCCGCAGGTCCCCTGAGGACTCAGTGGAGCTTTGCAGCCCCTCCCCATTCGCTCACAGCTCTGTCCTCCCTCCTAGACCCCCCGTCGCCCGACTCACCCTCAGAGACTTTCGCAGCACCAGCTGAGGTCCGACACTTCACTGACGGCAGCTTCCCTCCTGGCTTCGTCCTGCAGCTCTTCTCCCACACCCAGCTCAGGGCTCCAGACAGCAAGGACTCCCCTAAAGAAGGGGAGGTGGCAGAAGGAGCCCTGCCCCAGCCGGAAAGCCCCTCTCCAGGTGAGCTTTCCCGGGAGGGAGCCGCACGGGGGACATCGCAGGCAGCATCCCTGGGTCTGGCCTCCAAGAGGCTACTCTGCAGCAGAGCCCAGGGCAGAGGGGGTGGTGCTCAGAACCCCTGGAAGATGGCCAAGGGCAGGGTTTTGAATGATGGAGGAGGCTGCCCAGAAAGCTGAGCTTTTTTGAGCATTCCTTGGCGTTTCCTGGAATTGGTCGTTAGGTTGGGTTAGGCTAGCGTTCCCCAAAAGCCTGACACATGTCTGCACAGGAACCTGGTTCTAGCTGGAGCCTGAGAGGTACCCATCCCACCCTGGTAGAGCAGGAGCCCACAGGAGGCTGCCCAGTCATGCAGTTAGGTGTGGAGGGAACAGACACCTCCAAGGGACACTTGCTCAGTAAACCGCCTAGTAGTAGCAGTAAGTGCTGGCGTTTTTATGGTGTCGTGATGATTTTAAGAAACTTTGACATGCAGTTTAATTGGCCCTTACAAAAATTCCTTGTATAAAGGGAAGATGTCCATTTACTTTTCCAGTTAGACAAACTAAGTCTCAGAGAGGTGATTTCTTCTTCCCTGTGGTCTTTGTGTTGGTTTCTATTTGCTGCTATAACAAATCACATAAACTTTGTAGCTTAACACAGCATATGTTATTTTATAGTTCTAAAGGCCAGAGGTCCAAAATGGGTCTCACTAAGCTAAAATCAAGGTGTTGTCAGGGCTGTGTTCCTTCCTAGAAGCTCCAGGGCAAAATCTGTTTTCTTGCCTTGCCCAGCTTCTAGAGGCTGCCCATGTTTCTTGGCTTGTGGCATCTTCCTGTCTTCAAAGCCAGCAGTGGCCAGTAGAGTCTTTCTCAGGACGCCACCTTTGCTTCTTCTCATCTGCCTTCCTTTTCCCCATTTAACACCCTTGTCATTACATTGGGCTCATGCAGATAATCCAGGATAATCTCTCTAGTTTTCAGTCCACTGCTTAAGCACCCTTAATTCCATCTGCAGTCTTCATTCCTGCTTGCCAAGTAACAAAACATACAGGTTCTGGGGATTAGGACATGGACATCTTTGGAGGGACCACTGTTCTGCCTACCACAGTCACCTAACTGAGCAGTGACAGGATTAGGCTGAGACTGGAATGTGTTCCAAGAGGGCAGAGGCCAAGCCTGGTCCTTTCTTTGCCTCTCGCTGCCAGGCGTGGCTCGAGATATCTCGGGGGCTTTAGAAATGTTTCGTGAAGGAGTGAGTGGGTCAGGCCTGTCTTGTCCCAGCTTGTCTGAAATGTGTGTTTGGAGCTAGAGCCCAGAGAATGGTGGCCAATAAGGTGGCTGGATGCTGCCCAGAGCAGGGCTCTCAAAAAGGAGTTGTGCTTTGTGCTTAAAGAAAAAAGCCAGCAGGCTACTTGCTCCTGCAGTCCCAATCCACTCGCCAGTGGTAGCCACTCTTAGTAGTTTGGATTGTGTCGTTCAGACAAAATTGTGTGTGTATGTCTGCAACTGCTTTTATTTATTTGTTTATTTGCCATGATGGGCCCTCGTTTTCTAATCTCGAGGCAGGTCTCACCCTCTTCATGTAGATCACAGTTTTAACTGTCTCAAGTTTCAGCTTGAGTCCCATTCCAGTCCTGCCTCCCTGAGACCGTGTGTTCTGCTGGGACCCGAGCGTTCCCTGAGTCTCCTCTTTGGTGGATCCCTGCTCTAAGTGGCTGGCCTCTCCCGCTGTCTCATGGGTCTTCCGTCTTCACTCTCGAAAGGGAGCCTTCACTTCGAGTCCTGGGGTGCCCTGTGCCCAAACTCCACCTATCTGGAGTGGTGAGTAGATGAGAAGAGAATCCCTGAGCTTTTAGGTTCCTTTGGGGTGAGTGGGCAAAGCCTGAGGGGAATGGGGTCCAGCACACTGATTGAATGACCTGAGAGAGGTGGAGGAGATTGCAGGGCCATTTCGGCTGTGGCAGGATTTGTGGAGGTTGGAGATGGCCGGGAAGCCGCAGGAGACACTAAGTGGAGCAGCAGCCAGTGTTCCTGGAGCCCAGCCCCGAGGCTGGGAGGTAATATGAGTAAGGCAGCTTTTGTCCCCAAAAACTCTGTCTAGGAGCACAGGTTGGAGGCAGTGATGCTTTAAAGACTACTAGGGCACCCATGATGCTCCTCTGCAGAACAGAGACTCTGGACCCGAGGTTTCAGACTGTTTCAAGAACTCGTAGCTTGGAGACAGATGTCTCAGAAACCTGTGAGGCTTCAGCCAGAATAATGTCTGTTTTCTGTATTATGTGTGGATTGAAGTCCTCTGAAGACTTTGTCAGAATAAAGATCCCTCCACTTTCAAAAAAGAAGTTTAAAAACCATGGATTTAGAAGTTGAAAAAGGTCACCATGGTCGGGTTCGCTCACTGAACTGATGGGATGTGAATGTGAGGCAGGCTGGTCGGGTTCGCTCACTGAACTGATGGGATGTGAATGTGAGGCAGGCTGGGAGGACTTTATAGAACTTTCCAAGGACCTTGCAGGATGAGGGTGGGGAGAGAGTGTCCAGGCCAGGAGAGAAGGTGGCCAAATAGGACACACTCAGAAATAACGAAAAAAAGAATCTCTTTGCCTTGTTGGTGTTTAATTATAGAAGTAGGACCTAGAGATCTGGCTTAGGACACCTTGGCCAGATCCGGCGTGTTTTGGGGCAGACCATGGAGGAAGCATAGTGAGAGAATGTACATGAGTCTGAGCTTCCTGAGGGTCTTTACTTTTGTTCACTGCTGTATCCTTGGCACTTAGAACAGTGCCTAGCACAAAGAAAGCCCTCAGTAAATATATTGAAAGGATGGGTGGATGATTAATAGCTGCCTTCCCTTATCATTCCGGTGGTGACATTTCCAGAGTCCTTCTTAAAGATGGGCTTTGGTGAGAAGCAAGGGGAATGGGCTCAGCTCCACCCTCTGCAGAAGCAGCGGGTCTGTGTGAAATGTGCCTAAGCACAGATGCACAAATAGGAGGAGAGCGGGGAAGTGACACTAGGAAGCACAGGAATTTGGGCAGGGACAGGAGGGAAGTCAGGGCAGTTCAGGGGTTTAGCTTGCCCCGGTGATTGCTAAATCCTCCAGGCTTACTGTTCCAGGGACCTGGAGCTCTGATCTTCACCACCTCTCAGGCCTCACTCTCCTGACCTCCCCATCCTCCTGATCCTCTGTCTTCCTTCCAGCCGGGAAGAATTGGCACTTAATTCCGTTGGCTTGGGAAGTCCATACCTCTTGAGCCCTTACTATGTACTGAACTCTTCTAATATGTTATCTCACTAAATCCACACAACCACCATGGAAGGTAATATGATCACCATTTTGCAGAAGAGGAAACTGAGCCTCGAATGGGCCCTCAACCTAGTCAGCGCAGCCTATTGTGTTTCTACTACATCCATGCAGATGCCTCACTTACAAGCAGCATCCACCTACTCCCTCCCTCTGGCACCTGGGCCACATTCTCTAGTTTGTGTCCTTCAGTCCCTATAGCTAAACTGCCCCTGGCAAAGGCTGCCCCTCTGCCCATCACTGGAACCCACCCCTCCCTGTCACTCCAGCTCTTCTGCATGCCCCCATCCACCAACACAAGGCTGTGTTTCTCCCTTCTCAGCCCCTCCTCCCTCTCTAGCCACTGTCCCTTTTGTCCCCAAAGCTTTTCAGCAAAACTGGAAAGTGTTTTCTACACCACTGCCCCCAGTCTGTCTCTGGAATCCACTTCAATCAAACTTTCACCCTCAACACACGAAAATTGCTTCTTTGGCAAAGTCGCCACTGACATCCATAAAATTAAATCCAGTGGTCGGTTCTTGGTCCTTCTCTTTCTTGATCCGATGGTAACAATGGACCCATCGCTCACTCCTTCCTGGAGACAACTTTCTTCCCTTGGCTTTTTGGGTGGCTGCTCACCTGGTTTTCCTTCTACCCCACTGTCTATTCCTTTTCAGTTTCTCTCGCTTGTTCATTGTCAGCTCTCAGAGTTAGAAGCCTGTTATGGTGCTGTGTGTCTTCCCTTTCTAGAATGTGAGGGCCTTCATGTTAGGATGTCTGTCTATTTCATGCACTGTAGGATCCCCAGTGTCCAGAACAGTGTCTGGCACAGAATAGGCACTGCTTTTGTGTTTGGAAAATGAATAAATGATTAAATATCACCAGCCATGGGTCAATGTCAGTACCCACTCCCTGGGAGATGTCATCCAGGTTCATAGCTTTCAGTACCGTTTATGTGCTTGCAACTCACAGCTTGACCCCTCCACCCTGCTTCTAGCCTCTCTTCCAGTTGCCCAGGTGACATCCCTCCTTGATTGTCTAAAAGATCTCGGGGCCGGCGTGGTGGCTCATGCCTGTAATCCTAGCACTCTGGGAGGCCTGAAGCGGGCAGATTGCTCGAGGTCAGGAGTTCAAAACCAGCCTAAGCAAGAGCAAGACCCCATCTCTACTATAAATAGAAAGAAATTAATTGGCCAACTAATATATATAGAAAAAACTTAGCCGAGCATGGTGGCGCATGCCTGTAGTCCCAGCTACTTGGGAGGCAGTAGGATTGCTTGAGCCCAGGAGTTTGAGGTTGCCATGAGCTAGGCTGATGCCATGGCACTCACTATAGCCTAGGCAACAAAGTGAGACTCTGTCTCAATCAATCAATCAATCAATAAATAAAAATAAAATAAAAGATCTCTCAAACTCGGCATATCCAAGCTGAACCCCCATCTCCTTCCCACGCCCCACCCGCAGCCACTGTGCTCCATCCCCGTTTTCCCTTTCCCAGTACACTGGCAACCCCATCCTTCAGGGTGCTGTGTCTCCAGCCCCACGTCAGTCTGGCAGCAGATCCTTCAGGATGAATTCACAGCTCGTCTCCTGTCACCATCTCTGCTGCTGCTACCCTAGTCCGAGCCGTCTCACCTGCTTCCTGTATCAACCTTCTGACTGGTCTCTTGGCTTCTGAGCTTTGCCCGCTGTGCTCTGCTCTCATGCAGCAGCCAGAGTGTCCCTGCTGAAAGCACAAGTCAGATCTGGTCACTCCTCTGCCCAGAACCTTCCGGTGCTGCTCCTGTTGCATTCCAGATAGAAGCCAGAGTCCTCATGGTGACCAAGTAGCTGCCCCACGAGGCTCCTGACCTCTCCCACCGTGGTGCACTCCTTTGCCCAGGCGCTGGCTGTTCCTGCAGCAGCCAGCATGTCCTCTAGGGCATCCGCCTTTGCTCTTCCCTCTGCCCAGAGTGCTATTCCCCCAGCCCTCCACAGAACTGACTTCTCACCTCCTCTGCGTCTCTTCTCACTTGCCAGCTCCCTGCTACTCTGTCCCCTCTCCCTGGTATATCTGTCAACTCTGTATATGTCTGTATATAATATACTGCATCTTTAATTTATCCTGCTTATGGGCTTTCACTATTAGAAGGTAGATTCCAGAAAGGCAGCTTGGTCAACTCCATTCACTGTAGTCCTCTTAGCAGCCGGAACAGTGTTGGACACATCACATCATAGTTGCTCAATAAATTATTGTTGAATTAATGAACAGATGAGTGGGACTCAGGCTTCCCTCGAGGAGCTTACAGTTTATCAGGGAGGTGAGCCCCTTATGGGCACACAAAACAGAATTTGCTAAATGGTACAACCTGGTGGCAGCCTTTAAGTCATTTTCCAAACCAGCAAACTATAGTATACAGCAAAATCGTACCTGTTTTCTCTGCCACATTTTAAATAATTGTGTCTCTAATAAAAAAAACAACAAATCCTCAATATAGACGGCACAACTGTCGCAATCACTATTTTCTGGTTTTGGTTTTCAGTGTAGTGTAACTTTTGCATGTGCCCCTTCACAGGGGACACGGATGTGTTCATGACTGCCCTGGCCATGAAAGTTCGTGCCTCGAGGCCCAGTTTGGCCCATTGTGAGTAGCTTCTCCATCCAGCTAAGGTGGACATGGGGTCCTTGTGACATAGGGATTGACTGTGGAGATAAGAACTTGGTTGAACTTGCAGAGCAGAGGCAGGTGCTGACCAGGCCTCTTCTCTGCCCCATGGAGTCCCTCCCGAGCTCCTTGGTGGTCACAACCATGCCTTAGACTGCTTCTGGGTGTTCCCATCTGACCACATCTGCCCCACTGGGCCAGAACCTGCTAGGCTAGGATACGCAGCAGGAGTGAGGTGGAATGGAGTCAGCTGCTGGTTAGAGTTGTGGGGAGAGGCACACAGCGCTAAGTGTCCGTGTGGCAGGATCACGTGGCAGGACAGCGTCACAGCGAATGTCTGTCTTGGGCTTGAGAAGGCTGTGGCCTTGTGTTCTGGTTGGTAGTAAGTAGTTTTTACATCAAACAAGAGTGGAGCCTCCTGCGGTCCTGGCTTTTCAGACCAGGCACTGGGCTGTGGACATCATGAAGGCCCTGGAAATGGGGTTCGGCTTACAGAGCTTTTTAGGGAGCATCCTCGTGGCAGGGTATCTGGGGGGCCCTGACTGTGCTCTCTGCTCCCATCCCTGCCCAGCTCCCCCTCCAGGGCTCCGAGGGACACTGGATCTCCAGGTTATCCGTGTGCGGATGGAGGAGCCCCCAGCGGTCAGCCTCCTGCAAGACTGGTCCAAACACCCCCAGGGCACCAAGAGTGTGGGAGCAGGTGACACCCCAGACTGGCCCGCAGTTCTGTCGGAATCCAACGCCACTGTAGGGGGGGAGCCGAAGGCAGGGAGCGGGGTGTAAATTCTTGCTTTCCTGGGGGGAAGAGAGGATGTGGGGGAATAGGCAGCATGGCCCTTTGGTTTATAACTAACTCACAGCTGCCCAGCCTGGCTACCTGGCGGAGAGGGTAAGACCAGGTGCCAGGGCAGGGTGGGGGTGGGGCAGCATCCACTAGTACCTCGGGGCACCCTCTACCCTGGCCAGGCCTGAGGGCAGCTGCGGCTGCCCACAGTGGGGCATTGGGCCTGTGGAGAACACCTACCCGTCCTTTCCTGACCCAGACCTCTCTTCCCACACAGCCTCCTCCCACCCTCGCGGCCCCCACCATTCTCCCCTGGCACAGTGCCTTACATGAGAGGTGGTCATCATGGGGTTTGAACTGAGTCCCACTACCTCGGGGGACACCTCCCCTCCCTCACTTGTTGTTCAGGCCCCTGAACGAGGAGGCCTCCATTACCTCTTCCCGCCCCCATCCCTGCAGAGGGCTCTCCAGGCCCGTTCAGTCCTGCGCTCCTGTTCACCTGTTCTCCTGTTGTATATATCACCTTTGTTGACAATAAATTATTTTTTTTTATTAAGAGAGTTCTGTCTGGGCTGTCATTGGTGGGTGGAGCTTGCTATTGGGAATCCGGCCTCCTAAAGCAGCCTGAGGGCAGGGTGGCTGGAAGGCTGTCCCAGAGAGTGGAGTAGCTCCAGGACAGAACTTTGTTGGGCCCGTGTACAGGGGCTGCCTTGTGGCAGCAGTCACTGAGAGGCACCTTGCCCTCCCCTCACCCCTGCTCTGCAAATGGGGTCAGAAACACCTTTTTAACATAACCCTTCTGACTTGCCTGGTAGGCCTCTGTCTAAGAGAGGCCACTGTGGGGGCTCAGGGGCACTCACACCTGAGGGGCTGAGAACCACGGTGGCCTTTCTAAAGTGAAACTGTGTCCAGCCTGCAGGTAGAGACGTGCCCGCCTCCTTTATGTGGGTCCTAAACTCAGCCCTGCCTTCTCCAGCCTTTCAGGCCTGTACCCTGAACTGCCCAGCTTTATCCCACCCGCTCCTGGGGTTAAGTGAACTTGAGCCCCATTCCCCAGCCATGAGTTGGCCCGCTGTGGCTCTTTGCTAGGCTCCACACCCTCCTAAACTAAACCATCACAGGCAAGTCTGGCATTCCCCGGTCAAGCCCCAAACTCCACTGACCTGTTTGGAGTCCAGGGCAGGTGTGGGAAGGATGGGTCACCCTTGCACTTGGGATGCCTCGCTCATGGTAGGGGAGTGGGGGGACAGGAGGACTTGGAGGGCAGTTGTTCCCATAGGACACAGACAGCCTGATTTTGAGACTAACCAGAAAGTTTCCATCAGTCCGGAAGCGTCCAAGCATGGGCACAGTCCGGAAGCGTCCAAGCATGGGCATGGTGTGTTGCATGCTCACCTGAGCAGGTGTCACCATGGGCCAGCCATGCACCAGGCCAGGTGAGGGATCTCAGCTTTGTGGGCTCCTAAGACATGGTCCCTCCATCCCCATCTGACAGGCTAGTAGGAGCCCAAGGATATACAGGGTCCTTGTCCAGGGGAGAGTAAAAGACTGCCTCTCAGGTGTGGTGGAGAAAAGGCAGTGGCTGGGGACTCAGGATACCTTGGGTGGCAGCAGGTGGGCCACCGAACTCCTGTGCCTCAACCACCATGTCTGCAGATTGGCAAAACTTGTATCCCACCTGACACAGGAATAAATCACACAGACATCTGGCTCTGGACGCACAAGTATTACTGCAGGTGACTTCTGTCCTTTCAATCATGTGACTGTGTTTACATGTATGCCTATGTGCTTTTAAAACAACATGGTTGTGTTGCTGGGTGTTTACACTTGAAAAAACATATTTCATTGTAAAACTGTGAAGCTAAATGCACCTCTGCTGCTATTACATGGTTTACAGCTTGGCCCACTAGGCTATGAGCTCCTTTTGGGCAGGGACCAGTTTGTATTGACTTTGTTTTCCCAGACCCCTGCATAGGCCTGGCACATAGTAAGTGCTAAATAAATGTTTGTCAAGTGCCCTCTTGGTGTGTATTCCTGTGTGGCATTTCTCTGGGGCATGCTGGTTCCTGGTGTGTGGTTCTCTGCACAGGGTGGTGGCCATGGTGACTGTGGTTGTTCCATGACTTCAGCTCCACTTCCCAGCTACAGGGGTCTGCCTGACCTCAGCCAGGACCCCAGGGACTCTATGACTGTGTGTGGCTGAGAGCTGCCTGTGGGCACCTCTGGGCTTCCAGGGAGAGACGGAAAAAGTGGGGCCGGGCGTGGTGGCTCACACCTGTAATCCTAGCACTCTGGGAGGCCGATGCTGGAGGATCGCTTGAGGTCAGGAATTTGAGACCAGCCTGAGCAAAAGGGAGACCCTGTCTCTACTAAAAAAATAGAAATTAGCTGGACAACTAAAAATATATAGAGAAAAAAAATGAGCCAGGCATGGTGGCGCATGCCTGTAGTCCCAGCTACTAGGGAGGCTGACCCAGGAGGATTACTTGAGCCCAGGAGTTTGAGGTTGCTGTGAGCTAGGCTGACGCCATGGCACTCTAGCCCCAGCAATACACAGCCCAGAGTGTAGAAGGATGTTACTGAACGTAGGCGACTGATCACTTAGGACTGCCTGTGCCCTGTTCACCCTCCTTCGAGAGTCACTCCACCTCCATCCCGGCACAACACCAGTGCCCCCAGGGCTGGTGGAAGCAACTGAATCTGAGTGTGCTGAGGCCTGACCATGACTTTGGGTGAAGGGGGGAAGCAGGCGCTGCCGCCCTGACTCCCCAGCGTCCTGTGCATTCTGAGACCAGCCACCTCCCACCCCTCCCAGCTGCCTGCCTTGGAACACCAGTGGGGGAAGTTCTTTGGATACCTGAAAAGGAAAAACTGTTTTTCTACACCTGCAACACTTGTGACAGCAAATGTCGGGGACGGGGGTTCCCATGCCAACCAGACACCAAATGGGTGTCCTCTAATTCAGTTCTGCGAGCGGCCTGGAGTAGTGCACACCCCACAGGTTAAGGGCTCAATCCCACAAAACTGGCCCCACTTTAGATGCCCAGGTTGCTGCCTTTACTTCTGACCAGCCCAAAATTGGGGGTTCCCCCAATCACCTTCTCATGTTTGTAATTTGCTATAATGGCCAACAAACATCAGGAAACATTTACTTACATCAACTGTTTATTATAAAGGATGAGAGACTAATGGTCAGATGACTACATGAGGCAAGGTTCAGATGGTCCCCAGCACAGGAGTTTCTGCCTTAATGGCATTGTGATACATCACCCTCCTGGCATGCCATGCATTCACTGACCGGAAGTTCCCAACACCTCATTGTTGAGAGCTTTATGGAGGCTTCATTAGGCATGATTGATTAGGTCACTGGTCATTGGTGATTATCTGAATCTCACCCCTCCCCAGAGGTCAGGGGGTGGGGCTGCAAGTTCCAACCCCCTAATGACATGGTCTGTTCCTCTGGCTACCAGCCAGCCCCAAGCCCCGAACTCAGGTGTGTTGGAAAGGAGCACATTACCGATAATCGCCCCATCGCTCAGGAAATTATAGGGGTTTAAATTCTGCCGGGAACCAAGATGAAGACCCAATATATATTTCTTATTATATCACAATTCTGGTAACCCTCTTTCTCCTGTGGACAAAGCTAGTCTGAGACACAGGAAGAAGTAGCCCCTGCCCCCCTGGAAGAGAAACCCCTGTGTAGGAGAGTGGCTGGCTGGGCTCACCGGGAGGCCAGGCGTGGTGGCTCACTCCTGTAATCCTAGCACTCTGGGAGGCTTAGGCGGGTGGATCACTCAAGGTCAGGAGTTCGAAACCAGCCTGAGCAAGAGTGAGACCCCCATCTCTACTAAAAATAGAAATAAATTAATTGGCCAACTAATATATATAGAAAAATTAGCCAGGCATGGTGGTGCATGCCTGTAGTCCCAGCTACTCGGGAGGCTGAAGCAGGATCGCTTGAGCCCAGGAACTTGAGGTTGCTGTGAGCTAGGTTGATGCCACGGCACTCTAGCTGGGTCAACAGAGTGAGACTCTTGTCTCCAAAAAAAAAAAAAAAAAAAAAAATTACCAGTGGGTGTCATTTGAAAAACAATTAATGATTTCTTAATATCATCTCATATTCAGTGTGCGCATTCCCCAATTGGTCCATGAATATCTTTTATAAATTCTTTAATTGTGGTAAAATATACATAACATAAAATTTACCATCATAAGCATTCCTAAGCAGTTCAGGAATGTGAATTAACTCCATCCACACTGTGCACCTGAGCTCCAGAGCACTCCCGTGAAACAGCTTTCTACACTTGGCTGGTTTGAATCCAGATCCAAGTAAGGTCCATATATTGCGTTTGGTTGATATGTTTCAGTTTGAACAGCTTTTCTTTCCTATTTTTTCCTTCTTTCATTTCCTTTTATTTTTATTTTATTATAATTTTTTTTTTTTTTTGAGACAGAGTCTCACTTCATGCCCTGTGGCGTCAGCCTAGCTCACAGCAACCTCAAACTCCTGAGCTCAAGCGATCCTGCTGCCTCAGCCTCCCGAGTAGCTGGGACTATAGGCATTCGCCACCATGCCCGGCTAATTTTTCTATATATATTAGTTGGCCAATTAATTTATTTCTATTTATAGTAGAGACGGGGTCTCGCTCTTGCTCAGGCTGGTTTGGAACTCCTGGCCTTGAGTAATCCGCCCGCCTTGGCCTCCCAGAGTGCTAGGATTACAGGCGTGAGCCACCGTGCCCAGCTGTCATTATTATTGTTTTTACAAAATCAGTGGTTTGTGCCATGGACAAAATTTCCTCCCTTCTTGGTTTGGCCGTTTGCCTGATCCATGGTTTTGCTTAGCATATCCTTCCATCTAGGGAGGCAATTTCAAGGTGGGGGCTGGAGATGGCTTTTTCAGGAGGTGACATTTAAGCAGACACTTAAGCAGACATTTAAGCATTCCCTTCATCAATGAAGTGAACGAAAGAGTCATAAAGTGTCATGCAATTAAATAGGGAAAGGGCACTCTGGGCAGAGGGAACAGAGAGTGCCAAAGTTTTAGTTCCCTGGGGATTCACAGAGGCCTCCTGAGTGCTAGGCCCTGTTGGGGGTCGGAAAGCAGGACAACGGCCATGCACCAGAGCATGCCCCTGCTCTTCTTTGGGCTGGGGCCTGAGGTGGTGCCCTCCCTGGGGAGCATGGCAGGTGGAGAGCTGGCGTGTTCCTCCAGACACCCTGCCTGCCTGCTCTAGGAGTGACTGCACAGCTCTGCGTACGTGGGGACATCATCTTGGTGCACTGGTGAGTCATTGCCCCATCTGCCCCCTGCTTCCTCCGGGAAGCCAGTCAGAGCCTGGGACACCAGCTGGCACAACCTCCCCCCTTTGCCAGCTCCAAGGCTGAAGCCACTGTTGGCCCATCTGATGTCCCCTCTGGGTGAGAGCTCCTTGAGGACTGGTCTCCGTCTTGCCTGCACAGGCTGCTCCCACCTCCCCCAGCTTTCCTTGCAGCCCTTTGCTCACCCTTGCAATCAGGCTCAGCATCACCTCCTCCAAGAAGCCTTCCTTGCGGTTCCCTCCAGTCCTCGTGCTCCCTCGGGCCCCTGGTGATCCACATTTGGTGTCCCCCCATGAGCTGCATTAAAAGCTGCCCACTTGTTTCCCCTTCTGCTTCTCACAGGGCCCCTGCCAATTTGACAGCCGGGCTCTCATCCAAGATGTCCAGCCTTCTCTATGGTGTCAGTGGCAGCACCTTGCCCATGGTCATAACCAAGAGTGGGAGTGTGGGTTGGTCCAAAGGGCACCTCGTCTCAGAACAGACCCTAAAGGTGGGGGACCATGCCCGATGTCCTTCCCACCTATGCCACCAGGTGGGTATGCCATGGCCTCCATGGGTGGCTAGAGCTTCCTGCTGCACTGCAGGCATAACCCTGGCGAGTCTGGCAGGGACCCGGCCTCCTCCATTACAGGCATGGTGCAAGGAAAAGGCCGAGGAGTGACATTGCTGGGTTAGAGTTTTGGAGATGGAAGACCCCATAGAGGGCAAAGAGTCCAGCTCCTGCTCACTGTACCTACTGAAAAGGAAACTGAGGCCCCAAGAGGGCAAGAGTGTTACCTAAGCTTCATAGGACCCATCAGTGACAGCGCTGGGATTGGCTCTCTTACTTTTTTTTTTTTTTTTTTTGAGACAGAGTCTCGCTTTGTTGCCCAGGCTAGAGTGAGTGCTGTGGCATCAGCCTAGCTCACAGCAACCTCAAACTACTGGGCTCCAGCAATCCTGTTGCCTCAGCCTCCCGAGTAGCTGGGACTACAGGCATGAGCTACCATGCCCAGTTATTTTTTTCTATATATATTAGTTGGTTAATTAATTTCTTTCTATTTATAGTAGAGACGGGGTCTCGCTCTTGCTCAGGCTGGTTTCGAACTCCTGAACTCGAGCAATCCGGCCACCTGGGCCTCCCAGAGTGCTAGGATTACAGGTGTGAGCCACTGCGTCTGGCCTCTTTCTAATTTTTTTAGTAGAGATGGGGGTCTCGCTCTGGCTCAGGCTGGTCTCAAACTCTTGAGCTCAAAGGATCCACTCACCTCGGCCTCCCAGAGTGCTAGGATTACAGGCGTGAGCCACCGTGCCTGGCTGGCTCTCTTACTTCTAATCCAGTGTTCTTCTTCTTGGGAGTGGGGAGGACATAGCAGGGAGACTGAAAGGAAAACAGAGAGACTTGGCTAGGGTACACCCAATAATAACAGCAGCCTACACAAAGTGGTGGCCGTGTCCCAGGCTCTACATAAGCGTGTTTCAGATATTAACTCATTGTATCCTCACGAATCAGCCCTAAGAAGTAGGTTCTATTATTGTCCCCATTTAACCAATGGGAAAACTAAGGCAGAGAGAGGTTAAGGGGCTCGCCTAAGAGCACACAGTTACTAAGGAGAAGAGCTGTGTGTTCACCCACTGCCCTGCACGTCCCTGACTCTCATGGGCTGGAAAGCCCAAGATTGATTCCCTGTTCTTTCTCCCACTGGCAAGGCACCAAGCTTCCCTAAGCTCTGATTTCCTTACTAGTAAACTGGGAGAAACAAACAATGCCTCTTGCTCATTGTTTGAGAATTAAATGTGATAATTTCCACATAGTACACAGCACTCAAGACACGTTAACAAAAAGCAAGAAAGGGGAAGGAGACTAGGAGATCCTGCCCTGTTGTAGCTTACCTCCCAGTGAGGATTGGGGCAGGGGGTACTGATATAAACATATGTCTATTCCATTAATTCTAAGATGCACATTGTTTCACATTCATTCTAACTTCTCTGAAATGTCTTAAATTCAATGTGTTATATTTAAGCGGTAATAAAGTGTGTGATGGAGAGTCAGAGACACTAAGACATATAGGGTAAGCTGGGTGCAGTGGCGCACCTGCAGCCCCAGCTACTGCAAAGGCTGAGGCTAGTGGATTGCTTGAGGGCGGGTTTGAGGCTGCAGTGAGCTATGAGTGCTCCTGTGAATTGCCACCGCTCTCCAGGGCTGCACTGTAGCCTGGGAGACAGGACGAGACCCCATCTCTAAAAAGGAAGAAGAAAACAAAGACAAAGAAGGCAGAACTCTGCGAGTTGGAAGATCTCTAGCAAGTTAGAGGCCATGAGCGGGTCTTGGCTCGCTCCAGGCATCTGCCTCTTGATCCCACGGCGGCTCTGGGTCTGTGTGGCCTGCCCGGGATGAGCATGCGCTCTGGCTCCACTGCTTAGGAGGAGAAGAGCTGCCATGTGTCGGAGCAGTGAGAATAAGGACGTCTTCTACTCCAGCACCCTTGCCTGCCCTTGGCTCCTTTCCTCCCCACCTCCCTGTGCTGGGTGCTGGGTGCCGGGTGCTGGGGCAGAGCCACCCTGACGCCCCTGTGCCTGCCAGAGCTGGGAATCCCATAACTCTCTCTGGTTCCGGGAGCATCACAGCTGCCCTGGAGGACTTGTTCTATCGGTTGGTTTCTACCTGGTCTGGGGCCTGTGGGGGATGCTTTGACTTTTGTGTTTGTTTTGTTTCCAGTTGTTTAGGTCGGAAAGCCTGGAATCCTCCTTAGCTCCTCTCTCTCACATACCCCAAACCAATTATCAGGACAGGCTGTCAGCTCTACTTTTTTTTTTTTTCCAGTTTTAAAATTTTGATTTATTTATTTTGGTACTATATTTTTAAAAGCACTCATTATTGTATCTTTTTAGCTCTACTTTTTGAAGAAATCCCAAATCTGATCACTTCTCACTACTTCCACTGCTGCTGCCTGGCTCCAGGCCACTGTCCTCTCTCACTTGAATTGCTGCAAAAGCCTCCCTGCTGGTCTCCAGGCTCTGCTTCCATCCTGCCCCCTTCGCCCTCTTCTCACCCAGGCAGCCAGGCAGACCATGGCACTACAGCAGAGACTCATCTCACTTGGAGGGAAAGCCGAACAGTAGCCCAGCAGGCCGGCTCCCCAGCACCACTCACCTCCCCGCTCACTCTGCCCCAGTCTCACTGGCCCCTTTGTTCTTCCCGCCTTAGACCCTTTGCACTGGCTGTACCCTCTGCCTAGAATGTTCTTCCCTCAGCTCACTCCCTCACCTCCTTCAACTCTTCATTCAAATGTCACCTTCTTAGTGAGGCTTTCACTGACCCCCCTCCATACTGCAACTTGTGTCTCACCCCCTCATGCCTGCAATCCTGATGCCCTCAGCTTGCTCTACATTTTTTTCATGGCACTTAATACCTACTATTTTCTTTGTTGTCTGTCTTCCCCCAGTTGTAAAGTAAGTAAGTAAGCTCCCCAAGCACAGAGATCTTTTTTTTTTTTTCTGAGCTGGCAGAAGAAAGGATAGAGATCTTTGTCTATTTTGTTCACTGATATACCAGAGGAGCCTAGGACAATGCCTTGCATATAGTAAGTGCTCAATAGAGGTTTGTTGGCTGGTCCGAAGGTAGTGAGTTATCTCACGTGATTGTTCACAGTCAGTTACAGATTGAACTCCTTGTTCTACTATTTTCCCCCCTCCTCACTACTGCACTTGACTAGTCTTAAAAAAAAAATAGAGGTTTGTTGAATGAATCAATCAATTTGCAAATTTAGGGAGGCAGGAAATGTGTAGCAATAATTAATCTTTGAGGAAAACTAGGAGGGTTCATGGATTTGAGTAGGTGACCTTTGAACTGGATCGTGAAGTGGGTCTAGAAGCTGAGGCAGGTGTCAGGCAATGATTGATCAGCTTGAACAAAGCATGGAAGTGAGAGAGGTTGGTGGTGGGGCAGGAGTTAGGGAGAGGTGTCAACCAGTGGTAGTTGGAGAGGATATTGGCAAGGTAACTTGAGGCCAGATTGAGCAAAGCTTTGAATGCAGGCTAAAGGCTTTTCCTACAGCCAGAACTCACCACATAATTTGTGGGGCACAGTGCAAAATGAAAATGCAGGGCCCCCTTGGTAAAAAAAAAAAATTCAAGACAAATGACAGCAGAGTATTAAACCAAGCTCAAGGCCCTTCTGAGGACAGGGCTCTGTGTGACTGCACAGGTAATAGGCTCATGAAGTCAGCCCTGCCTGTAGCCCACTGGGAGCTGGTGATAGCCTTCTAGAAGAGCAAAAATGTTATTGGAGCTGGACTTCATTTCATGTATTCATCTGTTATAGAGATAAGGTCTCCCTCTGTCACCCAGGCAATAGAGCAGTGGCATGATCATAGCTCACTGTAACCTTGAACTCCTGCGCTTAAGCAATCCTGCTGCTTTGGCCTCCCAAAGTGGTGGGACTATAGGTGGGAGCCACTGCGCCCAGAACTGGACTTTAGGAATATTATTCTGGCATGTCTGGTGTGGTGTGTTGGAAAGAGTCTAGTCAGGGAGACTTGTTGAGCAGCCTTGTGCAGAGCTAGTGAGGAAGAGGAGGGGATAGGTAGGGTGGGGCTGAGGGGCAGAGGACAGTGGTGAGGCAGAGGTTAGAGCTAGAGAGAGAAGCACGGAGGAGGTGGTGCCTACTTAGGTGAGAGCTTCCTTTGCTCCTCCAAACCCCTTCTCTCTTTTCCCTGCTTGGCTGACCCTGGCCATAGAGGTGAGACCTGGCACAGGAATCGGCAATGTATCTCCCTTTGGCCACCAGGGGGCAGATCATTCTCATGGATTTTCACGTTGAATTTGGGGTAAGGGAGTAGAGTGTACTCTGCCCACCTCCCTCTATTTTCCCCTGCCCTCCTTCTGTGTGCCTTCACCAACATCTTCCTTAATGGTTGGGTGCCTAAATGGAGCTGAGGTGGGGTATGGGGAGGTGTCCTAGAACCCATGGATTTACTAAGACAGAAGATGGTACCTGTTGCCTTAGGAAGTACTTTTATACCCCTTTAATTGCATCTGTTCAGCTACCTATTTCTCTGATTGACTTCACCAAGGGTGGTTCAAGATGCTATAGCAGGGAGTTGGAAGTCAAGTGTCAGAAGTTCAACCAACACTTTTTCCCTAACCGCTGGGGGCTGTCTGCTCCTGTGCCTCTGGGGACCTGTTGTCTGAACCTGTTGTCTGTCTCTGGTTCCTGTGGGCCTCTGGCTCCTGCCCACCTTAAGATGCTATTGAACCAGGGAGGCAAATTCCAGTATGTCTGGGGTACCTTGGGTGGGGACAGCTTGGAGCTAGAGAAATCAGCCCAGGCTACTGCTTCTTTCTGGTGAGACAGTCTAGAGGGAAGTGAGGAGTGGACTTGGGTTGCTATATGTACTTCCTGTTAGAGTCAGGGACTCTCCAAAGCTGAGAAGTTCCTTAGAGCTCATGAATCCAATGACCTCACTTTATTAATGGGGAAAATGAGGCCCAGAGTAGGAAAGAAAAGAAACTTCTCCAGATGTGAGTTAAGATGTGAAAGTCCCTCCTTCCTTACCTTGTACAGGTATTTTGAAAGGCAACTGGGGGTCAGGCATGATGGCTCATGCCTATAAATCAGGAGAATTGCTTGAGGTCAGGAGTTTGAGACCAGCCTGAGCAAGAGTGAGACATCTCTACAGAAAATTTTTTAAAACTTAGCCGGGTGTGGTGGCACACACCTGTAGTCCCAGCTACTCGGGAGGCTGAGGCAGGAGGATAGCTCAAGCCAAGGAGTTTAAGGATGCAGTGAGCTATGATAATGACACCACTGCACTCCAGCCCAGGCAACAGAGCAAGAACCTGTCTCTAAATAAATAAATAGGCCACATAAAAGGAACCTAGCACTCTGGGAGGCCAAGGTGGGCAGATGGTTTGAGCTCAGGAGTTCAAGACCAGCCTGAGCAAGAGTGAGATCTCGTCTCTACTAAAAACAGAAAGAAATTAGCTGGACAACTAAAAATATACAGAAAAAAAAAATTAGCCAGACATGGTGGCACATGCCTGTAGTCCCAGCTACTTGGGAGGCTGAAGCAGGAAGATCGCTTCAGCCCAGGAGTTTGAGGTTGCTGTGAGTTTGGTTAACCCCACAGCACTCTAGCCCAGGCAACAGGGCAAGACTCTGTCTCAAAAAAATAAAATAAAATAAAATAAAATAAAATAAAATAAGGCCAGGCTCGGTGGCTCACACCTGTAATCCTAGCACTCTGGGAAGCCTAGGAGGGAGGATCGCTCAAGGTCAGGAGCTCTAGACCAGCCTGAGCAAGAATGAGACCCAGTCTCTACTAAAAATAGAAAAAGAAATTAATTGGCCAACTAAAAATACATAGAAAAAATTAGCTGGGCATTGTGGCCGATGCCTGAAGTCCCAACTACTCGGGAGGCTGAGGCAGGAGGATCGCTTGAGCCCAGGAGTTTGAGGTTGCTGTGAGCTTGGCTAACGCCAGGGCACTCTAGCCCAGGCAACAGAGCAAGACCCTGTCTAAAAAAAAAATTAAGTAATTAATTAAAAAATAAATAAAAAGGTAACGAATTCAAAGATGTTATTTTGAATGTCAACGCTGGAACAAACGCATAGATCCTTTCAAGATAGTGAAGAGGAGCCACTCAGAGATGTTCTGTGATTTTTTCCAAGATCACACAGCATTTTCACTCTGCAGAGCTGGTGCTGGAATGCAGGGCGCTGGACCCTCCCGTAGCCATGCGGTGCCTGCCGGCGCCTAGGTGCGTCTAGGTGAGGGATGTATGGATAGATAAATAAAATCCAAGAGACACTTGATGGCAGGTGAATAGTAGACAGACTGACGCTGCATTTGACAGGTGACTCACATGTTGATAGGCTAGATGATAAAAAGAAGATGGATTTTATGAACTGCCCGACAAACGAACAGAAACGCACACAGGAAGTTGCTTTAGAACCAAAGTATACCAATCGCAGGAACAGCTAACAGTCTTATTTTCTATTTAGTCAAATCATAAACACGCACGGGTGACCCACGCTTCCTGTTCAAGGTTTGAAAATAGCCGAAAACTGACGGAAAGAAACGAAGACACTCAGACTTCGAGAACCTCCTGGGGAAATGACCAGGGGCTCGGCGGGCCTCGGGTGTTGCCGGAAATGGCCGACGACCGCCCTCGGCTGCGCGGCGGGACGGGGGCGTTGCCGGCTCCGTACGCGGAGCGGCTTCGGGTGTTTCCGGAAACTGCCGAAAACCTTATTGAAGTGGGCGGGGGAGCCCTGTGGGCGTGGCTGGATGGCTCTGGGGTACTCGAAGTTGCTTCGTGGATTTCCGTAAACAGAACCGAAGCTTCGTCTTCGGAATCGAGGAGGCGCGCGCGTCCCCGGGGGTTACCTTCTTCGGCTATTTCCGGAATTCACCCGTAGTCGGTGGCCGGGAGGAGAAGGCGCGCCCCCCTCCCGTTTCTAGCCGCTTCGGATGTTTCCGGCTGCTGCCGGCGGAAAGAGCCGAGGGCCGGCGGTGGTGGCGGCCATGTTGGGAGCAGCAGGTCCGGCGGCGGCTGCCTGTGTGCCGGGCGCGGAGCAGTGCCGCTGAGGGCAGGGGAGGAGCGAGGCAGGCGGCCGGCTGCGGCGGCAGAAAGTAGGCGGAGCGGCGCGGCCCGGCCGAAAGGCGGCACAGCCCAGCCGGGGGTCGGGGGGGTGCGGTCCGGAGCCGCTCGGAGCCGGCGCGGCCTAGCCCGAGCGGCGCATCCCCGGGCTGGCGTGAGCGGCTGCCCGGCCTCCCCGCACCCCCGGCCGGGGCCCATGCGGCGGGTGCTCCTGCTGTGAGAAGCCCCGCCCGGCCGGGCTCCACGCCTTCCCTTCCCTCCCTTCCTCCAAGCTTCTCGGTTCCCTCCCCTGAGATACCGGCGCCATGTCCAGCGCCCGGACCCCCCTACCCACGCTGAACGAAAGGGACACGGAGCAGGTAAGGAGCCCCGAGGGCTCCCCGAATTCTCTGGCTGGGCCCCTGCACCTTGCGGAGTCTCCTCCCTCCTCCGCTCTCCTCGTGCCCCTGCTGCCATCCTGCAAGCCTCGGCTGCTCTGTCATCCGGCTTTCGGCTCCGGCCCCGCACATCCCCCTTCCTAGTCCTGACCTGGGACCCACCTTGTCCTGACTCCAAGCTGCACACACTTGTCTTTCTGCCAACCCCTTTCTCCCTTCACCGCCCTCCCATGCTCTTCCGTGTCACCTCCCCAGCTTCCCCTTCTCTTCCCTTTTTCTCTCAGGGGCCTTTCTGGTCTTTCTCCACCCACGCTTAAAGCAGCCACCCTCCCGCTCCTCGAACAGCAAGCACCGGCGATTTGCCACAGATCGTTGTCCACCTCTCCCTCCATCTCTCTCGCCTCGCTTCCCCTCCGCCCGGTTCTCCCAGTCCCTGGTTATCACCCTTAGGGTGCTTGCCCCGCAGTATGTTCTCAATCCCTGTCCCCTTTCAGTTCCCCAGCTTTTTCTGTCCTGCTTCTTCCTTTTCCAAATTGTACTCTCCCTCTTGCTTGCAACCCACCAGCTCCACCCTCATCACCTTTGCAAATCGTTCGCCTACTCTTTGCTCATCACTTTCCCTTTCTTTTCTCCAGGAGCTCCCTGGTTCCTGGCGCTGGCATTTGTCGCTTCCGTGTTTCCCATACAGCTGTCATGCGCACAGTTTTCCCACAGGTTGCCTTTGGGGTTTCAGTCATCACTCCCTTCAGAGTCTTTGGGTCCGTCTTGTTCTCTTCCCCCTGGTGTTTGGCTTTTAAGTTCCTGGGCCTCCCGTTTGTCGCTATGCTGTTCTACCAGCCTGCTCCCTGGGCTCTTCCTCCCAGTGAAAAGACACTCAGCGCCCACTGTATTAACACAACCTGTTGCTCAGTCCTTTCCCGGGTCTCACTGCATCACGGTTTTTGCCTTTCTGTCTTCTTACACTGCAACACAAACCATGATGCCTTTTCTCTCTCTCCACTCTCACATCTGTCATTTCTCACAGTATCTTCCCCCTTGCTTGTTGCCTTCCTGTTTCTCCACCCTCTCCCCATCTTCCTTACCATGCTGCTTAATCAGTGTTGCCTTTCATCTCCCTATTAGTCTCCTGCCTTCTTCACATCGTTGTGCTTATCCCTGCCATATGCTCCTGTCTCTTCCCTTCCTATTGGCTAGTCTTTGTAATTCCCGGGAAGTCTAGGCCTTTTGCATTCAAGTTTCTTGAGCTACACCTCAACCTCAGACCCTACCTGCTCCCTGTCATCCTGGCAATCAGTGCTTTCAGTTTGTCACCCAAGCCTTAGCTTTTTCTGTGTCATCTCACCTCTAAGCTGAGAGGCGTCCACTTTCCACTCCTCCCCTTTCTTTCACCATCTCCAGTGTCCCCTGCTGACTGCTCTGTGGAGAGTCCCCAGCCTGTCATATCTTTCTTGGTGGAGAACTTTACTAGGCCAAAAAAATTGGACTTGAAAAAAGGAGCTTTTCTGCCCTGGGGCTGCTGTCCTTTTGCATTCTTTTCCCTCATTACATCCTTTGTTTCCCTCTAGTTCTCTTCTTTCTTTGTAGCTCTAGCCCTGTTATATTCTCTTGCATGTTAACATCCTTCTCCGAAAAATTTTACCTCCTCCTTTCATTTACTGCATTTTTCTATTTTGTTACCTCCCCCCTACCCCTTAGCACCCGGGCAGTTAAGAACCCATTAGGAGTTCTGGACAGAGGTTTTTTCTGCTGGGTTGACCCTTTTATTACTGATGGATTGTTTGCGTCTGGGGGTGAAATGGGGGTTGCAAGGGAGGGATGGTTGATCTCCATTTCATCATTGGATTTGGCAGCTGGTTCTGCATGGGACAGAGGTCTTTGGAGACAGAGGAGCATGGTTGTGTCTCACAGTCTTTCTCTCCCTCGCTTGCCAGCTGTTTCTCTCTCCTTCCTGGGAACCACTTTCTGTAGCCCTTCTTGAGATTGTTTATTCCATCCCTTTTCCTCTCACAACCTTTGTTTTAGTAGGTAAACCCTGCTGAACCAGAGAACTTTCCCAGACTGTTGATTATGAGCTGCTAGGAGGAGGCCAAGTGACTGACTGGCATCCTCAGGCATTTGGGGAGTGGCGATGGAGTGCCTTCTCTCTCAGTGAGGCCTGGGTGGGGGGGCATTGTGTTCAGCCAAGTAGAGTAACAGACTGCCTCAATGTGGTTTCTTTGTACTGTTTACTAAATGTAAGTATATTATTACCATGGTCTTTTTCTTGTGATTTGTGCATTTATTTCCTTTCTTCCTTACATGCCTGGCGTACTGCTGAGCGTATAGTAGGGACATCCACTGATTTCATGGCACCAGTCATTAGTGACCATTGTGGAATGTAAGCTACTATTTGATAACTTTGTCCAGAGCAGTAGTTGCATACATTGTCATCCTGTTCCCGTTATGATTACTCAGCTTGTTTCTACTCTTTATGGACTTAGGTTCCCCTGAGCCACTTCATATCTTCTACTGTTGTTCTCAGGGTAGCCAGTCACATTATCAACCTATATTAAGTCTCATTCCAGTAAAAGCAGGGATTTAAAAAAAACCCTGGATGCACCTATTCCAAGTAGGTGCCTATGTTCTTTAAAACAAGAAAAAAGACAAGCAGCAGCTCCTCTGGTCACAAGGCCAGGATGTCAGAAGGATTGGCCTCCTTTGGAATAGATCATGCCACCAAGTGAAAGTAAGAAATCTCTTCTTGGTCCTGCTGGGATTTCAGCTAAAGTAGTTGTGAAAGCTCAATCATTGCAATAGTCTTAATGTTCTGAAATGAAAATCAAGGGATTTGGTTGGGCTTATTCCCTCCACCCAAGGGTCCTGTGTCACCTTATTTAGATTTCAATTATTTAAACTGGTTTCACCAGAAAGTAAGTAAACAAACACTGCTGGTTTTCTGCAGTCTCCTTTCTTGCTCTTCTTCTCACTCCTTCTTTAAAAATGTGGCTGATGAGAAGCTGTTTCCAGGAGCTCTTTGATCACATCTGAAACACGTAGACATACAGACAGAAAATGTTAAAGCATAAAAATAAACCTTGTGTTGCAGGGAGATTGGCTGTTTGCTGTCGACTCTGCTTCTAACAGTGAAAGTAGGAGATAAAAAAAGTTAGGCCCTGTCTTTAAGGTATTTTTTGCAACACCTGATTCCAGATGTGCTTTTTCCCAGCCATAGACTTCTTCCTTTTGCAGAAGGAGGGTTCTGACCTGGGGCTGATAGTTTTGGGGATTCGCAGTCTGTGAGCTGAGCTTTCTGTTTGCTTCTTTTCCAAATGGCTCTGCTGGCCTGGAGGTTTGGCAGTCGTGAAAGCAATCAGCAAGATGACTGTTTGTCTTCCAGCCAGCAGCAGCAGTAACAAGCAAGTGTGGAGAAGGGTCCAACTTCCAGAGTTCACCTGCTAGAGCTTTCTGTAACACTGGGGGAGGGGCTACATGGCTTGGGACCTGTGTACGTCTGGGCCTCAGAAACTAAGAGAGAGGGCTCCTGAGAGAGAATAGAAGCCTTTCACTATCTCCCTCCACCCTTGCTGCTGCAGTAGTCAAGGGAGGGGCTGCTCTGTTAGTCTTCTAGGGAGTGAGTGGCATTGTTTATTCTCTCAGTTCTAGGAAGAGGAATTTGGAAGTCTTGATGAAAAGAACAAATTCAAGTTATAGGATCCTATAAAGAACAACTGTGCCACTCGAAACACATACTCATTGAATCCCAGTGTTGACTCTGGCTAAATGTTTTTTTGCTTTTGATGTCCTCCAGGTAGATTGGCTTGGTTAGCTGGCATGTCACTCCACAATTCTCTGAGCTGTGCAGCACTGTGCCCTGGGTCCTAAGTCTGACTCTGTCCTTTGATTCTGGCCAGTGGCTCCTTGGTGGTGCTGCCTCTGGTCAGAAGTCTCACTTTCTGCTTGGCTCTAGTGATCAGGAATGAGATGTTGTTAGAGCAAGGGCTTTAGGAGTCCCTGGAATTCATAGAGTTGCCATATCATAGCCTTTGAACCTGGTAAAAGTAACTGTGTGTAGTAAATTACAATAATTTCTCTCCAATTTGTGAACTTCAGAAAGTAGCTAAACAGATGGATAAAAGGCAGTCATTGAAACTTGGCCTGCTTCAGATTAAAATCAAGTTTCCACAGGGATAACTGAATCTTTCAGACTGTGACCAAAGATTGGGCCAAAGATTTTTTCAGCATAAATGTCTTAAGCAGAGTTGATGCCCATGAATTAGGAAAAGATGGAGAATTTGTTTGCCTGAGAGGTTTACATGGTTAGATCTCTTATGAGTCAGACTAGATTGTTTCCCCTTTGGACAAAACAACCCAATTCTCAGTGGGTATTTGACCAGGACTAACCCAGGCCTTCATGAACTCTTTCCCATTGAGCACTTAGCCACCTGGCTGGCATTTCTTTTCTCCCAGGAGCTTCCATGACGTTCCTACATATGTATTATGTTGACTTGAATGAATATTTTATGTCTAGAGTGCAGCCAAGCCTCAGACTTTGTGGCCCATTATCGACAAGTGGGGTGGGGGCTGGGTGCCACCTTTGGCCCCATGATAGCATCTCTGCTAAATGGACTCCCCCAGCAGCACTTTGAAGCCCATTAGTGGATTAGGTTGAAGTAACCCCAGCAGATTGAAAGGGTGAGAAGGTGGTCATCTTCCTTTCCTGAGTCTGCCTGATGAGGCTTTCCTGTAGTGACCAGCACCATCCCGATTCCCTCTGCTTGGTTATGCTGTAGACTGGGGCTGTGAGGCCTCTGCTTTGACAGGAAGTGTGGAAAGGATTGGATTCTCTTTTAGTTATGGTGGTGCAGCCAGGTTTACCACTTTCCAATCAAAGCAAAAATTGAGAGGGATGTAGAAAGGGTGGGTGGAGTTTAAATCTGGCTCTTCCTTCAGTGGAAGTTCAGCAAAATGACAAGCCCTATAGATGGCGAGTTTCCTTCTCTTGATGGGAGATTCCAGTATTTGTATGTTTTGCACTTGAAGCTTAAGTTCTCCAGGCTGTCTCCCAGCCTTCCTCAAACGTGAGTGAGTCAGTGAAGTGTTATCTGTGCATTTTTCACCTTCTGTCTCAGAAAAGGGAAGAATAAGCCTTTACAAATCCTGTGAGGAAGAAAGTCACCCTGTCTTACTGCTGGTATGGGAAGAGGCAGGTTAACTCTCCAAGCAGAATGGTACTGCCCCACCACAGCCCTTTTGGTGTAGGCCACTGAAGATCATTGCTAATCATTTAGACTGAGGTGGTATAGCTGGTTCTGAAACACCAAGACAGAATCTGGCCTCTTGGTTTCCAGTTATCTCAGAGGAGGCATGCCATTTCCTCCTCTTGCCCTCTAGACCAGCTCCTCCTTTTGGGGGTATAAATAGGCTAGGTCATTTTATCTGCATATCTGTTTTTGTCTAGAATGCTGAAGTTTCTTGGTCCCTGTGAGGAGTTCTTTCCACAGATGTCTGTCTTTGGGTTGGTACTCATTTCCACCTACTTCCAGTCATTCCTTACATTTCTCATTAGAAAATGGAAAAAAGGGCAAAAATAAATGTATTTCCTCTTGTATGCCAAATCATTAATTTTAGGCGTATAAGGCTGTATGATCACACATGATTTGATAGGAGAGAGGATGAGATGGACACTAATGTTGGTGGCAAGGTGATCCCCAGGGATAGTTGGTGCTGGGGAGAAAGAGGAGGGGGGTGTGTTCAATTACTGGCTCCAAGCCACCTTTTTGGCCTTTTTCTTTTTAACATAAGGAAGGCGGAGCAGACCAGGGGCTTCTCTGTAGAACCAGTCAAGCTGGTTTTGAGCAGCCTCGGCCTATTTTCCCGTGTGCTCTTTGGGAAGTTGGCAATTCAAAGGTCTGCCTCCTCTGGGTCTGTGCTCCTTCAGGCGTAAGTTTTGGAAGCCGGCTGTAAACAACCCCCTCCTCCTCCCCAAACACTGAATGGATCTCTGCGCTGGGCCTGCACTCTAGGGAGGAGACTTTCTCTACACCCTATGCTGAACTTCAAGGCAACTTTGTTTTATGCACCTTTCACTGAAGCTCTAAGACACAGCTGCTTTTCTTGAGCCCCCTTTCAAATTCACTGCTTGGCAAAAGGCCCCCAGCTTGGCCAGGAGGAAGGGACTGGGTCTGCTGTTGGCTCCCGATTTGTGGATCTGGAAGGGAATTGGGACTCCTGACTGCTGTGATCTGACTGCTAAATTCAGTGAGACCCCAGACCTTTTGGGTCTGTGCAGTAGAACTGTCTGTCCAGGCCTGCTGGGAAAGAAAAGAGAGAAAGAATAGTTTTTGATCTTTGGCAGCTTACAGGTACATGAGGCATGGGAAACAACCTGTGGGAAAGGTAGGAGCTATCAGGCACCACATGTGCTGGCACTTCCACAAACAGCAATGGGGAGTTTTTCTCAGGGAGTAAGACCCAGCCAGATTCTGAGACTCATGTGACCATCAGTGTGGCTAATGGAGCAGGATTGTTTTCCAGTCTCCCCACTAAGCAGAAAATTCCCAAATATGAAAGTTTGGTAAGTAGTGAGTGAAACTACTGCAGACAGAGCTCCAGCCTGTGTCCTTGCCCTTGGGTGCTGGCTGCACCTGTTGCTGCTACAGTGCCCTACTCATTGCTTCTCCTGAGCACCATTTTGCTCTGGGGATTGTTTTGGTTACTGATATCCCATATGTAGGGTGGTTCCCTTTTCCCTCCACCTCCTTTAGTCCTTAGTTTACCCCATCACTTCCCTCCTCCCCTCCACAGATGGCTGTCATTCAGCTGTCTTTGCATAGTGGTGGAGGCACTTGTGGCTTGTTGCTTTGTCTTTTTGACCATGGGAGTTTGAATTACTGGGTCTCCAGTCACAGGAAATGGGGCCCTTAGGCCACCTTGGTCTAGCATAGCATACTGATTGAGTTGGCTTTTGGCAGAGGCGAGAGGAGAGTCCAGCATTTTTTGACTTCCAATAAGTAGTTCTATGGTTGACTGCCACACTAGAAAAATATTTTTTTTCCTTTTGTGGCCATAGTGTTTTATTATGATAATAGAATAAAAACTTCAAAAACAAAAGTTTCTAATTTAATGAAAAATTTGTTATTTTTTTCTGTGTTTTTTTCAATAAAGACATAATATAAAAACTTGAAAATTAGTAATGTAAAAAGTAATGTGAAAACTTGAAAAATAGTTTATAAGGGTAAACTGTTTCTTGACTTGTCAGGCTTAAGTGTAATTTAAATGTAAGTGTAAATAGAAAAATGAAAGATAAAGAGACATGTGAGTTATATATGCAGTATGAGGCCCCAGGCTCAAAACTAGCTTGAGGTAAATACAACTCAAGCATTTTATGTGGTAAGAGCAGGTTTTGCAGCCTGATTCGCTAGATTAGACTCCTGGGTCAGCCTCTACTATGGTCCTAGCTTCCTCAATCCCTCTGTTCCTGTTTGCTCATCTGTACAGTGGGGGTAAAAGTAGTACCTGTTTTACAGGTATAGTTGTAGTAAGTGTTAAAAGAGTTAATATAAAGAATCGAGAATTAAATTAAGAATATAAAGTTCTTAGACTAGCACCTGACACAGCAGAATATTCATTGTCATTATTGTTCCAGTTGAACAACTTAGTGAATTTTCTCTGAGCACCACACAGCTCTAGGTCAGTATGAGGGATGCATGTTGGAATTTCTATGGAATCAGTTGAAAGAATCTTGTTCTCCCTGCCTCTTCTAGCTATTGGGTTCCATACTTGTTTTTTCTAACATATCTTTTTAAAATTTTTGTTTATTTTTATTAGTTTGCTCTTTCACGAATCAACTGAGAGAAAATAGAATATTGTTGAAGAGGTTCATGTACTTTTGACAATTTTTTAAAAAGTTGATTTCTTGGCCGGGCGCGGCGGCTCACGCCTGTAATCCTAGCTCTCTGGGAGGCCGAGGCGGGCGGATTGCTCAAGGTCAGGAGTTCAGAACCAGCCTGAGCAAGAGCGAGACCCCGTCTCTACTATAAATGGAAAGAAATTAATTGGCCAACTGATATATATATACAAAAAATTAGCCGGGCATGGTGGCGCATGCCTGTAGTCCCAGCTACTCGGGAGGCTGAAGCAGAAGGATCGCTCGAGCCCAGGAGTTTGAGGTTGCTGTGAGCTAGGCTGACGCCATGGCACTCACTCTAGCCTGGACAACAAGGCGAGACTCTGTCTCAAAAAAAAAAAAAAAAAAAAAAAAGTTGATTTCTTTATAAGGCATCAATATTAGTTGGTTTTATTGATTAGAGGGGGAAAAAATACCAAAAAAAAAAAAAAAAAACCATGGACTGCCTGCGTATATTTCTCTGTTGTAAATGGTGGTGGTGCTGGATGTGCATCCTCATCACTGGCTGGAAGGCCAAATCCAGAGTCACTAGAGCTTGGGGTTTTTGAGAGTTGGGGTCTCGGTATAGAGGGAAAGCAGTAGGGTTCTTCTGTTACGGAGTCCCACCAAGTGCAGGGATTTCTTTCATCATGTTTCTTTCTTTAAAAAGTGCAGTGTTGACCCTGTGGTCCCAGGAGAAAGCGCCCTTTTGCTCTTAAAGACCATGTGGGATTTTAGCAGCATGATTGTAGGTTCCTTTTTCTCTAGCAGAGACCTGAAGGGATGCAGCCATTTCTGAGCTGTGCCTGTGAATTTGTGGACTTTGAATCTTGGGCTCAGATGTTGAACTCTGTTGGTTCCTTGTTTGTCTTCCTTGCAGTTTCTGGAGCCTGAACACCTTGTCAGAGCAAGTAAATTGCTTCATGTTGCAACTGTAGCTGGGGGGCGGTAACAGTGTCTCCTCAGAACTCATCCGGAACTATTTCTTTCACCCCATTTTCCTCTTTCTTTTGACCCCTCTGCTGCCTTGTCTCACTTCCTTTTTTTCTTTGCACTCCCTTCACTATCATGTCCATGTTCCCGTTTGTCTCGGGTTTTCATCTACTTGTTCCACTCTCCCTTTCCTGTTTCTGTGTCTCTTTTGTGGCATGGCTCTGGAGAGAAATTTTCATAGTCTGAGACCTTCATGTATAGAATCCCAGACCACCCAGTAGTTTCTTTCTCCCATTCCTCTGATTTCTGTAAAGTTAAGGATTAGAAAACAAATTATTTTGATGTCTCTGGAGCCACCTTCCTCAGTAAAGCCAGGCTTGGATACCTGACAGCTTATTAGGGACTGCATCCTGGTTTCTGTGGTGACAGACTCTAAGCTAGTTCTGGGCTGTTTCTCTGACTTATGAGGAAGGCTGTGTAAGTCTAGACCCTGTCTTGGGAGAGATCTGGGGAGGCACTTGTTAATTTTGGACAGTGCGGTATTGAATTTGGTTCTAAATGTGGTCTGGGGACCCAGTGGGTTGTGCAGACTCTTTGAGGTGATGCATAAAGTCACAATTATTTTCCTTGTGACATTAACACAGTGTTTACCTGTTTCACTCTCATTCCTTCACCAGTATGTATACACAGTTGCATTTCCAAAGGCTAAATGATGTGTGGTGACATCATCACTTTCTGGCTAATGAAATGTGTAATTCTGTATTATTGTTTTTCCTATAATTTTTTTTTTTGAGACAGAGTCTCACTCTGTTGCCTGGGCTAGAGTGCCGTGGCATCAGCCTAGCTCACAGCAACCTCAAACTCCTGGGCTCAAGCAATCCTTCTGCCTCAGCCTCCCGAGAAGCTGGGACTACAGTCATGCGCCACCATGCCCGGCTAATTTTTTTCTATATATTTTTAGTTGGCCAATTAATTTCTTTCTATTTTTAGTAGAGATGGGGTCTCGCTCTTCCTCAGGCTGGTCTCCAACTCCTGACCTTGAGTGATCCTCCAGCCTCTGCCTCCCAGAGTGCTAGGATTACAGGCGTGAGCCACTGTGCCCGGCCCCTAGAATTATTAAGGTAGTACTTTAAGGTAAAAATATAGAAGTTTTCAATGATGAGCTCAGTCTGTTCCCAGTACTGCTACTGTGCTCTTACTAGCTATCTTTGGTTATAACTGCTATAATTTTTCTGTTAACCTCATTATTGCCCAATAAGTCATTATTTTGAAATATCAGCATTTTCCTGGTACCTTTGAGGAAACATAGCAAGAAGTAAGTACAACTTGTAAAATATACTTGTAAAAAACTTTTGGGAAAAATTCTAATTTTTAAAATGTTATTTACAACTTATTTTAGCACTTAATTTTATTTTACTCTAAAATAGAAAAAAATTTATTATATTTCTCTTATATTTAAGGATAGATTATTGGCTTAAAAAAGGGAGATTATTAGAAGACTTGCTTTTTCACTCATAACTGCAATTTCTATGTTTAAAGATAGTGAATAGGATACATCAACAAGTGCACTCTATGCCAAAGAAAGTGGGCATAAATGCAAATAAACATTGAAAAAAAGAAAATAAACAAAATTATAATGAAAGCTATCTTTTCAGCTTTATAGGTGTTCATAATGTACATTATTGTGTCTTATGCAACAGAGCATTTTCATATAGTATTATGGTACCTCTTAAGTTGTGGCATTCTTTCAAGATCCAGTCATTCAGAGTTTAAAGCAAAAGGAATTGAATATTTTAAGTGTATGTACTATGAGCTCTTTAAAAGCCAAAATTTGTTCCAGCTTTATCAAACTAGAACTAAAAAATTTATTGAAGCTTTGTACAGGGTAAGTTACCACATTGCTTTGGCTGGAGAAGCCCACACAATAGCCAAGAGACACTAAAGTGTTGAACAGCTGACATTCCTGAATGCCCACTGGATGAAAAGTCAGGGCAATGCCACTTCAAATGTTACCGGGACTCACTGAATTAAATATTTAGCTGCATACATGAAGACCAAGTTGATATCTTGTTTACAGAATTTTACTTTCACCTTACAAATGAGCAGATCTATAGATGTGGCTCTGCTTGCTGTATCAGCACCAACTCTCTTCAAAGAATAATTTCTGGTTTTTTTTTTTTTTTTTTTTTTGAGACAGAGTCTCACTCTGTTACCTGGGCTAAAGTGCTGTGGCATCAGCCTAGCTCACAGCAACCTCAAACTCCTGGGCTCAAGCAATCCTCCTGCCTCAGCCTCCCGAGAAACTGGGACTACAGGCACGTGCCACTGTGCCCGGCCAATTTTTTCTATATATTTTTAGTTGGCCAATTAATTTCTTTCTATTTTTAGTAGAGACAGGGTCTCACTCTTGCTCAGGCTGGTCCCAAACTCTTGAGCTCAAATGATCCTCCTGCCTCGGCCTCCCAGAGCGCTAGGATTACAGGTGTGAGCCACCACACCTGGCCCAAAGAATAATTTCTTTTATGTGGATGCTCAGCAACAGACACAAGTGATGATAAATATTCAAAGGGTTGAATAACTTTTTGAATCTCATGGTTTATCCTGGAACAACTTCATTTCCATTTGCGCTGTGGGTGCGTGCAGAAGCAATGGCAGAGAAAACTGCTGGCACCATAACATGGACAAAGGTAGTGACACCAGATTCTACCAGTGGTCGTTGTTGAGGTTTTCTTTGGGGGCAAAAAAAAAAGTTGGGGGGGGTTGTAAAAAGGAAAAAAAAAAGCCATTTTCACTTAAGAATGTGCTGGATGTAAGACTAAAAATTATTAATTTTTATTAATTCTCAACCCTCTAGTAAAGGTCTCTTTACTATTCCAAGTGATGAAATGCAAAGTATCCATGAAGCATTGCTGCTGTGTGCCAATAGTGTGATGGTGGTCTTAAGGAAAGCACGTGTGTGATGGAGCTACCAGTTGCAGGGGTCACCATTTTTGTTTGAAAGAACAACTGATGGACAAACTATAGTTGTTCATGCTTGAGTATTTAGTGGTCATTTTCTTGAATATGAACAAAGTGTGCCTGTCACAGATGATAAAATCCAAGTTTTCAAGCAAAAGTTAGAATTTTGGAAAACTTGTATGTGTTAAAGACTTTTCCAGTAAGCTTGGTGGTAAAATTAATGAATGTGAATTTTTTTTTTTTTTTTTTTTTTGAGACAGAGTTTCGCTTTGTTGCCCAGGCTAGAGTGCCATGCCGTCAGCCTAGCTCACAGCAACCTCAAACTCCTGGGCTCAAGCAATCCTTCTGCCTCAGCCTCCCTAGTAGCTGGGACCATAGGCATGTGCCACCATGCCCGACTAATTTTTTTTTCTATATATATTAGTTGGCCAATTAATTTCTTTCTATTTACAGTAGAGACAGGGTCTCGCTCTTGCTCAGGCTGGTTTCGAACTCCTGACCTCGAGCAATCCGCCCACTTTGGCCTCCCAGAGTGCTAGGATTACAGGCATGAGCCACCGCACCTGGCCATGAATGTGAATTCTTTTTCCAATGAAGTAGTGTTTTAAAGCAAAGATGTGAATTTTTAATATTGGGCAAAATGTTGGTATTTGGAAATTCTGCATAATTCAGTGAAGATGTATTTTCCAGATTGCCACTGGGTAAAAGAGCCATTCAAAGTCAAGATGCCCGTCAGACAACTGACTTGTTTGGAAAAAAAAAAAAAAAAAGTCAAGATGCCCAATGGATTTTAATGTAAAAGTATACAAAAGGTTCATTGACAAAATTTCAGAATCCATATTGCAGCTTTCCTTTAAAAACTACCACTTGTTGAGTTTAGATCTAGTATCAAAGAAGAAGATCCTCAGTATCTGAAAGGCTATTGAACTCCATTTTCCAACTATATGTCTGTGTAAAGTGAGATTTCCTTCATATACTTCAACCAAAATAACATATCAGAACACATTGAACATAGAAGCAGATGAGAAGTCAGCTATCTTCCATTAAGCCAGACATTAAATAGATGTACAAGAACATTAAATAATACAACTCTTGTCTTGAAATTTTATTTTGTTTTGGAAAATACTGTTTTTCATTAAAAAATAGGTCATTTATATAAACATGTCATGGATTTATTGTTATTTTGAATGAATTAATATTTTAAAAATTATCAGTTTTGATTTTTTTTTTTTCAACATTTTCGGCACCAGGGAAGTTTTGATTTTTAATAAGGGAGGTATGGATAGCTGTAACCCACTTAAACAAAAGATCTTTGCAGTCCTCAATAATTTTTAAGCATGTAAACAGTTCTTGAGGCCAGGCTCGGTGGCTCAGGCTTGTAATGCTAGTACTCTGGTAGGCTGAGGCAGGAGGATTCCTTGAGGTCAGGAGTTCAAGACCAGCCTGAGCAAGAGCAAGACCCTGTTTCTACCAAAAATAGAAAAATTAGCTGGGCTTGATGGTGCGTGCCTGTTTGAGGTTGCCGTGAACTAGGCTGACTCCACAGCACTCTAGACCAGGCTACAGAGACTCTGTCTCAACAACAACACTAAAAGGTTATTGAGACCAAAGGTGATAAAACTACTATTGTAGACAAAACTGGGTTGATTGTCTCTAGTCTTGATTGTTTGGTTACTTGCTGTGACTTCATAAGCAGCCCTTGTTTTGCAGTTCCCAGCCCCTAAATAATCTCTGCCCAGGCCTCAAGAGGCACTCAATTCTTTGGTTTGCAGTCTTTCTGGCTCTGGAAATTCGTTCTCTGTGAGATGAAGGATTTTGACCAAAGTTAGATGATTTCTTTCTTATGATACACATGGCATTGGCCCTGTGGAATTTGTTTTTTTAAGACAGAGTCTTGCTTTGTTGCCCAGGCTAGAGTGAGTGCGGTGGCATCAGCCTAGCTCACAGCAACCTCAAACTCCTGGGCTCAAGCAATCCTGCTGCTTCAGCCTCCTGAGTAGCTGGGACTACAGGCATGCACCACCATGCCCGGCTAGTTTTTTCTATATATATTAGTTGGCCAATTAATTTCTTTCTATTTATAGTAGAGACGGGGTCTTGCTCTTGCTCAGGCTGGTTTCGAACTCCTGACCTCGAGCAATCCGCCCGCCTCGGCCTCCCAGAGTGCTAGGATTACAGGCATGAGCCACCGTGCTCGGCCTGATTTTGTTGTTTTTTAAAAAAAAAATTTTAAAAAATTGTTTTAAAGTTCATTTATAAATCTTTTTCTCTCTTTTTTCTTTATCTCTTAAATCCTTCTTTTTTCTCCTTTTTTTTTTTTTTTTATTTGAGACAGAGTCTCACTCTGTTGCCCTGGCCAGAGTGCTGTGGCGTCAGCCTAGCTCGCAGCAACCTCAAACTCCTGGGTTCAGGCAATCCTCCTGCCTCAGCCTCCCGAGTAGCTGGGACTACAGGCACGAACCACCATGCCTGGCTAATTTTTTCTATATATTTTTAGTTGGCCAATTAATTTCTTTCTATTTTTAGTAGATACGGGGTCTCTCTCTTGTTCAGGCTGGTTTTGAACTCCTGACCTTGAGCGCTCCTCCGGCCTCAGCCTCCCAGAGTGCTAGGGTTACAGGCATGAGCCACCATGCCCGGCCTAGTTGGTTGATTTCTTGATAACTTGATAAGAGAAACTTTCATTTTGCAATTGTCAGTCTGTATTTAGTCCTGGCTTAATGGTTAATTTTTTTTTTAATTTTGAGATAATATTAAACTTATAAGAGTTGTAAAAAATATTCTAAAAAGTTCCTGTACATTATTTATCCAGCTTCCCCTTTTGTTAAAGTTTTATATAACCATAGAACATGTATCAAAACTAAGAACTAATCTTGGTATATTATTAACCAAAGTACAGAACTTATTCAGATTTCATCAGTTTTTCCACTAATGTGCTTTTCCAGAACTTTTTCATCATCCCAGTAGAAACTGTACCAATTAAACAGTAACTTCCCATTCTCTTCTCCCCCTAACCCCTGGTAATCTCTAATTCTTCTCTTTGTATCTATGAATTTGCCTATTCTAAATATCTCATATAAGTGGAATTGTACAATATTTATCCTTCTGTGTCTGGCTCATTTCACATAGCTTGTTTTTAAGGTTCATATATGTTGCAGGTTTAATTACATTTTAAAGGTTGGTTAGTCTACATGGATTTTACTATGTGATATGAATATATAGTTGATTGTTGGAAAATATAGTTATTTTTTATTTAAAAAAGTAATGGGTTTAGTAATATTTTATGAGTTAATATTTTAACATTTTCTCAGATTTAGTTTTAATACAGAAAAACTAAACTACAGTATATCAGCAACTATAGCCCATATGAATAAAGTTATTTGTCATCATCAATGAGAGCTTCCAGACCAAGTATGAGAACCACTTTTGTAGACAAATATAGAGTTGATCATCTCTGTCCTTGATTGGTTGGTTACTTTCTATGACCTCATAGTGAGTTTCTGTTTTGCAATTCCCAGAGTCCTGGCTAGGCTTCAGGAAGGCACTTGCTGCTTTGGTTTGCAGTCGGCGTGGCTGAGGAAGATGGTTCTCAGTGACCCAAGGGACTTTGACCAAAGTTGGCATGTTTCCCCCTTTGAATACGTAGCATTGTTCTTTTCTTTTTTCTTTTTTTTTATTCCATTAAAAAGATCATTTGGCTTACTTGGATTTTATTATGACAGTAGGTATTTTTTTAAGCCTATATGTTGGCTATTGGTCAATTCCAAATTTGAAAATTGCAAAGTTTGCACAAGCTTCTATCCTTGAAGAACCTTGGTGTGCCTACAATAGCTGAAGGCTGGTAGGCTGCAGTTATTAAGGCCGAAACACTCCACTCTGTTCCCTGGGTGGCTGCAGAGCTGACATACTTTGTTTCTTTTTCTTGTGTCCTTTTAGTCTTTTTAGCCCTTGTTTCTTAGTGAAACATGCCTGCCAACTCCCAGTCTTATGTAGGTACACTTTATTTTTTCCTGTAAGAGGTAGGCATATCTGGTCGTTTAACAGGGTGTCTTCCCTTGATGAATCTTTAAGAGACAGGCAAAATTGTAGTAGATACATAGTTTCTAAATTACCCTATAATTCTCAACCTTGTTCTTTTGCATACACTCATCCTCCAATATCCGTAGCACCTTTAACTGTTTAAAAGCCTCTCTTAGTACCACAAATAGTAGACCTTGGACATCCCCTAGCAGTTGATTTGACCAGTTTTAAGCAAACCTCTTAAAATTCATGTCATTTGCTTAGAATCACATCTCAGTGGAATTATTTTTTTTAACAAAACTAATCAGGTGCTTAACGTGTATCAATTTGAGTCTACATGCACACTTACAGGGTTATAGCTGTACTTGCCATCACTCAACAAGTCCCATAATCCTCTGCTTTTTAACGCAAAACATATTTCTTTTCAGATTTATGTGTGGCTTTCTTTTCAATTCCAGAATTGAATTTTTTTTTTTTTTTTTTGAGACAGAGTCTCGCTTTGTTGTCCAGGCTAGAGTGAGTGCCGTGGCGTCTAGCTCACAGCAACCTCAAACTCCTGGGCTTGAGTGATCCTTCTGCCTCAGCCTCCCGAGTAGCTGGGACTACAGGCATGCACCACCATGCCCGGCTAATTTTTTATATATATATCAGTTGGCCAATTAATTTCTTTCTATTTATAGTAGAGACGGGGTCTCGCTCTTGCTCAGGCTGGTTTTGAACTCCTGACCTTGAGCAATCCGCCCGCCTCGGCCTCCCAAGAGCTAGGATTACAGGCGTGAGCCACAGCGCCCGGCCCAGAATTGAATTTGATGTGCTATTTTCTCTTCTTTGGCCACTGATCTGTATGGAAGATAAAGAATTTTGCTTTCAAAGGTTTGTTCATTCTTACAGCTGAGGCAACAACTCAGTAGCAGCACCTCCTGGATGGCCCTCTAAGTGCATCGCTCTGAGTCTTTGAGAAACTCAGTCTTAAAGAGAGTGGACTGAGGACGGACTCGAAAGGTAGACAGTGCCCCCATCCATTCCCCTCACATCACAGGGCTTGCCTCTGAGGCTGTGTAGCTTTAGCCATAGACGTAATCGACAGCATTTACTGAGCGCATACTCTTGTCCCAGGCACTTATTTAGCTGTTTTACATTCATTAACTCAGTTACTCTATGAGATGGTAGGTCTTATTTTTTTACAGGTGAGGAAACAGAGGCACAGCAATGTTGAATAACTTATTTAAGACTACAAACCCAGGTGACCTGGAGTGTGTCATTGTCAGAACTATCTTTTCTTGGCTGTGGAGTCCTTCAGCCCTGGTTCCAGCTATGTCCAGGCAGTAGAAGAGAGTTCCCTTAAGATTAGCTCCCAGTCAATG
This sequence comes from Microcebus murinus, assembly GCF_040939455.1. NCBI lineage: Eukaryota > Metazoa > Chordata > Mammalia > Primates > Cheirogaleidae > Microcebus > Microcebus murinus. Next base: position 11,258,018 of record NC_134107.1, read on the forward strand.
TGGGGCAAAAAAATGTCTCCCAGATTGGATTTAGAGTCGTATACGGCCTTCTCTGTGTCCCCAGTTGTTTCTTTCTATCCTCTATGGCAGCAGTCTCCAGCCTTTTTGGCACCAAGAATGGGTTTCATGGAAGACAACCTTTCCATGGACAGGTGGGGGGGTGGGGCTCAGGTGGTTGTTCTCTGCCTGGTTTCTAACAGGCCGAGAACCAGTAGTGGGAGGCCTAGGGGTTGGGGACCACAGCTCTATGGCCTCTTGTAAACATGGCAGAAGTGGTGTGGATTCAATGGGTACAGCTCTTTGGACATACCACCCTGCTATTGTGTGCTCCATATAAAATTTACGGGAAACTTTTTAAAGCCTTATTTCAGCCAGGCAGGGTGCCTCACGCTTGTAATCCTAGCGCTCTATGAGGCTGAGTTCAGGAGTTTGAGACCAGTCTGAGCAAGAGCTCAGCAAGAGCAAGACACCGTCTCAGCTAGATGTGGTGGTGTGTGTTTGTAGTCCCAGGTACTCAGGAGGCTGAGGCAGGAGGATTGCTTGAGTCCTGGTGTTTGAGGTTGCAGTGAGCTATGATCATGCCACTGCACTCTAGCTGGGGTGATAGCAAAACTCTGTCTCAAAACGAAAATAAACTCCTTAATTCTGGCTTCTTATTTATATCTTTTCCCATCTTCTGGAATTTCAAGAACCCCTTTAGAAAAACCGAAGCCCTGGCTGGGCGCGGTGGCTCAGGCCTGTAATCCTAGCTCTCAAGGAGGCCGAGGCAGGAGGATCGTTTGAGTTCACGAGTTCAAAACCAATCTGAGCAAGAGCGAGACTCCCGTCTCTACTATAAAATAGAAAGAAATTAATTGGCCAACTAATATATATAGAAAAAATTAGCCAGGCATGGTGGCGTATGACTGTAGTCCTAGCTACTCGGGAGGCTGAGGCAGAAGGATTGCTTGAGCCCAGGAGTTTGAGGTTGCTGTGAGCTAGGCTGACGCCATGGCACTCACTCTAGCCTGGGCACCAAAGTGAGACTCTGTCTCAAAAAAAAAAAAAAAAAAAAAAGAAAAAGAAAAACCGAAGCCCTCTGTCCAGTTCAGATTAGTAAAAAAATAAAAATAAAATAGAAGGAAAGAAAAAACAAAACAAAACTAAAAAACTCTTTGTAAGCAACTCCACCCCCAAAAAAGAAAAAGAGGCCCCATTTTTTTCTTTTAGGGTATAGGTAGAAAGGAAGGAAAATAATCTTTTGTGGGGATCTTAACTGTGTATACTTTGTCCTCATGAAATAAAATCAAGTTCTCTCTGTAAAACCCTCTGTGTTGCTTCCATATGCAGCCCCACAGAGCTACTTGCTCTTAGCCTTGACTGCCAAGAGCGCTGAGCACCGTAGCTGGTAGTGCCAGGCCTCTGTGTGCATTTGGGACTTGCCCGTTCAATCCAGGGAGCTGAACTCTGGCCATGCTGCTGTGTGTCTCTTTATCCCATTGCTTGTATAATGTGCCACTACTTCCTGTTTGCATTTGCTTGGTCTGTCCTTTGGTTCACATCTCTCCTGAAGCTGGTCCCCGTATATGCGTGTGGCTAGCCATGGGGACCAGACATGTAGATGTCCTACACATCTGCAGTTGTTTCTTTTTTGGAGTGGTAGTTGTCTGCCCTCTATGAAATTAAACTTGAGTATATGGTTTGATTTATTTGCTTGTCTAACCTTGGCAATGGTGCCTTTTATTTTAAGATGCCAGCATGGGGTGAGGGTAAAGGGGTGAGCTACTGCCCTTGATTCAGTCATCACTTAGCCACTGTGCCCCTCTTGGTTGCCCTAACAAAGAATAAGAGGGAGTTTTACTATAGGTTGTTTGTATTTGCATTCAGAGCTGATTCACTTCTTCATAATAACAGTTATGTGCCATTTCTAAATTACTTTCAAACCCAAGGTTCATATAAATTATTTTGAGAAGCACAGCTTGTTGGCTTTCTTATGAGTCTAGGTTCTCTCCCTCTCTGCACCTCATCTCCAACATATTTTTATCAAGAGAGGCAGCTGCTGTTCACACACAGGTGTTCTTTAGTGATGCGGGCCACAGCTTCCTTGGAGAGTGCATGGCAGTGTTTTCCTTGCTAATGAAAAGGCTGTCATAATGGGTTAGGTCCATAGGGGCTCTGCCCTTCTGTACTTGTATTCCCAGGGAGAGAACTCTCTACCTTAATTACAGGCATCATGCTGTCAGAGGTGTGGTTGCTAATTGATTAGATGACACTCCTTTGCATTGAGGTGGAACGTTGAGGTGGTTTGGTTTGGTTTGTTTTTTCAAATAAACAAACAGATTTGGGCCAAGTAAGTTGGTTTTGGAGAGATGAAGATCTGTATAGGGATTTTCCTTTATTAATCTCAGGTCTTTAGTGCCACTTCCATGTTCTAGTTTTCTAACTTGGTAGTAAGAGGTACTAAGTTGGCTTGTCTTGCTGTTTTGGTGCAGGTGGTGAATAATGTCTCTTCCTACCCTGCTGCCTCTCTTTCTGTTTGGTAGCACCAGATTCCTTTATTTGGTTTGGTTTTCATTCCCTCCTTCTGTCTTGGAATGGACTCTATTCTGAAATATATTTTTAAGACAGTGTTTAAAAGCAAACACCCTGCCTTTCTTGAAACCACAGAAACTGCTTGTGAAACAGCCGATAGGGCAGGCTGCCAAATCCAGACTGTTAAGACCTATCTCTTAATGACAAAATGTCATACACTGATGTTAAACCTTCATTATGATTGTGGTGTGAGGGCTTTTCTCAATAATAAATGTTTAGGTGCTGAATTCCCAGTTTCACATTCAAAATGCTTACACTATAAAATTCTTCATGGTAAATCATTCCAGAAGAGTCTCGTGTAGCTAATCCGCATGTACTGTGCAGGAAAAGATTTTACCCAGTTCCCATTCCCTCTCATCTATTTTTTTTTTTTTTTAATTTGAGGAAGAATTTTCTTTTGAGGTGATTTGTACCAAGACTCTCACCAGGTTTTCCCATTTTTTTTTTTTTTTGAGACGGAGTCTCACTTTGTTGCCCAGTCTAGAGTGAGTGCCGTGGCATCAGCCTAGCTCACAGCAACCTCAAACTCCTGGGCTCAGCGATCCTGCTGCCTCAGCATCCCGAGCAGCTGGGACTACAGGCATGCGCCACCATGCCCGGCTAACTTTTTGTATATATATATTTTAGTTGGTCAATTAATTTCTTTCTGTTTTTAGTAGAGACACGGTCTCGCTCAGGCTGGTTTCGAACTCCTAACTTCGAGCAATCCGCCTGCCTCAGCCTCCCAGAGTGCTAGAATTACAGGCGTGAGCCACCACACCCGGCTGGTTTCCCCATTTTTTAAGATAGGAGAACCACCTTCAGAATTGTGTCTTTCCCCCAATAAAAGACTGGAGCCTTAATCTTTATCCCCAGGCCTCGAGTTAACTGACTTATCTTTTTTCAGATGCCATATAATCTTCTGTTTGTTTAGGGAATTTTATTTCTTGCCAAGCACTATCAGGAATGAGTATTCATTCTTCCTTACTATCTTCTTGAAGAGTTCTGAAGCCTCTGGGAGCCCGATGTATAAGGGTACGCAGTTGAAAAACTGGTATTCATGTGAACTGAGATACAGCACCAGTTGAATGGGAATTAAGGAGACCAATCCGGCAACCAACAACTGGGAAATAAAGGAAAAATATATTAATGTAAACGTGCCTTCCTAGTCATAGTCAGCATTAGGATATGAGGGTTCTGGATGCAGAACTTCAGGAATCTCTTCCAAATCTTCCCCAACATAACCGTCTTTTCCTATTGCAAGGAGCTTTTCCCACCTTCATTTTCATTACTGAGAGTCCTGAACAACATTTTTGACTGTGTTTTTTAAGCTCTTCTCATATTATCTTTGCTTGTATATTAGGCCTGTCCCTAGTCTCTAGTGGGGGATAAAAAGGTGAGAAAGGCTGAATGATTGACTTCAGTGAGTGTCCCTGAGTTGGCTCCTCTTATCCCAGCACTGCATGACACTAACTGTGGTCACTTCTGTGGGCAGGTATCCCCATTCATGGACACCTCAGGGTTTAGATAGATCTTGGCAGCTGTAATTCATGGTTCTAGCTAGAAGTGACACCTGGGATCTCTGAAAAGTAACAAAAGCCACTAGTAAATTGGGGGGAACAGGCTGACCTTAACTTCAGTTCCTGGATTTGGCTCCACACTGGATTGTGCAATTTGTATCTCTCTTACTAGATTGTCACCTCCTTTGAAGGCTGGACTGTATTTTATCCTGTTTTGTATCCCTTCCTATTAGAGTGCTTTGCACATGGTCAGCTCTCGATGAATTATTTGTATAAAAAAAAAAAGTAAAAATTATAACATGGGTATTCTCCATTACAGCTACCTTAGGGAAGTGTGTCCATATTGATTTGTAAATTGGACATCTGTCTGTGTAGTTCTTTGGCCATATAAGTCACAAGTCTCTCTCTCTCTCTTTTTTTTTTTTTTTTTTGAGACAGAATCTCACTTTGTTGCCCAGGCTAGAGTGAGTGCCGTGGCATCAGCCTAGCTCACAGCAACCTCAATCTCCTGGGCTCAAGCGATCCTCCTGCCTCAGCCTCCTGAGTAGCTGGGACTACAGGCATGCGCCACCATGCCCAGTTAATTTTTTTTTTTTTTTTTTTTTTGAGACAGAGTCTCACTTTGTTGTCCAGGCTAGAGTGAGTGCCGTGGCGTCAGCCTAGCTCACAGCAACCTCAAACTCCTGGGCTTGAGTGATCCTTCTGCCTCAGCCTCCCGAGTAGCTGGGACTACAGGCATGCGCCACTATGCCCGGCTAATTTTTTATATATATATATATATATATATATATATATATATATATCAGTTGGCCAATTAATTTCTTTCTGTTTATAGTAGAGACGGGGTCTCGCTCTTGCTCAGGCTGGTTTTGAACTCCTGACCTTGAGCAATCCGCCCGCCTCGGCCTCCCAAGAGCTAGGATTACAGGCGTGAGCCACAGCGCCCGGCCTCCAGTTAATTTTTTGTATATACATTTTTAGTTGGCCAATAGATTTCTTTCTATTTTTAGTAGAGTGGGGTCTTGCTCAGGCTGGTTTCGAACTCCTGACCTCGAGCAATCCGCCTGCCTAATCCTCCCAGAGTGGTAAGATTACAGGCGTGAGCCACCATGCTGGGCTAAGTCACAAGTCTTAATCGGCATCTTAATTAGGTGCAATAATGACTCAAAAAAGAACTACTTTTTCAGACTGAAAAGATGAAGGTTTACACTAGCTGAAGCTAGAGGTTTACACTATTGCTAGATTGTGTTAAGAACTGAGAGAGGAAACCACAGGGAGAGAATGTGCTGCTGAGGACACTGGCTACCCCAAATAGGGACCAGAGCCAGAAAGCCAAGCCCTCGTGGGTTTGCTAAGTTTTATTGTCGACCCTTGTGCTCAGCACATCTGCCCTGTTGTTGCTTCTGGTTAAATCGGCCTTATCCTTCCCTCTTTTTTGATGGGTGAACAGAGGTACACTGAGTGTTGGGGATTTTGTCCGGAGTTGGAGAGATCATGTGTTCTGTGTCAGAAGGCTGGAGTTATTTATAGTGGGAGAAAAGCTTAGGAGCATGGCATAAGAAGAACTGATTTCACACCAACTCAGCTCCTGGCCATGGCAAGGACCCACATTTTTCTTTGAGCACCTCAGAGAAGATCAGTTGCTTTTCTGAATTGACCCACGAGCTGTAAGGAGATTAGGGACCATGTTTTACAGGACCACTGTGGGTAGGGCAAGAGTGAGAAAGATGGCCATTTTTTCTGTTCTTCTTGATTCCTTGGTCTTTGTGACACATAATGTGAAAGCTCCATCCGACTTTTAAATCTCCTTTTTTGAACTGAACTGGTGAAGAAGGCACCAGCTATGCAGGGTGGTGGAAATAAGGACCTGTTAGACTGGTCTGCTTTTACCTGCCCCCCTACTCTGGGCAGTGAGACTGAAACTGCTGCTTGCTGAGCTTTGCCAAGTCAATTTCTCCTCGAGGATTACTTGCTCATGGCAGGCCAGCAGGCAGGCAGCTCCCCACCCAGGAGCCCTTGGACTAGCTGAGCTGCTATGGATGTCACGATGCAGGTGGGGGCAGGTGCTAGGCACTGGTATGCTACCAGGGACTGTGCCTACTCAGAGCTGCTCAAGCTAAGGCTGCAGTGCCTGAGGCCTGCTGGAAATAGTGCCATGGTCTTTCCCTGCACCTTGTGGCCACATTTATGGTATGAGGAAAGTCTGGGAGGGGTGAGGATCTTGTAAATTATGGGTAAATGAAATCAAGGGAGGGAGAGGATCCTTCCCTAGGGCATCCCTGGTTTAAGGCTGTCACATTTCTAAGGTATGCTTCTGTTTAGTACCTTAATTTCTGGAGTTGTCACCTGGGTTACCTTTAATTTTTTCAGCCCTAGGTAGAAGAGATTTTCCAATGTGTGAGCCTGGTGTCCAGGGCATGTTAGATGAAGTTACTTATAGAGCCAAACTTTTAGGCAGGTTGTCTTGACATAAGCCAAGGTCAGGAAGTGGTCTTCAGGACATGCAGACCATACCTACTTCCTGCTGCGGTCTCGGGGACAGGGCTGGAAGGCTTGTAACACAGAGGCCCTGAGGGTTCTCACATCCACACAGGACAGACCCTCAGGAGTTGTCTCTGGCCTCTCATTTTACAAGTGTGGAAACAAAGGTCCCAGCAGGGTGAATGACTTGCTCAAGGTTACATAACTTTTCTGGGCAGAGTTGGGTCTAGAATAGATCTCTCTTGGGGCCCTTAGCACCATTGCACCCATTGCCTCCACTTCAGAGGCAATCCTGCTCTTACCAGGCCCGCGTGGGGGCTGTGTGCAGCCCTCATGGCAGAGGGCAACCTGGGAAAGGACAAGTGGAAGGGCAGCAGGCCCCAGCTCCACACACCAGAGATGAGCTCTGCCCTCCTGCTAGAGACTGTGTCTCTAAAGGTGCCAGAGGCCCCAGGAAACAAATTTGAAGCAGTAGGTACCAGCATTCTAGCCCAGACCCAGGTTGAAGAGGTCACATGGAGCAGAGTTGTACGAAGAGCTGTTGGGTGAGTGATCACTTAAAAAAAAAAACCCAAGAAGACCCTGACCCTGTGACTCCCCATTATGAGTTAGGAAGACATTTCCAGAGATCCCATTAGGTGCCAGGAACTGTGCCTGGCACTGAGGACCCAGAAATGACTTAGTCTTGGAAATTTCCGTTAGTCTTCTCTCAGTCTTGAGAAATAGTGAACAAGACAGCCACCAAGAATTGTGAAGGGGACAGGCCATTTGGCAAGCAGTGAAATCCTAGTGCAAGAAGGCCTGAGCTGGGAATGCTTGGAGCGCTCCTGTGAAGTGAAATGGATAGAGCAGGGAAAACTTCCTGGAGAAGGTGACATCTGAGCTGGGAGGCTCACCAGGAAGAGGAATGGGAGCAGTTGATGGAGGGAAATCATTGCAGGTGGTGGGGAGGCTGTAGCAAAGACCTGGAGGTCTGAGAGAACATTCTACATTTGAGGACTGAAGATAAGTGGCTGGAGCACAGAGGGAGACTCCAGGAAGGGAAGAGGATGAGGTTGGAACTGCAGGCAGAGAAAGGGAGCCAGCCAGCTCATGATGCAGCTGTAGGAAAAAATCCAGAAGCCATGTGGGTCTAGCCTGGATATCAATTTGACATGTATATATATATAAGCACCTATACACCGATGTGTGTGTGTGTGTGTGTGTGTGTGTGTGTGTGTGTGTGTGTGTAGAGAGTGAGTTGTTTTTTGAAGGCGTGCTTTGTGTATGAAGCCATCACTTCCTGTTCTCAGTGCTGGGTGCCCTGCTGAGATGACTGTGGTGCTCCCACCGCCATGTTGCAGAGTAAGAGGGACTGAGGGACTGGTCTTTCTGTGTGTAGGTGAGGGTGGAGAGTAGGCTGCCTGAGGTTTTAGTCCTTTTGGGGGACTCTGACTTTTGTTTCACAGCAGGGCTGGCTGAGGACACTGTAGGGCTTCTTCAGGCCGGGAGTCAGGACCGCTTTCCCTTTTCTCTTAGGAGAGTGACTCAGACCACTGTTGCCACCAGAGGTTCTGCAGGCTTTTCAGAGGCAGCCTGTGGAGGCTGAGGGTAGCAATTGCTAAGAAAAGGAAGTACCTAGTGGTCATCCATCCTGCCACTCCTGACAAACATTGCTGTCGCTAAACAGCACCTCTGTGTGGCAGCCATGGGCTCTGCTGTGGAAAGGGAGGAGCTCTCTTCCCTGTGGGAGGGCCCATCATCTTTGGCTTCTGCTCTGCCCTGGGCCACAGACTGGATTGCACAACACAGCCAATGGGAGTCCCCCTTCCCTGCTGTCATTGGCAATCAATGGCACAAGTGCTTGGAGTGGTAGTTCCTAACTTATGGGGTTGTAGGGTCCAGGGCACAGCCAGCAAAGCATGTGAAAATTGACCTAGGGTTAGACTATGACTGTCACTTGGGGAAGGTGTACTGGGACAGCATTTCACTTCTGACTACATAGGCTGTCCCTCCTGCTAGGGAGTGAGTTTTGCTCCCATGCTAGTCCAGCTTTTGCTGTTTTCCCTCCTGCCTTTTCTCAGAGACCATATACCTGCCCGCCTCCTGTTATGTTCTAGTTGTGATAGGAGTACCATTCAGAGTTCTTGGCAGGAGACCAACCCACTTCTACCCTGGTTGGTTCCCCCTCCTTTCCCCAGCTTGTTTGATGTACACGTTCCCCAGAGTTCTCCTTAGGCAGCTGCTTGCCTCTGTAGTGCCCAGAGATTGGAGCTCCTGCAGCAGGAACCCAGCTGCTTCCCTCCCTGGTTTTAAGGGCGGGGCTTGAAAATAGAGAATCATAATCTCCCTTCCTCCTCCTCCTCCCCCCATCCCAACGCTGCTAGGCAAACTGGAGTGACCAGCTCAGAGCAGGACTCAACCCGCCTCCCAGCTCTGCATGACAGCAGCGATCTGGAGGAATATTCATGGAAGGGTGAGTGTGTGAACTCTGGAGCAGAAATATTCATGGAAGGGTGAGTGTGTGAACTCTGGAGCACATTACCATCTTGGACTGGCCCTCCGTGGCAGGTGTGCACTCAATTCTGCTGTTAGTGGAAACCAGGACTCCTTAGGGGAGGTGGTGGCCCAGCCAGACATCTGCCCAAGGCCACCCTGCTCTCTAATGTCTCGGGAAATGGAAGGTGCTTCTCAACACCCCTGCTCTTTAGAAGAGCTGGGTGGGTGGTTTGGGGAGTTTATTCTTAGAATCCCTTGCAGTGTAATATCCCTTTTTTCCCCCCAAAGCCAGGTTCTTTCGTTCCTAAGCTGAGTTCTTTGGTTTCTAACTTACTACCTTCAGTTTTCTTAGGATGGGACACCTTCCTTAGCCTCAACAAGACTGTGGGTGGAAGGTTAAGAGAGTGGCGGCTGCTCCTTTGCCAGAAAGGGGATGTTGGGGCTGGGAGCACATATTGCTGGAAGTTGTTTCACATTCTCCCTTTGGCTGGCTAGAGAAAAGGGGCACCACCGCAGCCTTCTGCCAGCCTCTGCAGCCAGCCACAGGAACACCCCAGCCAAATGGAAGCGTCTTCTTGTTGCTAAGGCTTGAGTGCCTAAGGTGGACCAGCCAGTGGCAGCCAAGCTTGCTGAATGGGGAGGATTGGTTATTTAGGGACTGTTAGGGGCTGTGACAAATGGTTTTGCAGGGGAGCAGGGGATCAAGAGTCTAATATCACGGAGCCAGGGGCCAGCTTCTGCACCATAGCCATGTAGCTTCCACAGCGTAGACTGCCTGGAGCCAAGGGCTCAGGTGCTGTCGGCCTTCCCCTCTTCCTTCCTGTGTCTTGTGGCTAGTGACTGTCATTATCAGGTTGATATACTGGTTAGAGAGGATAACCCTGTCTTGGTCTCCAGACTCCTTGCTGCCTAATCCCCTCTGCCCTAGAGTTAAGCCTAAAGAGGATATTTTTTCCCTCCCAATTCTGACATTGATTGGGGCAAAAGGTGGTCACACGAAGTTTTGTTTTGGCAGTTTGACTTCTGGTTGGGATTTTAGGCATCTGAGAACTGAATGCTTTCTTTATCTACATATACCCTTAAGATATCCCCTCTTTTTTAAGTCCTACATGTATTTTGTGGCAGCCTTTGCTTGGGTATTAATTTGGGACTCTTTAGGGACCCTGTGTTGCCCATCCCCTTTATTTTCCCTCTACCCTAACTCCCCAAAACCCCTAACATTGGCCTTTCATACAAAGAACATTGGAAAAATTTAGCAGTGCCTCAAGGTCACTTAATCATAAGTGGTGTTTGGCATAGTTAGTTGGTTTGGCGTTTGGTGAGAGATTTCTGCTTTATATTTGAGCAAAAGATTTCTTGGCTGGAGGCCTCCATGCTGTGTTCCCAAAGCTTGCCCTGTGCAGAGTTTGCCCCCCTTCCTCCTCTCACAGGTTGTTTTAATCCTCTTGCCTATAAACAAGTGCAGCAGAACGTGTTGGCCCAGCTCACATGGCTCTGGTTATCTCTTCATGGGGTAACCAGCGTCAGGGTTAGATACCACAGTCACTTGACATGGTAGAGCTGTCAGGGTGGAGAGTGGAGACGCCAGGGGTAAGCCTGGTTTGCCAAGGAAGGTAAATGGGAGTGTGTGTGGTTTCTTAGGACCAGGTGGGAGAAGTCAGCTCCCATAGCATAGGGCTTTCCGCTGTGAGAAGATGGCAACTAGTTTCATTCCTTCTTGCTTTTTTCACCCTTCAATTCCTAGTTCTGGCATCTCATTTCTCTTTCTTTTGTATCTCAAATCCTGCCTACAGGGGCCCAGGAGATGCAGCTGTTTCAGGAAACTGCCCCTGAGACAGATACATGCTGGTTCATGAGATATAAAACCCGACACCAAAAATCCCATCTTCCCAAACAGTGATCCTGTTATGTTGTGTGAAGGACAGCTGGTGATGGGGGCCTGGCTGCCTCAGAGGCTGCCGAGTCCCAGGGCAGAGACACTCAGGAGCTGGAAGTGCGGCTAAGCTCTCACCACCACCTCCCCCATATATATGTGTGTGGGTTTCCCTTGTCACAGCTGAAGAGGCAGTGCCCAGCTTCAGTAAGTGCTGTGTGTGAGAACGTATTTACTCTGGCCACATGTGTATATGAGAAACACCAATCACATTGCCCATTACGACGATCAACGTGCAGTTTCCAGGTCTGTACATCTAGGGTGGGATGTGTACATGTAAAGTGCTTTTTATCAGGGGAGAGTTGGGTGGCTTCTTAGGACAAGGATGAAATGGTTGAGCTGCTGGTACCTTTCCTGGCTCTGTAAGAAACCCACTCCAAGCCATGTGAGTAGATGGCCTTTGACTATAACCTTCTCCTAAGCCAGTTTGAAAAGATCCATCTCTTTTGGGAGTTGCAGAACATTTGTGGTGAACTTTGGGTAAAGAAGTTTGAGCTGTATCTTCTGGCGACTTACAGAATAAGTTGGGAAAGCATATGGATTTATACTAATAATAACTAGCACATCAGCAGGCATTGTTCTAAATGCTTTGGACAGTATTGGATATTGGGCAATTTCTGATTTTTATACCTTATGTTTTCAAGATTTTAGACAGAGACTCCTTTGTACCTGTGGGTTCTTTGCCCTTGGGGTTAGCATGGACTAACTAGAGCAGTGGATGGGTGGCAATGGCCTGCAGTTGGCCATTTAAATTATTCTGATTGCAGGTGTCCTGGGTGGGTTTCTTCTTTAGATCTGTACTTATGCCACCATGCCCTATTGTAATTTGAGCTACACTTTAGGATTTGTCTGTGTGAGGGGATCTGTACTGCCCTTGTAGCCATGCTTTCTTCCCTGCCCTCTGAGTGAATTCAGAGGTTGAGAACTATAGACTTGGCTGCTTGCCTCCTTCAAAATAACTAGCAGTCTGTGTAATAGAACATCTAACAATGCCTGAATGCGGCCCCCTTTCTCCCAACACCACCTGTTAATTGGTGGCTCTGGTTCCTGAGGGCTTCCACCAGCACCTGAGCTACTCTATACCAAAGAAGGCTGTACCCAGGTTCCTATCACAGAGGTTAGAAATCTCAGAGCTCAGTTTTCCCTGCTGCCTTGGCCAGGGCTGAGCTGGCCTTTTTCTGGACCATTCTCTCTCTTGGAAACAAGTACAATCAGACTCTCTTCCTGAAAAGACTCTGAAAAGATGAATTAACGATAAAAAGTCCTTCTTAACAAGGCACTTGTAATGGAAAATGGCTGTCATTTGGTTTGCCATACTCTCTGTTTCTAGGCTGAAGGTATAAGCAGGTAGGGCTCCTGGAGCAAGTTGTCATTGCTATCAGTAAGTGAAAAACAGTGTTTGGCTTCAAGGGGCACCCTAGGCCTACAGCCATAAGCTGACATATACTTGGTGTCACTGAAAAGCTTGGGCTTTCCAGCCTTCACCTAACTGCTGACAAATGAACCCTCCTCCATTTCTCTGGCAAGCTAGCTAGACAAGGTGCCTTCCCAGGCCATAGCCACTTAGTAACAGGATCCAGCAGTCTCTGCCCTTGGCCCAGGGTTGAGACTGCAGTGGCAGCAGCAAGCCCAGTAAGGTAGCTGTGAGGCACAACCCCTGCTTCAGTTGCCTAGGAGAGGCGATAGTTCTAAAGAACATTTGCCCTGGTATGTCAGGGTACTGTTGCAGGTTCCCTTTTCTCTCTAGCTGGGGATTTTCCTACCTGGTCTTCCTTAAGTAGCCCTTCTCTCCAGTAAAGCAGCACTCATTCAAAACTTCTTTCCTTCAGCCTCAATCCTCATCTCCATCTGGGTTCTTATCTCCTCTCTTACCCAACCTTAAGCTCCAGCCACCCCATATGCTTTGAAGCCCTCTTGTTCAAGTCCTTGTTTCAAGCCCTCACCCAGAGCTTGAAGGTTAGGGAGCCCCAGTGGGCTCCCAGTGGCATGTTGTCCATGGTGCTGGAAGAGCAAAGATCTGTTCCTAGGTCCCAAGTTGGAACTCTAGGTTCATTTTCCTGTTCTGGACTATGGTTCAACTCAAGTATGGTTCATATACTACTTAAGATACAGTGGTGGGCCCTCATGGGCTGGCCTGAGGACACACCCACCACTTGTAACATGTTTCTATCGAAAAATAGTTCCTTCTCACAGCAGAACAGAACCTTTGATAAGTTTGTGGTTTCTCTTCTTTCTGTCTTTCTGTCTTTCTTTTCTTTCTTGACAGAATCTCACTCTGTCGCCCCAGGTAGAATGCAGTGGCGGCGTCATAGTTCACTGTAACTTCATGGACTCAAGCAATCATGTCTCAGCCTCCCGAGTAGCTAGGACTACAGGTGCATACCACGATGCCCAGCTAATATTTCTATTTTTTGTAGAGATGGAGTCTCACTCTTTGTCAGGCTGGTCTTGAACCCCCAAGTTCAAACAATCCTCCTGCCTCGGCCTCCCAAAGTGCTAGGATTACAGGTGTGAGCCACTGTGCCCAGCCAAGTTGGGGTTTCTTGACTAATACACTGCAACAGATTTTCATTTGCTTAAGTGTCCATTTACTTTGTAGTCATAACAGTATCACACAAGTAAGTTGTCTTTCTAGATTCCAAATGACAAAGACAAAAAAGAAACACCACCCCCTGCCCCTGCTTCCTACCCAGAAAGATTGCTGGAGAGCTAACTCTCATGATAGGTTTGTCTGGGTTCTGCTTTTCAGCAGATTTGATTTGTAGTTTGGTAGGCCCTGAAACAGGGCGCCTTCCCCATTCCATGACTCAGGTGCTCTCTCTGGCTAGGGTTTTCGATGATATGAGGTAGGAGGAAGATAATGCCTCTGCCTGTCACCAGGTGCAGCCCAGTGAGGGTTTGCTTCTAAAAGAGCAGCCAGTTGGATTTTTAGTGGTCACTTAAGTGGAGCAGCCAATTGCAGCGTGGCCTGGCAGGGACAGTTCTGAGGCAAGGGTGGCAGTGATGGCCTTGAGTAGTTTCTCTTATGCTCTGACCTCTGGCCATGATGACTTCTGGGGCAGCAAACTTTGTCCCAGTGTTTTTTCTGACATTTCCTCCTCCTCCTTTAGCTCTCTCTTTGAAACTGGAGGAGTAAGAAGGCAGTATTTGTTCCACTTCCAGAGGAAGGTGCAGTGGAAAGAGGCACATCTTGTTCAGCACCTTCCAGCAGTAGAGCTGGAGCTGAATGGGACCCGGAAGGCCTGTTTCCCAGCCCAGGGCTGAATCTGCTCCTCAGTGACACAGATTCCTTAAAGGCATTTTAAGGAAACTACACTGGAAAGAGCAGAAACAAAGGGTTAAATCTATACTCAGGTAGAAAGGCTGTTGCATAAATGCTGAGAGAGTTTTTTTGTTTTGTTTTGTTTTGTTTTAAGATCTCATGCTTCTTTTTTACTTTGTGTTGGCAAAAACCCCAGGAGAAGATGGGAGATTCTGGGAGGAGATGATTATGCCGGGTGAGTCAACTGAGCTCCCCAGCTGCCGTTTTTAGTTCCTTTGCTTTTCTCTAACAGGAGGCAGTTTGGAGGGTGGGGGGCAGGGTGGGAATGCTGATTTGTGCACAACGACAGGAGGCAGGTATGTATGGGTGAGGTTTTTTTGTGGGGTTTTTTTTTTGTTTTTTTTTTTGGCACCCTAAGGTTGACAGGGCCTTATAGTCACTACATTGGTTCAAGCAAGAAATATTAAAGCAGAACTCTCAGTGTTGCAAACAGTAAATAAATGTCTCCTAGATTTTTAGTCACTGTCACATCCCCAGTCGGTTGCTCTTAGAGCAGCTCAGGTTGCATGCATTCTCACAGAAAGATGTGATGGTTTTGATAGCAGAGCAGTGAAGGGACTGAATGTAGGGAGGCGGAGAGAACTGTCTTAAGTGGGAGGGCCAGGTGGTTGTCATGGGCTGAGGGAAGTTCAGAGGAGAGGGTTCCCCTTCTGGGATGAAAGGAAGTCTTAGGCTTGATTCAAGGGAAGTAGGAGGGAGCAAGGGGGGTGGGCCCTGGCTGTGCCTGTGTTCTGAGTCTGAGTTTCCAGTTTCACTTTGGTGACTACCTTTCAGCCATGCTTGGGAGAGAAGGGATTTTGTGGCCCCCTGTCCATATGGATGTTGTCTGCAGAGTACACTGATACAGACTATCAGTTGTGGATCCCAGAGACTCTCATAAAGATGCTTCAACATGTTTCTTAGTTATTCTTTTGTACGCATTTATTCATTCAGCACTTACTGAATGCTGTGCTAGGCACTGTTCTGGGCCACAAATAAGACAGACCAAAGGCCCTCCCTTTGTCGTGTAGTCTAGTGGGAAGCCCAGACAGTAACAACCAATTTCAAAGACACCAAGTGCCCTGAAAGAGGGGAAATGGGTCTCGTGGCAAGAGATTTTGGTCTCCCTTCCTCTATCCTTGTCTTACCTCCTGTGATCCTTACTTTAAGGATCAAAAAGTTGTACCTCTCTTATTCCGTTAAGTATTTTCTCATGGGCCAGCTAGGTGTAGGCACTGTTAGGCATTGAGGGCATAGGAAGGTGAGCGAGACACAGTCTCTGACCTCTCAGAGCATGAGGGAGTTAAGATGTGAGGATACAAAGATGAATAGACGGTAGGAAATAGTAGGGCTGGGCATGGTGGCTCATGCTGGTAGTCCCAGCACTTTGGGAGGCTGAGACAGGAGAATCACTTGAGGCCAGGAGTTTAAGACTATCCTTGGCAACATAGGAAGACCCTATCTCTTAAAAAATGAGAAAAATTAGCTGGGCATGGTGGTGCACACCTGTAGTGCCAGCTACTAGGGAGGCTGAGGTGGGAGCAGCACTTGAGTTCAGGAGTTGAAAGCTTCAGTGAGCTATAATTGCACCACTGCATTCCAGCCTGGGTGACTGAGCAAGACCCTGTCTCTAAATAAATAAATAAAATTAAGATAAAGAAAAGAAACGAACGGTACAGATATAGTGAGTCCAGAGAAGGGAGCAGCCATGCCCAGCTAAGATGGGATCTGGATTTGGGATAAACAAGGGATAAGAAGGTTTACTTACCTGGGTCACAAGAAAGCATACATGATAGGTGGAGCACTTCCTTTAATGTGTGTGGATCTGAGTAGCTCTTCACACCCCAGTTCTGACCCATTCCATACATGGCAGCGAGAGTGGTGGAGCTGTGATGTCACTGCAGGCCTCACTACAGAGCGGTGCCCTTTGCTACCGTGTGCTGTACACAGCTTCCCAGTGCACAGCAGTGGAGCTGGGTATAGAAGCCCAGAGTCCAGAGAATGTGCTAAAAATATAAACTACTAGGTAAAGAAAATGAGGTTAGGAGGTGGCCCAGGCACCTTAGTTGCACTGATTAGTATCCATTCACTCCACACAGTCCTCTGTAAAGTGAGCCAAACCTTTATGCTACAGGCTGCCTTCTGCCTATCCTTACCACCCCCATCCCCCAGAGCCCTGGGCTGCTGGCAGGCTGGCTCTCCTGTGATATGGAGGAACTTGTTGGTCTCCATGGTTACAGTAACCCACTGGTACGGGAGGAACCGCATGAAGTATGAGGCTGGCAGTGTGAGCTTCCCCCAGCCCTTGGCACCATGTGGTACTGGCATGTTAGCTGTTTCGTGGACCCTTTCTGGGAGGACAGAGTTAAGGAACTGATAAGGAAGGGAAGAGCCCAGAAGGACCACTTTCACCCTCCTTTGGGCTACACAGAGGGCAAAGGTGTGCCTATTTCTCATTAACCCACTTCTCTTGGCAGGATGGTTCTGTGTTAGGAAAGAGGGTCCTCTTTGTCTGGCAGCCCAGCCATGGCAGAAATTTGACTTTGTTATAGAAGGACTACTAGGGTGGTGGGAATCAGTTTAGCTATCTGGTACTTGTAGTCAAATTCTTAGAGATTATAATTCTTCCAGGGCCCAGAAAACTCTCTGAGGTGAGAAATACGGATTCCTACTCAAAAGTAGAGAGATACTAGAAAATATCATCAAGGCATCACTGAGCACCAGGTACTAGGGCAAGCACTGATGTGGATTTTCTCATTTAATCTTTGCTCTCATCCTATGAAATGTGTACAGCTAGCATCCTCATGTTCCAAATGAGGAAACTGAGGTAGGGAAGTCACAAAATCTTGCTAATGTTCGATTAGCTAATAAGTAGCAAAAGTGGCAGAGAGACTACAGTTGGTTTTCTGTATAGCTTCCCTCTTCTAGGAGGAGGAACCAGCTCTCACTAAACTTTGCAATTGGAGCCAAGGCTCCAAAGGTACATGCTTTACAGAAGTTCGCTGGGGCAATAGCAGCTGGACATTTAGAGACCAGACCCCAATGAGCAGTTGTCAGGGATGCTAGAAGCTTCTGAAGCCTTGGTTACTTGATAGAGTCCACTGTGTTTCAAGAGGAGCCCAGCATTTTAGGTGGCTCTGAAGATGACATTTGGGTCATACTCACACACGTGGCCTCCAGGCATGAAGAGGAGTGAGCTGGAGTGGTTCTCTGTTCCCATCTCTCACTCCATGTCAGTTCTTTGCTGCTAGTTCCCAGGTAGGCTCTGGCTTCTGCTGTGGTGGCTCTGAGAGCTGCGGGCTCCCTTTGCTGCCCATGCTGCAGTGTCCCTGGTGTCCCTGACTTAGGGTGAGGGTTGTAGCTCAGAGAGCTAAAGGGCAACAGACCCCCTTATTTTGGGCTTTGTGCTCAAGTTGCACGCTCTGCTGGTGTCTCTTGCCAGGGAGGCTCCTACTCTGGCTGGAAAAAGAAAGCAGCCCTTTGACAGCCCGACTGTCAAAGGTGTTAAGGGAACATGGGTCCTCCCCAGGTTGAGGCCATCACGGTTAATTTTGGGAGTGGGGAGCATCTAGCCTCTGCACTGGCAAGTGCTTACCACAGTTTTACAAGTTCTCTCCTACCCTGAACCTCCTCTGGTTTAATGACTCTTGGCAGGTGACAGTGACAGTTGCTCAGGATCAAAGGATGCAAAGAAGGTTCCCGGAAGCAGTGAAGGAGGGTTTAAAAACTAGTGACTTGCCACAGCCATGTGACTTTTTATCAAGTCCTACCCTGTCCCCAGCCTTTCTGTTTGAGGTCAGTGCTTGGTGCTTCCTCAGTTTACAAAACCCCTTACTGTCTCCCAAAAATAGGATTGAGGAAACAATCCTTCTGTCACACTGCAAAACCCTGGGGACTGGAAAAATGAAGCTGTTTGAGCCTGCTCTAGCTTCTGAGTCTGCCAGTTAGTGAAGGGACAGGTGGTCCTGGCCAAGCCTGAGCCCAGGATCCGGAATTAACCATGACCTCTTCCGCTGAGATCAGGGCCCACTTTGGGAAGGGGTGGGAGAAGGAGGGATTGCTGTGGGACCACCTGGACAGGCCTTTACAACAGTGCTCTGCCACCGGCCCGAATCAAACATTGTCGTCCTGTCATCCCAGGCTCAGTCTTCCTTTCTGAGTCTTCATCTCTTCTCCCTCCTCGCCTATAGAGGGAGAGCCTGGGGTGTATCTTTTGGGGGGAAATGGGCAGATCAGGCACCAGAAGGGTTGCTGAGCAACTGGAAAGGGAGCCTGATCATCATCAGGAGGAGCAGAGTGCTGAGGCGGGTGTGAAAGCCCTGGCTCCAGGGCCAGCTCTGCACTGAGAGGCTGTGGCACCCTGGGCAAGTCTCAAAACCTTTCAGTGCCGGTTTCTCATTGGCAAGTAGGGACACTGCCTTCCCCGTAGGTCTGTGTATGGAGAAAACAAAGCGTTAAGTGCTGGACATCCAGGAGTGTCAGAAATTTTTTTTTTTTTTCTGAGACAGAGTCTCGCTTTGTTGCCCAGGCTAGAGTGAGTGCTGTGGCATCAGCCCAGCTCACAGCAACCTCAAACTCCTGGGCTCAAGCAATCCTCCTGCCTCAGCCTCCTGAGTAGCCGGGACTAGAGGCATGTGCCACCATGCCTGGCTAATTTTTTCTATATATATTAGTTGGCCAATTAATTTCTTTCTATTTATAGTAGAGATGGGGTCTCGCTCTTGCTCAGGCTGCTTTCAAATTCCTGACCTTGAGCAGTCAGCCCACCTCAGCCTCCCAGAGTGCTAGGATTACAGGTGTGAGCCACTGCGCCCGGCCAGAAATATTGACTGTTGCCAGGGCTCATACATAAGGCAGACATCGCTTGGCTGCCCTCGAGTGGCATGGTCTCCCAGGGTATGTGCTTAGGTGCTATGAGGGCACAGGGGAAGCTTTGCCCTTCCCTAGAGAGGACTTTGTTTTCTGCCAACATGAGTTCTTCAGGGTTGCTAAATGGGAAAGCTTCTAGCCTAGAGTTGTGGAATGAATGAGAAATAGAGCTGAGAGTCAGAAGACGGGCTGTGGCCAGGACACAGACAGGGGTCAGTGGTCTAGAAGGACAGTCTTCTCTTGACAATAGATAGCCAACTTGCCCTGTCCTCCTCACGTGCGCAGATAGTGGGGGCTTTGTAGGAAGAAGGAATGAAGAATCCCAGGCCCTTGGAGTTCTAGAGACAGCTGTGTTGTTTGGGGGTAATGCGTGGTGGTGGTGGCTGAAGACTTGGAGGTGAGTGGGAATCTAGGATAAACTTCCAGAAGCAGGGCTGGAAGGGACTTAGGAGGGACATTTGGATTGTTCCTCAGCCTTTGAACAAAATCTAGTATTGAACAACTCATTCTTTAACAGTGATAAAGGCTTTTTAGATCTCTAGGAGGCTTCACAGGGTCCTGAACTCCCTAAAATGATGTCCTGACTGTTTTGTGTCTAAGTGGAATGCACGTTTTCCTAAGGTTAAATGCTGCCTTTTTAGGAAGTAGGAGGTACATCTGCCACTGTCAGCTTGCTGGTTTCTGCTTACCCCCTCCCCCTTTATTACTGAGGGGGTGGTTTGCTGGTCTTTGGCAGGACTGCCACTTTGGGTCAGCACATCTGAGTCACACATATTCCTCCTCAGCCCTATTTGAGGCCTTGTTAAAGTGATGTACCCCTACCCAGATCCCACCTGCTGCAGGTGAGATGGGGCTTTATGACAGCCTGGGCTGGAGTGAGTCTCCTTACCCTCTTGCCAGCTGTTACCCAGCAAAGCAAAGCACCTTGGGGAGGGTGGGGCAGCCCACTTCCGGGGAGGGAGGGAGGAGGAGGGGAGAAGGAAGTTGATCTAAACCCGCCTCTTTCTTTCTTTCTCTGTCTCCCTTCCTGCCCCGTTCCTCCTGCCCCTCTCCTCCCACCCTGCTTCTGGTGTAGTGTCCTGGAACTGTGCGCACTTCCTGACCACCAGGCCTTGGCCCTCGAGAAGCCGCAGGGCTTTGTCCCTGTTGCTCTTGTTGCCAAACCCAGTCTCTCTTCTGCTAGTGGTGGTTTCGGTTGCAACATAGCCCAGGTTCCCAGGCAGGAACCGCTTGGCCTGGCTGCTTCGCTACTTTTCACTGAGGAGGTGGTGGAAGGTGTCGCCTGCTCCGGCTGAGTAAGGGTGGCTGGCTGAGCCGCAGCCCCCGCCCTGGGCCTGGCTCTTCCAGGCCTCTGTACTTTGCCCTCGCTGCCCGACAGGTTCTGCCGTGGGCTCTGCTGAATGGAAGTCGCTGGTAGTCCTTGCCCCTTTCTCCAGCCGGGTATGTTGTCCCCTTCTTTACTCTGGAAGTGCCCTCTTTCTCTTCTCTCTCACCTCAAACATAGGATCTTTAAAGAGTTGCTTAATGGAGCCAGGCACTAGCACAGTGTAGTAAATCCTTGGGAAGGGTGTCCAGATGTGGAAGAGGCATTGACTCAGAAGGGAAGAGGGGCAAATACCCGCAGAAGAGTATCCCAGGCTGAGTGGGCATGCTCATGAGCAGAAGGATGGGTCAGGGGAGGCAGCTGTGAGCAGAGAGAGGCTCCGCCACTGTGGGGGGAGCCTGGGATCTGGGGCCATCACCCAGGGCTAGTGCCGCAGGGACACTTTTCTTCCCTCACTCCACAGTGCCTGCTTACTCTGCCTATGGCCAGGGAGTACCTGCCTGTCACCCCTCCTGGCTCAGCCCCTTTTCAGCCCCTGGGGAAGCCTCAGGACACAAGGCCAGCCCTGAATACAGAGCCCCAAAGCAGGAGTTTCTCTCGGGAGAACTGTCGGTAGGAGCCTCCAGCATTAGGGCAGGGGCCCTGCCTACCTGAGTCAGCTCCGGGCCTCTCAGGGTGGAGGCAGTCTTCCGGGCGCACCTGGCAACACGCCTAGGCCAAGTTCTGAGATCCCAGGCGGAAGGGCCCTGGCAGACCCAGTGAACATAAAACTTCATTTTTCTTTTATCCTCCATGTCCTGCCCCCTCTCCTCCTCTTGACCCGAGACCCTAAATCTGTTTCCGCCCTACCTCTGAATCAGACCTGCTTAGCAACCTGCTTGGTCTGCCATTTGATCTCAAGTACTGCCTTACAAGGTGACTGTCTTATTCTTTCTGAAGGCTGCTTGAGAGCCATGGGGGCTACTCTGAACAGATTTTCTCAGTCCTTTGGGCCCTGCTAGAGCTTTGGGAATCCTGGTATTCCACATCTTACCATGAGCAGGGAGGATAGAGGGGAGGGCATGACTTTTGCTAGGTCCTGTTGGCCTGGCAGGGCAGGCTGGTCCATAGTGTGCCACCCTGTTAGTGAGACTCAGGGCCAAGCTGGATGGGCCTGGCCAGAACCATGGAAGGGAAACTGTCTCCATGATAGCCACCCCATCTTACCTCCTCTTCATCCTTCAGGGAAGCAATCAGGTGAAGAAGTTGACTCACTTGGGGCCTTGGCCCGGGAAGCATTTTCTACTGGGGACTTTCTCCTTTTCATATTTTCTTTCTCTGCTTGTTTCCAGTACCTGTCCTCTTTGCCCCGTCCCACCTCCTTTGTGTGGGAAACATCTGACCCAGTGGGGTGGGGGTGAGGGAAGGACTGAGTACTTTGAATCCTGAGAATTGAGTGGTTCAACCCTAGAAAGAAAGTTGGTGACTTTTGGAGCAGATGATCAAAGAACAAATGACAGTCCTCCCTGCTTCTCTGGGTTCTGAACAAGAACCACCTCCTCCCTTTCACTGTCCTGGGTACCCCACTTGGGACCAGCTCTTCACAGCTGCCCTGTCTGAGGTCCTGGCTCCCTGTCTTTCCTCTTGTGAAGGCTGGAGGTACTGGTGATATTTCACCAGGTCTAGAGGGCAGTGGACACTCAACCTGGACCCCTGTCCAATGGAGAAGGCCCCAGCATCTCTTGTCAGCCTCCAGCTGCACTACAGCCAGCGTAATGGGGCTTGACAGAGATGCAGAAAGTTGTTGACAAGGCTTCTGGCTTCTCACATAGTAGTATTTGGGAGCATAATGGTTGCTCTTTATTGAGCATTGGATAAAGCATTTTACATGTGCTCTTTCATATACCTGTGTGAAGTAAGGAATATTTATTGCTACTTTACAGATCAGGAAACTAAAGCTAACGGGTAGGGAAGCCAGGACCTGAACCTAGCTCTGCTGGACCGTAGAGCTCCTCAGCGCCCATGAGACAGACTGCTGTGTGGCATAGATGTGTGGGAACCCCCGACATGGGTCATCTTTCAGGTGGTTCTCCTTCCCCCTTTGTAATAATGTCTCCTCCATCTTAAGATGACATTGATAATAATAAAGTTAATATGTGTGGAGTAAGTGGCAGGTTAGGGTTTGTCTCTGGCGTCTACACTCTAAATTTTAACCAGAAAGAAAGAGAGTGAGTGGCAGAGTCCCACTTGTGGTTGTCAGTTGTTGATGCTTCTTAAAGTCCAGCATGCAGCCAAGCCAAGGGAATGCTGTCCTGCTGCGCCACAGACCAGCCCCTGTGGCCACCAAGAAGGATGGGTAGAGCAGAGTTCAAGATGGGCATGGGAGGCCGGCGGGGTGGCTCACGCCTGTAATCCCAGCACTCTGGGAGGCCGAGGCGGGCAGATTGCTCAAGGTCAGGAGTTCGAAACCAGCCTGAGCAAGAGCGAGACGCCGTCTCTACTATAAATAGAAAGAAATTAATTGGCCAACTAATATATATAGAAAAAATTAGCCGGGCATGGTGGTGCATGCCTGTAGTCCCAGCTACTCGGGAGGCTGAGGCAGAAGGATTGCTTGAGCCCAGGAGTTTGAGGTTGCTATGAGCTAGGCTGACGCCACGGCACTCACTCTAGCCTGGGCAACAAAGTGAGACTCTGTCTCAAAAAAAAAAAAAAAAAAAGATGGGCATGGGATGTTGAGATTAGGCTTCTGAGGGATAAAGGGCCCAAACCTGTAGGTAGACACAGAGTCCCTATTTTGGGTTTTGAGGACTTGGAGACTGTCAAACTCTTGCTGCCTTTGGCTTGTATCCTCAGAGAAGAGGGGAGTGACAAGAAACTTAGAAGGTGAATTAGAGGTTGCCACGGAAACTTTCCCACCCATCTTCCTCTCGTGGGAGTTGGGACAGAAGAAGGTTTTCCCTGTTCATGGCCCCTTAGGCAGGCTGGCAGGGTAGGAGGCAGTCTAGCAGCACTTTCAGGGCAGAAGGAGCTGAGAAGAAGTCAGCCATGGAAGCCAGGCCTTTAAGACCCTGCTCAGGGTGCCCTTCAGGTGACTTACCCAATCAGGTACCAGCAGGGCCCAGAAATGTTCCTCTCTCCAAGGGATATGAACGCTAGAGTTCCTATGGGAGGGAAATAAGCCTGTGTTCAAAAGTCTACTTGTTTAGCAAATGCTGTTTGAGGACCAGCCAGGGCAGGCTTAGGTGAGCTGCAGGGTATGTGGAGAACAGGTCCAGAGAGCTTCGTGGGCTGCAGTGGGCAGACATAAGGTCTGGGGGCTTCATGGAGAAGTGAAAATTGGTGAGAATGTGTAGAAGAGATAATGTTCCCTGAAGGGCAAAGGAAGTCAAAGGGACTTTCTTGGGATATCAGGAGCCTCCCTCTTCAGAGTCTGCCAGATGCATGGGATCTTTCTTTCTCCGAGGTCAAACCCCATGTGCTTCTGGGATCCAAGTCAAACAGCTCACCAAAAGCAGCCTGTAGCTACTATGCAGAGGACTTACGCTGACACGATGAAGAAGGGGAAAAGTCAGAATCAGGATATTGTACTTGTTGCTGCCGCTGTTGTTTCTGCCTGAAAAACATCTAGTTAAGCAAGCAAGCTTCTTTTTTATTTATTTATTTTTATATGGAACACTTCATGAATTTTCATGTCATCTTTGAGCAGGGCCCATGCTAATCTCTGTATGGTTCCAATTTTAGTATGTGTGCTGCCGAGTGAGCACGCAAGCAAGCTTCTTGCCAAGGAACCCTGGACAGTTCCTTGGGTAGTAGCAAGTCATTCTTTTTCTCTGTGGTTTTGAGGCTTCACTTACAGCCAACAGGGGCCAAGAAAGGAAGGATTTGACTCACACTCCTAGTCACCCTGCTACCCTCCAAACTCTCTCCTTGAGTTTCCAAGGCAGCTCTGGATGGTTCTGAGATGAGGCTCTGGACATAGCTTTGTCCCAGGGTGCTAGAGCAGTGGTGCCAGGTGTTCTTTGAGAGAGGCAAATCAGGGCCTCACAAAGAAGTTAGAGCAGACTCTCTCTTGAGTTTTATTGAGATATAATTCACATACTATACAATATAATCCACCCATTTAAAGTGTAAATTGAGTGGCTTTTGGTAAATTAACACAGTTATGTATCCATCACCACAATCAATTTTAGAACATTTTCATTACCCTAGAAAGAAAACCCACACACCTTAGTTGTCACCCTCGAATTCTCACCACCACTCCCTCTGCCCTAGGCAATCAGCTAATCTACTTCCTTTCTCTATAGATTTGCCTGTTCTGGGCATTTCATATAAATGGAATCATACAATATATGTGGTCCTTTGTGACTGGCTTTGTTTACTTAATATATTTTCAAGGTTCTTCCATGTGGTAGCATGTATCAATACTTCATTTCTTTTTATTGCCAACTAGTATTCCACTATATGGATATATGCCACACTTATTCATCCATTTATCAGTTGATGGACATTTGAATTGTTTCCACGTCTTGGCTATTATGGATCATGCTGCTGTGAACGTTGGTGTACAAATTTTTGTGTGGACGTGTGTTTGTCTTTCCCTTGGATATATACCCAGGTGTGGAATTGCTGGCTCACATAGTCACTCTGTGTTTAGCACTTTGAATTGGTCTGGAACTGGTTTTTAAAATAACTGTTTATCCTACGTATTTCTGCATGAGTCTTCATGTAGACGTACATCTTTGTCTGGACCATAACCTTTTTGTATAGGCTGAGTATCCCTAATCTGAAAATCTGAAATCCAAAAGGCTCCAAAATCCAAAATGCTCCAAAATCCAAAACACTTAGAGCACCCACATGATGTCGCAAGTGGAAAATTCCACACCAGACTTCATGTGACAAAGGCAGTCAAAATTTTATTTCATGCACAAAATTGTTAAAAATATTATATAAAATTACCTCCAGGCTATGTGTATAAAAAAGGTATGTATGAAACGAATGAATTTCAATGTTTTGAATTGGGTCCCCTTCCTGAAATATTTCATTATGTATATGCCAATATTTCAAAATCCGGAACACTTCTGGTCCCAAACATTTCGAATAAGGGATACTCCACCTATGTTTATGTTCACATTGCTGTTCAGTGCCGATTATTGTAGCTACTTCCTCACACTCCTATTTGAGCTATGGGGCATCTAAGGAGGGCAGAGCAGGGCAGATTGCTGCCTTGCTCAGACCCAGTGTTTCAGTTCATTCATTGTACAAGTATTTGTTGAACAGCGGACATAAGCCAGTCTATTTAGGTGCTAGGATGTATCTGAATAAAGGTTATATGCATGCTTTCATGGGCTTCTCTTCTCATTGGGATAGACAGCAAATAAATGTAAAGTGACAAATAATAAAGGTTCATATAAAATGTTGGGTGGAGATGAGGGCTTTGAAGTGGTTCTGACCATGTTATGTTGCTCTTGCGACTTTGAGATGTAGCCTTCTCACAGTATGGACAGGCAGCAGGGGCCTGGATCTCCCACCTGTGGTAGAGGATCTATTGCATTGCTAGTGGGGGCTGGGGGAGCTATTGATGGAACAGCTCTGCTCCTAGGCTCTGATGCCTATAGGATTTGACACTGAATCTTATGCTGTGCTCTTTTGGAGTGAAGACTGGCTGTCATCTCATCCCCTTCTCCTCTTCTTCTCCTGCCTTATGATTCTTCACTTGCCTACCAGCCCCCTGGAGTTTGCCCCTGCACCACCAGCCTCAATACATTTTCTGCAGAGAGCTGAGAGCAAGGGTTTAGGGAACTGGAAGGGCAACATGTAAAGGTGTGTCTGTTTCCACCTACAGCCCACCTTGGGACACCTTGATTCCAAGCCCAGCAGTAAATCCAACATGCTGCGGGGCCGCAACTCAGCCACTTCTGCTGATGAGCAGCCCCATATTGGCAACTACCGGCTCCTCAAGACCATTGGCAAGGGCAACTTTGCCAAGGTGAAGTTGGCCCGGCACATCCTGACTGGGAAAGAGGTGAGCGTTGGGGCTAGGGACATGGCAGCACCTCCCAACCCTGTCAACACTGCAGCAGGTAGTGGTGGGATTACTACTGCAGCCAACCTCTTGTGTAGCAGGCAGAGAGGAGATCTGAGCATGTAGGGATGCTAAGAACAGTGGGATGAAAGGAGTAGGAAATGTAAAGGAGGATTGGATTCTAGTCCTGGGTGTAGCCTGGGCAAAGAGGTGATCTTGGGCTTTTTTGTCTCATGTTCAGGTAGCTGTGAAGATCATTGACAAGACTCAACTGAACTCCTCCAGCCTTCAGAAAGTAAGCACACCAGCATGTCCTGTCCCTTTCTATACCTCTTTTCAGGGGTCAGTGATCTACTGACCCCATTTGGACCTTCTCTTGAATTCCTAATTTAAAATCTCTGGCCATTCCACTGTCCCCACCACCCCTTCCCATGGTTCTGCTACCTTCAGGGCTTTGGTTGGATTCCCTGTGGTGACTCCTCCTGGGTGGGCTTCCTGGCCACAAACACTGGCTCTTCTGAAATCTTTCTGCCCATTCCCAGCCACTTGGTTCTACCTGTCTGACCTACTTCCTGCATCTTGTTATCTTCTGGCTTGTGGCCAGCCCTATGCAAAAACACATGTCTGTAGCCATTTCTAGAAACACAAGCAGCTTATCCAAGATCTGGAATGATCCAGATCTAGGAGTGGCTCTAGAAGTACAGGGTTAAGAGGATGCCGGGAAACTGCCACTGGGTTCTGTGCTAGCTACATTTTAGAGAATAAGTATGGAAAACTGGAGTTTTTAGAAACTGAATTCCAGTTCTAGTTCTCTGACATGTATGCAGATTAATGACAGGTCCCCCCAGTTATCCTTCTCATTTCTAGGCTCCTCTTGGCTAGAGGTCACAAAGATACTTGCACATAGTTTTTGCTAGATGAGGTTGAAATTTTCCTTTCCTCCTTGTTTAACAGTGAGAAACTAAAATCTTACTTAGGTGGTAGGAGGAAACCCCCACCCCCACCCCAAGGTAGGAACACAGAGTTTCTCAGCCCAAGAAACTATGAAAGACGGGTAGGCATGAGAAAAGAAAGAGAAAGTTTCATTTGCAGAAAGGGGACAGCTTGCCAGTGGCTGGTTATTGTGAAACTGGAAACTCTCAGCCTACTGTCCTCATCCTGGGCTCCAGTAGTTAGGGGAAGAGGAAGGCTCCTATCTGGCTCCCAAAAAGCTGCCCCTATTCAAGTCAGTCAAATTTCCTTCATGCCCTCATAGTCCATTTGACCCTTGCTCAAATATTCTGACAGAGGCCTAGTTCTTTTCATCTTTTGGCAGATCGAATTTTTGTTTTCATAGTACATCGTGGTAGTTGAGTAGGGGAGGGCGTGACTCCGTGCTGATAGAGTCAGATATAGTGATACTGCAAAGCTTAGGACATGAGGGATTCTTACTGAGGGAGGTGCTCCTGGAATTGGAGTGGATGGTTTGAGTTCCCCTGACATGCTAACAGCCAAAACCAAGGTATTTCCTACTTTTTGCCCCCCCCCCATCCCCTCAAGGGTTCTTTGGTTCAGCAGAAACACTGCTGTCATCACCAAGGTGTCCCTGTTGGAGCTTTCCAGGAGGAAGGAAAAGAGGGCTGCTCTTGACATACTAGCTCCAACCCCACAGAAGTAGAGGTCAGCATGGGACGGGCCATTCAGCCTTTGGAGCAGTCTAGCTCCATAATAATCGCCAGAGTCTACCAAGCCATCTTATTCCCTACTTCCTTTTCTCCCTACTTATTCCTGACTGTCTGGAAGGCACCAGCACCAGACAAATAAAGCCATTTTAAAAGCCTTTTTTTTTTTTTTGTTTTTGTTTTTTATTTTTTTAATTTGAGACAGAGTCTCGCTTTCTTGCCTAGGCTAGAGTGAGTGCCGTGGCGTCAGCCCAGCTCACAGCAACCTCAAACTCCTGGGCTCAAGCAATCCTTCTGCCTCAGCCTCCCGAGTCGCTGGGACTACAGGCACGAGCCACCATGCCCGGCTGATTTTTTATATATATATGTATTAGTTGGCCAATTAATTTCTTTATATTTTTATAGTAGAGACGGGGTCTCGCTCAGGCTGGTTTTGAACTCCTGACCTTGAGCAATCCGCCCGCCTCGGCCTCCCAGAGTGCTAGGATTACAAGCGTGAGCCACCGCGCCCGGCCCATTTTAAAAGCCTTTTAACATACTTTGTTAACCAAGGCCAATCTGGTCCTGGCCAGATCATTCTGTTGAAATTTAATCCCAGCAATGACCCTTAAGGGACTAACATTGAAGAAACCGGCCCCCTTAGGGTTCCAGATGAGCCTAGAAAACTCCAGCCTCTCCCAAGAGAATGCCACTTCCAGGCCAAGTGGGCACCCTTAGGGGAAGAGCCCTGGCAGCTGCCTCTGGGCTCCATTTCACTGCTGCTCCTCATTATTGCCCCTGAGGTAGTGTCTGGAACTTTTTTGCCTCTTCATCCGAAATAACTGTTGGGCCAGAGAAAAAAAACAAGAAGAACCTGGGCCCTAACAAAGGTGCTAAGGGCAGAACTGGGTTCCCGAAGATTGGAAAACCTGTTCTTTTCCTTTCCAGCTCATAAGAATTCTGGGACATCAATATAGGAAAAAAATGTATTCACTTTATTCCATAAACTATATCCTGAATGAGGGCTGCACCCTCCAAAAAAAAACAACGACCACCACCTCTGTTCTTTGTGCAAGTGGTGAGGCCTGAAAGTTACAAAACCCCTACCTCCAGTTCTCTGGCCCCCGCAGAGGGGAAGGAGTTCATTTCTGTCATCTTTCTTTATGGAAATGTATGGTTTGGAGCCCCTGATTTTGTTGCACAAAGAGAGCGTGAGTGTGTGGAGGTGGATTTGATTAAAATTGGCATCAGCTATATATAGGAGTGGCTTCTTCTGTCACCACACTGGAGGCCCAGGAGGGAAAGGCCTATCCCTAGTGCAGAGCCCTCTGACTTCTATAAATCAGAAAATGATGGGGTCCTCCTTCAGAACTGCACCACCCCTACACACAGACCAAGCTGGGGCGTTTTGTCACTGAACTAAAGCAACCCGCTGAGGTCCTGAATATTCATGTACACGGGCTCACAGTCCCTCCTACAGGGGCACCCAACCAAAACCTGAAGGCTGTTTTGGGGCAGGATTTGGTAGACACAGCAGAGGGCATGGCTGGCTCTTCCAGATGCCAAGGCTGGGGTGGAGCTCAGCTCTCTTCCAGCTCCCCTGCTTCGCAGCCATGGGAGGGCTGTGGATGAGCTGGACACCTGCTCTATTTCTTTTTGCTGCCTGATTTTGTTTTTGTTTTTCTGGAAAAAGAATCCTAGCAGGGGCTTTGTTTGGAAGGACCTGAGGGGAGCAAGTTGAACAAGCATGACCCCTGGTATTTTATTTTCCAGCTGTTCCGTGAAGTAAGAATAATGAAGGTTTTGAATCATCCCAACATAGGTGAGAACTAGTTGTCATTCCTTTCTTCTTCCCCCACAGCAAGGCTCCACTTTCTACCATGTAGTCCTTCTCCCTGAGGCACATTGCCTACTGGAGATCTGGAGTCTTCTAGGATGTCAAGAATGCCCCTGGGGAAGCTTAGCTTAAAATCCAGCTCTGCCTCTGGCACACTGGGCTGTCCTTAGTAGTTTGGCTGGTATGAGAGGAACTTGTCCTTGGGAGGGAAACGTGAAAGCGGCAGGGAGACTTTCATCCTTAGGATGTCTCTGGACATGTTGGGACTCAATATGTGGCCCTGCTACTTCTCTGACTCAAGGCTTGGCCTTTTCTCTTGCAGTTAAGTTATTTGAAGTGATTGAGACTGAGAAAACACTTTACCTTGTCATGGAATACGCTAGTGGCGGTAGGTGTGGGATTGGCCCTTCCCATTATACCCCACTTCTCCCAACCCCAGCTGTGACCAAGACCCCACCCTGTCTCTTGCAGGAGAAGTGTTTGATTACCTAGTGGCTCATGGCAGGATGAAAGAAAAAGAGGCTCGAGCCAAATTCCGCCAGGTGGGTGTGGCTCCCTCCAATGGGGTCTGGGCCTGACTTCTGCCTATTGGGATTGGCATGCAAGGACGAGCCACCCATCTGTAAGTGGCCTTTGGAGAGTACTTTGGGCTTTGCTTATCTATGTGGCAGCTTAGAATTAGATCATGGAGTTACTGCTCCGCCAGCCCCCTTGGCCCACCTTCAGGTGCCCTGCGCTAACCCTTCTTCCTTCCTTTCAGATAGTGTCTGCTGTGCAGTACTGTCACCAGAAGTTTATTGTTCATAGAGACTTAAAGGTAAGGGTTACTCTTATCTCCCATGCCTTTGAGTGGGGCTGGGAGTTGTTCCTCCTCCCTTATCCATGACATAACCATTGGTAACCATCAGGCCCTCAGTGTTCAAGGAAATGCCAGCCTTTCAATTTTTTTTTAGGTGAACAGGAAGCCCCTAGGGCTGCTTCTGATATAGGCCTTGCAACTGAACCTAGGATCCCATTCCAGCCAGCAAGCAGGGGGTCTGTGCCATTTCACCTCTTAACACATCACCTTTTGGTGCTGCCAGGTGGGACAGGAGCACTCTGGACTTTTCTGGTGCTTCAGACAGCCTGGCACCTGATGGAGGGAAGAGTGTTGACTGTTCCACAGCTGTATCACAGTTGCTTTGCAGACATGCACGCATATGCCATCTCTGTCACTGAGGTATTTGAATTTGAGGATGGCTGATAAGTCTCTTGGCCACAGTCCTCACAGACATGATGGTGATTAACCTGGGCCTGATGCTGAAGCTTTGCACAGCTCACAGAGTGGCAGACCCCAGCCCTCCTGTGGCTGCCTTTCTCCTTCCAGCCTGTTCGTCTTCATTAAAGCCCTCTCCCAGAGAGTGGAGAAAGTTCCAAGGCTGAAGATGACTTCCCATATGTTATCCCATTCCCCTCAGCTCCTTCCTGCCCAGTGCCTTACTACGGTCCACTTGGTTCCCTAACATTTTCCATCTTACCTCCCAGGCTGAAAACCTGCTCTTGGATGCTGACATGAACATCAAGATTGCAGACTTTGGCTTCAGCAACGAGTTCACCTTTGGGAACAAGCTGGACACCTTCTGTGGCAGTCCCCCTTATGCTGCCCCAGAACTCTTCCAGGGCAAGAAATACGATGGCCCCGAGGTGGATGTGTGGAGTCTAGGAGTTATCCTCTATACACTGGTCAGCGGATCCCTGCCTTTTGATGGACAGAACCTCAAGGTGGAGTGGAGTGCAGGCCTAGATCATTCTTATTACTTCTCATTACCCCTCTAGGCCTCTGTCTTAGCCCTGGGCTCCCACCTTTACCACATGCCTACATTTTGTCCCAAGCCAGAGCATAAAAGCAGGGCATGCTGAAGTGGCAGCAGGTGAAAGGCCTTCCGTACCCAGGAATGAATGACTTCAGTTCCTTTCTCAAGAGTTGGGAGAAAGTGTGTGTGTGTGTGTGTGTGTATGTGTGTGTGTGTGTGTGTGTGTGTGTGTGTGTGTGTGTATGTATTCACCATCTCCCACCAAGGCCTCAGACTGGTCAAGTTGTAGGGTCAAGGGTATTTGGCCTCATTGCCTTTCTGGTGAAGTGCCTTGTCTTGTCCTATGCTGTCATTTATGTCTGCTTAGCTAGTCTTGGGATGTTAGGTTTCTTCCCTTGGCCTCAGGCTGATTTAAATTTTCTAACCCTGGATCCTCCTATAGGAGCTTCGGGAGCGGGTACTGAGGGGAAAGTACCGTATTCCATTCTACATGTCCACGGACTGTGAAAACCTACTTAAGAAGTTTCTCATTCTTAATCCCAGCAAGAGAGGCACTTTAGAGGTGAGCAGCCTAAAGCCCAGCTAACTGAAGTTCCTGGGGTTCCCACAGAAACCTCCAAGCTGAGTTTCCTACGCCTCTGCCCTTTTCCCTTCCCTGTGCTCCCCAGCAAATCATGAAAGATCGATGGATGAATGTGGGTCACGAAGATGATGAACTAAAGCCTTACGTGGAGCCACTCCCTGACTACAAGGACCCCCGGCGGACAGGTGAGGCTGCGCTGGGCCATGAGGTTGAGCTTGCCTGGGAGTCAAGACTAGTCTTCACCGTATGTCCTCTCTGTACAGAGTTGATGGTGTCCATGGGTTACACACGGGAAGAGATCCAGGATTCGCTGGTGGGCCAGAGGTACAATGAGGTGATGGCCACCTACCTGCTCCTGGGCTACAAGAGCTCTGAGGTGTGTGCTCCCTGCTCCATTCCCTGACCTGGCCAGCCTTGCTGTTAGTAGCACCCCATGCTTCTAGCACGTGCTGAGGGCAGAAGCTCATATCTGAGTAGGCATGCTCTCTGCTAACCAATTTTAAGTCTCAGCTTTGGTGTCTAAGGTTCTCTGGCCCATTCACTGATCTCCGTCAGTGAATGAATAAGAAAGCTGGTGGGGTCTGGGACTGGGTCTGGGTGTTGATGCAGGTGAGTTAATCTGACTCAGTCTGTGTTAATTAGATGGGTCTAGGTCGTCCAGCTGGCAATTCTGTGTTGATTTTGTTATGTTATCTTTGTGTCTCTCTCTGTATCTGGAAGTGTACATTTCTGGCTTTGTGTGGTAGGGGTTGTCTCTGTGTCTTACAGGGAGCTTGAGTCTATGTGTTACTTCTGCCCGGGTGTATGTGTCTGTGTACATGTATGTCCATCCTCCCATCTGTGGATCTGGAGGCTTTGTAATTATTCTTCTGCCCATTTGGGTTTTGTTCACCATCTGTGTATCCCCACATGAACTCACAGCCTCTCCGCTTCCCCCACCCCACCCCGCCTGGAGGTGGTGACTGTCCTCTCTTGGTTCTCACCTTAGCCTGCGCAGGAGGTGTCTGGTGACACTTGGGGTGGGCCCATATTACTGTGTTGACGGGTGGGTTCTGAGTCTGAATGTATGTTCTTGTGTACAGTGTATATCTGGGTGTATGGGGCTGAATATCCCCCTCTAAAGGCAAGGTGTCTTTTGGGGAGGCATGTTTGGCTGTTTGGCACTGTCTTATGTCCGGGCATGTATGTCTTCTGAGTGAAGGGGGACTGTTTAGGTGTGTATTGGCCTTGTGGGTAAATGTCTCATGTGATCCTAGGGAGTGTGCATGTCAGGGCAGGGTGGTATGTGTAAGTGTGTCCATCCGTAGGGATCTCTGTGTGACTTATGCCCTCCCTTGAAGCCCTATTTTCTTCTGTTCTTGCAGCTGGAAGGTGACACCATCACCTTGAAGCCCCGGCCTTCAGCTGATCTGACCAATAGCAGTGCCCCATCCCCATCCCACAAGGTACAGCGCAGCGTCTCGGCCAACCCCAAGCAGCGGCGCTTCAGTGACCAGGGTAAATGTTTTTGGGAGTTGCACATCGAGGACTCACCCCTCTCCAGAGAGGTCATAAGTTCTCTGGAGGGCTTTGGGTGACACAGCTGAGTTTCAATCCTGGTTCAGCCACTTTTCAGTGGCATGGCTGTGGGCAGGTCACTTACATTCCCTCATCCTCTGTTGAATGGGGGTTGCTGGGTTCCTGGCCAGACCCTAGGCGAGTGCCGTGTGTGGGATGGGCGCTTAGCGGACTCCTTGGCCTTACCTATTCCCACCATCCCTCTGGCCCAGTAGCTGGTCCTGCCATTCCCACCTCCAATTCCTACTCTAAGAAGACACAGAGTAACAACGCAGAAAATAAGCGGCCTGAGGAGGACCGGGAATCAGGGCGGAAGGCCAGCAGTACAGCCAAGGTGCCTGCCAGCCCCCTGCCCGGCATGGAGAGGAAGAAGACCACCCCCACCCCTTCCACGGTGAGCTACGCCCTTGTCTGCTCCTCTCCCTCCTTCTTGCAGTGGAGCCTGCCCTCCCCAGGCAGTTCTTTTCTTAATCCTAACCCTGTTCCCTGTACCGTAGACGGCATGGCACCCCAGGAATGAAAGCAAAATCCTTTCTTTAACCCAACAGTCCCCAACCTTTTGGGCACCATGGACCATTTTCGTGAAAGATAATTTTCTCACAGGGTGGGGGTAGGGATCGTTTCAGGATGATTGAAGTGTATTACACTTATTGTGTAGTCAGACCTCTCTGCTAATGACAATGTGTATTTGCAGCTGGTCCCCAGCGCTAGCATCACCGCGGTGGCTCCACCTGAGATGTCAGGCCTTAGATTCTCATAAGTAAAGCAATGTAGATCCCTCACATGCGCAGGTTACAGTAGGATTCGTTCTGTGAGAATCTAATGCCGCTGCTGATCTGGCAGGAGGTAGAACTTATGCAGTGATGCGGGCAGCGGCTGTAAATACTGACGAAGCTTTGCTCACTCGCCCCACCCCTTACTTCCCCCGCTCACCTCCTGTTGTGCATCCCAGTTCCTAACAGGCCACTGACCCGTACTAGTCCTCTGCCTGGGGGTTGGGGACTGCAGCTTGAACCTACCCCTGTCTGCTTGAGGTGGTAGGTCAGGGGGAGCCTGTTACATGAACCTGGGGAGAGAACCTGACTGTAGAATGCTTTGGTTTTCTGATCCAGCTCTTGCCCTTTATTCCACAGAACAGCGTCCTCTCCACAAGCACAAATCGAAGCAGGAATTCCCCACTTTTGGAGAGGGCCAGCCTTGGCCAGGCCTCTATCCAGAATGGCAAAGACAGGTGAGCGGCCCTGGACTGCCTGCCATCCTCCCTAGGAGCCACCTCTCCAGGGTGATGTCTGTCAGCAGCACTGTCTCCTGTCCCCACCGGCGCATTGCTCCCTGCTCCCTGGAGTTCCGTCCTGGCTCTGTCCAGTCCAGCTTTCCACCTCTCCCACCCCTATTCCACACCATCTCCTCCTTCCCATCCTCTTTTGACTGCTGCTTGCAGTTTGCTGAGCGAGGGGCTCTCCGTGACCATCTCAGCTGCCTGCTTGCTTCTTGACGGCAGCCAGGGCACGGCAGCTGCCCTTCTCCAGGTGTCAGTGCCTAAGGCTGTGTTTTGAAGGCCCCAGTTCAGGGCAGAACCAAGAGATGCCCATCTGAGGGG
Source organism: Microcebus murinus (assembly GCF_040939455.1). NCBI lineage: Eukaryota > Metazoa > Chordata > Mammalia > Primates > Cheirogaleidae > Microcebus > Microcebus murinus. Next base: position 11,293,488 of record NC_134107.1, read on the forward strand.
TGTACACACTGAGGGTGACTCCAGCTGTGCCCAGGAGAACAGAGCTCCCCAGCCTTGACCATCAGCATCTCTTGGCATGCTACGTTCCTGGCTCCACCTCTTCCAAGCTTTGTGAAAGTTTCCTCTTAAAAACACCCTTGTCTTTCTGTAGAAGAAGCTTCCTTGTTCTTAGAAGTCCTAGGAGACCAGTGCAGCCGGAGGCAGTGGCCTCCTGACAGCTTTCCTTCCATTCTAGTTTTCTCTTCCCAGCCTGTGGCCCACCTCACTGCTTCCTCACTCCGCCCTCCACTTCCCAGCCCTGCCTTCCCCTGCCCAACTCGCATCCACCACCGCTGACACTGCTGGCTCTGGCCTTTCCTCTGCCCTTGCTTCCTAACCTGGGCCTCCAACCCTCACCCACCCTAACCCAGGCCTCTCCGCTGCTTTTGTCTCCTAGCCTAACCATGCCAGGGTCCCGGGCCTCCACGGCTTCTGCTTCCGCCGCAGTCTCTGCGGCCCGGCCCCGCCAGCACCAGAAATCCATGTCGGCCTCCGTGCACCCCAACAAGGCCTCTGGGCTGCCCCCCACGGACAGTAACTGTGAGGTGCCGCGGCCCAGGCAAGTGTGCTGGGGCAGCTGTGCACCTGCTGCCCTCCGCCTGCCCTCCCCTCCCCCAGCGATGTCTTCTTTCCACCTGGGGGTCCTGCTCTGTTCTTGTCATCTTAGCCACAAGGAATGGCTCTGTCCCCTGTAGCCAGGAAGTGGAGGGAACAAAAAAGAACCTTAATGCCCCTCTTTTCCTCCAGTTCTCCCTCTCAGAACAGGTATTCAGGAAGCTGTCCTGAGGCTCCAAAGGGAACCCTTTTTGTTCTGAACCTTCGTGGGTTTCCTTAGGGCCCTGGGGATGATCAGCATCACAGGGACTCAGTCCTCGAGGGTTGGTCCCCATCGTCCCCTTGAGGGCCCAGGCGCTGGCTCCCAGGGAGCCTGCTCTCTCCAGCCTCTACTGGTCTCCACACACGGGTCCTTCCTTGCCTCCCTCCCTCCCCAAACCATCTCCTTCCACCTCCACGAGACTTTCTCCTTGCCGCTGTCCTCAGTGGTCACACCCTTCCTTCTGTGTCCTCGTGATGGCTGCCTCTGCCCTAGCATTGCCCCTCCCTGTACCCACCATAAGGTGCTCCTGGTGCCCGGTGGTAATGGCTTTTCCATGCCTGACTCGTTCCCCTCACCCCCACTTCTTTTCCCACAGCACAGCCCCCCAGCGTGTCCCTGTCGCCTCCCCCTCCGCCCACAACATCAGCAGCAGTGGTGGAGCCCCAGAACGAACTAATTTCCCCCGGGGTGTGTCCAGTCGAAGCACCTTCCATGCTGGGCAGCTCCGACAGGTGCGGGACCAGCAGAATTTGCCCTACGGTGTGACCCCAGCCTCTCCCTCTGGCCACAGCCAGGGCCGGCGGGGGGCCTCTGGGAGCATCTTCAGCAAGTTCACCTCCAAGTTTGTACGCAGGTGAGCCAGGGAACTTAGAGTGGCAGAGAGGCTCAGGCCAGGCATTCCTACTTGCCTGAGGGTGGGAGGGATAAGGACACCCAGAACCGGGGCTGGGTCCTGGGGATAGAATAGGCCTCAGGAATCCTAAGAAATTGGGTCTTTGTCAGCACCTGTGTGCCCAGGCCCACCCCCTGTAGGCCTCCTCGCTCCTCACAGGCACCCCTCAGTCTCTGGCCCCAAGCAGATGGCCGATCCCGCCTCCTCTCTAGGAGAGTGTGAACTCAGATGCTAAAATAAAAGCCCCCCTCTTCTCTCCTGGGTTCCCATGGAAACTTATATTTGGTGACGCAGCTGCAAAGTCATGAGGTGTGAGCCAGGCTGGGCCGGCAAGGAAAATTTTTTCCTGGTCTCTGTCTTGCCCCTCTGACCGCCTGTCCCCCAGCCAGTTGGTTCCGTCTGGGTGCAGCCACTCCCCTCGCTGCAGCCACGTTCTTCCACTGGGGGGTGCCCAGGATGAAGCCTGTATGAGAAATAGCTGGTGAGGGCCCACGGCAGCCTGCTCCCTTGCACCGATGCTCTGATGCTTTCCTGTGTTAGACCCAGGATGGGGATCTCTTCATGGGGTTCTCAAACCCCCACAGAGGAACAGCTTGAGGTGCATCCAGCCATCTGGCCTCTTGGGATGCTCACTGTCCCCATCCCACCCATTCCCCGCCCCCTTGGAACAGCAGCTCATGAAGCAGCAGGGGCTTTGAGAGTGCAGGCTCACCTGCCCTCCTGCAGTTCACCCCACTCCACTGGGGGAGCCAAAAGCCACGGCCCTGTGCAAGCCCCCAAGTGCAGGTGTGAGGGTTGCAGAGAGGGTGGGAGCAGGTCTGGAAGTCTAGGACTGTAGTCTCGCTGAGCGGCTCTTCCAAAAATGGGGTGACCCCTGAACCTGTAAAGCCCACCCCCACCTGCTTATCCACATACCGTCTTGTTGGGTTTTTTTTTTTATTTCTTTTTTTATTTTGTCTTTTTTTGTTTGTTTTTTTAGAAATCTGTCTTTCAGGTTTGCCAGAAGGTAGGCGTTGAGCCCGCTATGTGTGTGTGCGTGTCTGTGTCCTGTGTCCTGCCTCCATCACTAACTCTCCTTTTCTGGCTCTTGCTCCGTCCCCGTCTGCTAACCAAGTCTGTGTGGCCCTCCTCTCGTTGCCATCTTAAAGGGATGACCCCTGCTTCTGAGTGGGCTCTGGAACAAGGCCTGCCCTCCCTGCCCCATACACATAGGCAGGGCTCGGGAACACCTGGCCCACTCAGGGCAAATGGCTTTGAAAATGAGGGGCCTTCTTTGGGCCCACAGTTATGCCTGTCCTCAAGCAAGGGGAGACCTTCTCAGGGAATTCTCCCTTTAAGATTATCTCCTCTCACCCACCCCAGGTTTTGGTCCCAAGCATTGGGTTTCTTTTCTGGCCCTTTCCCGTGTCATGTGCATGCGCTATGAAGAGGCTCCACTGGGCTTAAAAGTGCATCTGGATTGGTATCTCATTTGGGGTCTCCTTCCTGGGCTTCCTGAATTTCAGGGCTGTGTGACTTCTTCCCTGTGGCCTATGGGATAGCAGGGCTTTGGAGCTACTGTAGGGACACCAGAGTCCCAAGGCATCAGTCTGACTCCTCCGGGCCCAAGGAGCCTTTGCCTCACAAACGGGGCACAGCACCCCCTCCTGGCAGCTCCTGAAGAACCAGGCCCACTCCCATCCCCAGCCCAGCACCCCTGCTGCCAGCACATCTGGATGAATGAAGCCTCCTCTCCTCTGGGCTCTTTTCTCCAGACACGCCCTGTTCTAGGGCAGGGTCCGATCTACCCGAGCCCTGGCGAAACACTGGGAGACCTGCAGCCTCACTCAGGCATCTCCCTTCCTGGGCTACATTCTGGCTTCTTCACGCCTGGCCTCATCCTCATCCTCTCTGCAGGCTTGGGTGGGCCAGATGCCAAGCTGAAGAACAAGGGCCAGGTTGGGAGCACTAGTGCCCCAGGGCTGTCAGCCCGGGCCCCGGCTGATGGCGGAACTGTCCAGACAAGGTCTTCAGGTTTTCCCCATGCCTTCCTCCACCCACCCAACTCCTCACTGCATGGCTGGCTGCTGCCTCAGGAGGCCCCCCAGTGGGGCTGGAGAGTGCACAGGGAGAGCGCCCTCCTAGCACAGCCAGGCTCCCTGCTCGCAGTGTGCTTGTTTGCACCCATGTGTCTGTTGTGTCTCTGTGTTCCTTTCCATGTGCTGCTGCTGCTCTCTCTCTCCTCTCATATCCCTCTCCCCTACAGTCCCCAATTTCCCGGCTCCAGGCACCCATCTTCCAGCCAGGAGCTGGAGAAGCCGCTCAGCAGGGCCAGACCTCTTCCCCACCCACTCTCCCAAGGTGTCTGCCCCGCCCCACCCTCCATCCTCCTTCCTGTACGAGCAGATGGCCTGGCAAGCCAGCAGGTAGGGGCGTTACAAAAGGTCGGAGGAGGCGGCCTTTTCCACTCATCAGCAGACATCTGTCCTCAGGTGCCCACCATGCAGATCTAGGCCTTGGCACTTTGAGCCCCCTGAGAGAGGCTTCTACATACCCCCATCCCCTTCTCCCACAGAGATCCAAGCATTGCAGCCCCTTGCAGTGGGGCCTCCTACAGGACTACAGTCCTGAGAGCCTGGTGCACTGGTACAGGAGACCTGCTCACAGCCCCGTCCCCCAGAATGGAGCGAGAGCCCTGGCTGTGGGCTGGTGGGGGGAAGCTGCCTTGTGTGGGGCTGTGTGCTCAGTACCGATGTGCACAGCTATCCCCTGCCTGCCAAAGCCTCTGCTCTGTCTCCCCAGCACGGATCTGGGAGTGTGGGGAGGGTCAGGCTTCACATGCTGGGCTCCCTGTTGGGAAGGACTATCCAGCTGCCAGTGTGAGGTGCTGCAGAGCCATGGTGGCCTGCCAGGTGATGGGCATGTGCCTTGGGCTTGGGTCCTGCCCACCCACTGGTGGCATCTCCCCAGACCCACTCTCACCTGGGTCTGTGGTGGTGGAAGGAGCGAGAGATCCCAGCACTAAACTCTCCCTCGCTCTGTTTTTTGAGGAACCCGAATGAACCTGAAAGCAAAGACCGAGTGGAGACGCTCAGGTGAGAGGGCTGGAGCCAGCACTGGCCCTGCCCGGGCCACTGGGCTTGCCACAAGCCTCCTGCTCCTCTCTTCACTCTGCCACTTGGCTCTTCCTCTGGCGGTTCTGCCCTGTCCCCACCCTCTGGGGCCTTCCCTTCCCAAACCCAACTGCAGCAGTTCCGGGCCCTTCTCAGATCTGGTATATTCTGGAAGTCGAAGCCCTGGGTTGGGCGGTTGGAGCTACAGACTCCTATCCCTTGACTACCTGACCTTCCAGCTGCTGCTTTCTGGAGACACAGTCTGTGCCCAGTGCTGTTGAGTGCACTCAAAGAAAAGAACCTGTAGCAGCATGGAGCTGTCACCCCCCCCAGGGCTGGCTGCTCTGACCTTCTCCATGCTGACAGACGGCGGGTCAGAGGACTGCCACCCCCTTGCCTCCCTCTGCCCACCCCAGGCCAGGGTCTCAACAGCTTTGTTGCTCCTGTGCTCCTCCCGCTCTCCTCTCTGGTCTCAGGGGCTGTCTGCCAGGGTGGCTGTCCCCGGGGTGGGGAGCCTCAGCCCCTCGCCTGACGCGGTCACTGCCCTCTCCACAGACCTCATGTGGTGGGCGGCGGAGGCAACGACAAAGAAAAGGAAGAGTTTCGGGAGGCCAAGCCACGCTCACTCCGCTTCACGTGGAGCATGAAGACCACGAGCTCCATGGAGCCCAACGAGATGATGCGGGAGATCCGCAAGGTGCTGGACGCGAACAGCTGCCAGAGCGAGCTGCACGAGAAGTACATGCTGCTGTGCATGCACGGCACGCCGGGCCACGAGGACTTCGTGCAGTGGGAGATGGAGGTGTGCAAACTGCCAAGGCTGTCTCTCAACGGGGTTCGGTTTAAGCGGATATCGGGCACCTCCATGGCCTTCAAAAACATTGCCTCCAAAATAGCCAACGAGCTGAAGCTTTAACAGGCTGCCAGGAGTGGGGGGCGGCAGAGGCAGGCCAGCTGGACTTGGCTGCTGGGGCCAGCCGCTCCGTCCCACCTGGGCGAGACTGCAGCGATGGATTGGTGTGTCTCCCCTGCTGGCACTTCTCCCCTCCCTGGCCCTTCTGTTTTTCTTCCATGTGTGTGGGGGATGGGAGATGGTCCTCCCCTCACATTCACCCCTGCCCAGAAATTCCCCCTTCCCCTCTCTCCCCTACAGGAGGCAAAGGAAGGGGAGGGTGGATGGGGGGGCGGGGCTCCCCCTCGGTACTGCGGTTGCACAGAGTATTTCGCCTAAACCAAGAAATTTTTTATTACCAAAAAGAAAAAAGAAAAAAAAAATCCCAGCGGCCACCTTTCCTCCCTGCCCCATTGGGACAGTCGAGACTGGATCTGTGGGGTTTCCCGGGAGGGTGGCTCAGGGCTGGAACACTCTCAGGCAAGAGTGGTGGAGTTCCCTGTCAGGCCCTCCGCCAGGCCCCTTTTGGGCTTCTCCCCTCTCCTCCCCTCCTTCCCCTCCAAGAGAACCACCAGAGGTGGCCTTCCCCTGACCTCAGGCCCCTGGCTGGAGGCCTGGGCATGGGGCATGGGGCGCGGGGTGGGGGGTGGGGTGCTGCGCAGCCCTGAGTGGGTGGGGCTGGTGGCTGCTCTGGGGCTGCTGAGGCGGTGAGGGCTGGCAGAGGCGCTGGCCTCCCTCCATGCTGTGCCCTCTGCTCCCTCCTTCCCCAGAGCTGGGCATTTCCTTCCACAAGCTGCTGTGGGGACATTTGTTCCCCTCCTCAAAAGTCTGTGCCATCTTCTCCCGCCCCTCCTGGGTAGGAGGGGATGACCCCAGGGCTGGGAGAGGGGAGGGGACTGCAGGGCAGATTGGCTCCTCGGCCCCCAGGGGGCCGCTTGGGCTGCTGGTCTCCAGAGCAGGGGCGCTGGGCGCTGGGCGCTCTCCGTTATGGGAGAGCCTTTGTCTGAAAGCACAGCCCCCTCGCTGCTCCTCTCCCCCACGGCTTCCCCATCATTGGCATTAATCTGGGCACCAGCTCGCTCCATAGCAGTGACTTCCCTCACCACTCATCTCTCAGCCTTGCCTTTTCTTCCTGACACTGTCGCCCCTCCTCTCAGGAGACGCTGCCCAGGGCCTTGGGGCCGCCTGGCAGAAGGGCGGGGAGCGTCTGCCTCCACAGGGTGGGGACAGACAGGCCAAGTGACTCGCAGCTTGCTAACCTCTCCGCCAGCGTGGGAGTGGGTGGTTGTGGGCGCTTGGCTGGTGGCGGCCACTGCATCCCTTAATTTATTTCTCTGCTATTTCTGTTCTTGAGTAACTGGGGGAGGGAGTCCTACACAGAGGCTGCCCCTACCCTCACCTGAGTTGTACATTTGTGATGGGTTTTATTTTTTATTTTATTATTTTATTATTTTTTTGATTTATGACGACTCCACCCTTATTCATCACCCCCGCTCCCAGGCCAGGGTCAGCGACTAGGCGAGCCCTTGGGTCCCAGGAAGGGGCCTCGCCAACCTCAGCCCTCCTGCCCCACACTCCTATGCGGCTCAGACCAAGGGCTCCCCACCTCCCTTCCCCCCTCCTGCCCTAGGGAACAGCCCGGGTGCTCTGAGGGGGCCGGGAGGGCATGGCTTGGCTCCCGAAGGGGGTGGGGGCTGGGGGCACCCAGGCAAGGTGGCCCCTCCCCCCCAGCCCCCTCTTCCCCCCCCTGCACTTAGTTTCTCCTCTGGATCAAACACGTAATAAAGAGAATGTTTGGAATCTGAGCTGCCTGCTCCTGTTTCTTCTCCCAGCCAGGCAGGGACCCAGTCCCCTGGGGGCAAGATGTGGCCCAGCCCACCTGCCTTGAGTTGATTCCTGTCTGGGGCCTGAGGGAGAGGCCAGCACTGGGTGGGCCCAGCTCCCTATGCCACCCTCCAGGCACAGACTGGAAGCAAAGCCCAGAGCCCTTAAACCAAAAGGGAAAGAGGACTCCATAAGCTTGGAAGGTTTTATTTTTTTATTTTTTAAAAACGTTGAAAAATAAATCCTCGTCTGCTGCATAAGTTCCCAACCCCCCTTTCTCCAAGCCTTTAGGAGGTGGGCATGGTGGGTCCCCTCAGAGCTCCTCAGCATTTCCCACCGGCCCCTGAAAACAGCTTCCCTTCCAGCCTCTGGGGCTGTGAGGCCCACCTATCCCCCTCCTGCCCCCCTCCCTACCTCACCCCAGTCTTATTGCTAAAAGAAGGGAAAGAGGAATGAGAACAGCCAACAAACCCAACTGTCCTCTCCCCCACCCCCACACTAAGGTCACTACCCCTTAACACACAGGGCAGGGCCCCCTGGCCAAGCCCCAGCAGACCAGGAGGCAGCCATTCCAGTCCAGGAAGTAGAAAGTACCCTCAGGCCAGCCCAGAAGGCCTCTGAGCCCAGCCCCTGGCTGGAAGGAGAGCAGCTGCCAGAAACACATGCAGAACCCACAGGTCCAGCCTGTGCCAGTCGGCAGCTCTGGGTCTTTGAAAGACCTGGCAAAAGCCCTTAGTCCCGTCTGTCCTCAGATACACCAGCGATGCCTGGGGATGTCCAGCAAAGAGATTCTGGAGCCTCTGGTTGGTGGGGGACCTCAGGGCTCAGAGTGAGGGTGCTGGAGGCTCCAGAGGGGCTCCAATCAGGGTGGGTGGGGGCTGAGGGCCAGGACGGGCACTGTGGCGGGAGGCAGCCAGAGCAGGGCGGATGAGAGGTGGTGGGGGCTGGTTGGGGGCCAGCCGGGGCTGGAGGAAGCGGCCCTGCTGTAGTGGGGGTGGCTGGCGAAGCAGAGTGGGAGCCGTGGGCAGAGGTGGCCTCAGCAGCGGGGGTGGCTGGGACAGCGAGGTGGGAGGTGGAGGGGGTGGCGGCGCAGGGGGCACTGATCTGGGCACAGATGTTGAGACAGATGTAATCTGGACCTGAGGGGAGAGACAAGCGGTAAGAGGCCAGGCTCTTCGCCACCCTCAGCCGGGTCTAAGGACCAAGGGGGTGCCTCTCCTCTCCTCCCTTCTCACCTCATCGTCTTCCTCTAGGGCTGGGGCTGGCAAGGGAGCCCCTCTCCTAGCCTCCTCCATGGGGACAGGGGCTCCAGGGGCCCCATCCTGCTCGGCCTCCCATTCCTGTAGCACCTCCTCCAGATTGAAGCGGCGACGGTAGCTCACAAAGAAGGTCTTCACCTGGGTCAGAGTCTTGTTCCCAATCACCTCTGCAATAGCCCCAAAGTCTTTGCCATACCTACGGATGGCTGCAAGGGCCAGAAGGGCAGCAGAGTGTGAATACTCCTTACAACTAGTTATTTCCCTAATCCTTCCTCTCTACCCCCAGCTGCTTGGAGGGTGGGGAGATCGATTCCTGGGGTCCTGTTCTCCCCATGGCCTAACCCACCTTGGACAGCCAAAAGCTGCTCATCTGTGGTCCAGCGGGAGTTGAACTTGGTATTGGCCTGCAAAGCAAGGAATGTATCCCTTAGGCTCAAAAATGGGGGAATGGAAGCCCTACCCCCCAAGCAGAACCTCTTCTGCTCTGCCTCCAGAGAGAACCCTTTTTTGTACCCACGCTTGAGAGCCTCACCTCAGGGGGGCGGAGTGGGTCGATGCCGCCCTCCAGGGCTTGGCGCAGACTGCTGTTGGTCTGTTTCATGCTCTGCACCTGGGAGGGCCAGGAAACAGAGGCACATCAAACTCTCGCAGGCAGGCCGCCACACCCCTCGCATGGCCCTATTTCTGCACAGACATCAGCCCCACTGCCCTGGCAAAGCTCTCTGCCACCCACCATCTGGCTCATTCCCCGCCCCTCACAACTACTCAGGGAGATGCTGGGGTTCTCTCTTTTTTGCAAACCAGTTTTCTTTGTTTTTTGTAGAGACAGAGTCTTGCTAAACTCCAGGTCTCAATCCATCCTCCTGCCTCAGCCTCCCAAAGTACTGGGATTACAGGTGTGAGCCACTGTTCCTGGCCCAGACCAGTTTTTTTGTTTTTGTTTTTGACACAGTCTCACTCTGTTGCCCAGGCTAGAGTGCCGTGGCATCAGCCTAGCTCACAGCAACCTCAAACTCCTGGGCTCAAGCCATCCTCCTGCCTCAGCCTCCCGAGTAGCTGGGACTACAGGCACGCGCCACCATGCAGAAGGCCCAGAAAAAAATGCCACATTACCCAGAGTCCTGAGGATGGGGCAGAGACAGGCCTCAAACCTGCACCCTTTCCCTTACACCTCAGCTGCCCCCAAAGTTTAGTTTCCGGGTACCAAGTTCCCCCTTTGCATGGCCCCTTCATTTCTCAGCCCCCACCTGGCGCTTGAGGGAGATGAGCTGGGAATCCAGACCTCGGAGTGTGAGGTTGGCCAGGTCCGGGCTTCCTGACACTGCAGTTAGGCCCTCAGGGCTCAGGTACATGCCCTTGGGTGGGCGACGGCGGGTTCGCAAGGGATGGTGGCGGTACTGAGACACCTGGACCTCCTTCTTCCCGGGGCCTGGGCGCGCATTCAGGGGCCGAGAGGGCAGAGGCTGCCAGGGGAAGAGGAGGGCATGGGTGGTGCAGAGCCGGAGGAGAGGCAGCAGGCAGGCAGGGCCACACCAGCTCTGGGAGCTCGGAGCTCACCTCCCGCTTGGAGTCTCCAGCATCAGGCTCTCCCTCACTCACAGCTCCTCGTCCTTCTTCAAGCTCATCACTGCTGACACAGGGGCCAGGGACAGAATGAGGCAGGGGCCAGGACTCTGCCTGCCCCCACCTGGTGCCTGCCCGTGCCCCCACCTGTCTTCTTTGTCCTTTCGGCCCCCCAGCCGTCGTGCCTGTCTGTCCATCACGCTAGTTCGGCTGCGGGTCTTCTTCCAAGAGTAGTAATATTTCACCAGGCTGGGAATCAGTTTGTCGGGTAGCTAGAGGAGGCAAGGCCAGAGGTTGGGGCCCACCCATGACCCTGGGCCCCAGGTAAGCTCTCCAGGAAGGAGGAGCTGAGGAGCGCTGGGCAGGTAGAAGGGCTTTACCATCTGCTGGATCCGCTGGAAGCACTTGCCGTGGAAGCCAAAGGCCTGTTCAAATAACACCTTGTCCTCCACTGTCCACTCATCAGGGAATGGGGTAAAGTTGGCCAGGTCAGCCAGTGACTTCTCCACGTCATGCTTATGCCACAGGAGCATGCCCAGCGCCTGGCTCGGGATGAGGGGCAACTCAGGCTCAGCTGTCCCCAGCACTGTCCCGTCCCTACCCCCAAATCCCTGCGGGGCCGAGGCTCACCTGCTCAATGTTGTAGCCATGCTTCTCCTTGGCCATCGCAATGTACTTGTCAACTGCAGGGATGGGAGGGGCGGGGTCTTGGAGGGAGTGACAGCTCCTAACCCAGACCTTTCCAGAAAGAAGTACCCCTGGGGCGAGGCCCCAAACCCCAGCCCCAGGGCAGGGCTGAACCTGCACACCTCAGCCTCCAGCCCCTCTCTGGGAGAGCTGGCCTGGGGGTGGGATGAACCCAAGACCCCACCTCCCACGGATGAACATGAACCAGGGTCCCGCCCCACTCACGCTTGGCATCTGACACACAGTGGTTGGGTGACCACACCAGCATCCCCTTCAGCTCCTTGTTGCTGTAGCGTGCAGGGCTCTCTGAAAGGCCGAGGAGCAGAGGGGAGACGCTCAGGTCGGCCCGCTGGCGCAAGCTAGCCAGGGCCAGACGGCAGCGCGTGGGGCCTGGGAGGTGAGGCCCAGAGGGGAAAGAGGGGCAGAGAACCAGACAGGAAGGCAGAGCAGGAAAACTAGCCATGCCACGGGGCTACCCACCCCCACTTGCTTTCCAGTGGGAGCCAGCCAAGGGCCCCCCAGGTGGGGCTGAAGGCCAAGCCACGGGCCTCCCCCGCCGCAGCCTGTCCTGCCACTCACCAGGCTTGCACTCCGGAATTACGGCCTGGTAATTGGTTCCAACGCGGATCATGCTGTCTGTGGAGCCAGGGGAAGGCAGTGAGCCCTCCAGGGAGGGAGGGAGAGAGGATGCGGGGGAGGTGGCTGGCCTGGAGTTCTCCTTCCTGACCACCCAGGGCCCCCATCTTCCAGGAGGCTCACTTTTCCCTGAGCCTCCCCGTCAGTTACCCTCAGCCACAGAGGAACTGGAAGAGACCCTGCCTAGTCATGGCCACTGGGGGTGGAGGGTAGCCACGGGGACAGTTTCAGAGCCCTAGCCAAACAGAGCGCTTTGTTCTGGCTGGGGACTGGAAGGTTGGAGGGCAGCCCCTAGACCTGGACCGTAGCCTTGCGAGGCACCCAAGGCTCCTCCCCACATGAGCCTCACAGCTGGGTGTGGAGGTGTCTCCCCAGCCCCTGCCCCAGCCAGACCTCAGTGCCCTGCAAGGTGGCAAGGTACGCGGGACCCAATCTCTGCAAGGGAGGGATGCCTGGGTCCCTGCGGGACTGAGAGCAGGGCGGGGACGGGCAGGACCGCATCCGCGGCACCTAGGGGCCCAGCCTCCAGACTCCCGGTGCCGGCACCCAGGGCTTGGGGTAGCAGCAAGGCAGAGGCGCCAATCCAGGAGAGGCAGGAAGCATCAGTATAACAGGCCCGTGGTCTGCAACTCTTGCCCCTCCCGCCGCACCCCGGGCCAGCGCGCCTTTAACCCAGGCCGCCGGGCTCACCGTGCGAGTGCTCCTCCTCGCTGCTGTCATCCTCCGAGTGCGGCTGTCCACCGTTGGGCACCGTCTTGGCCCGGCTGCGGGACAGGATCCCGGAGCCCGCGCTCGGCTTCTCCATCACGGAGGGCATTACCCCGCCCAGCTGCCCCGGGGGGCGAGGGAGCCTTCGGAGAGCGAAGGTGGTTGCCGCGCTCGCCTCGAGTGCCGCGCCCGGCCCGGCCTGGAGAGGTCGCCACTGAGGTTACGAGAGGCAGGAGGTCAGCGTGGCCGGGGTCCGGCGGGGCGGGAGCCGGCGGGCAGCCCCAGCGCTCTCCGCGACCCCCACGGGCGAGGGCGTCAGAAAAGTTTGTGCATAAGTGGGGTGCGCGGAGGATGAGCGCAAGGTCCGGTGCGGCTGAGGCACGCTCGTTCTGTACGCCCCTCGGGGCTGGGGCTCCCCGGGAGAAGTCGGGGCGCCCTGCCCTCGGGGCGCCCCGGAACCCCGCCGCCCGCCTGCCCACGCCGTTCAGCGGGCGGGCGCTGCAGCACAATTTGCGCTCCCCGCGGGCTCCGCGCCTCTCGGCTGCGCCAGGGATGCCCCAGTCTCCAGGTGGGGACCCCTGTCCCGGACAGACCCCTGCCCGCGACGGCAGCCTGCGGGGCCCGGCGGCGGCGGCGGGACGGCGCGCACAGCGCGCGGCGCGCGGCGCGGGGCAGAGTTACCGGGAGGCGGGCGGAGCGCAGCCGCGGGTGCCGCCTCGCACCCTCCCCAAGCGCTCGCTCTCCCCGCCGCGCTCGGGCTGCCGCTCGCCCGCCCGCTCTCCGCCGCCGCTCGCTCCTCGCGCACACAATGAAGCTGCTGGCAGGGAAGTAGTGCCGGCTGCGGCCTCAGCACCCCTCCCCCAGCCGATGCCTCCGCCAGCTGAACATCTGGCCCTGGGGTGGGAGGGACGGCCGGGGGCGGGGCCTGGGGGCCGGGGCTAGACCTCCAGGGGGTGGGATCAGGACCCGGGTGGGGAGCGTGTCCCTCTGCGGGGCCCCCCTCGCGTCCCTGGGCTCTCAGACTTGCCCCTGGGGGAACCCTACTGCCCCCCAGGAGTAGCCGAGGTCAGCCCCACCCACGCGCACAGCAGCCCCACACACTAGTGGGCTCGGGTTACTGCCGCCTGCCCCGGGGGCCCTGAGGCCGCCTGCCCGCCCGCCCGGGTGGAGCCCAGCTTTTCCTTCCATTTCCCTTCCTGCCAAGGAACTCCCCGCCCCCCCTTCCGCAGGGGGGACCCCCCTTCATGCGCCCTTGGGGGCCAGAACGGATGGGAGGCCGGACAGGCAAGGAGTGAATTCCTCCAAGAGCTACCCGGCCAAGAGCCTGGCTTCTGGTGGGTCTGTGGGTCTCCAAGGGTCACCTCAACTCCCTTTAACTGCTGCAGTCTGCACCCCAAAACAGTGGCAGCGAGGGCTGAGGGATGGGTAGTGGGAGTACAGGGGAAGGTCTGGACTGCAGGGGAGGGAGGAGCTGGGTCTCTTCCCCACAGGGTTCACTGTCACCCCAGCTGGAAGCTGCATCCCCCTCCCCCCGGACAAGCACGGGCAGAGTGACAGACAGGGAAGCGGGTAGAGCGGCACAGACGGAGATGGGGGAGGGGGTGGGCAGAGACTTTCAAAGCCAGACCCAGCCACCCTGCCAGGCACACAAAGAGCCAGCGCACACACCGGCGGCGGCTCCGAGCCTGCGAGCTGCGCCGGTGCCCGTCCCCGCCGCCCGGGGCACGTGCTGCGGCGCACACAAGCCAGAGCCCCCGCCCACCGCCCTCCCACCCGAGCCCCAGACTCCTGGACACATCTCCAGCCAGGCACACCCCGCTGTGCCCAGACCGAGCCGAGTCTGCACTTGCGCCCTCCTCTCCCTTCCCTTCCACGGCCACTCTGTAATCAGATTTCTAAATTTAGAAGCAGCCCAGGGCCCAGCCAGGGATCCCCGCCCCCACTCTCTGCCTGCGGCCGCGCGGCCAGGGTCCTGCGGTCGGGCCACGACCCGGCTGGGGCCGCCTGTTCCTGGGGGCTCCTGCGGGCGGCCGCGCAAAGCCAGGCATGACCCCACCCGGCTGCTGCGCTGTCGGGCCACTTGGGGCCACCCAGTCAGCAGCCACGTTGCCCTCCACACCTCGGGCCAGGGCTATGGGGCCTTTTCCTCCTCTTAAATCATGAATTGGGCACCAAGCCCCAGGGTGGGGAGGTCTGGACAAAGGAGAAGAATGAATGAACCAAAGACTGATCCGAGCTCAGGAGGTCTGCTCCAAGGTAAAGGAGTCTCCCCAGGCTGACCTGTTCTGCATGGCAGGGTGCCATCCCTGCCCCCAGCACCTCCACGCTTTGGGAAGCTCTCACTTCTGCCCCCTCCTGCCTGGCAGGCAACCGTTGCTGCACATCACCCTCTCCAACCTGGTGGCTTCCATCTTGCCTGGTGTCCCCCATTAGGGAGGACCTCAGTTGGGTGCCCCACTCTGGCTCCCCTCCTCCACTCCTCCCACACTGGGGCCCAGGGCCCAGTCTCATCACCCTTGGCCCCAGGCTTCAGCACCAGGCCGATTTCTTGCCTCCCTCCTCCAGGGCTGCCCCAGGTACCCCTAGTCTGTCTAACAAGGATCCCCAGCCACTGGCTTCCCTCCTGCTCCAGCACCAAGCCCCCCAAGTAAAGACCTAATTCATTTCTCTCTAGAGCCAGGCACTCAGGGCCAAATGAAGTCTGCCCTGGAGGTGGGGGCTGGGAAGGGAGGTTTATTCCTTAGGGGAAGGTCCCTAGGCCCTGGTGTGGTAAGGCTTCTGCCTTGAAGGCAGGAGATGACATGGGGGGGCATCCTAGGAGTTCCGGGTGAGTGTGGGGGCCACAGTGTCCTGAGAGGAGGTGCATTCCTACTGAGCAAACCCCTCCTCAAGGGGCAAGGGTGCAGGGCTAGGAGGGGGAGGGGCAAGGCCCCACCCCTCCCACCTGCTGCAGCCGCCCCCTCCCCAGCTGGCCCCCTCTTTTGTGCGAAGCCACACAAAGGACAAGGGGCCCCGGCCGGCCTGGCCATCTGCTCCCTGCAGCCTGAAGGCTCTTAAAGAGACAGCACCCCCTCTCTGCTGCCCTGGGGCTGCAGGGTAGGGCTGCACCACAGGACTGGCTCAGTGTTACCCGAAATTCTATCCACCTTTCCCCGGGCTCCCCAAGCCCCCAGGTCAGGAATCATCTTCCCCCCGCCCGGCAGGGGGTGGCTGGGGTACCGAGGTGCCACGTGGCCAGGAACACAGGGTGTGGGGAGGGAGAGAGGACAGACAGCCCAGGGACCAGCCCCTCCTTGCCTCCAGCCTGAGGCAGCCCAAGGGGCCGTGGAAGCTCACCGCACACAGGGCGGCCCCAGCACTGGGGTCCCTCACCTCCCTAAGGTCACCTCAGAGCTTGGGAGAGCTGCGGAGCTCTGGGAATGCCCTCCCCGCCATCTGCAGAGGATCGCCTACTCGTCCTTCCACGGGAGGACGATAGCTCTCAGGGCTGCAGGCCGCTCCCAGCAAGCCGCGATCCGGGCACAATCGCTTCCTGCCTTTTTCCAGATGAGGAAACTGAGGCTTTCTCGCCCCCCACACAGGCCTCTGCCCGAAGCCGGCCTCCATCACCAAGGCCAGAAAAGTCTCCCCATCCCTCACATCCCCAGGGCAGCCCACTCTGGTCAAGCCAAATCCCACTTGGTGCCTTTGCCACGCAGTTTAGGGACACAAGTTTACATGATTTGTGTGGCTGTTTTTCTTGCCTGTCTCCCTGCTGGGCTGTGAGCCCCATAAGGGCAGGGATTGTGTTCACCGCTGTGTTCTCAGGGCCCTGCACACACTAGGCACTCAGTATGTGTTGAATAAATAAATGTTGAGAGCCAGAGAGCCTCTCTCCTCCCCAGGCTCCGCTGTGCTCGCCTGCTGGGCATCTGGCCTCCTCCCTCCTCAAGGTGAGGTGGAGGGGACAAAGTTTGAACAGGGATGCTGGGAAAGAAAAGAAGGGTGACCTTGGGTAAGCCACCGGCCTCCCCTCTCGGCTCCCTCCTCCCAAAGGCGGGGGCAGCTCCAGCCAATCCAAGCCCGCCAGCCCTGCCAGACAGACTGGGACTGTCCCAGGCTCTGGCCCTGCAAGGCCGGCCGCTGTGGTGTGGTGCCTGGGACCCTGGCCAGGCCCTCAGTGGCCATGGCCAAGGGGCTAAACTTGGGGAGGGAGGCAGGCAGGAGGGCGGGCCCTGGGGTGGGGGAGGGCCGGTGGCAGGATCTGAGCAGAAACCTGGCTGAGCAACTGAGGGCTCTTGGGGGAGGTGCTTTCGTGGACTGGGAGCCTAGGGGGAGGCGGGCTACAGAGTGCCAGGAGCATGGGAGCTCCCTACTGGGCCCCCACCCTCTCTGTCCTGCCCAGACAGGAACTTGGTCCCTCCTCCCCACATGCCCACTGTCCCCACCCCACAGGCTGTGTGGCCCAGGGTGCTGCCCTCCCCAACTATAGGCCCTGTTGTGATCCCTGGCCTGGCCTGCACGCCCCCCAGCCCCGCCCCACCCCCAAGATTGTGCGGAGGCTGAGAGAAGGGGACAGAGGTGGCAATCCAAGCACCACCTCACACCGAGGTCCTGCGAGGAGGACTAATGGGGGCAAGGCAGGCACATCTGGGGGTGGCGTGGGGGCAGGACAGAGCAGGACCAGGGTGAGGTCAGTAAGGAGACCCCAGGCTTCCTGACACCCACACCAAGGGAATCTGACTCCCTGAGCAGAGCAAGAACCTGGGAGGAAGAGTCAACAAGACCTCAGTTGAGAAAGACAGGAATGCGACTGGCCGGGGCTCCCCTACTCCGGGAGGGGGCAGCTTCCAGACCAGGAGCTGCTGGGTTTCTCCAGAAGCTGGGAAGGGGCCTCCCGGTGCCCTCACCTGGGCAACAGCTGCGCCCTCTGGCGGTGACAGCATGGACCAAGGGGGCCCCACCTCAGTCTGGCACAAATGTCCTCCAGGGAGGCTGAGTCTGGCACCCCGAGGAGCCCATGCTCCTGGGTGAGTGCCTGGATCACAGTCCCCCTGAGCCATTGCAGTCACTGAGCCTTGGATCCATCAGAAAGTCCTGCCCCACGGCCACCTGCAACCTCCGGGAGCAGTCGGGGGAGCAGAGGCCCCGAGAGAAGCAGCAGGATCTCAGACTAGGGTGAGGCTGGCTCTGCTTCTTGCTGGCTGTGTGCCCTTCAGTGAGCCTCAGTCCCACTTCTCTAAAACGGAGTGACAATCCTCGCATCAATTGCGAGGCGGGTCAAGCACATCTTGAATGGAATGTAGTAAGAACAGCAGTCAATGCTGGTTTCCTTCTGAAGCAGGGGTCCCCTCCCGAGCACCCCCAGAAGAGCCCTCTCGGCCCATGGTTCACTGCTCTATGAGAGCTCGTGCCCATGCCACCTCGGGCTCCTGGGTCTGACCTCTGGAGCAAGCTTCTCCGTCACATCACACACTTGACATCCTCCCTGTTATAACTGGAATGTGTCCCCCAAAGTTCATGTGTTGGAAACTTAATGCCTGATGCAACAGTGTTGAGAGGTGGGACCTTTAAGAGTGATTAGGTCATGAGCCTCTGCCCTCAGCGATACACTAATGCCATTATCTCAAGAGTGGGTTCCAGATAAACGATGAATTTGGCCCCCTTCCCATCTCTCTCTTTCTCGTTCCCAAGAGCACTTCCTCTTGCCCTCTTGCCTTCTGGCTACAAGGATGCAGAAAGAAGGCCCTCACTCGATGCGAGCACCATGCTCTTGGACGTTCCAGCCTCTAGAACTGTGAGCCGAATAAACTTCTACTGTGTATAAGCTACCCAGTCTCAGCCATTCCGTTACAGAAACACAAAATGGACTAGACTTGTCAATGGCTCCAGATTCTTGCCTTCAGTCTGACCCCTCTAATCCACTGTGCACTCATAACTGGATACGTTTTTGTTTTTTTTTTCTGAGGCAGGGTCATGCCCTGTTGCTGCCCAGGCTGGAGTGCAGCAGCATCATCATAGCTCACTGCAACCTCAAACTCCTGGGCTTAAGCCGTCCTCATGCCACAATACTCAGCTAATTTTTTTGTAGAGATGGGGTCTTGCTATGTTGCCCAGGCTGGTCTCAAACTCCTGGCCTCAAGCCATCCTCCCACCTCAGCCTCCCAAAGAGATCACAGGCGTGAGCCACCACACTCAGCCTAGATACAAATTCTTAAATACTGCTTTGATTGTGTCCCCTTCCTGCTCAATAACCTTCCATGGTTCCCTATTGCCAAGTACTCAAGGGCCTTCTGGCCTGTGTCTGATCCAGCCAAACAGGTCTGCTCACCCTCTGCTGAGCCCCACCTGGTGTCCCAGAATGCCACACCCACCCTACAAACTCTGGCCTGGCCCACCCATGTGCATGCTCCACACGCAGCCCTCCCTCAGGGCTGCTGGGCTCTGCGGGTGAGCTCTGCTCTGCCAGGGCACATCCAGGCCCCACTCCGCTCACTGCTCTCCCCACCTGCCAGCCCCATAGTCTTCCTCCACACCCATCCCACACACGGCTCTTAGCACATGACCTTGCCTCCCACCTGCAGAGAGAATCGAGGCCATCTGGGAGGAACACCCTCCGTGGCCAGCCCCTACTCTGTCCCTCTAGTGTAGCTGTCCCTTCCCCCTTCAAAGCCAACCCAGGCTCCACACACCCCGTCCCCCCACCCCAGTCCTCTTCGTCTCCTTCCTCATGCTTGTATCTTTCTCTCATCACACAAACCTGCTAAGTCCGTCCATCCCAAATCATGTGCCCCCATCCCACCCCAACACACCCCCTCCTCCCTCTGCCCATGTTCACCTTAGTTACCCCTTTCAGCTAAAGCTCCTGCCGCCTTTTATTTTAACTGTGCTTCTTAAAAGAGTTGTTCACACCCCTCTAGGCTCGTCCTCACCTCCCACTCCCTCCCATCCCCCAGACTCCCTCACGCCACAGAAACTGTTCCTCCAAGGGCATTGGTGGCTTTGTCATCTCTAAACACAAAGGACCTCTGGCAGGTATGGTCTCACTCCACCTGTCGGCAGGGCTGGACAGAGAGGGCCACCTCCTGCCCTGGAGGTGGCTGCCCCTGATCCCCCTCCTGGCTGGCCTTTAAACCGTTCATGTTGGTCCTTCTGGCTCTGATCCATCCCTCAGCTCCCCAGGCTCAAACCCTGCGCTGTGGACACTCCACCTCCACCCCCAGCCCAGACCCCGGCCCCGGCTCTGGACCCCATATCCAGCCAACTGCCTTCTGGACTCAGCTTCACTCGCTGGCTCAGGCTTGTCCAAGCTGATCTCAGAACCTTCACACCACGTGCCCAGTCTGCCTATTTCCTTCCCAGCAGAACCCAAAGACAGAGCTGGAGTGGCCCTCCACTCCCCTCTCCTTCTCTCCTTTACTCGCAGACCCATCAGTATCCAATTTCTGTGACTATCCCTCCCTGGGCCTCATCCCATTACCAAAAGTCTCCTAACTGGCCTCCCTGCCTCCCTGCCTCCTCTCTTCACCTCTTCTAATCTGTTCTTTTCTCTCTCTCTCTCTCTTTTCTTTCTTTCTTTTTTTTTTTTTTGAGGTAGACTCTTACTCTGTTGCCTGGGCTAGAGTGCCGTGGCGTCAGCCTAGCTCACAGCAACCTCAAACTCCTGGGTTCAAGTGATCCTCCTGCCTCAGTATCCCAGTAGCTAGGACTATAGGCATGCGCCACCATGCCCGCCTAATTTTTTCTATATATTTTTAGTAAAGACGGGGGTCTTGCTCTTGCTCAGGTTGGTCTCGAACTCCTGACCTTGAGCGATCCTCCCACCTTAGCCTCCCAGAGTGCTAGGATTACAGGCGTGAGCCATGACGCCTGGCCCCTAATCTGATCTTTACTCAACAGCCAGGGTGATCTTTCTAAAACCCAATCTGATCAAGTCAATCCTCTGCTTCTCATTATCCTTGGATTAAGTTCAAACTCCTTAATATGACTTATCTCCTTCAAATTCTGGTCCCCTGACATCCCTTTCCCCTTCCCCTTTTATGTTTGGGGCCCCATGTGGTGCTATGGGGTTGATCCCGCCCCAATGCCAACCTTTCCGAAGGCCCTGGATACCATGACTGTTCAAAAGTGGACTAGAGACCTCAGCTGGTCCCAATCAGCATGTGACAAATATGGGACAGTTTCCAGGAAGCCATCTGGGAGAGCTGGCTGTCACCTTTGCTCTTCAGGCAAAGCCGGCACCGTGGAGGGCACCACCGGGAGATGGAGGAAACCTGGTCTCTCAGTGACACCACCAAGCCACTGGACCAAGCTCACCTTAAGCCGCTGAACCCCGGAACTTTTTAGTCACATGAGTAAACACATTTCCTTATTGTTTGACCCTGGCTGGTTGCCATTTTCTGTCGCCCGCAACCACAGCCTCAGAAACAGTCCTTCTCTCAACACCACCCACTATAACACATGCTTCAGCCATGCTCAGCAGCCCGCCATCCCCGGGACTCTGAGCCCTCTCTGGGCTCCAAGTCTTTGCACGTGCAGTACCTGGAACGCAGCTCCCTTCCGGGCCGGCTAATTCTTACTTACCTCTCAAGATGAAGCTCAGATATCACCTTGTCCAGGACATCTGCCCCTTCCCCGTCTCAACACTGGTGGCAAACTAATGGAACCACCCATAGCTTTACCTGGCTGTGCCCTCAGGGGGGCTGAGAGCCCAGACAGGGTGGGACCTCTGTCTTACCCCAGCTCCCTGCACAGCTCCACAGCAGCCAGCTCACAGGAGGCGCTCACCAGACGCCTGCTGGGAAAATGAGTCTCAGATCTCCCAAGCACCACCTCCCAGGAAAGCCCTTCCAAACTGCCCCTCCCCTCCTTAACCGCCCAAGCCCCTCTCACTCCAGATACCTACACTGCTAGGTCTGGGATCACTTCTGCCAAACCTACCTTCAGTTTTACCAACATATCAGGAGCTCCTTGAAGACAAAGACTTACACTAATAATAGAAAAAAGAGCCAACTTCAAGGGCCTATTAGTTGTTCACAGCAACATCCCCTGACCCTAATTAGTACCAGTATATAGTGGGTGCTCAATTATTATTGCTGAACAAATTAGTGGATGGATAAACAAATGAACTGAATGCTTATAAATACCAACCACGGTATGAAAAATGTCTTCACTGAGCTATCTCATTTTCCCCCACGGTAGCGCCATTTTACAGGTGAGAAGCTGAGGCTGCAGCAGATACCTGCCTAAGATCCCACAGCTTGAAGGTGGTACAGCTGGAAGCCAATCCCAAGCTGGCTGATGCCAGAGCCCCGTTTTTCATATCCTTGTGTTCACTCTTTTTCATGGAAGATATATGTGGCCACAAGTAGAGGAACAGTCACTCTATGATGGTTTGTGCAAACCAGGAATTTCACAATCTCTCCTAAGAAATGTGGAGGTCAGTGTCACCACTGACAGAGGCTCAGTGGCTGTCAAGGTCTTAGGTGCTTCCTCTCTCTCAGCATCACCCCTTCCACATAGAGGATTTGCCCTCATGGTGACTAGATGGCTGCAGCTGCTCCGAGCACCCCATCCTCAAAAGACAATTTCCAGAGTGGGAGGGGAGGGGCAGGAGGCAGAGGCTTTCTCCTTGTCACGTCTCTTTCTATCAGGGAGAACAAACTTTCCCAGCAATCCCTGAGCAGGCTTATGCCCTTTGAACCAATCTCTGGCCAAGGGCAATAGGACTCCCATGCTTGGATTGGACTGGCAATGTTTGTGCTCCAGCACACCTGCTGTGACTTCTGCCTATCACCTGAGTATAGTTGGGGTTCTGCCAGTGTCTTGGCCTATCTGTGCTGCCGTGACAGAACACCTGAGACTGCATAATTTATAAAAAATAGAAATTTAGTCTATCACAGTTCTGGAAGCTGGGAAGTCCAAGGTCAAGGCACCAGCATGTGGTGCGGGCCTCTTTGCTGTGTCATACCATGGCAGAAGGCAGAAGGGCAGGAGAGGGTCGACTCCCTTTGTCAAGCCCTTTTATTAGGACACCGAATCTCATTCACAAAGGAGGAGCCCTCTGGCCTAAGCACCTCTTAAAGGCCCAGCTCTTAATACTATCACATTGGCAACACCTGAATTTTGGAGGGAACACATTCAAACCATAGATGTCAGCAAGGAAGAGGGAAGCATGGCTGTTGGGTAGACAGGCAACCTGCCCCTCACTGTCCACACCATTTCCCTGACACTGCACCCGTCCTGCAGCAGGGCATTCAGAAATACCTGTTGGCTGAACAAGGAGCAGAAGGGTGTGGGGAGTTTCTTCACTGGCAGACCTGGGCTTGGGACCTGAGGTCATGACCCCTAGGTGCCCACCTGGCCCAGGATGAGAACCCCAGTGAAGGCATCAGCCCAGCACACTGGGCTGGGTGGCAGGTCTGCAGGGACAGATGACCTGGAACAGAAGGCAAGTGGAGGGCTTTCAAATCACTTGTAGGTTAAATGTATTCATCATCCACTCAGCAGGTGTTCACTATCCAGGGTCTCCTCCCCTCCGCCACACATCCCTAACCAGCAGATATGGGTTGGCAGATTGCCTGGACACTGTGCTGATGAGTGAGTGAGACCCTGTCTTAAAAAAAAAAGGAACCAGTCCTGCCAACATCTTGATTTCGGCCTTCTGACCTCTAGGACTGTGAGACAATAAATTTCTGTTGTTTAAGGCACCTGATCTATATAGTATGTTGTTATAGCCGTCCTAGCAAACTAATATTTAATACACGGAACAATGGTCTCTGTACACACGGGGTTCTGTTCGGATTTGGGCATGAGTTACCTGCACAAAGACCTGAAGAGGTTGTGGGTCTCAATGAGTTGGGACGTGTCACTCCTCCCCTACCCTCGGGAAGTGATTGCCCTTTTCTGGGCCTTGGCTGCCAGGGCAGATAGAGCAGATGACCACTTAACCCCCTTCCAGTCCCAGCAGTCTAGCAGCCTCTCACCTTCACGCAAAGCCAGCTGTCACCATTAAAGCCAGCCACCAACTGTTGCCTCCTGTTGGATTCTAACGCCAGGGCGGGGCCTGAAGACCTCACAGTTGAGGAAGCACAAGGTTTAATTGGGGCCTCATTAGTGATCTATTCCTGTACAGCTAAGGAGCCCAAACTTCTGCGAGTCAGAATCTCGAGCAATTTTAACTGAGTTGTCCTGACTCAGGGGTTCCCTCGGGGTTGCGGTCAAGATGTTGGCCGGAGCTTCAGTCGTGTGAAAGCTTGACCAGTGCTGGACTGTCCTCCTCCAAGGCGTCACTCACGTGGCTAGCAGGACGTGGTAGGCTGTTGGTGGGAAGCCTCAGTTCCTCCCACGCAGGTGTCTCCAGGTGCTGCTTGTGTGTCTTGACAGCGTGGTGGCTGCCTTCCTCCTGGGGAGCTAGCCACGAGAACAGGGTAGAAGCTGCAGGACTCTCATGAGTTCTCTTGGAAATCAATCGCACACCATCACTTCTGCAGTATTTGTGGACTCACAGGTCAGCCCTGTTTAGTGTGGAGGGACTGACTACATAAGGACATGAATATCAGGAGGCAAGGACAGCAAGGGCCACTTTGGTGGCCAGCTACCACAGGCTGGATAAGAGGTCTGGTGCCACAGGGGGCTCTGGGGCCAGGGGTCATGAAGGAAGAATCTTGTAGATTGCCTTTGGGAAGCTGGAGTATACTAATTTCCTAGGGCTGCCACAATGAAGCGGCACAAACCAGATGGCTTAAACCAACAGCCATGTATTTTCTCCCAGTTCTGTGATGCCAGAAGTTTAAGATCAAGGTGTTGGCAGGGCTGGTTCCCTTTGGAGGCTCCGAGGGAGAATCCATTCCATGCCTCTCACCTTGGCTTGTAGTTGCACCATTCCAATTTCTGCCTCTGTCTTCACATGGCTGTCTTTCCCCTGTGTGTGTCTCAAGTCTTCCTCTCTGTCCTCTTCTAAGGTCATTGGATTTAGGGTCCACCCTAAACCCACAGGATGATCTCATCCTGAGAGCCTTAGCTTAATTACATCTGCAAAGAGCCTATTGCCAATTAAGGTCACATTCACAGGTACCTCACTCCACAGCCCTCAACTGCTCCCAAATATTCACTCCTTCCTTCACTTGGCCAAGGTGAAGGCCACGTGCCATGTGCTTGTCTTCTGTGTGGAGGAACATGCTGGGCAGACAACTCCTGCCTGGGAGGGAGGGCAGGAGGGTTAGGACTTGGACATACCTTTTGAAGCAACTCTATTCAACCCGCTACAGGAGCTACCTCCACGGAACAGCTGGTTGATACATGACCTAATATCTCCATCTGCTTTGGCTCAGGTGTCACCTCCCCTAGGGAGCCTGCTACCTCTCCTCTGTGCCCCACAGCACCTGTGCCTGCCACCATCACTGTGCATTATGCCTTCAAGTGACGCTGAGCTCCCGCTCTATGCCAGGCACTGACAGCTGGGTCCCAAGGGTACAGCAGTTAGGGCTGCCAAATTTAGCATATAAAATTGCCCAGTTAAATCTGAACTTCAGATCCACAGTGAATTTAAGTTTGTCCCATGTATTGAATCTGGCAACCCCAACGTAGCGGAAGAGAGAGCCACACTCCAACTGCAGGGAGCCTACAGTCTCATAGGGGTGATGGCGAGGGCATGGGGAGACCCCAGAGAGTGTGCCGGGAGCCAGCCATGCCAAGGGACCACAGTCTAAATTGGGACCTGAAGGGTGAGGAGGCCACGGAGGAGACACACGGCTGCAGGCAGGGGGCAGCATGGGCCAGAGTCCAGAGAGAGCCTGGCCTTGGAGGAGAAAGGCAAGGGCTCAGGAGCACAAGGTGGCAAGTGGAGCGAGGCGTCCAGGCTGGCAGGGGCCGAACATGCTGGCCCTTAGGGAGTTTTGAACCCCTGACCAAGCAGATGTGCATTTTAGAAAAGCAGAGAGGTGCGTGGTGTCACAGGAGCAAGGAAAGAACAGCGTTTCCAGGAAGGAGTGAAGACAGGGCCAGATGTTGCCAGGACGGCCAGGAGATGATTGACACGGAGAAGCATAGTCAGATTAGCAAAACTGCTGGAGGGCCCGGCGCGGTGGCTCATGCCGAGGCGGGCAGATTGCTCGAGCTCAGGAGTTCAGCCTGAGCAAGAGCGAGACACGGTCTCTACTATAAATAGAAAGAAAATAATTGGTCAACTAATGTATATAGAAAAAATTAGCCGGGCATGGTGGCGCATGCCTGTAGTCTCAGCTACTCGGGAGGCTGAGGCAGGAGGATTGCTTGAGCCCAGGACTTTGAGGTTGCTGTGAGCTAGGCTGACGCCACGGCACTCACTCTAGCCTGGGCAGCAAAGTGAGACTCTGTCTCAAAAAAAACAAAACAAAAAAAAACCAAACTGCTGGAGGCTCAGGGAGGGAGGTGTAGGTGGGGCAGGAATAGAAGCCAGGAGCTAGAGACAGGGTGGGCGGCTTTTCCAAAAGCTTTTGAGTTTTGAAGGGAGGTCTGAGGGCGGTCAGGAGCCCGTGAGGAGCAGAGTTGAGGCAAAGCTGGGGAGGGGAGATCATGGCTGGGAGGGACCCCAAGGGGTGAGCCTACCCCTGGCTGGACAGGGAGGAAGGTCTGGTAAATTCAGATTCTTTGGGGGAAGCCAGGGGCTCTCATCTGCCCGCTGCTCATAGCGTGCTGGCTGGCTCCCCAACTGTGCCCTCCCTCCCAGGCAAGAGTTGTCACCCCAGCCTGTTCCTCCGCACAGAAGACAACACGGAGCACATGGCACATGGCAGCCACCCATGCCTTGGCCAAGTGAAGGAAGGAATGACTATTTGGGAGCAGCTGAGGGCTGTAGAGTGAGAAGAGTGCAAAGCACAGTGGTTGGGGGAGTGGCTGTGTCAGAGGACAGGGGAGGAAGAGGAGGCCAGGAAGGAGGAGGGAGGAGGAACCCCGGGAACCCAAGGGCCTGGGAGAGGGGGGAGACTGTCCCTGTCCAGACTGTCCAGGGAGGTCAGAGAGGAGAATGGAGAGGGGGATCTCAGCCCGCTGTGTGGGGTTGAAGGGAGTAGACTCGAGGCAGTGCAGAAAGCCTGCTCAGTGTGGGCAGATGTTTGGCAGGATGGGAGGGAGGTGAGAGGGGAGGGGGGATATATTTTTGTACCTGGGGAGGGGGGTTCTTTCCTACCCCAGGCCTTGCCAGGTGTCTCACATCCCATCTCATTTAATTCTCACAGCTGCTGATGAAGATGATTGCCAGTGGTAGTCTCACTGTATAAATAAGGAAACTGACTCTTAGAGATGTTAGGCACTTTGCCTAAAGCCACAAAGTCAGTACGTAGCAGAGAGGAGGTTTAAGACTGGTCTGACTCCAAAACAGGCTCTGTCCACCACCCCACAAGACCAAGGAAGCTCTGAGCAGAGGAGACAGCCCATAACCGGGGCAGCCTCCAGAGAGAAGTTTGCTGCTCCAGGGCAGGAGTAAGGGCATGGCCTTCTCTGGCCTCTTGGGAGGCATGGAGGATGTCACCTTCTCCAGGGACTACTGGGCTCACCTCCCAGGCCTTGTCTGGTGTCCAGCACATTCCAGCAGCCTGGGGCAGGGTGAACCCAAGAGTGGGGAGTGGCAGAAGGGGCAGGGCACCGGAAGATTATGGTGGCAGCCATCTGTGCACTGAAACAGCTGACCATGAAGTTCAGTGTGGGCAAGGAGGCAAGAAAAGCCACAACAGGGTGAGGAGTGCGCTGGGGTGGGGGTTCCCCACCTTATCCCACTCCCTCACACTTCCCTGGCTCTGCAAATACTGTTCTGCTGGTTGAAATCTTGCCTCTTCCTCCTCCTTGAAAAGCAACCTCAGAAGCCCCCTCCTCCTACCTTGGGTACCTGCCTCTTGCCCTTACCTCCTGGTCCCCTGGAGTACCAGCAACCAAAACACACTTTCTGATTGCAGAATAGCATGTGCAGGCTGGGTATCCATTCCTTCTTATCTACCTACATTCCCTCCACGGTCTTGTCTAGTCTCACAGCTTTAAATATAATAGCATCCCTGTGCTGACTGCTGAAGTTTGGATCTCCAGCCTGGACCTCTCTCCTACACTCTGGACTTTGACTACTCCACATTTCCACAAGAACATCTAAAGAGTATCTCAAAAATCTGACATGGCCAAGACAGAATTCCCAATCTTCCCCACCCCCACCTCCCAACCTGCTCCTTCCAGAGTCATAATCCACATCTCAATTGAAGTCATTCCATTTTTCCAGTAGCTCAAGCTAAAAACCTTGAAGGTATTTTTTTTCTCTCTTTTTTTTTTTTTTTTTTTTGAGAAAGAGTCTCACTCTGTCACCTGGGTTAGCATGCCATGGCATCAGTCTAGTTCATGGCAACCTCTGGGCTCAAGCAATCCTCCTGCCTCAGACTCCCGAGTAACTGGGACTACAGGCATGCACCACCATGCCCGGCTAATTATATATATATATATATATATATATATATATATATATATATATACATATATATATATATATATATATTTTAGTTGTCCAGCTAAATTCTATTTTTTTTTAAATAGAGATAGGGTCTTGCTCTTGCTTAGGCTGGTTGGTCTCCAACCCCTGAGCTCAAAGGATCTGCCCACCGTGGCCTCCCAGAGTGCTAGGATTACAGGTGTGAGCCACCACGCTGGCCTTGAAGGTATTTTGACTCTTCTTTTTCCCTCACACTCCAAATCCAATCCACCAGCAAATCTGGTTGGCTCTATGGGGCACCTGCCTGGAATGCCCTTCACCAAAATCCTCATGACTTGATCCTTCAGCTCCTTCAGATCTTTTTTTTTTTTTTTTTTTTTTTGAGACAGAGTCTGGCTTTGTTGTCTGGGCTAGAGTGCCATGACATCAGCCTAACTCACAGCAATCTCAAACTCCTGGGCTCAAGTAATCCTTCTGCTACAGCCTCCTGAGTAGCTGGAACTATAGGCATGCACCACCATGCCTGGCTAATTTTTTCTATATATGTATTTTTAGTTGTCCAGATAATTTCTTTCTATTTTTAGTAGAGATGGGGTCTCGACCTTGCTCAGGCTAGTCTCAAACTCCTGACTTTGAGAGATCCTCCCTCCTTGGTCTCTCAGAGCGCTAGGATTACAGGCGTGAGCCACTGCACCGGGCCTCTCCTTCAGATCTTGACTCAAATATCACTCCACGGTTGCCTGCCCTGGAGCAATCTAGTTAAAACTACAAATCCTGATCTCTCCTATCGTCTTCCCCCACTTTGTTTTCCTTCATAGAACATATATCACTAACATACTATGCATACTGCCTATTCACTTAGCTTATTATCTGCCTCCTTCTTCTAGGGTACAATAAAGGTGCCTTTTCTGTTATTGTTTTCTTTGCTGCTTGGAACAGTGCCTAGCATACAGTAGGCACTCAATGTTGCTGAGGCCACCACTGTAATGAGCACTAAAGATGGAATAATGAGCAAAACCTGAAAAGTCCACAAAGCTTACGTCTTGGCCGTCAGTTCTCTAATTTTCGTGTGTACAACCTACGTGGGGAGCATTTGGGAGTGAAGACTCTGGCTCCACCCCTGGAGATTCTGGGGGAGGTCCGGGGGTCTGCACACCGCACAAACTCCCCAGGTGATTCCGGTGTGGGTCATGCGGTGTTACACCCTGGCCTGTTGGGACAGACTGAAATTAATACCGTCTGGTGCCCGATGTCTCCTCTTAACAGCACCATTCACTCTTTAGCAGTGGTTACATGCCTGCCCACCCTCTAAACCGAGAAGTGGCGTCTCGCGCCGCCCGTGCCCTCCCACCCTGGGCTCAGCACCGCGTAGGTGCTAGTAAATGTTTATTGAGAGAGCGACTGAATGGAGGGTGAGTGAATGGTTAGAAGACGGATGAATGAATAACAAGACTCTAGTTGAAAAGGAATTTCAAGAGTCAGGATCTAGAGTGTGGGAACGTTTCCAAAGACTTCCGCTGTGCCCGAAGGCTCGGGAGGGGCTGGTGTTCCAGAGGTCGTGACGCAATCGGTCCTCCGTGCAGGTGGTTGCCCTTGCCGGCGGGGGAGACGGGGAGCGCTGCGACGGCCCTACACCCACCCGGCTGCCCACCGCCTCGCAGTGCGCCGTGGGGCGCGCAGCCTGGCCCCGCGCGGCTGTTGCCATAGCTACACACACAGCCCGGCGAGGGGGCGGGCCCGGCGTCAGGACGTCACTCCCAGCGCGACGCTCCTCCGTGCCTCCCGCCTCTTTCTGGTTCGAGACCCTCGGCCCGCCTCGCCGCGCTCCACCTGCGTGCCTTCTGCCGCTCGCCCCCCCCTCCCCGTTCTGCGCCGGCGCGGAGCCCGCGAAGCGCATGCGCGGTGCGGGGCCCGCCGCTCTGCCCCTGCTGTCGCTGCAGCTGCTGCTGTTGCCGCCTCCCTGCCGGCAAGTGTGTGAAGCAGGAGCTGAGAGTCGCCGCCGCCTCTGTCGCCATGGGGGTGAGTGAGGCAGGGAGAGGAGACGGGACGTCCAGGGGTGCTCCTCGCTACCCTCGCCCCCCTCGCCCCCATTGTTCCTTAACCCCCCTTTCACGTGACCCCGACCCCCTCCGGCCTCACGTGACCCCTAGCCCCCACATGACCTGACTCCCCCATCTCAGGGTCCCCATGTCGGCTTAGCCGGGGAATCCCTTGGGGAGCACCCTTCTCCTGGGCTGCACCCCCTCGGTGCCCCCCGCCGCTCGCGTCGCGCCCGCCTCTTCCTGCCTCGCTGACCGGTTACCGGTCCCCAGCCCTCCCCCGCGCGGCTCCTGAGGTTAGTTCCCCGCCCCCTGCGCCACCCATCACTGGGCTGTCACCAGCTCCGCGAGTTTCCACAGCCGAGGCCCACCCTGGCTTGGAGGGACTGAGGGCCAGAGGAAAGAAGGCGCCCAGCCAAGGTCACACTGGCGTGACCGGGCTCCGTCCCCACCCCGGGTCTCCCGGATCCCGGGTCTCCCCATCCCAGTCCGCTGCGCTTCCCGCTACTCGAGTTGCAGCAAAGCGGGTTCCCCCTACACTCTTTGGAAACCTCTCCACCAGGTTCCTCCTGTTCCTGATGAAACACTCCTCCCTTCCCACAGAGGCCTGCCTTCGCGGCCTCCCGGTTGCGATGAAGTGATTATACTACTTGGGTGGTTAGTAGTCTTAGTAGTGCAGGTAGCTATGCAAGCGCAGAGCTGTGCAGGTGAGCAGGGCAGATGGGGGGACCACTGGTGATGGCAGCAGCTGCGGATGGATATTGACCACCTGTTCTTTGCCGGCAGCCTGGAGGCGCGTTTTAGTGCCCTTTCCCGGCATACCGGCTTGGGCAGAAGTTATTTGCATGTTTCTGTGAGTTCACCTTGCTAAGTCCCAATTGGAGCAGTATCAGTTACCCTCCTAAAAAGATAACTGGCCCTCCATTTACTGCCTATATTAGTATTTACATGAAATTTCCACCACCTTTAGGGAAACCTGACTTTGGAGCCAGAGATAACCTGGTGCTTGCCCCATCTTTGTTGGCTAGCAGCATAATATTGTGCCCGTGACTTGGCCTTTCTGTCTTTGAATTTCCTCACCAAGGGGATGCTAATACCTACCTCTTAGGGTAGCAGTGAAGATTAATGAGATAATGGATGTAAGTAGCCAAGGAAGTGCCTCATAAGTAGTGGCTGTTATTTTTGCCTGTATTCTCAGCCTTCACTTTAGTGATCTAAAATAGATTTGTGCTATTTTTAACCCATCAGGTTTGTCCCTGCTGTTATTAACCTAGATTTTTTTCTCTCACCCAAATATTTATTGACTGAACAAATCAACTTACAAGACAAAAATAGTTGTCTAAACTGTGTCAAAACAGTCATCATTTTATTTTTATTTATTTATTTATTTTTTAGCCAGTCAAAGTTAGCAGTGGGGAATTGAGTAGTCATTATTTCAGTAAGGAATTTTGGGTACTGTGTACTTCATATATAGAAAATGAAGTATAGAGACCTTAGGCATATTTAACCCAGATTTTGGTGAAAAGGTCCCAGACCCTTGCTGTTGTTGAAACTAAATGAAACCTGTATGGCTTAGTAACTGTCCACCAGAATCAGCCAGTACAAACTGAACAGAAAACAAGAAGCATAACATGCCATTCTGGTTCAGCACTTCCTCATTGGGTGAGTTGAAGTAGCAGGCCCCAGAGATGCTATGATCCTTGCTTCCTTCAGGGCCCCAATCTTATTACTCATACTTCACAGATGTGCTTCTCAGAACAGCCCCTACCAAGTCTCTGCTGGCATAAAATAGCAACAGAGAGACTTAAATTATCCTCCCTGAAATAGCTGGAACCTTCTCTTCAGTGGGAGCTGGGGATGGCCCAACTCAGTGTCAGGAAGTCATCATTCCTAGTGGTCACCCTCTGTCTCCATGCTCCATTTGACAGCATGATCTTAGATGGTGCATGTTCTCTTCAAAGTTCTTTCGCCCTAGCAGCCACACATATGTAGCCTTTTAGGAATTAAAATTTAGATCTCTTTTTCCCTTCACCAAAACCAGAAGTTCTTTTCAGGTCCTGGCTACCATGTGGGTTGGAGGTACTGACACTGAAAATTTAAGAGATATCAAATTCCTTTTCTAGAAGGTGTCTCCTCCCCACCCCACGTGGTTTTTTTTGTTTGTTTTCATTTTTCTTTGGGACCCCTAGCAGTCATGGAACTGCATGTGGAGTTACTATTTTGATAGGAATAATAAAGGGAGGATTTTCACAGCTGCACATGAAAATAGCTGTATAGCACTTCATAACAAAAAGTGCCATATAAATGTAATTGCAATGTAGTAGAAGGAGCATGGACTTAGGGTTCAAACCTGGATTTGAATCTTGGATGATTCATTCAACAGATATGAACTGAGTACCTGCTGTTTGAATACTGATAAACATTGGCAAATAAAGCAGATATAACCTGTGCCTCATGGAATGTAGAGTCTGGTGGGAATGGAGGGAGACTGTGGAAGGAAGACCTCTTTGAGAACCCTACTCACTGGCTGTGTGACCCTAAAAGTGAAACTCTCTGTGCCTCAGATTTCTCATCAAAGAAGTAGGCACATGTACCTTGCTGAGTTGTAAAGATTAAAATAGATCATCTTTGCTAAAGCACAAGCAGAATCTTTGTAAACAGAAGTTGTTACTGTAAAGAATTTTTATATCCAGGACACTGTGTCATTTTGTCCTCATAATAGTACTGTGATGATGTTGATGTAGGCATTGTTGGCCCCATTTTATGGATAAGAAAACTGAGGTTCAGAGAAATTGAGCAATTTGCTGAAAAGAGATTAAGTAACTTGCCTAAAGTCACGCAGCTATTAAGTGAAAGAGCTAAGAATCAAATATTAAATCCAGGTCTCTTGACTTGGAATCCCATGTGCACATCTATCTACTTTTCTATTTATCTATCTAGGGAAAGACACTTAACCACAATGAGCTTACCATTCATTGTGCATATTTCTCATTTTAATTAGGAGCATTTTCTTATGTCCCTGTGGGACAGCCTTACCCCCGCAAGGCAGGAACAAAGATAATTGGAACTGTGGGAGACCACTTTTCTTAGTTTGGGGGTGAGCCTCTACCTGTTTGTCCCAGTCTGTTGCAGCCTCCCTCATGCCATGTGGGTAGGCAGGAAAGTGCTTAAGGGGCTCTTTCCTTATCTCAGTCTCAGGCCATGGCAGCCCCAGTCCCCACTCAGAGGATTGCCTGGTTTGCCAGTTCTGCATGAATGAGCCCTTAGAGTTCCTGGAGGCCTGGGGCCGGCCTTCCTGCTGCTTGTGCTTTGGAATTACTTCTCTTGCTTAGAAATGAGATTCGATGGAGGGAATCCAGGTTTCATTGCTTTCTGGGTCCTCTGATCCTTCAGCTCTGTGTTGTGGTAAGAGAGTGAGCATGCAGGGTGAAGGTGTGCTAGCTTCTGACTGTCCTTATAGCTATTCTGTGAGGCCAGCGGTTGTGTCCCCATGGTCCTGGAGATGGAGTTGCTTTCACAAGTCATGCTGGCAGAAGGAGCATTGGCCCAGTCCAGGTAATGCCAAAGCTCATGATCTCTCTGTCCCCCTGTGCAGCCCTGGACACCTTCCATGTGAGGTTTACCTTTTCCTCACCTCTGCCTTGTGGCAGGGATAGGTAGGGCCTGGGGTAGCACAGTTGGCAAATTGTTATCAAGCAAGGTGGACAATGAGAAAGAGTTGCTAAGTGACTGCCTGAGGGTTTCTGAGGTCCTAGGCCTTATGTTATCAGACATGAGAAGGTCTTTGTTGATGACTGAGTGGAAGTAGCTCTCCCAGTGGGAGACAGCAGGGCTGGTGGCACAACCACTGAATCTGTGTGGCCTGACCGCTGGGATTGAGTCTTCCCTCTGCTGCTTACTCTCTGGGGAACTCTGAGCAAGTCACATCATCCCATCGAGCCTCAGTTTCCTCAGATATAAAGGGAGGTGATGGTTTGATAACACATAATGTTTGTGAAAGTACTTTGCAAGCTTGGAGTATCTCAATGTTGTCTTAAAACCCAAATTTCCAGAGACGAAGATGGATGCTCTAAAACTTCTCCATGGTAGAGAGCTAGTAGTTCTGTCCCAGGATCCCAGCCTTATACGGATGGCATATTCTCTTCTGTTTCTTCCTCTAGGGAGATAGGAAATGGAATCTAGCCTGGCTCCCAGCACAGTGCTCAGTCAGAAGATAGTTAATATCTAGTGTTGGTAGAATTTGTACCTGTATGCCATTCCTGTGTTTCTGGTATTTGAACTATTATGCCTCCTGGTTGCTTGAAGTAGGAAGTAAGCAGTGGTATTCCTTGGAAAATCAAAGGTAGAATTTATACCGAGAAACTTTCCCAGTGGCTGGTTTTTCAGCTTGGGTAGAATGTTAATCGCTCTGAGTGCTCTTTCCTGGAGCCAGGCAGTGTCAGGGCTAGGATGTAATTAGGGGTTGTCAAACCTCTCTCCAGAGAGCTCAGGGAAAGGGAGTGTGGGGGTCAGAAGAGGCTGTGCTAGGCCAGGCGCAGTGGCTCACGCCTGTAATCCTAGCACTCTGGGAGGCCTAGGCAGGCGGATTGCTTGAGGTCAGGAGTTCGAAACCAGCCTGAGCAAAAGTGAGACTCTGTCTCTACTATAAATAGAAAGAAATTAATTGGCCAACTAATATATATAGAAAAAATTAGCCTGGCATGGTGGCGCATTCCTGTAGTCCCAGCTACTCGGGAGGCTGAGACAGAAGGATCACTTGAGCCCAGGAGTTTGAGGTTGCTGTGAGCTAGGCTGACGCCATGGCACTCACTCTAGCCTGGGCAACAAAGCAAGACTCTGTCTCAAAAAAAAAAGAAGAGGCTCACGGTGGCTCACACCTGTAATCCTAGCTCTCTGGGAGGCCGAGGCAGGTGGATTGCTCGAGGTCAGGAGTTGGAAACTAGCCTGAGCAAGAGCAAGACCCCATCTCTACTATAAATAGAAAGAAATTAATTGGCCAACTAATATACATAGAAAAAATTAGCTGGGCATGGTGGTGCATGCCTGTAGTCCCAGCTACTCGGGAGGCTGAGGCAGCAGGATCGCTTGAGCCCAGGAGTTTGAGGTTGCTGTGAGCTAGGCTGATGCAATGGCACTCATTCTAGCCTGAGCAACAAAGTGAGACTCTGTCTCAGGAAAAAAAAAAGAAGAGGCTGTGCTGTTGGTAAGAAGCAGAGCCAGCTAATTAGGGCCTTGGGGTGCCTTCCAGGGACTTAGGGTGTGTGGGTGACCTCTACATGCCTGTGCTTTCTAGTCCTCCTTGGGAGTAAGAGTGAGAGCTGTCATTTATAGAGCACATGCCAGATTACCCCTCATGGGTTTGATACCTTCAAGGAGGTATTAAGAGCCTCACTCAACAGACCAGGGAAGGAGGCTTACAGAAGGCTGTATCCTGTCCTAGGACTGCAGGGAGTAGAGACCAGGAGAGGCTTTGGACGAGGCCTGTCAGACTCTAGAGCCTCGTTCTTTCCCTGTGTCACTCAGCTTTTTTTTTTTTTTTTTTTTTTTTTTGAGACAGAGTCTCACTCTGTTGCCCAGGCTAGAGTGAGTGCCGTGGCGTCAGCCTAGCTCACAGCAACCTCAAACTCCTGGGCTCAAGCAATCCTCCTGCCTCAGCCTCCCAAGTAGCTGGGACTACAGGCATGCGCCACCATGATGCCTGGCTAATTTTTTCTATATATATATATTAGTTGGCCAATTAATTCTTTCTATTTATAGAGAGACGGGGTCTTGCTCTTGCTCAGGCTGGTTTCGAACTCCTGACCTCGAGCAATCCACCTGCCTCGGCTACTCCCAGAGTGCTAGGATTACAGGCGTGAGCCACCGCGCCCGGCCCTCACCCAGCTTTTTACAAGAGGGAGAGAAAGAGGTCCCATTAGGCCTGAGAGAACCCTACATCTGCCTCAAAACAGGATCTTATCTAGATGCAGCAGTGGGCCATGTGCCGTTGGGCCCTCTCTGCAAGGAGAGCCTCCCTTTGCTGCTCCCCTTGCCTGTGTGCCTGCAACTTGGTCCTGCTGGCCATGTGTCAGCGTCACTTCTGTCCTGAGGTGAACCCCTTGGGGCTCTGCACTCTGCCCTTGTCGCTAGGTTCATGGTGTGCCTGCCACTACTTACTGGCCTTGACTGAGCCGAGCTTCTGGGGAATGCCTCTGTATTCGTAAGCCAGAGCACCACGGCCTCAGCCTGAAATGGGACCCAGCTCCCATAGGAACTGCCCTTGACCATATTTTATTTCCCAAAGCTGGAAGACCCTGAAAAAGCTTTATTAAATAAACTTAGGACCAGCCATCAGCAGCTACCTCATATGCTATCTCCTCTCTGAAAGCTGTCCTAAATGTGCCTAAAATTGGGTGTTCCCTCCTTAGGAGGGAGCACAAGAGTGCGTATTTACTGGGCGTCTGCTGAGGGCCAGCTCTGCTGCAGGTGTTATCCGCTTTCTCACTGGGTCCCCATAGTGACCCGTGATCAGGAGGGTCAGTATTCTTCTTGAAAGGAAGCTGAGAAGTCTAGTGACACTCCTGGGGACTCACTGGTATGAAGCGATGTTACTCGCCTGGGTCTTTCCCATCTTACAAGTGTGTGGCCTGTGGATGCAGGGACCTTTTTGTTCCTCAAAGGGAAAGGGAGTTCTTTGGTTGGCTATAGCCCCTTCCAGCCTGTGTTGCTTTTCTCTGTTGCAGAGAAAGTCGAGCAAAGCCAAGGAGAAGAAGCAGAAGCGGTTGGAGGAGCGAGCTGCCATGGATGCCGTTTGTGCCAAAGTGGATGCCGCCAACAGGGTGACTGTCCCCTCCTTCCCAGTCCCTGCCTCTTGGGATTTCAATTTGGTTTTTAGTTTGGTTTCTCTTGGCGCCACCCTGTGGCAGCATTGTGATATACCTGTGTCTGCAGCCTTGTCTCCTTGCAGGGCAGGGCAATGAGCCCAGCACTTCTGACTGGGCGGGAGAGTTGGGAGGAGGTGTCAGCAGTTGACCCAGGTGTTCCGGGAAATGTGGAACCCAATGGAAGTGCTTCTCTGTAGGTCTCCTTTCTTATGGATAGAAGAGGATCTGGAGAAATTTCTGTTAGGAGTTTGCATTCTAGGGAAGAAACTTCTTGATGAAATGTAGTATACATTTTTCTCATTGATTTCTCCAAACATTTCTTAGCTGCACATGAGGCACTGAAGGCTGTGGGGAGCCGAGGAGATGCAGTGGCTTGGTCCTCCGGGGGGCTGCAGTCAGGGCAGGAGTAGCTGCAGATCTGAGCACCACGTGGGCCAGGACGGGAGCAGCCTGGTAGCCGTGGCTTTCCAACTGAAGTGGGAATTCTGATAATCCTTCCTGCCCCCATTTCATATCCCATTTTTTGATCATTGTTTTAGCCCACTCATAGTCAACACTCCACATTTATGAGGATGTGGCTCAGGGATGTGATTTTCCATTTGGGGTTTTGTCCAGCTGAGGTCAGTTTGGGGCTGCTTCTCAGAAGTGTGAGAGCAGATCAGGTGGCCTCTCCTTTGTGTTGGCTGTGCTGTGAGCAGGTATTATGCCCATAGGCCAGTAAAATCTCCTCTTAGCCTGTCAAATGACACTGAACTTAAATCTCTTGGCCTTCTTACCAAAGCCTTCCTCCTACATGTGACTTCAGAGCTGAGGCAGATGGAAGGGTCTGTGAGGCTGCTCCTGGGGCCAGACCTAACCTCCTAACGTGGGTCCCCACAGTGTCACACTCCCAGAAAACAGGACTCGGGGCAGGGCCTGCACCTCCACCACACCTGTCTGTGCTATTCTCTTTTCTTTCCCTCCACAGCTTGGAGACCCTCTAGAGGCTTTCCCAGTGTTCAAGAAATATGATCGAAATGGGTGAGTCATGTTTAGTGTTCCTAACTGTTGTCTCCTTGAATGTCTTCAGGAAGTCACCTCTCCAGAGGAGGCTTCCTCAGACCCAAACTTTCTCGTTCTTCTTAATTATTATGAAAAAGCAGAAACTGGCTACTGCCCTCTATTGATATAAAATCCTACTGTTAGGCTGACAAAGGAATCTGTAAATGAGCAAAGATTGCACTTAATCTCAGATGTCTCTTTAGGACTTGTTTTCTCTATACAAAGAATCATTGAGCTGAAATAAATTTGGAAAATTGTCTAGGCTGACACCTTCATTTTATACATGGGAAACTGAGGCTTAGAGAAGTCAAAGGAGGTTTCTATAGAGTTTACCCCTGACAGCTGAGGGGACTTTTTTTTTTTTAATTATTATTTTATATTTACTCTTTTCTTTTTATTTTTTTTACTCTTTATAGGAAAGAGATTTACTAGATGAGGGGACTTTCAATTCCAATCCATTGCTCTTGCCCTGAGTATATAGTATAATTGTTAAAAGTCACTTATTGGCTGTTTGACCCTGGACAAATTATTTAACTTCTCTGTTCCTCAATTTTCTAATCAGAAATGGGTCTAATAATACTTTCCTTCTGGAATTGTCAGAAGGATTGGATGTAAAGTGTTAGTTCCTGGAGTGTACTAAAAGCTAGGTGTTAGCTGTTATTACTGCTGATTCAATTTACTGTAGGATCAGGATTAAAGGCCTCCTCCCCTTTTTTGTCCTTTTGGTTTATAGAATAAGCATAATCTGTCTTACCTGGGATGCTGTTCATGAGTCATACTTCTATAATATAACACCTTGGCTTACAGAAAAATAGGGGTTATGGTTTCTCAGAGGTATAGGCTGAATTGTAGCTGGGCCTCTTATTAACTCTAGTTGGACAAGTCACTCATACTCCTCAGGCCTCATTTTCTTATCTGCCAAAGAGGATGATGCTGCCAAACTTGCAAGGTTTTTTAAAGGAGGAAATAGAATATATCCAGCTCTGTAAGTAGCAGCTGGTGTATTTTAATGAACAAAATAGATAAATACAGATACTTGAATTATGAAGCAGGTAACTCTCCATTTACCTTTCATAGCTGCATCTGAATTTTGTAGCATCACACTTTTTTTTTTTTTTTTTGAGACAGAGTCTCGCTTTGTTGTCCAGGCTAGAGTGAGTGCCGTGGCGTCAGCCTAGCTCACAGCAACCTCAAACTCCTGGGCTCCAGTGATCCTGCTGCCTCAGCCTCCCGAGTAGCTGGGACTACAGGCATGTGCCACCATGCCCGGCTAATTTTTTATATATATATATTAGTTGGCCAATTAATTTCTTTCTATTTGTAGTAGAGACGGGGTCTCGCTCTTGCTCAGGCTGGTTTTGAACTCCTGACCTTGAGCAATCTGCCCGCCTCGGCCTCCCAAGAGCTAGGATTACAGGCGTGAGCCATAGCGCCCGGCCCACACTTTTTTTTTTTTTTTGAGACAGAATCTTGCTTTCTTGCCTAGGCTAGAGTGAGTGCCGTGGCGTCAGCCTAGCTCACAGCAACCTCAAACTCCTGGGCTCAAGTGATCCTCCTGCCTCAGCCTCCCGAGTAGCTGGGACTACAGGCACGAGCCACCATGCCCGGCTAATTTTTTATATATATATTAGTTGGCCAATTAATTTCTTTCTATTTTTTTATAGTAGAGACAGGGTCTCGCTCAGGCTGGTTTTGAACTCCTGACCTTGAGCAATCCGCCCGCCTCGGCCTCCCAGAGTGCTAGGATTACAAGCGTGAGCCACCGTGCCCGGCCAGCATCACACTTTTGATTCTTCCTGTTTGATCAAATGCGTTACAGTTCCTCTGGCAGCTGGTTTTTTTTGAGACAGAGTCTCACTCTCTTGCCTGGGCTAGAGTGCCATGGTGTCAGCGTAGCTCACAGCAACCTCAAACTCCTAGGCTCAAGCAATACTACTGCCTCAGCCTCCCGAGTAGCTGGGACTACAGGCATGCGCCACCATGCCTGGATAATTGTTTCTATATATTTTTAGTTGGCCAATGAATTTCTTTCTATTTTTAGTAGAGACGGGGTCTCGCTCTTGCTCAGGCTAGTTTTGAACTCCTGACCTTGAGCGATCCTCCCACTTCGGCCACCCACTTTGGCCTCCCAGGAGTGCTAGGATTATAGGTGTGAGCCACCACTCCCGGCCTCCTCTGGCAGCTTTGTCATTCAACTTCTGGGGAGTCCTTCTATGTAGTTTAGGGATTCTTTGTTGTGTTATCTCTTAGCGTTTCCATATTCCACATGCCTGCTGACTTCCAGAAATGATGAATAGCTCTGAAGTAGGCATTGCCAGCAGACTCTGGGCTCCTTTGTGCCTTGAATTTTGTGTGAGCCTACTTTCACATACTTAAATTAAAGGTCAATGTAGAATTTATACCTGCAGACAGACTTTGGACATTTTGTAGTTAAGACAGATGCAGTGCTGTGTTTGGGCTATTCTGTCTGCTACCTGGTTGGTACTTGCGAAGAAAGGAAGACTCTTGAGGGTTAGGGGTGGGAGGTTCTGAATTTACAAGACTGAGCATGTATGCAGCTCACGTGATGTGCAAGTCAGCAGAGGTGATGGTGGATTCCAGTGGGAACATCTTCTGAGGGTTGTGTCAAGAGCTGCTGAAAGATACTCATGTGGTAGCTCTTTGAAGGCTTACTTAGAGTTTGCTTACTGCTGTCCTTTCAGAATGTACTACCTAGAGCAGGTGTCCTCAAACTACGGCCCGCGGGCCACATGTGGGTGTTTTGCCCATTTATTTTTTTGCTTCAAAAGAAGATATGTGCAGTGTGCATAGGAATTTGCTCATAGTTTTTTTTAAACTATAGTCCGGCCCTCCAATGGTCTGAAGGACAGTGAACTGACCCCCCCTGTTTAAAAAGTTTGAGGACCCCTGACCTAGAAAATGTCATCTCACTGGCCGAGGAGTTTAACCATATCTTACTTAAATTTCATTTAGAAATGAATACCTTTATGCCTATAGCATTTGTTAGTCTAGGAAAGCAGCATTGGGTTGGTTCCTGGTTTAGCCTGTCTGATCGGCCAAGAATACCTGCTACAGAGGAAGAGGCAGGTGGGACTCCTGGCAGGGGGTTGTTGAGCCATAGTCGTCTTTTCTTTTTCTTTTCACACTGATTATCAATATCAGTGTGTTGAGCCACAGTGTTTTTTTTTTTGAGACAGAGTCTCTCTTAGTCACCCTGGGTAGGGTGCCGCAATGTCAGCCTAGCTCACAGCAACCTTAAATTCCTGGGCTCAAGCCATCCTTCTGCTTCAGCCTCCCAAGTAGCTGGGACTACAGGCACGTACCACCATGCCTGGCTAATTTTTTCTATTTTTAGTTGAGACTGGTTCTCATTCTTGCTGAAGCTGGTCTTGAGCTCCTGACCTCAAGCAATCCTCCCTCCTCAGCCTCACAGAGTGCTAGGATTACAGCGTGAGCCACTGGGCCTGGCTGAGGCATAGTCTCCTTGATGGGCCTGAAGTCACCCGGAAGTTTTGAAGGCAGAAGGAAGAGGTCAGGTGGGAGCCCAGTGAGATGTCAGTTCACAAATTAAAGCAACAGGAAAAATGCCTAGGGGCAGGAACTAAGCGGAAAAACTGTGTTTATAACAAAGTACAGAAGAGACCAAGAGGGTAGGAAAAGAGCAAAGAGGTAGCAGAGAGAGACAAGAAATTTACAAAGTACTTTGGCTGGTAAGGATGGTGCGGGCAGGCAGGAAATGGGCCTTGTGGTTAGGATGGTGGGGTGGGTGGTGACGGGTTAATCTCAGCCTGAAAGGCTCAGTTCTTGCATAGCCACCTTTCCTAGTCATGTTGAGGAAGGGGCAGGGTTGACTTTTTGCCAGAAAGTGACTGAGACCAGGCTTGCCTTCCTGTTAGGCTTTCAGGGAGGAACAGCAGTGCCCTGGCTGAAGCTCTGATCCTACAGCCGGCTCCTAACACCTCCTTGGTCCTCTTCTCAGGTTGAATGTCTCCATTGAATGTAAGCGAGTGTCTGGACTGGAGCCAGCCACTGTGGACTGGGCCTTCGACCTGACCAAAACAAATATGCAAACCATGTAAGCATGCCCGGACATTCCCCAGTTGGCTTTTCTCTTCTGCACTTCCCTGTCCTGACTGCCCCCAAATTCCCCAGGTATGAGCAGAGTGAGTGGGGCTGGAAGGACCGAGAGAAACGAGAGGAAATGACAGATGACCGAGCCTGGTACCTCATTGCTTGGGAAAATAGTTCTGTCCCCGTTGCCTTTTCTCACTTCCGGTTTGACGTGGAGTGTGGGGATGAAGTCCTGTACTGGTAGGAGCCACAGCTTGGGTGGGGTGGTGCGGTGGGGAGACCCTGGTGATGCTCTGGGCACTCTCTCCAGGTGGCAAAGCCCACTGGGCCTGTCGGTCAGTGGGCTGCCAGGGGCTGCAAGCTCCTCCAACAGACCTTGCAGCCTCTTCATGTCCCATCCTGCACGCTCACCTCTCTGCTTTTCTCACCCAGCTACGAAGTGCAGCTGGAAAGCAAGGTGCGGCGGAAAGGCCTGGGCAAGTTCCTCATACAGATCCTGCAGCTCATGGCCAATAGGTAAGGGCCCTGCGAGTCCTTCATTTGGAAGGAGCTGGCACTGAGGCATCCACTAGTCTTCGAGCCTCCTTAGAAGAAAAGGCTCAGGAATGTTTGGGAGTAAGATGCTGTCAGGAGATGCTCCCTGCCTTGCTGTGACTCCAGATTTTGTACAGTCAGCTCAGCGCAGCAGGTATCTTTTGAGTGCCTGATGTGTGCCAAGTTCTGTACCTGTGGAATGGGGCTACAGAGAGGAAGTGAGAAAGATCCCTGCCCTGGAAGAAGCCAGTCAGGTGGGGGCCCCAGACCTCTGGAGGCTAGAGGTGAGACTCAGGAACACTTCTCTTCCTTTTTTTTTGAGACAGGGTCTTGCTCTGTCATCAGGCTGGAGGGCAGTGGTGTGATCATAGCTCACTGCAGCCTTGAACTTCTGGGCTCAAGTGATCCTCC
Source organism: Microcebus murinus (assembly GCF_040939455.1). Classification (NCBI taxonomy): domain Eukaryota; kingdom Metazoa; phylum Chordata; class Mammalia; order Primates; family Cheirogaleidae; genus Microcebus; species Microcebus murinus. Next base: position 11,336,061 of record NC_134107.1, read on the forward strand.
TCCCTCAGCCTCCTGAGTAGCTGGGACTACAGGTGCATGCCACCACACCTGGCTAATTTCTTTTCTTTTTTTAATTTTTAGTAGAGATGGCATCTTGCTATATTGCCCAGGCTGGTCTTGAACTCCTAGCCTCAAGCGATCGTCTTGTCTTGGCCTCCCAAAGTGCTGGGATTACAGGTGTGAGCCACTATGCCTATCTAGGAACACTTCTTAGTGTGAAAGGAGGTAGCAGGCAGAGACAGGAGAGAGAGGAAGCATGCATGGCTTTAGTCTCTGTTTCTCTTTCTAAAAGGTGCTTGCTCTACTTTCTTCTAGCACACAGATGAAGAAGGTTATGTTAACGGTATTTAAACACAATCATGGCGCCTACCAGTTCTTCAGAGAAGCACTGCAGTAAGGAGCTGGGCCCTGGTGTGGGCCTTCTGGGTGGTAGGAGGTGCCTGCCCAGTGCCATTGTCCAGGTCTTGGCCCCCACCCAGCCTGATGCTGAGCTCCCAGCCCAGTGGTCTGTGGGGGCTTAAGATTGGTGAGATGGTGTGGCAGTGCCCTCTGACTTGGTCCCCTGCACCTCTCCTGTGCCCTCATCCTAGGGGTCTCATTAGTGTGGCTGGTGGATAAGTTCTCAGGTCAGGGAGGAAGGCATTCAGCTGTCTCCAACCAACCCTTTTCTCCTGCCTGCCTTGCAGATTTGAAATTGACGACTCTTCCCCTAGCATGTCTGGTTGCTGTGGAGAGGATTGCTCCTATGAGATCCTGAGCCGGAGGACCAAGTTTGGGGACAGCCAGCATTCCCATGCAGGTGGACACTGTGGTGGCTGCTGCCACTGAACTCCCAGAACCACTTGCAAGTCACAATGCTGTCTCCTAAGGTCTATCTTCTTCCCTGGTCTCATGCCACTTGCCAGGTGCCTCAGAGCTGGTGCCTCCTCAGCCTGGCACGTGCCAGGTAGTACCCTGAGAGCACAGAACCCTGGGAGGAGGTCCAAACTACCCTTCCTCCTCTCTCCTAGAAGACCAGAGTGCCGGGGGAGTGGAGAGGGAAGAGCTGGCAGAGGCCCAGCCATAACGCTCGTACCCACACAGTGGCTTCTTCTTTGTTTGGTTCCCCCACTTCTCTGCAGCTGGATTCTCGACAGCCCCCTACATACATGCTTGGACAAATGGAATGTTCATGCCCACCTTTATGAAAGTCCTAGAGTCCTGGGTCTGAGGTCTGCTTGTCCCCAAAGAGGAACAGACCCAGTGTGAGATCTGGATGTAGAGAGAGGCTTCAGAGAGACTCACGCTTTCGTGGGTGGAACGCTCTGATGGAGACTGTGGGAAGATATTTTGTGCCAAGATACAAGGAAGCAAGCAAGGCTCTTTTTATGGATTCACGGAGTGGAGTTGTCTCGGGACCAGCCGACTCTGGGAGGAAGGCGGCCTCTGTCTCCATCGCTGTCAGTGGGAGATGCCTAGAGTACCAGGAACAAGGTGCTGTGTGGGGCCTGCTGTGGGCACGGTGGCTTCTCTGGGCTCCTGGATTTTGCTGCATTCTAAGCTTAACCTCTTGATCTCACGGCAGTGACTTGAGCTTTTCATCCATAGAAGAAAGCCAGAGGTTCTGCTTGTTCCTCTCTGTGGCCCCTCACTGCTCTTTTCCCCCTGCCTCTCACCTCTATCCTAGATACCTCTGTTCTTAGTCTCAAGGGGGGAATAACATCAGGGAGCCCCTCATCTTCCCCCAGAAGGACCATTCGTTCCTGGTGTAGTTAATGCCATTTCCTCTCATCTCTTGGTGCTGATAGTTCTCTGAAGGTGTGGGGCATCCCTCCCCACTGCCACCCCCCTCTTCAGAGAGCCCCCAGCCAGCAGCAGGCCCCTCTGCCTGCGCTCCCCAGCCTCGCCCCTCGCTGCCTCAGTGAGGCACTAGTGCCACTGCCTGGCCCAGGCGAGCCATAGCTCAGGCTGCAACAGGAATGCCTCTCAGTGGCCAAAACAGCTGCTTTTCTGTCTCTGGTGTCACCCTGTGGCAGCAGGTTGGAGCAGGGGGAGGAGAAGGCCTTCCTCCTCTCTCAAGGGATAGGATGCAGGCTCAGAACCTGTAGTCATCCTCATCTCTAGGCCTTGTTCCTGTTCCAGGGAAGACAAACCAAATCCTTGTCAAGGAAAAAGCACCTAACACCTCCCCTTGGGCATCCCTGAGCTCTGCTTTAGGGAGTATCAAAAAGGTTCTAGCCTTTGTGAAGTTGCTCTCCTGGAAGTCTGTCAGTCCTCTGACCTCAGTGTCTGCTCACATCCTGCCCTCTGCCCAGCTCATGCAGTCTGTCCTGGCAGATTTTGCCAGCGTGGTCCTTGCTTCTCACCTGGATTCCTGCTTGTGCAGGGGCCTGTGCGTGCTGGGCCTCCCTTGCCCAGCCTGGCCCTCTGCTGAGCACTCTGTGCTGCTCTTGACCTCACCAGCAGTGGGGCCGGGTGCTCCTTGGAGAGGGCCTCGCAGCTTTACACTGGAATGTCTGCCTTTGCCCTACCTACCCTGCTGGCTGCCGGGGGTTTCACCCCAGGTGAGAATTGAACTTGCTGGGAGAGGGTAGGAGAGGTAGACTCTCCTAAGAATCATGAAACGACAGAAGCATGTTTAGGAAGAGGTTTTCCTCTGATCCCTGTCTCTCAAAAGACACAGAATGATAAATATTTATTGTCTTAGATCATGGATTTCTGATACCTCCCATTTAAGGGGACCAAGAGGAACCCCCAGTGTAAATCCCATGTAAGGTGAGTTCAGTGTTCTCTTTCCGGTGATTGACACCTGGCACCAAGACTATTGGTAGATAGGCGCTCGGTGCATGTCCTGCTCACCCCAGCCTCTTCAGGCCACACCCCCAAGAGCTGCTCAGGAGGTCTGGGCTGGGGCAGGAGAGGTGTCTGAGACCAGCAGATCACTCTTGTTGGTGTCGAGCCCGTTAATCTCTAAAACACCAGTCTTTCTCCACTTGTCCTAGGTCTTGTTTTTGAGAAACAGCAGGCCTTTTGTACTAGCCTTTCTGTTTGTTGTTTTTTGTTGAGGGGCATGTTAAGATATTTTCTAAGATTTTAAAAATTTTAGTTGTATTCATCCTATTTCAGGTTATTTTTGTTGGCATCAAATGTGTATAGGACATGTGTATGGTTCTTTTTAACCTTTTCTGGTCTTTTTAGAGGGAACTTGAAATATAAACTCCTTGATGTATGTATTTTTTTCTTTAGCAATTTGGTATCACTGGAATCAAAGGGAAAAAGTGATCTCTTTTTGCATTGGTTGTATTTGTATGTCACAAATAAAAGACACTTTGTTCAGCCTAGGATGGCTGCCTGATGCTGGGGTGCCATGGGCAGCGTGGCCTCAGGAATCCCTGGACCCTGAGACCGTGACAGTGTTGGGCATAAACCCCGAGAGGCACATAGCTGTGATGGCCCCATGCCTCGTTCAGGGAAGAAGCCTCGGGCCTGTGAAAACCTCAGTGTGTCCAGGGCAAGCAGCCAGAGGTGGGAACAGCGACCAAATGTATGTGTTTGTGCCATTCCCCAGAAGTTGTGGGTGGAGGTCAGAGGTGTCCTGAGGGGTGCCTGCTTCACATCCTGGAGAGAGTCCCAAGCTGGGCGTTGTGACATTTGACATTTGTAGCCAAACATAAATTCCAGTGCTCATGTGTGGGAGTTGAATAGATGAGATTTTCTTTCCTCTCTTTCACTTTATTGAGTTACTCAGAATATTCTTTTGTTTCTTAAAAAGAAATAAACAGGCCGGGCGCTGTGGCTCACGCCTGTAATCCTAGCTCTTGGGAGGCCGAGGCGGGCGGATTGCTCAAGGTCAGGAGTTCAAAACCAGCCTGAGCAAGAGCGAGACCCCGTCTCTACTATAAATAGAAAGAAATTAATTGGCCAACTGATATATATATAAAAAATTAGCTGGGCATGGTGGCGCATGCCTGTAGTCCCAGCTACTCGGGAGGCTGAGGCAGAAGGATCACTCAAGCCCAGGAGTTTGAGGTTGCTGTGAGCTAGGCTGACGCCACGGCACTCACTCTAGCCTGGGCAACAAAGTGAGACTCTGTCGCAAAAAAAAAAAAAAGAAATAAACACTCAAAAGAGAAGATAACTCACATCAGGCCTGATGGGGCAGGAAAGTTAAGAGCTGGGGAGGCTCTGGCTCTCCCAGTGTGGCAGACGGAGCTATGCAGCCTGTCCCACTGGCAGGGCTCCTGCCAGTCCCCAGCCCTTGGGGAGCTGGGAGGAAAGACAGAAGTGGACCCCAGGGCTGGAGCTCAGAAGCACTTCCTGTGGACAGTGGAGGGGCCCCCTTGCCGCACTCCCGCTTGGTGATCCACGTCTGCTAGAAGGTGGAGAGGGAGCCCCTGGTCCACACGAGTGCGAGTGCGTGTGTGTTTGGGCAGAGCAATAATCTGGGGAAGAAGGGGTGAGTCCCAGCCACAGCAGGTTGTGGCCTGTGCCTGGTGGGCGGGTCTTACCTTTGAGGCCCAAAGAAAGGTATCACAGTCCTTGGGAATAAAGAGAGCAATTTTCTGGGCTAGTCACTTGACAGATTTCTCATGTGACAAAAATTTGCCCCTCAGGTTCTTTGTTCCTCAAAGGCTGTGTTTTACCCTAGGTAGAAATTTCTTGGTATGGCCACCCCCTTGCTGAAGGGTAAATAGCCACAGTTGGCAGGGCGTGGGGCCCTGCCTTCATCCCTACTGGCTGAGTGCCAGGAGGGCTGAGGTCTGCACCCACCTCTGCCACCTTCCTGAGTGGCCAGGGCCCCTCGGGGTCCCCTGCATTGGCTGTCTGCGGTGACTCCAGGGGGCTGCCTCCAGCTGCACGCAGGCTGCCTTGCTCAGGTGGAACTTGCTAACCCAGCACACCTTCGTGGAGCAGATGGAGCCAGAGGCATGGCCACAGGGTGAATGGTCTGTCAGGGCCGCAGCTGGTTTGAGAAGGACTGGATTTCCCCAGTGGGAGGGACACTGGTCACCAGGTTCTTTTTTTTTTTTTTTTTTTTTTTGAGACAGAGTCTCGCTTTGTTGCCCAGGCTAGAGTGAGTGCCGTGGCGTCAGCCTAGCTCACAGCAACCTCAAACTCCTGGGCTCGAGTGATCCTTCTGCCTCAGCCTCCCGGGTAGCTGGGACTACAGGCATGCGCCACCATGCCCGGCTAATTTTTTATATATATATCAGTTGGCCAATTAATTTCTTTCTATTTATAGTAGAGACGGGGTCTCGCTATTGCTCAGGCTGGTTTCGAACTCCTGACCTTGAGCAATCCGCCCGCCTCGGCCTCCCAAAAGCTAGGATTACAGGCGTGAGCCACAGCGCCCGGCCTGGTCACCAGGTTCTTTCTGCTGCCAGGCTTTGAAGGTAGTTCAAATTAGGGGGAGGTTTTCCTAGTTTTTGCTAGAACACTCCTTCCCAAGTGCAACAGAGGCTGTCCTGTGCCCCTGAGTGCAGGCCGGGGCAGAGGGAAGGTGGAGCTGAGGAGCCCGGTAGACCGCAGTTGCTGCAGTCGCGTGGTGCTTGGCTCCGAGGGGGAAGGAAACACATTTGGCGAGCCCTGCTCACTAGTGACACTCATACTTAGTGCTGACTGTGCCGCACACTGTGGAGTGTTTTACTCATTCTCTCAGTTAATCCTTACAGCAACCCTATTCCATGGGCGGTGGCATTACTCTAAATTCAAATCGAGCCAGATGTGGTTGCATGCGCACCTGTAGTCCCATCTATTATTAATGCTCGAGAGGCTGAGACAGGAAGATCACTTGAGCTCAGGAGTTTGGGGCTGCTGTGAGCTGTGATCATGCCACTGCGCTCCAGCCTGGGAGACAAAGCAAAACCCCATCTCTTGGGGGGAAAAAAAACAAATTTGAGAGTCCCAGAGTGAAAAAACTCCAAAGTCCCTGCCCTCCCAAGCTGCCCTCCTCCACAGAGGCTGTGAAGCCCGATTTCTCCTTCCTGAGGAAGAGCCATCTGCTCCTTTTCTGAAAGTTTGGTCCCCCAAGTAGGCTGGGTAATGCCAGAAGGTCTTGTCCCTTCCTAAAATATTTCCAGGCCTCTTGCCTGTGTTGGGGCTCAGGACAAACTATCCCAAAATATGACTGTAGGAGACCAGAACCTACCACCTCAAAATATATTTCTCTGACATATTTTGAGCTGGTTATTCAGAGAAACTGCAGACATAGGTAGCTCTGAAAAGCTGTCCTTTTGTAGTTTACATCTATAAAGGAAATCTACATAAGTAAAAGTATCTGTATCAGGAAGAGGGCTGCTCCAGACCACTTTTATTACCGGAGACTTTTTATCTGTGTAACAAGACAACCTTTATTCATCATGCGTTTCCTCCCTTCACCCTCCCATAAACCCCAGAATTCCTAAGCCCCTATTCCTTTCTGTAGCTCAGGATGCTATATGACCCTTCTTTGAATCTCATCTTTTGTGGCACTCCCCACCCTCTGCCACAGCCTTTGATACTATTGACCTCAGTGTCAAAACAGGGACTTCTAGAAACTCTCCCTCTCTGCAGCAGCTTGTGTGGCAGTTAAAAGCATGGCTTTTGGAGCAGATGGACCAGCCCTGGAATCCTGGCTAGGCAGGCTTGTAGCTGGTGATCTTGAGCAGGTCACCTAGCTCACCGGGCCTATTTCCTCATTTGTAAAAAATCTGAAATAATAATAGCACCTCCTTCATGATGTTCTGAAGAGGGAATGAGATTGTACAATTAGGGCCTGGCTCAGGGGCTGGCCCTGCTCCCCTCTTCCTGGTTGACCTTCTACCTCTCGAATACTGTTCATCTTCTTGCAGTTCATAAACATTCTGAGTGTCTGATGTGAGACTGGTAAACCAACACCAGCTGTGCCCTCAGGTGGCCCCCAGTCTCAGGATCACAGGTGTTGCTGGCACAGAGGAGGCCCAGGCAGGGGTAGACAGTGAAGGCTTCCTGAGGCAGTGCCACCCCAAGTCACTTCCTAGCACATCAAGGTTTTATTTTCATCATGGCACTTACGATAGCTTCTCATTAAGTGCTTGTTTATTGTCTGTCTCTTCCCTCAGTAATCCCAGTTCTGTGACAAGAGAGACCTTATTTGCCTTGTTTGTACTGGTGTCTAGAACAGTTCCTGACACATAGTAGGGGCTAATAAATATTTGTTGAATAAAGTAAGATGTATCATTAAGTGGAGGACAGGAAGCAGGAGTTGGCATGGTGAAAAAGGAAGGCTAAGCAGGAGTTGAAAAAGTGTTCTACTTAGAACCTACAATGCAAAGAGGTAATAGGCTTGGGGGCGGGGACCAGACACAAGGACCAGGGTGTGTAATATTGAGAGGTGAGTGACATCCAGGAACGGGGATTTCATCTAGAAAGCAGTGGGGTTAATCGTGCAAGGCTTTGAAAAGAAAAAGAAAGCAATGGAGGCACTGAGAAATATGATTTGGTCATCAGATTTACGTTTAAAAAAACCAGGGAGTTAGAGACGAAGATGAAGGAATGAGGGAGGGAGGGAGGCAGGGAGTCAGAAATTGAAAAGGGTAATAGTAAGCGAGGGGAGTTTGAAACGACGCAGGAGAGGAGGGAACTGCCGCACAGAAACTTAAGAGTATGAATGGCGGGAGGAGTCAAGAACGCAGTTTAGGCTTCTCTTTTACGTGACTGGGTGCCCATAGATGTCACTCGCAAAGGCCGCCCTGGAGGCGGACACAGCCAAAAGGAACGCCCCTCCACGCTCCGCCCATCGCGGAAGGACGGCGTCGATTGGCTGCTTTGAGGAACGCGCCGAAAGCTGCGCAGGGCGGGCGGGAGGCGGATCCTTGCGTCATTTCCGAGGGGCTTCCGGGACGCTGTTTCCCGGCTTCCCCGGCTCCGGAACTTCCGGCCTGCGCAGCCATTTTGACTTCCTGACCTTGGGCTCCTGCTGGCCGCTGTCTGTGGTCGGCTTGGTGCAGTTATGTCCGTCCTGACGCCGCTGCTGCTGCGGGGCCTGACAGGCTCGGCCCGGCGGCTCCCGGTGCTGCGCGCCCAGATCCATTCGAAGCCGCCGCGGGAGCAGCTTGGGACGATGGTGAGGAGCGGGCCGGGAAGCGCATAGGCGGTGCCGCGGGCCGGACCCTGCGTTCCACGGCGGGCTCGTGCCGGCCTCGCGAGCGCGCAGACTCCGGCGGCCCAGAGCGCCCTGCACCTCGCGGCCCGCAGCGCAGTGGGGAGCAGCAGTGCTGGGGTGGGCGTGTCTGGAGGGGACAGTGCCCGGGCGACAGTCAGTGCTAGGTCAGCGTTAGGTCTGCACACAAAGCCCAGGAGTCTCGGGTCAGACCCTGTCAGTCCCAGTCCTGTCGCTTACTCATTGTAAGCAGCCCTGAACAGCCGTCCTTAGCCCTCTGAGCCCGTTTTTTCACTGGTTCGTTGGGGGGTGTCTGACGACTGTCAGCAACGGTAATGGTTGCCACCGTTATTTATTATTAGTTACTATTAGGGAGGAGGAGGCAAGAGGACCTTAGCAGGTCTCTGGATTTCCTGGCAACGTGGGGGCGTTTAGCTATTTAAGACAGCCTACACCTGTTCGGAACTTATATACATCTGCCTCTGTGTCAGCAGTCGGCCGTGAATGCAAGTGTCTTAAGAATCCAGGTTGGTGGGCCTTGAGTTAGGAGCAAAGCTAGGAGAGCCCCGAAACTGAGGAAATAATAGTGATAATTGCGACTACAGGGAGTTCGCCTAGTGCCTTCTGTGTGCCAGGCACTGTGCTAAGACTGCTGTGCTGCTCATGCCGTCCTCCCAGTGTCCCTAAGAAGAAAGGACAATTATCTCCATTTCGAGGTTGAGGGTACTGAAACTTAGGAGCAGTGTGTTGACTTATCAAAGTCACGCATAAAGTGACGAAGGAATTTGAATTCGAGACTGGCTCCAAGCTGTTCTGTGATCTTAACTACTATCAGGAAGGTGGTAGTGGCTGTAAGAGTGTCCCTCAAAGATTGAATAACAGTCCTGGAGAGGAGATGGGAAGGGAGAGGCTTTTAAAGCAAGGAAGGAAAGGTGTCGTTTTAGTTACTGACCTATGCAGGTTTCCTGGGTCTCAACAGACCAGCTTTAAAACAGGTTTAAACCCTCATTCCTGTCCCTTGACTTAATCACCTGGTGGACTTCTTCCTGGGTCCTAACCCAGGCTGCCCTTCCTTCCCCTCACAGAGCTCCCTCCTCATAACTGACTCTTTACCTTAAGGGTAAAGGGCCTTGGCTCTGCCACTTCTCCCCATGGCTTGGTTTCTTTAAACGTGGAGATGGTGCACCTCCCACTTGCCTCTGAGTCTTGGCTCCCTGAGGGGGGCTTTCAGCTGCCTGGGAACTGCTAGGACATTGGAGAGCCTAGGCAGGCGTCCTCAAACTACGGCCCTCGGGCCACATGGGGGTGTTTTTGCCCGTTTGTTTTTTTACTTCAAAATAAGATATGTGCAGTGTGCATAGGAATTTGTTCATAGTTTTTTTTAAACTATAGTCCGGCCCTCCAACGGTCTGAGGGACAGTGAACTAGCCCCCTGTTTAAAAAGTTTGAGGACCCCTGGCCTAGGGGAATCCTTACTCTGGAAGTTCCTTCTTTCTTGTGCTCTGTGTAGGATATCGTCATTGGGCTCACCTCCTGCTTCGTGTGTTTCCTCCTGCCGTCGGGCTGGGTCCTGTCACACTTGGAGAGCTACAAGAAGCGGGAGTGAAGGGGGCTGTCCTCTCCCTTGCTGTGACTGACCACCCCCACCGGCCCATCCTGATCATGTCGTCTGCATTCCTGGCCGGCTTCCCCTGGATCATGTTGTTCAATTCCACTTACCTCTTCTGCAATCATGACCTCTCGATATCTCCGAATCACGTCCTGGGACCACATACATTGGCCCTGCTCAGTGGGGTCCCCTTGTAACAATAAAGTCTATTTAAACCTTACTTCAGAAGTGGTGCCTTCACTCTTGCCTGGCTCCTGCCTCCACACTTGAGCTGAGTTGGTGCTGGGCGGGGTGTGGAGAGGAGTGCCTGGCTGGCTGCCCTGTGGTGGGGTGTGTGTGCTTTTCTGCATTTAAATGGTGTCTGGCTTCTTGGGAAAACAAATCCTGTTGTCACTGAACAGGCTTTCTTGCTCATCCCCTACCCCAGCTCCCTTGTTTGGGCCAAGTTCAATGGTTGTGTGTCTGTGTTTATCCTGTTGGGGCCAGCCTTCCCTGTTCCTCCTCTTCCATGGGTTCCAGCCATTTCTTAGCTGAAGGTGCCCTTCCTAGTTGAGGGTGGAACACTTTGTAGTATTTTGCTTTTTTTTTTTTTTTTTTCAGGGGCAGGGTCTCTCACACTGGCTGTCATGATCATGTCTCACTGCAGCCTTAAACTCCTGAGCTCATGTGATCTTCCTGCGTGGCTGAGACTACAGGCCTGTGCCTCTCCTGGCCTTAAAAGATCTTCCCACCTCGGGCCTCCCAAAGTGCTGGGATTACAGGTGTGAGCCACCACACCTGGCCTTTCTTGCCATTTTAATGTCAGCTCCAGGGCCCCTTTCCTTGCTGTGCTCTGTCTGTACATGCTTGCAGACTGACAGGTCCTCCTTATTCTCTCTGCTTCCCTTTTCCTTCCTCTTCTCAACATGGGGAATCTGCCACTACTCTCCCTGCACGGGCCCTTCCTCGGTGATCCCGGTGGTGTCCCAGGGTCTGGAGGTATCTTGGCAGGGATGGTGCACGCCAAGCTGGAATCCTGACTGCCAATGTCTGGAAGGAACACTCAGCTCTCCAGGGCCCGTCCCTGGAGGAAGACATAGCTTTTTGCCTCTCCACTGCATCTTTGCTGGGGTGACTTAGTTGATGCCATTTCAGTGTCCCCCATGGCATGAGGCTACCAGGGCACCTGGGACCAGAGCAGTTGGCCAAGATGTGAGGTGAGAGCTGCAAGGGGTGGTTGGCCTTAGACCCTGGGTGTTGGGACCTATGTCTTCTCAGATCCTTTTCTGCTGGCTCTTGTTTGCTGGTTTCTGTTGACAGAGCTGAATGTGGACTTTGCACTCCTGCCTTTGTCTAGTCTTTCCTGGCCTTCTAGTGTGGTGTCCAGTGATGCATAGGGAGCCAGTGCCTGGACACTGTAGCAAGTTCGGCTCCTGCCATGATTGCTTCCCTGAGGAGCAAGTAGGAAGTGGTTTTCTGTCTCCTAGATGGCTCATTTCCTTCCACGTAAACTGGTCTTTGTGTTTGAGGCTAAAAAGTCATAGCCTGGTTGGAGGGGTGGGGAGAAACTGCCTTAGCTGTTGCCCAGAGTGGGGCCAGAAAAGCACACAACCTGTGAGGTGTGCACAGGTTGGAATATCAGCTGGGGAAGGGGAGAGCCTGTGTTTTACATGAAGGGCTGGCCCAAGCCAAGCTAGGGTAAGGGGAATCCTGAGCTAGGAGAATCCACCTGCCACCTACAGGTACCTAAGAAGCTCCTCGTCTGGGTGGAGGGTCCTCCTGGCTGTCTCCTCCCACATAACAGTGTCACTCCTTGTTCTATGCCTCACTCTGGGACACTTTCCTGTTCACGTTGGCCCTGGGGGTAGTGGTGGCTGAGTGTACACTGCCCCTCCTCCCAGGCCTGTTTCCTGGCCTTCCCTCGGGGAAGGTGCACAGCCTACAGTGCACAGAGTGGAGTGGGTCCCTGGGCCATTCTGACCAAGCCACCACTTACTGAGCAGAGGGCCCTTGGTTGGCTAAGGGCTGCTTTCCTTGGGCTGAGGGCACAGATGAGACATTGGCCTCATAGCCATGCGGCTGCCACACAGGGAGGACAAGTCATCAGACAAGGAAAGTTGTCTTGAGTTTCTATGGCAGCCCCACTGTCCTGGTAAGCATTTGATTGGGTGTCTCCCATTTTTGAGCCCCTGGAGCTCAAAGAGGTGGGTAATGGTCCCCTGCCCCAGGGAGTCTGCTCCAGCCCAGGGTTCTGTGTCTTGGGCCGCTGCTCCCACCAGTGGGAAGCCAGTGGCTACAGGTAAGTCATTTAGGGCCCTGGTCTGAGAAAGCCCTTAGGAAGCCCAACAGCTCCTCCAGCCCCTTTTCTCTCACAGCCTGCCAGGTTCTGCGGCATATGTGGGGGTCGTGGGGGGGTAGATATACTTGGGGGTGGGCAGGAGAGTTTACAGTTCCAGGGACATGTTGTGTTTGAACCCCAAACTCCTTGGTCCTCAGTATGGCCACTAGGCCTGAAATCTGATCACCTTTTACTGGCTTTCCCTCACCCCCAACCAAGTCAGGGCCACTGGAGCAATTCCCTATGGAGAAAGCAAGGCTCTTTGGATTCTGAACAGCATTTCCCGTGCCCATGTCCATGGGATCTGGGCCTGGCAGGCATGCTGGGGAGGGGGAGGCTGTGATCATGGCAGAGGCTATTAGTGTCAGGAACCGTGGACTGGAGGTCGGGACGCTTGGGCTTGAGGTCTGGCTCAGCCATTTGCCGTATGACCTTGGGCAAATCATCCGGTCTCGCTGAGTCTCCGTTTTCAGGGTTGTGAAATGAAGATGATGTGACAGGCAGAATAATGCCCCCCCCCAAAGATGTCTGTGTTCTACTTCCTGGAATGTGTGAGTATGGTATCTTACATGGTAAAGGGGGCTTTGCAGATATAATTAAGGTTAAGGACCTTGAAATGGGAAATTATCCTGGATTATCTGAGTGGGCCCAGTGTAATCACCCACGTCCCAACCTGAGAAAGACTTGGCTTGCTGCTTCAGGCCTTGAGGATGGAGGACGTGGGCCATGAGCCCAGGAATGCAGTGGCATCTAGGAACTGGGGACAACGCTCAGTTAACAGCCAGCAAGAACATGGGACCTCCATCCTACACCTGCAAGGAACTGAATTCTGTCAACCTAACTGAGGAGGAAGCAGATTCTCCCTTAGACCCTTCCAAAAGCAATGCAGTCTGCTGAAGGCTTGATTTTAGTCCAGTGACACCCAGACTTCTGACCTCCTGAACTATAAGATAATAAATGTGTGTTGTTTTAAGCCACCGGGTTTGTGATTTGTCACAGCGGGTTTGTGATTTGTCACAGCGCTAAGGGAAGCAATGCTTCTTTCTGGTGCTGGGAGGCTCCTCTGGGAGGGGCTGGCACAGGGTTGGGCCCTCTACAGACATAAAGTGGTCTGGAAATAAGGCATTTGCAGGACAGTGAGTATCCCAATGAGGAGTGTGGGCGGTGTGACTTTGTTGGGGCGGGGGGGACTCTTCTTTTGTCGCCTCTGCCACTCCCTTCCTCTGCTTGCTTTCTGCCTTAGGTGGCCTGACCCCTGTAGGTGATTCAATCCAGCTGACAGCCCTAAAGTCCAGATCCTGCTCTGCATCATGAGCCTAGCCTCTGCAGCTGTCAAAGCCTCCGTAGACCATGACTTCAGGGCTGCTGCCTGTGGAGCATCATGGGTGTAGTGCGGTGGCAGTGCCGGAGGTTCATTCTGCAGCCAGGCATGCCCCTACTGGGCAGCTGCGAGACTCCCAAGCCTTCCCCAGGAATGGTCACCTAGTTCCTGTCTTGGGCCCACCCTTTGAGGCTTTCAGCTGTCCGTGCCTTCCTGTGAGGATTTTGGCTGTCCCAGGGCCTATGCCATGTCTCTGTTGCCTTGGTCCACCCAGCCTGGCCCCCTTCCCTGAAAGGCAGAAGAAGTTGGGTGGGCCTGGAAGCCATGTGACCCCTTAGGGTCTCTGGGCTGTAGTGTTAACTCTTCTTCTGTGGCTGAGGTTTCACAGTCCCTGGGTATGGGGTCTCCCCCTCTTCTTCTACCTGCCAGAATCCATGGACATGCTTCAGTCTGACAGGACAGCGTGTGAGGAGGCATCTGTTCCACACTGGTACTATGGCTGCTGCCTGTCACCTTTGTGACTGTCCCAACACGCAGCAGCCTGAACCCAAGCATCTGTGCTGCCTTTCATTACAGGCCTTCAGCAGCCAGGGCCACCAGTGTGACCATTTCCAGGGTGGCAAATTAGGGGGGCAGACTCAAATGTCTGGGGTTGTGCCAGGGACTCCTGGCAAATCTGCAGGTGGGTTTTAGATGCTTCAGGATAGAGAATCAAAATCCTAAAATGGTAAAAGTAACAGGACAGATAGAATGGGGATAAGAGAACAGTTATTAACAACCAAATTGTCACTGAAAAGAACTGGGCAAAACTTTGCCGTCCTGGGGCTAAATTAAGAGCAAAGCTTCCTTCTGGCCATTTCCATTCTGTCTGACAAGAAGCTCTGTGTCCTTCTGGTTGTGACAAAGCTGGGCAGTAGATAAGAGAGGGCACCTTCATTTACAGGCCCCTTGTACCTTGAGGGTGCAGGTCTGTTCTTCAAGCCCCAGACCCTTGGGTGGGAGGGAGGTATTCACTTGGTGTTGGCAGTCTGGTGCAATCCAGCTATGAGCCACAGTGGGGATTCCTTTTCACTCTCCAGAGCAGCTTTTTGTCATCAACCATCTTTGCTCTTTGTTTGCTAAGGCCAGTTCTCACGTGTTGATTGCAGACCTGATTGGCAGGTAGGGCTTTCATTGTTAAAATTGGGAAAAGGAATAAACAATGTGATGGGTATAGGGTCCACATAGGGTGGGCCTTTTGTTTTCTTGAGTTTGGAAGCAACCCCAAAGGTCCAATGACTCAATAAATAGTAATTTGTAATGTTGCTGGGACACAGGTGTGGCATTCATAGCCTTGCTGTGAGAAGACCAAGGTGCAAGGTGGGCTGTGTGTGGGGAGCCCAGGCACCAACAACACCTGCTCTAGGACTGGAGCTAACTAAGGAAAACACGTTCAGTCATAATCTACTCCTGTCCTTTCACAAACCAAGGAATCTGATTGGGACTGAGGCACAGCCTCCTTGAGTGCAAAAGAACCACTGTCATAAAAAGGGCCCTCAAGTACTCTGGGAGGCCGAGGCGGGCAGATTGCTCAAGGTCAGGAGTTCGAAACCAGCCTGAGCAACAGCGAGACCCCCCCCCCATCTCTATTATAAATAGAAAGAAATTAATTGGCCAACTAATATATATAGAAAAAATGAGCCAGGCATGGTGGCACATGCCTGTAGTCCCAGCTACTTGGGAGGCTGAGGCAGGAGGATTGCTTGAGCCCAGGAGTTTGAGGTTGCTGTGAGCTAGGCTGACGCCACGGCACTCACTCTAGCCTGGGCAACAAAGTGAGACTCTGTCTCAAAAATAAATAAATAAATAAAAATAAAAAGGGCCCTCAATAGTGACAAGTTGAGAACCAGAACCCCAGACTATAACTTCTCTTAAATGACAGCATCTATAGCCTTGATATTTTTTATTTTATTTATTTTTATTTTTCCCCATTTTACAGATAAATAAACTTGCCATTTTTAAAAACTTTTTACTTTTTGGTAATTCACAGGCAATTTAAAGAAATTATAGAGGAAGAACTTGTGTTTTTTTGTTTTGTTTTGTTTTTTGACAGGGCCTTTGCTCTGTCTTTAGGGCTAGAGGGCAGTGGCATCATCATAGCTCACTGCAACCTCACACTCCTGGCCTCAAGCGATCCTCCCGCCTTGGCTTCCCAAAGTGCTGGGATTACCAGTGTCAGCCACCGTGTATCCTTTACTCAGTTTCCCCCACTGGTAACATCTTGCAAACCTATAGTAAAGCACACACCAGGTTATTGATATTGACACAGTTAAGATGTGGAACATTTCCATTTCCACAAGAAACCTTTCCTTTCCTTTTTACGGCCACACCCACTTCCCTCCAGCTCCCATAAACCCCTGGCAACCACTGATGTTTTCCTTTTCTATTGATATTAAATCCTAGCTTTTACAAAGACTCTGCTTTGTCACAGCCAGGAGGACACGGAGTCCAAAGAAGTTCCAAGGCTTCGGCCTTGACACCGCAGGGCGAGTTCTCTGCTGGAAGCAGGTCACCAGAGCCGGAACGCTGGGCTCCGTGGGGAGGGGCGGTGCTGTCGGGGTCTGCGAGGGCATCGCGACGTTGGCATGACGTCCCGTCTCCTCCACCAGAAACTGCTCCGCACTGCAGCTACAATCGCCTGCGCTACGTGCCGGAGCCGCAGCAGGAATGTTGACTTAGGTGATTTTAATTTCGTCTTCCTGCTTATTTCAATAACGCAACCCGCGTTTCGAACTCCAGTGACGAGAAAATGGAATGGGCTCCAGGAGGCTTTTCAACCACCCCCGGGAGCTTTGGGGGACTGGGAAGACGAAGCCAAGCCAGAGTGCGGGACGGAGGTGCGGGCAGAGGCCTGCGGCCGGCGTAGGCCTGGGAGCCCACTAGAGGACAACGCCTGAGGAGATCCTGTTGCTACGGGTGTTGCCGAGGAGGGGCCACGAGGAGTGGCTCACTTCCGGGAGGAGGGCGACTGGTAACCCGGAAGCGGTTGGCAGTGCGGCGCTGTTTAAAGATGGCGGCGGAAGAACCCCAGCAGCAGAAGCAGGAGCCGCTAGGCAGCGACTCCGAAGGTACAGACGGAGGGAGGGACGCTCGGCCTGGCTAGCGGGGGCGATGCTGGGCCAACTGATCCCAAGGAGGTCGGGGAGGCAGGGCGGCTGGGGCGAAACGCGTGGACGGCCCCTTCCCCCACCTCCGCTGCTTCCCCTCCCCCTCACAATGGAAGGAGGCGCCGCCGCCGCGACCCCCGGCCAGGCGGGAGGGCGGAGGTCCACCTTGGCCCACGGCCCTTCCCCCTCGCGCGCGCCTGGGGCGGGGCCTGGGCCGCCCCGCCCTCCGCCCCGCCCGTCAGCACCCGGCTGCGGGGCCCCGAGCCCTCCCGGCCAGGTCTTTGCAGTCAGGCGAAGGCCTAAACCGGGACTGAACCATTTGCCTTGTCCAGAGCAGCCCGTGCCTGCACCGCGTCGAGTTACACCAGGTTGCACAGCACAAAGGACCGTACAGGCTATTCGGGATGTCGCAGAAGCCCGAGGTGTAAAGGGCTGCCGGTGTGCTGCGGCCTTCTTTTCTGATAGAGCCCCCTCTTCTGGCCTTGCAGCCCCTTTCCGCTCGCCTAGGCATTGTTTTCTTAGTCCTCTGAGGACATGGGTCTTTCAAAAATGGTCCCACCCTCTCCTTTCCCATCTCTGAGTTGGGCCTTGGGGACAGAGTAGGTCACCTGAGTGGAAGGGACAGCCCTGTTCAGAGCAGTGTAGGGGATGGCTCAACACCCAGCTGAGAATCCAGGATGGCTATGCCCAAAAGGGTTGACCTTAAAAGTCATTCAACACACACACCCCATTCTCGCTGCACACTTGAAAGAATGAGAATCAGAAAACCCAGGCCCCAAGAAGGGACTTGTTCAAGATCATGTAAGAGAGACCCAGGACTAGAATTCAGGTCTCCTGGCTCCTCCAGAGGGAATGGCTACTCTTAGTGGGGTCCATAGAACGGACCTGCTAGGCTCGCTGATGATTCTAGAGCATTTAATGGTATACCTCAATGGTATACCACAATGGAAAGTGGTGGTATTAACTCTATTTCACAGTGGAGAAAAAGTCTCCTCAGTGAGGTAGCAGAGGATAGGTATTGTGGTGAAGAGTTCAGAGTGGAATTAGACAAACTTTGGTCTGGCTGCAGGTCTTTACTAGTTGTGACCTTGGGCAGATGACTTCATCTCTCCGCACTTGTTTTGTTATTTGTAAAATGGGCACCCCTAACAATACCTAGGGCATCAGAGGAATGAAGGGGGTGATCAAGTAAAGTGCAGGCTCCCAGAAAGCTCCCCTCAAACCCAGAAGTCTGCTGCTTCATTTTACTTTCCCCAAGAGACCCGCCTGGCCCTAGAGCATTCCCAGGCTGCTGGGAAGTGATGTTGGAAAGCAAGAAGGAAGGGAGTGTCAGAGTTAGAAGAGTGAATGCATCTGGGGGTGATTGCCTCTACCCCTCATTTTAAGGATGAGGAAACAAAAGCTAAGAAGGGGAAGGGACTTCGCCAAGATTACAGTTGGACGGGAGCAAAACGTAAGAAATGTGCTTCCAGGTTTCAAGCTTGCCCTCCTGCTGCTGGGCTGCTCTTATCCCTGGCCCAGCTGCCTGCAGTGGAGATGGCAGAGACCCACTGTAATGTTTGGCTTTTTTCCTTTTCTCAGGTGTCAACTGTCTGGCTTATGATGAAGCCATCATGGCTCAGCAGGACCGAATTCAGCAAGAGGTGAGAGGCGGGAGAGGGCAGGGGAGACAGTTGGAGATTCCTAGGCTGGGCCTGAGGCCTATTCTCTTTCTCTGCTTTGGAAGGCCACTTCTCCCCAGGCTATGCTAGGTATTGGATGCCTTTATCACTGTGCCACTGAGTGACCAGCCCAGCACCCCTTTTGTAGGTGTTCTGGCTGTTAGGCATGGGTTAGTCCATCTTCCTGCCAGAGCATGATGGGTTCCTGCCTCCTGCAGATTGCTGTGCAAAACCCGCTGGTGTCGGAGCGGCTGGAGCTCTCTGTCCTATACAAGGAGTATGCTGAGGATGACAACATCTACCAACAGAAGATCAAGGTGGGAGCCTGGCCTGAGGGGCCAGGAAGAATCTCGGGGGTATGGGCAGGAGGGTGCCTGCTTCAGACCTGCTGCTTGCTGGGCCTGTCCTCTGAGAGGATAGGCTGTTGGGGGAATACCTCATCGCCTGTTGGAGTGTGCAGGCTCTGGACTCGGACCTCAGTTTAAATCTAGACTCTGCCACTGAGCAGCTGTATCCTTGGCAGGTCCTTCAGCGTCTCTGAGCCATGAGTGTCTTTATCTGTGAAATGGGGATAATGAAAGCATCTGCCCATAGGGCAGTTGGGAGACAGTGGCAGGTGATACTTGTAGGACGCCAGGTGTAGGTTGGGCAGGAGCTGATGGCTTCAGTGCTCACATGGGCTGACCAGGCTGGTGCTGGGTGGGGCAGGAGGGTTGCAGCCAGGGCGTGTTCCACAGCCTGAGTCCTGCATCTTTGTGGAGAGGCAGGCAGCAGTGGAGATAAGGGCACTGACCTCTGCGCAGGGCCCTGCTGCCTCACACGAATTGGGGCAAGTGCTTCACCACTCGCTTTCTAAGACTATGAGCTGGGGACTTTGAATTGTGACAATAGGTGCAGATAAACATTGTCCAGTGCACAGTGTGGGGGTTTAGTAAATGTTACTTTTCCCACCCTCCTCCCCAAAGAACAGAGATGCTTAGAACCTTACACCTGGAGGAGGGGCCTTCGAGTAGCCAGGCAGGTAAGCCAGGCGATCAAAGGTGGCCAGGTGGTGAATGAGGAGGACACCACAGCTCAGTGTCGGCCATACAGTGGTAGGGAGTGAAGGGCCCTGGGGCAAACAGGAGCGTCCATACCTGTCACTCCATCATTGCCAGATCTGTTTTTCCAAGAGAAGCCAAAAGTAACCAGATCTCCTGACTTACAACAGTTGGCAGCTAATGCAAATTTAAGATGTGGGGGCCAAACAATAGACTTGCAGGCCAGATCCAGCTGTGTGTGATCTGTGATCCACTCAGACCTCTTGCTCGGATGTTTGTGATCTCAAGAGGCCTGTGGAGTGATGAAGGCACTGGCTTTGCAGCCTGACAGACCTGGGTTCAAGTCCTGGCTTCACTTTCAGCTTTGTGATCTTGGGCAACACCCTGATCTTCTTGCAGCCGCCTTTGTTTTCTCATCTCTGGGTGGAAATGTCGTCTGCCTCACAGGGCAGGTATGAAGGCTGCAGGTGATGCAGGGCAGGTGCTGGGCTTAGTAAGCAGTAGGTTCCTGCTCTCCCCATGCGGCGGGTTGGTGGAGTGGGACCTCATTTCAAGGCCTACCTATCATGCTAGACCACCCTGGTAAAATTGAAAGAGTGGGGCCTCAGATTCTTCTTGAATCATTCAGCCAGTGGATGTGCGAAGGTCTAGAGCAGGCATCCTCAAACTACGGCCCGCAGGCCACATGCGGGTGTTTTTGCCCATTTGTGTTTTTACTTCAAAATAAGATATGTGCAGTGTGCATAGGAATTTGTTCATAGTTTTTTTAAAACTATAGTCTGGCCCTCCAACGGTCTAGGGACAGTGAACTGGCCCCCTGTTTAAAAGTTTGAGGACCCCTGCTCTAGAGCATGCTGTCTGCAGGGATCTGCCCCTGTGCCACGACACCCCTATTCTGTGTGCTGTGCCCAAGCCCACCTTTTCTCCCTGGGCAGGGACAGGGCTGTGACAGCAGAGCCCTGGCAGACCTGGGTGCAGACTTTGCTCCTCTGTCAGCTGGGCTCCTGTGAGGATTAACAGGAGGAGGGATGTCAGCCCTTAGCGAAGTGCCCGGCGCAGAGTGAGTGCTCAGAGCGGCTGTGCTAGTAGCGACAATGGTTTGGGCTCTTCATAGTTGTGGTGTGCTATCAGCTTAACATTTATTGAGCACATACTGTGGTGTAGGTGCTGTTTTAGGTACTGGAGATAGATGACTAAAACCACTAAACTCCAGCCCACATGAAGTTTCACGTCAGGGTGGACAGACACAGGCAAAGAGGGCGCTAGGATGTGTGGTATGTCAGAAGGCAGTAGGTGCTGTGGAGAAAAATAAGAAGGAAAAGGAGATTGGGAGCAGGAGGGCTTGCCTTTGTAAACAAGGTGGTTGGCAGAGCCCACTGAGAGGTGGCACTTGAGTCTCATGGACCAGAAGAGGCAAGGGAGCAGGGAGACCTGCCAGGAGGCGCTGTAGTAGAACCTGCCGAGGCGGGAGCGACTGGGACCTGGTGGTGGAGGGTGGGGCGGGAAGCGTGGGTACGATGCTGGGTGTGTGGAAGGTAGAGCTGAAGGGACCTGCTGTTGGCCGGGACGTTGGCTGGGACGCGGTGAGGGAGAGAACTTGGCAGCAACTGGAAGGCTCTGGGCATGAAGGGCAGAAAGGCGGGTGCTGTGGGTGACTGAGGTGGGGATGGGAGCCTGGCAGAGGAGCAAGGGGTGGCAGGTCAGCAGTGCTAGGCCGAGGTGCCTGTGGGACAGCGCAGAGGTATGGGGGAGGTGGGATGTGAGGATTGAAATCAGAGTTGTGGGCTGAGGTTGCCATCTGGGGCTGTTTAAATTCTCAAGACTGACGTCGGCGAGACAGCAAGTATGGTTTAAAAGTGGAAGCTGTCCCAGGCCTGAGCACGTCATATGGTAGGCACTGTGCATGGGTGAGGGTCATGACTGTCCTGTGGCAGGTGACACACAGGATCATGAGAAAGGGGACTGTATGGTTTGGTGGCAGCCTCAGAGGCAGGGTGAAGACAAGGGGCAGGAGGCGCCAGCCCAGGAGGAGTGGGGGCGTGGCCAGTGGTGACGGTCTGCTTAGGGCTTTGCCCCTGCAAGTGAGGAGGGCATTGGTGACCTTGGCTAGCGCACAAGCCTCCGTGGGAGAGGAGAAGTGGAGACAGTGAGGGCAGAAAACTTTGAGGAGTTTTGCTGTAAAGGAGAGCAAAGAAACCGGGGGAAGTGTAGCTGGAGAGGAATGTGAAGGCAGTGACTTTTTAGTTTTAGAGCAAGAACCATCTGTATGTGTGTGGCGATAGGTCCAAAGCAGGAGGGAGAGAACGGATGATGCGAGAAGAGGGGTGCCTACTGGACCCATGTCTTTGAGCCCTAGGGAAGGGACAGGCTGGACTGGTGCAGAGTGGAGGGGCAGCTTGGGTGGCAGCTGGGATAGCTCCTCTGAGGGTTGGGAGAGAAGGCTGAGGGCGGATGTGCTGGTGGGGGCTGGAGAAGTCTAAGTGGAAAAGGACACAAGGTCACCAGCTGGGGGAGGGTGGGCGCCCAGGCCAGGGGAGTGAGGCATGCTTGTGTGGGAGGT
This sequence comes from Microcebus murinus, assembly GCF_040939455.1. NCBI lineage: Eukaryota > Metazoa > Chordata > Mammalia > Primates > Cheirogaleidae > Microcebus > Microcebus murinus. The sequence goes on from NC_134107.1 coordinate 11,357,813, forward strand.
GCAGTAGACTGAAGACACTCCATTTTGTGTTCGGGGAAACCAGAAAAGATTGCGAGGAGCTGTACCTGTGAGTGGGCAGGGCAGGGTGTAGGGGAGGAGGGAGAGCTGCAGGCCAAGGCCTGGTCCCGGCTGAGCTGGGCTGTGCAGTGGGGCCCAGACGCCTGGCCACGGTGTGGAGCTGGCACCGTAGTCCTGTCCTGACTTGCTCGCTTGCCTTGAAGTTCTCTTGGGTTGAAAGACTGGGAAAGCTGTCGTGGTCAAGGACAGATTCACTCACCTGTTTTATAAACAAACAGCCCTAGGCCCAGCAGCACTTTGGGCACCTGTGTGGACAGTTTATACGAAGTGCACAGCTTCCTGCGGCTTTCTGGGGGACTTTAGGCAGTGGGTCACTGAGTGACTCATCACCACATTCTGCAGCCTGGAGTCAGGAGCCAGGGGTGGCAGGAGCTTGGAGCTCAGTTGCTGTCTGCTGTGGGGTGACCTTTGTGGGGGGCACTTGGCCAGCCCTGGCTGGGCTGATGTTGGGGGGGTGCTGCCCCTCTGCAGGACCTCCACAAAAAGTACTCATACATCCGGAAGACCAGGCCCGACGGCAACTGCTTCTATCGAGCTTTTGGGTTCTCTCACTTGGAGGCGCTGCTGGATGACAGCAAGGAGTTACAGCGGTGAGGAGGGGAGGCCGGCGGGCACTGCGGGACGTGGGTGAGGGCGCCCCCCTCCCTCTGGGTGGCAAGGACACACAGATCCACCTCAGGCCAGACGACCGGCTAGGCTCCTGCTTGGGGGTTCCGTCTGAGCTGAGGATGGGAGCTGGCCTTGTCTGAGTGGGCTGTGGCCTTGTCCCCAGGCTAGCCTCTCTGGGCCCCTGCTCTGCTGGCCCAGGAGCCCATGCTGGGCCTCTCCTGCCCTGTTCCTCACAGGTTCAAGGCTGTGTCTGCCAAGAGCAAAGAGGACCTGGTGTCCCAGGGCTTCACTGAGTTCACAATTGAGGATTTCCATAACACGGTGAGCCCTAACGCCCCTGTCGGGCTCAGCCAGGGTGGAAAGTGGTTCGCCTGGCTGTGGTGGGGTTGACCCTTCCCCTCCCTCATCTTGCCCCTGTCCCTCGTCGGGCGTAGTTCATGGACCTGATCGAGCAGGTAGAGAAGCAGACCTCAGTAGCCGACCTGCTGGCCTCCTTCAACGACCAGAGCACCTCAGACTACCTGGTGGTCTACCTGCGGCTGCTCACCTCAGGCTACCTGCAGCGGGAGAGCAAGTTCTTCGAGCACTTCATCGAGGGTGGACGGACTGTCAAGGAGTTCTGCCAGCAGGTGCCACCCCTCCCCACGCCTCTGCCTTGGGCCCTCCCCTTTTTCCTCTTGCCTCAGGGTGGTGAGCTCTGGGGTTGGGGTGCAGTGGGGCTCAGTGCGGCCTGCGGAGGGCACTGAGGCCCAGCCTGACCCGCACCTGTGCCGCAGGAGGTGGAGCCCATGTGCAAGGAGAGCGACCACATCCACATCATTGCGCTGGCCCAGGCCCTCAACGTGTCCATCCAGGTGGAGTACATGGACCGCGGTGAGGGCGGCACCACCAACCCGCACGTCTTCCCCGAGGGCTCCGAGCCCAAGGTCTACCTTCTCTACCGGCCTGGACACTACGACATCCTCTACAAATAGGGCCGGCCCGGCCTGCCGCTGCCCTGCCTGCCCTCCCCTCTGCCAGGCGCTAGACATGTATAGAGGTTTTTTGTGGTTGTAAATGGTTATATTTCACCCCCTTCTTCCTGTCACACGACCTCCCGTGTTTTATTAAAGGGGATGCTGGTGGTGAGCCGCGTGTGTGCGTGTCCCTGCTCTGCTGCTGCTTGCCCACCTGGCTGCTCTGTGTCTGGCTGTCCCCCTACCCCCAGGTGGGTCCCCCAGCCTTTCACTTCTCTGTCCCCAAGCTTCCCCACCAGGAGTTTTGAGGGGTCCAGGCCTCTTGGGGACCCCTCCTGGTTCTTTGGAGTTGTGCTTCCTTTCCTTAAGGCCTCCCGCTTTCCTCTTTAGCTGGCCCAGGGATTCCATGGGATCTTGGAAGTTCCTCGGGGACTTGCCCAGGATCCCAGGGCTACCCACCCTTCCAGCTGTTCCCTCATAGGCCCTGCCTCCTGTACTGTCCTGGCCAGGACCTCAGACCCCAGCTTCTTGCTCTCCACCCAGGGGTCTGTGTGGAGTCCACATGATGCTCGGGCCTGGCTCAGGGCAGGTAGAGGAGCTGGGGCACCCACCATGCACCCCCAGGTGGTGCCAACCTGGTGGGGTAGCCTTCGAACCTTTGCTCGTCCTGAGGCCTATCCAGGAAGGGCTTGTAGGTCCCCAGTCTCCCCCCACCCCTAGCCCCCCCTGCCTGTGCCTGCTTTGCATCCCCTTTGCTTGGGCTATGGTGTCTGCATTGCCTGCCTTTCTGCCTTCACCTCTTTTCTTCCCCCCAGCACATGCAGGGTCTCAGCCCCCAGGCTGTGAACTCCTTGGGGCAGCCCTCAATAAACGGAAGTGCTGCTGCTGCCTCTGCCGTCTGGCGCGTGCCTCCACCCGCCTGCTCACCAAGAGCTCTTGCCAGCCCCTTTCAGCCAAAGCACCTGTCCCAGGGCTCCAGCCGACACACCTCTGAGCTGCCTCCCTCACCCAGGCCCAAGCCAGTCAGAGCTCAGACTGTAGGAGCTGCCCCAAAGTGATCTTTATTAGGCTCCTGGGGGCAGGGCCCAGGCAGGGCTGCAGGCTTTGGCAACTGCTCAGAGCTGGGAGCGAGGTCCTGCAGGCGGGTCTGAAGGCAGAGGAGATCAGAGGTTGCTGTGGGGTCCCCTGGCCCTCCCAGGCTGCCTCCCCGGCCTCCCTCGCCCTGCGTGGGGTTGAGCGGGTGTGTTAGTGGTTAGTCTAGGGCAGCCACTCCGGGGGCCAGGCCCTGCTTACCAGTCCTGGTCAGGGTGGGCTGCTGGAGCCTCAGGCTGGAAGGCAGAGGACAGTGAGAGCCTGACCCCGGGAGGAGGGGGACGGGGCGAGGGCTGGCCGAGGGGCGTGCCCGTGGGTGGGGGGCGCAGTCACGTACCCACGGGGAAGTAGTGGGGGAGCAGGTGGCGGTAGATGTTCTCGTCCTTCTCGAGGAACACGCAGATGATCAGCCGATCCACCTGCGCGGGAGACTGCTCAGCCTGGGCCGTATCCTCCACACCCCGCCCCTGCAGGTTTGCACCTGCCTCGCCCTGCACCTTTCACAGAGGGGGTTCAGGGGTATGCGGCCCCTCACTCGCTTCTCTCCACCGCCCAGCGCCCTTGCAGGGAAGGAGGGGGCCCTATGCTCCGCACCCTTGCTCCCTGGGCGATGGCTGAGCGGCTGGTCGACCAAGCCAGGATTCGGACCCCACCCTTGACCGGGCCCAGCCCCCACCTTGTCCTTGTGCTGCTCCAGCCACTCACGCAGCGTGACCAGTACGACCTCGGCCGCCGCCTCGTTGGGGTAGCCTGGGGGCGGGGCGGGAGTGAGCAAGGGAGTCCTTGGCTCTGGCCCCACCCCCCCACCCCCCCACCCCCGCCTGCACGGACACCCGGTCCCCCACTGGGCCCCCCACTGCCAGCCTCTGGCTCTTGTTCCTCTTCCATATCGCACTCACCAAACACGCCGGTGGAGATGCAGGGGAACGCCTAGGGCAGGCAGGGATGAAGGGCGAAGGAAATTCGGGACATCGTCACTGCGCCCCGCCTCCCACCCACCCCCTCCCGCGGGCCGCCCCCACCTGCCCCGGCGCCCCTCACCGCGGAGCGGAGCCGGTGCTCCAGCAGCAGGTCGAGGCTGCTCTGGTAGCAGCCGCGGAGCTCAGCGGCCTGGCTGGCGCTGGGCTCTCCATGGGCGATCGGCCCCACCGTGTGAATGACGTCTGCGGGGTGGAGAGGGGGTCAGACCGGCTCGGGTCTCTACGGGGTCTCCGCGCTGGAGGAGCAGGAAACCGCCTTCTCCCCGCAAGTTCTGAGACTCCCCCGAGGAAGGACCCCACCCATGTGGGCGCCGGGTGTGACCTGCACACGCGCGCACCGGCCCGCGTGCCCACAGCTGGCGGCACGCAGGCAGCGCGGCGCCTCCCGCAGGCCGGGGCGGGGGCGCTCCCCGGGCCCGCGGCCCGCCCCCATCCGCTCTGGGGTGCGCGAGGGGGCGCCAGGTCCTGGCACTTAAGGCTAAGACATGCTCCCTGAGGAGGCCCCCAGGAACTCTGTGGGCGCCACACCCCTGATGCCCCAACTAGAGGCGCCCTGAATGCGCCCCCGGCTGCGGGGGCGAGGGGACTCACACTTGGCTGGCAGCTTATAACCGCCGGTGATCTTGGCCTTGCCGGTCTCGCAGCTCTGCAGCGTCCGGCACTCGTCGGTGAGCAGGGGTCCGGCGGCCCGGTGAATGCAGCCGTCCACTGCGGGGGAGGGGTGAGCCGTGGGCCTCCCCGCGCCCCTCAGGGGTGCGGCGCGACTGACCCCGCCTTACAGAACGGGCCGAGCCCCTTGGCTGAGCACTCCCCATCTCAAGCAGCCCCCTCGGCTGTGCTAGGACCAGCCACCGCGCCGTTCCCCCCGCGGCCTGCTCCGGCCACCCCGCCCGGAGTTTGTTTCGCATCTGGGGAAACTGAGGCGCAGAGGAGGGCCGTAGCCGGCCCTGACGCTGGCGGGAAGCGGGGCGGCCGGCAGGGGGCGCGCCCAGCCCGCCCTGCTGCTCCAGGCTCCCGGAGGCGGAGTGCGTCCGCCGGGGCAGGACCCGCGGCCCCAGCCGGGCGACCGGGAAGCCCGCCCGCACCCCCAGCTTGGTCCCCCACGCCACATCGGGCCGCGAGCAGTCGCCGCCGCCGCCTCGGCCTCAGCGTCCGCCCGCCCCCTAGGCCCGCCTCCCGGGGCCGCCCCACGAGGCCCACTTCACAGAGGAGCAAGCGGAGGCCACCAAGACGCAAGAGGCAGATTCGGTGCGGGGCGGCACCGGGTCTTCCGGCCCCTTCGGGCGCCACCCCGCGAGCTGTCTCGCGCCGCGAAGTTAATGAGCCGCCTCGTTAGCGCATCCGGCTTAATTGCGGCTGGGCCCCGCTTGTTTATCTGAGGCAGCTCCAGCGCCTGGGGAGGGACCCTGGGGACCCGGGCCCAGATAAACAACTCGGGCCGCGGAGGACTGCTCCCGCAGCCTGACCGTGCCCAGAGCCAGGTGCTGGCTCGTCCCCCATCGGCCGAGGAACTTTGTCCTGTCCCCTCTCTCTTCTGGAAAATGGGTCTGTGCCTCTTCTTTGGAAGAAGAGCCAGCGTGCTGGCCGGCGGGACATGGCCCATCTCCGGCAGTTCTGCCCACCCCGGCCTGCGCCAGGAGCTCCTCGGGCACCAGCTGCCCGGCGCTCACCATGCCGGGCATCAGGAAAGGACCGTCATTCCCCCATTCTACAGATGCACAAACCAAGGCCCTTTCCCCTTCACCTCCTCCCTCCGGTGTCTTGGCGCAGGTGTCTTGGTGTTCAGGGACACCAGCTGGGCCACTCCCCACCTTTTTTCTGCTGTTTTCTCTTATGCCCTGTGGGGCCCAATTAAGCCTAAGGGTTCAACTTCACTGGGAGCTGGCAGCAGGCAATTTCCCGGGGTGTCCCAGGGGCGGGGTGGGTGGGTAAAGGGGTTGGGGGAGTCCTGAGAGGGGCTCAGGGCTGGGCCTCCCTGCCCCTCCTCTCCTGTGCAGGCATAAACGCAGCCAGCCGCAGCCCACAGGGAGGAGGCTGAGAGTGGAGCACAGGCGGGGCGCCCAGGCGGTGTGCCACCTGGGGTTCACCCGCAGTGTCCCTTCTGGGTGCGGGTGCCCTGGAAGCACCCAGCACGGTGTGCAACAGCAGGGACTGTGGAGCTGGGCAGCCTGCGTTCAAATCCCAGCTCTGCTCACAGACACGTGATCCAAGGCATATCACTTAACCTCTCTGGGCCTCAGCTGCCCATCTGTAAAATGGGATAATAGTTGTACTCACCTCGTAGGGCTGTTGGAAAGATTAGTCTAGTTAATCCTTATAATATGCTTAAGCCAGTACTTGGCATAAGTGGAGGTGTGTGTCGCCATGAGTAATGACGGTGTGATGGGCATGTTTGGGGTATGTGTGCACCCAAGACTGCCGGGAGGCAGGTGTGTAAAGGGTGTTCGTAGTGTATGGGTTGAGCACAGGGCTGTGTCTGAGCCAGTTCTCCTGGGAGCCTCCCGCCCTGCCCCAGCGCTCTCAGCCTCGGGCCACCGGGCTGCGCGCCATCTCTGGGTGCTCACGCCCTGTAGGCAACCTTGGCCGCGGTGGGAGCCTGCGGAAGTGGAGCTCAGTGAGATCTGTTTCAGGGGTTTAATGTTTCCTGCAGAAGTGGACAGGCCCGCAGCCAGGCCTTTGGGGCTGACCTGGGGGCATGAGGGAGGTGGAGGGGGTTGGAATTGTTGCTGGCAGAGGCCGTGGGCTGGATCCCCTTCCCCAGCAATTTCCAGAACAGGGCCAGGGCGATCTGACTGCTCTGCAGGTGCCCCGGGGAGATGTTCCGCCAAAGCACAGACGAGGGACAGGCCCTGGGCACCCTCTGCCCCGTCCTCCCCTGCTATAAGCCAAAGCCCAGCTGGCCCTTCCTGCCCGCCCCCTGCCCTGTCCATACACCCACCTTCTTGCTCTCCCCGCCCCACCCGCAGTGCAGTGGGGAACCCTGCCCTGCTGTCCTCAGCCATAGGCCCCAAGGGCCCCTCCCCTACGCAGAGCTCCGCTGGCTCTGACCATGCGCCAAGCTAAGTCCAGGCTGAGTCCTGGAGACTTGCAGGAGGAGGCAGCTGCCTGGGGTCCCATCCCAGGGAAAAGTCCCTCCTTATCCAAGGGAAGAGCCAAAGCCCTGGCCCCTGGGGCTGCCTGGTAGAGGTGGTGTGTCCCTAACTCACAGGGCCTCACTGACCCTCAATCTCCTCTCCAGGCCCCTCAGCCACCAAAATAAACCTCAGACTTCCAGCTCAACCCCCACCAGAGTCAGCAGAAACCCTCTATCTTTCCTGGGGAGACTGAGACCACATGGGTGTTGGGACACTTCTCGGGTGTCTCCCCACCAGGTCGAGGATGGAGGATGAAGCCTTCCTCACCAGTGGGCAGAAGAAGCCCCTACACAGCCCCACGCTGCCTCTACCCAGCAGCCCCTCCCTCTCTTTCATACTTGAGTTCCCCCAGTCTGGTTCCTTAACTCCAGCCCTCTGGTTAAGCACCTGCTTTTTTTTTTTTTTTTTTTTTTTGAGACAAAGTCTCACTCTGCCACCCAGGCTGGAGTCCAGTGGCCTGATCATAGTTCACTGCAGCCTCAAATCCCCGGGCTCAAGCTATCCTCCTGCATCAGCCTCCAGAGTAGCTAGGACTATAGGCTCGTGCCACCACGCCCAGCTAATTTTTAAAAATTTTTTGTAGAGACGGGGTCTTGCTAAGTTGCCCAGGCTGGTCTCAAACTCCTGGACTCAAGAGATCTCCCATCTCGGCCTCCCAAAGTGCTGGGATTACAAGCATGAACCACTGCACCTGGCCCATCCACTGTCTCATTTGATCCTCATAGCCACCTCAAGAGGTGGTGTCATTGTTCTTGCCTTGTAGAAAAAACTGAGGCACAGAGAAGGAAATTGTCCAAGTCACAGAGCTGGAAGGTTGAGTTCCCAGACTTGGTGGCTGTACTCACCCTGGGACCTTAAAAGGGCCTCTCTGTCCCTCCCCCACCCTCAGCTGAGGGGGTGGAATTCGCCCCTCCCCATCTTCGCCCTTTGGGAAGGCTTGTCTGCACCTGCCCCTCTCCCCACATCAACTCCTGCCCCTCCCAATAGACAGATTGCTTTGGGGACCTCTCATTGCTGAGTGGTCTGAGCCACTTGTCTTTCTGGACTGTTCAGCTGCCCCCACGTGGCTGACGGGCAACTCCCCCGCCCCCCACAGAGAACCCCCCCTTCTCCAGCCTCCCTGAGCTCTTCTTCCTCCTCCACGAGCCTTGTCCCCAGGCTGCTCTTCAGATGCTGCCTGTCCTTGCCCAGAGCCCTTGGAGACGGCCCTCTGCCTCAACCCTGGCCTCTGACCAGCCCCTGGCCCTCTGCCCTGTTCCCAGGCACCTCCCTGCTTGGGAGACCCTACCATGGTGGCTGTGTCACCGTGCCCTGCAGCTCCTTCCAGGATAGTGAGGAAGGCCAGCAGGTGGCCTGGGCACCAAGTCCATGGGGCGGGGGAGGCTGGGGAGGGGTGGGCGCGGGCCGGAGCTGGCAGAGGCGGATGGCAGGCAGGCTCTGGTGGGGCCATCCGCCAAGGCGCTTAGGATGCATTGGGCTATTTAGGGTGCTGTAATATTCATGAAGGGAAGATTAGATATTTAAATTTATTCAGCAATAAATGCGTCTCAGTGGGGGAGCATTCCTCATGCTAAACAAACAAGCAAGCAGGGGCCAATTAATTATTTACAAGAACACAAGGAGGCCTTTGGCCTGGGGGACCAGGAGGTCTGCTGTGCCCCTGCCAGAGGACAGGGGCCTCTCCCCTACCCCACTCCGCCTCTGCCTCCGCCATCCTCTGGGGCCAGCCCCTGTGCATGACCTTCTGGGATTTCTCTGCCCAGAATTCCTGGCCACAAGATTGCTGGTGGCTTTGGGCAAGTCACTTAACCTCTCTGAGTCTTGGAGCCCTGGCCTCAAGAGAGTTTCGGGGAGCACGGAGATGCTGGGAGGTGGCAGGGCGGGCAGGGGAGGGCGGAGACTGAAGGCTGGGGACTAGGCAACTTGTCCCAGGTCTCACGGGCAGAGGAGGCAGACGCTAAGACCCACGTTACTAACCCCCATTTTATACAAGCAGTGACCAGTGCTCAGGAGGCAAAGCCACTTCCTCAGAGTCACACAGCAAAGTACGGGTGCGAGGCCTTACCTGGGCAGCCCTCCCCCCTGGCCCAACATTCCTGGGCCCCCTGGGCCCGGCAGCAGGCCAGGTCGTGAGGGTGACTGGGGCTGGGCTGGGCTGCTCCTGTCTTTCTGCTCAACCTCTGGCCTCTGAAGGAGCTGCCCCGACCCAAGTCCCTGTCCCCAGCTCTTCCACCCATTTGCTGGGTCACCTTCGCCTGACTGTGCCTCAGTTTCCTCATTTGTACAGGGTAGTTTATAAGAGCGCCTTCCTCCCTACTGGGAGTGGGCATTCCATAAGAGACACACCAAAGCGCCTTGAACCTTGCACTATCACATTGTCACCCCCTCTTTACAGATGGGGGCTGAGGCTCAGTCACCAACACCACAGGCAAGACTCCTGTGCCCTGTCGTGCTCTCAGGGCCTCTGTTCCCTGGGACTAGGGCCCGAGCCAGGGGGTCTCCCTGAGAAAGAGGGCAGGAGGGGCTGGTGAGAGAGGGCCTGGGGGAGGCAGGGGCTGGAGCTGGGGGCTGGGGGAGGGGTGTGGCTCTCAGCCCAGGAAGGCGCAGGGGTCGGAGCCGGGGGCCACTCTGCACCTGGACAGGCTGGGCACCTCCTGGGAGAGCTCACAGCAGCCACACCTGGTGCAGCCAGCAGCTGCCACCCAGACCTCAGGCACCTCAGGCCCTGTCCTGGTTCCCCTCTGGAAGGAGGGCTACAGAAATGCCAGGGCTGAGAGGGGCCAGGCCCCCCGCGCAGATGGGAAAACTGAGTCCCTGAGAGGGTCTCAGCTGCACCAGGGGCAGATGCCTGAGCGGCTGCTCCCCAGGCCCCCAACCCTGCAGAGGGCAGGTGCAGCCATGAAGCCTGGGTAAGTGGCCCGCCCAAGGCCCTTGCACCCTTGTACCGTGGCCTACCCCACACCCTCTACCTCTGGTCTCCATTCACCTCCTAGGCCAAGACCCTCAGTGGTACCGCCACTCTCAGACCTGCCTGTGCCTCTGCCCACACCCTCCTGGTCACTCATTCCATCCACAAACCCGAGCCAGCCGCGCCTCTGTGCTGGCCTTGGGCTCAGCCCCGGGGGGCTGCAGAGCCCACCCCTCACCGGGCCCCACCCTATCAGTGCCAAGGCGGGTGGGTGCCCCAGGGAGAAGACGGATGGACGACAGCTCCGCGATGTGATCTGAAATTCATTACAGGGTGAGATCAGCTCCTTAAATGGGGATTTGAAAACATTAGGGCTTCATTATGTACACAACGGCGGTGCCTCATTCATCATGCAAAAATCACTCCCGTTATTAAAAATCCTCATGGCAGCTGCATGCAGGGGCTGGGTGGCATCTTGCCTGCTGGGGCGGAGCATGAGCCCCACAGGCCGCCCGGCCTTTCCTGTGGCCATGGGCAGTGCCACCTGGGGCTGAGTCCCACCACTGCTCTTCCCCAGGGTGGGGTGGGAGCGAGGTTCGGCCCCAGGGGATTGGTGCCTCAGTTTCCTCATCTGCACAGTGGAGGTGCCGATGGTGGATCCCACGTGCTGAGGTAAGGGCATGGAGACCCCGCAGAGGTCCCCACAGTGGCCCTCAAGCTGCCATTAACACTATCCTCCTCATCAACGGGGGCCAGGCAGAGGTGTCAGGAAGGCCCAGTGGCCTTTCCCTGGGGACGGGCACGGCACCCCTGCTCACAGAACCTCCCATGGAATAAACTCCTCAATGCAACAAGCATCCCGGGTCCTCTGGGCTCCCTCCGGCTCCTGCTCAGATGAAGACTTGGCTTCCTGCGCCCTCCCGCCTGGCACAAACCATTCAACAAATGGGGGTGCCACCTGCCAGCCCTGTGGGGGGCCTGGATTTCCAGTGGGGGACACAGGGCTCTAACATCACAGCAGTGGTGAAATGCGAGGAGAAAACGCAGCTGGACTGGGGGGCACCACTTAGCAGTTGAGAGGCCCCTCTGAGGAGGTGGCATTTGAGCAGAGCCCTGAGTGACGGCACAGAACTGGCTTTGGGAAGAAGATGTGGGAGGCGAGGTGCAGGCAGAGGGCTCGGCCTGGGCAGTGCCGCCCCGGGCAGGGCAGTGCAGGACCGGCCAGGTGAGGTGGGAGGAGGGAGGGGCAGGGCTGCAGGACACAGTGGGAGGCAGGGAGGAAGCTGGGACTGGTTGGAGCCCCGTGGGAAGTTCTGAGCTGCGGAGGGGACGTGAGGAGGTGGCCTCTGGGACCCTTTGCTGTCCCCTCTTCCTGGCATACCTCCCTTCCACCCCTGCGCTGTGCGGCCAACTCTAGGTCAGAGCGTCGTGCAACCGCCCGGAGCCGGCGCCAGAGTTGGGTGTGGGCTGATGGTGGCGCTGCCCGAGCCCGGCCCGGCCAAGGGCCACAGCACCGAGGCCGCGCTGTCTGCCCGCTGAGCCTTTCCCGGCTGGGCTGCGGAAGCGGTCGCGGCTCAGCGGGGCGATGGGAGATAGCAGCCGGCGCGAGCGAGCAGGCGGCAGGCGAGGTCTGAATACTTAGAGGCCGGCTAATCCTCCGGGCCGCCCGCCTGAGAGCAGAGGAGCCCGCGGGAGAGACAGACGGAGAGAGGAGGACAGGGAGAGACAGAGGAAGGAGGACGGGGGAAGAAGATAAGGAAGAAAGAATGAGAAGTGGAGGGAGAGCGTGGACAGAAAGGGAGAGGAGCCGGCAAAAGACCCTGCGGCGAGAGGGAAGGAGAGAAGAGGGTCACAGCCAGTGTGAGGAGGGGACGCGGTGGGCCGCAGGGTGGCAGGTGACCCCACGCACCTGCTGCGCCCACGCACACACACACAGGCACCTGGGGGGCGCCTGGGCACAGCCGTCCACAGACAGGTCTGTCCTGGCACCTTCTGTGCCCGTGCACCGCCCTGGGAGAGCGACAGGGGACCGGTAGTGCCCGAACAACCGCACACACGGGACTCTGCTTATCATGGGCCGCGATGCCATCCCAGGGCGGGAGGGGCTGCCATATCCAGAGTCCAGCAGTGCCGGCACCTGGCAGGGAGTGCCTGAGGCTGCCCCGGTGTGGGAAGGTGGGAACTAGGAGGGAAGGTGTGGCAGGAGGGCAGAGGAGCTCGAAGGCGCAGGGCGGCATGTGCAAAGGCCCGGTGCCAGGAAAAAGCCCTGGCTTCTCTTGGGTGTGCGGGACACGCAGACGGACCTGCCGCGGGGCGCAGCACGGTGCGGAGCCGAATGGCAGCGGTGCAGGGCGGCCGCACCCTCCCAGGCACGCGCTGGCTCCTGCAGGTTTGGGTGGGGTCTGCTGAGCTCGAGAAGGCCCCAGGCAGGGAGTGGGTGGCGGGTGGGGACAAGGTCCCGGCCTGCCCTGCCCACCTGCCGGGCAACTGCCTGGCCCCATCCCACCCGCCCCTGCAGCTGGCCCTCCGGGCGCTGGCCAGGCCCCAGCAGAGATGGCGGCCACGCAGGCAGAGGAAGGCGGCCCTGAATTAATCTGTCACTAAAGCTTGGCCGTGGCAGGCGCAGTCATGATTTAGATGAATAATTGAAACGCTCCGATACATTTATTATCCCTTTAGTGCAAAAGTGGCAGAGAAAGACGAGGGGTAATTGAAAAAGAGCGCACAAATCTCCCCGAGAAAGCCGGCTCCTTATCGCCGAGTAAACATTTCAGTCCTAATAAACAGGAGAGACGCGCGTCAGGGCCCTGTCGATTCCGTCCTGATTTAGGGCCTGCCTCCCTTCTTACCATACAATAGGAGAGTGTTTTAAAAATTTTTTTTATTGAGCCAGTAAAAGCTTTTCAGGAGAGGGGTGGGAGAGAGGAGTGGGTCTGGCGGGAAGGCTGGCGGCCCATCAAGCCTCCCACAGCAGACAGGACCCTCTCTCTGAGGGGTCTCCATCCTGCTTTACCTGCTGAACTCCTATTCAGCCTTCAGGGCCCAAGTCAAATAACCCCTCTGCTGGGACCTTGCAGACCAAACAGTGGCTCCTTGAGGGCAGAGCCAAGTCCTGAGTCCCAGCATTTGGCATAGCACCTCCAACTCAGAGGGAGCCCCAGGAAGGAATGGCTACCAGGGGGGGCAGAGGGTCTTCCCCAAGACTCACTGTGTTGCCAGTGCCACCCAGCTTGGCCTCAGGGCCTGGCAGGAGTCCAGCCCCAGAGCGAGGCAGGCCTAGGAGTCCTGTGCCTTCCAGGCGAAGTCCCTTTGGCCCCCAGCAGCTCCTGAGGCCTCCCACTGAGGTTGGGGTGCCCTGCAGACTCCCTTCCCTGCTCCCCAGGGGCTGTAGCCCTCTCCTGCCCTGAATCTCCTCGAGGCCGCACCGAAGCCCTGCAGCCGGCCCAGGACCCTCTGGGAGCTCACAGGCGGCACCCACAGCTGGGCAGCTGGGGGTGGGAGCAGGGGGTGGGAGCGGGGCCGGGACTGTGAGAGCTGCCTCCCTGTCCCAGGGCAGGGCCGGCCTGCCAACGGCGCCGAGCTCTCCGTGACCGTTGGCTGAGCGTCCACCACAGCGGGGGTCCTAGGGACTCAGAAGCCCCCAAACCCTGCCCCCCACACACACACATTCCCGGGGCTGATGGGCAATGAAGGAGAAACAGAAATGCAAGTGGCGTCAAAGGGAATCGGCGCTGTGGGAGAGAGACGGAGCAGGGGAGCAGGGGTGCCCGGCGGGTGCTGCGGCCCTTTAACCAGGGCAGCGGGGGTGGCGGGACAGCACGCGGCAGTTCAGGGAGTGGATGGGGGTGAGGGGTGAGTGGGCAGGGGGGTAAGTGGGGGATGGATAGGAGAGTGAGGGGTAGAGGCCATGACCCCTGCAGGGGAGGACCCTGGGAGGACAGGGTCCATCTGTGCAGTTACTGGGGACCCAGCCCCCCGCAGGGTGGGGGCTGGGGCTGGGTGGACGGGGCTGGTGGGGGACAGAGGACATCCGGGGCCTGGGCCAGCTCCATCCCAGCCCCAGGCGGGTGCCTCATCCCCACCATGGTCCCCTCCTTGCCACCTCCACCTTGTTCCAATCACATTAGCAGAATGACAGCCCCAGCGAGCACTTGCGGCGGCTCCATAAATCTCGGCCGGCGTTAAAAGGCGGACTCCGGGCCCACTTCCTCCGGGGTCGCGCGGCCCCATCCATCTCTGCGTCAGTCAGGCCGGGCGAGAGGCCTGTTCCAGCCTCCCCTCATCCCCAAAGCCGAAAGGGGAGCTAGAGGGCCCTCCCCCACCGTGCCCACCAAAGTCTTGTCCCCCAAGTCTGGCCGGGGCAAGTGCCCCTTGGCCTCCCTGAGTGAGGTCACTAGGCCATCTATCGACCTGCCTCCTTGAGCTGCCTTGATCGTCCACGCTTTTTGCCTGCGGGCTTTGGGGTGAGTCTTTCACTTACTGTGCAGGGCCGTCCCTACGTTCACCTGCAGTTCATTTGTTCATTCAACAAACATTTATTGAGCACCTGCTCTATATGCCAGACCCAGTTCTGGGTGCTCGAGATAGTCTTTCATTTTCAGGGGGCAAAAGTCGTGGAACGTAATAAGCAAGTGAATTATGCAGGGTGTTGGGGGAGACAAGTGCTCTGAGAAAAATAGAAACCAGGTGTATCCAATCAGCATTGGAAAGAAAAAAGAAAAAAAATAAGCATTTTTTTAAATTAAAAATATTAAAAAAAAAAAAGAAACCAGAGCATGGGGAGGGTCCAGGGCAGTGCCAGGGTAGGGCAAGGTAGGCAGCTGCCATTTCAATTAGGGCTCCGGGTGGGCCCTGCCCGGAGAGGGCATTCGGTAAGGCTTGTAAGGCGTGAAGGGAGGGGCCACGTGGCCATGTGGAGGAGCAGCCAGTGCAAAGGCCCTGAGGCAGGAGCGGGCCTGGCCTGTTCGGGGAGGCCGGAGTGTGGCGGTGGGCAGTAGGGAGGTGAGCCTGAGTGGTGGTTTGGGACCTTGTGGGCCAAGGGCCGTGGCCTTGGCTCTGGGTGAGATGAGAGCCCTGGCAGGGTTTTGAGAAGAAGAGGCCCTGTGAGTTGCTTTAGGATTGAAAGGCCCACATCTTTTTTTTTTTTTTAAAAAACAGATAGGATCTTGGTCTCATCCTGTCACCCAGGCTGGAGTGCAGTGGCAGGATCATAGCTCACAGCAGCCTCAAACTCCTGGGCTCAATTGATCCTCCTGCCTCAGCCTCCCTAGTTGCTTGGACTACAGGCGTGTGCCACACATCTCTGATCCTGTATCTTCCCTTTTTTCTTTTTCTTTTTATTTATTTGTTGTTGATCCTGCACCTTCCTGAACGGAGCGGCTAAAGACCCAGCTCCCCACGTGGTCTCCGAAGCCGCCATGCCTCCCATGCCCATCTTCTGAGCCTCCCGAACGCAGCACCCTTTCCTTCCCTTCCAGGCCTCTGCCTGTGCTGTTCCCTCTGTCAGACACCCTTCCCACACTGGTCACCGGGCTCACTCCTGCCCTTCCCTGGGTCCTAGCGGAGGTGCCGCCTCCTTCCAGAAGCCTTCCTCTGCCTCAGCGCCCACCAGCCTGCGCCCAGCCACCCCACCCGCACAGCGCGCCGGCCTGGGCAGGCGGGCGCTCCCAGCCGCGCCGTGAGCTCAGGGCACAGGCCTGTCTGAGCCCGGCAGCGTCTGTCCCAGCACCCAGCTCGGCCCGCACGCATGGGCGCTCAGTCCCTGAGCGATGCGGGCATGGAGGAGGGAGGCTACTGCGGGTGGAGCGGGGCAGGTGTCGGGCCACTCGGGCCCACGTCCTCCAAAAGGACGGGCTTTGGAGGAGGGTCCCAGGTGGCCTGTCTGGGGCCCACAGTCCCTCGAGCAGCCCCTCGTGCCATGAGCCCTTCGGGCATCTGTGACCTCCACGGGGACAGCTAGAGGAGAACGGCTAGGAGGGACACATCTCCAGCCACAAACAGCCCCCCACCCCTGCATCCTGGCTGGTCACCGACAGCTCTTAACGCGGCTCTTATTTATTCCTGACCTTCACGCCCCTTTTATTTTTCCCCCTTTTAAAACCTGGCCTGGGCCCCGCCACCGCTGCCGTAAACACGGCCGGGATTTATCCTGCAGCGCATTAACCCCTGGCCCCCGGCTCACCAATCATCCCGCCGCCTGCGCAGACAGCCGCCTGGTCCGGGGCTGGGCGAGGGGCTGGGCGCGGCCTGGGCAGGCGCTGGGGACACAGGGACGCCCCTCCACCTGCTGACCCGGCCCGCACCCTGGCAGCCCACCCTGACCCCTGGCCTGCCCGCCTGGCCCACAGACCCCTGCTTCCTGGTGGTTGTGCACAGTGAGCACAGAACATTCCGGGGCCAGCTGTGGGCAGCTCTGCCAGCCTTTCTGAGAGCCACCCTGCGAGGCTCCAGGGCCGGGCAGAGAGGACACTTTTACCGTCTCAGGTGGGGAAGCTGAGGCCAAGGGGGACAGGACTTCCCAAGGTCACACGGGTGTCAGGGCAAGGCTGGGCTCTTCCCACCCACTTCCCCCCTCCTCCCCCACCCCCAGTTATAGACCAGGAGGTCATTCGGAGAGGCAGGGGCTTGCCCAGGTCACCGGGGAGGGAGCAGGTGGCCACGGTGGCTGTGTGGCTGAGTGCAGAGCAGGCTGAGGGGGCAGGAGTGGGCAGGGAGGTGCCCGTGAGGGCCCCGTGGGCTGGGCTCTGAGGGCCAGGGGCAGGAGAGGAGAGACATGCGGGAGGGACGCCACCCCCCAGCCCACCCCCCACCCAGACAGGAAGGCCCACTCACCACCGCCGCCTCCGAGCAGGGAACTGTTGGCTGCAAGAGAGAGAGAGAGGCAAGTCAGCGGGCAGGGCGCTGTGTGGAGGGTGCAGGGGACTCAGGTGGGCTGGCATTGGGTCTCCCAGCCCGGGGGGGGGGTGATGCCAGAGGTGGAGGAGGGGCCGCGAGTCCTCTCCCACCCAGGCTCCCCCCATCTGGAGGGTGCAGGGCAGGGGCGCAGGAGAGCTGCACGGGGCTTGGGATGGCCCGGACCACGCGTCCCTTCATTCCTTTATTCTTTCACCCCAGGGCATCTCCTAAGGCCCCCAGTGGGGACAGCACAGCCTGGTCCCTGCCCTCGGGGACACAGACTTGAAGCCACCAGGAAGCAAACTGTACCACTGCACCCGTGGTCAGTGCTGCGCTGGGATGGAGCAGGAGGCCTGAGAGCATGGACCCAGCTCGGGGGGGGGGGGGGGCGTACCAGAGTGGCCAGGTGTGCCATGGGAGGGTCTTTGGGCACGTGGCTGGAACCAAAGCCAGTTCAACAGACAGGTGACTGGGCCACTTGGCCCTGTGCCTCAGTTTCCCCATGTATAAATGGAGAAATAACCCCACTTCGCAGGGTTGGTGTGAAGATCAAGGGAGAAGGACCCTCAGCTCTAGGCCTGGCCACGGGACGGGCCCAGGTCCCCACCCCTGCCTGGATTGGAGTGGCACCACCAGGCAGAGCTGGACGGACAGCCACTCAGGCAGTCACTCTCCTGAGCAGCCCTGTCCCTGCCACTCTGCCTGGCTGGCTCCCCCTCCTGCCTCCCCGGTCACTGCCATGGGGGCACAGTGAAGCTGGCAGCCCCTCTCTGCTGGAAGGTCAGGGCTGGGCAGGTCACTGCCACCCCCGGCACAGGCTCCTGCTTCTGGCCACACCGCCTGTGTCTGTGACAACTGGCCTGCTCATCAGGGAATGTGCCGGGTGTGACCGGCAGGTGCGCTCCGGGCCTGGTGCTGCCCAGGTAGGGGGCAGCGTGCCCAGCCCCTCAGCCCTGGGGGCCCTGGCTCCTGCCACAGCTTGGCCCCTGCCCTACTGTCCAGGGCCCGCTGCAGACCTTTCTGCACAGAGTGGGGGACCCGGGCGGAGCTCCGGCCAGCGGTGGGGCCGTGTCAGGGCGGCCAGCCTGCAGGCCCCGGTGCCGCGTGGACACCGTGGACACTGCTAAGTGGTGTCGGGCGGCTCCGAGTGGCTGGTCTCCCAGAGCTGACAGCTCTTCGCTTGGGGAATAATTAATTCCACAGCCCGAAAACCCGGAGCTGCAAGTTGCCACGTTACTTGCAAGATTAATACAAGCAGCTAATTAAGATGGAGCGGCGAGGAGCGGCCGGGGCTCCCAGAGCAGGGGTGGGGGCCGCGGGGAGCGGGGCGGGGAGGCGGCGAGCAGCGGGCGAGGCTGCGGGAGTCGGGGGAGCTGCACCCCGGTGGGGCCCCCAGGCATGCGCCGAGGGCCGGGAGCCCACAACTCCAGGCGCGGCCTCTGCCCCAGGAACGCGCATTTCCACCGCCCCAGCACCGTGTCCCTGGCACGGACGAGCGCCGCGCAGAATCAATCTCGCTTATTACTGTTACCACGCCACAAGGGAGGTGCTCTTGTTCCCATTTTACAGAGAAGGAAGCAGAGGCTCAGGGAGGTTGAGTCACACAGTGGCGGTGGGAGGACCGGAACTGGGTCCATTTGACTCCAAAGCCAAGCCACAAAGCAGGCAGACCTCAAGGCAGACTGCCCGAGGGACTGTCAGAGGAGGCTCCTCCCTGGGCCAGGGCCAGGGCCTGCCTCCTCCAACGCGGGCAGAGCGCACCGTAGGCCCTTTGAGACGCGGCTGGCACCCTGCTCCCTGCCCAGGCAGGTGCGGCTGCAGAGGCGAGGGGCTGGGCGTGTGGATGGGCGAGGACCCGCAGGGGGAGGGGGCATCTCAGGCCGCTGGGTCCGGCTCCAGTCCCCCAGGGCCCTGGGCCCTCCACGGCCCTCCCCCCTCCCCGCATCACCTCTCTCTCTTAATTAACACTGGCCAAAAATGAGCTGGCTCCCGCCCAAGGAGGGCACAGTGCCAAACAGGTTGGCAGTGAGCCTTGAAGGGGCAGGCGGGGAGGGGGCGCTGACCTGCCTTTCTGCTGCCCAGTCAGAAGGTCATACGAACCCCCACCCGCCTGGCACCCAAAACCGCACTGTGTGTGGCCCTGCCCGGCAGGTGTGCAGGTGAACTGGCCCCACGTCCACCGGGGAGGGAGGGGCCCCGGGCAGAGGGGGGAGCTCAGTGGGCCAAGCTGGGGAGGCCAGGCCAGGTGGCGTGATCTGCCACAGGCAGGAAGGGCAGGTGAGGCCCAGCGCTGGGGCTGGCCCGGCTGCACAGAGGGCCTGGTCACACCTATCCCCATGCTCAGCGGGTGTCCCGGGGCTCGTCTGCTGTGCCCCCTCACCCAGCCCACAGTCCCTGGCAGTCCCATGGGTCGGGGCTCCAGGGGAACCAGGCCGGCCTGGACCCAGTTCCTCAGCTCCTCCCTCCCCCGGGCACAGCCACAAGCAGGGCAGCTCCGGCTGGCACTCCTAGGCCAGGGCCCCGCAACCCGAGCTTCAAGGCCATGACTGGCCCTTCCCACCCTCCCTGCCCCTCACACTTGACCTGAGCCTCCAGCCCCTCCTCCTACCACGCTCCATGCTCCCCTGAGTTTGGTTTGAGACTCTGGGCATGACACAACTGGTCATCGGCCCATTTTCCAGATGAGGAAACCGAGGTTCATGAAGTGTCTGGGAGACTGAGATGGAGCCTGAGCCCGGGAGGGTGGTTGGCAGAGCCCCTTTCGTTGGCTCTGCACGACCGTCTCAAAGGGCTCCTCTCTTCTTGCGGAGGGCGTCGTGATAGCGGAGTGGCCAAGGTGGGGGACAAGCACTGGACTTGACCAGGCCCCACTCAAGGGACCCAGACCTGCCCCCAGCAGACAGGGGTCTTTGAACTCCGTGGGCCGCTGAGTGAGGGGCCCGGGCCTGGCCCTGGGGCGTGGGGCAGGGGCCCAGGCTTGCTGTGGCCCTGGGTGGGGGTGCAGGTCCCAGACCTGCACACCGTGGGGGCTGTGAGGGGCCTGTCCGCAGCCTGCTCTCAGGGTCCCTTGTCGGCCCCTAGGGCAGGCGGAGGTGGCCCAGCCTGCCGTGTCCCCTGCCCGTGGGCGTGCCCGTGCCATGCTCCGCTGGAGTTGATTAACTGGCTCCGAGCCAGCACTGTGCCTGTGACC
The DNA here is from genome assembly GCF_040939455.1 of Microcebus murinus. Lineage (NCBI taxonomy): Eukaryota > Metazoa > Chordata > Mammalia > Primates > Cheirogaleidae > Microcebus > Microcebus murinus. Next base: position 11,377,654 of record NC_134107.1, read on the forward strand.
TTGGGGTGGCACCCTCAGTGCCAGTGCTGCCGAGTCCTCTGTCCCCCGACAGCAGCCATGGGGCCCGGGCGTCTCCAGCACACCCGTCTCCCCAGCCGCCTCTGCCCAGCAACTGCGGTCCCCGGCGGGGCCGGGCGGAGTTGCTCCCCAGCTTGTGTCTCGCTGCCGGCCTAGTTAGGGGCTGGCACGTGGCCACTGCCCAGACCCCAGTGTTGGAAACGGCCACTATAGGTCAGAGGCGGCCCTGGGCCAAGGCAGCACCCAGCCCCTCCCCCACACTATACAGAAGGTTTTAATTGAGCACCAACTGGGTGCTGGGCACAGGCTCGGGGGCGAACAACACAGGGGCCTGGGCCGTGGGCGCTTCCAGGGCGGGCAGGGGCGGGAGGGCGGCAAGGCTGCGAGGGAGCATGGGCAGTGGGCGGCGGGAGGGAACGCAGGGCCTGGTGATGGGAGACTGGGCGGCTTCACGGAGGAGGCAGCGGGTGAGCCCAGGCTGGAGGGGTAAGAAAGAAAGGGGTGAAGGGAGGACACAGCCTGGGCATGGGGATGGCCGTGACCCCTAGGGCTATCTCTGCCTCAGTCTCCCCCAGGGAGAGGAAGAACGGCAAGTGGAAATGGTGGGGACACCCCCAGCTTGTCCTCTTCTGGCTGTCCCCCTACCATTCCCCCACCAGGCAACACCTCAGCCCCCACCTCTGACGGCCCAGGCAGGGCCAGCGACCCTCGGGACATAGTAGGCTCGTGCCCCAGGCCTGTGACACTTTGTGGGGTCCACAGAAACGTAGTGTCTTTTAAAATCAGAAGGAGAAAAACCCGAAATTTTAGGTTGAAGAACATGTTTCAACATATAATAGAAATATATTAGGCTGGGCATGGTGGCTCACGCCTGTAATCCTAGCACTCTGAGAGGCCGAGGCGGGAAGATCGCTCAAGGTCAGGAGTTCGAAACCAGCAAGAGCAAGGCCCTGTCTCTACTAAAAATAGAAAGAAATTAATTGGCTAACTAAAAATATATAGAAAAAATTAGCCAGACATGGTGGCTCATGCCTGTAGTCCCAGCTACTTGGGAGGCTGAGACAGGAGGATCGCCTGAGCCCAGGAGTTTGAGGTTGCTGTGAGCTAGGCTGTCACCACGGCACTCTATCCCCCAAGCAACAGAGTGAGACTCTGTCTCAAAAAAAAAAAAAAAAAAAAATATATATATATATATATATATTTGTCTCAATGCTAACAAAGTCATAAAATACAATTTTTGCTATTTTTGTCAGTGGAAAGGCAGCACGCCAGGGCCCAGGCAGGGAGGCGCTGGGCTCACAGGAGCTTGTTCGCTCCTTTCCCGGGCCGGGAGACGCTGGTAGAAAGCCACTTCCCAGAGGACGTTTCGCAGAGGATCTTCCCACCTTGCAAACTGAGCCTCCTATTCTACCCACGGCTTCCCTGTTCAAACCCTCCCAGTGGGGAAGCCGGGTGGGGGGCACCTCTCCAGCCTCAGTAAGGAACCAGAGCTCCCCTCTGCTGCTCGATGAAGAGCCAGCCCCCAGCATGCCCCAGGCCCTGGCAGACCTGCCCCACCCCCTCCCCCCCAGGGCCTTTGCACGCACTGGCACCTCGGCCCGGAAGAGACCCTCACCATCCGCCACCTACTGGGTCTAGAGCTGGCCTCTGGGGGCCTCCAGAGTCCTCCCCCCAGGTAAGTGCCGACCTGATGCCCCTGTCCACACACGCCCTGCCTGGTGTCCGTATGTCACCCACGCGTCCTCCCAGCTGCCGGCACAGAGCCCGGTGCACAGCCGGTGCCCACCAAGGATTTACTGAAGGAACCCGGAGGATTACCAAATTACTGACCGTGCCGGAGTCACTCAGCCAGGCCACTCGGGCTGGCACTGGAGCCGGGTCTGCCTGGCTGCCATGCCTGGCTGGCTACACCGGGCCCTGCAGAGGAGCCCTCCCCCCCAGGGCCGGGGCTGGGGTCCCTCCGGAGGCAGGACCTGAGGGGTCTGTGCAGGCAGCAGGGGCTGGTCCCGGGGGCAGCGGCGGGAGGCCCAGGCCATGACCTCCCCAGGAGTAGGGGCTGCCTTTCCTCTTCCCTGACAGCCACTAAATCCTCCACCGGAGGCGAGGCCGCCAGGGAGGGAGGTGAGGGGCGCTGTGCCATGCGGGGGCTGGGCCGCCAGAGGAGATGCAGCGACCCGAGGAAAGCGCTGAGCAGGTTCCTGGGCCAGGGAGAGGCCGGGCAGGAGGGCACAGCGGTGACTTTGAGGGAGGCGCAGCCCGTCTGTGTGTTCCCAGAGCTACCACCCCCACATCCCTCTGCCCGCTGTTCCACACACCCCTCTCTGGCCTCACATCGGGCCCCGGAGGGCTGGGGGCTGCTTCCCTCAGTCACCCACCCCTGGGCTTGGGCTGCCCTCCCCTCCGCCCCCTTGTGAGACCAGAGCTCAGCTTTCTCCCGCCTGGCAAACATGCATCCAGGCCTGCTGCGTGCCAGGCGGGAGATGCAGCTGGCCAGGGCAGGGACACTCGAGAAACAACAGAACAAGAATAGGGCCGGGCGCCGCGGCTCACGCCTGTAATCCTAGCACTCTGGGAGGCCGAGGCGGGCGGATTGCTCGAGGTCAGGAGTTCAAAACCAGCCTGAGCAAGAGCGAGACCCCGTCTCTACTATAAATAGAAAGAAATTAATTGGCCAACTAATATATATAGAAAAAATTAGCCGGGCACGGTGGCGCATGTCTGTAGTCCCAGCTACTCGGGAGGCTGAGGCAGGAGGATCGCTTGAGCCCAGAAATTTGAGGTTGCTGTGAGCTAGGCTGACGCCACGGCACTCACTCTAGCCTGGGCAACAAAGAGAGACTCTGTCTCAAAAAAAAAAAAAAGGAACAACAGAACAAGAATAAACTTGAACTAGAATTCCTGCTAGTGCCAGAGGTTGTGAAGGAAGGAAAGGGAAGAGAGCGTGGTCCTGGGTGGCCGGGTGCCGGGCCCTGAGGCAGCCTGCCGGCTCCTGCGCTGCCCAGGTGGTCCCTGCCTCCTGGGTCCTCCCACGCCCTGCCCTTCCCAGACTGTGGCTGCCCCATTCCCACCTGCCCCTCCTCCCCTAGCTGGGCCCCGACGGCCCCGACGGCCCCCACAGCCCCTCACCAGCTCCGAGCCCGGCTCGCACAGCGGCTCTGTGCCTGCTGACTCCGTGCTGCCTGGCCAACTGGCGGCCCCACCCCACGGAGGGCTAGAGGGAGCAGGCTTGTTCTTGGAAAATCAACACGGTTGCCCCCCACTTCCTGCGGCTGGTGGTGGGTGTCCATGTTCCTGGAGGGCCAGTCGTTTAAAACATGTTTTAGATGAGAAGCGCTCCACAGACGGAATAAATGTGAGATGTGCTGAATTTCCGAGATAAAACAAGAGACTTCAAAGGTGTCTCAAGCTGCGGGAGCAGTTGCTGTGTTTGACAAGCTCCATCCCCCGCAGGCCAAGGTCACTGTCCTCCCAGCTGGGGCAGCCCTGGTGGGGAGCGAGGCTTCCAGCTTGGGGGGGCAGTGGGGGCCTCTCGGGGGATGGGGCTTACATCGACTGGCACCAAGCGTGTCCCCAGCAAGCTTCCTCCTGGGACCTTTGGCTGTCATCTTAACACGGACACATACACCCTCCTGCCCTGCCCTGTTGACAGATGGGGAAACTGAGGCCCGGAGAGGAGAAGTGACTTGCCCAAGGCCACAGGCCTTAGGGGGTGGAGCCAATACCCTTACTCTTTGCCAGCCCTGGTCGGGGGGCAGAAATCCCCATGTGTGATCTTGGACCCGTTGTTCCCCATCTTGGGACCTTGTCTCTGTGAGGCGGGAGGTTGTTCAAACGACCGACCTCCTTCACTATGCTTGTGAAACATAGATGACAAAGTTAAAAATGCCCATAAAACCGCTATGGCCTCTAGGGCTTCACAGTAGCCAGGGGGCGGGAGCTGGGGGAGCCTGGCGCAGAGGGTCACGGCGCTCTCCGGTCAGTCGGGGAGAAGGGTGGACAGCACGACAGGTTGGATTAATAATATCAACATGACGGCAGCAGCTTCTGCCGATAGAGGTGATGGCGCCTCCTAGGGAGAGCCTCGGGGAACCTCGCTGGGATGGGCCACACCGCTAGGGTGGTGGAGACAGGTCTGACTTTAGAGCCAAGAACCCACTAAGCATCTGCTCAGCCAGACTGGGCTTGTTTGCCTCCAGGGCTGAGCCCCTCACCACATCTGCTCTGCACCAGCCGTGGATTGGGGATCAGGGATCACCCTTATCTGCCGGGAGTTGCTGGGGGTCCCCGTCTCCTCCTCCCCACTGGCGCCCCTTGCCCATTCCCCCAACATCCACCCTTCTCCGGCTGGCTTCGTCCTTCTCCTCGTCCTCATCCTCGTCCTTGCTTTCCTCGTCCTGCCTGGGTTCCTTGGGCTCTGCCCCTGCTGGGCTGCCTGGGGCCCCTGGAGACCCAACCTCCTAGCCAGCTGCGCCCAAGCTGGACCCCAAGCACCTGGCCACACGGAGGTCCCCTCGATGCCCACTTTCCAAGTCCTGTCCACAGGCACCTTCCACTTACCCATATTGCAAACTAAAAATAAATCCTAAGCCCTCTGCTAACTGAACGGGGCCCTCTCGGCCAAGGGGGCCCAGAAACACCTTGAGACGGAGCTCCCAGCCCTGACGGGGTGGGAGAGATATGGCACAATTGCAAACGCGCAAGCTTTCCCTTTCATAAATATTCATGACTCCTCCTATAGCTTGTTGAATATGTATATGGCCACCCCGCTCAGTAGCAAAGCTCATTCCTTTTGTCTGTCCTTTTGGAGCACGTGCTTGGCTTCTGGCTGGCCCCGCTTTGGAGGGGCTGTCCAACAGGCTTTATGAGAAATAAAACTCTACTTCTCCCAAAGTATAAACTTCTTTAAGTTTTCTTTCTTTAGTTAACAGTATTTTGTTAAGCAAGAAATTCATGTTCATTCCCCCAAACTGGATAACATGCATAAACTAAAAGCAAGAAAAAAGTGAGTCAGCCACTAGCTCATCAGGCAGGTTTGGCTAGCCCCGTTCACATTTCCCTGCAGGACTTTACAGACTTTAAACGAAGACAAAAAATGGTTAATAGCATATTTATCAAGCGAATTCTCTGTGTCAGGCGCTGGGCCAAGTTTCCAGTGGATTCTTTCATTTCACTCCCCCTGCCCCCGCAAGAGCTCATTTCACTCCCTATTATTTTACCCACCTTACTGATGAGGAAATAGAGGTTCAGAGAGGTCAAGTGACATGCCCAAGGTCACACAGCTGGGGGAGCTGGGTGGGAATGAGGCAGTCTGACCTCCAAGAGAGTACAGAGTGTAGCCACGGCCCGTGGGACCCCCCCCACATGCCCCGCTGCTGCCGGGCCTCCCCTCCCCCTGGGCGCCGGCCGCCGTGGGCAGGCACTCCCCGTCCGCCATTAGCATAACCATGAGCATCCCTGAAACTCAATTACCAGGATATGGCTTGGGCCCCAGCCAGCCCAGGCTAGTGTCCCTCTCGGCACAAGCGAGGGGCAGAGCTCTAGGGAGCGCTGGTGGGTGGAGAGTAGAGGGCACCAGGGGAGATGGGAAGGCCCTGCGGGTGGCTGTGGGCCCCTCAATCAGCGGTGGGTGGTGAATGGGTCCCCAAGGCAGCCTTGACCCCTCTGCTCAGCCCCAGCTGGCCAGGCCTGACTGACCCCAAGGGAGGGCCACGGGTTGCTCTGCTCCCAGCTTGCTGGGTGACCCCGGGCGGCCCCTGCCTCTCTGAGCTTCAGCTTTCTTCTGAAAGGAGAAAACCGGGAACTACTTGAGTAGAAAACACACCAGGGGTTTGCAGGAGCAAAGGGAGCAAGCACCGGCTCTGAGCAGTGGCAGGCCCGGGCTCCATCCTTGACTCCCTGAATCCTCATTGGGAGGCCGGTGGCTGCTGCTGTCACCTCCCACCTGGGCGGCTCCCCAGCCGCTCTCCACCCACTGCGCCATCCTCTCCCAGCAACTGGCGACCCTTTTCTCTTTGTCATACATCTCTATTCCCCTCCCCTGCAGAGGTGCCCACTACCCTGAGCTTGGCATGTATTTTCTGTAGAGTTTTACTATGTTTGCTCCAACAAGATAGTCCTTAGGTTTGGGTTTTGTACAAACTAGAGCTCCAGGGATTTGCGGTCAAGTGTGCCCGGTTTGGTCTCTTGCAAACACGGCGGCAGCTGCACCTTCACGCACCCCGTGTGCACATGTGCCAGAATTTCTCCTGGGTCCACACTCGGGAGTGGACTGCCGGGTTGTGGTACATGCATATCTTTAACTTTACTAGTTACTGCCAAATTGCTCTCCAAAGTGGTTGTTCAGATGATCGTTTTAAAATATAAATTAGATCATGTCACTTCCCTGCTTGAAACTCTCAAATAGCTTCCTATTATACTTAGAATAAGATCCATATCCCCTCCGTGGACGCAAGGCCTTATCCCACACGCCCCTCCCCCAGTTTCCTGGCCTCCCTCCTCTTCTTCCAATTGGTTGGGCTCTTTCCTGCCCCAGGGCCTTTGCGTCTGGGGTCCCCTGCCTGGTACCCTCTTCCTCCAGCTCTTTCTGAGCTGGCTCCTCCTTCGCCTTCAGATCTCAATGTAAGCGTCGCCTCCTCCAATGGCCCCCCCCCAGCTAGGTGCCTTCTGCCCCGCTCCCCTTGTCACCCTGTTTATGTCCTCTGCAGCCCACGCTGTGGCCCCATATCCCCATACTCTCGTCCTCCCATTTGTTTGCTGGCTTGTCACCAGCAGGGTAGCCTCATCTGCTTTGTTCATTCCTGAATCCAAAGGCCAGGGGGGCCAGGGGCTGCTCTTATCCACCCACTCATTCAACAGAAGTCCCGGTGTCTGGAGGGGTGGGTGAGGGGCCGTGCTTCAGGGAGGGTGGGCTATGAGGCAGGGGATGCACAGAGGGGAGTGTGGCTGAGCTGAGGGTAGACAGGCTGGCCAGGCCCTTGCACCCTCCCTGATCCCTCTCCCACGGCCACGGCCACGGGGAGTCATGGCAGGTGCTGGAGCTGGGAGCACCTGCACTTCACTTCAGAAAGATCCTCTGCAGAGACAAGGTGCTGCGAATTGAAGGGGTGGGCCTGGAGGCAGGGCTGCGGGGTGGCGGTGGCTGAGGATGGGTTGGGGGTGCTGGGAGAAGAGGCATTGCTGAGCGCATGGGGGGTCAGAGGACCGTGGGAGACAGGAGTGGATCCGGGATGGACTGGCTTCTAAAGGTGGCTCAATCCAGTCAGCATATATGGGGGATTGGTGGGGCTCTGCCCCCCTACCTTCCACCACCTTCTATAGGAAGCTGGGAGGGGCTCCCCTGTGTCCAGCCCATGCTGAAATACCAGGTCTTAACCTCGGGGGTCACAGCTGCCCTGCGGCCCCCAATAGTTTTGAACACTTCCCCAGACACTGTCCACATGCACAAAACACTGCCCACAGTTTCAGTGGGAGGCCGGACACCCAGAGGATCCTCTCTGGACCCCCAGCAAGGCACCCTTGGTCTAGCTACACGCCCCCAATATGGGAAACTGAAGCCCTAGACGGAAAGAAACCAGAAGAAGATGACACAGCTAAATTCTCACCCATGGCTGCTTTTGTAATATGAGGTGTTGCATGGAGACCAAAGACAGTCCTTTTTCAGTAAGGACTAGAAGAAAGGTGGTAACCACTTGATGCACAGGGAATTTCAGTTAGACACCAAGAAGAACTTCCTCTTCCTGTTGGGTGCCTGCCCCTCTGTGTAGCCAGTGTCTGGTGGCTCTGAGGCCGCCCAGGACTCCCAGGACATGAGGCTGGGGAGATGGCTCGTTCTCGTTTGAGGTGGCTCGGCCAGGAAGAGGCAGTTGTGTCAGACTCTGAGCCTGGTGCTCCTTCAGCACCGGGTGTCCAGGAGGCCCGTGGGCTGGGCTGGGTGGGGAGGGGATGAGACGTCCCGGTTCCCTCCTGTCCCAGGCTCTGGGGCCTGCACTGAGGGTGTGGACCGAGGGTGCCCCTGCCCTGCAGGCCTCAGGCCGGCCATGCTATCCCTCCCAGGCCTGTCCTGTGGGGACATGAGAGGACCCCAGCCTGGCCCTTTCCCTGCCTACATCGGGGTCCCCCTGGCCTGGGTGCCCCCTCTTCTCTGTTTTCCTGCCCTATCAACCTGGACTCCACTCCTCTGAAATAGGAGGAAGGGAGAGGAGGAAGGAGGGAGCAAGAAGGAGGTGGGAGGAGGAGGGAAGAGGGAGGAGGCGTGGTAGCCATTGGTATGCAAGGCCCTGCCTCAGCCCCTCTGAGAACCAGCCTTTCTGCTTGGCTCTTTAAGAATCCCTCCTAGGCTGGCAGCGTGGTGGTTGCTGGGCAACCCCATCCTGCCCCACCCCCCTGCTGGCGCTCACCCTCTTCCCCTCCCCCTCCTCCCCTGCAGTGCCCAGCCTCAGCTGCGTTCTTAGCTGGACCCTGCCAGGCCTGGCTGCCAGGGGCACCTGGGCCTGGCAGGTAGGCAGGTGAAGGTTTTGGGTGACCCCACCCAACCCTAGGACCACAGCTCTGCCCCCAAGGACTCAGGGAGGGGGACCTGAGCTTAGGACATCCTTTCTCCTTACTCCCCGTGCCCTGGAGCACCTAGGCCAGGCAGGTGAGCGCAGGTGAGAGGGGTCCCAGGAGATGCCATCTGTTTTCTCCCCCCAGCTCTGCAGCCCCAAGACTCTGGGAAGGAGACCCTGGGCTTAGGACACCCTCTCCTCAAACTCCCATGTCCCCACACCCCCGACCCAGGGCACCATCTTCATGGCTCCAGCTGCCCAAAGGTGTTGGAGTCTGTTGGGGAACAGAGAGTACCCGAGGGCAAGGCTCAGGAGGCACCTGGTCCCTGGCGGGCTGGAACCTGCTCTGCCTGGCTGAGCTCAGCTCGGGCCTAAAGAGCCCCTGGGTCACGGGAGGGCTGAGGCAGTAAACCAACTCAGATCAGGCAGAGCACGGGAGGAGGGGGGAGGAGGGCTGCAGAGGTCTGAGCCCCCGAAAAGGGGTCTATTGGGGTCAGGAGAGGCACAGTGAGGGTGGCGGGTCACCGGGAGCCAGTCCCAACATAGGGCAAGACTCCGCATCCTGGGCACCCTGGCCTCCCCTGGCCTCTCCCCCCTCTGGCCCCACGCCCTGGGGACTAGCCCTCTCTTTGGGTCAGGCCCCACCTCCCAGTCCCAAGGGCAGCCCCTTCTTCACTGTCCCAGGCTCCTTGCTCCTGCCACTGCTCTCTGCTCCAGCAATCCTATACTTCTCACCTCACCTCTGCTCCCCTCTCCACACCCCTGTGCCCACCACCCAGCCCTCTATGCCTTGGCACTGGCTGGTCCCTCCACGCGGACTGTCCTTCAAGACACAACTCACATCTCCTGCCTGAACTTGGGGTGTGTGTAACAGGTGAATGATGGCTGGAGTCAAGGAATGCTTAAATCACCGTGAAAAGCATGTCCTCTGCTGGGAATAACAGCTGGGCAGGGGTGGGGAGGGAAGGAGGGAGAGGCAGCCCTGGGTGTCTGCAAGAGATGGGGGGCAGGGGAGGTGATGTCATTGGCAGGGAGAAGAGGAGGCTCCCAAGGGGAAGGAGGGGCCCGTCAGAGAAGCTTGGGCACGAGCAGCCTCAGCCCCACTAGGGCTGGGGGGTGACCAGCTGACAGGTGGTCAGGGGTGGGGTGGTCCTGCCTCAGTCTCCCCACCCACCCAGGGGCAGTCACTTAGTCCTGATCTCCCCCCTGGAGTCCCCATCACCCCCTGCCCCCATATGCACATGTCCCCACATTCCACACTGCCCACTCCCCAGTAGTTGAAAGTGTGTCTGGCCCCCCGAACCCCTGGAACATCATCTCAGGGCAGTTCCCAATTTTATGAATCATGGTTGGCCTTGGGACAGCTCTGTCGTTTTTGCCTTGAAGGGCTCTTTTAGGCCAGCGCTCGCTCTTGTTTAACGTCATTTTGTCCATTCATTCATTCATCAGTGCGTGACTGTGCTCCCCACGTGCTCTAGGGGCTGGGGACGCAGGTGCAGGTGCTGCAGACACACAGGACCCAAACCAGGCCGCGCTGTGCCCTAGAGTCGGACACTCACAAAACACGCATCGCTGCGAGCAGACGCCGTTGCCCCAAGTCGCGCCGCTATTTTACGTCCTACCAAGGAAGGAGACACTCCGCTTGCAGAGTTATCAGCCACACCCGAATCTCAGAGACGGCGAACGGTCACACAAATCGTAGGCAATCACAAATGGAGCTAAGTGCTACCAAGAGACACTGAGGGAGCCGAGAGGGGCACAGGTGACCTGACTGAACAGTGGGGGTAGGGGGCATCTCTGGGGTGAGCGGGCGTGGAGAAGTGAGACCCTTGTTTCAGGGGGCTCGCCGTGTTGGGGTGCTCCCTCCCTGGCCGCCGGCTTCCCGGGCCAGCCACCTGCCCTGACCTGTCCTTGGCCCCCACGCTGCTCCCAGCGCCCACCCTCAGGAGCTGCTGACTTCATCCTACCTGGCTTTGTCCCTGCTGTGCCCTGTCCTTGGAGCACCCTCGCTGGGACCTTGCTCCCGGCCTGGAGGCCCTGCTCTCTGGCCCTGCCTGAAACTCTCTCGCTGTGCTGCGGTCCACCCTACACCCCGACCTCGCAGTTACGTGGGGGAGCCTCAACCCACTGTGTGTCCTTGGCAGGAAAGTTGGTGCATAGAGTGGGAGAAGCAGCACAGTGGAGTTAGGGCTCAGATCAGAGAAGCTGCTGGAACTTTCTGGTGAGGGCTGGAGTGCCAGCCAGCCTACCCACAGGCCACATGTCCATGAGTTCACGTGAACACCCCAGAGAGCATCAGGGCATTACCTGGGAACTAGGTGGGCCAGGTATTCAGTGACCCTGACTCTCTGGGACTCAGGGGACCTTGGAGAGCAGTGACCTTCCAGACTGAGGGCCCAGAGGCAGGGACAAGAGGTCCATTAGGAGGCCCTCTGGCTCTAGGTGGGGGCTGGGATGGTGCCCAGGCTGGGGGCCTGTGCAGGAGGTTGGGCTCAAGGTCATGCCCTTGAGCATTTGCTCTCTGTCCTTGCCTGGGTGCTGACCTCCGAGCACTGCCCCAGGATGGCTTCCTGCCCAGCCCAGCACAGAGCCTGGGGCTAAGGGGTCCCTGGTCATGCCCACTGATCACCTAGTGGGGAAGACCCTGTCCCTCCTTTGAGTCACATCACCTCCTCCCCTGCCCCCAGCCCGGAACAGTCTCACGTGGGGCCAAGGGTGGCAGAACCTTAGTTGACCATAGTCCAATGATGGACAGTTGCACTGTCAGAGCACTTCACAGTATATAAGGCATTTTCCTCTTGGGACTTCATCAGAGTGTCACACTATCCCTATCCCTAGGAGGTCTGTGATGGCCCCATTAAGAAAACTGAGGTGCAGCAGTCTGGGATAGTGCCCAGGGTCGCCAGCTGGTAAGTGGTAAGGCTCCCGATCTAGGGACTCCAGAGAGGGTGGGTGGTGGCTGGGCAGGAAGGATGCTGTGGCCAGGGCCAGGGTGACCTTGGCTGCCCAGTAGTAGGGCCTGCCACACTGGGCTGCCGGACGCTGCATGTGTTACTACTGCCCGGGGAGCTGGGGAACTGGGGCTTGGCGAGCTCAAGGTTGAAGCCACAAATCGTTGCTGGGTGACTTGTGCTGACCTCATTGCTGAGAGCATCCACCACGGGTGCCCAGCTCGCAAGACTAGCTCAGACCTTCTGGGCCAGCGCCCCACGACCTTCACCACTGTGTCCTCATGGAGCCCACAGCGCCCAGGGGCTCAGTGAGAGTTTATTGACTGAACAAGTGATCTTTCTGAATCTCACACCAGACTGTCCCCTTCCTGGAATTATACGCCCTTGCTGGTGCCCTCCTCCTCCCAAGGTCAAGTCCAGACGCCCCAGGTGGGGAGTCCAAGACCCTGCACACCGGGCCTAGCTGACACATCAGCCCCCTCATCCTCCACCGTGGCCCCCGACTCTGACCAAGAATTCCTGATCACCAAAGCCCAGGCTCTTTCACATCGCAGCATCCGTGAACAGAATGACCTTTTCCTGCTGTCTGCCTGGAACATTCCTCCTGACCCTTGAAGTCCCAGGTCAAGAGCCACTTCCCTGTGGAAGCTGTCCTGGATGTCATAAGACGGCCCCTGCATCTTGGGGTCATGTGGCAATGCCTGTTTCAGCAAGATCCTGCTAAGCCCTAACTGTCTGGGTGCCCAGCCCCCTGCCCGATTTCCAGCTCTGCCAGGGCTAAGTCCAGCAGGCCCTGATTCACTCTTGGTCCCTGGTGCCCCGAACAGCATGTGGCACACAATGGACTTCCATCAGTAGTCCCTGAACTGTGTGCAGCCACCAGGCATGGCTGAGTGAGTTATCCTATCAGCTCCATGGAATATCATGTAGCTGGAAAACCACAATTATGAAGATGATTTTTTTTTTTTTTTGAGACAGAGTCTCGCTTTGTTGCCCAGGCTAGAGTGAGTGCCGTGGCATCAGCCTAGCTCCCAGCAACCTCAAACTCCTGGGCTCAAGCAATCCTTCTGCCTCAGCCTCCCGAGTAGCTGGGACTACAGGCATGCGCCACCATGCCCGGCTAATTTTTTGTATATATATTAGTTGGCCAATTAATTTCTTTCTATTTATAGTAGAGACGGGGTCTCGAGCTTGCTCAGGCTGGTTTTGAACTCCTGACCTTGAGCAATCCGCCCGCCTCGGCCTCCCAGAGTTCTAGGATCACAGGCGTGAGCCACCGCGCCCGGCCAAAGATGATTTTTTTTTTAAGAGATAGGGTCTTGCTTTGTCACCTAGGCTGGAGTGCAGTGGTGTGATCACAGCTCACTGCAACTTTGAACTCCTGGCCTCAAGTGATCCTCCCACCACGCCCTCTCGAGTAGCTGGGACTATAGGCCTATAACACTATGCCTGGCTAATTTCTGAAATTTTTTTGTTTGTGGAGACAGGGTCTTGCCCAGGCTGGTCTCAAACTCCTGGGCTCCAGTGATCCTCCCACCTCAGCTTCCCAAAGTGCCGGGGTTACAGGTGTGAGCCACCGCATCTGGCATGAAGATGATATTTTTATATTTTAGTGAAACCTGTCAAATAGAGCAATATCTGTGCCATCCACTCCACTACGAGCCACTGAGTGCCCACTGTGTGTCAGCCCTGTCCTTGGCATGGAGGGGCAGGCATGGAAAGAGGTCTGCCTTTAAGGGGTTCAGTTCAGAAGAGGAGGAAGACACCCACATAATTCCTGAGGCATGAGAGAAGTGCCGTGATGGAGGAGTGCCGGAGCCCCAGGGCCCCCACGTCCATCTGAGGGGTCTGGGGAGGCAGACGGAAAAATTACAGCCATCTCTGCACGGACCAGCCTGGAAGGGAGCAGAGGAACGGAAGCTGTTGACGCCACAGGGCGGTGGCATTGTGGGTGATGTTTCTTTCTTTTATTGTTGGTAGACTGTTTAGGCAATAAATAAAAATTGGGAGGAAAAAATAGCTGTTTGGTGAATTGAGTAGAAACTGAGAGAAGGAAGGAAGTTAAGCAGGGATCAGAAGGGAGAGGTGAGGAGGGAGGAGTGGGAGGGGCAGAGAGGAGAGTGCTCACAGCAGACAGGAGGAGGGGAGGGGCTGCAGTCCCTGTGGCTGACCCTCCCCCAAGAGGTCAGCCAGGGCATCCCCGAGGAAGGGAAGGATAGCGGAGGGCAGGATGTGCCCGGCCCCTGGGAAGGGCTTAGACACAGGCCTGGAGTTGAGACCTTGGGATGAGAGGCGTGGAGGTGGGTCTGTGGAGAGGGGTCCCAGCCAGGTTGTGAGGAGTCTGGGGGTGAACCTGGGAGCAGTGGGGCTCCCAGGTTCTAGGTTCTGGATGGGGGTTCTAGGCAGAGGAACTCTGAGCCATTGACAAGGTGACAAGGTCTGACCAGGTCAGGCGAGAGACTGGGCAGATGGGAGAGTCCCTTAGTGTCCCAGGGATGCCAAAAGCAAGAGGACTTTCGGGCTCAGAGGAGGCTGTCTGGTCTAACCCCTGTCCCCACCCAGACCCCACCAACAGGTGCACACGTTCTCCCAGTCTCTGATGTGTGCCGGGCACTGGCCTAGCTCCCCTCCCATTCAAGGCCTCCTTGCACCCTCATTATAACCCTTGGAGCTAGGTTGTTAATGCTCCCATTCCACTATGGAGGACACTGAGGCTTGGAAAGGTCAAGTATAGTAACTTGCCCAAGGTCACAGTCAGCTGATGAGGAGAGAGGAGGGGCTGCGCACAAACCCACTTAGGCAGCTGGGTGGGGCACCGCTCCAGGACAGCCCAGGTGTTTACAGGGGTCTGGGTGGGGAAGGGGCGCCAGGCAGGGAGGAAGGAGTTACCCTGGCACACGGAATAGGCGGTGGGTACCTGTTTGTGAATGAATGCATGGGTGGACAGATGAATGAATGAATGAGTGGGTGGTTGGAAGGATGGATGAATGAGTGGGTGCAGCGAGGAGGGTGTAGGGGGAGGCGCGTGAGCGAGAACTCCTTCCTCTCTCCCCCGCCCCCGCACTGGAGGCTGGCTTTGGGAGCCTCCCTCCCCCCACTCCCCAGGGGGCCGGCTCCCCCACCCGCCCTCCCCCTAGCCATTTTAGCCGAGGGCGGGGGAGGGGGACGCGGAGGCTGCTCCTCCCGGGCTGGGCCATAGTCCCCGCGCGGCGGCGCAGCCTCCCGCGCCGGGTCCCGCCGGCCAGTGCGCAGCGCAGCGCCCCCGCCCGCGCCGCCTCCTCCCCGCCCGCTGCCTCCCCCTTCTCCTCCCCTCCCTCTCTCCCTCCCCGCTCCGCGCCTGCACGCACGGCCCCCGCCGCCGCCGCCGCGCGAGGGGAGAGGCGGCCGCACAGCCTGGTTCCCCGCGCCCGCTCTCCGCCACCGCTCGCGCGGCCACCGCTGCTGGCCCTCGCCTCGCCGAGCGCACCCACCCGGGCACACGCACCCCGCCGCCGGGCGCACCCCGCGCACTCCTCCCGCGGCTCGGCCGGGCAGATGCGGCGCCGCGCGCCCCCCGCCCCGGGCCCGCCACTGTGCTCCGCCGCGCGCCAGGGGCTCCTCTCCTGGGCCCCCCTGGGCGCCCTCCGGCTCGGGTTCCCGCCCGCTCCTTGGAATAACCCCTGAGGCTTCAGCCGTCGCCGCAAAGTTTCCCGAGGAGACCCGCCTCCCCGGCTGCTGCGCAGGTAAGGCAGGGTGCACCGGGCGGGGGTCGGGGTCCGCGCGTCCGGGACGGGGTGCCGGAGCCGGCGGGGCTGGGGCCGCGGGGCCGGGGGTGCACCAAGGCGCAGCGGGATCAGGTTGCCCGGCTTTGCCCGGCGCTGCTGGGGACGGGACGCGCAGCCTTAGGGATTTGGGGTGGGGGCCCCCGAGTCAAGAGCCGAGCGCCGGTGGCGCTGGCCCGGCCGCGGGGAGGCGCGGGGTGCGCGGCCAGCGGCTCTGCTCTCCCGAGCAGAGGCTGGAAAGGGCGGGTGCTCGGGCTTGAGCCCCGAGCCCTTGCTGCGCCCCCAGGGAGGTGGCCGGGCCCGCGGGGGGCGCCGGGCTGGATAGGTAGGTCCCAGCTCCCATCCCCGCACCCAGAAACGGGAGAGCTAGGGGCGCGCGGCCAGGGGCAGCCGGCCGGCCTCGGCGCCGCGCTCCCGTCCCCACCAGCCGCGTGAGTCACGGTTGGAGCGAGGTTTTATTTTTAAAACGACTTCAAGGGGGGCATAAGCAGCTTCCAACTTCCCTCCCTGTGCGCGCTGTGGACTGTCAGCCCTGTGCCGGGCGGGGGGCTGGGGCCGTGCACCTGGCGGCTAGACCGGTGGGACCACAGGGCTCGGGGCGGGGGCCAGCGGGTGCCCCCATAAGCCCTCAAGACCAGGCGCGCACGCCCCTCCTTGCGGGGACAGGAGGCCCAGGGGCGGAAGGCTGGGGAGCGTTGTTGCCCAGCTGCGGGGAGCGGCGGCTGATCAGAGCTCTCGGAGGAGGAGAAAGTTGTGGAGCAGTGACATCAGGGAGCTGCCCCAGGCTTCCCGGTGGCCCCAGGAGGGCTTCCAGGCTCTCTGGGGTGTGTGGCTTTGAAAGAATACAGCCAGCTGGGGTGTGCCGGGCCCCTGAGGCCCAAAGCAGAGCTCTGGTGTGAATAAATAAAGCCAAGGTTGGGGACGGAGGTGAGGGGCGACTGACTGGGTTCAGCCCTGCTCCACTGTGTGCCCTGCCCTCCTGGGTTGCATGGAGCCCAGCAGGCCAGCCCCCCATATCCCCCTCCCCAGGTGGCTCAGGAGTTGGAAAGCGGCTGTCAGTGTGGGGGACACAGCCCTGCAGGATCCAGGGTGCCACTATGGAGGGCTGTGGTTCGGGGCACCCCCTCACGCCCGGTGGCCGTGGGGGAGGTGCCGCTGGCGTTCCTGGAGTTGAAAGCTACCGCATCTCTGCTGCCAGCCTCAGGAGAGGCGCAGACATCACCTGTCAGCTGGTGCCGGCTCCGTGGGCGACTGTTCAGGGCATCCTCAGAAGGTTTAAAATGGAAATGGCCTGAGCTGCCAGGGCCAGTGCCTGGGAGGGGACACTGCCCACATGGGCCGGCAGCGAGGGGCCCTCCTAGGTCTGAGGGGCAGGGGGAGCCGAGGGGCTGCCACATCTGGCTGAAGGGTCAGCCACGGGCAGATGTGAGAGCAGGAGACAGGGTGGCTGGGGGTGTGTTTGTGTGCGTGTGCATGTGCGTGTGGGGGGTGCTACGTGTGTGCCCTCGTCCCACGTTCTCATGCAGCCACAGGGACTGGACACCCCTGGGTAAGAAGCCCACCAGCACGGAGTTCACGCCAGGCAGGCCAGGCTGTGCAGCCCCCGCCCCCGAGGCAGCCTTGGCCTGCTGCAGCTTCACCTCAACCTGGGTCTGTGGGTCCACACTCTACCACTTACTGGTTGCCAGTCAGCCCACCTCTCTGTGCCTCAGTTTCTCTTGTTTGTAAAATGGGGTTGATTGTGGCCACCCCGGAGCCTGAGCTGGGGGAGGGACTGCTTTGTAAAACCCATTTGATGCCCGTCATGGGTGGTCCCGCTCCTGGGCTGAAGGGGTCCTCAAGGGTTGAGGGTACCCGCGGACTCCGGAGGGTGGGTCAGGCGCGCCCAGCCAGCGTGCCGTCGCTGGACTTCATCCTCCCTTGGCCCTCAGCACCGCCTCCCCCACCTCTGAGGCCTCCCATGGAAGCCCCCAGGAGACCCCCCAGCTCATGTGTAAGGAGGTGCTGGGGAGGGAGTGCTGCCATCCCAAGTGTCGCCTGCTGCCAGGGCTGAGCAGGGAGGGCGTTGGCCATGAGACGCAGCTCTGTGCAGACCGCTGCCTGACCCTGGGCTTGTGGCCTCCCCTCTGGGGACCTGCTTCTCCTTGCTTATAGCGGTTGTCCCGCCTGTGAGGACGGGTGGGTGCTCTGCGCGTAGGTGAGCAGGGAAGGGCGGTGGACAGAAAAGATGGGCAGGTGGTGTCTGTACTTGCTGCAAAGTTAGCTGAGAGAGGGCCTGGAGCTCCAGGCGGCCTGACACTGTGGGCACTGAGGGACCATGAGGCAGGTGTGGAGCCGCTGACTGCCTGCAGAGGCCCGAGCGGTGGCAGTTGTCAAGGAGAGGCTGCTGTGGTGCAGGGGAGGATGAGACCCCTGGGGCCAGCTGGGCACAGTCCCTCTGCTCGGTCAGGTGGGGCAGAGGCAGGGCGCATGCGCTGGGCGGGGGGTGCTTGGCAGGCCCTGGCCTCATGGGGTAGGTGGTGAGCAGGTGAAGGCCCTGCCCTGCAGTGTGGGTGGCCCCGCTGCATGTCTCTTGAGAGTCACGGGCCAGCCAACTAGGCCGCCCCAGAGTCAGGGCTGGAAACGGCCTGTTTCATCTCAGAGATGGGGCTGTGTGGGGGTCTGGCTGGGCTGGCCCTTCTGCTCCAGGGTCTGGAAATTATGCCAACCACCTCCTTATCCCTGTTGATTGTGCTATTGGGACACTGGGATGCCACCCCAGGGTCCTAAGGACTTGTCTTTCCTGGGGAGGATTTCTCCGCCTGGCCTGCAGACCTTCAGCAGTGACCCAAGCTCATTGGGCCTCAGCTTCCTCATTTGTAAGGTGGGGTAATAGCAGTACCCACCTTGGGGTACCCACTATGAGACAGCGCACAAGAAGTTTCTAGCACAGAGTTCACGCCTAGCAATGTAGGGCCCTCTCTTGGTCCCCACCCCTGGTTCACTCTGGGCCAAGGGCTTTCAGCTTCTTCAGGCCTTGGAGCAGCAGGAAGGACTAGGTCCCCCACCCCCAGCCACCAAAGCCCTTTCCTGGGTGAGGTCTCAGTCCCCTGCTCTCGGTGGGGGAGCATCAGTGCCAGCACCTGGCCCCAGTGACCCAGGAATGCCCAAGAGCAGCAGGGGTGAGGCTGAAGGGGAGAGCGCCGTGGCTGTGCAGGCTCAGGCCCTGGTGCCAGCCTCTGAGTGTGTCTGCAGTGGGGGGTCCCCTCCCCAGAGCCTACATGTTCTCCCCTGGACAAAGTTCCTGCAGGCCTGCTCTGGCTCTGGCCAGGCATTCTGTCCTCTGTCATGGGGCAGTCACCCTAGAGGACCAGGGCTGGGGTGGGGGCAGACTAGCTGGCTAAGAGGAGACAGGAGAAGGGACAGCACCCCTGCCTTGCCCCCTCCCCCACAGTCTGCCTGGCGTCCCTGTTCCCCGCAGCAGCTGGAGCTGGGAGGATTCCACAGAGAGGCCGTGTCTGTGCAGGCCTGTGTTTGCCTGTGCAGCGGTGGCTGCCTGTTTGCTGCTGCCTGAGGCCCCCAGAGCCCAGCGCTCCCCGGGGTCAGTGGCTCTGCAGATGATGTCAGGATTTGGGGGTTTCAGTGCGATTTGTGGAAGCTGTTTGCTGGGTTTGCTGCAGCCCTGGGCTTTAAACTCCCACTGCGGGGTGGGCTTGCGTGGGCTGCCTCCCCACCCCAAGAGGAGAGCTGGGGCCAGTGAGGGTGGCGGAGGGGGCCTGGGGAGGATGGATGGCGGCTGGGGCTGAAGCCATGGACGCTGGGGGGCGCCCACAAGGCCCCTGTCTGCACCCCTGGCTCCCTGTCTCTTCTGTCTTCCCCTGCCTCACTTCTTCCCTCCTTTCTTGCTCATTCATTCATTCACAAGAGAGTTTTTGGGCATCGGTTATTGCCAGGCACAGGGCTGGGCTCTGGGACAGAGCAGGGAACACAAGCAGCGCTGACGTCTTGCCCCCAGGGAGCTGACAGTCGGGTGTGGGTCAGCCACTAATCAGATCCACCCCTCCCACCATGAAGCCTTGGCTCTGAAGGCCGGAAGTCCACCAGATAAAGTTGGGTGACAGAGAAGCCTGCTGGGGGTCCAGGGTGGGGGGGCTTCCCAGGGAAGAGGGTGCTTGAGCCAAGATGTGAAGGGGGGCCAGAGCCAGCAAGGGGCAGGGACAGGATGGACAGCGGGGCTACATGTGGACCCCTGGGCAGGAGACACCTGCAGCTCCTGGACAAGGGGCTGTTTGGGGCTGGTGGGCTGTCACCCTGGGTCCCTGTGGGCCTGTCCATCTCCATCTCTCAAGACTCCCGGGCCGTTCCACTCCTGGGCCTGCTTTGAGGACTGTCTGCCCGTCCTTCCGGGTGGGCCCCTGGAAGTATGGCCTTCCCAGGCCCAGGGTACCGGGTCCCCTGTTCCTGACAGCTGTGTGTTCACCTGTGTGGACTGGTTGGCCCAGTGTCTGATGGCTGCGAGGGACACGTCTGGGCTTGTTTATGGTGGGGGACAGTGGCCCTGGTGTGGACAGGGCTGTTAGTGAAGATGGGATTCCAGAGCCCCTCCTTCAGCCCCAAACGTTCCCCGGCAGGGGTAGGGGTGGGTGTGCAGGGGCAGAGGGAGGGGGGAGCAAGGCAGATCTCCTGGAGGCACCAGGACCAGCTGTATGGGGCTCGGCTAACCACTAGGGGACACTGCCTCCCTGGCAGAGCACAGAACCCAGGCATCCGGTGGCCTGGCCAGGCCCCAGGTGCGCGGGCGCTGCTGCGAGGGGTGTCCCCTGGGCGCCCGGGCTCTCCGCCTCGCTGGGCGGGCTCTTTTGGGATGGCTCGTGCTTAATTAAAAGTGGGATTAGAACTGGGTGGCGAGGCACTAGCCCTGGCGACTCCTGCCTGCACCGCTCTTGAGAAGCAGCTCTCTGACAGTATTTTTTCACTCCCCTTTCCCTCCTTCTGCCTGAATTAATCGTTGGCACCAGATTACAACAGATTTAGCAAACTGTAAAAAAAAAAAAAAAAGCGAGCGAGCAAGAGAGGAAGAGAGAAAAGAAAGGGGGTAGTCTTCCGAGAGGAGCCGGCATTTATCTGCGGCAGCAAATTGCTCCTGCTGCTGCGCCGTCCCCAGTGCCCCCTAACCCTCTAACCCCCCACCTGCCGCGACGCCTGGGAATGCTGCTCAGGAAAACGCCCTCCAAATGCCACGGGGTGCCGGTGTCAGGATGGGCTTTTCCGGGGGCAATCTGCCAAGGGCTGCAGGGCAAGGAGAGCTCAGTGGGTCGTGGAGGGAACCCAGGGCCACTCTGGGGGGCCGTGGGGGGACGCCTGGCTGGTCCTGAGTGGTGGCAGGGCTGGGGAGGAGGGGTCGGAGGCCGGAGTGAGGTGGGGGTGGCCCCTGCCACGTGCCAGGCCTCAGCGTTGCAGCCCAGGGTCTGGCGCCCGGCAGAGTTCCGTGGATGGCAGGGTGGCTGCACCAGTGAATGAATGGTGACGGAACGGCGACCTCAGGAGACCGTGTGGGTGGCTGTGGAGGGTCCAACCTGCTATCACTACTCCTGGAATAAAACCCACTAGACTGACCTGCCCTCATGGGACTCAGCACCCTGGGGCCTGGGTCAAACACAGAGAGCCAGGTTTCCCGGGGACCCTGCCCAGAGCTGCCTACTAGTTTTTCTGGAATGACCCTAATTTAAAATCCACTCTCTGCGGGCAGACTAGAGGGGCTGCTGGTGGGTGAGGGTCCTGCTTGGGGGCACAGCAAGTCACAGAGGGTCATGGGAGTTTAGCCACAAGCCTGAGGGTGCCCAGTCCAGTTAAAGCACAGGGTGGGGTTTGGTCAGCCCAGGGCCACTGGACCCCTGCCCTGGGTGGGGGCTCCCTTGCTCACTCATTCTCTTGGGACAGCAGCCCACCGTGGGCCCGGCCTGGAGCTGGCCACAGCTGAGTCACTGGTGGCCCCGTCCCAGCAGGGCCAGGTCAGGAAGTGGAGACAGGTGTGCGGTGCTCACCCCTCTTGCATGCTCTTGCACACGCAGGTCACACCTAACCCGCCTGCCTACCCTGCCCTCCCCCAGCCAGCCGGAGCCAGGGTCCCAGCTGAATGAAGCCCACGTCCCAACCCAGCGCCAGAAGCTGCAGCTAAGAAGGGGCGGGAGTGGTTGCCCCGACCGTTCCTGGGCAGCCCCCCACCTGTCCTGGCCCCGCAGGCACAGACGCTGTCCCTGGGCTCCTCTCTGGGGAGGGCGTGGGAGCAAAGGAATGAGAAGTGGGAGCAGTGGTCGCCTCCCTAAGCCCTGCTCCATCTGAGGGGGCCCTGTGATTGTCAGCTTTGCAGCCTGACCTCTGACCCCAGGGAGGGAGCCAGGTGGGCACTGGGAGGGGCCACCTGCTTGGCTATCAGATTGTCCGATTATCTGAGGTGCTCCTTGAGGGACGCAGCACCCTGGGTCCTGGGTCAAACAGAGAGACCCAGGTTGTCTGTGGGCCCTGCCCAGAGCGGCCTGCCTGGTGCTCAGGCCTGCAGTGCTCGCCAGGGAAAAGAGAGGGCTCCTGGGATGGCCAGGCTGGGGGGTCTTGGAAGCCCTTTCCCTCCTCACTGAGGCTGCACCCCCCACAGACTGCCCGCCTGTCCCAGGGAGACAGACTATACACACTCGCCTACCCCCTGGTCACAGAGGGCCTCTCTGTGCCTCAGTTTCCCCACTAGTGCCAGACAAGGGGTTGGACCACAGGCCCCTAAGGGCCCAGCAGCACCATGGCTCTGGGACACTGCGCTCTGGGAGCCCCCAGGTTTAGGGTAGGGAGAAGGGCTGGGAAGTGCCACACCCCAGCTTCCGGAGGCTTCTAGCCTGCTGAGCTCTGCCGGGCTGTGTTCTTCCCACTGTGAGAGAAGGGAGACTGAGGCACAGAGCTGAGACCTGCTTTGTCCAAGGCCACGTGGGAGTCGGGGTCCACCAGGAGGCAGCAGGGCCGTGGACTGGACGTGCGGGGCGCTGGGGTCCAGTGCACTTTGGTTCTAACACCTCCCTCTGCTACTTATCCCTGGGCCGCACTTCCCGCTCTGTGCCTCGGTCTCCACACCTGTGAGATGGGACGCCGCAGCTCGGCTTCTCGAGAGCGGTGCGGGCAGGAGCAGCCGGGACTAGCACACAGAGTCCTCATACTTTTCTTTGTAAATTACCCAGCTGCAGGTATTTCCTTTATAGCAATGCAAACGGACTGCCAGAGTTAGCGTGAGACTGTGACAGCAGTTGTGGAAGGGCTTTGTAGGGACCCGTAGGGACTGCGCCTCAGATCATCAGACAGGCCCCTCCTGGCCCAGCCCTGGGCTCCACTGAGGGGCTGGGGGGCCTGCCAGTTCTGCCTCCCTCAGGAGCCCGCCCTCCCTGGCAGGCAGGCAGGCCGGCTCCTGGGGCATTTGCTGCGCCCTTGAGCAGGTGGCAGGTGGAATGGATGGGTGGGGGCTCTTATTGCTCAGTTGCACTGAAGGGGCAAGTTCGGGTGTGGGTGACTCTGGGTGGGCAGGGGAGCACTGAAGCTCCCTTGAAGGTTCCAGAAAGAAGCAAGGGTTAGGGGGTGGCAGGCGAGAGAGGATTAGGGGCCAAGTTGTGTTAAAGGAGAGTGTCGAATGTCACCTCTGCCCAGGATGGGTTCCGTGGGGTGGGGTCAAGCGGGATCCCATTGGGAGTCTACTGGACCCCTCCAAGTGCGCCAGCCTCAGGACAGAAGCAGGGCACTGGGATCCGCGTGACTTGATTCCTTCCATCACAGGGTTGCAGCTCTTGAGGGCGGCAGAGGGGCCACTGCAGCTGCCATTGTTGAGTGCTTACTGTATACGCCGCGTGTTTCATGGTAAGGACTATGCAGAATCTCAGTTGAGGCTTCACAACAGCCCCATTTTACAGAAGAGAAAACCGAGGCTCGGACAAAGTGACTGGACCAAGGTCACACAGCCAGGACATGGCATCTTAAAGCGCATGCCCTTAAAATCCACCCACCAGTGCATGACGGTCACGGATGCGGCAGCAGCTGCACTTACGGCGTGCCTGCTGGTTGGCAGGTCTGTGGTAGGCGCTATTATTATCCCGATCCTACCCCCGGATAATAATATCCTGGGATAAGCTGGGGCGCCGAGTGGTGAAGTGACTTGCCCAAGGTCACACAGAGAAAGGGAAGCCATGTTCACTGAGGTGTACCAGGCCATTTGGGTTCTTTATAAAAGCAGATGGGAAACCGAGGCACAGAGATAGCGGGTAACTGCCCGGGGTCACCAGGGCTTGAGCTTTGGCCTCTGTCCTGCTTCCCCCTTGGCCACACCCCTCCCCGGGCTGGGGACCTGTCTCCTCTGGCCTGAGAGCCTCGTGCCTCCCCGCCCCAGATTCTGCCCTCATTTCCTGAGGCCCCACTGCGTGCGGGGCGCGGCGCTGGCACCGACAGCAGGCGATGTCATTTAACACGAGTGTGGGGGAGGCATCAGGGGGGGCCTCCCAGAAGAGGTGCCATTTGAGCCTTGTGGCCTGGGGGAGCCAGTGGAAGGGCATGGTGCCTGGAGGGGAACAGCCCCAGCGGAGGCGCATGCACGCCGTGCTGGGTCTGGCCTGTCGGGGCTGTCGGGGCCGGCCTGGTCTGTGCGGTGGGTGGCATGTGCCTCTCCCTTTGCCGAGCACTTCTCTCCAGCCCAGACGCTGCCCCATGACGTCAGCGGGTGGCCCAGCTGGGCCCCGCCGCCCGCCGGTGCCCTCGGGAGGAGCTGGGCGGTGGCAGGCAGGGGCCCAGGAGGGCGCTGGCGGCCTGCGGTCACGGAGCAATCTCCATTAGGGCCCGCGAGCAGTGGCTGCAGCTCCTGGAATCCTATTAAAAGCTTTTTCATTGTTCCCCACGATATGCTCCGCTCCGCCGGGACCTGGGCATGTTGATAATTTATTTGTGGAAGGGAAAGGGGCGAAGAGCGCAGGAGAGAGGGAGAAATGTCATTATTTACTCAGCCGGTTTCCGCAGCACAGGCCCTGCCGGGGGGCGCGTGAGTGGGGGGCATGCCACCCCCACCCCAGCCTCTAGGCCACTTTTGGGACCCAATTCAGGAGGTGGGGGGAGCAAGGCTCTGCTCAGGGTGCAGCAGGGGTGGCCGTGGCCAGGGGAGGCTGGAGGCTCTGAGGGTGGGACCCCCAGTGCTGGCGGTCAGAGGACCCTCAGCCCTGGGTGTGGGGTTCTCCCAGGAACCCCTCAGTCTTGCCTGGATGCTCAGACCGCAGAGTGGGGGGTGGGAGCTGCTGCCTCGGTTCTGGCCCTGCCGTGGAAGCCCCAGGCTGCCTGGGCGTGGGGTGGGGGACGCGCAGACCTGAGAGATTGCTTCTGGGGTCTCCTGGCGGGGATGGCTGGGGGGCCCGCGTCCCTGCGGCTGGCCAGCTGTGTGGCTGCACAAGTCACTGCACCCTTGAATGCCAAAAGACCAGAAGAGGCCTCAGCTGTCTGGGGGTTGGGAGGGAACTCGGAACTCACAGCAGCAGTAGCAACAGCAGTGGCGCCAGCTAACATCACTGAGCACTCTCCGTGGGCCCGCCGTGTGCTGAGCGTGCTGCCTACAGCACTGCAGCTCATCCGAGCCACACAAGCCTGCAGCCAGACTGTGATTATTCCCTCTTTACATGTGAGGAAACTGAGGCACAGGTCTCAAGGTCACACAGACTCTAAGTAGCAGGGGAGGGGGATGTGAACCCCAGCCTCTCTTGGCTTGGCTACCGCCTCTGGTGGGCTCCCACGGAGCCCCGGCCCTCTTGAGCCCGTGTGCCCTGGAGCAGCCTGGCCACCCCTGGGCCCCAGCCCCTCTCTTCTGAAGCGAGGAAGCCTGGGAAGAGGAACAGGAGTCACCTCCTGCAGAACCTTCTAGCATCAAACTTAGTTGTCACAGCGGTGCCAGGGGCACAGGCTTTGTTTACCGTTTACAGATGAGGAAACAGAGGCTCAGAGAGGTGGCCTCATTTGCACAAAGACGGGGGCAGCCAGGCTGCCTCTGGGTTCCTGAACTATGCCCCGTGCTGGGGTGAGGCTGGGGCGGGAAGGAGCTGGGCCTCGCCCCTACCCCCGGGCCGCTCCACACCCCAGAATGTCAGGGCAGCCCCAGACAGTGCCGGCCCTGGGACTGGGACCCCCGCTCTGCTCTGGCCGAGTCCCCTTCACACGCAGTCCCGCCCGGCACAGTCTTTCAGCTGCAGCGGCGGAGAGACACGGATGTAACGCGGGTCTTCCCCACCCTGCCTGTCGCCAGCCTCCTGCCCGGATGCTGCCAGTGCCTCCCCCTGCCTCTTGAAAACCATTTGAATGTGTTCCAGTCACTCACTAACTCTGAGGCCATCGGCAGCTCCCGAATTCCTGAAAACTCGAGTCCAAAGCCCTTGCCTGGCGTTTCAGACCTTCCCAGCGTGACCCCTCCGCCTCAGGCACGAGGGGACACAGCTGACACCTCCAAGCCTTCGACGGTGCTGTTCCCTGTGCCTGGAAGGCCACCCTCACTCCCCGACACTGGCCAAATGACACTGGCCAGACGCTCCCTCACGTGGGAAGGGCAGGTGGCTGCAGCTGACACCTGCGCCGCCTCCACCCACCTGTGGGGCTGCCCCTTCCCTCCCAGGCCCTGCGAGGAGCTGCCTGACGTGGAGTCTGAGATCGCTCAGTTCCTCCGACTGAGGTTTCCGAGCCCTAGGGGCAATAAATGGCTTCTTTGTATGCGGCCCGGGAGTGGGCTGCGTCAGCCCACTGTATGAAGGGGATCGCTGACCTTCAGGGAAGTTCACTCCCTGGGCCAAGGTCAGCCGGCAATCAGATGCTGAAGGGGATGAAGCAATAGGGACCCTGTCCCCTTCCACTTCATTCCCAGGAGCCGTGGAGCTGGCCATGCCCAGCCTGGTATCCACGGAGCCCTCGCTGCCTGCCTGGCACCAGTAGGACGTTAAATGCGGGTCTCGCTTCCTCTTTCCAGTGGTCCAGATGTACCTGGAGGCTCCCTTTCACAGATGAGGAAACTGAGGCTAAGGGGGAGGGAAGCAGGGAGGCAGAGCCCCAACCCCACCAACTTCCTGAGACCCCAAGTGGGGGGATGGGGGCTTTCCTGGTGCCCTGCGTGGTGGCCTGGAGCTGCCGCTTCTCACTGGGGACGCCGGCAGGCCCTGCCCGCTCAGGGCCCAGCCTGGCCCTCTGGCTTGCCGCCTGCCCTGGCTGGGCTGGGGAGGTGTGGGCCCTGCCCCCACGACAGCTGCCTCCCTGGCCCTGTGGCCTCGCAGACAGACAGGGTTTGTGCAAGCCGGGGGCCTTCAAGGAGAGCTCAGCTCCCGCCGGCAGCTGCTCAAAGGCCTCATTGTGGCAGGAGGACCCGCCGTGGGCAGCTGCCCCCATGGGAGGCACAGACAGAGCCCAGCCTTTGTGCCGGCGCACTGCCCCTGCCCTGACCTGGGGTCAGCAGGACAGAGGCCCTTGTCTGCAGGAGGCTGGGGGCTCCCCGGGAGGGCTGCCCTGGACCCTCTGCTGGCCTGAGGCGGGTGTGGGCTGTGCGGCCGGCTCTGGTAGCCAGGGACCCAGGAGTCCTCCAGCTCCCAGATCTGGCCGTGCGGGGGTCTGGCCTGCCTGACTCAGGCTTGAAGGGGTGCAGAGCCATGCTGGAGGGTTAATCATTAATAATAATAATAATGATGACAACAACAGCAGCAGCAGCTGTTTGTGGAATTCTTGCTGCGTGTTTGCTGACAGGCATATTACATGTCATCTCCTTGATTCCTCAAGGAGCTCTATGCATGGTATAGTCATTTGCCCCATTTTAGAGATGAGGAAACTGAGGCTCTGGGAAGTTAGGGAATTCACATAACTATAAGGGCAGAGCGGGGTCAGCCTGTTCTAAGCCCCAGGTACTCTATCCCTGCCAGGCCCCTGAGCTGTGCCAGGCACTAGGGCCACCCCGTGTGCAGAACAGACCCCCTCTGCCCTGTCCCCACAGAGCTCCCCACCGGCTCACTTGACCCTCCCTGAGGTCCCGTGTGAGGGAGGCCCCGTCACCCCATCTTAGGGCCAAGGAAACTGACGCTCAGAGAGACGGGCCAGGGTGCTGCTGCCTCCTGCCCCGAGTGTGGGTGACGGGCAGACCGGAGCCAGAGCCGAGGTGCCTGCCGCAGGCGGGCGGGGGCCGGGGTGCAGACACACGCTTCAGCGACCCGCGGGGCAGGCGGCTCCGTTCCATCTGCGCGGTGGGTGCCGAGCCTGGGTGCGGCCCAGGTGGGGTCTCTCTGCAGACTCCCTGACTGCTAGGTGGAGCTACGTCCCCTCCCCACCGCCGCCAACCCCCAGCTCTGTCCTGGAAAGGTTCTGTCCCAGACCGAGACTCAGACCCGAGACCCGTGGCCCTGGGGAGGAGGCCAAGCCTCTGTCAGAGCCTGGGGACTGTTCACAGCCAGCCCCGGCCTGGACACTGGATTATAAATAATTAATGCCATTAATATTATTAATAATAAGTGGCCTGGCAAAATGATGATGAGGGTGATAGCCTGCTCTTCCCGGGGGTCTCTCCAGAGGCTGAGAAACTGGGCCCTTGGCCCTTACGCCCCACAGGGAAGCCAGGTGTGAGCTCCAGCCCCTCCTCAACCCTGATGGCTCCCCAGACACCAGGCTGGGGAGGCCGGGAGGGCTGATGACCCAGTCCCTCGGGAGGGACCTCAGACCCAGGGAGATACAGCCAGGGCTGGGCCTAGAGCTTGACTCTGAGTCTAGTGCTCTTCCCACTGGCTCCTCTGGAAGGGCACAGGCCGCCTGGGGGCAGCTGGACACCTGGTGTTTGCTGTCCTGTGGTCAGTCCCTTATCCAGCCCTCTGTGTGACAATGGCGATGAGCCAGATGCCAGGTTCTGGTCCCAGCTCTGCTCCTGCTTGGCAGTGTGGCCATGAGCACCTCTGTATTCCTACCCTCTGTGTGCTGCAGTCCCTATGGCCCACCTGGTGAGGACAGTCCTCCCTCACAGGGCCGAGGACCAGCCTGGCACTCGGTGAGGGCTGCGTGGCAGTGACCATCACCCGGCCAGCGGCCGTTTTCTGACCACTTTCTGTGCCCGCGCTGCGCTGGGTTCCAGCCGGTTCAGGCCCTGCCCTGTCTGGGGGATTCTAACCGGGGAGAGACAGGCAGGCTCACGTGGCGCAGGGAACCCCACACGTCTGCGTGGCCCGAGCAAGGTGGGGCCGAAGCTCAGTCTGCAGAGAGGGGTCCCAGGCAGGTTCTGACTCACACAGGACCCCGAGCGCCCTGAGAATGGGACTGATTGTCCCGAGCCCTGTGGTCTGGCTGGGGCCCCCGCACCACAGCCTCGCCTTCCTTGAACCTCCAAGGCCACCTCGTCGTAGGTGGCTGAGCCTGTCCCCCACGCCCCCATCCTAAATCCTTGTCGCCCAGCCTTGCCCAGGGGACAGTCAGCATCCTGAGGGGTGGGCCCAAGTACCATGCGCTGCCCACCTGGGGGAGGGGATGCTGCCCTGTGGGTACAGCCCCAGACCTCTGGCTGCAAGTCCCCTGACCACTTGCCTTGCCAACTCTCTAGGCCTCAGTTTCCTCATCTGTAATGTGGGGCCAGGGATGCCACGATGATGTGGGCAGGAGCCTCACCCGTGTAGGTGCCCAGTCAGGGGCGGGGAGGGGCTGGGCCCTCCGGGGACGCAGCTCTGAGCAGCCCCCAGCAATGGCGGCCCTGTGGATGCTGACATGGTGGCAGGGTGGGCACATGTGTCCAAGAGCCGGAGAGGCAGTGGGGACTCTGGTGGCTTGGCCCAGTGCTCAGTGGTGACAGCCGCATGGCAGCCCCACAGTCCCCAGGGCTGGCGCTTATCATTGCAGGGCGGGGGCACCTCGTCAGAGCCTCGCTCCTTGCTCCTGGGTGGCAGCAGAGCTGTCGGCCAAGCAGGCTAGCAGCTGTTTGCGCCGAGACTGAACCTGTCCGGGTCTGACAGACGCCCATGCCACCACCGCTGCGATGTCAGCGAGGGAGAGGTGGGGAGCAGGAGGCTGTGTGTACACTGGGCTCCTGGCCCCCAAGCCCCTGCCCCCACCGTGGGCCTCAGACTGCCCCAAGGCCTGGTCCCTGCCAGTCTCAGGAGACTTCTGCACTCTGTACCCGTGGACAGGGTGCCGTGGCCACTGGTCTCATTGCCTGTCCACCCCTCAGGGACATCAGGGCCCAAACGGGCTCCTCTGGATATTGGGGGCTGTTCCCAACCCATCCCGAGGTCCTGTCTTTCCTCTCTAGGGGCTGCGAGAGAGGTGGTGACTATTCCAAGGCCACTTGGTCCCTGGGCGCTGTGTTACGTGTTCATGCCACTCCTGCTCAGACGAGAGGGGGTCCGGGGCAGAAGTGGGGCTGCTCGTGCACTCGGCTGGCATCTGCCGCGGCCTTTGGAGGAGGAGGAGGGCAGGGTCCTGGCACCAGAGCAAATCCTTGGAGGAAGCTCCTGCCCTCCTCCCTCCAGTGAGAAAGGGTGGCCTCAGGGCCAGAAGCTGGCTCCAGACAAGCCACCTCAGAGCCTCGGTTCTATTAGAAATCTTGGAGGGTAGTGGGAAGCTCATATGAGCGTTGTCTGGAAAAAATCCTTTTTGCGCAGTGAGGCCTTGTACAGATGCGAGCTGTGAGAGTTATCTCCTGTGACTGCGGGAAGGTTTTAACTGTTCTCGCGCAGACTTAGCCTCTTTGGAGGGCTGGCAAGATGGCCAGGATCAGAGTGGCACGTGAGCCACCACTCCTTACCCACTGCCCATGGCAGACATGGCTAATCAACCCCAGCACTGTCTCCGCCTGAGCCTGGGAGGGCCTACCAGGGAGGGGAACCTGCCAGTCGCTCCTGGCAGGTGTTTTGCAAGTGGGGAACTGGGACTTAGAGAGGCAAAGTCACCTGCTACAACCTCCCAGCAGGGAGGGGTGCAGTTGGGATATGAACCCATTTCTCCTGGCCCCAGAGTCTCATGGTCATGGAAGCTGGTGTTCCAGGGGTTCCTTACCCAGGTAGGGTCCTGCCACCATGCCAGCAGTGTCTCTGTTAGAGCCCGCCACTGCTGCGCCCAGTCCCTGCCGGACAGGCACACTGCGGCCGGCTCAGCCTCCCATGGCGGCTATCCCTCCCTCCCGGGCTGCTAGCCTTGATTGGCTGCAACCTGCCTGTGCTCGGGCCTAATTATGGCCGCAGCCATTCCGGGCTCTTAGCTGCAGCTGAGCAGCACACTGCAGCCGGTGAATGTGGGCTCTGACTCCCACCAGCACGCTGGGCCTGCCCAGGGGTGTGTGGGACCAGCAGAGGGTGGCGGTCACCAGACTGATGTGGCCCCAGGCAGACGCCGAGAGCCGAGGCTGGGCTGGGGCCCGAGCGGGCGTGCTGAGGAGCAGGGGTGGGAGAGATGCCCCTCTTCGGCTCCCGGGCTGCCTCGGTACACCTTGTGCCTCGTTAGGAGGTAGTTCTGCTGGCTTCGAGGTTACCCTTTTAATTAAGCTAATTAATTAGTGCCTTTAATGAAGCAGATTAACCAGGCTGGGCTCTGAAAACGGGGGCTGTCGCAGCCCACAGTTCCCCGCAGGTCTGCATTTAGAGGCCTCCCTCCAGCGGTTCTGAGGCACCGAGTCAGGCTGGGCCAGGGATGCCTGTGTCCCTCACGGGAGTGTGGCCAGGAACCAGGCCTGGGTGAGGAGCCGAGGCTGGTCTCAGGCCACGGGGTTAACCCTGGACCCAGATGCCTCAGGCTGGAGCAGCAAGCAGGAGGGATGCCGGACCCCACCCCGGGCACCTAAGAGGACAGTTGGCTCTGTGGGATCCTCGGCAGGTGTGACTGGGGGAAGGGGCATGGCGGAGCTGGAGCCCCTACTTTCTCCTCTTGCCCTCCCTCTCTGGGCTTGCTAGCAGGGCCCTGGCTCCTTCTGGCCCAGCAGGGGCAGAGGCCTGTGGAGAAGCGCCCAGAGCCCCTCGCCTGCCTGCAGATGGGGAAGGGGTCTGCTCAAGGTCACCCAGGAGCTAGCGGCAGGGTTGAGATGCAAGGCCATGTCCTGGGCGTTCCTTCCCTGCCATCCCCCCCACCACCTCTCCCAGCCCGGAGTCAGCGTCCCCATCACATCCCTGTGTGTGGAGGGGCTCCTGTGCTCCAGGGACCCGGCTGCGGCCACCCTGGGATCCTGAGATATTGCTGACTCCTCTCTCTAGCCTGGTTCAGAAAGGGAGGCCCTGGCCCTGGTGGCAGGAAGCCTGTGGATGGGGACGAGGAGCCCCTGGGTCCTCCCGCCAAGCAGGAGCGGGGTGCCCTGCAGCACCAGGGCAGGGAGGGAGAGCCAGGGCAGAAGGAGCAGCCCCCTGCCCCCATCACAGCCGCTCTGGACCGGCTCAGCCACGGCAGAGACAGTTGGCTCAAGCCACCACGGGAGATTTAGGTTAGACAGAGGAGGAACCACCTGACAACGGGGCTATTAACAAGTTTGCAAAGGAAGGATGGGCCGCTTCCCACTGAGTGCTCTCGGCAGCGGGCCTGATCCGCTTCGAGCTCTTCGGAAAACGCGCTGCTCCATAAATCCAGGGTGGTGTTTCCAGTAAATATCAACAAAGTGGGCGCTGGGCTCCCTGGAAGATGCCCTAGGCAGTCCTCACCCCTTTCATCTCCTCTGTGCCCGGAGGCGCCTGGGAGGGTGCAGGCTGGCAGCCAGCCAGCAGGCCCCAGGCTGGCCTGCTTACCAGGGCACGCCGTGGTTCCCAGGCCTCAGTTTCCTCATGTTTTACAGGGTGGAGTGCTTCCCGGAGAGAGAGAGAACCTCACCCCTCAGAGAAGTCAGAATTCCCCTGTCGTGCTGCCACACCGACAGGCTTTCTTGCTCCTGCCTGTACCTACCTGGCCAGCCCCTTCCTGCCTACATGGGGCCTCCCTTGTCGCCCATCCTGTCTCCTTGGGGGGCCACCCCTCCCAGGTGGCCAGCTTTTAAGGGCATTCTAGTGTCTCCCATTAAAAATAACCTTAACTTCTCTGTCCGTTTTGCCTTCACTACAGAATTTCTCAGACCGGTTCACGACTCTGCCTCTTGCCCGGCCCTAGTCCACTGCGGACTGGCTTCCACTGGCCTTTTCCTTTTGTTCTAATGCTGACAGCCCTTCTTCCAGGAAGCCTTCTGTGCTTCCCCCAGCCTGGTCCAGAAGTCGCCATCAGCGCCAACCCGTATGTCCTGGGAGCGGCCCCGGGCCTTAGTTGTCCCCAGATCTGCCGTGCCCAGCACAAGGCCTGGCATGGAGCCCACCTGGACGAGGTGCTGCTCAGGGTGGGAGCAGGGGTGAGGGGCAGCCGGTAGCTTTGCCTCTGATTTACCTAGAGAGAGATGCTGTGGGGTGGGCGGGAGGCAGGAACAAACGCCATCGTTGTACTCAGAGATACATCTTTAAATACCAGCTGGAAGCAGCCCAGTTTCTGGGTGGGTGGATTTGCCCTTCATTCGCAGGAACCACAGGGGACAGGCGCTTTGCACAGGGGGAGCTGGGGGCTGGGGTGTGGGCAGCTGCTGGGGCTCAGGGTTTTGCCTGTCCCCATCCTGCGTACCTCCCACTAGGGCTAAAGGGGAGCGGGGGAACCTCTCACCGGTGTCTTTTCTGAGCACTGGCACAAAATGACATTCTCTATGTGTCCCCAGTCTGTCCCTCCACCAGGCAGTGAGCTCTGCAGGGGCAGGGGCCTCATCTCTCTAGCTTCTATTACCCAGGCCTGCATATTAGACAAACAGCAAATATGGACAGATGGACAGGTGGATGGACAGATGATGTGCTGTGGGATGGAGTGCCAGGTGGAGTGCTTGCTCCTCTGCACTGCCTCGGTTTCCCCCGTAGCACAGAGGACACTGGTGAGGCTCAGCCTCCTTCTCAGTGTAGTTCTCAGCACCAGTCCTGGCCCGTGGCTCTTGGGTGTGGTACTGTCCCTCCAGGGCTACTAGAGCAGGCAGAGCACAGCAGGGTGGGGACAGAGGCCACGCTGGCTCTTGCTGGCAGCTGAGTGAGCACTGGGGGAGCTCCTATGGGGACACACTGTCAGGCCTCGGGCCTCCCGTCCACAGAAGGGGCACACAGTGTGCCCTCGAGGTGGGCCAGGGTTGCAGAACAATGTATTAAGACAGGAGGGCGAGGAAAGGAAGCTCAGGAGTCTGCGCCCCCAGCAGCGTGGCGCCAAGGCAGCTGGGACCCCAGCCCACTTGCTCCTAGTCTGGGCCGTCCGGGCAAACATGCTGGATGCTTTCCCTGTTTGGTTTCCCAGGAGGAGCTGAGGGAGCTGGACCTCAGCCCGGCTCCAGGATCCTCGCCACAGTCCCCTACCTCCTGCTCCCTCTGCCCCAGGCTCTGCTTCAATGTCAGAAGGAACAGGTCCCCTCTGCTCCTGGAAATTCACACCCACCGCCCAACCAAGTTGCTGGTGGGGAGGAGGGGGAGCAGCTGCAGGAACAGGAGGCTCTACTAGAGAGCAGACGGACAGACGGACGGAGAGACGGAGCCCAGGTCTCCATCTGCAGGCAACAGCCGGGGGCCAGGTGGGCAGCGAGGCCCCCCATCCAAGCCCAACCATCACACCCCAGAGGCCTGGGTCCAGGGTGGCAAGTCCTGAGTCTGGGTGACCGCAGCCAGGGCTGGTTGTGATGGAGACACAGGGCCAAACAGTCACAGACAAGAGGGGCTACTCACTGGGGATAGCTGAGAACCAGCGGGGGTATGAGGACAATCCTGGGGTCTCCGTGGGGTGGGGTGGTATTAATCCTGAGCTGAAGTAAGGAGTCTCACTAGTGGAGGGTGTGTCCTGCCCCCTGGTAAGATCCCCATCTTGTCTTATAAATCTTATTTATACCCCCAGACTCAAAGCCCCAGGACAGCCTCCTCCTTCTCCCCAGCATCCCTGGCCAGCCCAAACCTGCCCCAGCCTTCCTTTTAGTCCCTGCTCTGGTGTCACAGCCCCTCCCCAGGAAGCCTGCCTTGGCCCCCCAGGCCGCTGGGCCTTCCTGCAGGCCAGTCCGCACCACACCAGTTATCACTACACACGGCTTGCTGTGAGCTCACCTGGCTCCCTTAGTGCCTGGTGGCCCTGGGTGGCCCCTGCACTCCGGGGCTCAGCCAACCCCTAGCTTATATGGTTAGGAGAAAAGGTAAGTGGGAGGTCTCTGCAGCAAGCTTGGCTGTGGGCTGAACTTGGGGGGTGGCAGCCCACTGCCAGTTAGCTCCCCCCTGCAGAATGAGAGCGGGGGTCCCTCTGCTCAGGCTGGAGGCAGGGTGGACCCCTTGTCTGCCCTGTGCATGCGCAGCTCCCGCTTGGTGGGCAGTTTCACCTGCCAAGCTGGAATTAAAATCTCGTGGGGAGTGACCCACACGGTGCCAGGCTCATGCCAGTTCCAAGGACAGAGAGGAGTCAGACCCAGTCCCTGCCCTCGGGAAGCCCGGCCAGCGAGGGGGCTGGCACGGAGGCACCAGTGCTCTCAGGCCCAACAGGCCGTCACAGCCCTTCTTACAGATGAGACATCCCGAGGCCAGCTGCTGGTGACCCCATGGAGGTCAAGGTCAGGAGATGGGGCTGCAGGGTCCCCAGGTCTCTGCTCTTCCCCTCTGTCTGTCCACAGACCTGAGGGAGACCTTCCCACACATGGGTACCTGACGAGGCCCAGGAGGAGGAGAGAGACGGTCATTTGTTCAGCACTTACTCTGCTCGGCGCTGTGCACATTCACAAGCTTGGTTAATTCTCACCATAGCCCTGCAAGCTGGTGGCGCCCCCCCCCCATACAGGTGTGGAAACCGAGGTGTGGACTGGTAAAGTCATAGGATCTGAACTCAGGTGGGTCCAACCCCAAAGCCAGTTCTTCCACCATGCAGCCCACTCCTGGGCTGTGGCTCCCACGACAGCACTTCCTGTTGCCTCCCCGGCTCCTGTCTGGAAGGGCAGCCCAGCCCCACCCTGGGCTCAGCCTCCTGGGACAGCTGTCCCTCCATCTGTGAGCCACCTAATAACGCATAGTATAATCTTGCGACACTGGGCTGCGTTGTGTA
The DNA here is from genome assembly GCF_040939455.1 of Microcebus murinus. Taxonomy (NCBI): domain Eukaryota; kingdom Metazoa; phylum Chordata; class Mammalia; order Primates; family Cheirogaleidae; genus Microcebus; species Microcebus murinus. Next base: position 11,412,991 of record NC_134107.1, read on the forward strand.
CAATTGCAAACCCATTATGGTTCCATTTTCCTAACATATGACACCCTATTGCAGCCCCCAGTGACTGCATGTCGGAGATAGAAGGGGGAGTGTTGTCCGCCCATGAAATAGTGAATCCTTTCTTTCCGCGGCTGGTAGAGAGGGCCGGGGCCTCTGAGCAGGGTACCCTGCTCCTGCCCCCAGGGACCCCTGAGGGGGCAGTTGGGGACCACTGTGGGCTACTGTGTGCGCCTCCCTGCCTGAAGGGTTAGGGTTAGGGTTAGTGTAGGAGAAGAGACAGCCCAAGTAGGGCTCGGGCAGGACAGCCACCTGCAGGTGAGGAGGGCTCCCTGTACGCCAGGCCTGACAAGGGGCACCTGCGGCTGCTCACCTGGGCGGGCCCAGTGTGTATGAGGCCAGGCCTGGGGATGCTGTGAGGACACGGGGGAGGGGCGCAGAGGGGCCAGCTGTCGGGTGCAGCGGGCACAGCCCTGTAATTGGGCAGCCTGTTCCCAGATAAGGCCCATGACACTGAACAGCTTCCCGCTCCACGCCGGCTGCGGCTGCTCATTTCCTGCTCCTTGGCCGGCGATGCCAATTACCTCGCCTCCTGCTCGCCAGAGGCGGCTTCTGGGGTGGCTAGACAATTTCTCTGTCATCGGCCGGGGCCTGGATCCTCTCTGGAGGGCGGGAGGGCGTGGAAAAGGCAGCTGGGTGGGGGCAGGGGTAGGACCAGTAATGGGGGGGGCATCCTCTGGGCTGGGCCACACTGGGCACAGCCCGAGGTGGGGGTGAGTGACACATGGACCCAGGCCACCCTGGGAGGGCCCCACTTTCCTCCCCGCCCCCACCCCGCAGACGGGTTCACTGTGTGCTGAATGGACTGTGAACAGAACCAGCTGATGCCCACTCTTGTCTTCCGTAGCTCTCCTGGCCTTGTTGCCCTCCCCTGCCCTCCTCCCTGCACCCCTCCCTGGCGGAGCTTTGCCCTCAGCGGGCCTGAGCCCTTGGGACTTGCTGCCTCATCCGTAAACAGATGATGGAGGCAGGACCTCACAGCTTGGGCGTCGAGACCGGCAGGATGAGATGTCTGGGCGCTCAGATAGCCCCATGCAGAGGACGCACTCCTGCTCTAGCGCCTGACACTGAAATTCTGCTTGTTGGACAGAATGAGGACGGGAACCCATTTTGCACTGGGGAAAACTGAGGCTCACAGGGGTTTGACCAGCATTGAAAGAAGGGAATGGCCCCTGGCCCTTCTTCTCTTCTGTGACTTCCCCAGAGGACAGACTTGGGGAAGAGGGGGAGGAGTGGCCTGTCAGAAAGCGGCAGGCTGGCTCCAGACTCCTGTGCAAAAGGGGACATGGGAGAAGCAGGCGAGAGGTGCCGCCCTGTGAACAGGGGTCTTGCAGCTTCCAGCTCCACAGAGGGGCTGTGTCCAGACACCTACCTGGACAGTGTTGCACGCCCATCCCAAGAGGCGAGCGGCCGACAGGCTGTCCTGCTACCTGCAGGGTGGACGGTAGGAGGTGGCCCTGGGGAGGAGGCTGGACAGTCATCCATTCTGAGGGGCCATCCCAGGCCTCCCTGTGCTCAGGGGTTCCTGCAGCCATCACTGCCTGCAAGGAACTTCCACCCTTATTTAGGGGACCGTTAACACAGAGTCCGTGGGCAGGGAAGTGTCTGTGCCTCTCCAGGGGTCAAAGGGGCCTGGACTCTGGGATGGGCCATGGGCCAGAAGGGCCAACCCTGCAGTGGTACAAACAGGGAAATCGAGGACTGGCCCAGAGAGGGGCAGATTACTCAGCCACTCCCAGCAGAGTCAAACCCAGGCCTAGCCCTCCAAGTCTGGAGGCCTAGCCCTCCAAGTCTGGGGCCTATTCCCTCTTCAATGTCTCAGATACTCACTTTGAGGAGTTGGGGGGGGGCAGTGTGACCCCAAGAGGCCCTTCCCTAGGTGCTGAGTGGGTGCCATTGATCCAATAGGGGAGAAAGCAGGAAGTCCACGGGGGTGGGGGGGGTGGTTTTAAAGTGGTGCCTGTGACCAGGGCATCCAAGGCAGCGCTGAGGGGCTGGGGGTGGGAGGAGGTCAGGGCGGCAAAGGCGGGAAGGGCGTGCAGACCGGGAGGGGCCCCCTCACACTCAGCAGGGGGGAACGGGCGAACAACTCCCGAAGGGGCAACTAACAGACCAATTAAGCTGCCAATAAAAAATTTAATCAAGTAATAATGCACCTTACTTTGTTTAATTAGTGTTCTGTCAAGTAAATGAATATTTAAGGCGCGGGTGGCGGTGCCAGCATCTGCCCAGCGGGCAGAGAGGCCGGGCCCACATTTCAATCGGCCTGACAGCTCCCCACGCGGGCATCGATCGCTGCCCGACGGCCCCAGAGTGGCGGGGCGGCGCGGGGCTCCCCAGCCTCCCGCAGGCCGACCCTGTCCCTATCTGGGCCTCAGTTTCTTCGCCTGTAAAATGGGGGGTGGGCCGAAGTCCAGGAGAACTCCAACGTTTTTGCCAGTGCTAGAGAGACCTCGGGTTGGTCTGCTCTGGGACCGTGGAGTCCCAGGCAGTGCTGAGGCATTTGGGGACTGGGGGCCGTCGGTGCTGCCCGCCTCCCCGAGTCCATGTCCTCACAGACGCCCGCGGCTCTCGGGCTCCAGGGTGTGTTGCGAGAGGCGCCTGGGGAAGACCCCAGCCCGGGAGACGCTGGGCAGCGGCCCTCCCTGCCCGGTCCGAGGACGGGAACCCGGGAAACCGAGTTCTCCCCGGCTGCGTGACCTGGGGCAAGGCCTGTCTGGGCCTCGCAGTAATTCATTCATTCATTCATTCATTCACTCACTCACTCACTCATTCATTCATTCATTCATTCACTCACTCATTCATTCATTTATTCATTCAGCAACTTGAGGGCTGTGCTGTGTGCTGAGACCAGTGTGTCTTCCCAGAAAATGAGGGAGGCCCAGTCGTGCAAGGGCCGGCGGGTGGGGGCGGTGCCAAAGCCCTGCAGGCCTGGCGTGTGGCCCCGCCCCGCGAGGCTCCTTTGCATATTCATGAGCTGCGCGGGCATGCGCACCGCGGCCGGGCCGGGCTCGCGGGCGCTGGCGACTGGGCGCGCGGGCGGCGTCTGCCCTCCCCACCCGGCATCGTCTACCGCGGCCGCCTCCTCCCTTTCCTTCATGGAAGGCCTTGGCGTCTTCCTCCCCACCCCCAACCACCTGAGAGCCTCGCGCCGTAAGGACTTTGGTAATTATTTGTTTCAGTTGAGCTGTTTTCAGTCTAGGCTAGGCTGAGTCTTGTAATGAGTATGGATTTGCCAGTAAATAAGTCCCCCGCTTCTAACCCCTGTAATAAATGCATTTGGAGTAATCTGGCGATCACGCGGTGTAATTGCTGGCTGTCAGGGCAGATGGATGCTCGCGCGCTGACTTTGCCGCCGTCTGCCCTTCCTTCGCCGCGCCTCCGCCCCCGGCCCCCAGCCTGGAGGCGAGGGCTAGGGGACGGGAGTGGGCCTGGCCTGCTCGGACCCCAGTCCAGCCTTCCGGGGCCTTGGTGGTCTCTCCTGTGCTCCAGGGCAAGGTCTTTCCTGCCACCTGCCTCTGACCCCGCAGTGCCCCAAGGCAGCCCCTGAGCAGCTCCGCACTGATCACCTGGGCCTTGCTCACAGGGCAGGGTCCTGGGCACCACAGCGACTTACTGGATTGGGTTATAGGGCAGGGTCATGGGCACCATCCCCCACTTGCCGGGTGTAGCTGGAGTCCAGAATCTGCATTTTGAAACTGGCCAGGCGCGGTGGCTCACGCCTGTAATCCTAGCACTCTGGGAGGCCGAGGTGGGCGGATTGCTCGAGGTCAGGAGTTCGAAACTAGCTCTGAGCAAGAGCGAGACCCGTCTCTACTATAAATAGAAATTAATTGGCCAACTAATATATATAGAAAAAATTAGCCGGGCATGGTGGCACATGCCTATAGTCCCAGCTACTTGGGAGGCTGAAGGAGTAGGATCGCTTGAGCCAGGAGATTGAGGTTGCTGTGAGCTAGGCTGATGCCACAACATTCACTATAGCCTGGGCAACAAAGTGAGACTCTGTCTCAAAAAAAAAAAAAATACCTCCCTCTGGCCCCAAGTTAGGCAGCCCGGGCACTTTTGGGAGCATCAAGTTCCAACTTTAATTTTTAGAGGAGTAAATGAGACACTTTTGAAGTTGGCCACGCTTCCACCCCCGGACCCCAACACGCTTCCGCTTGCTTCTGTTGGCTACTTTTCCAAACAGATCCTGCCCTGAGACTTTGTCCAAGCCTGGCCTGGAATGCCTTTGCTCCTCATCTGCCTGGAGGATGTCCTCTCTCCTCTGTGACGCCTTCCTGGACTCCCTGGTTTTCCCTGGCTGGGCATCACAGTTGTCTTCTTACACGGGGTCTGCTCCTGCCCCACTATGAGAGCTGCACCTCCCCTTTGCTTCTTTGAGCAGCCCCTGTTCCTTGCACACAGTAAGTGCTCAATAAACGTGCGGGCCATGAATCAATGCACAAGTAAAGAGTCTTGGTTGCCTCCCAGAGGGAGTCAGCAGTTTGTGGGCTGGCGCATGCAGAGGTCCTCCCAAACCGGAGGTCTTATGTCTGCCACGCCCCCAGTCCACATCCTGGGACCAGCGGGGCAAATTCACTCACCCAGGGCTGAAGGAAACGTCACAGATTTCAGCCAGTTCAGCCCAGCTTCCTCCTACACTCTGGCACCCAAGTTGGGGTGAGTGTGAAATTCTTGTTACAAGCTTGGTCAGTGTTCCCCGAGCCCCACTGCGCGCAGGCTCTGCTCCAGAGCTGGGAACAGGCAGTAAGGGGGGCTGGCCATGCTCCACTTCGCCGCCTCTGCAGTGAAGCTTCTCAGGGTGCTAAAGGCTCTCAGTGTGCCTGTCCCTGACCTAGGCTGAGGCCTGGATGGCCACCCCAAAACCAGACCGGGGAGGGCTGGTGTACCTGTCTTTGGGGTGATGGTGGCCCCGAGCAGCAGGCCTGGGCCAGAGCTCAGCAGGGGCACGTCCACCCTGGCGCCGCCTCCAACGCCCGCCCTTCCCAGCTCTGTGCTCTGTCTGATCTTGGGTTCCCCATAATAGCCCAAGCCACTCCAGCCACTCCTGTGCTGTGGCCTGGCCTAGGACTGGGACACAGCTGCAGGGCCACAGGGTGCTTGGCCAGTCTCCCAGCTGTGAGGGAGTAAGAGCGGGAACTTGCAGGAAAGCACCTTGCCCAGTGACAGTTTAGTGTGGGAGCTCCATCACTCTAATTCAGTCTCCATAAGAATGGGGGCAACATGGGTAGCGGAGAGGCCACCACGGAGTGGTCAAAGGCACAGATGCAGGAGCCAGTGAACTCTATAGCTCTGTGTGCCCTGGGGCTGATCGCTTAACCTCTCTGTGCCTTGGTTTCCTGTCTGAACAACGTGGAGAGTAATACCAGTGTGGTCCTGCTAGGGTTAATATTGGCTAAATGAGTCAATAGCTGTAAAGCACCCTGGGGATTGCTGGGTTCAGGGAGGTGCAGGGGCCTATGCCAGAGCCAGGGAAGCCCAGAGGGTGAAGGAGGAAGAAGAGGAAGACTCCCAGGGGAGGTGACATTGTGCGTGTCTTGAGAGATGAATAGGAGTTTGTCAAGGGGTGGGGGAGGGCGTCCAGGCCAAGTCCCAGGTCCCAGGTGCCCCAGAAGCCTCCACTACAGCCCAGCAACTGTCACTGCAGCTTCTTCCCTGGCCCCATCCCCCGCCTCCCCCAGCTGAAGCTCGTGTGGGGATGGAATTGCCTCTGCTCCAGCAAGCGGGGTGTGGGTGCATGAGGGGCCAGAGGTAGGGGGCAGGGGGTGGCAGGGGACACCCCTCAGGATGTGCTGAAACCTGCCTCCCTACACGAGCAGCCTCGGCTGGTCCTTGCCCGGCTGTCAGCCAGCAATCATGTTTAATAAAGGCCCCAAATTAGACAGCCGAACACGAGCACCTTCGGTCTAACAATGCAATTAGCACAGACAATGCCTCCCGCTTCCTCCCCGGCCCAGAGAGGGTGGCGGAGTGGGGATGAGCTGGGCCCTCCCCAGTGAGCTGCGGAGAGGTTTGAAAGGAACCGGTGATAGACTAAGAGGTGACAATGAATCGCATCCGAATGACGGCTCCTCTTGTTGTCAGGCAGCGGCGGAGAGAGAGCGCGTCTTCACCGTATCTTTCTAGGTTACCCGGCTTTGAACAGCGACACCCACACAAACCCCAGGTCTCTTTCTCTGAGTCCCCCTATCTCTCCCAGCCCCTCTGTCTCTCCCTCTCGCTCTCTGCATCTTCTCTGTCTGAGGACAGAGGTAGGCTGGGTTTTACATGAATAAAACATGAGTGCAGGGGAAGAAATCCCAAACTGCATGGCCTGGGGCTGGGGACACATCGCAGTCCCTGTGTGCAGCCCGCTGGTGGTGGGGGTGGGGTGAGGCTCCAGTGGGCGGGGGCGGGGTGGGGGTGGCGTCTCAGCCAGGGCAGCCCTGTGAGCCCCCAGATAGCAGGGCGGGCTCAGTGCAGGGGTCCCTCGGGCGCTGCCCTGGCTGGGCGTTCGGAGTGTGGTGCGAGTGTGCGTGGCGTGGCCCTCGCCCTCGCCCTGCCTGCTGGCGTGGAGCTGGCTTTTCCTCTCTGGTCCTCTTAAAACCCTGCCCTGGCAATATTAGAGCAGGATGCAGAGTGCGGGCCCTCTGGCAAGACATTAAATGGTACCAAGACTGAGGGAGGGGCGCCTTCTCTGAGTTCTCCCCCCAGTGCCCTGGCATGCAGCCAGGGCTGGACCACCACCTGGCAAAGGCTGGCAGAGGGGGGCTGCCAGCCAACACCTTGGGTGCTCAGTGGCCAGAAGCTTAGAGTTTCACAGGGACCTTGATCTTTCATTTGTTCATTCATTCATTGGCTGAGTGCTTCCAGAGCCCACCTCTGACATGCCAGGCAGGGATACAGGCAGGAGGGCCACCACGGTGACCAAGACGGGCTCGGGTTCTGCCCTTCCCCTCCAGAGCACAGGCTAGTAGGGGGGACGAGCCAGACGTGGGGAGTGTCTGCGCTGGGGTCAGGGGCTGTGTGAAGGAGTGGGCAGGGCTGGGGCCCAGGACAGGCACCTGTAGCAGACTTGGGGCCTTGGGAAGCGTTCCTGCAGGGGAACAGGCTGCACATGGGCCTGGAGGTTAGGTGGAAGTGGCCACGGAAATGAGTGCAGGGCAGTGTTTCAGGAAATGGGCCTGGGGCCAGGCAGGCCCGGAAAGGAGTGGTGTTGAGTGACCGGAGGGGTGAGGTGGGCGGTGGGCAGGTCCGGGCAGGGTGGTGGGCAGGGCTCATCTGCCACAGGTGCAGGAGGCTGGGCTGTGTTCTGAGGGCAGCTGGGGCCTTGGAGGGGTTCAAGTCAGGTCCTGACATAGTCATGTTTGCCATTTACAAAGAGTTCCCTCCCTCCCTCCCTTCTTCCCCTCCAAAAGTGAATATTTACTGAGGCCCCAGTGAGCAAGGCAGGCTGTGTGCTTGTCCTGAGTTACAGAGACTTAGAAGGTGAAAAAGAGAGAAACTACCATCCCTGGACGCACAGCCAGCCAGGTGGGAGGACACGGCAACCCCCCACCCCAGTGCAAAGAGGGCTGGGGACTTGGGGATGAATACAACTGATCCCACCCAGGAAGGCTTCCCCGGGAGGTGACTGTTTGGCGGGTCTTGATAGATGAATAGGAGTTTGCCACGTGGCTGTAAAGGTATATATAACCACTTTGGTACGGCGCTCACTGGCCGCGAAACCTTGCCCATAGCTGGCACTCATAGTCCGCACGATAGTTTGTCCTGTGCATTATGTGATGAGGAAAGCTTTTTTTTTTTTTTTTTGAGACAGAGTCTCGCTTTGTTGTCCAGGCTAGAGTGAGTGCTGTGGCGTCAGCCTAGCTCACAGCAACCTCAAACTCCTGGGCTCAAGCGATCCTCCTGCCTCAGCCTCCCAAGTAGCTGGGACTACAGGCATGTGCCACCATGCCCGGCTAATTTTTTTTTTCTATATACATTAGTTGGCCAATTAATTTCTTCCTATTTATAGTAGAGACGGGATCTCGCTCTTGCTCAGGTTAGTTTCGAACTCCTGGACTCAAACAATCCGCCCGCCTCGGCCTCTCAGCTAGGATTACAGGCGTGAGCCACCGCGCCCGGCCGATGAGGAAAGCTTTAAAGCACTGAAAGCTTGTTTTACTTTACAGGCAGCTTTACTTGTAATGTAAATCAGAATAGGTAACATATACATATGTGTTTGTATTACATTATTTTTAAATGTTCACAATTTTATTTTGATAAATGAAAGATGAGAAAAGTCATATCCCAGCTGTCGGCTAAAGTTGACGCTCGGCTGTGCAAGTTCATCTGTGGCTATTGACTATAGTCGTCGCTCGTACTGAAGTGGTTAAAAAATCACTGTCCTTATGAAACATTCACCTCCAAGGTGGGAACTCGATGGGAGCCCCCACCATGAGGCTTACTTACCCCCTTCCAGGCACTTCTGAGCACCCCGGCTTACTTAATCCTAACAATGACCCAATGAGAAGCCCATTTTACAGAGGGGCAACTTGAGGCACAGACCCTAAAGCGTATGGCCCAAGGTCACACAGCTAGAAAGTGGCAGAACCAGGATTTGGACCTAGGATGTAACTCTGGATCCCCTAACCCTACACTGCGCTGGAGAGGTCCCTCCAGGGCCCACAACAGCCAGACCCTCCTCCTCGCGCTGGGGAGAGGGAGATTGCACGGGGTGTCCAGGGACTCGCAGTGTCTAGTACTCTGGTCTCTTTGCCAGGGGCCGGCAGCTTCCTGGGGAGCAGGAGGCTTGAAGGGCAGGTCAGTCAAGGCCTGGCGGAATGGAAGCGTTCCCATTTCCCCACAGCGGGGCCAAGCATTAGGGCTGGCGGGTGGGAGGCCAGCACACCCACCTGTAGGAACTGCGTCTCCAAGGAGATGATGGCGGGCAGGCGTGGTGGGGAGGGGCCTTGCTCGGTGGCACCCATTCTGCCCGCACTGCGCAGGAGCGGGGAGGTGGCATTTTAACAGGACATGGCCTCCTCCCCACGGCTCGGTCTCTCCCGGAGGATGTTGGGGGGAGGGATCCATTATCGGGCAAAATAGCAGCTGCTGACGTGAAAATGAAATATGGATTCAATACCTGTGCCTTTCAGCTCACAAATCATGCCCCCGGCCCAGGTGACAGCCAACACAGATTCCCGGCTCAGATAACAGACTGGAGGGGACAGGGGGACACACCTCACCTCCCCAACTCCCCAGTGACTCTCCCTGGGGCTCAGGGACCCAAAGCAGAGGCCAGGACCCAGGCTTTCTTCCCCATTGTCCCTAGGTGAGTGACGGCACAGACATGTCCTGGTCCCTCCTGCGCACACAGGACACCCGGGGCCCTAGAGCAGGCAGCGGGCTGGAGGGCCCCGGGCTTGCCCCTCTGGAGGCAGTGCGGACCCCAACTCCAGTCTTCAAACTGGGGGTGGCCCCAGATCTGGTTTTCCCGAATCCTGGGTGGCTGTGCCACCCCCACACTCCCCAAACCCCCCAGGGGGTCGGGGAGGAGCTGATCGGCCCACTTCCTGCTCCCGTCCATTTAGCCAGCGGTTCGCTCACTTTTACGATGGGCTGGCGGTGAACTCATCCCCGTTACAATGCACTCGGGGACCCCGACAACTAATTTAATTTAAAACAGCCTTGCAATAAAAGCTCAGAACGGAAAACCACCGAGTGAGTCTTGGGGGTTATTTAACAAATTGCCTCACAGATAAATACATTAAAATGATTCTCGAACCGGAGTCGTGCGAAGTTGAAGCAAAATTAAGAAAGTTGAATCAAAATGTAAATTAATGGCGTTGAGATACAGCGTTGGAATTGGCAGAAGTCGCGCTTGGGGAGTATTGGCGACGGCTCTGCCTTCTGTTCAGGTGACGTGGCACCTCCAGGCAGTGCCAGAAACCCCTTCGGTCCCAGGCATCGGGGAGCTGGTGGCAAGGCTACACCGGCCCCACCTGCATCTGCCGGCCCAGCCTTCCACCTCTGGGGCCACTCACGCCCACCAGTCGTGCCTGGCTAGTTCCCTGCCTGAGGCCGGCTCCCAGCATGCCCTGGTAGTTGTAAAATTGGGGTGCCCGCTGTGTTCGCCTCGCTGCCGGCTGGCAGCAAAAAAATAAGGGAGATTGAGCAAGTTAAGGGCTGGCACAGCATGAGGTCCTTGGATGATGGTTAGTTGCACACATTTACTGCAGAATGGATCTTACGGCATCTGTCTGTGCATTCCCATTTGATTGACAAGTAAACTGAGTCCAGGGAGGCACCGGCAGAAGGGGTTGGCTCCATGCTGCACCTCCACCTCCTCTAGCCAGTGCCGAGGGTGCTGATCTCACTTCTCTGTGTCTCTGTCTCTCCCAGCTGAGGGCAGGCAAGGAAACTGAGGCTGGGTTGGCTGCCAGCCTGGGTGCTCAGATAATGGACTCCAAATCCAAACAGGCTGTGCCCCCATGGGCATGCCCCCCTGCCCATCGTGGGCCTGGCCCCCAGCAGCCTCCCACCCTGGCCAGGGTCAGCCTCGGCTTCCTTGGAGGTTCTCAGAAGGGTAGGGGCCTGGCCGGAGATGAGCACCCATGTGACCTTCCCACCCCCTGCCACTGGAGTGGCCTCAGGTGCCAACAGATGGCTGCTGGGAACGTTATCTAGAGCTGCCTTTCCAGATAGTGCCACTCACTAATCAGCCTGGGAGAGGAGAGAAGAGGGAGTCCCCAGGGAGCCGAGGCAGGGAGGGGTGAGGAAGGATGAGGGCAGGAGACTGACCACCCTCCCTCAGCCTCTGACTGCGAGGGGCGGGGGAGGGAGGCAGAGCAGGAAGGCGGCTGCGCATGGGTTGGGGGGGTGGCGGTGGACGTCTTCACCTGGAACCACAATCCCATCTGACACCGGAGACAGCTCTGGACCTGCAGGGGAAGGTGCTGCCAGGCCTGGCTGAGACGCAGGCTGTCAGCTGTCGGCGCCTGGGGGACAGGAGGTCTGCTCCCCTGGGCAGCCTGCGGAGGGAATTGGGGCTCTCTCTGGCCCAGAGCCCCAGGAGCCAGACCCCTCCCACCATCTGGCCTCAGATACATGGGGGGCTTTGAGCCCCCTCCCTGATAAGAAGTTGCTGGCCCTTCTCTCCCCTCTTTAATCCCTGGCCCTGGGGTGAGGGAGGGGTGAGCAGGGCCGAGGGAAGCCAGGGTGGGGTGCGGGCTTTCCCTGCCCCAGCTGTTTCCCCAGATGTGGGGGTATTTGTGGAGGGGGTGGGCTGCTTGCTACGCCCTGAAATGGCATGCCCCCACCCTGGGCATGGGGGCGGCAGTCCCCTGTGCAGCCTCCCTGCAGGGCCACATACAGAGCTGTGCTTTCATGGGGGGCCATGGCGACACCCCCAGGCCTGGCCTGGGCAGCTGCGTCACTTAAATGCTTCGCCGGGAAACCTCCGCAAGCTGCCGGCCGCGGACGCAACAGGCTTCTTACTGACAGTCATTAAGTCTTTAGCAAATGGTTTAGTGAGAAAAAATAACTGCCGAGGATTTATCTTGGGCGCCCATCCCAGACCTCAGCTGTGAAGGCAAATGTTACCCTGACCCTGAAACCCTTCCCCAGGGGGTTCAATGTCCCTCTGCAGGGCGCCAGAGCCAGGGCCAGGAAGCGGGGGGCCTGGGGGCTTCAGCAAGTGCCAGGCTCTGTGCTAAGCACTCCCCGCGGCTGCCGGTCCTCTGCCAGTCCTCATGGCGCCCTGCAGGAGATGCTATTGCTATTATTATAATACCCCTTACACAGATGCAGAAACTGAGGCCCCAGGAAGCCAGGTCGAGTGCTCAGGGTCACACAGCTGATTGGGTGACAAAGATGGGAGTCGAATCCCTGCCGCACCAAGTGAGCCGTCTGAGATCGCTGATCCGAGCCCTACCCGTCTCCCCAGTCTTTGGAGGCCGGGCTGTGGCCAGCCTTGGGGAAGGAATTAGAGCCTCCTCCGTGGGTTCCCTGGGCCCACAGAGCTGGGACTAAATCCAGATCCTCCCGGCCTTTCTGAGCTTGAGTTTCCCATAATGGAGCCCGCAGCACCTCCCCAGCAGGGCCACGAGGCCGGCCTTGGGGAGTGGATGTGCCGGAAGTGTTTGGAAAACTATAAAATGCCAAGCAAACCTCCTTGCAGGCACGCTGGCTGGCGACCCGAGATCCTGCCTGGCTCCCCGGGGGCCTCCGCCACTGAGGAGGAGAAAACACGGTAACTAAAGCAGGCTGCTGGGGCCGTGGGGGCCTCCCCGTCAATCGGGGCAGGTTTAACAGGACTTTGAAAAATAAAGAAGGTAAAACAGCAAAACCGCTGCCCGCTCCTCCCGCTGCAATAAAAATGGATTTATTTGTTCGTGAAATGAAATTTAATAACTTTGGTGGGAGATGAGGCGTGAACAATAATAGTTTTTTTTTTTTTGCTCTTTCTCATTTTTGGGAGGGGGAAGAAAGGAAGGAGGAGTGAGGTGGGGGATCCCCGCGGGACAGCTGGGGAACGGTGCCCACGGGTCCCCGTCCTCCAGGGGTTGGCTAAGTAGATCGAGGAGGGGCTGTCTTTATTCCCCGCTCCAGAGGGACAGTCTGTACGATCCTCAGACCGTCACGGTTCCCAGACCTGCCACATTTATCTTATTGTCCCCTGTGCCCGTTTGGGACACCAAGCCTTTGCCCCTGCAGTCCCTCCACCTGGGGTGCCTTTTTGCCCTCCTTGTCAAAATTCTACTCACTCCTCGAAGCACCTCATAAAAAACCTCCTCCAGGGCTCCCCTGTGCCCCCAGCTGGAAGTAGCCCTCCCAGCCCCCCGTGCCCTGTTAGGCAGACCCCTCTCTGTCTGGGAGCCCCTGCCTTTTCCTATCCATTGCAGGGCCATGCGGGGTGCTGGGCTGCTCCAGATCCCAGCTGGCACCCTAGTCTCACGGTCTGATCTCTGGGGCCCTGCACAGAGCAGCTCTCTGGCAGTGTCTGTCGAAAGAATGAGAGTCATGGACAGGGCCGTGTCTGCCTTTCCCCTTAACCTGCTGTGGCCGGTGCTGGGGCGAGACTGAGGCCAAGGAGAGAGTCCCTGTTCCTGACTGGGCCAGGGAAAACTTGGGGCCCGCCCCAGACCGGAACCCCACTCCCACCCCAGGAACTGCTGCTCCCCTGGCCACGGCTATGTTGTGTGTGGGACAACAGAGTCCCCAGCCCGGTGCTTATGGGGTCTCCATGTGACCAGGGCCCTTTGTCAAGCAGGAGGCCCAGAGTCAGGTACGGCAGGAGGCTGGCCTGACCCCTGCTACCTAAAGACCCTGGGGGAGGCATGTATCTTTAGGGGGGCCCTGCGCTGAAACTCACCCAGGCTGGGCTGTGTTCGGGGGCTGGTGGTGGCACAAGGCCTGGGAGGGGCCTCAGGGAGCCCCACAGCCTTCCCAGTGGCGCTTCCAGGTCCAGGCTCCGCAGCCAGAGGGGCCCGAGCTGCCGAGGGGGACGTGGGCTCCTGAGCTGCTCCAGCAGGTCGATAGCAAAACAAACGCACTATTGACCGCCGCGCACACTAAATCCTCCCGGCAGACAGGATGATGTGAGCCCGAATCGAATCGCCCGCTGAACTCATAACCGCTTGGCCCTGCCCCGGCTGGCAGCCAGGGGAGGGAGCGAGCAGGGGCCGCGCTGGGCCTGGGGGGAAACGGGGCGGGGGGCGAGGCGCAGGGCCTGCCTCCTCCTCACCTGCCCTGGGAGGGAGGCCCTGGTCCTGCACCCCGACCCAGGTCGGTGTGGGGGTGCGGCCCCGGGAGCCAGGCCAAGGAGCAGCAGCCCGTGGGTGCATCGGCGCGGGCCCTCTGGGGGCAGCCTCCGGTGGAGGCTGTGGGAGCCAGTACAGGAATCCCAGAAGCCAAAATTAGAAGGTCAGCTGATCCAGCTCGTTTTTTTTTTTTTTTAAATTAAAATAATTACGTAACATTAGATAGACGTGAAAAAAACACAAGTGGCATTCTGTAAGCTTTATATGAGGCGTGTAAACCGAATACCCGTGAACCCGCATGCAGACTAAGTCCCCTGGTTACAGTCGGGTTGAAACACGGGCCGCCGTGCCCCGTGCTGCGTGGCCCTGGGCATGCGCTCCACCTGCCAGCCTTGGTCTCCAAACCACAAAGCGGGGTGATGCAGCTCCCTCAGCCCCAGGCCCTGGGATAGGGCTGCTCTGGGGATCAGGTAAGATCTGTGAAGCCCTAGAAGCACATTGAGAAGTAACTGCTCTTAAAACTGGGGGTTCATGTCTTCCTTGCTTTGTGTTGCAGCTTCACCCTGTGTGGGGCTCGGCAGTCCCTAATCTGAGCTTCTGAGAGCCCGTGAACCCCAAGACTCCCACGCAAACCTAGGTGTTGGTGGGGGGGCATTACTTTCTCGAAAAAACATCAGATTTTCAAGGTGACCTTCCCCAGAGTGGAGACCTCCTATCTGCTCCGACTGCCCCATTTTATGAAGGGTCCTGTGGCCCCGGGAGGGGTTGAGACCTGCCCACCGTTGCCCAGATGCAGAGCTGATGGCTCAGAGCCACTTGTCCCTGCTTGCTCCCAAGTGCCAAGCCACATGCAGGAAACCTGGGGAAGGGGCCCCAGGACACCAGGCACAGACCTCCAGGGTTGCCTGCTCCTGCCTCAGTTTACCCCCATCTGGCCATCCGAGTATTCCCAGACACTTCTTGAGCCCCTGCCGTGTGCTGAGGGATCTAGCTGTAATCCACTGGCTGCCACCCAGCCATTGTCCTGTGGTCTCTGCGGACCCCACTGCCCTACACCCATCTCCTCTCCTCTCTGAGGCAGCCCAGGCCACACTGGGGGCCCACAGGTCCTGCTGCTTTCTGGCTTCTGCTCAGGCTGGGTTGCTGAACCCCCCCGAGGCTCAGTGTGGGCATTCTTCAGACGGACAGAGTGGAACGGGGAGGTTTACGGAAGGATTAACGGAGGTCCTGTGTGGCACTTACTAATTAACTTGTTAATTCAGCATTAGTGCCAGTCGCCTGCCGTGCCGAGGCTGAAAGGGCCCTGGCCCAGGTAGCGGAGGTGCGGGCCAGAGCCGGCGAGGGGATTCACATCCGCGGCTGGGCCGGAAGCCTGCGCGGTCTGGCGCATCAGATGGTGTGCGGGAGCGTGTGTGTGCGTGGGTTCTCGCCTCCTAAACACGCTTCTCGGGGAGTAAAAGCTGGGCCTCGGCAGGGTAAACACTGCAGCTTCCCGCAGAGAAACCCAGCAGCCGAGTCCAGCCCGTGCTGGGGAGGAGGGGCCCGTGGCCCCCAGATCCTTGCAGGGGCAGAGCCACAGCCGGGGACCTGGGTACGGCCTCGCCACCTCGGAGGGAGGCTGGGGCTCCGACCACCTGGGGAGGCCTCGGAGGCCCAGGCAGGGGCGCCTGAGCAGCCTTCCGAGCTCCCAGCATGTCTGCCCAGGGCGACCGGCCGGCCAGGGGGACGTGGGTGGGAGAATACGCATCTCCAATCTGGCCCTGCCTCCCTCACAAAGGAAGAGTCGCTTAGAATGTCACAGCTAGACATGAAGCTGGCTCAGGGCAATGGTTCTCCTCTTATGATGGGGAAAAGGGAAACTGAGGCACAGACAAAGGAAGGGCGTCCCCAAGGCCCCCGAATCCCATTCATGGGGTTCTCTCTGATCTCTACTAGGGTGTGAGGCTTATGAGGAAGGTTCTCCAACCTTTTCCATCTGCTGAACTCCTATGCATCCTTCAAGGCCCCAGCTCTGGGAGAATTCTGAGCCCTGCCCTCTCCTCTCTGAGGTTCATAATGGCAGCTTCCTGTGCTGAGCCCCAGCAAGTCGCTCCCCTGGCAGGACCCCACGTGACCTTCAGTTATAGATGAGGAAAGGAGTTCAGAGAGGTTGAGTTTCTGCCCAAGGTCACACAGCAAAGAAAGGGTGGAGAAGCAATACTGCTGCCACCTCTGTGTCCACAGCTTCCCTCTCCACAGACCCTTGCAGCCCTTTTCCCATTGCTGAACTGGGCTGTCTCGAGGGGGGGGGCTGTGCTCTTCCAGAGTGTCCAGGTAGTTGCACCCCCCTTTCTCTCAGGACCCAGACACCATCAAACTGCCCATGGGCCCCTGAGCAGCTGCCCCAGAGGCCCGGGGGTGCCCAGGCTCCGCGCTTCTCTCGCAACAAGCAGGTCATCGAATGGTGTCACTCCCAAGCTCCTGGGCTTGCGGTGGCGAAGACTGTGGCCTCCCTGGTGACCTCTGGCCTCACTCTGGGATCCTCCCTTTCTGACTGGGAGCCTCCTGTCCTGGGGCCACAGGGTCACTCCCCACCATGTCAGTCGGGCTCCTGACCACCTCTCCTCTCCCCAGGGCTGAAAAGGGAGGTCCAAGACTCCACCCTAACTCCCTGTGGGACAGAGGGAGGGTGTGGGGACAGGAGCCAGCCTGCGCTCCACTGTGGCCCCAGGAAGCATCTTGTCCTCTCTGGGCCTCTTTCTTCCACTCAAGAGAATAGGAGGTGAGACTGACCCCACAGGCAGCTTGTGAGGCTTTGAGGCCAACAGCCCGGGCCAGCCGATGGACACACGCTGGCCCCACCCTCTCAGGGATCCCAGGCCATGTCTAGATAGGCTGGGACCTTCCTGGCCGGCCCTCGGCCCCTCCATCCAGGTGACCCCCCATCACCCAGCTGAGACAGAACTGGCCCTCCCAGGTCCGGACCATTCCCTGGGCACCAGCCCAAGCCTGACACTTTACATCCCTCATTTCTTCTGATCCTCATCATGATTCGTGAGTGTTCCCATTTTACAGATGGGGGAAACTGAAGCTCAGAGAGGCTAAGTAACTTGCCTGAAGCCACCTAGCTAGTAGGTAGGCAGAGCCCTAGACAGGCTCAAACCGAGTGCATAGGTGACCTGCTCCCCATGGTGGCTGGATTCCTGTCCTATTCCATCCTGATACAGAGTGACAACCCACACAGCTCTGAGGAGGGAGAAAGAGGACCCCAGATTTGGCCCTGAGTTCCCAGGATGCCTCAGGCTGGGGTGGAGGGAAGCTGGAAGGACCAGCCCAGAGTCCACCACACGTTGCTCTCTTGGTCCCTCCGTCCTTCCCACACTCAGCCTCCTGGCTGACCCAGCCTGCAGCCAGAGACATCTCCCCAAAACTGTCTGACCCTGCCAGTCACCTGCCCCTGCCCTGCCCTGCAGCCTTCCCAGCTCCCACCCCCTGCCCCTGCTCCTTGCTCCTTGCGTGAGCCACACCTGTGCTCCCTGCCCCCTTCATCTCATCCTGCAGGGTCCTACTTCCTCAGCAAGACTCTCTGACCCTCACCAGGTGCCCCCAGGACCCTCCACCTCCTGGGTCAAAAGACTCTGCTCACTGCACCTGACTCTGGGTCTAGAGGCCCTCAGGTGCCCAGAGCAGTGCTTGGCATATCACAGGTTGGTCACATGTACCAGCTGAATGAATGAAGTCCCATCTGTATGGGGCCTGTGCTGGCACTGGGGTCTGGAGGCTGCCGACTTCTCTAAGCTCTCAGCCAGAATCAGCTCATGGAATCCCCACAACACCCTTATCTAGTGGCACAATTATTACCCCCATTTTCCAGAGAGGTAAACTGAGGCACAGAGAGGGAGGTGCAATGCCTAAGGTCGCACGGCCCAGGCAGAGGCTGGCTCCTATCTTCAGGAGCTGGAGGTCTGACCCAGGCAAACACAGGGATGACTGCTGGTGGTCTGTGGCAGAGAGTGACAGCTGCCCTGGGGGTGGGGGTGGGGCAATGCAGCCAGGATGGAGCAAATACTTACTGGCCACGCCCCCTTCAGCCGCTGGACCCATTGAGGCAGGGAGGCAGAGAGATATACTCCAAGGAAGTAGGGTTGCCAGATTTAGCATATAAAAATACCGGGTGCCCAATTAAATTTGAATTTCAGGTAAATAACCAATTGTTTTTGTAATATAAATATGTCTCATACAGCATTTGGGACATACTTATACTAAACATTTTTGTTGTTTGTCTGAAATACACATTTAGGTGGGTTCTTGTGTTTTACCTGGCAACCCTACAAGGAGGAGGTGGAAAGGACCCCCGCAGATGAGAACGAGGTTGTGACGTGAGATGGCAGCCTACTTTACAGCTGGGGAAACTGAGGCCCAGAGCAGGCAGGGGCTTGTTATTGGCAGAGCTAAGGTGGGACGCAGGCTCTGGACTGCCACCTGTCCTACTCAGAGAGCTGCCCGGGACCAGGCCGGCCTGGTGACACTCCCCCTATCCCCCACCTCCCCAAGCTCCCTCCTTGCTCATGGGCTCGGGGCTAAGACTCCTCCATGTGGAAGGGATCGCTCTGGAGTGAATTTTCACAGCTGGGTTATCACCTCCTAAAAATAGGGCTGAGTGATGGATGGGGGCTGTCGCAGGCCCTGGAGCCACGGAAGCAGGTGGGAGTGAGGGAGGGGGATAGGGTGGGTGGGATCCACAGACCCCAGCCCAGTGCTCTAGATGCTGGGGTGACCCCCCAGACCCGGGTAGGCCTGAACCCCCTCTCACGGCTGCGGGAGAGGCTGCTCTGCACCTGAGGGCCTCGGAGCTGTTCTGAGCCGCCAGGAGGAGCTGCCTGGGCAGGCATCAGCCACACAGCCCGAGTGACTCATCTGCCCAACAGGTGCCCCTGCCGCGCAGTGGGACGTTTGCCTCCGGTGGGTCAAGCAGGGCGGCTCCATCTCTCAGGGCCCGTGCCTCGGGGAGGGATGTCCAGGAATCAGAGACCCTTGTCACAGAGCTGCCCTGTCCTCTGTCCCTCCCCAGCTGTGCCCCCATTCTTGGATTTTCACCACCCCCCTGGCTTCTTGGATTTTAAAGACCCATCAGCCTGGCCCCAGATCCAGGTGCTGGTGGGCATTTGTGCAGACACGGCTGGGCAGAGGGGTGGGCTCCCCCATCCCTGCACAGACACCCACAGGCACCTGTGAATTCCCACGCCCACCCACCTCTCCCCCTTGGGCCCCGGAGGCGCTCAGTTTCAAGCACAGGTGGGGGGGTCACCACCCATCACCACACCTGCGAGGGGGAGTCCCTGCCCTTGGCTGGCCCTGGCTGCCCAGGAGGCTGCCTGCGGCGATGGGTGGGCTTCAGGAGCCCCGGGGCCCCCAGAATGGTGGCAACTGCATATATGTTCAGACCCTCTGGGGACTGCGGCCTGAAGCCGGCTGAGCCTGGATGGGCCTG
This sequence comes from Microcebus murinus, assembly GCF_040939455.1. NCBI lineage: Eukaryota > Metazoa > Chordata > Mammalia > Primates > Cheirogaleidae > Microcebus > Microcebus murinus. Next base: position 11,432,248 of record NC_134107.1, read on the forward strand.
CGGCCAGCTTGGCCTCCTTTCCCTGGCCCCTTCCTCAGCCGGGGTCCCAGGGGCTCTGCTCACACCCCAGGCCAGGGCTCCAGGGTGCTGGGGGTGCGGCTCTGTGAACAGTCTGCCCCCACCCCCACCCCGCACAGGCACGCCTGCCGGCTGTCCTGCCACGCGGGTGCTAGACACGGAGCTCCCTTCCTCGCCCCACCCTCAACCGTCTTTGCGCCCAGCCCACAGATGCGGAAAGAGCAGGCCATGCCCACGCCCAGAAGGACGCTGCCCTCCACAGGGGGTGGGCAGGTTTGCTCCAGGCACAGGTCTGCTGGGCACAGATCCTGCTCCTCCGGCCTCTTCTCCAGCCCTCGGCCCTGCCTGCGGCCCGCTCCCCGCCCGCCCCGTCTGCTTCGCTCCTCGCCTCTCAGGGGGCCGGCGGCTGCGGAATTACAATATTAAATGCAGCTGCACCGAAACATGGCCTCAATCCAATTACGCCAGGAAACAAGAGGAGCCGCTTAGGCTAATCCGGTTATTCTGCCCGGTGTCCCTCGCAGCCTCGCAGGGATGCCCTGCAGGGGAGCTGTCCGGGTGGGCAGCGCAGGAGCGTGGCCCCGTGCCCCACAGGGTCCCACAGCAGGGGCCGCTCCTGAGTGGTCCCACCCGAGGTGACCATGGCTCCTGCTGGCAGGGAAGCCATCCTCGTCGTTCGTCCTACACATACGCGCCCAGCACCGAGCCTGAGCTGCCCCCGCTGTCGGGGAGAGCAGCGCCGCCTTCAGGGAGGTACCCCAAGCTGGGGAGGCAGGCCACGGGGAATCTCAAAGGCCATTCCAGGCCGCGGTGACAGGAGGAAGGCCTCTCTAAGCAGGTGGCATTGGAGCAGAGGCCGCTGCGAGACAGGGGCTGGCGTGGAGGTGGTCCTGGCAGGAGAAGCAGCCAGAGTTCGGAGTGGGCATTTGGCAGGTTCCAGAACATGAAGGGAAGGAAGCCAGTGTGTTGGAGGGTGGTGTGGTGGGGGGCAGGGGCCTGTGGACCCCGACAAAGAACATGGATTTGTCCCTAGGGGGGAGCCGTGATGGGGTTTAGGCGCCCAGAGGCTGGCTGGGCCGTGGTGTGGACAGACCAGGGGCAGTGGGGAGACGCTGCTGTCCCCACGAGACAGCGCTTGGCGCAGGAGGGGGAGGCGGATGGGTTCACTGATCTGAAAGGAGGACCTGGCGACGGCTGTGTGGGTGAGGCAGGAGGCCCTCGAGGGACCCGGGGCTCCCCTACCCTTGCTGTGTGCTGGAGCTGGGGTGCCTCTGCGCGACGGGGCTGCCCTCCGGGAGGCCGCAGTTAACGGGGAGGCAGGTGTGGAGCAAGAGGCTATAGGAGGGCAGGGCCAGCTAGGAGAGGGGGTGTGCAGCGGACAGTGGCGTGGGAGCCGAGATCTGAGGAATGAGCTAGATCCAGCCAGGCTGGGGGCGGGGTGGGCATGGGAACCATGTCCCAAGCAGAGGGACCAGCAAGTGCAAAGGCTGGGAGGTGACACTGAGGGACTGCGGCCGTCGCAGGAACACAAGAGTCCAGCAAGGCTGGCACAGAGAGATGGGGGGGCCCAGGGTGGGAGACGGGCTGGCAGAGTTGGGGCCCAGGGGCCCTGGCAGACCCGACTCAAAGCGTCTGGGAGCCGAGAGCCCTGGAGGAAAGGGCCAGGTGCCGTGGGTGGGGCTGGGACAGGCAGGGGGTACAGGGGCGTAATGTACCCTCAGGGGGACATGGAGTGGAGGTGGGGAGCGGGAAGAAGCCACTTCCGTTTGGAGGTCTGGCCGGGCCTGAGGACCACGTTGGCACAATGAAGGCTCACCAGGAGCCAGAGAAAGTGGGGCAGGAACCGGTGGGAGCTTGTCTTCGGTCCTAAATGAGGGGTGCAGGGTTGTAACACAGGAAGAGTTAAAGTGACCCGGGTTGAAGCCTCAACTGTGTTATTTGCTCACTTGAGACCTTGAGTGAGTTCCTTCCCTTCTTTGAGCTTGGGATGTTTTTTCTTAGCTCAGATTCATTTGTGAAAACTGAGATATAATTCACGTACCATAAAGCTCACCCCCTTAAAGTGTAGAATTCAGTGTTTTTTTGTGTGCCCACAAGGCTGTGCAACCATGGCTCCTGTCTGATTCCAGAACATTTTCCCCACCCCAAAAAGAAACCTCAGGCTTGTCACCTGTACAGTGGGGACAAAAATAAGCACGCGGGTCCAAGGGCGGAGGTGAGGGTTGAACAGAAGACACCCTGTGCAGCGCCGGGCGCCCGGAAGGCGCCCCACACAGGAGGGCTACGTGGGTGATGCAGAGATGCTGCCCTTTCCCGTGTCCTGTCCCCGTGGTCCCTGGGGAGCTGCCCTTCCCCGCACGTCCACTGCACAGACCCAGACAACTGAGGACCCCTCGGAGCCGGGACTGGGAATAGGAAGCGGGGAGAAGCGCAGTGGGCGGGCGGCCTCGGGATCCCGGGTGCTCAGAGGACGGGCAGTGTCCCCGGGGCCACAGTGACAGGAGCAGGTGCCTTGAGCGATGTTCTGGGCAGTGACAGCGCGAAGCCTGCAGGAGCTGCTTCTAGCATGGAGGACTCAGGCTGCAGGGAGACCCTGAGGGGATCCCCAACTCTCCCGAAGTCCCCACAGGGTTGCAATAGTGTGGCATTATTTATATGTCTTCATTATTTTCAAATCAGTTCCCATGAATTCGTGTATCCTGAGGTGTCCAGGGTGTCGGGCACACTTGGGGACATCAGCCCCTCGATCCTAGAGCCTGCCCCAGCCATGACCTGACAGTAGGGGCTGGCACAGTGCCAGCAACGGCCCAGGACAGGCCTGGCCTCCGAGGGGCTCTGCCTGGTACCTATAGGCATTGGCATAACCCCCAAACCGCACATGACATGGATGTCATCAGAGCTGGTGACTATGGACACAGGCCAAGGAGGGAGAGGAGGTGGGTGGGGAGGAACCATTCAGGGTGTAGACTGTGTCTGGTGTTCAGTCGGCGCCCCATAAATGCTTCTCTACTGGAACCGAGCAGCTAAGGGTGTGGCTGAAGCCTGCTTCTACTGAGAGCTTGGCCACACACACACAGTAGTCCAGCCTCAAGGTCCTGGACAGGCTGTGCCTCCCCCACCCACCCCTCACTCTGAGCAGCCAGGGAGGGGGACGGGTCCATTCTTCCCAGTTCACAGCCACGAAGACTGAGGCCACGGTGCCGGGGACCACTGGGTGGTGGAGCGGAGGGCTCGGCCAGGTTCTGCACCCCCTGGACTCCCCTTGCCCTCCTGAGTCCCGTTCCACCTGGTGTGCTCTAAATGGACGTGCAGTCCCCACATCTGTGACAATAAACCTGCCGTTTACAGAGCGGGCACCTGGCTCCCACGGCAGGATTGGAAAGTGTGAGCCGCAGCGTCCAGCGGGGGCAGAGGGGCTGTGGGCGAGAACAGCTGGGGCTCTGCTCATCTCCCTGGTCCTCCTGGCAGCCTAGGGGACACTGGGTGGAAGATGATTCTGGGGGGCCATGGAAGGCAGGGTTGGGGGGCCAGGAGCCTGGCTGGAGCCACTGGTGGCTGGGAGGAAGCCAGAAGGGGGGGCGGGGAGGGATCCCCAGCACCAGGCCACGTAGGCTCAGGGCAGGCAGGTGGGAGGCTTGGGGGCAGCTGGGGACTGGCTAGAAGGGCTAAGGGCCAGGCTGGGGCCAGGAGCTGTCCCTGGGGGGTGAAACAAGGCTGGAGGGTGAATAGTGGTGGCCATGGCAGGCAGAGCTCAAGGCAGAAGTGGGGTTCAGATATGGGGTGAAGCTCAGGGGCCTTAGGCCTACACTCTGGGTGTAGGCATCAGGCATGAGGTTGGGAGTCCCCAAGCTGGGACGCCAGACCCCTGCCCATCTCCACGCTGCAGGCTCCTGGGCCCCGGTCAGGGAAGGTGGGGCGTTGGGGTGTCACCCATGGGGTCCACCTCTGAGCAGAATCTGGGGGCATATCTGGACCTTGGCATTTGAGACGGCTGAGACCCCTGGGGCTCACCTGCCCCCAGACCCGTGTCCCTCAGCTCAAATTGTGCCATGACCTGAAAGGCTCCAGGAGGCAGAGGTAGGCAGCATTGTGCCCGGTCCACCTCTTGCACTTCTTTCCCTGTCTCCTGTCCCATCACAAGCCACCCTGTGCTGTCTGCACCTGCTGCCTGCCAAGCACCGGCTCTGCCATTCCTGTCATTTTCTCATTTCGTACCATTCACAGCCCACAAGGTGGGTATCACTGTGCCCATTTTACAGGTGAGGAAACTGAGGCTCATCAAGATGAAGGGACTCGCAGGCAGAAGATGAATGAATGAATGAGCGAGTGAGTGAATGGCAGGATTGTAACCCCTGCTTCGGATGCCTGGGTTTCCCGCCCCACTCCCTCCTCTTGATCCTCTGGGATTATGTTGTATTTCTGTAAGCTGCCTTTGGAGGACGAGCTGGGAATAGGTAAGTGTGTGAGTGAGCGGGAGAGGCCGCGGCGGGTGTGGCACGGGGTCAGAGCTGGGCCAGTCTCAGGGCAGGGTGGGACACTGCAGGGACAGGACTGGCTTTAGGTCTTGTGTGTGTGTGTGTGGGGGGTACTGGGGTGCCCCAGCCCTGACTCCCAAGGTCAAGGGCGAGTCAGCAGTGGACCCGGGAGGGGAGAGCATGGGTGAGTGTGAGCAGCGTGCGGACCCCGCTGAGCTCCAGTGCCGGCCGGGAGCTGTGACCGCCCACTCCCCAGTGCGGGCCAGCCCTGGCCCAGCTGCAGCTGGTTCAGAGAGTCTCATGTACACATGGGAACAGGTGCAGGGCCAGGCCCAACGTGCACTGGCCCCTCGGGAGGTGGAGCTGGTGGTGAGGCCAAGACAGCGTGTCCTCCCCTACCTGCATACGGGCGCGTGCGTGTGCACAGGCGTGTGTGGTGTACCTGGGCGCGTGTGCATGGGCACATGTGCCTTCTACGGTCCTGGGGCCGTGCTGCCGCCTCTCCTCTCAGCCTCCTTCCAGGCCTAGGGCAGCAACAGGCACTCAGCGTCGGAAGGCGACACGGCTATTTCCGGGCCTGGATCTCTGCCAGCTGCAGCAGAGAGTGTGCGTGCATGTGTGCGAGCCCCCAGCCTCGAGGAGCCCCCAGGCACGTGCTGCGCCCTGTGCACTTCCCACCCCTCCTCCCTGCCTCGCTGGCCCAGCCACCAGCCCCGCAGAGAAGGCATAGGGTGGTGGGAGGGGTCTGGGCTCTGGGGCCAAGGGGGCTGGACAGGGTCATTATGTTCAGGCCTTGGCAGTTTCTTCACCTCTCTGAGCCTCACCCTCCTTACCTGTAAAGTGGGTGGACAGTGCCCCCTTGGGAAAGCACCTAGAAGGCGAGGAGAGAGATGGGGCAGCTCGGGGGGACCTGCTGGGAGGGAGCAGGCTGTGCACCAGCGGCTGTCCACCAGCCTGTGCTGCCGCCGCTCGGCCAGGACCCCACACCCTCACCTCGGCCACCCCAGCACAGTGCCTCCTCTCAGCAGCCCCGGACTAGGCAACCAGAGGCCGTTCCCCCAAGGCCCAAGAGGCGACGCCCTGGCCCAGGTGGGCAGCAAGACCATAGGATTATCGGGGAGTCCCTGGATGTGTGTGGGTCAGAGAGCCCTCCCCGGCCTCGTGCTGCTGTCTGACAGTGAGGGGTTTCCGTCCGTCTGGGGGCCACGTGCAGGCACAGTTCTAATTCTTTGTATCATTATGTCATCTAATAACGATGGGTTCTTATTATGGTTCCCATTTTACAGATGAGGAAACTGAGGCGCAGAGGGGTTTAGTCATTCGCACAAGATCCCCCGACATGTCAGCGGGATTCACGGCCAGGCAGTGGGGCCCCAGGAAGGACTCGAGGTGCTGGGCAGAATATGGGGCCTGAGGGCAGAGGGCAGCTGGGAGGGGCATGTCTGAGTGACAGGTGGGGTGCCTTTCCCCAGTATGGGGGGCTGGTGAGCTTAGCGGGGCTCCTCTGGCGAGCAGCGCTGTCCCTGGGCACCACGGCGGCAGCTGCTGCCCAAAGCCGGCTGTCCTGTTCAATTTTGCGCTGAAGTGCAAACAAGGCTCAGGGCCGCTGCTCCCGCCCAAATCGGATTCGCACTGTGATTTCTCTGCGGCCGTGGCGGCCTGCCTTCCGGGCGGGGGGCAGAGGGGCAGGCGGGGAGGCTGGCACTTGAGCCAGGCCCAGCCCAGGCTGCCGGGACCAGGCCATTTGTCTGGGGCGGCCGGCTTGGCTGGCCGGGATCTTCCACTGAAATTAAATTTTTAACCCAGCTCATAAATCTTCTGCTAAGTCCATCCCCTGCTGGCTGCTGGGTCCACCACAAGCCACAGCATGGGCCAGCACAGGGACAGCCTTGTCCCTCTGCCCCATGTGGCTGCAGAGTGGCTGGGACTGCCTGCCTTGGGGTCTGGGGACAGTCGCCCACAGACAGGGCCAGGCAAGGGGGTGCCTGCAGCCCGCCCACCAGTAGGGCTGGCAAAGGGCCCAGCCTGGCTGTCCCAGGCAGAAACTCAGTGTTGTCAGCTGGGGTCCCCAAAGGCCTGGGCAGGGTCCCAGTGGGGCCACAGCAGGCTTTGCTATTGGAAACGCCTGGGTTCAAATCACAGCTCTGCCTCTTCCCTGTGAAGCCGGCTTAGGCCAGCTTCCTAACTTCTCCGGGCCTCAGTTTCTCAACTGTGCAGGGGGGCAAATAACAGAAGAGGTGGCTCTGGTGCCCCTCCCTGCCCACAGCCCCTACCCCCAGCAGATAGTGGGGGGCTTGCAGCCCCTGGGGAGGAGCAGGGGAGGGCGGGGCTGGGGCAGCTGCTCTGGGGCTCTGGGGCGCAGGGCGTGCACTGTGGGGATGGGCTGAGTCCAGGGAGGCTGCCCGGGCCAGGCACACGCGGCCACTCGGAGGGAGGCCAGGACTGAGTGGGAAAGGAGGGGCTCAGGCGAGAGCCCCACCCTGCCCAGCCAGGGGGAGGCTGCCTTTGTTTATTTGCCGTTTTACGGAGGTGTGAGGTGCACGCTGCCAACCACACCAGCTGAAGTGTACAGCCCCGGGAATTTTACATGCATGTATTGTGTGCTTTCAAGCACCCCCAGCTCAGAGGATAGCACATTCCCTATGGCGACCTCTGATCCCTACCTCCAAACCTGTCCCTCCTTCCTTGCTCTCCCAGCAGCCCCACAGCCCTCAGGATGAAGTGCAGACCCTTCCCGATGCCCACCTCCTGCCCCAGGGCCTTTGCACATGCAGTTCTGCTGCTGGGGGTGCTTTTCCTTTCCCTGCAGCCTCACTCCCCACCCCCACCCCCAGCTCCCACTCATGCTCCAGGGCCCACACTGTTTGTGTTTAGTGCATGTTTAGGAAAGAAAGGGAGGGAGACAAGGGAAGGGAAAGGGAGGGACTGAGGAGGGAAGATTGCCATGCCTGTGGGGCAGACGACCATCCACCCTAGGATGGAGGAAGGAGGAGCCCCGGGCGCCTCCCCTCACTGTCCCCTCCTCATGGCGATGGCAGGGCACAAAGAGGGAAACCAGAGAAGCCTTTGCCGTGCCCCCTCCCCCTCCACCCTGCAGGTGACAGCACCCCACTCTCCCATATCTCACTCGGGGAGCCTGGCTGCCCCACACCTGCTCTGCTCCCTCCTTGACCCCGAGCCCTGCCCTCGGGCCGTCCCTTCTGCGGCCTGCAGCAGCCTCGGGCGGCCACAGTGGTCTACACCCCCAAATGTGTGTCCTCCACCAGTGGCGCACAGTAAACGGTGCAGGGCCGTATTTTACCCACGCCCAATTGTGGGCCGCAAAGGCATTAAAATAAACGATTGGCGGGTGTGGCAAAAGCACATCTGTGTGGGCCCTGCCCTCCTGCTCCCCTGGGAGCTCGGGGCCGAGGAGGGAAATAAGCCTGGGACAGGGGTGCCGCTACCTGCTGCCCGGGGCAGGGCCACCCAGACCTCCCTCCACCCCCGCCCCTGCTCCACAGCCTGGGCTGTGGGTCCTGCCCAGCCCTGGCCACGGGCCAGCCCCCAACCCGAGCCCCTCGTTCTCCCAGGGGCTCCTGGCCAGGCCAAAGGAGGGACCCCAGAGTGCATCTGCCTCCCACCAAGGGGGCAGGGTTCGCCGTAGCCCCCAGTCTCCAGCCCTCCCTGGAGCTCTGGCCCAGGAGGCAGGACCAGGGGGAATGGGCGCAGCCGGTGCCAGCACCCCTCGGCCCACCCAGCCGCCCCTGCAAGGTGTGCTGTGCGGCCACGGGTCCTGTGTCCATACGTGATTATCTGTGTGATGTCTGTGCCCCACGAAGCCGCATGCTCCGCCTGGCCCTCTGCAGGGTCCCCTGCCCCATCCACCCAGGACAGGCTGGAGGCTGGGCACCTGGCCCAAGGCTACCTTCTGTGCACTGTGGTGTCCACTGACCACTTTCCTGGAAGATGGAGGAGGGAGGTGGGCGAGGGCTCAGCCCCTCATTTCTGGGAGGGGGAGAGGCGGGAGGGGCCCAGGCTGTGGCAGGAGGGGAGTCCAGGCCTCTTCAACTGTTTGGGGGGCCCTGCAGGGCTGGCCTGAGGTCACCAGCCCGGCCAGCCCTGAGAGGTGCTGTGGTGTGGAACACCCCGGTGGTGGCCCCCGAGTGGGCCAGGGCAGGGGAGGAGCCGGCCAGACAGGCTGCCGTCCCCATCTGCCCTCCCAACCTCCACCCAGGGCCCTGGGGACTCCGCACCAAGAAAGCGCTCGTCAAAAATAAGGTTGAGTCACCTGGGGACTCAGAGCAGCCCGACTCCTCCAGGCAAAGTTGGCAAAGTCGCTGCCTCCCCCAGGAGGGACCGGGCGGCGCCCTGGGGAGCCGTGGCCAGGAGATGGGGCCTTGCGTCGGGGCTCAGCTGCCAGGCAGGGCCGAGGGGTGGCAGTGCAGACCTCAGGGCACAGAGACCTTGGCAGGACAGTCCGGGAGCCTCGGGGCCGTCGCCTGTTGGGGGGGGCACGAGCACCCCGTGGACTGCGTGTCGGGCTGTGCCCCGCAGACGAGGCCTTGGCCTAGCGCATGGCGGGCCCTCAGTCGCCACCAGCCTCTCCTTCCCCGCCGGCCCCGGACAGCAGAAGGTTGGCAGCTGTCACCTGCAGGTGGCACGTGGCCCCTGACAAAGTCTCGTCTGGCTTTGAGCAGATCTCTCGTCCCCCTCGGATTTTGCTTTTCCAGCAACACAGACTCAGAACCAGGGAGCCCTTATTGGCTGTGTGACCCAGGACAGGTCACCTAACCTCTCTCGGTCTCGGTTGCCTTGTCTGTGAAATGGGGACAGCAGTCCCCATCACGTCACCAGGAGCACGAAACGAGCCAGTGCTGACGGCAGGAGGCTTTGAACGGTGCCCGGCACCTGACAGGCGGGGCACATGGCGGCTCCCCACGCTTGCCGGCTGACCTGTGCAGGGGCTCCCGTGTGGGAAGGTTCCCAGAGCGAGGAACTCTGCCACCTCGGCCACCCCACTCCTGGGGCGGAGCCAGGTGACATCTTGGGAGAAGCTGGCCCAGGACCTGGTACAAAGGAGGGGCTTGCAAGGGAGGACGCTTGGGCCCTGCGACCAGTGCCACCAAGGAGGCTGCCAGCCCCGCCAGGGCACAGGGCTAACAGGAGGGGAAGGACCCTGTGCTCAGCTGTAGGTGGTCCTGCCCCACGGAAAGAATGAGATGGTGCTGGGGTTGAGACTCAGTTCTGCCCTGTGTGACCTGGGGCAGGGCACTTAACCTCTCTGAACCTCAGTGTGCCCTTCTGTAAAGTGAAAGGGTTATTAGATCAGGTGGGGTCTTAACAGTGTTTTCAGCACTTAGGACAGTACTCTGTCCAGGTAGCTAACAAAAGGGAATGTCAATGCTTGTGTCTAGGACCCAACAGTCCTGCCCTCTTGAGCCCAGAACCCTCTAGAATGGGGCTGGGGAAAGTGAAGTCCCCTAGACTGGGCACTCATCCCTTGCCTGTCCTCCCAAGCCCCAGGTTTCATGCCCTGAACAGCAGGGGATCCGGAGGGTGGTGGGACCCGGGACCCAGCGAGGCTGAGGGGCGTGTGGTCTCGAGCCCCGCCCGTCCTCAGGAGTGGGTGGCACGAGGTTTCTCCCGTGCAGGAGCCTGATAGTCAGCAGTTGCTAATAGTCAGCAGTTGCTAACCGCCTCGTTTCCTGGTGGGTAGCAAAGCCGCAGACTTGTACACCCAGGCAGCGGGGCACAATTACCGAGTCCACTGCTTTATCTCCCCAGCCTCCAGCCCGGCAGCCTCGGTCGATAATAATTTATGACCCAGCCCCCGAAGTCGAGGGCGGGGTGGCCAAATGACCACATTTGCCGTCCTCCCTGGACCCGCTCCGCATGCCACAGGTGGCTGGGATGGCCAGGGAGGCCTGGGGACAGGGCGGGGGGACAGAGGCCCAGCTGGAGTGCCGGGCAGGCCCAGGCCTGTCCCTGGCCACCAGGTAGCCGCCTTCTCTGCAGCAGAGGTGTCGAGAGACTGCAGTGGAGGGCTGAGGGGGTTTGTCTGAGGCGGTCTCCGTGGAGGCAGAGCCTGGGGCAGGTCCTGCCCCCGTGTGCGGGGGGGGGGGGGGGGGCCCTAAGGGAGGAACCAAGGCGGAAGCGGGCTGCGGTCTGATCTGAGGCCTCCCCGGCCGGCCTCGGCCACTGGCTGCTGCAGGCCTGGGGCAGCTGGAGGCCCTGGCAGCCGCCCCTCAGCTCCCGTGCAGGGGGCCAGGGGCCGCAGCCTGCACTACGGGGTCTCCAGCCCGCGGGGCATCTGCAGCGCCCACCCTGCCTCGGAAGGAGCCGGGCTGTGGGCTGGATTTCGTAGTTTACGTGGCTGATTCAATCGTGTGTCATTTTCTGTTGAGTTTCCTGCCGTTACGGTTTCTCTCTTCCCCTGGGGACATCGGGACGTTATGCTGGGCGCCGGCAGGGCCTCAGTTCTCGCCCTGGGGCTGGGCTGGTGCCACAGAACTGGACGCTGGGGAGGGGCCTGCAGGGCCAACAGCATGGCTACGGGGTCCAGGGTCCGAGGCTGGGGTCCCAGTCAGGGGCTGCGGGAGGGGGTCCCCAGCGGTCGCAGGGAGAAGGAGGCCGTCCGAGGGTGACAGCAATGGCGGCTGAGCCAGGCCTGGTCCTCAGGGCGTCACATAGCACCTCACAAATCCTCCTGCAGGCCTGGGATGTTGCTCCTGCCATCAGCCCCACCTCACAGATGAGGAGACTGATGCTCAGAGACACAGAGACACCTGCCCCAAGTCAGTGACGCGGCCACTGAAGTTGCACGGGGGACCCAGCTCCGCTCCGACGCCAGGCTGCCGGCCACCCTCCCGCTGCCTCCCCGGGAGGCTCACCTGCTCTTGCCGTGACAGCCTCTGACGGCCACCACCCCGGCGCCCCACGGAGGCAGCTGAGGCCCAGAGCGGGTGGGAGTCGCCATCGCCCTGAGGCCGCCCCTCCCTGTGCCCCAAGGCCTCTCTGCTGGGCTGTGACAAACACGGTGAGGGAGGGCGGTGAGGTCACCCCAAGCCCATTCTGGGCTCTCAGGTTGCACAGGGGACAGTGGGGCTGCCTTTTTTCTCCCCAGCTCCCTCGGGGAGGCCGCTCTGTTTTCAGGCAGGAGCTGGGCAGAACCTGATTTTCAAGCCCTGGGCAAGGGGAGGGAGCCTGACCTATTACCACTCTTAATAGGCGTCCTGCTGGGGCCCCCAAACACCCCCTGAAACCAGGACCTGTAGCCGCCCTGGTGTATTCACCACCATCCTTCCTGGGCCTGACCGTGGCCTACGTTAGGGTCACTGTTGGATCCTGGGGTGGCTGGTGTCGCCGCACATTCTCAGGGCTTTGCGGAGGGCTCCCACTCCCACCCGCTAATGCCTCCCTTTTCTTGTCTTGTCTTTCTGCCTGTCTCTTAAAAAAATTAAACACGGATGGTTTCATCCAGGGAGAATTAGTATTCCGGGCAGGCTGGGGAGATGTGCTCAGAATGTGAAGGCCAGAGCCACAGAGCCACAAGGGAAGGGGAGAGGTGCCCGGCCTGGCGGGGGTCCTGGGGTGGGGGCAGAGGTCTCTGACCTCTCTCAGATTGAGGCTGGGTGTGGCCAGAGGCCCTGGCATTGCACCTAGGATGTGGGGAGGCAGAGAGAGGGTGGCTCAGAGTCTGGACTGCATCTGCCCAGGACACCTGGGCCCAGCCCTGATCCTCAGCCCTGTCCACTCTTGCTCTCATCTGCCCCCACCTGTGTGCCGGGCAGGAGCTGGGTGCCAGGGAGGCAGAGGGCAGGGACAGGCCTGTGCTCACCACTGCCTGTCACCTGCACAGGGCCACTGTCTGGCACACAGCAGCCACTTCCCAAAGACTGGGAGGATGATTTGAAGAAGACTCAAATCCTGGGAGGTTAACAGGTATCACCCAAAACAAAGGCAGCTGGTAGCCCCCCTAACAAATTAGCATGTGCTGCAGGACTTCTCAGAGCCTTTAATATGCTGATGTGACCTGTTAACCTGCAGAGGAAGCTCCAGCCTGCAGCCACCTGCTGTCTGGGCACAGACTTTAGTCCCTAGCCACACAGGAAAGGCCAGTGTGGCCTTGAGGGCACAGAGACAGGAGTGAGCTGGCAACCAGACTCACAGGGAAGCCCCTGTGTGACCTTGGACAGGCTGCTGAAAATCTGTTTCCTTGGGTGAAAACTGAAGTGGTAATAACAGAGCCCAGGGGGCCAGTGAGGGGATGGGTGAGTAGTGCCTGCTTCGGACACAGTGCACGGTGGCTACTGTTGTTGTTAGTATTATTATTAGTAGTAGTAGTATCTGTATGAACTGCTTAGCTCTGTGTGCCTGGCCGTTTAGAACTCAATCGAGTTAGCTACTGGTACTGTCACTTCTGCTGACACAGTCCTTGCCCTTAAGTGGCCAGAGGCCACTCTGGCCTTGTCTATCAGGGCCTTGTCTATCAGGATTCAGACCTGGTACCTGCCCCCGACCCCCTACTACATACAACCATGGCGTCCTTGGCTGTCCCTGGGGTCCACAGGGGTACTGAGGCCCAAGCACTTCCCAGGGGTCACGCCCAGGGCAGGGGCCCAGGAATCGCTTTAGCCGAATGCCCTTTGTCTGGGCCTGCATCCTGGGAGGGGACGTGGCCACGGGTCAGGAAATCTGCGGCTGCCGCTGCCAGGCGGGCCGGGCCCCGTGTGCTCCGAGAGCAAAGGTACCAGGGGCCTCGTACTACCCAGCTTTAAAGAGCCTCGTTTTAATGAAAGTGTGCTGCGAATCCTTTTTCTCCCCCCTGCTCTCCTGAAGGCAGGCTCCCAAATAAAAAGGGAAATACACAATGAGAGGCAGTAAGGAAACCTCGGAGGAAAGCCAGGCATCTGCAAAGATGGGAAGGAACGACATCCTACCCTCGTGTGGGGTGTGGCTTGCTCGCTTTATTTATTTAAAATAGTCTATGTCTCTCTTCCTTCTTCCCAATTCAGCTGGTCTCTCAGGCTGTGCTTTAAGTTCTTTTGAAGTGTTACAACCATTTTCTCCTCTTTCAATTAACAACAAGAAAAGGAAGCTAATAGCTTCCTGAGCCACTCGCTGTAAATATTAACAAAGTCTGGCCGCGCGGGCCGAGCGCACAGCGTTGCTCTCGGCCAGAGATCGTGTTTACGGGAAGCAGGGAGGGGTGGGAGACTTCCAACACGGAGGCGAAAATCCCTTGGCACAGGCTTCTGCTGGTGCGGGGAAACCGGGGAGCAGGGGGGCCGGGGAGCCGGGGGAGAGGGTTCCTGTCCCTGGGGGCTTGAGGCTGGCACAGCTGGCAGCAGGGAAGGAGAGAACTGAAGCTGTTGGTGGACGCTTCTAGAAGGAAAGGCAGCTTCCTCTGGGGGCTCTGAGTAACTTGGACCATGGCAGGTGCGCAGCCCGGAATCCCCGATCGTGGCTTTGAGCACGGTCCGTGGCGGAGGTCTGAGAAAGAGGACTGGCTTTCTGGACGCAGCAGCTGGAGGAGGCACTGGTGGCCCCAGGGGTGCACACTGGCCCCTCAGCACCAGCATGGGGCCCCTCAAGGAGCTGGGGCCGGGGTAGGGCAGGAAGGGCTCCAAGTCAGGAGTCGGGACCTGAATGGAGGACACTGAGACTGGGCAGTGGTGGGGGGGGGGTGGGAGGCAGCCGGGATGGGAGGTGACACCCTTGGGCAGAGCCTGGGTTCTCCCTCCAGCTGTGACCGCCCCCCCCACCTCCCACCCCGGGAGCCTGTGAGCCACATGGCACTGCAGCCAGCAAAGTGCTGCTCACACATCACTCGCGCTGCGGCGGGGAGACTGCAGGGGCCCATTCCACAGCCCGGCTGCCGGGGGACCTGTGTGAGAGCACCCAGGCCAGGCGGCCAGGAGGGGACCAGGGCTGCCTCAGGCCCACCACATGCCCTGGCCGAGGGGCCAGCTGAGGGGTGCATGGCTGGCGGCGGGGTGGGGCCGAGCAGCCGCTCTTCTGCCGGCAAAAACAGGCCAGTTTCCATGTTCCAGCCTTTGCTTGGTGGCACCAGACGCATCATGCCCTGACTCCCTCCAGGCTGGACGCAGACCCTCAAGGGTGAGGGGCCGCTACAGCAAGGCCTGCTGGGTAGGGCCAGCCAGCAGGGCAGCCTCCTTCCTGAGAGCTGGCAGGCAGGGGGCTGCTCCTGTCCCCTCTTTTGTGCCCAGAGTCGCTGTGTGAGCGGCCGGGCTCCAGCCACCGTGCCCTCCCCAGGGCAAGAGGGCAGGCCTGTGGAGGGCTGCAGAGTCCCCACCCGCTCCTAAGCACACTGCCACCTGCAGACCCAGAGGCTGGGAGCAGCTGTCTGTCCCTCAGCAAGCTGTCCTCGCTGGCCCTCCCTGTCACCGCTCAGGCAGTGCCTCGGCACGGGAGTCCTGCGCTTGCATGGAGATCCAAAGGCACAAGAGCACTCCAGGCAGATGAGGCCTCTTCAGGCGCCTGCCCACTCGTCTGCCCAGTGCCCGGGGACAATGGCACTAACCTGGCGGCTGTTTCTAGGCACCCCCTGTCGATCATCTGCATTGTGTGGGGGGTAGAGGACTTGGGAGCCTCCTGCCTCTCTAGCACCCTGACCTGGCAGAATGCGGCCTCCAGAGGCCCTAGACAGCAAGCACGGGGGTCTGTGGGCCTGGCGGGACAGGCGGGGGGCCGTGGGGACCGGCGGCTATGGCCCACGCCTGACTGGCCCGCTGGGCTCCTCTGCCAGCTCAGCACAGGGCACGGGAGTCCACTCCCAGCCACGTCTGCCCAGAGCTGCCCACACGTGCAGGGAGGGAAGGAAGGAAGGGAAGGAAGAAGGAAGGAGCGATGTCCCATGGTAGAAGTCTGAGTTTGCTCCCTGGAGGAAACTGTCCCAGAAGAGGGGCCCCTTGGGCCCCCCAGGGTCCCCTGCTCTGGGTGTTTCGGGCCTGTTTGCCCAGCGGTCCGTCTCCGAGGCCGGGCTCCGGCAGTGGTCCAGACCCGCTGGCTGGGTGGCGTGGGCTCCTGCAGCTGCCCACGGACTGGCTGGCACACTTGCTCACACACCCATCCCTGAAAGTCTGGGTTTTGTCAGGAAATGGTTTAATTAGCAGAGTGGAGGCTCGAAGGATTCGCACCACATAAGCAGGCTCTCTCGCCTCCGCCCCTTCTCACCCTGCTACGGTGCTGGGCCATGCTTGGTGCCAAGCCGGGGGAGTGAGAAGGGGGCTGGGTGGGGCCCATCTCATGAGCAGGAGGGAGGAGCTGGAGGCTCCAGACACGCCCCTCCAGAGGCCTCCCTGCTGCCCCGGCTCCAGTAGGCCTGGGGGCTGCGGGCCAGAGCTGGGCCAGGCTCGGGAGCCCACAGCAGGCCAGCCCTTCATTGTGCTCCCTGGTAATGCTCCCAGGAGCACTCCGCTGCCCTCCAGTGAGGAGAAGGCTGCGTGAACCCATTGAGTCCCAGGCCTGTCTTCAGGGAGTAGAGCCTGGGTGGCCTCCCAATCAGCCCCCTCCCTTCAATCCCCCCTGCTCACCGTCCCAGCCTAGGCCCCGCCCCTGTTCTGGGGACACCATTCCAGCCTCTCATTGGCCCCTCCTCTGCACCCTGGCACCCTCCAGGTCTCCATGCTGCAGCCAGGTGCACTTTCTACATTGTAAGTCTGGTCATGCTTCTCCTTGTTGGGGCACCCTGTGTCCCCACTGCCCTCGGTACGACCAGGCCCCTCCGCACGGCATTCAGAGCTCCCCCAAGGTCAGCCCCCTGGCCTGCTCCAGCTCAGATCACTGCCTCCACTGACTCAGGGCTTGGGACACCGCTCTTCCCACTGTACCTGCCTCTCCCACCTGCAAGCCTTTGCATATGCTGTTCCCTCAACCTGGAGTGTTCTCCCTGCCCCACTCCCTACTGTGCTGACCCTGTTACAGGAGCAGTCCTGGCCCCCACCATGGCAATGCTCCCTCTGCCCTGTGGCCCCGGCCCCAGCCCTCTGCTCGCGGAGAAATGAGCGTGGCTGTGGCAGTCCCCAGGCCCATGCTGGCACGAGCGAGGGATGACCCACTCTCTGCGATAAGAAAGAAAGGGACAGGCTCTATGGATGGCCGTCCTGGGGAGCGGAAGTCAGCAGCCACGGAGCAGACTCCAGGCTTGAGTCACAAAGAGTCTTTTCATCTAAAAAGGTCAGATTCAGATGCTGACCTCAGCCTGGAAGTCCAAAATGAAAGAAAGCCCTGAGTCTCCTCGTTCTTGCCAGCTCTGACCTCCTTACGGGGATCTAAACTCTGCCCTCTTTGCCACAGGGCAGCTCTGCCCGGGGAGGGGGTGGGCGTGTTCATTTAAAACGCCACTTGGCTAAGTCACCAGCCATAAAGCCCACCTGGGTTTCCAGCAGCACATACCAAGCACCTGATTAATGAGACACACATAAAAATCCATCCCTGAGAGCCATAGGTTGGAATGAAACAGGAGGGCTAATTGCTATTATAAGAATTAATATCAGCAAGCACCGACGTTCAAGGTAGCTGTGAGCTGTAAAGCTGAGCCGCTCCTGCTTCGGGTGGAAGCCCACGGGGCCCAAGGTGGACAGCGGCTCTGGAAGACAGACGGTGGTCAAGGGAGAAACCTGGCTGCACCTGCCCCACCCTGGATTGCCCCTGAGCTCACATGTGACTGTCATAACATGGGAGGACCCCAGAACCATAGCACAGTGTCATCTTCCCCAGCAAGCCCCTGTGATCTGCCCCCTCCCCCAGGCTGGGCAAGGTGGGGCTCTGGCTCCCCTGCCACCCCACCTGGGGCTCACGCTGTGGCCTATGCAAGCCACTGCCCTCGCTGCTGGACCTCAAGCTCCTGGAGGACAGGGGGCTGCTCTTTGGATCCCCGATGTCCTAAACAGTGCCCAGTGCATGAGTGAACTCAGGATGTTTGCTGGCGGGATGAAGGGATGAAGAGGTGGATGGAAGGCGGGATGGAGAGATGGATGAGAGAGAGATGAATGGGTGAATGGAGAAATGGAGGGAGGGAAGAATGGAGAGATGAGTGGATGGATGGAGGGAGGGAGGGAGGGAGGGAAGGAAGGGTACATGAGAGAACCTCAGTAGAACCCAGGACCTCTTGGTTTGGTGTTAGAACCCAGGGCCTCAGTGTTTGGTGGACCGTGCATTTCTGTTGCACTGAGTCTTGGCATGGTGCAGGGAGAAGGAAACCGGCCTGGAGTTTGGGGCCCTGGCTCTTCTGCAGGTTGTATATATAACCTTGGACAAGCCCCTCTTGCCCTTGTCAGTCTACACAATGGAGGTGGTCCTCCCTGCACTGCCAGCCGTGCTGGTTGTCCCAGGCTCAGGGGAGATGGCAAAGCAGAAATTACTGGAAAAGGGTAAGGTGCACGGCAAACGGCGTGTGTGTTTGGCAGATCCAGCCCAAACGCAAAGGGAGGTGAGAGATGTGGGAACTGGGCACTTGGCTTTCTTTTCCCCCTTTCAAATTTCTTTTAATTCAGTTGTGATGTTGCTTACAACAAAATTAAAATTGTATAAGCATCTCAAAGTACTAACAAATGGAATGTTTTATTATGTTGACCCAAAAATGGTTCTTTGGTTCCGAACGCAGAGACCAGACCCGGAGCCTACGGGAACAGGGGAGGCCGAGGCAGCGGGTGAGGGGAGGCTGTCCCGTGACCGGGTGCCCGGAGCCCGTGGGTCACCGGGGCCTAAAGAAGGGCCCTTGGTTACTGATCCCCTGGGACCCCACAGATTCCTTTTGTCCTTGGTTAACTTGACCCACCGACAGTCTACAAAGTCTGAGTGCAACCACTAACTTTGCACTGGGTGGTCTCCGCTCGTGCGAGTCAGTAGCGTGACCACTGGGGGCGCTGTGGCTCCGGCGGGAGGAGTTTGCCAGGCGGCCTCATTTACATATTTATTCCCGGGCCTCTTTTGGTTCAGTGAATGCAGGTGGCTACTAATGATCATCATTATGCACCCACACATGGGAAGAGCCACAGCGCTGCCTGGGAGCTCACACCTCCCAACCACTGCCAGCCAGGCTCACTTGGAAACCAGTCCACACCCCAGACGCCCGAGAGGCCCTGCTCACCCACGGCGGAGGCGCCCGCCCAGGAGCCCGGTGTCCCAGCGCGGCGGTTCCCAGGAGGCTGTGCAGGACCCAGGGAAGGGGGTGGGGGTGCAGCAGGGAAGGCAGACCGAGGATGTACAAAGCTGAGGGCACCTTACTCAGACCCTCGATTTTCTAAATGAGGAAGCAGAGTGAGGGGTTCACAGGATGCATTTATTAAGCACCGACTGTGCAAGGCACTGAGCTGGCGCTGGGGGATCCAGCCTCGGATCCTCCCTTAAAGCCAGAAAATTCCTTTCCCGATATTATGTCGTTGCCATCGTGGGCTGTGGGACCACGCACTCTGAGAGGCACCGCTGCAGGAAGAGAGAGGTGACGTGAGCAGATTCTTACAGGACGGGACAGTGCAGGGAAGGCTGGAGCCAGCTCAGGACCTTAATGAGCAGCGGTGGGAGACAGGGCTGTGGGGCCAGGCTGGGGCCAGGCCTTACGGGGCCTTGGAGACCATGCGAGCATCAGCTTATCCTGAGAGCTGTGGGAAAGGTCGGAGACAGACATGCCGGTGGGAGGAACCTGCCCTCTTACCGGTTCTCAATTCCAAGGCAGAACTCGGGTGGTTTCTGCCATGGGGAGGCAGCGGCCACGCTGGCAGGCGCTCCCGGGCTCCCCTGGGCTCCCGGGACACAGCTGCCATCCTCTCTAAATGCTGAGGCCCAGCCGCCCCCGCCCCCAATGGTAGAAAAACGATTTCCTCGCCCCGGCCAGGGAGGCAGATGACCTCACTGGACTTTTTCCATCTCTTGCTTTCATAGAGAAATTACAATTTATAATTGGATGAAATCACGCGGGTGGTAATAGCAATAAGGGCTGTGCTGAGCCCTCGCTGCCACCCCTCACGCAGGGACTCTGTCCTCATCTTCCCTCCCGTTCAGCCCCACCCCTTCGAGGAGCATTGGCCAGGCCCTGGCCGGTCAGAACTGACGTCCCATAGGGCTTGCTGGCTCTCAAACCTTCTTCCCCGCTTTGCCCTGTCAACCCCATCCTGGCCTGCACACACCCTTCCCACGTGCATTCCCTGCCAGGCCGGAGCCCCTGGGGAGCCACCCCCAGTTTAGGTGCTGGGCTTATTAAAACATGCACCCTAGATATCCTTGTTTTTATTTGTAACGGCCCCAGACAACAAGCACTTCTCAAATCAGCCACCTTCGGCCCTACAGAGAAAAGTGCCCAGATGCAGCTGAGCCCATCTGGATCCGATTTCAAACCAGAGCTGGCACTCTCAGATGTGTAATAAAAGCCCTTTTCCAAAGAGGGGCTCCTGCAGGGGGAATACGGACACCAGGGCACCGTGGGCCTTCCACATGCCACGCTAATGAGAGCTGATGCCGGGCTCGGGTTTTGTTTTGGATTCTGGGAACAGCCTGCCCTGCCCCCCAGGTCTCTAAGGAAGGGGAGGGAGGCTGGGGTGTGGAGGATGAGCCCAGCCTAGGACTCGGGGTGGGTGCAGGAAGGAGGCCAGGGACATGGAGGCCCAACTTCCCCGGTTCCCTGACGATCCTGCTTCCCACGGTGGGGAAAAGCAGTGCTTGTTCTGGAAGCCCAGGCCACGGTGGCCCAGTTGGAGCCTCTGAATGACATTTAGCAGGAGGAGCAGGTGCTGGGGAAACAGAGCCAGCTCTGGGCTGGGCGGGCGGCCCTGCACGGCCAGGAGCTTGCAAAACTTCATTCTTCTCTCCCTAGTCCTCCCATCCCCGGGAAACCAGGTAGCTGCGAGGAGCTCCGCGTGGCCGGCTGTTTGCTGTCTGGGTTTGAAAAGAGGCAGGAGATGGAGGAGAATAGTCCCAGCCCCATCTGTGGCTCCTGGCAAGGTGGCATTCAAGAAAACAGGACCCAGAGGGATGGGAGAATGCTGGTCCCTGGACTTCTAATTTCCTTGGGCTTAATCACTCGCATTGTTTTCGGCAGGTGAGCAGCAGGGAGTGGGCACACGGAAGGGCTCCTTTTTGGACAGACAAGACCAGGGAGTGAAACAGGAACAGCCCATCCTCCCCACCTCCGCAGCCAGAAAACCTTCTCTACAAACAGGAGCAGCGAAGCAGGACTGAGCCCCCCGCCCCCCACGCATCTTCTGGAAGGGGGGCCTGTGGGGCCCGACAGCTCGGCAGCACATGTCAGCGGCCCCAGCCCCTTGGTGAGCATCCGAACTCCTCGGCGGGAAACGGACCCCTCCTCCCCTCCGGAGACGCAGCCTGAGTGGCAGGAATACCAATTCTTTGGAGAGTGGCTCCCTCTCAGCTCTGTCACGCAAGAACGCTCCCCGCACCAAGCCCATTCTGCCAAGTGACTTAAAGGGATTAAAAAAAAAAAAACCTTGGTAAACAAAAAGGGGGTAAAAGCCAGGCAGAGGCCTTTCAGCAGAGGTGGCGGCCTACAGACAAAAGGGCAAGAGTTGAAAGGGGGCCGTGGAGGTAGAAGCGGCAACAGCCACCCTCCCTGGGCCGGGCGCCAGGCCGGAGGGCATGCCCAGGGAGCAGGGGGTCGGAGCACCCTCAGGCCGCCCTCGGAAGTCCCGGGGCTGCAGGGGCCACCCCTGTGCACCTGGCCCGCACACCCCTTACTCCGGGGCAAGACGCCAGCAGCACCTGCGGCCCGAGGCGCCCAAGATGCTGCTTGGGACTCGCAGCCTTGTCTGAACCAGGAGACAAAAGCACAGGATCTCCTACCCGCACCCCGGGCGCCCCGGCACCACCCACCACCCCTCGTCTGGGGTCTGTGCCCCGAGTGGTGTGCGGCCTGCTAGGGCCTCGGGCCAGAAATGTGAGCGCAGCCGGACACATCGCGTCCTGAGGGGCAGCTTCCGCAGCGGCCTCTGGAGCGGCACCCCGTCAGACCCAGAGGGCTCCAGGGCTGCAGCGAGGAGGTAAGGCTGAGGGTCGCGGGTCTGGAAGGGCTCTGGGGTGGCCAGGAAGGCAGCCAGGGCTCCTTGCACCCAGAGAGAGCGTCGCGTACAAGACAGCTGGGTCTTGACCCCCAAGATCCCCTTCCCAGACTGGGACACATGGGGGCCTCTCGGAGCTCCCTTGGTCTTCATCTCTACCCCACCCACGACACATGCAATTCATGCAGCTGGTGGCTTCTGCATGCCAGGTAAGGATTGTTTGCTACCTGGTGGCCAGGTGCTGCTGGGCCCGACCCCATATAGGCAGTGGCCCCTGGTTTTGAGCCCCTTCCTGCCAGGACTGCAGGGCTATGAGTTCTGCCCAAAGGGGACAGCAGTGAGGCCTGAGCCTGGGGAAGGGGCTGGTGGGGTGCAGGCTGGCGGGAGCTTTGGTGACCTGGGCCACTTGCCATGGCACCTGGTGCCCTTAAACTAGAGGGAGTCCACAGTCCTTTCCATCCAGGCCTGCCCTGCTCCACCAGGGAGATCCAAAGCCACCACCCAAGGTCCTGCACCTGGTGGCCACCATCTGTTGTTAAGAGGGGTGAGCTGCAGCCCAGAAACAGGCAGTGAGTGCCCCAAGGTCACACAGCAGGCCCCACGCCTCCCTCCTGGTTGGGGCGGGGCTGGGTTGGGAGCGGGGCCTACTCCTCCCGGAGGCCCCCACCTCCACCCCGGCCTTGCCTCCAGGACAGGAATAGGGCAACCTGGAACAGGCACCCCGCACAGGGCAGGGAAGCCCCAATTCATTACCAAGATGGAAAATGACACTTCCCCGCGCTCTTCCTCGGGAGAGGGGCTGATTTATGATTGCGCCAGAGCCCAGGACATCCGTCAGCACGGCGCAGCGCGCACGCCGTCTGCGGGGGCATTAATAGCCGTGTTATTAGCCACCGGCGTGAAAGATGCCCTGCGGATGGGCTATTTGCGGTTATTTATTATAAAGGCGAGCCAGCCCGGCAGCGGGGCCGCGAGGCGCCACGAGCTGCCTGAGCCCGAGTTGGGTCCCAGCAGCCCTTCCCCTCTGCCAGCAGGGTCTCTACTGTCCTTGCAGTCCCTAGGTGGGCTTGGGGGTGATTTCTGGGCCGAAGTCAAGCTGGTGGGGAGCAGCTACTGCCCCAGGTATTTACGGAGAATCTCCAGGGCGGGCCCTGCACAGGCTCCCTGCAAAAAGGGAAAGCAGCTGTGGGCCTGACAGCCTGGGTTGGGCCGGGGCCCTCAGGTGTGAGCCAGTGACCTTGGGCAGGTTCCTTCTGCTCCAGGAGTGTGCCTCCACTTGGTGCACTGGGGACACAGGCCCTGTTGCTGCCACCGCAGGAAGGAGAGGATTTTGTGAAGGGCCCGGCACATAGCAGGCCTCAGGCCCTGCCCGCTAGTGCTGATGCCCACGGGTGTGACCACACAGGGCTGAGGGGCTGCAGATCTGCTGGTAGGGGAAAGCAGCCACCCCCCAGACCCTGCGTGACTTGGGACACTATCCACCTTCATCTTCGCCACACCAAGCCCCTGGGAAGGGTTTGAGAGCTTGGTGGCGAGGCCCCAGGAGGTGGGTATTGGAGGGTGGTCTTTGGCTGCCAAAGGGCTGTGTCTTTGCCCTGGACCTGTCCCTTCCAGGCTCTGGACCTTAGCTTTCCCTTGTCTGTAAAAAGCAGACAATCTCTGAGGTCCTCGACCTCCCCATTCCAGGGCCCAGAGGGGCAGGTTCCACCCTTGTGTGCATCTGTGCGGCGAGAGGGAAGGGGCCAGACAGACCTGTAGCTGGGCAGTGCCAGGCTGGCCACCCTGTGTCAGGGGACAAGCCTGGACAGCCAGGAGTCTCCCTCTGGGGCTGGGGAGGCCCCGCTGGGAAGCTGAGAGGGGCAGTGAGAGACCTGGCAGGGGAAGAGCACCGGACGGCGAGTCCAAGGCCTGAGTTTGCGTGTGGCCTCTCCACCCACTGCTGCACAACCAGGCCAGTCCCTCTGCTGCTCTGGGCCACGGTGGTGTGGACACTGGGTCATTATGACTCCTTGGGTGGGGCTGAAGGAGGGCCAGCCGCCCTCTTCTCTCCCACTGCCCAGTCCTGGGTTCAGATTCCGGGGCCTCCCTCGTGGCACCTTCATTCATGCATTCATTCACCCACTCGTTTGACAGGTGTTTACTGAGCACCTCTGTGCCAGGCTCCGTGCCAGGCACAGGACCGCCCGTATCCCGACCTACGTGCTTACGTTCCAGCAGGAGGAGTCAGGCAATCCCTAAGCTGGTGATGGGTAAATAGGGGTCCCGCGGACAGCAGGGCCTGCCTCCCTGCTCGTGAGGGACGCTCACCCCTGCCGGGCCCAGCGCCAGGCCTCTGATGTGTGATCAGTGAGCATCGCCACCACCGGCCCAGCCTTTCCCAGCCACCTGCTCCTCTCTCGGCCCCTTGCGGCAGCTCGGGATCCCGCTGGCTACTGCAGACCCCGCAGCCCAGACCTCACAGCCGGGCCATGTTCTTGGGGATTGTCTCTCTCTCTCTTTTCCCCGGCACCCTAAAATAAAGGCCCTTAGGCCCGTCTCCTTCCTTCTGGAATTCCACTGCGCTTTCTCTTTTCCTTCCCAAAAGGAATTAAAGTCTCAGTCTAGGCAGCTTTACTAAAAATGGACACAGACAGAAATACCAGGTGCAGGAGCGTCTTATTAAATAATGCCGAGAGAGAGGCACAAAATTACATGCGTCTCCTTTCATCCCCCCCTCCTGGCCCTGAACAGTTTAATATCGAACACTGTTATCAATATAATTAACCTCCTAAGACACAATTTTAAAGTCTTGTTTTTTAAAGCGATTTACATTCTCTCAAGTTCAGGACATCCCGCCGCCTGGCACCGGCACCGCCCAGACGGCCTACGCGGTTAGGTGAACTCGCGGTGCATTTATAGTGGATTTGCATACCTGTCTGCAATTACTGCCAGTGATAACAGCTGATGCATAATGCATGCAGCATGAAATTAGAAAAATAATTAACTTTAGGTTTTAAAAGAATCCCCACCCCCCATCCTCTGTGCATTACAGGTTCTGAATGACACCAGTGGACAAGATCCGGGAGCAAAGTTGGTTGGGTGATGGGTGTGACTGGCTGGCACTACCCCCCTCCCACACACCCCACCAAAGCTGGGGTTAGAAGGTCCTTGAGGGTCATGGCATCCAGCCTCTGCCCAAAGGAGGTGCCTGTGGTGGGCTTGCAGCCCCTGGGGCATCTGCCCAAACTAGGGTCTGGAGAAACCACACCCACACCCAAGACTCAAGCTCCTCTTTTGCACCAAGTCCCCCTTTCGGTGCCGGGAAGGGCCTGGCCAGTGGGCAGCTGTGGGCTCAGGAAGGGACCTCACTCAGGGGCAGGGTGACTCCGTCCTCCACCCTATTTCCAGCCTTGCCTCCTTCTGAAGGCTCAGCCAAGAAGAGTGGGCAGCTGCCCCAGGGGGCTTTTAGGAGGGCTTTGGGGTCCCTCCTGGGGACAGGGTAAGGGCAGCTCTCCTTTCTAAAACCACCCGGGGCCTGTGCTGAGCACCCTGCACAGCCCCTCCCTGTCGTCCTCCTCCCAGGAAAGGGGATCCTGTCAACATGCCACAGGTGAGGAAACTGAGGCCTAGAGAGGCATCACCACAGGCCGCACCGCTGGGGCCCGGGAGGCCATCAGTGAGCCCAGCCCTGCTGGCCTCTCAGCCTTGCAGTCCAACGCCTCCTTCTGGGGCCGGGGCCCACCTGGAACCCCCTGCTTCCTCAAGGAGGGGCTGGGACTGCCTGGCCCCCCAGGGCACCCAGCATCAGGACGTCCCCATGTCAGCCTTTGCGTGACACACGAGAAGGAGAGCTGGGGCCGGGAGGCAGGGAGGCCCGCCCAGCCTTCCCTCTCCTGCCTGGGACCCCCAACTCCTGCCCAGCCTGGCTTCCTTCAGAAATGTGCCCCACCCCCGCCCAGCCCGGCACGCTCGTGTTCAGCTGTGCCCCCAACACAGTAGATGCCAACCCACACACAGCGTGCCAGGGCCTGCGACAGGCCTGGGTCCCACAGCTGTCCTCTGCATGTCATCCTCCCTGCGACTCCCCCAGGAGGACACCCCAGAGGGCCCTGGGCCTCTGCCAGCCCCAACTTGGTGGGATTTGGGGGACACAGCAGGGCAGAGCACTGGGAGGCCAGGGGTCCCCAACAGGGAGGCACCCCCCAGCTGGCAGGTGTTTGCAGATGTTGCTCAGCACCTCCTGCTTCTAGCTGGGCGGTGTGGGAGCCGCGCCCACAGCCGCGGAGGCTCAGGGAGCGGCCTCTACACGAGGCCGGAGGGAGGAGCAGTATCCGGCCTGGTGGGGCAGGAATGGGGGGTGTGCTGTGCCCAGAGGCAGCTCAGGTGGCGCAGTGGCTTCAGGAACCGGTGGCATGTAGGGCTCTGGGGGTGCAAGGTGAGAGCTGGCTGTGGGCCCCTCCCCACCCCTCTCCCCTCTCTGGGGCCACGAGGTGGGTGGTGAGGGGGCTGGTGTTGATGGCCCAGAGGCAGAGACTGCTGCTGTCACAGCTTGTGGGGAGGGGAGGGCTGACCTGCACAGTCGGTGGGGGTGGGGACATCTCAGCATCACAGGCTGATAGCGAGTCAGTCTACCCAGGAGGCACAGCAGCAGCAGAGGGTGAGGAAGGGGCCAGGAGAGCGGACTGAAGCTAGCCTGTGTGCCTGGGGCAATCAGAGCCTCAGCAGCTTTTAAGCTGGACACCCTCAGGAGGGGTACTTTGCCCAGGTTCCCATGTACGGGCCACTGTTATGATGAGGAAACTGAAGCTCAGAGAGGGCAAGCAACTGGCTCAAAATCACACAGCCTGGAAGTGGCAGAGGCAGGACTCCAGGTCAGGCTCCTTTGTCCTGGAAGGTGGCAGTAGCCAGCCACTGATAGAGGAATGCCTCCACAAAGGGGGGTCCTGGATCCTCCAGCAGGAGCCATCCTGACGATCCCCTCCCCACCCCGTGGCCAGCCTAGGATCCTGCTGTCAGTCACAGCCGGCCGGTCGTAAGTCACACCGCGCCGGAATCTGAGGGACCCATGCGATGACGACAAGCGATCCTGTAAAAGATGGGCGATTTACCAGGCTTAATTTGATGGCCACATAAACTGCCGAACAGACGAGGGAATAAAAGGGCAGCCAGGCACCCAGGCGATTAAAGGCCCCTCCAGCGAGGCATGCTGTCCTCCTCCCGACCTCAGGTCCCGCGCGTGCCTCCCGTGGCCTTGGGGAAGGGGCGGCTGGGGCCTCGGCCGAGATGGATGAGGCCTGCAGGAAAGGCCTTGGGTCCCTGCCTCCCAAACGCTTCTTGGTTATCCATCAAGCATCTCTGAAAGGTGCAATTTAGACTCTATTATGATGCTAGGGGCCTCTGGAGGCTAAAGACTGTGGCCGTGAGCAGGGCTGACGCTGGGAACAGATGTCCTCGC
The DNA here is from genome assembly GCF_040939455.1 of Microcebus murinus. Classification (NCBI taxonomy): domain Eukaryota; kingdom Metazoa; phylum Chordata; class Mammalia; order Primates; family Cheirogaleidae; genus Microcebus; species Microcebus murinus. The sequence goes on from NC_134107.1 coordinate 11,459,187, forward strand.
CAGAGAGTGCGGTGGCTGGCCGTGGCTTCGGCCTTCACAAGCCTTCTCCCTGCTCAGGGCACGGCCCCAGAACGGCTGAGCACAGAGGCCACCCGTGTCCCTTGTGCCAGGTCTGAGCAGCCGACAGACCAGGGAGGGTGTGTGTCCTCTGGCCAGATGCGGGGGGCCCTGGGCAGGGGTGTCCTGGGCTCAGACTGGACCCCAGAGCCTGAGGCAAGGCGGTCTTTGGACAGGCCTGTGCCTCCCTGTCGCCGGCACCCGCCTCGCCTTTCCGCTCGTGAGCAGGAGACGGGACCTCCAGGCTCCACAGCTTCGTGAGTGGTTCCGTGCAGAAGGGACAGAGCTGCAGCTGGAAAGCTGGGCTGGCTGTGACCCTGGACGAGCCCCTCACCTCCCTGAGCCTCGGGGGCTCAGCTGCAAAACGGGGGCTGAGGACCTGTGGGTGTGGCGGCCAGCCACAGGTTCACGCCCTGGGCGGGCCTCAGCATGATGTCGGGGGAGGGCGCCGGGCCAGGCCCAGCCGAGGGTTCGGCCAGCGCTTGGGTTTATCCTGCCCTCCGAAGGCATCCACTCTGCTGACAGCCCCGGGCTAGGCAGGGCAGGAGGCTTGTGGGCACCTCAGCGAAGTCTGAGAACCCTCAGCCCCGGCCCCAGGTCAGGCCCAGGTGGGCTGGGGACTCGCAGTGGTCAAGCACTGAGCTGTGGGGCAAATCCAGACTCCAACACCTCTTGCCAGGGGACCTCTCTGCACCTCAGTTTCCTCATCCACAGAATGGGTCAATAATAGTTTCTCCTTTGAAATAGTTAGCAAACATCTGCTATGTATCAACCACTGGGCTGGGCCCCGAGGGACAAACCATTGAGTAAGACACACAACCCCCCCTTTCCCACCCTTATAGAGCTTCTAGTGGGGACACAGACAACAAAAAGAAAGTAAAATATATGGCCCGTTAGTTAGTTGGTGGTAGCTACTACAGGTAAGCGGGGAGTGGCGGGGAGGCATTTTCTGGGGGTTGTAATTTCTGACGGGGTGGCCAGGAAAGGCCTCACCTGGAGGAGGGGAGGAATGAGCAGGTGCATCTGGGGTGAGTGTTGGGGATGAAGGGATCCGCATGTGCAAAGGCCCAGGGGCGCCAGGGCGGGGTGTTCCTGGCTGCTGCTGTCAATGGAGGGCTGTGTGTGGGGGAATTTCTCCAGGGGACTGCCAGGGGAGGGGCTGGAGAGCAGGGTGCAGAGGTGGGGGGCAGGGCCTCAGGTAGGAGTCACCAAGGAAACAAAGACAGGGAGAGAGCTGGAAGCGAAGGCCACCCCCACGCCTGTCCAAGGGGCTGAGGGCTGAGGGTCAGTGGTGTGGCAGCCACTAGCCTGGGCGGGCCGAGCTCTCCAAGCTATTCGGAATATGCAGGCAGGTGTCCGCAGCCCCCAGGCCAGTCAGCGCTGGGGTGAGGGGCTCAAGCTGGCTCCCCACTTTGGTGCTGGGGACCGCCTCACCAGCCCCCCTTTCCCTGGCTCCCCCGTTCCCCGCTTTCTTCCCTCCTGCTCGGTGGGCAGGCCCGGCACCTTCCCCCGCAGTCTCAAGCGTGTCCAGCTGGGGTGTCCTTGGCTGGCCCCCGCCCTGCCCTGGATCCACCTCGGGGACAGAGCTTCATGCTGCCAGCAGGCCTGAGTGGGGTGGGTGACGCGGGAGCTCTAGAAGGCCCTGGGGCGGCTGGGCAGACTGAGGGAAGGCCCCTGATCGCACGGGAGTGTTGAACACGCAGGGTGACAGCAGGGGCACTCGCCGAGGTGGGGCTGTCCCGTCCTTGGGTGGTCACCCAAGGTCACCCACGTGGCTTGGTCACCAGGCAGCCCCCAGAACGCTGCAAGCCTAGTGGTGGCCAAGATTCTGGCCTGCACCAGCCAGGCGCGCACAGTAGATGCTCGGTAAAGATCTGCTGGATGGGTGCACACATGGACGGACAGACGCACGGCTGGAGGACGGGCAGAGCAGAGGGAGGCTCTATTGGGAGCACCAGGAAGACCTGCAGGGGGGATGACATTTGAGCTGGGTCCTGAAGGGTGAGGAGCACTTTGATCCCTGAGAGGAGCAGCCAGGGGACGGAGGGACGGAGAAGAGAGAGGTCTGGCCTGGCTGGGTCCCTGGGGCGCGGGAGTGAGGTCCCCAACCCCCTGAGCAGGTGCCGGCTCTGCTCCACACACCAGCGCTGCTGTCCCAGGCCGGGGCTCAGGCTCCGAGGGGCCACGTGTCCCACATTGAGAAGCCGTCATGAGTCCAGAGTTCACAGTAGACATCTGCCAGCCACATGAAGACACCTTTCCCACTGAGGTTGAAAGATAATTTCTCTTTAATTGATTTTTTTACCACTATGAAGAGTAAAATAATATAAGAAAAAATCCATGCTGCAATTTTTCCATTTGTGAAAACCGAAATTACACCTTGCAGACAATTCCCTCAGAGCGCGAACACCTCCCGCCTTTTATTTGTCTCATTTCTTTAGATGCAAGAACACAGATAGCTTTTTTTTTTTTTCCTATGATAGCTGAAAGTTTATGATTTCAGAAGGGGGCAAGGTGTGGGACAATTTCCTACAGAACACAGAGCTCGGGAGGCTCCTCTGATGAAAAGAGGTTTCTGTAAATACACGAGAAAGCGGCTCTGTCGACACCTTACTCTTCTGTCTGTAAAATGTACGAGTGACAAACAGGACGTGTTGTTTTAACACCAGACAATGAGGCTCGGTGCTCTCCGCTGCTCACCGGTGATGGCGCTGGCAGCTTCCTGCTCACCAGCTCTGGTGACGCCCCCGTTCTGAGCTCCCAGGCCTCCCAGAAACAAGCTTTCCCTCCGAACCCCGGGTCCGAGCCAGAGAGCGAGGCATGCTCCCTGTGCCAGTGGGAAGTGGCGGCTCTGAATCCATAAAACACGCCCATCAACACTGACCGGCACCGTTAGCATTGGCCGTAGAGATGGCTTAGTGTGAAATCTTGAGAGAAGAAAGCAGAACTGCAGCGTGGCTCTCGCTCCATCAACCCCCAGCCCCCGATACGCTCCAGGAGGGCGGAGGCAGCGTCCGTCTCATTAACAGGCAGCGTCTGTTAAAGAGGTTTAGTGGTTGCCAGATGCCGTTAGCGTCAGACCTAGCCGGGGCGATCACCTGTGGCGCAAACTTGGCACGAAAAGGGCCGTGCCCCACAGCTCACCTGGGCCTGCAGGACCCAGCTGCGGTCGGCCACCCCCAGGCAGCAGGCTGGTGGGTGCGCAGCCCCTTCCTTGCGCCGCTGTGGCTGTCCCACTCTCACTGCACCTGTCTTGTGCTCCCTGCAGGTGTCAAGGCTCCAGGTCAGGTGGGGCCGGGCTCCCCCAGTCATCCACCATGGTGGTGGCACACCCCACTGCCACTGCCACCACCACGCCCGCTGCCACCGTCACGGCCACCGTTGTGATGACCACGGCCACCATGGACCTGCGGGACTGGCTGTTCCTCTGCTACGGGCTCATCGCCTTCCTGACGGAGGTCATCGACAGCACCACCTGCCCCTCTGTGTGCCGCTGCGACAACGGCTTCATCTACTGCAACGACCGGGGGCTCACCTCCATCCCCGCCGACATCCCCGACGATGCCACCACCCTCTACCTGCAGAACAACCAGATCAACAACGCGGGCATCCCCCAGGACCTCAAGACCAAGGTCAACGTGCAGGTCATCTACCTGTACGAGAACGACCTGGACGAGTTCCCCATCAACCTGCCCCGTTCCCTGCGGGAGCTGCACCTGCAGGACAACAACGTGCGCACCATCGCCAGGGACTCGCTGGCCCGCATCCCGCTGCTGGAGAAGCTGCACCTGGATGACAACTCCGTGTCCACCGTCAGCATCGAGGAGGACGCCTTCGCCGACAGCAAGCAGCTCAAGCTGCTCTTCCTGAGCCGGAACCACCTGAGCAGCATCCCCTCGGGGCTGCCCCGCACGCTGGAGGAGCTGCGGCTGGACGACAACCGCATCTCCACCATCCCGCTGCACGCCTTCAAGGGCCTCAACAGCCTGCGGCGCCTGGTGCTGGACGGCAACCTGCTGGCCAACCAGCGCATCGCGGACGACACCTTCAGCCGCCTGCAGAACCTCACGGAGCTCTCCCTGGTGCGCAACTCGCTGGCCGCCCCGCCCCTCAACCTGCCCAGCGCCCACCTGCAGAAGCTCTACCTGCAGGACAACGCCATCAGCCACATCCCCTACAACACGCTGGCCAAGATGCGCGAGCTGGAGCGGCTGGACCTGTCCAACAACAACCTGACCACACTGCCCCGCGGCCTGTTCGACGACCTGGGCAACCTGGCCCAGCTGCTGCTCAGGAACAACCCCTGGTTCTGTGGCTGTAACCTCATGTGGCTGCGGGACTGGGTGAAGGCGCGGGCGGCCGTGGTCAACGTGCGGGGCCTCATGTGCCAGGGCCCCGAGAAGGTGCGGGGCATGGCCATCAAGGACATCACCAGCGAGATGGACGAGTGCTTTGAGACGGGGTCGCAGGGCGGCGCGGCCAATGCAGCCGCCAAGACCACGGCCAGCAACCACGCCTCCGCCACCACGCCCCAGGGCTCGCTGTTCACGCTCAAAGCCAAGAGGCCGGGGCTGCGCCTCCCCGACTCCAACATTGACTACCCCATGGCCACGGGTGACGGCGCAAAGACCCTGGTCATCCACGTGAAGCCCCTGACGGCAGACTCCATCCGCATCACGTGGAAGGCCTCGCTCCCCGCCTCCTCCTTCCGGCTCAGCTGGCTGCGCCTGGGCCACAGCCCGGCCGTGGGCTCCATCACGGAGACCCTGGTGCAGGGGGACAAGACGGAGTACCTGCTGACGGCCCTGGAGCCCAAGTCCACCTATGTCATCTGCATGGTCACCATGGAGACCGGCAACACCTACGTGGCCGACGAGACGCCCGTGTGCGCCAAGGCAGAGACGGCCGACAGCTACGGCCCCACCACCATGCTCAACCAGGAGCAGAACGCCGGCCCCATGGCGGGGCTGCCCCTGGCGGGCATCATTGGTGGCGCCGTGGCTCTCGTCTTTCTCTTCCTGGTCCTGGGGGCCATCTGCTGGTACGTGCACCAGGCTGGCGAGCTGCTGACCGGGGACAGGGCCTACAACCGGGGCAGCAGGAAAAAGGACGACTATATGGAGTCGGGGACCAAGAAGGATAATTCCATCCTGGAAATCCGCGGCCCCGGGCTGCAGATGCTGCCCATCAACCCGTACCGCGCCAAAGAGGAGTACGTAGTCCACACCATCTTCCCCTCCAACGGCAGCGGCCTCTGCAAGGGCACGCACACCATCGGCTACGGCACCACGCGGGGCTACCGGGATGGCGGCATCCCCGACATAGACTACTCCTACACGTGATGCCGCCGGGCCCGCCCCAGCCCCCGCCCCAGCCCCCGCCGTCCTGGTGCGGCCACGCGGCTTTGCCCAGCCTGCTGCAACCCCAGAGAGCAAGGAAAAGAAACTCCACCGATGACCTTCCCGGCAGAAAGCGAAATCTGGGGAGGGTTGACGACGATTTTGTAGAACACAACAGTGGGGAAAAAAAAAATTTTTTTTTTTAAAGAAGAGAAGGCAGGAAGGAGGGAGATTTGACGTTGTTGAAGACATAATTTATCCCCAGTGATGCCAGCTGGGGAGGGAAGGACTAAAAATAATATCGCAGGAAGGGTGTTTTTTCTTTTTTTTTTTCCTGAACTGGAAAGACACTACCTGTACAACGTCCGTGTGCACCTCACGCTCTGTTCAGGGCCGCCACAAAGGAACGTCGGGAGAAGCCGCCGCCACGCCCAGCCCCCGCGCAGCCCTCCCGCCGCCCGGCTCGCCGGCTCCTCCGCGACGGAGGGTTTACAGGCTCCTCACAAAGGAGAGGGGAAGAAAAGATCTTCTGCTACGGAGATATTGTCCTGAAATCTCTTCCCTGGTTTGTTCCGTACCACTTCCCTTACAGATTTGCAGAAACATGGCGTCTTTCACTGCGTTCTTTGAACAATCATGTAGTCAATTAAAAAAAACAAAAACAAAAACAAAAAAACACCAAACTCTTTTTCTCCCTATGCTGAAACCCTCCTCGGTTCCGGGCAACGTACTCCGCAGGAGCCGAGCTGGAAGCCACCTGGAGGTGCAGCTGTCCGCCTGTCGCTGGCTGGGTGGCGTCTCTGAGTTTTACAGACAGGTAGACAGAGCCGACACTCGGTCCTTACCATACTTCTTGGGTCAGTTCTTTCCATTCCCTGAGACAATAGATTCGCAAAAAAAAACATTACTTTCTCCTGGGAATCATTGCGTAAGTAGACAAGGTGCTGGGCATGGGAGTGAGGCGGAGGGTGGAGACACAGTCTCCCGGGCACATGGCTGCTCCTAAAGGCCGAGGCATGTGGGTCCCAGACCGGTGGCTTCGGGAGGGGCAGGGCAAGGGCCGCCTTCAGTTCCGTCCTATCTCAGCTTGCCAGCACCCCCGTCTCCCTCCCCGCTCTGCCCCCAGACGCAATCACCTTAACAGCACTGTCTGAGCACTTAGTATGTTCTACGCGCTTCCTCCTGGGACACGTAATTAGTGCAGAAATGGGTTTTTCTCTTTAATATCAGCTGATTAAACCAATTGGTTTCCATGGCTGCTCAAACAAAGCCCCCCAAAAAGACAAGAAAATTATCAGGAAAGCCCTGGGTGACAGCAACCCCTCCCCCCGTGCCTAGCCCTGGGACTCTGCATTTGGGAGGGAGGGACCAGATCTCCTTCTAAAAATGCCGGCCTCCGGAAGGGCACTGACCTGGCCCTCGGGGAGTTAAGGTTTCATTTCCTCCCTCTGGAATCAACGTGGCTATCACTTATCAGCCGACAGTGCAGTGTCGTGGGCCAGGAGATTAAAGCCACGATGAAATAATAGCCGCGACTCTGGAAAGGGGAGAGGAGCGGAGCCTGGGGTTCTGACAGTGCCTGCGTCCCAGCGCTCGGGGAGCTCGGGTCACTGTCTGTCAGCACGCGCCGCGTGTCCTGCGCCGGGGAAAAGCGCGGTTGGAGCGGAGCCGCTGGTCTGAGGGCAGGAGGATGAGAGGGCCCCGTCCCTGGCGGTGGTGTTTTCAAAAGGCCTCCGCCACTCGGACAAAAGCAGAGGCAGAAGAGGAGGCTGGGCAGTGGTGGCATGAAAGGGTCCGACCGGCCCTTCAGCGAGGAGGTGGGGCTGGGCCAAGCGATGCAGCGGGGAAGTGGAGAGAGACGAGACAGCCCCACCCGGGCCTGTCCCACCAACCGAGCCCCCGCTCTCCAGCCCCACCGAGCCGCCAAGGCGCGTGCACACGTTTCATTCCAAACTAGACCTTTGTTTCCTTTCTCTGCCTGAATCGTCTTCTCATACAATGAGGTCGAAGAGAGAAAATTTCCCAAGCCTTAATTTCAGGTCCTTGCTGTGGGCCGCAGGCACTCCCCCACCCCCCCACCCCGACACAGCCCGTTCCTAGCAGTCCAGGAAGGAACAGGGGCCCTCCTGGGATGGCTGAAGAGCTAGCTACCCAAATCCCTGGCATAGCACTGCCAGCAAGCTCCGTCCCCGCCTCAGCCAGGTCCCCCTCTCTCCTTTCCCCACCCCAGGTAGGAGGTCAGATCATGCCCTTTGGTCGCTAAGAAGGAATATGGGGACAGCAGGTGGCCTAGACCATGAGAGCTGCCCGGGAAGGCCCGGCTTGGGTGGGGCAGGTGTGCGGAGGACCTAGCGCAGGAAGGCAGAGCAGAGCCGAGACCAGCCCCGGCCTAGCCACGCTCTCCAAGGCCAGGCCCGGGTGATGAATGTCCCTCCCCCACCACAGAGCAGGCCAGGCCCGCAAGAGCCCTGCCAGCCGCCCAGAGGAGCCTGCTGGGCCTGAGGACCCCGTTGTCTCCTGCTCCTGGTACTAACAGGGCTCGGCCCATCTCACCGGAGAGCCCAGCCACCCCTGTTCCCTGGAGCTCCAGGTGCCCACAAGGGTGGACGCTCCACCCAGCCAGGGCCATGGGGCTGGGGTCTGAGAACGGCTTCCCCACCCTTCCAGGCCTTCCCATCCCCATGCTTTCCAGGGGACTTTCTGAGAGTAACCCCTAAATGTCTGCTGTATCACAGACCCCCAAGCTAGGGGGCAGGGCCTACATCCAGGGCCCCCCCCTTCACCACCCCGCTGTCCAGCTCCTCCCAGCTGGCCCCGTAACACAAGATGCTCCAGGACACCCGGCCTCCCGCCCCTTACATGTGCGTGAGGACACAGGGCCTAGCATGCCACCTGGCGCCTGTGTAAAGTCTCCCTCCTGGGCGAGGCTGACACTCCTAAGGGGAGCTTCGCTGCTAAGCTGACCCTCACAGCCTCTAACCAGCCAGAACCCCCTCAGTGGCCTCCGTGTTGATGAGTGTATTCTGTGGCGTTTAAGGCAGGTTTAGAGTTGTAAAAGGAAAAGGCCCACGACACTCCTTTGGTTAAGTGGTTTACCTTTCATGGTAATTAGATGTAGTGATTGGAATCTCTTTTCTATTACATGGCAATTTTCCTTTAAATTTCCCCTTACAAAAAAAAAAAAAAAAGGAAGGAAAAGGCAAGGAAGGAAAGAAGATGGCAGGGCGGCGAGTCATTTGCATTTTGCGAATGAGGCCTCTTGTAAGCTCAGCTCAGGCATGGGGCCCAACGTATGGAATGCTTAAGAGATTACTAAGAATAAAATCTATTAATTAGTCATACTCAATTCTGCAGACATGATGTGCATCAAAAGCTGCTTTTCTTCCCTTTCTCCTTCCCCTTCCCTCAGCCTCCCATGCTCGGGTTTCCTGGACCACCCCCACGTTAGCATGGTGCCCCGGGGGAGGGCCTCCCCCACCCAGGGCCGGGCTGCCAGGTCTGGAGCAGGAGCTGGGACACCCCTGGCTCCTTCCCTGCTCTGGGTGATGCTGGCAGGGGAGGGGACGGCCCCTGGGAAGATGGCAGCGGCCAGGGAAGGGGCCAACCTTCCTTTCCTGAAGCCTCTTCTCCCTCACGAGGGTACTGGGCTGTCCTCCTTCCCCCGGGGGTCTAGGAAGGGCTCCCGCCCAGATCGGCAGAGAGCTGAGGAGGGGCTCGGAGGTGTTTCCAGACAGGTGCAGAGAAAGTGTGTCTGTGAGTGCACTGCCTCTGTTTCCCCTTCTATAAAGTGGCAGTGCTCCAAGGCAGGGTCTAGAGCAGGGGTCCTCAAACTTTTTAAACAGGGGGCCAGTTCACTGTCCCTCAGACCGTTGGAGGGCTAGACTGTAGTTTCAAAAAAACTATGAACAAATACCTATGCACACTGCACATATCTTATTTTGAAGTAAAAAAAAACAAATGGGCAAAAACACCCGCATGTGGCCCGCGGGCCGTAGTTTGAGGACGCCTGGTCTAGAGTCACTCAGGAAAGCTGTGTGCTCCAGAGGCCAGGTGGGGCCCCTCCCGTCTGCTGTTCTGGAAGGTTCTAGTTGGTCCAAGGCAGGCAAGGGAGCCCTGCAAGGTCTGAGGGGCTGGCCCAGAAGCTAGACCGAGGAAAGGAGGGGAAGGAGCAGAAGTCAGAGGCACATTCAGGACAGCCCCCTCCAGCGGTAGCTCAAGCCCCAAAGCTAACCCGATCCGGAAATCTGCTTCCGGCTGCACGTGCCAGAGAGGACAGGGCTTCGGAGCCTCTTGCCCATGCGAAATACAACAAGGAAAAGTGGATGCAGCAGACGGGGAACGAGTGGCTAGGGAGTCAGCGGGTAGAGCCTGGCAGTCCCCAAGGTAAGGGGCGCGGTGGCCTGTGCCCCCAGGGGCCAGCCGCGCTGGCAGCCAGCCCACCAGCAGAGCGCTGTGGGCGTCCACACACCCTCGTGTCCTCACACTTGATCCGCACAGGTGACGATGGCACCGCCTGCCCCTGGACGGGAGCCAGGGTGCACCCACAAGCAATCCACAGCCCGTGTGCACGGGCCTTCCTGAATGCAGAGAAGGGCATTTTTTTTTTCCTAAAGAGGGATGAAAAGGCTCCAAAATGCAAATCATTACCGTTTACAACCAAGCGAGTCTGCTAAATTGATTAGGAGAGATTAAACTCGTTGGAGGTTAGGGAAAGAGGGATTTTTCATGGTTTAGGAACCTGCCCCAAGTGGCTATCCACACGGCAGGGACTCTCTGGGCCTGACCGGGTGGGGGAATGAGGGAATGAGGTGGGGGTGCCTGCCCCTGATCGGCTCCCTGGGCAAAAGCTCCAGCCAAGGCCCTCATGCTCAGGCCCTCCTTGGAGAGAAGGGCTCTGGAGCGTGGGCTTTTCCACTTCCTTTCTGTTCCGGGTGGGTCTGTGTCCAGTCCACTCTCTGTGGCCAGTGACAGGGGAGTGGGTCCAACTGTAAAGGGAAAACTGAAGGTCAGGGAAGAGAAACGGGGCCAGCGAAGGAAACAGGCAGTGAGCTCTCTGTCACCGGGAGCATTCAAGCACTCGATGGGGATGCGGCAGATGTTTTCCTGCCAAGGTCTGGTTCTTTAACTAGAGATCCGGGTTCCCACCCTTGCTTTATCACCCCGAGGACCCTGTAAGGAAGCAGATATCAAAGATGTGCACTGTGTTGCCCAAAATGACCAGTGTCCCCTGAAAATCCCAAGTCAGAACTGTCCTGCAGCCAGGCCATCCAGCCCCATCAAAGAGCCACTTGTGCCAGGTGCCGTGGCTCGCACCTGTAGTCCCAAGCACTTGGGAGGCTGAGGCAGGAGGATCGCTTGAGCTCAGGATTTTGAGGGTAAGCTATGATCACACCACTGCACTCCAGCCTGGGTGACAGAGGGAAACCCTGTTTTAAAAAAAAAAGCCACTTGTGCCACTAGAGGGGCTGCAAAATTCCCATCCTGAGCATCCAAGAGGCACAGAGAAAGGAAGCAGAGATGTGCACCACCCCTTGCCAAAGTCTGAACTCGGCAGGAAGCAAGGACAGGGACCACCACCCTGGCCTGGGTAGACAGGTTGACAGCAAGCCACCTCCCTGTCCTGCAGCCCCCAACCCCAGGCCACCCAGCCCGGAAGCTCTCACATGGCCACTCCATGTGCCATCCATCCATCACGGCCAGGTGACGGTGCCTGGGGCACTTTTCGCTCTGCGGTTTTAAGCATTTACTGTATCTTTTGAAATGTTCCAAGTAGTTGCCCAAAATACCCACATTTGCTTCTTTTTAAAAATTCACAAAAAGATTCCCTTTGCTCCCCATCCCCCCCTTGCTTTTCCTCCCTCCCTTGGCATTTTTAATATGTAGTTTTTCTCTGGTTTTGGAAATTCCCAAAGGGGGTCAGGCCTGCTTCCTCACCACAAATGGGTTGCAGGTGTGCCCAGAGACCCCAGCGCTGCGGGGGCCAAGCCTGGCCTCTCTCCGCTTCTCCCCTGCAGATGCCACGTCCAGGTGACCCTTCAGCCTGGGGCAGCTCCTGCTTCTTGTGCCCCTGGAGAGCCTGGCGGGGCCTTGGATCTTTGAGATCACTGTCACTGCTCCCTCCTCGTCCCTGAAATGCCCGGCTCATGTCAGGAGGGTGCCCTGTGGGAGGGCTGATCAGCCGCTTGTCCCAACAAAGCGAGCTCCCGAGGTACTGTGGCCATCAGGGCAGCCATAGCACCCTAGCCTCTGTCCTCACCACACCTGGAAGCCCAAAAGCCTGAGTACAGAGAGTCCTTGCAGAAGGTCTTTGCTGCCACCAGTCCTAAATCTCTTTTTTTTTTTTTTGAGACAGAATCTCACTTTGTTGCCCAGGCTAGAGTGAGTGCCGTGGCATCAGCCTGGCTCACAGCAACCTCAAACTCCTGGGCTCAAGCGATCCTGCTGCCTCAGCCTCCCGAGTAGCTGGGACTACAGGCATGCGCCCCCATGTCCGGCTAATTTTTTCTATATACATTAGTTGGCCAATTAATTTCTTTCTATTTATAATAGAGATGGGGTCTCGCTCTTGCTCAGGTTGGTTTCGAACTCCTGAGCTCAAAGGATCCACCCGCCTCGGCTTCCCACAGAGCTAGGATTACAGGCGTGAGCTACTGCGCCCGGCCAAATCTCTTTTATAGTCATCAAGGTGGATGGTCACTTGGTTAAGATGCTAGGTCCCCGAGCTCCTCCATGGCGCTTGCATAGTTGGGGTCTTGCCCTCCCCAGCGGTCACTGAGGCCCAGCACAGCGCCTGGCACACAGGGGCATGTGACCCTTTCTTCTCCAGCAACTGGACGAGGTCGCCTCCACCTCTCCTTGGCATGTCCTCCCCACTTGCCATCTGCCCGCTCCACGCAGACGGCCCAGTCGAGGATGCCAGCAGGAAACGGCCTTCTCTTGTCCTGCCCCTCCCGGCCCCGCCAGCGGCCTGGCACAGAGAGGAGATCCCCCCGGCAGCTTTCCTGCAGCTTTCCGGAAGCACCTCGCTGCACTCTGCCTGGGCTCTGCCGATGGCCAGCTGTGGCCCATGGGGCAACGCAGCCGCTCAGATCTGGGGGCTGGCTCCACCTGAGTGGGTGACTCAGTTTCTTCTCTCCGAGTCTTGCCTCGAGTGGGTGACAAGGGGCGGAGAACTGGAGGAGGACCCCCAGAGGCACTGCAGGAAACCCGGGATATCAGGCGACATCTGCCACCTAGCCTGCTGCTCCCGCCAAGAGTCCCTGCACCGAGTCCCCACGTGCAGGAGCTCATCAGGCTCCGTCCTCAAGACCCTCGAACAAACGAGACGTGAACCAACAACCGAAGCCACAGCAGACCCAGGACTGCCACCCACTCATCTCCCCAGAGCGGACGGCCCCAGGCATCTCTCACCTGCGCTGCTGGAAGGCATGCTTGCCGGGGGTTCTGAGACCCCCACCTTGGCCTAGTCCCGTTTTCTAAGGGTTCTGGGTACGCAGGGGGAAGACACACACACACACACACACACACACAACTGCGACTCGCCTTAGATTTTCCCTCACTCAGCACAGCCACCTACCGGCAGGCCCGGGCCCTGGCTGAGAAGCTCACCTGGGGGTTCTTTACACTGAGGAGCCCAGTACCTTCCAGCTCTGGGGGAGGCCGAGAGCCGAGAGCCGGGGAGGAGGCCACAGGGCCCAGCGTCTGAGGCCGTCTGAGAGAGAGAGAAGAGGGGGAGAGACAGAGAGAGAGAGAGAGAAAGAGAAGGGGGGAGAGAGAGAGAGAGAAGGGGGAGAGGAGGCACTGAGGCCAGGGAGGCTGCGGGGCTGGAAACAAGGCTGGCCAGGGACAGGGGCGCTTGTGGGATTCTGTGGGCTGGAGCCGCCAGGCAGGTGCGCACAGGGAGTGGAAAGTGAGCTAAAGGAGCCCCCGCCCCCGCAGAAACACTGCGGGGTGAAATGTCTGAAGAGCTGCCCGCAGCCATTCCTTTCCAGGTGCTAGCTCATTTGCCATTGCAAAGCACCTGGAGCAGGTGCGCAAGGGAACCCCCTTCCCAGCCGTCGGGGGTTGGGGGGAGGCAGCCAGGGAGGGGCCCTTGGCCAGACCCTGATGAACAAGGTGGGTCCTTCTGCTGGACGAGGGGGGTGCCCCGCCAGCCAGTGGCACAGGCGGAGGGGGGGCTTGGTCTCTCCCCAGTCCTGTGACTGAGGTCCCTTCTGCTGTCCCAGGGGCCCTGCACTGGCACCCCAGCTTCCCAACCCCCTGGCCTTCCTCACCTGCAGAAGCCACCCCCTGGGGCCTCCCGGCTGCACACGCCTTGTCTTTTTCCTTTTTCTCTGAAGGGCGAAGCGATCTCGGGGGTCTGAGTGACGGCCCGGACGCTCCCGCCTTTGCCCGCTGTGGGAGACCCGCTGGCCGACCCGGCCCAGCGCCCGGGGCCCAGCCGAGCCTGGCCTCATGCCCGCCTGCCTCACTCCCAACCTTATTGCCGGGCAGGGGTTTTCGGAAACCGAGACACACACACACCGCTGCCAGGACGACAACACAAACCAAAGTGCACTGCGAACCGCCCTTTGGCCTCCTTCTTGTAGGTGCCTTGAAACTTCAATGTTGAGATGAATGTGGTTAACTACTTGGTCCTATTTTCTGTTTGTCTGTTTTCATATAAAATGTCCAAGTCCATTTGCCTTGTCCTTTCTTGAAATAAATAGAAAGATTTAACTTTTACAGTCATCTCGGCTGCTGACTCTCGGCGTGGCCGCCCAAGTGCCCGGGCGCTGGGCCTCCCACGCTCCCTCCCCAGGCCTCGCCCCAGGGGCAGCGCTGCTGTTGGGGTCCCCCACATGGAGGGGGTGGCCGGGCAGGACGGAGGCTCTGGGGTCAGCAAGTTCCCTGGGGCGCCGGCAGACCCTAAATGATGATTGTGCTGCAGGAAGTAGAAGGGGCCCCTGATCCCGCCGCAGGGGCCCTGGGGTTCGCTGACACCAGAGGTGTTTTGAGCAGCCACGCCGGGAGCGACGCTGAACGCAGACCCGCACTGCACGTGCAGACGTGCAGATTAACGACAGCTGCGGATTAGCCCCTCAGGGGCTCCAGCAACCATGTGGGCGCCCAGATAAGGGTGGAGCTGTGCCGATATCTGGGGATACCTGCTTATTCCCCTGCCCCAGTGAACACCCACCTGGGTTCGTCCCCTCGTCCCCTAGATGTGCCCACTGCACTCACGACTCTCCCGGCCTTATCTGCCTAACTCACACCCCAAAGTGAGGGCACGGGAAGGAAAAAAAATTTTCCATGAGAACAGTAGCAGTTTCTGCTAAATTTAACATAAAATAAGAACTCATTACTTCTGCCTGAGATCTGATTTCGTGTCTGGATGCAGGTTAACAAGTTTTTCCTTATATCCCAAGGGAGCAGTTATTTCGAGCCGTGCCTAAGGGGTGGGTGGCATGGGCGCTCTGGCTCCCAGCCCTCACCTTCCATCCTGCTGGGGGCAGGAGCCGGCCAAGAGGGACCATTCCAAAGAGCAGCACGTGGGGTGACCACCAGGGATAGGACAAAGGCTGTTTTCCGACTCTCCCTTGGGCCAGAGCACGGTGAATGCTCAGGAGGGCTGCCCCACTCTCTCACCTAAGACCGTCCACTGAGGCTGCAAAGGGATCTTTCTAGAATACAGCCAGCCAGCCTGTCAGAGGAGCGAGCCCACATGCCCTTCCCCATAAAGGCTCCTAAAGGTTCAACTCGTGGGTTGCCTCAGGAAAACCCCCCCATCCGGGCCCCACACCTCTGCTGGCGCTTCCCACCTGCACAGGTGACCAGTCCCAGCACCTGGCCCACCTGGGCCCCAGCTGGCAGGCCTCACCCTCCCCACCTCCGGGTTCCCAGAGGGTACTGGCCTGGCACCCAGGAGGCCCCATAGGAGAAAGGGAAGAGTGAGTCAATAAACACAGTAAATCAATCAACCAGTCGCTCACCTGTGACCGGACAACTTCCCAAGCGCGACAGCCCTTGGCGATCCCAGCGTCCCAGTCATTCCGACAATCACGCCCTCCATGTGCCGCGGGCAGTGCCACAACTCGGGGCACCTGGGGAGCCCTCCAAGCCAGGGCGGAAGGGCTGTGTTCCCAAACTGTGTTCCTCAGCCCCTAGAGCTAGCAGGTTCTACCCAGAAAGGGTTCACGGTTGAATGCCTTTGGGCATGCCTTTGCTCTCCTGGAGGGCTCCTTGGTCAGGGCCTTGGAGTCCCTTGGAACTGGGTTAGACTCACGGGCTCCACCACTGACTACCTGCGTGACTCAGTTTCCACGCAGTGTGTGTGTGTGTGTGTGTGTGTGTGTGGAAACAGCTCCGTCCCCGCAGCCGTTGGGAGGGGCAGGTGGGGCACACAGGTGAAGCCCTCAGCAGTGCTCGGAACCCACCGAGACAGCATCCGCCCTGCTGCCGTGCGCAGCAGCCTCCGTGAGACGGCGTGGAGGGCTCATCGGGCAGTGTAGGCACCCCCATATGCACAACCCGTGGTGGATTTACCCGGCCTTCCCGGCCCCCGGGGACAAGGCCGGGCGCTGAGCTGGCCTGCGATTCTTGCCAGAAGGCCCAGCGTCTCAGTGGGACCCCCAGAGCAGGGCAGCAAGGTGCCCCCAGGTCGGGCACAGAGAGGCATCTGTGCGGCCGTACCTGGGCCTGTCCCCAAGCCCCCCCAGCACACCCGGGGCCCGGGGCCCGGGGCCTGCACTTTAAGGCCTGCTAAAGAGGCTCTCAGGCCGGCTGGAGCCTTAGGCGTTGGGAGCACTGGGGTGGGGGTGAGGGCATCTTAAGTTTCACTAACTTCCCTGGGGGAGCTGCAGGCCCAGCCAGGGTTGGGGCCACAGGACGGAATGACCAAGACCTGTATTTCAGGCCAACAGAAGGAAGAACCTCCAAACACGACCGACCCATTCCAAAGAGGAGAGTGTGGTCTGAGAGGTAGTGAGTCCCCTGTGCTCACAGAAAAGCAAGCTGGCCAGTTCCTCATGGGGGTGTGAGGACTGGGCAGGGGAGGGGACCCGGTGGCCCTAAAGAGCCCTCCCATCTCCCTGTCTTGTCTGCAGGCAGGTGCCAGAGATGGGGTAATCCCTCCATAACCCTGGGACCCCATACCTGCTGCAGCCCCCGCCATGCCCTCCTCTAGCCAAGCTGCTTTGGGTCCCTCCTTCCCCCCAAATCTCAGGATTTGCGTATCATGAGGTCAACAGCAGGTGTGGGGTAAGAGCCCTGAATGGGTGCCCTGTGGCCAGGTGACACCCAGGGTCCCTGCTGCACGTATCTGACTTTACTTGTTTTGTCAGACTCAGGATAAAAGTTCCAGAGGAAATGGGGGAGAGGGTGGGTGACACTTCATCCCTACACTGCACCTGGACCCTGCTCTTAACCAGCTACCACTGGGTTCCAGAAGCTTCCTTTGTCCTGCCCCCACTTCCCATGGGGGAGGGGCCTAACACCCCGAACTCCCCCACCCCAAGTCCTGTGCCCGATTCTCAGCACCCAGCTCAGGAGGCTCCTGGGAGAATCTGAGGTGCCCAGCCACGAAATTCTGCCTCAGTGGGCCTGGCAGCGGCGCACCCACTCTCAAGCACCCAAAATTAAGTGTGTTCCCGGGCTGCACCTAAGGCCTCCCACCCTCCTCCGCACCCCACGTCACCTTCCGGCGCCGGCCCTGCCGCCTCCCCTCCGGCCGCTGCGCCCAGCTCCTGCGGAGGACCCTCTCCTCCTGCGGCAAAGTAAACAGGCTCTCTCAGCGCTAACTGACAGCACAAATGAAATCCGCGCTCCCCCTCAGAGATTTACAGGGGAAGTGAAATCTTATTTGCAATGCTGCCAAGCCAGGGACGCGATGAAATTATGCCTCGAGAAGAGACCCGGCCGGCTCCTCGAGGAAGCGCTGCATCGGGATGGGCTTATTAAACCACAGTGGCCACATTTCAACCTGTTTCAGGTGTTAAGTAATTTACTGCCACCCAGAATCCAGTGGCGGGTCTTTATCATTTTTATTTCTGTGATGCAGGCAAGTGCCCCAGGAGGTCCCTGCGCGGGGGGACTGCGGGTCTAAATACTCACTCCCCCCCAGCCCCAGACAAGGTGGAGGGAGGGGGCCCGAGGCCTGCAGGGGGCACGGCGGGGACCAGAGCGGCAGCAGGCGCCCGACTCTCCCCTGGTCGCGCCAGGCTTGGCCAAGGCTCAGAGTGGGGGCTCTGAAACCCACGCCCTGCACCTGGAGGCCCTGTGAGCCCACAGAGACTCTGGAGATGTGCCCTGAAGGCAGCAGGGACACAGGCTTGGTGAAAAGAGAAACTACCTGTCTCAGGAGCTGGCCGCCAACCACACAAGCAAGTCTTTATTAAGCACCTACTGTGTGTCGGGCCCTGCTCAGATGGGGGACACAGCAGCAAACAGGACCCCAAAGGCCGCTGCTCCACGGACCTGCTGCCGTTCCACTGGTAAGTGCTGAATGCATATTTATGGTGGGTGATGCAAAGAAAGCCACAGGCAGGCACCAGGTGCGCCGGGGGGAGGGCTGGGCAGGGCAGGGGCCGCTTTACTGAGCATCTGGTACACGCCAGGCATCGCAGCAGCCCTGGGGGCCACCCACCCCCACCCCGTGCCAGAGCTGCTGGGGGCCAGGTCCCCACACCTCCCCCTGCTCTGAAGAATTACACGGAAGGGGCCGCCACTCCCAGAGAACAAGAGACGAGGGAGCCCGTGGTCCAGGGCCCATGGGGCTAGGAACAGCCCTGCGTCCTCTGGCTCTCTCGAGCCCGTTCTCAGCGGTGCCGGCGGAGGTCTGTTTGATGCCTGCAGGCTTTGGGGGGATTAAGCCTATTATAGAGGCTCCGGGGGTTTATCCGACACCCCCTTCCTCCACCTGTTTTCAGATACTCTGGGAAGACCAAGGGGAATCTTCAAAGTCCAGGCTGAGCCAAGAGCAGCAATTCTTTAATTAGCTTTCTCTTGGATCAGGGCCCTGGCGAGCAGATTAGTTGCTGGGGGTGTGGTGGGGGCAGGGGAGAGGGACGGGAGTCCTCTTTAAAGCAGAGATTACAAGCCTGGGGTGAAGGGCTGAGGGGCTGCCGCCAGGGACAGGCGGGCCCCCACGCAGGCCCTCCCCGGCCGGCAGGTCCTCGGGGTCTGGCAGATGGAACCTGCCACCAGGAAGGCGCAGAGATGTGCTCTGTTGAGCCCACGGTCCTCAGGAAGCTGGCGCGGGAGACGCTTGGCACAGTCCGGGCTGTGCGCCTGGGTCTCCTAATGAATGTGCTTCTTCCCCACGCGACCGTCCAGATCTGTAACTTCATAATTAGGGGGGATTTCCTAAAGGGGTGTCCATCTGTGAGAGGCATGGCAGCATGGGCCTGGTGGTGCCAGGCGCCAGGCATCTGTCACCACGTTCCATCTTCTCGGCAGGGGGCACGGCAGGGTTTCTTATTCCCATTTTAAAATGAGCAAACCAAGGCCAGGACCCAAGGAGGCCATGGTGACACAGGATAGCTTGGGAACCAGGTCTGTCTGGGTTCCTCCCCCTGCTGCGTGAGGCCTCAGGAAGAGGCCTGGGCCAGGCGCCACCATGGCTCACACCTGTAATCCTAGCACTGTGGGAGGCCAAGGTGGGAGGATCATTTGAGGCCAGGCGTTTAAGACCAGCCTGGGCAACACACCAAGACCTCATCTATTCTAAAAAAAATTAGCCGGCATGGTGGGCATGTCTGTAGTCCCAGCTACTCAGGAGGCTGAGGTGGGAGGATTGCTTGAGCCCAGGAGTTTGAGGCTGCAGTGAACTATGATGACACCACTATACTCCAGCCTGGGCAACAGAGGCAAGACCCTGGGCAAGACCCTGTCTCTAAAAAAAGAAAGAAGAAGAGGAGGCCTGGCTAAGGGTCTGTGAGCCAGAGGGAACAGCACACCAGAAAGCCCCGGCCTCCCCAGGAAACCTCCTGCAGGACGCCCTCCCTGACCAGCCCACGGCGCCTTGGACTCCCCAGGGACACACTCAGCACCTGTGCTGTGACCCTGTGTCCCCACTATATGGTGAGCACTGTTTGGAAGCAGGGACTGGGTCTTAATCATTGCGTATCCTTTGAATGAAGGAAGGAAGGTTGCGCCCACTGCAGCCCGGGGAGCTGCAAAGAGCAGGCTGGCTGGAGGCTGGGGGCACAGGACAGGCTATGCCTCCGGAGCAGGAGGACAGGGACAGGCTGGCGTCTCCGCAGGTTGGAGCTCTCCTGCTGGCTGGCTCTGCGCAGGCATGCACAGGCAGGGTGGCGGGCAGGAGACGATTCAAGGACTCCGAGAGCCAGAGTTCCCGGGACCGCAGCCCTTTGAAGTGTGACTTGTGCTCTCTCCCCCTGGAGCTCCTCATCAAAGGCAGCTCCACTGTGGTCCGGCCACCCTGGGCTCTGCAGAGGAGGCCTGCTGCATGGGCAGGCGGAGGAAAGCATCCGGGCCCCATAGGGGTGGCCCTGCCACCGGCCCCAGCCTCCCTTCTGGCCTCTCTGCTCCAGGTGCAGCAAGCTGAGCTGCCTCAGGACCCCCGTCTGGGGTGCTCCACTGGGTTCCCTGTCCCTAACCCTCTGGACTGTTCTGCCCCCAGGGTGAGGTCATTACAGGTGACTGTACAGCACCTTAGGGGTCCCAGCCGCACAGGCCACATCTTCCTTGCTCCCCTTGCAGCCCCAGCACCCAGCACCTGCTGCGTGAGTGGGCGGGAGGCCGGAGGAACGGCTGTGCCGCGGAGCACACGGGGGCGACAGCTAACTCGGGCAGGGGAGGTTCCTTGAGAGGATGGCTTCTCAGCTGGGACCCGGAGGGTGAGCAGAGTCAGCCAAGCAAGAATAGAAGAAAGGGTGCTCCTGGCAGGGGCAGTGCCCATGCGAAGGCCGGGAGGGGAGAGACAACAGGAGGTTAGAAAACCTAAAAATCACGTAGCCAGGCTGCAATGGAGAGGGCAGGAGAGAGAATGCACGAGAAAAGGCAGGGGAGGTTCTGGGGTCAGGGGTGTGGGTGGCCATGAGGATGCCCAGAGAGCCGAGGTCACTGCTAGGGCAAGACCTTCCCTAAATTGAGGATTCCAGGGGTGTGGGAAGCTGGGGAGCATTGTGCAGTGCGCCATGGCACCAGGGGCGCCATCGCAGAGCAGGTTGAAACCCAGAAGCGGGAAGCAGCACCCTCCAACGAGAGCCAGGCCCAAAAAGACCCCAGCCGCAGAAAGGAGGCGTGTGGACCCCAAGGGTGAGGGCACTGTGGGTGGGGGCAAGTCTGGGAGCTTAACCCCCAGCGGCATCTCAGGCAGGTGTGGGGGCAGGGAGCAAAAGACGCAAAGGCAGGGGCAGTGGCAGCCCCGCTGAGACTGACTGCAAGCAGGGAGGAGTTCTATTTGCTTTCTGGCGTAAAGCACGTGTTTCCAAGCACCTGCCGTGTGCCAGTTTGGTGTGAGATGCTGGGGGGAGGCACCCAGGAAAGGGCCCGGCCTCCTGCGGCTGCCCCACACCTGTGCACATCAATACTTCCCGCTCCCGCCCCTCTGGTGGGTGAAGAATGGTGTCTCTTATTTCAATTAGCTTTTTCTTGATTACTAGCGAAGTTCTGCATCTTTTCACTTGTTTACTGGCCATTTGTTTTTCTCCTACCGGGAATTGCCTGTCCACATCTTTTGCCCATTTTTCTTATTGATTTGCAAGGGCTCTTCGCATATTAAGAGAGGAGTAGGGAGGCAGCCTCATCCTGGAGGGGGGCCCTCACAACCTCCCTTGCGGGTCCTCGGTCCCAGGGAAGGGAGGGGTTTGTGGTGGGTTTCTGGGCACTCCTGTGTAGTCTCTGCCCCCGGCCTGGCTCTCAGCGGGCCCACTCTGCCAGAGCCCCTCCTGCAGGCGGGAGCCCCCGCCAGGCCTGCATCCCGGCTGGCAAAACCCAGAGGGCTTATTTTTTACTTACACTGGGAAGTCTACACTGCCAGTGGCTGGCGGGGTGCCCCGAATGGCACCCAAGGGGAGCCAGCTGGCATAGCCGGGCATGAGAAAGACGGAATGACTCTCCTTGTCCCAGCCCAGGCCGGCGGGGACCATCTGACGAAGGTACCTGTCCTGAAGCCTCAGGCTGAGCCTCCCCTAGAATTCTGCCTCCCCCAGTCCTGCTATACCAGCTCCCTGTCCCCGCATCCAGCCTCAACAGTCCCTAAACGGCAACCCCAACCTGGGGGAACGCCCCTGAGCCCTGCCCCTTGCCCTCGGCCCCCGACCTTTCCGGGGTCGGAACCAGCCCCGAGGCTCATTCTCCGTCCCGCATTTCCCATAGTTCAGCGGACAAACAACGCAGGCCATAAAACTGATTTCCAAAGCCGATCAAGGCAATAACATTTAGGGAGACAGGAAAAATAAAGCCCCTCCTTTGCCAGAGTAATGGCTGCCAGGAGTCCTCCTGGGCCCCTCCTGCAGCTGGGGGCGCGGGGCGCGGGCCAGCCTGCAGCCTTCCCCGCGCCAGGTGGTGAACGGCCGCTCCGCACATGTTCCCAGGGCCCCCAGCAGCCGCAGAGACTGCAAACTGCCTGCTTAACCTCTTCCCCCTCGCCCCTGCCCGCAGCTCTGCAGCTCCCGAGAGCCAGGGAAGGCTTCCTGGCACCCCAGGCCCACCCCTCACCCCAACCCCGCTAAACTCTCAGCGGCCCCGATGCAGGCGGCTGCCCTGGTGCAGGCCGAGGTCACCCGCTGTGGCCAGAGCAGGAGACAGCCCACCCGAGGGCGGCCCAGTGGAGATCCTGTGTAGCGAAGCCACCATCCTGCTCCTCGCCTCGCTGGTGAGCCCTCCAGGGAGAGTGAGTGACACGGCCACCAAGGCCACCAAGGCCACCACCGACCTCTTGCTGGCAGAGGGCGATGGGGACCTGAAAGCCCGGCTCTCCCCCAGGCTCTCCAAACACCCGCATCCATCCTGGGCCGCCACGCCCGCTCACCAGCGCAGCACCTGGGGCGGTTGCGTGTACCCACTCCTCCCCATCCGTTCATTCATTCATTCACTGAAAGAGATGCCCAGGCCAGCACCCCTTTGCGGCTTGGTTCTTTTTGTTCCTGTTTTTATGGTTCCATTTTTACTCTCCCTATTTTTCAGCAGAAATACGCAGGATAAACAGTATTTTAAAAGCCAGTTCCAGACCAATTCATTCAAGGACACACAGTGGAAAGATCTGGATCCAGACAACACTTTTACGGTCCCTACTCCACAGCTTCCCAACCTAGAAAGTAAGGAATAATAGCTGCCACCTGCCAGGTCATTGTCACGATTACTACAAGCTAACAGAGGCGCTAGAAGAGAGCAGGGAAGGAAGCCTGACCACAGCTGCAGGGCAGGGCGGGAAGCCTGGCCAGGCGGGAGGGCGAGGTGCAGAGGCCAGGTCTCCACAGCCAGAGGGGACGGGGCCTGCCTGGAGGCAGCGGATGGTGGCCAGGACAAGGCTCCAGGGCCTAAAAATCCTGGCTTCAGGGCAGATCATTGTGCAATCAGTAGATCCACAGCCGGGGTTGAGGGACCCCCCAGACCTGCGGGGAGCACTCAGATGGCTGCCAGGAGCCCCATGCCCAGAAGTCACTCATCCTCCTTCTCTTCTGGGATTAAATAAAACACATTGTGACATGGAATTAGCCAGGGGCCCAGCCCCCAGCTCAACTGCAAAGAGATGGAGAGAGTGGAGAGAAGAGTCGATCTTCCAACCAGGGACGTGCCCCCACCCTGCACAGGGGCCTCCCAGAGCCTCTGTGGGGGCAGGAGGGCCAGGGACGGAGCCCACGGAGCAGCAGGGAGTTCTCTGAGGGGCTCTGGAGGCTGGCAGGGCTGAGCGCGGCATTCGCATGGAGAGCTCTCCGCGGGCTGGAATTTATGCAGCCGCCTGTGTGATTCCTAAGGCGAGACGAATCTCCAGGCCGCTTTTCTCAGCAGGAACAAGGCTTTTCTTCAAATCGATGGTGACACATTTTTAAACTCCGATATTACGGAGGGAAAGATTTTGCCAGCCCCCCAGGGGCAACCCTTATTAGTCACAGGCTCATCTGAGAGCAACAGCAGCGCAGACCCAGAGGGCCTGGGCCAGCCAAGAGGCCCAGGGCCAGGCGGCCGCCAGGAGCACAGACAGGGGAATTGGAGGGGGCCTCCCGAGCTGGGAGCAGAGCCATGTGCAGGGCGCTGCTCGTCAGGAATGAGTCTGGAAGGGACTCTGGTGCAAGGGACGAACCATCTGTGGGGGAAATAAAGCACAGTTGGTGAGGGTGCTGGAGAGTGAGAATGAAGGGAAAAGGCCGACGGTAGGAAGAAAAGTGAGCATCAAACTGGAATTTAAATTGACTTCCCAGTTTGCAGTTATGAAATCTGAAATCCTGTTTCCCATTTTGCAAAGGCTGCTAGGAAGCTCAAAGCTGCATCTCCTATTTGGTTGCAATAGACTTGCTCAGCCACGTTTTAAAGTTTCTTCTGGGCCAGGGTCAGGATAGGATACCAGGAGCCAAGCTGCTCCAAGCAGCCACCAAGAGCACAAACTACAAAGTCAGGCATGAACCGCAGCACCTCATTAGGCCAGATGCCAGCATCAAATGGCAGGTGCTAGGGCTGAGAGAGGACCATGACCAGGAACAAGGCAAGCGGCTGGTAGGTTGGAAAGCACGTGCCAAGGACATCCAGGCCAGAGGGCTGCAGGTGTGGCCGACAGCACAGGGCACGGTCTTAGGAGATGCCCAGGTCAGCGCCCCTTTGTGGTTTGGTTCCTTTTGTTCCCGTTTTTATGGTTTCATTTTTACTGTTCCTATTTTTCAGGGGAAATAGGTAGGATAAACATTATTTTAAAAACCACATCCAGCTCACATGCCCACTTCCTCAGTGACAGCAGTCACCACTGATGGAGTTCCCACGCCTTGCCAGGCATCTGTGGGCATCGTCACCCACCTCTGGAGGGGACGCCACTCGCCTGGGCTTACAGAGGAGGAAACCCAGGCTCAGAGGAGAGGTGTGTCCTGGCCAAAGTCACAGGAGCTCATAGGTAGCCACAGCAGGACTTGAACCCGGCCCTGTCCCGCCTGTCCCCTGACACGCCCCCATCCCACCCCCAGAGCCCCAGACCCCAGCACCCTGCTCTGCACTGGGGGCTCCTGCCTCCTTATTAGGAGGAAGAGGAGGCTGGGAGGAGGCCGAGGCCAGGCAGGCACTGAGAGGCAGTCAGGTGATCCACAGAATTCCCTCCCCTGGGCCTGCCTGGTCCCCCCCGCTGCCAAACCTGCCCCACCTTCCCCCTACTTTCCGTGACCCTCACACGGAAAGTTCCCCGCGGCTGCCAGATAGGATTTAGGTCCTTTGACAGTCCACGCTGCAAAGCTCCCGTTGCAAATGTCAATTCTGGGCCATTTGCTTCGTAGATTTCAATGTTCCTGTTTCTCCTCAACATCCTCAGCAAGGTAGCTCTTGCTTTTCAAAAGGGACGTGGCGTTTGATGATGTTTAAACCGTACGTGAAATACAGCCGGGCGGCAGTAATAAAACAGACGTGGGCCCCGCTGGCAGAGGAATGGCTGACAGCCGGCCGCTCTTCCCACATGCTACGCGCAGCTCAGCTCCGTTTTTATGGCAATTACGACGTCCGAAGGGGGAGGAAGCAGCGGCAGAGAGGAGATGGGTATGGCTGCTCGGGGACCACTTGTTGCCACCGGGAGGTGGGAGCTGCTGATGGGGTTTTAATGAACCAAAGGTGCCAAATCCCGTGTCGTGGTGGAACAAGGCTGACTGGCGACCTCTCAGCCCTGCCTCTGCCCGTCCGCCCCTGATTCTGCAGCCCACGAGCCCTCAGCCCTCCAGTCCTCACGAGCTGCCATCCCCTGACACCCCCATGGGGATATAAATAGCTGTGTCCCTCCCCTGTCCGGTGTGGAGAGGGCAGGGGACCCTGCAGAGCCATGCCCGCCAGGGCAGCCTGCTTCCTGCCATTTATAAACCCCTCCAGCCCGGGCGCGGTGGCTCACGCCTGTAATCCCAGCACTCTGGGAGGCCGAGGCGGGCAGATTGCTCGAGGTCAGGAGTTCCAAACCAGCCTGAGCAAGAGTGAGACCCCGTCTCTACTATAAATAGAAAGAAATTAACTGGCCAACTAATATACATAGAAAAAATTAGCTGGGCATGGTGGCACATGCCTGTAGTCCCAGCTACTCGGGAGGCTGAGGCAGTAGGACCGCTTGAGCCCAGGAGTTTGAGGTTGCTGTGAGCTAGGCTGACACCACGGCACTCACTCTAGTCTGGACGACAAAGTAAGACTCTGTCTCAAAATATAAATAAATAAATAAACCCCTCCAGTGTGCCGGGCATCCAGGCAGGGATTCTCTTTTTTCCTGTTAACCCCCCCATGGGGCACATATGTGGAGACTGAGGCCGAGAGAAGCAGGCTTGCCTTAGTGGCAGAACCAGATTTTAGCCCAGTCCATCTCTCAATCAGCCACGGCCCCAGCCTCCGAGGCCTCTGAGCCTGGCCACGCCACACCCCCAGGGGGCCTCCACCAGGGGGCCTCCACCACAGCCTGGGCCCAGCCAACCCCCCCCCAGGACAACCGTACCCATTCGACAGGTAAATCGAGACGGGGAGGTGGGGACTATGATGGCAACTATGTGAACCTCGGCTGCCACTGGGCCTCAGGAAGCGTCAGGACAAATAATTTACGAAATAAATAAAGGAGCCCAAAAGGTGAGCTTCTGATACGCATGAAGACCCTGCAGAGTGGGAGGAGCAAGGGGCTGGGCAACCCCTGCCGGGGACACTTCAGTCACCGGCTTCCCTGGGGACATCCCCTGTCCTGCCCCATCTCCTGCCCTGCAGACACAGACGGTTTCTGCGTGACCACACGCCCTCCCTGGGACAGCTGTGCAGATGTGGACAGCCCTGCCACAGTGGCGAGAGGTGCCCGGCCCACCTGCCCCAAACCCTCAGGGGCAGGAAACCCCAAACCCCAAAAGACTCTGGCGGTCAGGACGGCCCATCCCCTCGGGCACGCCGGCTCCAGCAGGTGACTCAGCTCTCCACTGGGAGACCGGGGAGGAGGTGGCCTCAGCCTGCCCAGGGGACAAAGGCACCATGCCCCCATCCCCACCCAACCAAGCTCTGGGTGCCGATCGGATGTGCTGGTCAGCGGGTCTGAGCAGCCCTCCCGGAGAAACCGCAGCAAGAGCAAGAGCATTTCCGGCATTTCCTGAGGGTTTGCTCCGTGCCAGACATTGTGCAGAGCATCTCACACAAATTGTCTCCTTTCAAAGTCCCAACTCAGGGGGTGGGTCCTAGTGCACCCTTCTCCCTGTTTTACAGGCAAGGAAACAGGCTCAGAGAGGTTACGTGACTTGCCCAAGGCCACACAGCTGGTACACGGTGGAGCTGGGACTCACACCCAGGCCTCCAGCTCCCGGCTGCAAGGTGTCCCAGTGCAGAGACTCCAGAGCACACGGGCTGTGGGGAGGTGAGCAGACGGAGCCCGGACCTCTGACTCTCCATCAGGTGTTGCTATGTCCAATGACAGCAGTCCCCAACCTTTCTGGCACCAGGGACCGGTTTCACGGAGGACAATTTTTCCATGGGATGGGGCGGGGATGCCGAGCGATGGGAGTGGCTGTAGCTACGGACGAAGCTTCACTCACTCACCTGCCACTCACCTCCCGCTGCCCAGCCGGTTCCTAACAGGCCATGGACCGGTACCAGTGTGCGGCCCCGGGGCTGGGGACCGCAGTCCTAGAGACCACCCCCAGCTGGCATCAGACCAGGCCAAGACTCGCCCAGGAAGCCCGAGGGCGGGGCCTACAGTGTGTCTGAGCCACCCCAGGGGTCTGGGGAGGGGCTCCATTTCACACCCCTGCAGACATCGGGGAGGGAAAGGGGACCCGGGTCCCTGGGGGTGGGGTGCCGTGGCTGCCACATGCTGCTGCAGCCAGACCCCTTTATCTCCTAGGGACACAGAGTGCCCATCCATTAAACGGGCAGGCAAGCCACAGCCTCCCGGGGAGTCCTGAAGCCAGCCGGCAGCCCTCTGCCAAGGCACTGGCGGCTGGTCCAGGAGAACAAGCCAAGGGCTGCACATCCAGCCCTTTTCATGCTCGGCCAGTTTAATGGTCCCCATTAATTTCAAAACACACACATTCCCACGAGCTCCGGCCTCCTCGGCTCCGTGCTTGGGCAGACGGCACATCGGGACACGGCAGGCGCACAGGTGCGGGCGCTGAGGTCTCAAGGACGGGAGCAGCTGGACAGGACGTGCTCGGGCCACTCGGCGCGGGCTGGCAGGCGGGGCGGCCACTCCATCGTGGGGCTGTGGGGAGCAGACCCCTGACAGAGGTTTTCTAAGCATGGGTCTGCTGAGACAGGGAGAAGAGGGCTGAGGAGCGAGGGCCCGAGCGGCCTAAGTGTGAGGCCCGGCTTTGCCCGTTTCCTGCTGTGTGACCCTGAGCAGGTCACAGCCCCTCTCTGGGCTTTGGATACTCTCCCGTCTTTCTCCGCAGGGCTGCAAATGCCTTGAGGGCAGGCACTGGGTCACACGGAGCCCTGTGCTCACCAGAGCCTGGAAAAGAGGCAGGACCCTCATGAGGACCCCACAAATGTCACCACTGTCCTCATCTATGAAATGAATCTACCCCTCCGGCCCAGAGAGTGGGGTAGAGGGCTGGGCTGCGGGAGGAAGAGGGGGGCCGGGGTGGGGTCACTGGTTCACGCGGTCCCTCCCACCGTCTGACCAACTCTCAAGGGCATGTGGTCACTCGTTCATTCAACAAACATCTATCGAAACCCAGGACAGAGAGTTACTGGGTCCACAGTCCACCCTCACATTCCCTGTGGGAACGACGGGAAGGCCCTGGCTAATAAGCAGGAGACTTGGCAGAAGACCTTGGGGTGGAAGGACCTTCCAGGGTCCTTCCGGAGTCACGCCCACCGGCCACTGTGCGGTTCACTGGACCAGGCCTACAAGCCCACGAGGGAATCTCAATAATTCAGGAGGGATCCATCATTTATGAATTTATGTAACCACCGCTCGACCTTGTGGAGAGAAGCCGCCTCCTCCTGCAGGGGTGGAAATTAGGTCCTGGCAGCGGCTCGGTGTTCCAGGCTTCATAACATGGGGAGGGGGCTGCCTGGACCCCGAGCCTCCCGACTAGCCCCCACCCCGTCCACTCTGCCCCTCACTCCCAGACTGGACCCAGAGGCGGCCTGTGAAAAAGCAAACCTGATCACGTCCCTCCTAAGCCCCAAGTCTCAGCCCTGCCTTTTACCCAGCACCGTCACCAACGGTGCCTCAGTCTCCCTCATCTGTAGAATGGGAGAAATATCAGAGCTTGCTTCAGGAACGGGGCAGCGCGTGCAGCATGCAGGGCGGGTGAGCACAGAGGGACACTAGGTAACAAACTGCAGGGGACAGGCACCCTCAGCCAGCAGCAGCAGCTGCGCGTGGGGAGAACGGAGGAAGAGGCTCGGCCACAGGACAACTGGGCAGCCCCGGGCGTGGAGCCCTCCACAAGCCTCACGGAGTCAACGAACCCAGACCCAGGTCTTGGTCCACACTTTTCTATAGTGACCCCCACCCATAGCAAACCTCTGCACCCCACCTCTCTGCCGGCGAGGACAGATGACAACATACTCACTCTGGGAACCCAGGAAAAAGGGATCAGAGAGGAGGTACACACACACACACACACACACACACACACACTCTCTCATCCCAGCCCTACCTTCATTCAGCTGTGTGACCTTAAGCAAATTGTTTCACGTCTCTGAGCTTCAGCTCCCCATTGGCACAGTGAGGCCGATAGAATAAGACAGGAGAGGCAGCACGGGGTAGGAACACAGCCTACGCCTGGAGAGACCCCGAGTTCTGGGCACCCCTATTTCTACCATCTTGGCTCCCTGCCCCCACCCATTCTCCACGCAGCAGCCTGAGCCATCCAACCAAGACTCTCACCTCGGGACCCGGCAGCTCACTCCAAACCCCTCAGAGCTCCGCACACTGTCCCACCTGCCTCATCCCTTCCTGCCAGCGCTCTCCCTCTCTCCCCCTGCCCTTGCCCAGCTTCTGACTCAGACCCCCAACACAAGCACTCCCCTCCAGGCTGCCTTCCCGACTGCTCCCACCCCTGCAGGCCGGGCTCTCATGCCTCCTGCACTTGGTTTCCTTTTCCGTTCACTCGTCTCACCCCTCTCTTGGGATTAGAGATTGTGTCTTTTGTAGCCCAGGCCCACCCCAATGCCTGGTGCACGGTAGGTCTGTCTACCCATATGTCTGCCAAATGAACAGAAGGCCGTGAGTTCGAATTCCGCCTCAGTCCCCGGCCAAGGCAGGTCACATTTTCTCTCTTTCGCCGAGCCTCAATGTGACCACTGAAAATGGGGTGATGTAGTCCTGCCTGCCTCTCGGGGATTCTGAGACAATCACGCATGGGAGTGACACGGAGGAAGTGGCTGTCCTCGCCCGCGCCCGGCTTCCCCTGAGCGCGGAGGACAAGATGCTCCCCGTCCTCGCTGCTAACAGGTCCGTCCGAAAGGCCCTGCTGCTCGCCCAGCGCCGCCCTGCCCACTGCAGAGAGGTTTCTGCCGCCCGCGGCCGGCCGGCAAGCCTCAGCACACACATTTAAATCTGAGGTGACAGATAAAGCGATTTACGGCGACAGTTTAGCGTCAGATCACTTCCCACAAGGCAGTCCGCGTCCCTCCGGGCCCCCTGCTTGCTAGTCCATCAAGGCGGTCTCTAAATCACTGACTCTGAGCGGCCGCCCGGGGACAGTCGGGCGCAGGGGCGGGTGGCCGCTCAGGTGGCCGCTTGGGGGCCCAGCCACTCCCGGCCAGCCCGGGCTCCGCAGGCCTCCGGGCAGCAGGAGGGCTGGTGCCGGGGCTGCCAGTGCTCGCAAGGGGGGCGGGGACGAGCGGCGGGGACATTTTCACAAATCAAAACCCCAAGACGCAAGGCAACAGAGCGCCGACCACTTCATGCCTTATTTTAAATAAATAAGCGGCTTAAAAATCTCCCTGCGAGGCCAGCTTGTCGCTGTGAAACATGGCATCCCACCCGCTCCCCGCCGCACGCCCGGCCCTCAAAGGCCTCCCGACCCGCCTCGCTCCCGCCACCTCCTTGCAGAATTAATTGGTCCCCGCGGCGTCCCATGGCACTGTGTTCAGACCTCGCTTGCAGCGCTTTGTCACATTATATCCTACTTAGTTGCCCCCATCCCGACTTCCAGTAACGATTTACTGGGGGCTCCCTGTGCGCCAGGCCCTGGACCCACCCAAGCCCATGTCGCCCGCACGCCCACCCTGGGTGGGGCCTACGGCGATGCCACTCTCAGCTGCGGAAATGGAGGCCACGGCACGGCCAGCGGGGACACTGGGACACCCACCCGCTCCCCGTCCTCTCCCGCTGCCCTGGGATTGCTTTGAAGTGAAAGGTTCCGTCTGTCTTTGCACAAAGCGTCCATTCAAATTGGCTCCATCCCTGAAGGCCGAAGCCAGCAGCCGGGCCCCTGGGCCGGCCAAGAATGGGGGTCTTTCTTTGTGCCCCAACATTTCCCACCTGGGACAAGGGGACAGGCCCAGTGAACTATAAAACCCAAGGGCATGGAGGTGGCCTGGTCAAGGTCACGCCCCCGTGGCAAAGAGGAGACGCAAGCACTCTGGAGGGACCTCCAGACCCGAGCTCTCCCCAGGGACAGCCCGGGGGTCACAGGCCGAGCCGGAGGGGCAGGTACTGCCCCCGAGAACCTCCTACCCCGGCTCATCTCGCCAGCACAGCGGCCCAATTTAAGGAAGATGGATGCAGCATGCCCCGTGGGCAGGAGCCGAGGCCAGCACAGATGGCAGGAGCCGGACACTCTCCCAGGCGCTGCCCAAGCAAGTGGCCTCAGCCGGCAGCCCGTGGGGAGGAGCCAGGAAGGCCCGGGAGGCCAGCACTGTGCCTGGGGTAGTTGTGAGGGGTCTGTCCTGCCCCTGCGACCTCAAGCCCTGCCCCCCACCTCATTCCAGCCACAGGTCACACAACATGCATCAAACACACACATCACACAAGCACATACACAAAAGACATAAACACGCCACATCACACACATGGAGCGTCACACACGTCATGCAAACACACACACATGCCACATTTCACACACGCACATCCGCCACCACACACGCCCAGTCACACCTCAAATACCAGAAAGGGGGAGTAGAAACCAGTGCTGGACCTCAAATGCCAGGGGACCGGCTGGGACAGGAGCCCAATTGATAGTCCTGAGGGCAGCCTTGGGTGGAGGGGTGCGGCAGGGAGGGCCCCTGACCCTGCCCTCCCCAGGGATCCCCAGGGTCCTGCCAAGAGGCAGGAGTGATGCCCACAGCCCGGCCGGAGACCCCAACCTGCTGCTCTCAGGACAGAGGGCAGGGAGACCTGGGGGCCTGACCCCTTTCTTTCCCTCTCGCGCCCTTCGCAGTCCCACACCCTCCCCTTCGTGTCCCAGCAGCTGGACCTGCATCCGGGAGGTGACGGCCCCTCCCCATCTGGCATCAGGGACAAAGAGACCCCCCCATACACAAAATCTAGAAGCTCCGCAGCCAGCCCTTGGGCCCCCAGCCCAGTCCCCTCAGCACGGCTCTCCACGGGCCACCGACACCCGCAAGGCAAAGACTGCCCCTGGCTTCAAAAATATAAATTTGAAAACTCCCACCCCGAGATAATTGCTCTCTCCTTTTGCCTATTGTGGCGGCTCCACGGTCGCGCTGAGAAGCAATTATTCACGGCTAATGATTATAATCAAGTCAAATAGAATTTAATGGACACGTATTCTCTTCCTGCTTGAAACTTTACATATGAATTAGGCACATATGGGTTTCACGAGGCACAGACGCAGATTCATGCAGCCCCGAAAAGCCCCGCGTTGCCGAGGACGTTTATTCCGCTAATAAACAGGCTGATTTATGGGCTCCCCCGAAATGCGATCTCTGCTGCCCCCTGGTGGGTGGCGGGTCCGGGGTGGGAACCAAGATCGCTGAGGACTCCCAGGCCTGACCCCGGCCAAGGCCACCTTGAGTACTGGGGCCCAGAGGAGACACAGGCTGTGTGTGGGAACCCCGTGTCCAGGGCCTGCCTCAGCTATTCCCTGGGGTTCCCGGCTGGTTCTGGGTCCTCCTGGCTGTGAGACTCTATCTAGAAAAAAAAGGAGATCCCAGGAAGACACTCAAAGAGGTGTTAGGTAAACTGAGGCAAGCAGGGGGAGGTGAAAGCTGATCACTTGCAGGAAGTGCCATGTCTCTCGGCATCTGCGGGACAGGGTTGATGCTCACAGTGGCGCTGATGGCAGCAGTCCCAGCACCAACGCCAGCGGCAGGTGCCGAGCTTTGGCTTGTGCCAAGCGCTGAGCTCGAGCTTCACTCTCACTTCCTGGGCCCCGGCTCCTGAGGTCCCCAACAACCCGACCGGTGGGTGTTCGCCATCCCCACCGTGCACAGGAGGAAACAGAGGCCCAGGCAAGCACAAGAAGGGCGTCCCCAGAGAAACTCGGCAAACGCTGCCCGGCCCTGGTGCAGTCAAACGAGGCGAGTGCTAAAGTGCTTCTCGGAGTGTGAGGAGCCTACAGAGCCGCTGCATTCAAAGTCTGGCAAGTCGCAGGGGCACTTAGGAAGAGCCATTAATCATGCCTGCAGCCCAGAGCGCAGCCTCCAGAGCCCCCGCCCTTCTCCATCTGCCTCCCGCCGACACCCCACCTGGGTCTCCGCACACTCCCTCCCGGCCCACTTTGCAGCCAACCACCTACCTGGGCTGGGACGCTGCTCATGAGACGCCCCACTTCCCTCTGGCCACTCTGCAGCTCAGCAAGCAGATACCAGCTGGACGCCGCCTGCATGGTCGCCAGTGACTGGCAGGGTTGGGCACCTAGGCAGTGCCACCCCATGGGCACGCACAACTGCCCCCTCAGCCACGGCCCCAGGACTCTGTCCTTCCGATCCAGGCCAGACCCTGCTGGGCACAGGCAGAAGAATGCTCTTCTCTGCTGAGCCACTGTGATGTCTGCCAACCCAGACGTGGCTTGTCTTAGCCCTGTGTCCCCCCAGATGGACCTGCAGACCTCACTGCCACCCCACATCCTAGTGGCCTAAGAAAAACATACCAGAACCACCCATGGAAACCCAAAGGTGACCCGAACTCCCTCGGCCTCCCCTCGGCCAGCCCCTCCAGTTGGGAACTGCTGCCTGCATGAACGTGTCACCTGTGCACCTGAGACAGGCAGCGTCGGGGGGAGCACACCACCGAGTGACTGCCCGGTTTCACACACACTGCTGGGAGACAAAGCACACAGCAATGTTGCTGCAGGAAACACAATTCAGGCCTCAAACAAGCAGGCCCAGGACAGACCGAGCGGCCACCTCTCTCCAGATCCCAAGAGCCCAGTCACTTAAGGGATCAACGGAAACGCTGACAGCACTGGCACCGCCAAGTCCCAGAGTCAGTGCAGCGCCGGCGTCAGACACCATGGCTGCAAACCCAAAGGGGAGGTGGAGACTCGAGAAGCTCCTGGGCGTGCCCTGGGCATGCATGGTTGGCGGGGTGCTGCTGGCATGGCGGGGTTTTCCCTGTGAGCGGGAGCCCAAAACAAGCGGGTCTATCCCCTACACTTATGAGGTCTAAGAAAGAGGCCCTCCTTCCTCTGATCGTTGGAGCAGGCGCGTGGGGAGCAAATGATCAAACAGGCAGGCGAGGGCTGGGACTCAGCCGCGACCTCATTCCCTGAACCACCTGCTGGACTTAACTGGCCCTTGGCGCCGGCTCCCAAGCGCTTCAAAGTCCTTTCCCGAGCCTTCTGACCTCTGCAGACAACCGCCGCATGGGAGGAGAAGCAGCCCCCTTCCTGCCTCCCCCGGAGAAGCAGCCGACTGACTCCCACATGCATCACAAGAAACTGCCAAGCCAGCAAGAGGCGCGCACAGGAAGCCAAGCAGCTCCCATTTCCAGGCGCTGGAGAGCTGCCAGGGGCTGCAGGGGACCTCTGCGCCCCCACCCTCGCCTCAGCAATCTCCCTCACCTGCCCAGGTTTGGAGGGGAGCCGGGCCCAGGGGGGTAGAAGGCAAAGGCAGGAAACCCGTGGCCAGGGGTGTCTGCAGCCCCCGAGGTGGGACCACCCGATTCTGGCTTCCACCTTCCTGGCAGGGCGGCGGCACAGTTCCACCCTCGCTCTCCCCCTTCCCCAGCCGCTAATGGGTCTCAGCCGCCAGGCAGCTCGGCGGAGCGAGGCGCCCCCGACACAGCGGGTCAGGGCTCCAAGGGAAGAGGAGCCGAGTGGCCGACGCGCTGGGCTCCCGTGGCGCCAGCGGGCCATCCTCACCGGCAACCCGAGCCTGGCTGGAGCCAGGTGGCGTCCACCCAGGCCTGGCACGCAGACCAGAGCAAAGGCAACGAGGCGGCAACCCAGGTCTCTGGCTCAGGCCAGCCACTCACCGGCGTTGACAATGGCGTCCACCTCCAGCTTGGTGATGTCGCCACGGAACAGGGAGATCTTCTCGTTGAGCTGCTTGTCTTTCTTGTACTTGGGCTCCTCGACCTTCACGGCAACGCCTGGAACAAGCGGGGACCCGGGGTGTCACAGAGAGGCTCTCCACGGAAGAGTGACCCAGCCAATGCCCAGGGGCCAGGCCCTTGCCCATCAACCTCTCTCCACCTCCAGACGCAGCCTGCGGCATGGCAACCGCTGATCCCAGCAACGAGAGCCCACACGGAGTAGGCACCTACTGTGTGCCAGCACCACACGTATCCTTGAATCTTCCCAACAATGCTATGAGCAGGTATAGTACAAATATCATCCATCCCCATTTCACAGATGTGGAAACTGAGGCCCAGGCAGGTAAGTGACCTGCCCAGGGCTCAGGTTCCCGGGGAGCTCACCGGCATGCTTCGCTGTAAGCAAGCGCCCCACAACGTCACACCCCAGCTCCTAAAAACCCGTGATCACAGGCAGGTGGCTTCGCTGGCCTAGGGCTCGTGTCCTCACAGTATAATGGGGATAAAAATCGAACTTGCCTCAGGCTATGTTAATAATTAAATGAGGCACCGCACGCAGTGCTCGTACACAGCAGGCGCTCAATAACTCTGTTGGTTTCTTCTCGCCCCAAGCGCCAGGTCTGAAGGGGCCGCCTGCCAGGCGGGCTCCCCAGCAGGGCCTACCTTTCGCCGTCTCCTTCCACGTGGGGATCTTCTTCAGCCGGACGAAGTCCTTGCAGAAGTAGTGTTCCTCCCGCTGCTTGTCACTCAGGCCCTTCAGAAAAGCTGCGGAGGCGGGTGGGGACACTCAGGCCCAGCAGCGACAGGACAGGTCGGGCCCTCCCGCCCCCAGGAATCCCCTCCTCATGGCCTCCTGCCCCGTCCAAGGGTGCAAACCAGCCCTGCCGCCATCCTCCCACGGCACACGGGGAGCGCCGGGGGCACGCGCCCTCCGTGTAGAGCCTGAGAGGCCCCTAGAACGCCTTGCCCCGCTCTTTGTTCAAGAGGGGAAACTGAGTCCTTGGGAGGCTGAGGGACTCACGCATGCACTGCAGACCCAGGCTCGGAATTCAGCCCTGCCACTTCCCAGCTGTGTCCACATCTCTGCAGGCCCCGCATTTCTTCGGGTACAGAATGAGATGAAGACGCCCCTTGCAGAGAAAGTCCGAGCTTACTCCCACGTGCTAAGGCCGGGCAGGTCGGCCGCGCTCTGTCAATTGCCTCATCAGTCTGTACCTTAGGAACCGGTCACACCATCACTGCCACTATTTGTGGGCAGCGGGGGACCGTCCTCAGAGCGCTGCAGAGCCAAGCGGATCCGGTGCCTGTCCTCAACACCCCAGCAGTGGCCGAGAGCTCCCACAGACGGCCGCCTGGCTGGGGGACCACAGGAGTGGCTGGAACTGTCCCCATTTTACAGATGTGGAAACAGGGGCTCAAGGAGGTTGGGAGGCCGCAGTCGTCACACAGTTGGCAAAGGGGCAGTCAGGACCCCGCCCGCCACAGACTCTGGGCCTGCCCTGGGGTCCAGCCCTCCCTTTGGGGCCACACCAGCAGAGAAGCCGGGAGCCCCCCCTCTCGGAGGTTCCCGCCCAGCAGCCGCAGTCAGGCTTGAGGCTCGTGGCCGCCCCCTGCTGGCCGACAGCCGCCTGCACGCCCAGGTCTCAGCCTGGTCTTGTCCCCTGGACCACACACTCCTCAGACCGACGCCCCCACTGACCCCTGGGGGCGGGGAACAAGCAGCAAACGCCACAACATGGAACCCAAAACGCGTCCAGAAATACGTGGCGGTGGGAGAGCAACAAGAGGAGGTGGTGAGAGATAAGCTTCCACGGAAATGGCCGAGGGGCAGGTACCCCAGAGACGGGTCCCCCCGAATGCCCTTTTCCCTGCCAAAGTCACTTGGTCCAAGCCTTGGTCTCCTTATCCGTCCACTGGTGGCAGCAGTGATCGTACCCCAAGGACACAGCGCACTTGCGTGCTCAGCGCTAAGATGGGATCATTATAAAAGGCCAGGAACACCCGAGGTGGCTTCAACTACAGCTCAAGCCAGAGCCACACTGTCTGGCAGCCGCTTCCCACCAGCTTCCTCCAACATTTCCTGGTCCTGCATTCAGGGCTGGGATGAGCAGGCCGAGGGCCCCCCTCAAAGGCTCCTTTCTTCGCATGGGCCGGGGGCCTCAGAGCCTCTCGTTGTCCTCTTCTGTAAAAGGAGCCCGTGGAAGCCACCTCCTGAGTTAAACAGGAAGTGGCCCCGGCTTGGCCCACAGGCGAAGGGGTCAGCGGCTGCAGACGGTGCCACTACGGGGGCAGAGAACGGGCTGTGGAGGGAACGTCAGCTAATAAATACGTACTGAGCCCCCACCTGCACTGAGCCTGGGGGGAAAGGCAAGGTTAGGTCCTGGGGCCTGACCGAGAAGAAGGGAGGCCGGGAAAGCTTCCCAGAGAAGGACGTGACCCCAATTTCTCAGAGCTGCCCCAGGGGCTACAAATCCCTGGAGGAAATCCCGCCAGCAACCAGAAGGCTGTCTCCCCGTGGGGTCTCCAGCTGCTGCTTTGGGAGTGGCCTCCCCTTCTCCACTCTTCCCAGCCAACCCCCATTCCAGCTGCACGGAGGAACCACAGCCATCTGTGTCCCCTCCTCCCCCACCAGGCTGGGCACCTCCACTGCCACCTGCCCTCACCCCCCCTCAGGTCCCTGGGCATGAAGGTCCTTCCTGCAGCCAGGGCCACTGGCGGCCCCAGCAGAGGGCTCGCTGCTGCAGGTCCCCTGGCCCAGGCCATCCGTCTACCTTCAAACTACCTCTCGTGCCCCCCATCCCCTCCCTCGACCCCACATTCCATGCTCCTCATTTCTCTGCCCCTCCTCTGCTATCTACACTCGCCTCCACTACCTCCCTCCCATGCCCGCCTCAGCCCCCCCAGTGTGGCCCCTGCCCCTTACCAAGATCAAGGCCAAGGTCACCACACCCACTGTACCTAATGCAGCGGCCCCTCCTGTCCTCCCTGCGACAGGAGGTCCCCTTGCTGCCTGGCCTCTTCCTTCAACCTACACCTCCCCGAGGCCCAGCCCCTCCTGTCCCCGCTGAGCCCCCACCCACAGCCCTGCCTGCCCCCATCCTCAAAGCCTGCCCACTGCTCCTTCCCCCAGACGCAGTTTCTTCACCCCTCATTCTTCCCAGGGCTCCTTCCCTTTCCTTCCTCTTCCTCCCCATGTCCCACCTGGACGTAGGCCTGTTGGATTTATTCCTGTGACACCCCAGAAACCAAGCCTCCCTCATGGCTTCCTGGGCCCCTCTGGAAGCTCCCAACTTCCAGCTAACTCCCTGTGTCACCTCACCCCCATCTGCCCCTCCAGGGACAGCC
Source organism: Microcebus murinus (assembly GCF_040939455.1). Classification (NCBI taxonomy): domain Eukaryota; kingdom Metazoa; phylum Chordata; class Mammalia; order Primates; family Cheirogaleidae; genus Microcebus; species Microcebus murinus. The sequence goes on from NC_134107.1 coordinate 11,497,464, forward strand.
CAGGCATGTAAATCACAGGCTGCCCTCCTGTTTAAGACTCAATTCAAACTCCAAGTCCTTACTAGGGCCCACAGATCTGGCCGTGTGACAGTCCCTGCCTCTCTCCCGCTAACTCCCTAACCTCTGTCTGCCTTATCTTCCCCACTGCACCCCCCCATGCACACTGGGCCACTCACCTTTCAGTTCCCCAAACAGCCAGGCTGCTTCCTGCCCCAGGGCCTTCCTACGTGCTCCCCCCACACTCTTCCCTCCTCCCCACCAAGAGTAGCCTCCCACCGGCCATGCTTCCTGCAGGGACACACGTAGTTGCCCTTGTTTACATTTATTCCTCTCCTGACCTTGGGCATGTCAACCTGTAAACTCCACCCAGGGACTCACGGGGTGGGGGTGGGGGTTGTCATGGCACTGCATTCCTCCCCCGCGCAGCGAGCGGCCTAAAGGCGCTGAGACCCATGGCTGGCAGCGAGTTCGCTGCGAGAACAGAGTCTTCCGGGCGGAGGGCACAGCGTGTGCCACGGCCCGAGCAGCTGGGCTGGAAGGCAGAGGGGACGCACCAGCTTCCCAGGCCCGTCCCCCGTCCAGGAACACAGAGACTCTGCGTGGAGCCCGGCCCACCCCCAGGCTGCTTCGCTGCGGCTGCGGTCTTGTTTCTCTTCTGCTCCAGGTCCCCTAGCTCTGGGCTCCTGACCTCCCGGGATCACGCTCCTGGGCGAGTCACCCTTCCTGAGCCTCAGTTTCCTCACCAGAGCAGGGGCAGCAGGCATTCCCTAGCAGCCAGGTGGCTTTGAGGGCCATCAGCTGTACAGTGCCACCACACACCCGACACACGCCCCCTCCCGAGAGTAAAGTAAGGCCAAGGAGAACACAGCAAACACAACACAGTTTGGGAAGACAAACTTTTTTCCCCAACTTAGGGGCACAGCAGGTGGAAAGATTTTTTTTTTGAGACAGAGTCTCACTCTGTTGCCCGGGCTAGAGTGCGCACCGTCTCCCTCTGGGCTGCACACGCCGTCCCTCTCTGGACTGCACACGCGTCTATCTCTGGGCTGGGCGTCAGCCTAGCTCACAGCAACCTCAACTCCTGGGCTTGGCCGGGCGCGGTGGCTCACACCTGTAATCCTAGCTCTCTGGGAGACCGAGGTGGGTGGATCGTTTGAGCTCAGGAGTTCGAAACCTGCCTGAGCAAGAGCGAGACCCCATCTCTACTATATAGAAAGAAATTAGCTGGCCAACTAACATATATAGAAAAAAATTAGCCGGGCATGGTGGCGCATGCCTGTAGTCCCAGCTACTCGGGAGGCTGAGGCAGCAGGATTGCTTGAGCCCAGGAGATTGAGGTTGCTGTGAGCTAGGCTGACGCCACGGCACTCACTCTAGCCTGGGCAACAGAGTGAGACTCTGTCTCAAAAAAAAAAGAAAAAAGAAAAACTCCTGGGCTCAAGCGATCCTCCTGCCTTAGCCTCCCAAGTAGCTGGGACTACAGGCATGCACCACCATCCCCGGCTAATTTTTTCTATATATTTTCAGTTGGCCAGCTAATTTCTTTCTAATTTTCAGTAGAGATGGCCTAGAAGCTTTTTAAACTATTTGGGTCCCTCCATTTGTCATCATGACCAGAGACATCCCTGCTCTGAGGCCCTGGCCTGCCCGAGTGTGGGCACTCCCAGCCAACCGGCCCCAAGGCCAGAATGCCGAGGCACCTACCGTGACTCGGACGGACCACTCAGGGCCCAGGCTGAGCCCGGGAGCCTCACACGGTGGTTTGTCCAGCGGGACAGCCTGGAGCACCCCAGGGAATCAGTCCGGGCACCCAGGGGCACCTCAGCTCCCTAGCAGACATCATCTGACAGGCGCCACCACCTTGTTTCAGAGAGGAGGCAGAGCAACCTGCCCCAGGTCACATGCAAGTGAAAGGGATTAGCAGCGGGACCCAACCCCGGCCTCACTCCTGCACTGTTGCCCGAATAACATGGCCTGGTCTGAGCGACCCACAGCCCCCACTGCCCCCCTCTCTGGCAAGGTCCAAAAGACGGCTCCCCCGCTTCCGACAGACAGCATCCTGGCTCTCCAACCAGCCAGCCGGGCGCCGACCTTGGGGACATCTGCCAGCCTGTCCCTTCCAGTCCTCAGTGCCCAAGTGCACACCTCCAGAACGAGGCTGCAGCCTGGCTCATCCCTGAAGAGCGACACACTGCACTGGTCCCTGATTTATGGGGGAAGAAAAAGCCAACTGTGATTTGCCACTGGCCCCGAGGACCCGGACACCATATCTACTGCCTCGGCCTCCTCTGTCCTTGAGGGTCCTCGCCCCAACCCCTCCTCGCTCCTGGAAGCAGCAGCGGGGACCTTAAGCTGGGTGCATGTACCCCATGCATTGCAACATTTCCCACCTCCTTCTTCGAGAAGGACAGATGCAGACTTAAAGCACAAGTGAATTTTATTTTTTTATAAACGATGTAAAACATGTATTTTCATTTTCTTTCATATTTGAAGAAGCGAGAGTGTTTCACAGCTCAGTGAGACAGGTGTTGTAAAAAGATGTTCGCAGTAAATTTTGATGGAGAGGCCTGACCCCAGACAAAGCTTCCAGCAGCTCCCAGGCACAAAAGCTGGGCAGGAGGACGCAGGACCATAAAGTGCAGCAGGCGAACGGGAATTCAATGATGTGTTTTAAGAAGTGTCTTTATGGCACTTTGTGAGACGGTGTTCAGAGAGGTGAGGGCAGAGGGGGCGCCGAGGCGGGGCTCCTCCTTTGGAGAATGCCAGGTGGGCAGGCCTGATAAAGGCTGGGCTCCTGGAACATGGCGGTGCTTAGACTGGTGGCAGGGGCATTAATCACCCGAGCTCACAGTCCCCCAAGAGCAGAGTATTGTCAAATCCCATGGCTCCAACAATGGGGAAAGCAAACAGGGCACAAGGCACCTCACAGCTTCTCTCCTCTCCCTAGGCCCCCCCGCCTCTGCCCACGCTGGGATGTGCCAGGGCTGGGTCCCCAGAAGGCAGGTAGGAGCCCCCCTCACCCCACCCCCAGGTGTGCCGGGACAATGTGCCGGTTCAGCAGTCAAATCAGACAACTCTCCCACTCTGGCTGGAATCCTACGGGGGCTGAAATTAGTCGCGCCCCTGCCCAGGAGCATTGAGGCTGGCGAGCAGGAGCTGCCTTAAACCACCAGGGAGAGGGAACGTGGCTCAGGATGCGCAGGGGCAGGGCTCCGGCATTGCCAACAAGTCTACAAGAGCCCAGTGTCACCGCGGCCAGCACGGAGCAGAGAAAGGAGATAGGCTTCAGGGTGACAAGGGAAGAAGGCCACCGGGACCCTCTGTGGGCCATCGCATACAAAATGGATTCTTTCTTTTTCCTCTTTTTTTTTTTTTTGAGACAGGGTCCTGTTCTGTTGCCTGGTCTAGAGTGCAGTGGCATCATCATAGCTCACTGCAACCTCAAACTCCTGAGCTTAAGCAATCCTCCTGCCTCAGTCTCCTGAGCTGAAACTACAGGTGGGCACCACCATGCCCAGCTAATTTTTCTAATTTTTGTAGAGATGTGGTCTCACTATGTTGCCCAGTCTGGTCTCAAACTCCTGGCCTCAAGCGATCCTCCCACCTTGGCCTCCCAAAGTGCTAGGATTATAAGTGTGAGCCACCACACTCGGCCCAAAATGGTTTCTAGTGTGATTCTAGCACAACCTCCAAGCAGGTATCTTTGGTCCCATTTCACAGATGAGGAAACTGGGGCTCGGGGAGTGTGGAAGCAGTAGCACTGGAGCTTGTCTGTGTCTGATGACACCAATGTCCCTTCTCCTTTTAGCACAGCTCTGCCCCAGTGTGGGCTGGAACAAGGATGCAAGGCCAGGCCCCTCCTGTGGTGACACAGCCCCAGATGCCCCTAAGAGCTTGGCCTTAAGTCCCTCAGTCCCAACTGCCCTTACAATTGGGCTGTGTCCACAATCTTCTGATGAAAAGGCACCACCTGGGGCATAATAAAGTGCCCTAGGACTGAGGGAATTGAATTAGAGAAAATAACCCCTGGCCAGTGAAGCCACATTCTGCAAAAGTTTCCCTAACACCAAATGTCTCCTAGCTGGGAAGGTCGGCCTGACTACATTCACTCACCTGGAGGGAGGACAAGTCCCCAAAAATGGGCGGACAGCTTGGAGGGAGAGGACAGGAGTTCCCAGGGTGAGGCTGGACTCGGCTATCTGTCCCAGGGACAAGCAGGGCTGCGGGCTGGGGCCCAGAGCAGGCACTCAACACTGCATAGAGGCCGGGCGCGGTGGCTCACGCCTGTAATCCTAGCACTCTGGGAGGCTGAGGCGGGCGGATTGCTCGAGGTCAGGAGTTCAAAACCAGCCTGACCAAGAGCGAGACCCCGTGTCTACTATAAATAGAAAGAAATTAATTAGCCAACTAAATATATATATATATGTGTATATATATATATATGTATATATATACATAAAAACATTAGCCGGGCATGGTGGCGCATGCCTGTAGTCCCAGCTACTCGGGAGGCTGAGGCAGGAGGATCGCTTGAGCCCAGGAGTTTGAGGTTGCTGTGAACTAAGCTGATGCCACAGCACTCTAGCCCAGGCAACAAAAGTGAGACTCTATCTCAAAAAAAAAAAAAAAAAAACCACTGCATAGAGACTGAAATACTGAGCAAATACTGGGTGGGCTCACTTCTTCCCAAGCAAGGAAGCTTGCCACCCCCCTCCCCAGGGAAGTAGGATTAGCTTCCAAAGTCACGCAACCAGACCCCAGATAAGAACACAGTCTCTGGGCAACCCAAAGACTAGAATTTGTCTCCCATAGCAAAAGAAGGCCCTACTCAGGCACGCTTGAGTTCTCAGACCCACTGCCGTTATATTTCCCCACCATGAACTACACATCACCCTGCTGACCTATACATCAGTCTCTTGTGAGTTTAGTTACTGTGTGCCAGGCTTTGAGAGAGGATCATCTCAGGCAGACAAGCCTTTGGAGGCCTATATAGGTATATCCCTGAGAGAAATGAGAGCATATGTCCATCAAAGACATATATAGGCCAGGCGTGGTGGCTCACGCCTGTAATCCTAGCACTTTGGGAGGCTGAGGCGGGTGGATTGCTCAAGGTCAGGAGTTCAAAACCAGCCTGAGCGAGACCCCGTCTCTACCAAAAATAGAAATAAATTAATTGACCAACTAAAAATATATATACAAAAAATTAGCAGGGCATGGTGGCGCATGCCTGTATTCCCAGCTACTCGGGAGGCTGAGGCAGTAGGATCGCTGAGCCCCGGAGATTGAGGTTGCTGTGAGCCATGCTGACGCCACGGCACTCACTCTAGCCTGGGCAACAAAGTGAGACTCTGTCTCAAAAAAAAAAAAAAAAAGACATGTATAAAAAAGTTCAGAGCAGCTTTATTCACAAGAAACCCAAATGCTCATCAGCAGGGTAAACAAACTATGGCATATTCATGTGCTAGAATACTGTACAGCAATTTTTTTTTTTTTTTGAGACAGAATCTCACTCTGTTGCCCAGGCTAGAGTGCCATGGCGTCAGCCTAGCTCACAGCAACCTCAAACTCCTGCTTCAAGCAATCCTCCTGCCTCAGCCTCATGAGTAGCTGGGACTACAGGCATGTGCCACCATGCCTGGTTAATTTATCTACATATTTTTAGTTGGCCAATTAATTTCTTTCTATTTTTAGTAGAGTGGGGGTCTCACTCTTGCTCAGACTGGTTTCGAACTCCTGACCTTGAGCAATCCTCCCACCTCAGCCTCCCAGAGTGCTAGGATTACAAGTGTGAGCCACCACGCCTGACCTGTACAGCAATTTTAAAAGGTAAACTGTTACCACACCCAATAACATGGACGAATTGCACAGATAGTGATTGAAAGGAGCCAGATACACCGCGCGCTTCTGATTATATGAAGTTCAAGAAGAGACGAAATGAGCAGGTAGAAGACTGATTAGCTCCCGGCAGTGCTGTCGCGGAGTGGCGGCGATGTTCTGGCTATGGATCGGAGTGGCGGCTGCACAGCTGCATACCCTGCACACTTGACAGCTGGACACCTGAGGCACTTCCCCATACAACTGAACTCAGCTCAGCGCGTTATTTGAATGCAGTGAACACAGTGCAGGGGTCTTCAAGGACCGCGGCTCAGACCCCAGTCAGAGGCAGAGTGCAGCAGCAGCAGCTCCCCACATCTCCCCCAGTGTGGCGGTTTTAAAAACACACCTGCAAATTCTGAGATTCTTCCTTTAAAAGGTGGAGCCTCATTTTCCTCCCCTAGAGGATGGGCCAAACCCCCAACTCCATTCTAAGCCCTAGAGTAAAGTGGAAGAGGCGGTGTGGGACTTTGAAGACTAGGTCACAAAAAAGGCACTGTGACTTCTGTCTTGGTCTCCTCACTCTGGCTCCCTCAGATCACATGGCCTGGAGGGAGCTAGCTGCCATGTCATGAGGACACTCAAGCAGCCCTGTGGCGAGGGTCCCCCCCCACCCCCGTGGCAAAGAAAGGAGGCCTCTCTGCCAATAATCATTTCACGAGAGTGAGCCCGCTGGGAAGCCCATCTCCCCGCCCTGACCAAGCCCTAGCCGATGTCATGGGACACCCTGAGCCAGAACCACCCAGCTAAGCTACTCCCAGATCCCAGCCCCTCAGAGACTGTGAGATAAGACATAGTTGCTGTTTTAAGCCGCTAAGGTCTGGGGTATTTTGTCACACAACAGTGGATACCTAAAACATACAAAGACCTCTGTGCCTCACCCCCAAAGGCTCCCATCTCATGCCTCGGTGGAGCCCCACGCCCTGGGCCTGGCCAGTTCTCACTCAACAACGGGCCCTGCATGCCCTTCTCCAGCTAGATCCTTCTCCTTGGGTCTCACTCAGTTCAGGCCACCTCCTCAGCTCAGACAGCCCCAGCTGCCACAGTTTCTCCATAGCGCTGGCATTGCCGGGCACAGTCTCAGTGGCTTGAAAACGTTCTTTAGTGCTTCCTCCTCCTACACTACAAACTCGGCCTGTCGACTCACAGCTGAAATCCCGGCACCGCAACAGTGCTGACCACACAGAAAGTGCTCAGTAAAAACCTGCTGAATGAATGGGCAGAGAGGGCCACCCCAGCGAGTGACATCACAGCAGCCTGGGAATCCCCCGCCCCATCAGCTTTATGAGGCCTGGCTGTTTTCAGGGACAGGGGGAGCCCTAGAAGGAAAGGGGGAGCCCTAGAAGAACAGGCGCCTGGGCACTTGTCTCCCTGGCGTGCTCTTTCCCACCCTCCTGGGATGCTGGAGGGGGATAAGAGAGGGGCTCTCCCTGCCAGGGGTCTCTGCCAGCCCCTCCCCACCCCAGGGCGTGACAGGTTCTCCACTTGCTGCTCACAGAGCAAAGTCAGGTGCGTTCTGCCTGCACTTCTAGATCCTGCTGCAACTCGACTCATGACAGGACTAAATTATTTTGATTTCTACTGCTGCCCAGAGATGGCCATCTCCACTTTGCCCCGCCACCACTGCCCAGGCTGGCGAGCCGGCCGAGGCCGCACCCACTCTGCCTTGGCCCAGCCAATGAGCCTCCTTCCCTGCGCTTTTGAAACGGGATCCAGCCGGGAAGCCTCCCAGGGCCCAGGAGGCAGGCCCTGAAGGGCAGACGCAGCTGGGCCCCACACAGGCTATTTGGGGCTCAGCAGGTCAGGTGCCCTCTCTCAGGCCCTACCAGGACTCATGCCCCATCCCGGAAGGGGAGGAAGCAGCTTGACTCTTGGGGGGTGTCACTGTTGTCACGGGTGCAACACCCCATCTCTGCCCTGTTCCCCAGCTCCTCTAACCTCTGTCTCCAGGAACCGGCAGAGGCTGCTCCCAAGTGGCGGGAGGCCAGCGGTGAGGGCAAAAGGGCACCAGACCACGTGCCCAGGAAGGCTTGGAGTGGGGTAGAGGGGGAACAGGCCTGCCCAGGAGGCCGCTCTGTGGGGCCATCTGACCCCACCAGGTGGGACGCCAGCCCCAGAGCTGTTCCCTCAGCCTGTGCCCAGCACTCTCTGCCCCAAACTCCGCCACTTGAAAACCATACTCTGCAAAGTATGGGAGTCAGGATCCCAACCTGGACTCGGCCACAAACTCCCTGAGTGACCTTGGGGAAATCAGCTCCAGCACTGGGCCTCAGTTTCCCTCGTGCACAGTGGAGTAAGGTGGTAAGTCCCAGGTGATCTCTGGGGTGCCCTGTGGCCCATTCCAGCGGGATGAGGCCACCTTCCTCACTCTGCCCTCCGACAGGAAACCGGGACCTGGTGGAGGGTGAACTGTTTTGTGGGGCTGAGCACACGGGGGCGGGGGGTACTGTGAATGGAGGGGAGGGGTCCGTCCCAGAGCAGATGGGGCCTCAACTTGCTCAGGTCTCTCCGGTAGAAGAGGCTGCTCGTGGGGTGCTGCCCAGCCAGGCAGACCTACTCGGGTCCCCTCGCCCCTCACGCCCCTCATGCTTACACTTACATTTCGCCTCCTTCCAGTCGGTGGAGGTGCTCAGGTCCACCTTCGCCGCCATGGCCAGGGGGGCCCAGGTGCGCACCCCAGCTCTCCGCCCCACCGCCGCCGCCCCCCACGCCCCAACTCCCGCTGAGGTCCGCGCGCGGGGGCCGTAGGCGCCCAGGGGCGCCGGGGGGCCGCACGCACTGCTGCGGGTCCGCGCGGCACCCGCCGAGGGGCCGGGCCAGGGGCGCGGGGCGACCAGCAGCTGCCCCGCCGCGCGCAGCTGTGCCAGGCGGCCGGACACTCGGCTCTGCAGAGGCATGAGCGGGCGGCGCGGGGCGGCTCCCCGCCCACTTGGACTCTATTTACGGTGCTCGGGAGAGTCACTCCCTTATTTACTCCGGGACTGGGTGGCGAGTGCCAGCCCGTGGCGACCTGCTCAGAGCCGGCTGGCGGCGCGGCCAGAAAACCCGGGCGCGCCGCTGGGCACCCTGGAACTTGTAGTCCCGGCCACCCGCCGGCCCACGCACTCGTATACACACGTACGCGCCCCGCCCGGGCTCCCGCCCCTGCTTCCGCGGCCGCCGCCAACTTCCTGGCCCGTGGTGCCGCGACTCCTCGGCACCGGCTGCAGCCCGGGCCCTGCACGCGGCTTCTGCCCTCCTCTGCCCCTCCGCGGCGCCCAACTGGGAGAGCCAGGCACGGCTCCCGCGGGGCCGAGTGTTTTGCAGCCGGGAGAAGCCGGGCTTGTTTCCCCCCTCGGGTCCGCTGGGCACCGCCTCCGCACCCCGTCCCGCTTGCTGTCCCCAGGAGCCGCGGGTCGGCCCGCCGGGAGAGGTGACAGGTGTTTCGAACGGGTAAGTCCTGTTTGGCCACTTCTCCCAGGTGGCGGAGCCGGAGCCGCTGCTTCACAACAGCCCCGGGGGGGGGGGGGGGGGGGGGGGGCAGGGCGGGTCTGGAACCAAATCCAGGACAGCAAGGCAAGTGCAGAAATAGTGGGATTTGGAGGCAGAAAACTTGGGTTTCAAGTGGCATTCTTGGGTGGAAGAAATAGGGTGGGGTTTTTTCTTCATATTTTCCCTATTTTTTTTACAAAGACCATGAAGACAGACTTTTAAATATATTTATATTTTTCTATACTACTCATATTTGATAAATATAATAATGACTATATTGTAACACTTGGGACCAACGAGCCAGGGGTCCCGGAGAAGGTTCAGTACTAGCTTTGCTGTGCTGGGATGCGCTGGCCCCTGGAGACTGGCTTCTCGAACTGTAAACTAGGCATAATACAGGGCTCAGATCCGACTGGTCCCAAACCTGCCGCTGTACTCTAGGCCTGGGGCTCTGGGTGTGGCAGTGACCCTGGACGGCTGTGGGAAGATCACTCAGCCTGAGAGGATTGGCAGCGAGGTGGGCAGTGATGAGCCCTGGGAGTCGGGGTAAGGGGAAGGTGAGAAGCTGGGGCTGGGAAGGACCACCAGCAAGGCCTGCACCTTCTCTGGAGACAGACACAGTTCAGCGTGCAGGAGTCAGGCCCAAAGTCACCTCACCAGTTGTGGCTTCTGCAATAACCCAGCTGTGCAAGAAGGGACTTGCCTACCGCCACCAGCGAACATCCGCAAGACGAAAGGTACCAGCTGGCTAAGCTGAGCACTCTGTGTCCGTTCCCTCCACCTCCATTAATCTCTTATGCCCCCGGCTCCCAACAGCTCCTCGAGGCACCACGACCCCATGGGACAGATGAGCATCGGGGACGGGCCCAAGGTTGACACAGCACGGGAGGCCCGGACACCCAACTTTGGTCCGGGCCTGCTTGGTTCCCGGGTGCAGCCTGGAGAGCAGCTGTGCAGATGTCACTGACTCACGGAATGAACAAGTGGGTGACCTGGATTTCATTTTCTGTTGCTGCTGTAATATTGCCACACATTCAGTGGCTTAAACACCACAAATTGGGTATTCTAAAGTTCTATAGGACAGAGCTAGATGTGGGCTAAAATCAGGGTGCCATCAGGGCTGTGTTCCTTTCTGGAAGCTCTAGCAGGGAGAATTTGTTCTGCTGCCTTTTCCACCTTCCAGAGGCCACCCACATTCCTGGGCTTGTGGCCCCGTCCTCCGTCTTCAGACCCAGCACCGTTGCATCTCGCTGTGCATTCCTCCATCGTGGCATTTCCCTCCGACCCTTCCATTTTCAAGAATCCTTGTGATTACACGGGGCTCACCTAGATAGTCCATGATAATCTCCCTATTTAAGGCCAGTTGATTGGCAACCTCAGTTCCCCTTTGCCATGTAATGTAAAATATTTACAGGCTCCAGGAGTAGGATATGGACATCTTTGGAGGGCCATTATTCTGCCCACTACACCCTTCCTGGCAAAGTCTGGGGAGGAGGATTTGGGAGAGGCAGGACCCCAGCCAGAGAAGGTCTTGGTGCCCAACCAGGAGGGTACCTTGCACGCAGCCTGAAATCCAAGTCCTAGATGGCCTAAGCCCCAGAGGCAGCCTGGATGCCCTGGCATCTCTTCCAGCCTAGATGCCCACTGCATATCGGCCCTTCTCTTTCTTTCTACTGGGATCCAGCTCTGTTTTCACGTGGCAGTCAGGAAAGCCAAGTTCCCAGCTGATAGCCCTCCATGATCTGGTGTAACGGACATCTGGGTTACGTGCATGGGTGGTCCCAGGCAGGGAAGCACAGTTCTGACTGGGTGAGGGAGGATGTCTTCACAGAATTTGAGCTTGACCTTTTGGGAAAAGGAAAATTTTGCCAGGTACGGAAGGTGTGTGTGTGACGGCAGCATCCCAGACAGAGGGACCGAGGGAAGCAAAAGCATTGAGGTCTGTGGAGTCTTCCAGTGGGGCTGTCGCAGAGAGCATTGGCAGCTCCGGATTTTCAATGTCTTGGAGAGGAGCTTTTGTGCAGAGAAAAGCTACCTACTACTGCTTGTGTTTAAATTAATACTAAAGTTATTAAACTTATAAATTAAAAAAGAACTAGTTTTTCTTAAACATTCAAGTGCAACTTGTAAATCTAGTTTTCTATTTATAAATCTAGTAATTTCTTATAAAAATAAGAACAAGTACTTTCACTTATTCTTTGATTAATATTTAATTAACTCATAAGTTCAACAGATGAAATTCTTCTAAAAATGAATGCCAATTACAAACTTAGGTAATTAAATTCTCTAATAGATTTTAAGCTACATTTTACTTAGTTGAAATAGCTGGTCCTCTCAAACACCTCAAATTCCCAATGGAAGAGACTTACCTAACGGGCATATTTTTTCCTAATCACTTAGGCAACACTTGTATACTAATAGATTAAATTTACAAATGCGGTAAATCAGTCCTCTCAAATATTCAAATACCATTTCTGAACTTAAGCTTCCTTAGACTGTGCAGTTACCTATTGCTTTATAATCCACTGAAAATGTACTGGCTTAAAACAACAGTGACTCTAAGGCAACAGTTTGGGCTGGGTTAAGCTGGTCGGTTCATCCACTGGTCTCCCTGGGTCACTCTTGCACCTGCAGCTGCAGTCACCTGACAACCCAGCTGGGCTGGGGGGTCAAGATGGCCCCACTCACATGAGTGGCAGTTGGTGCTGTCAGCTGAGGCCCCTGCTCCACGTAGTTGTCTCTCGAATTTCAGGTTTGGGAAGGCACCCAGAGGAGCAGATACACAGTCTCAGCAGGGCTGAAGTTGCAGTGACATTCAGGACCACAGTACACTTGGGGGTTTCCTGCTGCTGGTCTGAGATTTAAGACCAGAGCAGGACCCAGGAGAATTCTACCATATCTCTAGGAGCCCCAACTTACTCCTCTTGATCTTAAAGCCCAATGAGTCACTGTTTTCCTGAAAGTCTTTTGAGTGGCAGCTCTCTTCACTTTTACCCTGCCATCCTTCTACTTTGTATTGATCCATTTGGGTAGATGAGCTTCCGTCCTCCCCATCCCCGGTCCTCCTAGCGTCCTCCTATGTGATGACGATTTTGCATTCCACCCCCCATCCAGGTCATAATGCTCTCTTCATATTTTACTTTATTACCTGCCTACATTTCATTTTACTGTCTGTTTCATTGGCCATATTGTACAGTCATTATGTTGAGAGGTGTGTAGGGGAAGGATGGATTATGAGGTATTAAATGTCCAGAGCTTGTAGCTATAAACCATGAGCTTGGACCACAGAGGACACCACCCCTCCATCTGATTCCTCACGGTGTAGTTTGGGGACTATGTCAGGTGTTGGGGAAAGGCCTCAGTGATCCAGAGAGGGCCAGGTAGATGCTGAATGTTCTTATTCCACACTGTCTTCCCCAGGGGAAGGGCCTCGTGGGCAGGGGGTGGCATCCCTGAATCTGACTGGTTGAGGGTTTTAGCTGTCCCTCCTCTGACTTCAGAGAAGGCCTGGGAAGGAGGTGGACGCTCAGGGCACATTTGGCTTGAAGTGCACAAAAACCTTTCAAAGTAACGTTTATTATAACAAATTTCAACAACATAGAAATAAAGTAAAAAGTGAAAGCCCCTGTTATGGCCTGAATTGTGTCCCCCCAGATTCATAAATTGATGCCCTAACCCCCCAGTAGTTCAGAATGTGACTATTTGGAGACAGGGCCTATAAAGGTGATTAAGTTAAATTGAGGCCATAGGGTGGGCCCTAATCCAATCTGGTGTCTTTATAAGAAGAGCAAATTTGGACACACAAAGAGACACCATGCACACACAAGCACAGAGGAAAGGCTGCATGAGGACACACGGCCGTGTGCGAGCCAAGGAGAGAAGCCTCAGGAGAAACCAGACCTGCTGGCGCCTTGACCTTGGGCTTCCAGCCTCCAGAACTGTGAGGAAACACACTGCTGTTGCTCAAGCCCCAGTCCATGGTACGGTCGCGGCAGCGCTAGCAAACAAATACAGCTTCCCTCCTGTTCCCAGGCCACAGAGGCAGTTGTGGAGACTTTTTCCATGCATGTGTAATGATAAGTGAAGATATACACACACTTTATTTTTACAAAATTGTATTTGGCCATACGCACTGTTCCACAACTACTAGGATCTGTTTTTTACTCACAGCACTTCTGACACCAAATGTGTGAGGGTTTTTTTTCCTCACACCGACCAATTCTCCAACACCATCTGGGTGTCCTACAATTCAGTTCCATTCTTTCAGCCTGGAGTCAGCATTAGATCCCACACGTTAAGGGCTCAGTCCCACAGGAGCACCCCCACTTCAAACGCCAGTAGCAAGTCCTGGCCCCCCATACTTCTGACAAACTGGTTACCAATCTGGGGTTCCCATGACCCACTCTTCCATAATTTGCTAGAATGGCTTACAGAACTCAGGAAGACAGCTTATTTGCTACTACCAGTTGATTATAAAGGACACCACTCAGGGACAGCCAGGTGGAACAGGTGGGCAAGGTGTGGGCGCCCAGCACCTGCCTGCTTTTTCACTTGTGCGGCATCTCTCCGAACCCTGTCCTTTAGGGGTTTTATAGCAGCTTCATTACATAGGCTTGATTGATGAAATCACTGGCCACTGGTGATTAGCTCAGCCTCCACCCCCATCCCGGATGTAGAGGGCAAGAAAGTGCCAACCCTCGTCACTGCATTAGTGTGAACTCAGGTGTGGTGGAAAGAGGCCTGTTATAAATAAAAAGGACACTCCCCTCACCCCATCACTCAGGAATTACAGGGGTTTTAGGAGCTGGGGGCCAGGAACCTGAGGAGAAGCCCAAATACACATTTTTTATTGACTCGTATCACAACCCCTGTTTTTTTTTTTTTTTTGAGACAGAGTCTCACTTTGTCGCCCAGGCTAGAGTGAGTGCCGTGGTGTCAGCCTAGCTCACAGCAACCTCAAACTCCTGGGCTCAAGCAATCCTGCTGCCTCAGCCTCTGGAGTAGCTGGGACTACAGGCATGCGCCACCATGCCCGATTAATTTTTTCTATATGTATTAGTTGGCCAATTAATTTGTTTCTATTTATAGTAGAGACGGGTCTCGCTCTTGCTCAGGCTGGTTTCGAACTCCTGACCTTGAGTGATCTGCCCGCCTTGGCCTCCCAGAGTGCTAGGATTACAGGCGTGAGCCACTGCGCCCGGCCTTCCCCTAACTGTTTTCATCCTACACAGCCCATGGGCGTGCCCGGATGTTGGGTTTTTCACACTCACTAATAATACTCCATCCTAGGAGGTAGTTTCATGTTTTCCAGTGTCCTCCGTGGTTGGACGTGCAGGTTGTCCCAGTTCCTTTTGCTGTCCCAGACAGTGCTGCAGTGTGCGTTCTGTGCCACCAGGGTGGGGTCACCTGCAGGATAAATTCCCGAGAGTGGAAACACTTTCGGTGTTTTCAGAAGCTCTTGCCCAGCATGCCCTTCCCACGACTGCGGGGGAGAGGGTGGCGCCCGTCCCTGCATGCTGGCACTCGCACCACTTGCTGTTTCTCAAGAAACATGCTGGATGGCCGGGCCGGTTGGCTCACACCTGTAATCCCAGCACTCTGGCCGAGGCAGGAGGATTGCTCAAGGTCAGGAGTTTGAAACCAGCCTGAGCAAGAGCGAGACCCCGTCTCTACTAAAAATAGAAGGAAATTAATTGGCCAACTAAAAATATGTATAGAAAAAATTAGCTGGGCATGGTGGCACATGCCTGTAGTCCCAGCTACTCTGGAGGCTGAGGCTGAAGGATCACTTGAGCCCAGAAGTTTGAGGTCGCTGTGGGTGAGGCTGATGCCATGGCACTGTATTCCGAGCAAACAGAGGAAGACTCTGTCTCAAAAAAAGAAAAAAAAAAAAAAAAAACAAGAAGCATGCTGGAAAAGACCCAGTGGGGTTGGGACATTTGGATCTGAGGGTATTCAACAATTTGGCACAGAAAAGAAAAAGCAGAACAGGGAGTGAGGAGGCCCAGAGGGAAGGTCAGAGGGACCTTCTGGGAGAGGCTGAAGTATTGCCAGGGCAGTGGAGGGTGACGGGGTCCGTTTGCTCATTCAGCAAACACTAATAAGCACTGCCCATGTGCCAGGGCCCACGCTGGGGTCCAGCACATGCCAGTGAAGGAAACAGAGCCCCTGCCCTCACGTACCAGGTCAACACAAGACATTTGAGAGAGTGCTGAGAGCTGGCAAGATAATGCATTGAGAGAGCAGGAAAGCCCAGAGGGTGGCCTGTGGAGTTACTGGTGTTGGGATTTGAAGCTAATACTGTGGAGTGGCCGAGGCTTCCAGGGGAGGGAGTGCGATCTGATTGGTCAGAGGCCTCTGTGATGGGCGGGACTAGAAGGGGGGGCCAGGCTGGAGCCCATTAGAGACAGCAGGGCTGGGACAAGGCAGGGGCCTTGTGCAGGGAGGGCAGGCCAAAGAGTAGATGGAACAGGCAGGACACTGGGTCTCTCAAGCCCTTAGGGGTGACGGTCCTGGTTACCTATTGCTGTACAACAAAGTACCTTGCTTTTGTGGCAGAAACAATGCCATTTAATTCCATCTCAAGATTTTATGGGTCAGGAATTTGGACAGGGCTCAAATAGGTGATTCTTCTGTTCTATGTGGCCCTGACTAGTGTCTCATCAGGATTCACTGGAGGCTGGGCTAGGCTGGAGGGCCCAAGATAGTAGCTTGCCAGGTGGCGAGCTTGGGCTTCCTCATACCATGGTGGCCTGAGGGCGATCACACTTCTTAATGTGGTAGCACAGGGATCTAAGAGAGAGGAAGGAGTGTCTCTAAACACAGGAAGCAGAAACTGTCAGTTTTATAAAGCTTGGAAACTGGCCAGATACTTCCATTGTATTCTTTTTTTATTTTATTTTTTTTTGAGACACAGTCTGGCTTTGTTGCCCAGGCTAGAGTGAATGCCGTGGTATCAGCCTCGCTCACAGCAACCTCAATCTCCTGGGCTCAAGCAATCCTGCTGCCTCAGCTTCCCAAGTATCTGGGACTACAGGTATGTGCCACCATGCCCGGCTAATTTTTTCTATATATATTAGTTGGCCAATTAATTTCTATTTATAGTAGAGAGGAAATCTTGCTCTTGCTCAGGCTGGTTTTGAACTCCTGACCTTGAGCAGTCCACCCTGCTAGGATTATAGGCGTGAGCCACCACACCCGTATTCTATTGGTCAAAGTAGCCCCAAGGTGCATGGCATTCAAGGGGAGGGACATGGACCTCCCATCGTGCAGTGGGAGAGGGATGTCAATGAATTTGCACCATCTTTCTTTTCCTACAGGGACCCTTGACATTCTTCTCTTGGCACTGGGTATCATATTATATGCTGTGGTCAATTTAAGTCAGCTTGTCATGCATCATCAGGTTTCACTTTCAAGCCCTAAGCTCAGGCAAGAAATGCCGCTTCTTACACTTCTCAACCTCAGCTCCATTGACATTGGGGCCAAATCATTGTGGGGAGCTGTTCTGTGCATGTAGGACGTTCAGAGCAGCATCCCTGGGTGCTACAGCTCACTCACACACCACCTCAGTCAGGACAACCAAAAGTGTCTCCAGGCATTGTCAAATGACACCTGGGGACACCCTGGTTAAGGACCATTGCCTTGGGATCAACTTATTCTGATCCTAAGCCTCCATCCTACCCAGCTGTCAGGAAATTTTACCTCCCAAAATTGGGGCCCCTTCTCTTTCCAGATAGTCCCCAATTGGGAGAGTATGTGGTGCCCTAACCCTTGGGGGTAGCTCTGATGCGCCATCTTCCATGGCTGCTGCTGAGGCCCTCACTGGCCCCACCTCCTCAGTGGTCCCCTGAAATATAGAGGCTCTCCTCCCCTCCGCCAGCCCCACACGTCATGTAGGCTCTGGGCTGGGCACCCAGGCTGGGGGGCCCCTTGCAGGATGTCTTACAACATTGTCCTCTCTGACTTTGGACACCTACCAGCTCCTAGAGCCAGCACTCCTTTCCTGCCCCCAGTCAGAGGTAGCGGATGGCCGAGGGGTTGCAGAGGGGGCTGCATCCAGCTGGCAGAATTTGCTGATGGACTGGATGTGGGGTGGGAAAGAGAAGAGTCAAGGACGCTTCCAAAGTTTTCAGCCCACACCACTGGAAGAACAGTGATGCCGTTGGCCAGAGAGAAGTCAAGAGAGGAACAGGTGTTTTGGTTTTGGGGAGGAGCAGGCTGGGGGAGAATCTTGGGAGCTCTGATTGGAACACGTAGGAAGTTCATTAGCCATCCAGGCGGAGGTGTCAAGGAGGCAGCAGGATAGACAAGTCTGGAACCTGGGCGTGACAGCTGAGCTGAGGACGGAATTACTGCAGTCAGCCAAGATGGTATTTATAGCCAGGGGACTGGCTGAGATCACCAGGGAGGGGGTGTGGATAGTGAGGTCCCAGACTGGGCTCTGGGGCTCTCTGATTAATAATTATTAGATAATAATTACCATCGTTTATTCCTCGAAGCATCTGGCACAGCGCCTGGCTCTAACAAGTTCACTGAATGGAGCAGAACTGAGGTCTTTGTTTCCCCACACTTCCCCGCCAACCAGGATCCACCTTCCATCTCAGCAGAAGAGCTGGAGGTTAGGCTCACTTCCTTAAGTGTGTAATTAAAATATCCTTTAGGAGTCTCTCGGAACCCAGAGTGAAATTTTGCTCTCACTGGGAAGAGACTCAGATTGTCTTAAATCCCTACTCCAATGGTGGAAGTTCTTACAAAAACAAAAGCTCGGCCGGGCGTGGTAGCTCACGCCTATAATCCTAGCACTCTGGGAGCCTGAGGAGGGCGGATTGCTGGAGGTCGGGAGTTCGAAACCAGCCTGAGCGAGACCCCGTCTCTACTAAAAATAGAAAGAAATTAATTGGCCAACTAAAAATATATATACAAAAAATTAGCCGGGCATGCCTGTAGTCCCAGCTACTTGGGAGGCTGAGGCAGGAGGATGGCTTGAGCCCAGGAGTTTGAGGTTGCTGTGAGCTAGGCTGACGCCAGGGCACTCACTCTAGCCAGGGCAACAAAGTGAGACTCTGTCTCAAAAAAAAAAAAATTAAATTGAAAAATATTTTTTTTTTTTTGAGACAGAGTCTCAAAAAAATTAAATTGAAAAATATTTTTTTTTTTTTGAGACAGAGTCTCGCTTTGTTGCCCAGGCTAGAGTGAGTGCCGTGGCGTCAGCCTAGCTCACAGCAACCTCAAACTCCTGGGCTCGAGCGATCCTTCTGCCTCAGCCTCCCGAGTAGCTGGGACTACAGGCATGCGCCACCATGCCCGGCTAATTATATAAATATATATCAGTTGGCCAATTAATTTCTTTCTATTTATAGTAGAGACGGGGTCTCGCTCTTGCTCAGGCTGGTTTCGAACTCCTGACCTTGAGCAATCCGCCCGCCTCGGCCTCCCAAGAGCTAGGATTACAGGCGTGAGCCACAGCGCCCGGCCATGAAAAATATTAATTTTTTATCAAGTAAATAAAAAAAAAAAGAAAAACCAAAAGCTCCAGGTTCCACAGATCCCAGAATTCTGACCATACCCCTTCCCTCTCCCCCACCGCCTGGCTATGCTGAGCTCCAGCTGCTATTCTTCCCCATCTAGAGAGATCTTTGGAGTTGGAATCTGCTCTGCAGATACGTGGTCTCACAGGAGCAGTGCCTCAAGCTGATGCCACAAACAGCCCTTGCCATGCTGGTCCCCACCCCTGAGAGCAGCCACCCTGAAATAGTGGCATGAAGCACTGGGGGCTGTCATGTGATGTGTGGGCCAGGATGGCTCCTGTGGTGGCGCTGCTATGCTCGGGGACCTGGGAGGAGGGCGCCAGCCAGCGTGGGGCCAAGAGAAACCTGAGATGGTAGAAATTACAATAAGAGCTAACACTTCTGAGTGTTCAGTAGTGGCTTTACCATGACACTACAGGAGCTTAAGCTTCAGGGTCCCCCGGTGGCACCCCTTTTAAAGCCCCACATCTCATTTTTTATTGGTATATTTCTTTCCTCCAAGCAACCTTTCATATTTTTATAAGCTTCGGATCTGACAAGTCCGGGGTCCACCCCGGATCGGTTATATTGTTCTATCTGCATAGTAACCTCGGGAAGTCACTGGCACCTCATCATACAGATGAGGACACTTAGAGCATAGAAAAGTCTTCTTTAGGTTTCTTGAAAGTCCCAAATTCATCTCTGCTCCAGACCTGTTGGCCTGTCTGGAGGCCCGTCCCTGAGGCCTTCTCTGACCACTCACCTCCAGGCTCGCCCTTCTTCCCTGCCTCCGGGCCAGCCCTCCCTGCCCTGCCTTCTCTCTCCCAGCCGTGCCCTCTCTCCCTGTAAGCACGTCTCAGAGTGACAATGGTCTCTAGCACTGCAGGACCTGGCCCCTGCTTCCTTCTGGGACTGCTCTTCCCTTCCAGCTCTTGCATTCTGGCCACCACAGGGCAGCTCTGCCAGATTTCCATGCATCTTAGCCCCTCACTTTTTTCAAGTCTGTTCTCAAGCATTAGCTCCTCACTGGGGTCTGCCTGCCCCTGGGTGAAAATGCGACACCATCCCCCTCACCCAACACTCGTTTTACCCCTTTCTAGCTTTATTTTTCTCCAGGGCATGTAAGCAGACATAACTATATACTTAAAAGTTTGTCTCCTCCACTTGAGCGCAAGTGGTTTTGTGAGTTTTGTTCATTGCATTTTCCCCAGTGCCCACAATTATACCTGACACATAGTAGGGCATTCAACAATATTTGATGTGTTAACAGAAAAAAAGCCAAACTCTGTGAACAATTTTTAAAGAGATTTACTCTGAGCAAAATTTGAGGACCATGACCTGGAGCCATGCTCAAGAAGTTTTGAGCAAAGTGGACTCACTATGCGTGGGTTGGTTTGGTTCTATACATTGCAGGGGTGTTACAGGTAAGGTCATAAATCAATATGTGGGAGGCATACATTGGTTTGGCCCGAAAAGGTGGGCCATCTCTTTGAGCCATCTGGAAGGGGGTGCTTACAGGTTATAGGTGGGTTTAAATATTCTTTGACTTGTAATTGGTTAAAGCCAGGAAGCTTTGTCTAAAGGCCGGGAATGTTTTAACACAAGGAGCTGTTTTCAGAGATAAAGAGATAAGCCACCAGACATACATTTGTTGTGTAAATTGAGGGCCTGCAGGTTTGTCTTGCATACCCTTAGGCCTGTTAAGGGGTTACAAAGGATGTCTCTGAGAAGGGAAGGAGGCATGAGGAGGCATGTCTGCCCTCCCTCCTGCTGGGAGGCAATCTAGTTTTAGGTTATTTCTTTGGCCAAGAGAGAGTCCATTCAGTTAAGCTGGTAAGGGTCGGTGAGCCTTAAGATTTTATTTTAGTTCACAGATGAATTAATGAGTGCCCATTATGTGCAAGACACCGTAGGCAATGCACCAGGACCGTGAGGATAAAGGAAAACAGACACAAGGCCCTCACAGCCCTAACAAAGTGGCGCCAATACCAGTCACTCCTTTAATTTGTAACTGGACACATGCACAGCTCACAGTGCTATGAAAGCAAATAACAAGTGGACAGAAATTAGGGTGCTTGCTGGGGCAGGTTGTCAAGGAAGCAGCACATTTCAGCCTGGAAGATGGGAGAGTTGGTGGAAGAGGGACACCAGCAGAGGGAAGAGTGAAAGAGCCGGCGTAGTTTGGGGAGGCCCTGAGCCCCATCCTACAGCCTAGAGGGTTGTATACGAGGAGGATTACCAGGTATGCGCATGGGCTGTCACTTGGTTGCAGTGTCCAACGTGAAAAAGAAGACAGCTGGGATAAAAGGAAGCTGCGGAGACAAGCTACTGGCATAGAGAGTGCACTTTAAACCCTAAAGACAGCATTACAGAGATGGGGAATAATGACTCGGCAGGCCCCAAGACCCTCACCAGACCCCAGTGATGGGGCTGCTTCATCCACGAACAACGCGCTGACCCCGGAAGCAGATGCGGCATTTAATCCTGCAAGCCCATCTCTTCTGGCGCCTTTCTACCTCTGCCTGCCCTGCCTCTGACTATTGTGGCTGGGATTTAAGGCAGTAGGTGGTCAAGTACCTCATTCGGCTTTGTTTCTTTTGCCCCTTTACGCTAGAATAATGGCGGGAGGGCAGTCTCTTTCATAAAGTGCTTCCCGCAAGAAACACTTTATGTGCTTCTTATCACCACCCACTTTATGTGCTTTATCCACCCCCCACCCCACCCCGGGCCCTACAGTACCAAACTATTTCCCCAAGTGCTCAGAGAGGGCGTGCGGCTCCACTGAGGACACCCAGCGATCCCGGGCCTGTCCAGCCCGAGCCCCCGCTCCTTCACAGCCGCGCGGCATTTATGGAACACGCAGAACCAACAGCCAGGATGCGGGGAGGGCCGGGGCAGAGGCCGAAGCGCCGGACAGGGCGGGCACCTGGCGGTAAAGGGCTAAGCGCTCGTGAGGCCGGCCGACACGGCCACCCACCGACTGGGACCCCAAGGCCGCCGGCCAGGCCGTCCCGCCGGGGAAGAGAGGATCACCTGGGTTGGAACTCGTGGCACAGCGCGGAGGGGAGCTACGCCAGGCCCCGCACCCGCGGGAGGCACAGCGACAGAAGACGCCTGCAACCCCGACTGCCATAAGCCACGGGCAGGGCTAACCCGCCTTTGAAGGGCAGCAGTTCAAGCCTATCGGCGCATAGTGTTAGCAACTCTCCGCCCAATTGAAATTTCTTTTATTCTGAGGGAAGTTCCGACATGGTGTCCGGCAGCCCAATGGGAGAGGTGGAAATTTCCAGAAACAACAGGACCAATGGGCGCGGCCAGCGCGGTCACGATTGGCGGACCAAGCGACCAATCCGTGCCTCAGAAGTCCGCTCTTCGCTCCATTCGGACAGCCTGATATAGGCGGGGCTTATTGACGGGCGCCCAATCCCGAGGTGCGGAGGAGGCAGGGTTGAAGGAATTACTTTCTGCTGCCCAATGAGAGGGAAGCAAACGTGATAGGCTGGACTTCAAGCCAATAGTGGAGGAGTACAGAGAGCCCCCTAGAAAAGTTCGACCAGTGAGGAGGCGAGGAAGGGGCGGGAACCGGGGTCCCGGCAGCTTCTAGTAGGTTCCAGAAGGCGGCGCGTGCAGTTGGGAACGCGGATCGGACGGATTCGATTCAACCGGGTTCCGTGCCGGGCCATGGAGCAGGTGAAGGGGGAGGGGCGGGCTGAGGCGCGGGCGCCGCTCCGGGACCGGGCCAGGCCAGGCCGCGGTAGAGGGGCGGGGCGGGCGCCGGGTCGGGGCAGCCAGGGCGGGGTGCCGGGGCAGGACGGAGCTGCGGTGGGGACGCGAGGGCGTGAGGCCGCGGCCGGCGGGCAGGAGGGGGTCTTTTGGGAGGCCGGGCCTCAGGCAGCCCCCGTCGCCTCCCGCTCGGCGAGGAGGCCCCAGTTCGGCGGGGTGAACCTGCCGGGCGGGAAGAGGGGCTGTGGCCGGGCCCGGGAGGTGGCGGCAGGCTAAGCGGGGGATGGTGCGGCCGCACCGGGAGGGGTGGAGGTGGGCAAGGGGCTGGAGTCACCGGGGAAGTGGCGATCTGGGGGATCTGAGACCGCCGACGAGAAGCCACCGGGACTTGGCACGATTAACTTGGAGGAATCGGGGGATTGGGGGCGGTAATACACCGCGAGTAGCTGAGGATCTTAGTAGCCCGGGACCCGGTTGTGCTAAATACTACTTTCCTGCGACTGAGGAGGCCGAGGTGGGAGAGCGTTGAGTGCAGGTTTGACGAGCAGCAGGCCGACTTTGCCTGATGCAGAAGAGGGGAGGGTGCCTCAGAATTCCTTGGAACGGATTCGATCTCTACCAGTGTTTTACAAATGTGTGCGGCCCCTCCCCCTCGCGTGTCTGTGTGATTGTGGAGTGACTTGAGGACCGATGCTGCCAAAAAGTCGGCTTCTGATTACACGGGGAGGAATGAGTGACTTTAGACAATTTAGATTCTGTAGATGAGCAGCAAGAGGTTAAGTGCCTCCGCTCAGCGTTGCGAGGGGGCCAGATTTGAAGCTGCTGTTTTCGGTGACTGAGTTGTGTTCTTAGTGGCCTGTAGTTGTGAAAGGCCTAGAGAGGTTTTGTTCCGTTGGAAGCTGTCTTTGAGCTGTAGTGATTCATCGGGAAAAAAGAGAAAACAGCTTACTTTTTTTAGTGCCATCTTTACAAAGCTGAGCCTTTTGCTGTAATATAGCAATTGGCTCCTTTTAGGCAAAGCTGGGACCTTTTTGCTCAGTTAAAAAAGAGTGGAAATGGAGAGGTTAATAAACTTCGTGCCTTGTAATAAATTGTATTTGGGATTAAATGGCTATAGTATAGGTAAAGAAAAGATTTCTGGAATAAAACACTGCTCTTTTACATTTAAGAAAGGGTCTAAAGGCCCAGTGGTGGCTCATGCCTGTAATCCTAGCACTCTGGGAGGCCCAGGTGAGTGGATGGCTCAAGGTCAGGAGTTTGAAACCATCCTGAGCAAGAGCGAGACCCTGTCTCTACTAAAAAAATAGAAAGAAATTAATTGGCAAACTAAAAATACACATAGAAAAAAATTAGCCAGGCATGGTGGCGCATGCCTGTAGTCCCAACTACTCTGGGAGGCTGAAGCAGGAGGATCACTTGAGCCCAGGAGTTTGAGGTTGCTATGAGCTATGCTGATGCCATGGGACTCTAGCCTGGACAACAGAGTGAGACTCAAAAAAGAAAAAAAGAAAGGGTCTGTTACTGCTGTTACAAAAAAAATAGTTTTAAAAAAAATCACACTACTGATTATAGAAGTTGCATCTTATAAGTATATGCTCAGTTTGTGAAAGTCTGACTGCAGATTTACGTCACAGTTGTATAGATGATCTGGCATTTAACCCCAGGTGTGTTAGAATCCACTGTCTTGAACCCATTCCTGAAAATAAACATGTTACTTCTCTATCTTTTATTTTCATTTTGAACTGTTGAGATCCATATTACAGTTTAGGAAATGCTCAAGTTGGACAAATTTGAGGGTCCAAGAATTGTGTTTTTTTCAATAGGGACCTTTCAAATGAATCTCACAATGATACACTTTTTACACTTAACCCAATACATGTATGCAATTGTATAACATTTAACAAAACAGTATTTATTATCATGTACACTGTGTGCTGGTATTTTCTGTTCTACTTAATCTTTTAAAATGTTGGTCATAACCTACAAAATTGATTTCCTGACCCACTGCAGATCAGTACTCTGAAAAATGCTTTTCTAAAGAATAGGTAAGAACTTCAAGCTGTTCCTCAGCTGCCTCTTGACACCAGTTGCATTTTGTAACTTTTTTTTTTTTTGAGACAGTCTCACTCTTTTGCTTGGGCTAGAGTGCTGTGGTGTCAGCCTAGCTCACAGCAACCTCAGACTCCTGGGCTCAAGCGATCCTCTTGCCCCAGCCTTCTGAGTAGTGGGGACTACAGGCATGCGCCACCATGCCTGGCCAATTTTTTCTACATATTTTTAGTTGGCCCATTAATTGCTTCTGTTTTTAGTAGAGATGGGGGTCTGGCTCTTGCTCAGGCTGGCTTCAGACTCCTGACCCTGAGCAATCCTCCTGCCTAGGCCTCCCAGAGTGCTAAGATTGCAGGTGTGAGCCACGCCCAGCCTTGCAACTTTTTGCCTTTGGGGCTCTTAAGATTTCATCCCTTCCTTAATTTGGCAGTTTTCTTCTGCGTTTTCTCTCTTCACCCCTTGAGACTCTCTAAGATCTCTCTGGTTGATGGAAGTTCCTGATTTTGGTGTATCTCTGGGTTCCAAAATCACTTCTCTTAAAATTCTTCCTTGTGTCTATTTACTGGGTTTGATAGACACAAAGAAAGAAGGTTTTAGTAACTTGAATGATGTAGTTGAATCTCATAGAATGTGTTTGCATCGTGAACACATTTGGAGCTTTTGAGCTGTGACCCTCAGTAGGCACCTGACCTTTTCCTGGTATCCCCCAGTGAGGACCTTGTTCTGATAGGGCCAAGGCCAACTTCCTTTGTTAAACCTTTTGGTGTGTTCCTGCTTCTTCCATGCAGAACGTTTGAGAGGATGGGGATTAAATCACAGGAGGGTTTCTTTATCCTCCTCCATCACCTTTGTAATACTTAAGCATGGCAAGAACCGACTGGAAGGGACTGGCTTTACTTTCACCCTTTAAGGAGCAACATTGATCTGCCACATGGTGATGTATTACCACATCAGTAATGGAGAATGGTTCTCCTCTGATGGGAGGAAGTGGCAGCCACGGGTGAGCATCTTGCCATCCTAAAGCCTTTGGGTCACTGGAAAGTGTCAGTGCATACTGAGTCCTCTTTATTCCTTTTTTTTTTTTTTTTTTTTTTTTTTTTTTTGAGACAGAGTCTCACTGTGTTCCCCGGGCTAGAGTGCTGTGGGTCAGCCCAGCTCACAGCAACCTCAAACTCCTGGGCTGAAGTGATCCTTCTGCCTCAGCCTCCTGAGTAGCTGGGACTACAGGCATGCGCCACCATGCCCAGCTAATTTTTTCTATATATATTAGTTGGTCAATTAATTTCTTTCTATTCATAGTAGAGATGGGGTCTTGCTCTTGCTCAGGCTGGTTTTGAACTCCCGACCTCAAGCAATCTGGATGCCCGCCTTGGCCTCCCAGAGTGCTAGGATTACAGGCGTGAGCCACTGCACCCGGCCTCACTTTATTCCTGTGAGAAGTAACTAGGCCTGCACTCAGTTTATCATTTGGAAGCTTTGTAAATCTGTGGTGATTGAGTTTACTTTTAAATGAAAGGAACTTGTGCATATGTCCTGGAATGGCTTTATCAGCTTAAAGTGGAAACTTTGGAGTTCTTTTCCTTTTTGGGGGGAGTGGGGGTAGGACAGGGTCTTGCTCTGTTGCTATGGCTAGAGTACAGTGGTGTTATCATTGCTCACTGCAGCCTTGACCTCCTGGGCTCAAGTGATCCTCCTGCCTCAGCCTCCTGAGTAACTGGGACTACATGCGCCACCACACCCAGCCTGGAGTTCTTACTAATCCACACAGGAGCCAGTGAAGAGCAGAGAGATGGGTTTTTTGCTCCTGCTTATTTTTTCTTTGCTGGCTCCCAAAGTGTGGGAAATGTAAATAAATTAACCCATAGTTTCTCTCTTCTTATCTGTAAATTAACCTATTTGTTAATAATGACAGAAAAGACTGATTGTCATCTAAAAACTTGGGCCAAGATAGGCATATTATAGAGAAACTATGTGGGCTCCTTTTCTCCTTAGGTCAATGAGCTAAAAGAGAAGGGCAACAAGGCCCTGAGTGCTGGCAACATTGACGATGCCTTACAGTGCTACTCCGAAGCCATTAAGTTGGATCCCCAGAACCATGTGCTCTACAGCAATCGTTCTGCAGCCTATGCCAAGAAAGGAGACTACCAGAAGGCTTACGAGGATGGCTGCAAGACTGTTGACTTAAAGCCTGACTGGGGCAAGGTAAGCTGTGGGGGAGATGGGAATCTTCAGACCTTCCCCAGAAATGCCTTTTGGTAGTCTGAGGCCTCTTGAGTTTCCTGGTTGTCTGTTCAGTAGACTGATAGTTGCCACCCAGCTTCCACCTCCCTATTACAGTATGCTCCTCAGAAAAGTAGTGTGTTTCATCAGATCTAAGATATTGTAATATAGGCTCTGTTTGTTGTACTACTAAGGAAGCAAATGCTGCCAAAGAAACTGACAACACTTGATCAAAGATGAATTGGGGTGGGAAAGGGTATGCATCTTTGCTCTTTGGCTCAATTCTTAAAATATCTTGAAATTGGCATTTATCCTACTCTTCTCCCTTATTTCTCATTGGCCTTCACGTGAGTATTCATTTTGTTCCATAAAATGTAGAATTTTAATTTAATTTTACTTTATTACTTTATTTTTGAGACAGTCTCACTGTGTTGCCCAGGCTAGAGTGCTGTGGTATCAGCCTAGCTCATAGCAGCCTCAAACTCCTGGGCTCAGATGATCCTTCTGCCTCAGACTCCCGAGTAGCTGGGACCACAAGCATGCACCACCATGCCCGGCTAATTTTTTTCTATATATATTTTAGTTGGCCAATTAATTTCTATTTTTAGTAGAGATGGGGTCTTACTCTTGCTCAGGCTGGTTTTGAACTCCTGACCTTGAGATCCGCCTGCCTCGGCCTCCCAGAGTGCTAGGATTATAGGCGTGAGCCACCACGCCCGGCCTATTTTATTTTATTTTACTATTTTTGAGACAGTCTCACTCTGTTGCCCAAGGTAGAGTGCCATGCCATCAGCCTAGCTCACAGCAACTCAGAACTCCTGGGTGCAAGCCATCTTCCTGCCTCAGCCTCCCAAGTAGCTGGGACTACAGGCATGCACTACCATGCCCAGCTAATTTCTTCTATATATTTTTAGTTGGCCAATTAATTTCTTTCTATTTTTTAGTACAGACGGGGTCTCGCTTTTGCTCAGGCTGGTTTCGAACTCCTGAACTTAAGTGATCCACCCGCCTCGGCCTCCCAGAGTGTGCTAGGATTACAGGCGTGAGCCACCAAGCCCAGCCTAAAAATGTAGAATAGTTTTTTTTTTTTTAAATTCATCTTCTGGATTTACCTAGGTGTCCTTTATCTTACTTTGTATCTTTCTTTGCTGATTTCAGGGCTATTCTCGAAAAGCAGCAGCTCTTGAGTTCTTAAACCGATTTGAAGAAGCCAAACGAACCTATGAAGAGGGTTTAAAACATGAAGCAAATAACCCTCAGCTCAAAGAGGGTTTACAGAATATGGAGGCCAGGTTGGCAGGTAGGCACCACATAAATTATCTTCTTTCAATTTTATCGTTATTTTCTTAATGGGACTAATTTTGAGTTCCCTCTCCCAATGTCAATCTGCTAGGGTCTGGGAGCACAGTAATATGAATGAGCTGATTTCATAGTGACCTGCTTTCCTTTATTTGGACAGAGAGGAAATTCATGAACCCTTTCAACATGCCCAATCTCTATCAGAAGTTGGAGAGTGATCCTAGGACAAGGACGCTGCTCAGCGATCCTACCTACCGGGAACTGATAGAGCAACTACGAAATAAGCCGTCTGACTTGGGCACGTAAGTAGCGACACCGTTGGTGACTCTTTAGAAATTGGCAGGAACCTTATGCTGTCTTCATGGAACCCTGTGACAGAGGGTAAGGGTTTCCTGGTCTAGATTCTGCCTTTGCTTTTTTCTCCAGAGAATAGAAGGTTGATTGGTTGCTTTATGCATATATATGTGTGTAATTTTTTTTTTTTTCTTAAAGAGACAAGAGTTTTGCTCTGTCTCACAGGCTGGAGTACAGTGGTGCAATATAGCTCACCGTAACGTTGAACTCCTGGGCTCAAGTGATCTTCCTGCCTTAGCCTCCTAAGCAGCGGGGACCACAGGCGTGTACCACCACACCTGGCTATTTTTTTTTCCCCCCCATTATTTTAGAGACAGGCCCAGGTCTGGTCTTAAATTCCTAACCTCAAGTAATTCTACTGCCTTGGCCTCCTGAGTAGTTGGGTTTACAGGTATAAGCCACCTCACTATTTGTATTTCAGCCCCATGCTTTCTGTACTCATAGGCCCTGTTGTCTCTGGTATATTGGAGTGGAAACAGGATTGAAAAGAACATCAGATATGTAAAGATATATCTGTAAATTTTGTGCTGGTATGTGTCTCTATCTGAATCCTCTGGCTCCTGAGATGAGACTGGGATGCATATCTATAATAACTCATTCCTCTTTGTATTCGCTGGCCTCAAGGAATGAATTTGATCTCTGGGGCTTCTTTTTTTTTTTTTTTTTTTTTGAGACAGTCTCACTCTGTCACGTAGGCTAGAGTGCAGTGGCATTATCATAGCTCACTGCAACCTCAAACTCCTGGGCTCAAGCAATCCTACTTCCACAGCCTTCCCAGTAGGTGGGACTACAGGCCTAGCTAAATTTTTTTATTTTTTTGTATAGATGGGGTCTCACTATTGCCCAGGCCAGTTTTGAACTCCTGGCCTCAAGTCATCCTCCTGTCTTGGCCTCCCAAAGTGTTAGGAATACGGGCATGAGCCACTGCCTGGCTATAAATGAGAGTTTAAGATAGGTTGTGAGGAGGAATAATCATTGATTTTCTTTCTCTTTTTTAAAAATATCTATACTAGGAAACTACAAGATCCCCGTATCATGACTACTCTCAGTGTCCTCCTTGGAGTCGATCTGGGCAGTATGGATGAGGAGGAAGAGGTTGCAACACCACCTCCTCCTCCTCCTCCCAAAAAGGAGACTAAGCCAGAGCCAATGGAAGAAGATCTTCCAGAGAATAAGAAGCAGGTCTCATTTTCTTTTCTCCTCCTTGTTGTGTATTTATAAATAACCAAGTCAACTAGAAATTCATATTTTGAATGATAGCATCTATAGCCTTTGGATGGCTGTAATTATTTTTGAGTGCTTAGTACATGCTAAGCTTCTTGCTGTTATTAGGATGGTCAATGTGTTAAAAGACCAAGTTCATAGAAGATTTTCTAGGAATCATGTATTTCAAGGATTTCTAGCAGCAGGAGCTACTCTTCCATAGTCACTATAGCTGCTGCATTGCTGCCAGCCTGGATGTTGGTCAGGACAAGACAGTAAAGTCAGCAATTCATGAAACCCAGAAAAACGTTGTCTGTGTCAGTCCTTGGGCTTCTGCCTCCTGGCTGGATGTGGTATATGGTTGAAAGTTGTCCATTTAGCAACATAGTTCCAGAGCAGGAGGCATGTACCTAAATGATTTTATTTCCCTTGTAAACGGGAACAGCAGATTGTTGCCAAATTTAGCACCTTTAAATGGGTGAGCGTTGGTTGTTCAGGGTGTCTCAAAACTGGAAAAAGGCCCCACAGTGTGGGTGGTAGCGAGCTCTGCTGAAGACTCCTGCCACCATTACAGCCCCTTCTCCTAATCCTCTCAATACCCCCTCTGCTATTCTGTGATAGCTAAGAAGACCCTGAGACAGCCACATAACAGCAACTGGACTTGCTGCAGCCTCGCAGAATAAAGCCTGCCTGGTCCAGAACTGCACTGTCCCCATCAGTTGCTTCATTTTGAAGGGGTTTCCTCTCCCTTGATGAAGCCCTCCACTTTCTGACAAAGATATAGGAAAGTAGGTGGGAAGAGGGGGGTTTCAGAGGAAGCAAAAATGAATTAATTCTTGACTGTTTTAAGTCTGCGGAGCAGGCGTTCTCAAAACTACAGCCCTCCGAGGACATTTATCCAGCCTGTCGGGTGGTTTTGCCGCCACTGCCTGTCCGGCTTAGCACCCGACTCATCTAGGCCCACAGTGCGCATGTATGGAATGTGCACTGCACTCTCCAATGGCCCTCCAACGGTCTGAGGGACAGTAAACTGGCCCCCTGTTTTAAAAGTTTGGGGACTGCTGCTGTACTGTAGGTGATTGATGGAGCCTTTGGATATGGAGAACTTGCTTCCACATGATAGTTGCATTTGGCATTTCAGTACCTGTGACAGTTCATAAACTTGCTTTGTCATCTGGGTTAGAGTTGCTCAGCACTCACTTCTCACAAACCTCATCTAGGCACTGAAGGAAAAAGAGTTGGGGAATGATGCCTATAAGAAGAAAGACTTTGACACAGCCTTGAAGCATTACGACAGAGCCAAGGAACTGGACCCCACCAACATGACGTACATTACCAACCAAGCAGGTGAGGCCCAGAAACAAGGGGCAAGAGAGTTGCTGGGTGTTCCTGAGGGAAGAAGCAAGGACTGACTGTTCTTCTTCACTATCCTGCCCGGCAGCGGTATACTTTGAAAAGGGTGACTACAATAAGTGCCGGGAGCTTTGTGAGAAGGCCATCGAAGTGGGGAGAGAAAACCGAGAAGACTATCGACAGATTGCCAAGTATGCTCGACCTTGCAATACCTGGAGTAGCATGGAGGGTTTGCTGTCCAAGACTTACATTTTCCTGCATGGGGAGCAGAGATGCTGGCTACAGCACCTGCTGTGTTAAGAAGGGGTTGCAAACGATGTCATAGGAGCCCAGACAACAGGTGTTAAAAGGGCACAGTGCCCCGGCAGTGATGTGGGCCTTGTTTTTAGTTGCAGGTGCATTTTCTTTACAGGGTCTGATCTTGTCTCTGGCCATGACCTCACAAAAAGTTTTTCCCTCTTGTCTTTATAGAGCTTACGCCCGAATTGGTAATTCCTACTTCAAAGAGGAAAAGTACAAGGATGCCATCCATTTCTATAACAAGTCTCTGGCAGAGCACCGAACCCCAGATGTGCTCAAGAAATGCCAACAGGTGGGTATAGAAAGAATAGAGAATGTTTTGTCCTTTCTTAGTAATTGAGTATTGTTTATTGTTTTATTTGCTATTGTAATCATTATTTAATAATGAGCCTTAAATTTTTTTAGGTAGTAACTTTGGTCATTTTGTATAATTCTGCCCTTGTTATTTTTTTGAGGTAGGGTCTGTCTCTCTTGCCCAGGTTAGAGTGCAGTGGTGTCACCGTAGCTCAGCAACCTCAAATTCCTGGGCTCAAGTGATCCTCCTCCCTCCGCCTCCCAAGTAGCTGGGGCCATAGGCATGTGCCACCATGCCTGGCTAATATATATATATATATTTTTTTTTTTTTTAAGTTGTTCAGCTAATTTCTTTCTGTTTTTTTTTTTTTTTT
Source organism: Microcebus murinus (assembly GCF_040939455.1). Lineage (NCBI taxonomy): Eukaryota > Metazoa > Chordata > Mammalia > Primates > Cheirogaleidae > Microcebus > Microcebus murinus. Next base: position 11,529,484 of record NC_134107.1, read on the forward strand.
TTTAGTAGAGATGAGGTCTTGCTCTTTTTTTTTTTTTTTTGAGACAGTCTCGCTTTGTTACCCAGGCTAGAGTGAGTGCCGTGATGTCAGCCTAGCTCACAGCAACCTCAAACTTTTGGGCTCAGGCAATCCTGCTGCCTCAGCCTCCCGAGTAGCTGGGACTACAGGCATGCGCCACCATGCCCGGCTAATTTTTTCTATATATATTAGTTTTTAGTAGAAACAGAGTCTCGCTCTTGCTCAGAGTGGTTTCGAACTTCTGACCTCAAGCAATCCGCCCGCCTCTGCCTCCCAGAGTGCTAGAATTACAGGCGTGAGCCACCGTGCCCGGCGGGGTCTTGCTCTTATTCAGACTGGTCTGGAACTCCTGAGCTCAAATGATCCTTCTGCCTCGGCCTTCCAGAGTGGCTAGGATTACAAGCATGAGCCACCACACCCAGCCTGCTACTATCATTTAATGTTGACAACATGTGGTAAATGGTCTAGGTTTTTTGCAGTTATTGTTTTATTAGCCAAGATTTCAACCTTAAACGTGTTAACATTGAGGGCTAGTGCAGTGTTATGGTTCTTATTGTAACCTAACATTCTCTTGTTTTTTACAACCAAAGTGATGTGTGTTACATCTTGACAGCAGTACTCTTTAAAAATTGAAATCCTAGTCAGGATTTTTAGACTAGTGTTCAGATGTTTATGGGAGTTTAAATACTATCCCAAGAATTATTTTCCTTAGGCAGAGAAAATTCTGAAGGAGCAAGAGCGGCTGGCCTACATAAACCCTGACTTGGCTTTGGAAGAAAAGAACAAAGGCAATGAATGTTTTCAGAAAGGTACTACCTGCAGCTCAGACTGGGGTGGCAGTTGTTGGATAAGAGTGGTGTTTCCTATGCCTGACTACAGGGGAAATGGGGTCTGATGGGAGATGGTGGTTTTTGCTTTTTAAAAAATAGTCCTCGTGTTCCTTACCCAGGGGACTATCCCCAGGCCATGAAGCATTATACAGAAGCCATTAAAAGGAATCCACGAGATGCCAAATTGTACAGCAATCGAGCTGCCTGCTACACCAAACTCCTGGAGTTTCAGCTCGCGCTTAAGGTGAGATCTGGAAATGGGTGCCAGCTGTGATTGTGATTGTAAACCTGAGCATGAGGAACGTGTTTTCCCTCTTCCTGTTCCCTTCAACTTTGAGTTGCATCATGGTGTTGAGCATATATGTAAAATAAGGGACCTGTATCTACCTGGTCCTGGCCCTTGGGGTTATGGGAGTTCTTGGGAAAGTGAGTCCTCTCCACCTTCCCTGAACCCTGATCCTTTTCCCTCCCCATTATCCTTCCTCATGTTTTCTTTGTTTTGCCTTTGTCACCAGTTTTAAATACAGTTAGTGGTATTGAATACATTCACATTATTATGTGGCCATAAGCACTGTCCTTCCTAGAACTTTTTCATCTTTCCAACTGAAACTCTGTACCCATTAGATGCTAATTACCTATTACCCCATCCCGTATCCTCTGGTAACCTGCTATTTTTTCTGTTTCTGTGAATTCGACTGCTAAGGAACTTCATGTAGGTGGAATCATGCAATATTTGTCTTTTGTGGCTTTTTTTCACTTATCATAATGTGTTCAAGGTTTATCCATGTTGGAGCATGTATCAGAATTTTCTTCCTGCATAACGCTGTATAATCTATCACTTGTATATGCCACATTTTGTCTCTCCATCTATCTATCTGTCCATGGACATTGTTTTGTTTCTACCTTTTACTTACTGTGGATAATGCTGCTGTGAATATTGGTATACAAATACCTGTTAAAGTCCCTGTGTTCAGTTCTTTTGGGTATATGCCCAGAAGTGGAAATGCTAGATCGTGTAGTATCTGTGTTTAATTTTTTTTTTTGAGGAGCCACTATATTGTTTCCCACAGCAGCCTCACTATCCTTCCTCACGTTTTTTTCAGTTTAGCAAGGTAGTTCTCAGTCACATCATGTGTGGTCGGATATGATTGTCCTTGACACTGGAGGTGAGTTGTCCCAATCACTCTCTTAAATATGAGCCGCTGTGCCTCTATCAGCAATTTAACTTTTGTGGCAGATAGATATGCCTGGACCAGGCCGGGTACGGTGGCTCACTCCTGTAATCCTAGCACTCTGGGAGGCTGAGGCCGGCGGATTGCTTGAGGTCAGGAGTTCGAAACCAGCCTGGGCGAGACCCCGTCTCTACTAAAAATAGAAAGAAATTAATTGACCGACTAAAAATATATATACAAAAAATTAGCCGGGCATGATGGCGCATGCCTGTAGTCCCAGCTACTCCAGAGGCTGAGGCAGCAGGATTGCTTGAGCCCAGGAGTTTGAGGTTGCTGTGAGCTAGGCTGATGCCACGGCACTCACTCTAGCCTGGGCAACTAAGACTCTGTCTAAAAAAAAAGATATGCCTGGACCATATTGTGGGAAAGGGACAAAATGTGACCTATCTAGAGACACCCATACCCAGGTCTGTGTTGGTTTTTATTTTTGATGTGACTGTCTTCTGGAGCTGGATTGTCACTGCTGCTGGTAGGATTGTACAGTGCTAATGTCAAAAGCATATGGGTTTGTGAAGCAAAGACTAGCAGGTTGTCCGTCACCTGGGAGGCAGGATGACTCTTTGCCAATTATGCATGTGGGAAGAAGAATGGCTGGAATCGCTGATGGTTTCACAGGTTCTTGGAAAAGTGGGATGAGGCCCAGGTGTACTTAACTCTATTCCATAGCATTCTTTTCCTTCATAATTCTTATGAAGAATTAACAGCGAATGCCTGGTGTATTTTCCTCCTGTTGAAGAATTAAATATTGACACATCTTTGCTGAACCATTCATGAAAGGAAATTGTATATGTGTTTTGGCACTTGGAATTAGACCTCCGAATTCTTGTGCATACATCTTCAGAAATGACTCTCCCTATCTAGTCACAGTGCTGTCAGCACACCTGGTAACCTCAGAACTAATGCCTTCTCTCTGTCACATTCAGATTTCTCCACTGGTCCACGTCCACATTTTAACACACGTGAGTTATTTCACTTAAGCTAGTTTTGAGCTCGGGGCTATGTGAAGCAAAACCCTGCAATAGGTTCATGAAAATCTTATTGATGGCCGGGCACAGTGGCTCACGCCTGTAATCCTAGCACTCTGGGAGGCCAAGGTCAGGAGTTCTTGACCAGCCTGAGCAAGATCGAGACCCCGTCTCTAATATAAATAGAAAGAAATGAATTGGCCAGCTAACATATATATATATAATTAGCCGGGCATAGTGGCGCATGCCTGTAGTCCCAGCTACTCGGGAGGCTGAGGCAGAAGGATCACTTGAGCCCAGTAGTTTGAGGTTGCTGTGAGTTAGGCTGACACCACAGCACACACTCTAGCCTGGGCAACAAAGTGAGACTCTGTCTCAAAAAAAAAAAAAAAAAATTGAAAGGATCATTTTGTTCTAGTAAACCACTGTGGCCCCAGGGGAAAAAAATTTTTTTTTCCTATGTGGCAGTCAATGTGTTAAAGCTCTGAGTAGCAGGGTGCCTGCATTTCATCTGCTTGTCATTGTCTCTTTAGTTTGTCAGACTAGAAGTATCCCCACCTTTTTATGCTTTTCATAACATCAGCCTTTTGCAGAGTCCAGGCCGTTTGTCTTGTGTGAGATGGTCCATCATCTGAAGTTGTCTCTCCTGGTGGTGTTGCCTCACGTTCTCCTGTGTGGTCAACCTGCTTAACCTATTCTTAAGTAACCCAGGTGCCAGAACTGAGGAGCAGCAGAGTCCTGTGGCAGGGCTGGAGCAGTAAGAGGCGCTCCTCTAATGCAGGGAGCCTAACGCTTTTTTGCTGCTTCCTCCTAGGACTGTGAGGAATGTATCCAGCTGGAGCCAACCTTTAGTAAGTACCTTTCTGCTGCCTTTCCCCTGTCCTCTGCCCCTGGCCAAAAGATTAGAGAAGGAAAGGGCAAGCTCTTTGTCCATCTGCATGTTCTTGGGGCTTGTAGCATCTAGGGCCCAGCATGAGCAGAGGTGAGGGGTGTTGGCGTGCGGTCGGACACATGCAGGAAGCAGCCTGTGAGGCTGTGTTTGGATAATGCCCCACCTTTCCTGCCTGCAGTCAAGGGTTATACACGGAAAGCAGCTGCCCTGGAAGCGATGAAGGACTACACTAAAGCCATGGATGTGTACCAGAAGGCACTAGACCTGGACGCCAACTGTAAGGTGGGGCTGCTTCTGGCCTCCTATGGGCTCTCCCTGCCTCTGGTTCTCCTTTGGGTCTTTTCCACGTTCAGTCACTGATCTGCCTTGTCCCCTTCATTTCTCATTGTCTGTTTCTCTCTTGTGTGCTCTCTTCCCTTCTCAGTTACCTTTGGCATCTTGGACCCGCTGAGGCAGTGAGCCAGGCAGTGTTAACACTCCTCCCCTTTGTCTCCTCTGCACTGCAGGAGGCGGCAGACGGTTACCAGCGCTGCATGATGGCCCAGTACAACCGACACGACAACCCGGAAGATGTGAAGCGGCGGGCTATGGCCGACCCTGAGGTGCAGCAGATAATGAGTGACCCGGCCATGCGGCTCATCCTGGAGCAGATGCAGAAGGACCCCCAGGCACTCAGCGAGTAAGTGGAGCTGGGGGAGACAACCTTGCAGGGAAGTGGGAGCAAAGCAGTTAGATGAGAAGGCAGGAGGTTGGTGGGGACGTGAGCAGTCTGGGTGGGATTGTACGGCTTAAAGGTTGGCAGTGGGTGGCGAGCTGGAAGGGCTTTGTCTGCATGTTAGTCATGATAGCTTAAACAGTCATTTGGGAAAGCCACTCCGTTTTGCTGGGGGAAAAGTCTTGGCTTAAACCTGTGTTCATAGGCTCGCATGAGGGTGGTGCAGTTCTGTGTGGAGGAGAAGGCCTTTGCAGTGCCTTCATGGGACCCTGATGCCTTCTGGGACGTTGTGGATTGGGGCTTGCTCTGAGAGCAAGGTTAAGTCTCATTTCCAATAACTGCCTCTTTGTCCTCAGACACTTAAAGAATCCTGTAATAGCACAGAAGATCCAGAAGCTGATGGATGTGGGTCTGATCGCCATTCGGTGATGACTTGGTCATGCCCCCCTTCCCTTCACCGTCGTGTGGAAAGAGGGCTGGGACCGCGGCCAGCAGTGCGGAGCAGAAGGGAGAGAAGGGGGAGAGAGAACAGCTTATCTCTATATATTTATACATACCTACGTGGAAGACACAGAGACTTGTACTCGCGTCATTTGTGCAGCCGCTGCCCCTGGGCCCTCCCAGCACACGCATGGTCTCTTCACTGCTGCCCTCGAGTTCCATGTCTTTTCCCTGCCCCTCAGTGGCTGCTCTCCCATAGCTGGTTATTTTTTATTTGGGGCAGTGGGCATGTGTGGGAGGGAAGGGTGTTCTTCCCAACCCCAGGTCCCAGCTGTCTCCACATTGTTAACTCACGGCCCCTTCTCCAATAAAACAAGCCTGTCGGGCGTGGTTATATGTTGCTTCTGCCTTGAGTGGTTTTTTGCCAAAAGACCCCTGCAGAGATGGTACCCTGAATTGGGAGAGGTGTGAGTGTGGCCTACCCAGCCTGGGAACCTGAGCCTGGCTTTTTCTTCCCTTTTTGATGGGCTGAGAAGTAGGTTGAGTCATTGTAAACTCCAGGGCTCTGCGGCTTTGCCGAGGCGGCCGCTAGGTGGTGCTGTCACTCAACAGCTGAGAGGGAAGCTGGAGGCTCCCCTAGGGTCAATGGCACCAAGGAGATTGGGAGATTTGAGGTGATCCCTGTGCTGTTAATTCTCCACACTCTAATCTCAAAATCAGAAACTAACTAGATCCAGAGAACACTAGGTCCAACCCAGGAACCAAGAAGGATTCAGACGTGCGAGATGTTCAGACCTCTTGGGAGAGAGAAATACTACTGTCAGCTGCTGTGTTGGACTTAGGAGTCGCATCACGGTTTTACTGCTCTCGTCTGAGAGCTTGAAAGACTAAGCTTTAGTGGCACTTTTCAGCCAGGTGTCCAGGTGTTGTGGCTCACACCTGTAATCCTAACACTTCGGGAGGCCTAGGCAGGAGGATCCCTTGAACCTAGGAGATGGAGACCAGCCTGGGCAACATCTCTACAAAAGATAGATTAGCTGGGTGTGGTGGCACATGCCTGTTATATAGTCCTAGCTACTGAAGAGGCTGAGGCAGAAGGGTCACTTGAACCCAGGAATTTGAGTTTGCAGTGAGCTATCATGGCACCACTGCACTCTAACCCAGGCAACAGAGCCTGACCTTGTCTCAAAAAGTAAGAATAATAATAATTACACTTCTGTATGATTGTAACAAACTTGTAAAGCTCTTCTGCACTGAGGAGGCTTCTAGGACAGAAATAAAACTTCCTCATTTGCTCCCAGAGTACTGCTTTCTGGGTGACTGCAGCTGGCCGGACTTCCTCTGCCTCTGAGTTTCATAAGCCAGGCTTTCCCCCAGGAACCCCCCCCCCTGCCCAGGGCCCCTCCACCATCTGGGTGGCCTGGCTGAGAGAGCCACACAGCCACAGGGCTTCTAGTTCTGCTGCCCCAGGCTTGCCTGCTGTCTCTGAGGCTTTGTTGCCTCCAGCAGCCACTGTGGTCACCAGAAGGGCTGACTGCCCTGTACAGCTGCCAGCTCCACTGGAGCTGCGTCCTCGTGCAGGTGGTGGGCAGGAAGATGTTGGCCACCAGAGATACTCCGAGATGACCCTGAGCATGGACTTGACAGGAGCGAGCCCGTGGGTACTCAGGAAGCACGTTGCTAGTGGAGGGACAGAGCGGAGGTGCCGTGCTCCAGCCACAAGCCCTGGGGTGGGGGCAGTGAGGTTGTGAATGATCAGGGCCAGTTCTGTTCCCTGGCTCTTGACACATTTGCAAACAGGGCTGTTTAGGGGTAGGAAAGAGCCCTCAGGGATCTTCTGTTGATGGCACACCTGCACTCCTTATATAACCTGGATCTAGTCCTTCAGCTCCTGCTCTCCTTGGGCACCCAAGTGATGTCTTGTGGCCCAAAGTTCCTACCTCATGACCGGTAGGCAATGGGAGAGATTTCCTACAGAGGCAGACCTAGGCCTGAACAGAATGGGGGGGGGAGGCTTCTCTAGTTTGAACCGAGTTTTACCCCCAAATAACGGGGACTGTTTTTGTGGTGTTGGGTCCACACGCCCCGCTGTCCTTTGCTTCCTGTGTTCTCTGGGGACAAAGGCTGGGGCCCGCTGGAACCCTCTGCAAGCTGGCAGTGTGCTTCCTGCACCCAGCGCCAGCCCGCCCTGGGGAGGGGCCAAGCCCGCCCTCCTGGTGATAAGGCGGGGAGGGCTGCCCTCCTGGAGGAAGCTCCAAAGAGAAAGCAGAGGGCAGGAAGCGGCCCAGCGCCAGCAGGTGTGCAGCGAGGCCCACCTGCAGCCCCGATCCTTCGCTGGCAAGGTAAGCTGGGGCCGGCTGCTGAGACCCAAGAACTCTGCAGCCTCCGCCCAAAACACCGTGCTCATGTGGCATCCTGAACTTTCAACCACCCCAGAGAGGTTTTGGCTGGTTTGGGATGTTTGGATCTGAGCTGTGAACCAGGATTGGAAGGATTATTACTTCCTGCCCTGAGCACACAGCCACTGCCAGGGTGGGCACCTGCCCACGTGGGGCTGGGGCATGAGCTGTGGGCTGGGAAAGCAGCCCTGGGCTTGTGCCCAGCTCTAGCATGAGCAGGGTGACCTTGAGAGCACCTGGTCACTGGGCCTCAGTCTTCCCATCTGTAAGATGGGAGTAGGTTTGACAACATGGTCCCTGAGCGTACTTTTTCAGCTCAACCCCCATGATGGTGGGAGGGCCTGACGTTGGCCTGGGACAACTCAGTGCCCCATGACATGCGCCGCCACGGGCATCCTGGCCTGCGGGCTTGCTCCCTGCCCGCCTAGCTGTGCAGGCACCCGGCTCCCTCTGCTCCAACACGGGAGCCCCCCACCCCCAGCGCTCTGCCCCCTTGCCTCCTGCCACCCTCTCTGTAGAAGCAGCCGCAGCCATGGCGGGGATGAAGACGGCCTCCGGGGACTACATCGACTCTTCCTGGGAGCTGCGCGTGTTTGTGGGAGAGGAGGACCCCGAGGCCGAGTCGGTCACCCTCCGGGTCACCGGGGAGTCACACATTGGCGGGGTGCTCCTGAAGATCGTGGAGGAGATCAGTGAGTGCTCCACTGCCCCCGCCTGCCTGAGTCTTGGTACTTCCGGGCCACCCCTGCTGCGCAGCTTGCGATAATGGTGTCACAGTGACTCAGGCACCAGTTTAATCGTTCGGCTCCAAAAAAGACATTTCCCCAACTTCCCCTCCCACCCACTATCTTCCCTCCCTTCCTCCCACTCCAGCTGGTTCTGCTGAGTCCCTAAGGATGAGACCGGGCCACAGTCCTCCGTTCATCCCCTTCTAGGGGCAGAGGGGGTGGCCTTGCCTGGGCCGAGTGAGGCACAAGTCATGTGCCTGAGGTCTGAAGGGTGGCCGGGGGCTCCTGCTAACCTGGGGGCCTGCTCCCACACACCCTCCCCCTGCGGAAGCTCTCAGCAGGCTGGTGACAGGCCCAGCCTGGGGGGGAAGGCCCTGCCCCCAACAGGAAGTTACAGCAGGGCAGCCTGCGGTGTTAGTCGGGAGTGGGAGTCGCAAGGCCAGTGACATGGGGGCTTCTCATCCTCCTTCCCTGCAGGGGCGGGGACTGCCCCTTCCTGAGAGGGCAGCAGGACGACCCTGATAGCCAGAGCGGAAGGCAGGCCAGTGAGTCCCAGCCTGGGTCCTCGGCTGCCCGGGGTGAGGGTGGGGAGGCTTCCTCAGACCCTGCCACCCACCACGTGCAGCCCAGGGGAAAGGTCCACATATGGACAGGTCGCCTGGCCACCGGGCTGAGGCAGCGAGGGGCACTTCCGGAGGCAGGGCCCAAAGAGGCTGTGAAAGCAGGAGACCAGGTGTCACATTGGGTCTGAGAGGGGCGTGCAGACCTGAGGGGCCCAGGACAGGGCGTGCGGGAAATGTGAGAGGCCCCTGCTTGGAGTCAGACAGCCAGGCACACTGCTGCTCCATCCCCTGCTGGGCCCCCAGCAAGTCTCTTCAGCTCTATGTCCCCTGTGCAGTGGATGGGGTCCCCAGCCCTCCCACTCCCGCTCAGACATCTATGATGCTTAGCCAAGTCAGCCCCTGGCCAGGCCCGGCCACCTGCAGCGTGGCCGGCAGGTGAGACCGACCCTCTGAGGGGCTGAGCTACACAGGGACAGCTTTCCTGGGGCCTGGAGCTGAAGACAGGGCTGCCCCCAGCCCAGGACAGGGAGACTTCCCGGGAGAAGCCACCTAACACGAGCTCTGAGTGGTGGCCGCAGTCGGGGGAGCAGGGCAGTGACGGCGAGGACATGGGGGTGCTCTGAGTTAGGGCCCCTTGGCTGGGAGGATGCCTGGAGTGTGACAAGAAATGAGGCTGGGCGGTCCCTGGCCAGCGCCGCATGGCCCTGAAGGCTTCTGGGGGGTCTGGACTTCGCCCTGGAGGTGAAGCGTTCCCAGCAGAGGGTCTTCGGCGGGGGCTGTCGCACCAAGGCTCCCATGTGGGGAGCCCGGAAGCAGGAGACCCCGTCCTGGGGAGACGGCAGGGCCCTAAGTTTGGGCAGGGAGGATGGCGAAGAGGGTGGGTTTGGGAGGTGGTGACTAACGTGAAAGGGATGCACGGTGGAGAGTCCTTGTCACCACCCCGAGACGTGGAGGAGCTGCAGCCGGGGAAGGGGCGCCTCTGTGCAGAGCGAGCTTAGGCTGAGCGCCTCAAAGCTGGGGGTCAGTGCATTTATGGTCCCAGTGCCGGGCACATGGCCAGGTGAACAGAAGTTTCTGGAAGGAAGGAAGCCAGTGGACGTGCCTCAGCCGGGGGCACCTAGGGGGCTGGTCTGGGCTCCAGACAGGGTCTGGGTCAGAGGGCCACACCCGGGGGGTCGGCAGGAGGTGGCAACTGGAGAACGGGGAGACCCCAGGGACAGGACACGGCTGAGGAGGGAGAAGAGGGTCCCGGACCAAACCTGGGAAAGGACAGGTGAGGGGCAGGTCAGGGGAGGGGACAAAATTGGACAAAAAAAGAGCAGAGTCAAGAGAAGGGGAAGTGGGCGGCACAGAGCCCAGGACAGAGTGAGGATGCCGGGAGCGGAGGGCCCAGCCCTGGGAGGACAGAGGAGACGGAAAGGGAGACGCTTCTCTGGGCGCTGGCAGCACTGGTGACTAGAAGGGCAGGGCACGAGTGGGAGGTGGCACAGGCACCGGACGACTGGCCAGGAGGACCACGAGGAACCCAGGGAACAGGGCTCTGTACGCTCCCGAGGGCCGGGGGGCAGTGCCGTCAGTCCCCTTTGTTCCTGTGCTCCCTGAGAGAGGCCAGCAGACCTCGTGTCTTCCGTTGCTGTGTCCCCAGTCCCTAGCTGGCTGACGAGGGACCTATTTCTACTGAATGCTCACTGGTGGATAGTCGCGTGCGTGCACGAGTGTGCCACAAACACTCTGCACCTACCCTGCAGCAGGCTCTGTTCCATGTCCATGGGGTCAGGGTAGTTATTACATCTTACAAATGAGGAAAAGAAAACTGAAGCCCAGAGAGGTTAAGTGCCTTGCTCTAGTTCACACAGCTAATATTCAATAAATGTTGAGAGAGAACGTCCCGCTGCATGCCAGGCACAGTCCCAGGGCCTGAGGACATGCAGCAGAAAGACAGACTAGTCTCTGCCTCCTGGAGCTCCCAGGAGTGCGAGAGAGAAGTCGTTAAGCCAGGACAGAGGAGGCGCCAAGTGCTGCAGCGCAGGAGGTGGGGGCACTGAGATTGGGCACCCAGACTCCGGGTTGGGGGGCTCCTCTGGGAAGTGACGTGGCGACTGAGCCCAGAGGGACAGCAAGGCCCAGCCAGAAGAGCCATTCCGTCGGCACCAGGGGCTTGGGCAGGGGCGGGAGGTGGTCAGCACAGGCCTGTGATCCTGGGCTCCTGCTCAGGGTTGGGGCAGCAGAAGGAAGGCCGGGCGGGGCGCGCCACGCCGACCTGCACACCCTGCCCGCAGACCGCAAGCAGGACTGGTCGGACCACGCCATTTGGTGGGAACAGAAAAGGCAATGGCTGCTGCAGACGCACTGGACGCTGGACAAGTATGGCATCCTGGCCGATGCACGCCTCTTCTTCGGGCCCCAGCACCGGCCGGTGATCCTGCGGCTGCCCAACCGCCGCGCCCTGCGCCTCCGCGCCAGCTTCTCCAAGCCCCTCTTCCAGGCCGTGGCCGCCATCTGCCGCCTCCTCAGTGAGTTGCCCGGCTGGGCCCCTCCGCCGGCCCCCATGCTGCTGTGAGGGGGCAGGTCCCCACCCTGCCCAGCCCAGCTACTGTCCTACCGTCCTTGCTGCCTTGTTCCCACCCTGCATGAGGTGGGGAGGCCCGGGCAGGACCTCGACCCCAGCCTCGTTGAGACCCCAGCTCTTCTCAGGCATCCGGCACCCTGAGGAGCTGTCCCTGCTTCGGGCTCCGGAGAAGAAGAAGAAAAAGAAGGAGAAGGAGCCGGAGGAGGAGGTGTATGACTTGACCCAGGTGGTCCTGGCTGGGGGTGAGCACAGGCTGGGGCGGGCAGGGCCGGGGCTGGGCCAGGCCTTTTGGGCCCGGGCCCGGGGACGGGCCTGGTGACTCCCACCTGCCCTGCAGGTGTGGCACCTGTGCTGTTCCGGGGGATGCCAGCCCACTTCTCAGACAGCGCCCAGGCCGAGGCCTGCTACCACATGCTGAGCCGGCCGCAGCCGCCGCCCGACCCGCTGCTGCTGCAGCACCTGCCGCGGCCCAGCTCCCTGCTGGACAAGACCCAGCTCCACAGCAGGTGCGCCGCCGCCTGTGTCTGGGCTTCCCTCCCAGCGCCCACCCGCCCCACGTCCTCGCACACCCTGGATCCACGCCCGGTGCCTCCAGGCCTTGCCCGTGTGTGCGCCTGCCCCACCCCACCCGGCCGCTGCCCCAGCCTCGGGTGTCCCTGGCGGAGCCCTGACCCCGCCTCTGTTGCGGCCCAGGTGGCTGGACTCGTCGCGCTGCCTCATGCAGCAGGGCGTCAAGGCCGGGGACATGCTCTGGCTGCGCTTTAAGTACTACAGCTTCTTCGACTTGGATCCCAAGGTGGGTCAGGGAGAGGTGGGGGCGTGCGGTCCATGAGACATGGCGCCCAGGGCAGAGGGCTGGGCTCTGGGATGTTAGTGACTTGTAGGGGCCAGTCCACCTGCCTGATTGTCCGTCTGTGCCTCTGTTTACTGACCCCACAAACACCGTGCTGGGCCCGGGGCAGATGAGAGACAAACAGGTCTCCGGGCCTGTTTCTCAAGCAGCCGTCAGGGAGCTGATGACCACAGGCAGCACAGCCAGTGGTGGGCACCCCTGGGAAGTCTGGGTGTGGCTCGGCTGGGAGAGGCCCCGGCCGCAAAGTCAGGGAAGGCTTCCTGGAGGAGGCAGCACTTGGATCTGCAGGGACTGGGGCAGGCGAGGAAGGAGGCTGTGCAGGCTGGCCCCAGGTTTCCCCGTCCACTCTCCCTCCCTGCCTACATCCCTGATGGCGACCAGTGTGCCCCCTGTGTCCATCTCAAAAGCTGCCCAGGGGCTCACAGGCCGCTGTCTCTACTGGTGACCCCACCGCTCTGCTCCCCTCACCGCAAAACTTCACGGTTGCCCCCAGAACACTCGCTCCCCGGAATCCTGCCTCCTGTTTGCAAGCTTTCCCTGGGCACCCTCTGACCCTCTTGCCCCTCGGCTGCAGCTATTCTGGTGTCTTCTGCCCCGTCTGCACCGAAGTGCTGCGGCTGCTGCGGTGACCCCGCCTCCATGCTGCCTGGTGTCCCTTCCCTCCCACTTGTGGCACAGACACAGCCAAACCCACAACACATTGTGGAGTCATTGCTGCTGCTATCACCGTGACAGCTTTACTGAGAAGCCAGCTTTACTGGTGCAGTGCTCCCGTTTAAACAGTACAATTCAGCGGTTTTTAGCGTATTCCCAGATCCGGGCAGCCATCAGCACAGAACGCCACCACGCTCTCATCGCACTAGAAAGAACCCCCTCCCCCCGGCTAATTTTTCCTTTTTTTTTTTTTGAGACAGAGTCTCACTTTGTTGCCCAGGCTAGAGTGAGTGCCGTGGCGTCAGCCTAGCTCACAGCAACCTCAAACTCCTGGGCTCAAGCGATCCTCCTGCCTCAGCCTCCCGAGTAGCTGGGACTACAGGCATGTGCCACCATGCCCGGCTCATTTTTTCTGTATATATTAGTTGGCCAACTAATTTCTTTCTATTTATAGTAGAGACGGGGTCTCACTCTTGCTCAGGCTGGTTTCGAACTCCTGACCTCAAGCAATCCACCCGCCTCGGCCTCCCAGAGTGCTGGGATTGCAGGCGTGAGCCACTGCGCCCGGCCTCATTTTTCTATTTTTTGTAGAGACCAGTCTTGCTGTGTTTGTTGCTCAGGATGGTCTAGAACTCCTGGCCTCCCGAAGTGCAGGGATTACGGGTGTGAGCCACCATGCCCAGCCCCAATGACGTTTTAAAGACATTTTTAAAATATGAAAAAAGTCTCTTATATTCGCCCTTACACTTACCCTTTCCTGTGCTCTCTATTCCCGCGTGGAGGTCTGGAGTGCGCACTGGCACCATTTTCTGTCCCCTGAAGGACTTCCCTTAACGTTTCTTGCAGTGCGGATCTCCCGGTAACGAATTTGCCTTCGATCTTGAGAGAGATTTTTACTGGCTATAGAATTCTTGGCTGACAGGCTTTTTTCTTTCATTGCTTTAAAGGAGTTGCGCTGCAGCCTTCCTGCGTACCCTGCTCCCGACCAGAGGCCTGCTGTGCTTCTCTGCTCAGCGGCATGCAAGCTGTCTTTTTTACTGGCTGCTTCCACATTTTTCTTTTTATCTTTGGTTTTAAACAAATTGAATATCATGTGCCTTGGTTTGCTTCAGATTTCTTATGTTTGGGGTTTTTTTGAGCTTCTTGAATCTGGGAGTTTATAGTTTTCATCAAACTTGGAAAATTTGTGGGTGGGCCGTTACCTTTTAAAAATTTGTTTTCCTGCCCTTGCCCCCTTTTGGTACTCAATTTACATGACTATTGGACTGCTTAAAATTGTCCCACAACTCGCTGATACTGTGTACATTTTTTTTTTCAGTCTTACTTTTCTATATGTTTCATTTTTGATGGTTTCTATTGCTATACTTACTTTTCTTTTCTTTTTCTTTTTTCTTTTTTTTCTTTTTTGAGACAGGGTCTTGCTATGTTGTCCAGGCTGGAGTGCAGTTGTGAGACCATAGCTCACTGCAGCCTCAAATTCCTAGGTTCAAGTGATCCTCCTTCCTCAGTCTCCCAAGTAGCTGGCACTACAGGTGTGTGCCACATGCCTGGCCAAGCTGTTTTTTCTTTATTTTGTGTGACTATGTTGCCCAGGCTAGTCTTGAACTGCTGGCCTCAAGCAGTCCTCCCACGTTGGCCTGCCAATGTACTGGGATTACAGGCGTGAGCCACCGTGCCTTGTAAATATTTTTAAAGCTTGTGGGGATGAAGTCAAGATACTTGGAAGCAGCTTGATCTCCTCACCTGGGGGAACATTCTGGGCTCTCGGTTCCCCCTCCCTGTGCTGCCCCTGGAGACTCCAGGCAGTGGCGTGGGGCGTCTTTCACCTTGTGTCCCTTCCCTCAGGGGTCACCGCCTGTGCTGTCTGCTGTCCAAGATCTAAACACCATCTGGTCTTTGTTGTTCCCTACGGTTTTTATTTTCTTTTCTCTTTGTGGTTTTTAAATTAAAGTGTCTTTTTAGATGAGGTAATATATGATGGCTGAAAGAGTTAAACAGTCCTAGCAAGTTTGTAACGGCAACAAAGCAGTTCCCCGCCCACCTCTCCTTATCCCAGATCTCCGACTCCTGGAGAATGGGAATTTTGACTGTAGCTTTTCATTCTAGTATTTACCTCCATATGACATGTGTGTATGTCTGATTCTCGATTTTGCCATCTCACACATTACCATTGACTTTGCACAAAGGATAAAGCTTTCTTTCCTTCTGTTCTCTCCCCTCCCACGAGTTGCAGCCTTCCTTGCATCTTTATAAGTAAGTGGCATTTATAGTCTTTGGTTAAAACAACGTGATTATGGCTGCAAATAGTAACACATATAAATAGTGCTCTTAGCTAAGCCGCAGTGTAACAATAATTATGTTTCCTTTCTCGGGTCAAAATTTTTATTACAAATTGCTCATAATCGCTGTTATCTTTATTTACTTATTTTTATATTAATTGTCTGTCCCCAATGACAAGAGGGACCCCACAAGGCTGTCTGGACACTCTCTGTGTGGCTGTGGCTTACCAGCGAGGGTCTTACCGTGATCAGAGGGACGCCCCCTCACCAAGCCCCTCCATGCCCCCAGCCACAGCGCTCCTTCCAAAATGCTCGATCACATTAGGATATCAATCAGTGTTGCTTCATTCTCCAGACATGAATTGCTTGCTCTCTAGACGTGACTGTGGTCTAAGACTTCCCTTCACTGTTTTCCTGGGAATTCCTCCACTGGACTTCTTGTTCCTAGAGTCCTATGTCACTCTGCCTTCGCCAGTCCCCTCATTTTGATGGAGCTCGTATTTCAACAGCTTCCTCCAAAAGGTACATGAGACCTGGATGTCTTTGAAATCCCACAGGTGTGAAAAGGTCACTATTCTACTCTCACCTGCATGACAGTTTGGCTAGGTGTAAAATTCTTAGTTGGAGGCGTTTTCACGCAAAATTTTGGAGGCTTCTTCCCGTTGTCATCTGGTTTCCAGTGTTGCTCTTGAGAAGTCTGGGGGAATTTTGAGTTTCAATCCTTCCATATGTGATCCTTTCATTTTTTCTTGAAGAAGAAGGGGAGGTACTAGAAGCTTTTAGAATCTTCTCTGTATCCTCCAGTGTTCCAAAAATCTTTCAATACTATGTCTTAGTATGTGTCTGTCTGCACTCATTGACTTGCATGCTTTCTGGACCCTTTGAAATCAGAAACCCAGGTCCTTCAGGTCTGGACAAATGCCCTATATAATCTCTTTAAAAATTTCCTCCCCTCTGTTTTTCTGTTCCTTCTTTCTGGAACTCTGTTTTGTAGATATTAGACTTCCTGGATTGAATATTTATCTTTTCTTTCTTATTTTTCAGCTCTTGTCTTTTTGTGTTCTACTTTCTGGAAAGTTCCTTATTTTCCCAGATAGCTATATTGAATTTTTAATTTCCACAACTGTATATGTATATATATATATATATGTTTGTTTTATAGACATAGTCTTACTTCATCACCCAGGCTAGAGTACAGTAGCATGAGGATAGCTCACTGCAGCCTTGAACTCCTGAACTCAAGGGATCCTCCTGCCTCAGCCTCTCAAGTAGCTGGGACTACAGGTGTGCACCAGCACACCTGGCTAATTTTTCTTATTTTTTTAAGAGATGGGGTCTTTCTATGTTTACCAGGCAGGTTTCATGTATTTTTAAGTTCTAAGAGCTCTTGTTTTTTAGTGTTCTTTTTTTTAGGTTTTTAGTATAACATACATTTAGCAAAATGCACAACTGTAACTAACACATCAAGCAACAGAACTTAACTGTTTCACAGAAGCCCCCCTTATCGGCCTTCCAGGCAATATGTCTCACAGGAGCTAACCGCTAACTTTACCCCTAACACTAGAGTTTAGTTTTGCTTGTGTGACATTTACATCATGGAGTCATACACTCTATGCTCTTTTATGTCTGCAGCGTTATGTTTGTTTGACTCATCCATGTTGCATATGGTCGTAGTAAATTCTTTCTCGTTAGTGTGTAACGTTTCATTACGTCAATGTACCCCAATGAATTTATTCATTCTGCTGTTGATGGACACTGTACAATTTCCATATTGGGGTTACTGTGACTAGAGATGACATGAACATGCCAATATCGGGGTTTTGGTGAACACATGCACATGCTTCTGTAGGGCTTGTACCCAGAGGGGGAACTGCTGTGTTGCGGGGCAGGCATTAGCTTAGCCGTCGCACGTAACTGTCAAACAGCTTTCCAAAGTGGTTGTACCAATTTACACTCCAGTCAACAGTGTATGTTCCACAACTTCACCAACATTTGGTATTTTCTGTCTTTTCTGTTGTGGCAATTCTGATAGGTGTGTAATGGCATCTCATATAGTCTTGTTTGTTTAAATAGCTTGATTGAGATAGGATTTACATAGCATAAAAATCACCCGTCGTGACCATTGTAAGGTTGATTATTTTTAGTATAATGTATACAGCTGGGCAACTGTCACCACAATCCAGTTTTAGAATGTTCCCACTGCCTCAGAAAGTTCACATTTGCTGTCCTTCCTCCTCCCACATCCAACCCCAGACAACCACGGATCTATTTGTTCATGCAGTTTTTTTTTTTGGTTTTTTTTTTTTTTTTTGAGACAGAGTCTCACTTTGTTGCCCGGGCTAGAGTGCCGTGGTGTCAGCCTACCTCACAGCAACCTCAAACTCCTGGGCTCAAGCGATCCTGCTGCCTCAGCCTCCCGAGTAGCTGGGGCTACAGGCATGCGCCACCATGCCCAGCTAATTTTTTCTATGTATAGAAAAATAATTTTTTCTAATTTTTCTAATTTTTTCTAATTTTCTGAAAATTTTCTAATTTTCTAAAAATTTTTCTAATTTTTTCTATTATACATAGAAAAAATTAGCTGGGCATGGTGGGCATGCCCAGCTAATTGGTGGGCATGGCCAACTAATTGCTTTCTATTTATAGTAGAGATGGGGTCTTGCTCTTGCTCAGGCTGGTTTCGAACTCCTGACCTCAAGCAATCCACCCACCTCAGCCTCCCAGAGTGCTAGGATTTACAGGCATGAGCCACTACGCCCGGCCTGTTCATACAGTTTTAATACAGTCTCTATGGGGGAATGAATAGTTAAAAAAAACAACCAAAAAAACATTTCCCTGACTAATAAAGCTGAATGCTTTTTCATATGGCTAGTAGCCACTGGGATATCCTCTTTTGTGAAGTTTCTGTTCAAGTTTTTTGACAATTTTTATATTGAGTTGTTTGTCTTTATTGATTCGTAGGATTTCTTTATATATTCTGGATATGAGCATTTTGTCAGATAAACATATTCTCAGTATATTTTCCCATTGTGAGCTTTGCCTTTTCATTCATGGTTTCTTTTGACAAACAGCACTTCTTTTTTTCTCACTCTCTCCGCACTTCCTAATTTTAATATAACCCGATTTATGTTTTTTCTTTTATGATTTAACGCATTTTGTGTCTGGTTTAAGAAACCTTTTCTACCCTAAGATCACAACGATGCAGTCCTATGTTTTTCTCTAAAAGCTGCATTCTTTGAACTTTCTGTGTGGATCTGCAATCCATCTGGAATCCATGTCCGTACGTGGCAGGGTGTCAATTCTCTTCTGTACAGGTATCCGGTTGAGCCAGCGCCTTTTATTGAAAAGGGCGTCCTTTCCCCAGTGACCTGCAGTGTGACCTTTGTCCTGGGCCAGGTGAACATCTCTCTCCAACTCCCTTCACTTCTGTCAGTCACTTTGTCTCTCTTGCCAATGCCACACAGCCGTAATTCCTATAGCTTTATAATTACATTCCTTTAAAAAAACAACATCCTGGGCTCGTTCTGCGAGTGCATTGCTTCATCCCTACAGGGATTTTGATGGTGCTTGCAGTTCTCCTCTGCCCGCACCCTGTCTTTCCTCCGAGCTCTTCCCTTGTTCGCCTTGGCCTCTGTGGCTGGTGCCAGCAGCCGTGCTCACGTGCGGGCGGTCCTTGCAGGTCCACTCGCTTCTAGAAGTGAAGCCCTATAAGAAGCCGACTGGAGACCCTGAGTGCGTGAACAGGGCATGGCATTTGGGTGGCCTCCTCGGGGCGACGCAGTCGGGCTGCTGCTCTTTTTGGGTCTTTCTCTCCGTCTGTTTAGCTTCTCGGTGGCGAACCCTCTGATCTCCCACCAGGATTCGATGCCAATGTCCCTGTGGGAAAAGCTGGGCTGGGTGTCTCACCCTTCCGAATGCCAACTTTAAAAAACTTCATCTAGGCCGGGCGTGGTGGCTCACACCTATAATCCTAGCACTCTGGGAGGCCGAGGCAGGAGGATCACTTGAGCTCAGGAGTTCAAACAGTTCAAGACCAGCCTGAGCAAGAGCTAGACCCTGTCTCTATATTAAAAAAAAAAGTAAAAAAACTTCATCTTTTCAGCACAGTGCCACCCTCTGTCACTGTGCCTGGCGTTCCTAATGCAGGGCCACCTCTGGCTCAAGCGTCCCCAGAGAGCGAGTCTCCGGCTTCCTTCAGGTTCCAGCTTGCTGTCACTTGGCAGCAGGGACTGGGGACGGGCCTGCTCCTTCAGGGACCTTCTGCAGTTCTCACTCCGCGGAGCCTGTCGGGGGCCGCCGTGAGAATTGATGCCTCCGTGCAGATCTGTGCTCTTCCTGCCTGCCTGTTCTCAGAATCCTCTGGTGGCTTCGCCAGAGCACAGGCGAAGCGAAACGCATGAGATGCCAGCTCTCTCCGCAACCCCGTTTCCTTTCACGATTTGTTTTCCATCTTCCAAATTTTTGTTGACACTCTCACCTGGTTAGGCCCCTCTCTCTTGTTCGGCCTGTTGGGTTTACCTTGTTTATGCCCTTGCTGTCAGCTTGGTTGGGTTTTGAGGGAGCGTTGGTTCTGTCGGTAACTGGGATGTCCCTCTGGGTATCTGCCCTCCCTGTTTCCTCTTTCTGGAATCCTCTTCCTTCTCTCTTCCCTTTAGTGGCTCGTTGTCATCCTTCCTTCACTGCTCCGCATGTCACCTCCTCAGAGAAGCCTTCCCTGAATGCTTCCGGTGTTCCACTCTCCCGTATCACCACCAAACTTTTGGTGCCCTTGACTGAGGGCAGGAGTGAGCTTCCCTGTGGAAGCGATCTCCTTGGCAGTGTTTATCATGCTTGTGAATTGCTTTACTTACTGATTGGTTTACTCACGTGCCTGGGCAGCGTGCTGGCACGCAGCAAACATCTGTACAACAGAGCAAAGGTTTAGCGGGAAAACAGCGCCACTTGCCTGGGCAGCAGGGGGCTGGCGGGCTGTGCGGGCCGGGGTGGGGTTCGGCTGCCCAGGGCCAAGGCTTGCAGGGGCTAGGCGAGGACTGTCCAGGCATCGGGCATCTGACCCCCTCCCCGTCCCCTGGCTGCAGACAGACCCTGTGCGGCTGACCCAGCTGTACGAGCAGGCTCGCTGGGACCTGCTGCTGGAGGAGACCGACTGCACCGAGGAGGAGATGATGGTGTTCGCAGCCCTGCAGGTGCCCGGCGGGCCTGGGTGTCTCGGGGCGGCTGGGGCGTGGGCCAGTCCCAGGGCAGGAAGGGCCTCCCAGAGTGGGGCCAGGCTCCGGGGCAGCTCAGCTTAGGGGCACTGTGAGGTGACTGGGCTGCCAGACTCAGCCCTCCCTGGCCACGTGCCCCACCCAGTACCACGTCAACAAGCTGTCCCAGAGCGGGGAGGTGGGCGAGCCAGCCGGCACAGACCCAGGGCTGGACGACCTGGATGCAGCCCTGAGCAACCTGGAGGTGAAGCTGGAGGGGTCGGCGCCCACGGATGTGCTGGTGAGGAGGGACTCGGGGCGGGTGCAGGTCAGGGCCAAGCGCGGGGGACCCAGGTATCCCTCTGACTCCTCTCCTGCCACAGGACAGCCTCACGGCCATCCCAGAGCTCAAGGACCATCTCCGAATCTTCCGGTGAGTGGGGCCCAGAGTTGGCAGCCCTGGCCCGTCTGGCAGCGGGAGGGAAGGAAGCATGGCCTTTCACAGCCCCGCTCCCTGCTCCTCAGGCCCCGGAAGCTGACCCTGAAGGGCTACCGCCAGTACTGGGTGGTGTTCAAGGAGACCACACTGTCCTACTACAAGAGCCAGGACGAGGCTCCGGGGGACCCCATTCAGCAGCTCAACCTCAAGGGTGAGTCAACAGGGCAGGGGCTGGGGGTGCCCACCTATGGGCTGGGCAGGTGAGTGCTCCCACCTGGCCTCAGCTTCCTCCTGGAGACCAGGGAAGATGCCCTCTGTCCTGAGGTGGCTGTGTGGGGCTGGCATGCACATGAGGACCGCTCAGGCATCTGTCCCCCTCCCCAGCCTCCTAGCCCACCCCTTCCTCTCCCTCCAGGCTGTGAGGTGGTCCCTGATGTCAATGTCTCAGGCCAGAAGTTCTGCATCAAACTCCTAGTGCCCTCACCTGAGGGCATGAGCGAGATCTACCTGCGGTGCCAGGACGTGAGTGAGAGCCGGGCAGGGGCTGCAGCGGGGACGAAAGCGGGCGCTGGGGCAGGGGCTGGCACCAGGCCTGAAGGGCATTAAGGACAGGGAGGGCGTGGGACCAGAGCTTGGTGAGCACCCCCTCCTCTGTCCCCCACTCCCAGGAGCAGCAGTACGCCCGCTGGATGGCCGGCTGCCGGCTGGCCTCCAAGGGCCGCACCATGGCGGACAGCAGCTACACCAGCGAGGTGCAGGCCATCCTGGCCTTCCTCAGCCTGCAGCGGACGGGCGGCGGGGGCTCGGGCAATCACCCCCAGGGCCCTGATGCCTCTGCCGAGGGCCTCAACCCCTACGGCCTTGTTGCCCCCCGCTTCCAGCGCAAGTTCAAGGCCAAGCAGGTGCCGGAGGGAGTGGGGGTTGAGGGTGGGAATGTCCACAGCATTTACCCAGCCACCCTGGACCCCTGGATCTTCACTGAGCCTTCCTCGGGAACGCCAGTGGTCACTTGTTCCTTCTCCGTGTCCCTGGGACTGTGCGGCTGGTCCCCACCTTCTGGGAGGGGTCACGGTCCAGTGCCCACATCTACCCCAGGGCCTGGCTCAGCTCACCATTGCGGAGTGGGAGAGGTTGCATTTTGGCAGCCCCGCATGGGACACTGCCCCTTCCCAGGCTCAGCATCCTGTCTCCCTGACAGGGGCAGGCGGGCGGGACAGGGAGAGTTGTCTCAGGGACTTTGGGGAGGGGAAGAGAGCCAGGCAGCCCCTCACCAGTGTGGTCCCACAGCTCACCCCTCGGATCCTGGAAGCCCACCAGAACGTGGCCCAGCTCTCGCTGACCGAGGCCCAGCTGCGCTTCATCCAGGCCTGGCAGTCCTTGCCCGACTTCGGCATCTCCTATGTCATGGTCAGGTGGGATCCCCAGCCCCGCCCTGCCCCGCCCAGCACTGACTCTGGCCTCATCTGCTGCCTGGCAGCTCCACACCCACATGCCAAGAGTGGGGTCCTGGGCAACCCCGAAGCCTCCCTTCCCTTGTCCTCTGTGGGCAGACCTTACTGAGGGCCCCCGTGGGGTCTCCCATTCTGCACCCCCACAGCAAACACAAGAGACAAGAGCCCAGGCCCCGGGTTAGCTGGCCTGCAGGACAGGACTAACAGTGGATGCAGTTACAGGCAGGCGCCCCTTTGATTCTTCAATTCCCAAACTGCAAAGACACGAGCGAGGCAACAGCTACTGCTGCTGCTACCAAAACCTAAAAAAAGTTACTACTTAAAGGCATGGACTGTTTGATGCTACTAAATGCTGTTATAAGATTATATCAATTAACCCCCATTTTCCAGATGAGGAGACCTAAATGGCTTGCTCAGAGTTGCAGAGCTGGGGAGCTGCAGAGCTGGGAAAGGGACACAGCTCTTACTCTGTCATGCTGGCTCTGGAGCACTGTGCCATGCTCTGGGTGGGCTCCAGACCATGCAGGGTGGAGCCCTTGCTCACTTTCTCTCCTCCTGGAGACCAGGTTCAAGGGCAGCAGGAAGGATGAGATTCTGGGCATCGCCAACAACCGGCTGATCCGCATCGACTTGGCCGTGGGTGACGTGGTCAAGACGTGGCGCTTCAGCAACATGCGCCAGTGGAATGTCAACTGGGACATCCGGCAGGTGGGCTCAGAGTGAGGGTAGGGATGGGGACAGGTGGCTGGGCCAGATCCGGCCAAGGCAGGGCATGGGCTGCTCCCTTGTCCCACCCACCTTATCCCCTCTGACTGCCCACCCTGCAGGTGGCCATCGAGTTTGATGAGCACATCAACGTGGCCTTCAGCTGTGTGTCTGCCAGCTGCCGCATTGTGCACGAGTACATTGGGGGCTACATTTTCCTGTCGACTCGGGAACGTGCCCGTGGGGAGGAGCTGGATGAGGACCTCTTCCTGCAACTCACGGGGGGCCATGAGGCCTTCTAAGGGCTGTCGGACTGCCCTGCCCTGCTCACCACGTGCCACAGCCACTCCCAAGCCCACACTCACTGAGACTCACTGTCCCATACCTGCTCCAGGCAGGCACTGAGCTAGGCACATTCACCTGCTGTCACTGGCTTTGTGCAGGTCAGGGACCTGGCTGTGCTAGACTCTGCCATCACCCAGGCTAGGGACAAGGGGCCCTGAGCTTGTGCAGCATCCCCTTCCCCTTGTCTGAGTGGCTGAGGTCAACACCCCTGACCTATGTGTAGTCCCTGAGTACACACACAAGACCAGATATAGCTACCAGATGATGAATCATGGTTTCAAACGAGTTTCTTTCTTGTTACTTTTTAAAATTTCTTTTTTATAAATTAATATTTTATTGTTGGATCATCCTCTTTCCTCTGGGGCTGTGCTTGGGGCCACTCTGACCCTCTGTCTCTTTATCACCAGCCAAGGAGAGGGGCTTTCCTGAGAGACAGAAAGGGAGACCTAAGTCATCCTGGGGCTGGAGGCTGAGAAAGAAGTTAGGGCAGAAGGACACAGGCTTCAGGCACAAAAATGGGGATGGGGG
This sequence comes from Microcebus murinus, assembly GCF_040939455.1. Classification (NCBI taxonomy): domain Eukaryota; kingdom Metazoa; phylum Chordata; class Mammalia; order Primates; family Cheirogaleidae; genus Microcebus; species Microcebus murinus. Next base: position 11,553,276 of record NC_134107.1, read on the forward strand.
GGGGGCGTTCTCACGGGTGGGGCAGAGCTGCAGGGCCTCTTTGAAGTACTTGGGAAGCAGGAAGCCATCAGCATTCCCTGGAGTCAGGATCACCCCATTGGCAGAGCAGAAGAAGGGTATTCCATCTGCTGGCAGAGCTAGAGATGTGACTCATGCCCTCCTTGAAGGCCAAGGGCAGTCACAGCTGTGTCCAGGCTCACCTGCCAGGGCCAGGGGTCCATTGATGAACACAGCTATTTCACAGTTTGGTCGTATGCCTGCAGAGACAACTGGAGCTGGGGCCTGGGGCAGCTGAGAACCAGTCAGCAAACCTGGGCAGGCTGGGATCCTGGGCTGGGGGGCAGGGGGTGCTGCTCCATGAGGGTGTAGGGAGGCCTCAGACAAGGGAGGCTCTGACCCTTGGAGGGGACCTGGGAGGGCACTGTGGGAGGGAGTAGCTGGCAGGGAGGCACTGACCACTTATGACACCAGGGTCCCCAGGCAGTCCTGGGGCCAGGTGGATGTGCATCCTTCCCCGGCAGGACAGGCCCCTTAGCAGGATGGATGGCCAGTGCTTCCAAAATGTACCATGGACTAGCATCAGGGGCAGGGCCTGCGGCGTCTCCAGGGGAATCAGCTCCAACTCAGGTACCTGGTTGAACGGGCTGCAGTGAGACCTCCTTCACAGGCAGGGGTCCCATCTGCCTCTCCCACTTGTCCCCTCAGCTCCCACCTGCAGAGAGTGTCCCTGATTGGCCCGGATGAGAGGGCCTGTACTGGGATCCCCCGGCTGCAGGGCAAACCGCTGCTTCCCATTGGTGTCCACCACGCGCTGCACATCTTCAGCTGAGAAGCTGCGGAACTGGGGCAGCTGCAGGAGGGCATCCACAGGCACGAAGCCATCTGTGGACAGACAGGGTGCTCAGGAGACAACCTTGCTCTGGCCTGGGCCAGGGTTAACAGGGAGAGCCACAGGCAACTGGAACAACAAAGCCTCAGCTTGGGATCACATGGAATTTATCTTTGTGACCTTTAGAAAGTCTCCCCTTGGCCAGGTGTGGTGGCTCACGCCGGTTAATCCTAGCACTCTGGGAGGCCGAGGCAGGCAGATTGCTCGAGGTCAGGAGTTCGAAACCAGCCTGAGCAAGAGTGAGACGCCGTCTGTACTATAAATAGAAAGAAATTCATTGGCCAACTAATATATATATATAGAAAAAAATTAGCCAGGCATGGTGGTGGGTGCCTGTAGTCCCAGCTACTTGGGAGGCTGAGGCAGTAGGATTGCTTGAGCCCAGGAGTTTGAGGTTGCGGTGAGCTAGGCTGATGCCATGGCACTCTAGTCTAGACAACAAAGTGAGACTCTGTCTCAAAAAAAAAATAAAAAAGAAAGAAAAGAAAAGAAAGTCTCCCCTTTCTGGGCCTCAGTGTTTTCAACTTACGTGGAAAGTGGACCTGCCTCATGAAAGGTCACAAAGAAAAAGTGTTTAGCACAGCACCTGGCCTGGACTGGATACTCAAAAACATCAGATGCCAATACCCACCAGTGCACACCACTGGGATAAGTGTTTATGGAGCCACTTGGCTGGAGGGGGCATCACCAGGCCTGGCCCAGACAGGGGCTCCTCTCCCAGTCTGCCATGGACATGAGACAGGGCCCTGGGCCTAGGTCTTCGCTGTGCATGGGGAGCATGTGCCCTCTGTGCCTTCTTCATGGGGCAGTGGTGGAATCCATGGGGCAGAGGTCACAGACAGACTCACATTGCTCCCTGGGTGCAAACCACTCCCCACCCAGTCTCTAAGACCCTCACTTACCGGCCCCCATAGGAAGTCCCAGCTTCAAGGCCCCATGTCGCAGGGCATAGGACAGAGCCTTGGATAGCTGAACATCTCGGTCCTGAAAAAGCCCAGAGATGGCCCTGATCTCCATGATGACCATGTCCTGCTGCCCACACCAAACATGAGAGATTGATAGCCAAGGGGGACCAGAGGGAAGAATCCCAGTGATCTCCCCAAATAATATTACCATCAGCCCTCCACCCCCACCCCACCAGCCTTTCCCTGGGAGCCTGAGCTCAGAGTGTCCCTCCCCTGCCCTCCCACCATGGGGGTGGGGGGAACACACCTGTTCCCGGGGTCTGTGAGCCCTTCTGCCCCTGGGCCCTGCTGCTTCCTGCCTCCTTTCTCCAGAGGAGTACATGGCCGAGACCTGTGGGGAGCACTGCAGTGTGAGGACTGCTTTGAGGACCATCCCATGTTCCCACCCTGCCTAGAAAGCCACAAAACCTCAGCATGTGAGAGCTGGGAGGGGGATATACAGCTCACTAAATTCGCTTCCCACCCCCAAATCCCTGGTGCAGATAGGGAGACTAAGGCCCAGCGGGCAACACTTGCCCAAGGTCACACTGTCAGCCACAGAGCCCAGGGAAGCCGAGCTCCTGCGCTTCGGGCTCGCGGGCGTGTTTCTCAAGGCCCGCCCCGGCGTGCCCCAAGACCGGGCGGAAGCGTCAGGACCGGGACCCACAAGCTGGTCTACCTACCGCGGCCAGCGCCCGGCCCGGCCAATGAGAAGTCGCGGAAGGAGGGGGGCGGGCACTTCCGCTCGGGGAAGGGGCGGAGCCTGCGGGGTTGGTCGGCCTGCGAGCCGGGCACCTGCTGGAGGCGGGAGCTTCCGGACCCTGGGAGGGGGTCCCCGCGCGTCCGAGGTGGAGGCAGGACCCCTGGGTGTGGAGGCCATGGGCATTTGGGGGTGGAACCCGGGATCTCTGGGTGGTAGGGATACCTGGAGTCCCAGGCATTTCTAGCAGCAGGAGTCCCGGGTACCCAGCAGGACTCCGGGCTCTTGCGGGGATGATAGGACAGCTTACTGCCCAAAGAGTGGTCAAGGGCATGTAGAAGAACTGAGGGTTCCCTCAGAAGATCTCTGACAGAGGAAGCCAGCTGCTCGCCCAGGGGTCACTGTGCCCCCCCGAACCCCCCCTACAGGCCTGGCTGTGTCCTCCCCCAGAGCTGCCCTGTCCCAGCCCATGGATCCTGAGGTATCCCTGCTGCTGCAGTGCCCTCTGGGCGGGCTGCCCCAGGAGCAGGTACTGGCCGAGCTGAGTCCAGCCTACGACCGTCGCCCACTACCAGGTGGGGACAAGGCCATCACTGCCATCTGGGAGACCCGGCTACAGGCCCAACCCTGGCTCTTCAACGCCCCCAAGTTCCGCCTGCACTCAGCCACCTTGGTGCCCATTGGCTCACAGAAGCCACAGCTGCTCCTGCGCCTGGGCCTTACTTCCTACAGAGACTTCCTGGGCACCAACTGGGCCAGCTCAGCTGCCTGGCTGCGACAGCAGGGGGCCGCTGATTGGGGTGACAGACAAGCCTATCTAGCGGACCCACTGGGGGTGGGCGCTGCACTAGCCACTGCAGATGACTTCCTTATCTTCCTGCGCCGCTCTCGGCAGGTGGCTGAGGCCCCTGGGCTGGTGGACGTGCCTGGTGGGCACCCTGAGCCTCAGGTGAGGTGCCAGGCTGAGCACAAAGACCCAGATAGCTCAGAGAGCTTTGGCTCTCAGCCCTCCCAGCTTTAGTTTCCTCATCTGTAAGGGGAAAATTGGACTGGTGTTTCTCTGAGAGTTTGCTTGGGACAGCCCTGCAGCCTCCCCACTGACCCCTGCCCCAGGCCTGTGGGAAGCTAGGAAACACAGGGTGGGGGATGGGGGAGGTGGACAGAGGAAGAAGATATCCCATCCCACCCCCAACGCTTCATGTGACCCCTTCCTAGCTGGACCTCTGGTTGTCCACCTGGAAAAGGAAGGGCTGGGTTAGGGTATCACCAAGACTCTTATACCATGCCCACACCACATCCTCAGAGCCAGCGAATATGGGGGGACACAGGGCAGGAGAAGGTGGGGAGCAGGGGCTGAGCCTGACCTCTTGCAGGCCCTGTGCCCTGGTGACAGCCCCCAGCACAAGGACTTCCCTGGGGAACTGGTGGTACGTGAACTCTTCTCCAGTGTCCTGCAGGAAATCTGTGATGAGGTGAGTGAGAGTGACCTAGACAGAGTTGTGGGCATGAAGGGAGGGAATAGAATTTGCCAGAATTCCACAAGTCTGGGCTGGCAGGAGGGTCTGCAGGCATCTGGCTGGCATTAGGGAAGAGCTTGGCTTTGCAGCTAGGCACACTAGGTAGAGAATTCTAGCCCTCAATACTCTATGCCTCAGGTCCTTCCTCTTTACAATGGAGACAATGATGAATGTCTTGCCTGTTCCCCAAGTTTGTTGAGAAAGGATTAAAAGTCCCAGTTACTAAACTGACTTTCCTTGGGCAACCCTGGGTAACTGGTTCAATCTCTCTGGATTCAACTTTCCCATCTGCAAAATGAATATGCCTAAGATCTGACATTCTGTGGTGCTGGGTGCTTGACCTACAAACTGTAAAATGCTGTACAAGGTCAACAGGCTGTTTTCCATTGAGAGGGTCAGAGATGTGGGCAGTGGGCACTGACAGGTGGGACCCTCTGGCCCAGGTGAACCTGCCACTGCTCACCCTGAGCCAGCCCCTGCTGTTGGGCATCGCACGCAATGAGACCAGTGCCGGCCGAGCCAGTGCTGAGTTCTACGTCCAGTGAGTGGGCTCTGGGGCACATGATCCTGGGTCTTGGGGAGGTGGGTGGCTGAGGCAGCTGGGACTCCACAGGGTCCCTACAGGGGCTGGTCTCCTATCAAGCCACCTTCATGTTCTTGTCCAGGTGCAGCCTGACTTCTGAGCAGGTGAGGAAGCACTACCTGAGTGGGGGACCCGAGGCCCATGAGTCTACAGGAATCCTCTTTGTGGAGACACAGGTGTGGGGAGGCAAACTGCATCTTGTTTGGACGCCAGGGTTGGGGTCCACAAAGAGGCCTGGTGATGCATGTCTTGGGGGAAGAAGTGGCTGGGTTGCACAGGGGACTCCCCAGTCTCTCAGAGTTTCCTCCAGAGTCACAGACTTGCCATCAGCCCAAGGGAAAGGTCCAGGCCTGTTCAGCCCTTCAGCATGTCTCCCTAGGGATACTGCAGTGCAGAGGGCTCCGAGGCTCAGGAATTCTGGGTACCTGCAGGAGGTGTGATAAGGGCTGGATGTGTGGGTCTCATTGTCTCTCACAGAATGTGCAGAGATTGCAGGAGACCAAGATGTGGGCTGAGCTCTGCCCCTCCGCCAAAGGCGCTATCCTCCTCTACAACCGGTCCAGGGAAGTCCAACCTGAGTGGCCCTAGGGTCTCCAGTCCTACCACCAACGCTCTGAAGACAATAAAAGACTTTATTCTTTGATTCTGTTGGCATCTGCTATTTCGTGAGACAGAGAGGGGTGCTGGGTGAGCCCTGGGTGTATGAGACAGACAGGACAAGTGACATGAAACCCCCCCCCCCCAGAGACAGGGTGAGGTGGCTCACGCCTGTAATCCTAGCACTTTGATAGGTGGAGGCTGAAGGATCACTTGAGCCCAGGAGCTGGAGACCAGCTTGGAACAGATAGCGAGATCCCATCTCTACAAAAAAATGAGAAAAACTAGAGCGTGGTGGCACATGCCTTTAGCCCAGCCACTGAGGACGCTGAGGCAGGACCTCCTGGAAGTTGGAGGCTGCAGTGAGCTATGAGGACGCCACTGCACCCCAGCCTGGGAAGGCTGTTGCCAGGCTCCAGGACGATTATGGGGTAGAAGCACCTCTGTGAAATGGGCCTCGCTGCAGAGCGGAGCAACAGCCACGTCCGCTGAACGGAGGGACGGCAGCTGGACTCACAGTCTCCCTGACGGCCAGGCTCTGACTGGCCGCTACCCAGGCGGGCGCTCGCGCAAGTCCGCACGTCCTCAGGCGGCGACTTTGGTGGGTGGGTCTGAGGCGTCAAAAGCCAATAGCCGCACGGGGGCGGGGTCGCCGCGCCTTCCCGCCTGTTGGGAGTGGCCTTGGCTCCTAAGCCAATGAGGGTGGGGGGAGGCGGGGCCTGGCTAGGCGCCGGAAATGGCGTTCCGGAGTGCGGCGGGGGCGGGGCCTAGTTGTGGCTCCTCCTTCCCCCGTCCCCGGGCTCCCCAGGCGGTTATGGGGGGTCCCAGCGTCGCTGACTGGGTGTTCAGATACCGAGGCCAGTGCGGGGAAGGACCTCGGACGCCCCAGTCAGATGCGGGGACGAGTCCAGGACACGAGGGTCTGCTGCTGAGCAAGAAGGCCGCCCCGGGCCTGCGTCAATCTTCCTTCGCAAGAAAGCGGAGCCAAGCCCCTTCCCTCTGCCCTCGGGGTACCTGAAGCCTGGCCCCACCCTGGTCCCAATGCACTCTTGGTGGCCTCCTTTCCCCAGCTGCCCGCCCACCACCATGCGGCTCCTGCTGCCCCTGCGCCTAGGCCGTCTGTGGCCCCGCAGCCCTCCTACTCGGCTCCTCGGAGCGGCCGCCGGGCAGCGGTGAGTTGGGCTCCGGGGGCCAGGCCCAGTGGTTCAGTGGTTTCTGTTGCCTATATACTGAGATAGCTGTGGTCTCTGCTCTGTGTCCGGTGCCTTACAGCCTTGGCTCAGGTAACCTTCACCTTCACTGCTGAGGACACTGGGAATCAGAGGTAAAGAGACAACCCCAAGATCACACAGCGATTTAAGGGGCAGATCAGGAATTTGAGCCCAGGTCAAACGCAATGCTCTTCCCCCAACTCTAGCAGTTGCCAAGCATCACTGTGCATAACTCACTTGGGGAGGCGGGGGTGTGGGGTACAAAAATGCAGCTTCCTGGGCCTTGCTCTGGAGATTCTGAACTGGAGGAATGAGGTGGGTGGGGCTCAGGAATCTGTCTTTTTAAACAAGTTTTTCAGGTATTTCTGATGCTAGGGATGTGAGGACTACACTTTGAGAGGTCCTGGTCTGCACTATGCCTGAAACACTGCAAAAGAAAGGAGCTATCTGCAGATCTGTCTTGGGACCTGTCTTAGCCCTCAGCTTCTGGTGGCTAAATTGAAGGGTGTGGCCCAAGGAGGCTGGGAGGGGCAGGGCAGGGGTATCCTCTGGGTTCCCTCAGCCCCTACAAGTTTGGGACTCTCTCCACAGGTCCAGCCCCAGTAATTATTATGAACTGTTGGGGGTGCATCCTGGTGCCAGCACTGAAGAAGTTAAACGAGCGTTTTTCACCAAGTCCAAAGAGGTACCAGTGCTCCTAAGATGGGTAGAGGGGAAGAGGAAATATGAGCACAAGTTCCCAGGAGAAGACCTGTGTCTCTGGCTGATGCCACATCTCTTCAGCCTGCAGAGGGAGTGGGAGGCACTCAAGGGGCAGGGGTCTGGCTAGGTGGGAGGAAAGGCTGGCAGCCAGGGATCCTGTCTGCTGGGCTGGGCTTGCCTGCTCTTGAGGACTTTGGGCCAGGGCATATGGTGACAGCAGGGGGTTGACAGGTAGGAAGGGGCAGGGGTCTGTGCTTTCTGACTCTCTGGCCTTCTGGAGGGGTGGACAGCCCTGAGAGTGAGGGTCACTGGCTAGGCAAGGTCCTCTGGGAATGATTGGAGCCCTTGTTGGTGTACCAGTCCTGGGAAAGGGGATAAAGGGGAGTCCTGCCCCCCCCCAGCTACATCCTGACCGGGACCCTGGGAACCCAACCCTGCACAGCCGCTTTGTGGAGTTGAGTGAGGCATACCGAGTGCTCAGCCATGAGCAGAGCCGCCGCAGCTATGACCACCAGCTCTGCTCAGCCAGCATCCCGAAGTCTCAAGGAAACACAGCCCACCACAAATCTGCCCACCAAACACACAGGTACAGTCATCCTGCCCCCAAGCTTGTTCCCACACCCAGGTCTCCTGAGGAGGCTTATCACCACACTATCCCTTCCTCTGGCTCCTAGCAGCTCCTGGGCACCCCCCAACGCACAATACTGGACCCAGTTTCATGGTGTGAGGCCGCAGGGGCCAGAATCGAGACAGCAGCAACATAAACTCAACCAGCGAGTGGTAGGGTATTGTCTCCTGCTCATGCTGGCAGGCATGAGCCTGCATTATGTCGCCTTCAGGTACTCCTGTCCTCCCCTGGGTTGATGGGCCTAGGGCAGGAGGTTAGGTGAATCCCAGTGTGGTCTGCCATCCACAGCACTCTATGGCCTGCACTCTTGTATTTCTCAGGCTAAGAACTGCATGAAATCAGTCTTTGGAGCCTCCCTTACTTGGTAAAAGCAGCACCGCATGAAGTGCTAATGTTTCATTTTCAGTTTTTCATCATTTGAATGTAAATCCTTGGTGCTGGCTGCCAGAGAGGGCTGCAGCCAACCAGAATCATGTACAAGAAGCAAATGTGTTGGAACTGGGCCTCTCTAGCAACTGTCCTCATTCATTTGGCAGTCTCCCCAAAACTTTCTCACCCCATCCATGAAGTGGATTTTCCACAGCAAAGATACTTAAAGGCCAGTGGCCTCCACTAGCAGCTGCCCAGTTCAGAGATAGAGTTAGACGTAGGTACAAGCTTTTCTAGTCTCCTGGGAGGAGCACTGCCATGTCCACAGCTGCTGTCACCACTTTTAGCAGGACAGCTAGGGACTTGGGGTGCCACTGGACCCCGGACAAGCCAGGCCACTCTGTGTCCTTCTCCCCACCTATCCCTGCAGGGTTGGGATGAGGTCCCCACAGATGTAAAGCTGTGAGACGGTAGAGTGGGGTGGAGTGAGATAGGACTTGAGGGACAGGAGGGACTGGAGTCCCAGGGTTAACTGTGACCCCCTTGCAGGAAGTTGGAACAGATACACCGTAGCTTTATGGATGAAAAGGATCGGATCATCACAGCCATTTACAATGACACTCGGGCTCAGGCAAGGTCTGTCCCTGCTCTATTCTGGTCCCTGCTCCCTGTCCTTGGCACCACCCTCTGGGATTCTTGTCCCAACCTCTCAGGTGCTCTCTCCCCCAGGGCCAACAGAGCCAGGCTCCAGAAGGAGCAACTGCAGAAGCAGCCACCACCACCCGGGCCTCCCCAAGGCTCTGGGATCCTGACCCCGGGCACCAGCACCTGAAGAGCTCACCTGGGTGGGGCCCGCTCTGTGCGCCCTCCTGGCTTCCTTCCCAGGACTCCCCACTTCCCAAAACACGTGCAATAAAGTGATTTTCAGAGCTCGTGTCCTGCTCCCTCCTTCAGGCTCAGCGCCCCTCGCTCCGGCCTTGGGGCAGCGCCCCGACCTCCGGGTTCTTGGGGCGGCGACCCGGGAGCCCAGCCCCCTGGGCGGTGCGTCCCCTTTCCCCCAGCCCAGCGGCCGGAGGGGGTGTGTGGAGGGGCGGGCCCCGCCGGCGGCCCCACCGCCCCGCCCCCGCCCCCGCCCCCGCCCCACGGCCCGGTGGGGAGCGCGTGTCTGGGTCACATGAGCCGCCCGCCCGCCAGCCCGGGCCCGGCCCCCCGCCGTCCCCGCCGTCCCCGCCGCCGCCGCCCGCCGCCACCGGCCGCCCGCCCGCCCGGCTCCTCCGGCCGCCGCCGCTGTGCTGCGCTGCGCTGCCTGCGCCCAGGGCTCGGGAGGGGGCCGCGGAGGAGCCGCCCCCCGCGCCCGGCCCCCGCCCGCCGCGCCCGGGCCCGCGCCATGGGGCTCTGGCTGCCGCCGCCCCCTGCGCCGCCGGGCTAGGGCGATGCGGGCGCCCCCGGTGCGTTGCCCCCGCGGGCACCATGAGGCCCCTGCTCCGCCGCCTGCTGCTCGCCGCGCTCCTGCAGCTGGCCCCCGCCCAGGTACGTGCGTCCCGACATCCCGCCCTCCTGCGGTGCCCTCTCTCAAGGTTGGCGGAAGTGGGGAGGCGCCGAGCGTCGTCGACTGGGGGATACGCGGGGTCCAGCCTCCAACGCGAGCACCTCGGGGACCCAACCCAGGCATCCCCTGGGAGGTGTCCCTCCCCGCCGGCCCGCCAGCCCAGCCCCAGGGCCACTCCTCCGCCCCACCCCGTCCTCTGGGCGCCGCCGGGGGCGGAGCTGCCTCAGCGCCCGCGGAACCTGGTTCTGCGCCCACTGTGCCTGCTCCTGACCTGCAGCCCCCAGAACAAGCCGGGCGAGGCTTGGAGATTTGACACCGCCAACAGAGTGTGCCTGTCGGGTCTTGGGCCAGGACAGGCCCCAGGTCCCCGGGAACAAAGCAATCTGGAAAGATGTCAGAGAGGTGGTGAAGCCACCCAATGTGAAGGCAGAGCCCTGGGGACAGTGACCCCTCCTGGAGTGCACCTTGGGTCCAGGTCTCTTCTCTCCTACAGGCCCCTCTCTCCCAGCCTGATGCCCCTGGCCACCAGAAGAAAGGTAATGGTTACATTAACGTGGCACTAGCCAGCACTAAGAGGGTTTGCCATGTGCCCTGATTCCAGGCTCCTTGTTCCATCATCTTGTGTAAATGCAACTCTCCTGTAAGAGGAAACTATTATTCTGCCCATATTACAGAAGAGGAAATTGAGGCAGTGAGGCTACTGGGATCTGGATAAACAGGACAGAGGAAGCCAGGTTGGGAGGGCAGAAAGGAGATGCAGAAGGAGGGCTAGTGGAAGGGACTGGGGAGGACAGCTGCTGGGAGCAGCTACAGGAGACCCAGAGTGGGCTTAACCCTGTCCCGTCTGCCCATAGTGGTATCATGGATAGACGTGTATGCTCGTGCTACCTGTCAGCCACGGGAGGTGGTGGTGCCCCTGACTGTGGAACTTATGGGCACTGTGGCCAAACAACTGGTGCCCAGCTGTGTGACTGTGCAACGCTGCGGTGGCTGCTGCCCTGACGATGGCCTGGAGTGTGTGCCCACTGGGCAGCACCAGGTCCGGATGCAGGTACTGGGCAGGTGGAGCCACAGGCTGGGATGCATGTTGGCACTCTGGGGGCGGGGCCAGCCCAGAGACTGAGGCACAGGAGGCTGAGGGGTCAGTGGTCAGGGTCCTAGCTGTTGGGCAAGCTTCTCTCCCTCCAGCCTTGGAGCGTCCCCTTTCTCTTTCCCCATCTCCCTCACTCTCTCTCTCATTCTCCTGAGCACAGATCCTCATGATCCGGTACCCGAGCAGTCAGCTGGGGGAGATGTCCCTGGAAGAACACAGCCAATGTGAATGCAGGTGCCAGCCAGGCCCAACTTCTGAACTCACAGAGCCCAAGCTTGGGGGGTGTCGGGTATGGTGGTTCACTGCAGTGGGGACCAGGTTTCTAAGAATAGAGCCAGGGGTAGGCCTCAGCTCTGGGACAAGAGAGTAGGATGCTTGGATTTCCTGATCCTCCTCCTTTTTGTCTCTGTCTGTCTCTTATTTTTCAGACCAAAAAAAAAAGACAGTGCTGTGAAGCCAGACAGGTGAGTGTCTTCACTCCAGCTGAGGAGGGAACGGGATGTACAAGTGAGTCAGGAAGTTGTGGTCCCCTCCCTTCCTCCTTCTCCCACCTGTCTCCTTCCCCTTTTCCTCTGCTCCCCAAATTTGTGTGCTCTGCCCTGACCCCAGCTCCCGGGAAGACTCTTCTTTCCCACCCCAGACATGTTGCTTCTCCTCCTAGGGCTGCCACTCCCCACCACCGTCCCCAGCCCCGCTCTGTTCCGGGCTGGGACCCTGTCCCCGGAGCACCCTCCCCAGCTGACATCACCCATCCCACTCCAGCCCCAGGCCCCTCTGCCCACGCTGCACCCAGCGCCGCCAGCGTCCTGACCCCCGGACCTGCCGCTGCCGCTGCCGACGCCGCAGCTTCCTCCGTTGCCAGGGGCGGGGCTTAGAGCTCAACCCAAACACCTGTAGGTGAGTAGTCTTCCGGATGGCATTTGTTTGGGAAGGCATGAAGGCCCTGTCCTGGAGCAGGTCCAGGGTGAGCCTGCCAGTGGGAGGAGGGCCAGAGAAGAGGAAGCTATTGAGTGTGTTGAACAAATATTTACCAAACGTCTGCTGGCACTGGGCTCAACATGAACAAGGCTCACGTTCTAATGCAGAGTGGGACAAGAGGGGAGATGGTGCCAGCAGAGGATGTCCAGGGCTGTGGTGAGGGGCACCTGACCTCATCTTTGAGAGGTCTGAGATCTCTGGAGGAAGTGACATCTGTTTTTCCAATTTGCAAAGTTTGGGTTTTCCCAGAAGCCCCTGTGATAGACATTTGCTCTACCTTATGAGCTCCGAGAGGTGAGGGGACATGGCAGAACCCTTGTCTGTGGTGCTTCTTGCTACCCCTGCATCCCGTGGTGAGGCCAGGCCAGTGGGGGCTTCCTACGAGCGTCAGGAGAGAATAGGGCTCACAGAGCTAAGGAGGGAGTAAAGCAAGAGGAACCAGGGCTGAGCTCCAACCAGCACGAACAGACTCCTTCCTCTCTTCAGGTGCCGGAAGCTGCGAAGGTGACACATTGCTTTTCAGACTCGGCGGGCCACTTGCCTCATAGGCCACACCCCAGTGGGGGAAGAGAGCGGAGCCTGGTGAGAACAGTCCAGCCCCCAAGATCTCAGCCCAGGCAGAAGCTGCTCCAGGACCTGGGCCTCTCAGAGGGCTCCCTTGCTGTCCCTTGTCTCCCGGAGGCTGTCGTCTAACAGGGTAGGCAGAGTTGGAGGAGGAGACTTGGAGGCACAGCAAGAGTGTTCATATCCCAGCTTAGGGGAGAAAGGGGTACTGTCTCAGTTTTTAACCATCCTGTATAAGTGAACATCTTACAACTTGCTCCTCCCTCCCCTCACTAAGAAGACCTCAAACCTCTGCGAATGATGGGGTTGGGCTTTGGTACAAGAACTGTGATCTCCCCCCAACCCTGATAAAAGACATGGAAGGAGATGTCCCTGCCTGTGTCACTATTCGTCACCGTCCAGGCTGGCTAGTTTGGGCATCACTGCCTTCGAGAACCAGAGCTCGTCTTAATCCCTCGTGCAGATGGAGGAAGTGAGGCCCAGGGCCCACAGCAGAGCCCAGGCATCCAGAATTGTGGACTCGTCACTCATGCTGTTAGCACTGGGCACTGGGGACAGGGAGGGCCCAGGCAATGCAGGGGTCTGTGCCTGCTGGTCACAAGGATTCCTTGCTGGAAGGAGATGGTGTCCTAGGCCAGTGCACTTGATGTGGGACTCAGATCAGCTGAGTGACCTTGGCTGTCTTTGCCCGTCTTTCTGACCATTTTTCCACGTGTGTACATGGAGGGAACAGAGGACTGCTGTGGTTGGGGCCCTTGGGCTCCAGAGATATTTAAGATTTTATTCACAAGATAGGAAAAAACATCTGTTTTCCCTGCTGGGCAGCACTTTCAGTGTTTGCTGCTTTTTGCTCCCTGTAGTTTAACTCTAAAGCCACACACCTCAGTGCTATCTCCCAAGGGGAAGCGTCAAGCCTCTGGCCAGTAGGCCTGGTTTGGGAAACAGGGTTCCCTCATCCCAGCCCAACAGTCTTCCTTGCCTTCACCTTCTTCATGCCGTCTGGCTCCCCTCTTCAGCTGCTGCTTGAGACTCCTGGCTTGTCCCACCCAGCCCAAGCTCAGTGTCCACCCTTCTCCCTGCAGCCCAGTGCCCAGGGCTGGAGTGGTGACATGGTGGACAGGCCAGCCTTGGCACCAGTGCTTTTACCCGTTGAGGCAGGACATCAGGGGCGGAGCTAACTCAAGACCGCCACCCTACTGGAGGCTTTCTCTGATGGGTTGGAGGGAGCAGTTTAAACCGGAAGAGACAGTTCCTGACAGTATTAATACTTTCCAGTCATTTTCTCAGCCATGATGTCACTGATCGTACCCTTGGCCAGTTAGAGTGAGGCAGACCAGAGCAATACCAGATATGCATAGTGCTTCATGTGCACCCTCTTGCTTTCTCGATTCTGAGGCCAACACCCTATCTTCCTTTTCCAATTGAGGAAACAGAGTCAGAATGGCTACCTGGCCTGGGATCTGTAGACATTCTCCCTAACCCTCAGCCTAGGCTTAGCTGCTTCTCAAGTGCAGGTTCATTATCTCAGCTGACAGATGTTTTATGGGAGCTGGCGGGCCAGAAAATAACAGTCCGGGGAGGGAACGGGCGGAGCCAGACCATTGCAGTCCTGCCGCGCAGTGCGGTGCAGTGCCCAGGTGGAGGTAGGCCTGGCAGCCAGGGAGGGCAACAAGCAGGAGCATCTGCTGTAGGCCAGGGCCTGGCGCCGCACATCGTCTCGGTCCTGCTCGGGCACTGTGGGGGTGGGTGTTACCAAGCTCATGTCGGACACCAAATTCTACCAAGGTCACACAGCCAATTCGTGGCAGCCCTGGAATTCAAACCTAGGTCTCCGTGAAGCCCAGACTCTTCCCACAGCAAGTCCTGAGGACTGTGGGCCATGAGGAGGCCAGGGGCCAGCAGGAGCGCTGTGTGAGAGGCTGGGGCGACGAAAACGCTGCCTCAAGACCACCTCCGGGAACCCACGCCCAGCTGACCTTAATGTCATTTCGGCCGGAAGTACCTTCGGCCTTTTCGGATGTCGCCCTTACACACCACCTCTGCCGGAAGTGACGCAAGTCACGTGGCAGCGCGGAAGGCGGAGCTGGGGAAGAAGCCGCGCCGGCGGGCGTGTAGGAGTGGGTTCTGCACGGTCCAATGAGGGAGGGCGGCGTGGCCCGGCCTGGTAGCGACGGGGACGCGCCTGCGCAGAGGCGGTAGCACGACCGGGGTTGACTCCGGGGGCGCGGCGAGGAGGTGAGAGGGGGCCACAGCCCGGGCTAGGCGCACCCGGGGTACAAGGGGGCAGGCTGGATCAGACCGGGCAGAAGCGGGCCGGGGCACCGAGTGTCAACGAGAGCTAGGTGACGAGGAAATTGGCGGTGGGGGTCGGAGCTGTCTGGAGATGCCGCAGGGGGAGGGTTCTCACGCCGCACGGGGCGGAGCCCTGGGACTCGGGGCGGGACGAGGAACTGAGACGGGTGGGACCTCCGAGCCGGTGCCAGTGGAAGGCGGAGCCCGGCGGCTGGGGGCGGGGCTAGAAGGGTTGAGGGGCGGAGCCTGGCTCGAGAAGGAGGAGCTGGAACAGGTGGAAGGCGGAGTCTCGGGTTTGGCGACAGAAGGGGACGGAGCGCAGGCGCTGGGGGCGGGCCCTCAGCTGGTGAGTGGCGTGGCTGCGGTTCCGGAAGAGGGGTCTAGCTCTGTCGAGGGCGGGGCTGCAGGGCCAGGGGCGGAACCGCGCGCACTAAAGGGCGGGGCCAAGGAAAGCGAAGAGCTAAGCCCAAGTAATGGCCCGGGGCGTCCACGCGGGGGCGGCCTCCGTGGTGGCCGGGCCTGGGGACGCGGTAGGCCGAGAACTCCTCCCGGAGAGGTGGTATGGGTCGAGCGGGCTCGGCGGCCAGCAGACACAGGGCCAGTCTGGGTGCCCCGGAGACCCCCGAGAGCTCAGAGCTGGGGCGGCGCCCCGGGCGGAGGCACAGGGCCGGGCTGGGGGGTACCTCCGGAGGACCGGGGCTCTTCGGAGCCACCCAGCGGGGATGTGTGGGTGCCTCGGGGCCGACCCCCTGCAGCGGCCGCAGAGGTGTGGGTGTGCTGGGCCGGGGGCAGCTGGGTGTGGCGTGAGTGGGGCCGCCCAGTCGGGGCAACTGCTGCGCAGTCAGATAGGGTCTGGACTTTGCGTAAAGGAACGGGTGGGAACTGAAGAGGGGAAGTGGGAACTGGGAGGGAGGGAAGGTCTGGGGGTGAGTAAAGGGGCGGGGCCCTGGCTGCTGTGGCCTCCCCTGACCCCCTACCCCCGCTGCTGGGGTCCTCGGCCAAGCCCCCTTCTGTCTGGACTGGTAAGTGTGGCCGTGGAGCCCAGGGGAGAGGGCGGTGACCCGGGAAGAGGGGATCCCCAAGGGCAGGCAAGGTACGGTGGGGTGGAATCCTTCTGGTACCTGCCCACGTTCCATGCCTTTCCTGCCCTCCTCCCGGTCAGTCGGTCTGTCGGGGTCTGTGCCTGCAGAAACATGAGGCTGAGCTGGGTCCTGACAGTACTATCCATCTGCCTGAGTGCCCTGGCCACGGCTACGGGGGCAGAAGGCAAACGGAAGCTACAGATTGGGGTCAAGAAGCGAGTGGACCACTGTCCCATCAAATCTAGAAAAGGGGATGTTCTGCACATGCACTACACGGTGAGTGATGGGGGTGGAGCTTTGGGAGGCGGGTGGGGCTTCTGGGGACCAGAAAGGACTTGGAAGTCTGGTTCCTCCACCAACCAGGTGGGTGACCTTGGGCAATTCCCCTCTCTCCTCTAAGCCAGTCTCCATGCTTCCACCTTGCCCTTCACTGTCTACTCTCCAGGTGGGCATCAGCAGGCAGTGACAGTGTGCTTTGAGCTGCCCAGGGCTCTGTCCCCTTCAAGGACTATAACCACCAGTGCTATGGGGGCCAGCTTGATGGGGAGAGCAACTGAGGGAGGTTGGGGTGGTCCTCTCCTCCTGACTGGCTTTCCCATGGTCCCACAGGGGAAGCTGGAAGATGGGACAGAGTTTGACAGCAGCCTGCCCCAGAACCAGCCCTTTGTCTTCTCCCTTGGCACAGGCCAGGTCATCAAGGGCTGGGACCAGGGGCTGCTAGGGTGAGTCTGGGGCCAAGGTGGGGTGTGCATGACCATGGTCCAGGAGGTGAGCTGTGGGAGGCAAGACCCAGAGGCGGGGCACGAGTAGGGAGCATGGGTGCTGCCACTTGCTGAGCACATGTTATCCTGCAGGATGTGTGAGGGGGAAAAGCGGAAGCTGGTGATCCCATCAGAGCTGGGTAAGAGGCCTCACCCGAAGTGTGTAAGGGCTGGGGTATGATTGGGAAGGGTGAAGTGCTGCTTCAGCCTCATTGGCCTCCATCCTATCCATTTATCACAATACCTGTGTCTTTCAAGTCTGACGATGCCAAGCAGTGAGGACAGGGCAAGATTCTTGGGACACTGGGCTGTAGTGCCTACCCTCTGCCCTCTACCAGGCCTTTGGCATCACCTTCCCATCTCCATTACACCTTCTCCATTTCTGGCCTTCTTGCTGAGGGGACAGAAGCTTGGCTGTCTATAGAACACCCCCCCACTTTGCCTGAGCTGGAAGGGAGCCTGGCCACAGCTGACCGTTTCTTCATGTATCTTCAACAGGGTATGGAGAGCGGGGAGCTCCCCCAAAGATTCCAGGTAATATTATACCTTCTTGCCCCCCACCTCCTGCAGCCATCCCATCTCCTTGTGGCCCTGGTTCGCATTCTGACTTCACTTCTCCCCTACAGGTGGTGCAACACTGGTGTTCGAGGTGGAGCTGCTCAAAATCGAGCGACGTTCAGAACTGTAGCCAGACTGGGGAGGGGCAAGGGGAGAGAGGCCCCCATCAGGGACCAGACTGTTCAAAAAAAAAAAAAAATACAAAAAACAAAACTCTTTAAAGCCCAAGGAATGAGCCTGTGTTTGTTTGTGGGCCCTAAGACTCAGACTGGGAGCTCCAGCCTTCCCTCTCCCTTGGCACACCCCTCATCCCCTTCTCCTTCCTGACTGCAGAGCCTTGGGGGTCCAGGCTCAATGGCATGGTGGCCCTTGCTCAGAGAGAAGAAGCAGTGTTCCTGCCTGCCAACAGCAACACTGCTCTCCCATCCCCCACAGCTCCCCAGCCTCTTCCAGCTCCTGGTCTGGGAGCCAGCACTGGGCTATCGCCATGACTACGTGGCCCTCAGGAAGGCCTGCGGTCACCTGGGGAGAAGCTGAGCTGGCAGCAGTAGTAGAGCAGTGTGTCCCCCCTAAAAGAGACCAGCCAAGCCTGTTAGCTGCACCAAAGGCATATCCTAGCTTTATTAAAGGGCCCGCACCGCAGAGTCAATATAAAAACACAAAAAGTCCCATCAGTTTAATAACAATAAAAAACCCCAAAAATGGAAAACTGAGGGTGCAGGGGAAGAGGCCCCTGGGCCAGGGGCACGAGGAGCCCTGCTCATGGCACCAGGCCTGGCCGCAGGGTCCCTGGTATTGCTGTTGCTACGAGGTTGGGGGGCTGCGATTGTCCTGTGGGAGCCACCGTTCACCTGGGTCAGGGACCCTTACTTCTTCTGGGGTGTGCTCAGCTTCTGCATGCCCCGGATCTTGTCCAGCAGGCCAGAGATGAAGGCCTGGACAGGAGGGTGGATGTTAGGGAGACCAGACCCCAAAATGACAGGAGCCTGGGCTCCCCTACCCCACCCTCTAGGGGAACCACTTACCTCAGTGGGTTTGTAACAGTCAACCAGCAGCTCCTAGCAGGGCATTGAGGGAAGGGGAGGAGGGATGAGTACACAGTGAGTTCTCAGGAATGGGGCCTAGAGTTTACCTATACCCACTTCCAAGGACTGGGGCCACCCTAAGGCACAGGAGATGCCACAGTCACATGGCTAGGCAAGTAGCATTAGCCCCATTTGCCAGAAACTGAGGCTCATGGTCACAGAGCTGGCTGACTCAAACCAAAGAAGGCCAGGCTCTAGAGCCTTGCTTCCTAAGGACAGTGCCTCCAGGCAGCCCTGCAGCCAAGGTACCCCTCAGCCCCTCTCTTACTTTGACCCTGGCAGCCCGGGTATCGTCACTCTCCATGTCCAGGAGCTCATCCACATCAATCTCCAGCTCTGGGATCTCCTCTTCCTGGGGTGGGGGTGGGGGAGGAGGGAGAGACAAGGGCCTGAGTTGGGAGAGAGGGTGTGAGAGGGGCTCTTGGGTTGAGGTCCCTGCCTACCTCAGGATGAGCCCAGCCCTCTTTGCCTGGCAGACAACGGCAGCTGCTCTGAGGAAGAAAACAGATCAGGCTCATGCCAAGGCAAATTGCCCAGGGTTTGGGGGGGGCTTCCTGTCCCTGCCAGTGGGCACTAGGGGTGCCAGACAAGGCCAGACAGCCAGGACTGGGGACCTTGGGCTGGGAACCCAGCAGATGTGTCTCCCCAACATCCGGGCCCCCCATCTCACCAGTGAGATGAGCATCGGTGAGGCCAGCTGTCCCAGCTCGTCACAGCCCCCTCCCCTCCCCCAAACACCTGTCACAGCTTCCCGGAGTGAGGAGGAAGTGAAGGGTGAGGGGTCAGTGGCAAGGACCCAGGCCTGGTAAAGGGGAAACAAAGAGCCCATGCTTTGGTGAGGGAGGGGGTGCCCACCATGCCACCCCCCAGGGATGCTGCTACCCTGTTTGAAGCCAGCTGCATTCCAGGGCTGGGCTAGGGTAGGCAGCACAGGGCAAGCCCACTCTTCCACCCTGCCCCGGGGGGCCTGAGTCACCATCTGAGCAACCAGGGAGTCATGGGGTGGAGAACCAGAGCCCAGAGAGCGGGCTAGCCTGCCCACATGCTAAGATGGAACTTCGGGCTAGCTCATTAGAACAGCCACGACCCTTTACAGCCCCACCAACTAGACTAGCGCCTTCTAACCAAGGTCTAAGCTAGCTGGCACTAGGCAGGTTAGACCTCCTTTCATTGCCAGCCCAGGCTAGCCCCCTGCTTCCTGCCCAAGGCCCAGACTGTCCCTAGACACTTCTGGAGAACACCAAGATTCACTTGGGGAGTGACATGAGGGAAATAGGGTCTGTGACAGTGAAGAAGATAGAAGTGACTTAGGTCAGACAAGAAAGAGCATACATTGGGGGCGGGTAGTGCAGAGGAGAGCGCGCAGAAGCAGAGCGCCCATTGACTTCGGTGACAGGCGGGCTCACAGTAGGGTTCCCGGGCGGACCGACTCGGGACCGATTTTAGGGTGTCGGCGCTGGGTGGGAAACACACCTGGCAGTCGTAGAGGCGCGTGAGCTGCTCCAGAATCCACTCTTCCAGGTTGAGGCGCTTCCGTAGTTCCTTGCGGTCGTACTTGACGGTGACCTTCCCTTGGCGCCTCACTGGGCCCTCATCGTCCGCACCGCCCGGGCCCTCACCTGCAGCCCCAGGGGGGCTCTGAAAGTACACGCGGGGCCCTGGGCCGCCACTGCCCGGCCCGGGGGCCGGGGCCGCCAACGCCGCGCCCCCCGCAGGGCCGCTGTCCGCCATGGCGGCCGCCGGGGCCACGTGCGCGCGTCGGGCCCCTCCCTGAGCCGCCGCCTCCGGGACGCCCGCCGGCTGGCTCCGGGCGGCTGGCTCGGGTTAGCTCAGGGGCTCGGCTCCGCGCGGCTCCGCGGCGAGGGCGGCGGCGGGGGCGCCCGGGGGCAGCTGCAGCATGCGGAGCCCCCGGGCCTGGCCTGGCCGCGCCCCGCCCCCTCCCCGCCGATCCGCCCGCCCTTTGTCCCCCGCGGCCGCCGCCCGAGCCGCCGCCACCGAAGCCGCTTTCTCTGTCTCGCTCTCTTCCTCCGCCCCCCGACCACACCCCCTTAAAGGGCCAGCCCCGCAACGGGCCCCTCACCCCCATCCCGCCCCCAAGCAAGGACTAGGAGGGGGTCTAGTCCGCAGGGATTTGGGCCTGGTAGTCCGCATCCCCCTAAATAACCTTCCAGACCCGAACCCAGGCGTTCTAAGCGCCCAGTACTGGAATTTGCGCTCCCACCTGCAGGCTAGTCCTCTTTGGACCCTTCCTCATTCTGTCCTCATTGAGGCAGGAATAGGAGCCATCTGAGAATGGGGGAGAGTGGACACTACGTGTAGGGAGAGGGTCTGGTGAGGATACATGGGGGCCCCCATGTCTGGGTCCTCTGGCCCTTGGTCAGCAAGGGGCGAACGGGCTTCTCCACGCGGACCAACACGTGGACCAGGCTCCCAGGGATGGAGGAGTGCAAAAGGCGGTCACAAGCTGCCCAAGTCCCCAGACGCCCTAGTTGGCGGGGTCCCACGCCCCCACGAGTTGGGGGTGAGTAGAGCCAGCCGGCTGGCCTGAAGGGCCAGACCCGAGGCAGCCACCGCCCACTGGCCAAGATGGCGCGGGAGCGGGATTGTGGGAAATGTAGTTCGAGGGCCCGGGCCCGCATGGCCGCCCCTCCCCCGCGGAGCCCGAGCCCGGAAGCGCAAACTTGTTGGCGCGCCCTCCCAGGGCTAGCCGCCGCTGGGTGCGGCCCTCCGCGCCCCGCAACCCGTGTGTATACAAAGATCTGGGAAGTGGGGAGGCCAGACTCCTTATAATAAAGGTGATAATAACAGCTGGCCCATAATGAGCGTTTATCGGGACCCCCACTCAGTTGGTTCCACCTTGAGGACACTCATTGGATCTCCCACAGATCCTTGCCCTGCACCTCCTCAGTCCTTCACACCACATTGACCCACCTTTCTTAAGCCGACTGTACATCCCATTCCCTCACCCCATTTGATTTTCTGCATCTTAAAATTTTCTCATTCATTGTTTATTGTCTGTCTGCTGCTTCTAGATTGTGAGCTCCATGGGGCAGAAACCTGTGTGAACTTTGTTTGCTGCTGATGCCCAGGCTTGAGTCTGCCTGGTCTTCAAACCCACGTGTATTGGGCAAATTACCTGGTGCCTGCTGAACCCAGCACCTAGAATTATGTCAGGCTCATAGTAGGTTGCTAGGTTGATCGAACAATTGACAGAGAAAGCACCAATGGCTTCCTCCGTACCTCCATTTCCACAGTAGTTTGTGGCAGAGATTAAACAGGAAAATGCGTGGAAAGTTCAGTTACTACACCACAGAGGTTAATTAAGTCATGTGGCTAGATAAAAGGGGAGCTGAGATTTTGAACCCAGGCTGTGTGACTCAAACCCCTGACACAAAGTCCCTACTCATCCGCTCCCTCACCTCCTGTGGACACCACCCAGCAAGGTTGTGCCACTCTCCCTGGGATGTCTCCATGGACAGCAGGCTTACGTGTTCCAAACAGGGTCTCTGGGTCTGAGAGGCAGTGCTTCCTTTCCAGCCTTTCACAGACACCCTCTCTTTTGATGTTGGTGGCACAAGCCATGTGCAGCAGGTGGGGTTCACAGAAGAGCTGGGATTGTTCCAAGGTGGCACATCTGGTGCTGCATCCAAACTTGAACCCAGGACTTTAGGCTCCTCCTTTACCCTATAGTGGGGAGAAGAATCAAAGAGAAGACAGAGGCTGAGAATGAGGGGTGAGGTGGGCTTCTCACTGACAGCATTGGTGGGGGGTGGGCTCACAGGACCCAGTCCAGGAGAAGGTAGAGTGAGCTGATGCCTCCTCCCTCTCTGGCCCTTCCTCTGGTCTTAGCCTTCCTTCAGCCAGCCTGGGGGCCAGGGAAGGGCTGACCCTTGCTTTTTCCATTAGGCAGGACCCACCCTCTCCTCTAGGAGCTCTGTCCTCCTGCTCCAAGCCTGGCTTCATGGGAGGTTCACTTTACACACATCCAAAGGGCAAGTCAGCTCTGTTTGAACCCAAACATTCATTTGGGCCTTGGGAATAGAGGGGAGACACACTCACACTCGATAGCCCCTAACACCCAACAACTGCTGTGAGAGTGGGGCCTGCAGGCCGTGAGGACCTCCAGCCCCAGCTCTGCCTCCAAGGTGCTGTGACCCTGACCCTTAGCTGGTTCTTCCTGTCCCTTCTCCCCTCAGGGATGGTGTAAAGGTCTCTAGTCATGTCCAAATGTCAGGGTACCCCTCTGAGGGTTCTCTGGGCAGGGGCCTCTTCCTGACTCTTCCTCTCTCCACCTCCTCCACTCCCAGGGCACACCCAAATTCCTGTCCATGCCATCCCTTCCCATGGCCACCCACCGCGAGAACAGTTGGTGCAGATGGGCATGCTGACTTGCAGCCTTCCTGGAGACTCATCCGCCCTGCACAGAACCTTAAGCTTGGAGTGGAAGAACTCGGTTCAAGTCCTGACTCTGCCCAGTAGGCTGAGAGGCTGTGGGCAAGTCACTCACCTGCCCTGAGCCTCTTCCAAGAGGCTGATGATCCTGACATCCTGGTCACTGGGGGAAAGAGCTCAGTGCTCTGGGGCCTGTGCCCAGCCAAAGACCTCCAGCCTGAGCCCTTCTTGACTGGAGTGTGCTTGCTCCTCATCCTCCCAGCCTTGGGTTGTACTGTGCCCTCCCAGCCACACCCCTCCCAGGTCTCACCCCCACCCTCCACTAGAGTGCATTCCTGAAGCAAAGGCCCTGGGGAGGGTCCTGTGGGCCAAGACTGCTCCCTTAATCGAGGGTAAAGGCCAGAAAGGCAGCCTTCCTTCGGCCATTACTGCTTGCTGAGAAACCCTATTACCATTACTATGGCTAGAAGAAAGTGAGAAGGAAGGAGCCCTCTAATGGGGGCTGCTCTGGCCTCTGGAGACACAAGGGTGGTAAGGAGAAGACACTCTGGCCCAGGAAACAGGCTTCCATCCTGTTTTTTTTCCCAACAGCCTATTGCCCAATACTTCTGTGAAATACCCCTGCCCTCATACCCCCTAAGCTCAGGCCCTGGCTCCAGGCTCTGCTAGCCCTGGTGCAGGCTGGCAGGGTCCCCTGCCCCAGAGATGACCTATGCCCTTTTTTCCTTCCTCCCTAATGTGCCCACATGCACTCAGATATCCAGCTGCCTGAAGAGGGGGTGGCATCTCCCACCCGTATCCTTATTTATTCTCTGACAACCTTCAACTGCTGGACAAGGTGACTGAGGCACAGAGGGACTAAGTTCTGACACTAGCAAGAGCTGGACTTGAACCCAGGCCTGTGGGAGCAGAGGCCAATACCTGCCCTGGAGGGCTCTGTTCTCCCAATAAGGTCTGGTGGTCCCTGGGTTTCTGAGGGGTATGGCTCTGCAGCCTGGTGGGAGACAACAAGCATCAGATGATCATAAGTCTTGTCCCTTTTTTTTTTTTTTGTCTCCTAAAGGGCAAGGAGTGGAGGCAGGAAGTTGGAGGGTTGAAATTCTCCTACAATGCTGTGTGACCTTGGGCAAGTCCCTTTCTCCTCTCTGGGCCCCAAGTAGAGATAATAATCACATCCCACAGGGCCACCGCTGCTGAAGGCAAGGAGATTCACTAGGTTAGAGTTGGTGGCCAACGCGGTGGGTGGGGATTTGGAGGAAGGCCAGGGCCTGACAGGGCTCCCTCTGGGGGTCTGAGAGCCTGGGGCCAAGGGGCCTGCAGGGCAGCTCCTCTTTGCCTGACCCTCCTCCCCCAGAACAGGCTCCATCTCTTTCTGGGTTTCTAGGTGACTCGGCTGGCCCCTCTGGATGAGTTCTACTTTAAACTTGCTGCTGCTACTGCCTCTGTATTGGGGGGGCTCCCACAGGGGCCCCCAGGCAGGAACCCCCCCCCAGCCAAGCCCTGCGGGAGGGGCTGCAGCCCCCACCCATCCCAGTGCCCATGCGCCTTCCCCTCCTCCCATCCCTGGAACACAGATTTCAGGGCACCTGCTGTGGGCCAGGCACTGCAGAGCCCCTCCTCAACCCTTCTCCTTTGGGGACACCCACGAGGCTTCTGACCCCCCTGGGCAGACAACGAGCTTTCCCTCCGCAGTTTTCAGCCAAGAGGCTCACATAGACGGGCTCCAGGCATGAGGGTCTCTGGCACAAGAAATGGGCTGTTCTAGAGCCCGCTCTGGAAGGCCAGCATGCCTGGTCCTCAAAGGAGGTAGCAGGCGCACGGCCTCCCCAGGCTAGGGGCGGGGGAGGGGCGCCTGCCCGCGGGAGGCCCATTAGCCTGCTAAGTGCTCCCAGGGAGGGGGACAGCGCTGCTGCTGGAGACAGTGAGGCGAAGTGAGGGCAGATGGGGGGGTGGGAGTGGCCTTTCCTGTATTCAGCTAGTGCGACAGAAGCGGGGTGGGGCACAGGCTCTAAGACCCCCTGCCCAAGTTCTGCCCTCCACCAGTACCCCAGACCCAGTCTCAGAAATCTCAGCGAGCTGACCCCGGTCCGCCTTAAGCAGCGCACTCTACACCCAGTCCCTCCAGCGGCACCCCCGCAACACCCCTGGCCCCATCGCCCTCCCCTCACCCCAGGCCCGAATAATCAGGTGCTGCTGAACCCCCTGCAAGGCCCCCTACTCGTCTAGGTCCCCGGTCCCAATCCCCCCGGCTGCAGTCGCCGCCCCGGCCGCCAGGGGGAGCCGACGCGGGGCGGGCGGGCCCGACGCGGCGGGAGGGGGCGGGGCTGCCCGCGGCCCCGCCCGGGCCCCGCCCCGCCCGGGCCCCGCCGAGTCTCCGCTCGGTCCGGGACAGACTGGCCGGCGGGCGCTGACGCCGGGGGCCGGAGCGGGCCGCGCGGAGGGAGCAGCGGCGCCGTCGGTCCCCGTCGGGGCTCCGCGGGTCCCCGACCCGCCCCTGGCCCGGCAATGGCGGGCGCCAGGCCCGGTGTCCACACGCTGCAGCTGGAGCCGCCCACCGTAGTGGAGACCCTGCGGCGCGGGAGTAAGTTCATCAAATGGGACGAGGTAAGCGCGGCGGCCCCTGCTCCGCCCCGACCCGGGGACTCCTCAGTCAAGCTCGACTAGACGCCGGGGACCCCCACCCGAGCCTCGCCTGGCCATGGCGGCCCCCATCCCATCCCGGCCGCGCTCCGGAAACTTGAGTCCCCAGTCCTCCCGGTAAGGAAGACTTTGTCCTCCCCAGTTCCTCGGCTCTGGAAAATTTGGCTCTCCACTCCTTGGCGCCGAGACGTTGAACCCCAATAAATCCCGCTCCCTCCCTTTTTGCACTCGCCCCTCACACCACTCCCTACGAGCTAATTCTGGTTCTCCGATTCTGGCCTGGTCCCCAGACCCCTGCCCGGCACTGCGCTCCCTGGCTGGAGGACCCCGGCCGCCAGTCTGGCCCAGGGCATCCTCATTTTGGGTGGGTGCCGCTGGGACCCTGCTCTCGCCGGCGCTCCAGCCTGAACAATCCTCTTCCATTCATCACTTTCTCACCCTGTTCTGGCTGCACCCCTTCGCCCTGCTTCTGAATCCCAGGCCAGCTCCCTGTTCAGGTGGGAGCACCAACTCACACCCTAGTGGAGACTTTGCCCCCCAAGTTCCTCCATCGCTGGGAACTTTGCTCCCCACTCCTTAGCCCGGGACTTTGAACCCCAATATATCCTGTGCCCCCCCTTTCTACCTCTTGTGACCCTGGTGTATTCCAGATGCTGGGGCCCCACCTGCGGCTTCCCATGCCTGTCCTGTCCCCCTCCTCTACCCCTCGGGCCCCTCCTTCCCAGGGGCCTCCACCAGGCCTGCCAGAGCTTCCTCGCGGCTCCTTCCCAGTCAGGCCACAGGCCTGGAAGACTCTGGGCTCCTTTCCGGCTGGGTGGGGCGGGTAGGCGTGGGAGCTGGGGGGAGGGGCTGGGGGCGTGGCCTGAAGTGGCAGGTGTGTGAGGAGGGGTGCCTGGGCGCCCCTGGGGCCAGGAGAGACCCCTCCCCATGGGCCGGCCTAAAGGGAAAAGTTTCTCCTTTTCCTCTGAGTGTGATAAACCCAAATAAGGAAGTGGGAACAGGGAGAGGGCCCCGGGGTGGGGTGGGGGTGCTGACAAAGGCTTGGGGCTGGAGAGAGGGGCCTGGGTTGTTTTTGAAGGCCAGACCCCTGGGGAGGGAGTGGCCCTGGGGGCAATACCCACAGAACTCCCCTCCACTCACTCTTGGGGGGCCTCAGACCCAGGGCAGGGTGGGGAATACCCAGAGGGGCTGGCGATGGGCATCAGCACACTGAAGTGGGTCTTGGGGCTTCCTGTCCTTTCTGTCCCCTGATCAACTCCCATCCTTTGTAAGCAAAGCCTGCAATGGGTGGGGCTGGTGCTATCCCTATTCTCCAGAAGAGGAAACTGAGGTTTAGAAAGTGGAGACTTACCCTGGCCCCACAGTGGGGTGTGGCTGAGGCCAGGAGCCGGGAGGCTGGCAGGAGTCTTGCTTCCCCACTTCCCAGGTCACAGGATGCTGGACCTACACTGCCTGCGTGCAAGTCCTCGCTCCTCTTCTTGACCTTGGGCAAGCTACGGAGAATCCTCACTTTCCTCATCTGTAAAATGGGCATGACGACAACATGTACCCTGTAGGGTTGTCAGGAGGCCTAAGTGGGCTCACACATGTTCCGTGCTTAGAACTGTACCTGGCACACAGTAGGGCAGCGTGTGTGTGTGTGTGTGTGTGTGTGTGTGTGTGTGTGAGCTGTTGTATTAATGATGACAGTATTGTCCACCAGACAGTAGCACTTTGGGGGTGGCACTCAGGGTGAGGTGGGATCCTCTTCTGGCTGGGGGAGCCTGAGGCAGGAGAATTCTACCTGTGGTCACCTGGTTACTCAGGCCCTGGCCTAGTCTATGTCCTTGACACCCCCTCTGGCTGCTTCCCGAGTCACAGGGGTGGCCCTGGGAGTATGCCAGGGACTGGGCTCTCCTCAGAAAATGGGGCTGGCACACACTTCCCTGCCCCTGCCAGCTGCAGGGCTGTTTGAGGAGGACAGAGCTCGCTGCCCAGTCCTGAGGCCGGGGGTGGGGGGGGTGGGGGAGGGTCCCTGCTGAGGGCCTCTGTGCCTCCTCGAGGCAAGGCCGGGTGGACCCCAGGAGGTGCA
This sequence comes from Microcebus murinus, assembly GCF_040939455.1. Classification (NCBI taxonomy): domain Eukaryota; kingdom Metazoa; phylum Chordata; class Mammalia; order Primates; family Cheirogaleidae; genus Microcebus; species Microcebus murinus. The sequence continues at coordinate 11,580,481 of NC_134107.1, forward strand.
GGATGGCGACAATGGGCCTTGGGGCAGACTGAGAGGTGGCCAGTCATCATGGTGTCCCAAGGGATGCAGAAGGGCCGTGGGGGTCGGACTTCTGAACCCTGTGCTGTCGTCTCGTAAACATTCTGCAGTGGGCTAACTAGCAGCTCTGGGGGCTCCAACCACCCACAGCTTCTGGGGAAAACAGCCCGGGGTGGGGGCCAAGGAGGCTTCCCAGGAGGTGGGTCAGATTTTGTGGGTAGAGAAGGAAGGAAAGGACATCCTAGCAAAGGGCACATCGAGGCAAGGGCTGGGAGATAGGGAGAGGGTAGGTAGTCAGCCATGTGGCAGATTCTTAGGGCGAATGGGAGGTAAGGCACTGGGACCAGACTCGCACACACTGACTGTCACGCTGAGGGCGTTGGCTTTGTCCTGAGGGCTGTAGGCAGCTGCGGAGGACCTGGGGGCTGGATAAGGCTTTGTCTTAGCCCACTGACAGGCACACTGGGTGGATGGCTAAAGGGGTCCCAGGCCCAAGACTGGGCTGCAGCCCTCACTCCCTGACCCCTGCTATCCTGTGCTATCCCCAGGAGACCTCCAGTCGGAACCTGGTGACCCTGCGTGTGGACTCCAGTGGCTTCTTTTTGTACTGGACGGGACCCAATATGGTGAGGGCACGCGCTGGTGCAGCTTGCTCAGGCCAAGGCCCTGCCCCACACGCCTGCCCTGCCCATGGGGCCCAGCTGCTGGCCGACCTCTCCCACGGCTTCCCAGACAGGAAGTGCTAAGGACAGGGGCTGAGGCTGGGGCTGCAGCCAGGAGGTGGCCACTCCCTGGCCTGGGTGGGGAGCTTGGGGGCTTCCAGCTCTCAGCCTACAGCCTCTCAGACGCACCCCGGCATCTGGTTTCCCCAGGAGGTAGATACACTGGACATCAGTTCCATCAGAGACACACGGACGGGCCGTTATGCCCGCCTGCCCAAGGTGAGTGATGGGGCCCAAGTCTAAGGACCGGATTAAGGCACGGGGACTTGGACACCCTTCCTAACTCTTGGCTCTCACCTGCGCAGGACCCCAAGATCCGGGAAGTGCTAGGCTTTGGGGGCCCTGATGCCCGGCTGGAGGAGAAGCTGATGACAGTGGTGGCTGGGCCAGACCCAGTGAACACAGTATTCTTGAACTTCATGGCTGTGCAGGACGACACGGCCAAGGTGGGCTGGGGCCCAGGAGACAGCCAGGGCTCTCTGCCTCATTGGCTCAATCGGCTACTGCTTCAGGAGCATCTATTGTGTACCAGGCTGCTCTCTGACTTCCTGCGTATCAGACCCAGGTCTGGGCTTGGGCTGTGGCCAGGCCAGCCTGCTCCGTCCGCCCACTCACCCCCTCCTCATGTGTGCCGCCCCCCAGGTCTGGTCCGAGGAGCTATTCAAGCTAGCTATGAACATCCTGGCGCAGAACGCCTCCAGGAACACCTTTCTGCGCAAAGCGTGAGCCCCGGGCTGCTCTGGGGGGGTGTCGGGTTCAGGTGACAGTTCCCAGGGTGTGACCCCTTCACCTGCCTCCCCAGATACACAAAGCTGAAGCTGCAAGTGAACCAGGACGGACGGATCCCGGTCAAGAAGTGAGCACCCCTTACCCTCAGCACCTTCTCTCCTGCCCCGACCCTGGTGGCCTTTGTCCCTCCACTGACCCTGCCCCCTCGCCTGCATCAGCATCCTGAAGATGTTCTCAGCTGACAAGAAGCGGGTGGAGACAGCGCTGGAATCCTGCGGCCTAAATTTCAACCGGGTATGTGGGGTGGGGACAGGGGTGCGGGGGCATTGTAGCGGGCACCCAACCTTCCGGGCTTCCTGCTCCTGGGGTCTCACCCTACACTCGTTGGCCCCCAGAGTGAGTCCATCCGGCCCGATGAGTTTTCCTTGGAAATCTTCGAGCGGTTCCTTAACAAGTTGTGTCTTCGGCCAGACATTGACAAGATCCTACTGGAGATGTGAGCAGGGCCAGGCCCCCTCCCAGTCCCCGTGCCCCCTGTCCGGACTCTGCTCAGTATGCTTTGCAGCCCAGTGAGGAGGAGAAGAGCTGGTGGCCGGGTTGCAGAGCGCCAGGGTGGGGTGGGGTGGGTGCAGAGCCTGTCGCTGATGTGCTCGTGCTCACAGCCACCGTTTCTGCAGCTGTTACGGACAGCTCTGGGCCACCCTTTTGCCAGAGCTGGTGTAATCAGCCCACTCTGCTGATGAGAACCGAGGCTCAGACATGCAGTGGGACCTGCTTGACCTCCCACAGCCAGTGAGCGCTAGAGCTGAGATTGGGTCTGGGGTCTGGACCCCAGCACAGGGTCATGGGCCAAGCACTTGGCAGCTTCCAAAGCCCTTGCTCATGTCTGCCACTTCTGTCTGTCCGAGTAGCCAGCATTGTCAGTGCAGGGGAAACTGAGGCCCAGAGAGGACAGTGACTTGCCCCAAGTCCTACTCAGTGGGTGCCAGAGCCAGGGGCAGGCTTTCTGACGCCCTCACCCAGGTGAGGGCTTGGCGTGTGGGTGGGGGACGCTGAGGCTTCAGCCTGACCTGGCTTCCGGCCCCTCCAGAGGTGCCAAGGGCAAGCCATACCTGACTCTGGAGCAGCTCATGGACTTCATCAACCAGAAGCAGCGGGACCCAAGACTCAACGAAGTGCTGTACCCGCCCCTGCGGCCTTCGCAGGCCCGGCTGCTCATTGAGAAGTATGAGCCCAACCAGCAGTTCCTGGAGCGAGGTAGGAGGCCAGCGGCGTGGGTACGGGTGGCAAGGTGGGGGCGGGAGGTGCCCCAGCTGACCCTGCCTCTTCCCGACCCCAGACCAGATGTCCATGGAAGGCTTCAGCCGCTACCTGGGCGGTGAGGAGAACAGCATCTTGCCCCTGGAAGCCCTGGATCTGAGTGCAGACATGACCCAGCCACTGAGCGCCTACTTCATCAACTCCTCGCACAACACCTATCTCACTGGTGAGTGCGGGGAGGGTGGTGCCTGTGACCTCTGCCCTCTGGCCTGCCCCCCTTCCTCCTGGGGCACAATTCTTTCAGCTCATTTGCTTGTAAGCAGGCAGGGAACAGCCAGCCACCCCGAGGAGTGGGGCTTCTTGGCATGCGTCGGTACTCAGGAAGCTTCCCTGGGGAAGGGCCGGAGCTGGCGACAGCTGGCCAGGCGAGGGGCGGCCTGCGGGAGGGCCTGGAGCAGGACTGCTTGGTGACCCGAAGAAGCAAAAAGGAGGCCGGGGTGGGATGGGAGTACGCTGAGGCACGGTGAGAGGTGGGTGAGGCGGCACAGAAGGCCTTTGGGTTTATCCAGAGTGGGAGGGAAGGGCTTTGCAGAGGGTCTGAAGCAGGAGGTGATGTGACCTGGTATGTGTTCAGAAGGACGACCCAGGTGCTCTGTAGAGACTGGATTGGAGGCAGGGAGGGCCCATGGTGTCAGGGGGCAGGTGGTGGAGGCTGTGCCAGGCCAGAGGTGGCAGAGGGTGTGAGGAGAGGGAGAGATAAGCAGGGTCCTGGAAGCTAGAGTGGGTGCTGGGGATGACTCCCCCAGTTCAGGCTGGTGGGATGGGTGGGTGGTGGGTGTTCATCTGAGAGAGGGTGAGCCCTGGAGGAGGAACCCGCCTGGCAGAGCACTGGCAGATGCCTGCTCTGTGCCCACTTAGGGTGGGCACCGGGGGCTGGGGGCGGCACGTGGCCTGCCCTGGGGGACTTTGGGGAAAACGGTGCTGGTTCCACAGTGAATTAAAGAGTGATTAGAGCTGGCTAGACAGAGTGTGTCGGGGCTGGTCTGGGCTGCCGCAGGGGCCCCTGCGTCCCCAGCATGGCCTGGTTCTGTGTGGAGCCGGGCTGGCGGGCAGCCATGGTGACGGAGCCTCACCCCCAGCGGGGCAGCTGGCGGGGACCTCGTCGGTGGAGATGTACCGCCAGGCGCTGCTGTGGGGCTGCCGCTGCGTGGAGTTGGACGTGTGGAAGGGGCGGCCGCCCGAGGAGGAGCCCTTCATTACCCACGGCTTCACCATGACCACGGAGGTGCCCCTGCGTGATGTGCTCGAGGCCATCGCGGAGACCGCCTTCAAGACCTCGCCCTACCCAGTCATCCTCTCCTTTGAGAACCACGTAGACTCGTGAGTGGGCCCTGGCTCGGGGACCCGATGGACCCAGGGACGGCACTCCCACCGTGGCTCTGTGGAACTGCTCTGATGACCTCCAACCCTGGGAATCTCCACTGACCCTGTGACCTCTGACCTGCCCCCTGAACCCCAGCTTCCCCCAGGAACCTCTGACCTCTGATCTTGGCCCCACAGGGCAAAGCAGCAGGCCAAGATGGCCGAGTACTGCCGCTCCATCTTTGGGGACGCGCTGCTCATCGACCCACTGGACAAGTACCCGGTATGGGGGCCTGGAGCTGGGGCGGGGAGGTTAGGGTGGGGGTGCCCGGCGGCCCCTGACCTGCCCGTGCCTGCCCAGCTGGCCCCGGGCGTCCCACTGCCCAGCCCTCAGGACCTGATGGGCCGCATCCTGGTGAAGAACAAGAAGCGGCACCGGCCCAGCACAGGCGTGCCCAGCAGCTCCGTGCGCAAGCGGCCGCTGGAGCAGAGCAACTCGGCCCTGAGCGAGAGCTCCGCCACCACCGAGCCCTCCTCCCCGCAGCTCGGTAAGGCCCTCCCACCTCGCTCAGCCATTTACCACCTCTCAGCTGTGTACGGGACCTCTGACCCCTGCCCCCGGGCACACACCTCGCTGAGCCACGGCCCAGTTCCTGACTGCTCAGTCCCACCTCAGAGCCTCCCACAACCAGGTTACTGCTCCAAATTCTGACTTCTGACCTCAGTGACCCACATCCCCCACTTTGGGTGTGACCTTCAGACCTCCAACCCTGTCCTGAGGCCCCTATCACATTGGTTATAATCTCTGCTAACCTTTGCCCTCTCACTTTATTGAGGTCCTTCTTGCACTTGACACCTGACTGCTCATTTCCCTAAGCCCCTTCACTGGCTATGGCTGACTGACCCCTTACCTGTAACCCCACCATGTCATCACCCCGCCCCCACTGTTAAGGCTGCCATACCTTACTTCCTGATTTCTGAGCCACCCTACTCCCTGTTCCATGTAACTCCAGACCTTCACCTTCCCTCAGTGACCCCTCTGAACTCCCACTGGGTTTAATACCCTCTGACCTCTGGCCTCTCCCCAAGCCACACTGCCCTGAGAGTACCCCTTGACTGCCCCACTGAGTCACCCCCACACACACTGGGAATGACCCTTTTGGGCTCCCTGAGCATCTGTGTGTAGTCTATTTTTTTTGGAGACAGAGTCTTACTCTGTTGCCCTGACTAGAGTGCCGTGGCGTCAGCCTAGCTCACAGCAACCTCAAACTTCTGGGCTCAAGCAATCCTCCTGCGTCAGCCTCCCAAGTAGCTGGGACTACAGGCATGTGCCACCATGCCTGGCTAATTTTTTCTATATATTTTTAGTTGTCCAGCTAATTTCTTTCTATTTTTAGTAGAGACGGAGTCTCACTCTTGCTCAGGCTGGTTTTGAACTCCTGACCTTGAGCGATCCTCCTGCCTCAGCCTTCCAGAGTGCTAGGATTACAGGCGTGAGCCACCATGCCTGGCCTGTATGTGGTCTTGACCCCTGACCCCTAGTGGCCCTGTCCTCTGCAGGGTCTCCCAGCTCAGACAGCTGCCCAGGCCTGAGCAACGGGGAGGAGCTAGGGCTGGAGAAGCTCAGCCTAGAGCCTCGGAAGTCTCTGGGTGAGGAGGGCCTGAGCCGGGGTCCCGATGCATTTGGACCTGCTGACCGTGAGGATGAGGAGGAAGATGAGGATGAGGAGGAGCAGACAGACCCCAAAAAGCCAACCACAGATGAGGTCAGGCCCACAGGTGGAAAGGTGGGGGGGGGTGTGTATTCTCCTCCCAAGCGGTTGCTAGCACCCACTGTGTTCAGCATGGCCCTGGGTGCTGGTCTGACCATGGACATCATCTCTGCCCTCCGGGGGTTCAGTGTCCGTGTGCAATGCTGGGAGGAGGGGTCTTCGGTGAATAGGCAGGGAAACAAGTGTACGATTGTGCTCATGATATGGACTGGGGAGGGGTGAGTTGGGGTGCAGAACTGGGGGAGGATGGGGACCTGGGCAGGGAGGTTGGGGCAGGCAGGCCTGAGGAAGCAGGAACAGCATGTGCAAGGGCCCTGTGGCAGGGCCAGAGTGCACAGGAGGAAGGGCCAGGGCAAGACAAGGGAGTGTTGCCATGGGGAGCGTTGAAGAGTTGTGAGGAGTGGCTCAGAAAAGGCCAATCTGGCTGTCTATGAGGCCAGATTTGAGAGGGGCCCAAAGTCAGGTAGGCCGCGGGCAGGGTTCCAGGCTTCTGAGCCACCAGGAGGGGATGGCAAGGTGATTGGAATGAATGGCTGGAATGGAATCTGGGGCTCACGTGCATGTGGGTGGTTGAACCCCTGGGCTTGGGGGAGGGGTCCCAGAGGGCTCTGAGGACCAGGGAGCAGAGGCGTGGCCAGCAGGCGGCAGGTGAGCTAGGCAGGGAGGGTCCTCCTGGGTGTGTCGGAGAGGAGGCTGTCGGGCCTTGCCGAGGTAGCGGATTGCAGGGCTGGCAGAGGGTCAGCGGCTCCGTCCTGAGGGGGCAGGTGAGGGAACTCCTTGCTGGGGAGTTCTCTGAGTTCTCAGAGTCCTCGGGGCAGCACTCTGATCTGGGTTTGGGGCCGCAGGGCACGGCCAGCAGCGAGGTCAACGCCACTGAGGAGATGTCGACGCTAGTCAACTATATCGAGCCTGTCAAGTTCAAGTCCTTTGAGGCTGCTCGAAGTGAGTGGGGGTGGGTGGCGGGGGTGGGATCTGGCCTGCAGGCTCCTGCCAGGCCTGACCCCTCACTGCCTACTCCCCAGAGAGGAACAAGTGCTTTGAAATGTCATCCTTCGTGGAGACCAAGGCCATGGAGCAGCTGACCAAGAGCCCCATGGAGTTTGTGGAGTATCCTTGCGAGGTGCTGCGGCAGGCAGGCCAGGGCGGGATGCTCGGAGGCTGGCTCAGATGTTCTACTCCCACTTTCGCCCCCCGTGCAGGGTCCTGGCCCTCCCACACCCCCGCCTGGGGCCGGGGCAGGTCCGGGCAGTTGCCAGGGAAGAAGCAGAGGCCGGCCAAAAGGGGTGGGAGCCACGGGAGTGCGGGGCCGGAGGTGGAGGCTGGCAGAGGGCTGGGCACTGGCACCCATGTGGCCCCTGACCGCCAACCTCAGATACAACAAGCAGCAGCTGAGCCGCATCTACCCCAAGGGTACCCGCGTGGACTCTTCCAACTACATGCCCCAGCTCTTCTGGAACGTGGGCTGCCAGCTTGTTGCCCTGAACTTCCAGACCCTGGGTGAGCCCGGCCCACCGTCTTACCGACTTCTGACCCGTGATCCTGCTAGTCCTGCCTTGAACGGACCTCTGACCTATCTGACCCCAGGTCCCCTGGCCTAACCCAGACCTTAGCTACCCCAGCTCCCAGCCTTGGCCGACTCCAGCCCTTCAGCTGTCTGATCTTTCCTGAATCTGGACCCTGGTGCCATGTGGTCCCACCCTGAGCCTGGACCCTGGACTCTACTGACCCCAGACCACACTGGTCCCTGGCATGGCACTGCCCTGTCTGACTCTTGCCCTCCCCTTGACACCTGTAGACGTGGCGATGCAGCTCAACGCGGGTGTATTCGAGTATAATGGGCGCAGCGGGTACCTGCTCAAGCCCGAGTTCATGCGGCGGCCGGACAAGTCCTTTGACCCCTTCACTGAGGTCATCGTGGATGGCATAGTGGCCAATGCCTTGCGAGTCAAGGTGAGGCCCCAGAAGGCTCAGGCTGGGGTGTCACAGCGACAGGAATCTCAGCACACCTCACCCTCTTTGCCCCCCAGGTGATCTCAGGGCAGTTCCTGTCCGACAGGAAGGTGGGCATCTACGTGGAGGTGGACATGTTTGGTCTCCCTGTGGACACACGGCGCAAGTACCGCACTCGGACCTCTCAGGGGAACTCGTTCAACCCTGTGTGGGACGAGGAGCCCTTCGACTTCCCCAAGGTGAGCCTGGCTGCATGCCCACCTGGCGCAGGCAGATCCAGCCCAGGCCTGCCCAGGCTCACATGGGGGAGCAGGAACCGGGCACACTGGTGGTGACTGGGATTAGAAGTGGGGGCACCGAAGGACCTCCCTGGCCTTGCATGTCCCAGAGTGGGAGGGGGGTTCCAGCAGGAGGTCTTGTAGGCCCCCGTGAGGAGTGGACACAGCCTGCCCCTCTCCCAGCGGGAGGGACTGGCCTGAGATCACAACCTCAGGCTCCCGCGGGCTCTTCCAGGTCCTACGTGATGGGCCTCTGCTCCCCACCTGGCTGCGGTTTCTCAGTCCAGGCTCCCAGCTCACTCTACAGTTTTTAAGCTGGCCCACGGTGGCCCTGAGGGGGTCTGTCTGTCTGTCCTCTTGGGCCAGGACCCTGATGGCCGCTGCTCATCCATGGGCCAGGCCACAGAGGTGTGAGTCAGCAGTCAGCTCAATGATGATGGTGACTGGTGGCCACTTATTGGTCAGCTCACCCGAAGGGCTGCTCGGAGTGTTCAGCCTTGGTGGCTGTGGTCAGCCGTGGCAGTGGCCATGGTGGCAGTGGGTCAGCTCCATGGCTCAGCACCAGTGTGGGCCCACAGGTGGTGCTGCCCACGCTGGCTTCACTTCGCATCGCGGCCTTCGAGGAGGGCGGCAAATTCGTAGGGCACCGCATCCTGCCCGTCTCTGCCATCCGCTCAGGTGAGGCCCTGCTCGGCTCGGGCAACACAGCGGGTGGTGTGTGGGGACCTGGCTGGGCCCAGTGACCCTGCCCTGCTCCCCGTCCAGGGTACCACTACGTCTGCCTGCGGAACGAGGCCAACCAGCCGCTGTGCCTGCCGGCCCTGCTCATCTACACGGAGGCCTCTGATTACATTCCCGACGACCACCAGGGTGAGTGAGGGTGGGCAGGGCAGGGCAGGTGGGGGCACAGTGCTGCCACCAAGGCCTGGGTGTGGCTGAGCCAGGTGGCCCCAGTTCAGGGTGGTGAACAGACCTGAGCACAGGTTCTTCAGTCCCTCATTGGGGACAGAGCTGGTGGGGACAGTGTGGCCTGGGGGCTGTTTCTGGGACCCTTGTCTCTGCCTCCCCACAGACTACGCCGAGGCCCTGATCAACCCCATTAAGCACGTCAGCCTGATGGACCAGAGGGCCACGCAGCTGGCCGCCCTCATCGGGGAGAGCGAGGTGAGCCGGGCAGCGCCGTGAGCAGGCCTGGCTGGGCGTGCTCGGGCTGGCTGTGACCCTGTTACCAGTGGACACGACTGCTGTGGGTGTGGGTGTGGGGGGTGTGGGCTGACTCTGGGCCCAGCCCTGGTGGGGAAGGCCCTGCAGTACCCCCTGCGCTGTCCCGCCTGCTCCCCACCTGGACCCCGGCTGGGCTGTTCAGGGTCTCACTGCAGACCCCAGCCTCATGCATTCACACGTACATGCCCTCCACTGGGGGGGCCTGTTCTCCTTTAAGGATTCTTGTCCCACCCAAACCAGGACATAAAACCCAGCTATGCCAAGTGCCAGCTTTCTGCCAGACCTGGCGTGTGCCTTTTCACCTCCTTAGCTCATTAAATACCCCGACCCTCTGAGTTTGGGGCTGCCATCCACAGTGCGGACCTGGGCACTGAGGCCCTGAGTTGCTCAGCCCCAAAATGGCCTGGCCTTGGCCAAGCTCAACCCTGCACCTCTATGCCGCCAGCGCTGAGCCTTACCCCTACGCCGTGCGGGGCGGGACGCTGGTCTCTGGTCTCTCGCTCAGTAGGCTTAGCAGCCTTGGGATTTGAGACGATGAAACCACCCATTTGCATTTGAGAGGCTTTCAGGTCAGACCTGGGTAGAATTCCCCCAGCTGCAAGCAGCACAAACCCGGGCTACAGGCGTTCCTGGCCACTTCACTAGGCTGGTGTGAAGCCACAGAAGCTTTTAAAATGTGGGGTCCCGGGATCTCTGTGGAGGGCGGTGGCTTCCGTGGGGAGGGGTCAGGAGTAGAGGTTCACCAGCACAGCCAGGCCCAGTCCCTGCGGAGCCTGCGGCGGGCGGGGGAGAGATGACTGCAATTAGGGCTGCTCAGAGCTGTTAGCTGGAGAGGCTGGTGCCCACTCTGCGGTCGCTGCCTTCGTTGATTTAATCAGGAGCTGAGCAACAAGGAAGATGAGCAACTGTGGGCAAGGGTGGGGGGACACGGAGAGGGGAGGAGACTTGGGGCTGGCTCAGGCCTTTCCATAACAATCTGGCAGTTCTTGACCACATGCAATGGGCCTGGCATTACACTGTCATCCCCACACCCCATGTGGAACAGGGGTTTAGAAAGGCTTACTTTGTACAGCTCTCATTTCTCATGTGGTGTCCAGACAGCCCCGGGTAACAAATGAGTCCAGCAGCCACACAGGCTGACCGAGGCTGACCAGGGCGCTGGGGAGCCCTGGGAGGTTGTGGAGGACAGAAGGCTTGGGGGGAACAGCATTCTGCTTTCTCCCCACAGGCTCAGGCTGGCCCAGAGACATGCCAGGAAAGCCAGTCTCAGCAGCTGGGGTCTCAGCTGCCCCTGGCGCCCACACCTAGCCCACTGGACACCTCCCCCCGCCGGCCCCTGGGCTCCACCACCTCCCCCACCAGCACCTCCGTCAGCAGCCCAGGTGGGGAGCGGCCTGGGCCTGGGGTGGGCTGAGGGGGGTGGCTCGTGCCACCGTCTCCTCTAGCTTCTCACACGTGGCCTCTGCTCTCCAGGGCAGCGGGATGACCTCATCGCCAGCATCCTCTCAGGTATGGGGCAGGGCCGCATGGCAGGAGTGGGGCTGCAGGTTGGCCCACCCGGCCCACCTTTGCCCTGCTACTCCCAGAGGTGGCCGCCACCCCGCTGGACGAGCTCCGAAGCCACAAGGCTCTGGCGAAGCTGCGCAGCCGGCACGAGCGAGACCTGCGAGAGCTGCGCAAGAAGCATCAGCGGAAGGCCGTGCCCCTCACCCGCCGCGTGCTGGACGCCTTGGCCCAGGCCCGGGCGGAGAGCAGGTGCCACCACCGGCCAGGTGTCCTGTGAGTGTCTAGTCTGCCTGTGTGCTGCGAATGTCCATGTGAATGTGAGGGGTGTGTGCACGCAGGTGTCCACGCCAGGTGGGCAGGGAGATGGCAGGGGCCGCTCCTTGATCCCCGTGGGGGAGGTGGGGTGCAAGGAAGATAGAGGAGGCTTCCTGCACCAGGGTCCACTCTTCCCCCAGGGAGTGACATCTCTTTGGACGTGCCCATGAGGAGCTTGTTGTCCAAACAGGCTCCCATCATTCAGGTGGAGCTAACGGGCCTCCTGGTTTTAACAGACCTGGCCCTATGGGGTGGCATCTGCCATTGCCTGCCGGGATGTGCCCTACTCCCCGCCCCAGGCCCAAGTCCAGGTGGTGGACCTGAGCATCAGCCCAGAGGGGTCTCCCTACAGGGGCGGGGCTGCTGACGTGGAGGACATGAAGGAGGAGGAGGAAGAGGCGAAGCGGTACCAAGAGTTCCAGAACAGACAAGTGCAATGTCTGCTGGAGCTGAAGGAGGCCCAGGCAGACACAGAGGCTGAGCGGAGGCTGGAGCACCTGAGACAGGTGAGGGCGGCATGTGGCAGTGAGGGAAGGTCCACTTGGCATCAGCCCTGTGTCACCTGTTGGTTACTTGTGTCCACAGGCTCAGCAGCGGCTCAGGGAGATCGTCCTGGAGGCACACGCAGCTCAGCTGAAGCGGCTGAAGGAGATGAATGAGAGGTGAAGGCAGAGGATCTTGTGTGGTGGGGCAGGGGACTCCCTGGTACCAGGGGAGGGCGGAGTCCCCAGTCCTGCCACTGACCCCTGCTCTGCCCCTCCCTGCTCTGCCCCCGCTGGCCTCTCTAGGGAGAAGAAGGAGCTGCAGAAGATCCTGGACAGGAAGCGCCACAACAGTATCTCGGAGGCCAAGACAAGGGAGAAACACAAGAAGGAGGCGTAAGGGCGTCAGGACTGGGAGCCGTTTGGGAGCTGGGGGCAGGGCCAGCCCCCTGGGCACTGAGCCCTTCCTGCTTTGCTCCTGCACAGGGAACTGACAGAGATTAACCGGCGGCACATCACTGAGTCAGTCAACTCCATCCGTCGGGTGAGAGAGGCTCATGGGCCACCCTAGCCCCACCCCCTTTCTTCCTTCATCAGATACCCATCTCCTTGGTGCCTGGCCTGGTGCCACATTATCCTCAAGGGGCTTCTAGAGCCTTTCCCCAGGCACGACAGCCCCCTGGTGCCCACATTATATTCAAAGCCAACCATGTGTGACAGTGCCCTTGGCTTTGGAGTCCTTGTGCCTAGCCATCTCACAACCCTGGCCACACAGTCCTAGGAGCCTTCACCCACCTGATTTCTGTGCCCAGCCAGAACCCCAGTGCCCTGGCCCCTCCCTCAGGGCCTCTCAGCTGAGCCCCTGCCCACCCCCATAGCTGGAAGAGGCCCAGAAGCAGCGACACGACCGCCTTGTGGCGGGGCAGCAGCAGGTCCTACAGCAGCTGGCGGAAGAGGAACCCCAGGTGAGGCCATGGTGAGGCTGGCGGGCAGGCAGGGTGCTGGGCGGCCTGGCCCTGCTGTGATCTCCGTCCTCCTCCACAGCTGCTGGCCCAGCTGGCCCAGGAGTGCCAGGAGCAGCGGGCAAGGCTGCCGCAGGAGGTCCGCCGGAGCCTGCTGGGCGAGACGCTGGATGGGCTAGGGGACGGGCCTCTGGTGGCCTGTGCCAGCAACGGTCACACACCCCAGAGCAGCGGGCACCTGTCTGGTGCTGACTCGGAGAGCCAGGAGGAGAACACGCAGCTCTGAACTTCTGAGCAAGAGGTGGCCACAGGGCCAGGGTGGGCACTGGGCAGAGGGCAGGAGGTGAAGACACTAATGCTTTTTTTTTTTTTAACTTTTTATCTTTAGAAATTTTATTTTTTTAAGCCCAGGGCGAGTATCCCACACTAACCCCCTCCTTCATCCTCCTGGTGCCCCTTTAGCCCCCAGCCCTCCTTCCCACCCTCAGTCCTAGGGAGGGGCCTGGGCCGGGCCCTGCCCCCCTCCCCCCCTCCCGAGGCACCCACACACCAGAATTGGTGGCGTCTCCTGCACTTCCCAGGGAGCACTGGCTGGAGACGTGGAGCTCTGGGAAGTAGGGGTCACACTCTTTCTCTATTCTTTGGGGGATATTTTTTTTTACATGAATAAAAGTGGATTTCAGGGACACTGTGTGCAGTGTGGTTTGAGGTAAGAGGGCTCTGGCACTTTCTCCGGGGCCTGTTTCCTCATCTATATAATGAGCTGTGGGCATTGGTGGGCTCGAGGTCAGCCCTCAGCGAAGGGCTGCTGGGTTTGAACTTCAGACAGCCTTGCCCAGGGCCTGCAGGTTTTCCCAGCAGCCTTCCTCACTGGCTGCCTTTGTGCCCCTGTCCCCTTGGCTGTGGCTCCTGGTCCCCTCAAGCCATTGCTTTTCTCCCTCCTAGGCTCTCCCCATCCTCCCTTCACAGAGGCTCAGGCCTCTGCTTCAGGAAGCCTTCCTATTGCCTGATGTGACCCAAACACCCAGCATCTTCCGCTGGGGCTGCTCAGGGCCCCCACAGGCAGCTGAGTCTGTATGGCAGGATGGACGGCTGGGGTAGAGCTGGGGAGCTCTGAACCTGGCCTTTCAGAGATAGGTGGGAAGGGAGCCTCCCAGCGACCACCAGGAGCAAGGGAAGCTGAGTCGCAGACACTGGCAGGGGTTGGGACGCCCCGCGTCCCCCTCATCCCTGTGAGGGAGATGTAATGCCTGTTTTACAGATGAGGAAATGGAAGCCCAGAGCGATGTCACGTGTGCCAGGCCACAGCTAAGATGTCCTGACCTGGAGGCAGGGTGGGCCTGGACCCTCTGTGGCAGACTGTCTTCGCCAGCCCTGTGAACCTGCTCAGTGCCTCAGGACCAGCGCAGAGCCATGGAGAGCCCACAGCCAGGGCCCAAGGGCGTGGCAGGGCCGGCAGCAGGGTCAGGCTGGCACCTCTTCAAGGCCTCTCCCAGCTTCCTGGCTGTCCGGGCTGACCGACTCCCTCCTCCAGAGGAAGGCAGCCTCTTATCTGGGCTTATCTCCTGCCAATTGAGTGTTTGCTTTGCTTTGTTTTTGCTGCAGCCTCAGGCAAACAGATGGGGTGGGGAGGCCAGAGAAACTTGTTCAGAGCAGGTCCTTCTCAGGACTCGACCTCTGCCCTAGGCTCTCCTCCCTTAGGGTCAATACCATTGCCCAAACCTTCTGTGCTTCTGTCACACCTTGTCTTATCCCCAAATCTGCCCACTCTCCTGTACTCTGTGTCCAGGCCCCACAGCAGCCAACGCCCACCTTCCTGACCTGATTCCCCTCCACTGCGGAAACACTACATGTGGGCCTCCGGTCCTCAAAAACCAGCTCAGCTCCCAACTCCTGGGTGTGACTTTTCAGCCCTTCAGAAGCCTGGCCTCTGCTGCTCCCTCTGGTCCTTCCATGGGTCCACTCTCCCCCCTGCTGGGAGTGACAGCCCCATCCCTCACTTCACCTTCTGGCCCAAAGTCTAACTCGCCTCCTCCCAGAAGCCCTCCCTGACTTCCCTGCCAGAGAGAGCCTCCCTCACCCAGGTAGGGACCCTCTGTTTTAGTTCTCCACCCTCGCCGAGAAGCTTCCGCGAGCGAGCGGGGCTGTGGCGCAATTCATCTCTGTACACGCACTGTGAAGCCCGGACCGGGGCTACAGTGGGCGCCAATAAATCTCTCTGGAGCTGAGCCCAAACCCCACGCTGGGTCCTCGTGTGACGCCCTCGGCGGAGCCTTCCGCCGCCCCCGCCTGCGCGTCCTGCTAGGTCCCTGAGCAGCGCTGGCCCCAAGCCGGCCACACAGTAGCTGCTCGCAAGGTCTGACCCAAATAGGAACAAATGACCCTCCCCGGGGAGCCGCGGCACGGTTTGCAGAGTGCGGAATTCCAGCAGCTGGCCGGGCCGCGGCTCCCAATTACTGCTTTAGAGATAAGAAGCTGGTGCCCTGGGGCCCGGCCGCGCTCCGCCTCCGAGGCCGAGCTGCCCGGCCCGCTTGTCGCCGCCAGCCCTTCCCGGTCTCCGCGGCTGGTGCCACTCAGAAAGAGCCTGTTGCCCTCATGCGTAAAACGGAGTTATCTTTGGAAACTATCCTCGATCGCGCTACCCACGCGAAGGATAAAGAAGACTCGGCGGCACAGACGCGGGCTTTATTAGCACGTTTGCCCGCGAGCCCGCGGTGCACCGCGCAGGAACGGGCTCTGGCGACGCAACGGTTAACCCCAGCTCGCGACTTGGCGCAGGCGCCTCGGGGCAGCGCTGCAGGGCGGGACCACGGAGACACTTCCGGCGGCAACAGGCAACAAAACTTCCGATGGGGCCGAACCGTCCGTGGCTCTCGCACGCACCGGAAGGGAATCTGGGTCAGACAACCTCCCTCCGAAAGAGACAGCGCGGATCCTCTTTGCATAAAGCTTGAGCAGAAAAGACTTCCGCCCATACCCAAGATGGCCGCCAAATGCGACGGGAGCGGGCAGAGTTTCGGGATTGTGGCACGGAAGGTCACTGGGAGGGGGCGGAGCCTCCCCTGCCCACGTTCCGATCCCACCAGGACTGAATGACGCGAGTCCAGCTGGAGCTCTGCCGTATCTGTGTCGCTGTGCCCGCGCTCTTCGGGCGAGGAAGTCCCTTTGGGGTGGGAGGGGGAAAAGGGTTAATTGCGTTAGATTACCAGGGCGGCTAGAGCCCGGCCCCACCTGTGATGTCCCAGCATGCCTCACATGTGTGGTCAGGGAAGCGCGACAGGACGCTTGGGCCTTCATGAATGGGGACTGGTTAGAGCCCAGGAACTCCGAACTGGGGACGAAGAGAGAAGACACCTAGGGCCCTACATGGAAGCACCAGAGCCGCAAACCCAGCACCCGATTCAGGAATTAAGGAACTGGCTCCCGAATCGGGGCTAAAAAGCCCAGATGCCCGCACAGGGCTGGGCCAAGACAACAAATACCAGCATGCCTCGCGCTCCAAGAATTTGGGAAACCCGGAGGCTTTGGCTTGGAGCGGGAGCTGGACTACACTCCCGGCATGGCCTGGGACATGAATAAAACAGGCGGAGGGGGTGGTGCGTCCTGGGACACAGACGGGACAAGCTGGTGCGGCGGGAGGAGGGTCTGAAACTACAGGTCCCCGCACGTCCTGGGACACAGACGGGACAGGCTGGTGCGGCGGGAGGAGGGTCTGAAACTACAGGTCCCCGCACGCCCTGGGACACAGACGGGACAAGAAGGAGAGTCTGAAACTACAGGTCCCCGTATGCCCTGGGACACAGACGGGACAAGAAGGAGAGTCTGAAACTACAGGTCCCCGTATGCCCTGGGACACAGACGGGAGAAGCCAGGGAAGCGGGGTGGAGCCTGAAACTACCGATCCCGGCATGCTCTGGGACTCGGAAGAAACAGGCCAGTGGGAGGGGAAGGGTCGTGGCACACGGAAGGGACAGACCGATGGGAAGAGGCCTAGAACCGACTCTTACCTTGAAGGAGTCCTCGAACTCGTCGCTCATCCTCCGGAGCTCGCGGCCATAGCGCTGTGCAGCCCAGAGGTTGGGGGGCGCCGAGCGTGAGCGGCCCCGGAAGGGGCTGGGTTCCTCCTCCATCCCTTCATCCTCCTCTGCCCCCGCGGGGTACGAGCTGTGGCGGCTCCGGGTCTCCACAGGCCCAGCTCCTGCAGAGAGGGTCGGGGTTGGTGGGCGACACGACTTTCAGCTCCTCTGCGCCGCCAGCCCGCTAATGTCTTCGTAGGCACTTCACAGTCTAACTCTCAGAGCTCCAGTTCACAAATATACAAATCGAGGGAAGTTCAGGGGTCTTTTGTGAAAATTCAAATTAATTAACTTATTAATTCTACAAATCCTTATTGAATGCCAATAATCGATAAGGCCCTTAGAGTATAAAATGAACTTCTACCGTGCCTGGCAGAAAATAAAGGCATAAGAAATAGCGACTGTAATTAATTGTGCAAGACCGCCATGGAGCCTCCCAGCAAGCCCTGGGTGGGTAACTATTTCATCTTCATTCTACAGAAGTAACCAATTCTCTGGATAGGGAGGTGTCCTGCCCCAGCATGCAGGACTAAACAGCTCTGCAAGGGACCTGCAGGGGCCCCAGGAAAACAACCACCTATCAGTTTACATGTCTGCATCCCCTACAGAACCTGCTTTTGAGAAAATGTCTGGAATTGTCTGTTAATTTCTTTCTTTCTTTTTTTTTTTTTTGTCTGTTGACTTTTTTAGGTAACATTTATGGAGCACTTATGTGTTAGGCCTTGATAGTTCCTCTTTATCATCTCACCCACTCTGCCTCCACTTTACAGAAGAGAAGACAGGCGTATTTGACTTGCTCAGGGTCACACAGTTTTGAGGGCCTGAAGCTGGAAGTCCCTAGAAGTTTGGTGGAATCCAGAGTCCAGCAACGATCCCTTGAGCTATGCATCTCTTCCCACACTTCCACTCTGACTAGCCCTTACTCCCAGTGGCTGTATAAAAGGTCGAATAAAATAAAACAGAGTTTGAAAGTGCTTTGTAGGCTGGGCGTGGTGGCTCACACCGCCTGTAATTCTAGAACTCTGAGGCCGAGGCGGGAGGATCCTTTGAGCTCAGGAGTTGGAGACTAGACTGAGCAAGAGTGAGACCTCATCTCTACTAAAAAAATAGAAATTAGCTGGACAGCTAAAATATATATATATATATATATATATATATATATATATATACACACAAAAAAAATTAGCCAGGCATGGTGGTGCATGCCTGTAGTCCCAGCTACTTGGGAGGCTGAGGCAGGAGGATCACTTGAGCCAGGAGTTTGAGGTTGCTGTGAGCTAGGCTGACACCATGGCACTCTAGCGTGGGGAACAGAGTGAGACTCTGTCTCAAAAAAAAAAAAAAAAAAGTGCTTTGTAGGCTGCAAGTGCCCTATGGGTATTATTTAGAGGCACCTGTACTGTGGTCTATTTTATCTGTGTACCATCCTGGACTCCTGCCAACTGTACCCAGACCAAAGACCTAGAACCACTCCCAGAAGCAGATAGCCAGAGCTAAGTAAGAGAGATAGGCAGGAGGACATGCTCAGCGTTCACAGCAAGGTGTGTCTGTCAGGGAAGACTTTGGAGGAGGTAAGATACAGGCCAGGAACTGAATCTGGGGATAACAAACAGAGTCTCCTCCTCCATGAAAGGACCTTCGGCAGAGCACTGCGGGCCAGTGACTG
The DNA here is from genome assembly GCF_040939455.1 of Microcebus murinus. Classification (NCBI taxonomy): domain Eukaryota; kingdom Metazoa; phylum Chordata; class Mammalia; order Primates; family Cheirogaleidae; genus Microcebus; species Microcebus murinus. The sequence continues at coordinate 11,598,803 of NC_134107.1, forward strand.
AGAAGCCAGGAAGGGAACAAGAGAACTCACAAGGCCTAGGCTAAGAGTATGTGATCAGAGTGCCTGGCTGTTCTGAGCTTTGCCAAAGCCCAGACTCATCCTGAGGTCAGGCAAGGAAGGTGGGGACACCTCAAGACCCTGGAGGAGCAGGGTGGGTGTGGGGAGTCAGGCTAGGGGTGCAGGCTAGAGAGCCAAGAATAGATAAAGCCCTGATGGGAATGGGCCTGTCTCAGAACACTTTGCAGTCCTGTGGGGCTTGGACAGTGGAGCAGGCAGGGGTCAGCAGCTAGGTGGGCCCATTCTCCAACCCCCTGGAGGCATCAGTGTCTTCTGTGAAATAGGGGTAGTTGTCCATCTCCCAGGACCACCACGATAACAAGTGAGACCAGGAGAGCACTCTTTCACATCCTGGGACCTCTCAACTTCCCAGGGAGGTGGATACCAAGTTCTCCCTATTTTATAGATGGGGAAACTGAGGCACCCTGAGGCTAGAAACTTGCCTGAGGTCACATAGCTGGTATACCCTGCCTGGCTACCTAAGTGCTCAGGAAATAGCAGCTGTTCTTCTCTACTAGTTCTCAGTAGGACCACAGGACCACCACAGTTGACAGACACAAGGCCCACAGTGAGTGACCCGCAGGTGGACATTTGGTCTGAGCGACACCCCCTGACGCAGGAATCAGAACAAGTAGAAGAGTACTGGCCAGGTCAGGTTGGAGGCGCTCCCGTGTGTTTATTTGTTCAGTCTTCACCACACCCTATCAGGGAGGTTCATCATGGTCACCCTCTTACAGAGGAGGAAACTAAGGCAGAAAGGGTAACTTGCCCAAGGTCACAGGGCTAGTAGATAGATGATTGAACTGGGATCCAAGCCCAACCAATCTGGCTCCAGGGGTTTCGTACTTTACCCTCCCACTCTAGGCTCCCTCCAGCTGCCCCACTGGGGGGCCTAGGCTAAGGAACACACCCTTGGGCCTCCTGCTAGTGTGGGCTCTGCTAAGAGCCCCTCCTGTGGGGTGGAGCATTCTTACCAAAGCCATGGATTTAGCAATGCTAAACTAGCCATCATTGAAATGACATCCATTTGTGTTAAACTGAATTTTAAAAAGTATTCTTCTATTTACTGGAAAATACCAGAGAGTGGTATTTTGCAACCTCAAACTCCTGGGCTCAAACAATCCGCCTGCCTCGGGCTCCCAGAGTGCTAGGATTATAGGCGTGAGCCACCGCGCTCGGCCAAGCTTTAAGTTCTTTACCCACTGGCTTCCAGGTGAGTGGATGGGGCTGAACATGTCTGTTTATGCTTCCATGAGCATCCTTGCACACTTAATTAAAAATGCGGTGTTCTAGCCGTTCGAAGCACTAAGGCTATGCCAGCAGGCAGGGCTTGGTTTGTATCCTTCCTCTACTACATGTAGGCTACACAAACTCTGCTGGCAGATCATCAGGGCGGCCTATGCTACCAAGGCCCCAGCAGGCATTCACTGCCTGTCAGCTTCTAGAGCCTGCAGACCTCGCCTCCTGCAGGTTTCAGTACACAAGCCCCGTGTCAGGCCAGTAAAGAACATACCCCACCTTGCTCAGAGCTGATGAAATCAGAAAACACTCTGGCTGGGTGCGTTGCTCCCACCTGTAATCCTAGAACTTTGGGAGGATCACTTGAGGCCAGGAGCTCGAGACCAGGCTGGGCAACATAGTGAAAGCCTATCTCTACAAAAAAGTTTTAAGGCCGGGCACAGTGGCTCATGCCTATAATCCTAGCAATCTGGGAGGCCAAGGCGGGCAAGGCCGAGGTGGGCAGATTGCTTGAGGTCAGGAGTTTGAAACCAGCCTGAGCAAGAACAAGACCCCCGTCTCTACTATAAATAGAAAGAAATTAATTGGCCAACTAATATATATAGAAAAAAATTAGCCAGGCATGGCGGCACATGCCTGTAGTCCCGCTACTTGGGAGGCTGAAACGGCAGGATTGCTTGAGCCCAGGAGTTTGAGGTTGCTGTGAGCTAGGCTGACGCCATGGCACTCACTCTAGGCTGGGCAACAAAGCGAGACTGTGCCTCAGGAAAAAAAAAAAAAAAAAAAAGTTTTAAAAATTAGAGTTCATTTTGCTCAGTGATTGAAATAAAAAAAAAAAAAAAAAATTAGAGTTCATGACCAGCCTGGGTAAGAACAAGACCCCATCTCTACTAAAAATAGAAATAAATTAATTGGCCAACTAAAAATATATTGAAAACATTAGCCGGGCATGGGGGCACATGCCTGTAGTTCCAGCTACTTGGGAGGCTGAAGCAGCAGGATTGCCTGAGCCCAGGAGTTTGAGGTTGCTGTGAGCTAGGCTGACGCCACGGCACTCTAGCTTGGGCAAGAGAGTGAGACTCTGTCTCAGGAAAAAAAAAAAATTAGGCATGTTGGCATGCACTGGTAGTCTCAGCTACTTGGGAAGCTGAGGTAGGAGAATCGCTTGAGCCCAAGTGTTGGAGGTTACAGTAAGCTATGATCATTCCATTGCACTCCAGCCTGGAAGATAGAGTGAGACCCTGTCTCTAAAAACCTCTAAAACAGGGGCTGGAAAATATTTTTGTTTTTTGTAAAAGGCTAGATAGTAAACATTTTAGGTTCAGGGGCCACACATGTGTGTGACAACTACTCAACTTTGTGGTCATAGCTTGAAAGAAGCCATAAACAATATGTAAATGAACACACTGTATTTAGTGTTCCACTAACACTTTATTTAGGGACACTGAAATTTGAATTTCATGTGTTACAAAATATTGTTCTTTTGATTTTTTTTTTTTTTTTGAGACAGGGTCTCACTTTGTTGCCCAGGCTAGAGTGAGTGAGTGCCGTGGCGTCAGCCTAGCTCACAGCAACCTCAAACTCCTGGGCTCGAGCGATCCCCCTGCCTCAGCCTCCCGAGTAGCTGGGACTACAGGCATGCGCCACCATGCCTGGCTAATTTTTTCTCCATATATATATTAGTTGGCCAATTAATTGCTTTCTGTTTATAGTAGAGACGGGGTCTCGCTCTTGCTCAGGCTGGTTTTGAACTCCTGATCTCGCGCAATCTGTTCTTTTCATTTTTACCAACCATTTTCTTTTTCTTTTTTGAAAAGAAAAAGAGTTGCCTACAGGACGGGCACTCGCCATCATGGCTGGCTAATTGTTCTATCTCTCACTGGTCTTAAACTCTTGGCTTCAATTGATCCTCCCACTTTGACCTCCCAGAAGTACAGGGATTATAGGTGTGAGCCACCACACCCGGCCTCAATCATTTAAAAATATAAAACCATTCTTAGCTCCTGGGCTGTACAAAAACAGAGGGATCTAGCCTGCGGCATAGTTTGCCAACTTTTGCTCTAAAACCCAACTATGCGTGTCCTTCCTCTACCTTAAACCTTCAATGGAACCGGGCGCGGTGGCTCACGCCTGTAATCCTAGCTCTTGGGAGGCTGAGGCGGGCGGATTGCTCAAGGTCAGGAGTTCAAAACCAGCCTGAGCAAGAGCGAGACCCCGTCTCTACTATAAATACAAAGAAATTAATTGGCCAACTGATATATATATAAAAAATTAGCCGGGCATGGTGGCGCATGCCTGTAGTCCCAGCTACTCGGGAGGCTGAGGCAGGAGGATGGCTTGAGCCCAGGAGTTTGAGGTTGCTGTGAGCTAGGCTGACGCCACGGCACTCACTCTAGCCTGGGCAACAAAGCGAGACTCTGTCTCAAAAAAAAAAAAAAAAAAAAAAAAAAAAACCTTCAATGGTTCCCTATTTGCTTACAAGATAAAGTCCAAACCCTTGGTGTGGGCTTCAAGGCCCTAATGTTTCCATTCTAACCTGTATTTCACTTGTCCACCATCAGGGGAGCACTGGATATTCATGTCTCTACTCCCACTGGATGATTGGCCCCTAGGAGCTGAGCGTGAGCACCTCCAGGTCTGCTCAGAGCCTGGGCCAACTCATAGTAACAATAATAACGACCATAGTAGCAGTAAGAATAGCAAACACACACCTCTTCCTCTGTGCCAGGCACTGTTTCTAAGCACTTTTCCTATATTAACTCATCAGGTCCTCACTATAACCCTGTGAGATGGGACTACTTCTATTCTCATTTTACAAATAAACAAACTAAGGCAGATTAAATTAATTAACCTGCTCAAGTTCAACTTGCTCATAAAGGGCAGAGCTGCCTTTGAACCCTGCAGTCTGGCCCACCAAGAGTCCTTTTCCCCTTTCCACCACCCATGCCCATCCTAGGCACTGGGCTGCAGTTCCTGCCCTCGAGACACTTACAGTCCAGCAGGGAGTATGGTGGCAGGGAGTATGAAGAGAGAGTGGCCCTGCCCACATAGGGGGCAGAGGCCCTGCGGCTCTGGCAAGTCATTGGCACTTGCAGACCTTTTACAGGAAATCACTTGCTTTTGAGATATGTTACTCCTGTCCTCTGCAGCTCTGTCCGCCACCACTCCTGTTTTTGGCACAAGACCTGAGCGGTCCTCCACCTCCTAGCCTTTCTGTGCCTTCCCCTCAGATTCTCGTTCCCATGGCCACAACCTAGACCTTGTCACCACCAAATAACTCCCACAGGCTGACCACTGCCTCCTACCTGTCCAGATTGCCCCCCTCAATACGCCAACTCCCATGATGCCACGGATTCCCATGGCCTGCTGCTCTCCTCACGCCTGGCCAGCCTGCACCCCACACTGCCCCCCGCCCTCCCACACCCCCTCCAGCCCCGGCCCCACACTGGGTTGAGACAAGCACGGCCCTGGTGGACTCCACCTCCCTGCCTGCTCCCACCAGGACCCTACTGGAAATCCCACCTAGATGCCTAAAAGGCACCTCTAGCCTGACATGGCCCAAATGGGGTTCTGGATCTTCCCCCAGCCCTCAGTGTTCCATCTGTTAAGGACATGCTCATCCTTCAGGGCGCTCAGGCTGGACTCCTCTCTCCCTCGCACCCCACATCCAGTCGGCCGGCAAGTCCTGCCAGGCCTCCCGGCATACTCAGCCCAGCGTCCAGCTCCTTCGCAATACCTCGTGATTCTCTGCGTGCCTAAGTCAAACCATGCCGCCTCTGCTCAAAGCCTTCCCTGCTATTCACTCAAAGCTAGAGCCAAAGTCCTTATAATGATACTCAACTTCAGGTCCCCAACTACCCTTCCCCTTCTCCCCTAGGCCCACACTAGCCTGGAGTGGGTGTTGCCCCAGGGCTTTGCATTTGCCCTTTGCCTGAACTCTTCCGGTTCCGGTACCGGTACCAGAGTGGCCCTGCTTCCCCTCTGTCTTGGCTCCAGTGTTGCTTTTTGCCAAGGCTGGCCATGGCCACCTCGGTTAAGATCGCTCCCCAGCCCCCACCACTCTGGATTCTCTGTACCGTCTAGCCCACCGCCCTAGCGCATGTCACCTTTTGCCACATTATAGAATGTACTTTTGTTTGTTTGCTCCTGGCCCGTCTCCCCCACTCACTAGAAGGTAAGCTCCACAGGGGCAAGGATTCTTGACTCCTTTCAGCCCACAGCAAATTACAAGGACTCACTGTGTGGAGACAGTGAGTGCCAGGTGGGTTGGAATAGCCAGGTGGCAGGGAGAACAGGTAGGGGTTGTAAGCAGAGAAACAGCAAGTGCAAGATCTGGAAGGTAAAGCTGGGTGGTCCAGGCTTCGAGAGCAGAGTGTGTAAGGGAAGGATGGGTAAGCCTTCCTACTCCTGAAAATGGGGAGGGGAGTCACTTAAGCTTCAGTGGTCAAATGACATGACCTGATTTTTGTTCTCAGAAGATCTCTGTGGTTGTTCCAGGTGCCAAGGCTGTTGCTGGGCATGGGGGAGGTGGATACTGCTTAGAAATGGCCACTGTCTTTTCATGCCCTTCCATGTTGGTGCCTATGCCTCCTCCCTCCCCCCCCCACAATGGGCCTGTGGCCTTGGGGGGTTGTCTGCCCCTTAGGGTAATCTGCTCCTGGAAACTGAGCAAGGACAGCCCTGATGTGGGTGTAAGCCACAGGGTGAGAAAGAACACACCCAGGAGCTGGAAGGCCCAATCCCAGGGAACGTATGTAGCTTGGGACAGGCAGGGCACCAAGGACTCTTCCAGCCCTGCCTCCTAAGAAAGGCAATGCCAAGCAAGTGTGACCTTAGGCAAGTCACTTTTCCTTTCTGGATCACTGCCTGTCTCTAATTTCTGACCTGGCCCCACAATAACAGCTAGTTTTTTTGAGCACTTACCAGGCACCAGCTCTATAATCAAGTGCTTCCTATATATTCCTGCTAATTAACTCAAAAGTCCTGTAACGGTGGTGAGTAATTGCTCTGCTTTACAGGAAAGGAGATAGAGGCTCAGAGAGGTTAGGTGCTTGCCCAAAGCCGTCACTGGGTGTGGATGCAGCTGAGGTGGAGGGAGCTAATGGGCTGGGGATAAGGTGGCCAGGCAGGTTGGCGGGTACTTACCTCCATGGTGGCTGCTGCTGCTGGGCTGCCCCTGCTGGTGACTGGCGTCCCCCAGGAAGCTTGGAGCTGTGCAGGGATGCTTGCTGGGGCCTGGGGGCAGGTCCCCTGAGGGGCTGGGGCCCAGGCCCCTATCTGCAGAGCTGGAGTCTTCCTGCTCACTTGGCTCAAACTCTGGGATCTGGAACATGCTCTGGGCTGTGCGGACAAGACGGTAGGTAGTTCAGGGCACACCGGGGGCAAACGGCGGCCGTCCGAGGCAGAGGCAGGTGTCCCTGGTTCCCTCTCCCACCCTAGCGCTCCCAGGCCCTCATCTGTTTGCTGAGTCTGGCCCAGTAGGGAACTCAGGTTCTCCGCCCAGAACCTAAATATCCCCTCAGAACCCTTGGGCTATGGGGAAGACCCAGGCCCCGGCCCGCCCCGCCGATGGTGACGGCACCCAGGTCTCACCCCAAGCCCGATCTCGAGGCCCCGACCCGGGCCCTCCGCCTCCCTCCGGTGCTGAGGGCGCCCAGCCCTAGTTACCTGGGTAACGGGAACTGTCATCGATCCGGCCCAATCAGCTCTCGAAATGTCACTCGGGTTGGCCCGGAGGCGGGGCCGCCCCAGGCCCGGCCCGCCCTCGCCGGCCGCCCGACCTACTCCGCGCCCACCGCCTTGCTCCTCTGTCCCTCCCTCATCTCCCGCGGCTCAGCTCTCAGCTTCCTCACGCCTTGGGCGTGTGTGGGGGCAGGTGAGGGTTTCTCAAGGGTCCCCGTTTGGAACCTGGCTCGCTTCTTCTGTCAAGTCCTTCGGCCTTAGTTTCCCCGCCTGTAAAATGGGGATTATGACACCTCCCTCGTGAGCTAGTGAAAACTTTGTAAAAGGAGTGACTACTGTGGGTGAAAGCACTTTGCAGAGCCGCAGCTGAAGCTCAGCCGACGGATACAATTATTGTTGTTATTGTTACTGCTCCGCCTGGGCCGGGTGACCCGGTCGGGAAGTCCCGCTTCCTCCTCCTCCCCGAGGTGGAGGCTTTGCGCCGCCCGCACCAGGGACATCTCCCCGCGCCATCTCGGGGCACTGGAGATAAGAAAGGAGGCTCCTCCCTGGCGTAGCATGACCGCCAGGCGAGGGAGAAGGGACGGGGGCCCCTGCGAGGGCGGACCGTAGCACTCGCGGGGCTTGGCGCCGGCGGGCGGCGAGCTCAGGTGAGCGGGAGAGGCGGGGGACGCGCCCGGGGACTCGGCCGCGGGTTAAGGCCCAGGGGGCGGGGCCCGGAGACCATCTTGGCTATGGGCGGAAGTTTCCTTCAGAGACTAAGCGAGGGGAAGTCGTTGCCGCCCCCAGCCGGGCGACGCGATCCCGATTCGGGGATGGGGGAGAGAAGCGTGGGAACTGGCGGCCTCCGGAACAAGCGAGGGCCGGTGGCCCAGAGGTGGGCACAGCCCACCCTGTCGCCGGCAGGCTGCGGCACGGCCCCGGCAACTCGGCCACTTGCCGCCTCGCGTAACACTGGGCGCCCGCCGGCGGCGCAGCTCGCGCCAATTCTCGAACAGCCCCACGCCGGGTGCGGCGCTGGGCTGCGGAGCCAGACCGGCCCCTGCGCAATTTGCGTAGCGAACCGCACCCGCGCAGGCGCAGGAGGGGGCGGAGCAGCGGGAGCAGCGGGAGCCGGGGAGCCGGAGCCCCGGTCCCGGCGGCCGGAGCCGGCTCCCCCAGCTGTGGCCTGAGGACCAGGCATCGGCCTCCTCTTGCCTCTTGCGGCTGGAGAGTGGATGCGGTGGGGGTAGGGTGGGGTCGGCGTCCGCAATCCCGAGGACAGAAGGCAGAGGCTCCCCATCCGGATTATTGGAGGGGAGAGAGCCCCCCTGCTTGAGGAGGGGGAGAGCAGGGCGTTGGGCGCCCCCCGCTGGGGCCGCTGCCCTAAGCTTACGGGCATCGGTGGGCTCTCCCCCTCCTGCCAGGACGACACGAGCGATCAAGGCCACAGATTCCTCTCCTTTGGCCTCTGCACCCTCCCCACCCCTGGTTCTGGGGTCGGCCCATAGAGGAGACACTCCCCAACTCCCACCCTGTCTGCCCGGGAGAGGAGAAACTGCCCTTCCACTCCTCTGAGTGAAGGGCCAGAGGCCCAGGCTGCCCGTGCTCCCCAAGGGCAAGGGTCTCTCTCTGTGGAGGAGGAGGGGCCTGGCAGCCACAACTTCTTTCCTTGTGAGCTCCCCATCTCTGTCTCTGCACCGTGCAATTCCCACCCCTCAGTATTTATTTTCCTGGCACCCTGCCAGCCCCTCCATCTCTGTCTCCGGGATTCAGGCCTCCCTTCCTGACATGGAGAGTAACCTGTCTGGCCTGGTGCCTGCTGCCGGGTTGGTGCCTGCGCTGCCGCCTGCGGTGACCCTGGGGCTGACCGCGGCCTACACCACCCTGTACGCCCTGCTCTTCTTCTCGGTCTATGCCCAGCTGTGGCTGGTGCTCCTGTATGGGCACAAGCGTCTCAGCTATCAGACGGTGTTCCTGGCACTCTGTCTGCTCTGGGCTGCCTTGCGTACCACCCTCTTCTCCTTCTACTTCCGAGATACTTCCCGAGCCAACCGCCTGGGGCCCTTGCCCTTTTGGCTTCTTTACTGCTGCCCTGTCTGCCTGCAGTTCTTCACCCTGACGCTTATGAACCTCTACTTTGCCCAGGTAACCGTGGTAATGGGTAGGGGGGTGGGGGCGGCAAGCTCCAAAGACCCAAGGGAGTCATGGGCATCTCTGCTCCTAGGTGGTGTTCAAGGCCAAGGCGAAGCGTCGGCCGGAGATGAGCCGAGGCTTGTAAGTACTCGGGATAATGATGGGCTCAGCCCCCAGGTCAGGGGCAGGGAGCAGCCCTGTGGAGATGTCCCTTCCGGTCTCAGGGGTGAGGCAAGAACAACCCAGGGGATATTTGTGGAAAAGGTTGGAAAAGTTAGAGCACCTGCTGCAGATGGCTCAGCAGAGGCGTTGCATGTATGAAGGGCAACGATAATAGCAGGAGTCATGACACTGTGAGGGGAGAGGGCACTAGTGTCATCCATGATGGAGAAACAGCTGGAGGCTCCAGCCCATGGAAGCTCCAAAGCCAAACTGCACTTCTGGGTGACCTAGGGGAGCAATACCCTTGTCATTGACACAGTGTCTTACAGTTTATAAAGAGCTTTCACAAACAGTTTTCATTTTTGCAATTTACCTGAGAGGCTGTTATATTATCCTCACTTGAGAGGTGAAGAAACTGAGGCCTGGCAAGGTAAAGCAACATGTTCAAGGTCACAGAGCTGGCAGGAGGCAAAGCCAGGGCTAAAACCCAGATTTCTGACTCCCAATTTGGTGCTCTTTTCAAAGTACCACAGCTGTCAGTCACTTTCTGACCTCTTTGGGCCTCAGTTTCCCCATCTGTAAGATTGGAGGAACAGAGTTCAGACTGGATAGTCTGAGTTCTGATTGGCACCGGCTCTCCTGGGAGAGGTGGGGTGGTTGGCGGGTGCTAGGGGCAGTCAGTGTCTGGGGCTGACTGTGCTGTGGGCTCTAGGTTGGCTGTCCGAGGGGCCTTCGTGGGGGCCTCGCTGCTCTTTCTGCTGGTGAATGTGCTGTGTGCTGTGCTCTCCCGCCGGCGCAGGGCACAGCCCTGGGCCCTACTGCTGGTTCGAGTCCTGGTGAGCGACTCCCTCTTCGTCATCTGCGCACTCTCTCTTGCCGCCTGCCTCTGCCTTGTGGCCCGGCGGGCCCCCTCCACTAGCATCTACCTGGAAGCCAAGGTAGGGCCACAAGCCCTGATGCCCAGGTGTCCTTTGGGAGCTTTGGGCATCGGTCTTCAGGGCATAGAGGAAGCTGGGAGCTTTCCTTCCTTGAGGATCCTCTGTTGTCATCTGCACCAGGGGACCAGTGTGTGCCAGGCAGCTGCAATGGGTGGTGCCATGGTCCTGCTTTATGCCAGCCGGGCCTGCTACAACCTGGCAGCCCTGGCCTTGGCCCCCCGGAGCCGGCTGGATGCTTTCGATTACGACTGGTACAATGTATCTGACCAGGTGGGCATTTGGCGTGTCTCCTACCCCCTTAGTAGCCATGATGCCTAGCCCCCAGCTGGCCTGGGTCCTGTCCACGTGCCCCATTAGCATGACTGCAGACTGGCACAAGCCCCTGCCTTCCCACAGGCGGACCTGGTAAATGACCTGGGGAACAAAGGCTACTTGGTGTTTGGCCTCATCCTCTTCGTGTGGGAGCTGCTGCCTACCACCCTGCTGGTGGGCTTCTTCCGGGTGCACCGGCCCCCACAGGACCTGGTGAGGGCCTCCACCCTCCTCTGTGGGGCCGGTGGAGAGGGGTGGACACTGGGAACCTGGTCTAGGGTCTGGATTGTGGGAGCCCAGTGGGGGGCAGGAGAAAGCACCGATGGCAGCTTCCTCCCCCCAGAGCACCAGCCGCATCCTCAATGGGCAGGTCTTTGGCTCCCGTTCCTACTTCTTCGACCGGGCTGGGCACTGTGAGGACGAGGGCTGCTCCTGGGAGCACAGCCGGGGCGAGAGCACCAGGTAGGAGCCCTGGCCCCGCCTCAGGACCCCCGGGCCCCTGCCTGGCTCCATGGAGCCATGGGGGACCAAGAGCCAGGTCCTGCTGCCCCCCGCACCCTGTTTCCTCCATGGCCTCCATTTCCCCATCTGTACTAGGGGAGGTCTCCTCTGGCTTCCTAGTGCTAAAGCCCCTACCCCTTGCCCAGATGTCCAGGTCACAGGGGCTCTGTTCTAAGTCTCTCTTCCTCCCCCAACTCTTGGGACTGTGGCTCTGGTCACTGCCACGGGACTGACCCTGTTTCTCTGCCTGCAGCATGTCGGGCAGCCTAGGCTCTGGCAGCTGGTATGGTGCCATCGGGCGCGAGCCGGGCTGGTGTGAGGGCAGCCAGACGAGGACCACTCCTCTGCTCTTCTCCCAGGTGCCGGGACCAGGCGGTCACCACCACAGTCTCTACTCCACCCCACAGACGTGATTCCCCAACCTTTCTCCCGAGTACCCACACCCTAGCCCCCCTCACCCCAGGCCCCTGTGCCAAGTGCATCTGCTGCTTCTTGCCCAGGGTCCTGAGGGACATGGCCGCCCCCTCCTCTGGCCGGCTCCTTGCCGCTCCTGTCGTAGTGAGCTTGTGCCATCCCCCTAGGATGGAGGGCATGGCCCTGGCCGCCAGATGCCCACAGCACCCTGGCATGACCTGCCACCTCCGCTTCCACATCGGAGTCAGCTACCTCTCCTGTGCCTGCCACTTAATAAACAGTGTCTGTGCCCCATGTCCAGTCACCTGTCTATTGGTCATATGCTTTGTGTTTCCTTCCTCTTTGTAGCCTAAGGCTGACCAGACACTGGCCCTTGAAGTGGCTGCTGGTCTGGGCAAGGGCCACTTACCCCTGTCAAAGCTGATGAGCCAAGAGAAGGAGGGACCTGCAGTCTGCCAGGGAAGGGAGACCACACAGGCCCAGAATAGCCCCACTCACTCCAGATCCCTACCCACTCCAGCAGTTTCTACTTTGTCCTTAAGACCTGCTTCATATGTCACCTTGATGAAGTCATCTGCCTCCTGGTCAGGGAATGTGGCCCCTGTCTTGGGTCCCATAGCACCGTGGTTAGGTGGCTATTGTGAGTCTTAACCCCAATGGATTGGGCTTTCTGGAGGCCCTATATCCTTGTCACCACTCTGACCTTGTCTCCAGGAGTCCAGGGTTAGTCAGAGGCCTGCAAAGGAATCGTTGCTGTGACTGATTAGCTCCTATCTCCCTCCCAGGGTGTGGTTTGCCCAGGTGAGCAGGTGGCCACCACGCTGTGTCTGCCTGGTGGTCCTGGGGGCCCCTTCTCCAGCTGCCTCCAATAGCACCATCACTGCCTCTGTTCCTACAGCTCTGGGAGATCTGTCCTGTGCCTGGCTGTCATTTATTACAGGCTCTGTCTCCTGCCCACATAACCTGGCTGTCCCAGCTCCTCAGAGTTCCCTGGACCTAGCACTGAGCCTGCCCTGACACCTTTCACTTGGGATCATCTTGGGCACCCGGCCTGTGGGACCCCTAGAGAAGGCATCACAGAGAATCAGCTTGAAGCTGGGCGATCATTTTTTTTTTTTTTTGAGACAAAGTCTCACTCTGTTGCCTCAGCTAGAGTGTCATGGCATCAACCTAGCTCACAGCAACCTCAAACTCCTGGGCTCAAGCGATCCTCCTGCCTCAGCCTCCTGAGTAGCTAGCACTATAGGCAAGCACCACCATGCCCGGCTAATTTTTTCAATATATTTTTAGTTGGCCAATTGATTTCTATTTTTAGTAGAAATGGGGTCTCCCTCTTGCTCAGGCTGGTTTCGAACTCCTGACCTTGAGCCATCCTCCCGCCTCGGTCTCCCAGAGTGCTAGGATTACAGTTATGAGCCACCTCGCCTGGCCAACCATCATTTTTTGTTGAAAGGAAAATTGCTTGCGTTTGTAGGGCACTGTATTGTGCAAGCCAGGCTCTGTTTTGAACATTTATAAACACTGACCTCTTTAATGCTCAGAACAGCACCCCAAAGTGATGATTAATCATCCCTTTTCTGTAAGTGGGAACAGCGAGACTCCAGAGTTTGGTAACCTGTCCCGGTCCCCTGCTGGTAGGGGTGGTCAGCCTTAAAGCTGAAGCTTAAAATCACCCACCATGAGGGCCAAGGACCCCAGGAGGCAAGGGGGTCTTTGGAGAGATCAGAGATTGTAAAGAAGCGGGTGAGAGCAGGCAAGTGTGGGTTCAGGACCCACCAGGGCTTTGGCTGTTCAGGCAGTGGGAGAGAGAAAGCTGACTCCAGCTCCTTGCTGGGATTGGCAGGCAGCTCTAGCCCAGGCCCCTGGGGCTGACTCCTGGGCACAGAGGTGAGGACCAAAGGCTGGGGATATGGGAGTGGGGACAGGAGGTGCCCCAGCAGTGACTTCCCAGAGCTTGGTTCCATCCCCCACATCTGCCAATTCCAGGTGGCCTCAGTGAGATACTCCCCCAACCCTTGGGGGGCTCCCTTGAGTGCTGAGCCCTAGGGCCAGGCTGTCTCCTGGGGCGGAGATAAGAGGGCCCTTCCCAATCCAGTAATGGGCCTGGGAGATGCCAGGAGATTAGTGTCATGCCTGTCCGAAGAGGTGGGCCAGTTGATGCCCAGGTCGGGGCCATGCCGCTGGCCACACTGGGCTGCAGTCCGGTCAGAGACTAGAAGGTTGCACTCAGCGGCAACCCCTCTCTGGCTCCACTGCCACCCACCGCCCGGGGCCAGCCAGGATTGGGGAGCCGGGGCGGCGGCAGGTAAAGGTTTGAGGGTGGCGCCTGCGGCGAGGGCGCTGAACCGAGGGAGGCGCGGCGATGGGTGGGTTAAACTGGGGAGGAGGGGGGCTCCTGGTGGCGGGAGGGGGGGTCTCAGCCCCAGCGGCCGCCCGCTCCGCCCCTGCCGCCTCCGCGGCCCAGCCGGCACCGGCACCGGCGAGGCCGCGCGGGAGCCCGGGCTGCAGCCGCTGCCGCAGCGGGGCCGACAGTAAGTGCAGGGCGGGCGCAGGGGCTCGGGAAGGACTCCCGGGCAGGGGCCCCCGAGGGGCGACGGACTGGGCGGGGCGCCCACCTCCCGCGTGTGGGCGCGTCGGGGAGTGGTGCCACCGCGTATCCCGCGCCCATCACGCTCCGAGACGTCGGCGTGAGGACAGGGGGAGGCGGCGGGGGCGGCGGGCCTGTGGTCTGGCGTGTGCACCGCCGGCACGCCCATGGGGGTCGGGTGCCTGGAGTCTGCGGGAGCGTGCGGGTGCGGTGCGGTGCGAGCAGGCAGCCTGGGCGGCGCGGCCGGCTGGGGCTGCAGGGTGGAGCGTGGGCGCGCGGGTCTCGGTGGCGGCGCGTGTCGGGGCGTGTGTGCGCGTGGGCGCCGCCGCCCTCTGTCCTGGGGACTGACAGCTGTCACTGCTCTGGCCCTTGACGACCTCCACCCCACTCCTTCCCGGAACCGGGAGTTCTCCCTTCCTCCTCCGGTCCTCGCTTCTGCGCAGCGGCCCGGACCCGCCCCTGGGTTCCTCGAAAGCCCGGCAGGGCGCAGGGGGACCCTGGAGGCTCCGCGTCTGACCTGTCGCGACTAGCCGGGAGCACGGAGAGGAGGCGAGAGGGGAGGGAGAAGCCGCGAGGATGCTGCCACATCCCCAGCCTGCGAGCCGGACCAGCCACCGCGCGTCCCCACCCTAAGCGGTCCGGCCTCGCCTCCTGCTTTCCCTTCGCGCCCCCTCGGCCCCCTCCTTGAGGGCCGGTTCCCCAAGCCCCCTCCGGGCCCCCCACGCTGCCTCGCTGCCCTGCTTCTTCCTAGGCAGGCTCAATCTCTCTCGCCCTCCCACTCGCCTTCCTTTCGCTTTCCGGTGCCCTCTCCTCTTCTCACACCCTGGAGTCCCCAACGGGGCAGGGAGGTTAAGGGGGAGGCCCGAGGTGGAGGGTCTGGGTGTACCCTGGTACCGAGTGTCCAATCAGAGGGCTATGGCGGTCATCTGTGGAAAGCAGGGCTGGGGGCACCAGGGATCTTTGGGCGTGTAGGGGTCCAGGAGGAGGGCGTGGGTGTCAGGCCATCTCATTGACGCCAGCATCCCTGGTTTTGCCCGCAGTGACCACAGCTCCCCAGGAGGCCCCAGCCCGGCCTCTCCAGGCGAGCAGTGGAGTTGGCCAGGCACCGGGCCGCGCCATGCGCAGCACCACGCTACTGGCCCTGCTGGCGCTGGTCTTGCTCTACTTGGTGTCTGGTGCCCTGGTGTTCCAGGCCCTGGAGCAGCCCCACGAGCAGCAGGCCCAGTGGGAGCTGGGGGAGGTCCGAGAGAAGTTCCTGAGGGCCCATCCGTGTGTGAGCGACCAGGAGTTGGGGCTCTTCATCAAGGTGCGTGGGTGGGCCAGAGCCCCTTCAGCAGTCACCCAGGACCCCCTGGTGCTAGCTGCATGCCAGTGAGGCCCTATGCTGGGGTGCTGCTGCTTTCTGACAGGTACCCCTGAGGACAGGGTGCAGCTGGGTGCTGTGGAGCAGAGGCTGGGATCCAGGTCTCTGTATTTTCAGTATGGCAGCCATGGGGCCATTTGTTTTCCTTGCCATGAGGTGGCACAGGACTGTGCCCCTAGAGTGTCTCCTTCAGTGTGTGATGGTGCTTGAATGAAGGAAAAATGAATGAATGAATGGCCGTGGCACATGGGATATGTTACATCTGCACAGGTCTAACTCACAGGTTAACTTGCCAGATCAATTTGGGATGCCCAGTTAACTGTGAATTTCAGCTAAACCACAAATGCCTTTTTAAGCTAAATATGTCTCATGCAATATTTTTATTTGCTAAATCTGGTAACCCTACATACACTGGTTCCTATACTTTTATGGAATCATGATGCCTTAGAAAAGCCCCCAAACACTGTGAACATTCTCCTTCTGTCCTGGAAAAGTGTGCATGTGTACATGTACAGGGGTCCAGGATCCCATAGATGCCAGGTCAGGCACCCCTTTTCCCCAGGACACATGCTTACCCTGAGGGGAAGGAGAGTGGGCTAGTCAGAGACAGGCTTCCCTGAGGCACTTTTGGTCAGCCTTCACCGGGGACTGCAGAAAGTGCTAGAGCTTCAGCTTTCTGGGGTGCAGTCAGGACAGCAGGAGAGCACCTCTGTTGCTTTCTTTGATTTCTAAGTCACTGTCATAAAAAAAATAAGATTTAACTTTAATAAATTAATGTTTATTACTTGATTGAAGAGCACCCCTTGTTCCCTGCCTGTTCTTTGTGGAGGGAGGGGCCAATGGCACGGAAGTCTCAGTGGTCCACCTGATTGCCAAGGTAGCAGGACCCAGGACAGAGATGAGTATGGGGTGGAGCCAGGACACAGGTCACCCAACATTGTCTCCGACACTTTCACAATGCTGGAGGTGGCTCAGAGAGGCCTGCATACAGGGTGTGTCTGGCCTGACCACAGGGCAGAGGGAGGGAAGGAATCTGACCTATTTTATCCTCACAATGGAATAGTTTTTTTCCTAAATAAGAAAAAATGAGAAAAGAAGGGGCAGGACTCAGAAGGATGGGTGACAGCGGCTTTATTTCTCTTCCACAGTAAGATTCAGTCCCTGAATTAGTTGTGCATCAATCGTGCACCTACTGTGTGCTAGGTGGTGTAGTGTTATATGCCATGGGATGGGAATATTGGGGAGGAGCAGATACAGGCTCTGCCCAGGAGAATGTCACATTTAGGTGAGGTGACAGATCTGTGGACAGACAGATCACCATAGGATGCAGTGGAAAGGAAGCTTTCCTTCCTTCTCCGTTAAGCACCTATTATGTGCTGGGCTAGGTGCTGGGGCCAAGAAGAGAGATGCCTTTGGGGAGACCTGGTAATTGAAATGAGCCAGGTGAGAGGGGTAGAGTTTAGGGATTGAGGGCAAGGGACTTCCATGCAGAGGAACAACAAAGCCGTGGAAGCTGGAAAGCTCCGGAGTGTTTTGCAGAACATGGAGTTAGCAGATGCCTAGTCATTTGAAGCAAAAATTAGAACACACAGGATGACAAAGGATTTTTTTCCCTGAGTAGTGAATTTATTGGAAAAAGTGTTGCAGAATACAAATTAAATAATTTTAATCAGATATTTCACTTCTTACCCTTATTAAAAATTATTATGGGAAATGGCCCCGGGCATGGTGGCTCATGCCTGTAATCCTACCACTCTGGGAGGGTGAGGCTGGTGGATTGCTCAAGGTCAGGAGTTCGAAACCAGCCTGAGCAAAAGCAAGACCCCGTTTCTACTAAAAAAATAGAAAGAAATTAATTGGCCAACTAAAAATATATAGAAAAAATTAGCCGGGCATGGTGGTACATGCCTGTAGTCCCAGCTACTCGGGAGGCTGAGGCAGGAGGATCCCTTGAGCCAGGAGTTTGAGGTTGCTGTGAGCTAGGCTGATGCCACAGCACTCTAGCCCAGGCAACAAAATGAGACTCTGTCTCAAAAAAAAAAAAAAAATTATTATGGGAAATGGAATTATCTCAAAAAATCTGTGAGGAAGATTGCTGTAACATGGGGTGCCAAATTGAAGTCCTAGGAGAGAAGACTGGGGAAAGGGAGGTTGGGAGGGGTTTGGAAAAGGGATTGAATGCTGGGCTGGGGAGTTTAGATGCTTTTGCATACAGCAGGGAGCCACACAGGGTTTTGAGTAGTCACTTTAGGAAGATTAATTTGGAGTAGGTCCTGCTAATGAAGTATAGTCAGGAGGAAAGAGGTGGCTTGTGATATTCCCATAGTCAATGGCCTTGTGCCTTGCCTTTGTGTTCCTTGAGGCACAGTTCCTCTGACCTCCTATTACCTAGGGCAAGCACCCTCAAAATACAGACCCTAGCCAGCCTATTTGGGAGACTGAGGCAGGAGGATTGCTTGAGCCCAGGAGTTTGAATCTAGCCTGGGCAACATAGCAAAACCAGATCTCTACAAAAAATAAGAAAAATTAGCTGGGTGTGGTGGTGTGCACCTGTAGTCCCAGCTACTCAGGAGATTGAGGCAGAACGATCGCTTGAGCCCAGGGGTTCAAGGCTGCAGTGAGCTATGATCATGCCACTGCATTCCAGCCTGGGTGACAGAGTGAGATCCTGTCTCTAAAATAATAATAATAATAATAATAATAATAATAAAAACAGGCTGGGCCGGTGGCTCACGCCTGTAATCCTAGCACTCTGGGAGGCTGAGGCAGGAGGATCACTTGAGCCCAGGAGTTTGAGGTTGCTGTGAGCTAGGCTGATGCCACGGCACTCTAGCCCAGGCTACAGAGTGAGACTCTGTCTAAAACAAACAAACAAAAAACAATAAAATACACACCCTGCCATTGAGGGACCTGCAGGCTGGCAAGAGGAGCAAACACACAGACATTTCATTCATTTAATAATACTTATTGAGCACCTACTATGCAGCAGAGGGTTTGGCTTGGACTTCATCGAGACGGTGTGTGTTTGTGTGTGTGTGTGTGTGTGTGAACCTCCTATAATTGGATGCAAAATTTGGTGGTATATGAACCTTCTTGGAGGGAAAGTCCCTAACTTTCATTAGATATTCTAAGGCAAAGGATTCAAACTCAGCTTCCACAGCGGCAATGGGAGTGGCAGGGTCTATGGAAATCACAGGGCATGATCACTGGGTGAAAACTTATTTAACAGACACACAGTGCTTACTTTGTTGGAGTACTTTAACTCTTCACAACAAATCTATGAAGTAGGTGCTATTACCATCATCCACATCTTATAGATGTAGAACCCAGGGCACAGAGCATTAATTTGCCCAAGGTCACATTGCATCAAAATTTCAACCCAGGCGGTCTGGTCCTTGTCAGAAATTAGGGGGCAGATAACTCAACTGTTTCTAAAGCATTGTGGAGATCAAACAAACTTGCCCACAGGTGGATTAGGTCACCTGGTTCCCATCCTCTGTTATAAGGGACTGCCTTCTGGGAGACAGAGGAAAGGGGTGAGCTGAGAGGGGCGGGGAAGGGACCACTCTAGAGACTGGAGGGACAGGGAGCTGACCAGGACAGGAGGGAAGAACTGAGGTTCCTCCTTCTGCACCTTGTCCTGCAGGAGGTGGCTGATGCCCTGGGAGGGGGTGCGAACCCAGAAACCAACTCGACCAGTAACAGCAGCCACTCAACCTGGGACCTGGGCAGCGCCTTCTTTTTCTCAGGGACCATCATCACCACCATCGGTGGGGGAGGGGATGGGGCATGTGGAGGGGGGTAAGGGGCAAGGAGCTTTCTCCAGGGGGCAGGTGCAGGGAGAGGTAGGGGATGCCAGGTAGCCCCTAGACTTCCTGCATCACCCCTCTGCCCAGGCTATGGTAATGTGGCTCTGCGCACAGATGCTGGGCGCCTCTTCTGCATCTTTTATGCACTGGTGGGGATCCCGCTGTTTGGGATCCTGCTGGCAGGGGTCGGGGACCGGCTGGGCTCCTCCCTGCGCCGTGGCATCGGTCACATCGAAGCCATCTTCTTGGTGAGCTGCTCCATGCCCTGCACGCTCTTGTGCTGGGCTCTGGATACCCTTCTCTCTGTCCCTGGCACGTGAGCGCGCGCCCCTACACTGCACTAGCCTCTCCCGCAGGCTCCTGGGGGTGGGAGTGGGGAGTATGGGAGTGGAAGTCGTTGGTGTCTCCTCGGTCCTGCCTACCGCTCCTCCCCGCAGAAGTGGCACGTGCCACCGGAGCTGGTGAGAGTGCTATCAGCGATGCTCTTCCTGCTGATTGGCTGCCTGCTCTTTGTCCTCACGCCTACGTTCGTGTTCTGCTATATGGAGGACTGGAGCAAGCTGGAGGCCATCTACTTTGTCATAGTGACGCTCACTACCGTGGGCTTCGGTGACTATGTGGCTGGTGAGGCTGCCCTTCTTGCACTGCACCTCCCTATCTACTTTCCTTATTCTTGTCCTGGGAGTCTACACTCTCACCTCTCCCTCCAAATTCCATGTGGCCTTTGTACACTTACATGTGATCGCTCCAACCCCTACAGCTATCATGGAACGCACGATTACATTCTTGCACGAATGCTAAAAATTATTATGGGAAATGGCCCCGGGCATGGTGGCTCACGCCTGTAATCCTAGCACTCTGGGAGGGTGAGGCCGGTGGATTGCTCAAGGTCAGGAGTTCGAAACACCTCATGCACTTACATTCTTGCATGACTGCATCTCATGCATGCTCACACATACATAAGTGCACCTCTCACATACGTCATTCTTGTGGGTGAGCACCCCGTCTTGCATGCTCTTATCTTGAACACCTTCAACTAATCACACTCATCTTCCTGCATGCATTCGGACACTCTAGGACCTGGGGAGGGCAGGTCCTCTCAATGAGCTGGTAAGAAGCACAGTGAGACAGTAGCTCACAGGCTTGCCCCACAATCAAATTCTTTCCGCCTTCCTTCGTGGTATCCCAGGCGCTGACCCCAAGCAGGAGTATCCAGCCTACCAGCCGCTGGTGTGGTTCTGGATCCTGCTTGGCCTGGCCTACTTCGCCTCGGTGCTCACCACCATCGGGAACTGGCTGCGAGTAGTGTCCCGCCGCACACAGGCACAGGTATGCGCCCCTGCGTTGGCCCAGTGTGCACTATGGCACTAATGCGCTGGACCCTAGCCCTGGTTGACCAGTCTGTCTCCCTTCCAGAATGTGGGCTCCTCAAGGCAGGGACTGAGTGAGCCCCTCTGGGTATCCCATCGGGAACTGAGTGGTAAGCTCAGATAGGCTGGGGAGTGACTCCATCACCTCCGCCCTTGTGGATAGGGTTGCCAGATTCAGCAAATAAAAATGCAGAAAGCTCAGTTAAATGTGAATTTCAGACAAGCAATGCCTTCTTTTTCTCAGGGACATACTTAAATTTTGGTCGTTGCTTATCTGAAATTCATATTTAATTCGGGACATACTTATGCTGAAATTTTATTGGTTGTTTATCTGAAATTCACACTTAACTGAGCTACCTGTGTTTTGCCACCCTACTTGAAGCGCTCGGCTGATGAACCCGATAAAGGTGCAAGGTCTTGGGGCACCAGAGAGAGCTGAAATAAAACTGAGTATTTCTAGAAAGGACCCTGGAGAAGGGGGCGCTCTGGCGCGGATGGGGGAGAGCCTGCCGCTGGGTGAGGAGTCCTTGTGTCGCCGCCCGCTGAGGCTGGAGGCCACGGAAAACAGAGTCGATGCCTAATTGGTGAAGGGCAGGTTCCTGGGGTTGCAGAGTCGGTCAAGGACCCCTGGTCGAGGGCTGCCTTTCTTCCCCGCGCAGATGGGCGGCCTCACCGCGCAGGCTGCCAGCTGGACCGGCACAGTGACGGCGCGGGTGACCCAGCGAGCTGGTCCCCCCGCACCGCCTCCACAGAAGGAGCGGCCACTCCTGCCTCCACCTCCCTGTCCCGCGCAGCCGGTCGGCAGGCCCCAATCCCCCGCGCCCCCAGAGAAGGTCCAGCCGCCTTCCCCGCCCACGGCCTCGGCCCTGGACTACCCCAGCGAGAACCTGGCCTTCATCGACGAGTCCTCGGACACGCAGAGCGAGCGCAGCTGCGCGCTGCCCCGTGCGCCGCCAGGTCGCCGCCGCCCCAACCCCGCCAGGAAGCCTGCGCGGCCCCGAGGCCCCGGGCGTCCCCGAGAGAAAGGCGTGCCCGTGTAGGGGCGGGATCCCCGGCCCGGGCTTCTCTAAGGGCTTGTTCCTCCTCTCTCCCCGGCATGCTTGGCTTGTTTTACCAAAGAGCCCTCTGTCAATGTGATTGAAACCTGGGGAGGAGGCTACGGGTTGCCACTTTGCTACCCCCTACACCCCCATCCTCGCTCCCATCCATTTCCAGAGCCCCCAAGGCTTTCTGTTTCGCCTCCCTGGCCAGGCCTGTCCCTCACAACACCTCACGAGTGTGCCTCGAAACCTGCATTAATAAACGAAAACAGTCTGCACCGCTGCGGGCGTGAGCGCGAGTGGGTGTTGGAGTGCTTTCCTCGGCCGCCGCCCAGGGGGCACGTCGGGCCTTCCCCGACCCCCAGGCCGCGGGAGTCCTGGCCCTCTCAGCGGTTCCCAGGCCCGCCTCTCTGCCTGGAGGCAACTGGGTAGGGTCCGCCTTCAGAATCATCCAAGATGGGCTGTGTGTCTCCAACCTCAGCAGATACTGGGGGGAGAGGGGGAGGAAGAGAGAATAGCATCATCTAGTGTGGAGGGATGTAGTTTTTTTTTTTCTTTTCTTTTTTGAGACAGAGTCTCACTCTGTTGTCCGGGCTAGAGTGAGTGCCGTGGCGTCAGCCTAGCTCACAGCAACCTCAAACTCCTGGGCTCAAGCGGTCCTCCTGCCTCAGCCTCCCAAGTAGCTGGGACTACAGGCATGCGCCACCATGCCCGGCTAATTTTTCCCATATATATTAGTTGGCCAATTAATTTCTTTCTATTTTTTAGTAGAGATGGGGTCTTGCTCTTGCTCAGGCTGGTTTCGAACTCCTGAGCTCAAACGATCCGCCCACCTCGGCCTCCCAGAGTGCTAGGATTACAGGCGTGAGCCACCGCGCCACCGCGCCGGCCGAGGGCGGTAGTTTGAACTCTCCCCGCGCGAGAGCTGCGTCGCCACGCGCCCCGTCACCACTCGGGAGACCCTGCCCCTCCCAACTCCTGGCCCCCAGGCCTGTGGCGGCTGGGTCCGTTGGAGGCAGTACTATGGAGGAAGAGCCTATCGAAGTAAGAACTCTTCCCAGGTCCCCTTACGGTCAGCCCCCAGACTCATCCTAGGCTCGACCTGGGCCCTTGGCATAACTTCTCGCCGAGCCTTGGCTTCCCGCGGCTCCCACCAATCCCCACGCCCGCTCGACGGAGTCCCCAGCCGGGCCTGGCTCAAGACACCCGCCCCCACCCTGCTCTTCCTTCCCGCCCCAGCTCCCCGCGACCCCGGGCTTCCCTCGTTGTACGTGGCCCACAGGGGTTGCCCGACCACCGCGGCTCAGGCGAGGCGAACTCGTCCAGCGACATCCGGGACCTGTGGACCACCACCTCACTGTCGGAGTCACAACAGAACCTGCCGCTGTTCAAGGTCTGCGAGAACTTCGACGAAGAGGGTATCTACGTAGACAAGACTCAGTGGTACAAACAAACCCGCGTCTGGGAAGATGATGAAGAGGACGAGAGCCACAGCTTCCCAGAGGAACCGCAGGAAGGCAGCTCCACGGAGCCCCCCGCGGGGAAGAAGGGAGACAGTTCCAGGAGCAAGGCCGGTTAGTGTGGCCTCGCCAGGCCGTGGACGCTCACAGGGCGGGGGCTGGCCAGGGCCCCAATTTCCGTTGCTGTAAAGTGGGGGAAGCTGATAGGATCCAAGTTTCTAGGACTCCCAGGGACCAGTACCAGCGCGAATCTTCCGCGTTTTGAATCAACCGGGCATTCTTGGCGCGCCCCCTACCGGGCAGGCGTCAGAGCAGGCCTTCCCGCCGCGGCACGCCGAGTCCGGGAAGGCAGGCACGAAAGTGCGCAGAGGCAGCCGGTAACGGAACCATCCCGCCAGCTGACGGGGGGGAGGTGTTAATGCCCTGCCTGAAGATTCGCCTTGGTTAAGAGGGTGTCTGTCCTTCATGTCGTCACTGGTTACAATTTTTAAGCCCTTCCTACATGCAGGGCGCTGTTTGGCACTTGCTCCTCACTTCCCCCTTCACAGGGAATTGGAACCCAAAACAATCGCCAGGCATTGAGCGCTTGCTCAGTGCCAGGCATGGGGCTTCCCTTGCATATCACCTTTAAACTTCATGCCCTCCGTTTAACCGATGAAGAACTTTGGGGCTGGAAAGTTTCAGTCACTGGTGCTCAGTCTCACACAGTGGGGAGTCAGACTGAACCCAGGTAGATGGGACTCTAAAGCCTGGGGTTGTAACCAGTGGTGTCCCATGCTGACTCTAACCAAGACAGCACCTGGAATTGGTCTCTGAAGGCCACTCCCTCCTACTGAGTGCCTACATATCTCCTCTACTCCAGGGAAGACGCAGGAGTTTGCAGATGACTGACCTTTTTTCTCTTCTCTCAGAAAAACGTCACTCAATGTCATCGGTGGAAGGCTCCAGACATGCACCCCATCTAGCCTACTGGGCAGAGCAGCAGAACAGGGTTGGAAGGGCCCAGGGAGACTGGGGGTTTCTGTGGGGTAGGGGATAGGCAAGCTGGGGATTGCAAGGAGTGAAAAGATGGTGGATTACAAGGTGGAGGGGCAGGTGGGCTAGTTGGGTGTCTCAGGGCTGCAGGGAGCAGGTGGGGCATGTCAGCTGTGGGCAGAGATGGGATCTGTGAGCCTCTTGCTGCTTTTCTAGCTGCCACTGCCCCTGAGGGAGCTCATGAAGAATGAAGCTCTGGAAATTCTCAACAAAACCCTCCGGAGTGAGTCCCTCCAACCTTCCACAAAAGATCCTGGAGGATTTTGCAGGGCTTGAGCCCATCGGGTTGGGGTTTCAGGATGTGTATGTCCTATCAAACCCCCATAGCATCCACAAATATTCTAAGGGCCCCAAAAAATTAAAAGTTGAGGGATCCACACAGGAAGACCCAGTGGGGAGGGCATTGGGTAACTGTCAGAGGCCTGGGATCTAGCCTTAGTGCAGCCCCCTTCTAGCTGATGGGGCTTTTCTGAGGCTGTTTCCCCACCTGCCCAATGGCATGACAGTCTTAGTATGACCGTGGTTCCCTCTCAGTGGGTGGGGGAGCTGTGAGGAGCCTTTGGACAGTGAATTATTTGGGTAAAATTCTGCTTATGATATGAAGGTCCAGCAGGGAGAAAGGGCCAGCTGATGGCTTAGAGTGGGTGGTCCAGAAGGGGTCCAAAAAACTGCTCCCTACCACTCCATACATCTTCTCTAACCGTGCCCTCATCCACCCTCCACCTTAATACCCCAGCACCTTAGAGACCAAAGTTGCCCAGACTAATACAGATCTGAGCACTCTGCGTTGCTGCCCCCCCAAATCACCTGCAGTTCCTCAAATCACACATGTTGGCGCCCGCTGTTGGGGAGGCTTGTGGATCCCCACTGCCCTGAGCTGAGCATAGCCCTTCTCCTAGGCTACCGGTCAGGAATTGGCAGGGACCATTTCCTGACCAAGGAGCTGCAGCGATACATCGAAGGGATCAAGAAGCGCCAGGACACGGGACAGAACATCTGAAACTAAGAACACCACCTCGGTCTCTCAGCAGCAGCCCGACTCCAGCGCCGTGCCCTGCCCGGCCCCCAGACCCAAGCCCGACCCTGTCTGCGTGGAATTTTAGCCCTAGATAAATAAAAGAGTCTGTGCACGGTCCTTGAATCAGTGCAAGGCAACCCGCGTGAGGCGGACACACGTGGCCCCGCCCTTTCCCATGACCTTCATTCGGTCACCGCAGTGACCTTGAGCTTTCTCCATGCGGGCCTATAGGCCCTACCTTCCAGGGACTTGCAATCCAGAGCTTCTTGAATGTTTTAAGTCTGCTTCTCCCACCCCGGGCTCCGCAGGCTGGTGAGAAGGCTGGGTCTACGGCTCAAGCACCACGCTGGTGTTACCTTGGGGGAAGGGGAAGAGAGAAAGGGGGAGCGCCTCCCCCCAGAGCGGGGGCATCTAGGCTCCGCCCCTCAGGTTTGGGTCGATAGTCCAGCCTCTCCGCCTGTCCCGCCCTCTTCATTTTCATAAGTATGTAGCCTCCCCGCTCCGCAGCTGCGGCCACTGAGCGACCTCGCCCACTCTTCTGGCGCAGCGCACCCCACCTCCTCCGTTACGAAAGAGCGCTTCTGACCCTCCCCCCAACTCCCGCTCTATTTCCCGGCGCCCCCCCTTCTCTGGCTCCGCCTCCTCAGCGGCTGCGTACGCATGTGCGCCGCCGAGGCTCCGCGGCTGCGGGGCGGGACCTTTGTGAAGGTCCGCCCACTGGTGTTGCCGGCTCCGCCCCTACTCCTTCGGGCACGCAGGCGCTGCCCGCCCCACTTGTCTGATTAGCATAGGGGCCCGGGGCCCGCCCCCTGCTTTGCATGCGCACCGCCGGCCCCGCCCCCGCTGTCAGCTGGAGGAAGCGGAGTAGGAAGCGGCTGCGATGTCCTTTTGTGTCCTACAAGCAGCCAGCGGCGCCGCCGAGTGAGGGGACGCGGCGCGGTGGGGCGGCGCAGCCCGAGGAGGCGGCGGAGGAGGGGCCGCCCGGGGACCCCAGCTCACACCGGCACTCCCGGCCGCTCGGCCCTCATGCCTGCCCGCCCGCCCTGCCGGAGCCCCAGGTCTGGGGGCGGAGGGGAGCGCCGCTGCGGGGGCCATGTGCGAGCGCGGCAGGGAGGCGGGCGAGGGGCGGGCTCCAGGCGGGGTCCGGCTCTGGGGTCTGTCCCGGTCACGGTCGGGACCCGGTCGAGGGCCAGACGGGGTCAGGGTCCAGGCGGGATCGGCGTCCAGGTCCTGGTGGGCCGGCCTGGTTCAGGGTCTGGCTCTGGCTGCGGGTCCTGGCCTGGGTCGGGCTTGAGCCTGGGGTCGAACCCTGGGGCAAGAGGGTTGAATCCGGCCCTGAGCACGCCAAAGTCCCAGGGGCGGGCCAGGGTGGGAGATGGGGAGGGTTCTCTGTCGGGGAAGGGGCTTTGAAGACCACTTGGGGGCGCTCGAAGGGGCCTTGGGCCACCCTCCTCTCTGGGTCAAAGGTCATCGCACCGGCAGGGGAGAACTTCCTCCTCCTTGGTTCTCCCCATTTACTTCCTGATAACCTGATAGAGGTCCCCTGCGGGCCGGGGACTTGGAGGGGGGGAGGCGTAGCAACTTTAGGCAACTTCCCATAGGTGTGCGCAGGTTGGGGGGCGGGGCGCCCCGGGAGGTGGAGGACTCTGCGGCAGCCAGAGTGTAAGAGTGACCGTGCAGGCAGGGGTGCCAGGAGGTGGAGCCCCGGCCGGCCGACGGTGCGGCTGGGATTGGGCATGCTGGGGCAGGAGGGGGGAGGTGTGTCAGGTGTGAAAAGCTCTGAAGGTGTTTTCACTAGTCTGTACCTGTGTGTGTGAACATGGGACTTGGTGAGAGTGAGAGTTTGATTTTGAGTGTGTGATTATGAGCCTTGAGTGTGAGTTTATGTTGTGTGCGCTTCAGGAGGCGTGTGTGAGGATAAGTGTGAGCAGGAGTGTGGACTGGGGTTTCAGAAAGGCCGTGTGTGAGTGTGAAAGTCCCAAGCATGTATGGACACGTGGGGACACCTGAGCACCCAGGTGAGTGGAGTATGTGAACACCTGTGTGAGGATATCAGCTGCCTTTAGGTCTGTGTACTTCAGTGTGCTCACTTGAATGGAGAATACCCAGATGAGGGGAGATTACTAAGGTTCCCCCCAACATCTGGAGAAAATTGGGAGGTAGCCTGCTCTGGCTGGGGATTCCAGCTGGGCTTGATGGTTGCCTGGGTATTAAGGTTCCCCTGTTCCCCCACCTGGGTAGGAGTAGGGGCTTTCCAAGCCTCCCTAGGTTCCCAAGTGGGAGACCTGCTGTCAGTTACTGGTCTTTGGAGGTTCTGGAGACTCTGTTCCCATGGCAACAGCTGGGAGGGCCCTCTTCATGGGCAGCCTTTCCTTGGACTCTGTCCCCTGTTCCACCCCCTTGCAGAGTCTGGAAGCCTGGCCCCAGGCCCAGGGTTGGGCAACCCATGTGGCAGGGTGTCCCCCCATCCCCCATCTTGGTGCCTTCCTGCAAACTGACAGGTCTCTCCCTGCAGGTGACCAGCGCCATGTCCAGCCAGGTGGTGGGCATTGAGCCTCTTTACATCAAAGCAGAGCCAGCCAGCCCCGACAGCCCAAAGGGTTCCTCGGAGACAGAGACTGAGCCTTCTGTGGCACTGGCGCCTGGTCCAGCTCCCACTCGCTGCCACCCAGGCCATAAGGAGGAGGAGGATGGGGAAGGGGCTGGGCCTGGCGAGCAGGGTGGTGGGAAGCTGGTGCTCAGCTCCCTGCCCAAACGCCTCTGCCTGGTCTGTGGGGATGTGGCCTCCGGCTACCACTATGGTGTGGCATCCTGTGAGGCCTGCAAAGCCTTCTTCAAGAGGACCATCCAGGGTGAGCCCCCACCCTACTCCTGTGCCCTTTTGCCTTTGCCCTGTACCCTCTGGGCCTGGCACCAACCCAATGGGTACATTCCTGGGTGCCAGTTGGCCCCCGGACTGCCGTGGCGCTGCTTGAGGTTGGCAGTCTGATGTTCCCAGGCCCTTCTACCTCCTAGAAACACTCTGTTCCTTAAAAGTTAGATAAAACCACCAGGATGTGTTGGTGGATTGGAGTGGGATGTGAGAGTGGACTCAGGATGCCACTTGGGTTTCTGGGTACTGCAGGCCCAGCACCTTCTACAAGTGGCTCTGACAAATTCCAAGGCAACCTCTGCCTGTTCCTAAACCTTGTTCTTACTTCTGGCAGTTGCTGACCTCCCCCAGCATAGAACATGCCCTCTTTTCCTCAATCTCCCCAAAGCTGCACCAACACAAAGCAGCTTTCTGTGGGTATCTGATAGGGGTATCTCAAATTTTAGCACCCATCTCTGCTCTTAACAGTCACCGATTTTTTTTTCTCACTCAGGAAAGTGTATCAAAGTTGAGGGGAGTGATCAAGATACTCATATAAGTGTTACTTGGGATGGGCCTATTATTTATGTTTTTACGTAAACATAAGCTACTTTTGGGCTATAACATATAATTTAAAAATTTGTTTCTTGAGTGCTTACCTTGCGCCCTTTTATGTTCTTAGCTTCCCCACAGCAATCCTATAAGTTGTCATCAGTAGTATCATAACTTAGGCTCAGACAGGTTTTTGAAACTTTGTTCAAATCTCACAGGTAGAAAATGGCAGAACCAGGCTTTAAACTTGGGTCAGTTTAGATCCAGAGCTGAGCTCTTAAAACACCAGACTGCTGCCTCTGCTCATTACTAATAACTGAACTTCAGATAGATGCTTCACGACTGATTGTGCCATTCCAGCAAGTTTTGACTTGGCTGAAACCCACTGGTCTAAAAACCGTGTTCCCTTCTGGCTCTGAAAACCAGTGAGCCAGCAGAGCCAGGTGGAGGTGTCTCCTACCCACCCTGGAGCCCGTCATTGTATGTTGATTGTTGACAAATATTTATTGAGTGCTAGCTATAAACAGTAATTGTTTATGGAGCATTTAAATGCGATGAACCATGCTAAACATTTTGCCCATATTACCCTGAATTCTCACAATCTGCCTTGTGGATATGATTTTTTTTTATCATCCCAGTTTTGCCGCTGGGAACACAGAGTCCAAGAGGTTAGTTAGGGACTTGCCCAAGGTCCTAAAGTTGGTAAGTGGTAGCCAGAGCCCTTGGTGCCTCACACGCCTGTGCCTCGCTGCCCTGGCCAGTGTTCCAGGCCTTGGGGACATAGCTGGGACTGAGGTAGAGCTGTCCTCAAGCAGTTTACATCCTAGCAAAGGGGAGACTGAGGAAATAATGAATTGCACACAGTTGTCCAATTACAGCTATGGTATGTGGCAAGGGAGCAGGCTGGGGCTGGGGCTCCCGAGGGAGGGCTTCCCTGAGGAAGTGTCTCGAGCTGAGTGCAGAAGCCTGTGTAGGGCACAGGAGAAAGTGTTGAAGGCCTGTTGTTGGTTCTTTCATTTGGTTCTTGTGGGACCCTGTGAGGCTGGGAAGGCCACAAGTGCCTGCTATGTGCCAGGCCCTGCTACTGGTGCCGGGGACAGTCCTGGCCCTGGTGGAGCTGCCACTAAAGTGGGAGAGAGACAATAAACTAGATAAAGAAGTACATCTGTAGCATCTTTGATGGTGCTGAAAGCTTAAGAGAAAACATAAAGCAGGCCTTAGAGGCCAGGAGGAATGTGCAGAGGGATTTGGCCTCATTGCGGTGACTGTGAGCCCTGTGGACGTCAGGGCCAGAGCTCTAGGCAGGAGCAGTGTGCTCTGAGGCAAGGCCTCCTTGAGGCCGGGTCGTGGTGGCTCACGCCTGTAATCCTAGCACTGTAGGAGGCTGAGGTGGGAGGATCACTCGAGGTCAGGAGTTCCAGACCTGCTTGAGCAAAAGTGAGACCCCAGCTCTATTAAAAATAGAAAAAATCACCCGGGTGTGATGGCTTACACCTGTAGTCCCAGCTACTCGGGAGGCTGAGGCAGCAAGATTGCTTGAGCCCAGGAGTTTGAGGTTGCTGTGAGCTAGGCTGATGCCACAGCACTCTAGCCTGGGCAACAGAGTGAGACTCTGTCTCAAAAAAAAAAAAAAAAGGCCTGGTTGAGAAGTGTGGAGGCCAGAGAGGGAGCGGAGCTCAGAAAGGTGACGGTGCAGGTGTACAGGCCTCGAGGGTGGTGGGTTTGCGTTGGCTTGTACTGTGAGAAGGGAGATCACTGGAGGGTTTGTTTTGAGCACAAGACGTACAGTATCTGATGTAGGGTTTTTTTCCAGAACAAAGTTAGTATTTATGACGCAGGTTTAATAGGACCTTGCTGTGTTGGGAATAGGGGGCAGAGACAGCAGGAGGCCAGTGAGGGGGTGAGGTGACAGTGACTCAGGTCAAGGGTGGAGTCAGTTGCAGGGGCAGGAGTTAGATTTTGGACATAGGAATAGGTAAAGCCCTCCAGAATTTGTGAGTGGGTTGGTATGAGAGGAAGCGGAGATACTGCCCAGGTGTCTGCTTGAGCAACTGCACGGTGGAGTCCATTTAGGACATGCTAGGTTTGAGCTGCCTGCTAGACATGCTGGGTGTTGAGGCTGCTGGATATGCAGAGTCTAGAGTTCAGGCCAGAGATGCGGACTTGAGAGCCCCATGACCGGGTCAGATTGCCTGGGAGTGAGTGGAAATGAGGTACACAGGCAGCCCTGGAGTTCTTCAGGAGACGAGCTCAGTGAGATGCACAGAAACCACAAAGTGGCCAGTGAGGTGGGGGGAAACCAGGAGTGTGTGGTGTCTTAGAAGCAAAAGAAGAAAGTGTTGGCCCGGCGCAGTGGCTCACGCCTGTAATCCTAGCACTCTGGAAGTTCGAGGCGGGAGGAACGCTCAAGGTCAGGAGTTCAAAACCAGCCTGAGCAAGAGCGAGACCCCGTCTCTACTATAAATAGAAAGAAATTAATTGGCCAACTAAAAATATATAGAAAAAATTAGCCGGGCATAGTGGCGTATGCCTGTAGTCCCAGCTACTCAGGGGCTGAGGCAGTAGGATTGCTTGAGCCCAGGAGTTCGAGGTTGCTGTGAGCTAGGCTGATACCATGGCCATCTAGCCCAGGCAACAGAGTGAGACTCTGTCTCAAAAAAAAAAGGAAGAGCCGGGCGCGGTGGCTCACGCCTGTAATCCTAGCTCTCTGGGAGGCTGAGGCGGGTGGATTGCTCGAGGTCGGGAGTTCGAAACCAGCCTGAGCAAGAGCGAGACCCCGTCTCTACTATAAATAGAAAGAAACTAATTGGCCAACTAATATATATAAAAAAATTAGCCGGGCATGGTGGCTCATGCCTGTAGTCCCAGCTACTTGGGAAGCTGAGACAGAAGGATCGCTTGAGCCCAGGAGTTTGAGGTTGCTGTGAACTAGGCTGATGCCACGGCACTCACTCTAGCCTGGGCAACAAAGCGAGACTCTGTCTCAAAAAAAAAAAAAAAAATGGAAGAAAGTGTTTAAGTGTTTCTAGGAGTGGGAAGCGATCAGTGATGTTAGATGCTACTTTTAGGACCAAGAATTGAATATTGGATTTAGCAACGTAGAAGTCATTGTGGCCCTGGATGAGATCAGAAGAGGGCAGTGTGGCCCAGAGACCTGGCTTGACCAGAGGCTTGGGGCAGAGGTGCAGCCTGACTGACTGCCTGGTCCCAGCCCCTCCCTTGTCCAGACAGGGCCCCCGCCCAGCAGCCTTTCCCCTCCCTGCCTGCTCATGGCATCCTGCTCTCCCTTTCCTCCCCACACCCCCAGACCTGTGCTTGCCCTGGGCCAGTCAGGGCTTTCCTGTCAGCTGGGCCCCCTCCGGGCCCTGGGAGGCCGCCACTGGAGCCCTGCCTCTTCCTGGCAGGGAGCATCGAGTACAGCTGTCCGGCCTCCAACGAGTGTGAGATCACCAAGCGGAGACGCAAGGCCTGCCAGGCCTGCCGCTTCACCAAGTGCCTGCGGGTGGGCATGCTCAAGGAGGGTGAGCGCTGGGCAGGGGCCTGGGCGAGGGCTGGGGGAGGGCTGGGGGAGCTGCACGGGGCCAGGCGGGGGCAAGGCCTGGGAAGTCCTGGTGAAGGAACTGGGGAGAATGGCTCAGCCCACTCCCAGCACCACAGACACAGTCCTGTCCTACAATTCAAGGGGTGCGCCTGGACCGTGTCCGGGGTGGGCGGCAGAAGTACAAGCGGCGGCCAGAGGTGGACCCGCTGCCCTTCCCAAGCCCCTTCCCTGCTGGCCCCCTGGCAGTAGCTGGAGGCCCCCGGAAGACAGGTGAGCATGGGAGGTTCCTACAGTTCTGGGGCTGGGGTGGGGCTAGGACATGGGAGGCCTGTCTGTGGCATTGTTTGCCCAGTATAGTAGTCATCTTGAGCACTGGGACCCAGATATCCTCTTTATCTTATTCATTTCCCCAAGAAATGTGAAAGTGCCTTTTTTTTTTGCATCAGACACCAAGTAGTACAACTGGGAACTGGAAAAGGTTTTCTAACACTCAGAGCCTGTCCACAAATAGACTGGTGTTCCCTGGGAGATAGTGAATGCTCTTCCCTGCAGAGAGGTGCCTGCCTGACAAGCCAGTGGCTATTGAGGAAAGCCACAGGGGACTGTGGGAAGATGCATGGCTCCTGAGGCCTTATGGATTAGAGTGCTCCTGACTCTAGTCCTCCAACTGTCACTGCAGCCCCGGTGAATGCACTGGTGTCTCACCTGCTAGTGGTTGAACCTGAAAAGCTATATGCCATGCCCGACCCAGCGGGCCCTGATGGACACCTCCCAGCTGTGGCTACCCTCTGTGACCTCTTTGACCGAGAGATCGTGGTCACCATCAGCTGGGCCAAGAGCATCCCAGGTAAAGGGCCCAGGTGACATCGGGATTCCCTGAGTGGGCCAGGCTATGCCTGGCTCTGGTGCACTTGCTCAGCTAGGCCTGCTCCCCACTGCCCTGTAGGCTTCTCATCACTGTCGCTGTCTGACCAGATGTCAGTACTGCAGAGCGTATGGATGGAGGTACTGGTGCTGGGTGTGGCCCAGCGTTCACTACCACTGCAGGATGAGCTGGCTTTTGCTGAGGACCTGGTCCTGGATGAAGAGGGGGCACGGGCAGCTGGCTTGGGGGAACTGGGGGCTGCCCTGCTGCAACTGGTGCGGCGACTGCAGGCACTACGGCTGGAACGAGAGGAGTACGTCCTGCTGAAGGCCCTGGCCCTTGCCAATTCGGGTGAGAGTCTGGGGCAGGCACTGAAAGGTCTCTCCATGAGGCCTTCTAGTTTTTAACTCTGTGATGGTGGCATAGTCCCATTTTGCAGATAAGGAAAACTGAGGCTTAGGAAAGAACAATGACTTGCTGAAAATCAAAAAGCAAGCCAAGGGCAGGCCCTCAACTGCACAGCATTTTGACCCCTAGTGCCATGCTCACATGGAAAGGTAAACAGTTTAGGGGGAGGGAGAGTAAGAGGTGGCACAGTTGAGAAAGGGGGGGCCCTGGGTCTTGGGTAGAAAATGGGTGGTGCTCTTTAGTCCACACATCGGCAGATCTGTGTCTGACATGCCCTTAGGTCCCATGTGGCAGTGTCCAAGCTAGGTGTAGGTTCTGCCCTTTCCAGTGATGGCCCAGGTCAATAGTTCCCCTCTTTCTCCTTGCAGACTCTGTGCACATCGAAGATGCTGAGGCTGTGGAGCAGCTGCGAGAAGCCCTGCATGAGGCCCTGCTGGAGTATGAAGCCGGCCGGGCCGGCCCTGGAGGGGGTGCTGAGCGGCGGCGGGCAGGAAGGCTGCTGCTCACACTACCCCTCCTCCGCCAGACAGCGGGCAAAGTGTTGGCCCATTTCTATGGGGTGAAGCTGGAGGGCAAGGTGCCCATGCACAAGCTGTTTTTGGAGATGCTTGAGGCCATGATGGACTGAGGCAGGGGTGGGACTGGTGGGGGTGCTATAGGACCTGCCAAGCATGCAGTCAGCCCCAAGGGGGCAGAGCTAGGGTCTGGGCAGTGCCACAGCCTGCTGGCAGGGCCAGGGCAATGCAATCAGTTCCTGGGAGCAGGCCCCACGCCCTCCCCTCCTAAGGGGTGTCAGAAGCTGGGAAGGTATATGCCCAGGCTCTGGGCACAGTGCTGCCCCTTGCAAGCCATAATGTTCCCCCAGAGTGTAGGGGGCCTTGCGGAAGCCATAGGGGGCTGCAGGGGATGTGTGGGAGGCAGAAGCCTGAACTCAGGGAGGGAAGGGGATGGAGGCCAGAGTCTCCCAGTGGGTGATGCTTTTGCTGCTGCTTAATCCTACCCCCTCTCTAGAGCAGAGGGGGACTTGGAGAGCAAAGGCCCCTGCCCCCTTCGCTCCTCTCCTCATCATTTGCATTGGGCATTAGTGCCCCCCCTTGAAGCAATAACTCCAAGCAGGCTCCAGCCCCTGGACTCCTGGGGTGGCCAGGGCCCCCCATCAGCTCCCACCTAGCCTCCTCAGGGGGTAGGGAGAGCACTGCCTCTATGCCCTGCATAGCAATAACACTATATTTATTTTTGGGTTTGGCCAGGGAGGCGCAGGGACATGGGGCAAGCCAGGGCCCAGAGCCCTTGGCTGTACAGAGACTCTATTTTAATGTATATTTGCTGCAAAAAGAAACCGCTTTTGGTTTTGAACCTTTAATGAGAAAAAAATATATACTATCAAGCTCAAGAACACTGTGTGTTCAGTTTGTCATGGGGACAAGGGCTGGTGATATACATGGAAGAAGTATTAACAAGACATACATCAACAAAGATACACACAGTCACGAAATGGAAAACTGGTGCCTGGCATGATCAACTAACTCTCCGTTTCCTCATCACTCAACAGCATGTTGGGGATCCCACGGCTGATGGGAAACAGACGTCCAGACTCCGGGCACTGCAGGGTGCCCTCCAGCACATCCACCTGCGGGCGGGAAGGGACAGAGCTGAGCACTAGCAGCCTCAGTGTGGGAGGCAGGTGGCCGGGTAAGGAAGTGACAGGCCGGTTCTCACCTCCAGCAGGACGTGGTGCATCTTCCTCAGAAAGTTCTCATCATGCTCATATCCCTGAATCGGCTCTTTGGGCACCTCGACCAGGTGCAACTGTGGGTGGGCAAGAAACCTAAATCATCCCTGTGCATCCCTGACCCTCTGCCTCAGGCCGGGCTCCGGGGCACGGCACTAGAAGCTGCGGTGAGCCCGCCCCCCCTTCCCAGGGCATGCACAGGTCGGGGGAGGGTCCTCACGGTATCTGCCGCCTCCAGGAGCGCCGCCCACTCCACCTTGGGTATCATACGCGCCACGAACTCGGGGTTGAACTCCACGGGGTTGATGCGGACCTCGGTGGCCTGCGGGCGGGAGGGTGTAGTTAGCAGGGACCGGACCCCAGTTCCCCTACCCCACCCAGGAGAGGGGAGAAACCGTCCCGGCCGTTACCTGGAGGCGCAGGGGGAAGCCACGGGGCCCCACCCCCCGCACATGCGAGCTCAGCAGATTGTGAGTGAGCAGCTTCATGTCGCCAAACGCGCTTCCGCCAGGCCGGAAGCGGAAAGAGACCGCCTCTCTGCTACGCGTCACTTCCGGGGCTGCTCCACTCACTATGCTATTGGATGGCTGGGGGGCCGGAAGTGGCGAACTTGCTGGATCTTCTAGCGCTCGCAGGAGCCAAGGGAGGCAGGGGGAAGACCCGTGGGTTCACGCGCTGCTGCCGGAAGCGACTCGGCCGGCGCACGCCGCCTGGTTGTGGCTCAGACCCCGCTCGCCGCACGTCGTGCGTAAAGTGCGAGGGAGACGTAAGGCAGCCGCAACGCGGCGCCTCACGGGACGCAAAGTAGACACGTCCTACCCGTCGCCGGCCCCGGCGCCACCGCCCTCCTCCGCTCCTTTCAGTTAAGGAGCACCGCCCCCTCTGTAAACTAGGCCCGGCAAACCCGCCGCACCTCCTTCCCGTATGCAAATTAGCTGCCCCGCCTTCAACGCATCGTTTGCTTCCTGGGGGCCCGGAAGCTCCGTGGGTGCGGGGCCGCCCGTTCCCTCCGCGTGGGGGCCGCTGGCCGGCGCAGGCCCCGCCTTTCCTCGACGCCGCGGCGGCGCCTGGAGCCAGGCTCCGCCTCCTGCGGCGGCCCGGGCTAGGGGGCGGGATGGTTGCGGTCGCGTGGAGGGTGGCGGGGCTGTGGGTCCTGAGACGCCGAGCTGGCTATTTATTCGCTGGTACGGTCGCCGAGTCTGTGGCAGCGACAGCAGCACCGGCAGCAGCAACACGACAGCCGAAAGGAGCAGGAGGGTGGGGGCCTGGCAGGGTCCAGAGTTTCAGCAGCGCCGCCGCAGCCATGGCCCCAATCAAGGTGACCGCTGCCCCTCCTACCCCGCCCCGACCTCCCCCACTCCTTCAGTCTTTTCAAGGCCGCCCCCTGTCCAGCTTGTCATGGGGATGTCGCCCTTTTTCCTGGCTTCTGGACGCCTCCCGCCGCCCTAGAGACCCCTGTCCTACTCATCTCCCCGGCACCGTTCTCTCCAGTCGTAGGGGCCTCGGGCTCTCCCCTTGAGTCCTTTCACATTGGCCCTGTGACACTCTGTGACAGGTCTCCACCATTTTCAGGCGATTGAATACCATGGTCTTCCTCACTTTCTGGAACTATCTCCTTTGCCCCAGTGCCCCTTTTAACCGCCCCTCCCCCGCCTTTGTGATAGTACTGGGGCATCACTTCACCCCAACTTCTGAAAGGGTTGTTGTCCCTTATCGCCCCAATGGTGTCTTCTCTCCATTCTACTGTACGACTTTTTCTCCTCCTTTCATGGCTAATTCCCACCCTTCTGGAGCCATCCCCAGCTACTTGAACCTTGCCTCCTTTCCCTCTCAATCCCTTCTTAGACCTCTTTACCTTCTGCTTTTTACTGCCCCCCATCTCTGGGCTCCTCAGAGACTCTCCCCCCCCCCCCCCGTGACTCTCCCCCTCCTGTCTACTCTCCTGGCCCCCTCCCACACCCCCAGGTGGATGGGTCCCTCCCTTTTCTGGAGATTCCTTCTTTATTCTACATCTCCTGGGTGTAGAGGTCTGGACACCCTCCCCTAACTTTCCTATCTGCTGCTACCATCCCTCCTCCTCTTAATGGGGGTGGGACACTCAAGCCTGGCCAGGATCCCCTCCTTGTTGTCACGGCCTCCTCTGTCTGCTGCCCCTGGCCACTTATCCAACTCCTTTCCCGTAACCTAGACAGTTTATTACACAATCCCTTGTGACACTTGGTGAGGCCTTCTCTCCCTTTCTCTGTTGTCACCAATGGGCCCTTAAGAGGAGCAGGGCCACCATGAAACCTGGAGGATGTGGGGTAACCAGATGGGGTAGAGGGGGACAGGGAAGGACCCTTGGTATCTCTGACAGGGCCGGAATTTCCTGCTGGGTTTCAGCCCTGTATCCAGCAGGCGCAGCTGCCAGGCTTTCTGTCCCCTTCCCCCTGCTCTGGTTTGCCATCCCTCCCTTACCCCATTCATCTTGGAGTCCTTCCCTCTAGGTGGGAGATGCCATCCCCTCGGTTGAGGTATTCGAAGGGGAGCCGGGAAACAAGGTGAACCTGGCAGAGCTGTTCAAGGGCAAGAAGGGTGTGCTGTTTGGAGTTCCTGGGGCCTTTACCCCTGGCTGTTCCAAGGTGAGGCCCTGCCCTTCTGAGGATTAGAAATGGCGAACTTTTCTATTGTTCTTGAGTCCTCCATATAGTCCTCATTTGACAGTTAGAAGAGCATTTCAGTGCGATCGTAAAATAAGCAGAAGCTTTGGAAAGGTAATAGTAATACCAGGAATGTTGGAGGAAAGGGTATTGCAGTTAAATCTAACTGGTCTTGCTGAGTGACAGGCACTGTGGAAGGTACCTGGGACTCAGGTAAATAAGACATAGTCCTGCACGTAAGTTCATGGTCTTGACTATAGGACATTAAGTTTGGATCTGAGCTTTCTAGTGGCCAAGGCAAAAATGAAATAGAATGGTTTACACAGTTCTCATTGTCTGATCAAAGGCATTGAGACAGGGCAGTGAGGAGGGCCTGGAGCAGGAGGGTGGGCTGAGGAGCAGATAGAGTTATCCCTTTCTGACCCTTTGTTTCCTCCTTCTCAGACCCACCTGCCAGGGTTTGTGGAGCAGGCTGAGGCTCTGAAGGCCAAGGGGGTCAAGGTGGTGGCATGTCTGAGTGTTAATGATGTCTTTGTGACTAGTGAGTGGGGACGAGCCCACAAGACGGAAGGCAAGGTGAGGTGTGGGGCCTCCAGGGGGTCGGGGCCTGGCAGGAGATTGTCTTCGTGACTTTTATCTTCTCTCTCAGGTTCGGCTCTTGGCTGACCCCACTGGGGCCTTTGGGAAGGTGAGTATGCCCCTGACCTCCACCCTACAGAGCAGTTCCTATGCTAGACCTTGGAAGCAGGGACTTGGAGGGACATGGCAGCGTGGGGGGCAGCGGGGCCTTGGCCTGTTCCGGAGGTTCCTGATGCTTTTCTCTGTGTTTCCTCATAGGAGACAGATTTACTACTAGATGACTCGTTGGTGCCCCTCTTTGGGAATCGACGGCTTAAGAGGTAAAAGTGGTGGGTCCTCTGTGGGGTTCTCCTGGGACTTTGGCTCCTGCCTCCCTTCCTGTCTCCGTCCCAGCCCCCAGGCTCAGGCTGCTGCAGCTGGCTGGCCTCTCTTTCCGGCAGGTTCTCCATGGTGGTAGAAAATGGTGTAGTGAAGAGCCTCAATGTGGAACCAGACGGCACAGGCCTCACCTGCAGCTTGGCATCCAATATCATGTCGCAGCTCTGAGGTCTCCGTCTCAGGGTTGCTCCCTCTCCCCGATCCCAGCTCACCTGCCAGCCCTAGGCAGAGGGGCTCAGCCTAGCCTCGGCTGGGGCCACCCAGTTGGAACCCTGGCCAAATTTTTCAATAAACACTTTCTGGTTCATGTCTGTGTTCTTGATTTGAACTGCTGCCTCGCTGAGCACCGGGGCTCTTGACATAGTCACGGATGGAGCTGAGAGTTGTGAGGATGGCAGGGAGGGGCTGAAAGGGAGAACATAGGGGATCCTGAGTGAATTAAGGAGGGGTCACTAAGCATCAGTGTGAGAGCTGAGAAGGAGCCAGTGGTGAGGGCAAGGCAAGGGGAGTCTGTGCAGAGCGAGCGCGCAGTCCCAGGCCCAGGCAGGCACGAGCTTGGCATATACTGTGGCCTTTGCTACTTGGTCTCTTGGTGCCGATTGATCTCATTTAGGCTGGAAACCCCAGGGTAGGAACCTTGGCTCTAGGTAGCACCTGTTGGGGTGGGGCCAGCCCCACCTTCCTTTCAGATTTGAACCCTTCCCGAGAGAACCCTGGCACCTTGGGACCATCTGACTGGCAGAAGGGGCTCCATCAGTGGAGGTAGTGCTTGCTCAGTCCAGGAGGGCTCCCTGGAGGAGGAGTCTGTAAACAAGCTGAGGAAGTGAGAAGACGGCGAGGTCTCACCAGTGGTGGGTAGAGGTGAGGGGTCAGGAGCCAGGGACGTCAGCAGGGTTTGGGGCTGGAGGCTTTGCCATTTGCAGGCCCTGGGAAGCCATGTGCGTGGCAGTGATTGTTAGGCCCCTTTGTGCTTAGCGGCTCACAGGAGGGCAGAGCACTTGCCAGGCACAGTGCTGTGTCCAGGGAGTGTGGTGACAGCAGTCCAGGGAGTGTGGGCTGTTACTGCCCCTCAGCCACTGCCCGGAGGGTCTGGGCATGTGCTTTCATCACTGTGTGGAGCTGCCCTGCTGTGGGCAGCACCAGGCTCCAAGGGCCTTTTCTGCCTGGTGGTCTCCAGGGGCTCACCCCTCAGAGCAGTGAGGGCAGGCCACACTCCTGGATGGGGAGGAAGCCAAGGAAAGATCTCTTAGAGCAAATGACCCTTGAGGCATTGGGAGTGGTGCTCCCAGCAGAGGGAACAATCGCAGGGGTGCAGGGTGGAGCTGCCCCAAGCTGCTGCAGCAGAGCAGCAAGGAGCGCTGGCAGCCTGGCAAGAGGGGTGCCAAGGTTGGCTGGGCCTCTTAGGCCTGTAGGCGGCTTGCCTTCCGCCTCACGGGTGCTGCTGCCATTGAAAGTGTTGGGGCTCAGAACGACAATACCCCAAAATGAAGGCCTCAGAAGCAGCCTCAGGGGCTAGGCACAGGGGCTCATGCTTGTAATCCTAGCACTCTGGGAGGCCAAGGGGGGAGGATCTCTCAAGGTCAGGAGTTCAAAATCAGCCTGAGCAAGAGTGAGACCCTGTCTCTATTAAAAATGGGAAGAAATTAATTGGCCAACTAAAAATATATAGAAAAAAATTAGCTGGGCATGGTGGCGCATGCATGTAGTCCCAGCTACTTGGGAGGCTGAGGCAGGAGGATTGCTTGCGTCCAGGAGTTGGAGGTTGCTGTGAGCTAGGCTGACTGCCACAGCACTCTAGCCGGGGCAACAGCCTCAGAAAAGACAGTTTTTCTCTGACCTTCTGCCTCCTGTCTCTCAGTCACAGTCTCCCCGGGGGCTAGCCATAAAAACTGGAATCCTAACTGCCCAAGGCAGGTCGTAAACACCGGAACCCCTTTTCATCAAAGCCAGCCATAAAACCTGAAAATACTACTGTTAACTTTCCCTCTGCCTTTCTGAGTAAAACTGGCCATAAAGAAATTATCTGACCCACCTTGTTCATTATAGGTCATAAGACCCTCATTCCAGTGGGGGCCCAGCCCACACCCAGAGGGAAGCAGTGTGTGGGCAGAGTCCAGGAAGAATCTAGACAGGCCTTGCTGGGTTTCCCCCTCAACCCACTAGCGTCGGACCACACCCTTTTTGTCCAGTCCTATTTCTACACGGCTGTCCATACTCTGTTGAACTTGAGCATAAAAATGGAAAATTTCCACTGTATCTTTGGGTTTTCATTCTAAAGTCTCCCATGTAGACATGTTAAATAAATTAATATGCCTTTTCTCTAATTAATCTACCTTTCGCAAGTTGATTTTTTTTTATTTGTTTTTTTTTTTTGTTTTTTTTTTTTTCTTTTTGCGCAAGTTGATTTTTCAGCAAACTTTCAGAGGGCAAAAGGGAAATTTTCCCTTGGTCCCAACAAAGGATTTCCGTGACAGGTCAGGTTCACACGGGCTGCTTGTGTGTGGCTAGGAGACGTGGAGAGGCACCAGGTGGCAGAGAAGGGAAGGATCCATGATCACAGGGTGCCCAGGAGGTGGGGGTGGGATGTGTTGGGAGGGAGGGTGAGTCCAGGGAACCCCCCACGTGTAAGGGCCTGGGTGGTGATGGTGTGCCCATGTGCCCAGTGGGGGGGGCAGCCTCCCTGCTGGGGGTCCAGGTGCTCAGCCTGCCTGAGTTGATCTGCCTACCAACCTTTGTCCCTCTGTTTTTTTTTTTTTTTTTTTTTTTGAGACAGAGTCTCGCTTTGTTGTCCAGGCTAGAGTGAGTGCCATGGCGTCAGCCTAGCTCACAGCAACCTCAAACTCCTGGGCTTGAGCGATCCTTCTGCCTCAGCCTCCCAAGTAGCTGGGACTACAGGCATGAGCCACCATGCCTGGCTAATTTTTTATATATATATCAGTTGGCCAATTAATTTCTTTGTATTTATAGTAGAGACGGGGTCTCGCTCTTGCTCAGGCTGGTTTTGAACTCCTGACCTTGAGCAATCCGCCCGCCTCGGCCTCCCAAGAGCTAGGATTACAGGCGTGAGCCACCGCGCCCGGCTGTCCCTCTGTTTTTCTCCCACAACCTGCCACCCTACAGGGGTCCGGGCTGGGACAGGGCAGGGGGCTGACTGCACCTCTAGCTTCCCTGGTGACCTGCCCGCCTCTTCTCCCCCTGCCAAACCCTGGGCAGTGTTGTCCTCTCCCATGCGCTTGCTGCAAAGGCTCTTCTTTCCCGGATGCCACTGCTCTTAATCCTGTCCTTGTAAAAATGAGGAAATGGGTGTGGGGCTTCCGATGAAGGCACCTGTGAGCTTCAGTGTCTGGATCAGTAAATGGGGTGGTGTAGGGCAGCCACCGCACGGGCTGTGCACCCTGTTCCTCGTCCTTGCAACCTCTAGCTGCCCTAGCAGTTCCCCGTACTGGGAAGCCCAGCCTCCAGTCACCTGTGCTTCCTTCACTCCCGAGCTCTTGCCTGGGCTGGTTGAGGCCCAGGGATGCCTCTGATAGGAAGCATCCCCTCCAGGGCCCCTTGCCATTGTCTGGGCCTCTAGGCCAGGATGAGGGGCTTCCAGGGCCTAGGTGGCCCCTTAGGACAGCCCGGTAGGGGTCAGGATGTGGGTGGAGGGAGGCCTGGGTCTTGGTAGCCCTGGCTATTGAGCACATGGCTCAGCTTGCTGGGGTAGGGCATGTCCTGTGGGGGCAGGACCAGCCCTGGGAATGGTTCCAGGCCCTGGAGGGTCCTAGATCAAACAACCAAACTGTTGCCCCTAGCAGAGCTGCAGGTGTGGCCTTCCCTGGCTGTTGATGGCCAAGGGCCAATGTTAGAAACTAAACAAATGAACAAAATAACCTGAAACATCAACCTGACACATGCCCAGATAAAACTCATGCTCCTGTCCTGACTTGTCCAAGGCCACAGCAACTCAGACCCAGAGAGCCAAGGGTTTTTTTGTTTTTTTTTGAGACAGAGTCTCACTCTTGCCTGGGCTAGAGTGCCGTGTCATCAGCCTAGCTCACAGCAACCTCAATCTCCTGGGCTCAAGCAATCCTGCTGCCTTGGCCTCCCGAGTAGCTGGGACTACAGGCATGCGCGAACCATGCCCAGCTAATTTTTTCTATATATATTAGTTGGCCAATTAATTTCTTTCTATTTATAGTAGAGACGGGGTCTCGCTCTTGCTCAGGCTGGTTTCGAACTCCTGACCTCGAGCAATCCGCCTGCCTTGGCCTCCCAGAGTGCTAGGATTAGAGGCGTGAGCCACTGCCCCGGCCAGGGCCAATTACCCAGTATCAGCGCTTCTGGGCCTTCCTGGGTCTAGGGTCCCTTTGAAAGACTGCCGAACGGACCCCCAAGAGCTTCTTAAAGGTTTCAAGGAACCCCTGGAGACCTTTCAAGAAGAACCCCAAATGACCCCGTCCCCACCTGGGAGGCACCGTAGCATTGTGGGTTCATTGGGCTTTGGGCTCAGACCACCAGAGTATGAATCCCAACCTGCTCCGGAGAAGCTAGGTGACCTTAGGCAGCCTGGTCTTCCTTGATGCTACTTCCCTTATCTTTGAAGTGGGAATAGGCCGGGTGCGGTGCGGTGGCTCATGCCTGTAATCCCAGCACTTTGGGAGGTGGAGGTGGGGGGATCATTTGAGGCCAGGAATTTGAGCTTGCAGTGAGCTATAATTGTGCCACTGCACTCCAGCCTAGGCGACAGAGTGAGACCCTGTCTCTAAAAAACAAAATAAAATGGGAGGAATCCAACCTCATAGGGTTGTGGGGAACAAATGAGACAATTTATGTAAAGAATTTGGCATGGTGCCTAGCACACTCAATACATAAGTGTTGAATAAGTGGTTATTAAAAAGGCACAAGAAGAATCCCTGGTCTCCACCATGCAACCTGTATGTCCGTAGGGCATACGTAGTGCTGGGAGGTGAAATCCCAGTCCTGACATAATGACCCCTGTGACTACAACTCTCTCTCTGAGCCTCAGTGTTCTCATCAGAGAATGGGGATAATGACCCTGCTAATTATCTGTTGTCTACAGGTCCCCAGGGGTCTCCTTAGTTATCTGGTGCCTGAAGCCTCACAGATTAAGAAGCGGGGAAGACATCTCGGGGAAGACATCTCGAGGGGGACCTTTGCCAGGCCCTGGGGAGTCAGAGCTGGGCTGCTGAGAGAAAGAGAGGGCTGGAGGCGTCCTGGCATTCCTGCTCTAGACCAGGCTTGGGCTGCAGCCACGGAGACGCTGTGATCAGAACCTAGAGGCTGCTGGCACCAAAGTGACATGCTGTGCTGAGCATGGTTCGGATTTGGCCACACAGGCATTGAGGAGTGACAGCAGAGAGAGAAAATGGGCGCATGTGTGTAACTGCTGGAGAAGTGTGGGTAACATCTGATTCACGAACACACGCATTGGTCTGCCATATTTACATTTCTACCAACTCCCAGCTTGAGCTGGGAATCATGTCTTTTTACCTAACATGGGTAAGGTGCCCGCTCAGGGTGGGGAACACAAGAAATATTCAACACGTGTTTTGGGAAGGAGTAAAGAAGTGAAGGGAGGGAGCGAGGGAGGAAGCTTCCCTTTCCCCAGATTCCTGGACATTGGCTCCGGTCGTTTGAGCATAAACTTGACCATAGTGGGCCTAAATTGACCTAGATTCGCTTGGGAGTGACGTAAGTCCCTAAGTACTAGTGACTTAAAACAGAGACTTATGTGATCTAATGCTAACAGACTATAAAAACAAAACAAAACAGAGGCTTAGCTCACAGATATGCGGTAGAAAGGTGACAATCTGGGGCTAGGATGGCAGCTGCACGATTATTGGGGACCCACACTCCTTCTGTCTTGCTGCTCTGCCATTCCAAATGTGTCTTTACCTTATGGTCCTATATGGCTGCTTGAGTTCTAACTATCACATCCATAGTCCAGCCAGCA
The DNA here is from genome assembly GCF_040939455.1 of Microcebus murinus. Taxonomy (NCBI): domain Eukaryota; kingdom Metazoa; phylum Chordata; class Mammalia; order Primates; family Cheirogaleidae; genus Microcebus; species Microcebus murinus. The sequence continues at coordinate 11,643,406 of NC_134107.1, forward strand.
GGAAGGAGGAAATGAGGAATAGGAGATAAAAGGCCTATGTCAACTGTCTTTTTTTTTTTTTTTTTTTGAGACAGAGTCTTAGTCTGTTGCCCGGGCTACCGTGCTAGAATGCCATGGCGTCAGCCTAGCTCACAGCAACCTCAAACTCCTGGGCTCAAGCAATTCTTCTTTCTCAGCCTGGTGAATAGCTGGGACTACAGGCATGTACCACTGTTGTACCGCTAATTTTTTCTATGTATTTTTAGTTGGCCAATTACTTTCTTTCAATTTTTAGTAGAGACAGGGTCTAGTTCTTGCTCAGGCTGGTTTCGAAGTCTTGACCTTGAGTGATCCTCCCGCTTGGGCCTCCCAGAGTGCTAGGATTACAGGAGTGAGCCACCACGCCCAGCCAATGTGTGGGTTTTTATGTAAACATATGGCAGTCTGGAATAAAGTCGATATTTCCCAGCCTCCCTTGTAGCTGGTTTGAGCATGAGACTATGTTCGGTATAATGAGATGTAAGTAGAAGTGGTATATAGCAGCTTCCAGAAAAACCTTCTTAAAAGACAGTTGAAGGCCAGGCATGGTGGCTCTTGCCTGTAATCCTAGCACTCTGGGAGGCCGAGGTGGGCGGATTGCTCAAGCTCAGGAGTTCAAAACCAGCCTGAGCAAGAACTAGACCCCGTCTCTACTAAAAATAGAAAAAAATTAATTGTCCAACTAATATATATAGAAAAAATTAGCCGGGCATGGTGGTGCATGCCTGTAGTCCCATCTACTTGGGAGGCTGAGGCAGGAGGATCGCTTGAGCCCAGGAGTTTGAGATTGCTGTGAGCTAGGCTGACGCCACGGCACTCTAGCCCGGGCAACAAAGCGAGACTCTGTCTCAAAAAAAAAAAAAAACAACAAAAACCCCCACACATTCTATTAGTAAGGAAGAGAGGGAGAAATGATATGGGGTGGACACTTAAGCTCAGGACTTGTGGAAAAGAAATAAAAAAGTAAAAAAAAAGATAAGAAGAGTAAAATTATATAATTAAAAAAAAAGATATGGGGTGGACAACAAGCAGCTGTGCACGTGGGCCACATGGGAGTCACTCTGAGAAGGGATAGTGTCACTTCCCTGCTGTTCCCATCAACCTTGGATCCGGCATGTACTAAGCTGTCCCAGATCTCTGTATGGGCTCCTCATCGCACCAAGGATCCCTCTCCAGGCCTCTGTGCCTTTTCCCTGTAACCTTGGTCACTACAGCCACCTGACTCCCCAGCTGTGGGTCCTCTAAGCTCCTCCCTCTTCAGCGTCTCCCAGACAGCAGTCACCACCTGCGGCGCCCTGTCTTTCCCACCCTTGCCCAAATGGCTCTCACAGCATTCAAGGCAGAGTCGGTCCCATTTGCTGAGGACAGCAGCCCCGTTTCGGGTTCCTTGTCCCTTCTCTGAATTAGTCCATGTGGGACTGGGTCACGCTGTTCCTCTTCATCAAAGATGGCGTTTTCAAATTGATGTACAATTCACATATCATAAAACTCCCCCTTTAAAAGGGTACAATTCATTGGTTTTTAGTATATTCACCAAGTTTTGTGACCATTGCCCCTGGATCTTTAATCTCACTGACTTGTCTCAAAAAGGAGCTGCTCCTCTCCTCTGAGCTTTGCAACCTTTACGTTGTTGTAAAAGGTATGTTCAGACGCTGAGGTGTTCCACCGGCTCAGCCTGTGTTCCCCCTGCTGTCACATAAGGTGTATTGTCGTCCTTAGTGGCTGTTTGCTGAAAGTCATCTCTGTGCCAGGCACTGTGCTGGGCCCTGGGGACACAGCGGCGAATATGCCAGGCACAGGCTCTGCAGGCACCAGGTGGGAAGGGGGTTCCAGGAGGTGGGAACAGCCAGTGCTCAGGTCTTCAGGTGAGGAAGATGAGGGAAGTCTGGGCTGAGCAGCAGTGAGGACAGAAATGGGTATTGCCTGCAAGCTGCAGCTCTGTTGGGTTGTCTTGACGGACATCTGGTGGCTCTAGTGTTTGGCTAGGGGCAGCTAAGACACAGTTCTTTTCTTTTCTTTTCTTTTCTTTTCTTTTCTTTTTTTTTTTTGAGACAGTCTCACTCTGTTACCATGAGTAGAGTGAGTGCCGTGGCATCAGCCTAGCTCACAGCAATTTCAAACTCGTTGGCTCAAGTGATCCTCCTGCCTCAGCCTCCTGAGTAGCTGGGACTATAGGCATGCGCCACCATGCCCGGCTAATTTTTATATTTTCAGCAGAGACGGCGGGGGTGTGTGTGTGTGTGTGTCTCACTCTTCCTCAGGCTGGTCTCGAACTCCTGAATTCAAGCGATCCTCCTGCCTCGGCCTCCCAGAGTGTCAGGATTATAGGCGTGAGCCAGTGTGCCCGGCCAAGACAGATTTCTATTTTTGTTTCCTCTTGAGCTCCTTCTTTGGGGGATGTTCCCAAATGCCAGTGTGCTGGGTCTAAGGGCTCTGGCGAGTTTATTGGTCTCTGGAAACTCTGAGACCGTTTTGAGGGCCGTCTGTGATGTGTGTTTGTGTTCTCTCCCAACACATGCCTGCCTGAGTTTTACTTTCTGGATTTATTTTTGCTGCTTAATGGATGGGCTTTTTTTGTTTTGTTTTGTTTTGAGACAGAATCTCGCCTTGTTGCCCAGGCTAGAGTGAGTGCTGTGGCATCAGCCCAGCTCACAGCAACCTCAAACTCCTGGGCTCAAGCAATGCTCCTGCCTCAGCCTCCCAAGTAGCTGGGACTACAGGCACGTGCCACCATGCCTGGTGGATTTTTTCTATATGTATTAGTTGGCCAATTAATTTCTTTCTATTTATAGTAGAGATGGGGTCTCGCTCTTACTCTGGTTTCGAACTCCTGACCTTCTCGCTCTTGCTCTGGCTGGTTTCGAACTCCTGACCCGCCTCGGCCTCCCAGAGTGCTAGGATTACAGGCGTGAGCCACCGCCCCGACCATGTTTTTTTTGAGACAGAGTCTTGCTTGCTCTGTCACCCCGGCTAGAGTGCGTGCAGTCGCAGGATTGTAGCTCACTGCAGCCTCAAACTCCTGGCTCAAGTGATCTTCCAGCCTCAGCCTCCTAAGTAGCCTGGCTATTTTTTTTTAATTTTTATACAAATAGAGTCTTGCTGTGTTGCTTGGGCTGGTCTTCGAAACCTGACCTCAAGCAATCCTCTGGTTTAGGCCTCCCAAAGTGCTGGGATTACAAGTGTGAGCCACCATGCCCGGCCTTAATGGATGTTTAATGGTGCCTTGGACTGTCTTTAATGTGTGTGTCTTTAATTATTATAGGAGGGCAGCTGACAACTGTGGGGCTTGGCCCTGCGTCTTGCCTTGTTTGCTAGCTGGGGCTGGTCTCCAGCCTTGCTCTCCCGCCAGACACCAGCAAGGCACTGGAGAGCGTGAGGAGAGGGGCTGGGGAGAGGGGGACAGTGCCACACTTGGAGCCGACGACTTCAGTTTTACTCTCAGCTGCCCTGCTCACCCCTGTTCCCCTCTGCGCCTCACTTTTTTTTTTTTTTTTTTTTGAGACAGAGTCTCACTCTGTTGCCCAGGCTAGAGTGAGTGCCGTGGCGTCAGCCTAGCTCACAGCAACCTCAAACTCCTGGGCTCAAGCGATCCTGCTGCCTCAGCCTCCCGAGTAGCTGGGACTACAGGCATGCACCACCATGCTCTGCTAATTTTTTCTATATATGTTAGTTGGCCAATTAATTACTTTCTATTTATAGTAGAGACGGGTCTCGTTCTTGCTCAGGCTGGTTTCGAACTCCTGACCTTAAGCAATCCGCCCGCCTCAGCCTCCCAGAGAGCTGGGATTACAGGCGTGAGCCACCACACCCGGCCATGCTCCTCACTTTTCTTATCTCTGAAATAGAAATCAATTGGTTAAAAAACATTAATTTGGCTGCCTTATGTATTTTGGCTCCACCACTTCCTGGCTGTGTGGCCTTAAGCAAGTGACTTAACCTCTCTGTGTGTCAGTTTCTTCATTGTGAAAGGAAGCACTTGTATTTTATGGCTGAGGAGGGGATTGGGTGGTTAATACATGCGAAGTGCTTTGAACAGAGCCCGGCGCAGGTGAGTGGGCAGCAAACAGGGCACTGTCACGGTGCCGGCACCGCTGTCATGGGTGACCCCACGCTAGCTTCCGCTCTAGTAGGAGCAGGCGAAGCGGACAGGTGAAGGTGCAGGGCAGTTACAGAGAGGAGCAGGGCTGTGGGGGAAAGGGCTGGGTCTGCTTTAGAAGGGAAAGGACTTCCCTGAGAATGGGGGACACCAGTAGGGTGAGGCAGAGCGGTCTGGGGGAGTGCGTGAGTTCGGAGGGGTAGAGAGCGTGTCCGCAGCAGATGCAAGGTGCCGCGTGTGGGACAAAGACTGAGGAACCCAGGTGGCCGGGGTGGCGGAGGACAGGGCGAGAGGGAGGATAAGGCCAGGGTGGTGAGCTGGGGCCCTCTCCAGGGCCTTGAGGTCACGGTGCGTGCTTGGAACTCGATTCAAAGCGCAGGGAGGAGCCACTGGGGTGTTTCAAGCAGGGAAGGGCTACAGGCCAGTTAGTGGTTTTGAATGACTCCCCCGGAGCTGGGTGGGGACCGCCCGGAGGAGGACGGGTGCCTGCCACCCAGGGCTGCTGAGACGCTCAGGGAGGGCGGCTGCCCCCAGGAGCATGGTGGTGCCCGGGAACAGGAAGGGAAAGCTCGCCAAGCGTCGGGCAGTGGGGTCTGGTCTGGGCCTCACTGCGCCCTGAGTCACCGGCACCTGGCTGGGCACTGGGCAGATGCCTCTGGCTTCCCGGGGCCGCCTGGCATCCGCTGGGCATTTCTGCTCTTGACCAATTCTAGCTTCACACTATTTCCCCTCAAGTGCTGGGTGGGGAAATGATCCCACCCCAGCCTCCCCTGCCTCCCCCCGCCTGACTCAGCTGAGGCGAGTCAGGGAACCAGATGGAAGTGCAGCCAGGCTTGTCTGGGGTGACGGATGTGAGCGCAATCGCTGCGACACGACACGGGCCTTGCCTCTGAGGCCAGAGGAAGGGTGTGACTCAGAGATGTTGAGCAAGACAGAGGCCCCCAGCCGGCCAGGAGGGGGCCCCAGTGGGCGCGCTTGGCTAACCCTGCAGGACCTGCTGGGCCTGCTCAGAGCAGGTGCTCCTTGGGCATTCCTGTGCCGGAATCCCGGGGCATGGGGGATGGGGTGGGGGGGATGAGAGGGGCCATTTAATGACCGCTTGTGCTGGCCATCAGCATGTGGAATCCCGCACAACTCTCTGAGAGGATTATCCCCATTTCCAGATGAGTTTCCAGAGAGTTGAACAGCTAGCTATGCTTCTCTGCCAACAATCCTGCATGGATTCCTGTGGCCGGGCCGGGCCCTGCTCACCTTGACCGCCGTGCCCCTTGCTCTTTGCCGTCTGGCCTCGCTGCCTTCTTTTAGTTGGCCCTACCACTGAATAGCTGTGGGACTTTAGGCAAATTCCTTAACCTCTCTACACCTCAGTTTCCTCCTCTGTAAAATGGGGGTAATCCATAGTCCTTATTTCACAGACTCGTCCAGAGCAAATAAAGCGCCAAGCACTTACAGCCACACCTGGTTCTTCGGGTAAGCCTGTGTGTGCCTTACCCCGCATTTCATCAAACCTAAGGTGTCAGCGATTGTAAAAGGTGTCACTAAGGAAAAAAAGAATGTTGCCAGTTAACTATGTCCCAAGGCTCTTTCATCACATCATTTTTCTTTTATATTTCCCGAAAGAACTCTGTTTGACTGAGACGTAGATTCTCATCATATATAATTCTCATGCACATATAAAAAGGATAATGGAGGCAAAATAAATTGGTTGCAGTGTTTGGAAAACTCCTTCACATTTAGAGTCTGACTCCCGCGAATCATTTTTGGTCTGAGAGTCGTGATGTCTGTGTATTTCCTTCTCTGAGCTGTCAGGAGTGCAAGAGCGAGCAGCCCTCCTTCAAACATTGCATAAAACAGCCAGGATTTCTTAAGGTAGCTTTGCAATCCACAGAGGAGCACAGCCGACTGCATTTGCACTCTGCTGTGGGAGCCTTGCTGACAAGCCTTGTTCCCCTCCCCTGGGGGCTCCCACCATTTGAGTCCTGGGGCTAAAAAGTGCTCCACTCTTGCCTCTGGGGTTTTCTTCCAAGCTGTTGACACCCTTTCTTCAGGATTTGAAGCTGGGGCTTTGAAGCATGAGCATACCCAATTGACAACTATGTCAGGACTGCAGCCAGCCAGCCAGCAACTGTATCATGCAACCTGACTTCTGAGTTGTGAAACGGGAAAAATAAAGTGTATTGGAAGGGAGAGAACACGAATAATTTCTGATCTTTACACTGACCATCCCCCTAGCTGCCTGAGCCCTTTCATGTTCTGTTGCTGCTGCCTGGCATAGCTTATCCCCCTCCCCACTTTGCCTAGTTAACCCTGTCACCCCTGATCTCATGCCTCCTCTGGAATATCTTCCCTGGCCACCCTGCCAAGGTCAAATCCCCTCCCTTCATAGCACCGGGTACAGCTACGCTGCCCTCAGTCCCGTGTGGAGAGAGTATGGGTGGGGTGGGCTCAGAGGAGAGGTGCTTGCTTGCATCGGGGGTTTGGAGGAGGCTTCCTGGGGGAGGTGGCATCTGAACCAGGCTTCACAGGTTGGGGGGGTTTGTACAAGTTTGAGAAGCATCAGGGGAAAGGGAAGGAGGCGCTAATGAATGAAGCCTGGCTTGTCAGAAGATGCATATGTGGGCACCAGACTCACATGCAAGGCCTGCAGCCCCTCTGGAGGCCATGGAGGGTGCAAGGCCAGGGTCGTTCTCTCCTCCTGTGTTTGGGAAACAAGGCCCAAAGAGGCAAAGCACCTACCAGTGTCCATTGAGTGGGGGGAGCTGTGGGCCTCCCTGGCTAACCTCTGGGCCAGCCCCGCCCGAGATGCTGGGAGGATGTGGGGTGGTGAGGTGAGGGCTGAGGCAGGACTCTGGGGGTGCATGGCCGCCTTCAGGCGGAAGGAGGAAGCTGCACAGGGTGTCTGTGGCTGGGCCGGGATCCCCCACTCGGGGACTTCCTCTTCCTCTCAGGGCAGGTGCAGCTGCCACAGCGGACCGGCACCCTGACCCTAGCATGGAGGGGGGCAAGGGGCCCAGACTCAGAGACTTCCTGAGTGGGAGTCTGGCCACCTGGGTGAGGGGGAAGGGGGGAGGGTAAGGGGAGGGGGAAGTGAGCCCCAGTGGGGGCCGGAGTCGGGGCTGGGGGAGGGTGGGGCAGAGCTGGGGCCTGAAGGGAGGGCTGGGCTCAGGTGTGGAGGAGGGAGAAATCCAGGGGGCTGTGGTGAGGGGAAGAGGGCCCAGGCCCGGGACCAGAGGGGTCAGGGGATTGGTGGGGGGGTTGGGCTCACTGGGGCAGGTCAGAGGGCTTGGAAGTCACTCTGCTGGTGGGGGCTCCTAGTGAGCCCGGTGAGCCCGCTGACCCTACTGGCTCCCCACAGGCGCTGGGACTGGCCGGGCTGGTGGGGGAGGCGGAGGAGCCGGAGGGAGAAGAGGAGGAGGAGGAGGAGGAGGAAGAGGGGCCCCTTTGCCCGGAGAAGAGGTTCCTGCGTCTCAGCGATGGGGCCCTGCTGCTCCGGGTCCTGGGCATCATGTAAGGGGCTCCAGGGCCGGGGAATGGCGGGGAGGGGAGGCTGGTGGGAGGAGCCTGGTGGGTGGTGGGCGGAGCCTGGTTGAGGGGAGGCAGGTCCTTGAGTTCACCTCCCAGCCCCCTGTCCCCCCAGTGCCCCCAGTGCCCGGGGGAGACCTCCAATGGTGCGGGGCCATGATGGACCTGCAGCTTGGCGTGTGCGGAACCTGAACCACCTGTGGGGCCGACTGAGGGACTTCTACCAGGTGAGGGGCGGGGAGGGGAAGGCGGAGACTAGGAGCCCCCTGCGGGAAGGCCTCTCTCGTGTCATCTGCCCCCTCTGTCTCCAGGAGGAGCTTCAGCTGCTGATCCTGTCGCCACCCCCAGACTTGCAGACGTTGGGGTTTGACCCCTTCTCAGGTGCTCGCTCCCACCATGTTCTCCTGCCGCTACCCCCGCACCCCCTACCCATTAACCCCTTGTGGCTTGTGCCCCGCAGAGGAGGCGGTGGAGGAACTGGAAGGCATCCTGCGGCTATTGTTGGGGGCATCAGTGCAGGTGAGCCGGGGGCTGGGACGGGGACAGCTGAGTTTTGGCCATAGAGGAGGGAGATCCTGCACCAGCCTCCCTGCTTCTGTCTCTACCAGTGTGAGCACCGGGAACTCTTCATCCGCCACATCCAGGGCTTCAGCCTCGAGGTCCAGAGCGAGCTGGCTGCTGCCATCCAGGAGGTACTGAGCCTGGGACTGCCGCAGCCACCTGGGGACACCCTCACCACCCTTTTCTTCTCCTGAACTGCTCTCCCTGTGCCCCAGGTGACCCAGTCTGGGGCCGGCGTGGTGCTGGCTCTCGCTGGGCCAGAGCCTGGGGAGCTGGCGCCTCCGGAGCTGGAGGTGCTGTCCCGGAGCCTGATGGGGATACTGTCGAAGCTGGCACGGGAGCGTGACCTGGGCGCCCAGGTAGGGGGCAACAGGGGCATCAAGGACACAGGTTGAGGAAACGAGGGAAACAGTGGGTAGCCAGATGTGTGGCGGAGATGGAGGTTTGGGGCCCAGGTGTGGGGTTGGAGTCTGAGGTGCGCAGCTGTCACAATCTGATTCACCTTGTGGTGATTGGGGGCTGATGTTGGGTGGCATAGGAAGGGTTACTCTTGAGCTTGACCCTTACCTCCTACAGCGGTTGGCCGAACTGCTGCTGGAGCGACAGCCCGCCCCCTTGCCGCCTGAGGCTTCTACTAGGGCTCCCTTGGAGGGACCCTCGCACCATCTGGTCCTGCAGCTGGCCAACGCCAAGGCTCAGATGCGGCGCCTGCGCCAGGAGCTGTGAGTGCGCACAGGATGGCCAGGGGACCTGAGGGGAGAGGGGCAGATTAGGCCTGGATGGAGCCCCAGCAGCGGTGGGGAGGGGAGTGGTTAGGCTTAGGAAAGACCGGGGGTCGCGGGCTGCAGACTCCCTCCAGCGCGCCTTCCCTCCAGGGAGGAGAAGGCTGAGCTGCTGCTAGACTCTCAGGCGGAAGTGCAGGGCTTGGAGGCTGAAATTCGAAGGCTCCGCCAGGAGGTGCGCTCAGATGCCCCCAGCCAAGGCCACATTCCCTTACCCTCCCTGACCTGCACCCGTTGCCTCCCTCCTGACCCGGCTCCTCCGTCCCTAATCCCTCGCGTCCACGGCTGGCGGTTCCCAGCTCCGCACTGTCTCGCCCAGGCCCAGGCGCTGTCGGGACAGGCCAAACGGGCCGAGCTGTACCGCGAGGAGGCGGAGGCGCTGCGGGAGCGTGCGGGCCGCCTGCCCCGCCTGCAGGAGGAGCTGCGGCGCTGTCGTGAGCGGCTGCAGGCGGCCGAGGCCTGCAAGGGCCAGCTGGCGGTGAGGCGGGGGGCGGGGCCAGGGGCGGGGCCTGCGCGGAGGGGCGGGCTGAGAGGAGGGGCGAGATTGGACCTAGAGAAGACAGGGTCAGGCTTTGCGGAGAGAACGTTCGGCTGGGAGAAATGGGTGAGGACAAGCTCAGGGAGGTGGTGCTGGGAAAGGCCCGCCGGAGGATGGGGCAGATGGAGACGAGGGGGGCTATGTAAGGGTAGGTCCCTGGAGGAGGGTAGGGTCAAAGTGCACGGGGTAGGTCAAAGTGCATGGGGTAGGCGAGACCCTAGCAAGTAGGTATACTGATGAGTAGGGCCTAGAGGGACGGAGCCTTGGAAAGCGGTTCCTGGGGAGAAGGGGCGGGGCCTGCACGGGAGAAGGGCGGGGCCAGGTGCTGGGGAAGTGGTACCTGGGTAGACCCTGCAGAGAGGGGGAGATGGAGGGGAGAGGTGACAGGTGTGCAGGGCCAGATGGGGGAGGGGAGGCCGGGTCTGTGGCAGGCCCAGGGGAAGGGGTTTGGAACCTCCAGGCCCTGGAGCACCTGGGACTGCATCACACCGTCTCTCCCTGCTCTCCCTCCAGGAGGAGCAGGTGCTCTCAGGGGCTCTGGAGGCCTCCAAGGCGCTGCTGGAAGAGCAGCTGGAGGCGGCCCGAGAGCGCTGTGCCCGGCTGCATGAGACACAGCGTGAGAATCTGTTGCTGCGGACCAGGCTGGGAGAGGCCCATGCGGTGAGGTGGCCAGAGTGATCCCAGCTGGGTTGCCCTGTCACCACTGGTGACCCCAGTGATCCCTCAGGGCTCCTAGTGAACCCTGTGACCTCTAGTGACCCTCGGGTTTACACAGTTGGCCTGGCTATGGCGGGGAGGCCTCGTCTGACCCTGCCCTCGCCCCCAGGAGCTGGACTCTCTGCGGCACCAGGTGGACCAGCTGGCGGAGGAGAATGTGGAGCTGGAGCTGGAGCTTCAGCGGAGCCTGGAGCCACCGCCCGGCTCTCCTGGGGAGGGTGAGTGGGGCCCAGTGGAGTGGCTGGTGTGGGGCTGCCAGGATTTTCCAGCAGCGGTAGTGGGGAAGGCTTCTGACCTCATCCCTTCCCCAGGTCTCTGGGGGTGTTTGTGAGGAGCCAGGGAGTATGGCAGGGGTCCTGACCTCATCTCACACTCCCCAGCACCCCTGCCAGAAGTGGCCCCCTCGTTGCAAGATGAGGTGAGAGAGGCAGAGGCTGGGCGCCTGCGGAGCCTGGAGCGGGAGAATCAGGAGCTTAGAGGACTGCTTCAGGTGCTGAAGGGGCAGCCAGGTGGTCAGGTGAGGCCCCTCCCCCACTGTCTTGGCAGGTCTGTCCCCAGTCTGTCCCTGGGCCTGACTGTGCCTCTCATGTGCCCTCAGCGCCCCCTGCTGGAGGAGCAAAGCGAGGACTCCACACCTCCCGGGCTGGATGAGGCTCCCCAGCCTCCCCTGGCCTCAGACTGCGGCCCCCAGGGCTTGCTTCACCAGGCAGGGCATGGAGGTCCCCAGGCCTCAGACCTTCCTCCCCTGGCATCAGATTCAGCCCTCAAGGGGGCAGCTGAGTGTCCCCAGGCATCTGATCCAGACCCACAAGTGACAGGAAGGCCTCTCCAGATGGCTGCCATGGTGGCCCAGCCCAACGACTTGGCCCCCGAGGAGTCAGAGCCTGCTGTGGAGACACAGGAGTCCCTGGAGGAGGCTGGCCATGGAGTCCCTCTCCAGACCCCCACCTCTGTGGCCCCACATCAGGGTTCAGAGATCAAAATTCAGGCCCAGCAGTTGCTGGGAGGCGAGACTGGGGAGACAGAGGCTCCCCACGGTGAGCCGATGCCTGAGTCTTGGGGGCTGAGACAGGAGGGCCCCGAGCACAAGCTGGGACCCTCAGAGCCCAGCCTCCATGCGCAGCTGGAGGAGCGGGAAAGCCCAGGCCAGGGCTGGGACCTCCCCCCGGGACGAACAGAGGCTGGAGAGCATGAGCGGAGGCTGCAGGGGCTGGCCTGGGACCCAGCCCAGCAGGACGCACAGCAGAAGTTGAAAGGGGCTTCCGAGGCCCAGGCTTGGGAGCAGCCGATCCCAGGGGAGATCCAGGCCAGTGGAGTCCCAGAGCAGGAGGCCCTCAGGGAGGAGGTGGCACAGCTGAGGAGAGAGGCTGAGGCCCTTGGAGCGGAGCTGGAGGCACAGGCCCGAAGGCTGGAGGCCCGTGGCAAGGAGGCTGCCCGCCTCGCTGAGGAGCTGGCCCAAGCGCGGAGGGCAGAGGCTGAGGCCCACCAGGAGGCAGAGGCCCAGGCCCGGGAGCAGGCCCGGCTGCGGGAGGCAGTGGAGGCAGCTGCCCGGGAGCTGGAGGCTGCGTCGCGGGAGCGGGAGGCGCTGGCGGAGGCCCTGGCAGCAGCAGGCCGCGAGCGGAGGCAGTGGGAGCGCGAGGGGCCCAGGCTGCGGGCCCAGGCTGAGGCCGCGGAGCAACGGCTGCAGGCGCTGGAGAGTGAGGGCTGCCGGCACCTGGAGGAGGCCCAGAGGGAGAAGCAGACCCTCAGGGAGGTAGGTGGGGTTCACAGCGGGGGGCAGGAAACAGGGTTCCAGGCCAGTTGCTGGGGTTTGGGGTTGCTGATTCTCTCAGCATGCCCTGCATCTAGCTGGGGCTGGAGACAGAAGGCCAAGCCCTCCCCTGCCTTCCAAAGGTGCGCCTGGCTGGGACACAGAGCCACCGATCAGGGCGCCGTAGGAAGAGGTGAGGCTGCAGGGTGGGCATCTTGGCCCTCTGGCTGCAGCAGTTGATGCACCTCCGCTGTAGGGCCTCCTTCTATAAAATGGGGATACCAACATAGCCGTCTCAGTGGGTGTAAGGGCCGGGTTCTGGTGGGGCCAAAGCATGTTGTAAGTGTTCAAGAAATGGTTACTCAGCGCAAAGTGCCCAAGGGAGGCGGAGCTGATGCCTGGGTTAGGGCAAGGAGGCTTCAGGGAGGAGCGACCAAAATTTACTAGGTGAGGAAGGACATTTTGTCTAGAGGGAACAGCATGTGTGATGACCTTAAGGCATTATAAATGCTCAGGGGCCCAGGATGCGTGGGAGGCCGGGGGCCAGCTGAAGGTGTTGGTGCTCCACCCCCAGGTGGGGAAAGCCACCCAAGGGTGCAGGCAGACCTGTGTGGGGCTGGGTTTGAAGAGGGTCACCTCGGCAGGTGGGGCAGCTTGGGGGCTTGGGCCAGTGCTTGGCACCTAGCACGGGAGGGCTCACTCCGTAGAGAGGGAATGCTAGCAGATGGGCAGTGAGGGTGAGGGTAGGGCTGGAAGAGCCGGCTCTGAGGGCGAGAGGGTGGGAGAAGCTGGGGACATGGGAATTTTATGAGATTTCTGGTTGGAGCAGTTCAGATGCTACCTGGGTGTGGCACAGGAGGAGGTGGCTGGCCAGGCCAGAGGGAGGTCAGGGAAACAGGGATCTCCAGGGTTGTCCGTGTGGGCATGGAAGCTTCTTGGGCTGGGTGGAGGGCCCCAGTAGGAAGCCTGCAACTGATTCCAGCTGGGCAGGGCGATGGCAGGGCCTGGAGGTGGGCAGGCAGGGTCTGGGCTGGAGGTTCCGGTCTCTGCCTCACCATCCTTTCTGCCCCAGCACTTGGGCTCGTGTGGTGCCCGGCAGCTAGGCGGCAGTGCCTCGTGGGACTTGTAGTTTTTTATCGAGAGGCTGTGGCCAAGGGTATTAGGAAGTACAGTGCCCCAGGGACAGAGCCTGGGTGCATTTTTTTCAGCCAGGAAAATGGTTTTTAGCAGCAGAGGCTTGTAGGCTTGGTTTCCAGACACAGAATTTAGCAGGTGGCTGGTCAGAGACAGCCCTTCCCTATGGCTTCATCCTGCCAGGGCCCCCGCATGGCAGAATGGTTTGGCCTACCTCCCTCTGGGGCCACAGACCACAGTGGGCCTCCCGCCTCCTTTCGAAATGGTGCAGCCCAACTGCCAAAGGCCACAGGGCGCCTGGCTGCCAGCAACCTGGCCCACCTGCTCCACCACCGGCCCCCACTGTGGTTAGGCCTGCCAACCCCTAAATTCCTGTCCTGCCAGCATCCCCAGACCATCCCCCTGTGGCTGAGGGCGCTCACCAGACCCGCTTCTGCTGAGGCCTTCTCACCGCCACATGGCCGGGGCGGCAACCCGTTGGGCACATCCGCCTGTCTGTGCGCACGTGAGGAGCCATGGGCTCAAAGAGGTGAAGGCGCTTGCCCAGCATGTGTCTGTCACTCCTGGCCCAGGGGCCTCCCTTGCAGCCTGCCAGGCTTACGACTCCCAGCTCTTTCATGCCCCGTCTGCAAGGCCACCAGGATTTGCTCCCATTTTATAGATGGGAGTGTAGAGCCCCAAAGGGTTAAAGACGTTTGCCCAGGGTAGCAGAGCAAGGACAGAAAGCCAGGGCTCCCAATTCTCTCTCAGACATGTCTCTCTGGTGCCCCAGTGCCCCAAGCCCCACCTGCCCTGAGCCTGCTCCACCTGCCCTCAGGAGCTGGAGAAGGCCGTGGTGCGGGGGAAGGAGCTGGGAGACCGGCTGGAGCATCTGCAGCACGAGCTGGAACAGGCGGCTCTGGAGCGCCAGGAATTTCTTCGAGAACAAGAGAGCCAGAACCAGAGGTGGGGGTGGTGCCGAGGGGCAGAGGAGGGCAGCCAGGGGCTTGGGGAGGGGCAGGGTAGGGTAGAGATGGGTTCCAAGGCTTCTCCTGGCAGGTACCAGGGCTTGGAGCAGCGGCTGGAGGCTGAGCTGCAGGCGGCGGCAACCAGCAAGGAGGAGGCGCTGATGGAGCTCAAGACCAGGGCTCTGCAGCTGGAAGATGAGCTGCTCCAGGTGAGGCCAGGCGGCGCTGGGAGCCGGGGCACGTCCCACCCCGCCCTCCATCCATGGCAGGCTCCGGGGTTGCCTGTGCTCCTGGTCTTGCCCCTGGATTCTCGGCTAGTTACTCGCTTGCAGGAGGGCGCACTGAGCTGGGAGCCAGGTGCCTGTGCAGCCTCTCGGGGCCTTGCCTCCCCCATGCTGCAGGCGCCTGCTCTGCCTCCCTCGCCCTGCTCCACCACTTCCTAGCCGGCTTAGCTACTGGCATCACTGTCAGTCAGTGGTTGTTTCTGATGTCCCACTGTGTGTGGGCTCAGTGCTAAGTGCGGGGTGACGGTGGGACCCCATACCAGCCCACCGCCCTCAGGGAGCTCATAGTCCAGTCAGGATAGAGGCAAGAAAACAAGCAATGATAACACAGGGTGCCAGGGACCATGATGAGTTCATGCAAGGGCTGATGGCAGAGCCCAGCAAGGTGACTGGCAGGCTCATGTGCGGTTGGTCAGGGGAGGTTTTCTGGAACAAGCAGTGTTGAGACTGAGGCTTACAGTAAGAGCGGGGTGGCGAGGGTGTTGCACGCAGGAGAAACAGCATGGGCCAGGGCAAGGCTGTGCCGCAGACCAGCAGAAGTTGAGAAGGGCAGGGTCAAGACTGATGGGGCTTTGGGAACCGGGAACCGGGAGCTGGGAGCGCGTGCTTGTAGGATCGAGGGGAAGGCGTGGGCAGTGTTAAATGCTGCTGAAGGGGCGTCCCCAAGCTGCCACTGCTGCCCTGCGTGACCTCCCAGGGCCTCTCTCCCTGCAGTTACGCCAGGGCGCTGTGGAGCTGGGACCCCAGGAGCAGGCCAAGCCTCAGACGGTGGAGACCCCAAATGTGCGGCTCATCGAGGTGGAGCGCAGTGTGAGTGTTGGGGGGTGCTGACACGAGTGCTGAGGGGTGCCCGGCTTCCTGGCCCCTGCTGACCACCCCTTTCTGGGCAGAACGCTACACTGGTGGCCGAGAAGACGGCTTTGCAGGGGCAGCTGCAGCACCTGGAGGGGCAGCTGGGGAGCCTGCAGGGCCGTGCCCAGGAGCTGCTGCAGCAGAGCCAGCGGGCTCAGGAGCACAGCAGCAGGCTGCAGGTGGGTGGTGGCCTGGGTGCCCCATTCTCTGCCTGGTCACCACTGTCCTGCCCTAGCCCTCTGCCTCCATAGCTCCTTTCCAGCCTGGGGTCCCACCGCAGTGGTCCCTGCCCCCTTCTCTGCCCTAGGCCGAGAAGTCTGTGTTGGAGACACAGGGCCAGGAGCTGCACAGGAAGCTGGGGGTGCTGGAGGAGGAGGTGCGGGCGGCGCGGCGGTCCCAGGAGGAGACCCGCGGGCAGCAGCAGGCCCTGCTGCGGGACCACGAGGCCCTGGCACAACTGCAGCGGCGGCAGGAGGCCGAGCTAGAGGGCCTGCTGGTGCGACACCGAGACCTCAAGGCCAACGTGCGGGCACTGGAGCTGGCCCACCGGGAGCTGCAGGGCCGGTGAGCTTCCCCACACACCTCGCCCCTCTCCCCGCACCCCTTCCTGCCAGAGCAGACTCCCTCAGCAAGCCTGACTCTACCAGGAAGCACATCCACCTCACCTTGCCAAGCTCCAGCTGCTGCCATGCCCCTGGGGCGCGTGGCTGGGCTCCCCATACTTCTGGGCTGGCTCAAGGAGGAGCTTATCTCTTAAGAGTGATGGGCTCCTGGCATTCCGCCTGACGGATTTGCCTGGGGGCCTGTGCTTAGGAAATGATGGACTCCCCCATGTCCAGACAGTCCAGCCACCTGCTTGCTATGGCCCCAAGCCCCTGCAGCCTCTTAACCACTTGTCCATCCCAGGCACGAGCAGCTGCAGGCCCAGCGGGCCAACGTGGAGGCGCAGGAGGTGGCCCTGCTGGCAGAGCGTGAACGCCTGATGCAGGACGGGCACCGGCAGCGGGGCCTGGAAGAGGAGCTGCGGAGGCTACAGAGCGAGCATGACAGGTGCCCGCCCTGGCACAGCCCCTGGCTCAGGCTGCCCTCAGTGTTCCCTCCTGTGAAGTGGGTTGGGGGTGTGGGGTCCTGCCTCGCCTCCTCTCCCCGGCGTAACTGCTCCGGCTGGCCCGAGGGCTCTGGGGAGTGGGGCCCCTTGGAGAGCAGCTATTCTTGCCCCCGAAGGGCTCAGCTGCTGCTGGCGGAAGTGTCCCGAGAGCGCGGGGAGCTGCAGGGTGAGCGCGGGGAGCTGCGGGGCCGGCTGGCGCGGCTGGAGCTGGAGCGGGCACAGCTGGAGATGCAGAGCCAGCAGTTGCGTGAGTCCAACCAGCAGCTGGACCTGAGCGCCTGCCGGCTGACCACGCAGTGCGAGGTGTGGCAGGTGGTGGCTGGGGGTGGCTGAGGTGAAGGGGGCTGCCTGGTTCCACCCCTGACCCCAGCTGCTGCCCGCCAGCTACTGACCCAGCTGCGGAGCGCCCAGGAAGAGGAGAACCGGCAGCTGCTGGCCGAAGTGCAGGCCCTGAGCCGGGAGAACAGGGAGCTCCTGGAGCGCAGCCTGGAGAGCCGGGACCACCTGCACCGCGAGCAGCGCGAGTACCTGTGAGCCCACTGCCAGGAGCCCGGTGGGCCTGCACTCCTCTTTGGCGGTCCCGTGCTAGGCCTCCCCCAGCCTCATGCCCACCCTTCCCCTCCCCCTCCTGCCAGGGACCAGCTTAACGCCCTGCGCCGCGAGAAGCAGAAGCTGGTGGAGAAGATCATGGATCAGTACCGCGTGTTGGAGCCTGGGCCCCTGCCCCGGACCAAGTGAGTGGCCCTATCCACATTGGGCCAGGCATCCTGCCAAGCCCTGCCCTGCCCTCTGACCCCGGCCCAGCTCACGTCCTGGCCCCAGTGAGGGTTGGCCTGGCCTTTGCCATCCCCGATATGACCTTCCTCTCTCTCCTTCCTCCCTGTCCTTACTCCCTCTTGTGCCCTCTTGCCCCCAGGAAGGGCAGCTGGCTGGCAGACAAGGTGAAGAGGCTGATGCGGCCCTGGAGGGAGGGGGGCCCCCATGGGGGGCCGCGCCTGGGGGCCGATGGGGCTGGCAGCACCGAGAGCCTGGGGGGCCCCCCGGAGACGGAGCTCCCCGAGGGCAGGGAGGCAGATGGGACAGGTGGGTCTGGGGGCCAGGTGACCAGGATGGTCCCTTCCCGACACCCCCCAACCCCACCTTAGCTCCTGACTCACTGCCTAGCCTGCACACCTGCCCCCACCTCCCCACCTTCCCTGACGCTTCCCCAACCTGCCCAGATGCTGGCACCTCCCTGCTGCCTCCTTGCCAGCTACCCAGCCTACCCCATCCGCAGTGGCGCCTAGGACCTCAGAGTAGCAGGGGACTCTAGTGAGAGGTCATTTATTCTAGATAGCAGATGAGGAAACTGAGGCCCAGGGAGGGGATATTCTGTGCCCAAGGTCACACAATGAGCTAGTGTCAGAGCCATCCCAGGGCCCACCCAGCCTCATTTGCCTGGTCCCCACCTCTGCTTCTCCCCTCCCCGGCTCTGTGCAGCTTCATCTGCTGGCCCCTCCGCTGCGACCAGCCCCCACCTGCCCTTCTCTGACACCCTGCCTGCATGTGCCTCTTGCAGGGCCCCCTTCACCGGCACCCATGCGCCGGGCCCAGAGCTCCCTCTGCCTGCGAGAGGAGACCCTGGCAGGGGGGCAGCGGCGGAAACTCAGCTCAAGGTTCCCTGCGGGGCGAAGCTCGGAGTCCTTCAGCCCGGGGGACACCCCTCGACAGCGATTCCGACAGCGCCGTCCAGGTCCCCAGGGGGCACCAAGCTCCCATGGCAAAGGTGAGGGACAAGGGTCCCTGTCCCTGCTAGCCCCTCAACTCTCCATGGACCCACCAGCCCCTTGGGGGAGGGAGCTTCCTTCCTGTCCCCTCTGTCTCCTGCAAGTCCTGCCCACCTCTGCATTGGCCTCGGGGGCCTAGTGGCTGCCTTGTGCCTCCCAGGACCTGGCGTGGGATGGGATGACTCCGTTGAGACCCTCCAGGAACACGAAGCAGATGCCAACCGAGAGGGTGAGTGGGGTCTGGGGAAGGAGTGGGGTTATTTGCTGTGCCGGGGCCCCTAGCAGACTTCATTCATCCATTCTCCCATTTGACAATGATCCGTTACCAAGTGCCAGGTGGTGTGCTAGCTGAGGACGCAGCAGGGAACATTCTAGTATGAGGAGGCAGACAATAAACCATTTGCATAGAAATAATTATTATCGACAACAGCTTCGACCTCTAGAAACATGATGTGAGCCACATATGTAGCCTTTAACTTTTCCAGTAGCCTCATTAGGAAAAGTAAAAAGAAACAGGTAAAATGAATTTTAATAACAGATCTTATTTAATTCAACATGTAGTCAGTGTAAAATATCATGAATGAACTATTGGATGTGATTTTTCCATAAGTCTTTTTTTTTTTTTTTTGAGTCAGAGTCTCACTCTGTTGCCTAGACTAGAGTGCCATGGCGTCAGCCTAGCTCACAGCAACCTCAAACTCTTAGGCTCAGATGATCCTCCTGCCTTAGCCTCCCAGGTAGCTGGGACTACAGGCATGCACCACCATGCCCGGCTAATTTTTTGTATATATATATTTTTAGCTGGTCAATTACTTTCTTGCTATTTTTAGTAGAGACGGGGTCTAGCTCTTGCTCAGGCTGGTTTCGAACTCCTGACCTTAGAGCGATCCGCCCCCCTCGGCCTCCCAGAGTGTTAGGATTATAGGTGTGAGCCACTGCGCCCAGCCGATTTTTTCCATAGGTCTTTAAAGCACGTTGAAGTTCAGGCCAGCCAAGGTCCACCTGCTCAGCCTCCTACTGGGCAGCCCGGCCCTAGAGCACAAGGAGGTGCTAATGCTCTGTGGAGGGGGCAGTGTCAGGAGCTCTGGGCGGGCAGGTTGCAATTTTGGCTAGGGTGTTCAGAGTCAGCCCCAGAGAAGAAGCGAAGTTGAAGCAGGTTGGAGGTCAAGGTTTGTCATGTCTGCCTTAGAGGTGGAACAGCATTCCAGGCAGAGGGAATGGCATTCCTGGCAGAGGGGACGGCTGAAGAAAGGCCTGGCTTGGTGGAGCACTGGGAAGGCAGCTGGTGCAGCCGGAAAGGAGGAGTGAGAGAGGGTGGAGGGTGGGCAGAAGGGACAAAGGCCTGTGGGCCACCTTGAAAGCCAGGAGTCCTCCTGAGGGAGGTGGGCCTGAGCTAAGCCTTTCCTTGCAGGCCTCCAGGTACAGGAACCGGAGAAACGTCCCCTCACCCCTTCTCTCAGCCAGTGACACCATGGGGACAGGGAGCTTGGGAGTGCAGACCTCTCGCCGCTGGAGTGCCAGTGGGGGCTCCAGGCAGACCAAGATCTCGGGGAGCCAGTGCTCCCAAGGGGAGTCCTTGGACAAGGAGGCCTGGGCCGCTACATCCCCCATGGCTAGCTCTGGGGCCCCGAAAGGGAGCTGCAACACATTTGTGGGCAGAGGGGATGGCCGGCCTCCGCAAGTGGCTCCAGGCCAGGGCTCAGGCTCGGCTATGTGGTCCCCGCAGGGGAGGCAGTCTCTGGGGCATCCCCCAGCTGAAGGAGGCTGGCAGGAGGGGGCAAGACAGCCCCCTGCCCAGTCCAGGTGGGGAGCTGGGGCTCATTCCCGGGGCCTCTGGCCTGGGCTGATAACTGAGCCTTAGCTGGGACGTGAGGGACATGAGAATAAAACTGAGATACAACCACCTGAGTTGGGCTCTGTGTCTGCATCTGGGCGTCTCGAGGCAGAAGAACACATGTGGCCTAGCCCTCCTGGATGGCGGGGGGTCTGGCTGGAGGGCCCCTGCCTGGACAGCACAGCAAGGGGCTTTCTTCAGGGCCTCGGCCAGGCGGGCTGGCCAAAGCCTGGATGTCTCAGCGGGTGGGGAGGGGACTGGCACTCTGGGCAGCCAGAGGTGGGTGGGGTCTGAGGTCTGGGCTCAGGGGTGAGGGGCAGTGAAGCCCCTATGGCCCCTCTCCCACCCTCTCCCTCTCACCCTCTTCTCTCCATTTATATCTTCCTGCCTCCTCTTCCTCTCTCCCACCCCTTTGAGGTTGAGCCCTTCCCCAGGGAGTTCATGGCCTGGTGGGGCACCACCTAGTGCCAGGGGCTGCCACAGAGGTAGGAGGGACACCCGCTCTCTGAGCAGGGCTTCTAGCATGATGCCTGAGAAGGGGCAATTAGGCAGGTTGGCAGGATGTGAGTCAGGACACCTGGAGCCGCCCAGGGGAGGGTGGGGCTGCCTGGGGCTTTGATGTTGCAGCCTGAATTTGGGGGTGGGCAGAGCTGGGAGGGGCAGCCAGTCCAGCCTCCCCACTGTGGGCTGCAGTCTAACTCCTGCCTCCTGTATGCCAGAGCTTCGCAGGGCAGTCAGTGGGGGAGGAGCCCCTGCCTCCAGCTGGCAGAGCAACTGCAAGCCCCCTCCCATAGGCCTCAGGGGGAGGGCTCTGATGGCTGCCCTGCCTTGCTTTGTGGTGCCTGTGTCAGTGGGCAGGGAGGCGGAGGCAGGGTGAGGAGGGGGCAGAGGCTCTGGAGGACTGGCCCACTCAGGGCTCTGGGCCTGATGGGGAGAGGGGACTGCCCCAGTGGGGCTGGGCTGGGGCACAACTGCATGAGGTGTGCATGGAACCTGGTGGGCTGCGAACAGTGGCTGGGGTCTCAGGTGCTTTTTGCAGGCTCCCTCTAGAGAGAACTAGAGGTCAGAAAATCAGCCACTCCTCCCTGCCACCTGGTCCAGCTTGGCTCCAGCCTCCTCTCAGTGATAAAGCTCCTCCCCCCACAAAGGCAAGTCCGCAGGGGAGAGGGGTTCAGCCAGGCTGGCCCCACTGCGGAGATCTGAGTGACTTATGGAATCCACACCCCCCTTAGCCTGTCCAGCACCAAGCACGTGGCCACGGCCGGGCTGAGCCTGTGCTGGCAGCCGCTGGCCTCCGGCTGCTCATCTGTCAAGGGGACATACCAATTCCTTCCCTATTTGTACCGTCAGGGAGTGATCAAAAACGAAGTGGGTGGGCTGTGATTTTTATTAAACCCCTAACTTGGGCTGGTGGCTAAGAGAATTGAACAGAAGGTGCTTGGTTGCCCTCAGGCTGGCACAGGTGGAAGGGAGGGCTCTATAAACGCCTGAGCGGGCACCCACGGCACCACTGGCTGTAGCAGCGTCCTGGGGCAGACACCTGGCTTGGTGGCGTTGGCCCAACAGGGGCTCCAGGTTGTCCTCGGTCGCAGGCATGGCTCCCGAGGGGTACTTCCAGTCCCCCGGAGCCTGGGGGTGGGTGGGTTCCGGAGCGCACCCTGACGGCCGCCCCGGGCCCAGGGACAGGGCCTCCTCTGCCGGCGCCCACCCGCAGCCCGGCGCTGTCACGTTCCAGCCGCCTGACTCAGGCCGCGGGGCGGGGAGCCGGGAGGCGGCGCCGGCGCCCGACTCGGCCCCGGAGGCGGCACCAGGAAGCGCCCGCCCCGGCCGAAGCCGCCATGTAACCGGCGCCGCCCGGAGCCCGAGCTGCGCGGGCCCCAGCGACCCGCCCGCCATGGGGGACGAGGACGAAGAAGAGGGCTGTGCGGTGGAGCTGTGGATCACAGAAGGTGGGTGTGGAACCCCTGACGGCTGCCCCGGGCGGGCGGGAAGGGTCATGGGCTGGCTGGGCTCATTCACCCTGTGTGCCCGCAGCCAACCTGACCGGGCATGAGGAGAAGGTGAGCGTGGAGAACTTCGAGCTGCTCAAGGTGCTGGGCACGGGAGGTGAGGACCCCCGTCCACCGGGCATGTGTCCCAGGCCCTGAGCCCTGGGCCTCCTGTCTGCTCACTCGCCTGAGCCTGGGCCAGGCCACTGGGAAGGCCCCCCACCCTTTCCCGTCAAAGCCTGCCTTGCCTGCCCCGCCCTGCCTAGCCAGGGTTTGCATGCCCACTTCCAGGGCACTCCACGCTGACATCATTCCTCCCTGCAAGGTCCTGGGCGTGCATGCCCCCTCCCTGGGTGTGCCAACACACCTGGGGGTTTGCACCCCTTCCAAGTGATTTACACAGCTCCTCCCCTTCTCCGAATATGAGAGCCCCCTCCCACGTTTTTCAAACTCCCCAGGCCTGGTGTGCACGTCCCTCCGCTGGCCTGGGCACACCTCTGCCTTCTTTCCTTGCATTTGCATCCTTTCACATCCATCTGATCTTTCGCAGGTTTGCACATGCCCCACCCCCACCCCTCGCTGCAGGCCTCCTGGAGTTGCATGCTCCCTAGCTGGGTTTGCACACCCCTTCTCTGGTTGTGGAGCACCCTCCCGGGGTGTGCACACCTTTTCCTTATAAGGCTGTGCCAGCTTTTTGCACACCTGCCTCTCGCCCCTGCTTCTTCCCCCAAATTGCACACCCTCCTGGGTTGGCATCGCCTGCACCCCCTAGTCTGCACCACCCTCCTGCTCACAGCCCACCCTCCGCCCACCCGCTGCTCCCACAGCCTACGGGAAAGTGTTCCTGGTGCGGAAGGCGGGCGGGCACGACTCCGGGAAGCTGTACGCCATGAAGGTGCTGCGCAAGGCGGCGCTGGTGCAGCGTGCCAAGACGCAGGAGCACACGCGCACCGAGCGCTCAGTGCTGGAGCTGGTGCGCCAGGCACCCTTCCTGGTCACACTGCACTATGCCTTCCAGACAGATGCCAAGCTGCACCTCATCCTGGGTGAGTGCACACCACTTACCCACAGTGGGGGGCATGGCAGGGGGTGGGGCCACCCTGTGGGGCTGCTCTCTAACCTCCACTGCACCCCCAGACTACGTGAGTGGTGGCGAGATGTTCACCCATCTCTACCAGCGCCAGTACTTCAAGGAGGCCGAGGTGCGCGTGTACGGGGGTGAGATCGTGCTGGCTCTGGAACACCTGCACAAGGTAGGTGAGGACCTGGGTCTGGGCTTTTTTTTTTTTTTTTTAATTTTTTTAATTTTTAAAAATATAATTTTACTTTTTAAATTAATTATTTTACTTCTTTGCCTCATTATTCTGTGTGCTAGTCCTTATATGGGTCTGGGCTTTATAAGGGGCCTAAACGCATGGCAGCCTGGGTCTGTCTCTGGGCTCCCTGGCGCAGGTGCTGCTCTCGGTGGGGCTGGAGCTGCTTCCCCAGGACTCTGGGCAGGAAGCCTCAGCGCTGCCTGGCGGGCTTTTTCCTCACGGGGAACTCGGCTGAGTTCACAGAACTTCCTCAAATGGAGAACTCGCGCCTTGGCTCCCAAGGCCTCCTTGAAATGGGGCTCTTCACACAGTTTCCTCGCTCTGGGACCTTGGGGCCGGTCCGTGGGGCCCTCGTTCCTCGCTTTATGTCTTAAATGGCCTTTCTTCTCCAATGGCCCAGCTCTGCCCTGGACACCGACCCTCTGCAGGCAGGTGACCTTCTTCAGGGGGCTCTTCTCCTTATCCTGAGCAGGGACACGAGCTGCAGGAGCTGGGGAGGGTCCTAGGGAGGAAGCCTCAGTGTCCCTCTCGCCCCGCCAGCTTGGCATCATCTACCGAGACCTGAAGCTGGAGAACGTGCTGCTGGACTCGGAGGGCCACGTCGTCCTCACGGACTTTGGGCTGAGCAAAGAGTTCCTGACGGAGGAGGTGAGTGGCAGCAGTCTTGGCCTCCACGTCCCACTCAAGCCTTCTCCTTCCTGCCTCTTTCTGCTCCACGCCTGTGTTCTGGGGGTGCAGAAGTGAGTAGATCCAGGAAGTCCCCACTCCACTCCCAACCTCACAAGTCTAGCGAGTCTACCCTGGGCCTTGGGGGCCGCCGGGGCACAAGAGAGGCTTGGATGTCCAAACAGGTCCTCTTGCCCTCCAGAAAGAGCGGACCTTCTCCTTCTGTGGCACCATCGAGTACATGGCCCCTGAAATTATCCGCAGCAAGGCGGGGCATGGCAAGGTGGGTTTGCGGGGAAGTGGGGGTGGAAGTAGAGGTGGGGAGGTGGGTGAGGCCACACCCTCACCCCCTGTCCTCCTCCGCAGGCTGTGGACTGGTGGAGCCTGGGCATCCTGCTCTTTGAGCTGCTGACGGGGGCCTCACCCTTCACGCTGGAGGGCGAGAGGAACACGCAGGCCGAGGTGTCCCGGTGAGTAGGGCTGGAGGTCTGGAGGTGGAGGGTGGCCAAGGGGCTGCAGGGCCTGCCTGGGCAGGGCTGTGGGGAGGGCTCGCTGCCCCTGACGCCCCCCCCCAATCCTCCCAGACGGATCCTGAAGTGCTCCCCTCCCTTCCCCCCCCGGATTGGGCCTGTGGCGCAGGACCTGCTGCAGCGGCTGCTTTGCAAGGACCCCAAGAAGCGATTGGGTGCGGGGCCCCAGGGGGCACAAGAAGTCAAGAACCACCCCTTCTTCCAGGTGAGGCTGCTGACGCCGGGACCCCCACACCTCCCTGTGCACATTCAAGTCGAACTGCTGCTCTGGGTTGGGAGACACCGGAGGGAGGGTCTGAGCCTGGCCAGTTTCACTTTATCTGGGAAACCCCCCAAATGAAGAAGGCGTGTGTATATAAGTTGAGGCTTATTTCCACATCCATCCCCACTGGGACTTGGCAGGTGCATTCCTGAAGGAAAGAATTCTAGGTTCATTGACTGTCGGGCTAGCAGGGACTTGAGAACGGATGGATCAGTCCTTTTTGTTAGACCCAGAGAAGGCAGCTGACCTGCCCCGGATGGCACAGTAAATGGTGCATTCCAGCTGGGGATGGGTCTTGGCTCTAGGTAGGTCACCTGTTGGCCCAAATCAGTACTAAAAATCCCACTTAGGGCTCTCTGCATCTACCCAGGCATTTTGTTCTTTGTCCCTGTACAGTCTGTGTGCCATTAATTCAGGTGGATGGTTGACGAGGCCATGTTGGTTTTTATTCCCTTGTTAAGAGCACACACGTGTTAGAGTGCAACACAGAGTGTGTTCTTCCTCGTGCGAGGCCAGCAGCAGTGCCTAGCAGGACCTGTAACAGTGGCTACCTCCTTCGCTTATATCAGTGGTCCCCAACCTTTTTGGCACTAGGGACCATTTTCATGGAAGACAATTTTTCCATGGACCCGGGAGGTGGGGGATGGTTTTGGGATGATTCAAGTGCATTATATTTATCATGCACTTTATTTCTATTATTATTACATTGTAATATATAACGAAATAATTACACAACTCACCACAGGGTGGGAACCCCTGACTTATATAGCATTTCACGTGGCCCTCAGAACCGCTCTGATTATCCCCATCTTTATAGATGAGGAAGCTGATGTTCTGAGTAGTTAAGTCATTTACCTAAGGTCACCCAAGTAGGAAGTGATGGGGCTCAGCTTCAGACCCTGGACTGGGGGTACTCTTTACTGCTACATTCTGCTGTTTACATTTGGGCGTCAGATTTTCCACTTGTCTGACATCCTAACAAAAGCACCCAATTTGTGGGCCAGGTATCCTGTTACCTGTGCTACGAGTGCCATCTCCTTGCATCTTCCTGCAGTACCTGCCTGGAAAGGCCTTCCTCCGATGCCTCTCGGACAGGAATCTAGGTCTCCCAGGTGAAGATGTCCCTATAGGGGTGGGGGGTGCTGTGTGCGCAGGGGTGAGGGAGAAGTGGCCGAGCAGTGTCGGTTTCTTGCAGCGACTTCCCAGGTCCGCCCTGCGCCCATGCTGGGCGCTCTGCTGGGTGCTGGAGTAGGTTGACCAGTTATACTGGAGAGGCCCCAAAGTCTTCAAGGCCTGGCGCTTGCAAAGGGTGTTCCCTTCATTCTGCCTTCTCTTGGACAGCCTCTTTGGTGACAGCAGGGCTGAGGTCCCTGGTGGCAGAACTGGGGCCTTCCAAGTCCTAGTCAGTCCAACTGGCTGCAAGGGACAAAAAAATCCCAACTCAAAATGGTGGTCCCATTGAAATAGAGTCTGGCTGCTTGCAACAGAGGTCAGAATGAACAGTGATCTGAGCAAGATAGAGGTTTCTTTATTTTCTCACACAAAAGAAGTCCAGAGGGCTGCTGTGGTGTCATCATGGTGTCACGGTGTCTTCAGGAATTCAAGCTCTCTTTCTCTTTTTTTAAAAAAATATTCCTTCATTCTTAGCATGCAGCCTCCATCCCCAGGGTTGCTTTGTGGTTCAAAGTGGCTGCTGGACTCTTGCCATCTAGGCTGCTCCCCAGGCAGCAGGCAGGAGGAAGACGGAGCAGGACAGAAAGGGCACCTGCCAACTACACACCTTCCTCTTAAGGAGCTTTTCCTGGAGTCCTACCTGACAGTTCTTACTGACAAATTATTGGTAATTCCTAACTGCAAGGAAGTTTCTAATAATCTTTTTTTTTTTTTGAGACAGTCTTGCTCTGTCACCCGGGCTAGAGTGCCGTGGCATCAGCCTAGCTCACAGCAACCTCAAACTCCTGGGCTCAAGCGATCCTCCTGCCTCAGCCTCCCAAGTAGCTGGGACTACAGGCATGCATCACCATGCCTGGCTATTTTTTCTATTTTTAGTAGAGACAGGGTCTCGCTCTTGCTGAGGCTGGTCTCAAACTTCTGACCTTGAGCAATCTTCCCTATTCGGCCTCCCAGAGTGCTAGGATTAGAGGCATGAGCCACCATGCCCGGCTGGAAGTTTGTAATATAGTCCTTTAATTGTGTATTGGTTCCTGGAATGAAACTGGGGCTATTGTACTAAGTAAGACAGGGAGAAAAGACAGAGAATGGATATTAGGCAGGCAATTAACAGGTCATGCCACTTTTATATTTACTAGCTTAAACATAAAAGGGCATATTTTAAGTGCTGTAAGTGAAAAGTCCAAGGAAAAGTGGCCTGACTTCAGGCAAGGCTGCATCTAGGTGCTAAAACTGTCTCTTGGTTCTGCTTTTCTGCATAGGGACATTATTAGACCCTGAGAGGGTCCCTGGCACATCCAGACTCATACCCTCTCAGATTTAAGTCCAGTAGGAGAAAGAGATTTGTTTGTTTTCACACTAATTCTATTAAAAGTTCCAGAACTGACAAGTGTGGAGGAATGGTGGTCCTCCAAGGGGAACAGGAGTTCTGATAACAGAAGGTGGCAAATGGAAGCTGGGGCAGCAGAGAGAACAGTTGTACACCCCAGATGCCAGCCAAGCCCCTGCCTTGCTGAGGAGCTGCCTAGTGAGGGTGGCCTGAGTGGAATGGGGCTTCTGGTTCCTGCCCTTTGACACCTAATCTCTGATTCCTTTTCCCCAGGGTCTGGATTGGGCTGCTCTGGCTGCCAGGAAGATTCCAGCCCCATTCCAGCCCCAGATCCGCTCGGAGCTGGATGTGAGCAACTTTGCAGAGGAATTTACTCGGCTGGAGCCTGTCTACTCACCCCCTGGCAGCCCCCCGTCTGGGGACCCTCGCATCTTTCAGGTGAGTGAGAACTCATGGAACCCCAGACGCAGGACAGACAGGATGCCGTTGCTACCTCAGCCCTGGCTGACCCGTGGCACGGCACAGGCCCCGTTTCCTGAGCAGGACTCAGCCTCTCCCCCAGACCTCTCCCCTTGTAGGGCACCTGGTACTGTCCGCACAGAGACCATCAGGGCAGGACATGTGTTTGATGGTTTGTGGTTTATCTTTAAACTTTGTGTTAATTTCCCTTTATTCCATTATCTTTTCTATTCAAAAATATTGTTTTAAATGAGACTCTTGCTTAAGTGGACATCTAGGAAGAGATGCCATGTTTATACTGTGGCTTTGCCTGTCGTTGGCATAGCACATCACATTCCTAGGGACACAGGCCCCCTCCACCCAATTTTAGAAGCCTAGGTCTGCCTTGCAAGTCCAAATTCCTTTGCTCAGCCCTGTGTGATGCGGTCCTTGCTCGGTACCAGTGCTGTTATCCTACCTGGTTCTCTGGAGGGCAGTACCGAAGTGCTCAGAGGTTCCAGAACACACCTCTGAACATGCCGTTCCCACCTTCCTGGCATGCCTTCCCTATAGTAGCCCCCCAGCAAGCTCCCACTCACCTTTTAGGCCTCCTTGGCCGCTCACCTGGCCCCCTGGGTCACCTTGCTCTTGCGCACCAGCCCTCTGTGAACAGCACCTCTTCTGAGCAGTTTGTCTTCTTGTATCCTGAGGCCGTCTCCCCTGGTCTGGAAGACCCCAGGGGGTGGGACTGTGTTTAATTCCTGTGTCCCCAGGCCCAGTGTGAGGGCCTGACCTGTAGAACATGGTCTATAAATATTAAATGAGAATAGATCAATATCAAGTATAGATGGATCAGTCCCCTCTGTGAAGCTCTTAGAATTGACGATTATTACAATCCCAGAACTTTGGGAGGCTGAGGAGGGAGGATTGCTTGAAGCCAGAAGTTAAAGACCAGCTTGGGCAACACAGGAGACCCCATCTCTCTACAAAAAATTAAAAAACTAGCTGAGGATGGTGGCATGTATCTGTAGTCTCAGCTACTCAGGAGGCTGAGGCAGGAGGATTGCTTGAGCCCAGGAGTTCTAGGTTACGGTGAGCTATGATTGGGCTATTATACTTCAGATCTGGGCAACAGAGTGAGACAAATTGACAACTCCATGCTTGAACATCCCTCGTTCCATTGTCTTACAGTCCTAGTGGGAAAGTTCTTTTGTCTGAGTAGGTGTTTACTTCCATTCACTCATTTAATGATTAAAAAAATGTGGGCCAGGTATGGTGGCCCAAGCCTGTAATCCTAGCACTCTGGGTGGCCGAGGCAGGGGGATTGCTCGAGGTCAGGAGTTCAAAACTAGCCTGAACAAGAGCGAGACCCCGTCTCTACTATAAATAGAAAGAAATTAATTGCCCAACTAATATATATAGAAAAAATTAACCGAGCATGGTGGCGCATGCCTGTAGTCCCAGCTCCTCTTGAGGCTGAGGCAGGAGGATTGCTGCTCGGGAGGCTGACGCCACAGCACTCTAGCCCGGGCAACAAAAGTGAGACTCTGTCTCAAAAGAAAAAAAACAAAAAAACACTGCACTCCCTCGTTAATATTGTTCATGCGTGGCTGGGCGCGGTGGCTCACGCCTGTAATCCTAGCACTCTGGGAGGCCGAGGCGGGCGGATTGCTCGAGGTCAGGAGTTCAAAACCAGCTTGAGGAAGAGCAAGACCCTGTCTCTACTATAAATAGAAACAAATTAATTGGCCAACTAATAGATATAGAAAAAAGTAGCTGAGCATGGTGGTGCATGCTTGTAGTCCCAGCTATTCGGGAGGCTGAGGCAGGAGGATTGCTGGAGCCCAGGAATTTGAGGTTGCTGTGAGCTAGGCTGACGCCACAGCACTCACTCTAGCCTGGACAACAAAGCGAGACTCTGTCTCAAAAAAAAAAAAATAAATAAACAAAACCAAAAATGTGTACTTAGTGCCTGCAACGTGTCAGGCACTGATCTTGGCACTGGGGACATATCAGTGAACCTAACAGACAAAAATCCCACCAACGTGGAGCTTGTAATCTAGGGTACAGCAGGACTACATTTTTAGGAGACAGTGACATACAGTTAAAATTATCCTTGAAAGCCCCTTAGATTGCCAGGACATGGATCTTTAGGAAAAGCAAATAATCAACTCTGGTTCCTCTGCGTTTCCTCTGTAGCTGCCCTTGCAGAAGCAGAGTTTTTTGGAGTTTTTTCCTTAGAGGATAGAGCTTAATTCTCGTAAACTTAGCGTGGAGCCAGGCCACAGTCCTGCATTGGGCCCATCATTTTCTGGGCCTTGACACCTGGGAGGGGGAGGAACTAGGTGGTCACTGTGATGAGAAAGGCGGGGTTACAGACTGATTGGGGGACAGATATGGCTCCAAGTATTATAAAACAAGGTGGGAAAAAATGGGTCCACACATCCCGTGCAGCAGGATGCAACGGGAACATCCCCGCCGCCCCCTTGTCCAAGAGTCTCGCCCTGCCCCTGCCCCTAGGTCTGGGCCTTGCAGGGACTTCTCACCTGCACCCCCAGCCCCCATGCCCATCCACCCTTGCCTCTCACCCCTCGCAGGGATACTCCTTCGTGGCACCGTCCATCCTGTTTGACCACAATAATGCGGTGATGACCGATGTTCTGGAAGCGCCTGGCGCTGAAGACCGCCCAGGTCGGGCCGCGGTGGCCAGGAGCGCCATGATGCAGGTGGGCTGACCCAGGTGGAGTGAGACGGGTTTTGGCAGACTCTGAGCCCGTGTCAGCCAGCGACTGCGGTGTGATCTCGGTGAGGTCAGAGCCTCACCGAGGCGGGCGTGGCGCAGCTGCGTGTCTCCCGGGAGGGACCTCTGACTGCCCTTTGTCTTCGCCTCCAGGACTCGCCCTTCTTCCAGCAGTACGAGCTGGACCTGCGGGAGCCCGCGCTGGGCCAGGGCAGCTTCTCCGTGTGTCGCCGCTGTCGCCAGCGCCAGAGCGGCCAGGAGTTCGCCGTCAAGATCCTCAGTCGCAGGTGGGCAGGCCGAGACCTAATAAGGGCCGGGGCGGGCGGGGACCGGCAGGGCTGCGTCCGGGGGCGGAGCTAGAGGTAGGCCACCCTAACCCCGCCTGCCCCGCCCCCAGGCTGGAGGCGAACACGCAGCGGGAAGTGGCCGCCCTGCGCCTGTGCCAGTCGCACCCCAACGTGGTGACTCTGCACGAGGTGCACCACGACCAGGTGACGCCTTCCGAACAGGCTGGAACGCAGGGACGCCAGAGGCGGGGAGGTGGGCGGAGAAGAGGGCCCGGAGGCGGGGCCTGAGGGCACCAAGGGGGGGGGAGGGGGTCCCAGGTGGGCCCGGAGGGAACCAGAGAGCCTGTAGGTGGGATTTCAGGGGAGTAGGGCCTGAGGGCTGGAAGGCTGAGGAGCTGAGGATGGCCAAGGAAACGGCATTTGGGGAGGGCATGCAGGGGTAGGGTTTGCGGTGGCAGAGTTTTAAGGTGGTCCTCAAGGAGCGGGGGCGGGGGAGGGCGGCTCTGAAGGCAGTGGGGTAGGTCCCGAGACCCTGAGGTGGCGCCTAAGCGTGGCTTTCGGGGTGGTCTGGAGGTCCGGCTCGAACAGGGGCGGCGCCCGAGGACGGGGCGGGGCCTGGCTGGCGGGCGGGGCCGGCCCGGCGCGGCGCGTGCTGACCGCGCCCGGGTGCCCCGCACAGCTGCACACCTACCTAGTGCTGGAGCTGCTGCGGGGCGGCGAGCTGCTGGAGCACATCCGCAAGAAGCGGCACTTCAGCGAGTCGGAGGCGAGCCAGATCCTGCGCAGCCTCGTGTCGGCCGTGAGCTTCATGCACGAGGAGGCGGGCGTCGTGCACCGCGACCTCAAGCCCGAGGTGGGCGCAGGGCCCCGGGCGGGGCGGGGCTGCGGCGCCGGGCCCGCCTCTGACCACAGCCCCGCCGCCCTCACAGAACATCCTGTACGCCGACGACACGCCCGGGGCCCCGGTGAAGATCATCGACTTCGGGTTCGCGCGGCTGCGGCCGCAGAGCCCCGGGAGGCCCATGCAGACGCCCTGCTTCACGCTGCAGTACGCGGCCCCCGAGCTGCTGGCGCAGCAGGGCTACGACGAGTCCTGCGACCTCTGGAGCCTGGGCGTCATTCTGGTATGGGACGCGCTCCTCGAGGAGGGTGCAGGGTCGCCTGGGCCTGGGGTCAGAGGTCTTCCAGATGCGGAGAAGCCCGAGGAAGGAGACAGCAGTCATGTCGGTGGGGGAGGAAGGGTTTGGGCTGAGGGTGGATCAGGGGCCATCCTAATACAGAGGCAGGGTTGCTCGTGCCGGGGTCGCGGCACCGTGTAGTAGGGGTTGGAAGTCAGGGTTCGTCACCCGCGGGTCTCAGGAGGTACCCTAGAGGAGAGGCTGGATGGTTCTGTGGGCGTGCTGAGGGGTCGGGCTCAGCCTGTGGCCTGGGCCGGTCTCATTCCCCGCCCCGCCCCCCCTTCTTAGTACATGATGCTGTCGGGGCAGGTGCCCTTCCAGGGGGCCTCAGGCCAGGGCGGGCAGAGCCAGGCGGCCGAGATCATGTGCAAGATCCGCGAGGGGCGCTTCTCTCTTGACGGGGAGGCCTGGCAGGGTGTGTCGGAGGAAGCCAAGGAGCTGGTCCGAGGTGCGGAGCTGCAGGTCGCAGATCACTGTTGGGGAGCAGTGGTCATGTGGTTATGCTGGGATGGGGACGTTCCCTGGGTCCCGGTTGGGGGGTGGGTAGGGGACGGGAGTGGGGCTGTTAGCTGCGGCGCAGGCTCCACACAAGGCTCCTCCCCACGGTTCCGCCCCCTGCCCCCAGGGCTCCTGACTGTTGACCCCGCCAAGCGGCTGAAGCTCGAGGGGCTGCGGGGCAGCTCGTGGCTGCAGGACGGCAGTGCGCGCTCCTCGCCTCCGCTCCGGACGCCCGACGTGCTGGAGTCCTCCGGGCCCGCAGTGCGCTCAGGGCTCAACGCCACCTTCATGGTAAGGGTGGGGCCGTCATTACCGGCCTGAATTTGAGGTGAACGCAGTCTGGCCTCTGGTCGGTCTGGGCCCTGACCTTGCGGTAGGCTGGAGGCCTGAGGCCAGGGGCCCGTTGGCCTTGACCTAGAGGGGTGGGTCGAGGGGGGGGAAGGTCCAGGAATGGAAGCCAAAGCTAGGATCTGGAAGCCAGGGCTAGGCCGGGGACTCACCCGCTCCTTTCCACCAGGCGTTCAACCGGGGCAAGCGCGAGGGCTTCTTCCTGAAGAGCGTGGAGAACGCGCCCCTGGCCAAGCGGCGGAAGCAGAAGCTGCGGAGCGCCACCGCCTCCCGCCGCGGCTCGCCAGCGCCCACCGCCAAGGGCACCCCCCGCCGAGCCAACGGCCCCCTGCCCCCCTCCTAGCCCCTGCCACTGTGATCCCCGCTTCCCCCATAGGGGCTGTGTCCTGGGAGCCCGGCTTACTGCCCCCAGCCCTCTGCCAGCGGCTCCGCCCTGATCCCCAGGGATCGTCCTTCCCCCTCCCACCCTACTCCCAGACAGAGCAGAAGTATTTTTATAAGCTGAGAATTTTTTATGTCTTACCAGATAGAGTTAGAGATGCAGGGAAGGAGGGGGCCTGCTGCGGAGCGGGGCGTGGGAGGCCCTCTCCTAAGCCACTGCCTCATCTGGGTAGAAGGCTCCTCCCAGGGGGCTGCTCCAACGGGAAGGACCCCCCCCATTTCTAAACACTGTTGCCAAGGGAGAAACTGGGACCCCCCCTCCCCTATTCTCCCTTGAGGTCCTGCTCCTGGGAGGGGGCACCCATCAAGCTGTCACTTTATGGACTGTCTGTGCAATTATGTCCACCAAACACCGGTGTTGGGGGGATTGAGGGAGAGGGCTTGAGGGACCCCCTGAAGCATTTCTGCCTCACATTATGTCACCTGCTTCTCCCCTATTGGGGCTGAGGAAAGAAGTAGGCGACCCCCTAAGAGGGGAGGCCCCCCTTCTCACCCACCCCCTCCCCTTTGGCACAGCTGTTCCTGGCTAGGGGTGGGACCTTGGGGGCCTGGGCTGGGCATCCGTGGTCGCTGCCTCAGCCCATCCAGGCTGTGCCTTTGACTTAAAAATAAAAGTCCACCCAGTGCTGTGTGTGGCATGTGTGTGTGTGCCCGTTCGTGGTGTGGATGTCTGGAGAGAGGTCCTGGGCAGACTGCCAGCCACTGGAGTCTGAGACCTCAGAGGGGAGGGACTGGCAGACCTTTCTGGGATAAGAAGGTACCCTGTGTCCTTGGCTTTTGACATGAGCAGTAGGAGGGCCAAACTCTCATCTTGGGTGTGCATCTGGACAGCTCTACCATGTATACTTATCATTTAGGATTCTTTTGGTTGTGAGTACAGGTGCTCCTGTGTTTCTGATGGGGCTACATCCTGATAAGCCCATTGTAAGTAGAATATGCATTTAATGCTGGCAGCACAGCAGAAAGTTCCCAACTTACAATGCCTGGACTTAGATTTTTCGATTTGAGGATGGTGCCAAAGCGGTAGGCATTCAGTAGAAACAGTACCCCATCAAAAATTGTAAGGAGCTTCTTTACTTATTATGGGATTGTGTCCCCATAAACCCATCGTAAGGTTGCAAAATAGTAAGTCGAACCTTTGTTATGTCGGGCATCTGTAATAGAAAACCCACGCTAAACTTGCTTAAGCAAAACAGGATTTTTTAGGCTTTAGTAACACACACAGTCCAGTGGTGTCAGAACTCAAACATATGATGGAGACTCGGAAACTGAGTCCTGAGTCCTGTTATTCTGTTTTCTTGGTAATGGGCCAGTCTGGAGACTCTCCTTATGGCCCCAAGACTGGTACTAGGGACTAAAAGGCTTGTGGGGGCTGCATATGACAATCTGGTGATAGTCTGTTTTAGCAGTTTCAGGCAAACTCTGACATGTGCTCTGATTGGATCCACTTAGGTCATGTGTCCATCCTGAACCAATCACTGTAGCCAGGAGTGCAATGTGCTGATTGGCTTAGATCTGGATGGACTCTCCTTCTGGAAGTTCATTGGGTGGAGAGCAGGGGAAGGGGTGTGTCCTAGAGGGAGATCAGGTGCACCTGGCTTGGTCAATGAAGGACAGAGGTGAAGGGAGTAGCCTTGCTCATTATGGCCCTCACAGGAGTCAGAGTGTGGCCCCCTCTCCGGGAGTGCCCGAGACTCCTCCCTGTGTGATCCTTGCTCCGTGGTTGTGGCCATAGTGCGGTTGTGGCCTGAGCACCTTCGCGGGCACCCTAGGTCACAGGACCTTTTGTCCACATAGCGAGGGCGCCCTGACAGCCCGCACCCCAGGCCCTGCCTGAACACCCTCACCCCCTTCCCGGCTCCTGGCCGCCTCCTGCAGCTTCTCTCCCCAGAGCTGTGGGACCATCTCACAGTGAACCTTTCTCTCCTGTCCTGAAGTTTGCTTCTTGGAAGAGAAGGTACATGGAGGCCTGAGGATCTTAGCTGGGCCCCAAGAGATGCTGAAGTCGGGGCAAAGCCATGCAGGCGGGGCCTCAGAGGAGTGGGTCAGGGGCAGTTGGGTGGTACAGGGTTGCCCAACTGTGTCCCATTCTGGTGGTCTGGGAGGGGCCCAAGACAAGTCCTCTAGGAAGGCAGAGAAGGGGAAAGATCGCCAAGTCTGATCCCCGTGTTACCAGCTGTGTGACTTCAGCAAGTCACCTTATAGTCCCAGGCTTCCCCTTTTGTCAAAAGGAGGAACTATTATGGAAAATTAACAGGCTGGGCATGGTGGCTCATGCCTGTAATCCTAGCACTCTGGGAAGATGAGGCGGAAGGATTGCCTGAGCTCAGGAGTTTGAGATCAGCCTGAGCAAGAGTGAGACCCCAGAAAAATTAGGCAGGCATGTGGTGCACCTGTAGTCCCAGCTACTGCAGAGGCTCCAGAGGCTGAGCCAGGAGGATTGGTTGAGCCTAGGAGTTTAAGGTTGCTGTGAGCTATGACGACACCACTGTCTTCCACCCAGGGTGACAGATGTAAGAGTGTGGTCATTTATTTATTTCTTTTTTTTTTTGAGACAGAGTCTCGCTTTGTTGCCCAGGCTAGAGTGAGTGTCGTGGCGTCAGCCTAGCTCACAGCAACCTCAAACTCCTGGGCTCGAGTGATCCTTCTGCCTCAGCCTCCCGGGTAGCTGGGACTACAGGCATGCGCCACCATGCCCAGCTAATTTTTTATATATATATCAGTTGGCCAATTAATTTCTTTCTATTTATAGTAGAGACGGGGTCTCGCTCTTGCTCAGGCTGGTTTCGAACTCCTGACCTCGAGCAATCCGCCCGCCTCGGCCTCCCAAGAGCTAGGATTACAGGCGTGAGCCACAGTGGTCATTTATTTTTAATTTTTATTTATTTATTTGCTCCTTATCATTCGACTTGTAGAGTATGGTCATTTCATCACCAAGTAGTCATTGAGATTTACTGAGCTCTTCCAATGTGCAGGGACCCTTCTGAGCACTCAACGTGGGAATCTCATTTAAGGATGTGAAAAAGGACCATTTCCTTCCTTCCTTCCTTCCTTCCTTCCTTCCTTCCTTCCTTCCTTCCTTCCTTCCTTCCTTCCTTCTTTCCTTCCTTTCTTTTGACACAACCTCAAACTCCTGGGCTCAAGGGATCCTCCTGTCTCAGCCTCCCAAGTAGCTGGGACTACAGGCATGCACTGCCATGCCTGGCTCATTTTTTCTATATATATGTTAGTTGGCCAATTAATTTCTTTCTATTTTTAGTAGAGACGGGGTCTCGCTCTTGCTCAGGCTGGTTTCGAACTCCTGACCTTGAGCAATCCGCCGGCCTCGGCCTCCCAGAGTGCTAGGATTACAGGCGTGAGCCACCGCGCCCAGCCAATGTGGACCATTTCATTACATGTTCACAAGTGCCGAGTATTACCATTTTAAAACCTTTGCCAATGTAGTGGATAAAAATGGTCTTACCTTCAATTTCTTCACCTCCCGTCCTTTGTAACTCACGCCACCCTATGACAGAGGTGTCCATGGGTAAAGGGACTGGGGCTCAGAGGCTGGAAGTATCTCTGAGGAAAGAGTCTGCAGGGGTGGAAAGAGCAGTAGCCTAGAGAAGTGAGCCAGAGTTTGAATCCTGCCTCTTCTCTGTGTGGTCAGGGAGCCTGCAGGTGGGAGGTGGATGTGAGTGGGTTGCAGACTGGCCAGGGTGTGAGCCAGCGAGGTGGAAGCAGGTAGGGTGGGCACAGGCAGAGAGGTGGGGAGGCTGGAGGCCAGTGTGCAGGGTCTTTAGTCTGGCCTCCTGCTTCTAAGCCTTGACTTTGGTCTCTGACGGGGCCAGCCTTACGGGGATGCTGGCTCTTTCAGGGCAGCGGGGAGAGCTTACCCTGCTGTGCTGGGCCTTCATTCACACTCTTAAAATGTCTGAGTGAGCAGGTTCAGACCTGCTCTTTTAAAATGCTGGTGCCCCCAAAAGGGGCCGATAGCCCTGTAAACGCCTGGCTCTCTCCAAGTCCTCCTTAGCTAGCTACTGGTAGAAACTGGAGTCGGGGTGCTGGGTTTTAGTCTGAGCTCTGTGGTAACCACTGTTTGACTCTGGGCAAGTTGCTTTTCCCTAATGTTCTTTGAGGCTCTAATCAAGAATATTCCACAGTAATGTAGGGATTGCAGACTGGCCTGTGCCTGGCCTGTAGACTCATTTTTGTGGGGAGGGGCCTGTTTTGAAATGAGGAAATGCATATGAAAGTCTGGATGTTAGGCTTTTATTGGTAAATTGGAAGGGCTGGCAGACTTCCTGCAGGGTCTAACTGGCCATAGACAGGGCCTCTGCTTTCCAGCTTGTGACAGTCCCCACCACTCCCTATTGCTTCCATGGGCTCTGTCCCTCATTTATCTCCCTGACCCCTGTAGGTATTTGAGTTTGTTACTCTGATATAAAAAAATCTCTTCATGTTCACTGTTGCATAAAAATGGGGTTTGTGAAATGTCAAAGATGCCCTTTAAATATTTTTTTTTGTTTCAAAACTTAAATTTAGTTTATATTTGTGAAAGATACTAAATTGAGATGATTCAAAATTCAAAGGCTACAAAAAAGTACATAATGAAATATCTTCTTCCAAATGCCCTGGCCCTCAGCCACCAACCTCCTGTTGCCAGCGGCAGCCAGGGTCACTGGTCCTTGCATAGTCTTCCAGGCATATTTTGTATGTAGTCAAACAAATACAGTAATATGTATACATAATAAAAAAAAAACTCACAGTAATTGAATATTGTTAGGAAAATCAGAAAATACAAAAGAGAAAAAAAAAATCATCCGTGGCATTATTCTCCATAGTGAATCTGTGTTAGTTAACATCTTGATGTATTCACTTCCACATTTTTCTTTACTGATAAAGATTTTTGATTGAAATGGCATCGACATGCAAATATGTTATAACAGCTTGTCTAAAACTCAGAAATAGGGTTGGGCGTGGTGGCTTATGCCTGTAGTCCTAGCACTCTGGGAGGTGAGGTGGGAGGATCACTTGAGGTCAGGAGTTTGAGACCAGCCTGAGAAAGTGAGACCCTGTCTCTACTAAAAATAGAAAAAATTAGCCGGGCATTGCAGTGAGCGCCTGTAGTCCCAGCTACTTGAGAGGCTGAGGTAGGAGGATCGCTTGAGCCCAGGAGTTTGAGGTTGCTGTGAGCTAGGCTGACGCCATGGTACTCTAGCCTGGGCAACAGAACAAGACTCTGTGGCAAACAAAACCAAAAAATCCTCAGAAATAGATTATGACTATCTTCCTATGTTAATGATTATATTTCACAACTATTTTTTTATAGGTGCACAATATTCCATTGTATGGGTGTGCTATGATTTATTTAGATTGTTTTTATTTTGGGCTCCTTGGGCAGTTTTCAGTTCCTTGCTGTTTTAAGCAGTGCTGTAGTGAACATCCTTGTACCTAAATCTCTGCTCACTTGTCCAAATATTTCCTTAGGATACATTTCCTAGAAGTGGAAGTCCTGGAGTTCCTGGGCTAAGAGATGTGCCCATGCATGCACATTTTGAAGACTTTTGATATGTATGATCTAACTGCCTTCAGAAAGATCCTGTGATTTTATGTGACTGGCAGTAGCAGGGGCAAGAACCAAGGAGCACTGTCTCTTTTAAAATGAAATGGTAGATTTCAACAGCTGAGTGTGTCCTTGTGGAGGTTTTTTTCTTGGCGGAGCTCCTGGAGGTGGATGTTGCTGTAGCCAGAGGGCTCCTCCTTCCTTGCCCTGAAGTCTGGCAGGGCCAATGGGTGGGTGGGAGGGTGTGGGCAGGGATGATGGCTGGAGTCCTGGATCTGAGCTCCCTTCTGAGGGGATGGGCTGGGGCACAGTCTGTGAGGGGGAGGTGGAGAGTGTCCCCACAGATGTCACACAGAGTCTCCAGGGAGCTGGTGTGCAGCCAGGGCAGGAGGTGCCGGAGGGGACGGGCCTCAGAGCTTCGCAGAGCTGTGAGCTGAGCCTCTGGGTGGGTATGAACCCCAGCTCTGCCCCTCCCAGCCGTGCCATCGATGGTGACCAAAGCCACTGGGACCTGAATCTCTGTTGCCTCTGGAGTGAAATGAGGCTAGGACTGCACCCATGTTGGATTGGCAAAGGGTGCATGCCCAAGCCCTTGGCCTGGTGCCTGGCACACTGGGATTCTTTCACAAAAGGCAGTTTGGAAAAAAAGTTTTGAAAGAACCCAGGAAAATTGGGATCGGCTCAGGCACGCCCAGGAAAGGACCCATGTCCTGGCAAGGGGGTTGCACTCCTCCCTCCCTCGAGCTCTCCTACTCTGTTCCGGGAAGCCAGCCTCCTTCCAGCATCAGCTGGAGCTGGGGGTTCCTGATCCTCCACCGAAAAGTGAGCTCCAGGCCACCCTCCTCCCCACGGAGTGTGAATCCATGTCCTACCTGGTGCGTGTCAGCAGCTGCCCGGGAGCAAAGCCGGTGGGGGTGGGAACACGCTCTGCATGTGAGTACATGAAGGGGAGCGGATGTGAGCAAATGCCTATGTGAATTTGAGGTTGTGTGTGAGCATGTGTGTGTCTACATGAGCGTGCAAAGATATGTGAGCAAATGTGAGGTCGTTAGTAAGCATATATGTGTGTGAGTGTGCAGGTGTACGCAAGTGTGAGAACATGAGCATATGTGTGAGTGAATGTGTGTGTAAGCACGAGTGTGGAGTGTGTGTACAAGTGTGAAGGTGTTATGTGTTTGAGTGTGAAGATGGGTGTGCATTTGCATGTGTGAACATGTGTGTGTGCAAAGCGTGTGTGTGTCACGTGAGTGTGAGCATGTGTGAAAGTGTGTGCACGTGTGAGTGTGAGAGGAGAGTGTGTGTGCTCTGTGTGGGAGACGCGGAGCACCAGGGCGGGAGCCCTGCAGTGAATACTCCATTCTGCCGGGTTGCTGCCCTCCTGCAGGAGGTCCAGGCTG
Source organism: Microcebus murinus (assembly GCF_040939455.1). Lineage (NCBI taxonomy): Eukaryota > Metazoa > Chordata > Mammalia > Primates > Cheirogaleidae > Microcebus > Microcebus murinus. The sequence continues at coordinate 11,683,449 of NC_134107.1, forward strand.
GGGCTGGGAGCTGCTTATACCCTGGGAAGGTGGGGCCGCCCTGCAGGCTGCAGAGACAGTGCTGGGCACTGCGGACAGCTGGCTGGGGAGCGCTGGGCCAGGCAGGAACTCATCTCCAGGACTCCTGCTTTGCATGGACTGCAGAAAGAAGGGCGTGGAGGGAGGCAGTGGGTCCCTGTCATCTGCACAGAAGCGCAGGGACATGGGCAAGAGAAGGGAGTTCAGACAGAGGTGAGTGAAAGCACGGAGGTTTATTGAAAGCAGAGTACCCTTGGCTTGCAATTGCTCATAAGGATAGGTAAAAGAGCAGACAGATCCAAGAAGGAACAGTGCCACCCAAGGTTAGGGTCTGTCCTTTTATGCTAATCCCAAATAATATGCTAAGCCGGGGGTGGACTATTCATGGATTTTCTGGGAAAGGGGTGGAGAGTTCCTAGAACCGGGAACTCTCCCCTTTCTTAACCTTATAGGGTAACTTCCGGGAGTTGCTATGGCATTTGTAAACTGCCACAGCGCTGGTGGGTGTGATTTTTACTATGTTAATGAGGGTAGTTCATTTAGGGACACTGTCTCCTCAATTGTGCACATGCCCCAGTTAAAGGGATTCCCCCTTTTACCTTCAATAGAGGTGTTGTGGATAAAGTGAAATAACTAAGGGTCTCTGCTGGTTACATTTATCTTAGCACAGCTATTCTGTCCTTGTGATCTTCTTATCCTGTTGGCCTGGTCCTTCTGACCCCTAACTGCCTGCAGGATATCTGACTCCTGTCTCAGGGAGGTGGGAGTGGGGAGGTGACCCTGAGGCTGGACCGGAGCCTCTCAGGATGCCCAGGCCTTTCTGTCTTTCACTGTCTCCCTATTAGGACCTGTAGGTGTTTTTACCCTAACACGTGCCTCCCCTAAGGCAAGTGCTACCTGCTTGAATGGGAGGTGGGTTAAGGAAAAGAGGGAAATATACAGAGACAAAACCCAGATTAATCGCTCAAACAATGATCCGGCGTGTAGATGACGCATGAACAATATTTTTTTTTTTGGAGACAGAGTCTCACTCTTGTTGCCCCAGCTAGAGTGCTGTGGTGTCAGCCTAGCTCACAGCAACCTCAAACTCCTGGGCTCAAGCAATCCTCCTGCCTCAGCCTCCCGAGTAGCTGGGATTACAGGCATGCATCACCATGCCCGGCTAATTTTTTCTATATATATTAGTTGGCCAATTAATTTATTTGTATTTTTAATAGATACGGAGTTTCGCTCTTGCTCAGGCTGTTCTCAAACTTCTGAATTCAAATGATCCGCCCGCCTCAGCCTCCCAGAGTGCTAGGATTACACGTGTGAGCCACCATGCCCGGCCACGCATGAACAATATTAACGAGGGAGTGTTTGTAGATTCCCTTCCCCCAGCCTGCTTCCCTCCTCTAGCAATACGGGTTCTTATCACAGAGGGGCCAGGCCAGTCTCTGTCCCCGGGAGGGGTGTGGGGGGGCACTCCTGTTGCTGTCCAGTGAGGCTCTGGGGCCCAGGCTGAAGAGACTTGGCCCTGAGGCTCCCAGGCTTACCCTGGCATTACCACCCAGGGGGACGGCAGGTGAGAGAGAGGGGGGCATATTCTGGAAGCGGTGTATGTCACTGCTGGCCATGTCACTGGCCAGACTTGTCTCCTGTTCTTCCCAAACCCCCCTCCCCCCCCCCCCCCCCGTCCCCTTATAGAGGAAGCTGGGAAAAGGATTCTGAGGACATTGTCTCTTTCCTTGGGGGCCACAATTCCCTACTACTGGTCCTCAGCATCTCCATATGGTCCTCTGTACAGTAGCCAGGGGAATTCAAACAATGAGAGCGACATTCATCCAACTTCTGCAGGCTAAAGCCACGCCCCTTTGCCAGCCTCATTCCTCACTATCTTCTGCCGTGGGCTCTTGGCTCCATCACGCCTCTTTTGAGTCCTCAAAAGCACTATGCTCATTCTTTGCAAATGCTGTTCCCTCCACTGGGCACACTTTTCCCTTCTCTTGGCCAAGCAGATGCTGTGTGATCCCTTAGTGCTCAGATGGAAGCTGCTTTCTGAGAGTAGCCTCTCCCGACCCCCTGTGCAGCCTGGGAGCTCCAGCCTTGGGCTTCTAGAGCAGACTGTAGCTCCCAGGAAAGCAGCCGTACCTCATGTGGCCGTTACTATGCAATTGTCAGTCTCTCCCTCTAGCCGAGAGCATGGTGGGAGGGACAGGACTGTCCACACCATTCACCACTGTGCCCTTGGTGCCATGTCAGACCTGGCACATGGTAGGCACTGAGCTGATGTTTGTTGAGTGAATAAATGAACACACTTGTGGATCCAGCCATTCCCTAGCAACCCCAGCTGAATTTATACAAACCCCACTGCTCTCCCCACCCAGGGGCTCAGGGCGGACTGGCTGGGCGAGCGGGGCCCCTCCCCAAGCTGCCTCACAGGTCCTGTGTGTGTCCAAAGGCTGCCTGTATCACAGTGGCTCTGCCCCCTGCGTGCCGGGTGACCTTGGGCAAGTCACACACACTCTCTGGAGCTTCTGCTGTCTTATCAGTAACATGGGATGGGGGAGGTCACTGACTCTCAGGCCCAGCCCTGCAGGGCTCAGCCTCGGGGGCTTGCCTCTCTCCTCCTGAGTGTGAGTGGGGACCTTGGACAAATTATGGAAACTTTCCGTGCCTCAGTTCACTTTATCTGTGAAATAGGGGCAATAATACTGGCTACCTTGTGGGGTGCTTGTGAGGATAAGGTCAGGTAATACATGCCAAGCACTTGGGAGGCTGCCCAGGTGTTTCCTGAATGCTGGGGAGGTGGCCGAGGGCAGGGGGGCCCCGGGGTGTGCGAGGCAGAGAGGTCCCTGCCGTCCAGGCCGAGCCAGGCAGGCTCCGCGGGATGGCGCGAGTGTGCTGTGGCCTTTCAGCACGTTTTCATTGAAGGAAGCCATTCCTTTCAGGTTTCTGAAAACCTCAAAGGTAAGGACCTTTTAGCAAGGAAAGCCAATTTGCATAAGTACCCTTCACAGTGGCTGCTCTGACGGCTTCCCAACGGTGCCGTGCGGGTCCTCAGGTGGGACCCAGGCGGGCAGCGCGGGTTTCTCTGGGTAGTTGAAGACTACAGCCGCCAGGCCAGGGCCTCTGGGTCCCCCTCTTCCTGGCTGCTCCCCCCGAACCCTTGCCTGCCTCTGACTCTCCCTGGAGCCCGGAGACCGTGGATGTCCTGGGACACCTGAAGTCACAGGCTGGGAGGCAGGCAGGGGTTCCTGAGCCCCCTGTGTCCTGCTGAATCAGAATTTCTGGGGGCAGGGTCTGGGGATCTGCCTTTTAAAAAGCTTCCCTGATGCACCTTCAGGATTTAGAACCACAGATCTCTTTAACCTCTGCAACTTTCCCGACGGGGAGACCAGGGCACACAGAGGGGAAGGGACTTACCCAGAGCCGCAGAGCTGCCGACTGATGCCCAGAGCACGGGCTTTCCTCCTTGTTGGGCCATGCTTTCTGTCATGTGGCATTTTCCATAGGGACACAGGTCTGGTTTCATGCTAGGAGCTCTCAGAAACCAGTATTCTCTGCCAGACGCCCAGGCCATCATCCGCTTTAGTGGAAAGCAGGTGTTGTATAGAGTAGGGGGTGTCTGCTATGCCCCCCGCCACCCCACGCCCAGATCCCCAGAGCCTCAGTACGTTACGTTTCCTGCCCAGTGGTGGTCACTGGGTGCCTGGCAGGGCCTGCTCACCAACAGATGTCCCTGCAAACCTGCCACAAGACAGGAGGCTGGGAGGACGCCGGACACAGAGGGAGGGGGGAGAGGCCGCCTCTGAGCTGGGGAGACCAGGTGGGCACTGGCTGGTTCCGTCCACATCTGCATCTGCCCCAGCTGAGGCTTGGAAGCTCAGCCCAGAAGGCTCTTCTTGTCTGGGGGAGCCAAGTGCAGGGAAAGTGTCTGGTTGCTTGTGGGAAGAGGAAACACTTTCTGGGCATTTCCTTCAAGAACGAGGATAATGACAATGTGGAGTCCGTTTATTGAGTCTCCGTGTGTGCCAGTCTCTGTGCACGCAGCTTCAAGGTCACGCCACTATCATCACTGTTGTTGCTGGACGTGTCACAGCAACAGCTAACAGTGGTAGTGACCGCACACTTGCCCTGTGCCGGGAGCCGCGCTCTGGGCCGAGCACTGTCACTGGTGGATCCATTTCGCAAACAGGTTCTGCATTGCCCTTGTGCTGTTGCTGCCATGTTGTGGGTGGAGATAAAGAGGCTCAGAGAGGGAGCCAGTCCAAGGCCACACCGAGGCATCCAGGGATGCCGGCCGCACACAGGCCTCCCTACTCCAGCGCTAAGCCCTTGACCACAGCGTTCTGCCTCCCCCCGGCGTTAGCTCCTGCCTTCTAGATGTCTCTGTCTCCAGGACGTGTGGTCGGTCATTTGCTCTCCTCTGCCACGTTTTAGCCCTCTTTGCACCGAGCGTCTGGTTCTTGCTCTGACTCTGCAGGGCCCGGAGCTCTGTGGATGCCAGGTCTGGATTCTCTGCCTTGGAAGCAGACACGGCAGCTCGACCGCTGTCTTTCTGAAAGAGACTGCGTCAGTCGTCAGTCGGCGTGGGACGTCGCAGCGGCTCTTGTCTCGGCTCAGCTTTCCCTTCTGATCAACGGCGCGGTGCCACAACACGAGGCTTGGTCCAGGACTGCTGGGAACAGGATTCCGGAACACACCTAGGTGTTGCCTGCCGACGGGGCCACGTTCTGAAAGATGCGTCACCAGGCGATTTCGTCCTCGTGCGAACATCACAGTGTCACATACACCCGCCTGGCGTAGCCTGCACGCCCAGGCTGTGTGGCGCGGCCCGCTGCTCCCGGGCTACAGCATGTTACCGCACTGAATGCCGTGGGCAGCTGCAACACGCGGTAAGTATCTGTGTGTCTGAACTTGGGAAAGGTAGCACGTTGCACTCCGACGGCGTTATGGCTGTGACCTCACTAGACGACAGGAATTTTTCAGCTCCTTTATAAGCTTATATGGGACCAGGGTTGTCTGTGCGGTCCCTTGTCCAAAACATTGTGATGTGGCACATGACTGTAAATTGTTTCAAGGAGCAAATCAAACAACACAAATGAAAGATGGGTGAGGCTGGGCACAGTGGCTCACGCCTGTAATCCCAGCACTCTGGGAGGCCAAAGTGGGAGGATTGTTTGAGGCCAGCAGTTTGAGAGCAGCCTGGGCAATATAGTGGGACCCTATATCTTTTAAAAAAATGGATGAGCAGGAATATATTTTGTAAAAATTCAGGAGAAAAGACCCTGAGGTCTTAGTGGACCACCAGCTGAGCATTAGTCAGCTGCTGTTTTAAAAACCTTCTTAGGGGGCCGGGTGCAATGGCTCACGCCTGTAATCCTAGCACTCTGGGAGGCCGAGGCAGGCAGATTGCTCGAGGTCAGGAGTTCAAAACCAGCCTGAGCAAGAGTGAGCCCCGTCTCTACTAAATATAGAAAAAAATTAATTGGCCAACTAATATATATAGAAAAAAATTAGCCGGGCATGGTGGCGCATGCCTGTAGTCCCAGCTACTCGGGAGGCTGAGACAGGAGGATTGCTTGAGCCCAAGAGTTTGAGGTTGCTGTGAGCTAGGCTGACACCACGGCACTCACTGTAGCCTGGGCAACAAAGTGAGACTCTGTCTCAAAAAAAAACAAAAACAAAAACAAAAAAAACACCTACTTAGGAGGAAGAGCTCTGCAAGAAGTGAAATAAAAGCAAAAAAAGAAAAGTAATAAAAACCTACTTAGCAGTGGAATATGATAGTAGAATTGTTAAGGTAAGCACCACAAAACAGTGCCACATCTCAGGTGTACACTGGGCTGAGAATACCTGACACTCTGCCTCCTCTTTGTTGATGCCATAATCACTGTTCAGGGACTTGTATCATTCCCATCCTGTGACCTCCACAAGAATCCAGGTGAGAAATTCATCTGAAGCTCTATGTTCTTCCCTTCATTCAGCTCTCAAGAAAGTGCAGCTGAGGCTGCTATTTGCTTACTCAATATCTACACCCCTACCTTCCTTAGCAACAGAAAGCCTAGAGTGTTGGGTGTGTCAATGGGCTTTTTATAATATCACATTTCCTAGCCTCTCAGAAGAGGCAAATAAAATGTAAGCAAAGATTATTAGGTGGGGTTTCTGGGAAAGCTCTTCAAAGGAGGCTGACTCAGCTGGGAGTCAAGTCCTTTTGCCCTTACCCCTTTCTACTCCCTGAGGCCTGGTATGTGGATGTGATGTCTGGAGCTGCAGTAGTCATTTTGGGATCATGAGGTGACCTGATGGATGGAGCCTCATGTTAATGATGACAGAGAGCAAGATAGAATGAGCCTGGTTTACTGATGGCTAAGGAGCTGCTATATCAATGCTGATCTGGCTACCTCTAGACATTTTTATTGGCCTCCATCTTACTCTAGCCACTTTTATTTTGGTTCTCTGTAACTTGTAGTCAGGTGTAATTCTTAACTGATACCAAAGGCTTTTTTTTTTTTTCAGACAGTCTCCTGGGCTCAAGCAATCCTCCTGCCTCAGCCTCCCAAGTAGCTGGAACTACAGGCATGTGCCACCATGCTCGGCTCATTTTTTCTATATATATTTTTAGTTGTCCAATTAATTTCTTTCTATTTTTAGTAGAGACGGGGTCTTGCTCTTGCTCAGGCTGGTTTTGAACTCCTGACCTCGAGCAATCTGCCTGCCTCGGCCTCCAGAGTGCTAGGATTACAGACGTGAGCCACCAAGCCTGGCCGGTACCAAAGGCTTTTGAGCACACTCGGTACATCACTTCCTACCTCTACTCATGAATACAGAGAAGTTTGACGTGGATGTAGCAGGGTGTCCCCGAGGTGTCCGTATTGGAACAGAGACAACTCTTTGTGGGACTGGGGGCCTTACGTTGGCTGGGTCCTATTTGCAGGAAGGAACATGCATGCTAGTTTTATCTCTTAGGACTGGAGGAGGAGAATGAGGGCATTTGGGGTGGAAGGACCCAGGGAGAGGAAGGGAGGCGGGGATGGTGGAGGAGGTGCCGCAGGGCGAGGGCTGAGGCTGGAGCCTGCAGAGCTGCTTCCGGGAGAGGCTGGGAGCCTCTGGGCTCAGGCAGGGTCCCTTCCAGGCCTGGGCAACAAAGGACAGTGCAGCTACAGTGGCAGGGGTGGGGGTGAGGCGCACAGAGCTTTGTGTTTCTGCCCAATCCTAGCCTGACCTGACTCTCTAGGGCTGGCAGCTGGGGGACCATGGAAGGTAGCCCTGATGGCTGGGCCAGCAGAGACAGAGAGAACGGGGCTGGGGGAAGACAAGTGCAGCTTGGCCCTGAGCACGTGAGAGACACGCAGGGGGCTTCCCGCAGTGCCTGCGCGTGGGTGCTGAGGGGCTGGGGCCTGTGGGTGTGCGGCCACGCGCTAAGAACCTTGGCAATTTAGCCCGAGACCTCATTTGTACCCCTCGGGTGGCCAAGCGGGACATGAAGTTACACAGGGAGTTGGAATCCGAGGAACTTAATTAAGGTCGTAAATCCTGCAGCCCTCGGTGCCGTGGCCTGCGTATTACCTGGTGTAGACGCGCCCCTTCTGAAAGCCGGTTTCCGCAGCTGCTCCATAAACATCCTTGCGGCTCACAGCCCTCTTTGCTGTCTTGTAGCTCACACCACATTTTCTGCCTGCTCCACGTTTGCCTATTGAATCAGCAGTTCGGCCTAACAGATTTAAAGGCATATACAACCTTTTTTTTTTTTTTTCAAAGCAATACCTTCTTCCTCAGTTTAAGCAGCTCTGCCTGACCCAAGGCCCGTGTTCTTAGAAACAGCCCTTTGCCACTGGGCTGATGCTCACTCGTAAGCGAGATCTGAGACCCGCTGCGGGACCAGCAGTGCGGCGGCCGACTGCTCTGCAGGTGTAGGGCGTGCTCTCCCCTGGGAGTTAGCTGGGGAGACCCTGTAACCCTCATTTTACAGACACAGATGTAAGGTGAGGGCTTGCGTGTGACGACGAGGCCCCACAGACTATGAGCATGACGGGAAGATGGGCTCAGCACGACCCCAAGTATTCGCATAAATAGAACAAAAGTGTGAGCTGAGCTTTGAGTCTCAGCCTGTGATGTGTGACCTTTCGACACGTGCAGCTGACACAGCACCTGTCCCTGCCGCTCACCCTTTCCTAAGAAGTTTTCTTGTAGGTCTCCACTCTGTCCCTCCACGCACGTCCTCGGTCACACCTTGGCCAGAGTTGCTGGAACGTGCAGGAAGCCTGCTCACTTTCCCCGGCCATGGCCAAGGAAGCACCTAGCCCCAAAGGTGGCAGGCAGCTGCCTGTGACCACGAGGGGACTTCCAGCCGAGGCTGCCGATGACAGAGGAGAGGAAAGAATCGAGTCCTGCTGACACAGCCGAGCTGCTGGATGGAACAAACCCTGTGGTCACCCTACGCTGGACTGTCCCTGAGCCGGGCAGCAGCTCCCCCCGTCATTTTCTTTACTGGCGCCGTCCGGAGTGCTGTCGATACTGGCGGTCAGTCCCCGCCTCCATGGCCAGCACACGGCTCCTCGAGGGCCACAGTTTGTGGCTGTGTCTGAGCGCCTTGCTCCATTCTTCAGGTGTGATGAGCAAATCAGGTGTTGGGACCAAGGATACAGTCACATGAGTCATCAACTCAGGACAATGATATGTCAATTAACAAAAGTTCTGCTATAAGAATTGTCCCTCTGGTGGCTCACGCCTGTAATCCTAGTACTCTGGGAGGCCGAGGTGGGCGGATCGCTCAAGGTCAGGAGTTCAAAACCAGCCTGAGCAAGAGACCTCTTCACCCCCGGTCTCTACTAAAAACAGAAAGAAACTAGCTGAACAACTAAAAATATATAGAAAAATTAGCCGGGCATGGCTACTTGGGAGGCTGAGGCAGAAGGATCGCTTGATCCCAGGAGTTTGAGGTTGCTGTTAGCCAGGCTGACACCACGGCACTCTAGCCCGGGCAACAGAGTGAGACTCTGTCTCAAATAAAAAGAATTGGCCGGGCGTGGTGGCTCACGCCTGTAATCCTAGCACTTTGGGAGGCCGAGGTGGGCGGATTGCTCAAGGTCAGGAGTTCAGAACCAGCCTGAGGAAGAGCGAGACCCCGTCTCTACTATAAATAGAAAGAAATTAATTGGCCAACTAATATATATAGAAAAAATTAGCCGGGCATGGTGGCGAATGCCTATAGTCCCAGCTACTCGGGAGGCTGAGGCAGGAGGATTGCTTGAGCCCAGGAGTTTGAGGTTGCTGTGAGCCAGGCTGACGCCAGGGCACTCACTCTAGCCTGGGCATCAAAACGAGACTCTGTCTCAAAAAGAAAAAGAATCGTCCCTCTGGGCAGATGTGGGTAACTGGCAGAGGGAGCGGGCTCAGTGATGGAGTTCCCCAGGAAGCCTGGCCCGCTGCAGGGCAGGGTGTGGGCGCTGTGGGGCAGAGAGCCCAGAGCTCCTGCAGAGGGGCTGTGCAGGGGCCTGTCGCTCCTTCCACTGCACCGCCATTCTTCAGGTGCAAGGCCAGGTTAGGGGAAGGCGGGACCTTCCTTGGGACTTGGAGGGGCTGAGGTCCTTATTTGCCAGCCTCCCGTGGGTGATGCCTATGGCTGTCCTGCGGCCTGCAGGGGGCAGGGCGAGGACAGGAGAGTGGACTTGGCCCAGAGGAGGTGAAGTCAAGGGCAGCCGTGCAGCCTGGGGTGGTGTGCCACCGGGTGGGGGTCGGGGCTCCCCAGAGATGGTAGGGGGAAGGGAGGAGCCTCCAGGGCTCTAGGCCAGAATTGGCTCAGCTTTCTGAGCCCAGAAATTGGCTCAGAAATTCCATGACACCCTTTCCCGGGAGAGAAGTGTGCGCAGTGTGTGGAGACAGCCCCAGAGTAGGGGGAACAGGCTGGCTCCCCACTGCCACCAGCAGATGGTGAGAGCCTCACTTGGGACTTGGGGTTCTTAGCTGGAACGTAGCAGGGAGCTGCCCTATGGAGCATTTTGCAACCTATGTTCCTTCGAGCTCATGGAGTTTGTAAGGTGGTAATAGGTGCTCTGCAAAAAGGTTTTGTCGGCCGGGCGTGGTGGCTCACACCTGTAATCCTAGCACTCTGGGAGTCCGAGGCGGGCGGATTGCTCGAGGTCAGGAGTTTGAAACCAGCCTGAATAAGAGTGAGACCCGTCTCTACTATAAATAGAAAGAAATTAATTGACCAACTAATATATACAGAAAAAATTAGCCGGGCATGGTGGCGCATGCCTGTAGTCCCAGCTACTCGGGAGGCTGAGGCAACAGGATCGCTTGAGCCCAGGAGTTTGAGGTTGCTGTGAGCTCAGCTGATGCCACAGCACTCAGTCTAGCCTGGGCAACAAAGCGAGACTCTGTCTCAAAAAAAAAAAAAAAAAAAGGTTTTGTCATCAGCTGTGCACTTTGCTGCCTCTTGGAAAGTCCTAAAGGCCCTTCGTGCATTAAAGGCTCTGAGAAGTCCTGCATTGTGAAGCCTGTTTGACTCAGAGTTTCGATGGCACACTTGGGAACACCTGTGGAGTACCAGGGTTCCGCGGAAGGTAGTTTGGGAAACTCGGCTCTGGCTATGGCCCACTCTTAGCCTGGGCATTCTCATGGGAACAGGCGGGCTTGACACAGGAGGGGATTTATGAGCCAGAGAGTCAGTTCCTTCCTTGGCAGGGAAGCCATCCCTGGCTTCGCACACCACCGTCCTGGGCCACTCAGGCCCTGCGCAGGTCCCCTTGCTGCTCACCCTCCTCTTAAATAGTCGCCACAGCTCTGCTTCTCAGGGGTTCTTCCCGAGAGGGAGACCTTTTCCCCAGGACTGTCTCTTTGGTGTGGCTCTTGCAGGTCACTGGAAGGGACGGAGGGTCCTGCATCTCAGGCAGATCTTGGCAAGTCCATCCCCAGTCTGGTTCCTGATTTCCCTGCCGGGGCTGTTTCCCGACCTTGCTTCTGGGGTGCTGGGGACTGCTGGGGCTAGGGACGCCGAGTCTCTGCAGATGCCATCTCGTGGGGCCTTTGGGTCAACCCCCTCCTGGATTCTGTTTCCAAAGAATCAGACGTTCATTCCACAGCAGGAATGAACTTTTCCCACGTGCAAGGCTGGAGCTGGGGTCTGGGGATGGAGACAGGACGGAACATGGCCCGTCCTCGGGGGCTGCGGGCTGCTGGGGAGGCAGCGATGACAAGGCCATGAAGGGGTGGCTCCAGGGAGCACAGAACAGCGGGCACTTGACTTCATCCCTGGGGGCCGGAAGGGATTCTTCTGGATGTGAGTACCAGGAAGGCTGGAGCACCCTGGAAACCGGCCGCAGCTCCCGGAAGCCAAGACAAACTCATGCCGTAGGGCTGGTCTGCTGCTGCCACCACTGGCACCCTGTCTGGCCCTGCTGCAGCCTCCGGCTCTGTGCCCCGGGTGCCACTGCAGCCCCTGCGGCCCCTGCTGTTCCTGAAGTGGGACACTGCAGCCAGAACACACTCCCCACTGTCCCTGACTCCCGATTCCAGGTCTGGGCAGGTGCGTCCGCCCGTGGAGCCTGGGCTGTGCCCGCCCTGTGCTGCACGGGAGCCTGCGGAGCAAGGCTGCCTCTCGGCTGCCACGGTGGCACGTGGCCCCTGCCTCTGCCCAAGCCTTTATGGTCAGGGACACCCCGGACGTAGGAAGGGGTTGGCCAAAGTGACCAGTGTCCATCTCCTGCTCCCAGGGTGAGTCAGCACACCTGCCTCCAGGTGTGGGCTCTGGAGCCACCTGCCAGGTGAGCAGTGGGAAATCAGGCAGGTCTCCCTGGGCCAGTCCTTTGCAGCCTTAGGACGGGCCTCATCCACTCTCATGGCTTCAATGTCACCTTGACACTGATGCCGCCCCAGTCTGTAGCTCCAGCTCAGTCCCCACAAATGGACAGATGTCCTCCTTCCTACTGGGCACCTCTCCTGGGAGGTCCCACAGGCATTTCTACCTCATCTGACTTAAAATGGGATCAGCACCTCCACTGAGCCCCCAACTCCTGTCTTCGTGAATGACGCCGTCCTCTCCCACGTGTCCAGGTGGGAACACGAGTCATCCCGTCCCCCACCTTCACAAGGTCACCAAGCCTCACCCTTTCTGCCCACTGAATCTCTCTCCTTTTTGTTTGAGACAGGGTCTTGCTCTGTCACCAGTGCTAGAGTGCTGTGGCGTCATCATAGCTCACAGCAACCTCAAACTCGTTGGCTGGAGGGATCCTCCTGCCTCAGCCTCCTGAGTAGCTGGGACTACAGGCACCCGCCATGATGCATGGCTCATTTTTCTATTTTTTATAGACATTGGGTCTTGCTTTTGCTCAGGCTGGTCTCAAACTCCTGGCCTCAAGCGATCCTCCCGGCTTGGCCTCCCAGAGTGCTGGGATTACAGGTGTGAGCCACCGTGCACAGCCTGAGTATCTCTTAAATGTGTCCACTCCTCTACGTGCTCACTGTGTTCATCACGTTGGCTCAGATCAATCCATGAACTTGCCCCTCTGCTGCCCGGCCCCTCCCACAGACTACACACTGCGTCGGAGCAGTCCTGCTCAGTGGCCTGTCGGGTCCTGTGCTCTGCCTGGCACCCAGGCCCCACCTGACCCTGCACCAGCAGACACTGCCACTGCCTCTGCCAGGGCTGCTTCTGGCTGCAAGGAAGACATGGTGTCCCACTGTGATGTCATTAGCATTTCTCCGATGACTAGTGATGTTGAGCAGCTTTTTATATGCTTATTAGCCATTCCTGTATTTTCTTTGGAGAAATGTCTGTTCAGATTGTTTGCCCATTTTAAAATAAAAAAAAAATACCTAAATTGGGCCAGGCGAGGTGGCTCATGCCTATAATCCTAGCACTCTTGGGAGGCCCAGGCAGGAGTATCACTTGAGCTCAGGAGTTCAAGACCAGCCTAAACAAGATTGAGACCCTGTCTCTACAAAAATAAATAAATAAATAAATAAATAAATAAAGAAAGAAGAAAAGAAAAAATTAGCCAGGTGTGGTGGTGCACACCTGTAGTCCCAGCTACTCAGGAGGCTGAGGTAGGAGGATCACTTGAACCCAGGAGTTTGAGGGTGCTGTGAGCTGTGATGATGTCAATGCACTCAGCCCAGTCAACAGAGCAAGATCCTCTCTCTCAAAAAAAAAAATGTTATATGATGCTTGTATGGTTTTAGATGAATTTGAATCCATTCATCCATCAATTATTTATTGGGTGTATTTTCTATGTTAGGCACGGTCCCCCACGCCACTGCACTCTAGCTTTTTTTGAGACTCTGTCTCAAAAAAACAAAAACTAATTGGGTTGTATTGTTTTTTAAATTGTGGTAAGATACATACAAAAAAATTTACTGTCTTAACCATCGTTAAGTGTACAGTTCTGTAGTATTAGGTACATTTTTTTTTAAGACAATAGCCATGCAAATGGATCTAAAGTGGTTTTGATTTGTGTTTCACTAGTGATTAGTGACGTTTCACATGCTTGTTGGCCATTTGTATATCTTCTTTGGAGAAATGTCTACTCAAGTCCTTTGTATACTTTTTAATTGGGTTGTTTATTGTTGTTGTGTTGTAAATATTGACCCCTTATTAGATTATGTGATTTGCAAATATTTTCTCCCATTCTGTAGGTTGCCTTGGGATGTATCTTTTTTTTTTTTTTTTGAGACAGAGTCCCGGTTTGTTGCCCAGGCTAGAGTGAGTGCCGTGGCGTCAGCTCACAGCAACCTCAAACTCCTGGGCTCAAGCAATCCTGCTGCCTCAGCCTCCCGAGTAGCTGGGACTACATGCATGTGCCACCATGCCCGGCAAATTTTTTCCATATATATTAGTTGGCCAATTAATTTGTTTCTATTTATAGTAGAGACAGGGTCTTGCTCTTGCTCAGGCTGGTTTTGAACTCCTGACCTCAAGTGATCCGCCTGCCTTGGCCTCCCAGAGTGCTAGGATTACAGGCGTGAGCCACTGCGCCCCGGCCAGGCTGTATCTTTTTATTCTTGAATTCCTCCTAAGTTTTTGAAATATGACAGTATGGAACATTAATAGCCACAGTGGCAGATATTCTTGTTTCTTTCTGTGTGGGGAGGTAACACATCAGCCCCCACAGTCATGACAATGTGATTCCATTGCCGGCTCTCACTTTGCCTTGCAGCTAGGGGTGGCCATCCGAGGCTCCAACCAAAGAGATGTGAGGAAACGGCTGCAGAGAGGAGCGGGTGCTTCTGGGAAACATTTTCTTTCTTTAAAAAAATTTTTTTTAGATACAAGGTCTCATTATGCTGCCCAAGATGAAATTGAACTCCTGGGCTCAAGCGATCCTCCTGCCTCAGCCTCCCAATTCGGTGGGACAGGTGCTACCGTGCTTGGCTTATTTTCTTTCTTGATAAGAGGAACCTCATTTCTTCCTGACAAAAGAGCCAACAAAGGAGGACCTGGCTTCTGGACAACATCTCTCAACTGCTTCCCCAAACCCAGAACAGCTGCCTCTTATTTATTGCTTCAGCCTCTGATACATAGATTTTCTGCTTATTTATTGCTTCAGCCTCTGATACATAGATTTTCTGTTCCTTGCAGCCAAAAGCATTCCCAACTGCTACAACCATGTGATACCCTAGGAAGAAAATTCATTTCCTATTCATCTTAAATTAGGCCAAACAACATCCTCCAGTATTGCTCCCGGTGGGGTTCGAACAACGAGAACCACGTGAAAACCTGCGACGTAAGATGGCCCAATGAGTATAAGAACTCCCATCACCAAAGTCCAAAAATGCAATACCTTTCAAGACTCCCCCTGCAGCGTCTGGCCACGTCAGCCCTCGCTGGAGGGCCCCACTGCCCTGGGGCTTGGCTTCCCTTAGCAGCGGCCGCGGCCTAGACTTACTTGCCTGCTGACGTGGACGCAGCTCTTCTCCACTTTCAGAGCAAACTTTTGATCTAATTCTACGTTTCCAAAGAGGCAGAGGCTCTGGGACACAGGAGAGGATCCTGGCACCAGCCTGCGCCCACAGAACACACAAAACAGACAAACATAAGCAGTGCCTGCGTCGCCACTGCGGCGAACCCAGAGATGCGTGTTTGGAACCCGGCCCGCAGCACACTGCGGTAGCCAGCCCCAGGCTGGAGGAGACGGCCTAGCTGGAGAAAGGAGGGCAGGCGGAACACGTGAGAGGCTAGAGGAAATAGGTTTCAGCTTCACCATGAGAGTCCACGACCCATGCATTTAAACTCTCCTGGGGGAAATTGCCCAACAAGAAGGAAATTGTGTCCCCTGGCCCCTGTATCCACCCAGGCTCACGCCTTGCTCTCAGAGAGCGACCCTGGGGACAGTTGTCTTCTTGGATAACTTAAAATTTGCAGTGAAGTCACTCCTGATCTCTAGAACTTATCTAGGACTTCGCTCTCCTCCCCCAACTTCACCCTGCAAATACAAAAGCTCTTAGTTCTTTGTGAGAGTGTCCCCACCCCTGCAGGCTTCTCTGAGCATGTCCTTGGTTCCCTGCGGTTCCGATCTGCTCTGCCCTCTAACTTTCTCCATCCTCGCAGGGTCTGCAGGGAGCTTCCAGCTCTGGGCGGTGGCTGGCGTCTCAGCACCTGCCGGGGCTCCCCAGGCCCCTTCTGAGGCCTCTTGTCCTGCAGATGTCTCAGCTGGAGAGTCACCGAGGAATATTCCTGATCCAACGCAGCTGCTGAGCCTTCAGATGTCTGTGTCCCCAGAGGCCCAGGGGCAGCAACGTGTCTTTTTCCAAAGGCTTTTGCATTTTCTAGGACTCAAGTAATGTGTGTTATTTTTACAGCGGCGGCAGAGCGCTCTGCAGCCACTCTGGCTCTGCAGTGGTTGGGGTTTGCGGTGTTTATTTCCATCTGAGCTTCCTCCCCCACCGAGCTTCCCAACTCTGCAGCTCATTGGAATCACAAATCTCCTGGTGCTCTGCCCCACTCCCCGGGATCCTGATGAATTGATCCCAGGAGCGGGAGGGCGGAGTTGGCATCTTAGCGAAGTCCCCCAGATGGCTGTAGCAGCCAGATGGAGGACTCGAGCTTTCTCATGGGCCCGGCTAGATTTTTAACATAAAACCTGTGTTGGTCCTTTCCTTTTCTTCTATACATAGTGTTACACTGCCTGCTGGGTTGTGGAGCCTTTCTCTCTCTCCTTTTTCTCTTTTCTTTGTTGTAGACCATCAGTGAAAGTAGGGCTTGCGGTGGTCCAGTGATAAAGGGAGTTTCGGCCCGAGTTGAGTCGCCGAGGACTCGCCCCATGGTTTTTCCCACTTCCTGGGTGCACAGTTGGAGCAGACGTTCCTGCTGACGGGCAGCATCTCCGCTTAGGCGCTCTCACCTGTGAAGCGCTACGTGGGAGCCCCTGGAGCTCCCCCCCTCCCGCCCCCAGGGTGGCACAGGGCAGCATGCCGTGCGGAGCCGTGCGGAGCCGTGCACAGCCGCCAAAGGCGGGAGGGCTGCAGGGAGGTGATTCCGGCACGCCCGTGTCTCCTGTCCGGTCCGTGCAGAAGGTGGACGCATCTTGCAGGAGGCTGCGTGCTGCTGTGAGTGTAATCAGGCGATGACTCATCGCAGCTGCTGCGCTAGGTGTGGCATCTTCCCCGGAGCAGAGCAGCACGCCCCTGGCACCTGGTATGCAGCGTCTGACCTGTCCAAATCTTTTTTTCTCTCTAGCAATCTCCAAGGACCACAGAAGCAGTGTGCTCGTCCCTGTCACCTTCAAAGTCTTGCCTCAGGGCCACATCAACCCCCCACCGCTTCCTGCCACAGAGGCAGAGATCTTGATTCCGAGTTTCATAGAACACACGACACTGGCCTCCTACCTGGGTGACATTATGCTGATCGGGCCTGTATGGCCCGAATATGTGTCCCCTCCAAAACTCATGTTGAAAAATTTTTTTTTTTTGGACAGAGTCTCGCTCTGTTGCCCTGTGGCAGAGTGCGGTGGCGTTATCATCGTGGCTCACTGCAACCTCAAACTATCCTGCCTCGGCCTCCCATGGTGTTGGGATTACAGGTGTGAGCCACCGCACCCAAACTCATGTTGAAATTTAATTGCCACTGTGCTGGCATTGGGAGGTGGGACCTTTGAGAGGTATTCAGGCCGTGAGGGTCCTATCTTCGGGAATGGACTGATGCTATCGTTGGGGCGGGCTTGTGATTGTGGGAGTGGATTGGCCCCGTCTTGTTCTCTCTCGCTCTCACTTTGCCCTTCTGCCATGTTACGATGCAGTAGGAAGACCCTTGCCAGAGGTCGGCCCCTCAGTCGTAGACCTCTCAGCCTCCAGAGCCGTGAGCCAGTAAGTTTCTCTTCCTTACAAATGCCCCAGCCTGTGGCATCGTTTCAGCGGCGCGTGATGGACTGGCACAGGCCCGAGAAGCAGGAGGCAGCGGGTACTTTTTAGGGGCATTAGTAAAACAAATGCAAATGAGATGCAGGAGACTAGCCCCACAAAAATTCAGGGTCCCGACATCTCAGTGAGGTTCTGGAGTTCCAGTGGTCTGAGCATGTCAAGATATCCCCTCCAAGGTGAAAGACAGGTCGCTGCACCTGGCATCGTCTACGACAAAACGCATGGAGGTGTGCACACCCACATCTGGATGCGTCTCCCCAACCTGTATGCTGAGGAACCCAGGAGGTGCCAGTTTTGAGTTGGGACCAGACCAAGAGAAGACTCTGCAGCGCGCACAGACTGCCCAGCAAGCCGCCTGCCCCGGTGACGCCCAGGTGTGCGTGTGGCCGCGGACCCTGCGGGGGCTGCAGGGCAGAGCCACTGCGCAGCCTCTAGGATTCGGGGCAAATCCAGCTCCTCTCTGCAACTGCCTGTTCTCCTCCAGAGAAACATTTCCTGGCTTGTGTCTGGGTCCTGGCAGGGCCCGAACACTGGACATCAAGTGACCACGCAGCCTGAGCGTCTGTCTCGGAAGGTCGGGTTCCAGGAAACACGCTCTGGGGTGGAGATTTGCGGTAGGAGCTTTATTGGGAAACGCTGTTGGAAACGACCCCTGTAAGGGAGTGAAGGAGATGCACTGGGAGCCACGGAGGGCCGGCCGGGGCCCTGGGGGCTCCGGAACTGGGTTAGCCCCTCGGCAGTCTCCCCAGTTGAGGCAAAGGAGCCCCGTCACTGCAGCCTCGCTGACAGCTTCCCCAGGGCGGCGTCAAGTCCCTGGGTGGGGCAGCGCCCTGCTGCTGAGGGCCAGGCCACTCGATGGGGAGGAGACATATCCCGCCTGTTTACAGATGACTCTGCGTAATGTCCGGCGTTGACAGGAAGTGGGAGCCTGCGCGCACACGACAGCCTCACTCGGGCTGCCCCGAAGGCCACTGAAGGGCAGATACTCAAGCAAAACATTGGGGTTTCCACTTTGGGCTGATGGAAGATCAGAGCCACGGATCTGCAGGACTTCATGGGCAGTTGCTGATGGTTTAGTTCAGGGGTTGGCAGCAAACTGTGGCCCCCAGGCTGTATCTAGCCACCGTCTGATTTTGTAAATAAAAGCTTTTACGGGCACACAGCCAGACCCCTTCGTTTGCTTGTTGTCGATGCTGCTTTCGTGCTATGAGAGCAGAGCTGCGACAGAGAACACAGGCCCACAAAGCCTGAGATATTTGCAAACTTGGTAGACAGAGTTCTCCATTCAGCTGAATGGCCGGGGCTTTGGGATGAGCAGGGTTGGGAGGTGGGTGACAAAGCAGGTGGGCAGGAGACACAGGGAGCACCCAGGCGGGCACGGCGTGCAAAGATGTGCACTGGCAGTGTGGGTGCCTGCGCAGGGTGTCCTTGGCAGAGGCGGCTGCTTCTAGCCAGGTGGACCAGTGACGAGGGGGTGAAGGGAAGATCGCCCTGCAGGGGCCAGTCATCCCCTTTCCCTAGCCAGCCCAGGGACTTTCCTGGTGAGTCGGTGTTCACAGTGACCGTGGCGGCAGAGGTGGGGGTTACGCAGGGGCTCAGTGACCAATGTGTGCTGCCCTTCGCTGAGGCCAGTGTGGTGATGACGCTACGGCCGAGAAGCCCCTGGTCCGGGACATCCGGGGGAGCAGGGGACCTGGCAGCAGGTTGAATATTCAGAGCTCTCTTATTATGGGAGGGACAGAGACTTGTGTTCACCGGGAGAGACACAGATGCTGGAGACGCGTTGCCATCCCTGTCAGAATGAGCCTGCCAGCACCATGGTCCGCGCACTGCGCGGGCGCCGTATTCACGGCACAGCATTGCTTCTGATCAAGGAATTCATTTCACAGCAAAAGGAGCGTGGCGAGGGCTTTATGCTCGTGAGACTCCCTGGCCTTACCAAGTGCCCTGTCACCCAGAAGCAGCTGGCTTCACGGAATGGTGGGAGAGCCACTGACTCTCGGCACCAGCTGGGAGACGACGCTGAAAGGATGGCGTTCCAACCTGCAGGGGACAGAACTGTGGCTTTGAACTCGTGGCCGATTTGTGGTGTTGCTTCTCCACGGACAGAACCCGCCGTGGTCCAGGAATCAGGGTGGAGTGAGAGTGGCTTCCGTCATTACACCTAATAGCCACTCCGACTTTTTTGCTTCCCTTCCCAGGAACTTTGAACCCCACTGGTTTGGAAGTCTTAGTTCCCAAGGAGGGACTGGTTCCCCCCGGAGGGACACAGTTGTTTTACTGATCAGAGTTGAGATGGCCGACTGACGACTTGGGGCTCCCCAGCCACTGGACTAATAGCAAGGAAGGGGGTTACCCTGCGGGCTGGGACGGCTGATCCCAGCACCAAGGTGGGCTTGGGGTCCTGCCATGCAGTGCTGTCTCCTTCCTTCCTTCCTTCTCCTCATTTTATCATTGTATCATTTTATATGAGCTTTACAAATTTTTGACTTTACAGTTTAGTCTTTAGGTAGCAGAAGTTTAAGATGGGATGGTGGCTGAATCCGAGGAGTAACTGACGAGTCTTGAAGCCGGATGGCGCCCTTGTGCCCCAGGATGGGCCCAGTGACTGTGGGGACTTGGCGTCTTCTCATTTCAGGGATATGAGCTGTTATGGACTGAATTTTGTCCCCTCAAAATTCATGTGCTGAAGCTCTAATTCTCAGTGAAGATATGTGAAGATAGTTTCTTGAGGGAGGTAATTAAGGTTAAATGAGGTCGTCGGGTGAGCCCTGGATGGCCACCTGCCCTGGACTCTCCCAGGTGGGCCATTCCAGTCTGCGCCGGAGGTGTCCTAGCACCCTTGTTAGTGTTCTCATCTCTAAGTCACCTCCCTATCCAGTGACAATGGAAGAGGCCCCTCTTCTTGTCCATCTGTCGGAGCTCATAGGAGGGCGGGATGGTGAAATCCCCTTCCTCCTTGGTCACGTCTGCGCCCCGGGACTCTCTCCTCCGGGAAGGCCCCTCTTCCTCAGTTCAGCCATCGTGATGCCCTTTCTGTCGCTTCCTCATGGCTCCTGTTCTGGCTGTGAGACCTGTTTCTGAGCCAACTCCATTTCTCCTCGAGTCTGCAGGCACAGCTAGTAGACAGCCACAGTCGCGTGGGAGCACGTTAACTTCTCACTGTTGGGTTTGTAATCGTCCCATCGATTTGTGTTTCGAGAGCGGGTAGAAGGCGATGATTGCGAGGCGGACCCCAGAGCCAGAGGCCTAGGTTAAATCTGCGGATCCGCGCACCGACCCGCTGCGTGACTTCGGGCACGTTATTTAAACCCTGTGTCTCCGTTTCCTCCTCTGTGAGGTGCATACGTTACCCTCTAGCAGAGAGAGAGAATTCAATGAGCTAATTCACGTGAAGCAACGTGCGGGTCACAGAGCAAGCGCCCACTGAGTGTCCACTGTTACAATTATTCTCGGCTTCACTCCAAGACGACGACTCATTCCCTGGAGGGGAGTTGAGTCACGTGCGCGTTATATCAAACGCACGTTATACTAAACGTACTTGGCAGAAAGGGGAGGAAGGATCATTTGATGTTGCCGACATCCTGGTGGCGGCATTGCCGTCCATCGCACCAGCCCTGCAGTGGGCGGGAGAGGCCCCTCTGGGGGTACGGCCGACGAGGGCGACCTCAGGGCTGGCGTCTCGCCGCGAGTGCCAGTCTGGGGCGTGCAGGCTGCATCTGCCACACAACATGGGCTCAGTGCAAGCCGACTGCAGCCCTGGAGGAGGCCCAGCCGTGCTGGACTTCAGAGACGAGGACTCCCCAGCAGCATCTTCCGTAAGGACTGGCAGGGCGATGATGCCATGTGCTTTTTGCCTGACGCAGTAGCATCGAACTCTGCGTCACTCGAGTATGTGGCAGGGGCCGGATGCAGTACAGGGTCGACTCAGCAGGCCTGGGCTGCTCAGAGGCTCCACGTTCCACAGAGGGGACTGGCCCTTGCCTGGCTGCTGTGAGATGAGCTCTGAGCCAAGAGTGTTTTTCTTTACCTGGGGCTGTGGGCCACCCAAGATAATTTATGTTCACAATGTGATTTATGGCGAATGCTGTTTTTGTTCACCGGGGCCCCGGGACCACACCGTGTCAGTGTGACCTCTATCGGGGCTGGAGACTGAATAGTTGAGGTGAGTCATGTGGGTGCCAGGTGCCTACATGCCTGACCCCTAATGACATTCTGGACACTAAGACTTGGGTGAGCCTCTCTGGTTGGCAACACTTCGCAGTGTCGTCACCCTTACTATGGACGGAAGTTTGTGTCCATGTTGCAGCCCTGATCCCCGGTGGGATAGTGTTCAGATATGCGGCCTTCGGGAGGTAATTAGGCCACGAGGATGGAGCCCTCACAATGGGAATAGAAGAGACAGGAGAGTGCCCAGTAATGGGATTGCTGGGTCAAATGGTAGTCTAGCACCTCTTGTACTATCCTGGATGGAGCCCATTCTACTAAGTGAAGGATCACAAGAATGGAAAAACTAGCACCACATGTACTCACCAGCAAACTGGCATTGACTGACGAACGCTTATGTGCACATATGGTAGTAACATTCACTGGTGTCAGGCAGAGGGGAGGGGGAGGGGGTGGGGGTATATTCACACCTAATGGGTGTGGTGAGCACCACCTGGGGATGGACATACTTGGAGTTCTGACGCCGGCGGGGCAAAGGCAACATATGTAACCTAAACATTTGTACCCTGGTAATATGCTGAAATTAAAAAGAAAAAAGAGGCCGGTGGCTCACGCCTGTAATCCTAGCACTCTGGGAGGCCGAGGCGGGCGGATTGCTCGAGGTCAGGAGTTCGAAACCAGCCTGAGCAAGAGCGAGACCCCGTCTCTACTATAAATAGAAAGAAATTGATTGGCCAACTAATATATATAGAAAAAATTAGCCGGGCATGGCGGCGCATGCCTGTAGTCCCAGCTACTCGGGAGGCTGAGGCAGCAGGATCGCTTGAGCCCAGGAGTTTGAGGTTGCTGTGTGCTAGGCTGATGCCATGGCACTCACTCTAGCCTGGACAACAAAGCGACACTCTGTCTAAAAAGAAAAAAAAAAAAAAAAAAGAAGAGACAGGAGAGAGCTGTCCCCTCTCTCTGCTCTCTGCCATGTGAGGGCACAGAGAGAAGGCAGCCGTCTGCAAACTGGGAAGAGACCATCACCGAGAGCCCGGCCACGCTGGCACCCTGATCCTGGGCTTCCACCTCCAGAACGGTGGGAAATAAATGTGTTATTTAAGCCACCTGGTAGCAGCCAGAACTCACTAGGACACACACACTTCGTTGACGGAGTTAAACACCGTCCGTGTCACTTCAGTGGACGGGATACCTGGGTCACCAAGACTGTGTGTGTGTGTCTTCTCCACGCTGGCCCAGACATTTGGAGGAAAAATTCACTCTGCCCCACGCCCCGCCACTCCCTCCATGACTGCTTCCCACTGAGCCTCCCGCACTCCTGCAGGCCCTCCCTCCAGCTCTGGGCAGGTTCAACTTCTGCTCATCTTTCAAGAGTCAGCTCCTTCCTGCCTTGTCCGGGAAGCCTTGCCCTCCTGCCAGGCTGGCTCGGGGGGCCCCTTCCCCGTTCTTACCCTTTCCCCCCTTTGCCGGCTCATGTATCACGTAGTTCCCATTTATTTTATTTCTTCTCGCACACCCGTTTCCAATTTACGTTCCCTTGCTGTGTTTTATGGATCCTCATTAAGCCACCATAAATCCCTTCTGGAACGATGTGGGAGGGGGCCAGGTGCTGCTGCTCTGTGACTCTCGGGAGTTTGATATAAGCCACCCGCAGCCCATGTCCTCGGACTGGAGACCTCAGGATCAGCAATCCCGTCCTCCCGGTTTGGGGCGGGAGGACGCGGACCAGCTGCCACAGCAACGTGAGCCTCGCAAGTTGCCGCCGTGAAATATCTGTCCGTACAGACGTCTTTTATGGGAGTTGTGCTGTGGTTCAGAAATGAGATTGACACCTTAGTTGGGTTCATGCGTGTAGCACGGCTGGGAATTATCTAGAAGAAAGCTGTGGCTGCAGGGCCGGGGTTAGGGTGAGGCGATCAGGTGCCCAGGGTGACAGATCTAAGGAGATGCCGGCTCTCAGGGCTGTGGCAGAGTTGGGTGGGCGTCCCTGCCCCCAGGACGCCCCTAGAGGCCCCCTCCCC
This sequence comes from Microcebus murinus, assembly GCF_040939455.1. Classification (NCBI taxonomy): domain Eukaryota; kingdom Metazoa; phylum Chordata; class Mammalia; order Primates; family Cheirogaleidae; genus Microcebus; species Microcebus murinus. Next base: position 11,706,998 of record NC_134107.1, read on the forward strand.
TCCTGGCTGCCTCCTCCCAGGCGCTGCCTGTCTCGGCAGTGGGAATGGCTGGCTACTTGTTTCACGGGAGGTGCCACACATGCTGTGAACGGATGTGACTGGCACAGAATGTTCTCCAAGTCTGAGCTGTGTGTTTTTGAGTAACGCCTGGAATGGGACACTCTGATCCAATCTAGTTTCTCCTGTACAGCCTGTCTCGGGGGTGGGGGGTGGGGGGGGCGGCTAATCTTCTGAGTTGTGTGTGTGTTCTTGGTTTCCTACCTCCGTGGGCAATCGTCTGACACGCAGACCTCACGCACACACACGCACACACACACACACACACACACACACACTCCTCTGCAAAACAAATACAACTGTATGGGCTTGGATAAATTTGAATCTGTTCATTCATCAGTTATTTATTGGGTGTGTTTTCTATGCTGGGCACAGTCCCCCACGTTGAGAACAGGGCAGGGAGCAAAAAAGGGAAAAGTCCTGCCCAGGGAGTGTGTGTTGTAGGGTAGGAGACAGGCCCTGCGCACAGGGTTGAGGAGTAGAACACACCGTGTGCTACACAGGAGCAAGCGACAGAGCTAGAGCTACCGGGGAAGGCTGGGTGCTGGGTGGGGCTGAGCCTTTAGGGAGGCCAGGAGGCCCAGAGCGGGGAGGGCCAGGAAGTGGCATCAGCATGGAAGGTCGTGCGAAGGGCTTTGGCTCCGACAGGGGCACGATGCCGGCTCGGCTCGTAGGCTTTGGAGCAGGGGCAGGACTGATGTGACTTGTGTTTTAACAGGATTCCCGACTGCTGCGAGGACCTCAGGCCAAGAGGAGCCGGACGCCGGGAGAGGTTGGCAGGCCCCGTCCCCCGGGGAGAGGTGGCAGGGCCGAGTACCGAGGGGCAGCGGCCGTGGAACTGACAGAGTCTGCGTCTGTTCTGAGGGCAGAGCCGAGGGATGGGACGGGGGCCGGACGGGCTTGTGGGAGGAGGACAGAAGCCCAGGAGCAGCCAGGCTTGGCTGGTTGGTTTATTTTTTGAGGCAAAATTCACATAATGTAAATTTAGCCATTTAAAGTGTATTCAGTGGTATTTAATGCACTCACAACGTTGCTCAGTCATCACCTCTATCTTTAAAACGTTTCTACCACCCCAAAAGGAAAACCCGGATGCATTAAGCAGCCGCCCCCCTTCCCCTCCCAGCCCCCGACGACCACCGTCTGCCTTCTGTCTCTCTGCGATTCTCCCGTTCTGGACACTTCCTATGACGGGCTTATGCGATAGGTGGTCTTTGTGCCCGGCTTCTTTCATTTAGCATAACGTTCTCAAGGGTCATCCACGCTGGAGCACGCGCCGGAGCCTCCTTCCTTTTGCGGCCGCACAGCGTGCCGTGGCGTGGCCACACGGCACCTGGTTTAGCCGCTCACCATCGGTGGACACGGGGCCGTCTCCACTTCTGGGCTGTTGCTGAGAGTGCTGCTGTGACACTCGGGCACGAGGTTTCGTGCGGACGCCTCCTTTCGGCTCTTTTGGGCGAGTGTGTCCAGGAGCGAAACCGCAGGGTGACGTGGTCATTCGTGCTTAACTTTTGAGGACGTGCCAAGCTGCTTTCCGTGCGGCAGCACCCTGTTACGTGCCCCCCAGCAACGACAGGGCCCCGCTTTCTCCATATCCTCACCGACACTTGCCAGTGTGTGCGTGTGCATGTGCGTGCGTGTGCGTGTGCGTGCGTGTGTGTGTGTGTGTGTGTGTTTGAAATTACAGCCATCCTTGTGGGGGGTGGTATCTCATTGTCATTTAGACTTGCGTTTCCCAGCGACTATGATGTTGAACTATTTCCATGTGCTTCCTGGTTGTTGGTGGAGCCAAGGTGTTTGGGCTATGCAATCAGAGGATGAGGGGCCAATACACGGATGAGTAAGGTGGGGTGAGGAGCTCAGTTTGATATGCTAAGCCTGGCATCCTGTTCTGGAGAGGTCCACCTGGCAGTTGGCTGTGAACCAGGGGCGGGGGCGGGGGGTGGGCTGGGAGAAGCGTGGGCAGCAGCGGGGAGGAGGAAGCTGCTGGCCTGGGGCTGGAGGGGAGGGTGGGGCTGTCCAGGGAGGGAGGTGAGCTGAAGGGAGGTGAGTTGCAAGTGCTGGTGGTCTAGTGCAGGGCTGACTGTCGGCTTGGTGACTTGGTCACGTCAGAGGTGACCTTGACAAGGGTGGTTTCAGCTGCAAGCCTGCCTGGAGTGGGCTTGAGAGAAGATGGGAAGGGTGAGAGTGGAAAGAGGGTAGAGCCCACTCTTCAGAGGGGCTTCGAGGGTGTTGCTGTAAAGGGAAGGAGGGAGAGATGTGATTGGAGAGGAGGGGAGGGAGTGAAGAGCTTCTGGGATGCTTCAGCAGAGAGAGAAGCATGATGATGCCGGCGGAGGGGGAGGTGGCTGGACCAATGTCCCAATGTCCTGATGTCCTAGAGCCCGAGGGAGGGGACGGATGTGCTGGTGGGGGCTGGGGAAGTTCTCAGTGAAAAAGGATTCAAGGTCATGCTGAGGGGCTGGGTGGGGGAAGCAGGTATTGAGGAGGAGGGGGGAGGGTGCTGGGCCGGGAGTGTGCGCACTGCCCAGGCGGCACTTGGGGCTAGCCCAGGACTCCAGACAGAGAACACACACGCTTGTCTCAAGCGTGCATAATCCTCGGGCTGTGCAGCACTGCCGACATGATGCCGGCTGTTTACATTTGTAAACCGAACCTTCCACTCTGTAAAACAGCCGCTGTAAACCTCATTCGCTCTGGAAGGCCTCTGTGCTACATCTGCTAACTCGGGGTTCCTGCCCTGGGCTCCCTGGGGTCCTCAGACATATTTTCAAGGTCCTCAAGTTCTTTACAAGAATTTTTAAAATTAGGGGTTTCGTGTCACTGATAACCGAAATGCTTGATTCTGGCCCCATAGATGACCATGTATGTGTGCACGTTGCCACGTGCTACCGTGGTCACGTGTCTGTGTTTGTCATCACATTGCAGTATGAAGCGCCCCAGCTGGTGGGCATGGCACGGAGCGGACCGGTCCAGACAGGCGCTCAGGCCACCGCCTCACTGGTGAACGTGGCAAGTCCACCAACAGACCTGCTGTGCTGCTGCCGGGCGTAATGTAGCCCTGTTTGAGTTTGGTCGCTTGTTTGTTTGTGTTTAATTTGTATATTTGTTTTGGCTTATGCAGTTCTGTAAGAACCACAGGCATAGCTTTTGTGTTTGTCCATATTTAAGTAAACGAGAAAGAATAATTTACTCAATGGATGGTGCTGGGAGAGTGGATATCCTCGTGTAAAAGAATGAAGTTGAACCCCTACCTTAGACCAAAATAACTCAAAATGGATCAGAGACTTAAACATAGAACTAAAACTAGAAAACTCTTAGAAGAAAACATATAAGAAAAGCTTCATGACATTGGATTTGGCAATGACTTCTTGGCTATGACAACAAAAGCACAGGAAACACAAGAAGAAATAGATCAATTGGACTATATCAAAATTAAAAACTTTTGTGCATCAAATGATGCTATCAACAGAATAAAAAGGCCACCCATAGAATGGAAGTAAATATCTGATCAGAGGTTAATATGCAAAATATATAAATAACTCCTATAACTCAACAACAAGAAATGAGCAAAAGACTGGAAGAGACATTTCTCCAAAGAAGAACATGAAAGCATATGAAAAGATGCTCAACATCACGAGTCATTAGGAAAATGCAAATCAAAACCACGGTGAGGGGTGGCATGGTGGCTCCTGCCTATAATCTCAGCATTTTGGGAGGCCAAGACAGGACACTTGCTTGAGGCCAGGAATTCGAGACCAGCATCGGCAACATAGCAAAGCCCTGTCTCCACAAAACATTTAAAAAACAATTAGCCTGGTGTGGTGATTGGAGCCTGTAGTCTCAGCCACTTGGGAGGCTGAGGCAGGAGGATCGCTTGAGCCCAGGAATTCCAGGCTGCAGTGAGCTGTGATTGCACCACTGCACTCCAGCCTGGGCAACAGAGCAAGACCCTGTCTCTGAAAACAAAGAAACAAACAAACAAAAAAACCCCCACAAAACCCACGATGAGATACCACTTCACGCACATTCGGATGCCCGTAATCAAGAAAACAGAAAACAGCACATGTGGGTGAGGATGTGGGGAAATTGGTCCCCTTGCGCCCTGCAGGAGAAGCTGCCATGGAACATAGTACAGCGCTTCCTCAAATAATTAAACACAGAATTACCACGTGACCCCGCGATTCCACTCTGGGCATATACCCAAGATAAAGGGAAGCAGGGTCTTGGAGAGCAGTGCGCACTGACGTTCCTAGCAGCGTCATTTACAATAGCCAAGGGTGGAACAGCGCAAATGCCCGTCAGGGGATGAGTGGGTGAGCACAGTGTGGTCCAGAAAGAGGGAAGCGCTGACACACGCACACATGGATGAACCCTGAGGAGATCATGCCAGGTGAAGTAAGCCAGTCACCAAAGGACCAGCACTGTATGAGCCCCTTACAGGGGTGCCTGCAGCAGTCAGATTCAGAGTCGGGGTGTGGAATGCGAGTGCCCGGGCTGGGGGAGGGGTTGGCAGTGAGTGCGTACTGGGTGCAGAGTTTTAGTCTGGGAAGGTGGAAACGTTCTGGAGCTGGATGGGGTGATGGTTGCACAACAATGTGATCATACTTAGAGCCACTGAATTGTACACTTAAAAATGGTTAAAATGGTAAATGTCATGTTATATATATTTTACCATAATAAAATTAAAAAAAATAATTTAAATCAGCCCTGGGAGGATGTCGATCAAGGCTTTCAAAATCCTGGGTGGTTCTGGTCTCAGCCAGGGGCTCCAGGTGGAGCCTGCTGGTGACCCCAACCCCTCCGTCTGTCCATGCCCACCTGCAGGGTTGGGACCCAGACGCTGGCTGCTCTTTCTGTCGTCTACCCCGAGGGGGATCGTGCGTCCACTGGACCTCCCTGGAGGGAACGGGGTGAGGGAAATTCTGGGGCTCCCCTCTGCCCTCCCCAAGAGGAGGCAGGATGAGGTGATGGCTGAGACTGGAAGAAGGGTCCGGAGCAGGGGTCCGTGACAGTCCCTTGTCTCTCTCTCTTTTTTTTTTTCTTTTAAGACAGAGTCTCACTCTGTTGTCTGGGCTAGAGTGCCTGGCGTTAGCCTAGCAACCTCAACTCCTGGGCTCAAACGATTCTCCTGCCTCAGCCTCCCAAGTAGCTGGGACTACAGGCATGCGCCACCATGCCTGGCTAATTTTTCTATATATTTTTAGTTGGCCAATTAATTTCTTTCTATTTTTAGTAGAGACGGGGGTCTTGCTCTCGCTCAGGCTGGTTTCAGACTCCTGACCTTGAGTGATCTTCCCGCCTCAGCCTCCCAGAGTGCTAGGATTACAGGCGTGAGCCACCGCGCCCGGCCCCTTGCACCTCTCTGGAATCCTCCTGCCTGCAGGCTGCTCTCCTGTCTTCTCCTCCATGGGGCAGCCCCCGGGCCCCTCACTGGGGCCTACAGTTGTCTGGCTCTTGTGCCTGGCCTTTGACTGGCAAGTTCAGTTCAGGGGGCATGGTGTTCTCCAGTCCGGCTTGGCGGCTATAAACCCAGCATCACGGTCATCCCGGTCCATGCACGTGTCCCAATCTTTCAGACTCCTAGAGCTCACCGGGCAGCCCTGCGACAACCCAGCGCTGTGTGCACCTGGGCGGGCAGCACCGTGGATGGTCAGGGTGAGTCGGCCAGGCTGGGCTCTGTTCTCTGGGGAGCAGGGGAAGGGGCAGCCTGCTCCAAGGAAGGCCCCTCTCAGGAGCGGATGGTCTTCCTGGGTCCTGGGGGCCCTCAGGTGCCCCCCGCCCATACCCTGCATTTCTGTACCCTGGGGCTCATCCCCCTCCACCTGGGACCTCATTCCACTGAAACTCTCTTGCCGCCCTCTCATCCCACCAGTCTCTCCCTCCCCACTGGCTCCTTCTGCCGTCCCTGTGAACAACATCGGCACCGGAGTCAGCACTGGGAGTGACTGTTCCTGTCCTATCAGCCACGTGCCTGCCTGAATCCTCATTGACAAGCGTGTGGCTTTGGCAAATTGCTGACCTGTCCGAGCCTCAGCTCCCTCTCCTGTGAAATGGGCACCTTGGCCTCTGTCCTGCAGAGCTGCGGGATAGAGCGTTGGACACTTTGGCCCTCGGCCATCTTGTTCTTTCCTCGGTTCTTCCATTTCTCCCCCCTGGGTTCTTCCATTTCTCTCCCCTCGGTTCTTCCATTTCTCTCCGGTTTGCGTCTTTGAGTCTGCTGCACACTCGCAACCGTAACAAGCTCGTTAGATCGCAGGTTAGGGCGTTTAATTGGGCTCTGAGGAGGCTGGAAGGCTGTCCTCAGGGTCAAGTTCCCAAGCTATGGAGTGTGGACTTATGACGTCTGTTTGGTGCCCAGAGACATTCTTCTCTAGAGTAAGCGGGAGGTCTCTGTGTTTCTGACTGTGAGGTTACCAGGGAGCAAAGTCCCCAAGTTTCGGGACGCTGTGGAGTGCCTGTGTGATCTCAGGTCTGCGAGGAAGAGGCCACTGTGTCCCGGGCTGGTCAGACTACGTCGTGTTGAGTGTGGGCGCCACGTTCTCAGGACCAGTGAGGACCCGGAGGCGTTCTGAGGAGGAGAGCCAGGAGGGAGAAAGCTCAGAAAAAAGCACCTGTGAGGGCCGGATGCCGTGTGCCCGTACCTGTCAGCTTCTGCTGGCGTGTGCTGAGGAACAAACAGGCACCACCTGTTGCCTGTGTGGCTGCGGCCCTGTTCCATGTCTTCTTCATTCCAGGATTCAGGCCGAAGGGGCAGCTTGGAAATTGCTGGTTTTGAGGCACAGGGAGAAGAATGACGGCAGAACTAAGCCGTGGCTCTGAAGCTTCTGCCCAGAAGTGGCTTATATCACTCTGATCACATTTTATTGGTCAAAGAAAGTCACATGGGCTGGATGTGGTGGCACTTTGGGAGCCCAAGGAGGGAGGATTGCTTGAGGCCAGGAGTTCAAGACCAGCCTGGGCAACATAGCGAGATCCCATCTTTACAAAAGACTCAAAAAAAATTAGCAAGGCGTGGGGGTGCGTGCTTATAGTCCCAGCTACTCAGGAGTTTGAGGCAGGATTGCTGGAGCCCAGGAATTGAGGTTGCAGTGAGCTATGATTGGGCTGCTGCACTCTAGCCTGGGTGACAGAATGAGACCCTGTCTCAAAAAAAAAAAAAAGTCACATAACCAAGCCTGTCATCAATGGGAGACACAATGTTCCCACAGGGCCAGGTGGTCACTATTTGGCTAGCACAGAGCAGAAACTCAATCACTGTTTGTTGAGTGAACGAATAAATGAATTCTCTGATCCTAGGAAGATTTAGATGAAGAATTGGTGGCCATTTGGTATTATCTATTTCTGCATAACAGATTCTTTTAAAATGTAGTGACTTAGAGCAACAATAAACATTTGTTATCTCACATAATAGTGTCTGTGGGTCAGGAATTCAGAAGTGGCTGACTTAGCTGGATAGCTCAGGTTTGAGGGTTCTCATGAGGTTGCAGCCAAGATGTTGGCCACAGCTGCAGTCACCTGTAGGCTTGACTGGGCCGGAGGCTCTGCTTCCAGGATGGCCACCAGCGCCGATGGCGAGTGGGGCTGAGTGTTCTCAGGAGGCCTCAGTTCCCGCTGTGTGGACTTATGTACAGAGCCGCTGGAATGTCCTCAAACATGGTGGCTGGATTCCTCCAGAGGGAGGGACCTAAGAGAGACCAAGCCAGAAGCCACAGTGTCTTTTGAGCCTCAGAAGTTGCACATCGTCATGTCTACAGCATCCTGTTAGTTACACAGGTCTTCCCTATTCCGTGTGGGAGGGGCCCAACAAAGGTGCGAACGCGAGGAGGGAGGGTCATATGGGGGCCACCAAGGAGGAAGCCCATCGTAGCCTACCCTCTGGCCCCTGGGAAGTTATGTCCCTCCCAAAGGTGAATATTCTTACCTCCTCCAAAGGCTTCCAAAAATCTCATCTTACTACAGCTCAAAGTCCAGAATCTCTTCATTTAAGTCGGACACAGATGATGCTTCTTGGGTAAGAGTCCTTAAGTGTAGCTCTTGGAGAACAGTTTCTCTAGATCTGAAGACATGTGACTAAGGAGACAGTTATCTGTCCTCCTGCGCCCACCCCCAGCCCCCAACACACCATGGTGTTGGAAGCCTAAGGTAACCAGGACAGACACTCCCAGTTCAAGAAAGGAGGCCCACGGGAGTCACTGGTCAACAGCAACTCTGAGCTCTGTCGGGGCACATGTTGGAGGTGACTTCATTAGGACTTAAGGGCTGGAAATAATTCTCCATGGCTCCTGGCTCTGCTCTATGGGATATTCTTTTTCCCTTCTGAGCTATCTTTTCTTTCTCCTGAACGGTTACTTATATTAGCAGTTGACTGGTTTTCTCAGCTTCCTGCCTGTAGAAGTTTGGGAGTTGACAGTCTTCTTTTTATTTTATATTGTCTCCCTTTCAGCACAAACCAGCTGTGTTTCTGCCAATACAATTCTTGTAAAGCCTTTCTGGGTCTCCTGTGAATCCTACTGAGGTCTGCCCCATTAGACAAATCTCTTTGTGGGAAGCCTTTCTCTGCTGATACTGCCAAGGGATAATATCTCTAAGCTTCTTACAAGCCTTATTAATTAACTGAATGATTCTCTAAGTACCCTTTACATTTGCTGAGAATGTAATAAAAGAGTTCACAGTCACTCCTCCACTTCATTGTTAGACTATATATTTTCCTGATATTGTCCTAGATTTGATCTTTTTCCAGAAACTATTTCTTAATTTTAGCATCATTTGCCCTCCAGAGAAGCAGGGAATTTTTAAAACCAGGACATCCTGTGTCCTTTATGTTTAACAATCCTTCTTTAACTTATTTCTCTCCTATCTCATTTTACTAAAATAGGCAGGAAGAAATGAGATGGCACTTTCAACACTTTGTCTGGAAATCTCCTTCACTATGAATAGATCGCCTAGCTCATTAGGTACATTTTCTACTTTCCACATTACTGCAGTGTTGCTAAACTTCCTGGCACCATCACAAGAATTTTCTTTCCTCCGGTTTCCAACAGCATTCCTCTCATTTTCCTTAAGTCCTCATCTGCAACATCCTCTAAGGCCACTGGGCTTCAACTAACAGATGAAGTTTCCTGCTATATATCAGAACTTCCATGACAAGTGACCCAATTTCTCCCCCTTCCTCAAATGTGGGAGCCCATTTCCTCCTTAGGGTATTTGAATTTGCTTTTCTGTCTGTTTTCAATGCCTTCCAGATATCTCTGTGGTTTGTGCTCTCCTTTAATTCAGGTTGCCACTTAAATGTCACCTCTTCAGAGAGGCCGCATGTGTCATGCATCTGAAATGGCATCCCTGCTCTCTCTTTATACCCTTACTCTGCTTCGTTTTTCTTTACAGCATTTTTTCACCACCTGACATCACATTATACACCTGTTTGTTTATTTACTGTCACCCCTATTAGAATTCAAGCTCAAGTGGGCAGAGAACCTGTCTGTCTTATTCACAGCTACAATCCTAGTGCCCAGAAGCGTTCCTGGCATGTAATAGGTATCTAATGAATGAATGAATGAATGAATGAAGTAGTCTCTGAAGTGGCATCTAACATGGATAGACAAGGCTCATACTGGGGTTCAGAAGCCAGTTCTCTTTAGGCATCTGGGGAAGAGGCTCTTGGAAATAGTTAGGCAACAGGGAGCCATAGCAGGTTCTGGAGCAAGACACTGATGGCAGGTCTTGGACTCAGTACAGGCTCTGCTCTGCCAAGCCTGGCCTTTTGTTTTCCTAGAAGAGGTGAAACTTTGAGCAGATCAGGAGATTTAAGCCTTTTTCCTGAGGTGAGTGATGAGGAAGTATTATTTCCTTTTCTAAAATATCACACTGGTGCCCATTTGGCCCATGCCTCAGCCGAAACAAGGTTTGTCTACACAAACAGCTTTAAAAAAATGTTTTTTTCTTTTATTTCTTTTTTCATTGTTTTCTTTTTCTTTTTTAGATAGGATCACCTTCTGTCGCCTGGGCTAGTGTGCCGTGGCGTCAGCCTAGCTCACTGCAACCTCAAACTCCTGGGCTCAAGTGATCCTCCTGCCTCAGCCTCCCCCAAGTAGCTAGGGCTACAGGGATGTGCCACCACACCCAGCTAATTTTTCTAATTTTTTTTTTTTTTTTTTTGTACAAATAGGGTCTTGCTCTTGCTCAGGCTGGTCTCAAACTCCTGACCTCAAGTGATCCTCTTGCCTGGGCTTCCCGAAATGTTAGGATTACAGGCCTGAGCCACCTTGCCTGGCCTCACAAAGAGCTTTCTGAGGTAGGGGTTGGTCAGAGGTTAGGGATGGACTCTAAACACCTAATTTCTTTAGTTTCCCTGGGGCTGGGTCCATGAGCTGGGGCCACAGAATATGGCAAAGTCAGGTTTTGTGTGGAAAGATGGACGTGGGGAGTCGATGTGGCTGAAGCTGGACGAGTATTGTAGGGAGGAGTCGGCAGAGGGGTGAGGGCAGAGGCCTCGGAGCGGACAGGCCTGGTTGACTCAGCTCTGCACAACGGGGCTGGAGCTGATGAGAGGCTACTTATAGCCTGTGTCTGTTTCAGTTGATGTGAATATTCGTATATCTCTGTGGGACTATTAACGAGTCTGGTTACAGGGTGCTACCCCGGGTCCCCTGGGGGCGTGACATTAGACACAGTGTATGCATCACATTCCCTCTCTAAAATTTGAAGAAATCTGATTTCCAGAATATATCTGGCCTGGGGCTTTCAGAGAAAGTCAGTGGATCTGTAAACACACCAACTACAGGGTTGCCATAGGATTACATGAGACAATATATGTCAGGTGCCAAGCACAGGCTTGGCACACAGTAGGCACTCAATAATTGGAGCTTGTTATTGTCTATCGACACCTCGATTTCTAGGAGGTAGGCATGTACCCAAATGTGAAGGTTATAGTTCCCAGATCAGAGGGGAGACCATGTAGAGAGAGATGGCCAGGCTGGGTGGTGGCCACAGGGAAAGTGGGATCAGGCTCCGGAAGGGTCTGTGAGGGTGGAGACTCCGGAGGTGCTGGACTTACTTCCCGATGAACGGATGCTCTCCTCTGCTAGCCAAGAGAAAAAGACCTGGCACGTTCTTGGAAGAGCCGACCTATTCCCAGTTGCAGCTCTGAACTGGCCCTGCTAGGATCTCTGGCCTTAGGGGTTTTGGGGTAGGGGTGATGCTGTGTTTGGAATCTGCGTCCCAGGTTGGATGGTGTTGCCCTCTGAAAGGCAAAGCCAATTAGTGTGGATATTTTCTGCTTTCTCTTGGGTATATACCTAGCAGTGGAATTGTTGGATGATATGGTAATTCTATATTTAACCTGTTGAGGAACTGCCAGACTATTTCTTGAAGTGGTTACACAATTTTACATTTCCTCCAGCAGTGTGCAAAGATTCCAATTTCTCTACACCTTCACCAACACTTGTCTGTCCTTTTGATTCTAGCCATCCCGTGGGTGTAAGGTGGTATCTCATTGTGATTTTAATGTGCACTTCCCCAGTGGCTAAGATGTTCAGCATCTTTTTGTGTGTTTATTGGCCATTCGTATATCTTCTTTGGAGAAATATATAATTCAGACCCTTTGCCCATTTTCCAATTGGATTACTTATCTTTCTGTTATTAAGTTGTGAGAGTTCTTTTTATATTCAGGATACCAGCCCTTATGAAATATATGATCTGCAACCATTTTTTCCCCATTGTATGGGCTTTTTACTTGCTTCATGTGTCCTTTGAAACACAAAAGTTTTTAATTTTGGTAAATATCCTATTTATTTATTTATTTGTTATTTATATTTATTGTTATTTGTTACTTGCGCTTCTTTGTCATATCTAAGATACCATTGTCTGGTCCAAGGCTACGAAGATTTATGCCTATGCTTTCTTCTAAGGGTTTAATAGTTTTAGCTTTTACATTTGGGTCTTTGGTCCATTTGAGTAAATTTTTGTATATGGTGTAAGGTAGGGGTTCAACTTAATTATTATTTATTTATTTATTTTTGAGACAGAGTCTCACTTTGTTGCCCAGGCTAGAGTGAGTGCCGTGGCATCAGCCTAGCTCACAGCAACCTCAATCTCCTGGCTCAAGTGATCCTCCTGCCTCAGCCTCCCAAGTAGCTGGGACTACAGGCATGCACCGCCATGCCCGGCTAATTTTTTTTGTATATATATTTTTTAGTTGGTCAATTAATTTCTTTCTATTTTTAATAGAGGTGGGGTCTTGCTCAGGCTGGTTTTGAACTCCTGACCTCGAGCAATCAGCCCGCCTCGGCCTCCCAGAGTGCTAGGATTACAGGCGTGAGCCACCACGCCCGGCCTCAACTTAATTATTTTGCATGTGGATATCCAGTTGTCCCAACACCATTTGTTAAAAAGACTATTCTTCCTCCATTCAATTGTATTGCACTCTTGTTGAAAAGCAATTGATCATAAGTGTGAGGATTTATTTCCACACTCCCAATTCTATTGCATTGCTCTGTTTATCCTTCCGCAAGTGTCATCGTCACTGTCTTGATTACTGTAGCTTTGTTGTGAGTTTTGAAATTGGAAGTGCAACTCCTCCAGCTTTGTTCTTCTTTTTCAAGATTGTTTCGGCTATTCTGGGTCCCTTGAGTTACCATATGAATTGAAGGATTAGCTTGTCATTTTTTGCAAAGGTGCCAGATGGGATTTTGATAGAGATAGCCTTAAATCTGTAAATAAATCTGGGGCGTATTGCCATTTTAACCATGTTAAGTCTTCCAGTCTATGAACATGGATGTCTTTCCACTTATTTAGGTCTTTAATGTCTTTCAACAATATTTTATAGTTTTCAGTGTATAAGTTTTGCACTTCTTTTGCTAAATTTATTCTGAAGGTTTATTTATTTATTTTTTTTGAGATAGAGTCTCACTCTGTTTCCCGGTCTAGAGTACCGTGGCATCAGCCTAGCTCACAGCAACCTCAAACTCCTGGGCTCAAGCGATCCTTCTGCCTCAGCCTCCCGAGTAGCTGGGACTACAGGCATGCGCCACCATGCCCGGCTAATTTTTTCTATATATTTTTAGTTGGCCAATTAATTTCTTTCTATTTTTAGTAGAGACGGGGTCTCACTCTTCGTCAGGCTGGTCTTGAACTCCTGACCTTGAGCGATCCTCCCGCCTCGGCCTCCCAGAGTGCTAGGATTATAGGCGTGAGTCACTGCGCCCGGCTATTCTGAAGTTTTTAATTCTTTTTGATGCTACTATAAATGGAATTGATTTTTAAATTTTATTTTTTTTTATTATTCATTGAAAGTGTATAGAAATACAATGAGTTTTTATGTATTGATCAGGCATCTTGCAATCTTCCTGAACTTGTTTATTTTAATAGTTTTTTTGTGGATTCCTTAGGATTTTTTAATACACAAGATTATGTCATCTAAAAATAGGGATAGTTTTACTTCTTTCTTTTCAATATGTATTTATTTCATTTCATTTTTTTGCCTAATTGCCCTGGATGACCCCCCAGGACAGTGTTGAACTAGAGCTGCAAAAGCAGCTGTCCTTGACTTGTTCCTCATGTTAGGGGGAGAAATTTCAGTCTTTCACCATTAAATGTGATGTTAGCTGTGAGTTTTTCATACATACTCTTTATTAGATTGAGGAAACTCCTTTTCATTTCTAGTTTGTTGAGTGCTTTTGTCATAAAGGGGTGGTAATTCTGTCAGTGGCTTTTTCTGTATCTATTGAGATGATCATGGCTTTTTGTCCTTTATTTTACTGAAAGAGTAAATCCCATTAATTAACGTTGATATGTTAAAACAACCTTGCACTGCTTGGTCATGGTGTATAATTTTCTTCTCTTATGATGTTTTTGCCTGGTTTTGGTATCAGGGTAATACCAGTCTCAGAGCGAATTGATAAGTATTCTCTCTTCTATGTTTTGGAAGAATGTGTGAAGAATTGATATTAATTCTTTAAATGTTTGGTCGAATTTACCAATAGAGCCAACGGGCCTAGGGTTTTCTTCGTAGATAGTTTTCTCATTACTAAACCAATCTCTTTGCTTGTCATAGGTATATTCAGATTTTGTATTTCTTCTAGAGAGAGTTTCTGTAGAGTGTGTCTTTGTAGGATTTTATCCATCTCCCCGATGTTATCTAACTCGCTGGTGTGCCATTTTTGTGCAGTTTGGAAAACTCCTTAGGGTCTGACTGGGGACAGCTCCTTTCTTCTCGAATCTCTCCCCGCTTGGTTTCTGTGATGAGCTTTCTCAGTCGTCACGTGCCTGTGGCCTCACTAGAAGGAGGATGGTCACGGGGCCTCCTCATCGAGTTCCCGTGAGGTTTAGACAGTGACGCCCGGGAAGCGTGGAGCATGGCGCCTGGCGCTTGGGAAGAGCTGAGCCCCTGTCGCTGCCATCCTTATGGCCTCCTTCTGCTCTCTGGCTTCTCGTCCTCTGTCTCAGCAGGTACACTTCAGGCCAGTGGCTTTCCACCGGGGGTGATTTTACCTCCCTGGGGAACTTGGGCAACGTTCGGAGACATTTTTGGTTGTCACACCCGGGGAATGTTACTGAGAACTAGTGGGCAGAGCCCAGGGTTCTGCTAAGCACCCCACAATGCGCAGGACAGCCCTCGGAAGCACGGAGTTATCCGGCCCCAAATGGGAGAGCTCAAGTCTCTATGAAAACAGCGGGACGTGGTTATTGTAGAAAGAGCAGAAAATACAGATATATAGAGAAGAAGAAGAAAAATCCTCCTAACCCTGCCACATTGAAGGAACTTCTGTTAAGAAAGAGTATTTCCTTAAAAATAGGAATCTTTGTAATCTTTGTAATATCAAGAATATTCTGGCTCCTTCAAACTTTCCCCCAGCTATATCACCTGCTTGGTTATGTGACACAATATGTTTGGTGCTGTTTCTGAGCCTAGCAGGTCTTGGCCAGTCTGTGATGTGCCTTCCCTCCCTTCCTGATGAGGGGCATGACTGTGCCCCATGTCCAGGGTGGTGCCTAGAAGGAGGGCTTGGTCAGGTGAGGGTGGGCGGGGCACCTGGTTTGTCTGCAGGTGGGACCTAAAAATGTCGTTCTCTGTGTTGCTTGATGTCTTTCCATTAAGCTCGGTGTGTGCCTGGATGTGTGTGCACAGTATGCACCTGTGTCAGCGCACAGCCACAAGGTAGACAGGTGGATATTACAGCCTATAGCCTCATTCATTACGGGAAAGGGTAAAACTAGGCTTAATTCTGATAGATCCACTTGGGTTGCTTTCTTTGATTATGGGGTAGTTCCGAGAGTTTTTCTGGGGCCGAGAGCATGTAACTTTGCTCCAGCTGAGGACACACATCACTGTCCTCGGCGACCATCACACCTTGAGCCCACATGTCTTCTTCTTGGTAAAGCTCTGTCTCTTGTGTGCCCAGGGGAGACACTGGCCTGGCCTGGGGTCTCCTTGGAAAGGTCGGAGATGCAGGATTCAGACCTGCCTGTCAGAAAGTTGCTGTTCACTGCTGCATGTTAAAGGCGCCAAGCCAGCCACCCACAGGTGCTAAGGATCCGGGTGGACAGGTGCTCAGTGTTTTAGTCCCTACCCTTTTATGGTTAGCAGAGTCTCAGAGGCAGGCAGCTTGGTCCAGCATCTCATCCTGCTCCCGGTTTACAGCTGAGCCCCTGAGAAGCGGTGACTCTCCTGGTGCTGCTCAGCTGGGGTTGAGCCTGGGGCTCCTGACTCCCAGGCCAGTGATCTGCCCTCTTCCCTCCGCCCTGCCCATGAGAGGTCTGAGTGTCCGAGTGAGCACATCTGAGACCCATGCGGGTCCGGATTCTACAAACTCAGTTCCTGGGGGCCCCAAAAGCTGATCTGGGACCATGACCTTGGAATCACCAGGGAATTTCAAAAACAGGCACCTATTCCAATCCTATAGTAGAGACATCTCTTGGGGGTCAGCCAGGGGCCGGGGCCACCGATCTTGCCCCTTCTTTTTACAGATGGAGAAGCAACATCCAGCCTGAAGGAGGACTGGTCCTGGCCAATTAATCCCCTAACTCTCTCTCTCTCTCTCTCTCTCTGGTTTGGGAGGCATGCGCATGTGGACTTGTACGTGCCGTGTATTTGACCTTCTTCCCTTTGTCTGCTTCAAACCTTCCCTGATACAGCATGTGGCCTGCCGTGTCCACTGGAGGCCGATGTCACCCCCACAAAGGAGACAGAACCCTGGGGACATGTGATCCGAGGTGGGGAGGGGGCTGCTGTTCTTTAGGAGCTAAAATCTGCCAATTCGCTGAGCAGAGCCCCCGGTTAACAATAGGAGAGGTGGAAGCGACAGCTTAGACAGGCAGCCTCTGGCTTTATGAAAGGTGACTTTGAAAGGCTGCATTTGTTCTTGACGAGATCGGGGCAGCTGAGCTTTACTGTGACAAATGATTCCAGTGCGAAGCCACGCTGTCAGGAGCAGTGGGGGATAAAGGCTCCTTCTCAACGGCTCCCCTTCAACATTTTTCTTTTTATCACAAACTATTTCAAACACATGTGCACACACACACACACACACACACACACACACGAGTGGAGAGAATAGTGCCATGAGGCCCCACCTACCTGTCACTTACCCCAATTCGATAATGAGCAAGATTTTGCTACATTCTCTTCCTCTCTCTCTATTTCTTTCTGCAGAAAAATTTAAAATAAAATCTCAATCGTAATGTGACTTCCCCTTTACACATTTCTCTAAAAAAAAAAGACATTTTCTTATATAACCACAAAGCTATTATCACACCTAACAAAATAAATATTAACCACTCGGGATCATCTCCTACTCGGCCCATAATCTTTTTATATTATGGTTCGTTCCTTGGTATCTGGGTCCAGGAAAGGCCCCCGTGCGGCCTTTGGTCGTTAGGTTTCTTAAGGCCCTTCCGACCCTAAGCTGAGCACGTCGCAGCTTTGTGTTATTTTTTTTAATTGAATGCCATCGATGTCTAGTGGAAACCTGGCTCTTTCTCCCGGGGATTGCTCCTCGTTCTGGGCCTCTCTGTTTGCTTCCCCACAGCACTGCCCTAGCGCTGCCTCCCCCACCCCTGCGCTTCCTGCAAAGGGGCCTCAGCATTAGAGGCTCGCTTAGAACTAGGCTGAACTTCTCTTTTCACAAGAACTCTCCACGCGGGGTGCTGCGTGCTCTCGCGTCTTACTAGGGCTCATGCGGTCAGCTTGTCCCCTTTTTAGGGGTGCTAGAAAGGATGTGTGAGTTCAGGTGGTGACAGCCTGACCCCTCCATGGCGAGGTTCCTCCTTTGGTAGCCAGTCTGCAAAGACGGCCCCCCAGTATGCGTGCCCGCCGCCGCAGTGCCCTCCCCTCCAGTCCGGGCTGGCTCTCTGACTTGCTTTTGGCACCAGCCTGCGGTAGGAGGGACCCTGTGTGGCTTCCGAGGTGGCGAGGCCGTGAGAAGCCTGGCAGCTTCCCCTTCAGTCTCGCAGAGCATCACCCTGGGGGGCCAGCTGCCACCTAAGGAGTGCGACTGTTCTGTGGCCGCCCTGCCGGGAGGCACCCCAGAGAGGTCACATGGAGAGAGACAGGGAGAGACGCCTGCCTGTCCCCGCCGTTCATCGGCTGTGGGAAGCCATCTTGGGTCCTACCTAGTTGAGTCTCCACATCACTTCAGCCCCAGCGGCCATTTGGCTCCAGCTGTATGACAGACCCCGAGTGAGACCGCCCAGCCCAGTCAGCTCAGGCTCGCTCAGCTCTGAGCGGGAGAGACAGTATGAAATTGTTGTTAGTCACCACATTTAAGGATGGATTGTTATTAACTGGGACATCCATCAACTTTTCCTCTAAATGTTTCACCCACCGCCTGGATCATTTATTTTATTAGAAGTTACAAACTGATTTTCTATCCTTCCTCCTCCATTTATTTGCAGGAAACCTTTCCTTCAGCAACTAGGGCTCCTTGGTTACCCTGAAATATGGTCCTCAGACAAAAGACAGGGCAATGTGCCACTCTCTCCTCTTTGCTGGTGGCCCACCCCCCTTGTAAAGTGAGGACCTGACTCTTTCTGATTTCGGGGCCCAGATCAAGGCAGGAGAGAAAGAGGAGACGGAGAAGAGAGGTCTGAGGAGGGTGAACAGGGGACTTGGTTTCCAAGGAAACTACAAGGTAATTCTCAGGCCCTCTGAGGATCATTATTTCTTTGTCTTGCTAAAAGCCAGATGCTGTCACCTTCTCAGGCAGCTCAGACGCTTGGGTGGGCACCGAAATGGGCGTGTGTGGGGGCTGCTCCCTCCCGGCCAGGCTTCTCATCTGGCCTGAGGTCCTCACCCTTTCTCTCACAGACAGGCCCCTTCCCCCACGCCTCCTCAGGCCACGGGGGCACCTCGTTCTGTGCGGCAGCTGCAGCAAAGCTGTCTTCCCGGGGTTCCCAGGGACAGGACGACTTTGCCCAGAGCCTTGTCCCGGGCCTTCCTCTGTGAGCATAAACGGTTCCAGGTTGGGGGACGGCGGCCTTGAATCCCATATCCTCCAGGAAGAAAACGAACAATGAGCCTGTGTCCAGGGATCACAGGTGTCTCCAGAGCCAGCCTGGCTGTGGTGCAAGAGCTGCCGGGGCAGTTAAGAGCCACCATTTAATGAGCACTTACTATGCACTGACAGACTCAGGGCCGCGTAGCAGCATCGCGGGCAGGTGGCCTCACTAATCCTCGCAAGGGCTGGCAAAGGCCACGCTCTTCACCCCCATTCACAGACCAGGGATGGGCGCCCAGCAAGGCTGAGTCACTCGTCCAAGGTCACGGAGCGCCCCTGCTGTCCACTGGTAGGCCGGGATTCAGACATTCTGTCCTTGCCACGCCCCTTCCTACTGGGAGACATTCTGCCCATGGGTACAACCTTTTTATTTTATTATTTACCTCCAACTGTGTATCTGGCTTTTTTTTTTTTTTTTTTTTTTAGCTGACCCAGAATGTGTATAAAGGATCAACTGGAGTCCTACCCCAGGCTGGGGCTGAGTTCTGATTGGCTGGGTTGCCTAGGCGTGGCCTGTAGCACGGGACACAGAGCGAGGTGGAGCTGGTGCTGAGCCTTTGACACTGCCCAGTGTGGGACAGACTTCATTTGTTCTAGAATAGTATCTGACAGCATCCAGTTCATGGACCCATGGAGGAAATTCCTCCAAACACAATGTCCCTGTCATTGGAAAAAATGGCTAGACATGCAGGAACATTTACATGGTGTTGTTTAAGCAAACCAAGCTGTCGCCAATGCGGGGAGGGGACGTCATTGCCCACAATGATCGTGCTGTCTGAGATCTTCTAGCCCACTAGTTAGAAGGGAAGGGGTCCAGTGTGGCCCAGGGGGGTCCTTGTCCTGGTGTGGCCTTGTTCACATTAGAGCAGGGTCACCTCCACCCAGCCGACCACCTCTTGGGAAACCAGACAGTGCTGGGTGCTTTTGCCTTGGATCTCATCTCACGGCCCCGATCAACTTGAGAGACAGGGACCATTGTGACGCCCATTTCACAGGTGAGGGAGCTGAGGCTCAGCCCGCCTTGCTCATTCAAGGTCACACAGCTTGTTTCCTAAATCGAGGCAGGATTAACATTCTGGTCTTGGAACCATCTGTTCTCTTCCCCGCTGACAAGGAAACCTTACCATCGCTGATTAGTTAAGACTTTAGATTATATTTTGTCTGATCACAAAGATAATACCTAGTTAAATAGAGAGATTTTAGAAAATACAGAGAAGAAGGAAAACATCAAAGTAACTGTGCCTCCCATCCAGAGAGAAAACATGTATATTTAATTCAATATACAATTACGTGGAGGGCTTGTGAAAGACACAGATTTTTGGCCCCATCCCCAGAATGTTCGAGTCAGTAGAGCAAGGGTGGGGCTAGGAAATGTGCATTTTTTCATGAGTTCCAGGTGATGCCACTGTTTGGAAGACCCCACTTTGGGACCACTGCTTAGGTCATGGTCTCGCAAACTCGGCACTATTGACATGTGGGGCAGGTGATTCTCTGCGGGGGTCCGTCTCGTGCATTGTCGGGTGCTCAGCGGCATCCCTGGCCTCTCCGCACTAGATGCCATGGCACCTTTTCCCCGAGTTGTGCCAGCCTAAACTGTCTCCAGACATGGCCAGATGTCCTTGGGAGGGGCAAAATTGTCCCCAGTGAGAACCCCTGTGCTAGTCTTGTTTTCTACGTCCATTTATATTTGTATAGAC
Source organism: Microcebus murinus (assembly GCF_040939455.1). Lineage (NCBI taxonomy): Eukaryota > Metazoa > Chordata > Mammalia > Primates > Cheirogaleidae > Microcebus > Microcebus murinus. Next base: position 11,727,243 of record NC_134107.1, read on the forward strand.
ATTCCTCTGAGACACACACACATGCATGAACACACATACACATATTTCCTTTTCCTCAAGAATGTCAAACTATAAATATAGTTTTATAACTTGCTCTTTTTCACCTAACAACACATTGCCAATTAACTCAGCAATTAGCTTTGCTGGCAGCAGAGAGAAACAGGTTTTCTGCACAGATGATGCAGGAAGCATCAGTTCGAGCCCACCACGTGGCTCTGGGCCAGGAAGCAGGCAGTGGAGGGAGGGGGCGCCTTTCAGACCACAGTCCTCCCCCAGTGTAGATGCAGGAACCTCAGGCTTTGGGCAGGCATGTCCATGCCTTGCATAGCTGTCTGTCTTCCCAAAGCCCTGGGCTTAGCTTGCAAGAAAAATGAACCATCTGACAATGTGGTTGTGCATTTATGACGGAGGTGGTCAGAGATACAGGGCTGTTCCCTCTGGCTTTCCACCTTCTTCCACCTTTCTGGGTTCCAGAGATGGACCAAGAGACCCTGAGCTTGTGCAGACTGGGGTGTGAGAGTTCCTGGCGGCGGTCCCCCCACCCCCCTTTGCCTGGGAGGGGCCAGGCTGTGATCGTGATGGGCAATGGCTGCTGCTTTGTCAGGCCGGCAGGCTGCTTGCCACACAGCCATGACAAAAGCCTGGGAGGTGGTTCCTGGAGCTGCTGGCTTTTGCTGTCCTGGTTTTCCCTGAGGTCCTCCTGCCTGCCAGACTCATGGCTTCATTGTCCTCAAACCAGGAATCAGCCACTGCTTACCACCACCCAGAGTGGGCTTGCTCTTAGGGCTGCCAGGTGGCGTTGGGGTTGCTGCTGGAAGCTGCAAGAGGCCAGCTGGGCGGGAATGTTGGGAGGGGAATACTAGGAAGGTGAGAGGGCCACATCCACTGTATCCACTGTGGCTGCGTCTCCCAACATCCTCTGCTCCTTCCTCCTGCTGCCACTGCGGAGCTCCAACTGGTATGGGTGCAATTGGCTCGGGCTCCAGGGATGGGCTCTGACTGGTCTAAACTGATCCATGGGATCCCATCCTCAGTGCCATGGGGATTCCCCATTTGGTATAGGGAAGGATGCTTCTCTGCTCCCAGGGATGTGCAGGAGCTGTGCGTGAATGTGGTGTGTGCATGTATTTCCAACTGTGTAGTTGAGTTGGTAGCTTGAAATCAGGCATGGTGGAGTATTTACACCACAGAAATGGGCAAATGCTACAAACCAGGGCTTTCTCCCCTGCCCCACCCACCAGAGAGCTGACTAACTGGCACCGCTGACCCTCTCCCACTGATTGTGACCCAGGAGCCAGGAAGCCCAGCTGCAGCTGGTGGCTGCTCTGTGACCACAGAAGTGTGATGGTAGGAGGAGGCCAATGCCTTGGAGGACAGCAGAGAGAATGACCATGGCTTTTGATGGCATGTGTGATCATGCCTCACTTATGGACTTTTTGAGTACATTTTCCCACATTATTATTATTATTTTGAGACAGAATCTTATTCTGTCACCCTGGGTAGAGTGCAGTTGCACGTCAGCCTAGCTCACAGCAACCTCAAACTCCTGGGCTCAAGCAATCCTCCCTCCTCAGCCTCCCAAGTAGCCAGGACTACAGGTGAGCACCATGATGCCCAGCTAATTATTTTGTTTCATATGGAGATGTTGTCTTGTTGTCTCACTGTGTTGCTCAGTCTGGTCTCCAACTCCTGGCCTTAAATGATGTTCCCACCTCGGCCTCCCAGAGTGCCGGGATTACGGGCATGAGCCATGGTGCCCAGTCCCTTTGTTGTTTTGTGAGGACTATTAGTCAAGAATATTTTAACAACTTCTGGAACACAAATCTGGCTCTGCACAGAGACTCGGCTGGACACTGTGAATCCACTCATGTCCCAGCTTTGGCTCTACTGGTGTCCCAGCTGCCCAAGGGGCTCAGGTATGTGGGGCAAAGGTGGGACTGTATGAGTCTGAGCAGGATTTTGGCTTATTCTCCTGGAATTTTTCCAGAAAAGAAATGATGGACCCAGGTAGTTAGGGAGCTATGATTCCACAGCTATAGAAAACAAAGTGCATTTTATTTATTTTTTTCTGGGAAATCTCCCAACGCTATTCATATGCTTTGGTCTCTTTTGTACTAAAGGATGTGGAGCAAAGCAGAACGTAGTGTCTTGGGGAAAAATGGAGGAAACAGCCCAATTTTAGGGACGTTTCTGGAAGGAACGGAGAATGCATTTTCTGTGTTCTCTCCCAGGGCGTACATGGTCAGCGGCCTTGGACCGGGCTGAGAAACACGTCCCACCAGCTGCCCGAAGCTTGCTTAGAGCCCTTAGGAGCTGGTGCTGGTCTTTAAAAAAAAAAAAAACCCAAACCCTTTGCAGCTGGGCTTCTCACCCTGTTGAGCTGGGTGGGCAATCAGTGATCTTAAAGGTCATCACAGGTCACATTTGCCCTCCTGCTGCCCAGTGCGGGGGCAGGCTCTGCTGGGCGCTCTTCCCTTACCCCTCGGCAGCATCCTCTGGGCACCTGCACCCCAGAAGCAAGGCCTTCTGGCCTCCGGGACATTTCTTCTCCTGTCTTGGCCCCCTTCTGTCTCTCTCCTGGGGGCCTGGGGGCTCACCTCCTCCCCTTGAAGTCTCCCCTGGGTTCAGTCTTTGGTGCTCTGTCTTCTAGGGGGGCCTCCTCAGCGACTTCCCCTTTTCTGTGGTTTCAGCGACCCCCGTCTCTCTGGAAGGTGGGTGGACAGCCTTGGGGTGCTGTGAGTTCTCCAGCACAACTGCTCTCCCCTAAAGGATGGCTGCTCCCTGCGGGGCTGGCAGAGAGGGATTCAGGGACCCTGACTCAGGGCCCACGCAGGGGTCAGGGGTCTCCACCTGCAGTGCTGGGAAGGATCAGGCAGGTGATACAGAGGAGTGGTTGGGGCCAGGTGAGGGCAGCAGGGAGGGGCGGGCCGAGGTCAGCGGGACAGGGACGGAGGGGCCTGGGCAGAGGGTGAGGGATGGCTGGGCTCCAGCCGGCTGTCACCACGTGGGAGTGAGGAGGCTCAGCAGTGCCAGAATAGCCATGTCTACCTTGCAGGGGTGTCGATGAGGATAAATGAGAGCTGTGTGCACGGCACCTGGCACGCGGCAGGCTGCCAACATGCGGAGCAGCCTCCTGGAGGAAGCTTTTTAAAATTTAAATTAAAAAAATTTTTTTAATTTCTATTTTTCAGAGACATGGTCTCAGTTTGTCACCCAGGCTGGAGTGCAGTGGTGTGATCATATCCAACTCCTGGGCTCAAGCGATCCTCCTGCCTCAGCCTCCCGAGTAGCTGGGACTACAGGCATGCGCCACCATGCCCAGCTATTTTTTTTTTTCTTCTATTTTTGGTAGAGATGGGTTCTTGCTCTTGCTCAGGCTGGTTTCAAACTCCTGACCTCAAGCGATCCTCCTGCCTCAGCCTTCCAGAGTGCTAGGATTGCAGGCGTGAGCCACCATGCCTGGGTCAGGAAGCATCTCAATTCTTCTACATTGAGCTCTCCTGCCTCTGACTGGCTGCCACAGTGTCATGCCCTCATCAAACATTCCTTGAGTGCCGGGATGTATCAGTTAGCTATTGCCCAACAGTGTTTAACAAACTGTCCCGAAAGTCAATGGCTTACAACAACGATTTAGTCTCCTGACTTTGTGGATTGGTCTGAGCCTGGCTGGTCCAGGCTGGACTTTGGCTGGGCAGCTGGGGCAGCTCTGCTTCTCCCTGCCGGTCCTCGGCTTGCTGCTGCAGGTCCTCTCCACGTGCCCCTGATCCTCGCTGGCCAGGAGGGGCGGCTGGGGCACGTTTCTCTCAGAGCGATGGTGCAGGCACAGGAGGGCGAGGGAACATATGAGACTCCTTGGGATGTGGCAGCTCATCACTTTTGCTCATGTGTCATCAGCAGAGCAAATCCTCAAAGTCAAGGGGCAGGAAGTACCCTTGCCGTGACAAGGCGGCAGCGAAGGTGTGCACGCAGCCAAGAGGTGGAGAGTCGGGCTACACTTCAGCCCACCATGCAGGAATGGGCACAGTCTGTTTCGGGCAAGTGCCTCTTTGCAGTGACTGACTCATGGGACAGGACCCTTCCTGAGTGGCCCTGGACCCTGTTAGGAGCCATCACCAGGGGAGGGGGTCGAGCAGCCCAAGGAACATGAGCAAGGATTAGAGCCGGCATTTCTGTGCAGAGGGGTAGGGGCGGAGAGAGGACACATCCTTGGGGTACGGTGCATGCAGTAGGTGCCTACTCAGTGTTTGATAAAGTGCATGCAGTAGGTGCCTACTCAGTGTTTGATAAAGTGCATGCAGTAGGTGCCTACTCAGTGTTTGACAAAGGAACTTAGACTGTCTTCTGTCCAGGAGTGAGGGAAGCACATTTTCCCTGTGTTGAGGCGGTGAGGAGCCCGGGGGTGGAGGCCTGGGCGGCTTCCATGTCCCCGTGTTGCCTTAAGGAAGGCTGGTGACTCCCAGGGGGCAGGAGCCTGTCAAAGAGGGCGGGTGACAAAAGGAGTTTATGTTTGGCTTGAAATGCATTCCTTCAGGGTTTTCTTTTTTCTCAAGCAAGTTAGTTTCTTTCTTTCTTTCTTTTTTAGACAGAGTCCCACTCTGTGGCCTGGGCTGGAGTGCCTCCGCCCTGGGACCCTGCGTCCACCACCCACGTTTGCGTCTTAACCTTATTTAAACCTCTAATTCTCTTTGACCGTACCCAAATTAAATATAAAAATCAACCCTCTAACGTTTCTCTTGTCCGCTCTGCCCGCATCACCCCAAAAGAGAACTCTGGATCTTTTACTTCCCCTGGCTCCTTCCCTCGCTGCTGCCCTCAACTCAACATCTGAGCTTTGCAGCTGCATTTAGGACTTTTAGTTCCAGTCTCGGGCTATTTATTATTACGTTTACTCTTACGGTATGCTTCCTGCATTGCAATGATCCCTGTTTAATCATGCTACTATATTTCCCAGACACACCACCGTCCACCGAAACGCAGCTACCCGCAAGCTCTGCTACGTCTTGTGTTCTCTGTCTTCCACTCTTTGGAGACTTTTGTTCCAATCAGATTTTCAACTTGTTAGAGTGTTTTCTGGTCTGTTCCCTTGGTTTCTTTTCCCGGTCTGCTGCTTTTTCTCACTAGTCGGCAAATTGGTTCTCTCCCTTCTCACTGCCAGGGACGCTGCGAGGAGCCCGCTGCTCTGTCGTCTTGGGGCTTTTCTGTCTGGAAGCTCCTAAGACTTTATCTGTGGGGTTCAGACGTCTCGCCGGGCTGAGTCTAGGCGTGTATTTTCTACCCGTCACCCCCGCCTGGAGCCCTTTCAAATCTCAAGATCCACGTCTCTCTTCTACTCTGTTATTTCTTAAATTACCACACTTCCCTTTGTTCCTTTCTCCCCTTTTAGAAACACTATTACTTACAATTTAGGGTCCTAGGTCTGATTCTCCAGGCTCTTATCTCTTTATTCGTGCCTTCGTCTCTTTGTGTTTTTGTTCGGTATCATGAATGAGCTCTTCCATCTGATCTTCTGGAATGCAGCTTTTGTTCTCCAAGGATCTTTCCTTTTTTCACTTCCTGTGTTGAATTTTTAATTGTGAATTTTGTGTGTGTGTGTGAGTGTGGAGTTCTCGAAAGCCACCTTCCTGCATGCTGTGTGCCTCCCCCCCTGCAGGTTCTTGTTCGTGTACAGAGGCCTCTTCCCTTTTGTGCTGAGGGCAGAGGCGGCCCAGGGCCAGCAGCATTGTCCCCTTTCTCTGCCTGCCCAGAGAGGCACTTCCCTTGGCATCTGTGCAGGCTGCGTGGTGGGAGTCTCACGGTTGGGTCAGACTACACGGGGTAGAAGACCAGGGCGGGCACAACCCACTGGGCCCAACTCGGACCCTTCACGGACATGTGTCATGGGAGGGTAATTTGCACCCTCAGGTCTTGACAGAGGCCAGTGGCAAAACCTCTACAGTCCCCAGAGTAGGCCTGGCCCACACCAGATGCGGCCGAGTTGGCTAATGCAAAAGGACTGGGGGTAGCGGGGCACAGAGAGCACTGGAGAGGGAGCTTTGCTAAGAGAGGAAGATTACTGCCCAGCGCAGGAGTGTGTTCATTATGGGGGAGGAAGAGCCAAAGGATATGTGGTAACCAGAAGGGGAGCTGTGGCAAGGACAGTGCTCAGTGTTCACTAAATTCGGCTCATTTTCTTCCTGGCACACGGCTGAACTACAGTTCCCAGCTTCCCCTGCAGCTGGGTGGGTCCTTGTCACCATGTAACCTGTTCTGGCCAATCAAATGTGAGCAGAAGGCACATGTGCTACTTCCATGGTTTTCCTGTGTGCAGTGATCTGGGAGGCCACATGTTGAGGATGGCAGAGTTCCACCATGGAGGGACCTTAGATTTCTGAGTCACTGGCTGCAGGAGAACTACCCAGGAGGAACATTCACGTTGGATTTGCATGAGCAAGAGATAAACTTGTTCAACTATGAAGATTTGGGGCGTGTTTGTTACAGCAGCTAGCCTACGCTGACTAATACAGAAGTCTCCCTTTGGCAGGCTCACCCCTGCAGCTCACTGACCGGAACTGGGTTGCATGCTCTCCCCTGAGTCATTTGCAGGTGGGGTTTATATCTAAAAAGCATAAAGGTTCTGCCAGCAAAGAAGAAGATGGGGTAGGCAACCACTAGCAGCTGCTATGTGAGGCTAAACAGCTCTTTGTATATTTATTGGCTAATTCCACTTATTTTGTCAATTGCCTCTTTATGTCCTTTGCCTATTTGTCTACTGTGTTTTTCCTCTTGTTTAATGAATTATAAGGTCTTCTGATGTATTAGGGATTGTAATGCACATCTGTCATTATTTTTGTCCACTCAGCATCTCAATCCTCTTCCTATGTTTGGGGTATCCCCTGACTTCTGCTGTGGAACCTGAAAATGTCGGGTGCTGGCTTGGGTCCCACCTTCCTTGGGACTAGGAAGCAGGCTCATGATTGAGGAGCTGCTGTTCATTCAGAGGCTCTTGCCTCTCAAATGGGATTGGAAGCTATCGATTAGAGGTAGCAGGGACTGTGCAGACTATTCTGGAGAGGGCAGAAGCAATGGCAGCTGACCTGTGGCAGTGCCCAGGGCCCAGCAAGGAGGTAGCCGTGGCGTTGTTCCCAGATCAGCTGTAGCACAATCGCTGTTCCTGTGTCAGGGGCCTGCAAGCCTGGTCCACCAGCCTGCCCGGAAAGTCTGTGTGGTGCCCAAGGTCCATCCCTTCCCCACTGAAATCAGCTAAGGTCAGTTTCTGTCGCTTGCAACAAAAATACTGTGCAATTAACCCTTTGTCTGTATGGTCTGTTACAAATCTTTTTTCCCCATTTGTCATTTGTCATTCAACCTTACATTTATAACAGCTTTTCTGCAGAGAACTTTTAGAGTCTTATGCAACCTTTAGTTGTTTCCGCTTTTCAGGTCATGTTTAGAAAGGCTTTCCAGAATCCAAGATTATAAACATATTCACCCATATATTAAGTTAAAACATTTTAACAACTTAATATTTGATTCAAATATTTATATTTATTTTATGTTCTGCTGGTCACGTCCCCTAAGTGTTGTTGGACATGCTCCTTTGTCCCTGCATTTCTTGTAATGTGGTAGTTGATTCTAGAGCCGGGGCTGGCAGACTTTTTCCATGAAGAGCCAGAGAGTAAATATTCTAGGTTTTGTGGGCCGTGACAGTCCCTGTGGCAATCTCTCAACTCTGTAGCAAGGACGCAGCCAAAGACAACGTGTAAAGGACTGAGCAGGGACCTGTTCCGATGACACATGATGTGGGCCCTGGTTTGCAGAGCCCTGAGCCGAGGATGGCCAGGCTCCGGCCCAATGTGGCACTTCTCTGGTGATGCTGTGTCCTTCCATTCAGAGGCACATAATGTCCCATTGTTCCCAAGTGCATTTTTACTTGAAAAATACAAAAAGAGGTCAAAACTGAAAGTGCAGTTTACTCATGACCCCACCACATTTTTGGGGAAGTGTATAAATTGAGAAGTGAAAGCTGTCTTCTGCTCCTTCCCCCTGAGACAGCCTCTCTGAACAGCTGGGGACAGTTTCTTCCAGACTTTTAATGCACGTACAAGACCATGTGCCTACCTCTGTGTGGGGCTGTGTCCTTCTGCCCCACAGGTGTGTCTGAAGCCAGGAAGGTTGGAGTGCTGACCTCCCACCTCCACGTCAGCTTGGGTGGCAGCTTGCTCATTAACCTCTTCCATGCCGGGTAGGGTGACAATGTGGCGGGGCAGGTCAGTGTCCCTTAGGCCGCTAGGGAGAGGGGAGACTCTCCCCTCTTTCTGAATCTGTTCTTACCCCTTTCCTTAGAATAAAGGAAATATGGCCGGGCACGGTGGCTCATGCCTGTAGTCCTAGCTCTCTGGGAGGCCGAGGTGGGCAGATTGCTCAAGGTCAGGAGTTCGAAACTACCCTGAGCAAGAGCCAGACCCCGTCTCTACTATAAATAGAAAGAAACTAATTGGCCAACTAATAGATATAGAAAAAAATATTAGCGGGGCATGGTAGTGCATGCCTGTAGTCCCAGCTACTCGGGAGGCTGAGGCAGGAGGATCGCTTGAGCCTAGGAGTTTGAGGTTGCTGTGAGCTAAGCTGACGCCACGGCACTCACTCTAGCCTGGGCAACAAAGTGAGACTCTGTCTCAAAAAAAAAAAAAAAAAAAGAATAAAGGAAATATGAGACCCAAATGGATTTTAAGTGTCGCTTAGAATTTGCAGAAAATTTCCCCCAAGAGTCAAGGGAGGGGGCAGAGACTGAATGTCGCGTGTCCTGAGGGAGCAGACGCTTCCATGCGGTGGTCAGAGGCAGGCGGGGGCGGGGCTGCGGCGCCCCGGCAGCGGCCTGCTTCCTCGCTTTCCCCAGTGCTCTCCCGGTGTGTCCTTCGCTGTCCAGCATGCGGGGCCGGGCCTGCCCCACACTGCGTCCCACAGCCCTGGTCCCCCGTCCCTCCCAGGGGCTCGCCCCGCATCCACTAGGTGGCGCGCCCGGCCACGCCGTGCCTCCCACTGCCTTGGGCGGGGCGGGGCGGGGCGGGGCGGGGCGGGAGCGCTCGGGGCTCGGTTTCTGCCGGCTTGGGGGGCGGGGGAGGGGGGCGGGTAAACCCAAGTGCAGGGGGGAGGGGGGAATGGCGAGCTGGAATCAGATGCCACGCCACGCTGCAGGGACGGGTGTTAGCCTCAGATTCTTTCTGGCTCCTTTTTGGCTGAGACTTTCAGAAAACAGGTGCCAGCAAGTCCCATATCCCTAGGAGCCTTGCGAAGCTGGTCATGGAGCTCCTGCTGGCTTTGGAGCCCCCGGATGGCCAGTCCCCCCAGATGGCCGTGGTCAGGGAGGTGCAGCTGGGATTGGAGGGTTTTCTTCTAAGAGGGTGGAGGGGGCCTGAAAGTGCCCCACCCGTTACCTCAAGTCAGTATGGAGGGCCTTTGGGAGACCGGATTTGTGTCCCCTGCAGCTGGGGAGACACCCGGTGGGTGACTGACACACATTAAAGACAATGAAGTGGTGACTGGTCAGTGAATCAGCTGGAGGGGCAGTGGTTCTGGAACTACACGCCTGGGCTGGTCCACGTCCAGCCAGATCCCCTTCCCCAGGCACCCCGCCCCCTTCCCCGGAGAAGCATCCTTGGTGGATGGAGCCACATGGCCTGGCAGGTTCAGGCGACAGCCCATGGCCAATGGCTAACCCACGTATTACCTCAAGATGGGGGTACGTCTGTGTATCCCAGAGCCCCCTGTGGACCCTGCCAGGGCCGGACTTACCCTGAGACCTTGCCCCACCTCAGTCCTTTCTCCTTCCCTGTCCCTCTGCCCTCATTCCCCAAGGGGCTTGTCCCTAGTACATCCCTGTCTTGGGCTCTGCCTCTAGACACCTGAAGGCAGGGAGTACCGGAAATGGTCCCGGGAAGCCAGACCCAAGGGTGGGATTCTGGAGCCTGTCGCTGGTGGCCCGGCACAAGGTAGCAGAGCAGCTGCTCAGACTTCTGCCCGTGGTCACCTGCGGCTGGACTCAGGTAGATGGGTTGCCCTGGCTTGTGCAATATCACTGGTGTTGAGAGACATTAGGGAAAACAGTAATTATAAGGACTGCGGGAATGGGGAGGCTGTTGCTGAACACAACTGATGCTTTGAAGAGAGAAAGTGACAAGTTCAGGGCCATGGATCACCAATTTAAAGCAGAGTCAGAGGATTCCTTTGCAGCCTTTAAGGAAACTCTTCTTCCTCTCCCTTTTTTTGAGATAGAGTCTTGGTCTGTCACCTGGGCTAGAGTGCCATGGCGTCAGCCTAGCTCACAGCAACCTCAAACTCCTGGGCTCAAGCAATCCTTCTGCCTCAGCCTCCCAAGTAGCTGGGACTACAGGCATGTGCCACCATGCCCGGCTAATTTTTCTATTTTTAGTTGAGACAGAGTCTCATTCTTGCTTAGGCTGGTCTCGTACTCCTGAGCTCAAGTGATCCTCCTATCTCGGCCTCCCACAGTGCTAGGATTACAGGTGTGAGCCACCGTGCCTGAGCAAGGAAACCCTTTTCTTCTACAGTCGGAGGACAAATGGCTGGCAACAAGGTGCAGGACTTCGGAGAAAGTGGAATTCCCAGCCCGGGGAAGGCTCCTTTCCAAAGTCAAGGCCCAAAGGGGACGGTAGGGTCCCTGAGACCTGAGGTGGACTATCTGGGGAGATGGTCTTGAGAACCTCCAAGCCCCAGGTTCTCCTGTACCCATGGCCTGCAGAAGCAGCCCATCCCCCTGCTGGAAAGCCATAAAGACTATGTGGAAACTGTAAATAAGGGGAGGTGCTCACGGGGCAAGGCTTCCCTCTTCAGGGTCTGCCCCCACCTCCCCCCTTGGCCCCCAGACTCAGAGCTGGGGTCACAGCTCAGGCTGACCTGGCCAGGGAAGTGCTTTGCCTGCCGAGGGACGAGAGCGTTTAACCACCGCAGGAGCTGTCGGGGCAGGCCACCAGGGACTGGCCAGAACTGGGAGAAGGTTCTTGGGCAAGAACTCTGAAGGCTCTGGATCAGGGAGGGGCTAGAGGCCGGGGATTGGAGAGTTTATCAGTATGGAAAGACTCCGATTGGAATCCTGGGAAGGCCCTCCGATTGGAATCCTGGGAAGGCCCTGGAAGGATGGGTCTAACATGTTGCTGTGAGGGTTCTTGGAAGCTTGGGAAAAGTGATGGTGCACAGTGAAGTGGAGGTGTCAGAGCCACCACGGGGGAAGGGATGCGAAGGCTCGGAGAAGTGGGAAAGCTAAATGCATCCTTTTTCGTAGCCTGCGTAGGAGAACAGCCTGTTGCGTAGCAAAACCGCTGTGATGACCAATGTTTGACTCCCGTACACCAAGGCGCTCTGCAGTAAGGTGTTTAAACAACGCCTGCGGCATAGAGAACCCCTCCTAAAGATGCTTATCTAACCTCTCCAGTGGTCACGAGTTTTGCAAGAAAGGCTGAGACGTGACCAGCTGCACATGTTTTACCAAAAAAGCCTGTTATATAAAGGATATTTTCTGCAGGGCGAGTGTGGGGATCCACTGTCTTGTGGCTGCCTGAGACATTGCCTCTGCTCATGCGTCCCTGTGAAATGTTTCTTCCCGAGAAACTGGATTTGTCAGCCTTTTTCTCCAGCCCCTCATCTCCCGTGGCCCTTGGGGGCAGGTCTGCATATATCTGCTTGTCGCGGGACAGGTTGGAAAAGCCACCGACTGCCCAGTTTCTCTGGGAGGGCCCAGCGCTTCACCCAAATGGCAAGGAAGGGCTGGCGAGGAGGCGTCAGCACGGTGGAGCGCCTGGAGGTGGCTGTCCTTGGTGGGCGGGCACGGCAGGGGAGATGCTGCCACAGAGCTGGGCGTCCTAGGATTCCCGAGTGGCAGAGGCCAGAGGGCAGCACTTAACTGTGACAAGCAAGGTGGGTGCAAGGACCAGAGTGGACCGCCGGGTTGAGATGGCAGCTGGGGGCCTGACCCACAGGGCCCCGTGGAGACGGCTGACGGGACATGGCATTTCCAGGGGCCAGGCATCTGGGCAGCCAGCGAGGGTGCTGTGTAATGTGTATAATCAAAAGTGACCAAGAATGGATCAGCAGATGGCCGAGGTCAGATGCCCCAACCGAAAGTCATGACCCTCCCGCCCAGTTTCCAGACCTGAGCCTGTTCCCAGATGCAGAATCCATCAACAGAAAGAGGGGCCGGTCCCTGAGGAGGGACCTGCAATGGCACAGCGAGTACGTATGGCACGGGGCCCAGTCCTTCCCTAAAGGGACTGCATTCGTGTCCTAGGCCCACTGTACAAACCTGCCACAGGCCAGTGGCTTCAACAACAGGCGGGTACTGTCTCAGGTCTGGGGGCCGGAAGCCCAGAACCGCGTGTCAGCAGGGTGGGTTCTGGGGCTGCCCGCGGTCTCTGGAGTCCTCTGGCTTCTAGACCCATCACCCTGGTCTCTGCCTTCGTCTTTGCGTGACACTCTCCCTCTATGCCTGTCTGTCTCTGTGTCCAAATTTCCCCTTTTTATGAGGACACAGTCACAGTGGACGAGGACCTCTCCCAATGACCTCATCTCAGCTTGAGCATCTGCCAAGATTCTATTTTCAAATGAGGTCACATTCACAGGTACTGGGGCTTAGGACTTCCACACCTTTTGGTGAGGGCCGTGGGAGGGATACAGTTTGACCCATAACAGGGACCTTAGCCATTTTCTCTAGTAAGCACACACGGGGGAAGGGCCTGGTCGGCTCTGGTCCTCTGGGAAGTGGATGGATGGAGCTAGAAGTGCAAGGGATTTATGGTGGTGACACCTGTGACAGGGGCTAGCAGGAGCGGGCTGGGGACTTTCAGGCTACGGTGAGGGTCTGATGCCTGGGAGAGGAGAGTAGGAAGGAAGGAGGATCCGGTAGAAAAAGCGAGTCTCAGCTAGCCCAGCAGGGGCTCTAGAACACAGATTACCCCACAAGAGGGGTAATGCTGGGAAGAAAAGCCAGGTCCTGACACCCCTGCCGTGTGTAGTTACTGGCCGGGAGCTGTGCAGGACGGGCTCAAGCACTGTGGCCCTCTGTGACTGTCAGCTCCCCAGGGCAGGTGCTGTCTTGAAGAAGGAGCAGCATGGCGCCTCTCTAGGGTGGCCACGAGGGGTTTCCCAGATCTTTCAAGGGCTGTTGGATATAGGACCCAAATTGACACTTTCTGGGAAGAAACCCAAAGGCCGAATGTTACGGTAGAGTGAAGGTGTCGGGGGGAAACCAGGGACAAACGGAGACCTGGCCTAGGTCCATCTCACGATAGGCCTGTTGTGTCCAGAGACCTCCTGTGGGGTCATGCTTCCAGCTCCTGATGTATAAATGGAGAGAAATACTTAGCGCTTTGCAGAACCTTCCTGTTGGTCCTGACCTGAAGAGGATGGACTATCGTTTTAGGAAAGGCCAAATGGAAGCCTCCTCCCACTGCCCCAACCCAGCTAAGGTAAAAAATCAGAATCAATGTTGCACTCTAGAGGAATGACAGAGATTACTGTCATCCTCAGAGGCCCAAGAATGCAGGAGGGGCGTTCTTTGTCACAGAGCTATTGAACTCCCCAGTGTGGCCCCTGCAAAACCACATGGATTGCGGCAGATGACAGTGGAGAACCACGAGCTCAACCGAGTAGTAGCCCCAAGTGCATCTTCTATGAAGGACCGGTACCTTTGGTGGAGCTGGGTAGTGGTGACATCATCTTGGATATATGAGATGTGCCATGTGCATTCATGGCTGTGTCAGTTCTGCTTGCTACCACAGTGTCATCTGAAGGGACTCAGCCCCCTGGACAGCCTGCAGACTGCTGTGTGGGTCAGCTCTAGCAGCAACATCGTGTTAGTCAGACTTACAGAGCAAGAAGTAGCAGGTCCACTGGAGACCCTGGTAGAATGTGTGTGCGCCAGTGGGTGGGGGCTGGGCAGAAAGACCCAAGGGCTGCCACGCCGTGGAGGTTCGAAAGGGCCCAGTGGTCTGGGCGTAGTGGGCCATCTCCTGCAAAGTCAAGGGTGGGTTATTCACCTTGTCCCTTCTACCACCAGGAAAGAACTTTGGGTTTGGGGGCAGCATACTCAACACTTGGCAGTCCTGCTTTGACCCATTTATTGGGTGACACAGAAGGCTCTAGTTTGGAGCTGCAGTCATACAAGCCACTGTGCCTGGGACACATGACTCTCCAGACCCTATGGCACTAGAGATATCTGCAGTAGAAAAGGTCACCATGTGGTGTCTCTGGCAAGCCCCGATAGGAAAGCAGATCCTGAGGGTGCTGGAACAAGGCCACGCCATCTGCAGCAGAGAAGGACTCCGGACACGTCCCTGGGCCATGGTATTGTAGAAACTGAGCATCTGATCAGGGGACATCAAGTGACCAAGCGGACACAACTTTTCACCATGAGCTGATGAGTCAGTCACTAAATCACAAGGCCAGCCATCTATCATAGGGCAGAAGAGGCACCTTGGTTAATTTTATGTAATGTGAATTTCACCTCAATTTAAAGAAATAATAAAAAGCAGCAGCCCCCCGTCCCTGCCACCCCCCGACCCCAGCCGCTGCAAGCTCCCTCTGCAGTGGGCTGAGCCTCCGTCTTCAATGAAACGGAGAGTTGGGTGATTTTCTGGTCTTGGGCATAGTAATGACTGAAGCAGAGCTGTCCTTGCATCTGGAAGCAAGGAGATGACTTATTGCCTAAGACCACGAGCCTGTCTAGATTTTTCTGGAACAGGGCAGAGAGAAAGGTGCCGACAGAGCAAGAAGAAAACAGTACCACCTTGAGATTGCCCCTCACCTGTCCCGTTCCTTCTTGGGACGGGCCACACTGGGGTAGCACCCTTCTTCCTAAAAATCCTCTGCAGTTTTCATGCCAGGACCCCTCGCCTCTTCACATAACTTGCTTACCTACCTCCTTTCTTGCAAATGCAAACCCTGGCCGGACCATTCGCATCTTTTCAACCCCAGGTTTCTTTACAAAGCTTTCCTTCATTCACTGATAGAGACTCACCTCTGAGATCCGGGGGTTTCCCTGGGCCCCGTGCAGACGCAGACGGGACGACAAGAGGGGACTCTCTGAAGGTCCCAGTTGTGCTCAGGCCCCGGGGACGTCACCTTCTCACAGGGGCTCTCCTGGGCTCTCTGTCTTACCCGCCCCATCCCCTGTTCCATTTCCTGCATTTTCTTTCTTTTTTTTTTTTGAGACAGAGTCTCACTTTGTTGCCCAGGCTAGAGTGAGTGCCGTGGCGTCAGCCTAGCTCACAGCAACCTCAAACTCCTGGCTCAAGCGATCCTTCTGCCTCAGCCTCCCAAGTAGCTGGGACTACAGGCATGCACCACCATGCCCGGCTAATTTTTTCTATATATTTTTAGTTGGCCAATTAATTTCTTTCTATTTATAGTAGAGACGGGGTCTCGCTCTTGCTCAGGCTGGTTTCGAACTCCTGACCTCGAGCAATCCGCCCGTCTCGGCCTCCCAGAGTGCTAGGATGACAGGCGTGAGCCACCTCGCCCGGCCCATTTCCTGCATTTTCTCTGAAACGCGATCGATCTGAAATGATCCTGTTTATATACTTGTTCACTTGTCTTTTTCTTCTGCTGGACGTCGGCCCCACGAGGGCAGGGACCTTATTTTTCTTGCTTACTCCCTCATCTTTCTCACGCCCAGAGCTGTGTCCCCGGCAGAGCTGCTCCGGGAGTGTTTGGCGAGCAAATGAGCATCTCTTTCTAGGTCAGTCCAGGCGTATCCACCCCTTGCCTTTAAAAAGAAAATTGTGGTAAAATATACATAACATGAAATTGACCATCTTAACCATTTTTAAGTGTACCGTTCACTGGCATCGAGCATATTCCCGAATTGTCGGGCGGCCGGCCCACCGGCCATCCCTCTCTGGAGCTTTGCCGTCTTCCCACACTGAAACTCGGTACCCACCGAACGCTGTCTGCCCCCTTCCCCCCGGCCCGGCCGCCTCCCTTGCACGGTCTCACTCTGTGACTCTGACCCTCCAGAAACCTTCTGTAAGTGGAACCACGCAGTATTCGCCCCGTGGTGACTGGCTTGCTGCACCGAGCATGCGTCTCCAGGTTCATGCACAGCATGTGTCGGAATGTTGTTCCTTTTTCTTTTTTTAAGATAAGGTCTCTTGACGTTGCTCAAGCTGGGCTGCAACTCCCCGGCTCAAGCGAGTCTCCGCGGCAGCCTCCGGAGGGGCTTTGCCGCTGTCGCTGTCGGTGGGGACCGCGTTTTACCACTTGCTTTTCGGTGGCTGAGTAGTACAGCTTCATTTATTTTAAAATTCCTTACTGAGCGCCATTTAGGGCTCCTTTTTTTTTATTTCTATCTTTACTAACAATGCAGAAAAACATGCCCTTTAATATAATTTTTATGTGTTTAAGCTATTATTTCTGTAGGGTACATTTCCAAAAGAAGGTTGGCTGTGTCATAGGATATAAGTATTTCAAAGGTTTTTACATATTGCCAACTGTTTTTCCAAAAGGGTCCACTGAGTCCTGTCTGCAGTGAAGGGGTTTGAGTGTGCCCCTCCCCCAACACTGTCTCTATCTTCTAAACTTTTGCCAAGCTGGTGGGTGACATATGATTATTTCATTGTTTTGATTTGCATTTTCTTAAACATTACTGAGATAGACTACATATTTTTGTTTCTTTCTCATTTATATATTTTATTTTGAGGATCTTGTATTCCTATCCTTTGTCCATTTCCCCATTTTTCTTATTTTTAGTCTTTCTAGGATGTCTCTCTCTACATATTTAGGTCATGAGCCTTTACTGCGGCTCGAATATCTCTTTCTCATCGGTAGTTTGTTTTTTCACTTTGCTTACGGCGTCTTTGTTGAACAGAAATACTACATTCTAACGTAGCCACATTTATCAATCTTTTCCTTTTTGATGTGCTTTCCGCATCTCGTTTAAGAAACTCTTCTTCTACGGGGAGATCAAAAGCAGGTTCTCCTATATTTTCTGCTTTTCATCTTTGGAAATTCTGCTCACCTTTTTTTTGGTGTGGTGTTATCTTAGGTTCGGTTTCCCCAGGAGAGAGCCCGAGACAAGGATCCGGGTGCGGGCAGAGGGGATGGGAAGGAAATCGGAGGGTGTGTTGATGAGATGGTACCGCTACAGACAACTGGGATTCAGCCCACTGGCGACCTCGAGGACTGTCCCTCTTGAGTGGCCGGGAAGAAGTGTTGTTATCAATCAGCCCCTGCCCGTTCCCGCCGCACCACTGGGCACTATTGCTGGGGCATGAGCTCCCTGGCACTTCCAGCTGCAGTTCTTGCAGGGTGAGTGGAAGCCCGTGGGTCACAGAGGACACTTTTGTATGTATTGGGTCGGGGGTTTGAAGGGGGATTGGCCAGGGCATCCCTGTGTCCACTCCAGTGTGAGTCTGGAACCTACATTTATTTTGCTCCAAATGGGCAGCCAGTTGACCCAGCCCTATTTATTTATTTATGAGACAGAGTCTCACTCTGTTGCCCAGGCTAGAGTGCTGTGCCGTCAGCAGAGCTCACAGCAACCTCAAACTCCTGGGCTCAGGCGATCCTCCCGCCTCAGCCTCCCAAGTAGCTGGGACTACATGCCCGGCTAATTTTTTCTGTATATTTTTAGTTGTCCAGCTAATTTCTTTCTATTTTTAGTAGAGATGGGGTCTCGCTCTTGCTCAGGCTGGTCTCAAACTCGTGAGCTCAAACGATCTACCTGCCTCGGCCTCCCAGAGTGCTAGGATTACAGGCGTGAGCCACTGTGCCCGCCCTCAGCACAATTTATTTTATCCATCCATTTTCTTGTTGATATTATTAAATCAAATTTCTCAATTCAGTGTTCTGGGTGTATCTGTCTATCCCTGTATTGCTATCACACTGTCTGTTTTTTTTTTTTTTTGAGACAGACTCTTGCTCTGTTGCCCCGGCCAGAGTGCCGTGGCATCAGCCTAGCTCACAGCAACCTCAAACTCCTGGGCTTGAGCGATCCTCCCGACTCGTCCTCCCAGAGTGCTAGGATTATGGGCATGAGCCACCACGCCCGGCCACGCTGTCTTGATGAACACAGCTTTATGAGTCTTGATAGCTAGTAGGGAACACCCCCTCCCCAAATACCTCGACTGGTTGTTCTTCAAAATTGTCTCAGCTATTCTTGGTTCTTTACTTTTGTATTTGCATTTCAGTATTATATCGTGGAGTTCCCTGAAAAGCCCCATTCAAAATTTGATTGGCACTGCACTCACTTTATAGATTAATTTAGTGAGCATTGTTATGTTTATGATGTGAGGCTTTCTATCCGCAAACATGCTGTGTATCTGTGTTTATTCATGTCTTCTGTGTTCCGCAGCAGTATTTTATAACTTCGTCCATAAATGTCTTGTGTATCATCCTGTCTGTCTTTTAATCTCAATCCCTAATGGTTTCTGCTGCCATCATTAGTGATGTCTTCTTATATTTACTACATAGTTATTTCTGGGCATAGCAATATTATTGATCTTTTACAATATACATTGATCTTATATCCAGCAACACTGCTGAGCCTTTTTATTGTTTTATTTTTATTTTTTATTTTTTTTTTTTGCGACAGAGTCTGGCTCTATTGCCTGGGCTGGAGTGCAAAGTGTCAGCCTAGCTCACAGCAACCTTAGACTCCTGGGCTCAAGCGATCCTCCTGCCTCAGCCTCCCGAGTAGCTGGGACTACAGGCATGCGCCACCATGCCCAACTAATTTTTTCTATTTTTAGTTGCCCAGCTAATTTTTTTTTTTTTTTTTAGTAGAGACAGGGTCTCACTCTTGCTCAGGCTGGTCTTGAACTCCTGAGCTTTAGGCGATCCTCCTGCCTCAGCCTCCCAGAGTACTAGGATTACAGGTGTGAGCTACCACACCCGGCTGCTTTTGGTGTTGTCGATTTCGGTTTTTTTTTTTTTTTTTTTTTTTTTTTAGGGAACCCATAAAGGTCTTCTGTCTTTCTTATGGAATTTATATGTCATTTGAGAAATAAGACAAAAAGGAAAACACATGAGGGACCAAATTATTAAACTGTCACCTTGGTTACCGATGAGGCTAATGCAGGAGGATGAAACTGGGAGAGAGACCCTTCCAGGGCTGCAGCCCTCAGCAAGCCGGGCTCACCCACTTGCCGGGGTTGGGAAATGCACGCAGCCAGGGTCTCTCAGAGGCAGGTTTCTGTGCTCAGCGTGCTCTGAGACAGAGACAGAGACAGAGAGAAGCGAGACAGGCTGGCGGGTCCACACGTGCTTAGTTTCTCCGTGCAACCAGGGGGGCCAGGAGTAGGGAATGAACAGTCTCCCTAATGTTACCCACCTACAATATTGTAACGTTCCAATCTCAATAGGGTTTTCTTTTACCATTTTTATTTTACCCCTTCTACTTTCTTCGATTTTATCTTTAGTATTTTTCCAGCTTCTTGAGTTTAATGCTTTAGTCTTTGATTTCAGTGTTCATTTTTTTTTCTTTTGAAATATAATACAGTTAAGGGTGTAAATTTAGAACTAAATACCTATGCACTTTAACTATATCCCACAAGTTGTGAAAAGTAGTACTTTCACAGACATTCAGTTCTAAATATTTTGTCATTTATTTTGTAGTCTCCTTTATAATCCATAGTTTTCTAAGGCTAATTTCTTATTTCTAAATGAGTGAGGTTAAAAATTGTTTTTAAAATCATGGCTCTCCAGTTTAACTGCATTGTGCTCAGAGATTATGGCCTGTAAGATACAGATTTGTTGACATTTTTTATTACTTCCTCTGTGAGCTCATAAATGGTCAATTTTTGTATGTGTGCTGTATGTGCTTGAAAAGAATGAGGCCAGGAGTGGTGGCTCACGCCTGTAAACCTAGCACTCTGGGAGGCCAAGGCGGGGGGATCACTTGAGTCAGGAGTTCGAGACCAGCCTGAGCAATAGAGTGAGACCCCTTTTCTACTAAAAATAGCAAAATTGGTAAAATTAGGAAGGCATCGTGTCACACACTTGTAGTTCCTGCTACTCGGGAGGCTGAGGCAAGAGGATCGCTTGAGCCCAGGAGTTTGAGGTTGCAGTGAGCTACGATGACACCACTGTACTCTACCGGGGCAACAGAGTGAGACCCTGTCTCAAAAAAAGAGGAAGAATGAATATTATCTATTTGTTGCATTCAGAATTCTACATAAAGTAGATTAAGCTTGAGAATTATGTTGTCCAGACATTATAAATTATCACAATATATTTTATCTGCCTGATGGGTTAGTTTCTGATAGATGAGCAACAAAATCTTCCTCCATGCCTAAGGCTGTTCAATTTCTGCTTATAAGTGAGTCAGCTTTGCTTTGTACGTATTGAAGTTATGTTGTTAGGTGTGTGCAAATTCATGGTTTGGAGAACAGTACATGTTATCATTATGTTGTATATTTATTTATGCCTAATAATGTTTTTCTGCCATGAATTCTTCTTTTTTTTTTTTTTTTTTTGAGACAGAGTCTCGCTTTGTTGTCCAGGCTAGAGTGAGTGCCGTGGCGTCAGCCTCGCTCACAGCAACCTCAAACTCCTGGGCTCAGTGATCCTTCTGCCTCAGCCTCCCAAGTAGCTGGGACTACAGGCATGCGCCACCATGCCCGGCTAATTTTTTATATATATATATCAGTTGGCCAATTGATTTCTTTCTATTTATAGTAGAGACGGGGTCTCGCTCTTGCTGGTTTTGAACTCCTGACCTTGAGCAATCCGCCCGCCTAGGCCTCCCAAGAGCTAGGATTACAGGCGTGAGCCACAGCGCCCGGCCCATGAATTCTTCTTTTTTTGAGACAGAGTCTCACTCTGTTCCCCCCACTAGAGTGCCATGGCGTCAGCCTAGCTCACAACAACCTCAAACTCCTGGGCTCAAGCAATCCTCCTGCCTCAGCCTCCTGAGTAGCTGGGACTACAGGCATGCGCCACCATGCCCGGCTAATTTTTTTTCTATATATTTTTAGTTGGCCAATTAATTTATTTATATTTTTTTAGTAGAGACGGGGTCTTGCTCTTGCTCAGGCTGGTTTGGAACTTCTGACCTTGAGCGATCCGCCCGCCTCGGCCTCCCAGAGTGCTAGGATTACAGGCGTGAGCCACCGCGCCCGGCCCATGAATTCCTATTTCAATATTGCCAGGCCAGCTTTCATAAGTTAGTATTTGCTTGATATGACAGAGGCTACTAGTTACCACCCAGTGATTAATTTCCCATTTTTCCTTAGTGGTGCACCCAAGTTGTATTTGTAGTGAAAATGCACTAGCTGAAAGACAACATTAAGAAACTTCACTCGCAGCAGGTGGGCTGCTCTGTAAGTTGGGGACTCCCAAGGATAAGAAAACTGCTTGAAGGAAGTAATCCAGAGGAGAGGACACCTCTTTTGTTCTGGCTGCCTTTTTCCTTCCTGTGCCTGGAATGCTGATTGGATGGCTGGAGTTCCAGCAGCCATCTTGGAGCACGAAGTTGCCTTGAGGAAGGCATCAAGTACTGGAACAGTGGAACAGAGAGAAGAAAAATGCTGGAGCCTCATTGACAATGGAACTGTTTTACCTAACATACACCAGGTATATCTCTGCTGTGTGTGCTTCTATTTTCAGTTTCTTTGGTGTTTTGCTCTAGGTGTATCTGTTCACGTATTTTGGATTTAAGCCCTTTATTTCGTTGTATGTATA
Source organism: Microcebus murinus (assembly GCF_040939455.1). NCBI lineage: Eukaryota > Metazoa > Chordata > Mammalia > Primates > Cheirogaleidae > Microcebus > Microcebus murinus. The sequence continues at coordinate 11,748,912 of NC_134107.1, forward strand.
TTAAAAATTTGAGGGAAAACATGCAAATTTGTGGGCATTCTACAAGTAATTTTATAAGCATTTAGCATTGTGCCTCAGACATAGTGGGTACTCACTAAATATTTGTTGAATGATGAACAAATATGCTACAAGTATTTTCTCCCATCTGTCATTTATCTTTTGACTGTAATTATAATGTCTTTGCTGTACTGAAATGAAAATTTTTTATGTAGTCAAATGTGTGGGCCTTTGTCTTTTTGGCTTCTGGGTTTGTGTGTTATGGCTAGAAAGACCCTACTTCCCACTTACTTCAAATTTATGAGTACATCTTCTTACTTTTTTTTTTTTTTCTTTTTTTGAGACAGCGTCTCACTCTGTTGCCTGGGCTAGACTGCCGTGGCATCAGCCTAGCTCACAGCAACCTCCGACTCCTGGGCTCAAGCAATCCTCCTGCCTCAGCCTCCTGAGAAACATACAAAATGAGGATGGCCCTGGTGTCTGCGAAAGCTCTTTGTAAGCTGTAAACAAAACCCACTATTCTCATTAATAATGAAAATAACATACAAGGAGAAAGAAATGGACATAGCATCTGAATCATTGATATCTGTGAAAAATTAGATTGGAATAGAAAAAGTATGACTTCTAACTTTGCTGTGAAGTTCAAATCCATTTTTCTCTTGCTCTGGGCGCTAATAATCTGATTGAAAGGCAGACTTCTGACTTGGAATTTGTACACAACGCTGACAAGGGACCGTACCCAGGACTCTAATGAGCCGGGCCGCAGGTGACGGTCCTTGCCTTGGGCATTGTACCGGCACATTCTATTTCTCAGGAACCCCAGACCCAGAGAGGTGTTTGGAGGCGTCTCCGGGTTGGCTGACAGTCCTGGGCAAACTAGACCCGGTGCTCAAAACACACAGAAACACAGCACGGGCCGGGCGCGGTGGCTCACGCCTGTAATCCTAGCTCTCTGGGAGGCCGAGGCGGGCAGATTGCTCAAGGTCAGGAGTTCAAAACCAGCCTGAGCAAGAGCGAGACCCCGTCTCTACTATAAATAGAAAGAAATTAATTGGCCAACTGATATGTATATAAAAAATTAGCCGGGCATGGTGGCGCATGCCTGTAGTCCCAGCTACTCGGGAGGCTGAGGCAGAAGGATCGCTCGAGCCCAGGAGATTGAGGTTGCTGTGAGCTAGGCTGACGCCACGGCACTCACTCTAGCCTGGACAACAAAGCGAGACTCTGTCTCAAAAAAAAAAAAAAGAAACACAGCACGGGTGAATGGGAAGAAGAAGCCGGGGACACATAGCCGAGGGGACGTTTCCCAGGAGAAGCACCAGCCTTGTGGCTGGCAAGATTTTAATTAGATTCAAAAGTTTTTGCTAAAGCCTCAGGATCTTAGATTTAAACAGATCGATGAAGTGAATTCAGATGTGGAGAGTACCATGGGACGTTTGGGACCGGCCCTCGGGAGAGGACGGGGGCTGGCAGCCTCGTCTTAGAATCCTTGACGCACGGTTGGTGGCGAGAGCCTGGGAGGGACGGAGCGTCCGGAAGAGCAACCGCAGACAGGCGTGCACGTGGGCCGTTGGGCCGGCGCTCCCGAACAACCACAGGCAAGTCAGAGACGCTGACTTCTCCCCTGCTGAGTGGGCAGGGCGACACCCCCATGGCGGTGAAGGGAGATGAGAGCCTGGAGGCTGGCGGGTTTGCTGAGCTTGCCAGCCCGGATAGGGACGGCATGGGACAGGGATGGCATGGGACAGGGGAGGCATGGAACCGGGACGGCATGGGACAGGGATGGCATGGGACAGGGATGGCATGGGACAGGGGAGGCATGGAACCGGGACGGCATGGGACAGGGATGGCATGGGACAGGGATGGCATGGGACAGGGACGGCATGGGGACAGGGACGGCATGGGGACAGGGACGGCATGGGACAGGGACGGCATGGGACAGGACGGCATGGGAAAGGGATGGCATGGGGACAGGGATGGCATGGGGACAGGGACGGCATGGGGACAGGGACGGCATGGGGACAGGGACGGTATGGGGCAGGGACGGCATGGGATAGTGATGGCATAGGATAGCCAAAGTAATAGAGATGACATGGGGTAGTGAAGGCATGGGACAGGGACGGCATGGGAAAGCGCCTTTCTTTTCGCCCCCCACTGCCTGGCTTACATGCATTGGTTTCCTGGGCGCTATAACAAAGTCCCACAAACGTGGTGGCTTAAAACCACCATCCATTTATTCTCTCACCATCCTAGAGGCTGGAAGTCTGAAATCAGGGTGTCAGCAGGGCCACGTTCTCTCAGAAGGCTCTGGGTGGCGGGGGTGGTGTTTCCTTGCCTCTCCCAGCTCCATGCATTGCCGGCATCTTGCGAACCCGTCACTCCAGACCCTGCCTCTGTCGTCACGGGGCCTCTTCCCTCAGCTCCGAGTCTCCCCTCATCTCCCCTCTGTGAGCGCCTGTGTCCAAATTTCCCTCCTCTTATAAGGACATCAGTCGTCGGGTTTAGGGTCCACCTTAATCCATCATGACCTGATCTTAACTTGGTTACATCTTCAAAGATCCTATTTGCAAGTAAGGTCACGTTTTGAGGTTCTGGGTGGACGTGAATTTGGGAGAGATGCTGTTCAACCCAGTACAGTGGGAGATGAAAATCTGGTCGCTCCTGTGACTTTTCCAATTACCCTCAGGGGAGAAATGTCGTACAATCACTGAGTCCAAAGTAGAGTCTCAGTTCAGAGGCTCGAGGTGTCCAGTCCATGTGCTGGTCCACACGCTTCCTCACTCCACGCCCAGGCACCGCGGGCTGGCTGCGGGCTGGCGGCTGGCAGTGGGGCAGGGTCTGGAGGGCACCTTCCTCCTCTCCGGCCTCCTTGTCCCCTCTGGCGGGCGGGCAGGCTCAACGGGGAGCCATCAGGGCCAGGAAAGCTCTGCACGGCTGACACGGCCCGAACGTAGCTCTGTGCTTTGGGGTCTGTGGGATTTAGGGCTGTTACTTCGTCCCAAGCAATTTGCCGATCTGGAGACCCTCCAGGGCAGGGGGTCCCGCCATGGCAGCAGCCCCGTCTCGCTGGCCCTTTGCTCCCTTCCCAGATCCTGGGAGTTAGGCAGCCCACCTCCAGCTGCCCCCCCCCAGCCGTCTGCCCTTCTAGGTGACCTGCTGGACCCAGCCAGCTCTTGGACACCCCCTCACCCCACCGGGGGATGTGGAACTTCCGGTTCTTGCTAAAGAAATCTTTTTTCAGATACCTCTCTGCTAGGGTCCCGATTAGTTTGTTTGGCCTCCACTAAGTCCCATGTGGGAATTTGACCCCCAGTGTTAGAGGTGGTGTTGGGAGTCGACTACCTCTCACCACCCTACCCAACAGACAGACAGAGACACCGAGGATGCAAACACACAAGAGGAGTTTATTTTCTGGCTAGCCAGGGTCCAAGCCTTGAGCACCAACGCAGTGGCCACTCTTGCAGGCAAGGACCCCGACTGGGGTTGCAGCGTGCCTTTTATCCCTATGGTGCATACGCTATGCAGTGGCTGATCACACGTGGATCATGCATTGACCTTTAACATGATTGGTTGGCTGGCAGCCCCACTATACAGGGGTTCGAACAATGCAAAGTTGGCGCAAACAAGCAAGCAAGCAACGGTTTCCATGGCAAGCAAGCAACAGTTTCCAGAAGCCGGATGTTGGTTCCAGCTTCACTGGGGGTGTGGGCCTTGCAGGTATGCAATGCCTCGACCCCTCACAGTGGGGCCTGGGGGGAGGTGTTGGGGTCACGGGGTGCCATTCTCAGTTCTCGAGGGAGGGAGGGAGTTCTTGCTCTTAGATCCTTCGAGAACTGGTTGTTGGAAATAGCCTGGGACCTCCTCCTCTCTCTCCTGCTTCCGCTCTCGCTGTGTGATCTCCGCACACGCTGGCCCTCGTCCCCTCCCGTCGTGAGTGGACGCAGCTTGAAGCTCCCGCAAGAAGCAGGCGTCGGCACCGTGCTTCCTGTGCAGCCTGCAAGACTGTGAGCCAAACAGACCTCTTTTCTCTGTGAACCACCAGCCTCAGATATGCCTTTACAGCAACACAAATAGGCTCAGACACCCCGATCCTTTCAGATTCCAGGTGTCGGTGAGTTGGGACACCTCGTGGCCACGCTGCTCTGACATCCTGTAGGGAGGCCCCGTCTCCCTCCTCGCTCCTCGGGCCGAGATCTAGCGTCTTGGTGCCTCTGCCAGAACTGCCAGCGGGACGCCCTGCCACCCACGGCAAGTGCAGGCACGGACGTGGCACGCAGTAGGCCCTCAATAAATGGACGTGGTGGATATTCAGACACGGCCCCTGGCCTCATGGGGCTTAGGGGCTGACTGGGGTGTGGCTGGGAGCTGGAGGGGCGACCGATGCTGCCCTGACGGGAGCGGGAGGAGACCACGTGAGCACCAGGAGGGCCCGCGCAGGACCGGGATGGAATCAGCCCGGAGCGGTCGATGAAGTAGCCGGAGAGGGACTGAGACATTCAGGCAGCCGTGTGGGGAAGTGACAAGGCTCCCGGAAGGCAGGCCACGGACTCCAGGCTTCCTCCTGCAGGGAATGAGCGGCCTGGGAGGTCTGAGGGCCAAGGAGGGCAGTGGGGACTGAGGGCCCAGAGAGAGGGCTGCCATGTAGCCTTTCAGCCACCCGCAGCCTCGGGGGCCACGGCCACCCCTTCTCCCTAGACGTCTGCCTTCTCCTGGTTCTTTCCTCTCTGGAGTGGGGTTTCCTAGTGTCTCGGGTCAGATTCTCTGGACGTGGAGCCTGAGATGGGGATTGCTGAGCAGGTGGCCTATTGGGAGAGGCTCTGGCTGGGGAGGGGTGTGGGAGGAACAGGAAGGGGGCTGGGCGCCCATGCGGTTCCCGCTGCACCTCCTAGCCTCGGCCTCTCCCACGGGAGCCCCCGAGCGTGGGTGCACCGCAGAGCCGTCCCACAGACAGGCGAGAAGGTGGAGTTTTTGTACCTTCCCGATCAGAGTGACATTGGCCTCAGGCTGTCCCCTGCGGGGTGCTGCAGCCTCCCGGCATTTCCAGGAGAGGTGGCCCCGGGCTGACCGCCGTTCTCCCCAGCTAAGAGCATCTGGGCGAGGCGCCAGCAGCTTCTCCTGTGCCTCCTCATGGCACCGCGTGTCCTCCCGGCGAGGGGCACAGGGCTCCCTGCTCAGCTCAGGACCAGTGTCCTAAAGAGCCATCGTAAGTCAGTATGAACTGAAGGCTCCTTTCATGTTAAGGGAAGGGGGAGAGGAGGGGAATTGTAAGAGACAGTAGCTGCCCGCAAGCAGCCGGGTGTCAGGCAGGGTCAGAGGAGGCTGTGAACCGTCTTTGCTCTTGGTCAGCTACCTTTGGATGACGTGGATGTTCCTGTAAGTCTTTAACCTAGCACTGTCACTTGTGTGCATGCTTTCCTTGTCTCCCGGGAGTTAGTTTTGGGAAAGGGACATTTATCGCCTTTCTTCTAGAGCTGGACTTCGAACTAGATGCTTCCTGTCATTAGCCGGCCCAGGTGCAGGGCTGAGCAGAGAAGCTTTTAACGGAAAGGATGTTACCGCAGGGGTGAGAAGCGACACGGAGCTGGCCGTGCTAAGCCTCCCCTCCGCTGTCACGGCCCTGCCCACAGCGGACCCCGCCAGGTCGGCTCCGCGTTGCACACTCTCTGTGTCCCCGGGGGTGGCGTCTCCGTCTGTCTGATCATTTGGCGACGGTCTTCCCCCCAGTCGGGATGCTCCACGTGGCAGGAACCGCGTCTGTTGTCCCTCCACACTGTGTCGCCAGCAGGAAGGAATGACCACTTACACGTCCATTTGAGCCCGTTATTTCCCTTTTACTTTTTTTGTCCTTTAGTTCTGATAATTTTTGTAATCAGATACTCCTTGGAGGAAACAGGGAAAGTACAGAGAAGTGAAAAGGGGAAGGGGAAGTTCTCTTGCTGTCCCGCTGGCCAGACAGCTCTGTGGGCACAGCGCAAGGCGGTACCTTCTCGCCATGTACATTCTAACCTGGACGCGGCAGGTGGAGGGTTTCATTCACCAGAAACACTCGACAATGGTTCCCCGCAAGAAAAGCAGAGTGAGAGAACTGCGTGCTCCCTGGGGTCCTGCCGGCCCCCTGGCTGGGGGGAGGCGAGGTCCTCAGGTTGGTTCATGTGGAAAGACACGGTGACAGTCATTTCTGGCTGCAGGCTGCTGCGGGGGTCCTGCAGGGAGGTGCGGGATGCCGGTGAGAGGGGAGACAGAAGCCCGGGTTGGATCTGCGGGCGGCTTTCTATGCAGAGCTCACTGTGAACCATCACGGCTCGTGGGGTCGGGCCGCCACTTTTGTCAGATCTCCGCCACACGGCGCCGGGGCCACGTGGTGCCCACGATAGGAGGTTACGTTGGTAGCTGTGCGTGAATTAGTGTGAGGCAGCCACAGACTCAGGCTTAGGAAAGACCCACTAGCTCAGGATTGAAAGGAATAGAAGTTCAGAGAAACAAGAACCAAGAGTGTGTGTGAGGACGTGGGAATTGGCTCCCACGGTTACGGAGGCCGAGGGGTCCCACCACCTGTCATCTGCTGGGTGGCCCCGGGGCACAGGGCAGGGCGGGGCGGGAAGGGGCTGGGTCAGAGCCCCCTCCTGTGCACACAGCTGTGACGCCCTGTCTCGTTTTTTGTTGTGATCGTTCGCTTATAGCGTATGCCTCTCAGGGACGCCCTGCTCGTCGAAGGGGACACATGTTATTTGTCCTGGAGCGACCAGCTCTTCGGACAGCACCAGCGGAGCCTGCGGGCGCCCTGCAAAATGAACACGGGGCCCTGGCCAGGCGGCAGGGACCACCAGGATGGGGGGAGTGTGGGCAGGCCGGGGAAGGGCCTAGGGCTTTGAGGCCGGGTGGGCTTCATGGGCCTGTGACCTGTGCACTTGGCTTAGAGGGCCCCATGCTGGGTCTGACGCTTTGCAGATTACTATCTTGAAATTCTTGCTGCTTTCGGAAATGGAGCCCTGCATTTTCATTTTGCGCTGGATCCCACAAATTTTGTAGCTGGTTTTGCTTTGAGGAATTAGTAGAGGAGCGTCTCAAGAGCAGAAAGGGACAAGGAGCTGTTTAGAAGCAGGTCTGGAGAGCAGTGGTGGTGGGAGCCTGGCAGGGGCGGGGCTGCCACAGGCTCTCTGCCCTGAGCAGGGAGCAGTGACCCCTCGAGGGCTTGGGGACCAATATCCCTGGTCTCGCCCTTGCCCATGGCTGGGTATGGCCCCAGAGATGAACTTTGTTCTCTTTTTTATTGCTTTTCTCATTAGAGAAAAAAATCTTAGAGTTAAAATCTTAGAGTGAAGGCTCAAGATGGAAGACCACCCACATGGAGAAACATGTTTTTCAGAGAGAAGGAAAATGGAGCTCTGGGCTTCCTGGCCTTGCGGAGGCTGATGTGAGCCTGGGTCAGGCCTGCTCCTGAGTGGGCCCCGTGCAAAGGCCCTGCCCTGTACCCAACAGCTGCAAAATGCTCCGTGTCCCGAACAGATGACAGCTAAGGGAGGCACAGGGACCCAGGCTGAGGAGACAGTTGATCCTCATCTTCATCGCTCAAGGATTCTGTATTGGCAACTTTGCCTATTCGCCGAAAGGTATTGCCAACCCGAAATCAGTATCAGACCTTTGTAATCGTTTGTGGACGTGCACGGAGAGGAAAATACATTTCAGCTGCCTGGAGTCCCCGTCCCAGCTGGGGCGGGACAAGGCTCTGCCTGCTTGTTTCCACTCTCATATTGTAAACAAATGTCCTTGTCAACGCCTGTTTAGTGCTATGGGGCTTTTGTGTTTTTGTGCTTTATCTTGGTGATCTTTTTGTTTAAAATGGCCCTCACTGCTGCACAGTGAGGCAGATACACCTCCCTCGGGTGCGAGTTGTAGTGCGTTGGCTGTGAGTTCAATGCTAATGAATCAACGATAGATGTTAAATAAGGTGTGGGGGGAAACAGGAACACGCATAAAAGAGGGCTGCGTACTGATGGGCTGGCAAAATGCTGTGCCCAGAGGCTCGCGGGAACCTGACCCTGCGTTTCCCCAGGAGCAACGGTTCCCTGTCCACGAGTTCAGTGTCCGCAGTGACTTCTAGAACATGACTACCGTGAATGATGAGCGTCTACTGTGATCTGGGAGTCCCGGAGGCCGAGGAATGTGTCCTGGGTTTCTTTGCCTTGTGGATTGATAGGTGCAATCTCCAGTTTGTGATGAGAAGTAGTCTCAGAGGGATGAAGAGATGCTGTGCACCGAATGCTGTGTCTCCCCAGTTCCCGCGTGGAAGCCAGAATCCTTGCGATTCAGTAGCCTGGGACACACCTTTCAAATGTGTCCACCAAAGCAAGCCCAGCACAGGAGAGAGCAAGCGAGTCCCTGCGGGGACTGAGAAGCTGGAAATGTGTAAAATTTCCACCCAGGTGTAAAATTTCTTGAAAGTCTCCTGTTTTACCTTAAAACTTCTTGTACATTGTTCATTCTATTCCACAGTAGAGTGTCTGCTTCTGTTTTGCCATAAAACTACAACATCAAATCACGGGCTGAAGGGTTCGGGTGTCATGCACGCTCCTCGAGGGCAGGGGCTGGGTGAGGAGAGAGGGTCTCGGCACAGGCACAGGGTGACTCGTTGCCAGGGGCCACGGTGGGGTGGGGGAGGGGACTGCAGCGTGATAAACCCACTTCCCCATGCTGTGGTGCTTGGACACGTCCAGCTTTGGTCTCCAGGATGCACAGGCACCTCTGTCACATCCGACCGCTTGGGGGCGCCCCACACGCGCTGGACCCGCATCCCCTTAGGGTTTCACTCAGAGGCGGCTTGTTTCCCCGCTGTCTGCACCCCCCACCTGGTCAGCAATGGCGGCCATGGACGCTCCACAGCTACAGCCGGAATGGGGTCAGAGCTGAGGGGCCGTGCTGGTTTTAGGCCATCAGTTCAGCCTCAGCCACTTAGGGGACTTATGTTAATAAACACAGCCGTGGAGGGGGAGCTGTGTGCTGGGGGGAGGAACCCCCAGACGTCAAGGAGGAAGAACAGATGGAACTCTCTCCTGACACTGCCTCGATGGAGACGCCCCGACAAGCTCACCTGTGCTCACCTGGCACACCTGGGGGCTTCCCACCTGAGGCCTGATCCACTTGGAGCAAGCGCGTGGCCTTACGGTTCTCAGGGTCATGGGGAGCCTCCTCCTGTCTCTCGTCCTCTCCTGCAAGCTCACCGTGCGTGTCTACGCTGGGGTTGGGGTCACTCACCTTCCTTTGTCCTCACACTAACTGATGGTTATTGGACACTGAGGACATCTGACAAACTATCCACAGAGCCGCGCTCTTCCACGAACGGCTGTTAACCTCCGCTTTGGACTTTCCTCCTCTGGACTTTCACGGCCCTGGCCGGGAGGCTGGCCCTGAGTCACACGGAACCTGATTTTCTGGGCGGCTTCCTTGCCCGATGGCTGCACCGCCCACCGGCTGTCCAGCGGCGCTGCCACTCTGCCACCAGGGCGTGACCGTGACTTGTCGGCCGTGACCGAGCAGCCTCTTGTTTCCGGCACCCATTCCGCCCTCTCGCTAGGACACTCTCCAGCCTTAGTAGTTTTTTAGGAACCCCCCCTCCGATGACATTGCCCGGTTCGGTGGCTTCTTGGCACCTTCGGGGTAGAGGCCAACGTCCGAGCTGTGGCCGAGGCCCGGCACGGTGGCCGAGATGCCACCTTTGCTTTGTTAGTTTCCTCCTCTTGGTTTCTTTAGAGCAGTTTTGTTTTCCTTTCCTAATTTCTTAAGAAGAATATGAGATATTAGTTCTTTTACTCATCTTCCTGCTTTAATAACAAAAGCATTTTAAAGTGATACATTTTTCTCCGAGTATCGGTTTTTGAGGATTAGCATAGATTTTTGGGATGAAGCGTCCTCTTTTTCATTGTTTTCAATACAATATGTCATTGATTTTTATTTCCTCTTTGAGCTAAGTGTAAGCTGGGAACGTGTCTCTTAATTTCAACGTCGTAAACAGTTTTTGGTCTTCTCCGTATTCATTATTCCTCGTTGTTTTGGATTCTGGTTAGAGGATGTGGCCTGTAAACCTCTGTTTTAAAAAATATTCTCAAGGTTTTCTTTATGGCCCACACAGGAGCATGTTCTGTGGACGTGAAAAAGTGAATTTCTATATTGAGGTGATACAAAGGTCTAGATATATTTCTATTAAATATGAAGGTTTTAATTGTACTTTGTTACATATATTGGCATATCTCACTATACTTGTATATGTGTATACATGTGTGTCTATATTGATTAATGTGTGTACATGTGTACATACACACAAATATCCACATACATGTGTATGTGTGTGTCCCTGTGTTAATCAAGGTCTCCCCCCATTTCTAATAGCTTTTGTTTATCTATATCTTTAGCTGCTATGCTGTTTTGGGGCACAGGTTTATAACTAGTCTGTTTTCTTCACCAATGGTGGATTTTGTCATAATTTGTGTGTAGTTGGTGCTTTTATCCCATCTTCTCATGTAAATATCACCACTCAGGTTTGGTTTTTGTTTCCATCAGCCTGGGTTGCTTGTGACCATCTTATGTTGGATTTTCTATTCTTTTGCCTTTTCCTTCCTTCCCCTTTTTGGCCTTCATTTGAACTAATTCTTGTGTTTTCCTTTTTTTCATTATTTGTTTATTTGTTTTGTGGTAACCCTAGCTTTTATAAAATATGTATTCTTAAAGTACAAAGTCTATATTTAATTAATATCTTTACCCTTCTTAATAAATCAAGGGCCTTAGAGTGCTTTAATTCTTATATAACCTATCTAACAGAAAATATTGTGGTTTTGTCTTTCAACTTATCTTTCATTACGCCCTAAAATTAGACATTATTATTATCTTATAGTCAATGTTTAGATTTGCCCACGTTTTCCAATTTCTTTGCTCATTATCTCTTCTTTTTTAGTGCTAAAGATAATTAAAAAAAATTTTTTAAGAGACAGGATCTCACTCTGTCACCAGGCTGGAGTGCAGTGGCATGATCATAATTCATTGTAACTTCAAACTCCTGGGCTCAAGTGATCCTCCTGCCTCAGCCTCCCTAGTATCTGGGACTACAGGCATGCACCACCATGCCCAGATAATTTTAAAATTTTTTTGTAGAGACAGGATCTCACTATGTTGCCCAGGCTGATCTCGAACTCCTGGGCTCAAGCTATCTTCCTGCCTCGACCTCTCAAAGTGCTGGAATTACAGGCATGAGCCACCATGCCCAGCTGATAATTTTTTAAATTTGAAATTATTTTATATTTACAGAAAATTGTAAGAAGCGTACAAATAGCTTTTTCTTTCTTTTGAACCCTTAGGGAATTAATGCCAAGCTGATGCCCATTATCGCAAATACTTTAGAGTGCACTTCCTACAAACACGGATGTTCTCCTGCATAACAACAAGGCGACATCAAAATCAGGAAATTAGCTCTCACGTATCACTGCCATCTAATCAACAGAGCCCTGCGTTCATATTTTAACAATTTCGCAGGAATGCCCTTTATAGCAATGGGATCCAATCCAGGATCACAAGTTGCATTTAGTTGTCGTGTCTCATTAGTCTCTTTCGATCTGTGGCAGTTTCTCCATCTTTCCTTGACTTTCATGACCATGACACTTTCCAAGAGTACAGGTCAGTTATTTTGTAGAATGTCCCTCAGGTAGGATTTGCTGATGTTTCTTTTCGATTAGGTTCAGGCCGGGCATTTTTGGCAGGAATATCACAGTAGTCGTGCTGTATTCTTCCCACTGCACCCTGCCAGGGAGAACACAATTTGGATTTGTCCCATGAGTGGTGGTGTGACGTTGTGCTTTGACTGTGACTTTGGACACTTGGTGAAAATGGTGTCTGCCTGGCTTGTCTGCTCTAAAGTTATTCTTTTTCCCTTTGTAATTAACCACTTCCGTGCCAGCGTTGACTATAGTCAACAGCCACAGATGAACTGAGCGTCGACTTTAGCCGACAGCCGTGATATGACTTTTCTAATTTTTCATGTATCAAAATAAAATTGTGAACATTTAAAAATAATGTAATGAAAACAGATGTGTATGTTACCTAGTCTGATTTACATTACAAGTAAAGCTGCCTGTAAAGTAAAACAAGCTTTCAGTGCTTTAAAGCTTTCCTAATCACACGAGAGCAGAACGGATCCGTCGCCAATGCACAGCACAGACTGTCGTGCGGACTGTGAGTCCGGCTGTGGGCACGGTTTCGCGGCCGGTGAGTGCCGGACCGAAGTGGTTAATAAGTGTTTTGTGAGGAAGTACTTTGAGACCATGTAAATATTCCTGCCTGTTCAAACCTTTAGTCACTGGCATTAGCATCTATTGATACTTCTTGGTTAAATTGTTAATAAATATGATTGTCAAATGGTAATTTCTTTCTAATTCCATAAGTCTTTCCACATTTATTAGTTGACATTTTGCTAAAAGATTTTTTCTTCTCACTTATGTATTCATTCATTTATATCTATATGGTTTTCCGTTTTATTCAATGGGTTACATCCTGTTATTATCATTGTTTAGTTTGGTGTTCACATCATGTCAGCACCAACAGGAGCCCCTTAGAGCTGGCTCCTCTGTCTTTCTGATTTGTCCCCATCAGTTTTTGAGCATGTCCTCACTTTCTGGCACAAAAGATCTTGTAAGTTCATCTTGTACTTTTCCCGCCTCAGCCCTGGAATCAGCTCTGGGTATGTCACAGAGAAGCCACTGCCATGATGACGAAACTACAAGCAGCACCATGTCAGCCCCGGCCCCACTGTGTCCACACCCAGACCACGCGCATCAGGGAAGCTGAGTCATGATCTCAGGGAGCTGGACCCTGGTCACCACCCGGGAGCCACCTTACAAGCCTCATTTTGCAGTGAAAGTGCCCGGTTCTTTACTCTGCGTACTCCCGGGCGCATGTGTAAGTCAGCTTAGTAGAAGGGAGACAGGACGGGAGGAAGAAGGCAGTCTGCTTGGCCACCGTGCAGGCAGCAACATGTGCACCGGTAGAATGGAGAGCCAGGGACGGGCATTCTATCTGGACAGAGAAGGCGTGGTAGGGACAGGCTCTCAGGACCCGCCAGAAAGGCCCCCTGGGACTCGTGCTGCCTCAACACCCAGCCTAGAGCAGCAGCCCTCGGCTCTGCCTGCCCCGTGATCCCGCGCTATGACAAGGAGTATGCGGCTCCTCCTTTACTGTCCCGCAGTGAAATTCAGAGAGATATTTTTAAACCTCGTTATAACAGTAACAAATGAGAAATAAAATAAAGACAATTTCAATAAAATAATCTGTATTTTAATAGATAAATGCCCGGGTACAACTCCACTAGCAGACATGGTCTTCCAAATGGGAAGTGTGCACATAAGTGTAGATCAGTTAATACCAATTAGATGGTGGTGAGTGCATGTGGTGCTTGCTTTTCCATCCTTGTGATCCCTCACCTAGTAGAATGGGCTCCAGCTCTACCCAGGATGAGACAAGAGGCGCTAGATCACCATTGGTTTTTGTGGCTGAGTAGAATGCCATGGTACACATACACCACGGTTTATTAATCCACTCGTGATGGGCACTTGGCTTGTTTCCACATCTTTGCAATTGCGAATTGTGCTGCTATCAACATTGTAGTGCAGATGTCTTTTTTTATATAATGTCTTGCTTCCTCAGGGAGTGTCTCTGATGTCCCTGACCACACCAAAACCCTCGTCTACCCTGTCCTTTGAACTTGTACCTCTCCTTGGTAACAGTGGCCTCAGTCACCAGTTCACATCTATTTGTGTGCTTTTGTGGGTTTTGTCTACCATGCAGCCCTCGTCCCCTTCCTCCTGTGCCTTATGGGTACGGAGTTTCCGAGGGCTCTGACGTGTCTTTCTGGCCCGGAGCTTGTTCATTGGCCCCGATGGCTCCCACCTGTTTGTCCAGCTCGCTCTACCGCTGAGATGGCTGAGTAGGCTGAGTGCGAGTCTACCCCATGACTGCACGGATGCCGTGGGACCCAGTTCACAGGTGTCCCCTGGCCTCACTGCCGACTGCTGGCGCCAGCACCTGTCTCTCGGGGGTCCTTTCAAATGTGCCTCCTCCTCGTTCTCCCCCAGCCTCCCACCTGGAAGTACGTTTTCCTCCCTTGGGCTCTGCTAGCCCCTTGGAGCTGTTAACACCTGCTACCTTCCACTCTTCTTGAATACTTCTCGGCAAGTCTGCGTGGTGGCCTTCGTTTTCTGAGGGCTGCAGCCACACCTGCTCCACCGCCCACTCCCGGGAGCAGAGCGCAGCCCTGGCATGCACTGGCCAGGTGGGTGGAGTCCCTGCAAAGCGATGCCGTGTGCATGTGTGCACGTGTGTTCAAGACACGCCTCAAAGGGGACAGGGCTTCACGACTGGGGACCTCAGAAGTCCCTGCCGTCAAGGAAAAGGTATAAATACCTCAGCCTCAGCTTTCAGATCCTGCATCAGATGAGTCACCTCGACCTTATAAACATCTCCTGCAAGTCTCTGTGTTGCTTTTTCGGTTTGTTTTGTTTTTATGAGTGTGTTCTATCCAATATATTTTGAAAAATTTAGTAATTCCAGAGAATATCCCAGTCCCATGTAAAAGAGGTAGCTGAGAGTAGCCAAAGAGAACCACACACATTCATGCATCTGAAAACAGTCTTTTAACATTTAGTGTTTTGTTTTGTTGTGGTAAAATATACATAGCATAAAAGTTACCATTTACCATGTCTGAGAGCCTGTTCAGGGCACGGAGCACATCCGCCCCACCCAGCTCCGGCACTTTCTCATCTGCCCAAACTGAAATTCTGGAACCGTTAAAAACTAACCTCCCCTCCTCCTTCCCCCAGCCCCTGGTGAATGCTCCTCTACTTTCTGTCTCTCTATATTTGACCACTCTAGGTACTTTATATAGAATTTCTCCTTTTATTACTGGTGTATTTCACTTTGCATAATGTCTTCAAGATTCATCCATATGGTAGCTTGAGTCAGAACTGCTTTCCTTGTTAGGGTTGAGTAATATTCTGTTGTCTGTCCATACCAATGTGGACTATGTTTTCTTATTTTCTGCTGCGTTCATCATGCCCTGGCATTTGTTTTTTTTTTTTTTTGAGACAGAGTCTCACTTTGTTGCCCAGGCTAGAGTGAGTGTTGTGGCGTCAGCCTAGCTCACAGCAACCTCAAACTCCTGGGCTCAAGCGATCCTCCTGCCTCAGCCTCCCGAGTAGCTGGGACTACAGGCATGCGCCACCATGCCCGGCTGATTTTTTTCTATGTATATTTTTAGCTGGCCAATTAATTTCTTTCTATTTATAGTAGAAACAGGGTCTCGCTGTTGCTCAGGCTGGTTTCGAACTCCTGACCTCAAGCAATCCACCCGTCCTGGCCTCCCAGAGAGCTAGGATTACAGGTGTGAGCCACCGCGCCTGACCCATGCCCTGGCATTTGGGTCCTTGATCTGGAGAGACTGCACCTCCCAAGGCTAGCTAACTCCTAGAAACAGCAAATGACTCCCCTGCCAGCACACCTTTTTTAAAAAAAGAAAAAAAAATTATTTATTTTTATTTTTTAGGGACGGGGGTCTCACTCTGTCACCCAGGCTGGAGTGCAGTGTTGCAATCATAGCTCACTATAATCTCCAACTCCTGGGCTCAATTGATCCTCCTGCCTCAGCCTCCCAAAGTGCTGGGACTACAGACACACACCACCATGCCAGGCTAATTATTTAATTTTTTGTAGAGACAGGATCATGCTATGTTGCCCAGGCTGGTCTCGAACTCCTGATCTCAAGCGATCCTCCCACCTTGGCCTCCCAAAGTGCTGGGATTACAGGCGTGAGCCTTGATGCTGGCCAGCACACCTTTGTGTGCCGGACAACCAGGGAGCAGCCCTATAGCCCACTGAAATCATTCAAACTATCCGGGGAGACTTAGGTGCCTACCTTGCGACAAAAACCCCAACAAAGGCTCTGGGCCGTGCTCCCACCTCTCCCACCCTGGGGGTTCCCGAGCACAGTTCCCGATTAAAACCGCTATCAGCTGCCTCTCCCCACAACCACATCGAGCTCCCCATTCATCCGCTGATGGGGAACACTTGGGCTGCTTCCTCCTTTAGGCTGTTTGTTTTTAAATGACGTATTTCAAGCCTGCAAAACGCGGTCTCGAGCACAACTCACACAGGGACTATCGAGTGCCACCACCTGACCTAAAAAACCAGAGGCTCCGACCTCTCAGGGGCCCTCGGTCTCATTCATCCCAGGCAGGGCCACCAATTTCCTACCTGTGAGTGTCCTCGTAAACAACATATGGGTGGTGTTGCCTTGTGTGCTTTTGAATTTTACAGAAATGGCATTATTTGAGACATTCAGCAATGTCCCTTTTCCACTCAGTTTTGTTTTTGAGACGTGCCCATGTCAAGGCTTGCGGCTTTGCTCATTCATCTCACCTGGCTGTGCGGTGTTCCGTGTGCGGAACTCTTCCGTTCGCCTAGTGACGGGCAGCCAGGTGTTTCCAATTTTTTCATTAAAACCTGAACATGTATGTGTATGGGGGGGGTGGCCATCTCTAGGGGACAGATCCAGGCAGGGAACTGAGGGACGAGGACACTGTGCATCCTTGTTTTACCAGGTACGGCCAGCCCGCTGTCCAGGCTGAGACGGCAGCTCGCACCTCCCAGCCAGGTGTGAGGTTCCCGGTGAGATGGAGGAGCCGACTCCCACCCTCAAAGCGACTCCACACCGAGACAGCCTCTTGTGTGTGCCTCGGTCCTCTGTGTGTGGTTGCGGCCAGCGGGGGAGCGTGTTTCCTGAAGCTTCCTGCAACCGTGGATGACGTGGTTTGGCCAGGATGTTTCTGGAAGGGATCCCCTTGTTCCTGTTGCAGGGAGCCCACAGCATGCATGAGGCAGCAGAGGCCGCCCGGCTGGCCGGCAAATTGTTCCTGCTTCCCAGAGAGTTCTCAGGGGTCCCTCGAGGTCCCCTGGCCTGCTGTGGATGTGCTCGCTGACCCTTTCCTGTCCCTGGGCGTGAGACCCAGCCCCAGCCCTCCCTCTCACCAGGAGCCGGTGGCGTCCCGCTGCTCTCAGGTGAGAATGGCTCCATCAGTTTCTGGCAGTCAGCTCTGTGGAGTCACAGGCATCAAACACACGCACAAAATATTTGCTTAATGACCTGCTTGCAGTGAAGCCTTTGTGTGCTGGTGTGCTGTGACAATGAAAGTGTTTTGGCAAAGAGGAGGCGAATTTCTTTGAAATTAGGATATTCAAAGTAACTACTCAACTCAGGCCTTTTGATATTGCTTTAAAAAATCTGTTTTGCCCATAAAACCATGTCTCTGCTGTTTGCACCATTCCGTTGACATTTATTTCAATTTTCAGATAGCAACTGCTTCCACTTTCCCTTCTGTAATTCAAAATAGGAATCTTTAAGTCCTCAGGAAATTGTTTTTGTAATATTCTAAAGTGAAAATACTTGCAAATGTGTACTTTTTAGAACAAGCGTAAATTTTAAATTCAGGACTAAAGTAACCTTTTATGCGCGATCTCGCCTGCGCTGTAAATCACAAAGGGTTTTATTCTCTGTTCTTTGAGCGTGTCTCAATTGCCTGTGTTTTCATGAGATTGGAACTGCCACGCAGGGGACTGAGACTGCCGGGAGCTGCTCTTTGTGCTTTGTCTGCTTGAGCCTTTGCTCAAATAGCCCGTGCGACCCCAGGCCCTGCCTGCCTGTGGGCACAAGTCACACTCCTGTAACACCTGTGCTGAGTCCTTACCCGTCCTTGGTTGGGAGCTCAACTCCCAAATATTCATAGTGGCCCATCTGTATTCAGGGCCCGTCAGCTGCCAGCGGGCGTCTGCCAGACACCAGCACCACGGTTGCTTGGCGCCCCGGTGCCTGCCTCTGCTGGCCCACCCCCGGCATCTGTCCCTTTGGCCCAGCCCCGGCGTCTGTCCTCTGAGTGCTCTGGATGGCAAGTGGGGACAAGATCCGTCTCCGTGGTTTGTGGAAGGGGTCAGAGGCGTCAGACCATGCCATCAAGCCTCTGTGCCTGGGAGGTTTTCCAAGAACAGCTCTTTCAGGTTTCACTCATGGCCTTCCTGGGACCCAGGCGTGTCCAGGTTGGGTAGGGGACAGGGCGGAGCACAGAGGCCAAGGCCGGTTAAGATCCTGGGCTCCTCAACCC
This sequence comes from Microcebus murinus, assembly GCF_040939455.1. Taxonomy (NCBI): domain Eukaryota; kingdom Metazoa; phylum Chordata; class Mammalia; order Primates; family Cheirogaleidae; genus Microcebus; species Microcebus murinus. Next base: position 11,767,094 of record NC_134107.1, read on the forward strand.
TGCAGTGAACTCTGCCTGCCCCCACCCCCCACCAGGATTCCTGGGGCTGCCTCATCACTTGCTAGGAACTCGCCACCCCAGCTGGAGCTCACACTGTGCTAGGGACAGGAAGTGTCCTCTCAGCCAGAGCCGCATCCCACCTTGTCACTGTATGTCCAAATGTGTGGTGTCTCAGGCCTCCCACGGAGCATCACTCCGATGCATCACTTGCCGTTGGGCGCAGCTGAGCACAGGGCGAGTTGGGGCTGGGGGATGGGGGCCACCTTCAAGGGCCAGGAGAAGGTGAGGACAGGAGAACTGAAGTCTCCAGACTTCCTCCAGCCTTGGTCCTCCAACCAGGGAACGAGTGGGTTCTACTAGTTGGCCTCCAAGGATGCTTTAAGCTCTTTAAACTGTTAGGAGATAGGCTTAAGCCTTATTTGTTATTATTTTTTAAAGCAGTAGTTAATGGATGGATCGGACAAACATCTGAGACATCTTGCTTTTTGGTGTCTCTCACTCGTTTTCAGCCAATGTAAGCATGATGGTTATGAATTTCTCTACAAATATTGCTTTGGTTGCATCCCACAAGTTTTGATAGATACTATTTTTACTACTACTCAGTTCTATGTGTTTTTAAACTTCCTTTATGATTTCTCAATTGACCCATGAATGATTTAGAGGTATAGGGTTAAACTTTTATTTTTTTGGTGAGGGGATAGGGAATACATTCAAAAGTTTCAAAATTCAAAAAGCATAAAATGTCTACAAGAAAAACTACTTCTTCTCCCCCAGTCGGCCACCCACAGGCAACTAATATCATTTGTTAGCTGAGTGTCCTTCCAGATGAAGTTTTATGCACATAAAGTAAAATGTGCACATATAAGTATAGAAACATACATAAAATGTATATGTAAATATGCGTTTATTCCTCTCCCCCTTCCTGAACAAATCCTGTCCCTTTAGTTCTGAAATGTGTGTTAGCTTGTCCTTAATTATATACCTTAGAGACCATTCCACATCAGCGTGTGAGGAGCTTCATCATTTGTGCAGTTGCGTAGCATCCCATGGATGAATCACAATCGAAATACCCAGTTCCCTACTGATGTATGTTGATGTTCTTTATAGCTGTTTAAAATTTGTAAGCGATATTACAATAAGAAGCCTCTGCTTTACACGTCACCTCATAGATGGGCAAGCGCGTGAGTGGCAGTGGAATTGCTGGGTCAAGGTGTGCGTGCAGCTGCTGCCGAAGCCTTCCCTGGCGCCGTGCCAACCGCCACTTCCAGCAGCTTAGGGTGAGAGGGCCTGTCTGCCCCTCGGCTTTTCCAGCAGAGTGTCCTATCAAGTTTTGGTTCTTTGTTGGTCTGCTAGTGAATAATGGTGTCATGTTAGCTTTACTGGTATTCTTTTTATTATGGGTGAAGTTGAGCATCTTTTCATATGCTGTAAAGTAATGCATATAGATCTTTCTAGATGCTGTTCTCCAATGAAAGGAACTAGAGATCCTTGGAGAAAGGGGTGACTCTCGGTCCGGGGCAGGGAAAATGCCAGATGGGCCTGGAGCATCCTGGAGCATCAGAAGTAACCAAGTGCTAAAAACAAAATGGAATGACCCACAATGATAGGAGCATGTCAAAGGATCACAGAACCAACTTAAAAAGCTCCCAATGGGCAGGACTCGGTGGCTCACGCCTGTCATCCTAGCACTCTGGGAGGCAGAGGCAGGAGGATCCTTTGAGCTCAGGAGTTCAAGAACAGCTTAAGCAAGAGTGAGACCCCATCTCTACAAAAAATAGAAAAATTAGCTGGACGTGGTGGCGTATACCTGTAGTCCCAGCTACTCGGGAGGCTGAGGCAGGAGGATCGCTTGAGCTCGGGAGATTGAGGCTGCGGTGAGCTATGATGATGTCACTGCACTCCAGCCCGGGCAACAGAGTGAGACTCTGTCTCAAAAACAAACAAACAAAACCAACACCTCCCAATGGCCTAAACTAGAACCATCTGAGCAGCAAAACAAATAATGTAGTATTGGACCACAGCCCACAATATAAAATAAATATACATGAGCCTATGCTGATATCAGTAAATGATTGAATAAATAAATAAGTGGGGGAGAAGGGCCAAATCTTCCTTATGGAAAAAGTCCAGAAACATACGTAGCTGTGCTTCCCTCCAGAGGGCGGAGTTTAATCCCTTTCCTTTGAGTATGGGGTGGGTTTAATGAGTGGCTTCCTGAGAACAAAAGGCGGGAAGGAGAGCGGTAATGTCACTGTGGGGTGCAGGGACCTGGCGGACTTGGCCCTAACCAAGTGAGGAAGACTAACGTGGTCGATGCCATGTGGGCGCCACACACTCCCCGATCGGTGTGATGGGGAGGGCCCGTCACCGCCCCCGTTGTCTTCCCTAAAACTCGCAGCTGCAGTCTGACCGCGAGAAAAACACAGACCAGCCCAAACTGAGGGACAGCCTACACGACGCCCGGCCACTGCTCTTCACAACTGGCAAGATAGAGAAACTGCCGCAGGCCAGAGGAGACTGAAGACGCCTGTAAATGTGACATGGTGCCCGGGATGGGATCCCGGAACAGAAAAAGGAATTAATTAGTGAGGGAAACTGGTAAAACATGAACAAAGCTTGTAGTTTGGCTAACAGCAGTGCGCTGATGTTAACGCCTCATTTCGACACACCTGCCGCAGATAGTAAGAAGTTAACATCAGAGGAACGAGAAGTGTATATGGAACTCTCTATTCTGTCTTTGCAACTTTTCTGTAAACCTAACATTATTCCCAAATAAAACGTTTATTTTCAAAATGTTATTGATATTTTTTATGCATAGTTTAGTCATCCCCTTTGCCCATAGTTTTCTTTGGGTTGTTAGACTCTGTCTCATTTTTAGAAGCTCTTTGTGTACTAGGCTTTGACCATAATATGAATTATACTTATTTTCTCCAATTTGACTTTGTCTTTTTATTTTACTTAAAGTCCTCTTCGCCCATCAGAAAGGTTTCAATTTATATAGTCAAATTTATTCATTTTTTTTTGTTTCTTTTATGCCTCTTAACTTCATGCTATTGTTGGAAAGGCCTTCCTACCTTTCAATCTTGTAAAATAATTCTCCCGTGGTTCACTCAAGTGCCTTTACTTGAGAAGTACTCTTTCCACCCTCACAACCTAGTCTGTATGCTATCAATGTTTAGAAATTCTTAGAAACTTACTAATTTCTAAAGCTGCATCTGTTGGTACACAGTTAAGACACAGAAATCACTTCAATTATTTGAATGGAGAGGATTTAATATAAAGAATTGTTAACTATTCTTTGGATATGACAACTGTATATAACAATTATGTATATAGCTGTTAGCAAGGTGACTGAAACAGTGAAAAGAGAAATTTAGGATATCAGCCACCCCAGGCCTGCGGGAACAAAGGGAAGAGGCTGGAATTACCGGAGCTTAGTAACTTGGAGGAGGCCCCCTGACCCTGGGACCCAGACCTCTGAGGATGGACTCTGGCTGGTGCTGACGTCTCTGACCCCCCCGCCGTCTCTGAGGGGTAGGGAGGAGGCATGATGAAGTTGGTTTGCAAGTGTTGGAAGCTGCAGACTGGATTGCACTGCTGCAGGAACTGTGGAAACAGCAGCTTTGCTGGGAGGCTGCCACCAGAACAGGGAGCAGGCCCCTTCTTCCACCTCTGGGTCAGCATTTCTCCTGGTCTTGGTGGCTTGCCTGGTAGAGCGACATGACCTTCTTCCTGGAGGGGTCTGAGCCCCTGATTACTGTACCTTGTGAGGCCATGGTTGCTGCCATTGCCTGATCAGAGCTATTACCAAACCAAGCAACAAGAGGAGCTGAAGTGAATCGCTTGGTTTCCAGACAAATTCCTCCCTGCTCCTACTATGCATCACTGTGTAGCCCTCACTGGGAATGATGGTGAGAGGGTTCACCCCTACTCCTACCCTCGGTGCCTGGCCCCATGGAGTCAAATTATCAGGGACAGAACACCATTGTAGTGGTCGTGGTCCTACCTTCCACTTCACCAATTCTCTCTTCAACTGTGTTCAGTATGTTCTTCAGTTTGTTCAGTTCTTCAGTATACATTGAGTCTTTAACTTCAAAGTACAGATCACAATTTCCAACTCAGCATCCTATGGTGTCTTCCCCAAACTGGCACCTCAGCTGAGTCTTTAAGAGTTTGCCCAACTTTCTGCCAATATGGTCTTGCCCATTGTCACACCTCTTTGGCTACAATTTGAGTCTCTTGGACCTAGGCTGTGTTATTTGAGATCCCGTGACGGTAAAGTGGGCACTCCATGAGCCCTCAGACAGTGGAGCTAGAGGAAGCACTGCAGTCAGGAAAGGTAATCTCATACCTGGAATATGTAGCAATCCTGGTCAAGATGGACCACTGCTCCCTCCAGTGTAGGAGAGATTGAATACAATCAAGCTGCTGTCACATGGCAAGCCGGTCTCCTCCAGGGATAATACCATGGCGAGGGCTTGGGGTCGGTCTCTGCTGCTGAACACTCAGGTGTTTAGCAGCAGCTGGGCCAGCCACTGAGAGTGGGGTGCCATGCATTGGGCCCGTGCACGGCCTCCAAACTTGCTGCATGGCGACTCCCCTCACAGGCTTGTTTTGCGAGCACAGGCGTAGCTGTGGGCAGAGGCTGGCTCACCTCTGCTGGCCAAGTCACCGTTTCCCTTTGCTTATTCAGTGCTTCATCTGCAGTTGATGATTTTGGGGTGCAGGGACATTGACGTGAGACCATGTGCTCACTCCCACAGAGTCACTCCCATGACTCTTTCCCAGGCCATTTTTTTCTGATCTTCCAAGTCCCTGACCAACGGAATCATTTGCCACTGCCCAGAGTTACCTAGGTCGATAACCCAGTGCCCTGGCTGGAGCTCTGCTGGCTGGCTGGGGCAGCAGCGGCACCCTCCGAGTGGGGTTGGAGCGTGGCAGCAGCCCAGTTTTTATTTGCCCCAATACATCAGGCCAACCCTTCTGTGAATGGGGCCTGGGTTTCACACCCTCTGTTAGCCTGTTGAGGTGTACGCTGAGAGGGGCAGCCATGCACTGGAGACAGGTGACATGGGGTCGGGGATACCTGTTTGTGCCATTAGCACCTGTTCAGGTGTGTTTCTGAATGTATCATTTTCTTCATTCGGTAGGTTGTTGCTGTGAAGGCCAAACACCATGGCTTAGTGAATCTGGGATGCCCAGCTCAAGGTGAGCAGCTCTGTCACAGAGTCTCTGATGTCCCGTGGCCAGGCTCTCCGTCTCTGCTAGGACCTCGTCTCTGTCTGTTCGTGAGCTGCCTTTCAAATGGTGAACACTTCTCTGCTGCTGCTGGCACCGCCTTGCTCCCAAGTCCGCCCTGTGAGTCTCCTGGCCAGACTTCCCAAACACTCACACAGCACCCTTACCTGCCACGTAGCTCTAGCACCAGGGAATCTGCAGGGGCCGTGGCTCAAGCGGCAGAGTTACTTGGTTAGGCACCTACACCTTCTAGAGAAAGAGCCCTTTCTTGTTCTCAGATCCAATAAAAACCAGCACTTTCCAAGTAATCTGAAAAGTGGATCAGATCAGTATTCCCACGTGTGTCTTGCATTGTCTCCAAAGTCCACAGAGGCTGACAAAGGCTTAAACGCAGGCTGAACAACTTGTCCCTTACTGCAGAGGGAATTTCTCAGAATGACTCACACCGCTGGATCTCAGAGAACTGCACTGATGTCGCAGACGCCCGAACCGCCACAGGGCTTGTCTCCCACCCTCCGTAATGCGCGGTGTCTTCCAAGGGCGTCTCAGGTGGTTCCACTTCCTGCTTACCAGCTCGGATGAACGTGAAGTCTTCAGTGCAGCGCACCAGCATGATGTGCTGCAGCATGTCCAGACCATTGAGGCTGTGAAAATACGTACCGCTGTCTGTTCCAGGTACATGCAAATCACTCCGGATGCATCTTCCTGATAGGGTTTGAAAGGGTATGCTCACCAGATCAACAGCTTTCTACCAAATTCCAGAGGCTGTGTTGATCTGTTCTGCTAAGGAGGTAATATACGGCACAACAGCAGCTCTCGGGGCTGCCATCTGGTTGGGTTTGCGATAGTTCCTCATCATCTGCTATGATTCAAATAATTTTTGCAAGGGCCATACTGGTGTATTAAACAAGGATGTAGTGGTGACCAGCTTCCCCGCATCCTTTCAGTGATTAAGGGTGACACTATGTCTGCCATTGTACTCAGGCTTAGCCCTGCTCCTGATTCTGCACCTGGTAGGTGGATAGCCCCTAAACAAAAGCTCAAGGATGGAAGAAATGACCGCAGGATGGTTCTCCAGACTCATCGGCTCCTGTGAGACAGACTCAGGCCAGGGCTTCATTTATCTTCCACAGACCCCACTCTGACCAGGGGGTCCTGATGGAACGTTAGGGTCCCCAGTGTCAGTGTCAGTTCTGGCCCCGTATCCAACGGTAGGTTTGGGTACTCCCTTTCTCCGCGTGGAGTTATTCTGATAAAGGACGGTAGAGGCAGGATCAGGGAATCCCACTGTGGGGACTTTCAGGCTCCTTCCTCGAGGGGACCTTTCTTCCCTTCAATCCACGGGCTCTGGGTCTGAGAACTGGCTCAGGCCTGGACCCCGGGGGACAGATGGTGATTGGTCCATGCAGTTGGCCGCCCGCAGCCTCTGCTCACACACTCTCATCCTTTCTGGTTACGCAAATCGGTACCCGGCTGGCTGCCCCTGTCCCCTGCCTCTGGAGAGAACGAGGCCTGACATTCACCACACGGGTCCCTGTCGGCCTCCCGGTCACCTGCCCGGCCTCCCGGTCACCTGCCCGGCCTCCCAGTCACCTGCCCGGCCCTGCTGCCCACGTGGCTGGCGCAGCATCTCACCTCTGCGGTAAGTGTGCCGCGTCTCTCTGCCGCTTTGGAATCTTGTCCCCACGGGAGCCCAGCTCTGTGGCAGCGCGTCCTGGCATCAGCTGTGGCCTACAGGCCATGGCCACACCGAGCTTGTCAGCCTCGGTGAGCCACGTCCTCCGGGGCTCCCTGGGAGCACAGCAGGGAGCACGTTCCCCAGTCTTCCCAGCAACTTCATCCTAACACGCCCGCCTGCTGGGCGTTTAACCCCTTCCTTAACAATCTGCCAAAAATCCTGGCAATTCCTCCTCATCTGCTGCGGCCAGTGTTGTTGCCCACCCCCCCAGATGGTGGCCCAGCAGCATGTAATGGGTGGCTCAAGGTGCCCTTGTCACGATGTGGGATCCTGAGACTTGGGACGGTGCCCCTTCGCCAGTAAACTCTCCCCGCTCCAGCCTGACATTCTGCCCGCCACCCGCAGCGTGTGCTCGGCGCCAGTCGGCTGGGCCTGCAGTTGCTCCGTGGCAGGGCGGCTCTCCCAGCCGGCCATGCTGAGCCGTGGCCACACGATGCGGCTTCTTGGCTGCAAGTGAGATTTTTCTAGCCCACCTTTTGTGAAGAAGGCAGCCTCTCAAGGGCCCCGGGCTCACGTTGCAGAGGGGCCTTGATTCCAACCGCTCGCTCTCCACGGGCTCCAGGCCCGTCTCCCGTCCCCAGTGTGGCTCAGAACCAAGGACCTGAGTTCAGTGTCGAGGGCGGACCCTTTGCTCCCACTGCTCAGCGCTCCTCTTCCTTTCTCCTTTCGGTCCCCTGGGGTCCTTCGGCTACCTTCCTGCAAGCCCAGCTTTACATGTAAAGGATGTTTGCGGTATTCATCTAGCACTTTTATACACTTCGTAGTTTTTGCTGTTGTTGCTGTTATTTTCAGAATGCCACGTCTTTGATATTGCAGGAAGCGGAACTCGTGGTTTCTCTGTTTCTAGTTTCTGTCACGAAAAAAATAATGGCTGTTGCAGAACAAATAGTACAGTGGTTTACATTCTAGCATATTCCAAACAATTAAACTACTTCTCCCCTCTCCTCACCCCCAGAGCTTTAGAGGAATTAATTTGGGGTTTTGGAGCAGTGTGTTGATTCTCAGAGGGGTGGGATGAAAATCACCGCGGTGAGGGTGGGCACGCGCCACCGCACCCTCCCGAGCCCCCGGGCACAGTTTGCTTTTGATCTGGGCTTTATGTGTTGCTTCTATTTATAAATATTTACTTTGTTTGCTTCTAGATGTTTGTGGTTTGTCTTTTCCCTTTTGCAGTTTAATTCTGCGTGTGGCGTGAGGTATGGCTCTCACTTTCTCCCCCACGTCGCCGGCCAATTGTCCTGCTGCTGTTTCTAAAGACGCTCCCATTCTTGCCCACTGAGCAAGTGGGTGGTTCTGTTCCCCGACCTGCTGCCCATCCGCGTGCAGAATCGGGGCGCCTGGCTGCCAGGAGCAGGAGGGGAGCCCCAGCCGGCATGCCTCACTCAGGCAGACGGGGGTTTCTTTTCCGTGTGTAACTGTCGGACCAGAGTGGACAGTTTCTGGCTTTAGTTCAGTTTTCCAACACTCCACCAGGGGCCAGAGCCCTCTCTCTTTCCATCCGTCCTCTTACCACGTCTGTCTCCTCGGTGCACGCATGCCCACCGTGGCACCAGGCTCTGCCTCTGCTCTCGGGACTGCGGAGTGAGGGCTGCCGCAGCTTCTGCCCCTCCTTCAGAAGCACAGGCCCCCAAGCCCCAGCAAACCTCTGCTCGAGCCTCCTGGCCCAGCACAGGTTCGTGTTCCGCTTCTCTAACTGTAAGGGACGCTGGGAAAGTGGGTAACCGCTGAGCCGGGTGACCTAGAACAACGTGATTCCTTGGGCCGGGAATGAAAGCAGGGCCTGCAGACCAGCCCTGGGCTCACGCACTGTAGCGTCACAGTCCCCTGAGAGAATACTGTGCCTCGGGTGCTCGTGCCAGGAAAACCCAAAGGACAAAAGCTACAACTCCTGGAAAGACCACGTGCCCCACAGGAAGCTTGTATTCAGCCTCCCCCGCCAGGACTCCCCAGGGAACCCCCCCGGAGAGCAGGTGGAGGGCGTGATGTGCCTTGTAGAGCCCAGCCCGGCTGGGGTGGAGAGGGGACGTGGGGTACAGAAGGACACTGTGTATTATGACATCAAAAGAAATCTGTATTTGGTCTCTGCCCTGGCTGCTGGCACGCAGCTCCTAAAACCCTGGAATGTCCAGTGTGGCCAGTGTGTCTCTAGTATGCTAATGAGATGGCTGGTGGCTGGGGGGCCCGTAGAGAGCCTCAGGGTGGGGGGTGGTCGCCAGGAAGACCCAGACACGATTAGAGGGCTAGGACTTCCAGCCAACCTCGGGGAGAGGGGATGGGGGCGTGACCACTCCTGCCCGGGTAACGATGTCGCCAAGTGGATAAATAGAGTGTGGATTATTCACAAAATGGGAAGAAACATATTACTGATCCAACAAGATGCAAGATGGACAAATAACAGACCGGGTGCTGCGGGAGAGAGGCGGGGCTCGAGAGCACGGCTGTGTGGCGTGTGCGTGAAGCGCAGAGCAGCCAGGGAGGGGCAGTCAGAGTGCGGGGTGCTCTTGCACGGGGAGGGGTGCGGCCCTGGGAGGAAGCAGGGGCACCTTGGGAGGAAGCAGGGGCACCTTTGGGTGCTGCGCGTGTTCCGAGACTTGACCCGGGTGGGACAGACACGTGTAAAGACCCGTTGGGCCGAGTGAGCACTTTATTGTATGCAGGTGACTTTTCTGTAGAAAAGAGAGAAAAAGGCGGAGAGTGGAGTCTCACTCTCTGCTCTTAGAAAGTGCACGCCTGACGCAGCAGCCCCCTGCCTTCCCCCGCCATGGGCTGCGCAGGCGCTGGCACGTTGCAAGCGTCCGTCTCGGGACGGAGAGTGAGCCCCGGCAGTGAGGCTGGGTGTGGGTGGGGTGGGTGGAGAGGGGAGGTTCGAGGGGGAATGGATGGCTAGGAAGAAGGCAGCTTCCCCACCTGCGAAGCAGATTCTGTGGCTGGGGCAGGAGGAAGGATGGAAAGATGAGCCCTGGGGCCCCACGAGAGCCTCGCTCAGGAAGGCGAGGAGTGGCAGGCAGGACCCCAGCACTCCCAGGTTGCAGGGCACCTGGGGACAGAGGCTGCCGAGAGCCACGGCACGGTGACGTGGGCTTGGGGCCGTGACCCCGGGGTAGGCGCAGCCAGGAGGCAGCGCAGCTAGTCAGGAGGAAGACGGCTCAGTGTCTCAGCGCCAGCGGACTGCAGAGCCCAGGGGAGAGGAGAAGCCCCTCGGTGCCCGCCTTGGGAGGGGTCCGAGGCAGCTACTAGCTGCAGAGAGCTGGGCAATGGTGTGAGTCAAACCCAGGCTGTGGGTTCTGTGAGCAGCTGGTTTTAAGTGAGGGACCCCTTGATCACAGCCACGGATCCAGTTAGCTCTGGCCCGGCCTCTCTTCAGATGTTAAGTGTTGCACAATAAAGAACTTTGCTGGGCACAGTGGCTCACGCCTGTAATCCCAGCACTCTGGTAGGCTGAGGCAGGAGGATCACTGGAGCCCAGGAGTTCAAGACCAGCCTAGGCAATATAGTACGAGACCCCTTCCCTACAAAAATAAATATTTTTAAACTAGCTGGGCATGGTGGCGCATGCCTGTAGTCCCAACTACTCAGGAGACTGAGGCAGGAGGATCGCTTGAGCCCAGGAGTTCAAGGCTGCAGTGAGCTGTGATCACACCACTGTATTCCAGCCTGGGCGACAGAGCAAGACCCTATAAAAAACATAAAAAATAAAATAAAGAACTTAATTGGCCTTTGTTCCCAGCTCCTGGGAGTAACGCTCTAAATCCTTGGAATCCCAAGTAATAAGAGTGCCTTTGTCATCCTTGATCCTGTGGGATCACGCCTGAGTTTACACTGAGGCCATTCAAGGTGAGCTCCCACACAGCTTCCGGATGGGGCAGCCAAGCCAGCCAGACCAAACACGTGATCAGACGGCTGCGGCTTCAAGACCACTGGGAAGGGAATGGGGTCTAGAGATTGAGTTCAACCTCCTGTGATTCAACCAGTTATGCAACATAAGGAAACCCCAAGAACTGTGGACAGCAAAGCTCAGAGGAGCTTCCTGGTTGGTGAACACAAGGGTGTGCCAGGTAGGGGAGGCGCCTGGCTTCCTGGAGAGACAGCACGGAGCTCTGTGTTTGGGACCCTCCCAGACCTCGCCCTAATGTGTCTCATCTGGCTGGTCCTGATCTATATCCTTTATAACAAAACCATAATCATAAGTATAGCAATTTCCTGAGTTCTGTGAGTTCTAGCAATTTATTGAACCTGAGGGAACCCCTGAATTTGTAGCTAGTCAGAAGTGTGGGTGGCCGGGCGCGGTGGCTCACGCCCGTAATCCTAGCACTCTGGGAGGCCGAGGCGGGAGGATCGCTTGAGGTCAGGAGTTTGAGACCAGCCTGAGCAAAAGTGAGACCCCCATCTCTACCAAAAGTAGAAAAAATTAGCAGGGCATGGTGGTACGAGCCTGTGGTCCCAGCTACTCAGGAGGCTGAGGTGGGAGGATCGCTTGAGCCCAGGAGGTTGCAGTGAGCTATGATGACGCCACGGCACTCTAGCTGGGGCAGCAGAGTGAGACCCTGTCTCAAGTAAAAAACAAAATAAAACAAACAAAATAATTAAGTGTGGGTGGCCTGGGGACCATCTGAACTTTTGGCTGGCATCTGAAGTGGGCACAGTCTTCTTGGGAATCACGTCCTTAAACCTGTGGAGTCTGACATTAACTCCAGGTGGCTGAGTCAGAACTGAATTGCCACATAGCAATTGGGGTCGAAACACAATATTAGGAAACCTCGTCCACTGATCGGCCGTGTGCTTGAGAAGGAAACCCCAGATCTGTGTGACAAATAGTTTTTTTTTTTGTTTGTTTTGTTTTTGTTTTTTTTTTTGTTTTTTTCTTCTTTGGACCCTTCCAGATTCTAATGACAAATAGTTTTAACACAGGGACATTTAGAATTGAGTATAGCAATGATCAAGTAGGTCGAAACGATAGCATTTATACTTTTGTGCTAAGTTTAGAAATATACATCATTGGCATTTTACAAACTTATAAAGTTTAAGAAATTTGGCATATCTGAGTGTAAACATCAGACCTGTGATTCTGATTCTAAACGGGCTCTTGAATCAATGATTTCGACCTGTGATTGCAAGTTGAAATCTTACTAAGTTGGTAAACAGTTTCTGAATATTTAAAAATCACCGTAATTGTACGTTTAATGTATTTAATTTATAAGGATCACATAAGGACTTGGGAATATTTGTTAGTCAGATAATTGAAAAACTTAGAAAACTGAATATAATAAACTTTGATTACAGCTTAAAATGTTTAAAGGAGTTTAATTAACTAAGTAGGTAAATGGTACAAACATTAATCAAAGTTCTTCCTAAAAATGATTGTTCAAATTTGCTGGATCTATTCATAGAATAAGATTCATAAGTTGCATTTTAAAGCTCAAGGATGTTGGGGGTTGGGGACAGGAGTGGCTGGCCAGTGAGTATAAAGTTTCAGTCACAGGAGACGCGGGAGTTGCAGAGGCTGGGGTGCAATGTAGCACCTACAGTTAACGATACTGTGTTGTGCAATTAAAATTCAAGAGGGTATATCTCATATTAAGTGTTCTTACCACAATTTTTTTTTAAAAGTTGATGGGATAAAAGGTTAAGGAAGAATTAGGGCTTACAAACCAACTTTAAGAACAAACTATCTGAAAAGTCCTTTCTCTGCTCAAAAGCTGCCCTCAAGAACACCAAAAATTCACTGGGGCTGTACTGGAAGCGTAACCGAGGTCAAAGTTTACCACTCGCCACAGGACAGCCGGCAAGTAGAGAGGCCAGGTGTCGGGGACGAGGAGCTCGACTTTCATTTGGAGAGCCAGCGAGCCAAGAAGACTGCGGGCTGATGTCCCAAAGAACCATCTTCAGTTAGTATGAACTTCAGGCTCCTTTCAGTCCTAAGGGCGGGGGGTTGGGGGGGGGGAGAGGGGACTAGGTCACGAGAGGTAACCAAGGACCGCAGACATCTGGGCGTCAGTGAGGTTGGAGGATGAAGGTCAGGATGTTCCTAAAAATCTTTCACACAGCATTGCTACTTGTGTGTATACCTTTCTTATCTTTCAGGAGCTAATTTTGGAAAAGGCACCATGGCCACCTTTCTGCTAGCTCATGTGCAGAGCTCGGCAGGAGCTTTTAAGCTAAAGAACATTACCGCAGGGGTCGGAAGCAAAACGGGGCTGGTTGTGTTAAGCTTCTGTCCCACTGTTACAGGGTTGCAGCCTGAGCCCCAGCCCCAGGCTCTGGGCACTAAACAAGTCCCCAAACCCAGGGATAGGCTGAGTGATCCCAGGGGGAATAGAAGCAGGAGTTGTAAATGGAAATAAGCCACAAAAACAAACAAAGCAGGTCCTATTTTTCTCACTTGGGGCTGTGGCCTGAGGATTGTATCCACAATGCTTGTCTTTTCCAGGGCTTGAAGGGGGACTGAGGAGGCTCGGAGCCTGGCAATGGTCTTGCTGGCGGGAGAGGCGCTTGGTGCGTGGTGAGTGGACCTTGTGTCTCCTCCCCCCACTCTATTTTCTCTTTCTTTTCCTTGCCTCCTCTCCTTTACTTTTATAACTTTCTGCTTTTTTCTTGCTCTATCCTCCTTCTCTTCCTAGTCACTCGGTGCCTCCCTGCAGGACTTCCCTGGTCCCCGAATGCAGGTGGACTTGCCCAGCGTACTGTCCTCCAAGCCCCACTGCCCAAAGGCCTGTGGCGGGCGGGGTCTGTGCACCCCATCACCCTCCCCCACGGGACACCCCCCACAGCGCCCAGGAACTGCCGGGTCCGTGGCAGGTGCCAAGCGCGTGGAGAAGTTGAGGCCATGGCTAAGTCCCTCTCCAGGGACGGGTGTGTCTCAGGACCCCACTTGGGAAAGCAAAACAGTCCCACGATGACATTGTCTGTACCCAGAATCTGAGCTTGCGATGGCGGCGCAGGTGGGGGCTCTCTCGGGGACAGGACTGTCTGGACGCCCAGCTCGGGAGGCCCGGACTCTGGCAGGCGCTCTGAGAGCTGGGCGTTGCTGGGGGCGCTGCTGACGGACCCCACGGTGCTCCGAGAATTGTGACACTTCTCAGCCCGCCCGGCCACTCTGTGCTGGAAATGGTCATTTGTCTCTCTTCTGTTTTTATTTCACTCTGAAAGTTAAGCTTTAATCAAAAAATGGCTCCTTGTGGCCGGGCGCGGTGGCTCACGCCTGTAATCCTAGCACTCTGCGAGGCCGAGGCGGGCAGATTGCTTGAGGTCAGGAGTTCGAAACCAGCCTGAGCGAGACCCCGTCTCTACTAGAAATAGAAAGAAGTTAATTGACCAACTAAAAATATATATACAAAAAAATTAGCCAGGCAAGGTGGCAAATGCCTGTAGTCCCAGCTACTCGGGAGGCTGAGGCAGGAGGATCGCTTGAGCCCAGGAGTTTGAGGTTGCTGTGAGCTAGGCTGATGCCACGGCACTCACTCTAGCCTGGGCAACAAAGTGAGACTCTGTCTCAAAAAAGAAAAAAAAAAAAAGAAAGAAAGAAAGAAATGGCTCCTTATTCTGGAATAATGGCTCCTGGGAAACTGCTGACCCTGACAGTTTTGGACTCTGCGGTCATCACCTGGGTCTGTCCCTTGCACCTGCAGCCTCTGTAGAAACGGGCAGGACAGCCCCGGCCGCCCGGTCTTCAGAGCCGCGTGTCTGCTCGGCGTTGCCCTGCGACTGGCAGAATAACGCCCCGAAGAAAGCCAGGTCCCAGTCACCGGACCTGCAAGTGTTCCCTCGCATGGCAACAGAGACTTTGCAGATGCGATTAAGTTCAGGTTCTTGAGATTAAGGGAGATTATCCTGGATTATCCGAGAGGTCGCTAAATGTAATCGCAAGTGTCCTTCTAAGTGGGAGGCGGAGGGAGAGTGGATGAAAGAAGAAGGCTGCGCGAACGCCGAGGCAAGCGCTGCGCTGCTGCGTGGGAGGAACAGGGCCGGAAACCGCAGGACGCAGATTGTCCCCTGCAGCCCTGGAGGGTCCAGGTCCCTGCTGCCACCTTGGTTTTAGCCCAGGGAGGCTGGTTTGGACTCCTGGACTCCGGACTGGGAGAGAACACAAGCGTGTTGTTTCGAGCCGCTGCTTGGCGGGGACGGTTACAGCGGCCGCAGGAAGCAGACACACCTGCCAGAGCCTTCCTGGCCCTGCTGCCCTGGACGCCCACGCGCCTGCTCTGGGGCCCTACGGCCTGTGCCGACCTCTCGGACGGAGCCGTCATCCTCCCCGGCACGCTGCTGACATCTCACCATCTGGCGGAGAACTTCTCAGCATCTGTCCCCGGTTGCTGGCGCTGGTTCCCGAACTTGACAATGACACCTCCCCTGCATGCCAAGCAGTTTCCGCCTCGTGCCCTCCTGGGGGGTCTTCATTCCCTCCCCCACCCCGCCCCCAACACTCGGCTTACAGAAGAAGCCAGAGAAGTGAAGGTGGCCGCGCCGGCACCCACAGTGGCAGCTTCTACACCAGCCTGGGTCTGCGCCGGTGCCGGACACGGCGCCTGTGGACAGCTGGCGCGTGACGGCAACCTTCCCCTCCACTGTCGCCACTGAGGTGGCCCCGACACCCCCCGCAGGCTGTAGCCGCCCAGATGTCTCCCATGCCCTCCACGCAGGCGAGGGGCTCGCTGATGCCCCCACGCGGGCCTGTCTCCTGGCGCACAGAGAGGGTGCAGACGGGGGGACAGTGTTTCCGGAGGTCGAAATGGAAGACATCAGCACCCAAACCATTTACTCATTAATTCATTCAACAAACATGAATTGTCTTCCAAGCAAGCCTGGCTCTGTTCTCTTGGAACGAGATGTGGTGGGTCAAAGCGTGAGCCCTGGAGTCCTGTGACCTGGGCTCAAATCTTGGTGTGGCCCCCTTTTGGCTGTATGACCTTGGGCAAGTTACTTGGCCTCTCTGTGCCTCAGGTAGCAGCAGCTCCCCCCTCACTGCTCCCGAACGAGGTAGGAGGAAGACACTCGACGAGAGATACTGTTATTGGACATGGCCGGGGATACGACTTCTATAAAAAAGGAAGAAAAAAGAACACACAGTCGCCACACATATAGACAAGTCCCTGGCAGGCAGGCTATAGGTGGGAGGGGGACCAGGGCCGTTCGGGGACAGACCCCTGGCCGGGAGGCAGTGAGAGTGGAAAAGGCCCAGCCGGGACGCAGAGGGCCCCACCCCAGGTGCTCTCCAGCCTCGTGTCCCTGTTGGGAGCGACACCACTCACCCCTGAAGCCCCTGGGGTGGCATGTCAGGGTGACATGAACTCAGTAGCTCTTGCTGTCACCTGGGGGTGTTCCTACAGGGCCAGGCTCTCCGCTCAGGGCTCCACTTACATTGTCTCCGGGAAACCTCACAAAGGCCCCATCAAAGGGCTAGTTTTTGCAAGGTGGTGAGAGTGAGGCTTACAGAGGTGTCACGAGAGATTCGCCTCGGGCTGTCTTTCCAAATCTGAGCCCAGTTCCTTTTCTTGGGACAGTGAAGCAGCAAGCCCAGGAGCCCCTGTGCACACAGCCCCTGAACCACCTTGCAGGCCCCCAAAGCACCGGTTCCTGGAGCTGCCTCCTCACACACGCTGCTGTCCCCGTGGCTGGTGCTGTCAGCCCTTCGTCTGTGCTTCCTGGCCTTGGGAACTAAGTGTCCCACCGACGGGGGCTTGGGGGTGCTGTGGGCTCGGTGCTGCGCTGGACAAGGAGGTGGTTGCTGAGAGGGGCGAGGGGAGGGGAGAGGAGAGAAAGCAGAGAGGGGGGGGAAGGGAGAGAGGAGAAAGCCCCTAGTCCCCCCTGAACTGTCCTCACAAAGGGGGAAATAGCCACAGCCGCCCTGCTGGGCCACCAAGGGCTCAAACACTGCCCACCCCACTTGCCGATGGCCTGACTGGACAGGGCGCGGGACCAGAGGGATAGAGGGTCAGCTGCAAAGGCCTCAGGACCTGCTCTGGTCCCCAGCTAATTTCCTCTCGAGCCTGGAACCTAGTGTGTCACTCTGCCAGCGATGCCATGCGGGGCGCTGTTTGTAAATTGCCCTTGGATGGATGGCAGCAGCAGGAGGGGAATTTCCAAATGGGGCAATCAAGTAAGCTCCAGGGGGCGGGGACACAGGCTTTTGAAACTCAGCAGCCAGGCTGGGAACTGTCACCAGGGAGAGGGTGGGCTGCTGGAGACAAGGATGAGGTTGGAAACTCACCTGCTCTCTGCAGGCCTCTCAGCCATGGGGTGGCTGCAGGTCACAGGCACGGCAGGAGGTGGCGGAGCCGGAAGGTTTATAGGAATGAAGGGGGCAGAGGAGCTGCGGAGACCTGGCTGCAGAGGTGAGGCGGGAGAGAGGAGCTGCAATGCGGATCATGGGAAGGGTGCCCTGGTGTGTCTCCTTAGTTTACTTCTTCAGTGACTCCATTCATTCATTCATTCGATAAACATTCACTGAGTCCTTATAAAAGACATGTTGGGTAAAAGGCCCCGAGTCAAAGGCTAACGCCTCCCGCGCCCCAGCCTGCCACACACAGCCCTCCCAGGGCCGTGGATGGCCAGATAAAATTACCTGGCTAAAACTAAGAAATGTACCAAGTTAGCCTAGCAACTTAGAAAGCTAAAGAAAAATAAGACAACACAGGGAACAAGAATAACAGTCTATCAAGGCGAACAGATTTTATAATTTTCTGCAAACTTAACCTTTTGCAACCACCACTTTTTTTCCCCAGCTGTTTCGGGTCCTCTGCTGAGTAGAGCAGGGAAAGCCTGAAGTGTCACCTCAGGCCGGGATTCCCCAGGGCAGCAGACGCCGGGGCAGAGGTCCGTGTGCTGGAGACTTACAGGGTGCGGGCGGGCAGGGGGCCACGGACTGAGATGCAAGAGAGGCCTCAGCCCGTCCTGGGGAGCCCTGGGCTGGGGTGGCCCTTCAGCCTGTCCTGAGGGAGGATGCAGGCTCCCTGGGGGTGGAGCAGGGTACAGGTGGGCAGCCCCCTTTGGAGGAGGGTGGTTCCTGGAGGGGTCTCTGCCTTGAGTCCTCAGCACTGACACCCCCGGCAGTTATAGTGGGGAATGAATGAACACCTTAGTTCTGAAGGAGGGGGCAGGGAGGGTCCCCCAGGACTCGTTACAGCCCCGCATGCCTCAGGACCTTTGCACCTGTCATTCCCTCTGCCTGGACTTCCCCAGGACCCAAATGGCCCACTCCTTTATTCCATTTGAATCTCTGTTAAAATGTCACCTCTCCAGAGAGACTTCTCTTCACCACTCGAGTTAAAGGAATCCTCCCCCCACCCCCTTTTATCTGCCACTCTATTGTCCCTGGCCCCTGGCTCCATATCTGAGTATTTATTGCTTTTTGGCTCTCTTCTTTGGCTGGGACGGAGGCTCCATGAGGCAGGGGCTTTGTGTGGTACCCTGGGTCCTGTCACACACTAGGCACTCGGGAAATGTTGGCCAAATGAATGAATGAGTAAATGAAGAGTATAGGGTTAGTCCCAAGTATATGGTATAGGGTTAGTCCCTCTGTCTACTCACAGGGATAAGAATTGTGTAGGGAGACTTGATGGACCAAGACGGGTGTGACCCCAGGGCCACCATCCAGGGCACAGACCTGGGGGCCCCGTGAGCCCCTGCTGCTCACTGAGTCTCAGGCCACCTGCTTACCTCATGCAGGAGGAGGGTCTCCTGCCAACAGAGCTGGGCCTCTGCTGCTTGTCCTTTATCTGGAGTGTTTTGGGATTCAGGGCAACATGATCCAGAAGGCAGGGCCCTCACACCCCCACCAGCCCCTGGGTCATCGCAATCACGAGGCAGGCTTTAAATATCACTCTCCGCAGATCAATAGATGCAGAAGACACATTTGACAAAATTTAACACCCATTCATGATTAAAACTCTCAGCAAAGTAGGGACAGGAAGGAGCATCCTTAACCTGCTACAGGACATCCCTGGGGTGGGGAGGGCAGAGAGAAACCAACTTCATACTTAATGGTAAAAGACTGAATGTTTTGCCCTTAAGACAGGGAACAAGGCAAGGATGTTCATTCTCACCACTCTTATTCAACATTGTACTGGAGGCACTAGCCAGTGCAATAAGACAAGAAAAAGAAATAAAAGACACTCAGATTAAAAAGGAAGAAACAAAACTGTCTGTATTTGTATCCAAAATGATTGTCTATATAGAAAATCCTAAGAATCTATAAAACAAACAAAGAAAAACGCTCTTGGAACTTAAAATGAGTTTAGCAAGGTAACAGATACAAGGTCAACATACAAAAGTCAATTGCATTTGTATACTAGCAATAAACAATTGGAAACCAAAAATTTTTAGATACCCTTAACAATAACTCCAAAACCTAAAATACTTGAGTATAAATCTAATAAAATATATGCAGTTTCTATATGCTGAAACTATAGAATGCAGATGAAAGAAATCGAAGAACTCCTAAATATATGGGCAGAACTATTGTGTTCATGGAAAAACGGCTCAGTGTAGTTAAGAAGTCAGTCTCCCAGCTCCTCGTCTCTTTTCTTTGACCCTTGCTAACCCAGCACCTGCCTGGAGGGGCTGACAGGGCCTGGCTCTATCAGGTTGCCATGGAACAGAAGCCCAGGGACAGAAGTTTTAGTTTGTAATCATAGTAGTGTATGCTCTTTGGGAAAAATGTTTTTCAAATAGTAGGCAAGTATATAAAGTCAAAAGTCAAGTTCTTTCTGAAAACTTCCCTCAGCTTACATTCAGCAGGAGAACCACTGAGCAAGGAGCTCAGTCCAGGTAACAAGTTCTTAAGGACCCTGGAGTCCTACTGTCTGGGTTTAAGACCTAGCTCCATCATTTATTGGCTGTGTGACCTTGGCAACTTTCTTAACCTCTCTGAGCCTTAGTGTTCTCACATATGAAATGAGGGTTCAATTTGATATTGCATATAAAGTGCTCATCACGAAAAAGCCCTGAGAGACATTAGCTTTACTGATAAGGCGCATATCATATACAAGAAGTTTGTTGTTATTTTTGCTATTGTGAAAATAAGCAAAGAACAACCAAACCCGAACAAGCAAAAGCTGTTATTGAGAATTTGCTATGGCAAGGGAGGCAGCCCCAGGGGCGGGCAGGGGTGAGAAAGGGAAGGCTAAGACAGGTCGCCTGGAAGGAGGCTGCTGGCACCTGGTTAGTGTGACGGGCCGGGGAGCAGGCTTGGCTTCCTTCGGTTGGTCCAACATTGGAAATTGGGTCAAAAGTTAGGGAAACTGGCAATCCTAGCACTCTGGGAGGCTGAGGTAGGTGGATTGCTCAAGGTCAGGAATTCGAGACCAGCCTGAGCAACAGCGAGACCCCATCTCTACTAAAAATAGAAAGAAATTATCTGGAAAACTAAAATATATATATAGAAAAAAAATTAGCCAGGCATGGTGGCGCATGCCTGTAGTCCCAGCTACTCGGGAGGCTGAGGCAGGAGGATCACTTGAGCCCAGGAGTTTGAGGTTGCTGTGAGCTAGGCTGATGCCACAGCACTCACTCTAGCCTGGGCAACAGAGTGAGACTCTGTCTCAAAAAAAAAAAAAGGCCAGGTGTGGTGGCTCACGCCTGTAATCAATCCTAGCACTCTGGGAGGCCAAGGTGGGAATATCGCTTGAGGTCAGGAGTTCGAAACCAGCCTGAGCAAGAGTGAGACCCCATCTCTACTAAAAATAGAAAGAAATTAATTTTCCAACTAAAAATATATAGAAAAAATTAGCCGGGCATGGTGGCGCATGCCTGTAGCCCCAGCTACTCGGGAGGCTGAGGCAGGAGGATCGCTTGAGCCCAGGAGTTTGAGTCCTGGCATCGCTGTAGGCCACTGTGCCTGCCTTGTCACGCAGGCGCTCTACCTGCTGGAGCTGGCCTGCTCGCCGCTACCTGGGCGCCCAGGCGAGGCGGCAGAGCAGGCAGGCGGCCACCCCCCGAACAGCTGCTGCTGCTCTCGGTCCTCAGCCTCTCCCTCTTGTTCGAGCTGCTTTCCAGATCGCTGGCCCCTGGAGTCAGTCCTGCTGTCAGGGTTCGAGTCCTGGCTATTTACTCTGTGCCTGGCGGTTTGCCCAAATTCCACGAACCGATTCAGCATGGCCCTTCTCCTCGGCGAGGTGGGGCAGGTGGTGAGGCCACGTTGGTGGAGCCAGGGTGACGCCGCTGGAGTGGGCGGCACGGAGTCCCTGAGATGCCGTGGGGGTCCCAGCACCTGGGGGTCTGCCCTACCCTTGTGGAGGATCTGAAGCGATAGAAGAGGCGAACAGGGCGGAGCCGGGGCCGGCCATGGCTCAGTGACTTCACGACAGCCTGGGGTGCCCAGGGTCCGGGCGGGGCCCAGCTCTGTGTTACCGGGTCCTGGAGCCCACGTGTGTCCCTGCCCAAAAGCTGCAGGAGGCTGTGCCTGTAGCCACCAGAAAGCCCCAAATTAGACGGGCCCTGCGGTGCCAGGTGGCCCCGGCCCCTCCCAGCCTCTCCTCTGGGTGGCTGGACCCCATCGCGGGAGGTCTGGCCTGGCGCTGCGTAGACAACCCCTGCGGCCAGCTGCGCTGCCCAAGGCGGGGCGCAGCCCGGGGAGCTGGGGTCATGCCCCGGGGTGTCAGCGGGGAGTTAACGTGCCTTCGCACGTGGCAAGTTCATTCCCTTTCCATTCTCGCTCAGCCGCTCTAACTACTCACGCGGCAGAAGCTTGGGCGCGCTCAGACCTCGTTCTCACGGCGCGGCCTCGGGCTCGGGGCAGAGGCAGCCGCTAGAGCCCCGGGGAGTCTGTCTTGTTTGCGCAGGGTGTATTTTTATAGTTTTCTTTATTTGTGGGACTGGTTTTCCAGTTATGGTGGTTGATGTAAACATTCTGAGGAAAATAAATTATTTAGAAGTCAGTTCGCCGGAAGAAAGCCATGAATTAAATACGAGTGAGAGTGATCTGACACAAGTCAGCAAGGCATGTAAACGACCCAGGCAAGACAATTATCACCTGCCGGGTCCGGGACTCACTAGTTCATGACTGTGTCTCGTTCCGGGGTTGTCCCGATGCCTTGAGCCGGGCCTGGAGGGTTTCGCAGACTTGGAGCGTGCGTTAATTAGGTACATCCATGGCGCTTGCTTTGTGGCCAGGCACGGTTCCGAGTGCTTTCTTTTTTTTTTTTTTTTTTTTTTTGAGACAGGGTCTCACTTTGTTGCCCAGGCTAGAGTGAGTGCCGTGGCGTCAGCCTAGCTCACAGCAACCTCAAACTCCTGGGCTCAAGCGATCCTCCTGCCTCGGCCTCCCAAGTAGCTGGGACTACAGGCATGTGCCACCATGCCCGGCTAATTTCTATACATATTAGTTGGCCAATTAATTTCTTTCTATTTATAGTAGAGACGGGGTCTCGCTCTTGCTCAGGCTGGTTTTAAACTCCTGACCTCGAGCAATCCGCCCGCCTCGGCCTCCCATAGTGCTAGGATTACAGGCGTGAGCCACCGCGCCCGGCCCCCGAGTGCTTTCTGACACCATCTCATTTCATCCTCACGCTTTATGAGATTGGTCCACATTCCCGTTTTACAGATGAGGAAACTGAGGCACAGTGAGGTTAGCTAAACTCTCTGAGGCCACCCAGCCCACGAGTGACAGAGCCGGGGTTCGAACCCGCCTGGCTGGCTCCGGGTCTGTGCAGGAGCTTCCACTGCGGTCGCAGCTGCTCAGCCACCCCCACCCCGCTCAGCGGTGCAAGGTGAGCGCAGCGCTTTTCTCACCGTGTGCCCTGGGCAGGAACGCAGGCCTTTCCTGGGGTCTTCGTCCTGTGCGATGCCGTAGGACGCACCTGTGCCGAGGTGCCGGGGGCTGCAGCACCGGCCTGGGCCCTGCTGCCTGGGGACTGAGGGAGACGCAGGGGCCTTGGCGTGGGAGTCCCGCCCTGAGGCGAGGGGGCCGCTCCCTTGGCTGGTGTCCCCAGGTGTGAGGAGGTTGGCAGCACAGGTGGTTGTCATTGTCCTTCCAGGGCAGACTGGGGGGTGCTGGCCACCGGGGCGTGAAGCAGCGCTGCCAGGCCCCTGCCAGGCCGGCGCGGTTGGAGGATGTTCCCACTCTCCTCTCGGGACGCCGGGGGAGTGGCCAGATGCACGCTGGCCGGGAGCCACCCGCAGTTCTGAAGGTCTGAGGATCCCTGGAGAGCACGTCACCTCCCTCCCCTCGACCGCGCCACTCCCTCGCTGCCAGCCTGAGCTGTGCCCTCCTGCCTGACACACCCAGATGCAGAGGACGGTGAGTGAGGCCCTAGGGGAGAGGGGCTGATGACGGGAAGCACAGGGACAAGGCCTGGTGACACATGCAGGGGAGGGGCTCCCTGGTGGCCGCAGAGACAGCCCAGAGGTGCCAGAGTCCCTCTGGGATGGGATGTCCTGTCCTCAGTCTCTTGAGAGGCTCCAGGCTCCCAGCTGCCCGGCGCTGGGGGCGGCAGGAGGCGCCCACTCCTCGGGGAGCCCTGTCTGGGGCTGCGGCCGGTGGCCCAAGGCCTCAGTGAGCTCAGGCGTCAGGTCTCCATGTGTGATGGGACTCGCCTGGCACTTGGGTTCACAGGCCACCTGGCCCTGTGCTGCAAGTCCCCTGACCACATGCCCAACCCCTCAAGAGGAGCATTTGCTTTTTGTGTTCATCCTTCCAGCAGCGGGAGGAAGTGAGGAAGCAAAACCCTCCAGGAGATGAAGAAATGCATCAAGTGAGCCCATTTTTGTCCTCCCGGGGCCACCTGGACACCTAGATTCAAACCACCCCACCTCCGGATGCCCACCCCGAGGTGGCACTTCCCCCACCCACGTCCCTGGGGGCCAGTCCCAGGGAGGGAGCACACTTGCAGCCTAGTGCCAGCCCATCCCATGGCCACCTCCCCTGCGCCCTCCCAGGACAGAGCAGCCCCCCACCCCAGCCCCCGCATCCGCCGGGCTCTCCCTGCCCTCAGATCGGCCTGGCCCCCGGCCCTGGGGGCTGCAGAAGGGTGACGTGCTGGAGAGAAATCAGGTTGCAGATGAGCCCAGGCAGCTAATAAAATGTGAAATATCTGGTGTGCTGGGGCAGCTTCCTTTAGGCACTGGGGACACTGCAGTCCTCGTCAGCATCACCCGAACAGGGAGTGACAAGCCATGGACCCCGGGCAGCAGCCTAACATGCCTCCCGTGCGCCGGGCAGACAGCGAAGGCTGGGTCTCATGGAAGCGGCGTCTGCACTTACTCCAGTGAGCCGGGTTCTGGAAGCTTCTCATGGCGAGGTCTTGCTGAGGCCTGGCCGGGCAGCTCCTGGACCCCTTCGGGAGGGCCAGGCACCTCTTTTACATTCCCTTATCCCCGCTGTTTAGCATGTCACCATCTTTCTGTGGTTAGCGAATACTTACATAGTGCTTACCTTCACTTGTGCTTTACTTACACCCACAAAACAACCTACGAGGTAGGAATTCTATTATGCATTTGACATGGGAGGAAACTGAGGCACAGAGAGGCACAGAGGGCAGTGACCTGCCCAAGATTACTGAGCTAGTGAGAGGTAGAACCGGATTCAAACCTGGGCAGTCTGGTTCCAGAGCCCGTGCTCTTAACGGCTGCACTCCTCTGTGTTCTTGCCTTAGGCTGCGCTCTGTGAGGTCGGGGTCCGGCCTGTTTTAGTCATCTTCACATCTGCAGGAGCCAGCAGAGTGCCCAGCTAATTTTTCATTATTCCTATTCAGCAATCATTGGGACTCACAGTCTAAACATTCAGTCTTCTTCAGCTCAGAGATATTTTCTTATTGTTCTATTATTTGAACCCTTTTGTTCAATGTTTTCTCCAATTTAGGCAGATGTTGAAAACCTTCAATCTAACTTCCATATCGTGTAACTTTTTGTTCATGTTTTTCATCTCTCTGTCCTTTTGCTCCGCGTTCTGAGACACCCCCTTGTCATGAACTTCCAGGTCAGTGTACCACTCATTATTCAACCCACTAATTAATGTGCTTAGAATTTGTCAGTCATGTGTGCAATTTTCAGAACGGAGCATGTTTCCTTTTCCCACTAGCCTGTCTTTTTAAAAATAGATATCCTCTCCAATGTCTCTGGAAATGTAAGCTACAGTTATGTTGCCTTTTCTTCTGCTTCCTGTGTTAGCTCACCTACCTCCTGTGTTGGTTCTTCTGTTTGTTGAGTTCCATGTCTCTCTTTCAGTGCACGGGAACTCCTTATATTGTCCATGTTTCTTGGTTGTCTATTCATATTTGAAGACGAGGAGGTCTGGACAAAGTTGTTGGTTGGTTGCTGGAATGTCACCCAGTGGGCTCCTTAAAGGAAGGAATTTAGTTGGTGAAGAAGCAGCCGAGAGAGCTCAGTCTGCAGCTGTGTTGGGGCCAGTGGAGAGGAGCGTGAGAGCCACCTGCGGCCAGGACGGCGGTGTGAGTGTGGGGAGGATGGGGCAGGCGGGGTGTGAGTGTCGGGAGGATGGGACAGGCGGGGTGGGAGGGGAGGTGTGCCCCTGGCTGTGCGAAGAGGGAATCCCTGCGAGCTCTGGCAGGGCGGGCATGACGTCTCTTCTCCCTCACCTGCCGTTTCGCCTCCTCGAGCCACTGCCTGAAGGTGCAGAGCATAGAAACGGACTTGGCCTCGGCACGCCGCGAGCCTGTTTTGAGACACAGTCCCTTCATTTGTTCAGCAGGCACTGAGTAGGCACCTCTGGCATACCAGCAGGGGCTGGGTGCTGGGGAGTTTAAGGATGAGTTTTCCCACCTGTCGGGAGCTTGTGTTTTGATGGGGATGCGGCCGTCTGATAAGCATGAAGCCCTCTCAGAAATCCCCTCCGAGGAGGGAGAACTTGGGACAGTCGTGGCTGTCAAGGTCAAGGTCAGGCCTTCTCGAACTTAAGTGGGTGCACAGGTTACTGTGGACCTCGGCCAATGCGGATCTGACTCCCGAGGTCTAGGCTGGGGCCTGACCCGGGTGACGCTGTGCCTGTCGCAGACCACACTTTGGGCAGTGAGGGTGGAGGGAAGACACGGCCCCTGCTGCACCCTGCTGTGCTGTGGGTCCCACGGGAGCAGAGCTGGCCCTGTGGCCTCTGAGGGAGGCCTGGATCCCGAGGCCCAAGGTCAGCCTGGCTGTAGGTCCCGCTCTGCCCAGGCATTCATGTCACCCCAGAAGGAAAGTGCTGGGTGGGTTGGCCCGGACAGGACACCACTCAGCAGCTTGAGGGCTTGGGCTGAGAAGTCCCCTCTTTAGAATTTGGGGGGCTGGCTCTGTGCCAGCATGGGTGGCCTTGGTCAGATGTGATCCCACAGTGGGACACACGTCCCTCGGGCTTCTGAGTTTGTAGTAGGGTCTTTGTGAGCGCCCCGTGAGGCTGCTGCGTGAACCTACACACGGTGAGTGCCCAGGGGCCCTTCGCTGTGTCTCGGGCCAAGTGACTCGGCAGCATTCACTGCCACTGCTGTCACGCTCGGCTCCCACAAGTTCACTCTGGGTCAAGGTAGACGTCTACCCATCCTCAGCACTAAGCTGGGAACCCCTCCAACCACAGCAGGTGCATGGCGGGAGGAGGTGCTGGACCGTGGTTAGCAGGCTTAAAGGTCAACCCAGCATGTGACCAGGACAGACCCGCCCTGAGTGGCTGGAGATCAGGACTCTGCCCCCTTAGCACAAAGAGACACTCTGAAGCTGTGAAACTCTGTGCATGCCATCAAGATCTTCAAAAGAATTGTCGAAATCTCCAAAAGAGCTGGAGAGACTTTGTTAGGGCTATGGGTCACACTGTCAGCCCATGCCCACTCAGCCCTTTAAATGTATTGACCCCACACTCTCCTCACCATACCCCAGTCTGCGCCAGGCCAGGCCTGCCGCTGGGCCTGCAAAGCCTCCTGCTGGGCTTCCTCTTTCTAGCCCCAACTCATGTGAGTCGCCCACACTGGGCTCCATCCCAGACCTTCCCCTGGTGCTCAGCCCCTCCCTCCTGTCTCTCCTGGCCCAGCCTCAGGGCCTTTGCACATGCTGTTCTTCTTCCCAGAATACCTATCCCCATCTCCCCTCTCCCCTCCCCTCCAACCTGGGCTTTTGCTCACTTCTTCCCTGAGAAGCCTTCCCCAGTTACATCCTCTGCCTCTGATCCATGGTGCGGGTTTAGCTCATGGTCAGACTCTTTGAATGACTTTTACATCTGTGTCCCCATTGACAGACCTCCTTGCTGGCTGGTTCCCTCTGGGTTCCTGGGGTCCAGCATGGGGCCTGGCACCTGGTGGGTGTTTAGTGTGTGTGTGTGTGTGTGTGTGTGTGTGTGTGTGTGTGTGTGTGAAGCTAACAACCTTTGGATATGAGTCTCATTACATGGAGGGAAATTTCTGGAAAACAATTTTAAGAACTGGGTGTAATAAATATGTGTGTAACAAATAGTTCCCTAGGGCTGCTGCAACAAGGGACCTCTACCTGGGTGGCTAATGACAACAGATATTTATTCTCTCATAGTCTTAGAAGCCAGAATTCCAAAATCAAGGTGTTGTCAGAGCCACGCCCCCTCCCAAGGACCCTTCTGTGTCATCCAGTTTCTGGGGGCTGCAGGTGTTCCTTGGCCTGTGGCCACATCTCTCTGGCCTCTGCCTTCCGCCTCATGGAACAGCCTTCCCCTTTTCTCCCTGTGGCTTTCCTGTGTGTCTCTTGTAAGGGCACCTGTCATTGTATGTAGGGCCTACCTGGACAGTCCAGGGTGATCTCGTCTCGAGATCCTTAACAGTATCTGCCGAGACCCTTTTTCCAAGTAAGTTCCCATTCACAGGTTTGGGAAATTAGGACACGCAGGGGGTATTTTTGAGAGCCACTGTTCAATTCATTACAATGTGCAATGAGATTTTCATGCCGAACCTTCTCGAAGCCAGTCTGTTAACACCGGGGTGTGGGTCAGTCCAGGCAGGAACTGGTGTCTGGAGGCAGCATGGGGAGAACACTGGACTCTGGAGTTGGGACATCTGGATTCTGGCCCTGCTCTGTCACACACACCCCACCCCCCATCCCCAGCCAGCACCTCCCATCTCTGAGCCTTGTCTGTTCCGCGGCAAAATGAGAGATGGGGACACATCTCAGGACCCTTCCGTCTCTAAGTCTCCATCCTGGGCCCCTGCAGCTTGTTGAGCAACGTATCAGGGGGACCCACGGCAGCAGAAACCCCCAGAGGGGGTGACATGACAATGGTCCCGGCAGGCAGAGGACGCGGGACAGCCCTGCCCTGTGTGACAAGGCACAGCATAAGAAAACACATCCAAATCCTTTCAGTGAAGTGAGTACAACTTTGATACTTACACATGATAAAGATTTCGCCAAAAAAGGAAGAAAAGAAGGAGAGAAACTACAGCCCCATCTCACATGTGAAGATTAATGAAAACCTCTAAATAAAATATTAACAGAGTCTAGGAGTACATTAAAGGAATGACATACATCTTGTCCATGTAGACTCACTCCCGGCATGAGCACTAGGAAATCCATGAATATTAGTCATCACATTCATGGATTTGAGAAGAAAAGTCATATCCTCAATTCTAAAATTGCTAAAAAAAGGCAAGTGATTAAATCTAACAACCATTCTTGATTGAAAGAAAACAAACAAACCATGAAACAATTCCTTCATCACCATGGCATGGAGAAGGCCTTTCTAATTATGACTCCAGGTCCAAAAGTCAAAAAAGAAAAAAATTGATAAATTTAATTACAAAAAAATTTTGCATGCAGAAAAATGTCAATGACAACATGAGTTATTAAAAGACAAACTGAAAAAAAAATTGCACCTAATATTACAGGCAAAGAGCCAATCTTCCTAATCTATAAAGGGCTTGTAGTTGCAGAAATAGGTAAGGAAACAACAAACTGCAATTGAAATAGGCAAAGAATATGAAGAATTAGTTCACAGAAAAAGAAATATAAATACATCTTAAATATATTAAAAGATGCTCAGTCTCACTCATAAGAAACAAAATGCAAAGTAAAGCTACACCAAAATACCATTTTTTACCAATGATATTGAGTTTAAAAAAAAAAAAAAAAGAAAGAAAGAACCCCCAAGTGTGACACTAGCTGTCTGAGTTAGGGAGCTGGGGACGGTATTAATGGGTGTGTCCCTGGGGAGGGCAGTGGCTGCCTCTGAAAGCTCACTTACCCTTCAATGAAACAACCCCACTTCTGGAATTTTATTCTATAAACATACTAACATATATTCAAAATAATGTATTACAAAGTTGCAATAATGTATTGCAAAATAATGTATTGCAGAGACGCAATACAAATGTGCAAAGTTGTTCACTCAAGTGTTTTTATGTAATATCAAAATTTTAGACACAATCCCAGTGGCCGTGAACAGGAGACGAGTTAAAACCTGACGGCAACTCCACGCCGCGGCCGCCGCGCAGCCGGGAGGGTGCCCGCCGCGCCTGGGGGAGGGTGGCGAGGCTTGCCGATGCGGGAGATACACGCAAAGGGAAGAACCACCTTTTGTGTCAAAAGGAGCAAAATAAGAATGTGCATTTATCCGCACTTGTATTTTCGAAAAGAAAATCAGCAAAACGCACAAGAAACTAAAAGTGGTCACCTGAGGGTGGGGTGGCCAGTGGGAACCCCGTGGGAGTGGGGGATGGGAGAGACTCGTCTTTTCACGTGACACATTTTTGTACATTTTCTAGTTTTGAACGATGTGAATTTACTACCTGTTCCACGATTTTAAAACTTTGGGCGTATATTTGAAGATGCATTAAGACTTTTCTGGAGGAATATACATGTTGGCGGCTGCCACCTCTGGGCTGTTGGGGGTGATGGGGACGAAGGACTTTCGCTTGACATTTCACACACTTCTGGGTCATCTGGGTTGCTTACCATGTGCACGCAGGACTTCTCCAGTAAAAATGGCTAATTATGATGACGTCTGTCGACATATTTCTGAACACGTAGAAAAAGGTGTTCACACGGGTTCCTCCAGGCAGTGGGACTGTTGGGGCCAGGCAGGAGAAAGGGCTCCCCCTCCACTGCTCGCACGGGTCTGTGTTTTGACAGCGCGCATGCTGTGAGAAAAGACAGGAGAATTGATGTAGGGAGGCTCCCTCCATCCTCTCCCCCCGCAAAAAGGAATGTGGGAGAATTTAGGAAGATTTGCGAAGATGAGGTTTTTTTTTTTGTTTGTTTGTTTTTTTTTTTTTTTTTTTTTTTTTTTTTTGAGACAGAGTCTCACTTTGTTGTCCAGGCTAGAGTGAGTGCCGTGGCGTCAGCCTAGCTCACAGCAACCTCAATCTCCTGGGCTTGAGTGATCCTTCTGCCTCAGCCTCCCGAGTAGCTGGGACTACAGGCATGCGCCACCATGGCCGGCTAATTTTTTTTATATATATATCAGTTGGCCAATTAATTTCTTTCTATTTATAGTAGAGACGGGGTCTCGCTCTTGCTCAGGCTGGTTTTGAACTCCTGACCTCGAGCAATCCGCCCGCCTCGGCCTCCCAAGAGCTAGGATTACAGGCGTGAGCCACAGCGCCCGGCCGAAGATGAGGTTTTATAACACTTAAGACCCAGGAAATCCACGCTCCGCTAGGCAGTGACTTGTAGATGAATTCTAAAGGGAAGAAAAGTGATTTCAGCTCGTGGGGGTGTTGCTGGGGTAAACCCCCAAAGTTATGCCCCTCAGGGAGGAAGCGCGGGACTGGAGAGGCGGCTCTGGGTTTGTCCTTCTGTGGCGTCCGCACCTCCTGCCCAGCCGGCTGAGGCCTGTTCTCTAGAACGGCAAGATCATTGAACATTTTATGGTTACTGTTTCTTTGACTTTCTGACGGATCACTGGGCATCTTCACACAGGTACATTGGGAAAAGCAATGCAACTGGAGCCAGGATCTGAGACCCTGGAGGGTCCACCGCAGTGCCACCCGGGAAAGATCCGCACCTCCTGCCGACTCCAGGTTTGCAGGGGGTGCAGGGAGAGGCCAAACAAGGAGCCCCTGTGATCCCAACTGGATCTGAAATGCATCACTTCAACTGGAAAAGAAAAAAAAAAGGGAGAACAAGGGATCAAGTGTGATGGTGGCGGTGATGATGATGATGGTGATGATGGTGATGATGATGGTGATGATGGTGGTGGTGATAGTGATGATGATGAGGATGATGGTGGTGGTGATGATGATGATGGTGATGATGGTGATGATGATGGTGATGATGGTGGTGGTGATAGTGATGATGATGAGGATGATGGTGGTGGTGATGATGATGAGGATGATGGTGGTGGTGATGATGATGATGGTGATGATGGTGATGATGATGGTGATGATGGTGGTGGTGATAGTGATGATGATGAGGATGATGGTGGTGGTGATGATGATGATGGTGATGATAGTGATGATGATGGTGGTGGTGATAGTGATGATGATGAGGATCATGGTGGTGGTGATGATGATGGTGGCTAATATTTATTGTCAGGCTCATTCTGTATCTCATCTAATCTTACTACCTTAAATGGAAGGCCCCATCACAGAGATGAGGACACGGAAGTTCAGAGAAGGGAAGTGAACTGCCTAAGGTCATTTGGCAGCCATCCGGGCCTTTGGTTTAATTAATAGGCCCCTGGTCACCCAGCTAGCTCGGTCAGTACATTGTGAGACTTTTAACTGATGGGAGCCCTTGGCTAGGAAAGTCAACTCCAAAGGCAATTCTGGTTCTATGAGTAACAGAGGTTCACTTTACCCCCCTGTTAATTATTAACAGAGAGGTAATTAATGAGTTAATTTGATGAAACCCCCCAAGGGCTTGGCAACTATAATCTGGGGCTGCCTGCATTCCTCCCCAAGCCCCCTCGCCCCATGTGCGCCTGGGTACCCTTGGAGAGTAGGCACCTAGGCACGGACCAGCCTGCTTCTGGAAATGCTGCGGTTCCAGGTGTGACCACCAGGTGGCAGAGCAGCTGCACCCAGCCCTGCCCCCAGCAGCCCCAGAAAAACAGAAAATACCAATTAAAAATTCCTTGGCCTGGAAGGGGAAAGTCAGTTGGAGATTCCGGGAGCCTTCTGGCAAATCCGGGAGGTTTGACCTTCTGCTGTAAGCAAAACCTGGGGTGTCCATAACAGGTAAAGGGCAGGGAAGAAGAAAAAACATGTTAAAGCATATGGAAGGAGGAAGGAGAAAGAGAAATGAATTTCTTCCTGGACACCTTGTATTACAGCAGCCTCCTCTAGCGAGGCCTGGGGCCCAGTGCAGCAGAATCACCTGGGGGCTCATTTTCAAATGTACATTCCTGGGCCCAGCCTCGCCCAGTGGCAGGAGCCCCAGAAACTGCATTTTAGTCCCCGCTCCTGTGGTTTCTGATGCATGTGGAGGTTTGCAAAAACCAACATAGCAACTTTTCAATTCACAGACCAGGAACCAGGGGCCAGGCAGGGGAGGCCACTGCCTCTGAGGCCCAGGCCTGTCCCCATTAGGAGGTTGTTCGCACAACACGGCAATGAAGTACAATTCTTTGCATGTAAGATTCAGCCTGTGGGCTGTTTGGGACGGGCCGTGCCCAGCCAGCCCCTCTCTTGCAGCCTCCTGTGCTTTAGTTTGGGTTGGTTCTTCCCCCACCCCCAATCTCTATTTGCTATTTTAAAATTCATGAGTTCCTGCCTGGAGAGGCAGAGTCAGGAAGGAGCCTGGGCTTGGAGATCCGGCCCGGAATCCAGCTTCCCGGCGTCCTGGCTGCCCGCCATCTTGGCGGGGCCCCCTGGGACATTCTCGGAAGTTCGGGGTCCAGACACCCACCCACACCCCACCCGCACTTCCAGCACTTCTCAGACTTGTCTCCGGAACTGACTCAGCCGCTTCCCTCTCACACTCTGGGCAGTGACTTCGGGCTGACCCTAATTCTGACCCAAATCCTGAATTTCAGCTTTCAGCTGGGCTTTGGTCCATGACAGGCCGGGCCTCACAGCAGCTGCCCAGGGGCATCGAAGAGAGCTCAGGCTCTGGTGTCTAGCTCGTATCCAGACTCTGCTGTGTGACCTTGGGTGAGCTGCCGACCCTCTCTGAGCCTCGGTTCCCTCGTGTAAGGGAATTAGCACCGTTTCTCTCCCGGCTGCTATGAGGAGTGAATGAGAGGGCACGGGCGGAGTGGCTGGAGCACATAGCAAGCCCTCGGGGCCAGGAGCAGCTGTCACCAAGAGGCATTGCCCAGGTGGGTGCTGGGGCGGGGATGGCTTCACTCCTGCCCACCGTGGCCTCAGACCCTGGGTCGCAGAGGTGTGACTTTGCTCAATTCCGCAGCTCCGAGCCCATGAGGGGCTTCTAGGAGACGCCAGGAAGTGGTAGCCATGGTTTCCACACTCGGGGAGCGCACCGTCTATTAAAGGCAACCTAAAGCCTTGGAATAGAAGCTTCCCGAAATAGCGTGTCTGCAAGCTGGTCTCCCTGGCGCTGCCTAGTGGGAGGAGGTTTCGGGAAGGAAAAGAGCACAGGCCTGGGTCCTCCCGCCAGCTCGGGCCCACCCTGCGCACCCGCCCCCGCCCAGCAGGGAAAGGCCATGGCAGGCCTCACGCCTGGCTTGAACTCACTGTCAGGACGGGTTTAGGCGAGGCCAACGGTTTCCTGATTTAAAGGGCCACGCATAAAGGCTCTAAAGATTTAAGGTTTAAGAATGAGATCAACGCCAGCGGGAGTTACCGAGGCCTGGGGCCCTGACACTCCAGCCTGCCTTTCTCACCCGGAAGCCCCGCTGAGATTAAACTGCAACCAACACAGTGAGACGGCCACTATTTCTTCCACAACTGTAATTTGTAGCATCTCGGCATTATGTCTTTTTTTTTTTTTAATAATCTGCTCAACTTTTTGCTTTGGGTGCTGGAGTACCCAGAAGGCGGCTCAGCCCTCCCTGGTCTGGACTCGGTGGGCAGCCTGGGCACAGTGAACTCTGTCCCCGGATGCCCCATGACCCTCCCCTGGTGGTCACTCTGGACATTGGACAAGGAGGAGTTCCCTTGGAGCATGTCAGGACACCTGACACCATGGGACTGACTCAACCAGTTACTGGACAGCTGCCCCACCCTACCCCGGCCAAGGGGAGGGAGGGTGGAAGGTCTTGGTGGCTCTGAGTCTTGCCTTTGCAGCTGCACAGAGAAGTTGAGTAACCTGCCCCAGGACACACAGCTAAAGTGCACTGGTATCTGATTCTACCCCAGCTGTCAGGGCAGCAACCTGTGTCATGCATGACATATGCATGAAGGAAAAAGCAAGCCCTGCTAGTGGGAGGGAGAGGCAGGCTCCTTCAGGCAGGGTGGCCGGAAAGGCCTGTCTGGAGAGGTGACTGACACGGAAGACAAGATTTGGATGGCGAGAGAAGGAATCGGTCACGTGAAGGTCAGGAGAGCCCGGCCAGCACAAGGAGTGGGGTGGGAGAGTGCCTGGGGCTGGGAGGAGGGTACAGGTGTTCAGAGGACGGATGCCCGGGCCTGGGCTGGAGCCACTGCAAAAATCACGGTGAACCGTGCCGCGCCCTCTGTAGT
This sequence comes from Microcebus murinus, assembly GCF_040939455.1. Classification (NCBI taxonomy): domain Eukaryota; kingdom Metazoa; phylum Chordata; class Mammalia; order Primates; family Cheirogaleidae; genus Microcebus; species Microcebus murinus. The sequence continues at coordinate 11,801,525 of NC_134107.1, forward strand.
CATCCTCACAGCCCGAGGACAGCGGCGGCGTGGCCCGTCTCTGCAGAAGAGGGTGGCCCAGCCAGGGGCAGCAACTCACGTGAGCGTGACCCGCCAGCACCGGCAGAGGCAGAATTCAAGCCTGTGGTCTAACCTCTGCCGGCCGCTCCCTGCCACGGCCAAGCGCTGCCTGTCCGACTTCTTTTTACAAAAAAAAATTGTTAATTTTCCTCCCACTTCTGCTGCTTTGAGGCTGTCCTGCTCACCAGAGCCTGCCATCTGCACGGCCGGGCAGCCAGACCCCACGAGGAGTGGCCGTCACACAGCCAGACCCAGGGTCCCGTTATTCTGACCTGGGGCTGGGCTTCCCGTGGAGCGCTGAGGCCCCCGCTGGCGGCAGAGCTCTTCCTCCTGCGTGGCACTGGGAGTCGAGTGAGCCCCTGTGAGTAGCTGGCTGAGGACTCGGGCTGGCCAGGGGTCCCTGAGCCACGCCCGGGCTGTTCCACGTGCTCCGAGCAGGGCCGTCGCGCCTGCGTCTCACAGCGGGAACTGTGTGCGGCTCCCGGAGCCGGAAGCCGCTGGGCGGGCCCTGGCCATGGCCCGGTCCTGGTGGGAAGCTTCGCCTGGGGTCCCCTCCCCCCCCCCCCCCCGCGAGTGTCTCCTCCCCTCCTGGCTCCCTCCACACAGAATCACAGGTGCAGGGAGAAGGTGCCGAAACGTCAGGTGGACATCAGCGTCCCCTGAGAGAGGGCTCCAGGGTCTGGCGCCGATCACCAGGCCCCGGGGGACAGAGACTCCAAGAACCCGGCTCGGAACCTCATGCCAAGTTAGGCTGTGCTGTGAGGCATCAACCTGCAGCCATTGCACCACGCTTAGTGAGCACCAACTGTGTGCAGACGCTGCGCAGCCCGCGCGCCCAGGGAGCTGTGTTAGAAGTAACTGGGCTGCAGGGCTGGGGTGGGGCCAGAGCAGCCTGGGGGCGCGGGAGGGCTGCCTGGAGGAAGTGACATCTGAGCCGAGACCTAAAGGGTGGCCCAGACAGGACTATGCAGAGAGAGGGGAGGAGGCGAGAGGGTGTCAGGCATGTGCAGTCAGTGGACAAATGACATCTCACAGGTCACACGGGCCTGGAGAGGTGGACAAAGGCTGGGGCCAGGGTCTCGGCGGCCAGGTTAGGACATTCTCATCCGTCTAAAGATACCAGCTGGCTCCATCCTCACTCTCAGCTGACGTGTGTCTCACTCACCCTGAGAAAGTCGAAGCTGTTCGATGGGACCCTCTCCTGCCCGTGCTCAGGTGACACCACACCTGATGTGCCCCCCACTTGTGCGGGACTCAGCCCTGCACACGGAGCCGGCCCCTGGCGGCTCGGGCACTGTGACACAGGCAAGGCCAGCCTCTGCCCACGCTCTGACCGATGCGAACTTCAGTTGTGCTGAATGTCGCTGTTTCGGGCTGAGCCGGCCTGGAGGCCGCAGGGCACGGGGCGGGGCGTGCACCCCGGGCTCCGCTTGCATCTCAGGAGACCCCGGCCACGGAGCGAGGCGAGCAGTGGGCTCCCTTGCCCAAGGTCACGTGCACTTGGCCTGCCCACCAGCCTGCCCTTGCTCACAACAACCCCACTAGGCATGTCATGACGAATACCCCCATGTTACAGACAGGGAAACTGAAGCTCGGCAACATTGAGTCACATGCCCAGGGTCACGTGCCCAGACTCGAGCCTAGGTGTCTGATGCCGAAGCCTGTGTTCTTGACCACGAGGCTGCACCGCCCCTGAGAGAGGCGCCTGCTGTTTTCATAACAAAAGCACTGGGACGGTCTCCTAGAAGCTCGGAGAAGCAGGACTGCCCGCACTGGGACCCCTGGCTCTGTCCAACCCTCCGAAGGCAAGCGCCTCCCTGCACGAGCCAGTCCCCAGGGGCCCCTCTCCAGATCCCACATGCTCATCTCCTGTGACAGGTTTGGGCGGAAGCTGAGCTGCAGCTGCCCACAGCTGGCCGTGACCGGCACCAGCACGGACTTTGCCCCAACCGTTGTCATCTACGGCGGCCTGCGGTTTGGCTGCTTTTGGAATGGCTGGCATCACGCTGCCTTGGGTAACGCTGAGTGAGTCCCCGGCCAGTCTGCTCCTGCCACGGGGGGCAGGAGAGGAGGGGTCCCAAGCCTCGCAGGGGCCTCACTTGCACGCGTCTGCATGGCCTTCAGTGGTGGAGTGGACCGTGACCCGCGGGAGAGGTGTCACCCGGCCCTGCTGGGATGCACCTGCAGCACGGGCCAGATGGTGCCGGCCGGCCTGGCCTTCGCCCTGCGGGACTGGCGAGTGCTCCAGCTGGCTGCGTCCCTGATCCCCTGGTCAGTACCAGCGATGCCTCCCTTGGGACATCCGGGTGGGGGTGTCCCCTCACTCCCACTGCCCTGGCTGGGCAGGCCACGAGACGTGGGGACCACAGAAGGGCAATGGCGTGACAGGGCCCTTGCTGGAGAGAGACACTCTAGATCCAGAGTTCGGGGTCAGCATTTCAGCCAGAGGTCCGTGCCAGCGCCGCATTGGCTCAACTGGCAATTTAAAAAAGTCTTTGTAACTCGTTGCTAACATTTAAAAATCAGCAGAAATTTTAAAACAAAGAAAATCAGTATTTCTACCTTCTTTTGACGAGATCGGGCGCGTTCAGGGTGGTGTGGCCGTAGACTCTACCTTCTTTTGAAAAATTGGAAGACCCGGGGGCCCCAGGCCAAGCTTCGGCCGGAGCTGGCCCAGCCGCCCAGCGGTCCCCGGGCTCCCCAGGGCAGGGGCACCGGTCCCGCCGCCAGCCACATACAGGAGGACCCACGCTGGGTGTGCAGATACATCCTTACCGCGACCGCTCCTGTGTACGGAAAGCCCTGGGGTCTAGAAATACCTCCTTGGGTCAGGACTGGGGGAAGAGATACAGGAAACAGTTTTCGGCACTGGAAACACTCAAAGGAACAAAACAGACAGAAGCCGCTGGCCACCTGGAGTTTATACTGTATAAACAGGACCAATGAGCAAGGAGGAAGGCCATCCCATAATCACACCTGATCAGGTCTGTACCAGGTGCAGTTGGTAATACCAGATGCATGTTAACACATCTATAAAGAAGATGATGCTATTACTGCTATTTTCAGATGAGAGACTGAAGCCCAGAGAGGCTAAGTCACTTGCCCAAGGTCACTCAGCAGGTTAGTGCCACAGGTAGGATTTGAACCCAGGCAGACCATTCTTTTAACCATGATGTCAAACTGCCTGCAGAAGCCCTTCGTAGCTTCCCAGCAAACAGGGCTGAGCCCCAGCGGGCTGGGCAAACTCTGTGCCTTTCACCAGAAAATGCTTCTGCTGGCCCGTCTGCCCCTGCGGTTGGGGAGGAGCCTGCTGGTTTGACAAAGTCACTCATCTCTGCCGGGGGATGTTTTAAACGTACTTAAAAAATCAAAACACAAAAACGCATCACCATGTGACCTCTCTCTCGCAGAAATGGCCCCAGCATTGAGGGGCAGCCCGCCCAGGCAGCCTGTGCATTTCCTGTGCCCAGGCTCAGACGAGCAGGCTTCTGTCGGCCAGGGCATCCAGATGGGGGTGACACGGGCACAGGGACAGCCAATCATTTGGACTCAGCCGTATTCTGAAACCATCAGGGCCTTTTTTTTTTTTTGAAACAGGGTCTTGCTCTGTCACCCTGGGTGGAGTGCAGTGGCGTCATCATAGCTCACTGCCATCTCCAACTCCTGGGCTCAAGTGATCCTCCTGTCTCAGCCTCCCAAGGAGCTAGGACTGCACTCACCACCACACCCAGCTAACTTCTTCTGTTTTTAGTAGAGACAGGGTCTCGCTCTTGCTCAGGCTGGTCTCGAACTCCTGGGCTCAAACGATCCTCCTGCCCTGGCCTCCCAGAGAGCTGGAGTTACAGGCGCCAGCCACTGCGCCCGGCCTCCTCAGGGCCTCGCAGTCTTCCTGCCTGGCGTCAGCGGCGTGGCAGCCCCTGCCCTTCCTTGGCTCTTCTCAGCTGGGCCCGCCCACCGCCTCCCACGGGCCCTGGGGGACAGCGGAACTCCCAGCCACGCGCCCTGGGGGACAGCCTGGCCTGGGGGAGCTCCCAGCCACGCGCCCTGGGGGACAGCCTGGCCTGGGGGAGCTCCCAGCCACGCGCCCGCTGCCCAAACAGGTGGCTGCCGGAGTCCGCCCGGCACCAACACCGTCACTGACGTCACCCCAGCACCTCTTCAAGACATCACCGCCACCACCACCGTCACCTTTCACACCTGCTTCACACCTGTCTTACCCACGGCCTCAGCCCGTGCATACGGCACACGGCTCTCGCTGTACTGGGGGAAATGGCACACAGCTCTCGCTGTACTGGGGGAAACGGGCCGTGCTTGTTTGCAGGTAGCCAGGCAGAGGAAGCAAGTGCTGCAGGATGTGCTGCCAGAGACCAGAGGACACAGGGCTCCCGGAGTGGCAGGATGGGGAAGGCTTGCAGGAGGGGTGAGCCAGAGCCGACAGCACCGAGCTGAGCACCATGCGGGCAGGGCCTGGGGGTGCAGGAGGGGCGGTCGGGTGCTTGGGGTGGCCAGAGTGGGCGCGCCCTGGTCCCAAGCTGGAGGCATGAGGAGGGATGGTGTGGCTTTGAGTGCTTGCCAAGAGCATCCTGCAGCCACAGCTCCGAGGGCCAGAGCTGGGACACAGGACCCCCTCCTGGGGGCAGGGGAGGTGGGCTGGCCTGCGGAAGAGCCAGGGGCTGGAGAGGAAGTTTTCTCCCCCATCACCAACCCGCTAGGGATCCCGATTGCAGAGGCCAAGGCCAGGGGGGCTCCCCCATCACTCCGCCCGCCTGGCCACCAATCCCTGACACAGGGGTGGGGTGGGGCCATTGCCAACATTCACTGCGTCCCTGTTCTCCCCGGAGCCGGTGATGTCCAGCATGGAGGAGGAGGTGGCCTCTGAGAAGGCCCATTGGCTGGTGCTGGACCTGTCCAAGTGCCCAAACTCGGCTGTAGGAGCCGCGTCGTGCCGTTGGTGATGTCCGCCCAGCTGGTCACCTCTCCCAGAGGTAGCGCTGGGGACAGGCGGGGCGGGTGTCCAGGGAAAACAGCACCTGCAGGCCTCATGCGGATGCATTTCTGAGTGGGACAGGGAGTGCGTGCAGGCCGGCGCCCGAGGGGAACCTGCAGGAGAGGCAGGGCTAGAAGAGGCCCCTGGGCAGGCTACTGGGGTCAGGATGAACCCAGGATAGAACCCGGGTCCCCAGAGCCAGGGGACCAGCAATGGCCAAAGAGGACCACTGCTGCCGGCACTGGAGACTCCTAACAGCCACACTCCCAGAGGGCGACCACGCCCTGGGCACTCCCTGACCCCTCCCAGCAGCCCACTTCACAGATGGGGAAGGTGGAGTCCAGAGCGGTGAGTACATCAGAACAGGCTGCAGAACCCAGGCTGATGCCGGCTCCATCATCCTGAACCCTGCTCTCTGCTTACAGCTCCCTCCCCCCCCCCCCCCCCCCCCCCCCCCCCCCCCCCCCCCGGGCCCCAGCTGCACAGTCCCCGCCCTGCCCCAGGAAGCCCCAGGGGCACCTGGAACCAAGAAAACGCCCTTAAAACAAATGCAGCTGAAGTGACCTTCAAAAAAGTATATTAAAAAGTAAGGATCAGGTTTGATTGGGACTTTTATCTTGAAATGAAACTAAAGATTAGGCAAACATTTATCTTATGCTATATTTAACCACATATGGCTTGCGATGGCAAATATTTGCTATATCTTAGAACAAAGATGGATCAAATGCTTTTTTTTTGGCTTAAATTTTTTTTTTCTGAGAAATCAGAAGGAGTTGGGCACTGCCAAAGTCCAAGGCCACTTTTTTGAAAACCTTCCAGGCTTCCCCGTTCTCTGCAACCTTTGTTATTCAAATCAGAGGCTCGGAGCGGCTCTCCAGGTGGGTTTTCTTGTCTTGACTTAACCCAGCAGCTTGCTGTCAGTGTAAGGCTCAGAGCACCAGCCAAGCCCGGTCCCACCTTGAGCCACTCACATGAACTTGAGGACACGCTGGTTTCCCCAGGCACTGGGACGATTTTACTCTGCAGTTTGGGGCCCCTGTTGTCAGATGTTTAGTGGGTGAAGCAATCAGGTGCCCTGAAGGGAAAGGCTGAGGGACTGTGGGGGTTAAGCAGGGGTGGGGACAGATTGTAAAAGTGCCCGAGAATCATTGCACATTGAAGCCACTCGTGGATCCCAATTCAATCTCCAAACTGTGGACATTTAGACCCTCTGAGTTCCGCTCCTCAGGAGCTTGTGGGGTGGGTGGGGGACCCTGGGAAGCAGCCTGTGAGGTGGGGGAGGGGAGAGAGGGGACAGCAGGGCTGGGGCAGCCCCCTGGATCCCTCTCCTGGCCGTGTTTGACCAGCGGGGACAGCCCCCCAGGGACTGGGCAATAGACTCCCCACTCTGACTGGGGTCTGGGCAGTGCAGCCCAGGGTGCCCCAGAGACCCTGTCTTGCAAGAGCAGCTACTGGCGTCCAGAGAGGGCAGAGTGTGGCCTGTTACTGGAAACAAAGCCTGAGACAGCTCGGCCAGAACTGAGGGGCACTCGGGGAACCCACAGGGACCCCCAAGGGTGGGCTTGGTTGCAGCCCAGAGAGGGCCGAGTCTGCCACCGGTCAGTGGCCAAGGAGCCAAGGAGGCATTGCCCCAGCCTGTCACCACCCCCAACCCAGGGCCCACATGGGCATCACCCTCCCATCTTTGCCAGGATGAGTCTGACCCTGGGTGTGCCCTGCATCTGACAGGCCTCTAGGGGCTCTGGCCGAGATGAGCGCAGGGTGGGCAGACCTGCCCGGGTGGCCGTGCCCTCCCAGGACAGCCTCTCTGCGAGTGACGCTCTGGGAGTGACTCTCCTTGGCGGGGCAGGGGCCCAACTTCTGGCTGTGCTCTGTGGCTTCTCCATAATGTTCCCCTACTGCGGGCTGGTCCTGGACCTGCAGCGCCTGAGCCGTGACATCTTCCTCCTCCAGGCCCTCTTTGGAGCAGAGGACATCCTGGCCCGGGCCACCACCACCTTCTTGCTCAGGTTCCTTGGCGGATATGTGACCCGTGTCAGCTTCCAGGCCACAGCTGGCTTGTCCGTTCTGGCCAACGTGCTGGGGCCACAAGGTGAGGCAGATGAGCTTCATCCTGGTGGCGGCCTGGGCACTTGCTTCCTTGCCCACACCCCCTCCCCTGGCCCCAGAGAGGGTGCCCAGCCTGTGTGCAGCGGCTCTGCCCAGGGCTGTGACCCTCACAGCCTCTGCTACTTGTCCCAGGAATCCGGTCACCCCAGCCGGCCCATGCCCATCCTCCTGATAAGGAAACTGAGGCTCAGAGAGGTGAAGCCAGGAGCTCAAGATCACTCAGCTAGCGAGTGACAGGACCAGGGCCTGAGCAGCATTAAAAGCCGGGGGACAGAGACTGCGGCGCGGGGAAGGGCCTGGCTGGGTGTGGGAGGCCTGGCCACCGTGCTCTCTGCCTCCCGCCCGGCCCGGGTGCCCGGGAGCTGCCTCCTGCCCCCGCAGCTGCCCGGACTGAGGCAGAAAGGGCGCCACGCAGAGTGTGAGTGTGAGCGTGTCAGCATGAGCGTGCGCGAGCACGTGTGTGAGTGAGTGTGGTGCACGTGTGTCCTCTCGCTGTTAAAGGAGCAGGAGTAATTCGTGTGCAGAGAGCTGGGCAGGCCGCTCGGGCCAGCTCCTGTTTCTTTCTGAACAAGGCGGTGATGCCCTGAACACTCCCCATGCCTCCTTTTATCGTTCAGGGTGGGAGGCTGGGGGATGGGACAGGGACATGTGTCCCATGGTGGCCGCAGAGCCAGGAGGAAGGTGGGAGGGGGCAGGGCAAGGGTGCAGGGGCAGCAGTGCTCCCAGAACACGTTCAAAGCCTTGCCGTGGGCACCACACTAGGCGTGAGACTCCTCGCAGGGACGTGTGGGGAGGGGAGGCTGAGGCCAGGCCCGACACGGCACGCCCTCGCTTTTACCGCGAGAGGCACCTCGGGGCCCAGGGAGCCGCAGGGGACACAGGGGCCCCGGCCACCCCAAGCAGCCACTGTGCTCGCCACCCTGGCTGCCCGTGGCGACATCTCATCCTGCCCCGCGTGTTCCTGGCCCGCGGCGGCCTGGCACCCGCCAGCTCTGCCGGGGCCTTGCTACAGACCCCACCCTAGGCCGCTGGCCTCGCCCTGGCAAGGCCTGGGGACCCTCTAGTGTGAACCCTGTTCCCACCCCCTCCTCTGCCCAGATTTGCAGACCTTGCGTGTGGTCCTCGCTGTGCCAGGATGGGGCTGTTTCGGGACAGGCCTGACCTGCCCCGACATCTGACATCTACGAGGCCGCGCTCTTCTCCGCGGGAGGACGCTGGCGCCCAGAGAGCCGGACTGACACGCCTGCAGTCACTCTGCCAGGCCCCGGCGCCGGCCTCTTTCTGGCACCTTAGGCTCCCACCCCACCCCGTGTCCCCGATAGCTGTAGCGCCACCACGGAGCTCCCCCCAGCCTTCCCAGACAGCCCACTCAGGGAACCTCCGCGCCCTGCGGTCCCCATTCCCGGCATCTCAATCCACCCTCTCCTACCCCGTGCGCACCACGTCCTCACAGCCCCCAAATCCGTCTACTCTGGCGGCCACCCCGGTTCCTACCAGTCTCACAGCTGGTCCCTAAACAGGTCCCTGGTGGCCACATTGTCCTGCACACAACAGCCACCGTTTTTATTTAGAAACACAGCTCAAACCAAACCCCCTCTCTGCCCAAAACCCCCCAGTGGCTCGTGCTAAAGACCACCCGTCTCTGCCTGCCGCCCCCACCCACAGGGCCCTGCCTGGCCTGGCCTCCACGGGCCCCAGCCTCCTCTCACGCCCCACAGGAAACTTCATAGGATTCAAATCATACAAAGAGTGTTCTTGAATCATCATGAAATTCAATTATAAATCAGTTACGGAAAGCTATCTGGGAAACCTCTCTGAACTACACAACACACTTGAAAATAATCTATGGATCAAATCTCAAAGGAAATCTCAAAGGAAATTAGAAAATATTTTGAACTGAGTGAAAGTGAAAAGAATGGCATATCAAAATGTGTGGAATGAAACTTAAGTAGTGATTAGAGAAAAATTTACTTCATAAATGCTGACATTAGAAAAGAGGAAAGTCTCAATTTCCACCTAGAAAGTAGAAAAAGGAGAGGTAATTAAAGCATAGTAAGCAGAAGAAAGGAAACAACAAACAGGAGAAACCATAGAAATAGAAAAACAAAGAAAATCAATGAAACCCAAAGCTGATTCTTTGAGAATATCAATATAATTTATAAATCTGTCGCCGTAATGATCAGGGAAAAGAGAGAAGACACTTGTTATCAATATCAGAAATGAGAGAAGCAGCATCACTACAAATCCTACAGACATTAAAATGATAATAAGGGGATGATATGAGCAATATTTTACCAATAAATTTGACCAATTAAATGAAACTAACAAATTTCTTAAAGGATACAAACTATCAAAGCTCACTCTAGAAGAAACATAACCTTATTAGCCCCAACTCTATTTTAAAAATTGGATGTATGTTTTAAAACCTCCCCCACAGAGAGAACTCCTGGCCCGGATGGTTTCACGGCCAAATATTTACACAAGAAATAATAACAATTCTACACAAAATCTTCCAGAAAATAGAAAATGAGGTAACACTTCCCAACTCATTCTGTGAGGCCAGCGTTATCCTGAAGCCAAAATCAGAGAAAGACATTTACAAGAAAAGAAACCTATAAACCAATATCTCTTATGAATGTAGACATAAAGATTCTTAACAAACATTTAGCAAGTTGAATCCAATAATATACACATAAAAAAGGGGGCAATACATCACAACCAAGTGGATTTTATCCCAGAAATTCAGTTAGTTTTCCATTTGGAAATCAAGGTCAACAAATTAAATTATTAACAAACTAAAAAAGGAAAACCATATGCCATCTCAATAGATGCAGAAAGAGTATTTGACACGTTTGACATCCATTCCTGATAAACAGCATTCAGCAAACTAGGCATATAGGGAATTTTTCAACCTGATGAAAGACATCTATGCCCTAAATAGGGCACCCTCTTACTTTAGAGGTGACATTGTGCTTAGTGGTGAAAGACTGAATGCTTTCCCATTAAGATCAGGAATGAGGCTGGATATCCACTCTCACCACTTCCATTCAACATTGGTCCTAGTCAGTGCAAGAAGGCAAGCAAAATAAATAAAAGGCATACAGATTAGAAAGGAAGACATAAAACTATATTTGCAGATGACATAATTGTCTATGTAGAAAATCCTAAAGAATCTACAAAAATTTTACTAAAACTAATACATGAGTTTAGCAAGATTGTAGGATACAAGTTCAATATATAAAAACCTATTGTATTTCTGTATACTAGTAACTACCAGAAATTAAACATTGCACTACAATACAATTTTATAACAGCACAGGGAAAAATGTGATAACTAGGGATAAATTGAACAAAAAGAGACAAGTCCCATAAACTGAAGACTACAGAACATTGCTGGGAGGGATTAAAGAAGACCTAAATAAATGGAGAGCTATACCATGTTCATGGAAGACACAGTATTATCAAGATGTCAATTCTCCACAATTTAACCTACAGATTCAATGAAATCCCAGCCAAAATGCTAGCAGATTTTTTTGGTATAAATTGACAAGCTCATCCTAACATTTATATGAAACTGCAAAGGACCTAGGTTAGCCAAAACAATTTTGAAAAAGAACAAAGTTGGAGAACTTTTTTTTCAATATAATAGAATCAAGAGTTCAGAAATAGAGCCATGCATATATGATTAATTGATTTTCAATCAAGGTACCAAATTAATTAAATGAGGAAAGGGTAGTCTTTTCAACAAATGATTCTGGAACAATTGGAAAGCTATCTACAAAAAAAAAAAGAAAGAAAGAGAAAGAGGGAAGAGGGAGAGGGGAAGAAAGGAAAGGAGGGATGGAGAAATTCAACCCTAACTTACACCATATCCAAAAATTAACTTTAACTGTACCATAGGCCTAAATGTAAGAGCTAAAATTATAAAATTTTTAGAAGAAAATAGAGGAAAATCTTAGCAACCTTGGGTTTGGCAAATATTTCTTAATTAGGATACTAAAATATGAACTATAAAAGAAAAAATTATATAATGGACTTCACAGAAACTAAAAACTTTTGCTTTCCAAAAGACACTGATACAAAAATGAAAAGGCAAGCCACAAACTTGAAGAAAATAGTGGAAGAATCTATACCTAACAAACAACTTCTATCAGAAAATAGAAAGAACACTTACCACTCGACAATAAAAGATAATGCAGTTTTTAAAATGAGCAACAGGTTTGAACAAATGCTTCGCCAGAGAGGGTAGATGGATAGCTGATAGGCACGTGAAAGACGACCAACATCATCAGGAAAATGCAAATTAAAACCATGACAAAATGCCACCACACACCCAATAGATGGGGAGAATTGAATAGACCGAGTGCTGCCGCTAATTCGGAGCAACTTGGGAACATAAAGTTGGCCGGCCACTTTGCAAAAGAGTGTGGTAGTTTTCTAAAAAGTAAAACGTACACCCGATCATTCCACTCCTGAATATTTACCAGGAGAAATGGGAATACATGCCAATACAGAGATTTGTACATGAATGTTTATAGCAGCTTTATTTGCAATTCCCAAAAGCTGGAAACAGCCCAAATATGAATCAGCAGATGAATAGATAAACAAACTCTGATCCACCGTACGATGGAATGCTCTTTATATAAAATCCGATGTATGTGAAACTCTAGAAATGCAAAGTGATCCACAGTGACAGAAAGTAGATCGGGGTTTGCCCCAGACAGGGGAGGGGCAGGCGGGAGGGGGCCCAGGCTGCTCAGGGACAGTCTGGGGGTGAGGAGTGTTCAATATCTTAATCAGGGAGATGATTGTGTCAAAAACCCGTTAAGCTGTACACTTAAATATGTGTGGTCAGTTAATTTGTAAGAAAACTTACAAATTAAAATTTATAATCAGGCCGGGCCGGTGGCTCACGCCTGTCATCCTAGCACTCTGGGAGGCCAAGGCGGGCGGATTGCTCAAGGTCAGGAGTTCGAAACCAGCCTGAGCAAGAGAGAGACCCTGTCTCTACTATAAATAGAAAGAAATTAATTGGCCAACTAATATATATATAGAAAAAATTAGCCGAGCATGGTGGCGCATGCTTGTAGTCCCAGCTACTCGGGAGGCTCAGGCAGGAGGATCGCTTGAGCCCAGGAGATTGAGGTTGCTGTGAGCGAGGCTGACCCCTAGTCACTGGCTCCCTAGCTGAAGAAACAGCATCACCTGCACTCGGCAGCCCCTACATGGTCCTGGAGCTCAAGGAAACCGCTCTCCTGAATTCTCTCGTTTTTCTCAGAAATGTGCCATCTACTTATATATCCCCCAAATATGCTGCTTGGTGACACCAGTGTGGGATCCCCGTCCTCTGGGACTTATTCTTTCACTCCACATTGTGTGCTGGGGCTCACCCCGTGCCCTGGGAGGGGAGGGGCTGGGAGGGTGTGAGTCCTCTCATCAGGCTGGGGGCGGGGCTGGGGGGAGGGGCTGAGGCGAGAAAAGAGTAGGGAGGGAGCGGACGGGAAATAGAGTCAGGCTTCCAGGCACACGCAGGACCCGCTTGGGTCTGGTGGTGAACTTAAAGTGGGCTCGGTCAGCCGGGCTGTGTGTGCGTTTTTCCAGCCACATTCGGCCGCTCAGAAGGGACATGGGGTTGTCAGGAAACCAGCTGCCTAGAACACCAGCGGTGATGCTGGCAGTGGCCCCCGGGAGGCCTGGCCGCGCCCCCTTCCCAGCGTCATTGCTGGGGACACCGATCAGATGTCTCGTGCACCCCACTGTGGTGTGGTGCCCGCCACCTCCCTGTCTTCTTCCCGAAAATCTTCAGGCCTTACAAGACCCCAGGGCCCCGTGTGCCCGGCCTCACAGGAACCAGCTGGCCCCTGGCTCGTGCTGTGCCCTCGAGGTGCAGTGACCTTGGCAGGTCCTTGCCCACCGGGGAACACTGGGCTCCTTCCCAGCCACAGGTGTGAGTACCTGTCCCCCAACCCTCTGCTGAATGGCCCTGCCCCCTCCCTGTTGTGCCCCGGCCTCCCAGACTCCATCCTTGCAAAGGCTGCACTTGCCCCTCCCCGCCCCGACCCCTGCAACCTGGAAGACGGTGAGCGGCCGTGCGTGCCCGCGTGGGTAGATGCACCCTGTGCGTCTGCGTGTCCGCGGCCCGTGTGGGTAAAGGCCGAGGACTACAGTCGTGTTCCCCGGGACAGACCCGTCCAGGAAAGAGACTGGGCAGAGCCGCGAGCCCCGGGCAGAGGGCGACTCCAGCAGGGCGGGAAATAAACAGGAGCACGCAGCCGCTGCACCCTCCCGAGTTCTGCTCCAACTGCATGGACGGCGAGTGAGCCAGTCGTATTTAGCTCTTGAAGGTCCAGTTCTCCTGACATCTGTGATACAAGTGCTCTTTTTAGAAAAAACGAGAGCTCTTTGTTCAACCACCGAGCGCACGGCCCATATGTGAAAAGGTCCCCCAGGGTTCACGCAGCCTCAGTAGCGGTGCGTGGGCTAGTGCCTGGTCCTTCAACAGCGTCTATGCCTGCCCCGTCTGCCCTGGGCCAGCCCGCCTCCCAGGATCCTTTCTCAGGTTGAGCCTCTGGAAGCTTCCATGTGTTTCACACAGGCCTCTTGTTCAAAAATAATGACAGTAATTATAATAGCAGTGTGTATAAAGCATTCTCTGTGTACCAGGGACTGTTCTAAGTGATTTACATAAATAAGCTTCGTCCTCACAAGAGCCTTATGAAATCAGAACTATTATCATCCCCATTTTACAGATGAGAAAACTGAGGCACAGAGGGATTAAGCAACTCTCCCAAGGCCACACAGCTTGGGTGGAGCAAGGATTGAAATCCAGGTAGCCTGACGAATGTGCACTGACCCATTGGCCTGCACGGCCTCTCTTGTTAGGGAAAAGTCGTGGGGCCGGGAAAGCCGTGGCCAGCTCTGGCGACTCTGGTCTGGGTCTGTGTGGCTTCTTTCTTCATCCGCAGAAGCAGAAAAGAAAGCTCCTGCTGGCACAGTGTGTTTGCACACCGCCAGCCAAACCCCGTCGCTGTGTTTTGTGATGAGATGACAGGAATTTTGCCAAAATCTACATCATGCCTTCCCCCGCCCTCCCCACAGCTACACTTGTCCTTGCAGCCACTTAAAATTGCTCCTCTTAACAATAGGCTGCAACTCACAAAATCAAAAGGAGACAGCTCTCGGCTAGAAGGCCAGGCAGTTCCTAAGAGTGTGGCTAAACCGGCATGTGACTTCTCCAATGAAGACGCTGTAATCCCAAAGTAAAGGCAGAGGACTGTGGGAACCCGCAGCCGGGCACCGGCCCCAGGGAGGGGCCCTGTAGCACAGGCTCCAAGGAAATGGCACCGAGGGCTGAGGGCCATATTTGCACCCAATCTCACTAAAATGTGCCAACTGGAAGCGGCCGGCTGCGGGCAAGACCCTCCACGAGCACAGAATGTGCAAAGTTCAACCTGTTTGAGCAGCTCCCGTTTTGACGAGCCTGGTTCCGATGGCTGGTTAACATCTCTCCATTGAATTTTAACATGAAACATCTTTTTGACACAGCAAGGAGAGCAAAGTCCCTTTGGAGCAGGAAGGCCAGACTCACAGGAGCCGCCAGGCACATGAAAGGGAAGGCGGGTGGAGCGGCCCTGTTCCCCTTGACCTACTTAGGCAGATTTGCTCAACGGGCCAGGGGACCCCTCTGGCCGAGCCAGGAAGCTGGGAGAAGGGTCTGCTCGGTGCAGAGCCTATGGTTAGGGCCTCCGCAGCTCAGCTCGCGTGAAGGGGCCAATTAAAGCCATGAATCCTCCCCTAAGCCCTGGCCACCTGCACGAGCTGGCGCTGAGCCAGCAGCCTGTGGCCGCCACCCGCCTGTCCTCCCCACAACGCAGCTTCTGCGTGGGTGGCGGGACACACAGGTGGCCGGCCATCACCTGCTCCCAGGGGCCAGCAGCCGTCAGTCCAGAGGAAAATGCATTTTAATTCAAGTGATGCCTGTGAATGCTCTAAAAATGGTGCCGGGAGGGGAAGGAGGGACTGTGGACTGAGTGCCCAGGGTGCCGGGCAGGTGCCACACGTGCCGTGCAGATGGAAATGGCTGTTCCAGAGGTAACTGGAAGTTATTTGGGGGGAAGTTTGCTTTTCTTTTGGGAAAACCTCTTACTGGGCCCTTAGCTATACAGTGTAAAGCTAGAATCTGGTCCTGAGAGCAAGAGGCCAAGCTGGTAAGGGCTCCCTGCCCGGGCAGGGGGCTCCACCTAGGGAGCACTTCCCTAGGTGCTGGCGCCAGAGGAAGAGAGGACAGAAGGGACCCCATGGAGAAGGGGAGGGAGCAGGGTGCCGAGGCAGGAGTGCCTGCCAGCCAGTGTTCAGTGGCTTCCTGGCACCCCGCTTTGCTGCCCACAAGCCTTTGGCCAACATTGGCAGCTGGAAACACAGACATTACAGCTGGACAGACCTCGATTGGAGTCATGATTCTGCTGCAGAGTCGCTGGGTGCCCTAGGTTCACCTCTGTGAGCCTCAGGTTCAACATCTATAAAAACGGCGTAAGAATGGCACATCTAACTAGCAGGGTTGTCAGAGGGTTAAATGAGTTAATACAGGAAAAAGATTTAGGATAGTGGCCAACGTGTAGTAAAGACGCAATGACCATTAGCTATCATCAACACATCCACCATCATTTCCCTCGCCACCACCATTGCCATCATCATCACCACCATCATCATCATCATTATCACCATCATCACCATCACCACCACCATCATCACCATCACCACCACCATCACTACCATCATCACCATCATCATCACTATCATCGCCACCACCACCACCATCAACACTATCACCACCACCACCATCATCACCATCATCATCACCATCATCACCATCACCATCATCGTCACCACCACCATCATCACCATCATCACCACCATCACCACCATCACCACCACCATCACTACCATCATCACCATCATCATCACTATCATCGCCATCACCATCACCATCATCACCATCATCGTCACCACCACCATCATCACCATCATCACCATCACCACCACCATCACCACCATCACCACCACCATCACTACCATCATCACCATCATCATCACTATCATCGCCACCACCACCACCATCAACACCATCACCACCACCACCATCATCACCATCATCATCACCATCACCATCACCACCATTATCACCATTATCACCATCATCATCACCACCACCATCATCACCATCATCACCATCACCACCACCATCACTACCATCATCACCATCACCACCACCATCACTACCATCACCACCATCACCACCACCACCACCACCATCACTACCATCATCACCATCACCACCACCATCACTACCATCACCACCATCATCATCACTATCATCACCACCACCACCATCACCACCATCATCATCACCACCACCATCACCACCATCACCATGATCACCACCATCACCACCACCGTCACCGTCACCACCATCACCAGTGGGAGGGGACTGCTCTAGAGGTGTGGGGGACAGGAGGGGAAGCAGCACGGTGAGGGGGATGGGACAGGGGTATGGTGGGCACAGCATTCAGGTAGACAAAACAGCAAAGGAGGGCAGGCGAGCACAGGGCCCGCCAGGAAGGGTCAGTGCCCTGTGTGGCCAGGCTCAGGCCACGTGGTGGAGACAGCGAGGGAGAAAAGATGGTTCCTGTGCACCTTGCCCTTCTCTCGGAAGCACTAGGGAGTCACCTAAGGCTCTGAGCAGGGCGTGACAAGCTGGAGGCTGGCAGACCCCTTCAAAGGGACCCGCCCAGGGCTTCTTCCCAGGAGTGCTGATCCGTCCAAAGACCCCAGCCCACAGAGAGGAAGGGAGGGGGCTGGAGGCTCTGATCCTTCCATTACAGATTCCCAAGCTCCCGGGACATCGAGGGGCGAGGGTGCCTGGCACACTGAGCAAACCCAGCCCACTTGGCTGCCGCCTCCTTGCGCCACCTGCCTGGACCCACCAGCCCGCTGGCCTGTGGACCTTGCTGAGTCACGGACAGTAAGCTCTCCTGCCTGCCCTTTCTCCTGCCTGGCCTAGGCCCAGGGGCAGCTGCTGTCACCACAGGACATAGGGGGCTGGGAGGAATCACAAAAAACCTGCTCTCCAATCCAACCAAAAAGATGTCCACAGTGCACCCCAAGTCCAAGACAAACATGTTGGCCAACAGTTTGCCGGTGCCTGTTTTCAGAAACGATGCCACCTCACCAGTGACAATGCCCGACACGCACCAAGCCTGGCTCTCCACGGGGAACGATGCTGAGCCCTCCAGCAAGGTGACCCCTCCACCCCTTTTGCTCTGTGACCTCGCCACTCTGCTCCTGGCCCCTCTCCCCTCCTGAATCTGATCCTCCAGCTGCCGCTCAGCCCGTGGTCATAACCTGGCCGAGCTGCCCGCCCCCGGCTCCCTACCCCGGGCCCCACTCTAGGCCTGGACCATAACAATTCTGCCCCCAGCCCCAGTGGCCTCCCTCCACCCCAGTCCCTGCCTCTGCAGCCTCACGACCCTCTTGAACTGCTCAGGACTCCTCAGGAACCCCTTCCCAGCTGCCCCGGCTCCCTCCACCATCGTTGCCTGGCCAGCCCCTCCGTGGCCAAACCCAACCCCGCGTCCACCCTGTGCCTGAGCCCAGGAGCAGAGCCAAAATCTTATCACAGACCTCCAGGGGCCACCAGCGGCAACCCCACCTGCCTCCCTGGCCCGTTCCCTCCCCAACCTCTCCTCCCACCTCTCCTTTGCCTCAATCTCCCCCTCCCCCCCTCCCCTCGCTCCATTGCCAGCCTTGCTTCTTGTTCCACCCGCCTGTCTCCTCTCTCGTCCCCCAGCCGGAGCCCGGGCTGTGCGCACACTCGCTCTGCTCCGCTGTGCTCTGGGTCCTGGCCCCTCTCCGTCTCAAGGACTCTGCCCTGCCAAGTAACCTGCCTTCTGCCGACATCACCAAGGTTTCCCTGACTAACAGGTGCTGTCCCTCAGCATACAAGGGGGTTGTGACGTCCCCCCTTGAAAACAGAGCATCAGCGACACAACTGTGTGAGCCCCTGCAACAGAGATGGCCACTGTCCCCGCCACCCATGCTCTCCCATCTGGGAGAGCAACAGTCCCTCCTTCCCGTCCTGGCACCACTTTTAGAGCACAGGGACGGGGTCAGGAGGCAGCCACCCAGCCGGGAGGGCATTGCCCCAGCCTCTGCTGTCGAGGTGGGGCCTTGTGACTAGTTCAAGGCAAGCGTGGGTGTGGGGCGCAGGGCCACGGGCTGGGAAGAGCCTGTGTTCCCAGACACCACCCGGAGGGAGCTGCCCGCCGCTCAGCAGCACCCGGTGAGGCTTCGCTCGGTCAGGGAGTAAACGTGTCTCTCTCTCGTGTGGGGCTGTTCTGCATCCTGCATCTGCTCGCGACAGCCACCAGCACGACTCCAATAACACAAACCGCGTCCCCACCTTCCTGCTTCTCCCTATGGTGGAAGTCCTTAGGTGACTTGTTCCCTGAACACTTCCTGGCTTCCAGCTCTCCTGTGACCCCAAGCCTGTCCAAGTGTCACCCCATCACTCCCCAGCAAAGCCACAAGCCACGGGCATCGGAGAAGGCCGCGCTGCCACTCCCAGGGCCCAGTTCTAGTCCCCAGTGCTGCCCCTCAGCGGCATTACGCTGGCTCCGGGGACACCAGGCTCCCTGGCCTTTGTCCCTCCCTGGTTCGACCCTCTCGGTCTCTTTTGCTGAGTCATCATCATTCTCCAAAGCGCGGAGACCAGGGGCTCAGGGCAAAGCTCATCTCTCTGCCCCCAAAGCTGCTGCCCTGTGAGCTGCCGCAGTCCTGTGACTCGCAGTGCCCTTTGTGCCCTAATTACTCCTAAGTCCCCCAGGACGCCACCCCGGCTGGCTAATAGACACGTCCAGCTCAGCACCTCCAAAGCCAAAGGATTTATCTGCCCCTCAAACTCGCTCCTGCGCCGCCGTGGTCTCCGTCTCGGTAAGTGGCTCCTCCTCTCCCGCCCGACCACACGCTTAGCCGCGTCTCCCTCCGCCCTGCATCTCATCCAGAGCAAAGCAGGGTCCCCCCAGCGCAAACACCCCTCCACCTGCCCCGATGTGTTAGACCTTCCCCTGTCGCTGCGGTCATGGGCCACCCCCAAGCCCCTGGGGCACCCCTTCTTCTACACTTGCAGCCTTTCAGTTGGCCAGGGGACCTTTATAAAACACATGTCACATCACGTCACTCCTCTCCTTAAACCCTACAAGGATTTGTATGTTCCGGCCCCATAACTGCTCTATCTTCACCTCTTCCCACTCGTTCTCGCTCCCTTCACCCAACCCCATGGGTCTCCTCCCTATGCCTGGAGCATACAAGCACATGCCCACCCCAGGGCCTTTGCACATGCTCTTCCTTCTGCCTGGAATGTTCTTTGCCCGGGCAGCCGTGTGCCTTATCCCTTCACCTATTTGGGTCTCTCCCAGTGTCAGCTCCACAGAGAGGTCTTCCCTTACTGCCCCACCTCAAGTGGCCCCTCCTCACTTCTACCTGCCACACAGCCTTGTTTCTCTCCAAGGTGTGATCGCGACTTGTCATTACCTTATATTCATTTATTTCTTGGTCCATTTCCCCGCCCATGGCGTGTCCTTCCGCAGGCCGCGAGGCAAGGGCAGGGATTAGCAATTTTCCTCTGCTGCTCCCCCGGTGCCCGAGCAGCGCCTGGCACATCTTCGTCACTCGGGAAAACCTGCTCAAGGAGCGAGTCTCCACCTGAGCGAGGAAAGCGCAGTCCATGTCCTCCGAGAGGTAAAAGAGATGATTCCACCATGAGGCAAGAAATGCAAACTAGGAAACAAGAACAGGCAGTTATAAAAAAGAACCAAATGGTGATTTTTGAAATGAAAACTATAAATTCTGAAATTGTAATGCCCATGATTTGGGCAATAAACGTCTTCATAGGAGGGCCAAAGAGCAGAACGGATTCAACCACAGAGCAGACAGGTGAGCCGGACTCGGGAGCCGGACGTCTCCCACAGGAAGGATGTTGATTCCCGGCTCAGGCGTGTGTTGGCATCACGCACCCTAGGTGTCTGCTCACTCACTCATGCATTCTGTCCGTGCTTATTGGGAGCTTCCATTTCTCCAGGCGATGGGACACAGCGGCGGAGAAAATAGCCATAGACTCCATGTTCGAGAAGCTTCTAGTGGCGGGAAGCTGGACAAAAGCAAAGTAAAGAAGCAAAATACTCACTGTGATGGACGGTGGTGAGTCCAACGAAGAAAAGAGAAGCAGGAGAAAGAATTGGGGGTGCCAGGGGTGGGGGCAGCTAAAGTTTAAGTGGGGTGTCGCAGGAGTCCTCACTGAGAACGGGACCTCCTAGCAAAAACCCGAAGGAAGTGAGGCGTGGGGGTCACTGGAGACGAAGGCTCCTGGCAACAGGGGCAGCAGGTGCAAAGGCCCTGAGGCAGAGACCCACCTGGCATGTCCGAGGGGCAGCAAGGAGGCCGTGGGGCGGGATAGGGGGGTGAGGGCAGGAGGAGATGAGCCGAGGAGGCAGTTAAGCGCAGGTCCTTGTGAAGACTTCGGCTGTCACTCTGAGTTAGATGAGGGGACGCTGGCAGGTGTTAGGCACAGAAGTGACGTGGTCTGACGGACGTAAAACGGAACCCCTCCATCTGTGTGGCACATAACCTGTGAGGGCCCACGGGAGGAAGCAGGCAGGCCCATGAAGAGGCCACTGCAACGACCCAGGGGACGCGTGATGGCGGCTCAGGCCAAGGCGGTGGCCGTGGGGGAGGTGAGAGGTGAGCGTGTCGCGGGCAGGTTTTGAAGGCAGAGCCGGCGGGGTTACCTGGGCAACGTAAGGGGTGAGAAAGGAAGAGAAGAGGCAGAGATGGCTCGGGGCATCGCCCTGAGCAACTGGGTGGACGGAGTTCCCAGAGACAGAGATGGACACGCGGCAGGGGAAGCACATTTGGGGGCACTCGGCTTCGGCCGTGCTAAGAGTGAGGGGTTCGCTGGACACCTAACGTCAGGCAGTTGGATCGAAAGTCTAGTGTTCCCAGAAGGGGTCGGGCTGAAGATGTGAAGGGACCAGAGACAGAGACGAAGGCCAAGGACCGAGCCCTGTGACCCCCACCATGAAGGGCGTGGGGAGAGGAGGAGGAACCAGGCGAGTGCCCAAGGCCCAGGGAAGAAAGTGTCTTCGGGGGGGAGAAGGATCAGAGACTGATGAGCTCTGAAACTGTCACTGAATCTAGCAGGGGGGAGGCCACTGGTGACAGCAGGACAGGGGCAGAAACTTGATTGGCGCAGATCCTGTAACGAATGGGGAGAGAAACTGGAGATACGTGTTGGTGATCCTTTTTCATAGACTCTCGCTGCAAATGGAAGCAAAGAAGGTGGGCAGTAGCTGAAGAGGGAAAAGGGACTCACAGGAGGGACTGGAGGGGAAAACGGCGTAATTCTACCCTGATGGGCATTACCCGGTAGAGAGGGGAAACAACGGCCAGAGGGAGAAGGGAGACAGGAGCAGGCGAAGGGAGAGGCTGCAGGCGCACAGCGAGGGGCTGGGAGTGGGGAGAGAACAGGGCCGGGGAGGACAGAATGTGGGGGCACTAGGAGGGTGAGCTCCTGCGAGAATTACACTGTTGGCTTCCGATGGCTTCTATTTTCCTAGCCAAATAAGAAGGAGGGCCATCTATTGAGAGAGAGAATGGAGGAGGAGGTGGTAGGTTTGAAAAGAGGAGATGGTATAAAATAGCTCCTAGTTTGTGTGCTCAAATGTAAGAATAACAGAAGTAAAACATACAACTGACAACCCAAGACAGCAGAAAAATAGAACAGGAAGGCTCAACAGATTCAGCAGAAAATAGGAACAAGGAAACAAAGATTTAGAGGTAAATATAGTAAACAAGAAAACATATTGTTAAGTCCCAACGTGTCAGTAATCATAATAAATGTGAACTGGTTAAAATCACTAATTAAAAGTCAGAGGCTTTCCTTTCGGATTTTACAAAAGGAGATGTTAAGCTTATTTAGCAGCCCAGGCTGATGAAACTGAACATATAAGTTACTAAAACAAAGCCTGGATGTATTTACACCAAAATGTAAACATGATGATTATTGGTTGATGACTTTAAGAGTGATCTTTATTTTAGCTATACTTTTCAATACATTCTGAATTTTGGGGGGAGGTATATAAATTGATTTTATAGTCAGGAAAAGATGGAAAATGTTTTAAAAACCTCTCATGCACTTTAGCAAGTCTTCATGGAGATTCCATTTGCTGTCCCAATCAGTGCTGGGTTCCAATGAGGCTCTAAAGAGGTCCCTGCGCTGGAAATAAGGCCAGAAGGACCATAATAGGAGAGTGCAAGACAGCGTTAAAATGGGGCTCCATGGATGACTCTGAGCCTCGAGCATAGGCGGGAGCAAAAAAAGCAAAGAAGGGCAGGAATAGGCAAGGAGAGCCCGCTGCAGAAGAGGCACCTGTAGGACATGCAGGATGTGGCCCAGAGGTGGTCCTGGAGACAGCACTGCAGGCTACATGTACAGCACAAGCAAGGGCAGGACCCCAGCAGGCCAGCACAGGGCACATGGTGGGAAGTTGATGGATTGAGGCACAGAGTCCAGGGAGGCAAAGAAGTCGTGCATGGTGGATGACAGGAAGGGGCAGAGGGAAGGGTGGGTAAGGCAGAAAGAAGCGGATGGGAGGGGAGCTATTTCTCAAATAGACAGTCTTGTGTCCAAAGCACATGAGAATTAACGGCCGGGTTGTGGGTCACTGTTGCGTTGCACACACACACACACACACACTTGTGTGAACATATGTGCACACACTTGCATGCGTGCACACTCATATACACAGGTGTGCACCCACTTTTCTGCTGCTTTGTGTTCTCTGGCTCTTTAGCCTGGAGAATTAATTGTCCTGACCAAAGGGGCTCTCTTGGCCCTGGTTCAGCCTTGCCCGACCCCCAGCCCCTGCCGGTGAGGCGTCGCTGGCTGGCGGTGACTGGGAGCTGCCCTGGCTTTTAAGCAGGAATTGACCTGAGGGTTTGAAGCGTGGAGGCAGGAAGCCCGAGGAGGGCACAGTGTGGCCTGGGAGAGGTGGGGAGAAAGAATGTCAGGAGGCAAAACGAGCAGGGCCTGAGCAGACTCTGGCTTCCGGGTTGAGGCCACAGCCAGGGCAGGGCTCCCGGGAGGAGTAGATCTGGGGAGGGGACAGGGATCCTAGGGTGCTTTGGGCACAATGAGCTCCAAAGGGCTCCGGAGAGGGTGACAGCAGAGGAAGCTGGGACGGGGCAGCAAACACAGCTGGTGAGTGGCAGTGAGGCTGGGCTGGCTGCCGCCAACACTGGCCACACACAAAGGTCTGCACAGCGTCCCAGGCCCGGGATCAGGAGGGTCCCCGCCTGCCTTCCCTGGGTCACCCTGTTGGCCGGCGCGGGCCCTGGGGGGCCGGGGAAACGCTGTTCTGTTGCATTCGTGCCTCCCTCGAGGCCGAGTTAAACTTTGACCAAGGAAATGATTACTAAACCCTACTCCGTAAGTGTCACCTGGTGACACTTTAATTCCAGTCCGGGTGACTTCAGCCTCCACCTTCTCCATGTTCCAAATTTAGCTTTTTCTGGGGGGTTGGAGCAGCTGCGTCTCCGGAGGGATGTTGGTGGCCTCAGGGTCACACCACAAGGCCTCAGGACCCAGTTGGAGCCACCCCAAGTGACAGCCAGTGGGCAGATGCCCAGAGAGCCCGAGTCAGCGGAGCCGGTGGGCCCTGACATGCCCCTGGCTGCCCGGCGGGGCAGGCAGGCGCGGGCACCGCTGCGGGGCAAGCCGGCCCGGCGTGCTGGCCCCTTTGCCCCGGGCCGGCCCCTGTGAAGCGGCGCCTCCTCTGGGCCCCGAGACGGGCTCCATGGCATTTGCTGAGCTCCTGGACAGAGTGGGCGGCCTGGGCAGGTACCAGGCTCTCCAGACGGTGGCTCTGGTGCTCCCTATCATGTGGCTCGTCGCTCAGACCATGCTGGAGAACTTCTCGGCAGCCGTGCCCAGCCACCGCTGCTGGGTGTCCCTCCTGGATAACAGCACCTCCCAGGCCAGCGTCCTGGACGCCGAGACCCTCCTGGCCGTCTCCATCCCACCCGGCCCCAACCAGGGGCCCCACCCGTGCCGCCGCTTCCGCCAACCACAGTGGCAGCTCCTGGACCCCAACGCCACGGCCACCAACTGGAGCGAGGCGGCCACGGAGCCGTGTCTGGACGGCTGGGTGTACGACCGCAGCACCTTCACCGCCACTATCGTGACCAAGGTGAGGCCACCCCCACCCGCGCCCCAGCTCCCGGCACCTTGGAGGGCAGTCACAGATCACGGTTGGCCGGACTCAAGATGGGCCCGTCCTGGGAGGGACCCACCTCCCCAGGCCTCTCACTCTCGGCCCTCGTCGGCCGCGTGGTCCTGCGGGGGAGCGGATGGCAGGGGTCAGCCCATGGGCAAGGATGGCCCCCAGGCTCCTGGAAGTGCCAGGGCCACCCGAGTGGGCACCTCTGGACGTTGGCACCTGGACGCCTCTCTGGCCTCACCAGTCCTGGCCCTGCTCACACTTCTCGGCTGTGACTCCAGGCAGCTCAGTCACAGGCGGCCTCGGTGACGGTTCGCTGGGTTCCACAAGGCGGGAGCACACGGGGCATGGGGCAGCACGAGGCTGCTTCCCAGACGGCGCCAGTCAAGTCCGGGCCTCTGTGTACAGAACAGGAGGAGCAGCCTCTGGGGCAGGGGCCGGTGTCAGCTCTGGTGGCTGCCGCCCAGTGGAGAGGGGCAAGGGCACCCCCTGGGCACTAGGGAGCCTTGGAGGTCCCTGGGCAAGGGGTGGCAGGATGCTCCTCACAAGGCCAAGCTGTGCCCACAGGTGTCCTCACTGTTCCATGGGGCTCTGCTCTACGACCCTAGAGGTCGCCAGGCCAGCCACCCACACTGAGCTTCCTGGGGGCCTCCCATTCGGCTCCTCTGTCCCTCTGCTGGGGCTGTCACGGCCCCCTGAGCTCAGCCCCCTCCTCTCCCACCAGTGGGACCTGGTATGTGACTCTCAGGCCCTGAAGCCCATGGCGCAGTCCATTTACCTGGCAGGGATGCTGGTGGGAGCGGCCATCAGTGGCCCAGCCTCAGACAGGTGAGTATCCTGGTCTGGGCAGGCCCCCCTCGCCCCTCAGCCCCTGGCCCTGACTGACCCAGACTGGCTTGTCGCAGCCAGGTCTAGAAAGTTCCCTACTTGCTAGGTGTGGGTCTTTGACCTGCCACCCTGCAGCTGTGCCACCTAAACGAGTTTCACACCCTCTCTGAGCCTGGGGCTCACCATGTCTACTCTGTGCTCTGTGCGTTGTAGAAAACCACTGCTTCCCATCAAACATTCACGCTAAGTCCTGCTGGGCCGCACCCTGCCTTTAGCCGCTGGCTGAGTGCCCCTCGTGACAGGGACTCATGCCCAGCTGAGTGTGCCATGGGCTCTGACCTCAGGGACTCTCCTTATGCTCACGAGCCTTCCCTGGGTGGAGAATGTGGGTCTGGCCCTGAGTGGCCTTCAGTGTGCCCTGCAGCTCAGCGGGCAAGCACAGGGCAGGCTCTCGGTGTTCAGATGCCCACGGCCGGTGCCACGGCAAGCCACAAACCCCTCTCCTTTCCGTATGTGTGCCGCAGGTTCGGGCGCAGGCTGGTGCTGACCTGGAGCTACCTTCAGATGGCCATGTCGGGCACAGTGGCCGCCGTGGTCCCCACCTTCCCCCTGTACTGCCTGTTCCGTTTCCTGGTGGCCTGTGCCATCGCGAGTGTCATGATGAACACGAGCACTCTCTGTAGGTCCCCGACCTGGTGCCATGCGGGGGGTGCTCTATGCAGGCTCCAGGGCTGACCCGCTCCGTCTTCTTGCAGTGATAGAGTGGACGTCAGCACAGGCCCGAGCCTTGGTGATGACCTTGAACTCTCTGGGCTTCAGCTTAGGCCAGGTCCTGACGTCTGCAGTGGCCTATGGTGTTCGGGACTGTTCGACGCTGCAGCTGTTGATCTCAGCCCCCTTCTTCCTCTGCTTTGTGTATTCGTGGTGGGTGCCACGCCCCGCACCTCCTCCTGGGAGGAAACTCTGCTCACTCCCCACCCGGGAGAACGGAAGACCCTCCTTTCCCTGGGATGGAGCTCTGGGTGCGCTGCTGGCCGGGGGTGTGAGCTGGAGGAGAGCTGGGAGGGGGCCTGGCACGGGGCTCGGCCACTCCACCTGGGGCTCAGGTGGCCAGGACGCTGCTTTTCCCCTGCTCCTTCCAGGCACCTCCCTCTCCTACTCAGCCTTCTCCCGCCCCACCTTCCCATCACTTCCTGGTCGTCCCCTCTCCTGTCCCTGCAGGCCTTGGCAGCCATCCTGCAGGCTCATTTTCTGAGCCCCTCCTCTGCGCCAGGCATGGCAGCACTAGGCCAGGCTGGGGTGGGATGCAAAGATGCAACACACACACACACACACACACACACACACACACAATCGCACGGCGCAGCCGCAGTCTGCCTTGTAGACTGACATTACTGATGCACGTGTCTATCTGCTAGAGAACCGGGAGCAGGACCGAGTCGTCAGAGGGGACTCCACGGTCCCCACACAGGGCTGGCAGCTATGGGAGGTTGGGAAATGTCTGCACTGCCCTGGAATAGATCAGGCATGGCCCTTGCCAAGCACCAGTGGGCACACAAAACTATTCGGTGGATAGGTGGATAGGTGGGTGGAAGGGTGAGTTGGATCCATCCACCCCACAGAGAGCCTGCTGAGCTTGGCTCACTTCACACACAGGCCCTGCGCTCAGTACTTGCTCGGCCACCGCAGCCGCTGCAGAAAGGAGCACAGCCGAGGCCCAGTGAGGGCAGGCGCCTGCACCCGCGCCAGGAGGAAGGCCGACTTCACAAATCTCTCCCAACCCAACAGTTTGGAGAGGAGTAACAATTAATTTACAGACACTCCCCAGAGCAGGAGATGAGTACATCCTAGGCAGTGGCTCTGCAGGGAGGCCGTTGTGCCTGCCAGTGGCCTTCTGGCATGGCAGATTGACCCCCATCACCAAGAGGGTGGAGCATGGAGGGCAAAGGTCAGTGATGTAGACTCCAGGGCACCCCTCCTGGCTCTCCTATACTGACACTGGACCCCTGTTTTGCAAGCCCCAGGACGGGGTGGGGGGACCCTGGTAGCCTTGTAGACTGTGCTCCTGCAGCCAGTGGGGGGCCTTACTGCACCCAGGCCCCCATGGGCGCGGCTCCTGATGAGGCAGGGCAAGGGCTGTGGTGTCGGGAGGGAGGCAGAAGGGGACAACAGAGTGGCTGCCACAGGCCACAGCACCCTTCACTGCCCATCCACCGTCCTCAGCCTCCCTGAGCCTGGGGCTGTGGGTGCCAGGGAGGCTACTCCTATGGGCCAAGAGGACAGAGGGCAGTGGGCTGGTGCAGGCCAGGCTCTGGGGGCCACAGGCAGTGGCCATCCCATGCCCCCTCCTGGCAGGTGGCTGGCAGAGTCTGCACGATGGCTCCTCTCCACCGGCAGGCCTGACCGTGGCCTGCAGGAGCTTCGGAGGGTGGCTGCCATCAACGGGAAGAGGGCAGCAGGGGACACCCTGACCATCGAGGTGAGGTGGGGCTGGGCCCTCCCCCACACCTGAGCCCTTGGACGCTCAGGGCCCCCTGGGAGGAGGGTCTCAGGGAGGAGGACCCACCTGACACCCCCAGTGCCAACAGCCGCCCCCACCCCGCAGGTCCTGCTCTCAGCCATGCAGGAGGACCTGAGTGTGGACCAGGCTCCCTCCAGCCTGGGCACCCTGTTCCGCACGCCCGGACTGCGCCTCCGGACCTGCGTCTCCACGCTGTGCTGGTACGTGCCCTGCAGCCCCGCCCCACCCGGCCACAGCCTCCACCTCTGGCTGCCCTGGACAGCTGGCAGCAGGGGACCTGGAATCGGCCGGCCCGGCTGCAAGGCCTGGGCCTGTGCTGGCTCTCCTGCTGGTCCCCCAGCCTGAGAGTGCGTCCCAAGGAAGCCCACAGCAGCCACTTCCCCATCAGTCAGACCCCACAGGAGACAGCCTAGGCCGGGGGCTCAGCACACAGCTTTAATAAGCCAAACAGGACTTTGCAAGACCCAGGGAACCGCGTCGGCAGAAAGGCACATCCACGCTGGTTGGAGGGACGCGGAGGAGGGAAGGAATCGTCCGAGCCCAGGATCCAGGGCCACCCAGCAAAGACCACGGAGGGAGGGCCTGTTAACTGGCGGCTGGAGCCATGGAGGGGACATAGTCACTCCCAGACAAAGCCCCCAAGCAGAGAGGGAGGGAGAAACACCCTGGTCTCTCCCCGCCTCCCACCCTGGCCTCCCATCGGCCAGAGCCAACGGGAAGCCAGGTTGGCGAGGGGACCTGGGAGATCCTTCCACCACATAGAGCCAGCAGCAGAAGGGCCAGGGAATCCGACCTGAAAAGAGACAAGCAAGTGAGCAGTCCACTCCCCACCCTGACCCCTGCCTGCCGCCCCCAGGTTCGCCTTTGGCTTCACGTTCTACGGCCTGGCCATGGACTTGCAGGGCCTGGGCAGCAACATCTTCCTGCTCCAGGTGCTCATCGGGGTGGTGGACATCCCGGCTAAGGCAGGCACCCTACTGCTGCTGGGCTGCCTGGGCCGCCGCCCCTTGCAGGCCCTGTCCCTGGTGCTGTCGGGGGCCTGTATCCTGGCCAACACGCTGGTTCCCCGAGGTGAGCAAGCGCCCGGCCCGATGCTCCCTTACCTGGGGGCTTGAGCCGGGAACAGAGACCCCTGGGCCCTCCTCGGAGGGTGCTGGACCAGAGGAGAGCCCAATGGGAAGGAGGCTGCTGGGGCTGGTAGGGAGAAATGGAGGTCCCTGCGTGGGGCAGCGGGGCAGAGTGGAGGGGGCAGCAGCAGGAAAGGGTGTGGCGATGAGACGAGAACTGAGGGAGGGGTTGCAGGGGAGGGCCATGGGGTTGCGGGCGTCTGGGTAGGAGCAGATGGAGAGCATGAGGTCACTTAAGACGGTGCACATGTGGGGCCTGGACCACCCAGGTGGAGGTGACTCACAAACACTTGGAGAGAAGCCCCTGGGCTGAAGGGAGCCCCCATCTGGCCCTGGGCCCCGGCCGCACAGCCAACCCATGCCTATCCACAGAGCTGGGGGCCTTACGTTCAGCCCTGGCCGTGATGGGGCTGGGGTGCATGGGGTCCGCCTTCACCTGCATCACCATCTACAATGGCGAGCTCTTCCCCACGGTGCTCAGGTGAGGCTGTGCCTGGGCCCCAGGAGAGTGGTGCCCTGGGCTGGGATGCCGGGTGGGTGTGGCTTCCCCCATGCATGTTCATGTCTTGCATCTCCCTTCCGTGTGGTCTCAGGGCTGCCTGACGCCCTGGGCCTCCCTGGGCCAGGGTGGGAGGTCAAGGCCATGGGCAGGCAGAGCCAGTGCTCACAGGTGCATCTGCACCCGCAGGATGAGGGCAGTGGGCCTGGGCCAGATGGCAGCCCGGGGGGGAGCCTGCCTGGGGCCTCTGGTCCAGCTGCTGAGCACACTCGGGTCCTCGCTGCCCCTGCTGGTGTATGGGACGGTGCCCGTGCTGAGTGGCCTGGCCACGCTGCTGCTGCCCGAGACCCGGAACCTGCCACTGCCCGACACCATCCAAGATGTGCAGACCCAGTGAGTGGATCAGGCCCGGGACACCCCCCCTCCCTCCCTCCGTCCCTTCAGGGTGGCCCCGACACCCACCCTCTTCAGTGGACAGAGGGGGTGCAGAGGCCCAGAGAAGGACAGCACTGGCCCAGGGGCACGCAGCACATCTCTGGGAGAGTGGACACTCAGGGCTGGGTCTCTGGCTGACAGCGTGGGCTTTGCTCTCTGACCTTCGCTCCACCATTCCAGGCAACAGTGGTCCAGCTACCCGCAGGTCCACCTCCAGAGAGGCCAAGGGGAAGGAGTGGGGAGCCCTTTGTGAGGGGAGACCCGGGCTGTGATGGCCGCTGTCGGAGCCCTCACCGGCCCCAGGCTCCACCTCTGAGGCCCTCAGATGGCTGACGGCTGTCACTGCCCACCACCCTGTGCTCCGGGAGCTGACTCCTGGGCCCCCAAGAGCCTGAGTCCTCAGGATGGACAGAGGGCCAGGGTCAGGGTCACTCCGCACCCTGAGTCACACCCCCTGTGTTTCCTGAACAGGACAGTAAAGAAGGCCGCACAGCGCACACAGGGGCGCCCCGTCCTGCTTTCCACGCAGCTCTAGCCTCCCGGGAAGCCCGCCGCGGGTCGCAGGAGGACGGGCAGGAGGAGGCTTCTTCTGTCCTCCGGAGAGGGCAGGGAAGCACAAAGGCCTCACCTCCAGGGCCAGTGCTGCCCTCTGGGCCCTCGCTCTCCCACCTGGCTGTCCCTCCTGCCCCTCGCTGTCTGAGGCGCCCCCTTCAACACGGAGGGGCATGACGGGTTGGGTGGCAGGAGGCGCGTGGGGCACCGGCACCCCAGCACTCCCTCGTGGCGGTGAAGAGGAGCGGGCCAGGCCTAGGGGAAGGGGCCAGCCCCGTTGACCCTGCCCCGTGCCGCCTCCTCACTGCCCACTGCCGCCCGTCCACCTGCACAGAGCTGGGAACTGCCCATCACCCGCGGTCAAGACCTGGCCTGGCTCCGCACCGGCAGGGGTCTCAGCTCCTCAGGTTCACGCAGAGGCCCCTGGCAGCCTGGGCCTCCACCCCGGGCCTCCCCACGCGTCTGCACACCCCAGCCGCATGCCCGCCTGTGCCTGCAGCCCCCCACTGCTCGCATGCCCAACAGACTGCACTCCGCCTCCCAGACCCAGGACAGCGGCCCTCCTTCAGGGCTCCAGCGCCAGGCCCGAGGCACTAGTGAAACCCTCTCCCACGATCACCGCCACACACTGTCTCCTCCCAGCCCCGCAGCCTGCGAGTTGTCAGAGAGCTGGGCTGGCCCCATGCCCCCACGTCCCTGCTCCCACCCGGGGCCAGGCCGGAGGCACATTGGTGTGAGGACAGACGAAAGAGTGAATAAAGGAACGGATGAGCGGACGCCCCCAAGCCTCCAGTTGTGCCAGAGATGCGCACCGGGTCCCCAGGGTTGGGGAAGGAGGAACGTGTGGTGGTCCCTTGCCGGGCTGGCGGGGGAGGGGGGCGCCTTTCCCAGGCCAGTTTTCTACTCCATGTGGCAGGCTGCAGGGGCCATGCTGGGCACCTCAAAGCATCTTTTCATTTCACCTTTTTCTGAACCCTGTAGGGGAGATGTTGCCCCCATTTTACAGATGAAAAACTGAGGCTTGGAGACACTGCCTGCAACACGCAGCTAGGAGGGGGCTGTATCAGGACTCCAACTCTAGTCGGCCAGTCTCCAGAGCCCGACTCTGACCACAATAACCTGTGCTCCCCTCACCAGCCTCACAAGCCGGTGTCCAGCGACGCTCCTCGAGGGTAGTGGCAGGGCCTCCTCATCCTCTCAGGCTGAGCCGGGCCCGCTCACGGGAAGCACAGTGCAGGGCGGCAGAGATGTGGGAGCAGGCAGGAGCCACCCACTGCCTGGCCAGGTCCCCATCAGCTGTGCCCCCCTCAGGCCACACTCAGACGGTCTCTGGGTTCACCTGTGCCTGTGTCACTGCTTCCTGGCACCTCCGTTCAGGGCTGTACCCCCACACACACACACACCTGAGATGTGTGCCCATGTACACACGCAGGATGGGAAAACAGAAGGCAGCTCCTTGCACACCCCACAAGGCAGGGACCACCCCCTGGCCTGGTCTTGTCAGCCGCAGCCCCTGAGCCTCTGTGGAGTCATGTCCTTCGGCCGTCTGCTTATGGCCACCCCTCAGGGAGGACCCCAGGGCAAAGGCAGGGCAGGGGTCTTGTCTGTGAAGGTGCCTGAAGATGAGGTGTCCCAGCCTGCCCTGGCCTTTCCATCTTTTGTCTGCTGCTGGCTGAGCCCCAGGGCCTTGCTTACCCTGGCTCAGCATTCTTGGGGCCCCAGGGTGTCCAGAAGCTCCCAGAAGGCAGAACCCAGGGCTGGTGGGAGATGGCTCCCCATCTCCCCCAGGGTGTCCCTCCAGCTCACCTAGTGGGTCAGGGCTTCCCCTCTGCCCACATTCGGAGTGGCCTTGTTCCCAGTCCTGCCGGGACCTAGGGCCTACTGGCTTCCAACATGTCACCCCTCAATTAGCTCAACAGGACCTGGAGTCTGGGAGGGCCTCGAGGTGGAGTCTCCTGACATATCCCTGCGAAGACCACCTGTCAAGGAGCCAGGGTGCCCGAATCTCAACCACCCAGGGACTGTTGGGACTTTCCTGGGGTCGCTGCCAGGGACTCACATCAGGCCTAGGTGCTAAGTTCAACATCAGAAGCACAAGATGGGCCGGGCTTGGTGGCTCATGCCTGTAATCCTAGCACTCTGGGAGGCCAAGGCGGGAGGATCGCTCAAGGTCAGGAGTTCAAGACCAGCCTGAGCAAAAGCAAGACCCTGTCTCTACTAAAAACAGAAAGAAATTAATTGGCCAACGAAAAATATATAGAAAAAATTAGCCAGGCTCAGTGGAACACGCCTGCTCAGGCTTGGTGGCACAATCCCAGCTACTCGGGAGGCTCAGGCAGAAGGATCGCTTGAGCCCAGGAGTTTGAGGTTGCTGTGAGTGAGGCTGATGCCACGGCACTCTAGCCCAGGCAACATAGTGAGACTCTGTCTCAAAAAAAAAAAGAAGCACAAGATGACAAAACTGAGACTGAGGTGCCTGTCTCTTCTTACAGATCGGTAAACTGAGTCCATGACCAGGTCCAGGAATCTTTCCTCTTAGAACCAAGTCCTTGAGTGACAGGAGCTCTTAGCCTCCACGCAGAGAAAAAGACCAAGTCCCACAGTTGTATGGCAAGACTGAGGCCCATCCTTCCAACTCCCGGACTGTCCCTCTTTCTGCCCCTCCACCCTGACAGACTGTCCTCCACCCTGTTCAGGGCTATTCTAGAAATTTCTGGAGTAAGAATGTTCTTTCCCTTCCTGATACCAAGGAGTTCCTGCCTGCCTGTCTTTGTTTTCTTTGCCTAGTGGTGGTGGGAAGAAGGGAACCTGAGATAAGTCTCTGTCCC
Organism: Microcebus murinus; assembly: GCF_040939455.1. Taxonomy (NCBI): domain Eukaryota; kingdom Metazoa; phylum Chordata; class Mammalia; order Primates; family Cheirogaleidae; genus Microcebus; species Microcebus murinus. The sequence goes on from NC_134107.1 coordinate 11,834,801, forward strand.
TTGGGCAGAGAGAACAGCAGCAGGGGACTCTAGAGGTCCCCATCCTCAGCACAGGCACAGAAAGTTCTGGCAAGACTGCCCCAAGCCAGGCCTCTCCCAGACTCCCACAGGTGCTTAGAACTGACCTCAGTGGCACTGACCTCGGGCACCAAGACTGTGAGCAGTTGGAGGACAGGCAGGGCTCAAGCCTCTCCCGAGGCTGGTTCAGGAGGGCAGGAGGGGCTGAGTCCATAGAAAGACACCCTGGGGGCAGGTAGGGGAGGCCCTGCTCTCTCACTCTTGATAGGACTTTGGGGGAAGAACCTCAAGAGATCCTAGAGGGCACCATCGTGGGGAGGGTCCCAAGACAAAAGCTTGTCTTGGGGGTGCAGGGAAGGGAGAGAGGGACAGGGGGCTAGGCTGGGCCTCTGGAGATTAGCACCTGCCACACCCACTAAGGCACAGCCCCCAGCTGAAGAGTGGGGCTCCTGCGGGTATGGAGGGGTCTGGGCCTAAAGGTGGACCAGGCTTCAGAACTGGAAAATGCCTGGAGAGTCACCAACAGATGGGAGATCATGACGCAGAATTGGGCAGCCAAGGGCGATGGCGACCAGGCACGAGCAGCAGAGGCAGGACAGGAGGCCAGGGCGATGAGAGGAAGGTTAGGGGCAGGTGGATCCAGGCAGGAGCTCTGAGTGACAGAGTGTGGCTAAGTTGCATCTCATGAGTCCAGTGGTGTGACAGCCCACCACTGCCACCCCTGAGACCCAGACCCACCCTCACTCTCCATGCTGCAAACATGGGTCTCTGTTCCTTGCAACTGAGGGGCTTAACAAACATACACCAATCTCTTAGCATCTCTGGGACCATGGACCTGTCAGAGTCTCCATGAAGAAGTGAGCGCTGTGGACGAGGTGGCCAGCTCAGCCTTCAGCTTCAGTCCCATAGCTGTCCACAGCCAACAGAGTGGATTTAGGGGTGGGGAGAGCCCCAGGATGCAAACTCCCTAGAGGCACAGGGGAAGGAGCAGAGACCCTGGAGTCAGGAGAACTGGAGGCCGACTCAGCCACTGATTGGCCTTGAGACCTGGGACCAGCCACTGAAGGTGTCATAACTCAGAAATCACCACCTCTTCCCACAGCTGTTGCAAGGATTAGGTACACATTGCCCCAGAGGCGTGGGTCCTCTCTAGCCACCAGGAGGCAACACGAAGCCTTGGGGATTGTCCACCTTCCTGGAAGGAAGCTAAGGTCTCTGGAACCAGGCCAGAGACCAGCCATGTTTCCTATCCCCCTGTCCCTAGCCCAGCAGGGACACAGGGGGGAGACAAAGACACGCTACCCCAGGAGCCCAAAGCCCTGGGGGTGACTTACCAGCTCTCAGAGACCCCAGTTGAGGCCCAGACCCCCCAGCCCAAAGCCAGGACCTAACAGCACCCACCCCCCAAAAACTGCACAGGACCGTTGGAATTTGGAAAGTTTTTGTTTTCTTTTTCCCACACATTTCCGGGGTTGGGGTGTTTTCCAAGACTCAGACACATTTGTTAACAAAGAGAGAAAAAAACTGGGGGAGCAGGGAGCCCGTGGGCAGAGAATGACCCCAGCAGTCCGCGGACAATGCCTCGCTCCCTCTTCCCTGCTGCCCACGCCCAACAGGTGCCACAGGCCGCTGCTCATGGTATCTAGAGTATTTGTCTTTAATATATATCTGCATTTGCCTTTCCCGCCCCCCACCCCCCACCCCTGCTCCTCCAGCAGCTTCCCATCAATGCACGTCGCCCGGCAGCACACACAGAACAGGCCTTCAGCCCGAGCCCCTTTCCCAGGCAGCACCAGGCAGCGCCACTCCTGGTGAGGAGAGTTGGGACACTGGGGACAGCCCCTGCCCCACCACGCCCTGACCGCCCACTGGGCCACTGGGCCCACCCTCCCGCCTTCCCCCACCGACTCTGGAAACCCAAAGGGAGGAAAGGAAGGGAGAAACCAGACACACAGAAAAAGGAGAAGTGGGGAAGGAGGGTGGGGACAGAGACAGCAAGCCTGGGATGGGGACTGGAGGGCTTGGGTAGAGAAGGAAGGCAGGAGGGACAGAGGGAGGAAGAAGAAAAATTGAGAAAAATTAACAGGACGAGTAGTGGACACTTTACAAAACCCCCAGCCTTCCTTCCCGCCCAACCCCACCAAAATAAAACTACCCCCCTTAAAAAAATAAATCAACCCAGGGCTGTGAGCACGTGCCCTGCCTGTCGGGCGCAGGGCTGAGAGGGACAGTCAGCCCCAGGACTGAGATGCCGGCGGCAGGCGCAGGCGGCAGGAGGAAGGGGACGAGTACGGGGTTTTTCCTTTTCTTTTTTTGCTTTTCCTCTTCGTAAGAGAAGCCTGAGGCAGCCAGGGAGAGGGTTCCCAGGCCCCCGGCAGGGAGAGGGCCGCACCCTCCTCCCGGGTCCTTCCCAGGAGGGGCAGCTGGCAGTGGGGCACGGTGCCGGGGGCTCAGACGTAATACTCCTTGTCTTTGTTCTTCTTGGCCTTGCTGGGCGTCTTGGGGGCAGCCGGGGCCTTCTCTTTCACCACTGCCCCATTGCTCTGGGCCGAGTTACTGATGTAGTTCCGGCTCTGGTCCACCTGGTAGGAGCCCTCGTCGCGGTTGCGGTACTTGTACATGGCGTAGAGGAGGATGAGGATGCAGAGCGCCGCCGCAGCCACGATGCCCACCACCATGCCCGTGGTGCTGCTGGACTCCCGGATCACCTCCACTGCGCCCGGCGGGCCCCGCTCCCCAGGCCCCGTGGGGTTGGCTGTGGGCAGATGGGGGAAGCCAGGGGCCGAGGTCACGCCCGGGCGCAGGGGGGGAGGCCTCCGCGGCTCGAAGGACGTGGGGGCCCCGGGCCCCAGGGGCGGGTTCTCCAGCAGGGGCTGCAGCGGGTCTCGGTGGTTCATTTTGCCCGCCGGCAGGTTGGGGGCCGGGGCGGAGGGGGCGAGCAGCACCCCAGGGGCACCCGTGGCCCCATCTGTCCTGAGGTTGGGCCGGGGAGCGGGTTTGCGGGGTGACAGGAGGGTGGTGCGGTCCGTGACCAGGGGAAAGGTGGTGTAAAAGTCCTCGTCGTCCGTAGGGGGGAGGCTGGAGTCAAAGACCTCCCCTGAGGCGAAGCCCGAGGCCTCGATGGGCTCCTCGCAGTCGCTGTCGTCCCGCTCGGCCTGGCACGGGCCCCCGGAGGGTGGGCGGCGCGCCGCGGGCGGGGGCAGCGTGTCTTGGGTGGCGCCCACGCCCGTGAGGAAGGGGTAGAAGGTGGGGGGTGGGGGCACGAAGGGGGACCGGGTGGCCACGGGAGGGGGGTCTAAGGAGTCCTCCGTGATAATGGGCAATATTAACTCTCCTCCTAGAACAAGAGAGAGAAGAGAGAAGACAGGGCGTCAGCGAGGACCGGGGCGCAGGCGGCCGGCACAGAGAGAGAAACAACAGCCTCACACACCCAAATCGGTTCCAATTGGCTTTGGCGGAGACTAGAGCGGGCCGGGCCCGCCCGCCAGCCGGCCGGAGCACTGCGCTTTAAGCGGGCAGCGGCTCGGATGCCCTGGGCACCCCACGCACGGGTTCTGTGACTCTGGGTTTTGGTCTTTTGTTTGTCTTAAGAAACCAAAAGGAACAGAAAGAAAAGGAAATTGAAAAGAAACGGAAAAAAAAAAACTCTACTGTTTTAAGGCTTTAAAAACAGATACAACAGCAGCATTTAAACAAACCTAACAACAATATCTTTTAGGGTTTTTTCTAGATTTTTCTCTTTTTTTGCTTTTTTTTTTTTTTTGCTTTTTTTTTTTTAAAAAAGAAGATAGCATACCACGGAATTCAGGCAACTTACATCAACAAATAGGCCGTGTGATTTTAGCATGAAGAAAAAAATTACAAACAGAGCTGTGTAAGCGGGTTCTCCCGGAAAAAAATAAGAAAAAACAACTTTTCCGTACAACGTTTTCTATCTGTTTGGTATCTCCCTCCCTCACTCGTCTCTCCCTGGCCATCTTCCTTCCTCCTGAACACTCTCTCTCCTCCCTCACTAGCGCCCTCTTCCCCTCATTAAACACAAAGCTGAGATCTGCACCGTGCAGGCTGGGGCGGAGGAACTGTTACCACCACTTGGTGTCAGCATGTGGGGGAGGGAGAGAACAGTGGGCAGGGCTTGGAGGGTAGGTGCGTGACAGGCAGCTATGTAGGGACTGCTGCATGAGTGAGAGGACTTGGGAGGGGAGGGCCATGGAAGGGGCATGGAAGGCTGTGGGAAAGTAGACAGTGAAGGTGGGAGGTGAGGAGCAGACTGGGAGGGCTCAGACACACTGGAGCAGGGTCCTGTCCCATAGGACTCTGGGAGGAGCGGTAAGGAGCCGTGTAGTGGCTGGGAGTGGGGAGGGGCATGGAGTAAGGGAGGGAAGTGGGCAGGGCCATGAGATTCCTGAGCTAAGCCTAACTCCCCAACTTTCTGCACCCTCCACCTCTGACCCCCACTGACTTCCCCCCTCCCCCTCCCCAGAACCCCCATGGGCCGCCAGGACCTGGCCAGGGCTTGACAGCCTCTGGCCCTCTTATTATTGTTAAAACAATAATAAAACAACGGAAAGAAGAAGAAAGCAAAAAAAGAAAAGAAAATACATACACAGCCATCTGGGAGGGATGCACTTGCTAAAATAGGGCCCAGGGGAACTAGTGGGGAGGGCTTTGTGAAGGGGAGAGTAGGTCTCCCCCTCCCTGGGTCTGATAACTGGAGTCCCCTGGGCAGAAACTGCAATTCCCATCAGCCCCCAAAGGGTGAGAACTACAACTCCCATTAGCCCTTTGAGGGGTATGGACCACAATTCCCATCAGCCCCTACGTCAACAACTATCAATATGACTCCCATCAGCCTCCTGGGCCTCCTCTTAAATCAAAATAGTGTGACCCCTGGCCTGGGGTAGAGGGGAGTTTGGAGCCAGCTCTAGGTGGCTGGTGGGAGGCCTCACTCCTCTTGCGGGGGCACCTCTGGGCCTGGTGGGGCTGGAGGTTTCCTCCCTGCCTCTCCCTCCAGCACAGCCTTAGCTCTGCCCACACCTGAGAGCCTCTCCTAGTCTCTGCAAGGTGTGGTCTTCACAGATCACACCCCCAAGCTCCCAGTCCCTTGGTGAAAGCATCCCTGGGCCTCCACTGCCAGGTCCCACCTGCCCCACAGCAGCCCCACCGCAGCCAGGCCAGCAGCATTCCACCTCCGCATCTTAGAGCTTTCCCCCACCCACCTTCCCCCACCCACCTAGCCACAGCCCTCCACCTCAGCACTGAGTTCAAACACCTATGCTGACCCTTCAGATCACGCTCCAGCAATCTCGCAGAGCCATCCTTGGCCACACCAGCCAGCCCACAGCCAAGATCTTGCCATTGAACTCAAAGCCTTGCCCTAGGCTGCTCTTCCTGGCAGGCTCCAATCTCCTGGGCAGGTGCCCACCTACACACCATAGTTTGAAGCCCCAGCTTGGCCCTCCACAGACTCAGCCACAGTGGAAAACCGAGCCAAGCACAGAGAAGCATGTTTTGTGGCGTTGTGACTGTCTCACCCCAGCTTGTCATGGATGAGGATGCTTAGGCCTGGGTGGGCAGGACTTCCCAAAGTCACCAGGTGTTGGTGTCAGGCAAGGTGAACAAATGGACTCTCCAGTCCCTTCTGTGGATCTCAAAGGCCAGGGAGGGGCCAGTCTCACAAAGAGCCCAGGAAAGCCTCCCCTGCCCCATGCCTCCAGGAAGCTGTGGGGGCTGCTTGAGGCTTGGCTTAGATGCTAATCTGGGAGGCTGCACACCTGTTGTCACTGAGTTCCTGTGTGACTGTGGGCAAGTTTCTTCCACTTTCTGGGCCTCAATTTTGTCATCTATAAAACTAAGATATTGTGCTCCAATCGCATGCTGAGGCCAAGGCCTGCTTCCATGGGCCCTCTATCCTGTGAGGGAAACTATGTGTCTCCTCCCATCCCCACCTGATGCCCCAGACTCACCAAAGGACAGCCCAGCACCCTAGTCCCTGGGTGAGGGGCAAACTCAACTGTCAGCTTTCAGGTGGGCAGTAGACCCTCAAGTGGGGGTATTCCTGATCCAACCATGGCAGGGTTTCCCTCTCTGTGTGGACCCCAAGTGCATTGGGGATCTCCTTGCTGGCCCATAACACTTGCCCTCTTCCCTGACCTTTGCCTTCTCTTCAGAGCACCTTATCCTGCTGACACCTCGGTGTCCAGCCAAACACATCTTCTCTTCCATGCAGATCTCCAAAGGATGCTCCAGCCTTGGGTGCCTCTGACACCACGTCCCTACTTTGTCCTGGAGGTACAGCTTTGGACTCACCGCTAGGGAAGGCCCAAAGGCCCGAGTCCCATGTGTCTGTCGCCCTAGCACACAGCAGTGGGCCTGGCCCAGAGCTGGGTCATCATGATTTTCCAGGGGAAGAGGAACAATATTCCTCAGGCATTTCCTCTGAGCTGGGCCAGGCTAGGTATCGGGAAGCAGGTGGGAGCCTCTCCTAAGCCAGAGCAAAGCCCTGGGCAGGCCACATGATTCCTGAGCTAAGGAATCACTGAGTTCTGAACACCCCACCCCCTCCACACTCCAAGGCAGCAGGCACTGCCCGAGTTCAGCCTGGCAGGAGCCTTGTTCCAAGGCCCAGCTCCCACACACTGCCACCCCCACCTTCCATCTTAGACCAGGCCATCAGTTGCTCCTGGAAACTCCAGGGTCAAGGCTTGGCCTAAGGTGCCTTATGACCCCTGGCCATAGCTGGGGCCCCAGCGAAGTGCCAGCCCCAGGGCACAGACCAGGAGGCCCTTGCTGGGATCACATTCTGTCCTAGAGGGGCTGACAGGCTGATCAGGGCACAAACTTTAGCTCTCTATCAACTGTTTGCCCCTAACTGGGCCAGGGCACATGGAGGGTTTAGGCCTGGGCCCACAGACAAGTCCTGTCCAGCCTGAACCCCCCATAGCCATGTTCCCCAACTTGCTGGCTCTTGGGACTGGAGGCTCCCTGCATCCTCTGGTGCAGCCTTCCCCACCCCCAGAGCCCTCCCAGGCCTGCTCACACTGACCTCTCGCCCCTCCGACCCCCGCCGCTGCCTGTCTGTCCTCCATATCTGGGTCCCAGCCCTGTCCCTGCATCTGCAGCTCCTCTGGAGCTTCCTTGAGTCCTCCTCTGCCTGAGGCTGTGACAGCACATCTCCTGAGGTGTCCTGCCCTCACCTCCTTCCCCCTACCGGTGCACCCTTCTCATGTCATGACAGCCTGTCTCCCGCCCTGCTTGCTCCCTGTGTCCTCCAGGTGTCCCCCACTCCGCTCCCTCTCTACAAGATACCAGGCTGTGGGAGCCCATGAGAATACTCGCTGCGTCCCTCCCCAGCCTGGCCTGGGCTCTGGGGCCCCAAGTCACATTTAGTGTTGGGTGCTGGGCTCTCCTAGGGTCACACATGTTGGGTTCAGGAAGCATCAGAAGAGGGTGTGTGGGAGGAGTCAGCAGGGCCTGCAGGAGGGGAGGACCCCTCAGAGACTCCTCACTGCCCAAACCCCAACTGCTGTCCCTTCTGATGGGCTGGGGGGGTGCGGGGGGGGGGGGCCGAGAGACTCGGGATGACTCATGGTGCCCGGGCTCCAGCTCTGTGCCAAGGGTGCACACTGGGATAGGGTGCTCCTAGGAGCCACCAGAGTCTGGAAAGGACCCAGACAGCCTCCTGCCCCTCCCCCACTCTAGTCAGCTGTAGCACTTGGAAGATCCTCACAGGTGCACACTTATCACAGATGCCACCCACCCTCCATTCCTCTGCATCCTAAGGAAAATTGAATTTCAGTGCATGTCCGTCCCACTTACTAGAGAATTCCATTCTGACCAAGGAGACCACCAGCCATTCCTGGGCACCCCTTCCTCCCAACTCTCCTTCATCTGGGGGCTGCTGGCGCAGCAAGCTGGGCCCTTTCTGCTGTTAGGGCACACAAGGCCCCTAATTAGAAATCTACCCACGAACCTCATTCCCATCCAAACAAGGTGTGCCCACCCCTAGAAGGGAGTCTAGAACCGAGGCTGAGAGGGTCCAAGATGAAGCAATTAGCTGGCTAAGGCCCCATCCACCAGCGCTGGAGCCCTGGCCGGGCTGTGAGGGTCAAGATAGCCACTAGCCTACAGCGCATTTCATGTGGGTTAGAGGAAAGGCAGCCGACACGGACACAGCCCTGCGGTGCACACCTTGACCAACAGTACCTCTGTGCAAAACCAGAAAAAAAATTCTCTCCTCCCAGTGGACACAGCCCTGTCCTGGGACCTAGGACACATGGCTGGGAAGCACAGCACTGGCCAGATTTCAGCCCCTACTCACCTGTCCGAGCAGAGAACCACCTGTGTCACTGTGTGTGGTGGCCTGAAGGATGGTGCCACTCCCTACCTGAAACCCCAGCACAACAGGGCAGAGGCCAGGGTAGTTTCAAGGTCAGAGAAAGGGAGGTACACTGTGGTGTGTGCACACATGCACACACACCCTGGGGTCTGTGTTTCTGTGTACCTGGGCATATGTCCCTAAGCACATGTGTGCAAGTGTGTATGTGAACCTCATTGGATCTGGGCATAAGAGTGTGCATTTCAGTGAGGGGACCTTTGGCTGTGGCATGGTCCGCTGGCCCCTGAGCCTGGGTCTGAGCTCAGTGTGTACATGTGAATGTGTGAATGTGCCCCCTGAGAACATGTGACTGTACCACCATGGGTCTGGGCACATGGGGTATGCACCCCTGTGAACACGTCCTTCACCAAACTCATTTTCTCCTTCTCCTGGGCAGCCAGACTACATTCCCCAGCACCCTTTGCAGCTAGGCATGGCCATGTGACTGAGTAGCACTGCCATCCCGGCCCCCAACAGCTTCTTATGTGCCATGTTGCACACTCCTTCTCTTACAGTGGCCTTGGAAAGCATGTGTTGACAACAGAGGCGCCACAGATGGAAGGGGTGTGGGCTCCTAAAGTGCCCCTTGGAACAGAGCCACCTGTTGACCCGGAGCACCCAAGGAGGACACACCTGAGTGAGAAACTTGTCTTGAATTAACCACTGAGCTGTGCGGCTCAGCTATTACAGAAACAAAAGTTACTTTAGCTAATACAGGCACTGGCCCCAGATATGGATGTCTCGGCAACAAAAACCTATGGCGATCACGTGACAATCCACGGAACCAGGTGTGGAGGCTGGGAAGATGCAGACCCGTCACGCAGTGGCAAACCGTTTGGGACACACGGTTGCTTGTGACGACCCAGAGGGTGGGCGCCGAGGGAGAGGGCTCGGAAAGGGCCCAGTGACCATGCTGGCTTTCACTGTCTGATTTTAGCAACATGGTACAAGAAAGCGACAGACTTAGGCAAGAATTGGCTGGTATGCAGGCAGAAAGGAAGGGAATAGACAGCCCAGAAACGTGGGTCCTGAAGAGCCAGAAGTCAGAAGAGCCACAACTTCCAAACCCCAAACGGTAAGGAGGGAAAATTGAAAAAGGGTTTGAGGCCCAGCAAAACCTCTCATAGGGACACTCAGCCTTGCTCAAGGATCAGGCTTAGGGTGTGGCCTCCCCACCTACTGTTTCAAAGTCCTCAAGAGTCTCTGCTGCAGGAAGACAAAGGGGGGGGGGACAACGAGGAAATAAATGAGGCTTGAGAATTTTGCCTAGGACAGAACTCTGGGTGTGGCTACTTTGGCTGTTCCAGCCTTAAAACCACCTTTGGGCCCCCAGATATGCATGAGCGGGGGAGGGGGGCTGCGACACGACAGTACCCCTAAGGAGGACCACTTTGGAGATGGCCATGGAGGAGGAGGACTGGGGAGAACACCTCAGAGGGCAGGGCCAGGGGCCCCAGCCAGGAGAGGGAGTTTCCAGAGAGCAGAGGGGTAATGAGGAAGCCGGCACACCGCAGGGGCAGAGCCTCCGAGCTGGCAGCACTCGGGCCCCTGTGAATCTAGGCAGTTGGGTGTCTGCCATCTTTCCTTTTGAAGAGGAGGTCCAGTCGGGGTTGTTGTCTCCCCACCACTGTATTCTGAATGTGTGTTGGGCTGTGGGGCGGAGAGATAAATCATCTTTGTAGTTGATTGGTCTCCAGACCACACACAGGTCCCCAGACCAAACGAGCCAGGTCTGCATGGGATGGAGTGGGCTGCCACCTCCGAGACACCCTCAGCTTTGAGACGAATGCCCTAACTGGGTGGGACTTTGGGTTGTCTCCCTTGGAGAGGGGTGGGTATGTTCTAGGGGTGGGAAGAAAAGTGAAATGAATTCTTGATGACCCAAAGGCCAAACTGGCAAATAATTCACTAACTGGTCCCCGAATCTGTTTCTGCTTCCTCCTGGGGACACAGCAAAGCCGTCCCTGCCAGCCTTCCTTGAAACTAGGTTGGGCCCCAGGATTGAGCTCCAGATGACAGAATGTGGGCAGGAACAATGGGCACCTCTCCCAGGCCTGGCCCATAAAAACCTCCCTTTTGGCCGGGCGCTGTGGCTCACGCCTGTAATCCTAGCTCTTGGGAGGCCGAGGCGGGCAGATTGCTCAAGGTCAGGAGTTCAAAACCAGCCTGAGCAAGAGCGAGACCCCGTCTCTACTATAAATAGAAAGAAATTAATTGGCCAACTGATATATATATAAAAAAAAAAAAATTAGCCGGGCATGGTGGCGCATGCCTGTAGTCCCAGCTACTCGGGAGGCTGAGGCAGGAGGATCGCTTGAGCCCAGGAGTTTGAGGTTGCTGTGAGCTAGGCTGACGCCACGGCACTCACTCTAGCCTGGACAACAAAGTGAGACTCTGTCTCAAAAAAAAAAAAAAAAAAAAAAAAAACCTCCCTTTCATGAATCCATGCTGGGTCCCCTTCTACTGTAACTTGGGGTGACACCTGTTGAAGATGGTGCAGCCACTGATGGAAGGAGACCAGGCCCTGAGTCACTGTTGCCCACCGATTAGGAACTCTTGTTTATAACTTAGGTGAATGAGAAATGTATTTCTGTGTGTTAAACCATGGATGTGTGGAGTTTGTCTACTGCAGCAAGTAGTGTTACCCTGAGACCCTCTGGGAATCTGAACACGTTTGTACTTATGTGGGTCTGAGCAAATTCTGTCTGTGGAATTAAGCCTGAGGGTGCCTTTGAGGGTCTCGTTCATGTGTGCATGAGTGTGTACCTGGGGTGAGTGCAAGAGGCTGCTTCTGTGGGTCTGAGCACACATGGGCATGGGTGAATCTGAGTAGACACATGTGCGTGCCCTTGTGGGTCTGAACAGTTCATACAAGCATGCCTTGTACTGGGTCTGAACATGTGTGCATGCCCCATGGATCTGAGGATATCTGTGTACCCTTCTATGTACCACTGCATGGGGACCTCACTGCATGGGGACCTTGAAGCACAAAAGTGCACCCATCTTATGAGCACCTGTGTGAGCCAGTGTAGGTCTAAGCATGTATGTGTGTGTATACACACCTCTATGGGGGTCTGAGCACATGTACCTGCACTCCTGTGGGTATGTGTGTACATATGTTTTCTTCTGTGAGTCCGAACCAATATGTACATTTCAGCAGGCAAGCATGTGGGCGGGTACACCACTGTGGGACTGAGTTCATGTATGCATGCGTCCAAGAGTCTGAGCACATGTATGTGTCTGAGAACGAGTATGCGTGAAAGTATGAGCCTCTGCAGGTGTGAGCTCGGTGGGCCTCTCAGGAGCAGTGTGGGAGAGGTGCAGGTCTGTGAGGCTGAACAAATTGTGCATGTGTGTGGACTCCTGGGGCTGAGCACACACGGCCTACCTGAAAGTGTGTACACCTGAACCTTTGTGATTCTTAGTGCATATGTACACCTTTGTATGCATGTGGGCATGCCAGTGTGGGATTGAATACACACACGGGTGCATGAGTACATCCCTTTAAAGGTGTACATGTGCATCTTGGTGAGTATACTTGGGTAGAGCTGTAACACACATGCACCTCTGTGAGTCTGGGCATGGATCTGCACTTCAGTGAATACATGTGTGTGTGTGCACACATGCACTTCAGGGGGTCAGAACACATTGTGTACATGACTGATCTGAATGTGCATACAGGTCTCTATGGTTCTAAAACATGTGTCTGTAAATATGAACACAGGTGTGGGATTCTGTGGTCTAAGCATTTGTGTGAGTGTACACTACACAGGGAGATCTGTACATACATGCACATGCCTCTGTGAACTAAGCATGGATGTGTAATTCTTTGAGCCCAAAGACGTGTCACAAGGCATGTGCCTCACTGGGTCTGAGCGCATATGTGCACACACCCAGGTCTGAACATACACCTGTGCATTCCAAGTGTCTGCAATATCCAAGTGTGTCTATGTGTCTGAGCATGTGTGTGTGACCGAACATTCGGCATGTGTGTCAATAGCTGTGAGTGTGTGAGTGCCTCAGTGGGTTTGAGCATGCATGCATGCATAGCTCTGAGAGCATATGCAAGTACCCTGATAATTTGAGACACAATGATTATGTGCATGTCTTTGTATGACTGAGCACACTTCTAAGTGTAAACCTCTGGGACGGAGCAGGTGTACACCTGTGAGTCTGAGCACCTCTGTGGGTATTTTTGGAGCTCTAAGCACACACATGCAAGACTCAGTGTCTCTGAGTACATGTGTGTGCCTTTGTGAGACTATGTATGTGTACGTGAGTTTGTGCTTCTATGGGTCTCAAGAGGTATGTATCTGTGTATGGACTTCGGGGGGGGGGGGATATGAGCACACGTGTGCCTCTGTTGGTCTGGGCATGAATGGTGTGTGCTCTTCTAAGTTTTAACATATGTGTGCATGTGGAAGTGGGCCCATGTGAGCTTGCCAGTGGGTCCATAAATGTGTGTGCAGAGATGTATGTATGCATGCATGCCTCTGGTCAAAGCACATGCATGTGTATACAGATGTGTGCCTCTGTGGGTCTGAGCCTGTGTGTACTCTTCCTATGTGTCTCAGGGTGTGCAAAGTCAGATCCCCATGGGGCCAGGCCCAGAACACAGTGTGTGGGTCAGGCCAGATGAGACAAGAGGTGGGTGGTGGGTCACATTACGAGCTGTATGGTGCATGCCCCTAAAGGCAGCCCCACTCAAAATAACTTAAACAATATTCTTTGGCTGGGTTTCCAACCTCAGGTAAAACGACCGTGTAGATGATGGTCTGACCAAGCCGGGGAGGAGGTGTGGGGCCTGGGTTGGTGGGGAAGCCCAGTTAGCAGATGGGTGGAAAGGTCAGCAGGGATGATCCTAGGCCCACACCTGGACCCAGGGACAAGGATCTGGAAGGGGGAGGGGCGCAAATACCCATGGAGTCAGACCCTGGGCAGCCCTTGGAGCCAATGGATGCCTGGCCCTCTGCTAGAGAGAAGCCTCATCACATAGGGGCCCATGAGAAGCTCCAGCTGGAGAGCCTCTGGGGGCATGGCTTGGTGGACCCTGGAGTCATCGTGGTCCTTGCCTGGCCTCCCATCAGGATGAAAAGGATCCCGTGATAAGCCTTTCAGAGTGATGTGAGCGTGGACCCGTAAACATGTGCAACACAGGCCTAGGGGAGAGCCTGTGGCTTCCGGCAGTTTCCTCTGGGGGCTCCAGTGTGCACTCTGCCCTCCCTCCTAGCCTTATTTTTAAAGCTCGGTCCTGGGCAGGCTGCCAGTCCCTCCCTATTCCTGGCTTCTAGTTCTCCTCCACCCTCCATCCGCCCCTCACATACTTGGCTTTTTTCCCAGGAGGATGGCCCAGTGATTGGTGACCTCACAGAGCCCTGACTGGGGAGCAGCTGATCCGCTGGCTCCAGCTCCTCCTGGCCCCCGACTCTAACGAAGCCAAAAAGAGCTCAGACCACCAGGGCACACACTCGGCGTCACACGCAAGCCCCTGATGAGACTGCAAGCCAGGGCTGGGAGGGAAGTTGGAACCTCGGTGGACAGAATGTGGCTGTGGTGAGGTCCAGCGTGCACTGCATGTTCTGCATGGTGACCTTCTGGCCCCAGATGCCCCTCTGCAGGGTCCAGGGAAAGCAGGGACTCCTGTCACCCAGGAGTTCCTGGCCCAGAGCATGTGAACATGGGCACATATATGCCAACACATGTGATGGGGCCACACAGCATCCTTTTCTCATGATCCACACAGACCTTTGTCCCCAGAACCCCATCGAGGGTTCTCAGGGAGCCATCCCTCACAGCCACTTCCACAGGTCTGGGCTAGCAGTGCTGTGTCAGCCACAGGAGCCCTCAGTAAGTGCCTAGAGCTTAGAGGGGTGAAGCAGGCCTGGGGGTGCTGATGCCCACAACCTCCCAAAGCAATGGAAGGGTCAGAGTATGCATCCGTAGGCTGAGATTGCCCACCAAGATGGAGGGACAGCCCCAGCAGAGGAGCCTCCCAGAGCAGAGGGCATGTGTCCCAAAAATCCCTCTGCCCTTTATCCTTGACGCTGAGCCTCTGCCCCAAGGCTCATGGTCCATGGATAGGTCTTGCTTCCTCCTTGCTCTACCCACACTCCTTCCAAGGTCGTGGCCCACCCACCCTCAGCTCAAATGCCTCTTTTTGGAGCTTGGAGGCCTCCAGGCCAGATAGATTCACAGGATGTACCCAGGGCCCACTGCTCACCTCCTGACCACATGCCCTCCCCCAGCTCTGCAGGCACCACCTCAACTCCAGCCTTCTGCTACCAACAGCCCAGGCACCACCCATTACAAGGTAACAAGAAGTGTCTGGGAGCCCAAGCGAGACCTCTGGGCAGCCCTGCACTCCCACGAGCTCATCTGGCTGCCACCAGGGCCTGTGCTCCCCCACTGGGAAATCTAGCCACATCCAGTCCTTTCTCAGTTCAGCTGCCAGCCTCAAGTACTCCACCCTCCCCAGCTGCTCTTGGCCACCCCCAACCTGTTCAGATGAGCAGCCCTGGCACCCACTGTGCCACCCCACACCCTACCTTTCTCAGGCAACACTCAAGGCATCCCTACTTTGCTGACTCCAATGGAACCATCAAGCAGAGGCCTGGAAGGCACCCCCAGCCCCACTCTCCTCCTACAGCACGCCCCCACTAGAACCTAGGCCAGACCTCAGGCCCCATCTCCCCAGGGGACCACATGTCTGGCCTAGGGGGTACCTCCCACCCAGCACGCTGCCCAGCACAGAGCAGTAGCTGTGCCATAACTGTCCTGTCTTGGCCTGGTGGTCCTGGCTGTGTCCACCCTGGGAACTCTTCAGACCAGTATACTGGACACTTCCCTGAGACTGGGGATGAGGAGGGTCCAGGATCCAGTAGTGACCTGCGTACCAGGCCCCAGGGCAGATGGGAGTTGTAGTTCTGGACCCAAGAGCTGATGGGAGTTGTAGGCCTGCACTGTCCACCCACCCCCACTCAAAGGACTCATGGGAGCTGCAGTTATTCATCTTTCTAAGGAAAAGTCTCCCTCTTTCCCTCCCAGCACCCCTTGGCTCTCAACCCAGGACCCCAGGCTAAGGACCTCACTACCTCTGAGGGGTGGGGAACAAAGAAGGCACCTTGCCAGAGGGCATTTGAGGGACCTGGGGGATGTTAGGAAGGGGACCGATCAGGGAAAGCTAAGGCCTGGCAGCAGCCTTGGGGCTTGGGCCAGGTGGCAGGGACAGTCGCCCCCCTCCCAGCAGCGTCGAAGAGGGCCCCGGGGCAGGGGAGGGGGGAAAGGCACTCACCAGTACTGGGCTCACACTCCTCCAGGTCCTCATCGTCACTCGGACACTCGGCCGAGGCCACCAGGAGGTCATCTGTGTTCTGGGGTGAGAGGAGGGGTGGGGAAAGAAGGATCCAGAGAGGTCAGCAGACCCCCAGCCGCCCCCTGAGGTACCCAGATGGTCCAGGGAATGGAGCCCTGGGTTGATACAGACAACCTGGTCCAAGTCCCAGCTCTCCCCTTATTTGCTGGGTGACCTTGGGCCTCCATTTCCTCCTGTGCAAAGGAAACTTAACAGTGCCAGCCCTGCAGCTGCCCTGGCTTCTGAGGATCAATGAAACAGCACAGGTTGTGCTTTTTACTTCTGGGAAGTGAGGAGACAGGAAGGCAGACCTTGGCCTGCAGGGCTGGAGCAAGGGGGCCCAGGATGCCCCGGGCCGGGGCGTGGGAAGGCCAGCACTGGCAGGGCAGAGTGGGGACAGACCTGGAGGGGTTTCCTGGCCCCGGCTGGCTTCACCACCTGATCACCCCTCATCTCCCTCCCACCCCCTTTCCTGGAGCCTGAGAGAAGCAAGCGGGCTGCACACAATAATTAGGGCTATGGTTGCCATGACAACAGGAGTCGACTTTGTCAGCATTTTCTCTCCCCCTGATTGCACAGAAAGAGAATCCCCAAGATGAGTGAGTGTAAGGGGGAGTGGGGTGCCTGGGCGGTGTTAGGGAAGAGACCTGAGGATAGAAACAAAAGTCCAGGCAGGAAGGGAGCCTGAGAGACTGCAAGTGGGGAGGAGAGGGCCAGGCTCAAGGCCAAGGACAGCTAGGGTTAAAAGGGTCATATCCTGCCTCCTCCCCAGCCCTTCATCTTCACACACTGCAGCCCTCACCCACGGGCAAGGTGGAGCTGGAAGGACCCACCTTCCCTCTGCATACTTGCCCCCTCGCCACTAGCTTCCATCTTGGGTGCATCCTCATCCCAGCTGTGACCCCTGGGGCCTCCACCTCTCTCTGCCACCTGGTGGTCCACTTGAGACCAGACAGCCCTTCTTTCCCTATAATCTGGAGGGCACTGGGCATGGTGGTGCCCAGCCCTGGGTGGAGCCCAGGCCTTTCTCCCTGGGCTCGGGCTCCCTGCTCCTTACGGGCAAAGGCTTCAGATCTCCTCAGTTCCCCAGCAGAGAGGAAAGGGGTACAGGCTTATCTCTCCTGGATGACCCTGGTTCCCTGCAGCACAGACTGGCAGGGAGGAGGAGCCTGGAGTCACATGGAGCCCACTCCTCAGTTAGCAGGTGAAGCTGAAGATGGACAGTGGTGGAGACAGGGCAGTCCTCATGGCCATCCCTAGGTCCCTCCCTGACCCTGGAAGCACATGGGGCCCTCCAGTCCTCGAGGCCCAACAGCCATAGGCAGTGAGATGGGGGGTGGGGAGGGAAGCAGCATTGGGGACAGGTGGCTGAGCAAGGCCCACATGCCTGGTGTGAGCCCTCCCAGGCCAACAACCAGAGCAGGCACTGGTGGCAATAACCAGAAAGCTCAGCCCAGCCCCTGATGGCCTTGACAAATCACACATGCTCAACTGGCTTTGGCCATCAGGAAAGCCAGGCCCATCCTGAGCCAGCGGAGCCGCATTTCCCAAGTGCAGCGCCTCATGTCCTCCCCCATCACTTGGGCTTGACTTGGCCCAGGAAGCACCTGAGCAGGGGCCAGCCCTGGGGCAGGGTAAAGCACAGGGGACTGTCTGCACTGACACCCCCAGACCCCCAGACACACAGGACACACCAGGGCCCACTGCACAGTGGCACCTGCTCAAGGTCACAGGGAGAGGACTGGGGAAGGCAATGGACTTGCAGCCAGGGCCTTTCCCACTACAGTCTGTGCTGCAGGGAACCAGGGTCATCCAGGAGTGACAAGCCTGTACCCCCTTCCTCTCTGCCAAGGAACTGAGAGGATCCGAAGGCTTTGCCCCTGGGGTGCAAGGAGCCTGGAGAGAGAGCAACCAGAACAAGCTGCTCCTGACCCCTCCAGCCTCTGGGAACAGGGCTGCTCACCACTGGATGACTGCATCCAGCCCTCCAGCGCTGTCACCTCTGCCCAGAGCAGGGTACCATCCATCTCCCACTTGCTGCCCAAACAGCACTAGACATGGCCTTTACTGGGGGACAGAAAGGGCCATTCCACCCTCACACCCAACCCAGACCCCCTATCTCTTAGGTGGGATGGCCTTCCCTGGTACAGCTGGGGTGCCAAGTTTCCCTCAACTCTGAGAATGGTTCCTCTAGAAAGAGTGACCACTCCCACATCCATAATCTCTCTTGTCACCAGAGTGAAGGCCACTTCCTGAAAGGTGACCTTGCCCATTGCCATGACGAAAACAACAGGGACTGCAGCCTTCTGGGTCCCACCAGACCCCTCAGACCCTCACCTGGGCACCACAACCGCTATGCAGCCCTATCCCGCACCTGAAGCCCCGCCCTTGTCCACCAGCAGGAGGGGGCCTCACCTGGGTGGTGCTGTCCCTCAGCGTGGGGGAGCGGCCCCGGCGTGTGGTGGTCGTGGCCATGGTGGTGGTGGTCTCCATGATGGTGGTGGCCATGTCAGCCAGCAGGGTGGTGGCCGTGGTCTCCGCACTGAGCAGCACGGACGGCCCCTCCCCCACCAGGCGCAGGTGGCCCTCGGTCCGCACATTGGGGTCGCTCTCGGCGGCCAGCGCCAGCACCTTGAGCCCATTGTAGTAGAGGCCGGACACCTGGCCCTGGAAGGGGCGGCCCTGATCCCGGCCCCCAATCTTGATGGCAGCCTGGCTGTTGAAGATGGTCAACTGGCGGCCTGGGGTAAGGGGGAAGGGAGGGTGACAGACAAAGGAGGGGCAGGCAGTGGGGGGACCAGGATGGGATGGGGAGAATGGAGGGAAGCCAAGGGGAGGAGAGAGGAATGGAGGAGGAAGCCAGCAAGTGGGGGGTGGAATGAGGAAGGGGCAGACAACCAAAGGGAAAGTCCTCGTCAGCCACAGCCCCTAGTGCAGCCAGGTGGGGCCCCCAGAAGGGGAGGGTGCCCAGGGCACACATGGGCTGGGGAAGGGAGCCCAGCCCCCCGCCCCACCATGCGCATGCCTCCTCCACCTTCCCCATCCCCTCTCCTCTTCTGCTCCAGGGTCATCGCCCCTCTTCTTCCTCTTCCCGTAATTCGGCCCCCATCTTCTTCCTCTACTGCCCCAAACATCCCACCCCAGTGTCCAGCCAGAGCCATAGAGCCAAGGAGCCCTGGGAGCGGCAGATAGAGACAAAGAGGCAGAGACAGAGGAGGCGGCTGCCGGGCCACGGTGGAGTCAGTGCGTGTGAGAGCAGAGGAGGAGGCAAGACTGAGGGCACTCGTGTCACAGTGTGACTGTGTGGGAGCAGCAGCCTGCTCCGAGCTGGCCTCCCACCCACGCCAGGCCCCTCAACCCCTGGTCAGGCTCCCCTCTCTCCTCCTCCCCTGCTGAGGCCCAGCCATTGCCCAGGGACTGGGCCTTGGAAAACAGAGCCTTCCTCCCCGCCTGGACGTGCAAGCACACAAATGGCAAATGTTAAAGGGACCTTGCTTTGCTCGCTGACAGCCAAAAAACCCGCTCCAGCTCCAAACTCACTCCGCACTCAGCAGTATTACACCTCAGAATTCCCACCTGGGTGGGGTTTGGCTGTTCCTTTTGTTTTTAGTGGATCTGGGGGTCAGTTTAACCCTCTGAGTTTGTTGTTTTGGTTTGGTTTTTAGAAAAGATATTTATTATGTTTAAGTTTAGATTTAACTTTGGTTTGGTGCCGCTTATTTTGAGGGGAGAGGGGTTGGGCAGAGGGCCTACTGCATTGCCCCTGTCTCCCCGGACCTTCAGCTCTGGTGCTGGGGGATTTAGACCTGGCTTAGCCCTTGTTAGCGTCTGGTTAGTAGTGCCTCGTTAAAGATCTGGTTTAGAGTTAGGTGCCTGGAAGCCCTGCCCCCAAACCTGGGCTGAGGACAGTCCAACTTGTGAAGCCCACTCTTTGGAAACACAGGTTTTATGGGTCACCCAACCAGCTGTCTGACCTCTGGCCAATGATGGCCCACTGGTGTGTCTCCTCAGCCCCCGGCTCAGCCTCTCCTGCTCCTCCAATGCCCTCTCACTGCACCCCCCCGTCAGGCCAGGACAGCCCCTGGAGCAGCGTCACCACCTTACATATGGGGGAGCTGGCACCCAAGAGGTGGAGGTCTAGTGGTGGCAACTCTGGGCTAGGCCATGGGGCCTCTGTAACCTACTTTGTTCTCAGACTAAGAATTATGAGGAAAACAAAAGGGAGAAGTGTCACAGTGGTCAAATGAGTTGGGGAAGCAAACATTTCAAAACTGAACAGGTTCTTTCTTAAAGGACTTCTTGGAGCTTTTATTACACTACTGTATATATGCATCTCCAAGAGGAAGAAACAGGATTCAGCACTCCCCAAAGTCATTTTACCACAAACCTCTTCCCTGTGAAGATCTCATGGTACTGTTCCATAGGACATGTTTTGGAACTAGAAAATGGATTCATCCAATAAATATTTATTGAGCACCTACCATATGCCAGGCACTGACAATAAAACATTCCCTCCAATAACCCCCAGGCCTTGTTCTCAAAAATTTCCCTGCTCCTTATTTCACCTCATCCTCACAACATGGCTGTGAAGTGGCTGAGCGGGGACCCCTGTGCCCAGCTCACTGAGGGGCCAGCTGAGACCCAGGAAGAGGAAGCACTGAGCCAAGGCCACACAAAAAGTGAGTTCCTCCTTCCACACTTTGCAAACTGCTGATCTAGCCCAATCTGTCATTTTCTAAAAGCGGAAATTCAGGCCTAAAGAGAAAGGCAAGGAAAATCTGAGTTCTGCTCTTACCTGCCACAGCTCCCCTGCCTCCCAACAGGGCCTGTCTAGTTCTCCCTACCCTTGGGGGTCACAAGTTGCCCCAGCCTCAGCCCAGGCTGCTCCCTTGGCCTCTCTGATTCCAGGAGAGGGAGGTGGGTAATGGAGAGGAAGCCACAGTGTTAGCAAACTCAGTCCCTGTGGCCCCTGCCCCTGGCCCCACCCACCATGAACTCCTCAAAGGGTTAAAGTTCGCCCCGCTGGAGAGAGCAGCCCAGCGTGGCTGGGGGCTGTAGGTTTTAGCGATGTCTGTTACAGTCCCTTTAACTTTTTGTCCTGTTATGGATTTATCACATCTGGTTATCAGCATGTTTAGGCCCCACTAGTGTGGGGGGCTGGAAGTTACATTTGGGGTTTTAGTTGGGGAAGGCCCCAGTGGACATTTAAAAGCACAGTTATCAGCTGGTTAAGTGGAGGTTTAACAGTTCTAATTCCCCCCTAGAGTTTAGCCTTAGAGGTACAGAGCTCGCCCCCCCCCAAAAGGGACTGGGATGGCTTTGCCCTTGGCCCCCAACTTCCCTAGTGACAAGAAGCCTTCTCCTTCTCTTCTCCCTCCCAGCAACACCTTGCCACATGCAGGCCTCATAGGGAGTCTGCCCTGTCCCCCTCCTCTGCCCAGCAGGCACAGAAATCCCTGTGGGCCCACCACCTCCTCCCGTCTCTCCCAGTCTCCCCTCAACCTCCACTGCTTCTGAGACGCCTTCTGGACCAAGGTGGGCCTGTTCCAGATATAGTGGCCCCCCCCAGGCACTCTCTTTGGGGGTCTTTCCAGTAGGATCTGACGTCCCCACTCTTATCCTTTTTCCTCACCTGACCCTGGGGAAGCTTCCCTAACCCTCCTTTGGATCCTTAGATCAGCCCTTCCTGCTTCCCAAAGGCCTATGGCCCTAAGCTGGCCTTTTACGAAATCTCTGAGATGAGCCTCGGGCAAAGAGAACCTACCCACCGACCTGCCCTCCCAGCCTGCTGGTGGTGTATGGCCTGGCACACACTAGGGGACTGCTGTGCTCAGAGATCTTGTGGATTACCCTAGTTCGATCCCAGGTTTAGAAAGAGAAGAAGAACTCTCCCTCTTCTAGAAAAACCCCCACCCCTGCCCCCAAACCACCGCTCTGAAATGCACAGACCCTTGACTGCAAAGGGGAAGGGAGCATCCTGGCTGGACAATCGTCCCTTCACTGGGGGGTGGGAGCCCGCAAAGGCACGGAGGGGGAAGAGAGAGCTCTGCACCTTTAAGATAGTATTTTTAAAGTTAATTAATTAATTAATTAATTCTGGTTAATTACCTTTGTCGAGCAGCCACTCATCTACTACTCGACCAAGCCGGTAGGGGATTCTCTGTCTAGCAATCGCCAGGCGCTCGTTATCAAAGTTTCCTTGGAAAAGTTTAGAAAGACAGTAGGTTTCTCAGGCGGCGAAGTCCAAAGGAGTTAGAAAAGTAATTATGCATTTCTCAGGAGACTCAGAGTAAGCAGCAACATCCAACGGCAAGAGGGGAAGGTAGGAAAAGAAATGCTGGGTCCCTCTTCTCCCCGGGGCCCCCTCCCTAGGTTCCCACCCAGAGCCAGCCCCACCCTGGGGCAGGAGCAACCCAAAGCAAAAGAGAGGAAAGAGAAGAAAAAGAAAGGGACACAAAAGAAAAGGTAGATGGAAGGTCAAAGGTCAGAGGTTAAATAAGTTTCTCTGTGGTCAAACTGACCTCCTTCCTTCCCCATCCCAAAGTGGGGGTGGGCGGGTGAGGGGCATTTAGCAGGTTTAAGTTGGGGGTGGGAGGCATCAGTGGCCCAGCTGGTTACTGCGTTTAGAGGGCGTTTAGAAGTGGGAGGGACGGGTTAAGCAGGGTTTATGCGGCATTTAGGGGGGTCACCCGGCAAGGCACGCAAAGTGAACAGTGAGATTTAAACCACTTCTCCAGCCACCTCAACTCCTTTTGCCTTCACGCTCCACTCCCAGCTTCCCCTTGGTCCCTACCTCACACCATGACTCCACGACCACCTTCCATCTTAACCCCATCACTGCACTCCCTGTAAGGTGCTTCAAGCCTCCTCACCCTGGTCACCACTCCCTCTCTACCTGGCAGCCACTACCAGTGACATCATGTGCAATGACCAGTGTGGGAGCTGGACCATCTCCCAGCAGCACCCGCTTCTCTCCCATGGCCGTCTCAGAGGCAGCTTTCCTCCCCTGCAGGCCCCTCCCCAGTCCTCCTCTGCTTCCTCCTCTGCGTTGTCCTTCACCTTGACCCCTCTCTGCTCAGAGACCGGTTTTCTCTCCTTGCTGCACTGCACCCAGTTCCCAACTCATCTCGCTTATCTTGCTTCCCTGCCAGCTTGGCAGCCTTTCTCCCTCAGGCTCCTCCCCACAACTCTAGCCCCTCCATCCTCTGCTGCCCATCTGGACACCCACCTGTTCCTCTCTCCGCTCACCAATTTCCAGCCCCTGGAGACCGGGAGGGAGAACATGTCAGAGTGTGTGTGTGCGCCTGTGCCTGGGAGTATCTGTGTGCTCCTCTGTGGGCTGTGGGGGATCCCAATCCACAGTAGTGGAAAGGGAAATGACTTCCTTGGAGAATCTGGCCACTTATACTATCCAGCTCACGCCTGTGGGGCCAAGAGGCTTTCCCTCCCATCTGCCACTGCATGGCTGTGCTCCCCTGCCCAGAGAGATCTGGGTCTGGGCCTACCTGTGCACACCACCCATGAAGGTGCACACCATGTGTTCATGTGTGCATGGTTAGTGCCTCCTTAGCTGCTTATGAGGCAGTGAGACTCTGCCCTCCTTACAGATTCAGGACACTCGTGTTTAAGTTGAAAACAGATCATTCAATCACGCACGTGCATGCTCGTGTGTGTGTGTGTGTGTGTGTGTGTGTGTGTGTGTGTCCTGACAGGAGGAGAAGAATGTATGTTTGCCTCATTGGAGGGAGGCTGAGTAACTAAAAATTCTAACAAAAGACCTATTTATTAAGCACCTCTGTTCTAGAGCTTTCCTTAGATTATCTCACGGAATTCGCCCAGTATTGCTATGAGGTAGGTGTCATCACCACCTTTCAGAGGTGGAAACTGAGATTCAGAGAGGCTAGATAACTTGTCCAAGGTCAGACAGCTTGCCAGTAGGAGATCCAGGACTAAAACCCAGGTCCTGCTGACCCAAATCCATGGGCTATGTCTCTGCCCTGAGAATCAGAATGTCTCCACTCTCTGGGCCCCGCACACTGCTGAGCTGACCTGCTGGCGCTGCTCAGGATCGGCCCTCGCAGCTCACACAGGCAATCACTAGGCCCTCGGGCTACTCCACTGTGCAGGTAAGGGGCACCCAGCAGCCTTTCACCTGCCAGCCAGGGGTCCCTGAGCAGGAGGGAGTAAGTATAACTCCTTCAACCTGGCCTCTGGCCTGCTGGGCTCCAAGGGGAGAAGCTCTAGACCCAAGTCCTGGCTTACAGAGCGAAGGCCTTCATGACCCCAATCCCAGGCCTGTCTCACATTGGCTGATGTCATCATGGCTACAGAGGTTGCCCTAGTGTGTATGCATCTGACAAGAGAGAGAAGTTTGATGCCCATAGAGTAATCATGCCTACACAGCCTGAGCTGTCAGTGTCAGCTTGCGGTGGGGGTTGGGCAGGGGGGACTTGGTGTAGGGGAGCTGGTGTGCCCAGGAGCCTTGGCATAGGCTGGCATCCCTCTGCAGAGCTGTTTTCTCATGTGTCTGTCTGACCATATGAATGTCTACAGTCATCCCTATGTCTGGAATTAGTCTGTATGTACATCAGCCTCTGTATTTATTAGGGGGCTTCCCAAAAATGTTTGGTGCAAACCTTCATGACTGGGAGCCGTAAGCCTGTATTGGCATCTTCACTCCAGCATAGGTGAGCCCATGAGGGTTTACACACTGCCCTTCTGCCTATCCCCCTCACAATCTGCATGGGGCAGCTCCTCTGCCTCTACCTGGCTGTCTCTCTGCCTAGGAGAGAAAGAGAGGTCACAGAAATTCACTCTGCTTCTCAGTCGGGCTCTGTGTATGACTGCAGTGTCGTTCAGCCTGTATCTCAGCATCTTTGGGTTCCTGCAGCTCTCCCTGCAGTGCTTCTATTTTCCTTCCCTCGTTATCTCCTGCAGTGGGGCTCTCCCCCACTCCCTCCCGAGGCTCGTCCACCTTTCCCCTCCCTGGCTGGGTCTGCATGGCGACATCTCCATATCTCTCTCTCATCTCTCTATCTTTGCATGTCTCAGTACCATTTCCATATCTCTCCACCTCTCCTCCTCTGGTTTCCTCTCACTCTGAGGCTCTGTCTCTGCCTCCTCATTTATTTCATGTCCTTAGCCCCATCCCACCACGGTACTACTCAGACCTTGGTTTGTCCTTGGCCACCACAGCTGTCACCCTTTGACCTGGGTCTGTTTGTATTACTGAGGCTCCTTGCAAGCAGGGGATGTGTCCTGCTCACCTTTGTGTCCACAGGGTCTAGAACAGGCCCTGATACCTAGCAGGTTAACAATGAAGGTTGCTGAATGCACTTGATCCTATTTTTCATTCTTGTCACTTGTCTCTCCCTCCCTTTCACTGTGTCCCTTACTCCCTAAGACACTGGGGTTCCTTTTCTCTGGGTCTCCGAGCTACTTCTCTTCTTTAACTAGATCTTCTAATATGGATCCTTGACTTGCTCTTTTTAAAGACCTTGGTTCTTTCCTTGGTTCTGTCCTTGGGAACAGCCCTACCTCCTTGC
The DNA here is from genome assembly GCF_040939455.1 of Microcebus murinus. Taxonomy (NCBI): domain Eukaryota; kingdom Metazoa; phylum Chordata; class Mammalia; order Primates; family Cheirogaleidae; genus Microcebus; species Microcebus murinus. The sequence continues at coordinate 11,860,092 of NC_134107.1, forward strand.
CAAGATACCTTTTGTTACTTCTGGATCTCCTCTCCTAGGTTTCTGCATCTTCCTCCCCATTTCTGCCTGTCCTTTATTTCTAAACTCATCCCTTCCTCAATCGCATCAGTCTCTCCCTACCTCTACCCTCCCTCCTCTTCTCCCCCCACTCCTAAACTGGACCCTGGCCTTGCAGCCTTCCCCTCTCTGCCCAGCACCCTCCCGCTAGCCGGAGCACTCCCACCACCACACTCTCACCCTGCCCAGCAAATCCCGACTTTCCTTAGCCACGCCCCCGCCCCGGCCCCGCCCCGGCAAGCCTCGCCTCTCCCGCAGCCCCGCCCTGCCACACGCCGGAAGTTTCTCCGCTTAGCCCCGCCCCTGTGCGGGCAGCGCTTCTCTCGGAGGCCGCCACCTGCCCCGCCCCGCCGCCGCGCATCCTCCGCGGGCCCGCCCCGCCTACCTGCTGGGTACCGCTCGTTGACCGGCCAGCTGTCCACCTGCAGGGTGGCGTTGCCGCCGCTTCGAGTGAAGCGCACCACGTGGTATTTGCCGTCGCTTACGATGGCGTTGGGCTCGTCAATGGTAATGTCGTCCGTGCCCACGTTAAAGATCACCCCCACGGTGCCCTGCTCCTGAGGACAGGGAGGTAGAGGTTGGCAACTGGAGGGAGCAACCATTCGCCCCTTCTAGTGGACGCTCCTGTGGGCACCAGCGGCCCGCAGCTCCGCGGCACTTTACAGCTTTACAAGGCACGTTTCCCAGGTCTCAACCGCTCAAGTGGGCAGGCTCACTCCCCTTCCGTGTCTTAGGCATGGGAGTGACCTGAGGCTCAGAGGTTGGGGGGGCAGCACCTGCCTCTTGCCTTTTGGGTTGCCTTGAATAGTCACAGATATTTACATAATGTCTACTGTGTACAAGGGCCACTGAGTCCAGACAGCGATATCAGACCAAGCTGGGACCAGCCCTGGCTTGGTGGGCAGAGGCCTCACTAAGGCACAGACCAACAGAGAAGTCCAGGGAAGCCCGCCTCTGCCTGAGGAAGGTCTGACCCCTCTCCCCAATTCCCAGCTCCAGCCTCCCCTCCCTGTGTACTCAGCACTGAGCAGGCCTCTGGCCCCGGCACCAGGGCATCAACATGCCACTCCAACATGCCACTCGTGGCACCTCTCAGGCCCAAAGTAGGTCAGGCTCTGAGTGTGGGGGCTGCCCCTTTGCAGCATGGGGGTGGAAAAGGGGGGTCTGGACTGTGTTTTGGGGTGATGGACATGGGAAGAGATGAAGGACAAACTATGCAAGGGGAGCATCAGGGTGTCGGGGTATGGGGTGAGGCTAGGGAAGGACAGGCAGAGGACAGACAGGGACTGAAGCCTAGAGACATGAAACAAAGAGCCTGAACAATCTCTGGGACCCAGGCCCATGGGGCACCCTGCAGAGGCCACCCAGGATCCAGCCCTGGAAGAGTTCTGCTGGTGGTGATGGAGTGAGAGGGAGAGCTTTGCTCAAGCCCTAAAACATGCCGGGCCCTGTGTGGGTACTGTACATGTGTGCTCTCATCGTCCCCACAGCAACCCCAGGGAAGCTCATAGCTTCCATTTTTATCGAGGAGGAAACTAATGCTCAGAGAGATTAACTAACATCTCAAAATCTCACAGCTCATGAGAGGGAATCCCCAGATTTGAACCCCAGCTGGCCTGACTCCAAAGCCAGTGCTCTGTCCCCTTGTCCACCATTCTGGTGAGACCTTGGCTCAAAGAGCTGGGGTGGGAGTGGGAGGTGATCCAAGAGGCTGCTGGCCGAGCTACCTTCAAGATCAAAGGCATCTAACCAAACCAGCAAAGGCCCACTGGGCACTAAGCCTGAGCCCCCATTTCATTCCCCTGCACCTCCCAGCAGCACTCCTGGACGAAGCCTCCTGAATCCACCAAGCTCTCCTCCTGCGCAGAACACTCAACACAGGCTCCCTCAGGCCCCCTGCTCACTCACATTCACAGGGATCCAGCCCATCACAGAAATGTGCTACACTGCTGGGGTCTTCCTGAAAGACTGCCCCATTCCGGCCTGGGAATCAGCAGCCATTCAGTTGCCACCTCCTCCATCTAATGGAGCTGAGAGGCTCAGTGGCACTGGGGGTGGGGGCAGGGGTGGCTTACGGAGGTTGGGGTTTGGCAGAGAGAGTTCGGGGGCAGGGTGTGCAGCCGTGGCTTACTTGGAGACTCATGTTCTATCCTTCCCACTTGTGGCATCCAGTCCTCCCCCTCCTGGAACCTGGGAAAGCCACACACTCATGCATGTGCATACACCCTCTCAGACATGCACGCGTGCACACACACACACACACACACACACACACACACACACACAGCGTCCCTCCTCAGTTGCAGTAAAGCAGGGAAACTGAGGCTAGGCTTGCCTAACAAAGAGTATTAGCAAACCCCACCCACCCACCACCCACAGACTGACAACATCCCCAGGGAGACAGGCTGATCATCTGCTCCCCACACACGGGAAGGGAACAGGCAATCCACCTCGTTACTATTGTTAGTAATAATATCACCCAGAATAGCATCTGCCCCTTGGAGGTTTCTCCCCATGAGTCTCAGCCTGGGCAGTGACAGTGGTCAGGAAGCACACACAGCCTGGGAGCCAAGAGGCTTGGCCAGCAGAACCAGAAGGCAGGACACCTGGGTTTCCTAGGAGGCAGCCAAGCTCAGAGCCCTGCACTCCGGGGGAGAGGCAGCTCCCCAGAGCCTCACCCAATGTGAAGTCAGTTGTCACTTCTGTTAAAGTCATTAATTCCTAATTCCCCAATTACCTCATTAGGCGGCGGTGGGGAGAACGCAGCCGCTCCTACAGCAAATAATTATGGGAGTCAAAATTAATTTGGCAAAGTGGAGCGACGCTTTATTAGAAACGTCAAATTGCTTTTCTCTTATTTTGCTGCCGCCTCCCCACTCTCTGAGAGCTGCTAATGACACTGTGGTGAGAGCTGATGTGTCACCAAGGGAGGAGGGGGCTTGAGACTGCCCCCAAGGGGCTGCAGCCCATCTGGTGCCCAACTCTCCCCCTCAGAGCTGGCTTCTCTTGTGTCCCCTCCCTTGCCAGGCCTCCCCATCCTAGGGCCAGGCCTGCCCCTCCACCCTGCCCTCTGCAGCACCAGGCACCAGGTGAGGCCTGTGAGTGGCTGTTGGGAAGGAAAAGGAGGAAATCCCTTCTCCCAACACCCTAGTCCCCTACCCTTTCTCCTCAGCACCAGGCAACCCTGTCCCCTAAACCAGTGGCCACAGAGACACATGGCACACACAGACACTGCCCAGGGGGCTAATCAGAGGTGATCAAGATACTAGCTAACGCCATGTGCTTCCTGCAGGTGGGCCAGGCCCTAAGTGCTTTACATACCCAATCTCATTTCAGCCTCATAGCATCCCTCTGTCCTCTTACTGTGCCACTCCATTGATGAGGGAACTAAGGCTCAGAGAGCTGTGGGGACTTGCACAGAGACAGAACAAGGACATGGCAGAGTTGGAACTCAAATCCAGGACATCTGCTCCAAAGCCACCGTCATAGCTTCTCATGACAGTGAAGAGAGAGGAAGAGCAGCCTTCACTCAGAGGACACAGGGAAACAGTCACACCCTGACACACAGACAGTGACTGGAAACACCAGCAAACACCACTCCACTGGGAAATATACATCTATAGCTACTCACCGGATCCAAAACTCAGTCTCTGTCTTTGTCACCCAGTCACAGCCATCGCTCCTGACATACTGTCATCATATACCCAGCCCCACACTGTTATCCACAGCTATACTGTCTCTCACATTCGGGCCACCACTCACCAATATAGACACTGTCCAGCTCACTCACACACAGACACAGAACTTCCAGGACTCTTCCTCAGGCCTGCTCCGCTGCCCCACTTGCTACTCTTCCCGCTGCGCCCTTCCCTGCCCAGAGCCCATCAGGTGCCACTTCCACCAGCTCTGCTCTGTCTACAGGGTGTCTCCCCTCATGCCTCTTTCCTTCACGCCCTGGTATTGGGGTACAGACCTGGGATGCTGAGAAGCTGTCATGTAAAGAGGGGCCCATAGCCGCATTCCCAAGCATTTTGGAGGAGTCAGAGCCCAGACAAACAAGCCATCTCCCCTGGCTTCTTCTCTCCCATTTCAACTTTGCCCCCTTAAAGCTTAGGGCCACCCACCCAGACCTTTCCAGCCCACAGAGCCTAGCCAGCCTGCCTGCTCCTCATAGCACAGAGCTCCTGGCCAGGGTTGGCATGTGGGTGCAGGCAGGGAAACGAGGTGCTATTAGGGGCTTGAAATGTGTACCTGGAGATGGGGGTCACAGGCCCAGGATTTAAGAAAAATGGGGAGGGTCAGGGAAGAGGCTGAGGTCAGAGGCATAGGGAAGAGAGTGGGGCAGGACCAGAGATGGAGGAAAAGGCCAGGAAAGAAGAGGGCCTACCTGCAGGCTAGAGTTAGGACAGCCAAGTTGAGAGGCCCAGAGGGAGGTCCTGGGATAGGCCCAAGGTCATGGCAGGGAGCAGGGCCAGGAGAGAAGGCAGAGCTGGGTAGGACCAGAGGCCAGGGTGGGGACATGGGACTGCTGGGAGGGCAAAGGTCATGAGAGCAGAGGTCACGGTAGGGCAGAGGCAGGGGCAGGATCTGGAGACAGGATGAAGCAGCAGCTGGGATAGGGAGGGTGGTCTGCCTGGGGCAGGAAGGTAGGAGGGGGCAGGAATAGATGCAGGACACCATGGGCCACCCTAGGTGGTCTAGGAGTGAGCAGACAGCAGCCTAGGGGTAGTCACAAGTGTCGGACATCTCTTAAGGCTGTAGGAGAATGGCCTGGAAGGCCCAAGGAAGCCCTTGCCTATGTTTAGGAATGTCAGAGGACACAAATGGTCTCAGGGAGCTGGGGGATATTCAAACCCCATGCAAGGGTAGCTTTGGGAGTCTCAGTGAATAACTGGGATGGGAATGGGTCTCAGAAGAAGAACTTCTTAGCAGAAAGCTCGAGAGATGGGGGAACAGAGGTTCTGAGGGCTCCCCATGAGAGAAAGACTTGGAGTGCTGATGCCATGGCAGTGAAGGACTGAGTGCAGTTGGGGTTGGGAAGGTTGGGGGTCAGAGGGCCAGGGCCCTGGGTCCTTACAATGTGCAGCTGCAGGTAGTCTCCAAGGCCGGAGGCACTGTCCACGCGCACCAGCACAGCACTCCGCTGGTGGGTGCTGAAGCCCACGGCCAGGCGGTCCATCCTCGTGCTGGGCCGGTCATTGGGGGGCCATGTGTAGGTGATGAGCGCTCCCCCTTTCCCAAAGATGTATGTGGTCCCAGCTGTAGAGAGAATGGAGAGAGGGAGAAATGACATCAGGAGAGCAAGGTCAGCAGGTCCTCAGGATTGTGACCAGAATGCCACGGGGACCCTGGGTCCAGATGTGCGGCTTGGGCTGTTATACCCACGGCAGACACCAGCCCTGCAACCCCAGGGAACAGTTGGCAGGCGGGTGCCTGGGTGAGAGCCTGTGCACGCGCACAGACAGATGTAGCTGCCTCATCAAGAATTCTAGCTTTAATTACAGCAAAACAGAGAGGTAATAGAGAGAGTGACACAGAGAGAGGCTGCAAGGAGACTGAACAGATGAGGTGCCCTGGGCAGGGAGGACCCAGGGGGCCTGGTCCTGACCAGCTCCACTTCTCCCTGGGCTGGCATGGGTGACAGATTCAAGGTGTGTGCTTCTTTGGGGCCTGAGCTGAGCAGGCACCAAGGCTGAAAGGAGCCCCAGGCGATGGCAGGAAGATAAGTAGGGCTGTATGCAGCTCTGAGTCAGCTAGTGCCCCCAACATCTGCCCTGCCATCCCCACCAGGTTTGACCAGGACTCCCTGCTTCCACCTCGACCAGGGGGCTGCCTGGGTCCCAAAGCAGGGAGGACCTGGAGCCCTGCCCAGAAAGGAAGACACAGACATGGGAGGGGGGGGAGATTGACAGCCAGAGGAGGAAGGAGGCAGAGACAGATGGACAGAGAAGGACAGAGAGGGGTGTAGGTGAGAGAAACAGGAGAGTGGGAGCCCGAGATGAAGGCTCCCTCTCCCAGCCCTCCCCCACCCCACCCTCTTTCCCCTTCTCTCTCCTCTTCGCCAGCCGGCTGCTGGGGGCGGTGTGAGGTCCCTAACGATCTCAGCCCCAAAATAAACCCCATTAGTCGCCATGTTCCCTCCTGCGGCTGACTGAGCTCCCTGGGGGTGGGGGTGGGGGGCTGGTCACCCAGTTTCTGGGAAGGGAGCCTTGTCTGGGAGGCCTGGAGAACTAGCACTTTGGGGCCTGCGGAGAAGGAAAGGGAAGAGAATACTCTGGCATTCTTTAGAACATAAATGGAGCAGATGAGATTCATAAAATGCTTAATTAAATAATTAGCCACTAACGACTCCTCTCAAAGCACTTCTTGGGGGGAGAGGGGTACAAGAGAGGACTTAACCAGAGAGAAGGAGAGAGGCAGATGGGGCCTGGGGGCAAAGCCTGGAGTATGGCTGGAAGAAAAGTTTGGCCCTGGGGGTGGGGAGCTCTGGGCTGGCACAGGGAGTCCTGGGGGTGCCTGCCGCACTTCCAAGGAGCAATCTGGCTCAGCCAAGATGGTGTCCCAGCTGGTAACATGGGGCCAGGTCCCCTTGGGTACCTCAAGGTCTCTCATCTCAGAGACTCAGGCAATCAGGGTTAAGGGAGGCCCCCACAGGAGAGGGGGACTCCTGAATGCCTTGGAGAGAGGCACTGTATGCAGGCACAGGGAGGAGCTACAGAGAGAAGGGAAGGCTGTTGTCTGAGTCCCAGAGAGGCAATGAGGCCAGCAGGGGGCTGGGGCTGGGGAAAGTAGGGCCATGAGTCCACTGTGTTCCCCAGAGCAGCACCCACCATCATCGCTCTCCACCTCCACTGACAGGGCCTGAGAGTCAGAGATGGCCCCAGGATGGGAGGTGGGAGGGGGGCAGGGCAATGGGGAAAGAGCCACCTCCATATCTACTAATAACTGACATCTAGCCCCAGCCTGTGGCTGGGGAACTACCCCCAGCACACAAAGGGGGTTTGTCTCTGGCCCCTCCAGCCCCAGGTGTTCTTTCTACCTAGGGGTTCTAGAGGCACAGTGGTGAGCCTTGAACCTTCAGGTTGGGGCCCAAGTTGAGGGTGGCTGGGGGCAAGATACACAGAGAGCCCCACCCCCACCTGGTGTGGTCACCTGCCTGGAAAGGGCAGGGCCTGGAGGCGGGGAGCCCAGTAGGCCTCAGCCAGCAATAGTCTCTCCACTCCCAACACTGCAGCACTTCAGATCCGCTGTTTCCATGGCAACCCAATACCCAGGGTCCTCCTTCGCCCCCCTCCGGCTTACAAACTGCACATCTGATTTGGGGGGTGGGAAGGGCCAGGGGAGCTGGGATGCTGACCTTCCTCACACACCTGGACCCATGCCTCCCTGACCAGAGGCCACAGCCTCTTCAGCCCAGGCTTGAGGGCCTCCCAGTTAGAGGAGGGTTTTATTGGGTTTCTTGGTCCGTCAGAACAAGGAAGGAAACCTCATCTACCTGGAGGCTGCCCTGGAGTCCCTCAGATCTAGGCGAAAGAGGTCCTTTCTCCTCACTTTCCCACCCGCAATCCCAGAAAGCACATCGCCAGGGACAGAGCCCTGTCTGTGCCAGAGAGGGCCGAGGCACAAGCAGGCCTGATGCCCACTGGGCAGTGAGGCAGGGGTGATCAGAGGCGGTGCCCACCACACAGTCCCGCAGCAGACACATCCCCAGTGACGCACAGCCAGACCCCACACCCACACACAGGCAGCGACTCACCCAGCTGCACACAAAGACCCAGCGTGGAGAGGCAGACCCCGACAGGAGACGAAGCAGCTGGGAATCATGGCGGTGAGCACACAAAGACTAGCTACCGCAGGTGGCCCAAGGGCAGGGGCTGTCCCAGAGCAAGCTAGAATGCACACATCCACCCCCAGGCCTTCCCACCTCCCCCACCGCCCCCCAGTCCAATCCAGCCCAGGCCTTCCCCATGTATATCACCCAGCTGCGCTCACACTGCAGCCAGTTTACTAGGCTGGGCGGGCCTGTTAAAGCCTAAGGGCGTTTATCACATTGTGGGGGGGACCGGCAGAGGGACACTTCTTGTGCGGAAGAGCTGAAGGATGAATGGTTTATTGAACTGGGGCGCAGTAATTACCCTGGGGAGATATTTCTCTCCCCAGCACCTCGCTGCCACCCGAGGGCGCACAGGGCTGGGGCGGGGGAAGACACCGGGGCTGAGAGGCGGGGCCTCTGCCGGGTCCCTCCACAGCCTGCTCTGGAGACACCTCCCACCTCTCCCAGGCAAGCTGTCCTCTGCCCTGCCCACAGACTTCCCCAGGGAAGGCATGACCAGCCTTTTAGGAGACATGGAACCCAGGATAAGGTACTGCATCTAGAATCTCGGACAGGCTCCAGAAAGAGTTCAGAAATAAGAGGGGCCTAAGCCAAGGCCCAAAATGTTGCCCAAGGGTGATCTAGACCAGTTGTTTCTGACCACCTAGGAAGCTGCTAGTGCGCTGAATTGTGCATACATTTTAGGGAATGCAACACACCTGAAGCCCAAGGCAAGAGAGCCCCCTGGCCGGACAGCAGATGCCACAGGACAAGATTCACCACCTTCTGAGCACACCCAACATCATCTCCTCAATGCCTCCTAGACCCAGAAATTCACTGAATTCAGTGAAACACTCTAAATGGTCAAGAATCTTCCAGAGTCCCACACACTTGCATTCTAGAAAAAACCAACCAACCATTAATAATGGTTAGCTAACCCAGACCAAACAACATAATCATCCCATGTAAAAACCCACCCATGCAGTGATGCCCCTGTGGTTAAAACTACACGTGCACGCCCTGTCTGCCTGTACCCCTGCAGCGTCAAAAGCCATGACAAAAGCCTCTGGAAGATCTAGAATTGTAACAGGATAAAACCTCTGGCACAATCCAGAAAAGCCTTGGTCCCAGTGCTCACAGCCCATGCCAACTCTTTGTATATGGACCTTCACAAACCAGAGGGAGAGATCTCTACAGGGCCAGATCCCTGAGCTCAGCTCTCTTGATCTAGAATCCCAGAACATAGCCCTTCAATTCTTAACCCCCTGCTTGGCCAAAAACCATCCTGTCAGAAATCCAAGTTAACACACCCATATTCAGAATCAAAATAAATGCTAGCCCCCTTTATGCACAGGGGTGATAAACCCAGAACCCCTGGAAGACACTGGCACAGAATAGAACTGGAGTTGACCACTTCATTCCTGGCTCCAAAGAGTACCAGAAATGAAAGTTGGGAGTGGAGAGGACCCTCAAGGACTCTGAAGCCAGAATTGGGGGTCAAGGACCAGGAGTGTCACCTCCTCAGCCCATTTTTAGGACTCAGATATGCCAATCCTCCACACGCCAGACAGACATCAGGGGCAGGAGAGTCCATGGGTGTCTGGCAGGTAGGGACATTATGTAACAAGAGGGGCTGGGGAATGGAAGGGTAAATGGGTGAAGTGTCAGAGGAGGAGGGGGAAGGGAAGGCAGAAGCAAATGCAGACCCCAAGAGAAATGAAGTATAGAAGCAGGTGCAGAAGGAACAGAGGCTCCCCCACACTGGGGACGCTAGGGAGACACTGGCGCAGAGGAAGACTGGCCTAGAAAGGCCTCCAGAGCTGGCCTGGTCCTCCAGCCAAGCATGGGGCCCCATAGGAACTTGTCCTTTCATCACCCCCATGGTTAAGGCAAGCAGAAGTGGGGTTCAGTCAGGACAGGTGGCCTCATCCCTACTCTTCCATCTTTCCTTGGGCCCTCTTCTTCCTCTCAGCTTCCTCACCCTTCACAGGCCCCTCCACACCAGCCGCCCCCTTCCCCCAGCTCCTCCTCTACTTCTGTGAGGCATATGCAGTCACTGGCCCTCTTCCTCCTCTGCACAGCAAGGGGGTGGCCATCTCCAAGGCAGTCCCAAGGCCAACATTCCATAGGTTCCCTCTCCTTGCTCTTCTGCCCATTTGCCTTCTCTCTGCCTAGCTCTTGCTTCTCCATGGAACCTTCCTCAGGCACTCCTACCCCAGGCCCTCCTCCCAACCTGCTTAGTGTCCCTGGGCCAGCTTCTCCGACTTTTGCCTTCCTCTTTCATCTTCTCTCCTCTCTGCCCAACAAGGCTGCCCATGTACCTGACTCCCCTTTCCCATCTCGGCCCTTCCTGCCTCATTGCCCAAAAAGACCATGGCCTTTCTAAGTACCTTTGGGAGCAACACTGGGCCTCAAGGGAGGCAGAAAGGGACAATGGAAGGGGAAGCCAGACAGTTCCTGGGGAGGGGAGGGAGCTAAGATCAAGAGCAAAGTGTGGGGTGGGACATGGAAGAAGAGGAAGAAACTGGAGAGAACTGCTGAGAGGATCCCAGCTTTTCAGAGATGAGAGGAGGGCAACTATGCTGGGATGAGAGGAAAGGAATGAGGGAGAGAGTCTGAACAGGCTGCTCCATGGGGAGTTGGATGAGGAGAAAATAAAGGCATGAAAACAGACATAAGATGAAGTAGGAGAAAAGGGAAGAAGACCAGAAAAGAAGCAAAAAAATTGGAGGTGATATGGTGGCCCAAAAATTGGGAAGCAAGGATAGACGGATGTAGAACAATGATGTAAGTGGAGGCAGAGAGAGCACAGATGGGAAGGCATGAAAATACAGGGGTGGAGGACAATGGAGGACAAAAGTGGAGTAAAAAATGAGAGGTGATGTAAACAGGAGGTGAGAAGGGTACAGGGAAGAGAAAGGATGGGGGTACAGAAATGTAGGCCACATGGGTCCAAGAGAGAACTGACAAAGGCAGTGATGAGAGGTGATGGGAGCTTGGAGGTGTCAGAGTACCCCAGTGGGAGGTGACAGAGATGGAAGGTAAGGATGGAGGACACAGAGAGGGGAGCCACAGGAGGACAGGTATGGGAGGTGATGAGGGGAACCAATATGGGAGCCATGGTGTACCTATGGGAGGTCATGACAAGACACAGAGATGGGAAGTGATGGGAGTAAAGAGAAGGAAAGTGATGACTAGACTAAAATGGGAGATAATGGGGTCTCTGGGATGGGAGGTGACAGAAGCTCCAAGATGGCATGTGAAGGAGGGACTGAGATGGGAAGTGATAGGACAGACATGGGACGTAATGGGGCACAGACACGGGAGGAGACAAGTGCAGATGGGGAGATAGCATCCAGGGAATCTGAAGAGTCTAAGATATGAAGTGATGAGGGGCCTGAGATGGGGGTGAAGAAGGGTGGAAATAAGAAGAGACAGAAGCCAGACACGGAAGGGGATGGGTTGTGAGAAGGAAGGAGAAGTCAGTTTTGAGCTGGACAATTATGAAGGGCTGAGATGAGAGGTGACAGTCAGTGGACAGTGACAGAGGACTGACACAGGAGGTGAAGGGGAGCCTGGGAGCAGAAATTAGAAGTGCCAGGGCTGCAGAGGTGAGAGATGCCGTGGGTCAGAGGTGCAGACAGGGCAGAGACGAGGCAGCATGCAGGGGGACACGGGAGATGAGAGGACAAGGATGGGAGAACGGTGGGACAGTGGAGGGTGATCATCTGCGACTAGGTGGAAGACCTGTATTGGGAAAAGAAGGGCAGGTTGCTGTTGGGACAGAAGAGAAAGAGATACATGAAGAGGTGAAAGAGGCAGAAATGACAGATTAGACGGAGTCTGAGAGGGAGGGGGAGGACGACAGACCAGCAGTGGGAAGGTGAGGGTAAGGCAGGGGTGGAGGTAAGACAAATGGAGAAATGACAAGGGGCAGAGATGGAGGAGGTGATGCGGAAGAGAGATGGAAGGCAGAGCTGTAGGAGAGGCTGAAAGGACAGAGAGGGAGGCGATGGGGGTACCCAAATAGGAAGGTGATTACAAACCAGACAGGGGGGTAAGGAGGGGACGGTGAGCACAGAAAGAAGCAAAGTGATGAAGACAGAGATGAGGGTGATGGCGGGAGTAGAGTGATGGAGGCGAGGGTGGGGCCAAGCTGATGGGAGCTGGCTACGGGAGGTGAGGGGGCTCCGGGCTGCAGAGTAGAGGGCCGACTGGCAGAGCACAGGTGGGGTGGGGCCCGCGGGGGCCTGGGGGGCCGGCCGGCCGGCATCGGCAGTGCCACTTACCGTGCCCGCCGCGGGTGAGGAAGGGCATGCGGTTGATGGCGATGGGCACGGTGCCGTGCTTGCTGTGGAAGTGGTGGACGTGGTGGGTGGTGCTGAGGCTGGAGGAGACCCGGGCCCCCTCGGCCACCCCCAGCAGCAGCAGCAGCAGCAGCAGTGGCAACAGCGGCGGCAGAGGTGGCGGCGGCGGTGGCGGCGGCGGCGGCAGGGGCCCAGCCAGGGCGGGGGGGCGGTGCGGGCACCCCCCCGGCCCGCTCCCCCCAGGGGGCATTTCGGCCCGGGGGCGGCCGCCTCACAGCCCCATGGCCGGGGGCGGGGACGCGGGGCTGCGCAGCCCCGCGAAGCCCCCCTCCAGCTCCGAACTCCGGGAGGGGGGGTAAGGGTGAAGAGAAGGAAAACCAGAGCCCAAGCCTCGGTGCGGAGCCAACGAAATCAACTGGATCCCGCCGGGGAATCGGGGGTCCGCGGAGCGGCAATGCCAAGGTGCAGGACGCCTGGGTCCATCGCGAGGAGCTAGGGGTCTCTCCGCATCCCGGCGGGGTCGGAGCGGCGCAGAGGGCCGTCAGAAACCCGGGGGAGCGCCCGGGGGAGGGGGCATGGTGCCGGGTGGGGAGGGAGGGAAGAGCAGGGGCCAAGCAGGGAGGGGAGAGCGGGGAAATCCTGCGGAAAAACCAGCCGGGGCGCGGGCGGTGCGGCTGGAGAGGAGAAGACGGACCGAGGCCCGGCTCCCGGAAAGCGGGAGACCGACGGCGACTAGGGCCGGCCGCGCCGCTGCTGCCGCTGCCGCCCGACGGAGGCCGGGGGAAAGGAGGGAGCGGCCAGGGGAGGGGGGGCGGGAGAAGGGGGAAGGGAAGCAAATCCGGGTGAGGGGGAATGAAGGGAGAGGAGAGGAGGGGAGAGGAGGGGAGAGGAGGGGAGCGGGGCTGAGCAGAGGAAAGGCGCGAGCCTGAGAGATTCCGGTGGAGAGATGGAGGCAGCGGAGTGTTGCTGCAGAGGCTGAGAGGTGGAAGGGAGAGGGAGGGAGGGAGGGAGGAGAGTGGAGATGGGAGGGGAAGGGGAGCGCGGAAGGAGGAGGGGGCAGGGCGGAGGGACCGAAGCGGCTCCCGATCGGCGGGCGGCGCTGGGCAGCTCCACCGCGCGGCACCTGGCTAGCCCGCTCAGCGCTCGCCTCTCCTCCGCGTGCGCCCTGCCCCTCCCCCGCGCCCAGGCGCGCGCTCGCTCGCTCTCCTCCCGCACCCCGCTCCGCGAGAAGGGGCCCTGCTGAATAATTGAAAGGGACTGAGGCGAGCAAGAGAGGCCGCTCTTTTCCTCTTCCTCCCCTTCCCCCTTCCAACTGGACGAACCCCAATAGTGCTCGCTGGTCTAGAGCACCGAGATGCGGGCACCGCCACCACTGCACGCACCCCTCTGAACACACGTGCACGCTAGGATGTGGACCGGTGTGGGTATGGAGACACCCACGTGCCCATACAGGCACCAGTGTGTAAGCAGGCACACGCACACAGGCTCAGACACATACATGCATGCATGTGCTCACAGACACTGGCACACAGAATCACTCTCAGCCAAGTGTGTAGCATGCTCACAGACGCATATGTGCACACACATACATGTTTGATCACAGGCAATAAATAGCCATCATACACATAGACACCCCTGCCCCTCCCCTGAAGCTCACCTCCAAAATAGGGCCATCCATAGCATACAAACAATACACCCAGAACCCGAAGGTATTTCAGAATAAGACAGGCCACTCACACATACATTATCCTCACCACCTCCCCACAAAGGGTGCTCCCCAACCCCTCTGCACAATCTGCTCCCAGACACCTCCAATCCTTCCTCTCCACTCCCACCACCCCAGCCTCAACCTCTGCCTCCATGAGGGAGGTCTCAAGGACACCTGTCCACTGAGTGCCCCATTTAGGACAAAACCATTCCTGGACCACTTATGTCCAGCTGAGGAAAACACTTCTTCAGGGTACCCCATCAACTGGGATCTGCCCCCCAAACTTTTGGGGGCCTCTAGGAAGCATTTGTCATGGCCCCAGAGGTAATGCAGGGAGACTCCCTTCCCTTCATCTGGAGGCCATGGTCTGAGGCCCACATCAGCTTGCTGGGGCCAGAGGGAGGGTGTAGGGAGCAGACGGAGCAGAGGATAAAAGAGGGAGAGAAGCAGAGAGCAGAGTGCACCTGCAGGGAGCTGAAGAAACCGTGTAGCACAGTGAGGAGGGCGGGCAAAGAAGGGGCAAGAAGGGGGGGGTTACGTGAGAAAGGGGAGGGCTGGGAGATAGGAGGGTGGAGAGGCAGGAGAGAGCTGGCTGCTGCTTATTGATTCTGAACTCCATTTGGGAGCAAACACTGTTACCGTGAGCCTTGTGTGCTGCCCCCAGCTCAAGGATATAGTCAGGACCCAGGACAGCTCCCGTCGTGCTGCTGCCAGCCTTCCACCCCCGCTAGATGCCAGGGCCAGGTCCTCAGAGGCATCCAAGAGGAGGCTTGGGGTGGTGCATGGCCCCATGAGGGAAGAGAGACTGCAGGCCAAGGAGCAGGGCTGGGGCTCCCAGAGGCCATTTCCTCCTGCCCTCTCTGTCCCATCCTTGTGCCCCTGGATCTGGAATATAGACTGACACAGCTCTGAGAAGGCAGAAATTTATGGTCCCAGAGGGAGGGAGGGAGGAGCCGGTGGCGAGAGGAGAGGAAGGGAAACCGCCTAGAGGCCAATCAATACCAGTGAGTGGGAACTGGAGAGAGGTGGAGGGGGTGAGGCTGGGGAGGAACGGGGAGGCATAGAGGGTAGGAAAGAAGGGAGAGACGGAGGTGGGCAAGAGATCAATAGAGGCTGCAGAGACACAGAGACAGGGAGGCAGAGATGGTGAGGAGCTGACTGCCTGGGAGGGTGGGAGGCGACCTCTGAAAGACAGAGCATCCAGTAGGTGAGTGGGCCAGAAGGGAGCACCTCAGTCCCAAGCCTCAGCCCTGGGGCTTCAGCTGCATATCAGGACGTGTCTCTCCTTTTATCCCCTTTCTCTCTCATTTCATATTCTCTTTTTCTTTCTCTCTCCACTTGCCTCTCATCGCAGAGATGGGTTCTCTCCCTCTGATTTTTTTCTCCTGTCTTCCCAGAGCAGAGGCTCCTGAGCCTTGAAGGAACACAAAATTCCCTTCACCCCAGGGGGAGTCCCCATGTCACAGACAGAGAAACTGAGGCAATAAATGGGAAAGGCTGTTCAGAAGGTCCGACCTCTCCTCGCCCTGGTCCCTCCCAGACCAGACAGCTCCACACCCCACCCCAACCATCAGAGGGCAGGTCCTGCTCCTTCCACCGTGGCCGATCCCACCCCCTCCTTCTCTTCTGCTGGGCTCCTGCATGGCCTTATCCATCACCAAGGCCCCAAGAAGACCAGCCATAGAAAGAGCATGAAATGTCAAGCAGAGGCAAGTTCAAAGGAAGAACAGTCCCAGAAGCGGAGGGGGTGTAGTTTGAAAAGCCCTGGCAGAGCCCTGCTCCCCAGATTCCTGCCCTGCCCTTCAGGGGTGGAGATCTCAGAGGGTCATCAGGGCCAGCACCACTGGGAGGAACAGCACGCTGAGCCCGGTGCGGGATCCCAGGTTGCACCCACCTTGTCTTAGCTCCACAGCTTTGCTCAGGCTATGCTGCCAGGCATGAAGACCAGTGCTTGGGGATGGTGACACTTCCCAAGACGCCAACTATCCCTGCCTCCCGCCAGCCTGGAACCCAGAGGAGGTGCTCTTCCCATGCTGCCAAAAGGTGGTGTTACCCCCCTGGCCACCCCCACCCCCATCCATTTCTATGCCCTCTTCCTGGAAGGCTCCACTGGGTGGGAGTGAAGCAGTGAGGTAGGCAGCAGCACTTCCAGATGCTGATTCCCTCCACCCTGGCAAGAAATGCCCACCAGGGGCATCACCACCACACAGAGCTGAACAACAGTCAGGAACACCTAGGTGAGGTCCTAGCTAAACTCTCCCTCCCACCCTCATGACTTGGGGTGAGTCCTGTCTCTTCCCGAGGCCTGGTTTCCTCATCAGTTAACCAGGGAAGAAGTCTCCATCCCACTGCCTTCTCTGAGGATCAAATTACAAGGTCTTTATAAGTTTCAAACACTCAACTATCAGGGGGAAGTGTTATTATTATTAATAAGTTCCAAAGTTCTCATCATCTCCAGATCTGTGCAAAGCTGAATTACCTGGCTGGGAATAGGCCCAACCTGAGCCCTATCTTTATACCGTGGCAGCCAGGGCTGAAGGGCCCCTGAACTGGCCATTGTCTGGGAGGCTCTGGAAGCCACAGAGAGCAAGAAGTGAGATGTGGGGGTACACAGGGCTGGCCGTGCCAGGAAAGTGCTGAGGGAGATGGGCTGGGCATTTTTTCAAAGGCAAAGAAAAAACCAAGAGCCCTGATCTCTGGAAACAATAGGTTTCTCCTATAAGGAACTCAGGACTCACCCAGGTGACAAAGGTCCGGCAGTGTTGTGTGGAAGCAAAGGCACTGGCCTGGGTTCTCACCCTAGATCTGTTGTTAACTACCTCCAGAAACCTACTGTTCTCTCCAGGCCTCAGTCCATGTTTGTACAATGGAGAAGCTCCATCCTCCCGTGTGTGTGTGTGTGTGTGTGTGTGTGTGTGTGTGTGTGTGTGTGTGTGTATGTGTGTGTGTGTGTGTCTTTTCCCAGGCAGCTGACTTTTCTGCTTGGTCTTGCAGCAGTGCTACCCCAGGGAAGACAATTTGAGCGATGTCTGAGGAGACTGCACTCTGCTCAACAACCCAGTCATTGGAGAGAAACTCCAAAGCACCCCACAAAGTAGAAGGTTTCCTCCCCCCACCCTGTTCCTGCCCCAGCTGCCCTGCCTCTGCAAGGCTCTGACCAGCTGCCGGCCACCAGCCACTAGGGACTGGAAACTGCTGCTCAAGCTGCCCTCTCTGGGGAGGGGCCTAAAACAATATGCAAGTTAGCAAGCAGATGCCCAGCCAGGGAGAATAACCAATCAAGGACACCACAAAGTGTCCTTGTGGCTCAAAGGGACAACCTGCAGCTAGGATCCTTGGGGGAAAACGAAGGAACAGCAGGGCCCATGTCCAGGGAAACCAGCGGTCCAACAGCCAGGCCTCCTGGGAACCTCCTAAGCCTGTCCTCTAGGGTGTGGGCCTGCTCCCAGTGGGAAATAACGTGCTCCCACTGCACACTCGGAAGGCACCAGACCAAATGGGGTGCAGGTTGATAACAGCCCCCCTCCCTGTGCAATAGTGTTCTGTATGAGGTACAGCATGTAAAGCCATCACCAAAATCACACAGGACAGCAACAAGGTCACCCACAGAGGCTGACACCATTGGCTGTGGGTGAAGAGAGCAGAGTCCTACCAGCTCAGTGAGGAGGAAAGGCCATCTATCAATGGACTGGCCCAGAGATTCAGGCAGCAGCAATCCTGCACAGCCCCAGGAGAAAGACTCCGAAAAGGGATAGCAGCTAGCAGCTCCCCTTGGACTCCCAAGACAGGGATGAGAAGGAAGCAAGCAGCATGGTTCTTGGGCTCCCTGGCAGTCTCTATGGCTGGGAATGGGCCCAGATCCCCCCTGAGACCCCCATCTCTTCCAAGCACTTACGGTCATTGCAGACAGGGCCTCCATAGGAAGTCATGGTGCAGTCACAGGTGAAGCCATCCCACTGCTGCAAGCAGACGCCCTGGTTGGCACAGGACTCTTCGGTGCAGGTGGTGCTGGGGCCTGAAAGGGGCAGGAGAAGGAACACCCCTGGCTCAGCCAAGCCCCCTCCCTCCCCAGAAGGTGCGGAAGCTTCAGGGACAGGTGGAAAAGTCCTACTCTGAGCTCTGCCAGGCTGAAAGGGCCGATTACTGATAAGGAGGACGGGGTTGGGAATGGGAGGAACTCCAGGACTACAGGGTGGGAGATAAGAGGGAGGGCAAGAGACCATTCACCCGCCTGTACCCCTGCTCCAGAACTGTGGGGCAGGCTCCCACGAGGCATGAGAAGGAAGCCCACTTTGCTGAGCAGAGGTTATCTGCCCCAGTTTGCCTCTGCAGCCAGCCCTCCTGCAGCCCGCAGGGTCACACCTAACTCCTCCACCCTTCACTCACCATCACAGCCCCTCTCCACCTGCCCGATGCGGTGCAGGGCGTCAGCAATGAGGTCTGGGAGGCGCCCGTTGAGGTCCACAGAGGCCAGGCAGCCCTGAAAGCCATCCCGGGAGGCCACCAGCTTGGGCAGGTTGCTGAACATATTCTTGCTCAGACCGCCAATGTACAACTCCCCTGCAAAGGGAGTGGGGTCAACTGAAGCATCCAGGCCCTCGTTCCCCTCCCAGGGCACCGGCATCTGGCTGTCAGGTCTTCCCAGCCCTCTCAAGCTCCCATTCCAGACTCCAGGTCCCTTGCAGAGATCCACCGACCTGCAGATCCCCGCCCCCCACCTCTTCCTTCTTTCTTCTTCACTTTGCCATCTGTCTGCTCCCCTCCCAGAGAAGCCCAGATGCTTGGGGGAGTGGGGGGCGGGGGGGCAGCTGGAGGAACCTGCTCCGTGCTCTCTCCCACACATTTGATTCCAGTTCCGGCCTGTAATCAGGGCCTTTCATAGATGCACAGCCCCATCCCCTCCACCTCCACTCCCTCCCTCCTGAAGTCTCTCATTCTGAGAACTCCTTCAAGCCTCTCCCAACTTTGAGTTCTCTCCTAGAGAGTTCTAAGCCCAGCTCCCTTCCCCCAACAACTAGAGCTTTGCCTGGAAGCTCTGCGAAGAAGTTCTCCTGGAGACACCTGACACCCGCCACCTCCATGGAGCTGAACTCCCTGGAAGCCTTGGCCATCCCAGAGAAGAGCTTTAGTTAATACACTGGTCAATCTGCTGCCCACTGGCTCAGTGCAACACAAGACCAGCCAAGATAACCCCTGGGCTTGCTGCCACTGTGGATTCTCTGTGATACATCGCCCCCTTCTGGGAGCAAAGAGAATTCACAGCATTCTGCCACCAGATCCTGCAGATTCAGATATGACGGGGGCAAGGCAGGGAATTCAGGGGTCTCTAAGGACCCTCCCCAAATTCTAACAGTTTGAGTCACACTGACATCCAGGGGTCCTGTAGGGCTGAGGGCTGCCTTGGGCATGTGCAAGGAAGAGCTTACGTTGCCCCCAGTGGAGAACCCTGGAGAGGCGCAGGCCTCCTGGCTCACCCTTCTCTCAGTCACCTACTCTGGGGACAGGCAATGACTGCTTCAATGACTACCAAAGAGACCCTGGGAAACATGGGATTCTGTGTCACCCTGAACACACCATGGAAGCCTGGGTCCAAAACGTCTCAGAGCTGGCCCAGCCCGGTGCCCAGAACAGTTGTTTCAGGGATTCCCTCTGCCGCTCATCGTCTGCCCAGGGCGGTGCTGAGCTCCCTCCTCACTCCAGCCCTCCACCAAGGCAGGATTCTCAACCTCGGAAGTCCAAGAGGTCCTTGGAAGGCCTGGGCTACCTACTCTTAGCTCTAGGAGGCCACTAAGCACCCCTGCAACCAGGCTTTCTGTGTTGAGAAGCAGACTCACACGCGTGCTGAGCAGAACTTTGACAGGACAATGTCAGGTGGGCAAAGCGGAGAAGGGAATAAGTGAAAGCTAGGGGTGGGGGGAGAAGGATACAGCAGCCAGGAGGGGTCAATCTTGCTGGGGCAAGGGGGTGTCTGGGCTAGGGCCAGGCCTTCTCCAGAGGCCCCAGCCCCACCTTTGAGATCGAGGTTTCGGGCGCCATTGGAGTGCTGCGTGACAGTGCGGGAGTCAATCTTGAGCGTGTGCACGTTGCCTGGGTCCCTGGACACCACCACGTTGTGCCACTGGTTGTCATTGACTGGTTTGTCTGAGTTCCCCTTCATCAAGGACGGGCCATTCCCCAGGTCAAACACGTAGTGGATGTACCTGCCCCACAGTAGGGAGGAGACACTGGGTCAGGGTGGGGGTGATGCTGGGAAGGTGGGGTGAGGAGCAGCTATAGCTGGCAGGGGTCCTAGAGGCCAAGGGAAGAGGGAGATCCCATCGGAGAGGGACCAAAACCAATGGCAAGAGGGCTACGGTGTGAGATCCTGTCATGGGGAGAATGTGGGGAGGGAGGGCCACTGAGGAGCTGGCTTCTGTGACACAGGCTCAAAAGAGGGGATGGGGGAGGCTCATGGGACAGCAGGGTCCTCTGGAGGCAGGGACTGGGCTGCTCTGGGGTGGGGTCCTCTAAGGCAAGAGAGGGGCAAGGCTGACTTCTGCCTGCAGAGGGCGGAGAGCCTGAGCCAGGACAGTGGACAGAGAACAGCCATAACTGGAACCCCCCGGCAAGGAAGCAGCCGAGGAGGCAGCGGAGTGGGATAGGGGCTGCTTCTCCATCTTGGCTGGTGGTTGGAGACCTGAATCACGACCTGTGGCTCAAGGGGACTGGACACCACCCCACACTGACTGGGGGAGCTACGTCTGGTTCAGCCGGGGCAGGGGGCCACTTCCTTGACAGCAGTGCAATGCCCAGCCCCTCACCCCTTGACCAGCTCGATGACAATGAAGTCATTGCCGTTGCCTGAGTTGAACAGGAGAAGCCCATCAGGGGCTGTGGTCTTGAACTGGAAGAAGAGATGCATGGACGCATAGGCTTGGAGCGTTGCGAGTGCCAGGTAGCTGCTTCGACTCTTGAAGGTGACAGGATCAGCCACAATGGCACGCAGGCCAAAGCGAGCATTGAGCTCACAATAGGTGATGTCGCCATCCTTGCACTGATCCATGTAGGGCTGGCCGTTGAACACAAGCCCGCTCAGGTGCCCAATGAAGTTGGAGGGCACCACAGAGATGAATCGCCGCTCCGTCATGATGCCCGTCTCAATGTTGTGGAATTCCAGCCTCGTATGGGCTCCTGCCATCTGTCCTGCTCGGGACAGGAGACCAAGATGAAGGGGATGGCTCTGGGGTACAGGCTGCAGGATCATTTCTAGGGCTGAGCCTCAGGTTCCCTGTAACCTCCCCTCTACACAAGGGCCATGCATGAGCGACATCCCGGAGATGCCCTCGGCTAAGTGCTAGCAGCAAGCACTGTTCCCGGAGGAGTCCAGGGCCAGCCAGCTACCAGGGAAATGCTGCCTGCAGGGAGCTGAAAGGGACCCTAGGACCCAGACCCCCATATTATACCACCGCTGAGGGAGAAATGGCAGAGCCAGCTCGCCAGAACATTGTCCAGGCTGCAATCACCAAGTAGAATGGGGCCAAGCACAGGTCACAGAAATGTGTCCACCTCCCTGGGCCCAGACCACCTACCTTCCACGGTCACGTTGTCCACAGACAGCTGCAGGCTCTTGCCACGCCGCACCACCCTTACCGTGTGCCACTCATTGTCATTGAGCTTGTGCCCCGCAAAGAGTGTCTCCGGGCCTTTACCTGCGGCACCAAGGGGGGAGTGAGTATGGCACCTATACACATTCACAGGCTTCCTGTACCACCCCAGGCACACAGACAGCCTTCCTACCCACACACGTGTGCACACACACACACATACCCACACACACACCCATGGCCTGGCCTCACACCTACCCAGAGGGCGTGCATGCACAGAGCTTTCACACTGCCAGTCATATACCCAGACACTCAGTCCCACCCTTTGTGCGACGTCAGAGGGTGCCATGCACACAGAATATGAAGTGAATGGGCCCCCTGGAGCTGTGCCCTGAGGTTTTGCACACAGACACTCCTAGCTACAACCAACACACTCGTCCCCCAGACTCCTAAGGACCTTCAGTGTACATAGCTAGCAGCTAAATTTCCAGCACAGACCTAAAAACACCGATAAGCACAGACCTAAAACTTTCCCCAAAATTCACACAGCTTCACCATGTACCCAAATGTAAACGTGCAGCCACAGCTTCATCCTCCACAGACACCCAGCTCTTCTGTCCATGGTGGGACCCAGTGTGACCTTTCTGCCTGGTTAACTCCACACACTGGTCATGCAACCACATGCATAGCACGTAAATGTGCAGCATGGCTAGAAAGGGGAATGTTCTGTTTCTTATGAATTGTGACCATTTATTCAAACCAGGATTATCAGCTTCCAGAGTCTAAAACAAAATATACTTATCTTCAAAATGTTGCTGAACTTTGTGGCACTCCCAGGTCATTCCTGGGCCCCCTGGGCCTCCCTCCTACAGAGGCTGGAGGGGCTGAAGGAACTCCAGGGCACACACAGCACACCACGCCACACACACACAAAGGAAGGGGTGCCAAGCACACACAGCCTCTCTACCTGTGCCCACCACGTTCACATGCTCCCTCCCGTGACCTCAAGGCACACCATGCGGAAACACTCTCTCTGAGACAGCATTGATCCCTGGGCACGCTGGGATGCCACACCCACCCTCCATCTGACCCCGTGCCGAGAGCCCTCACTGTCACCACTGAAGGAGCCCCCATTTGGCAGAAACCTGTCCCCCAGCTGACACAGGAGCTGAGCCATGGAGGGCTGTACTCTCTGGGCCCTGGACATGTGGGGGACATGCTCCCCTCCTGCCCTCATCTTCTTTCCCATGTGCCGCGACTTCCCCCTTGTGGCCACCTCTGGAGATGCAGCGGCTCCCAGCCCCTCCCAGTTCTTCCTGCCAGCCAATAGGACAGGGAGCAACCACTGCAGGTGCCACCCAAGTCTTTGCCCCAGCCCTGGACTTCTACCTCCAGCTCCCCTCCTGCTGCCTTGGGCAACAAGGCTTCCTGGTCTCCCCTTCCCAGAACCCAGTGAGCGTCCTAGCCACGGACCCTCTGCCAGCTCTCCTAGGTGCTACTTCATCTGGTCCCCTCTGCCCTCCACAGGCACACGCCCGCCAGCTCCAAACGCCGCTCCCCTCCCCACACCCACCACCAACCCCCACTCCAGCCAGCATTTGAGGCTTCCCCTCCCCCACCCTGCCTCCCTCAGTTCCAGCGTCCAGCACCCCAGTCCCCTTGGGTCTCTGCAGAAGAAGAGGGAAGCCACTTACTGGGTGCGCAGCCGACGCGCAGGCAGTCTGGGGGGGCCATGGGGCGGGCAGAGGGGGGGAGGGGAGACAAAAAGGCAGAACAAGTTTTTTTTCTTTTACATCCTTCACAGGGAGGGGTGTCTGCGGGCGGGGGTTCCCCCCCAGGGCCACTTTCCGGGGACCACGCGTGCCCAGGTGCCCTCTCCCCTTCCTCAGTAGGACCCCTGTCCCTCCTGCCCCCAAGAGGGCTCCAACCCTCCCCAGAGCCAGGAGGCAAGGCAGTCAGGTGATGGGAGAAGGACTTTGGTCCCCCTTCTTAGAAGGGCCCAGGCCTCTGGTGTCTGAAGGAGACGGGCACCTTGGGAACCCCAGTCGTACAAGGGACCATAGGGGCTGGGGGCTTGACCAACCCCACATCTCCCCAGTCTCTAGGAGAGAGATGGATGGGGAGGGCCAGAGTCCCTGCATCCCCTGCTCTGGGACGACCCCCTGCTCAGAGCAGGTGTGACAGGTCACTTCCTGTGCCTCTTCAGGCTCTGAGCTAAATGGAGGGGTCTGCCCCAGGGCCCCCTTCCCGAGGCCATATACCTCCCAAAGCCCCAGGGGCTGACACCATCCCTGCAGGAACCTTCCTCCTACCACTTCCCATCCTGGGGGATTCCAGCCTGCCCCTAGGGATGTGGGGGTCCTTCACCCTGAAGAGGACCTAGTATTAATATGCTTTTTTAGGGAGGAACCAATGCTTCAGAGATGGGGACACTGAGGCTCCCAAAATATGGCTTCTCTGAGGACACAAAGCAAGTCGGGGACAAGCAGGCACCATAGGCAGTCTCCTGCCCCTGCCCAGTCCAAGCATTGCTGCACTCTGATTTCAAGAGATGGTCCGGAAGCACATGTCTATGCAGAGCCTACAGCCCAAGGCCCCAGGGCCTCTGGCCATCCCTCTGGTTGGACACATCACCCACAAGGTGGGCGTCAGCCAGCCCTTGCAGAGGGAACAGAGCACTAGGGTCCTGCAGAGTTCAGGCTGAAGGCCCCAAGGCTGCCTGCACTGCTCCACCAGACCCAGAACCTGACTCAGCCCGAGGGAGAGGGGCTGGCTGTAGCTGCAGAAACCCCTACACAGATTGACAGGGCAGCTGCGTCCTTGTCTGTCCTAACACTAACTCGCTGTGTGGCCTCAAGCAGAGCACTTCTCTCCCAGCCTTGACTTCCCTCCCTGTGAGCCGGGGGGCTGGAACAGAAGGATCCTGAGCAGGGAGGGGTAGCGGATATGCACTAGGCCAGCCCTTGCCTTTCAGAAAGGGGCTGTCTCTGGCCATCGGTTAACAGCAATCTTCTGGCCTCCTGTCACTCCTTCCCGAACAGGCTCTGCCCACATGCCCCATGGCCCAGGAAGCAGAGGAGGGTGGCACCTGGCATCCCCTGGGCCCCTGAAGGTTCCTGCAGTGGAGATAAACCGATGGCCCCTGTGGCTCTGGGGGCCATGGGCCCCTCGGGCAGTACAGCTGAGCTCCACACGCGTTGTCAACCGCAGCAGAAGAGTGGGGGGAGCAGCCAGGACCCTGAACCACAGCCTGGCACCATGGGGGTGCAGAAGAGGCAGAGAAAGGCCAAAGGGCAGACATGGAGGAAATGAGAAGTCACAGTGAGAGGAAAGAGGCAGAGAGGGTGCAGAGAGAAGAGAAAGAACAGGAAAGCACAGGGACAGAGAGGCTGGACAGTGAGGGAAGGGGAGGACATTGGAGTGAAGGTGAAAGAGTGCTAGGCCCTGGAGTCAGGTCCTGGGGGCTCTCTCGGGGCCAGCAGAGTCTTCACCAATGAAGGGTCCAAAAAAGAAAAAAGGGGGCTGGAAAGGCTGGCATGCCCCTGTTGGGGAAAAGGCCTGAGGGAGGAGCTCGATTATTTCCCTTCCCCATCAGGGGAGCACCAGGAAGGCGGGGTCCATCTGTCCAGAGAAGAGGTGTCAGCTCTGGGCCCACCCCTGCAGTGACTCTACCCCTGGAAGCCCCCACTCCAGTGGGGTTTGAGGAGAATGAACACACTTTGAAGATGGGTGCCACAGTGGGTGGGTAGGGGAGACAGCCCCACCCCAGAAAAAGCCAGGGGCCAAGCAGGAGTGGAAGAAACCCAGCACCTTCAGCACATACACTCACCTAAGCACAGCTCAGGGAGCACTAACTAGTAACTTGTTAACTAGTGACCTGTGCCTCAAGTGCAGGGAATGGGCAGAAGTGATTGGTCTGCAGAGAGACCCACCAAGGCCCTGGATGGACACAGAGACCAAGGTCGTTGTATGAACATGTGATGGGACTGATGGCAGAGAGCAGTCTGCATGGAAAGGAACTGGGGGGAAGAACACGGGCTTCCCGGCCCCACCGCACAGACTGGAGAGGGTGGGCTCACAGCTCCAGTACATCTAAGTGACATCAGAGTGGCAACATGAACTCCTGATGCAGCCTTCATTCAGAGCCAGCTCCCAGCAGGCCAGTCTCAATGACTGCTGACCGGCCCCAGGTGAGAAGGCAGAGCACCCTCCCATGGTCCCTGGGGTGAAGGATCTTTGGGATACAATGTGTATTTAACCTGATTTAAAACATGAAGAGTTGCACTTGCTCTGTTTGGTTCAAGAGGGCAGAACTAGTGGGAATTTCAGAAAGATAGGGTGACACTGAGAAACAACAACCCAATGATCAGAATGGCCATGGAGGTGGGGGGCAGATCCCCCTTATTGGTGGGATATGCACAGGCAATTCACATTAAGGGGTTGAAAGAGGTGACCCTTGCAGCTCAGAGATTTCTTAATTACACTGCACCCTTCATGTCAGCTGCACTATCAGCTGGGACCCCACAGGCACACCTAGTGACGGACAACTCCAGGGAGGGGAGGAGAGGACAGGCCAGACTGGGCACTGACCCCAGAGACCAGACACAGGGCAAAATAGGCCACACTGGAACAAGGCAAAGAATCCAGGAGACTCTACCATCCCCTAGAGACAGAAAATCAACTGCCCTGCTCAAGGGCTGGAGCCAGTAGAGTTCAGGGACCTCGCTCAGGGCTGCAGGAGTGGTGGGGGCTGGAGGGCTGGAGCAGGAGGCACAATCCGATTCTTCTGGATCCTCTGTCTGGACAGAGGCATCAGTGCCATTTTTGCCCTCTCTTGTCTAGCAAATATCCCATTTCTTGAGGGTGTCACTGAGGCCTCCTCCCAGCTGTCCTGCCAAGTGGTCACTGGCAGCCTCCCTCCCTCTTCAGGCCCAGCACTGAGTCTGTTTCATCCCAAGAAGTGCCTCCCTACAGCACCAGACCACACAGCCAGAGACTAAGCCTCCCAGGCTTCTCCCAGTTCCCTAGCAGGTGCAGCCTGGACGGGGGCCTTGGTGCTGCTCCTGTCTGTGAGGCCCTGAGGCCAGGGGGAGTAGGCAGGTGGGGATCAGAATGGGGCTCCGAAGGTGGGGGCCAGACTGGGCCATGCTATGTAGAAGCAAGCCCCAGGCTTAGCTCCAAGCTTAGGTCCCTGTCCCAGTGTGGTCTTCCTTTGAGAAGGCCAGGTGGGTCTCTACATGCATGCCTTGCATATAATGTCTTGTATAATGTCTTCATTCCCATTATTATATTGGAGCCTCAAAACCACCACAGAAAGCAGGCAGGGGATTCTTATCCTTATTTGACAGATTAAAAAAACAGACTGTGGGTGCAGTGACTCACACCAGTAATCCTAGCACTCCGGGAGGTTGAGGCAAGAGAATTGCTTGGGCTCAGAAGTTCAAGACCAGCCTGAGCAAAATTGAGACCCCACCTCTACTGAAAATAGAAAAAATTAGCCGGGCACGGTGGCACACGCCTATAGTTCCAGCTACTCAGGAGGCTGAGGCAGGAGGATCGCTTGAGCTCAGGAGTCTGAGTTGCAGTGAGCTATAGTGATGCCACTACACTTTAGCCCAGGTGACAGAGTGATACTCTGTCTCAAATAAATAAATAACAGAGTCTCAGAGATGGGAAATGACTTATCCAGCAGTGAAAGATACCAGGGCTAGACCCTAGGTCTTCTGGCCCTAAGCCCAGCACTCTTCCCATCACAGCCCAAGGTTGGGTTGCTGGGTTGCTGGGTAGGGGCCACCTGTGTGTCTGCAGCACCTACACAGTGGCCACACACCTCCGTGTACATGCATCAGGAGGTGTCTGTAGACAGATGCATCTGCACCAAATGTTTGGTCACAGTTTGTCATGAACCATGCTAAAGATGGCATCATAGCACATACATCTCTGTGGGTGGGGGCAGGGCCACAGCCAGGGGTGAGAGGTAGGTGGGAGGACAGTTCTGTTGGCTGTCAATTTGGGAAGCTTATTCTTAACATGATGGGTCTTCCAGGAGGGCCGTCTTGTTCTCTGACTTCTGAGTACTCATGCAGCACAGAAGAAAAGCATGCCCATGTAGAGGGGAGGGTACGTCCTAAAGTGAAAATTTCCAAGGGCCCACCAGGATAAGTTTTCCTGGCCAAGGATGCTGCCTCTTGTCTAATCTAAAGAAACATAGCTTCTTCCCAGGGGCCCAGGACAATCTAAGCAGCAAGAAGCATCTGCCTTCCCTGAAAATCAAAGGGCCCAGATTTTCCTTGCTGTGTCCCCATCAAGCACAGAGCCATGTGGCTTAGCCACATGGAGAACACACATATGCCGGGGCAAAGACAGGGGCATCAAACACTGGGTACACAGACCTGGGCAGTCTGAGAAGCACGAGCCACTCATGGGATCTTGGGCTGGGCCTTCCTCCCTTGACAGTCTCAGGGATGCAGGGGACCCTGTGCAGACTTGTGGAGCTTCGCCCAAAGGGCGTGCCCTGGCCTGCTTTCCCCTGCAGAGCTGCCTCACACCACCCACTTTACAGGCTGTGATTGTGGTTAAAAGCAGAGCTGCAAGGAACCCCTCAAACCAACTCTGAGGCCCTGGCTACCTGCAAACCTCCCCACCTCCAGCCCCCACCTCTCTCTACAAGTCCTTGTCCTAGGAATACAAAGGCCAGGTGGCCAAAAGGGAAAAAGGAAAGGATACAGTATAAATATAATAATGAGGTAATGGGGCCCCAAAAGGCCACAGTGACTCCCCCAAATGTTCTAGAAACCAGTGTTAGGCTGGGACTCTGGATAAATATTTAAAAGCATAAATCTCTGTATTCTCTCCAGCTGAGGATTCTAATCTACTCAGAAAAGCCCTCCTTTTCCTCTAGACCCAGGACATACAGGTGACTATAGAGGCCTGAAGACTTCCTACATGGCAGGTCCTTAAGTGTTAAACTTTCGTATTCTTTGAGAGGCCAGTATGAAATGGACAGACGTGACCCTACCTTGAACAGCTTAGGACCTCTGACTCCCAGGGTTCCCCTGCTCTGAAAGCTGCATACAGGTGGGGACTTTGCTTATTCACTACTATAGCCCTGGCTTGGACTATATGTGGCACTTATCAGGTGTCCCATAAATATTAGCTGCATGAGTGAACCTGCTGCTTCCTTTTTGCACTGACCATGTGAGCTGAAGCCCATGGAGAGAGCCTACCAGGCCTCATGGTCCAGCCCACATAGACACCCTGGGGACTGCAGGCGGAAGTGGAGCCAAGGCCTGCTCTCACCCATGGGCAGGGAGGGCCAGCAGCCTAATGCCCCTCCACCCCCAGCCTTGTCAGAGGTGACGAGAAAAGCACTGTACTTTAAGGCAAATGACCTGGTTTGATTCTTAGCTCTTCCCCCTGCCATCACTAGCTTTATAATGTTGGACAAGTAAATATATGAATTTCAGAATCTACAAACAGGGATAGTAAGGTCTGCCAGGTGATCTGGTGTCTTCATAGAGTAGCTATGAGGCTCAAACATGAAAGTACACAGCATGACAAGGGGAAGATGGCATGTCCTGTGTGTCCAGTGTACACATGTGCACCTACAAACACCAACACAGAGACGGCTCTTAAACGGAGCAGAGCAGATGAGGGCGGCTGTGTGCAGAGGCCAGGTCTTGCTCATTTCTGCATCTGCCATGCACTGAACTCGGGCTCAGCAGGCATCAGTGAGTGCTTCCCAAATGCATGAACCAATGAATGAGCAGGTAGATGAGTCCACAACCAAGAATGAGCTGTGTTATTACATGTGGGTGCAGGGCAGATGCCACCAAAACTCCACGTGAGCACCCTGGGAGGACAGTCATCACACCCCAGACATACTTGGGCACTCTGGTCTCCACTCCTCACAGTGTTGTCAAGCACAGAGCATTGCACTGCACTGTGCATCTCGCTGGGAACAAAGCTCTCAGGGGCTCTGACCCAGGCTGGCACCTCCCCACCTCCAAACTCCCCTGAGAGAACCCCTTGCTGGCACCACCACCAGCTTCTCCAGACAGAGGGGGGTATGGGTCAGAGACAGGGCCAGGGAGGGGGCAGGAGGCACAGGGCGGGGTGGTTACCAAGGTTGACAGTGAGCTTCATCTGCCCCCCATCCAGCTCAAGGCGCAGAGTGTCAGCAGACTCCCTGGAGGTGGTGGCCATCATGAGTCCATAGGCCCGCTGGGACATGAAACGTAGGGACACATCCTCTGCCTCCGTGTGCATGGCATTAGGCAGCATGATCTTCATGTACATGGAGCCATCGTAGCTCAGGACCGTGGCCTCTGACCCAGGAGTCAGGGAAGAGGGAAGAGGAGAACAGGCAAAGGGCAGTGGAAGGAGAGAGAAAAGCAGAGGATCATTACAAAATGACAAGGCTAGGCCTGCCCTATGAGGGGGCACCCTGGGGAGGAAGGGGCACAGCAATGGAGAGTGGGGACCACCCTGAGATAAAGGGGCACAGGGATGGGGAGCAAGAACACCCAGGATGAAGACTAGCCTCACCTCTCTCACAGACCCGCCCCAGAAAGCCGGTCCCGATGCAGTCACAGACGAAGCGGTTCCAGCCCTCTCGACAGATGCCCCCGTTGCGACAGGGCGCCGAAGCACACTGCTTCAGCGTCTCCCGGGAACAGAAAGGGGCGACGCCCGCAGCTCCCTGTGCCTCAGCCAGGCCCCGCAGGTCTCGGCTACGCCCATCTATGAAGAGGTCCCGCACGCAGCCCACATAGCCAGCCCGGAGCGCCGCTGTCCACACCTCTGGGGGCAGGGGCAGGTCCACCCGCCCCCCCTCAGGGAGACCGCCCAGGTACAGCTCGCTCTCCAGGTCCAGGATCTCGCTCTCCCCAGTGGCCAGGAACGGCGTGCTGCGGCTGTTCACCGAGATGGAGCCTGGGGACCAAGGGAAGGCAGGCTGGAAAGAAGCCACAGGCCAGAAAGGGGTGCCCTGACTCTGCCAGGGAAGCCCCCAATCCAGCTGCGCCCCTCCACCCTGTACCCTGCAGCAGGCTCAGGAGGACAAGTAGGCCCCCCAGGCTGGAAGCTCAGCCTCCCCCACCTTGCTGCAGAAACCGCCTGGCACAGTCCCCAGGTTCAGGAGCTCATGGGACCCAGCCCCAGCCCAGCTGCAGTGAGCTGTGGGCCTCTGTCCAGACCCCTCCTCCCCACCAGAGCAAGTCCTCAGAGGATGTTCAGGAAGGAGGTGGACATGCCCAAAAGCTTGAGCCCAGAAACGGCTGGATCATTCTCTGGATCATTCCCGCCAGCCAGACCCTCGGACCCAGAACTGGAGATAGAGAACCTTGAGGAGGCTGCAACGTTCAAACCCAAAGGGCCTTTTCCCCTCTAACATTTATTGAGCTTTTATGATTAGATGTCAGGCACCTAGCTCTTTAAATATATCACTTAAGTCTCACAATAACTCTATGAAATTGTTCATTTATGATCCCATTTTGAAACAGCAGGCAAGGCTTACAGAGACCAGGGACCCTGCTCAAAGTGCCACAGCAGGGAAGGAGCAGAGCTAAAGCATGACCCAGGCAGCAAGACCTCAGAGCCCACCCTGTCCACCTCAGCTGGGAGCCCGTGCTGTGCAGGTGGACAGGACACGTGGGCAGATCAGCTCTGGACCCCAGGAGGATAGCAGCCAGAAGAAAGTAGGCAGACATGGGGCTTTTGAGTTGGAGGAGTTCTATGGAAGGAGAGGGTGGTTATCTTAGAAGAAAGATTTGGGATCAGGTGGGAGCTTCAAAGCCTTTACTGACATCTTAAGCTACAGAAAACTATATGCTAGAAACTGCATTGTTTGTATTTTTTATTCCATATGTTTTCCTTCCTTTCTCCTTTTTCCAGTTTGGAAGAACTCGGCTGGGCACGGTGGCTCACGCCTGTAATCCTAGCATTCTGGGAGGCTGAGGCAGGCGAATCGCCCAAGGTCAGGAGTTCGAAACCAGCCTGAGCAAGAGCGAGACCCTGTCTCTACTAAAAATAGAAAGAAATTAATTGGCCAACTAAAAATATATAGAAAGACTTAGCCGGGCATGGTGGTGCATGCCTGTAGTCCCAGCTACTTGGGAGGCTGAGGTAAGAGGATTGCTTGAGCCCAGGAGTTTGAGGTTGTTGTGAGCTAGGCTGACGCCATGGCACTGTAGCCCGGGCAACAGAGTGAGACGAAGGAAGGGAGGGGAGGGGAGGGAAGGGAAGGGAAGGGAAGGGAAGGGAAGGGAAGGGAAGGGAAGGGAAGGGAAGGGAAGGGAAGGGAAGGGAAGGGAAGGGAAGGGAAGGGAAGGGAAGGGAAGGGAAGGGAAGGGAAGGGAAGGGAAGGGAAGGAAAGGAAAAAGGATTCTGCCTATCTTGATGGGGTTAAGAGAGGTAAGGAGGGTTTGCGTCTATATTAGGTCTGAATTTGGCAGGGAGCTTCAGGAGGGGGCACAGGAGATCAGAGTGTGAAAACGGGTGGGAAACGAAGGGGCACAATTAGGGCCCCTCTACAGACATGGTGCCTTCTTAGGGTGTGTTCTCCTCTGCTCAAAATCTGACCTGAACCAGGGATGCCATTCCCCTGTGCCCCCTTTTAATAACATGATCCCTCAC
This sequence comes from Microcebus murinus, assembly GCF_040939455.1. Classification (NCBI taxonomy): domain Eukaryota; kingdom Metazoa; phylum Chordata; class Mammalia; order Primates; family Cheirogaleidae; genus Microcebus; species Microcebus murinus. Next base: position 11,892,195 of record NC_134107.1, read on the forward strand.
CTGTTCTCTCCATCCAAGGTGTCAGATGCCCCGGATGTTAAACACACTTCCCAGGGCTGGGGGCCACTCCCTCAACAGGCCCCCAAACATGGTGCACTTGATCACCTACTCCTCTGTTTATAGCCTGATTCCCCTGACACCCGCTCTGCCCACACACTAGGGGGCCTCCTGGGGCTCTCAACACATGAACTGAGTGTTGGAGGAGGAGGAGGAGGAGGGAGGAAAAGGAAGAGGTGGGGAAAGGGGTGTGTAATGGGGCATCAGCAAGAGGCAATCAAAGTGAGAGCAGCCCTCTACTCCAAGGTCCCACCAAACATGGAAAGGAACAAGCCCAGCATCCATCAGCACATGACTGGATAAACACAGGGTGTTTATACAGACAATGGAATGTTATTCAGCCTTAAAAGGAAGGAAATTCTGACATTACGCAAAGTGAAATAAGCCAGTCACAAAAGGACAAGTACTATATGACTCCACTTAACCAAGGTCCCTAGAGTCATCAAATTCTCAGAAAGTAGAATTGTGGGTGACAGGGGCTGCAGAGGAGGAATAGGGACTCAGTGTTTAATGGGTGCAGAGTTTCAGTTTGCGAAGATGAATGATGGTGATAGTTACACAACAATGTGAATGTACTTAATGCCACTGAACTATGCACTTAAAAATTGTTAAGATGGTAAAATTTGTGTTCTATATAATTTACTACAATTTTTAAAAAAGAGAAAAAAGTCAGGGAAAAGGTCTAAGAGAGCCTTGTTGGAATGGCTGCCCCAAGTCTGTGTTTGTGCGCACATATGAACGAGGGCCATCAGAAATGTCCAGAGTTGGTTAAGATGGTGATCCCTAGCGTATGGGCTCTAGAGACTGCTGTGAGGCTAACAGGCAGGCACAGAGGAGCAGGAGCCCAGGCGTGCTCTGCAAGGCCTGGGCAGACTCCCAGCCTGGGGAGTTAGTGGCCACCTGTGTGGAAACCCTGGGCTCTGTGAAGGCAGAGGGCTCTGTGACGGACCCCTGCTGCTGTCCTGAGACACTACCTGGGGGTGAAACCATTTAATGTAAAGCCTGGGGAAGGCAACATGTCTTTGAGGAAGAAACAGCAAGCCCATGAGAAGCCGACACTTCGGGGAGCCACAGCACCCCCTGCCCTTCCCGTGTGTGGAGGAAAGGACACTTCACCCAGATTCACAAGCCCAGCTCGGTGACAGCTGGAGGAGCACAAAAATTTAGCTAATGTTGATAAGCGCTTAAATTGGATGATGTGTCAGTTCCCATTTATATCAATTCTCTCTTTCTTGGATAATTCTCTCGTGTTCAACAAGGTGGAGAAGAATAAAGATGGAAGAATTCACAGACAGAAAACAAGACGAGCCGGGTGCAGTGGCTCACGCCTGTAATCCTAGCACTCTGGGAGGCTGAGGCGAGAGGATCACTCAAGGTCAGGAGTTCAAAACCAGCCCGAGCCTGAGCAAGAGTGAGACCCCGTCTCTACTAAAAAATAGAAATATATTAATTGGACAACTAAAATGATATAGAAAAAAAAATTAGCCGGGCATGGTGGCGCATGCCTGTAGTCCCAACTACTCAGGAGCCTGAAGCAGGAGGATCACTTGAGCCCAGGAGTTTGAGGTTGCTGTGAGCTACGCTGATGCCACAGCACTCTAGTCCCAGCAACAGAGTGAGACTCTGTCTCAAAAAAAAAAAGAAAATAAGAAGAGGAATGGAAAGAAAGACTGAAAGGAAGGGTAGAGGGGAGAGGGAGGGTATAGTGACAGAAGGTTCAAGAACTGGCACCTGGCCCACCTCAGCACTCTCTGTCCTGTTGTTTTATGTTCTAGAGCCCTCACTGCCAGGCGGGAATGCCTCGTTGCTTCCTGCCTATCTCTCTCCCCCTGCCACCAGAACAGGGGCTCCTGCTGTCCCTATCTCCAACACCTTGGACAGCACCTCGTATATAGTAGGTGCTCAATAAATATTTGCTGAGTGCACTACCAAGAGAAAGTTTAATGGCTCCAGATAGCAGGGAGCCGTGGCTGGGAAGATGTTTTCTTATAGGACAATGGGCTGTCCACTCTGTGTTGGGCACTGTGCTAATACTTCTACACATGTGCCCTGATTCTCTCCTCTTCACTTCACTGGGGAAGTATTCCTTTCACAGATAAGGAAACTGAGTCACACAGGCAGCAAGTAGGAGAGCTGAGGTATGAGTCAAGGTCTGGCTGATGCCAAAGACTACAACTGCCAACATGGCATGATAGAAAAGACAACGGGAGGCCCCAAGGAGGGTGGAGGGGAAGTGGCAAGTGAGGAATACAGGAAAGGGTGTGAGCAGAAAACCAGCTGCAGAGAGCGGGACAGGATATTGGGGCAGGTGGAGAGCAGTGGCCAGGGGAGGGAGAGGGTTCAGAGGGCTCCTGACCTTTGCGCCCATCTCTCTGGAAGTCCACATGGCACCACTCGCCATCATTGACCTTGCGGCTGGACGCCCGCAGCTTGATGCCCCCGGACCCCATGTCCAGCAGAAGATAGAGGTAGCCATCCAACAGCTCCATGGCAAAGTAGTCGGCCCGCTGGGCAGAGCTGTGGCCACCCGCCCCAGCCCCAGCCCGCCGGCCCTGGCTGAAGAGCAGCAGCCCATTGGGCTCTGTGGTGCGGAAGTCTAGGGAGATGGAGCCAGTGCGCTTGGCACTCCAGCGAGGCAGTGCCACATAGGCCTCAGGATTCTCAAAGGTCACGGGATCCAGGGCAGCCACATCCTCACAGCGGAATGACAAATCTCCCTGCAGCTTCATCTTGGGGTCCCCTTCCTTAGCCAGGCGGGATAGTTCCAGCTTGAAGTCGTTGTTCTTATAGACCACCTGCAGGGAAGGTGGGACCAGGGATAAGAGGCAAAGCAGCTTAGGGCCTGGCTACTCCTGCCTAGCAGCAGCCAGCACCAGGGGACCCAGCCACCACCCCTGGTAGCCCCTGCTCAGTGCCACCAGACCACTTGACTTGGGCCTGGTTCTGCAGCTTCCTGTACAGAGGCTCCCTTGCCCCATGTATTTCCTCCGTCCTGCCTTCTGGCCCAGTGCCAGCGAGGTGGCTCTCCATGTGGGCTCTCAGGGCCGCTGTATTACAGTTCATAATAATGAGAAGGCCAGAAATCGCCACCAACACCTGGGGCCATTTTCTAATTAGTTGACAGTATTTTCACTTACACTCTCATCTGTACCTCATAACACCCTTAAGAAGTAGGTACTGGCCGGGCGCAGTGGCTCACGCCTGTAATCCTAGCTCTCTGGGAGGCCGAGGTGGGCGGATTGCTCAAGGTCAGGAGTTCAAAACCAGCCTGAGCAAGAGCGAGACCCCGTCTCTACTATAAATAGAAAGAAATTAATTGGCCAACTGATATGTATATAAAAAATTAGCCGGGCATGGTGGCGCATGCCTGTAGTCCCAGCTACTCGGGAGGCTGAGGCAGAAGGATCGCTGGAGCCCAGGAGTGTGAGGTTGCTGTGAGCTAGGCTGACGCCACGGCACTCACTCTAACCTGGACAACAAAGCGAGACTCTGTCTCAAAAAAAAAAAAAAAAAAAAAAGAAGTAGGTACTGACCACTCATCTACATATCAGGAAACTAAGCATCAGTCACGTGACTTGGCCAAGGTCACAGAGCTAGAGAGTGGAAGTGCAGGGACTCAAGCCCAGATCTTTAGTCTTCACATCCAACATTCTTTCCTCTGCACCACAGCTGCCTTAGGGGTCATCTGAGAGGATGGGGGCTTCCAAGGCTCAGGGAAACAAGAGGCAGAAGCCTCTTGACCAAGTCAATGGGCCTTAGGTTTTAAAGAGGAGCTGTCTCCCACCATGGACTTGGAAGGAACAGAGGACCCAGGCAGTCGGACAGGCCAGACTAAGTCACATTGACGACAGGAGCCAGAGGGCTCCTGGGCTGACCCCAGCCCCTTCCTAGCCCTACTCACGTCCTTGAGGCAGCCCATGAAGTTGTTGCTGACGGGCGAGCCTGGCAAGTCAGCTGTGTTGGGGCTGCCCCCAATGTAGAAGAAGTCGTCAGAGCCCAGCATGGTGTAATCCTCCTGCGTGTAGCCTGTGGTGGTCAGGATCCCGTCCACCGAGATGGTCACCTGCCCAGCCCAGGGAGGGAGGGGGAGAGACAGGAGACAACTGGCATCAACTCCTTGGGAAGAACCACAGGCTGAGCAAGGGAGGGGCCAGGGGGCAGCAGGGGAGGGGGACCCCTCATTTTTATGTCTGCTTGTCTCAGAGGAGGAACAGTGGGGGAAGAGAGGGAAGGAGGAAAAGGAGGCAGCACAAGATTTGATGGTTTCAGGGTGGGCTAAGGCCTGCCCAGTGGCCCCCAGCTCAGCAGGCAGGAGCCTGGAGGGTACTTGCAGAGCTCACCATGAGCAGACTCAAGAATAGTTCCTGGCCGGGGCGTGGTGGCTCAAGCCTGTAATCCTAGGGCGGGCGGATTGCTCGAGGTCAGGAGTTCGAAACCAGCCTGAGCAAGAGCGAGACCCCGTCTCTACCATAAATAGAAAGAAATTAATTGGCCAACTAATATATATATATAAAAAAAAAAAAATTAGCCGGGCGTGGTGGCACATGCCTGTAGTCCCAGCTACTCGGGAGGCTGAGGCAGAAGGATTGCTTGAGCCCAGGAGTTTGAGGTTGCTGTGAGCTAGGCTGACGCCACGGCACTCACTCTAGCCTGTGCAACAAAGTAAGACTCTGTCTCAAAAAAAAAAAAAAAAAAAAAAAAGAATAGTTCCTGGAAGGCGCTCTGAACAAGAATGGTGACTCCAGGACAGGGCCCCATTCTGGGACATAGGAGGAATGTAAATGGTGCCCTCACTTTCCTCCTCTGGCAGATTCTCTGTGGACACATGTGATTGCAGAGCTTCTTTCAAAAGCGAGGCAGGGAACACCAGTGCTCCCTGAATCTTGGTGGCCCAGACTTCCCTGCAGCCCTTCCTTCTGGGCACTGAGAAGGCTTATAAGTCTGAGCCCAGTAGGGAGATGGAAGACAGCAGCATGAGGACAAAGACCTCACATATTCCTGGCAAGTCTTGGAACTTCCTAGGCTTGCATAACACCCACAAGGCTGAGTCCCACCCCTGCCACCCAAGTTTCCAGGATTTGCACTTCCAGCCCCTTCCTGAGGCTGTCTCTTCACTCCCCAGGTCCCCTTACATTCAGGTCACTCCCTTGCCTCCAAAAGAGAGGACAGCCCTTCCTTTCTACCTATCTCATTGTCTTCGCTATTGACGCGACCACTGTTAGACTAGGGAGTCACGGTTGGGTTAGAGAACAGAGGGGGACAGGACTAAGTTCACATATACCTTGCCCCTGGTGCTGAAAATTCAGTAAGAAAGCAAGATAGATAGGGATTGGGGAGTACCTGGTGTCCCAGGAGGCAGAAGCACTCAGCAGTGGGCTGGAGAAGGCACAGGTGACCTTGGATGGGATAGGGCATGACAAGGACAGGAAACATTCTAACCCCACCAGTGCCCCAGGGAAATGCCCACCTGGTCCCTGAGAAGTCTAGACTTATGAACAGCCCACAAGGGTTCAAGATACCCAGCAAGGTTGTGAGGAAAGAGCTGGGGCTGTGGGACTATGAACCCCACTCCAGGAGGGCAGTGGTTTGAGGGAGGCCAACTGAGAAAGAGGGGGGACCCCCTACAGGGAAAGCAGGAAGCTGGCTCATGGTTAGCCCAACACTGTACTTCCACAGGCCACATCTCACCCCTACTTCCCACTCCCTAGATGTTCCTCAGTACACCCTTTTCTGGCAAAGTCTGGAGATTGGGACCTCCTAGTCACATCCTGTGATGTCCCCACCCACACCAGTCCATACGCACATGCCGCCAGCCATCTTCCAGCAACTGGTCTCCAAGGCTCCACTGTTGAAGTTGGGGGGCTGGACATGGGCAGAACCTGCGTAAAGGGAGCTTCCCACCCTCCCAGGACCCTCAAGTCCCCCTCAAGCTCAACGGGAGCCTGCAGTGGGTAGGACAGAGCTGAGCTCCACTGGCCACCTCCTGAGAACCATCAAACTTTGTGCTGGGGGTAACTAGGTTCAAGGGCAGAAGGTAGACGGGGTGTCCTTGTGGAAGGGGGCAGTGTGAAAGCTCTGAGTCTTATTTTGAGAGGAAGACTGGTCATTATTGTTTATTTCTTCTCCCCTCCACCCTACCCTGAGGCTAGGAAGTAGAGGTCCAGGTAGAAAAGGGAAGGGTCAAAGTATTAGTCACAAAAACATGCAAACAAGATTAGACTGGGCAGAGAGAGGCTGGAGAAAGGGAAGAGGGGACCAGGATGAAGGGGTAGGAATACGATAGGGAAAGGGTGACAGGGTAAGGGGACCTCCCTGGGGCAAACCCAGCTCTATATGGGCCTCCAGCTCTGTCCCTCCTGATGTTGTAGTGAGAGACCAGGAACCTTCTGGAGAAGGCAGAAGTGGCCTTAGGTGGGACAGGGCTAATTAGTTCCTGAGCCCAAGTGTGGTCACCCCAACTGGTCAGCTCCTGAAGGGCAGCACCAGCCCAATGTGTCCCTGTAACCCCACTAATCCCAGCACAGTCCAGGGGACACAGCACATGGTCATTAAAGGTCAACTGCAAGTTGCCTTGTGACTGGGCCACACTGCCTGTGTCTCTGTCTATAAACCTAATGCCTGGGGAGCCTGTGACTTTCTTTGGTGACAGATCCTCAAGTGCACCCCTGCTTCTGTGCAGGGAGAGGTCTCTCCTGGCCCCAAACCTCCCCAAGAAGAGAATCTCCCCCAGCCTACCTAAGCCCCTCAGCTGTGTCCTCCCTCCCTGGCCTCAGAAGCCAGGACACCAGCCACTGGCCACCTCCCTCACCTTATGGATTCTCTCCACCCACTCCATTTGCTAAGGTCGCCCTCCCTTTGCCCTTTCAGAGTTAGAAAGACCTGACTTGGTGGGCAGTGGGGACACCCTGCTCAATTCCCCTCCAGGCTGGCACATTCCCACAGCCTCCGTGGATTTGTGCAAGTAACTCCCACGGCCCCTACTGGAAGAGGGCGGCCTCAGCCATGCCTGTGGCCCAGGGCTGAGTGGGGGCAGAGGGTAGCAGGAGGCAGGATAACTAAGGAGGTACAGCCAGAGAGGGCAATAGAGGGAGAAAGGGCAGACTGGCACGGGGTGGAAAGGAAAGCTGAGGGTGGAGGGAATGGAGGAAGGTCTCTGGGGAAGGCAGGGAGGGAGATGGTTTAGATTAGTAAAACCCGACTGTTCCCTCAGACAAATCAAAGTCCAGACACAAAAATGGCAGGTTCGTTAGTAAAAGCAGGAAACAGGGGAATAATTCCCCCGTCCCCCTCCACCTCAGGGTTCATGATGCCCCTGCCCCCCAACCCCTCCCCAACGCAGCTTCTGGAAGGGGTGGGGCCGGCAGGGGAGGAGGGAAGGGAGGGGCCATGCATGGCACACAGAGCAGCCGCTGGGACACGTGCGGGTTAGAGGAGCAGGGTGGGGCCAGGCCCAGCAGGACAGGCCAGAGAAAGGCAGCAGTGAGAAGGCATTCAGGGCAGGGGCCTGGGGAGGAGCAGAAATGGAGGCGAAAGAGCTGTGGGGTGCAGAAAGGGGGGACCTTCCTTCCAACGGAGGAGCAGAGAGGAGCAACCACTAAGACATGACACTCAGGGATTTGGAAAGAAAGGGAAGGGACATTAGACTCTAACTTTCTCACCAGCAAGTGACCCACACATTCATTCCACCACCGATCCACCACCAATCACCGAGCCCCAGACACACCTGCACACACACCACATCCTCCCCAAGGCAGTGGGGAGGGAGTCTTCGCTGCCTCCTCTCCAAACAACATTATCGGGACACAGCAGAGGGTCTACACCCAACCCCTGCCAACCTGCTCAACACAGACAAGCCAGGCCAAGAGGGTACTGCATAGGCCAAGGGGAATGAGCCAGAGTTTCTGCCCTGGAAGAGTCACGTCCAGGCAGGGAACAGGCGAAGAAGTACAAGGCAGCAGGAGCCCACTGCCCTGCCCAGGGGCAGAGAAGCAGGCTGGAGGTGGCTGCAGGGAGCAGCCTGTGACCTAGGTGGGTTCCCAGCCCTCCCTGCTGAGCCCACCTCTCTTGTGCTCTGTTCCCCTGCAACAGGCTGGGTAGGGTGTGACACCAGGTCTTGGCCACAAATAGCCCTACAACCAAATACACTGTGCCCACCGTGCCCCAGAATGAAAGGCCGAGGAAGACAGGGGTACCCTCTGCCATCTTCTGGAACCTCTCCCAGTTGCTTGCAATGATCACAGGGCCACTGACCTCCTTGGGAGGGGATTCCTTCTGGGGAGAATTCGACTGTGGGGCAAGTGCTTTTAGCTTGTGGGCTGGTGGCAAGGCTTCGGGAATTACAAGCCCCTTGACACTGCACAAAAAAACTGCACCAAAGGGCTTTTTTTTTTCCTGTGAGAGTACACTGCTGTCATCAGATTCTCAAAGGGGTCCAGGAGCCAAAGGTGGTTAAGAGCAACTAGCGTGAGGAAAGGTCCTGGCATCCACTTAGGATTGAGCGGGTGGGAGCAGAGGATGAAGACAAGGGCCAGAGAGGGTCCCCAGGCTGAGCAAGATCAAACACAGCCTGCTAAGTGGTTTAGCCACCTGTTTTGTGTGAGGGACAGAAACTAAGGAGAGAAACGAGACGGAAAGACACACCAAGAAGTTACAGCCTGACCGTGAGTCCCCACATCTAAGTTTGATACAGGTTGGGAACAGAGAGGAAAGACTTCAGGTCAGAAATTCTGGGCTCTCCCTTTCTGCCCTTCCTTTTGCTCTCGCTTTGCTATGACAATGGGTCTGGACATCATCTGTGGCATACATATCACACTCTGTAAACCTGTGCCTTGCTCTTGCTCTGTAATCCTATTTTTCTCTCCTCAATAAACCTCCTTTTCGTGCTTGCCTTAAAAAAAAAGAAAGAACTTCTGGGCTCTCATTTAGCCCTTTCCATTTTCCAGGACAATCTCATTTCACCCCTCTGACTCTCATCTGTAAAGGAGTTTAGCGACATCTGTCACTTCCATTTCTTCTAGGCTTACTCTGAGCATCAAGTGAGATGCCTGAAGTGAAACTCCTCCATGTCTCCACTATATGATCCCAGACATGGTGCTTTCTCTGGGCCTCAGTTTCCCCATCTGTTAATTGGGAGCCCTCTCTGCCTGCTGCCTGCCATCCAGGCATTTATCAAGTTTAAATGATATTCAAAATGGGAAAGTTCTCTGGGAGGCCAAGGCGAGCAGATCGATCAAGGTCAGGAGTTCGAAACCAGGCTGAGCAAGAGTGAGACCCTGTCTCTACTAAAAAATAGAAAGAAATTAATTGGCCAACTAAAAATATATATTAAAAAAAAAATTAGCCGGGCATGGAGGCGCATGCCTGTAGTCCCAGCTACTCGGGAGGCTGAGGAAGAAGAATCGCTTGAGCCCAGGAGTTTGAGGTTGCTGTGAGCTAGGCTGACACCACGGCACTCTGGCCTGGGCAACAGAGTGAGACTCCGTCTCAAAAAAAAAAAAAAAAAAAAACACACAAAATGGGAAAGCTATTGAAAGACCCCAGCATATGTATAGAAAACTATTATTATATTTATAAGCAAACTCCATCAGCCTGAACACACCTAATCCAAACCTCTCAATTAGTTGGCCTTTTTGATCTATATCTACCCTTACCCCCAGGGAGAAGTGCTTAAACAACAAGAAAAGAGTCCATATGAATGAGTTAGTAAAAATAAACTCAAAACTAAACAGAGCTTGTCTGGGGGGTGCCTTGGAAATCAGAGCACATTGCACGCTGTTGGTGCCCACTCTCTGACTCCAGTCTTGGCCGGAAAGACTCAACCCCAACACAAGTTTATGAATCAATCATGAGGCCACCAAGAGGCAACCGGATCTGTTCACCAATCAGTGTTGCTCAAGCAGGAAAGTGTGGACTTTAGAGACTCAGAATTTAGCAGGTAGTTTCCTTGCCAGGGCTGAAACTATACAAGGTTGTTTGCTTCTTAACCAACTTAACCAAGTCATTTATCTCTCCTATTCTTCCTCTCCAGCCTAATTCCTGAAGCAGTCTGGGGTTTCGTGCAGTTATTTTGGGACTGATTCCTAAGAAGGGATGGTAATAGGATCTCCTGTGGAGCCAGAGATGTTGTATTCTCCAGGGTTTACTATGGGAAGGGAATCATGTCTTTACAAAACATCCCTGCCCTAGAAACACTAAGATAATTAGTTAATGTTTTATAAAGCTTAATAAAATTCTAATGTCCTTTACAGAGTACAAATGCTTTCACTTCTATTACCCTACCTGATCTTCATACTGACCCCATGACATGGGTGATGCAGGTTTACTATCAGCCCATTTGGTAGATGACAAAAGTGAGCTTCAGCAGCCCTAGCCCACGTGGTCAATTTTTAACCCTATTGAGATGGTCTGTTGGGTGCTAATTCTAGGATGGCATTCCCCAGGTGCTTGGGGTATACCACATGGGTTGATCTGGTGGCTTCCCTTCTGTCCCCAAACTCACAGGTTGGCTATCCAGTGACACTCTGTAAAGAAAATTCCAAATGGCCAGCTCCTGACAGGTATTCAATGGCCTGGCTTGAACAGAGTAGGTGGCAGCTAACTCCTAGAAGCAGCAGCTGGAGGAACACAGCCTGTGGAGGGGTGGGCTGGGACACCCCCCATGGCCCCATTGGAACACCAGGACCACTGGGAGTGGCCACATGAGACCTCCAACTGGGGAGGGCTGGGATGGCTCTGGCTGTGAACACTAGTCTACGCGTGTACAGGAAAATAAGGGCCTGTGAAAGTGTCCAGAAAGGCCAGGCTTGGCCCCAGAGGTAGAGCCTTCTGGAGAAGTCGGGGAGCCACTCAGATCGAGAGCCCCAGCTACCATGTTCCCCTCCTCACCAGCCAGACAGCCACACAGACCCGGCAGGCTGGGCTGGCCAGGCAGCTGCCCCAAGCAGCGCCAGCCCCACGAGAGCAGACACGTCCATCTGCAGGGCCCCCAGCCTGGTGTTCAATCACTCTGCATTATTAATAGGCGATGACTAACCGGCTGCTGCCGCAGAGCCAGGACTGGGCAAGCATGAGGGAATCCCAGGGGATCACGCACAGCAGGGCCTGCGGGCACACACTGAGGTGAGGCGAGGAGCACGGGGCCAGCTCCAGCTCCTCCCCTGTTCCCGCCTGTCACGGCACCTAGACTGAAGGGCCGGCCTCCGCGGCCCACCCGCGCGCAGTCCTCGCCAGGCTCAAAAACCCACACAGTCACGCAGCCCCAGTTCACACCAGCGCTTACACATGGAGAGTCACCAGCAGAGTCTCACACACACAGAGCACAGTTTCCCACTAACACCCTGAAATGTCACGCCAACATTTACACACAGTCACACCCACACACCAACACACACCAGCTGCATTTACACAGACACCCACACCGACACTCACCGGGACTGAACCCAACCCAAACAGAGGAGCTTCGTGACAAGGACGAAAACAAAAAAAAACACACTAAAAAAAACCCCGATACCCCACGTCCACCCCTGCAGGGACTCCTCTTCTCACTGCCCTGATCAGGGAAGGAAACCCACCCCTGTCAGAGGCCATGCAGGAGGGCAGGGGCGTGGAGGGGAGGGGCGTGGGGAAGGAAGAGAGTGAGAATCAGTGTTAGTCAGAGCAGCAGAGTGGTTGGGGAGAACTGGACACTATCCCTGGTGGGGGGAAAAGACCATTCATGCCATGCAAAATGTAGGGGAGACAGAACCAGGAACCCTCAAGGCTGAGAAGTGAGGGATGGGATGACACCTTTCCCCTGGCAGCCAGCATGGGGCAGCACCCAAACTAGTATGACCTGGTGATTTGAATGAGGTCCAGATGGGTCCCAGCTAGCTCTGCATCTCCCAAGGCCACCCCCCACCTGGGGAACCTGCCCAGCTGACTGCCACCAGGGGTCTCACCCCCAACCCCCTCCCCCAACTTGACGGGTCCTTCCGGGGAGCTGACAGTGAGCAGAGCATAGCATGTCATGGGATGGTGTTTTCCATGGATTTTCAGGAGACCAAGAAAGAAACTAAATCAAAGAGAAAAAAAAACAAGGGAGGGAGAAAAGAACAAAATAAAGCAATAGAAATAAGCCGCCTGGCATCGGGGCTGGTCTAACCAGAGCCGATGAGCGTGGAGCCTGCCCCCAGGTCTCTCTGGCCAGGAGTCTGAATTCAGGAGTCAGGGATTAGGGCAGGGACAGGCCAAATTCCTTGATTTCCATTTGTATTTTGGATTTGAGTTTGGATTTAAAAAGAAAGAAAAGGGAAAGAGGAAAACTAAAAGAGAGAGAAGAAAAATCTGAAGATTATCCAGGAAGCAAAAAACAACTGGAAGAGCAAAACAACCAAAACCAAACAGGGAAAGGAAACAAAAGAGGGAGAATCGAACAGTTAAAAAAACCCACGGCAAACCAAACGGTAAGACAATTAGAGTGATATCTACCAGATAATGCAGTTTGTTTACCATAGCGTGTCCAATCCCTGCGTGCTTCACCGGAGATATGGGGGGAGGGGGGTGGGGGTGTCAAAAAAAAAACAACAAAGACAACAACAAAAGAACAGAACAAAAAGAAAAGAAAAATAAAATGACCAACTGTGAAACTCAAGGAAGGAGGAAAAATATATATCCATATATATTTGGTTGTTTGTTCAAACCCTCCCACCTTAGGTTCAGCAGAAATATTTTGTTTAAAGAAAATTAAATCATAATGGGAGGGAGAAATAAACACACACAAAAATTAAGCCCCTTCTCCCCATCCCTCACCCGCCCCTCCTCTGGATTCCTCTCCCCTCACCCATCCCCTCTCGGAAGAGCCATCTGCAGAGAAGGGGAACAGTTAGAGACCTTGGTTAGTAGAGAAAAAAACAACAAAAGAACTGGACCAAGAAAGCAAAGACTTAAGGATGGTCGACATTCCGCAGATGAGACAGAAAGGTTAGTTCGGTTTTTCACTCATACCTTGCCCCACCTGTCCCTGCCATGCCTTGGTCCCCTGGGTTATAAGCGTGTTAGTAACACACACAGAGTTGGCAACGGGGTTTTCCAACAGAGGGTGAGAAAGGGAAGGCAGGGGATTAAGAAGCAGACCCAATTATGCAGTATTAGTAAATCCTATCAGCTGAAATGTTAGGGAGTTGAGGGGAAAGGAGGGAGGGAACAGGGGTGTGAGAAGGGTTGGGCTGCTGAGTCAAGGCACCGACTGACTGACTGGTGTGTTGGCTAACTGATCACCCAGATGGCCTTCCAGAGAACTGGCTAAAAACTGAGTTGGTGCTGGCCAACTGGCTGCCCAGTGGCCATGTCAGGTTAATGGATTAACAGGTTGGTGATGGGCCAGCTGGCTGTCAGGCTGGGAGAAGAGTGGGCAACACCCCTGGAGAATCGAAGGGACTGGCAAGAATGAGAGGCAATTTTATCTGAAAGCGAAGGAAGGGGTTCCCAAGGAGAACAGGAGGGGACATGGGTGTCTGCTTTTCCTGGGGATGGCAAATAGATTGAGGGCCTCACTAGGGGGAGGGGCAGCTCCTCTTATTTATTTATTTATTTATTTTTCCTGCTTTTCACCCTTGAAAAAGGAAGAGAGAGTGAGTCGCCACCAGAAAAGCTTGGAAGGAAACCTTGCCCTCCGTGGGCTGGCAGAGGGTTCACGCTCATATTATATCTAATCACCCCCAACCCTCCTCCCTCTCCACCAGCCCTCCCATCCATAGCTGACTCCTTCCACCTGTCTGCCTTGACTTTTTCAGAGCTCACATTTCCTGAAAAGTTCTCCAGGCTCTTTAATCACCCCACCCCCATTCTCTTACTCTCCTCTGGGCTCTCATCCCTCCCAGAATTAAGCACCATCCCCACCACCCCTGCAAGTCCCTGGAATTGATAAAGTCATCCCAGCCTCTCCAGGTACACCCATAAACCCTGAGCCTTCACTCCCCGCAGCCAGCTCCAGAAATCCACTCCCCTTGTACCCATAAAAAGCAACACAGAGGCCTATCTATCTCTAAAACCCCTTACTCCTCCCCCTCCTCCCCAAGCTATATGCCAGCTTCTACCCCAGTTTCTGGAGTCCCCGCTCTCATGTGGTTCGAAGTTCATTTTCTCTTCTCATTGCCAAAGACAGCAACAACAACCACCTTCCAAATCACCCTGGACTTTGGGGAGGAGATGTCAAAGGCACTGAGGCAGCTTTACTTAAGAGTATTAGAGAGAGAGGCACATTACTGTTTGATGTCCATTAAATACTAAACTGCACACCCGAGAATGTGATTGTGTGAAAGAGAGGTATTCTAGGGACAGATCCATTAGTTAGAGAGTTGTTATAACCAGTGGGCACAGGACTAATTCAGTAAGATAATTAATAAGGGCCTTGTATAATTAAAAATAACAGAATTCAATATTTAGCAGCTAGAAGAAGTACTGAATAACCAATATTAATTATTAGTGATGCAGAGGCAGTTTACATAGCAGGAGAAGAGTCTAATTGTGGGCACAGTGATTGGAGCCAGGGGATAACATGTGATAAGAGGATTAGTACTGCTGGCTGGTAGGACTATCATGAAATAAAGAGGCCAACTAGTCAGAACAAGGAACAATTAGCTTTAGGGCAGATAAACCAATTGTGTCCCAAAAGGTATGAGTTGTCTGGTATCACTGCACTAGTCAAACAAGGCAAGGGGAAAAGGCATTGGTGTTAAAGATCCAATTTACTACTCTTTTTGAATTAGAACTGGTTGTAGAGAACAAAATAAGAAAAAAAAGTTTTCAACTTTCATGGAGAAGATTCCATTTTTAACAAGCAGAACAGTAAATTAAGAATCAGGATTGAGAGGGAAGAAGTGTGAATTCAAAACTTGAGACTTCCACTAATTTGTCAAGAGAGCCAGGCTTCCTCTGAACAACAGCAGGGTTGAAGTGGGTGAGAAAGGGCTCCTCTAGGCCTAAGGATTAAGCATCCAGAACCCAGTCCATGGAGACCACACTTAAGGGGACAACTGTGGTCAAATACTAGAATGGAGCTTCCACCGGAGCCCATTCCTGGTGGCCTCTGACATAGCACAGAAAGGGGGCTACCCAGCAGCCCAGGTCTTCCCAAAGGCCAGGATCTGGAGAGCTGAGACTTCAGACTAACAGATAAGCAATGAAGGCTTTATTTCATCCATAGAAGCAGCTAGAGAGCTCCTGGATCCTGGGGGCACAAGAATAACAATGCATGATGAGTGAGAAGGGCATTGAAGTCATAGAGGGGAGAAGCCAGGCATCATGTCAAGTGGTCACTTACTAAGGCCAAGGGCCTTTGGACAGAACTATATCCCATCTCCACCTTAAAATCTGAGTATGGCTCCAGCTCCCTCAAAATCCAAGAGGGGGATCATATGCACAAATCACAAAAACCTGGGATGAAGGCAATCTGTGGAGCTTGAGCAAAGAAGCTCAGGACAAAGGAAAGAGGAACCCACTCCACTCAGACATAAGAGGGACCCATTTTTCAGAGACATAAGCAAAACATTCAAATTGCTTCAAGATTTGAGAACATCCAAGAATGACAGAACCATGAGACAAACTACAGCCTCCTGTGCATTTTGCACCAATGACAACAACCAGTCTGTTGTTTGGAGGCAAAGAAATGGAGTGGCTTCCAAGTCAGACTTCCAGTTCCCCTACTTCCTAAATAGATAACCTTGAGCAAGTTCTTTAATCTTCCAAATCTCAGGGTCCTCATTAGCAAAATGGGAATAATATCTCCCACCTCATCAGATTGTCCTAATAATTAGGTGAGACACTAAAGAGAAATGAAACCTTTGAACCCAGGGGCTAGGTGGGGAGAAATGTTACAGTGCAATCTGAGAAATGCTGTGACAAAGTGACAGACACCTGTGGATATTCAGAGGAGGGAGCAGGAAGGAGAGGTGCTCTTCTGGTCTTCTAAAGCAAATTGGATTTTTTTCCAGGAGGACAAGAAGTAGTTCAGTGCTCATATCAAGTTGTTAGATCTACTACTTTGGGGCATGGGTCCTCATGTCCAAAACCTTACCAACTGCCTTCAAGAAAAAGAACAAATGAATCATAAAAAAACTACTAGAAAAACAACTAAAAACACTCAATAGTTGCAGGTATTAAGCCCTTAATTTGCTTACCACCTAGAAGTAGAGATAAGGAATGAATATAAATATTGATGCAGGCAGAATGTGATGAGAGGGCTAGAATACAAGTTTCCAAGGTCTTGAAGAACATAGCCAAGAAGGAGGCTGGCTATGGGGATGGATTGAGGAAGGCTTTATGAAGAAGGTGGCATTTAAGCTGGGCCTGAAAGATTGAAAAAAACACAACTAATGATAATGGCAACAGCGAGTCCTTCAGTGCTCACGCTGTGCCAGGCTGTGCTGAGTGCCTTAAAGCATTACCTCGTTAGTTAGCAAAAGGCTCGTTCTCACTTTGCTGATGAGAAGATGAAGCTCAGAGAGGTTGTATAACTTGCCTAAAAGTCACTCAAACAACTACTGGCAGAGCTGGGATTTGAACCAGTCTGTCTGACTAAAACACTAGCTCTAGGATTTCACCAGGCAAAAAGAAGGGTGCATGGGTGCTGTCTGTGGAAGAACTGTGGGAACAAAGGGAAGAGCTAGGAAAGTTGGCATAAATGAGCATGGAGAGCAGCACAGCTAGGCCCAAAGACAGGGTGAGTGCCATGCCAGAGAGCATGAGAGACCTGGGCAGGAAGTAGGGAGAGGAGCCCTAAATGCCTGATGGACTCCATCCTTGGGAACTGTATCCTGGAGGACTCCATCCTTGGTGATTCCATCCTTGGGGACTGCATCCTTGGGGGACTCCGTCCTTACAGGACTCCATTCTTAGGGGATTCCATCCTTGGAGGACTGTATCCTTGGGGACTCCATCCTTGGAAGACTCTATCCTTAGGGGACTCCATCTGTGGGGGACTCCATTCTCGGAGACTCCATCCTTACAGACTCCATCCTTGGGGGACTGTGTCCTTAGGAGACTCCATCCTTGGGGAACTCTATGCTTGAGGGACTCTATCCTTGGAGGACTCCATCTTTGGGGACTTCATCCTTGCAAACTCGATCCTTGGGTCATGGGGGAGCTCCTGAGAGTCTCTGCACTGAGGAGAGGATTCATTCAAGCTGGGCAGGAGGAAGCACCATGTGATAATTTGGTAGCAAGCTTGTCTTCCAAATTTGGTGCTGGCTAATGATAAAATGGGTTTGCACACTGTGCTTGCATGGTGGCAGGAAGCAGTTGGGAAGCACACTGGGTATGGGAGGAAAGCAGGACCAGGACTAAAAGTAGGCCTCAGGGAATCCTCAGGGATAATCATTACTGCCAAGATCCCCCAAAAGACACCACTGGTCATGGTGGCTTCAAGGGCTGGCTTGAAAGGAGAGAGCAAGGCACTATCACATCAGCCCCCTCTGGTCCTACCTGCTATATTCTAAGAGCTTCTAGACGACTCCAGGGATAATAACCTAGTTCAGGGGGAAAGGGAGAAAAATTCTGCCTCCTTCCAGTCTTTGGAGCTGGCCTTTGACCCACTCCACAGCTGCAGAAACAAAGGGAAGAGAGACCTCTCAGTGCTGGTTCTGGGCCAGGCCCTCCCCAGGTGGTCATCTTCCCAGCCATTCTGGTCACATGAGGGAAAAATAGCATAGAAGTCACAGTGTCCTCAGATCCTGGCCATCTCTCCTGTAAGGCTGAAAGCAGATGTCATTTCTCATGTTACCTCCCTGTCCTAGCTTGTGGCCCACAAAACCTAGAGGAGCCAGGATATTGGTTCAAACCACTCCACCTAGCATCACCCCTTAAGGCACATAAAGGACTTTTCCAGTCCCAGGATGTCATCTGGACACTGCATAAACTTTCTTGAGCAAGGTGTCTCCACATCGGCACCACTGACATTTGAGGTCAGATGATTCTTTGTTGTGAGGACTATCCCGTCAACTGTAGGATATTTGGCATCATCCTGGTCTCTACCCACAAGGTGTCAGCACACCCCCTGAGTTATGACAACCCAAATGTCTCCAGACACTACCAAATGTCCCCTGGGGGCGCAACACAATTGAGTGACTGAGAAATACTGCTCTAGGGACAACAGAATCCATTAACTTACTCTTTGAAGCCCTGAAAAACAGGCATGCAAGGATAGATGTGGCCACAGGTGAGGCCTTGAGCAAGGGCCCACGGTGACCAAAAGAGAGCTGCCCATCTGCAGTTGCTACACCTCACATTCGTCAAAGAAATCCCCCCAAAAACCCTATAAAGAGGATTCTCAATCAAAGTCTTTAACCAGCCTGTGGCCTTGAGGACCTGCTTTGGGGTCAGCATGACCTGAGTCTGCTCTGAGCCATCTGACAGAACATTCCAGGGGGAAGCACTTTCCATCAGTTACCAGCTTGGACCTGTGACCCTGTGAGCCCCAGGAAGAGCTGACCATGGATCACTGTCTACACTCAGAATGGCCAAGACCACGTGTTATCTCCTTTGTGTGGCTTCCCACTTCACCCAGCCACAAACTTCTCTCTCCTCTTGGGTATCACCCGAGTTCTACCATGCTGAAGGTTTCTGCTGCTCGCTGGGCACTTGCATGGCCTTGCTCTGTTCACTTTCAACAGACTCATCCTATCTCCTCAAGAGCCGAAGTCCTAGGAGTGCAGGGACCATGTCTTTTTTCCCTCTGTACCCAGAATGGATGCACCATACATTTATTGACCAAATGACGTGTGGATAGGAACTCTGGGCTTGCAACATCTTGCCAAAGGCAGTACCAGGTGACAGCACTGGTCCTAGGGAAAGTAAGCAGGCAAGAAGCACCAATAAAATGTGTGAGGTACCTGAAAGTATCACAAATGTACATGACACACTCATGTGTGCTCAGACTGTGGTGACAACACAGAACAGCCCTCTGATGGGGAAAGGGATGATATGACATGAAGAGGGGCACTGCATCGAGGAAAAGGGCTCCACCAAGCATGCCACTCGTCGGAACTCAGGGCCACAAATGACAGGCACAGCAGCAAGCACCCAACTGCAGCCAGTGGTGCAGGCTGGAGGAGGAGTGGCTGGATCAGTCTGAACACCCTCCCAGACGGGGGCGGCAAGAACCAGGGAGAAATCCCCATTAGATAATCTCCAATGGTATCAAATAAGACCAGGTAAGAAGCCAGGATACTGAGCCCAAATGACAAGTCTTTCAGTGGGAGGGAGGGGAGGAAGAAGAGGAGGAGAAGGAGGAAGACAAAGATGATGACAAAGAAGACAGACAAGGAAGGGTGGCCACTACACCGCCAGAATCAAGAAGTCCAGAGAAGAAACTAGTAAGAGAACGGCCACAGAGAGCAGGACAGAGCCTCCGAGGACAGGGCTGTCTGGTTTTTCTGGTTCACACAGACCTCAAGCGATGGAGCTGGAAGACCTTTCCAGCTGCTAGTACCTCTTCTTTCAAAAGAAAAAAGAACCAGCAAATGCCCGAGCACCTGAGACCCAGGAGTCAGGAGGCAGAGACAGGACCCACCACAAGAGCCACAGCAGCCTCTCCAGCGTTGGAAGAAAGGTTAGGACCCTGACTGAGAGGGAACTTCTCAGGGCTAGAAACAAGCTGGGAAGGTTTCCTATCAAGCAAAGCCTGGCCAGAGAGATGGCCTCAACTGCAGTAGCCTCCCTGGGCCTTGTGAGGTGAAGACGGCCACTGCTAAGAGGACCTGTCCAGTGGGGGTGTCTGGGAACAGAAGCCAAGAGAACACTGCAGAGAAGAGGCCTGTCCTGTCTGCAGGAGCCCAGCCAGGAGGGTCTCCTCCAGCACCTGCATGAGCCAGCCTAGCAGCCAGAGAGGCAGATGCAGGCCATGGCGTGCTGGAGGGCCTGGTTCCTTTGAATAAAAGGGAGGGAAGAGAAGGCATGTCCTCCCCAGAGGAGACACAGGGCCAACACCCTCCCTGGTCCTACTCTCCCTCTCTGCCTGCTGTGCCTCCACTTCACCCTGACACTCTCCAACCCCTGGCCTCTGCCCTAGAAAAGCCTCTGCTGAGGGCAGAGCACATCCTCCCCCCACTCATAGCTCAGGCTTGCCTTCGTGCCTTGCTGCCCTAGTGTCAGGACACCCACACCTGCTCCCCCAGGCCAGAGCCTGCCCACCCCAAAGATCCCCATCCCCACTCCATCAAACCCGAGGCCACGAACTCAGGTTCTGGCTCACTCCTCCCATGTCCTGAATCGCCCTCCTGTGTGGTCACCTGAGTTCTTAGCCCCCACCGTTGAGACCCCAGCTGCTCCCACCCATCTGAGCCCAGCCCTTCCCCTGCCCTCAGGCCCCTGACCACAGGCAGCTCTGAAGCCTTCTCCTGCTGCCTGCTGCCTGGTCTCTGAAGCCTGCAACAGATGACACTACAGCTGCACATCAGGACCCTCACAGCCCTGAGCCATGTTCTCCAGAAACATACCTCATTGCCCAGCCCTGACCCCTCCAACCTGAGCCCCGCAGGCCCCTCTCCCCACCCTTCTACACACCAGGTTGGCTGACCCCCAGCCTTCTTCTTGCTCCCCCTACCTGGCGCAGGTTTCGGGTAACCCGGACGTCGTGCCAGGCGTTGTCGTTGAACTTGCCGTTGACGGGTTCCACAAGGGCCTCGAAGGCACCTGAGCCTAGGTTGATGACCAGCCAGACAGCCCCAGACTTCAGGGACAGGTTAACGTAGTCGGCCGACTTGCCCGTGTGCAACATCAGCCCGTTGCGCTGCAGGGTGCGGAAGGCCAGCGTGATCTCGTCAGTGCTGCTCTGGATCGGGTTGTGTGACAGGTCGTAGCAGAAGAACTCATTGCCTTTGAAGGTCGCCACAAACTCCTCCTTGCCTGGATGCCGTGGTGTGGGAAGACGGGGGAAGGCTGAGTGGGCTAAGGTATGCCAGCACCTCCCTGGCTGCCCCCAGCAACCCAGGTATGGGTCCTAGACACCAGGAGCCCTAGGCTCCCAGCACTCGGCCTGTCAACCCTCCTCTCAGGAACTTGCCATCTCTACTGTCAAAAGTCAACTTCAGACTGGGCACAGTGGCTCACACCTGTAATCCTAGCACTCTGGGAGGCCGAAGTGGGAGGATTGCTTGAGCTCAAGAGTTCCAGACCAGCCTGAGTAAGAGCAAGACCCCTTCTCTACTAAAAATAGAAAAATTAGCTGGGCATGGTGGCACATGCCTGTGGTCCCAGCTACTCAGGAAGCCAACGCAGGAGGATCGCTTGAGCCCAGGACTTTGAGTTTGCAGGGAGCTATGATGACACTACTGCACTCTAGCCCGGGCAACAGAGCAAGACTATTAAAAAAAAAAGAGTCAACTTCCCCCACGTCCATTTCCAAACCAAGAGGCTGCTAAGTGGCTCCCACATCCACAGGCCCAAACGAAGCAGAGGGCCTTGCTATTCCCTCCCCAGCAACCTTCCCATCGGCCACTCCCCTTACCAAACGAACATGGAAGAGAAACAAGGCTCTAGCTGACTTCTCCCTGGGAGTTCCTCCCCAGTGGCTGGGCACCAAGGGACTCCTGCCCCTCCTTTGGTGACAGCCAATCTCAGGGCCCTGGGACAGTTTCAGCCTCACCATATGGGATGAAACAAGTAGGCCTGTCGTGCAGCAGAGGGCAGAGGAGGAGAATGGGAGGTGGTGGAATGGGGACAGGCAGGGAAGACACAATGCAGTTGACAGGGATATGCACCAGGTAGCAGCGGGTCGCAGAGTGGAGCTTTCACAGGTGGCCATCATGCCTGCTATTACCACCCCATCTTCTCACTTCAGCCTGAGAAGGACAGCGCAGACAGGCCCTAGGCAGAGAGTCTCTGAGCAGCCCGAGCGCCAGGTATGCAACCTGTGTGTCCCCAGTGGATGATGGCGTAAGAGTGCAAAGGCAGGCCTGGCTCTGTGCATGTGCACCTATACGCAAGTGCACATGTGCACACAGGGACCCAGCACAGGGCCCTTCCACTGGCACTTTTTAAGCAAAAGCAAAAACTACTGGGAGATCCTGAGGGATTGTTAGCATTCTGTGAGTTGGTGACAAATGACAGGACAATGACTGAGTGGTACTAGGAAGTTGGGTTCTCAGCCCCACACTTTCACAAGCCAGAGCACAAGCAGAGGGAAGGCAACTGGATATAGAGTCAGGAGAGACCAGAGGACCACGCTTCTCCTGGCCAGTAAACCATGATGTACAGGTGGTCCTGCCTACCGCAGAGGATGGATGAGGGGTAAAAAAAGACTGTGTCCCCGAGGGTCTGTATGAAGAAACCAGGCTATCTAAGTGTAGGAGGTCTCAGTAGATGTCTCCAGGACCCGGGCAAGCGTAGGCATAATGCATGCAGGGTCGTCAGCAGGCCCCTGTCTTCCCCTCGGGGACAGGGAATGGCTCTGTGTCGAGGTGGGGGGTCTCTGAGTACAGATTCTGCAGATCTTCTCCCCTCCACACACAAGCTGCTTCTTTCCCTCCGGGCAGGCTGCCCACAGACTCTGTCCTCGCTGCCTCCGGATGCCAAGGCACCAGCTGCTGCCCCAGAGCCTGGCACAGCACTCGCTGCAGCTGGCAAGGCCTGGTTTCCTGAGGCCACAGGGCAGCAGGGCTGGTGGGGGCCTGAGCAACATTGGGACAGTCTGCATCCCTCCCTCTGCCTACTAAGGGTACCAGGGGGAAGGCCAGAAAGCCAAGGTGAGGACCCCAGCAGAGACAGGAAGATAAGGTGGGGAAGAATGGAGGGCAGAGAAAGAGAAGGGTGGACCAGCACAGGGACCAGAGATGAGTGGAGCTGGCTCAGGGATGACAGGGAGCAGGAGGGGACAAGGGGAACTACCTGGATAAAGAAAAGGAGCAGGCTTCACAGGGGACAGGTAAGGAGAGGGGAAGAGGGCCAGCGAGGAAAGGGGGACAGGGACCTCTAGGGAACGGAAGCCAAGGCTTTCTGGGGCCCTGCCGTCTCCATAGCAACCAGGCCTGCTGCCCAGGCACCGGCAGAGCCAGGGGGCTCAAGGACCAGAAAAGGGACCAAGTTTGACCTTGGGTTAGCCACATGTACTAGTCCCTCCCAGAAGCCACTCCTCCCACTCCCTCACCTTCACTGCAGTCAAAGAAAATACCATTAAAGAGAGAGTCAAACAGAGAGAAAGGGAAGAATAAGGCAACCACGTGAAAAAGTGATTGAGACAGAACAAAAGAGGCCAGAAAAAAAGAGAGAGGCGGGTCTGGGGCCAACCATGGCTGCCAAGGCCAAGTGGAGAAATGAGGCCATCCCCCTCACCCCCCCACCTCTGCCTCAGGTCTCGGAGTGGAGGCAAAACCAGCCGCTCCACAGCTCCCGTCCCTTTACCGCCAAAGACCCCAGAGATGCGGAGGGGTGGCAGCAGCTCAAAGGCTGCTGAAGCCTTCAAGCGGGCGGACAGAAAAGAGAGGAGCAGGTGTGGGCAGGAAAACCCAGGCATGGCGAGGAGACAGAAAGCCAGAGTGGGAGGCAGGGGCAGGACTTCAAGAGACTGGTAAGGACTCTACTGGGGTAAGGGCGTGGGGCCCGCCAGGTGCTCAGCGGAGCACACACCCGATCTGGGACGCACAAGCCCTGAGGCACCAGGGGGCGCTCTCCCCCACCTCGCTGCGCCGGGGGGGGGGGGGGGGGGGGGGGGGGGGGGGGGGGAAGCTATGACACCCAGCAGAGCTGGAGCAACAAGACAGCGCTGCTACTGACAGCGCCTGGCCCCAGAAGGGGGGTAATAGCTGATCCTTATTTCCCCTCAACAGTTGGGAAGTCTGTAGCCCCTCGAGTGTCCCCAGTGAAACTGTACATGGCTAGAGACTAGCTGTTGTGGGCCTGGGCCTCAGCACCATGAGGGACAGAGCAGCTGCCTCCTTTGCAGACCCAGCTCAAAGGCCCCCTCTGGGAAGGTCTCCAGCGCCTGCCCCTCCCCCGCTAGAGTGCTACAGCTGTCTGTTCTGCTCATTTGGCACTTACTGCCTAGTAACATCTTGTACTGCTCCCTGGAGAGGAAGTGTGATGTGAGAAAGACCTGGGCGCTCGTGCTGGCTCCACCACCAGCTTTGTGACCTTGGCTAGTCACAAAGCTGGGCTCTAAGCCCCAGCTTTCTTCTCTGGAAAATGGAGCTAGTCATCAGCCCACCTCCCAGGTTTCTGTGGACCTCTTAGAAAGAGAAAAGCTTCAAATGGACTGGTACTCTTGGACTGGTACGTAACTTTATGTGTGCTGCCTTTCTGCCTCTCTGTCTCTCAGTCTCTCTCTCGATGAATAAATTAACTCCTCTGAACAGAGTCTGCACTTTCCAAATACTTTGCATGGACCACGCTTTATTGTAGTCATGTGTTAGAACATCAATGAGCCCCGTGGGAACAGAGACCATTCACTCATATTAAGCAAATTTGCTGAGCACACGCCTACATATGTGCCAAGAGCTGTGTAAAGCACACGGTATACAAATGACAATACCCAATCCCTGTCCTCAGGGAGCTCTGTCTAGTGGGGGAGGCAAACAGGTGAAGTGACCGTTGTGATGCACTGTGATAAGCCATCTAATGGAGGTATAACAGAGGAAGCACTGAAGTGTCTGGGGTAGCCAGTGTGGATGGCCTGGCTGCTCTCTCCAGGGTCAGCCGGAAGAGACGCCAGCCTTTGGGGAAGGGGGCAGGGAGGCCGAAATCCAGGCAGACAAAGAGCTCAGACTAAAGAACGTGTCTGACCCAGTGCTTGTCACCCACTGTACCTCCTTGAGGAGTCATCAAACTGGCCTATGAGCTTCTCTTAAAAGAGGCAGCCACAGTACAGATAGAGAAGCTAGAATCCTAAGACATGCTTGAAGTGGCCGGTGCTGGCCTGGGGGGCTCTGGCCAGTGTCAGTTTCCCTGTCTATAAATCGAGGGCAATGATATTCACCACAAAGGGCGGTGGAGGCTCATTTAGAGGATATGTATGATGCCTGCAGATGACAGATGCCATATCTCCCAACCAGAGCTCCCCTGGGCTGGGCACCTAGCAGGCTTCCAGAATTTGGTGGCTAAATGGGGGGTTGCCCTGCTGCCCAGTCACTCTAAAGATCTGGGATCCCCCAGAGAAACAGATATTCTCTAGGGCTTGGCCAGAACAACTGCCACAGAAAAAGACACCTGTGTTCCAGAAAGAGGCCATCAGGATAACCGGGCTTGGGAAAAGAAATGGAGGTCTGCGGCCCTTCACACCAGGGCAGAAAATGGGGCTCTTAGAATGGCCCTGGGAGTGCAGACCCACCAGTTCCTATAGGCCTGGGGGGGTGCAAGGGGATGCGCCTGTGTTGACTCAGCTTCCCCCCAGGAAGCACAGTTAGCCTGCAGCAAGGCGAGGGCTGGGCTCTCTGGGGACTGTGGAGTCACTGACCTTTTGTTGGCTGGTGCACATCGCCGGCTCCTCCTCTCCCGGCCCCCCCCTCGGAGAACAGTAAGGACCCTACTGGAGAAGCAGAATTGGGGAGTCAGGCACAGGGGGCTACCCAGCCAGTCCCTCCCCAGCCTTGAGGTGATGGAAGGCCCTCTTCAGGGTGCAGGTGCTGCTTGGAGATACAGGTGAGGAGGGGTTTCTCAGGGACTCCCTTGCCTTCAGGACCTCTAGGGAAGGGCCCGGTTGACAAACCAAGGACCATGGGCCCCCACAGACCCCATCAGACTCACGATCATCAGCTCCCACACTTTGCCTGGGGAGACCAGGCCTCACTGCAGGCGGGAGCTTCTGTTCCCCACAGCAGGCACACAGGCCAGCCCTTGGCACTCCATGGCCCCTGTGCTCCCCCTGCCAATTTCTCACTCACTCTCCTGGCCTCCTCCTCCATGAGGCTCATCCTTCCCCCCAACTCCGAATCTTTGCTCACACCTTTCTGCTGGGCCAGAGTTCACTCAAAAGCCTGACACACATACCCCTCCTCTAGAAACTTCCCTGGATTCACACACCAAGCCCCTCTTCTGTTCTTTGTCTCAAGTCTCTCACTTGCCATCTACACAGCTTCCTTCGTTCACTACAGAGAGGGCTCTGAAGGTTGCCTTTGTCCACTTCTCTGCCAGTTAGGCCCTGAGACTTCCCAGGGAATTCTCAGGGACTTTCTGTGGTTCCTGTTTGTTCTTTGTCCCTGCACTGTGCCCACAGAAAGGCTGTGCATACCAAGTGGGGGCCTGGCTAGCTGGAGCCCATGCTAGATGCAGGAAGCCCTTTCTTAGGCACTGTTTCTCGGTCCCCATCACCCACTCCTCAGCACAAAGGCCTCTGCCCCAAAGGCCCCTGCAGGCACATGTTACCACATCTGGGTTCCAGGCCAGAACTCTCTACCCACCCCTGCCAATGAGCTCACCCCTACCAGGGAATGTGTGTGCTCAGCACCAGGGCACCCACCCTATCGCCAGATCCACAGGATGGCTTCAGGATGAGGGAACTCAGGGATGGGGGAAGTCCCTGCCTGGACTCTCACTCCAACCCCAATCCCAAAGCCACAGAACTAAAACCAGAACAACACCTGAGCTGTGGAACATTGGTAGAGGGGAGTCCTGGGGTCTTTTGGGGGGTGGTCTTCACCTATGAGAAATGGAGCAAGAGCCAGAACCGGGCACTGAGATGCAAGAAGGACGTGAGTGAACCAACCAGTGCTTCTGCTCCCGATTCCCCACTCAGGACTTCCTCTTTGCCCACTTTTCTTGCCATAATTTCACTTCCCTGCGAGAATCCCAAGCCTCTCCTTCCCCAGCCTGAATCCATCCCAAATTTCACAGTCTGTCCCACAGCCTGGTCTTGGTCCTATAGGCTCCCCCTGCCTACAGGCCGGGGACCCCAACCTGTCCCTACACCAGATTACCCCTCAACAGAGGGCTGGGCAGGGCAGGTGTGGCTGTGCCAAAAAGATCTGGAAGGCCAAAAACCTGAGCTCAGAGAGAATCAGTGATGGGGAATAGCTGAGGGAGGCCAGAGCAGGAGGACAGCAGTTAGGACTTCTGGGTTCTGTCTCCAGCTTTGCTTAACACCAGGGCTTTCAAACATGGTAGGGACTTGTTCGAAGGGGGACTAAAATTAAATTACTAGTCCCAACCACACCACCAATTAAGTCTTGTGTAGTTACTCGCAAGTCACTTCATCTCTGATCCTCAATGTCAACATCTGTCAAATAGAGATGTTCAAAAGATACAAGGGTGAAGGCGTGCGGGGCAGGGAGGGGCACTGCGGGAAGGGAGGAACCCTACACCTCTGTCCCCTGTTTTCTCTCTTCATTCCCATTGTGGATTGGGCATCCCACGGCAGCAGGATGAGGGGGATGAAGCTGCCTAAGATCCTCTTTCTCCAGATCATGCTTTTCTCTTTTTACTTGGGTTCATAGAAAAGAAAGAATGATCAGAATGAGTGGAAGGAAATCAAATACCACCATGAGAAAGAAAAAAAGCAAGTACACTACTAGAAAAACGCAAAAAAAAAAAAAAAAAAAAGGTTGACTGGAGACAACGGCAGGAGTTCAAACATCTCTTGATGTCAGAAACCAAGGTGAGATGAGGGCGGATGGAGTGTATCAGGGCAGGTGAGGGACGGGGAGCGCACAGACCCGGACAAGCCCCCCCGCCCCGACCCCAACACCCCCCAAATAAAATTAAGAAATGGAAGAGGAAGGGGGTGGGAAAGGAAGGAAGGTGGCAGGACAGGTGGAGAAGGGGACAGGGGAGGGACAGGGAGAAGAACAGAAAATCCAGGTATAGGTTGGGGTCAATCCAATCCAATCCAAACCAAACCAAAACTTCAAACCATACCTTCGCTGTTTAACGTCAGGTGAGCCGGACCTTGGAAAGGGGAAGGAGAGAAAGAAAGAAAGAAAAAAGAAAGAAGAAAAAAAGAAAGAAAAGGGGAAAAAACAAAGAAAACACGAGTCATCAAAATCAGCCAGAGAGAAGGGAGAAAAAAGCTTTTGCTGCCACAATTTAAAAACCCTTTTTAACTTGTGACAGACATCGGGGAGAACCCCAGCCCAGGAGCTGAGGAGAGGGGCCCGATGCCAGACAGAGGGTGAGGGTGGATAGGGGAAGAGAGAGAGACTGGTGGCAGAGGGGTGAGGGGGGCAGGTGGAACCGAGGAAGGAAGGGGCAGGGAGTCGCTGCAGGGGGGAGAGGAGATTTTGGTTTCTTTTTTTTCTTCTTGCCGGAAAAAAAAAGGAAAAGGAGGAGAAGCATGAGGCTGGGAGGGCTGCTTTTTCCTTTTTCTTTTTTTCTTTTTTTTTTCTTCCGGGAGGCGGAGAGAAAAAAAAACGGTCAACGAGAAAAACGATTCAGATGGAGGAGAAAATAAAACACGACACAAAAATCAAAGCCACCTGGAGAGAGAGAGAGTGTCCTGTTAGCGGGCTTGAGCGGGCAAAGGGGCCTCCAACCCCCACACTCCCATCCCGGTGACCCCTCTGGCCCCAGCAGAGAATAGGGGAGAAAGGGGACTATGAGGGACCTGGGCCTAAAAGAATCTCCACCCACAGTGGGACTCAGCAAGACATCTGTCCAGTTCCAATCCTCCCAGCTACTCCCTCCCTATGGATAATAGGGAACCTGCGCTCCTGGGTTCCAAGAGGAAACTGGGGTTCAGAAGGATAAGCTAGGGGGAAGCAGGTAGGAGAAGGCAGAGTCCAGGGAACAGTGGGAGCCCCAGCTCAGAGCTCTCGGACAGCAAGGTCCAAAGAGGACAGCGCAGCACATGGGAGGGACCCCAGCTGTCTGAGAGGTCAAAGCATCTCATTCATAAATTATTCTGTGGACCTCCCTTTCTCTGGCCAGGACCTCATGGAGATGACCCAAAAGCTGAATTTTGAAGATAGAAAACAGAGCAAAATCAGCTGAGATTTCCATCCAGGATTCCCTTGAGAGAGCCCCTTGAGAGAGCCTTGTCAGCCCTAACCCGAGGTACCCTCCCCAGCCTTAGTGGCAGAGAATCTGGCCCATCGGATCAGCACCTTTGGCCCCAAAGGCCACCAGCTAAGGAAAGCTCTCCCTCAGAGAAGCAGGCAGCCCAGGCCTCACAAATGGGCTGAGACCTCGGGGCTCCCTAAGGGCTCCCTGAGGTGACCAGCCAGCCCCACCAAACCTCAAGGCTCCCCTAATTCCACCCTCCCCTGTGGCATCTGGCCAAGAGGGTGGAGAAGGGAACATCCCTGTAATACCACTGTCACCCTTGGAAACCATCCCAGCTGCTATGGCAATGAGACATGGGCCCTAGGGAGAGAAAGCTGGGGCAGGGACAGAAGTATCAAGGTTAAAGAGCTACAAGTGTCTCTGAGATGAAGCTGAGGGCCAGGACACCTAGGTCCCAGGAGGGAAGGCAGTGAGGGGGCTAGGAAGGGCACAGCCAGGGGCCAAAGGCCTGGCCCCTGTGGAAAATGTGGCTAGACGGCCCACATTGCCCTCCTCTCCCCAGCTCTCTGGGGTGGTGTTGGTTTCTCCCCACCTCTGGGTCTGAGGCCAGTTGGGGAGGAGGCTACAGCTGCTGAAGGCAGCCTCAGGACAGAACAGATCTTGGGAAGACACAGGTTTTAATCCACAACACAGGTAGGGACCCAAGCATTTGGACCACGTCTCTTCACTCCTTGCTCTGAATGCCTCCTACCAACTCTTTCCCCAAGAACTGCCAGCATCTTCTTGCAAACGGCCCAAACCCAGCACCCAGACCCAGAGCCCTAAACCCTCAGCTGACTCTCCCTGTCTGAAGCAGCCTTGCCCTCAGGCTCCCACCCTTGGGAATCCAGGCTTCTGTCCCCCCAAGCCCAGGAGCCAGGTGCCCTGTGAACCCACCCTCTGTCCTGCACAGGCCTGACTGTGGCTGGGGGGAGAGCCACATGTCCCCCTCCCAGACCCTTTCACTGCCCAGCTACTTGCCAGCCTCATTAGCATTCAGCAGTCTCCCTCTGTCACCACGGCAACCAGCTGCTCAGCTCCCTCAGGCGTGACAGCACCAGCCATCTTGGTGAAGGGGAGGCCAGTTCCTTCCTATCTAGCCCACCTCAGCCCCCGCTAGCCCGAGGGTTCTCTCCCTGAAGTCTGCCCACATCTGAAGTCTCTGCTGCCTCCTCCTGGCCCCAGCCCCACTGGGGTATTCTCCTTCCCACAGCCACCTGGGTGTCAGCCCCTCCTCCCACCGCTGGAGAGGAGGCTAGCAGTGATGAATGGCATCGCCAGGGCTCCCTTCCTAGGGCACTTGAGCTAGCTGCTTCTGGGTCTCCTCTCCCTGCTACAAGAGGCTAAGAGGGAACAGCAGGAGCTTCGGAGCAGGACGTCTAAGTTCCTGGAGAAAGCTAGCCTCGGGCACGTTGTCAGGCGCTGGGAAGAGAGAGTGAAGGCACAGGGGGCTCCTTGGAGATCTGAAGGGGAACTGCAGGGTCCAGAGCACAGTGCCACAGAGGAGGCCCCAGCACACATCCATGGAACCTCCACCTGCCAAACCCACCTCCCCACTTTCAGTCTCAACACCTGACTCTCCTGTGGAAACCCCGGAGAGGACCACCAGCAGAAGAAGACAGGTGGTTACTGGGGACAAGATTGAGATGCACGAGCAGGCACACAGACATCCCAGAGAGACACACAGATGCATCACACGCTGGGCATACACACACATGCATGGCCTCAAATACACAACCCTGCACAGCCCCTGATGTGCAAGCACACACCGTGCCCCATCTAAACCAGCAGACAGACCACCATGACACCCAAAGAAATGGAGAGGTGGCATCCACAGGCCTCCTCCCTACTGGCCCCAGAAGGCTGGCTTCCCTTCTGTCCCAGTTATCCCTTTCCTGTCCCCTTCTCCCTGCATACTCCTCTCCCCACAGCACCCTTCTGCTCTCTTCTCTTGGCCAAGCTGCCCCATCTTCAGGCTTGAGTCCCTCTCTTCCCACCTCTTCACCTACTCCCTCTCCGGCCTCTGCTCCCTCCTTCCCGCCCCCAAGCCTCTCTCCTCCACCCTTTTTCCCTCTCTCTTTTCCGCCCTCCATCTCTCCCTTTGTTCAGAGGAGACATGACATCAAGAGCAAGTAAAAGTCACATCAGCACTAAATCTTATCTCCAGCCCTCAGAAGGCTGCACCCACCCAGACACGCAGACTCTCGCTCTCTCTGACACACGCACACAGAGGTAAACACTGACACGCAGAGATGCAAACACAGATGCAGACACACAAAGACACTGACGCTCTACAGAGGTACACAGAGATGTGGGCCACACCACGG
This sequence comes from Microcebus murinus, assembly GCF_040939455.1. Lineage (NCBI taxonomy): Eukaryota > Metazoa > Chordata > Mammalia > Primates > Cheirogaleidae > Microcebus > Microcebus murinus. The sequence continues at coordinate 11,923,514 of NC_134107.1, forward strand.
AAGACGCAACAATGGAGGTGCACAGCACACCCAAATGCTCGGACACAAAACTGGGTTACATGTATACAGCGTATGTCCACAGATGCACAGAGGTACACAGAGATGCACAGACCTGCACAGCTATGTGAACACATGTGCACGCAGACACACACACATATACACATGCTGCCTTCTGGGACCAGTGACCTGAAGACCCCAAAGAGAAGAGACATCCAGAGAGAGAGACAAGCCAAACCATGGACACTACAAGGAAAAATGGGCTCCAGCTGAAAATGGGGCCAACAGCCCCTTGCCGCTTTGCTTTCCTTGGATCCTACATCCTTGGCACTCTCCCTGCCCTCCCCTGCAGGCCTGGGCCAGAGCCCTCGCTGAGGCTTGCCCTCCCACGCCTGCCTTCCCAGGGAGGCGCCAGCCCTGCCACCTCTCCCGTGCTGGCTGTGCAGCTCACCTCCAGCCCATTGAAGCCCGAACCCCAGCACAGGCTTCCCTCTCCCCACTCTTAGTCCACCCCGAGAAGAGAAAGAAACAGGGGAAAACCATAGCAAGAGGGAAAGTTCAGAGAAAGACAGAAACCCAGAAAGAGCGTGGAGAAGGACAGACAGAAGGAGGTCCAGGGACAGAGCCCTGGAGAAAAGAAGTAGAAGACAAAACCCAGAGCGGGAGAAAGGTAAGCAGAACAGAAGGCAGGAAAAGAACGGACAGAGGGACCCAGAGAGGCCTGCTCTCCACCTTGCCCTCCAGCTGGGCTGAAGGAAGAAGCAGAGGACCCCTACCTACCAGCCCATGGGGCAGGGTTTAGGGGCCTGCCACAAGTGTCATCACAGCAGAGTGGAGAAGCAGCCCTCACCCCACATCACCTGACCTGGGGACCTGGCACCCCACTTTGCCACAGCTCTCCACTGTACTCTAGCCCACCCAAGCCCTGCAACAGAGGCGCCAGACCCCACAGCAGGTTCTCCCCAAGCACAGGCTTCTGGGGCAGCAGCCCACCCCCAGCCCACCCCAGCCCCAGGCGGCAGAGCCCTTCTAAGCTCCTTAAGCTAGGCTGGGCAAAACAGGGTCTACCTACTCCCGTCTGAGCACTTCGGAGTCCTGCCAGCCCCCCACCACCACGACCACTCCCCATCTCCTCCCTCGAGTTCTCTTTCCCTCTCCTGCGAGGAAGGAGAAAGGCCACTTGGCACTGTGGAGCGAAGCAGGTGAGGGGAGGGCCTGCCCTCTGCCTGGCAGTTCTCACCACACCAGTAAAGAGGGGATGGGCAAGGGGGCACCAAGGCAGCCCATAGAGGACCCCAGATACTCTTCCCTGGAGGAACCCCAAACATGGCAGGGAAAATTCTTAAGTGGCCACTGACACCACTCACATAGGACCCCCGTGGCAACAGATCCATACCCCAGTGACCGAGAAGCTTCACTCACCTTCCATGGGGTGCTCCTCTGCAGGTGGCGAGGTTCAGAGGAGGGAGAGGCAGAGAGAGAAGAAAAAAGGGCTGTTAGCAAGGGTGCCACAGGTAGGGGCTCCAAGGGGAATGAGGGGCCCAAGGTCCCTGAGCCCACCCAGGCCCTGACATGCATCCCCCAACCTGGAAGGCACGCTCTCAAGGAATAGCTTTGCTGGAGATGAGGCAGAGACAGAGCTGTTCCCGAGTCATCTCTGCACGCACAGAGCCAGCCCATCTGAGAGGGCCCAACCCTCATGTGACATTTAGGAAACTGAGGCCCAAAGCAGGGAAGTGTCTGTTCAAGGTCACATGGAGAATGTGACTTCTCAGGGCAAGGGGTGGCTTCAGGTTTCCCGACTCCCCCAGACAGGCTCCTCCCGGCATTCCATTGCATCTCAGAGACAGATGGGGACACGCTCACACCAGTAGCTCTCTTATAGGGCTTCCCCAAGACATACTCACGCTCAGTGACACACTGACACACATAGGCACTCAGCAATCCAGTGGCACATATAGCCTCTCACATAGCTCACACTTGAAGCCTTTGCACACAACGACCCAACCACCCTGCATCGACCCACCCACACAAGGGAGAAAAGGCATCAGGACACAGTCAGTCCTGCCACAAAGTGCTGTGTGACTTCCCTCCTATTGGCCTAATCTCACTGAGCCGCTAGTGCCTCTCCTGCAAAAAGTTAGGGGGAACTAGATAGTTTCTGAGCCCCCTTTGGACTGTGGCTCAGATTCTGGGATAAAGGCCTTCTCAACAGCTGGGTGAGGCAAAAGGTCCCAGGCTGGATGGCCACTGCAGTGGGGAGAGTGTGCCACACTGGGCCCAGCTCTAGATCATGCCACCCCTTTGGGCAGGCAGCCCTTACCTGTTGGGGGTGTGCCTGGGCCTGGCCTTGGGGCTCACCAAAGGGGTCAAGAGAGAAGATGGAAGGAAGGGAGGACAAAGGCAGTTTCTTCAACTAGGCTATCGCTCCCCAAGCAGGCTGAGCTCTGGTCTGCTTCGTAAGAGAAGCCAGGCAGCCCCAGCTCCAGACATCTGCCACATGTCCACCTGCCGACCTACTGGGAGCCTTCAGATGGAGCAATAGGGGGGAAGAGACAAACAGAACAAGCTACAAACATACAACCCAGTGGGGAAACACACACACACATGTGCAGGCCCCTGGATACACATGTATACATACACGCGCACACATGCATACACACACACTGTCTCCTCCCACCTCCAACCCCATTTTTGTTATTTGTTCATTTGCTCTTGGGGAGGTAGCTATACTTCAAAACAAACACTGCCATTTGTCATACCTTATACCATCCCCATGACACACACACACAGAGGCTGAATGCAAACACAAGACCTGCAGTGATCTAATACATAACATTAGATGCGTATACCATACGCTGCCACCACCCCACACTGCCGCCGGTGGCTACAGACACACACCGAGATGAACACAGCTCCCTTGCAATCTATCTGCCATTTCCTAAACCTACACACACAGCCTTTCCACGTCTGCATGCATTACAAACACACTTCCTCACAACACAGAGCTGCTTTCATCTGCAGCTGCATCCCCCAAAAGCTGCACATACAACAATTTTCTTAAATAAACTGAATCACATTACATTTTGGGGGGAGCTGGCTAGTTAAAGGAGCCCTCAGGAAAACCCTTCAGCTCTCGTGCAGACCGCAGCGTCGGGATTTCTTTGGTCCCAGGGTGCTAAAGCCCTGGTCAGTCGGCACAATCATCTCGCTAGCACCTGTGCAAACAAGGCAGCATGGTGATTTCTAGATAATCCAACAAGGCAGATATTTCAAAAAGTATTTCCACCTGCCAGAAACATGCGTCATGCTATCTCTGCCCAGGAAGGTGAAACAAGCAAGCTTGGTTTGCTTCTGGATTCAGAGAGACGGCGCCAAGAGACTCGGGTACCGCTCTTGCTCTGCTGCTCTTTGCTTTCTGCTGATTCACCCCCCCTCACCTGCCACCAGGGCCCCTCTAGGCTTGGTCCCCTGCCCGCCACACCTCTCCCTGGTCTCCACAGCAGCGGCTCACTTTCATGGCTTAGGGATTCCCAAACCTCTATTTGCAGCCCCCGCCTTGTCCCTGAGTGCCAGTCCTGCTGGCCACCTGTCCGTTCAGCAATTGCTTGGCCAACTCTCTGACATCTAAACTCCACCACGGAGGCCATTTTCAACACCTCCACCCCCACAACCAAGTGCCTCTTTCTCTGTGTTTAGCAAAGGCCAGCATTTTCTTTCTTTTTTTTTTTTCCTCTGGTCTCGCTCTGTTGCCCAGGCTGGAGTGCAGTGGCGTCAACATGGCTCACTAACACCTGGAACCAAGCAATCCTCCTGCCTCAGCCACCCAAGTAGCTGGGGCTACAAGTGCACGCCACCATGCCCGGCTAAATTTTTTGTAGAGATGGGGTCCCACTATGTTGCCCTGGCTGATCTCAAACTCCTAGGCCAGCGCTTTCTTTTTTTTTTTTTTTTTTTTTTTTTTGAGACAGAGTCTCGCTTTGTTGCCCAGGCTAGAGTGCTGTGGCGTCAGCCTAGCTCACAGCAACCTCAAACTCCTGGTCTCAAGCAATCCTGCTGCCTCAGCCTCCCGAGTAGCTGGGACTACAGGCATTTGCCACCATGCCTGGCTAATATTTTCTATATATATTAGTTGGCCAATGAATTTGTTTCTGTTTAAAGTAGAGACGGGGTCTCGCTCTTGCTCAGGCTGGTTTCAAACTTTTGACCTCGAGCAATCCGCCCGCCTTGGCCTCCCAGAGTGCTAGGATTACAGGCGTGAGCCACCGTGCCTGGCCTAGGCCAGTGCTTTCAACCAGCAGTTCGTGAGCACTACACGTGACCACTACACGTCTCACACTACTGGGCTCCAGTGATTTCGCTAATCAGCCATATGCCAGGCACCATACTGACCCTCAACGTGCGACATCATGCGTCAGCCTCACTGCAACCCTAATGAGCTCGGTGGTGGTGTCTGTCTCTTCTGTACAGAAAAGGAAACATGCCTACGAGCACAAAATCACCTCTGCCCTTCTCCAGCTCCATCCTGGGTCACCATAGCCTCCAGCCTCACCCCTGGTTTCCTGCAATAGCCTCCTTCTGATTGGTCTTTCTGCTCATCCTCAGACTGGCCCTCTTGGCACGGGCACCTGATACACGTACTAAATACTGCTGTGAGTGACACACACGCTCAGAACCTTTCAGTGGCTCTGGTACAAACCTCTCTCCTGTGCTCCCGACCTATGTACCCATCTGCCTTCAGAGCAGTCTCACGGGCTTCTCACCCTCAACGTGTCCAAGGTGGGGCTCCTAACCCTTCCCCGAAACCCTCTCCTCCTGCATTTCCTGATCAAGCGAGGCACCCAGATAGCTGCCCTGCTCTTTCCTCAGGCCAATCACCAGGCCCTGTCGATTCCATCTGCTAAAACCCTAAAAATGAAAGCAAACTGCTAGAGAACCTGATCATCCCTCCATGCCCACCAGCACAGCCCAGACCAGGCCCTCACCAGCTCCTCTATTCGGAATGTTAATAACCCCTGGCTGGGGGAGGTGGCTCACGCCTATAATCCTAGCACTCTGGGAGGCCAAGGTGGGTGGATCCTTTGAGTTTAGGAGTTCGAGACCACCCTGAGCAAGAGCGAGACCCCGTCTCTACTAAAAATAGAAAGAAATTAATTTGGCCAACTAATATATATACAAAAAATTAGCCAGGCATGGTGGCGCATGCCTGTAGTCCCAGTTACTCGGGAGGCTGAGGTAGGAGGATTGCTTGAGCACAGGAGTTTGAGGTTGCTGTGAGCTAGGCTGACGCCACAGCACTCTAGCCTGGGCAACAGAGTGAGACTCTGTCTCAAAAAAAAAAAAAAAAATCCCTGAGCTAATCCCTACTATGGCCAGTCTTTTCACCCCACAATTCATACCCACACACTGCCAAAGTGGTCCAACCACATCGCGACCCTACAGAAACTTCTTCAAGGCTTCTCAGTGCCTACAGGAAAAAGTCCAATCTTCTCAGGAAAGTCCGCTGGAAATTTGACTGTGTCTCCCACCACCCTCCTTTCCTTCGACAATCCAGGCTCCAGTCACCTCCCACCTTCTTCCGGTTTCCCTAATACGCCATGTTTCTGCACATACTATTCTTTGCTTTTGAAACAGTCTTCTCCACCCACAGCTGCCTGAGAAAGTCGACACTACCTTCAAGACTTAGGTCAATACATGTCCGTCTATATTCTGAACATGGGAGAACTAGCTGCCCTCTTGTGTACCAGCTCTAGGTATGTACATTCTATTATTATTTCACTTATTCAATCTATATTGCAATTGTGTTTATATGTCTGCCTCCCCACTGGACTAGGAAATATCCAAGAGTAAGGACAATGTCTCATTCATCTCTCGATATCCAGCTGCTTGCACAGTTCCTGGCTCAGAAAAAGGCATTCCTATGTTTGTTGAGTCAATAATAAAATAATACTTGTCATGTACCAAGCACTTAAATTTCGCCTGGCTCTTCACAGGCATTACTTCTTTTACCTACCACCACTGCCTTGTGAATGGATTTTACTATTACTCCCTTTTAGAAGTGAGGAGAACAAGACTCAGAAAGCGTAAGTTCAAGGTCACCCTGGCTGTTAGGGAGAGAGGTGATCCAGCTTAAAACTTCCAATGAGCTACATTCATGCCTGGAAGTCAAGACATCTAGAAGCTGACTCTAATCTATAGTTCTGATTTTATCTCCCACAGATCACAACCAACTTAGTCTCCTCACCACACCCTGATCCACTCAACTCACCTCCCCTACACTCCTCATTTAGGCTGTTCTCCTGGCGGGAAAGCCCTGCCCTTTCCTATCCACCACTATGACTCTCACTCTGTCATCCTTCAAGATCTAGCCAAGTCTCACCTCCTTCCTGAAGCCTTTCCTGAGTTAATAAACATAGTAGCATTTATCAGTCACTTAGAATAGTACCTAGAGCACTGTAAAGGATTTCCATATATTAATTCAGTTAGTTCTTACAACATTATTACCTCCATTTTACAGAGTAGGACATTGAAAAATAATGTGGATAAATAAATTGCCAAGTTCATACATCCAGCAAGTAGCAAAGCCAGGTTCAAACCCAGGCGGCCCTTGCTCTTAACCATTCTGCCATCTTCACTTGGGAGCATCTAGCTTGTCTTTGGGTTCTGAGAGCAAGTGCATTCTGCACTGCTTTCTAGAGAAGTCCATCCCATTCTGCCTGGAGCCGCTTCCACCCACAGAAACTGTCATGTCCATGATACTGGATATTAGAACTGACAGTGGGGCCAGGTGTGGTGGCTCACGCCTGTAATCCTAGCACTCTGGAAGGCCGAGGAAGGAGGATTGCCTGAGCTCAGGAGTTCGAGACCAGCCAAAACCAAAAGCAAGATCCCATCTCTACTAAAAATAGAAAAATTAGCCAGGCACTGTGACACATGCCTGTAGCTACTGGGGAGGCTGAGGCAGGAGGATCGCCTGAGCCCAGGAGTTCCAGGTAGCAGTGAGGTACGATGACGCCACTGCACTCTACCTGGGGCAACAGAGTGAGACTCTGTCGCAAAAAAAAAAAAAAAAGAAGAAGAATTGACAGTGACCCAACATACATGATCTCATTTACTCAACTTTCACACACATGAGTCTTCCCTGCCTCACCAGAAGACAGAGACAGTGTCATAGATGGTATGTCCTGCCTAACATGAACTCCAGATTCCAGGAGATTGGTTATCAAGGACAGTGATTAAGACCACAACAAAAGGGAAAAGAAACAGGTCTAAGTAGCCAAAACAGACATCTAACACCTGGACATTAAAAACTGTTATTTTTCTCATAGGAGAACCTCCCAGGCCCTAACCATAGCCCACTTACTGTTAGTGACACACAATCCTAACATGCTTGGGAATGCCGATTTCCAAATGCTGGTTCACAAACACCAGCATACAGAGAGAGAGAGAGAGAGAGAGAGAGAGAGGTGTCAGTTGCTACCTGACAACTCCTCCTAAGGGCAAAGACGGAAAAACTATAAAAAGCTAATAGAAGAACTCAAAAGCACAGCAGTCAGACATCGTTTCAGGCAGGGACAAGTCCCACTAAGGAACCACTGCGTGACAGTCCGGTGTAATATCTGAGGGGAATCACGACTGCCCTGAGTCATCAGGAAAAGGTTAAATAACATTCCAGTTGTTATACTTAGAGAGGCAGAAAGGTGTGTAGCATAGTGTGAAGAGATTTCCATCTGAAATGTGTTACATGTTGGTAAGTTTTGTGTTTTAATGGGCTAATCCTCTGCTGGGATTCAGATCCCAGCTCCCACATCCCTGAGCCTCACTTTGACCCTCTGTAAAATGGAGACAGTTACCCTCATGTGGCGATCATGAGGGTTAAATGAGACAAAACATCAAAGGCACCCAGTGAGTCCCCTCTGTCTCCTCCCTTGACCATGTGACCTGATTCTCTTTGTATTCTAACTGCTACTTTACTGGGTCTGAGGCCACTCCTCTTCCGCCCCCTCCCAACTGCATGCTTCTCTGAAGTCTTGTGCTTAATTCTCCCCACCTTCTCCTTGGCCACTTCCTCCAACCCCAGAGCTTCCGATACTATCTCTCCACACACGGCTCCCAGGGCCAGGTCTCCTGCCCCATTTTCAACACAAAGCTCTGGTCTCACATTTCCAACAGCCTGGAATACCAAGGGCCACCACAATTCAACACCTGTGTGATCTATTGTTCCAGACCTGCTCCCCTTCCCGACATCCCCCTTTCCTCTCAGCCTCCACCATCCTTCTTCCAACCATGCAAACTTGAAACCAACTCCTCTCCTTCCACTCCACACCCAAGAGGCAGAGTCCCACAGCTCCAGTTCAGCAATGCCCTCAACTACTGCCATGGTGACTGCCACCAGCCTTCCTTGCCATTGCCCAAGACAAACAGGGTTCAGGGCCTCCATATTGCTTCTGAACTATCTTCCAACTGATTTCTTTGCCACATAACTCTGCCATCTATAATCCCTCTACACTTCACTGCCAGCTTCCTAAATACAGTTCTTATGTTATCCACTTACCTGCTCAAAATTCTTTTGTGAATCCATTTGCCAATGCGCTGCACCCAGTCAGCATCCAATAAATGTGAGTTAAATGATTTAAGGTAGATCTCCAAGACCTGGCCTCAACCTGCTTCTCCTGCTTAGATTCCACTATTTTCCCTATACTCCTTGGTACCCCTCTACAGATATGATGTATTAATACATTTCCACCCTTCCACACCTTTGTTCATACCAGTTCCTTTGCTTGGAGTGACCTCCCCAAAACCAAGCTTATTAATCAATGTTTAAGACCAATTGTAAACAGCATGCCTTTCATAAACCTATTACCAATCCCCCAACTTGTAAACTCTCCCCTTCCTTGAAACTCCAATAGCACTTTGTTTGTGATAATAACTACCATTTACTCATCACTAATTAGGCACCAGACACTCATTTAATTCTCACATCAAACCTATGAGATAAGTGGGCTTATCCTCATTTTACAGATAAGAAAAAATGAGTCTCAAGGTTAAGTGCTCACCTGATATCACAGGCCTAGTGAGTAGAGAAGACAGATATAAATCCAGATCTGAGCCACAGGAGTCTATGGCTTAATACCTAAGCTACAATGACTCACTGCATCTCTAGGCATATACCGCACTCCATTGTATTGTTTTTTCACTATTATTTACTGAGCATTTTCTATGTGCCAGGCACTGTTCTAAGCATTTTATACGAATTAGCTAATCTAATTTTCACAACTCTCTAAGGTAGGTACTATTATTATCCCCATTTACAGATAAGGAAACCAAGTCAGAGAGAGCTAGGGTCGAAGGTCACTGCCCAGGCAGTCTGGATGCAGAATCTGCACTCTTAACCACACGCTGGATAGCTTTTTTATCTGCTTCCTCAATCAACAATCATCTCCCAGAGCAGAGTCCATCTTATTCATCTGACTCCCTTGCAGTGCCCAACACACAGCCTATCCCAAAGGAGCCCTTGATAACTACCTGTTGAATTAATTCACTAACAAACTTACAAAACACACACAAGACATGTGTATCTATCTCCCTACAAGCACACTTATTGCCACTAGTTTCCTATTTATCTCCTGAGCAAGGTATACATCTGACACTCTGTCCTAAACATATGGGCCACCATTCTATGGGAGGTCTCCCACACACACCTGCACATCCCTTCTTCTTGATCACTTCTCAGCCCCTTCTCCACATACTTGGGTGACATGAGGAAGCACTAATGTGCAAACCACTGCAAAATCCTGGTCTACTCAATCCCGGTTTGGGCAGATAATCAGCAAGAGCACACAGACTCTCAGCTGCTCACACTTAGCTCCATCTTCAGTTACGTGTAGACAGACCCTCAAGAGAAAGAAAGCAAATCTCCTAGCATACAGATTCTCAGTCAACGAGTAAGCCCAGAACCTGGGAAAATAGGGGGTATTCCAAAGGATCCACAAATCCATATGCACACCAAACATCTGAAAGCAGATTGGAACGTCTTGCACATAAAGCTGAAACCATTTTTCTAATGTATATTTTATTAACCACAATGGCAAATATAACATCAAAGTCATCTAAAAGCTTTTATGAATTCACAGTAGCTTTGAGTCATTTATGTTCACAATAAGCAGGTATAAAAATAATAACTACTTTGGAAGGGGTACTGTGAATTACTGACTTTTAAAAATGTCCTCAATCTCAGAAAGAATTGAGAACCACTCACAGCAGATAGTAATGAAGTGACTGTTACTTCCAGGGAAGCTTAGGGACTTTGGCACCAAGAACTGTCTCAGAGATCAGGAGCCAGTCCTGCTCCCCTTAAAGTCTTCTTCCACCCACCCCAATACCCAATAGTGGGAGCCTATGCCTTTCCCCCTTGGCTGGATGAGAAAGTACTAGAAGTGTAATGAGCACTTACCAAAGCTTCCTAGGAATTAAAGAATGAATATAAGAAGGAATGAGGTTGCAGAGTAGAAAGAGAAAGGAAGGGAATCAGGAGAGTTGTTGATGGGCCTGTCATCTCCACATGCAGTGTCTACAACCCCCACGCTCACCTACAACACATATCTGAAAATACACGATGCATATTTTCATATATACATACAGCCTTACCCCTTACCTCAAATACTTATTAATATCTCTTCATTCATTCTACAGATCCTTTATTAAACACCCACTAAGTGCCTGGTACTAGATGAGGTGCAGGGAATACAGACATGAATAAAGACACAACCCTGGCCAGGCACGATGGCTCACGCCTATAATCCTAGCATTCTGGGAGGCCGAGGCGGGCGGATGGCTCGAAGTCAGGAGTTCGAAACCAGCCTGAGCAAGAGCGTCTACTAAAAATAGAAAGAAATTAATTGACCAACTAAAAATGTATATACAAAAAATTAGCTAGGCATGGTGGCACATGCCTGTAGTCCCAGCTACTTGGGAGGCTGAGGCAGTAGGATTGCTTGAGCCCAGGAGATTGAAGTTGCTGTGAGCTAGGCTGACGCCACAGCACTCACTCTAGCCTGGGCAACAAAGTGAGACTCTGCCTCAAAAAAAGACACAACCCTTCAGCGCTGCTCTCTCAACAGATATCACACATACACACACGCAAACTTTACCCTACCAGTGGTCTGACACCCACCTCATATCTCACTTTCCCTTTTCTTACTTGAATCTCATACACACACACACACACACACACACACACACACACACAATGGGTCAGATGTACATACACTGCTGTCTCTCACAGCTCCAACACAGCTGACACATTCATCCGGTACCAACTCGGCACGCTCATATACACACATCCATCCCTCTCACACACATGAACACCAGCACGTCTTAGACATGCAACCACACAACCCATATTCAGAAGCATGCACCTTGTCTGGCTCACTTGAGTCCTTTCAGGAAATAGATTCAAGGGCTCTGGTTGACCACGGTGCCTCTGGCTGCATTTTTCATACACCGAGGTCAAATTCAGCCACAGTGAAACCGTGGACGAGGTACTGTAACCCCACTGTAGCTCAAACTTCCCCTCCATCAAATTAGAGTGGTGGGTCAACCTCTTTTCTTAGGAAAGCATATGGAGAGGAGTCATAGGAACCAGAGAATCAAGTTAAGTTCCTAGAAAGAAAGATTCCTCATAGATCTGGGTGCCTTACTGAGGTCTCATGTTAAATCACGTGCACATGGGTACCTATTCATGAGCACACACCCACACACGTAGGTACTACTCACTCTACTAAGCACTAGCTCCTATCTGTAAACACTACTGTTCAAACAGACCCATTCACACATAAAATACACATTGCCAGACTCTTGGCCCCTGCATGCAGGCAAACACACAATTTCACAGTTTAAGGAACACCTGAACTCCTTGGAGAAAAGGCGAGAAAGTGTCAGATTAACTTAATACACATAGTTCCTGAAGATATAACCCACAACCTTGTCCAAATAACCCCACAAAAACAATCCTCAAACCCTCCTTAAGTGTTCATCTACCACAACTACAGATACACAAACTACCATCCAAAGTACAGGCTCCCCATACCCAGGGCCACACCTGCTGACTCGGCTCCTCCCATGGCTGTCCACAAGAGCATGGCCACAAGGACACCCACTCCCAAAGCAGTCCCAGAGCCACACTGGTTTGTGGGCACACACGTGCACATGCACACACTCCCCAAAAGGCTCTACCTCTCGGAGGGCAGACACACACGTAACCGCTGAGTGGCCCACAACATCTAGAGGTACTGGGGGAGAGGAAGCAGGTCTGACTGCACATACCTGCTGGACAAACGGCTGCCAGGGACAAGGGATGAAGGAGAGGCACATGCCCCACCCCCAAACACAAGGGGAACTTCTTCCCCACTGCCCAGCCAGACGCAAAGGAAAGAGGTTCCTTAAATCCCTCCTTCCCTCATCCCCACTCAAACCACAGACCAACCCCAGGCCTGTCCCAACCCAACGACTTGGCCCCCTCACTTCGCTCATCTCCACCAGACACCCGGCCTCTGGTAGCCAGGGTGCTGGCAGAGCCCCTCCTCCCTCCCATAAGCCTCCCTTTCAAGTCCCTATCCCAAGTTCAAGTCCATATTCCAGAGCCCTAACAACCCCTGTCCTCAGGGGTCTCCCACCCAAACTCCAGCTCTCCGGGGCTCCGATGTTTAAAACAGAAGCCTCCACTCTCAGTCTCTCACTACCAGCCATCTTTGCCCCTCACTAAAACTGTCAGCTCCCAGTCACAAGCCTGAGAAGCCTCAGCCGCCCTCTCCCTGGGCTTTCGTTACCCTCGGAGGGGCCAGGCCGATTCTGTGGCGAGAAAGAAACATCTGGTTCCGCCTTCCTGGCGGGGGTGCAGTCCCCGCGCTCCCTCACCTGCCCTCGCCTCGCCGTGGTGCCCTTCTGCCCACGCCGCCACCCTCACGACTCGGCCCTCATCCCCCGTCCTGCCCAGGCCTCACAGGGTGCACCTCCCGCTCTTCACCCGCGGACGGCCCCAGACCGCGGCCCACGGTAGACCACGCCCGGCCCCTCACGGCCGCGCCCGCGGCCTCTCACAGGCCGGTCCCCACAGGTCCCGCCCACACAGACCTGCCCCAAGCCTTCTCGGACCCACACTGGCCCCGCTGGAGGGCCCCACCCACTCTCTCCCATAGGCCCCGCCCCACAGGCCCCGCCCACACAGACCCGCCCCAAGCCTTGTCGGGCCCACACTGGCCCCGCTGGAGGGCCCCACCCACTCTCTCCCATAGGCCCCGCCCCACAGGTCCCGCCCACACAGACCCGCCCCAAGCCTTCTCGGGCCCACACTGGCCCCGCTGGAGGGCCCCACCCACTCTCCCCCATAGGCCCCGCCCCACAGGCCCCGCCCACAGGGTTCGCCCACACAAGCCCCACTCTCAATCCTTCACGGCTCACATAAGGCCCGCCTCCCGCACAGGACCCACCCACTGCCTCCTTCAGGGGCCCCACAGTCCCCGCCCACAAGGCCCCACCCGCTGCCTCTCACGGTCCCCGCCCGCAGAGACCCCACCCACAAGCCGTCACCTGCGCCTCACAGTCCCAGCCCCAGCGCCCCACAGGACCCCACCAGCCCCTTCAGAACCTGAGGACACAGGCTACCCAGGGGGCGCCACAGGACTCACGCTGGCCACGCCCACATGGGCCCCGCCCACTAGCTAACCTCACGCCTCTCCCCCACCCAGACTCGCGTCCTCGCGCGCCCCTCCCGGGGACACGTCCCCGCAACCCTCGCGTGCTGCGCGCTCGCCTTCGCGCCCCGGCCTGCGGCTCTCGGGCGCCCCAAAGCCCCGCCCCTCACTCCCGACGGCGCCCGGGGCTCACCTTCGCTGCAGAACTTGCCGCCGAAGCCCGTGTGGCTGCAGTCGCAGCCCACCTCGCCGGGGGCCAGCACGGTGCAGAGGCCGCCGTTGGCGCAGGGGTTGCGCGCGGGCGCGCACAGCGGGTCGGCGGCGGCGCCGCGCAGGCCCTGGCTGCCCAGCAGCGCGGGGGGCCGCTCGCCCAACTTCAGGTTGGCCAGGAGGCCGCGGAAGGGCGGCTCGTACTTGACTGTGCTGAGCGTGAGCGCCGAGAGGCGCACGTCGGGCGGGATGCCGCCCACGAACAGGTCGCTGGCCACCTGCATCTCGCGCCGCTTGGAGCGCACCTCGGCGGCGCGGGCCTCGCCGTCCACCGCCAGCGCCGTGCGGCGCGCGTCGCGGGTCAGCAGCACCATGTGCCAGCGGTCGTCGGCCACCGGCGTGTCCAGCTGCAGCGTGGCCGGCTCGGCGCACGAGAGCGTGAAGCGCAGCCGCAGGCGCCCGTCCACCAGCAGCAGCTCCAGGAAGTCGCAGTCTCCGCCGTCGTCCAGGTAGAGCAGCAGCGCTCGCGTGGCGTTGGTGCGCAGGCTGAAGCTGAGCTCGCCGGTGCTCGCCGCGCCCGCCCAGCGCGCGTAGCGAGCCCACTGCCCGGGGCCGCCACCGAACTCCAGGCCGTCCGCTCCCGCCACCAACGCCAGCAGCAACAGCAGCAGCAGCGGCGGTGGCGGCCGCCACCGACTCCCGGGCGCCATGCCTCCGGCGGCCCCGGCCCCGCCCGGCCCCCGGCCCCGCTCAGGCCTCAGAGCCGTGGGCGCATGGGGCGGGGAGGGGGCCGGGCGCCCCCCGCGCCGAGCGGGGCTACCTCGCCCGCTCACAGTGCCATGGGCCCGGTCGCGGGGCAAGGCGCGCAGAGGCCCACGTGCGGGCTTTCCTTGGGCTGCGGCGGCGGCGCCGGCGCCCCTCCCCCGCTGCGGGCTCGGATGGAAGATGGGGGAGGGATGCCTGTGGGGGAAACAGAAAGGAAAGGGTTAATGAGGGACTTAGAGGAGGAGGGCCCTAGGTGTCCCTTTTGTTTCCGTTTTGGACTTGAGAAGCTGGCCCTGACCTGGAGAGGGTCCTGAGACAAAAGACACCACCAAGAATGCAATACTGGGGGCCCCCCAGCACTTGGAGAGAGATGACACTGGGGGGGAGGGGTCGGGGTGGCATTATTGGTTTCAGAGGTGGACAGGTGGGGAAGTGACACGTTAGAGTACAATAGGAGCCAACAACCCAAGTGTCCTCACCCTCACCCTCTCAAAGGACCCAGGTGTCAGGACCAAGGCCAGCTCCTGGGGCTGGGCCTAGGAACTCTGCTCCAGCTGGTGACCCCAGCGCCTTCTCTGAGCTGCCCAACCTCTGTGCCTGGCTCCCAGCTCCAGCCGGCTCTTCTTTTTCATCAGCTCTTGATGCTAGATAATGAAGTTGCTAAATAATTCATTGGGATTAATTAAATGCCAATTCGTCAATGGTATCACAGGGTAACCAGGCAGGGAAGGGGGCAAGGGAGAGAAGCTAGCCAAGACCCAGGTATCCAGGCCCCAAGCCCTCTGCATCCATACAAGGACACAGGCATCTGATTGTGTATCTCCAATTCCCCCCAACCCATACTCTCCCCTTCCCAGGCCCCAACCTTTCCTCTCACCAGCCCAGGTCCTTCCCGAAGCTAAATGTCTGTCACCCTCAACCACCAATTCCTGGTCCTCAGCCTCAGGACTGGCCCCACTACCCAGGTTCTCTTCACCCCTCAGTTCCTCCTGCCACCCCCACCCAGGACTGGGGGAGCCACCAGGAGGCAGGCAGGCTCATTTGCATAAAATTGCCTTTCTGAAATGATTACCCTTGTAACGGGCTGTCAGAGAGCAATTTATACCCCACGCCAGGGAGGGGAATTTGCATCTCGTTAAACTCTGAGTCGTAATTATTTATATCCAACAACCCTCCTGAATATTGCATTGATTTTATTTTGGGGAGGGAGGGAGGGAAGGAGGTGGGGAGAAGCCTAGGAGAGAAGCAGGGAGGGGCCAGAGTTTAGGAAGAGACAAGGAAAGATTGAAGGGGGGAGAGAGAAAGAGGAAGGAGAGAGGAAGCGCACGAAAAGTGACAGAGATGGAAGAGTGATGGAGGAGGAAGGTGGCCTGGTGGGCAGAAAAGAAAAAGAAGATAGAGAAAATTAAATTCCCAATTCAAACAGCATTTGTCAAGGCCCTGGATGCTGGGCATTTTTACAAATGTCATTTTACTTAATCATTCAGAGAAGTCCCATTATTCCCATTAACCACGAGGGAAACCCACGTAAGAAGTCTGGGACTTTCCCAAGGTCACACGGCCAATCAGTGGGGAACTGGAACTCAGATCCAAGTCTGTTCCACTCCAGCCAGCATCCCCGGGAAAGAAACAAGGACAGGATAGCCACAGGTGTAGCCCAGACGTGAGAGCCAAAAGAAGAGGAGAGGGCTGACTTGGGGAGGGGAAGCAGGGTGCAGTGAGGAGCCAAAGAGCTATGTGGGAAGAAGTTGGGCCCCCCCTAAAAACCATAATGGTGAGTCGAGAGTGGCGCATCTACGGAAGGCAGATGGGACAGGGAGGGCCTCATAAAGCCACAGGGAGTGTGTGGGGAGCCATGTCCAAGAGACCAAAACAGCCCAGCCCCTTCTGACAGCTGCCCTCCCAATCCTACAGGCTCCAAGGGGGGGGACCCAAGTGTCCTGCCCCAGTGCCTCTCCAAGGGCTGCCCCTTCCCAGGCAGAGGGGAGGAGATCTAGGCAAGCAGCCCCCACTCTCTACAAACACTGTCGAGGTTATATATAGCTTTGCCACTGCCTCTCCTCATTGGGTAATGGAGATAATTAACATGCGCGGGCTAATTAGCCAATCAAATTAAATGCAGCACCTGCTTCCAGCCTGATTGACGCCCTCACCCCCCCCACACGCACCCCCACCCCAGCCCTGGGCAGAGGAGGGGGTCCCTCAGTCGTCGGGGAGGGAAAGGCCAAAGCACCCCCACTTTTCCAGAAGGAGTAGCCAGAGACCCCAGCAGAGGCACAGCCGTGTGGCCAGAAGTGACCATCCTTCCTCCCTCCCTGCTGGGGTCTGGGTCTCAGTCTGGCCTAGCCTAGCCTCTGACTGCCTCTCTCCCAGCCCCCACCCCCACCTCCGGACACTATTTTGGGGAGGGAATTAATTAGCTATCGATTTCCGCTGGCGGAAGGAATAGGATTCCGTGCCGCTGTCCACTCACCCCAAGCCAGGGAGAGGGGGGATTTCTGTCCCCTGCCCCACTCCCACCCCAGTTCCCCTGCCATGCTCACATCCCCCACCCTCTAAGAAGTGGCAGAGGGGTTCTTGAGGAAAAGCCTAGGGAAGGGTCGCCCTTCGTTCAGAGAGTTGGAGGAGGACAGCGAGGGATGGTGGGGAGGCAGACAGAGCCTGGGAGACAGGCCCTGGGTCCTAAGAGCCAGAGGGACTGTTACCTGCGAAGCAAGTGAGAGTCCAGGAGGAGGTGACCATGCTCTGTGTGAGGAGGGAGGCACGTGTCTGCCAGCTGCTGTGGGGCAGAGCCTGGGCTTATGCAGGCGCCTCCAGGGAGGGGAGAGGGCAGGGTCCAAGCCTGCGGCCCCTCAAGGCTCATTACTCATTCTCCCCACAGCCCGCAGCTCTGCAGCGCAGGCTGGCCTGGCTCGGTGCCGGGGGCACAGGGGCTGCAGGGCTGACCAGGAGGACGGCCCAGCCTTCCCTGAGTCCTCTCCCTGGGGACCTAGAGACCCCTGGGGCAGCTTCAGGCTTCTGAGGCAGAGATATTCCCAAGAGGAGTGTGAGCTAAGCGGACACCTGGGTCCTTTCCACCCCACCCCCCCTCCCCATGCCCAGGAAACGTGCTGCTCTTCCCCACACCTTCCCCTTCCTCCAGCCTCCTCAGGCCAGGCTTCTGCTGACCTAGCCTCCAACCCACCCTTCTCCCAGGACACAGGGTGTCCCTGCAGACCTAGGGTGCCCCATCCTCCCTCGGCCCCTGGTACTCCACTCTCTGGCCTCAGCAGCAGCCCTTATCTCCAGCGCTCTGCTCCCCAGGGGCCTGGCCCATTGCTCCCACAACTACATCAAGTAAACGGTGTCCCCTGGAGTGCAGGGAAATGGCCCCTCCCCTGGGCTCATGCAGTGCAGTGGAAGCTCCCCTGCACCCACAGCATTTAGGCACTGTCCTTCAAGACCCACTGTCCTTTTCCAGTGCCCACTGCCAGTGCAGGGACGTTGGTGAAAGCAGCCCCCGGTACCCTGCGTGCTCATTGGCATCCCCGTGCAGTGCACACGGCTGGCCTTGGGCCACCACAGCTCTGGGGAGCTGACCTCCCCAGTCATCCTGGGATTCTGCACCCAGTCAGTCCCCTAGCGTCCCCTGCCCACAGATGGACCCTGCAGCCTCAGGCCACTGGTGACCAAAGCTGGAGGTGGGGTGGCTTGGGGTGACTAGGCTGCCCTCAGGACCCCTGCCTACTCTCTCCCCAACTCTGCTCCCTCCCATTAACTCTTTTTTTTTTTTTTTTTTTTTTTGAGACAGAGTCTCACTTTGTTGCCCAGGCTAGAGTGAGTGCCCTGGCGTCAGCCTAGCTCACAGCAACCTCAAACTCCTGGGCTCAAGCGATCCTGCTGCCTCAGCCTCCCAAGTAGCTGGGACTACAGGCATGCGCCACCATGCCCGGCTAATTTTTTGTATATATATTAGTTGGCCAATTAATTTCTTTCTCTTTATAGTAGAGACGGGGTCTCGCCCTTGCTCAGGTTGGTTTCGAACTCCTGAACTCAAACGATCCGCCCGCCTTGGCCTCCCAGAGAGCTAGGATTACAGGCGTGAGCCACCGCGCCCGGCCCCTCCCATTAACTCTTGCTGGGTCCTCCTAAGCCAGACAGCCTCATCCTCATCCTCCCACAGCCAGGGCAGGGCCACTATAGCCTCTGGGCCACAACTTTGGGGCTCCAAACTCTGCATTAGGTGGGACCCCCATGTGCCCTGTCTTATTTCATCCTCTGGGTTCTAGCAGGTGCTTTTGTCACTCAGGCTTTCCGACGAGGAAACTGAGCTTAGAACCATGTATTCGCTTGCCTGATGTCACAGTGCACGTGTGGGTCTGTCTGCTGGCTGCAAAGTCTATGGCCTTTCTTCTACCCTGTAGTGTCCCCAGGCCACAGGGCCATGTCTGGGGCTCAGAGCCCACCCTCCTCTGAGCTGGCCTTCACAGGGGACACCACCCTCTACCGGCGCCCCAGACTCTGAGCCCGCCATGGGGCTCAGAGAAAGAGGCCTCAGAGCTCATGGAGTTCATCTCTCTCACTTTTCCCTGAGACGGAAACTGAGTCCCAGAGAGGGGCAGTGGCTGAGCAGGGATTACACAGAAAAGCAAGACTAGAACCAAAGTCACTGGCCTTCCATTCTAGATGCTTCCCACTGTACCCGCTGATCCAGACCTGGGCCTGCCAGACCAAAGTCCTCAGCCCCGACTCCACCAGCAAAAAGTGAGCAAATGGGTGCAAATTCTGGGGTGAGGAAGTCTGTGCCTCCCCTGGCGGAGCCCTTGGCCAGGGGACCTCTCCCAGCATCCGCACAGCCCCCTCTCTGGCCATGCCAACACAAACACACACACACACCTCCAGCCTGGGAATGCCAGCCTCCCTCTGGCTCTCCTCTCCTCACGCCAGCACCCTCTCATGCCAGCTGGGAGCGAGACAGCAGGGGCCTCCCCCAGGCGCCAGGGAGGAAGAGCTGGGTTTACACACATTCTGGTGGCCCCAGAAGGCAGCACGTGGACAGGTGGGAGAAGTGCGTGTTACGGGGGGGAGATTTTGGCTCAAGCTAAAGAGAAACTTGCTGGCAATCCAAAGCCTCCAACAGTAGAGTAGGCTGCCTCAGGGGGTGGTGAGTTCCCCATCTGTGGAGGTGTGCGAGCTGAAGCAGCATGACTACTGCCTGGGGATGCTCAGGAGGGGGCTCTTGAATCATATGGGAGGGGGACACCAGACTGCTTGACCCATCAGGTCCCTTTCACGTGCAGAATGTTTTTTGGAGAGTCTCCTCTCCCCTTAAAACACCAGGCAGGATTGGCAGGCTGCAAACAGTTCCTACCTTGCCTTCCTGCCCCTTCCTGTGAGCTCTGATGACCTGACAGAGACAAGGGAAGACCCCCACAGCAGGTACACACCCAGCCACAACTTCAGCAGTGGGCAAAAAAAGTTAGTGCAGTGGTTAAGGCACTGGCTCTGGAACCTGGGTTCAAATACTAGCTCTACCCCTGTCTAGCTGTGTGACCTTTGGCAAGTTACTTGGCCTCTCTGTGCTTCAGTTATTTAATGTATAAAATAGAGATAATAATGTTGTCAAAATTAGAATTAATATATGTAAAGCATTTAGTACAGTGCCTAGCATAAAGTGCGAAAAAGTGTGTGTCATATTAATGATGATTGTAAGACTCCTGAGCCTTTTACAGTTTGCAAAACTATATGTATATAGTGTTTCCTTTGATTCCCACCAGTGCCTGGTGAGGGAAGTAAGCAAGGTGGGTATTATCATTGCCCCTCTTACACATGAGGAAACTGACATGCAGAGGGAGAAGGGGCCCACCCCAGGTCACACAGCTTGTAAGTGGCAGGGCTGGGACTCAGATTTGGTTCTGTATAACTCTCAGCCCTCGTGCCCTCCACTCGGCCTTGGAAGGTAGAAGAACAAGTGAATAGGTCCAAAGACAGGTGGGCTGGGAGTGAGTGGGCATGTCTGTGGGTCCCCTGAGCAGGTCTCTGGGCACATGGAGAGAAGTGTGAAGAGGGCTGGGCACAAGGCGGGCAGCTCCGGGTGTGCAGGATGAGAACACTGAATGCTGCCAGGCGTGTGGGGCTGGGGAATTGGGCGGCCTGGGGTGGAGGTACAATGGAGCAACTCGGTGGAGCGGGGGCCAGAGCACGTGGGACCATGGGGGTAGGCGGTGGGAGAGATGAGCTCCAAGTGTCCCACAGCTGGGGCACACCAACCTGGGTGGGTGCAGCCTAGTGATGCAGAGGGGACAGATGGTTTCCAGGGGCGGCCTTGTGAGTAAGCACAAGGTGCCTGGAATGTTCTGAAAGGTACCATGACAGGTGTGTGTGTGTGTGCAGGGAAGGTTATGATAATGATGACAAAAATAGCTGCCATTTAGTAAGGCCTTCCGTGTGCCTGAGAAATACATCCAATGAAGAAAAGGTTGCAGAGTGCTTAGCACGGAGCCAGGCACACAGTAGGTGCACAATAAATACAGTTGTTACTATTGTTATTGCCATCATACTCGTCTCATCTCCTCTTCCCAACATCCCCATGAGATAGGTGTTAGGATCCCATTTTACAGGTGAGGAAACTGAGGCTCACTGAGGAGTAGAGCTGAGTCCATGCAGCCGCCCCCACACCCCACTGTGCTAAACAGCCTTGTGAACGACAACAGGTGCCATGCACACGCCGGAAGGTGTGCGCCGGATCATTTGTTGAATGAGCCTGGGAAAACCCACGGGCCTGTCAGTGTGGAAGGGGCTGGGGTGGGAGAGCTGCTCCAACAGATGGAGCAACAGGGTGGGTGGCACGTGAGGACACACAACCGGGGCATCCCTGTGGGGGCTGGGCCCAGGAGCTGTGAATGCATGGACAGTGTGTCTCCAGCGCAAAGGCAGGTGTGGGGCCCCCAAGTGTGAGGCTTAATGCTGGGGGTGGGGAGGCTCAGAGGAAGGCCAGGTGTGGCTGAGTGCTAAGCTCCACTGGGAGGGATGGCGGTCATGGTCAGGACGGGTGGCAGAGCCTAGGGCTTGGGGGCTTTCTGAGGGTACAAAGATAAGAGAAAGAGTAACAGGGAGAGTGAAAGGGGGAGAGAGACTCAGGGGGTGAGGCAAGACATGAAGGGTGTGTTCGCATGCATGTGTGCACACACACGTGAAAACATACAAAGGCCTGGGGCAAAGTGCTTGGGACCCAGACGAGCACGTGGTACTTAATCAGGTGCGTACTGGGGGACAGGAGGCTACTGTGTCTGGGGGGGGGGGTGCATGTGTGGGTGTGTATACCTGGAAGTGATGGTGCATCTACGAGGGGAGGGCGTGTCCCAGGGAGTGGAGGCGTGTGTGGCAGGAGCACAGGTGTGCCTGAGCTGGCTGGGAGCCTGCAGAGGAGAATGGCTGGATGGGGCTGTGTGTGTCTGAGGGTGAGGGCAGTGCTGGGGGCTCTGGGGGCATGTAAGGGCCTTGTGTGTGTCGTGCACATGACAGCAGGGTGTGTGGGGGAGGTCTCTGAGGCGGCATTGAGGTGGCGGGGAACGTGGGTGGTATGCTGCTGGGAGGTGTATTGTGTACGCAGGTGTGTGTGCTTGTGTAGGTGTGTGTGTCTGGGTGGGTGCCACTGAGCATGTGTATCAGTGTCAGGGTGTCTGTGTCACTGACAAGGGCAGGCGGGAGCGAGCAGCCAGGCCTGGGTAGAGACTGAGAGTGAGGAAGGGAAGCCAGGTGCCCAGGCCCTCTGGAACCCAGCCCCCTCCTCTCGGGAGTCCCTTGTTATAAGGGCTCAGCGCAGGCCAAGGCGCCAGGGGAGGCCCAGGGCTCCTAGAGAGAACTCCCCAGCAGCCATGGCCTGTCGGCCAGTCCCGCCCACCCCTGTGGATCTGAGACGAGTCTGAAAACACTTGCGCTAGCAGGAATGAAGAGCCCCCCAGCCAGACCCTTCTCCCCTGCCCCCAGAAAGATCCAGCCACGCCTTGGATGCCAGCATCCCTGGAGCCATCCCTGGCAGCAGGAGGAATTAGGGACCTGAGCGGCTGAAGCACCCACAAAACGGAAGGCCTCACACTTAACAGACCAGTAGACCTCCCTCTTCTCTTTCTTCCTTCCTTTCCCCTTCTCTCTTTCTCCTTCTCTGGCAAAAGGCAGAGAATGTAAAACCCTGAAGTCCACCCTCCCCCAGAAAACATACCCAGAGACTGGGAAGGTAGACTAGAAGGAGGGGCGGGAATGAATGAGAGAGGGGAGAGAAGCCCACCCACCCCGCAACACATACAAAAATGAGGGTGTGCGGAAGCCCCCGAGGTAGTCAAAAGGACTGGAGACCCACGACTCAGCCCTAAGATTTATTCCATCACACCAGGTCTGGGCAGCCTCCCCCTTCACCTCCAGGCACCAAGAAACGCACCGTTCCAGCCCTTGCTGGTTCAGTGAGGCACCGGATGCCCTCTCCCAGTACTCAGGTGTGGGGTGAGAATAAAGGAGACAACAGCCCCCCCAAAGCCAATTTTGTCCCCAAGAGCCCATCAAGGGTTCAAGGGCTCATACCCCAGCCCAAAGAACCCAGGGCAGATTGCTGCTGCTTCAGCTGGGGGGGGGGGGCGGCTGGGGCATCAGAAATGGTCCCCTCCTCTTTAGGGGTGGGGGAGCAAGCCCAGGGCCCTACCGCTCTCTCCCCCTGCAGCACTCTCTGACCAGAACCTTGTCGCCGCCCCCAGCGCATTCCCACCCCAGCACAAGCCCCCTCCTACTGATTTCCCAGTCTCCCTCTCTCATCACCCCCAGCCTTCCCCCGCAAGCTTCCGCTCCTCTCCCTCAGACCCCATCTCTCCACCAGCACAGACCGTCTCTGCCTCAGCACCCTGGCACCTTCCCCTTTGCTCCCTCCCAGTAACCTCCTCTCCCCTTGGCTCCCGTCCCCGGGAAAGCCTGGTCCTCAGTGGGTGCCCCCAGAAGGAAGCCCTTGGCCTGGCCTGCTCCTTCCCTCTCCACTTCTCTCCTCTCTCCTCGCCGGCCCCTCTCCTCCTCCTCCCACGAAGCTCAGTTCGCGCTGGCTTCTCCCCTTTAGACCCTCCACAGCACAGCAGCCCCTCTGGCCCAGCACTGCTTCCAGCCCAGACTAAGGACCCCCTCTTTGGTCCTCTGAACGCCTCTCCTTCCCTCCCCATCCCTTCCCCCAATGACCCTCCCCTCCCACCCCCTCCATTCGCCCCAGCTCAGAGCCAGTGCCCCTTCCACAGAGAGCCTCCGACCCCCAAAGCCCCCGCCAGCGGCTTCCCCTCCCTGCTGTCACCCAGCCAGCCCTCTCAGCGCGGCGCCCCCGCCCCCCATTCATCCTGCCTGCCTCCCCCGCCCCCTCCGATCCGCTCCCCTCACCCGATTCGGCTCCCACCCCCCGCCTGTCTCCGCCGCAGCCCCCCCTCCTGTACCTGGGTCTGGGGGCGCCAGGAGCTGGAGGGTGGGGATCAGAGCTAAGGGCCGCCCCGTCTCCGGCGGGTGGCACAGCCAGGACCAGCAGTATCCGCCGCCTCGCGCCTCTCTCGCTCCCCGCCGCGTCCCCGCCCGCCCGCCCGCCGGCCCCGCCGCGGTGCCTCTCCGAGGAGGTTGCTCCGCGAGTCAGGGCGGCTGCTCCCGCCGCCGCATCCCTGCAACACCGACTGACGGCAGCACCAGCACCAGGGCCCGCCCCCCAGACGTGCGCATTGGACCGCGCTGCGCTAACGGACGAGCGGCGCAGCCAATGCGAAGGCGCAGAAGCCGCCAGTCCCGCGGCTCCACGGCCCACCTCCCTCCCCCGCGAGGGACCCTGGCGTCCCGGCCCCGCGGCTCTCGCACTCTTCCCCGCCTCTCCAGTCCTTAGCCCGGGCGCTCGGGCCCCCAACCAGGCCGACCCCCAACCCGGCCTCCAGGTCTTTTCCGGGAACTCAGGCTCCCTAGCCCCTCGCCCTCTGGGTTGGGCCCTTGGGTCCCGCACCCACCCCCCGGACGGCGGCTCTGTGTGGCAGCGCCCAGGGCTGGGACGAGCGGAAGGAGAGGCTGTGGACCTGGACTTGGGGCACCGCGGGAGCAGGACTGGCGCGGGGCTGGGGCCGCAGCGCCCTCTGCCGGCTACGCCCTGGGGCGGGCCGGGGCTGCGAGGAGCTTTAGGAAGGGGGACCGGGTCCACGGCTGCCTGCCAGGGGGCTTTTTCCAGCCGGTAGCCTGCCCCGCCTCCCACCGCCTGGGGCCCCCCTAGCTTGGAACCCCCAGAACTGAGGAGGGAGGGGCTTTGCTGGGATACGCACAGAGGCGGGAAGGGAGGGAAAAGGAGTGAAGCGGTCGAGGTAGACCTAGGAGCTTGGGGTTTCCAGTCCTGCCTGAAGCCCTTACCTGGGGTGGGAGTAGGTTTGGGGACAGGATTGCGGCTTCACATGCCTGGTCACTGAGGGAAACTGGCAGCAGCTCCCTTCTCTGCTCTCCTCCCCCACCCATGAGTTTCAGAGTTAGTGTGGTACTGGGGTGTAGGTCTTATCTGTAGGGGCGTCTGCATCACTGTGCAGGTGTATGAGTGTGCGGGGAGGGAGACACCTCTTCACTCAGCTAATAAAAGGTGGACCTGGCACCTACTGTGTGTACCACAAAGTTGGACTCTGGGCTTCTCAATGAGGCAGTGTGTGTGTGTGTGTGTGTGTGTGTGTGTGTACGCCAGACTATTCTGCCAGCTCACTCCAGGACCCTAATTTCTGTTGCAGGGTCTGTGATCTGCACAGCTGGTAGCAGTTGGCACTTCCTTAGCCAGAGGCAACAGGCAAGAACACGCACATTCAACCGTTAATGCATGCACATGGGGACACAGAGCCATGTACACCTATCTGTGAACAGGAGGCATTCCCAAAGAGATACACAGGGACACCTGCAGAAATGCCCCACCATGGTAAGACACCCACAGGAGGCACATACTTGCCCAAGAACACACACACATACTTGTGCACACAGGTACCTAAACCCTCAGAAACAAACATATGACCAGGGAACAGGTGCACACAGGGGACCTCCCCAAGCAGTCATCCTCCCCCCTGAAGAAGTTTGCACAGAGTGGTCAATTACTGAATGAATGACTGTGGACAACCACCAGCAGAGGGAACCTCCCTCCCCAGCTCGGGAGGGGGACCTAGGAAAGGCTGTTTCCTAGGGGGTGGGAAGGGCAATCCCTGAGCCAGGCCCCAGACTTAGGGCCCACTCTGACCTTGAAGAGACCCTCAGGTCATCCCCATCAAGGCCACTGAAGGAGCCAGAGAATGGGAACTGCTGAGTCAGGGTCTATGGATGTGAAATAGCCTCTCTCACCCCACAGCCCACTGCCCCGCCCATTCCCCCCTGCTCCTCTTCCTGCGGCTTCCTCGGACTCACACATAATCTCTCACACACACACCTGTCCACCCAGGCACCAGGGCATAGATAGACAGAGAGGGGCAGTGGATCAGATTAACTCTCAGACCCTTATAGATAAGCCTGGGCAGGGAGGGAGGTAAGGGTAAGCACTTGTCTCCTGTCCTCATCCTTAGCTTTGCCCATCAAGGGCAGGAAAGGTCACCTGGCAGCTGCTGCACCTCCCTGCTCCTCCCACCTACAGGGATGTCTCTCCACAAGGTCCTCCACACAGGTGGGACCCACCACTTCAAGACACACCCCACGTACACATACAGGCACCCACCCAATGTGGACACTTGAGTGATATGCTGAGCACACGCCCTTCTCCCATATACACAGGCCAGTGGGGACACACAGGGGAGAGAAAATGCAGTGAATACAGCATGCATGTCCATACACACACATGCGCACAGACACACACACACACACGAATGTGAAGCTCAGACACATGCAACCATGAAAAGACAGGCACACATCACATCCCGGGCGGGGCAGACCTGGGCACACATGCATGCAAACACACGCACACACACAGAAGAGTCCAGGCTGGAGCTGGGGGGCGGTGTGAAGGGGAGCCGACCAGGCTGCAGGGATGGAGGCAGTGCAGGAGGCAGTGGCGCAGGAGCGAGCTGCTCTTCACAACACAATCGCCGTCTGTTGTTATAGCAACTCAGCCCCCAAATCGTGAAACGGATATTACAGCCTCAAGAGGGGGAAGGGCTGGAGGGGGCTGAGGACAGAAGGAGGGACAGAGGGGGCACTCAACAGGGGTACAGGGCTGGAGGGGTGCCCAACAGGGGGCAGGCCTGAGCTGTTGGAAGGAGAAGGGGACAACGCAAAATAAGGACTAGGCTGGGGGAGGGGGAGTGGGATCTCAAAGGTGGAGATGAACCTGAGGTGGGGGGACCCTGGAGGAGAACGGGGGCATTGACGGGGCAGCTGAGGCCATTGCCATGTCCACAGATGTTGTGCTTTGGACTTAGGGATGCTCAAGTCTCCATCCCCAAGACAATCCCACAGCTGCTGTAGGACACCTCTAGTTTGGGGGGCTAGGAGGTAGCTTCCATTCTCAGCGATGCTGTCTGGAGCCTTCTGACCCCAGGGGCAGCCTGGCCCAGCTTCAGACACTTTAGGAACTCCCAGACCAGCTTTAGAAGTGGCTTCAGCCTTATTCAGGTAGCGGTGACCCCCAAAACCTCTGTGCTGCAAGCTCAGGAGGGAAGAGCTGGGTTGGGAGAGGCTGCCGGAGGCTGAGAGCTGGATCAATATGCATTTCCTCTGGAAGTCACTGTCCTTCCGGCTGGCAGCAGTACCAGGCCAAGGACTGCAGCCCCCATCCTGAGGCATGAGCCCAGCAGGGGCCTATGACTGCCCAGTCACTCTCTCCCTCCCTTCTTTCCCCCTGCAGCCAGCACTCTGGGCTGCCCCCTCCTTCCCAGGACTCCAGCATCCCATTGCCTGAGGTGTCCAAGAGGGAGCTGAAAGGCCACCTGTCAAGCAAATGAATTTTGTCTGTGGGCTGAAGGCTGAAGGTTATACAGGACCACTGGGCCCAGCAAGTCTGGGGTGCAAGGACACTCTAGTTTCAAATTTTAGATCCCCAAGGTTCTGGACTCTTCAAGATTTTTATGTTCCAAGGTTTTCCAGTTCTAAGGTTCTATCCCCCAAGATTCCAGACACATGAGATTCCAGACCTCCCAAGTTTCTCCAGCTACAAAGCTCTAGATCCTAAGATTGTAGTTCTTCTTGTAATACAGCCCCCCACGATTCTAGGCTCTGATGATCCAGGTTAATTACACGGGCCTTTTTATTCCATCTGGAAAATACAAATATTCACAAGAGTCTGTACAACCTTAGGGACACCAGCCCAGGCCCTGTCCTTAGCCGCATGCCACCCTCATGCCCTCCCCAGCCCCATCCTCCTGCCCCAGCACCCCCAGGCTTCCTGCTCTGGTCCAAGTGTTTTCTCCAAGGCAGGAATGAGTCCTTGATCCAGTCACAGCTGGGAAAAGAAAAACAGAGGTTGTGAGGAAGTCACTCCCCACCTGGCCTGTGCCATTTGGACAGAGAACCCATTTCCCCAATACCCTCCACCCCGGCTCCAGCCCTAAGTGGGGAGGCTCCGGCCAGCTGTGGGAGGACTCACCATCGATTATAAGTGGATGTCAAACACCCCATCTTCCACCGTCTGCACCTCCTCCTCACGGATCTCTGCTGGGAGGAGGGTTGTCACAGAACCCACTCCAGGGTCCCTGTGACCTCGGCAACCCTTCCCCCCTCACAGGAGGCACCCGCCCCATCCCAGAAGCAGACCCATCCACCAAAAATCAATTCCCTGAATGACCTAATGGCCCAATATCTGAGGTTCTTTTTCTAAGTTTTCATTTTGCTGCAGCTTTTTTGTAGCCACAGATTTGTCAGTGCAGTTTGCTGTGTGTACTTCACATCTTAGACCCCTGCACTTCTGGAAGGTTCAATGCAAATGGTTTCATCTCTTCTATTTTTGAGGACTTTGCCCTGTGTCTGCCTCTATTTTTTTTAGGACTAATACCAAGCCAAATGGTTGTGGTCAACTGCCTTAAACCCCAGTTTAACATAGTTGCTCAGACTGTTCTCGGCAAAATAATCATTTGGCCAATTGTCACTTAGCAAACTGACCTAAAACCACCAGAGACCCCAAGAGAGCCACCAGGAGATTATTAGAGCTGAGACTTTTCTCAGAATAGCCTCTAGAGCAGCCAAAAAGGGAGATGCAGGCAAGTGGCTCACATAATACTTCTCCTATCCTTTGTCAATCCCTCTAACAAAATAAGAGTGTGCCTGAATTCATAAGGCTTCTTATACTTTTAGACATCTTTATAAATTAGGGTCTCTCCTCCTTAGCCTGAGAAAGTCAAGGGCTCCCTGGCCACCTTCTGGCACCCTTACCTGCCCAACACTTTCTTATTGTGCCATAAGAATAAGAAAATTATGAACTCTGGAATGGTTTCCATCCTGCATCAGTTAATACTTTGCCACAGTGGCCCTGGATCCCTCCCTCCCAAGGCCTGTGCAAATGAGACTCCCTCTTACCTGGAGGCCGGGAGCCTCGCCTGCCAGGGCGGGGCAGGGAGAAGCTGAAGGCGCGATGATGATGGTGGGTGTGCGTGGGTGAGGGTGAGGGTGCAGACCCCTCCAGACTCACACTCTGGGCCCGGCGCCGGCACTCCACTGACAGGCGGTCCTTGCACTGCTTGTGGCAGTTGACACCACAGGCTGGGGGGGGGGGGCAAATGGGGAGCCCAGCCAGGGCCATGGGTCAGAATACCCTCCACCTCTCCCCAGGTTCTTTTGCACCCTAGCAGCTGCCCCACCAAATTAAGAATCTCCTTCCAAAGTGCTCTCTTCATCCTAACTGCCGGTCTATGCCCTGTACAACATTCTCTGTCCCGGCAGCTGCCTCACCAAAATAGACATCCTCTTTAAAGGCTACCCTTTCACATCAATCAGCATGCCTCTCTGGTTCCCAGGGACTTCATTCCTTGGCAATTGCCCCACCAAAATAAGAATCCCCGCCCTAACAGTAACTCTCCCAAAAGCACTGCACAGCAGCCCTGCCATTCATTCCGTCTCACCTCGGCATTTGAGGCCATGCTTGTAGATGCCCAGGATCTGCAATAGAGGAAGGGGCCGTGCTGGGGAGGGAGGGATTTGAGGTGATGACTCTCCCTCTCCCTTCTTGAGGGCCAGGACTGGGATCTTAGAGCTGCCTCGGGGACGGGGACAGGGACAGAACCACAGCAAGAGGAGAGGCAGGTGGCATTAACTGGTTTTGCCTGAGCTAAGCATCCGGCAGGAGCTGGGCCAGAAGGGGTGGGGCATGGGTGGGACAAAGTCAGGGCTGGAAGGGAGTGGCTTGGGCGGCGAGCAGGTAGGGGGCGCTCACCAGGGCTTTGCAGTGGCGGCAGGCGACCGGGCGCAAGGAGTTGCTCTCCTGGAAGTTGTGTACGAAGCCCATGCGGCCGCCCAGCACAGAGCTGGAGCGCAAGAAGTAGGAGACCATCTCCTCCCTGCTGATGCAGCCATCCCTGCAGGGGGGTGGGGGGGGTGGCTCAGCTCGAGCCCTCCCAGGACAGCCCACCACTGGCCTTGCCCATCCCTCTGGGAAACCCCTACCAAATAAAAGGTCCTCATTGAACTTCAGACTCCCGGTGCAGGGAAGAGAAAGCACTGGCAGATGTAGTAGCTGCCATCAACTGATGTGTGGTCTTGGGCAAGTCATTTTCCCTGGGTTTCCTTCTCAGAACAATGGGGGTCACATTCCTGCCCTGCTCACTTCACACTGGGTGTGAAAAGTTAAAGGGCTGTGCACTTTCCTGTGGAATCCCCAGCCTCAGGTTCCCAAAGTGTGCTCTGCACACTATTCAGGAGCCCTGCAAATTAAGATCTCTCTAGAGAGTTCTGGGGCCAGATGAGATGGGGAAAGCTGCATCT
Organism: Microcebus murinus; assembly: GCF_040939455.1. Lineage (NCBI taxonomy): Eukaryota > Metazoa > Chordata > Mammalia > Primates > Cheirogaleidae > Microcebus > Microcebus murinus. Next base: position 11,954,068 of record NC_134107.1, read on the forward strand.
CTCTCACTCTCACATAATCCTGCTGGAAAGACACCTGCAATCTAGAGTTCCCGTGTAACCCAGGGCTTCAACAGAGCCCTATTCTTCCCTGAGCATGTATTCTGGACACAGACCTCAGTTCAAATCCCCGCTCTACTTCCCTGCTACATGACCTGTGGCCAGTTAATCTCCCTGGGCCTCAGTTTCCTTATCTATAAATGGGCATAATGAGAATTCCTATACCTCATAGGATTTTTGTGAGGATTAAATGAGAAAATGCACATAGCATGCTTACAACAGTGGCTATGCCGAGAGTGAGTCTTCAGCCACTAGGTCTGGCCCTCGTTTGGGACTCCCACCCACTGCAGTTGGGGGCCCATAATAGATCCAGGTGGCCCTTTCAAATGAATGGCACATTGGGACAACTGGCCATTGAGAAAAAGATATAAATCTAGATGCCCACCTCAAACTCTACATGAAAACTAAATTCTCACTGAATTGAGAACACTAATGTAAAAAATAAAAATCATACATGCATCTGAAAAGATATGAGACTAATTTTGTAATCTTGAGGGGCTGAGGGCCTTTCTACACGTAACACAAATCCAAGAAGCCATAAGAAAAAGACTGACATATCAAACACACAAAAGTTTTTAAATTTTATATGGAAAAAGACAACATAAATGACAAACAGGGAGAAAATATTTGCAAACATATTCAACAGCAAAGAGTTAATATCCATTAACAGAGATTCTAGAAATCAATGAGAAAAAGACCAACAAACCCAGTAGAATAATGGACAAGGAATATGAACAGGCAATTAACAGAAGAAATGTAAGTGGCCAATAAACATATAAAAAGATATCCTATCCCCATTAGTATTAAAGAAATGCAAATTTAACCAAGATACCATTTGCCAATGAGACTGAAAAAATTGTAAAGCTTTTTATAGCATCCACTGTTGGCAAGGAAGTCGGGAAGCAGGCACTTGTACACTGCTGATGGGCGTGCAAACGGGTATAACCTTGTCTGAGGTCAGTTTGGCAGCCTGTCTCCTAATTTAGAATGTGCATATCTCTTGATCCAATTATCCCACTTCTAGGAATTTCTCCTACAGAAATACTAGCCTGAGTGTATCAGTAAAAGGATGCTCACAGTAGCATGGCATATAATAATAGTGAAAAACAGGAACAGTCTACATGTCCATCAGCAGGAGACCGGTTAGGAAAATGATGGTCCAGCCATACAGCGGAATACTCTGCAGCTGTTCTAAAGAATGGGGCAGTTCTACATGAATCCACAGGGAAAGATGTCTGTGATAAAGGGTTAAGTGGAAAGTAAACACAAAAGCAAAAAAAGCAAGGCGTGCAGTTCTGTCAAGACAGTGATTAAAAAGGAAAAAGAAAAGCAAAGAAAACAAGAAAAAAGAAAACCCCACTGCTACAAATACCTAGATGCTGGTTAAAAATATATCAAAAATTGCTTTAAATGCATAGGTGATTTCGCAAAAAAGAAATGGAAACCGTCAAGTTCCAGAAACAATGAGGGGGCTTCATGATCAAGCAGTAAGCTGGGCAGATCCTGGGAGGGAGCTGCTGGTCTCCCTCTTGGTGCTGGGTTTTAATGCCCAACCGCGTGCCAGGCGCACAGCCTGGGGCCTGGATGAGGCAGAGAGTTAAGGCTGAGACCTCTCCATGAAGCCAGGGCCTCCAAAGTCTCAAAGGGCTACACCCTCACTTAAAAGGTGGCCTGGAAAACAGTCCACCCACCAACCCAGGGAAATAACATGGAACTCAAATACTTTTGCCTCGACTCTGGGAGAAAAAACGAAGCAACTGCAACAAAAGCCACAGACAGAACTGGATTCATACTATAATCCTGTTTGTCCGTGAAATAGACACCAAACACGAAAAATCTCTATCAATTTGCACATGCATAGGAAAAAAGACTGGAAGGTACACATATTGCCAAGCCGTTAACACTGTTAACAGTGTTTATCATGCTAACCTCTACTGGTGGGAAAGAAGGGAGGGAACTTTCACTTCTTTCTTTAAGCACTTTGTTCACTATAAATTTATTTGACTAGCTGGTTTTAGTTTTTTTTCCACCGTGGAGTTTTGTAACATGAACATAAAAAACAACAGATTCTTGAAATCCAGGTAATATTAAAAAATAAATCGCCCTGGGATGGACTGTAAATTTTGATTGGGGTTTCGTCTGCTCGGCAAAAATGGGGCATGAACGTGGTTGCAGGGGGCATGTTTAACCTACTTCAGAGAACCAGCTGTTTTTCCAAATTGTCAGCATATGAATTGTTGATAAGCAAGTGGGTGCTGCTAATTACAGGCATTTCTTATCTATTCATTAAAACAGGCTACCCAGGAGCTCAACGTGCCTACACTTTTTGCCAGCTGTGAGCTCTGCAAATAAAACAGCACTTATGTGGCAATAGTCCCCAGGCCATGGTCTTTGGAAGATTCAGGTGGAGCCCCCCCCCCATCTGTCTGAATTAGTGAGGTAACATTGTGCCTCCACAGCTGGTAGCCTCCCCTCCCCCAAAAAGCAAGAGGCCCTCCCCGTGTGGGTAGCTTCCCCGGCCAAGATCATCTCGTTCCATGGCTTGCTATTGCACAGGAGGGAACTGAAGCTGGGGAAGTGAGCTGGGCTGCCTTCCCTCTCCCCCAGTCCCCCAGTCCTCCTCACTGGTTCTGGTCGAGGTCCCCAAAGGCGCTGAGGTAAGGGAAGTTCCCACGGATGATCTGGAACTCTTCCTGTGAGATGTGGCCATCCCCGTCGACGTCAAAGTTCCGGAACACAGACTGGGGCACACGGAGGGACATACGGGGGTGGAAGAGGGAGAATCAAAGGAATGTCGGGACCCATCCCTTTCCACGGTCCCAGTCCATGTCATGAAGGATGTCTCAGAGAGGCTCCCCCACTCCCCCACGGGGGCCTCAGTCCTGTGCAGCCAGCCTGCTGTGCCCTGCACCTCCTGGGGACTGAGCACTGGTCCTTGAACATGGCACTAGTGCTGGCTCCCAGGCAGTGCTCTGGCCAGCCAGCCCTTACTGACACTGCTTCTGTCAGTGGCCTTTGCCCCACTGCGCAGGCTGCAGGAGTCTCACCTCCACCATCTTCTCAATGTGCTCCACCACGAGGGCCTGGTCCAGCTTGGGCTTGGCAGCTGAGGTCCACTCCTCCAGCACGGGGGGCCGGGGAGGTGGTGTGCAGCTTGTGGGGCTGGTTGGCTGTGGGAAGAGTCAGGCCTGAGCTAGGGCCAGAAGCGGAGGGAGCCCAGGGCCCAGGAGACCAGAGCGGGGAACCCCCAGGGAAGAAGAGGGCCTGCCCAAGGCCACTTCCCCACCCCCAGGTTGCCTCTGTCCAACAAGAAGTAAGGGTGAGGTAGGCAGCTTCTAAGAGCTCTTCCTGTCCTCATATGCTGGGATTCTCAGGTGGGCCAAGCGAAGAAGCAGGAGTCCCTCCCTCACCGAGGACTTGGAGCGAGGCTCCCGCTGCAGGGACAGCTGGTACAGCTCATCCTCCGTCTGATACTGATCCAGAGACACCTGCAACACATGGGTCTGATCACACCCACTGGCCCCTAATGTTCACAGGAGCCCATGGCCCAGAGTCCAGAGCCCAGTTCAGAAGCCAGACTCAGGACAAAGCCTGGCTAGAACTCACCCCGACAACCCCACGCTGGCCTAGCACATAGACCAGACCACAGCTTGGCCCCAAACCTTGAACACAAGGCACTGCCAAGAACTTAGCCAAGAAGCCAGGTCAGAACCCAGCCTCGAGCTCTGAGATTCACCTAGAATCCAGTGCAGATTTCAACCCCAATCCTGTCCAAAGCCCAGAAGTACCTAAGAACTCACTCCAAACCCTAAAACCTAAATTCCAGCCAATGTCTAGAACGTTACCTATAACTAAACCAGAACCCAACTCCCATCCTAGATCCCCAAACCAAGTCAAGGCCAAGCCCAGAACTTCACTCAGAGCCCAAGACCATGTTTAGAAACCACCCCTGCTTGCAGAATCCAGACCTTGGTCCCAACCCTTAAACACAACCCACTGCCAGGAACTCAACCCAGGACTAAGGCCCAGCCTCAAACACAGCACACAATCCACATGCCAGCCTCAAATCAGACCCCATCTCAGCATTCACTCCAAACCCTAGAGCCCAGGTTAAATCTGAGTTCCTTGACCAGAGCCCCTAACCCAAGGCCAAGGCCACAGCCAGGACCAGCTGGAGCTATCAACCCCTGGTGCCTGCCCCGCCACCCCCACCCCCACCCCCCCACCCCCCGCCTGCCTGGCCCCAGCCCCTCACCGTGAGCAGGCTCAGCAGGTCAGGGTTGGCTTGCACTGGTGGCCGCAGGCTGGTCACCATGGCCAGCTCCTCCAGGATGCTAAAGAGCTGCTTCATCTTGGCCCCATTGAGCCGGGTCCTGGCAGGGTCCAGCCAATCAGGTAGTGCCAGCTGCAGGGCCACCAGGTCCTTAAGGTGCACACCCAGGATGGGGAAGCGGAAGCCCACACAGGCTGCCAGCCGGCGCCGGTAGTTGCCATAGTTGCCTGTGGCCGTCACTAGTTCCATCAGACCTTCCCAGAGCTGGAGGAGGGGGGAGGCAGAGGGTCACACACACACACACCCCACTCAACCATCCTCCCCACCTCGGCCCTAGAAATGTGGAAGTAGAGGAAGAAGAGTCAGGGTGAGGGATAGATGAAAGAGTAAAATCCTCCCTTACTCTCCCTCAACAGTAGTTCTCTCAGCCCCTGGAGGTCAGAGTTCATAGGTCATGAGTTCAAGACAACACCCACTGCCAAACACACCACTAGACCTAGGCACAAGTTTTCATCAACATTTAACAGAAAAAGAAAGCAAGGCTCAGAGAGGCAAGGCAGCGCAGGGCAATGACCTAGAAGAATGTTCCTAGCTGCATTGTCCATCCATAGCAGCAAACACTGCACAAGCCCCAAATGTTCAACAATAGAATAGAAACATAAAGTGGGATAGTCTCACAATAAAACATTATATGGCAAGGAGATGAATGAACAATTGCTCCACATAGCAGAATGAAAAGAATCTCACACCACGTAAAATGAAAGAAGCAAGATATAAAATAACATATGACATGATTCCATTCATTTAAAAATAGGCCAAAAAAAAAAAAGAAAAGAAAAGAAAACACCCCACATTGTTTTGGGATGCATAGGTAAGTGGTAAAGCTGTGAAGAAAGCCAAAGTCATCATCACAAAAGGCAGCCAGGTGGGAGGTACCAGCCTCCCACCAGGTACCTCTGGTGGGAGGGAGTTAGGCTCTAAAGTGCTGGGAGCTTCGGGGGCTGGCAATTTCCTACTTCTTCCCCTGGGTGGCGGTTACACAGGCATTTTCTCTATAATTTTTCCTTAAACTATTAATATGTTTTATATACTTTTCTATATGTATATTACCTAATATGTTAGAAAAGGAGAAAAAGTATAAGCTTTGGGGTGAGACAGACCTGCGAGCCCCCACTCTGCCATTTCCACTGTGCCACCTGGGAAAAGCACTTAACCCCTCCGAGCCTCAGTTTTCTTATCTGTCAAGTGGGGACAGTCGCGCCAGCCCCCAGCGCTGCTGGCAGGACACAGTGAGGCCAGACCTGGGAAGCACTGGCCAGTCCCCTATTGCAGGCACCTTGATGGTCTCAGGGCTGACGTGGCTGTGGGTCTCCTTGAGGCGGGAGATGGAGCTGTGGCTCAGGCCCCCGATCACCGCCATCAGCGTGTTGAAGTTCTGCAGCTGCAGCAGCTTCTGGGAGGCAAATGGGGAGGGGGAGGCAGTGAGTCACCAAGTGGGCCCAGAACTTAGCCCGGCCTTTCTGGAGAGAGGCAGTGGGTTTGTGGAAAGGAGGGCTCGGCCAGACCGGCAAATGGGGAGGTCAAGGGCACGGGGAGGGGCAAGCACCTCTGCCACGAGGACGAAGTGTGTGATGACCAGGGCCCGCTGAGGGGCTGTGGGCTTGCTGAGGATCATGAGCTGCACCCACTGCGAAACACTGTTGAAGAGGGAGATGAATCGCTCCAGGACAGGGTTGTCCACGGTGCAGCCATGAGTCACGAAACTGTGATAGTCCTGGAACTGGGACGGGTGGGAGTGGCCTCAGCACCTTGCCAGCCTCTCCCCTCATGGATGGCCACTCCTCAACCTCCAGCTGTCCTTTGATAGTTACACTGTAACCCCAACCCACACTGTGACCCAGCCTACCCCCAGGGACCTTACCCCTCTTGAGACCCCCTTATAGCCCACACCAGACCCCTGGCCCCAAGCCCTCGGGCCACACCAGGATCTTGCAGAAGGAACGATACTCCAAGTAGGTGAGATGTTCCGCCAGCTCCAAGGGCTCCAGGTGGTCAAACAACAGGGACATCTTGCGCTTTTTCTGTCCCACAGGGTTCCGCTGGGTCACCTGCCGCTTCCACTTGTAGGTGGGGCTGGAGGAGCAGGGGTAGTGAGCCCTTTGCTGGGGATGTCCCATGCCTCGTGGTCCCGCACTCACGCAGACATGCCACTCAAGCTGACTGAAGACCTCCACAATGCATGGCACTGTTCTAGACACTAATGACCCCAGTCCCAGCAACTCTTCCAAACCTCCCACCCCCATCATGCACTCAACACACGTTTATGGACAACGTACTCTGTGCCAGGCACTGTGCTAGGCGCTGGGTATACAGAGATGAGTAAGACACGGTTCCTGCCCTCGAGGAGCTCACAGTCTACTAAGGGAGACAGACACAGAAACACACAATCACAAAACAGCATGACATATGTACAGAGGTCTTTGTACAGGAATCTGTACAAAATGCCATGGGAGAACAGAGGAGGGAACAACAAATTCTGCTCTGGAAGAGCTCCGAAACCCAGAGCCCAGAGACTTTACACTTGAGCCAAGTCTTGGTAACGTGGAGGAGGAGGCGAGGGGAACATTATGAGCAGACACCATGGCGGGAAAGGATGCAGTGGCTCAGACAATGGCAAGTGGACCCAGGTAGCTGCAGCATGAGGTGTGGGGGATGGGCGGTGGGCTGTGGGAGATGGACAGGAAGGCCAAGCTGATGTCAGACTACCAAGGGCCTTCATGCTCAGATGAAGGCTAAAGGGAGCCATGGAAGATTTTTAAGCAAGAGAGTGACATGACCCTCACTCATTCAATTCAACAGACATTTATTAAGCACAGATGGTGTAGGATGCTGAGTGCCCCCCAGCCCTCTGAGCTCCCCCCACGCACACACTCTCGATGTCAATGAGGCTGCTGTGCCGGCGGTTCCCTTCTTGGTCTAGCAGAGCCTTCAGCTCCTTGATCTGCTCAGCCAGCTCCGGGTTCAAGTCAAACTCCGCTGGGAAGGCTGAGATCCAGTACCTAGCAGAGGGGCGGAGTCATCCAAGGCAGCCCCCCTCCCCCACCATCCTCTAGTGGGCTACCCAAAGAACTAATTGGCACTGTGGTTCCCCAAAGAGGGGCAAAGAGTCTCGAACTGTGGTTCCCCCTCTCCCACTTCTTTCCTTCTCCAAGTTACAGAAGACCGTGAGACAAAGAGCCCCCTGGGCAGATAAGAAAACTAAGGCCCTTCAAACCTACACCACCCAACTCCTAGAATAGAGCTCTGTCCACACCTCCCGGTTCTCCAGAAGCCTGGGAGAACGGAGCAAGAGGAGGGGCCCAAGCCCAGGGGGAAGACTCACCTGACCAGGTGGCACGTTTTCACCTGCAGTGAATTGGAGTTGTCCTTCCGGGATTGTTGGTAAGTGAAGTGGAGTTAAGGAAAGCGAGGACGGTGTCTAACTCTAGAACCTCTAGAACGTGGAGCAGGAGACTGGACAGAGTTCCGAGGGCAGGGCCTGGGGGCGGGGCCTGCGCTCTGGGAGGATGCTGGGAGTGAGGCATAAGCTTTGGGGGGGGTCTTACGGGGGCTGGGGGTGGGGCTGGGTTCTGGGGGAGGCTGAGAGCAGAGCCTATGCTCTGGGAGAGAGGAGAAGCAAGAGGGGGAACCTGGACAGGTCTTAGACTCTAGGGGGGCTGAGGGCAAGGCCTAGGCTGGGGAGAGAGTCTGGGGAGGGGCCTGGGTGGCGAGGGCGCAAGGGTGGAGCTTAGGCCCTAGGAGGCCAGGCAGTGCCTGGATTCTGGGATATGGAAAGGGCCTCCGTTTAGGTGCAAAGCTTACGCTCCGCCTGGGCTGGGCAGTGGGGCTCGCTGGTGGACCCCAATGGCAGCAGCCTTGGCGAGGCCCGCAAAGGATATATATGGAGCAGTTTTGCCGCCAGCTGAGAAGAGGGGATGTACCAGGGGTGCATCATGAGGAACATGCGCACCAGCTGCGGGTCCCGCACCTTCCCGGAGTCATCTAATTCCGAACAAAGAGAGGTGGTCTGACGCTCCTAGACCCTGCCTGCTCCTAGACCCTGCCCCGCAGCCCAGCAGCCCACCGAGCATCAGTCCCTCGGGCCACACTCCCGACCCCGCCCACCTCCCACCTTCCCAGGACTTGGAAACCAGGAGACAAACCCGAAAGGAAAGGTAGGGTGGGAGAGGGAGAGGGCCTGCCCTGAGGAGCTGGAGGAGGGGAGCGCCTGAGCCAGCCCATCCTCCGGAGGGGAACCAGCTGGGCGGAAGGAGCCTGGGTTCCCTGGGGTCAAGAATCCAGAGGTCATTTCCTGAGAGCTGGGGGAAGGGGCACCCTTCACCAGATAAGCCGTCCCCCATCAGCCGGAAACAGCTCCCAGGCCGGAGATAGCGCGTTCCTCCGGATCCCCTGGGAGACAGATAATGCCCCTCCCGTGTCAGAGCCTGGGACCCCGGCCCTCCCATCACCGCCGGCTCTGGAAGGCTGGGGAAGGGAAACATTTCATCTGTCTGAAGCGCGTGCATCCCTGCCCTGTGGTGGAGAGGAGGCTTTCGTTAAAGAGGCTGCACGATGCAGAGCTGGGTGGGTCCGGACCAGGGGTCTGCTCTGGGAGGCAGGGCACCCTCGCCAGCCACTCACCGAAGGCTTCGATGCAGCCGCGGAGCAGCTCCTCCACCGTGCAGCCCTTGTCCAGGTCCAGGGTGCCCGCCATGGCCGCCAGCGCGGGTGGGCTGGGCCCAAGCTGCGTTCCGGGAGCCTCCCACCGGGTTCGCACCGAACCCCTGTCCGGGAAAGACAGCCGGAGTCTGCGGAGGCGCGGGCCGGGGGAGCGGCCCCGCGGGTAGGAACGGGGCGGGGCGGGCACGCCCCCTGCTGGGCAGGGGCGGAGTTGTCCGCTGCGGCCACTCCCGGGGTTAAACGGTCTGGCCCGGCATGGTGCAACCAGCTAGTTAGGAAACCGACCAGCCGAGAGGCTTCCGGCCCACCCTCGGAGTCGCCGGAGGGCCGGAGGGCCGAGGGGCTCCACGGGGATGGGGACGAGCCAGGACTCCAGGGACTAGCTGGTGCCCCAGGCAGCCGCAGGCCCCATTCTGCTCGCGCCCTCTCCTGAGGCACCTGCAGCACCCCGCAGCTCAGCTCTGCGCCTCGCCCGCTTCCCTCCCTCCTCAGCCTCCCTTCCCCCGCAGGGTTATTTTGGGAACCCAGAGCCTGAGGGGACCTCAGAGGAATTTCTCCCTGAGTTGGGAGGGGGGAGGAGAGAACCCAGGCGTCCTGCCCGCCTCGCCCCCTTCAGGGCGCCCGGGAAGGGAAGGCGGGGCTGTGGCGGTCCCCAGGGGCCTGCACTTGGAACGGCGGGCTGAAGAGGAGAGGAACATTCCTGGGGCAGGGGTGGGGAGTGGAGGGCCGCTGCGGCCTGGAGGCGTCAGCTGGAAGCCTGAGCCTGGGAACTGAGCGCTCCCAGGCCACCTCCATGAAGGTCCCAGGGGTCCCGGCTCAGCTCTTCCACAGACCGTTTTTCTCCTTAGCCCCCGCTCCTGACCCAGGCCCCCCCTCTTGCACAAGCGAACTGTAAGGGCACACAGAGTAGGGTGCCCAGAAGGGGGCGCTAGCGTCGTGAGGGGTGACCAGTGCGTGCATGACACCATTAGCAACTCTGGTCACTGGCGGGGTCATATGCACCCATGCAGGGACAGACACCATTCCATACCCAAGTTATTCACCGGAAGCCAGGCGGCTGCACTGAGGTGCAAGATGCCACGCTCACCCGCACCGGGGCCACAGGCAGTCGCCTCCCATCCTCCCGCTCACACACAATGGCACCCACACCCGTGCACACCTGCTCGGAGGAACCCTCAAGCACACATACCCAATTCCTGTACCCCAGAATGCAAGCCCGAGGACGAGGTCGCCTCCGAGACCTGCCGTTCACTTAAGCCAGGCCAACCTCCAGTCCTGCCTCCACAGCAGCGCTGACATCGGCACACGTGTGCACACACCCAAGACAGTGCATCTCCACGCATGTACACTCTCCCACACACGCGCACACACCCCCGTGGGTGCGCACTCGCCCATTCCGCCGACCCCCACTCATCCGCTGTGCAGGGCAGCGCCCTGACTCCCCTAACTCCCAGACCCTAGCAGAGCCTTGGAATGGTACCCCGCTCCCACATACTGCCCCAGGCTGTGGGCGGGGGTCCTCTACGGAGTTCTCAGGAGGACTTTTCCTATGAGCCACCAAAAGCTATCCTCGCCTGGCTCTGCTGCTTCCTCGTCGTGTGACCTTGAGAATTATTTGGCCTCTTCGAGCCTCAATTTTCTCATCTGTCAAATGGGGGTTCGCAGGGGAGGGCCCCGCTGAAGTGTGGCTGGGAAGAGCCTCGTGCGCCGCGGATGCCCCCCTCCCGCGGGTAGTCCAGAGCGCCTCAGCTCTCGCGGCAGCTCCCTCCTATCCGCGACCCGGGCCACAGACTCCCCACCCATCCGCCTCCCCCAGCCCGCCCGCGCCGTCCCGGGGGGGCCCCAGGGGGCCGCGCCCTCCACTGCCTGGCACCCCGCCAGCGCTGGGTCGCTCACTCACTCTTGGGACCTGCCGCAAGGAACCCGCACCCGGCCCGGCCGGCCCCACCTCCGTGCGCTCCCGCCCGCCGGCCTCGCTGCGGCTGCGGCTCCCGCCCGGTCTCCGCGCAGCGGCCCCGCTCCCCGCCGCCCCGCCCCCGCGCCGCAGCCGCCCCCTCCCCTCCCCGCCCCTGCGCCGGGCTCTGCACCGCAGGCTGCGCCTCCCCCACCCGGGGCTCCCTCTCGCCCCGCACGCGGCGGTCCCTGCGGCAGCTTAACCCCTCCCCTGCCGCGCCACCCTGGGGGCCGGGGCCGCGGGCGGGGCTGCGCCACTGGCTGCGCCGAGGGTGGGCGAGCCAAGGGCAGGCCGCGCGGGATGCAGAGGGGGTAACTAAAGTAAGAGCCCCCCCACTCTGGACGCCCTAGTGCCCCCCACCCTGCCTGGGTGTCACGCGGAGGAAGCCGGGAGGGGCAGGAAGCGGACTGCGGTGGGGAAGGGGCGCCCCGCCCAGCCCCCAACCCGGGTTCCTGTTTTCGAGACAAACCGTTCCCACGGGGCCAACCCGACCCCGGGCCGGGCGTCTTCCTGCAGGCGGCGGGAGGCTCAGGCCTGGCGGAGGTCGGGGACTTGGGGGCAGCGGGTCCTTGTAATAGTCTGGGGGAGGGGCTGGGACAAGATGGGAGCATTTTGGGGGGAGAGAGGCCTGTAGGGAGCGAGGAATGAAAACGTGGCTACCTGGAGACGCGGCCTTGATGTCGGGGGATGGGATGGGGGGGCTCCAGCTCCTACTGGAGGGACGGGCCCCCCCGGAAGCCTGGCTCCCTACTGGGCCAGAGGAAAAGGGGCAGCCGCAGGCGGTGGGGGCCTGGGTTCTCCGCAGTTTGGAGACTGGAGGCCTGGCCCCCAGCTGGGAGGAACTTGGGAGGGGCAGCCGCAGGCGGTTGGGGTCCCCACTAGCCAGGCCTAGGAGAGCAGGCAACGGTTTCCGGCCATGTGGGTTCAGACACACTCACTTTGAAACCACCGACCCCAAACCTCTGTTCCGAGGCTTGCCCCTCCCTGCTTCGGGGCCACACCTCAATCTTGTTAATGTGAGACCTAGGAACAGGCCCTTTCTGATCCTCAGTTTCCCCTCAGTTACCGCTAGGCCAGCGGTAACACTGGCCTAGCCTAGGCGGTCTGTGAATGTCCCCTGCCCTAACACTCCCCTGACTTTGGATCAAGTGTAGCCACCTGCTAAGAGACCCTTAAACGCCGCAGTGGGGCGGGGCTAAGGGCGGAGCCGAGAGGGCGCTAACCGTCTACAGTTGCCTCCCATTCCTGGGTCCCGTCCCTGACCGCGTGGATCCTCTCTAGTCCCGGAGGCTTCAGCCTAAGTCCCAGCTCCCAACCCGGGTGAGCCCCACCCAGGCAGATGCCCCGCCCCGGCCTCCAGGCTGGCCGCTGACCTAGTATGGACACAGCACTGGGAAGAGAGGCGTGGAGGGCGACGCTGGGAAAAGGGGCTGGAGAGTCCCAGGGCCCGCCCCTACGGGCCGCCCCTTCCACCTCCCACCCCCACCCTTACCCCCGCCCCCGGGACGCACCTGTGGGGGGAGCTAGGGGGTGGAGGATAAGGGGATGATTGCGCAGCTGCTTTTATGCCCGCCAAGAGCTAAAAATATTTCCCAACAGAGAGAGGAATAAGGAGGCTCCCAAGGAGAGTCAATTTATTGGGGAGTGGGTGTAGTTGGTCAGACCCCATAAATAGGAGGGGGCAGAAAGCCTGAAGACAGAAGGGCGCTAATGCCCTTAGTCACGCTGGACACTGAGGCCTGGAGGCTGGGGGAAAATGAGGGTTCCAAAATGGGGCTTAGGGATCCGACACCAGTACCCCACCCTCTGCATGAGGAGCAGGGGCTGGGCCAAGGGTTTGGGGTCTGGTCTGGAGGCTCAGATCTTGTCATCAGGGGCTGGTAGGCGCTGGCGGGAAGGCTCTACGCCCCAGATCTCCCGGGCATACTGGGCAATGGTGCGGTCGCTGGAGAACTTGCCAGAGGTGGCTATGTTCCGGATCACCATCCGCGTCCACTCTCTCGGGTTCTACAAACCAAAGGAAGCTTCGGATTCACTTTGCCACATGGGCAGGGGTGGGGGGGACCTTCTGACTCTACCCAGTCAGGGCCACCAAAGCCCTACCAACCTCTGACCCAGGACCCCTCACCTTGTACAGGTTACTGACTTTCTCCTGGCATTTAATGTAGTCTTCATAATCTGCAAAGACTTTAAACCTGGAGGGGAAAGGACGGGCATAAGCCATCCCCTATGGGGACAGGATAAGCCCTATGAGGTCAAGGGCCAAGCCCACCCTGTGTCCCAGTGGACAGCTAGGACCTGGAGAGTGATGCCACTTCCAAAGGAGCCTGGCCCCGACTGCCCAGGACTCCTGTCCATCCTCCCCACCCCCACCCGAGCCCAGTTCAGCCCAGCAGCTCCATCTGCATGGCTCCCTGGCCAGCCAGCTCACCTGTCATGGTGCATGAGCATGTTGACAATGTCCTTGAAGAGGTCAGGCTGTTTGGGGGAGAAGAAGCCACTGCTCAGCTGCTCAATGATGTGGCGAAGCTCGGGAATGCGGTCGTAGTACTCCTGGGCATTGTACCTGCCAGGGCAAAGCTGTGGTCAGCTCCCTGGTGAGGAGTTCCTGACTCCACAGGAAATCTGGCAAGTCTGAAGCCCCAGGGTAAAAACCCAGGCCCACCACCGACCGGGCACTGTGGCTCACGCCTGTAATCCTAGCACTCTGGGAGGCTGAGCCAGGTGGATCGCTCAAGGTCAGGAGTTTGAAACCAGCCTGAGCAAGAGCAAGACCCTGTCTCCACTAAAAACAGAAAGAAATTAATTAGCCAACTAAAAATATATAGAACAAATTAGCCGGGCATGGTGGCGTATGCCTGTAGTCCCAGCTACTCGGGAGGCTGAGGCAGGAGGATCACCTGAGCCCAGGAGTTTGAGGTTGCTGTGAGCTAGGCTGACGCCATGGCACTCTAGCCCCAGCAACAGAGTGAGACTCTGTCTCAAAAAAAAAAAAAAAAAAAAACCTAGGCCCAGCCTGGGGCTGCCCTCCCTGGGGCTGCCACATGCCCTCTGAGGGTCCTTCCTTGGTAGGTTCCTTCCTTCTTTGCTCAGTTTTTCATCCCCCATTTTCTGGATGAGGAAACTGAGGCCTGGAGGGAACAGAAAGGGAAGTATTACAGCCGAGGACCCCAAACAAGCACTCTTCCTCCCACACACCACCCTCCTCTGTTGGCCGGTTTGTTTCTTCTGTGAATGGGTTTTCTCCCCCACTATCCTTAGTCTGTCCATGGCCTTGCCCTGGGGCTCCAAGAAGAGCCAACAGGTATGTCCTCAGGTATGTCCCTTAAATATAGACTGTATAAATGGCCCTTAGCAGCCACACTCAGAGTTAGAAACCCTGCATAAGCCAGTCTCATCTCTTTCACTCCCTGGCCCCTTCCAACCAGACACCAAGGATTGTCCCCTCCAGCAAGCTTCCCACCCCCCCCCTGCACTTCCCCAATGTGTGCGACTCCCCCTGCATTGTGGTGTCAGTCAGCCCCCACACTGGTGCCCCCTGCCCCCTCCACCCTAACCTCCCTCCTGCAGCCAGAGCTGTTCTGGAGCCCAGTTCTAAATATGTGGGACCTTGCTTAAAACATTGCACAGGACAAGGTCTGAACTTTCTAGTCATGCCTCACAGGAGAAATTGCTTTCACTATTCCATGCCAGCTCTCGTAGCTGTTGGTGGGAGTGTAAACTGGTAGAAACTTTTGGGAAAGCAGATTGGCAATCTGTGTCAGCAGTCTTAAGAACTCATACTTTTTAGCTCAAAAATATCCCCTTTCTAATAATTAAAGGAAATAATCAGAGATGTGGACGTAGATGTTAAAAGGTTGCTCATCACAGTGATATTTAGACTAACAAATGAGAAATCAACCTTAATGTCCAGTCATGTGGAATTGATGAAATACGTTGTGACATGTTCATAGGATGGAACACTATACAAACATTCAAAGTATTTTTGAAGACTAATGACACAAGAAATGTCTCTCTAATGTTAAATAAAACACCAGGACTCAAAATTGTACATACGTTGTTCCCAACTTTTAAAAATTATATACAAAAAAATACATATATATAAACACACATAAAAAAGGGGACTGTGGCTTTAAATCTAGCCAATGAGATTATGGATGACAGTTATTTTGCTTTTGGTTTTGTATTTTTCCAATTAGTGAGCATGTATTACTTTTATAATAAGAAAAAAATCATATTTAAAAATAAATTTTTGGGGCCCGGGCACAGTGGCTCACGCCTGTAATCCTAGCACTCTGGTAGGCCGAGGCGGGTGGATCACTCAAGGTCAGGAGTTCGAAACCAGACTGAGCAAGAGCCAGACCCTGTCTCTACTAAAAATAGAAAGAAATTAATTGGCCAACTAAAAATACATAGAAAAAATTAGCCGGGCATGGTGGCACATGCCTGTAGTCCCAGCTACTCGGGAGGCTGAGGCAGAAGGATTGCTTGAGCCCAGGAGTTTGAAGTTGCTATGAGCTAGGCTGACACCACGGCACTCTAGCCCGGGCAACAGAGTGAGACTCTGTCTCAAAATAAATAAATAAAAATTAAAATTAAAAATAAATTGTTTTTGGCTGGACACGGTTGCTCACGCCTGTAATCCTAGCACTCTGGGAGGTGGAGGCAGGAGGATCGCTTGAGCTCAGGAGTATAAGACCAGCCTGAACAAAAGTGAGACCCCATCTCTACTAAAAATAGAAAAAACAAAATTAGCCAGTCAACTAAAATAGAAACAAAAAATAGCGGGGTGTGGTGCCTTATGCCTGTAGTCCCAGCTCCTTGGGAGGCTGAGGCAGGAGGATCACTTGAGCCCAGGAGTTTGAGGTTGCTTTGAGCTAGGCTGACACCACAGCACTCATGCTAGCCCAGGCAACAAAGCAAGACTCTGTTTCAAAAATAATAAAAATAAATAAATACATTTTTTAAATGCCAGGAAATTGGCATTTCTCCTCTGAGGAACTGTGAGTTTTTGTTTTTGTTGTTTTGTTTATTTTTTAGAATAAACAGAGTTGGGTCTCGCTCTGTTGCCCAGGCTGGAGGGCAGTGCTGGGACATGCCTGGGAAGATGGGCACAGGCTGTGCAAGGTCTTAGTTACAGCCGTCAGGATTCTGGAAAACTCTTGAGGGAGCTCACAGGAAATAAGGTTAATGAAATGGGAAAGAAATAACACAGAATTGAAGGAAAAGGAAGAGAAAACTGTACCAACCCTAAGAGATAATATTGTTCTGCAACTGGAAGTAAAGTTAAGTCCTTAGCTCACTGGAAGTAATGGCAAAAAGGGAAGTATCAATACAGTAGTTACAATGGTGACTGTCATCAGAAACAGTTCATGCTGAGCATGATGGTGAGAACCTATAATCCCAGCTACTCAGGAGACTGAGGCACAGCTTGGTGCCTCCTGCCCATGAACCATGACCTTTGGGTCCTTGACCCCCATTACCCTTTCTGGTCAAGCTTTTCCACGTCCTCCACCCGCATGCCAAAGATGAAAAAGTTCTCCTCTCCAGCCTCTTCCGCCATCTCCACGTTGGCCCCGTCCATGGTGCCAATGGTCAGCGCTCCATTGAGCATGAACTTCATGTTGCCAGTGCCTGAGGCCTCAGTGCCCGCAGTGGAAATCTGCTCCGAGAGGTCAGCAGCCGGGATCACTGCGGGGCAGCAGCAGAGGGACAAGGAAACTCAGGGAAGAGCCCCACCCCAGCTGGGGCTCTAGGCAGAGTCAAACTCAGCCCACCCAACTCCAACCCCCCAGCCTTCACCAACCAAGGCCCCCTCTCACACCCCACCCCCACTGCCCTCCACCTCTGGTTGATTCTTTTTTTTTTTTTTTTTTGAGACAGAGTCTCGCTTTGTTGCCCAGGCTACAGTGAGTGCCGTGGCGTCAGCCTAGCTCACAGCAACCTCAAACTCCTGGGCTCAAGCGATCCTCCTGCCTCAGCCTCCCGAGTAGCTGGGACTACAGGCATGTGCCATCATGCCTGGCTAATTTTTTCTATATATATTAGTTTGCCAATGAATTTCTTTCTATTTTTATAGTAGAGAAAGGGTCTCGCTCTTGCTCAGGCTGGTTTCGAACTCCTGACCTGGAGCAACCCGCCCGCCTCAGCCTCCCAGAGTGCTAGGATTATAGGCGTGAGCCACCGCGCCCGGCCCCTGGTTGATTCTTGAACATCTGGGTCCAACCTGGATCCCCCTACCTCCATTGTGTGATTTGAAGGGCACCAGCAAGGCCTATCTGATAATTTCACCCTGTACTACCTGAAATTCCACCATTAGAAGGGTATCCTCATGGTTTAAGCATTGCTGTGTCCAGATTCTTCTTTCAAGTGCAAGTACTCCAGGAAAAGATGACTGTGCCTCCTCCTGGGACTGAACTAGGCAGAGCCTCCATAGGCAGCACCCACCTTTCTCAGCCAGTGAGACTCGATAGTTCTCCAAGAAGATCACCCGGAGGCGGTCTCCCACCGCCGGGTCGTGGTTGACCACATCCCCAATGGCTGTGATGAGTTTAATGATCATCTTGGCCATGTGGTACCCAGGTGCAGCCTATAGGGGCACAGTCTGGGGTCAGCTCTACAGGCCAATCCCCTCTGTACCCCCTACCCTGTAACCCAACCAAGCTGGCCCCAACCTGGATGTCAAAGGCCCAGAGTGGGCCCCGGCTTCTCACCTTCCCTCCGATCATCACAGTCCGAGGCACAACAAATTTGTTGGGATCCTTCTTGATGCCTGTGGAGAACAGAGAAGGAGCAAGTGGGCCGGCTTCTTCCCTCTGGGTAGTAGCTCCTAATAGGACTGAGGTGGGAGACAGTAGGCCTGACTTGGACAATCACTTGCTATGTGACTGTCACTTTTTCCTCTCTGAGCCTCAGTTTGCCCATCTGGGAAACAGGGATAATTCCTTGACCCAAGAGTTGTCATGAGGCCAAAGAAGATATTAATTAGGCATTATGTGCCATGCTAACAGGTACACAGAAGGGACAACCGAGAGACAGGGTGGAGTCCCTGCCACTCACGGTTGTACAGGGTGATGATATGGAGGCAGTTGAGGAGCTGTCGTTTATATTCATGAATCCGCTTCACCTGGATGTCAAAGAGTGAGTTGGGGTTGATGTGGACTTTGTACTCCCTCTCTAGGTACGCAGCGAACTTCAACTTGTTTTCCTGGAGGCAGGAGAGAGGGGAAGGGCTCACCAATAGGCCTCAGCCCCAGGAAATCCTACAGTCCTCATGTCTTTCCATTCACTCAGGACCAGGAAGGTAGATAACAGGAGGCTTGCTTGCTACCTTCATCCACTCCTGCACCAGGGCAGACATTGCTAATCAATGTCAGCACTCTTCCCCTGAGGTCGATGATGCCTCAGACTCCAGGCAACTTCAGTCAACAGCCTGGGGCTGGCAGGGGACGTGAGCTCTATTTGCCATCCCTGACCCAGACATCTGGCCCCTCCAGCACTCTCCCTGTGCCAGCGCTGGCACAGCTGTCCCAGGTTGCAGCCCTCCCCACCTGTTTCACTTTGGCCACATCCCGGATAAAGGCTTCATCATCCACGAAGGAGAGAAGTTTGCGCAGCTGGTCCAGGTCTGAGATGTAGTCCTCCCCAATGCGCTGTGGGAAGATGGCTCTCAGTCAAGACCATCCCCCCATCCTCCTTCTTCCAGACACACGGGGGCCCCTGTCCAGGTCAGCCAAGCCACCTCCACCCAGCAGATTGCTCTGAGAACCCTCCCCACTCCTCCTCCAGCCTCCTGACTGGGCGCATCCCTGGCCATCTTCCTCCTCTCCCATCCTTGAGCTCTGAAGGCTGACCCCACCTGCCCCCTGCAGGCCTTCCTGGCTTCCTGGCCTTTCCTCATGCTGGCATGACCTCATTCACACCTCCTCTATCAGACATCTGCGCCTTCCAGTATCCCTCCAGATGTGACCTGTTGACGACCCCTCATTGGACTGTGAACCCCACCAGGTTCACCTCCAAAGCCAGGGCCTCCACTAGCCCATGGGGCACCCTCACGAAAATAAGAAAGCAGCGCCCCTTCCTCCAGGCAGCTAGCTGCAAGGCTTGGGGAAGGCAGGACAGGATGGATTTCAGCCCTCAGCTGGGAGCCCTGGCACAGTAAGCCACCTATCCCACCATACCCAGCTGATCCCTGCAGTGACCTGTGTTAACCCTACTGGCCGTACAGTGGCATCTCACCTCAGCAATGACCTCTGCCAGCCCCGGGTTACACAGAACCAGCCAGCGCCGAGGGGTGATGCCATTGGTCTTATTCTGGAACTTATGAGGCTCCAGCTCATAAAAGTCCTTGAAGCTGCGGGAGGGGGTTGGACGAGGGTCGCCACTCACCCCTGTGGGATGAAGGCCTCCTCCCTGGGGCCCCTAGCCTGGTATCTTGCTGAAAGGGGCCTGGGCTGGGGAATTGCAGACCTGGGGAAGGTGAAGGGTGCTGTGTGTAAGACCAGGTCATCTCGGGACAGGACTGTACTGGAAGGTGAATGGTGGTTGTATGAGCTACGCCACCTGTGGCAGGGGCCAGCTGCGGGAGACCGTGAATGGTCAGTGCCAGACGGTGAGGGGCGGGGTCTATAAGCGACAGGGGAGTGGCCTGGCGAGAGGGGCGGGGTCCATAGAGTGAAGCTCACATGGTCTTCTTGAGGATCTCGGAGTGGATGCGAGCCACCCCATTGACGGCGTGCGAACCTGCGATGCACAGGTGTGCCATGTTGATGCGCTTCACCGCGCCCTCCTCCACGAGGGACATGCGCCGCAGCCGGTCTACGTCCCCTGGGAATGCAGCCGCCACCCGCTGTGTCCAGAGAGCCCAGAGCTAGGACCAGGACCCAGGAACCCCAGTCCCCAGAGCCAGCACCCATAACCCAGCACTCACTGTGCCAGTCTCAGGACCTGGCTGGACACCCCTTCCATGCCCCAACTCCCAGGCTCTAGCCCGGTTCCCACTCTCCCCTGAGCCCACGCCTGCCCGAATCACCACTCACGACTCACGTTAAGGAAGCGCTGGTTGATCTCATAGATGATCTGGAGGTGCCGCGGCAGCAGTGTCTCCAGGAGATTCACTGGCCAGCGCTCCAGGGCCTCGGGCAGCACTGTGTGATTGGTGTAGGCGCAGGTCTTCACTGTCACTTCCCACGCCTAGCATAAGGGTGGGAAGTAAGGACTTGGCCTAAGCCCGATGGCTCTCCATACATACTGTGGCCCTTGGGTCTGCCACTGCCAGGTTCCAGGACACACCCCTCTGGCCTCACACAACCGTCTGTTCATTGTACTCATACCCTTCCACCCCCCAAACTGGGAAGGGAAGGGAACCCTGCAGCAGAGAGCATCAGACAGGTAGAAGGGTCCTGAAGCCCACCTTGTCCCACTCCAGCCGCTCCAGGTCCACGAGGATCCTCATCAGCTCAGGGATGGCCAAGGAGGGGTGGGTGTCATTGAGCTGAATGGCCACCTGTGGGAGGGGACTGGAAGTCAGTCTGGGCTCCAACCCAACCACTATGATCACTGTCCTTTGCCACTTCAGAGCCCCCCAGAGAGCCCCGCATGGGTGCAAGGCTGAGCTGGGGATGCAGGTGCTCATGGCGGTGGTGGTGGGGCAGGAGAGGGGCGGGAAGCCTAGGTCATGTGCCTATTGATTCAGGATCCTGAGCAGTCACAACCCACACGCTCCTGGCCTGCACTCCCTCATCTGTGAGATGGGGTGGGGCAGGCTGAGGCTGGAGGGGAGAGGCGATGGCTCACACTGTCCAGGTGCTGAGTGTGGCCCGTCCCACGGACACAGCACCTTATTTGGGAAGGCATCGAAGTTCGTGCGCACGGGATCACGGCAGCCGAACTTGGAGGACTTAAAACGACGAATGATGTCCTGGAGGGTGGCAGCCACCACAAAGTACTCCTGCTTCAGCCGTAGCTCCTTCCCCTCGAAGAACTGGGGACAGCATTAGACAGGTGAGGCAAAGTGGCAGGAGCGTGGCCTAGAGCTGCTATGGGTGTGCCCAGACCAGCCCCCTGGGCCCTAAACTGGCCCCACCCCCAGCACACAGGGGTCTTTCTCCCACCCAGAAGTGGTGGTCAGGGACAGCATCAGGAAGAGTGGAACACAAGGACCAAGAGTATTGTGGGTGCCACCAGGAGACAGTGCCTCCAAGTTCCCTTCCCTAGTCACCTCCCCTCAGGATTCAGGTGTCCTCCCATTCAAAGAACTTGGGGTAGGGGGACAGGAGGTACAAGGCCAGCAATATGCCCTACGTGTGACTAGGACATCAGCACCTGTCCCTCCCCAGCTCTCCCTGCCCCTCTCCCAAGGACTCAGGCTTTCCATCCCCAGCCCAGGGGGTGACACACGTTGTCGTTGGGGTACAGGACACGAGAGATGTTCTCCGCCAGGTTGCGGTCCAGCACAGCCTGGATATAGCCACCAACGTTGACTGTGGGACAAAAGTAAGCACAGGGTCAGGCCTGGGCTGAGTGTGGCCGGTGGGCAGGCCGGGGCTGCTTGCTACCGGCTGATGAACTCACAGTCCTTGAGGTTGAAGTCATTAGGCGCCTTGGCCGACCAAAGGCGCATAGTGTTGACAACGTTGTTGCGGTAGCCAGGCACGGGGGTGTCGTAGGGCATAGCCAGTACCACCTGCAGGGCACACTTTTATCAGGAGCTGGACGGTCTGCCAAGGGTGCCAGCCCTGGTATCTGCCTGTATCTGACGCATGGGGCCTCCCTCCCCTCAGGGCTAGGACCTGAGACTTTGTCTTTGCACTCTGCTGAGTGCCAACCCAGCTCTAGTCCCAGTGCTGACATTTACAAGCTGGGTAACCATGAGCAAACCCCATAGCATCTCTGGACCTCATCTATAGAGAAGACACTCCCCAACATCTCCCCCAGACGCCCATAACCCCTGCCTCGTCTGACTGTTGCAAAGATTATGGGAGGAGCAGAGTGACACTCCCAGAGCCCAAGGTGAGGCTCTGTTGGTGGCCACTCTGCTCTGAGGGAGTTGAGCTGGCCACCCTGGCCTGAGCAAGAGATAGAGACACTCTGGACTCATGAGAGAGCTGGGGGAACCTGGGGCCAGGCTGACGGAGTCACAGAGGTCAAGTCTACGCAAAGGTCTTATGCCTGGTTGACCACAGGGCTAATAAGCAGTGACTAATGCTGGCCCCGCCTCCCACAATTAGCAAACATCAATAACTGCTGCCAATAACTGCCTGGTACCACAGTGCTGGGCACATGCACTTCTCCAAGGGAGCCCTTTGAAGTGGCATTGGCCTCCCTCCCCACACTAAGTCACCCCTGATGGGAGCATAGCCAGAGCTGCAGCCCAGAGAGGGAAGGGACGGATCCAAGAGCACACAGGCAGGCGGCAGCACCTTCTAGCCAGAGCTGCTTGAGTCAGGCTGCTATGTGCACCTGGCATGTACTGCCAGCACAGGTGTGGCAGCCTGGATGACACAGTAAACAAATACCCAGTCCTGAAAGGCTAGCGGTTTCTGTGCAGCCCATTTGGACGCTGATGACCTGGAGCCACAGCAAGAGGAATGAATGAACTGGGATTTAGACACCTGGTTTGGCTTTAGGATCCCCTATCTTGCTCTGTGACAAGGGAATTCCTCACTCAAGGCTTCCATTGTCTCCCCTGCCCCCCTTTCGGGGTGCTGCAGAATTGAGTCACCCTGCTGGTCCTCTGATGAGTCTTGTGTTGTGGGGAGCAGCCAGGTCAGGGGAGGGGCATTGTGGAGCAGGGCAGCCAGTCTCTTCCTCCCAGGCTCCACACTTAGCCTGGCTCCCCTGTAACCGTGTCTCCAGTCTCTCCTGGCCCCAGCTATGTGACCATGAGTAAGTCACTTAGCCTCTCTGAGCCTCAGTGTCCTCAGTTGTAAAACAGCACTAGGTCGAGTAACCCCCTGACTCTTTCTGTGTTTCCTGCTTCCTCTAGGAGCCTCCCCGCCCCTCACTGGGCCCCCACCCTGCCCCTGGCTTCACACTCACCTGCGTGTCCACCCACTTGGCCCCATGGCTGGTGTGCTCCACTCGGCCATAGAAGTGCACAGGCAGCGTGAACTCGGGTCGGGCCTTCTCCCAGGGGTTGCCGTAGCGAAGCCAGTCATCAGCCTCCTCCATCTGGGCTCAAGGCAAGTGAGGGGAGGAAGGGAGTCACGTCAGAGCCTGGTCGTCATGCCACAATGGGCGGTGGAGCAGAGCAGGAGCAGTGGCCCTGGTGTGTCCCATACTGTATGTGAATTAAAGGCTCTGAGGTGGGCCAGTCCCCGGTCTGCTAGGCTATTCACTGGGACGTGATGTGTCCCAAGAAGTTCACAGGTGGACCACCTGTTCCAGGGGGCACCAGCTGGCTTTGGGAGGATGGGGAACGGGCGAGGATGCTTTCTGCAGAGCTTTGGACTGATAATGGACCTATCCAGAGATAGATAACCTCTCCATCATGACTGGGCCCCACAAGGTCAGGCCCAAGGCTGCTCACCTGCCAGCCCCCGCAGATCTTCTGGTTAAAAATCCCAAACTCATAGCGAATCCCGTAGCCATAGGCAGCCAGGCCCAGTGTCGCCATGGAGTCCAGAAAGCAGGCTGGGGGTGTGCAGGGAGCTGGGTGTCAGGGACCCAGCACAAAGGAACCATTCTGCCCACCCCACCCCTCACAGCCCTGTGCACTTGCCTGCCAGCCGGCCCAGGCCCCCATTGCCCAGCCCTGCGTCCTCCTCGATTTCTTCCAGCTCCTCCATGTCCAGGCCCAGCTGGAGAGGGGAGGGGTGGTAGTAGTCAGGGCCAAGTGCCAGCAGGGGAATCCCCCAATCCTTCAGGCTTGCCCTGCCTCCCACCCCCACACACCTGGTAGGTGGCCTCATCGCAGGCATTCTCTAAGGCCAAGTTCACCATGGTGTTTTGTAGTGTCCGTCCCATGTAGAACTCCAAAGACAGGTAGTAGATCCTCTGCCCAGGGAGACAGAGGGGCAGGAAGGGGGTCAGGGCCACCCACCAACATTCAACCAGCTCACCCTCCTGCCTTACTCTTGGGCCCCAGCATGTCCTATCCCTGTCCCCAACTTTTTCCTCCCCACTCAGAGGAACCATCTCAGACTTTGGGGTCCAACAGGTAAGGTTCTGGTCCCAGCATTCTTCTGACTTTGGACAAATCACTTTCTTCTCTGGCCTCAGTGTCTTTATCTGGAAAATGGAGCTGGCTGTACATACGTCAGGGACTGAGGTGCTCGGGAGAGGTGGGAAACCCTTCCAACAAGCACATACCTCCCAACAGCCCATCAGGGAGTTAGGACAGAGAAGCACCTCCGGGCACTCCACAAGAGAACAAGGCCAAGACCCAGAGAAAAAAGTCATTTGCTCAAGGTCATGCAGTGACTCAGGGCTAGAGATTACCACCTTTCCTGCTTGCACAGTCCAGTTCCCTTGGCCCTCAAGCCTCAGTCCCAAGAGGGAGACCCAGAGGCACCTGGAGCTAGGATGCTGTTAGTGCCTGGTCTCCCTGTTTCCTGGGTCCCCTCCCTGCTCTGACTGCCTGCCCCTCCCCCACTCTCCACGGTGGGGTGTTGGGTTGCTGACATTTACCAGTGATCCCACCAGACACTTGATCTCTGGCGCCTCAGCTGCCCCAGCCTCACCCACCTGCTGCACAGGCACATCAGGAACACATCCAGTGACTGACATGTCCTTCCACCCCGGTCCAACCCAGGCATCATCCTGCCCACCACCAGGCCCTCTACCCTCCTCTGAGTGGGCGTTGGGCCTTTGCAACCAGCCCACCTGACTGGAGCCCCGTGACCTTCCCCGACCCGAGGTTTATCTCCGGGGTTGTCCCAGCACCCCTTGCACCTGGGACTCCTGGATCCTCCAACCGTAGGAACCTGGAGTGACCAGGGGCAGCCACTTAATCCAGATCTCCCAGCTCCCTGGCAGGACGCCCAGCCCATACCCCACCCAGGGTGTCCCTAGCAGCACCTTAGGATCCTTCTCATAGTAGTGTTGCTGTGTGCGGATCCAGCGGCCCACAAGGTGGTCGCGCACAGTGTGGGCCAGCGCAAAGTAGTAGTCTCTCGGGGTGGCCACATTGCGGTCCTTCACGAGTGTGAAGTGTAGGTGCCGGTTGAAGTTCTTCTTCAGCTCAGTCACATTCTCCACACCGGCCAAGCCTCGCACACTGATTTGCTTCCTCTTCTCCTGGTCTGACAGGGGCCGGGACATGGCTGTGGAAGGGCAGGCCAGACGGATGGATAGATGGACGGACGAGGGGACAGTGGCCTCAGCAGTGCCTCCAGCCAGGGAGTGGAGCTCCCCAGCCCTGAGGGGATTTAAAGCCTGGCTCTGGGCAGCATGCCCCGCCTCCCCTTGCGATGGGAGGGTCTTGGCCTGGCAGCTCAGGGATCTATTTTGGGGGTGAGCAGAGGAGAAAGGAGGGAGGGACCAGCTCCATAGGGCCAGGCCAACCCAGCCTGGCTTGTTCCCGGCC
Organism: Microcebus murinus; assembly: GCF_040939455.1. Lineage (NCBI taxonomy): Eukaryota > Metazoa > Chordata > Mammalia > Primates > Cheirogaleidae > Microcebus > Microcebus murinus. The sequence goes on from NC_134107.1 coordinate 11,979,598, forward strand.
CTGTGCTGACCTACTTCCTCCAGGTCTTCTGTCTTCTGTCCCTTGTCCCTGCCTTTGCAGGGTTAGAGACAAAGGCAGTAGGCCAAGTGCTGCACTGGGGAGCTGTTGGTAGGTGCACTGGTGTAGGGAGTCCATGTGCTGTGGCAGGTCCCCCTGCAGGCTGAGGGCCAGGAGCTGAGGGTCAGTGTGCCCTGCACAGAAGAGGTGCAGCTCACAGAGGACACTGGGTGTCTTCGAGAAGGGGGCCAGGGGACCAGGACCCTGAGTTCCAAGGGGTTTGGGGGAGGTTGTCTGAGGCAGGGCCACTGCCTCACCCCACCCCCACCAAAGCTGCTCAGAGCTCCCCCTGTTGCTGTCCCTCAAGGAGCTCTGAAGTGACCTTTTCGAGAGGGATGGTCAGATTACAGGCCAGCTTTGGCCAGAGGCCTCCAGCCTAAAACAGGGGCCCCTGGGAACTGTAGTCCTGTGGCCCCCACAGGGGTGGGAGAAACTGAGGTATTTCCCACCCACACACAATACCAATGCATGACATTGTGCCAAATGATCATGGCTCGCTGCAGCTACAAACTCCTGGGCTCAAGCAATCCTCCTGCTTCAGCCTCTTGAGTAGCTGGGACTATAGGCTTAAACCACCACACCCAGCTAATTTATTTTTTGTAGAGACAGGGGTGTCACTATGTTGCCCAGGCTGATCTTGAACTCCTGGCCTCAAGTAACCCTCCTGCCTTGGCCTCCCAAATTGCATATTGGGGACTTGACTTTCCTGTGTGCCCTGGCAGCTTCAGGCCCTTCCTTTTGAGGCTTTGGCTCAAAGTTGCCCCCATTCACTGCTCATGTCATGGCCCTGGCATTGACTTGTGTGATCTTCGCGACCGGTTGTTTTACCTATCTGAACCTTGGATTCCTTCATCAAATTTATACTGTCAAATGAGAATATAAATCCCTGCCTCAACTGTTGCCTCCTAAATTTGTGGGGGCAGACTTTGGATTCTGCTTTGTTCTTTGAGCAGAAGGAACCCAGGACCTCATGCTATTTCAAAGGCTGCCTGGGCTTGCTGGGGTGGTGGGCTGGTTGAGGGTAGGAACTGGGTGTTCTGTGCTGAGGGCCAAGGAAACAGGTCAGAGGCCTGGACAGGTGCAGGATGCTATTGTGAGCCTAGTTTGGGGAAGGCCAAGTTGTTTTTGAGGGTTTTCTGGGCCACAGCAGCCCCAGCCCTGGAATTAACTGCTCAGTAGGGGCCACACTGCAAGTCCTATCTACCCAGGCCTTTGACTCCACCCCCAGCCCTGCTCCGCCCTGCCCCTCCCCCACACCACCAACTGGCTATTCATCCAAATGGAGAAAAAGACCAAGAAATCCCCAAAATACACCTCTACAGATATAGTTGGTGGAAATATGAAAAGCATTTTTGCATTTCTCTTTAATTTCCAATTTCTTTTTTTTAAAAAGTTTTTTATAAACCATATTTCAACAAAGAAGCTTGGTGCAGTGGCTCACGCCTGTAATCCCAGTGCTTTGTGAGGCTGAAGCGGGAGGCTTGCTTGAAGCCAGGAGACGAAGGCTGCAGTGAGCTGTGATCATTGTCACTGCACTCCTGCCTAGGTTAGAGACCCTGTCCTCTTAAAAAAACTCAAGAATGCTGGTGGCTCTCAGATCTCTTCCCCTTCACAGTGTGCACCTCACCCTCCACCAAGCATGGAATCCTGGCTGGACCTGTCATCTGAGGTTCCCCAGGCCTGCATTTGTCCCTGGGAGAGCTGCACTCCTGGCAGCCACCGTTGGGCAAGTGGCTGCTGGTTAGCTATGCTGCCACCTCACACCCCAGTTGGGGAGGCAAGTTATGCCCATACAAACCCTCCTTGCACTGCCCCTACTGCCTGCAAGGCTATCTTCCTACCACTGAGGACTGGATCCCAGGAGACCATCCCCTTCTGCTTACCGGCAGGCCCACTCAATTCCGTTCTTTCCCACCTGCCAGCCCAAGGCCCTCACTCACACTCAGGCCCTTGCTGCAGTCCCGGAAGTTTCTACTGGGCAATGCATGGTGCTTTGACTTGTCTTTCCTGTGGGTTGTGCTAGTGGCCCCTGAAGTGCTTCCAGCCTTTTTCCAGGGGTGATACCACCACAGGGGCCACCTCATTTTTATGTCCAGCCCAGCATGACCAAACCTTGAAGCTTCAAACTCACCTGCTTGTTTCCCCATTTCCGCCACTCTCCTTCACCACCCTGTTATATATTTTAATGAATCCCAAAAGCACTTTCCCAACCTAAACTGCCCTCGAGGTTGAGTTTCTACCAGAAACCCGGCCTCTTCCCTGGATCAAGCTGGCATTCTCCAGAGCACTTGGCTGGGCCCTAATGCTGACCTTTCCCAACTGACATTCCTCTTGTGGGCCGAGGGGGTGGGGACACTGCTGCAGCAGCAGAAACAGCCCTGTCAGAACATAACATGACAGAGTAAAGAGCCTTTTGTCCCCCACCCTGGGTGTCTTTAAGACAGGTGGGCAAGAATGCATTTCCCACCTCTCCATTCTGCCGCGAAGGCAGGTGCTTGCTGCAGCTCCAGGACCAAGCCTTTCTGCTGTCTCTTCCATTTCTAGGCCTGGAGCAGGGGAGAGTGACGCCTTAGTCAGCCACTTTGTTACTCTCCAAAACCATAACAAAAGCTGACGGCAGGGAGCAGAGAGGGGGGGAACACAGGCATGGAGCTGGCCTCAGGGGAGAAAGACTGGAGAAGATAGCTGGGCTGTGGTTAAGTCATTTATTGATTTTACTTCTAAAACCCACATAGCGCCACTTTGCTGCTTCCAGAGCTTCAAAGAGCTAATTAACCGCCCAATGAGCCCACCAGGGAAACCAAGCTTGTAGGGGAAGCAGTGAGGGGGAGCCAAGGTCAAAAAGGGTAGTCGGCCCCCGGCCCTGCCCCCATTCCGTCAGTTAAGGACAAAGGGAAAAGATCTTAGGCAACCTTGGTTAGGGAAACCCAGGGAACTTGCCTTGCTTCTGAGGGTTCCTTAAGCCCTGCAGGCCCGTAGCAAAGCAGCACAGGCATCCTGGACAGCGACCAGACACGGCTGCGCTCCCAGTCAACAGCAGGAGCCAGCCCCAGCTCAAAGCTGGAAAGCAGCCCAGGCCAGTTGCTGGCCCCAGTGGCCAGGTGGTAGGGGGCGCCTGCATCCCGAGGAAGGAGGGGTGGCTGGGAAGCAGGGCAGTTCACCCCAGGGGTGGCGCAACCAAGCAACAAAAAGCAGGAGCTAGGTGAGGACCTCACTACCTCAGGGAAACTTCACATAGGTTTTTCTTGTGCCACAATGGCTAGTATCCACTGCCCAAGACATGAAAGCAACTCGGCTTAAAACCCTTTTGGCGTGCTTGCTTTGGCAGCACACATACTAAAATTGGAACGATACAGAGATTAGCATGGCTCCTGCGCAAGGATGACACACAAATTCATGAAGCGTTCTACATAAAAAACAAACAAAAAAAACCCTTTGCAAGGTGCTTACGAAGCAAAAGGTGGGGCACTTTATCTTGCCCTCACCACTCCATAAAGCTTACAGTGCTGGCAGGCTCCAAGTCACCAGCAGAGAAAGAAAAAAGCCACTTGGCGGTTTTAATTTTAGCTGCTCTGTGCCTGACAGGCAGGATTAGTTGGCTTGACCTTTAGTGCTGCCTCCACAGGCCCAGGGCCTTGGTCAGGTGGCAGCTTCCAGGCACAGATCACAACTGGAGCTCATCAGACACAGGGGTCCAAGCCCCAGGAAAAGGCCTTCAAAAAAAACAGACTAGAGAGCTAACGGGTGACCAAGGAGAGGGAAACCTGGTTCTCTGCTATGTTAACTAATAAACAAGGGGCAGGCAGTGGAGGCCCCACAGGCAGGCAGGCCATGGGCTTCCTTAATTAATGCCCCATGGTTTCACCCTGGGGAGAAGTGGACTGGGGCCAGGTGCCAAAAACAGGCAGGCAAGTTTGGTGCTGCTGCTGGTAAAGGTGGTTTATGTGAAAAGAAAATAAATAAGCAGACCCAGAAAACCACACTGCTCTTTTATTCAATGGAACATCCCTCTTTAGGGCAGTGTTGAATCAAACACCAAAAGAAAGCCCAGAGAAATTTCTGCAGATAAACCAGTGAAGAGAACGCGCAGTATACATTATTGTCAACATAATCACTCCATGGAGAGGGAAGGAGGGAGAAAAAGGATGTAGAATGAAGAACAAGGGGCTCAAACCCCTAGACACTGCAAAACATTCAGATGTTTGGGATTAAAATAAAATGGAAAAGGAAACCTTGCGGGAAGGAGAGGAACAAATGGAATCCGAGGCAGCTTAAGTGGTCAGGGAGCACAGAAAGAACTCCAGGCCGGCCAGTTAAGCCCAAGGTGGCTCGGCCTGTCCCACCTATTATTGCCAGCAGGAGTGCCAGGACAGATGTAGATCTCAGAACCTAGCGATCAACCCACCCATGGGTACAAGACTTTCAACAAGGGTGGCAGAAATAAAACCCCACATGTAAAAAAAGCAAACAAAATGTCTTTGGGGGTAGCTATGGAACCTTGAAAAACTTAGAACCAAATGACTCCACCCCAACCAGCCTGACATTGATGGCCAAAAAAACCTGTGCCTAAAACCATTTGCTCCTCTCTCCTTGGCAAGGGAAGGAAAACTCGAGAGAAGGGAAAGGAATCTAATTGCAGCAGAAGACCGGGGAGAGCGTCTCCTTGGACGGAGTCTGAAGAAAGGAAGAAATAAGGAAATAACAAAGGAAAAAGAAACAAATTAATAAAAATTTCACAATATGGAGCCAGCGTGTTCCGATTCCGTCCACAAAAATAACTCAGGCTGCTTTGCCGAACCATCCTGTCCACCAGGGGCGCTGCTGAGGCTGTCTGCCTGGAAGGGTCACCAATGGGCGCGGAAAGTCCTCACTCTCATGGCTCGGGCCATCGCTGCCGCGGGGAGGGATCCTGGCGGCCCGGTTTGGGGAGAGGCAAAGGGAGTTGGGTGAGGAGAGAAAGAAGACAAAGAAGACACTCGATGCTACGGGGCGCCAGGAGAGCCCAAGCTGGCGCCCCTACTACCATCTGCCCGTTCCCAAGCGAGTCCTCAGTCGCTTGGCCCAGCCCAATTCGTGCACACACACACATGCGTGCACATACAATCACATGCGTGCGTCCCAATGTCTGGCTCCATATGGTGAGGTTCGGCGTGTGTTTAAACGAGACCAATTCTCTCTCTATAATATATATTTTCTTAAAAAACAAGTCTAGTTCTGTGGTGGAGGCGGTGGGGGAGCTGGAGGCATCCCGAAGGGCGGCATGCCCGCCACCCCCATGCCCATCATGGTGACAAAGTTAGAAGGGTCCATGGGAGGCGGAGGAGGAGGGGGCGGGGCATACATCATGCCGGAACCAGGTGGCGGAGGCGGCGGAGGGGGAGGGGCCCCGGGCGGCAGAGGCGGCTGGACCCCGGGGGGCAGGGGCACCATAGTGGGGTTGCCTTGCATCTGAGGGGCTCCTGGAGAAGCTGCGGCAGCCGCCTGCTGCTGTTGCCATGGCGGGATGGACCCTGTGCCAGCGCTCGTGGTGGTAGTCGTCGTATCTGGGGTGGTAAAGAAGCCCAAGGTCACACGCGCGGGGGGCACACCGCGGCTCTCTGCGGCTGCTGCCTTGGGATGGGGGCGAGGGGCGCCTGCTCCTTGCTTGGCATGCGGTACGGTGGTGGGGGGCGGGCGGGCGGGGCTGTCCTGATGATGGGGAGTGGAGGGGTGGGCAGGACTACCCTGGGGTCAGCCTCAAGGTCTCTGGGCTTAACAGTGTAAGCCCTTTGTCACCAATGCCCCTGGAAGGGCTGAGGGGAAGGTACCAGACACAAGAACGACTCTGATGTCCCTCTGCCCAGCCGCCGCCGCCACCACCGAACAGCACATTCAACCTCAAGGCCACAGCTGTTCTCTCCCCACTGCCCAGCCCCATGTCTGCAGTCTCTCAGCCCAATCACAGCCCTCTCCAGAGCATGCATGCACCATCCCACTCGGGCCATATGCACCAGGCTTGAGCCAGCCAGCAGCTCACTCAGCCCATGAGAGCCTGGACTTCTGGCACCCTACCTAAAATAGCAGGCTCCCCTCCAGGCCGGCCCCCACAAATTTCTCCCCAGACACAACCACACCAAACATCAGCTCTCCTCTCCAAGACACCCCTCAGACCAGGAGGCCGTTTTCACCCCCAACAGAGACCAGAGTCTCACCCCAAGGTGTGTCTGCCTGCCTGTGTGAGCTGTGAGGTTCTATTATTCCTCTCAGCCCAAGCCCCTCATCCCACCCACCCCAACCATCCCAAAATATTCTACTCACTTTGCTGCCATGGCAAGGGGGTACTGGAAGCCATACTGCTGCTGGGCGGAGGGGGTGGCGGAGGCTGCTGCTGCTGCTGTTGCCATGGGGGAAGAGGACCAGAGGGAGGGGGCGGGGGCTGCCCACTGGGAGGCGGCGGCGGTGGCGGCATCATGCCCATAGGCGGCGGCGGCATCATACCTGCAGGCAGGTGGAGGCAAGGGTGAGGCCTCAGGGCAGGAGAGGAATTTGGGCCAGAGCCCCCACTCACTCCCAAGCCTAGGTGAAGACGCAAAGGGAGCAGACACCTGTTACCTTTTCCTTGATGCAGGCGATAGACCCCAGAGCCCACAGGCGTACTTCCCAGGTACTGATCTTGATGGAAGGAAAGAGCAGGGACTTAGCAGGACATTTGAACGGGCCAGGAAAGACACACCCCTTCACAGTTTAAGTCACCACCCTTATAAGAGAAGCTCTGAGAACCCTGCCTGTGAGAGGCAGATCTGTGCCCAGCCTACACAAAAGGCACTCACTACCTGAACCAGAATGTAATCTTGCTCCTTCTGGAGTCTGAGCCTTGCTAAGTCAGGCAGATCCAGGGTATTACCTAGCCACTTTGAGAGCTTCTTCCGGCTCCCAGCAACCTGATGGAAACCCTTGCATATCCCAAAGCCCCAAGGTTTCTGGTCTGACACTTACTTACCCATTGGAGGAGGGCCATGATGCCCAGGTGGGTGGGGGCCCTGGTTCATCGGTGGTGGTGGTGGCTGCATCCAAGGGGGTGGGGGTCCATTAGGGTTGTGCTGCATGGGATGTCCACCATGCCCACCTGTCAGGCTGGGTAATGGGTGTGGGAAGCTATGGGGGCCGCCTCCAGGCCCACCAGGACCACCTCCGTGCATGCCATGATAGGGCCGACTCTCTGAAGGGCCAGAATTCATCCAGGGCGGGCGGCTCTGAGTGGTAGACATAAGAGACTATGTGAGAGCATTTCCCGCCAATGTCCCTGGCCTGTGCCCCCTGTTGGCAACACTGTTCTTCTGGTTATGCCACAGGACCAGAACACAAAACACGGTCTCTTCCCAAAGTGAAAGGTCCCCAAACTGGCCTGACATCCCAGAAGAACAATGTTGCCAGCCACATTCATCAGTCTGCTCTACCCAAAGCACTTGGCCATGGCTCCCATTCTCTGTGGAAGAGAATGGTGAAGCCAGACCAAGAGAACCAGTCCCTGAGGCTCACCGGTGGAGGAGGGTTGTTGGCGGGAGCAGCAGGCCGAGGTGCACTGGCCAGGGGTGTGGTGGCAGGCCCAGAGGTGGAGCCCACAGATGCTGGTACAGGTGCTTCACCTAGTTCAGCCATGAGGGACAAGTATTCTTTATCCATCCGTGCTTTATCCTGAGCTGACTGGGGGTCACCAGGCCTGAAGTGAGGTAGGAGACACAAACAGAAAAAGGGGAAAAACTCATTAAGAAGAAAACTTTTACCTTCACGAATTTACATACAAAAGACTTTAAGAATTTAGTCATTAGATCATCATATCTTCCCAAGTCCTTACTGAGCATGGTTCATAACAGTCTCATCAGATCTTTAGCTCTACCGCCCAGTAGTAGAGCTACTGGGATCACCATGGCATCTGCCACAGCAGAGGCCCTGGGCAAAGAGCACAGGAAACCCTGAGCACCAAGCCCTCTCCAGCCAAAGCACAGGTTTTCTCAATTCTCAAATTCAAATTCTACCTTCCCAGCTTGAGGGAAAGAAAAATCTGTAAGACTGGAGCAACTGCCAGAAAAAATGTCTTTAACAAAGCCTTACATATTTGCTCCCCAGGAAAAAAAAAATGGTTTCTAAAGTGCTGATTTGCAACTGGCTAAAAAATTGGTACATGGCTTAGTCTTCCCGAACCAATCTTAAGCAGAAAAGGCAGTTAACATTACAAGCCTAGTGAAAATATTTATGCCCAGGCCAGGCCTGGTGGGGCACACCTATAATCCTAGCACTCTGGGAGGCCAAGGCGGGCGGATCGTTTGAGCTCAGGAGTCCAACACCAGCCCGAGCAAGAGAGAGACCTGTCTCCAGCAAAAACAGAAAAAATGAGCCAGGCATGGTGGCGCATGCCTGTAGTCCCAGCTACTCGGGAGGCTGAAGCAGAAGGATCATTTGAGCCCAGGAGTTTGAGGTTGCTGTGAGCTGGGCTGACACCACGGCACTCTAGCCGGGGCAACAGAGTGAGACACTGTCTCAAAAAAAAAAAGGAATATATTCTGTACAGATGTTTCTAATCATCCTGGGCTTTAAATCACATTACAGACCCCACTGACAGAAGGTATTTCTCTTGGATCCCTAAGATTAACCAATTAATATGCTATGAAGAGCTGTCTTGGCCAGGTGTGATGGCTGTAATCCCAGCACATTGAGAAGCTGAGGCAAGAGGGTTGCATGAGGCCAGGATTTTTGAGACCAGCCTGGGCAACATAACGAGACCATCTCTATAAAAAAGCTTTAAAAATTAGCTGGGCATGGTGGCTCACACCTGTAGTCCCAGATACTCAGGAGGCTGAGGTCGGTGGGAGGACTGTTTGAGCCTAGGAGTTCAAGGTTACAATGAGCTGTGATCAGTACCACTGCACTCCAGCCTGGACAACAGAGCAAAAGGAGACAGCTGTCCTGTACCATGGGTTACCAAGAAACCATGAGAAGAGCCAGCCCCCTACCTTTGGAATTTACAATCTGATGCTATGTGGCCAGCCCCTCCACACTTGGTACACACTGTGGTGTTGGTGATGCTGCGGGTCTCTGAGCTCTGCCAAGGTCTTAAGATCCTGCTGAGAAAGGAAAAAGTCAACAAGGGCTGCGGACAATCTCTACTTCTATAGGTTCTTCAGGTCTCTCCGTGCTCTACTCTAAACTGATTATATACCTGTTATCATCTTCCCGAAGGGTCCCATTCAAACGAGCCAACTCTCGAAGCTGCATCTTCCGTAGATCGTTCTGGTCCTCTGGGGTCTCGATACCCTGCTTCAGGATGTTTCTGATCTAATGAAGATGCAACAGACGCTACGTAAGTGTTTGAGGCCACCAGCTAGATTCTTGGCAAGAAGCTTTCTTTCTAGTGGGACCACTTACCTGCTCTACTGCCTTTTTGACATTCTCCATTGTATTGGCAGTGACCAGGGCATGAAGTGGCTCATCTTCTCCTGGCAACATCTGGCCATCTTTGCGCCCGACCTTCCCTTCTTTCACAGACCCCTTCCCCCGGATCATAATCTTGGCGTTGCACTCCTTCTCTATGTTCTTCAGGGTGTTCCCTCTATCAGAGGCAGGAAGAACTGAGTTTATACCTGACATGCAAGTTCATAGTCCGGGGGGACAGAGGCTAGGCTGATTAGGCATTAACAGGAAACTACAAGTGCACAGAGAGTTGGATTTTCCCACTAAGGTCTCCATAATCTCTAAGGTAAGCCACAGCAAATCTGAAGATTTGACTTCTCTGTAGAATAGGGAACAGATTTTCTCACAGAATGGCATAATTCAGCCAAAGTGAACACCTTACCAAAAACAGAAAAGTAAGCCAACAGCACCCGATTTGGCATAATACATACATTTCAGATGTCCCAATGAATTCTATATCCCAAGGTTAGCAGTTACTAACCTGGGCCCAATTAGTAGCCCCACGAAGTTGATTTCCGGATATTCATCTTGTGGAATCATTACTTTGTCGCTCACACGTGTTGCTGGAGGTCTAAGGAAGGAAAGACTGTCACTGACTGCACACTTACAGAAGACAACATACATAGCCAATAGCTCTATCCACTGGTACCACATGCTTACGTGCTAATTATGGGTGATTTGGGGCAGAGGTGAGTAGTACCAAAATTGTCCCAAGAGGTCACACATGACCTGCATGTGTCTTTGTCCCAGACAATGTAGCCCTGCTGCTTACTTGTAATCTGCAGGTGGCTTAAAATCAGGGTTGAGAGCAACCATCTCTGTGATGAGGTTGTGCCGTTCCTCTTCGAGTTTTTTCCGGGTACGGAATTCTCGGGTGTTAAGCCGCTTCCCCTCACTGTTGTAGATGGGCTCAGGGGAAGGGGACCTGTGGGAAACAGACACCCATTTACTGTTCTGCCCCGACTTCTCTCATTCCCACATGGACTACAATAAGTTTTCCCCAGCCCCTCTGCCTTAGACCCTAACAGAACACTCTTCGGAGGAACCGACCATAACGTGTGCTATTCAAGATCGTGTGAAATGGGGAGATGGATCTGGCTTAACATTAGGGGGACTGAGGTGTGTGTGAGAAAGGAAAAAAATGATTTTGCTTCTAAAAGTGAGGAGAGGCAAAAAAAAGTCTATCCTTTGGGGAAAAATTTTGGACTGTAAGTGGCAAGGACAGTATCATCCTCTGTAGTCTTCTTGCCAAATATAGATTTTCTTTCATTTGAAAAAAATTACAGTATCACAACTTTATGAACCACAGAAACCCCATGTTTAGGTAAAATGTTAACTCTTGGAGAGCTCATGCCCTATCAGGAAGAGTGTCTGTACCCCTGGACACATAGTATGAGCTCTTTAACCCAATGCAACTGGGACTTCAAGGCCACTGAAGCGACTTGGCCCCAACAATGGAGAGAGATGGTTCAAGGCTTCGTCTCTGCTTTTGCTTCAATGGCCTGGCTGGCTGTGTCCAAGGCCCAGGCGACAACCTGTTTTTTGGCTGTTCAAGGTTGGGCAGTCTGGGTAGAGAAAAACGTTAAATTGCTAAAGCAGCCTCTCAGGCTGCAAATGCTGATTTGGTCAAATACTTGTCTATGGTCTGAACCTGCAAACAGCAAGGGGAAAACCTATGATTCTCCGCCAGAGTTTACAAAGTCCAGAAAGCAGATTCTCTCTCTCTCTCTCTCTTTTTAAAGGAGTAAAATGCTGTTGCTACAAGTAAAAAAAAAAAATAGTAATGATAAAATGGTCAGTTTACCACAGCTGGATTTTGCGGTAATAAAAAAAGAGAAGTTACACTCCTAGAATTCTGAGTTAAGATTATAAAAAGGACCATAGCTTGATAATCTGAATGAAAATTTAGTAGCAGCTGCAAGAAGGGAAAAGACCATGTGGATCAAGTTATTAAAAAAACATCCTGAAAGTAGTCAAGACTCCTATACCCTTGGTTTAGTTGAGAGAACCTTGCCTAGTTGGAGAGCAAGGACTGAACTCGGCTGCTCCCACTGTCTTCAGCCTAAAGGGAACCATGTCATACCACGTTACACACACGATGGAATAAAAGGTCAGGTTTGTTCATTGCTAATGACGGCTAATTGACACCTCCGTTTCTAGCATTTGTATAAACTGTTAGCACAATCCAGTAATAGTGAACAAAAGCAAACATACCCCATCTCATTAGACTATCATCTTATACATTTAAGTCTACAAAGAGATTTTAAAACATTTTTAACTGTTTAAGTTAAGCAACATCAAAATAGCATAAAGTGGCTTAATTTCAATACATCTTCTTAACAAATAATCTTATTAAGGTAAGAAACTCATGCATTTCCCTCCAACCTGGTCTCAAAAGCAAAACCAATCAGGCATTAGGGCCTTTCAAAACTGAATACAAGGGAGGAAAAACCCTGCTCTGGTTTTATTTCTAACATGCTTGACACTGTAATACCCACCCACAGCTGTCTAGAATTAAGCATTTCTGGCCAATCACCAAAACAAGTTTTACCAGCACCCAATTGGCCAAATAAAGGCCTCACAACAGTTAACCTCCTCCCAAACTGCAGAAGTGAAAGGTAAAAGCTAATACTCTAGAGGTTAAACTAGCCCGACTTCTTCACCTTGAATAGGCATCGGATAGATCAACTAAATTGTAAGTTCTCCAGGAAGCAAAGAAGGTTTGTTAAAAATTCAACCTTTGGAGGAATTGCCTGGTAACCTGTAGACATATTATTAAAGGGAAAAAGGCCAAAAAGGCGATAAACAGTTGTGGTCTATAACCTACAATGTAAAACTTAAAAAAAAAAAAAAAGAAAAAAAAAATCCTCAAATCAAAAAGAAATACAAATCACAACACAACCCTCCAACCAAAATCTACAGGAAAAAAATAACAAATTTAGTAAGTAAAATTAAAGAGTCAATATGAAGAAATAAGGAAGTTAATCTGTTTCCTGGCTAAGGGCAACAGAAACAGATGCCTGAGTGACTTCTGAAGCCATTACATCATCTTCCTGATTTAATGAGCTATTAACTGGGTAATAAAAACCAAAAACACTACTTTTTAAAGCAAAATCTTTTCAACTATGCTGTATGCACTAAAATTTCAGTAAAAGGGAGAGAGTATCCTATTAAATTATCAGATTTTAGCAGCTCAAAGATCAATTAGCGAATAAAATTCCAGTTTAAACAGTTCATCTCCCTCAAACTTTTTTTCAAAAGACAAGAGAAACTGTAAACTGAAATGACATGACCACAGCTGTTTGAGGCCCATGTTCCCCCCCCCTTATTATTATTTTTTTTTCAAAAAAAGTAATTTAGGGTTGGTTGCTTGACTTCCCAAAACAGTTGCGTATTCTGGCCCCTCCCAGCACCCCCAGGCAATGGCCAAGGCTGAAAATTAACTGGCAGTGAAGGAAATTGGTTAGGAATCTCATCTGATCTTAAAACCATCTCAAAACCAGGAGCAGGAAGACTGCAGCAATGAGCTGATCCGAGTTTCTGGCCTGCTCAAATTCACCGATGCTCAAAAATATTCTTAATCCCTGCATCGTGTACCTGTGAGAAAAACTACCCCCTGGGCTTTCAGCCAAACCAGGTACTGAAAAGGCAGGTTAACGGGCCACCTTAACTGTCCCTAGGGGTGGGTAAATCAGGTTAAAATCTATATGCTTACCAATCGGAAACCAGTTGTCCATTTTCCTGTAATTTTTTATTCTCCTAATAATTTTCATTCCAATTTTCTAACTGTTGACTGACCATACATATCACTAATTAAACCCTAGGCCCCAGAATGGTCAGAGTACCAGTCGTCTTACTAGGATAGGATTTCATTGAACTGACACAATATGTTGCCACCAGTAAAACGTATTGAGAAAAAGGTAAAAGCGTTACTGTCAGCTGGTTAAAACTGTTTCCCAACCTGTCCTCAGGGTTAGGGGGGATGCCCAGGTCTCCTGTGCGCAGTTTACGAGTCAGGTCTTCTATCTGCAGTTGCACTGGAAGAAACCAGGTTAGGAAAGAAAAAAAAAGGATGGAAAAAAGACAATGTTACCAAAAAACATCTCAAATCTCAACAACAAGCATGAAGAACTCGGAGACTTTGAAAGGGACGATTGATCAGTGAACACATTGAGGCAAAAACCCCCAACCACCTTATCGGCAGGAATCCACTTACATCTATAGGTATTTTTCACTTCAAAATGGTTATCGCTTAAGGAAGCAAACAGTTTGTTGGAAGAGGGGTTAGCAGTAAAGACTGTTCACTAAGGCTAACATCAAAGCAATTATTAGGAGGTGTTGTACCTCTCCCTCCCTATCAAGGCTTGCTTACAATTGACACCCAGAATCAAAAAGCCATGTATTGTATCACCAATACCCGATTCCCACCAAATTACTTAAGGGCAAGATGAGTTTATTTTTCTTCATTAAATATTAAACATAGCCCAAAGCAAGACCCAATTAACATGGGACAAGGAAAAATACCAGTTGAGCAAAGATAATCTTCATTAATACCAGGCTTAAAATTCCTTAAACAAGACATTTAATAACAAATTCAACACCTTACAAAAATTTGTACATACTCTTTCTGTACAACCAGACTTGTACTAATAAGGGTCTCCCAATACTTGTAGCTTTTGTTCAATTATTAAATGACAAACCACATTATGTTAATAAACCAGTAACCATAAAATGCTAGAAATCTGTTTTCAGACTTGCTATTTATATGGGGAGTTCATGTGTAGAAGAAGATGGGAGGTGTGGGTCAAGGAGAATGAATGTGGCCCTCAGGCCTTGACCAATGAGGCTGTACACGAAGAAAGATGTGTTTCACAAAAGTTGCCAGTGACTCCAGGGAAATGTTACACAGTTGATTTTCCGAGATAAAGGGACCTACAGAGCCGGAGCGGCTTTCTTCAACATACTGAATAAACCACCTGTTCCCTTACCTTTGTAGCATCTTAAGAGTTTAGAGCAAGCATCGCTAATAAGGGCAAGTCTTACTAGGTTGTGTCAAAAGTTGAATTGGCTCCAAGACAGGATTAATGCACGTTTAACCCAAGATACCCTTCTAATTTTAAATAGATCCCCCAGGACTATACCACACTCCCCCCACCACCCCCACTGAAACAGTGAAGAAATGAAAACTTGTTAATATCAAAAGAAGACATTGAGGGTATTCTGGACAAAGCAGTGCATACTCCAGGAGACAGAAGATGAGTTAAGACCCATGGCTCTCCAAGCTCCTTTATGCCAGAAAAATCCTGACTTCACAGTTGAGTGTTAAGTGCTCAACAACTCAAGGTGAAAGCCACCTCCATGAGGCAATCAGTCTTCTTAACTGGACTGGGGAGCTGTGGACTCTAATCTGAATAAACACCTGGCACTAAAAGATTAAATCACAAGGATTACTATTTTCTGAATAAACCTATTCCACACTCCACACTTTTGATTCTGTCTACCTTTATTATGGCTATAAATAGCCCTTAAGGCTCAGTGCTTAGCCCTCCACAGGAAGATTTGAGTTGTTGTAAAGAATATTTTTCCCATTTTCTAAATCTGCTTGTGTTCTTGGGACACCTCTCCATTAGGGGCATTCCACAAGGTTGTAAAAGACCCAAACCAGTCTAATAAGAGACATAATGGGGGCCAGGTGTGGTGGCTCAGGCCTTTACTCCTAGCACTCTGGGAGGCTAAGGTGGGAGGATTGCTTGAACTCAGGAGTTTGAGACCAGCCTGAGCAAGAGACCCGTGTCTCTACTAAAAACAGAAAAAATTGGCCAGGCGTGGTAGTGTGTGCCTGTAGTCCTGGCTGAGGCTGAGGAAGGATTGCTTGAGCCCAGGAGTTTGACGTCGCTGTGACTAGCCTGACACCATGGCACTCTACTCAGGCCAACGGAGTGGGACCTTGTCTCAAAAACAAAAAAACCCCACACCTTGTAGTGAAAAAAAAAAAAAAAAAAGTAGAAGTAATTCTGAGGTTAATTCCAATACCGCCATGGATAGTCATTCTATTTACTGAAATAGAGTCTCACTCTGTTGCCTGGGCTAGAATGCCATGGCGTCAGCCTAGCTCACAGCAACCTGAAACTCCTGGGCTCAAGTGATCCTTCTGCCCCAGCCTCCCGAGTAGCTGGGACTACAGGCATGTGCCACCATGCCCGGCTAATTTTTTCTCTATATATTTTTAATTGGCCAATTAATTTCTTTCTATTTAGAGACGAAGATCTTGCTCTTGCTCAGGCTGGTTTCAAACTCCTGACCTTGAGCGATCCACCCACCTCAGTCTCCCAGAGTCCTAGGATTACAGGGGTGAGCCACGGCGCTCAGCTGGATAGTCATTCTTAATTCTTGAAACTCCCCAGCAGATAAGATCTTTTATCCTACCACCTCATTCCAGTTACATACAGTATATCCCTTCTCCAGCAGAGTTCTTGAATAGTAAATATAAGAGCCTGTTTATTTTAAGACAGCTCTCCAAAGACCAACCAGAAAAGATACTGAAGAAAAGGTTAAAAACCAACAAAATAGTAAAAAGGCATGAACTGTAAAGACACTTTCAGAACCACTTTTTTTGTTCAAACTGAGTTTTTTTTTCCTTTCAGAAAGTACCTATAAAAGTAAAACCACATTTTAGGGGAGGGGAGGAATATGAAATTATGGTGAAAGGCCATGCTGTGAAAAAGGTACCTGGTTTACAATACCTGCAGTGTTCTCCACTGGGGCCTGTCCAGAGGAGCAGACGACACTCACTTCATCAACTGGCAATGAGCAGCAGCTGAAAAGGGTGGGCTGCTGGACAGGGGACTATTCTCACTCCTAAGTGGGCCCCTACCTTCCTGGCACTTGTAGAGAATGCTGCTATTATGAACAGACCAAAACAAGGAGCCGCAAATGCAGGACTCACTGTGCAAAAACTGATGGATCACATCAGAGTCATGAAAGCACACCTGACAATATTTTGTATCAAAAAAGAAAACTAAAATCTCAAACTTTGAAAACAAACAGAAGCATTATTTGAAATAAATAGTAACAACTTGAAAAATGCATTTGGATGCAGAACGTGTATTTACCTATATAAGCTCTTTCTTGTTCCCGAGTAAGTCCAGGGGGAATAACTGTAGGCATTCCTGGAATCACTGTCTTCTGTTCCATTGTGTCTTGGTTCCAGCGGCTCCTCTTCCGCTTCTTACTTGGGAAGTCTGAAGGTAGACAAAGTCCATCAGGTGTAAATATAAACTAGCAGAGTAATTAGGAACAGGCAGTCCACAAATATCTAGAATATTACACAGAAACTCAGCAGACCCTGAAACTAAGAACTTGACCTAAAATTTAAATGACAAAGAATGGAAAACCAACCTCAAAGATTAAAATGTATGACCACAATAAGAGTTATCTGGTCCTGGGTCAGGAAGTTAACATTTCATGTTCCTTATTTTTGTCTAGAGAAACTCTGTAGTATGTAAACAAGCAAACAAATCTTACTTAATGCATAAGACTTCAGAGAGTGAAATGATGGGATAAATTATATACCACATTCAAGGGATGCTTTCAAAACTCCAGGGAGGACAACAGATTTAAGAATCACCATCATGGTCTTTAAAGCACTATGGGGGCAGTGCTGGCTCCTCCCACCTCCACACCCCTCACCAGTCAAGTTTCTACAATAGGCCAGAATACAAAACTATTGTTATGCACTAAGTGAAAAACCTGATTCTTCAACAAGATCACCTTTTTCTTCTTAAGTTTAGCCAAGATCAGCATTCACTTTTCCTGGCCAGTTGGACACTGAGGGTCTGAACCCTTAAAGGATATATCAGAAGTTCAACACAGAACAAGCTATGACAGTAGGGAAGCCCTCTTTCCCCGATACATAGGCAGACACTCCCTACAATTACCACACAGTTCTACTTCCCAAGGGGTACAGGCCCAAGGAGGAACCCTTTCATAACAGTGAAGAGAAAGGGGGCCACACTTGAGAACTCACTAGGGTGAAAGGGGATTTGGAAAAACCCGGAATCGCCTCCCCAAAAGAGCTAAAAGATCGAACCAACCACCTGAAGCCTCTCCGACTGTCCAGCGTGAACACCTTGCCGTGCAATACAAGCGGAGGAGCTGTTCGTGTATTCGTCTCCCTTTCAGATTTCTCTCAGACCAGGACACAAGCTACATGTCGTCAGGTGACCCTTTCAACCTTTCATGGAGTGTGTGCATTCACACACTCCAACCCTCTCTCTTACACTAGCGGGCTGGAGAACGACAGACGGCCCCCAGCTTTTAGAGCTGAACCGCAAAGCCCGGCCACCTCACTGCGTCTGCGCATAGCATACCTCCTCCCGCCATTTACCCCTCCCCCAGCGCGCCTGCGCACTCGAGGCCCCGTGAACCAGGCCGCGCGCGCCTTAGGGCGCCTCCGCCCGGGCCTCCCCGTGCGCGCGCGCGCGCCCCAGCCGCGTGCAGCCTCCGTCGCCGCTGCCGCGCGCCCCTTAGGCGGCCGGGCCCGTCCGCGCGACGCCTCTCGCGCTCTCTCGGCCCGACTCACCTCCTCCGCCGCCGGCCGGGCCCGGCTGCTGGTCCTGACGCGGCGGCTGGAGTGGCGGCGGCGGCTGTGGCGGCGACACGCGCTGGTAGAGCGGCGGCGGAGGGGGCGGCTGCGGCGGCGGGTACGAGGCGCCCGGGGACGGCGGCGGCGGCGGCTGCTGCTGCTGGGGAGGTGGGGGGGGCGGCGGCGGAGGCGGCGGCGGCAACGCCGCGAAGGGGAAGGCCGCGGTCAGGGCCCCCATTGAGCCCACGGGCGGGGGCGGCGGCGGCCCAGGCGCCAGCAGCCCCGCCCCAGGCGCAGGCGGAGGCCCCGGTTCGTAGCTCCCTTTGGGCCCGGGAAGCGGGGGAAGGCCGGGGGGGCCGAGCTTACCCAGCGGCGTGGCGTTCGCTCCGGTCGCCATGGCGCCCCCGGGGACCGGCACCAGCGGTTCCTTTTCTTCGGCGGCGGCTGGCTTCTTCGCGAGCCTCCGGGGGGAGGGAACCTGACTGCGCTGCCGCGGAGCGCGGAGCCAGTCCTCTTACGCGACGACGGCGCGAGACGCACAAAGAGGGAGGAGAGAGGGCGCCGCGGGGGCGGGCCGGGGGCGGCGAAGCCGGGGCCTGGATTGGGCCCGGCCGAGGAGAGGGTCCGAATCGCCGGCCTCCGATTGGCGGAGCCTTAGTCCTTCTCGATGCACGCTGGGATTGGCCGAGCCGTTAGGCCCGGCGAGGAAATGGCGGCGGAGTCCGGTAGGCAGGGAGGTGTCGCAGCGCGCAGTTCATTTGTTACTGCGCGAACAGAGCTCAGAGTCCAGAAAGGAGGGGATAGGGTGGGGCAAACTCTATGACGAAGGGGCGAGGAGCTCGCTCATTGGCTGCAGATGATGGAGTCAGTCAATCTCGGTTGCTCGGTAGTGGCCTGGGATTGGCCGTCACTGGCTGGAGACTTTGTCTCCTCCCCTCCCCCAGGGAGCAGTTTCTCCAGGATTAAGCGAGGAGTCGGGCGGAAAAGGCCGGGCCGAAACAGCTTTGTGGTAGGGGAGGCGTGGAGCAAGAAGTGCGCGTGCGTACGTGAGCAAAGACGCCTCTGCCCCTTTTCCTTCACGGTCTACCTAGGCGTCTGGCGAGGAAGCCCTAAGTGACGTCAATCCTCGTTCCCTTGGTAACCGGAACCTTGGGGCGGGAATTGGGGAGGGACTAGCACGCGCCGGAAAACCGGATCCGTTGGCGCCGCAGGTAAAAAGGGATTTCCTGTTTTTTTTGAAAAATTAAGTGACCCAAAAAGCTATAAAATAGTCTTATTGAAAAATTTAAAACAAGGCCGGGCGCAGTGGCTCACGCCTATAATCCTAGCACTCTGGGAGGCCGAGGCGGGCGGATTGCTCGAGGTCAGGAGTTCGAAACCAGCCTGAGCAACAGCGAGACCCCGTCTCTACTATAAATAGAAAGAAATTAATTGGCCAACTAATATATATAGAAAAAATTACCTGGGCATGGTGGCGCATGCCTGTAGTCCCAGCTACTCGGGAAGCTGAGGCAGGAGGATTGCTTGAGCCCAGGAGTTTGAGGTTGCTGTGAGCTAGGCTGACGCCACGGCACTCACTCTAGCCTGGGCAACAAAGTGAGACTCATGTCTCAAAAAAATAAAAAAAAATTTAAAACAATATCTGAACCGATGGACCAACATATAATCTTAGATGAAAAACACCATAGGCTGTGAGGTCTAAAGTTAGTTTACAAATATAATGCATTTCCACTGGAATACCAACAGGGTAACTGGGCTTTGACTAAATGATCTTATTTTTTTTTAAATGATCTTAAAATGATGTAAAATAATAACTCTGAAAATAATGGGAAAACTTGTAAATGAGACTGAGGAGAAGCTTGCCTTCCAGATAACAAACATAGTACATAAGACACAATGACACAATATGACATTGTTGCAGAGAGATTAGTGCAAAACAATAGAGTCCAGAAATAGATTCCCCCGATAGAGGTAGAAAACCCCAAAGGTAGTACTTCAATTAAATGGAGAAAAGATTTAGTTAATAAATTTTGTAGTCTTAAAACATTTAGAATACAGGCAGGGCACAGTGGCTCACACCTGTAATCCTAGCACTCTTGGGAGGCTGAGGCTGGGGGGATTGCTCGAGGTCAGGAGTTTGAAACTAGTCTGAGCAAGAGTGAGACCTGGTCTCTACTATAAATAGGAAGAAATTAATTGGCCAACTAATATATATAGAAAAAGTTAGCCGGACATGGTGGTGCATGCCTGTAGTCCCAGCTACTTGGGAGGCTGAGGCAGCAGGATTGCTTGAGCCCAGGACTTTGAGGTTGCTGTGAGCTAGGCTGAAGCCATGGCACTTACTCTAGCCTGGGCAACAAAGTGAGACTCTGTCTCAAAAAAAAAAAAAAAAATTTAGAATACAATTTTGGAGACTATAAAGATAATCTAGAGGTCAAGAGTCTAGGAAGACAGGAATCTTGAACTAAAAAGATATATTAATACTTGATTAACAAAAAACCCTAAAACTTGTAGAAGTCGAGACAATCATAGATTAGGAAAAAAAATGTGGCTGCAAAGATTTCAAAGAAAATAGAGTAAATAGTAAAATTTTTAAAAAGGAAAAATATTTGCGACACATGACAGCTAGCCAATATCTATAATATACAAAGAAATCTTAAAAACAAATTAGGAAAAAGACAAAAATAATAGAAAATGAGCAAAAAATATGAACGCGCATGTCTCAGTGAATCCAAATAACCAAGAAACAAAAGGGTGTACAACCCTCCTGTTACAGTTTGTGCAAGTAAATAATAATTTTAAAGCTTTTGGAAACCCCAAAACACTTTAAGCCTTGAGAAAGATGTGACTATGATCTGAGTCATGTATGGTTATAATTTGTTTCTCAGATTCTAGATTGACTTGCTGTCTTATTTTTCTTGTTTTGTACAATGACTAGAGGACAAAAACCTGTCTGCTTAAGTAGTGATCCTTGTCATAGATTAACTTCCTTTCTGTTGTCCTGCTATGCTTAGACCAGATGACAGAAAAACCATGACTATTATATCCTCTGTAAAAAATATTAAATGTACCCTTCTCAAAAGAAACACTGCCTATAATGGATGAAATTGGTATGACTGCATCAACCTTGTTTAAATAATATAATCTTGCTAAAACCTCTTCTGTTTCTGCCCGTATAATTGAAACCTTAACTTCCCTTCTTTGGACTGCTAACTCCATTCCTTTGGAGTTGGTATGTCTAGGTGGTCCATTCTCACACTCTGCACCTGAATAAACTCCCTTTAAATTAGATTCTGACCATTTTGATTATTTCAGATTGACAGTTTTTTGTTGTTTTTTGTTTTTGTTTTTTGAGACAGTCTCACTTTGTTACCTAGGCTAGAGTGAGCGCCATGGCATCTTGCTAGCTCACAGCAACCTCAAACTCCTGGGCTCAAGCAATCCTGCTGCCTCAGCCTCCTGAGTAGCTGGAACTACAGGCATGTGCCTGCATGCCTGGCTAATTTTTTCTATCTATATTTTTAGTTGGCCAATTAATTTCTTTCTATTTTTAGTAGAGACGGGGTCTCACTGGTGCTCAGGCTGGTTTCGAACTCCTGACCTTGAACAATCCACCTGCCTCGGCCTCCCAGAGTGCTAGGATTACAGGCATGAGCCATTGCGCCCGTGCTAGAGCAGCATAAAACATATTAAGACACCTCTTATCAGGGAAATGCAAATGAAGGTGATAATGAGGAATCTCTTTATCAAAATAGCAAAAAATAAATGTGCTAACACCTACTGCTGTGAATTCTTTTTTTGGAAAGCATTGTGTTGTCCATTAAAATGGCTCCCCCTTTCAATAAAAAATAAACCCTTCAATCCAGCATCCCACTCCTAGAAATCTGCCCCAAAATAAGGTATGTGATTATGTAATGGGTCAAAGTCTTCTGCATTTATTGCAGTGATTTTTGTAATGGCAAAACCTGGAAACAGTGAATTTCTATCAATATATGAATGGTTGAACAAACTGGAATATTTGTAACCTAGCAGCCTTAAAAAGCAAGGGATTTATTTTCTTTTTTTCTTTTTCTTTTTGGAGATGGGTGTCTCACTCTTGCTCAGGCTGGTTTCGAACTTCTGACCTCAAGGGATCCGGCCCGCCTCGGCCTTCCAGAGTGCTAGGATTACAGGCGTGAGCCACCCCGCTCAGCTAGGAAAGCTGTTAATCCATACCAACTGGTGAGAGTGACCTCTGTACCATATTGGTTTTTGTTTGTTTTTGAGAGAGAGTCTCACTCTGTCCTCCGGCAAGAGTACTGTGGCAAACTGCTGGGCTCAAGCAGTCCTTCTGCCTCAGCCTTCTGAGTCGCTAGGACTACGGGCATGCTCCACCATGCCTGGCTAATTTTTATATTTTTAGTAGAGATAGGGGTCTCGTTCTTGCTCAGGCTGGTCTCAGACTCCTGACTTCAAGGGATCCTCTTGCCTTGGCCTCTCAGAGTGCTAGAATTACAGGCATAAGCCACTGCACCTGGCAGAAGCCTGCTTCATACTTTTTAAAAATGTCTGACATCCAATTTATACACTATATAAACTGCAGAGGCATAAAGAAATGCATTGGGCTGGGTGGGGTGGCTCACGTCTGTAATCCTAGCACTCAGGGATGCCAAGGCGGGTGTATCCTTTGAGCTCAGGAGTTCAAGACCAGCATGAGCAAGAGCGAGACCCTGTCTCTACTAAAAATAGAAAGAAATTAGCTGGACAACTAAAAATATATACAAAATATTAGCTGATAGACCTGCAGTGTCTACTGTGAAAAAGAAAAAAAAAAATTAGCCGGGCATGGTGGCTCATACCTGTAGTCCCAGCTACTCGGGAGACTGAGTCAGGAGGATCGCTTGAGCCCAGGAGTTTCAGGTTGCTGTGAGCTAGGCTGATGCTGCGGCACTCTAGCCCGGGCAACAGAGTTAGACTGTCTCAAAAAAAAAAAGGAATGCATTGGCAGGGCAACTACCAAATTCCTACTGCAGGTGGGATCTCAGGTAATTTTCACCTCCAGGGCACTGTGCTGATTCCTTGAGAACATGGGGCACAGTTGGTTTACTAGACTGCCTTTTGTGCTGCAGGGTCCAGAACACACAGATTTCAGACGCCTCTGATTTTACACAAGCCTATGGCATAAATAAAAAATTTTACATCTGGCCTTTTTTTTTTTGAGACAGAGTCTCACTTTGTTGCCCAGTCTGTAGTGAGTGCTGTGGCGTCAGCCTAGCTCACAGCAACCTCAAACTCCTGGGCTCAAGTGATCCTGCTGACTCATCCTCCCGAGTAGCTGGGACTACAGGCATGTGCCACTATGCCCGGCTAATTTTTTCCATATATTAGTTGGCCAATTAATTTCTATTTATAGTAGAGATGGGGGTCTCACTCCTGCTCAGGCTGGTTTTGAACTCCTGACCTCGAGCAATCCGAACTCCTGACCTCGAGCAATCCGCCCGCCTCGGCCTCCCAGAGTGCTAGGATTACAGGCATTAGCCACCGTACCTGGCCTAAGATGGTGTATTTTGTTATTCATAATAAACCCCTTGGGACCATACCTGAGTTAGTACTAACATAAGGACTCGTTGCCAGCCCTGAGGTCCCTGAGAAAGCTTTAGGATGAGAGCTGGTTACCAGAAAAACCAACCAACTTTCAGGCTCACCACAGCCACACTGGAGAGCAGTAGACTGGAGATTGTATTCAGTCACATGGCCAGTGATTTAATCAATCATGTCTACAGAAGAAAACCTATAAACAACAAGGTTCAAAGAGCTTGCAGTTTGGTGAACACAGTGATGTACCAGGAGGATGACAGGACTGTTCCAGACCTTGCTGCCCTGTATCTCTTCATCTAGCTGTTCATTTGTATCCTTTATAATAAAATGGTAATCATAACACTTTCCTGAGTTCTGTGTGTCAGTCTGACAAATTATTGAACCTGAAGGAGATCATGGGAATTAGTGGCCAAGTTGGACAGAAGTGAATTCCCTAACCTGTGGGATGAATCTGTGCTAACTCTAACCAGTTCCTGTCAGAAGTGAACTGAATTATGGGACATCCAGGACGATAGTTGGTGTCAGAGTATTGCTGTTGAAATGCAAAGGGCAAGAAGTTTCCAGCCTCTTTCTTCTAATCCCGGGCATTTTCTTTTATCTCTACATTTGATAGTTCAGAAACCCCAAACCCATGGGCATGATGGAGAGGCAGCAGCATCTAGCTGTTTGCTTTTGAGTCAGCCTTTGGAGAGCCTAGCACATCAGCTGAATTAGGAGTGACGATGTCTGACACGGAGTGAGCCTCCATGATGCACCAAGTATTGATACTTTCTCCTTCATTTTTTTTCTCCTGACAACCATCTTTATTTAACAGCTTCCTATTAAAGGTAATTTGAGGCCGGTCACAGTGACTTATAGCACTCTGAGAGGTCAAGGCGGGCAGATTGTTTGAGCTCAGGAGTTCGAGACCAGCCTGAGCAAGAGTGAGACCCTGTCTCTACTAAAAAAATAAAAAGAGGCCAGGTGCGATGGCTCACGCCTGTAATCCTAGCACTCTGGGAGGCCCAGGTGGGCGGATTGCTCGAGGTCAGGAGTTCGAAACCAGCCTGAGCAAGAGCGAGACCCCGTCTCTATTATATAAATAGAATGAAATTAATTGGTCAACTAATATATATAGAAAAAATTAGCTGGGCATGGTGGCGCATGCCTGTAGTCCCAGCTACTCAGGAGGCTGAGGCAGCAGGATCACTTGAGCCCAGGAGTTTGAGGTTGCTGTGAGCTAGGCTGATGCCACGGCACTCTAGCCAGGGCAACAAGAATGAGACTCTGCCTCAAAAAAAAAAATTAATTAGTTAAAAAATAAAAATAAATAAAAGTTATTTGAGCCAAAGTGAAATCGGTAGCAGAATTTAATTGTGACTTAGGTACAAATTAGAAATCATAGCATAATAGATATATGCAAATCCCGTATCTAGTAAAGAACTTGTATTCAGACTCAAAACTCAAGAAATCTTACAAAGAACTGGTTTTTTTCAAAGGGGACATAAAGGCTGGGCGCTGTGGCTCACACCTGTAATCCTAGCTCTTGGGAGGCCGAGGCGGGTGGATTACTCAAGGTCAGGAGTTCAAAACCAGCCTGAGCAAGAGCGAGACCCCGTCTCTACTATAAATAGAAAGAAATTAATTGGCCAACTGATATATATATAAAAAAAAAAATTAGCCGGGCATGGTGGCGCATGCCTGTAGTCCCAGCTACTCGGGAGGCTGAGGCAGAAGGATCACTCAAGCCCAGGAGTTTGAGGTTGCTGTGAGCTAGGCTGACGCCACGGCACTCACTCTAGCCTGGACAACAAAGCGAGACTCTGTCTCAAAAAAAAAAAAAAAAAAAAAAGGGGGGGACATAAGATTTGAACAGACACTTCACCAAAACAGATCTATGGATGTCAAGTAAGCACAGGAAAAGATACTCAACATCATTTTTCAGTAAGGAAATGCAAGTTACAACCACTGTGAGGTACCACTACACACCAATTTGAATGGCACAAATTAAACAAGGCTGACCAAACCAGACATTAATGAGGATGGAGGAAATGGAACTCTCCTCCAGTGCTGGCGGGAACGTAAAATGGTAGTGTTAGGTAGCTGGCGAGGGATTCTGGGTCTTCTAGAGTTGAAAGTGGGTGTCTTGCCTTAGCGCTGCCTTGAGCAATTGACATACCTGGGATGAGGGACAAGGGTGGGCCTCAGGCCCCCATCTTGGTGCTGTGCCACCTTAATCCTGTCCCCAGAAACTGCCATACTTGGGGGTGGTGGGGACGCCCTACCAGTCTACCAATCAGAATTTAGCACGCCAACTACAAAATAATGCAGAGGACTCTAGCCCATGGGTCAAGTGGCATAGGTACAATAGAGTTTGGAAGGTGACTTAGGAGAACCTAAGGCTAATTATCATCTCATTAACTTAAATTTACATTGTGGTTCACCTCCCGCCCCCAAGCATGGGCTTTCAGAGATGCTCATGGGCAGTAAGACTCAGGTCATGTAACTCCCAACTGTCCATCAAAGTGGCTCCATGATGACATCTGAGCCACAAGAAGGTCCCTATCCTGACACTATAAAACAAGACCCAGGCTATAACCCAGGTTTCTTTTCCTATCATAAGGGGTCTGGTTGTCATCTGTGGCATATGCATCATGCTCTGTAAACCTATACCTTAACTCTTAATCTATAATCCTATCTTGCCCCCCTCAATTAATTTCACCTCGTGCTTGCCTTACTTTGGTGTGTCTGGTCATTCTTTGGCAAGAGCACAGATTGAAGTTAGCACAGATCCATCCCACAGGTTAGGGAACTCACTTCTGTCCAACTTCTGTTCAACTTGGCCACTGATTCCCATAACCTCCTTCAGGTTCAATAATTTATCAGACTGACACACAGAACTTAGGAAAGTGTCATAATTATAATTACCATTTTATTATAAAGGATACAAATGAACAGCTAGATGAAGAGATATACAGGGCAGAAAGGTCTGGAACGGTCCTGAGCCCAGGAGCTTCTGTCCCTATAAAGTCAGGGTATGTCACCCTCCTGGTTCATCACTATGTTCACCAAACAAGAACCACAAGAACCAAGAACACAGAATGAGACTGCCAAACCCGACAGTACACCCACTATGGAAAAGTTTGGCAGTTTCTTATTTATTAAAACTTTTTTTTTTTTTTTTTTTACTACAGATGGGGTCTTACTATGTTACCAAGGCTGGATTTGAACTCCTGGGCTTATTGCAATGAATAGTCCTCATAAAAAAAAAAAAAATGAACTCCTGGGCTTGGGCTGGGCATGGTGACTCATGCCTGTAATCCTAGCACTCTGGGAGGCCGAGGCGGGAGGATTGCTCGAGGTCAGGAGTTCCAAACCAACCTGAGCAAGAGTGAGACCCTGTCTCTAAAAAAAAAAAAAGAAATGAACTCCTGGGCTCAAGCAGTCCTCCCACATCATCCTGAGTAGCTGTTGACTGCAGGCACGTGCCACCTCATTCAGCTGGTAGTTTCTTAAAACGTTTTTATTTATTTATTTTATTTTTTAAATATTTTTTCTATATTTTTAGTTGGCAAATTAATTTCTTTCTACTTTTTAGTAGATACTGGGTCTCGCTCTTGCTCAAGCTGGCTTCCAACTCCTGACCTTGAGCGATCCACCCACCTTGGCCTCCCAGAGTACCAGTATTACAGGCATGAGCCACCACCCCTGGCCAAAAGTTGAAGTACATATACTTGTATATCTGACTCAGTCCTTCCACTCCAAAGTATTTACCCAAAAGAAATGAAAGAATATATCCAATATAGAAAAAATTAGCCGGGCATGGTGGTGTATGCCTGTAGTCCCAGCTACTTGGGAGGCTGAGGCAGAAGGATTGCTTGAGCCCAGGATATTGAGGTTGCTGTGAGCTAGGCTGACACCACGGCACTCTAGCCAGGGCAACAGAGTAAGACTCTGTCTCAAAAAAAAAAAAGCAGGGAAGCTTCATCTGTCCGGCCAACCTTACCTATGCCCAGTACTTACAGCAGAGCGGTCAGGAGTTCGAAACCAGCCTGAGCAAGAGCGAGACCCTGTCTCTACTATAAATAGAAAGAAATTAATTAGCCAACTAAAAATATATAGAAAAAATTAGCCAGCCATGGTGGCATATGCCTGTAGTCCCAGCTGCTTGGGAGGCTTAGGCAGGAGGATTGCTTGAGCCCAGGAGTTTGAGGTTGCTATGGGCTAGGCTGATGCCACGGCACTCACTCTAGCCTGGGCATCAAAGTGAGACTCTGTCTCAAAAAAAAAGAGAGAGAGAGAAAGAATATATCCAACAAAAACATGTACATGAATGTTCATAGCAGTTTTATTTGTAATAGTTCAAAACTGGACATGGTCCACATTGCCCGTCAACAGGTGAATAGCTAAACAAACTGTGGTACATCCGTACAGTGGAATACTACTTGGCAATAAAAAGAAATGGCTGTTAGTACATGCAGCAACATGGGTGAATCTCAAAATAGTTATGCTTAGTGAAAGAAGCCAGAGAAAACAGAAGTACATACTATATGATTCTAGTTGTAGAAAATTCTAGGTCTAGAAAATGCAAATCAGTCTATAGTGACAGCAGATTAAGCAGTGGTTACTTGCAGATGGGAGGCAGTGGGGAGCAGGCAGGAGAGATTACCAAGGAGCACAGGGAAACCCTGGGAGTGAAGGGGATGCTCATTATCTTGACTGTGCTAATGGTTTCACGGGTGTATACATATGTACGTCAAAGCCATCACATACTACACTTTTAGCATATGCAGTTTATTGTGTGCCAATTATACCTCAGTAAAAAACAGGCCGGGCGCGGTGGCTTACGCCTGTAATCCTAGCACTCTGGGAGGCCGGGGCGGGCAGATTGCTCAAGCTCAGGAGTTCGAAACCAGCCTGAGCAAGACCCTGTCTCTACTAAAAATAGAAAGAAATTAATTGACCAACTAAAAATATACATACAAAAAAATTAGCTGGGCATGGTGGTGCATGCCTGTAGTCCCAGCTACTCGGGAGGCTGAGGCAGGAGGATCGCTCAAGCCCAGGAGTTTGAGGTTGCTGTGAGCTAGGCTGACTCCACGGCACTCACTCTACCTGGGCAACAAAGTAAGACTCTGTCTCAAAAAAGAAAAAAAACAATAAAGCTGTTTTTAAAATAATAATAGAAGACATATAGAAGTAGAAACTTGACATTTGGAAAAAAGAAAAGGTAATAATAGAAGACAGCAACTACAGGGAGAGGGTTCTGTCCAGAATTCTATGCAGAACACCGGTTTGATTCCTTTCCACTTAGATTCATCATTTAGGAAGGGATCATCTTTGTTTAGTTTTGTTTTTCAAGCCAGTTCTATTTTTTGAGTGATTACTGTTAAACATTAGTATTTAAAATTAAATTTTATTACCTAATATTTGATACATACAGAAGGATGTGTGGCACCTTGTTGAGTTAGGAGCTGAGTTATAAATTGAACACCCATGAACCTACAGCCGAACCTGAGAGCCAAGATATCAGCCATACCTTTGTAAAGGTATGGGGTCCTTCCCTATCCCATCCCACGCCTTTCAGGTACCACCATCTTGAGTTTTGTGCTTTTCTTTCCCTTGATCTTTAATAGAGTTTTATCACATGCATGTGTTGCCAAACAATACTTTAGTTTTGCTTGTTTTTGAGCTTTATAAAATGCTATCATACTGTGTGTAGTTTTATGCCGTTTGCTGTTTTAATTTACCTCCAAGAGTCATCTGTGTTATTGCATTAGGTATATTACAGTATTTCCAGTCCTCCCAACAGCCCTGCAGTTGGCTTAGGATACGGCACACCTGGGGGAAATAAAGCTCAGCAAGCTGGGGTGGCTCACCCAGTCCATGGGCCAGACTCCAGGGCCATCTCTTCACCACCATGTTACGTTGTCTCCTTCATTCATGAGGGCCTCCTGTGCGCCAGACAGTGAGCAGGTGCTGGACATACATCTTACGGGGACGTGGCACATCCCTTGCCGTCCTGAAGCACACATCATGGCTCTCCGTTGATCATCCCAGCCAGGATGACTCCATGCGCAGGCCAGTTACCCAGACATCCTGGGTATGTCCATGTCCCTCCTATTTGTCCACAAACATGACTTAAAGTGTCTGGTCTGACCCATCCCACAGGTTTCTGCCCATGGAGGGCAATTTGACAGTAGCTGTTGCCATGACAAAGGCAGCCGCCTCTGACTCCATAATGCTACTTGCAGGAATATATCCCACAGAAACACCTGCATCTGCACAGAGTGGCATTGGCATAAGAATATTTATTGCAGTGTTGTTTGTAATATCAAAGTAGTAGAAACAACTTAAACTTCCATCTGTAGGGATCTAATGACAGTTCGTTAACATTAGTTATGGGAAACCAACACAAGGGAACACCACCAGCTATGAAGAAAACAAAGGGGAACATTGATAATAGAAAGATCTCCAGGAGATTTGGGGGAATACATGTGATAATTTAATACATTCGTATTCTCCAGGATATATTTTAAAAAGGCAAGGTCAGTACAGTATGTGGAATGTTACCATGTGTATAAAAAAGGGGAAAAAATAAAATTGTTCAAATATGCATAAAACTTCTAGAAGGGTTCATAAATAACTGTGACCCAGTTGGCTGGGGACGGGTAAGAGGGAAATTTACTATATCTCTTTTGTTTGTTTGTTTATTTATTTGTATTTTCTAACCACAACCAAAGCTTATAATATACCTCTTTTGTATTTTAAAAAAATATGTACAGTAGAGCAAGGACTACTTATTAAAAAATACATAAATAAAATTTAAAGTTTTAGTTTCTCAGTGCATATTCCCCGGCTCTTGGGCTTTCTTTGGCTCGCAGCCTGCCGTTGCTGGCAGCAAACATTTCATCAGAGGCCCTAGCTTTCACAGGCCCCCCACTTTGGCACGTTGCACCCTGACGCACAAACTCCCTTGCAGATAGGATCAGAGGGCTGGGAGACCTGCCACAAGGTGGCGCTGCCTACTGCCTGCCACTGTGCAGGCAGGCCGGCCCTCCCCAGGGCACTGGGGTCTACTGTTGGGCTTCTGAGGAATGGGAGCTTACCGCCAACCCCTACCCACTGCCCCCAGCATTCCTCCAAGAGATCTGGAAAGGAATTCATTTTGTATCCCCATCCTCTCATATGTGGACCATCAGATGCAAACCAGAATTCAGGCAGGCGCTAACCAGAATTGGAAGGTGCCTCTCACCCTCCTTTGGGTCTCATGGGTGTGAATGGCTAATACCAAGAGATCTGTCCCCGCCCTGGTCTGGCTCCCTATTCCATCCAAGAAACCCTCCCAGTCACAGGAAGGAGTCTGAGCAGGCAGAGCTCTGCCCTGCTCTGGTGGACAAGGGGACAATGTGACGTCCATGGGAGCCACTGAGTCTGTTCACACAGGGGGCCATCCACCCTCCACCCCCTCATCCCCTCATTCATTTAGCAAGTATCTACTGCCGTCATTACGTGCAGGGAAGCTCTTGTTCAAACACTTGGCTTGAATGTCGGAAGGAAGATAGTGGGGCCACCTCTAGGCCTGACTGGGGCCTTCCTACTGACCCCTGCAGGCCTGGCCCTGCCTGTGTGCCCCCCCACAAGGCAGCTCCCCTCCTGCCTCCTTGGCCTCATCTGCCCCTGCCCAAGAGCAGCCGGTCAATGCCTGGGGCAACAGGGGGACCCCTGGCCCTGGAGGGCCCTGGGGTCGGAACTCTCTGAGTGGCAGATGGGAGAACAACAATGTGAAGCACAAGGTCAGTGAAGTACCCTTGACATGCAGACTCCAGTAAGGAGAGTGCCCCCTCCCTGGGGGCTGGTCCCTATCCTGGCAGTGACCCCAGGGCCTGGTACTGCAGGCGCCCTCCAGGAGTATTTG
Organism: Microcebus murinus; assembly: GCF_040939455.1. NCBI lineage: Eukaryota > Metazoa > Chordata > Mammalia > Primates > Cheirogaleidae > Microcebus > Microcebus murinus. The sequence continues at coordinate 12,011,160 of NC_134107.1, forward strand.
CCATACAGACACAGGCTAATCTTCCCTCAGTCTGACTTGATGCTCCTGCTGTGACCTAATGTTCCTGGCCTGACACCCAGGCAGGAGGGGGAGGCAGGAAGGCAGCCCCAGGCCTGGGCCGGGTTGCAGGTCATAGCAGGCTGTTTCCATGGGCAGCAGCCTCTCTGAGGCTGGATGGAACACCCTTGGCTGGCCCTTCCACAGGCCACCAGGTGAGATGAAGAGTCCCTTTGTTCAGAACCCCCCCCATATGCATGAGTCCTTGGCTTGCAAACTATAGCAGAAGCCTTGAACCGCAAAGCTGAGGGTTAGTTCTGAGCAAGGGAGCCCAGGAAAACAGTGGCGCCGAGATGGCAGGTGGGGCCACTGGCCTGTTACCCCAACCAGGCTTCCCCAAAACACTGGTAGCCCCACCCTTCCCTGGTGCATGCACAGTACCTGGTGGCCACAGAAAGGTGTGCTAGAGGGAGAGAGGGAGGGTAGGAGGGAGTTGAGGCAGTGGGCTCAGCTCCCCCCACCCAGAGGGACCAGAGGAGTAAAGCAAACCAGCTTTAATACCAATCTAGTTCTTTCTTTTAAATACCATGTTCCCCAGGACAGTGCTGGGGCAGGCTCTTGGCAGAATGAGTGGAAAGCAAATGTGGAATGGATGGTCCAGGGCCCCCTCTGCCTTGGGGCACTAGAGACCGGGTTGCCCCCTGGGGAGGGGGAGGCGACAGCAGCTTCCCCTGGTACAGTTATTGCAGAGGCATGGGTGGGTTCCCCTCCCTCCCCAGCCCCTAAACACTTCTCAGGATTATTTCTGCCCATCAGCCCCCGCAGAGCCGGGACCTGGGCTCCTCTATCTGGGAGGGGCCCCTCCGCCCAAAAGGGCCTGCAACTAAGGCATGGGGCGGGGCGGGGTGCCACTGGCCAGGCCTGCCGCTCAGTAAGTGCTCTGATGGCCCGTGAGGATGTAGAGGTTGCTGTGTGCCCCCGGGTTGTCGGTGGGAATGCTCTCCAGGATGATGTCTCTGGAGGGGACAGAGAAGCAGAGGTGAGCAGGGCGGGTGGCGCTCAGGCACGGCCTCCCTCCTCTGGGGAGGCTGGGGTGCCACTGCCCACCTGTGGGCCCCGAGCACTCTGAAGATCCTCGTCTCATCTGTGATCTCCTGGGTCACCTGGGAAGACAAAGGGTGCTGAGAGGTGGGGACCACAGGGCAGGGGCAGGCCAGTCCCTGAGCCCCACCCACCTCGTTGGTATCCAGGCTGCGGCCTTGCATCCCATGGCTCCAGAAGGCCAGCACGCTGTCCTGAAGACACACTAGGGGGGCCAGGCTGCCATCAGCCCTGTGCCTGCCCTGCGGAGACTGACACCCCAAGCCACACCCACCCAGGTCTGGGCCACAGAGGTCCTGGCTGACCTCAGGTGTCCAGGCTGGCTCTCGAGAGGGGCTGGGGATCCACCTCCTTGTCCTACCCCCAGCCTCCAGCCCCTGAGCCTCCTCACGTGTTCCAGGCCAAAGTCCTGCCCCCCGCCTCTGCTCACTCACCCACAGTCTCGATGGGGAAGTCGAAGGTCAGCTCAGGCGCCAGTGTGGCCGTGGGCTCACCCTGCATGTTGACTATCCTCACACAGCCTGCAAGGGGAGGGGCTCGTAGGTGGAGGCGCAGGCCTCTCTGGGGAGGCAGAGCTTCCCTCACCCAGGCTTCCTTCGCCCCCACAACCCGCTGGCCGCAGCCCTGACCCCGGGCACTCACGTTCAAAACTGACGAGGACCGTGTCCCTGTCCACCTGGATCACCTGCTGGGCCGAGCCTGAGATCCCATCTGCAGACAGAGAAGGGAGATAGGGCCTGGCTGAGCCACCAGCACACTCGGGCCCCAAGAGAACACAGGGGACATAGTACAGCCAGCCCTCAGCCACGAGTACACTTCAGCCTCACAGTGGCCACGTGGGGTTGGGAATCCAATTCTCACTGCACAGTGGGGGAACTGAGGCTCAGAAAGATAAGTGACCCATCCTCAGGCTCTCGGGGAGCAGGGGAGTAATCCCAGGGAGTCATGGGAGGGCTCCGGAGTCAGGCAAACCAGGCCTCGTGACTCAGTCACTGCGTGACCTGGGACAAGTCACCGTGAGCCTCAGATTCCTCATTCACAACACAGGCACAGTGATGCCCACCTTGCAGGGCTGTTTAGGGTCAAGAATGAAAACCTGGCACCCAGAGGTCTCAGTCCCTGTCACCTCTCTGTCACCCATGGCCGCTCCCTAGCAGCCCCCGTTCCCAGCTGCAGCTCCCTTGCTTGGGGTGGAGGCCCCTGCCCCTGCCTTGCCAAGTCTGCCTCTTCCCTGAGGCTCCGGCCTTGGTCCAGAGCAGCACCGGCCAGATCTTCCTTAGCCAAGCCCTGTGGTCTATAAAACTTTTTAGGGAAGCTCGTTGAAGGGAGGCTGGGCGCTCCATGCGCTGCTGGGCGCACTCAGGCCCCCAGGTCTCCATGGAGCCGCAGGCTGTGGGGATCCTGGTTTGAGGGCCTCACCCCTGCCTCCCTCCCATCTGTCTCTCTGCCGCACGCCCTCCTGCTCACCAGGTGGGATGAGGATGTCAGGCGTCAGGCCAGCCTCCAGGGGCAGGACATGGAACAGGACACGACAGCCGGGCCCCTCGGGCCCCTCGGCCCCCACACACACCTGCGGCAGCTCCTTCCCGTCCAGCACCAGTGGCTCCAGCATCCCAGCTGGGCAGGGCAGAGGGCTGGAGAAGTTCTGGGGGGCAGCAGGGATGCTCACGTCTCCACTTCTCCCCGCAGATCCCTGAAGGTGCCCTGGGCCTCCCCACCGCCCCTCACCTTCAGCAGCAGGAACTTCTGCAGCGGCTCGTACCACTGCAGCAGGAGCAGGCTGGCGGGCAGGGCGGCCAGCAGGAAGGTGCTGCCTGTGTAGGGGTTCCGCACTGCGGGAGGTAGCGGTTGGCACTGGGCCAGGCCTGCACTGCCACCCCTGCCCAACCTCCTTGACCCACTCTTACCCACACGACACTGCAGGCAGCCTTTGGTGTCGGGAATCTTGGTAGACAGGGCAAAGCGCCTATAGGGGTGACAACCAGGGCACATGTCTGGGTGCCATCTGGGGGCAAGGTCCCCACAGAGCCCTATGATGCAGGCATTATCATCTTCCCATTTACAGGTGAGAGACTGAGACTCAGAGAGCCAGAGTACCTTGCCCAGGGAACACCTGTGAAGGGCAGGGGACCTAGAGCATCTGTCTAGTCCAGAGCTTTGGGTCACAGAATTACCTCTAGCTCTGTGATTTTGTGCAAGTCACTTAACCTCTCCATGCCACAATTTCCTCTATAGAATGGGGATAACAATGGTGCCCATCTCAGAGGGTCACAGAGGGGAAAAACTCAGAGCAGTGTCCAGCACGTCCTGTGTGCTGACAGCCATCTTTTATCAGCTTGTATTATTAGTATTTTTTTAAATAGAGATGGGGTCTAGGCTGGGTGCCGTAGCTCATGCCTATAATCCTAGCACTCTGGGAGGCTGAGGCGGGCAGATTGCTCGAGGTCAGGAGTTCAAAACCAGCCTGAGCAAGAGCGAGACTCCATCTCTACTATAAATAGAAATTAAGTGGCCAACTAATATATATAGAAAAAATTAGCCAGGCATGATGGTGCATGCCTGTAGTCCCAGCTACTTGGGAGGCTGAGGCAGCAGGATTGCTTGAGCCCTGGAGTTTGAGGTTGCTGTGAGCTAGGCTAATGCCATGGCACTCACTCTAGCCTGGGCAACAGAGTGAGACTCTGTCTCAAAAAAAAAAAAAATAAAAAAATAGAGATGGGGTCTCACTACGTTCCCTAGGCTGGTGTTAAACTCTTGGCCTCAAGTGATCCTCCCACCTCAGCCTCCCAAAGTGCTAGGATTATAGGCATGAGCCACTGTACCTGGTCTCAGCCTGTATTAGTATTTTCCCACCTATTCTGAGTCACTGAAAATCCTTTTAAGGTGAAGGCAAGGTATACATGAAGAAATGAGAGCATGCAGGCTCCAACTCCCAGATTTGCACAAGTGCCCATGGTCCATTTCACAGATGGGAAAACAGGCCCAAGGAGGTTAAAGGACTTCAAAGGGCGAATGGCTCTGCCCTCTGCCTCTTCAGCTGAGGCTACAGCCCTGAGGGTCCAGTGCCTGGCTCCCTTGTTGCCTGGGGAGACGGGTGAGAGATGGTCATCAGAAGGGTCTTTGCCTTGGTCACTGAGTGTCCCCTAATCCCCCAGAGGACCCTCTGAGCCTGTCTTCCCCTGGGGAATGGGCTACATGTCGGCAGCCCTGCCATCTCCACTCAGCGACCCAGGTCCTGTCTGCACCTTCTCCCAGGACACAGACAGGAAGCCAACATTGTCTGTCTGCCACTTCCGTCCCCCCTTGTTCTGCTCCTCCGTTTCCCCAACTGGTCTTCGGATGGGACAGAGGCGTATAGTTTTGTATTTGCTTCTTCTCCAAACAATTCCAGTTCCCTGTTTTTTACATTCAAAGCAGACACTGTGACTCTGCGATGTCCCAAACACTGGCCTAAAGCTGCCTGCAACTCGTTGGGGCTCTGATGGGCCTGTTTCCTGCAGGTCCTGGGCCAAAGCGCAGGCTCGCCTGGGGACTGAGCTCAGGAAGCCCCGAGGCCACAGGGCTCCAGGTGCAGTCCAGGAGTGAACACGCCACAGGAAGGGCCTGGCCCTCCTGATCTGCCCAGCTGGAGCAGCCACTGGCCCGGCATCCCCTGCCCTCCCCGCCCAGTCCCCTGGTCCCCACAACCCACACCATCATGACAATGTCTGATCCCATAGCTAACCCCCTCCTCAGAGTCCAGCCCCACCCAGCCACGGATGGATGGAGGTCCCACTTGCACATATATCAAGCATCTTAATGTGACAAAATTGAATTCAGCTCCCCCTGAAACCCACAGCTGATGACAGCTGCATCCTTCCCGTCGCCCAGGCCAAACACCCTGGAATCACCCATCCTTGACTCCTTTCCCTTCCACCTACCACCAACTGCCAGGAAATCCTGTTGGCTCAACTTCCAAAAGAGAAGCAGAATTGGACCATTTTCTCCTCTTTCACTGCTACCCTGGCCCAAGCCACTGCCATCTCCAACAGCCTCCTGAGGGGTCTCCCCCGCCCCCTCACCCCTTCACTCTACTCTGGTGAACGCAGCAGCAGCAGCAGAGAGCTCGTGCAGCTCTCAGCCCATGGCTTCCTCTGCAGCTTCCTCGTTGCTCCACAAACAGGCCAGGCCTGCTCCTGCCCCAGGGCCTTTGCACTGGCCATCCCCTCTTCCTGGGACGCCCTGGTCTCACGTACCCACAGAGCTCCCTCCTCACCTCTTCTAAGTCTTTGCTCAAACGGCACTTTTTCAGTGAGGTCTTTCTCAACCACCCCGTTTGAAACCACAGGCTGCACCCCACCCTCCTGGCCTTCTTCACAGAGCACGCCCACCTTGGTGCGTCACACAGAACACCCTCCTTTCTCATGTGCACTACGGTCTGTCTCCCTCCCGAGACAGCGGTGAGGAGATAAGGAGCATCTCAAGCCCCAGGACACGGCCTGGCACCTACGAGGTGCTGAGCAGCAGATACTCATTGAATGATGAAGGAGTGACTCTCCCTCCGACGTCCTCCCGGCACCTCATAATGCACGTGACAAAGCAGAGCTTGTTATCTTCCTGCGCAACCTCCTGACACCACCCTCACTCAGCCCCCGCTCGATCCCATCAGGTCTACTTCCTGCACGTTGCTCAAGCGCCAGCCCTCAGCCCAACCTCTGTCCTCTGGGGCCATTCCACCGGCCTTCCCTTCTCCAATTCACCCACTGTCGCCACTGCCAGCCAGCAGGTACCTCGTTTTCATTTGCCCAGCATCCTTCCCGTTTGGCAAGAGGGCTGAGGTTTTCCTTTGGGGGGGGGGCTGACAAGCCCTGCTCCCTCCACCAGGCTCCAGGGCAGAGCATGTGACCCTGGCCTGGCCACCTGTGCCCACATCCCCTGGCCCCAGTGACTGGCGCGAGGGCAGGCATGCACCTAAGCTAGACCAGTGAGGATGGGCTCTGGGACTTTTGTGGGAATGACTTGGAAACAGAGGTTCTAGTTCCACTGAGTTGCTAGCTAGCAGGACACGGCCTGCAGGTGCGGGCGGCCGTCACGTGACAAGACAGCGTGTGTGTGTGTGTGTGTGTGTGTGTGTGTGTGTGTGTGAATGAAGGCAGCACAAGGACATGCAGAAAGGCTCCTGCTGGTGCCATTTTAAACCTGGATCCGGTGGGGTCTAAAGCTAACCCTAGTCCTGAGCTGTCAGTTACAAGAGTCGTTAAGTCCCCTTTCTGTGCTGACGCCAGTGAGCTGAATCACCTACAAAAGGAAGAATCCTGATCAGCACACATTGGGATCCTTTCAACATGCTCACGGTGCCACCGTCAGCTGGACAAAGCCCAAATCCTGGGCCCGGCATCAAAGGAGGGACTCCGCCACCTGTGCAGCTTCCACTCAGGCTACTCTGCCTCCTCCCTCAGGCCAAACACCCCCGAGTTCCCCAGAGCACGCATTCACCCCTACGTGCATCCGCTGGTCCCTCTGCCTGGAATGCCATTCCTAGCTCTTCTGCCCGGGAAACCTTAATGTCCTTTCAAACTCCATGAGCTTGCCTGGCCTCTCTGAGGCCTCCCCAACCCCTCCCAGGTCCCCGTCTAGTTGGCCCTCAGCACCAGGTGCTAACGGTCTGGTGGGTTTTTTTGTTTTGTTTTGTTTTTTTGAGACAGAGTCTCGCTCTGTCACCCTAGCTAGAGTGCAGTGGTATCGTCACAGCTCACTGTAGCATCGCCAGTAGCTCGGACTACAAGCGCGTGCCACTATGCCTGGCTAATTTTTCTATTTTTTGTACAGACAGAGTCTTGTTCTTGCTCAGGCTGGTCTCAAACTCCTGGCCTCAAGCTATTCTCCTACCTTGGCCTCCCAGAGGGCTGGGATTACAAGTGTAATCAACTGTGGGGTTTTTTCCCCCAAAATCTCTTCTGGAAGGCTGTGGTTTTTTTGTTTGTTTTGTGCTTTTTTTGAGAGGGTCTCACTCTGTCGCCCAGGCTCAAGTGCAGTGGTGTCATCACAGCTTACTGCAGCCTCACATGCCTGGGCTTAAGCGATCCTCCTGCCTCACCCCAAGTAGCTGGGACTACAGGCATGTGCCACCATGCTCAGTTAATTTTTCTAGTTTTTGTAGAGACGGGGTCTTGCTCGTGCTCAGGCTGGCTATCTGGTAATGGGCCCACATCTCTCTCATTTCTTGAAAGCAAGGACTCATTGGACGATGTCCCCATGCCCAGCACAGAGCCAAGCACAGCACACACGCTCAGTAAATGTTCAACTGTCAAATCCAGCACCATACCCTAACAACCAGGCTCCCACAATTTGCAAAGCACTTTCACGTCCAATACCTTCTCCTGGCCTCCCGATAAACCTGGCGGGGGGCTGTCAACTGTATTGACGGAGGAGGAGATGGGCTCAGAGAGGGCAAGCAACCCTCTAAAATCACAGCAGTCCCAGCAAGGCCATATTCCGCCCTGCTCTGCCCCTCTGCCTCCCACTCCTCTGCACACCAGGGCCCCTGACCTGGGGATGATGCGCTGGGTGAGGCGGTTGGTGGGGATGGACAGGGGAACCTGCTGCTGTAGTCGCCGCTGCTCAAACAAGCCTGGCAGGTCATGGGCCCAGATGTGCGTGGATTTCCCTGCCAGGGAGGGAGAGAAGCAGGGGCTCGAGGGTGCTGGGGGGCAGGGTGAGGAGCCGTGGGTGCTGCGGGGTTGCCTCCCTGCCAGTCCCATCTTGTACCTGAGAGTGACAGCAGCACATTGTTCACACAGTAGAGCCAGGAGCAGCGGTGTGAAATCAGCTGGAGGTGACAGAGGGGCAGGTGGACTGGCGGTCAGTACCCGAGCCTCTCAAGGCCCTCTACCTTCTATGGCCAGCTGGGCCTCACCTTCTCCAGCGTGTCCTCGTGTAGTTCGTGCAGGTTGAGGGTATAGATGCCTTCCTCGGCCCCCACCACCAGGAACTGGTCTGCAGGTTTGGGCACAGGTCAGAGGTCAGTCACGCCCCCTGGCCCAAGCTGAGGGATTCCAGGCTCCTGCACCCTTCCTGCTCCCGGCCTACCCCGAGTAACAGGGTGAATCCAGGTGACAGCAGCGTGGATCCGCAGGGGGCAGCCATTGAAGACTTTGGAGAAGCAAGCACCCATCTATGGAGAAGTGAGACGCTGGGAGGGCACACAGGGGCGGGGCAGGGCAGGGGCAGGGGTGAGGGCAGTGGGGCCATGGGCAAACACTTACGTGCACCTTGGGGGTTGGGGGCAGCCCATGGCAGGACGACCTCTGGGAGGGAGGGAAGGGGTCAGGGCCAAGGTGAGGTCCCTGCCACCCACCCCTCGCCCCTGGGCAGCACCCCTCACCTCAGGATCCTCCTGCTGCTTTAACGTGGCCCAGGCGGTGGGCAGCAGTGGAGGGCTGTCAGGGCCTTGTGGAGGTGGGGGCAGGGTTCCTGTAGGCACAGACTGGCTATGATTCCCCGCCCAGACCCCATCCTGGGCCTGCCTGGCCTCCCAAGCCTGGGACTCACCTGAAGGGCTGGATAAAGGGTCCTCAGCTGCAGGCTCAGAGGGGGGTGGCCCCAAGAATGGGGCCCGCTTGATGGTTCCCATGGAATCGTCTGGAGAGTCCAGCTCCTGGCAGGAGGGTTGGGGACCCAGCCCGGCTGTCAGCACATGGCTCTGCAACCTGCCCCACCCCATCACACCCTCTGCAGGGGGGTCCTCATGCCCAGCTCCAGCCTCCCTCCATCCTGCACCTGCAGTTCCGAGGCTGGCCGCATGGTCAGGCTCCTGTAGGGGACAGACCAGAGGCAGCTGAGCTGTGAGAGGTGACTGGCGCCCAGGACCAGCTGCCCATGCCCCTCCCTGGGCCCCGCCACTCACCTTTCCTCCAGGGCCTCCTGGACGGACTGCAGCAGGCTCCTGGGCAGGGGCATGAAGGGCTCAGAGGTCAGCCTGTCTGCTGCCCCCAACCCCTCCCTGCAGCTTCCCTCCCCACCACTTACCCGCTCAGCTCCTCCTTCCCCAGCAGCGTCCACTCCTCCTCCCACTGGGGGAAGCCGCAGCAGAGACCGGAGAGGGGCAGAGAGAGGGACAAGGTGAGAGGACGGTCAAGAGCTTCCGGAAAGAGCAAGGACAGACAGGTAGAAAGGGAACTGGCGACAGGCAAGAGGCTTGGGAGAGACAGTGAGAGGCAGAGAGACCAGAAAATTGTGATAGAAAAGGGCAAAGAAACAAAGAGGAGGGCAGCAGAGACAGTGAGCAAGGCAGACAGAGACCAAGCCTGTGGGAGCGAAGGAAACGTGGTCCAGGAAGGAGCCCCTAGCCCTCCGGGTCCCTGGGCAGGACAGGCCTGCCTGGACAGTGGCCGAGGCCCAGGCAGCCACTGCTTCAAAACTCCCTTGATTGGAGGTGCCCAGCTGCCCCAGAGTCCCCCACCCACCCCACCCCTGCACGCCACCCTGCCCACAAAGCCTGCCCCTCACCGGCTCATTTAGTGGGTCTGTCTCCTTCCTGCGTGGGGCACCAAATTTCACCTGGTGAACTGGGGAGCCCAGAATACAGAGGTTAGAAGGCTGGAGTCTCAGGATGAACCCCCACCTCACAGCAAATCCGCCCACAGACTCACACTGGATCTCCGAGGGGGTCCTCTCGGCCGGGCCATGCTGACCCCGCGAGTGAATGGTGTCTGGAAACATGTCATACGTCTAAGAGAGGACAAACGGCGGACATACACCTGGCACCTGGCTCACACCAGGTATCACACTAGGTGTCTCGAACACATCAACGTGTTGTTTTCACTAGAACCCTCTGAGATTATCGAGAGATGAGATGACACGTTCATGTAGGAAAGCGGGCACAGAAAGGTCAAATAACTTTTGAGAGATCACACAGAAAGCAAAAAGAAGCTGGGTCACGGTCTTGGTCAGGTTGGGCCTGACCAAGACCGTGCGGGTTGGGCCCAAGGGCAGGGACCTATCAGGGTTCCCGGGTGTTACAGGGAGGCAAGACCCAGCACAGGAAAGGTTCTTAATGGGTGGGCCCAACTGGAGAGAAGCAGGTATTGTGCAGGTATTGTACCAGTTGAAGGGACCTTGACTGACATCACCTTTGGGGCCTTCCAATCAGGCCCAGCCAAAACCCATTTCCCAGCCCCCTCACTTACCTCCAGTTCACAGTCTTCAGGGGAGGGGGCTCCCAGATGGGGGTCACTGGCCTTGTCCAACAGCTGTGTGAGGAGGGCCCGAGGGAGCTGCTGGGTTGTGAATGGGTGCTGGAGGGAGGGGATGAACAGGTTGGTCCCTGTCCTCCAGGCCCCTGACTTTGAACACTGAGCCCCCTTCCCCGCTCCACCTCCCACCTGCAGAAGCTTCTCTGCTGTTGGCCTCTTCTTGGGGTTCTTGGTCAAAGCCAGCTTTAGAAAATGGTGGAAATTCTGGGTCCTAGTGGGCACAAGAGCCCCCCACCCCCAGACCCAGGTTAATTCTCATGCACAGCATCCCACCAACCTGCTGCCCTGCCCCCCTTGCCGAGGAGTCTGCTGGGCCCACCCCAGGAAAGAGCCAGCAGAGGCCAGGGGCAGCTGGCCTGAGCAAGGCTGTGTTGCGACACAGCAGATCCTCTGTCATCAACCCTCTGCCCTTCTTTCCTGTCCACACTGAATCCTCAGCTCAGATGGTCTGCAGAAGCCCAGAGAGGGCTCTTGGGGCTGCACCTTGGGAGTCAGCAGAAAGCTCCTCCTCCCCGGGGGGCCTGGCTAAAAACTGGGGGGGGGTCCCAAGAGGGGAATGTGGGCCCTCACCAGCGAGTCTTGTCTCTCAGCTTGGGCGGCTGGAAGCTGCTCTTCGACATGAGCATCAAGGCCCTGTGGAGGGTACAAGGTCAGGGGACAAGGTCCCCAGGACAAGGGTTAGACAAGGGGCAAGTGCTGAGCTGACCTCATGGGGTGCAGGTGGAACAGAGGGGGCTGTAGCTCGCCCAACTCAATGGCGGTGATGCCCAGGGCCCAGACGTCACACAGCTCGTTGTAGCCACCTTTGCGCTCCACAGCAGCCACCTCTGGAGCCATCCTAGAGGTAGGGTGACACAGGGGATGGCTGGGTGCCACACCTGTGGTCCCCTGCCCCCTCTGCCAGAGCTGCAGCCTCACCAGTAAGGCGTCCCGATGAAAGACCTCCTCTTGGCCACAGATGCCGTCAGCTCGCCTGACACCCCAAAGTCAGCTGAAGGGAGAAGCAGTCGCTCTCACCAGCCCTCTGCCTGCCCCTTGCCATCTCACGCCCAGGGTTCAGGCTCAGGATGCACCAGGCGGGGCTCAGGGCAGGCAGCCCAGGTTCAGTCACAGCTGCCACAGGCCCAAGGCAAGGCCAGGTCCCTCTCTGGAGAGGGTCAACCACCCAGTATCCCTGACCGAGTGCCTGTCCCGTGTCAGACTCCACACAGACCCAACCTCATCCAACCTCTAGAAGGAAGGAGTACTGTTCCATTTTCTGAATGAGGAAACTGAGACTCAAGCGGCAAAGTGACTTGCCCAAGGACACCCAGCACTGGAATCCAGGTTCTCTCTAAGACTCCCAGGGCTCCCACAGAACCCTCACCCTGCCTGTGTCCCCAGGGTACTGACCCAGCTTGACATCTCCCTGGAGAGTGAGGAGAAGGTTGGCTCCCTGTGGGAATGGAGGAGAGAGAATCCCGTCTGGTGCCCCGAGAGCCTCCTCCTCCCGCCCACGGTGCCCTTGGCCAGACCCCTACCTTGATGTCTCTGTGGATCTTCCCCTGAGAATGCAAGTGGTGGAGGCCCTGGGGACAAAGAGGAATCCCTGAGAGCAGCTACCCAGCACTATCACCCCTCTCCTGAACCCCCTCTCAGGACTGGGGCCCCCCACCCAAGCCGCTTCCTCCTCCCCTCTCCCCAAACAGGAAGTAACTGAGCCAAGAGGGAAATGGGCTGCTTCCGGCAACAGGGCTGGGGCCCCTTCCCTGTAGGACCCATAACCCCTCGGGCCAGCCCTGCCTGAGCCATGCCACCTGCCCCCCACTGCTCAACTGGGCTTTTGGCCCACAGGTCCTGGGTATTGGGGGCGGTGAGTGCCTCATGGGCCCAGCTACCTTCAGTGCCTCTCGGCAGACATAGGCAATCTGCCGTTCCTCCAGGGGCCCAGTGGCTGAAACAGAAAGTGTGAGGGCTGGCAGGGGGGCCAAGGATATGCTGCCCCTCCCAGGCTACCCTGTGCTGGGGAAGCAGCAGGCACTGCTAAGTGAAAGAGGTGTTGGCCACATTCCCTCCTAGCACAGTCTGGGATACTGAGCCCAGAGATGGACAGCATTTCTCTCAAGGTCACACAGCCAGCCAGGAGTGGAGAGGAGCCCAAGTCCAGGGCCCAGACTTTCCTCTCCTGCCCCTGCATTGGAGTGGGGGTGGGGTGGTGAGGGGAAGGCCGTGTCCCTCTGGAGCCTCGAGCCCTGGCCCTCACCGTGGTAAATCTCCTGCAGGGACCCCCCTCCGCAGAACTCCATGCAGATCCACAGGCGGTCATTCCTGGGGGGACACAGAGCTGGGGTGGGCACGCAGCAGGCCACAAGGGGGCTGCCTGGGAGCGGAGGATAAAGCAGCCTCACCTGAGGTAGCTGCCAATGTAGGCCACCACATTGGGGTGGCGGCACTCCCGGAGGATGGTGATTTCCTGCTGGAGGGAGCTGATGTCGTCGCCTAGAAAGCACAAGAAATCATGGGGGAACCGCACAAGGGTCGCGCTGACTCAGTGCCCCCATCTGCAAAATGGGCACAGAGTGCCTCCCTACAGGCCAGACAGGTGCTAAGCGACAGGACCTCCTGGGGCACGTCTCTCACAGGGGCTCTCAAATGTCAGTCCTCAGCCCCCACACCGCGCCCGCCAGCGCTCCGCCCTCCCTCCGGCGCAGAGGCCCCGGCCTGGCCCTCACCTGGGTCTAGCTTGACTATCTTCACGGCGGCCAGTTCGGACGTGACCGTGTCGCGGGCCTGCAGGGGCGGAGGGGCGAAGCGGGATGAGGAGGGGGCGGGGCTGGGGGCTGGTTCCCGCGGCAGAACGCAGAGCGGGCAGCCTCCTCCTGGCTCTCCCGCCGGTCCTGCCGCCCGGCGCACCTTGTAGACGTCGCCATAGGTCCCGGCTCCCACGCGCTGCAGCAGCTCGAAGCGGTCCCGCGGATCCTGCAGCGACACGTCCCGCAGCAGCGCCATGGCCCGGCGCCGGGCGGGCCGGCTGGCGGGCAGGCGCTAGCTGCGGAGCCGGCGCGGGACGGCGCGGGGCGGGGCGGGCGCCGGTGGCTCCGAGGCCGCCGGGGCAGGGGCGGGGCCAGGGGCGGGGCCAGACCGGGGATGCCCCGGCCGCGGCCGAGAGGAGGCGCCCGCGGGACAGGCCCTCTGCGACGCGGGGAAGTCCCGAGGCCCGGGCGGAGCCTGGGGCCTGAAGCCATGCGCCAGTTCCTCGCCCTCCATGGGTAGGGAGCGCCCAAGTCCAGAAAGCCAAAAGGCAGAGGAAAGAGGGAACGTCCCGCTCCCCCGTCCCATCCCCAATTTCCCAGATGAAACACGGACATGGGTTTTGATTTTTTACAAAATGTATTTATCTTCCTCAGAACTGAAAAATAAATCTATGTACAAAATAGGAAGTGATCAGGCGCCCTTCACCCACTCCCAACCCCCTGCAGATTTCCTCCAGGGTCCCCGAGATGAACTGAACCTCGGGTGGGGGGGTTCCTAGAGGGTCGTAAGAGAGGTCCTGCTCTGATCCCGAGCCAGTTAGGTCAGGAAGAGAGAGGGCAGGACTCAGGATTCTCATAGGCTGGGGGTAGAGTTTCGTATCATGGGCTCTTGGGATAGGAAGGAGAGGAAGCCAGGATTTCCAGGTTCTGGAGCAGGACTTAAGTTCTTTGGGGTAGGGGGCTTGGATTCCCAAGGGTTGGAATTCTGAAGTGTAGAAATGTACTCCTAGGGGATAAGAGGGGATTTGGGTTCCAGGGCTGGAGAAGGGACCTGTGCTTCTTGGGTTAAGGGTGAAACCTCAGCCCCTACGAGCTGGGAGCAACTTGTAGCTCTAGGTTTGGCTCTAAGTTACCGCCTCCATTCTAAGGAGGAATCGGAGTTTCCAGGGGTTGGACCTTTAAAGATAGGTGATCAGGGCCTGGGGTGAGTTTTCACTCAGCCTGCTGGAATTCTGGGAGCAGCGTCCTCGGTTCTGAGCTGGAGAGAATATTAAATCGCGGGTAGAGGGGATTTGTAGTCTGTATTCCAGGGACCAGAAGCCTGGGTTCCGGGTAGGGGTGGGGCCTAGTCCTGAGCTGGTCGCCGGCCTAGGCCACGGAGCGCTGCAGGCGGAGCCTGGGCTCGGAGCGGGAGGACCGGGGTGGAGCCTCGATGCGGACAGAGGGCGGGCCCTGGGGCCGGGTGGGCTGTTAGGAAGTCCTGGGTATCTCAGAGGCCCTTGCGCTGCCGCTTGAGGAAAGAAAGAGTGTAGTCGCTGGGTGTAGACACTTTCTGCTTCTTCATCTGCACTTGCGACTGCGCCGTGAGTTGCAGCTTGATGGCGCTCGAGTTGATCTTGGTGGCCACCAGCAGCTCCTTCATGCCTTTCATCTTCTCGCTCTGGAAAGTGAGCACCGGACCCTCTGGCGGCGGCGACGCTGCAGGTGCTGGCGCCTGAGTCGTGCTGCCGCCTTCAGGGCCTCGGGCAGTGCCTGAGACGGTCCCCGTGGGCTTCCGGGGGGCTGCGGACACCGCATTCTGGCCGGCGCCCTTGTCCAGAGCCGGCTTCTTGGGTGGAGGAGGCTCCTCTGGCTTGGACTCTCGCCGCGGGCCCCGCCGCCGGCCTTCCCGGGCTTCCTCACCCCAAGGCTCCTCGGCCTCTGCTGCCTCGGCCTCCCGGCTGACTATTCGCACCTTCTGCCGCACCTGGGCCATGAGAGAGCAAGCTGAGGGAAAGGCCGAGTTCCACCCAGTGGCTGGAACTCCAGGACCCTGCCTTTGGCCATCCCATCCTGTCTAGGGAGTCTCAACTGTACCCAAAGGGATGGACGGATGCTGCCTCTGGGCCACAAAGGTCTGACTCTCCTGTGGCTGCTGTCACCACCTGGAGTGCCCAGCCCTCCTGTACAGCCGTCCCTCACCTGTCCCTCAAAACGTCCGAGGGACTGCACAAGGAAGGTGGCCCAGCCTACGTGCAGCACAGGCGTGGGGCTGCCCTCCTCCCATTTGCAGATGCCATCGTAGAATCGCAGCAGGTGGGCGAAGCACTCAGGGTCTTGGAGAGCAGAACCCTGGCTCTGGGTGCCCTGGGCAAGGGGGAAGGGAGGGCACAGATCAGCGTCCCCTACTCGTCCCTAGGCAGAGGGCACAGGCCAGGCCCCCCACCTAGACAAAAATTCCTGGCTCTGGAAGAGGTGAACATAGATTGGGAACATTCTCAGAACTTTTTTTTTTTTTCTTGAGGTAGGGTCTCACTCTGTCACCTGGGCTGGAGTGCAGTGGCATAATCACAGATCACTGCAACCTCAAACTCCTGTCTCAGCCTCCAGGGTAGCTGGGACTACAGACATGAGCCCCCACACCTGGCTAATTTTTCAATTTTGTGTAGAGACAGGGTCTCACTCTTGCCCAGGATTCTCCTATCTTTTATATAACCAGTCCTTAGCCAGGACTGGGGAAGGGGAACCATCCTTTACCTCCATCCCATCCCCTAAGCTGAATGAGGGACCTCGGCCCTGAAAGAGATGAGCTTCCACCCCATTTACTTGAAGGCACAGGATAGAAACCACTAAAGTACTCCCTGCCCTTCAAACCCTGGCCTAGGACCTCAGCTACAGCAGAAGGGAATGTGGCTCTCTGCTTGGGGCCACCTTCCTTGTATAGCCCCATGTCCTGTGGCTGGGGAGCCCTGCCAGGTGGCAGGCTGGACACAGACTGGAGCACCAGCCCTTCACCTGGCTCTGTTCCCCTGGCCGCTCCTCGCCTGCCTCCAGCAAGCTGGCCGCCTCTTTCAGCAAATTGGGGATGACGTCATTGGCCACTTCGAAGAACTCCTTGTAGATCTCCTCATCTTCTCGGCAGTAGTTGTAGCTGTGAGAGCAGTGGGGAACTGTGGGGTTTTGCCATGGGGGGTACCCCCGGGGACCTAGTTGGGGATGGAGCCCAGGTTTCTTTTCCTGGGTCATCCCAGGGACTGGGGGAGTGGTTGGGGACTTCACTCCAAAGTGATAGTGTCTGCGTTAGCCCAGAGCAACAGTAAGGAGTGGGCATGGGGCTAAGGTGGAGGTCCCACTGCTGGATGACAGTGGTGAAAAACTGGGAGGAGAGAGGGAGGGAGGGAAGGCTTTAATCAGGAGTCCCTACCTCGTGGATGATGGGGGCCTTGGCTGCCTAGGGACTGGACGGAGAGGGGATGGGGGTTAGGATCCAGGCCTCACTGCTGGACGAGGGTGGTTGGAAACTGGGTGGAGGGGGAAGAAAGGAGGAGCTGGAGGCCCTAGTGGGGAGATCCTCACTCCTGGATGACAGTGGCCGTGTCGGCCCAGGCCTGCAGGGCTTCGCGCACATTGCGGTTGCGACAGTGGTAGCCAGCCAGGTACATGTAGGGGTAGATGTGCTCATCTCGGTAGTAGGTCTTGGCTGAGGCAATGCCCTGGGGGGTGAGGCAGAGGAGCCTCAGGGAGGCAGCCCCCAGCTGCCTCATCTGGCACAAATGCCCCATCAGGTCACACCCAGAAGCGGTAAAAGAAAGAACCCAAAGAGTCCTGCCCATCTCCAATCCCACCCACTCCCTGCCAGCTCCTCCCTGGGACTGCAGGACTGCTTGCTGAGGCCAGGGGCCGACTGCAGGGGTGGGGCCCACCCAGAACAAGCCCAGGGAGGGGAGAGGCCTACTCTCTGAGCTCTGTCTCTTACCCAGGCTTCCCCACATACTCGTCTACACAAATACCAAAGACTTCCAAGCCAAGGCCAATGGCCCTCCTACCCCCACCTCCACCAAGTTAACAATCCCTCCTCAGTGCTTCCACTGTTTTTGATCTTGTTATACTCCAGGAAGGAGAGTGAGGGGCAGCAGAAAATGAAGGGCTGAAGGGACAAATCCAGGGCCTGCCACTCTCAGGCTGGGGAACCCAGAACACCCTCCAGGCAGCTCTGACTACATTGATTATGCACACAGTATATCTGATACAACGTGGGGCTGGATGGTAATACCCTCAACACACAAAGTTCTCACCTCACCTGCCCCTCCAAATCCCCAGAAGGGGACCCCAGCCACTGTTGGGGTCTCCCTTCTGCCCTCTCCTGAGATGACCCCACCTTGTGGTAGAGGGTGAGTGGGTCTGGCCGGCCAGGGGTGGGCTCCAGCTCCTCCAGATCTGCCAGGTTCCCTAGTGCCATGGGGTACCTGAGAAAGGATCATAAGTTCGGGCTGCCACCTAGCCCTCTGGGCCCCCAAAGCCCAGCCTGGCCACTTTCCCCTACTGACCTTTCTAGATGTCCCAGGTCATAGAGCAGCCAGAGCAGCTTCTAGGGGCCAAAAGAGAGAGTTATGAGCTAGGGGGGTGGGGAGAGGAAGGATCCTCAGTCCATCAAGCAGAGGTGGGGGCCAGAACCAACAGGGATCTCCCACCAAGTTGGAAGGACCAGAATTCACAAACTAGTCCTTTCATGTCTCAATTCCACTCTCCTACTAGCCCTGGGAAAGGCCAGGTCAGGAGTTACTAACCCATTTTACAGAAAGGGAAGTTGAATCTCAGGAAGGGAAAGTGCCCCTGACCCAGGACCCAGAGCAAGTCCAGTCAGCAGCCTGGCCTAGCCCACTCCTGGCCCACAGGCACAGCCCTCACCTGCTGCAGCTGCAGCAGCTCCAGGGAGTCGGTGTGCAGGTCGATGGAAGGGTTGATGGCACACACCATAAATGCCACCTCCATCTTGCGGTCACAGCGCATGTATGATCCTTTCAGGTACAGCCAGCTCTTTCAAGGAGACAAGATGAAATGTCTCATGATGGCCCACCCTGTGTCTCCTTCAGGGAATGACAGCCAGGGAAGGGGCTCTTCTGCCTTCCCCTCCTGATATATATAGGTGGTGATTGGAAGAGGGGAGTGGGGCCCAAGAAAGTAAAGTCCTTTGGGTGGCTTCAGTTAGCAGAGTATTTAGGGGACAAGGTTGGGAGAACACAATACCCGCTCAGCCACACCAGCGTTGACAGTCTGGCCCCTGCGGTCCTCGTTGCCCTTGCCATGCCAGGTGACCTCAGCTGTCTGCTCCCCATTAGGCCCAAACACTACCCAGGCATGATCCTCAGACAGGGCCAGGTGGACATCCCGGAGACCCAGGGCTTGGCAGGCCCCCACCACAGCAAAGGCCACACCAGAGCTGTCCAGTTTGGTGCCTGTGGAAGGGGGAGGTAATGAAAGAGGGTCCTCTGTGCTTCGGCCTGGGGAAAGGGGGACAGGTAGTGATGGGCCACACTCCCTCCCAGCCCCACTCCAAGCCTGTGTCCCTGAAGATGCTCCTGCCCACTGTCCCTTTTGCTTTTCCCTACTGTATTCAAAGCCTCTCCCTCCGTATTTACACCCCCATCCCCAACAAGAGACCTTTCTGGACCTTCTGTAGCTGACCCAGACTTTGACCTTGTCCCTTCTCTCTGCAACCATGTTATATATTTCTGTGATGTTAAGGATTTTCCCATTTATTGCACTTAAAATAAGTGCAATAATCTAATCCCTGTTAGGTTAAAACAGGGACAGCAAAAACAGGACACTCTGGCCAACACCCTTTTCACACACCCACCAAGATACTCCTAATTTATCTCTGTACTCTTTCCTGCTAAACTCAGAAGCAGCCTCAGATTCCTTCTCAATATGGCACACTAGGATGTGACTGCCAGTCAACTGGGCTTGCACAAAGAGGCTCTTTGCAAACCCTAAATCTTAATCTTGAAATTAAGCCCCTGGTCTGTTCATTCTAAAACATTCTCATAGTTATTATTTCATTTAATCATCTCAAATGTAGCCCAATTTGTCTCCTTGCCCCCTAAATCTGCTACCAATCTCTGTGCCTCATGCTGGGCTGCATGATTCCTGTGGCTGCTCAATGTCAGGGGTGGGGGTTCTGAGGGGGTAGAGGAGAGGCTAATGGATTTGGAGCCAGGTGATCAGGTTCCAGTCCCAGCCCTGTCATTCTGTGTGAGACTGGCACATCACTTCCCCTCTTTGGGCTTCAGCTTCCCCAACTGCAGAGACAACTAACACCTGCTCTACTACACAAGGTTTACAGGTCTCAAAAAGGCTTGTAAACCATGGAATGTTATGAAGAGGTGGGACAGGATTCATTCTCTCCCCTTGCCACCTGTCAGGCTCCAACCTGTGATGAAACTGAAGAGGGACTGGATGTGGGCCCGGTCCTTGAAGTAGGAGCGGCTGAGGCTGTTCCATATGACATCGGAGACCTTCTTCACCAGCTCACGGCTGGAGACACCTCCCTCTCGAGGGTAAAGGGACAGGTCGACAGCGCCACGGATCTGGGCAGTGAAGCGGGCGTAGAGGGCAGCGATGATAGATAGGTCAGCCACAGGGAAGTAGGTGAGACCGCCAGGAGGGTCAGGTGCGGGGCTGGGCTGGAAGGTGAGCTCGGGCACGTTGGTGGGAATGACGCGGTTGACAGCCAGGAAATGCTCCACGAAGCCCAGCACCAAGGAGAGAAGCACCAGGTCTGGCTCCTCACGGCCCAGCTCCGCAGCAAACAGGCGCACCACGTCGTCGATGGAGCGCAGCGGGAACAGCGTCTTCTGGGCGGCCTTCAGCCCCATGGCGGCGGGTGGCGGCCTGCGGGCGAGCCAGGGAAGGGAGGGTCGGGCAGGCTCGGCCGGGGAGCCCACTCCCAGGCTCAGCTAAGGTTCCACCCTCAACACACATACAACTTCCCTGCTTCCCCGCCTTCACCCTCCGCTTACAGGCTCCCCCTCTTTGCTCGGTGAGACCCTTCAGCTGAGGCTGTGGGGCCTCCTTGTCCCCCACAACCCCAGGACCCCCAGCCCCGATAAGGGAGCGCCCCAAAGACCCTGCTGAGAACCCCCAATGCCACCCCGTCCCCTCCCTACGACTGCACCCCTGGACCTCTAGAGTCCATCCGGAAGGCGCACCCAGGCCAACGCCCCCAAACCCTAAGGAGAGTCCTGGCCTCGGTCCCCCGCGCCCACCTCCGCGCTTACATCCCACACAAGGCACCGAGGCGCCCGCCGCCTGGAGCCTGCTGGGAAATGAAGTGCCGCCCCTCGCCCGCACTGCCTGCCGGGAAGTGGAGTCTGGACCTCCCCCGCCCTGCCGAGTCTGGAGGTGGGGCGGGCTTGTCCAGTTCGCGGTGGCTTGTGGGAGTGGTAGGCCCGTCGCTCCGGGAGCCGCAGAGCTAGGTGAGGAGCGGAGGCTGGCCAACCTTTCCGAGATACTTAGGCTTGGTCAGTCCCTTCCGGCAGACCAGGTAGCAGGGGTGTCCGCGGTGCCTTCTGGGAGATGTAGTCCGAGGGGGGCTGGGCACGCTCAGGGGTCACTGAGCTTCTGCAAGTTCTGCTATCACTAGTCCGTGGACAAGATGTGAGGGAAACGGGTACTTTTAACCACCGGTGGAGTGTAAATGTGTTCAGCCACTTTGGTTGGATATTTACTAGTATCCATTAACATATAAATGTGCCTACTGTGTGTCTACTGTAAAGAGGAATATAGAAAGAACCACTGTGGTTCTTTGTATTAATACTAAGGTAAAAGTAGAGGCCGAGGCGGGCGGATCGCTCGAGGTCAGGAGTTCGAAACCAGGCTGAGCGAGACCCCGTCTCTACTAAAAATAGAAAGAAATTAATTGACCAACTAAAAATATATATACAAAAAATTAGCTGGGCATGGTGGCGCACGTCTGTAGTCCCAGCTAATTGGGAGGCTGAGGCAGAAGGATTGCTTGAGCCCAGAAGTTGGAGGTTGCTGTGAGCTAGGCTGATGCCCCAGCACTGTAGCCCTGGCAACAAAGTGAGACTCTGTCTCAAAAATAATAATAAGGGCCGGGCGCGGTGGCTCACCCCTGTAATCCCAGCTCTCTGGGAGGCCAAGGCGGGCGGATTGCTCGAGGTCAGGAGTTCGAAACCAGCCTGAGCAAGAGCGAGACCCCATCTCTACTATAAATAGAAAGAAATTAATTGGCCAATTAAAAATATATAGAGAAAAAATTAGCCGGGCATGGTGGCGAATGCCTGTAGTCCCAGCTACTCGGGAGGCTGAGGCAGGAGGATTGCTTGAGCCCAGGAGTTTGAGGTTGCTGTGAGCTAGGCTGACGCCACGGCATTCACTCTAGCCTGGGCAACAAAGTGAGACTCTGTCTCAAAAAAAAAATAATAATAATAATAATAATAATAATAAGGTAAAAGTAAAAGAGTAAAGTAGCTCTATGTACACTAAAATGGATCCTCGGGCATATTTTTGAAGGAAATAAGCTGCAGAACAATATGTGTGGTAGGATAGTATTTATATTAGTATTTTAAAACTTTGAAACAATACGAAATTTCTGCAGAGTCAGTAATGCTTATTCATTCAACAAATGAATTTTTGGTACCTACAGTGGGCCAGGCACTCAGTTATAGGCACTGGGTATATAGTAATGAATAAAATGCTAAATTCCTGTCATTCACCTCTTCAACTCTGGATTGTCCTCAAAATCCATAACCCTCATCTAATCATGGGAAAACATCTGATAAACCCAAGCTGAGGGACACTCTAAAAAATACCTGACCAGTACTCCTCAAACGTGTCAAGCTCATGAAAGACAAGGAAGGACCCAGAAACTGTTGCAGATAAGAGGGTAAAGAGGCAGGACAACTAAATGCAGTGTGGTGTTCTGGATTAAATCTTGGAACAGAAAAAGGACATCAGTGGAAAAACTAGTGAATAGGGTGACCAACCATCCCAGTTGGCCCAGGACTGAGGGGACTCATAGGTATGGGACTTTTCTGTTTTAAAATCAGTCAAGTCTTGGGCACCTGGGAGCCCTCTGTGTGGAATTCAAATAAAGTCTGTTGTTTGGTGAATAGTTTTCATCAATTAATTTTGATAAATGTGCCATGGTTGTATAAGGTGATAACATTAGGGGTAGCGGGGTGGAGGGTTTATGGGAACTCTGTTCTATCTTTGCCACTCTTGTGTAAATCCTAAGATTATTCAAAAATAAAAAAGTTTTTTTTTTTAAAGCCACTCATCAAAGGTCAAGTTATGTTTAGTGGAGTAGCCAGAAAATATGCACATTAAATAAGTATCATGTGTAATGTGTTAGAAAATAATCGTTGTTAAGAAAAAAATATTCCTTTGCCTCTTTTCAGGGCTGAAAAAAATAATAAACCAAAGAAGGGAAGTAAGAGTGCCAGGGAGGTTGCAATTTGAGACAAGAAAATAGAAAAGGCCTCATTTTTTTTTCTGAGACAGACTCTTCCTCTGTTGCCCGGGCTAGAGTGCTCTGGCATCAGCCTAGCTCACAGCAACCTCAAACTCCTGGGCTCAAGTGATCCTCCTGCCTCAGCCTCCTGAGTAGCTGGGACTACAGGCATACACCACTACGCCTGGCTGATTTTTTCTATTTTTCATTGTCTGGCTAATTTCTTTTTATTTTTGGAAGAGACAGGGTCTTGCTCTTGCTCAGGCTGGTTTCGAACTCCTGACCTCGAGCAATCCTCCCGCCAGGGCCTTCCAGAGTGCTAGGATCACAGGTGTGTACCACCAGGCCTGGCCAGAAAAGGCCTCAATTAAAAGGGGGAATTTGAATAAAAACCTGGAGAAGAAAGGGGAATAAGCAGTGTGGTTATCTGGAAGAAGAACATTTTAGATAGAAAAGCAAGTGTCAGGCCAGGCGAGGTGGCTCATGTTTGTAATCCTAGCACTCTGGGAGGCCAAGGCGGGAGGATCACTCCATGTCAGGAGTTCGAGACCAGCCTGAGCAAGAGTGAGACCCCCATCTCTACTATAAATAGAAAGAAATTAATTGGTCAACTAAAAATATATAGAAAAATTAGCCGGACATGGTGGCACATGCCTGTAGTCTTAGCTACTTGGGAGGCTGAGGCAGGAGGATCGCTGAGCCCAGGAGTTTGAGGTTGCTGTGAGCTAGGCTGACGCCACGGCTTATTCTAGCCTGGGCAACAGAGTGAGACTTTATCTCAAAAAAAAAAAAAAAAAACAAGTGTCAATGCCTAAAACAGAGTGTGCCTGGCAAGTTCAAGGAGACCAGGAAGCCAGCTTGGTTGGGGTGTCATGAGCAGGAGGAGAGAGGGGAGATGGAAGCAAGAGTGATGTTCAGCAAGATCATGTTGGGCCTTGTCAGCAGCATGGAAGCTTCAGTTTCTATCTGGGTGAAATGGGTTGAGGAGTGACGTGGCACTGGAGGGGTTAGGATGACACAGCCTGCCTCATACTTTAAAAGACAGTGCCGGCCGGGCGTGGTGGCTCCCGCCTGTAATCCCAGCACTCTGGGAGGCCAAGGCGGGCGGATTGCACAAGGTCAGGAGTTCAAAACCAACCTGAGCAAGAGAGAGACCCCGTCTCTATGATAAATAGAAAGAAATTAATTGGCCAACTAATATATATAGAAAAAATGAGCTGGGCATGGTGGCACATGCCTGTAGTCCCAGCTACTTGGGAGGCTGAGGCAGCAGGATTGCTTGAGCCCAGGAGTTTGAGGTTGCTGTGAGCTAGGCTGATGCCATGGCACTCACTCTAGCCTGGGCAACAAAGCGTGACTCTGTCTCAAAAAAAAAAAAAAAAAAGACAGTGCCAACTGCTGTAAGGAGGATACACTGGAGAGGGTCAAGGTTGAAGACTGAAATAAAAGTACTACCCCCCATAACAGACTAAAGGACCCCCCTTTGGCTAAAAGATCCCGAAGTTTTATGTTCCTGGCTACAACAGAACAGAGGCTGTCCACATCCCATTTGCTTCTACCTCACTTCCCTTTACTAATCCTGACTAGATTTTGTCAAAGATTGACTTGAGAAGAAAAGGCTGGAATACTTCTTCACTTACTTCATCCCACCCCCAGTGCTCTCCTTCTGTTTTTATAAGTTCTTTTTGTTTCCTTATTTTTTTATTCTTTTTTTTTTTTTTTTTTGAGACAGAGTCTTGCTTTGTTGTCCAGGCTAGAGTGAGTGCCGTGGCGTCAGCCTAGCTCACAGCAACCTCAAACTCCTGGGCTCGAGCGATCCTTCTGCCTCAGCCTCCCGAGTAGCTGGGACTACAGGCATGCGCTACCATGCCCGGCTAATTTTTTATATATATATCAGTTGGCCAATTAATTTCTTTCTATTTATAGTAGAGACAGGGTCTCGCTCTTGCTCAGGCTGGTTTTGAACTCCTGACCTTGAGCAATCCGCCCGCCTCAGCCTCCCAAGAGCTAGGATTACAGGCGTGAGCCACCGCGCCCGGCTATTCTTTTTTTTCTTTCTTTTCTTATGTTTTTGCTCAAATTCATCCATGCTGATTGTTTTTATAGTTCTGACATGACAGCTATTTAAGACCACAGTTTCTTCTTTTTTTTCTTTTTTTTTTTTTTTTTTTGAGACGGAGTCTCACTCTGTTGCCCGGGCTAGATTGCTGTAGCATCAGCCTAGCTCACAGCAACCTCAGACTCCTGGGTTCAAGCAATCCTCTACCTCAGCCTCCCAAGTAGCTGGGACTACAGGCATGTGCCACCATGCCCAGCTAATTTTTTTCTTTATATTTTTAGTTGTCCAAGTAATTTCTTTCTATTTTTAGTAGAGACGGGGTCTTGCTCAGGCTGGTCTCGAACTCCTGAGCTCAAACGATCACCCGCCTCGGCCTCCCAGAGTGCTAGGACACAGTTTCTTCTTAATAAACAACTGTCAGCCATGGACTGGTTCTGGCTGGTCTCCTGAGGATGCACAGTTCACAGACTCATGCCCTACATTTCACCTTTTACATAAAGGACTTAATTGTAATGTATTTACATATTGAATCCCCACCCCAAAGTGATAATGGGATATAGGTTACATACATGTAAACCTAATACGCATGTGTGTGGGTCTCCTTTGTAATATTCATAACTCCTCCTGTAACCTATTGAATATGTATACTTGGCCAACCCGTTCAGCATAAATTCCTGTCCTATCCCTTCCTCCCTTGAAGGGCCAGTCTCCTTCCTAGCTTATCAGGATGGCCAGCCTGCAGCTTGTAACCTTTCAGAAGAAATAACATCTCCTTTCTAAATTTACATACTTTGTGACTCTTTTTCAGTCAACAAGGTTAAGGAGAGAACCTGTTTGGAGATCCTGCAATATTCTAGGCAGAGATTACGTTTTTTTTAATTTAATTTTATTTTTTTTATTTCGGCATATTATGGGGGTACAGATTTTAAGGTTTCAATAAATGCCCATTTCCCCCCTCCCCCCAAAAGTCTGAGTCTCCATCATGACCATCCCCCAGATGGTGCACATCTCACTCATTATGTATGTATATACCCGCCCCCCGCCCCCCTCCCCGCTGCCCAATACCCTATTACTGTAGTACCTATGTGTCCACTTGAGATTACGTTTCTTAGTCCAGTTAGTAGAATTGGAGGAAGTGAAAAATGACCAGATTCTAGGTGTATTTTGATGATAAAGCTGTTGGAATCTGCTAATAGAATGGATGCCTGGCTAATTGAGCCCAACATTTTTTTTATTTCAAGAAAATATGAGACTACAAACATTTTGGTTGCATTTTATATCATTGCCTCTCCCTAGCTAGGGTTAAAGGTATATCCTTCCTATCCACAATGCTTACCACATCCCTCAGATGTGGGTCTACCCCTTGAACCCCCTGGTGAACACCACCACCATTTGAGCACCATAGTGTTAGTCAGTCAGTACCAATTTGATGGCGAGTACATGTGGTGAGCCCAACATTCCTGACAGAAAAGTGTAACCTGATTTTAATGAGGAAACAATCAGACAAATGCAAATTGTAGTTCATTCTAAAAAGAACTGGCCTGGGCCCTTCAAAAATGTCAAGAAGGCCAGGAGCAGTGGCTCATACCTGTAATCCTAGCACTCTGGGAGGCCAAGGCAGGTGGATTGCTCAAGGTCAGGAGTTCGAAACCAGCCTGAGCGAGACCCCGTCTCTACTAAAAATAGAAAGAAACTAATTGACCAACTAAAAAAAAAATATATATACACAAAAAATTAGCTGGGCATGGTGGCGCATGCCTGTAGTGCCAGCTACTTGGGAGGCTAAGGCAGTAGGATTGCTTGAGCTCAGGAGATTGAGGTTGCTGTGAGCTAGGCTGACGCCATGGCACTCACTCTAGCCTAAGCAACAAAGTGAGACTCTGTCTCAAAAAACAAACAAACAAACAAAAAAAGTCAAGATGATGAAAGAGAATAAAAAAAGGAGGAGGAATTATTCCAGATTAAAGTAAAGAGACATGACAACCAAATGCAACATGTGAACCAGAATTGGTTTCAAAATTGGTTTCAAAAATGCTGTAATGAGGCTGGGCATGGTGGCTCACGCCTGTAATCCTAGCACTCTGGGAGGCTGAGGCGGGAGGATCACTCAAGATCAGGAGTTGAAAACCAGCCTGAGCAAGAGTAAGACCCCATCTCTACTAAAAATAGAAAGAAATTAATTGGCCAACTAAAAATATATAAGAAAACTTAGCCAGACATGGTAGTGCATGCCTGTAGTCCCAGCTAATTGGGAGGCTGAGGCAGGAGGATTGCTTGGGCCCAGGAGTTTGAGGTTGCTGTGAGCTAGGCTGATGCCACAGCACTCTAGGCTGGGCAACAGAGTGAGACAGAGTCTCAAAAAAAAAAAATGCTGTAATGATTTTTTTTTTTTTAAGATAGGGTCTTACTCTGTCACCCAGGCTGGAGTGCAGTGGCCTGAAAATAGCTGACTGTAGCCTCAAACTCCTGGGCTCAAGTGATCTTCCTGCCTCAGCCTCCTGAGTAGCTGGGACTATAGGCATGCGCCACCATGCCAGGCTAATTTTTAAATTTCTTTGTAGAGGATGGGTCTCACTGTGTTACCCAGGCTGGTCTCTTAATCTTGGCCTCAAGCTGTCTTCCTCCTTGGCCTCCCAATTCCTCCTCGGCCTCCCAAAGTGCTAGGATTACGGGCGTGAGCCACCATGCCTAGCTATAAAGAACATTATTTTTTTTTTTTGAGACAGAGTCTCGCTTTGTTGCCTAGGCTAGAGTGAGTGCCGTGGCGTCAGCCTAGCTCACAGCAACCTCAAACTCCTGGGCTCAAGTGATCCTTCTGTCTCAGCCTCCCAAGTAGCTGGGACTACAGGCATGAGCCACCATGCCCGGCTAATTTTTTTATATATATTAGTTGGCCAATTAGTTTCTTTCTATTTATAGTAGAGATGGGGTCTCGCTCTTGCTCAGGCTGGTTTCGAACTCCCGACCTCGAGCAATCCACCCGCCTCAGCCTCCCAGAGAGCTAGGATTACAGGCGTGAGCCACCGCGCCCGGCCTAAAGAACATTTTTGATACAATTGTACTACAAAGTGGGCAGCTTAAGCCACAGAAATTTATTGTCTCACAGTTCTGGAGGCTAGATGTCCAAGATCAAGGTGTTGGCAGGGTTGATTCCTTCTGTTGGCTGTCAGGAAGACTCCGTTTTATGCCTCTTCCCTAATTTCTGGTGACTTGCTGACAATCTGTGGTGTTCCTCAGCTTTGGAAGCATCACCCAGATCTCAGTCTGTGCCCTCGTCTCACATGGTGTTCTCCTGGTGTGTGTGTCTAAATTCCCCCCCCTTTTTTTTTTTTTTTTTGAGACAGAGTCTCGCTTTGTTGCCCAGGCTAGAGTGAGTGCCATGGCTTCAGCCTAGCTCACAGCAACCTCAAACTCCTGGGCTCAAGCAATCCTGCTGCCTCAGCCTCCCAAGTAGCTGGGACTACAGGCATTCGCCACCATGCCCGGCTAATTTTTTGTATATATATTTTTAGTTGGCCAATTAATTTCTTTCTATTTATAGTAGAGACGGGGTCTCGCTCTTGCTCAGGCTGGTTTCGAACTCCTGACCTCGAGCAATCCGCCCGCCTCAGCCTCCCAGAGAGCTAGGATTACAGGCGTGAGCCACCGCGCCCGGCCTCCGGCTAATTTTTTCTATATATATTAGTTGGCCAATTAATTGCTTTCTATGTATAGTAGAGATGAGGTCTCGCTCTTGCTCAGGCTGGTCTCAAACTCCTGACCTCAAGCAATCCGCCTGCCTCGGCCTCCCAGAGTGCTAGGATTACAGGCGTGAGCCACCATGCCCGGCCTAAATTCCCATTTTTATTTTTATTTTATTTTATTTTATTTATTTTTTTTTTTTGAGACAGAGTCTCACTTTGTTGCCCAGGCTAGAGTGAGTGCCCTGGCGTCAGCCTAGCTCACAGCAACCTCAAACTCCTGGGCTCAAGCGATCCTGCTGCCTCAGCCTCCCGAGTAGCTGGGACTACAGGCATGCACCACCATGCCCAGCTAATTTTTTGTATATATATATTAGTTGGCCAATTAATTTCTTTCTCTTTATAGTAGAGGCGGGGTCTCGCCCTTGCTCAGGTTGGTTTCGAACTCCTGAACTCAAATGATCCGCCCACCTCGGCCTCCCAGAGAGCTAGGATTACAGGCGTGAGCCACCGCGCCCGGCCTATTTTATTTTTTAAATTATTTAAAACTTTAATTTAAACTTTTTTAAAATTAATTTTTCTTTTTCTTTTTTTAATTTTTTTTCTTGCCACAGGATAATCTGCTTTACCGGGATAACCTTTTTTTTTTTTTGAGACAGAGTCGGTATAAACTTTTTAATTTATTTCTTAAACTTTTTTTTTTCTTTTTATTCCAAGAGAGAAGAAAGGGAATAAATTCCCCCCCCCTTTTTTTGAGACAGAGTCTCACTCTGTTGCCCAGGCTAGAGTAAGTGCCGTGGCGTCAGCCTCGCTTACAGCAACCTCAAACTCCTGGGCTCAAGCGATCCTCCTGCCTCAGCCTCCCGAGTAGCTGGGACTACAGGCATGTGCCACCATGCCCGGCTCATTTTTTCTATATATATTAGTTGGCCAAGTAGTTTCTTTCTATTTATAGTAGAGACAGGGTCTTGCCTTTGCTCAGGCTAGTTTTGAACTCCTGACCTCAAGCAATCCGCCCGCCTCAGCCTCCCAGAGTGCTGGGATTACAGGCATGAGCCACCTCGCCAGGCCTAAATGTCCCCTTTTTAAAAGGACACTAGTGTTATTGGATTAGGGCCCACTCTCATGGCCTCATCTTAACTAATTACATCTGCAATGACCCTATTTCCAGTAAGTTCACAATTGAGGTATTTGGGGTTGACTGCAAAATACACATTTTAGGGGTTCACAATTCAACCTATAATAGACTGTATATTAAATAACATTATATCAATATAATTATGGGGTTTGGAGGCTTCTTAAAAATGCGTGCTAAAGCATTTAGGTGCAAAGTTCAAGATATCTGCAACTTTCTTTCAAATGACTTACCAAAATATAAGCTATATATATGTAGAGATGGAGAGATATGTAGGTAAAGCAAAGGCAGATAAATGTTAATTGGTGAATCTAGGTGAAGAGTATATGGAGTTCAAATTCTTGCAGTCTTTCTGTAGGTTTGCAATTTGTCAACATAAAAGTGGGAGAAGATTAATTTTCTAAAAATATAAAAATCTGGAAATCTGAAAGTCTTTTGGCTAAATTATTGCTGAGCACCAGAGCAGCAGCCACTTCTCCAATACAGTGCGTGATGGCTCCAGGTCTCAGCCTGCCCACAGTCTGCCCAGGACCCTCTCTTTGGGCCTCTACACCCCAATAGGCACACATTTCCTGAAGGGGCCAAAAGTATTTTACATCATTATCTCACCAAACACTCACCAGAATCTCCCATGAGATGGATTTTATGATTCCCATTTATAGATGGGGAAACTGAGGCTTAGAGAAGTAAGGTAACTTACCCAGTGCTGCATAGTTAGACTAGAATCCAGGTTGACTGACTCTTACCCCTGGGCTCCTAACCAGGCCCTAGAATTCGGTGGACCCCCCCCCCAAACCCATTAACAGCCAGACAATGGCACCCTGAGTCTCTTTTTAGTATTTTCCCCTAGCTTTAGGGCCCATGATTAGCCATAGGGCATAGCCATTGGGTCCCCCAGGCCTGCCCCTGATCCTAGGGCACATGCCCTCCCCTCTTTTCTCAACCAGTCCAGCCTCAAGGCCTGGGTCCTGCCCAGCCATGGACACGCAAGCTAAGAACAAGTGAGACCCCTCCCAGACCTCTCCTCCTAGAGGGACAGCAGGGCACTGGATACCCCTGGTGTGCCCTCCAGATTCACTTCTTTTCTTGTCCATCCCGCTCTGTGCCCCACAAAGCCGGCCACTACAACCTGCAGTCACTGAGTTCTTGGGCCTCTGGCTGCTGCTTGGGTTTGGACAAAGGGAGGCAGGAGATGGGAGAGAGTACTACTAGAGGTGGAGGAATTTACTTCCTGGGATGCCTTCCTGCTCAGCCATGGGCAAGTTCTACCAAAAGCCCGAGCTCCTATCAGGTAACGCCACTGCCTCTTCCAGACCAGGTGGCTTGGGGTTCTAACAGTTCCCCACTGCTGCCAGGGATGGGGCACTGCCATTCTTTGATGGATTCCCTTAACACTGCCCATATTTTTACAAACCATCCCTCCACTATTAAAGTCTATTCATTGGCCAAGTGCAGAGACTCATGCTTGTAATCCCAGCACTTTGGGAGGCCAAGGTAGGAGGATCCCTTGAGGCCAAGAGTTCAAGACCATAGCTTTAAGGCCAACACAGTGAGATCCTGTCTCTACAAAAAATAAAAAAATTAGCTGGGTGTGATGACATCCACCTGTAGTCTCAGCTACTTGGGAGGCTGGGGCAGTTATAGTGAGCTATGATGACAACATTGTACTACAGCTGGATGAGAGTGAGACACTGTCTCAAAAAAAAAAAGCCTATTAATTTACTCCACTTGAGTCACCGGATTCCTGAAAATGCAGGGAAGGCACCTGATCTGTAACTTTCCATGACACCCCCACTCCTCCCTCCACACCAATACCCTATCTTTTGAACACTAGGCGGACAGATCCAGGCAGGGAGACCAGCAGCTTACAAAGTTGTCTTTATTAGTTTATTGCTGCTTCACAGAGCATCATGGTCTGTCCCTCATGGGAATGTGGCATTTAAGGAGATAAATATTTATTTTGCCCCCCACACATCAGTAGGGGGAGGTTTAATAAAAATAGTAATATAATAACAATAATAATGACTATGATCAATAATAAAATGCCCCCTATATTTCCCTAATACACAGTTGGTCGAAGCTTTGTGAAAAAGGAACCACCTTTCTGGGAAGGGCCAGAGTGTGCCTGGAGACCCTCCAGCGGCCCCCCTGGATGCCCATCTCCCACCAAGAAGCTCTTATAAATACCCTCCCCATCCTGTCCCTGCCTAGGAGTCTCTTCCCCTCAGGCCTGGCTGGCACTGAGTCCCCGTTCCCAGTCTCACCAAGCTCCTCCCCAGAGAAGGGACTATGGGTCTGTGTTCTCCCAGCTCCCGCTCCTCCTTGCTCCTTTTGTTTCTCCCTCCTCCTCTTCTGCATCCTCTTCCTTTATCCCTCCCTCCTCCTCTGCATGGCTTCTGCCTCCTTCTGATTACTATTACTTCCTCCTCCACCTCATTCCCCTTGCCTCTCTCTCACCTTCTTCACCTACATCCTCTCACTCCTCCATACTCCTTACCTTTGGATCAGTGCCTGTATTTCCCACCTAGACCCTGAGCATAGACATGGACTTGCCCCATCTTGGCCTCAGCTGGGGACCAGTCTACAGACAAGACACCCAACCTGCTCCCAGGGACCCCTCTCCATCCCTCTTCCTGACTCTTACAAGCCTCCTGGGGGGCTTGGTACTGTAAGAGCTTTGGCACAATCACCCCTGGACACTAGGGCAGAAGAGTGCCATTCCATTCCCAATGGCTGGCACAAGCTGGGGCTGGGAGCAGAGAGGAAGGCAGGATGAGGGCTGGGAGTCAGAATCCTCAAGTCCTAGGAACCCAGGCAAGCCTCCCAGTCACTGCCCAGTCCAGGACCTCCCTGAGTCCGAATTTCCATGTCCCGGACCAGCCGGAATATGGCATTTCTCAAGCTCTTTTTTCCCTCACATCTTTCTGTCCTAGGATTGGGGTGGGCCCTGCCAGAGGACATCAAGGTGTGCTTTCTGATTCAGGAGCTGGGGGGAGGCTCCTGGGCCGTTCTGAGACCTGGAAGGGAAGGAGAAGGATGTCAGAGTGGCAAGAGGCAGGGAGGACTCTTTGCTCAGGGGGCCAGTGCCTCCCACAGGCCTCCCTAGGACCCATCACCTGCTGTAGCAGGGCCCTTGGAGGAAGCCAGATGTGAGGTGGAGTGGGGGGGGGGCTACGTGGGTCACTGGAAGAACCTGGAGAACTCCTACTTAACCCTAAATGAACTCAAAGTCCCTTTGCTCATTCACTCCATTCTTCATTCAATCAACAAACATGCTTTACTCTGGGCAGAAGAATGAACCTGACCCCCACCATCAAGGAGCCCACAGTGGAGGGAAGACAGATACCCAGGAGAAAAACCACAGCACAGCAGGAGCTGCAGGGAAGGGGTTTGGGGGAAGGAGATGGCAAAGGTGGCACCTGCCCCAGGGAGGCAGTGACCACCTGACCAGTGACCAGAAAGTCTTCTTTGAAGGTGATAGTAGTGGGCACTCTGGGTGTTAATCAGGTTAAGGACAAGGAAGGATATTCAAAGCAGGGGCAAGAGCCTGAAAGTGTGAAAGAACATGGCCAGTTCCAGGGCTCTGAGTGGCCTGGTGTGACTGGAGTGGGTGTGTGTATGGAGGACATTGGGGACGTGGCTGGTGGGTGAGTGGTGCCTTCCCAGCTCCTCTTAGGTCTTCCCCTGTCCCCAGTCAGAATGGATTGCTCCTTCCTCTTACCACCCACCATGGGCTGGGCCTCTGATAAGAGTTCCCAGAACTCCCCTTGTATGGCACCCTCCCCCTGTGCCAGGCACTGTGCTGAGCCATTCCTAGGTATCTTCACTTCACACAGGTCTCACAGAAATAACCTTATTTTACAGGTGAGTCAAGCTTAGGCACCTTGCCCGGGGCCACACAGCTGGGACAGCCAGAGCCAAGATTCCCACCTAGGCAGACCTGCCTCCGGGGCCTTGCTGGTGCCCAGTGGTGGGGGTGAGATCGGTGAGAGTCTGACTGAGGATGGGCTCAGCTCGTTCCCTAGCATCGGGTCCCTGAGCAGGGCCTAGCACAGAACTGTCTGTCCTTTGAATGACACAGGGGAAAAGCCCCTCCCACCAGCTCACCTGTATTAGGGAGGCTGCGGGGCTCAGAGATCCCTGGGGGCAGGACACGGACTCGCTGGACAGAGATGTCCAAGGCTTCCTCTTCACTGCTCCAGGAGCAGGATGAGGGGGACAAAAATGCCAAGATCAGATGTGAGGAGCCCACAGGGGGTGGGAACCTGGGGGAGGGTGTGGAGTACTGGGCTGCCCTTACTGGGGTCTGCATCTCCAGCGAGGCCGTCACTGCCCACGGAGGCTGGGCGCCGCAACGCCTCCGAGAAGCTGTGGGGCCGTTGCGGGCCAGCAGTGCGGGCACCTCGGCCCTTCTTTTCCGGAGCCTGTTTGAGGACAGTGCAGAGAGGCTGAAACCCTGAGGAACAAGAGACCGGAACGAACGAACTGCCCTCGACCTCCATCCCGGAAGTGCTTAAGTCCCAGAGCGGGAGGGATGAGTCACAGGTAATCACAGACGCCTGCGATTGGCTCGAGCTCACCACAGAGGCCGGTGATTGGGTCCACAGGACTCACCCGGGGCGGGTCCCTGGCGCTGGGCCTCCCATTGGTTGTGCCCACGTGCACCAGGTGGTTGAAATTGGTGGGCGGTGAGATGAGTTTGGAGCGCACAAAAGGGTCCTTCAGCATCTCCCTGCAGGTGGGCGGAGGGTGTGTAGGGAGTTGGGCGCGAAGCTCAACGCCCCTCATAAGGCGTTTCTTCGCTCCGCCCACAAGAGGCCCCGCCCCCAGCGCCGCGCAGGCGCACCTGCGCTGCTGCTTCTGCAGCTCCTCCGACACCCGGAAGAAGAAGCGGCGCTTGCTCTTGGTGCGGAATAGCTGGCGCCGGCTGTTGTCGGTGAGGTCGGGGATGTGGAACTCGTCCTTCTCTGTGAGAGAAACAGAGAGCAGGGCAGGGCTCACAAGTCCCCAGGGCCCCAATGAGCTCGCGCTCAGGTCACACACACACACTCCCTCACCTGCCAGCTGGTTCCTGAGGTAGGTGAGGCGGACCTTCTCGGTGCCATAGAGGAACAAGGAGCCCTCTGGATTCAGGGGCCGCACCTGAGGTGGCAGGCAGAGGTCAGGCCAAGCCACCCAGCCCCACCCCAGGGCAGCCTCCGGTGACTGGGGAGGCCCTCACCTTCTTGAGCGGCACCGTCTGCACCCATTCTGCTCGCCTCACGTCAAACACATCGATGGCGTTCTCGCTGGACACTGTCAGGTAGGGGGCTGCGTAACCTGCAGGCAGGAAACTGCCTGTGCTGTGCAGCCCCCAGCAAATTAGGCACCTCTCTGAGCTCGTTTCCTCCTCTGTACCACAGGGAACACCTGTGTCCTGTCACAGCACAGTAATTTCCACACTCCACGCAATGGTCCTTCCCCTGAAGACTCTACGTGCTGCCCTACAGGACCTCCACGGCAGAGAGAACAACTGTGGAACATGCACTGCATACCTGGCACAGCTCTAAACACTTGCCATGTTTTTTCTCCCTTAATTCTTTCGTCTCTCTTTCTTTTGAGACAAGATCTGCTATGTCACCCAGGCTGGTCTTGAATTCCTGGCCTCAAGCGATCCTCCTACCTTAGCCTCTAGAGTGGCTGGGATTACAGGTGAACCACACCCAGCTCCCTTAATTCTCAAACTCTGAGCAGGTACTGTTATTATCACCCCTAACAAACAGATGACAGAATGGAAACCTGGGAGCTAAGTAATGGTCAAGGTCACCCAGTGAGGGCTGAGATTTGGCTCCAAGCAGTCAGTCTGGGTCCAAAGCCTACAATGCCGAAAATCTATGCTACACCCAAGCCACAAGCCCCACCCTAGAAGAGCCATTGCTCATGAAGGAAGCTCTGTCCCTCTCTTCCACCCCTTAGCTCATCACAGCAGTTACTTGTGAATGCACCTAACTGCCAGACTGACCCACTACCCCATTCATTCATTCCTCCAAACATTCAGAGTCCTGGAGTGTGCCTGCCTGGGCTGGGTGCTGGATATAGATGATGAAACCAACCCAGGCCATTCCCCAGACCCCCAGTGCACTAGGCCAGCCATTCAGTAGGAGGTGATGAGCCAAGACACAGGTCTGAACAGAGAGGTAGAAGAGCAGAGAAGGGAAAGACCAGTGACATGGAGGGCAGGGCTGGGAGCATGAAGGCACTAGTAACAATGACAGCAAGGGCAGCAGTCATCTTTGGAGTGCCTACCAGCTCCAGGCCCTGCATTGACACTGTAGCTTGATTTGGTTAAGAGTTTGCTGGATACAAAAGGAAGGAGAGCAGCTCAGGCATGGAAGAAGAAAGTCCCACACAAGCCACCAAGAGCAGGACAGGCTATGGCTGGGCTGGAGGATGTGCTAGGGTGTGTAGGGCTTCCAATACCAAACTCAGGAATTGGGGCAGGAACCTGTCTTCACCCATATACCAAAGGTGCCTGGCCCCCCAGCCAGGCCCTCTGCAGGCCTTACCCCAGCCCGTGGGTGCTGCTGGCCACAGCAGTTCATGGCCACGAGACTTGCAGCCTGTGCCATCCACGTAGATGCCAGCAGTGGTGAAGAGCAGCAGGAACTCACTGAGGCTGAGCTCCAGGGCGCCCAGTGCCTCACCCAGGCCCCCTCGGGACGGCGGCAGCTCCTCAGGCACCAGACCGGACCCCAGCACCAATGGCGCAGCCTCATTGAGCAGCGGGTAGAGTGTGAAGCCACCAGCGGCACCCACACACAGCCGGTCGCCCAGCAGCCCCAGGCTCTGCACAGGTGCGGGTGCCTGCAACTCACGGATGCGGTGCTGCCAGGGCCCTGGGCCTGGGCCCAGCTGGTAGCAGAGCACTTGGCGTTTGACGGCCACACAGAGCACTGGGGTGCGATCCTGCAGGATGCGCCCAGTTACCACTACCTGGCAGCCTCGAGACTCGGGGATCTTGGCACCTGCTGCCTCTGTGCTCTCCAGCTCAGCCAGGGCAAAGAGGCGCACGCTGGGGCCCCGGCCACACAGCACGATCAGCAGGCCCGCTGTGGGGCTCACGGCCAGTCGCTGTACCCGCCGGCACTCCCCTACCTGGAAGATGTCTGCAAGGTTGTCGAGGGGAGAGTGTCAACCACAGGTAGGTGGGAAGTAGCACATCCCCAACCTCCTCTGTCCCCTGGGCTGACCCCACCCATGCCCACCCTTGGCACATACCATTGCTGCGCAGATGGATCACAAACAGCCCCTCCTCGGTGCCCAGAGCAAGCCGCTCCTGGTCTGGTGGAGGGAGAAGGTGGGGGGTCAGAGGGTCTGTCCAGTGGTGGAGAAACTGGGTAGTCTACCTGCCCTTGTTAAGCCTGTTTCTCTTGAGGAGGTGGGGGTGGTAATAGTCCCACTGACCCTGTATCACCAGACCCTTCTCTCCCTTGGCTCTAAAGAGGGAGAACCACGGGGGGAGGGGGAGGTGAGAGGCCCACCACCTTGAGACATGGGATTTGGGGTAAGTCACATCACTTCTTGGAGCCTCAGTTTCCCCTTATGCAAACTGGGGACAATGATGGTGCCTCTCTCACAGAGCGGCTGTGAGGAAGAGAAGCAGCAATGCTGGTGGCTGGGAAGCAGAGCCCTTGCTCAGTAACGCCCTAACCCCTCCAGCTCCCAACTGACCCAGGGGACCCACACAGCCTCTCCCATGGCTCCCACCCTGAGCGAGGGCAGGGCTGGCTCAGGGGCTCAGCTGTTAGGGGAGGCCTGGGAGTGCTGCTTCAGGCATCTTCCCAGCTGTAAGTCATGGAGGGGCCCTGCTGAACGTAAGTGAGCCTCATGGCAGCTCCACCCAGGAGATGTGAAGCTCCGGGTGGCTGGTTCTTAGGCTGCCCATGGTCTCCTAGCTGCTAGAGAGAGCCAGGACCAGAACCCTTGTTTGTCTCATTCAAAGCCCTTGCTCCTTCCACTTGCTTGAGATTCTTTTAGAAAAAGCAGAAACTGAGGTACAGAGAAATGCAGTGGCGAGATGCCAGGCTCCCTGCCCGATGGCCCAGGACTCTTCACACAGCTGTGCGCAGAGGATATCTGTGCAAAGCTGGGTCCATGGCTCATGTCTGCAGGGAATGGGTAGTGACGGTGGCCCTCTAGACTGTGCCTGTGCCAGCACCAACCCTATGGGCCCAGATTGCTCCCTCGAGCCAGCTCACCAAGGATGGCAGCACAGAGCGTGTGGGGCAGCAGTGGCAGCCCGTTGTCGTAGGCCTCTTTGAGTGTGTACACGGGCCGGGGTCTTGGCCGTGTGTCCAGCAACAGCCGCTGCAACTCGCCCAGCATGTGCAGCCAGCGCTCCCGCTCCTCCTTGCTCTCGGCCAGCAGCAACACGGTGCACATGGCAGGTGGCACGGTCAGCTGGGAGGCTGTCACCTGCAGGCAGGGTCCAGGCTGGAAGGCTGTGGGCTGAGAGCCTGCCATCTTGCCTCCCTTCTAGCCTCCACCAGCCAGTGTGCACAGGAACTGAGTGTGCACTCGCTGGGTGCAGTGCTAGGCCCTGTCCACAGCAGGGGACAAGCTGGTCAGGTGGTCACATAATATGCAGACAATTGCAGAGCCCCGTATGACCAGCACCATAATAGGGTAAGGACGGGCCCTGTGGGAACAAGAGTACAGCCCCTACCCCAGGCCAAGAGGTGAAGGATGACTTCCCAGGGGACGTGAAACTTCTGCCGGAGCCTGAGGGGGAGTGGACTAACCAGGATTTAGTCAAGGAGGGTGAGGGGCTGGGGACTGGTGGGGGCTGGCAGTTCCATACAAAGGGAACAGAACGTGAAGGACTGAGGATAAGGCGAACAGGGGTACAGGACACCCTTGGAACTGGAGAAAGCAATGTGTGGCCAGAGCAGGGAGAGATGCAGGGGGAGAGGGCTGGGAGGCCTGCAGGGTCAGATCCGTGGGGCCTCAAGGCCTCAGTCAGGAGCACCCTGAGGGTGATGGGAGCCACAGAAGGTCCTAAATAAGGCAGGATATATCCAAATTCTCATGTGGGAAGCTCGCTGTGGCTGCAGGATGGAGAGCTCATCGGGGCCAGAATGGAGGCCACTGTGGCCATCACGTGGAGAGGGAGGACAGTGGCTGGATGGGAGACAGCATGAAGAGGCAGATAGTGGCTGGCCCATCACATCACAGGCACTCACCCTAAAGATTCGTGGCAGGTCCTTGGACTGGGCATGGATGACATCCGAGGCCAGGACAGGAGTGGCTGAGAACTGGGGGTCCCTGGGAGGTCCATGGAGCAGGTTAGCGGTCTCACTGTCCCCAGCTGCCCCACCACTAATCCCAGGCTGTGTCCTGCTGCCACCACCCACCTCAGATCCAGCGCCTGCAGGAGGGCCCCGCTGGCCGGGCTGAGCCGAGGGTCAGGGGCGTCAAATAG
Source organism: Microcebus murinus (assembly GCF_040939455.1). Classification (NCBI taxonomy): domain Eukaryota; kingdom Metazoa; phylum Chordata; class Mammalia; order Primates; family Cheirogaleidae; genus Microcebus; species Microcebus murinus. The sequence continues at coordinate 12,050,011 of NC_134107.1, forward strand.
CAGCAGGCGCGAGTTGCTGAGGGCAGCAAACACCCGCTGCCAGCCCCGCCGGACGCCAGAGGGCCGCGGCACCTGGGGGAAGGCAGGCATGGGAGGGCCCGTGCCAGCCCTCAGCCCCCCGTGCCGACCCCCTCCCCCAGCCCCTGCTCACCGACAGGAAGCCCTCGTAGGCAGTGCCCGTGCCCGTTTCGGGGTGCACTCCCAGGGCTGTGTGGAGCAGGTCAGGGGGCACGGGGCAGGGCGGGGCCTGTGGGGCACAGGTTGAGTGACAGAAGTAGCCGCAGGCTGTGGGGAAAGTGGGAGAGGGCAGATAGAGTGAAACTGGGAAGGGACAGCCTCGAGCCAGGATTCTAGGCATTCCCAGTCCCAGCTTCCCTGAGGCCATGATGGCACCTGAACTGTCACCAATTCCCTGACAAGTGAGAAAAGAAAAACAAAAACTGAGCAGTGGGACAATGGACCAGCAGGTGCCAGAGATCCTGGGTTGGCAGAAACGGCCTGGGTGTGTCTGGGTCACACTCATGGGGGCTGTGGCTGGAGTGCGGGGAATGGGTGTGTGGAGGGCTGGGGCTTCTCACCATCACAGCCCAGGCCCTGACGGCCCAGGCCCAGCATCAGTGACGTGCAGCGGAGACACTTAGTGGGGGATGGGAAGCTCCGGAGGCGCAGCATGTGTGAGCCAGGCTGGGGAAGGGGAACATGTCATGACCCATGCTTGCCACAGCCTCCCAGGGCCCTGTGCCCGTCCCTGAGAGCTCATACCACCCCAAATATGTCTGCCAGTCATGATGTGCATGGAAGGTCCCATGGAGCTTGGCAAAATAGCTTGGCACCCCAGCCCCACTCAGCCTGCTATGTGCTCACCTTAGGAGGAGGACCTTCTGCAGGGGCTGTGGTGGCTGCAGGTACTCTGGGGAACACAGCCTGCTGGAGGGGAAGTGAACAGGTGAGAAGGGCAGGGGTGGGGCCCAGCCCCCACCAGGGAACCTGGCTGTGCTCACCCCTGAGCGCAGGCTGCGTCGGCCCTCTGGCCTCAGCTCTGGCTCCACCCCAGACCTTTGGGCCTCTCCTGAGACACCAGCCTCCTTGACAGGATCCTTCTGGGGATGGGAGAGGGAGGGACAAAGTCAAGACCCTGCACCTCGCTTCAGGACTCCTCCCCAACCAGCCCTTCTCCCTGTCTCTTACCTCAGAGCCCCGGAAGGACAAGAAGGGAATCAGGGAGTTTGATGGCTTAGGGTCTGCAAACAGAGTGTAGGTTACTGGGGGTGGGGTCCCTGGCCTAGTGAACCTGGGGCCAGCAGCGGCCTCAGTTAACCGCCTGAGTAAAACAGGGAAAGGACCACAGGCTGGGGACAGGGCTAGCACACAGCAGGTATTCAGTGAGTGCTGGTGACAGATGGCAGGGTAAGCAGCAGAGTCCAAGTACAGACTCCTGTCCCACAGCCCTGCCAGGCCATTGCCAGAGCCTCTGGGTGACCACGAGGCTGTGGTGGGGGCCTGGCTCCAGAATGGGCAGGCAGGAGTCACTCACCCCCTGGCCCACGGGCCCGCAGCTCCTCCCGCAGTGTGGCCAGCTCCTGCTGCAGGGCCTGGCGCTGCTTTTCAGCCTCCTGCAGACGGCTGGGGGAGAACGGCAAGGGCTCGCCACGGGCCTCTGCAAAGTGCCCGACCCTGAGGTACCTGCCCCCAGCCTCACCGCTCGGCCTGCAGCTGGGCCTCCTGCACCTGCGTCAGCCGCTCCTGCAGGCCCTGCTTGGCGCGGATCTCAGCCTCCAGCGCCGACTGCAGCTCCAGTCTGGCTGAGGCCTCCATCTTCTGCAGCCGTCGTGCCTTCCACTGGTGGTCCTGATGGCCATGGGGCACACGTGCAAGATGCCCTCTGGGCCCGGCTGCCTCAGGGGCCTACTGCCCCAGAGCACACCACTGCCATGCCCTCTGACCAGGCTCAAAGCCCCAGCTCAGCCACTGACCTGCTGTGAGCTCAGTGTCCCCACCTGCAGAGTGACGCTACTGGCACCCCCCAACCCCCAAGAGTGTCCCTGGGGCTCACCAGCGGCCGGGCAGGGAGCGTCTGGGTGCCCACGTTCCGCAAGGACTCCAGCTCCTCAGCCATCTTGGTGGCCAGGGCCTGCAGGTAGCCTCTTGAGACCTTTTCATCATTCACCCTGTTGGGAAAGGGGCTCAGGGTTAGGGGCTGGGCCTTCAGCCCTCCCCAGGCCCACCCTGGCCCACCAGCACCCACCAGCGGAGGATGTCGGCGATCTGGGCCTCCCAGTTGCTCTCCGTCTCCCGCCGCTCGCCCTCCAGCTGCTGCTTACTCTGCTGCTCCTGCGCCAGCTCTTCCACCAGCTGGGGGCCGGGCGGGAAGGTGGCTCAGCCCCCGGATGCTCCGGCAGCACTGGCCATCTGCTTTCTCCCCATAGGACCCCCAGCACCCTGAGCCCCATGTGTGTCTGCCCTTGCTCACCTGCTACGGCCTGCCTGCCCAGCCCCTGGCAGCTCCGCCCAGCCTCCTGCTGGTTGTCCTACCCTCTCTTGTCTACCCTGTCTTGTCCCTCTGTCTGCCCTGCTTACCCGCTCCTGCTCCCGGCTCAGCCGCCGGTTCTCCTCCTGCAGCCGGCACAGAGCCTCCTCCTTCCCACTTGGCCTAGAGAGGAGAAGGCCGAGGCAGTGACTCCCAGCCCGGCCTGGGACCAGCCTGTCCCCACCACCCCTCCTGCCTAGCTCACCTGTGGCTGTGGGCCTGCTCCAGCTGTTCCCGCAGAGCGGCCACCTCCTTCCTCAGTTGCACTTCCTGAGTTCCACCCTCGGGCAGCCCCGTGCCGTTGGTCTCAGAGGCTGTGTGGACAGTCTTGAGGATGTGGAGAGGGGTCAGGGCAGGGGCCCAGGAGGACATGGCCCACCCCACCCCTGGGAGACAGGGGTCAGGCCTGGGGGAAAGCACCTCTTGCCAAGGGGGTAAGACCTCACTACCTTGACCTGGGAACACTCCTCAAGGCTTCGCTCCCGCTGTCTCTGCAGCCGTGTCACCTCCTGGTTCAGAGTGGCCACCTGGGCCTCCAGCTGTGATGGGTGCAGAGGCAGGCCATTGCTGACTTGGCCCACCCCAATCCCTCTGCCCCACCTTGCTACAGACTCAGGCATGAGGAGGCAGTGGGCTTTGAGACCACCCTCCTGCTCGCCCACCTCCCTCTGGGTAGTCCTGGCTTCATTCAGCTGGGAGCTCAGGGCCTGGGTCTGGCTGGCTATGGCAGCTTCTCTCTTCTGGGCCTCCTGCAACCTCTGGAACAGTTCCTCCTGCAGCTCCCTGGCTCTGCATAGCTCCTGCTCCTGAGCCTGCACCCTTGCCCGAGCCTCAGCCAGCTCCTGGGAGTCAGGGTGGGGAGGACAAGGCCCAGAGTCAGGGAAAGGACCTCCCCAGCATAGAGCCATGGGCCACTCACCAGCCTCAGCAGGCCCTCACCTGGCAGAGCTGGTCTCTCTCCTGCCATGGGTCACTGTCCTGACCTGGGGTACTAGCAGGGGGCCCATCCGTCTGGGACAAGGAGGCATTGCTGTCCCTCAGCGTCTCTGGCAGGAATAGTCACTGAGACCTGCACATACTGCCCCAGCCTCAGCCAGGCACTGCATGTGCAATGTCTCATAGAACCTTCACCACAGCCCAGGAGGTGGGTCTCCTTGGCCCATTTACCACATGCAGGGGTTTAAGGTATTTCCCCAAGATCACACAGCACATACAGGGCAGGGATAGGACTGGAACCCAGGGTGAACTCAGCCCAACGTGGGGGTACAATGGGAGCAGCAATACCTGACAACTTCTCCTGCAGAGTCTGCACTTCCTTCTGTAGCTGCTGCAGCTCCCAGTGGTCTGAGGTGGTGGACAGGGCCTCTGGCAGGGAGGCAGCCCCGTAGTGAGCAGCTGTTCCCGCAGCAGCAGCCCCAGAGCCAACACAGCCAACCTCAGCCAGCCCTGGCCCAGCTGTTCCCCGTACCTTGGCTCTTCTGGCTCAGCTCCACCTTCTCCTGCTCCAGACAGTGGAGCTTCTGCTCCAGAGCAGCCAAGGGCTCAGAGCTGCTCTCAGGACTGGGACTGGGGGAGAACAGTGGTGACACATGTTGGCAGAAAGCCCCCTCCATCCTAGTGCATCCAATCACTCCATCACCCAAGACCCATGCAGACCAGACCTTGCCCTCAGGAGACCCCAGGCTGGTGCCATGGGTAGTGGCTCCAGGGCACAGGCTTCAGGGTCCTGGGCCCAGGTGTGAGCCCTAGTCCTGGCCTTTCCAAGCTGTATCACCTTGAACCCAACAAAGCTTCAGTTTCCTCACGGACAATGGTGGCAATAATAAGGCCTCTCCAAGGGCCGTTGAGAGGATGTGGTGACACAGGCCAAATTGGCCCTGATGAGTGGGGGTCGGAGGCATCTCCTGCACCCCAGAGAATGCCTCACCAGGACCTTGCCGCAGTCTCAGGCCAGCCCCTCAAATGGGTGACCATCCGCCCTTTTTACAGAGGCACTAAGTGAGGCTTGGGAGCCATAGGGGCTTCAAACTCCAGGCCTCTGGCTCCAAGTCCAGTCCATTCTCAGCTTGCTATGGAGGGCACTGAGCAAGCCACATGCCAGGATGGGGCCCAGCTGGGCACAGGTTTGGCTTCGCCAGGACCCTGAGGACATATGGGATCAGAGCACCTGTCACATGCAGGCACTGGGTAGCCATTCTGCCTTCCTTCCTGGTGCCTGGTGGACTTCCACCATCCTCCAGGCCAGGCAGTCCCCAGCTTCCCACCAGGTGTGTGAGGCCTAAACTCACCTGCCAGAGGTATAGGTAAAGCCCACGAATGGCAGGTGGTGGCCCGAGAAGGCCCCATGGCAGGGTGGCGGCAGGGTCCCCTGCAGGAGGAGATGGGAAGAGAGGCAGAGTGAACAGGCACAGCTCCAAGAGGAGGCCTGAGAACTAGGAGGTCTCCACAACCTGCTCAGGTGGGAACCAAAGGGCATAACATGGCCCCCACCAACACAGCTCCCATAAGTCCCTGAGGGTGTGGCCTCCTACAGGCTCCTGGGAGTTTTAATTTGATTAATAGGATGGCACCTTGGATCAAAGGACTGTCACTTGGCACAACCCACTCCAGTGTGGGTGAACGAGATGAGGTGAATCATAACTCTTACAAGCCCCTGGGGTCAGAAGGCCTTACCCCTAGCCCATCCCAGGGAACTTCCGGAGGCTTCCCACAGCCAGTGAGGGTCAGGGCACCTCCCTGCCTTCAGTAGCATCTGCCACTCACTGGGTGGTTGAGGGTATCATCATCCACATCAAAGTTGGAGGTGTCCATGGGCCCTTGGAGCTCAGGGACATAAGGGGCAGTGCTGGCCGCCAGCCGCTCCCAGTCCACGCCTTCGAAGAAGGGATGGTTCCGGAAGTCATCCAGCCCGCCACGGCCCAGCCGCTCCTCCTGGCGGCACAGCAACTGTCGGATCAGGTCTCGGGCACTGGCCGGCACGTCAGGCATGTCCGAGGGGAACTGCAGGTGGTCCTGCAGGCAGGAGAGTCAGGCTGGGTCAAGTGTCCAGGATTCCTACCACACAGACTTGGGAGTCCCACTGCCCTCCCTGGAGTCCCAGAGCCTGGCAGCCAGACCTCATGGTTCATGATCTTGCCATAGGTTTCCACCAGGGACTCGGCGTAGAAGGGCGTCTCCCCAAAGATCAGCTCATAGGCGCACACTCCCAGTGACCACCAGTCACACTGCGGGCCGTAGTGGCCCTTGCCCTCCTCCATGGCCTGCAGGATCTCAGGGGAGATATAGTCCGGTGTCCCTACTGCCACTGATGAGTCCACCTGTGGGGGGTGGTGTTGATGATGCCATGAGTGCAGCTTCAGGCGTGGCCAAGGCTGCTGGCCCCTCACCACAACCCTGGCACTCCAAACCTGCCAGGGCTGGGCTGGCCTGGTGCCCCCAACCTGGGGCCTCAGCCTCCATTGCCCCAAGAGCTTGGCCTGCCTGGTGTCCCCTGCTCCCACTCTTGGGTGGGGTCCTTACCATGCCATTGTTGTTGAGACGCAGGCAGGAGCCAAAGTCAGCCAGGCGAATGTGTCCATTCGCATCCAGGAGGACATTGTCTGGCTTGACATCCCTGGGGGAGGGCAGGGAACATGAGGGGCTTGAGCTGTGTGTGTGTATGTATGTTTAGTTGCATGACCAGGTGCAACGTGTGTGCATGCACATGGGAGGGAGAGAAGGCTGGTGGCCATGAGGAAGTGGGCAGCTAGATTGGGGAAAGGACCATCGAGGACAACCCTCAGAGGCAGGAGAGTGTGCTGTCAGGGCTGCAGGAGCCAGACATCCCCAGTGCAGACCACGGCTCAGCCACCCACAAGCCAGGTCACTTTGAGTCAGGTGCTTACCTGTGCTAAGCTCTGACTTCCTCGATTAAAATGGGGACAAGAGCAGCCCCCACCAAAGCTTTCTTAGCATAAGGATTCAAAGGAACCACATATGAAGCCACCGGAAGTGTTTGGCACACGCTGAGTGCTCAGCAAACTAGCTCTCCCCAGAGCAGCCGGCAGGGGCTGGATGGGGCAGGGGCTGTGGGGCCGCACCTGTGGACGTAGCCCAGCTGGTGCAGCGAGTGGATGGCCAGCACCATCTCAGCCAGGTAGAACTGTGCCAGCTCAGGCGGGAGGCGGTCCTCAAAGCGGCTCAGCAGTGTGAGGAGGTCTCCACCGGCATAGTAGTCCATCACCAGGTACTGGATGGCGGTACGTAGGGAAATAAATCAGCCTGGGAAGAAGGGGCACCTGCCCCTTCACATTGGTCCCAGGGGGCTCTAGGGCTGTGTCACCCAGCATGGCAGTTCCCAGCCAGAGCTCAGCCAGGAGGCTCCAGGCCAGGAGCTGGAGGGAAGTGGAAGCCTCTTTGTCCTAGTAGAAGGGGGTCTCTCTCCTAAGTCCCAGCACCCCCAGCTCCCTAGGCAACCCCCCTCTAACTCTGCAGAGTGTCCTTACCAGGTACTCCTCGTCTTGGAAGGCATAGTGCAGAGTGGTCACCCAGCGGCTGTCCCCCTTCACCAGAACATCCCGCTCCTCCCGGAAACAGGCCGTCTATAGCAGGTTTCGGGGAGCAGGGGGTAGGATGGGATCAGAGCCCAGAGCCCAGGAACCCCCACCCCTGCCTTGCCAGCTCAGGGGATGGGGAAGGACTCAGTAAGTCTAGGGGCTCAGATGGAGGTCATGGCTCTGCTCTCCCCAGGCTGTTTAGATAAGCCCAAGCTCACACTTCATGGCTCTGGGCCTTAGTGTTGCCGTAAGGAAAATGGGAACAACTCTGCTTGCTTTTAAGAAAGGTTTATCATGAGGAAGGGACGGGAGATTGGTGGCTGTTGAGGGTGACTCCTTTGCCTAGTCAGCAGCCATGCCCCGTCCCTTCCCCTGGATGTCCTGGAGGCCTCAAGGGCAGCACACACCTGCTCCCACCCACATGAAGGCTGCCAAAGGCCCACCAGGCCCACACTGACCTCAGCTCTCTTCAGCATCTCCCACTTGTGCAGCATTTTCATGGCAAAAATCTGCCCGCTGTCCCTCTGCCTCACCACAGCAACCTGAGGCCACAGGGAAGGCTGAGGTCAGCACAGCCCGGTGGGAACACACTCGCCCCCACCTACCCCAGGCCCTTTGCTCACCTCCCCGAAGGCCCCTCGGCCGATCACCTTCAAAATCTCAAAGTCATCTCTCTGCAGACGTAGCTCTTTCACCTTTGCTACAAAGGGGCTGGCTGAGGGGACACGGAGTGGGGCTCAGAGTGCATGCAGAGTGGGTGGGGGGCCAGCTCCCTCTCTCACCTTGGGAAGCCAGGAGCTGCAAATCCTGTGAGGCCAGGGCAGGGGTGTCCTCCCCAGCGAGCAGCCTCCCACTAAGGAGTCGAGAGGAGCTGGAGCCCATTCGGCAATGATCAGGAAGTACAGAAAGTAAGAGTCCTGGTTCAGATGACCATCTGGCCCCCAGACCTCTCTGGAACCCCATCCTCAGACTCCAGGCAGCCTCTGCCCCAGGGGTTGATGGGATTTGTGGTCCTCCCCAGCCTAGGGCCTGACTCTGGCTGGCCAGGTTACCCTGGGGACCATGGGGATACCATTCCCACCCCAGCTCACAGTTCTTGGCCCCCTAACAGGGCCAGGCCAGGGCCTGTCTTGGGAAACTGGACTGGTGACATTCCTTGTCCCTAGAGAGGATTCTCTGCCATTTGGGAGCTGTGGGCCTGGGTCTGGGGACCCTGTAGGCATAGAGGTACCTGGCTGGGGATGAGGTCTGGGGCAGCCTCAGAGCAGGGAGGGCAGACTCTGTGCAACCCAAGTGGGCCCCCCTCGGTCTGGAGGCATAGATACCAGTCACCTGGGTGCTCACAAAACTCAAAACCAGAGCCAAAACACCTCCCGATGGCTTGACACTAGCACCTGAGGGTGTGAGCGCTCAGGAGTCCCTCCAGGCCTGACCAGCCTGTAGCTCTAAGCCCTGCCTCCCTCCTGGGGCCTGTGCCTGGCCAAGAACCTCCTCTTTTCATGAGGGGCATCTCCAGCCACTCCCAGGCCCTTCCCAGGCCTGGAGTAGCCACAGGGTGGAAGGAGGGAACTGGGCCTTGGGAACTTAGGGAGGCAGGAGTGACCATTCAGAACCGGGGGCAGCTGTGGTCTGGCACCCTGCCTCAGTTTCCCCTTGCCAGGAGGTAAACTCCCTGCCAGCTGGGCGGGTCTGTGGGTGGGACAGAGAGCTGCTCCACAGGTTTATCAGGCAGAACCCCTGCAGCGGGGGTGGTGTGGAAACCTCATTACCAAAATTAATTGTCTCTTTCCCAGGTGTGTGTGTGGAGCTGGGGAGAAGCAGCCACCGGCCTCTGAGGGGGAACTGAGGCCGGAGCAGAGTAGTGACCCACCAGCCAGACAGGGGCCGATGCCCAGGGCTCATAGGCATGACAATCTAGGCCTCCAGGACTGGCCTCCGAGTCCCCTTGCCTTGCCACAGGGCATGGGGGCTCTGGGCAGCAGCAGGGACAAGTTGGGGCAGGAGAGGAATGAGTCACCGCCCTTTGAGTTACCTCGGGAGATGTCAACAGATGGGCCCCCATGCCGGGGTCCCAGGTAGAGGTGCCAGAGGCAGGCAGGGAGGAGCACACGTGTGTGCAAACACACTCACGTGGATGTGGGAGGTGATGACAACACAGACACAGGACTAACACACAGGAGTCCCAGGGAGACAGGCAGGCAACAGAGGCAGGGGCCATCTGACTGCCCTCACCCTGGACAGAAGGCCTGGGGCTGGAGGCCAAGTTGCTGGCATATCTGGGTGGCAGGCCCCCAAGTGTGCCAGGCCAGGCCTTGTGCCTGCCCAGAGCTCAGGAGCGCTAGGAACGCTAGTCACCCACTGGGCAAACACCCGCCTCACCCCACCCTCCAGGCCAGGCCCCTGTGCCTTACCCCTGGCACAGGTATACATGGCCTGGCCGGGTATAACCAGGGAACCCTCTGACTGGCGCCAGGGCCCACTGTAGGTTCAGGGTCACCCCAGGCCAGCCACTCCCGGTGACTCAGATGAGTCAACCAGGAAAAGGCACAGACCCACCTCCAGCCAGGCCCCCTTCCCCGGCCCTGGGGGAACAGCTCTCAGAGAGCCTGGCCAGCAGCTGGCAGAGACCAAGGGGCTTAAGTTGGTTCCTAAGTCCAGGCTGCGGTGGTCCTGTACGCAGGGAGATGGGTGTGTGTTTCTGCAAGTGTGCAAGACTGAGAAAGCCTGTCAGTGCATGGCACAGACGGGGATCGCAGGGGGTGTGGGGTGTGATGTGTGAGCGAGGAATCTTGTACACAACTCCGTAGGGCGTGCCTTGGGTACATGCGTCTGTGGTCTATACCTGGGCACAAGTTTGTGTGTGTCTGTGTGAAGTGTGTGCTGTGTACCTGTGCCCGGGTCTGTGAGTGGGAAGGCCGTGTGTGTATCCAAGTGAGTGTGAGGTGCACAAGTGAGAGAGCAGGCCACGGGTTCCAGTGGCGCGTGTCAGGGCCAGTGAGGAGAGTACGAGGGGAACGTCTGGGGGTGCGGGTCCCTGCGGGAAGGCCTGTGAGCGTGGAGCGCGTGGAGTCCCGGCGCGGGGTCCCTGGGGCCGCCCCACACACACACCTTGCCGCACCGCCACTCACCCCAGCTCAGGAACTGCGCCACGTTGCGCTCCCGCCGCAGGGGGGTGCTGCTGAGTTCGTGGTGCAGCCCCAGCAGCAGATCCAGGAGGCCGTCGAGCCCCGGGCCGCCGCCGGCCTCGCCCCGCGCCAGCCGCTCCAGCGCGCACAGCCGCCGCTCCATGGCTGCGGCCCGAGCCCCAATTCCTGGCTAGAGCCCGGCCGCCCGGATGACCGCCCGCATGCCGGCCCGTCGGTCGGTCCGTCCGTCCGTAGGTCGGTCCGCGAGTCCACCCCCCACCCTCCCGCCCTCCCCGCTGTCACCTTCCTCCGCCGCAGCCTGCGCGCCCTCACCTGGGCGCCGCGCCCCGCCCCCCGACGGACGGGCAGGTGCGCCCCGGCCAATGGGAGCCGCGGCTGAAGGTGAAGGTGGGAGGGCGGAGGCGCGCGGGGGTGGGACCAACTCCGGCCAGGAAGTGGGGGGGCGGGCCTCGGAGAGTAACTCCTGGGCGGGGTGGGGGTGGGGGTGGGTCCCCCGGGGTCCGAAAGACCGCCTAGATTCCTGCGGGGCCCCAGGCCCAGCTCTACCTGGGCCCTCGCCCGGCCCTAACCCAGGTGAGAAAGGCCCGGAGCACAACTTCCCTCGCCCCTGGGCAGTGGCCGTCTCTCTGCTGGGTCAGGGAGAGGGGCTGGGGACGCCCGCGGCCCCGGAGCCGGATGGGAGTTGTAGTTCGCTCTCTCCCAGGTTTGCCCGCGCTTGGCACCCCCCAACACGCCCCCAAAGTTTCTGATCTCACTTTAATTGTGTCGTTAGAGCTGCCCCAGGAGGCAGGAAGGTGAGGTAGGGATGATCACACCCATTTGGCAGATGGTCACACTGAGGCTTGGGAAAGATGAGGTGAATTGAGGGACTGAGGATGAGGAGGGTCCGAAGCTAGACCCCTGCGGTGGCGCTGGGCTGGGCCTGAGTCTCAGCCTGGAAAGTGAAGGGCAAGAAGAGGTCCCTAGGGGCTGCCGGAGACCGGCGGGAGGGGAGGGGCTGACTCTGGTGGTGTTTCTGATTTCTGCCCAGCTGTAGCCAGCTGGGCTGGACCAGATGCCAGGGGACTTTGGGTCTGTCCAAGACGAGAGATAAAGGGTGGGGCATTTTAGTGGCTTTAGACAACACATTCTTTCTTTAAAAGATCTGTTCAAGGGTTTGCCTCCCCTCAGACTGGGGCCTCCTTGTGAAGGGACAGGGCGAGGCTCCCCGCCTTGGGGGAGGAGGAGCTCTGTGTTTGTAGAGCTGAACTGAGCACCCCCTGGCAGCAAGCAGGGTGCTCCTCCACGTCAGGGGTCTCCCCTGTGATCTCAGGGACTCTGCCCTGAGGCTTCGCAGGGCCCACAATCTGAGAAATATTTGGGGAAACATAGTCCGCATGTGTTACCCAAGTCGGGCCGGGACGGGGAGCCAAGATTCAAACCCAAATCTGGGGATCCCAGTCACTGCCTTCGGGTCTCCTGGCATGGGGAGGGGCAGGAGTTCCTCTGGTTTGACGGAGCTCCCCTGTCCCTCGGAGGGATTCTGGGCCCTCCTACAGGCGGAACGGGGTTGGGGCCCCCAGGAGGTGAGAGGCACCTGCTCCCTGAGGCCACAGGGGGGCGCCAGAGACCAGAGGCGGGGCAGGCGCTGTGGCCGGAATGAAGTTCCCACCTGGAGAACAGGTGAGGGGGCCTGGGTGGAAGATGGGCCTCTCCTCTGCTGCTCGTGGACACCCGGATCCTCCAACCCCACCCTAACGCGGCCCCAGGGGTCTGCTGTCGGGGCCAACTTGTGAGGCCTCTGGGTGCTGGCTCATTCCCTGTGTGACCGCTGGTGAGTCTCTTAACCTCTCTGAATGCTGAGTTCTCAGAAAAGTCCATCCTCCCATGCACCAGACGCCATCCCCACACGGTACAGCGTAGCGGAAACTGAGTCTCAGACAGCAATAACGGAGTCTCCAGGCCAGGGGCTGCGTGGGGCAGAGCTGGGACCGAATGTAGCCCTCCCTGCCTCTCTTGCACTTTATTAGTTTTTGTCACATCTCTTTTGCAGGCTTCAGTTTCCTTGTCTATAAAAGGGGGTCGGGCCCCCTGCTCAGTCTCAGGCCTCCAGCCCTGACAGAAGCAGCTCGAGGACACTGCCGCTTGGCCCCAGCAGATCTGTTTTCTGATCCCATGTTAGCCAGAACCCCAAGGGCCACAGAAACCTTGCCTTGCTCCCTACGGAGCCCTGCACATGGTGGCCCCTCTCGGAGGGACTCCAGGGAAGAGCAAGTCCAGTGAGATGAACCTCTCTCCCCAGAGCCTTGGCCCAGCCCATCTGGGCGGTCAGGCCACTGCGCCCAGTGCAGGAGGGCCCTGCTACCTCCACAGCCTTTCACCTCACCCCCAACCCCTCTGGCAACAGGTCTGCCCAGCCCTGGGGGAATAAATCACACTGATAGCACTGTGCATTCCCATGGGACACCTTGGCATTTCAAAGTGACTTCAGATCTGTTATCTTCACAAGAGCCCTGCTAGGAGAGAGTTGTCATTACCTTCCTTTCGCAGATTAATTCACTGAGCTGCAGAGACTGGATGATGCCAGCCTTGAGCTCCTTCCCTTGGTCCAGAGCCTGCCTCAGTCCCAGGTTCTGGGGCTAGGTCAGTGCCTGGCAGCAGAAGGGAGCCATGTGGTGGCGCCTAGATGCTAGGGACAGGGGCAGGGAAAGGCCAGACTGCAGGAGGCTTGCTGTAGGCTTCTGCAAAGGGGCTTGGATGCAGAAAAGGAAAGTGTCAATTCAGCGACCCAGACCTCACAGAAAGAGAAGGTTCAGAGGCAACGAGAAGCCCAGAGAGGGGAGCACAAGTGACTGGCAGGGGACCCATGTTCCCGACCCCAAAAGCATAGCCCTCTGGCTACAGGAGGCAGCTCAGACACAAGGTAGGCTCCGGGGGTCTGTAGCATGGCAGCCACATGATAGGCTCATGGCTGTGGCGCCCCCTTCCCCCAAGGCCCTGGGAGTCAGCCTCCAGCAGGTGGCCTGGGATGAGTCACCCAGCCCCACCTCAGAATGCAGCTCCCAGCAGATGGTCCCGCAGGGCTGAGTAGAATGGCAGCCACTGCCCTTAGCCACTCGGGAAACAGAGTGTAGTGTCCCACCTCCACCCAGGGGTCAGGGAATGAGAGGCTGGCTGTGTGGTCATACAGCCCTGTCCCTGCTGACTGGGCATGTGGCCTTGTGCAAGTCCCTTCCTGTTTGGATACTGTGTTTTTGTGTACAATGGAGAACTGCACCTGCTCAGGTGTGAGGGATAAATGAGGTACCCAGTGTGGCCACCAATGGCCATCCTAACATTTTTCTCCCTAGAAGGAGCACGGGCAGCCATGTGGTTGGAGGTGGAAGAGCTCAGTAACCCTTCCTTTGCTGCTCAGGCCCCCAGTTTTATTTAAATGTGTGACTGTTGGGGGCTCAGGGAGGGGCTGATGGAGATGGTGGGGGTTGAGAAGCCCCCCCACCCCGCCCCACCCACCCGGCCCACCACGGGAGTGTCCTTTGAAAAGTCCAAAGCTCCAAATGGGTGGACATATGGTGGTTTCATCATCCTGGTTTTTCTTCCAAAAACCTTCCCTGCGCTGCTCCAACAAGCCATAGGGGCTCCTACGCTCCACAGTGCTGCAGCCGCATGTGGTTTTACAATTATCCGTCCCTCTAGGTGCACAGGAAGCCAGGCCTGGGTCCCCTTGGCCACCACCCCCCTAGCCCTCAGGCGCCACTGGGTCTGCAAGCTGCTTCAGGGAAGGGTGGGTCCCGCTTGCTTTGTTCTGGGTGCTGGGTGGGGCACCGTGCTCCCTGCACCCCACCCTTACCACCACCCCAACTAACCTCCCTGGGGTGCTCAGCCAAGGAGGCCACCAAGGTGGGCCTCCTGGGGCTCTGTGAAGTGTGGCTGCTCCTGCCTGTAGGGCCTGAGGAAACAGGCGCAGGAGGGGAGGGGACTGGCTGGCCCCCCACAAGTGGCAGAGCTGGGATTTGAACTTGGGGCTGTCTGCCCAAGGCTGCCCTCTTCGTGCTGCCTGAGCTGTTGAGCTCTGAAGGGGATGGGCAGGAATGCTGGCATGATCCTCCAGGCCCCTCTCCCTGCCTCCCCAGCCCACCCAGGCTCTGCAAGTCCTGCATGTCCTACCAGCAGCCTATTTGAGATAAGAACAGGGCCCTGGGTTGCATTTGTGGTTACATCTTTGTTTTCCTTTTTTTTTCTCTTTTTTTGAGACAGAGTCTCACTTTGTTGCCCAGGCTAGAGTGAGTGCCATGGCATCAGCCTAGTTCACAGCAACCTCAAACTCCTGGGCTCAAGCAATCCTCCTGCCCCAGCCTCCCGAGTAGCTGGGACTACAGGCATGTGCCACCATGCCCGGCTAATTTTTTCTATGTTAGTTGGCCAATTAATTTCTTTCTATTTATAGTAGAGACAGGGTCTCACTCTTGCTCAGGCTGGTTTCAAACTCCTGACCTCGAGCAATCCGCCCCCCTCGGCCTCCCAGTACATCTTTGTTTTCTAAGGAGCAGAAAAAATGTTTATTCTGAATGGGATCTTAAGACTGGGTTCTGGGCTCTGAGGTGCCACTGGGTGGGAAACTCTGATCAGATTGTCCTGAAGGCCTCTTACTCCAGAAGCCTGGAGACTGGTCGAAACCCCCCTCCTTTGCCCCAGGAGAAGAAGGCCCCTAGGGAGCTGGGGAGGAGGCGAGGGCTGGGGGCTAGCCCTCCAGGTAGGTGGCCACATCTCAGTCCACAGCCCCTGGCCCTTCCCAGGCCTCTGTCATGGCCCTCCCTGAGCTCTGGGGCAGACACCTGCCCTCAAGCCTCAGCTCAGCAGGCACTTCCTGGGGTAGCCCCTGGGGGTTCAAACCCCCTCTGTCACCTGCAGACCCCACTGGGGGAGTGTGCTCAGGGAAGGAGGGCAGGCAGCTTCCCTGACTCCCGGTCTATGAGCACTCTCAAGTTCTCTTTTCTCTGATGCACTAACTGCTTGACCAAATATGCTCCACCTCTCTTGGGTGACACCTGCCAGCTGAGAAGCTGTCCCAAGCTCTCAGGACTCAGGCTGGAGTGACAGCATTTAATCTTTGACATGGCTTTCTCAGCCAAGTGCAGCTGCAGTCTGCGGTGGGTAGGGTCGGGGATCACCACCATGTATTTCTTTATAAAGCATGTGATAGATTAGAAGCCGGAGGGGAGTGGGCTCTGGGGTGGGTCTCCTTCCATGACCGGTGCTGCTCTGGCTGTCCTAGGACTTGGGCTCTTTTGGCTGTGAAATGTGGAAACAGACCTCCCCAGCTCATGAGGGCTCTGGAAAATCTAGCACAAGGTGAACCCCACGCAGGAGGCACGCTGACACATCCGATTGGAACCTCAAAGACAGAACTCCCGGCAAGCCTGTGACCCTGGAGCACACAACTGAGCCCTGCAAACCCTCGGGCTCTTGTTTACATCCTGCTTTTGCCAGTTTGCCTGGAACGGTCTTCACCCCATTCTGTACCCTTTCCTGTCTCCCCTCTCCCAACTTGTTCCCCTCCCCTTTTCTGGTACAGTCTCCCCATCTATGACATCATCTGGAAGCCCAGCCCCACCCTTAATTGTACTTTTGTGGCTGGCCTGTCTGCTCTGTCCATCTTCAGAGTCCCGGCTTCCCAGTCTGTAAACCACCCTTGGGGCCAGCATGGTGCCAGGCTGGCGCTGGAGCCCAGAACCCCTTATTTACTGACCCCTCCCTGTGCTGAGGGCCCCACGGGCGCCCACTTGTCTGTCCCTGGCTAAGCCAGAGCCCAGGCTGGAGGAGACGCCGTGAGGACCCTAGAAGGGTGCCAGCCTCGTCCTCAGTTATCAGACGTCTTCCCAGCCGCTTCACCCCCAAGTAAATCGCTCTTGCCCAGCTCTCACCTGCCATGAGGAAGTGGGTCCCAGCCCCTGGGGATCCCCTCTCCCTACCTGTCCAGGCCTCACCCTCTTCTCAGGAGGCGACAGTTGCTGCACAGCGCCCCCTGGAGGCCTTGCCAATCTGTCCCTGCTGGCATCTTGGCCCCCAAATGCTCTGCCAGCAACCCCACAGGCACTCGGGAGGAGGGCCCCGCTACTGCCCCCAGAAAAGATGACAAAGCACTAGAAGCCAGCTTCAGCACAATTAAAACTTTTTAATGCAAGGAAGAAGTCTTCAGTCACTTTCTTCCCATAGGCGAGTGTGAACAAGCTGCTGCACCTTACACAGCGACTTCCCGGGGAGGACCTGTCTGCATCCCTCCTCACTAAAACCATATGCCGGAGGGCTGGGGAGGTAACAGGCCAGTTCCTGGAGACTCTGGCTGGCTAGGGCCAAGAGGGGAGGCCACTCCCTGGACCCCTGGCAGGGGTGGGGAACCTGTGGCCTTAAGGCCACATGTGGCCTTCTGGGTTGTTAAATACAGCCTTTTGACTGAATCCAAATTTTACAGAACAAATCGTTTTATTAAAAGGGGTGCAGCAGAGAAAGATGAAGCTTTTCTTGCCTCCTTTGGTGCTTAAGAACGAACAATCTTTTTTTTTTTTTTTTTTGAGACAGAGTCTCACTTTGTTGCCTGGGCAAATGCCATGGCATCAGCCTGGCTCACAGCAACCTCAAACTCCTGGGCTCAAGCGATCCTTCTGCCTCAGCCTCCAGAGTAGCCGGGACTACAGACACCTGCCACCATGCCCGGCTAATTTTTTCTATATATTTTTAGTTGTCCAATTAATTTCTTTCTATTTTTAGTAGAGACGGGGGTCTCACTCTTGCTCAGGCTGGTTTCAAACTCCTGACCTTGAGCGATCCGCCCCTGTCAGCCTCCCAGAGTGCTAGGATTATAGGCGTGAGCCCCTGCGCCAGGCCAAGAACAAACAATCTTGAAATCAGAAGGCTGTGGGTCCCCTACCTCTGCCAGGCCTGGAGGAGCCCGGACGTGCAGCATGAGGGCCGCGCCACCTGCCTCAGCGCCACCAAGCCCGACAGCCACCCACTGCCATCCAGGGGCTGGTGAGTGCGTCGGTTCCCCAGATGAAGCAGAGTGAGGGGCTCAGACCACCATGCAGCTCATTTCTTATTGCTCAGCCTGGGGCAGTCGTTCTAAGGTCGTCTAAGTCACATCCCCTCCTCTGCTCAGCCAGGGAGGAGGAAGGCAGGAAAGGAAGGGCATGAAAATGGAAGGTGGTTCCCTAGGGCCCTGCTGTCTGGACACTAGGCCCAGGCTGAGCCTCAGGCTTCCTCTTACCCTCACCAAACCATTCGTGAGGATCCACCACCCACTGAAAGGTGGGGGAGGGGCACATGAGAAAGCTCCAGGACAGTGAGGGGAGAACATTCCAGGTGGACAGGCTCAGCCAGGACATAACTCTGGGGTCCCTGGAGGGACGTGCTCCCCAGGACCCAGCATCTAATGGCTCCTGGGTGGAGTTGCCCCAGGCTGGAATGTGGGGAACAAAAATCACAGCTTTTGAACAAGTGGCTGGGAAGTTGCTGGAAAATTTAGTCAAGTATGAAAGGTGTCACTTTACAGAACAAAAACTAGCTTATATATTTTTCTGGAAGACATTCTCTCACCCCTCCCTGAAACCCCCCAGAGAGACAAAGGTGGCTGGGCCTTGCTTCTGTGACTGGCAGGCTGGGGTGGAGTGTAGGGCTGGATGGTCTGGGAGGAAAGAGCAGCCAGGCCCAGGGGGCCCAGGAGGGGGAAGGCACAAGAACCCAGTTCACCGAGAACACAGGAGGAGGCAGAGCTGGGCGAGGGAGGAAGCCACTGCCCCTGAAGCAACCCTCAGCTTCCTGTCCACACAGCCCTGGCCTGGCAGCTGCCAGAAGGAGCGAGCCAGTTCCCCTGTGGGCACAGTCACCGCACGTGCCGTCCAGCCAAAGCCAGGGCGGAGGAAGGTCAGGAGGGGACAGAGGCTGTGTGTGTGTGGGGCTGTCAGACAGAGCAGGAGGCAAGAAAAAACGTGCCTCTAACGTTATATATTAAAAATATCCATAGTTCTTGTGCACAAAATTCCATCATTCACATCTGAGCATCGCCCCTGCCTCCCCCGCCGGGCCCAGGACAGCCTTAAAAGAAAGATGGCGGTTTTCCTTTTCAAGAGCTGAGGAAACATCCGCTCAGTCTTTATGGACCTTGAGAAATGGTGAGCCTTCCCCTCCCCCCAGTCTCTGCCTCCCAGGCCTCTGCCTGCTGGGTGGTGTGGAGATGGCGGGTGGCTGGGGCGAGGCCGGTCACTCAGTCACTCGTGCCTCCGCTTGGAGGGTGGGATCAGGTGTGGGGGCAGGTCGGCGGGCAGCTCGTGGCCCTCCAGCTTGACCTTGATGAGGTGGTTGGCCAGGGCGAACTCCTCGTCGTCCAGCAGCCCGTCCTTGTCCACGTCGGCCAGCTTCCAGATCTTCCCCAGCACCGTGTTGGGCAGCTTGGACTTCACCATCTCCTTCTTGGCATTGGCGCCCGTGATCTTGCCGTTGACGGGGGATAGCGTGTAGAAGATCTCGTCGTAGGTGGGCTTGTCCTTGCCCACCACCCACTCGACGTCATCGATGCCCTCGCCGGCCCCCTCACCATAGCCGTGCCCAAAGGGCCCGTTCATGGTGCCGTCGAAGGCGCCGCCCTTGACAGCCTGCGAGGGCATCTGGGACTCCTCCTGGCGCACCATCACCATCAGCCGGGCAATGTCGTTGGCCAGCATGTCATCCACTGTGTCCAGCAGCTTGGGCTTCAAGGCCTGGAACTTGCTGAAGTCCTGGGTCTGTAGGAGCTCCTGTGGGTGGGAGGACGAAGACGAGCACTGGG
The DNA here is from genome assembly GCF_040939455.1 of Microcebus murinus. Classification (NCBI taxonomy): domain Eukaryota; kingdom Metazoa; phylum Chordata; class Mammalia; order Primates; family Cheirogaleidae; genus Microcebus; species Microcebus murinus. The sequence continues at coordinate 12,069,019 of NC_134107.1, forward strand.
AAGGACGGCCCCTCCCAGGCTCCAGGCCGATGGCACAAGTGAGGGCTTCTCAAGTAGAAAGAGCTGGTCTCCCACTTCCCAGCTTGAGCAACTTGGGTAACACCGCTGGGCCGCGGCTCCCTAACTTGTAAACAGGAGGCATCGGCAGCACTTCCCTCACAGCGCTGTGGTGAGGACTACCTGACAGGTCACGGCAGAGGGCCTGGCACAGCCCAGCCCTGTCCCCCCACGCAAGGTGAGTCACCACATTCCCATGCTCAGTGTCACTGCCTGGTCAACTCTGATTCGGGTGGGGTGATGGTGATTAACCCAGCTGCTTCCGTTTTGGGCAGCCCTCCCCCATGGAGCTGGGATTCCCTCCAGAGCGAGCGCCCTGGGCCCTCCCGGCTCCCTGATGGCCCCAGGGACGCTCGGGACAGACATACCTGCATCTTGCGGAGGCTCGGGAAGTCCCCAGGCGAGATCTGATGCTCCCGTTCGATCTTCTGGTAGATCTCTCCCAGGTTGCTCACCAGCTCTTTCTTCTTGCTCTCCTTCCCAAAGACGTTGGGCATCTCCTTCTTGAGGGAGCTGATGATGTAGGCATGGACCTGTGGGGACCGGAGGGCAGACATCAGGTGCTTCCCTGGCATGTGCCCTCGGCCTGAGGGAGCCTCCGAGGACACTGCCGCTGCCCGCTCTCAGGAACAGGAAGTGCGAGCAATCGAGCTCCAGGTGGCTGCTGCCCAGTGGGACCCGCTGGCCCAGGAGCAGACACAGTGTGGACAGGGCGCCGCCACCACTGCCACGGGTGGAGGGGAGGAAAGGAGAGGAAAACCCACTGGAAACGGAAGACAGACAACAGCCCCGCACAAGACATCGTTAGGGTCCAGGAAGAGGAAAACTGAGTGTGTCAACCAAGAGAAAGCCGTGTGTTGAGCGCCACGAGGCCCGAGGGGTGGGGTGACTTCAACCTTGGCAGGTGGGAGGCCTTGCCCAGGGTGCTTGGCTGCTACGAGGAAGAGCCAGGATCAAAACCTGACTGCCGGCCGGGCGCTGTGGCTCACGCCTGTAATCCTAGCTCTTGGGAGGCTGAGGCGGGCGGACTGCTCAAGGTCAGGAGTTCAAAACCAGCCTGAGCAAGAGCGAGACCCCGTCTCTACTATAAATAGAAAGAAATTAATTGGCCAACTGATATATATATAAAAAAATTAGCCGGGCATGGTGGCGCATGCCTGTAGTCCCAGCTACTCGGGAGGCTGAGGCAGAAGGATCACTCAAGCCCAGGAGATTGAGGTTGCTGTGAGCTAGGCTGACACTACGGCACTCACTCTAGCCTGGACAACAAAGTGAGACTCTGTCTCAAAAAAAAAAAAAAAAAAAAAAAAACCTGACTGCCAAGGCGGCTTGCTCCTCCCCCTCCCCCCAGCCGCCCCTCCCACCTGCAGAGCTGGGGGGGGGAGGGCTGCACGTGCCAATCCCTGCAGGGTGCTGGTGGAGAGCTCACATAACTCCAGCGGACCTGAGCTACGCCCCACTCTATCATCTTGACAGCTCCGGGATGACGAAGGATTAGAAAAATCCCACAAAGGCTTTTCCCAGCAGTTTCGAGCGCTATCTAAGCTCCAGTACCTTGCTCAGGCAGAGTTAAGGGTGGCACACCCTTCGGTTCCCCACAGCGGCGGGAACACTGGCACCCTCCAGAGCAGCCCAGCCTCAGATCCCTCGGCCCTGCCAAGTGACATCCAGCCATGAAGGACTGCGGCCCCTGGCCCCCATCGAGGATCTCCTGGAGATGCCATAACAGGCAGGTCACAGAGAGCAGCAGCTGCCACTCTGCCCTGCACGGACCAGTGAGTGTCAGGGCAGAGCGCCACTCACTCCAGGAAAAGGAAGCAGTTGAGACATGGCAGGGTTTCCAGGCGCAGGGACTCAGTATGCCTGTGGCAGGCAGTCACACACCACCTCTCCGGGGTCCCTTACCTGCCCTTAGTCCTGCCTGTCCTTGAAGGAGGTTGGGTGGGACTCAGCCAGGGCCATACCCCCCACTTAAGACATCTTTAGTCCTTTGAGGCTGGGGTTCAGTCACTGGGGTTTTCTTACGGGTTCCTTTCTCAGAATCCACTCCACAGGGAGGCTCTGGAAGTCAGATATCTTCTTCTTTTTTTTTTTTTTTTTGAGACAGAGTCTCACTCTGCTGCCTGGGCTAGAGTGCCGTGGCATCAGCCTAGCTCACAGCAACCTCAAACTCCTGGGCTCGAGTAATCCTCCTGCCTCAGCTTCCCAAGTAGCTGGGGCTACAGGCGTATGTCACCATGCCCGGCTAATTTTTTCTATTTTTAGTAGAGATGGGGTCTCGCTCTCCCTCAGGCTGGTCTCGGAACTCCTGAGCTCAAAGGATCTGCCCGCCTTGGCCTCCCAGAGTGCTAGGATTACAAGGTGTGAGCCACAGCTAGAAGTCAGATATCTTGAAAAACATTCAGCCCTGAACCCTCCAGAGCAGGACCTGACGTGCTCCTGTGCGCAGATTGCCAGGGGCTCGGGTCACACGCAGATTCTATCTCAGCAGGGCAGGTGGCTCAGACCTGCACTGTGGGGCCAACAGGCTGCGAAGCTGCCGGCCACGGGCACTTTGGGTCACAAAGTGGAGCCACAGCAACGGCACAGGACAAATGGTCAGCGCTAGTTCCTTGCGCCAAGCAGCACCCAGATGCCACTGGATGCTCTGGGCTCGAGACAGTGGGTGTAAGGGCCACTGTCCCAGCCACTGCGGAGCCGCCACACCTCTGCCCCACCCAGCGCAGGCAGGGCCATGGGCTCCCTGGAGCCTGGAGGACTGCGTCCTTGGCCACAGGCTGTTGCGGGGGCTCAGCACCCACACGATGTCTGCCCTGGTCCTTCTCTGCATTCCACAGGCAGGGGTGAGTGCCTGTTCTCTGCTGCTTCTCACTGGAGAGCCAGTGCTGACAGGGCAGCTCCTGAGCCGAGCTCTGACCCCGCCTGGCAGGGGAGCTGCGGCCAGAGTCTCGCCCTTCAACACCTGAGCCCTGTGCTGAGTCTGAAAGCACAGCTGCACACCCTGCCCGAACGCCACTGTTTGGACTTGGTCATTTCCGGCTGTTTAGTCCATGTCAAATACTCCCGTCCAAAGGGCCAACCCCAGCCACAGTTGGGACTATTCCTCACAGTGACGTATCTGGGCTGGCTCATGATGTGGTGCTATCCAAAGTCAGACGCTCTAAGGGGACGCATTCTGTCCCTCTGTGTTTGGAGGGTCCGCTGGTGGCATGAACCTTCATTTTCTAGCACCAGCACCCTGGGCTCTCCCTCGAGTACGCGGCCAGCCACTGAGATTCCAAACTCTTGAGTGACTCAGCAGGTACCTAGGGCCTGTGCTTCCCTGAGGGGTGAGGAAGGTTTACAAGGCCTGCGTGGGCGGATGCCACCCCACCGTAAGCCAGGCTTCAGTACCCTGCGTGCTCTCTGGGCTGGCTGGTGCCCTTTCTCCTCACTAGCTGCTTCCAACCCAGCCTCAACATCCGCTCCCGCCCGGGGCCTCCCAGCCCCTCTACCCCACCGGGACAGCTGCCCAGCTGTCGGCGCCTGCAGTGCCCCGTGCTCGCCCTGGACAACACACAACCAATGCTTATTTTTTGTGCATGCCCCGTTTTCCCCATGAGGGCTGGGGAGTGCTAGGCTGGGGGCTGCATTCCTCCTCGCTGTGTCCCCAGCACCCAGCACTGTGCTGGTGGCACTTCAGTGCTCAACAGCCCCAAGAGGGAAGCCCATGAGGTTCAGACCTATGTCCCCCAAACACTCCATTTCCGGGGCTGCCTCCTTTGCCTCAGTGGTGACTTCCTGTTTGCTGTTTCTATGTTGTAAGTATGTTCAAATCCTTCCTTAAGTACTTGGGGCACAAACCACAAACAGAACAGGTTAAGAGGAGGCCAGGAAAGGGATGTCAGACAGGCAGGCTGCACCATGGGTGCGCACAGAAGACTGGTTTCTGCACACATGGAAACAGCACAAGGCAGGTGTGGCCGTGCAGCAGGCTGGGATGGGCCTTGGGCAATCCTGGGGCCCTCGGTGCCAGTCCTAGAGCCCCCAAGTCCCAACGGGCAACAGGCTGCTCCCCTCGGCCCTGGGTCTACCTTGGCCAGCCGCGCCCGCTTGATCAGGTCATTGAGCTTCCTGAGGGCAGCGTTTCGGGGCAGAGACTGGATGTCTTTGAAGAGGTCCTGCTCCTCGGCCTCAAAGAGCTTGCGGTTGTCGGGGATGAGGAGCGGGTGGGACCAGAAGGAGCCGATGTAGACCCTGACCACCTCGGGGGTGTTGATGATCTTCCCCAGGGACCACATGAGGGCCCCATACACCCGCATCAGCTGCTGCGTCTCGATCTGGTCGGCCTTGTTGAGCACCACGCGGATCTTGTCCTCGTGGTTCTTGAGGGCCTTGATGACTTCCGAGAACTCATCAGAGATGTCCAGCTTGTGGGCGTCGAAGAGCAGGATGATGCGGTCAACCCGCTCGGCAAACCACTCCAGGACAGCCGCAAAGTCGTAACCTGAGGAAGAGGAGAAGGGTGAGCTCGAGGCACCGAGGGGCCTGGCTGCTCTGATGGCTCTTGTATTTCTAACTTGGCCTAGTATTTCTCAGTCTGAGGTCATTTTATAAATTCTCACAATGCACTCATCTGCACAGCACAGCACGCTGAAAGCAGGCTCATCAGGTCGCCCCTGTTTCTGTACCTGCCATGTGGTACCCTCACCCACATAGCACCTGGCATAAACAGATGCTAATGCAAAGGAAGCTGCCAAGTCCAAGTTGGCTAAGGTGGGTCGTACTAGGGCAAGACAAGAGTGAGGAGACCCCAGCAACACGGCTCAGCACAGTATGGTGGGTAGAGCAGACTCAGGGGGTGCCACCTGCCAGCCATGTGCCCTTGGACAGCAGTGACAACACAGACCAGCAGTAACTGCAGTTGGTATTTGTTCAGTGCTTATGTCCCAGGCTCCCTACTTTGCAGGAATCTCATTTATTAACTGCTATAGGGGTTGGTAAACTACAGCTCAGGGACCAAACCTGGCCCACCACCTGTTTAAGTAAATAAAGTTTCACTGAAACACAGCCAAGCTCATTTGTATTGTCTATGGCTGCTTTTGTCTATAATAGCAGAGTTCAGTCATTGTGACAGAAACCATGAGGTCTGCAAGGCTGAAAATATTAACTATCTGACCCTTACAGAAAAAGTCTGCTGACCTCTGCTCTACAACAAGTGCAGGAAGTGCTACAAACCACTTCTCCTTTCTAGGTCTTAAACACTTTTTGAAAATGAAGCGGGTGGGCTAGACAGACTCTAGTTCTAAACCCTATTCTATGCTGTTTCCCACCAACCCATTAGGGCCCAATTAAGGCCCACCCACTAAAGTGAACTGTGTCCTTTGTGGCAGAGACTGCTAACCGGAATTCCTCCTTTAATAATGGAACTATCTCATTTCAGCTGGACTCATGGCCTCCTTGCTTCAGGCTGCATTTCTCAGCTTCCTTTGCAGCAGAAAAAAACGAGAAAAGGTACATGAGCCCTTTGTCGTTTTCTCAACTTCTGAAGACTGGGATGCAGATGTGATAACAGGAGCTGGAGCAACCACTTTGGGTTCAGAGATAAAAGCTGCATGTTCAGGATAGCCTTGGAATTATTTTTCACATAAACTACTGGATATCAGATTTAAGCCAATGATTTTTGGGTCTCTGTAACAGCAGTGTAATTTGTGTCCTATTTGACAACTACGGCTCTTCAAAATGTTTCTACTTCTTCCACTGCTTCCGGAAAAAGTGAAAATTTTGTCCTCACCTTTTAGGAATACTGAGAAGAGGCAGGAAGACCCTGTGGAAACAGTGGCCTAGCATCTGTGGGGAGCTTGAGACCTAGCCCCTGAGGTGCACGGCCCCTCTGATTCTGAGCAAGCTTCTTTGTCCCTGGCTCAGTCTATCCACAGGTACCAGGCTACCCTAAATGTAGACCAGCCCTCTTAATAACCACCAGGCACTTCCCAGAGAGCAGTCAAGTTCCCGAAAAAAGCCAGAGAAGCCACTCCTATGGAGAACAGTCTGGGACACGGCCCAGCTGCTGGCCAAAACCTAGCTCCTCGCCCCCACGGCCTGCTCCTGGCATCCCCTATGGGAAACACTGGGGATTTAGATATGTATTCTCTAGATTGCAGGGGACAGGAAGCGCAAAGAAAAAAAAAAGGACAACGTATCAAGGAAAGGTAGCAGCCAGGCCCAGAGCAAACTGCAGTGACAGGAGGAGGGCAGCCCCAGTGTCCCCCTGGTGAGGAACCTGCTGATTAGCCACCCCAAGCTGGGGAGGCAGCGCCGAGGCACAGGCTGCCCCCGCCTGGGAAGCCCTCCCGGGCTGAAGGCAAGTCCACAGTTTGCGCTGCCCGAGAGGCGGCCTCCACCTGCAGGGTCTGAGACAAATGTCCCCACTGCCAGGCCCCCAGGTTCCAGTGTGCCTCAGAGTCATCTATGCGCCTAAAGCCACAGGATGCTGAGCCTCTCTCCGCACTTGGGACACACAGAAAGAACGCGGGCATTTAAATAAGACGGCTCTGGCCGGGCGCTGTGGCTCACGCCTGTAATCCTAGCTCTTGGGAGGCCGAGGCGGGCGGATTGCTCAAGGTCAGGAGTTCAAAACCAGCCTGAGCAAGAGCGAGACCCCGTCTCTACTATAAATAGAAAGAAATTAATTGGCCAACTGATATATATATAAAAAATTAGCCGGGCATGGTGGCACATGCCTGTAGTCCCAGCTACTCGGGAGGCTGAGGCAGAAGGATCACTCAAGCCCAGGAGTTTGAGGTTGCTGTGAGCTAGGCTGACGCCACGGCACTCACTCTAGCCTGGACAACAAAGTGAGACTCTGTCTCAAAAAAAAAAAAATAAATAAAAAAAATAAATAAATAAGACGGCTCTGCACTCAACTCCCAGCAACGGCCACTGGCTCTGTGACCTCAAGTTCTTCTCCTAACTCTTCAGTGCTTTCTCCACCTGTAAAACCCAAACAGCGAGCCCTTCTCTTAGCGTTACAGGCAGGACGACTGAGGTAACGCACCGGAGCCCCCGCAGACCTGCTGAGGGAACACGGGCCGAGTGGCCTGGGACCTCACCACGCTCGGCTCTGAGGCCAGAGACCAGCTTTTGTCCTGAAGGAAAGTCACTAAAACGCAAGGAAAGCCCCAAATCCACCGCTTTGGTCAACACAGCATGGGCAGCCTCTCCAGAGCAGTGATTTGCAACGGTTTTCCTGCCCCAGTACACTGGGGACACATGGCACTCTGCTCAGAAACAGAAACAGCCCCTCGAGGGCAGAGGCTCTTCACGGGATGGCGCCGGGCCTTGCGGGCTGGGCAGGGAAGCCCCGTCAGCCTCCCAGAGGCTCGTGTGGACGGCCCAGATCCCTCGTGCCCAGAAGGTGTGGAAGGGCAGCGAGCATGTGCCAGGTCAGCCCCGTGCCAGCTGCTGGTTCTAAAGTACAAGGTCTCTGGCCGGGCGCGGTGGCTCATGCCTGTAATCCTAGCACTCTGGGAGGCTGAGGGGGGCGGATTGCACGAGGTCAGGAGTTTGAAACCAGCCTGAGCAAGGGCGAGACCCTGTCTCCACTATAAATAGAAAGAAATTAATTGGCCAACTAATATATATAGAAAAAATTAGCCGGGCATGGTGGTGCATGCCTGTAGTCCCAGCTACTCGGGAGGCTGAGGCAGCAGGATCGCTTAAGCCCAGGAGTTTGAGGTTGCTGTGAGCTAGGCTGACGCCACGGCACTCACTCTAGCCTGGGCAACAAAGTGAGACTCTGTCTCAAAAAAATAAATAAATAAATAAAAATAAAGTACAAGGTCTCTGAGGCGCCCTAACTCCCAGAACCACAGGAGGGGACGCCCAGAGAGGAAAAAATCAGGAGAAAACCAGAGGGGAAGGCCCAGGGCCAGCAGGCAGGAAGCAGGGGCAAGGAGAGGTCACCTGCTGCCCTGGGGCCACCAGGGCCATCCAGCTGAGCCTGTGGGGCCTGCCGGGGGCCCACGGCTATCACGACCATGAGCCGGGTCTGAGAACACAGATCAGCACTTAAAAATGGATGACGCAAGGACTGAACAGCGGTTCCTCGCTCAGCAAAAAGGGGCCGCATTTCTCCCCTCCTCAAACCGTCCTCAGACTGGCCCGAGCTGAAACTAGAATTCACACAGCTGGGGAGGCAGCGATGCCAAAACCCAGTTCTTGGGAACAGGACACCCTGATGGGCTGTGCTTGGCCGTGTTGGCTTTGGCCTAGGAGTCAGGACAGCGCCTGGGGAGCTGAGGTCACCCTCCAAACTCCACCCAGTGTGGCCTCACTCCCTCCTCCTGCTGGATGAAGAGGCCTCTCGGGAAAGGGAGAGAAAGGAGGAAGAATATTCAAACTCTCTGCCAGTCCTTAGTCCATGAGCCCCAGCCAGAGCCGCCCCCTGCCCCACCCCACCCCCAAATCCAGTCACTGGCCTTCGCCTCAAGTTCAAGTCAACAGAGCTAAGTCCCTTCTTTTGCAGGTGAATGAAATTTCCTGTTTATTACAGAGAACACTCACACTTTTACTGAGAGGGAGACACAGTGACTGGCCAAGCATACCTATAGGTGACAAAAAGGGCCACAGCACTCAGGCCGGTGCCATGTCATTGCAGGTGTGGGCCCATGTGGCTGCAAACCATCAACCAGCCCCTCACTGCCCTTGGATGCGCCTCACTCACCAGGTTTCAAGGGGTGCCGAGGGCTAACCACACAGGCAGCACCGAGCCACCCTAGGGCTTGGAGCTCAGCGCAGGTAATAAGCACAGAACAGGGCTGGCCAGCGCCCTCAGCACTGCCCAAGGCCATGAGCCTTTGTTGGGACATACTGGAGGTCGAAACAGGAGTCAGACACCACCTCCTTCGACAGCAATTTTCCTTATTGTGCAGCAGGAGGAAGAGTGCTTGGTGCTTGTGTGCTTGGTGAGAAAGGGGGACATCCCCACCAAGGTAGGGGTGGCAGTGATAAAGCTGACACCTGTAGCTCCACTAATGACACAGAAAACACGGCCTAGGGTTGTGGGCTGGAAAGAAACGGCCACCTGCAGAGTGAGTAACTTCAGTGAGTAAAGCCAGACCCACCAGGGACCACCTGAGCTGCAGGACAAGCTGGGACTCTGGAGACATTGGCTAAGTGAAACAAGCCCTCACAAAAGGCCAAGACCCCATTGTAGGGTTCCAAGTACAGGAGGAAGCCAGCGGAGTCAAGGGCATAGAGGCGGAAGGTAGGATGTATGTAGGGCCAGGGTGAGGGAGGGGAATTAGCATTTAATGGGGTCAGAGTTTCAGTTTGGGAGGATGAAAAAAATTCCAGAGCTGGATGGCGGTAATGGCTGCACAACTGTGACTATACTTAGTGCCACTGAACTGTGCACTTAAAAGTGGTTGAAATGGATATAGAGGGCTCCAATTTAGGCTAAAAAAAAAAAAAAAAAAAAAAAGCAAAAAAGAAAAAAGTAGTTTATTTTATTTATTTATTTATTCATTCATTCATTCTGAGACAGAGTCTCACTCTGTTGCCTAGGCTAGAGTGCTGTGGCATCAGCCTAGCTCATAGCAACCTCAAACTCCTGGGCTCAAGCAATCCTCCTGCCTCAGCCTCCCGAGTAGCTGGGACTACAGGCACGTGCCACCATGCCTGGCTAATTTTTTTCTGTTTTTTTTTTGAGTCAGAGTCTCACTTTGTTGCCCAGGCTAGAATGAGTGCCATGGTGTCAGCCTAGCTCACAGCAACCTCAAACTCCTGGGCTCAAGAATCCTGCTGCCTCAGCCTCCCAAGTAGCTGGGACTATAGGCATGTGCCACCATGCCCGGCTAATTTTTTCTATATGTATTAGTTGGCCAATTAATTTCTTTCTATTTATAGTAGAGACGGGGTCTCGCTCTTGTTCAGGCTGGTTTCAAACTTTTGACCTCGAGCAATCCACCCACCTTGGCCTCCCAGAGAGCTAGGATTATAGGTGTGAGCTACCGCACCTGGCCTAATTTTTTTTATTTTGAGTAGAGACAGGGTCTCCATCTTGTTCAAGCTGGTCTTGAACTCCTAACCTCAAGCAATCCTCCCACCCTGGCCTTCCAGAGTGCTAGGATTACAGGCATGAGCCACTATGCCCTGCCAGAAAAGTAGAATTTTAAAAAAAGAAAAAAAAATGGATAAAATGGCAAATCTTTTATGTTAGGTATATTTTACCACGATCAAAAGAAAGAAAGAAAGAAAGAAGTCCTTGGAGAGGGGCAAGAGGGAAGAAAGAAGAGAGTCATTCTGGGCAACCAGGCTGAGCCATTTCGGCTGCCTGACACCTCGGGCAGTGTGTGCATGGCGCCCCGGGCAGCAGGCCGAGGGCCGCCTCCCACAGTGGCTGTTCCCCCTGAGCCTCCTCCAGGCCCCTTCTGCTCAGGAGGCACCTGACCATCCCCAGGGGCTGGCCGCCCTGTTCACAGGGGCCACCTTCCTGCCTCCCGCCACCCAGGAGAGGTGGCAGAGGGAGCCCTACCCTAGCACCCTCCAAAATGCAGGTAGTGCCAGTAGCTGGGGGGAAATTTGCTTCATACATTCCAAAAGTTTCTAAAACACAAAACAATAGAGGATTTGTCTCCAATTGACTTTTGTTTCCTGCCATTCAAGCTGCGTGGGCCTCGGTATTTCTCGCTGGTCTCCCCATCACACAGGTTTCCAACTCGGGCCAGGCCCAGGAGAAAGCAGCATGGGAGAGTGAGACAGAGATTCAGGACCCAGAAGAATCTATACTGGGAGGATTTGTTCCTGAACTTCCTCAAGCTGAAGCTCTCAAGGGAAGGGCCTTTCAAGGGTAGCACAGAGGTGACAAGTCAGGGTCCTCCTACCCTAGGTACTTACCCAAGGAAATGACAACACATACCCAAAGTGCTGCACACAAATGTTTACAGCAGCTACTTTAAAACTGCCCCGAGCTGGAAACAACCCCAATGCCCTTTGACAGGTGAACATTCCTGCGACAGGACACGGCCCAGCATCAGAAAGGAGCAAATCACTGATAATCTCAAACACGTGGATGTGTCTCAAACACATCCGGCAAAGTGACAGAAGACAGACACTAAGGCTTCATTCTGTATGATTCATGCTGAATGTCTATGTGACATTCTGGAAAAGATAAAATTTAGGGACAAGTGTCAGTGGGCTGCCTGGGACCAGAAGTGACTACGTGAGGCATGGGGAAACTTTGGGTGACAGGAGTACTCTCTATTGTGGCTGTGGGGGTGGCCCCGGCTGCTTCCCTGAGCAGCATACCAGCCAAGGTTCTACTGTACGTGACATACCTCGACAGGCAGGGCCTAAAGTGAGCCAAAGAGGGAACGGAGGAAGGACAGGCAGATGCTGGAATCGGGCCCGCATCTCCATCCTGAGTCTCCTACAAACCAGCTGTGTGACCCCAGAGGCCACTTGCCTCTGGAGCCTCAGTCCCCAGTCTCTCCACCTATGGCTGGAAGACAGCCGGCTTCCCCCTGGGAGCGCTGCTGGGAGGATCGGCTGAGCCTGGCATGCTGTGAGCACCTCGTAAATGTTTGCTCTTATTTACTCCCAGGATTTGTATTTTGGGCTCAAGAAGCTCAGATTCTGATGGATGTGTGGGCAAGGACCACTTCACATGCATGACGAATGCCTCGTCCTCCAAATATAAACGGCGTGTGCCGGCACCCCGCCAGCTGCTCCCCCGCCCGCGCTGCTCGCAGCCTGGGAACAGGTGCCGCAGGCACAGCCTGGTACGCCGCCGCCTCCTCCGCCACGGCGTGGCCAACAGCCTCCTAGCACTCCGGTCTGCCGGACCAGGGGAGGGAACAGTGGCGCAGGGGCTGAGCTGAAGGCCTGGGAGGGTGCATGGAGGCCGGAAGCTGCAGGGCCCAGAGGCGGCCCTGGAGCCTGAAGGGAAGACCTGGTAGAGTCAGCGCTGCCCTGAGGATCCCCCTCCAGGTTACACAGAAAACGGGTCTCCTTCATCAACGCCTGGGGCACCCTGGATGTTTCAGTCTCTGTATTATCAGTCAGCTGACATCTGTTGCACACTTAACTGTGTGCCAGGCACGAGGCAAGAGCTCTACACAAGTGAGTGTCTGTACTCGGCAATAGCTCTGGAGGCTGGTATTGCTATGCCCACTGCACTGACGCCGCTCCCAGGGGTCATGGCAACTCCCTGGGGCCACTCAGCTCCTAAAATACTGACGTGGGATTTGAACCTTCTGTTATATGTGTGCTGTGGATGCTGTGAATCCAAGAGGGACACAGCATTTGGCCTTGCCCAGAGCCTCCGGAAAACCCCTGGAACACCGTAAGGTCTGCAGAGCGCCCTGGTGAACCAGCGGCCTAGAGGGCTGCTGGCGTTGGGGCACCTTGGGGGCGGCAGCAGGAGGAGGGCTGTCTACAGAGCAGCTCCACCTCTGGGTCAGAGGGTTCCAGGCCACACAGCTGTGAGTCTGGGCCAAGGGGGGGGGGCCTGTCAACTATTAAGGATGAGGACGGCTCCTAGCCTTGGATAGAGTTAGAGGGCAAATGAGAACCCAGGGAACCAGCAACCCTGGGCCAGGGCTCCAAGTGCCACTCCCTGGGCGGCCTGGGGGCCATTTCTGGCTGGAGGCAGGAAACAGGGAAAAGGAAGATGATACCAGCAATGTCATTCAAGGCCCCAGACCTCAGGTCCATTTCTGGACTAGGAGTCCGACCTTGGCTGGAAGAGAAGCCGAGCGTGGGCTCCGCACACTTCAGGAGAGCTCCAAACCGCCACAGTAACGACCCCGTAGGGTCAAAGTCTGTCTAATCCAAGCTCTCGGGACTCCTTCACACCAAAGCGCCCTCTCTCAGCTGCACTGTGGTATGTACATACACAGCCCCTGCCTGGGTTCGAATCCTGAGGCCAACGCTTGCTAGCCTGTGTCATCTTAGGCTAATTACTCAACTTTCCTAAACCGGTTTCCTCCTCTGAAACGCAGTGGCTTCCGCACAGATGCAGCTGCTGTGATACGCGATGGAGCCCATTGGCGGGGCCAGCAAAAGTCAGGCACAAAGCCGGCCAGGTCTCCCAGCCCCCAATGACCCAACTTCCGTGAGGGAAACTGAGGCACGGAAGTTCCAGCTTAGCTGTGGGTAGAGCCTACTCCCAGGCTCCACTGCACTGTGACTGTGCGGGGATGGTGGCCCCGCCGCACCCCAGCTGCCCTTTGGAATGCCCTTTATCAGTCACGAATGAACGCTGTGCCCACAGGCCACCTTTCTCTGCTGACACAGGAGAGTGCTATCTTTAAAGTCACTCAGAAGATTAGCACAAGGGCAAGAGCGGCCCGAGACCCGGGCAGGGGCCCCCTCCTCTTCAGATTGGCTCAGCGTCCCTTACAGAGCCTGGCCGCATCCTGACTGCTCCGGGTGTCCTACCTTATCTTTGCACACAGCATTTCCTGCACACATTAGGCAACAAGGTGAAAAGAAGCCAGGAGGGGCCAGGCCAGTGAGGGTGGGAAATGGAAGTAAATGTCATTAGCAACGTTTGTGCACATGCAGTCTCCACAAGGACGTCTGTTCCCAGGGAATGGGGCTGGCGGGCCATGGGAAGGCGTGCCGCTTGCCGGGCCCCGTGTGCTGTGGCCCTATCTTTCTGAGGGAAACACCTGCTTTCCACGCCACCAGCAAAGGGAGCAGGAGGCAGCCAGCCCAGGCCTGGAATGCACTGCCCTGCTGACTTCCTCCGCTGGACAGGGCGACACGAGCCTTTGCCTGACTGATGGGCGTGGCTCCAGGAAGGCTAAGTCCACTCCTCCCAGTCACCTAGCAGTTCCGCCCTGGAGTCCACACCAGCACCTCCAAGAGGGACCCAGCGACGGTCTTCCTTCTGAGGACAAAACACCAAACCCCAACTGGGTAACTTTTTCCCCATTACACATATATATTGTATAGTGGTCAAACACTATTTTATTTTATTTTTTCCCCTTAATTGAGATGGGGTCTTGCTATATCACCCAGGCTGATCATGAACTCCTGGGCTCAAGCAATCCTCCCGCCTCAGCCTCCCCAGTAACTGGGACTACAGGTGAACACCACCATGCCCAAGCAAGTAAGATGCGTTTAAACCAAGACCTCTAGGACTATGGAGGGAAAGAAATAGTCTAGTTAAATCAGTCTGACCTTGTGCAACCCTCCTCCAACTGGAGCCATGTGCTCCTCTTTCGGCCACCCCCCTTCCTGTCCACAATGCAGTTGGGAGGCCTTCTGTGGATTCAGGGGAGCCTGGCAGCTCAGGAACCCAGAGGGGCCACACCTTATTCCCAGAGGGGACAGGCAGGCCCCACAGGCAGAGTACTGACAGCTCACTCCTCCAATCTGTCGTTTGCACGGGCAACTTGAAGACCAGGACCACCTGCCACACCCGAGGCTTCCCTAGCCCCTAGTTGAAACACATCCTGTTTGGTGGTCCACTGACTGTGGAGCCTACACCTCGAGCGCTGCTTTGGGGCCTGTCCCCCAAACAGCAAGTGTAGACACCACTGCCTGTCTCTCCTAACTAGGAAAGGAAGCAGAGGGAACGTCCCAGCAGGCAGGGTCCAGGGCACTCAACACAACCAGACGTACAGTCTGAGCTGCTCAGCCTGCTAAGCTCTGAGGACACGCAAGAAGTGTCCCAGCCGGTCCAGCAGGGGACCTTCCCATCACTGGTGGAAAGCAGCTCTTTCTGAGTTCCTTTTTGAGACAATAGGGGCCTCCAGAGCCCTAAAGCCTTCCCCTTGAATACTTAACTCGGCTCCAAAGCAACACTGAGCAGTGGCACTCTGGCCAGATAAACCTCTTCTTGTGCGCTATTGTCCCTTCCCCCAGGATGTGTACACACCAGCTGCCCGCCAGGGCCTCTCTATCTCAGGGCCCCTGACAGAGAAGCCCCCTCTGCTACTGAAAGACACCTCAATAGAGCCTTAAACAAAGTCCCTCCAGAATACCTCGGCCCTGGAGGCAGACTGAGAACACATTCCCTCTGTGCTTGTCTCTCTTTAAGAGTAACTTATTCAGACTCTCTAGCCTTGCTGCGGCAAATGACAAGTCTTTTGCTTAACAGGTATTTTTAAAAAATCAGATTGGAACAATAATAGCGGTAAGAAAGAAAAAAAATAGCCCTCACTCTTTAAAAAACAGGTCCCCAAATCTCCTCCCTTGAACTCCTAGGACTGTCACTATCACCAGGGGTGGAAGAACCTAAAAGCTTAATTGGCAGCTTTGCGACCAGATTAGAGACAGCAGTTTCAGTACACTCTGATGCAATCCCACATTGACAGGGCCCACGAGCCTGGAAAGAAAGAGAAGCGAGGTTTCTCAGCACCAAGAACAGAGCCTGCACCCCCTCAGAGCCCCAGCAGAGAGACACACATGCACCCCAAATCCCAGGCTACAAGGCTCACTACCACCGGGCATTCTAGAAGAAAGGGACGCAGGAACATTTGCAAGTTAATGATAAACAAACCTGGTCACTAGTCCTCAACCTCTCTTTGAGTTTGGTCTTATTCCATTCTCACACTGGTAGCTGCAGATGCCACTCCTTACCTGCCAGGTACCAGCCACGTGCCCTCAAGCTCCTCCCAGAAGGCATCCAGCTCCCAAAGCGCCCTGCCCTTCTACAAAAAGGGGCAGTGGCTGATAAATGACCCAGGTCAGGCTCATCCCAAACCAGATCTTCAAAAAAGTTCAGTGACATCCAGGTAGGAGTTTACACACCTGGAATGGGCCTAGCACTAATCTATAGCATGGAAACCTCACCCAGGGAGGCTGCTGACTATCGACAGCTAGGCAAATTTCCACTAGCCCCTAAAAGTTTCAGCAAATTTCTGCTAACTTCTCCTTTTGGCTGGCTCCCTCACAGTCCTGCTCGACTCTATTAGGAATTTAGACGGCTTTGGAAGGCAAAGCTTTTAAACACAAGCTAAAGCAAGTGAGCCACAGGGAACCAGGGTGCTGGCTGGATGGTAGCACAGGTAGTAAGCCATTTCCTGTGCCCTCACCGTGTGGCCTGAGGCCCTGTCTCCCGATCCTGTTGTTCTCAGCATGCCTCATGGGTTTGAAAGCACGACAGTGGCACAAAATTGGCTATGGTCTCTCCTTGGCTGCTCTTGTCACCTGGGCACAGCGAGCAAGGGAGAAAGCAGCTCCTGTCCCCTCCATGTGTGCAGCACTGCGGAGGTTAAGAGACTCATGTAAAATGGGTACTCGCTTGGACCTACTTTTTTCAAAAGCCTGGGGCTGGAAGAAATCTCAAGGGCAGATCTGAACCAGGTCGCAGACATCAGATAGAAGGAGTCTGACGACACCAGTGCCCCGGGCTGTGGCCAGGACCTGTTTACCTCTGCTGATGCGCTGTTTCTCCCCGGACAGGATCCCAGGAGTGTCAATGATGCTGATACTGTCCAGGACTGGGTTGGGCAGCTGGGCACACATGAACCTACATGAGAGCAAAAGCCAGAAGTGAGACGTCAAGACAGCGTTATCACTGCTGCAGATGCACTAACAGGGCTTTCTGGACTTTGTCTCCATCTCTGGCTTCCTCTCCAGAAGCAAGGAGTTCATAGGAGCTTTTCTGTCATCTCAGTTTCCGGGGGTGGCCAGCAAATTAGAGGTACTTTCCTAACTGGGCATGCAACCAGCAGGCAAGAAATGACCCACGCCAGCACTTCCCTCACATCTGCTTTCCCCCAGAATTCCAGAGTTCAATTTTCAACCTGCTGACTTGTTAGTGAAAACTGTGTGAGCCTAGGTCACCCTGCAACTCAGAAAGGAAACAGGAGGGTGACACTCGGACCTTGGAACTCCAAGTTAATGTTTTCAACTGCTTGGCGAAACTTCCACAAGCCAAAAAGAGCCAGTCTCTTCCTTTTGCCAAAAGGGCCAGTCTTGCCCTTTCACCTAGCTGCAATGGGTGGCCAGTAAAAGCCAGGAGGCCACACAGGCTGGTGGACAGTGGGCGAGGAAGTACAGTCCATCGCTCTCTCAAAGTCAAAGCAGGCCGAGAGAGAACAAGGCTGCGGAGAGCTGGTGACTCATGGCCGAGGGCTCAGCTATGCCTGCCTGAGTTCCACACTAAGCTTAGAACAGTCCAGAACAGCAAGGGGCTGTCTCAACTGACAGCAGGGATTCTTTACGGGACACAGAAAAAGCTCCTTTAAACACTTCTCTGAAAAAGTTATGTGAGCAAAGAAAATACTAACCCATTGTCTGTAGATACAGACTCAAAGCCTTTCCAATAGGGGGAGGAATCTGAGCTGATTAGCTTCTCCTTTTGGTCACCTTCCCCCAAGTGACCAGTGGCCCACAGGCTGGGGACAACTGGCCAGGGTGAGAGGTGCTGCCTGCAAGTGCAGCAGAGCAAGACCAGCTGACCCACAGGGTAAACAGCCCTTGGACCTCACCCTCACTAGTGCCAGCAGCAGAGCTGCTAGGGACAGGAGCCACTAGGAGGACTGGAAGTCAAACTGGCTCTGGGAAGTAACATACATAAAAATGAGCCTGGCCAGCGAGACAACAACTGTAGGACCCAGAAACAGTTGCTCTGCAAAGCCCAGGGAGTGTGGCAGAAAACAAGAAAGGCAGCAGGCAGTAAAGATGCACCAATCCCATCTTTTCACCAACAAGGAGGCATATTTTATCTCACACTACAAGAGGGCAGTCCCAGTTATGCAAGGAGGAGTTTTCACAAGATGTTCTTAGGACACCCTGACTGCGCCCTGCCTGGGTCTGCTCCATCTGATTTTATTCTTAGAGCAACACTCAGGGGAAAAAGGCCGGAAAGTCCAGTCCATGACTCAATGGGTCTCTTGAAGAGAGGCTGTATCAGCCAGAGAAAAGCCCCCTTTGTTGTGTCCTCCCCAGCCTGGTGGCACTCCCCGCACTATACACACTGACATGGCTCCAGGCCTCGGCTCCAGCTGACAAGGACCCCTCTGGCAGCGCCATCCATGTTCAGGATGGACCCTCTGAAGATGAGGTGGTGGCAAGAAGGAAATAAAAACGTGCTGCTTTCAGATCCTGTGGCACCCATGTCATCAAAGTGCCTGTTTTGGACCAAGTGCTCCTAAACAGAACTGCTCTTTTTCCGGGTAGAAGCAACAGCGGGCAGTAACTGGCCATGCAAAGGCCAGGCAGTGAGTGCTGCATAAACTTAAAGGGAGGCCTCGACCAGTCACCTGGGCACTCAGCTTCCTCAACCAACAAGGTGAGGGTTGCTGAGATGCTAAGATCCTCCCAACTCTGAAACTCTGGGTTTCCAAATTCAGAGAACCAGTCATGTGCCCTGTTTCTCCTTTCAAAACTGGTCTGCGCTTACAATCAAAAGTGAATACCTAAGGACAGCAGAGGCAGGTACAGTGACCCTTCCTTATGGCTTCCCAGAGTTCTGCGTGGAAGCAGAGACCTAATGCTTAGACTTTCCAGCACAGCAGCCAAACTTTCCACAAGATCAAATGGCTCTCCCCAGCTTATGGTTTGAGCCAACTGCCTATCTACAGACACAAAAATGTTAAAACACAGGAGATCTGGGTACAATGAACACTATCTGGCTGATGCATAACCCTGACTCAAGCATTACAAAATCGCTCAAGGCTAAGAGGATCCAGCCTCTCTCTTCAGGACCCTTAGCCCAAAGGGTTGTTTGGTGTTTGTGTGGCCCTGACATACAAACACCAACAGCCATAAAACAAGAGGACAAGCTGACATGCCTGGAGGGGGCAAAAATACAACACTGAAGGTCAACTCTGCACATGGAGATAGGCCTGGCACTGGCTCGCTGTGGGGCTGGACAGTGTCTGGAAAGGAATGTGGTCATGAAGGGCGGGGACCTAGGAGGCAGGATTCAGATTCCTTCCTAGGCTCTTCCCCTAACTGAAAAGGCATGTGGAGTCACTCCTTGAATGGGGGTGGCAGAGAGGGCAGGGTCTGTGAAGTCCTTTGGTATGTTCCCTGGGGGGTTGGGATGGGATGCCTTGAGATCCTTTATAGAAAAGTGACTTCTTCTCCGAGAGGAGCCATTGTGCTTCATTCATGGCATCACGAGGGTATGAATCTTGGATTCATGGGGAGGCAGGTCTTACTTATTTAATTGGGGAAACTGAGGCCAGGTTAAGGAACATCTTATTTCATCTACAGAGGGACTTGGGGCTGGAATATAATTTCAGGGCTCCCAGTGCCACTACCTCATGCTGCTTCCTGAAGCTCCTCAAGGCAGCACTGACCTTTGAGAGCTGCCTTTGGAAGTGTTCAAACCCCATCAGTCCCCAGCCTCCAGGGCTGCCCCCAAATTAGCAGGCCACAGCAGCATCTCCTTGTCCTTCCTACACAAAACCACCGTCCTAGGGAAGGTAGAGCAGAGATACCACACCAGCAAAGGTAATGGCTAACAGTTTGTGCTTTCCCAGGACACTTAAGCAGAGCCCTGAAGGCAGGGTAGTGAGGGGCTGATTTGAATGAATCGTAGTGTCCAGTGTGGGGCAGGAGGTGGAGACCTAGGAAGAGCAAACAGGAATGCCTCACCCTCCTACCACGGCCCTGTTCTGAGGGAAGTGGGGCTAGGATCTGCTGGGGGTTTGGGAGTTAAACTGATAACCTGAAAGATTCTGGGGCCACAGAAGCCGGAGCCGGCAAGGCCCACTCCCAGACTCCCGGGTGGGTTTTCTGTGAAAAGAGGCAGGGCTCGTCCCAGAGAGTGGTCGCTGAGGGTCTCACCAGGGCCTTGGAGACAAAGGACGGCGGGGGCCACAGCCGCGGGAGGGTCGGGCCCGAGTGTCCCAGCAGCGCCTCCCGCATCCTGTGACAAGGGGTGGGTACCTGTTGAGGAAGGCGTTGCCGAAGGCGTTGAGCTTGCGGAAGGGGCGCCGCGGGTCGACGACAAGCGCGTTGCCCGGCACCACGCCCTCGGTGGGGCCGTGCATGACGGCGATGAAGGAGTCGGTGGTGGGCTCGGGCCCGATGCGCATCCCCGGGAAGTCTTGCTCGATCAGGTGCCGGATGAAAGTGGTCTTGCCCGTGCTGTACTGGCCCACGAGGAGCACCATGGGCTTGTTGTCGAAGTCAGCGTCCTCCAGCGCGGGCGAGTGGAACTCGTGGAAGCGGTAGTACTCCTCCAGGGGCAGCAGCTTCTGCGCGTACAGCTGCCGCAGCCCCTCGGCCACAGTCTGGAAGAGCTCCGGCTCTTTCTTGCGGCGGGCATCCTTGCTGACCCAGCTGAACATGCTGTTGGAGACGGGGCTGGCTGCTGCGGGGCAGACCGGCGGCTGAGAGCTGGGCTAGGGCACGGAGCCGAGGCGGGGCCTGGCCGGCCGACTAAAACAGCAGGCGGCAGCAGCGGGGCAGGGGGCGGGGAGCGGCCCACACTGCGCAGGCGCACGGCACAGCCCGGGGAGGCGCCCTCAGCCAAGTGGAGCGCGCGCCCCGTCAAGCGCCCTTTATAGGATCGGTCCTGCGATCCCGCTGGTGCCGCCGCCGCCTGAGCAGCGGGGAATGGGAGGGGAGGAAGGAGCCCCAGGCCCCGCCCCTTAGCTCCGTGCCACGTCCTCCCCTCCTCCGCCTCCCATTGGCTGATTCCAAATCTCGCGAGCTCCTGGTCGGGGTGCTGTGGCAACTGCACCTGTTTCGCCCCGCCCCTCAAGGGGCTGCTAGCGGAAGTACTGCGGTTGGAAAGGCGGGGAGGGGGTTTAGGCGCTTTCCAGCACTCGTGAGCCCCCGCACCCTGCAGGTTGGCTCCGCAAGAACCCAGTTAGACACTGCAGCTCCTGGACTACGCGTCCCACCCGCAGTTGCCCCCGTGAACCGTCCTCCTCCCACCGGCTCAGAATCCCCGGAAGCATCGGAGGCCCCGGGGTCGCGGCACCTCTTCTCCTTCGCGCTTCTCTGACACATTCCTCTCGTCCCCTCATCTTTTATCTACTTTGCAGAGGGGGAGACAGGAAAGAGGTAGCAGGGGAAGCTGATGGAGTAGAGAATCCCAAGTGGGGTGGTGACCAGGAAAAAAAAAATGGGGAGAGAGAAGGAGCCGATGGGGAAAGTCTAACTGGCAGCAAAAGGCCTGACCTTTCCTCAGGCCGACGGGACTGGGATTGGGAGAGGGACAAGCGATGGAGGACATACGTGACATTTGACGTGTGGGGGTGAAGAGAAGGCTTCCCCAGAGAGACTGCAGCTGTGGCAGGGCGGGAGGTCATAAAGAGGAAGTTGAGGCCCTCTGGCCACTTGCGCTTTGAGGAAGTGAGATCGGAAATTCCCTATGTGGGGAGAAGGGAAATGTGGGGGCAACAGTGCAATCTTGTGGGAACTTAGGGGGAAATTTAAAAACCCAAATACTTCCGCTTTCCTCTCAGGGTCACCACCAGTTACCATCTTTTACTCTGATTTATGTCCCACCCCTCTTACCAGTTCCTGGCTGTTCCATTGGGCTCATGCCCCCGCCATCATCCTTGGCCACACATATACCCCCTTGGCTGTCCAGGCTGAATCTTCAGTAGATGATGTCAGAGCTTTAGGGACTGTGATTGTTAGGTAACCAGTATCAGAACACCAAAGTATGGGAGGGGGGCCCATGGGCTCTTGGAGAGATCTAAGATGAACCTGGGAACTTGAAAGCCAGTTGTCCAATTTTCTGGCTTTGGGGAGGTGTGGAAGACTAGAGGGCTGGGTGCCTATATCTGGGAAGAATGCAGTCTGGCAGGCTAAGGGGACAGAGGCAGGAACTAGAGCCAAGTCAGGTGGGATCCAGAGAGAACACAGTAGGAGGTTTGGTCACCCAGCCCTTGTAGGATCTGGCCTCTGAACCTTCTGAGGGAATAGATAACGTTAGTTTGATTGCCTTCCCCTCTTGCTCCTCCCTAACCACTGGAGAGCAAATGTCAGCCCTGCCTGCAATCTTAGGTCCCTGACTTACTGCTTTTATTTGGGATTTCATTAACATTCTTTTCATCAATCATAGTAAAGTGCAGAAGCCATCAAGACTTTTTTTGGCATTCTCCATAAGAGGATACTGAGGCCGCTAGGCAGGGGCTGTCACCAGAGGCTGCATGCCAATTGGCCAGGAGCCTGGGGTGGGGTGGGGGCCCAGTCCAGACTTCCTGGGTCAGCCTTAGAAGCCGAAGGATTTAGCTCCTACACAGTGGTATGGGGGATCCACCCTGGAGATGCAATCTTTGGGTGGGTCTAGGAAAAATGGGAGGTGGGGGAAGGGATCCTGAATGAAGCAGTTGTTCCATGTCTCAATGAGGCCGCTCTGAGCCCCGCAGCACTCACACTGACCCACCATGATTTTCACATCTCCCCAGAGCCTTGTGTGCTGGGAAAACCCAGCGCCAGAAAACTGAAAACAACAAAATGTTCCCGGGTTATTTATAAATGAAACCTGGGCCCTGTTGTTATGTATGGCCACTTGACTTCTCCACAGAGCTGGAAAGACTGGAAGAAGAGCTCTGTCTCACTCTACTGAGGTTCAAGTGGCCAGGAATTAGTTCCTCCAATTTCATGGAGTTGGCACCCAGGTCCTAGGCAGCTTCTTTATCTTGTCGTGCCTCTGATTGTGAAAATGTCCTAATTTTCTTTGTGTTCTTTGAGTAGGATGGTTTCTGTTTGGTGGGAAAATGTTATAAAATATAAATGAACCATTTCACTTTTGGTTTCTCTACTGTTTCACTTTCGGCCTGTCTACCTGGGTCCAGCGCAGACTGATGGAGGCTTCAATTTCCCTTTTGTCTCAGAAACCATGTCCATCCCTCATTCTGAGTGTTTTCTTCTTCAGTTCACAGACACATTCATTCAATTCCCAGCAAGTGCAGCCTTCGGGTCCCCCTGGGTCTCCTAGAGGCTGCCCTCATCCAGCAGAAAGAGGTCTGCTGCAGCCTGCCTCCCCTGGAAGTTCAGTCCTGTCATGGCCTAGTCTAGGGAAGTGTCTACAAGGTCCCCAAAGGCAACTTTAAAAAAAATAATAAAGAGGGAGTTTTTTCTCCAAATATAGCAGAAGAATTGGGCTGGGAAAAGCCAAAAACACATAGATTTCTCTCTGGGACGAGGAGTGGTTCATTCTTTCCACTGAGAAAGTTTGCATATAAGCACAGATTTTTGTTCTTGCAGTCATGAGACTGCAACAGATCCATTTTGCCAGAACAAGGTAAAAAAACGAGGAAATCTGTTTCTTTGCATGCCAGGATCTCTGGCCTGGCCAGAAGGGTATCCTTTCCACACCGCAAGGCCTCGCAGCAGGAGCCATGGCCTTGGGCTCGGCCTCTAGGGAGAGTTGCTGGGCTCCAGAGGCCTCTGTCGGCATCTGACAGCCAGGACATGGCCCAATTTGGAGATGACAGTGTCAGCATCTTAGCTGCTTTCAAATCCCACTGAGAAAAAGCCTGAGGCCCTGGAGTGTCCAGAGACTTTCTTCGAGGTAGCCTGGGCTGAATGAGAAGCTGGGCCTTCGGAATTTGAATAACTTGCTCTGTCCACGTGCTAACCTTTTGAAGGTGCGAGTTTGGCAGGTGGAAAAACAGAAGGAGAGAGATTCCAGAGCCTCTTTCCCAGGTGCAGGCTGGCGTGAACTCCCTGCCTTGAAGCTCACCAGCCCTCTCTAGCCCCTTTGCTGCTCTGCAGCCTTGGGGACAGGCTTGCACCTTTGCCGGGCAATGTGCACATGTAACTGCACAGTGCTTGCAGAGCTGAGACTTAGAGGCCTCACATGCTTTTGGTAAAAACTATAGTCAACTGCCAGGCTTCTAAATGTGTGTCTTAGTCCCAGCAGCCTCTGGCTTCACCCTGCAGAGACTGTTGGGGCAGGAGCTGCAGCTGAACACAGGGCTTAGTGTTTACCTTCAACTCACTGGGGAGCCCAGACACCGTCCTGGCCCTGCCTTGGGCCCCAGGCCTTTGCTGTAGAGATTGTGCACAGGAACCCCACAGGAAGTGGTTTATTATTTGGCACAAGAGCATTCTGCCTTCTACAGTGATGACATCAGAGGCTCCTTGCAGGGTGCTGGGGTCCCCCTTACCCTACACTAATGAAATGGTGGGTGTAGCCCTGATGTCCCCCAGCCTCAGCAGCTTGAGAGTACAAATGAGGTGCACAGGTGTTGCTGCCTGAGTGACAGTGGTCTTGGGTGTGGGCTACAGGTCTGCTCAGGTTCCTGCCAGCCATTTCTAGGGGTCCCTGGGCTGCATCTCATGTGTGCACAAGAACAAGTCTGCCCATGTTCTTCTGCTCTGGCTCCCTCTCCCTGGCCATAGCCTCTCCCCTAAATTCCCCTGCGGCCAGGGGCTGCCCTGAGCCTTACCATGGGTGGCTCACAGTCTGGAGGCTGGCAGGTAGTTCTGTCCCCAACCATGTGTCACACTCAGCCACCAGGGCACAGAGCCCATCCCCTCTGGCCTCTGGCCCAGTGCCCCAGCCTCTCACACCCACACCTCAGGAGGGGTCAGACAGCATCCCCAAGGCCACCATTCAGTCCCCTCTGCTGACCTGACACCTCCTTCCTCCTTACCCCAAATCAAAGTCTTTGGGCAGGTTGCTTAGCATGGTCTGTGATGGTCCACAGAGCTGTGCCCAGCCCACCCGCTCTGCTGACAGCTATTCTCTCTTTCTGCCCTTTTGGCCCAGTTGTGACATTCTTCTGACCTGCATGTTCATCTTAAATACAGAAAATGGTGAAGGGCCATCTGAGAGCGGACTGGAAGCCAGAGTCCCCACTGAGGCCCGTGTCTGTCTGAGCTCCATGCTTGCTCCCAGAAGTACCTGTTGGGCAGGAACACCGCAGGGCCCTTCCCAGAGTTGGGGTCATGCCCCCTCCTCCTCCTGCTCATCTGGCCTGGCCCTCTGCCCCTTGGTTCCATGATTTCCCCCAGAAACACCTCTCTTGCCTTTTGGCCATTGTGGTAGGTAGAATTTCATAATGTCTCCAAGATCTACCACCCTGGTGTACACACCCAGTGTAATCCTGAGAGTATGAATCTGACAGATTTACTCCGTGACAGGCTGTGTTAGGTGGCACACTCTACACAGGGAGACTGTCCTGGGGGCCCTCCTGCCCTCATGTGCTCCTTAAAAGCAGAGAATTTTCTCCAGCTGGTCAGCTGCAGAAAAGGAAGTCAGAGATTCAAAACACAAGAAAGATTCAATGTGTCCTTGTTGGCTTGAAGATGGAGCAGACCATGTGGAAAGGAATGCGGGTAGCCTCTCAGGATCCAGAGGGACCCCAGCAGACCTCCATCAAGGAAATGGGGGCCTTAGTCCTACAGCTGCAAGGAACTGGATTCTGCCAACCACGAGAACGACCTTGGAAGCAGATTCCTCTGCAGCGCCTCCAGGTGAGCACCCAGCCTAGCCGACACCTTGCTTTCAGCATCTGAGACTCCAGACAACCCAGGCGCAATGTGCCCAGCCTTCGACCCACAGAACTGGGAGCTTTTAAAGGGGGCGTTACTTTAAACCATGGCCCTTTGTTTTATGGCAATAGAAGACAACTACAGCAATGAGGTTGTCTTTTTTGTCAATACATGAGGTCCTTGATAGGTTACACCTGGCAACCATTAGACATGGGATGGAGAAGGAAATGGAAGGAAACTAGAGTGACCACAAAGTACCAATCCCTGGGAAAGAAGATTCCAGAAGTGAATACGGTGTGACCTGGCTTGACACACATACACAGAGTAGTTCTCACCAGGGGGTGATTTTGGCAATCTCTGGAGACATTCTCAGTAGTCACAACTTTGGGGACTGCTGCTGGCATCTAGTGGGTGGAGGCCAGGGACACTGCTAACCACCCTACGTGCATAGGACGGCCCCCACAGCAGGGTTATCCAGGGCTTTGAGTTCTCCTGCCTGTGACCTTTGGTAAGTCATCCAAGGTCTCTGAGACCGGCTGTAAAGAGAGAGACAGCAAAGACACCTCCCTCACAGGAATCTTGAGTTAATGTGTACACAGCATGGGGAACAGCAGGGTCACTTACTCGAGTGTCTACAAGGACTGTCTGCAGGGCTATACCTGCACCGTAGGAGTTGGGGCAACTTTCATTTGCTTTTCTATATTGCCCCAATTTTTCATAATGAACTTATTTGACTTGATTAGGGGTAAAGGGGGGAAAAGACGAGGGACGTTCTACAAAACGGCTGACCTGAATTTTTGAAAAATATCAAGGTCTTAAAAAACAATGAAAGGGGCCGGGCGCGGTGGCTCACACCTACAATCCTAGCACTCTGGGAGGCCTAAGCGGGCGGATCGCTCGAGGTCAGGAGTTCAAAACCAGCCTGAGCAAGAGCGAGACCCCATCTCTACTATAAATAGAAAGAAATTCATTGGCCAACTAATATATATAGAAAAAATTAGCCGGGCATGGTGGCGCATGCCTGTAGTCCCAGCTACTCGGGAGGCTGAGGCAGGAGGATCGCTTGAGCCCAGGAGATTGAGGTTGCTGTGAGCTAGGCTGACACCACGGCACTCACTCTAGCCTGGGCAACAAAGCAAGACTCTGTCTCAAAAAAAAAAAAAAAAAAAAAAAAGACCCGACCAGCAGATTGGGATGATCAGTGACATTTCAAAGTGGTCTGCACTTCAGATAATAGCATTGCAGCACTGTTGCCAGGCCTGAGTTGGCTAACTGAATTGCGGTTGTGTAAGAGATGTCATTTTTCTTTGGAGATACATGTTGAAATATTTAAGGGTGAAGGGTTGGGGCTGACGTATCTTACTCTCCGATGGTTCAGAAAGTACGTGTGTGCGTGCGTGTGTGTGTGTGTGTGTGTGTGTGTGTGGTGCACATGTGAGAAAGAGGAAGCAAATATGGCAAAATGTGAACTATTGATGGTCCAAGGAAATGGTATATGGTATCGTTTGTCTTTTATTGCTTGTTGTAGCTTTTCTAAGGGTTTCATAATTGTCAGAAAAGAAAAACAAAAAGGCCTGTGCCCTGGTATCCCTCCTTCAGGCACCACGTGGCCAGGTCCTGCATTCACCGCTGTGACCTAGCAGCCCCTCCTAGAGTGTCACTCTGCGCTAGAATCCGTGCTTTCGATACGGGCAGCATTGCTCATGATAACCCCAAATGCGGGGGCGACCAAAGTCCACTTAGAGCAAAGCGGAAAAATAAATGCTATTACCTTTCCAGGACAGAGCACTGCACAGCAGTGACCAGGTGAGAACAAGCCCCAGCTCCAGCAGCCAGTCACAGCCGGTGATGACAAGGACAACAGAGCCAGGCCAAGTGAACACATGCTGCTTTCGGCTGTGTACAGGAGCAGGAAGCCAGAGAAAGGTGAGGAAGTGATTTCCATCAAGCTTGGGATTGTGCTGACCTATGAGGGGGTGGGACCTGGAAGGACACATCTGGGGGGCTCTGCGGGTTGTTACACAGGGACACATTGTAGAATTATATGAGTATACATTATACATTTATGTTTTATACATACAGCATTGGTAAGGGTCGCACCAGGACCCCACTTTGGGGAAGGCGAGTGCTGAACGCCTGGGACCCAGGCTGTGCTCTCAGCCCAGGACAGTGTCCAGGCCGGGCACAGCTCCCTCCCAGGTGAGCTAAAGGCCAGGCCACTGGGGGGCTGTTGGGGAACACTTGGCCGGGTGGGGAATGGGGAGAGCTAGGGAGAGGTGTGCATGGTGCCACCTAGTGGTGGGCACAGGGAGTAAGGCTTGCCGAAGAGCAAGCAAGCCATGCATGTCCCTCTGTATCCTAACGGCCCCCTCCCCAGGTCCCCTTTCAGCACCTTTGTCCCCCAGTATTCCTTCCTCCTCAGTGCTCGTGACCTGTTCCTGGGCTTCACCTGAGCAAAAGCTGAACTCAAATTCACCTCTCCCTGGGAGCCTTTCCTGATCAAGGCCACCCAACCCTGACCACTGCTTCCCCCATCAGCCCTCTCTTTTTGGTCCAATAAGATTAATGTGCACGTGATCAATGTGCACATCCTTTCAGGATGCCGAGTCAGCTTTGTCAGTTGTCGTTTCACATGTGTGTGATGTTGATGGTGGTGAGGAAGATGATGGCTGGCATTTGCTGATGGCCTCCTGCTGGCCACAGCACCCTGCCCACTCCACATGTGTCTGAAGCTTGCTCCTTAAACAACCTTATTCACACATGCAGTCAGTTCTTCAGTGTGCATGTATCAAGCACTTCCTCTATTCCAGTCTCTGAGGCTACAGGAAACAAAAAGTCAGTGGCCACCACTCCTGGGGGTTCACAGGCTGGTGGGGAAGAGCCAGGTGTGGGTGATGGGTGTGATGCGGGTGCGAACAAAGGCTGCAGAGCATCATGGGAGCCAGCGAGTAGGCAGGTGGGAAGCTGACTTCGGGGCACAGGCAGGTGTCTGGGAGGAGTGGCCCTTGGGCAGGTCTCAAGGGGGCCCAAGAGGAAGTAGGGATGAGACTCAGGCTAGGGAAGATGTGCACAGGGCCTTTTCCCAGGGCCTGCTGGGAAAAGGCCACAGGTCAGTGAAGGTGAAAGACCCAAGTCAGAGGGAGCTGGGTCTGCCTTGCTCATGGTTGTGACATGGTCTTCAAGAGCCACCTGAGACCTTTGTGGGACCACAGTGCTCTGTAGAGACAGATGGAGGAGGAACCCCAGGCCAGGGCTGGCTGCTGCCTGCCACCCCCTTCCACCCTATGCCAGCGTTCTGAGCCGGGGGCCTAACAGCCCCAAGAGGGTTGGAGTCCAGTGCCCCGCCACCCAGCCAGCGTGTCTTGAACACCTACCATGCTGGAGGGGGGCGGGCAGCCAGGCCAGGGAGGATGAGTTAGTCGTGGACTTTGCTCTCAAGGAGTCTGAGAGCAGCAGGAGGATAAGATAAGCACCCCTCAACTCTGCACGGGGTGAGATAAGGTGCTGGCAGGGAAGCAGGTCCTGCAGATCCCCGAAAGGGCCCGCAGGGACGCTTCTGCACTGGGCCTTGGCAGGGGCAGATGGCAGCCCAGGTGTGGGGAGCAACCAGGACAGTGTGAGCAAAGCCGCCCATGGGAAGGAGCAAGGGACAGTGTCTTAGAGATCAGAGTAGGCAGCCAGAGCTTGTCCTCAGAGGCAGAAGGTCCAACTTGCTTTGTGACTTTAGCAGATGCTCGCCCTCTCTGAACCTGTGTCCTCATCTCCCAAACAGGTTCATGACATTATGTTGCAAGGTTGTCCAGAGGATTCTGGGTGACGCGTGCAAGTGCCGAGCACACAGGAAGGCCTCGACAGCCATCCCCTGTTATTAAGCAATTTAGACTTTATTCCTAGGTCTGTGTTTCTAATTTAAAAAATTTTCTTTTTTAGGAGCAGAGAACTTTTTATTCAAATGGAAATTTCCCCATAACCCCATCATATAAGAAACAGAGGGAAGTGGGGCTGTTTGGGGGAGGTTGGGATGGGCTGGGGTTGGCCGACCCCCCCCAACCAGAGGGAGCTCCTGGGCCCTCTTTAGAATCCCGGGACTGGAGTTGCTGCTCCGCCAACCACAGCCGGGCCAGGGGAGCCTGGGGGTCAGGGCTGTGCTGCAGGGAGATGAGACTGGCAAGAGCGAGGGGAGAGGGGCACGAAGAGGGGATGCTGGCTGAGGGCCCCTGTCCTTGGTGGAGGGCTCTAGCACGAAGACTGGAGCCCAGAGCACTTGGTACCCCTTGGCCACACTGCACGTCGGTGGGTGCTGCCTTGGGGGGCAGGACAGAGGCTCAGGATCTGTCAGCAAACGTGTACTGTGCACACACCTGGGTTCGGCCTGGGCCGGGGACTGGGTGTGCAGATGGTGGGGAGGACGGAGCACAGGACAGCAATGGGCTTGCCGAGTGCCCTGCTCAAGGGCAGCACAGGGCGCTGGGGGTGCCCAGGCCGGCACTTAGAATCAAGTGAGCTGCAAGGAGGCTTCCTAGAGGCAGCATATGCTTGGGCAGAGCTTGAACCGGTTAGTAGTGTAAGTGTGGCAGACAAGCTGGGAAGGGTGTTCCAGTTAGAGGAACAGAATGGGCAGAGCACAGAGGCGTGCGATGGGGCAGGCAGCCCAGGCGGGACCAAAGCAGCCAGGCTCACAAAAGGGGAAATGGAAGGGTGGGAACGAGACAAAGTTGGGGCCTTGAGTGCTGCTCTGGGGTAGCAAGGTCTTCGTTGACCACTGGACACCCTCAGTCCCGCCCCTGCCCCGTAGGTCCTGGTGGCTGGCATTGAGGCGAACATACCTATGACCTATGGAATTGGCAGCCAGAGGGGAGACAAGAGCACTGGCTGTCAATTCATAGGTCAGAGCCCTGTGCACTCGGTCTCAGCAGCCCACCGCAGCCCGCTTCCATGCTTTGCCATCCTGGGCGGGGGAGCACCACCAAGGAGGTCCCTCGGTTTGCTGGGTGGCAGCTGCCTCTCCTCCTTCGTAGGTACAGGTCCCCACCCCAGATAACAGCAGCCCCACTGGAACCAGTGGGCACTTCCACATGGAGTTGCTGTTACAGGGGGTGGGAGCCAATTGGAGGCCTGGGTCCTGCCTGCCTGGCCTGTCCCCTGGGCAGGGTTCTGGGAAGCACCCCACGCCCACCCACTTGGGCTCCTGGTCCATGGCCTTTTTATTGAGGCTCCTTATCATCTGGGGCCCACACCTGGCGCCCTGTGTGATGCCAGCACTCCTTCCTGGGCGAAGTCCAGGCTCAACCCCGAATCTGCCTCATAAAGCCAGGAGTGGCTCAGATTTATGACTCCTGGGCAGTCTCTGCCCACTCTAACACCCCCACGCCCTCTGTTCCCAAGTTCTTTTGTTTTCTCGTTTCTTTCCCGACCAGAGCTGGGCCTCAGTTTCAGGTTTGGCTGCTGTGGCCTCCACCCTCTGCCCTTTGCCCACTCTCCCTGCTGCAGCCATGGGGCAGAGGGACAGCAAGGGACAGCTGGGCATCTCTCAGTCTCCAGGGACTTCTGAATACCCAGTTTCGTTACGATGGCCCCGTACAGGAAGCTGCAGACAGGACCGAGAGAAGGGGGTGGAAAGGAACAGATGAGAGGAGCAGGCAGAGAGCAGGGAAGGGACAGAGAAAACAGGGACAGAGGATGGCGAGGTGGAGGAGAAAGGCGGATGACAGAGAACTTGAAGAGATGCTGATGCACAAACCTGCCAGCAGCACGTCAAGAACAGAGCTGTGAGCAGGCGCCCACCTGGAAGAACACTCAGTAGCTCAGTGGCCTAAAAGCCAGCAGAGGCCTGGGAGCTGGGTGACCTTGAGCCAGTAGCTTAACCTCTCTGAACCACTGCTGGTCCCTCACCTGAGTCAGGACTTGTGAGCCATCCTGCACACTCGCCTGGGTGGGGGGTGGGGTGGGGGAGCCGCCCACTCTGGTACCCTTGTTTCTGTCTGCAGTGTTGAGGGAGGAAGGAACTGCTGACCAGGGTCTCTGAGCGGACCCGGGTTCCCGGAAGCAGACCTTTCTGCCATAAAGTACGTTCTTTTTTTTTTTTTTTTGAGACAGTCTCGCTTTGTTGCCCAGGCTAGAGTGAGTGCCATGGCATCAGCCTAGCTCACAGCAACCTCAAACTCCTGGGCTCAAGCAATCCTCCTGCCTCAGCCTCCCAGGTAGCTGGGACTACAGGCATGCGCCACCATGCCTGGCTAATTTTTTTCTATGTATATTAGTTGGCCAATTAATTTCTTTCTATTTATAGTAGAGACAGGGTCTCGCTCTTGCTCAGGCTGGTTTCGAACTGACCTTGAGCAATCCTCCTGCCTTGGCCTCCCAGAGTGCTAGGATTGCAGGCGTGAGCCACTGCGCCCGGCCTAAAGTGCGTTCTTATCCCCTCCCAGACAGGTTTCAGTGACAGGAGCCAGTGCTGGTCCAACAGAGACCCAGTGGGCATTTTGGGAGACTCCACAGCTTCTGGAAAGGAAAGGGAGCTTCTAGAACAAAGTTGCGCCATGTCCCCCTTTGCCACCATTGGAAACAGGCCCAGAGAGGCAGAGGAGGCTGACCAAGGTCACAGAGCAGGGCCCTGGGGTCTGTGTTGCCCTGACAACCTCCCTAAGGTGGTGTCTTCCCTCTTGGGAAGCAGTCTGGATGGGATGAGGGAGCCCAGGCAAGAATCCGTGTGCCTGGGGGGACAGGCTTGCAAAAGAAGACACCACAGCTGGTGACCACCCCTCCAAGCCCAGCCGCCCCTCCCACAGATCCCATCCTGTGCAGTGTGGGGTCTGAGTGCCCGGGCCTGGCGGAGGCAGTGCGTGATCAGGAATCCCAGCTCTACGGGGCTGATGCTCCTCCAGCTGCCTCCTCCCATAGGTGGAAATCGAGGCACAGAGCAGGCAGGAGCATTCCCAGAGTCACCCAGTAGCTGCCCAGATCCCGTCTCTCTCCCTCAGAAGGGCTGGTGGCCCTGCAGAAAGGTGCCTGGACTCAGGAACGTCCTGGGGAAGAAGGGGCTGCAGGGGTCCTACAGACCTGAAATCTCTTACCTGGGTGCCTGGCTGGCCCTCGGGACACAAGAAGGAAGTGGGACGCCCTGGGCCCAGCGCCTTTTGAGCCGTTGGCCCAGCCCCTAGTGGCAGTTAATGATTATCCCACCACAGTCAATACCGATCACAAGTGTGGTTCGAAGGGCAAGAAACCCTGGACTGTGCCCGGGGAAGGGTGGGGCAGGCCCAGGAAGCATCAGGCCGGGTCCCACCTGCCCCTTCGGGCAGCATCAGCCCCCAGAGTCTACCGTGCTCCACCTCTTGCTCAGCCTGTTGCCCAGGTGGTTGTGGGCAGCTAGGACACTGGGTCCCCCAGAACAGTGTCTGCCTGTTCCTGGTGCCCAGACTTCCCTCACTGCAGAGGGGTCATGGAGGGGGAGCTGGTGGGGGGACTTTGCCAGTTTGAGAGGTCTGCAGATGGACTAAGCAAGGTGAGGGTTCTCTAGCTCTGATTCCTAACCCGAGCCTGTTTCCCTCCAGGCCCAGCCGCCGCCGTGAGTGCTACTGGGAGCAGCTCCTTCCTTGCTCCAAAAAACAAGGTGTCGGGGGGGACAGTGGACATTTTCCTGACCCCATGTAAAGTTCTGCGCAGTGCCAATTGGGACCCCTCTGGCCACAGTGCTGTCCCAGCATCCTCTGCCCCCGAGGCTTGGAATTGCAAGCCCAGGGCAGAGGCCTGGTCACCCTAAAAGCCTTCTGCTAGGGATGGCAGGAGCAGGCGCCAGAGGGCTCAGAGCTCAGCTTTCTAGGAGTGGCCTCAGGTAACACTCCAGGTCCCTGGGTCGGCCAGGCAGGGACCACCAGAAGGCACCAAAGCTCAGAGACACAGGGTGTTGCCTCAGGTCTCAGCCAGGCGTCCCCCACAGCTCCATTTGCCCAGCCCCCCAAATAAGGCAGGACCCTGGGATCTTGGAGGGGCGGAATCAAGAAATACCGTCTGGGCAAGGTGGGCGCCAGGGCCATGCCTGCCTCCCTGGCAGCCTCGAGCCGCTCCTGGCGCATTGGAAGTGGGACCAGGTGGCAACCCCCTGTAAGGGCAACGAGGCAAAGTCGAGGGCGCAGGGCTGACTTAGAGGCCATGGGGCTTGGGGGCCTGAGTCCCTGTGTGCCAACCTACTGGGCAAGGCTGGAGGGGTGCAGCGCCCCCTGGTGGTGACATGCAGGTGCTGAGTGCAAAGGCGGATCTGGGCAGGAGCCAAGGTCAGGCAGAGGCCAGGGCTGACATGGGCTGTCTAGGTACACAGACCTGAGGGGGGCTGGCGGCGGGCACAGTTTATTCCACTTCATGCAGACACTGACCCACACACTCATGGAGTTTAAAAATAATACATCGAACCACACGGTGTCTGTCTCCCCCCTCCCCCAGAGACATAGAAAGACACTTGGCTGAGTGGGGTTGGGGTCCGAGGGTCCGAAAGCCTCCGTCCTGGGACAAGGCAGCAGTGTGGGCCCAGGTGGGAGGGACAGGCAATGTCCTTTCTCCCCAGAGGAAAAGTGCAGAGACAGGGCCAAGGCCCCAAGGCAGGGTGGCCCCCCTCTCGCAGCGGATTGGCAATGGCAGGCCAGGAAGGTGTCCGTCACAGTGGCCACTCCCTGAAGGGCTGGGCCTGGCCGAGCCATGAGTCAGAGCTCTTGGGAGGTTCAGGAGTGGGTGGCACCGGCCTGAGCAAGGTGGGCAGGCTAATGGCGAGTGGCAGCACCCCTTTGGGTATCGGGTGCCCCATGCTCAGTCCTGGGCCTCCTCTGTGCGCCACTTGAGGGCGTGGTCCTTGTGGGCGTCAGGGAGGATCTGGTTGCGCATGCCCCCGAGCAGGTTAGACGTGGCTTCCGTGGCTAGGATGAGTGGCTTCACCACTGTTGGGGGCAGCTGGCGGATCACACCCCCCACAGCACCTGTCAGCCCCTTCTGTTCATGACCCCGAGATGCCACGTCACAGATGGTCTGAGCTGTATCCAGGATGCCCTGTGGAGGTCAGAGGTCAGTGTGAGGGTCTGAGTGAGGAGATGGGTGTGGGATGACTGGAGCAGGGTGGCGCCCTCATTACCTCTCGGACTGTGTCATAGGCCTTGGCCACGCCCTCCCGGAGGTCAGCGGGCTGCTGGCCCTTGCGCAGCTTTCTCGCAGAGCGCTTGTCCTGCAGGGAGCGGGAGACGGGTGCCGTCGGGGACAGGATGTCATACACCGTCTCAGCTGTGGCCTGAAGAACATGAGAGCACTGGATGAGGAAAGCCAGCCTGGGTAGACACGTCTGACCCCCAGGCCCTCCAGCCAGCTCGGGGACCCTGCCAGTGCTCAGCTGCACCCATAGCCAGCACCTCCTCTCACTCCTCCTCCCCTTCCCGGGCTCCCGCCTCTGCCACTGTCCAGGTCAGGGAATTTCAGGCAGAGCATATGACTCCCGAGGGGACTTTCCTAATGTCTTCTCAAACCTAAGTCCTCCTCCTGCTGACCACATGCAGGCTGTGGCTGCCACAGATGCAGCTTCCCGAGCCTGTTCCTTGCCAGCGCAGATCCGAGTCCCCCATGCCCACTGCCATGCACCATCAGTGAGCTCAGCGCCTCTGTCCCTGTGTCCCTCGCCCAGCATCACTCCTTCTCACCCAGTTGACATCCCTGGGTGCTAAAGGGCTTGGTTATCCCTCCCGCTTCCTCTCTTGAGCCCCACCACCCCGCCCTGCAATCCCCTGGGGTCTGAGCTCGCAGGTCCCAGAACACACTGGGCTCCCCTCATGCCTGCATGCGTGTCCCCTACCTACACAGAGCCCATCGCGCCACCTACAGTGGCTCTCAGGATTCTCCCTCACAGGCTGGCCCCCGGCTTCCCCGGGGGTCCCTCCAGGCCTACAGAAGTCCGTGGCCCAAATGAATCAGGGCCAGTCTCTGGACCTCAGTGTGCCAGTCTGTAAACACAGCCACCCCACCTCCTTCAAGACATGCCACGAGCACGAAGACACAGTGGGCTCTGCAGGCCTGGGGGGCACTCACCCTCCTGCACAGGAGCCACTGCCCAGGCAAGTCACTGAGCCTCACCTGTTTGTGATTGCTTCTCTATAAAATGAGGCCATAAGACCTAGACTGTCCTCTCAGTAAAGATTTGAGGGCAGAAGTGGAGAGCCATGGGAAAGAAGGATCTGCCCCTGCCCTCCACCCCAGCGCAGCACGGCCCGGACACAGGGCACCCACTCACCTGGATGGCCTGCACTAGCCGGTTGCTAAGTTCCAGGGCGGCAGAGGCTGTGGACGAGCCGAAGGAGGCAGCCCCTCGCTGCAACCCGCGCATGAGGCGCCCGTCCTTCCTGTACTGCTCGATGGGCAGCCACAGTAGGTCCCGGAACCCTTGGACTGGGGGCATGGGGTTGTCAGAGATGCCCAAGGCTGCCCTGCCCCCACCACCCCTGCTTGGGGACCTCCTCCTCCTATTCCCATGGCGGCTTCTAGGCTGCCCAAGGTTAAGGGCAATTCCAAGGGCCTCCAAACCCAGGCACTCACAGAGCTGGACGACCGAGTGCATGGGGCCCACGCCTCCCAGCAGGCCGGGCAGCTGGTTCTTGCGGATATCTTGTAGCCACTCGTTGAGAGCATAGCCCAGCACCTTGTCCACACCCAGGAGCCTGGGGTGGTCATGGGGAGAGGCGAGGAGGGGGAGGTGGGGAAGAGCCACACATTGAGATCATGGGGCCAGGAGGACTGAGTCCCCCGTGGCAAGTGCTGTGAACACCCCAACCCTCTCTGTGGTCCCACCCAGCTATGAGCGGAGGGATGACTGTGCCCATTTTACAGAGAAACTGAGGCCCTGAGAGGGATGATGACTTGGCCAAGGCCACACAAGCAGTCAGGAACAGAGCAAAGGGAAGACGGGACCCTGGAGAGAGGCTGGGGTGCTGGGGGCTCACCCATGCCGGCAGCAGAGCCGCTTTAGCTTCAGCTCGGAGCAGTTGAGCTGAGCCAGGCCGATGAGGAGGCCAGCGAAAGTGCCCTGAGGGTGGGAGGGCGGTCCAGGTTGACGTGAGGGGACTCAGGGAGCTGGCCAGCCCACAGGAGTCACTGGAGACCCACTTGGCAGTTCATGGTACCCAAATGCAAAACCTGGCCCCTCGAGAGACTCGGCCAGAGCTGAGCAGAACTGGGAGCCCACAGAGAGTCCGGCCCACATGGCCACCCTACTTGACAGCCCGACTTACCACCTGGTCCATGGTGACGTGCTTGCCGTGGTAATCCAGCCAGATGGGCACCTCGGATGTGAAGCGGAACTCCCTGGGCGGAGGAGCAGGGAGAAGGGTCCTTTGGGACTGGCCTGGGCCCTGCAGTTTGGCCTGGGGCCCCAGCCCGCAGCCTACCTGAAGTAGATGGGCTGCTGATCAGCACAGGATGAGCTGTGTCCACTGCCTGTGGCTTCCTGCGAGCCCTCTGGCTGCCCTTCCTGGGGGCTGCTGGGCTGGACTCGGGTCTCAGGACGAGCTAGAGGGGGGAGGTCACAGATTGAAGATGGAGCCACCAGAGATAGTTAGGAGCAGGGTTGTCCTGGGAGGCAGGCCTGGACCCTCCAACCACGGCCCAGTCTCACCCTCTGCAGAGGTCTCCCCTGGGACCATGGGGTTGATGCCAGCTGCCAGACTGGTGAAGAAGTCCTTGAGGAAGAAGAGGGCATCCTGCAGGGGTGAGTTCAGGGAATGGGTCAGATACAGAGGTCCAGAGACGGTGGGAATCACTGTGGGCTCTGTCCTCCCCTGGCCCACTCACCTGGTCCACGTTGAGGCGCAGCGGCAACAGTGAGACGCGCAGACAGCACTCGGGCCCGCCCAGGTTGGTGGTGGGGGCCACGTGCAGGGCTTTGATGGTGAGCTGGGGGCAGAGGGCAAGCGTGGTGCTCACTGGGCCCGGTTCCCTGATAGCTCGCCCAGGCAGCCTCGCCCCCTACATGCTGTTCTCTTTGCTAAGACCCCTCCACCTGCACCCTCCTCCCAGGCTCACAAGCTGGGAGTGTGTGTATGAAGATGTGTCCTCGATGGTCCTGCGCCCTGCCCCACGGTGGGTGGTGGGGCTGCCGTACCATGTTCGAGTGGGCACGCCGCGGCATCCGCTCACTCGTGTGCAGGTATAGGAACTTGTTGATCTGGGAGGAGGCGAGCCGGTCTCGGACCTCAAGCTCCTGCACGATGAACACCTGGCGGGACAGCGGCCGCTCCTCCAGCTCTTGGCCGGGGGCCATGAGGCCTGTGGCTGGCTCTGGCGGGTACACCTCATGTTGGAAGCTAACCTGTGGGGTGGGCGGAGGCCTGAGCAGGGCAGTCAGGGCCCCAGCCGGGGGGAAGACTAGCCCCAGCCCCTTCTCTCCCACTGACCCTTCCTGAGCCCACCTCCACCTGAGTGCCACACCTCCACGTGGCCATCCCACTGAACTCGTGACCTCCGAATCTACCTGCCCCCTTCCTCATAGCCGTTGACATGCTTAAGTGGCACCTGCCTGACCCATCACCTGAAGCACAAACCTTGGCTCTGCCATCACCCTCCAACTCATCCATCACCAAGGCCTCCTCAAATAGCCATTCCTCTGAGCCTCTGTCACCTCCACAGCTGCCGCCTCCCCTCTTCCCCAGACTGATGCGTCTTCTCCAACCCGTTCCCCATACCACAGGGATCTCTGTGAAGGGTACGATGCCCACTCCTCGCCGTGGCCTGGCAGGGACCCGCCTCTCCCCCCAGACCTGCCCTGGCCCCTGCTGGAGGTGCCTGAGGCATCAGCCTCTCTGTGCCTCCAGCAGCCTAGGCCTGTCTGATCTCAGGACTTTGCCCTCCTGCTTCCTGTCCCCACACAGCCACTGCTCCCCATCAGGTCTCAGAGGCCCTGGCCACCGCTCTGAAGCTCCTCCCCTCTGAGTCCTCTCTCAGCACAGCCCCTGCTCCCTACAGCCATGTGCTCTTCTGTCGTCTGCCTCCAGCGGTTCCTTGGGAAGCCCAGCACCAGCCCAGGCCTCTCCCAGTCAGTGGGACCTGCCCCTACAAATTTCTCAGGCCAGAACCCTGTGCCTCACGCATCTGAGCCAGTGCCCAACCCAATCTTCCCACCACCCAGTCCTACCGAACCTGCCCACTCTCGCCAGCCCCGCTGCTAGGCCCTGCCCGGCGACCTTTCACCTCGCACTGGCTGCTGCAGTGCCCGTACCCCCAAGGCCACCTCTCCTCAAAAGCCCTCAGGGGCTCCTGTGTCTAGTAGGAACCGGGTCTCCGGCTGTGCCAGGCCTTCGGCTGTTCCTGGAAGATGCTGGGACACTGCAACTCGCAGCTTTCCTGCTGTCCCCTGTCTGAAAACCTCTTTCCCACTCACATTCTCACTCACATAGGTCTTTGTTCAAGTGGCACCTTTTCAAGGACTGTCCAGACCCTCCCCAGCACACCTGTGCCCCTCGTACGACTCCCCGAGCTCCGTTCACCATCGGATGCACTACATAGATCCTGGTGTTGGCCAGGCTCCCTCCGCTGCAAAGGCAGGGGCTCTCTGCCTGTTCATCACTACAGGCAGGATCTCGAACAACGTCTAGCCTGTGCGTAGTGTGACAGACGCCCCCGCCAGCGCTCACCTTGCTCAGCTGGATCTCCATGAGGACGTGGTGCTGCCTCCCGCTGCCGCCCTGCATGCGCCAGGAGTTCTGGGGCCGGTTGGGGCCAGAGCAGCGGGAAGGGGAGGCCCTGGGGCCTGTGAGGCCAACTCTTGCCCTGGAAAGCAGGACAGGGGACAAGCTGACTCAGAGGAAGCCCTTCTCTCCTCCTTCCTCAGAGTAAGCTTTCGCTGGGGCAAGACACTCTCTGCGGTCTGTCCTGGGAGGCCAGGGGGGCGGGGCAGGATGAGGAAGCTGACCCACGAGGGGCGTCTGGGCTCAAGGTGACTCGCTGCTGAAAGTCAGAGCTGGACCAAGCCTAGGCCCCAATCCCACTTCCCACCACCTGCACGCTCCCCTCCTCACCTGTGGCCAGGGTGGGGGCCAAAGTCTCGGCCGCCATAGAGGTGCCAGATGAGGGAGACCTCCCGTAGCACCACACGACTGCTGGGCACTGGGAAGTGGGCGGGTGCTCGCAGCAGGTCTGTGCTGCCCAGCGGCCGTGAGAAGTGTCCATCTCGCACAACAATGGGGCCAGGATGTAGCTGTGTCACCACGGGCTCCCCGTCCCGAGGCTGCCGGGAGGAGGCCAGGCTAAGATCTGTGGCACAGGTGCCTCCCCCAGTGCAGCTGCCCCCAACTAGCTCCTGTTTCTCCCCTTGTTCTCACATCTCCCTACTCCCTGTTTTTGATAAACAATGACCCTCTTGAGCTACCATCCCCAGTGCCTGTGTCTGAGTGGCCTGTCCAGGACGGGCTTGAGAGCCCCTTTCTTCTGCCAGCCCTGTCGCCCTGAGACCTCAGTGGATATTCCCACTGGCCCCTCTAGCCAAACGGTTCTCCTCCCCTCTTGCTAACCACCCTCTCCCCTTCCTCCATTTCCTTGAAAGTCCCAGTCCTCCTGCACGGGACGCCAGGGCTCCTCTTCCTCTGGAAATCCATCTACTCCAGCAAAGCCCAGAGTCTGGAGGTGTGGACCCAGCACCCCTCCCAGGCGACAGTGACTGCCTCCTGCCTGCTTCTCTCACCGCAAGAGCTCCAGAAGAGCCAGGCAACCAACACTGAGTGTCCGGGCCCCGTAATCCCAAACAGCCACCTGAGGCCAACAAACTGGGTCCCCCAGCACATACCGGGATGCCCAGGCCAGGAGCATCAAGGATGCAGAACTCGTCACTGTCAAGAGTGTCTCCGTCCCCCTCCTCTTCCTTTTCCTCTTCCTGAGACTCTAAGCAGGAGCCCAAGCTGCCAGTGGAGCCCCCGGCAGGGGGGTAAGGAGGCTGGGCCCCACTCCCTTCACCTGGGAACAGGTAGACCGAGACGGGTGAGGCCTGAGGGAGGGGGCCACCTACAAGAAGGAGAGGCCAGTTTGGAGAGATGCCCACTGTGGGTGCCTGATCATGTCGGCTGTCCCCAAGGCCCCTCCGACCCCACCTGAAGGCTGGGCTAGCTCCCGCAGGCTGCGCTCCGTGTCTAAGAGGGCGTCCGCCAGGTCCCGCTGGTTGATGAGGGCTGTCTCCACTGGGGGGCACGAGGGCAGGGAGGCAGGGCTCTCGGAGAGCTGGCCATGTGGGGGAGTGACAGATGAGTGACAGGAGGGGAGAAGGCCCCAAGGGCGCCTCCAATCCCAGACCCGAGGGCTGCGGCGGCAGTGGGGGCGCCTGGCAGAGCTCTGGCAGCCTGTGTGGCCAGGCCTCACCTGTACCTTCTGGCCGGCGATCTCCGTGGGGCTGGGGGGCCGAGCTGGGGGGTGCAGATCGCCCGCGCTCATTAGGTACTGCAGCAGGTTGACCAGCAGGGCACAGGAGTCGGCGCAGCTGTGCACGTGCACCACGTTGTTGGAGCAGCGCAGCTCAAACAGCGGCTGGCTCTGGGAGCGGGGGCGGCATCAGCACAGGCCCCGCTGACCAGGGCTGCCTCCCCGCCCTGCGAGGGCACTGCTGTCCCCGCCACAGATGGAACCTGGATGGGTCTGCGCTGGGGCAGGCAGCCCACTCAGAAACCCCATCAAGCAGGTGAACAAACAGCCCAGAGAGTGACAGGGCCTGGCCCAGGGCTCTGCAGGGAGGCAGGGATGTGCCCCTCCCCTGCGCCTTGGAAGGGCTTTGCACACTCGGTTTGCTGTGCCCCTCGCCTCAGCCCAGCGAGGCAGGGCCTGTTACCTCCATTTCACAGATGAGGAAACTGGGCACCCACAGAGGCTGTCTGACTCCGAGGCCCAGCTTCTGCCCTGGCTGCAGCTGCCCTCTGGTGGCAGGGCTAAAACCCATTCTGTTCATTCATTCATTCAGCAAACACCAAGGGACACCCCCAAAGGGCACCAACCACAGGCCAGAGGGAAAGACAGGCATGCACTGTGACCAAAGCCCACCCTGGCAGGCAGCAGGCTCGTGGGGACAAACAATCGCTGAAGCCTCCCCTTGGCCCCTGTACCCGCTCTGGCTCTGGGGACTCTGGGTGGCAGCCACTCACCAGTTTGCCCTCAGTGCTCCCTTTCCAGGTTTTGATCACAAGCTCCAGAAGGTCAACATCCAAGACGCAGACATAATCTGCAGCAGGAGGCGGGAGAAAGGTCCCTATTGCCTCCTGCCACCCAGCCCCTGCCCCCCACCAGAGGCAAGGATCAGGTCCATCCGGGGGTAGCCCTCGCTATGTGCACGTGTGGGGGGAGCTAGGAATTGCTCTGGGTGTGGCTGGGGACTGTGGACCCTCAGAAGGGAGCGAGCCCAGTCCAGGCCCTGCCCACCTCGCCGCAGGTCCAGGGTCTCCACCTCACACTTGTCGGACAGGTACAAGGCAGAGTCGTCGAGGATGAACCTGGTGGGGGACAGGGCTGAGAAGGGCCCAGGAGCCACTGCAGGCGGCAGCTCCACGGGAAATGGACAGGGTAGGGCTCCCAGAGGCAAGCAGCAGGCGCCCAGGCCCACAAGAAAGGGCATCGACGGGCGCTCTACTGCCTCGGTGTTCTCATCTGCACGAGAGCAGGCTGCTCCCCGTACGCAGCCCTGCGGCTCTCACCGTGCTTCCAGCTCCACACCTCATGTGGGTCTCACCTCACTTGGGTCTCACAACAGTCCTGGGAGGGGATGTCCTGTTCTCTCCCTACAGTGTTTGTTAGTCTTTAAAAATAAATTCTTATTTTAATAGTAATATAATAAAAACTCCTTCAAGATATTTTAGAATAAAGAAAGTGAAAACCACCCATATCGCTAATCCCCAATTCTGAGAAAACCACCCTACACATCTCTTTCCAATCTTTTCTGTGCAGCCACACAGAGAGAGATATAAATACACCTTCATAGACATATTTTAAAAACATATATGGCATCGTATCCAATT
Organism: Microcebus murinus; assembly: GCF_040939455.1. Taxonomy (NCBI): domain Eukaryota; kingdom Metazoa; phylum Chordata; class Mammalia; order Primates; family Cheirogaleidae; genus Microcebus; species Microcebus murinus. The sequence goes on from NC_134107.1 coordinate 12,111,438, forward strand.
TTTTTCAGTAATCATTGTTGCACTATGGCATTTTCTTATGTTTTAAAGTTATTCTCCAACTTGACTTTACTGGCTGCATAGTAACCCCCCCCATTGGGTGGGCCATGTTTATTTCCTCAGGTTGTGATTTGGAGGCAGATCATTTACAAGTTTGACTGTTTTAAAGAAGCATTATGTTCCACCTCTCTTATCCTTACATCTTTAAGGACAACCCCCAGAGGTCAGATAGCACAAATGCTTTTTTTTGAGACAGAGTCTTGCTCTGTTGCCTGGGCTAGAGTGCAGTGGCGTCATTATAGCTCACTGCAACCTCAAACCCCTGGGTTCTAGTGATCCTCCTGCCTCAGCCTCCCAAGTAACTGGGGTTACAGGCTCGCATCACCACACCCCGGTAATTCTTCTATTTTTCAGTAGGGTGGGGTCTCACTCTTGCTCAGGCTGGTCTTAAACTCCTAACCTCACGCAATCCTCCTGCCTCAGCCTCCTAAAATGCTAGCATTACAGGCGTGAGCCACCACACCTGGCCTACAAATGCTTTTAAGGCTCTGACTTAGAGGGTCCAACTCCCTCAAGAGGGTGGAAACAATTCACATTTCTGAGAACAGGATCATCACCCCAAATGTACAGAAAGATAGAGGCCCGAGGATATGCAGCAGGTGGCAGGTGCAGCCCAGCCGGGGTGGTTGGACCAGGAGCACAGGGGCAGCCTGCATACCTGAGCAAAAAGGTGGAGGTGTCCATGATGATGTTGCTGGAGAGGGTGAAGGTCTCTGCGGTGAGGAGGACACGCACAGGGAGATAGAGTGGCCTGGGGGTCATACTTGGGCTGTGGCAGGCTCTTTACACCTGAGAGCCTGCCCCTGTCCCCAGCCCCTAGCCCACACAGCCTGGGTACCTGTAGTCCACGGCACAGGAGAACAGGTGTGTGTGCAGGACGGTGATGACTGTTGGGGGCAGGTAACCCAGCACGGGGTCATCCAGCACATCTAAGAACTCCAGCAGCTTCAGAGGCCGGGGATATGGGGGTGCAATGAGGGCAGGGTGGCCTCTTCTCCCCTTTCACCCCTCCCTGTCCCCATCCCCATCTGGCACCCCACCTGCTGCCCATCAGTTGTCCACCCCACCTCTTGCCCAGGAGCTCCAGCCAAGGTCAGCTCTGGCCCAGCCCATGCTCCCACCTGCCCGCCCACACCAGAGGCCCAGCCTTACTAGGCCACCATGTGACTTCCCAGACCACCCTTGCTCTCACCTGATAGTGCCAGCTCTGTTCGGGCAGGGCCATGTAGTGGCGCAGGGTGGCTTTGTGCAGCCGCAGGGTCACCAGGAACTCCTGAGGGTGGGAGCACAGTCAGGGGAGTGGGGAGCCCAGCCCCACCATGCGCTAGAGAGGCAGCGCCCAGCCAGGCGGGCGGGTGGCAAGCAGGGGAAGTTATACCTTCACGTTTCTCTGGGGGTCCAGGTGGATGCGCACGGCAGTGGACAGCATGTGGGGGTCCTGGCCCTTGCGGCCCGAGGCTCCCTTCTCAGTCACTCCTTCTTCTGACGGGTAGATGGTTGGGGACAGCTGGGCCGGGGGGGCAAAGCTGGGCAGTTCCAGGTGACTGGGCAGCACGTAGTTATCCACAGCCGCTGGGGAGGGATATTGTGAGGCCCCTGCCAAGCCAACTGGCTACCCGCTCCACCGGGGCTCATATCCCTCCCAAAAGCCCGCCACCACTGACCCTAGATACCCAGCGGCAACCAGCCCCCAGCCCTCACACCTCGGTGATAGAGCATTGCCTTTTCGGCTTCAAGGCAGAAGTAGCCAAGCCCCGGCTGGCCGCGGTACTGGGAGACGCTGAAGATGGTGCCCTGCTCCACGTCCAGCACCAGCTCCCCGTGCGCGGCCTCCCGCCGCCTCCCGCCCTCGTCCTGCAGACAGAGCACATGGGCTGGCTTCACCAGCTGCGCCGCCCTGGCCTCACCAGGGTCAGCTCCACTCTACCACACATTCTACTCGAGGCCCGGGGCAGCACCTGCCTCTTTTGCCAAAGGAGCAACCCTGCCCTGTCTGCCTCCTCAGGATGAAACTAGGCGCATTCTGACCCCTAGCGTGGCACATTACATACAGTAGGTGCTAGTAAGTGGCTGGGGTGTGAGGGGTGGGTGGGCTGGCACATGTGGCTTGGTGCACCCCACTCTGACCTTCTGATCTCCACGTCCCCAACCTGGAGCTGCTCTCCCGCTGAAGGGGGCTCTGGAGTTAGGGGCTCACCTTGGTCTCACAGAGGGCTGTGATCCGACCCTTTAGCACTGTCACCAATGTAGAGAAGGTGCTCTTGGAGTGAGGACTTAAGGGCTCAGGGGCAGGGGGCTGGGGGGCACCTGATGCCCCCAATGAGAAGAAGTGGGAGTCCTCATCATCCGAGTCTGAGTCTGGGGCGAAATCAAGGCAGCCAGGTGGGAAGGAGAGCTGGGAGGGCTGGCCCAGCCCTGCCCCAATCTGGGGCTTCTCCCTCCAGCCCTGCCAGAGCACCCCTCATACCCAGCTTGAAGGCTGACTTGCACATCTTAAAGTTGTCACGCCGCAAGCTGGAGGGGCCGGCATAGCCCAGGGGCTGAGCAGGGGGCTCAGAGGTGGGAAGCAGGTCCGCAGGCTCCCACATGAGCAGGTCATTGTTGATCCTGAGATGGGTGGACAGATGGCAGAGGTGAGGGGGGCCTGAGCCTGGCCGCTCACCCAGACCCCCTGCCCCATGTCTCTACCTGTTATAGATGCTCTCGTAGACCTCCTTGCTGGGCAGAAAAACATGAGCACTGGGCAGGATCACTTCCAGGCTACACTGGGACAGTGTCAGGGTCCGGTTCTGGAACGTCCTCATCTCCTCAGGGTCTCCCGGGATCACCATCTAGACAGGGTGAAGGAGAAAGGGCACCCCAGCAAGAGAGTTATCTTAGTGACACCTGGGCCGTCTCCGGCCTCAGTCCTGACTGCTCATCATTTGCTCGTTCATAGGAGCCCTCTCTGCTGGGGTGTGTGGCGGCCATCTGGGACACGGCGCTGCCGGCACGCCAGCCCTGTTCTAAGGGCTTCACGTATGTTAACTCCTTTAATCCTCAGCACAGGCCTAGGAGACAGAGGTCACTGTGCTCACTTCCCAGAGGAGGAAACTCATCTGTAGGTAATTCTCCAAGAGGTTAGATAACTCCCCAAGTGACATAGTCACTGAGGGGCAGAGTGTGAATTTGAACCCAGACAGTTTGGCCCCAGAGGCCAGGCCCTTAACTGCCTCTCCCTAAGCTCCCATCATCTTCAGAGAAGAGGCTCCTGAGGCCCAAGTATATACTGCTGTGAAACAGCCGAGTGGGATGGGGTCCTGATTTTCCCAGCCGAAGACCACGCTCCCCCAGGGGCCTGCCATCCCAGTGCGCTTCACTCCCTGCCCCCTGAGCGGAGAGTGACGCCTCAGACGCCCTTATTGGCTAGAAATACTGACAGAGACAGACTCCTCGCCAGTGGGTCACATCATGCCCACCCCAGGTGGTTTTGTCACCCTGGCCCACAGCCAGACAGGTGGCTCCCACAGTAGAACTGGAGGATGGGAGTGAGTCCTGGGAGGCTGGGGCCCGGTCTCACCTCCTCCGTCTCGTACATGGTCCTCTTGGAGGAGAAGGGCGAGGGCTCAGGCTCCCGAAGCTCACACGGACTCTCTGCTGACATCTCCAGGTCTTCTCCCTTCTCCGGGGCCACCTCCCACTGTGTGCTGCTGGACTGGGGGTTCAGGGTCACCACTACCCTGCCAGAGCACAGGCTTGTCACTGGCCTGCAGGGCCCCCAGCACCTGGTCCCAAGCTGGCCCCTGGCCACCCGTAGCAGCAGATCCCTCCTCTTCTGAGGTCCCTTCCAGAGCCCCCACTTACTGAGGCAGGAAGTACTTGCGCCCAGCGCTTCTGGGGTCTAGGGCTTTGGAGACACGCAGGCAGGGGACAGGGGGCTTCTCTCCATCTTCATAGATACCTAGAGGGGATGGGGAGGGGAAGGGGGTTGTCACTGCTACCTCTATTTGTTCCCCAATGCCCAGGTTGGGTCAAAGTTGTACCCCACTAACCCCCCCAACACCTATGGTCTGAAGGAGCCCAGGGACAAAGGGGCCATTCTGACCACTGCCTAGAGGAGGCCAGGGGCAGGCAATGCTGGTGCCCTGCAGAGATAGCAAGGGGCTGGGCCAGGGTCTGCTCCAACTGTGTGACCCAGCCCTTTCTGCAGCCCCAAGCCCACCTCTCCCAGAGGCCCAGGCCCCCTGCCTCAGGTATTACCACCCAGGAGTTCTTACCATGCAGGTCAGAGCAGGTAAGTTCCAGTCGGGTGGGGGTGAGGGGCCCAGGCCCACTGCTAAACTCTGACCGGAACTGGGGCTCACTCAGCTCCAGCCGAAGCTGCTCAGCACGCACAGCCTGGCCCGCCCAGGGGTCCCGCTCGGGCCGCAGGTCAGCGATGGGGAAGCGTAGCCGCAGCGTGGCCCGGGGAGCTGAGAGCCGGAACACTGTCTGCTGCTCGGCCACTGGTGGGGACTCTGTCTGTGGGAGGGTGGGGGTGGTCAGATCTGCTGCCAGGGCCCCTCCCACTGTGGTCAAGAACCAAAGGCCCTGCTCCTCCCCCCCTCCCCCCAACCGGCCTGGCTGGACATCTCACCAGCAGGCTGGCAGGCGGCTCAGGGGGCACAGTGGCCAGGTGCAGCAGGGCAGCAAGCCGGTTCAGGGCCCCCAGCTCCACATCCGCCTGGAAGTCAGCCAGGTCCAGGGCCAGCTCAGAGTGGCAATGGCGGGCGACTGAGCGCCGGGGTCGGCTCTGAGGGCGAGGGTGTTCAGGTCAGTGGTGGCTGTGGGTGAGGGCGGGACGGGGCCTTCTTGAGCAAAAACAACCCCCCTGAATGATAACACCTGAGGCGGGAGGCCTGGGCCTCTGGGAGAGGTGGGCTTGAGGCTACAGCAGGGGCTGGGTCACAGCTGGAGCAGACCCTGGCCCAGGCCCTTGTATCTACCCTGAGTGTGGGAGAAGAGCTTAGGCAGGGGCCCAAGAGGAGACCAGGAGACCTTTACCACCATGCCTGATGCAGACCACATGCTTGTTTATTCAGTAAAAGCCACTCACTACTTGCCACTCTAAGCTTCCCAGAGGCCCAGCGGGGAGTCGCCATGTTGAGACAGGGAAAGGGAACAAATGGCTAAGAGAATGGCACAGACAGGGCACAGAGGTGGGGGTTCAAAGGCCCCTGAATAGGGAGGTGAGGTCTGCTTGGAGCATAGGGTGAGGGGAACAGGAGTGGGGGAGGGGCAGGGGGACACTGGTGGAGGCCAAGGTGGGACCAACACACCCTGGGAAGCAACCAACAGCCTCTAGGCCTAGAGTGGGGGTGGGTTACCTTGGGCACGCGGCGCAGGGTCTGTGTGTAGCGCAGGTGGGCACAGGGCCGAGCCGAGGCCTGGGAGCCCAGATTACTGGGGAAGCTCAGGATCTGGGATGAGGCACGAGAGGTGAACAGGGTCAGGCGGGCCCAGATGCCCACCCAAACCTCCAGACCCTGCCCTGCACAAACTCTGCCTCTGCCCTCACCTCTGTGTACTCAGGCTCCAAAGAGCCCCTGGGCCACAGACACTCCAGAACCTCAAGCTGCCCAAAGAGCATTTCCGTGCTGGTTGTCCGCCATCGCCTACCGCCCGTCCGTAGCTCCCAGGACAGCTGCACGGCTGTGCCTGTTAGTCTGGGGCGAAGAAGACAGGCATCAGTGGGTGGGCTTGGGGGGCTCCAATAGTCTCTCCTCAGGCCCCTGCCTCAGGCTTGTACCGGAGATGGCTACAGGGACAGGCCCTCTGGAAGCGTGGTCGAAGGTGGTGGAAGTCTCGGGAGCCAAAGGGGCCATCCTTGGTGGCATCAAACTCAGCAAAAAAGTGGGTGGCGAGGTCAGGTGGTCCAGAAGATGGGGCAGACGTCTGAAGCAAGGTCAGGGTTACACCCCCCAAGGTCATCTTCAGCAACGAGTCAGGGCGCATGGTGTCCGGGAGGGGTGTGGAAGCCACCTTGCCTGAGAGGGGACAGAGTTTCACCAGGAGCTCCTGAGAGCTCATGGTTACCCCCAGTAGAATGACTGACAATCAGCCACAGGGTGGGAACTGGGAGAACCCTGGGCCAGCTAGACTGCAGGAGGCCAAGCCTGCCCCATCAAGTAGCCCTGCACATGCCTGGTCAGGCAAGGGTGACAGAGTGCCTCCTGTATGCCACACCCTCTGCCCAGATTCAGTTTAATCCTCTCAAGGGTGCTGGAAGGATCGGATGTGATAAAGCACCCAGTTCAGTGCCTGAACCACAATAAGCTCTCCATAAACATCGACCAAAACAGACAGCCTGGCAAAGTCTGATCTTACTGTCCTGTTTTTACAGAAGGGGAAACTGAATCTCAGAGAGTTTAAGTCTTGGCCATGATCACTGACTCAGACACCTAGGCTCTATCCACTGCATCACCTGCTCACACTGAGTTTGGTCTCTAGGGAACCAAGTCACAGACAGTGACGTCCAGGCTGCGCTGGGGGTCTCCTGCATGCATCTGATGTCCCACAGCACCAAGGCCTTTTCCAGCCCTTCCTGCCCATGGAGTCCCCAGGGTACCCCAACTTACTGGCTGGGTGAGCCTGGGCAGAGAGCCGGCGGGAGGCCATGTCGCTGTGTATGGAGGAGCCCAGGTCTACATCAGAGAGGGAGAGCTCGGAGAGGGCTGAGGCCACACTGCTTGTGAGGCCAGCCATGGAGAAGAAGAGGTCTGTGGGTGGGGTGAGGGGCATCAGAACAGCTGGGCTCAGCCACCAGACTCCTGCATCCACACTAGCTGCCCCTCCAGCCAGGGTCTGGCCCCACACCCACCTGTGCTGTCCAGGTTGAGAAGGGGATTGGTAAGGGGGTCTGAGCTTAGGGGCTCGGCCACAGCCCCTGCCTGCAGCTGCTGGTTCAGGTCCTGCTCAATCAGCCATAGGTCTTCAGCATCCAGTGGGCGGCTCTTGTTCAGCTTGTCAGCCAGGCCCTCGGTGTCTACAGAGGAGGACACTTCAGTCCAGGCTGGCCAGCCCTCCCCAGCCACCCACCCCCTGTATTTCCCAGAGGCCTCACCTGTGAGGCTTAGGGCCCTGAGCAGTTCTTGAAGCCTCTGGAGCTGCTGGGGGGTCAGGAGCAGGTGCAAGGAGCCTAGCTGTCCTACCACCTCCAACTGGGGGCCAAGAGAGAAGCCATGGAGACTACGCTCACCACCCAGACCCTATGACCACGCCACCACCCACCTGCCTTCAGCAGGATGCTAGTTGCCAGGCTAAGCTCTGTTATCAATGAGCTGTAAAATCCTGGCCGCAACTTGACCTCTCTGAGCCTCAGTTTCTCTAGTTGCCAAGAAGGCAGTAATTTCTCCCACTTGACATTCCCCCTCTGGCCCGGAGGTGATTAGCATTACTAAGGAGGAATCTGAGATGGGGCACACTCCGTCATCCTGAGAGGCCTGGGGACCCACCTTGGGTCCTGGGAAGACCTCATTCTGTTTCAACTTCACCGTCAGCTCCATGTACCCTGAGCAGCTGCCAATCTGCAAGGGTGGCTCTGAAGCTTTTTCCTGGAGATGAGAGGATGCAGGAGGGTGGAGTTGAGAAGATGGAGTCAGGGATGGTCAGAGGGCTCAAGGGATTAGGAGAAAGGGACTGTGGAAATCAGAGTCAGCCCACCTGTCGAGGGAGCTCCTCGAAGTACAGGCCGACCCCTGCCAGCTGCAGCAGCTTGTGCAGGAAGGCAGGCGGCTGATGCACGTCTACTGGTGGTGCCTGGCTTGGGTCCCGCACCGCCTCGTCACAGTATTCCAGTCTGGGTAGCATAGAGTCAGCCCTTGCCCTGCCACCCCAAGCCCGGAGCCCCTTTCTTCACACAGTGCTCTGTTCTAGGTGCATGGGGTCAGGAAGCCTGGCCTGCAGAGCTTCCCCATCATGCCCAGGCCATCCTGGACCACGTCCAGCCTGGGGGCTGAGGCCTGCCTGTGTTCCTCACACTGTCTAACCTGGTCCTTGGGGCTTCAACCACTCTGGGCCTACACAACTGGCCCAGGCCTCTGGAGACCAGTCCAGGCTCACAACGAAGCCCACCTCTCCAACCCTGCCACCACCCAGGCCCACCCTGCCACTTCCCAGGAGCCTAGGCTAGAGGTGGGGACAGGGGCTGGGCTACCCAGCAGCTCTCACTCCCCTTCTTCAAACAAGCCCAACCCAGTGCAGTGCAGCCTGCTCCTACCTCTGCACGTGGACCTCTATGGCCACACCATGCTCCCCGTCACCCGGCGAGTGCTCTACCCTCACAACTGTGTCCAGGAAGGTCACCTTGATCCTCCGAAGCACTGAGGGGTGGGGGAGGGTCTCAGGTTAGGTGAAGCAGCAATCGGGGAAGCAGAGTTTCCCATTTAGGCAGCAGGGTGCCCACGCTGCTGTCTGAAGCCCCTGTCCTGTAGGTCATGAAGGGGAAGGGTGGCCAGGAGAGGCCTGCTCACCAGTCTCGATGGTCTGGGCGAACATCTCCAGCCCCTCTAGGGGCTGCGGTGGCTCAGAGGGCTCGGGCAGCCCATCCCGCAGACACTCCTGGGCCAACTGCAGGCTTGTGGTCATGCATGAGGCCCAGGTCTGTGAGTCGGCAGCCCCTGGCCCTGCAGTGAGGGAAAGGCAGGCAGGCTCAATCAGCTCCTGGGTGCCCTGGCCCACTCTCACCACTTGTCTGCCCCCTGCCTCGCCCTGCCCTCACCTGGGCCCTGGCGGGGCTGCAAGGTGAGCTGGAGGCCGGACACGCGCACAGTGCAATGGTCGGTGAGCAGAGCAGCCCAGGGCACGGCCACCTCGATGGAGCCCACGAACCCTTCCACCAGCTCCAGCGGTGACTCCATTGACTCCAGCACCTCGTTCACAGACTGGAAGCAGGCAGGGGACAAAGCCAGCTCAGGGAAACCCCAAATCCAGGTGGCTGCCACAGCCTTGTCTGGCCACTCTGCCTTGGAGAGCACCCTTGGCTTTTCCTGTCCCTCCACACACTATCTACAAGATCCCACCTTTGCTCATTTTGTCCCTACTCCTGTGCTGCCCCTTCACCCTGTCATCCAAAGTCACCCAATCGAGCAAGCCAGCTCAACTGTTTCACTCTCCATTCCATTCAAAATAATATTTACTGAGCACCTTCTATGTTCTGACACCTGCTACATGGGCATGTAAAATGTTATTTCCCAGCCTAGCAAGGCTCCAGCCAGGAACTCAGCGCACACTGGGTGAGCAAGCATGGGGGGCGGGTGCCTAAGCCAGCCTGGGGCATCAGAGGAGGGGAGAGCTAAAGGGTGAAGAGGAGGAAGGGGCTGGGTATGTGGTATGCTGCAGGCACAGGAACAAGAATAAAGGCTCAGCAGAGGCCGAGCGTGGTTGCTCACGCCTGTAATCCTAGCAGTCTGGGAGGTGGAGGTAGGAAGATCACTTGACCTCAGGAGTTTGAGACCAGCCTGAGCAAGACCTAGACCCTGTCTCTACAAAAGACAGAAAAAAAAACTAGCTGGGTCTTGTGGTGCATGCCTGTAGCCCCAGCTATTTGAGAGGCTAGGGCAGGAGGATCACTTGAGCCCAGGAGTTGGAGGTTGCAATGAGCTACGATGACACCACTGTACTCTACCTGGGGTGACAGAGTGAAACTCTGTCTCAAAAAAACCAAAACCAAAACAAACACAAATGCCTGGCAGAGAGCACAGCAGCACCCACATTTACCCTGGGTGAACACAGAGTTTAAAGGGAAAGTGTTCAGAGGGGCTAACTGGAGGCCAGATGGGACACCACTAAACCCCAAATACGCAGTGAAGCTATATTTCTCTCTGAGCCCCTGGCTAAAATGTCTATATTAGAATTGTACCCCTGCCAGCCTGGGACCTCCTTGAAGGCAGCAGTTCACTGGCCTTTCCCCTGTGACCCCAGGCATTGTGTTGCCACCCATAGAGGGCCTCAGTAAATACTTGTTGGCTCCAAGAATAAACAAGCACATGGCAGAGCTAGAAGGCCTACAAGGATCCAGGCCAAATTCCTCAGCCAGAGACCCACAGATGGGGAAGCTGATGCCTAGAGAAACAGGACTAGTCTAGTCACCCAGGATACTGTGGGGACTGAGATTGGGATCCAGGCCTCTTTCCTCAGAGTCCCCAGGTACTCCGCTTCTTTTAATGCTTTCGAGGTGGGGGCTGCAGGCTGGGTGGCTGAGGGGCTGGTTATCAAGCAAGCATGTGCATATTGCCTGGGGCTCAGTGCCTCCAATTCAATACCAAAAAGGAGAGCAGGGCAGAGGAGTGGGAGTGTTTTCTGGAGCTGAAAATAGACAGGGGCAGCCTAGAGGTCTAGGCCATCTATCGGACTAGTCTAAGAGGTTGAGGTCAGAGAGAGCCTCCTACACTGGAATCAGACAACAGGCTACTGGGAGGTGCCCCAACTCAAGGCTCAGGTTTATCCCCCTATGCCACATTTGCTCACCAAGGCCTGGCCTACCCCAAAAGCCTAGCTCTTCCTGCTGAGAGCTACAGACCTCCTGAGGCCAGCCAGAAAACTGAGAAGCCCCTGCGCCCATGCCCACCCCTGCTGCTCTGGACCTGGAGGGTTGACCCAGTACCAGCCTTGGGCTGGTGCCTCTAATTGGTGGCTTCTTTGAAACTCCTCAGGTCAGCTGAGCTGTGAGTCAGGGGCCCTCACCACCCCCAGCCTCAGACCTGACCCAGACCATACTCCTCTTGGCTTCCTCAGCATCTCCCATGGCCACATCCCTGCCTGAGGCCAGGGCTCCCCTTCAGGTAGGGATGCTAACCCCAAATCCCTCCCTAAACACCCGCTTGCTCCGTCCCACCCTCCTCAAAGCAGGAAGTACACAGCAGCAGCAGTCACACGAGGTGTTGATCAACACTGGTGCTGACGCGGTTGTTGACATCCACATCCGGAGGCAACCCCACCCACCACCCGGCCCAGGATCCTAGGGTCAATAGGTCAGGGCACATTTTGCACAGGTGTCCTCCCCAGGGCCCTAAACCCTACTAGCCTTCCCTGACCAGGTGCCTGAGCCTCAACTCTGTCACTGCCCTGGCCAGGTTCCACCGGGTTCCCAGTTCCTATGCTCCCTCTCCACCCCTTCTTAGCTCCTCGTAACCACCCTCCTTAACTCAGCCCCCAAACTTATGTGCTTATGCTGGTGTTCTCCAGACAAGTGACACCCTCCTCCCCAACCTCAGTTCTCCTGTGGAGACAGGGACCCGTTTCTGCCCAGCTTTGGCTCTGGCAAGGAACTGAAGCAACAAGCCGGGGTGCCTCTGACGCCTGGACTCCCCGGCCTCTCCACACCTGGTGCCAGGTCCCCTAACCTGACCCTTTCGCGGAGAGCCTTAGGTCACTGCGCTCCCGCCCTCCGCACCTTCCTGGCCTTGGGCCTGACTCCTCACCCAGATCTCCAGGTGGATATCCCGCAGAGTAACGCTGCCCTTGTACAGATCGAGACTGAGTTGGTCCAGGCTGAGGTGCTCCTGGAAAAAGTGGCCTAGATAATGGTGCAGCAAGTAGCGGCAGACCCGTTCTTTCACACAGTTTGACCATGGCCACAGCCATCGTGACATCTCGGAGACCGCCGGGCCCAAACCGCCTCCGCTCGCCGCTCGCCGGCAATCCCCGTCCGGCTGCGCTGTTCACTAGAGCCCCCGGCTCGCTCCGCCGCTTCTCTCAGCGCCAGGCCGCGCCCCCGGGCGTCCAGCCACGCCCCCCACGCTCACTACTATTGGCCATTGCAAAGGGCGAGGCCTACTGATTGGCTGCGGGGGCGGAGCCTTCGGGCGCGAAAAAGGGACTGGGCTCTCTGCATGAGATAGTGCTCTCAATAATGATTTACGCTTGCGTATAACTACCGTGTGGGAGGACCTTCAACCTCCCTTCTACAGGTTCTGGGAAGGCTGTTGCCAGTCCCGCGAAGGAATGCGCATGTGCTTATTCGTCCAACTACTTTAAGTGGTTGGAGAAGACTTAAAGAGACCGTGTCTCGTCAAACTTCGTACGTAGAAGGCAGGTGAATAAACTTTTGCATTTTGCAAAACGTTTTACCATCCTTTAGATCACTCAACCCTCTTAACAACCCTCTAAGGTATGGATTATTTTATTTATTTATTTTATTTTTTGAGACAGAGTCTCACTTTATTGCCCAGGCTACAGAGAGTGCCGTGGAGTCAGCCTGGCTCACAGCAACCTCAAACTCCTGGGCTCAAGCGATCCTACTACCTCATCCTCCCGAGTAGCTGGGACTACAGGCATGCACCACCATGCCCGGCTAATTTTTTCTATATATATTAGTTGGCCAATTAATTTCTTTCTATTTATAGTAGAGACGGGGTCTCGCTCTTGCTCAGGCTGGTTTCGAACTCATGAGCTCAAACGATCCTCTCGCCTCAGCCTCCCAGAGATCTAGGATTACAGGCGTGACCCACCTCGCCCGGCCTATTTTTATTTATTTATTTATTTATTTTATTTTATTTCTATTTATTTATTTATTTATTGAGACAGAGTCTTGCTTGGTTGCCCAGGCTAGAGTGAGTGCCATGGCATCAGCCTAGCTCACAGCAACCTCAAACTCCTGGGCTCAAGCGAACCTTCTGCCTCAGCCTCCCGAGTAGCTGGGACTACAGGCATGAGCCACCGTGCCCAGCTAATTTTTTCTCTATATATTAGTTGGCCAATTAATTTCTTTCTATTTATAGTAGAGACAGGGGTCTCACTCTTGCTCAGGCTGGTTTCGAACTCCTGACCTCGAGCAATCTGCCCGCCTCGGCCTCCCAAAGTGCTAGGATTACAGGCGTGAGCCACCGCGCCCAGCCCTATTTTTTTTATTTTTTGAGAGACAGAGTCTCACTCTCTTGCCCGGCTAGAGTGTCATGGTGTCAGCCTAGCTCACAGCAACCTCCAACTTCTGGGCTCCAGTGACCCTCCTGCCTCAGCCTCCCTGGTAAGCTGGGACTACAGACGTGCCCGGCTAATTTTTTCTATTTTTCAGTTGTTTGGCTAATTTGTTTCTATTTATATAGAGACGGGGGTCTCGCTCTTGCTCCGGCTGGTCTCAACAACTGAGCTCAAGTAATCCTCCAGCCTCAGGCCTCCCAGAGTGCTAGGATTACAGGCTGAGCCACTGCAAGCCAGGCGTAAGGTAGGATTATTGTCACCACTTGACAGGTATTAATAAAAAACTGGTTTATAAAGGTTGCTAAGTCCCGCACCTGGAAAGTCTTTTTTTCCACTCCTCACCACCCAGTGCTCAGCTGGTTAACCGACGCTCCCTTTTCTCTGCTGTTGGTCAGGCCTTAGGCTTCCTTTTGGAATAATAATAACTTTTGCTGTCTTTTTCCTATCTCTAATTCTAAAATCAAAGAATGGATTCTTCCTCCCTTGTGCAGGGGTCCATTGATTTTTACAGCCAATGAACTAAAAATAGGCTTTTACATTTTTTTTTTTTTTTTGTCATTTTACTTTTTTTAATCCCCCGACAGGAGAGTCCAGAGGTACAGGTGCCAGGAGCCAGGGAAAGGGGTGGAAAAACAAAATAAATGACAGTAAAAAGAAAAAAAATAAACCACTCCTCCCCCTGCACCGAGCCGGCCGCGCCCCGCTGAGCACCAATCTTTTACATTTTTTAATGGTAAAAAATCAGAAGTATTAACAATTCATGACATGTGAAAATCACATTTCAGTGTTTAGAAATAAAGTTTTAGGCCGGGCGTGGTGGTTCACGCCTGTAATCCTAGCACTCTGGGAGGCTGAGGTGGGCGGACTGTCGAGGTCAGGAATTCGAAACCAGGCTGAGCGAGACCCCGTCTCTACTAAAAATAGAAAGAAATTAATTGACCAACTAAAAATATATATACAAAAAATTAGCCGGGCATGGTGGCACATGCCTGTAGTCCCGGCAATTGGGGAGGCTGAGGCAGTAGGATCGCTTGAACCCAGGAGATTGAGATTGCTGTGAGCTAGGTTGACACCATGGCACTCACTCTAGCCTGGGCAGCAAAGTGAGACTCTGTCTCAAAACAGAACAAAACAGGCCGGGCGTGGTGGCTCACACCTGTAATCCTAGCACTTTGGGAGGCCGAGGCGGGCGGATTGCTCAAGGTCAGGAGTTCGAAACCAGCCTGAGCGAGACCCTGTCTCTACCAAAAATAGAAATAAATTAATTGACCAACTAAAAATATATATACAAAAAATTAGCCGGGCATGGTGGTGCATGCCTGTAGTCCCAGCTACTTGGGAGGCTGAGGCAGTAGGATCACTGAGCCCCGGAGATTGAGGTTGCTGTGAGCCAGGCTGACGCCATGGCACTCACTCTAGCCTGGGCAACAAAGTGAGACTCTGTCTCAAAAAAACAAAACAAAACAAAAAAACAAGAAAGAAATAAAGTTTTAGTGTAATGCAGCCATGCTTATTTGCTTAAGTACCACCTAGGGCTGTTTTCTTGCTATTAATATGATGGCTGAGTTGAGTACTTGAAACCGAGGCTTGCCTAATTTATTTTCTGTACCTTTATAGAAGTTTCCTGAAGCCTGCTCTATAGGATTGGCCACACAAAACCTCTTACATCATGGGTGACTTCAGGTATATCCATGGGTAATTATGATCCTGTTTTAGCTTTCCTAAGGAGTTGGACTCTTGCCAATCTAATGCCAAAAGTCAGCCTATAGCAAAGACAACTGCCCTGGCCCAGGGGGCAAAGACCTGAATTTTAGTCCCAGTCTCAGGCAAGTCACTGCTCCTCCTGCAAGCCCCAGTTTTATCCCCTGTTACCTGGGGTTAGGTTAGTAAGCAGGGACAGCTTATTACCTGGAAGGGACGGAGGAGCAGCCTCCAAGAGAGTTCGGGAATCATTGGGAAGCCCCCATTCACAGAGGCAAGCTGACTTGTGATGTTCCGAAAGTGCTGTGGAGTGCATCAAGAGATCTGCCTGCTCTCCATGACAGGCCAGGGACAGTGCTGTGCTCATTGGTTGTTTATTAAATTAATAAAATAAAAATAACAGAGACCACGAATTAAACCTGTGTGATGTCTTAGGCCCTGGGCTTCCTACTTTATGTGCCTTATCTCATCTGTTCTGTTCTTCACCATAGGCTCAGGAGGGAGCCACTATTAATACCCCCATTTATAGGAGGTGAAACTGAGGCTATGCACGTAAGTGCTATGGAGCACCACTTCTTCCAAAGGCAGTGGGTCTCAACACAGTATTGCTGTGGGGGAAAAGAGACAAAGGCAGTGGGAATAAAAGGGTACATTCTCCTGGAGTCCAGGATAAGTTGTCCTTGTGTCCTGTCAAGGAAGGGGTGACCATTTCCTGCTGTGGGAATGGGATGTACCATGTGCAAAGGCTGGGGACATAGAGTCATTCCCTACATCTAGGCCCCCAGCACCCCTCTGAGGAGGTTGCTTCCAGTGTCTACTTTCCTCTGCTTAGGTGGACTCCAGGGACAGGTTGTACTCACATCTGTGTCTCATTATATTAATAACTTGACTGGCTGGCACATCTGTCTCTTAGGAATTGTGCCTGTGAGTCCATTCCTGAGCCTGAGCCACAGCAGAAGATTGGATAGGACTGAGAGGGGGCACCAAGGTCTTTCTGCCATCTTCTCCAAACACTTCCCCACAAGCTCTACAGAAAACCAACTCCAAAGACAGTCATTCCACAACCTAGCCCAGGCTTCAGAGCAGGAGCTGAAGGAGTAAATGAAAAATATTGGCAGAGTAAAGGAGACAATATTCTTAGAGAGAAGGTGGTGATGGGGACCCATGGGACATTTCTGGGATAAAGCCCCAAGCCCTCTTTAGGTCCCTCAGTCCTAAAAAATACACTGGCCCTGGGGACTGCATTAGGGAGCGTCTATTGGACAATCAGATTCTGGTCAACCCAAGAGGTCTGGGGAAGGATTCCTCCCCACAGAGAGCAAAAGGGGAGGGCCAGGCTTTGCCCAGGAACGGGGGACTCGTGGGGAGGGGCCTCACCACCTTAGATTAGGTGGGAACTCCTCAGACAAACAGCATGCTCTAGGCCTCAGGGGCCCTGATCTGCAGGAGTCTCTCCTGTCCTCAAGGGATGGCACACCCTCTGGGAATTGTCCTTAGTAGGGTCAGGATTGGTGTGGAAGGGATCATGGAAGGTGGCCTGGGGGCTGTAGCTTTTGACTTGGTCCTTCCTGGAAGGCTTAGATTTTATCTGAGGGAAGGGCTTTCCAGGAGAAAGAGAGGTCTATCCCTCAAGGCTGGGTGGAGCTGGAGGGAGGAGGCCACCAGGAAGATGACAAGGCCAGAAGACCTCCCCCAGGTAGCTCACAGGCAGCCATGAGGAGTGTAGCAGGATCTGGCCACGTCTGAAAAAAGAAATTTCTTCTATGAATATACTAAACACCATTGAATTGTATAACTAAAATGGATGAATTTTTAGTTTTCTTTTGAATATTTGAATATCATTGCATATATCACAATGTAACATATTTTACTTAAACTGTGGTAAAGTATATAAATATAAATTTTACTATCTTAATACCTTTTTTTCCAAAATTGCACCAAGGTAAAGCCAAGCTCTAGTTGATAGGGGCATGTTGTGTAGGTGTTAGCAGTACTGCCCTCAGTACACCCTCATTGGACAGTAGCACAACCCTAAGGATGGTTAATACCATTTTAAGTTTACAATTCAGTAGTCTTAAGAATATTCACATTGTTGTACAACCAATTTCTGGAACTTTATCATCTTGCAAAACTAAAATATTATATCCATTAAACAAAGACTCCAAAATGGGTGAATTTTATGATATGTGAATGGTATCTCAATAAAGATGTTAAGAAAAGAATTTTCAACCCTGCATCCTCCAGGTGACATTATGTCTATTTTGAGACCCAGTTCAAAGGATACTTCTTCCAGGAGTTTTATGACTCTCCTCCACCCTTCAGTCCCTCAGTCCTCAAATGGACCATCTCCTTTGCACAAAGCACCAGCCATTCATGGTCAGTCTGGCCTTGAGACCAGGGCACTGGCCCCCATGGGGCCTGTGGTGATGGGCTGGAGCCAGCTGGGAGGTGGAGGCCTGGGCCCTGGTCCCAACTTTTGATGACAAGCTGTGGGACCTTCTCCTCTCCAGGCCTTGTGAACCTTGCCTTGCTATAGAAGGCTCTGTGGGCCGGTCCTCCCCCACCTTGTTCAGGGATGTGGAAGAAGCTTTGTTTCCTGACCTGGGAGGTGGGCAAAGAGGGAGATTATGGATTCCCAACTGACACATGAGGACACAAAAAGCCAGGTGGGCAAGGACTGCTGAGGATTCCTGAGCAGTGGAATGCTAGCAGGGTCTCCAGTGATACAGTCGTGGATCCCAGCCTGGTTAAACTACAGCCTTCAGTGCAGACCTCTGCTTTCTGGTGCTCCAGCGTGTGGGTGCCTCTTGGGCACCCAGGCTCCCTCTGCAGCAGGGAGGATGGCTAGGTGGTTCTTCTGGAGCACTGAATGGTCACCAAGGCCCAAAGCAGGGTGCAGCAGACTCTGAAAAGGGCCTAACCCTCTCCTCGACCTCACTGTCCAGTCTCATCTCCCTTTCCTTCTGCTCAGCATAGACCAGTTGTTCATCCAGGCAAAATTCCAGGGTGAAGATTTCACAGCAGTGCATGGGGATGGAGTTCAGGGAAATAAAGGGTATTGGGGTCCAGGGTCCTAAGAAAGGGATCCAGGACTGTAGGCTAGGGACGTGTTGCCAGAATGCCAAACTCCTGGAACCCTGGATATCCAGCAGCAGGATTTCGAAAGAGATACTCCTCCCTCTCCCCTGCCCTCCCCACACATCTTAGGGCCCAGAGAGTCTGGGAGATCCATGAGGAGGCCAGATTGCCTGGGGCAGGGTGGCAGCCCCAGGAGGAAACCTCCTGCTCTCAAGCTTTGCCACTCTTGGGCTGGCCCTTTAAACTCGAGACCATGATGTCACCATAGACAGCTAGGGACAGGAGGGGGACTGCAGGCCTGAGGATGGACTGCATTTCCCAGCAGCCTCTGGTGAACCACACCCCTCCCAGCAGGCACTGACTTATTGCGGACAATTAACTAGTCCAGTGCCGGTTTCCCAGGGATTTCTGAAGTGTCTGGCCATCTTGGGGTGACGGTGGGGTTCCCATGGGGATGGCCTGGGTCATAGATGACCCGGGCCAAATCCGTGGGACTAGCACAGCATGCTGGGCCTCTTTCCCGCCAGTGTTCTTGCATTGCCTCCAGTTTTTTTTGCCCTCCCCCTCCCCACCACCAGTTTCCTGATGCAGACTCCTGAGTCCTCCTCTTTCCCTATGCGGTCTCCCTTCCAGAGTCCAGGGGTCCAGTCCCCAGCTACAGCCCACAGAACTCTGCTTTCTGCCTTCAAAAGCGGCAGCCTCTGCCCGGAGTCCACCTTTAGGGTTTACCCCTTCGGTTTTGTAGCGCCCCTTAAAGGGTGCGGGGACTACATCTCCCAGCGGCCCCGCGGCCTTCCTGTCGCAGGCCCCGCCCCCCAGCCCGCGGGGAGGTGCGGGCCGGGCGGGGGGAGGTGACTTGATGTCATCCTGAGCAGCTGGGCGGCGGGTGCCGGTGCGCACCGAGCCGTGGCTCCCACTGCGCTGCACCGCGCTGGGTCGGAGTCCCAGGACTTCAGCGGAGGTCCGCGCGCTGCCCAGGCCAGCCTGGAGCCCGCCATTTGCCCGGCCCCGACCCGGGGCTGAGCTGGGGGCATGCTCCAGCCCCCCCGGAGCCCGGGAGAGAACCCAGGAGCGCCGCCGCCCAGTCCCAGCGCCCCGAGTGGAACCGCCGCAAAGGAGCCCTGAACCACCGCCCCCCTCCCCACGGGCAGCCTCCAGGGGTTGGCGACCAAAGTCTGGGTTTCTGAGAAGTGAGTGTCCCCCCCATGAGGTTTGGGGGTCTAGGAAGGAGGAGCTCAGGTGGGGGAGGGTGCTGGGTTCTAGGAGGGGGCTGGCACGGGATGCGTGGCAGGCTTTAGTGGAGCAGGGGTTCATTCTGTGAAGGGCTGGGGATGAGAAAGGGATTCCCTTTCTGAGTAGGGGCTGTCTTGGGGGTAGGCCCTATTCTGGCAGCGGTTATTTTGGAGCCTGGGGCCTTTCAGTCTGGGAGAAGGGAGGAACCTGTCCACGATGGGAGGGGGCTGCACCCCTCTTTTAGGGTCTGGGCAAGGATAGGAGGGTAAGGAAGACATGGGCACTCAGCTGCAGCCCCATAGGCTGTCTGTCCTGAAAGAACTGACTGGCTCTCTCTGTCTCTTTCTTGCTGACCTTTCTGCCCTGACTTCATTTTCAAAAAAGCCAGGGTGGGAACCCTAACTGGACACTTCAGGAACCCCAGGAAGGACCTGAGCCATCCTCCTTTCTACCCTGCCTGCCCCCCAGGACTGGGCAGTTGTCGACGGCCCTGGGGGGGGGCCCAGGACTGTGGTTGTGCCCCCCCCCACTCCGACAGGATGGACCCAAGTTAGTCTGCCCAGCCTCACCCAGCATCCTCCAGGCCCAGAGAGAACCCCAAGGGCTCTGAAAGCTTGACCTGCTGCCTGTCCGCCATGGAGACGAAGTTGCCCCCTGCAAGCACCCCCACGAGCCCCTCCTCCCCAGGGCTGTCGCCTGTGCCCCCACCCGACAAGGTGGACGGCTTCTCCCGCCGTTCCCTCCGCAGGGCCCGGCCCCGGCGCTCCCACAGCTCGTCTCAGTTCCGCTATCAGAGCAATCAGCAAGAGCTCACACCACTGCCCCTGCTCAAAGGTGAGCTAGCTGCTGGCCGCTGGGGTACCTGAGCCCCAGGAGGGACCAGCAAGGCCAGCTGTGAGAAGCAGCTGACCCCTAGCCCTCTCTGCTGACGCATGATCTGACTGGCCTGTCATCCCTGGAGGTGGGGCATCTGAAGGTGGCACCACCGTGGGGGGCAGACCAGGGCTAAGGGTGGGGCCTGCAGCCTGGGTTCCAGGAGGCCACTGTCAGCCCAGCCAGTGGCTGGGGTCCTGGAGCAGGTGCTTGGCATGGCTCCCTGTGATCACCGTATGGCCTCCATCCCCACCCCTGGCCTATAGGGCTGAACTGGCTGAGCCAGAGGGCACCCTAGAGATCCTCTGCCCTGAGCCCCTTCTCACTTCTGGCACTTAGAGCAGGATGCCACCTATGAGAAGGAGGTAGTGGCTGTTTGGGGCACCTGTGGAAAGCCCACAAGTCCAGGGCTTGTGATCTTGCTTTAAAATCAAGACGTCGTAACTCTCTGAGCCTGAATTAGGAGGAAGAGAAGAAGCTCCCCTAACCCTAGAAATGGAGGATGAGACAGGTGTTGTTTGTTCCTGCAAGGAGGGGGACATGGTGCAAGAGCACGGAGTCTGGGGGCAGCAGAGGTGGCCTTGAGAACAAGCAGCCTTAGGGATTAGGAGGGGCCACCCCTGCCCAGAGCTGTGGCAGCTGGGGCCCCGACTCAGCCCCCTCCCTCCCTCCTCAGATGTGCCGGCCTCCGAGCTGCATGAGCTACTGAGCCGGAAGCTGGCCCAGTGTGGGGTAATGTTTGACTTCTTGGACTGTGTGGCCGACCTAAAGGGGAAGGAGGTGAAGCGGGCAGCACTCAACGAGCTGGTGGAGTGTGTAGGGAGCACCCGGGGTGTCCTCATTGAGCCTGTCTACCCAGACATCATCCGCATGGTAAGCGCCTGCCACCCAGCCTCTGACGGACGTTTTAGGGAGCTTATGAAGCCTGGTGACCTACCCACAGGACCACTATGCAGAGACTAACACTACATTCTTTACTTTTTGGTGTAGCCAAAAAGTGGTCCACACCTCAGATCTAACCCCCACCCCCCACCCCTCACCCTGCTGTGTTGTACCCACTTAGGGTCCCCTGGCCTGTCCCACCACCACACCTTTGCTTATGCTTGCCCAAGGCCTGGGGTGCCCCCCCCTTCCATGGCCTGGCTCAGGTGCTGCCTCTCCCATGAAGCCACTCTCAGTGCCCAAGCTAGAAATCTCCCCTTTTCTGCCCAGAATGCCTGTAGATCTTACTGCTTTTGACCTTTGTCTTCCCCCACTGGATTGTACCCCGGCAGGGATGAGTCTTGTCCATCCTTGGGTCCCCAGCCCCTGGCCCAGGGCTTGCACAAACTAGGTGTTCAGGTGATGGTTGCTCAAGGAATGAATTGCTTGCTGGGGCGGGTGCTGAGGCGGGCTTTGAATGAGGGAACACCCTGGCTTCTGCCTTCAAGGGCTTTTCCTTAAAGAACACTGGCTCTGCCCCTCAGATCTCGGTGAATATCTTCCGAACCCTGCCACCCAGTGAGAACCCTGAATTTGACCCTGAAGAGGATGAGCCCAACCTTGAACCTTCATGGCCACATCTGCAGGTCTGAAGGGTTGGAGAAGGCAGGGATCCAAGTTTTGGAAGAGACCCAAGGAGAAGGGAGAGGGTCTCCTTAACTCCTAGACTGTTGGATGAGGGCCATAGGGTGGGGTAAGTGGGTGAGGCTGTTACTGAACTCACCTTTTTGTCTGTCTCCCTCCGCCAGCTGGTATATGAGTTTTTCCTGCGTTTCTTGGAGAGCCCGGACTTCCAGCCCTCGGTGGCCAAGAGATATGTGGATCAAAAGTTTGTTCTGATGGTGAAGTGGGGAGCCCAGGCTGGGGGGGTAACATAAGGCAGGGGCAGGCTCTTTGAGGGGCCTGGGATAGGATGGAAGCGACCTGGGGTTGACCTCTTACCTGATCCCAACCCTGGGTTCTGCAGCTCCTGGAACTGTTTGATAGCGAGGACCCCAGGGAGCGTGAGTACCTCAAGACTATCCTGCACCGGGTCTATGGCAAGTTCCTGGGGCTCCGGGCCTACATCCGCAAACAGTGCAACCACATCTTTCTCCGGTGAGTGGCTGCTGCCTGCCTGGCAGGGACCAGGGGGGAGAGAGAGAGCTGTTGGGGAGAAGACAGAGGCAAAGGCTCCCAGGCTGCAGGGACTTTGTACAGCTCTAGTGTATGAAGTTCTTTCTTGGTAACATATTACATAGTATTGATTATACAAAGCCTGCCATATCAGCAGAGAGTGGGTATTTATTTCCATTTTACAGATGAGAAAGTAAAGATGGAGGGAGATGAAGTAGTTTGCAGGGGCTAGGTCAGTCCAGGTAGCCTAAGATAGGGCCTAAATTTTCTGACCCTTATTGCACTGGGCCAAAGAGAGATTCTTTCTGCAAACATATATTGAGCACCAGCATGCAATGGGCCTCTGGGGATCACATGGCCTTGTAGTTGAGACCATGGCTCTGGAGTTAGATGGTCTGCATTTGAGTTTTTTTTCCAGTATTGGGGTGGACTCAGGCAAATTACTGAAGCTATATCCTAGTTTCCTTATCTTTAAAAGGGATATGCTACTAGTACTAACCGTCGTCAAGGTGAAATGAGGTGTTGCTTCCAAAGCACTCAGTATAGCTCCTGGACTGAGGTCGGGCCTCTGAAACATTAGCTTTTATTGTTGGTAGCTGCAGGATAGGCAAGACGCAATCTCAGTCCTCCAGGAGCTTGTGGTCCATTAGATTCCCTGCTTATTAACTGCTGAGTCTTGAGTTTTTCATCTGTATAGTGGATTTGGTAAGCCCTACCTCCTGGAGTAATTTTGAGAATGATGTGGCATAGAGTAGGTGCTCTAAGTGTTTGTCATTCTTTTGGTTGACTGGCATGGAGAGTGAAGGATGTAGGCTAGGTGCCTACAGGCTGGACGGGGATCCGCTAATGAGAGTGAGGGCCTGCAGGAGGAAGAGATGGGCTGGGACACGTCACAGCAGAGAGCTTTGAGCTGGGGATTCAGTGGCATACGTGCCAGGGCTGAGAAGGGCATTTCAGAGGTGGGTATGGATCTCAGTGTGGCCTGGTTTGGGACACTGGGAAGGGACCGCAGCCTCTGGGTTGGGAGAGGGTTGGATAAGCAGTGTGGGTGGGTGGGGGGCAAGCAGGCAGGATGCCTAAGGAGGGGCTGGGCCTACTCCGATTACTCTGAGCATTCCTGCTCTTCTCTTCCTCTTACAGATTCATCTATGAACTCGAGCACTTCAATGGCGTGGCTGAGCTGCTGGAAATCTTAGGAAGGTGATTATCCCTGGCCCTCAGTGGGAGCTTAGGATTTTGGAAGGAGGGATTGGGGCTGGGTCATCTGAGCCCTTCTCGTCTCTCTGCCAATCCTCAGCATCATCAATGGCTTTGCGCTGCCCCTGAAGACGGAGCACAAGCAGTTCCTGGTTCGCGTCCTGATTCCACTACACTCTGTCAAGTCACTGTCTGTCTTTCACGCCCAGGTGAGGCCCAGCCCTGGGCCTGATGCAGCAGGACCTTCTGACAGAGCCAGAGCAGCCCGTGGGGC
This sequence comes from Microcebus murinus, assembly GCF_040939455.1. Lineage (NCBI taxonomy): Eukaryota > Metazoa > Chordata > Mammalia > Primates > Cheirogaleidae > Microcebus > Microcebus murinus. Next base: position 12,134,884 of record NC_134107.1, read on the forward strand.
CTGGAGTTCATGGGATCCTATCCTATCCCACTTTATAATTCTTTTCCACCTACCTTAGAGGATTCCTACTGGCCATTTAAGGCTGACCTCAGACATCAGCTCTGTGAAGCTTCTGCAGCCCCTTCCCTTTCTACCTGCCCTAGGCAGAGTTAAACTCTCTTCCTTCTATATTCCCAAAGATTTTAATACAGAATTCTATTATGGAACCTTCTGCAAAATTTATAAGGATTAGTTTGCTGAATATTTCCCCCTTGAGATCATTGTATTCCCAGCACACCGATCATGATGCCTGGTAGGTACATCCTAGGCAGGCAGTAAATGCTTGGTGAGTAAGAGAGTGAGGCAGTAAGTGAGCAGGTGTCTGACATCCTGTCCTGGGAAGCCAGTCCTTGGCACCTGGTTGCCTCCTGACCCCTGTCTTCCCTCTCTCCACCCCTCACCCCTCGCAGTTGGCATACTGTGTAGTGCAGTTCCTGGAGAAGGATGCCACCTTGACAGAGCATGTGAGTACTTCTGGGGGAAGGCGGGCCCCTCACCTCTGCAGGTCTGACTCCTTTCTGCCTCGACCCCCACAGGTGATTCGGGGGCTGCTCAAATACTGGCCAAAAACCTGCACCCAGAAGGAGGTATGAAGGGCTTTGATGCCCCCCAGAGGGAGGTTGGGAAGGCTTGGCTTCCAGAGCCAGTCAGGGGTGTGTGTGTGTTGGGGGCAGATGCGAGCTGCTGTCCCTCTGTCCCTGTTCCCTCCCCCACCCCACCCAGGTGATGTTTCTCGGAGAGATGGAAGAGATTCTTGATGTCATCGAGCCTTCCCAGTTCGTGAAGATCCAGGAGCCTCTCTTCAAGCAGGTGGCTCGCTGTGTTTCCAGCCCCCATTTCCAGGTGTGAGGCGGGACGTGAAGGGTGGGAGCAGGGGTATGGCCTGGGAAGGTTGGCCAGTTGACCTAGCCCAGCTCCCTCTGTCCTCAGTTTCTCCTCCAGTCCTAGGTCTGATAATGGGGAAATGTTGGACTTAGGGCCAAGAGGCCTAGGGTCAAGCCTGAGATCTGCCTTCTGCTGAGGGGCTTTGGGCAAATCACTCTACCACTCCGATTCTGATTAAGGTTTCTCATCTGTAAAATGGGCCAACAACAATCTCTGCAGAGGGGTGTGATGAGGATTGAAGATATCGTGTGTGTAGACATGTTTGTAAACTGAAGTGTTCTTTAGAGTAGGGTGGAGGATTGTTACCACTTTCCCCCTTAGTGGCCTTAGATTTCAGTAGATCCACTTTAGGACCCAGCCAGGCGTCCCCACATCATCCCAGCTACTGTAACTTGTGTTCTGTGTGTGTGCACAGACTTTCTCCCATTCCTTTTTTTTTTTTTTTAATGGATGGCAAAGTAGTGTTTCTCCCATTCTTATGAGCCATGACCTCCTGGAAGTCAATTCTTCCTCACAGTGACCCTTATACCTCAGTTTATTAAACACCTTAAAGTCCAGTATTTCATTTGATTCTTACAACAGTCCTGTGGAGGAAGGTATTATTAGCCCCATTTTACAGATGAGAAAAAACTGAGGCAGAGAGGTGAATGCCTTCGTCCAAGATCACACAGACATAGAAGTCTGTAGCAAAGTTATGATTTGCCCCTGAGCATTAGACTTCAAATCCAGTCCTTTTCTCTTCACCACATTGCTTCCTCCAGTGAGTCAGATGAGCCATGAGGGTGGGGCGTATGGAGGTCAGGGGGCCTAGCTTTTGGGGTAGGGATGGATGCCAGACCTTGCACACACACAAGAAGCCACTGCCAGGCTCACTGTGCCATTTTGTCTGCCCCAGGTTGCAGAGCGGGCTCTGTATTTCTGGAACAATGAGTATATCCTGAGCCTCATTGAGGACAACTGCCACACTGTGCTGCCTGCTGTGTTTGGGACCCTCTACCAAGTCTCCAAGGAACACTGGAATCAGTGAGTCGCCAAACCTTGACTAACCCACAGAAACTGGGACCTGGGTCAGTCAATCCAGACCCTGGGGCTACTCCTAGCTGGAGAGATCAGAGAAAGCATCAGAAGATGACCAAGGGGGTGGTGAAAAGGACAGGGAATTGGGAAGCGCTTGTGGCGTTCAAGGCTACTTGCTGTTTGAGGGGCAGGGTGCCAGAAAGAAAGGTGGGGCCAAATTGAAGTTGTTTTCATCTCCCCAACCCTCTCTCCTGACCCTGCCAAGAACCATCGTATCTCTGATCTACAATGTGCTCAAGACATTCATGGAGATGAATGGAAAGCTGTTTGATGAACTCACAGCCTCCTACAAGCTGGAAAAGCAGCAGTGAGTGTGGGGGGGGTTAGGTGTAGAGGAGAGGGAGATGAGCAGGAAGTAATCAGACCCTCATGGCTGGAGGGAACCCTAGAAGACCACCCCAAACCCTTCCTGATCAGATGCTGAAAGTCTCTCCCACGTTCCTGCCAAGTGCTGGGCCGTCCTGTGCCTAGCTGCCCACCTCATCCTCTAGTCATTCTTCCAAGTAGTTCTTCCAGGCATTGACCTGTTCCGGCTCCCTGTGGCTTCCTACCCTTCAGCCATGGGGTCAGTCAGAGCCGAGCGTGTTCATCTCTATGACTGCAGGCTGGGATAAGTCTCTCCCCAGCTCTCTGCCCTAAGCAGATGGTTCCTATGGAGTCCCAGAACAGAAAATGGATCTGTGCCCTGCCTTTGCAGGTGGGGCAGTGGTGGGAGGTTGGACTGTGGGGGTGCCCAGGTAGGGGAACTGCCTCACCCTCTGTCCCCAGGGAGCAGCAGAAGGCCCGGGAGCGTCAGGAGCTGTGGCAAGGCCTGGAGGAGCTGCAGCTACGCCGGCTACAGGGAGCCCAGGGGACCAGGGAGGCCCCCCTCCAGCGGCTTTCACCCCAGGTGGCCACCAGTGGAGGTCAGAGCTAGAGAGCCCCTCAGAAGGGGAGAAGCTAAACCCAGAGCCGCCAGTCCCTCCAACCCTTCTCCTGCCCAGGGGCCCAGAGAGACACACACCGCCCCCTGGCCTTGCCAGAGTGGCTTCTGAGGACTCCCTGCCCGGCCAAGCTTTCACTGGGGGGAGAGGAGATGGTGGTCTTGGCAACAGAACTCTCAGGCCTGTATGGCAGGACTTGACCAGGGCAAGCTTGACCAGGAAGCTGCCGTCAGGGATCTTCCCCTGCCCTGCAAAGCTGGGCTCCAGGCTGCAGGCAGGCTTCTACCCCCTGCTCCCAGCCTAGGGCAAGGACACGCGGCGCCTCACCTGCCCTTGCCTCGGGCCAGCTCGAGGTCCTTCCTCATCCCCACCATGGGGTCCATGGTCTATTTATTCTCGCCCAGCTCACCCTCAACACAGATACTGTCCTGGGCCTGGGGCATCTTCCTTCCCTCCCCACCCTCGCCCTATACTTCCTTGTCCCCTTTTTATTTATTGGGCACGGGGAGGGGTGAGGGCACAGGCAAGAAAAGATTCACAGTGTCCTGGGGTAAGAGTCACAGTAATAATGGTCTATCCCCCTTCCCCTGGCTGGGGGGTAGACTTAATAAAGAAAGAAACTCAAGAACTGCTTGCTTTATTTAGGGGTAGGGGCAAAGAGAAAAGTGAAATGATAAAAGGCTGGTTAGAAGGGTCAGGAAGAGGCAGGGTAAAGGCAGAATCTTCCCTCTTCCCAGAAGGTGACAATTGCAAAATCTTAAAAGGGTCAGGGCTGGAGAAACCCCTTCATTTAAAAAAATCCCATAGCAAGTAACCAGCAGAGTTGGAACTCCTCCCGGTTTTTAAATCCCAGACCCAGGTTTTTCCCACCAGAACATCAAGCCCTGTGACCTAGGGGAAGGAGGGAAGAAGGTGGGCTAGTAGCGCGAGAGGCGACACATGTCACACTGGCAGGCCCTAGCTGTGAAGATCTCGAGCTCCTCCCTCCGGTTCCCCACACACTGCAGCTGCACCTTCACCTGCAGGAGAGGGGACTCCATGTTCCAGTGCCCTTTCTCAGGGCCATCTTAGACGAGATCGGGCGCGTTCAGGGTGGTATGGCCGTAGACGGCATCTCAGGGCCATCTTAGATCCCCCTCTCCATTGTCTTCCCCCACCAGACCTGGGCCCGCCTCACCTTCTTCAGGCTGCTGATGGTGCAGCACTGAGAGACGGAGGTGATGTTGTGTCGATAGCCACTGGCCACCAGCACAGAGTACCGAGAAGGGAAGGCGCTGGACTCACAGTGGCCCACGCAGGCCTGTGCCACATGGGAGCCCTGGCAGGTGCCTTGGCGGTCACTTCGCACTGTCACGTTGAAGGCTAGAAGGAGATGGGCGAGTGGTAGACGGTGCCTCTGCAAAGGCTTGCTCCAGCTCCTGCTGTCTGTGCCTCCGTGTGGGTCTGTCTAGAAGCTGCCAGCTCCGAGGTCTGGTCTGTCAGCTCTGTGCTCCCACCCAGAACTTCCACTCCTCCTAGCTCTCTGGTCCCAGAGTTACTCACGGTGCATGTGGCAGCCTGGGATGGCTGTCTCCTGACCCCAGCTTTCAGTGGCTGCCAGGACCAGCAGGCAGAGGAGCAGGGTGTGGGGGGACGCCGTAGGCATCTGCAACACAGTGGGTGGATTCTGTGTGGGTGTGCAGCTGGGAGGGGGAATTCTTTAAATACTGCATGCCTCCAGGTGAGTGAGGCAGACCTTAGTCTTTCTGACAGGTGAGGTGTGTCTGAGTGTGTATGTGTGTGTGTCTGCCTGTGTCACTCTAGATGGATGTGTGTGTGAGCAGCTGTCTCTGGGTGGGACCTGTGTGTCAGCCCTCTGTGCAGTGATTCTCCCCTGGAATTCCCCTCACCATTTGGCACACGAACATCTTCCTCCCTCCATCTGCCCCGTCTTGGCCTGCAGGGCCCTCATCCACATCCCCAGGCCCTCCCCAGAGCTCCTCCTGCCTCCGGGAGCTCACCACTTCCAAGGCCCAGGAGTAGAGTGGCTTGCAGTCTCCCTGTGCCTCCTGCTGGTCTCTAGACTGGTGCCGGCTCTCCAGGCTTTTATATTTGCCAGCAGTGTGGGAGCCACGCCCTCTTGGAGATCTGCTTTCAGGCCGGCCTCCCAGTCTGAAGCCTCAGCACAATCCCACCTGGGAGATCCTGCTCTTTGAGGCATGGTCTTCAGAGAATAGCTTCTGCAGCTTTCTGCTTCCCTCTGTCCATAAAGCTGCCCGCAGTCCAGGGATGGGGAAGTGAGATGTGAAGAAAAGCCCAGGAGCAGGCAGAGTATGCAGTGTGTGCACTAAGGGACAGAGGTCGAGACTGCTGGCTAAATTGTGGCCACTTGGGTTCTCTTCTTTGCTGTGTGACCTTGGGCTGGACACTTCCCTATTTAGGGCCTCGACAACCCAACCTTAAAACCACTAAATTCAGCCCTGCCTGTGTTTTTTACTGACTACAGAGGAAAGGGATTGGGGAAGAAGTGTATTATGGACAAGGGAAATTACACTGGAGTTGGGGGTCTCCTGAGGTGTGCTTGGTGGCAGAGCCAGGGAGGTTGGAGGGTTACTAAGTCTGTTTCAGAACTTCACTTCCACAGTGTCAAGTGATTGACTTCACATCCTGCGTGTCAGCTATAGAGTGGGGCTCTGAGCTGGACGGTCCTCCTAGTCTCTGGAATAACAGTGACCTGACTCCTTCCTGCAAGCCTGAAGCTGTCCACCTCAGCAAATCTGATAGTTTAGTCCAGTTCTGATTTTATATGTCAGGCAACTAAGACTTAGAGAAGGAAAGTTACTAAAAGTCCCATAGCTAGTTAATGTCAGGACTGGTTTAGAACCCAAATCTCTGGCCAGGTGTGGTTGGTGGTTCACACCTATAATCCTAGCACTTTGGGAGGCTGAGGCCGAAGGATTGTTTGAGGCCAGGAATTCAAGACCAGCCTGATCAAGAGCAAGATCCCATCTCTACAAAAAATAGAAAAATTAGCCAGGCATTGTGATCTGTGCCTGTAGTCCCAGCTACTAAGGAGGCTGGCAGGAGGACTGTTTGAACCCAGGAGTTTGAGGTTGCAGTGAGCCATGATGACACCACTGTACTCCGGGCCAGGTGACAGAGTGAGACTGTCTCAAAACAAAACAAAGCAAAAATATAGAACCCAAATCTCCTACCATCCATCCATGGTACTAACTTATACTTGGGGCAAGAATGTGACAAGTTGGAAAAAGACCCCTGGTCAGCAGTAGCCAGAGAGGTTGGGGCAGGGTGGAGATCAGAAGGAAGCTATGGTGATTCTGGACAGCTCCCCCCAGGGTCGCTGCCTCACTGATCTGTTTAGATAGAGTAGGGCCAGTCACACAGACTTCTAGAGCCAGCAGGCACTTTATAGCTCATCAAATCCTACCCTCTCTATCTGCAGATGAGAAAATAAGAACGTGAGAGGAAAGTGGCTTTCCCAAAGCTTCATTGTAAGCTAGTCAGAGCCAGGATGAGCATTCAGCTCTCCAGATTTGGGAGATGTGCCTTTCAGCAGCTTTGTAAAGTAGGCCATGTTTGGGACAGTAGAGTGAAGGCTGTAAACACAGTTTGAGAGGAATTGGTATTACCAATGTTGCTAAGTCTCAAATCCCCACACCCCAGTTTCCCCTCCCCTCAGGCCCTGGGTCCTCACTTGCTGGGGCGCTGCAGCAGTCCACCTCTTTTCTTTTCCCCAAGAAAGGCTAAGGCAGTGAATTAAGGGGACTCAGCAGGACCTCAGCAGTCCAGCCCCCACTTTCCCACTCATTAGGGAAACACTCTGGCACGTGACAGATAATTGGCTCTGTTTAATGCCTTTGGTGATGAGGGCTGATACCTCAGGCCATAGCCCATTCTAATATTGGACATCTCTAACAGTTAAAAAGTGATTCCTATGTCCTGAGCTAAAATGAGTTTCCCTAAATTCCTATTGATTATTTTGGTACTCTGAAGCTACACAAGTCTAAACTGTCAGCTCAGACCAGCTCTTCAGCTGAAGACAGAGCTCAGATGCCCAGGCCTTCTCCAGGGGCCCTAACCTGGACTCACTTCCAGTTAATCTAATAAACTAGGCTGCGTTACTGTCAAAGAGCCAGCAGGATAGGCAGGTGGGGAGCATTTTACCTATGGAGAGGCTACACTTTGGGACCAAAGTGGGTGAATCAAGGAAGAGATTTCTTTTGGGTCAGCAGGGCTCAGGACAGTGAGTCTTGCAAAACCCCATTCCTTAACCCCTGGCAGTGAAGTTTAAGGTTTGAGGTCAGGTACAGACTCACTGACCCAAAGTGATCCAGTAAACAGTAACCAGGTAGAGGCAGAGGAAGTTTCATGCATTGTTTCTCTGTATCTTGAGGGAAGAATTTGTTTCGTCTTTCTCTTCTTCACTAAATTCAATCAATAATTCTTCATAAATAATTTATTGTCATTAGAATCCTGAGTGCTAGAGACAAAAGACCTAAACTGGCCCTCAGGGCCAGAGCATTTTAGAAAGTTCCATTCTTTTCTTAATGTTTTAAATAGGAAAAAAAATTAATTATAAGGGGGCAGAGGACAGGACAAACCCACAGAGGACTCAGTAGTTTGGTGCCTTCATTCCCCATGGTTGAAGTGTCATAAGAAAAGGATCGAGTCAGAGGAAGAATGGCTCAGGAGGAATCATTGCAAGAGATGATCTTCTTTCCATAGCTGCATTCGGAATGCTCACTAGTGGCTGGTCTTCCTGAAGAAATATCGGAACGGGAAGAGAGAGCTGCAGGAATGAGAGCAGAGTAGTCTGAGACTCTATAAGGTCTCCTTCCTTTCTTCCAGATTCCCATTAGTGCTTCATTAGCTAGGGCATTTTTGCTCTGGGGAACCACTGAATGGAAATTCAAGCCTGGAACAGCATTTGAAAAGGTACCCAAATTAGATTATACTCAGGAGGAGGAAATAAAAAGAATTGCAATAGGATGGCTGAGCTCTAGACAGATAGAGGGGACTTGCTACCTTCTGAAAAAAAGACTCTGAAGACACAAAGCTAGATTCAGAGGGGAGAATGGAAATATTTTAGTAATCAAACCATCTGAATGACACAAGTAAGAATAATCTCTGTTTAAGCAATGTTTACAGAACCAGGTACTTGCTGGGCATGCCAGGGTGGGGATGAACTACATAAAAATGAATATGGCACAGTCTAAATTCACAATTAGGGCTTTTCAATCTCATTTCTCAATGAGTTCTCAATCTCATTTCCATCATATATCCTGGACATCAATGAGAAATCTCTGCAAGTAATCTGCTTTCTTCTCTATTCTAATTACCGTGAAAGATTCGATGAGGCAAACTCTGGAACTAGAATGCCACTCTGGAGTTGGATCTCGGTTTGATGGCAGGAGAGAAGTTTGTCTTACCTTAGAAATCCAAAGAAGCCACTGGTTCCTAGTTCTTTAGGTGGAGGTGGACTGCTCTGCTGCAATGGTAGGACAATTGGCCCTGCCAGGCCATCCCCTAACTTAGAATCTGTAAGGAAAACACTCAGGCAGGAAAAAGTGTTAGTCCAAAGGCTGCTTTTGTGTGAGTAAGAGAAGGCAGGACACCCAGCATGAGATAAGGGCAACCTTACACCAAGATTTCTTTAAAGCCAGGTGACTTGTTTGTTTTGACCTTCCCAATTTCATCTCAGCTAAGTAAGATGCTATTCTGATCTTGGAGTAGTCACTCAGGCTCCTGAGACATTTACACAGCTCGAGTCCCAGCTACCCACCATGGCTGAAATGCTTTCACAAGGAATGACAACTTGAAGAACTCACTTGCTTACATCTCCCCTGCTTCTATGATAACTGCAGTTCCCATTGAATCCTCATGCTGGGTAAAAGATCAGCAAGGTAGAAGAGTAATACCTTGACTTGCATTCCCAGCCCTGTAGAGCATCCATCTGTACCTTCAATGTTAATGCTAAAGCCCCAAGAAAAGAGGAGAGACAGCTTCCCAACAGTACTGTTCTCCAACAGTACATAAAAGGGAAGCACATCCCTCCAAACTTTTCTATAAAACTTATCACCCCAGTTAGAAATGTTTTGGAATCATGGGAGCATCAACTTCACCATAAGAAGCAGAGGATGGGCATACATTGCCTCCTTTCACTCTTTTTGGGAGCTGGGGGGCTTCTATTACTTAGGACAGGCCCCTGGACCACAAGGTGGCAAACAAGCACCTCCATGGGAGCAAGGCACATTACCTTGAGTGTGCCCAGACTCAGAGCTCTGTGCTGTTTTGCTCATCAGAGAATTAAACAGGACAGGGTGATTATTAAAGGAGAATAAATATGAATTTCCCAGAACCTACCCTCTTCTTGGACATCAGTGATATCAGAATCCAGGGTCTCCTGCCATTCTTGCTGGGTTTTTCTTTCTCTGTTCTGATTTAAAGAGGACCAAGGAAAGTCTTAAACTTTATTCCTACACATCTTGGCAATCTGAATGCTATTTGCTGGTGAACTGATTTTATATCAGCACTGGGGCCTGGCTTCTGACTGCCCAGACAGGTTCTATATTTCTGTCTTTAGGACTGTCCTTTTTTCATTTCTGCTTCCTAATTACTGTCCCTCTAAAATCATGAGATTTAAGAGCCAAGAACAAACCAAGCTGGGTTTAACTTACCATGTTACTGAGTGCCTACTATTGCCAAGAACAGAATATTGAGATTTCAGAAATCAGTAGGACCTTAAACTTATCTTGGAGAAATGTATAATCTAGGAGGTAAAATTGATATACAAATCAAGTATGATAGACAGTGTGATAAGACTATCCCATGAGTCCATATAGAGTGTTGTGGTTACTGAGGACATGAATGGAGTGGGTAGTAGTCAAGGAAGGCTTCATAGGGGAAGTGACATTTAAATGGGGCCTTGATGGATGGGTGGGATTTTGTCATAATGGGGGTGAGGAGATGGTCAACAAGAGCAGAGCATTCCAGAGAGAGACATGATGGACAAGGGCACAGTGCCATTAAAGAGTAAATACGATTAGCATGGCTAGAGCCAGGCGCAGCAGAAACATGACTATGGCATTAGCAGTCAGAACAATATAATGCAATCTTATTATTTCTCCATGTGCTACTGCTTTATAGAAATTCCTCTGTACTTTGAAGAGGACATTCTATAAGCTGGTTCCAGGCCCACAACATTTCCTAGTAAATACTGACAGTCAGAACCACAGTTCATATATTTTTGGAATCTCTGCCAACTGTCCGCCCTCCTCACCCAGTCAGAACATACGGGCCTGATTACGCAGCAGTGCTTGAGTTCCTTGAGCTGTTTTGCTGGTGAAGAATTCTATAGCAAGGGGATGTGGCATGGCAAGGTGGGTCATAACAAGCCCCTAGAAAAGTTAGGACTAGTCCCCATCCTAAGAGTAAGCTTCAGGTTAGAAAGGCAGATATTTCTGAGATAAGCTTCTTCACAAACCTTTCAAATCCCAGACAACATAGGCAGCTACCTAAGTCATATTCCTATAAAAGCAAAAGAGAACTCTGAGGAGGAAAGAGAACATTCTTGCCTTTTTTAGACAGAATAGAGATGGAATTTAGAGGGCCCAGCTCTTGTTTCTGGCTTGGGGGAATGATTCTTATACACTTAATGAAACTATGGTTTGGGGCTTAAATCCTATTGCATAGAGTGGCCCTAATGAAAGCATCTATTAAGGTTGGTAGTAGGGATCAGAGGGCAAAGGCCCTATAGCAGAGGTACAGCCTACCCCGAACCAGGGGAGATTCCCTTTACAAGATAGTATAGCCTTTGTGCTTTCCTGAAACCTTGAAAGAGGTTTTCTCAGGCAAAAGTCATAAGAGAAGAAAAAAATATTATAGCTGGAATTAAGACTGAGGGTACCATCTGGGACATCCATCAAGACATAATACCCTGAAAACCTGTTGCAAGATTGTCCTTTGTATGTTCAGGGCCAGATCAGTTCAAGCAGAAGTGGCAAAAAAAAAAAAAAGAAGAAGAAGAAGAAGAAGAACCTACATGTAGTCTGTTTCACTTTGGGGCTATTCATCTGCTCTCCTACATTAAATTTTTTTTAAAAACTTTTTTGTTTGTTTTGGAGACAGGGTCTCACTCTGTCACCCAGGCTGGAGTACAGTGGCACCATCATAGTTCACTGCAGCCTCAAACTCCTGGGCTCATCTCTATTTTTTTATCCTTCCAAAGTCTGGATCTTTAGGTCTGGGACCTGCAGTAACAAACAGACAGGGTCTGCCCTTCCTTCCCATTCTTTCTGAACCACAACTTATAAAACAGATAAGTGTTGTATTCTTCTAAGCTTTCCCCACACAGGCTCCCAATGTGTTCAGACATGCATCATCCACACTGACTACAATCCTACACCCTAACTCCCCACAAAGGGAGGGAGAAAATATTAAGCATTGGACCATAGGAACAAATTCAATTTTTCCAGATCAAGTGACTTACACTGAGAGTCACTGTGATCACTTTAATTTGGGAGAAATCCTCTCCCTGGGAACAGGGTCTACAATGGAGACTGTCTTTGGGCTTTGAGTCAAAATCAATAAACATGTTCCTTTTACTCAGAGTCTTTTTCTAAACCCAGAATCAGGTTGAAAAGGTAATTATGTTGAGTAAGAAGCTGTGGGTACTGTTCTTGAGGGAGATGATGTGTCAAACTAAGAATAGGAAGGTACAAAGGGTAGAGAGTGAGGGAAATGTTCCTTTAATAGTAATTATCTTGGTTGTATAAAGTGTCTTTGTTCCCCAGAGCTTCATGTACTTCTCACGTACTTTTCTCATTTCTTCTTACCTCTCTAAAGGATGGGAGGTATAGAAGGAGGTGACTATTTACCTAAAATCACTCAGTGGGCCAGTACACCCTGGCACAACAGGGGCCATGTACTCTGCACCTGCCCACAGAGGTAGAGGTCTAAATCCCCAAGGGTGCATTCCTTTCCCAACTAAATTATAAACTCCTGGAAAAAAAAGAAACCAGGTGTTACTATGTTTATGTGTGCCCCAGGACCCAACACAATGCCTTGCAAATAGGAGACAGAATAATAGTTTGGAAATGAAAATACATTCCTCTACTTAAAAATGTTTTAGGAAATTTCTGTGAGCTTGAAGGTAGTCTCAAGGCCATTCATGATCCAGCCCATGCTGTCCTCTCTGATAACATTACCAGTTCTGATACATGTCTAGCTCACCTGTAAAAACTTGACATTCCTAGACTCAGGCCCCAGTATAAATGAAGGCAACATTTTTCTAAACAGAAAATTCTATGCCGGATTCCACCTCAATTCAATACAGACTTATTTTTCTTATTTCAACTGCAGAGTATGAGAAGCAGCTTTTCAGGCTGAGAATAGAGGATCTCTTAACAAAAGGATTCATCGATGTGTGTATTATACAGCCACTTTTGGGATGGGTTGTGGCAAGCGCAGAATAGTTGAATGTTGTTCTACAGACAGTGAAACCTGAGAATGCGTTCAGTCAATTCAATCTTCACTAAGGACCAAGATGTGCTGGTAACAGGAATCCTGACTTGTAACAGAGTAGGAACAGCTAAGAACCTCCAAAGCCTCCATTTTGGTGCTTACCCTTCTGGTTTCCATAGTGGGCTTCTTTGTGCTGGGGCCTTGGCTGGAAGTCTCCATCTTGGCCCTGAATTTGAGAGAAAAAGCCCAGGAAATGTTACTGGCAGAGGCAATATTACTACTTCAAGCAAATGTGGCCCAAATGAATATTTCATCAGGTTGGCTATTTTTATACCACTCCTGGCCGGCAGGATAAATTGTGGGGCCAAATTTTCTTTGGGTGCTGCTTTAATTCACAGTAGAATCCCACTTTGAGACACTGGGGTTTGAGAAAGGGAAAACTTGATTGACAGCAGGTATCAGATTTTGAAATACTTGACTGTGCATCAAAACCCAGAGGAAAAAAAGATCTGAGGCCTCTTTTCTGCAGAAAATGCAGTCAAATGGAACAGAGTAAAGCTTCACACCTCCGAGTACTCTCACATTTCACCTGGCTTGGAAAGGAGCTCCCTAACTGTTCACCTACATGTGCATCTGGAGGGCCTGGGGTCAGCTTCCTGTGGTCTGCCCTCGCTGCTCCTGTATGTCTAGGTGCCCACAGAGGCCCAGGAAAAGAATGGCTGTTCTCTGTGAAGCTGAAGTGAAAGCATCTTGGGCTGGGAAGCAAACCGCACCTTGAATTATTCCAGCAGCCCTCTCTAGGATGCTAATAACAATGACTGAATTGTCTTACTGACTCATTTTATCCCTGACAGAGAATCAAAAGAAGAACGTAAGTAGCCTTCACAATAGCAGCTTCAACGTGTCAAGGATGTACTCAATATTTTCCCTAATATCACAGCACCTCACCCAATAATTGATACATATCCTCTTGTAAACATTTATATTTTAGCCTGGACTGGACTGCCTCTCGAAGTTCCAAAAGTTTACTGCTCACTGGGTAAAACAGAATTATGTTTTATTTGTTCTTACTCTTTCAAGGCTTTCCCTATGTTTTTGTATAATATTCTGAGACATTATAAGTCTTATGCCTTCTCATCATACTACCATAGTAAGTACTAATTGAATGTGTTGAATTCAATTGTTTGATTGTATTGAATACAATTGTCGGATTGTATTTCCTCTCAGTCTTCATCTTGATGAATACAACAATCCTACTTTGCTGAGAAAGGGATTATTTTCAAATTATATCGCAAATATCAATATGCTTCCTTTCCTTAGTCCACCTACTGGAATAGGCAGGTACTGATTAAGCCCCCCAAAAACAAGTGACTTGCCCCAGGATGGGATCAACCAGCAGCAATAGCTAGCAAAGCCTAACAAGGATGCAGAGTTAGCCTCTCTCCCACACCACTGACCTGTGTAGCCCTGGCCCGCTGGGGGAACTGGGCTCTTCTATGCACTTTCGTTTCTTCATCATGGCTCCTACTGCTTTCTTCTCAGCTAGGACCTTTAAAGAAGAACGAGACTTCTGTGACTCCTCCTTTTCTAGAGTTGCCCATAGTTCTTGAGGGCACAGTGAAGAGAACTTCTCATCCTTAAGCTACCAAAGGCAACTTTTAACACTAGCTTTGCAAGTAGGTACGGACATTCTATTACAGACATGGTCTCAGAAATCTAGCCAAGGGGGAAAATATAGGCTTATGTTTACAACTCTGATGAGACCTGGGCAGCAACTGAGGGGCAAAGTAAGAAGAGACAAGAGCAGGACTTTTTGGACAATGGAGGTGATAAAGGCAATTTCCATTTTGTACAGAAAAGGCAAACTTACCAAACCAAGAGGACTGTCATTTATTGGCTTCCCTAAAATAGGAAATTTGAATGTCATAATGGATCAAAACCATGTTTTACCTGGATTTCTGACTAATATTTATTTTTGGAAACTGGCCCTAGACAAAACCTCCCCATCTGTCTGTTTCCTTTCTGCCTAGAACCACTTTCCCTAGAAATAGCGTCTTCAAACTCTCTTCCTTCCTATTTCAGAATGATTGTCATTTACAAGCTGAAAAGTGTTAGATTCACATTACAATGGTATACCACTTAAAAAGGGATGATCCTTATTACAAAAAAAAAAGGTGCAACTTTAGGCAACAGTGACAAATAAATTGGAAAGATATTTTGAGGCAAGGCCTTTTCAAATCAAACTGGCAGTTGTTTACTTGTCTTTCAATGAATAAAAGTAGCCATGACCATTAGAGATTAAAAATTGGGGGATACCTTTAAGACACTTCTAAGGTGAAAGACACTGAGTACTCTAAAATGGAAGGAGGTGTTTACATAAAGGTCTTTCACCGAATGATTACTCTAAGTCAGATTTTATACTTTCCATCTACTAGTGTTTATATATTTATTTAATCTTTTTTTTTTTTTTTTTTTTTTTTTTTTTGAGACAGAGTCTCACTTTTTTGTCCAGGCTAGAGTGAGTGCCGTGGCGTCAGCCTAGCTCACAGCAACCTCAAACTCCTAGGCTCGAGCGATCCTTCTGCCTCAGCCTCCCGAGTAGCTGGGACTACAGGCATGAGCCACCATGCCCGGCTAATTTTTTTTTTTATATATATATCAGTTGGCCAATTAATTTCTTTCTATTTATAGTAGAGACGGGGTCTCGCTCTTGCTCAGGCTGGTTTTGAACTCCTGACCTCGAGCAATCTGCCCGCCTCGGCCTCCCAAGAGCTAGGATTACAGGCGTGAGCCACCGCGCCCGGCCTTATTTAATCTTTTTAAAAACCCAATGAGGGAGGCCGGGCGCTGTGGCTCACGCATGTAATCCTAGCACTCTGGGAGGCCGAGGCGGGCAGATTGCTCGAGGTCAGGAGTTCGAAAGCAGCCTGAGCAAGAGCAAGACCCCGTCTCTACCATAAATAGAAAGAAATTAATTGGCCAACTGATATATATAGAAAAAATTAGCCAGGCATGGTGGCACATGCCTGTAGTCTCAGCTACTCGGGAGGCTGAGGCAGTAGGATTGCTTGAGCCCAGGAGTTGGAGGTTGCTGTGAGCTAGGCTGACACCATGGTACTCTCACTCTAGCCTGGGCAACAAAGCGAGACTCTGTCTCAAAAAAAAAAAATCTCAATGAGGGGCCGGGCGCGGTGGCTCACACCTATAATCCTAGCACTCTGGGGCCTATAATCCTAGCACTCTGGGAGGCCCAGGCTGGAGGATCACTCAAGGTCAGGAGTTTGAAACCAGTCTGAGCAAGAGCGAGACAGTCTCTACTAAAAATAGAAAGAAATTAATTGGACAACTAAAAATATATAGAAAAAATTAGCCGGACATGGTGGCGCATGCCTGTAGTCCCAGCTACTTCGGAGGCTGAGGCAGAAGGATTGCTCGAGCCCAGAAGGTTGAGGTTGCTGTGAGCTAGGCTGATGCCATGGCACTCTAGCCGGGGCAACAGAGTGACACTCTGTCTCAAAAAAATAAAACAAAAACAAAAACAAAAAACTCAATGAGGGCCCGGCGCAGTGGCTCACACTTGTAATCCTAGCACTCTGGGAGGCCGAGGCTGGAGGATCATTTGAGCTCAGGAGTTCGAGACAAGCCTGGGCAAGAGCAAGACCCCATCTCTACTAAAAATAGAAAGAAATTGGCTGGACAACTAAAAATATAGCTAGAAAAAATTAGCCAGGCATGGTGGCGCATGCCTGTAGTCCTAGCTACTCAGGAGGCTGAGGCAGAAGGATCACTTGAGCCCAGGAGTTTGAGGTTGCTGTGAGCTAGGCTGATGCCAGACCACTCTAGCCAGGGCAACAGAGTGAGACTCTGTCTCAAAAAAAAAAAAAAAACCTCAATGAGATAGGTACTAATATTATTCTTCACCATTTCACAAAGGAGGCACAGAAAGATTCAGTAATTTATCTAACTTTGCACAGCAATTTTAAGTGGCAAAGCCACCAAGATTTGAACCTGGCAGTCTGGCTTGGAGCACATGCTCCTGACCTCTGCAGTGTGCGGGTGGGGCCTAATCTGGTGGACCATTTGGCCATATTTAGCTGGTGGTGCTAATCCATTTTCTTCCCTACTACTCACACTCACATCATTCTTTTTTTTTTTTTTTTTTTTTTGTAACCAAAAACATTTGTATAACACTCACATCATTCTACTTACCAGGTGACAGGTTTTCATGAAAACATTTCATTTCCACATATAGAGTGAAAACAAATGGGTAGGGGATCAAGACGATTTCCCCATGTTTGAATTTCAGGTGTGAAACTCTCTCCCATTTGCTTTTATCTGGGAAATGGTGCTAAGGAGTGAAGAAAGATGCCAGTGTGCATCCCTGAGTACTATATTAGGTATAAGACTCCCTCTCCTTTCCCTGAGCTACCCTCCAAACTGCCTATGGTTTTGCTGCTTCCATTTGAATCTACAATGTGTGTTGTAGCTCATTTCCAGCCAGGAAAGAAAGGATACAGGGAAATACAATGAAGTGTTCTGTAGCAAAGGGCTGCAGATTGTCCAAGTTTCCCAAGACCACGCGGATAGAATCCTGAAAAAAAAATTTGAAATGACTTTAATACTGTCAAGCCTCAGCCAGCCTTTCCATTCCCATTTGTCATTCCTCATCACATACTCTTATGTTCTATCAAAATTGAATTATTTGCTGTTCCCTGAGCGTGCCTTCTGCTTCTCCATTTCTATGTTTTTGCATAATCTGTTGCCTCTGTCTGAAATGCCCTTTTCATCCAACAGCACATGTCCAAATCCTACCTGTCTTTTAAGGTACAATTCAGAAGCATCTCCTGCAGAAAGCTTTCCCTGACTTACCAAGCTGTAATTAACTGTTAGCCTCAAACTTCACAATAGCTAGCCTAGAACCTTTACTACATTCCACATATGGTTTATATTCCTTACTGGGAGATCTACTTGAAGTAGAATATACACCTGATTTATATTAGCATCCTTTCTATGGTGTCTACCATAGTGGATGATGGGTAACAGGTCCTCAATAAATGTATATTGAATGAAAGACTAATGCTGGTAATTACTGATAGACAGTTATTTTGCTTTTGCTTAAGTCAAATCTTTTCTTCTCTTTAAATCTTAATTTATAGTCCCTAATTAACATATGCTTATTAGTCTATACTAATTAAACAATTTGGTATCATAAAGAATACTGGATTTCTATAGGAAAAAATCTGAATTTCAGTCTTAGCTAATTTCACCTTTCTCACACTCATTTTCCTCATGTTAGGGCTCACAGAAGGCAAAAATTGTCTTATCTTTGTATTCTCTGTATGACCATAAGTCTAGCTTATAATTATAATAGCTAATATTTATTGAGTAATAACTATGGCAAGTGTTATTGTTTTAATACGTACTAATTACTTTAACACTCACAAAAACCCTACAAAATAGGCATTTCTGTTATTCCCATTTTACAGATGAGGAAACAGACAAAAAGGTGAAAAAAACTTATTTGAGGCCGGGCGTGGTGGCTCACACCTGTAATCCTAGCACTTTGGGAGGCCGAGGCGGGCGGATTGCTCAAGGTCAGGAGTTCGAAACCAGCCTGAGTGAGACCCCGTCTCTACCAAAAATAGAAATAAATTAATCGACCAACTAAAAATATATATACAAAAAATTAGCCGGGCATGGTGGCGCATGCCTGTAGTCCCAGCTACTCGGGAGGCTGAGGCAGGAGGATCGCTAAGCCCCGGAGATTGAGGTTGCTGTGAGCCAGGCTGACTCCACGGCACTCACTCTAGCCTGGGCAACAAAGTGAGACTCTGTCTCAAAAAAAAAAAAAAAAAAAAACAAACTTATTTGAGGCTAGAAACTTATTTGAGCTAGAAATGGTGGAGCCAAGATCTGAACCCAGGCAGTGGGGTTCCAGAGTTCACATTCTTTTTATTTATTTATTTATTTATTTATTTTTTTTTTTTTTTGAGACAGAGTCTCACTTTGTTGCCCAGGCTAGAGTGAGTGCCGTGGCGTCAGCCTAGCTCACAGCAACCTCAAACTCCTGGGCTCAAGCGATCCTCCTGCCTCAGCCTCCCGAGTAGCTGGGACTACAGGCATGTGCCACCATGCCCGGCTAATTTTTTCTATATATATTAGTTGGCCAATTAATTTCTTTCTATTTATAGTAGAGACGGGGTCTCGCTCTTGCTCAGGCTGGTTTCGAACACCTGACCTTGAGCAATCCACCCGCCTTGGCCTCCCAGAGAGCTAGGATTACAGGCGTGAGCCACCACGCCCGGCCCTTTTTATTTTTTTAAGCAGGATTCATTCTATAGAAAGGTAGACAGAGTTCACATTCTTTTTTTTTTTTTTGAGACAGAGTCTCACTTTGTTGCCCAGGCTAGAGTGAGTGCCGTGGCGTCAGCCTAGCTCACAGCAACCTCAAACTCCTGGGCTCAAGCAATCCTTCTGCCTCAGCCTCCCAAGTAGCTGGGACTACAGGCATTCGCCACCATGCCCAGCTAATTTTTTCTATATATATTAGTTGGTCAATTAATTTCTTTCTATTTATAGTAGAGACGGGGTCTTGCTCTTGCTCAGGCTGGTCTCGAACTCCTGAGCTCAAAGGATCCTCCAGCCTCGGCCTCCCAGAGTGATAGGATTACAGGAACGAGCCACCTCACCTGGCCCACATATTTATTTCTAATCCTCACCACAATCTGGAAAAACAGGCATTACTTAGTAATCTCTTTTGACAGGTAAGAAAACAGACTCAGGGAGGGTGGGTAACTTGCTGAAATCACACTGTGGACAACAGAACTAGAATTCAAATTCAGACACTGGCCCTAAAGTCTATACTCCCTCTACTCTACTGTGAGGCCTTGAACAATTCTCTGCCCAGATTAACTGAAGCAAAGTGAAATAAAATCTGCTCTGTTCATAATTAAAATAAACAGAAAGTTTTCATGGTCTTATATTAAAATAATTATTATTTATAATGATGTCCTTGAGGGTCCTACAAGATCCTATATTATCACCCAACACTTAGCCACAGATGCCTATAAGGACTCAATTGAGGGGTGGCTGGTGGGGGCGGAATAAAAAAAGAAAATAAATAAATTTTTTAAAAAAGGCTATGATTCAAAGTTTTGTTCTCATGGAGTTTTGTATTAACTGTATTTAATTGTTTTAAAACATGGAAGCTTAAGTCTTAAGAAATCACAATAGTCATAAATCACCAAGCTGTGAAGTTAGAAGGGGATAAATTAGTTTGAACCTTTCATTTTACAAACGAGGCAATTAAGACCCAGACTGATACATGATTTGCCAAAGGTTACATTGCTAATTGGTAGCTAGGCCAGGACTAGAATCCAGGGCCACCTCCCAGAACTCTAACACCTTGTCCAATGCTTTCACCTAGTTGCAAAGCTGTCCACCTGGTCAGTCTTCTTCTCTGGAAGAGCCTAAAGCTAGAGGAGCTGGGTAGAAAGGAATGAAAATGAAGTGGGAATAAAGCAATTGCAAATGTTTCCAATTAAAATGAAGACACAGCAGCCTTGTCTGTGTATTTACAGTTGAGTTTCCTGAACGTCAAGTACCAGTCAGTGGTTGAGATGGTGAGGTTTCCCAGAGCCCTGAAAGGCAGAAGTCTTCCGGAAGCTTTCTTTATGCCAGCTGCCACAAAAGAGAACTGCCAAAGGCTGGGAACTCTGGTAGAAACTAAATAACTCTCAGCCTCAAATGTGCTGACACATCAACTAGGAGAACTGAGAAGGGATACAGGCTTTAAATTTCCCTGGAAAAACAGTGAAGTTTCTTTGCAGAGGAAATGTGTCAGGGAGAAGAAGCCAAGTTATCAAGTAGAGGTTGTGACTCAGTTTGTAGGAAATAATTAAAATCTAGATGTGAATGCATCCTTGGCTTAAAAGTTATCCTTCTCAGAAGTTGTTGCTCCTTTCCCTACCTCCAGCTGCCGGATGACGACTTCCTTATCTTCTATCTCTTCTCCTCTAGAAGGTAAACAGACAAAAGTAAGACAAGAAGAAAAGCTCTGGAGAGAGTAGACTCTACTAGGGCAAAAATGACACTTCCACTGAGCTAAAGAAACATGACATAACAGTTGTGTGTGCTAACCCGGTGCTCATGGGAAAGAAGTGATCACCTAGGTGGCATGGTCTGAACATTGGTACAAGGCTGTACCAAAATGTATTCTCCATTAACTCACCAAGACCTAAATCCCACTGTGAAAGCTAATCATTTCGTTAAACTAATTGTATTCAAAGTCTGGTTTGGGGACCCTTAGGGGTCCATAAGACTCTTTCAAGGGGTCTCCAAGGGTAAAATAATGATACTAAAATAGTATTTGGCTTTTTACTGGGTTAACATTTGTAACCATTAGTGCAAAAGGAATGGTGTGCAAAATTACTAGTGGCTTAGCACATATCTAGCCACTTGCACTACACTGTACTAGCAGTCATAGTAATTTTCACTGCCACACAGGAAATAAAATCCAGTTTCATTTAATATCCTTGATAAAACAGTAAAAAATTAATTTTTCTAAAATCTCAACCCAGACTACATATCTTTTTAAGTGTTTTGTGATAAAACAGCACTATGCATAAAGCACTTCACTGCATACCTGAATATGATGGGTATCTTGAGGAAACCTACCTGTGTGATGTTTAAGCTGCAAATTGAACTAACTGCTTTTTTCAAGGAATGATATTTTATTTGAATGACCAGCTGACAAACTATGGTTGTTATTCAAAGTCAGAAGTCTGACAGATACTTTTTCAAAAATGAATAAAATGAGCATGTTACTTCAAAGAAAAAACTGACAGTATTTGTTGTCAATGATAAATTTTAGGGTTTTGAGTGAAAATATGAATTTTGGAAAACTTGTATCCAATATTGTAAGTTTGACAGCTTCCAAATACTTAAACACTTTTCTGATAATATCAGCAGTGATATTAACAAATATTTTTTGATATTATGTAATGGAATGTGTCACTCTTTGGAGGATCTGTATAAGCCAGTGAACCAAAATTTTCCAAATGGCCAGCGAAACACATCATGTTACAAAATAATCCTAGATAAAACATTCATTCAAAGAACAAGATAGACCAATGGATTTTATAATGTAACAGAGTTTTAAAATGTTCACTGATATAATTTCAGATTCCACATTGCAACTAACCTTTAAAAAAACTACCAGTTAAAACAACCCAAACTAGGCCGGGCGCTGTGGCTCACGCCTGTAATCCTAGCTCTTGGGAGACCGAGGCGGGCGGATTGCTCAAGTTCAGGAGTTCAAAACCAGCCTGAGCAAGAGTGAGACCCCGTCTCTACTATAAATAGAAAGAAATTAATTGGCCAACTGATATATATAGAAAAAATTAGCCGGGCATGGTGGCACATGCCTGTAGTCCCAGCTACTCGGGAGGCTGAGGCAGGAGGATCGCTTCAGCCCAGGAGTTTGAGGTTGCTGTGAGCTAGGCTGACGCCACGGCACTCACTCTAGCCTGGACAACAAAGCGAAACTCTGTCTCAAAAAAAAAAAAAAAAAAAAAAACCCAAACTAGTTGTCAAGTTTTGTTGTAGGTTCAAAGAAGAATATGCACAATGATCTAAGAGGGCTGTTAATATATTCCTACCCTTCTCAATTATAAATATATGTAAACTGGATTTTTTTCATTTAATTCAACCAGAAATAATTCACAACAGATTTAATTCAGTACCAGATATGTTAATCTATTAACCAGACATTAATGAGATTTGCAGAAATGTAAAATGATACCAATCTTCTCATTATTTTTTTTTGTTTTGGATTATATATATATATATAAAATATATATATTTTGTTTGGATTATATATATATATATATATATATATATATATAATATATATATTTTTGAGACAGAGTCTCACTCTGTTGCAAGGGCTAGAGTGCTGTGGCATCAGCCTAGCTCACAGCAACCTCAAACCCCTGGGCTCAAACGACCCTCCTGCCTCAGTCTCCCGCTTCAGTCATCTTCCCTGATGACTCACAGGGTTTCTGTTAGAATGAAATGTTTCTCCCAAATATCCCTTGAATCTATTCTCTTCTCCCATCCCTACTTTCCCTGGAATCTCAATGGATATGAAGAGGGCTGTAGTCCCCGAGTAGCAGGGACTACAAGCATGTGTCACCATGCCCGGCTAATTTTTTCTATATATTTTTAGTTGGCCAATTAATTTCTTCCTATTTTTAGTAGAGATGGTGTCTTGCTCTTGCTCAGCCTGGTTTCGAACTCCTGACCTGGAGCAATCCACTTGCCTCGGCCTCCCAGAGTGCTAGGATTACAAGCGTGAGCCACCACGCCTGGCAAAAATATATTTTTAATAAAAGCATGTTAAACTGGGACTACAGGTGCACATCACTGCACCCAGCTAATTATTTATTTTTTTAGAGATGGGGTCTATGTTGCCCAGGGTGGTATTGAACTCTTGGCCTCAAGCAATCCTCCTGCCCACAGCCTCCCAAGTAGCAGGGATTATTGGTGCAGGCCACTGTACCAATTTTGTTATAGATTTTTTAAATCACAATTTTAAAATGTATTAATTTTAAAATAATCATCCATGAGATGTTAACTTTTTTTTTAAAGAGATGGGGTCTTGCGCTGTCCCCTAGGCTAGAGTTCAGTGGTAGTTTTAGCTTATTGTAACCTCAACTCTTGGGCTCAAGCCATCCTCCCGCCTCAGCCTCCCAAGATGCTGGAATTACAGGCATGAGCCACTGTTCACAGTTTAATATTAACAGCCCTCTTAGATCATTGTGGATATTCTTCTTTGAAACTCAAACAAAACTTGACAACTAGTTTGGGTTTTTAAAAAAAAATTTTTTTTAATTAGAGACAGGGTCTTACTCTTGCCCAGGCTGGTCTCAAACTCCTGAGCTCAAGCCATCCTCCCACCTTGGCCTCCCAGAGGGCTAGGATTACATGTGTGAGCCACCGTGCTCAGCCCTATGGTCTTCGGTAATTTTAAGAATACAAAGAGGTTCTGAGATAAAAATTTTGAGAAACACTGCCTCAAAAGTACGTTGTCTCTAATTAGAAACTTATATGAATAATAAATATACTGAATATAAAATACCTCGGAAAGTCCTACAAGATGCTACTTTAGCCAGCTTCCTGTACTGGGTGAAGGCAGAGAAGAAATGACCCGTGGGAAGGCACTGACTGGTGCTTGGATAGCTTACCCTCCTACCTTTAAAATTACCTGATGCTGTTGCCATATCTGATTTTGAATTTATACACATTGGGTCCTGCATGAAGAAACCTCGTCTCTGGAAATGGGTAGGTAAAGGGTTTTAAACTCATTGCTTCCAAATGATAGCCTAAATAAAGTAGAAATATTACAGAATTACTAAAAAACTAAAGATTGCTCCTTATATACAGGAAAGGGAGCTTGCCCAATCTATAGCATTTCTTTTTTTTGTTTTGTTTTGTTTAAATAATTTAATTTAACTTCTTTTTAAACCCACAATGTAAATGATATGTAGCATTTCTTCATCAGCAAAATATCCAACACTCAGCACTACTGCCTATGTACCAGACTCAGTTCTGCTATTAATCACCTGGGTCATTCTACTTGCATGGGGAAAATACATGGTGTGCTGCGATGATCTCTATGCTTGAAGTCAAAGACCAGAATTCAAGTTTTACCATTTATGATTTGTGCAAATCACTTCTCTTCCGTAAACTAATGATACTAATATCTTCCCTGATGACTCACAGGGTTTCTGTTAGAATGAAACGTTTCTCCCAAATATCCCTTGAATCTATTCTCTTCTCCCATCCCTACTTTCCCTGGAATCTCAATGGATATGAAGAGGGCTCAAGTTAAATAACGAGACAATCAAAAGGATACAACAATACAAGGCCAATTAGGAGAAGCTCTGCTATCAATTTTAGATGAAATTAAGTGATTACCACAGCTCCCTGACACAGTCAGTGTAGCAAATAAGGATATACGCTGTTTCCCAGTGGTGCCAGGGAATGCCTTATTTTCCCTGCCTCTCAATTACCCTTCCTCTCCACCACTTGCGATGCTGCCATGTGTCTCAAGAGTGCCTACTATACCCCTAGCACTTACTAGTTTTATTTTTTCTATTCTTGAATCTCTGCCCACGTATAATCCTCCCTGTGGGGAATTGAGGAAATGGGAGAGATGGAAAAAGAAGGATGGCATGTTTCTTCTCCTCCAAGAGTGCATTTGGCATATGCTCAGAAGTAAGAATCATCCTAGTACTCTGAGAGGCCAAGGCAGATGGATCGCCCAAGGTCAGGAGTCCAATAGAAAGAAATTAATTGGTCAACTAAAAATATGTAGAAAAAATTAGCTGGGCATGATGGCCCATGCCTGTAGTCCCAGTAACCCAGGAGGCTGAGACAAGAGGATCACTTCAGCCTAGGAGTTTGAGGTTGCTGTGAGCTAGGCTGACACCACGGCACTCACTCTAGCCTGGGCAACAAAGTGAGACTCTGTCTCAAAAAAAAAAAAAAAAAAAAACTGAGGCAGTAGAGATCCAGACTTGATATTCTTAACCATTCTGCCAGATTGCTTCCTGGAGTTATGAGAAAAAAAACACAAGATAATAAACATTTTAATAAAATCATTTGTCAATAAAAGATCATACATCCATAAAGGACTATTTTCATCATTCTTTCCTCCATATTATCCTGATGCCATTTCTACTCAGCAGGGAAAACTCTTATATGGTAGAGTCATAAGATCTATGTGCCCAAAGAATGGAGTTTCTCACAATTTCCAAAGTTCAAGTCTGGGCTGGCAGTAAAGAGATACCTCAGTGTCTGATCTTGACTGCTTGGGATTAGAGAACAACAAGAAGTTGGAGCCAGAGCCCATGAGATTATTTAGACTAGAATTACAGTCAAAAATGAAAAGAAATAGTTGGTGCCAACTGCAAAGTCCCAGAGGGGAAATATTGTTCATATCCTGAGAAAAAAAGTACTGATGCCCCATGCTCAAGGCATGGCAGGAACCCAAGCTAGATTTGATGGAGTTTCAGTACCAGATGACTTTTCTAAGTAGGCAGGGAGCCCACCTGGTGAGACTTAGGTTGCTGCCACAAAAATTTAACTCTAAGTTATTCAGGGATTCTTCTAAGATATAGTAACCTCCCTACAGACAGAGGGCTGGGGCAGCAGAGCAAAGGAAATGAAGAACATTTGCTGGAAATGGCAATCCAGAGAGGAAACTTCATGAGCTGTACCATAGCTGGCTGGCTGAAAGAAGAAAAAACAACCTTCTTCTATCTAGGGCCTATTCCTGTTAATTGCATTTCAGAAACAAACACCACACACTAATTACCTCATTTGAAAACAAAGATTAGGCAGCATAATCTAAAACAATCACATAGTAGTAGTTTTTCAAATATTTCACAAGGTTATTTTCCACATTGAATACAGTAGCCATGGTGACATTATGTTCCAGTAACTACTATTAAGTTGATGGGATCTTGCATATGAAGGGTCAGACTCTCAACCCATTTTTGGGTGACCACAAATCATGGCTTTAATGCAAAGGAAGAAATTACAGACAGTGTGGGACAGTAGAAAAGACAAGATCTGGAACTGGAGGACCAAGACTTGAGTCCTACTTCTGCCTCTATTAGTCATCAGACCCTGAGAAAATCACTTAGCCTCTTCATTTCTTAGTTTCTACATCTACAAATGGGGATTACACTCACCCCTGGAACTGTTGTGGTGATTAACCGAGATAATCATGTAAGTAGCCATTTCATAAACTCCAGAGTATTATATAAAACATTAGGCCAGGCCGGGCGTGGTGGCTCACGCTTGTAATCCTAGCACTCTGGGAGGCCGAGGCGGGCGGATTGCTCAAGGTCAGGAGTTCGAAACCAGCCCGAGCGAGACCCCGTCTCTACCAAAAATAGAAATAAATTAATTGACCAACTAAAAATATATATACAAAAAATTAGCCGGGCATGGTGGCGCATGCCTGTAGTCCCAGCTACTCGGGAGGCTGAGGCAGTAGGATCGCTGAGCCCCGGAGATTGAGGTTGCTGTGAGCCAGGCTGACTCCACGACACTCACTCTAGCCTGGGCAACAAAGTGAGACTCTGTCTCAAAAAAAAAAAAAAAAAAAACATTAGGCCGGGCACGGTGGCTCACACCTGTAATCCTAGCACTCTGGGAGGCCGAGGCGGGCGGATCACTCAAGGTCAGGAGTTTGAAACCAGCCTGAGCAAGAGCGACACCCCGTCTCTACTATAAATAGAAACAAATTAATTGGCCAACTAATATAAAGAGAAAAATTAGCCGGGCATGGTGGAGCATGCCTATAGTCTCAGCTACTCGGGAGGCTGAGGCAGCAGGATTGCTTGAGCCCAGGAGTTTGAGGTTGCTGTGAGCTAAGCTGACGCCACGGCACTCACTCTAGCCTGGGCAACAAAGTGAGACTCTGTCTCAAAATAAATAAATAAATAATAAAACATTAGCCATTCTAATAGATTTGAAGTTTTTCTTTTAGTGCTTCACTAGAAAAGCAAATTCAAGAGAGCAAAACTGATTAGCTTTAATCTCAATGCCAAAATCTGACAAATCCCAACCGAGAATCTTTCCTTGAAAATATCCAAGAATTCAATTTAAATGACAGGTAGAGACTGATGTTAGAAATAACATGATTTTTTTAAGGTTTTAGTCATTTGTTTCACATAAAGGAACATCTGGGTCAGTGCACAGAACCTGAAGCAGGGCTGAAGGCTATATAAGGATAACGATAGCGACTACTGAGGTGGAAAGAGACAATAAGGAAGTATTGTCACTAAATATATCTGGTGATATTTGATAGAAAAATCCTCCACAATATTGAAGAATAAAAGAGCTTCTATAAACATTTATTCAAAATACATTTACTGAACAGCTCTCACATGATAGGTTCTGTGACCACTAATGAGCGTGAGCAACAAAATAGGGATATCCTGCTGATATTATGAATCCAAAGACATTTTAGAAATGTAATTGAGGACAGATGACCATTTCTTCTGCTTTCAAAAGTCCTTGGCTGGTCTTGGATGTCTGCCCACCTTTGCTAAAGTACATTAAGACTCTCTGAAAGCCTCTATTTCCAATTATAGATTCATAGATACCTATAGCCTATGCCTATAGCTGGGACATGCCTTTCATTTTAGAGGGGCTGAGAGGGAAGTGATTTCACCAAAGAAGGAAATGACTTCCACAGGTCACATATTCCAGCATGGAACCAGGATTAGCCCCCCACGATTGGCTCATACATTTTCTATTACAACATATCACCTTGTCAGTTATTTTATTAAATTATAACCCTGGTCACTCTCATGCCTCTGGGTGACTCAGGCAAACTCATTATGGGTACAAAGATATCAAACCAAAATATAAGCTGTTCTGATTAAATGTTCTTAGAATTGTAATTTTGGATGTAAAGGGTTACATTCACATTTGTTTGTCTTCAAGCTCTATTTTCAATTCTCAGTTTTCTTACCTAAGGTTAATTAGAATGATTAATGAAATAATGCATGTTCAATTGTTTATTATAGTACATAGCAAAGAGGTTACCCAATAAAGAAGTCTTTTTTTTTTAAAAACAAAGTATTAAGATATGAGATAGGAAGAGACTGACAACATAAAACCATCCAGGATACTTCCACACTAATTGATGTCATTCTGTTTTCCCATAGGTTTCTTCTTACTTTTTATTTTTATTTATTTATTTATTTTGAGACAGAGTCTCACTTTGTTGCCCAGGCTAGAGTGAATGCCGTGGCGTCAGCCTAGCTCACAGCAACCTCAAACTCCTGGGCTCAAGTGATCCTGCTACCTCAGCCTCCTGAGTAGCTGGGACTACAGACATGCACCACCATGCCCGGCTAATTTTTTCTATAAATATTGGTTGGCCAATTAATTTCTTTCTATTTATAGTAGAGACAGGGTCTCGCTCTTGCTCAGGCAGGTTTCGAACTCCTGACCTCGAGCAATCCGCCCGCCTCGGCCTCCCAGAGTGCTAGGATTACAGGCGTGAGCCATGGCGCCCGGTCTTCTTACTTTTTCTGGTAAGACACAATCTTTAAAATATTGGCATTTGTGTAGGAATAGATTTGACTTTGGAACAATGCCAGATTTGATTTTGTTTTGTTTCGGGAGAGGGGAGTAATTAAACCTAAAGAGATTAGGAAGATGCTTTGAAATAGAATCAAAAAGTCTTAGTAGACAACTCAATAAATCAGAAAGGAGTTTAAGTTAACCTAGGTTAACTTGGTTACTCATTGTTACTCTTTACACTTAAGTTATTTGTTACTCTTACACTTAAGTTATTTTTTTTGTTTTGTTTTTTTGAGATGGAGTCTCACTCTGTCACCTGGGCTAGAGTGCTGTGGTGTCAGCCTAGCTCACAGCAATCTCAAACTCCTGGGCTCAAGCAATTCTCCTGCCTCAGCCTCCCAAGTAGCTGGGACTATAGGCATGCACCACCATGCCCAAACAATTTTTCTATTTTTAGTAGAGACCTCTTGCTCTGGCTGGTCTCAAACTCCTGAGCTCAAGGGATCCTCCCGCCTGGGCCTCTCAGAGTGCTAGGATTACAGGCATGAGCCACCGAGCCCGGCCTTAAATTATACATCTTAAATTACTCTTTGCACCTAAGTGCATCTTCCATTTCCACCTTAACAAACATAAAAGCTAATGAAAAACTACCTTTGGTCAATAGGTCCAGGATTATGTTTTTTTTTTTTTAAAGTGTATAAATTTAAGGGTTACATGTACAGTTTTGTTGCATGGATATATGAAGTAGAAGGACTGTGCTGTTCACTCTGGAAATGCAATGGTTTCTCATCTCACCACCCCACCCAGTAGTTGTGGCTTGTTAGCATGAAGATCAACCTGTCTATTAGCATTCACATCACACTGAATTCACTGCAGCACTCTCCTACCAACCCCAGAAACCCAAAGAGCATTTGGATGTAAAAGTGTAGGCAATGAGGGACATTTTAGTTTTTAGTTACACCATTGGGCGAGTTGCCCTAAAGCAGTACATGTAGGGAAAACGATTAAAAATGAAAAAAAAAAATGGTAAAAAGGAATTTGAGGAGGAAAAATTAAAAGCAGCAGCATCAATAGTTTCAGAAGGACAAATGGTAGAGAGAATATCCTTAGCTAAAGAGAAAGGAAGCATCTTTTACAATTTTGAGCTGTAAACTCTAAGTCTCTGATGTACCTATCTTACAGGTCTAAGTAGCATAAGAAAGACACAGGAAAGTGTAAAAAGAAAACTTCCAAAAGATACAGCTTCATTCTTGGTATAAAACAATGGCATATTGTGAAGAAATTAAATTAATAAGTAAAGAAGGCCAACACAGAGGCTCACACCTGTAATCCCAGCACTTTGGGAAGCCAAGGCTGGAAGATCATTTGAGACCAGGAGTTCAAGATCAGACTGGGCAACATATTGAGATCTCTGTCTACACACACACACACAATGTATATATATATATACACACAAATAATATATTAATGCATATATATTATATATTTATGCATATAAATATATAATATAAAAATATATAAATTTTAAAAAAATATATATATAGCTGAGTGTGGTGGTGTGCACCTATAAATCAAGCTACTAGGGAGACCAAGGTGGGAGAATCACTTCAGACCGGAAGGTAGAGAAGTGAGCTATGATTGGGCCACTACACTCCAGCCTGAGTGATGGAGGAAGACTCTGTCTCTCAAAGAAAAAGAGAAGAAAATGACTTTTTATATAAGGAGAATAAATTTCACTTAGGAAATCTGAAATATTTTGCTAACTTTAATCCAATTCTGGTGAGATATAGGGGAGACAAAAATTATACTCAGAACAATATGGAGGTCCTCAAAAAACTAAAAATGGACCTACCATATGACAAGTAATCTCATTACTGCATATATATCGAAATGACGGGAAATCAGTATATTGAAAAGATATCTGCACTCTCATGTTTATTGTAGCACTATTCATAATAGCCAAGATTTGAAATCAACCTAAGTGTCCATCAATGGATAAATGGATAAAGAAACTGTAGTACACATACACAATGAAATATTACATAGCCACAAAAAAAGAACGAAATCCTGCCATTTGCAATAACATGGATGGAACTGGAGAACATTATGTTAAGTGAAATAAGCTAAGCAGAGATAGACAAATCTTGCATGTCATTCATATGTGGGAGCTAAATATTAGAGAAAAAAGATCTCATGGAGAAAGATTATAGAATGATAGTTACCAGAGGCTGGGAAAGGTAGCAGGGAGGGGGAGGATAAAGTGGTGATGGTTAATGGGTACAAAAATATAGTTAGAATAATATTTGATAGCATAACAAAGTGACTATAATCAACAATAAGTTACTTTAAAATAACTAAAAGAGTAGAATTGGAATGTTCCTAACACAAAGAAATGATAAATGCCTAAGGTGCTGGATATCCAATTACCCTGACTTGATTAATTCTCATTGTGTATCTGTATCAAAATATCATATGTACCCTAAAAAGATACAACTATTAGGCCAGATGTGGTGGCTCACACCTGTAATCCTATCACTCTAGGAGGCCGAGGCAAAAGGATCATTTGAGCTCAGGAGTTCGAGACCAGCCTGAACAAGAGCAAGACTCCATCTCTACTAAAAATAGAAAAAATTAGCCAGGCATGGTGGCACATACCTGTAGTCCCAGCTACTTGGGAGGCTGAGGTAGAAGGATTGCTTGAGCCCAGGAGTTTGAGGTTGCTGTGAGCTAGGCAGACGCCATGGCACTCTATCCAGGGCAACAGAGTGAGACTCTGTCTAAAAAATAAAAAAGGATATAAAACTATTATGTACCCATGATAATTAAAAAGAAAAAAATTGTAATTACTAGGTTTATAAAAAGATATACCTGCCATGAAGAGATAATCTGATTTGGCCAACATCACACAATAAGGGCCAGACTAAACCTCAGATATAGTGCTAAAGCAAGGTAGTCCAGCTGAATGAAGGGTGTCAAGAATGTGGTTACCTCACAAACTAGCCTAGACTCAATATTAGTCTCAGTTCTTTATAATTTACCACCTGAGCATAGATCTAAAATAACAGAATCAGGCAAATTATTGCTAAGAAACAGAAAGCTTTGCACTTTGAAAGGCCATCAGACCATAGGAATCTGGGATGTTGACTAGGCCTTAGCAAAAAAAAAAAGGAAAAAAATGTTATATTTATAAAGCACCTCCAGTTTATACAATGCTTTCATATCTGTTGTCTTAAACAAACCAAAAACTTCTCTGAAATAGGCACAGCAGATCCAGCTGATTTACACTTCATACTAACTACCCTCCTAATTTTTACTTGATTTGATCCTCTCAATCTTGTGTTCAATCAGTATTCATTCATTCTGTTCAGAAAGACTTGCATCCTTGATGTATGCCAGAAACTAAGTGCTAAAGTAGAGATCAATAAGAACTTGGTCCTTGCCTGCACAGAGCTTACAAATAGTTTTAAGTGTGGTGACTGTTACAAAAAAATACAGGGTGATACAGAACATGTTAAAGAGAAACCTAACCTAGACTGGAGTCACGGAAACCCACTCTAAGTAAGTGAATGATTTCTGAAAGATGAGCACAAATGGAGAGTGAGCACAGGGTCTGGGGTGGGTATAGAAAACAGCAGGTGCAACAGTCCTCAGTTGAGAAAAAGCATGGCACTTTTAAAAGAGAGAAGTATAGTAACCTGGAACACCAGGGGCAAGAAAGACAATGCCATGACACTATACAGATGAGCGAGTCAGCACACATCTGATACCCTACTGTGTGTATCAGGCAGTGTTCTGGGCACAAATACGAGACACAATTCCTTGTCTTTAAGAGCTTACATTTCAGGAGGTATGGAGAGCAACAATAAACATATAAATAAAGGTAATTTCAGGTACGCTAAGTAGTATGAAGAAAATGAAATAGGGTTTATCTTAGAGAATGACCAGGAGGCTGCTTTAGCTAGTGTGGCCAGTGATGGCTTTTCAAAAGAGATCACAACTGAGTTGAGGCCTTCATGAAAAGGAAACAAACATGCAAAGATCGGGGGAAAAGCATCCCAAGCAGAGAAAAAAGCAAGCACAGATGCCCTTTGATTGGTAGTTTAACGGACAGAAATGTCAATGTAATTAGAACATTGAGAATGAAGACAGAGAGGAGGCAGATGAAGTCAGAGTGTCAGGCATGGGATAGACCATGTAAGTGTTGTAGGCCATTGTAAAGAGTCCAGATTTTATGCTAAGGGCTTTATAAAGAGAAAAGAAATGGTTTTGATGTATGCTTTAGAAATATCTAAATATTTGCCAGCTAAGAGGAAGATGAACTGTAATGGGACAAGGGCAGAAGCAGGGAGAAAAATTAGGAAGCTTCTGTAGTAGTCCAAGAAAAAGCAGCTGCTGATTTGGACTTGGAGTTTTAGTAGTTAGTGAATAGTTGGGGTATATTTTAGACTAACTAATGGACTAGATGTGGGAATCAGAATGTCTCTTAGGTATTTGACCTTTGCAATGGTACGTACTCTTTACTGAGGTGAGGAAGGATTCTAGAGAAAGATTTGCGGAGAGAGGGCAGGAGGAATAAATAGTTGTTTTGGTTAAGTCTGAGAGGCCTATGAGACATCCATCCAAGTGGATGGAGTCTCCTGCTGTGCAAGGGATGGAAATGAGGACAGAAATACACATTTGAGTCATCAGTATTTAGATGGTATGTGGAGCTACTGGAAAGGATGAGATCATCTAGGAAGAAAGTATAGAGAAAGGATAAGGCCCTTTCTTATAAACCAGGTTATGGATTGTGGAGTCTATCCTAAGAACAATCAGAAGGCACTGTAGGGTGTAATAAAAAGATGACATGACCAGATGGCTGTGACTTAAAAAAAAAAGTCCCTCTGGCTGTTATGTGGGAAACAACCCGGAACAGGAGCAGATGAAAGGAGACCAGCTAAGAGACTCCTGTGGTTCCAGGCAGAAGCTAAGAGTAGCCTGGCCTACAGAGATAAAAGTGGAGATGAAGAGAAGGGGACTGATTAGGAAGATGCCTAAGAAGATGTCTAGTGACAATTTTGTGACTTGATGGGGTGGGAGAGAGAAAATAGTCAAGGATGACTCCCCATTGCTTGGGCAACTAACTGAAGAGATAAAAGTGCCACTTCCTGAAAACAAAGGAGCCTTGGTAAGCAAATTTTTGAGGGAAAGACTTGGAGTCTATATTTGGATATGTCCAAGTTTGAGGTGCCATAAGACATCCAGAGAGATTCTAGGTGGACTGCAGGATATTGTGACGGACTTACTGCCTGCAGATGCACAAATGAAGGAACTAGACCTCTGAAAATAAAAGCTGCTCAGCAAAGTATACTTGTTTGCATCTTTCTGTCCACTTCCCCAGATGCCAAGATTCAGTCGGAGCTGAACGGAGATCTGATTGAGTGCCATGACTCCAAAATTTACTTCCCAGGTGAAATCGGGCATTTGAAAGCCAGAAACTCATTCACATCATTAAGGCATGATGTTACAGAAGTGTTTCAATGGAAGAAGTCTCGCTTTCACTGCAACTGCCTGGGCCAGAGGGTGTTACAGAGCAGAAGGAACACTAGTTATGGAGAAGGTTTTGCTAAAGGTAGGGTGAGCGGAGCTGGCTGTGGGGTGGGGGGAAGCACGGTCCCTGGGCTGGTCACCCGCGCGGGGCAGGCTGCCCGAGGGCCCAGCCGCCGCCACCGCCGCACCTTCCTCCGCCCGGGCCCTGCAGAGGCACGGGCCGGACGTCGGTGTGCCTGCCAGGCGTCCCAGGGACCTGGGGCTGAGAAGGCGACCTACGGGGACTCGAGGAATACACTGCAGCTGCCGAGCGAGCTGTGGGGCTCGGGACAGAAACTTCCCTCAGAGATAAAAGAAACGCAAAGCCAACCTGGCGGGGGCACCGGGACACCGGGCCGCCATGTGCCGTTACCTCAGCCCCAAGGAGCTCCCAGGCTCTGTCTCACACACTGACTAGGGGTCCTTCGCGCCTCAGAAAAGTGGCCACGGCTGGAGTACCCACTAGCAAATGCTCTCTTACAAGGGCAGCTGCCGACCTCAAACGAAGCCGGCTCTGAGCACTCGCTAGCTCGCCCGCGAACTCTGGGATCGTGCCACGCGCCCGCCAGGCTTTCCGCGCACGCGCAGCCGCGCGCCCCACCCCACCCCGTCCCCGCCGGGCGCGCGCCTGGCCGCGCGTGCGCGCCGCTGACCCGGGCCCAAAGGATGCAGGACGCAGGACGCTGGACGCAGCCCGAGGTCGGACGCTTGTCTGTGGCTCTGGGACTTATCCACCGATTATTTGCTTGTTTTTTGAGACACAGTCTCACTCTGTCACCCGGGCTAGAGTGCCGTGGCGTCAGCCTAGCTCACATCAACCTCAAACTCCTGAGCTCAAGCGATCCTGCAGCTTCAACCTCTCTCCCATGCCCTGCTAATTGTTCTATTTTTAGTAGAGATGGATCTCATTCTTGTTGAGGCTGGTTTCGAACTCCTGACCTCAAGCGATGCTTCCCGCCTCAGCCTCCCAGAGTGCTAGGATTACAGGCGTGAGTCACAGCGCCTGGCCTCCACCAATTATTTATTTAGCTCCTTCTAGTGCGGGAATTAGCGACTGCGGAGCCCCCTACTATGTGCCAGCTGTGTGCACGCTCTCCTTTACGCCTCACTGCCATGCTCTAAAGCAGGTATTAATGTCCCGATTTTAAGGAGGTCCGGAAATGGGAGTGACTTGTGGAGGCGTAAGGACTCCAACAGGCGTCTGCGTGATTCTAAAGGCTGAGCACCTTACCTTCCATTTCCTGTTTATCAAATTCTGGCCGTGTTGTGAATGACTAATTACTAATTCACCCCCACATATGCTGGTTGTGTTGTTCGTGATAATGCACCTGCCCACCTGGGAGATACCCATGGCTGCACGTCTTATCCTATAGTCTCTTGCATTCTGCCTCCGTCTGCACTGCTCAGTTGGTTCCCTCTGCATGGAATGCCTCCCTCACCCCTAAACCCATTCCACTTAAAAACCCTAATACCTGTGCCCATGTAGTAAACTTCCTGAAGGCTGAGTCTTGTTCATCTTTTCATAGTTAGGGCAGCTAAGCACCTACTAGGGGGGTAGTGCCCGCAAAGGTCTGGGAAAGCAAGCCAGGAAAAGAAAGAAAGAAGGGCGGGGCACTTAGGGAGAGGAAAGGGATTTCAGGAAGGCACCTGCTCCACCTAAAGATGGCATCTGTTATCCATTCTCCCACTAAAGGGAGGCCTGTGGAAAGTGCCACTTGGTAACACCAGCTCTGATTTTTTTTTTTTTTTTACTAACAAAGCAAAGGCAAACATCCGATTTTTTGAGAGCAGCTGGAGATCTGATTTTCATGGGAAATCTCCCAATTTTAAAATGTCGGCAACTAATTGAAAAATGTGTATACTGTGTAGACTGAAACTAGCACATTTGTGGGCAGGTGCAGCTCTTAAGCCACCTGTTTGTGACTCCGCCCTTGCTTGGCATGGAGTAAAAGTTGGCCAAGTTGATAGGACGTAGCACAGGGCAGTCTTCGGGCCACTGTTTGGTGTGTAGCCTTTGCCGTCTCCATGCCTGGCAATGGGAAAAAACCCTTCCTTGGTTGGGATGGAGGCCATGCAGAGCAAAGCAACAGGCATCTGATGAGGCTGGAGGAAACAACTCTACTGTCACCGTTTATTTGTACTCTACCTCGTGGGATATTTGTGCCCCCAACTGTGGCAGAGATGGTTATGAGTCTTAAATGGCCACTTGTGTGATGTGCATGATGAATTCTGTGGAGGAGGGCCCCTGGCAAGGTGTGAAGAACCGAGGAAATGATCACTGTCTGGACACAAATAGCCTGCAGTTTCAAGTAGCCTAAAGGGAAATAGGCAGACCCAGGGGGGTTCTGGCAGAGGGTAGGATTACAACCCCAAATGACTGAACATCTTACTTCCTGTCATCTACAACTTTGGGATCTCAAGTGAAATGAAAGGAATACACAAACACTTTGAATGAGATTGGACCAAATTGCCTACTGGCAAACACACACACAAACATGCACACTGCAGTCCAGGAGCTGCACCTAGTGAGTTCTGGTGGTTTCTCAGTCCAGGTGGCCCATGCCATTTCTGTCCTGCTTGAGTGTTCCAGCCCCATGTTTGGTTACTACCCTTTGTGATGAGGCCAGAAACTGCCTCGTCCCTTGAGGGGCTTCTTTCTATAAATAAACTGGTATTACATTTTTAAAAATGTATATATATTATAATACACTGGTTTTGGTGAATAATTCTATGATTTTTCACACAGAAGAAATATTTTATTTTATTTATTTATTTATTTATTTGAGATAGATTCTCTGTTTTCTAGGCTACAGTGCTGTGGTGTCAGCCTAGCTCACAGCAACCTCAAACTCCTGGGCTCAAGCAATCCTTCTGCCTCAGCCTCCCAAGTGGCTGGGACTACAGGTGTGTGCCACCATGACTGGCTAATTTTTTTCTATTTTCAGTTACCCAGCTAAGTTATTTTTTTATTTTTTTAGTAGAGACAGGGTCTCAATCTTGCTTAGGCTGGTCCTAGTGAGTTCGCTTGACCTCAAGCTATCATCCCACTTCAGCCTCCCAGAGTGCTAGGATATTACAGGCATGAGCCACTGTACTGGGCCATAACAATTTTTTGTGTGTGTGTGAGACAGAGTCTCACTCTGTTGTCAGGGCTAGAGTGCTGTGGCATCAGCCTAGCTCACAGCAACCTCAAACTCCTGGGCTCAAGCCATTCTCCTGCCTTAGTCTCCCGAATAGCTGGGACTACAGGCATGCGCCACCATGCCCGGCTAATTTTTTCTATATATATTAGTTGGCCGATTAAT
This sequence comes from Microcebus murinus, assembly GCF_040939455.1. Taxonomy (NCBI): domain Eukaryota; kingdom Metazoa; phylum Chordata; class Mammalia; order Primates; family Cheirogaleidae; genus Microcebus; species Microcebus murinus. Next base: position 12,172,253 of record NC_134107.1, read on the forward strand.
TTCTTTCTATTTATAGTAGAGACGGGTCTCTCTCTCTCTTGCTCAGGCTGGTTTCGAACTCCTGACCTTGAGCAATCCACCCTCCTCTGCCTCCCAGAGTGCTAGGATTATAGGCGTGAGCCACCACACCCGGCCCATAACAAATATTTTAAACACATCTTATTCAAAGATAGATAAGAATAGAGAACAGTTCCATCACTTCAAAAACTTCCTTCAAGCTGCCCCTTTGTAGTCAAACCCTCCTCCCACCCCAACTCCTAGCAACCTGGTCTCTGTTCCTAGAGTTTTGCCTTTTCCACAGTGCCTTATAAATGGAGTCATATAATATATAACCTTTTGGAATTAGGTTCTTTCTGTTAGCGTAATGCATTTATATTCATCTATGTTGTTTGTATATCAATATTTCATTCCTTTTTATTGCTGAGTAGTGTTCTATTATATGGATATGCCACCATTTGTTTAACCATTTACCTACTGATGGACATTTGAGTTGTTTCACATTTTGGAAATTTTGAACAGAGCTTCTGTAAACATTCACTTATAGGTTGTGTAAATTTAAGTCTTCATATTTCTAAAGTAGATATCTAGAAGTAGGATTTCTGGATTATAAGTGTGTGTTTATAAGAAACTACAAAAATGTTTCCTAGAGTAGCTATACATTTTGCATTCCCACCAGTTCTGTGTCCTGGCCAACACTTGGTATTTTCAGTTTGAAAAATGTTTGCCATTCCAGGCCAGGCCTGGTGGCTCATGCCTGTAATTCCAGCACTTTGGGAAGCTGAAGCGGGAGGATTACTTAAGGCCAGGAGTTTAAGACCAGCATGGGCAACATAGTGAGCCCCCATCTCTACAAAAAACTTGTTACAAATTAAAAAAAAAAAGTTTGCAATTTTAATAGATTAGATGTGTAATGTTATCTAGTTGTATGTTTAATTTGCATTTCCCTAATGAATAATGATTTTTTTTAAGAGATAGAGTCTGTGTCATTCGAATAGAGTGGAGTGGTGCAATCAGAGCTCGCTGCAGCCCCAACTCCTGAGCCCCAGCAGTCCTGCTGCATCAGCCTCCTGAGTAGCTGGAACCAGAGGCATATACCACTGTGCCTAGCTAATTTTCTTTATTTTTTGTAGAGATGGAATCTCACTGTGTTGCCCAGGCTGGTCTTGAACTCCTAGCCTCAAACAACCCTCCTGCCTAAGCCTCCCAGAGCACTGGGGTTACCGGTGTGAGCCACTGTGCCTTGCCTTTGAGCACCTTTTCATATGCCCTTGGGGTTTCTGAGGATTAATAAACCTATATCCCAATTCAGAAACAACTTACAGTGCTAAGACTTAGCTTGACATACTGAGTAAACACTTTAACAGATGACAACTGAATTCAAAGCATGTATACCAGATCTGTCAAGCCAGCAAGCACATGGCAGGAGGCTCCTGGCTGCTCAGCACTGTCTTCTCTGTTCCAAGTTTTATGTAAAGGACAGCATTAAAAAAAAAAATTGGGCCGGGCGCGGTGGCTCACGCCTGTAATCCTAGCTCTCTGGGAGGCCGAGCCGGGCGGATCGTTTGAGTTCAGGAGTTCGAAACCAACCTGAGCAAGAGCGAGACCCCATCTCTACTATAAATAGAAAAATTAATTGGCCAACTAATATATATAGAAAAAATAAGCCGGGCATGGTGGTGAATGCCTGTAGTCCCAGCTACTCGGGAGGCTGAGGCAGGAGGATTGCTTGAGCCCAGGAGTTTGAGGTTGCTGTGAGCTAGGCTGATGCCACGGCACTCACTCTAGCCTGGGCAACAAAGCGAGACTCTGTCTCAAAAAAAAAAAAAAAAAAAATTGTTTCCCAGCATTGCTATCCTTCCAAAAGGGAGAGCATTTTGGACCTTTGCCTTCAGGATGAGCACTCTGTCACTCTTCACCATTCCCACAGGTATGTGTGTTTGTGTGTGTGTGTTTTCTGGACCTCCTATTTAACATTCTCCCTTCCTTCTTTCCTTGCCTAAATAAATATTTATTGAAATCTCAACTGCAAGCTAGTCTGTGCACTGGGTCCTAGGGACACACAGCTGAAGGGGAGGCCTATTCACTAGATTTCACATTCTAATAAGGGGATTAACATAAAGTAGATTTTAAAATATAGTTCAGTAAAGGCATTGATGCACCTGTGTTTCAGGCCTTCGAACTTAGAGGATGATACTTAATCAGTCTGGAGGAGTCTAGAGGGCTTCCTGGAGGAGAAAACACCTGCACTGGATCCTGAAGGCTGGGCAAGAGGCAAGAGGGACATCCCAGACAGAAGGGACAGCACAAGCAAAGGGCTGGCGATGAGAAATAGCATGCTCTGTGTAAGTTCAGTGTCACTCACATACAAGAAACGAAGGTGTGGAGCAGCAGGAGATGGGGCTGACGAAGGAGGTAGGGGCTCGATCATGAAGAAGCTAGTGCTGTGGCACTTGAATGTGTCCCCAAAGCAATAAGGTGTTTTTGTTTTTTGAGACAGAGTCTCACTCTACTCCCTGGCTAGAATGCTGTGGTGTCAGCCTGCCTCTGAGCAAACTCCTGGGCTCAAGCAATTCTCCGGCCTCAGCATCCTGAGTAGCTGGGTGTGCCACCACGCCCAGCAATTTTTTTCTATTTTTGGTAGAAATGGGGTCTTACCTTGCTCAGACTGGTCTCAAACTCCTGACCTCAAGTGGTCCTCCCGCCTTGGCCTCCCAGAGTGCTAGGATTACAGGTGTGAGCCACTGTGCCTGGCCAAGTAGGATGTTTTTAAAAATTAGATTTGGGTTTCAGAAAAATGTTCCTGGAACCCCTACTCCCCAGCCCCCATCCCTTCATTTTTTTGCCTATTGATTCTTAGTCATCCTTCAAGGTCCAGCTCAAATGCCACCTCCTCTGGGAAGCCCTCTCTATTTTCCCCTGGCCAGAGAGACTAGCTCCTTCCTGGGGCTTTCTTTGCCTTGCCCATACTTACTGGTCAGTCTGCCTGGAGGGTGGGACTATGGTTTACCCCACTTTGGGCTCCTTGTGGGGCTGGACAGGGGTCTAGCACAGAAGGTGCTAATAAATATTTGATGAATATAAATGAATTTGCAAATAAACGAAGTTTACTGGGCATCCCAGTTGTGGAGTCCTGTCCAATTATACCAGTGCTAGTTCTCAAATGTGAGCGCATATTAGAATCACCTAGAGAGCATGTGGATTGCTGGACCCAGCTCCAGGTTTCTGATTCAGGGCTGAGAATTTGCATGTTAAGTTCCCAGGGGAGGCTGCTCCAGCTAGTGGGGACCATGCTCAGATAACCTTTTTTTTTTTTTTTTTGAGCTCAAGCCATCCTCCTGCCTCAGCCTCCCGAATAGCTGGGACTACAGGCATGCGCCACCATGCCCAGCTAATTTTTTCTATATATATTAATTGGCCAATTAATTTCTTTCTATTTATAGTAGAGACAGGGTCTCGCTCTTGCTCAGGCTGGTTTCGAACTCCCGCTTGAGCAATCCACCCGCCTCTGCCTCCTAGAGTGCTAGGATTACAGGCGTGAGCCACCACACCCGGCCTCAAATTACCTTTGGATGAAGCATTTCCCATGTATTGTTGTGCTCACGGTTCAGGTAATCTGGCTTCTCAAGACCAAGCTCTGGCCTGGGGACTGTCACGGGGCCATTGCTGCTGTGCTTTTTCATAACCATCCGGCCACCTGACCCTTCAGGGGATTTCCTTGGTCTTGACTATTGTCCCACCCCGTTTGAGCTGGAGCTGGGGGTTACTTCACCCTCTCCTGGCCCTTTCCCTCCAGAACTCCCAGAAGGGCTTCTCAGAGGGGCCCTGGTCACATGGGTTCCATAACTGGCTTCACTCCCACTGAGCAGTTCAGTCTGCAAATCCCAGAGGACAGAACAAACCCTGTCCTCTGAAGAAACCTAACATGTAGGAAGGAAGAGTGAAGTTCTGGGGTCAGGGGTCCCCTCCAATCCCCGCAAGTCTTGGCGCAATGCCCTGCAGACCTGTGATCTCCCTGAAGGGTCAGAACCAGGTCTTGTCTCCTTTAAGAGCTGCTGCTCCTGTGCAGCTCCCCAGTCTCCAGGCTGAGTGCTGGGAGCCACTTAATCAACAGCTCCACTTCCTGCAGCACCTGGGGCTCTCCCTCCTCCCCCCCCCCCTTTGGGCTTCCCAGGCCAATTACCCACCAGGCCCTCAGCTCAGCTGGCAGGCCAGAGACTCATCTGGCAGGGCCGCAGGGAGCAGAACTGACCTGGCTGAGAGAGGCAGCCCTGGAGGTGGCGGCAAGGGGTGTCTTCTAACGGAGGATACTGTAATTCAGGAGGTCACTTCATCACTCCTGTGTGTGTTGGATGTCTGGGTCACAGTAAGGCCATAGAATCTGAGATGTGAGCCTTGTAGAGCTTACAGAGGTGATGGGTGGGATAGGTTTGTTTAAAGAGCCCTCTGAATCCATCCAGGCTCAGCTCAGACTTTGGAGGCCTTTGAGCATTGTTTTATTAGAATAGTAGTAGGAGCTGATTCCTGCTGCTGGTGGCTGTCATAGGACATAAGCAGAGAACCCCAGGAAGGAGGGGAAACTCTCAAGAAGGAGGTGACCCACTGACCCAGGACACCCTTCCCCACCTGGAGAGACCCCTCCAGAAGAGTACCCCTGGGAGAAGTTTTGTGTTTGGACCTAACTCAAAAGACTGGGCCTCTGGAGGCTCAAGTGTGCCCAAGAATCCTCCATGGAGCCCATTCTAGACACTGGGTGCAGGCCACCCCCAGGGAGTCAGAATCAGGAGTCTAGGCATGACTGAGAGATCTTTTGTCATAGGCTGCTTTTACCCTGGTTGGAGTCTCTTCCCTGTCCCCTGTGAACTAAAGTAAAATTTTAAGGCTCAACCCCCACCGGCTGACTGAATGGACCCCTTCATGGCCAAAGGAAAACCCAAAATTAAATTGTCTGCCAGGAGGAGGGAGGTCAGACATGCCTCATCATGCCCCCCTCCCTTCTTGGGGACTTCCTTTGTAACCCAATAACAGGCCTAAGGGTATGCAAGACAAATCTGCAGGTCCTCAATTTACACAACAAATCTATGTCTGGTGGCTTATCTCTGATAACAGCTCCTTATGTTAAAACATTCCAAGCCTTTAGACAAAGCTTCAAGTCTTTAACCAATTACAAGCCAAAGAATCTTTAAACCCACTTATAACCTATAACCCCCCCCCTTCAAGATGTCCCAACTTTTGGGGCCAAACTAATGTATGCCTCCCACGTGATGGCTTTACCTGTAACCCCTTTCTCCCTGAAATATAATTTTATACTTCTCCCTGAAGTATAAAAACCAAACTGTAACCGAGTCATATCGAGTCCACTTGCCCAAGGCCTCTTGGCCGTGGTTCCGGATCATGGTCCTCAAATTTGGCTCAGAATAAATCTCTTTAAAATTATTTTACCGAGTTTGGCTTTTTTCCGTTGACACCCCTAACACAGGCCCAAGAAAGAGAGAAAAGCTTGCAAGAGCCTGGGCATGCTGTTGGATACAGTAGATCCAGAACTGGCCTCTCTAGGGAGATTTCGGCATTCACTAGCTTAGAAAAACAAGGGGCTGTAGACCTTTTAAGACAGAATGAATTTCTGCATGAACACACACACACACACACACACACAGACACACACACACACTCAGTCCCCAAGGAATAGTCTCCCTTCTGCAGGATGGGAATGCCCCCAGAGGCACTGAACCACTAATCCAAAAAGAAAGATCTTATATTCCTTCCTGCCTCAGGTCCCCTGTGTCAGACCTCAGATCTCTTCCTTTTCCTCCAGCCTTCCCTGAGCACAGGTTCTGATCTGTCCATGGTTCTGATCGTTAATGGATTTCGCTTGGGGGCAAGGGATGGGTTATTTCATACATTCGGAATAGCTAACGTTTAGTGAGCACTTACTATGTGCCAGGGACTGTGATCTATTCCTTACATGTAGCTTCCTTTTACTGAAGTGTATCGGACATAACAGAAAAGAGCACACATCATAAATTTATAGCTCAATGAACTTTCTTTCTTTTTTTTTTTTTTTGAGACAGAGTCTCGCTTTGTTGCCCAGGCTAGAGTGAGTGCCGTGGCGTCAGCCTAGCTCACAGCAACCTCAAACTCCTGGGCTCAAGCAATCCTCCTGCCCCAGCCTCCTGAGTAGCTGGGACTACAGGCACGAGCCACCATGCCCGGCTGATTTTTATATTATATATATTAGTTGGCCAATTAATTTCTTTCTATTTTTATGGTAGAGACGGGGTCTCGCTCAGGCTGGTTTTGAAATCCTGACCTTGAGCAATCCGCCCGCCTCGGCCTCCCAGAGTGTAGGATTACAGGCGTGAGCCACCGCGCCCAGAGTCTCGCTTTGTTGCCCAGGCTAGAGTGAGTGCCGTGGCGTCAGCCTAGCTCACAGCAACCTCAAACTCCTGGGTTCAAGCGATACTACTGCCTCAGCCTCCCAAGTAGCTGGGACTACAGGCATGCACCACCATGCCCAGCTAATTTTTTCTATATATACTAGTTGGCCAATTAATTTCTTTCTATTTATAGTGGAGAAGGGGTCTCGCTCTTGCTCAGGCTTGTTTCGAACTCCTGACCTTGAGCAATCCGCCTGCCTCGGCCTCCCAGAGTGCTAGGTTTACAGGCGTGAGCCACTGCGCCCGGCCTTTTAAACAAACTTAATATCAAACTGTAGTGACAGTTACACACTCCATTGTTTCTGTTTCATATGTCACAAGTATCTATCTTCTCACCTCATTAAATCGTCATCAAAGAATTCTTTATTCTTAGCAGCTCTTCAAGCCTCTATCACATGAGCATACCAACATTAATTTAAGCAATCGCTCCCCTCTCTTATTTGTTTCGGGCTTAAGGTAGAGTCGTGGACTACTGGGTCACTGTCCGTTGAGGGCGTGCAGTGAGAGGCCAGGGAAGGCTGAGGGTGAGATTGCTTGCAGTTAAGGGGCTCCTCATTGCTGAACCAAGTCTACACGGTTTCCTAGCTATGTGACCTTGGGCTTGCTACTTAAGTGCTCTGGGCCTCAGTTTCCCCTTCTGAACAGTGGGGATGAGAAGCATACTTACTTCACAGAGTTACTAGAGGCGTCATTGACTTAAACCAAGTAAAACACAGTGCAGCGCCTGACTTAGTTAGGATGTACCGACACAGCCAGGCCTTGGTGTCCCCATCGCCCACACTGAGTCCTGGTCCCAGTGCCTAATGTCGACTCTTGTCCCAGCCTCCAGCCCATCCCCAATCAGCTGCATTTTGGCTTCCCTGCCACCAGTTCGCTCACCCTGAAACTACTGGTGACCCTGGCTCTGCTGCCATCCACAATCCTTCAACGTTGCCTTTGCTACGTGACCCTGGCAAGATGATTAATTTTGTGCGTCATCTTGGCTGGGCCACGGTGCTCATATTTGTGGTCACTCATTATTCTAGATATTTTTGTGAGTATGTTTTTGGATGAGATCGACATTAAAATTGGGGGGGCTTTGAGTAAAGCAGATTGGCCTCCATGATGTGGGTGGGCCTCATCCAATCAGTTGAAGCCCTGACTAGAATAGAAAGACTGACCTTTCCCAAGCAAGAGTAAGTTCTACGGCAGATGCCTTTGAACTTGAACTTGAACATCAGCTCTTTCCCGGGTCCCTGGCCTGCCTGTCCACCCTGCAGATTTTGGGCTTGCCAGCCTCCATAATCATGTGAACCAATTTATTAAATCTCTCTCTCTCTCCACACACATGCATGCACGCACACACGCACACACATCCTATTGGCTCTGTTTCTGTGGAGATTCCTGACCAATACACTTGGAAAAGTGTATCCCATCTCTGGGCCTCAGTTTCCTCATCTGTAGTATGGAAGGGATATTAGGTAGTTCATGAGGGATTGCCCACCTTTAAGATTCTAGACTATTCCCTCTTCTTTCAAAGACCCTTTGGTTTCAATAGTATAGGTACAATTAGAGCTTTAAACAACGAGGCAGGCCAGGTGTGATGGTTCCTGCCTGTAATTCCAGTCCTCTGGGAGGATGAGGTGGGAAGATTGCTCGAGGCCAGGAGTTCAACACCAGCCTGGGCAACAGAGTGAGAACCTGTTTCTAAAATAAAAAAGGCTGGGCGCGGTGGCTCACGTCTGTAATCCTAGCACTCTGGGAGGCTGAGGCGGGCGGATTGCTCAAGGTCAGGAGTTCGAAACCAGCCTGAGCAAGAGCGAGACCCCGTCTCTACTATAAATAGAAAGAAAGTAATTGGCCAACTTATAGAGAAAAAATTAGCCGGGCATGATGGAGCATGCCTGTAGTCCCAGCTACTCAGAAGGCTGAGGGCAGCAGGATCGCTTGAGCCCAGGAGTTTGAGCTTGCTGTGAGCTAGGTTGATGCCACGGCACTCACTCTAGCCTGGGCATCAAAGCGAGACTCTGTCTCAAAATAAAATAAAATAAAATAAAATAAAATAAAATAAAATAAAATATTTAAAAACTATCTGGGCATGGTGGCATGCACCTGTAGTCCCAGCTACTCAGGAGGCTGAGGCAGGAGAATCATTTGAGCCCAGGAGTTCAAGGTTAGAGTGAACTATGATTGAGCCACTGTGCTCCAGCCTGGGCAGCAGAGCAAGACCCTGCTGTATCAAAACAAAAATAAAAACAAACAACTAGGCAAAGCAAAAAAGAATGGAAAACACTTTAATTTATTTGCCATCACATATATGCCAAGACTTGTGTTCAGCACCCAGGAGTGTGTGAAATACTAACAGTGTCTTTCTTACATGTGTATGAAAATCTGAGTGGAGAGCTGGGGTTTGTCACCTCAAGCCCACTTAGAGTGTTTGTCCTGGAGTCTCAGCGAGAACCCCTCTTGCAGCAGACACTGCCGCTGAGCTCCCATCTGGTCCTAGGCTCTGCTCTTCGGCTGCAGCCAGCCCCGGCCAAAGAGCAAGGAGGGAGCTGCGTAGGAGGGGTCCAAGTAGTAGGAGCCTGGGGACTGCATGGGGACAGGAGTGCTACCAGAGACCTGCTGCCAGGTGCAAGTCCAGCTCTTCCCTCATTCTTCCCTGTTGCCTTTTGTGTGTGAGATGAATGCCTCTCCCACCACAGCCTTGGGGGCCCTGGGGAGGTGGGAGGAATTTGGGAAGAGCCTGGAGAGCAGACCCTGCAGCATCTCCCAGAAGCCTTGGTATGGCTGTGGGTACCCAGCCTGCAGAAACCCCGGAGGGGCCTCTTCCAGAACTCTCCCGACTGCTACCCACAGCTTCAATTTCTTTTTTTTTTTTTTTTTTTTTTTTAGAGACAGGGTCTCGCTCAGGCTGGTTTTGAACTCCTGACCTTGAGCAATCCACCCGCCTCGGCCTCCCAGAGTGCTAGGATTACAGGCGTGAGCCACCGCGCCCGGCCTCTATTTCTTGTCACTGAAAACACAACTTGGGGAAGAACGAGTGCACTTTAGGGCTTCTGCCTGGCCTCTCCCCACCCAGGCTTGATCTCTGGATCGGCCCCAGTGAGGGCAGGGTTTCTGGGGCTGCAGGGCTCCAGCCTAGAGGATCACGAGACAGAGGGGAGAGCCCCTCTCTGCTCCCAGCGTGTGCACCTGCTCGCACCAGCCCTGGGTTTCCAGGACTTCAGCCCCCAGGGCACCTGGGCCAGGATCCCACCAGGAGAGGGATGAGCAGACCCTGGTGTTTCAGGTCCCAAGAAAGGCTGTGTGACCTTGGACTTCCCTGGGCCTCTGCTTCCTTATCTGAAAAAGTGGAGCGATAATCTCCATTTGGCAGGGCGACGGTAAGGTTGGAATAAGACAGTGGCAGTGACAGGGCCTGCCACAGCAGCAGGCACTCAGGACAGCTTCCTTTTCCAACATGCAGTCAGCTTCTCGGAGCGGCCTCCGGGAGCAATGGAGGAGATGCCCATGTGCTGAGGCTGCCTCCTGAGCCCAACGGAGGGGCCAGCCCAGCTCCGGGGACCAGGTCAGAAGTGGACTTGGGCAGAGGAGAGCAGAGGGAAGGCCAGGAGAGGGTGGGGGCTGGGATCCACACCCAGCCCTTGCCAATCTGCTGCGGAGAAAGCAGGCTCACGCTCCCTGCTCTGCTGACATGCAAGCCACAGAGCAGGGGAAGGGCTGCGGGGAGAGGACCCCAGCCTGCTCCCGGTGGAGTGCTCCGGCCCGAGGGGCTGTAGAGGGTCAGGTTGGGCTGCGGGGCTGGGCAGGAGGGCATTGAGCTTACAGGAAGACTCCAGCAGGCTACAGCCAGTGGGGGAGGCAGACAGGACAGGGTTCGGGGACAGCTGAGCAGGAGGTGCAGGAACGACAGCAGTGCCAAGGGACAGCGAGAGCAGAGGGGATGGGAGGAGACCAGGGGAATCGTGAGGCTGTGGACCTGGAGAGAGTTGCTGAGCTGGGGGAGAACAGACTGAGGTCTGGAATAGGCCCGGCTGCTCCTGGCAGTCCTGTTTTCCATGGAGGATGGGGACTAGGGGCTTTTCGGCCTGGTCCCAGTAGTCGGGGGACCCTGGAGCCAAGCAGGAAGCACAGTCCAGGCAGCACAGGCGCTCGTGCATGTGCAGGGTCTGGCTCCACCATGCCAGCTCTGCCTGCAGGGCCTGGATCTCCTTCCGCAGGGTGTGGTTGTGTTTCTCCAGGGACTCGTGCTGCTGCAGGAGGAGCAGATGGGCAGGGAGGGGCTGTCAGCCAGCATCAGGGACTTGGCATGGGCCCTGTCCCCATCCAGGGCCCCGACTTCAGGGATTCACCACCAGCTGAATGTCCAAGCCAGGGCCCCTTGGCCACTCTGTGGCCAGCCCTTCAGAACCATGCACCAAGTGTCCCCATTCCACTCCTGACTGGGCAGACTGCCTGCTCTCCCTCCTACCACTGGTCCCCTAAGCCAGCACCATTCCTCCTTGGGGTCCCCACCAGCCTCCTGACTGGTGTGCCCCCCAAACCACCCCACGGTCTTGCCCAGAGGAGCCTTTCAGCAAGTGTGTCATTAATTGTAAGTTACAGCCCTTTTGAGGCTCCCATGACTCGCAGGATCAGAAGTCCCTGTCATGGGATTTCAGGCCTGCATGGTGGACCCAGCTCAGACCTCCAGCTTTCTCTCTCCCGCCTTCTTCCTGTCCCTCACATGAACTCTGCTTCCTTACCACATTTCCTGTCCCCTCTGCCTGGACACTCTTCCGCCCCCCTCCCTGTGCTAATCCTGACCTGGTCTTCACGTGCCGACTTTGATGTCATCTGCCTTGGACACTTGAGTCTGCTTAATGCCACTGCCAGACCTGCCAGTGCCCAGGACTTGGCCAGTGGAGCACTGTGGGAGGATTCAGGGGACCGTTTTACAGGTTGACACCGCGGCTGTGTTGGATTCAGCACCCCCGAATCAGCTGAACGCCGGGTTCCGAGAACCCACTGGGACAGGAATCAACGTGCAGCTCTAAATAACCATTCACGATGGCAAAATGGTGAAATGCAGGAAGAATTTTACTTCTGTGTCTCCTAAGGCTGAACAACTGAAACGACTTCAACCTGAATACTTTCTGGATCATTTGTTTGTCTGGCTGGCTTCCCCACGAGGACATAAGCCCTGCGGTGGGGCTGGAGTGCTCTCACGGCCGACTGTGCCTGTCACACACTCAGTTCTCCGTAACAGGCGTCTCGGGAGGAATGAACAGATGAAAGCGCCGGGTCTCACAGGCACCGTCCTAAGCACCAGTCCTGACTCTCGCCCGTCTGCAGGGTGCCTGCCGCTCCCTGCACCTGCGCCAGCACCGTTTCGTTCACCCCGGGTGCGTTTGCTCACCTTCATCCTCTGAGAAAACTCCTATTCACCCTTCAAGACCAGCTCAGACTTCATCTCCTCTTTATACCGCCTGATGCCACTACCTATGTGCTATGGACTGAATTGTGTCCCCACCTCCAAGTTCATACATTGAAGCCCTAACCCCCAGTGGGACCGTGTTTAGAGATGAGGTGTTTAGGAGGTAATTTAGATTAAATGAGGTCAGGAGGGTGGGGTTCTAATCTGGCAGGATTGGTGGCCTTAGAAGAGGCAGGGAGAGAGATGGCCCTCTCCTCCCGCGCTGAGGAACGGCCTTGCGCACACAGGGAGGAGGTGCCACTGCGAGTCAGGGAGAGCCCGGCCCAGGAACCGGACTGGCTGGCACCTTGATCTTGGACTTCCCAGCCTCCAGAGCTGTGAGAGATCAATGTCTTCTTTAAGCCACCCAGTCTGTGGTACTTTTCAGACGGGAGTGGGGCTCAGCAAAGCAAGCAACTGGCAGCTGGGACTGCACACCTCGCCCTTCTCAACCCTGACCCAGAGTTCTCACAGTGTGGTCCTGGCCACCGCCTGAGTGCTGACCCCAGGGCGACTAATGACAATGCAGGTTCCTGGGCCCCACTTGGCCTCATGAGGCGGGACCTGGGGAGGGAGGAAGAGTCTACATTTTAGCAAGTGCCTCAGATGGCCACTGTGCCTCGCTCTCCCCATTTGCCTTTGCTCCCTGCCTCCCTTCCCCTAGACTGGGGTGTCCTAAGGGCACAGGATGAGGATGAACCTTTGTGTCCCTGTGGCCAGCTGTGTACCTGGCATATGGTTTGCACTCAACACTCAGAAATTCCCCAATCTCAGCACAGGACCCTTTCCTCCTCCCAAACCCAGGTGACAGCAGTTTAGGGGAGAACTGCTCACAGGCAGGACGGAGAAGGGGTGGCTGGGCCAGGGGAGTGGAGTCCGGGACAGGAAAGGAAGGCGTCCCCACCTGGTGCAGGGCATCCGCCTTGTCCGTGTGCTTCCGTCGGCTGCGCTGGGCCGCCGCCCGGTTCTTCTGTTTCTTCTTCAGCTGCCTCTGATGCTCCTCAGGGTCCTGCAGGGGACCGGGCAGAAGGCTCAGTGTCCCGGCAGGGGCCTGCATCCTCCGTCCTGGCCAGCTCTTTGTACAGCCAAGTCTTTCCCCTTGAGTCAAGTCTCTGAGGGTCCCCGTTCTCCCTGAGGTCGCTCTTGCTCGCTCAGCGCCCACCCCGCCCACTGCAGGCAGTGCAAACCTCGCTGTAATGCCAGCCTCAGCCCTGTGTCCTGCTCACAGCTCACACGGGGTGAGGGGGAGCGGGGAAGCTGGGAGCCTGGGGTTCAAACCCAGACAGGACTGACTTCACACCCCACATTCACGAAGCCCTGACACTCTGGGCAAGTCACTCACTTCCCTGGGCCCAGGCAGCCCACCCCTGCAGTGGCAGCCCCATGGTGCCTCGCTTACGGGCTGCTGTAGGAGTAAAGGAGAAAGACCCACCGAGCAGGGAGGGTCAGCTGCTGCTGTTGCCACTGCTGTTCTTCCCACAGTCAAGGTGTTGATTTTCCCAGCGTAAGCCCGTGAAGGCAGGGCCAGGGTCCGACTCAGTTCCATGTGCCCCTGCCCAGCTCAGGCCCAGGGCCGACATTCACTTACTCAACAAACATTTCTTTAAAACCTACTATGTGCCAGACACTAAGCTAGGGGGACACAGCAATGAATAAAACAGGTAAAAATCCCTGCCCTCGAATTGCTCACAGTCTAGTGAGGCAGGACCCAACAATGAATGAATGAAGAGTCCATTCTGATAGAGGAGTGGACTTAAAGGTTGACAGTAGTGACCATCCTCTACTCTGAGGTCAATGAAACTTAGACAAGATATTTAATCCCAATGCCCAGAACCCAGACAGTCAGGGCAAGAGGGACTGTTAGGGACCTCACAGCCCAAACCCTCCCAGGTCACTCAGCTCCTAGGGGTCCATGGCCACAGCAGGCTCATTTTAGACACTGGGAGACCCAGAGACAAGGGCTGGGAAGGACCACGGTAAGCAGAGGGGCAGGGGCCCAGGGATGCGGGTCCTATGAGAGGGGCAGGGCTTTCTAGGGAAGCCACTGCCCCGGGAATCTGGAGAGGGAAGAGGAGGCTCCCGTGCGGGAGAACAGGCAGACAGGGAGAGGACAGGTAGACGGGGAGAGGACAGGCAGACAGAGGGCAAGTTCTCCACTGGAGACTGTATCTGCAACACGAGAGCTGGAGAGGCTTCCTTCTAATGCCCTGACTTCAGGGTAAGAGAGTGAGATCAGAGAGGGGTGTGGGGAGCCCTTTGTCACACAGCCCTTGGGGACAGAGCTGGGACTAGGAACTCCCAACTACACCTTTCACTGCTGGGCCCTGGCCCCGGGTGTGTCCCCCTTCTCCTCCCCACCCCTGGTCCCCTGTACTCACTGTGCCGGTCAGCAGCGCATGGCTCCCACAGAGGTGCATGGCTGAGGCAGGGGGAGCAGAGGCTCAGCCGCCTGTACAGTGTCCCTGTCCCTCAGCAGCCGTGACCTTCCAGTGCCCTCTGGGGGCCTAAGGAAGTGGCAGCTCTTTAAATCCCCAGTGACCACTCCGCCCCCAGAGAGCCAAGTTTCAGTTTCTCCTAAAGCCACTTGCTGCCCAGAATCCCTGGCTCCGGGTTGCTCACGTGGCTGGAATTTCCTAACATGAACTGGCCTTCCGGTTGGGCCCCTTCTCTGGAAGGAGGACAGTGGAGGGTGGGGAGGAGGGAAGACTGAAGGCCAGGTGTGGGGAAGGTGTTCTGGGAGAGGGAGAGGAAGAGGCTGGGGACAGAGCTGAGAGGAGAAGCCAGCCCAGAGCAAAGGTGCATGTCGGGTATGGAGAGCCCCTGGGCTCTGGAATTGGGGGAGCCCAGGTTCACAGCCCACATTGCAGCTGTGCAGCTTTGGGAAGGTGACTCAACCTCTCTGAGCCTTAATTTCCTCATCTGTAAAGGATATGAGGGAGATGGCATAAAAACCCACTCCCAGGCTTGGTGTAGGAACTGAGCTAGATAATACGATCACCCACAATCCTCTGAGACCAACGTGGAGGCACGCCTGTAAAAATAAGCAACGTCCCTTACATAGAGCAGATGAATAAATTACTGTTTTTATACAACAGACCACACAGCAGTGGAGAGACTGATGTGTGGTGGTTAGGAGCCCAGCGTGCAAGCTATGTGACCTGGGTTCATAATTTCACCTTTCTGCGCCTCTGTTTCCACATCTATAGAGTGGGGATAAAGATCAGTTTGTTGTGAAGATTAAATGAGTTAAGGCAGTCAAGTCACTGAAACCATGCCTGGTGCAGACAGAATAAGACCTCAACAAACATGCAGGATTGTGATACAGTGTAAGATTCAAAACTGCACTTGTATGAAATAGCAGGCTGCAACAAGACCTGAACAATATGCTATAATTTCTGTGAGGTTTAATAACATGGCTACATAAATATGTAATAAAAGATAAACATACGCCTGGGAATGAGAAACAACACTCAGAGAATGGTGAAGGGAAGCGAGGGGTGGTCTGAGAGGGACACACGGTGACTCTGTCCACTTGTCTGCAGTGTTTTAACTGCCTAAACTGTGCAAACAGTTCTCTGTGATATTATCTACACTTTGGGGTATACCTGAAATGTTTTGTAATAAAACTTCTTTGAAAGACCCAGCAAGCCCTGCAGCCCCAGGCAAACCTGAATGGGTGTCGGATCTCTGAGGGAGATGGCACCTGGATGGGACATCTGTCAGGGGATGGAGGAGCCGGAGAACAGCACGCAATGTTAGGGTCCTGTGGTCTGTGCTTCTTGGGATTGTGTCTGAGTCCTGAGGGCTCAAGGCCGATGATGTGGGGTCACAAGGATGGCCAACACTGCAGACAGGATCTTCTGACAGGTAGGCTGGGCATGGCAGAGAAATCATACCTATCTGACAGTTATTCTGAAGTTGGGAAAGAATGAGATGAGAAGCAGCACTGTGGACACTGTAAAGTACCATCTGGACCTGTTCCCCCACCTGATATTCGTGGTGTCATACTGTGGACTCTGGGATTAATGCAGTCTCATGATTAAAAATGCCTGGGGTTGGCTGGGCGCGGTGGCTCACACCTGTAATCCTAGCACTCTGGGAGGCCAAGGCGGGCGGATTGCTCAACGTCAGGAGTTCAAAACCAGCCTGAGCAAGAGCGAGACCCCGTCTCTACTATAAATAGAAAGAAATTCATTGGCCAAATAATATATATAGAAAAATAAGCCGGCATGGTGGCACATGCCTGTAGTCCCAGCTACTCGGGAGGCTGAGGCAGGAGGATCACTTGAGCCCAGGAGTTTGAGGTTGCTGTGAGCTAGGCTGATGCCACGGCACTCACTCTAGCCTGGGCATCAAAGCGAGACTCTGTCTCAAAAAAAAAAAAAAAGCTTGGGGGGCAGGACTGGGCATGACAGCTGGACCTTGCCCTCCTTGCTTCTGAGGGGCGGGGGGCAGAGGCTGACGTGGGACACCCCATGCAGTGAGGCTGCCCCTGTTTCTCTGAATTATTTTTGTTTCCCAGGAACCAGGAGGGCTGGGGCGTCTTGCCTGAGGTGGGCACCCGTGGGACTCATTAAGCCATCCCCGGGCTCCATAGGGAGCCATGTGCAGGAGGCTCGTGCATGACGTAACTAAGAAAACACACCTGGGTGCGCACGTATGTGCGTGTGGAGAGGGGCTAGGGCCCGAGTGTCCCCATCCCAGCCCCGAGCCCCAGCCCGGGACCCCAGGCTTCCCCCTAGAAGGGAGCCAGTCAGCAGGTGTGGCTCCTCCCAGGAGGCCACAGCCCTGGAGGGAGCATTTATGGCTTGATCTCCTTGAGGGCTATTGGGAGCGGGAGTGGCAGGGAGGGAAGGACACCAAGAAGGTAATGTTTAACCAGGAATGTCTGTGCGAGGCCCCCTGCCCCCTGGGTGGAGACCTTCCAGGCCAGCAGGGCCATCCAGCTTGACCTGGCGCTTAGATGGCGCCTCCGTCTGTTCAGGCCGCTGTAACACGCTACCGCTACCGTAGCCTGAGTGGCCTAACCCGCACGCTCACTCCTCACAGCTGTGGAGGCTGGAGAGTCCAAGATCAAGGTGAGGGCAGATGTGGTTCCCGGCGAGGGCCGTCTTTCTGGCTTGCAGACGGCTGCATTCTAGCCGTGTCCTCAGGTGGCAGAGAGAAAGCTCTGGTCTCTCTGTCTTCTTCTAAGGACACTAATCCCACCCTCGTGACCTCGTCCAAACCTAGTCACCTGCTAAAGGCCCCACCTCCACATACCGCCATATCGAGGGTTGGTGCTTCAACACACGAGTTCGGGGTGGGGGACACAAACATGTACAACATGTACCCCCCAAATCTATTAAAATACAGAAATAAAAAAATAAAAAAACAAGAAAAAGAACAAAATGGTGGGATGCAAAAAAAAAAAGGCATGAGGTTTTTTTTCCCTAATGAAGTACCTTTGGAATGAAAAAAAAAGTTAATGGTTGTGTTTGGCACTTAGTATCTGATGTAAACTGCCCCAAATTTCTCAGGCTTACAAAGGAGCTCAACAAGGGACGGGAGATTCGGGTTCTCTGGATTCTTACTTGTCCCTACTTAGCCCTTCACTGTTGTTCATTGCCTTTTGAATGGACTTGCCTTAATTTCAAAGTGTTGCAGTCAATGAAGTATTCTGAGTCGCCCACGAAACCTTCGCTGAGAGGGAGGAGACCTCCTCTGTGTTAGAGGAGTCTCTGTCCCTTATAAATTATTGAGTCAAACAACTTACTGAGGAGCTTGGAGTGCACCAGCCTCAGGCACAGCCGGACCATGCTGCCCAAGCAGTGTCATCAGGAGTCACACTCACCCCACCTGTTCTCCCAGGGCTTGCTCGTGGTCGTGGTCGTAAGAGGGCCACAGAAACAGCAGCTTAGATACCCCACCCCTCGCCACTGTTCCAGTAGTTTCAGCAAAGGCCCCAGGCCTGGCTCTCCTTGTTCTGGCCTGGGTCATGTGCCTATTCCTGACATAGGTCACTGTGGCCACAGAGAAGGTGAGATTGGCAAAGCCAGAGTCCCAAGCCCATCCTGGAGCCCAGGGATGGGGTCAGCCCATCTAAGCCATAGGGATGATGGGTGAAAGGGCCACTCCCTAGGGCACCAGCTGCTGTCAGTGGATGAAGGGTAAGTGGACGCAAGGCCGATGCCACCTCCCTGGCTCACATTCAGATAAGTGGAAGCTGCCACTTGGCTGCACATCCCTTGCCCTGGGTCATCACCCCAGGTGGATGGATTCAAATCCCCACGTGTCTCTGACACCAAGCCCTCTTCCCATCATTTCACAGCTGCCCGGGTTGGGGAGGAAGGTCCCAGTGGGCAGAGACCCATGCATAGGAAAACGAAGGCTTGCTGAGGGGCTGATTTCAGATGAACTGAATGTTGGGCAGAGCCTGGGGCCAGCGACGTCATGGGGACTCCCCAGGATATGAAGTGGGGGGAGGGTTGGGGTGACTTTCACTTTCAGCACAGCACATGGCCAGTGCTCATTAAAGCTGGCGTTTGCAAATAGCTGGGCCTCCCAGGAACTGGGTGACTTGACCTGAGGTTCCATGGGTTCGTCCTGCCCAGGCCGAGGCACTGAGGGACAGGAAGCGGGAGCTGGCAGATGTCCCCACACTCAGCTCCCCAGCCGAAGCCCCGTCCTGCTGGGCCCTTTGCTGCCTCCATAGCTTGGTGCTTCTAACTCCCTGCTACTCCTTTAGCACGCACACCTTTCTGGGAAGCTGACCGCAAGTCTTGGAAACCAGCAAGGAGTAGAAACAATAAACAGGAGCGCTCTGAGTCCGCCAGCATCCCAGGGCTTTGCGGCAAGTGGAAATCGCAACAGCTCCTGGATATTCCTAGGTAGTCCAAGCCCTAGAGAGACCTGGGTTCAAATCCTTGCTGTGCTACTACTACCTGTGTGACTGTGGACAAGGCCTTTGGTTTCTCTGGGCCTCAGTTTCCTTGTCTGTAAAGTGGTGACAATACCCTTGCTTTGCCAGGACTGTCATGATGACTGAAACCACATAGGCAAAGTGGTCATCAGTGAGCTCGAGTGAGTCCCCTTTCCCTTGTCCCTGTGTCCCTTAGAGACAGGAGGGCCAGGCTGGGCTGGGCTTCATTCTCCCACTTCATTCAGTGGCCGGAATGAAGCCCAGCCCAGCCTGGCCAGCGACCTGCAATATGGCAGGCAGGAGAGCACTGCCCTGGGCAGATCCAGCATCAGGGATGGCACCAAGGGCACATGGGAGCTTTGGCCAAGCAGGTTGGCAGCGGGTCATGGCCAGAGGACTCTAGAGATGATCTGGTCTCCTTGTTTTACAACTGGGGAAACGGAGGCTCAGCAAGAGAAGGGGACTTGGCCAAGTGCAAGGAGGTTTTGGAGCCAGGCAGACCCGGGTTCTGCTGCAGCCTCAGTGAGCTCTTATCTTAATCCTCGCTGCCCTAGCCAATGTCTTGGGGCCCTGGAGTGGAAATAATGGAGGACACTGGGCGCTGCCAGAAGGACAGGGGGCATTTGTACCTGCCACGGGCCAGCAGGAGGATTGAGGGGCACACAGCTGATGGGGTCTCACCAGAGGTCTTAGATTCCTGAAGCCAGGAAAGGGACTTCACTCATCCAGAAGGCAGGCTGGGAGGGGTCACAGGAGAATTGGGTTCACCTGCAACTTATGTTCACCAGGCTAGGGCCAGCCGGTGGCTTCCTGGGAGAAACAAACCACAGAGCCCAAGGAGGGCCTTTGCAAAACAGTTGGCCTAACAAGGACCTGAGGGTGGGTGGTGTGGGCACAGGTTCTGCTCCCAGGGCTGCCATCACCTGCTTCCGCCCAGACCTCAGTCTCCCTTCCCGACACCTGTGGGGACAGGGGTCTAAGATGCCGTTTTTGGTTTGAGCCTAGGGTGGGAGCTGGAATCTGTGGGGATCTCAGAAAGTGGGAGCCGGGTCTGCTTTGATTTGGGGGGCAGAGAAGCCTGGTGGTTAAGAACAAGGCTGACAAAGCTCTGCTGCTTCCTAGCTGTGTGAGCAGCTAGAAAGCAATTAACAAACCCTCTGTCCCTGTCTGTATCATGCAGCAAGTATTTCTTAAGCATCTACTACGTGGCAGGCCCTGTTCTAAGTGCTGGGGGACATCTGTTCTTCAGAAAAAGATGCAAATCCCTGCCCTTCTGGACGTTCCATTCTAGGGGGGAGGAGAGCAGACAATAAATGTAATAAGTGAATCGTACAGTCTGTTGCAAGGCCATAGGTGCTGTGGAGAAAACAAGCTAGGTAAAGGATTTGAGGAATGTGGGGTGGGGGGTTCATGTGTAATTAGTGGGAGCAGGCTGGGCCTTACTGAGCTTTTTTTTTTTTTTTTTTTTTTTTTTTTTTTTTTTTTTTTTTGAGACAGAGTCTCACTTTGTTGCCCAGGCTAGAGTGAGTGCCGTGGCGTCAGCCTGGCTCACAGCAACCTCAATCTCCGGGGCTCAGCGATCCTACTGCCTCAGCCTCCCGAGTAGCTGGGACTACAGGCATGCACCACCATGCCCGGCTAATTTTTTGTATATATATTTTTAGTTGGTCAATTAATTTATTTCTATTTTTGGTAGAGACGGGGTCTCGCTCAGGCTGGTTTTGAACTCCTGACCTTGAGCAATCCGCCCGCCTCAGCCTCCCAAAGTGCTAGGATTACAGGCGTGAGCCACCACGCCCGGCCTTACTGAGCTATTTGAACAACAAAAATTTTTTTTACACTGGACACTTGAACAAAGAATTGAGGCAGAGAGGGTGGTGACAGGGAGGTACTGGTTGTGGGGTGGTGTAGTGTACCCCAGGCCCAGGTGGGACTGGCAGGGCAGGGGGAGCAGGAGATTGGGGTGCAGAGCCACAGGGTCATTTGTACAGGGCCTTGTAGGCCATTGAAGACCTTGGCTCTTCCTCTAGAAGACACTGGGAGCGCGGGAGGGACTGGAGCCGGGGAGGGGTGCGAGGCACAGCTTGGAAGGGTCTTTGTGCCTTGGGAAGGGGAGCATGGAAACTGGTCAGGAGGCTGCCACGGCAATCCAGGTGAGTGGCGGTTCTGTCACATGGGATAAGAGTGGTACCTGAGCCTCAGGGTGCTGAGGGAAAGCACAGCAGCACGTGGGCACCGGGTGTCAGCAACTACTGCTCTCATTCGCCAGGCCGGGCCCTGTGGAGGCAGGAAGCTCAGGCGCAGCCCCGTTCTCACAGCGTGCTTGTTGGAAGAGCTCAGAGTTTGCAAGTCCTTCACATGCCAAAGGTTCTGGAAAGGCTTGCAGACGTCGTGCCCCTGGGTGAATGGCAGGGAAGTGCGTCACAGCTCCTCTTGTCATCTCAAAGGTGGAGAGGGTGCCTCCTTTGCCTCCCATACGAGACAGCTGGGCTAAGACTTGTAACGAAGGTACTCAAATACTCTGACTTGCCCTTTGAGGCATTCAGCAGTGGCCTGCATGTTGTGTATACCCACTGAATAATCAGTGGCCAGCCCTGGGGACAGGGCTGCCCTTGAATACTTAAAGTTTATGAAGATGAGAGGTGGGAATACTAGAGCAGGCCAGGGTAGAACTGTAGTCTGTATGTAGTTGCCATTTCAGGGTTTAGGCTGCACTTTCAATTGGAGCCTGGGTTTAGGCTGGAAGATTCAGAATCTTCCAATTCTGTTTACTAATTAATAGGACAAAACCTATACTTGGGTATGCTGCCACCAAGTGCTGGTTAGGGCCTCTGTCATAGGCATGTGGTCCAAAAAATAAGACTTGCATCCATAGACATGTCTAACCAGAGAGAAAACAGGTTTTCAGATTTCTCATTAAAACTCTAGCTTTATTTTATTTTATTTTGCTTTATTTTATTTTATTTTTTTTTGAGACAGGATCTCATACTGTTGCCCAGGCTGGGATGCAGTGGCATGATCACTGCAGCCTCAAAATCCTAGGCTCAAGTAATCCTCCTGAGTAGCTGATACTACAGGCACACACCACTTCCCTAGGCTAACTTTTTAATTTTTTGTAGAGACAAGGTCTTGATAATGTTTCAGGGGCTGGTCTCAAACTCCTGGCCTCAAGTGATCCTCCCATCTCAGCCTACCAAAGTTCTGGGATTATAGCCATGAGCCACAGCACTCAGTCTAAAACTTTAACTTTATTTTATTTTATTTATTTATTTATTTTGAGACAGAGTCTTGCTTTGTTGCCCAGGCTAAAGTGAGTGCCGTGGCGTCAGCCTAGCTCACAGCAACCTCAAACTCCTGGGCTCAAGCAATCCTGCTGCCTCAGCCTCCCAAGTAGCTGGGACTACAGGCATGCGCCACCATGCCCGGCTAATTTTTTCTATATATATTAGTTGGCCAATTAATTTCTTTCTATTTATAGTAGAGACGGGGTCTTGCTCTCTCCTGACCCCGAGCAATCCGCCTGCCTCAGCCTCCCAGAGTTCTAGGATTACAGGCGTGAGCCACCGCGTCCGGCCTAACTTTATTTTAAACAAACTAATATGAACATTATAGTTTAAAAGAATCAAACAGGGGCTAGGCATGGTGGCTCACACCTATAATCCTAGCACTCTGGGTGGCTGAGGCGGGAGGATCGCTCAAGGTCAGGAGTTTGAGACCAGTCTGAGCAACAGCGAGACCCTGTCTCTACTAAAAAATGAAAGAAATTGGTAGGACAACTAAAAATATATAGAAAAAATTAGCCGGGCATGGTGGCGCATGCCTGTTAGTCCCAGCTACTCGGGAGGCTGAGGCAGGAGGATCACTTGAGCCCAGGAGTTTGATGTTGCTGTAAGTTAGGCTGATGCCACGGCACTCTAGCCCAGGCAACACAGAGAGACTCTGTCTCAAAAAAAAAAAAAAAAAAAAAATCTCTTATGCCAAATTGTCCTCCCCAGACATTGCGTAAACATGCCTTTTTAAAAGGCATCTAGAGCTCTATCTTAAAGTTACAATTCATTTTCTTAGCTCAAAGTTCTCTCTTGAAAAGCAGGTTTCACAGCTGTCAGGATTTGGATATTTTAATTTCATGATTCTTTCTTGTGAAAAAAAAAATATATATATATATATATTCACAGTTATATATAACTACAGCTCTATATATCTTCTTTCCCAGTTTTCTTTCAAAGGTATTTCCCAAAATTTTCATTTAAGAGCTCTCTCTCCTTCTGCTCCTCTGCTTCAAGTAAAAAAAAAAAAAAGCTCTCTTTCCACCTTTCCATGAGGCAAATGGAAACACAGCCCACAACCAGGCCTCCACATTTGGTCTTTAAAAGCCTCTCTGCCCTTTGATTTCTAGCTGCAGGCAATTCTCCAAAAGTTAAACACAGGCCGGGCGCTGTGTGGCTCACGCCTGTAATCCTAGCTCTTGGGAGGCCGAGGCGGGCGGATTGCTCGAGGTCAGGAGTTCGAAACCAGCCTGAGCAAGAGCGAGACCCCGTCTCTACTATAAATAGAAAGAAATTAATTGGCCAACTGATATATATATAAAAAAAATTAGCCGGGCATGGTGGCGCATGCCTGTAGTCCCAGCTACTCGGGAGGCTGAGGCAGGAGGATCACTCGAGCCCAGGAGTTTGAGGTTGCTGTGAGCTAGGCTGACGCCACGGCACTCACTCTAGCCTGGGCAACAAAGCGAGACTCTGTCTCAAAAAAAAAAAAAAAAAAGTTAAACACAGTTACTTCCTGGTCTCTCTCTTTTCACAGAGCTTGTAGGTTGTTTTCTTAATCATTATTCACTGAAATCCTACTATGTGGCCCTAGGAAGCTACAACAGCAGGGGCGGGCAGGACTTCAAGTCTCACATTTAAACAAGTATTTCAACGCAAGTGGTAGTTTAGTAAAACAATCCAGAAGTGCTTAAGGTAATAATTTAAGTTCTCCCAAACTTACTTTCCAGAGATAGCTGAATTGCAGTGATTTTCAAACTCTTCTGTGTGACCCACAGTGAGAAGTACATACATCCATATAAATATTTGAAACAAATCACCAAACACTACTTACCTTTACTACGTGGGTAAAGGTGGTGATATTTTCTGTTCCGTTCATTCTATTTAATTTTTGTTAGTGCTACTAAGTTGAACCATGTGAAACTGATATCTTTGTAGTCCAAATGGTCAACCATGGGCAATTTCCTGTTGTTCAACCTATCTGTGACACTATAGTAATTTCATAATCCACTTAATGACTGCATCCCATAGTTTGAAAAACATTGTTTAATGGGTATATTTCCAGTTAATGTTATTTTTTAAATAAAAATGGGATTAAAATTTGATATTTTCATTTAATATGGTACGGACATCTTTCCATGCTGGTAGGTTACAGCTCCACCTCAGCATTCTTAAAGGCTCCATGGAATCCACAGACACCTACCCTGGCTTAGGTAACCTGCCCTCACTGAAGGCACTTAGATTTTTTCCAATTTCTTTCTGTTCCAAACCATGCCACAGTGAACTTCCTTGTCATAAACACTCATGTGCAGTACCAGAATTTCTGTGGCACAGTCTCCTGGAAGCAGGATGGCAGGTTCTTGGTCTGGGCATTTCCCATTTTGATCTTAGTTGTGTTTCAAAGCCTTTGAGTAGGAGTTATGCACAAGCTCTTCCCTTGTGTGTGCCTGAGGGAGGGTCAATGGTGCTGATCGCAGGGGCCCACTAAGTAAATTACCCTGTTTGTCCAGCCATCCTCTGCTCACAGAAGGGATGGGAAGCTCCAGCTCCTTCTAGACCTTTCCTCTAGGCAAACTCCACGGAGGCAACCAGAAAGACAGGGTACTGGCCGGTCACGGTGGCTCACGCCTGTAATCCTAGCACTCTGGGAGGCCAAGGTGGGCTGATTGCTCGAGGTCAGGAGTTCGAAACCAGCCTGAGCAAGAGTGAGACCCCCGTCTCTACTATAAATAGAAAAGAAATTAATCGGCTAACTAATATATATAGAAAAAATTAGCTGGGCATGGTGGCATGCCTGAAGTCCCAGCTACTCGGGAGGCTGAGACAGCAGGATTGCTTAAGCTCAGGAGTTTGAGGTTGCTGTGAGCTAGGCTGATGCCACGGCACTCACTCTAGCCTGGGCAACAAAGTGAGATTCTGTCTCAAAAAAAAAAAAAAGACAGGGTACTTTACTGTCAACCAGACCTTGGTTTGAATCTTGCCAAGCTCCTTAAATTCTCTGGATTCCATTATTACATCTATAAAAAGGAAATAAACCTCTCAGGGTTGCAAGGAGGACAAAGATGAACATGTGGCATGTGTTGTACAGGGTTACACCGGAGTTAGCTGTTCAGCTCCTGCTGACAGTTCTTTCCCAATCTTTAGACAGAGTAGGCTCCACGCTCCTACTCACATTTACCCTGTAGAGGGCTAGGGGAAGCGCCCAAATTAAGACAATAACGCTCCCACCTGGTCCCTAGCCTCAGTTTCCTCACTTTTTCTGGACTTCTTGACCACTAAGGTAAAGAACAAAACTCTTGGACATTCACTCAACAACACTGAGCACCTACTACATGCCAGCCACTGTGCTAGTACCACCTGGATCTCAGTTTTCTCATCTGCAAAAGTAGGAATTGTGCTTCTCAACAGTGAAACGAGCGGCATCTTGGGCAGGACAATTCCTAGTGCAGGTCTACAATTTTGTCATTGTAACAACCTAAAGATGCCCAGCACATTTGGAAATGACCCCGAGGGGGCATTACCACCCTCGATTGAGAACCAAGAGTCCACTTCCTACAGAAGCTGGGAAGGGGAGAGGTCCAAATTTCTCCGTCACCAGCAGATTTAGGATTATGCCGAGGCCCAAAATGAGCAGGATTTGGACTATGTTTCCCCAGAACAGGGCCTTACACCGGCCCCAGGATGAACTCGTCACCACTCTTGGGGCTCTCGGTTCTGACTCTCGGGACAGCATCCCTTCTCAGGTACTCCCTATCCAGCCAGAATACAATCCAGGATCTTCAAGGTTGCCCTTCCCTTTCGAGTCCTCAGGTACTGAGGGGAGAGGCATGGGGTCTTGCCCTGGTCCTTCAACCCTCAGCACTCAGGAATCCAAAGGTTAACGCAGGTGGCCACGCAGAAGTCCCGGGCACCGCTAGAGGGACCACTGCAGCTGCTCAGCCGCGCCGCCCGCGGTCACGTGGGGAGAGGGCGGGACCAAACATGGAACAGACCAATCGACTGTACTGTCGGTGGGCGTGATAGCCAATAGGAGCAAGGAGCGGAGTCCCGGGACTAGAAAGAAACGGCGGCCGGGAGGGGGCTACGGGGATCATGGGGCTTCTGACCATTCTGAAGAAGATGAAGCAGAAAGAGCGGGAGCTGCGATTGCTTATGCTGTATCCTCCCGGACGCAGGAGCCGCGAGGGTAATGGGGCCTCGCCGGGCGGGCGGTGCCAGGCGCCCCCTGCTGGGCGCAGGTGCGCGGTCGGCGGGCTGTACCAACTGCCCATTGTGCGTCACGCACGTGGGCCCTACCAATCGCTCCGGCGGGGGTCGGCGAGGCTGTACCACGGGGCTCCGCTCCAAAGGCCAAAGAGCTGGGCCTAAAGGCGCAGCGGCGGGACCAAGTGTCCCAAATGGAAGGGGAAGGTGGGGCCGGAGGTGACTGGGACGCCACCATCCGACGCTCTACCCAGAGCGTGGGGCCACTGTCCTCCCCGGCTCTGACCTTCTCCCCCGCAGTCCGAGGGTGCCAGGCCCCGGCCCCGCCCTAGAGTTCGGAATCCCGGGGGCGAGCGGGCCCCGGGGCGGAGGGTGTGGACTCTGCGAGTCACTTCTGTTGCGGGTCCAGTTGTAGGTTCCTTTGCTGCTACCTCAGCGGTCGGTGTCTCGGTGGCTGAGGACTTGTAGGCCCGAGGCTCCCGCTGACCTTCTGAGTCCGGTTAGCGGGCGCCTGCACTAGATCGCCCTGCTCCGTGAGGCGAATCTGTGATGCAGGAGCGGGGAGAAAAGACGTTTATGTGCGCCTGTAACTTACAAATCATAGTCACATCATGTCTGTTTTAAAGAGCTCCGAGAAAGGCACAGAGAATTCACTCATTCAGTGTATTCAGTGAGCGCCTACTCTGTGCCAGGCGCTAGGGAAAAAACAGCAAAACAAAACAACTCTGCCTTCATGGAGATGCTGTAATGCAGCGAGGAAGAGAGATGGTAACACAGCAATAAGTAAAATATGCAGTATGAGTGGGAAAGAGTGCAGTTTAAGTAGAATGGTCAAAGGCCACTCTAAGAAAGTGACAACTGAGTAGATGTGAAGGAGGTGAGGGATGAACCATGCAGATGTCTGCGGGAACTCTGTTTAAGGCAAGGGAACAGCACATGCAAAGGCTTTGAGGAGGAACATAACTGACGTGTTCAAAGGAATGTCAGGGCAGCGTGGCTAGAGAGTGTGAGGAGAGGCAGCTGGGTGGCTATGTCAGGATGGCCTTTGCTTCTTGGCTGTCCTTTTAAGTGAGAAGTTCGGAGGAGAGGGAATTGCAATAGTGCTGGCGAGATAGGATGGTGGCTTGGACCACAATGAAAGTTTCTTGCCTAAGCAATGAGGAGGATGAGGAGCCTCTTGCTGAGATGGAGAAGACTGGGTGGGGGAGGAACAGGATCAGGAAGGGCGGGAGCTCTGTTTTGGCCACGTGAGATGCCCCTGAGACATCCTAGAAGTATCAGGTGGACAGCTAGATAGAGGGACCAATATCCCAGGGAGCAGATGGGTGGGAGGCATAAAAGCATAAAGATGACATTTTAAGCCATGATCCTCGATGAAATCATCTAGGAGTGAGTGTCGCCAGAGAAGAGAGCCCAGGCATCCTAGGATGAAGTTAGAGAAATGAGGAGGAGGGGCCTGTGGTGAAAGAGTAGCAGGTGACAGGCATGTCCCAAAGTGAAGGTGGGTCACATGTTGGTGTTGGGAAGGAGGGTGAGACACTCTTGTCAGGTGCTGAGGGTAGAGAAAACGATGAGGACTGAGGGCTGCCCAGACACTGGAGAGCAGCAGGCAGGTCTCTGGGGACCGACCTTGGCAGGAGCACTTTTGGGGAGCAGTGGGAGAAAAACCTGATGTGAAGGGTTCTAGAAGAGTAAGAAGATGGGCCAGGTGTGGTGGCTCATGCCTGTAAATCTAGTACTCTGGGAGGCAAAGGTGGGAGGATCGCTTGAGTTCAGGAGTTCAAGACCAGCCTGAGCAAGACCTTGTCTCTACTAAAAACAGAAAAATTAGCCGGGCCTGGTGGCGCATGCCTGTAGTCCCAGCTACTCAGGAGGCAGAGGCAGGAGAATTGCTTTGGCCCAGGACTTTGAGGTTGCTGTGAGCTGAGATGATGCCACAGCACTCTAGCCCGGGCTACAGAGCAAGAGTCTGTCTTAAAAAAAAGCAAAAATACACAAATTAGAGAGGATGACTATGAACAATTATTTTGAGGAAATTTCCTGCAAAAGGAAAGATATAAATGAATAACTGGATGGAGGAGAGGGATCGAGAGGTTTGTTGGCTTCTCCTTGGGTGGGAGAAACAACAGTGAGTTTGTCAGCTGGTGGGGATGATAGGGAGGAGCCACGGATGATGGTGCTGGGGGGAGGGGGCCATCAGTGACCAAGTTTTAGAGGCCAAGGCTGAGCCTCAGGAGAGGTCCTCTCGTTACTCCCATTTCCTGGGTTTGAGTCACTGGCCCCAGGTCAGGTGGGCAGTAAGAGGTTCCTGGGTCCAGGACCCACCCTTCCCCCACCACGCCCCACCAAGCTGCAAGCGGGTTGGTTTGTGAAGACCCTGGTACACAGAAGAGGGTAGTTGCCTCCCACTGGCGAGCCCACCCATTCCTTTCCACTCTGCAGCAGAGGGTTTGGAATAGTCCAGAAACAGAGGTGAGGGTGGCTGCTGGCAGGTTTTGCTCTTCTCTCAGTCCTTCAAAAAGCTGGTTCCTTGGATTTTGGGCCTCAGCTCAGGACACCTCAGAGAGGCCTTCCCTGGCACCCAGGCTGAAGGAACCTTCTCCGATGACTTGGAACACGTCTCTGCTGTGTTTATAGCACTAGCCAGGATCCACGGTGCCTCATTTTCTCCTTTGCACTTTAACTGCTGTTTCCCCACAAGAGTGTAAGTGAGCTTCATAAGGTCAGGGACTTCGTTCTCCGGCACCCAGAAGAGGGTCTGGCATGTAGTAAATATTCAACAAATATACATTTGTTGCGTGAATTAAGGAGCTTGTGGTCAGCAGAGATGATAAAATATTTATATCTTGATGTTTTCACATTTATCATGGGCCAGGCATGTGCTCAACTCATTTTGATACGTGGTGGGAAATGATTAGTCCCCTAAGAGAGGGACACTGTGATGATGTCACCACCTGGCAAAGCACAGGAACTTCTCCTTAACCTCATGTGTCCCAGCGGCCTGGACAATGCTGGAAAAACAACCATTCTCAAGAAGTTCAATGGGGAAGACATCGACACCATCTCCCCAACGCTGGGGTTCAATATCAAGACGCTGGAGCACCGAGGGTGAGCAGGGTCCCTGTGGGTGGGCCAGCCCAGAGCAGGGTGGGGGAATGGGAGAGGGGCCAGATGACCCTCCGGCCACCCTCTCCCTGCCCAGATTCAAGCTGAACATTTGGGACGTGGGCGGCCAGAAGTCCTTGCGGTCCTACTGGCGGAACTACTTTGAGAGCACCGACGGCCTCATCTGGGTGGTGGACAGCGCCGACCGCCAGCGCATGCAGGACTGCCAGAGGGAGCTCCAGAGCCTGCTGGTGGAGGAGGTGGGCCGCCGGCACTGTGCGCACATCCGCGCTGTGTGAACACTTCTCAGCAGATTCTCAGAGGGGTCCGTGACCCCAGAGGGAAGCCTAGGGGCAGGGACTGTTCTACACTGGGCCCCCACCATGTGACGCTCACAGTGCCAGAGGCAGGACACATGCTGTAGACTGAGACCTGGGTTCATGTCCCTGTGGTGTCACTCTGTCACTACTCTGAGCTTCAGTTTCTGTACCTTGAAATGGGGATGATGACACCCACATCGTTGGGCTTTAGGGAGGATGACCCAAGGCCAGTAGGAAGCTTTGGGAGGCCGTGGAGCCTAGCTCAGGAGTCTGACTCTCTGCTATGTGATCTTAGGCAAGGCACATAACCTCTCTGAGCCTCCACTTCCTCATCCCTAAAATGGGGATTATAATTAAGGTGATCTTATAATTTATTGTCTGATCCAAAACATTTTTCTTTAAATAAAATTTTAGAGTTACAGAAAAGTTGCAAAGATAATATAGAGATACTCTATATACCCTTCACTGCGTTTCCCCTAATGTTAACATCTTACATAACTGTCAAAACTAAGAAATTAACATAGGTGAATTATTATCTTAACTACAGATTTTATTTGGGTTTTACCAGTTTTCTGCTAATGTGCCTTTTCTGTTCCAAGATTTAATTCAGGTTGCTACATTGCATTTTGTGTATGTATGTGTATATTTATTTAAGAGTCTCCCTCTGTTGCCCCGGCCAGAGTGCAGTGGTGTCATCATAGCTCACAGCAACCTCAAACTCCTGGGCTCAAGCTATCCTCCTGCCTCAGCCTCCCGAGTAGCTCAGACTACAGGCATGTGCCACCATACCCAGCTCATTTTTTCTATTTTTAGTAGAGACAGGGTCTCACTTTTACTCAGGCTAATCTCGAACTCCTGAGCTCAAGTGATCCTCCCACCTTGGCCTCCTAGAGTGCTGGGATTACAGTCATGAGCCACCTCGCCTGGCCACTACATTGCATTTACTTGAAAACCAGGATCCTTTTGAGAATGAAAGAGGGAGTTGTTAATAATTATGCAGGGACAACAGGTATAAATGGTCCTAGGTACACAGGGACATGTGGTCACTGGCTATAACAGTAGCCCTTCTTGGGGGTGTTGAGCAGGTCAGATGAGATCATGGCTGTCAAATGCTGACATTTGGGCTGTCGAGGCCCAAAGGGTCAGATCCACCCACTCACGTGGAGAGTCTCCCAGTCACAAACATGTATATGGAAACAACTAGAATCAGAGGCAGAGAGTGAGGCCTGTTGGGAGTGGAACAGCTAAAGGGCTATGTGAACTTGGGAAGAGGAAAAGATCACTTCCAGGAGACCCTCATGGGTCCCTGCGACACTCACATTCTCTGTGCATGTCAGGTCGTCAGATTGGAGCAGTCTAGAACCACAAGGCGCTCAGGGATCATCTTATCCGATACTCACTTCCTGTTTAGAAAGAGGAAACTGAGGCATGGGAGAGAGAGGTGCCCACTGGGTGGTGGTTGGCTGGATCCAGAACCCCAGCCTAGTGCCAGGCTCCCTCGACCTCGACCCTGTGGGGGCCGGCCTCTGTCCACACTGCCCACCCATCTGGGCCTCTCCCACCACCAGGGGCCTTGCCCTAGTCTTCCAGGTTCATCTTTTTTTTTTTTTTGAGACAGAGTCTCACTTTGTTGCCCAGGCTAGAGTGAGTGCCGTGGCGTCAGCCTAGCTCACAGCAACCTCAAACTCCTGGTCTCAAGTAATCCTCCTGCCTCAACCTCCCAAGTAGCTGGGACTACAGGCATGCGCCACCATGCCCAGCTAGTTTTTTCTATATATATTAGTTGGCCAATTAATTTCTTTCTATTTATAGTAGAGACAGGGTCTCACTCTTGCTCAGGCTGGTTTTGAACTCCTGACCTTGAGCAATCCACCGGCCTCGGCCTCCCAGAATGCTAGGATTACAGGCATGAGCCACCATGTGGGCCTCAGGTTGATCTTTGACCCCAGATGCTCCAGGCCATTAGAGGAGGAGTCAGACTGCCCTCTGAGTCCCCACCCCACCCCTCTATTTTCTCTTCCCCAGCGTTTGGCCGGAGCAACCCTCCTCATCTTTGCTAACAAGCAGGACCTGCCTGGAGCACTGTCCTCTAATGCCATCCGAGAGGTGAGTCGGGCCCTGGGTGGGCTTTCTGAGGAAAGGGGGCACACATTTCTTTATTAATTTACTTTAAAGCATTTATTAACCCCCGCTGTGTGGCAGGACCTGTGTGGGGCACTGGAAGTTCACTGGTTAGTAAGGTGTAGTGGTGGCCCACAGCATGGGGGAAAGCAGACCTGCCAATAAGTTATTCCACAGGATAACAGTGGCCAGCACATAATGAGCGCTTTCTGTGTGCTGTGTGCTTCTATGGACTAACTCATCGCATTCTCACCACAACCTCATGAGGTAGGAACTATGATTATCATTTTACAGATGGCAAAGCAGGCTCAGAGGGGTTAGGTAACTCACCCAAGGTCACACAGCCAGTAAGTAGACAAAAAGGCCCATCTGACCCCAGAGCCTGCATCTTAACTGTTACTCTAGTGCTCAAGCACTGTAGTGAGAAAGAGCAGGGTTAGAGTCTTGATTCTGCCACTTATTAGCTGTGTGACCTCAGGCAGGTTGCTTAACCTCTCTGAGCTTTGGTTTCCTCCTTGATAAAATGGCCAACACAATCCCTGGCTTATGAGGCATTGGAGGAATGGATGAGAGGTCATGTAGGGTTCCTAGTACACTGCCTGGATCCTGGTAGACGCTTAGGAGCCCTTATTGCTATTACATCACTAAGGGGTGGCACGGGGGAGACACTGTACAGAGCCCCGATGCCCTGAGGGGCGGGGGCTTCCTAGGTGGGGTGACTCTTGAGCAGGAGCTCAGGGAGGTGCTGAGTTCCCCTGCGCCAGGAGAAGGAAGGGGCTGAGGACAGGCAGTGTCTGTGGTCACTAGCCACCACCTTCCGTCCTCCCAGGCCCTGGAGCTGGACTCCATCCGCAGCCACCACTGGTGCATCCAGGGCTGCAGTGCCGTGACCGGGGAGAACCTGCTGCCTGGCATCGACTGGCTCCTGGATGACATTTCCAGCCGCATATTCACAGCTGACTGACCCACTGTGGATGCCGCCCCACCTAGCAGTCCGGTCCCCCACCCCCCGCCCTCACCAGACACTATCCATGGGGGGATGGGAGTCAGTCACACTAACACTCCCCCGCCAACCCCGTAACCTGCTGCTGCTACTGCTGCCCGTGCTGCTCCGTGGCCAGCCAGCTCCCTTGGTGGGAGGGCTGTGCTCTGGCTGTCACTCTGGCTCCTGGCCTGGCCTGTGACCAATCTACCAAGAAGAGAGGGCTGGGGCTAGGAGGGGCTACCTCTGCTGCTACTGAGGCTGTGGGCCTCATCCATTGCTCAGCTGTGAGAATAAACTCCTTGCCCTGGTTCCTGGCTGAGTCATTTGTTGATTCAACAGCATTAGAGACCACCTGGGAACCCACAGTCCTGCAGAAGACAGGGTGGAAGAGATCATTTCAGTCGAGGGGTAACTGCTGCTGCGTTAAAGAGATGTGCAAAAGTTTAGAAGCATGGGACAGGGCTGCAACTAATTCTATTTGGAAGAATCTAGGCGGGCTTCCCAAAGGAGGTGACATTAAAACTGGGCGTGAAGGACGAATAGAAGTTTTTTGGGGAGAGGAAAAGGAGGACAATTCGCCAGGGCAACTGCAACCCTCATAGGTGTGAATTTGAAAAAGGGAGCAGCCCCAGACCAGGGCTCACAGCTTGTTGAATTAACATGAGCTGCATTGTTGTAGGCAGGAAGCCATGTGCAGCGGACAACCTGCACAGCTGTACGAGGTGGCACAGAGGGAATCACACAACAGAGGCATTGAAGGGCAAGGGCATGAAGTCGGGTATAGAAGGGTGTGCAGGGAGAGGGAGAGAGGGCGGCTCCATCAGGCAGCAGTAGCTGAGTGCACTCCGAAGCAGGGCCAGGCTGGGAAGGGATGGGGATAAGGAGGGCCCCGGGGCCTCAATCCAGGTGGGGAGACAGGGATGTTTTCACGGCTGGTCCTCACAGCTGCTTACCCGACAGAGTTCTGTTCTAAGCACTCTACACTTGTCAGTGCAATTAGGCTCAGCCAGATGCAGTACATGCGCAGTATTCCCTTTTACATGGGAAACTGAGCCCATGGGAGGCTAAGCGACTTGCTCAACATCTCCCAGCGAGGAAGTGGGGGAGCTGGGATGTAACCCTACATATTTGGCCACTACACCCTGCTGCCTCCTGTGATAGCTCAGGCCTAAACATCTTCAGTTTGGTCTCTGCTCAGAATGCAAATGCCTGGGGGAGAGAGCCTGCCTGGCCCAGCCTGAAGCCATGCCGACCTCTGGGTGAGGACTTGCTGCCCACCAGTCACTCCACCAGATTGTGCCCAGTGAGGGAAGGGCGGTTTTCCTAAGAGACAGTTGAGTGCTATAATCAAAAGGTGAGGAAGAGCTGGGTAACAGACTTGAACCTTGGGTGTGAAACTATTAGAATTCTAGAGGAAAACATTGGAAATACTCTTCTAGACATTGGCCTAGGCAAAGAATTTATGAAGAAGACCCCAAAGGCAATCACAGCAGCAACAAAAATAAATAAATGGGATCTGATAAAATTAAAAAGTTTCTGCACAGCCAAAGAAACTGTCAAGAGAGCAAACAGACAACCCACAGAATGGGAGAAAATTTTTCGCAAGCTACACATCCGATAAAGGGCTGATAACTAGAATTTATTTAGAACTCAGGAAAATCAGCAAGAAAAAATCAAATAACCCTATCAAAAAGCAGGCAAAGGACATGAACAGAAATTTTTCAAAAGAAGACAGAATAATGGCCAACATATGAAAAAATGCTCAACATCTCTAATCATCAGGGAAATGCAGAGATATCACTTATCTCCAGTAAGAATGGCCCTTATCAAAAAGTCCCCAAACAATAAATGTTGACGTGGATGCAGAGAGATAGGAATACTCCTACACTGCTGGTGGGACTGCAAACTAGTGCAACCTCTGTGGAAAGCAATATGGAGATATCTTAAAGTGATACAAGTAGATCTACAATTTGACCCAGCAATTCCACTACTGGGCATCTGCCCAAAAGATCAAAAGTCACTTTATGAAAAGGACACCTGCACTTGAATGTTTATAGCAGCACAATTCACAATTGCAAAGTTGTGGAAACAACCCAAGTGCCCATCAATGAGTGGATTAATAAAATGTGGTATATGTATACCATGGAGTACTATTCAGCTTTAAGAAATAATGGTGATCTAGCACCTCTTATATTTTCCTGGATAGACCTGGAACCCATTCTACTAAGTGAAGTATCTCAAGAATGGTAAAACATGCACCACATGTACTCACCAGCAAATTGGTATTAACAGATCAATACCTAAGTGGACATATAGGAATAACATTTACCGTGTGTTGGGCAAGTGGGAGGGAGGAGGATGGATGGGTATATACAAACATGAGTGAGATGTGCAACGTTTGGGGGATGGTCACGCTTGAAGCTCTGACTCCAGGGGGGAGGGGGACATGGGTAATATACGTAACCTTAACATTGGTACCCCCATAATACGCTTAAATAAATAAATAAATGAATGAATGAATGAATGTAGGGAAAAAAAGAATGAGAAGCCAAAAGAGAGGAAAAAGGGGGAAAAAAAGGTGAGGAAGAGCATGGGGACGTACTCTGAGGCTGGCACTAGGATCCTTTCCTGGAGGCATAGAGACCTGTGCATAATCTGGGTTTCGTTAGAGCAGAAGAAGGGAAATGAATGTTGGATGGGCAACCTTAGAACATACACAGACTGCCTTTTGGCCCACAAAATTAGAAGCCCCTGCCCCGAGCTCCTCACAGACAGATACTGTGGTCTGCGGGCTCTCAAAGCCTCCGGTAAGTGAACATACTGGGGCTTGGAGCTCCGGAGCCAAATCCTGGCTCTGCCACTTGCTGGTTGATGCTGAGCAAGTTGCCTAACCTGTCTGTGCCTCAATTTACCTCCTAGTGTCAGGATGAGCACCAGATGGGTTGGTGTCTTGTATGTCATAAGCACTATGACAGCTATCATTTTATTATTTGAACCAGAAGGAGCTTAAGCAAATGCAACCCACGTGCATCAGTGAGCCACTATCACGGGTGAGTCACTCCAGTGTTCAAGCAAAACCCTGATCGAAAAAGTGAATTATTCATAGTTAGAGACAAATAAGAAAATAACAAAGTTACATTCATCACAAAGATCTGTGGCAGAGTCTCCATCCTGTGTCCAAGCAGACCCCTGCCCGGCGCCTTTGCAGCCTGTCCTTGTCCCCTGCCGTCTTCTGTTTGCTCCTTCTGGTGATGGAGCTGGTGGGGCTGGAGATCGGAGGCCAGGGCCCAGATGGCCCTAGATGGACAAGGGCTCGGAGATGACAGGAAGAAAGAAGGTGAGAAGGAAACCAGGCAGCAGAGGGAACTTTCGAGAGTGGGAGGCTCATCGTGTAAAGGGGTCTTCAGAGGAGTCCTGGTGTGAGTTGTGCAAGGGGACATCTCCAGCTCTTCCTGAACACCTCCTGGATGAACTACCCCTTTCAGAGCCTCCAGAGTCCGATTCCCAGGGCGCCTGTACATCTGGGTTCTGGTCACAAGAGCGGCTCTTCTGTGGGCGCTGCACCCACAGGATTGCATTTAACCTCACAACTTCATGGCGCATTTCTACAGATTTTGCTTGGGTTGTAATGTTGGCTGGAACAAAGGTGACCAACCATGGAGGGTTTGGAGAACACCAGTCTCCACTCGGCCCCCAGGAACAGTACCAATGCCACCAATTCTGTAGCCATCCTGGAGGTCTCAGGACGTCCAAGGGCTTCTCAGGTGGAGGCAGGATGCAATCCAGAGCTCCAGGCAGCGTAGTTCTGTTGGCATTGCCATCTTTATGGGTGACTTTCCATCCCTTGAGCCAACACCAGTGAGCAGTTGGCTCCAGCCCATTGCCACCATTCCAACCAGAAATTGGCACTAACACTACTGTGTCAGGGTTGTGGCCAATTTCTTAATGTAGGTGTGCTGACTTTCTGAATGATTCCCTCCTATCTCTGCTCTGCAGCTGGGCTCAGTGGAATCCATTTTGTTAACACAATTAGTGGTTTCACACCCAGCATGTAAGCCAGAAGGATGTGCTTCTCTCATTCTTGGAGATGCCAGCTTCAAGTTCATCAACACCAGCAGCAACATTCGGGACAGTACGGGCAGCCTGAAATATACCTGTAACCAGGTTTTTGATAAAGTGTCTGCACCCTGGGGCAGCCATGATGGCCACATAGTAATTGCTGGTCTCACATTTCCGCAGGGAGATGTCAGTGGTTATACCACTCGCACAGTCGTTCGGCTTTCAGGTTATCCAAGACCAGGGCTTGAAGGAGCCCTTTCCCATCTCAGCAGCCTCCTCCTCAAATTTTTCCAGGATTCTTTTGTTAATCCCACCACACTTAGAGATTGGAGGATGGCCAGTAGTGGTGGACTTGCCTGAAACTACACGTTCAGTGACAACTCTGTTGACAGGAGTCTTTTCTTTTTTTTTTTTTTTTTTTTTTTTGAGACAGAGTCTCACTTTGTTGCCCAGGCTAGAGTGAGTGCCGTGGCGTCAGCCTGGCTCACAGCAACCTCAATCTCCGGGGCTCAGCGATCCTACTGCCTCAGCCTCCCGAGTAGCTGGGACTACAGGCATGTGCCACCATGCCCGGCTAATTTTTTTGTATATATATTTTTAGTTGGTCAATTAATTTCTTTCTATTTTTTTGGTAGAGACGGGGTCTCGCTCAGGCTGGTTTCGAACTCCTGACCTTGAGCGATCCGCCCGCCTCGGCCTCCCAAAGTGCTAGGGAGGAGTCTTTTCCTTTCCCATTTTGGCTTTGACTTAGCGGTGGTTTTCACCACAGCTATATATCAGGCAGCAAACCCATTGCAAAAAACATCCAGGGTAGTAGATTCTATTATAAACATTTCACATCCTGTACTGAAGGGAAACTCGCGGAGCTACCGTGTTTCCCCCGAAAATAAGACCTACCCATAAAATAAGCCCTAGCAGAATTTCTAAGCATTTGTGCAATGTAAGTCCAACCCTGAAAATAAGACCTAGTGCTGGGCGTGGCTACGCAGCATATCTGCACAACCCATGCATTTCGTCGTGGCAGAGCGGGAAAGAAGTCGAGCAGCCCTTCTCATCTGCCCCATGGTGACAGCTACTATCTGGTGGGGTGTAACCGGAAAGGTGCGGGCAGCCCCACCAAGAAGGTCGGCTCCCCCTGTCAGGTCCCGGCCATCCTGTGCGTGCTGCAGGCTGAGGCTTTGAGGGGAAAATAACACATCCCCTGAAAATAAGCCCTAGGGTGTCTTCTTGAGGAAAAACAAATATAAGACCCTGTCTTATTTTGGGAGAAATGCAGTAGTAAGAGTTGTGATTTCAGAGCCCATGGCACCATCCTCCTTCTCCAGCGTTTTTTTGCTTCCCCCACGCTTCCAGAAAACACGAATTAACGAATCTTGTGGAGGGGGACAGGGAAATAATTTGGCCCTGTCTGGCAGATATTGGACACAAGAAATGTTGGGTGGGTGGATGAAGGAAAGGAATTGGGAAGCCAGACAGAAGTCGTTTGGAGGTCTGTGGTGAGCGTTTGCTCGCATAGGGTAGGCTCGACATTCCGGCAGAGAAGAGAGGAGTGACCAGAACCTCCCCAACCAATCCTTACTCTCGAATTGCCTAGGTGTAAGCTTCCCCAATGACAGGGAACTTTTCAGACGCTCCCTTGGCCGCGCGCCCGGCCGAGGACGGCGCTGTCACTTGCGACCAGCTCCCTGCGCCGGAGGAAGGAGGGCGCAGGCCCGGGCCAGGCGGCGGCTGGCGGAGGCCGGCCCGGAGGGGTGGGGGCGGTGTGGAGGAGGTGGCGACGGGCGGTCACCTCCGCTCCAGCTCAGTTGTCATGTCCCGCCAGGCCAAGGATGACTTCTTGCGGCACTACACCGTCTCCGACCCCAGGACCCACCCCAAGGGCTACACCGAGTACAAAGTAACCGCGCAGGTAGGTGGGGCCCAGCGGGGACTTTACCCTTTTAACTGGAGTGGGCGCCGCGTTTTACCTTAAGGCAAGGCTCTGCAGGAAGCTTCCATTTTTGACCACAGAAATGAATTTCCCCTTTAAGGGGAGGCTGCGGTTAGCGCCTTCTTTACTCCTTAACCCTCAGGAGGCGGGGCCCTGGGAGGGCGCTGTCCTTTTTAAAAGGGCGTGGACGGCAGTTTCTGGACTGGCCAGGCGTGTGTGCCCAACCCCGAAGTGTGGTGTCAGGGTGTCAGGCTGTGAATTTCTCCACATTAACATGAACATTCTGTTTTAACCCAAATATTAGTTAGTACTCCAATCTCTTGGAGTAAGTTTTGTTTATGGGTTTGATACTTACATAAAAGCCCTTTAAAGAGTTTAATTATGTTTAATTTTTCAAAAAATAATACTAGTCTATGGTTTAAAAAATTCATACAGTTCAAAAAGACATACGGAGTGAACCTCCATTTTCATGGCCACAGCAGGAAGTCGGTAGATAAAGGCCAAAGTTGATATATGAAGCAATAACAACATTATAAGCACATTGTATAGAGACGTGGAGGAAACCATGAAAAAAATTAAAGATAAAACAGTAACAGGATAGCTGTAGAATGATATACAAGACCTGGTAACAAGGAAGGCCCCCAGGGAGAGGAACTAGGTGGCTGGGGACGGGTTGAGAGAAGACTTTATACTGCAAAATTTTTGTACGTTTAGAATTTTCAACTAGGCATACATTAAGCTGGTGCATTTGTAACTATTTTTTCCCCTTCTTTTTTTTTTATTTCGGCATATTATGGGGGTACAGATTGGCAACTATTAAAGTAAAGTGAAAACATAAAGACTGTGTCTAATATATATATATACATACATACACACACACACACACATATATATATATATATATATATTAGACACAGTCTTGCTCTGTTTCCCGGAAAATAAATAAATACATAAAATAAAAAACCATTTGTGTACAATTTTTTAATAAACTGTGCATTCATTTCTCCTTGGTGTATATATACCTAGGAATGGAATTGCTGGTTCATAGGATAGGTACATGTATAGCTTTACTAGAAATTGCCAGGCAGTTTTCCATAGTAGTTGTACCACTTTATACTCCCATTCTCCCTAGCTTTTTTTTTTTTTTTTTTTTTTTGAGACAGAGTCTCGCTTTGTTGTCCAGGCTAGAGTGAGTGCCATGGCGTCAGCCTAGCTCACAGCAACCTCAAACTCCTGGGCTCGAGCGATCCTTCTGCCTCAGCCTCCCGAGTAGCTGGGACTACAGACATGCGCCACCATGCCCGGCTAATTTTTTATATATATATCAGTTGGCCAATTAATTTCTTTCTATTTATAGTAGAGACGGGGTCTCGCTCTTGCTCAGGCTGGTTTTGAACTCCTGACCTTGAGCAATCCGCCCGCCTCGGCCTCCCAAGAGCTAGGATTACAGGCGTGAGCCACCGCGCCCGGCCTCTCCCTAGCTTTTTTTATTTTGAGACAGAGTCTCATTGTGTTCCTTGGGCTAGAGTGCAGTGGCATCAGCCTAGCTCACTGCAACCTCAAACTCCTGGGCTCAAGCAATCCTTCTGCCTCAGCCTCCTGAGTATCTGAGACTACAGGCACCATGCCCAGTGGCATTTTTCTATATATTTTTAGTTGTCCAGCTAATTTCTTTCTATTTTTAGTAGAGACAGGGTTTCACTCCTGCTCAGGCTGGTCTTGAACTCCGGACTTTGAGTGATCCTCCTGTCTCTGCCTCCCAGAGTGCTAGGATTACAGGAGTGAGCCACCACACCTGGCCCCTCCCTAATTCTTGATAACCATCAGTGTCTTTAATTTGACCATTCTTGCTGGGTTGTGTAATATCTCATTAGAGTATTAATTTGTACATCTTTGATGATTCATGATGCTGGATATATTTTCCTAATCTTATTGACCATTAAACTGGTGCATAGGTAACTATTAAAGTGAAGCAAAAAAAATATCTTTTGTGAGGGGTGCCTGTTCAAGTATTTTATAGCCCATTTTCAAAGGTTGGGTTGTTTGTCTTAATATTGATTTGTAGCAGACCTTAATATTGATTTGTAGCAGACTTTTGTATACTCTGGATATGAGTCCTCTATCAGGTATATATTCCTCAATAGTTTTTAAGTAAAGTTCTTTTTTTTTTTTTTTTTTTTTTTCCGAGACAGAGTCTCGCTCTGTTCCCTGGGCTAGAGTGACGTGGCATCGGCCTAGCTCACAGCAACCTCAAACTCCTGGGCTCAATTGATCCTCCTGCCTCAGCCTCCCAAGTAGCTGGGACTTACAGGCATGTGCCACCATGCCCGGCTAATTTTTTTTGTCTATATATTTTTAGTTTTCTAGCTAATTTCTTTCTATTTTTTTAGTAGAGACAGGGTCTCACTCTTGCTCAGGCTGGTCTGGAACTCCTGAGCTCAAATGATCCGCCCACCTTGGCCTCCCAGAGTGCTAGGATTACAGGTGTGAGCCACCATGCCCAGCCAAGTATAGTTTCTTTTACACAGTATTTTAGGCAAGCGTCTCTTGTCAAAAGCCAAGGCCAGGATTTTAGTTCCAGCAGTGTCCCTTACGTGGTGTGCGATCTTCCCTGGGCCGCATCCCCTCTCAGTGGCTTCCTTTCCTCATCTTTTAGCTGGGCATGTTAATCTTATCTGTCTCACTGGGTTCTAGGATAAGAAACAGGAGAGGTTTTGAAAACTGTCAAGTGCTCTAAACCATAGGAGATTATTTTAAAATTATTATAAAGATAACATGATGAAACTGAGTTTTCTTTCCACCTCAGACTGAAGTCTGCTCTTCCAGGGGTTGCCACCGCTAGTGAGGGTTTCTTCTGTGTCGGGGCAAGCACAGGGCTTCCTCCTTTAAAGGAAGGACTGGCTCCTGAGACGGAGCCTCACCTTGCTGGCGAGTTGGGTTCTTCAGTTTTAGAAGGAAATGCAGGGATTTGGCCCTTTGAAGGAACTGGGATAAAAGTTGGGCTGACGTTGGAGCAGTCTGGATGGGCCTTTAGGGATCCTCCTATTTGACAGATGGAGGAACTGAGGTTCACAATAGAAAAACTGGCCGGGAGCAGTGGCTCATATCTGTAATCCAGCACTTTGGGAGGCTGATGCAGGAGGATCACTTGAGCCCAGGAGTTGAAGGCTGCAGTGAGCTGTGATCATACCACTGCAGTCCAGCCTGGATGACAGAGCAAGACCCTATCTGGAAAAAAAAATCACTCGAAGTTTCACTCAAAACCTTAAAGCCAAGACACCTTGATGCCAATGGCCAAAGGGCACTGCCCCTTTGAGGGGGACTAGAAGGTACCTGTGGATATTACTGGGTGAATGATGGGTGTCAAATGTCAGTCTCTGGCATGAGCCACTGCATCCGGCCTAGTCTCTGGTTCTTAACTGGTATCTTGCCTTTTGTTCTCAGTTCATCTCAAAGAAGGACCCAGAGGATGTCAAAGAGGTAAGGCTCCCAGAGGAAGAGGGACTATTTTGTGATTTCATTTGAGCAGCTGGTAACCCTGTGAGGAGATCTGCCATCCATCACCTGGCCCTGGGTAGAGGGAGTGCCGCGCCCTAGTCCTCACACACCCTGGGGCCAGTCTGGGCAAGGGAAAGGCCACTTCCCGCCATTGCTGGTCCAGGTTAAATCTCATGTCCCTGATAGGTGGTGATCTGGAAGCGGTACAGCGACTTCCGCAAGCTGCACGGAGACCTGGCCTACACCCACCGCAACCTCTTCCGCCGCCTCGAGGAGTTCCCCGCTTTCCCCCGGGCGCAGGTGTTTGGTGAGTGGGCGTTCCGGCCAAAGACGGCGGGAGAATTGGGCAAAGGGAAGCTCTGCCAGTGAGGGCTGGACAGAGGGGGCCTGGAACTCTGGGCAAAGACACATTTAGAGGCCGGACACGGAGAATCCCAGCTCTCTGGGAGGCCGAGGCAGGCGGATCGCTTATGGTCAGGAGTTTAAAACCAGCCTGAGCAAGAGCGAGACCTCCTCTCTACTATAAATAGAAAGAAATTAATTAGACAACTAAAACTATATAGAAAAAATTAGCTGGGCATGGTGGCGCATGCCTGTAGTCTCAGCTACTCAGGAAGCTGAGGCAGGAGATTGCTTGAGCCCAGGAGTTTGAGGTTGCTGTGAGCTAGGCTGATGCCACGGCACTCACTCTAGCCTGAGCAACAAAGTGAGACTCTGTCTCTCTCACACACACACACAAAGACACATTTAGAGAGCTGGAAGGGCCCTTAGAGATAGCCTGGTTTGCCGGGCATGGTGGCACATGCCTGTAGTCCCAGCTACTTGGGAGGCTGAGGCAGGAGGATCACTTGAGACCAGCCTGGGGAACATAGCCAGATTCTGTCTTTATGAACAATAGAAAATATGATCCAGGTATGGTGGTATGCACCTGTAGTCCCAGCTACTTGGGAGGCTGAGGCAAGAGGATCACTTGAGCCCAGGAGTTTGAGGTTGCAGTGAGCTATGATGATGCCACTGTACTCTACCAGGGGCAACAGAGTGAGACTCTGTCTCAGAAAAAAAAAAGAGATAGCCTCATTTGACAGATGGGGAAACTGAGGCTCAGAGCAGCCTGGCCCTTACCATATGTTGGGCCCTTTAACATCTCCATCTTTTTATTAGCCCCATTTTCAAGATAAGGGAACCATGGCTCAGGGAGGTGAAGGGCCTTGGCCTGTAAGTGGCAGATCCAGGATCTTTCCCACAGCTGGTATTTCCTATAGACCTGCGGTGCCCAGAACAGTAGTCACGAGTCACATGTGGCTGAGGGCCACTTCAGCTGTGACTGGTCTGAACTGGGCTGTGCTGTACATAACTAGTACACACTCAAGAAAGAATGTAAGCTACCTCAATAATTTTTATATTGATTACATGTTGGAATAAGATTTTGGATATATTGAGTTAAATAAAATACATTATTAAAATTAGGCTATGTGCATGGTGGTTCATGCCTATAATTCCAGTACTTTCAGAGGCTGGGTGGGAGGATCGCTTGAGACCAGCTTGGGGAACATAGCCAGATTCTGTCTTTACGAAAAATAGAAAAAATTAGCCAGGTGTGGTGGTACCCACCTGTAGTCCCAGCTACTTGGGAGGCTGAGGCAGGAGGATCACTTGAGCCCAGGAGTTTGAGGTTGCTGTGAGCTATGATGATGCCACTGCACTCTACCAGGTGCAACAGAGTGAGACTCTGTCTCAAAATAATAATAATTAACTTGTTTCTTATAATAATAATAATTAACTTCTTTCTTATAATAATAATAATTAACTTGTTTCTTTTTCCTGTTTTCAAATGTTTCTACTAAAAATTTTTAAATTGACCATGTAGCTCATATTCTATTTCTATTGGACATTGCTGATCAGTTACTTGGGTCTCCAGACTCCCATGAGATGTTCTTTTCTTTGAGACAGAGTCTCACTCTGTTGCCCAGGCTAGCATGAGATGTTCTTTAGCAGCGAGGTGAAGGGTCACTGCTGGTAGGTTAGGCCAGAGTTAGCTCACTCTGCATACCTAGAATAGAGCAGTAAAACTGTAAAAAAAAAAAAAAAAAGGGTGGGGACTACTTGCCCTGTGACCTTGGGTAAATCACTTTCTCTATCTGAGCCTTACTTTTCTCCTCATCACATCAAAGCCATCTGGGATTATTTTGTTTCTTGTTAATTCCCTGCTTTCTCCTGTCTAGGATGTGATATCCATGAGGGCAGAGACCTTGTTTCTCTTCTATCCACCTTCTGAGCCTAGCATATAGTAGGTGCTCAGTAAACACCTGGCGAATGAATGAATGAATAGGGAGATTGATCCCTCCTACAAGCCCCCTGCCCAGGAGGAGCCAG
Source organism: Microcebus murinus (assembly GCF_040939455.1). Classification (NCBI taxonomy): domain Eukaryota; kingdom Metazoa; phylum Chordata; class Mammalia; order Primates; family Cheirogaleidae; genus Microcebus; species Microcebus murinus. The sequence goes on from NC_134107.1 coordinate 12,216,885, forward strand.
GGAAGATTGCTGGGAGAAGGGGAAGGAGGGGAGTGGGTTTCTCAGAGCCTCTCTGAGAAAAGTGGGCCCTGGGACCAGAGGCCCCTGTGGGTCACTGCCTGTTTTCCTCACCCCCTTGTCCTGGGGACTGCAGGCCGGTTCGAAGCCTCAGTGATTGAGGAGCGGCGGAAGGGGGCAGAGGACTTGCTGCGCTTCACTGTGCACATACCTGCGCTCAACAACAGCCCCCAGCTCAAGGAGTTCTTCCGGGTATGTGTACCTGATCTTCCCCCAGCATGTGAGAAGCTTGCCTGCCCACCAGGCTGCACCCCATGATTCCCCACCTCTGATCTTTCTGTCCTGCAGGGGGGAGAGGTGACACAGCCCTTGGAGGTATCCAGGGACCTGCACATCCTGCCACCCCCTCTGATCCCCACCCCACCTCCTGATGAGCCCCGACTGCCCCAACCACTCCCTGCAGAAAGGAAGGGCCTTGAGGAGCTAGAGGTGCCAGGTACATCGGGGTGAGGTGAGGGTGCCAGGGCTGGAGGGGCCAGAGTGGGGAGTCATGGGTGGGGGGAGTCCACACTCCCTCCTCAGTGATCTTAGTGGAAAGCCTGGGGTGTGTCCCAGCTCTGCCACTTCCCAGCTGAGGAACTGTGGACAGGTCAACTTCCTTCTTAATCTAGAAAATGGACATGACTATTGGGGCTTGCCTGTGCCCATGGTTGCTGCAAGGATGTAGTGAGAGAGTCATTCCATTTTGAAAGCTGGGAAATGATAAGTGTGGGTGTTAATGTCCCGTGCACTCTATTCCTCAGCGGACCCCCCGCCATCCAGCCCTGCGCAGGAGGCCCTGGACCTCCTCTTTAACTGTGGGAGCACCGAGGAAGCGTCTAGTTCCCCTGCCCGAGGCCCCCTCACTGAGGCCGAACTTGCCCTCTTCGACCCCTTCTCCAAGGCAGGTAATGAGCTGGGACATCCGGGATGCGGGCTGCTGGGGCAGGAGGCCCTTAGGGACAGGGAGGAAGGCAGAGCTGACACCAGCCTGTGGGGTGCCTGTGTAAATCTGAGAAAGAGGCCCCTCAATAGTGCTGCCCTGCGGGCATGTGCAGTCTCAGGGAAAATTAGACGCAGGTGTCCCTTCCCCAGGTGCCATAGTCCCGTGCCAGGGCGCGTGGCTCGGTGTGCTGGATGCCCCTGTGCAACCGTGTTGGAGGGGAATGAGCTATTTCCCAAGATGGGGTCTTCTTCTCCAGGACACTTTGGAAAGAGGAGGGTCATACTGCTATGGGAGGCTTTAGGTCCTTCTGTTGGAAGCCTGAGGTGAGATTTTCTGGCTGGCTCGGGGTCTGGCTGCAGACCCTAAAGTCAGAAGAGGCCTGTTGGTCGGCGCGGGTGAGGTCTGGGCTACAGAGAGAGTGAAGCCCCTCTGGGGGCTGGAGCCGCTGCTGGCACGTGGCACGCCCGAGACAGAAGGGCTGCCCCATGGAGGCCAGGGGCCTGAGCACCTCCTGCCCTGAGATCCCAGGCTCTGACAGTCCCAAGCTCTGAGACACTGGAGTTGTTCATTCTAAAATGCTCCAAATTGAAGCTGTCACTGCAACCCGGGTATTGAGTGGCTGATCTCATTTCAGGGTAATAATGAGTCAGTCTCTGTTTGGATTCCTCAACAGGATTTTCAAGCCTGTTTTGTTGGCTTCCCTTCTTCACCCTTTGGCAGACCTTTGCTTCCCTTCCCTTCCCTCCCTTCCCCTCCCCTCCCCTCCCCTCCCCTCCCCTCCCCTCCCCTCCCCTCCCCTTCCCGACAGAGTCTCACTTTGTTGCCCAGGCTAGAGTGAGTGCCATGGCATCAGCCTAGCTCACAGCAACCTCAAACTCCCGGGCTCAAGTAATCCTTCTGCCTCAGCCTCCCGAGTAGCTGGGACTACAGGCATGCGCCACCATGCCCGGCTAATTTTTTCTATATAGTTCTAGTTGTCCAATTAAATTCTTTCTATTTTTAGTAGAGACTGGGTCTTGCTCTTGCTCAGGCTAGTTTCAAACTCTTGACCTTGAGTGATCCGCCCGCCTTGGCCTCCCAGAGTGCTAGGATTATAGGCGTGAGCCACCACGTCTGGCCAGACTTTGGTTTTCTGATCAGTTTCCGGCACTGCAGCTCTCATCCTTAGGTGTGAAGCCGTCCAGTCCAGTCCAAATCAGGACATCAGTGTCCCATCCAGTCTTCAGCCTCACCCCTCCACCTGCCTCAGGCCTGACCAGTGGCCCGGTCCCCTGCCACAGTGACATGGGTGTGAGAAGCATCCTTTCACTTTTCTTGTTGTGCTTCCTCCATTGCAGGGAAAGGTAGAGGCGGGGTTATGGGCTGCTGTGCCCGGCCTCTGAGGGGCACCTTCCCCTTGCCCCAGCTGAGCGCTCAGGGTGCCCTGTGGGCAGGAGCTTTTCAAGACCCCTCACAGGCCGGCCCCATGAGACATTCACTTGGCTCACCAGAAAACTCCCAAAGCCTCGCCCCCCACAGGCTGGAAGTGCAGTCTGCTCAGACCCTGCCTCATGTCCCTGCCCTGCCGTCATGGGCAGCTCCAGTGAGCCTCTCACCACTGGAATCCTCCAGTCTCCCTTCCTCAACCAGAGCCCTGAAAGCAAGGGTTGAGGTGTCCCAGGCAGTCTTCTCCCTGCTCCATGGGCAACAGAGGAGGGCTGCAGGCCCAGCCAGGAGCTGTCTTTCCTCAGGCCCCGGTCTTCTAGGGCTCTTGTGGAACTCCTCACTTGGATGGGGCTGGAGAGATGCCCGTCCCCTCCCCCCAGAATGGTGGGGAGTCATGGTGCTCCTGTTCCTGTCCCTGCACTTTCCCTGCAAAGGCCTTTGCTCTGTAGATTACGAGATGTCTAAGTGCTTCGCGTGTAAGCTGCAGGGAGGATGTCTAACCACCTCCTCGCCAGTACAGGGTGGGTGATGAGCCCTTCATTCTGGAATGTGAAGATACCTGCGTCCCACTGTCTTCACATTTGAGGGCCTCAGCTGGAGTTGCAAGACCTCAGAAAAGCCCTGAGATTCTCTGAATCCATTATTCTATTATTCTAAGGCTTAGAGTAATTTCTACCCTTGGCCTGATGCAGTTGGTCTAGCATCCTTCAGTTAAACTTTGTAGAGGGAATCCTTGGTTATCCTTGGAATTCTAGGTTAACTGGAGTCAGGAGAGATATAGGACCAGTGATCCAGAGCTCACAAACTAATGTGTACCTAAAGAAAGAAGTAGGAAGGTAAGGCTGTTTTGACAAAAGCACACGAACCCCACTGACCAAATAGATCATGGCTAGTTTGCTGTACACAGGCAACTTCTGGATTGCCCAGGCATCACTCCCCTCTACTGGAGACAGGTTGATACTCTCATGGGCAAGAGAGGTATGGGGGTAGGCAGTGGGTCCTGGCAAAGGAAGGGCCAGTTGGCCTGAGTCCTTCCTATTTGATGGCAGAAGGCGCAGGCCCCAGCCCCACCCACATAGGTGAGCTGGCATCCATGGAGGTAGAGTCGGAAAGACTGGACCAGGAACCCTGGGAGCCAGGAGGGCAGGAGGAGGAAGAGGATGAGGAAGGAGGGCCCACCCCTGCCTATCTGAGCCAGGCCACGGAGCTCATCACCCAGGCCCTGCGGGACGAGAAGGCGGGCACCTACGCTGCCGCACTGCAGGGCTACCGAGATGGCGTGCACATCCTGCTCCAGGGAGTGCCCAGTGAGTATGCAGTGGAGGGTGGAGGGTCAGGCCTGTGTCCTAGATGGGACGGTACAGAAGGGAGCCCTTTTTCCTCACTGACAAGCTGTGTAAACTTGGGCAGGTTTTTGTTTTGTTTTTTAACCTCTTATGGCTTCAGTTTCTTTATTTGTAAAATGAGAAGAATAGGCACTGGGTCCCAGGGAAGAGAGAAAGGCATGTGATGATGCTCCGTAAACCATAAGGGACTAGACCAAGTGTTCTGAAGGTAGCTGGGCGCAGGTACCTCCGCTGAGCCAGTCTGTCTACACAGATGACCCATCCCCTGCCCGCCGGGAAGGTGTGAAGAGGAAGGCAGCCGAGTACCTGAAGCGAGCAGAAGAGATCCTGCACCTACACCTGTCCCAACTCCCGCCCTGAGAGGGAGCAGACTCTTCCCCAGAACTCTAGCTCCAGCACTGCCAGACACCCCCTCTTTCCCCAGGGCCTGGCCCTACCCTTTGGTCTTGAAACCCCAGGAGCCATTTCTGTAAGTAACTGGACCAACAACGAGAATCACAATGAACTCTCAGCTCCCTGACTACACCTGCACCTCGGCATCAGGGACTCACATTTCTGATCCTGCCTGTCTTATTTTGATGTGTGAGCAGCCGCTCTGGTCACCAAACTGTCAGTTTACCATCTAGACCCGGAGTCTGCAAACTACAGCCTGAAGCCAAATCTGGCCCATGGTTTTTTCTTGTGAGGCCTGTGAGCTAGAATGGTTTTTATGTTTTTTTAATGGTTGAAAAAAACCGAAAGAATAATATTCTGTGACAGATAAAAATTATATGAAACTTAAGTATTTGTAAATAAAATTTTGTTGGAACACAAACAGGCTCTTTCATTTAGTATTGTCTGTGTCTGCGTTCACACTGCACTGGCAGAGCTGTGTAGTTGCAAAGGTGAGTCTTTGCTACGGCAAATCCCACATTTACTACCTGGCAGAAAAGTTTGCTGACCCTGATCTAGAAAATGAGGAGCATAGTCTCTAGGGAAACAGGATAGTGACAGGCCAATGGAGCCAGTTTGTTGGGTAAAAGGGATGAAGGAGGCTGGGCGCTGTGGCTCATGCCTGTAATCCTAGCAATCTGGGAGACCGAGGCAGGAGGATCGTTTGAGCTCCAGAGTTCGAGACCTGTCTAAGCAAGACTGAGACCCCATCTCTACTAAAAAAAAATAGAAGGAAATTAGCTGGACAACTAAAAATATATAGAAAAAATTAGCCGGGCATGGTGGTGCATGCCTGTAGTCCCAGCTACCTGGGAGGCTGAGGCAGAAGGACCGCTTGAGCCCAGCAGTTTGAGGTTGCTGTGAGCTAGGCTGACGCCACGGCACTCACTCTAGCCCAGGCTACAGAGTGAGACTCTGTCTAAAAAAAAAAAAAAAAAAAAAGGGGATGAAGGAGAGAAACCTAAAGCGGGGCTAGGGGTACCTATTTTGAAGGCCCCAAAGTCAAGGATGGTTCACGGGGCTGGAGCCAGGTATGGCTCGGGGTTGTGGCCCGCCGCCCCCTATGCCCCGCCCTTCCGACGAGGCGATTGGTGGCGGAAGGGACTACAAACTGGTGCATCATGGGAGCCGCTCGGACTACGAAACTCTGAGACGGGTGGTGTGGCCCAGTTTCCGTGGAGGCTGAGGCGGCGGACTGCTGAGTCCAAGAGTTCGAGAACAGCCTGGGCCAGATAGCAAGACCTCCGTCTCAAAACACACTAAGGCGGGGGGGGTGTTGTAAAGTTGGGCGCGTGCGTGATGGGCGCGCGTTAACGGTGCCTGAGCGCGCGGACCGGCGGGGGCGTCGCTGGACGACAGCGCAGTGCATCTTGGGAGGCGGAGTCGTCGCGGCCAGTGAGAGGCAGGCGGTGGGCAGCGGCCCGACGGCGGCGGCGGCGTGGGCTGCAAGGACGCTGGAGACCTGGCCGGGGAGGCGGGGGTGCGGGCCCTGCTAGGTTAGGCCTTAGCCCGCTTCTCCGATCTCAGCCGGCCTTGGCGTGGCGTGCCTCCCCGCAGAGCAGGGCGAGTGGGTGCCGCGGTCCCCGGGATGCTGAGCGCCCACCCTCTCCCCGCAGCCCACCATGCCCAGTTGCCAGCTGCCCATGGGCACCTGCCCGGACATGTGCCCAGCCGCCGAGCGCGCCCGGCGCGAAAGGGAGCGCCGCCTGCACCGCTTTGAGGTGGCGCCGGGGTGCTGCGGGGACCGGCCCCGCGCCGACCCGCAGCGCACAGTGAAGGAGTACTGCCGGCCGGCCGCCGGCAAGCCCCGGCCACCGCCGAGCGAGCTGCGTCCGCCCTCGGTGCTGCTGGCCACCGTGCGCTACCTGGCCAGCGAGGTGGCTGACAGTGCCGACGCATCCCGCGCCGAGGTGGCCAGCTTCGTGGCTGACCGCTTGCGCGCAGTGCGACTGGACCTGGCCCTGCAGGACGCGGAAGACGCCGAGGCAGCGGTGGTGCTGGAGGCGGCGCTGGCCACGCTGCTGGGCGTGGTGGCGCGGCTTGGGCCCGACGCGGCCCACGAGCCCTCGGACCTGGTGCTACTGCAGACTCAGGTGCAGGAGGGCTTCGGCTCGCTGCGGCGCTGTTACGCGCGGGGCACGGCGCCACACCCCCGCCAGGCCACCTTCCAGGGCCTTTTTCTGCTCTATAACCTGGGTGAGTCCGCGTCCTGGCGGCGGGGCAGAGTGTGGGGCTGGGGAGCACTCCATGGGGAAAGTGGAGGTAGGAGGAAGAAGCAGGTTTAATAGTTCACCGTGAGCTCACTCCAAGGATAGTCATTGCACAAGATCCGCCTAGCCCCAACATGAGAGCTTGGGCCCATCGCTGGGTTTCAGTTTTCTCAGTAAAAACGTGAAGGAGGCAGGATTGGAATGGGAGAGCTGGCTTAGATAGTGATTTTCAAACTTTTCTTTAACCTAAACTCCCAGTGTTGCAAAGCAGCTAAGGAACTTATGCCCACGAATGTATCTGAGACAGCAGGTTCAAGATTTTAGATACTTTCTATGGGTGATGCATTTTAATTATTGTGGCTGGGCACAGTGATTCACACCTGTAATCCCAGCGCTATGGGAGGCCGGGAGGCCGAGAGGCCAGGAGTTCAAGACCAGCCTGAGCAACATAGTGAAACCCTATCTCTATAAAAAATTAGCTGGGCGTGGTGGTGTGCAGCTGTAGTCCCAATTCATCCAGAGGCGAGGCAGGAGGATCGCTTGAGCCCAGGAGTTTGAGGCTTCCATGAGCTATGACCATGCCACTGCACTCCAGCCTGGGTGACAGAGCAAGACCCTACCTAAAAAAAACCCCACAAAAGAACTGTGTTATATCTAATTGTAATAAAATGCTGTTTACTTCACAACTCGCTAATGGAAGAGAAGCCCCAGTTTACAAAAGAGGCCCAAAGTTTCAGTGTCTGTGATTGTCCTGGCAGGGAAGCAGGGTGAGCCTCCTGGAAAAAATGGCCTTCCCAGGCGGTCAGGGGAAGGTGTGGCAGAGCTGGCTTCCAAAGCTCTGACTGAGTGCAGGGCAGCCAGGGTAGTAGGAAATCCAAGTCAGAAAACTTGGATTTGGGTCAGGCTGTACTACATAAGAACTGTGGGACAATCTCAGGCAAGTCATTACATTATTTGGTCCAGTTTCCCCATCCGTAAACACTACCCACTTCTTCAGTGTTACAGGGATCCAGCTTGAAGGTCAGATGGTTCAGGGAAGGGGCCAATGGCTGGATCTTACTTCAGAGGGGGGAAAGGGAGGGAAGGTGGGCTAGGCCTAGAGAAGGGGCGTGGTCGAGGAGGGCTGGGTATGACCTCTGCAGGAGGTGGGCGGGACCGAGGTCTAGAGATGAGCTTGGCTAGCGCCCAGTGGGGGTGGGCGTGGCTGAGGACAGAACAGGGTGGGAGGAGAGGTGGGCGGGGCCTAAGAGGATGGGATGGGAGGTGGGCCTGATCCAGGGAGGACCAGGCGTCCGCATCCCGGCTTTCTGCTCTCACAGGCTCACCGGAGGCCCTGCACGAGGTTCTGCAGCTGCCTGCTACCCTGCGCGCCTGCCCTCCCTTGCGCACTGCCCTGGCAGTCGTCGCTGCCTTCCGTGAGGGCAACGCTGCCCGGCTTTTCCGCTTGCTCAGGACCCTGCCCTACCTGCCGAGCTGCGCTGTGCAGTGCCACGTGGGCCATGCCCGCCGGGGAGCCCTGGCCCGCCTCCATCGTGCCCTAAGTACCTCCAAGGGGCAGACCTTGCCTCTGAGCTTCATGGTCTACCTGCTGGCTCTGGATGGACCCAACGAAGCACGGGACCTGTGCCAGGCCCATGGACTACCCTTGGACGGAGAGGAGAAAGTTGTGTTCCTGAGAGGTCACTATGCTGAGGAAGGGCCGCCCCCTGCCAGTAGCTGCTACGTGTTAGTGGGGAGCAAACTTCGAGGGCGCACCCTGGAGGAGGTAGTCATGGCAGAGGAGGAAGATGAGGGTGTGGACAGGCCTAGGTCACCAGCCTGAGGAGGGAGTGTCAGAGCACTTAGGTTTCTTTCTCCATGACTGCCAGACAATAAAATAAACTTATTTTGTAGGGACCAATCTCTAGACTTTATTTCTTTGGGGGAATACAAGGGGGAGTTGAGACATGCTAAGACCATGGGAGCAGAGAACACAAACTGGGCAAGGCCCTATCCACCTAGGGACTCAGTTTGCCCACTGGTCCCAAAGGGGTGGCCTTGGTGATCTCTGAGTTGGTATCTAAGGTTGGCATCATACATGCCATCCTCATACACCCACCACCAAGAGCAGTTGGTTTTGCTGTCCCTGTCTCCTGCTGTCCACCCTGTGCCAACTAAGTGCCAGGATGAGGGAGATTTTTGCTGGGGCTTGCCACTCCCCTCGGGTGTCTACAACTGGTGGGGCCCCAAGCTGTTGCCTCAGAAGCTTGAGAAGGTCCCATGGTTGTGCCCTCTCCTGGCATTGGGGAAGACTGGGACACACCCAGGAAAACGGGTGGGAAAGGGTTAGGATAAAGGGAGAGCTGAAGAAAGATGGCCAGGGTTAGAGGTCAGCCACAGGCCTGAGGGTGGCTGCTGCACCCTCCAGGGCTGCCACCACAATGCTCAGCTGCCTCTGCACCTCAGCCCAAGCTTCAGATCCAGAGCTTGTGTCCCTGGCCCTGGAGCAGGCATTGGCCAGGCCCGGGAATGTGGCTGTGGAGCCCGTGCGGGGTGCCCAGAGCACATGGCTGACAGGAGAAATGGGGCAGGCTCAGGGTCAGTCAGGGGCCGGGAGAGAGGAGCCTCAGGCTGGGACTCACCCAGCTCCTGTACGCAGCTAGGCACAGAGGCACCCCACACACCTGTCCCTTACAGCAGTGGTGGTGGGAGGTGTAGGTTCTAGTCCCAGCTCCAGGGTCACCCTCAGCCAGTTTGCCTCCCCTCCCTGAGCCTCACATTCCCCAGCTGTCTCCAGGGGCTGGCTTGTGCTCTGAAGGGCAGAGAAACTGACATCCTCCTCCTGAGATGGATGGCCACAGCCCAGCCCCACCTTGAGGTCCCTCCTTCCCAGGACCTTTGGGACAGGCTCACCTGTAGTGGCGTTCCTCTGGGAAGGCCCTTGGGTTCAGGAAGGTACGTTCCAAGAGCATCAGTTGGTCATTGAAAATCCGGACCTGCAGGGGGCTGGTGGGTGCAGGACCTGCTGGTCACACTGAAGCCAGCAGCCCAGCTGCCAACCTGGCATCCTGCCCTAGACGCTGCCCTCCCACACGCCTGCCGTTGCTCACTCAGGGCTGCCCTTCTGCAGTGTTGATATGTCTTGGTCCAAGGCTGCGGCTGCTTCCTCAAACTTCTCCATTGCGGTCACCAGAGGCCCTGTGAGGAACAACCAGTGGCTTAGACCTGGGGGTACAGGGCTCCCCATGCCTCAGTGTCAGGGGGTGTCCATACCCAGGCTGATGCTGTGCTGCTCAAGCAGGTCCCCAAGGTCCTGCTGGGCAGCCTGCAGGAAGCTGCGGAGCGTGTCGCTGTAGTCACTGACGTTAAGGGGCAGGAAGAAGCTGTCACTGAGCCGCAGAAGCACACTCCCAGCTGTCCGCGCTACAGCCTGGTGGCTGCTGAAACCTGTAGGGAGGGTGACAAGGTCAGGGCTCAGTGTTTTGTCCATCCTTCTCAGGTTCAGGGTGCCCCTTTCCCCACCTCCTCACCAGGGTCCACAAACTTGTCCACGTAATCAAAGGTGTCGAAGGCTGTGTGGTAGGTGGGGTAGATCCGGGCTGAGGTCTTGCTCTGGGGGAACAAGGCCCAGAGGTGACAGGCTTGGGATGGGAGTGGGAGAAGGTGTATCTCCAGTGAGTTGCAGTGTGTGGGCGTTATCTCCATTGATTTGTTGTTTTTATTTATTTGAGACTGGGTTTCGCTCTGTTGCCCAGGCTGGAGTGCAGTGGCGCAATCATAACTCACTGTAACCTTCAGCTCCTGGGCCAAAGTGATTCTCCTGCTGGGACTACAGGTGTGCACCATCATGCCCAGCTAATTTTTTATAGAGACTGGGTCTCACTATGTTGCCAAGGCTGGTATGGAACTCCCCACCTGAGCCTCCCAAAGCACTGGGATTACAGGTGTGAGCCGCCATGTCTGGCCTGGCGTCACCTCCATTGAATTCTCACCACATCCATGAGGTGGCTTCTAGGATTCTCACTTTATGGAGGAGGAAACAGAGGCTCAAAGAGGCTAAACTATCTGACATCACACTATCACACAGCTAATAAGAGGCAGTGCTGGGTCAGTGCCAGTTTCAAATTTCACATGAAGGAGAATAGCTGGGGCTTTGCAGTCAGATAAGGGGATTTGAATCCTGGCTCTACCACTCAGAATTGGTATGGAGGTAAGAAAGGGCTTTTTGGGGTGTCAAACAGGGAGATGCAGGCTGGCACTTGGCTTCCCTCATCTCATTTCACCCTCACACCCGCACTGTGGACCATCCCCATTTCATATCGTTGTGTAATTAATGCTGAGGTGATCCCCCCCCCCATTTTAAGATCTCTGGGATCAGGATGCCCCTTATAGTCATTGTCATCCTACAACTGATTGGCAGCGGGGCTTTTTCCCTCCTGAATAGGTATAACACAATGGTGCATCTTACAATCATCCAGTAGTATCTTACATTTGATAAAATACCATAGATAAGCATAAACAGACACTCAGAGAGGTTAACAAATTTGGCAGAGGCAGCACAGCCACTGAGTGAAGGAGCCAGATTCAGCCTGCCCTAGAACAGCCCGAAAAACAGGAGAGGGCTGTGGAGCAAGGGACAGAAGTGGGGACAGAGGGCTGCTGCTCACCCGGTCATAGGTGTAGGCAATGTCCATGGAGGAGATGCCCAGGAAGTGAATGAAGGGTGCGTAGTCGCTGCCCGCACCCAGAGAGCCCAGACTGCAGGAAGAAAGGGGGCCAGGCTGGAGGGCGCCAGGCCGGGCCACTGTGCCCCAGGCCCCCTTCACGCCCCTGGGCTCACCTGGGGACCACGCCATACACCAGGCTGCTGCGGTTGAAGTACCGCATCCAGTTGTCATAGATGCTGAGGTCTCCTGGCCCCGGTGAGCGGATCTGGCGAGAGAGTAATTTAGTCTTGGGGCGGCCCCTCCCCATACCCAATGAGGCTTGTCCTTCGTGGGTCTCCACCCAGACCCCAGCCTCTAGCGCACCCATGGTCCAGTCTTACAAGGCTTGCCCCAGCCTCCGTCCCACCCCAGCCTCTCTAAAAGGTATCAGTCCCCAACCTCACCCACCCATATAGCCCCACCCCCGCCCATCCTCGGCCCTGCCCCGCCCACCCCCTTCCACCTCTTTGGCTGCAGAGAAGACCACGCTCTGGACAGGAGGTGTTCCCTGCACCCTGAGGGTAGCATTGGCTGTGGGGGGAGGGGAGAAAGACTATTCTGGCCCCTGCCCCTTCCTTCATCCACCGTCACCAGGCCAGCCCTTCCTTCCTTCATCCACCGTCGCCAGGCCAGCCCCTTCCCCTCATACCAAACACAGAGATGTCCACGTTGAGGTAGGCCACTGTGCGCTCCTGCAGCTTGCTGAAGAACTGCTGCAGGTGTGAGGGGCGACATCAGCCCGGCGCTGTCCCACCCCAGGAACCCGTTTCCATCCACTACCTGTGAGGCTCACTCACCTCCGTGAATTCCGTGGAGCCAATGAGCCCAAACTCCTCTGCCCCCCAGCTCGCAAACACGATGGATCTGCGGGGTCGCCATGTGCCTGGGGAGGGGGATAGAAGGCTGGAGGGCAGGGTCCCCAGATCCCAGGGTGGCTTAGGGGAAAGGTTAGGGACATGGAGAGGAGGGGAGGAAAAGGCGGGGCAGTTGGTGACAGGATGTCCTGGTACCCTTCAGCCAGGCCTTCTAGGAGGCTCTGTCCTCCTCTTTCCAGCCTCATCCTGTCTGTGACATCCACCCCCAACACTGACTGCAACACTCAGCTCCTTCAGTCAGGTGGTTCCTTCTGTCAGTATGTCTCCCCTTGCTGTAGGCCTGGGAAGACAGTCTAAACCTGTCCCCTCAACTCTCGCTGCCACCTACCCCATGCAAACCTCGCTCACAACCAGGGCTTTCTCCATAGTGAGCCAATTCTTACAACAACGCCTTGAAAGACATGCCATTATCATTTCCATGTCACAGTTGAAGGAACTGAGCCATAAGGAAGTCATGTGACTTGCCCAGGGTCACACAGCCAGTAAGTAGCAGTGCCAGTTCACATCCAGGCCTCGGGCTCCAGAGTCCCTGGGGCTTGTTTAACCACTGCCCCACACTGGCTCTCGGAGCACCTGCAGCCTGGCTTCTACTTCCGATTTCTATGTGCACACTGCTGCTCTTACCATGGTCACCAGCCACCTTCGGAGACCTTGGTGGGTTTTGTCCTACATCTGCCCTGTTCTGTTTTTCATAAATGGTACTACCATTCATGGAGTTGCTTAGACCAGAGTCCTTCAGGTGTCCCCTCTCCCCCATAGCCAGCAGACCCCAGGCCAGAAGACAGTCTCACCCCTCTGCCCCCCACCCTTGTCCAAGCCCCAGCACACCTCCAGCCCTGGGAAGACCTGGCCCCTCCCCGCCATGGCCTTCCCCCTGCAGCACAGGAAGCTGTTTAGAATTTGGGCTCCATCACATCACTCTCCTGATTAAAATCCTTCCCCAGCTCCCCAGCATCCTTGGGCTGAACTCCAAACTCCCAGCTGGGCTGCCAGGCCCTGCCTGCCTCGCCACCTCGCCCGGCCTGGCCAGCCTCCTTTCCAGCTGCCACCTCCTCGCCCTCCTCCTGGGCCTGCCTGCCCTTCCCCGAAGCACTGAAGTGCCACCTCCACAGAGAGACCTGCCTCAAACTGGCCTGACACGTCATAGGCACAAGAGACATGTTGGCGGTGAGCCATCACCTGCCGTTCCTGCCCGAGCTCAGCTGAAGTGCTCCAAGGGCAAAGCCTGGGCACTGCCTTGTTCACAGCAGCCCAGGCACACGGGAGGCGCTCAGATGCTGCTGCATGAGTCATCAGCTGCCCCTTCCCGGTACCACACTGGGCTACTCCAGGCCAGGCTGGCGTCTCGGGCATCTCTACCCCCAGGGCCCTCAGGCTCGGCACAAGTGGGCACTGAAGAGTGAGGGAGAGGAGGCGGAATGGGAGGAGTGGGCTGGAGGTGACCTGGGTGGAGAGTCCCTGGACCAGGGAGGAGGCCAACTCACCCTTCTTCAGCAGGGTCCCCAGGACGCGAGAGAGCTCCAGGAGGACGGCGGTGCCACTGCTGGGGTCCACAGCCCCGTGTACCCAGCTGTCCCGGTGGTTTCCATACAGCACATAGCGGTCTGGCCAGAGGAACAGTCAGAGAACCAGAGAAGAGGGAGGGGTGGGCGGGGCAGCAGGGCTGGGTGAGGGCGGAGGGGGAGCGGCAGGGGCGCCCACAGCAGGAAGGGTCTGGGCACACTGAGCGAGAACAAGGGCTCACCGGGCTCCACAGCCCCGCGGATGACCCCCAGGACGTTGGAGGAGTTCCTCAGCTGCAGGCGATTGTGGACACTCACTTTCACCTGGCTGGGGAGGGTGAGGGCTGTGACAAGAGTCTTGGCGCTGCCCCCTGCCCCCACCCAATGCTGAAGAAACTGAGGCACGGAGCAGGAAAGGGACATGGCAAGGTCACTTGCCCAGAAGTACCAAGATAGGCAAAAAGGCTGGAGCCCAGCTCTTCTGCTCCAGTTTCTTTTCATTCAGTTCCACTGGGCTTTAGTGTACGCCCAGCACGTTACTAGGCTCCGGGCAATGACTGCGAAGGGACAGCTGCAGAGCCCCTGGTGTTTGTGGGGCCTCCCACTAGGACCTGAACAACTGCAGGAGGTAAAGGGGCCTCGGAGGACACCGGTGGCCAGGGGGTGGTGCAGGCCAGGAGTGGCAGAGGCCCTGATTTGGGATGGAGCTTGGCTTCTGGAAGGGAGGGAGTAGCTGGAGTGCAGAGGGGGAGATGAGAGGGGTGGGGCAGGGGACCCACAGGACCTTGTGTTTTTCCTGGGCTTCCACAAAGACAAGACAGACACTTTGGGGTCAGGGGAGGAGTTGGGAGAGAGAAGAAAGGGGAAGGCCTTGAAGCAGGGAGAGGGAAAACCCAGGGTAGGAGAGGAATAACAAGGGAGGAGGAGAGCGGAGTTGGGGACAGAGGGCACACAGTGAGGAGTGGCCCCACCTCACCTGTCTGCTGAAAAGTCACCATCAGGGCGGAAGCCAGGCCCCAACCTGTAGTCACAGCCCAGTGCTCCCTGCCAGGCAGCCGGGGCCAAGGGTCCCTCGAGGTTACTGAGGAGGAGGGGGAGGCCCTTCAGAGTAAATGTGGGTGTCCAGTTGAAGTTTGGAGGCCACTGGGGGTTGGGCAGGACACCCAGGGCACAGACTCACCAGAGCAGGACTTTTGCATCCTGGAAGCCAATGGGCTGTGTGGGAATCGGGGGGAATCCGGAGACATTGGCAAGGTCCAGGCGGAAGGAAGAGGGGTGGGCTGGAAGGTAGGGAGTCAGGGGGTCCCCAAAGTACTCATAGTAGGACCCTCGCTCCACCCCCGAGGGAGGCAGGTGCCAGGAGTTGGGAAAGGTCTCGCTGGGTAGGCTCAGTCCGTCGTTGATGTCGCCGGGGTCTGTGTACACCAGCACCCCGGCCACCCCGTGCTTGGCGGCGTTCACAGCCTGCAGGAGGCAGAGGAGGCTGTGTGTAGGGAGGACGAGGACGGGGCACATCATGTTGGCCTTCCTCTCTCCTCTGCTGCGGAAGCCAGGATGGGTCTACCTTGGCATAAAGCACTTGTGGCGGTGCTGCTTGCAACAGCAACATACTGTTGGGCAAGGCCAAGCCAATGCCTACCAGTGGGGTCTGGTTGAGTAAACCGGGACATCCTGCAGTGGAATCCTACAGAACTGCTGCACAACAGAACGAGCATGTCCTTGTGTGCTCAGGTTCACAGCAGCAGCACCCGTAATAGCCAAAAGGGAGATAGACACAACCCAAGAGCCCATCACGGATGAATGGATCAACAAAATGTGATATGTAACATACAATGGAATATTACTCAGCCTTAAAAAGGAATAAAGTTCTGATATGACATCAACAAACCTTCAAGACTTTATGCTGAGTGAAATAAGCCAGACATAACAGGACAAATATTTTATGACCCACTTTTATGTGGTACCTAGAATAGGCAAATTCATAGAGACAGAAAGAATGGGAGTTAAAGAAAGCAAAATAGGGTCCAGGGGAGGGGGAATGGGGAGAAGTTGTTAAATAGTTTCTGTTTGAAATATTGTAAAGTCTCTGGAAATGGATAGTGGCGATGGTTAACATTGTAAATGTGCTTAATGCCACTGCACTGTATGCTTAAAATGGCAAATTTTATACTATATAATATATATACTATACTACATATATACACACACGTATAGAATATACTACAGTAAAACCAAAAGTGTGCCAAAGGAAAAAGATGCAGTTTGTGTACTGATTAAGAATGATCTGGGCCGGGCGCTGTGGCTCACGCCTGTAATCCTAGCTCTTGGGAGGCCGAGGCGGGCGGATTGCTCAAGGTCAGGAGTTCAAAACCAGCCTGAGCAAGAGCAAGACCCCGTCTCTACTATAAATAGAAAGAAATTAATTGGCCAACTGATATATATATAAAAAATTAGCCGGGCATGGTGGCACATGCCTGTAGTCCCAGCTACTCGGGAGGCTGAGGCAGAAGGATTGCTCGAGCCCAGGAGTTTGAGGTTGCTGTGAGCTAGGCTGACGCCATGGCACTCATTCTAGCCTGGACAAAGCGAGACTCTGTCTCAAAAAAAAAAAAAAAAAAAAAAGAATGATCTGGCTGGGCGGGGTGGCTCACGCCTGTAATCCTAGCACTCTGGGAGGCCAAGGCAGGAGGATCGCTCAAGGTCAGGAGCTCGAGACCAGCCTGAGGAAGAGCGAGACCCTGTCTCTACTATAAATAGAAAGAAATTAGCTGGACAATTAAAAAATATATATAGAAAAAATTAGCAGGGCATGGTGGCACATGCCTGTAGTCCCAGCTATTCGGGAGGCTGAGGCAGGAGGATTGCTTGAGCCCAGGAGTTTGAGGCTGCTGTGAGCTAGGCTGATGCCAGGGCACTCACTCTAGCCTGGGCAATGGAGTGAGACTCTGTCTCAAAAAAAAAAGAAAAGAAAAGAAATGGGGAGGGGCAAAAGGAGGGTGTTAAATTTGAATAGTCTCAAGAAGCCCTTCACAGGAGGACTCAGACTCCCAAAATACCAGAGCCAAACATTTTGCCCAATCCCTTTATTTCCTAAGGCTCAGAGAGGTTGGGGGAGGCACCCAAGGTCACACAGCCAATCAGTGGTACAGCCCGAATACAGCTTGCCTCTCCTGCCCCAGCCCAGGCTTGGCCCCCACTCAACACTGCCCCCTCTCCTCACTTCCTCCTGTCACTGCCCAGCCCCTCCCACCCAGGACTCATGCACAGGGGCTGCCGCTGCTCACCTTGGCCCCACGCCCTACACCCCCATAGCGAGTCAGGGCAATGGTGCCTTCCAGTTGGATGCCTTGAGTCTGCAGCTCCTTGAAGTCTTCTTCACTGCCCTGGTTGGCATAGACGAGGAGGCCCTAGTCCCAAGAAAACATGATCGTTAGAGCTGGGCTCAGCGCAGGGCCGATGGGGAAAGGGACGGAAGGCTGACGGGCAGGAGGATGGATTTGGACTTGGTTTCCCCACTTCACCCAGAGCTTGTAAGCTCCCCCAGGGACAATCGCCCCTGATATCCGCTGTGTCTGGGCACCATGTAACAGGCCTGGCCTTGAGCAGGAGCTGCTAGTGGTTGTTAAATGACTGCCCCAGGAAAGTAGTGATGGAGTGTGGAGGTGAGTAAACTCGGAGGGTGGCGCTGTCCCGCAGTAGGTGCACTTTCCCTCAGATGCCCCTGGGTCAGGGTGGGGAGAAGCCTGCATGGGAACCAGGTGGCTCTGAGCTGGGCCAGGGCAGCAGGGGTTCCAGGCCCACCTGTGGAGTCCCAGCGGGTGCATAGGCAGCGTAAGGTGGCACCACGTCGGGTCCCCCCTGCTCCCCAGTCAGGTTCTCCTCGCTCCGGCGGCAGGAGTAGAGGACGTCCCCAGCAGAGCCCACTGTGGACGGGGGCAGTGTCAGGGCTGGCCCAGCAGCCCCCCCACTCCCTGCCCTGGGCATTCCCAAGCCTGGGCAGGACTCACCGACGTCCACGCTGTTGGGCTGCTCCTGGCTGGGGAAGGACAGCAGCACCTCGTACTCGAAGGCCTTGGCAGAGTCCAGGCCTGACGCTGGGTCTGTCCAGCGCTGCAGCAGCAGCTGCACCAGGGCCTCGTCGCGGGGGCTGGAGGCCAGGTGTGGCTCCCTGGAGAGTTCCCTGCATGGTGGGCAGGAGGGGCAGGGCCGGCGTCAGGGAGGGGCCTCCGGCATGCAGGAGGAGCGGGCAGAGCTGCCTCTCACCTAAGGTTCTCCCGGATCCTGCTGGCATCCAACTGCCCCATGACGGTCTCCAGAATCTCCAGGTCCAGGTCCTGGGAGGCTGAGACGCTGGGGGCATTTTTGGGGATGGCAAAGTGCCCCAGGATGATCCCCAGCGCCAAGAGGACAGCAGCGCCCAGCCCCAGCCCCAGCCCCTTCACCCACTGCATCCTGTGGAATCTTGGCCAGCCGGGGTGGGCTGATGAGGGCCTCCTTATAGATGGGGCGTCGGGCCTCGTTAACCATTACCCCATGGGTGGCACTGCCCTTTGGCCCCCAACTGGCAGGGAGAGTGAGGGTGCATCTCGTGGTAAGAGCCAGGAGCTGCTCACATCCACCACATTCTGTGTCATTCAGCTGGAAGGGGCCTCCAAGGGCTGCAAGTCCCCCAGGGACACTCAAGCCCGAGAGCGAAAGGTCTGACCCAGCGTTTCCTGGTAAAACAGAGGCCAAGCTGGGACTGGAACTCAGAGTCCCTGCATCCAGAGCAGGGCTGTGCCCACCGCCCAGCAGCACCACCTCTCCCCCTCCTACCAGTGGACCCAGCACATCCGCCCTGCCTGCCTTCCAGTTCAAATCCCATCCCTGCTGGGCATAAGCTGCGTGACCTTAGGCAATTCGCTTAGCTTCTCTAAGCCTCTTTTCTTTCTTTCTTTCTTTCTTTTTTTTTTTTTTTTGAGACAGAGTCTCACTTTGTTGCCCAGGCTAGAGTGAGTGCTGTGGCGCCAGCCTAACTCACAGCAACCTCAAACTCCTGGGCTCAAGCAACCCTCCTGCCTCAGCCTCCCGAGTAGCTGGGACTACAGGCATGCGCCACCATGCCCGACTAATTTTTTCTATATATATATTAGTTGGTCAATTAATTTCTTTCTATTTATAATAGAGATGGGGTCTCGCTCTTGCTCAGGTTGGTTTCGAACTCCTGAGCTCAAACAATCTGCCTGCCTCGGCCTCCCAGAATGCTAGGATTACAGGTGTGAGCCACCATGTCCAGCCTCTAAGCCTCTTTTCTTAGCTTGAACAATGGAGATAGTAAAACCTACTTCACAAAACTGTGATGGTGCTTTCATTAAACAAAATGGTATCTCCTAGCACTGTGGGAGACTGAAGCAGGAGGATCGCTTGAGGTCAGGAGTTTGAGACCAGCCTGAGCAAGAGCAAAACCCCATCTCTACTAAAAATAGAAAAAATCAGCTGAGCAACTAAAAAGAGAAAGAAAAAAATTAGCCGGGCATGGTGGTGCATGCCAGTAGTCCCAGCTACTCGGGAGGCTGAGGCAAGAGGATCGCTTGAGCCCAGGAGTTGGAGGTTGCTGTGAGCTAGGCTGACGCCATAAAAACATGCCCAGGCAGCAGAGATTGAGAGAGAGAGAGAGAGAGAGAGAGAGAGAGAGAGAGAGAGAGAGAAGATGACACCTGTAGAAACGTCTAGACCAGCATGTGGCACATAGTGGGAGCTCAGTAAATTTTAGCCACTCTTCACTCTAAAACACAAGGCCTAGAGCTAAAGGAAAGAAGGGGGACCCAGAAGAATTCTCTGTGTCTATCCTGAAGGGGACCCAGTTTATGGGAGGAGGTGGGACTCTTGGGCCACCCACCCTCCATTCATTTATTCACCCTTGCCTATCCACGCAAGCAGCGTTCAGTCATTCAGCTCTGTGCTGGGTCCACTGAGGCCCTGGGGACACAAAGGCCAGCAGGGGAGGCAGGCTTTGGGGTCAGCCTTGTGGTAAGTGCCCTAGAAAGGTAGGACTGCCGTGCTCCTAGGGGGGAGAATGAGGAGTTCTGCTCAGGTGGGGACATTTGAGGGGCTCCTCGGAGGACAGGACGAGGACGAGAAGGTGCTCAGCATGCGGGGAAGGTGAGGGCGGGCCATCGTGCAGACGGCCCAGCATGTCTGAAGGCTGAGAGGGAAAGTGAGACCCTACATACTGGAGTAGGGGGCTGGGCCACGGTGGACTGTGTGTGCACGTGTGTGACTTCACAGCCCCCTCTGAGAACGGCCCCCTCCTGCTCACAACCCCATTTTGCCAGCACCTCCCGCCCTGCACTCATCTCCCCTCGTGCACCGGTCAGGACCCATTGTGCGATCAGTGACTTCAGCGAGGTGCACCAGGAAGCTGCCACTCTTGGCCAGGTGATTATCAGTGCCTGGAATGTGACCTTGGATCTTATCAGAGCCCCATCAGTGCAGGGCCCGCACACCTTCCTTATAAGGCCACGGGAGGACAGGCACCGCCAGTCGATAAGCTGAAGCACAGGCATGGGATGACACCAAGGCAGCAGCCCCACTGTCCTGCCCTACCCACTCCTGGAAGGATTTAACCCCTTGAACACGTGAAGTCACAGAAAGGACACCTGAACAAGTGTGCGACTTCTGAGTGGGTGACTCTGCTGTCAGTGTGGTGTCTGAGAGTGTGTGGCAGTGTGTGTGCGACACCCAAGAAATCAGCTCAGATTGTCGGACTCTGTTGGTGTCTACACTGCTGTAGGCACCAGACATCAACTTGGTCAATTTTCCAATTTTCCTTTCCCCTTCTTGGCTGGGCCGGTGGTGTGGCCCTTCCTGGAACATTCTGGATTGTGGGTGTTGATGGAAATCACTTAAAGTAGCTAAACTTGCAGGGGTCTTCAAACTACCGCCCTCGGGCCACATGCGGGCTGCCTAGCATGGTTATCCAGCCCTCCAGGTGTTTTTGCCACCACTGCCTGTCCTGCTTAGCAGCTGACTCATCCCGGGCCCACAGTGCGCACTCTCCAACTGCTCCCCCGCCCCTGTTTAAAAAGTTTGAGGACCCCTGAGCTAAAGCATATAAACACCCTTTTATCTTCCCACTTACTCACTTGACTGCTCTGACTCTAAAGGGCCCTCAGTCCCTCCAGGACCTCCAAGACATTGGTGCCGCCTGCTCCTTCCCACTCTCCACCTCCCAGATGTGCTCTTCTCCCTCCTTGCCCAGTTTGAGGTCCTTGAAGACCTCTCAACCCCGCAATCCTCTCTGCTTTGATCACATTCACTGGGAAAACCCATCCTGGTTACATCTGACTCTCTCTGCCTGCTCTGCACCTGCACCCTTGCCTCTGGATGCGCCTGCAGAGTCACATGACCTTACTGACGCCATGTTGTGAGGATGCTCAAGCAACCCGATGGACAGGCCACATGGTGAGAACTGAGTCCCCCAGCCAACAATCAGCACTAACCTGCCAGCCCTGTGAGTGAGCCACCTGGGGAGTGGGTCCTCCAGCACCATCCAAGCCTTCTGAAGATTGTAGCCCCAGCTGACATCTTGACTGCAACCCCATGAGACCACCCAACCAAGCCACTTTCAAATCCCTAACCTGTGGAAATTGTGTGAGATAGTAAAGCTTTATGGTTTTAAGCTGCTAGGTTTTGGAGTCATTTGTTACACAGCAATAATCAATACAAATGACCAAGTATGGACTGAAAACCCACAGATGTCTCCAATCTGCACCTGGCCCCTGAACTCTAGTCTTGTGTTTCCAGCTGCCCACATTTGTGTGGTCAAGAAGGATTCCAGACTCTCATCACACCCCAAACATAGCTTCTGGTCTTCCTCCTCAAGCCTCCTCCTCTAGCAGGCCTCACTTTGAGTACCTGCAGCCCCATCCTTAGTCACTCAGGCCGGAAATTGTGGAGTTTTTACTCCTGTCTCTCTCACACTCCACCTCCACTCTGTCAGTGAGTCGTTTGGGCTGCACTTTCAAAACAAACCCAGAATCCAACCTGGCCCAAGACCCTGTCATCTTTCCCCTGGATTATCGCAGTAGCCTCTTACCAGGTCCCTCGGATGACATTCTTGTACCCTTTAGCAGTCAGAGTAGTCCTTGTAAAACACATGTCAGGCCATGTCACAACTGTGCTCACAGCTCCCCAAGGCTCCCGTGTCTCTTAGAGTGACAAGGTCACTATCAGGGCCTTGACCTCATCCCTCCTCCTCCCCCTCGCTCATTGCTCCAGCTGCCCCAGCCTCCAGGGTCCCCAGAACCTACTGGCTCCTCCCTCACTCCCTGGAACCTGTTCCCCCAGCTGCCCACGGGGCTCACTCCCTCAGGTCCTTTGTGTCCTTGCTCAAATGTCACTCCTCAATGACATCTTCTTCCTCCACCACTCTACCTAAAATTGCATTCCTTCCCCTCCCTCATCCTCCCCCTGCCCTCCGAGGCTTCGTTTTCTCCACTGCATCAGCCCCCATCTGACTTGCTCAGTATTTCTTGTCTCCCCTCCCGGAGTGCAGGTCCCACCAGGGCAGGCATCTTTGTTGTATCCACCGCTGAAGCCCCGCAGCCAGAGCAGTGCCTGGCACCCAGGAGGTGCACAGCGAGCACTTGTGGACTGGATGCAGAGCTGGCCCACACCCGCACAGCTCCTCAATGCCCCTGCTCTGGCTGTCACTGTCCAAGGGGTGTCCAAGAAAACAAGAGATCCAAGAGGTGGCCAAGGAAGCCCCGGGAAACAGACCCCCTGGGTAAACCTCACTGGGATTGCTGAGCCAGGCATGGGCAGCTCATGAGAGGGGAGGGCGCATCTAACAGACCTCCAGAGCTGGATGTTCCCGAAGAAAGATGCTGCAGGAGGAAGGAAGGGGCTGCCGGGCTGCCTGGCCACTCTCTCGGGCAGGAACAGCAGGGCTGGCAGGTGGGGCAGGGAGCCTGCTGGGATCACTACTACTCAAAACTGCCTCCACTGGGCCTCTGAAGCCAGTCTGGGGGCCTGGGCAGATCCACTGGAGGTCAGATAATGATTGCCAACACTCACTGGCCACTAACACTGTGCGGAACCCACACTGAATCACTCAGTCCTCCTGAGAGCCCTCTGAGGTGGGCACAATGGTCGACCCCACGTTACCACAGATGAACAGGTGAGTCCAGTCACTCGATCAAGGTGACACCAGCTAGCAGGTGGTGCAGCTGTGATTAGAACAAGCTTCTGCACTCATAGTCATGAGGCTATCCCATCTCTCATCACCAGGCAGGGGAGGGGCATCCTGTTCTGCCCCTCTCGGGAAAGATAGTGCCCAGAGGGACATAGGAGCCTGGTTAGCCAACTCAGCCCAGGGCCTTGATGACAGGCCTAGAAGATCTGGGCACAGCTTGTGACTGACATGGTAACCACCTTTGACTAACAGATCTGGGGGAAACGTGTGAATGAAAAGACTTGGTAATGCCCTGGGGCCCACGTAGATTTGCCATGGGTGCTCCCTCCCATGAAAAGGACTGCGGGCTGGTAGTGCTTGGATTTGGCATTGACGGGAGTGGCTGCAGGGACTGAGCTTGGGCAGCCAATGTGGGGGCCCTGGGGTGCAGGGCCATGGCCAGGATGCCTGTGGGCATCTGTAAACGCTTCTGTGGTTTGGAGATAACTGGGGAGGGGGCCTGTAATAGCCTCGATTTCCGGCAGCCAGACAGTATTAATGTAACCACACTTGCATGCCTTCCCAGGCTGAGAGGCCTTTAGAGGAAGCAGGCTCAAACAGGACCTTGGTGATGATGACTATGTCTTATGGATAGAAGTCCTTAAATGGGTAAATTGATTTAAACATTTAGGTGTTGACCCAACTATTATCAACCTCACTGTCAGATGATTTCTTTTGGGAAAATGGCAAGACAGCTCTTTGTATGGCTGGGCCCCTGCTCAAGGATGAGTCAGAAGGTAGGGGGTGGGGGAGGTCTGGGACCCCTACAGCCATCAAGTGAGGAGGGTGGAGTCTCGGGAGAGGTGAGCTGCTAAGTCAGAGATGTTAGCTCAGCTCAGCTCAGCTCAGCCTGAAGCTGGGACATAATCAAACCTTCACTAATAAGTGTATCACCAGTTGTTTTGCTGGGCATGGTCCCTAGAAGTCTGATGTAAGTCAAGCCAGGCCTGAGGAGGAGCCCCAAACCTGAATTTCCATCCTCTTGGCTGGTGTCTCCCTACAGGAACACAGGGCAAAAAGATCATCCCTGGCCCTTTTCATGTCACACTAGAGGACTAGCAAGGGAATCCTGCTTGATCTTTTACCGTTGATTAGGCCTGGACTCTGTAAAGTTAGAGGTTACATTACAGAAAACTGATTAAGATGCAAATGATTTCTGCCCGGTAAATAATATAAATCTTGGGGTTACAGACTTTTAAAAAGATCGCCCTATAGAATATTAACCAATTTGGTATCTAATTTAGCAAACTTCTATCAGGATTCCTTCCTCTTTTGTCCCCCTTGACTGTATATGTGTCTGGTTTTTGGCATCCCCATTGGTGGAGGAGGGTTGGGGCTCACAGGAGGCCCCAGGAGACCCTGGGCCAGAGGGTTCTCTAGTGGGGCATGGAGTGGGGCCAGATGCATCTCCAGGCCTGAGAAGTGTTGGATGTCGAGCCCACTACCTCTCTCCCTGACACCCAGTGACTTACGAAGGGGAGGGGGCTTATCCAAGGTCACCAGGTGGGTAGTGGCTCTTGCCACTACCCTAGTATTATTCTGCACTTTGGAGTTACAGCAGGTGCCTGGATCCTTCTGGGGAGGGGCTGCGGCCCCCTTCAAGTCCCGCCCAAGCGCTTATCTTGGGAACATCACCCTTGAGCATGTCTCTCCGTTTCTCCAAGGCTGACACCAACCAATCTTGGGAACATCACCCTTGAGCATGTCTCTCCGTTTCTCCAAGGCTGACACCAACCAAACCTGGAAGCTTCTCTGAGATGGGGGAAGGGCAGGGCCATGTGGGGAAGGAGATAGGTACAGGCAAACAGAGGGAGCTGGGATAATGTCAGAGGGTGGTCCAGGGGCTGAGCTCAGTGTGGATTTGGTGACCTTCTGCTCCCTAACCGAGAACCAGGGCCCACAGACACTGCGTGGAGCCGCAGCTCAGCTGTGAAGTTTATTGCTGGGACCTAGAGAGGAGCTAACTGATTATAGCTGATGGAACAGCCTCCTGAGGCGGTGTCCGGACTCCGGCGTTGGGCCTGGCCAGGGCTGAATTTTGTCCTTCTGGTCGTGGGGCTGGTCGGGCGGCATGAGGAGCAGGGCTATGCTCTGGGAGCTGGAATGCTGCAGGCAGAGGCCCAGGAGTGCGAATGAGCAATGCTGTGCAGGCGTCCCCCCTCCCCGCCTGCCACAACTGCCCACACACCTGGAACAGGGCCTGGGCTTCCTCCTGGATGGCTTTTACTTCCTCCTGGAAGACTTCCACTTCCTCCTGGATGGCCTGGGCTTCCTCCTTCAGGCTCTGATACAGCACGGTGGGCTGGGAAAAAGGTTGTAGGGCCAGAGGTGGGCAACTGACCGGGCAGGACAGCCTGGGGCCCCTCGAGCACCAGAGCTGGGCTGGCAGCAGGGAGGAGGCAAGACAAAGGAAGGGGGTCCTGGGCTGAGGGTCTCACCAGGTTTTGCAGCTTCTCCCCAAGGGCCAGGTTGTCCATCTGGGTACTGTTCAGTGACTCCCGAAGCCTAGGGTTGAAAGAGAGACCCCCGCCCAGTTCCTGTGCTCCCAGGCAGCACCCCTCCACACTTTTCCTGCACCAGCCACATGATCCTATAGCCACCTGGGATCTTTGTGTCCTTAAGAGCTCAGTCTTTTTGTCTTAGTAAAACCACAGGCAGGGAGGGAATTTTCTCCCTGAGTGACTTGTATCAGGTGCCCCAGATAGAGACCAGACCATGCTTTTTGTCTTCCTTAGCAAGAGCAGGGCAGGCTGCTTTTATGGGCTGAGCTAGAAACCCCCTGAGGTCCCCTTTGGAAGGGGGTAGTTGGCATAAGGCTAGCCATCCTTTGAGCTAGAGTTGGGGCTATGACAGGGTTCTCTGTGGTTCCAGGCCAGTGACAAGGTCGACACTGGAACCAGCCCTGCCTGAGCACTCTAGTCAGTTGTGTATGAGTGAAAGAGCTGATCACTCAGACCCATGGCCTAGGCGTCCACATGCAGTGTCACACCCCACCCCACCTCAGGACCTCTGTCGCCAGGTAGGGCTCTGACCCTGGCATTACCACAGAGCGGCAAGTGGCCATAGGAACATGCAGACCCCAGCCCCAGAGCCCGACACCCAGAGAACAGACACCCCTCCCCACAGACTGCCGCCCATCAAGTTTTTGGACGGTTAAAGGTGGGGGCCCCTGGTGGACAGCTATTGGACTGCCTGCTAACCAGGCATGTGGGCTCTGACCTGAGAACCAGGACTGGTCTCAGTAGGGGAAGCCCTCCATCCTACCTGCCCGCTGGGCTCACCTCATACAGTCATTCTGCAAATGCTTGATCTCCTTCGAGGCCCGCTGAGGGCCCCAGTCTTCCTGATCCAGGAACCGGGATTCCCGGATCTCCAAGTCCCTGGAGCAGGTGGGCAGTGAGGTTTGGACCAGGTCTACAGGCTGGATGAGGGGGGTGGGCAGAGTCAGGGGGCCCAGCCTGGAGCCCACCCCGTTTAGTACTGTCTGGGCCTCTGCTGTGCACAGCCCAGGGCTGAGTCCCGGCTCAGGTTTGAATGCTCCTGGGCATGGGGGACACCCTGTGCCTCCCTGCACCTTACACATGCATGCATTCATACACACTCACACAGCCTTACGAGTCAGAGTCTTTGGGCTCACTCAGCTCAGACGTGCTCAGGAGTGTAAGCAGGAATGTGACGGTAGGTTCTGCCTGCAGGCTCAGATTTTGCTCTGAAGAAGGTGGCTTTCCAGAGAAGGTGCCATGGTCACTGAAGTGGCATGAGGCTGCTCACCCAGGAGGCTAGATTCTCCCATGCCATCTCCCTGTTTTTCAGGGGCTCTGTCCTCTGTGTCCCCCCACCCCGTGGAGGAAGTGGTGGTAGGAAGCATGAAGGAGCCTTCTGTGCCTGCCCTTCTGGCCCTGGGCCTGGACTCCCCAGCAGCAGGAGGCTGGGCTGTGGCAGTTGGGGGTTCAGACCTCCACCCAGGCAGAAGAAGTTTCTCCAGCCCTCCTGCCTCCCCCACAGGCTGCGTTAGGAGGCCGTGGGGCTTTCTGTCACCTCTGTGCTGGGCTCCCTGGAAACCTGAGGGTCTTCAGGCTTCTGCTCCTCAACAGGTTGCTTTTCTGGCTTCACAATGGGCTTGGCGAGGGCTCTCTGTCTGCCCCTGGGAGACTGAGAGAGACAGAAGCCTGCTGGAGATCATACCCACCATTCCCCGTCTGTCCTTTCTAGCCTGGTTTTCTTGGGGCGGCCTCTAGCCTGTGGAGCCTCCGTCACCAGCTTTGTCCAGCAAACCAGGGCCTTCAAAGTTAGGGTTGCCAGATTTAGCAAATGCAATACAGAATGCCTGGTTCAGTTTGAATTTCAGATGAAAATGAATACTTTTTTTAGTGTAAGTATGTTCCATGCAATGTCTGGGGTATACTTACACTAAAAAACTACTCATTGTTCACTTGAAATTTGAATTTAACTAGCTGTCCTGTATTTGATATGGCAATCCTACCAAAACTACAAGCAAATAGTATTTTGTAAACTGAATCCTTATAAATGCAAAGTGGGGGTGGGGAGTGGGAGGACGATATTTAAAGGGATCCCATAGGAATTTGGTAAAAAGCTGGAGAATCCATCCTACGTTTGGTATAGAAATCATCTGTCAGATGGACACTGAGAAACAAAGGGTAAAGTGCCCAGTGTGCTGCTCAAGACCCTCCATTATTGACACCTTGTTTTCTAACCCACCTAATTTTCCATCACCCTTGAACAAGCCTCTGTCCAGACCAACCAGGGGCCTCACTTTCTGCCACCATCCAAACTCATCCCTACAGCCATCTCTTGGCCATGTTGTTCACTCCCCCTTCCCTCCCCCCTTGCGGCCAATCTGAATCCTGCCTACTTTTATCCACTGAGCAAGTGCCCCTCCCCCAGGACCCCATCAGAATGGTCCATAGCAGTGCCAGAGCTGGGCTGACTCTGAGGACATTTCCGTCTCTTGGAGGTGGTGTGAGATGTCCCACCAAGGCGCCTTGAAATAGCAGCTCCTCCCCAAGTCACACAAAAGCTGAAGTCAATAGACAGAATTGTCACCATTTTCATCCTCAGATTTTTCAGAACCCTGCGCATCTGCTGGCCAAGTGACCTCAGATGTGGTCCTTCTTCACACTGAGCTCCATCTGGGCCTCTGAGAAACCTGTGGGCTGTTGCAGGGCTTCTCTGTAATGTGCTCTCTGTGTTATATTGAACTTTTCTGGGCAGCCTAAAACCACACAACTCCTGTCCACATGATATAAACATCTCTGCAGAGGGGCCCGTAACCCCAGAGACTGGTTGAGCTCCAGGGTGGTGTTGCTGCTCTAAAGCAAGCAACTCTGTCCCCAGGCTTGATCTGTCCCAGGGGAAATCTGGCTGCATATAACAAGACCCACAAAACTAGCAAGAACCATGGCTCCAATGGTTTGCTTTGGAAACTGGGCCTAAAGAAATGACTCCATAGATAATAAAAAAAATTCACATGGAAGACCACAGTAGCCGATTTACACCACTAAGAAAAACTGGAAGTAGTTTAAAGGGCCCAAATATAAGACAAGGTAAAGAAACAAAAGGCCTTGGGCCAGGTCTTGAGAATGTACAGATGAACATGACCTGGTTCCTCCCAGAAGCTCCCGGGGGATGGGGCTGGCCCCAGGTTTGCGGATGAGCACAGTGAAGGGAGATGAGCTACAGCAGAGGTCTGTACAGAAGCCCCAGCCACAAGAGGAGGGAGTCACATCATGTTCTCTACCTAGGAGGTCCAGAAAGACTGCCCCAAGGATGTGCTGCTTGATCCCAAACGAGTGGGGTATCCTGGCCAGAGAAGGACGAAGGGCAATCCAGAAGAGGAAACAGTGTCAGACTTACACTGTAAGCAGAAGGAGGACAGTGCAGAAGGGCATGGTGTGCTTAGGTGTGGGGCACCTCACTGGGACACAGGGTGAGTAGGCAAAGCGCCCACGGAGGACGAGGTGTCATGGAGACCTTTGTGTTTGTCTATGTGATTGTTTGGCCATAGTTTGGAGGGTAGGTGGAAGGAGTAGACCCTAGAGGCAGGAAGCCAAGGGCCTTGGGAATGAAAGAGCGAGGCAAGCCGCAACTGCTGCCTGTGACAAGTGTCTAAATTGTGTTAGCACTGGCCAGGTGCAGTGGCTCACGCTTGTAATCCTAGCACTTGGGAGTCCGAGGCGGGTGGATTGCTCGAGGTCAGGAGTTCGAAACCAGCCTGAGCAAGAGCAAGAGCCCGTCTCTATTATAAATAGAAAGAAAATTAATTGGCCAATTAATATATATAGAAAAATTTAGCCGGGCATGGTGGCACATGCCTGTAGTCCCAGCTACTCGGGAGGCTGAGGCAGGAGGATTGCTTGAGCCCAGGAGTTTGAGATTGCTGTGAGCTAGGCTGATGCCACAGCACTCACTCTAGCCTGGGCAACAAAGCGAGACTCTGTCTCAAAATAAATAAATAAATAAATAAATTGTGTTAGCACTGCGAAGGTGTGCATGACACCCTGTCACACCACAAAAGCAGCCCTCACAGTGGTCTGTACGTGTGGAATACCAGTGCAATCCATGTAGGGATGCCAAATAAAATACAGGATGCCAGTTACATTTGAATCTCAGATAAACAATGAATTTTTTTTTTAGTACAGGTTGAGTATCCATTATCCAAAAGGCTTGGGACAAGATGTATTATGGATTTCAAATGTTTTTAGATTTTGGAATATTTGCATTATACCAGTTGAGCATCCCTAATCCGAAAATCCGGAAATCAAAATGCTCCAATGAGCATTTCTGTTGAGCGTCACATCAGCACTCAAAAAGTTTTGGAATTTGGAGCATTTTGGATTTTTGGATTGGGGATACTCAATCTATATAAGCATGTCCCAAATATTGCATGGGACATATTCAAACTAGAAAATTAATTTATATATCTGATTTAGGACATGCTTATTCTAAAAAAAATTCATTTTCCTGAGATTCCAGTTCAACTGGGTATCCTATATTTTTATTTGCTAAATCTGGCAAACCTAACGCCATGCCCATGGGTTGGTGCCTATTAGAGGGAACTGGGAGGCATGAAGTTTCATGGTTACCAGTTAGTATATGAGAAGGATGACAAGATAGATAAGACCAGTGTCCCCTGAGGTTCCGGCCAGCCAAGCACAGACAGAAGCTTAATTTTAGACTTGGACAGAAGACAGCTCAGAACCCAGGTTTGAGTCCTACTCTGCTGAGTACAGGTGGGCAGCCCAGGCACTCAAGCTTAATTTCCCAGCCTGTAAAATGGGTTTTCAGCTCCACAAATACTTACTGAGCCCTAATTTTGTTCAAGGGTCTGACTTGAATGTTGGGAAGATACAAAAATGAATTCCTCCTTTGAGGGGTTAATCTCTGGGCCAGGTACAAGGATACTAGCACCCAATTACTAGGAGCTGCTTTGCATGTGACATCAACCTTGAAAACAACGCCCAAAGCAACTGTTAGAGAGATGGAATTAGCCCCACTTTTTTTTTTTTTGAGATGGAGTCTCACTCTGTTGCCAGGGCTAGAGAGCCATGGTGTCAGCCTAGCTCACAGCAACCTCAAACTCCTGGGCTCAAGCAATCCTTCTGCCTCAGCCTCCTGAGTAGCTAGGACTACAGGCATGCACCATCATGCCCAGCTAATTTTTTATATATATTTTTAGTTGGCCAATTAATTTCTTTCTATTTATAGTAGAGACGGGGTCTCACTCTTGCTCAGGTTGATCTCGAACTCCTGAGCTCAAACGATCCGTCCGCCTCGGCCTCCCAGAGTGCTAGGATTACAGGCATGAGCCACCGCACCCGGCCTAGCCCCACTTTTAATTAGTGAAAACCAAGGCTCAAAGAGGCTAAATGACTAACAGAAGAGTCAAAGCTGGAGTCAGACTGACCCCCAAGCAGGTGGCAGTCAGAGAACTTGACAATTTGTTAGCCTCACCGTGGAAGTGCATGAGAGGAAGGCAGACTGGTCGAGGCCCAGATGTTGGGAAGACCATAGGGCCTTGGTCCAAAGCCTCATCTGAAGGGGTGGCAGGCCATGAGGGCTTAGGACCCAGGTGAGGAGGCAGGGTCTGCAGGCTGTGTGGGTAGCTGCCCTGTGCAGAGGGAGGGTGAAGTCCATTCCCCAAGGAACAGGGGCAGGTGTGAGCCATGGGGCTGGCTTCAGTCTTCACGTGCTTGCTAGTGGGACCAGAATTCATGTTGTGAGAGGCAGGGCTCATGCCTGAGGCTGCCGGCACCACGGCTCCCATCTCCACCCGTGCCTCTCCTCCAAGGCACTCAGAGGCTCTCTGAACCCCTGCCCCCAGCTCCTACTGGAGGGGCACAAGGTGCCTAGGCTGGGGGAAAACCACATCTGTTTATTCCATGACATTCCCGGACTCCAGTGGGAAAGAGACAAATAATGACTGCATCTCCAAGCTCAGGTAACTCACAACTACTGTATAAATGCATGTGCAGAACAGACAGAATAGAGCTTAAAGGTGCTATGACGGAAGTCTGGGTGGGGTTCAGAGAGTTAGGGCATGGTCAGTTCTCCCTGAAGATAGCTATTTATTGTTCATTGAGCATTTGCTATGCACTAAGCACTTTCCTTGTATTATTTCATCTCACTCTCACCAAAACACCCTGAGGTAGGTATTATTATAATTGTTGTGCCCATTTTATGGATAAGGAAACTGAGGCACAGAGGCTAATCAACTTGCCTGGGGTCACACAGCTAGAAACTGGCAGTTCCAGGATTCAAACCCCATCGGACTCCAGAACCCGTGCTCTCATCCATTATGCTACTACTGTAGAGGGGGCCAGCGGGGAGCAGGGATGACGCTGGAGCCAGGTGCAGGACTCCCCAAGTGGGGCAGGGGCAGAGAAGGGCGTGGGAGGCAGAGAGCAGTCTGAACCGAGGCTGGAGGTGTGGACCTGTAGCAGCTGGGGGCCTGCGGGGAGTCTGTATGCGTTGAAACGGGAGGCTTGGGAACCAGCCTTGCCCTGGGGTCCTCGTGAGCCCTTCTAAGGTGTCTGGATCCCCCAGACCAGGGGATGGGTTGTGGGTTGCAAACAACAGAAAACAATGGTGGCTAATTTGAGCAAAAAGGAGTTTATTGGGAGGATGCAAGGGAGTCACAGAACTCAAGGGAAGAAGAGACTCAAAGGGCAGGAACCGCTGGAACTGCAGTGGGCCTTGTGCACTCCCTACAATGCGGTGCTGTCGCCTCCATGAATCCTCAGGTGTCTCTCTTCATGTCCTCCTCCAGGTGGGGAATCTGATCAGCTTAGGTGAGGTGCCCAGGTCCTGGGTGCTGGGTCCGGGGAGGAAGTGTCAGGCCTGTTCAGTCCCACAGAGGCGAGCAGGCCCTGCAGACAGCCGGTTGTGGGGCCTCGCAAACACCCGTCACATCAGCGCATGGACGATGGCCAGTCAGCAAAGGGTTTTGTTTTGTATTGTAGTGAAATATGTAACATAAGATGTACCATTTTAATGATCTTAAGTCCACAGTTCAGTGGCATTAAGTACATTCACATTGCTATGCAGCCATCACCACGACCTTTCTCCAGTACTTCATCTTCCTCGCCAGAGACCTGCGCCACTGCACACCAACCCCACCCCCTCTCCCTAGCCCGACAACCACCGTTCTACTCTCTATGAATTCGACTATTTTAGGTGCCTCGTATGAATGGACCCATATGTTGTTTGTCCTTTTGTGTCTGGCTCTTTTCATGCAGCATGTCTTCAAGGTTGTAGCAAGTGTCAAAATTTCATTCCTTTCTTTCTGTTTTTAAAAAAGATAGGGTCTTGCTCTGTTGTCCAGTGGTGCAATCATAGCTCACTCCAACCTCAAACTCCTGGGCTCAAGGGATCCTTTCGTCTCAGCATCCAGAGTAGCTGGGGCTACAGGTGTGTGCCATCATGCCTGGCTAACTTTTCAATTTTTTGTAGAGACACGGTCTTGTTTACCATGTTGACCGGGTTGTTCATTCCTTTTAAAGACCCAGGGATATTCCACTGCGTGAACATACTACATTTTATCCATTTATCCACTGATGGACTTTTGTGTTGCTTCCACCTTTTGGTTGCTATTAAATAATAGCCTATGAACTATGAACACAGGTGTACAAATATCTATTGCAATCCCTATTTTCAATTCTTTTGGGTCTTACATGAAGAAGTGGAATTATACTAAAAGATTTTTTTTTTTTTTTTTTTTTGAGACAGTCTTACTCTGTTGCCTGGCTAGAGTGCCGTGGCGTCAGCCTAGCTCACAGCAACCTCAAACTACTGGGCTCAGGTGATCCTCCTGCCTCAGCCTCCTGAATAGCTGGGACTACAGGCACATGCCACCATGCCCAGCTAATTTTTTCTATTTTTAGTTGTTTGGCTAATTTCTATTTATAGTGGAGACAGGGTCTCACTCTTGCTCAGGCTGGTCTCAAACTCCTGAGCTCAAGCAATCCTCCCGCCTTGGCCTCCCAAAGTGCTAGGATGACAGGCATGAGCCACCACGCCCGGCCTATACTAAAAGATTTTAAGGAAGGGAGAAACAGGATCATATTTTGTGTCTTAAGAAATTCATCCTGGCTGCAGTATGGATAGTTTGGAGACATGAGCAGATAAAAGGAAGATCCACTAGGAGGCTAGTGCACTGGTCCAGTGGCTGTGTGGGTGGAGGGGTGCTAAGCAGGTTGGGGCTGGCCAAATAGGGTAGGTGAAGGAGGACAGAGCTGCAGCTGACCCTAGGTTCCTGGCTTGTGTGACTGGGTCAGCTGGCGGTGACACTAATGGCATAGAGAGCACAGGAGCAGGCAAGCTGTTGGATAGTAGTTTGAGATGACTTTTGAGTTGAGATACAGTTCTCCAAGGCAGTTTTAGGTACTGATTTGTAGCTCAGGGCAGAGTTTTGGGTTGTAAGTAAAGACTGACAAGTCTTGAGCAAGAAAGCAGCCCAGTGAGCCTGAGGTCATCAGCAAATGCAAGCAGATTGGAAGGAGGGTCCAGCACTGAACTCGGGTGTCATGACATTTCAGGGGAAGCCAAGAAAAAGGAGCCAGCAGTGTCAGAGCCCCAAGGAGGGTGGCCCCAGCCCAGGCAGCTGAGGCCTGAGTCTGGTGCACTGGGCATTAAGAGATCAATGGTTACCTCTGTGGAGCAGTCAATGGAATGATAAGGGCACCAGGAATAAATTAAAAGGGAGCAAATGGCAACTTGAGAATGTTCTTTCAAGGAGCTTAACCTTAAAAGAAGAGAGCAATGGTAGTAGCTAACAACATATGCTGGTCAAAACTTTTGATTGTTTTCAATGATAAAATGAACATAAAGCATTTAGGACTTGGAGGAAAAAGGGGAGCAAGGTCTCAGATATGAGAGATTTGATCAAAAGCCAGTGAAAAAGTTGGCTTTGAGAAGGGCCCATCTCCTCTGGTGGGGATGGGGGTGAAAGTGGATAGGTCTGGGGAGAATTTAATGGCCTTGACTTGTTCAGACTAGGAGGCAAGGATGAGATGGAAAGAGGCTGGTTTATGCCCCCTGCATGCATGTTCCTAGGCTTCACCTCAGACCAAGTGGAAGAATTTCCAGAAATAAGCATCTCTGGCAAGCTCCTCAGGGGGTCCTGTAGCAGCCACCATTGTACAGCATCCAGTCTGGGCTCAAAGGAGCCTGAAAGGGAAGTGGGAAGAAGGGCCGGACTTGGGAAGGCGTTTGGTGTCCAGGCATCTGCCCTGGGCACTGGGGGAACTCTCAATAGCCTCACCTCGAGGCTTCCACTTCAGGCAGCCCTGCCTTGGAGGGAGCAGATGGGTGACTGGACAGAAATAGATGTTGTGGGGGCAGTGATCTACCACAGGGCAACTAGAATGAGGCCAGGCTGGCAGCCCCTGGACAAAGGGACAACCCTGGTGACAGCACAAAGAAGGCTTGGCATGTTGGGCCTCATACCCTCAGCTCTGCCTTTGGTCCAATAAAAGAAACACAGTCTATAAATAGGCAGAAACTCTTTAATCAGGATTTTAAAAAAAAATTTTAAATGAAATCCTAATTTTTCCTTAAACTGCACATTCTTAGTTCCCCAGGGAGAGAACAGTTTGCTGTGGTGATATCAACTTAGCATCATCTGGCTAGTTCTGATTCCGTAGGACTGACACATTTCAGAGTTCCGCCCTGCCAGCAAGTGAGGGTAAGAGTTCAGGTGTGGTCCAGCTCAAGGACATCTGGGTGTACCCTGGCAAGGCAGCTTCCTTGCAGGGTCTGATAAAGCACGAAGCATCGAGCAGATAGCTTTGCAGGTTTCATGAGAGCCCACCAGGCCTGCACCATTTCATCCCAGTGCCTTGACCCGGCGCTCAGTTTTTCCCCCAGCTCCTCGGCACTCCTCTGAGTCTGTCTCCATGAACTTGACATCCAAAGGTGCAACAGCCTGGAGTATGATGGGATTGTGGGGGGCAGGGCAGCCTTTGAAACCACACCTTTTACCAGTATTGAGAGCAGGAAAAGGTGGAGAAAATTCCCCATAGGCAATGGGATGCATCTCTCACCCTTCAACTCCTAGCACCTCCCTCAAGCAGTGTTCTCAGAGTGCGAGCACAATAAGGAGACCAAATATTAAAATTGCTATCAATTCCTGCTGCTTTCTAGTATGTGAGAAAAGCTTCTTAGAACTTTACAAGTGTAGTTTTAAAATGCAAGTAGGACTAGGACCCTTCAACTCATAATTTTTTCCTCTAGGGCCTAGTAGACTCTGTGTACCTTATTTTGTAAGAAATGGGTGTGAGTGACAAGATGGGGTACCTTCTGCCCCTGTAGCAGAGTGGCAAGCCGCCAGAGTGGCTGGGCCCTGTGCAGGTGGCCACCCCAGAAGCGTGAACCTCAGGAGCCCACAGCACTTGGTGGCCCATCCTGAAATGTACCCTTTTTGCATCAAGCAGCCCGAGCTCCATTAGCCTGGCATTTACCAAACATCCCAACAGAACACAGAACTATAACACAGCTTCTATGTAGTAAACACTTGTAGCCTGAGACCCAACTAAGGCTTCCCTCCCTCCTTCAAAACTTAGATTTTACAGGTTGAATGCGCAGCTTCTTCCTCAAACATGGAACCGTCCCCAGCCCATGAATGTTCTCCTGGACCATCTACAGAATCTATAAGGAAACCCACAGAACCCAAAGCCTCTTTACATGGATGGGCTGGTGGCTGGGACCCAACACCAACAGAAGGCAACTCAGGAGGGAGAGCCTGAGGCTGCCTCTGCCCCGGGGCCTGTTTCTGTTGGGGCTGTCTCAGAGCAGCCACCCTTCCCGAGGCAGAGGTGCCCTCTCACCTCCATTCCTCATCTTTTTAACCTATTCTGGCTGGGCCAGTGGTTCTTCTCCCCAGTCTGTGGCCCAACTGGAAACTGGCTGCACTACCTTGGGGAGGTAGGAAGGAGAGGATGACTAGAGACAGGACACCAGTGAGTGGCCCGGCGGCCCCGTTTCCTCAAATAGAGATGGCTGCCAGCGCTGCACAAACCCTCAGAGGTGGCCAGGCCTCACATGCA
The DNA here is from genome assembly GCF_040939455.1 of Microcebus murinus. Classification (NCBI taxonomy): domain Eukaryota; kingdom Metazoa; phylum Chordata; class Mammalia; order Primates; family Cheirogaleidae; genus Microcebus; species Microcebus murinus. The sequence continues at coordinate 12,253,118 of NC_134107.1, forward strand.
GCAACGGCACACGCACAGGTAACAAGGCTGGAGGAGGGGAATTCCAAGTATGCTCTCCATGGGGGGGGAGGGCTATATACAAGGAGAGAGGAGTCTGGCCAGGTGCACCCCACCGCATCTCATTCAACCAGGAGATCAAACTGCTCAGCAGCTTCAAACTCGGCATTCATGGCCGCGGCCCACTCATCCAGCTCTGATTTCTGGGGGAAGAGAAATGGGAGGCAGGTGAGTGAAGAGGGGGGACACGGTGGCCGGAGCATCTCACCCACACCCTGTAGGTGCTACCTAGCCCCCAAAAGTGCCAGAGCTGCACCCCTGCCCCTCACTCACCAGGATCTCGGGCACCTTCTTCTTTCGTTTCTGTTTCACTACTGGAGGCGAGATTCCAGGAAGGGTCGTGTCTGGGGCCCAAGGCTTCGCTGGGACCCTGGTGAGCTCGGTTGACTTTGAATATACCACAGGCGAGACTCCCAACAAATCTTCTGCCCCTAGCAGCCTCTCAAAGCCAAAGCAGGAGCGACGGCCCGGGGTGGAGGTGGAGGCAGAGGCAGAGGCCAGGGTCTCTAGCCGACTGTAGGATCGCCTGACTTTCTTAGACATTTCCACATCCCTGGCATCTAGGCTTCCTTCACTAGAGTTGGACTCAGCACTCAGGCTGTGCACAGGAGTGGTGGCTGGGGTGCCTGGGACACTATGGATCTTGAAAAGGTCCTCTTTAGTAGGCTCCCTGTTAGGAGGGTTGTTTTCTTTCTCCAAGAAAAAAGAAATCTGCAACATGACACAAGAATGACTTTCTGTTACTTAGCAGGAATACTTGCTTCCACAAAAGCCCCAGATTTAGGGTGGAAAAGACAGACCCATAGGACGAACACTTTAAAAGAAAAGAGACAAATCAGCCCATGAAAGAGATGTGCGGAAGAGGAAAAAACAATCTTGTCATTGCTTCTGAGGAGTCTACTTTTGTGACACAAAAAGACTTGCCAGCTGGGCGCGGTGGCTCACGCCTGTAATCCTAACACTCTGGGAGGCTGAGGCAGGCGGATTGCTTAAGGTCAGGAGTTCGAAACCAGCCTGAGCAAGAGCGAGACCCAGTCTCTACTATAAATAGAAAGAAATTAATTGGTCAACTAATATATACAGAAAAAAATTTAGCCGGGCATGGTGGCGCATGCCTGTAGTCCCAGCTACTCAGGAGGCTGAGGCAGGAGGATCGCTTGAGCCCAGGAGTATAAGGTTGCTGTGAGCTAGGCTGACGCCACGGCACTCACTCTAGCCTGGGCAACAGAGCAAGACTCTGTCTCAAAAAAAAAAAAAAAAAAAAAAAAAAAAAAAAAAAAAAAAAAAAAAAAAAAAAAAAGAAGACTTGCCATCATCTGCTGGTGCTGTCAGCTATTTCCAAAATGTGCCCAGTACCCAGTCGCCTCTGACTGATGTGAGCCCCTACTATGCATTTTCTAGAACAGCTCGGTGACCTCTGGATTGATCTCCCTGCTTCCACCCTTGCACTCTACAGTCTGTCTGCCGTGCAGCTGATGAGGATTGTTCTAAGACATCCAGTCAATAAGTACTTATTGGCACTTGTCCTGTACCAGGCACTGGGAGTACAGCTGGGAATAAAGCAGAGAAAACCCCTGCTGACATGGAGCTTCCATTCCGTGGGAAACAGACAATAAGGAATCATGTATTAGGTTAGAGGTATGAGGTGCTACAGAAAAAAAACAGAACAGGATAGAGTATTGGGGTTGGGTTAGAATTTTAAGTAGGTGAAGGACAACGTTGGCCTCACTCAGATGACATTCAAACTACAACTTGAAGGAGGTGAGGGAGTCGACATCTGGAGGAAAAGAGTTCTAGGCAGCAGGAACAGAAGGTGCAAAAGCCCTGAGGCTGAAACATGCCTGTCAGGGTCAAGGAAGGAGGAAGCCAGCGTGGCCAAAGTGAAAGGAAGTAAGGTGAGAGGAACTGAAGATGATGTTCAAACAGTAATGGGTGGCATTACAGGGCATTCTACAGGCCAGTGACAGGGCTTTTTGCTGAGAGACCAAGAGAGCCACAGCAAGCCTTTGCCGGGGAAAGGCACAATCTGACATGTGCATTAGAGGCTCACACACTGTTCCTCATGATTCCACTCTCAGTTCACATGCTGCTTCCTCAGGGAGGCCATCACCTACCAGCCCCTCCTCACCTTTGCTAGCTACTCTGTCACATGACCTTTCATTTTCTGCATAGCACCACTGCTGTCTGATTTTGGCTGGTTCCCTGGTTGACTGTTACCCCAACTAGGATGTGAGCTCACAAGAGCAGGGATCTTAGGCTGGGTGCAGTGGCGTACCCCTATAATCCTAGCACTGTGGGAGGCCAAGGCAGGAGGATGGCTCAAGGTCAGGATTTCGAAACCAGCCTGAGCAAGAGCGAGACTCCGCCTCTACTAAAAATAGAAAGAAATTAATTGGCCAACTAAAAACATACACAAAAAATTAGCCGGGCATAGTGGCACATGCCTGTAGTCCCAGCTACTCAGGAGGCTGAGGCAGAAGGATTGATTACTTGAGCCCAGGAGTTTGAGGTTGCAGTGAGCTAGGCTCATGCCACAGCCACTCTAGCCAGGGCAACAGAGTGAGATTCTGTTTCAAAAAAAAAGCAGGGATCTTCATCTGGACGGCCAACCTTATCTATGCCCAGTACCTACAGCAGAGCCCTACACATCACAGGTGCTCAGTAAGTATTCACTGGGCGAGGGAGGGAATGGGCAATATACGTAACCTTAACATTTGTACCCCCATAATATGCTGAAATAAAAAAAAAAAAAAAGTAAGTATCCACTGAATTAATGCACATGGAACTTGGCACTGAGTTTTCTGGTGGACAAGACAAGAGGGGAAATTGGGCAAATTCAATGACTCTTGTGGTCTAATGTAAGGAAGTACATCAGTTATCAAGAGAGATGTTTCCTGGCTATAAGCTCTGGAGAGTCTTCCCCTTGGGTCTTAGGAAAAGGGATGCTGAATGGAATGGGGGTCACTCCTGACTACTTCCTCATCCCCTTACAGTCAAGCAGTCACCCGGGTCCTTGAAGCTTTATCCTGCTCACTGTTTCACCAATCTATCAGTTAACCAACAAGAATGAGTGGCCATCCTGGAGAGGCAGCAATCCCTGCCCTCAAAGCACTTATGTTCTTAGAGGGGAGAGAAAGTCAACATACAAGCAAACACTATCAGATATTGGTAAGGCCTAAGGAGAATTACACAGAGAATGTGCCAGTGATAGGGTAAGAGTGGTCAGGGAAGGCCTCTGGAAGGAGGTTCTCTCTGAGCTTAGTCCTGTGTAATAGGACAGTCATGTGGAGGGGACTGTCCCTCCAGGGAAGAGCGGCGCCACCCTGCCATTACCTTAGTTCAGGTGCACAGACACACCACACTACTGTTCCCCAAACCTCATGATTTTTCTTTGGACTATAGATCTCTGCACCTGGCTTCCTTTACCTGGAACACCTCTGCATGTCTTTAAAGACTCAGTTTCTGGTTTTTTTTTTGTTAGACAGAGTCTCACTTTGTCGCCCTGGGTAGAGTGCAATGGTGCCATTGTAGCTCACTGCAACCTCAAACTCCTGGACTCATGCAATCCTCCTGCCTCAGCCTCCCAGGTAGCTAGGACTACAGGCACGTGCCACCGCATCCAGCTAATTTTTTCTATTTTTAGTAGAGACAGGGACTCACTCTCGCTCTCACTCTTGCTCAGATTGGTGTCAAATTCCCGATCTAAGAGCGATCTTCCTGCCTCACCTCCCAGAGTGATAGGATTATAGGCATGAGCCACTGTGCCTGGCATAAAGACTCAGTTTATTTATTTGTTATTATCTTTATTTTTATTTTATTTATTTATTTATTTTTGAGACAGAGTCTCACTCTGTTGCCCGGGTTAGAGTGCCATGGCATCAGCCTGGCTCACAGCAACCTCCAACTCCTGGGCTCAAGCGATCCTTTTGCCTCAGCCTCCCGAGTAGCTGGGACTACAGGCATGCGCCACCATGCCCAGCTAATTTTTTCTGTATATTTTTAGTTGGCCAATTAATTTCTTTCTATTTTTAGTAAAGATGGGGTCTCACTCTTGCTCAGGCTGGTTTCGAAATCCTGACCTTGAGCAATCCTCCTGCCTCGGCCTCCCAGAGAGCTAGGATTACAGGCGTGAGCCACTGTGCCTGGCCCCTATTTTTTTTTATTTATTATTTTTTGTTTTTAAAAAACTGTTTATTTATTTATTTACTTTTCTCTTTTTTTTTGTCAAGAACATGTGTAGAAATAAAGACTCAGTTTAAATGTTTCCTCTTCAGTGAAACATTCCCTGAGTTAGGTGCCATAATATCATCTAGTATTCCTCATTGCAGCACCCAGTACATTATGTTGTAATCACTTGCTCATTTGTTTTTCTCCTCACTTGACTCTAAACCCCATCAGCTCTTCAAAGTTAGCATTTCTCATTCATTACATCTTCAGATTTTCTGTTAATGAAACATCCTTGATAATAACCTCTGCTAAAACTATAAAAAATGTCATACTACCTGTCTTATCTTAGAACCACCATAAAAACCATGACAAAATGGATTAGAAAGAAGACAGAGTGCCTGTAGTTAGGACACAGCTCAGCTTTTAAGGGAAGCTCTAAGGAGAATGGCAGAATATACAAGGTATAAAGAGCTAAATGCATTAAAACTGCAGGGAGCAATCAAGACTGGCAGTACATGCAGATGTTTCACACTGCAAAACAGCTTCCCAGGCAGATGTGAGCACTGCCAGCTCTAGAGTTAACTAGACCACTCAACCTAATTCCAGTGAACTAAGTAGATGAAAGTGAACTCACCCTTGGGCTCCTGTGAGACGACTGGCCAGCTGGGACCTGTGGGGACAATACCAGTTGATCACATAGCTAGCTCCTAGTTTCGCCCCCCTACCACAACTTCCCTACCCACCTTAGCCCTTACCTCTACAGCATGGGCCACAATCTTCTTCAAGACGATGGGCTTTCTGACTGGAGCCGCCTGGGGTGCCTGGAGAAGAGGAGTTAACATGAGCTCTACATTAGCCCAGGGACCTCTAGGGAAGGAACTGAGAAACCTGGAGCTCACCTTCGGCCAGATTTCAGGGAGTATGCTCGGGAGATCAGAGCCTGATTTCCGCTGGGATCTCCGCAAAGAATTAGAAGGAGATGGGGTTCTGAGCCCTGGAAAGAGAAAATAGTTAAGAGGTAGAAGTAGGCCGGGCGCGGTGGCTCACGCTTGTAATCCTAGCACTCTGGGAGGCCGAGGCGGGCGGATTGCTCAAGGTCAGGAGTTCAAAACCAGCCTGAGCGAGACCCCGTCTCTACTATAAAAATAGAAAGAAATTAATTAGCCATCTAATATATATATATATAAAAAATTAGCCGGGCATGGTGGCTCGTGCCTGTAGTCCCAGCAACTCGGGAGGCTGAGGCAGTAGGATTGCTTAAAAAGCCCAGGAGTTTGAGGTTGCTGTGAGCTAGGCTGACGCCACGGCACTCACTCTAGCCTAGGCAAGAAAGCGAGACTCTGTCTCAAAAAAAAAAAAAAAAAAAAAAAAAAAAGAGGTAGAAGTAGAATCTAGGCCCTTGAACCTAGAAAACAGGTTCTAGAGAGAGCGAGAAACTTCCCAAACATGCCCTTTAGGGGCGCCTCCTCCGGCGGTGGCAGGGGCGAAGGGGAGGGACATTCTTCACAGTACTGCGTCCCCCAAACGGCTCGGCCCCATCTCTCCCGCGCGCATCTGCTCACCGGAGCGCTGAGCGGCACCCCCGGACCGCGTTCGCCTCCCAGACATAATTAGTCCCGGTCTCGACCTCCTCCTGCACGGCCGGCCCGGGTACCAACCAACCCCGAGGGCTGCCTGCCCCAGGAAACGTTCGAATTACCCGCTCTGCAGGGGAGGAAGCGGAAGTGACGTAGGCTGGGGGCCGCCTCGTCGGATTACCACCCCGCCCCGCCATCACCCGTCTTCACTTCTAGCGTCACAGAGGCGTGGCCTAGTGGCGCGCTGGCGTCATCAGCGCGCGCCGCACCCGGAAGAGACGTGGCAGCGGAGGGATAATCGGAACAGCTGGGGCTGAAGAAGACCGGGCGGGAGAATCGGAGAGCGCAGTCTCTGGCTTTCTGCGCCTCGAACCATCTCTCGTGCCAGTCCGGACCGGTGCCGCGGCCGATCAGTAACACGGAGACTGGGGTCTGTAGGAAAGGGGGCGGGGCCTGGAGGGGGTGGGGCTCAGGAGGGACTCTAGGGGCGGGACCGGTGGTATCCGGGCATCGCTGATGGAGGTGCCGGGCCGGGGGCGGGATCCAGGAGGAATGAGGGGTCGCGGGAGGCGGGGTTTATGCAGGGGGCGTGACTCAGCATGGGGAGGGGCGGTGGGCAGGAATTTGGGGTCAGGGTTAATATGAGAGGTGTCTGAGGGAGTTTAACAGTGGAAACGAATTGGGCCACCAGAGCCTGGCTACCTACCAAATTAGACCCCTTCTCCAGGGTTGACCATGGGGCTTTGCAAGTGCCCCAAGAGGAAGGTGACCAGCCTGTTCTGCTTTGAACACCGAGTCAACGTCTGCGAGCACTGCCTGACAGCCAATCACGCCAAGGTGGGGCCTTCATAGGAGCGACTGAGCAGGGCACTGGGTGGGCAGGCGGTATTGACTCCTCCAAATCCATAAGAGGCCCGGAAATGGAATGTAAGCTCCACGTGGGCAAGGACTTGGTTTATTTTGTTCACTTCTTTATTCCCAGTCCCGAGGACAGAGTCTGACAAACAGTATGTACTCAATAAATGTTCATTGATTGAACAAACAAAAGGATGAGTCTCCTCTGCGTCAAGAGAAAAAGAGGCAGGTGGGCCTTATGATAGGCTGTGGAACCCCTGCACTAGTTGTGATATTTCTCTCCTACTCCAGTGCATCGTCCATTCCTACCTGAATTGGCTCCAAGATAGCGAGTACAACCCTAATTGCCACCTGTGTGATACGCCCCTGGCCAGTCGGGAGACGACCCGCCTCATCTGCTATGGTGAGGCCTTGGCACCTTGAGGGGATCAGGGACACCTCAGGGCCCAGCTTGGTGACTGGTTTCCAGGCCTTCCTCAAGCAGCAGGACAGTGAGTCTCCCAAGTCTGAGAGGCCAGAGGCCCATATTCTGGTCCTGTTAAGTTACTTACCTGCTGTGTAAGCTGACGCAAGTCATTTTCCCTTTCTAGGCTTCCGTGTCTTTCCTAAAAATTAAAACTTCTAGTTACTACCCTGCGGATCTTAGAGGGTTGAGTGAGAGCCAGTCAAGCTTGTAGGTGTGGTTGTGGCTATGGCTGTGAACACTACCTGGCCGGACCAGGGGCTTTCAGATATTCAGGATCCACTACTTATCCGAAGACTAAACAGAGAGGAAGTAAGTTTCCCATGTTAAAGTTAGCTAAAAGAAGTCAACAGACATATGTGTCATAAGTGGAACCTGAGTCTGGCATAAGAGCCTCAGCTCCAGTTTTTGAGAGAGTTAGTGCAAAAGATGCAGCTCTACAGGTATCTCTCATAATGAGTGTGTCTCCTTGCATGAATGTAATGCACACTGTGTCTACATGATTGTGTTCATTAGTACTTGTGGGTGGGTGAATGGGTAAATGTATGTATATGAACATATGAACATATAATGTTGTGTGAATACAAAGGGAATACATGATTGAGGGTGCTTGAGTGTTAGTAAACATGTGAGTGTATAGATGTGTATATGTGAGGACTAGTGTGCCCGTAAGTGTAGATATAGGGAATGGCCCTTGTTTGATTATGTCTTTTTTTTTTTTTTTTTTTTTTTTTGAGACACAGTCTTGCTCTGTTGCCCAGGCTAGAGTGAGTGCCCTGGCGTCAGCCTAGCTCACAGCAACCTCAAACTCCTGAGCTCAAGCCATCCTCCTGCCTCAGCCTCCCAAGTAGCTGGGACTACAGGCATGCGTGGCTAGTTTTTTCTATATTTTTAGTTGGCCAATTAATTTCTTTCTGTTTTTAGTAGAGATGGGGTCCTGCTCTTGCTCAGGCTAGTTTCAAACTCCTGACATTGAGCAATCCTCCCGCCTTAGCCTCCTAGAGAGCTAGGATTATAGGCATGAGCCACCACGCCCGGCCACAGTACGTCTACACGTACTGTGTATACGTGTATACACACGTATATTTGTGCCCATGGATGTGTGCAAGCTTATGTGTGTTTGTGTATTTATCTAGGTACCTTTTCTGAAACTCTTCTTTATCAGCCATTAGCCCAAAGAGTGTGGTAGGTGCAGGCCCAAAGAGGACTCGCTGAAAGGGGAGATGGCATTTTCTTCCACCCAACTCCACCTCCCTGTGGGCAGCTTGGTACCATCTGCCTTGACTTAGTCAAATGGTGGTAGCCAAGAAGGCTGAAGTCTTGGGGAACGCTGATGGAAATGGACCCAGGGTGAGGAGGGAGAGGAGAAGGCTCTGGTGTACACGTATGTGCCCATACATCCCTGCAGTGATCTAGGGTCATTGCTGGGTTAGGAGTCCTCAGTGTCTTCTTCCTCATGTCTTTTCTCCCCTATCTCACGGGCCCTAAGATATCTTTCACTGGGCCTGCATCAATGAACGTGCCGCCCAGCTACCCCAAAACACTGCGCCTGCTGGCTACCAGTGCCCTGTCTGCAATGGCCCCATCTTTCCGCCAAACAACCTGGATGGTCCTGTGGTTTCTGCACTGAAAGAGAAGCTGGCCACAGTCAACTGGGCCCGGGCAGGATTGGGCCTCCCTCTGGTGAGAGTCTGTCTGTCTGTCTGTCTGTCTGTCTGTCTGACCATCTGTCTGCCTTGGGTGCCACCTCAGCCAGATGGGTGGGTGGGCACAGTACTGGGCAGGCTGGTGACACAGGTTCCTTCCTCCAGATTGATGAGGTGGTGAGTCCAGAGCCTGAGCCCCTCGACACTTCTGACTTCTCTGACTGGTCAAGCTTTAATGGTAAGTAGTGGCTTCCACCTGCTGTTCGAGCCTTAGCCTCCCTGCTTTGCTGACAGCTCTCTCTCTACCCACAGCCAGCAGTACCTCCAGACCAGAGGAGATAGACAGCGCCTCTGCTGCCCCAACCTTCTACAGCCAGGCCCCCCGGGCCCCTGCTTCCCCAGGCCGGCCCGAGCAGCACACGGTGATCCACATGGGCAATCCTGAACCCTTGACGCACGGTAAGCCAGGGATTGTCCAGGCCAGAGAAAGGTAGACAGGAGGTGGGATGGTTCATATGGAGGGAGTTAAAGGATCCAGAGACCCCCCCTTGGGGGGACTCTTCTCTACTCCAAGCACAGGCATTACCTTCCCTCCAATTCTGAGACAAACTGTCAGACTGTGGAGGGCAGGAGATCCCCTGCCCCTCTGCAAAGGAGCCAGTTTCCCTGAGTCTGTTGATGCTAGTGGCTCCACCTTATAGCCCCGAGGAAGGTATATGACACACGGGATGATGACCGGGCACCGGGCCTTCATGAGGATTGTGACGATGACAAGTACCGTCGCCGGCCTGCCCTGGGCTGGCTGGCCCAGCTGCTCAGGTACACGGGGTCAGGCTGGGCAGGATGCTAGGAAGCAGGGAGGAGAGGGAGTGAGAGCCAGAGGCCCTGGGAGGGACAGTTTCATGATGAAAGGAGCTTGTTCTACTGCCTCAGCTGGGCAGTAAAAACCTTGGTACATCCCTCTCTTGGGCTGTCTCTTTGTCTCCTTTGTGGCAGCTTTGGACTCAGACTCTTTGAGGCCCCTTCCTGCTTTGACACCCCCTAATCTTTGAAACTCCCCCATGCCTGACACTTCTTGGTTTCCAGAACACAGTCCTGTGTCTCATGTGCTTTGAGCTGCACAGTAACTCTGTATAGTGGCAGGTGCAGAAATGATCATCCCCATGGCACAGACGATGAAACCAAGGCTCAGGGGTGGTGACCAGGGCTCCTCTCCAGGCATGGGGGCCACCAGGGGCTGAGAGCCTGACCTGACTTTCCCCTCGTCCCTCCCAGGAGCCGGGCTGGGTCTCGTAAGCGGCCACTGACCCTGCTCCAGCGGGCAGGGCTGCTGCTACTGTTGGGGCTGCTGGGCTTCCTGGCCCTCCTTGCCCTCATGTCTCGCCTGGGCCGGGCTGCGGCTGACAGCGATCCCAACCTGGACCCGCTCATGAACCCTCACATCCGTGTGGGGCCTTCCTGAGCCCTGGCTTGTGGCTGGGCCAGCCTAGGACCTGGGGTCCTGCAGAGGGGAGGCGGGGATGCCTGGGGGCTCCTCTTCTGTGCTCCTCACCCTCAAGCCTGAGACACTAAGATCCCAGGCCCAAGCCAAGTCCACCAGAGTGGCTGCAGGCTGGGCCTGGGGTCCCTGTAGGTCAAGCATTTGTCTTGACCTGCCTCTCCCGGGTCTCCAGCCTCCCACCCCCACACCACGAAGGAGCTGACAGGTGGAAATAAACGATAGACTTTACTAAAACACCCGAAGCAGACTTTTCCTTCTCCCTCCTCGGCCCTGTCCTCAGGCCCCAGGCCTCAGTGGTTCTCCTGCCGGTAGTGGATGGCCAGAAACTCCAGAGACATGCGGTTGAAGAACATGACTCCATTGAGCACTAGGCAGAGGAGAGAGCCCCCATCAGTCCCAGTAGCCTCCTCTGCCACCTCCTTGCCACATCTCAGGGTTCCAAAGCTCCCTCTTCCCTTAGCATCCCCCCTACTCTCACCACTTACTTAGGATGATCAGGGAAAAGCTCTGAAGTAAACTGTTTTCCATCATCTCCGAGTAGAGTGACCCCATGGCAGCCCAGCAGATGCTGATCACCTGGGAGAACTGTAGGCCACGTAGTGGGAGAGTGGCCCGACACAGAAGTGCAGTTTCCATCAGCCCCTCTGGCCTACCCCAGCTAGCCCTTGAGTCCCTGCCTCGGGCCTACCGTCAGGACGACTGTGTAGTGGAAGCTCATATGCTCATAGTGGTGGGTGACACACAAGTTGTGCACGTCGCTGGTAAAGACACCCAGGTGTATGAAGAAGAGCATCAGCGCAGCCATGGTGAGCATCATGCCCTGAGGGAAGAAGAGCACAGCCAAGCGGTCCTGCCACCGCATTGCACCCAGAGTATAGACACACGTCAGATGTGAGCAAGCAGGCACTGCCTAGGAAAAGTGGCAGAGCCCTGTGGTTCTAGAGTGCCCAGTCTAGATTGGCAGTGGGATTCTAGAACCAGGAAGACAGTGGAGGAGACAAGATTTCAGAACACAGGCTGATTGCAGCCAACACAAGGGTGTTTCATGGGTGGTCGGGAATGCTTTGAATTTTGGAGGGGTGGGCAAAAGGAGTAGACCAGTGGAGGCCCATGGCATTGTTGAAGGGACAGCTCCCTCATCATCCCACCCCTCACTCTGGACACTTTGGGTGCATGTCAACTGTCCTAGAGAGGAGGTAGTGTGGGCACATTCTACAGATGAAGAATTGAGGCTCAGAAAAGTTGAGGGACATATTCTAGATTTTAAGCAGATGAGAGATTGGGACCCAGGTGTGTAGCTGGAAGGTATTCCCAGGTGATGGGGGCCCTGGGCTGGATCCCAAGTTCCAAATATTTGCACCCCCTATGATGGAAAGAAACCTAAGGGAAGGGCAGGACAGTGGATTCACCAAAGCTGTCCTGGGACCTTCCCTATCCCCTCCCCAGGTATAGTCCAGAGTTCATGTGGCTCCTGTGTCCTCTCCCCATATGTTCTTACAAGGCCCACTGCTGATCAGCTTTCCCCTCTATGCCACCTTGTGGGTTGCTGAGAGCATTTTCAACTCATTGCTGTCATCATTCCAAGAGTCCCATGAGAAAGCTGGGTGCAGGTGGCATAAACTATTTTACACTTGAGTTAAGGCACAGAGAGGGATTGTCTCACTCAAGCTATCACAGCCAGTGAATGAGGGAGTCAGTACTGAACCTAAGATCCGATTTTACCTGAGGCTGTTGCCCCAGCAGGGATAGATGCAAGCCAGGAAGTTTTCTCCATCAAGTAAGAGGTGAGATCTCCATGGCTGTCAACAAAATAAGCCAGAAAAACAGCCAGAAATGGTGTGGAGTAACATGCAGGATCCCAGGGATTGAAGTAGGAGAAGAGGAGGGAGGAAGAGAGGACTTGGTGTTGAACTCAGCCACCCCATTGCCTCCTGCTCAACTGTCTACCCCAAAAGTTAGTTCCCAGGTCAGGCAACCCAAAGTCTTCTGCCTCTAAGTAGTAGGATTAAAGCCTGACCCCAGCATCCATGCTTGCTGCCCAATCTGTCACCAATCACAACAGTTCTTCAGACTCCCATGCTAACCACATTGAAGGGGTGATGCCCCAATGCCCAGCTGTGATCTCCCTGTTGAAACAATTATTAGTTCCTCAGTTCTCCTTCGAATAACAAATTAACTTTTATGCATTAAAATTCCCAGCTTGATGCCATTTAAAAAATTATCCAGCTACGTGCACCTGTACTCCCAGCTACTTAAAAGGCTGAGGTAGGATCACTTGAGCCCAGGAGTTCGATACAGTTTGGACAATATAGTGAGACCCCATTTCATTCATAAATAAATAAATAGAAAAAATTATCCAACTAACATATGAATATGTTCTGTTAAAAGACTTGCATAAAGCACAAGCATACAGAGGAAAATGTAACAGTCTCCCTCTTGTACCTCCACTCCTACAGAGGTTAGTAACCGCTTCACCAGTTGTATGAATCAGCATCTTTTGGGTCCTTTTTTATGTAACTTCATACATCTAGATGTACATATACATGCATAATTTTTAAAACACTTTAAAAATTCACACCACATATTATCAGAGTATAATTTTTAAAAAGTTAAAAATATGACATCTAAATATACAATGAACATGTAACTAAGATTTATTAATTCATCAGTGAGGGGGTTCCACTTAAGTACCGTGTTTCCCTGAAAATAAGACCTACCCATAAAATAAGCCCTAGCAGGATTTCTAAGCATTTGCACAATATAAGCCCTACCCCGAAATAAGACCTAGTGATGGGCGTGGCTACGCACTGTATCTGCACAACCCATGCATTTCGTCACGGAGCAGTTATGAAGACAAGCAGCCCTTCTCCTCTGCCCCGTGAGAGCTCTATTGCTCGACATGAGAGATTGGGGCCAATGGTTCTAAAGGAAATAGAGTCGCAAGAAATTCAGGATGGAATTCGGGGTTTGGAGAGTTATGATGATGTTCCAGAAAAAGACGACTTAACTATATTTGAATAAATGTAGATTATTGTACCATTCTTTAAAAAAAAAATAACACATCCCCTGTAAATAAGCCCTAGGGTGTCTTCTTGAGGAAAAATAAATATAAGACCCTATCTTATTTTCGGGGAAATATAGTAAGCTGGTAAGTCACCTTGAGCTGATGTGGATATGTATTTAAAGAGGAGTGTTAGAATATGATTACTAGGTCAGACACAAAACTGGTTGATGTCCTACAGGACAATAAAAGTTATAACCTTTGAGGTTACTTTTTCTCCTGAAAATAAATGTTTTTAATCTCTCCTGGACAATATTTACTTATAATTTCAAAGTCTACTTACCTTAATAGCAAAATCAAACAACTACTGTTATTCCTGTGGGTAATTAACCACTTCGGTATGGTACTCACCGGCCGTGAAACCTTGCCCGCAGCAGGCACTCATAGTCCGCACGGTACTTTGTGCTGTGCATTGACGATGAATCTGTTTTGCTCTTGTGTGATGAGGAAAGCTTTAAAGCACTGAAAGCTTGTTTTACTTTACAGGCAGCTTTACTTGTAATGTAAATCAGAATAGGTAACATATACATATATGTTTTCATTACATTATTTTTAAATGTTCACAATTTTATTTTGATAAATGAAAAATCAGAAAAGTCATATTGCAGCTGTCAGCTAAAGTCAACCCTCGGCTGTGCGCATTCATCTGTAGCTATCCACTATAGTACACGCTCGTACTGAAGTGGTTAAATAATCCTTGGGTGGGCTTGTGAAGCAATGCCCAGTATGACATTAAAAGAACATGCTACACTCCTGGTCTTCCAATTTTTAGATAATTTTTCTTAACAGTATTCTGTAACTTTTAAAAACTTTATAAATTTCTTGGAGTAGATCTAAATCTTTATATTATTTTTTTTCATTTTCTTTTCTTTTTCTTTTTTCTTTTGAGACAGAGTCTCGCTTTGTTGCCCAGGCTAGAGTGAGTGCCGTGGTGTCAGCCTAGCTCATAGCAACCTCAAACTCCTGGGCTCAAGTGATCCTCCTGCCTTAGCCTCCCGAGTAGCTGGGACTAAAGGCATGTGCCACCATGCCTGGCTAATTTTTTTTTCTCTACATATTAATTAGTTGGCCAATTAATTTATTTCCATTTATAGTAGAGACGGGGGTCTCACTCTTGCTCCAGCTGGTTTTGAACTCCTGACCTCGAGCAATCCGCCCACCTCGGCCTCCCAGAGTGCTAGGATTACAGGCGTGAGCCACCACGCCCAGCCTTTTTTTCATTTTCTTAAGAAAATGAAAGCTGGTGACAGCTTCATAGGCTGAAATCTTCATGTGTATTTTGTAAACAGTCTCTAAACATTCCATTGATTCAGAGGTCAGTAAACTTTTTCTGTAAAAGACCAGATAGTAAATGCTTTAGGTTTCTTGGGCTATATGGTCTCTGTGACAACTACTCAACTCTGCTGTTGTAGTGCAAATGCAGCCATAGATATGGGCATGGCTGTATTCCAATAAAACTTCATTTATGGACATTGAAATGAATTTCATATAATTTGCAAGTCCCATGAAATGTTTTCTCTCCAACCGTTTAAAAATGGGGAAAAAAAATTTCCAGTTCACAGATCATACAAAAACAGGGAGTGGGTTGTTTTTGTCCTGCAGGACCCCAGCAAAGAATAATTAAACCATTGGGTTTTTCCATTCCAAGCCTTCCCCTATCAGCCCATCATAAGCAATGTTTCAAGGACCACGTTGATGAACAGTCTTTTCCTCTTTTTCCTTCATTCCAACTTACTGTGTCCCAATCACAACTCCAAGTCATTCTCTCTCCTCTTGAATTTTGTGAACTGCACCTTTGTTCAAGTCAGAAACCTGGGAATTATCCTTAACATTTCTCCACCCAACCCCTCAGCACGACATAATAGTAGTTCTCAAATGTAAATGTACACCAGAATAATTTGGGAACTTTTAAAAAAGAAAATAGGTCAGAGAGGAGCCCAGGGTTACAACTCGCCATGGGTGATTCTGAAGGCAACTGTGATGCACGTGAGAGGAACAGGGCTTGAGAAGCACTGCGCTAGAGGCACTGTGCAGGGTAGCGCACATGCATTTAATCCTCGCAGCCCACCTGTGAAGTATGTACCCCAATTTTAGGAATGGGGACAACTGAGCCGATGCCCAGCTAACGAAGCAGTGGCGGGATCCCAGGCACACTCTCTCTGGCTCCACGTTCTGCATCCGTCCACTGCTTCTGGGCAGCTTGCCTGTCGGGGTGCAGGGTTGGGGAGCCACGACCCGCCCCTCTTCTGGGAGGGCCGTAATCCGAAGCAGTTCTACAAAATCTTTCCATCCAGGAAACAGGGAACTCAGGGCTCTCCCGGAACCTTTTCACTCGGGGAGGACAGGAGCGGAGGAACTCTAGACTTGAAAGACCAGGGCTGCAGGGGGACGTTTCACCTGTAGGACTGCCTCGTTTCAACAACAACTTTATGGATCCCGGAAGTACCTCCTCCCCATCCTATTCCTAGCCTCACGCCGGTGGGCTGCAGTTGGAGCGATGGCTGCCGGGCCAGACCACGGGTCTGGACCTGGGGACTCCCCCGAGGGGCCCGAGGCGGAGGCTCCAGAACGTCGGCGGAAGGCGCATGGAATGCTGAAGCTTTACTACGGCCTCTCGGAGGGGGAAGCGGCCGGGCGCCCCGCGGGACCAGACCCTCTGGACCCGACTGATCTCAACGGGGCGCACTTCGACCCGGAAGTGTATCTGGACAAGGTGTGTGTGTGTGTGTGTGTGTGTGTGTGTGTGTGTGTTTAGGGAACCAGGCCTCCGATATATTGCACCCTTAGATCATGCCTCTGTCTTTGTTGTGAGGTGTTCATCAGAGGAGGACGACCCTCGGCCAGGCAGTAGGGGCAGAGCTGGAGTCTAAGGGGGCGTGGGCAGGTTTGAACTGGCCTGAGGTGTTGTGGGATCTGAGGTCTCCTGGGCTGATAGGCCCTGGGGTAGGGGGCGTGGCCCAGTCGCTGACTGGTGCGTAAGCTGAGCCTGAAGATTTTAATATGCTGACAGACCCCAAACAGGGTTGAGCCTAGTAACCCCTGAGCTATGCTGCTTGTAGGACCCATGTATGGAATTCCTAACAGGGGTGGGAGCAGGTTTCCTTGCACCAAAAGACTACTAGTAGGGGGCAAGGCTGGGGGACATGAGTGTCCCTGACCTGAACACTAACCACCCAACTTCTCCAGCTGCGGAGAGAGTGCCCCCTGGCTCAGCTGATGGACAGTGAGACGGACATGGTGCGGCAGATCCGGGCTCTAGACAGCGACATGCAGACCCTGGTCTATGAGAACTACAACAAGTTCATCTCAGCCACAGGTGATCCCCACTGGGACACACCCCTCACAGTCTCACATCCCCCATTCCTCCCTTAGTGCTAAGAAAACCAGCAGGGGATTTAGGGAAAGGAGACCCAGATTCCACTCCTGCCCTGAAATTATTCCACTCTCACTTCTCCCTCTCTGAGCCATCGTGGTCAGACTACCATAGAGGTCATAGCTGCTCTCAGAGGGCTAAGAACCAAAGAGGAGAAAGGACAAAATAAAATGAATTTATCTGAAGCACTTAGTAGAATTCCTGACACCAAGAGGCCTCAGTAAGGTTCTCTTATTAGTGGTAGCTTTCATCTCTGATCCAGGTCTACCTTGAGGGTGGTCGTGTCCTTCCCTTCCTATCTTCCTCCTTCCCCCAATCCTCTCCCTTCTTTTCCTCCTCCCTTCTCTCCCTAATTAAGCAAAGAGAAAATTTATGACATTAAGGAACACAAAGATCATGTAAAGGCTTGTTTCTTTCTGTCCCCTTTCTTCTCTAAGACTAGACAATGTTCAGCTAGCTAGCATTGACATCAGCTTCTGTCCTGCTTTAAGAAAATGCATTGCTCAGACTTTTTAAATAATTTTGGATCCACATGTACTTAGTCCAGGAGGCAGATCTAAAGGGTTTGCCTGCAGCCCATGGAATGTTCTGTGAGCATCTCTGGGGTTGTATTCTAATATCTGATCCTTTCCTAGTGTCACAATAATAGGTGAAGCAATATATACTCTTTGTTCTTTTACTGATTTGCAGCAGGTTCAATGAGTAGGCACCTCTTTATTTGCTAGTACTAGCATTAAAATAGCAAGAAATTATAATTTCTGTGCTGAGAAATTTTTCACAAGAATTTTGCAAACATTACATTTGTCATGTTAGAATATGCATAATGTTTTGACATGTAGCCCTTGCTTAATAGAGATGGGTTTTTTTTTTTTTAAATCTTTTTTTTAGGAAAAAGGAAGAAAATTATGAAGTGAAGACAGGCGAAGTGACTCACACCTGTAATCCAGCACTTTGGGAGGCTGAGGTGGGAGGATCGCTTGAGGCCAGGAGTTTGAGGCTGCAGTGATCTATTATTATGATGATGCCACTGTTGCCTGGGCAACAGATCAAGACTTTGTCTCAAAAAAAAAATTATAAAATGGATATTAGGAGTCAGGGGTTCTAAATCTATAAAGTCTTATATTAATTCAAGAAATATTCATTGAGGCCGGGCGAGGTGGCTCAACGCCTGTAATCCTAGCACTCTGGGAGGCTGAGGTGGGTGGATCACTCAAGGTCAAGAGTTCGAAACCAGCCTGTGCAAGAGTGAGACCCTGTCTCTACTAAAAATATAAAGCAATTAATTGGCTAACTAAAAACATATATAGAAAAAATTAGCCAGGCATGGTGGCATATGCCTGTAATCCCAGCTACCCGGGAGGCTGAGGCAAGAGGATCACTTGAGTCTAGGAGTTTTAGGTTGCTGTAAGCTAGGCTGACACCACAGCACTCTAGCCCGGACAACAGAGTGAGACTCTGTCTCAAAAAAATAAAAATAAAAAAAATAAAAGGACCCTTCTGTCCACTTTGTTGAGAATGGACCCTAAGGAGGTGAGGGTAGTAGGGACACCCATTAGGAGGCTATTGCAGCAGTCCAAGGAAGATGCCGGTGACATGGACCAGGGTGGAAGTAGAATGATTTGAGATTATTTTTGAAGGTTAATCTTACGGCATTTGTTGATGGAATCATGTGATATGTGAGAGAAAGAGAAGAATCAAGGATGACTTCAGCTTTGGGCCTGAAGCACTGGAAGGGGATTAGTAATGATACTCACTGTGAAGGAGAGCACTGGGAAGGGGGGAGCTGGGGGACAAAATCCAAGAGTTCCATTTTGGCCTTGTCCAGTTGAGATGCCTATTAGATGAGGGTTCCAGACTTTAGGGGAGAGGCTAGAGTTCAGGGTACCTCAAACAAGATGAGATAACCTAGGGAGGAAATGTGGAGAGAGAAGTCTGAAGACTGAACCCTGGGGCATCCTGAGATGGAGGGGTCAGGAAGAGGTCTGAGGACCAAGCACTGGGGCCTCCTGACATTTAGAAGTCATGATAACAAGGAAGATACTGCAAAGGAAACAAACATTTGGGGAGGTTTGAGGACAACCAGGGACATAGCTGTCTTAGAAGCTAAGTGAAGAAAGCATTCCAAGAAATGGAATGGGCAAGATACTGAGGAGAGTAATGTATCGTGTAGTGCTTATTGATTGGGGGGAGTGGGAGGAGAAAACTGAGAAAGGAGCAGAGAGGGGGTGGAGCAGTGCACAGGTGGAAGGGTTGGCCTCTGCAAAGGGTTGAGAGCTCATCTATTATGGCAGGAGGGGAAGCAGAATGTGGGCAGAGCCAGGCAGGTAGTAGATGTAGTAGAGTTGACTAGAGACCTTCCAGAACATATTAGGGATTTTGCCTTTATCCATAGAGTGCAGAGCCAATGTGTTTAGACAGATTATTGATGGCGTCAAATTTGTGTTTTGAAAAGGTCCCTCCAGCTACACTGGGAGGAATGGCTTGGACAGGCAGGAGTAAGGCTATTTCCGTAGTCAGGGCAGAGATTACAAGGTACTTACGTCAGGATGGTAGTGGTGATGGGCAGGCTGAGAGGGGTTGATGGCCTTGGTGTTGAGGAGCTTTGGATGTAAAGAATGACCCCTAGATTTCAGCTTAAGCAGCGGATGGTGGATATAACAGCAAACAAGACAGCCTTGATCTGTCACAGAACATATATTCTAGAGAAAGAGACAGGAAGATAAAGGAAGATAAGATCATTTCACTTTTGACAAGATCTTTGGATAAAATAAAACAGAATGATATATTAGAGAGTTGATGGTAGGGACTGATTTAGAGAAGGTGGCAGAGAAAGGCTTTTCTGAGGAGGTGACAATTAAGGTGAATGATAAAGAGTCAGTTACAGTAGGATCTGAGAGCCAAATGACCTAGACTGATGAAACAACCTATCCAAAGGCCCTAGGAAAGCTCTCCACTGCAGGGAGAACAGGCATGTTGGAAAAAAGGGAGCAGTGCCTGACCATATGCCAAGAGTTGGCAGACTTTTTCTGAGAAGGACCAAAAAATAGATATTTAAGGCTTTATGAATTATCTGGTCTCTGTTGCAGCTACTCAACTCTGCCATTGTAGCCTGAAAGCATCTGGAGATAATATATAACTGAACCAGCATTGCTGTATTCCAATAAGACTTCACCTGCACAAAACAGCTGGTGAGATTAGATATTTTTCTAATTGCTCCATAAAAGCAATGAAGAATTTAGCAAAAAATAGTCAGAAACAGATTTTCAGAACTGTGGAAATTAACTAAGGTTTGCAACAATCCAGGTGTATCTATTCAAGAAAAATGGCTAAATCTTGGTAAGAATAGTGAACCCTGTGATATTTTAACTCTGCCTAGCCCCACCACTTGTTCTCCAGCTCAGCTGTAGCCTTAAACAATAACAGCTCATATTCCTGGTACTGGATGGAACAGAACAGAGCTGGAGCTCTAATACAACCTCATGTTCAAAGAATTGTCATTGTTTGACCTGTCTGATGGTTTCTTTAGAGACTCCACTCCAGAGGCTTGTCTTTATTTGACCTGACTTGGAGGTTGCCCAGTGCTAAAAACCTTTCACCAGGGGTGTTTGTCAAAACAATTACAGGCAAGTGTTACAACTGCTTGAGTCAATGGATAGTAGTTGCAGCAAACAACAGACTAACCAAAAAGCCTAAATGGAGAAGCTAAGGAATGAGCTTTGACAAGGGGCTTTGACAAGCTCTGACATGTTCCTGGGACTCTTGAAGATCACATGCATTTATATCGCTGTGCATGTGCTCAGGAAAGACCAAGAATGCCCTAAGCTCTCACTTTGCTCATCTTGAGGCTTTGAACAAGCAGGAAGTGAAGGCTAAGGCTGAGTCGTAAACTGCCTGGCTGAGTGTTTAAGGTGTACCCCAACATACACCCAGAGTTCCTAAGCAAAGATGGGGAGATTTTTTTGTTTCCAGGAGTTTAAGGAAATTGCTGATCAATAGCTGATCACCAGGCTAACCAAGTAAAGATTTCAGTGATTACACATAACAAAGAACTTAGGCTTTATAGAATTTGCTTAGAAACTAATTAGTTCAGGTTTAGTAACTCAGAAAAATCACCAAACAAACAACGGCAACTATAACAAGCAGCAATAATAAGCCCTGAGGAGGGAAGAGAATCTGATTTCCAGAGATCCCATATTATTTCAAATGTTGAGTTTTCAACAAAAATTTATGAGACATGCAAAGAGACATGAAAGTATGGCCCATTCACAGGGGAAGAAAAATCAATTGCTGTGTTCCTGAGCAATGTAGGTTGAAAAAGAAAAAAAGAAAAGAAACTCTCTGAAGAAGTCCAGCCATTGGATTTACTACACAAATGCTTAAGTCTTTATTTCAAGTATGTTTAAGCCCTGGTGCAGTGACTCATGCCTATAATCCTAGCACTCTGGGAGGCCGAGGCTTTTTTTTGTTTTTTTTTTTTTTACAAGTCTGAATAAGTTTTATTTTTATATATTACTAGTAGAAGGAATATAATCCAATGATCTTGAGGCATTTACCTTTTGTAATTTGTTATGATACTCAGTTCTACCCTTGTTAGAACTGAGCCTCAGTTTCTAAGTGGTAAAACTGCAGTGATTCTTGCGTGCCTCTTAAGGTAGTTGTGGAACTATTTAGGCCAGAACAGACTGGTAGCCAGGAAGCCTTACTGTTGATCATTAAGGGTTCTTGGAAGCACAGAGGAGCTTTTTTTTTTTTAATTTATTTTTATTTTTTTATTATTATTATTTTTTATTTCAGCATATTATGGGAGTACAGATATTAAGGTTTCAATAAATGCCCATTTCCCCCCTCCCCCCACAAGTCTGAGTCTCCAGCATGACCATCCCCCAGATGGTGCACATCTCACTCATTATATATGTATATACCCACCCCCCCCACCTGCCCAATACCCTATTACTGTAGTACCTATGTGACCACTTAGGTGCTGTTCAGTTAATACCAATTTGCTGGTGAGTATATGTGGTGCTTGTTTTTCCATTCTTGGGAAACTTTACTTAATAGTGTGGGTTCCAGCTCTAACCAGGAAAATATAAGATGTGCTATATCACCATTGTTTCTTAGAGCTGAATAGTACTCCATGGTATACATATACCACATTTTATTAATCCATTCTTGGATTGATGGGCACTTGGGCTGTTTCCACAGCCTTGCGATTATGAATTGTGCTGCTATAAACATTCGAGTGCAGGTGTCTTTTTTGTAGAAAGTCATTGGGTCTTTTGGGTAGATGCCCAGCAATGGGATTGCTGGATCAAATGCTCAAGGTCAGGAGTTAGAGACCAGTGGCCCTGCCTGAGCAAGAGCGAGACCCCCATCTCTATGAAAAAATAGAAAGAACTTAGCCAGACAACTAAAAAAAATAGAAAAAATTAGCCGGGCGTGGTGGCGCAGGCCTGTAGTCCCAGCTACTCAGGAGGCTGAGGCAGGAGGATCACTTCAGCCCAGGAGTTTGAGGTTGCTGTGAGCTAGGCTGATGCCATGGCACTCTAGCCTGGGCAACAGAGTGAGACTTTCTGTTTCCAAAAAAAAAAAAAAAAAAGGTGATGTACAAATTCCTAGATAGATAAACTTTAAAACTTCCTAATGAAGAAATTAAATATCTGAAAGAGTTATAACAAGTAAAGAAATCACTAATCAAAAACTTCCCACAAAGAAAAGCCTAAGACAAGATGGCTTCACTGATGAATTCTATAAAATATTTAAAGGATTCATACTAATCCTTCATAAACTTTTCCAAAAATTTGAGGAGGGAACACTTCCCAAGTAATTCTGTAAGGCCAATATTACACTAATGCCAAAAACAGACAAAGTTAACAAAAGAAAACTACAGGCCGATATCCATTGATATCCCATGTCCCTGAATATAGACACAAAAATCCTCAAAAAAATACTAGCAAAGGAAACCCAGCAGCATATAAAAAGGATTATGTGCCATGACCAAGTGGGATGTACCCCTGAAATACAAAGTTGGTTCAACATATGCAAACCACTCAATGTAATATACCATATTAATAAGATAAAGGGCAAAAAGCACATGGTAATCTCAATAGATACAGAAAAAAAATTGCATAAAATCTAACAACCTTTCATGGTGAAAACACTAATACATTAGGAATAGAAGAGAACTTTCCTCAACTAGCTAATGATAAAATTCCCCAGCTAATATCATAATTAATGGTGAAAGACTGAAAGCTTTCCTCTTAAGAGCAAGAACAAGAAAAAGATGTCTGTACTCATCATTTCTATTCAACATTGTACTGGAGAGTCCAGCCTGGGCACTAGGAGGCATCCTGATAGGAAAGAAAGTTAAACCATGTCGATTTGCAGATTTCACATCATATTATTATTATTTATTTTTATTTAAAGCATCTAATTGAAGTTAGACATAATCTTATATATAGAAAACCCTGAAGAGACCGGGCGCGGTGGCTCACGCCTGTAATCCTAACACTCTGGGAGGCAGAGGTGGGAGGATCGCTCAAGGTCAGGAGTTTGAGACCAGCCTAAGCAAGAGCCAGAGCCCGTCTCTTTTAAAAATAGAAAGAAATTAACTGGACAACTAAAAATATATAGAAAAAATTAGCTGGGCATGGTGGTGCATGCTTGTAGTCCCAGCTACTCGGGAGGCTGAGGCAGAGGAATTGCTTGAGCCAGGAGTTTGAGGTTGCTGTGAGCTAGACTGACACCATGGCACTCTAGCCTGGGCAACAGAGCAAGACTCTGTCTCAGAAAAAAAAAAGCTATTAGATCCCAAATCGGATATGAATGCTTAAGGAAAAAACTTTTAGAGCTAATAAGTTCAGCAAGGTTGTAGGATATAAGATCAATATACTATATAAAAAATCAATTGTAAAACAATTAAAAGTGAAATTAAGAAAATAATTTCATCTCTAAAATATCAAGAAGAATAAAACAGGAATATATGTACTAAAAACTACAAAACATTCAAAGAAATTAAGGGAGACCTAAATAAATGAAGACATGTTCATTGATCAGAAAACTTAATTTTTTTTTTTTTTTTGAGACAGAGTCTCGCTTTGTTGTCCAGGCTAGAGTGAGTGCCGTGGCGTCAGGCTAGCTCACAGCAACCTCAAACTCCTGGGCTCGAGCGATCCTTCTGCCTCAGCCTCCCGAGTAGCTGGGACTACAGGCATGCGCCACCATGCCCGGCTAATTTTTTATATACATATCAGTTGGCCAATTAATTTCTTTCTATTTATAGTAGAGACGGGGTCTTGGTCTTGCTCAGGCTGGTTTTGAACTCCTGACCTTGAGCAATCCGCCCACCTCGGCCTCCCAGAGAGCTAGGATTACAGGCGTGAGCCACCACGCCCGGCCAGAAAACTTAATTTTAACTTAACACTTAAGATGCCAGTACTTTCCAAGTTGATCCAATATAATCCCTATCAATATTCCAACTGCCTTTTTTTGTAGAAATTAACAAGATGAGCATAAAAATTCATGAGGAATTGTAGAAATTCCTCAGAATTTCTGCAGATCCATATTGTCCAATCTTGCAAAGAAGAACAATGTTGGACCAAAACTTACACTTCCAAGTATTAAAATTACTACAAATTGGCCAGGTGTGGTGGCTCACGCCTGTAATTCTAGCACTCTGGGAGGCCGGAGGTAGGCAGATCGCTCAAGGTGAGGAATTTGGAACCAGCCTGAGCAAAAGGGAGACCCTATCTCTACTAAAAATAGAAAGGAATTAATTGGCCAACTAAAAATGCATAGAAACAAAATGAGCTGGGCATGGTGGTGCTTGCCTGTAGTCTCAGCTACTTGGGAGGGTGAGGAAGGAGGATTGCTTGAGCCCAGGAGTTTGAGGTTGCTGTGAGCTAGGCTGATGCCACGGCACTCTAGCCTGGGCAACAGAGTGAGATTCTGTCTCAAAAAAAAAAAAAAAGAAAAATTACTACAAATATATAATAACTAAGATGGTATAATACTGCCAGAGGATAGACATCTAGATGAATTGAATAGAATTGAGAGTCCAGAAACAAACCTATATACATCTATGGTCAATTGATTTTTAACAGGAGTACCAATGGCTATTCTCATTTTTGAGAATAGTCTTTTCAACACATCGTTCTGGGACAACTGGATGTCCAGAAGCAAAAGAGTTAAGTTGGACCCTTACCTCACATAATATACAAAAATTAACTCAAAATAGATCATAGACCTAAACATAAGATCTGACACTATAAAACCCACTACAAAAAGAATCTGCTGATCTGATGGTTTTGGCAGGCCTGGAAGGATGTTGTATCACAGATTAAATGGCTTATAAGCAAAACCAATAATTCACTGGGTGAAGATGAAATGCTTCTTGAACTGCCAAGTCTCCGCATGTCCTCCAACAAATCATTAGCCCATGATCCCATTTGCTTTGCTTTTATTTTATTTTATTTTTTTGAGACAGAGTCTCACTTTCTTGCCCGGGCTAGAGTGTGGTGGTGTCAGCCTAGCTCACAGCAATCTCAAACTCCTGGGCTCAAGCGATTGTCCTGCCTCAGCCTCCCAAGTAGTTGGGACTACAGGCATGCACCACCATGCTGGCTAATTTTTTGTATATATATTTTTAGCTGGCCAATTAATTTCTTTCTATTTTTAGTAGAGACTCTTTTTCGCTCAGGCTGGTTTCCAACACTCTTGACCTTGAGCAATTGGCCGGCCTCGGCCTCCCAGAGTGCTAGGATTACAGGCATGAACCACTGTGCTTGGCCTGCTTTTATTGTTTTTCGCTGCATAACACGGTCAATGCTATGTTCATTAATTCATTGTCCATGAATTGGCAATAAAATCATCATTTTTGTAACAAAATACAAGCAACTTTAATCAGTGGCCCTAAAAGTAATATAGATGTTTCATATTTTATATGATTTTATATTGTAGTATTCATCTCTGTGGAATCATCTCTAAGAAAGGTAAATGGTCTTATCTCATGGACTGTGTTGCTGATATGAACATTCATTTTGCTGATTTATGATCTACCTTTTTATGTAATTTTTAAAAAATCTCTTAATTGCTTTACAGGTGTTAGCTCTGTAGGTTCTTTGTCTTGTGCAGTTCTTTCTCTTTGATTTTCTCCACTAATTTTTTCTTGCAATTTTTGTGTCTGTTTGTTCCTTGTTGTCATTGTTGCTTTTCTCCTCACCTTACCCTTCTAGCTGTCTCCTCAAGTGGGGTTTCCCCGCCATTCCCGATCCTGCCTGGATAACCTTCCCATAGTCCAGGTGCCACACACAGATCAGTATCGGCGTGTAAAGGTTCACATGTGACTACAGTTAGAGACCCCTCTTCATAAATAGTGATCAATTTGCATAACCAACAGCAAATAAGAGAATTCCTCTTTCCAGACACCTTGGCCAACACTAAGTAATCAAAATGTCTAATCTTTGACTATCTGAGAAGTGAAAAGTACTCTTTCATTTTTTATAGTAGTGTTTTCACTACTATAAATAGTAGTATATATTATAGGATTTTCTGTTTATACAACTATAGTATAGTATATACATTATACTATATGTATATATAGATATATACTAATAGTATATGTATATATATTATATATATACAAATAGTATATATACTATAGGGTTTTCTGTTTATACAATTATATTATCTACAAATGGTGATAATTTTACCTCCTTTCCAATTTGTGTATCTCCATAATAAATTTCTTGCGTCTAATTGTGTTGGCCGGTACACGCAGAACAGTGTGAGGTAACAGTGGTAATAGAGGTCATCCTTGCAGTGTTTTGACGCTAATGGGAATGCTTCTAGCACTGCCTCATTGAACCGAATGCTGATTTTTAGAGGTTAAGGAAATGTTTAGTTTAAATTTTATTGAGAATTTTTTTTTTTTTTTAGATAGAGTCTCACTCTGTTGCCTGGGCTAGAGTGCCGTGGCGTCAGCCTAGCTCACAGCAACCTCAAACTCCTGGGCTCAAGCAATCCTTCCGCCTCAGCCTCCCGAGTAGCTGGGACTACAGGCATGCACCACCATGCCCAGCTAATTGTTTCTATATATTTTTAGTTGGCCAATTAATTTATTCCTATTTTTAGTAGAGACGGGGTCTTGCTCTTGCTCAGGCTGGTTTCTAACCCCTGACCTTGAGCAATCCTCCCACCTCGGCCTCCCAGAGTGGTAGGCCTGACAACGTTATCTATTTCTGTTTATATTGTCTTGTTTTCTGGACTCGATTTTGGTAAATTCTATTTTTGTAGCAAATTTCATCTGCAGGCTATACCAAGTCCTTACCAATTTAGCGTTTTTAGTGTTGTTACCTCTTTCATATGCTGTAGTTTCAGTTTTGATTTCCCAATAGTTGGTTAAGAGTAAGAATTTTGTATCTCTAAATGATAGTGTCTTTTGTTTTCTAGTTGTGTTATTAATTTCTGATTTCATTGCATTATGATCAGAGAGTGTTTATTGTCTGTATATACCATGTCAATTTCTTTTTTATTTTTATTTCAGAATTTTATGGGGATACACACGTTTTGGTTACATAATTTGCTTTTGTACCATTTGAGTTAAAATTATAAGTGTGCCCTTTACCCAGTTAGTGTGCATTGTACCCATTAGTTGTGAATTTACTCCATCCACTTCTCCCTGCTCCCACCTACTTGATTTCCTTTGAGTTTTATTTCCTTACGTGCACGTAAAGATGATCAGTTAGTTCCAATTTGGTATTGAGTACATGTGGTGTTTGTTTCTTCATTCTTGCCATACTTCACTTAGAATAATGGTCTCCAGTTCCATCCAGGTTGTTACAAAAGATACTAGATCACCATGTAGTAGTTCTCCATGGTATGTATATATATATATATATATATATATACACACACACTACATTTTATTTTTTATTTATTTATTTATTTATTTATTTATTTATTTATTTATTTATTTATTTTTGAGACAGAGTCTCACTTTGATGCCCAGGCTAGAGTGAGTGCCGTAGCGTCAGCCTAGCTCACAGCAACCTCAAACTCCTGGGCTCAAGCGATCCTGCTGCCTCAGCCTCCCGAGTAACTGGGATTACAGGCATGTGCCACCATGGCTGGCTAATTTTTTCTATATATATTAGTTGGCCAATTAATTTCTTTCTATTTATAGTAGAGACAGGGTCTCGCTCTTGCTCAGGCTGGTTTCGAACTCCTGACCTCAAGCAATCCGCCTGCCTTGGCCTCTCAGAGTGCTAGGATTACAGGCGTGAGCCACCGCGCCCGGCCTATACTGCATTTTATTAATCCACTCATGTATTGATGGGCACTTGGGTTGTTTCCACATCTTTGTTTTGTTTTGTTTTGTTTTGTTTTTTGAGACAGAGTCTCACTTTGTTGCCCAGGCTAGAGTGAGTGCCGTGGCATCAGCCTAGCTCACAGCAACCTCAAACTCCTGGGCTCAAGCAATCCTTGTGTCTCAGGCTCCCAAGTAGCTGGGATTATAGGCATGCGCCACCATGCTGGGCTAATTTTTTCTATATATATTAGTTGGCCAATTAATTTCTTTCTACTTATAGTAGAGACGGGGTCTTGCTCAGGCTGGTTTTGAACTCCTGACCTTGAGAAATCTGCCCGCCTCGGCCTCCCAGAGTGCTAGGATTACAAGCATGAGCCTGTTTCCACATCTTTGTGATTGTGAATTGTGCTGCTGTAAACATTCAAGTGCAAATGTCTTTTTTATAAAATGTCTTTTTTTTCTTTGGGTAAATAAATATCTAGTAGTGAGATTCCTGGATCAAATGGTAGGTCTACTTTTAGTTCTTTGAGGTAGCTCCATACTACTTTCCATAGAAGTTATACTAGTTTGCAGTCCCACCCGTGTCAATTTCTTTTTGTTTTAAAAATGTGTGGAGATTTTCTTTGTGATCTGTATGGTAAGGTTTTGGTATATTTTATGAAGTCTTGAAAAAATTTGGTATAAATTACTTAGGTCTATTATATTAATAATGTAAGTTTTCTATAGCTTCACTTGTCTTTTGTCCACTTGATCGGTTGTGAATTGATAGAGATAAATTAAGGTCTCCTATAAGATACATTTTTTTCCTTATTCTTCTTGTTTTCCTTTAAGAACACTGATGGTGTACATTCAAGAGTGGAATTAAGGAAATTAGTTGGGAAATGTCGGCAACAATTGGACAACAGATGATGGTGCTTGGAAAGAAAATGTTGCAGGTAGACCTTCCTCAGCTTGCTGATAGATTGACTATGAGGTGAAGAATAAATAAGAATCAAAGATGGCTCTTCAGAATGGCCGGGAGCCCAGATGGAAAAGAGGAGCAGAGGAACAGGTTTAGGGAATGTCAGGAGTTTTGTTTTGGGTGTATTATGCTTGAGCTGCTGTGTGCTGTCCACATTGAGGGGTTAAGTAGGTCATTAGGCAGAGCTGTGGTCAGAACCAGAGGCAGAAATGGCTCAAGACAAGGAGAGTGGAAGGCAGAGATGGTGCACAGATGTCTGTTTGCTATGCAGATTTGGAGGGAGTTGAGGTTTGCTTTTATTTTTCCCATGAAGTATGTATATGAAGCAGAGTCCCTGGTTGAAAGTTAGTGAGCATGTATTGGAATGTTGAGAACTGAGGAGAAAATGGGAAAACAGACCCCTAGAGGGTTTGGAAGGATGGCTGGGCAGATGGAGTGCCAGTTTGGGACTTGAGGTGATAAAATTTAAAGGGAGTACAGTTGGGGTGATTTTGTGGCCCATCTCTGTGTGTTCAGGTGTCAGGGGTAAATGGCTAGTTGGGCTTAACCTGCACTATGGTGTTTTTTTTTTTTTGGTTTTTGTTCTATTTTGGTTTGTTTTTTGTTTTTAGAGATGAGCTCTCGCTCTGTTGCCCAAGCTGGAGTGCAGTGGCCTCCAACAGCCTCCTCAGCCTCCTAAGTAGCTAGGATTACAGGTGCATGCCACCATGGCTGGCCAATTTTCCAATTCTTTGAAGAGATGGAGTCTGGCTATGTTGCCCAGGCTGGTCTCGAACTCCTGGCCTTAAGTAGTCCTTCTGCATTAGTCTCCTAAAGGGCTGGGATTATAGTCATGAACCCCTGTGCCTCTATTCTAATCTACAAAAAATAGAAAAATTCTCTATTCTACAAAAACTAGAAAAATTAGCTGGGTGTGGTGGCATGTGCCTGTAGTCCCAGCTACTCCGGAGGCTGAGGCAGGAGGATCACTTGAGCCTAGGAGTTTGAGGATGCAGTGAGCCATGATCAGGCCACTGCACTCTAGCCTGGACAACAGAGGGAGATCATAAAGAAAAGGATCTGGAAAAATACATTCATATATATATACATTCTTTCTCAAAGGGAGAGCTGGTGAAAAAATAAAAATAAAAGGAAAGCTGTTTAAGCTAGTGCTAAGTGCTGTGGGACCTCCTTCAGATGCAGGCATCTTCTGAGGGCAGACACTGAGGCTTCCCCCCACTCCTGTCCCCCACCCCCGCTGAGTCCCCTGGGCACCAGGGCTAGGGGCACACAGAGGGCGTGTGGGTGAAAACGCCTGCTGCACTGACATAACGACCCATTTGTGCTGGGACCTGCGCCCTGGCAGCCGTCTGGCTGCGAAGCATCAATGCGACCCTGGCGGAGCGGGCTCAGGCTCGTAGTGCAGGGGGTGTAAGAGAGCTTTTGTTCCATGTCTCAAGCTGAGGGTGCACCTGCCCCCCAGTCATCTCGTTTTCCCTCTCCCTGACCCTTGCCTGCCCAGACACCATCCGGAAGATGAAGAACGACTTCCGGAAGATGGAGGACGAGATGGACCGGCTGGCCACCAACATGGCCGTCATCACAGACTTCAGCGCGCGCATCAGCGCCACACTGCAGGACCGCCACGAGCGCATCACCAAGCTGGCAGGTGGGCGCCACTGAGCGGGGCCTCCGGTGGGCCACCCTCGGGGGTGGGGGTCTGGGGATAACCGCATCCTGGTCCGCAGGGGTCCACGCGCTGCTGCGGAAGCTGCAGTTCCTTTTCGAGCTGCCTTCGCGCCTCACCAAGTGCGTGGAGCTGGGCGCCTACGGGCAGGCGGTGCGCTACCAGGGCCGCGCACAGGCCGTGCTGCAACAGTACCAGCACCTGCCCTCCTTCCGCGCCATCCAGGACGACTGCCAGGTCATCACGGCACGCCTGGTTCAGCAGTTGCGGCAGCGCTTCAGGTGTGGCCCTTGGCCCTCACTGAGCTACGCCCTGGGCCCTTCTGGAGCTGTTGTCCTATCTCCCGCTTTGCTTTCCCCTCTCCCGCCCACCCACCGGTGGCCCTGGCCCTGTCCTTCACTATGATCTCACTTCCTGCAGGGAGGGCGGCTCAGGCGCACCTGAGCAGGCTGAGTGCGTGGAGCTGCTGCTGGCCCTGGGCGAGCCAGCGGAGGAGCTGTGCGAGGAGTTCCTGGCGCACGCCCGTGGGCGGCTGGAGGAGGAGCTGAGAAGCCTGGAGGCCGAACTGGGGCCCTCTCCTCCAGCTCCCGATGTGTTAGAGTTCACAGACCATGGCGGCAGTGGCTTCGTGGGCGGCCTCTGCCAGGTGGCAGCAGCCTACCAGGAGCTATTTGCTGCCCAGGGCCCTGCAGGTGCCGAGAAATTGGCAGCCTTTGCCCGGGAGTTGGGAGGCCGCTACTTTGCGCTAGTGGAGCGCCGGCTGGCACAGGAGCAGGGTGGCGGTGACAACTCGCTGCTGGTGCGGGCGCTGGACCGCTTCCACCGGCGCCTGCGGGCCCCTGGGGCCCTGCTGGCGGCTGCTGGGCTCGCTGAGGCTGCCACAGAGATCGTGGAGCGAGTGGCCCGTGAGCGCCTGGGCCACCACCTGCAGGGCCTACGGGCGGCCTTCCTGGGTTGCCTGACTGACGTGCGCCAGGCTCTGGCTGCACCTCGCCTGGCTGGGAAGGAGGGCCCAGGCCTGGCCGAGTTGCTGGCCAATGTGGCCAGCTCCATCCTGAGCCACATCAAGGCGTCTTTGGCCGCAGTGCACCTCTTCACCGCCAAGGAGGTGTCCTTTTCCAACAAGCCCTATTTCCGGGTACGGCCTTCCCCTGGGCATTCCACATTCATCCTGCTGGTTGGCCCTCCAATACCCTTTTACCAGCACTTGGGCACACAGTCCTACAGTTACATACCTGGGCACAGTCCTTGCCCTGGCACTCTGGTTGTGGTTTCGGGTTCTCTTGAGGCACAGCTGGGAGGGTAGGGAAGGCTCTGAGGGCATCTGCAGCTGGGCTGAGAGTGGGAGGGTGGCAGGGTCCCCGGGGTTGGCTTTCTCCTGTCCCCTAGCAGGGGAGCTGCTCTGGGGTGCTTGGAATGTATGATGGTGCTGTTCCTTGGAGAGGGGCTGGGACACTTAGGGCCTCAACAGAGGGTCATGAGCAGCCCCTGCCTGGAAGAGGAGACTCGTAGTGCATCTGGGCCCTTCTTCCTCACAGGGTGAATTCTGCAGCCAAGGCGTCCGTGAGGGTCTCATCGTGGGTTTCATCCGCTCCATGTGCCAGACAGCTCAGAGCTTCTGTGACAGCCCTGGGGAGAAGGGGGGTGCCACACCACCTGCCCTGCTCCTGTTGCTTTCCCGCCTCTGCCTAGATTATGAGACAGCCACCATCTCCTACATCCTCACCCTCACTGATGAACAATTTCTGGTGCAGGTGAACTGCCAGCACATGGGGGGAGGGGGACAGTGGTGCTGGGAATGCAAGAGGCTGGACAGTTCCCTCACGGCCAGACCCAGACCAGCCACCTGTGCCCACCCAGCCTCTCCCTTGCCTGGTCTGTGCCCAGCTACTGGTGGCAGTGGCTCCTGAGTTGCCCTCTGTACCCACTCCCTATCCTCTGCCTCCCTGGCTCAGGACCAGTCTCCAGTGACGCCCGTGAGCACACTGTGTGCGGAGGCCAGGGAGACAGCACGGCGGCTGCTGACCCACTACGTGAAGGTGCAGGGCCTAGTCATATCGCAGATGCTGCGCAAGAGTGTGGAGACCCGGGACTGGCTCAGTACCCTGGAGCCCCGGAACGTGCGTGCTGTCATGAAGCGGGTGGTAGAGGACACCACGGCCATCGATGTGCAGGTGCTGCCTAGGTTGGGGGTGCTGGGGGATAACCCTCTGAGGATTAAGACAACAGGGCCAGCAATGCCTGTATCCATGGTCTTGTTCCTCCTCAGCCCTGGATTGTGGCATCATTACCTCTATTTCATCTATGGGAAGCTGAGGTTCAGGGTCACCTAGGAAGTCCGAGCAGGGCTTGTGTTAAAGATTGGGCCTCAGATTGTGCCTTGCCTTTGCCCCCCTCCACTGGTTCTATAAATAGTGACCATGTACCACCTATATACCCGGCCCTGTGGTCATTGTCCTGTAATTCTTGTAACAAATGAGTAGGTAGCTTAGAGCATCCTCAGCACCCAGTGGGTTGGAGGTTCCCCATGCTCTGGCCTCCTTGCAGTACCGCCTTTTACCACCAGGTGGGGCTCCTGTACGAAGAGGGTGTTCGCAAGGCCCAGAGCAGCGACTCCAGCAAGAGGACCTTCTCGGTGTACAGCAGCTCTCGGCAGCAGGGCCGCTATGCACCTAGCTATACACCCAGGTCTGGCTGGTCAGGAAAGCCCCAGAGGGAATGGATAAAAGAGGATGAGGGTGCAGGGTGGGCTCTGATTCCTTGTCTCTTCCCATCCAGTGCCCCGATGGACACCAACCTCTTGAGCAACATCCAGAAGCTATTCTCTGAACGTATTGATGTGTTCAGTCCTGTGGAGTTCAACAAGGTCCAAAGTCCCCAGTGACCCATACCCGGGGAAGGTTGGCTGGAACAGTCCCACAGCAGTGCAAGGAGCCCTAGAACTCTGTCTGTGTCCAACTAGGGGTGACCCTCACACCCCAGTCTCTGTCTCTAGGGCTGTTTTTAGGTAGTCCAGAACCCCAACAACACCATTCCACAGTCTTGAACTTGGTGTGTGCCCAGCCTGGGTCTGGGGGCTAATCTGCCCCAGCCCAGCCTAAGCTCAGGAATCTGGTGTTCTTCCTCTGACTCAGTAATGCTCCTCCATCTCTGCAGGCCCCCATCTCTGCCTCTGATTGCTGGGCTCTACTTGTCCCCCAGCGATGGAGCTGACATTGTATCTCTCTCTTTTTTTTTTTTTTTTTTTTTGAGACAGAGTCTCACTTTGTTGCCCAGGCTAGAGTGAGTGCCGTGGCGTCAGCCTGGCTCACAGCAACCTCAATCTCCGGGGCTCAGCGATCCTACTGCCTCAGCCTCCCGAGTAGCTGGGACTACAGGCATGCGCTACCATGCCTGGCTAATTTTTTGTATATATATTTTTAGTTGGTCAATTAATTTATTTCTATTTTTGGTAGAGACGGGGTCTTGCTCAGGCTGGTTTCGAACTCCTGATCTTGAGCAATCCGCCCGCCTCGGCCTCCCAAAGTGCTAGGATTACAGGCGTGAGCCACCGCGCCCGGCCTGTATCTCTCTCATCTTACCTGGGCCCTGGGACTTTCTGCCTCATTCCAGCTACTGGCATCTTATGTCTCCCTGGCCATTGCTCAGAACGTGGGTGCCCCTCCCCCAACACCTGCTGTCACTGAGCTGCGTCCCTGTGTTCCTGCCTGCAGGTGTCGGTGCTGACTGGTATCATCAAGATCAGCCTGAAGACGTTGCTTGAGTGTGTCCGGTTGCGCACCTTTGGGCGCTTTGGGTTGCAGCAGGTGCAAGTGGACTGCCACTTTTTGCAGCTCTACCTGTGGCGCTTTGTGGCGGATGAGGAGCTCGTGCACCTGCTGCTGGACGAAGTGGTAGCCTCAGCTGCCCTTCGCTGCCCGGACCCAGTACCCATGGAACCCAGTGTGGTCGAGGTCATCTGTGAACGCGGCTAGGCCCACCAGCTGCTGTGCACAGGCCTATGCTGGCGTCCTACCCTGCCCATGCCCTGGTCTTGGCCCTGGCGGTCTTTTCCAGCCGGCTGGTATCAGGACCCGCCTAATAAACGTGTATGGCCTCCTTCTCGCTCTTGCTTGCTGGGCGGGACTTGCCGGGGGCGTGGTTTTAAGGCTGAGGTGCCTCTGGAGGCGCCCGCGTCGAGTCCGCCCCTGAGAGCCGATTGGCTGATGCACTGGGCCCAGGATGGGCCGGGGGCGGGCCCATTTAAAGCCCTCTGGACAGGAGCGATTACTGTCCGAGCTCAGCGTCGAGACAGGTGCAGGCTCGGCGGGCAGACCCTCCGCGTTGCCAAGCCCATCTTCTAGCAGATGGGGCGGGCTGTGTTTCCTTGACCGACTTTTGTGAGCTCCCCCTCTCCGGCGGAACAGAGACCATGGCCCCTCCTCAGGGTCCCCGGGCCCCATTGGAATTCGGGGGTCCCCTGGGTAATGGGACAGGGAGAAGGGACTTGGGGCAGAGGCTGAGCAAGGGAGAGTTGGAGGGGGTGAGCTATGAGCCTGGACTGGGGCAGGATTTGAAGGTGGAAGGCTTTGGGAGGATCCTGGGGTTTGCAGGGTTGGGGGGGTGTCTGGAGAGGGAGAGCTGAGAAAGGGCCAGTCCTGGGTGCTGCAGAACGGGGGATTTGTGGGGTGGACTGGGAGTTCGAGCAGGAGGGTCTTCGAGGAGATCTGGGGGGGGGGGTGGACCAATATGGAAGTCAGAGAAGGGGACTGAGGCAGTGGGGAGCTTGGGGGAGGGGGGATGAGAACCAGACCCCGAGGTGGGTGCTGGGAATACTGAGGGAGCCCAGGAGAAAACCGGGCGCCTGTGGGGGCTTAGGGGGAGGGAGCTGAGAGCGGACGCCCAACGCTGTGGCCCCCTCCCCCAGGCGCTGCGGCGCTGCTGCTGTTGCTGCCTGCCACCATGTTCCACCTGCTCCTGGTGGCCCGCTCCGGCCCCGCGCGCCTCCTAGCCCCACCCCCCTACCTGCCGGGGCTGGAAGCGCTGTGGAGCCCGGAGGCGCTGCTGCTATGGCTCACCTGGCTCGGCCTGCAGGCGGCGCTCTACCTATTGCCGGCGCGCAAGGTGTGGGCTCTGCTCGCGACGCGCAGGGTAGGCGGAGGGGGCTCGGCGAGGGGGAAGATATCCCCCAATCCCTTATCAGAGCCTCTTGTATCTGCAGGTGGCCGAGGGGCAGGAATTGAAGGACAAGAGTCGTCTGTGGTACCCCATTAACGGTGCCTGGGGGACAGGCCCTTGCACTGCAGTTGCGCGGGTCGGGGTGGAGCTCGGGTGTAGCTGGGAGGTCCCTGGAGATTAGCCCGGACCCCAAGCTCGCTCACGTGCCTCTTCTACGCTCAGGACAAGCGCCCAGGAGTCTCTCCACGCCCATTGTCCTCAAACCTCTACCCCATTTACTGCTATTCTATGCACCAGAGCAGTGGCTAGGGTGTCCTCCCCGAAGGCCACGGTTACAGCCTAATGCTTGGGGCGAGGTCTGTGGTCTCCCGGAGCTTTGGGGTGTGTGTGTGTGTGTATTTGAGCGGAGGGGGTGCGGGTGCACAGCCCCAGGGCTCACTGTGTGCTGTGCTTCAGGCTTCCAGGCCCTGGTGCTGACCTCCCTGTTGGTGGTGCTGGGGCTGTCAGGGGGGCTGCCCCTGGGGGCACTCCCAGAAATGCTCCTGCCCCTGGCGTTTTCAGCCACCCTCACCGCTTTCATCTTCAGCCTCTTTCTCTATATGAAGGCTCTGGTAGCACCTGTCTCCGCCCTGGCACCTGGGGGGAACTCAGGTGAGAGGGGGAGTCCCAAGGGGTGGAGATGGAGGCAGGCAGGGGGGGCCTGCCTGCACCTCCACCCCCCCCCCCCATTATTCTCCAGGTAATCCAATTTATGACTTTTTCCTGGGACGGGAGCTCAACCCTCGAATTTATTCCTTTGACTTCAAGTATTTCTGCGAACTTCGGCCTGGCCTCATCGGCTGGGTATGCTGGGCTTGACTGAGCTGGCTTTGGGCCGGGGGAGGGATGGGATGGGGGAATCCTTGCTTAGGCAGGACAAGGCCAGAATTGTGCAGACATGAATCATCATTCATTCATTCCACAAACATTTGCTGAGTCCGCCATGTGCCCTAGGCACTGCTCTAGGTATTGGGAGACAAAATTAAAAAATTATAGGAGAAAAAAAATCTGTTTCATAGAGCCTACGTTCTAGAAGAAGAGACAGACAAAAAAATAAGTATACATAGCATGCCAGGAATGAGGAGTGCTATGGAGGAACAAAGCACTGTGGGAGCTAGGACTGCACGTGCAATTTTAAATAAAGCAGTCAGGCGTAGTCTATTTCCAGGAGAGTGATCACATGCTCCTTGGTGGTCAAGGCAGTGCAGATCACTGGGTTAGCAACCCATCTGTCACTGGTGGCCTCTACAGCATTCTACAGCATTCCAACTGGGTTCTTTGGTTATAATCACTCATGCTGGACTGCAGCCAAGATTACCAAGGTCTCTCATGTCACCCTGGAAATGATCTCATCTGAGGCAGGCGCACCAAGTGCCCTCCATGGATCTGGATCCTGGCCTGACCACCGGCACATCAGCCTCTGTGGCTATTTCCTCATCTGTGAAATGGGATAAAATTAAAACTTTCAGCCAGGCAAAGTGATTCACGCCTGTAATCCCAGCACTCTGGGAGGCCAAGGAGGGAGGATTGCTTGAGCTGAGGAGTTTGAGACCAAGAGTAAGACCCCATCTCTACTGAAAATAGAAAAATTAGCCAGGCATCATGGCGTGCACCTGTAGTCCCAGCTACTCGGAAGGCTGAGGCAGGAGGATCGCTTGAGCCCAGGAGTTTGAGGTTGCAGTGAACTAGGATGACACCTCTGCAGTCTACCCAGGGTGACAGAGTAAGACTGTCTCAAAACAAAACAAAAAATTAAAGCTTTCTCCCAAGATTATTGTGAGGAGTAGAAGAGGTAAACTTAATGAAAGAATCAAGCTCAAAGCTACTAAAACACAGGTCCTTGGGACAGGTTGGCTCCAGTTAACCACTGAGCGCTTACTATGAGCCAGGAATGCTATGCTTAGCACTCCATGGCACGATGCCATCAAGTCCTCAGACAGCTCCATGAAGCAGGTCTGTAATCACCCCCCTCTTCACATGGGGGTGGGGAAAGTGACCTTTGGAGAGTGTAAGCAATCTGCCTGAGTGGTGAAGTTCATTCAAAATCACGTCTGTTTGAACTCTGGAGCCCCAGTGCCCACCTGCTCCCAGGCTGCTCGCCACAACGAGCAAATACGCTGCCAGCACCTTGGGAGGCAGCCCTCCACAGTCCCTGTGTCCCTGGGTACAGGCCCTGAATCCACTGGACAAAGGGCTGGAGTGTGACTGTGATAGGTGAGAGAAGGGCAAAAGCTGCCAATAATATTCTGCCCAGGTGCTGCCGCTCTGTGGACATGACCACCCTGTCCCCTTTCTCCCCAGGTCCTCATTAACCTGGCCCTGCTGGTGCAGGAGGCAGAGCTGCAGGGTAGTCCCTCACTGGCCATGTGGCTGGTCAATGGCTTCCAGTTACTCTATGTGGGCGATGCTCTCTGGCACGAGGTGAGGCTGAACTGGGCAAGGGAGGCAGGGGAGGGTGTCTGAGCACCTGGTGGATACTGAGCCAGTGTCTGGGTCCTATCCCTGCAGGAGGCTGTCCTCACCACCATGGACATCACACATGATGGGTTTGGCTTCATGCTGGCCTTTGGGGACCTAGCCTGGGTACCCTTCACTTACAGCCTGCAGGCCCAGTTCCTGCTTTATCATCCGCAAACCCTGAGCTTGCCCATGGCCTCTGTCATCTGCCTCATCAATGGTCAGTCAGGAAGGGACAGCAATTTGGGCTTATCATTTCCCCTCCCCCTGTCATTCATTCTCTGTTTATTCAGCACCCACTGGGTAGGTAGGTGCTAAGCCTCAGGCACTTCTCTAAGGCTGGGGGTAGGGTCCTGGGTGTCCAGGCAGAGTCTGGGCTGTGGACAGGTTGGGTGGATGGCCAGGGTCGGGCAGAAGGCTATGACCCTCAACCTTGACCACCTGCTCATACTTTCCCCCAGCCATTGGTTACTACATCTTCCGTGGGGCTAATTCCCAGAAAAACACTTTCCGAAGGAATCCTTCTGATCCCAGAGTGGCTGGTGAGCTGGGTCTCAAGGGTGCCATAGGTGCAGTGGGGCAATTGGGCTTCCTGGGAGTTTCCCACCCTGCTACCTGTCTTTCCCAGGCCTTGAAACCATCTCTACAGCCACAGGACGGCAGCTGCTGGTGTCTGGGTGGTGGGGTATGGTCCGACATCCCAACTACCTTGGAGATCTCATCATGGCTCTGGCCTGGTCCTTGCCCTGCGGTGAGTGGCCTGGGTGGGTGTGGGCAGGGCCATGTGAAGGGAGGGATGGCATGGTGACCACAGATGCCCTAGTGTAGTCAGGGAGCTGAGGATGGACCCAGTGTGACTGGAGCACACCTTTATGCCAACCTAATATTGTGGGCCTCACTGCAGACCTTGAACCTTTCACTGTTGAGTCCTGATGCCCTGTGAGCCATTAGACATGGGAACGTCTGTGAACTGTAGGGTGGTCACAGAGCCTCCCTCCCTGCAGGGGTGTCCCACCTGCTACCCTACTTCTACCTCCTCTACTTTACCGCACTGCTGGTGCACCGTGAGGCCCGGGATGAGCGGCAGTGTCTGCAGAAGTATGGCCTGGCCTGGCATGAATACTGCCGGCGTGTGCCTTACCGCATCGTGCCCTATGTCTACTGAAGCAGTTTCACTGCCTCAAGAGGGGCATGTGCCCACCCACGAACCAGCACACCCAGGACCAGGAGCCCGGACACACTGGGGACTCAATGGCCTGCACCATACCCAGTCTTCAGCTCCACCATGCAGGAATGAATGACCTCAGAGAAGAGGTGGTTTGGGGCAAGGAGAAAATGAAGCCAGTGCCTCCAAATGGAAATACTATTCCTCCTTTGGATAAACAACTGGAACCCTTGGTGGATTTCTCTCCCATTCTGGGGCCAGGGGACTGGCTGGGTCAGCACTGATCAGGGAGAAGCTGGGATGCGGTTTGTGGGCCCAAGAGTCTGGGGTCAGCTGGGATGACAGCTATCACTCAAATGGTCACTGACTGCTCCAGCCCAGGAGTTTGAGGTTGCAGTGAGCTGTGATCATGCCACTGCACTCCAGCCTGGGCAATACAGTTGAGACCCAATCTCTTTTAAAAAATAAAGAAATGGGCACTGCCAACAGGGCAGACCAGTCAGTCACAGCTTTATTAAAGACAAAGGTCCCCAGTTTAGCCAGGGAGCTCCTCAATGAGAGTCCTTGGGGCAGGTGGCATGGGGCCTCCCCACAGCCGCTCCAGCTCCCCAGTGAGGGCTGCCACCTCTTCCGCTGCCACAGCATGGGCTCTGTGGGCCCTGGTGCAGTCTAGAGCCAAGGGTGTGAGGGCTGCCTCGTTTTCGTTGGTCCAGGCCAGGAGGAACTGGCACTTCTTCCGGGCCCGGTAGAGGCGATCTTGCTCTTCCCTATCCACGACCTGTTTCCGGGCCCGGCCCAGGGTCTGCACCAGGTGCCCCAATGCTGCCAACGTGTAGCCTTTTTGGTTGGCTGGGCCCTCGCCCTGCAAGATGCGGGCAGCCTCGAGCATAGCACCGCGCGTACCCAGGGGCCCAGGGGGGTGCTCGCCTGCTTCCAGCACGTGGGCTGCGGCCTCCAGGGCTTCCTCTGCACAGGCAAAGACTTGCTGGGCGCCCAGGGCTCCGGAAACGCCCAGCAGCGAGGCACAGAATTCAGACAGCAGCGCGTCGTCGCCACCATGGTAGAGGGCCAAAGTGTGCGCGTAGGCGAAGAGCACGTTGGGCAGCTGGAAGCGCACGAGCGGCGAGAGAGGGCCACGGCTCAGGCTGGCCAGCGCGGGGATGCGAGTGGGCACAGGGGGCGTGCAGGCCCCTGGGGCGTCTCCAGGGACCCGCTCGAAGGCCGCGGGTTCTGCGGCTTCATCATCTTTCACCGATTCTGGCGGGGTCCTCGCAGGGGCGGGCTCCGGTTCCCCGGCGTCACTCCCCGAGGCATCATCCACCTCCTCCAGAAGCCGCGGTCCAGTCCTGCGGCCCCACCACCACGGCCGCCACGGAGGCAGCAACCGCCCGGCCTCGCCGCGGCTCAGTAGCCGCTCGAAAGCCGCCTTTTCGGTCGGCGCCAGCCGCTCCCAGAGTCCTGAGAGGCCGCCGTGCGCCGAGCCGGGGCTGAAGCCTGTCTCCGCGGGCTCGTCCTCGGTCTCGCGTTGCTGGCGCAGCCGGCGCAGGGCGCTTGCCAGGCGGCTGGGCGAGGCGCTGCGGCCGCGGAGCTCTCCAAGCACCTGGTCTCGGTAGAAGTTTTCGGCGCAGGTGCCATGCGCCCGGTAGCAGCGCAGCGAGCAGTAGGGCACGTTACAGCGAGGGCAGGTGTAACGCGCCGGCTGGGCCTCCCCTACCGGGCAGAAACTACAGGGCCCGGCCGGCTCCATGGCAACAGAGCTGCGTGCTGCCCGCGAACGCAC
This sequence comes from Microcebus murinus, assembly GCF_040939455.1. NCBI lineage: Eukaryota > Metazoa > Chordata > Mammalia > Primates > Cheirogaleidae > Microcebus > Microcebus murinus. The sequence goes on from NC_134107.1 coordinate 12,294,348, forward strand.
ACCGCTCTAGTCCAGCTTCCGGCGCTGCTTCTGTACTTCCGCCTCTTTGCCTGGCCGACGGAGCACTCTGGTTAGGCAAAGCTTCCGAGGGTTCTCGCCAATGCCCGCCCACGCTGGAGGCCACGCCCACCACCATTCCCAAGTATTGCTTGGGCAGGCGCAGAAGCTGGGCGTCACGTACAAGCCCCGCCTTACACGATGACGCACCCAGATCAGAAAAAAAGGCGCCGAGGAACCCTCCGCCGGTCCCAGCTCCTCCCCTAGTGGTCGCACCGAAACGTGGCCCCAGATTGCCTGAAGAATAAAATAACTTCCTTTTTAGCACTATGATGCGCTGTGGCAGAAACCAGTCTTTGCTAAGCATCTACCCTGGGCCACTGATTGTGCCAGGCCTGTGGAAGATGAGGTGGGACCCTGCCTGAAGGAGCCGCTACTTAACTGGGGGTATAGACAAAGAGGTAGAGTGCAACAAAGACCAAGATGGGGGTGTTGGGGGGGCATTTCCTCTCTTCTGCAGAAATCAATATTTAAGAAAGATCTGAGCTCCTATTTGATTTCCTCCTCCAAACCGGTCTCTTCGTTGAATAACTATATTCTCAGGAAGTATCACCACCATTCATCCAACTAATTTTTTTTTTTGAGAGTCTCCCTTTGTTGCCCAGGCTAGAGTGAGTGCTGTGGCGTTAGCCTAGCTCACAGCAACCTCAAACTTCTGGGCTCAAGCGATCCTACTGCCTCAGGCTCCCCAGTAGCTGGGACTACAGGAATGCGCCACCATGCCCGGCTAATTTTTCCTATATATATTAGTTGGCCAATTAATTTCTTTCTATTTATAGTAGAGAGGGGGTCTCGCTCTTGCTCAGGCTGGTTTCGAACTCCTGACCTCGAGCAATCCGCCCACCTCAGCCTCCCAGAGTGCTACCAACTTTTTAATTCGGTAATACTATTTCTGGGATTCGATCCTAAGAAAATAATCCGAAGTATGAGGGGAAAAATATCTTATCAGAAAATTGTTCAGGCCAGGCGTGGTGGCTCACGCCTGTAATCCTAGCACTCTGGGAGGCCGAGGCGGAAGGATTGCTCAAGGTCAGGAGTTCAAAACCAACCTGAGCAAGATCGAGACACCATCTCTACTATAAATAGGAAGAAATTAATTGGCCAACTAATATATATAGAAAAAATTAGCTGGGCATGGTGGCGCATGCCTGTAGTCCAAGCTACTTGGGAGGCTGAGGCAGGAGGTTTGCCTGAGCCCAGGAGCTTGAGGTTGCTGTGAGCTAGGCTGATACCACGGCACTCTAGCCCGGGCAACAGAGTGAGACTCTATCTCAAAAAAAAAAAAAAAAAAGTTCACATATGTGTTGTTTATTGGCAAAAACTAGAGTTAGTGACCTTCCCTTACCACCCCCACTTTCATCCAATCATGAGGTAAGAACTCTGGCCCAAGCCAAGATCCATAAACCCAGGACTAACTGGGAAGATGCAGACATGGTTTGGAAGAGGCAAAGAAGAAAGGAGAATTTAAGTCCAAATTCCTGGCAAGGCAGGCTTCTAAGAAGGAAAAGTTCAAAATGTCAAGTACATCTGGGTTGAGCAGAGCAAGAAAGCCAAAATGAAGTTTGACCCCTGAGAACAGAACCCTCCAGGAAATATCCCATGTGGATCCTGTTATCGAACTTACTAGGTGTAGATTCTAGGTGCCAAGAACACAATGAGGATCAAAAAGAGATGAGGTCCCCACCTTAGCAGAGCTTAGTCTTGTGGTGCTATAGGAGTGATGAAGCAAATTGTGCTAAGTTAAGTGCAGTCTTGATCCATGGCACCCTTGGAAGTAAGTCTTGGTTCTTCTCCCCTTGCATATAATCCTATACTCTGTCATTTCTGCCTCCAAAATACCATGTTATTTGTTTTGATATGGATCACACTATTTCCCTACCAAGATTTGGATGTACTTGGAAGATTTTCTTTGATCCCTACTACTACTGGTGGTCTAAGCTACCTGCCTGCTCACTTAGATGACACCTTAAGTGGTTTTCCTAACTTTCCTGCCAGCCCTCCAGAAAGACCAACCAGAGAAATAGAGATCACATCAGTCTCTTGCTCAAAACCTTCTGTGAGCCTCCATTGTACCTGGACTAAAACCCAAACTCCTCCTCCATGGCTGACAAGGCCCTTATAGGATCTGCTACCCAACCAGAGATAGCACCTCTGCCCCTGCAGTCCTGTTGGTGGAACTGTTTCCCTAGCTCATCATTTGATTGACTAATTTCAGGTCTCTCACATCTCATTTTCAGAGGTCTTCCCTAGGGACACTCTTCAGTATGTCTGTCTACACCCCACCCACACTTTCATTCAGCACCTTTTCTTTCTTTGAGGCCCTAACACTTGTAACTGTTTCACTTTCCACCATAAAAATCTAAACCACTAGAAGGTAAAAGCCATGTCTTTTTTTTTTTTAAATACAAGAGTTAAAAATAGCCAATATTTGCACTTACTATGAAGCAGGTGCTGATCTAAGCATTTTATATCCTTTGCTAGAGGGAATCTTGAATTGGCCCCAGAAGAACTCCACTTTTGTGAACACCAAAACAATCAACTATCCAATCACAGGTGTGATTACATAAGCAAGGCCAGCCAGGCAATCACAGAGGTACAAACATGGTCATGGTCACTATGGTGTCAATGCAAAGGCAAAATTGATTTCTAAAGCTGAGGCAACACCACGTCCCTGCCCTGGACTCTACTAAGGTCACAGCTGGTCCCAAATTCAAGCAAAGGCCAGATTCATCTTCTACTCAAACCCTTTCCCCCCTCTCCTTTCCACTGCTGTCTCCATAACAAACCTCCCATCACAATGATTCCTGCTACCTTCTGTTTATAAGATGAAAAAGAAAGACTTGGGGGTAAATTATCAGGAACACCCCCAACTCTTCAACTGAAGGGCTGGCATCTGGGCTTACTGCTTCTTCACAGGAAGCCTTCTCTTGTAGTTTACCACCATTCCCCGGACAAAGGGCCTCAGCTTTATCTGTCTCACCATTCTTCCAGGGGACATATGAACAGCCCTAGAAGCCATGCCTCTCCCTGAGGAGGGAGAAGCATGCATCTTCCTTAAAATGAAGATGAAACAGTGAAATGACTGGGCTAAGTGGCTTTTTTATTAGAGAAAGCCAGGATTACAAAGAACTTAAGAGTTGGCATTGGGGCCCTTCTTCTTGCCAAAGGTAGGCACAACATTGACAAAGCGCCGATTGTACTGCATCCGCCGCTTGGCCCGGCCTGTCTTCTTCTTCTTCTTCTCCTGTTTGGCCACCTGACAAAAAGGACAGCTAATCAGACTCTGGATGACCTCTTCCATGCCTAGCATCCCTTCCCCTTGGGTTTATCTCCAGGGAGGGGAAAAGGCAGATTGGGCACAAGTCCAGGGTCTTGACTTAGCTGTGATAGGAAGAAGACAAAGTCCAAACAACACACTAACACTCTCACTCACCTTAGGAGTCTGACCTCTCACTTTCCCAGCACGAGCCAGGGAACCATGAACTTTACCTGTGGTGGGGAAAGGAGGGCAGCAGCAGGTTAAGATAGCAAGAAGGCACCACCCAACAGAGTCCCTCCTCCTTCAACTCAAGCCTTTAAAGACAAGCTGGGCCCAACAGGTAGTGATAACAAAGTTGTAGAAATTGGCCTCTAGATTTTCCAGACTTTGAAGAAGAATTGAATACCACCTTAGGAATCCAGTCTGACCTCCTGATTTTTTTTTTTGAGTCAGAGTCTCACTCTGTTGCCCAGGCTACAGTGCTATGGCATCAGCCTAACTCACAGCAAACTCAAATTCCTGGGCTCAAGCAATCCTTCTGCCTCAGCCTCTCAAGTAGCTGGGACTACAGGCATGCACCACCATGCCCGGCTAACTTTTTTTTCTATATATATTAGTTGGCCAATTAATTTCTTTCTATTTATAGTAGAGACGGGGTCTCGCTCTTGCTCAGGCTGGTTTCCAACTCCAGACCTCGAGTAATCCGCCCGCCTCGGCCTCCCAGAGTGCTAGGATTACAGGCATGAGCCACAGGCATGACCGGCCTCCCATGGAACTCTTAAGAATTCATTCAGAAGGTGGTAAACATGAAGAATCATCCTCAACTTAGGACAGTGGAAATCACCATCTGTATTGCCACAGAAATGACCCTAAGCTTCCAGGACCACACAGCCCATATCCATTAGGAGCTTATAGGCAGTTCAAACAATATTCCTCCCCCACTTACCTCCGAGCATGCGGCCGGCTACTTCCAAAGTTGTCAGGGCCTCCACCCCACACTGGCTCAGGATAGCCTCATCCTCCAGGGGCGTGCCTGCCAGGAGCACGACTTGATCTTCCGGGGCAATGCCCTCTAGTGAGGCTACATGATCCTACAAGGAGAAAGAAGACTCAAGCATTCTCGAGCGGCTCGACGATGAAAAGCAGAAAAAGGATGAAGTCCTTTTTCTGAATCTGAAGGAGCAACAAGTAACCTTACCTTGATCTGAGCGACCGTCTCCTGGCCGGTCACCTCGAGGGTGTGTAGCTCCTGGGCGCGGACAAAGAGCTGCATGTTGGCGTCTGAAGAAATAAAGGCGGCTTGTAAGAGTAGAGAAGAAATGCTCTGTTACAAAGAAGGCCAGGGAATGGAAAGCAGCCCAGAGGAATCGCGCTGGGATGGAAGTGGTTGCGGTGGCTCACGTGTGGAAGGCCGAATCTGCCAGGGAGCTCGGATCGTGACTGGACCAGGGCAACAGAGCAACAACCTCCGTACCTCGATTTCCCCCACGCCCTCTGACCTAGCGGGAAAGCTGCTACTAAGCTCTCGGAATTTAGCTGTGGCCCAAGGCTTACCTGAAGCACAGCCCCCGCAGCCGCTACCACGAAGATGGAGTCAAGAAAGAGGAAGGAGCGAGGACGCGCACGTCCTCACCGCCGGCTGCGTGCTACGTCACTACTGAGCGACCGCGCGGGCTTCTTATATTTGTACCACCCAAGGCGGTCCTAGCTCCGCCTACTGGTGCTCTGCGCCGGCGTTCTTCCGTCCCAGGCGACGCGGGCAAGAAGCGGGGGGGGGGGGAGGGCGGGGCGCGACCAGACTGGTTGCGCGCGCAGTACGCTAGCGTAGGCGGGGCGTTCCAAGATGGCAGCTACCATGTTGCGGGTTACCCTACGCGGCTGGCTACCCGGCGTCCAGCGGGGCTGCGGGTTACGGCTGTTGGTGAGTTCTGAGCTTGGATCTGAGGGCAGCGGGTTGGGTGTATCATTGTTATTCATTGTAACCCTGAATGGCCGGGCGTGGCGGCTCACGCCTGTAATCCTAACACTCTGGGAGGCCGAGGTGAGAGGATCACTTGAGCTCAGAAGTTCGAGACCAGCCTGAGCAAGAGCAAGACCCGTCTGTACTAAAAATAGAAAGAAACTAGCTGGACAACTAAAAATATGTAGAAAAAATGAGCCGGGAGTGGTGGCGCATGCTTGTAGTCCCAGCTACTCAGGAGGCTGAGACAGAAGGATCTCTTTTTTTTTTTGAGACAGAGTCTCACTTTGTTGCCCAGGCTAGAGTGAGTGCCGTGGCGTCAGCCTAGCTCACAGCAACCTCAAACTCCTGGGCTCAAGCGATCCTAATGCCTCAACCTCCCGAGTAGCTGGGAGTACAGGCATGTGCCACCGTGCCCGGCTAATCTTTTGTATATATATTTTTAATTGGTCAGTTAATTTATTTCTGTTTTTAGAGATGGTGTCTTCTTCTGGCTGGTTTTGAACTCCTGACCTTGAGCAGTCCGCCTGCCTGGGCTTCCCAGAGTGCTAGGATTACAGGCGGGAGCCACCACGCTTGGCCCAGGAGTTTGAGGTTACTGTGAGCTAGGCTGACGCCATGGCACTCTAGCCAGGGCAACAGAGTGAGACTGTGTCACAAAAAATAAATAAATAACCCTGAAAATCGCATCCCTTGTTGGGGCCCTTCTAATTGGGGTCACTTGTTTTGAGTGTAGATGCAAGACTGAGAAAGTGGCAGAGAATGGAGTGTCCTCTGGGAGCAGTGTGGTGGTTGGAATTTGGCTGCAGAGCAGCCCAGGTTAGTCAGGATTCAGAGGAGCTGCACATCGACTCTTGCTGCCTAATTTTTCCAAGGGGAAACCGTTACACAGGGTAGGGACCGGTCCCAGATCATTGGCGACACCTTTGGGAACACAAAGCTCCAGATATTCAAGCCACTTCATTCTGTTTCTCTGCTGTCCTTATAACCCTGACCCTATCAGAACTCCAGGTGTCTGTTGGGAGGTGTCCCAAAAGGATCTTTAGGCTGGAGAATGGGAGGACAGATTCAAGTGTGACCTTGATTAGATAGTTTATCATCTAATTTCCTTTTCTTCCCCTTTCCCTTCCCTTTTCCTGTCCTGTCACTCTGGCTAGAGTGCAGTGGTATCATCATCTGGGCTCAAGTGATCCTCCTGCTTCAGCCTCTAGAGTACTTGGGACTTACAAGCGTGTGCCACCACACTCAGCTGTGTAACTTTTTTTTTTTTTTTTTTGAGAGTCTCGCTTTGTTGCCCAGGCTAGAGTGAGTGCTGTGGCATCAGCCTAGCTCACAGCAACCTCAAACTCCTGGGCTTAATTTAAGCAATCCTGCTACCTCAGCCTCCTGAGTAGCTGGGATTACAGGCATGTGCCACCATGCCCGGCTAATTTTTTTTCTATATATATTAGTTGCCCAATTAATTTATTTCTATTTATAGTAGAGATGGGGTCTTCACTCTTGCTCAGGCTGGTTTCGAACTCCTGACCTTGAGCAATCTGCCCGCCTCTGCCTCCCAGAGTGCTAGGATTACAGGCGTGAGCCACCGCGCCCAACCTTGTGTAACTATTTCTTAATGTCATCCTCTTTTGGCTGTAAAAGGGGTAATAAAATACCTAATCTGTTACATTATAAAAATTAAGTGAAAACTATGCCCACAAAGCATGTAGTACAGTGCTTGGCAGTGTCTATATGAAGCTAAAACTTTCTAGATAAGGGGAGGAGTACTATCATGTGAGTGTGAGGGGGGAATTATTATGTTTGCTTCAAGTGCCTAATCCAGAACTAGAATGTTTCAACAGAATGTTCAAAGGAAACTTAAATATTAACAAATGCCATATTGGTTGTTCTTATGGTTGATCAACTTTTTGGAAATATACTTGTCATTTGAGTCCAACAGAAATCCTAAGAGAGGCAGGCTGTTCTGTGCACCTGAGCTTCTCTTAAGTTCTACTTGCACTCTGCACCCTGGAAAACTCTACAAGGATCAATAACAAGGGTGGCACCAGTCCAAGGTTGGACAGGCAGTTGCTGGGCAGATATCTTCAAATAAGTGTTTTTTTGTGTACGGTTGCTATGGCCTTTGTGCAAGGTTGTGGTGTGATGGTTCTCATTATTGGGCATTTGTGCATGAGAACCCTCAATTTATGGCCTTCCCCGGCTCTATTTGTCAATATTTTTAATCCAAGTGACTCCATTTTAATTCTGACAACTTTCACACCTACCCCCAGCCTTTTATTTACGCCATTTTCTCTGCCTGTAACGTTTCCTTTCTCTTCTTCTTTTTTTTTTTTTTGAGACAGAGTCTCGCTTTGTCTAGAGTCACTCTAGTCACTCAGAGTCACTCTAGTCTCGCCCAGGCTAGAGTGAGTGCCATGGCATTAGCCTAGCTCACAGCAACCTCAAACTCCTGGGCTCAAGCAATCCTACTGCCTCAGCCTCCCGAGTAGCTGGGACTACAGGCATGCGCCACCATGCCCAGCTAATTTTTTCTATATATATTAGTTGGCCAATTAATTTCTTTCTAGTTATAGTAGAGATAGAGTCTCACTCTTGCTCAGGCTAGTTTCAAACTCCTGACCTTGAGCAATCTGCCCGCCTCAGCCTCCCAGAGTGCTAGGATTACAGGTGTGAGCCACCGCGCCCAGCCTTTCTCTTCTTACTGAAGTTCTGCCTATCCTGTGTTGGAGACAAGGGTTTTTTGTTTGTTTTGCCTCAGAGCCAGACCCAGGGGCCTCTGGGTTACCCCAGCTTTGTGGAGTCCGTGGATGAATACCAGTTTGTGGAGCGCCTGTTACCCCCCACCAGCATCCCCAAACCCCCAAAGCATGAACATTATCCCACCCCTAGCGGCTGGCAGCCTCCCAGAGGTGAGCTGGGTGATGGGGATGGTCTGAAGGCTGCAGGGAAGCATTCTCCCCACCCATGGTCAGCCTGCCCTAGCTAAGGTTTTGGATTCCTCAGTGGGTTCAGGACTCATGTCAAGATACACCCAAGGAAAGGCCCAGGATTGGAGCCCTGTAATTCACTGGTACCCATGCATCCACACTATTGGGATGGGATTGTCCCATATGGGGAAAAGTAAAGCACAGAGAGAGAAAACCCAAGAGCTTGGATCTCCCCTCTCCCCTTAGCAGACTGTGTTCTATAATTGAGAACCCAGCTTGGAAATCAGGGAGTTCTAGGTTTGAATTGGGCTCTGCTATTCACTGCTGATACGATTTTTAGTTAATCACTTAGCTTTTCCCAACCTCGGATTCACCAAAACGTTCAGCACATAAAGCCCTTAGTGCCAAGCCCAACATATGGTAGGTGTTCAGTGCTTGTAAATCTCAATCCCTTTGTTCCAGAGATTGATTTCGGCTTCCCTGACCCAGTGGAGAAGGGCAAGGATTGGCCCCATAGGGGGACCCTTGGGGTACCAGGGCAAATAATTTGGTCCTGACTCTAAACTGAGGGGAAGAGATCCTCTGAACTGAAGTCTGAAGGTGGTTTTGTCCAGGTGGGTGCCCTGACCCTCTGTAGACTCTGTGAGGGGAAGGGCCTTGGCTGAGCTGGGATGAGGCCTAGGAAGAGTTGGCTCATCACTCTCCCTCCTTGTCCCAGACCCACCACCCAACCTGCCTTACTTTGTGCGGCGCTCTCGGATGCATAACATCCCTGTCTACAGGGACATCACACATGGCAACCGCCTGATGACTGTCATCCGGAAGGTGGAGGGGGACATCTGGGTAAGTGGGTGGGTGGGTTAGGGTCCGGTCCTGATCCTTTGAGGGCTGTAGGGATGGGAGTCCTCTAGAAGGGAGGGACTCTTGGCCAGGCCTGATTTGTCATCTTCCTCCAGGCCCTGCAGAAAGATGTAGAAGAGTTTCTGAGGCCACTGCTGGGGAAGACACCCATCACCCAGGTCAATGAGGTGACAGGTACCCTGCGGATTAAAGGCTACTTTGACCAGCAGCTCAAAGCCTGGCTCCTGGAGAAGGGCTTCTGAGGCCCAGCTGAGCAGCCTGCATGATGGCGTTACGACAGACTGTAGTCCAAGGGACCTCAGGAGGAGGGATGTGGGTGTCGGAGCCCCTGGGACAGGGATACAGAGAGGGCTAAGGGCTTGGGCAGTGCAGAGTGTCAGGCCTTTTTTGCATAAAGGGATAAATGGGACTCTGTGCACAGGTGTCAGTGCTGGGGGAGAGCTACCTGACGCTGGAGACCAACCAGGAACACCCAAGCTAGTGGGGGATGTTGGCTGCTGTCCCTCTCCTACACTTTGGCTTCTTCCTGCATTGGGGTTCCTTGGGCTCAACTATTCAGATTCGAGGGGTTATTATCTGGTGGAAACAGTAGCCCAACCTAATTTAGGGGAGGGTAGCACAGGGTAGAGCCACTGGGCAGGTTCCTTCCTTTGCCCTTTAGGGCTCACTGCTGCAAACATCCCTGAGCCCTTGCTCTAGGCCTGACTTGGTATAGGCTATGGAGATGACAGATTTCTCAGGCATGGGTCCTGGAGGCCTTAAGTTCCAAGTGCAGTGCTGAGCATGGGGGCACAGAGTGCCCATGTCAGCCCCTGGACTCTATCTGGTGGAGAGAGGTAGGATGCCCATTCTGGGTCTCTGTTCCATTCCAGACCAGACTTGGGCCTGACAGCATTTCCAGCTCTAGCTGGTCCTACCACCAGGGAGTGCCTGGGAGCTCCTTGCAGCCCAGCACAGGGCCATCCTCCCCAGCCTGCTGACCTGGAATCAAGGGTAGCCTTTTGCCCTGCCATCACATCCCACCCAGCTAGCCTTCACATTTGCCCCATCCTTGGAGTCACAGGCTAAAGGCCTGAGGCCCTACCCCATGGCAGCATCAAACTGGCTAAGACAGCTTTCACATTCTGGCTCTCCTACTTGGTATCTTACCTGAGGCATCATATTGAACTTATCTGGGGCTCAATTTTTCCATATGTAAAATGGGCACATCTTCCCAATCGGTTCATGGTCAACAGGGTCCCAAGGATAGTGCTGGCTTATGTGAAACCCTCACTCCTGGAAATTATAGGCTCAAGTCTACAGCCTCAGCAAGGAAATGGAGCCCGACACACTGATGCTATGACACAAGCCCCACCAGTCGTTAATGCAAGTTTTTATTTGGCCGTATATACAATTTAAGCTATTAAAATTTGTACAATATTTACAAATTAAATAATCATCTGAAACTGTCTCCAGCAACTCTTGTAACACAAAACCGAGGGGGAAAATACCAGGGCAGGCAGGCCTTGGCTCTTGTGGTCCCTCCCTGGCCCACAGCCTTTTCTAAACTGGAAAGACCAGGAGCCCAGCACTCCTGCTTCTCTTTCTGGAGTTTAAGCATTCAAATTCAAAAGACAAAATTTAAGCCAAAAAGACACACGACCAAAGAATTCCAATTCTAAACTCAAGAAAAGTTCTGCAAGTTGAGAAGTGGCCTTTCTTGGGTTCTGGGTCCGCAGTGGTTAGGGAGCAGGCACACTAGCCTTCAGCCTGGAGCGCGGCTGTGCAGTGGCTGCTGGGTGAGATGGGTCAGTCTCACCTGAGAAGCTGCAGGGGAAAGGGGCCTGGGGGAGGGGAGGGGCAGGGTCCCTCAGTGCCGCCCGCCTGCCCCCCCACCCCCAGGCACTCCTTTCCCTGAGTTGTGTGGTTGCCAGTAAGACATGGAAATGCCACAGGGCACAGGGGGGCACAGCCACCACCACAAAGGGCTTCTGGGGAGATTAGGGTAAGAAAAGGAAATCTGTACCAGTCTTGGTGGGTGGGCTGGGGAGCAAGTTCCTGGCCTGCCTCCAGGCCCTCTAGAGCCCACACTTGGGAATGGGAGCTAATACTGTTCGGCACTGCAGCGTGACTCCGCACACACAAGCAGGGCCAGGAGGGGCTGCCCCTTCTCCCAGAAAGGAATGGGGGAAGACGGCTTCCCAGAGGCTGAACTTTCTGCCTTCATGGCCCCAGCTGGACACCGGGCTAAGGAGTTGGAGAGAAAGGCTGGAACTACCTCCCCCCAAAAGCCCCACGGCTGCCAGGGATTCTAAGGGCTGGAGTCAACTGGGAACTCAGGCCTCTCTGCACTTGGCCTAGGGGATGCTGCCTCCTCTTCCTCAGAGCCGGGGGGTCACTACTCCCTGGTGCAAATAGAGGGAGCTGGCACTTGGTGGCAGGACGTGTTCTAGGGCTGCTCAAGAGAGCAAGGGCAGGGGCCAGGGCCGGGGCAGTGTCAGTGGGCAACAGGGGACTCCAACTTCTGCAGGCGGCGGCGACGCAGCTCTGCAGCATCGGGCTCTCCGTCCTCGGGCAGCTCCTCGGTGCCCACTGACTCAGGAGCTGGGGACAGAGAGGTCAGAAGTGGGACCCAGGGAAGTCCCCTGCCCCACCCCTGGGGCCTAATTACACTTACCTGGAGGCTTTTCAGTTTCAGGGGCTGGTGGGGAGGCTCCTGGGGATGGGGTGGTGGCCTCAGAGCTGGGGATGCTGGTGGAGGAGGCAGCAGCGACAACTGGGGGGGCAGTCTCCTCAGTGGGGTTGACTGAAGTGGCAGGCCGAGGGGGCCTGGAAAGAGAAGGGAGGAGAGGTGGGCCTGGCTTGGGCAGATTCTCCTGCCCTTGGTGAACCTTGCAGGACAGAGTCTAGCATGATGTGCCTCTGCAGCCCCAGTGACCAGCAGACACAAGTGAACACGTGTTGAATGGAACCCTCAAGGGCCAAGTAATTCTGTCCCCTAGATTGTGAACCACTTGTAGGCATGGACTGTTGACCTGTTCACTTTTACCCTGGAGTGTCAGGCACCTTATAGGGTACACACCAAATAAGTCCCAGAGCACTCAAGCCTTGGACTCCAGTTCCTCTCCAAGCCTGTGCTGTCATTACTGGGTGCCAGGCACTGGGTACTTGTCACTTAAGAAGAGCACTTAAGGGGAAGGTTTGGAGTGGGGATTATGATACGAAACCTGTTGGGTACAGTGTACACTGTTCAGGTGATAGGTATATTAAAAGCTTAGACTTCTCCACTATGCAATTCAGCTATGTAACAAAAATCACTTGTACCCCCTAAATCTACTTAAATAAAAAATGAAAAAAAAAATAGCTCTTAAAACCCCTCTATTCTGACGAAGTAATGGAGCTCACAAAGCAAGTGAGCGATGAAACCAGCTCCTGGACTTGAGCCAGGATAGCTCCAAGTGACTTCCTTTTATTTGCTCCCTCAGTTCATGGGCAGCAATTCCCAGTCACAGTGTCACCATACCCGAGGGTGTTATGTGTTGAACTAATAAAGCACTGCAGATTCTGAATAATTTGCCTTCGGAAAAATACAGAGGCACAAGATTCAAGGTCAGCTCTCTAAAATACATCGCTCCTACTTAGATCCAGACATGTCTTGTGGAGTGGGAGGATAAAAAGGTACCAGGAGTCAAGAACTCCCTGAATCCCTGCCCTAGGCTGGCCTGAAGATAGGTGGCCTGAATCAGCAGGTGTCAGGGTGGCAGGAGAGCCAAAGGCCGAGAACCGTTGCTGGGAACCTCTTGGCAGCTCTGCTCCTTCACAAACCCATCCCATGTCCCCCACGAAGACGCACCCCAAGGAGGCCAGCACAGTGAGGTACTGGTTGATCTGCAGCATGGCGGCATCCAGCAGCGTGTGGATGTTGCGCAGGCTCTGCAGCCGGGCCTCCAGGTGCTGCCGCTCGTGGCCTTCCAGAGCTCGCAGCTCCTCCGGGGTCAGCCCAGCAAAACCCGCGGGGGGCACAGGCATTGGAGGGAAGGCTGGAGAGAGGTAGAGGCTCAGTCTGGGCTTCCTGGGCCTGATACCACCCCAGCCTCCAGAACCACCTGGGGAGGAGCCTAGCTTACCGAAGGGTGGAGGCAGGGGCATACCCATCCAGGGAGGTGGGAAGGGGAAGCCTGGGGCAGGGCCGGCCTCTGCCGCAGTGCCAGAGCCAGGTGCTGGGGCAGAGGCAGCACTGGTGCCAGCAGCTGTGGTTGTGGCTGCTCCACTGGGCCGAGAAAGGGCCGCTGAAGCAAGAACAAGACGTGACTGTTGCTGGGCCTCATTCCATCCCTGCCACCCCCCCCCCAGCTGTCACAGCACCCAAAAGGCTCACCTGCACTAGTGGATGGAGGGGCCACAGCCTCTCCTGAGCTGGGGGGAGGTGGGACAGGTGGAAAGGGGCCCATGGGAGGCCACAGCGGGAACATGCCTGGAGGAAAAGGAGGCAGGAGGCCCTGGGGGACTGCAGAGAAAGGACAGAGTGATGAGAAAAGGGCCAAACTAAGATAGACCCAACTCCCAAGCAGCAGGCTTGGCTACCGAGAGCTCTGTCCTCTACCCATGGGCCCCTGCACTTAGCACTTGTCACACGGATAGCAAGCATCTATTTCTTATCTTTTCACCCCTCCCCAGCTCTGACTGTGATGCTGGAGGACAGGGACTTTGATTCCCCAGCATCTCCCATACCCAGACCAGGGCAAGTACCCAATGGTGTACTGAATGGATAAATGAGGGGACACTCACAGTTAGGGGGCTGGGGCAGAAGTGGGGGAGCATGGGGGGCAGGGGGTGGCCCCTGATCCGCAGGCTCTGGGGGCGGTGGTGACTGGGCTGGTAACGATGCCCGCAGGACATCCATACGGCAGGTAGGGCAGGTCTGCTGCCGCTGGAACCAGGAGCGCAGGCAGCTGGGGGTCAAGACCAGGCAGTGGTCAGCAGGTCTGTAGGGGCCTGCCTACGGGGCCTGTGCCCTGATGTGCAGGCTCTCGGGGGCCTCTCCCACCTGGTATGGAAAATGTGGTTGCAGGGCAGTCTCTTGGCACCAGTCACCATCTCTTCTCGGCAGATGATGCAGACATTGTCCATTGCCTGGAGTTCCTCTGGGGTGGCATCTGGATACCTGGTTAGGATGCAGGGATGTTTGAGATCCAGAGCTGGAAGCAGGGGTATCTGGGGCAGAGCTTGGGAGAGGAGCCAAGAGAAGCCTACTTACAGTGTGTTCATGTTGCGGATGGCTCGGCGAGACATGATGGCATCTGTCACAGCTTTCTTGAACTGTCTGAAAGGACGGTCAGTGAAAACAGGAAGAGGGAGGGGAGGGGTCAGGTCAGGAGGGTGGAGGGACAGGGCTAGGCTCACCTCATGGCCAGATACATGGGCCGGATGGCAAAGAGTGGGAAGGTGTGCACCTTGATCATGATGGTCATGAAGGCCATGTACAGCAGAACCTTGATGAAGCCTAGGAGAGGGTTGCAACAGGGCAGTGGGTCACTGGGTCTGGCAGGCAGAGTGGGGGACACTGGTCCAGGTCAGAAGCAGCCCAGGCTCCTCTCACCTGTAAAGAGCTCTGTGTAGAGCATGTACACGGCCTTGTTGTCCCAGGGGTTCTCGCTCTGAAGGTCCACAGAGTGCAGCACATACTTGATGAAGATGGTGAGCACCATCGTCATCAGGATGGCGTACTGAAGAAAGAGGGGGATGTGGGGACATAAACACACAGCTCCTCTTGCTGCAGCCACACTCTGATCCACTCAGGCCTGTGTACAGCAGGGTGCAGTGGTACAAGCACAGGGTCTGGGCACAGCCAGGGTCCTCCTAGTTCCCCCATTCACTTGCTGTGACTTTATTGGCAACTCACTGAATCTGTTTGCACATCTGTACGTGACAGAATTGACCCTTTATAACAGCGTTGTCTTGCTGATTAAGAGATGTGGGTCAGGAGCTCAACACCGGGCCTGGCATGCAGTAAGTGCTCAACAAATATGAGCTATTGGCCAGACGCGGTGGCTCATTCCTGTAATCCTAGGACCCTGGGAGGCTGAGGCAGGAGGATCACTTGAGCCCAGGAGTTCGAGACCAACCTAAACAAGAGCAAGACCCTGTCTCTAGCAAAATATAGAAAAATTAACCAGTTGTGGTGGCATGTGCCTGTAGTCCCAGCTACTTGGGAGGCTGAGACAGGAGGATTGCTTAAGCCCAGGAGTATGAGGTTGCAGTGAGCTATGAGGAGGCCACTGCACTCCAGCCTGGGAAAACAGAGCAAGACCTTATCTCAAAAAAAAACCCCAAAAAAACAAAAAAACAAACCCTGGCCGTTGTCACTGAACACATTCTTCCTCTGCCAGGGACTTGCCTCCCCCGTTTTCCATCAAGCTAATTCCTTCCTGTCCATCAACAGCCAGCTCTGGCATCAGCCTCCAGAAAGCCTTCCCTGAGCCCCAAGGTGGGGATCCTCCTCCCAGCCTCTTTTTATACTTTTCCCTGATTGCCTAGGGGTACACATGTCAGGGCAGGGGCCAGATCTGACTGATCAATGCTCTATGATGGCAGCCTGGGGCTGGCTACATAGCAGGTGCTCAGGCACGTGCAGTGCCACCGCAGGCTTGTACCCCCAATCTCCCAAGCCAGTTTTACCTCAAAGCCAAACACCAGCTGCACAGAAGCCCCACGAGTCAGGATGCTGTGATAGGCGTGGCTGACGAAGAGGAAGTCCAGGATACCCAGAAGGAACATAAGGGCTGTGGGGACCCCCGAAATGGGGGTGGGTGGGGTCAGCCCAGGGCTTGACAGCCACTTCCTGCACTAGGACAGCCCCACCCCCAAGCCCACCATGGCCCCAGCCAACCCGTCAGGTGGGCACACTCCACTAAACCCCGGCCCTCTGGGAAATCCCATTTTGCCTTGAGGGGGGGGGGGTCACTGGGGCTGCCCAAGCTCCAGGTGAGGAGGCAGAGCTACATGCCCTGGCAGCTGAGAAGCCCTGGGGTGGAACAGGACAGAGACGATGCAAATTAACTTCCTAAATTATCTTTCCTGTACAGCTGTGGGCTGAGGGCGCAGCCTGTGCTCTGGGGCGCGGGTCCATGCCTAGTGACTGTTCGTGGTCCAGTCCTCCATGGCGCCTCTCCCCTTCGGCCCCCTCCCGCCATGAGTCTCACTCACAGACAATGCGGCAGTGAAAGAGCCAGGAGATGTTGGGGCTGCGCTCCATCTGAGGCAGAGCAGAGAGGGGGCCTGTCAGGAAGGCTGGGACTCACCCCACAATCCCAACCCAGGCTGCACTGCCCCTTAAGCCTGCTCCAGGGAACCCCCTGACCCGACTCACAAAGTCCACACGGTCCTCCGCAAGCCAGTGGAAACATTTGAGGAAGAGAAGGAGCGTGAAGAGCGCAACGAAGCGCGGGCTGAAGTCGTCCCGGAAAACAGTGAAGGCCAGACAAGTTTCAGTGACAGCATACCAGGAACGTTCCAGGAGGTGCTGGGGTTAGGCAGGGAAAAACATGGAACCAAGACATGATGCTTGCCCCGTGCCCTGCCCCTCACCTTTGGGGTGGCCAACCTCTTACCTCCATCTCTGCTGCCCTCAGCTGCCCAAAGAACACCTTGCCCATCACTTTGCCCAGGAGGAAGACAAGGACAAAGGCCTGGATGTACAGGACCTAGGAGCAGGGAAAGGCTATGGTTTGAAGTCACTTTCTGCTTTCCTCTGCCTGGGACTCATCATTCAGGAACCTCCTATGCCCATCACAGTTTATTTAAAGTTAGACAGCTGGTGTCTACTTCTCTTCTCCCCTCCTTACCTGACCTGTAGCCCCGCCCCTGCCCCAGGCAGACTCCTCCTTCCCTCACAGGGAGTTCCTCCCTCCCGGAGTTCTGAACTCACAGCCATGCTGGGGCTGGACTTGGTCAAGTACACCACAGTGGGGTAGAACTGGTGTTTGAGGTAGTAGGCATGAGCCACCACGGCCCCTGTCAGCGCCAGGCTGGCCGCCATCATCACTGCGGTGCGGAACATTGCCCTGGCCCGGAGACCTGCATGGGAAAAGAAAACAAAAGAATTTATGTGATGCTCATGCTATGCAAACCCAGCACAGTGCCTGGCACAGCGTCAATAAATAGGAGAAAGGGGGAAATTGCATTTCACCCTCACAATCATCAAATCAAGAATAGTACATGCTTCCCCACTTTACAAATAAAACAGACTCAAAGGGGTTAAGTGATCACACGAACGAAAGGCCTGGAACCTAGGTTAGTTTTCTTTCAAATCTAGGGCTCTTTCCACGCTGTCTACCAAACCGCCTCCTCTAGGGAGGCAATGAGGAAAGGCAGCAATGTCGGAGGAGGGAAGCACTGCCACCACTGACCCTCTAGTGAAGGTGCTGGGATGGGAGGCCAAAGCAGAAATCTGCTCCAGGGGCGGGAACGCGGCCTGGGCAGGGAGAAGCTAAGGCGCAGGGGGCCGCAGCCTGGGTAGGCTACAGTGCCGGTGACAGCTGTGCCAGGGTGGGTAGCTCGGACGCGCGCCCCACGGGAGCGAGCTAGGTACGTCAGCCTGGAACCCTGGCGCCCCCCAACCCCCAGGACAGTGTCAAGTCAGGGCCCTCGAGAAACGGCCGACCGGCAGGGTGCAGTGGCGGGACAGAGTGGGACCGGGCTGCCTTCACTGCCGCACACCTGTGAGCACCAGGAGTTGCGAGCGTCGCAGGCGGGGCCCAGCCTTTGGGAGAGCGGCCGCCCGGGCGCTCCAAGTCTGCCACCAGCTGACAGGCCGAAAGCGGGCGTCGGGGCTGAGGGGGCGCGCAGATCCCGGAGACCTCTAGGGGAAAGACCGGGTCCGCACCCCAACCACAACCCGGGCTAGACTTCGTCACACTCACCAGGACACCAGCGCCGCGAGCCCGCTCAATCCCCGCGACTGCGGCGGCCGCTCGGGCTAACAGCACTCCCCACCCCCTGCGAACCGGAACTTCAGGGGTAAGACACCTCACTTCCGGCGGCGCGGGGCGCGGCGTGGGTCATACCAAAGGGCGCCCCCCCCGCCCCAGCTTGCAGTGTCCCCTGCGGTGCCGGAAGTGGCTGTTTTTGTAGCAAATCTGGGCTTCGTGCCCACGGGGACGGGCTGAGCTAGAGACACGAGATGGTCGGAACGGAGTAAGCAGGGCGGGGGGAGTCGAGCCCCCTGTTTGTTTGTCGCAGATGGTATGGCCTGGACCGCTGGGTGGCCTCAACCTACTCGTGGGGGACGCTGGTAGCAAAGCGGCTGGAAGGTGGCGCGTGAATGCGCCGTACCCCTTGGAGGGGGAATGTGCAAAGGACAGACTTCACAGGCAAGGGGAATAAAATGTTTTAGATGCTCATTCCAGGCAGAGTCGCAACAGTTTGGCAGGTGTTCTCTGGGAGAACTGCATGCAGAAAACAAAAATTTGTCTTATGGGTGATTCCTCCCGGTGCTGAGTGGGAGTGAATTGGGTCCCGTGTCTGTCACTGATTGGTTGCAATAAAGTTACGCGGACCAATGAGGAAAAGAAAGGGAATTTGCTAGCCTATAGAAAGAAAAGAGCAGGTGAGTGGTTGCTAGGGGCGGAAGGCTGCGTTGCCTAGGACTGGGTCCTACCCCAGCTGGCTGATAGTAGTGAAAGTGCAGTCCGTGGGCAGGTGACCCTTGTCTGGCCTCGGGGGGGAACATTTGCCGCGCCGCGAAAGGGAGGGGGAGCCAGGTGTGCCCAGCACCGAGGAAAAGACAGACCTTTAATTTCTGCTCATCTTGGGACGAGAGTGTTGTGTGCAAAGGAATTGACTTCAGCGCCGCATGCCCGCACCCCTCTCCGTGCCTACAGTTTTGCTGGCGTTGTATTGTTTAGCCTGGGCCATCGCCAAACCCCCATGGTCTTGGGCTGCCCTGTAATTCAGTTCGTGTCTGAGTCTCAGCCATCTGGGCCCGCTCATTGAGAGAATGTGCCTGGCGTTTTCCTCCGTCATCTCGTGTAACAACCATCAGTCACCACGTTTGTGAGCTAGGTGGTGCTGTCCCCATTTTAAACGTGGAACCTGTGAGATTCAGAAGCTTAACCAGACCTCTGCTAGGATTGGCGCCGGGTCTGCCTCTAAATCCCTGGACTATTGGTCTCAGCCACCTTCCCCACCACCTGTTGAGCTGGCAAATCCAGCTCGTAACGAGTTACTGAGTTGCCCTCCACCCCCATAAGGCCATCTATGACTTTCTAGTGACTACATCCAATGGTCAGCTTTCAGTCCTTGCCTGACTCAAACTCTCTACCCTCCTTGAAATTCTCCTCCCTAAGCGTCTGTGACCCACATGACCCTACTTTTCTTTTTTCTCTCTGGCTATGCATCTGGCCCCTTCCTCTGCCCACCCCTTTATTTAAATGTTGGTGTCCACATTGGCCCCTTCTCTTTACTTCTCTTGTATGATTTCCTCCGCTTCTGTGGATTCAACCCTCGCACCTAGAGCCTGATGACTCCCAGCTGGGTCTCTTGTGCTTTTAAAACAGTTCGGTGTGCCTAACGCCATCCACACCCCAGCTCCAAAAACCTGGGCATCATGTTCACTGTGTTCCTCTCCATTTGCCCCCACATCCAAACTGGTAGTTAAGTCATTTGTTCAGTTGATTAGTCTACAAATATGTATCAGCTGTCTGATCCCCCAACCCCAACCCTGTTCTAGGGATTTGTGATGTCAGTGAACAAAACAAAAATCTCTGCTTTTGGAGAGGTTATCCTAGTAGATGTGATAAGCCACCAAACCATAGACATAATGTGAGTGAAAAATCTATGTTGGAAGGTATTAAGTGCCACAGGGGAAAAAGTAGAGCAGAATGAAGGGGATCAGGAGTGTGGTGGAGTGTTCAAAGCAGGTTGCAGTTTCAGCAAGGATAATGGAGTAAGCCTCCTTGAGAAGGTGACATTTGAGCAAAAACTTGAAGGAGGTAATGGCATGAACCAAGTGGATGTCTGGGTAAAGAGTTGCAGCTAAGTAAAGGTGGACTGGCCCTGGTGTGTTGAAGGAGGGCAGTGTGGCTAGAGTGGAACTAGTAGTAGGAGACGGGGCCAAGGCCAGATTGTGTTGGGCATTACTGGAACTCTGGGTTTTATCCTGAGTGACATGAGGAGCCACTGCACAGTGCTGAATAGAGGTGTAGTATGCTCTAGCTCCAGTGTTGGAATAGTCTGTGATAGGATGGAGGGCAAACAGGGGAGCAGGGAAACCAGTTAGGAGGCTCTTGCAGTGTGTTAGGCAAGAGAGGAAGTCTTGTTAACTCTACCTCCTGAGTGTCTCTAGAATTCATTCCTTCCCTGCCATCTCCACTACCGCTGTGTTGTAGTCCAGACCATCATCATCTCATGCCTGGGCAAATCCCAGAAATTTGGGAGGCCAAGGCAGAAGATTGCTTAAGTTTGAGACCAGCCGCCTGGCAACATAGTGAGACCCTATCTCTACAAAAAATATTTTAAATCAGCCGGGCATGATGGTGCATACCTGTAACCCTATCAATTTGGGAGGCTGATGCAGGAGGATAGCTTGAGCCCAGCAATTTGAGGCTGTAGCAAGTTATGATTATGCCACTGCACTCCAGCCTGGGCAACAGAGTGAGACACTGTCTCTAAAAAGTAAATTTAAAAAACCCCAGCAAATCAAACCTAAAGTAAACAAAATAAAGGAAGTAATGAATTCCAAAGAAGAAATCACTAAAATAGAAACACAATAGAGAAATCAATGAAAGTAAAAGTAGGTTCTTTGAGAGGATCAATAAAATTGATAACCCCCTTGGCCAGGTGTGGTGACTCATGCCTGGAATCCCAACATTTTTGGAGGCTGAGGCAAAAGAGTCACTTGAGACTGAGAGTTCAGAATTGCAGTGAGCTGTGATTGATCCATTGTACTCAAGCTAGGTGAGAGAGTGAGACCCTGTGTCTAAAAAATAAAAATAAAAATACCTATCATACGAAGTGGTGGTGATGGTATGAAGCAACTAGAATTCTCATATATTGCTTGTGAGAATGGAAAATGGTATAACCATGTTAAAGAAAAGTTTGGTAGTTTCTTATACAGTTCAACATACATTTACTATATGACCCAGCAGTTACATTCTTAAGTTACCCAAGAGAAATGAAAATATATGTTTATATGACTAGTGATAGCTTCTCAAATGGTTGCCAGGAACAGGGGCTGGGGGGAGGGAATGAATTGCATAGTGGCACAAGCAAACTTTTTTGGGTAGTGAGAATGAACATTGTATAGCACTGTAGCATTGGTAATTATGTGACTTATACGTATTTTTTAAAGCATATAGAATTGTATACTTAAAATTGGTAAATCTTTATGTCGTTGCTAATTATAACTCAATTAAGTTGACACAAAAATTGTTGTAAGTAATTTCACATTTTGACCTAGAATTTCCCCTTTCAGGAAGCTATGCTGTTTAAGAGCTTGTACATGAGCCCAAAGATGTAACCTCAACGATAATATCTATGGAATTGTTTGAAATAGTAAAACAAAATCATAGAACCACATATCCATTAGGAAGAGAATGGTTAGATCCAACTGATCCAATAATAATCTTTTTAAAAAGCAGACTTAAAAGAATATCAGACCCTTCCATAATAAAAAGTAACCAAAACTAGGAATAGATGAGAACTTCCTCAACCTGGTAAATGGCATCTGTGAAGAATCCATAGCTAACGTCATATTTAATGATGATGATTCAATTGTTTTCTCTCTCTAAGATCAGCTACAAGAAAAGAAAGGTCCACTCTTGCCACTTCATTTTAACACTGTACTGGAGGTTCTAGCCAGGAGAGTTAGGCAAGGAAAAGACATAAAAGGCATCCAATTAGAAAGGAAGAAGTAAAACTATGTCTCTTTGCAGATAACTGGATCTTGTTATAGAAAATCCTAAGGAATCTATGTCCCCCCTCCCCAAAAAACTATTACAACTAATAAGTGAGTTTCAGTGAGGTTTCAGAATGAAAGATCAATACACAAAAATAAATTGTGTTTTTATAAACTAGCAGTAAGCAATCCAAAAAATGAAACCAAACAAGCAATTCCATTTACAATTCATCAGAAAGAATAAAATGCTTAGGAATAAATTTAACAAAAAAGTATTAGACTTGTGCACAGAACACTACTAAACATCGTTGAAAGAAATTAAAGAAGACCTAAATAAATGGAAAGACATCTCTTGTTTATGGATTTGAAAAACTTATTAAGATGGCACTACTCCCCAAATTGACCTAAAAATTTGACACAATCTCTACAAAATATTCCACCTGCTTTTATTGCTAAAATTGGCAAGGTGATCCTAAATTTCATGTGTAAATGCAAGAGACCAGAATAGACAAAATAATCAGAAAGGGGAAATGAAGGACTCACACTCCCTGATTTTAAAACTTACTATTAATAGAAAGCTACAGTAATCAAGATGACATGGCACCAGCATTAAGATAGACAAATCAATGGAATAGAACTGAGAATCCAGAAATAAACATTTATGGTCAATTGATTTGGATTTATTTGTTTAGTTTTACTTTCTTTTTGTGTGTGTGTGTGTGTGTGTGTGAGGGGGGATGTTCAGTTGCCTTGTTTTCTTTTTGTTTTTATTGAAACAGAGTATCACTCTGTGGCCCTGGGTAGAGTGCAGTGGCATCACTGTAGCTCACTGCAACCTCCAAGCTATCCTCCTTCCTCAGCCTCCTGGGTAGCTGGGACTATAGGCATGAGCCACAATGCCTGGCTGGGTTTTCTTTCTTTCTTTTCTTCCCTTCGTCCCTTCTTCCTTCCTTCCCTCCTTCCTTTCTTCCCTTCGTCCTTGCTTCCTTCCTTCCCCTCTTCCCTTCTTCCTTCCTTCCTTCCTCCTTTTCTTTTTCTTGGAGACAAGAGTCTCACTCTCTTGCCTGGGCTAGAGTGCCGTGGCATCAGCCTAGCTCACAGCAACCTCAAACTCCTGGGCTCAAGTGATTCTCCTGCCTCAGCCTCCCGAGTAGCCGGGACTAGAGGCATGAGCCACTATGCCCGGCTAATTTTTTCTATATATTTTTAGTTGGCCAATTAATTTCTTTCTATTTTTAGTAGAGATGGGGTCTTGCTCAGGCTGGTTTCGAACTCCTGACCTTGAGCAATCCGCCCTCCACAGCCTCCCAGAATGCAAGGATTATAGGGGTGAGCCACGGCGCCCAGCCTAGTTTTCTCTTTTTGTAGTCTGAAATATGTCTTTTTTTTTTCCTGAGGCTGGATCTTGCTCTGTCCCCTGGGCTAGAGTGCAGTGGCATCATCATAGTTCATTGCAACCTTGAACTCCTGGGCCCAAGCAATCCTCTTGCCTCATCCTCCAAAATTGCTGGGGCTACAGGTGTGTGTTACCAAGCCCAGCTAATTTTTCTATTTTTTGTAGAGATGGGGTCTCATTATTCCCAGGCTGGTCTCAAACTCCTGACCTCAAGTGATCCTCCCTGCCTTGGCCTTCCAAGTGCTAGGATTATAGAGATGAGCCACCCTGCCTGACCTCAAATATGGTCTTTAAATAATAAGAATGAGGCACATCTATATATCCTGATGTGGAAGATGTTTTATTAAGTTAAAAATGTAAGTTCAAGGTGGCCCACACCTGTAATCCTAGCACTCTGGGAGGCCAAGATAGTTTTGTATTTTCTTTACCAATTCTTATGCTTATACTTTATTTCTCTTATCTAATTGCACTGGCTATTACCTCTAGTAAAATGTTGAATAGTAGCAGAGAATGTTGGCATCCTTGCCTTGTTCATGAACTGAGTGAAATGTTTCTAGCATTTTCACTTTTAGGAACAGGCATGAGCCACTGTGCCCAGCTAATATTTCACTTTTTATTGTTATTGTGGAGTGTATTCCTTCTACTTACTAAAAAAAAGTAAACTGTAAAAAATACCTTCTAAAAGGCAGGTCCTTCAGGAGATATTCCAGAAAAAAGGCATTGTTATCATAGGAAATGACAGCTTCAGGCATGTTATTGCCCCTGAAGACTTTCCAGTGGGACAAGATGTGAAGGTGGAAGACAGTGATATTGATGATCCTGACTCTGTATAGGCCTAGGCTAATGTGTGTGTGTGTGTGTGTGTGTGTGTGTGTGTGTGTGTGTGTCAGCTTTTAACAGAAAAGTTAAAAAAATTTTTTTTTAAATATGGAAAAGCTTATAGAATAAAGATATAAAGAAAATATTTTGGTACAACTATACAATGTGTTTGTGTTTTAAGTGTAATTACAAAAGTAAAAAAAATTTAAATTAAAAAGTTTATAGATGGCTGGGTGCGGTGGCTCACGCCTGTAATCCTAGCTCTCTGGGAGGCCGAGGCGGGCGGATTGCTCGAGGTCAGGAGTTCGAAACCAGCCTGAGCAAGAGCGAGACCCCGTCTCTACTATAAATAGAAAGAAATTAATTGGCCAACTAATATATACAAAAAATTAGCCGGGCATGGTGGCACATGCCTGTAGTCCCAGCTACTTGGGAGGCTGAGGCAGGAGGATCCCTTGAGCCCAGTAGTTTGAGGTTGCTGTGAGCTAGGCTAATGCCACGGCACTCTAGCCCAGGCAATAGAGCGAGATTCTATCTCCAAAAAAACAAAAAAAAAAGTTTATGGAATAAAAAAGTTACAGTAAACTAAGGCTAATTTATTATTGAAGAAAGAAAAATATTTTTAAAGTAATTTTAGTGTAACCTGAGTTACAGTGATGTCCTAGGCCTGAACAGTGACTCACGACTCACTGACTCACCCAGAGCAACTTCCAGTCCTGCAAGCTCCATTCATTGTAAGTTCCCTATACAGGAGTACTATTTTTTAAAATATTTTATAGCATATTTTTACTGTACCTTTTCTATGTTTCAATATGTTTAGATACACAAATACCATTCTGTTAGAGTTGCCTACAGTATTCAGGACAGTAACAGGTTTGTAGCCTAGGAATAGGCCATACCATATAGCCTAGATGTGTAGTAGGTTATACCACCTAGGTTTGTGTAAGTATGTTGCCCAATGACACATTTCTCAGAACATATTCCTGTCATTGAGTAGGTTATTAAGTATGAAATGTCTGATTTCCCTAAGTACTAAGTTTGACAGTTGATATCTCTGACATTTCACTTTGACACTTCTTGTTTTATTTTTATGGTGAAGGCACATCCTCAGTCTTTCAAGCACACGGTTTGGCTTGTGATTATCTTTCAAAAATTTTTTAGAGCAATTTTTGTGAAACCATGGATAAGTCAAAACTTCGTGTTATTTTTCAACTTGAGTTTCGTCCTGGAACCAATGCAGCACAGATAGCTCAAAATATCAACGGAAGTGAGGCCGGGTGCGGTGGCTCACGCCTGTAATCCTAGCACTCTGGGAGGCCAAGGCAGGCAAATTGCTCAAGGTCAGGAGTTTGAAACCAGCCTGAGCAAGAGCGAGACCCCGTCTCTACTATAAATAGAAAGAAATTAATTGGCCAACTAATATATATAGAAAAAATTAGCCAGGCATGGTGGCGCATGCCTGTAGTCCCAGCTACTTGGGAGGCTGAGGCAGGAGGATTGCTTGAGCCCAGGAGTTTGAGGTTGCTGTGAGCTAGGCTGACGCCATGGCACTCACTCTAGCCTGGGCAACAGAGTGAGACTCTGTCTCAAAAAAAAAAAAAAAAAAAATGAGCCATGTGGGCAACCTGAGACCAAGGTGGATAATGATGAGCTGAAAGCTGTAGTGGAAGCGAATCCATCTTAACCTATGCGTGAATTAGCAGTAAGGTTTGACGTTACTATTCCAACAATATTGGACCCTTTGAAACAAATGAGCAAAGTAATGAAACTGGATAGATGGATTCCGCATGAACTAAATGAGCGTCAGAAGAGAACTCATCTCAAAGCTTGCCTTTCTTTCCTGTCACGACATAAAGACGAACAATTTCTACACTGTATTGCAACATGTGACGAAAAATGGATTTTTTTGGACAATTGCAAGCGTTCAGCACAATGGTCGGATAAAGATGAAGTGCTGAAACACAGTCCAAAACCGAATATTCATCACAAGAAGCTGCTGGCGTCTGTTTGGTGGTCCAGCGCTGGTATGATCCACTATAGCTTCATGAAACCTGGTCAATTGATTACAGTGATGTCTACTGCAACCGATAGGACGAAATGAGGAGGATGCTTGAGATTAAGTAGCCAAGATTTACATACACAGCCATGCACATAAGAAAAGTAAAAATGAAATGAAAATTTAAAAAGAAAGCAATGGTGGCTGGGCATGGTAGCTCAAGCCTATAATCTTAGCACTCTGGGAGGCCGAGGCAGGTGGATCATTTGAGCTCAGGAGTTCAAGACCAGCCTGAGAAAGAGCGAGAGCCCGACTCTATTTATTTTTTGAGACAGAGTCTTGCTTTGTTGTCCAGGCTAGAGTGAGTGCCTTGGCGTCAGCCTAGCTCACAGCAACCTCAAACTCCTGGGCTCAAGTGATCCTACTGCCTCAGCCTCCCAAGTAGCTGGGACTACAGGCATGCGCCACTATGCCCAGCTAATTTTTTCTATATATATTAGTTGGCCAATTAATTCGTTTCTATTTATAGTAGAGACGGGGTCTCACTCTTGCTCAGGCTGGTTTTGAACTACTGACCTGGAGCAATCTGCCCGCCTCAGCCTCCCAGAGTGCTAGGACTCTATTTATTAGAAAAAGAAAAAAAAAGGCAACCGAGATTGGTCAACAGAGACTGGCCAATCCTCTTGCAAGACAATGGTCGACCACGTGTTGCACAAATAATGCTGTTCAAACTACAGCCATTGGACTTAGAAACTCTCTATCATCAACCATATTCACCAGACCTTGCACCAACTGACTACCACTTCTTCCAGGTTTTCAACCACTTCTTGCAAGGAAAAATATTCAATTCTCAACAAGCTGTGGAAAATACCTTTGGCGATTTCATTGCCACTCACTCTCCAGGCTTCTTCGCTGCTGGCATAGACAAGCTACTGGTTTTTTTTTGTTTTTTTTTGTTTTTTTTTTTTTTTTTTGAGACAGAGTCTCACTTTGTTGCCTAGGCTAGAGTGAGTGCCATGGCGTCAGCCTAGCTCACAGCAACCTCAAACTCCTGGCTCAAGCAATCCTTCTGCCTCAGCCTCCCAAGTAGCTGGGACTACAGGCAT
Organism: Microcebus murinus; assembly: GCF_040939455.1. NCBI lineage: Eukaryota > Metazoa > Chordata > Mammalia > Primates > Cheirogaleidae > Microcebus > Microcebus murinus. The sequence goes on from NC_134107.1 coordinate 12,321,603, forward strand.
GCGCCACCATGCCCGGCTAATTTTTTCTATATATATTAGTTGGCCAATTAATTTCTTTCTATTTATAGTAGAGACGGGGTCTCGCTCTTGCTCAGGCTGGTTTCGAACTCCTGACCTTGAGCTATCCGCCCACCTCGGCCTCCCAGAGAGCTAGGATTACAGGCGTGAGCCACCGCGCCCGGCCTCAAGCTACTGTTGAGATGGCAAAACTATGACGATATTCTAGGCGTATACTTTGATTAACTGTACTGCTTCTTGTTTCAGATATAAGAAACTAAACTTTTGATTCGAAATTGAACATTTCATATTTAATGACCTAATATTTACATAGCAGTTACAATGTATCAGGCATTGCAAGTAATCTAGAGATGATTTAAAGTATACAGAAGGACATGCACAAGTATGTGCAAATGCTACCCCATTTTATAAAAGGGACTTGAACATCCGCAGATTTTGGTATCCTCGGGAATCCTGGAACCATCCTCTGTTGATACCAAGGGACAACTGTAGTGGCTCTGAGGCAGGGGCTTAAAGGATGGACAAGGTGAACTTTCTGGTAGGGAAAACACACAAGAAGCAGGAGAACAAGATGATTGCAGAAAATCGAGCACTACAAGTAAGGAGTTTGCATTTGATGAAAAGATCATTCCAGCTCCAGAGAGGGCCAATTGCACAAGGAAGCCTGGAGACTGTTTAGGGGACCACCGAGTGGTAGTCCAGGCAGCAGATGACATAGTCTTGGCCCAGGGAGGAGGCAGTGGCGAGGAGAGGAGGGCATGGATTAGGAAGATCTTTTGGAGCTAGAATCCACAAGGTTTAGTAATAAATTGAATGTTAGGGACAAGAAAGAAGGTAGAAATATTTCCTAATATTCATCTAGGATAACAACAACATTCCCCCAGCAGGGAGAAGGAAGCGGCCTAAATGGATCTCGTCCTAAGGCAGACCTACTGTGTGATTCTATAATATTTATGCATCTGCAATCCAGAAATGGGGAATAAAAAAATTTAAAAAAACTAATTGAAAGAAATTTTTTTAAATAAAAAAATACATATCTATTTAAAAAATATACAATATTAAGGCAAAGTTCAAAAATAGGCGAAACTGTCCTGTGAAACTAGAGGCCAGAATGGTCATGAACCTTGCAGGGGTGGGCGGTTGCTAGAGACAGGGGTGGGGGGCTGGGGGGCTGGGGGTGGGGAGCAGACAGTGGGGCCGCTGGTAATGTGCTGCCGCTCCACCTGGCTGCTGGTTACACAGGTGTGATCCGAAAACCCATCAAGCTGTTCACTTATGATCTGTGCACTCTTCCCTGTGGCTGCTGTGCTGCAATAAAAAGTTTATTTACAAAACAATAATTTCCAGGTTTTTTAGTGTGTGTCGGGGGTGGGGAGGGTTGTCTTTTTTTTTTTCAACTACTGTAAGTAAATGGGGGAAACTGAGGAAGGCACTTATGGGGTTCATGGGAGCTGATAATGAATCCAAGTGCAGGTGTCAGAAGAGGCAGCTGGGGGTACAAGCGTCAACCTGGGGGAGTGGTCAGGGCTGGGAAGAACCTCTAGAGTGATCTAAAGCCGGTAGAATAGACAATTCGGAGAGTAAATCAGGGAGCACGTGCAGAGCAAAGGGACCCAGAACCAGGCCTGGAGGGTTGGCTGCCCTTTGCGCACGCGCACGTGCACACAGGGCTCATCGCCACTTTCTCCAGCTCCTCCCCCACCTCCCCCTTAGTCCCCCCAAAACCTCATAGACACCCAGCCAGGGCTTGAGAGCCCTGAGCCTCTGGCCCCTTATCCTGCAGTGGCCTGTCCTTCAGTACCCCTCTCCTCTCCCTGGTTTTTGTCCACTCTCTGAGACTTCTTATCTTGGGGAGAATGCCTGCCTTTGAAACCTTCTCACAATCCATTAAAAAAAAAATTAACAAATTGCATTTCATCAAAATTAGAAACTTTTGCTCTGTGAAAGGCAATGTTAAGAGAACAAACAGATAAACCATAGTTTGGGAGAAAACATTTGCAAATCATAAATCCAACCAACAGCTTGCTTTCAGAATATAGAAAGAACTCTCTAAGACTCTACAGTAAGGAAAGAATCCAGCTAACAAAGGGACAAAAGGCTTGAACAAAGAAGATATATGGATGGAAAATGTATTAGTTTCCTACCACTGCCATAACAGAGTGTTACAGAATAGGTGGCTCAAAATAACAGAAATTTCCCATCTGCTCTCTCTTCCAGCTTCTGGCGGTTTCCCATAATCCTTACTTTGCAGCTGTATAACTCCTTTGTCTCTGTCTTTGTCTCCTTTGTCACGTGGCTGCCTTCCTTCTGTGTGTATGGGACTTCACCTCTCTGTGTCTTTCGTCCTCCTCTTATAAGGACCCCAGTCATAATCCAAGTTAATATGTCTTAACTTGATCACATCTGCAAAAACTTGAATAAATATTCAAATAATGTCACATTCTCAGCTGGGCATGGTGGCTCATGCCTATGATCCTAGTATTCTGGGAGGCCAAGGCAGGAGGATCCTTTGAGGTCAGGAGTTCAAGACCAGCCTGAGCAAAAGTGAGACCCCCATCTCTATTAAAACTAAAACTAAGTTAGATGAGCAACTAAAAATAGAAAAAAAATTAGCCAGGCATGGTGACACACATCTGTGCCTATAGTCCCAGCTACTTGGGAGGCTGAGGCAGGAGGATTACTTGAGCCCAGGAGTTTGAGGTTGCTGTGAGCTAGACTGACAATGCCATGGAACTCTCGCCCGAGTGAGATTCTGTCTCAATAATAATAATGTCACATTTACAAGTATACAGTTAGGACTTCAACATATCTTTTGGGGGGACACAATTCAACTCAAAACAGATAATAAGTGCACAAAAAGATGTTCAACATCATTAGCTATTAGGGAAATGCAAATTAAAGCCACTATGACTATTAAAATGACTAAAATAAAAAAAATACTGACAATACCAAAATAGCCACTCTGGAAAATAGTTTGGCAATTTCTCAACATATATTTACCACATAACCCCTCCTAGGTATTCACTAAGTATTTCTCCTAGAGAAATAAAAACTCATGTCTATATAGAAACCTATACCCGAGAATGTTCATAGTTTTATCTGTAATAGCCCCAAAGTGGAAAAGACCCATTCATAGCATGGGCTACTATTTGGTAATAAAAAGGAACAAATTATTCATACATTCAACAACCTGGATGGATTTTTTTTTTTTTTTTTTTTTTTTTTTTTTTTTTTTTGAGACAGAGTCTTGTTCTGTTGCCTGGGCTAGAGTGCCGTGGCGTCAGCCTAGCTCACAGCAACCTCAAACTCCTGGGCTGAAGCAATCCTCCTGCCTCAGCCTCCCGAGTAGCTGGGACTACAGGCATGTGCCACCCTGCCCGGCTAATTTTTTCTATATATTTTTAGTTGTCCAGCTAATTTCTTTCTATTTTTAGTAGACACAGGGTCTCACTCTTGCTCAGGCTGCTCTTGAACGCCTGACCTTGAGCGATCTTCCCTGCCTCGGTCTCCCAGAGTTCTAGGATTACAGGGGTGAGCCACCACACCCAGCCCAACCTGGATGGATTTTAAGGGCATTATATTAAGTGAAAAAGCATCTCAAAAAATCATATATGGGCCAGGCACCCATGCTTGTAATCCTAGCACTCTGGGAGGCTGAGGCAGGAGGATTACTTGAGATCAGGAGTTCGAGACCAGTGTGAGCAAGAGTGAGACCCCATCTCTACTAAAAATAGAAAAATTAGCCAGGTGTGGTGGTACACACCTGCAGTCCCAGCTACTGGGGAGGCTGAGGCCAGAGGATTGCTTGAGCCCATGAGTTTAAGGTTGCTATAAGCTATGATGACCCCACTGCATTCTACCTGGGGTGACAGAGCAAGACTCTATCTAAAAAAAAAAAAAAAAAGTCATGTACAGTAGTTCCCCCTTATCTGTGGAAAATACATTTCAAGACCCCCAGTGGATGCCTGAAACTGAGGATTGTACTGAGCTATATATGCCATGTTTTTTCCTATACATACCATGATAAAGTTTAATTTATAAATTAGGCACAGTAAGAGATTAACAACAATAACTGCCGGGCGCGGTGGCTCACGCCTGTAATCCTAGCACTCTGGGAGGCCGAGGCGGGCGGATTGCTCAAGGTCAGGAGTTCAAAACCAGCCTGAGCGAGACCCCGTCTCTACCATAAAAATAGAAAGAAATTAATTGGCCAACTAATATATATAATATAAAAATCAGCCGGGCATGGTGGCTCGTGCCTGTAGTCCCAGCTACTCGGGAGGCTGAGGCAGCAGGATCGCTTGAGCCCAGGAGTTTGAGGTTGCTGTGAGCTAGGCTGACGCCACGGCACTCACTCTAGCCTAGGCAAGAAAGCGAGACTCTGTCTCAAAAAAAAAAAAAAAAAAAAACAACAATAACTAATAAAATAAAACGATTTGGCTCACGCCTTTAATCTTAGCACTCTGGGAGGCTGAGGTGTGAGGATCACTTTAGCTCAGGAGTTCAGACCAGCCTGAGCAAAAACAAGACCCTGTCTCTACTAAAAATAGAAAAAATTAGCCTGGCGTGGTGGCATGTGTCTGTAGTCCCAGCTACTCAGGAGGCTGAGGCAGGAGGATTGTTTGAGCCCAGGAGTTTGAATTTGCAGTGAGCTATGATGACGCCACTGCACTCTAGCCCAGGCAACAGAGCAAGACTCTATCTCAAAACAAAACAAAACAAAACAACAATGATTGTAAAACTATACTATAATAAAAGTTATTTGAATGTTCTCTCTCTCTCTCTCCCCCCCTTGTACTGTACCTCAGGGAACTAAAACCATGGAAAGTGAAATCTCAGATAAGAGGAGACTACTGTACTGTGATTTCATTTATAAAATGTTCTTGAAATGGCACAATTAGAGATGGACTACAGATTGATGGGCTGGGTGCGGTGGCTCACGCCTGTAATCCTAGCACTTTGGGAGGCCGAGGCGGGCGGATCGCTCAAGGTCAGGAGTTCAAAACCAGCCTGAGCAAGAGCGAGACCCCGTCTCTACTAAAAATAGAAAGAAATTAATTGGCCAACTAATATATATAGAAAAAACCAGCCGGGCATGGAGGCGCATGCCTGTAGTCCCAGCTACTTGGGAGGCTGAGGCAGAAGGATTGCTTGAGCTCAGGAGTTTGAGGTTGCTGTGAGCTAGGCTGACGCCATGGCAGTCTAGCCCAGGCAACAGAGTGAGACTCTGTCTCAAAAACAAAACAAAACAAAACAAAAAACCAGAGTGCATGTAAAATGTAAAAACTGACAAAATCTATATTGCTGGCCTTGTCAGCTGGGAGAAAATAAATAAATAAATAATAAAAAATAGGCCAGGCGTGGTGGCTCACGCCTGTAATCCTAGCTCTCTGGGAGCCCAAGGTGGGCAGATTGCTCAAGATCAGGAGTTCGAAACCGTCCTGAGCAAGAGCGAGACCCTGTCTCTACTAAAAATAGAAAGAAATTAATTGGTCAACTAAAAATATAGATAAAAAATTATCTGGGCATGGTGGCGCATGCCTGGAGTCCCATCTACTTGGGAGGCTGAGGTAGAAGGATTGCTTGAGTTTGAGATTGCTGTGAGGTAGGCTGACGCCATGGCACTCTAGCCTGGGCAACAGAGTGAGACTCTGTCTCAAAAAATAAATAAATAAATAAATATTTAAAAATAAAAATAGTGATGAAATCTTGGCCGGGGGGTGGTGGCTCACGCCTGTAATCCTAGTACTCTGGGAGGCTGAGGTGGGAGGATCGTTTGAGCTCAGGAGTTTGAGACCAGCCTGAGCAAGAGGGAGGCCCCATCTCTACTAAAAATAAAAAGAAATTAGCTGGACAGCTAAATATATATATAAATATAAAAAATTAGCCAGGTATGGTGGCAGACGCCTGTAGTCCCAGTTACTTGGGAGGCTGAGGCAGGAGGATTGCTTGAGCCCCGGAGACTGAGGTTGCTGTGAGCTAGGCTGATGCCATGGCACTCACTCTCGCCTGGTCAACAAAGAGAGACTCTGTCTCAAAAAAAAAAAAGAAAAGAAAAAGAAAAGAAATACACGAGGGAAAGCAGAGGGGAGCATGCACACTCACAAAAACAGAGTATCTTGATGGAGACCAGGTGGTCAGGGAAAGCCTTGCCACCTCAGGGGGCATGGGCAGTGGCCTGGGGAGGCCACAAAACCCAGACAGACCAGAGACATCCAGAGATACCTAAAGACCTAGAGACCCAGAGACCAGAGACATCAAGAAACTTTGAGAGATTCAGAGACTGAAAGACTCAGAGACCCAGGGAGACTCAGAGAAACCCAGATGGACCCAGAGACCTAGAGAGGCCAAGAGATTCAGAGATATTCACATAGTCCCAGAGACCCTGCCCCAGCAAGGGGCAATTAGTGAGTTAAAACTTGCCCATCAGGCCCTTGCAGCCCAGGCCTCCTTTCCAGGCTCAGGACCTTGGCGCTGCATTTATCAAGAGAGGGACGGGGGTCATGGCTCCCAGCCCCGTCCTGTGGGGTTTCAGGCCCTGGGGTCCAGGTGGCCTGCCTCCATCCCTCTTGAAGGTGATGGCGCTTTTACCCCAGGAAGCTGCAGCTGGGAGGTGGGTGGTGCCTGGGCTCACAGGTAGAGGCAGGAGGTGTGGGCCAAGCCCCGCTCCTCCTCAGGAAGGGCCGGATTGGTGGATGGCAGGAGCAGGGCGGGGCCAGGCGGGCTATATTAGCCCACTGGTGGGTGGTTGGGAGTCATTCTGTGGGTAGCTCCAGAGCTAAGGTAAGACTTCTTGCAGGAGGAGTCCGGGCACCAAGAGGAGCACCAGGAGCTCCAGGCTTGTGGGAACCTAGATGGAGGTGCCCAGATTGACCCAAGGGTGGTGGGCGGCATCTTCTTTCCAGCCGCTTGGTTGACGTCTCTCTCTGGGGATGAGGCCTGGTTTAGGACAGTAGCTAGAAACGTTTTAGGGGGCCTCACCTCAACTTGCTCTAAATCCAAGTATTTGTCTAGTATCATTTCTCTCCCTGGGCCTCAGGGTGTCCGGGTCAGTGGCCCTTTCAACTCTCTTCTTTGGTGCAGGGTGGGGTGGGGGTGGTGGTTATGGGTTGGGAGGCCAGAGGAGTGATTAAACTCTTGAGGTTTTGGAGTCAGTGGGCTTCACCTTTAACCAGCTATGAGGCCTTATGCTTCAGGTTCCTAGTCTGAAAATAGGTTTTTTGTAAAATGTGCCTTCCTGCCAGGATAGAATAAGATGACAGCCCAAAGGCATTTAGCACAGCTCCAGGCACTTAGGAAGCCCGTGTTTGCTGCTACTGCTGTTACCCTCTGTCATGGCCTGGGGTGCCGCAGCCTCCAGCAACTCTTTGCTTCTTTTCTGCCCTCCCCATTCCGTGCATCCTCTCTGGCCTCTGCTCTGAGCCCCGTAGTCTCTGCACCGATACCTCCCCCGTCCTGGCCCCCTGTCACCACCCCCTTGACCCGTGCAAGAGGGTAGATGCTAAGTCCTGAGCCTGCTTTCGCTACAGGTCCCCCTGCCACGCCCCAACTCCACCCCCTATGAGATGAGTGAGGCCCAAGACCCTGCCTATGTCCCTGTGGTTATGACCCAGCTGAGGCTGGGGGGCTGCAGCTGGCAAGGTGGGGGCAATGGGTTTCTCCATTTCCGTCAGCACCAGGAGCTCCAGGCCTTCCTCAACCTACTGGGTGAGTTTCCTTGGAGGGCGGGCATGGGAGGGGCTGTGGGGCCTGGTGTCAGAGCAGATGTGAAAGGGGGGGTCCTACCCGAGGCCTCTGCGCCCTTCCTCCAGGTGACCCAGCTTTGGCCGGTGGAAGGGGTCCCTGTCAGAAAGTGTGTTCAGGCCGAGCATGGTGGCTCATGCCTATAATCCTAGCACTCTGGGAGGCTGAGGTGGGTGGATTGTTTGAACTCAGGAGTTCGAGACCAGCCTGAGCAAGAGTGAGACCCCATCTCTACTATAAATAGAAAGAAATTAGCTGGACAACTAAAAATATATATTCAAAAAAATATTAGCCAGGCATGGTGGCGCATGCCTGTAGTCCCAACTACTCGGGGAGGCTGAGGCAGAAGGATTGCTTGAGCCCAGGAGTTTGAGGTTGCTGTGAGCTAGGCTGACGCCACAGCACTCTAGCCCAGGCAATAGAGTGTAATTCTTTCTCAAAAAAAAAAAAAAAAAGAAAGAAAGAAAGTGGGTTCGGTGGCGGCTTGGGCTTCGGAGCGTCTGATGCCACTCTTTGGGGGGGCGGTGATAACCTGGGCCCCGTTTCTCCTCTCTACCCCTAGAGGACAGCTTTGTCCAGGATTTCCTCTCCACAGACTGCTGCTTCCGGGTTTCGGATAAGGTGAGAGGCACTGCAGGGGTGAGGTTGAACTGGTGGGAATTGAGTGCGGCTACCTTATTGGGTCCCCGGTCTGGGGTGGGGGCGCTCCCTTTCCACCCTTAGAACCCCTGTCTGTGCATGCCCCTCCCCACCAGTTTACCTTCTTTTCTTCCCTGCACCCAAACCTCCTTGGGTGCAAGTGAACCAGGCTGCCAGTTCCTGCTCCCCAGAGGCTAACCCCAGGCCCCTCGTCCATCTCTGCAGTATCTCCTGGCCATGGTGCTGGTCTACTTCCAGCGCGCCCACCTGAAGCTCAGCGAGTACACCCACAGCAACCTGTTCTTGGCACTGTGAGTGGCGGGGGCGGGCAGGGGGGCACTGGCTGGGAGGTGTCAGATAGGGCTGGGCAGGTGCTGTGGCCTCCTCTCCCTGACCCCGTGCTGCTGTGGCTAGGTACCTTGCGAATGACATGGAGGAGGACCTGGAGGAGGCCAAATGCGAGATTTTCCCATGGGCCCTGGGAGAAGATTGGTGTCTTCAGGTGGGGAAATTCCTGCAGCAGAGGGACGAGCTGTGGGCACGGATGGGCTTCCGGGCGTTGGTGAGCCGCCAGTGCTGTGAGGAGGTGAGGCTGGGCTTCCCCTGGGGTGGGGGGAAGGCTGAGCCTCCCCCGCATTCACTGTTCCCTCTGCCTCTCCCAGGTCATGGCAAAGGAGCCATCCCACTGGGCGTGGACTCGAGAGCGGCGCCCCCACCATGGTGGGGTTCAGAGGGGCCGTCCTGCCCGCTTCCCCCGAGGCCCTGGCCTGTCACCACCCCCTTGTTCCCTCTGTGACTTGCCCCAGCAGTGCAGCCTCCACCATCCTTTGCCTGCATCATCCAAGTGCCCTTCCCTGACCTTGAAGTGCCACCATCCTGATTCCCAAAATTATCTCTCAGGGGTCAAAAACCCCTGCGGTGGGGACTTCCTCATCATCTTGCCCCCCCAGATGCAGCTGGAGCCAGGCACATACACCCTCCACAGTGAGTTGGGGACAGGAGCTGGGGGGCTGGCAGAGCCTGGGAGGCAGGAGTGGGAACCAAGAGAATGGGAGGGAGGGGCATGAAGGCTGGGGGCGAAGCTGTGCAGCTCCTAGCTGTGTGGGCTCAGCTGGTTTCCTCTCTCTCTGAGCCTCACTCTCTCCTCCCCAGTCTTCCCGAAGCCTTCCTCACACCCCAGGCGCTGACGCTCCCCAGGGGGAAGAACAGCCCGCCACTGGCCTCTGACCCTCGCTCTACTGGCTGCGCCCCAACCTCCAGCCTCCTGTCTCTCGGGGGAGGGGGGTGTCTCAGGCTGGCAGTGCTGCCCCCACCCCTTCCTCCCAACCTGCAACTTCTAATAAATTTGTGTCCATAGGATATCAACTATGGTTATGTCCTGGCTTGGCTCCTTGACCCAGGGGGTAGGGGTGGGGAGGGTGTTGGGGGAGGGTGTTGAGGTAGGGAGAGGTCTGCCGGGCTTAGGATGTGCGGGCACAGGCTCTGTTACAGCTCTGCCCCTTGCCGATGGTGGCCAGTTGTCCTGAAACACAGTTTCCTCTGTAACATCTGTCCCCTAAGGATGATGTGAGCTGCACAGTGTAGATGGGATTAAGTGAGACAAGGTATATGTGGCCCTGAGAAGAGGGCCTGGAACCTACTGGGAAAAAAGCTCAAATGGAAAACAGCTCTGTACTCAGTCTAGAAATGTCTTCAGGGGCAGGTCTATTTAGGAATAAGATTTGCTCCCTTCCCTGGGCTGCAATCAAATAGAATGTAGTAATTATTATAATATAATCTCCTATCCCCAAAAAGACAGAATGAGAACTCAAAGTGTAAATTTCTTATTAATGGAGATGACAGGAAGGCTTCCCAGAGGAGCTGGCATTTGGACTGGACCTGGATATTCGTGGAGACTGTCTCATGCACCTGTAGTCCCAGCTATTCGGGAGGCTGAGATGGGAGGACTGTTTGGACCCAGGAGTTTGAGGTTGCAGTGAGCTATGATTGTACCATTGTACTCCAGCCTCTAATAAAAATATTTTAAAATAAAGACTTGGTCAGTATAAAATTTAAATTCTAGGTCCCTATATGACTTTGGCATGTTATTTAATCTCCCTGTGCCTCCATTGCCTCATGTGTAAAATAGTTTTTGATTTTTAGTGACAGGGTCTCGCTCTTCACCCAGGCTGGAGTGCAGTGGTCTGATTATAGTTCACTGTAACCTTAAACTCCTGGCCTCAAGCAATCTACAATCCTCCCTCTTTGGCCTTCCAAAATCCTGGGATTATAGGTGTGAATCACTGCACCAGGACTGGTGGTTGTGCTTTGGGTTTTGTTTATATATATATATATATATATAAAGAGATGGGGTCTTGTGTTGCCCGGGCAGGTCTCTAACCCCTGGCCTCAAGTGATCCTCCTGCCTCAGTTTCCTGAGTCACTGGGATTACAGGTGTGAGCCACCACGCCCAGTGTAAAATGGGTTCATACAACAGTGAGTGTTGTGGGCTTTTTTTTTTTTTTTTTTTGAGACAGAGTCTCACTTTGTTGCCCAGGCTAGAGTGAGTGCCGTGGCGTCAGCCTAGCTCACAGCAACCTCAAACTCCTGGGCTCAAGCGATCCTCCTGCCTCAGCCTCCTGAGTAGCTGGGACTACAGGCATGCGCCACCATGCCCGGCTAATTTTTTCTATATATATTAGTTGGCCAATTAATTTATTTCTATTTTTAGTAGAGACGGGGTCTTGGCTCTTGCTCAGGCTGGTTTCGAACTCCTGACCTTGAGCAATCCGCCCGCCTCAGCCTCCCAGAGTGCTAGGATTACAGGCGTGAGCCACCGCGCCCGGCCTGTGTTGTGGGCTTTGAATGGGTTAATCCCATGGAACGGCTTAGAGCAGTGTCTGGCGTGAATAGATGGGAGCCATGGCTGTTCAGTAGGAGGAGCTGCTGCTGCCTTTGGAAAGGCTACAGGGGAAGGTGTGTTTGGGGGTGGAGAAGGCTGGGGAGTCTGGACAGAGGTACGAAGGCCTGGAGATTGAGGACATTAGATGCCAAGACAAAGACTGAAAAGTATTTTTAATTTTCGTTTTTCCAATAGGTATTATATTCACATGTCCATTTGGAACCAAGAGTCACCTACCTCCCCCTGACTTTGGCCACCTGGTGTCCTGTCCTGGAAGCAATGACAGTAACAGTTTCTTTTGTCCTTCCAGAGCAAATCTAAACATACAGAATCAAATGTGGTATAATAAGATATTTAAATATATTTGGTTCCTGACACAGAGATCCCAAAACCCTTGGGATTTTCCGAGTGACAGTAATGTCTTTTGTTCCTAGCAAGCCCCTGAGTTATTCCTAACAAGATCACACCTGAGTTTATGCTAAGGAGGTGGCAGGGTGGGGGCTGGAGGTTTAAGATTGGGTTATAAACACCCTTGGGCACAGAGATGTGCTGGGAGGGTAGGAGAGGGCATGGAAGCTCTGAACCCCCACCCCTAATACCCTGCCATATGGATCTCTTCCATCTGGCTGTTCCTGAATTGTTACCTTCATAATCATATAATATTGTACCAAGTAAAGCATTTTCCCAAGTTCTATGAGTCTTCTATTGAATTATCACACCTGAAAAGGGGTTGTGGGAGCCCCCGAATTTGTAGTTGGCCAGGCAGAAGTGTGGGTCACCTGGGCATCTTAGTTGTGGCTGGCATTTGAAGTGGGGCAGCCTTGTGGTATTGAACTCTCAACCTATTGGGTCTGTGCTAACTCCAGGAGTTAGTGTCAGAACGGAATTGAATTGTCAAAAACCCACCTGGTATTGGAGAACTGGTGCGAAGAAATGTGTTAATATTTTGTGTGAGAAGTGATGTGAGAAAAAAGACACCACACCAAATATGCATATATTCCCCACCCCCTTTCCATTACGTGCTAGAATGCCATGCATCCTATTGTGCACTGATGGCCATAGTTGGAAGATGGTTCTGTTTTCCTACATTCCTTTGTATAGCTGTGCTGTATTCCCCTTCGTGGATACAGACTGCAAACTAGTGGGCTTCTGCTATTCACTGCTACGGTGAGTGAGTTTGTAGGGTTACTATTATTCAAATGTAAAAAACATATCTGTGAAATGAATTCCTAGCTCAGCTAAGGGCCAAGTCAAAATTGTCATTTTGGTGATTTTTGCCAAATGTCCCTCTATAGATGCTGTTGCTCACATGCCCTGGGACTACCGGTACATGAGACTGTCTTTCCACGAATATCCAGGTCTCGTCCAAATGCTACCTCCTCTGGGAGGCCTTCCTGTCACCTCCATTAACAAGAATTTTACACTTTTGAGTTCTCATTCTGTCTTTTTTGGGGGAGGGAGCTGTATTAAAATAATTACAAGATTCTATTTGATTGCAGCCCAGGGGAGGGACCAATGCCCCACCCACCAGCAGCAGCATGAGAAGGCCTATTCTCCAGAACACTCACCACCCAGCGTGGTGCCAGACTTTCTATCTTTGCCAAATTTAAGTGGAAAACGGTCTTTTGGTGAAGTTTTCATTTGCATGTCTTTCTCTTTTGAGTGAGCTCAATCATCTTTTCATGTGTTTAAGAGCTATTTGTCTTAGCATCTTTAAGTGGTATCTAAAAAAAAAAAAGAGCTATTTGTTGTCTTCTACTTGAACTGTCTTACCTGTGAAGCATCCTGTCTCCTCTCCATTTCTGTTTTGGGTTTCTGATTGACATATTTTTTTTTCTTATTTATTTATATATTTATTTATTTTAAGACAGAGTCTCGCTTTGTTGCCCAGGCTAGAGTGAGTGCCGTGGCATCAGCCTAGCTCACAGCAACCTCAAACTCCTTGGTTACAGCAATCTTCATGCCTCAGTCTCCTGAGTACCTGGGACTACAGCCATGTGCCACCATGCCTGGCTAATTTTTAATTAGGGACACAGTTTTGCTATGTTGCCCAGACTGATCTCAAACTCCTGGGCTCAAGCAATCCTACTGCCTCAGCCTCCCAAGTAGCTGGGACTATAGGCATGCGCCACCATGCCCGGCTGGTTTTTTCTATATATAGAAGTTGGCCAATTAATTTCTTTCCATTTCTAGTAGAGATGGGGTCTCGCTCTTGCTCAGGCTGGTTTCGAACTCCTGACCTCCAGCAATCTGCCTGCCTCGCTCCCAGAGAGCTAGGATTACAGGCTTGAGCCATCTCGCCCAGCCTATATATATATTTAGACAGAGTCTTGTTCTATCACCCAGGCTGGAGTGCAGTGGCATCATCATAGCCCACTGTAACCTCAAACTCCTTGGTTATAGCAATCTTCATGCCTCAGTCTCCTGAGTACCTGGGACTACAGCCATGTGCCACCATGCCTGGCTAATTTTTAATTAGGGACACAGTTTTGCTATGTTGCCCAGACTGATCTCAAACTCCTGGCCTCAAGCAATCCTCCTATCTCAGCCTCCCAAAGTGCTGGGATTACAGGTGTGAGCCACAATGCCCAGCCAATTTTTCTTCTTAACAGTTTATGGGGTTAAGATGTTAATTGTAAATGTTTTTTCACTTGATCATTTTATTATTACTATATAAATTATTTTTAGGCTCTGCCCTCAAGTATAGATTTTTAATGTAGTAAAAAATAAAATGTTATGGCCTTTGGGTTTTTTTTTTGAAACAGAGTCTCACTCTGTTGCCCAGGCTAGAGTGCCATGGCATCAGCCTAGCTCACAGTAACCTTAAAAACTCCTGGGTTCAAGTGATCCTCGTTCCTCAGCCTCCCGAGGAGCTGGGACTACAGGCACGCACTACCACGCCGGCTAATTTTTTATATATATACTTTTAGTTGTCCAGCTAATTTCTTTCAATTTTTTTAGTAGAAAAGGGATCTCTCTCTTGCTCAGGCTGGTTTCCAACTCCTGAGCTCAAACAATCCACCCGCCTTGGCCTCCCAGAGTGCTAGGATTACAGGTGTGAGCCACCACACCCGGCCTAGAATTTTTTTTTTTTGGAGACAGAGTCTCACTTTGTTGCCCAGGCTAGAGTGCTATGGCGTCAGCCTAGCTCACAGCAACCTAAATCTACTGGGCTCAAGTGATCCTCCTGCCTCAGCCTCCCAAGTAGCTGGGACTACAGGCATGCACCACCATGTCTGGCCAATTTTTTTTTTTGTATATATATTTTTAGTTGGTAATTTCTTTCTATTTTTAGTAGAGACGGGGTTTCCGCTCTTGCTCAGGCTGGTCTCAAACTCCTGACCTCAAGCAATCCTCCCACCTCAGCCTCCCAGATTGTTAGGATTACAGGTGTGAGCTGGCCTAGAATTTTTTTTTTTTTTTTTGAGACAGAGTCTCGCTTTGTTGCCCTGGCTAGAGTGAGTGCCCTGGCGTCAGCCTAGCTCACAGCAACCTCAAACTCCTGGGCTCAAGCAATCCTGCTGCCTCAGCCTCCCGAGTAGCTGGGACTATAGGCACACACTACCATGCCTGGCTAATTTTTCTATTTTTTGTAGATATAGGGGCCTCACTATGTTGCTCAGGCTGGTCTCCAACTCCTGCCTCAAGCAATCCTCCTGCCTCAGCCTCCTGAGTAGCTGGGACTACAGGCTTGCACCACCATGCCCGGCTAATTTTTTTCTATATACATTAGTTGACCAATTAATTTATTTCTATTATAGTAGAGATGGGATCTCGCTCTTGCTCAGGCTGGTCTCAAACTCCTGACCTCGAGCAATCTGCCCGCCTCGGCCTCTCAGAGTGCTAAGGATTACAGGCGTGAGCCACCTCGCCCTGCTAGAATTTTTAATTATGATAAATTTATAGATCAATTTGAGAACTGACATCGTTATGAAGCAGCTTTATATCCAGAACAAAGTATCAGTCCCCTGTCCTCTTCTTCTTTTGGCCAGTGACCCCCAAATTTGTACCTCTGTTTTGAGCATCAGGCCTGTTCCCCACCCCCAGGCATCTCCCCTGGGGTAGGGGGATCCCAAAGATACCACAAACCTGGCCCTGCACTATTCCGCCAGCTCAGTGTGAGGTTCTCCCTTCTCACCAATCTGCTCAGGGGTTCAAGCCAGGTCAGGAGTCTGGAGTTTGTCTTTGATCCTGGACTCCAGGCTAACCGGTGATTAATTCTATTGTTTTTAACAGCTTTATTGACATAAAATAAACCAAACCATACATATTTAAAGTGCACAATTTTTGTTTTGGTATACACACATCCCCATAAACATTACTGTATTAAGATAATGAGCATATCCATCTCCCCCCAAAATTTCCTCAAGCCCTTTGGAATCCTTTCTTCCCACCCTTTCCCATCTGCCAATTCCCCCCAGGCAACCACTGGTCTCCTTTCTGTCACTAGATTAGTGCATTTTCTAGAATTTTCATATAAATGGAATTATGTTAATAGAATAATATAGTATTCTTGTATAGTATTCTTGTCTGGCTGACTCTCACACTCAGTAGTATTCAGAGATTTATCCATTGTTCCTTTTTATTGCTGAGTAGTATTCCATTGCATGGATATACCACAGGTTTTGTGTTTACTCACCACCTGGTGAGGAACCTTTGTTGTTTCTAGTTTTTGGCTATTACAATTAAATTGCTATGTCAAACAAACAAACAAACAAAAAATTGCTATGAGTATTTGTGTACCTTTCAGTAAATGCTTACTGACTGAATGGCTGGATCATATAGTAGGTGTATGTTTAAACTTTTTTTTTTTTTGAGACAGAGTCTCACTCTGTTGCCCGGGCTAGAGTGCCATGGCATCAGCCTAGCTCACAGCAACCTCAAACTCCTAGGCTCAAGTGATTCTCCTGCCTCAGCCTCCCGAGTAGCTGGGACTCAGGCATGTACCACCATGACTGGCTAATTTTTTCTATATATTTTTAGTTGGCCAATTAATTTCTTTATATTTTTAGTAGAGACGGGTCTCGCTCTTGCTCAGGCTGGTCTTGAACTCCTGACCTTCAGCGATCCATCCACCTCGGCCTCCCAGAGTGCTAGGTTACAGGCGTGAGCCACCATGCCCAGCCTGTTTAAACTTTTTAAAGATAGACTTTAATTTTCACAGCAGCTTGA
The DNA here is from genome assembly GCF_040939455.1 of Microcebus murinus. Taxonomy (NCBI): domain Eukaryota; kingdom Metazoa; phylum Chordata; class Mammalia; order Primates; family Cheirogaleidae; genus Microcebus; species Microcebus murinus. The sequence goes on from NC_134107.1 coordinate 12,338,057, forward strand.
GGTTTACAGAAAAATTTATCAGAAAGCACAGAGTTGCCATATACCCCCTCTCCCTTTGGCATAGTTTCTCCTATTATTAACATCTTGCATTAGTGTGGTATATTCATTATAACTGATGGCCAGTACTGACACAGTATTGTTAACTCCAGCCCATAGTTTACATGAGGGTTCACTCTTAGTGTTGCACATTCTATGGGTTTGGAGAAATGCATAATATCACATAGCTACCATCACAGTATCATACAGAGTAGTGTCACTGCCCAAACAATGCCCTGTGCCCCATCTACTCATCCCTCCCTCCCCCTCCAAACTCTTGGCAACTTCTGATCTTTTTCCTACCTCTAGTTTTGTTTTTTACAGAATGTCATATACAGTAGTTGGAATTATACAGTATGTAGATTTTTCATACTGGCTTCTTTTACTTAGCAATATGCATTTAAGTTTTTGCCAATGAGCATGATAGCTCATTTCTTCTTATTGTTGAATTTTAAAGAAACTGCCAAACTATTTTCCATAGTGGTTGTATTTTACACTTCCCCCAACAGTGTGAGAGTTCCAGTTCTTCTACACTCTTGACAACATGGTCAATCTTATCAATTTTAGCCATACTAGTAGGTGGTTCTTCTAGAAGTGGTTCATCTAATAATGGTTTTAATTTGCATTTCTTTTTCTTTTTTAAGGCAAGCACGAAAATGAAGTTTATTGAGGAGAGAAAGATAGGATTATAGGGCAAGAGCAAGATAGGTTACAGAGCATGATACACAAACCACACATGACAACCGGACTCAAAGTCGCAGCAAAGGGAGAACAAAAGGAAGGGCGCAAAAAGGTTTAATTTGCATTTTCCCAAGGGTAGTGTGTAGAGAGTTTTTCATGTGTTTATTTGCCATCCATATACCTTCTTGGATGAAGTATCTGTTCAAATGTTTTGTCTATTTTTATTGGATTTTTTTTTTCATTTGTAAAAGTTCTTTATACAAGTTCTAAGTACAAGTCCTATGTCAGATATAATTTTTACAAATATTTCCTCCTACCTTCCTAGACTATGGCTTGTTTTTCTTTGTTTCCATAATAGTGCATTTTGAAGAATGAAAGTGTTTTATTTTGATGAAGTTCAACTTATTGATTTTTCTATTTTATTGTTTATGCTTTTTTGTGCCATATTTAAGAAAGCTTTGCCAAACCTAAGATTGTTAAGGTTTTCTCCTGTTTTCTTTTAGAAATTTTATAGTTTGCAGGTTTATATTTAGGTGTGTAATCCAGTTTGAGTTAAATTTTGATATGGTGTATCCTAAACAGTCATCAAAGCCATCTTCTTCTACCTGCCAACTCCCTAGTTTGAACCATCATTCCCTGTCCCTGGATACCTATCCCAGTCTTTTGTCTGGATTCCTTTCTTTTCCTACCCCTAGCCCCAACCCACTACCCTGCAGCCTCCTCTGTCCTTTGTACAAATCTGGTTTTTAATTTTTAATTTTTATTTTTTAGAGATAGGGTCTCACTCTGTTGCCCAGACTGGAATGCAGTGGCCTGATCATAGTTCACTGTAACCTCAAACTCCTGGGCTCAAGCAAGTAGCTGGGACTACAGATGTGCACCACCACACCCAGCTAATTTTGAAATTTTTTGTAGAGATGGGATCTTGCTATGTTGCCCAGGCCAGTCTCAAAGAGCTGGCCTCAGACAATCCTCCCAACTCAACCTCCCAAAGTCTTGGATGACAAGTGTGAGCAACACAGGGCCCCTTTGTACAAATTTGTTCAGTCTTCTGCGTCAAGTAGAATAAAATCTAATCTCCCATGGACCACCCAGCCCTACTACTCTCCTCTCCCTTCTTTCTGCTTAAGCAAAACTAGCAAACTTCAGTTCCGCTACCAAGACTTCTGGCAATCCCCCTACCTGGCATCTCCCAGACCCCTGCTGTAACTCCCTTTGATTGATACCTCTAACACCTGGACCAGATCTGGCTTCAGTGGGCATTACCTTAGCACCAACTCTTTCTTCCCAGTTAACTATGGGTATAATAACTGGTTCCATGTCTGCCTTCTTTAGAGGGGCTGAGGCCATGGGTCTTCACCATCTTAGGCCCCAGGTGAGCACAATGTCCTGTGCATATAGGAAGTGTTCAGTGCCCATTTGGGGAATAATCAAATGCAGTCAGCAGGGGAGGTAGAAGGTGTGTGAAAGTATTGTGGGGCACATGGGTTGAGCCAGGGGGCTTTGCTACCTGTGCAGCACATCCTCCCTCTCCCAGACCTCCCTGCTCCCTGTGATCTAGCCACAAGGAACAAACATTTGCAGTTCCCTTTATTGGTGTGTGTTTTTCCAGCCTCTAGACTTTTGTGCTCACTGTTCTTTTTTTTAGAGACAGGGTCTTGCTCTGTCACCCAGGCTGGAGTGCAGCGGCCTGATCATAGCTCACTATAACCTAGAACTCCTAGGCATAAGCGATCTTCCTGCCTCAGCCTCCTGAGAACTACAGGCACGTGCCACCATGCCCAGCTAATTTTTAATTTTCTGTAGATATGCGGTCTCACTATGTTGCTCAGGCTGATATCAAACTCCTAGCCTCAAGCGATCCTCCCACTTAGGCCTCCCAAAGTGCTGAGATTACAAGCATGAGCCACCAAGCCTGGCCTAGCCCCCTTGCTGTTCTTTTCTGCTAGGAACACCCTGCCCAGCACCTTGTCTAATTAACTCCTATTCGTCCATAATCAGGACTCAGCTTCCTTAATCCTCAAAAATGGACCAGGAGAGCACCCTCCCCTAGCAGGGACTGGTCTGCCTTAGTCATGGGTCTCTGCTATGCAAAGACCTGCCAGAAGGGTTTAGTCAAGATAAATGGTGAATGGTGAATCAGGGAATATAGCCCAGGAGCTGGCTCCAGCCCTGACTCACCAGGTGAGGAGGTTCAGGCAAGTCACACCCTCTCAAGCTTCAGTTTTTCTCATCTGTAAACTGGGGGTGAGAGTGGGGTCCAATTAGATCGGCGGCTCTTAACTTTTGGAGTCATGGGCCCTACAGTCCTAGGAAAGGTACGCACTGTTTCCCGGGCAAAATGCTGTGTATAGGGCCAATAAAGGGTGCAGCAGCTGCTGGGCTGGGGCCCTGAGACCAGCGAAAAGGCCTGACCTGGGGACTGCTGCAGCCCCCCATCCCCTTCTTGGCTCCCCACCTTGTAGTCCGTGAAGCAGGATCTCGGTGTGCTGGGTGGGCCTGTGGTCCTGCTCGCAGTCTCTGCCGCCCTCTCCTGGGTAAGGCGGCATATGGGCGCTTCCAGATGGGTGGGCTGAGGGCCTGGGGGAGAGGGCAGGAGTGTCCACTTCTCCAAGTTGCCCGGTTCAAGGAACCCCGGCATGCTAGAGAGAAATGGGCTCCCACGGTTGCTCACCTCCAATTCATTCGCGGCACACGCCGGGAAACCAAGGCCCCGCGGGCCAGGGACTTACCCAAGGTCACGCGGCGAGCCCCGGGTCCCCCGCGCTCCGCCCGCAAGCACCGGGCCACGGAGCGGGGTGGCAGGCCTGCGCTCCAGGGCGGGGGTGGGGTGGGGGCGGGGAGGCGGCCCAGCCGAGCCCGGCTGCGGCGGGGACCCGGTGGGGTGGGGCTGCCTTTTGCCGAGCGTCCGGCAGGGGTCCGCTCGCCGCCAGAGCGGCCCCTCCAGGAGCAGCTGCCGCAGCCTGAGGTAATCTCGGCCGCGCGCTGGGGACCGGCCGGGAGCGGGTGAGGACAGCTGCGGCCGCGGAGCCAGCGCGCTGGGGAGGGGGCGGGCCGGGGGCTGCGGGAGGCGGCGCCGCCACCGCCTGACGGCGCGGGAGTGCCCGCGGGGGCGCAGCGCGGGGTGGGGCCGCCGGCCCTGCAACTCGAGCTGCTGCCCCTGGTTAAAAATACCCCCTGCCCTGCCCTCCCCCCCGCGGTGCCCTTCCGTCCCCAGCCCTCCCCACCCCGACAGGCGCTGGCCTCTCCCCGGGGACAACTCTGCCTTTTACTAATTTGTCCTCTTGCGGAGTTGGCCCGGGGCCGTGGAGGGAGGGGCGGGGAGACACGGAGAGTAAGAGATAGTCAGAGACCTTGCCCGAGAGATAAGGGAGAGCCAGAGGAAGCGGGGTAGGAGCCCGAGGAGGAGTAGGAGGAGAGAAGAGAGGGAGGGCGGAGGGGCGGCGGGAGGAGGGCGGGGAGGAGCGCTCTTCCTGGTTGGGCCCTGCCCTGAGCTGCCACCGGGAAGCCAGCCGCAGGGACCGCAGCGGCCCCCCCAAACACCCCTCCCCCAGGTAAGAAGCTGGGTGGCCGGGCTGGGATTCCCTGACCCCTGCCACTGCTTCAGGGCTGAGGGCTGCCCCAGCTCGGCCCTTGCTCGGGGCCCCCTGCGTGCCTGGGACAGGGGTGGTGGCTCGGGAAAAGGCACAGCCCAGGCGCCTGCCCCTGCCTGCGCTCACCACTGTCCCCAAGGGCTGGGCTGGGGCCCACCAGCTCTGCATCCCAGCCTGTTCAGGGGTCTGGGGAGGGGGACCCCGACTGCCTGGATTTTTCAACCCCAGGGAAAGGGGTCAGTGTGCTAGGAGCTTGGCTAGTTTGGGGAGGGGGTTACAGGCCTGCAAACAGGGTCAAATACCTTCCTGGGGTGTCCCACCTTCCCAGTTCCTTTTGCTATCAGGAGGCTCCGCCCTGCCCCACCTGGCCCTCTGGCTGACCATAGAGCTGCAGGCCTAGGACAATGGAAGCTGTGAAAGGAGAGGTGGTGGCATTGTATGGGGGTAGAGGTGGTGGCCAGCTCACTCATGAACTGGGGAGTCCTTTTCCTGGATTGTGGGAGTATAGGGAGGTGTCTGAGAGCCCTGACTCCATGAGGGGAGCAGTGAGACAGGGAAACCCTAGGTTTGGGATAAAAGGGTGGGGGGTGGGCAGGAGGGCAGGTTCTAGTCCTGGGAAGGCCTGGGTTCTTAGCAGGCCCATCTGTCCCATAGGATGGCGGAGGAGATGATCGTACCGGTGTACTGCACTGGGGTGTCAGCACAAGTGCAGAAGCAGCGGGCCAAGGAGCTGGGCCTGGGCCGCCATGAGAATGCCATCAAGTACCTGGGCCAGGATTATGAGCAACTGCGGGCACAGTGCCTGCAGAGTGGGGCCCTCTTCCGAGATGAGGCCTTCCCCCCAGTGGCTCAGAGCCTGGGCTTCAAGGACCTGGGTCCCAACTCCTCCAAGACCTATGGCATCAAGTGGAAACGTCCCACGGTGAGGGGGGCCACCCTGGGTGGGACTCAGCTGACCCCTGATCCTGGGTGAGGAGGGGGGATGGGACTCCAGGTCCCTGATGGAAAGTGGGGTCTGGGGTGGGTGGGTGCCAGTTTCTTGGAGAAGCCAACACAGGGACAGGACTCTGTGTCTCTCATAGGAGCTGCTGTCAAATCCCCAGTTCATCGTGGATGGAGCTACCCGCACAGACATCTGCCAGGGAGCACTCGGTAGGCCCCTGGGGGTGGGGTGCCGCGTGTTTTTTCCACGGTAGTTCCCCATTCCCGTTCCTTTGGGCTCTGCCCCAACTCCTCCCTCCTGCAAGCCCAGACAGGCTCTGGCTATCAGCACCAGGCTGGTTTGCCCAGATTCCTGGGTCTTTTCTGTAAGCTAAGTGGAGTTGGGCACCCCAGGTTCTCCCCGTCATGAGTCCCCGAGTGCAGCCCTCAGGGGCAAATTGGTAAGGCAGGCCAACAAGGGTCCCTCTCATTCCAGGGGACTGTTGGCTCCTGGCTGCCATTGCCTCCCTCACCCTCAACGACACTCTTCTGCACCGAGTGGTTCCACATGGCCAGAGCTTCCAGAATGGCTATGCCGGCATCTTCCATTTCCAGGTGAAGGGCCCTGCACCCCCCCTGGGGAGGAGGGGTAGCAGGCACAGGGGGAGATGCAGAAGGGTGACCCACAGCACTCTTAAGTTAGGGTGGCCAAGGGCCACACCTTGTGGGGGCCAGCCCTCCCTCTAGAAGGTATTTGACCTCTCAGTGCCATCTCAGGTCTGTCATGTGTGAAACCGTTGGGCAGGTATTTCGGCTGGCAGTTTTCCTGGGCGGTTTTACATATCGGGTAGAAAGTGCTTGGGAGAGTAGAAAGACTTCTGTGTTATATCTTGTGGGACACATTTCTTTCTTCTTTGGGGACTCAGTTTCCCCATCTGAAAAAGGAGCGTTCCACTGGGGCAAACAGATCCGCACATGTGGCCTTCTCCACCTGTCAGTCCTCCCATCCCCCAGCTCCTCCTGGGCTTTGGCAACCTCTGACAGCCCTGAGAAAAGAAAGTCTATTCACACGAGCTTTTCCTGACGTTATTTGCGCACAGGGCCCATTTTTCAAGTCACACAAATTAATTCTCCATGAGCTGGTGTTGGGAGAGACACACCCCAGCAACCCTGGATAAGACCTTCCAGCCTTGGTGGGCCGAGCCCTGTCCCAAGGACTCCTGGGTGTCCCCTCTTTCTGCCTAGTCAGGGAGCCCCTTACCCCACTCTGTACTCGTCCATCTTGCGCGGGAGGAGGCGGCCTAGAGGACCCACCGTGTAGATCCACTTTGGCCAAGTGCCACACCTGCCTGGCTCTAGTCCGCAGGGGCGTGGCCTCGTTGTCCCTTTCCCCCGCCCCTTCCCTCACTCCTCCAATCTGCTCCTCCCTGGCCTCCAATTGGCCTGTTCAGCATCCCCCCCCGCCCACCGCCCCACGCTCGCAACCTGTGCTCCTTGGGCCCCGCCTCCTCTCGGCCCTCATTGTTCGGCCGCGGCCCCTCAGGTGGCATCTGCCGTACTTGGTCGCTTCTGGCTCCAGGCGCCCTGTGCCTGGGCCCTGACCCCTTCTCCTCCTCTGGGAAACCTGCCTCTCGTGGCATCTCTGAAGGGAACCCAGTGACTGCGGGAATCAGCCCTGCCCATCTTGTGGTTGAGGGATCCGGGTGCCACATTTTCATTCCACATCCAGTGACGTGCTCTTCCCCTAACGCCCCACACCCAGGCCTAGAACGGGAGGGAAGGGAGGGGGCGTGGCCTAAAAGGGGCTATCCCTTGGGGAGCCCAGCCTTGGTTTGTCTCTGTGCTGCACTAAAGGCTACCTGCGTGCTCCTGTTTGACTTCTCTGTGAGGAAGGCACTGCTGTTCCCTTTTATGGCTAGGGAAACCGAGGCTCAGAGGGGATGACTTGCTCAGGATCATGTGTCTAGTTTACACTGTAGGGGCAAAGGAAAGCTTCCCCTCAGCCCTCTGAAGGTTCACTGAAAAATCGACTCACAAAAGGAGATTCCTCGGAGAAATGGCATACAAATTTCTTAGCATACACGGGGGAAGTGGGGGGAAATCACAGAGTGATTACCCCAATCCCCCAATGGTGTACAGAAGCTTATATACCATCTTGGGGTGACAGGAAGAATGGAGGCTGGAGCATGGCCCAAACCAGGTTGTGATGGCACGACAGGTTAGGAGAGGGGGAGGAGGAGGCCTGGCCGGCAAAGCTGGTCTCACTTTAAAGTTGCCAGACTCAATCTTTCCTAGATCTGAACAAGGGTGGGCCTCAGGGAAAACCTGGCTGTATCAACACAGATTTTTCTCTACAGATGCAAATCTCCCCCACAAAAGACAGCTGTACAGGGCTGCTTCTGTTCCCAGGCCTTCTGAACACCCATCTCAAAATATGTCAGACAAGTATATTTTGCGGTGGAATATTTTGATTTCCTTCAATGCCTAGATACGTGTATCTAGTGTATATCTAGTATCCATGTATCCAGTATACATAATCTAGTATACACGCATCTCGTGAATATCTAGTATACGTGATGATCTAGCCTACATGCATCTAGTGTGTATCTAGGATAATGCATCTAGTAAGTGGTGGAGCTAAGGGTGGAGCTCAGGCCTGGGGGATCCCGAGGCAGGTACTCACTGTGCCCCCTCCCCTGCAGCTGTGGCAATTTGGGGAGTGGGTGGACGTGGTCGTGGATGACCTGCTGCCCATCAAGGACGGGAAGCTGGTGTTTGTGCACTCTGCCGAAGGCAACGAGTTCTGGAGCGCTCTGCTCGAGAAGGCCTATGCCAAGTGAGTAGGGGCCTAGGCCACAGCTCCATCCCACCTTGGGGGTGGGGGCTCCTGACCCTCTTATCAGGTCCTGCTTGATGCCAGAGTGCTGATCTGGGGCTACCCACAGGGTAAACGGCAGCTATGAGGCCCTGTCAGGGGGCAGCACCTCAGAGGGCTTTGAGGACTTCACAGGCGGGGTCACCGAGTGGTACGAGCTGAGAAAGGCACCCAGCGACCTCTACCAGATCATCCTCAAGGCGCTGGAGCGAGGCTCCCTGCTGGGCTGCTCCATTGACGTGAGTGTGCCCACCCCCGACCCTCTCACCCTCACCCTGGTACCCTGCAGCCCTGGTATCCCGACCTGTCCTGTCTTCCAGTGGGTCCCTCTCCCCAACCCAGCCCTAGCTTCATCCATCACTCCAGCCCCACCTTCCACCTCCACTCCTGGCATCACTCCTGTCCCCACCTCCCTGCTCCTTCCTTAAAACCTTAGCTCTTCCCCAGACTTGGTTTCCCAACCGCCCACTGTGTCCCATTCCCTTCTCAATCCTGTCATCTCGTCCCATGCTCACCCTTCACTGCTCCTGGATTCCCATGACTCATCTCCAGGCCTCCCCCATCTTTGATCTCAGACTTGACCCCAACATCACTGCGATCCTCAGCTCTGGCTCCAGCCTGCATTTCCCATCCCTAACTGGCTCTATCCTGATCTCACTTCCCTCCACATGAGGCCCTCTGCAGGCCGTGTGGCTCTGAGGGGCTGTGCATGGCTTTATGTGTATGCACATATGTGTTTGCACAGGTCCGGCCAGCCCTGGCCAGTAGCAGTGTCAATGGGGGTGTCTGGGTTTCCCCCACCCCAGTGGCAGTAATGGTGGAGTAGCCAAGCTGCCCCACACCCCAACAAGGAGTGGCATCTATATGTGGGGGTGAGGGACTGGATGGCTAGATGGGATCAGGGTCCCTGCCTGCCACTCCCAGCAGCTGTTACATGTGCAGGTGGGAACGTCCAAGACCCATGAGTGCTTGGGGCTCTTCTGATGTGCGTGGAGGACCTGGGCCCTGACCACAGTGCCTGTGTCTTTCTGCAGATCTCCAGTGTTCTGGACATGGAGGCTGTCACCTTCAAGAAGCTGGTGAAGGGCCACGCCTACTCTGTGACCGGGGCCAAGCAGGTACTGCCCTGGGTGGGGCCTCCCTGCAGGGTGGTTCCTGCTTCCTTGCCTGTCCTTGCCTTTCTGGCATCTGACCAGGGCTTTGGGAGGCACTGGTTCCTCCTATAACCTCCTACAGCCTTTTATCTCTCTCCTGGGGACACCCATTCTGAGATGTTTATCATGTTCTGCCTTGATTGACTGTAGCTCATGTGCACAGCTATAAATTCCTGGAGGACAGGCTTCATCTGGGTGCTGAGCAGGGCTCGGAGAGGGTGGGGTGGTATGGGAGGCGGGCCGGGAAGGGATGCCAGTAGATGCCAGAAGCTGGTGCTGATGGGAGCTCTGGGGAACAGGTGAACTACCGGGGCCAGATGGTGAACCTCATCCGGATGCGGAACCCCTGGGGCGAGGTGGAGTGGACGGGAGCCTGGAGCGACGGGTGAGAGGCCGTGGGCAGTGCGTGCTGGCTGGGGAGGCTCAGAGAAGCTCTTAGGTGCCCCTGACACTTCTGCCTGGGCTGGACTCAGGACGGCCCCTGTGCCCAGCCTGTGGCTTTGCTCAGGGCATCTGACCGGCCCTGATAAGACAACCCCTTGGACCTGGGATCTCAGGGCTTGACCTTAGGAGGCCTTCTGACCTGGGCGGGGTGGACAGGCCCCAGGGACAGAGGCCAGGCGCTCAGTGCCCACCAGCCCCAGCAATACCCTGCTCGCCACAGCTCCTCAGAGTGGAACAACGTGGACCCTTATGAACGGGATCAGCTCCGGGTCAAGATGGAGGATGGGGAGTTCTGGTGAGTGGCCCCTTCCCGGGCTTGGCTCCTCTTGGGGCTGTCTGCCCCACCTCTCAGTCCCTACAAACCCAGCCCAAGCGGCATCCCGTGGTGCTCTGACTGGGGCTGTGACTCACCTCCGCACTTGGATGCTCAGGATGTCATTCCGAGACTTCCTGCGCGAGTTCACCCGCCTGGAGATCTGCAACCTGACGCCGGACGCGCTCAAGAGCCGGGCGATCCGCAACTGGAACACCACGCTCTACGAGGGCACCTGGCGGCGGGGCAGCACTGCGGGGGGCTGCCGGAACTACCCAGGTGACTGGAACCTCAGGGCACAGAGGGCACACTGGGGCTGGGGCTGGGCCTCCGGCAGGGCACATCACTCCGCTGAGCCTCTGTCTCCTCACCTGTAATATAGAGACAGTCAGGCTGATCTCTCAAATTTGCTTTGAGGAATGAAATATCGAATGTCCTTGTAGAGTCTAAAGAGCTGCGCTTCTCCCTGTATTTTGGGGCTTGAGTCCTTCCCTCCTGGCCACCACCTTCCTCCCTTCTTCTGCCACCTTTCCCTGGGCATCTAGATCCATGTGACCGACTAAAGCGCACACCAGAGCTGTCCTGCCTCGCAAACCTTCTGCTGCCTGACCTCCACCTGGGATCCTTTCAGCTTCCTTACTCCACGCCAGGCGTCCTCAAACTACAGCCTGTGGGCCACATGCAACCCACCGAGGACATTTATCTGGCCGGCTGGGTGTTTTTGCCGCCGCTACCTGTCCTGCTTAGTAGCCCACTCGTCCCAGGCCCACAGTGCGCATATGTGGAATGTGCACCGCACTCTCCAATGGCCCTCCAACCGTCTGAGGGACAGTAAACTGGCCCCCTGTTTAAAAAGTTTGAGGACCCCTGCTCCACGCCCTTGTGGAACTAGCTAATCTGTTGAACCCGCCGCTTTTACACCATCCTTCACCTCCCATCGTGCCTTCTCTCCTTATGTAGGTTAGAGTCATCATTTTATTGTCCCTGCAAACTCTCTCAGTCTCCTGGCTCCTCCCTCCTGCTGCTCCTGCCACCTGGCACAAAAATCCTGGCTGAACCCAGCTGTCCACCAGCTTGGGAACCATTGAATGTGGCAGGAGAGAAATCACAACGCAGGCTGTATTTTCCCTGTACATTCACAGCCACAAACCTCAAATGAGCACTTTGCATGCTCCCTTACAATTCCACTACTAGCCAGGGATGTTCCTGTTCTCTCCTCAACCTCCCTCCACTGTTATACTCTCACCTTTGTTTTTGTTTTTTTTATTTTTTCCACCCCCCCTACTCTCACCTTTGGATCTGGCCTTGCACTTCATTGACAAGATAGACTTCAGCCAGGTGTGGTGGCTCACGCCTGTAATCCTAGCACTCTGGGAGGCCGAGGCAGGTGGATTGCTCAGGAGTTCGAAACCAGCTTGAGCAAGAGTGAGACCTGTCTCTACTGAAAATAGAAAAAATTATCTGGATGCAGTGGTACACACCTGTAGGCCCAGCTACACGGGAGGCTGAGGTAGGAGAATCACTTGAGCCCAGGAGTTAGAAGTCGCAGTGAGTTATGATGACGCCACTGCACTCTAGCCTGGGCAGCAAAGCAAGAGTATCTCAGAAAAAGGAAAAAAGAAAAGATAGACTTCATTCTGTAGGACACCTTGTCATATTCCCACCTCCAAATCCCCCAGCCTTGTCTGCACCTGTGCCTGTCCTCCCTGCCTCCCCACCTGTGACAGTAGCAGAACTGTCCCTGCTCATGGGGTGCCCCCACCTCTGAAAGCATTTGCTCCTTTATCTGTCACCTCTTTCTCCTGTGTCGTTATGAAGGATCCTCAGTCTTCAAACAGAAGCAATCCTCTCTTAACCCTACTCCCACACCCGTTTCTCTGCTCCCTTTACAGCAAAGTTTCTCAGGAATTGCCACATCCTCTGCGTCCTTTCTCACTTTGGGTTCATTGTTTAACCCTTGCCAGTCTAGCCGCATCCCTACCATGCTGATGAAACTGCCCCTTTGAAGATCACCTATGGTTTGGCTTTGACAGTCACCCGTGGCTCTGTCCTTCTGTCCTGCATCCTCCAGAAGTCCCCGGCATGGCTCACTGCTCTCTCTTTTGAAGCATTCTTCTCCCTTGTAGGGATCCGATTTCAGCTTTTCCCCAAATAGGTAACCACTGTTCCCTGGCCATTTATTGAGAAGTGTTTCCTTTCCTCACTGCCCAGCAGCACCAGCTTGGTCCTATTAGTTCTGGGTCTGTTCTCTTCTGGGCTCATCATTCTGTTCCTTGGTCTGTCCCTCTGCCAGTAACACGATGATTTAAGTGCTGTAGATTGATAAGAAGTCCTGCTATTGGACAGAGTGGATTCCTTCTTCAGGAGTCTCTTAGCTGTTCTTTTGTTTTTCCATATGAATTTTAGGATTAGTTTACCAAGTCGTATGAAAAATCATTTCAAGATTTTAATTTGGAATTGGATGAGATCTATAGACCCATTTGGGGAGAATTGATATTTTTACAATTTAAGTCTTATCCGAGAATGTGGTGTATCTCTTTATTTTGGTCTTTAATGTCTTTCAATAGAATTGTATTGTTTTCATCATAAAGGGCTTAAACATCTCTTGAGATTTAATCCTAGGTACCCTATCATTTTGTTCCTATTGCAAAGAGTTTTGCCTTTAAAATTACATCTCCCATGTAATCATTGCTGATACAATAACATGCATTTGAACTTTTTTTTGAGACAGATCTTAACTCTGTTGCCCTGAGAGTTGCAGTGAGTACCATCGTAGCTCACAGCAACCTCAAACTCCTGGGCTCAAGCCATCCTCCTGCTTCAGCCTCCTGAGTATCTGGGACTACAGGCATGTGCCACCATGCCTGGCTAATTTTTTTCTATTTTTGTTAGAGACAGGGTCTTGCTCTTGCTTAGGCTGGTCTTGAACTCCTGACCTCAAGCTATCCTCCTGCCTTAACCCCCCAGAGTGCAAGAATTATAGGCATGAGCCACCGGGCCTGGCCTCTTTTATCTTTATTAATCCTGTGAAGGGCTTGTCAATATTAATCTTTACAAAGAAATGACTTTTGACTTCGTTGGTCCTTTGTATAGTATTTTTTTCTATATTATTAGTCTTTGCCTTTCTGTTCATTATCTCCTTCTACTTTCTTTGGATTGATTTTTAGGCTTTATTTTATGACTTCTTAAATTTTCATTTCATTAACCTAAATTTTTTTCCATGTAAACACCTAAGGTGATAAATTTCCCTCTAAGTACCTCCTTAACTGAGTTACACAACTTTGATACATAGTGTTTTTTAAAATTGTAATATAATTCTCATACCAGGAAATTCATATTTTATTTTATTTGTTTTTGTTTCTGTTTTGAGACAGAGTCTCACTTTGTTGCCCAGGCTAGAGTGAGTGCTGTGCATCAGCCTAGCTTACAGCAACCTCAATCTCCAGGGCTTAAGCGATCCTCCTGCCTCAGCCTCCCGAGTAGCTGGGACTACAGGCATGCGCCACCATGCCCAGCTAATTTTTTGTATATATATTTTCAGTTGGTCAATTAATTTCTTTCTATTTTTAGTAGACACGAGGTCTCGGTCAGGCTGGTTTCGAACTCCTGACCTTGAGCGATCCTCCCGCCTCGGCCTCCCAGAGTGCTAGGATTATAGGCGTGAGCCACCATGCCCAGCCCATATTTTAATGTGTATAATTTAGTGGGTTTTAGTATATACACAGTGTTGTACAAACATCAGCATTATCTAATTGCAGAACATTGTCTTTACCCTAAGAAACCCTACATCCATTAGTAGTCACTATCACTTTCCCCCCAGCCCCTGGGAACTGCTAATCTACTTTTTTGCCTCTATGGATTTGCCTGTGCTAGACATTTCTTATAAGTGGAATCATACAATATGTGGCCTTTTGTACCTGGCTTCTTTCCCTTAGCATAATATTTTCAAGATTCATTCATGCTATAGTTTGATATGAACTTTATCTCATTTTTATGGCTGAATTATTATTCAGCCATAAAAATATATGACACTTTGCTTATTCATTCATCAGTTGATGGACATTTGGGTTGTTTCCAGTTTTTTACTATTGTCAATAATGCTGCTATGTGCATGTGTTTATATGAACAAATGTTTTCAATTCTCTTGGGCCTATATCTAGGAGTGAAATTGTTGGGTCATATGGTAACTCTGTGTTTACTTTTTTGAGGAATTGCCAATTGTTTTCCAAAGTAGCAGCACAATTTTACATTCCCACCAGCAATGTATGAGGATTCCGATTTTTCCACACTGTTTCCAACACTTGTTATTGTCCATCTTTTTTATTATAGCCATCCTACTGGGTATGAAGTGTTATTTCATTGAGGGTTTGTTTTGTTTTTAATCTCTCTTCAGTTTTATTTGGGGTCAGGGTACTTGTTGAAGTTTTGATTTGCATTTTCCTAATGACTAATGGTGTCGAGCATCTTTTCATGTGCTTGTTGGCCATTTGTATCTTCTTTGGAGTGTCTAGTCAAATACTTTGCCATTTTTAAGCTGGGTTATTTTTCTTTTCATTGTTGAGTTGTAAGTGTTCTTTATATATTCTAGATATGACTCTTACAAAATATATAATTTTCATACTTATTCTCCCATTCTTTGGTTTGTCTTTTCATTTTCTTGATAGTGTCCTTTGAAGCACAGAAGTTTTTTTTTTTTTTTTTGAGACAGAGTCTCGCTTTGTTGTCCAGGCTAGAGTGAGTGCCGTGGCGTCAGCCTAGCTCACAGCAACCTCAAACTCCTGGGCTCGAGTGATCCTTCTGCCTCAGCCTCCCGAGTAGCTGGGACTACAGGCATGTGCCACCATGCCCGGCTAATTTTTTTTTATATATATATCAGTTGGCCAATTAATTTCTTTCTATTTATAGTAGAGACGGGGTCTCGCTCTTGCTCAGGCTGGTTTTGAACTCCTGACCTTGAGCAATCCGCCTGCCTCGGCCTCCCAAGAGCTAGGATTACAGGCGTGAGCCACCGCGCCCGGCCCAGCACAGAAGTTTTTAACTTTGATGCTGCTCAATTTATCTATTTTTTGTTGGTGGTGGTCATGATTTTGCTGTCATAGCTAAGAATCCATTGCCAAATCCAAGGTCGTAAAGATTTATCCCTATGTTTTCTTCTAACAGTGTTATGGTTTTAGCTCTTATATTTAGGTTGTTGGTCCATTTTGACTTAATTTTTGTATATACTGTGAAGTAAGGGTCCAACTTAATTCTCTTCCATGTGGAAATCCAATTGTCCCAACATCTTCTGTTGAAAAGACTATTTTCTCATTGAATGGTCTTGGCACCCATGTCAAATAATCAATTGGCCATATATATATAAATTTATTTCTAGACTCTCAATTCTATGCTTTTGGTCTATCCTTATGCTAGTACCACACTGTTTTTGTTTGTTTGTCTTTTTCTTTAAGAGATAGGGGTCTTACTCTGTCTCCCTGGCTTGATAGAGTGCAGTGGCATGATCATAACTCATTGCAGCCTCCAAGTCTTGGGCTCAAGTGATCCTCCTCCCTCAGCCTCCTGAGTAGCTAGGACTATAGGCACAGCCCAGCTAATTTTAAAATATTTTGTAGAGACAGAGTCTTGCTATATTGCCAAGGCTGGTCTTAAACTCCTGGCCTCAAGTGATCCTCCCACCTTAGCTTCCCAAAAGTGCTGGGGTTATGTGTGTGAGCCACTGCACTCAACCCACACTATTTTGATTATGTAGTATTGTATATAGTACGTTTGGAAATTGGGGAGTGTGAGTCCTCCAACTTTGTTCGTTTTCCAGATTGTTTTGGCTTGTGGGCTTACAATTCTATATTAATTTGAGGATCAGCTTTTCCACTCTGTGAAAAAGACTGTTGGAATTTTGATAGGAATTTCATTGACTCTGTCAATCACTTTGGGTAGTATTAACATCTTAAGGACTTCAAGTTGTCCAATCCATAAACATAGGCTGTCTTTTGATTTTTTTTTTTGTCTTTAATTTCTTTCAGCAATATTTTATAATTTTTGGTGTATAAGTCTTTCACTTCCCTGGTTAAATCTATTTCTATTTACTTTGTTCCTTTGGATGCTATTGTACAGGAATTGTTTTCTTAATTTTCTTTTCAGATTGTTTACAGCTGGTGTATAGAAACACAACAGATTTTTGTGTCTTGATCATGTAACCTGCAACTTTGCAGAATTCATTTATTAGCTCTAATGACTTTCTTGTGGATTCTTTAGGATTTTCTTTTTCTTTCTTTTTTTTTATTTTTTGTTTTTTGAGACAGAGTCTCACTTTGTTGCCCAGGCTAGAGTGCCGTGGCATCAGCCTAGCTCACAGCAACCTCAAACTCCTGGGCTCACGCAATTCTTCCGCCTCAGCCTCCCGAGTAGCTGGGACTACAGGCATGCACCACCATGCCCAGCTAATTTTATATATATATATATATATATATATATATATTCTAGTTGTCCAGCTAATTTCTTTCTTTCTTTCTTTCTTTCTTTCTTTCTTTCTTTCTTTCTTTCTTTCTTTCCTTTCTTTCCTTTCTTTCCTTTCTTCCTTTCTTCTTCCTTTCTTTCTTCCTTTCTTTCTTCCTTTCTTTCTTCCTTTCTTTCTTCCTTTCTTTCTTCCTTTCTTTCTTCCTTTCTTTCTTCCTTTCTTTCTTCCTTTCTTTCTTCCTTTCTTTCTTCCTTTCTTTCTTCCTTTCTTTCTTCCTTTCTTTCTTCCTTTCTTTCTTCCTTTCTTTCTTCCTTTCTTTCTTCCTTTCTTTCTTCCTTTCTTTCTTCCTTTCTTTCTTCCTTTCTTTCTTCCTTTCTTTCTTCCTTTCTTTCTTCCTTTCTTTCTTCCTTTCTTTCTTCCTTTCTTTCTTCCTTTCTTTCTTCCTTTCTTTCTTCCTTTCTTTCCTTTCTTTCTTTCTTTCTTTCTTTCTTTCTTTCTTTCTTTCTTTCTTTCTTTCTTTCTTTCTTTCTTTCTTTCTTTCTTTCTTTCTTTCTTTCTTTCTTTCTTTTCTTTCAGATGGGGTCTCACTGTTGCTCAGGCTGGTCTCAAACTCCTGAGCTCAAATGATCAGCCCGCCTTGGCCTCCCAGAGTGCAGGGATTACAGGCATGAGCCACCATGTAGGATCATGTCATATGCAAACACAGAGTTTTACTTCTTCCTTTCCAATCTGGAGGCCTTTCATTTCTTTTTCTTGCCTAATTGCTCTAGCTAGAATTTCCTGTGCAATGTTGAATAGCAATAAGTGGTATCTTGTTCTTGATCGTAGGGGGAAAGCTTCCTTTTACCACTGAGTACGATATTAGCTGTGGGTCCTTCATAAATGCTCTTTATCATGTTAGGACATTCCCTTCTATTCCTGATCTTCTGAATTTTTTTTTTTTATCATGAAAGGATGTGCTTTTTCTGCATCATTTGAGACAGATGATCATGAGGAGTTTTCTCCCCTTCATTCTATTGATGTGGTGTATTGCATTGATTTTCTTTTGTTGAACTACTGTTGCATTCCTGGGATAAATCCTACTTTATCATGATGTATATTCCTTTCAGTATAGTGGTGGATTTGGTTTGCTAGCATTTTTTGCAGAATTTTTACATCTATTTACATAAGTGATACTGGTCTGTAATCTTCTCGTGATATCTTTGTTTAGTTTTGGTATCAAGGTAATGTTGGCCTCATAGAATGAGTTAGAAAGTATTCTCTCATCTTCAGTTTTTTGGAAGAGTTTGAGAAGGGTTGGTGTTAATTCTTCTTTAAGTGTTTGGTAGAATTTGCCAGTGAAGTCATCTATCTGACCTGGGCCTTTCTTTGTGGAGAGGTTTTTGATTATTGATTCAGTCTTTTTATTTTTATCAATCTATGGAGATTTTCTATTTTTCTTAAGTCAGTTTTGGTGATTTGTTTCTTTCTAGGAATTTTTCCATTTCATCTGATTTGTTATCATACAATTGTTCATAGTAATTTCTTATAATCTTTTTTTTTTTTTTAGGTTGTAATGATATCCCTCTTTAATTCCTGATTTTAGTAATTTGAGTGCTCTTTTTACTGTTCAGTATGTTTAAAGGCTTATCGATTTTTTCGTTTTATTTTGTTTGTTTGTGACAGGGTCTTTGTCACCCAGGCTAGAATGCAGTGGCATGATCATAGCTTACTGCAGCCTCCAACTCCTGGGCTTAAGTGATCCTCCTGCCTCAGCCTCCTGAGTATCTGGGACTAGAGGCACTTACCATCAGACTCAGCTAGTTTTTTAATTTTCTGTAGAGACAAGGTCCACTATGTTGCTCAGACTGTTCTCAAACTCCTGGCCTCAAATGACCCTCCTACTTTAGCCTCCAAGAGTGTTAGAATTACAGGCACGAGCCATAGTGCCTAGCCTTTGTCAGTTTGTTGAGCTTTTCAAACACCAACTATTGGTTTTATTGATTTTTCTCTATTGTTCTCTATTCTCCAGTTCATTCATTTAGACTTTACTATTTCCTTTCTTCCGCTTGCTTTGATTTTGATTTACCCTTTTTCTAGCTTCTTAAGGTGGAAGGTTAGGTTATTGATTTGATATCTTTCTTTTTTAATATACACATAGTGTTTTTGTTACCATTCTTTGTGATTTCTCATTTCTATTATCATCTTTTTGATAAACTAGTTGTTTAGAAGTGTGTTTTTGGCCGGGTGCGGTGGCTCACGCCTGTAATCCTAGCACTCTGGGAGGCCGAGGCGGGAGGATTGCTCGAGGTCGGGAGTTCGAAACCAGCCTGAGCGAGACCCCATCTCTACTAAAAATAGAAAGAAATTAATTGACCAACTAAAAGTATATATACAAAAAATTAGCTGGGCATGGTGGTGCATGCCTGTAGTCCCAGCTACTCGGGAGGCTGAGACAGGAGGATCACTTGAGCCCAGGAGTTTGAGGTTGCTGTGAGCTAGGCTGACGCCACGGCACTCACTCTAGCCTGGGCAACTGAGTGAGACTCTGTCTCAAAAAAAAAAAATAAAAAAAAAATAGAAGTGTGCTTTAAAACTTCTAAACATATGGGTTTTTCCCCCAAGTTTTAAAAATAATTATTTCTGTCTTAATTTCCTTGCAATCAAAAAATATGGTCTATATGAGATCATAGCTTTGAAATGAACAGAAGTTGGCACTATGGGCTAGGCTGTGGCGAGTTTTCATAAAGGTTCATGTGTTCTTGAAAAGACAGGTTAATATTTATACTGTGACTATATGTGAAGCACTCTTCTAAATTTTTTTTTTTTTTGAGACATAGTCTTGCTTTGTTGCCCAGGCTAGAGTGAGTGCCATGGCATCAGCCTAGCTCACAGCAACCTCAAACTCCTGGGCTCAAGCAATCCTTCTGCCTCAGCCTCCCAAGTAGCTGGGACTACAGGTATACGCCACCATGCCTGGCTAATTTTTTCTATATATTTTTAGTTGGCCAATTAGTTTCTTTCTATTTTTAGTAGAGATGGGGTCTTGCTCTTGCTCAGGCTGGTTTTGAACTCCTGACCTTGAGCAATCTGCCCACCTCAGCCTCCCAGAGTGCTAGGATTACAGGCGTGAGCTACCATGCCTGTTTTAAATATGATAATTTGTTTAACTTTCACACTGAAGCTATGAGTTAGATACTATTATTATTCCTATAGTTTAGGTAAGGAAACTGAGGCACTGAGCAATTAAGCAATTTGCCAAAGTCACTGATCTATTAAGTGGTACAGCTGGGATTTGAACCCAGGCAGTAGGATCCTGGAGTCTGTTCTCTTGACTAGTATACTGTTCTCTAAGTATTGGGGGAATGTTCTATAATTGTCCATTATATCACATTTATTATTTTGTCTGCTTAATCTATCAATTAGTGGAAGAGGGATGATAAAATCTCACACCATCTTAGTGGTTTTGCCACTTTTTCTTTGTATTTCTTTCAGTCATTTTTCTTTATATATTTTGAGCTATGGTATTGGGTTCATCAAGTTTTGAATTATTATAAGCTCTTAGTGAATTAAACATTAAAAAAAATTATCTAGGTCGGGCATGGTGGCTCACGCCTGTAATTCTAGCACTCTGGGAGGCTGAGGCAGGTGGATTGTTTGAGCTCAGGAGTTGGAGACCAGCCTGAGCAAGAGCAAGACCACATCTCTACTAAAAATAGAAAGAAATTATGTGGACAGCTAGAAAATATATAGAAAAAATGAGCCGGGCATGGTGGCACATGCCTGTAGTCCCAGCTATTCAGGAGGCTAAGGCAGGAGGATTGCTTGAGCCCAGGAGTTTGAGGTTGCTGTGAGCTAGGCTGATGCCATGGTACTCTAGCCAGGGCAACACAATGAGACTGTGTTTCAAAAAAATTAAAAAAATAATAAAAATAAAAAAATTATCTAGGGACAATCTTCATCTCTGATAATTCTTTTTACTTTCAAGTCTATTTCAGCCATTGTTTTTATAGCTATTCCAGTTTTCTTTGGCTAGTATTTTTATATGTCTTTCTATACTCTTTGAAGTCCAATCTTTCTACTGCCCAATGTTTTTTTTTTTTTTTTTTTTTTTGAGACAGAGTTTCGCTTTGTTGCCTAGGCTAGAGTGAGTGCCGTGGCGTCAGCCTAGCTCACAGCAACCTCAAACTCCTGGGCTCAAGCGATCCTTCTGTCTCAGCCTCCCAAGTAGCTGGGACTACAGGCATGTGCCACTATGCCCGGCTAATTTTTTCTATATATATTAGTTGGCCAATTAGTTTCTTTCTATTTATAGTAGAGACGGGGTCTCGCTCTTGCTCAGGCTGGTTTCGAACTCCCGACCTTGAGCAATCCACCCGCCTCGGCCTCCCAGAGAGCTAGGATTACAGGCGTGAGCCACCGCGCCCGGCCAAGCCCAATGTTTTTTTTATTTCTTGTAAATAACATATAGCTGGCTTTTTAATAATCCAGCTTGAGATTTTTTACCCTTTGATTAGAGTTTAGTTCATTTATATTCACAGTGATTAATGATTTATTTGTAATTATTTCAACTGACTAAATGTGTTTACTTATTTTCTGCTTGTCTCTCTTGTCATGCTGCCTTTTATCTTTTCTCTCTACTAGTCTTTTCCTCTATGAGTTTGAAAGGCATAAGAGTTTGCTTCATATATCCCAAAGTTTGGTGATTGGTATCCTTACCCTCGTCCTGAACAATACAAAGACCTTAGAATATTTAACTTGGAGCACCCCTCCCTTTGTTCATTATGCCATCATTAGCTATCATTTTAATTCTAAACAATTTTTTTCTGCCATAAATTAAACATCACCATTATTTGAGACAGCCTGTATTTATTTGGATTGCCCACAAAAAATAATAGTATTTTTGTTCACCATTCTCAGACCTTACATCTGAGATCATTTGCCACCTGCCTAAAATATACCCTTTTGCATTTCTTTTAACAAGGATCTTTTGGTGATAAACTTTCTCTGTATTTTTCTAAAATGCCTTTATAGTGTGCTTATTCTTAATAGTTCTCTGGATATAGAATTCTGCATTGACATTATTTTCAGCCCACTGAAGATTCTATTATTCCTGTTCTGCTCCCATTGTTGCTACATGTGAGTCCAGAGTTTGTCTACCATGCTTTGTTTAAAAAAATCTTCAAAAATTTTTTCTTTTATATTCTATGATTTCACCATGATCTGTGAAGGTAAGGATTTCTTTTCACTCTTCTTTGGATTTATTGAGCTTCCTAGATCTGAATTGACATCTCTCAACAATTCTAGAGAATTTTTAACCACGACCCTTTAGAATATCACCTCCTTCCCACTCTATCTTCTCATTCCATCTTCTCTCTCTGTTAACCTTGCTTTTAGATTTTCCATCTCATAATCTCTCTGGATTGTGTCCCGGGTAGTTTCCTCAGCTCCATTCTCAATTCACTAATTTTCTTTTTGGCCGTGTCAAATCTTTGGTTAGTTCTTCTAAATACTTAATTTCAATTAATTATTTTTTTAGTTTCTAGAAGTTTTAATGGATCTTTTCAAATCTGCTCATTCTTGCTCATATTTTCAAGCTTTTCATTTATTTCTTTAAACATAATAAGCATGGTCTTTTTTTTTTTTTTTTTTGAGACAAAGTCTCACTCTGTTGCCCAGGCTAGAGTGAGTGCTGTGGTGTCAGCCTAGCTCACAGCAACCTCAAACTCCTGGGCTCAAGCAATCCCTCTGCCTCAGCCTCCCGAGTAGCTGGGACTACAGGCATGCGCCACTATGTCCGGCTGATTTTTTCTATATATATTAGTTGGCCAATTAATTTCTTACTATTTATAGTAGAGACGGGGTCTCGCTCTTGCTCAGGCTGGTTTTGAACTCCTGACCTCGAGCAGTCCGCCCACCTCGGCCTCCCAGAGTGCTAGGATTACAGGCGTGAGCCACCGCGCCCGGCCTTGCATGGTCTTTTATATTCCATGTCTGAGATTGTTAATATCTGAAGTCTTGGTTCGTCTGTCTCTGTCCATTGTGGCGGTGGTGCTCCGTCATAGTGCCTTGTTTCCTTGTTAGGTCTCTGCCTCATTTGGCCTAGAAGTTCATCTGTGGGAGTTCTTTTAGAGTCCTCAGATGAAGTTAAGTTCCTCAAGGGTGTTTCTATCATGCCACCAACTCAGGTTGGACCCTTTTAAAACTAAATTCTTCCTTTAATGTTTCCTCGACCTCACAGCCAGTATGAATTAAAACTGAAGGGTCATATGAAGTCTGGCTTGTGTTTTTTTCCTTCCTCCCAGTAGGCTTTATTTTTCTTTCATACTAAACTGCTGGCATTCCTCAGGAGGGCTCCAGTTTTAGTACTGGAATCTCCTGTTGGATTCTTTGCCTCTAGTAGATCCTGGACTTTTTTTGCCCGTGTACCCAGGGCTCAGGGTGTCCAGGGGTCGACAGAAGTCCTTTGGCATTATTTACCTTGCAGGGCTCCTAGTTTCTAGTTTCTTTTTTTTTTTTTTTTTTTTTTTTGAGACAGAGTCTTGTTTTGTTGCCCAGGCTAGAGTGAGTGCCGTGGTGTCAGCCTAGCTCACAGCAACCTCAAACTCCTGGGCTCAAGCAATCCTCCTGCCTCAGCCTCCCAAGTAGCTGGGACTACAGGCATGCGCCACCATGCCCGGCTAATTTTTTCTATTTTTAGTAGAGATGGGATCTTGCTCATGCTCAGGCTGGTCTCGAACTCCTGAGCTCAAGCAACTCTCCTGCCTTGGCCTCCCAGAGTGCTAGGATTACAGGTGTGAGCCACCACGCCCGGTCCAACACTTATCTTTTTGATTATTGTCAACTGGGGGGGGGGGGGTCAGTGCTGTGGCTATTAGTGCCTTTAGAAAGAAATTTTGCATATTCCGTCCAGTACTGGGTGGTTTTAGTCAAGAGGGTCCTTCAAGCAGCTAAATCACCAAACTGCCAGAAGTGCGGCCCGGGCTGGCTCTCTCTGGCCTCCTGTCAGACCCGTTTTTCTCTCTTGCCAGCATCTAAGTCGTTGCCCACACAGTGGCTTGAGTCACCTTTTAGAATGTTAATCAGGTCATGTCCCTCTCTGTTGCAAGCGAGTTGTAGGGTCCTTTTATTGTTTGATTCAATCCACACACCTTAGCCCCTGACTAACGCCTGCCCACCTCTGCCACCTCCCTGGATCGCTGGGCTCCCCGGACGCCTGCTGTCCCGCAGATGGGCGGGGGCTTTTCCCCACCTCTGCTCTTGGATCTCCCTCTGCCTGGCTGGTGCTTCCCAGCATCTTCCCAGAGCCGTGCCTTCGGGTCTCAGCTCTCATGTCACCTTTGCTGACCCACTTCCGCGTGCTCTCTGTCATTGCTCTGTTCACTGACCTGACCTGCTCACGCTCGGCCTTTGCTTCTGGACTGCAAGCCCACGATGGCAGGACTGTCCTGGCACCCGGCACACGCTGGGCATTTACTAAGAGTTGTCGAATGAAGGAATGGACACATGGGGGTGTTCAGGTGAGGCTGGCGGAGGGCCACTCTGCCCCACCTCTGATCTCGCCTCCCCCGACCTGCAGCCACCTTCTGGGTGAACCCCCAGTTCAAGATCCGGCTGGAGGAGGTGGATGACCCAGACGACTACGGCGATCGCGAGTCAGGCTGCAGCGTCGTGCTGGCCCTCATGCAGAAGCACCGCCGCCGCGAGCGCCGCTTCGGCCGGGACATGGAGACCATCGGCTTCGCGGTCTACGAGGTGAGCCCGTGGGTCCCCCCAGCAGGGGCGGGTTTCCGCCAGGGGGCGCCAGAGGCCATCGCCGCGCGGCCCCCTCCTGGGCGCACTGGGCAGCCGCATTGTGAGTGGGTGGCCCCGAGGGAGCCTCCAGGAGGCACCTGCCGAAGCCTGCTGGCTGGCCTGGGACCTCCAATGCATCCCATGGGGGAGCCAGGAGAGGAAGGTGGTTGGCTCCGCAAGGAAAGATTGTGGGATTCACCCTCATCCTCAGAGGGGGGGCGCTGCTCTGGGGAGAGGAGCTGGCTCAGCTGCACCTAGGAAGGCAGCTTCTGGGGTCAAACTTTGGCTCAGCTTTAGAGAGAAGCTGCCCTGGGGGAGTCGGGAGCTCCCTGTGTGGGAAGAATGTCAGTGGAGGCTGGAATGGAGGTGTATGACGGTGGACACCCACCCCACCCCCGTTCTCTGTGTTATAACTCCTCACTGTGTTCAAGGGGGAGGGGGAGGAGAGAGGGGACTTCTGGACCTCCCTGGCCAGGAAAAGGAAGCCACAGCCTTGGCCTACATCCAGAGCCCCTGGCAGCAGACTGGTGTGGACCCCTCATGTCCCTGGGCTCTGGGACATGTTGGTTGGCTACTCCAGGGACTATCCTGAAGACTGTGACTCAGAGCTGAGCCCTAGGGCATTCCAGGGACCAAGAGAGCCCTGCCTGGGCCCTCCCTCTTGAGATCACTCTCTGGTGTGGGGACAGGTCTGAGTCCTGTCACCTCATCCTGTCACTCCCGTCTAAAAACTCAGGACCTCTGTCTGGCACGTACTCTGCCCTCTGCCCCTGGGACAAACACGCTTCTCTAACTTTCCCTGTCTCTCTTGCAGGTCCCTCCAGAGGTAGGTGTGGCACCTGACTCACCTGGATTTACATACCCCAGCACATGACCTGAGGGTGCCCAGAGGGGAGCAGCACAGTGGCAAAGCCACCCTTGCATGGACAGCTAAGAAGTCACCTTGTTTTACTGCTTGAAAAGTGCTTTCCCTTGACTGTTCAGTGGGAAGAACAAACATTACTCTCCTGAGGGTCAGAGCAGGTATAAGTGAGGGGGCTGGATTTGAACCCTGGTCCTCAGAGCACCTCCGACATGCACACATGAGGTTCCTCCCATCTTGCCGATGACACTGAGTAAGTGCTAACTGGGGCAGTCTGGGTCAATGTTAGGAGCAAAGTGTTGAGCAAGTTGCTTAAGCTCTGAGCCTCAGTGTTTATGTCTGTAAAATGGGCATTGCCTCACAGGGTTGTTGGGAGCATTAAATAAGGTGCCAAGCACCCTGCAGCATCTGACATGGGGAAACTCCAAGTAGTAATGGTGAGACTATTACTTAAATATATGCCTTGTCTGCATTTAACCACTCCTCATAACCCTCCACCCTTGCAGCAGGTAGGGTAACATTTTACAGATGAGGAAACTGAGGCAAAATGACTTGTCAGGGTCACACAGGCTGTGAGTGACTTGGAGCCTGGGATCTGGGTCTGGGGTTGGCCCTGAGGAGGGGCTGAGTGGGCAGCTGCAGCCTCGCTCCCCCTCCTTCCCTCCAGCTGGTGGGCCAGCCAGCCGTGCACTTGAAGCGGGACTTCTTCCTGGCCAATGCGTCCCGGGCGCGCTCCGAGCAGTTCATCAACCTGCGGGAGGTCAGCACCCGCTTCCGCCTGCCGCCCGGGGAGTACGTTGTGGTGCCCTCCACCTTCGAGCCCAACAAGGAGGGTGACTTTGTGCTCCGCTTCTTCTCGGAAAAGAGCGCTGGGACCCAGTGAGTCATGGCCTGGCCCCTCTGCTCTGCCCTCCCCACCTCCCACCCCCAGGCCCCTTGCTCTGTCCCCCACCCTGACCCCGCTGTTCCTTCCCACTCTCGCAGGGAGCTGGACGACCAGATCCAGGCCAATCTCCCAGACGAGGTGCGTGGTCCCACCCCTACCAGGCACTGTCCCCTCTCCCTTTCCCCGGGTATGTGATGAGGACCCAGATGTCCCAGCCCCTGGGCTCTGGACTCCTGCTGGCAAGGCACCCGCCCCCCATGAGAGTCCTGAGAGTAATGCTGATCGCTCATCCGCCCAGCAAGGGACAGTTTGCAAGGACTTGTGATAATAAGTGCAGTCCCGAGCTCGCTGTCTTTGCTGGCTCTGTGCTGAGCACTTCACCTGGGCCATCTCATTTCCTCCCTGTGACAATCCTGTCCTGGTCCTGTCACGATATCTCCTCTGAGTGGGAACTCAGGTTCGGAGAGGTTAAGGAACTTGCCCAGGGTCATACAGCAACGATCCAAACCCTTCCCTTTCATCGCTGAGCTGGACTGCACCCCCAGGGGGCAGGGCAAGGACTAGGTCCCCATTTTATGGGTCAGAAAAGCGACATGCAGCGAAAGAGTGGTCCCCACCTCCCTCCAGCTGCCGTCCACATGGCCGGGGCGGGCCCCTTACCTGCTCTCCCTTCTTCTCGGTCCAGCAAGTGCTCTCAGAAGAGGAGATTGACGAGAACTTCAAGACCCTCTTCAGGCAACTGGCTGGGGCGGTAGGTTGGGCGAGGCGGGGTGGGCGGGACCACTGAGGCAGCCATCCCCGGGACAGGTGCCATCCTCTCTCTTCCCCAGGACATGGAGATCAGTGTCAAGGAGCTGCAGACCATCCTTAACAGGATCATTAGCAAACGTGAGTGTCCCCAAGTGTCTGCTCCATCTTATTTCCCGCCCCCCCACTTCCTCCAAGTGTCAGAATCTGGCTTCGGCTCCCATGTTGAGCTGAGCCCCACTCCTTGGTGTGCATGGGTGGGGGGACCCTCCACTGCCTTTCTGAGCCCAGCTCCCTGCCATTTTCACCCAAATG
The DNA here is from genome assembly GCF_040939455.1 of Microcebus murinus. NCBI lineage: Eukaryota > Metazoa > Chordata > Mammalia > Primates > Cheirogaleidae > Microcebus > Microcebus murinus. The sequence goes on from NC_134107.1 coordinate 12,365,108, forward strand.
CCTCACACTGTCCTGCTGCATCCCTGTTCCCGGTCCTGAGCTCTGTGCCTTGGTGCCAAGGGCAAGGCTCCCCTTCCTCCCAGAGACGCCCCTGGGCCAAGCCGGTGGCTAGGGGGTAGAACGTGGCTGGCTTCACTCCCTGAGGCACACAGCTGAAGACAGCGCCCCGAACCACCAGCGGCCTCCGTGGCACGGTGCCCTCGGCTCAGAACCTCCCTCCTCGGCTGCGCTGGGGAAGCCCTGCCAGCCCTCGGAGCTGCAGCGAACCCGCTCTGCCCAGTTTCTTTCGCGTTTCTTTAGCGCCCATTTCATTTTACTTCGGAGTAATTTGTGACTGTCAGAACGTTGGCTTGATTGCTAAAATCCTTTACCTTTTTTTCCTGGTGAGAAAAATAATCCTGCCCACTTCGTCTGCTAGATTTTACATCCACTGGCAGGAATCCTGCCTCCCCGACTGCGTCCTACCCCGCCCCAGCAGGGGCAGGCACAACTATGCTCGCTGGGTTGAGAGCTTGGAACTGGTTTTTCTTACAGACAAAGACCTGCGGACCAAGGGCTTCAGCATGGAGTCGTGCCGCAGCATGGTGAACCTCATGGACGTATCCTTCCGTTTGCTTGTCCCTCCCAAGTGGCGTTTTGGGTTGGGATATGAGCCGGAGAAAGGCACTGGGCGAGCTGTCCCAGGAGCAGCACAGAGAATGGGACAGAGCTGTGCAGTGTGGATGCACCAGCGTCACATGGTCAGGTGCCTTCTGGGGCATCTTTCTGTTGATTGGGAGGGAGAAACTGAGGCACAGGACTTGTGTCAAGTGAAAAGTGGAGGCTGGTGTTGTCTCTATACCCGTACCCAGCCCACTCCGCTGCACCCCAATTCAGAGAACGAGGCAAGCCTGGTTGCAAGCTGGCTGCACGTGGCTCCTGCCCTACCTTCCCCGAGGGCTTGCTCTCTGCGGCCTGTCTTCCCTTCGCCCCAGTTGCTCGTTGTCACGTGCCTGGTCTAAGCTATGGAGTTGCCTTCTTAACAGTCGCCCAGCGTGATGGCAACGGGAAGCTGGGCCTGGTGGAGTTCAACATCCTGTGGAACCGCATCCGGAACTACCTGGTGAGTCGTCCCCACTGGCTGGGAACCTCCTTCCCCTCTGTGGCCTCAGTCACACGGGGCCAAGCTGCTCAGCTGGCGCCCAGGCTGGCTGAGGGGTCCAGCCCTCCTCTGCAGCCTCCCCGACCCTGAGCCCCCATGTCCCAGCAACTGACCCACCTTTGGGCCTCTCCCCTCCATCCACGGCCACCCTGGGGGGGTGGGCAGGCGGGGCTGGCTGACTCGACCTGGCTCTCATCCTCTGCCCCCTACTCTAGGCCATCTTCCGGAAGTTCGACCTGGACAAGTCGGGCAGCATGAGTGCCTATGAGATGCGGATGGCCATCGAATCTGCAGGTGAGGCCCAGAGGCTAGTGGTACCTGCTGGGCCCAGGATGGATGGCCTCACTGCTCCCAGGCCCCAGGCTGCTTCCTTGACAGCTCCCCAGGGCAGGCCCACCCAACTGGCCCACGTCCCTGAGGTGCTAGTGATGATATGGTACAGCCATCTTCCATCTTGTGCCTGTGGTCACTGAACTAAGTGCTTTCCCAGCTTTCCTTCCTGCTCGCTGCAGCCTGAGGAGGATGGGGTCTTTTATGATCCCCTCTGTGCACGTGACAACAGTGAGGCTCAGGGAGGGAGGGTGACTGACCTCAAGCCTCGCAGCCAGGAGGGGCAGAGCCAGGCTGCAGAGCCTCCCGTGGGAGAGGTGCGGGCCCACCCCACAAGGATGAGGCCTGGGCATTTGGGACAAATGAAGCCAGACACAGCATCTCGCTGGCCAGCTCCTGCTTCTCTGGCACACCTGGGCCCTGGTGCTCCTCTGGGACTGGCCCTGCCCAGGAAGCCCTTGGAGAAGAGAAGGCCCCAAGCACCCTGTCTAGCCCCACCTCCTCCCTGTTTCTGGGGACCCTGCCCCTCTGTACCCACGCCCCTGACCTCACCCACTCTCTGGACCAGGCTTCAAGCTCAACAAGAAGCTGTACGAGCTCATTATCACCCGCTATTCCGAGCCCGACCTGGCTGTCGACTTTGACAACTTTGTATGCTGCTTGGTTCGGTTGGAGACGATGTTCCGTGAGTGTCCCCAGTCGGCTCCCGCCCTCCAGCTGTATCCCAAATGCGTCCCATGAGCTGGAGGGAACAGACCGATGGGTGAATGGCAGATAGCAGGCCAGTGTAGCAGGCGTGTGCCAGACAGGCTGAGGTCTGGGGTTGCGCCCCAGGTGGCCTCTGTGCTTGGTCACCTGGAGGCTGAGGGCTAGGAGAGTGGGGGAGGGGAGGGAATTGGGGGGGGCTCTCAGGCAGCAGGAAGAGCTACTTCCTGGCTTTAAGGGGTGATAGCCTAGGGTGCTGTGAGAAGGTGGGGGGAGGGTCAGGCAGGAAGAGGGGGCCAGTCCTGGCCCTGTGCAAATGTCCCACTGAGTTTTCACCCCAAGTCATCTTTTCTTGAACATACAGGATTTTTCAAAACTCTGGACACAGATCTGGATGGAGTCGTGACCTTTGACTTGTTTAAGGTGGGAACCTCCTTGGGCCCACAGTGGGGGAAGAATTTGAGGTGGTCGAGTTTCCTTATTTGACCAATGTTCTCCTGTCCCTTCCTGGTGGAGCCTGGGCTTCCTGGAGGGCCGGGGTGGGGGCCTGGGCTCTGGGAAGGGAGTAGGAGGGCAGGCCCTGGGGGCCTTTGCGGGAGCTAGCAGCCTGGTCTCCTGGGTGTGGAGGAGTAAGAAAGTGGCCCTCCAGTAAGGACCGCTCCGGGGGCAAAGACATGGTGGCTGCTGAGCCATGGGGCAGTGGGCTGGGCCTGGGGTTCCGTGGGGAGGAAGACTGAGAAAGCCATCTGCTCTCTACCTGCCAGTGGTTACAGCTGACCATGTTTGCGTGAGATGGGGTGCCCGCCCAGCTCCTCTCCTCTCCTGTCTGCCAAGCCACACCTCCTGCTGCGCCAAGCCAGCCCATGCCAGCTGCAAGTGCCTTCCTCAGAGCTGGGAGGTGCCCGCCCTTCTGTCCCCTCCTCTCCCAGCCACGCCCGGTCGTCTGCCCTGGGCAGAACTGTGTGGCTCTCCCTGCCTGCGCCAGCCATGGGCTCAGGATGGGCCCCCAGCCCCTCCCATCACCGTACCAGGAAGGCAGCTTTTGCTTGTCCCTGCCTCAGGACAGCCCCAGGCCCACCAAGCATCCAGATGTGTTCCCTCCCCTCACTTCAGAGGCCGGCCCCACCTGCGGACTGTAAACTATAACCACTAGCTCTGCACACTGCAGTCCCGGCGTGCAGAGCCCCTCCCAGCTGGGGGAGCCCCGGGGCTGGGACGCCTGTGCCTTCCCGCGCAGAAGCCAAGGCCCCTCTCTGCCCGGCAGCCCTGCCCAGCCTGGGGGTGGCCAGGCCTTCCCTCCCTCTCTCCTTTTTTATATTGGTGATTTTAAAGGGGACTCTTCAGGAACTGGTGTACTGGTTACGGGGATGCCAGAGGCACTGGGCGTGGGGTGGGGAGGTCCCATGTTTCCATGTGGAGGAACCCCAAATAATAAAGGAAAAGACCCCACATCTATCTCTGGAGTGTGTTTCTCCCCAACCTGCTGCTTGACTTATGGGGACAGCTGGTGACCTCAGCCCACCCCTGCCCTCCCACCTCTCCATCCTCCATCCCCTTCCACATGGCCCCAGAGGCTTGCACCTGCTGCTGGAGTGCAAAGTGGGTGGGGACATTTCTGGCCCTGGCAGATCAGGAAGGATGGGCCCCGGGGCCAGGGGCCGCAGCTGCAGGAACAGGGCCACAGCTGAAGCTCACAAGGTTCTGCTCACCCCCTGGCTTTCCTGCACACTCTTGCACCCTGAGGTGATGCTCCAGCTGAAACCTAAACCTCTACTTAGCACAAACCTGACCCCCCAGGGAGCTTCCCCAGAGCACAGAGCCTCTTTCAGGTCCTCCTGCAGGGGGTGCCCCTGTGACCCAGCCATCTGCAGCTTATATAAGCCACTCCAGCCCCCTCTGGGATCCGGGCATTTCTCACCTGAGATAAGAGTGGGTTGGGGGCTGACGGGGGATGGGACGGGGGATGGGACGCAGCCGCACATTAGGACGGCATCTGCAGGGCAAAGGCTGAGGGAGCCCAGGGGCAGCCCTTGGCAGCTTCTGCATGGAGATTGGGGTGGGGGTCCCTGCTCCCCAAGTGGCAGACTGGAGACTGTCTCTGCTGTCCTGAGCTTGCATTTTGCCCTTGTCCGTTGGGAGCCCCTGGGCCAGGTCCTGCTGGGCTCAGCGTTGTCAGTGAGGGGAGTGGCTTGTCTCTTCCTGGAGCCTGGCCTGGGGTGGAGGAGGCAAGGATGGGGTGGGTGGCTGGACCCACCCTCTTGCTCACACCCTTAGTTGTTCTCTGCATTGGGCTGTGTTTGATGAGGGGGTTGGGACACCATGGGTCTGGGTGATCTTGGGGCCCCAACCCTCAAACACTCTGACTCTGAGGCTGAGGGTGCCCGAGGGACAGGGAGAGTGGGGCCTCCTCTATTTGGGGCATTTTTTTTTTTTTTTGAGACAGAGTCTCGCTTTGTTGTCCAGGCTAGAGTGAGTGCCGTGGCGTCAGCCTAGCTCACAGCAACCTCAAACTCCTGGGCTTGAGTGATCCTTCTGCCTCAGCCTCCCGAGTAGCTGGGACTACAGGCATGCGCCACCATGCCCGGCTAATTTTTTTTTTTTATATATATATCAGTTGGCCAATTAATTTCTTTCTATTTATAGTAGAGACGGGGTCTCGCTCTTGCTCAGGCTGGTTTTGAACTCCTGACCTTGAGCAATCCGCCCGCCTCGGCCTCCCAAGAGCTAGGATTACAGGCGTGAGCCACAGCGCCCGGCCTAATTTGGGGCATTTTTAAAGGACTTTTCCCAAGTGTCACCTGTGTAGCTGAGCTCCTGACTTCTTGTGGAGTAGGGGAGGGTCGAGCAGTGTACTCACTGGGGCCCCGATATTCTGACCTCTGAGCACATAAGCTCCAGCTGCCACTTGGACCCCAGTGTCAAGAACTGTGTTCCATGTGCCAAGGCCAGAATCGGGCTCCTGGAAGAGAGGGAAGGTGACAGTGCTGCGCTCACTGCTGGGGTCCAGCCGATGGGGACGGGCAGGCAGGACGACTGTGCCTGCAGATCGGGGTGGTGGCTGTGAGGCGGTTCTCCGGGTGAGAGATGGAGACCTGGAGACAGGGCCTGGGGGAGAGGAGCCCTGCAGTTGTGGGGATACCGGAACCCTCCTGTGGGGTGTAACTGGAGCCCTCTGACACAGGGCACACACGGCATGTTCGGTCCTAACCCCTGACCTGTCCCTCCACCTCCCAGGGCCCCTCCCTGGCCCCTTTACATAAGGCCCAGGCAGGCTGGGCCTCAGGTCAGGCCCGTGGCCATGGCCTTCACGGATCTGCTGGACACCCTGGGCGGCGTGGGCCGCTTCCAGCTCATCTACACGGCCCTGCTGCTGCTGCCCTGCAGCTTGCTGGCCTGCCACAACTTCCTGCAGAACTTCACGGCCGCCGTGCCCCCCCACCACTGCCGGGGCCCCGCCAACCACACCGAGGCCACCACCAATGACTCGGGGGCCTGGCTGAGGGCCACTGTACCCCTGGACCAGCTCGGGGCCCCCGAGCCATGCCAGCGCTTCACTGAGCCTCAGTGGGCCCTCCTGAACCCCAACACCTCTGTGCACGGGGCGGCCACAGAGAGCTGCGAGGACGGCTGGGTCTACGACCGCAGCATTTTCCCATCCACCATCGTGATGGAGGTCAGAGGGGCTGCGTGGTGTGGGGGGCTGCCGCCAAGGCCGAGGCTGAAGTGTCTCTTCCTCCCTTGCAGTGGGATCTGGTCTGTGAGGCCCGCACCCTCCGCGACCTGGCCCAGTCCCTCTACATGGCTGGGGTGCTGGCAGGGGCCATCGTGTTTGGCAGCCTGGCAGACAGGTGAGCCTTGGGATGAGGGTCCCAGCCACCCCACCCCCCAGAAAGCCAGAAAGCCCCAGGCCTCTGCAATAAGTTTTCCTTATTCAAGTTTACCTGTGTATCTTTAAGTAGGTGGTACATAAAACACCATTCACAGGGTTCAAAATCCCAAAAAGTGCAAAGGAGCCCGCAGGGAAGCATCCGTGTCCCACCTCTGCCCCTCCCTGCGGTACTTCCCAGACGGCAGCCTGGCTCCTGTGTCTCTCACCAGAGAGGTTTTACGATTTTACGCACAGGCAAGCAAGTGGTGCACACGCCGCGTCTGGCACGCTCCACACGTGGTCCTGCACCTGGCTTTTTCTTCACGTTGAAGGCCTCTCCTATTCCTTTGGAAAGAGCTTTTCTGTCCCTCCTAATGTCCACACCACATCCTGCTGTGTGAACGAGCCAGAGCTAACCCTGACTGAAAGCCACTGACGGACAACACCAGACGACGCAGCTCTGCACCTCCTCCCCTTCCTTCCCTGCCTCTTCTCCCCTTCTCTCTCCCTCTCTCCTCTTCTCTCTTCTCTGCCCCTCCTTTCCCAGTGCAGGTTTTGGGAGACCCTCCTGGATTCCAGACTCCATACCCTGGAGTGCAGATGGCTCCCGGTTCTGCATACCTTGGGCCCCTCACAGGTGGCTCTGTCATGGCCCTCATCACAGTGTGTCCTGACACGTCCTGGTCTGTCTACATGTGAGCTTGTAACTTATCCAGAGTATTTTCTATGTCACCAGCCCTCAGCTCAGGCCTGTCCCTTAGAGGTGATCAGAGAACATTTAGGTAACAGTGAATGAATGAGTGAATGAATGAATGCATGAACAAACAAATGATTGATTGAATGAATGAGTGTGTCATGGACTGTGTGGAGAAGAAATGCTGTTCCCCCTTCTTGGCCTGCTGCCCTCCTGGCCACACTGGGGCTGTGTGCTCTGGCCCTGGACCCTCATTTGCAAATGGAGCAGTGCCCAGGCCAGAGAGTGATAACCCAGCCGCCCTGGCCTCGGATTCCTGTGGGCACGGCCACCCCACGCCCCACGCCAGCCTCCCCGGTGAGGCCAGTCCACATGAAGACCTGACCCTGGTCCTGCTCCCATAGCCTGGGACTGGCCAAGGGCTCCCCCCTGTGAGCTCTGGTTTGAGGTGTCGCTCTCTACCAGCCACACCCCCTCTGGGTCTTTGCAGGAATCCTTGCTCTTTCCCAGCCCTGGAATAAATCTCTTTATCTCCCATTTCTTCTACATCATGGCATTCCTTCTGCCAACCGGTGCTACCGATGCCTGGGTCCCAGCAGCTGCGAGTTCCTGTTTTGGAGGGGTGGCTTTTGCAGGGCACCCCAGCTTCCCCTTGTCTGGCAGCAGGTCAGGTGCAGGCTGCTGCTTTGCCCCCTGGGGGAATGCCACTGCCACCTCCTGAACTCTAATGCCTGTGTCTGTCCCCTGGGCTCAGGTTGGGCCGCAAGGGCCCCCTGGTCTGGTCGTACCTGCAGCTGGCGGTTTCGGGGGCCGCCACAGCATACTTTGGCTCCTTCAGTGCCTACTGCGCCTTCCGGTTCCTGATGGGCATGACCTTCTCCGGCATCATCCTCAACTCCCTCTCTCTGGGTGAGTCCAGCCACGGAGAGGCCGGGAAGGGCTGGGGCTGGGGAAGGAAGAGAAGTGGCAGCCCTGTCATCGGACGTCTTTCTTATTTCACTTTGTTGGGATTCTCGCCCAGCAGCCTCAACTCAAACTCTCCTACCAGAGTTCTGGGCTTGGGAGAACTGGGACCGCGGCCCTGCGGCAGAGGGCAGGGACCCTGGGCAGCCTTTACGCTGGCTTGGGTTTCAGTTCACTCATCTGTAGACTGAGAGGGTTAGGTTTGTTTCCTTTGTGAGTTAGCCAACAATAACCACTTACTAAGCACCCATTGTGTGCCAGGCTTAGTGTGGGACCACAGAGAGCACCAGGACACAGGGAGGAGTGAGCCACAGGGGTCCCTGAAATTGAGTGGCTCTAAGAAGGGTGAGGTTCACCCAGGCTGCAAAGGCCAGAGATTCCTTAGCTCCGTGGTGGAGACCCAGCTCCTGGATGCCAGCCGGGAGTCACCCCCCAAGTGACAAGAGACAGGGTCAGTCTTCACTCCAGGCTGGTTCTGGGCAGCTCCTGGGCGGTCCTGGCAGAGAGCATTGCAGGGCAATAGGAGGCCCACCCTGGACACAGGGCTGCCACCTGCCTGCGCTTCCGTTTAACTCCTTAGCTTGCTCCTAGGGACACCACCAGACTTCAAAACCGCCATCACCCTCTGCTGTCCAAAGACAGATGGGTGTTTTATTTCAGAGCTGAGGGAGAAATCCTGGGGCTGGAGAACCAGGACACATCTGACCGCCCCTCCCTCTCCTGGCACTTAGTGGGCTCTCAGCAAATCAGAGTCTACTCACCTCATTCTGCAGGGTGGGCACACCCAGCTATGGCTTGGACCAGATATCTGAGGTTTATCTCATGCTTGAAAGGCCCCCTAACACCTACACACACACACACACACACACACACACACACACACACACACGCTCACACACCAGAGATTGCTCAGCCTCTTCACACATCCAAAGGCCAGGTGCTCTGTCTCGGGACAGCTCAGCCTATAAGGACTTCTTTGTAGAGTCTCACTCGGGTGCCCTGTCCCACATCTTCATTCTTTCACTCAACAATGCTGCCATCTGTCCCTTGTCGATGGAGGGCCTCCTACATGCCTGGCGAGTTTCCAGGTGCCAAGACGCAGCAGTGAACAAGGACTCCTTGGAGGCCATGTTCTAGCGAGGGAAGGTGGAAGGTAAACACCACAGACAAGTGGGTCACATGGTGATAAGTGCTACAGAGGGAACCGAGGCTGGGGTGGAGGAGAGGGGTCTGCAGTTTTAATTAGCGTAGTCAGGGAAAGAGCTCACTGAAAAGGTGTCATTTTGAGCAAACTTGGAAGGAGTTGAGGGAATGAGCACTGCAGATATCTGGGGTAGAACATTCTAGGCAGAGGGAACTTCCTGCAAAGGCCCTGTAGGGAGATCCCCGTGGCTGGCACAGAGTCGGGGGTGAGTGGTTGGGGGCAGATCCTGAGGGACCTTGTGGTCATTTGAGACTTTGGCTTTGACTTTGAATGAGACAAGACCCACCAGAGGATTCTGAGCTGAGGAGCGGTGATCTGATTCAGGATTTGAGATGTGACAAGATCCTCTGCCTGCCGTATGGCAGCAGAACGGGAGCAGGGAGGCCAGTTAGGAGGCTCCAGCTGTCATTCTGTGAGAGGCCAGGCCGAACAGGCCAGGGCAGTGGCAGCAGAGCAGGCGGGGATAGCTCACACTCTGGCTAAATTCCGAAGGCAGAAACAACAGGATCTGCAGATGTGTTGGACACATGAGGTCATTGCTCCTTGGAGAGAAGCCTCATTAATTTGTTACAGCTGCCTCGTAAGTGTGTGTCAACCAGTCCCCTGGGGATGGACATTTAGTTTGTTACAAGTTTTGCTTTTTACAAAAATTCGGTTGTTTTTTTTTTTCCTTTTTTGGTCTTTGCATCACTTGGAGCACTTTTCCCTGCGTTCCTCTGGCTTTTTGGTGGCTTTCCCATTGATTTGTGAGAACTCTTTATTATTTTTATTTTTTTGAGACAGAGTCTCACTCTGTTGCCCTGGCTAGAGTGCCGTGGCGTCAGCCTAGCTCACAGCAACCTCAAACTTCTGGACTCAGCCAGGCGTGATGGCTCACGCCTGTAATCCTAGCACTCTGGGAGGCTGAGGCCGGTAGATCACTCAAGGCCAGGAGTTCAAAACCAGCCTGAGCAAGAGCAAGACCCCATCTCTACTAAAAAAACAGAAAGAAATTAATTGGCCAACTATAAATATATAGAAAAAAAATTAGCTGGGCACAGTGGCACATGCCTGTAGTCCCAACTACTTGGGAGGCTGAGGCAGAGGGATCTCTTGAGCCCAGGAGTTTGAGATTGCTGTGAGCTAGGCTGATGCCATGGCACTCTAGCCCAGGCAACAGAGTGAGACTCTGCCTCAATAAATAAATAAATAAATAAATAAATAAATAAATAAATAAACAAACAAACAAACAAAAACTCCTGGGCTCAAGGGATCCTTCTGCCTCAGCCTCCTGAGTAGCTGGGACTATAGGCACTCACCACTGTGCCTGGCTAGTTTTTTCTATTTTTTCAGTTGTTTGGCTGATTTCTTTCTATTTATAGTAGAGATGGGGTCTCAGTCTTGCTCAGGCTGTCTCGAACTCCTGAGCTCAAGCAATCCTCCCGCCTCGGCCTCCCAGAGTGCTATGATTACAGGTGTGAGCCACCGCACCCAGCCAAAAACTCTCTTTTTTTTTTTTTTTTTTTTTTGAGACAAAGTCTTACTCTGTTGCCCAGGCTAGAGTGCCATGCTATCAGCCTAGCTCACAGCAACTTCAAACTCCTGGGCTCAAGCAATCTTTCTGCCTCAGCCTCCCAAGTTCCTGGGACTACAGGCATGTGCCACCATACCCGGCTAGTTTTTTCTATATATTTTTAGTTGGCCAATTAATTTCTATTTTTAGTAGAGACAGGGTCTTGCTCTTGCTCAGGCTGGTTTCTAACTCCTGACCTTGAGTGATCCTCCCGCCTTGGCCTTCCAGAGTGCTAGGATTACAGGCGTGAGCCATCACACCTGGTCAAGAACTCTTAATATTAGGGAAATTAACCCTTTATCTGTTATTTGAGTTACAAATATTTTTTGCGGTTTTTGTTTTTTGCTGACATTATGACTTTGCTTGTGGTGTTTTGTTTTGTTCCGATGCAGACTTTTTTATTTTTATGAATTCAAAGTTGTTAACCTTCCTTTTATTGCTTCTGGGTTTTGTGATACTCTCAGAAAAGCCTTTCCCCAATTTAAGACTGTAAAATAAGTTACCATGATTTCTTCCAACATTTTTGTGGTGGCATTGTTGTCTACATTTAGTTCTTCCATGCACCTAGACTTTACCTAGGTATGAGGAATGAGGTGGGGACACCTTTGCCTGTGTCTCAGTGGGTCTCCAAGAATGAGACCCAGAATGAGTTTAAGTCGCCAGCGTGGGAATAAAGAGGGTGGGGCGGATTGAGCAGCCACGTGGGTAGCGGAATCCCACTGCACATGCTGTCGTTTTCTCCGCAGTTGTGGAGTGGATGCCCACCCGGGGCCGGACCGTGGCAGGGGTCTTGCTGGGGTACTCCTTCACCATTGGCCAGCTCATCCTGGCGGGGGTGGCATACCTGATCCGCCCCTGGCGGTGGCTGCAGTTTGCCGTCTCTGCTCCCTTCCTGATCTTCTTCCTGTATTCTTGGTATGTGCTGAGCAGCCTGGAGGGAGGGTGCACCTGTGTGGCTGAGCCCTCGCCTGCCACTATGAAGGGTTGGGGTGTGCGGTGACTGGGACTTGCTGGAGACACAAAGGATGGCAGGTCTCACAGGTGTTCATGAATGCCTCTGGGAAGCTCCAGTAAAATCCCCTACTTTAGTGTGGGGCTCCAGAACACACCAAGTGCTCTTGCCTTCATCAGCCCCTTTGCACCTCACGACACCATGGCGCTTTTAAGAGGGGAACTGAGACACAGACCAGAAAGGGTCCTTAGCTTATTGAAGGTCACACAGCTGGTGCCAGAACCAGATTCAAAACCAGGTCTGTTGAAGTCCTCAGTCATCTGTAGTCGCTAAGCAGCCTTCGGTGAGTCTCTGAGGGATGTGCTGCAAAAAAGGGAAGCTGGCATGTCCACCAGTCTTCCTGATTCTGCAGACAGGAGCACAATTCACCTTTTTCAGGGGCTAGAAGAAGGTGGACGAAGCTATACTTGAGTTTGGGGAACAAAATGAGCTCCACCCCACCCTGGCTCCTTCTTCCTTCTCTTGGTCCCAGGTGGCTGCCAGAGTCATCCCGCTGGCTCCTCCTTCATGGCAAGTCCCAGTTAGCTATGCAGAACCTGCAGAAGGTGGCTGCAGTGAACGGGAGGAAGGAGGAAGGGGACAGGTTGACCAAGGAGGTAAGCACTGGTGGAAGGAAGGGTAGAGACAGGCTTCAGTCTTGAGGCAGCCTCTGGTTACACGAGGACTTAGCAGCGTCCCAGGTTTCACCTGCTTTCCAGGTGTAAGGTTGGGAATAAGCAGGACGTGCAGAGTTCTGGTGTGAGAAGGACGTTGTTTGAACATTGAATGGCTGTGTGATCTGGGATGAATAATTTAACTGCTTTGTTCATCAGTCTATCCGTCTGTGCAATGAAGAAATAACCCTATTAATGACGACATCCAGTTGAAATTTTAATCAAATATTAAAATAAAAATTATGAAAATAGTGATCATAAACTAAATTTGGAGAATCAATAACAAATGTACCATTTGTTATAAATTCCATTTATTATAAGATGGTTACCATTTATTATCAATAAGTACCATTCACTGAGCCCCATGCCAAGCCCTATGCTAAGCGCATTACATACATAATCTCATTTAATGCCTCGTTTTGCCAGTCAGGAAACTGAAGTGTGGGTGCCAGGTAACTTGCCTGAGAGCACACAGTGGGCAGTGGGAGAGTCACTCGCAACCACAGCTCTTCTCTGTCTCCAAGTCTATACTAGGGGAGGGGGCAGAGGGGCGTGCTCAGAGCCACAGAACCCCAAGAGTGTTGGGGCTCGTGCTGGAGCCTCTGCTGCATCTCAAAGCCCTGGGAACAGTTGGATGAGGGCCATCGGTCCCGGGATGGAAGGGACACTAGCCCATCTTGCCAGAGACCTCAACCCTGACTTGCCTCCTCCTGCAGGGGACGTAGGGTCCCAGGTCCCTCGCTTTCCCTGAACAGACTTTCCTCATCCAGGTGGTGAGCTCCTACATCCAGAGTGAGTTTGCAAGTGTCCGCACCTCCAACTCGATCCTGGACCTCTTCCGAACCCCAGCCATCCGCAAGGTCACGTGCTGTCTCATGGTGGTCTGGTAGGTCTTTAACCTGAGGCCGGGGCACACTTTCTGCCCTGACTGTAAAACGGTGAGCCTTCCTTGTGAATCCAGTCGCATTCCACACCCTCGGCCTCTGCTGGGTGCTGAGACGTGGTGATAGATGAGCTGCGGTGCTGACCTAGCAACCCCGCACCTGAGCGGCGGGTCTCACCTGGGGTGTGTATGGGGGCACGTATTGGAATCACCTAGGCAGCTTTTTCAGATGCACCTTGTCCCATCCTGATACGCCTTTGGGGCTCTCTGGGAAGTGTCCCACTCTGGAAAAACACATCTGGATTGAGAAGGGGACAAACAGGGAAACAATAATTTCCACCCATCATGACAAGTATCCCAACAGCATTTCTCCTGGCCGTGGCTGCTGAGGGCTTCATGCAGGAGATGGCATTTAGAAGGGTTTTAAATGATGGTTAATTGAGTTTGCAAGGTGGGGAGGAAGGAATTCCTCACAGGTTCGTAGGCATGAAGACGTGGAATGGGTAAAAGCACACAGGCAACCCACAGGAAATAGCGCCACCATCTGGAAGCTGGCCTGTCCTAGCGGGAGGAGCCCATACAAAAAGTCTGCCTTAATTTCATTCCTCTGGATTTCTGGGGACATTTTTTTTTTTTTTTTTTTTTTTTGAGATAGAGTCTTACTCTGTTGCCCTAGCTAGAGTGCTGTGGGGTCAGCCTAGCTCACAGCAACCTCAAACTTCTGGGCTCAAGCGATCCTTCTGCCTCAGCTTCCCGAGTAGCTGGGACTACAGGCATGCACCACCACGCCCGGCTAATTTTTTCTGTATATATTTTAGTTGGCCAATTAATTTCTTTCTATTTATGGTAGAGATGGGGTCTCGCTCTTGCTCAGGCTGGTCTCGAACTCCTGACCTCGAGCAATCCACCCGCCTCGGCCTCCCAGAGTGCTAGGATTACTGGCGTGAGCCACCGCGCCCGGCCTTTTCCGGGACATTTGAGTAATTGGGGTCGACATTTGTGTGCGGAAAGTAGGCAATGGGTGATTATCTGTCCTTTGGGGCGACCCCGCACTCCCCTTCAGTAGTCACCAGCTGGGCTCTGGCGCCAGACTACCCATGTGACCTGAACAAGTCGGCCAGCCTCCCAGTGCCTCAGTTTCCTCCTTCTGTAAGGTCCTCGTGGGGACTGCCGGACGTGTAAAGCGCCGTAAGCGCACACTGCCCCTGGGACGCTCTCGGGCAGAGTCTGTCGTCCGGCCTGGATTTGGGGGTGTGCCCCCGCGCGCCGGGAACGTGGGGGCCCCACGCGGGGGGCTGGGAGGCTCGGCCTGGCGGTTCTGGCTCCCGACAGCTGGGAGGCGCCTGCGAATCCAAGTCCGGGGCAGGGACGTGTCACCGCGTCCCCCGGGCTTGCCCTTGGCGCCCGCCGCCGCTGCTCGCTCCTCTCCCCGCCAGGAGGACACGAATCATGCGTTCCAAAGTCCAAGCTGACAGTCCTCTCCTGGACCGACTGGGAAGGGCGAGCAAAGGCGCATTTTGGTTAGGAGGAAAGTACCTGGGCAGCGCTCCGGGACTCTGCCGGCCGGTGGGGCGATCCGGTCCCCAGCGGGGCTCCCCCACCGACCCCACGCGCCTGCGGGGGCGGGCACCGCGGGCTCGCGCCTGGGCCCCGCGAGCTGCCCCCTCGCCGCTTCGTCGCCCGAGCGTCCGGCCGGTGGGGGCGGGGATCCCTGGGGTATTAAAAAGCTGCAGGGGGTGGCGAGGAGAGGAAGAGGAGGGTTTAGGAGCCGGCAAACTTCCACCAAACCCTATCGGAAATGCCTTCCATTAACTTGGATTTTTTTTTTCTTTACCAGCTTTATTTCTAAATTACAGAGTGATGCATACACAGTCAAAAAAAATTTTGTTTTTCAAACAATCCAGAAACACATAGGCAGTATAGAGTGTTGGTTAAGAAGCAGGAATCTGGAACCCGCTGCTTGGGTTCGAATCTTAGCTCTGCTACTTACTGGCGGTATGTATGATCCTGGCCAAGTTACTTAACTTCTCTGTGCCTCAGTTTCCCCATCTATAACGCGAGTATCACAATAGTATCTACCACATGGAGTTGCTGTAAAGATTAGAAGAGTTAAGGTCTGTAAAGCAGGTAGATCAGTACCTGAATGTGCGATGCTTTCAGTTATCAGGTGTAAGATGAAAGTGAATGTTCCTCCCATCCCACTCCTCCTTCCTTCTCCCAACAGCAAACTCTGTCAAGCGTGACTTTGTATCCTTCCAGATCTTTGTACATGCAACCCCCTACACACACACATTTCTCCAAACATGGGATAATATTCTACATATTCTGCAACTTGGTTTTTATAACTTAATCATATCTGCACATTGTTTTACGGCTACTTACCTGTTCCTGGTATGTGGGAGTTTGATGAATGAATGAATGAATGAATGAATTTTAGAATGTCATAAGCCACAGAATTATAAGACAAAAAGGAATCTTAGGCCGGGCGTGGTGGCTCACGCCTGTAATCCTAGCACTCTGGGAGGCCGAGGCGGGCAGATTGCTCAAGGTCAGGAGTTCAAAACCAGCCTGAGCAAGAGCAAGACCTCGTCTCTACTATAAATAAAAAAGAAATTAATTGGCCAACTAATATACATAGAAAAAATTAGCCGGGCATGGTGGTGCATGCCTGTAGTCCCAGCTACTCGGGAGGCTGAGGCAGGAGGATCACTTGAGCCCAGGAGTTTGAGGTTGCTGTGAGCTACGCTGATGCCATGGCACTCACTCTAGCCTGGCAACAAAGTGAGACTCTGTCTCAAAAAAAAAAAAAAAAAAAAGGAATCTTAGAGAACATGTGGTCCATTCTCCCTGCCAATGCCAATCTTGCCCCAATGGACTGGCTGGTCCTGGTCCAGTCTCTCTGGGAAGACTCCGGATCCTGGTACTCACTCCCTCACAAGGCTGCCCTTACGTTTCCCCCTAGTTGAGCAAACATGTTATTAAGCAAAGGATCTGAATGTAAACCAGGTGGTTTTTTCTTTTGTTATTGTTGCCCAGGCTAGAGTGCCAGGGTGTCAGCCTAGCTCACAGCAACCTCAAACTCCTGGGCTCTAGCAATCCTCCTGCCTGAGCCTCCCAAGTAGCTGGGATTACAGGCCTGCGCCAGCATGCCAGACTAATTTTATATATATATATAATAATAATAATTATTATTATTATTTTAGTTGTCCAGCTAATTTCTTTCTATTTTTTTAGTAGATACAGGGTCTCACTCTTGCTCAGGCTGGTCTCAAACTCCTGAGCTCAAATGATCCTCCTGCCTCGGACTCCCAGGGTGCTAGGATTACAGGCGTGAACCACCATGCCTGGCTGACCAGGTGGTTTTTGACTGAGTGTCTCTCAACCTTCTCAATGGTCACTTTATTTTTTGTATAATATTTTAGTCTTGGCCGGGCACAAAGAGGCAGAAAGATCCTTCTGAGGCAAAAGGATTGCTTAAGCCCAGGAGTTTGAGGTTGCTGTGAGCTAGGCTGACGCCATGGCACTCTAGCCTGGGCAACAGAGTGAGACTCTGTCTCCAAAAATAAAATAAAAAAAAATATATTTTAGTCTTTTTTTTTTTTTTTTTGAGACAGAGTCTCACTTGTTGCCCAGGCTAGAGTGAGTGCCGTGGCATCAGCCTAGCTCACAGCAACCTCAAACTCCTGGGCTCAAGTGATCCTTCTGCCTCAGCCTCCCGAGTAGCTGGGACTACAGGCATGTGCCACCATGCCCGGCTAATTTTCTATATATATTAGTTGGCCAATTAATTTCTTTCTATTTATAGTAGAGACGGGGTCTTGCTCTTGCTCAGGCTGGTTTCGAACTCCTGACCTGGAGCAATCCGCCCGCCTCAGCCTCCCAGAGTGCTAGGATTACAGGCGTGAGCCACCACGCCCAGCTATTTTAGTCTTATATTGCTATATAACAAATTACCATAATTTAGCAGCTTAAAATCACACCTATTTATGGACTTCCAATTCTGCAAGTCGTAATTCCAGGGATAACATGGCTGGGTTCTCTGCTCAGGGTCTTACAACACTAAAACTAAGGTATTGGTCAGGCTGCACTGGCTCGGGAAGACTTCACATCCAAGTTCATTTAGATGGTTATTTGGATTCAACCCCTTGCAGCTGTAGGATTGATGTCCCCATTAGCTCGCTGGCTGTTAGCCAAGGGACACTCTCAGCTCTGAAAGGCCACCCGCATTCCTGGCCACGTGGCACCCTCTCTCTCAACGGAGCATCTCCCTCACGTCAAATCTCTCTCAGCTCTGAATCTCTGACTGCCTGTCTTTGACCTCTAGATCCAAATTTAAAGGACTTGTGTGATTAGATCAGGCCCTCTCAGAAAAATATCTCTATTTAAAGTCAAGTGATTTCTCACCTTAATGACGTCTGCAAAATCCTTTCCTAACACCTAGATTAGCTCTTGAATAACTGGGAGGTTTGTGTATGCCTGGGACTGGAAATTTGGGGGACTGTCTTAGGATTATGCCTGTCATATATACTTTTTATTGAAGTATAACATACATATAGAAATGCACAATGTTCAGCTTGACAGATTTTCACAAACCGTACACACCCATTAATCAACACCCAGATCCTGAAACAGAACGTGATCAGCCCAAGACGCCCCCTTGTGTCCTCTTCCCGTCATTACCCTCCCCTGAGGGAGTCACTACCTTTATTTCTAATGCCATAGATCAGCCTATTTTTGAACTTTATGTAAATTGAACCATACTAGTTTCTCTTATTTAATATTATGTTTGTGAGTTGCATCCATGTTGTTGTATATAATTTAATTTGTTCTTTCTTCTTTTATAGCATTCCATTGTATGAATATACTAGTTGTGGTAGACAGAATAATGGCACCCCAAGATGTCCTACTCTATCTTTGTAACTTTTCTGTGAATATGTTTATTCCAAAATTTAAAAATTTATTTTAAAAAAGGCAAGCTATGCATGAAATAAGATATTTGCAGAAACAAACATCCAACAAAAGCTGTATACAGAAAATATATCTACATATATACATAACTACAAATACATATAACTACAAATCAATAAGTAGTGCTTATCCCCATCCTAATCCCTGGATCCTAGGAATATGTTATTTTCCATGGCAAAAGGGATTTTGCAGATGTGAACAAATTAAGGATCTTGAGATGGGAGATTATATTGGATTATCTGGGCGAGTCCAATGTAATCACAAGGGTCCTCATAAGTGGAAGAAGGAGATCAGAGTCGGAGAACTTTGGAGATGCTTAGCCTCTGGCTTTGGAGACAGAGGGAGGGGCCAAAAGCCAAGGAATGTAGGCAGCCTCTAGAAGCTAGAAAAGGAAAGAAACAGATTCACCACCGGAGTCCTAAGAAGGAACACAACCCTGCCAACACTTTGACATTAGCCTAGGAAGACCCATCACAGACTTCTGACTTTCAGAAGTGTAAGACAGGCCAGGTGTGGGGGCTCACGCCTGTAATCCTAGCACTCTGGGAGGCAGAGGCGGGTGGATTACTTGAGGTCAGGAGTTTGAAACCAGCCTGAGAGAAACCCTGTCTCTACCAAAAATAGAAAGAAATTAGTTGACCAACTAAAAATATATAAAAAATTAGCTGGGCATGGTGGCGCATGCCTATAGTCCCAGCTACTCGGGAGGCTGAGGCAGGAGGATTGCTTGAGCCCAGGAGTTTGAGGTTGCTGTGAGCTAGGCTGAGGCCACGGCACTCACTCCAGCCTGGGCAACAAAGTGAGACTGTGTCTCAAAAAAAAAAAGAAGTGTACTGTACGACAATACATTTGTGTTGTATTTTTTGTTTTTTTGTTTTGTTTGAGACAGAGTCTTACTCTGTTGCCCTGGCTAGAGTGCAGTGGCACTCTAGTCTTACTCTGTTGCCCTGGCTTAGAGTGCCTCAGCATAGCTCACAGCAACCTCAAACTCCTGGGCTCAGCAATCCTCCTGCCTCAGCCTCCCGAGTAGCTGGGACTACAGGCATGTGCCACCATGCCTGGCTAATTTTTTCTATATATTTTTAGTTGGCCAATTAATTTCTTTCTATTTTTAGTAGAGATGGGTTCTTGCTCTTGCTCAGGCTGGTTTCAAACTCCTGACCTTGAGTGATCCTCCCACCTTGGCCTACCAGAGTGCTAGGATTACAGGCGTGAGCCACCACACCCGGCCCATTTGTGTTAAGTCACTATATTTGTAATCTGTCACAGCAGCAATAGGAAATTAATATAGAAACTTTATTTTATCATAGATGGACATTTGGGTTTTTCCCAGTTTAGGCTATTACAAATAGGACTGCTATAAAAATTCTTGCACGTTTCCCTTGGTGAAAACACAAACATTTCTGTCAGATACTACCTAGGATTGGAATTGCTGATCATAAGGTACAGGCATAGTTCTCTGTAACAGATAGAAGCAAACAGTTTTCCAAAGTGGCTGTTCCAATTTACACTCTCATTGGCAGCATTTAAGAGTTCAAGTTGTTCTACATCCTCAAAAATGCTTGGTATTGTCTATTACTTTAATTTTAGCCATTATGATGAGTATGTAGTTGTATTGTGATTTTAATTTCCATTTCTCTGATGTCTAATTGTAAGAATATTTTCATAAACTTACTGGCATTTTGGATATCTTCTTTTGTGAAATCCTTATCCAAGACTTCTGCCAATTTTTCTACTGGGTTAACTTTTTACTCGTTGTCTTGTAGGAGTATATATATTTTCTCTGGATGCAGGTGTTTTCCTGGATATTGCTTTTCGCAAATATCTTCTTCTATTGTTCATCTCACCTTTTTTCATCAAATTTTTATTTTGGAATATATTTATATTCATAGAAAAGTTGCAAAGATAGTACAGAGAGTTCTTATATACACTGCGCCCAGTTTTCCCTCATATTATCATCTTAAATTACCGTGGTACATTTGTCAAAAGTAAGAATCCTTTTAACATTGATATTTTACTGTAAATCAAAGTAGAGACTTTATTTGGATTTTACAAGTTTGGATATTGTCCTGACCCGAGGGACCTTCTGTTACTCGCGGGGGCGAGGGGGACCGTGCCTGAAAGAGATGAGCGAGAGAAAGAAACGAGACCAAGCGAATGATTGTCAAGGTCTACTTTACTTGGATTTTTAGTAGGTTTTATATACAGAAAACAAGGAAGTAGAAACAGAAAAATAGAATGGGGGAATAATGAGGCTTTCCTGTGGGCTAATCAGCCCCAATCAGCATCCCAATGGCACCGGAAGCTCTTTGTGATGGATCACTCAACCCCAACCTGGCAGGGGGTTGGGAACAATTGCAGGTGGCATGCCCTGGAGCAAGCATGGCATGGAATGCATTCTTCTTGTAACTATAGCTGGGGGGCTGGGTGCTATTTTCCGGGAGGAGGAGGCCCGTGCATAGGGCAAGTCGTTGGAATGTGAAGGGTCTTAGTCTCCAACAGTATTGGTTAGGAGTTTTGTAGAATATCCCTCATTTGGGTTTCGCTGATGGTTTTCTCATGATTAAACTGGGGTTCCAGATTTGGGGGGCGAGCACCATGGAGTGATATGCCCTCCTCATCTCATCATATCAGAGCATATGTGATACCAGCATGGCTTATCATCTGTGACGGTAAACTTGATCACCCGATTAGGATAGCATCTTCCAGGTTTTCCCACTGTGAAGTTAATAATGTTCTCTCGTCTGTATAGTGGTGAGTTAAAAAAAAGAAAAACCCATAATGTTCTATTCTACTATATTCTATTATTTGGAAGTGAGTCCAGTTCATACCAAGGGGAGGGGAATTAAGTTCAACCTCCTGAAGGGGTGGACCATCTACCTATATTGCCTGGATTCTTCTGTAAGAAGGATTTACTTATGAAATAATTTATTTCTATAGATTCATGTATACTCATGTATCTGATACTTTGGGTTACAATTCAGTCACATTATTTCCTTTATGTAGTAAATACTACATTATTTACTTCATTTCCCCAGCTGTTCCAGCTGTGGCCGTGGGGACCTCTTGCACACTGGCTCCCGTGTCCTCTGACATACCTCCTCTGCTTCGATTTTTTTGTTTTTAGGACTGCCTTAATTCTGGCGCTGAAATGGTGTTGACTGGGAAAACCAAGCACACTCCGGAGCCCATGGACTGGACTCAGGGAGTGGGTGGTTGGAAAGGGATATAGAGGGAGGGGTCTGGGCTCCAAGGCCAAAGTCAGAGACTTAGAAGAGTGGGAAAGGGCGCCGGGCGCGGTGGCCCACGCCTGTAATCCTAGCTCTCTGGGAGGCCAAGGCGGGCGGATTGCTCAAGGTCAGGAGTTCGAAACCAATCTGAGCAAGAGCGAGACCCTGTCTCTACTATAAACAGAAAGAAATTAATTGGCCAACTAATATATATAGAAAAAATTAGCCGGGCATGGTGGTGCATGCCTGTAGTCCCAGCTACTCGGGAGGCTGAGGCAGCAGAATCGCTTGAGCCCAGGAGTTTGAGGTTGCTGTGAGCTAGGCTGACGCCACGGCACTCACTCTAGCCTGGGCAACAAAGTGAGACTCTGTCTCAAAAAAAAAAAAAAAAAAAGAATAGCGGGAAAGGGCATTATGGAAAGTCAGGGGATTTTAACTGTCTAAGAGAGGGATCCTGTGTTATCCATCCTTGTGTCTCCTCCGGAGTCCAGAGTGGTGAGCCGTGGGGTGAAACAGGACCGTTCTGCCCCTCTCCCAGGTTTTCCAACTCCATGGCTTACTACGGCCTGGCCATGGACCTGCAGAAGTTCGGGCTCAGCATATACGTGGTGCAGGCTCTGTTTGGGATCATCGACATCCCGGCCATGCTGGTGGCCACTGCCACCATGATTTATGTGGGCCGCCGGGCCACTGTGGCTTCCTTCCTCATCCTGGCTGGGCTCATGGTGATCGCCAACATGTTTGTGCCAGAAGGTGAGCCGTCCGCTTCTGCCCCACCCACACCAAGAGCTGGGAGCCTCTGAGTGCTGGTGGGCAACAAGTACCACAGGGGAGCAAGGCTCAGGGGTATTTTTCTGGATCTGGTGGAAAAGGGACTGTCACTTAAAAGAGGTTTTATTAAGCACTTAGTACCTAGTGTCAGTTAGTGTTGAGGATCTACAAAGGACTAGAGTCTTTGCGCTCAGAGCACTCACAGTCCTGTCAGGGAAGTTAGACAAAAGTATGTAATTATGGCAGCTGGACAGCCAAAGTGCTGGCTCGTGTGTGGCCACCTGGAGTCTGAGCAGGCAGCATGTGCAAGGGTTGAGAAGTTAGAGTTGAACCTCAGCCAGGCTGCCCTGCAGCAGTGGTTTGCAAACCTGGCTGAAATGACTTTTACCTGGAGCCCTTTGAAAGCTCCCAGTGCTCGGTGTTTCATGCCTCACCTTGGTTTTTTAAAAACTGACCAGTGATGCCAGCAAGAAGCCAGGGTTGACTGTCAGCGACCTAGAGCTTGTGCTAAACCACGTGTGCAGGTGTGAGCCCCACTGTGCCACCAGGGCCTCAGGTAGATTGTCTAACCTCTCTGTGCTTCGGTTCTTCACCTGTAAAATGGATAAATGTTGTTATTAGTATTTTGACATATTTTCTTCCAATCTTTTTTCCTATTTATAGATTTCTTTTTGACATATTTGAGATTATATTTTACATATGTATATAGACACACAATAATGTAAATGGGATTATATATGTATAAGTGCATGCATGTATATATAATATATTAATATATATAAAATACCCCTTTTTAATTATACATTATAACATAAACATGTAATTACATATTTTTTGTAATTATGTAATGTTTCATGGGCCTGACTTTTTGTTACTATATAATATTTCATCTGGGTTGAAGTTTCTCAACTCTGGCTGCACAACAGAACCTCCTAGAGACTTTTAAAAGATACCCAAACTTGAGCCCATCCCCAAGAGGCTTTGCTATAATGGATATTGGGAAGGGCCAAGGTATGGGTATTTTATAAAACCTCCCTGCCCGATTCTAGTGTGCAGCTGGGGCTGCCACCAAGCAGAAGAGGTACCATGATTTCTTTGACCATTGTCCTGATGTGAGAGACTTTTATTTTTATTTATTTATTTATTTATTTTGAGACAGAGTCTCACTCTCTTGCCTGGGCTAGAGTGCCGTGGCATCAGCCTAGCTCACAGCAACCTCAAACTCCTGGGCTCAAGTGATCCTCCTGCCTCAGCCTCCCGAGTAGCTGGGACTACAGGCATGTGCCACCATGCCCGGTTAATTTTTTTCTATATATTTTTAGTTGGTCAATTAATTTCTTTCTATTTTTAGTAGAGACAGGGACTTGCTCTTGCTCAGGCTGGTCTTGAACTCCTGAACTGGAGCTATCTTCCCACCTTGGCCTCCCAGAGTGCTAGGATTACAGGCGTGAGCCACCATGCCCGGCGGATGTGGGACTCTTAAATTGGGGTTTTGCTGTTTCCATACAACAGCAGAACAAGCATATTAATAATGAGGGTAACAGCAAACAAGGAGCACTAAGCACTTTGCACTCATGACATCGTGTCCGCCTTAGGACAAATCTGTGAAGCAGGTGCTGGTATTTTCCTCATTTTACAGATGAGGACCAGGAGGCACAGAGAGGGTAAGCAACAGTGACCAAGGTCACTCTGCAGGGTCGGAGCTGGGATTTGAACTGGCCTGGCTCCAAGCTTGTTCTGCCTCCCCAGCAGGATTGGTGACTGATGCAAATAAGGGAGAAAAGAGGTAGAAGGCAGTTTGGGGGCTTCTGGGTCTCAGTGGGAAGGTGAGGTGGTGGAAACCCTGGCTGGCTCCCCTCCTCGGGGGGCCTGAGAAGCAGGGCGCCCCCATCCCTCAGGCGCACATGCGCGCACACACCCTATGGCTCTGCCTCTCCCCCCGATCCCCTGCTGAGTCTCCCCTCTTGCACCCTGTTCCACTCCTCCCCTCCCCCACATCTCTGCCTCCTCCCTGTCTAGACATGCAGACCCTGCGCACGGCCCAGGCGGCACTGGGCAAAGGCTGCCTGGCCAGCTCCTTCATCTGCGTGTACCTGTTCACGGGAGAGCTGTACCCCACGGAGATCAGGTGGGCACGTGGGCAGGCCTGAGACCTGCTGGGCTCCCCAAAGCAGGACCCCTGGGTCCTTCCTGCTCTGCCCTCCCACCCCCAGGGTCCGGCCCAATAATGCTGCCCTCAGGGCGGTCCAGGCCTGGCGCTGACCATGCACACTCGTCCCACAGGCAGATGGGGATGGGCTTCGCCTCCGTCAACGCCCGCCTTGGGGGCCTGGCAGCGCCTCTGGTCACCACGCTCGGGGAGGTCAGCACTGTCCTGCCGCCTGTGAGCTTCGGGGCCACCTCCATCCTGGCCGGGCTGGCCGTCTGCTTCCTGACCGAGACGCGCAACGTGCCCCTGGTGGACACCATCGCGGCGATGGAGAGGAGGTGAGGGGCCTCTGGCACCTCGGGGTGCGGCGGCCACACAGGCCATGGTTCACGCGAAGCCGCCAGGAACAAACGGCATGTTCCAGCTGCTGCGTGTCAGGAACATCACAACCGGACGCACCAGAGCGGTGACACCTCCCCGCCGCCACCTACACTGGCTTAGCTTTCAGCAAGAGCAGACCCAATCACAGATGTCTAGGAGAAAGAAGAGTGAACCGTAGAATAAACCAGGAAATACGGAACCGTGGGATGGAAGTGCAGCCCGGCAGGGAGGTGGGGAGAGGAGAGGGACCCACAGTCAGGAGCAAAGACAGGCCCTGGGGTTGCCTGGAGGTCTTTGAATTTGGCTCTGAGGTCCCTCCGACAGAACGGGAGACCCCACTCCTGACTTCGCTCTTGTCCAATGGGAGAAAGAATGCCAGTTCTTCCTGGCATTTCTGGAAAGTGAAGCTATTCTTAGCAATTAGCACTAGAAGAGATTTCTCTCCTGGGTCTCCTTAGAGAGGTTACTGGGTGAGGTGATAGCAACGTCCTGGACAATGTTCCTAAAATAAAGGCAAGAGGGGATTTGGTCTGGCTGGCCCCTGTGGCGTTTCTCAGCAACAGTGGGTTCAGGCAAGACCCTTAGTTTGGGGGAACAGTGATAGGGAAGGTAACAGGGCCCAAGTCTGTAGCCTTCCCTGGCAGTCCAGCCGCATCCCAAAGTCAGACCTGGCTATACCCAGAGGCCTGTGTGGGGGCTGTGTTTGCCACCCTTACATAATCCCTCCTAAACGTCCCATCTCTGACCCGAACCACACACAAAGGGTGGGCTGCACAGAGATCAAGGATATAATCTTTGGCAAGTCTCGTCAATTCTACCTCCAGAACAGACTTTGAAATCTGTCCGTCTCCCTCCAACCCCGGGGCCATTGCCCTACTCCAAGCCCCCATCATCTCCTCCCTGGACAGCTGCAAAAGCCTGGCCGTCCCTCTCCATTTTATTGTCTACACGACAACTAGTGTGGGCTCATGGTGCAAACGGGACTGCGGCACTGACCCCCTCAGAACCCACCGGTGTTTCCCTTTTGCATTGAGGATAAAATCTGAAATCTCACAAGGCCCTTGTAATCAGGCCCCTCACCCTGGCAGCCTGGCTACCACCTGGGCTGCTCCTTCTGTCTAGAAGGTTCTGCCTGCTCCTTCCATGTTTGACTCACTTATCCCACAGACCCAGGTGCAGGTATCCCAGGTGCTGGGTAAGTATTTGTCAGGAATCCAATCCCGGAACCTGGTTTGCAGTTTCTCTGAGATGTTCCTTGAGGGACCTGAGTATGTGAAAAAACACTTGGAGAAATGTCCTCCCCTGATGCTACAGAGAGAACAGCGGAGTTGAGTCTGGCCTGGCCAGTTTTTTTTTTTTTTTTTTGAGACAAAGTCTCACTCTGTTGCCCGGGCTAGAGTGCCGTGGTGTCAGCCTAGCTCGTAGCAACCTCCAACTCCTGAGCTCAAACGATCCTTCTGCCTTAGCCTCCGAAGTAGCTGGGACTACAGGCATGTGCCACCATGCCCGGCTAATTTTTTTTATATATACTTTTAGTTGGCCAATTAATTTATTTCTATTTTTCGTAGAGACGGGGTCTCGCTCTTGCTCAGGCTGGTCTTGAACTACTGAGCTCAAACAATCCACCCGCCTCTGCCTCCCAGAGTACTAGTATTACAGGTGTGAGCCACCGGGCCCAGCCTGGCCTGGTAAGTTTTAAAATCAAGTTTTGCTCACCCTGGCTATGGAAGAATCCCAGGAATAACAAATGAAATTCTAGCTTTAGGGAATGTGACTCTTCCAGGAGCGATTTGTTATAAAAGTTACTGTATGTTGTTAATGGATATGAACCAACTAAAATTTAAAGACCATTTACTGAAAATAATTTTAATTTTTAAAGTAATTGATAACAAGTCCTTCTTTCTCACGACAATCTGCCGATTGGGTGTGATCTGGCTGGCCCCACGCTGGGCCACCTCAACATATGGACACCTACCTTGCTCTGTCCCAAGTAATGGCTTTGGGATTAGCTTGTTGAGGAAGAGAAGGGAAGAAATGCTTTTCATTTTTTTTTTTTTTAGGTAGAGTCTCGCTTTGTTGCCCAGGCTAGAGTGAGTGCCGTGGCATCAGCCTAGCTCGCAGCAACCTCAAACTCCTGGGCTCAAGCAATCCTGCTGCCTCAGCCTTCTGAGTAGCTGGGACTACAGGCATGCACCACCATGCCCGGCTGATTTTTTCTATATATATTAGTTGGCCAATTAATTTATTTCTATTTATAGTAGAGACAGGGTCTCGCTCTTGCTCAGAGGTGGTTTCGAACTCCTGACCTCAAGCAATCCACCCGCCTCGGCCTCTCAGAGTGCTAGGATTACATTTCATATGTTTTTGATGACACAGGTTGTCATTCTCGTAAGCAGATGAAGTACAATGCCCTGACCTCCCCTGTCCCCCAGCTTCATACCCCCCTTGATTCCCTTTGTCCTCACAGATTTCTCCTCGGGCTTGGAGCAAAGATAGACTGGCCAGGCCCGAGGCCTGTTTACATCTCGTGTAACCTTTGCACAAGAAATTTAAGCCTGCGGTATTATTAAAGAGGAAACAGGCACTGTGCTTATTTAGCAAGGAGAACAAACAAACAGGGCTTTCTTGAGGAAGCAAAGCCCCGCCCTTGGGCAGACCCCAAGCAGGAGAGCCAGATGGAGCCGTGCCGGAGGGAGATCAGTGACTACTGGCCAGCAAGGCTTTGCAGAGTTCTAGAGGCCAAGGATTTTACCTAGGGTTTGATTTAGGCCTTTTGAGATCTAATTCATTTAGTCAGTTACCGTTCACTGAGTTCTTACTATGTGCCAGACACAGTGCTAAGTGCGGGGTGTAGAATGAACAAAACAGGTGTGATCTCTGCCCTCTTGGAGCTTACAGAGTAGGGGAGACACAGAAAAAATACACACAAATAAATCACACCAATTAATGCGGAGTTAAGAGGCACCATGTAGGCAGCTGGGGATGCCTCTGGACTTGAGCCTAGACTCAAAGGAGGAGGACGAGGGGTTAGCCAGGCTGAGAAGGAGAGAAATGTGTCCTTGGAGGAGGAAACAGTCTGAGAAGGCCCCGGAGGTCCCAGAGAGCTGGGAGTTGCTGGGAGCCAGCCAGGCGTGAACTCCCAAGATGGGGCCAGAGAGAGGGCAGGGGCAGCCTTAGCGACCACGGTGGGTATTTAGGCTTTATTTTAAGTCTATGGAGAAACCACCACATGACTTGGATGAAGGGATTGATGTGGTCTGATTTACATTTTTCAAAGTCTTTCTGTCTCATTATGAGATCTCAGCCTAAAAGGCGTCTCAGTCCTGGGCCCAGGTGGGCATATGAGGCAGTCGCTCCAGAACAGCACTGCTCAACCTTTTTCTGTTATCATCCTTCAAAAGCCTTTGTAGACATTTTTTTCCTAATCACATTCCTCCACTTCAATAAAATTTTCTTTCTTTTTTTTGGGACCGAGTCTTACTCTGCTGCCCGGGCTAGAGTGCCGTGGCATCAGCCTAGCTCACAGCAACCTCAAACTCCTGGGCTCAAGCGACCCTCCTGCCTCAGCCTCCCGAGTAGCTGGGACTACAGGCATGTGCCACCATGCCCGGCTAGTTTTTTCTATATATTTTTAGTTGTCCAGCTAATTTCTTTCTATTTTTAGTAGAGACAGGGTCTCGCTCTTGCTCAGGCTGGTCTTGAACTCCTGAGCTCAAATGATCTCCGCCTCGGCCTCCCAGAGTGCTAGGATTACAGGCGTGAGCCAATAAAATTTTAATACCAAAGATACACTGTGTATCTGCTCATGTACTGTGGCCTTTCGGAAGCCACAAACCATTGTAATATCTGAGATTTTTTTGCCCTCTAAGAAACAGCATCTGCCCTGTTGGGGGCAACATCGCCGCCAGGGAGAAGCAGGCTCTAAAGCTCCGCTTCTGTGTCCAGCGGCCCCGGGACTCCCTGCAGTTAGGATTGTCAGAGCTACCAAGAAGCTCATGCTCAGATGCGCATTTAGTACGTCCCTGTGCGGCTTCTCAGGTGTTCTGGCCCACGGGCTTCCTCGTTAACCCGGCCAGGGCTCCTCCGGGCAGTTCTTGTCCATCCAAACACGGGGCAGGAACAGCTCGACTGGTGCTCGTGTGGTGGGAGATGGTGATGCTGGGGACAGGAGACAGACGGGGACGGCCTCTCTCTCTCGACTCAGTCGATGGAGTTTCAGGTGTCTGGACAGTAAGAATTCAAAAACTCCCAGGCCCATCTCATTTTTCTCCATTTCTAATCTTACCAAATAATTACAGGAGCCAGTCACACGCTGGCTCAAGCATAAGGATGAGGAGAGAGAAAATGGCCCTTTGCAACATGCTCATCCCCGATTTGGTGGCGAGGAGAGCGGGGTTAATTCTCATCTCCTGTTGCTGCGGAGAAGATGCGAGTGGGCCCCCCCACACTTATTTCACAGGCCAACAACAACCATTTGTGAATGCCGCAATGTGTTTCTGCATAAATTGCCAGATCCGTCATTAATCATGAGACAGGTATGATTCTTCAGAATGTTCCTCATGCCTGATGATGAGGTGCTGGGCTCGGCCCAGGTGACCTAGTTAGGGCTGTGTCCCAGCCTGTCGGAGTAACACCCAACAGCTGGCTAACCTCTTCAAGATAATCCCTTTAGGTAAGAATAGAACATCCACAGCGCAAGAAATGCAAATAGAAAGTTATCAGAATAAAAGTATCCTCTACAGTCAGAAACAAAGAAATGCAAATTAAAACAGGGAGATATCATTTTTAGATATCCAACAAGGAACTATTTTAAAACATAGTAATATGCAGTACAGGAGCATCTATGGGTAATACAGAGGAAACCGCTACACTCTTTCCGGAAACTTCTTTGGCATTACCGAGCTATAAAAAGTTTCATATTCTTCAAGTAGAATGACATTTCCAAGAATTTGTCCTAAGAAAATAAGCTGAAATGTGGACAGAGTTCATATGCATAGATATTCGTCACCAGTGTTTATTGTACCACAAAAAATGTAAACTCTCCAAACATCCAACAATGTAAGTAAATTATGATACATTGTACAATAGTTAAAAGTTATAGGGCAGGCACGGTGGCTCTGGTGGCTCTCGCCTGTAATCCTAGCACTCTGGGAGGCCGAGGCGGACAGATTGCTCAAGGTCAGGAGTTTGAAACCAGCCTGAGCAAGAGTGAGACACCGTCTCTACTAAAAATAGAAAGAAATTAATTGGCCAACTAAAAATATATTTAAAAATTAGCCAGGCATGGTGGCGCATACCTGTAATCCCAGCTACCCAGGAGGCTGAGGCAAGAGGATTGCTTGAGCCCAGGAATTTGAGGTTGCTGTGAGCTAGGCTGACGCCACGGCACCCACTCTAGCCTGGGCAACAGAGTGAGACTCTGCTCAAAAATAAATAAATAAATTGGCCAGGCGAAGTGGCTCACGCCTATAATCCTAGCACTCTGGGAGGCCGAAGCAGGCGGATTGCTTGAGGTCAGGAGTTCGAAACCAGCCTGAGCAAGAGCGAGACCTGTCTGTACTATAAATAGAAAGAAATTAGTTGGCCAACTAATATACATAGAAAAAATTAGCCGGGCATGGTGGCGCAAGCCTGTAGTCCCAGCTACTCGGGAGTCTGCGGCAGCAGGATTGCGTGAGCCCAGGAATTTGAGGTTGCTGTGAGCTAGGCTGATGCCATGCCACTCACTCTAGCATGGGCAACAAAATGAGACTCTGTCTCAAAAAAATAAATAGATAAATAGAATAAATAAAAAATGAAAGTTATATTATGAAGAGTTTTAATTTAATGGCATGGGAAATGTCCGCAAATACTGTTAAGCAGTATATTAAAATTACTTATGATATTGATATTTTCTTTTCTTTCTTGTTTTCTTTTCTTTTTCTTTTTTTTAAATTTACTTATTTGTTTAATTTTAGCGTATTATGGGGGTACAAGTGTTAAGGTTACATATATTGCCCATGCCCCCCTCCCCCCTCAAGTAAGAGCTTCAAGCATGTCCATCCCCCAAATGTCTTCTTTTCTTTTCTTTTCTTTTTTCTTTCTTTTCTTTTCTTTTTTTTTTTTTTTTTAGCACTGGACTCCTCATAGCTCACAGCAACCTCAAACTCATAGGTTCAAGTGATCCTCCTGTCTCAGCCTCCTAAAGTTCTGGGATTACAGGCATGAGCCACTGTAATAAATAAATATTGGCCCAGCCAATATTTTCTTAATTATGTCATGAAATAAGGACTTGAAAGTGAGAAAAAATATGTTAAAATAGTGGCAGTGCTGTCTCAAAGTATGGGTGATATTTTATTTTTTTCTGGATGCTTTACATTTTAAAAATTGCCTCCAAATTATCTACATTGGGTAGGTTTTCTTTGGTAATCGGGAGAAAGGCACATAATTTTTAAAAATTACAAAAATGCAATGAGGCAGTTTCCCAGACCCTCACTTCAGGCCTAGCAGCTAGGGGAGGAGCTGGGTAGCCGATGGCCAAAGTCAGCCAATGTGGCAGGCAGCCTGGACTGCAGAAGCTTCCAACGCTCCAACCACTTACCTCCCATGCGTGTTTCTCACTGGCACACGATGGATAAAACCAAGAAGCCAGATGATACCAAGAGACAGAAATCAGAAAAACGAGAAGGTTCAAAGGGCACAAAAAGACAGACGTAGGATAGTAGAGTGAGAAGAAAAGAGTCTGATGTGTTAGGACATAATCACAAAAAGTAAAATTAAAACAAAAATTTCAACTAAAATTAAATTTTTTTTTTTTTACTTAAAACAAATTTTAATGAAAACATTCTCATCATTTTAAATAAAAATGACTTGCATTTTTAAATCTGGAGCTACTCTGGCATTAGGACTTAATTGTTTCCTCCTCAACAGGTTTCAGATGCCACTGCACTACTAATTCCCCAGTGCTCTTTTTTTTTTTTTTTCCCAAACAAGTCAGTTGTCTGAATCCCCAGTGCTCTTGAGGCACATATTAGACATGTTTTCTTCTGTTGGAAGTCCTTGTGGCAACTTCAGGGGCTTGATTCTTATCAAATGTTTAACCACTTTCAGTTTTGCATTCACTGAAGGGATGTTCTTGTGAACTTGAGGGGTATGTGGTTTTTGTAATCCAAGCATCTTTATTACATCTTTTTCCCAATATGGACGTCTTCCTGTACTTCTTATTCTGGTAACAATATGTAGTTTATGAGGGTTCTGTGGATCCCCACCATACTTTTCATGATCTTCAGGTGAAGGCTGAAACACTTTATCCGGAATTCTTGACCTGGTAAATTTGTGACGAATCCAAAAAAATATGGAACGCTTCACGAATTTGCATGTCATCCTTGCGCAGGGGCCATGCTAATCTTCTCTGTATCGTTCCAATTTTAGTATATGTGCTGCCGAAGCGAGCACTAAAATTAAATTTAACCAATGATCTAAAAGATTAGAAGTAGAAGAATTACAAGGTAAGGATGGAAACACTCATATAAAGCGGTTTGAATGTTGAAAAAGTTCTAAAAGTGGAAGCAGCTAAAAGTGGACAGGAAAAAGGGCAGGATGTGTAAATAACTGGAACAAGAAGATAACAAAACTAAGGCAATCCAGTGCGAAACCCAACAATTATCAGTGTGTACAGCATGCAGATAAAATAAATGAAAGGAACTAGAAAGAAAATCATTTCAAAGATCAGAGGAGTGAAACAAAGGCCAAGCTGGGTCTGGGCAAAGGTTGGAAAGCTGTCTGGGGTCGCCTTCAGCTATTCAGGACCAGGGGGGCTTCAAAAGCCAGGTGACTTCCCCGTTCTAACCCCTCCCCTGACTCCTTGAGGAACATCCCAGAGCCCTGACCCTCCACTCTCTCTGCCTCCTGGGGCAGGGAAGAAGGGCCCTGGTGGTGCCCAGTCCCTGGGGGTCTCTGCTGGTGGCCCTGGTCAAGGCAAGCCTGTTTGAGGCCTGGCCCCCCATTCACCAGCTGGGTGACCTTTGGTACATGCCTGGCTTCCAGGTCCTCGTCTGTCAAACTCTTTGCTGGACTCCTTGACTCTGCAGCTCTTCCAAGTCTATTACCAGCCAGGCTAGCCTCTCCAGCTTGAGACCCAGAGATGGAGCGAGGGAGGAGGGAGGGGGAGTGGGAGTGAGAGGGTGCCCGCCAAGGAGCCCACTAAGGTGCCCAGGAGAACCCAGAGGAAAGGCTGCTGCAGCTTCCACCCCCTTTTGGCTTTGGGAGAGGGGAAATACACACCGTGCATGTGGCACAAATCCTCCCTTGAGACACACACGCCCCCGTCCCTCACCACTCTCCTACACCTTTTCATTTCCACAGAGTCAAAGAAGGCCGTTCCAAGAAAGACGCAGAAGAGAAGAGTGAAGAAATTTCTCTTCAGCAGCTGGGAGCTTCTGCCCTCAAAGAGACCATCTGAGCTGCCATGAGCCTGGCACTGGTTAGCAGCACCTGAGCTGGGTTCCCACTGCCCAGGGCCTTCTCCTGGGAGCACCTGGGGATGCCGGTGCAAAACTGGAAGAAAGGTCGCTGGAAACGTCCTGGCTCAGCTAGACAGCCATGCACAAGCCAGAGCTGGGGGCTGCTCGGAGGGAAACCCGACCAGCAACGGCCAATTCACATTATGAATATACAGAAAGCCGGAAGGAACCAGTCCCAGGGGTCACATCTGCCCCTTAAAATGTCTCTGTTTATTCCTGAGAACACTGTGTCTTTGCAGAGTTAGTGTTAGGTCTCTGCCACAGGGCTGTCCCTGGAACAGCCCCACTTGTCCTTGAGGGACTTTGAGAACTCATTCTGCTCCACCTATTTGGAAAGAGTAAATATTTTTTCCTGCCTTATGGGATAAGGCTCTTTTAAGTGTGTGTGACTTATGTCCTCGACTAGCAAATGTCTCCACAGCAAGCCTACGTGCCTGCTTTTGTGGCCCAGCAACCCTCGTTAAGGGCCTTGCAGGTGGTACATGCTCAATACACAGCCGATGAGGAAATGGTGATGCCAGACCCAGGCAATGGATGGAGAACTTTGTCGTTTGCATTCCTGGCAATACCGCTTTGCAGAAATGGGATATGGTTCAGCCCCCCAGAAGTCTTAACAGAAGGAAGAACCCCTGGCATGGCCCAGTGTCCCTCTGAGCACTGATCCA
Organism: Microcebus murinus; assembly: GCF_040939455.1. Taxonomy (NCBI): domain Eukaryota; kingdom Metazoa; phylum Chordata; class Mammalia; order Primates; family Cheirogaleidae; genus Microcebus; species Microcebus murinus. The sequence continues at coordinate 12,398,778 of NC_134107.1, forward strand.
TTCCCAGCCCAGATGTCAGGCATGTGCCTGCACCCTGACCCCAACCTCCACCAGAATTCAGATTAGACTCACAGGGTATTCAAGTCTTGTCCCATTGGATGGTCTTGGGCAGATTTTCTTGTCCAATCCCTTCCTTCTAGAGTTGCCAAAGAGTCAAACGAGATCAATGCACTGAGTCCTCAGTCCCTCCGGTGGATTTAACCTCTTCTGTTGAACATGTGAGGGACTGTCAGTGACCCACCACGTGAGCTTTCTCATTAGAGTTGTCCTCAACCCACAGCTTCAGCAAATCAGTAAATTCAAGAGACAGAGGGCTACTGTGCCGGGCCAAGCTTTACAATGGGGGTCACCTCCTCCAGGCAGCTCTCGCTGACTGCCCCTGCCTGCCCTGGGCTCCCATGATGCCCCCATATGTCCTCCTATTGCACCTTTGCCAGTGTGGTGTGATGGGCCCATTCACCTGCTGATCTCTCCGGTGGTGCCTTGAAGGCAGAGTCAGGTCATCTTTGCCTGACTGTGGCCTCCACATAGTAGGTGCTCAGTTCACATTGCTAGAGTAAATGCAACATCCATAAGGAGAAAAAAAGACCTAAACTTCCAAATGCCAAGGGAGGAAACAGGAGACCTGGGCAGAAGAACACGAATCTACACATCTATAAATCTTTTATAAGCACCATATTATTTTTATTGTTGAAGAAAATTTAAAATAGTGGTTCTCAATCTTGGAATCACCTTCAAGCTTTAAAAAAAAAAAACCCAGGATTCTGATGTCATTGATTGGTGTGAGGGCCCAGGGGGAAAACCACTGATCCAGAAATAGTTTTCCTAACCAGCAAGAGAATGTAGACAACTTAACCTGGTAGATAAGGTTAATTATAACAAGACTGTGAACTCCTACTTAATGGGTTAGTTACCAAGAGGTTAGTAAGCAAATGTGATTTCCCAGGATAAAGACAATTCATACCTTAAGTGAACAAACCAGATTTTCTATAAATATTCTGACCATGACATTTCCCATGGCAAGCCTAAATTATCTTGAAGTTGTAGGTTGCAGCCATCGGATAAAACCATAAAGCCTATGACTACTCTTGTCCTTCTTTGCAGAACACTGGCCAGAAACTATTAAATGAAGGCAAGTTCCCAGTGATGACATAGAGAATGGAGTGTTTAAACAAGACTCCGCTTGGCTGGTGCCCTTCCAATAATCTTTATGTTAAATAGTAACTGGCAAATAGCTTCCAGATTCCTTTACTTTTCCATCTGAAGGCACTGACTAGCCAGTGTGTTTTATTTTCAAGAGCCCCTGTAACAGCAGTCTTCTGGAAATCTCTAGGTTTTTGAGTATTACTGGGCCTCGTGGCTGTGGCGAGATGGCTTGCCAACATGCCCGGAGGCTTCCAGGTGATTGCCTGGGCCTGGTTCATGGGCAGATCAGCTAAATTCAAGGCTGAGGGTGGGTGTCCTGGGCCACTGCTGCTCTGCAGCCCCAGAGGAAGTTGCTGACTGGTGTTCATGGAAAGGGGGACTCTGCTCAATGCGGGCTGTGGTTCCTGCCCTGGAAAACGGCCCCTAAAACACACATTGTTACACTTTCCCTGTGACCCATGATCACGCTGGTCAGACCTGTGCTGCCAGGCAGCAGATGCCACCGAAGACGGACTTTACAGGAGAAACTGAAAAAGACACCTGGACGGCTGGGGCTCAGCACCCAGGGCAGCGCACACTTGCAATTTGAGCTCTAAATGTGGCAATTCCACCAGAGGAACACCCCCACTTGCCTAGAATGTTCTTTTTAGGAAACTGGGGCAGGGAGAGGCCTAGGCTGGATGTAAGAGAGCAAACCACATAATTAACTTCTCACTCCACTGTTTTCTTCCCACGCCTACCCTGGGAAACCAGGCTACTAGACTTTGTCAATAGCAAAGAAGAGAGTGGGAAGGGGGGCGAGGATGGGCGTCTCTAACCTGGTGCTTCCTTTGTAGCCATTCTGCTTGCTGCATTGGGCGATTATGGATATTGATGATAATGATCTTGAAGGTGAGGTGACAACTCCTAAGGTGGACCTGGCATGGCCCATAAGTCAGGTGGTGGGAGACGGATGTCTTAGAATGGCACAAGGCATGTAAGGAAACTGCCCAGCCTCCTAGGGACAAGACTGGGCAAATGGTGTGGGGAGACAAGGGGAAGATTGGAAAAGGGTGAAGCAGTGGCTGCAGGAACTGGTCGCAGGGACCCTGGGGCTGTGGAAGGAGAACAAGAGCTACAGCTGGAGGGCAGGAAGGATGGTAGACCTGGGCAGTCAGGGTGGAGGCAGGGACACGGTGGAGGTGGGGCCACAAGCCCTCTCAGCTCTTGTCTATAGGGCATTTGGCCGGTTTAACTCAGACTGCCACCACTGCCTTCAACTGGACCACTGACCTAATCAGAAACTTCCGGACAACTGACCCCAGGAGGGAACAGCCTCCCATCAAGACAATGGAACAAGATTCACTTTCTACCAGTAGGCACTGGTTTGGTCCCTTTTGTTTCATCCTATTATTGCCAGGTGGTTTTATAGGTTTTTCCCAGGCTGATTGTTCAGAATTGTCCAACACCAGTGGCCATGGACAATCATATTGCCCTGGACTTCCTTTGGGTTAGTCGAGGAAGGGAATGTGTGGAAGCCAGCACCTCTTGCTGCACAATTTCTTTAATGGCGTATTTGGGGGCTTGGCTCTGGGTGGGGAGGCTGGCCGTGTGGGCCTGGTCAGCCTGCTGGGAGTTACAGTCATGGTCACGCTCACTGATGTTCTCTAAGGCAAATGCAATGGCTTCGGTCCAAGTCCAAGTCCACAAGCAGCACAGTAGCTGATGGGGGAGCCTGTACTCCCGAGAATCCTTTCCTGGATGCGAAAGGTCGGGGGCAGGGTGCTCAGGCCAGCAGACAAGGCTGGAACCGCAGTGCACGGAGTCTTGGCAGGACGCTCTGTGATCTTCCCGCAGCACCGAGGATGGAGGCCTGTGGGAGCTGCTCCGAGGCCAATGCCACTGCCTCCCTGACTCCCCCGGGGCAGGGGACGCTCCTGTGAGAGGCTTTTGCATCACTTCTGGGTTCTGATGAGGTTGAAGCTTTCCGCCCTGCCCTCCTCAGCACAGAGCTGTCCAGAGCGGCTCCTCGCTGCGGGGTGTCCCAGCACCCTCCTTGCAGCTACGAGCCCCTTATGTCTCAGGGGGTCCTTTATGGTGTAGGGGACAAGGACCACAAGAGCTGGTGCTTTTGGCTCATTCTCCTTTTTGCTGTCTATGTAAATAATAAACCCTAAATCTAAGAGTGGCTCATCGTGTCTTTATAGGTCAAATCAGCCAGGCCTTGACCCGACCTGGCCTTGGCACGTGTGAGCTCCACAGCGGCCGACGGCCTCACCTCTCATTTTAGCCAAGGCTGAGTCAGAAAATCTGAGGTTAGAATTTTTTGCTGCCACACAGCTCTAATGATGCCCCTGAGTCTGGGAGAGGACTGATTTATAAAACCTCAGTACGTGTTGGAGACTGACGAGATTAGGACAGGGAATAGATCTGGACAGCTTCCATTTAAAGTATTCGCATAAAAGGTTTAGTTCATATAGCTCATTTAGGAATGTTCATATACCTTATTTCCTGATGGATAGCCAACAAGACGGAAATATATTAATATATTAATACCATTGTGCTGGACCAATACCCAGGAACCCACTAGAATAAAGAGGCGAGAGAGTATATTTCACAGAGCACGAGCACATGTGTGGAGGAGCCTGGGTGACCGGTAGCAGTGAGACAGCAGGATGGGTCTCTGAGTTGCTCCACACCATCGGGGGCCTGGGGAACTTCCAAATCCTCCGGACGGCTCTCTTGCTGTCCCCTGAGTGCCTGCTGGGCTGCCACAACTTCCTGCAGAACCTCACAGCCTTAACCTGGAGCATCACTGCCAGCCAGGCTACTGGACCAGAGGGTCTCGAGTTGCGAGTGGTGGCAGGGACAGGAGCCTGCTGGGGGTCTTCATTCCACTGGACTTCACTCCTCTCAGCGCACTAGCCCTGCTGACAAGGCCCGGGTCATTCCTTCACTCCCACTGTGTACTGCATAATACACGATGTGTGAATTATGCTCCTGCCTGGGCTCCCTCTTCGCACCCTGGTCTACACCCTTGGCAGCTACGGTGCAGCCCTGCAGTCCCCTGTTGGCCTGGCCCCACTCCTGGCAACCGCAGCAGGCTTCCTCCGACAGAGACCAACAACCTGCTCATTGCTTGACACCACTGAGGAAACAGAGAAGAGGTGGCCCCTCCCCATCTCTCCAGCACTTTGGAAAGCCCATGTGTCCTGTGGGAATAGGGCGGTGGGGTTGGCTGAGTTATTTCTTCCTTGGCAGGAGTGGGAACTGATAAAGTATCCTCTGGCCAGTGTCAGGACACCAGGCAGTCCCCACTGTTCCCGACTCTCCATCCGTAAATGTAATAACAGCTTCCAATTTATTAAACTTTGTGGTGGCTCACGCCTATAATCCTTGCACTCCGGGAGGCCGAGGCAGGAGGATCGCTCAAGGTCAGGAGTTCAAAACCAGCCTGAGCAAGAGCAAGACCCTGTCTCTACTATAAATAGAAAGAAAGTAATTGGTCAACTAAATATATATATATATATATATATATATATATATATATATATATATATATAAAATTAGCCGGGCATGGTGGCACATGCCTGTATTCCCAGCTACACAGGAGGCTGAGGCAGGAGGATCCCTTGAGCCCAGGAGTTTGAGGTTGCTGTGAGTGAGGCTGATGCCACTCTAGCCTGGGCAACAGAGTGAGACTCTGCCTCAAAAAATAAAAAATAAAAATAAAATAACATAAAAAATAAACTTTATGGTGACTGCTTGGGAGTCTGACAAGTCATGCAGGAGACCATGCACAATTCTGCCAAATTCTGCCCTTACTGAATACATCATCACTGCGTACATGGAAGGAACTCACCATGCTGCCAAATTCCCTACAAATCTCCATGGTGATTAAGCCAGGTGCAAAGCCCTGTCTGTCATTCCCGATGAATTTTAGCCTTTTTAAAAATTTTATTTTAGAAGGAACATGGGTCATCTAATCTTTCCACTGACCAATTCTTAGCAAATAGGTTCTTTTGGGTTGTGCGGGCTTGGCTGATCTCAGCACTTCCAAAAGCTGGGCTGGGCCAGGGCACCTCCCTGGGGGCAGCTCTGCTCCCCCATCCCTCCTCCTCCTCTGGGGTGAGCAGGCTTCTCCTTCTCAGGGAAGTGACAGAGGCCCAAGAGCTCCTCCGTCTACAAAGCACTTGCCCTTTGGCCACAGTATCAAAGCTGTTCTGTGCTTCTCCCCACCTGGGATGAAGAGGTAAGAACAGAAACATGCACAAAAGTCACCTCAAGAACACCTCAAACCTCAAACTGGCAGCATATGTATGCAGGGGATCAAAGTACAATTATTCCTTTAGATTCTGTACTCTATCGTTGTCACTAGTCAACCCTCCCAAAGCTAATTCTCTACACAGAAGTGCTAAGTCATTCTGCTCCCCCTAAATCTCCCTTTGCTTCAGAGTCCTCATTTTCAGTCATACTCAGAAACTCAGACCTAAGTCCTAGGGACTTTGTAGATACCTGGGGATCTAAATCCTTACAATACCATCTGCAACTATGAATATATCCCTGCTCTGCAGCTTGTGACCCCTGACCTTGCTGTCTTCCTGGGAGATGACATGATGACATTACCATCATCATCATGTTTCAGGGTTGTTTCTACAACCAAGAGAGTCTAACAGCACAACCAGAAAAGGACTAAATAAGCTCTGGGTCACTTCAGCTTGTAGATGCCATCATTTTCATAATACACCTTGGTTCACGTTCCATGCTGGTGATTTCTCCCCATCAGTGCAAGCCTCTGGAAGCAGGAACGGGTGGGCTCCTCTGCAGCCTTCCCAGAGCTTCGCTGCACCACGATTTGTCCACACCAGACACTTCCTTAATTTAACCACTTTTTGACATTATTCGAGCTTTTACAAATATTTTATTTTATTTTATTTTTGAGACAGAGTCTCACTCTATTGCCCCGGCTAGAGTGCCGTGGCGTCAGCCTAGCTCACAGCAACCTCAAACTCCTGGGCTCAAGTAATCTTGCTGCCTCAGCCTCCCCAGTAGCCGGGACTACAGGCACATGCCACCATACCTGGCTAATTTTTCTATATATTTTTGGTTGGCCAATTAATTTCTTTTATTTATTTATTACTATTATAATTTTTTTTTTTTTTGAGACAGAGTCTCACTTTGTTGCCCAGGCTAGAGTGAGTGCCGTGGCATCAGCTTAGCTCACAGCAACCTCAAACTCATGGGCTCAAGCGATCCTACTACTGCCTCAGCCTCCTGAGTAGCTGGGACTACAGGCTTGTGCCACCATGCCCAGCTAATTTTTGCTATATATTAGTTGACCAATTGATTTATTTCTATTATAGTAGAGACGGGATCTCGCTCTTGCTCAGGCTGGTTTCGAACTCCTGACCTCGAGCAATCCGCCCGCCTCGGGTCTCCCAGAGTGCTAGGGTTACAGGCGGGAGCCACCTCGCCCGGCCTTTACAAATAGTTTAAAGTTGCTTGAGGTTATAGTGTTCTAAATCTAAACTCTAAATTTAGTCTGTGCTGTCTAATCAGGTTGCTACTGGCTACATGTGGCTATTGAAATTAATTAAAATTAAATAAAATTTAAAATTTGAGGCAGTTCTCATGGAGGCAGCTAGTGCAAGGCTGGGGCTCACCTAACCACCTGTGCCCTGCGCTGCTGGACTAGGATGGCCGTCAGGATGGTCACAGTGACCCCAAGAAACCAAAGGGCAGGTGTCTGCTTACGACTTCTGTGTGCAGACGAGCAGGGAAGAACATAACAAGAAAAACCCAGAGGTTCCTGTGTTTTTTGCCGAATTTTTCAAAAAGTGCTCTGAGAGGTGCAATGTCTAGGAAAGAGAAATTCTAAATGTTTGGAAAGCCAAAGGCAGAGACAGTGCGCTATCCCAGGACACGGAGGATTCCGGACCAGCTAAGGGATGCAGGAAGAAGGACCCTAGTGCCCCCAAAAGGCTATCTTCTGGATTCTTCCTGATCTGTTTAGAATTCTGCCCAAGATCAAATCCACAAACCCTGGCATCTCTACTGGAAATGTGGCATAAAAAAAAAGCCAGGCGGGATGTGAATAACGTACATAACAGTGAAGAGCAGCCGTGGTCACTGAGGCAGCCACGGCGAAGGGTTAGCACGAGAAGGATGTTGCTGACTCTAAGTCTAATGGAAACGTTGATGGCTCAACAGGTCCTGGTAAAGTTGCCCGGAAAAAGGTGGAAGAGGAAGATGAAGAAGACAAGGAGGAAGAGGAGGAGGAGGAGGAAAAGGAGAAGGCAGAAAAAGAAGAAGAAGATAAAAAACTGTTTATCTGTCTCCTTGTGAATACTGCTGACATGGTCCCTGTAATATCAACTGAAAGCAAGGGGTTAAAAGCTTGCTAGAACTCTAAGCCTTACAAGGAATAGTTATAGTTAAGGATTAACCAGCTTCTGCCCCTCACCTGTCTCCCTACCATTGCTTACTGATTAGGAGTTTGCTAACATCCCTTAATCGCTTCTACAGATAATGCCTCTGTTGTAAAACCCGGGACTGAACTGATACCAACCAGATTGGGAACTGACTCAGCGTGACAAGGCAGTTTTTATGTTCCTGTGATTTCACCCCCCACCCACCCAACCATCAGCAATGCCGATTCCCAAAGCCCCCTGCCTACCAAATTCCCCGTAAATCCCCAGCCCAGAGCTTCTCTGAGAGGCATATTTGAGAAATTTCTCCCCTCTACACATTCAGCTGCCAAAGGACTATTTAACTCTGCACCCTGTTGTCTCCGTGGGCAAAAAGAACCCAGCTGGGCAATAACACCTTAGAGTAGGGGTAGTGGACACCCCTCTTATTTGGGGCACGTCTATTGCCCACATTAGGTTTCATTACAAATTTTTTTTTTTGAGACAGAGTCTCACTCTGTTGCCCAGGCTAGAGTACAGTGGCCTCAGCCTAGCTCACAGCAACCTCAAACTCCTGGGCTCAAGCGATCCTCCTGCCTCAGCCTCCCAAGTAGCTGGGACTACAGGCATGCACCACCACGCCTGGCTAATTTTTTCTAAATATTTTTAGTTGTCCAATTAATTTCTTTCTATTTTTAGTAGAGACGGGGGTCTCGATCTTGCTCAGGCTGGTTTCAAACTCCTGACCTTGAGCGATCCACCCACCTCGGCCTCCCAGAGTGCTAGGATTACAGGCCTGAGCCACCGTGCCCAGCACTCATTACAAAATTTGATGATGATCACATCGTAGTCTCAAAGTGCTCTAGAAATTGTCAGTGGTTTACGTGAAGTGGCCGTGAGTGTCTGGAGCTGAAACCGTGTCCAATTTGTACAGATTTCCAAGCATTTTCAAAATGAAAATGCGCTTTCGTGTTCTCCTTACTCTGTGCACGTTGCTGTTGGTATGACAAGGCATTTAAAGATGTTTCTGGAATTTTGTTTTTTAATTTATAAGGTGGTGTTAACTATATGGTTATTGGCCAGAAATCCTGAGTTATCAACTATATATCTCTATAGTTTGAAAGAAGAACAAGATAACCGAGACCTACTCTTGGTGCCGCTTGCTTGGCGTGGAGGCTGTGGCGGAAAATGCCCTCAGGAGGGGCCGTGCCTGCGTGGGCACCCTTTCAGCTTCAGGTTGGCTTGTTTCTGTGTAAGGCGACTTAGCTTTCTGCTGCCCTTCTTAGCTGTGGACAAAGGGGGTCAGCTGGCAGGAGAAGTGTTTGAATTTTTTTTTAAGCGTGGTAGTTTCAAAACCGTTTGTTTATAAACAAGCTGTAGAATTCTTCATGGTCAGCAAAGCAAAGAGCCGCTGCATCAAGGAGAGTTCAAGAACCTTCCGTACTTAAACACGATTTGCAACGTTCTGTTATTTGTTTCTGTGTGTTTAGAGTGCTGAAATGCTTCTGAAGTTAAATAAACAGTATTACATTTTTTTTTTTTTTTTTTGAGACAGAGTCTCGCTTTGTTGCCCAGGCTAGAGTGAGTGCCGTGGCGTCAGCCTAGCTCACAGCAACCTCAAACTACTGGGCTCAAGGGATCCTCCTGCCTCAGCCTCCCAAGTAGCTGGGACTACAGGCATGTGCCACCATGCCCGGCTAATTTTTTGTATATATTAGTTGGCCAATTAATTTCTTTCTATTTATAGTAGAGACGGGGTCTCGCTCTTGCTCAGGCTGGTTTCGAACTCCTGACCTCGAGCAATCCGCCCGCCTCGGCCTCCCAGAGAGCTAGGATTACAGGCGTGAGCCACCGCGCCCGGCCTATTTTTTAAAAAATTTAATTCCTCAGTTTCTCTAGACCTATTCAAAGTACTCAGTAGGCACATGGGGCTGGTGGCTACTGCGTTGGGCAGCACAGATCTAGAACATTCCCATCATGGCCCTGCTCTGGCTACTTCCACGCCAAGGTCAGCATGTCGATGTCAGAGTCTCGTTGCCGAAGAGGCAGTGGCATAAAGTCGCCTTCATTTGCAAGCGGGGCCCCTCTCCTGATGTGTCCTAATTACTTCTAACAAATAAGGCGACGTATGAAGAATAGGCCTGTTCTGGCTGATTTCCTAATACTTCTAGAGGGAAGTTCTGTGCAAGAGAGGATGACTGTGCATAATGTCCAAAAGAAAAAGAGTTTAAAAATAATGCATCCATTGTTATCTCCTCAGGGCAGCCTTTCATGGGCTCCCAGGGCCACTTCTCTCTTTAGCAAGCATTCGCTCAAGGACAGCCCAAGGTCAGTTGTCATATAATCCTAGCCCACGTCCAGCTCTGTCTGGAGAGGGAACCCAGCCAGGCCTCCTGGCTCCCCAGCCAAGGCTGTTCCTAGCACACTCCTCCCCTCTCACAGGCTGCAGCAGGTCCAGAAGGCTGTGGTGAGAATTATAACATAGCCCCACCGAGCAGAAGTGGAGCAGCTGAGAAGCCCAAGTCCAAACAAGAGCAGCTAACCTGAGCAGCGTCGGCCTGCTGCTGGCTTCAAGCAAAGGGACCCTCTGGCATTAGCTGGGAATGACTGTGATCACAGCCAGCTTCATGGGCATGCAACCTGAGCAGTGGCATGGGGCCACAAGCTCAGAAGGGTCCCACTCTTGCTTTCATGCTCTGCTGCCACCATCTTGAAATTCTTAATCATTTTTGAACAAGGGGCCCTGCACTTCAATTTGCACTAGGCATCTCAAATTATGTAGCTGGTCCTGACTGCCTAAGGCCAGGCCTTTTCCATGGAAGGTGTTAATATGTGAGCAAGAGACCAAATAGGCAGGGAAGAAGGGACGCAGAGAAGAAAGGGTGGGAAGAGGGTGGAAGAGCTGGGCAGCAGCTTCAGAGAGCCAAGCACTGGCCCAGGCAAAGGATGGAAGATTCGAGGAGGCAGCAGCTTTCCAATTCGGGGCCACCTCAGGGGCACTTGAGGTTTGGGCATTTAAGTGGCCAAATGCTTGCTTGTTGCAGGAGCATTCTTTTTTTATTTTTTATTAATATATTTGCTTGCCTGTGAGGTCCGGCCACCTGGATAGAAACATTATTATTCAGAGAAACTTTGATTACACATAGCAAAGGTTTTTGTGTTATAACTTTGACCTTAAAGTTGAAAGTTCATTCTCTTCCCAAACTTTTGTCTAACTTCATGTAAACTGCCAAAAACTCAGAACTGACAGATGCCTTAATGTCCATTTGAAGCAAAAACTCAAATGTTTAAAAGTAACGCCAGTCATAATCTTGCAATTATAATTTTTCATCCAATGTGCCAAACAAGATACTGTTATTTGCCAGCAAGCCATACATATGCAATCCATTTCTAATATTTAAAAGGCAAAAAGTAACTTTAGAACACAAAGGGATCATTAAGTTTACACAGAGCAATAAAAATAGCTAAGTTCCCTCTTTCATCTGAGAAAGGCTCAAAATGGTCTAGATTTCTCTTTTGCTTGATTGGAAAAGGAGATATAACTAATAAACTAAATAAATTTGTTGAAAGAAAACAGAAGAATGGGCTGGGCGCGGTGGCTCACGCCTGTAATCCTAGCACTCTGGGAGGCCGAGGCCAGCAGATTGCTCAAGGTCAGGAGTTTGAAACCAGCCTGAGCAAGAGCGAGACCCCATCTGTACTATAAATACAAAGAAATTAATTGGCCTACTAATATATATATAGAAAAAATTAGCCGGGCATGGTGGCGCATGCCTGTAGTCCTAGCTACTCGGGAGACTGAGGCAGCAGGATTGCTTGAGCCCAGGAGTTTGAGGTTGCTGTGAGCTAGGCTGACGCCACGGCACTCACTCTAGCCTAGGCAACAAAGTGAGACTCTGTCTCAAAAAAATAAAAAACAGAAGAATGATTGGAAAATGGAACCTCAAAGTCAGCCTGATAAAGAATTATGAAAAATAGGACATCAGCGTAACCACTAACACAGATCAACTGTGCTGTTTACTAAAAGGAAGATGATGTAAACAACCATGGATTTAATTCTATATAAATAGAGCTGAAAACCCACCACAGCTTTGTAGCTACTTGCTAGCTACCTGCATGCATTCAGGGTATGTGCAAGAAAAAAAGTTTGTCTCCTTGACAGCTGCATCTTCCAAACCTTTCACACCCTCTCATCTTCCTGAAAACTTCTACAGAAGAAGATTTTGATTTGTTAAACCTGGCCCGGCCCCCCAAAGAAAGCCAGAGCTCTGGAGCCAACAGCACTGCTCTTACTGGCTCTTAGGATGAAACAGCACCCTCCGTGGGGGAGGTGCGGGGAGGATGTGTTCTTCGTGGCTGGATGGGCAGGGAGGTGGGAAGGCAGAGGGAGCACCATATGAAGATGGGTGGCCTTGGGCTGCCCTTGAGCAAGTGTCTGCTAAAGAAAGGAGCAGTATTCATCTCGTATGTCCACATGTCCACAGGTCCTTGGAGACCCAACTCAACTCCTACAATGTCACCTGTAAGGACAAGACAAGAAACCAAAACTGGGGCCCCAGCTCAGTCTAGCTTGGTCCTGAGGCAGAATGTCTACTTGGAGAGAGTCCTCCACCCTGCGAGCAGGGCTGGGAAAGTGAGGGGAAGAGCAACTGCTATTATTTCCACCTTTTCTCTTTTGTACACAGCACTCCCAAAATAAACAGTTCCCTTTTCCTTCCTAAGTTCCTAGATCCCTGGAGTAGAGTGTTTAATTGAACTGAGACATGCAAGTAGGCCCATCTGGTTTTTTTTTTATTTTAGAGACAGGGTCTTGTTCTGTCACCCAGGCTGGAGTGCAGTGGTCCAATCACAACTCACTGCATCCTTGAACTCTTGGGCTCAAGCAATCCTCCTGCCTCAGCCTCCCAAATAGCTGGGACTACAGGCTCACTACCATACCTGACTGATTTTTTTATTTCTTGTAGACATGGGGTCTTGCCTGGGCTGACCATAAATCTAAGGCCACCTAGTCCATATACCACCCTTGTGTGAACTTGAAAAACCTACCGCTCAGAGCAGATGCAGCTCTCTGGGGCATCTTGGTGAGTGGATGGTGCTTTTGTGCAAGCCAGGAAGAGTCGCTCTGTCACCCATGGGAAGATGTAGCTTTACAGCGTGATGCACAACTTGACTGTCCAAATCATGGGCTCGATCTCAGCACCACCTGACCCGCTTGCCCAGGAACCCTTGCTCAGTGAACAGCCTGCACAACTGCACTCAGAAGTTCTGCTTAACCACTAAGTATTAAGCCATTCTACAATAGGAGGAAGGCGAGTTGCCTGTCCTATTTTCCTGTCATGTGCAATTTACTGATATTTCTTAAAACCTACTAGCAATAACTACCATACTCCTTTATTTTTTGAAGAGACTTGTTAACTTAAGAGAATCCCAGGAAATAGCGGGTTATATAAAAGGAAATGAAAAAGTTTAGCAAGATTCAGGAAGCTATTTGGACACAGGTGCATCAGAGGGATAGAGGGTGTGGCCCCTAGGGTCAGCTGGAGCGGCTTCATGATGCGGCAGCTGGCTTCCCCCAGAGCGAGTGATCCAAGAGAAAGGCTGAAGCCACAGTGGCTTTTAAGTCCTAATTTTAGCCATCACACATGGTCACTTTGACCACATTCTAGTCACTAACCATGAGTCACTAAGTCCAGCCCAGGAACAAGGGGAGGGTAACTAACCTCTACCTTTTGAAGGGAGAAGTATCAAAGAATGTATGGGCGGACTTTAAACCACTATACTGAAATTCATAGTCAAATTCTTTGACATAAAACAGCTCCTTGCTCCAGGTTTCTCTATGGCTTTCCACATCCTGAGGGAGTGGGCATCGTACCCATTCCTACAGATTTCCCCAGCGTGGCAATGACCACCTGCTATTAAGCCTAGAGCTTCCATTCTATCTTTTTGAGAAGACAAAAAGTGAGATTGGACTTGGGAACTGACACTCCTGAAGGCCTAATCACCTACACTGCACCTCCAGGGCTCTGAAGGCCTTCCAAGTCTGGACACAATATGTCGTCACATCCTCAGGAATGACCAGGCCCTGAGGAAGTTGAAACACCTGAGTACTTAACACTGAGTCACCCAGGAATCCTTCAGGCCTGATAAATAAAGGTCCATTCGGGGCCACACTGGATCATGCACCCACCCACTCCGGGCAGCTCCAGGAGGACCTGGCATAAATAGAAATATCAGTAACTTCCCAGTCCACCCCATAGGCCAAGTCAAAGCCTGTGTTTGGCATACCCAGCTAATTCCAGAGCATGTCTATACCATCAACACCTGCAACAACACAGCCCAGTAGAAACATAATGTGAGTCACATATGTAATTTAAAATTTTCTAGTGGTCACATTAAAAGAAATAAAAAGAAAGTAATTTATAATGTGCATTATAATTAATGTATAATAATGCAATAAAATTATCATATACATTATAATTATAAGGTACACTGTAGTGTTGGCAAAACTCCACCTCCATCCTCTTACAGTCCTGGCTGGGCCCAAGAAGTACATTGACATAAGATAGGGCAACCAGAGACAAGCATACAAATGTATTTAACACAGTTTCACCTGGCATGAGAGTCCTCTAGGGAAATGAAGACCAAAAGAAGCAGAATCAGTTGCTTATATACTGAATTGGACAAAAATAGTACGTAGTGAGGAAGCTACTAAATTATGTGAGGAGCCTTCAAAGATAAGAGTTATTTTAACAAAGTCCGTATGGAATTCTCTTGGTTTCAACTACCCTTCCTTGATGATCGGATGTACAGGTAGGACTCCTTTCACAAGGGAATTTCATCTCTCGCTTTTAAAAAACAGCACCAAGATCAGAGTGATCTTGTCTCTGCTGCTCTCAAGTACCTTTAATTTAAACAGTCATTATGCCACAATGGCATATTTTTAACCCTCCAATACATCATATAACATTTTATTTAACCCAACATTTTAAAAATATTATCATTTAAACATGTAATCAATATAAAAAGTGTTAATTAAGATATTTTACAGGCCAGGTGCAGTGGCTCACGCCTGTAATCCTAGCACTCTGGGAGCCCGAGGCGGGCGGATCGCTCAAGGTCAGGAGTTCGAAACCAGCCTGAGCAAGAGCGAGACCCGTCTCTACCATAAGTAAAAAGAAAGTAATTGGCCAACTAAAAATATACATAGAAAAAATTAGCCGAGCATGGTGGCGTGTGCCTGTAGTCCCAGCTACTGGGGAGGCTGAGGCAGGAGGATCGCTTGAGCCCAGGAGTTTGAGGTTGCTGTGAGCTAGGCTTACGCCACGGCACTCTAGCCGGGGCAACAGAGTGAGACTCTGTCTCAAAAAAAAAAAAAAAAAAAATATTTTACATTCTTTTGTTGTCGTTCTGAGTCTTTCACACTGACAGTACAACTTGATGCAGACTCACCCCATGTGGGGCAGACAGCTGCCTCATGGGGGACTCTGCAGCCCCCATCTGCTCCCGCCTGGTTGACTCTGGCTTCCACCTGGGGCTCTACTCTGCACTCCAGGGGCTTGATCTTCACCTGTGTCAACTGGTTCCGTCTTCCCAGTCACCCTGGGGTCTTCCAGCAGTCCTGCCACGTGGTACCCACCTGACAAGCTAGGAACTGAAGTGCAGAGGTCAGGTAACTGTCCAAGGTCACAAAGGGCTCAGAGCCAACTTGAGTACAGAGTGCAGATCTGCGCCCGGTCGAGATTGCCACCCGTACTGCCTGCGGGACCCTAAGCAAGTCCCTCTGACCTTCTGCGTCCTCCTCCCTTCCTCGGGCAGCACCGTGCGGAGAGCCTGCCATGTGTCGGGCGCCGGATGCAAGAACAGGACATGTGGTTGTCTGCCCCTGTGGAGCTTACGGTGAATTGGGCCAGAAAGATAGTCATCCAAGAATGACAAAAATAAATGTGCAATTAAAGCCGTGATAAGGGCTATGAAGGACAGATCCCAGAGGCCAGGGAAGACGGCCCTGAGAAAACGCCACAGAGATGAAATTTGGACGAGGAGTTGGCGTTAGCTCTTGGAAGAGCGGTCCAGGCAGGGGCACAGCAAGGGGAAAGCTGGGGTAAGGGTGGAACAGTGTGGCCCGAGAAAGGAGAAAAGGTAAGAAATAGTCAGGCCGAGGGTAGGGGGTCCTCGGGTCAGGCTAAGGGCTTGGCCATCACCCTAAAAGTACAAGGACCTCACTGAAAAGGTTCTCCGTGGGGAGTGGGGCTGACACGATCACACTTGAGTCTCAAACAGATCACAGTGGCTGAAATAGGGAGAACACATGGGGTGTGGGGGTGGACGACAGTATGGCACGGGGTTGCCAAAGGAGCAAAGGAGATGCATCCAATACTCACTTACCCCAGTTGATGTTTTTCGTTTGTCCGTTTGTTTAAGACATAGAGTCTCACTCTGTGGCCCAGGCTGGAGCACGGTGGCAATTCACAGGTGTGATCACCACTGCCTGGAACCCCCCCAGACTCAAGAGATCCTCCCACCTCAGCCTCCCCAGTAGCTGGGACTGCAGGTGTGCACCACAACCAGCTCCAGCTGCTCTTATTAACCCTCTGAGCTCCCACCACCCCCCCTCAACAGGTCTAACCCAGTGCCTCAGACACAGTAGTAATTCATTGGTTCAAGGTTCATAGCTTTGTTTTTAAAAATCTTGCCTCCCTATAAAAAAAGAAAAAAAAAAAAAAAAGAAAAAAAAAATATCAATCATCTGGGAACGAGAGGTATAAAAAAAGAAAAAAAAAAAAAAGAAAAAAAAAAAATCTTGCCTCCCACTATCCAGAAAGTCTTAGTTTCAGATGACATCATTTAGGGAGTACAGAGTTTGAATAACAACAATATTGGGGATACGCAGACCAGAGCCTGAGATCATGCCACACTGCCGCCACCTGGTGGCAACATACTGCAGCGCAGAGCAGTGCTTCCCTGCAATATGAGCATCGAAAATTAAAGGTGTACCTTACGCTACTGAACTGTACACTTCAAAACAGTTGAGATGGTAAATGTCATGTCATGTGTTTTTTTATGACAAGAAAAACAGAGAAGTGTAAAATAAATGAGATAAAAGAGTAAAATAAGTCCTTTCTCACCTGATTTAGGATATAATGTTGCTTATCCCAGGGTTATGTCATATCACCCTCAAATTTTACTCCCCACTTGTAATGTTCAAAGTATTTCTATCCTATCTTTGCACTTCTCTCCAAGCCCTTTAAGATTCCTCGATGGTATCCTGGGGGGGGTGTGTAACTATATACTATTATACATTACATCCTATTAATTATATATGTTATGTGTTATATAAAATATTATATGTTATGTTTTGCATATACCACTGTTGTTTGACTCAATTCTCTGAAAGCCACCATTTACCCTTTTGCAGTTTCCAAACATAAATTCTCAGCACCACGTTCCATGTGATTTCTACTCTGTGCCTGTTCCTGCTGGCCTATAGAATGCATGTGACCTACTCACCCTGTGTGTGCCAACAACCGAGTACAACTGGACCTTGGCATTAACCTCTGCCATCATTTCACACTAACAAACATCTCTTCAGCTGCAACATAAAACTGGCCCACAGTTAACTGTTACTTACTAGCTTTGTGATGCTGGCAAATCACTTACTCCTCTGAGTTCATGGAATCCTCACCCGTAAAATGAGATTAACAATGTCTCTCTCATAAATTGGAAGGCACTATGTAAATATCGTATTCTTATTTTAAGATAGCTTTTTTTCTTCACTGCAACCGTGGACTTGGGGTGGAGACCTGGGCTGGACTGAATCTGCCCTGGCCATTTAGGGGAGGGCTTTCCCTGAACATACCATGTCCCTCTCTGAGCTTGCATATGAGCATGTGTGAAATTAAGGTAGCAATACCAATGGCTCACAGATTGCCGCCATCATTACGTGACATAGCAAAGGTCAAAGGGCTATCCCAGAGCAGGTGCACAGTACGTGGTACTTCAGCTGAGAGCTCCTTCAGATCGCAGACTGGTCTGGGGGCTGCCCGGTGGCCCTTCCCTGACTGGCCACTTGGACCAAGAGCTGCCCCACCCCTCACACAGGTAGCCCGGGTTTTTCTCCCACAGACTTAAATTTATATTGGGAGAACAGTATGTCACTGCATGGGACATCACATGTCTTTTATTCCCTAACTAAACCATTCCTTCAAGAGGACAAGCCACTCTAGAAAATGATGACAAATCCTCCCCATCCCACCCTTTCAGGATAATAAGGTTTATTCACAGCTTAGCAGGAATCACATTAATTACATAGTATCTCACATTAAAGAAAATAATGAACATTTATACTGTACTATATTGCTTACAAAACACAACTACATGATCTTTGTAAAAATAATAGCTTTATTGATATAATTTACCCTTTCAAAGTGTAAAATTTAGTGATTTTTAGTGTATTCACAATGTTACACAACCGTCACTGGTATCAAATTCCAAACCATTTTCAACCTCAAAAAGAAACCCTATACCCATTAGCAGTCACCCCTGTTCTTCTCTCCCTCACCCCTGGCAACAGCAATCTATTTCCTGACTCTATTGGTTTGCCTGTTCTGGACATTTCATAAAAATGGAATTATACAATATGTAACCTTTTGTGTCTGGCTCTTTTCACCACACATAATGCTTTCAAAGCTCACCCATGTTGTGGCATGTATCCGTGATGGCTAGATAAAATCCCATCGTATGCATATATTACATTTTATTCATCTATCCTTTGGTCAGTGGATATTTCAATTATTGCCACTCTTTGAATAGTAAAAATAGTGCTGCTATGAACATTCTTGTAGAAGTATTTGTGTATACATATGCTTTCAGTTCTCTTGGGTATATACCTAGGAGGGGAATTGCAATTCTATGTTTAGCTGTTTGAGGAACTTTCAGACTGTTTTCCACTGCAGATGCACCATTTTGCATTTCCACCAGCATGTTTAAAGGTTCAGATTTCTCCACATCCTCAACAGCATTTGTTATCATTCATCTTATATTACAGCCATCCCAGTGGCTATGAAGTGATATGATAGGCATTTCCCTAATGATTACTAATGTGATCGAGCATTTTCTATGTGTTTATTGGCTACTGGTATACCTTCTTTGGAGAAATGTCTGTTTTAGGCCTTTGCCCATTTTTGCCCATAGTTTGTCTTTTTGTCATTAAGTTGTAAGAGTACTTACCAGGCACAGTGGCTC
Organism: Microcebus murinus; assembly: GCF_040939455.1. NCBI lineage: Eukaryota > Metazoa > Chordata > Mammalia > Primates > Cheirogaleidae > Microcebus > Microcebus murinus. Next base: position 12,417,551 of record NC_134107.1, read on the forward strand.
ATTCCTGTAATCCCAGAACTTTGGGAGGCTGAGCGAGGTGGGAGGATCACTTGAAGCCAGGAATATGAGAGCAGCCTGGGCAACATAGCAAGACCCCATCTTTATAAAAAAAAATTCAAAAAATAGGTGGGTGTGGACCTGTAGTACCAGTACTCTGAAGGCTGAGGTGGGAGAATCACTTGAGCCCAGGAGTCCAAGGCTACAGTGAACTATGGTAATGCCACTGCACTCTAGTTTGGGCAACAGAGGGAGACCCTGTTGCAAAAAAAAAAAAAAAGAGTTCTTTATATGTTCTAGATACTAGAACTTTATCAAATACATGATTTGCAAATGCTTTCTCCCATTCTATGAATTTTCACTTTCTTGTGTCCTTTGATACACAGAAGTTTTTAATATGTGATATTTAAAAATAAATGTTTGTCATTATAAAAGTGACACATTTTATTACACCCATGAGTTAAAGGAGAAAATCATTCCCTTGTGGTATTGGGTGCAATTCAGTAGTCATTCCTAATAAACTCTCTAAGTAAAATAAAACTAGAAGAAAACAACTAAACCCTAATTATGCATTCTTAACACAAACCAGTAGTAACCATCAAACCAAGAGGCCATGCTGAAGCCATTGCCTTCAGAAACAGGAAGAAGGTAAGGATGCCTACTGTGATTCAACAATGATTTCAAGGTTTGCTTCAAAATATGCAGGTATAAGAAGCTAAAGAGAAAAAATAAAAAATGGAATTAAAAAAGGTTTGCGTCAATGCACCAAGACAGGAAAATAAAATGATCAGTGTTGCTATTTGAAAAGAAGGGGAAAAAAGATATTTTTATTTGTAAATATTATTATTATCTAGAAAATCTGAGACTCTCCTAAAACATTCATATTAATAAGAGAACATGGTAAAAGCGATTGGTTGCAAGAAACATGTCCAAAAGCCAATAGCTTCTCTTTGAACTGTCAATGATTTAATAGAAGACAATATGAGAAAAATATTCCACTCATAAAAGCAACAAAAAATATTGTGTCAATAAATTGAACAAAAATAGGATCTATATGGAAAAAACTATAAAACTGGATGGATAGACAAAAATAAAACACCTGGGAAAAAGTGAAGGGACATGCCAGTATCCTGTTTGGAATGTTTAATATCATAATAGTATCCATTCTTCCCAAATATATAAAAAATTTAAGAACTTCCTATTGGAATGGAGGGGAGTGGGATGTACTGTATAGAATGATTTTAAAGTTTAAAATGGTTTTTTAAAATTTTAAACAAAAATATAGCAAAATGCTTCAACAGTTTTTTTTGTTGTTGTTTTGGGGTGTTCTTTTGGTTTTTTTTTGAGACACAGTCTCGCTTTGTTGCCCGGGCTAGAGTGCCGTGGGGTCAGCCTAGCTCACAGCAACCTCAAACTCCTGGGCTCAAGCAATCCTCCTGCCTCAGCCTCCCGAGTAGCTGGGACTACAGGCATGTGCCACCATGCCCGGCTAATGTTTTCTATATATATTAGTTGGCCAATTGATTTCTTTCAATTTATAGTAGAGACGGGGTTCTCGCTCTTGCTCAGGCTAGTTTCGAACTCCTGACCTCGAGCAATCCGCCTGCCTCGGCCTACCAGAGTGCTAGGATTACAGGCGTGAGCCACCATGCCCAGCCGCTTCAACAGTTTTTAAAAGTTACTAAACAGCTCTTTGAAGCAAAGGCTACTAAGTGCTTACCTAGCACTAACTTTCCCTTCTTTCTTTACTGACAAAATTTGCATATTAGTGGCATAGCCATGTGTCTCCACAATAATATTATAACATAAACTCACATTTACCAGCCTCCCTTAAAGATATGGTTATCTGACTAAAATATTATCAAAACTTTTTGGGAAGGACTTCTAGAAACACTCCTTCAGAAAGATAAAGGTTTAGAAAAGTCATTTTCTTTTTCTGTTTTGTTTCATTTCTTTTTTTCTTTCTTTCTTTCTTTTTTTTTTGAGACAGAGTCTCGCTTTGTTGCCTAGGCTAGAGTGAGTGCCATGGCGTCAGCCTAGCTCACTGCAACCTCAAACTCCTGGGCTCAAGCAATCCTTCTGCCTCAGCCTCCCAAGTAGCTGGGACTACAGGCATGTGCCACCATGCCCGGCTAATTTTATATATATATATATTAGTTAGCCAATTAATTTCTTTCTATTTATAGTAGAGACGGGGTCTCGCTCTTGCTCAGGCTGGTTTTGAACTCCTGACCTCGAGCAATCCGCCGCCTCAGCCTCCCAGAGAGCTAGGATTACAGGCGTGAGCCACCACGCCCGGCCCTTTTTTTTTTTTTTTTTTTTTGAGACAGAGTCTCACTCTGTTGGCCAGGCTAGAGTGCTGTGACGTCAGCCTAGCTCACAGCAACCTCAAACTCCTGGGCTCAAGCGATCCTCCTGCCTCAGCCTCCCAAATAGCTGGGACTACAGGCATGCGCCACCATGCCCGGCTAAGTTTTTCTATAGATTTGTAGTTGGCCAGTTGATTTCTTTCTATTTATAGTAGAGACGGGGTCTTGCTCTTGCTCAGGATGGTCTCAAACTCCTTAGCTCAAACAATCCTCCCGCCTGGGCCTCCCAGAGTGCTAGGATTACAGGCATGAGCCACCTCGCCCAGCCTCATTTCTTTTTTTCCTCTCTCTTTTTTTTTTAATTCTTTTTAAAATATTGATTGATTGCTCTTTCCGCTTCCTGTTCCTCCTTTCTGCTACCTGGAATGGAATGTGAACATGATGGCTGGAATTCCAGATGCCAAATTGGGCTATGAGGTTACCTTATGGATAGAGGACAATTTGAGGACAGTGGAACACAAAGACAGGATCCAGTTCCTGATGAACAGGAGGCTACCATATCAGCCCAGAGCTACCTATCTCTGGAATTCTTTTATCTAACAGAGAAATAAACTCCTGTTTTGTCCAAGCCACTGTTGTTTTAGGATTTGACTATGTTACTCATCCAAAACCCACTTGATATACTACTACATGTAAACAAAATATTATGACACAGAAAATCAAAGTAATAATATTATTGACACAGAAAAGACAACAAATAAATCAATGGAATAAAATAGAAAACCCAGAAACAGATCAAAATATTTATGGAGACTTGATACATGAAAAAAAGATCATAGTTTGGTGAATGTTTTATATACTAAAAGTAACTGCTATTGGCTGTTTGTCTGAAAGAAAACAAAGCTAAATCCTTCCTCACATCATAAATAGTTTTGTGGATTAAAATGCAAAGTAATTAAATTATTAAAAGAAAAATTAGGCTGGGTGCAGTGGCTCACCCCTCTAATATCAGTACTTTGGGAGGCTGAGGCAGGAGGATCACTTAAGCCCACGAGTTGGAGGTTATAGTGAGCTGTGATTGCACCACTGCACTCCAGCTGGCCAAGAGAGTGAGATCTTGTTTCTAAAAAAAATTAAAAGCATTTTTTAAAAAAGAAGCATTAAGAGAATATTTACATAAGCTTAGGTTGAAGAGAACTTACTAAGCAAAGCAAGAAACCTAAAAGCCATAAAGGAAATGACTGACAAAAAGACTAAAATTTTGTGTGGTAGAAGCTACAAAGTTAAAAGTCAGGTTGAAAAAAAATTTTTTTAATCAGATTGGCTGGGTGTGGTGGCTTGAGCCTGTAATCTCAGCCACTTGGGAGGCTGAGGAAGGAGGATTGCTAGAGCCCAGGACTTTGAGGATGTAGTGAGCTATGATCATACCACTGCACTCCACCCTGAGCAACAGACTGTGACCCTGTCTCAAAAAAAAAAAAAAAGTAAATCATTATATATTTTAATCACATGTGCAAATACCTTCACAGCAACATACAGACTCACAGTTGACCAAAACCAAAAACATCAATAGCCTAGCCTTTTTGACACATTAAAAAAAAAAAAAATCAGGCCAGGCATGGTGGCTCACACCTATCATCCTAGCACTTTGGGAGGCCGAGGCAGGAGGATCATTTGAGCGAAGGAGTTCAAAACCAGCCTGAGCAACATATCGAGACCCCATCTCTATAAAAAATTTAAAAATTAGCTGGGCATGGTGGCACATACCTGCTATAGTCCCAGCTATTCAGGCTGAGCTAGGAGGATCGCTTCAGCCAAGGAGTTTGAGGTTGCAGTGACCTCTAGCCCAGGCAACAGATTAAGACCCTATATCAAAAACAAAAACAAAAACAAAGCCTGATGTTGCATAACTCTGTGAATATACTTTTAAAAAATTAAATTCCTTAAATGGACAAATCATATGGTGTGTTCATTATATCTCACTAAAGCTGCTTTTAATAAAAGATCAGGTTGGGAAAAATATGTACGTAATACATTTGCTATCCAGTAATCACTGTCTACAGCAGGAATCTGCAAATGTTTTCTGTAAACAGCCAGATAGTAAATATTTGAGGCATAAGGGCTCTGTTGCAACTCTGTGTAGTGCAAAAGCAGCCATAGATAACACATAAACAAATGAGCATGGTTGTGTTTCAATAAAATTTGATGGATGTTGAAATTTAGATTTCATATGTCTACACATCACAAAATATTATTTTTCTTTTGTTTTTTTCCAACCATTTAAAATGTAAAAATGATTCTTAATTTGCAGGCCTCACAGAAACAAGCGCCAGAACAAGTGGCAGAATTTGGCCTGAGAATTAGTTTGCAACCCTTGCTCTATGACATACAACGAATTCCTGATACTTGCTAAGAAAAAGCAAAAGACAAAGGATGTAAATGTGCAAGTTGCAGAAAAGGAAATCCAAGTGGTCAATAAACATTTGTAACAAGACGTGGAATGAGTTTTCCTGTTGTCTTAAGATATGACAAATGAGCCCACATCATAAAGAGAGGCTTTTAACATGCTCTTGAAAACTTTCCATTAGAGACCAGAACCAGTGCTTTGAATATCAACTCCCATTGTCCACCTCCAGACAATTGATAACTGAAAGAAGTATTGGAAAGGGTGTGAGGGCCAGTGTCTAATGAGCTAGGTGTCATACCTAATGAGTAGGTATGACATACCTAATGTCATACCTAATGAGCAGGCATGACACCTAGCTCATTAGACACTCAGAGGAGATCACTGTCTAACTCCTTCTCCTCTATACATTATTTTTAGTAATTATTATGAAATGAAACTAAACCCAATGTTAAAGGTATTAGATATTTCAAAACAGATCCAGCCAGCCAGACGTGGTGGCTCACGCCTGTAATCCTAGCACTCTGGGAGGCCGAGGCAGGTGGATTGCTCGAGGTCAGGGGTTCAAAACCAGCCTGAGCAAGAGTGAAACCCCGTCTCCACTAAAAAAAAAAAAAAAAAATAGAAAAATTAATTGGCCAACTAAAAATACATAGAAAAAATTAGCCGGGCATGGTGGCACATTCCTGTAGTCCCAGCTACTCGGGAGGCTGAGGTAGGAAGATCGCCTGAGCCCAGGAGTTTGAGGTTGCTGTGAGCTAGGCTGATGCCACGGCACTCTAGCCAGGGCAACAGAGTGAGACTCTGCCTCAAAAAAACAAAAACAAAAAACAGATCCAGCCATGTTTCAATAACCTCCTATTTCACTGTTTTTCTTTGTTATGCTCCACTAGGTCAATGTCTTTCGTGTTGGGTCAGTGTCTCTCTTCACACTAATCCAGGTACTTCTGTAAAGGGATTTTGGTGATGTAATGTAAAAAAGGTCCCAAATCAGGCTAGGTGTAGTGGCTCACGCTTGTAATCCTAGCACCCTGGGAGGTCGAGGCAGGCAGATCACTGAATGTCAGGAGTTCGAAACCAGCCTGAGCAAGAGCAAGACCCCCGTCTCTACTAAAAATAGAAATAAATTAATTGGCCAACTAAAAATATACAGAAAAAATTAGCTGGGCATGGTGGCACATGCCTGTACTCCCAGCTACTTGGGAGGCTGAGGCAGAAGGATTGCTTGAGCCCAGGAGTTTGAGGTTGTTGTGAGCTAGGCTGATGCAATGGCACTCTATCCTGGGCAACAGAGCGAGACTCTGTCTCAAAATTTAAAAAGTCCCAAATCAGTTGACCTTAAAAAAGGGACATTATTGGCCAGGATTTTGAGACCAGCCTAGGCAAAATAACATTACCTCATCTCTACAAATAATTAAAAATTAAAAAAATTTTAAAAAGCATTATCTGGGTGGGCCTGCCCTAATTATATTAGCTCTTTAAAAACAGAGTTCCTCTCTCTGGCTGGTGGAAGAAACCTCTAGGAAGAAATGCAGCTTGACCCCCAACACCTAGTATAGGGAATGCTGAGTCAAGAGGGATGGACATTTTTAAAACTCCTGATACATACTCCCTACTATTTTCTAGAAAGGCTCTACCACTCTAACATCCGGATAGCAAAGTAAGATGCCTACGGTAATTTGATCTAAGCTAAGCCAATGGAGATTGTCTCTCAAAGAATTAGGGAGTATTTCAGAGGGAGAACCCACTTCTCATCTTACAAAACTTTCTATTTTTGGTGACATACCCTCATTCCCAAGCATCCAGTCACCCAGTGGAAACCTCTACCTAGAAATCCCAAAGGCACCCAAACCTAACGTGTCCAGAACTAAATCATTTCTCTCACCTTTCACCTCACATCTCCCCAACTGCCCCCATTCATAAAATAGATCCACCAAGTGACTGGCACCACGGTGATAATCACGATAACCATGGCAACCAGATTTCCTACCGAAGCCTTTTTAGGATGACCCTAGGACACAGCAGGCAGAGATGACAAAGGGGTACAGACAAAGGGGTACTGCGGGGACTACACGTCCCTCCTCCTCCGTGCTGGTCACAGTAAGTTCGGGTCAGTCCAAGGCATGTACACGACAGCGCCGGCGCACCAAGGCACAGGACAAAAGGGTGACGAATATGCGTCACGGAGCTTCGCAGAGCTTCCCAGAAAATAGGCATCCGCCGCTAGCAGAGAAGCTCACTTTCAGCGCGGGTGACCGAGTGATAGCGAATCCACCCGTCATTCCCGGCTATCTTGCCCTGGGGGAGAGAACTGCGCAGCCGCCGTAGTGCGGGCGGACCGCCAAGCGCGTGCGCACGAGCAGGAATGTTTGCGTTTGTGCGCCCTCAGACGCGCGTGCGCGTGCGCGTGCAGGGTCGGGGAATGCGCCGTGGGGAGCCAGGGGAAGGGGTGGGGTTGCGGGTCTCGAGGGTTTCGCGCATGCGTGCGCTGCACAAACCATTTGGCGGGTTTTTGCCGGCTGCCTAGTTCTGCCGCGGTCACTGAAAAGCTCAGCGGTAGCTTTTAGGAAGCTGGAGGTTCTTCCGAGAAGAGCGACCTCTCGAGATTTCTGCTTCCTCCCTTCGGGGCGTTTGGGGGCTACCCCCACATTTTTAAAAAAAGTATTTCTCTGTGACTGGCAGCAGGGGCCTTCTGACGGACGGCCTGAGGTGTTGGGCCATTTGGTCACCTCCCGTCTCGGTCCGAGAAGGGTGAAAGGATAAGAAGGACCTTGTGAGTCTCTTGGGTGCAGGTCGAGCTGGGCTGGCTCCGCGGCCTCCCCACTGGACGACCATGTCCGCGTCCGCCCAGAAGCTGGCGGAGGAGCTGCAGATCTTCGGCCTAGACTGCGAGGAGGCTTTGATTGAGAAATGTGAGTTCCTTGCCTCTTCCCTGGCCCTAGCCTTGGTCCACTCTCTTGCCCGTGTTCCCTGGCGCCTAGAACCGAAAGGGGAGCGCTTCCAGGTTTCACCTCCCTTCGATTGGAGTTTTCGGTGGCTGTGAGATGAATTAAACTGAGTTTTGAGATTTGGGATATGAGGACTTTGAAATGCTAGCGGGGTACTGCTTGTATCCCAAATCAAAAATAGGAATATGAAGCATGGTTTTAAATCAATGCGAAGTTTCTGGAAGGTGAAATGGGACATGCTCGGTTGAGACTAGGCCCCGGTGGCATCTCTAAGCTTGGAAATTGTTTAAGCTCTGGTAATAAAACAAGATATGTGGGTTTTTTGAAGTGTAGCTTTTTATTCTCAGCTCCTCCCTTTCCAGCCTACACGTTAAACTTCTGCTGATCCATTAGTTCTCTCATCAAAGCTGTTGGTCTGTGTAAATGTGAATCCCTTGAGGTGGGTTCCTAAAATTGAATTTTAGCTTTGGAAGGAACTTCAGGGAGCTTGTCGGCTCTCCCTGTTTACAGATGGAGAAACAGACAAGGTGAGTTAATTGCTTGAGCTGTCTGTGAACCCACATCCCCTGCCTCAGTGCTCCATCATCTGGGTGCATCATGGTCAAGCTCTAGGGCAGTGTAAGGAGTTATTTGAAGCAGACAGACTCTGGGAGATGTGGAAGTTTTCAGTTTTAGAATTGGGGATGAATGTGCACCTAACTTAACCACTTAGCAACACTTTGAGCTTCTTATTTTATCTTTAAAATCAGAATGCAAACATATTATTTTATGATGAGAAATTCCTTTCACAGAGACCAGAATACTCCCAAGTCTTTATGTCCAGTGCATTCTCCTCTTAAAAGGGGACTTAAGTGAAAAACCTGATCGTAACAAGAGAAATTAGTTACGTGAGCCAAATTTGCAAAGGCTCAGTCCAAGATGCCTGTTGCTTCCATCTCACATAGGAATACCTTGGCTTTGGAATTCTGGATTTTGGATAATCACTAACTTAATGTTGCCTGACAGTCATACCATATTTCCCAGGTCTCTTCACTCCTAGTCTTCCAGATGACTATTGCCCACTTTCTCCTTTAACATCCTTCTATCCCATCATCACTCTCAGCTTATGAATTTACTTTCTGTTCACTGAGAAAATAGAAACATTAGAAAACTTTGATCAGCTACCACCATTACTTCTCACCTACCCATGCCTGTGGTGTGTACCTAGCCTTCTTTCCTATTGCAATGAATAAACTCTATATTCTAGCAAAATCAAAACTTTCCACTTGAGTCCTACATCCCATTCCTTCTTACCTACTTTAAGGACATCACTCCAGTAATTCTCCCCTCTTACATGTTTTCAATTTTCCCTCTACAAGATTTTTTTCCTACCAGCATAGAAATGTGGTTCCAACTCCTGCCTTTAAAATATTCTATTGACCCCACTTACCACTCTAGTTCTCTCCTCAATTATAGCAAACCTCGAAAGACTTGCTGTCTTCAAATGGTTCCTCCTTAAATCCATTTCAGTAAGCTCTTGTGTCTCCACCACTTCACCTTCCTACATCTAGTTTTTTTTTAACCTTACTTGTAACCTGGTGTCAGGCTTTGCACATTCATTCTCAAATGCTGTAAGGCACTCCAGGGCTCAAGTCAGGGATCTTTTCTTTTTTCTAGATACATTCACTCCCGTGGTGATTGCACCTGGTCTCATGGATTTACATCCCATGTGTTTACTGATGGTTCCCAAGTTTACATGTCAGCCCAGACTTCTTGCCTGAACTTCAGGCTAATCTGTCCAGCGGCCTGCTTGACGCCTCCAGTTGAATGTCTAATTGTCATTGCAAACTGTATGTTTAAAACTAAGCTCCTGGTATCTCCTCCCCTCCTCAAAGTTGCTCCTGCTTTCTTCCCCATCTCAGTTAATAGTAACTCCGTCCTTCATGTTTTACAGGCTAAAAACATCAGCCCCATCCTTGATTCCTTTGTTTTTCTCACACCTCACACCTGGTCAGCAAATCTCACTGGCTTTATCTTCAGGATATATCCTATCCAGAGTCCACCCACTTCTTGTCACCTCCACTGCCACCACTGTGATCCAAGCCACTATCATCTCTCACGTGGACTTTGCTACAATTCTTTTTGTTTATTTGTTTGTTTGTTTGTTCCTGCCATTCTGTTGTCCAGGCTAGAATGTAGTAGCATCATCATAGCTAACTGCAACCTCTAACTCCTGGGCTCAAGCAATCCTCCTGCCTCAGCCTCCCTAGTATCTGGGACTACAGGCACACACCACCATGCCCAGCTAATTTTTCTATTTTTTGTAGATATAGAGGCCTCACTATGTTGCTCAGGCTGGTCTCCAACTCCTGGCCTCAAGCAATTCTTCTGCCTCAGCCTCCCAAAGTGTTAGGATTACAGCCATAAGCCACCAAGCCTGACCTGCCATGATTCTCTTAATTGGTCTCCCTGATTCTGCCCTTGCCGCCTTCTATCTCCCCCCAGTAGTAATTTTTGGGAAGACAAGGATTCTTCTCTGTTTTATTTGCTGCTGTATTCTCTGCCTACAATAGTGCCTGACACTAGTAGATGCTGAATAAATAGTGATTGAATAAGTAGAAGATTATTTTCTATTTTCAAAGTGAAAGCTGCCAGAAATGAACTAAGTTCTTACTTGTCCAATTTTCCTTCCTACAGTGGTAGAGCTTTGTATTCAGTATGGACAGAATGAGGAGGGAATGGTAGGCGAGCTCATAGCCTTCTGCACCAGCACCCATAAAGTTGACCTTACCTCAGAGATCCTGAACTCTTTTGAGCATGAGGTAAGAAGAAAATGTAAGCAAAGTAATGATGTGGCTCACTTCTGCTCTATAGGGGAGGCACTGTGATATATTGAAAAGAGTATGGGTGTTGACTCACACCTGGACTCCAGGCCCTATGTGACCTCTTAATGTCCCTGACCCTTAGTTTCCTCTTCTGTCATTGGTTCTAATAATCTGTATTTTTTATGATTATTTTAAGAATTAAATGAGAATGGATGTAAAACACCTAAAACTGTGCCCAGCAAGTCATAGGTCTTCATTAAATAATTGGCTTTATTAGAATTGTTAGGTGTTGTAGACAGCCACGGGGTAAGTCTTTATTTTTAGTCTGTATGCATTTTCTTAATTCTTTTTTTTTTTTGAGACAGAGTCTCACTCTGTTGCCCCAGCTAGAGTGCTGTGGCATCAGCCTAGCTCACAGCAACCTCAGACTTCTGGGCTCAAGCAATCCTTCTGCCTCAGCCTCCCAAGTAGCTGGGAATACAGGCATGTGCCACCATGCCCAGCTATTTTTTTCTATGTATTTTTAGCTGGCCAATTAACTTATTTCTATTTTTAGTAGAGACAGGATCTTGCTCTTGCTCAGGCTGGTTTCGAACTCCTGACCTTGAGCAATCCGTCTGCCTGGGCCTCCCAGGGTGCTAGGATTACAGGTTTCTTAATTCTTACTTTGAGGAATTTTATATCTTTGACTATATTTTGAATACCTATTATTACCTCAAGGCCTTAGAAAATGCCTTCCCTATTACTTGACTATGGAATAATATATTTACTATCTTTTATTCCTCAGTTTCTGAGCAAAAGATTATCCAAAGCCCGGCACAGTGCCTTCAAGAATGGTGGACATGCAGGAGCTAGAGACATTATTTCTATACAAGAACTGTATCCTTTTCTGCTTGAAGGTCTTTGCACCAAGCCACATATTGTCTTTGTCTACAGTTGCATGTATAATTTAAAAACAATAATCAAAATTGCCTAATATTCAGATTTCTTATTTAATCAGCTCTTACCTTAGGTGAAAGTTTATTATTGTTTTTCTTAACCAATGTTTTTAGAATTGAAGTGGAGGAAGAGGAAGAAACTCTCTTGAACTCTTATACCACACCCTCTAAGGTAAATATACAGTGTTTAGAAATTGTGTTCTACACCTAACATTTTCAAAAACATTATCACAACATTTGAAAATCTGAGGAAAAACAAATCAACCACTTTCCTACAGTTCCTACTATATTTCCATTTATATATCTTTCTGATTATATGCCTAAATGTTTTACATTATCTCAATCCTTGTGAACCTATAGTTATCTTGCTTTTTCAGTTAGCCATAAATATAATTTCTCCATAGTTGCCCTTTTTAAATAGTTGTTTGGTTTTATACTGTTATTGAATAATCCAGTTCTGTGGTATTAGACCCCAGCTCGAGAGGTCAAGTGTAGGGCATTAGAAAAGAATTGCATTTATTTATTTATTTATGAATGAATGAATGACCGAGTTATACTTCTGTTGCCTGGGCTAGAGTGCCATGGTGTCTAGCTCACAGTAACCTCAAACTCCTGGGCCCAAGTGATCCTCCTGCCTCAACCTCCCGAGTAGCTGGGACTACAGGCATACGCTACCATGCCTGGCTAATTTTTTATGTATATATATTTTTAGTTGGCCAATTAATTTCTTTATATTTTTAATAGAGATGGGGTCTTGCTTTTGCTCAGGCTGGTCTCAAACTCCTGACCTTGAGCAGTCCACCCACCTCGGCCTCCCAGAGTGCTAGGATTACAAGCATGAGCCACCTCACCCGGCCAGAAAAGCATTGCCTTTAAAGTCTTGAGTTAGAAGACCTAAGGTGGCCTTGGGTGAGTTGTTTTATTTCTGTAAGCTACAGTTTCCTTATGTATAAAATCAAGATTCATTCATTCAGTTATGCAGCAACTACTCTGTGCCAAACACTGCACTAAACACAGGGTAAACAGTTGTGAATGCAACAGGCAGGGATGGGCTCTGCCTTCAAGAAGCTGACAGCCAGAGGATAAGATCCACCATCTTGGAGGGCTTGAAGAGGAAATGAATAGGTAAAGTACAAGCCCCTAAGCAATATATTCAGTAGTAGTAATTACTCTTTATACTAAATAAGATTGTGGAAATCCATAGACATACGGTAAACCTTAACTTTTCAAAGTAAATTACATCATAAGAAAGAAGATAAGTAGTTTAGGTATGTCCGTGGAGAGCAAGAAAATGTGCCCTATGAAATTGTTAACACAAAACCAGGTTCATATCATAGTAAAGGAAATAAGGAAAGTTTTTTTTTTTTTAATATATATATTTTTTTGAGACAGTGTCTCACTCTGTTGCCTGGTCTAGGGTACAGTGGCATCATCATAGCTCACTGCAACCTCAAACATCTGGGTACAAGTGATCCTCCTGCCTCAGCCTTCCAAGTAGCTGAGACTACAGGCATACACCACCATACCCAGCTAATGTTTGTATTTTTCTTAGAGATGGGGTCTCACTATGTTGTTCAGGCTGGTTTTAAACTTCTGGTCTCAAGCGATCCTCCCACCTCGGCTTCCCAAAGTGCCAGGATAATAAATAGGAGTGTAGCCACCGCATTTGGCCAGGAATTTTTCTTAGAGTTTGTCAAGATTGGAGAGACTGTAACTTTACTCTTAATTTTCCCCCTAAAGTAGTCCTCTCAGAGTTCACATCCCAGTGAAGGGCACTTCTATTCTTCCATTTGCTCAGGCCAGGAACCTTGGAGACCTCCTTGAGTCCTCTTTTTCTATCACACCCCACATCCAACTCAGCCACCAGTCCCATCAGTCCTCCTTTTAGGATCTGGCCATCTCTCACACCTCCACTGCCACCATCAGGTCCACGGCTTCACTGTCTCCTTCTGAATGATTGGGACAGCCTCCTAACTGGTCCCTTTGCCTCTTTCTGCCTTGTTCACCTCTAACCAACTCTCTACACAGCAGCCTAAGGGCTCCTTTCAAATGAAAGTCAGATTAGGTTTTCTCGCCCACAACTCTCCCCACTGGGTTTCCATCTTCCTTCCTTCCACACTCCCTCTCACTCTCTGCTTCTGTTGTGCCAAGCACATGTCCACCTCCTATGTCTCCTTGTCAGAGAGAATGCCTGTCTAAAGTAACAAACCCCCTCTTCCCCTCCTTTATTTTATATTCTTGCTTTATTTTCCTCCATAGAATTTATTGCCACCAGACATGTTATATATTTATTTCTTTGTTTTAGTCTATCTCCCTTTCATTAGAATGAGAGTTCCTTGCGGATGCAGACTGCTTTATTCGCTGTCTTCCCAGTGCCTGACATATTAATAGTTGTTGAAAGACAGACCTCTGAATAAGGGAGGTTGGTAGGCTGTCTAGGCAGGATCTCACAGAATTACAGTATCAGTGAGGCCACCAGAATTTTGATCTGATTGGCAGCTTCACAGATCCGGAATTTATCTGATTTGTCTGTGTATCCAAAGTTGATTATATTCTTGGATCATATTCACTCATGGTAACCCAGTTCTCAGTAGACTGATGCTAAAGCCAGAAGCAAATTTACTGTTGATATAGATGCCCTTCCAATGACTGAAATATCATATTTAGGATACTCATTGCTGCTATGGAAATACTTAGGAAACTAAACTATGAAACAAAATTTGTGACTATGGAATCCACACTAAATGAGTTGGATTGGAATGTTGAGCAAACAATTTGAAATATGTGTCTGAAGCTTAAAAGAGATACTGTGTGTCTGGGCTGGAGATATGTGAAATGCTTAGAATACTACCCCTCAAATGGAAGTTCTTCCATCATTGTTAGGCCATGCATCAATGGCAGCATGATAAAAGAGTCAAAGTATGAACGTTGGCTTTTCCCATACTGACAGTGCTAGGATGATGTTGCCCGATCCTTGTCAGGTCTTGGGGACAGGTATATCTCTGCTATAAAGGTGAATATGTCAGTGGTTTTAGCTTATCACCATTAAGTATTTCACATGTGCAACTGATAGCTGTTCTTTTGCCTCTATGTTCACCATAAATCTTCTGCTTATAATTTGGCTTCCACATGTCCTGTCTAACAGAGAGAGAATTTGTTAGCCTAAGGATTTGAAGTTCCCATATCCTTGGCAATTATGTTTCTAGTAAATTAATAAACTGGCATCCTTGGTTATAATTTGACTTTCTGTGTAGTGTGAGAATGTACTTCACCCTAAGATATGATAATATGGTACCCTTGGTGACTATATTTCTCATTTAAAATGTTTAAACTGGGCCGGGGGCGGTGGCTCACGCCTGTAATCCTAGCACTCTGGGAGGCCGAGGCGGGCAGATTGCTCAAGGTCAGGAGTTCAAAACCAGCCTGAGCGAGACCCCGTCTCTACCATAAAAGTAGAAAGAAATTAATTGGCCAACTAATATATATAATATAAAAAAAAATCAGCCGGGCATGGTGGCTCATGCCTGTAGTCCCAGCTACTCGGGAGGCTGAGGCAGGAGGATCGCTTGAGCCCAGGAGTTTGAGGTTACTGTGAGCTAGGCTGACACCACGGCACTCACTTTAGCCTGGGCAAGAAAGCGAGACACTGTCTCAAAAAAAAAAAAAAAAAATGTTTAAACTGGTATTTAATGTTAATAATGAACCTCACGAGCTTGGTTAAAGGGATCACATTCCTGAGAACTATAACTGAAGTTAGTATGTTAACACAATTAAGTTGTACCACTAAGGCTGAGGACTAGATCTACCAGACTATGCCATGTTTACCAAAGTGCCATCACATTGTCATGTCCTGGCAGACAGACTATCATTCTCTTGAAATATCCCTGCCCCACAACACTGGCCCTAGAGTACTATAGCCTACTGTATATTAGAAGAATCTTTGGAGAAAGTATATTAAAACCATAAAATCTTTTCTATCCTTTGACCCAATAATTCTCCCTAGAAAAAAATGTTTCCTGAGGAAATAATCTAAATTATGGAGAAAGCTGTATGCATGAAGATGTCCATTTTAGCATTATGTATAATCATCAAAGATTATGAACAGCCCATAATCCAGCAATAGAGAAGTTATGTAAATTATTGTACCAATTCAATCAAATGGCACAGCTACTAAAAAGGATAAAGATTGTAACAATGTGGAAAGATGTTCATAATATAGTAAAACAATCAGTATGTAAAATACTTAGGTTTATATTTAAACTGAGATTATAACTACCACAATTTGTATATTTTTAAAATTAGAAAAATATTAAAATACTATTAAGGAATATTTTTAAATAGTTATTATGTAAGTATGGTAGCATAAGGGTATTTTTTAAAAATCTAGTTTTCATTGCAGCTGCTGAATGATGGTTTTGAATCTGTTATCTCAAATTCTGTCCCATATTTGCCATCAGTTGACAGTTTGATGGCATAACTAAAACTAGCAGCCAGGAGGAGCCCTAGGGCAGGAAAAGCTTCTGTACACAGCTAGCTTCCTGGTTGCTGTCTGGGCCCGGACTTTGTCTTTGCTGTGTTATAGTCATTATTATTCTAGACTTTAGGGAGCAATAGGTCTCTGGACTGTGGGTTTCAGCCTCCATTCTTGGCTTATCTTTGGATTCTTGTTGATGAGCCAAAAAAAAGGAACCAAATCCAGAAACCATCAGTGAGTTTGCTAACTTCCAACTATGAGCTCAACTACATTATCTTCCTGGAGTCATTCCCTTCTTTAATTTTGAAAGTGTGTGGTAGACTTTTCCAAAATAAGTGGTAACGTGGTCCCATCCCTTCTCAAGAAAATGTGTACATGTAGGTCAAAACTATATACATTGCAAAACTCTTATCTGTTCAAAAGCAAAGAGAGGTGGGCACAGAAAGTGAACATGTGAAGGATTTGACAGGACAGATTGCCCACCTGGTGATTCTTTTTGGAAAATGTTTATACTTTTTCATAATTGCCTTCAAAATGGGGACAGCGTCCTGATGGATGTCGGTTACAGTTGTTGAAGGTTTCTTCATGGGATTCTGTTTGGGGGACAGGACTGTAAGAAGAGAACTAACCTAATCTTATTTTGTGCCCTTCTTTGGGCACCCTTTTCCCTTTTCTTCCTAAAGAACCGTACACTTAATGAGCAACTTGGGTCTAGAGTGACTGGGATTTTGTTTTCCATTTTTATTTCTAGGGCTCTCAAAAGCGAGCTATTGCTACACCAGAAACCCCCCTAACAAAAAGGAGTGTGTCTACTCGTAGCCCCCACCAGCTCCTGTCACCATCAAGTTTCTCTCCAAGGTATGGATCATGATTAATTCAAGTGCCAAAAAGCAGGCCTCACTCCTCTTTCTTTCAAGTGCCAAAAAGCAGGCTGTCTAATGGAGGCTAACTACAGAGTAACTTATTAACTGTGAGTGGGCGTGTGCATTTGCAGAGAATTGGCTGGAAAGCCTATTGCTCTCTGCCTTGCCTGCTTTCTCGTCCTTTGTGGAAAATTACTGTTTCTTGCAGTAGTTAAGGAAACTCACTTTCCACCTACTTTTCTAGGGCTCATTTCCTAGATCAGGAACTGATATCTTCTATTGAAAACAACCCATCTATTCAGAAGTCCAGGAGTCCTATGAGTCTTGCCAGTAGAGGCAAATAGGTTTTCACCTGATTCTGTTAGTTTGTGTTTTGTTGGGTTTCTTTCTTTCTTTTTTTAAATCTAAAGTATTTATTTATTAAAAAGAAAAACACGTATCTTTGTTCACAATGTTGTATAACCTGTTTATTGTTCCTCACTCAGGTTACAACTAGTTTCTGAGAATTTTCTTGTCACTAAATCTACACTGACTTAATTGGTATTTTTTCCCTGCTGCCACCATTGCACATAAATCCACAAAGATCATATGTGATTTTTTTTGAAATCCGTAAATGACATGTCTTATACTAGAGAATTCCATAGGTAAGTGGTCTGCTGAGCAGAAGAAGGGTTTTTAGGAGCCGCCACATCAAGATGAGGCTCAGGAGCAGTGATGGTAACTAACTATTTAGGGATGTGCGACTGCCAGGAGTTGCTGCCCCTACTTTGTATCACTTCTTCTACACTGACCAGAGCTTAAGAGTTTTCAGCTTTGTCACTTTAGAAAGGTGGTGATAGAAGCTCTGCAGTCATTGAAGATGAGTGGTCTTAGATTTTAAAGCACAATGTGATTTTAATGTGGTCTCCTACTGACTTTGGCCTCTTTGCAACTTGACGTATGGGGATGGTTCTCATAGATGTGCCAGCACCATTATAGGAGTTGATTCTAAACATGCAATCCTTTGAACCCCATAGCTGGCCTCATGTGAGCTTCTCACTTCATTAAAGGGTCTGCTGAAAAGGTTGTCCCACGGACCTTTGCAGGGAACAGCTCAGAGAAATCTGCAAAATGCTGCCTAGTCATTTTTTAATGCACACTAATAAAGCTGGCAACAGAAACTGGTTTTGTAATTTATAAAAGTAACTTCTAAATTATTCAGGTAGAGGCACCACTGGAGATAGAGATAATTAATTAAGCTCTTTTTCTGTAGCTTGTCTGTGGAAAGGAGTAATGGCACCAATTGCGATGATGTCCCACGTAAAACTGGTTCCAACAGTTTCAGTGCATTAAACAAAGCCTGTTTTAAATAGACCTCTCTGTACATTATGTTCACAACCAAAGGATTAGAAGAACTCACTGTTACCTAAGCAGATCAGCAAAATCCATGTGTTCTTGGAGGTGTAATTTACTAGTCAAGAAGTAGAAATACGAGAACTTGTTAGTTGAGCCTTGGAAAATGGGAATGTTTACATACCAGCAGACTTAATTCATTACCTCTTTATGTCTACAGGCACTGGGGAAAGTTGATTAATTTTGTTTAGCTTCATTTTATTGTTGTTTCTACCTTGAACTACATTGTGAGAATTTTTATATGTACCCAGCAACTTTTGGCTTATCTATAGATCCAGGCTCCAATGATGTTCTAATAAATGCTAAAAACTCATAAGAAGAAAATAGTATATAAAACTTGGTTTTTAATCAGGGTTTGGGTTTTGTTTTGCCTTGTTTAGTTTTAATGCCAAGAGAATGACAACCTTTTAAAATGTGTTTCTGTCTCTAAACTTCTCTAAACATGTTTGGTATTCCTGAGCCTGGTGTTCCTCAGCCCCTCATTCCTGAAATTTTTTAAAGGTCTGGGTATGTCCAAACCTATTAAGCTGATTAGATTTGTAAAATGTGAGGCCAACTTGCCTTTTCTTTAATCCCTATTTCTAAAAGGTAACCTTATTTTATTCCTCTCTTCCTTTGGATATGAACACAGTAATATTAATCTGTTTTGCTTCCAATTAGTGCTACTCCCTCTCAGAAATACAACTCGAGAAATAACCGAGGAGAAGTGGTTACTTCCTTTGGCTCAGCACAGGGAGTGTCTTGGTCTGGGAGAGGAGGAACTGGAAACATTAGCCTGAAAGTCTTGGGGTGTCCAGAGCCACTCACTGGGAGCTACAAAACCATGTTTCAGAAGCTTCCAGACATTCGAGAAGGTGATTATTTTTCCCTTTGAAATTCTGGTAGATATAAAACCACCTGAAAGAGTTTAGAGCAAGTAATAAAGGGTCAGTTCGGCTGGTAGAACATGTTCCAAGGTTGCCTTTGAATATATAAGTTGACAGATGTCCTTATGGATACCCTAGTAGTGCAGGGACATTAGCGATACTATCAGTAGTTCTCCCAAGTCATGTTACTTTGCTAAAGAAAAAGCACATAACCATTCCCAGTAATGAAAACTTGAACTGTTTAAAGGAATTCAAATTAAAGACATTTATGGCTTCTTCTTTGGGTGCTGTCTGCAGGTTTGCCTTGACCTCCCTGAAATTGCAGTGAGGATGTGAATAAAGGGCAGGCTTGGGTGTGAGAGTTCATGCTGACTCCCTGGCATTATGCTATGGGACCTCCTGTGGCCAAAGAGAAAGCCAAATTCAGCAACCAAATATTGGAAATTTGGCTAAGGCTTTAGAAAGTTTAAATTGGCCAGATGTCCCAGGCACCCTTCCTGCTTCGTAAAATGACTATAATAATTTACAATGTGCTGTATTTTTTCTTCTTCACAAGTGAAATGTTTTAAACACAACTCTTTTTCATCTCTGGGATTGCAGTTCTGACATGTAAGATAGAAGAACTTGGCAGTGAACTCAAGGAACATTACAAGATTGAGACTTTCACTCCTCTTCTAGTCCCAGCACAAGTAAGTTGTTCTAATAGTTCTTGCTAATTAATCTTACATTTTAAAATCAATGGTGAAGAGGCATCTTTCTTCTTTTTTCATTTCTTGTCTATGTTCTAGCTTGAACATCTATCTTGGTTGAATTTGGTAAAATGGGTTCTTCTAAAGAAAGACTTATAAATGCTCTCTGGTTTTGTGACCAGAGAATTATTTTCTTCCTACCTGGATTAGGGTCTTGCACATAAGCAAAAATTGAAGGCTTTGTTCCCTCGTTCCCTCGGTGAAGCAGGTAGTCCCCTGGAGATTTCTCACAAATAGAAGTATTCAAGTATCCAAATGTGAGGACAACAGTGAGGGTGGGGTTTTCAGAGTCTTGTTCTCTGGACAATAACTTCCTGTCTTCCTTGATTTGGACTCTTTTGTTATAGACCAACTGCTATAGTATCTTTACATCATGGTTTAATCTGGTATATATACTAGTGTTTTCTCTCTAGAACATTTTCTAATCTAAGGGAAGATATGTTCTAGAGGATTCTTTAAGATACCTTTGTCATATGTTTGCATCCAGAGAAGAATGACCAGTTGGAAAAGATACGCAAAACCATGTCATAGAAGGAAGTTTTGGAGGACTTGGGAGGAAGTAGCAGAGCAGAGGCAGAGATGCACATTCATGTGGGAAAAGATTAGACTCCCTCCCCTTGCTCCCAAGAGTAGGAACAGGACGGAGGAAGCCAGAGGGAGAGAGATTTTAGCTCAATAAAGAACTTCCTGTTGAGAGACAGTATGGTGTATTGTTCAGGATATGGCTCTGGAGCCACATTTCTGCACTTCAAACCCAGGCTTCTCCCACTGTGACCATAACTAAATTATCTGACCTCTCTGTTTATCGTTCTCCTCATCTGTAAAGTGGGTACAGTAATATCCACCTCATGGTAGTTGTGAGGATTAAATGAGTTAATACACTGTAAGCTTTTAGAACAGTGCCTGATATATACTAAGCTCAATAAATTATAGCTATTATTAAGTTATAGCTATCCAGAGATTCACTGGGCCTATATTAGAGATGCTCATGCTTAGGCAGCCACCTGGAAAGTCTTGGTGGGCAGGTGGACCTGATGCCCTGAGAACTCTCAGTTCTTCCACCCTGAGAGTCAGTGATTATGCTGTGTTCACCTCAGGGTCAAAGTAATGCCCTGCCAAAGAAGGATTTGTTGTTCGGGGTCTGTTTACTATTCACTGCTGACTGTTGACTTCAGATTTTGAGCTCCTCCCCAAAAACTCATTCTTACACTGCAATCTTCCTTGGTAGGAGCCTGTCACTCTGCTGGGCCAGATTGGCTGTGACAGCAACGGGAAGCTGAACAATAAGTCTGTGATTCTTGAAGGAGACCGGGAACATTCCTCAGGTGCTCAAATTCCAGTGGATTTGTCTGAGCTCAAAGAATATTCTCTGTTTCCTGGACAGGTGAGAATAGAGATGTGTCCACTGGCATGTGGATAGGCTCTTCACGTCTGTAGCGTGTGTGTGCTGTGGGCAGCTGCTCCTCACTTCCTCTCTCTCATGCCATGAGGTTTCTCTGGAGCACAGGCCCAGGAGCAGACACCATTGTTGGGGTTCCAGTTTTCCGTTGTGTGTTCTGACCTTGGCTCTGAGGTCTGATTGCCCAGGTTCAAATTCCAACTCTATCCAACAAGGTGTGTGGCTGTGGGCAAGGTAATTAATCTTCAACCGTAAAATGGGTAATAATAATTCTTACCTCACAGGATTGTTTTGAAAATTAGATCATTCCTGTACAGCAGATTATTATTACTAAGGCCCCTTAATTTGTTTTTTAGAAAAATGCCCTAAGTTTACAATTACAAAATGAGAGTAGCTAGACAGTGCTTTTAACTGCCTCAGAATAATTTATTCTGGGCCTCTCATTTATCTCCCCCACTTAGCAATCCTGTTTTGTGTCTTGTCTTTCAGGTTGTAATTATGGAAGGAATCAACACCACTGGTAGAAAACTGGTTGCCACCAAACTCTATGAGGTACACAGTGGTTCCCCCACCTTCTCTCCTCGTTTGCTCCAGGCACAGTATGTCTAGAAACCGTCTCTCCTAGAAACTGGTCCTTTTTAAGAGCCCATTTATTTGTTAGTCAATTTTCTATCTACAGAGTGGGAATCTGGCACTAGCTCTAGCAACTGTTACTATAAGTATTTTAGGCTTTGCAGGCCATATGGTTGCTGTCACAGTGATTCAACTCTGCCATTGTGGTACAAAAGCAGTCATAGGCAACTTGTAAGTGAATGAGTGTTGCCATGTTCCAGTAAAACTTTACTTACAAAAATGCTGTAGCTAGATTTAGGCTGCAGGCCATAGTTTACTTATCCCTGCTCTAGGCAGTAATCCTCCAGAGATTTTCACAGAATGTCAGGAAAAGTAGCAAGACACACTTCTCTCCTATCCTTGTCTAGAAGCATACTGATATTTTAGGGACCTATTTTGTTCCAACTTGTTGCTGGGTGTTTTATGAGAGTTTAATGGTAACCTCCCATTACCTGGGTTTCTTTGCCACTCTGAGCAGTATTGAGAAATGGCAGGTCCCATCAGCTATGTGGGCTTTCAGCTCCAGGAGAAAAACAGAGGTGCATCTTTCACACTCTCTCATCTCTCCCCACCGGCCTCCCACCGCGCACTTGCACACACACCCTGCTCAATGCACACTCCTTTCCTCGCCAAGGCAAAGCCTGGTGCAAAATCTTAGTTGAGCCTTTGTCTTGTTTTTAAGGGGGTGCCACTTCCATTTTATCAGCCCACTGAAGAGGATGGAGGTAAGTTTTGGTTCAAAAATTGTTTTGCCTACAATGAGAATTGGTGGACCAGGGTCCAGGAATGCGGTTCCTCATACCCCGAGAAAGCTGCAGAAGCTGTTCAAGAGCCGTGTGACCAAGCAGTAGAGGCATAGCCAATTTGTGGGGTGAGGGGTTCAAAAACCCTTTGTCGCAAGACCACCTATCTGACCCCAGTGAGGATTGGCAGTGTTACAGCCTGGGTTCTACTTAACACCAAGTGCATCATTTAAAGACTAATGTTTAACAGGTATTTAAAGAAGATCATTGGCTCTATGCCTGTAAAATTAGGGAAAAAAGAAGAAAAATAAGGAAAGTTAATTTGAAAAGGAAAAAGGTGTACAGTTTGAAAAAGAATTTCTTCAAATGCAGTGTGGCATCCTGGATTGGATCCTGGAAAAGAAAAGGGACTTTGGTGGAAAAACCAGTGATGTCTGAATAAAGCCAGGAATTTAGTAAGCAGTAATACACCAGTGTTAATTCCTTAATTTTGACAAATAGACCGTAGTTATGCAAGATGTAAACATTAGGGGACATGGGGTGAAAGATATACAGGAACTGTATACTATGTTTGCAACTTTTCTACAATTCTAAAGTTATTTAAAAATAAGATATTAAAGAATTTCTAAGAAACCCTAATGTTCCCACCCAAGCATCGGGAAACCAGCCTGCCTCTGCCACCAGTCAGGCCCAGCTCAGCGCAGACCTCAGGCATCCCCCAAAGACTCCCTCTCTCAGGGTCCTCTTGGGTCTCTGTTCTAAACAGGTGGTGTTCCCCTAGGAGCCATGGAGACCCTCCTGCCTGTGTCCTCCAGCCCAGGAAGTGTTCTAGGGCTTGGTTCTGCCTCCTGGGGCCATGGGCTTGGCCCTAAGCCGTAAGGCTCACGGGCATGTGTTTCAGTTAGCTTTTGCTGTGTAATAAACTATGAGAAATGTGCTGGCTTGAAAAAAAAAAAGAACCCTAATGTTATTTGGTAACTAATCTAGATGGGAAAAGGCCAAGAAGAAATTTTGACAAAGTTTGCTTCAAAATATTTCAAAGCACTTCTATAAGCAAAGTAGAATACTATTAAGAATTAGCAGTCAGATGGCCAATGCTAGCACATCGTAACACCCCATGCACCCCGTTAACAGTGTGCAAGGTCATTCTTGGAGATGACTTAGAATCAGGAATGAGATGTAGGCATTTATGGGATTGCACATTTTATCAGAAAATGTATTTATGGGGGCAAGGGTGGCATGCAGATAATACATTCAGATAATGTAAAGAAATTGACCTGGCCAAGGTGCCAGGAGCCTCAGCTGTGTGCCAGGGAAGCCTTTGGAAGCAGTTTAGTGGGTTGTTAACAAACTTTTTTTTTTTTTTAATAAGGAAATAAGCAAGGCACTCAGGGAGATAACAGACTAAGACATGGATGTTGCCTTCTAGGCACCTACCGTGTACTTTAGGGTTTACATTTCCTGTAGGTTCCTCAGAGCCAATCTTAAGTTTGTCTCCAGCCCCAATACCACATGAAACTTACTCTTCCCTTGAATTCTTTGTCTCAGTTCATGGTATTATTGCTGTGGTAGACTACACAGTAGCTCCTAATCCCTAGAACCTGGGAATGTGTTCCATTATATGGGAAAAGGGACTTTGCAGGTATGATTAGGTTGAGGGCCTTGAGATGTGGAGGTTATCTTAGATTTTCCAGGTGGACCCAGTGTGATTACAAGGGTCCTTACAAGAGGGGTAGCAGGAGGATCAGAGTTAGAGATTAGAAGTGTTAAGCTGCCGGCTTTGAAGATAGAAAATGAGGCCATGAACCAAGGAATGCAGGCAGCCTCTAGAAGCTAGAAAAGGTGAGGAAACGAAGTCTCCCTAGAGCCTCCAGAAGGAAGGCAGCCCTATCAACACCTTAATTGTGTTGTTTTAAGCCACTGAGTTTGTGATAATTTGTTAAAGCAACAATAGAAAACTAGTACAATTGCATGTTAAGAAGTCAGGATCGGCCAGGCGCAGTGGCTCACGCCTGTAATCCTAGCACTCTGGGAGGCCGATGCGGGTGGATGGTTTGAGCTCAGGAGTTCGAGACCAGCATGAGCAAGAGCGAGACCCTGCCTGTCTCCACTAAAAATAGAAAGAAATTAATTGGACAGCTAAAAACATATAGAAAAAATTAGCCGGGCATGGTGGCGCATGCCTGTAGTCCCAGCTACTCGGGAGGCTGAGGCAGGAGGAGCGCTTGAGCCCAGGAGTTGAAGGTTGCTGTGAGCGAGGCTGATGCCACGGCATTCCAGCTGGGGCAACAGAGTGAGACTCTGTCGCAAAAAAAAAAAAGAAGTCAGAATCTTTGGATTTTGTTGTTGTAAGCTACAGGAACTGGCTCAGACTAACAAGATAGCTCACAGATTGGACAGGCAGCTAGAAACCCAGGCTTGGAACCAGGATAAGGGCCAGCAACTCTGGTGTCCAGGTAGCAGGAATTCCCCACCTGTCTCCTTGGGGCACCTTGGCTGGAATAGGTTAGCTCCAACCTTTTTCTGTCCTTGGGTAGTTCACCTCAAGATTTCAGATCCTGAGAGGAGAGTGTGAGTGGCTTAATCTAGATCATGTGCCTGCCCCTTATGTAGAGGAAGAGAAGACAGAGCATCTAATTTACCCACCTCAACTGTCTTGTGGAGAAGAGGGCTGGTTCTCCAAAAGGAAAGCAGCTGCCATTAGGAAAAGGGCAAGGCGAGATGGGTGGCCAGAAAACCACAAATGCCCCTGCATTCGTCACCCAGTAGTCTCCCATTCCAGGCCTTTCACCCCAGCCGGTCTTTCTGGGCTCTTCAATATCTGCCATTCTCCAGCCACACTGGACCACCAAACACTCCTAACACTGAGCACACTCAAGGCTCAGTGCTCTCCTGTACCCTGCCTTGCCCTCACTCCCAGAAACTTCTCCAAAGTGTGAGCACATCTCACCTTGGTAAATTCTTCCTGACTGCCATTGCCCTCGCATCACTCATGTGCACTGCCAGTAAAGTGCCTAGCACGTGTTCTAGGTGTTTGCCTGCCTGCTTGTCTCTATCACCTGGTAGAGTGTTTCTGGAAGGTGGGGTGAGGCCTCCTTGTCTTAGATCCCCAGAGTTATACACATAAGGAGACTCAATAAATGGAATCCTGTGGCATTTTCCCTTTATGGCACTTTTCCCCCCATTACTCCAATGTCTGTCCCCTTCTAATCGAGACAATCCTTTCTGTTTTAGACTTTGAGCAAAGCATGGTCCTGGCTGCCTGTGGGCCATACACCACGTCCGACAGTATCACGTATGACCCCTTGCTTGACCTGATCACTGTCATCAACCATGACCGGCCGGATGTCTGCATCCTGGTAGGAGGCACCAGTGGGAAAACGGGAGTTGTTCTTAGAAAAGGGTTTTAATGCAGTTCTAAATTTTTAAGAAGCATGTCCATCTCTCCCCCTTTTAAAAATATCTTCTAGGCCGGGCGCGGTGGCTCACGCCTATAATCCTAGCACTCTGGGAGGCTGAGGCAGGAGAATTGCTTGAGGTCAGGAGTTTGAGACCAATCTGAGCAAGAGTGAGACCCTGTCTCTACCAAAAATAGAAAAAGTTAGCGGGTATGGTGGTACACACCTGTAGCCCCAGCTATTCAAGAGGCTGAGGCAGGGGGATCACTTGAGCCCAGGAACTCGAGGTTGCAGTGAGTTACAATGATGCCACTGCACTCTATCCAGTGTGACAGAGTGAGACTCTGTCTCAATAAAAATAAAAATATCTTCTAGTTCTTAATCTTACATTTTTGGAGAGGTGTGCATTATTTACAGACCTTCAGTAAATTTAAAAGCCCAACATTTTTGCCACCCTTCACTGCTTTTGTAGAACTTCTGAGCATCTCTTTTTAAAGTTCAAAGTACTACTCTTAGTATGGTAGTCAATTTCCCTTGTTAGGTATAGAAAGTCAGAAAAAAGCCCAATGTTAGAGGGGGCAGTAGTACTGGTTATTGGGCCCTGGGAACCTCCCTCCTTCCAGGGCTCACTTGCTTCCGCCTGCAGAATTGGTGAGGCACCCCCTATCCCATCTGCTAACTGTCCCCAGGCTCTACAGGTAACCTTGGAGGGACAGATGGACCCTGGGCAGAGAATTGCTAGTAGAGGTTATCTGAAATCATTCACAGACATATGTAATTCTGACTTGTTCTTCTGGTGCCTTTGTTTCTCCCCCTTGGGTTTATTTGCAGTTTGGTCCTTTCCTGGATGCTAAGCATGAACAGGTGGAGGTAAGTGACTCAGGTTGGAGTGGGAAGGAGTACTGGATGCTTGCATTCAGTCAAGCCCTCATTTTTATTATCATCTTTTGGAGCTTATCCCACATCTGTAACAAACTGAAATTAATTAATCCCTGTGGCTGATCAGAAAAACATTGTAGGCCGGGCGCAGGGGCTCACGCCTGTAATCCTAGCTCTCTGGGAGGCCTAGGCGGGCGGATTGCTCGAGGTCAGGAGTTTGAAACCAGCCTGAGCAAGAGCGAGACCCCGTCTCTACTATAAATAGAAAGAAATCAATTGGCCAACTAATATATATAGAAAAAATTATCTGGGCATGGTGGCACATGCCTGTAGTCCCAGCTACTCGGGAGGCTGAGGCAGGAGGATTGCTTGAGCCCAGGAGTTTGAGGTTGCTGTGAGCTAGGCTGACCCCACGGCACTCACTCTAGCCTAGGCAACAAAGCGAGACTGTCTCAAAAAAAAAAAAAAAAAAACATTGTAGCAGGGTATTTTTAATAAAGACCTTGAATTCTAGGGCTTCATTTCACCAGAATACAAAGCTGTCTGGAAACCAGGAGAGGAAAATATAAATACATCTGTCCTGACGTTCCATTGTGTGATGCTTCATGCTAAGTAAGGCACAAAAGAGCAGTAGCATAACTGCAAGTGTCTGAATCACTGGGCTGCACTATGACGTACCTTTCCTGGCCACTACCCTAAGCTGGTAGCTCGTATCTTGCTGTCCTTTGCATAAAACACAAGCAGCCCTTCACAGGACTTCTCTATGGCTGAGGGCTGAGGCCTGCTATCCTTTGTCTCAGGATATTTTACTTTCCACAGAAAAGATTTCAAAGCACTGTTCCTTTTAGTCTCTCTCAGATTCCATTCAAGAGGCTTAATTCTTCCCCGTCTTCCCTCCTGTTCTCAACTTGCTAGACTCAGCTCCTTGCAGACAGAGACCACCCCCTTTTCATCTTTCATCTCCTTCAGCTCTTAGCCCCACAGGCATCTAAGGGTTGCCTAACATGTTGAGCAAGTGACTAAACACCAGAAGTCTACCCTCTAAATCTGTCTCCTTTCCTTTCTTGCAGAACTGTCTACTGACAAGTTCATTTGAAGATGTTTTCAAGCAATGTCTACGAACAATTATTGAAGGGACAAGAAGGTCAGAATTCAAAATGCTGGGCAGAATCTTAAGCTTCCTAGGTTTTCCAGAGTTTCCCATTAAGAAACTGAAACTGTTTTAAAGTAAAGTTACTGTTCTTTTCATCCTTTTGAACTACTGAGATCAGATAGAACCCTTGAACTTCAAGTGCAGACTCTGAGTTAGGAAGCATCTCTGTAAAACACAAAGATAAACATACTTGAAAGGAAAAGGTTACATAGACTCTCACTCTTCCCTTGCTCTTTCTTCCCTCTTTACTTACTTCCTTTTCTCACTCTTTTTTGTATAAACTAACATTCCATGGGAATCTTCGCAGAATGACTTTGAGAAGTGTTTGATGATTTACACAACAAAATCCTGTGAAGCCCCAAACATCTCATTGTGCAAGTGATTGTTTGGGGTGAGCCCAAGCTCTTCCCCTGAGTCAGTGCTTCCCAGGTTCTGTGGCTAGAGCCAGGGATGGTAGGGACTTGATGAGGGTGAGGACTTGAATCCCTGCCATAGACCAAACGGAAGGAACTGGGAAGGTCACAGCAGTGATGAAAGAGCTGTGCAGTTCTAATTTGAGAGGAAAGTCACTGTTCCAGGAAGAGTCTAAAGCTAGAAGTAGAAAGTTATTCAGGAAGCTGACATCCTCAATTCCTGTCTTTTTTTCCTCCAGTGCCAGAGTTTGAAAGAAATTGGTGTAGGTGATAGATCTTCTCCTCATGGGATTCGTTTGCCTATAGCCGAGTTCATAAAAAACAAATGTTCCTGAGGCTAGGCTTTTAGAAACAAGTCTGTAACAAAGGTGGTTTTTAAAACAAGATGTCTCATCTTCTGCCTTTTGGCCGTGAGAACTGATCCCAGAGTTGATTAGTGGTAATGCTACCTTCTTGTACCGGCAGCATGGGCCAGTAGAGCAGGCATCTGGGCTGGGTGAAGAGGGCGGGTGGAGTCGGGGACTTGAGCTGTGCCAGTGACAGCCTGCAGCAGGTTCTGGCCCTTCTTCCCTCCTTCCCTCAAACGAAGGTGACACAAATGCCTTCCCTCTTCCCCAGATTTGTTGTGAGCCTGATGGAATTCATCAGACCTGGAGAGTGCTTAGCACTTCTCAGGAGATAATCTCCCCAAAACACAGGAGCAGGGCTGTGTCCCCTTGTCAGCCGTTGGGGACAGGCAGGGACTGTGCCGCAGTGCCCCAGCTCTGGCTGGGTGCTTTTAATTTGAGGTTGGGTTCTGTTTTTGGCTCCTTACCCCATGTGGTATTGACAGCAGTGAGAGAAACAAAGAACAAACTGGCTTTGTTACAGTGGGGCGAGTGCCCAGCGCCACCAGGCACTTTCATCTGTGCCAGTGTGCCACAGGGCAGGGGGAGCCGCCCCACCGTCTAGAAGGAGTATATAAATGGTCCTCGGGTGGAATTTCTTTTTATTCCTGAGAGGTCAGAAATGCAGGGCATAAGCTGATTTATCGGTAAAATCTAAAACCAATGAGGAAGCAAACACACCCAGCCCAGGAGCCAAGCAGAGCCCGTGTTCTCCTTCTGTCTGAGGGAGAAGCTATGAGGACCCTCCCACCATGATGTGTGAAGTTGTGCAATGCTGAGCATAGTTGGAATTTTTTCTGATCCCTCCCCCTATAGCCAGTTTATAACCATGAGCAGGAGAGCTGTTCCTTTCTTAACTGTTGTTTTTCCAAAGCCTACACTGAAATAGCAATTTTATGCCATGACAGCAGCCAGCTGCACCTCAGTCCTTTGAGTCCATCACAAACTTTGAGCCCTCGGGATCTGAAGCATAGATTGTCCTGTTCCAGTTACCCTGGGGCCTATTTACCAGCTCCTAGCACCCAAATGGTGGACTCATGTAATTATAGTGAACTTCTCGATGTTAAAGAGATTATAACTAACATGCAGAGTACCTTTGGTCTCAAGATTCTGATTTTCTGTTGCAGAAGTCTTCAGTTCACACTCTGAGCAGACACGACACACAAGTGATAAGGGTGACAACTGTCACCAGCACCTTTATCACAAGTGAAGTACCTATACCTGTGCCCAAGAGGGCCACATAGCAAGAGAAGGAGCTGGAAATGAGAGCTATTGGTAGATTTTAAACATGCCCCTGAAGTACACTTCATGCTTATTTGGTTTATAATAGGCCTCTCCCAAGCAAGAACAGCTAAGGGAACCGGCAGTGTGACAACTGTACACACTACTGTCATAGAAGGAACACATTTCTGTTTAACCCACCTTTCGAGACTTTTTTCCTTTCCTCTATTGCGTGGCTGGGGAAAATAAACAGTTGGCCCTTCGAGTTACAGCTTTTTTCTTCACTGACTTGTAACCTTAGAGATTCTCCTTCTGCCTCTATCAAAGGAGACATCTGCTGTCATCTATGCTTTTACTGTTGCTGTTAAATATTTCTTTCATTTTCACAAGACAGTCTGTTCAGAAGTAAGAACGGAGGGTGTGCCTGTGTGAGAGGGGAGGGGTGCGACAGCTCAGAGAAGCTGATCCTGTTCTTCCCCATCTGTCTGGAAATGTCTGTGTCTTGGGTATCCAGTGATTATAGCCCCGTGTTTGGTTAGTCAAGAGGTTTCAGTTTGATCTTCTAAACACTAAGGCATTCTTGGGGTCTGATTAGCATGCCTGGTTTCTCCCTAGGAAAGATCACCAGCTTCATGCTTTACCAAGTTATGTGTCAGAGAGACTGTTGTGTAATGAGTCAGAACTTTGGTTTCAGCTCTGACTCTGAGGTTGTGATTCTTTTTTTTTTTTTTTTTTTTTTTTTTTTTGCCATTTTGCTTAGAAGTGAATGAGGTTGTGATTCTTTTTTTCTTTTTTTTTTTTTTGAGACAAAGTCTCACTCTCTTGCCTAGGCCAGAGTGCAGTGGCATCAGCCTACCTCACAGTACCCTCAAATTCCTGGGCCCAAGCCATCCTTCTGCCTCAGCCTCCTGTGTAGCTGGGACTACAGGCACATGCTACCACACCCAACTATTTTTTTGTTTAGTAGAGATGGGGTCTCACTCTTGCTCAGGCTGGTCTCAAACTCCTGACCTTAAGCAATCCTCCAACCTCGGCCTCCCAAAGTGCTAGGATTTACAACCGTGAGCTACAGTGCCCAGCCTGAGGCTGTGATTATTTGGTGAAATCCTTGTCTTTCTAGATGTTCTAGATCTCCACTTCTTCTCTCCTTTTTCTACCAAGCAACTATTCCCATCCTCTCCCTGGTGGAATGCCATACAGAGCAGTGAGAAAGTGTGTCCTGGGCAGTCGGAGCCTTATCAAGATGGACATGTGTGAATTAGAACAAATTGTCTTTCACTCCTAGTGTCTTATGGGAAACAACATCTCTCTTCAGAGTAGAGTCCAGTTCTGGGATTCTTCCTTGTATCCAGCGCTGACACATCCAGTCTGTTGTCCAGCTGTTCCAACTCAACTGCACTCATTTTTCTCCCTTCTCTGTTTGTTTTTGACAAAGTAGCTCTGGTTCCCACCTTGTGTTTGTCCCATCACTGAGAGATGTGCACCACGAGCCGGTGTACCCACAGCCGCCTTTCAGCTACTCCGATCTGTCTCGAGAAGACAAAAAGGTACCAGCAACCCCTCCTTGACCAGCAGGCAGCCAAAATCCAACATGCCACAGTGACCCAGCTCTGTCCCTGAAGTGGAGGGTGGATAGACCCTTTCAGGCTTGCATGCAGACTAAATCTTAAACTCCTTTTTTTAATAGGCAAATGTGTTTGTAAGTTTTGCTATACATTGGTTTGGTTCCCTCCCCAATCCTCAGAGACGCCCCACTTTCATGGGAAAGAATTTTCTTGGTGTGCAGCAAATGTTTCTTTCAATCTGTCTTCATTTTAGCGAGTACAGTTTGTGTCTGAGCCCAGCAGCCTCTCTATAAATGGAGTGATCTTTGGCTTGACGTCCACAGATCTGCTGTTCCACATGGGGGCTGAGGAGATCAGTAGGTAAGACGCGTTTTGCAGGCCCCAAGCAAAAATAGCTGACTGTCTGGTCTAGGTCCTTTCCTTGGCCAAGAAAACCAAAGGGCTGCTTGACAGTCTTGACTGGCAAGTCCTGAGAGCAGGACCCTATAGTCCTGAGAGCAGGACCCTATGCCACATCCTCTGGCCATTGGAGTTTCTCTTTGTCCAAGAGGAGTGGTCCCATGCATTTGTTTTTGTTACCACTTGTCTAAGGAGGGTCTCAAACACTATTGAAGGCCCAAAAGAACCACATCTGTTCTGTCCTTGCACTTAATTTATAGGCATAGAAATTCATCTACATTTTCTTCTCTGCTTTCCTTTTCATCTCCCAAATTTTTGACCTGAACAAGTATAGGTGTCCTCTTTGAGGAGAATGAACTGAATTTGCTCTGAAGGGTTTTTTTTGTTACCAAAACTGTGTAGCTCTGCAGAGAATCAGACCCTGCCAAATCTGTCAAGTTGCGGTTCAGCAGTTCTCCCATCGCCCTTGCCGAGAAGGAGTGTGTGAAGCAATGCATGTGTTAAGTGAGATGGGTGTGTGCTCGTTGGCTGAAGTCTGAGATTCGGGGTCAGCCCGGCTACATGCTCGCCTTGTGGTGCTGCTGATTTTCCGTGCTCTTGCAGTGCCCTGCTTCCCTGTTCACGTGGGAATAGACCAGACTACTTGTGGGTAGGTCTTTAAACTTCCCCAAAGGTATCCTCTTGTCACTATGTCTTGGTCATTTAGCCTTCTCTAGTTTATTAAATGCTTAAGTCTTCCCTGAAGAGAACTAGGGGCTATAAGAGAAGGTTCTGCCTTCTAGTTCTTGCTTTCCTTCCTTCCCAGTACTTCTGGAACTTCAGACAGATTCAGCCGAATACTCAAGCACATCCTGACCCAGAGGAGGTGAGCACGCTTGCTGGAATCACCTGGCTGTGAAGAGAATATTTGGACAGGCTTGGTGTGAAAGCCTTCACCGGGCCACTGCCAGGGAACTTCACCCTGTGACGACAAGCCTGCATTCTGTCCCCCCAAACACAAAAAAGAAAAAGTCGGTCTAGGAATGCAAGCAGCACAGAAGCCAGTACATAGAAGGGCTCAGTCTGGGAAGGGGACCCCAAACCAACTGCTGCTAACTTTTCTCTCCGTCTCTGTAGCTTCTACCCACTCTACCCGCCCCAAGAAGACATGGCCATTGACTATGAGACTTTCTATGTCCACGCACAGCTGCCTGTCACCCCAGATGTCTTCATAATCCCTTCAGAGCTGAAGTACTTTGTGAAGGTAGGTTTGAAGTCTGCTTTTTTCCAGAAACACCAAAACCAGTCTTTGACTTTCCTTTCTAGACCACTTGGCACTCACCCTTCACAGACCTGCTGATGGGATAGTGGCGTAAGCAACCCCACCGGGACCTCGTTTCTTTGGGGGAGGTTGTGGGACCAGAAAATCAATCTGTTGATAAAATGCTTGAGTAGACAGTGTTCCCTGCTCCCCACCCCTCCCCAGAGACCGGGAGCCCACGTGGCCAGTGAGAAGGCCTCAAGTGATGGCTCTCACCAGGGCACGTGAGGGTGGCCTGGGGAATGTTTCACATATGTAGCCTGCCTTCTCCCCCAAATTCTGACATGACCACCAAGTGGGCTCAGCTGAGAGTATTTCAAAGATGCTCTCAGGTCATTCTGATCTCTGCTACCCTAAGACCCTGCCCACCTTAGAATTGGGCCTTAACAGGGAATCCACCCAGACCAGCCCCCTCTTGCCAAACCGGAGGCAATTCAACCTCAAGAGGTACGGGATTTTTCACATGGGAAAACAATAAACAGCTAGATCAGGTTTGTCTCCACGTTTGGGAACTGATTGTCATTCTGCCAAGTCACCTCATTATTCTGTTGGAGAGACTCAGAAGGAATCCAAAGTTTTCCAGTAATAAGTTAACATATTTGACTGGAAATGTGTTTGGTTGCCTTTGTCTATGAAACTCTTTGGGGTCCAACCATCCAGTGATTCCTTCTTTTTCACATCAGTCCACAGTTAGGTTAGGGCCTCTCCAAACCCGCCGTCCTCTCCCTCCTTCCCCAGGACATCCTCGGCTGTGTCTGTGTGAACCCCGGGCGCCTCACCAAAGGGCAGGTGGGCGGCACCTTCGGCCGACTCTACCTCAGGGGGCCGGCGGTGGACGAGGCAGGCAGGCGCAGTCCGTGTGTTGCCGCCCAGGTGGTCAGGATCTGAGGCTTCTGTCCTCCGCCGTCCGTCCCCCGCTGTGCGGGCAGCAGACAGCTGAGATGGAGCCCTCTGACGGGACCAAATTGTCAGGTGCTAGAAGAAAGAAGGAGCCAGCCCCTGAGGGGTGGGCTGCGGGACAGGGCCATAGTGCGGACCTGTGTGGCAGGACCCTGCTGTGAGCCAAGCTTCTGTCTGGAAGGAAGCTCTTGCGTCTGAATGCAGACGTGGCGTCGAGAAGCGAGCTGGCTGTGGACACTGCATACTCAGAACAGACAAGAGGCTTTGCGATTTTCTACATGAATCAAACACAGAAACAACTTTTGGAGAAATAAAAATAAAATCAGAGTATAACTTCTGAGTCTAGTCTTTCTTCCACTTTCTTTTTTCCTGGTAGTGGACAAAGAGAGTCTCCTAATTGCCCTATGTCCAGAGAAGGCAGAGCGTCGGTCACACTGGGTTTCTGTCCAGCCGCTCGGCCCCACCCCTCGTCCTGAGGCTGCTCTGGCGGCCTCAGCTGAGAGGCACTGGGCTCAGGCCGGAGCTGGCTGCGGAGCGAGCAGCTGGCTCTGTGCCTGGCCCTCCCGGCGCAGCCCCTCACATGCGTGCTGTGGTCCGGCCTGACCTCTCCATCTGGAGGGGGTGGCTTCCCTGAGCTGTTCCAAAGCTGCAGTCCCTGGCGGCAGCCGCTCTGCCAAGCCGTGAGCAGCCGGGGCTCGCCTGGAGCCCAGAGCACTCAGACAAGGTCAGGCCGTCTGGGGGTCCCAGCACATCCCCAAACCCCTGCGTCCCATCTGGAGAAAGGCTGTCACTGGCCAAAGCTAGAAGGGTTTCTGCCCAAGGCTGGCAGCCTGTCCCACCTCATGTGCCAGAGCCAAGGCTGGAGCACCCCAGCCGTCAGGGCGAGGGAAGAGCGCGAGGGCGCAGTGAGGGGCCACTGCCTAAGCTTTGACTTTGAGATAAATAGGTGCCTGGCAGTGTACGGACTTGGCCTCCGCATCTCCATTTTGAGGTGAAATGGAATCAAGCTCCAGATCTGACCGGGGTTGGGCGAGGCGTCTCTAAACACAGGCGCTGCTGTTCTGTCTCGTTTGTTTTATAGGCGCCTCCTCTGAGGACAAGAATGAGAGACAAGCCCCGACTTGGGGAGTGGATTTTCCCTCCTGCCCCAGGTCTTCCACAGGTGAACCATCCCGCTGTGTCCCACGGGGGCAGCATGACAGTGCCAGCCTCCAGATGTTGCTATTTTGGAGCCCAGGCCCCGCCCACAACCTAACAACCTGATACCCCAGCTCAAGGATATCATTTGGGTTTCCACCAAGTCGAGCATCAGCTAAAACCCGCCTCTCCCTGCCCTGGGAAGCCCGTGCCTGGGAAGATTAGCCCGCAGCCTCCACCACGATAAACAGGGGCTCTGCACACGTATCCTGCAGCCCTTATCGTGTGAGCCCACGTGTGGCTCTTCTGGGGGCCACACATGGCAATTAGTGCCATGTGGCTTCTGAAGAATCCTTATGGGGAATGGTAAGGTCTTTGTCCTCACCAGGCAAGGTACAGAGCCTCCTTCCCTCCTTCCTCGCACAGAAAGATCCAGAGGCCCAGGTGGCTTGTCGGGGTTGGCGCAGGGGGAGGAGTGCGCAGGGGAGGTGCCAGAAGGCAGCGGAAAGCAAGAGAGCTGGAGCTCCCTGTCGCTCATGAATGGGAGCAAGCCTGGTTGCCTGGATACAAGTCGTGTGACTGTTGGAACCGATCCAGAGGGCGAGCAGGCATTTAAGAGATTCAAACAAAAAGCAAGCAGGATGCGAACCCCAGAGAGCAGATAGGTCAGGGCAGCCGTGCCTCTGCCACCAGATGTTCCTTTTTGCTCATCAGGAAGTCAGTGCCAAGCAACTGCCAGCTGATTGTCCTTGGGCCCCACTTCAGCTGTGTCACCAGTTTCCCGAAGTGTCTGTTATCCCCAGGCTCTTGCTCCCACCTGCTTTGGGATACACGGTCTTCGAAGGAGGCTCTGGGGGGGGGGGCGCGTGCAGAGTGCTAAGGAGGCCGGGCCTTCTGCCTCCCCCTGGTCTGGTTACAACCCCACCCTTGACACACGATCCCAAGGGCGAAGTCCCGAGCTCCTGCCCAGAGTCTGCCTTCCACCCTGCCGCCCAGAGCTGCCCCAGCCTCTGCCTCACAGGGTGGCGCCTCTTCCTCACTCCATGAAGGCTCTGCCCCCCTGAACCCCTGGCCTGGCTGCCCTTCAGAATTTCAGTCTCTGCCAGGGTCAGGGGAGAGCTGCCGAGGGGAACAAAAGCCCCTCATAGCTCTTCTGCGTGGGAACCCAAGTGGGTGCCAAGAACAAAGCCAGGGAATTAGGGTCGTGAGTGGCACCCAGGGGCCGGAGGGCTGGGGTGGGGCCCCTCCACCCTGCCCTGCCTTCTGCAGCCACTCTGGACTTGCTGTTTCCTTTCCCTTGACCCAGGGTCACCCAGCCCAGCTCAGCCCAGCCCTGCCGCTTCCCCTGATGCTGGGAGTAGCCATTTGGGCTGATTTCTCACTGTGCGTTTGGTACACATTTCCCTTCCCCTGACCCTGGCCTCTTGGCCAAACCACCCGAAAGCCATCCTGCTAGCACACATGTGGCCTCTGCCTCCAGGCTGCAAGCCCTGTAACTCTGCAAGGAATGCCTGGACTGCCTGGCAGGGAGGGATTTTTTAACATTTAGAAAATGGTTAGTGAGGGTGGGGCACAGTGGCTCATGCCTGTAATCCCAACACTTTGGGAGGCTGAAGCAGGAGGATCACTTGAGCCCAGGAGTCCGAGGTTGCAGTGAGCTATGATGATGCCACTGTACTCTAGCCGGGGCAACAGAGCAAGACCCTGTCTCAAAAAAAAAAAAAGAAAAAAAGAAAGAAAGAAAATGGTTAGTGAGATACAATAAATAACATAAACTTCCTTTTTAAAGTGTATGATGATTCAGTGATTTTGCTAGATTCACAATGTTGTGCAAACCTTACCACCATCTAATTCCAGAGTATTTTCACCACAACAAAAAAGCCCTGCACCCATTAGCAGTCACTTATCACTTCTTCCCCACTCCCATTCCCTGGCAGCCAATCATTTTTCTTCTCTATAGATTTGCCTATGCTGTGCATTTCGTTAAATGGAGTCATGAAAACACATGGCCTTTTCTGTCTGGTTTCTTTCACTTAGCTTACTGGGTTCAGGGGCGATCCATGCAGTAGCATGCATCAGTTTACATCATTCCTTTTTATGGCTGAATAGGGTTCCATTGTATGGCTACACCGTATTTTGTTTATGCGTTCATCCATTGTTGGGTTGTTTCCACTTGTTGGCTATTATGAATAGCAGACACTTATGTACAAGTTTTTGTGTGAACACTTGTTTTCAGTTCTCTTGAGTATATACCTAGGAATGGGGGGCTTTAGGTTTATGAAGGAAGAAAAGGCAAAGAGGGAGAGAAAGGGAAGGAGGGAAGAAAGGGAGGAAGGGAGAAAAAGAAAAGAGGAAAGGAAGAAGGAGGGGAGGGAAGAAGTGGCAGGCCCGGAACAGTGCTTTGGAGCCAGATTATAGAGTCTAGAATGCCGTGCAAAGGAGTTTGGACTTGATTCTGCCCGCCGCCCGGGGAAACTTTTAAAGGCTTCAGAGTAGGATGGGGCAATATTTGATCTGCGTCTTAGGAAAGAAAAGAATTGGCAGTGCTATGAAGAGCAAAGTGAAGCTGGAGGAGGCTGAAGACCAGAGACACTTTAGGAGCTATCAGAGGACAGAGCCACCCAGCACCCACTCTTCATTCCTATGGAAACAGCACCCCAGTTTCTCTGTTGGGGAGCTATCCCTGTTCCACACTCCTTCCTCCCTTGCCTAAGCCAAACAGTACATCACATGTCCTGGCTTCAGTGACCCAGTCAGGAATGGGTGTGACCTAAGATAGTCCAAACACAATGACTCCCAGGCTTCTGTTGGAGCTGGTAGAAAGGGCACAGCTGTGATGGTGGAGCTACTGCAGCCATTTTGCCACCATGAGGGGAAAACCTATCCTGAGTGTGCACTAAACCAGAGGATGCAGAGCCAGGAGATGGAGAGAGAGAGGTCAGAACCAAGCTCCAGTGTCTGAACTCCAGGAAAGCAAGCCTCCTCCATCCCTGTCTCCGTCCACTTGCATTGCCATAAAGGAATGCCTGAGGCTAGGTAATTTGTAAAAAAAAAAAGAAGAAGAAGAAGAAGAAGTTTATTTGGCTCATGGTTCTGCAGGCTGTACAAGAAGCATTTGTTTCTGGTGAGGGCCTCTGGCTGCTTCCACTCATAACAAAAGGTGAAGCGGAGCGGGATAGTGCAGAGATCACAGGGTGAGGAGGAAGCAAGGGAGGGCAAGGTGCCAGGTCCCTTTTAACCACCAGCCTCCCAAGAACTAAGAGAGTGAGAACCCACTCACCCCACCCCCACCCAGGGCATTCATCTACTCGTGAGGGATCCACCCCACGACCCAAACACCTCCCATTAGGCCCCACCCCCAACACTGGGGATCAATTTTTTTTTTTTACTTCAAGGTTACAGCCTTAAAAATTTGAACATGAGATTTAGGGAGACAAACAATCCAAACTATAGAAATCCCCAAGCCCAGATCACAATACCCCCCACCCTTTATTTTTCATAAACTGGTTTGAGTTGAATTTTCTGTCACTTACAACCAAAATGATAAGGGACTGAACTAGGACAGCAGAGTTGGGATGCCTGTCAGGGACAGACAGATCAAACACAGCTCAGGTACAAAGACTAACATTTCCGAGGACTGTGTGCAGCTTAACGTATGCAATCACGTCTAACTCTCCCCAAAACCCTGCCAGCAGGCTCTGAGAGTTTCCAGGTCACCTGTCTAAATAATCCATCGTGCTGGGATTTAAACTCCAGACCCTCTGTCTCTCCACCCTGCCATGCTGATGCACCTGTCCACCCAACAAGGAGTCCCAGGTGCCAGCCCCTGGAGCACTTGGGAGGAGGGTGGTTTGAGGGCAGCAGTGCTCAGGGGAGGAGCTCGGGTCTGCGGGGCAGGTGGGGATGAAGAGGAGCACCCAGGTGGACCGTGGGAGTTCCAGCAGCAGCACTCTGGTGAGCCGTGGGCAGCGGAGAGGTTGATCTGAGAGTCACTGTGTTCAAAAGTTTCCAGAACTGGGAGGTGCTGGGAGGCTGGCTGAGAGAGGGGGACGGGTTAGATATGGGTCCGGAGAGAACTTTGGACAACATTGTGCTTAAGGGTCAACAATCAACAGGCCAAAGGGTGGGACTGGCTTGGGAGGAGGGGAGGAAAAGGGTGGCAGCAGGGAGATGCTGGGCTTTCTGCCTGCAGAGGCCAGAGGACACCCCTGGCCGTCCACAGTGGGATTCAATCTGCTGCGCTCAGGTATCTGGGCCCCTCTGTCACCCCAGCCTTGGTCATCCTGGCTTTTTTGTCCCTATCATTGCTCCCTCTGGGTCTACCCTGGAAATGCCATGGGGCCTTGGGGCTGGGCTGCCCTCCACCCAGCAGGGTCCATGGCCAGCTCCAAATTCCCCCTCCCAGACCCACCCTTCTTCCCGGGCTCCAGGCTCCTCCCACCCAGAGCCTGCTTGACAGCTGAGGCTCCTGCAGCGCCTGGGCCAAGGGGCCCCAGGGAGGTCTCAGGAACAGCTGCTGCCCCATGACCTCACTGCCCCTGGTCCTGCACACTGCTCCCTGAGAGCCCAGAAGCCAGCAGGGCCCAGCTGAGCCCCGTCTCCTCTGGCCTCTCCCATCGCCCCCCAGATCTTCCCATGGTCTGAAGCATTTCTCGCTGAGACAGAGGGGCCAGGCATGGTGGCGTATGCCTGTAGTTCCAGCTACTCGGGAGGCTGAGGCAGGAGGGTCGCCTGAGCCCAGGAACTTGAGGTTGCTGTGAGCTATCATGACACCACGGCACTCCAGCCTGGACAACAGAGAGAGACCCTGTCTCTAAATAAAAGTAAAGAAAACTGGGACTCCGGGGCTGAGGCAGCAGGCCCCAGCTGGAGGAGTAGGAAAGCGGAGAAGCCGGGCAGGGGCAGGCCCCCATCCCCCTGACTGCCCCAGAAGAAGTGGCTTTCCCTCTGAGCAGGGGACAGCCCCTGCCTCCGGGGCTGCTCACTGGTGGGTGGCAGGAGCGTCCATCAGGCAGGCTGGGACCCCTGCCGCCCACGGCACAGCTCCTGAGGGTGGCACTTCCCAGGGTGCCTAGGGAGAGGCACGGCCCTTCCCTGCAGCTGCGTCCCCTTGAAGATCCACCTTCCCCTTGAGGACTCGAGGCCCCTTCACATTGTCCGCCCCTTAGAATATTTCTGGTAATAATGCTGGTTGCCTCTGGGGACGGGTGCCGAGAGGCTGGGGTCAGCAGCGGGAGGGCCGGGAGAACGGTTTGCAATGTCCGCCCTCACATCCTGTCTGGAGTCTCTTATCACGTGTGTGGATTACTTTAAAAGACAGGGCGCGGGGTCAACACACTGCTATATAGTTACATATATACAAACGCCACTCTCCTGCCGCGGCTCCATACGCGCTCCACGCCCTGAGCATTCGTGGTGTCCACCTCCCCGTGTCGGCAGGGACGGTTGTGTCCACGTGGTCTCTGCTGCCTCTAGAGAGTCTCGCACGGAGGCCCTCGAGCAACCCCTGTGGCTTCCAGAGCCGGTGGTGGAGAGAAGGGGCGGCGCACGTACACACCGCAGCAGGTGGCTCCCGGCGGGATCCCTCCAGGTAGCCGGGGGCGGAGGTGACCAAGCGGACAGAGCCCTGCCCCCACACAGAGCGGCCACTCCCTCGCAGAAACCGGCAAACAGTGAACACCATGGTGCGTCAGATGGAGGCAAATGCTGCAGAGAACCAAAGCAGGCCAGCGGCAGGGGGGCGCCCAGGGCCGTCTAGTGCACCGCACAGAGAGGTCACCAACTCCAGGCTTTCCTTTCCTAAACGCTTTTTTTCTATATGCCCAGCCCCCTGCCATTCATTCATTCATTCATTCACCCACTCGTCCATGTTCACTGGGTACCTACTACATGGTGAACGCGCTGGGAGACCGTGGTCACGGTCCAGGAGGGACGGAGGGACATGGATTGCATTACAACAGCAAAGAAAGGACAGCGGTCCAGAGCTTCTCAGGGTGTCACAAGGGCACCTCACACCAACTGGGGTCCAGAAGGCTTTCCTGAGGGGAGCACCGAGCTGAGAGCCTCAGGAAGCACGGGAGCAGGCGTGGGCAATCAGATCAGTGCTTTTGCATCACTACGTGGGGTGGAGATTGGACAGGTGGTATATTTTAGCCCTCAAAATCTTTGGGGGCCCCATTGTCCCCCCCACCCCACCCTGTCACCCAAGTCCTAAAGCTGGCCTGGGCCTGACTCCCCCTTTTCCTCCCTCCACAGCCCCAGTGGTGGCTGGTCCATCACCAAATCTCAATCTTTCAACCTCATCACCTCCATCCCCGGCTCTCACACAACTCTCCTCGGGGCCAAGTTCTGTGTCCCAGCTGCACAAACTGTCCCCAGAATTGGCGCTGGCCTGCAGCATGGCCTCCTTCCAGGTCCCCTCTCCAAAGCTACCGGCCCCATCTTCCTAGGCGCAGTTCTGCAGTCAATTCACCAAAAAGAATTACACACAGTTCTTAAGCTTCCGAAAAGCTTCTCTTCCCTTATCATAAGAGAAACAAACTAAAACTATACAGTTTCTTTCATTTAGTTTTTATCTTTCAGATTGACAAAAATCAAACCCGTAGAGGCCAATGTGGGAGAGTGGCTTGAGCTCAGGAGTTCAAGACCAGCCTGAGCAAGAGCGAGACCCCGTCTCTACTAAAAATAGAAAGATTAGCTGAGTGTGGTGGCATGCACCTGTAGTCCCAGCTCCTTGGGAGGCTGAGGCAGGAGGGCTTGAGCCCAGGAGTTGGAGGTTGCAGTGAGCTATGATGACGCCACTGCACTCTGCCTGGGATGATAGCAAGACTGTCTAAAAAAAAAAAAAAATAGGTGGAGAATCAGGTGCTGGTGAGGCTGTCACCCGTGTGTGGACCTGGTAGCTGGCACACCCTCTGGGAAGGACAAGCTGACAGAACTGACAAAATGACCGCTGCGCACGTCCTCTGTGCACCCCCTCCAAAATCCCTTCTAGGAATTTGTTCCACAGCTGCACTCATGCACGTGTGAAAGGGTGTGTGTACCGATGACTCACTGTGGCCCTGCTTGTCGTGGGAAAGGGCTGGGAACAGC
Organism: Microcebus murinus; assembly: GCF_040939455.1. NCBI lineage: Eukaryota > Metazoa > Chordata > Mammalia > Primates > Cheirogaleidae > Microcebus > Microcebus murinus. Next base: position 12,459,892 of record NC_134107.1, read on the forward strand.
CGGAGGCCCACCGCTGAGATACGCCTCTGCGGACCATGGTGGGCTCTGTGCTGGGACACGTGCATCTGGAGGCGTGTGAAAACGGGGACAGACTCTACGTACTGACGTAGAGTGATCTCCAAAATACAACGTTGACTGCAGAAAGCGAGGCGCTAGCCAGGATGGCTAGCAGAGGCTCAAGGAAAGGTGGCGTCCTATGGCCCCCAGCAGAGTCCTCCCCACTGCCAGACAATGGGCCTGCCCTCCCCTGGCTCCCACCAGGGCCTGCAGTACTTTGGGGCTCTACTTGTCTAAATGTTGCCATTCGTGTAAAAAAGGTGGGAGGGCTTTGCTTGTACATGTGTTCACAAGAAACTGCTAACACCAGTTATCTAGAGGAGGAGAACTGAGTGCCTGGGGGACGGGGTGAGAAGGAGAGTTTTTGCCTCTTATAAATTCTGAATTTTGAACTATGTGAAAGCAGTATCTCGTCAAAAAAGTAATTTAAAGAAAAAAATGCAATTCTGATCATGTTGTGCCTCTGTACACAGACCCTTGATACTCTTCCCACTGCATTCAGCAACTATCATGACTTCATTCTGTAATGGGCCTTTAATTCTTAGAGGCAAGTGACACAAACACAACCCCAACTGGATTAAGCAAAAACTGGAATTTTCTGGCTCATATAATGGAAACCGCTTCAGGCATGGCTGGATCCAGGAACACAAGCAGTATCACTGAGATCATTCTCTTGGTTCCACTTTTTTCTATGCTGGCTTTATTCTCAGCAGGCTCTTCCCTCACGGTGGCAGAGCTGGCCACCAGCAACCCTGGGCTGCCATCTTGGCATCTGCCACCCCAACAGTCCCAGCAAGTCCCCTGGACGGTGCTCATGGGTGTCATATGCCCATCCTTGAACCATCCCTCTGTCTCAGATTGGCTTGGCACAGTATTCAAATCCACTTTCATTTTCAATTTAAATTTTTTTTTTAGAGACAGGGTCTCACTCTGTTGTCTAAGCTGGAGTGCAGTGGAGTGCAGTGGTGCAGTGGTGCAACCCTAGCTCACTGCAGCCTTGAACTCCCAGGCTCAAGCCATCCTCCTGCCTCAAGCCTCCTGAGTAGCTGGGACTACAGGCGCATGCCACCACATCCAGCTAAATTTTAACAAATTTTTCGTAGAGATGGGGTCTTACTATGTTGCCCAGGCTGGGCTCATGCAATCCTCCTGCCTCAGCCTATGGAATTACAGGTGTGGGCCACTTTGCCCGACTCCTCAAACCCATTTTTAGAGGTTGGGGATGGAGTCAGTGACAATGGGGACTCTGGAAAATTGAGGAGCAGTCACAGAACAGGAGAGGGGAAGGATGCTGGGCAGGGAAAACCGAGCTGTCCATGACCCTCTTGGACTGTCCCTTTCCTATGCCATGGCCTACTGGGCATCTCATGTTTCCTGATCACACCATGCATTTACTTGCAATGCTCTTGGCCTCTGCCTACTTCCCCTGGAATAACCTTCCCTTTCTCTGCCTGGCAAACTCCTACTCATCCATTAATGCCCTGCTCTTAGACCACCTACTCCTTGAAGCCTTTCTAACTCTCCCACCTGCTTTCCCATCCTTGGCAGAACAAATCCCTCTCATGGTTGTCCTCTTTGGTTCTTCATTCAGTTCCCCGTCACTGGCTGAGGCTTGTGCATGCTGGCCTGGGACAGAGAAAGTTTAGAATTGGTTCTTTGTTTCGCCCAAGTTATCTGTTCCCCGAGGGCTGGGCTCAGCCTCGGCCTCCTGTGTCTTCTCCGGGCCAGCACAGCCCTAGGCACAGGGAAGATGCCATTGGGTTTTCAGAATGAGGAGTGACAAGGTGCCTTGAAGGCGTGGGAAGCCTGACAATGGCCTCTGCTGACTCTACAATTTATTCGCTAGGCCAAATGACAGCGGGGAGCTGGGACACTCCCAGAGGCCTCTGAGAGGAAATGCCTGGGCTGGTTCCTGCTAGGACAGGGCTGTCACCACTCTGGAAAGCCCCCATGGCCCTGGGCCTGAGGCCAAAATCCAGACCCAAAGGAAAGTCCCCCCAGCAAGGCCCTGCTACCCAACTCCCAAGGAGGGTCCCAGGCAGAGGAGAGAGTAACTCTGAGGGTGACCGGTCATCTGTAATCCCAGCCTCTAACAGGTCAGAGCTCCCTGAGGGTGGGTGGAGAGCAAGGAGGGCAGGGCTGGAGTCGGCAGGAGTCCAGGGCAGGAAGGAAACAAGAAACAATCAAGGAAAAATCCAGCCTGGGTCTGGGGTTGGCTCAGGCCACGCATAGGGCCCTGCTGGCTGGGCTCTGGCTGGGACCGGCTCCTTCCCAGCTCGCTGCCACCCTGTGGCCCAGCGGGGGGAGCTGGGGCACCTCCAGAGACCCCATTCTCTTCTTAGTGCCATGCTAGACACCCCCCAAGAGGATCACCACCCTTCCCTTGTGACTCCACTCCCAGATCCCTGGCCCTGTCATCCCACCTGCCTCCCAGGGTCCTAGGTCCCAGGTGGCGGGGCCTCAAAGAGCTGGCATCAGTCTTGCAGGACATGGGGGGGGTGCTTCCTGTTGGTCTGTCCGGTCTGGTCAGCCCTGGGGGACGGGGCTTCCAACTCCATCCCCCAGGGCCTTAGGGGACTGTGGCCACTGATGAAGGCCATTTCCAGGAAGAAGAGGCTGGGAGGGGAAGGAAGGGCTGAGTCAGTCCCCATGAGGTAATCACAGTGGGGGCAGGTAGCTGGCGGCGGGCGGAGGGGGCCCCTAGTGGGCCCATCTCAGGGCCAGTAAGAGGCTCCAGGCTGAGGCGAAGGAAGCTGAACACCCCACTCTGGGTGTTTCTCCATCGTGGCCTGCTCTGCCCTCCCAAATGCTCTCAGCCACCAGGGTGTCCCAGAGCCCTTCCATGGGCCATAGTCCCAGCCCTGGCTGAGACATCAGACCATGCACATGGGGTCCAAGTTTGGGCAGGGGACTTGGCCTGAGTGTCTTCTGGGTCAGGAATGCAGGCCACCCTGCTGTCCCTGAACTCAGGCTATCCCCGCCTCCCCTCCCACGCTGGGGCCCTGACACACAGCCTGAGAAATTGGGCAAAAATAGCCAATTTTAGTAGATGAAATCCTGTTTTATGAATGCTTATTAATGGCGCGGCTCCCGTGGCGATGCTGGGTGTGTACACAAAGTTCCTGTCCATTCAGCAGAACCTCCCCAGGGATTCTGTGGGCCCAGCCAAGTGTCAACCACATCTGTGAATGGGGACAAGGAAGCGTCCTTCCTGAGCACTTGCAGAAGGCAGAACCCTGATCGCTCCTGAGATGCGGGCTTGGACCGGGCCTGTGCTCTGGGTGACAGCAGTTGTGGACCAAGCAGTAAGGGAGCCAGTACTGAGCAGAACCTTGTCACATCCCAGTGGGCTTCAAACAGTCCCCAGGGCACAGACGGCGGTTCCAGTCCTGGCTTGGAGCCAGCCTGGCAGCCAGGCTGAGGGAAGAGAGCAGGAGCTAGGGCCAGGCTTGGAGGCTCCGCTGCTCCCTATCCCCCCCCAGAGACCCCACCAGAACCTCTTCAAAGAGCCGTGGAGTTGTTGGTTCCTGGCTGTGTGTGGCCTTGTGTGAGTGCCTCTGTCTGTCTTCCATCCCTGTAACTTTGTTTTGTCACCAGCTCTGAGTGGAACCCCTGATCCTTCCCCACCCCCCACCCCAGGGTAGGACCCCCCGCTGATGGGCAGGGGCTGGGAGCTTCACCTCAGCCTCAGTCCTGCAGGCTCAGGTGGCTTCATCATTAGGGGTTTTTTTTTTTTGTTTTTTTTTTTTGACAGTCTCACTCTGTTGCCCGGGCTAGAGTGCCGTGGCATCAGCCTAGCTCACAGCAACCTCAAACTCCTGGGCTCAAGCAATCCTCCTGCCTCAGCCTCCTAGGTAGCTGGGACTACAGGCACGTGCCACCATGCCCAGCTAATTTTTTCTAGTTTTAGTTGTTTGGCTAATTTCTTTCTATTTATAGTAAAGACGGGGTCTCGCTCTTGCTCAGGCTGTCTCCAACTCCTGAGCTCAAAGGATCCTCCCACCTCGGCTTCCCAGAGTGCTAGGATTACAGGCGTGAGCCACTGTGCCCCGCCTCATCATTAGGGTCTTTACAGCAAGGCTGCGAGACCAGCCCACCGTGCGCCAAAGCTCCTGTTACAGGTAATGTTTCCAGGAAACTGTGCCACCCAAGGGGCTGTGTATTCATGCAAGTCCTTTATCTTGCTTGGAACTCACATTACCTGATGCTACTGTCCCATTTTACAGGCAAGGAGGTTCCGAAAGGAAGTCCTTTGCCTGTGCCACAGGCCAAGTCAGGATGGCAGAACCAGCTCAAAACCTAGTCGCTAGTTCAGAGGCCAACGACCAGGCACTGGGCTGTCCCTCATCTCTGAGCTCTGCGTCGCTGAGGAGAGGGATGGCAGGGATGATAATTAGGGGAAGCCTGAGGAGGGCCCAGAGCCCGTGAGTCTTGCTACCTCCAGGCTGAGCAAATCACTGTCATTGCCCTGAGCTTCAGTTTCTGTCTCTAAAATGGGGATAATGACCCGGGCCCTGGCCACCCCACCAGGCCCTCAGAAGGATTTGAGGAGTTCAGGCACAAGAGACTATTGGTAACGGCCCCCATGTGGGTGGGTGTCTGGCAAAGCCCAGGTGGCAAGAAGGGGGAGAGCCACACCCTTTACCCACCCACACCAAGACTTGGCCCAGGGCCACCATCCCCACTTCCTCAGCTGTCCAGGCCCCAGTCTCCCCCCAAGCCACCAGGCTAGTCCAGCACAATCCACCTGGCCGACTCTCCCTGCGGAGCTGAGGGAGAACAGGTAGGCTCAAGATTAAAACCTGAAACGTCCCTGTATTCATCTTCTATTGCTGCTGGAATGGATGATCACACACTTGGTGGCTTAAAACAACACAAATTAATTATCTCACAGTGTTGTAGCTTAGAAGTCCAACATGGGTCTCACTTCACAAGATCAAGGTGTCAGCAGACTGTGTTCCTTCTTGAGGCTCTAGGGACACTCCATCTCCTTGCCTTCTCCAGCTTCTAGAAGCGCATGAACCGCTTGGTTTGTGGCCCCTTTCTCTATCTTCAAAGGCAGCGGTGCAGCATCTCTCTGGCCTTTCCTCACCATCACACCTTTCTCTGACTGTTCTTGTCTGTCTCCCTCTTCTACTTTGAAGAACTCTTGTTATTACACTGGGATAATTATCTAGATAATTCAGGATAATCTACTTTAAATGATGATTTAATAATCATCATTCCATCAGCAACCTATTTTTTTGAGGCAGAGTCTCACTCTGTTGCTTGGGCTAGAGTGAGTGCCGTGGCGTCAGCCTGGCTCACAGCAACCTCAAACTCCTGGGCTCAAGCGATCCTCCTGCCTCAGCCTCCCGAGTAGCTGGGACTACAGGCACAAGACACCATTCCCAACGAACTATTATATTTTTAGTAGAGACAGGGTCTCGCTCTTGCTCAGGCTGATCTCAAACTCCTGACCTCAAGCGTTCCTCGGCCTCATAGAGTGCTAGGATTACAGGGGTGAGCCACCACACCCGGCCATCGGCAACCTTAATTTCCCTTTCCCATGTGACAGAAGATGTTCACAGGTTCTGAAGATTAGGCTGTGAACATCTTTAGGAGCTGTTATGCCACCTGTCACTGCTCTCTTCTTCCCATCCTCCCTTCCCTCCTGGCTTGGCTGACATCTCCCCCACCTCCCCAGTATCTTCCCCTCCTTCCCGAGATCTTCCTGGCCCTGCCTCCCTAAGGGCCCTTTCCACATTTACAGTACCACAAGCCAACCATCCTGGTCACACTAAACTGTCACACTGTCACCCTCTAGAAAGCAAGGTCCCCTCTATCACTATCTACCCATTCCTTTTCCTCACTTTTCCTAGCACTCACCCACCTGGAAGGGTATCACAGTACACTTGGGAACTTGGATTCTCTCCATTTCCCTTCTTTGAGCTGTAGGTCCCAATCCAGACGGGCTGAATCCCCAGTGACAAGAACAGAGCTTGGCACTTAGTAGATGCTCAAGAAATATCTGTTCAATCATGGAATGGAACAAGGACAAAGTTTCCTTCAGTTTGTCTCCAACACCCTGTGCAGTGCCTACCCTACGGAAATTGTTTCTAGTACCATATGCATGAACGACTAGCTGAATGAATGAATGAACAAATGAACAAGCCTGAGTCTGAACCCCACCCCCATTCCGGAAGCCTGACAGCAGTGCCCAGGCAATACTGCCCCCTCTCCCTCTCAATACCCTCATTTCCAGGGGACGGTAAATTCATCAAAACGCTCGTAAGTTTGTTGTATTTTAACGTGGGCGTCTCCACGGCCTCATTCATTCCCTTAGTCACTGAATACACTTGTGCGGGCGCCTCCCCCGACCCAGCCCTGCACGGAGGGAACTGGTCCAAGGACGCTCTGCGAATTCTGAAGAATTCGGTCTTCCGGCCGCCGCTCCCCCAGCCTTTCTAGAACCGAGCGTGTGAGCTCCGACAGGCACAGTCGGAGTCCGCAGAGTGCAGCCCGGGCACCCGGTGCCGCCTGGCCCGCAGCCGCCCGAGCCAGGACGGAGCCAGCGCGAGGCGCCTCTCCCGAGGCGGAGCCCAGGGCCGTGCCCGGAGCGGGGCGGGGCTGTGGGCGGGGCCTGCATGGAGCGGCCCTGGCATTGGCTCTGCGGGCTGGGGGCGGGGCTTCAGGGCCCAAGGTCCGCTCGGTAAGTTCACAGCCCGGGTCGGGTCGCACAGCCGCACGGTCCAGCTCCGGAGCTTTTGCCGCCCGCCGGTCGCTGTCTGCAGGCCTCACGGTGAGTTCGGACTGGGATTCTGCAGCTCGTCTGCGGCTCCGCGGCACCCCCGGGAGGCCCATCTCCGTGGCGCCTCGCCCCAGCTCGCGCCCATCCCACCTCTGCGCAGGTCCTTTCGCGGGCGCCTCGGGCTCCGTGAGGTTTCCCGCCCGCGCCTCGGCCCCCACAGCCCCACCCGTGCCCCCACGGCCGTGGGCGCCGCGCATCCCTGCCCGAATTCCCCCCTCCGCTCTCCATTCTGTCCCCAGTCCCCGCTCCCCGCCCAGGACCCAGGAGCACCATGCTGCTGGCCAGTGTCCCCGCCGGGGCTGGGGGCCGTATTTTTAGCCGATGGTGAGGTGTCCTCCTATCTTTAGCTGCGGCCGCGGGCTGGGCTGGGCTGCGCCGTGCCCGGGCAGGGGGCGGGGAGGGGTCGGCGCCGGAACCCGAGCCGGGCTGAGGAGCCAGACCCGTGGGAGGGGCAGGGGCCTGCACGCCAGAGCGCTGGCCCCGTGCCGAGAGGACACTCGGACATCGCCCAGGCCGGAAGGCACGGGAGAGGCTCCTCCCAGAGCTTCCTGGTCGCCCCCTTTTCCCTATTTGTCTGATTGCGCGACCAGAAACCCAGAAGGGAAAAAGATCCCGCAAACAATCCCCATCTGGTATTCGAACGCGCAGCTCCTTGGGGGGGCGCCTGCCTGGAGCCAGAGGCGCGCTGGAGGCCCTGTGCGCTCCCGGACCCCTCTGGTACGCAGGGCGATCGCGGGAGCGCGCACCACCTAGCGGCTGTGGAGCTGCTCGCTGCTCCGCACGGGGACCCCGGGAGACCCCAAGGCGAGCCAGGGGTACTCCGCGCTGGCCATATTGGAGAGGGCTGGAGGAGGTGGATGCCTAGGGCCAGAGGCCCCAGGTCTTGTTTTTGGTCTTGTTCAAGCAGTGTCCCCGGAGAACCAAGGTGATTGAGAAAGGCCTTGCAGGTATTTGCTAAATGAATGATGGGACTGACAATGACCCACAGACCCCGCCTATTGTACATTGGCACTCTCACTTGCAACATAGCAGTGGGGTCTCTAGCAGCCCTCTGGTAGTGGTTTACTGTCAGCCCATCTTATAGATGGGAAAGGTGAGACCCACAGAAGAGAGGCGTCTTGCCCAAGGTCACAGAGCGAATTCCAAGTGGAGCTGGATTTAAGGTTGGTCTCCTGACTTCAAGGTCTGGGGGCTACTCCTTGAACATCCGTAATAGGGGATGGCCTAATATTCCTTATGACAGGAGGGGCTTTGCCTCCAAGAAGTCATTTTCTCTGCGGAAGGCCCAGCGCCCCTGTCCAGGGCAAGCCCAGAGAGCTGGGTTGGCCCCATCTGATTCCCCACTGCTGCAGGGAGCCACCTCTCCCAGCCCCCCACAACCTTGTCCCGAGGGAGAGCTCATTCTCTTATCTCGGTACATGTGCAAGTTGGGCAGAGGAGGGGAGCCAAAGGGAAGGACTTAGGTGCAGGAGGCCTGGGTACCTGGACGCCCCAGCCTAGCTGGGAGCCTATTTTTGTCTGGCTTGCCCCCCAACCAGATTACAGTGGTCGGCATGGCCCACTGCATTGGAGCCACATGGACCAGGCTGGGCAGCATTGCCCACTCTTACTCTTACTAGCTGGATGACCTTGACCTCGGCAAAGTTACTTGACATCTCTGAGGTTCACCTTGTGCCTCTGCAAAGGGCAGTAATGACCCCACCGTGCCGTGGCAGGGAGCGTTAAAATGAGAAACTGCGTGGCAAGCAGAAGCCAAGGGTCTTGTGGCTGCCAGATCTGAATACTTGGGCCTTGATGGTTATAATTCCCAGCTCTCTGGGCGGCTGATGCTGGCCCCACCCTCCGTTCTCTCTACATCTGGAATTGGGTGGGTACATCTGGCTTGGAGTGAGACAGCTGTCAGGGACACCCAGATTGGTTTGTTGTAGAAACACTCAGGCTGTCTTGGCGCTCCTGTGCGAGGGGGTGGGGATAGGGGGAGGACCTGGCCCAGGCTCTGGGCAAGTCCCACCAGTCAGCCGCACTTTCCATGAATGAAAGGGAGGAAAAGTAATGCCAGGGCTTCTTACCTGACAAGGGATGTATTAGATGTTTGTCAGCATGCCCCCAGGCGTGGCATGGTGGACACAAGCTGAGTGACTGATGGGGTTCCAAGACCTCAGGGCACCCATGCCTCCCCACCCTCCCCCCAGCTCCTTCCAGGCTTAGCTGGAATTCCGATACCAGAGAGTCATCCTTTGTTTCCCGTTAAGCTGCAGGTGCTCTGGGAGGAGAAGATGTCTGGCCTCTCTGGCTCTGCGTGACTGACCCGGGGTGTCCAGTCTTGGGGTGGGGCTTCCTGAGAAAGGGCCTGGGCTGGTGGGGGAGGCAGTTGGGATTCTGCCACTCCTGCATCCTCCTCCCTTCTTCCTGTGCCCTCCCACCAGCCCCATGTCCTCCCCCTCCCCCTGTCCAGGATGAAGAATGGGGCAGAAGAAGGCAGCAGCCTCCTCTGCTCAGCCCCTGGCCTGCCTGCGGAGGACAGTGGGAAACATTGGCTGACCTGGCTTCAGTCTTGGCCCTGCCCTTAATCACTGAGTGACCTTAGAGGAGTGTCTTTTTCGTTTTTTGGTTTTTTTTTAGAAACAAAGTCTCACTCTGGGCAGGGTGCGGTGGCTCACGCCTGTAATCCTAGCATTCTGGGAGGCTGAGGTGGGCGGATCACTCGAGGTCCGGAGTTCGAAACCAGCCTGAGCAAGAGCGAGACCCGGTCTCTACTATAAATAGAAATTAATTGGCCAACTAATATATACAGAAAAAAAAAAAATGAGCCGGGCATGGTGGCACATGCCTGTAGTCCCAGCTACTCGGGAAGCTGAGGCAGAAGAATTGCTTGAGCCCAGGAGTTTGAGGTTGCTGTGAGCTAGACTGACGCCACCACACTCACTCTAGCCTGGGCAACAAAGCAAGACTCTGTCTCAAAAAAAAAAAAAAAGTCTCACTCTGTCACCCAGGCTGAAGTGCAGTGACCTGATCTTATCTCACTGTAACCTAAAACTCCTGGGCTCAAGCGATCCTTCTGCCTCAGCTTCCCAAGTAGCTGGGACTACAGGTGTGCGACACCACACCCAATTGATTTCAAACTCCTGAGCTCAGGTGCATCCCCCATCGGCACCCCCACCCAGAGGGGATGCCTGCTCCATTTCCTTTTCTGTTAAACTAGGACGACATCCCTTCATAGTATATTCATTTTTCCACATTAAAAATAGCTTTATTTTTTCCTGGGTACATAAATAATATGTGCTTATAAATAATACATGCTTATTTACTAAGAATTCAAGTTTCTAAAAGCCTGAACAAAAAAGGAAAAGTCAGCCTGCAATTCTACCACTTTGAGATAACCACCACTAACATTTGGGCCACTATCCTTGCATATTTACATATATCATACACATATATCATGCGAAGTAATGGCACTAAATATTACAAATTAGTTTTACTGAGGACACCTTTCCTCCCCTATCAGTGACCTCACACCCCATCCTTGTCCTGCACCCCAGTCAAGGTAGCCCATATGACAACCTAGTGCTGGCCTTCCACATTTCTCCTCTGTTGTTATATAGGATAGAATGCTACACAGGCCTGCATACCTATGTATGTATGGAGCTACATATGCATCTACGGGGGGAAGGAGGGTTAGTCAATGCCTTCAATAAATGGTATTGTCTATGCTACCCTTTTGCATTTTACTTCTTTCTCTCTGTAATGTCTGTGGGAATCCCTCCAAAATGTCTGATACCTCTCATTTTCAAATGGGGTTGATTGTAGGGTGGTTGTGTTGATGAATTGAGATGTGTTTGCAAAGAACTCAGAAGAATGACAGGTACAGAGCAGAGCACCCTCCCCCCAAAATATCTGTCCTCCTCACACCACCTTCTCTTTAGGTGCTGGGGAAGGAAGGAGGGCCAGAGACTATATTAGACCCAGCCCCTGCCCAAAAGGAGTTCCAAACCTGGAGGAGGAGAAAAGGGAAACTGAGGTGACCTCACCTCCATTGGGACATGACTGGGCCAGATGGGAGGTGTGAGCCATTCAGCACCCTTGGCTGAATGCCTGCCGTGTGTCTAGCTGCTTGCCAGGCCTGGGAGGGAGAGACAGAGGTTACAAGCTCTCTGTCCTTGGTTGAACAGGGAGTTGTGAGACCCCCCACACAATTTGGCCCTTACCATGTTGTAGGTACAATTAATGGCAATGGTGGACAGGGTAGGGAGTACTTAAATGAGGGTGATGAGCTCCATATTGCCTGGGACCCAGGGCAAGAGACCAGAGCAGGGCTCTGTATGTGACTTTGGGCTTGTCACTCGGGTTCCTGGGCCTCAGTTTCCTCACATGTAAAGGGAGGGGCTTGGTGCCGGAGGTCCAGTCCCTAAGATGCAGTGGGTCCTAAAGACATAGCCAACATGTCAAAAAAAAAAAAAAAAAAAGATGCAGTTGGTCCATGCTTCTTCCCGCAGGGCTCCCCCATAGGAGAGGGGGCCCCCCCTGGGCTCCCAGGGCTGATGCAGGGAGCCCAGAGACAAGACAGATGCTTCTGACTTTTGTCCTCCTGTCCCTGACTTGCGTGTACCTTTTCTGTTTCAGCTCCTCAGCCCCAGACCAGGGAGAAATTCTTGAGGACAAGACCAAAGTGTGTTGCTGCCTACAAGAACCCCTCTTCTATGGGGAGAAAGTGATTTTTGTTATCTCAACCCTCTGACGTCACTGATCTTTAATCTTTCTTTTCCTAATTCCTTGAGCCAACTTTGGTCACGTCTACACTCCAGCCTTGAGCCCTTTGGCAAGTTTTTGGTGTCTGAAAAGCACCCTCTGGAACAAGTGTTTCTGGTTGAGGGTTTTGAGAGGAGGCTGTGGTCTCGGCAGGTGACCTGTCTCTGGCCTCGCAGCCAGGCCAGCCAGGTGAAGTCACCATGTCCACCAAGGTGCCCATCTATCTGAAGCGTGGCAGCCGCAAGGGCAAGAAGGAGAAGCTTCGCGACCTGCTGTCCTCAGATATGATCAGCCCGCCGCTGGGGGACTTCCGCCACACCATTCACATTGGCAGTGGTGGTGGCAGCGACATGTTCGGTGACATCTCCTTCCTGCAGGGCAAGTTCCACCTCCTGCCGGGGACAGTAATTGAGGGGCCTGAGGAGGATGGCACCTTCGACCTCCCTTTCCAGTTCACCCGTACCACCACCACGGTATGTGGGCGGGAGCTCCCCGATGGCCCGTCCCCTCTGCTCAAGAATGCCATCTCCCTCCCGGTCATCGGGGGGCCCCAGGCCATCACCCTGCCCTCAGCCCAGGCTCCACCCAAACCCCCTCGCCTGCACCTGGAGACCCCTCAGCCCTCCCCACAGCCTTCCCCGCAGGAGGCCGGGAGCGTGGACATCTGGAGGATACCAGAGGCTGGTTCACCCCACAATGGGCTGACCCCAGAGACAGGGGCCGAGGATCCCTTCTTGTCCCATGCAAGCTCCCTGCTGTCCCTGCATGTGGACCTGGGGCCTTCCATCCTGGATGACGTCCTCCAGATCATGGATCAGGACCTGGACCCCCTGCAGATCCCCACGTAGGACCTGCGGCTGACCAGGCTGGGTGCCCACGTTGGGGTGATGCCAGGGAGGCAGGCTGTGGACACAGCCCTGGCCTAGGAGTCAGGATCCCAGGGTCCCACCTGTGTGGTCACTGGCCAGTGATTCTCATTTTGAGCCTTTGTTTCCCTCCCACCCATCCTCTCCCCAAGGGCAGAGTGTGCCTAAGTGCTTTCCTTAACAACACCCAAGGACATGTGCGGTAGGCCCCTCGGATGACGGCTCTGCTGAAATGGACTCCCCTTATCCCTCCCTTCTGCCCAGCCCCGTTCCATGCCCTGACTGGGGGCAGGGCACAACCAGCAGAGGGCTTGAGCAGTGGGCAGGCTGTTCCGGACCTTTGGCTTCGTCCTGGACTGGGAGTGTGGTGTCGGTGACCAGATGTGTCCCACCTTGTCCGCTGCCCCATCCCTTCCCTACAGGACCAGGATCTGGTTGCAATAAAACATGCTGCTGCCAGTGGCCAAGCTCCCTGTACCCTTGTCCCAGGTTTCCTCCAAAGGGCAGGCCAGTCTCTGTGAGCTGTGGACTCACCTAGGGGAGACTCCAGCCCCAGAGGGCTTTGCGGAGGGCAGGCCCTCCCCTCGGGAAGGCTGCACCTCATTCTGAGCCCACAGTTAGGATGAAGCAGGAACAAACCAAGTGTCAATGTGGATATTCCGACATCGATTCAGCTGTTGGGCAAGAGGTGGCTGAGCACTGGGGTAGGCTACACACTGTGCCAGGTCTGGGTCCAATCCTTGCCTAGGCATCTGGGGTCTGTAAGGGGAGACCCAAGAGTGAAAGAATAGCCACAGGATGTGTGCCAGGGACCAACAGCTGCAGAGCACTGAGGGGAGTGCACGGAGCAGGGGCACCAGCCTGGGGCTGGGAGGGATCTACAATGCTGATCAGCCCATCCATGCTGCTTATTGAGCAACTACAGTGTACTTGGCATGGCTCCAGGCGCTGGGGATATAAGGCAGATGCGATCTCTGCTCTCTTGGAGCTTACATTCTAGTGAGGAGAAGAATATTAAAATTATAAATAAATTATTTCCAGCAGTGGTAAATGTTATGAAGAAAACAGTATGATCAGGAATGCCAGGGGCAAGTGGTGTCAGGGCACATTAGGGTGATCGCATGGGATTTTGAGCTGAATATGAGCTAACAGCCTTATGCTCATTCATTAGCAAAGGCACTGAGGTGGCATCAGAGTGAATGACAGAGAGGAGCCGCCACATGGCAGAAGAGCACAGACCTCTGAGACGGACTGAGCCTGTGCGAGATTCAGTTTCCCCATCTCTAAAATGGGCTTGATGATACCTACCTTGCAGGAGTTTTGAGAAATTTAGGGATATTTATTAATTGCCACATGGAAGGTATTAAAAATGGTTACAGTGTGTAACAAAGGGACTTGGGGCTCAGGAGGGGCAAGACTGTGAAGCTGGAGGACAGCTGGGCGTCAGCTGAGAACACTGTTGCTGAGGCAACGGGAGTTGCTGCCTCAGCCTCCCGATTAGCTGGGATTACAGTCGTGTACCACCATGACCAGCTAATTTTTGTATTTTCTATAGAGATGGGGTCACTGTATTGCCCAGGCTGGTCTTGAGCTCCTGGCCTCAGGCGATCTTCCCACCTTGGCCTCCCAAAGTGCTGGGATTACAAGTGTGAGCCACCACACCTGGCCCTTCCTTTTTAAGACTGAATAATATTTCATCACATGTACCACATTGTGTTTATCCATTCATCCATCAATGGACGCTTGGGTTGCTTCCACCTTTCGGCTGTTGTGAATAATGCTGCTATGAACATGGGTATACAAATATCTGTTCAATATCCTATTTTAGTTCTTTGGTGTATATACCCAGAAGTCAAATTGCTGGATCACATAATAATTCTATTTTTAATTTTTTGAGGAACAGCCATGTTTTTCATATTGCCTGCATTATTTTACATTCCCACCAAGGCTTTTCTTTCTCATTTGTACTTTTTGCCATCATATAGAGCTTGGAGATTTGATGTACTATCTGGAATGGGATTTGAACCCAGGTCTGTGGGACCCAAAGCCTGTCCGTGCTTGCAATCCCCTGCCTCCACAGGGGTTCAGCTTCACCCTCCGGTTACACTTATGATGGCAAAGGGTCGGAGAGAGCCGCACCTTCTTGCTGCAGGTCCCTCAGTGCTTGAGTGGCTTGTCCCCTTCTGCCTGGGGAAAGGCAGACAAGAAAAATGGACACCTTCCTTAGAGCTTCACCCAGAGGAAAGCAGCACCTCACCCTGGACCTCAGCTGAGGCCAGAGTAGCCGCAGAAGGACATTCCTGCCCGGAGTCCCTGGAAGGGTTCTCAACCTACCCTGCATCGGGCACCAGCCAAATGACCCTGGGAAACCACTCGGGCCTGCCTCATCAGGGTAGATAGGTAGGCGACCCAAGGCATCACATTAACTGAGCTCGGACACTTCACACCAAGGTAGCTATAGGTAGAGAGAAGGCCCCTCTCTCTTAGGCTTGTCTAGATACTATGTCCCACAAATACTATCCACAAAAGGAATTCCCCAAAATAGGGAGAAAAGTTGTTGTTGGACAGCCAACAAAATGACAAATGTTCCTACAGTCCACTCTTTTAGATGCTCAACATTCATGTATGTCTTTATTCCAGCACTCTTCAAAAAACAGCAACAACGTATCTAGCCTACCTAGTATACTGCATATATCCCTCTTTCTGTCAAAAAAAATTCACTCTTTCCAAAGGGAGACAACTCAAAGTCTTGTAATTATCACATCCACTCCCAAGTCCAGGATTTTGGGATAATGTCCATCCTCCTGCAATTCCCTTACCAGCCCATCTCAATATTTTGCAACCTATGAACTATATTGTACAGTTAATTACCACCAAATACATCCTATATAGGAGCAGAGGGAAAGAGAGAATCATGAGAATTAAAATATATATAAAATATGCTTGACACAGCTAGAAAAAATATATTATGTAGAAGCTATAGACTTTTTCTACAAGAAGGGTAAAACTGGTATAACTTTTCCTCCTTCACTACCCAGTTCATATTCCCTTTGCCTTCAGCCTTCATCTTGGCTGTTCAGGGTTCTTTAATAGGTAAGATATCCTAGACCTTTATTTTTTAAATCTGACCCCTTGGTGGCTCTGCCTGTATAGAATTTGCTTTCTCCCCAAACTTCGTTTTGAAACATTTCAAACTTACAGAAATATTAAAAGAATAGCACAGTGACCCTTCATATGCTTTCATCTACATTTGTCAATTATTACTATCTTGCCTCTTTGCTTTATCTTTTTGCATAATACATTTTTTTTCTGATCTTTTAAAAGTAAGTTGCAGGCTGGGTGCAGTGGCTCACGCCTGTAATCCTAGCACTCTGGAAGGCCGAGGCTCGAGGATCGCTCGAGGTCAAGAGTTCAAAACCAGCCTGAGCAATAGCGAGACCCCCGTCTTTACTAAAAATAGAAATTAATTGGCCAACTAAAAATATGTAGAAAAAATTAGATGCACATGGTGGCGTATGCCTGTAGTCCCAGCTACTCGGGAGGCTGAGGCAGAAGGATTGCTTGAGCCCAGGACTTTGAGATTGCTGTGAGCTAAGCTGACACCATGGCACTCTAGCCCAGGCAACAGAGCAAGACCCTGTCTAAAAAAAACCCATAAAAGTAAGTTGCAGACATTATCATACTTCAAACCAAATACTTTAGGATTTATTTCCATTAAGTCTTCATTTAGCTTACTTGGGCTTTACTGGGCTTCTTCAATCTGTGGATTTGTGTATTTCATCATTTTTAGAAAATTAGTAATCATTTTTTCTTTAAATATTGCCTCTGCCCCTTTTCTCTCCCTACCCTCTGGGACTCCAATTAATGTGTGTTAGACTTCTCACTATATCCTCGATGTCTCTACTTAAATTCTATATTTTCTGTTCTTTTGCCTTTCCATAGTATATTAAGGATACTATCTTCCAATTCACTTGTTCTCTCTTCAGCTGTGTCTAATCTACTTTTAACCCATTCCTTCATGTGTTCTTACTTTTGGTTACTATATATGGTTTTCAAAGTTCTATGTGGTTCTTTAAATTTTTGTTATGGCACTTTTTACTTGTTCCCTCCAGATATTTTTATGCTTATCTCTAATTTATTTAAACACAGTAGGCAGTGTTATTTTATGGCTCATATCAGAAAATTCCAATATCTTAAGTCTGTGAGTCAGTTTGTGTCTTCTATTGTTTGAACTGGTTCTTGTGCAAGGTTTCTTGTTTCTTTGTGTGCCTAATTACCATTGACTATGGGCAGTATATTGTATCTGAAAAAATATTTTTTTTTTTTTTTTTTTTGAGACAGAGTCTCGCTTTGTTGTCCAGCCCAGAGTGAGTGCTGTGGCATCAGCCTAGCTCACAGCAACCTCAAACTCCTGGGCTCGAGTGATCCTTCTGCCTCAGCCTCCCGAGTAGCTGGGACTACAGGCATGCGCCACCATGCCCGGCTAATTTTTTATATATATATATCAGTTGGCCAATTAATTTCTTTCTATTTATAGTAGAGACGGGGTCTCGCTCTTGCTCAGGCTGGTTTTGAACTCCTGACCTTGAGCAATCCGCCCGCCTCGGCCTCCCAAGAGCTAGGATTACAGGCGTGAGCCACAGCGCCCGGCCTGAAAAAATATTTTTAAAAATAATTTGAGGCCGGGCGTGGTGGCTCACGCCTGTAATCCTAGCTCTCTGGGAGGCCGAGGCGGGTGGATCGTTGGAGCTCAGAAGTTCAAGACCAGCCTGAGCAAGAGCGAGACCCCGTCTCTACTAAAAATAAAAAAAAAAAATAAAAAAAATAATAAGTTAATTGGCCAACTGAAAATGGAAAAAATAAATAAATAAATAAAGGAATAAAAAAAGACTCTGATTTTCTTTAAAAAAAAAAAAATAATAATTTGAGACCTAGGATGACAGTATAGTCCTTCAGAAAGGATATTATTTGGTACCAAATATGCTTGCCTTCATCAGGTGAATGAGGATATTATAAAAATGGGTCCACCTTAATCCAAGTTCAAGACTTGAGCTTTCCTAGACCATCCAGATAATAGGATTCTGAGCTACAAGTTCATAGAAGTTGACTTGTATCTCAGAGCATATATGTGTCAGTGGTGGGGTAGCTGACTTCCTAATTTGGGAAAGCTCTAGGTTTTGATTTTTGTCCCCCACTCCAAAGACTACCAAATAACATTTTAATTTCAAGGTTATATATTCCAGATTGGTAAATGCCCCCAGGACAAAAATTGCTTTGAATGCTGGACTGACTTCTCTGGGTTTTAGCCTTCTAAATGTTGGCCAGTAATTCTTCACCATACTATTAGCTTTTCAACATTTTAAAAAAAGTTTGGGGCCGGGTGCTGTGGCTCACGCCTGTAATCCTAGCACTCTGGGAGGCTGAGGCAGGCGGATCGTTCAAGGTCAGGAGTTCGAAACCAGCCTGAGCATGAGTGAGATCCCGTCTCTACTATAAACAGAAATAAATTAATTGGCCAACTTAAAATATATAGAAAAAATTAGCCGGGCATGGTGGTGTATGCCTGTAGTCCCAGCTCCTCGGAGGGCTGAGGCAGAAGGATTGCTTGAGCCCAGGAGTTTGAGGTTGCTGTGAGCTAGACTGACGCCTCGCCACTCTTTCCCAGGCAACAGAGTTAGACTCTGTCTCAAAAAAATAAATAAATAAATAAGTTTGCACTTCCTGTTTTTTAGTTTATCTTTAGAGGAAGGGTCAGAATCCAAATACCAGAAGCCTGTCTCCCCTTCACTACCTGTATATAATATTAAGAAGAGACATTCCAGGGGATTCCCTGGGTTTCATTTATATTTTTCCCTGCCCCCACTAAGTAAGAACAATCCTATTTCCCCTTAACAACTAGAATCAATCATGCCAGCCAACAGTAAGACCCTCTTTTTACTTTCTTGCCCAGTGGCCTTTGGAGCCCCAAATGGCTAATTGATAATCTCAGCTCATGATTTAGAGCAGGTGTCCTCAAACTACTGCCCGCGGGCCACATGCCACCTGCTTCGGACATTTATCCGCTGGATGTTTTGCTGCAGCTGCCAGTCCTGCTTAGCAGCCGACTTGTCCCGGTTCCACAGTGTGCACTCTCCAATGGTCTGAGGGACAGTGAACTGGCCCCCTGTTTTAAAAGTTTGAGGACCCCTGATTTAGAGAAATCATTATTATGCCCCCTGGCAGGATAATTTCTCCCTTGGGTCCCAAAGTCTCTAGAGGCCAGAGTTGCAGGAACAGGAAATAAACATTTTGCAAAAGAGTCATTAGTTGAGATTGTAAGGGAGTGCACCCCTACTGCCACTTCTTGGTTCCTGCTCATAAAAGAAAAACTAGATATACTGATCCTTGGTTCAGAGCATGTACAGTAGCTATTGTTTGGTGATACAGAATTTCTAAAAAGAATCATAAAAGAACTGAAAACTATTGATGCTGGGCTCATAAGCTGCCTTTCCTATTATATGGAACTAGCCTACTTACTATTACTAATATTATTAAATTCAAACTTTTTATTGAAATATACTTAAACAGAAAAGTATATAAATTTTGTGTGGTTTGATTAATTTTTACAAGGTGAACAAACCTGTGTAAACCACTACCCTGATGAAGAATACTAGCACTAGCACCTTGGTAGCCACTTCTCCTGACTTCTGTCCCCATAGATTAGTGTGTCTGTGTAACGTTACATAAATATGTTCTATTTTGAATTTGGCTTCTTTTTTCAATACTAACTTTCTGAGATTCATTATTGTTGTCATATAGTAATACTTTGTTCTTGCACTGCTGTCTAATTTATTTTACCGTTGATGGGCATTTGCATTGTTTCCAATTTGGAGCTATTATAAACATCCTTGTATAGCTTTTTAGTGTATATATCCAGGAATAGACTTGCTGGGTCATAGGCTAAGTATATGTTCTATTTTAGTGCTAGCATAATTTTTTTTTTTTTTTTGACAAGGTTTCACTTTCCCTCTTTCCCAGGCTGGTCTCAAACTCCTGGCCTCAAGTGACCTTCCTGCCTCAGGCTCTCAAAGTGCTAGGATTATATGTGTGAGCCACCAAGTCTGGCCAATGCTAGGATTCTTTTTTTTCCTTCTTTTTTAGAATTTGTTTTTTCTATTTTTTCATTCTTCAGGACAAACAGCAGCTAGCATTCTTTTGATCCCCACTTTGGAGTCATCTCTGATACCTCTATCCCCACATTTGGTTCCTAGGGGTAAAAGAGTACAGAGTGCAGCAGTATTGTTTCTGGATTTTTCTTCCAAGTTGCTGACACCCATTCTGCACATTTTGCCACTGGCACAGGGTTATCAATGACAAATACCTCACAACTCTCATATGCTAAACAGAATTATAAGGCACAGTGATGGTAAGATATGTTCTGATTCTGAATATTAAAATGAGGGTGGGGTGGGGAATTTGTGCATCTTGGAATTGGTGAAATAAAGTATAATAGGGAAATAACAAGGTTCAAGGACCAAGCCCCTGGGGACTCTAACAGAGGTTGAACAGAGGGAAGCTGGGGTAGGCGTGGTGTCTCAAGACCTGTAGCAGAGTTTGAAAAAGGAAGGAATGGCCAATGGTGTCAGAGGCCCGTCAGGACAGAGAATAGATCTCTGAAGTTATTGAAACAGAGGTTGTAATGACTTTTCTTCTTTTTTTGAGACAGAGTCTTGCTGTCACCCAGGCTGGAGTGCAGTGGTACAATCAGATCTCACTGCAGCTCTAAACTCTTGGGCTTAAACCATCCTCTTGCTTCAGCCTCCTAAGTAGCTAAGACCACATCACACCTGTAGAGATAGAGTCTGCTATGTTGCCCAGGCTGGTCTTGAACTCCTGGACTCAAGCAATCCTCCCTTCTTGGCCTCTCAAAGTGGTGGGACTACACTCGTTAGCCACCATACCTAGCTGGTTATGACGACTTCATTAGGAGCTGTTTCAAGTGAAAGGGTGGGAAGAAAATTCCCATTAAACTGGGTGGAAGACGGACTTGGAAACAAGCCAATAGAGATGGGGAGCATAAACAGAATATTTGCTTTGAAAGGGTGAAAAGAAATGGGGTGTAATCAAAGGCAGACTTGGGCTTTTGATTTTTTAAAATGGGGATATTAAGCCATGTTTGTACAGAGATTTGCAGCCAACAGTGAAGGAGAAATGAATGGTACAGAAGATAGACGGACAGTCACAGAGGGAAGTTCTTCAGACCCTAAGCAGAGGAGTAAACTTAGGAAGCAAGGGAAAACAGGCAGGTACTAGTGAAGTCCAGGAGCTGGATTTCGTGTTAGGAAAGTAAGATAACTTTCGCCAGATTGCAGTAGTTAGGCCAAGGAACTGGCTAGTTCTGGACGTTAACTTTCCTCTCCCTAAAATGGGCACGTATTTGAGAGCACAAGTGGACTGCACACCACTCTTCCCTTCAGCTACCCACCGGTCCCTCACCTGTGAGTGAGCGCAAAGGGTTAACTACGTGGTGAAAGGGCAGCTAGATACCAGGACACAGGCTCTCCATCCAACCCTTCTTCAGGCGCCCCTAGCTTCCACCAACCTTTGCCATTCTCATTTCGGCACCAGGTCACATTCTACCCCCTCCTCCCACTCCTTTAACTGGAAGAGGCGGGGCTCGAGCCAGAGCAGGAGGGCACGTACCGGTCTCCGGTTGCGCCTGTGCGTTGGGCTCCCGTGGGGTCTCAACGCTTTTCCTTCCCGGCCCAGCACACAGACGTGAAGCTAGCTCTCCGGCGCTCGCTCGCGTGCGCGCTCGCGCCCGGGAGGCGCCTGCGCAGAGGAGAGAGGAAACTGGTGCCCCCGTGCGGTCCCGGCGCCTGCGCGCTGCGGGCTCCGGGGCCTCCCGGCCTGAGGGAGAGGAGCGGGGAAGATGGCGGCTGTGGTAGAGAATGTAGTGAAGCTGTGAGTGGTCATTTCTTTCTCTCTTAGGCCAGGAGGTCTTGTAAGGGGCCTGGAAGTAGGGGGCGGTGCGGGAAGGAACGAGGCGGGGAGAGGGACATGCCCGGGAAGGCCATGTTGCGACTCCTAGTGGGGAGGGAAACAGGAGACTCCGGAAAAGACGTTGCGCTTCTTTGGAAACTTGTGGAGGGCCTGAGGGGGGCACACGGGAACCTCTGACGGGAAGCCTCCCTGTGGGGACGTAAGGTCTGAGCGCTCCTCGGGGCTTACGGTTTCCAGAGTATGGCGCCCTGGCTGCGTACGAGAAACTTGCCGTCCAGTTCCTCTCCGAGACGCCTCCGTCCGGGGGAACCGGGCCGAGGCCCGGGCTGTCCCGCGACGAGTCCCGGCCGACCCCTCCCCATCTGCTGCCCTCAGTCGCCCCTGGAGCAACAGGCTCGGCGGCTCCGGCGCGTGTAAGGACTGCGGGACTGTTTTAGTTCTAAGCGGCCCTGTGACGTTCGAGGGGGTCTTGGGTAGCAGGTACCTGAGACTAAAAATATTCTTGGGAAGAATTTGTGGAGGAGCAGGTACAGAGGGAAAAAACTTAAGGAAAGTGGGCCTTTGAGTCAGCCAGTCGCAGCCATCAAAAGCCGGGAACTGGACTGAAGCAGTCCACTTGAGAGATTAGAGGGACATCTAAGTGGACATTCTTCCTATATTATGATACCATTGTGCTGGTGAGATTTCGAGCAAAGTTAAAGTTAATGGTTGTTGGAGACATAGAGACTGGCCTGTTAACCTCTTTCTGTGAGTTGAAGATGCTTTGGGACTTGATTGTCCAGCCTCCTTCCTCCCTGAAGAACTGAAGAAGAATCTGAATGAGTTTTGAAATGGGTTAATACCCCGTGAGCTAATAGAGCAAGCTTCTTTTAATAGGTATGTAGGGCTTGGTGCAAGGGTAGGAAAATTGAGTGCTGTCTAGTTGTCCAGTTGGGGCTTTTGACTGGATGATGAGATAAAGGTTGGGGACTTACAGCTTCTCTTTGTCATGCGCTGAGCCCCCCCCCCTTCCCAAGAGCCTTTTTAAGGGGTAAGTTGCTTCTCCCTCCTGCCTGGAGCTTTTTCTTTGAGCATGCTTTCCCACTTCCATTAAGCTAAGTGCCTTCCCCTCCTTGTGGTTTTTTTTTTTTTTTAAACTTGCGTTCTGCTCCATTCTGCTGCCTCTTTCAGCCATCCCTCCTCCCAACACTATTATGTTTCTCTCTGATCTGCCCACTCCAGTTTCCCCAGCTCTCTCTTCAGGCTGACATTTTTCTCAATTTAGAAATGACACTGTTGATATACCATTTATACAGTTATCCTTCCTGACTCAGATGTTTTTTCTTTGTTTCCCTGCCCTTTGTTGACTTCCCCCATCTCATTGTAAGGGAGGCTTTACACAGGTTTCATGATTATCGAAAAAGAATCAAAGCTTCTACCTGGGAAATCTTACTGTACTGGGGGAATGTCAAAGTTGCCTGGGTTTTAAGAGTTTTATGTAATGAGGCTGTTTGTGTTGGAAGACTTTCTTCAGGGAAATAGGATTTCCAGCCCTTTCATATAGTGTTATAAGTGAGGGATTGCCCATTTAAATAGAGTATGACTTCTCATTTCCTTTTAGAGAACTGTAGAGATTATGAGGATCGATCACCAGCCACTAATTCCTGAGCACTAGTAATGAAAAAACAACTTTCTCCTCCTGATTTCTAGCTGCAGAGGGCCATGGACCACAATTAATACAGTCCCCTGCAGAACTGTCTTTTTAACAAGGGGCTTCCATTCTTCCTGTACCATTCTCACTCTGGAAAGAGATGCTTTTCTGGTGCTTCTCTTAATTATAGTATGCCTAGGCTTCTGACAGCTGAGGTTATACATTGAGGTCAGGAGTACTAGCTCATCTTTTCTAACTTGCATCTTGTCCTGGGAGAAGAATTTTCCTATTTGGAAATTCTCTGTCCCTCGCAAATGTGATGTTAGGATTACAACAGTCTTTAAGAGATCTTACTAGTGTAAAATAATAGTATAAAATAGCTGTGGCTGCTGACTGGTTTTGAAACTTTCTGAGTTAGATAAGATCTAGAGAATAAAATTAACTTGAAATTTCTTGCTACAGGAGCCCTAAGTTCTTAGGAGCTCTCTCTCTCGGTCTCTTGTGCTCTCTCTTCATCAGATTCTACACACACACATTGCCTCTCTCTCTTTCTCCAAGTGTTTCATTCCCAGCCTTGTTACCCAGAAGACTGCTTGCCTCACCTGAAATCCCACTTAACTCACAAGAGCTCTGACACAACATCTCATTCATTCCCCCTAAAATCCTTTCCAGCCTCCTTGCTGTGACTTTGCAGCCCTCAGCCAATCTGGCCCTTCCTTCCATTTGACTTTCAGTGTCGGTATCAATTCCCATCAGCAGAAACAAAGGAGCTGCTGCACTCAGCCTTGTTTATCCAATTTTACTGTGTGGTGAGGACGTGGCTGCCTCCTAAAGGCGAGCAAATGTGAGCCTCTCCCTTCTCCCTTCTGCTTTCCTGTACAAGATTCGTGCCTACCTCAGATTATAGTCATTATAGCTCATTGAATCAAGCCAGACTGTACTGTGGTATTGCCATCTCTTTGTGTGGTATGTGTCTTTTTTACTTGCTAGAAATATGCTAAGCTGTGAGGTGGTCTGTTGTGACTTCTTACTGAAGGCCTTCATCAAATTCCTGAGCAGAGTTTGTTGATGTAGTCAATTTATAGACATAAGTTCGTTTTCTCATGCCTGGGCTTTCTTTCACATAGAATCCTGGTATGTCAGAGTTCATCTAGTCCAACCTCCCCCATCTAGAAGAGGAATGAGGTCCACCTGTGTTAACCAAACATCCATGTTCATGTGGTGACTTGCACCCTAACCAGGTCTTTTTACTCTCAAGTCTGTGTTCCAGACATCTTCCTGGGTATTGGGGATGCAATGGGAAAGAAATTGTCTCTGCTCTCAGGTTTAAGACTGATTGAATATAAATATGAATTGTTTCAGTTATTTTAATCTGTTACCAAAGTGCTTGTTAAACCCTGAAGAATGAGAACAAGATTGGTTCTCCATAAACATATACATGCTTCTTAGCACCAGATAACTTCTAGCACTGTGCAGTTTTCCAGCTTTTTAAAGCACTTACCCTTGATTCAAATTTAAAATTGAGTCTTTTGAGACCAAGAAACTTTTCTCTTATATAATTTGTCCGAGAATGGGGAGGGCCCCAGGATGGGCCTTAGAGCAAACGGATTTCATATCAGTAATAGTGCTCAAAAAAAGCTTCAAGGAACTTTAGGAATTTGCAAATGTCTTCCATAAATGTAAAATTAATATGTAAAATTAATTAGTTGGTTAAAAGCCTAGGTCTAAATCCAAAAGATATAAAAAGGCATATGGAAGAAAGTGCCCTAGTCACCCAGTTTTTCTCCCTGGAGGCTTGCAGTTTCTTTTCTACCTCTTTGTTACATAAAAGGTAGCATCCTGTGACACTTCTCAGCACTGTACTTTGCTTTTTTTCCCTAATTATCTTGGAAATTGTTTAAGTATCAGTACATGAAGAGTGCCCCCCTTTTTTTATGGCTAAATTGAATTTTATTGTATGGATTTACTGAAGTTTGCTAAATATGTTTTAGTAAGTCCCCTAGACCTTGTTGAACTCTTTCCCACTTTTCTAAGGAGGTGCTAACATCTGTTTCTCAGAGTCAAGAGAGTTAACATCTTTTTTTCTTTTTTTGAGACAGAGTGTCACTTTGTTACTTTGTTGCCCAGGCTAGAGTAAGTGCCATGGCCTCAGCCTAGCTCACAGAAACCTCAAACTCCTGGGCTCAAGCAATCCTGCCTCAGCCTCCCGAGTAGCTGGGACTACAGGCATGTACCATCATGCCCAGCTAGTTTTTTCTATATGTATTAGTTGGCCAATTAATTTCTTTCTATTTATAGTAGAGACGGGGTCTCGCTCGCTCTTGCTCAGGTTGGTTTCGAACTCCCTAGCTCAAAGGATCCACCTGCCTTGGCCTCCCAGAGAGCTAGGATTACAGGCGTGAGCCACCGAGCCCAGGCGAGAGTTAACATCTTAACTAGCACAGGGCTAGACTTATGAGAAGTCCTCTTCCTGGGGTTAGACTTAAGTCTGATTAGATACATGATGAAATCATGTGTTTCTTTCTTTTCTTTTCTTTTTTTTTTTTTTGAGACAGAGTCTCCCTTTGTTGCCCAGGCTAGAGTGAGTGCCGTGGCGTCAGCCTAGCTCACAGCAACCTCAAACTCCGGGCTTAAGCAATCCTACTGCCTCAGCCTACCAAGTAGCTGGGACTACAGGCATGCACCACCATGCCCAGCTAATTTTTTCTATATATATTAGTTGGCCAATTAATTTCTCTCTATTTATAGTAGAGACGGGGTCTCACTCTTGCTCAGGCTGGTTTCGAACTCCTGACCTTGAGTAATCCACCCGCCTCGGCCTCCCAGAGTGCTAGGATTACAGGTGTGAGCTACCACGCCTGGCCGAAATCACGTGTTTCTGGTGGCAATTTATTTGTAAAGTGCCTTTCCTCATGATGGCTTAGTGAAGGGCCTTGGTGTCCCATGAGGCAGATATGGAGGCAAATAGAACCAAAGAGACAGTCTCCCAGTCCCTTGAGCCTTCTAGAGAAGCAGATGGCAGGGGAGCAGAATAGTGCAGCATCCCACACCCCCTACCCCAACACACACACACACACCTGATTTTTATCTTCCCTGCAGCCTTGGGGAGCAATACTACAAAGATGCCATGGAGCAGTGCCACAATTACAATGCCCGCCTCTGTGCTGAGCGCAGTGTACGCTTGCCTTTCTTGGACTCACAGACCGGAGTCGCCCAGAGCAACTGTTATATCTGGATGGAAAAGCGACATCGGGGTCCAGGTGAGGGTCCAGACTTGGGAGAAGGGGACTCAGGAGCACAAGGGGAAAGAAGTTTCCTCATCGTAGGTGATGAAGCCATTGAGAGAGTTTTCCCTGGTGCTTTCTATCTTTGGATGGACATGGTCTTCCTATGACTAGAAACCCAGGGAGGGTGAAGCAGACAGGTTCATAGCAGCATCTTTGTTTTTTTGACCTGCTCAAGCCCTTATTGTGCATCTGGAGAGCTATGTGTTAGCCAAGGCCCGTAAGTTTACATTTCTTTTTTTTTTTTAAAAAATCAGTCATCCAAGGTTTACATTTCTTTTCCACAAACTATTTCACCCAACCCACCAGGCTCTCACTGTCAGTATTTCTCACTTGCTCTAGAACTCAAGGGGGCCCTACTCATCTAGAAAGTGTTTGATATTATTTTCTAGGGCAGTGTTAGGGTTTGACTTCTCTCTTCCTTCCTTCCTTCCACAGGATTGGCCTCTGGACAGCTGTACTCCTATCCTGCCCGGCGCTGGCGGAAAAAACGGCGAGCCCACCCCCCTGAGGATCCACGACTTTCCTTCCCATCTATTAAACCAGGTAAGACACACCCTCCCTGGGGAAGGGCAGAACCTGTTGCATGCTAGGAGGCCTGCTAATCACCTGTTATGTGCCAGGCCAAATGCTAGATTCTGAAGATACTAAAATGAATAAGATGTGATTCCTTCCTTTAAAGAGCTCAGTCGAGTAAAGGAGACAGGTAAACAGATAGGTTACAGTGCCATTGAACTAAGGTGTCTTGGTTCATGGGCAACCAGAGAACAGAAGACAGTGATTGGCCTTCAGTAAGCCTCAGCATCATATAGACTCAGCAGTCTGCTTTCAGTGTTTCTGAGCCTTGCTTCATCCTGGCCTTGTTTGTAGACACAGACCAGAACCTGAAGAAGGAGGGGCTGATCTCTCAGGATGGCAGTAGTTTAGAGGCGCTGTTGCGCACCGACCCTCTGGAGAAGCGAGGTGCCCCAGATCCCCGAGTTGATGATGACAGCTTGGGCGAGTTTCCTGTGACCAACAGTCGAGCACGGAAGGTACAAGTTTATCCCTGTGGCTAAGGGAGCTTTGATGGAAATCAGCTTTCTCTTTATCAGGGCCATCCAGTTGCTATTATGTTGGTGCAAAAGTAATTGCGGTTTTAGCATTGTTGAAATTTGTTCTTTGAGGGCCGGGCGCGGTGGCTCACACCTATAATCCTAGCACTCTGGGAGGCCGAGGCGGGCGGATTGCTCGAGGTCAGGAGTTCGAAACCAGCCTGAGCAAGAGCGAGACCCCGTCTCTACTATAAATAGAAAGAAATTAATTGGCCAACTAATACATATAGAAAAAAATTAGCTGGGCATGGTGGCACATGCCTGTAGTCCCAGCTACTTCGGAGGCTGAGGCAGGAAGATTGCTTGAGCCCAGGAGTTTGAGGTTGCTGTGAGCTAGGCTGACGCCACGGCTCTCACTCTAGCCTGGGCAAAAAAGGGAGACTCTATCTCGAAAAAAAGAAAGAAATTTGTCTTTGATATTGAAATACTTTCCTAAATAAATGTGGTTATATTATACATCATTTTAATGTGCATTCTCGCTTTGGTTTTTTGCTGATGATTTATTACTTGCTGTTTATTTATTTTTATATTTATTTTAGATTGTGAAAATTATGTTAGACAAAAAGCAAATTTGAGCACTTTTCTTATTTGAGTTCAAAATGGGTTTAAAGGCCGGGCGCTGTGGCTCACGCCTGTAATCCTAGCTCTTGGGAGGCCGAGGCGGGCGGATTACTCAAGGTCAGGAGTTCAAAACCAGCCTGAGCAAGAGCGAGACCCCGTCTCTACTATAAATAGAAAGAAATTAATTGGCCAACTGATATATATATAAAAAATTAGCCGGGCATGGTGGCGCATGCCTGTAGTCCCAGCTACTCGGGAGGCTGAGGCAGGAGGATCGCTTGAGCCCAGGAGTTTGAGGTTGCTGTGAGCTAGGCTGACGCCACGGCACTCACTCTAGCCTGGGCAACAAAGTGAGACTCTGTCTCAAAAAAAAAAAAAAAAAAAGGGTTGTAAAGCAGTGAAGAGAATTCACAACATCAGCAATGCATTTGGCCTAGGAGCTGCTAATGAATGTACAGTGCAGTGGTGGTTCAAGAAGTTTTGCAAAGGAGACGAGAGCCTTGAAGATGAGGAGCGCAGTGGTTGGCCATCACAAGTTGACAGTGAACAATTGAGAGCAATCATTGAAGCTGATCTTCTTACAACTACATGGGAAGTTGCCAGAGAACTCAGTGTTAACCGTTCTACGGTTGTTTGGCATTTGAAGCAAATTGGAAAGGTGAAAAAGCTCGCTGAGTGGATGCCTCATGATCTGATTGCAAATAAAAAAAAAAAGTCATCATTTTCAAGTGTTGTCTTCTCATACACAACAACGAACCATTTCTCTGTCAGATTGTGACGTGCAATGAAAAGTGCATTTTATATGACAACTGGCGACAAACACCTCAGTGGTTGGACCAAGAAGAAGCTCTAAAGCACTTCCCAAAGCCAAACTTGCACCCAAAAAAGGTCATAGTCACTGTTTGGTGGTCTGCTACAGGTCTGATCCAATACAGCTTTCTGAATCCTGGCAAAACCATTACATCTGAGAATAATGCTCAGCCAGTCAATGAGATGCACCAAAAACTGCAATGCCTGCAGTGGCGTTGGTCAACAGAAAGGGCCCAATTCTTTACAACCATGCCCGACCGCACACACACAAACAGCACTTCAAAATTTGAACAAATTGAGCTATGAAGTTTTGCCTCATCTGCCGCCGTATTCATCTGACCTCTCACCAACCAGCTAACACTTATTCAAGCATCTTGACAACTTTTGTAGGAAAATACTTCCACAACCAGCAGGAAGCAGAAAATGCTTTCCAAGAGTTTGTCAAATCCCAAAGTAGAGATTTTTATGCTACAGGAATAAACAAACTTATTTCTCATTGGCAAAAATGTGGTGATTGTAATGGTTCCTATTTTGATTAGTAAAGATGTGTTTGAGCCTAGTTATAATGATTTAAAATTCACTGTCCGAAACCGCAATTACTTTTGCAGCAGCCTAATAGAACTGAAGCATAATCTGTGGAGCAGGAGCCAGCACCTGCAGTTCTGTTCCTACTTCATCCCCTGACTAGTGCCGGGTACTGACAGACTTCTCTATGACCATCCAGTCTTTCCCAGTCCTAAGCACAGACTGTCACTCATTCATCCTCTTTTGTCACAAAAGTTTTTGTCATAGTTTTTTTTTTGTTTGTTTGAGACAGAGTCTCACTCTGTTGCCCGGGCTGGAGTGCCATGGCATCAGCCTAATCACAGCAACTGCCAACTCCTGGACTCAAGCAATCCTCCTGCCTCAGCCTCCCGAGTAGCTGGGACTACAGGCATGCGTCACCATGCCCGGCTATATTTTTCTATATATTTTTAGCTGGCCAATTACTTTCTATTTTTAGGAGAGACAGGGTCTTACTCTTGCTCAGGCTGGTTTCAAACTCCTGACCTTGAGTTATCCTCCCGCCTTGGCCTCCCAGAACGCTAGGATTACAGTTGTAGTTTTTTGGTACCTGAGGCTATGTAGGTGAAACAGACATGGTTTCAGCCAACAGGGAAGATAAAACTATATATATAAATAATAATGGCTGAAAATATGCCAGGTACTGTGTTAAGTACTCTTCCACATGCTTTCTCCTTTAATCTGTACAACCTTAGAAGGTGGGTCCAGTGGTTCCCATTTCATAGACTGGGAGGCTGAAGCAGAACAGTTTAAAAAGTTCCCACAAGGTCGCACAAGTAAGCAACAAAGCTCTCATTAAAACTAGGAAGTGAGTTTTGGGAACCACTGATAATATGCTCCCCGGGAATTAGGGAAGGCTTATGGAGTCCTGCTATTTGATTTGGCCCCTTGGCATAGTGGGAAAGGCATTCCAGGCTAAGGAAACAGCATGAAGAGAAGCACAGGAGAAGCCCAAAGCTTGGGAAGGAGCAGAAACGGGATTGGAGGGCATTAATGGACCATGGTAAGGAATGAGGCTGGTGTCGGTGGGGCCAGGTCACAGGAGGTTCTGGGTGGCCTTGGCCAATCCCATCTCAGTGGAGCTTTTGGATGCACATTATTTCTGTTCATCATAATCCTTCTGTCCACTCAGCGGATCCTAGAACCTGATGATTTCCTAGATGACCTCGATGATGAAGACTATGAGGAGGATACTCCCAAACGTCGGGGCAAGGGAAAATCCAAGGTGAGAGGCTGGCCCGAGGCCTATAGCCTGGGGCAGGGCAGCCTGGGAAGTCCCATGTTTTATTTTTTGCAGTTGCCATTTTCCCTTTCAAATGAAATTAGCAGCCACTTACAAAAGAGTTTAATTCCTCAGGCCTAGATATCTCAGTAAGGACATCTTTTTGCTCTTGGCAGGGTAAGGGTGTGGGCAGTGCCCGTAAGAAGCTGGACGCTTCCATCCTGGAGGATCGGGACAAGCCCTATGCCTGTGACAGTGAGTGCCTCGCTAGTGGGTGGGTAGTCCTTGCCTTGACCCAGCTCCTGCTCAGGATATAAGAGGAGGGAGGGTTGTGTTTTTGCCTGGAGTGGTAAAACAAGCCTGGGCTCTTGTCCTGCCTGCTGGCCGACTGGTTTCCCTTGAGGCTTCTGTGAGGCCTGGGCCTCTGCTATGTGGTGGGTGGGAGAGATTTGCATGCTCTGGGAGAGGTTTCTGCTGTCCTCTGGGGTGGGGGTGCTTGGGGGGGGGCACAGGGTTGGCTTCTCAATACATGGCATGCAGCTCTACTGGCCTCAGTCAAGCCAGGGCCCCAGGGGTCCAACACTAAGTTTTTCATTGTCTGTTCTCTTTCCCGTCCTCTCTGGCTTGCCCCACTTTTGTCCCTCTACCCTGGGAGACCATCACCGTTGGGGTTTCTCTCTCGCTTGCTCTGCTTTCCTGCTGCTGCCGCTCTTGTCTCAAGTGTGTCAAAGCCTTCTTCTCATGACTTTTCTTTCTGTCTTTCAGATAGTTTCAAACAAAAGCATACCTCGAAAGCGCCCCAGAGAGGTAGCTCTCTCAACTTTTCAGACTTGGTTTTCCTGTCCCTTTTTCCCTCCTCCCTTGTTCCTCCTGCCTTTCTCATCTCCTGTGGTGCTAGTTTTCAAATCTCTGGAATGACATGGGGTAGGAGTGGTGGAACTTCTGCTGTGCTCCACTCCTCAAGTCCTGGAAGCTGCCTTTATCACTGCTCGCCTCCCACAAGCCTGCTCTTAGAGCCGCTCGCTCGGCCTAGTGCATGGGACAGCTTCCGGGGCATCATAAGGAACCCATTGCAGACAAATCTACCTGCTGCCCTCCCGTGAACAGGCACTTGGTGGTCAGCTGATGTTCCCCACCATCCCACCACCTCCTCCATCCTCTCTCCCCTCCATCCTCTCTCCTCTCTCATCCCCATGCCCTTCTCAGTATCTGCTCAAGCTTACAGGATACTTCGTGGGGATTTGCTTTCCTGCTGGGTGTGGGGGCTGGACAGGGCTCTGATTTGGGAGTATGTTTGAATTTCTTTGGGGGCCACCTGCCCCAGCTGGCTCAGTTGATAGGTATCCCCAAAAGACTTCCCCCACCACTCATTTATCTACATTCAGCAGAGATGGGCTCCATGGTCTGTATAGGGTACCTTAAGCTTTTACCCCACATTTACTGAGGAGTAAAGAGATTTGAAGTCTCTTCCTCACCTTTCTCTTTTCCTGCCACCCTGCAAGACTATAGAGATTCCCTTCCCTTTCCTGACCTGGAGCTCCCCAGGCTATTACTGTTACCAGGTCAAGCGGTGATGGGGCAAGGGCTGAGAGGCCAATGTAGAAGAGTAGTGATGGCCTGGGGTTGGTGTTTGAGAAGAAGAAGCTAGAACACCCCAGGGCCTGATGCTCCTGGCCGAGGGGAGAAAGCCTCACGAAAGGCCTGTCCCAGATCAGAGCTGGTTGGTGAAGGGGAGGTTGCCCTCTCTGCCTTAGGTGGAGCCCCACAGCTGGCAGGGGTGGGATGTGGCACTCTTGTATCCTAATACCTTTCTCTGCAATATTCTCCCTACCCAGTTTGTGGGAAACGTTACAAGAACCGACCAGGCCTCAGTTACCACTATGCCCACTCCCACTTGGCTGAGGAGGAGGGCGAGGACAAGGAAGACTCCCAGCCACCCACTCCTGTTTCCCAGAGGTCCGAGGAGCAGAAATGTAAGCTGAGGAGTTGGCCTGGTTATGAAAACCCCTCACAGGGATGAGTGGCCCAAGGGCATTATTACAGCTCTTGTCTTTCTCCCTGTAGCCAAGAAAGGTCCTGATGGATTGGCCTTGCCCAACAACTACTGTGACTTCTGCTTGGGTGACTCAAAGATCAACAAGAAGACAGGACAGCCAGAGGAGCTGGTGTCCTGTTCTGACTGTGGCCGCTCAGGTACCTCCCCTAAAGAGAAGGCTGCTGCCATGCTCAGTCCCCAAGGGGCTTTTGCCTTTTTTGCCTTGCTAGCTTCTGGCTCTGTCACAGTAGACCAGCACACCTCCCTTCTGGCCAAGAGAAGATACAGCCATGGGCAGGGGCTCCTCTCTTCTCCCCTCATTTCCGGCTGCCTGTTTCACTCGGTTCCCCCCACACAGGGCATCCTTCTTGCCTCCAGTTTACCCCTGTGATGATGGCGGCAGTGAAGACCTACCGCTGGCAGTGCATCGAGTGCAAGTGCTGCAACATCTGCGGCACCTCTGAGAATGACGTGCGTATCCCTGCTCCCTGGTGTGGCTCCTTCTGGGCTTTTACTGTTCTTTCCACAGTTCCCTCTAAAGTGAGCTTGCTGTTAAAAGGAAGCAAGATCCCTCCCACACACCACATGACCCTCCCCAGTGTCCCAGTCAGAACTTTGATTTGTTGGCAGGTATTTATTGAGTACTGACTTTATGGGAGATGTTCTAAATGCTAAGGGTATTAAATAAGACAAATATGGTCCCTGTTTTCATGGAATTTACATTCTTATGGAAACAGCAATCAGCAGGGAAATAAGTGAGATTTGTTTTATGTGCCATGGAAAAAATGAAACCAGTAACGTGGCAGAGAGTAACTGTATTACTAATTTAGATTGACGGTCAGAGATGGCTCTTCTGAGGAAGTGATGTTGGGTGTTGGAATTTGGATGATGCAAGGAGCCAGTCCGAGCAGGTTTGGAGGTAGAGCCAGTGCAGAGGCCCTTGAGGTAGACAAGCCAGGTGCGTTGAGCAGGCTGATGTGGCTGCATGGAATCTTCCTGCCTGTGGGAGAGCATGGCAGGGGATGAGATGGGACAGGTGGACACCACCAGGTCTGTGGGGCCTGGGGTTCTGTCCTGATTACAATGGGATGCTGTCAAAGGGTTTTAATCAGGGGAGTAACATGGTCTGTCTCACATTTTATGTTTTTTTTTATTTTTTTATTTTTTTGAGACAGACTCTCGCTTTGTTTCCCAGGCTAGAGTGAGTGCCATGGCGTCAGCCTAGCTCACAGCAACCTCAAACTCCTGGGCTCAAGCAATCCTCCTGCTTCAGCCTCCCGGGTAGCTGGGACTACAGGCATGCACCCCCATGCCTGGCTAATTTTATATATTTTAGTTGGCCAATTAATTTCTTTCTATTTTTTTATAGTAGAGACGGGGTCTCGCTCTTGCTCAGGCTGGTTTTGAACTCCTGACCTTGAGCAATCTGCCTGCCTTGGCCTTGTCTCACATTTTAAAAAGATAACTTTATTAAATTCAGATGTTGCCCACACAAAAAAAGAAAAAAGTAAAAATAATTTTTATAATTTAAAACTAATAAAAAAAAAAAGATAACTTTGGCTGCCCTGTGGAAGGTAGATGATAGGGGATAAGAGTGGAGGCTGTGTGTGATCCCTCAGGGTCTGGCAGGATCCACATCAGGGACAACAGTGACTGGGTCTGGACTGGAGATGGACAGCAGTGGTTTCCTATCCAAGATTCATGCATCTCTTCTTGCCTGCCACCTACCCTGCCCCTCTGGAAGTAGCAGCAGTGTCACAGAAGCCCTCTTCCTACCCCCTTCCCCCAGTGGCCTGAGGTACATAAGTCACTTAACCCTCATGCTTTGCCTGCTTCAGGACCAGCTACTCTTCTGTGATGACTGTGATCGTGGCTACCACATGTACTGTCTTACCCCGTCCATGTCTGAGCCTCCTGAAGGTAAGTTGCTCAGATCTCTTACTCAGAACAATGATTTTATTAATAACTTGGAAAATATTGAGTTCTGGGTTCTTTATATTATCAGTTATTTATTCTTCCAAATTAGGGAGTAAGGCACCTTGTCTTGGCTCAGTTCAGAGTACTTTCCTAGCATTTCAACTTTTAGAGGGTTTAATGTTTGTACATTATCATTAGTTACAAATACAAACACAAAAAATCAGCCCAAAAGAAAACAGATGCTAAGCCGAGGACAGTCACCCAGAAGGAGCCATTTGTTTTCCTCCAGCCAGTCTAGGAAACTCTGCAAGTCCCTTTCCACCTGGATTTCCATGCCTGAAACGCCTTCTATATAGAGATTTAGGAGTTTGTTCAGGAGGACAGAAACACCCAGTAGCTGTGGCTGACTTGTAATATGGGTCAAACTACTGTCACTCCTCTAGAGAATGAGGCCACTAACAAAATATGAGAGTCCTTTACAGCTATAGGGCAACACTCTCAGGCCCAGTTTATAAATCTGCTTTTGGTAGAATTAGCATGTTTTGTGCTTTGTTATTTTAGCCATCAAATACCAATTTGTAGTATCCCAAGAATGGAAAAGTAAGCACCACATGTACTCACCAGTTGTATTAACTGATCAACACCAAGTGGACATATAACATTTATGGAGCATTGGGCAGATGGGGGGATGGGTGCGATGCGCACTGTCTGGAGGATAGACACACTTGAAGCTCTGACGGCGGGGGTTGGGATGGGGTGGGGGGCGGGGGGAGAAGGCAACACACATAACCTAAACATTCGTACCCCCATAATATGCTAAAATGAAAAAAAAAAAAAAAAATTGTAGACAAAATCTATACTAATTGCAGAATGGCTTTCCTATTGAAGTTCTGCGGGACACTGAGGTAGAGTGTTCTTGCTAGAGTGTTAAGGCAGTGAGGGGCAACCCCTAGAAGTCATCAGATGTTCTAGGTTCTAGGGTCAAGTTTGGCAAACTACAACCCATGGGCCAAGTCCGGCCACAGCCAGTTTATATAGCTTGCAAGCTAAGAGTGCTTTTTATATTTTTAAAGGGAGGTTTTTTTGATTTGTTGTTTCTTGTGGAGACAATGTCTTGGTATGTTTCCCTGGCTGGTCTCCAACTCCTAGGCTCAACCATTTCTCTTAAAGGGAGTGTTAAGAAAAAGATACGAATGAAACTGTATGTGGCTCACAAAGCCTAAAATATTTAACACTCTGTCTAACTCTTTACAAAAAAGTTTGCCAACCCCTGCTCATTGATTGACCTTTGAGTTAGAAAGGCCCTTCCTGTTACATTTTCATATCACGTGTCTGAATAGCTAATAAAAGCTGTGGATCTTTCCCCCCCAATTTATGTCCAGATGCACATATGTATAATTATGCTCATAATTTCAAGGCATTAGGACTAACTTTGTTTTTTTAAAAAATGGAAGAATCCAACCATGGTATATGTTAATAAATAAGATATAAGCATTAAGTTTCTTGTAAGGAAGAATTATGTCTTCATTTTTTTTGAAACTAGACTCAAGTCATAATGGGTTAGATCAGACAGTTCATCCCTTTTCCGCTGATCAGGTCCTCAGCCTCTGCTTAGACACCTAGTGATGGTGGGGGCCCATCTCGCATTGGTTTTCACAGAAAGCCCTATCTTATGTGGTATCAAACTTGGTTTCTCTGGAGCCACTACTCTTGATCTTTAGTCTAACCTTTGGACCATGAGAACCAAGTCTGGTTCTTCTATAATCGCAAGCCCCAAACTGGAATGTTTTAGAAACTTCCTCTCTGCCTAGGTCCTCTTCCTACTCCCAGAGCTTCTGATTTAATAGGGCCAAGAGAGCCTGGGCATCTGTACTCTGAAATAGTCCGCTAGATCAGGGGTCCTCAAACTTTTTAAACGGGGAGCCAGTTCACTGTCCCTCAGACCGTTGGAGGGCCGTTGGAGAGTGCGGCGCACATTCCACACATGCACACTGTGGGCCTGGGACGAGGCCGCTGCTAAACAGGACAGGCAGCGGCAGCAAAAACACCTGGCAGGCTGGATAAATGTCCTTAGCGGGCCACATGTGGTCCACGGGCCGTAGTTTGAAGACATCTTCAATTGTTTCTTTCATCTCCATTGAGAATTATTTTTCCTCCTAGCTCAGGATAACCATGAAACTTTGCCACTGCAGAATATACCCCTTCCTCCCTGGAGCTGACCCTACTATTGGAGAAGGGATGCAGAAAGTGAAAGAATAGCAAGCAGTTGGGGGTCGTGTGAGACCCATCCTGATCCCATTATGTTTTTCTGCAGGAAGTTGGAGCTGCCACTTGTGTCTGGACCTGTTGAAAGAGAAAGCTTCCATCTACCAGAACCAGAACTCCTCTTGATGTGGCCACCTCCCTGCTCCCTACACTTCTAAGGCTATTTCTCTCCTCCACCATGTTTTTTCATACCCACCTTTCCCTTCCTCCTCCTCTCTTTCACAAGTCCAGAGAACCTTGGGGTGGTTGTGCCAACCTGCCTTTGGCAGCAGCAAGCTGAGGTGGCAGCTCTGACTGCCTCTGGCCCCAAGCCCTCAGGGAGAAAGGAGCAGCACACTGCCCCAAGGCATACCTGTGGGCCCAGCTTCTCTCTGCTCTCCATGAAGTGCATTCACTCTGCTTGCCTTGGGCCCAGGCCCTGGTGATCACAGGGTTCAAACAGTGTCCTCTGAGAAGGAGTGGGAGAACAGCTTGCTTTTCTCTCCACTCTGGTCTCCAGGCTTTTCCCTTCCCCCAAAGTTGAGTTGGGCCAGGGCTTCTTTGCCAAGACCAGCGGGGAGTGAGCAAGCTGAGGCCACGCTCGCAAGGAGCTTTCCATGCCCTTTGTGCTGCTTAGCCTTGCCTTTTCCCTTCAGAGCGGCTCTCTGCAGCCCTCTGTTCCCGCTACATAGGGTCCCTTTGCCTGAGCCTGGTTGCTCTCAGTCACCCTCTTGGCTCTGCCCTGTCCTGCTCCACCCACCCAGGGGGAGTAGCAGCTTCACCCTGTTCTTCCTGTGCTCTCCTGGCTCACTCTTACTGGGTCTCTGGTGACCGAAGCATTCCCCACCCTTGGAATTCCCACATCTGCCTCCCCTCCTATTCCCTTTGGTTTTGTGGGGAGAGGGGAAGCATTGGGGCCAGGCCAGCAGCTTGGGGCCACAGGGAGATGTTGGATAATGTGCCTGTTTTTTAACATGATGAAAAAGCCTACCTCCAAAATCCCTTTTTGTTCTTCCTGGACCTGGGCATTCAGCCTCCTGCCCTTAACTAAATTGGGGGCCTCAGCCTCCTGCCCTGTGTATCCGGACTCCCAGGTCACAGGAAAGCCCCATAAATGTCCCTTTCTTCCCTTGCACGCTCGCTAGCAGCTGGTAAGGTCTTCACCCTGATTCCTCAAGTTTCCTGCTTAGTGGCACTGACATTAAGTACTGGGGGGCAGTCCATGCCAAGACACCCTGGAGTGGCCTTCCCCCTTGGCTGTGGGCAGGCCCAATTGTCGCTTTGGAGTTGAGGTGTCTCTTTTTTCTTTCTTTAGTTCCTGTATTCTAAACATTAGTAAAAATAAACATTTTTACACAGAGCCCTCTGCTGGATGGTTTATCTTCCAACTCCTTAAGAAGGCCATTTCATCCTAAAACGTTCCTCCTTAACAGTGGGGTTTTTTTTTAATGTTTTGAAATACAGCTTTTTCCCCCAAAATTAAATTTTTCTGTTGAACTCCAGTATATAAAGGAGATAGAAAATGGGTTATTTTGTTAGTTTTAATTTGTTATGTGAATTCAAGTTTATAACAATTCCTTGTTATAAAGAACAATGAAGCTGTTTTGATCAGTATAAAATTTGGGTTAAAATCAACTTTAGCATGCTGTTTATTTCTGTGTTTTGCTTGGTTTGGAGAAAATTTTCCATAGACATGGATACATAGATGGAAGTGGTACCAAGTTTGTCACAGCTGACCTACAATTTCAGATACTTAAGATGGGTCCAGAAGCTTGATTATTATATAAATACAATAGCATTAATAACATAAGAAACTAGTGACATCCCCATGGGACACATGACAGCTTTTGTGGGAGTGATGAGGGCAGCCTGAGGAACAGAGGGGCTTCGGCCTGGCTTGCCTTTAGTTGTCTGCAGTGTTCTCCAGGGCAGCTGCTGTTGGAGCCTGAGCTGCCCAGAGTGCAGCCCTGCAGCCCTACCCAGGACACGTTTACATGCACAAAGCAAGTTTCCCTGAAGCCAGAGTAAACATTACGCCAGCTTACGTGGTGGATCTTCTTATATCTTTTTTTTTTTTTTGAAACAGTCTCACTCTGTTGCCCGGGCTAGAGTGTGCCCAGGCTAGAGTGCTGTGTCAGCCTAGCTCACAGCAACCTCCAACTCCTGGGCTCAAGCAATCCTTCTGCCTCAGCCTCCCAAGTAGCTGGGACTACAGGCATGCGCCACCCTACCCAGCTAATTTTTTCTATATATTTTTAGTTGGCTGATTAATTTCTATTTTTAGTAGAGAGGGGGGTCTCACTCTTGCTCAGGCTGGTTTCAAACTCCTGACCTTGAGCAATCTTCCCGCTCAGCCTTCCAGAGTGCTAGGATTACAGGCGTGAGGCACCGCGCCCGGCCTGATCTTGTTATATCTCACTTGAGTGTGTTTTGAAGTGCTTGTTTTCTTTTTAAAAATAAGGATTGCTTCATGACTCTGCATGTCATCCTCTCACAGTGGCCATGCTAATCTCTTTGTATCATTCCAGTTTTAGTATATGTGCTGCCAAAGCAGGCACAAACTTTTTTTTTTTTTTTTTTTGAGACAGGGTCTCACTTTGTTGCCCAGGCTAGAGTGAGTCCGTGGCGTCAGCCTAGCTCACAGCAACCTCAAACTCCTGGGCTCAAGCAATCCTGCTGCCTCAGCCTCCCGAGTAGCTGGGACTACAGGCATGCGCCACCATGCCCGGCTAATTTTTTCTATACATATTAGTTGGCCAATTAGTTTTCTTTCTATTTATAGTAGAGACAGGGTCTCTCTCAGGCTGGTTTCGAACTCCTGACCTCAAGCAATCCGCCTGCCTCGGCCTCTCAGAGTGCTAGGATTACAGGCATGAGCCACCGTGCCCGGCCAGGCACAAACTTTAAAGAAAGATTTGAATCAGTTATGGGCTGCCTGAAGTATCCTGTTTTTTCAGGAACATTCTGAAAGCCATCATTGCCTGTTCGAGGGCCAAGGCCTGGGCTGCTGTATTCAGTAAGTAAGCAGGGTGCTCTTGGCTGGGGTTGTGTGAGTAACAGGGCACAGCTGGTCCTCATCCTTTGACACTGAAGTAGGCTGAGAGGAAGTAGCAAAGTGATGATCTTTGGTGGCTGTGTAGTTTCAGGGCTAGGAAAGGTACAAGATAAGAACACTGTAGCAGGCTTACTAGAGCAAATTTGGAGAGGATTTACAGGAAGTGGGATTTAGGATGGGACTTGGAGGGATAGTGTCAGATGGTAGAATGAGAGTGTAGGTGGAAGCTTCTGAAGAAGGCAGAGATGGGGATGCAGAGCTGTGGGAGAGGACAGCGGAGAGGCAAGCCAGGCTGGAGCTGGGGGTAGGAAGCCCTGGACTGCAGGTTAAGATGTCTACATTTAATTCAGGACTGAAGGTTAGCAAGGAAGGGAATGATATTAGATCGTATTATTAATAAAAAGGCTAACACTAAGAGATATTAGATCTTGAGTTTAGGAACTTGAATCTCTCAAGTACCAAAACAAAAATTAGTCCTTACTCTCCCTAACTCAGAACTGACCCCTGGCAAGCAGTGTTTCCGCAGCAGGCGGACTTGGGGCCAGCGCTGTCCATGGTAACTAGCTTTTGTAGCTTGAAGCTTGCATCCATTTTCTCCTTTCATCATTTTCTCAAAAGAACTCCGTGAGGGCCATTAGCCCTACTTGGGAGACGAAGAAGCTGGGGCTGTCTAGGGACACAGCCAAGAAGACCTTGGGAGTCCAAGTCAGCCCAGAGGCTTGGGCAGGCAGAGGGCTGATCCCAGGAGGCCCGCGGCGCCGCGCGAACTCCAGCCGGGTCCTGGCTCCTCCCGCCCCTCGCGCTGGAAGCCCCGCCCCCAGAGTGCCAGTCGAACCGCCACTTCCGAGGCCTCCAATGAGACTTAGCCGGGGGCGGGACGGGGCGTCACTGAAAACCAATCTGATTGGGCCGGGGCGGGGCTGCGGCGGGTGGGCCCGAGAGGCAGCACCACCGACTGACTTCCCAGCCGGGAGAGAGCCCGGCGCGGGCGGCGCGCACGGGGCCCGGCTGTGCGCGCGCCCGCCCGCCGCCTGTCACCCGCGCTGTCCCTCGGCCCGGTCTGCCCTCCGGGTCGTGGCGCCTGTCCAGCCTCTGCTCTGCCGTCACCGCCTGGACAGGGGCTCGGGAGCCAGGCTGGGGCAGGGGCGGGAGCCACGGGAGGAGTGCTTGAGGTGGGTGCGGAGCGGGAGGCCGGGCGGGCGGGCGCCAGGGTCCGCCCCGCCGATGGGCTCCGGGTCGAGGGGGGAGAGGCCGGCCAGGGCGCGGAGTCCTGCTCACAGCCTGCTTGGGTCCTGGGTGCTCGTGCCCGCGCCCTGGTATCTCTCCCAGGCCACCACCCTCCCTGCGGGGACAGCCCGCCTCCCGCTGTCCGCAGCCTTCTCACCCTTTGTCGCCTGTGCAGCTGCCCTTTGGCCCTGCCCTGCCACTCCCCCTGCAGGCCGGACGGTCACCCAGGACCCAGCACCATATTAGACTCGCTCCTTCAGACTCCTCCGTTGCCCTTTGTCGTCTGTACACCTGTCACCTCCTCTGTGCATTAACTCCACCCCCCCCCAACATCTTCATCTAAGTTCAGCCCAGGCCATCCTCCCCATGTCCTCCCAGAGTCCCTCCCAGCAGCCCTGACTGTCCCTACACCTGCCCCTCAGCCCCTGCCCCAGGCCTTCCCCATCCATGCTCCTTTGTCTCTGCAGCTGTCCCCTCACTCTATTCATCCTTCTCCCCCAGTGATGCCAAGCCCCAGCCCAGACTCCCCTCTCCTCCTGACCAGAGAGACGCCCTCGCCCCAACTCTGTGCTGGCGTTCTTTGGGATGGGGGCTGGCCCGCCCCTCACTCAGCATGGCCATTGCCCTTCTTCTTTCAGCCTGTCTGGTCCCTCCGAACCCGCCACACTCCAGCAAGTCCCCTGTCCTCATCTATTCTCTTTTCCTTCCTGTGCTCTCATGCCTTCTGCCCTCAGCCTCCTCTGCTTCCCTCATGCTTTCCTCCTCCAACAGGGGCTGTGCAGAAGCCATGGAGCTGAGCAGCAAGAAGAAGCTGCACGCCCTGTCCCTGGCCGAGAAGATCCAGGTGCTGGAACTCCTGGATGAGTCCAAGATGTCCCAGTCAGAGGTGGCCCGGCGCTTCCAGGTCTCCCAGCCCCAGATCTCGCGCATCTGCAAGAATAAGGAGAAGCTCCTGGCGGACTGGTGCAGCGGCACAGCCAACAGGGAGCGCAAGCGCAAGCGGGAGTCCAAGTACAGCGGCATTGATGAGGCTCTGCTCTGCTGGTACCACATTGCCCGGGCCAAGGCCTGGGACGTGACGGGGCCCATGTTGCTCCACAAAGCCAAGGAACTGGCTGACATCATGGGCCAGGACTTTGTGCCCAGCATTGGGTGGCTGGTCCGCTGGAAACGCCGGAACAACGTAGGCTTTGGGGCCCGCCATGTTCTTGTGCCTCCATTTCCCCCTGAGCCACCACC
Organism: Microcebus murinus; assembly: GCF_040939455.1. NCBI lineage: Eukaryota > Metazoa > Chordata > Mammalia > Primates > Cheirogaleidae > Microcebus > Microcebus murinus. Next base: position 12,502,215 of record NC_134107.1, read on the forward strand.
CCCAGGGCTCACGGCTCAGGCCCAGCTGCCTCTTGCCCTTAAAGACTTCTCCCCAGAGGATGTTTTTGGCTGTGCTGAAGTGCCCTTGCTATATCGGGCAGTGCCCGGCAGCATGGGTACATGTGATCAAGTACAGGTGCTGCTGTGTGCCAACAGCAGGGGCACAGAGAAGCGGCAAGTATTGGTGGGTGGGCTACAAGTTGCCCCAAGATGCCTCTTTGGGGTCAGCAGTGAGGCTCTGCCCGCCTCCTACCACCTTGACCTGGGCATCCCCTGGTTAGAGTGGTTGGCACAGTTTGACAAGGACATGGGGCAGCAGGGCCGACAGGTAGCCTTGCTGTTGGCTGCCCGAGTGGTGGAGGACTTGGCAGGCCTGCCTGGGCTCTACCACGTGAGGCTCTTGCCCCTGTCTGCCTCTAGCACCACGCCTCCCCTGCCCAGCTCAGTGGTCTGGGCCTTTAAGGCCCATTACCGACGCCGTCTGCTGGGTAAGCTGGCTGCCATCCAGAGCAAGAGGGATGGCACCTCGCTGACTGAGGCTAGGGCGGGCATCACAGTGCTGGACGCTCTACACATGGTGGCGGCAGCCTGGGTCAAGGTGCCTTCTCAGCTCATTTTGAGCAGCTTCATTCAGGAAGGGCTGGCTCCTGGCAAAACACCCGTGTCCCTGGACAGAGCCTCTGAGATGCCACCAGTCCCCAGTGGGCTGAGCCGAGAGGAGTTTTCCCGCTTTGTGGACCTGGAGGGTGAAGAGCCAGGGCCTGGCATGTGCAAAGAGGAGTCGGGCACTGAAGACGAGGAGGGTAGTGGAAAGGAAGGCTTTGAGTCCCTGCCCACCAGAGCCGATGCCCTTCGGGCCCTGGGCACATTGAGGAGATGGTTTGAGTGCAATGGCACCTCCCCTGAGCTCTTTGAAAAATTCTATGACTGTGAGGAAGAGGTGGAGAGGCTCTGCTGCTTGTGAAGGTGCCTTCACCGCTTGCCAGAGCCCCCTCCTCTCCTGTTTCCCATGGAAACGCCCTCTCTAGAAGGCAGACCGGCTGTCTTTTTCCCGTGGAAATACAGCTATCTTGGAAAGTGGAGAAGGGAGAGAAGTTGGGACACCAAGTCTGGGCTTGGAGAGGAAGTTGTCCAAGCCCTGAGAAGAGGGCTCTAAAGATGCAGCTTTAGGGGTAGGAATCCAGGGTGTGTGGTTTCTAAACCCTTCTTGAAAGTTCGGAAGCCTTAGGGCGTTAGTCTAGAGAGGCTGGGACTTGGAAAGGTGGATTTGGGCTTTACAGACGGGCTGATCCCTTGAACAGTTAAAAACAGTTCTGCTTCTGGAAATAAAGTTTTTAATCAGAAAAGAGGCTAGGGTGTCATTTTCATGGGAGAAGGGTGAGAACTTTCAATGCAGGTTTGAAACATGGATTGCCCACGGTGGCTACAATGCAGCTGTCTATGGCGAGAAGGGATCCTCTTCCAGAGCCCCAGCAGCAGGGACCTCAGGACAAGGCACTGCTCTCAGGCCACCTTGGGAGGAGGAGGCTGGAGGACAGACAGACCCAGGGTGTTGCCCCAGACATGCTGCAGCTCCAGTCAGCTCAGCTGCAGCTCCCCCTCAGATTGTGTTTGGTATGGGGACAGGGCGGGCCAGGAATATGTCAGGGAAACGGAGAGGAGCCAGAACTTGGAATAATTGTTTGTTTTTTCATCTGTTCATTTCACAACTCTTCAGCACGGCCTCCTGTGTGACAAGGTTGCAAAGATGGTGTCTCTGCTAGGCAGGACCTCGCAGACAATGACAGTGGAGTGCAATTAAGGGTCATGACAAAGGCTTGCGCAAAGTACCGTGGCCCCATGGAGCTGGGGAGACGGCGGGTGGAAGGGAGCTTTGAGCTGCAGTTGGGTACGCAGAGGATACGCTAGGCCGAGGGACAGCAGGCGCAGAGGCAACTGGACCATGCACAGTGGTGTGAGGGGAAGCCGGGAGTAGGAAGGGCTGTTGGTGGCCAGGCTTAATGGTGGGAAAGCATTGAAGGGTTTCAGTCAGGCAGGAAAAGGGCATTCTTGGCGTTCTAGTATGATAACAGAGTCAGTATAGGGTGGATCAAAGATGCAAGACTGAGAGGCAGAAAGACTCTGGCTGGTTCAGATGAAAAGGTGAAGCCTGAGCCAGATCGTGGGAGCAAGACGGGAAGAAAATGGTTTTACCTGAAAGGCTGTGGGCTTTGGAGGAGACCAACTCCGGCTGGTGAGGATTCCAGCTCCAGGCCAAAATCCTCCTTGGTTGTTCAGGGTCAGCCACCAGCAATCGCAAGGCTTTACCTGGTGAGCCCCATGGGGGGCAGCTGCCGTCCCCACAGCACCCCAGGGCACAGCCAGTGCATGGCCCCCGGCCAGCCCTGCTCACCCGCACACCTGCGTCCTAGCCCAGGCGCCTCCCTCGGGGGCCTCCTCACCAGGGACCCAGGCTGAGGCGTTTTCCTGGTGCTTTCACTGAGACCTCCTTCTTGGGGGCATCAGCTGAGACCTTTCTCCACTCTGACTCAGCCCCTTTCACTCCAGCCCTCCCCCTCTCCCTCCAGAATAAAGAGGCAGGAATCTTTTATTCCCTTTTATTTGGGGCCCCTTGACAGTGAAACTGTTCTCGTCTGCCCCTCATCCGGTGCTATTCCATAAAATGGGGCACTGGGGAGCCTGGGTGCCTGGTCTTGCCTCTTGCAGGCTGTGGTGAATGAATAAATGCTTTTATGTCACTTCCAGCTTGGCTTGTTGTCCTAACTGACACTCAGCACCTGACAGCTCAGCGACTCACTTTTTTTTACACAGTTAGGAAGCTGCCCACGGGCATTTGCGGGCCTAAGATCCCAAATCACTTAGCCTTTCCTCACACTCTGCTTTTCCTGCCCTGTATTCAAGTAAATTGTTCTTTTCTGAAATCATTCCAGTTGTGAAATATCTCTTTCAAAACGTGGAAGGCAATATTACACAATCTCTACAGGTCTGACCAAAGCGACAAACGGCAGGCAGATGGGCTCTCTGTCCTCAGATGTCCTAGTCCCGTCTCAGCAGCACGGTATAACACAACATTTCACTGCTGGCTTCTTCCCAGAGCTTTTTCTTTCAAGTGACAATGAATTTCTTCCTCCTTCCTTCCTTGCAACATAACATTTCATACATTTCCTGGTTGTGGGTGATTTTGTTTGCTCCTGCGAGCCGGATTTACTGCATGCTTAGCTAGTAGGCCAGGCCCTGTTCTAGGACCCAGAGCCAGCGTGGAACAAGGCAGAGAGGCTCCCTTCTCTCTAGGGCCTGGCTCTCTGGAAGGGGGACATAGAGAATAAACCAGTGAACAAAGGAACACAGGAATTTTCCATATGGAAAAGTGTGAAGATGAAAATAAAACAATGGGGCCAGGTGCAGTGGTTCTCGCCTGTAATCCTAGCACTCTGAGAAGCCGAGGCAGGCGGATTGCTCGAGGTCAGGAGTTCGAAACCATCCTGAGCAAGAGCGAGACCCCCGTCTCTACTATAAATAGAAAGAAATTAATTGGCCAACTAATATATATATATATATATATATATATATATATATAAAATTAGCTGGGCATGGTGGCGCATGCCTGTAGTCCCAGCTACTTGGGAGGCTGAGGCAGCAGGATTGCTTAAGCCCAGGAGTTTGAGGTTGCTGTGAGCTAGGTTCATGCCAGGGCACTCACTCTAGCCTGGGCAACAGAGTGAGACTCTGTCTCAAAAAAAAAAAAAAAAGAAAAGAAAAAATTAGCCGGGCATGGTGGTGCATGCCTGTAGTTCCAGCTACTCGGGAGGCCGAGGCAGAAGGATCGCTTGAGCCCAGGAGTTTGAGGTTGCTATGAGCTGGGCTGAAGCCACGGCACTCTAGCCTGGGCAACAGAGTGAGATTCTGTCTCAAAATAAATAAATAAATAATAAAATAAAGTTTAAAAAAAAAGAAAAGAAAACAATGATGTCAGAGAGCGTGAGGAAGGGTAGTCAAGGAAATGGCGTTTGAGCCATGTCACGAATGACTCCTCTGCAAAGGGAACTGTAGGTACAGACCTGGGTTAGAAATAGTTTGATGGGGTTGAGAAATAGAAAGCAGTCCCTGTGAGGGAAGTGACAGGGACCAAAGAGGGGACAAGGTCATGGGTGTGGTCAGGGCCTTTAAGCCAGGCAGCACTTAGATCCCATTGTAAGTGAGGTAGGAAAGCAGCTGGGGTTTTTGGCATGAGTGGTTTAGACAAAGGAGGAACACGATATGTTTTATGTTTTAAAAATCAGAATTGTAGTTCCCATGTGAAGAACAGGGGCGGGGGCAGGGAGCAAAAGTGGCAGCAGGAAGACCGAGTAAGTTCTAGGAAGCTCCTGAGTTGACAGGACTTTCCAACAGACAGGGCATAGGAATGAAGGAAAGAGGCAGCAAAGACGGCGTCGACTGTCCCCAACAGAGCTCATTTTCAGTCAAGGTCAAGCGGGCCTGCCCAGTTCTGCAGCTGCTGCCGCATGCCAAGCACAGAAGGGGACAAAGAAATCATGTGTGTTATTTCTGGTTATTTCCAAGCCTGCAACAAACGCCATGTTCAGATGGCACACAAGACTCCAGGAAGCAGAGATGAAGAAGACACAGTCCTTGTTCCTAAGGTGCTCACAAACCAGAAGGGGAAATAGAAAGTTACCTATAACTCGGGTCAGTGAATAAGACCGCAGGATCCCTCCTCTCAAGGCCCTCTGAATGAATTAATATTTAGAAAGGGCTTACTACTTGCCAGGCATTACTTCAAACTCTACCTATCTACCCACCTGTCTTAGATATGATTGGTATATGTTAGATTTTTTTTTTTTTTTTGATACAGGGTCTCACTCTGTTGCTCCAGCTAGAGTGCCGTGGGGAGATCATGGCTCACTGTAATCCCAAACTCCTGGGCTCAAGCGATCCTCCCACCACTGCCTCCCAAGTAGCTGGGACTACAGGCACATGCCATTATACCTGGTTAATTTTTCTATTTTTAGTGAGACGGGGTCTTGCTCTTGCTTAGGCTGGTCTCAAACTCCTGCCCTCAAGCAATCCTCCCTCCTCTGCCTTCCAGAGTGCTAGGCTTACAGGCTTGAGCCACCATGCTTTGCACTCTGTCCATTTTTTAATTGAGTTATTTGGTTTTTGTTATTGAATTGTGTGAGGGAATTTTTTTTTAAGTTGGACTTAATCTCTGGAAAACTTGAAGATCCCACTGTAGGGTGCTCTAAGAAAATTGTGTAGTTATTCCCACAGGACACAAGGAGGCGCTAGCAGCATGAGAAATTCATTTCTTAGAGGCAGGAGTCCCAGACCTGAGGGGTGGATTAGGGAGCAGGCACATGGTTCCTGGTTCACACATAAGGGAGCCAGATCTTTTTCTTAAATGTTTTCCACCACAAAGGAGAGAGGCAGGTTTCTTGTAGATTCCCTGCACTGGTGGGCAGAAGATTTCTAGGCTACCTTTTCACTGAAGGGGTAGCTTTCTCCTGGATCTATATAAATCTACTTAATTTATGAATCTTGGTCTCAACTCCCCTACTGTATGTGGACTCCGGTTCTAATCTGTTCCCTGTGGTTTTTTAATCACCAAGCTTGTGGAGTCAGCGTTTGCCCCAGGGGCAGCCCCAGTTCTAACACTGTGGTTTATACTTGCTATTCCTTGTTTTGGGGGGTCCTTAGGAAGTTCTCTTACTTCTTGCAAAGCCAGCAATGGTTTTATTATAATTGATCTTGAATCTGGTTGCTTTCTAGTAGGAGGGCTCTAAGTAAAATCTAGAGCACCAGGCTGCCGGAGAGGAAGTCAGGAAGACCAGTCTTCTTTCCTTCATGTATTCATTCACTCATTTGTTCAACTATTTATTGAGCATCTCTGCATACCAGCTCCAGTTTTGATGATGAGCAATCCAGGCGGGGTCTCTGCTTCACGGAGCTCATAGTTTAGAGGAGAGACAGACATAACCAAAGCGTCACGAAAACAAGAGTGTGTCATTGCTGACCGAGGAAGGGGGATGACGTGAAGGCACAAGCCAGTGGTTCTCAATGTGTGGCCCGCACCCGCAGAGTCAGCAGCATCTGTGAAGTTAGTGAAATGCCAATTCCCAGGCCCTCCACAAATCTACTGAATCAGAAACTCCAGGGTGGACCCAGCAACTGCATTTTTTTTTTTTTTTTTTTTTTTTGAGACAGAGTCTCGCTTTGTTGCCCAGGCTAGAGTGAGTGCTGTGGTGTCAGCCTAGCTCACAGCAACCTCATACTCCTGGGCTCAAGCGATCCTCCTGCCTCAACCTCCCAAGTAGCTGGGACTACAGGCATGTGCCACCATGCCCAGCTAATTTTTTCTATATCTATTAGTTGGCCAATTAATTTCTATTTATAGTAGAGACGGGGTCTCGCTCTTGCTCAGGTTGGTTTCGAACTCCTGACCTCAAGCAATCCGCCCGCCTCAGCCTCCCAGAGTGCTAGGATTATCCCACCAACTGCATTTTAACAAACCTTCCAGGAGATTCTGAACAACTGGCATAAAGCAAAGGAACCTGGCCTAGGCAGAGATGCTGAGGAAGGCCTCCCAAAGGATGCGCTACTGAACCGACAGCTGAAGGCAGCGAGACCACGCACAAACGTCCCACGGTGGGAGGGAGCCCTGCAGGCCCTGATTGGGCAGAGTGACGGGGAGCCACTGGGGAGCAGGGCGACTTGATCAGAAATGCATTTCAAAAAATTAAATTACTTGTCCAGATTCAGGAGAAGACCAGAGCTGTGCTATTAGGATTGAAAAGTGGGGGAGTGGGCCCCAGAAAACCTTTAAAAGCAGGTTAACAGGAGTTAGGGGCTCCTTTGACGTGGCAGTGGGAGAGGGAGCGCTGCTCTGAGGCACCTGGCCCTGGAAGCAGAGGCTGTTCCTGTGCCGAGCACTGCAGCAGGGGTGAGCTAGGGACACTTAGGTACCTTGGGGACACCCAGGGATCCACAACTGGGAGCTCAGGAGCCTGGGCAGGCTGGAGACGCCACCTAAGTCCCATTTACAGAGTGACTCCTCTTAGCTCAGCTGCTGGTGAGTCTGGTGAAAGTTATTTAAGCCAGAATCATCCTCAAGCTGTGTCAATTCCCCCTTTCCCGGCACCTGTAGGTGTCGTGTCACTACACACACGTCAGTCTCCTGGAATTTCTTCAGCTGTGGTCATTACTGTAAGGATGACATTTGTCAACACAAATCCAATGAGACATCGAATAATAGTTTGCCCAAGTTGTAAACTCTTTGCAGGTGACCGTCAGACATCACCCTCTGTAACCTCAAAGCAAGTTCACTGTTTCTTTCCTACTTATTAGGGGTTTCTTCTATGTCTTCTAAGCTCTCAAAAGTAATGGCAACCTTGAATAACGTCTGTTAAATTTTTTTTTTTGAGACAGAGTCTCACTCTCTTGCCTGGGCTACACTGCCAGGGCATCAGCCTAGCTCACAGCAACCTTAAATTCCTGGGCTCAAGCAATCCTCCTGCCTCAGCTTCCCGAGTAGCTGGGACTATAGGCACTCGCCACCAAGATCAGCTAATTTTTTCTATTTTTAGTTGTTTGGCTAATTTCTTTGTATTTATAATAGAGATGGGGTCTCACTATGTATAGTAGAGATGGAATCTCGCTCTTGCTCAGGCTGGTCTTCAACTCCTGAGCTCAAGTGATCCTCCCGCCTCGGCCTCCCAGAGTGCTAGGATTACAGATGTGAGCCATTGTGCCAGGCCAGATCTGTTAAATTTTTAAGCAGTTTCACATTCATCTTATGACACCCTGCTGATTTAAAAACATCTAGATTTTTTTTGTTTTGGTTTAGCGATTTAATTGGCTTTTATTAATGATTGTTGAATCAGGCAACATTTCATTCTTTAAAAAAGATAGGTGTTTCAATAAATTGAGCAGAGGGATTTGGCTTTATAGGCAGAAAAAAAGATGAAGAAAGCAGAAACAGGGAACAAAAAGCAGATCAGTCATTTCAGAGTTACTAATATTTCACATACAGAGTTAACACAGACAGAACTTCCTTACTACACTGGCTTAGGTACACGGGGCCACTTCTGACTGTTTGCTGTGAATCTCCTATTTTTTTTGAAAACTGGCTTGTTTCAAAATTCAATTTGATTATGGAAGACACCTAGCACGAGTGACTCCATTGTCTCTGGACCCAGTGTAGAAGCTCAGTCCAAACAACGGCCTCTCATACATTTTGTTTAATGACATCTTTAAAGATCAGGAACCAGGATTAAAACAATAAAACAGTTGAGCAAATTATTTGGGAGCATCGTCACTCAGGATTAGCCTCTAGCAAAACGCTATGAAATGTAGCTTTATATACTTAAATCCAGAAAATTCCATTACCCTTACTGCTGTTTGGCTACCCCAGGAGCTCCCTCTCCCAAAGCCGGTCACTTTGGTTCTTCTCTTTGGAGTCTGGAGGCATCTCATGGCCCCTCCTTCCACCTACCTAGAGTTTAGTCAAGTGCAGCCACTTAGTGAAAACGGATGAAGGAAGAAAAGAAAGCAAGCTGGGGTTTAAGGTAACAATTATAAATATCTGACACCCCTAATGGTGATACATGTTTCCTCTGTAAACTGTGACGATAATACTACGATGGTTTCTGTAGAGAGTCCCTGGCAAATGGCAGTAACTTCAGGAATCCAGGTCACCATGAGGTAGACTCAGGTTGACCTCAGACCAGATCGGGACATTAATGGGTACAAACTAACCTCAGCTTTATTGTCATTAAAATAGCCCTCTCAGCTGGCTTTTCGTTCCCACTTAGCAATTGAGATGGGTAAACAAGTGCCCTAGGCTAGGAGTGGGCAAGGCAAACTCCCCACCTTCTGCCACCACTCCATGGCACATGAGCTCGACAGGTCAGGCAGGCAATCGGGGCCGGGCAGTTCGGTAGACAGGTGTGTGCGGTGGGCCCGAAGTTGCAGGTGTGTGCAACCGGAGTGGGGCGAGACGGGCCGGGAGTGCAACAGGCACTTCACTTAACGAGCATTTATTGGACACGTGCTGGGAAACACGCAGAAGTACAACCCCCGCCTGGAGCAGCTCACCGCCATCGCCATCCAGTGGGGAAGTCAAGAAGCGAACCGGCAGCTCTGAAGCAGCGCAGGCAGCACCATGATCCAGGAACGTGAGCGGGATGTCTGAACCCCAAAGCCAGCCTGGGCTTGGGGGAGGAGCCAAGGAAGGACTCCAGGGGACAGTGCTCAGCCTGGGTCTTGGAGGAGAATGGGGTCAGGCAGGGGATCACGACGTCACCCTGCCAGACACTGCGCACTGCCGGTCAGGAAGGAATCACCCTTCCAGGCCAGGGTGATGACAGAACACCGCTTGTTCAGGGGCCGGGAAGCCACTAAAGAACAGCAAAGCCTTGTGGGCAGGAGGGCCCAGGTGGTGGAGGGAGCCACTGAAGGATTCTGAGTCATGGAAGGGCGCGGTGTGACAGGGGCGGTGGGAGGCAGCAGGGCTGGGCTGGTGCCAGCGGCAGAGCGTCCAGAGCTCTTCAGGAGGCGCGGGGCTGTGGCACTCAGCACGCTGGCCAGGCCGCCTGTGCCCGGCTCTCTGCTCCACGACTTCACGGAGGGAGGCTGAGCCCGCTGGCGCTGGCGTCTGCACAGCCCACTCTGGGCGGCTGGGAGGTGCCTTGATGCAGAAGAGCTGAAACTCGTGCCTTTGAATTACAAACTGTGCTTCCAAATTGACCTCCGATCTCGGCTCCATCTCCAACTGGTGGGTGGGCGCTGGGCCTGCTGGGGAGCTACTGGCATCGCCCAGCCAGGCTCATCCCTACCAGCGTAGGAGATATTCGTAGCTGAGGAAGGTGACAGCGTTGACAGGAAAGGCACGGGCACTGTTGATGGTGACCCCCCGGAAGAAGACCCCCGGGCCTTCCTGCCGGACGCTGCTCACCATGCAGTCCAGCACGCCCTGGTACGCCCTCCGCTTCAGCCCGTCCATCTGCATCCGGGACTTGATCACGTCTAAGGGTGTGGCTGTGACCCAGGACGCGATGCCAGCAAAGCCCCCTGCCACTAGCACTGTGGCTGAGCCTGGGGCAGAGGGAGCCCAGGTAGGGTCAGACCTGGAACAGAGCATCTCCCCAGTCCCCAGTTCCCCTCCCCAAGTCCAGCCACCTGCTACCTGCACCTCTCCGTCCCCCACCCTCTCGTGCTGCTCTACTTACTAGGATTCTGGCCCTCTGGTGTATACTGGCGACAGAGCACTTCATAGGTGACAAAGTAGATTCCCAATGTAGGGGTGTCTCTCAGCGTCAGGGCCCAGGCTCCTCGGAACAACCCCCGGGGCCCCTCCTTCTGGAAGATGGAGGCTGCACAGTGCATGGGTCCCCGGTACCGGGGTGGGGGGCCCCCCAGCTGGCCCCTCGGCTCTGTCTGGTTTTGTAACCGGACTTTGATGAGGTCAAAAGGGGCCAGGAAGTAGGCCTGTTAGAAAGGAAACGTGAATGCCCTGGGTGGGGCTTTGGGCTGGGAACCATCTGCTTATATTAAGCAGAGGCAGGGGGAGGGCAGGGGGCAGCACCTTCCCAGAGGCCTGGCTGTGCCTGGACCAGCCTCGCAGCCCAGGGTCTCAGTTCTCTTCCTTGTTTTGGGGTGGAGGTTGCAGGTCTCAGGGCTTAGAAAAACTGTAGGCATGCACCTTGTACAAAAATGGGCAGAAGGAAAGCCAGGACCTTTGGGGGTCTCATTAATCATTAATTCATTTGAATGAGCAACTTGACTTTGCCCTTTGTCCTTGCTCTCTACCACATGAAGTGTGTCATGGGCGTCAGGGCATATAGAGGGTGACCCAGACCAATAGAGGGTGACCCAGTCACCTGGCTGAGGTGCGAGAGGGAGGCGTATGCTCCTCCCTCTGCCTCTTTGAGCTCAGAGGCCCCACTCAACTTGGTTCCCATTGGTGCCTATAGGTCCCTTTTTCCTCTACCCTACCCCAACAACCCCGGCTCTACGGTGCTCAGAACAAAGACCAAAACCAGATGACTGGAGTGACTTAATGATGAATACCTCGGGCCTCTCCCACGAGAGCTGTCTCCCAGGTAGCTGCCACCCCTGAGCTGCCGGCAAAGGGCTGCGCTGGGTAGGGCAGGGGACATGCCAGGACCACATCAGGACCAGGCCAGAGGGCCTGGGCTCACAGCTCTGCTGGGCCCAGCAGCTCTCCAGGGTCGAAGGTCTGCTGGGGAGTGGGCTTCTCACAGCTCCGAGGCTGGCAGATGCTCCTGGAGGTAGGTAACCCCTGAGAGCCTAAGAGTGGGGCACAGCTGCTTTTCCATGGCATCTTCCTGGCACTGCTCCCCCGCCCCCACACCTGCAGCCTGGAAGGCCACAGCACAGTCAGGCCAGGTCACCAGAGGCATGCCTCACGTTCCCCTAGTGAAGGCCTGCCCATCCACAGCTGTGGGTCATCAGACAGGGATGGGAGAGGACAGATCGAGCTGACTGTCATTGTGTCACCTGTGTGTACCCATGTGCTGCCCCCTCACCTGCAGGAACCCCCCAGTGCAGCCTGCTATGAAGACATGTGTGTAGCTGGGCGGCTGGGTGCGCCGCTCCTGGTGGGAAGTTGCGGTGAGTGCCAGCAGGGAATTGCTGTAGACCCCGAACAGCACGGAGTTGACCAGGGCTATGCTCGCGATGGGAAAGCTCATGCCCTTGAAGAAGCCCAGCAGCTGCAGGGAGACACGGCGACACTAGAGCGGGTGCTGTGAGGCCTCCCTTTTGCCCTTTCCTGCCATGGCAAGGCCGTCTCTGGCTGGAAGCCACTCCCAAGCCCTGCCATAGCAAGGTGGGGATAGGCTGAGGCTGGGGAAGGCCTGGCTCCACTCTTGGGGTGCTAAGCTACCACCAAGTCCCCCAAAGGTCCCAGACTTGGGTCATCTCTCCTCCAGAAGCAGAGCCCTGCTGGGGAGGAGATGGAAGTTGGTACCAAACACCCCAGATGCCTCCTACCCGAAAGAAGCAGGCCACTCACCGACTCATGGCGGTAAATCTTCACCATGCAATCAACGATGCCCCGGTACGTGGTCTGGGTCTGCAGCCGCACCTGGATGGGGAGGACAGAGCAGGTGGGGTGGCAGGGCCGGTGGGCAGCTCACTCTTCCCTCTGGCCCAGGAGCAGCATGCCAGAGGCAGGAAGAGCCTCCACTAGCCAGGCCTGATCTCAGGGCACCCTGACATTTGGTTTGGATGAGATCTTTCATTCTTCAGGTGCCTCTCCTAAACTCACCTTCACAGTGTCAAAGGGGTGTCCCAGGACCAAGCCCAGAGCTCCTGTGGTGACAAGAAGATGGTATGAGTGCGAGCCTCACGCCAGGCCCAGGGCACAAGTCTGTGCTGAGAGGAAAGAGGGATTTAGGCAGGAGGAAGGGGGCAGGACCTTCTCAGACACATGCAGCCATCTTCCTGCCAGACACCAGAGAAACTCCAGCTGTCCCCTACCCCGTCCACATGGGGCTGGAAGGCATTGGGTCAGGGATTGAGGCCCTGACCCACCTGAGAACGCACACTTGGAAGCGAAGAGCCAACCAAAGACACATGTGTCCTTGGCTGAGAGTGAACGCCCAAGTGTCCTGCTGCTTATAAACAGTGGGACTCTGGACAAGTCTCCAATGCTCCCACCTCCTGCCAGCTTCACCCTTCCTTCCAACTCATAAGGTTGTCGCCTTGATCCAGAGCTGGAGGCCCTTTCAGGAATCCTGCTGGCCCTTGGACAGGGCCTCCCTACGCCCCACTCCCCAGCCATAGTCTTGTCCTCCACAGCAGGGCTGGTTCTGGAGCTTGGAGAAGGTCTCATCCCAAGGAGGCAGGTTCATAATGTCCCTCCCTCCCAACAGGAATGTCACCCCGAAGCTGGGCTGGGTCCACAAGCACAGGAGCCCTCCTCAGAAGCCAGGAGTGCAACCCTTGGGGCAGAGGCCAAAGGGAATTCAGGATAGCAGGTGAGGTCAAAGGTGAACTTCCTTTCTGACCCCCACAGGGTGGGCCTGGAGAGGAGGGCTTGAGGCACAGGGTGCTCCCTGGGGAGGCGTCTGGCAACATGGCCTTGGACGCACCAGCAGCACCTCCCCCTGCGCCTTCCTCTCCTCTCCCTGCCTGCCACTCTCAGGAGGCTCTGGGGACAGCCGACTCTGGGGTGCTCTGGGGGAACTCACACTTTGGCCTCAGCACCTCCTGTCACCCACCTTCCCCAGGAAGTGACCTACCTGGGCAGGAAGCGACAGAAGGAAGGAAAATGTCTCACCAGAGATCCAACCAGCCACGAACTCCTCCACAGGCATCAGGCATCGTGTGGGCTCCGTGGGAACTGGCGGCTGCAGCAGAGAGACAGTGAAGGTTGAATTCCCCCCTCCCCCTCCTCCCTCCGCTGATAACCTCCCGCTAATGTTTAACCCTGGCTGGAGGGTGACAAGTGGCCTAGTGCCCAGACCTGGGGCAACTATGGGGGAGAGCCAGCCAATTCTGGTGACCCTGAGACTGGAAGGGGTGTGCAGAATGTGGAATCTCACAGGCCAGGATGACAGATGGAACCACGGAGACCTGATCCCCAAACCCTGGCAATGATGATGCTGGGGGTGGCAACCTGGTCCCAGCCCTTGGTCAGGCCCCTCTGGGACTGCCTTCAGCCCTCAATGATGGGGAGGCCCTGCAGGCCCATCCTAGCCTAGCCCCCCACCTCTCTGTTAGCAGCTGCCAGGCCGCCTTACCCCCCTCCCCCCACCTGCCCGCAGGCCAGTGCGGATGGCGAGTGGCCACCAGGGGGCAGGCCCAGCCCACAGTTGCCTGTGGCATAGGGTAGCTGCCGAGACAGGGCAGGGGGGCACAGCCCAGGAGGAGCCGCTCCCAGGAGTGACTCACCAGCCGGAAGCTGTTCTCCCAGAGTTGTTTACAACTCCCGTGTGTGAGTCAAAGACAGCCTGCCTAGGCCTCTTCTTTCCCAGGGGAAAGATGGGGGCTTGGAGAGATAAAGAGCCCTGTGTCTCTCTACAAGGGCCTGTCCCGCTCAAAGCCAAAACCAAAATCCTTCCCAGGCTCAGGAAGCCGCAGGCACCGCCCATTTTCCTCTGACCTCACATCCAGCCACCCCTGACTCCAGGCCTAGCACTGGCTGCTCCCTCTTCCTGGACACTCTCAGCCTCCCCACCTCAAACCCCCTCACCTGCTCCTCGGTGAGCCCCCCAACAACCTTGCTGTCTGCCCTGCCCCCCAGCAGTCAGCACCCGGCTCTTTCTCTTCTTCCTCTCGTCACATTTATTGCCTCTGACCCATGATGTATCCCGTCTTTCAGGCAGGGATCTCTGGCTGTTTTGCTCATTAATGTATCTCAAAGGCTTAGAACAGTGGGTGGCACAGGGTGGGCACTCAGTGAATATTCTGTCTCTAAAAAATAACAAATATTGAGTGAATGAATTAATGGAAAAGTCAGGGAGTGGCATCAGTGGCCAGCCCTGGGGTTCTGGTCCTCTCCCAGCATCACCAAAGGGCCCCAAAGAACATAAAAAGTCCAATAGTACCCCGCCCTCCCCTCCAGATCTCGTTGAAGCTCTTAGTTTCCTATCAGATGCTCAAGGCCCAGTCCTGCTCACCCTCCTCTCTCTCTGTGACTACTACCTCGTGTGGGTGGTAGGTTCTAGAAGGCAGGGCCTTATTCTGACCTCCTGGCCCTGGAACTGCCTGGGGCTCTTTGGGCCACCCTAAAGACCATCCCAAGGACTGGCCTCATGGTGGGTTGGCTGCAGTCCTAGTCCTGCCTCTTGTTCTTTCCCTGAGTGGTGTTGGGCAACCCCTTCTGTGAGCCTTGGGGTCCTTTATTGTTTGCCAGAGTAGGGGACCGGCCCAGCTGACTGCCAATGTCTAAGCCTCCTTGGCTCTAAAGGCTGCAGGGTCTTTCCTCCCTCACTCTAGAATGGGCCCCATTCTCTCCTCCAATCTCACAGCCCACCTTGTTCAAGCGAAACCCTCATTCCCACTTCCGTAGAGCACTGCAGAAGAGAAGCCCCCCTACGCACGGCACTACAGGGCTCTCACTTCATCACTCTCTAGCTCACAACTTCTAAGGCGTCCTCACTGCCTGAAAAACCTGCCCCATACCCCTCACCCTGGGGTTCAGGGCCCCGGCCTTGGTGCCACCCCACCTGCTGTGCTCCTACACAGCAGGGTCTTTCCTGGTTCTAACCATGCAGCCGCGGCTACCTGGAATGCCTTTCTTTCCCCATCCTGCTGCCGGCACACTACTCAGCCTTCCAGCTCTCCTCCAAGGCTGCCCCCTCAGCTAGACCCCAGTTCCAGCCTCTCCACTGCCACCACACACACCGGCAGATGTCACCTTTTTTATTTAATCTTTCCAATCCTGTTTTCTCATTCATAAAACAGAGCTATACTACTCATCTCTTACTGTGTTATAAGGATTAAAGCACTTAGAACAGTGGCTGGCATAGAAATAGTAGCTGCTAATGCTCTTATTTTCATTCACAGGACACATGAGGACCACATGAAGGAACATCCGGGAAAGGGCCTGGCTCAGTGTCTAGCACACAGCAGGTGAGCAGGAAGTGAGGACCCTCCTCTTCCTGCTTGTAGCATTTTGTAGCTCTTAAGGCAATATTGTCATCTTCTGTAGTTTTAAATATGCTGTTCTCCTGGGCTCCTTTCTCTCTGGCCTTTTCCTCCAATCCCCAGTGAAACCCCAACATACACTTCCCGAGGCCAGGGGCTGTATCTCACTGCGGTCTCCACCCCCTGACCTGGCACAGGTCCTACACCCAGCAAGCACCCAACAACACCCAACTATGTCCCCACTTCGCTCTGACTGGGTGAATAGAAGGAACAGATGGAAGGGCCTGAAGAAAAAAAAGAAAATTTTTCTGTCTCTTTAAAACTTCCCCTACTCTTTTTGGGACCTCTGGCCTGCCCTGCATCACTGAGGCAGGTGAAATCCTTTGTTAAAAGAGATATCTTGAAGAAATTAATTGGCCAACTAAAAATATATAGAAAAAATTAGCCGGGCATGGTGGCAAATGCCTGTAGTCCCAGCTACTCGGGAGCCTGAGGCAGGAGGATCCCTTGAGCCCAGGAGTTTGAGGTTGCTGTGAACGAGGCTGATGCCATGGCACTCTAGCCTGGGCAACAGAGTGAGACCCTGACTCAAAAAAAAAAAAAAAAGAGAGAGATCTTGGCCATCCCAGGCAGCACCTGCCCCCCCCAAGGGGTGGCTGGGGGAAGTCACAGGCTTTGTCTTTGGCAGAGATGGGACGATTAGTATAGTTAACCACAATAGCCTAGAACTTAGGGGCCCTCCTTTTATTTTTTTATTTTATTTATTTATTTATTTTGGCCTCATGAGTGTAGGTATGGGGCCCTCCTTTTAAAAGCTCTGTATTTCTGCTTATGTTCAGGAAAATTTGGATTTTGTGACGAGAAGGTCTACCATTGTTCCTGCTTTGCTGGCAAAGTAATAAACTTCTCTTTCCTCCCAATCAAACCACTTGTCTTCATTCTTCTGATTTGGCCTCATGGACAAGTGCTGAGTTTTTGGCAACACAGCTGGTTCTGGGAGACAACGGAGCCACTGAGTCCTGGTCTGAGGGTCCCAGAGCTGAGAACCGGAGGGAGATGCCTGCTCCTGCTGCACACTCTTCTCTGCAGCCCATATCTGTGCCTCTCCAGTCCTTGGGTCACATCAGTAAAGTAGTTGTAATGGGCTCTGTTTTGGGCCATGTGGGTCCTGAAAGAGCTGGTTCCAATACTGAAGAAGATCTGACTGGGCCAGGAGCCAGAGCTGCTTTCCAATCACAGGGAATCAGGGTAAGGTGAACCCACTGCCCCCTGTTCCAGATCACCAAGTCCACTATTGTCACTTGGAACAGTTTGTGGTTCCTCTGGCTCGGGACGGCATCCCATGGACCTGTTTTCCTCCCTGAGTTCCACATGTCAGGTACACACATGCTGGCATTGCCAGGACATGTTGGGGATATGGCTCTGGGGATAAATAGTTTCACACCAGCCTCTTCAGGGCCCCAACATCTCTTCCCAGCCTAGGAATACCTCATCTCCGAGGCTGTGTGTGTAAGATAGCGAGGGGTCATGCGACTGCTCCCTGGAAAAACAGGTGTGCCTGGCCTGGGTTTCTGGCATACACCTATAATTTGGGAGTGAGAAGGGTCCTTGGAAGTCATCAAGTCCAAACTCCTCATTTTACAGATGAGGAAACTGAGGCCCAGAGAGGAAGGGACTTGTCCAGGACAAGTCAAGGGCAGGACAGTCTCCTGACCACATTCCAGCGGCCATCACCATTCACGGCCTGGGGAGCGCTGCAGTACAGGATGCTGCCTGCGTCACCTTTACCCAGAGCCCAGCAGCGCGGCTCTGACACGTCCCAGGAAGTATCTCTGTTTCACAGGCCTGGTCCAAAGTTACACGGCAAGTGAGTGCCAGAGCTCGCGCCCCAGCCCTGGTTTTCTTGAATCTTCGCCACACCCTGTTACAGGCCAGTGATCGGGACCTGTGTGAGGGGTAACTTGCCCTGGGTCACTCAGGTTGGTGGCAAGATTGGTTCGTAACGCGGCCCTCCCTGTGATGTGACCAGAAAGGCGAGGAGCTCGTCCCGGGGCGTCTGGGCATGCGCGGGCCCGTGGGGGGTGTGAGCGCGCGGGCGCCGGCAGGGCGCGTGCGCAGAGGCCCCGGGCTCCGATTGGCTCCCGCGGACCGGGGGCGGGGCCGGAGTGTGCCGCGCTTCCTCCGGCTGCGGCTTCCGCGTAGCAGCCCAGGCGGCTGGGTTTCTAGCGGCAGCGGGCGTCCCGGCGGTGGCCCGCTCAGCGGCGGGGCTGGAGCCCGAGCTAGGAGCAGGAATCAGGACAGGAGCCTGGCCTGAGGCGGCTGCCCCTCTACGAGGTGAGAGCGCGGCGACGCCCTGCCCCGGCCCCCGCCCTCGGAATGGGGTGCGTCTTGCTCTGCCTGGGCATCCCGGCGAGCGCGAGCGGAGGTTCGACCTTCGCTATTGACAATCACAGCCCTGACTCCTCCCACCAGCCCTGACCTCGAGTGGGCCAAGGGACACCCCCACCCAAGTCTGCATATTCGGTCCCACCAGCCAGCCTTGCAGACCAGCCCGGACCCCTTCCCTTACTCATTGAGAACTTGAGACCCCCCCACCTCCCCATCCCTGGACCCCCAGTAAGCGCTGTTTCTCTTTCCCTTTGCAGATGGATGGGACAGAAAGCAGTGCCGGGCATCCTGGCCCCGCTGAGCGGTCCCACCGAAGCAGCGTGTCCTCCGTGGGAGCCCGAGGTGGGTCCCTGTCCACTTCTCCTCCCCTCTATACCCTCCTGGGACTCCAGCCTTGGGGAAGTGGCTCTGGCTTTTTTGTTTTTCACTAAAGATAATGTTACATATCATTTAGGAAATAAAGTACATTAAGATATGGAAAACTCACAGAAGTCAGAGTCAGAGCACCTGGACTCTGTCACTAGCTTAGTGGCCAAGTGGAGTCCTCTTCTTGAACCTCACTCTCCTCATTTGTAAAATGGGCATGTCTCACATAGCTGTGAAATTCAAATGAGATCACAGGAATGAAAAGTGACACACTTGCTTTCTTTGTTTCATTTGTTTCTCACAAACAGTCTTTTGAAAGCAGGGATCATGCTTTGTTTTATAGGGAGGAAATTGGATACTTGAGAGGTTAAGTCACAAGCTATTGAAGCTTTCCAGGTGATCACATATGTGAGCCTTCAGTGCCTCAGTTTTCCCTGCCTGATAGGTAGATATGAACCTCAGCCTCCCCAACATGATGTTCTGGTCTCTCACAGTAGCTGTTAGAGCAGAACAGACTAGGGGTTTAAGAAGCAACTTCACTTGTATTAATAATAATAAACTGTGCCCTTCCCTTTCACAGGCTTCACCTGTGAGGCTTCACCTCATTTGATTTACAGCAACTCTTTGTGGGAGGGGTATTAGCTCTGCTTTGACAGATGAGGCAACTGACACTCAAGCTGACTTGCTGGAGTTAGCCAGCAAGCCCGAGAATAGGCAGGGATTGGAACCCAATTATGTCAGCCTCCAAGCTCAGTGTTCCTTCACTGTGCCGGCAGTTCCAGGGATGGGGATTTGAATCTGGCTGCTCTTCCAAGACTTTCCCTTTGGCTCTAGGCTCCAAGTGGGAGTCCCACAGGTTGTCACAGGGAACACTCAGCTGTATGGAGTGTGCTTCCCTAGCTTCCTTAAGGCTGTCTGAAAGGCCCCAGCATTGACTCCGGAGGTTTGGAGAGTCCTAAGGAAGCTAAGACCTGGAATTTGCTTTAACCTAGGGTAACCTAAGAAATCCTCTGGTCCCATCTTAGCCTGGGCCAGAGAGACGCAGAGACTTGCCTAGGGTAACAATGGGTCACCAGCTCTCCCCGCTCCCATCCTGACAGACTAACGGCTGTAACCTCAGGTTCAGCCCATCTTTGCCTTAGTTCTCCGCCTGTGGAATGTTCTTATTCAGGGCAGAAGCAGTACTTGAGCTGCTATGGGATTTGGGGGGGGGGGGTGGGCACTGCAGTGGCCAGCCCTACTTTGAACCTTGGGGATTGGGGTGGAGCTAGTCTGTGGGCCAGAGTTGCTGGGTTTCTGGGTGGTTTGAGTGTCTCAAAGTCCTAATATATACCACTTTTTAGCAGAGTCTCTTGAGGATTCTGGGGTTCTGCCTCAGGAGTATATAGCCTTGGTCACCCCCAAGGGCCACAGGATAAAGGCTCCAGCCTCATTGGGTGGTGGAGGGCGCCAGTTGGGCTCTCTATACCTGGACAGAGGGCCTCAGCTGACCCTGCCTGACTTCCATCACAGCAGCTGATGTGCTGGTGTACCTGGCGGACGACACAGTGGTGCCCCTGGCGGTGGAGAACCTGCCCTCACTCAGTGCCCACGAGCTGCACCGCGCAGTCCGTGAGGTCCTGCGCCTCCCAGACATCGCCCTGGATGCCTTTGCCCTCTGGCTCGTCTCCCCTCTGCTGGGTAAGGCTGGCAGCCCAGGCCAGAGGATTGGAAGGACACTGACCAGTGTGGGAAGGAGGGGGCAGCTGCTGGAACCTCTGGCCACTACTCATCAGGGGAAGGTGGGACTTGGCTGTGTCCTGAGAAGACTCCTGGCTCCTCCGCCCCCTGCCTTCTTTCTTTCTGCTGGTGGCAAGGAAGCAGCCAGTCTGCCCCATACCTCAGCGTGCTGGAGCCTGGGCATAGGGAGGAGCAGGACCATGGAGGCAGGAGGGAAGGGGCCATTTTCACTGAGCACCAGTCTGTGCCACAACCCCAGCCAGCGTTTCATGAGCATGATTTTGCCTCATCCTTCATCCAGGCCCGTCTTGCAGATGAGGAAGTCGAGGCTTAGATTGGTCAGACCACTGAGTGGTAGGACCAGGATAGAACCTGGGTGGCCTCCAGCAGGCCTCTTTGAACTGTATCCTGTTCCCTGGGTTGGGGAGGAGAGGGACATGGCCCAGGAAGCAGCCCCCTCTGAGCTTGAGGCTCTTGCTGGGGTGGGGAGGGCAGGAAGAGTACTGACATGTCTCTGCAGGGGGGCTCCAGCCCTGCCTGCTGTCTGGCTCTGTGGCCACCCATGTCCTGCCCTTTCAGGCAGAGATTGCAAGGTTGAATGGGCGTTGGGGCAGTGACTCTCAGACCCATGAGCCAGGATTCCTGGGTAAATAGGGTCTCTGAGCCTGCTGGCTTGGACAGGAAGGGAAACAGGAGAGGATGCCCCATGTTGTCATTTAGAAAAGTAAATTGCTGATTGATGCCAGGGCCAGTCGTGTTTTCTGAGCTTAAATATTCTCCCTGTTGTAGAGGAACAGGGTGGGGGACAAAAACTGGGTGACTAGTTCCATGGAGAGTGAGCAGGACGGCCTGGGCCAGCCAAGGGGTCCACAGTGGTTATTTCCTCTCCTGAGGCCACTGGGGTCTGCCCATACCCCAGAGAGGGGATCTCAGCCAGCCCAGTAGGAGAGAAGGAGCCCCGGCACCCCTGCCTGCCCATCCTCCTCCCCCCACCCCCGCAGCTGGAGCTTCCTGCCCAGCTGCTGCTCAGAGGCCCTTGTGCACCCTTTTCCTGCTGACCCGTGTCCTCTGGCCACCCCACGCCCCACCAGGCGTCCCATCCTTCACCTCCAGCTGTTGGTCAGGGCTGGCTAGGGGGTTACATGTGGGCGGTCCCTACCCTGCCTTGGGAGGCTCCCAGTGGGGGCTGGGCAGCTCACTTCCTCCTACTCCCCCTCATACATTCCTGCTCCCCCTCGCTGGAATGGGCCGCTTGTGTGGCCTGAGAGAGGCCCAGCCCAGTCAGCACCCACCTTGTCCCCGCTGTCCGGGAGGCTGAAAGGCTACTTCAGCTTTGACTTGGGCCGCCTAGAACCCTTGGCCTCCCCCTACCCCCAGACTGGGTGTTGCAGTGATAGATGCCCTGGGGCTGTGTGCACCCTACATGACAGAGGGGGTGCCTTCTGCTAGAGCTGCCCTTCATGCCGGCTGTTTTGGAAGGGCGTGGCCTTCTCGGTGCCGTTGTCACTCTACATGGAACAGGACTCCAGGGACTGTCAGTCTCTTTTGGATGACAGCCTCCAGGCAGTAAGGAAGGCCTGTTTGGTGATTCACAGGACCACTGGGTAGCATAGTCCTGTTCTGACGACCAGAGTCCTCTGAGCGGCCAGGGCCCAGGGTCAAGGCTGGCCAGGGCTGGCTGCACCAAGAGGAAGGGCACCCTTGTCCTGGGTCTCCCTTCCCCGCAGTGTGTCCACTGAGTCCCAGCTAGTCAGTTACCTTGTTCATTCCGTAAGGATATGCAAAGCCTCCCTCGTGCCTGGCAGTGTTCCCGATGTGGGGGCTAGAGCCATCACTGTTCCTGTGTGGGCTTCAGTTGCCCACCTGCCAAGTGGGTGATCTCCATGTCCTCCAGCCCCGAGGGGCTCCAGGTGGAGAGAACGCAAGCAGGACTCGGGCCAAGCGGGCAGGGTGGAAGGGTCCATTTCTGGAGGGGAGAAGAAGACGGCTGTTGGGGGCAAATGGCACATTTCCCTGGGTTGGGGGTGACAGATGGGTGGGGCCAGAGACCTAGGTTGAAAATGAGGGCTGTGGAATCTCTGAAAAATCTGGATCAGAAATAGCAGGACAAGAAAAAGATAAAAAGAAAAAAAAAAGAAACAGCAGGACTAGCAAGGACTGAAGAAGCTGGATGCAGGGGTCGGGTAGAACAGACTGTGGCTGCTGTTTGGGATTAAGATCAGGGTCCAGATGGAAGAAGGTCTAGACGGTCCAGAGAACAGAGATGGCCCTTGTCATCAGGCTGGCAGGATGAGGCACTTAGGCATGGGGGGGCACAGCGGAGGGTGAGTTGGGGTAACGCAGGTCAGGGGGCTCAGGCAGGGTAGAAGTACCTGGCGGGTATTTTGCCGCCCACCTCCCCGCCACACCCCGGATATCCCCATTCATCTCACCCCTCTAAGAGGCTGCATCACAGGGGGCCACTGTCAGTTGGTGGGCTCTGGTGCATGAGCTAAAACCACTTTATCCTTCCTGGCCTGAGTGAGGTGTTGCAACCTGAGTCCAGAGCAGCGGCAGTGTCAGGCCACTGCCTGAGTTCCAGGGGCTGCAGGAGTGTGCTCAGTCATTCCGCCAATCTGTGGTGAGGCCTGCTGCATGCCAGGGGCGCAGCAGTGGACAGAGCGGCCGCTCTTGCCATGTGGCATGGATAGGCTAGTGTGGTGGAGACAGCAAGGGGGTGTCAGGGGCTGATAAATGCTACGGAGACAAGTGGATAACAGTGCAATCCGTGTGATAGAAAGTTTCTAGAAGGAGCTGTCTGACTTAGGGATCCAGGGAAGGTGACACTTGAAGTAAGACCTGAACCAGCAGCCATGTGAGGATCTGGGGGAGGGGTGACCCAAGGCAGGAGGAACAACAAGCACAAAGGCCCTGAGTCACACATAAGCTGGAAATATGCAAACAATTTAAAAAAGCCAGTGTGGCAGGAGCAGAGTAGGACAGGAAGCAGAGAAGGAAGTGGGGTGGGAGGGCCAGGCCAGAGCAGGAGATTGCAGGATGGAGGGTCAGCGGGAGCTCCCGGGGAGATGCTGGGGTGGGGTCTGACAAGGGGCAGGCCCAGGTTCTGCCAGAGGCAGGAGAGGGCAGCCCGTTAGGCCTGTGGGGCTCCAGTTACCAGCTTCAGGTTCTGCTACCTAATGACAGCGGCTCCAGTTACCAGCTTCAGGTTCTGCTACCTAATGGCAGCGTGGGTCCCTCCGTACCAACCACCCCAGCACCTTCCTTCAGCCACAGCCTCTCGGCCCAGCTTGCCCTGAGAGCTGTAGTGAACAGTCAGAACTGGCTGTGCCTG
This sequence comes from Microcebus murinus, assembly GCF_040939455.1. Classification (NCBI taxonomy): domain Eukaryota; kingdom Metazoa; phylum Chordata; class Mammalia; order Primates; family Cheirogaleidae; genus Microcebus; species Microcebus murinus. The sequence goes on from NC_134107.1 coordinate 12,525,631, forward strand.
GAGCCAGAACCTCTCACTTGCTGTGTGACTTTGGACAAGCAACTCAACCTCTCTGAACCTCATGTTCTTCATGGGTGAAATGGGGTTTAGGGTTATTGCAGGGTAAGTGTTTAAATCACTTGCAATAGCTCTGGGTGCCTAGTACCTGCTCAGTTACTATTGGCTATGACTGTCATCGTTGCTGTTGTTAGTGGGTGGTGGTTGGGGTGGGTGGGTGACTGCTGGACCCGTCAGAGGCTGCGTGGGCCACTCCCCCTCTCGTCCTGCAGAGGTACAGCTGAAGCCCAAGCACCTGCCCTACAAGCTGGGCCGCCAGTGGCCGGAGCTGCTGCTGCGCTTCACCGACGCACCGGATGACGATGTGGCCGTGGGTCAGTGCTGCTGCTGCCCGACCCTGCCTCAGGCCCACCTGAGTCTGGAGTGCTGCTCCCAGCCCAGCCAGGCTGCTGCTGGCAGGTGGCACTGCCCTGGCTGAGGGGCAGGGCCTGCATCTGCCCCAGGTTCCCTCAGCCACCCCTGGCAGGGAAGGAACAGGTCCCTGAGGGGAGCCCAGTGAGGTGGGGAGTGGGGGGCAGCGAGCACACTGAGACTCTCTGGATGGCCCTCAGGTTTTCAGTCATGGTGGGTGAGGCAGAAATGGGGCCTGGGCCCGTCAGGGGAGAGGGCAGGGCTGGGCCGAGCAGGGTGGCCAGGCAGTGACCCCCACTTCTGTCCCCCGACCTCTGTCCCCAGATGAGCCTTCCCTGCAGTTCCGAAGGAACGTGTTCTTCCCAAAGCGGCGGGAGCTCCAGGTGAGGCAGCACCCAGGTCCGGCCCCTGTGCCCACCCTCCTGTCCCTCGACCCCTGGACATTCCTGCCTGACCCTCGCCCAGCTGAGCGGCCTCTCCCTGCTGCACCGGCCCACAGATCCAGGATGAGGAGGTCCTGCGGCTGCTCTATGAGGAGGCCAAGGGCAATGTGCTGGCCGCAAGGTACCCATGTGACGTGGAAGACTGCGAGGCGCTGGGCGCCCTCGTGTGCCGCGTCCAGCTTGGGCCATACCAGCCCGGCCAGCCTGCGGCCTGCACCCTGAGGTGAGCGACCATGTGACCTGAGACACAGGCACGGGGTGTGGGGAGGGTGCCCCCAGAATCCTACTTACAAGGGATCTTAGGTCTGCAAGGTGGGGACACAGTCCTGGAGTCAGGAGGCCTCGGTCCACACACACTGGGTGGCCTTGGGCGGTCACTCCATCTCTCTGAGCCTCCTTTTACTTGTCTGCTCTGGGCAGTGGGAGACTCAGGTGAAGTGACGTCTGAGAGAGGAGTCCACAACCCAAGGGGCCCCAGATGCGCGTGAGGGTGGAGCCCAACCTGTAGCTTGTTCTTTCGGAGTCACAGCCGGGCACCGAACGAGTGCTGGTCTCTAGTCACCAGTAACAGTCCAGCTTAGTTCCAAACTGCAGGGATGGGGCCAGTCCCCAGATGCTCGGCACGCCTGCTCTCGGCTTCCCACCCTCTCTCAAGAAGCTGTGTTCTCTGCTGTGTGAGCGAGCGGGGCCTCGGGGGGCAGGAGGATTGAGCCTGCGCTGGCTGCAGACCAGCCAATTTCTGACCCCATGGAGCATGATCCTGAGGTTTAGAAATAGTTCCAGCGGAGGGAACATGCAGCCCAGCCTATTCTTAGCCAGGGCTCCTCCCCACCCTGACCCTGCAATGTGTGGGCGAGTCAGGAGAGACACGTGCAGAGACAGGGACCCTCTGCTGGGGGACTGACAGCTGGAGCCCGGCAGGGAAACCCCTGGGCTCAGCCCAGCCCAAGGGCTCCCAGCAGAGTGGGCTTGAGGTTGCTGGCCCTCACGGTGGGTGTTTGTTCCTCTTGGGAGTGACAACAAAACCAGCTCAAACTATTTGGTTGAAGGGTACTTTGTCACCTCATATAACAGACAAGTCCAGGGTGATGAAGTGGCCCAGTCTGAGCCCAGTGCTAGGGTCTGGCTGGGCCCCAGGCCCCCGTTCTCACTCCCCTCACCAGCCATGTCCTCTGCGCAGCAGTGGCATGTTGGGGAGGAGAGGCCCCAACACGTCCCTTACGTGACCAGAGCCCTCAGACTTGCTCTGATGACCAAGGCTTGCTTCCAGGCCCCCCAAAAGGAAATGCCGTCAGTGGCCAGGCCAGTGATGGGCTGTAGCCCAGCCCCTCCTCTGGGTCTCACCATGAGCCTGCACAGACCTGTGGTCCGAGAGTGGGGAAGGCTGGGTTCCATGTGACAAGTGGGAACTGTTGCTAGAAGAAGGGGTTGGGGGGCCGGGCACGGTGGCTCATGCCTGTAATCCTAGCACTCTGGGAGGCCAAGCCGAGCAGATTGCTTTAGGTCAGGAGTTCAAAACCAGCCTGAGCAAGAGCAAGACCCCATCTCTACTATAAATAGAAAGAAATTAATTGGCCAACTAATATATATAGAAAAAATTAGCTGGGCATGGTGGTGCATGCCTGCAGTCCCAGCTACTCTGGAGGCTGAGGCAGCAGGATCGCTTGAGCCCAGGAGTTTGAGGTTGCTGTGAGCTAGACTTACACCATGGCACTCACTCTAGCCTGGGCAACAAAGCGAGACTCTGTCTCAAAAAAAAAAGAAAAAAAAAAGAATGGGTGAGGGTGTACAGACAATAGAAATGCCCACAGCAGCCCTGAGATGGGTGGGCAGCCCCTTGGAGTCCCCCTTCTTCACCTGGGCCCTTCTGCCAGACCAGCTCCCCTCCACTAGTACCCTATGGGGTTTGGTGCACTGGAAGCCCGGCAGGGACCCCTCCCATCTTCCATGAAAATGGCGACTGCAATGAGACTTGCCCAGTGTTCGCCTTGTGTCAGGCACACACCAGCAGCCTTCTGTCCAGATCAGACCAGTGTCCTTGTTTTATACACGGGACACTGAACTGCAGAAGCCTCAAGATTGTTTATGGCAACGCTGGGCCGGGCCCGAGAGATCTCTGGCTGCCTGAGGCAGGAGCCCCTGCAGCCGCGCTGTGTGCTGAGACGGCTTTCTTTCCTGAACCTGTGCCGATGATAGGGTTTCACATCTTATCTGACAAAGTGTTGAGAGTTGGGCCATTTGAACCGGTTTTTGGTTGTGAAGGTTCCATCAGGTCAGAAACCCCAACCATCCCAATGCAGACCTAGGCATTGCTCGGGAACCTCCTGGTGGTGGGCAGGGGCTGCCCACAGCTCCTGTCTCGGCCTCCTGACCTTCCCTTCAGCCTCTCCCCGGCCAGGAAGCCGCAGCCCTGGGCCTGTCTCTAGGGCCTTCCTTCCCTCCCTCGGCCATCCTCAGCATCTGCGTGCCCCTCGAAGGATGGGTTGGGGGGCCTCCTCCACGGTGCCTGGACACTCGTGACATGTGTCCTTCCTCCTGGGGGTGAAGATGGCCTGGTGACTTCCTGTATCTGTCCCCTTTGCCACCTCAGAGGTGTTCCTGTGAGTTTACTGGGTGGGCAAATGGTGACTGGCAGGGAGGGAGGCTGGGCCAGGCCTGTGGGGGCCCCTTGGTACTGAGGGGCAGAGGCCATCTGCTGAGGTGGGACTGGTGGGAAATGCGGGAGGCAGGGCCGAGTGTGGGCGCCTGGAACAGCAGGATGGTGCATGGCTTTAGACAGTGACCCTGGGTTGGGCAGGCAGAGGGACAGCCCCAATGGGCCTTATCAGGCTCCCGCCCCAGTCCTGGGCCTGCACTTGAAGAGCCTTGTCATGTTTTAGGGTCAAGGAAACTCTGCCTGGACAGGTGGGGGCGCTACCGTCCCCGCTCTGCAGAGGCTGCAAGCACGGGGATGGGGGGCACCTCTGGCCAGTCGTACAGCTGGTTGGGGCAGAGGCAGGGAGTCTGGCCCTGGCCTGCCATTCAAAGAGGGGCCAAGATCCAAGGCCACCTCTGTCTTGTGCCCAGGCCCCCCTCGCCCCCAAGGCCCCTTACCCATTTACTGGCTTGGAAGTGTGTGTGTCCCCTTCCTCTAAGCAGCCCTGCTCCCTGCCCCCACCGTCTTCTCCTTCTGGGGGAGAGCTGCCCACCCCACCTCAAGAGTGCTCCCTGAGCACGGCTGGGCTGGCCTACCAGGATGGAGGCAGTGGGGGTCTCTCTGGTGGCCGGTGGTCAATGTCCAGTGGTGGGGAGGGCACTGATGTGCTCTCACGCCCTGTGGGTCCCCGAGCCGGGGCCCTCCCCTCCCCTGTGAGCGCACAACCTCTAGCTGGGCCACCAGCACCCACCTTCCTTCCTCCGCAGGGAGAAGCTGGACTCCTTCCTCCCTGCCCACCTCTGCAAGCGGGGCCAGGGGCTCTTTGCTGCCTTCCGAGGCCGTGGGGCCAAGGCTGGGCCAGGCGAGCAGGGCCTGCTGAACGCCTACCGCCAGGTGAAAGAAGCGGTTGGCAGCGACGGCGGGTGTGAGGCCACCCTGGGCACACACTACCATGCCTACCTCCTCAAGTGCCATGAGCTGCCCTTCTACGGGTGAGCAGCCACAGCCCTGGGGTCCCCTTGGCCTGCTCCCCTGCAGCCCAACAGTTTGTCCTGGCTTTGTTAGCACAGTGCTGGCGAGCCCATCTGTGCTCCAGCTGAGCTCTGTCCTTCCACTGAAGCTGTATCTTGACACCAGCTCCTTAGGCCCCACTGGTCCCCAGCTGGACACCTGTCCTTCCCTCCCCCCATCATCAGCCAGGGCACCAGGGACGGATTCTTTCCTTCCACCTGCCACAGTCACTTGGTCACTGGCCCAGCCAACCTCCCCCTCAGCGAGCCCTCTCTAGCACGGTCAGCATCTAGCAGATAGCTCTCCCCCCTACTGTGTGCCGGGCAGTCTCCACGCACTGGGAGTCCCTCAGTGAGCCAAAGACATCGTGCCCCCGCCTGGTGAGGCTGCTGTGCTCATGGAGAGAGAGAGACAAGAACACAGAGGTAGAGGACAGCCTATAGGCAGGCGGCAGCTGCCATCAGCCAAGCCTAGGGGAAAGAGGTCTTCCAGAAAGGGAGCTGGTGTGGGACCACCCTCAGGAATCAGGGATGGCCGTGCTCGTCCCAGCCCCATCCCGCTGTGTGGAGAGAGCAGGATGTAACTCAGCTCTGCCGTAGCCATGCGTTGTAGGGAGGGGAGGACGTGGGCCCTCCAGGTTGGTGCCCCAAGGCCACTGCCCCTCCTCACTTTTGAGTCCTGATGCCCCCATACCCCCGCAGCCATCCCCTGCTCCCTGGCAAATCCTGAGGGATCGGCCCTTGGTTTCTCCCTCCCCTGGGGCTGGTTTCTGTTCAGCCTTCAGTCCCCAAAACCGCTTAAGCTGCTCAGGAGCCCAGAGCAGGCCTCCCCTCGCATCCTCTGCTGGGGCAGGAAGGCCGACACCAGTCCCCTTCCCAGGTGTGCCTTCTTCCACGGCGAGGTTGACAAGCCGGGCCAGGGCTTTTTGCACCGAGGTGGGCGCAAGCCAGTGGCTGTGGCCATCAGTCTGGAGGGCGTGCATGTCATCGACAGCAGGGAGAAGGTACCTCCTCCAGGGTGGAGAGAAAGGGGTTGGGCGTCCTTACCCAGGCCTTCCTGGTTCCCCTGGGCCTGTGGGTGGCCTAGGTGGGGCAGGGTGGGTGGACTGTTGGGGAGGGACTCTGCCTTGCTCAGATACTCTCCGGGCTCCTGCTGTCCTCCTGAGGGCATCCCTGGGTCTGCCCTGGGTCAGCTTTCTCAGCCAGCGTGCCAGGCTGCAGGGTGGCCAGGGTGAGGGACGCTGCACCTGGCATTTCTGCCTGGGGAACCGCTTGGTTTTCCAGAAAGATCCCACAACTGGGAGCCATCCTGGGTTGACCAAGTCCTGCTTCTGCCTGCATTTGGCGGCTGACCCTGGGTAGAAAGTTGTGTCGACAGCCAAGCTTGTGGGACGGCAGCTTCCCTGCACCTAGACAGCAGCCCCCTCCTAATCCAGCAGAGTTTTATCGGACTTCTGGTTGTCCCTGGAGAGGGACTCCAGCTCCTCCTGGGCACTTGTGCCTTGCAAGCCAGTTCCAACTCAGCCTTCTGCCTTAGATGCTACCCAGCCAACCTCATGGAAGAGACTTCCCTGCCCCGCCTGCCTCTGTCCCCGAGTGACTCCCCAGCTGCCAGGGGCTCAGCCCACAGTGGGAATGTGGGATAGGGGTTCTCAGCCTCCCTGGACGACAGTCCCTGGGAGGGTCTGATGAAAGCCAAGGCTCTTCTCCTTAGAGAAGCGTATGAACCAGCATAGACTTGGTCTTGGAGAGGCAAACACCCTGGCCAGGTGCCCTCTCCCCTTGGAGCTCTAGTGGGATAGGATAGGGACTAGGCCTCTGTCCTGGGGTCCAAGCCTTGTTCTGCATCTTCCGCTGGCCAGCACGTCCTGCTGGGCCTGCGCTTCCAGGAGCTGTCGTGGGACCACACCTCCCCTGAGGAGGAGGAGCCCGTCCTGTGGCTGGAATTCGATGGGGACAGCGAGGGCATGCCGGTCAACAAGCTCCTCAAGATCTATTCTAAGCAGGTAGTGTGGGCATGGCCTGCCCCAGGGGGAGGTTGGGCACAGGTGCCCAGGGGGCCCCAGACCCTTGGAGGCTCCAGGCTGCCTGGGAAGGAGGTAAGAGCGCGGGAGGGACACTGGGCGCCTGACTTCTGCTGACCTGGAGCCGCCCTGGTGAGTTCAGGAGGCCTGGTCTGCAGATCCCGTGCACGTGGCAGTAGCTGCAGGTGGGGCAGCAGCTGGCCCAGCACTGCGACCTGCTCGCACCCTCCCTTCCTGTCCTCAAGGCCTCTGTGAGGCTGGTGCTATGGTCCCCACTCAAGAGAGGAGCAGGTGGAGAAGGCTCAGGGCCCCTCCGTGCTTTCGTCTGACTTTCCCTTTCATTCCAGCACCTGATCTTCCACCAGCCTTGTTCCCCTGCCCCTTCCTCTGGTCACATCAGAGCTGTTCTCTCTCCTCTGGCACACAGACGCACTCCAGGGACTCCTGTGGCTGAAAACACCCATCTGCCCATTCCCCCCACCCCCTGCCACTTCTGGGTCTCTGAACCCTTCATTGCCTGTAGCTCCCAACTCCCTTTCTGTGCTGCCCACCCTCACCCCTACTCTTCCCGCGTAGCTCCAAGCTGAAGCTTTGCCACACCCAAAGGACAGGAGAGGTCTGTATCCTTCTTCCCTCATCTCAGCTTGACCATGCTCTCCTGGAAATGCCTGTCTCTCCTCTCCTGGCCCCTGTGGCTCCCGCCTCCTGGCTTGTCTCCCCACTCTCTCTCCTGGCCCTCCACCCTCCACCCCTCCTCTCCCTGTGCTCGATCCATGAGTTCTTCCCTCTTGTGGGCTTTGAACTTTTATCCTCATGAGTTCACAATTTTCACATCACTCATCCAGACCTCTTTTTTTAAGTAAATGTGTTATTGAACTGCAATGTACATACAAAAAGAACCCAGATCCTGAGTATAGCTCAACAAATTTTCCCAATCAAATGTATGTAAGACCTTCAGATTAAGAAATAGAACATACCCCAGGAGATCCCCGGAGCCTGTCCCAGTCACTGCTCCCCACTGGGGGACCCACTGTCCTGATATCTGTTGCCCTAAAGTTATCCTACCTATTTTTGACCCTCATAGAAGTGGATTCCTACAGCATATACTCTTTCTGTGTGTGCACTGGTGAGATTCACCCTGTTGCAGGTAGTAGCAGTTTGTTCTTTCACATTGCAGTGTGGTTTTCCAGTGTATGAATTTGCCAGTACAGTCACATGTCACTTAATGACAGGAATACATTCTAAGTAATGCATTATTCGGAGCTTTTGTGCGAACATCACTGTGAGTACTTGCACAAACCCCGGTGGTATAGCCTACACACACCTAGGCTGCGTGATGTAGCCTGTTGCTCCCAGGCTACAAGCCCGTACAGCGTGTCACTGTGCTCAATACTGGAGGCAATTATAATATAGTGGGAAGCATTTGTGTATCTAAACACAAAAAGGTATACAGTAAGAATATAGTATAAAAGATTAAAAATGGTACACATGTATAGGGCCCTTCTATAACTGGAGCTTATGGGACTGGAGGTTGCACTGGGCGAGTCGGGAGTGGTGAGTGAATGGGAAGGCCTCGGACATCACCGCACGCTGCCATAGACTATGTGAGCAGGGTATGCTTAGGCTGCACTAAATTTATACAAAAATATTTTTCTTCCATAATAAATTAACCTCAGCTTACTGTAACTTTTTTTTTTAATCCCTGAATTATAATGCTTCATTACTATAACTTTTTTACTTTATAAACTTTTTAATTTTTTTAACTTTTTGACTCTTGTAATAACACTTCAAACATACACACATTGTGTAGCTGTACAAAAATATTTTCTTTCTTTATATCTTTATAATATTTTTCAATTGAAACTTTTTTTTTCTTTTCATTTTTTAAATTTCTTTGTTAAAAACTAAGAAGGGGCTGGGCGCGGTGGCTCACGCCTGTAATCCTGGCACTCTGGGAGGCCAAGGCAGGCGGATTGCTCAAGGTCAGGAGTTCAAAACCAGCCTGAGCAAGAACGAGACCCCATCTCTACTATAAATAGAAAGAAATTAATTGGCCAACTAACATATATATAGAAAAAATCAGCCGGGCATGGTGGCACATGCCTGTAGTCCCAGCTACTCAGGAGGCTGAAGCAGCAGGATTGCTTGAGCTCAGGAGTTTGAGGTTGCTGTGAGCTAGGCTGACGCCACGGCACTCACTCTAGCCTGGGCAACAAAGTGAGACTCTGTCTCAAAAAAAAAAAAAAAAAAAAGAAAAGAAAAACTAAGAAGGCCAGGCATAATGCACACCAATCCCAACACTTCGGGAGGCTGAGATGGGAGGATTGCTTACGCCCAGGAGCTTAAGATCCTCCTGGGCAACATAGACTCTGTCTCCCAAAAAACATGAAAAGAAATTAACCAGGTGAGTTGGCACATGCCTGTAGTCCTAGCTACATGGGAGGCTAAAGTGGGAGGATCACTTGAGCCCAGGAATCTGAGATTGCAGTGAGCTATAATCCTGCCACTGTGCTCTAGCCTGAGTGACAGAGTGAGACTCTTTCTCTGATAGAACAAAACAAAACAAAAAAATTAAGAAACAGACACACATTAGTCCACACCTACACAGGGTTAGGATCATCAATATCACTGTCTTCTGCCTCCACAACTTGTCCCACTGGAAGGTCTTCAGGGGCAGTAATGCCTTGGAGCTGTCATCTATGACAACAATGCCTTCTTCTGGAATACCTCCTGAAGGACCTGCCTGAGCTAACTTTTATAGATAACTTTCTATATAGATAACTTTTTCTTTAATAAGTAGAAAGGGTACACTCTAAAATAATAAAAAGTATAGTATGGTAGGCCGGGCGTGGTGGCTCACACCTGTATCCTAGCACTCTGGGAGGCCGAGGCGGGTGGATCACTCAAGGTCAGGAGTTCGAAACCAGCCTGAGCAAGAGTGAGACCCCGTTTCTACTATAAATAGAAAGAAATTAATTGGCCAACTAATATATATAGAAAAAATTAGCTGGGCATGGTGGCATATGCCTGTAGTCCCAGCTACTCGGGAGGCTGAGGCAGCAGGATTGCTTGAGCCCAAGAGTTTGAGGTTGGTATGAGCTAGGCTGACACCACGGCACTCACTCTAGCCTGGGCAACAAAGCCAGACTCTGTCTCAAAAAAAAAAAAAAAAAGAAAGAAATTAATTGACCAACTAAAAATATATATACAAAAAAAATTAGCTGGGCATGGTGGCGCATGCCTGTAGTCCCAGCTACCCAGGAGTGTTAAGCTCAGGAGTTTGAGGTTGCTGTGAGCTAGGTTGACGCCATGGCACTCTAGTCCAGGCAACAGAGTAAGACTCTGACTTAAAAAAAAAAAAAAAAAAAAAAAGGGCCGGGCGTGGTGGCTCATGCTTGTAATCCTAGCACTCTTGGAGGCCAAGGCGGGCAGATTGCTCAAGGTCAGGAGTTCAAAACCATCCTGAACGAGACCCTGTCTCTACTATAAAAATAGAAAGAAATTAATTGGCCAACTAATATATATATATATAAAATTAGCCGGGCATGGTGGCGCGTGCCTGTAGTCCCAGCTACCCGGGAGGCTGAGGCAGAAGGATCACTCGAGCCCAGGAGTTTGAGGTTGCTGTGAGCTAGGCTGACGCCACGGCACTCACTCTAGCCTGGGCAACAAAGCGAGACTCTGTCTCAAAAAAAAAAAAAAAAAGTATAGTATAGTAAATATAAAAATCACTAACATAGCTGTTATCATTATTAAGTACTATTTACTGTACATAATTGTATGTGCTATACTTTTATATGGTGGGTAGCACAGTAGGTTTGTGTATATCAGCATCACCATAAACACTTGAGTAATGTGTTGTGTTACAACGGCAGTGACACTAGGTGATAGGAATTTTCAGCTACATTATAATCTCATGGGATCACAATCATACGTGGTCTGTTGTTGACCCAAACTTGTGGCACGTAATCATATTTATTTTTCCATTCTATTGCTGATGGACAGGTGGGTCTCCAGGGTGGGGCTATTGCAAACAGTGTTGCTATGATCACTATGGTGCATATCTTTTTATTTTTTTTTTTAAGACAGTCTCACTCTGTTGCCTGGGCTAGAGTGCCATGGCATCAGCCTAGCTCACAGTAACCTCAAACTCCTGGGTTCAAGTGATCCTTCTGCCTCAGCCTCCCAAGTAGCTGGGGCTACAGGCATGTGCCACTATGCCCAGCTATATATTTCTATATATTTCAGTTGGCCAATTAATTTGTTTCTATTTATAGTAGAGACGGGGTCTCGCCCTTGCTCAGGCTGGTCTCGAACTCCTGACCTTGAGCAATCCGCTCACCTCGGCCTCCCAGAGCGCTACGATTATAGGCGTGAGCCACCATGCAGGACCTATGGTGCATATCTTTTGTGCACTAGATAGGAATACGCCTGGGAGACAAATTGCCAGGTCAGATAGTAGCATGTTCAGCTTTAGATTCTGCCACTTTTCCAAAGAAGCTGTGGCAGTCTGTACTTACCAGCAGCATGTCACCCGTGCATGTCTTCCCCAATGTTTAGTATTGTCAGTCTTCTAATTTTAGCCATTCTGTTCGATGAAAAGTCCTTTTTCTTTTTTTTTTTTTTTGAGACAGAGTCTCACTTTGTTGCCCAGGAGTGAGTGCTGTGGCATCAGCCTAGTTCATGGCAACCTCAAACTCCTGGGCTCAAGCAATCCTGCTGCCTCAGCCTCCCAAGTAGCTGGGACTACAGGCATGCGCCACCATGCCCTGCTAATTTTTTCTATATATATTAGTTGGCCAATTAATTTATTTCTATTTATAGTAGAGACGGGGTCTCGCCCTTGCTCAGGCTGGTTTTGAAATCCTGACCTCGAGCTATCCGAGCTATCCGCCTGCCTCGGCCTCCCAGAGTGCTAGGATTACAGGCGTGAGCCACCACGCCCGGCCGGATGAATAGTCCTTATGGGTTTTTTTTTCCCTTTTATTTTTTAATCAACTTTATCAAGGTATAATTTACAATAAAATGCACCCACTTTAAGGAAGAGTTTTGACGACTTGTAACTTCCACCACGTCCCAGCTATATAAAAGCTTGTTTGTTATCCAGGTATCTTCCTTGGTGAACTGTCTACTGAAATATTTTGCCCTTTATTTATTGGCATTATTTCCATCACCCCAGAAACTTCCTTCCAGTTTTAATTTGCTTTTTCCTCCTGGCTGATAAGGTTGAGCTCCTTTTTAGGTCTTTATTCACCATTTGGATAACCTCTTTGGTGAAGTGCCTGTTCAAGTTTTTTGCCAGTTTTTTTTTTGTTTTTTTCTTTTTTCTTTTTGAGACAGAGTCTTACTCTGGCACCCCGGGTTGGGTGCCGTGGCATTATCAGAGTCACTGCAACCTCAAACTCCTGGGCTTAAGCGATCCTCCTGCCTCAGCCTCCCAAGTAGCTAGGACTAGTGTCACGCCACTAAGCCTGGCTAATTTTTCCTATATTTAGTAGAGATGGGGTCTCACTTTTGCTCAGGCTGGTTTCGAACTCCTGACCTAGAGCAATCCGCCCGCCTCAGCCTCCCAGAGTGCTAGGATTACAGGCGTGAGCCACCCCACGCCCGGCCACAATCCATTTATTTCTGTATCTCCATTTACTTTGATTTCTTCAATTAACATTTACAGTTTTCAGGATACAAATCTTGTACACCTTTTTTTTAAAAAACTTAAATTTTTTTAAATTTCAGAATATTATGGGGATACAATCGTTAAGATTATATACATTGCCCTTGTCTCCCCTTCCCCCCTTGGGGCAGAGCTTCAAACGTGTCCATCCCCCAGATGGTGTGCATCAAATCTTGTACATCTTTTATTAGATTTTTTCTTATTTCTTTTTTTTGGTGCTACTGTAAATGGCACTGCTTGTAACTTCAGTTTCCAGTTGTTCATTGCATTAATTAGAAATGCAGTTGATGTTGTCATCCACATATCCTGCAACCTTGCTGAACTCCCTCGCTAGTTCGGGTAGCTTTTCTGCAGACCCTTTGGGACTTCCCATGTCAACAATTACGTCGTCTGTGAACAGAGACAGTCGTGTTTCTTGCTTTCAATCTGTGCGCCTCTTGCTTGTCTTTCCTGGGAACCCCCTTGGTGAGGGAAGGAGGTGCCACCTGGCCCCTGCCTTTCCTTCTGGACTGGGGAGGGTTGCCCACCCTCCTTCCCTCCTCAGGGGCTGTGGTTCACTTTAGAAGAGCAAGAGCTGGGCCAGTTTACCCAGGCCACCCCTGGCATCTGACCCGGCCCCAGCAGTTGGGAGCACAGGTGGGCCTTCCTGCCACATCTCAGGCCAGCACGTGGAGGCGCTTAGTAAATACTTGTTCCCTGACCAAGGGTCCCGCCCTTGGACACCTCTGTCTGTGACTCCCTCAGAGCCCTGAGATCCCTGCCATGTGGTGCCCAGCTATGCCCACTGACATCAGCCACTTCACCTTTCTGTCAGCTTGAGTTGCATTTCAGATCTATTGAGAAGGTGTCCCTTTTGAAGCATGTGCTCAGAGGGAGCCACCCATTCACCCTGTGACGTCACCATCCCCTTCCACGGAGCCTACAGGTTCCTACAGTTTGTTCTTTCAGCTGGTGCAGGGGCCGCTCTTCAGCTCCAACAGCCCACCGCGCCCTGCTTCCTTCCCCTGCCTCCCCCACCCGCCCCGGCCAAGGGGCATCAGCCTTCCCGGGCTGCTGTGCCTTCTGACCAGAATATTCTTCCCCTCCCAGACCTGGGGATCCCTCCTCACCTATCAGGACTCACCTCTGAAGTCAGCCCAAGTGGGACGCCCCCCACCCTCCACAGAGCACCTGCCGCACCCCTCCCTCTCTCCTGCCGGGGTGGTGTGTATTCCCAATCCTGCCTTCCCCCACACAGGGCAGGGCCTACACACATGATTTCTCTCGCTGGGCAGTGGGCGTGGAAGGCTGGGCCTGGCTGGAGCTTGCCCTGCGGCCCTCACGCTGGCCCCTCTTCCCCCCAGGCTGAACTGATGAGCGGCCTCATTGAGTACTGCATCGAGCTGAACCAGGCTGCGGAGCCCGCCGCTCCCCAGGAGAGCGTGCCTGGCCCCCCAGCAGCTCCCACCTCCTCACCACCCCCTGCTCAGCGCCCGAAGCTGCGGAGGCAGGGCAGCGTGGTGTGCAGCCGCATCCAGCACCTCTCCACCATCGACTACGTGGAAGACGGTGAGCCGCCTTGTGTGTACGTGCATGTACACACGCGCACACACACACTCGTGCCACGCACACTCGTGCCACGCACAGCTCCGAGGTAGGGAGTTGCAGAGTGATTCCAGACGCAGGGTGAGTTGGTCTCCACCCGGCAGGACCTGGTGGGAGCAGGGAGCTTAGGGCCTTGGCCGGAAGAGCCTTTTTCTGTCCCTTCTCATTGCTGCATGCACAGAGGTGTTCCCTGCAGCACCGTCGAGAATGGGAAAAACTGGAGACTACCCAGTGTCTGTTATTAAATGCGTGTGTGAGTCACTGCGGGGACCACAGTGCAGTACGCTAAATACAGTGTGGCGTCTTGCATCAGATCCTGGAACGGGACATTTGTGGAAAAACTGGTGAAACCCAAAAGTCTGTAGTAGTTAGTAATATCCTAGTGATGTTCATTTCTTAGCTTTGACACGGTAACAGGAAATGGTATTGGTGGGAGAAGCCAGGTGAGGGTGTGCAGGTGTACGATCCTTACAGCTTGTCTATAAATCTAGAATTATTCCAAAATAAAAGTTTTTTTACTGTAGTAACAAAGATCTTCGTTTAAATAGTGAAATGTTCACAAAGTGATACTAAGCAGAAATAAATCAAGACAGCGTGCCTGCGTCCACCTTCGTAAGAAGGGAGAGACCCCAGGTGGCTGTCACTGTGACTTTTACTTTTTTCATTGTACCTCTTTGTAGCATTTACATTTTTTACAACAAGCATATCATTTTTATAGTCTCTTATAATTTTTTAAATAATTTTTTTTTTTTGAGACAGAGTCTCACTCTGTTGCCCCAGCTAGAGTGCTGTGGCATCAGCCTAGCTCACAGCAACCTCAAACTCCTGGGCTCAAGCAATCCCGTGCCTCAGCCTCCCGAGTAGCTGGGACTACAGGCATGCGCCACCATGCCCGGCTAATTTTTTTCTATTTTTGGTAGAGACGGGATCTCGCTTTTGCTCAGGCTGTTCTCGAACTCCTGACCTCAAGTGATCCTCCCAGCTCAGCCTCCCAGAGTGCTAGGATTATAGACATGAGCCACTACACCTGGCCTAAAATAATTTTTATAATCAGAAAAAGCATTTTCTTTTTTTTTTTTTTGAGACAGAGTCTCGCTTTGTTGCCCAGGCTAGAGTGAGTGCTGTGGCATCAGCCTAGCTCACAGCAACCTCAAACTCCTGGGCTCAAGCGATCCTCCTGCCTCAGCCTCCCGAGTAGCTGGGACTACAGGCATGCGCCACCATGCCTGGCTAATTTTTTCTATATATATTAGTTGGCCAATTAATTTCTTTCTATTTATAGTAGAGACGGGGTCTCGCTCTTGCTCAGAGGTTTTGAACTCTTAACCTCAAGCAATCCGTCCACCTCAGCCTCCCAGAAAAAGCATTTTCTATAACATAATTTTGACCACTGTGTGGCATTCCTTTGCATGGTTGTAGCACCGTCACTTTCACAGTCCTCGTTTTTGGACATTACACTTATTTCCAGTTTTTAGCTGTCATGAACATACGTGCAGCTAAACCTTACTTGGAATCCAAACCCTTTCCTCAGAATAATACTCCTGGGTCTAAGGGTTTGATACCAGCCACCTTCCAGAGAGTTTGTACCCAGTTGTCCCTTCCTGTGCCTTCTGCCCTCCTCACCCACCACGGTGTGACGGTTCTGAGGGAGAGAATGTGTCTGGGTGGTGTTTGAACCCTAGTGGAGCTGAAACACCTTTATGTGCTTGATCATATGTGTATTTCCTTCATGAATTACTGTTCATTTCTTTTGCCCATTTTTCCTCCGTTACTTGATTTTTAAAAATTAACATCTTACAGTAATAGTGTAGGTACTTTTTTTTTTTCTTTTTTACAATTAATGACCTGGTATTGGTATATTATTATTAACTAAAAGTCCACACTTTATTCAGATTTCCTCAGTGTCTCCCTAATGTCCTTCTGTCCCAGACTCCTATCCAGGACACTACATTACATGTGGTTTGTCCTGTCTCCTTAGGGTCTTCCTGGCTGTGACAGTTTGTCAGACTTTCCTGGTTTTTAATGGCCCTGACAGGTGTAAACAGTGCTGGCCGAGTGTGTCGTAGGAGGCCCCTCTGCAGGGCTTTGCCTGCTGTTTGTCATGGTTGCCTGGGGGTGCGGGTCTGGGGAGGTGACATGCCACATTCATCACATAACAGCAAAGGGGCGTGCGTCCGTGTGATTTATCACTGTCGGCGCTGCCCTTGCTCACTGGCTGGGCATTTTTAACATGTAAGATTTCTTTTTATCTTACTGAGGCTTCCATTCAATCAGCTGTAGATGTTGCAGGTATTTTGTTTCTTTGTTCTTGAACAAGTTTTAGCCAGAGCTCCTCAGACACCACAGCTGGCCCAGCGTCAAGCACAGACCCTGCTCTGACTCGTGAGGTTGGCCACACGCCCGCCCAGCCCGTCACTGGCGGTAGAGCCGGGGGTGGGTGACAGAGGCTCAGAAAGACGGCAGGTGTCGGGGGAGCTTAGTATGAACAGGCCCCACAAGGAGCCGTCCCCAGGAGCCAGAACCCAGCTGCCTGGGCCGGCCCCTCGCCGGGGACAGCGCCTCTCAGTGTGTTCCTCCTCTTCCCTTCCAGGCAAGGGGATCAAGCGCGTGAAGCCGAAGCGCACCACGTCCTTCTTCAGCCGGCAGCTGTCCATGGGCCAGGGGAGCTACACTGTGGTGCAGCCCACCGACAGCCTGGAGCAGGGCTGAGGGTGGCAGTGCCAGGCAGGCGGGCATGTGGGGCCCCTGGACCTGGCCCAGCACTGTCCTCCCCTAACGGCTGTGCACAGCGGGGAGGGCTGCCTCAACGCTCAGGGTCTGCAGGTATTTCAGACCATGGAGAAGTGACTTCTGTGTTGGGGATCATACCTGGGCCTCTGAAGGTCCCTCCTGCAGCCTGCTGTCCCTTTCCCTGGACTCTGGGCCCAGCTGCTCTCTCAGGACCATCCTGTCAGGCCCCAGTCGCCTCCTCCCACCCAGAGACACGCCTTATGCCCATCTCAGGATGGACAGTGTCTCCTGCTCTGAAGTGCCTGTCAACTGCTCTGATGGCAGGTGAGGATTATGACTTGGGACTGTCAGGCCCAGCATGTGCCTTTGGTCTTTCCCCCTCAGACTCTGGTGACCACCTCCCTGCCTGCCTTCTGCTGGTGTGCCACCCCCACTGCCAGGGTGGGGGCCGCTCTGAGGAGGGCAGAAGAGGGCCTCCCTGGGTTGAACCATGGCAGAAACAAAGTGAGGGTCCCCACCCTGTACCTCCCTGGCTGAATTAGTTCTGGAGGGAACCAGGCAGGGCCCGAGCTGGGAGGACCCTGTGTCCCTGGTCTCCCTTCCAAGCACGAGACACTCCGACCAGAAGGAAGGTGCCTTTTGTTAGCCTTTGGTGACATCACTGTGTTGGGAGGTGGCTGTCCTGTGTACCCACAGGTCCACAAGACCCAAGTTTCTGTGAAAAGCTCCCCAAACCCCCTTGGTGCTCCCCTGGGCCCAAGGGCTCCCCTCAGCAGACCCACAGAACCTGCCCTTTCCTCCCAGTGTCCTGAGTCTTCAGGGTTTAGTTTTGGTCTTTGTTCACCTGCTTTGGTTCCATGAAGTCTGTGAACTCCGAGGCAACTCAAGGAAACACGCGGATGCGCCTCAGACTGCTGGCTCCTCTGAAGAGGCAGCACTGTGGGTTTCCCTGGGGCCCAGACTATGAAAGCCCCAGCGACACCAGACAGTCTCTTCTTTCTCGAGGATGCTGGGAAAGGTGGCTTGGATGGGGGTGCTTGGCTTCACTTCCCCCACTTTGCCCTCCTGGCAAAAGCAGCTCTGTCTCCTCCCAGATGAGTCCCTCTCCCCGCCAAGAGAAGGGCATTCCTAGCCCTTGGGCCCCTCCATGGAGGACAGGTGGGTCTCATGGGTGCTTCCTGGGACCACCCACAGGAAAGAGGCAGGCGGCTCAGCAAAGGGCTTTGCCTTGTGTCGCCTTCCCGGTGGAGAACCATGGAGAGGAGACAGGAGCCTCGGTACTCCAGATCTAAGGGCCTGTTCACCTCCTCCTCCCTTTGGTAACTTTGAACACTCCGGTTTTGAGGTGGGCTCGCCTTCCAGCAGCAGAGACTTTGTTAGTTGTCATAATAAATAGACTGGGAGGTATCCCCAGCCTTCAGGAATGTCTTGGCTGCAGGGCGGTGTCAGCTGCCACATCTGGAGCCGCTGACCTCACTGGGCTGCCCAGCCCTTCTGCTCAGCTCCACCTGTCTGGCCGTGTTGGTCCCTCTGACTGCTGGGACTCCAGGTGAATCCTTATCTGGCGGGCGGGCCAGGGTGTGTGGGCTGTGTGTCTGCACACGCCAGTTACGTGTTCTTCCTCCTCGGCCTCTTTCTCTTATTTTGTAAGCATCCATTGTGCCTTAACCTTTCTGCCTGCCCTTTGGGACAAAGCAGTATTTTACTAAATGCCCTTTGAATGTTCTCATTCTTTTGTATCATGTGACTTCCTAATAATAAAATCAGTTGCTAGCAAACTGTAGGGTGGTTTATGATATGAAATAATGAGGGTGTGTTGATGACAGCCCAGGAGTTGATGACAGGCTACATATTTGGTTTTATTAAACATGCATGGAGGTATAGCCCTCAGGGCTCGCCAGGCTGGGTGCTGGCGGAGAACTGGGAAGCTTCTAATCTGGTGGTTTGTCTGGGACTCCCAGGTCCAGGAGTGCTCTGGGGTTCCTGCGGGACCCAAGGGGGTAACTCAGATTCTCATACCCTCCCTCAGGGCACCTCATGCCCAGGCCTGGCGGGAGGCAGTTTGGTTCCCACAGGTCCTGTTGTCAGCACCCAGCCTGCAGGAAAGGGACGGCACCAGACCTGCCCTGGCGTACTGGGCCCCAGGAAGCCGCAGCAGTGACTGACACTGGGCTTTGGCCCTGCAGCGTGAGCACCACCCAGGACTTGGGGTTCACACTGTGAGCATTTCCAGAGATGGAAGGATCAAGCCACGTGTCCCTGTGGCATCATGGTCGAGGGACCCGGGCCTGTCTCCTTGGATGGCCATCACAATAAGTGGTACCTTGTCCCCTCTGTAGTCCTCTGCCTGTAATGACAGTGCCCACCTAGTAGTTGTTGGGCAGCGTCAGTGTCTGGTGTAGACTAGGCCCAGGTGTTGGCTCTTTTCCTCATCTCAAAGTACTGTGTCTGGACGGCCAGGCAGGAGCCCATGGCCACCATGAGCGACCAGGGCCTGCCAGCAGCACAAACAACCCCCCCACACCATCGTGTGTCTGTTCCCTGGCACTGCTGTGGCACGTGACCATGGCCTTAGTGGTTAGAACAACATACATTCTTTGCTTCACAGTTCTGCAGGTCAAAAGTCTGACACAGGTCTCAATGGGCCAAAACCAAGGTGTCCGTGGGTGGTGTTCTTTCCCAAGGCCGTGGGGAGAGCTGGTCCTTTGCCTCTTCCAGCTGCTAGAGGCTGCCGCATTCCTTGGCTTGCTTCAAAGCAAGAGAGGGCCATGGAGTCCGGTCACACTCCAACCTCCCGTCGTCACATCTCTGACTCTCTTCTGTGCCCTCTTCCCCTTTGATGGACCTTCATGATTTCACCAGGATAATCAGCACAATCTCCCTGTGAAAGGGCAGCTGATGAGCAGCCTTCATGCTGGTGGCATGTTCCCAGGAAACAGGGTTAGGACGTAGACATCTTGGGGGCCGTCCTGCCCACCACACCACCCCTTCTGCCTCTGCCCTGGGACTCCAGGCCAGCAATGCTTGGACACTGTCCTCCTGGTTGCTGTCCTCCTTGGTCGCTCCGTGTCTCTGACCAGGACTTGCTCCCTGGCCGGGCGCCTGTCTCTGCAAAGGCCCAGGCTCTGAGGCTGACTTGAGGATCCTTCGTAGCCGTGGAGGAGCTTCTGCTGCAGGCTGGCCCCTTCTGCAGCTCGCCCTGCCCAGGGGCAGGCCCCAGGACCACAGCCCAGTTTCCCCTTCTAGCTGTCTAGTTGTCTCAGGGCCTAAGCTCAGAACGTGTCTCCCTACCACACGTGGGCACACCATGTCAGTGGTCAGCAGGTCCCCACAGAAGGGCCTGGTGCTCTCTGCGCCCACCCAACAGGCATAAAGTGAGGGCACTGTGTCCCCACCCCCCAGTTCTCCCGAGCCCAGTTCAGCCTTCACTGCTCGGTCTGTGTGCCCACTGTGTGCTCCAGGTAAAGTGGCCCCTGGCAGCTGCCCATGTGGCCTGAAGGGAAACCTGGCAGATGGAGCTGGGAGAGGCCAGGTGCTCAGGGGACACTTCCCAGGACTCTGAGGGCCTGGAGCCCAGGATCCCAATTCCAGGCACCCTCGAGATGGCCAAACAGGGGCCTAGGGGAGCCAGATCCCAGTGGGGAGCCCAGCTCTGTGTGGCTGGTTTCCTCCTCTGGGTCCCCTCCCAGGCGACCTCCTGGTCTGTGATGCCCTCTGCCCCCTTCCTCCACACTTGCCTGCCGCCTGAGTTATGGGGTGTCTTCTCACTGCCTCCCCCATGGCACCCCTCAGTCAGGACCCCAGGTTGCTTGTCCCTGTGAGGCCACCGTGGTCAGAAACAACTGGCTGGAAGGCGAGAGCAGGTGAGAGTAGCATGGTCAACTCCAGCCCCTCCATGACCTACCAGGAAGCTGACTCATGTGGAACAAATGAAGATCAAGCTTCAGCCCCTCCCCTTGCCAGGACCCCCTTCCAAAGCCTTGGGAAGGCCCAGCAATGTTTTCAGTGGTTTTGTGAAATTTGCAAAACAGGGTTTTAAAACTTATATTTTCTTAAAGAGGGCCCTTAAAAATATGTTTCAGCCCCTGTAAGTCCTGGATTGGCCTCTGTCCACCAGACATCCTAGCTCCACTTGTTTCTAGAGCACACCCTGCAACCTCCTGCCCCAGGGCCTTTACTCAAGCAGGTTCCTCTCCCTTTGGAAAATCTAGGCTTCCTCAACCCCCTCCCCGCCTTGGCTTCCCAACACACCTCCAGCCTGAGCCTACCTGGCTGGACAGCTGTCCTCCGCTGGAATAGACCATTCTGCAGGGCCAAGACCTTATTCGTTGCTTAACTTCCTCCCTCCTCCTGTTGTGTGGCCTTGGGCAAGTTTTCACCTTCCTGGGCCTTCCTTTCCTCATCTCTAGAAGGGGGATGGTAAACATGCCTACTTCTTCAGGTGATGGGGGGATATGGTATGACACCTGCCAAGCCTGGCTGGCAGTAAGTGCGCAAGAGTAATGATTTGTTCCCACGCCCAAGGGTGCAATGTTCCATGCACATCTGCAAATGAGATGCAGGATCCTGGACTATCAGAGGCCAGGGACATGGTCATGCCACCTTGGGGCCAGAAGTCAGGTCTCTGAGCCTCGGGCTCTTCATTTGTGCAGTGGGACAGTGGCCCCTGCTTCCCAGGGTTGTGGGTGACAGAAATGCAAGCAGCCACATCTCTGAGTGATTATGTCAGGCTCATTCATTCACTTATCCTCAAGACCCGCTGCAATCCAGAGGTCATTTTGTTCCTATCTGTCTTAGTTTTGTAAAGAAAAATAACAAGACTGAGGGCTGAGTCATACAACACCTGCTTCCGGAGGAATAGCCGTTCCCAGCCGTTCCCAGCCAGAGCCCTGCAGGAAAGCAAAAGCCTCGGCATCCACAAGAGCTGCCCCCACATCAGTTCATAAGGAAATTCCTTGCTTGTCTCCCATAAACACAAATACACCAATTGTAATTTGGGGTCTGCAAGGCCAAGTCTGGCTCTTAACAGTAAAGTCTGTTAGATTCCACACGAATAACGTTGATCCGTTTATCTTCCCAGGTACAGAACACACGCGAAATCCATCATTCTTCCACCTATCCAGGACAGTTACATAACTGATGCTTCCTTCCCTCCCTTTTTCTCTTCAAACATGCGCCCTAACATAAAATACAGATTTCCTGAGCCTCACAAGAACTTAACCATTTGCTTCACTGACCACCCCACCTCTTTTTTGTCTTTCTGTGTGCCCTATCCCCTTTAAAACCTGAGTTCCCAAATCCCGCTTTGGAAAAAAACAGTCATAGATTTGTCTGTGTCACAGATTTGTGTTTTCCCTGGGTGTGTCCTCAAACTTTGGCTTATTAAGCCTCCATTGATTGAGAGCTTTGCCTCAGTCACTTATTTTGGGTTTTCAGTTTCCTAGAGCTGCCATGACGAAGTTCCACAAACTAATGGCTTAAAGCAATGGAAATTTGTTGTCTCAAAGTTCTAGAGGCTAAAGTCTAAAATCAAGGTGTCAGCAGGGCCACATTCCCTCTGCAACCTGTAGGAATCCTCCGTGCCTGTTCCTAGCTCCTGGCACCTTGCTGGCAATTGGTGCCTTGCAGCTGCACAGCCCAGGCTCTGCCTTTGGGGTCACATGGTGTTTTCCTTGCATGTCTCTGTCTTCACATGGCTGTCTTCTTTTTTATTATTATTATTTTTTTTTCAGACAGAGTCTCACTCCGTTGCCCAGGCTAGAGTGCCATGGTGTCAGCCTGGCTCACAGCAACCTCAAACTGCTGGGCTCAAGCAATCCTCTTGCCTCAGCCTCCTAAGTAGCTGGGACTACAGGCATGCGCCACCATGCCCAGCTAATTTTTTCTATATATATTAGTTGGCCAATTAATTTCTTTCTATTTATAGTAGAGATAGGGTCTCACTCTTGCTCAGGCTGGTTTCAAACTCCTGACCTCAAGCAATCCGCCTGCCTCGGCCTCCCAGAGTGCTAGGATTACAGACGTGAGCCACCGTGCCCGGCCTGGCTGTCTTCTTATAAGGACACCAGTCACATTAGATTAGGGGCCTCAGCTACTCCACTATGACCTCATCTGACTAATTACTCCTGCAATAACCCTATTCCCAAATAAGGTCACATTCTGAGGTAGTAAGGGTTAGGACTTCAACATATCTTTTTTTGGAGGGGAAACACAATTCAACTCATAATACCACCCCTAAAGTTTATTGTCTTGGTCTTTGGTGCTTTTATTACAGCAAAGGCTGTTATTTGCAAACACCAGCTACACCTGGCTTGCAGAGCGAGTCCTGCCTGGCTTAGCCAGCACCTGGACCCAGAGGCCCGCTGACCAGAGGAGGCCCTGCCCAGGCTGCCCCTGAGGTCAGCACAGTGGGACAAGTCCTTTGCAGCCCCCAAATGCTCTTTAACTCTTCCAAACTTGAGTAGCAAAGGTGACCAGAAGAGTCAACACACAATCTCTGGGGCATTTCTGGGTCACTTATGGCAGCATCTGGGCACTCCTGCAGGCCTTCCCAGCCCGGGGCTAGCTGGGCACAGGAGGCTACAACTGCAGCCCAGCGAGAGGCCAGCTCAGTCCTACCGGTGAGGCTTTGTGTTGCCACCACCCAGGTGTGTGGCAGCACATCAAGAGACCCACAGGAGGCCAGAGGCCGGGTCTGTAAAGCCACAGTGGGGCAACACAGACAGTTGCCACACTCCGTCCGAGAAGACAAAGGCTTGAGAAACACAGGTAAAGCTGGGAAGGAGCAGGCCGGGGTGAACGTGCTGGGCCCGCTGCCGAGTCAGTGAGCAGGAGTTCAGCTGCTCCCTGCACACGAGGCGGCAGGATTAGCAATCGAGTTGCCCAAGAGAGTGTCAGCTCAGAGTCCAGTCAGCTTTTCAGGGGACACTGGGAATGGGAACACAAATGACCAGGAAAAGGAGCCACTTTGCGCACACATGATGCTCCTGACAGATGAGCTGGCCACACCCAACACAAGACAAAGAGGAACAGATGACAGATGGAGAGGAGGACTGTTGATCAAAGAAGGCTTCTTGGAGGAGGGGGTCTTACAGGCTGAGTAGGATAGATGGAGCAAAGTGAGAGGGCATGGGAAGGACAGGGCAGGGACAGCCGAGCAGAGTCAAGCTGTGACCTTGAGCCTAATGGACACTGACAGCCCTGACCAAGGGAAGTGCAGACTTCAGGACAGATTCTGGATGCTTATCCTTCTCCCTGACCTGGAGGACCACCTGGCACTTTAGAGCCACCTGGCACTTTCTCCCTGTCCAAATCCACCCCACATTTCAAAAAAGGCAGGCAGATTACCAAACTTCACCCAGAACGTGGGCAGCAGCACCAAGCTTGGGTCTGAGGACATCAGTTTTAAGCAGCAAGTCCACAGACTTCTAGTTGCCATTGAGCCGACAGTATGGGGGGTGGGAGGGTGTGGCTACCATTACTGCCTGCAGGTTGCTGGTCCTGCTGTGGCCAGCAGAGGGCAGCTGAGCCCGCCCTTTCCCCCGGCTCAGCTGCAGGCCCCGCCCACCAGGATCCAACCAAGCAACCCGGAACTATGGCAGAGCCCCCCCCCCGAATGGGGGGGGCCTTGGGCCAGGCACCGCGTGGCCACTCCCTCTCAGAGTAGAGGCCCTGGCTTCTGACTGCCCTGACCTTCCTCCTGCCACTGGATCCATGATGGGGGTTCTGGACCTCCAAGAGCACTAGATATGGGTTTGTTTCCCTGGAAGTTTCTCAGCTTGGTGATGGGACTTCAGTTTTCCAAAGATCAGGATCCATGTCCTGGAAACAAATTCTGCTTTGGAATTGTGTTTTTCTGTGAAATGACAACTTACTAAAAAATATTTAAGGGCCGGGCGCGGTGGCTCACGCCTGTAATCCTAGCTCTTGGGAGGCCGAGGCGGGCGGATTGCTCAAGGTCAGGAGTTCAAAACCAGCCTGAGCAAGAGCGAGACCCCGTCTCTACTATAAATAGAAAGAAATTAATTGGCCAACTGATATATATATATAAAATTAGCCGGGCATGGTGGCACATGCCTGTAGTCCCAGCTACCCGGGAGGCTGAGGCAGAAGGATCACTCGAGCCCAGGAGTTTGAGGTTGCTGTGAGCTAGGCTGACGCCATGGCACTCACTCTAGCCTGGGCAACAAAGCGAGACTCTGTCTCAAAAAAAAAAAAAAAAAAAAAAAAAATTTAAAACTAGGGCTATTAGGAAAAATCCAGAAGGTGGGGTGAGCACATCCCAGGGCTGGTCATCTGCCTCCTGCTACACCCATGCCCACAAGTGGTCCCTGCCCTGCTCAACCGCACCCTTCCTCCTTCCCAGCTGCCTGGGCCCCTCTCAGCAGTTCCATTCCCCATGCGTACTGAGCCTTCGGCCATTTTTAACTATTTGACGTAAATATAATTTGCAACAGGGAGAATAATAATAGACACAGCTCTTCCATAGGACTTCTGTGTCCTCTACCCATTTAACCTTGGCATTTTTTGGTGGGTGAGGCAGTGACTGACACTCCCCCAGTCAGTGAGAGCACAGGCCTCCCTATACCGTCAAGGTCAGCAGCCTCCAGAGGGTGTCCATTCTGCAGCAGAAGCCCTGGTGCCATGCACAGACTTGTTCACAGATGGCACTCAGTTAGACAAAAGGGAGTTCAGAACAGAAAAGGCTCCTTCAGAAGTTCAAGGACAGTCTAAACAACCGGTGCTCCAATGCAGTCACTGTGGGGACAAGCAAGGCCTACGTTGGAGGACATTCCCATCAGCAGGGACCCAAGTAGAAGCAGGAGGCTCTGGTGGTGGGAGCTGTTGGCAGGCCCTGGAGAAGAGAGAAGGTTTCTTGGGGGTGGAGATGGCAGATTGTCGGCACCAAGCAGCCGGCTCCCTGCCCAGAGGAGCTGGCACCAGGACTCCTGGTGGGTTTGGAGAGGAGGCTGCAAAGGTGGGCACAGGCCAAAGTGTGGGGCTGAGGGAAGCTGGGACTTGCTTTGTCAGCAACAGGGGGGTAGAGGAGATCTAGGGGCCGGTGGAGGCACTAGGCAGCCCCAAGAGGCAAGGCTTTGGGGACCAGGCCATACATTCCACAGGCTCTCCCTCTGCGGGCAGGCCCGGACCAGCAGTGAGGACACAGGCGTCCAGTGTGGCCAAGGTGGGAACAGGTGGGTCTGGTGAGCGCTGTGACAGCATCAGGCGCAGCAGTGAGCCGGGAAGGAGCTGGCAGGAGGAGGCAGGGAGGGCGTGGTGCGGGGCGACTGGGGCAAGCCTCGGGACTGGACGCTGTGACTATTCAGCAGGACTGGGCCGGGAGGGCCTGGGAGGAGCAAGAGGCCACGTGCTCAAGAGTGGCAGGGAACAGGGAGTAGTCCCGGGAGATACAGATGTAGGGCACTGACACCATCAAAGTCCTTTCCTGGAAGGCATGGCCCAAGGCCTGAGGCCTGGCACTAGGCAGACGAAGCCCCTGTTGGATGTGCCCTGGTAGTGGTAAGGAAACGGCAGCAGGAACCCAGCCCCACAGACCCCCACATCCCAGGTGAGATGAGGGTCAAAGGTGTGAGCAGCCTCCTCCTGACTGAGCAGCTCCTGCCCCTCTGGCTCCCTGTTTTTTGGCCTAAGTGGCCGGCTGGTCCAAGTTATATTTATGTCAAATAGTTAAAAATGGCTGGAGGGCTCAGTACACATAGGGGATGGGAGGTGCTGCGAGGGGCCCAGGCAGCTGGGAAGGAAGGTCCTGTCAAGCAGGGCAGGGACAGTCAGCCCATGGGCACAGGTGCAGTAGAAGAAAGATGACCAGCCCCCGGGAGCCCATCCCACCTAACCTCTGCTCTGTAAACCAGGACCAATGCCCTCTGACTCCCGGGCTTGCCCCCCCACTCCCCTGCCCAGGCATCTCCAGTCCTCCCGGACCAGTCCTCCCCAAGCAGCCGCTGCCCCTGCCCACAGATCTGGGCCTGTCATTGCATTTTGGGCCACAGCTGACAGCTGACCTGGTAACTCCCTTCCTTCTGTCAGTCCACAACTATTTCCCGAGAGCCTCACAGTGGTCAGAGTGACCTTCTCAAAGCATAAATTCCGGAGTTGCACACACGTTTACTTAGGTCTACCTCATGCCAGGGGCTCTACCCACACAGAGATCAGGACAAAATAGAGGAAACCCCTCCCTCAAAGGGATCAAGATATGGGGATGCTTTAGAGCTGCAGTCAGGGGGCTCCCAGAGAGGTGACCTTGGGACAGAGGCCTGAAGGGGCTGAGCTGGATGGGCCAGGCAGCTGGTGGGTAAAGAGTGTTCCAAGCAAGACAATATTTGTCAGAATTATGAAACGTTAGGGCGGGAGGGGCCTCAGGATGGGTCAAGCAACGCTGGGAGAGGTGAAGGGCTTGTCTGCAGTCACTTGGTCACTTGAGAGGTGGGGTCAGAGCAGC
Organism: Microcebus murinus; assembly: GCF_040939455.1. NCBI lineage: Eukaryota > Metazoa > Chordata > Mammalia > Primates > Cheirogaleidae > Microcebus > Microcebus murinus. The sequence goes on from NC_134107.1 coordinate 12,552,595, forward strand.
CGGAGCCTTGCTGGAAGAGGCTGGGGGGAGCTGGGGGTGGGGCCCAGGCTGTCGTCCCCAACCCCCCACACAAGCTATGGTGAGACAGCAGGCAGGCAGGCTCCCCGCTGCCAGCGCACGGTGACTGTGCAGTTTCCAGACTCTGGGCCCTGGGCCCTTGGGGCTCAGAGGAAAAGGGCCAAGGACCTCCGTGGAGTGGGAGCCCAAGGTGGGCCAGGAGGCACAGCTCTGGAACCGGATCCAAGCAGATGCAGATGGGGGCTGGAGTTCTGGCATATTCTCAGGTAGTGACAGCAATACCGTCATTGTCCTGCCCTTTTGTAAACCCAAAGCACACTTTTCTCACCCTTTGTAGTCTCTCCCTCTTCCAGGGGCTCCCTTGGGTCCTTTCCTGGGCTCAAGTGCATGTGCGTTTGGAAATAATAGGGCTGAGCTGGCTTCAGAATAAGATAGGGGGGCTGGTCACCAGGGAAACCAGTGACTTTGACTGAACATGGCCGTGAGAAAGGGCCTGGAGACAGGGCCCTGACTCTGGACGTAGCCAAAGTGGCTCCTTCCTGTTCTCTCCTGGGAAGGAGCAAGCTGTGGCCACCCACCCAGGCAGGGCAGCCCATCACTACCCAACCCCACCCCAGGATCCAAGGTCCTCTGTTTACTGCTGTTTTCTGGAACAGCTTGTTTTGAGCAAGAGAAATCTGCTGACGCACTGGCTGCCCTCAGTCAGGGTGGAGGTATTTTTATCCTTGTGTGCAGAGGACGAAGGCAGAACTAGGCCCACTGTACTGTGGGCACTGCCTGGGCCCCCTAAGGCAGGACAGAGACGCCCCTGTGTGGTTTTCTACCCTCAACTCATCTCTCCTCAAATACATTCCTTTCCCAAGGAAAAAAAGCTGTGTGGAACTACGGAGGCCAACAGAGCATCTATGTAAAGATCTCTGAAACTGTGCCCTTTTGTCCTTGAAAACCAAGGGTGGTGGTGGCAGCGCCAGACACAAGGGCACAAAGGAGCCTTATTTGCCTTTGTGCCAGGAAACCTACTCTTTATAGAACCCTATGCTTTGTGTGCTGCTAGTTCTCCCTTCTCTTTTTTCTTTGAGACAGAGTCTCACTCTGTTGCCCCGGCTAGAGTGCTGTGGCGTCAGCCTAGCTCACAGCAACCTCAAACTCCTGGGCTCAAGTGATCCTCCTGCCTCAGCCTCCCGAGAAGCTGGGACTACAGAAATGTGCCACCATGCCTGGCTAATTTTTTCCATATATATTTTTAGTCGGCCAATTAATGTCTATTTTTAGTAGAGACAGGGTCTCACGCTTGCTCAGGCTGGTCTCAAGCTCCTGACCTTGAGAGATCCTCCCACCTCTGCCTCCCAAAGTGCTGGGAGGATTACAGGCGTGAGCCACCACGCCCAGCCTCTCCCTTCTCTTTGAAAAATAAAATCTCAGTCATTTCTGGCAGCTCTACAGCAGTGACCACCCACCCCTCAGATGCCTTGTCAGATAAATAAAAGGCTGGCTCCACAGCCTGGGACTGTGAGGCAGCAGGGAAGAGTCACTCCATTGGCTTCATATATCCCTCCCAGCTTTCTAGAACATTCTGACAGGCAATTCCCTTTTTCTGTACCTTTCCCTCAGGCCAAAGTTGTCCTACCCCAACCCACCACTGGAAATGTCAGGACAGGACTAGTGAGGCAGACCTAGGGGCAGGGTGAGCTACTGGAATCCACAGCTGGCAGAAGAGTGGGGCTAAGCAGGCCAGTGAACAGGCCCGGGCTTGCCACATCATCGACTTCTGTGTTGAAGGTCAGATGAGACCGAGTCACCAGTTTTCCGAGAACCACAGGGAGGGGTGCATGCTGGGCCCCGCCCTGGCCGCAGATGCCATCTCACAGAGGCAGGGGAAAAACAACTTCCCCAGTTTCCTCCCGGTTGCCAAAGGATCCTGTTGTCTCTGGTGGTTTGTTTGGGGTGTGACTGTTACCCCAGGAGACATCCTGGCAGGACTTCGTGCCAGATGCCATTCTCAGTTCTTGTTACTTTGACCAGCGTCCTTTTTCTGCCTCACCCTTCAGGGGCCGGGGGCTGAACAGATGGCAGCAGGATCCGGGCAGTGGTTCCTCCTCACCCTGCACCATCCCCCGCCAGGGTGGCTTTTCAAAATCCTCTCCAGACATTCAGGCCCTGCCCAGCCTTGGCAGGGGGCACAGGAGTCCCCAGGGTTTGCTTCTAGAAGACCCGGGCCAGGGCCTGTTGGGTGGCAGTACTTTAGGCCCTTGCCCTGAGGCCACCATAGGCTCTAAACTGCCCTGGACAAATGTAGTTTTTTAAAATATCACCTTTCTCCCCAACGCCTCAATCCAAAAGTAAAATTAGTTGAAAATCTATACCCTTTTGGTAGTGTTGCCATGAGATTATACATACTATTTTCAGCACAAAATCTTGCTTTTACATTATTTTGCAATAATTAAAGTGCCTTATTCCATTTAGTCCATCAGGAACACATTTCACTGAGTGTTCTACCCCACCAGGCGTGTCTGCTCTTAGGGACACTGCCGCTCTCCAGACCCCTGCAGACAGAGTAACAAAATCTTTTTTTTTTTTTTAATTTTCTCATCAATGCATATATATATATATTTTTTTTAATTTTCTCAAGAGTAACAAAATCTTAACACATGCCCCTCAAGTGACGGGGCAGCTCCACCAGAGCTTAACGTTGTCACCAACTTGCTCCCTAACACTTTCAAAGGACACAGCAGGGTTTCTTAGCCAGAGATTGTCAGCTGGGTCCAGGGTGAGGGACACCGCGTCTACCCTCAGACGTTCGCGGCCCCCCAGGCTCGGCCCCCGGGCCGCCCCGCCCCCACCCGCGCGCCCCAGCGCTGACGTAACCGGCCGACCACGAGGTGTGTCCCCGCCCGGCAGTCACGCGCCGCCGCCCCACCCCACCCCCACCCTCCCCGAGTGATGCGCCCTCTGCAGAGATCCCTCCGCCGCCGCCTGGAATTTTCCAGTCGCTCTGCCGGCCCTTCTTTCGGGCCTCTGCGGGGCGGGGTGACCTGAGGCGACCCTGGCAGCTCCTTTTGCCCGCTCAAGAGAGCGACCCCCGCCACCTGCCTCCTTCACCAAGCCCCTCATTTTGGGAACTGTGCAACTCCCCACCTCCCGTCACCACCACTAGAAGAAAAGGAGGCTTTCCTCCTATGGCACCCGCCTCCCAAGTGTGACCTTGAGGTCTGTCCTTCACCGCAGGAAGCACTGCTAGGGGAGAAGTGGGAATAAACTAGGGAATTTAAGGGGGTGGCCCCTGGGGGAGACCGGGAATCGGCCGTGGGCAGGGTGGGGGAGGGACTTTTTTTCCGGTGGCAGTGGAGGAATCGTCCCGTTGAGAAGTTTGCCGAGTGATGCGACCCAGGGCTATAAAAGCAAAAGTTGTGACTAGTCCAGCAGGAGTTAGCGACAGGGAGGGCCGCTTGCCTGGGTTTAGTTGTGGGGGAGGAAGTGGCTAGTTTAGGGTCTCAGGGGACAAATGCGGGAGTTGACCGAGTTAGATGAGACTGGGGCTGTGGGGGTGCGAGGAGGCGAAAGAATGAAAAGGAGACCAGATCTTGGGAGGACCACAGTGGGGCGGGCTGCTTGGGAGTTGCCCGCAGTTACCCATAGGGAGGACAGCAGCTCTCCAGGTCAGGCTGGGCCTGCTGCCTACCGGAGAGGGGGGACTTGACCTCCAGGAGGCCACTGCCTTTCATGGAGTGAGGGAGCCCCAGGGCCCTGGTTTGGGTGAAAGGAGGCAGTGGTAGCGGAATGGGGCACTTGATGCCCTGGGAATGGTCAGGAAAGGAGGACTGTAGGTGGGCTGGGAGGGCCGACCTTGAACTTGTCAATGCTAGCAGCCCCCTTTTTTTACAGACAGAGGGTTGTGAACCAGCCTGGGAATGAGGCCCTGGTCTTGTGGAAACTGAACTTAGCTCTGCTGGGGTGACAGCTCTGGCCCAGGCTGGTATGTAACTTGGGCTCGGCCTGGTGGAGCCCAGGTCTGGGTGTGAAGCGAGCCCCCGGTCGGAGGTGAGGGGTGGTCCAAGGCGTGATTCCGGAGGTAAGGTGCCAGCCTCCGCTGTTACTGCTGCGGCACCTAACGTGATTGATAGGTGGGGGCTGCTGAGGCAGGATATTTGTGTGTCTTGGGGCGACAATTGACCAACGCTTTATTTTCCAGGTGGCAGTGCTCCCCTTTGGACTTTTCTCTAGGTTTGGTGCTAAACTCTTCTGTGAGCTCACTCTACCCCTCTCCCTTTAACTCTCTCAAGGGTATCATTCACTTAAAACGTTGCCTCTGGTAATCTGGTAAGCCTGGGGAAGTAGCCTGAGTTCAGGGACTGTCGCAGTTGGTGTTGTTGGTAATGGTCGAGTTGGAAAGGCTCTCCCCGCTGAGAGTTGGGGTGGGGTGGGTTGGTGTTGCTTGTTGGTGCAGAGGGTGGGGATCAAATGTGTACCCTTGGGCGGGCCCTCAGTATTGGTTCCAGCTCAACGTTACACAGATGCCTCATGGACCTGGTTTGTTACTGTAGTGTTCATCATGGCGAGCAGATGGCACCAGGAGAAATGGAGCCCCTGGCCAGTGTGAGTCGTAGCAGTGCAGGAGGGGAGACCCTGGAGGAGAGCAGAGAGCCCGCCTAACTGCAGATTGAATTTCCAGAGGCTTAGGAGGAGGAAGTTCTCCGATGTCATGTTTTCAGGCCTTGCTCCAGCCCTGTATTCAGGAGGCCACCATTTAAGGTTTTCAGATGAGCTTATGAGGGGGCAATCTTAAAAAGTCCAAAACAGATGGATCCGGCTTGAGGGGCCATCCGCTTTGAATGAATGTTTGTTCCGGGAGCACATGAATGCCAGCAGGCACCCCTCCTTTCTTGGAGTAAAGGTTTTCAGATGCTGCATCTTCTAAATTGAGCCTCCAGCCATACTAGTTCTGTGCTACATGCTACGAACTTTGTTTGCTTCAAGAAGATTCTTTAGAACATTTTAACAGTGATGCCGCCACGGAGAGGGATGCCTTGTAGATGGAGCTTGCAGATGGAGCCCAGTGATCGCTCACCTACCCACCTGTTTGCCTACCTGCCTTGCCTGTGTGTTGCTCGGAGGAATTCTTAGTGCATTGAATAAACTTGGGTGTTGGGGGGAAACTGTTCAATTTAAAATGCCTTAGAGGGGATACATTAGATGAAGGAGAATGTTAAATTGAGGGGATCAACGTGTTGTGCTAAAGTCTGGGGGTAGGGGGTGGGTTATGCCCAAATTCTGTGTCAGGGACGGCAGGTCTATATTGGGCATTCCGGTTGCATTACAGATTACTAGCAGAAGGGAATGGTTAATGTAGCAGTAGTGATCTTTAGCTCTTAATCCATCTTAAAATTTTATTTATTTATTTATTTATTTTTAGCAGTGAGGTCTCACTATGTTGCCAAGGCTGGCCTCCTGGGCTCAAGTGATCCTCCTGCCCCAGCCATCTGAGTAGCTGGGATTACAGGCATATGCCGTATCGCCCTGCTCACTCCATTTTTTTTAACTTGAATTTTACTTTATTAGATTGCAAAGAATTCTGGGCATTCCAATAAGAGGACCCTGTGGTGGGAGTTATAGGAGGTGGAGGGCACACTTAGCACTGGTGTTGGGAGGGATCAGGTGGAGAAGGGGAGGTGGGGTGGAGTAGTAGAGATGTGTGGGTTGAAGGTAATTCTCTGGAATTCTGGGGAATCTAATAGAACTGCTGAGCCAAGGAAAAGTACTAGTAAGTAAATTGTTAGTGCTGGTTAAATTGTTTGGAAACTTTTTAAAGTGCTTAGAATTTTAAATGTAAGGAAAAAGCAAAATTGTTTTGCTCTGCTGCAAGGTGGGAAAGACTGACAGTGTAACCAAAAACCTGAATATTAGTCACTTGAAAGATGAGTGCCATGCATCCGCAGATTAACATCCTTCACTGTTCTTTACAAGCTTTATGTGTGTGTGATTTTCAGTAACAGTCTTAGGAAAGACTTCTAAATGCCTAAATTGTAGGTTTTTAAAGTATTTAAGTGAGCACCTAAAATGAGGTTAAATGGGCTCTTCTGGATTTGTAATTCGTGTTTCGTCACAGATATTTTGAGATGGAAATTCTAAGCAAAGTGAAATACACAATACAATTATTTTGAAAATATTTTCAATAATTGAAAATACAGTTATCTTGAAGGAATTTCGTATATAAGTCGTGCCTTTTAAACACATCTTTTGTCTTTTCTGTGTTTGGTTTAATAACGGCAAAAGTTTTGCTTGCTGTTGTCTTCATATCATAAGTCATTGTAACGAGAGAACCAAATAATCTTGTGGTCACTGTAAAATTACTGTAATATTTGGTAGCAAATGATACATGGGCCTTTGCTAAGGTTAGAATGAATAATCCTTTGTATTTTTAGTTTCAATGTTTGCTTTTTAAATGATACAGGATTAGAGGGGAGGCTATCAACCAAAATCAGTTTGAAAAATAAGAGCTAAGTGGAAGTTGGGGTGGGAAGGGCCTTTATTGGATGGGGTTCTGTAAAATTCAAACAAAGTCAAAACCCTTCTTGTTTCTGAGCTGCATCTCTTGAATAGTACCAGTGGCTTTTTATCATGTCTCTCTTCCCTTTAAGTTTCATCTAAAACATTTTAAATCCCCAATACTTGTATCCTTAGAATATTTGTGTCTTATGGGTTCCTTTTTTTAAATGTTTAAAAATATGTTGACTTGGTAGTTCAATTCTTAATCAGTGACTTGGGCGTGATGCACATGATTACTGTTGGAATTTAAAGTGTGTTAGTCATGCTTGTATGGGGAAATGTTCTCTGGTATGCTATTGTGAAATCAAAGCTGTAAATGTAGGTGGTTAAAGTACTTCCATGTTGCTCTGTATGGTAACAACTAATCCTGTTGCATCATGTACCTAAATTACTAATCATTTTTCTTCCCCTTACAGCACAAATAAAGGTTTGAGTTCTGAACTCATTAGAATTGTTGTATTACTGTTACATTTCTCAACCCCTATCGAGTTGCCTTCATAAAGATGTTGGATGTATCTTTATATTGTAGATTTAGGCCTTTATTTCCTAGCTCCAAGTAATTGAGGCCATTTCCGTAGATGGAGGTAACCTCAAATAGAACTGGTGTGCGTCCTCAACGGCGTGAAGACTGGTGGGTGGGCAGGGGGGCGCTGCTCACTGGGACTTGGTAATGGTTGTGGGAAATGTGAACCACACGGCCAAGGAAGGTGGGTGTGTAGGTGGGGCAGTACTTTGACTATATTATCCTAAAACATTACCTGGTTAGATTTCCAAGTGGTACCTATTTTTATTTGTTTAGAGGAAACAGTCTAAAGAATAGAATGGACATGTAATACACATTTTCCATATTTGCAGTCTTTGGGTAGCTGGAATGTATCTGGGACTTGGGTCTAAGTGCATAATTCTCATGAGTTTGGCTTACATTTTTTTCTTTTGGTAAATGACTGAAATGTTTGGGCCTCCTTAGGTAAGTGCTGTGCAAAGGGCACAGCATAATCCAAATATGTGTCATACATAATCCAAAATATGTCATGGTTTGTAACTTGAGTCTGTGTCCTGGGTGGGGACGTGGCAGCAGAATTTCAACCTGGGAACTGTTCCGTACTGGCGTGTATACTGCTGTTCTGTGTTACCTCTTTTGGGCTGTAAGGTTTTGCCTCACAGGAGACAAACTTTGAGCTCAGAGTGGAAACCATTTCCAGCTCTGCTGCCATGCTAGCTCCTGAGTGTGTCTTGCACTGGGAAGAGGAAGTCACCATGCTGCCCAGCAAACCTTTTGCCTGGGGCTCACACCACTGCCAAGAGTGGACACTGCTGGGTACAGGTTCCAGGATCCTCTCCGTGCTCGTCACCCCTTTCCTCCACGCCCCAGAAACAATCGATGCTCCTTCCCTGTCTTCCCCCTTCTGTTTGCTTTTTGCCCCAGAACCTCTCCACTACCTCCATCCCTTCTCAAATCTCCTGATTTTTCTTGTTTTTTATGTCGTGGGTACAGAACTGCTTCCAGCATTGAGGAAAACTGTTTGAAGTGTGTGTATTTAATGGTACTGTTTCCCAGCAACCGAGCCATGCTGAAGAATTGACTCATGGGGTACAAATGTTGAGTATTAGAAGTCGATATGCGATAGGTTTTCTTGATATAGGAGCAGAGAGGTGAGGCAGGCAGGTGAAGGCTTGGCTCACCGTCCTCCTTTCCCCATAGTTGTCCTCAGGTGGGTGGGCTGGGCAGGCGATGTTGATGGCAGTGCTGGCAATTGTTACTAATCACTGGCTCCTCATGCATGGGTCTAAATTCAGCCTTCCCTGTGAACTCCTGGAGGTGTGGATGATACAGTGGGTTTCAGTGAGTGGGCTTGTGCTGGTCTTGTGCAAATTAAAAGTCATGGGGCATAAGAATAGCAGAAGTTGAATGTGACATTGTTTTAAAAAGGAAAATAGCTTGAGAGGAAGTATTGCTTGAGGCTTCCCCAAGCGCTCAGGTTGGAGACACTGAGGATTGCAGAAATGATCTGTGGTACAAAAAGAGATTGACAGTAATTGCCCTCACCCCACCCGGCCAGCTGCCCTTGGTTTGTCCTGTTGACCATGGCCATGAAGAGACCCAAGGACCCTTAATGCCTGGGCTAACCTCTCTGTGTGTAGTGAGGTCTCTGGAGGAAGTGCTAACTTCTGGCCGTGTGGTACTTGTTATATGTGGTGCTGGTGTGAAATGAAGGCCAATAGGCCTACATGTATTTGTGGTATCTTAAATGTTTGTATTTAACACACAAAAATATACTGATGCAGTCCTGAAATAGCAAGGGGAAGACAGCAAAACAAGAACTAAAAATAAGAAAGACGGGAAGGTGCATGTTCCAAGGCACGTGGCCTTGACTTCTCTGAGCCGGGTGCCCTCTCCACCCTGCGCCTGCTAGTGTGGAGGACCCGCCGCCACCCTCTAACCCCTCAGCCCTCACGCCTTCCACCTCTTTTAAGTAATTCTTCATTGAGTTCTTGTGTAAAAGGGGTTCATTGTAAAGTTTGAAAATAAGGAAACTGAAAAAAAAACCTCAGTAAATTTCCATTAACAATTGTTATGGACATATTTGCTTCTAGAAGGTTATTTTTCCAATGCATAGACTGCATTTTTATACAAAAAATGGGATTACACTGTAAATTCTGTTTGGAAACTCTTTAATATATAGTGATCACCGTATGTTGTCATTTGAAGTATCTTTTTTAAGTGGTGATATAATGTTCTGTTGCATGTATGTATCAATTTAAACAATCTTGTTTTGATGACCATGTTGGTTATTTTCCAGGTGGTTTTTTTTTTTTCCTCTCAGGAAATAATACTGGAATGACTTTGCTTGTAGCTCAAACTTTATCCCAATTATTACTAAGTCTTTGGGAATACATGAATACATTTCTAGAAGGAAATGACTATGTCAAACTTCTTTTTTTTTCCTTTTTTACTTCAGCATATTATGGGGGTACAAATGTTAAGGTTACATATATTGCCCTTGCCCCCCTCCCCCCTTATGTCAAACTTCTTAAGACTTTAGGTTCATATTGCTAAATTGCCCTCCAGGGAGGGATTTTCTAATTTAGTGTTCTCACTAGTAAGGCAAACCTGACTATCTCCCCCCTTTTCCTCAGAACAGGGATTATCATGTTAAAAACCTTCGCTCCTCCAATGCGTCAGCCTAATTTTACCCATGGGTGTGAGTGTTACTTCGCCTGCTGGTGAGATGGAACATCTTTCCCACGTGTTGACTGGCCATTGGCTGTGTGTGTGTGTGCACGCGCGCGTGTGACTTTCCACTTCTTAATCACTCATTTTTCTGTTGGTTTTGTAAAAGCTATTTACATATTAATAATCCTTTGTATTTGATGCAAATATTTTTCCAGTTTGTAGACTGCCTTTTTATTTTGGTCATTGTGTTTCAGACATATGAAAGTTACACAGTTTTTCTGAGATTCATTTATCACCATGGTTTCGGTACTTGGCATTATGCTTAGATGTTTCTCACCCCAAGAGCATGTAAATTATTCTAGTGCACTTGCATGGTTTCACTTTTTATATTTAAACCTGTACTCCAAACTGGAGGGTATTGTGGAATCTGTGTGTGGGGAGGGAGCCTGGCATCCTCTCAGAGCCCCCAAGCTTGCCCCCTCCCCATGCCCACCTCCCTGTGGCCAGGGGGATGATGGAGTGACAGATAGCCTTGTTGCCACCATGGGACTGGTTCACTGGAGACCACCTTGGGGCAGGCAGGTGGTGTTTCCCAAATGGGATCCTGGTCTGTTGCTCCTCCTAGGCGCCTCATTCCCCCAGCTGAACCTGTGGGGTTTGGACCTACGGCTAGCAGATCTGGGTTCTGATTCTGCCACTTAGCAACTTTTTAACTCAGAGCAAGTGACTTAGCCTCGCTGCGCCCGTTTTCCTTGTCTGTGAAATGGGGTAAATGAACATGTGTGTTTGGCACACAGCTCCTCCTCATGGAGCTCTTACAATGAGTTCTCTCTCCGAGCGCCTTTCTCGCCTCCTGTGTCACCCAGCGTCAGGTCTGGCCATTTCCTCCCGGCTCCCTCTCCCCAGTTCCCAGCCACCTGCGCGCCTTGCACCGGGCCATGTGTGCAGTGGGAATCGTGTGTATATTGTGGTCTATTCTCTTCATACATTTAATTTCATTTCCACTAACATTTCCCTGAATCAGCTGAGTCCACAAACACATTTGAAGTGGATTATCCTCAGGGTTGTTACTCCTCCCACAAGAATTCCATAGATGGGCTTCCAGAAAGAAGTCTGTGAATCCTCCAAAACTGTGTTTTTCTGTGGAAAGCGTAAGTTTCATCAACTTGTCAAAGAGGTCTGTGCCTCAAAAAAGATTATGAATGAACAAATGAATTATTTTTCTTATCCCATTTAGCTTATTTATACTATAGGATATTTAGCCAGTCCGTAAGTTATTAAACTGTGTTTTGACTATTTTAAATTGTGCTGCAATGACCATCTCTATAAACTTGGTATATTCCTAGAGGGGCATTGCCGAGAGTCAGTGAGCATGTGTGGTCCTTGTAACTGTAACTCTCTTCATACTCCAGTGACTCTCCAGAAAGCTCACACTTCCCTCTTGTATGTCCAGTTCTCTATGTAGTTGCTAACATCAGGTTTTTTCAATTGTATTTGTTGCTACTTTAAAAAACTTTTGTGGTGAAATACCCATAACATAAAATTTACTCTCTTTTAACCACTTTAAGTATATAGTTCAGTAGTGTTAATTGTATTCACACTGTGAATATTCAGTCTTAAGTATAATTCACATTGTAGTACAACCAGTCTCCAGAACGTTTTCATCTGTAAAACCGAAACACTGTACCCATTAAGCAGCCGTCAACTCTCCTTTCCCTCCTCCCAGCAGCCCCTGGGAACCACCATTCTTTCTACTTTCTGAGTTTGACTAGGTGCCTCATACAAGTGAAATGATGCAGTATTTGGTATCTTTTTGTGACAGGCTTATTTCACTTAGCACAATGTCCTCAAGGTTCATCTATATTGTAGCATGTGTCAGAATTTCCTTCCTTTTTATAAGAGCTGAATAATATTCTGCAGTCTGTATGTATCATATTTCATTTATATGTCAATGGACACTTGGGTTGTTTCCACCTTTTGGCTATTGTGAATGCTGCTACGTACAAATATCCTTACTATTATATTTACAAATGTAATGCTATAATGTACAAATATAATTTTGAGACACTGCTTTCGATTCTTTTGGGTCTGTAACCAGAAGTGGCATTACTAAATCATATGATATTTCTATTTTTAATTTTTTGAGGAACTGCCATACTGTCTGCCATAGCAACTGCGCCATTTTACACTCTCACTAACAGTACACAGGATTCCAAGTTTCCACATCCTTTGCAACACTTGTTATTTGCTGCTTTTTTATATAGCAGCCGTCCTAATAGACATGAGGTGATATTTCATTGTGGTTTTGATTTTTTTGATGTTTAGTGATGTTGAGCATCTTTTCATAGGCTTACTGGCCATTTGTACATCTTCTTTGGAAAAATGTCTATTCATGTCCTTTGCCCATTTAAAAAAATGGTTTATTTGGGTTTCTTTTTTGTTATTAACTTATAGGAGTTCTTTCCATATTCTGGATAATAACCCCTTATCAAATATCCTATTTGCAAATATTTTCTCCCATTCCATAAAGTTGCTTTTTTACTCTGTGAATTGTGTTTTAGTTTTAAAGTAGTTTTTAGTTTTGAAGTAGTCTAGTTTATTCATTTTTACTTTTGTTGCCTGTGCATTTGGTGTCATATCCAAGAAATCCTTGCCAAATCCAATGTTAAAAGATATTTATTGCTGCTCTTGAAAGTATTTTAGTTGTCTTAGTCTAAATTTCCATAATTATTACCTAGTCCAGCTATTTTGCCAATTGATTTACCATCTACATTTCTCCTCTTTGACTTCTAACCATGTGAAATTGTTGTATTAACTTTTATAATGACCAGAAATTCTTGGTATAGTTGGGAAGGTAAGATTTGCCAATTATGATGGTCAAATTTATTCTCCTTTTTCCCCTATTATTGTTGGTATAAAAAGTATTATGCAAGGACTTTAAAAATTAGTGTTTAGATAAGTCTAATAATAATAACTGATAACTCTGTTGGATTTGCTTCTGATTACTTATTCTTTAGTAGCTAGACATGTACATACTTGCACAATTACAATAAATACTCTTATTCATTTAAATTACTTATACCGATGAAGTTGAAATAGCAAATTTTTAATGAATAAATACTCTTTGCTTTTTCACTCCAGGCCTGTTGATATTAATTTCTTAAAATTATCTGTCTAGATCTATTTCTGGAAATTTTACGCTCTGGTTTTAGTTGTTTCTAATCAAACACAAAGAAATTTAATGACAGTTACCATTCAGTATGTTTTAAAATCGGGTAAGGAGGAGCTATGATACTCTTCTAAGGCAAGAATATTCTCTCTCCTTGTTGGAACTCGAGTTCACAGAACTGGGTTAATCTTAAACTTTGGTTTATGATACAACGTGGCTTTCTTTTATTTGCTTCCTTGATTGTTTTAATAATGTGGTAAGCATTTCTGAATCTCCTATCCAATATAAAAACTAGGACAGCAAAGACGGTGACTTCCTTCCACTCATGTGGTCCCACCCTCATCCTTTCCCCGCCTCCTCCTCGGCCAACATAATCATCATGCTAAATCCTGGGTTTATCTTTCACTTGCTTTCTTTTCCTATATCTTTTAAAAAGAATCTTGTCTAAATGTGTTTTTTCAAAGTACATATTTCTATGTTTGCTGTTTTAACTTCATATAAAAGTTATTATATTGTATGTCATCTTCTGGAACATTGTCATGTAATATAAGATTCATCACTGGCCTGGTGAGCAGTTCCTTTGGTTTGCTTGTGGACTAGAGCCTGTCCTGTGACTGTACCCCAGTTAACACATCAGTTCTCTTCTCTCAAATGTCCTTATAAAAGAGATATGTGGATGCTTTCTCATTATGCAGAACTGAAACATGACTGACAAGGTTTGTACTACCAATCCTCCTCCCTCCAAAGGGAACCAGTGTTACCTCTTGGCTGTGTTTCCTGGCAGATCTCTTTCCTCTTCGTTTACATTTACATCTAAAAGATGTTGCATTGGTTTTCTTTTCTACGTGGCAAAATACTATTGTAGACTGTACATTATTAAACTAGCTTTTTTCATTTTACAGTCGGGAGATTCATGTGAGTACATATAGAACTGCTCTCATTTTTTAAACTGCTGTGTAGTATTCCTAACCCGGACATGCCACTAGTTATTTAGCTGTTCTGCTGTTGATGGAAATTCGCCCTATTGCTAATCTTTTGATATTAAAAACAATACTGTGTGATCATCGTTGTACACAATGCATGAGTGTTTCTCAGGGTAGGTTCCGAAAAGCAAAATTACTGGATCACAGGCTGTGGGTAGACATTTTACTATATTCTGCCCTATTGCCCTCCAGGGTATGCAGATTTTCCTACCTGAGTATCAGAGTATCTATCATTCATATCCTCTTTGACGCTCTAGGTCTGGAACTTAAATTTCTGCCAGTTGCCATCTTTGATCTGTCATGTATGCATAGTGACTCACTGAGTCTTTAATTGGTAAAATAGATTCTTGTCATTTGTGTGAATTCAACGCTTACGGGCTTAATGCTGATGGGGGACCCAGGGTCCAAGACATGTAATAATTTATAATTGTGTCAAGGTGTAATTTTAAAAAATTACTCATGTCATGAGGCTGTTGTAGAGGCCCAACCTAATGCTTTGCTTCCGTGTCACACTGTGGCTTCATTTTCTGCTTCTTCCTGTGTCACAGCAATTCTTCTGAAGGGACCAAGATTTTTAAGATTTAGGTAAGTCCACAGCTAATGTTATATTACTTACTGTTGTAATGGCTAGGACTGTGGAGTATATGTCTGTGACAATTTATAAATCACTAGTATTGTATTTAAAATTCAAACACTACAGAAAAAGGCAGTGTAAAAGATAAAAGTTCCTCTGTGGTTCCCAACCTCCAAGATAACTACTAATAACATTTTCATTTATATTCCTTCAGACATTTTCCCACCATGAATGTACTAAAATTTATCCTGTTGTTATTCTCTTTCAAATGGAATCATACGAGTACTATTATTTTATAACTCCAGGATGTTTAATTTTGTGCATCTCAGTGCATTTATATTAACCGTTTTCCTATTGATGGCTTTGACATTATTTCTAGAGTCTTCTGGCCACTGCAGAGTGTTGCAGTGTGCGCCTTTGAACTCCCCTTGGTGGCTGTGCTGCATGGCCGTAGGGGCAGTAAGGGCTGTGGCAGTTTCAGGTACTCTTACCTACTCTGGTTCCGCACGTGGGGGTCTGGGATGCTCAGTTTTGTGAGGTGGGTTGAGAGCTTCTGCTGCCAAAATAGAATAATGCTGGTCTTCTCATGTGTGTTGAATTTAGTTAAAACTGTTGAGTGGCTACAAACCACTTGCCCGTACCCGAATTTGGTATAAGATGGCGTCTGACTTGGCACCACACAGTAATGGATCCTGTAAGTCCCAGTGTCTGCTTCCTGGTGTTCTTTCCCCCAAGCAGGTTAAAAAACAAAACACAAAGTATCCTAGGAAAGCAGCTGTGACATTTATAAAATGTGATATTTAATTATATATCTGTTTTGTCCGTTGGGCTCTCACCTGGCGTCCTGATGCAGAAGCAGTGCTGTCTGCTCCTGCCCGCCCTCGGCGCAGCCGCAGCCGCAGCTGCCTTCTGGGCTTGGTGCACGCGCTCTCCCCTAAGGGGCCACCCAGTGCCGGGAGCACAGGGGAACCTGCTCTGACTCTTACTTGCCTCATAGGGTTACTTGTAGGGACACAGGAAGCTAAACATTGGGGACAGCAGGGCACCACCCCAGCCTAGCATCTGCCCGTGCCTTACTATCTCCAGAAGGCAACACTTGAGTTCCTCAGGGCCTCAGCCTTCAGAGTGACCAGTGCACTATCCTCCTTATATGTCAGTGTGACAACTGTGTGACCCCCCACCTATGTGTCAAAGCAAGCCCTTGCCTCAGCCTCTGCTCTTGTGGTGACACTAAAGGCAAATGTTTTGCTGTTTTCCTTCCAACTTATTCCACTTACATGTGTAAAAAAATGTTCAAAGTAATAACTGCACGTATTAAGACGTTAAACCCTGTAGGTGATATAGTGATGTCTTTAACCCCAGCCTTCTTCTCATAGAGATAACTGTCCTGGCCAGTTGTTGGAGTTTTTTTCTGGAGAAGTCTGTGCACATATAAATCTGTAGAGGCACAAGCTTATGGCATACCCAGCCTTACACAGTGATGGTTCAGTTAACATTCATCTAGGAGAGCACTGCGTATCTGTGTTTTTGGTCTACCTTGGTCTTTCAACATCTCTGTGGTAGCTATGTTTGAATTACCTATTCCCTTTTTGGAGAAATTAATCATTTGCCATTTTTGCTGGGAATGCTTTATTGTTTTTCACCAGTTTTTAAGTTTTATGGTAATATTTTGCTGTTCAGAGTTTTAAATATATATATGTACTCATTTATTAATATTTTCTTTTATGGCTTCTGGATTTTATGAGTAGTTCAGAAAGGAAACAACTAGGTTGTTTCCAGCAATTTTCACTGTATGTATATAAGGCTATACTGGATATCTGTCTACATGTGTTTTTATGTATATGGGCAAGTGTTTTGTAGGGGAAAATTTCCTATAGAGGGACTCCTGTACATGTACATGAACATTTCTAAATATGATGGATGCCACCAGCTTGCTCTCTAGGGAGGCTGTTCCAAATGACATTTATCCACACCTTCACCAATACTGTGTTCTTAAACTTGTTTATGTGAGCAGTGGAAAATAGTATAGTTTTTATTTGCATTTCTTTTTGATTATATATTTACTGATTAATAAGAGATCTTTATATATTAAGGAAATTAACCATTTGTCAGTTTTGCTGGAAATACTTTCCTGTTTTTCACAGATTTGTAAGTTTTATGGTAATATTTTGCTGTTCAAAGTTTTAAATATATATGTACTCATTTATCAATATATTCTGTCATGGATTCTGGATTTTATGAGTAGTTTAGAAAGGCTAATCCAGCTGAAGTTTTTTTTTGTTAAACCTCATATTTATTGAATCTATCTGGACTTAACTTTGGTATAATGAGTGACTTAGGGATGGTTAACCTGTTGTCCCTGCACCATTTACTGATTAATACAGCTGTTCACTATTGGTCGTCTACACAGATGCCCGTTCCAAATGGTTTTACGTATTGTAGTCTATACCTGAATATATAGTAAGGACAGCCCTACCTCATTATTCTACTTTATCAGAATTGTCCTGGCTATTCCTGCACGTTACTTTAACCTTCCCTACAATGTCTTCATGCTGTTGTCTTCCTATATGAGAATAAGGTATGTTTTCCCATTTACTTGGATCTGTTTAATTTGACTTTGCATTATAGGTAAAGCTGTGGTCAGTAATACTCATCTGGATTTATCTACTTTGGTGTCTGGGTATCCTAACCTGCCTCCTAGCAGACCCTGCCCCATCTGAAAGACCACCCCCATCAGAGTACTTTTATTTATTTTTGCTCTGCCTAATGGTTACTTGTCACACTGATAGTATCCAATTCAGTGGACTTTGCAGTTGAAATGCTCCTATACACATTGTCTTTTTTTTTTTTTTTTTTTTTTTTTACCATTACTAGACTGGTGAGACATTGTCTTGCTAAAAATGCCACTAAGTTTATGCAGACCCAGCTTGGAAAATGAATTGTGCCCAAGATCACATTCAAGGAGAGTTCGGCAGGGAGGATTTGCTTTCTGAGTCTGTGTGGCTATGTGAGTGGCTGTCTCACTGGGAAGTTCTGTGTACAGAGAATGTATAGATGGAATCCTGCCCTAGTGACCAGCTCCTGAGCCCTGTGCTTAACCCTTGAACTGCCTTTTCCTCTTGTCCACAGCCTGCTGGAGCTTCCTACAAAATGTATTGCGTGCTTTCCTGTCTTACTAGAGACTGTACAGACCAGAATCTGACATTTCTTCAGTGTCTCAGGGCCACCATTGTGAACACTGTCCTGTCTGGCACAAAGTAGTTCCTTTGGGGGCCACTGAGGTGGGGACAATTTGTCCCTTCCCTAACTGACTGTCCTTACCAGCCTGGCCGTCTGGTTATGAGTCTACTTTCACTTCCTGAGAGCCGGTCCATGCTTTCCTTTACCAGGCTGGCTGTATGCAGCAATGGAGGCAGAACCTGGGAGCAAGAGAATCCAGTCTGTAGTTCAGTTACTTTAATATTTTACATGTAGGTCAGGGGTGGTCTGTGTCTGCTTCAGAAAGATGTGTATGGGCTTTTTTTTTTTTTTCAAATCAGATAGTGTTCTCTTTTCTGATTAGGATTTTTTTTTCTGACTTTCTGTCAAAATAGGATAGGGCGAATTTCTCTGTTTCCTAAAACATTGTTGTGTACAAATCTGGTTATTTCCTTAAGGTAATTTTTTAGCAGTGAAATTACTGGCCCAGAGGTTATGACAGTTTAAAGACTTTTGCCCTAGTTACTGGCGGGGTACAGCTAATGCTCCCCAGTAGGTGACCAGCTTTGCTGTCCCCATCTTTATTTTATCTTGCCTGATCTGAAGAAAAGAAACAGTATCTCGGTATTTTAATTTGCGCCTTTTGATCCTGTGAAGCTGAATGGATGCTCGTGTGGGTGAGCTGACCCACTCATCTGCTTCCTGCCTCACTTGTGTTTCCACTGCTCTGTGCAAACTTGACATTGAGGACATTTTCCCCTGTTACAACACGTTCTTCACGCCTGTAGTTTGCTTTTTAATTTTATGTGTTGGATCTTGCTGGCGATTTTAAAGTTTGTAATCAAACCTATCAATTTTTATTAGTGTTGTTTCATCCTCGGGTGTTATGCTCTGTTTCCTTCTGATTCCTTCATGATTTCGTTTTTGACACTAAACTTTTTAATCCATTAGAAGTTGTTTTGGTGCACAGTACAAGGTAGGACTCTCATTTAGTTATTTCAAAATGGCTAACCAATTTTCCCAGCACCATACACTGAATAATTCTACTTTCTATTCTGATTTGAAACGTGCCTTGTTAATGATTGGCTAAATACTTTAAAGTAATTAAGTCCATTTCTGGACTTTCTAATCTGATCTCTTCTACATCTGTCTTGTTTTATTCGATCAGTGTTTTAATTATTTTAGCTTTATACAGACTAATTTTAATGTATGGTGATATAAACCCCTGTCTCTCTTTTTAAAAGTGTTTGGATTTTTATTGGAATTTCATTACATTTATAAACATGATACGGAGACTTCCTGTTAGGAACTAGTCTCCCTGTTCATTCAGTATAAGATGATTTTCATGTCCCTTGGGAGTATTGGATTTCTCTTTCTATGAGTTATGCACATTCATGAAGTTCTTCCTTGACATTTAATATTCTGTATTGTGGTTAGATATGTTTTTCTATTAAAATTTCTGATTATGGTAGTATATAAGACTTGTTTGTGTGTATATATACTTTGTTTTGTCAATAAATATGCTGAATTTCACTCTTAGGGTCAGTTGGGAGGCAGTACAGCACCTTGGCTAAAAGTGCAGTCTTTCAATCATGCAACCCAGCTGTGATCCTGGACTCGCCACTTATGTACTTATTTACTCTCTGCCTCAGTTTCCGCACATGTAAGAAGTAGTACAAGGGTTAATGAAATAATGCAAGCACTGTGCTAATTACTCTCTTGACATGGAGTGAGCACTGTTCTCTTGGGTTTTCGAAGTAAATAACAGTCATCTTTGATGATTACATTCATCATGGGAATTATTCCATTCCCGTGCTTCTCTCTTCCTGTCTTACCCGTATTGGCTGTGATCACTAATGAGCTATGAGCATTGTGGTCTTGTTCTTGCCTAAACCGTGCTGGTTGGATCCATCAGCAAATAGAGGAATAAAATCATGCTGGGCCCTGGGAGCTGCACATAAGCCCCCTAGCAGCATTTTTTTGTGTCACCCAAAGGGGTGATTGACCTGCTGATGGTCTACAAGGCAAGTTGGGGTCATCTGCTAATAGACTTTGTAAATTTTAATGTTTGTATAATATTACTAGTTTTCCATTTATGGTGGTAATATAAAGTTTCCTTTTCAAATAACTTTATTTTCCCTTCTAAAAATTGAGATATAATTCACATACTATAAAATTCATACTTTGAAGTGTATAATTTCATTGATTTTTAGTACATTCACAACGTTGTGCTACCATCGCCACTGTCAATCTCCAGAACTTTTTCATCGTCCTAAACAGAAGCTGTGTACTCATAAAATAACTTCCTGTCCTTCTCTTCCCCTAGTCCCTGGTAACCTTTGTTATACTTTTCATCTCTGTGAATTTGCCTATTCTCAGTACCTCATATAGGTGTAATCATATAATATTTGTCTTTCTGTGTCTGTCTTATTTCACTTAGCATAATGTTTTTGAGATTCATCCATGTTGTAATGTTTAACAATACTTTATTCCTTTTTATCATTGAATAATATTGCATTGTATGGATATACCCTATTTTGTTTATCCATACTCATCATTTGCATATTTGGATTATTTCTGCTTTTTGACTATTATGAATAATGCTGTGAACATTTGTGTACAAGTTTCTGCATGAACATATGTTTTCAGTTCTCTTTGGTACATACCTAGGAGTAGAATTACTAGGTCATATGGTAACTGTATATTTAACTTTTTGAGGAACTGCCAGACTGTTTTCCAATGCCATTGCGCCATTTTACATTCCCCACCAGTAACATATGAGGGTTCCAACTTCTCCACGTTCTCGCCAACACTGGGTATTATCTGACTTTTTAATTATAACCATTCTAATGGGTGTAAAATGGTATCTCATGTAATTTGACTTGCATTTCTCTGATGACTAATGATGTCAAGCACCTTTTCATGTGCTGTTGGCCATGCATATATCTTTTTTGAAAAAGTGTCTATGCTGATCCTTTGCCCACTTTTTGTTTTGTCTATTATTGAATTGTAAGAGTTCTTTATATATTCTGGATTAGAAATGTTATTTGCAAGTATTTTCTCCCATTCTGTGGAGTGTGACTTCACTTTTCTGATAGTGCCCTTTGACACTTTTACAGTATAAATAAATTTATACTGTAAAAGTGACTTGATTTAAGGGGAAAAAGTGACTGGCTGTACTCAGACAAGGTATTGTGTGAATAATTAAGGTTTGGGGAGCACCCCCCATGAGACCACAGGTGTTTACAGGCAGAGAAAAGGGTGCAGTCCTTAAATGTGAAGTGGATGAGAAGTGCCACTCTGTTGTGTCTACCACCTGCTAAGCGTGCTGGATCCTGAGAAAGGGTATCGTTTATTACTACACTGCTTGGAAGTGGCTGACTTGTTTTTTAAAACATAATAATGTTGGATTTATTCATATGTCTTTCCTATATTTTTTGAAATGAACTTCAGGTTTCTCTCCTTTTATCATCTGATGATTTTATTAGTAGGTTATTAATTACTCCATTAACACTAATGAAATATTAAGCCCTCCTATGATTTCTGAACTAATTAAGCCCTCCTATGATTTCTGAACTAAGCTATTCTTAAGCCTACAGTTTTATACTGTTGACATAGAAATGAATTAGAACTTGGACTGCAGGGCATTGTCAGGCAGGTTTTGGTATCAGGAGAGGCAGAGACTATAGTCAAGAGCAGTGGTGATGAACACAGCCTTGAGCTGACAACTTGCTTTCTGTTCCCTACTTTGCCACTTGGTAGCACATGACTTTGGCCAAATTTCTTAAATTCTTGAAGCCAGTTTCCTCAGTGATGAAATGGACATAAAAATAGTGTTCAAACATATCTGTCGGTTTGTGTGAAGCTGAAACGAGCCGCGCGGTGCAAGCACTTTGTGAGTGAGGGGAGCTGCAGTTTTTTGTCCATTTTCTGACAGGAAATATATCAGGCAGGTTCCCAACCCTCTGTGCACTGGGCAGGCTGCATAGCATGAAGCGTCCTGTAATGCCAGCTAGGGTTGGCACTTCGTTTGGGAAGTTCAGTGGTTCTCTGAAAAAATTTTCAAGTTCTTCCGGGATTACTGGGCTATTCAGTATTTCTATTTCATTATAAGTCAATTTTTCAAAGTTATGTTTTGTAAGAAAATTGCCTTTTTTGTGTATTAGTATAGATAATATCCTCTTTATGAATAGTTTTTTCACTTTTTGTTTCTTTCTTTCTTTCTTTTTTTTTTTTTTTGAGACAGAGTCTCGCTTTATTGCCTAGGCTAGAGTGAGTGCCGTGGCATCAGCCTAGCTCACAGCAACCTCAAACTCCTGGGCTCAAGCAATCCTCCTGCCTCAGCCTCACGAGTAGCTGGGACTACAGGCATGTGCCACCATGCCTGGCTAATTTTTTCTATAGATATTAGTTGGCCAATTAATTTCTTTCTATTTATAGTAGAGACGGGTCTCGCTCTTGTTCAGGCTAGTTTCGAACTCCCGACCTTGAGCAATCCACCCGCCTCAGCCTCCCAGAGAGCTAGGATTACCACGCCTGGCCTTTTTTTTTCTCGATACAGGGTCTCACCCTGTTCCCCAGGCACTGGAGTGTAGTGGCCTCATCATAGCTCACTGCAACTTCAAACTGCTGGGCTCAAACCATCCTCCTGTCTCAGCCCCCCAAGTAGCTGGGACTACAGGTGTGCACCACCACACCTGGCTAGTTTTTCTATTTTTTGTAGAGATGGGATCTTGCTCTTGCTCAGGCTGGTCTCAAACTCCTGGCCTCAAGTGATCCTCCCGAAGTACTAGGATTACAGGCATGAGCCACCACATTTGGCCTTTTTACTTTTTTTATTCCTAGTTTTTGTATTGAATAGACTTTCAAGGACTCCATTTTACTGGCCTTTTCAAAGAAGCAGCTTTAGCTAAAAGAAGCAGTTCTGCTGCTTTCATTTTATAATTTATTAATTTCTACTTTTATTTCATTCTTACCTCCTGCTTTCCTTGGATTTTATTTTATTTTACTCTTTTTCTACAGTCTTGCATGCTTGATTCATTCATGTTCAAGTCTGCATACTTTTTTTTTAGCATATTATGGGGGTACAAGTGTTAAGGTTATGTATATTGCCCGTGCCCCCCCAAGTCTGCATACTTTTAACCATCAGGATAAGGGGAGATGGAAGGTGGTAGTGGGGTCTGTGGCGTGAGGCAGGCTTGCTCTGGCCCCACCATGCCCTCAGGGCCCTCAACTGCGGAGGTGTAGGGCGTCTCTAAGGGAGGCTACTGATGCCACCCCAGGAGGACGTAAGGATTCTTGTGGGTAGCCACAGCCTAGCAGGCACATGCGGCACACAGCAAAGGGATACATTGAGCTGTTGTTTCCTCATTCCACAGAGTTTCAATTTTGAACAGTCACTCCATCAACATCCTCCAATGCCAGACACTGACCTGGTCCCCATGGACACTGGCATTCAAGATGACTGGCCTTGTTCCACGATCCTCCTGTTCTCACCAGGGACAGGCCTCAGATGGTGATGACACAAATCATGGGTTCAAGGCAGTGTGGTTATAGTTTTGGCCCAAGAGTGAAAACAGAGCCCTAACTAGGGGCAGGGACCTTTGAGCTCTAACTTGAAGGGTAGGAGGAGCAGGAAGAAGAGCATTCCCAGCTGAGAGAGGGCACAGGCAAGGCCTCTGGGCTGTGCAGGGCCAGACAGCTCCTGCTGTTTTGAATGTATCGCTTCCTCTCTTCATTGCTTAAGCAATGATTATTTTTATAAGTGTTCCATGGCAGTTGAAAAGGTATTCTCTGTCATGATCCACATCTGGATCAGTCTCCTGATGCTTTTTGGTCAAATCCAAATCCACTTCAACCTTGTGTAATGAGAAGTAAGAGTTTGGGGTCTCTACTGCCCCTGTGGTGGCCTAACAGTTTGCTCTATGTGTTTCATTCGATGCAGGGTTATTGGTCCATCTGGATTCCTGACAGTACAAACGACCCTCCTCAGTGCAGAGCTTTCTGTTTGCCATTGGCCGTGTCTGCTGTTGACAGTGCAAACTCGCACCTGAGTGTGCACACGCTCACCTGCTGTCTTGTTTGCATTGGACTGAAATACCTGTGGGGGTTATTTTCATCTGTTGAATCTGTAACTATTTTTACATATTGTTTCTGCTTTCTGCCCATGTCCAAGGTGTTTATTTCGCATGGTTGTGATTGGTATTTTGCGCTCTCCCATATGGTTGAGGCCCTCTGGGGCATTCCAGGGTGTGGGCTTTCACTGCTGCCTAGGCCTCCTGGGCCAGTTCTAGCTTTTTGTGATTATAAATTGTGCAGTCACAGACACCTTTGGGCAAATCCCCTTTTATACCTCAAGGCTGCTTTTGGTTTGCAATCCCCATTGGCCATAGGGAAGGAACGGTGGATTCTCCCTGTACACTGCCCTGTGCCCTCCAGGTGGCTCCCAGGGGCCAGCTGTGTGCACTGCTGTTTCCTGCCAACACCAGCAGTTTTACTTTTGCTCATTGACTGAGTGTGCAGTGGCTCCTGGAAGCCATTTTAATCCTTACCCTTCAGCCAGGGCGTGTTTCCCTGTGTTGTCACTCTCTGGGGTTGCCACAGTCCACACCTGAGGCTCTTTTTGCTAATGTGTTGAATTAACTCTTTGCTCATCTTACAGAGTATGTTTTGATCACTCCCATTTCTGAGGCTTTGTAAGGCCAGAGCTTTGTTGCTTCAAGAGCAGGTTGGGACTTAGATGACCATGCACCTTTCCTCTCTGCTGCTGCAATAAGTAAGTGCCTGCACTACGTGGTGGGGGGGCAAGGCTGAAGGGAGGTGTGAGGGGAGTTGGGCACACTTGCAGGAGGGGACATGAGGGAGATGGGGGGTGGAGGTGGTGGGCCCACAGGCCACCTGCCCCTTTAAGGCGGCTGAGGCTAGGCCTTCAGGTCCACACACCTTGGGGTGTGTGTGGGAGAGAGGGAGAGAGAGAGAGAAGTGGGACTGACTCTGCTCAGGCTCCTCCAGATGAAAAGACCCAAACCTCAGCTGGGCCTGGTGCTCTGTGTGCCCCTGAGCAGGTTCCAGCCTTCTCTGAGCCTCAGCTTCTCATCTGGATCTTGCTGGGGAGGGGCTTCTGAGTTCCTCAGCGCTGGCAGGAGGTGCTCCAGGGACCAGTCCCATAACAGGCCAAGAAGGACTCGTGGATGATGACAACAGAGCTTGTCGTGGGCTCCCCTGGACCCGCCGTGGCCTGGGGGAGGCAGAGGTCGGGCCTGGAGCAGGGGGTGCTGTGGGGTGGCCTATGAGGGTGGCCTGGGGGCAGCTACTAGCCAGGGGTCCAGGGTGGGCTTCGTGTACCTCTCGGCTCTGGGGCCCTGGTAACTCAGACACATCCTCCCCAGAACTCAGACTCCAGGTCAGAGTCCAGTGTGAGGAGAGAGGCTGGTGGAAACACGGTGCTTCTGACTCCATTTTCAAGTAATGGCTGTTCCCAGGAAGGAGTCCACAGCTGACGGTGGCCGAGGGATCCAAGGACGGAAGGCGAGGCAGGTGGCGCATCTGTGGGCTGTCAGGTGGTTGGGGCCCAGCTGATCCAGAGGACCATCAGCATTTATTTGAGCTAGGCCAGAGTGCTGGAAGTTTCTCCTACTTCTTAGATGCCCTGTTCTGATGAAAAGAATTTTGCCTTTAATTATAAAAGTGATCTGCAGAGTTAAAAATTCAAGCCATGGGTAGAAAGTGAAAGTAAACTCCCTTTCCCCTCACCTATCCCAGCCCTACTACACAAAGATGGCTTCTCAAGTTTGTTAGCATCTTTCTGGAAATTTCTATACACATACAAAAATGTGTCACTCCTGCCAATGTCTCAGAATGAGCAGGACTGTGACTCAAGTTTCCCTTCGCTGGTCTGACTTAATGTGCTCCTACAGCTGGTACAACAGGAAACATGTGGCCTTGAAGCTGGGGGACATTGTCCCCCTGGCTGTGCCTTTGCAAGGGGTGTCAGGATGGCAGGTGGTGAGCCTGGGAGGAGGAGGGGTGCGGAGCCGCCGCAGGTGTTTCTTTTACTGAACGCGGCTCATGGCCGCGCTCAGGTTTTGCTTTTCACCTTTCAGTCTGTGAGAAAATGAGCAGGAAAAAGCAAAAGGCGCTGGTGGTGGCACACCCAGCATTGCTGGGCCAGGGTTCAAGTCCCTGCGGCGTCCTTGCTTCCTTCTGGCTCCCTCCTCCGCCCCTTCTCCCCACCCCACTGGGGACATGATGTCCCCCAGGAGGGAGGCATTGGGTGGGGCACCCAGGGCCTCTCCCAGGGGCCCTCCTGTTCATCCTATGGCCTCATCCTCCTGGAGCCCTGGGGCTGGCTTTCAAGGGCTCTAACTCCTGCAGCCCCGTCCCCCGGCCACATTCAGCTAATGAGTCAGTCCCATCAGCCCTCTCTTGTGGGAAGGGGAGGAGGACGGCTAGGAGTCTGCACCTGAGGGGCCCACCTGGAGTGGCCACACTCCCCACCTGGCCTAATCCTCTCCACCACGACTCACAGGATCAACCCTCTGCCGCCGTCTTCTCCACCTCCAAGGAGCAGGATAGTTCTTCCAGGAAGGGCTGAGTGGACAAGGTCAAAGGGAAGGACGGCTGGGCTGGAGATGGGCAGTGCCTGGTGAGTCCTGGGGGTGCAGAAGAGAGGGGCCAACAAACAGCCCCTTGTGCAGGAAGACAAATGGCTTGGGCCACGGCCACGTGGGCACTGAGGGGTCTGAGCCTCCACTCTCTAGGTGCCTGGGACCTCAGGAGATCCTCCAGGTTGGCACGCCACAGGGACAACTGCTGAAGGATGTTACACAGGAGAGACACGTGGTCAGATCTAGATGTGAGGAAGGTTACCACCCAGGCCAGGGGGAGGACGGAGGCAGCCATCACAGGTGTGAGGGGAGGACTGGACTGAGGTGGCCACAGTGGGGACAGGGAGGAGGAGCACATGCTATGGTGGGGCTTGGCTGGGCAGAGTGCCAGCCTCAGTGGGCCCCTTCTTTCACTCTCAGCCAGTTTTTTTCCATCTGTTTGGATCCCAGACCCCCAGTCCCTGGGCAGAGATTTTCTGCATTTGACCAGGAGACAATTTTCTTGTACAAAAACTTTTTTTTTCCTGCCTTGCCCCTGCAACAGCTTTTTAAAAATATATTTTTATTCTTTCCTGCTTTTTCTAGAGAATGAAATGTTTTTTTAAGGCAAGCATAAGGTGAAATTTATTGAGGGGGAGCAAGATAGGATTATAGACCAAGAGCAAGATATACATTTACAGAGCAAGATATATATACCACAGATGACAATGAGACCCCTTGTCATAGCAAAAGAGGTAAAAAATATTTTAAAACATTTTTATTGTAGTAATATTAAATTTGCCATTTTAACCACTTTTAAGTGTGTAATTCAGAGGCATTACTTACATTTACAATGTTGTGCAACCATCACCACTATTTCCAAAACCCTTTCATCATCCCAAACAGAAACTAGGCCCACTGAGCAGTCACTCCCCATCGCCTTCTTCCTCCAACCCAATAATCTCTAATGTCCCTCTGTCACTGTGAATTTGCCCATTTTAAATGCTTCACCTAAGTGGAATCATACAATGACTGCCCTTTTATGTCTGGATTTTATGACAGCATCATGTTTGTAAGGTTCATCCACGTTGTAGCAGTATCAGAACCTCATTCCTTTTTCCCACTGAACAATGCCGGATTGTCACCGTCCAACATGCACACCACATCTCGTTACCCACGCACCAGCTGACGCACGCTTGGGCTGCCTCTGCCTTTAGACTATTGTGAATTATGCTGCTATGAACATTCACGTACAAGTGTGTGTCCACATCCCTGTTTCCAATTCCTTCAAGATTATCCCTAGGAGTGGAATTGCTGGTCCTGTGGTAATTCTATGTTTAACTTTTTGAGGAAATGTCTTCCACAGCTGCACCATTTTACATTCCCACTGGAGCGATACTTCTGCCTCAGCCTCCCAAGTAGCTGGGACTGCAGGAGTGTGCCACCACACCTGGCTAATTTTTTCTATTTTTCATAGAGACAGGGTCTGGCTCTTGTTCAGGCTAGTCTGGAACTCTTTTTTTTTTTAATTTTTTTTACATATTTTTAAATTTTTTCATCCTTTTATTTTTTAAACCACAGAGATGGACTTCAAATGCCAATGGTCTGGAACTCTTGACTTCAAGCAATCCTCCCGCCTCACCCTCCCAGACTGCTAGGATTACAGGCGTGAGCCACCATACCTAGCCTTGAACTACACTTTAAATGGGTCCATTTTATCATATGTAAGTTATATCTCAATAAAGTAGATTTTTTTAAAAAATGAAATGGGATCATCTTTAGTTGCCATTGGTCATTTCCCTTCATGATAAATGTTTGCATGCAGATCTTAAGGAAATAACAAATGCCACATTTCAAAGTTCTCAAGTCTATAGTCTTAGCACAACAATTTGACATAGTCTTCATAAGAACTGGAGAAAGAGACTCTGAGAACAAGGTGAGCCTGGAAAATCATAGTGTGCAAATAAGGAAGGAAATTTAGAAAGATAAATAGAGGCAAGTTAAAGTAACAGAAGCCATACTAAGAGAGGCTCCCCTTCACCAAAGTGAGAATATTTGAGCATCAAAAGGAGACATTAGGTCAAGATCAACTGACACACGATAAATCCAAAGAGTTATGAGTTCATTGTGATACACAAATAAATTATTATATCCTGAAAGGTGATTAGAATGGAATCTATTCTTGAATTTGCCATTAAATCATATCAGTATTATTAATTCATTTATTATATAAAACAATAGATTAAGTAAGTGGAAATACATTCAATTTCTACTTCTAGCCAAGATGGGATAACAAGGGCCGGGCGCGGTGGCTCCCGCCTGTAATCCTAGCACTCTGGGAGGCCGAGGCGGGCGGATTGCTCGAGGTCAGGAGTTTGAAACCAGCCTGAGCAAGAGCGAGACCCTGTCTCTACTATAAATAGAAAGGAATTAATTGGCCAACTAATATATATAGAAAAAATGAGCCAGGCATGGTGGCGCACTGTAGTCCCAGCTACTCGGGAGGCTGAGACAGCAGGATTGCTTGAGCCCAGGAGTTTGAGGTTGCTGTGAGCTAGGCTGATGCCCGGCACTCACTCTAGCCTGTGCAACAAAGTGAGACTGTCTCAAAAAAAAAAAAAAAAAAATGACCAGGAATACAAAGAGGTAGAAAAACATGAGCCATAACAAGGAGAAAAACCAATCAATCAAAACTGACCCAAAAGTGACACAGATGATAGAATTAGTAGACAAGGACCTCAACAGAGTTATTGTAGTTGTATTTCATATGTTTAAGAAGCTACCGTAAGGACTGAGCATGTCAGAGACATGAGGCCAGCTGCCGTGGCTCATGCCTGTATTCCCAGCACTTTGGGAGGCCAATGCAGGAGGATCACTTGAGGCCAGGAGTTTGAAATGAGCCTGTGCAATATAGTGGGACCCCTGTCTCTACAAAAAATTTTAAAAAAAAATTAGCTGGGTGTAGTGGTATGTACCTGTAGTTCCCACTACTCAGGAGCCTGAGGCAGGAGGGTCGCTTGAACCTGGAGTTTGAAGCTGCAGTGAGCTATGATCATGCCACTGCACTCTAGCCTGGTCAGCAGCGTGAGACCCTGTGTCAAAAAAACAAAAAAGAAAAATAATAGCACAAAGGCAGGAAGGGGCAAAATGGAAACAGACACGCTTTCATGATGTGGTTTAACAGGCTGTGATAAGTTAAAGATATATACTATAAACCCTAAAGCAACCACTAAAAGTGACACAACAAAAAAGTATAGCTAATAAGCCAAAAAAAGGAGGTAAAATAAAATTATAAAAATATCTAAAATAGGCTGGGTATGGTGGCTTACATCTGTAAACCTAGCATTCTGGAATGCCAAGGTTGGAGGGTCCCTTGAGGTCAGGAGTTTAAGACCAGCCTGAGCAAGAGTAAGACCCCTGTCTCTACTAAAAATAGAAAAAATTAGTTGGGCGTGGTGGTGCGTGCCTGTACTCCAAGCTACTCGGGAGACTTAGGCAGGAGGATCACTTGAGGCCAGGAGTTTGAGGTTGCTGTGAGTTAGGCTGACGCCACAGTACTCTAGTCTGGGCAACAGAGTGAGACTCTGTCACAATAAAGAGGAATAATGAAACTAAGAACAGAGGCACAAATATAAAACAAATAGCAAAATAATATATATCTTAACCCAAACCATGTTGATAATCACATATGTAAGTGCTCTAGACACCCCAATTAAAAGTCAGAGATAGGCCGGGCACTGTGGCTCACGCCTGTAATCCTAGCTCTTGGGAGGCCGAGGCGGGCGGATTGCTCAAGGTCAGGAGTTCAAAACCAGCCTGAGCAAGAGCGAGACCCCGTCTCTACTATAAATAGAAAGAAATTAATTGGCCAACTAAAAATATATATAAAAAATTAGCCGGGCATGGTGGCGCATGCCTGTAGTCCCAGCTACCCGGGAGGCTGAGGCAGAAGGATCACTGGAGCCCAGGAGTTTGAGGTTGCTGTGAGCTAGGCTGACGCCACGGCACTCACTCTAGCCTGGGCAACAAAGCGAGACTCTGTCTCAAAAAAAAAAAAAAAAAAAAAAAAAAAAAGTCAGAGATTGTTAGATTATATATATAAAAAATCAAGACCCAATTATCTGCTGCCTATAGGAAATACACTTTTAAGAAACAAATAGCGGCTGGGCACGGTGGCTCACGCCTGTAATCCTAGCCCTCTGGGAGGCTGAGGCAGGAGGATCTCTCAAGGTCAGGAGTTTGAAACCAGCCTGAGCAAGAGTGAGATCCCCGTTTCTACTAAAAATAGAAAGAAATTAATTGGCCAACTAAAAATATAGAAAAAATTAGCCAGGCATGGTGGCGCACGCCTGTAGGCCCAGCTACTTGGGAGGCTGAAGCAGGAGGATCACTTGAGCCCAGAAGTTTGAGGTTGCTGTGAGCTAGGCTGACCCCATGGCACTCTAGCCTGGGCAACAGAGTGAGACTCTGTCTCAAAAAAGAAAGAAAGAAAGAAAGAAAGAAAGAAAGGAAGAATAGAAGGAAGGAAGGAAGGAAGGAAGGAAGGAAGGAAGGAAGGAAGGAAGGAAGGAAGGAAGGAAGGAAGGAAGGAAGGAAGGAAGGAAGGAAGGAAGGAAAGAAAAGAAAGAAAGAAAAGAAAGGAGGGAGGGAGGGAAGGAGGGAGGAAAGCAAGCAAGCAAGCAAGCAAGAAAGAAAGAAAGAAAGAGGGGCCGATGCAGTGGCTCATGCCTGTAATCCTAGCATTCTGGGAGGCCAAGGCGGGCCGATTGCTCGAGGTCAGGAGTTCAAAACCAGCCTGAGCAAGAGCAAGACCCTGTCTCTACTATAAATAGAAAGGAATTAATTGGCCAACTAATATATATAGAAAAAAAATTAGCTGGGCATGGTGACACATGCCTGTAGTCCCAGCTACTCAGGAGGCTGAGGCAGGAGGATGGCTTGAGCCCAGGAGTTTGAGGTTGCTGTGAGCTAGGCTGACGCCACAGCACTCACTCTAGCCTGGGCAACAAAGCCAGACTCTGTCTCAATAAAAAAAAAAAGAAACAAATAGGTTAAAAGTAAAGGGACGGAAAAAGATGCCACAGTAACAATAATCAAAAGGATGATGCAGTAGTTATATTAGCACCAGAAAAATTAGATTTGAAAGCACAAAGAATATTACCAAGGATAAAGGAAGTCATTTCCTAATGATAAAGGGGTTCATTCATGAAGAGGATGTAACTTCCATAAATGTTTATATGTTGAATAACATGGCTACAAAATACATGAAGCAAAAATTGGCAGAACTCCAAGGAGCAATAGACAAATTCAAAATAATCATTAGAAATGTCAATATTTGATAGAAAAAGTAAACTGAAAATCAGTAAGGATATAGAAGACATGAACATCACTGTCAACCCACTCAACTCAATTCACATGTATAGAACAGTCCACTCAACAGCAGAATAAACTGTTTCAAGCACATACAGAACATAGACAATCTTTGGGCCATTAAACAGTCTCAAAAAATTTAGAAGCATTCAAACCATGTAAATATTTTTTTTCCGTTAAACTCTGCAGTTGAAGAAAAAGTAATATTCTTTGACTCCTGTAGAATTAAAGTAGAAATCTGTAACAGAAAGATCTCTGGAAAATCCCCAAATATTTGGAAACCAGATCGTACATTTTAAAATAATCCATGGCCAGGCACAGTGGCCTATAATCCCAGCATTTTGGGAGGCTGAAGCTGGAGGATTGCCAGGAGTTTGAGACCAGCCTAGGCAGCATAGTAAGACCCATCCCATGAAAAAAAAGAGCCAGACATGGTGGCATAGAGCTGTAGTGCTAGCTAAGAAGAAGGATCACTTGAACCCAAGAATTCAAGGTTACAGTGAGCAATGATCGCACCACTGCACTCCAGCCTGGGCAACAGAGCGAGACCCTGCCTCAAAAAAATTAAAACAAAAAAGTAAATAAAATAAAAGAACCTATAGATCAAAGAAGAGAAATGTAAATTGGAAAGTATTTTCCTCCCTGCGGATCAGTACAGAGAAGTATAGAAAGTATTTTTAAGTGAATGAAAATAGAAACATAACATATCAAAATTTATGGGATGCAAATAAGCAGAACTTAAGTGTATGGCACTAAATGCCCATATTAGGAAAATAAGAAATGTCTCAAATCGATGCCATCAGTTTCTACCTTAAATAAACTAGTTAGGCCAGGCAGTGTCTCACGCCTGTAATACTACCACTCTGGGAGGCCGAGGCGGGCAGATTGCTCAAGGTCAGGAGTTTGAAACCATCCTCTGAAAGAGTGAGACCCCGTCTCTACTATAAATAACAAGAAATTAATTGGCCAACTAATAGATATAGAAAAAATTAGGTATGGTGGTGCATGCCTGTAGTCCTAGCTACTTGGGAGGCTGAGGCAGCAGGATTGCTTGAGCCCAGGAGTTTGAGGTTGCTGTGAGCTAGGCTGACAGCATGGCACTCACTCTACCCTGGGCAACAAAGCAAGACTCTGTCTATAAAATAAAATAAAATAAAATAAAATTTTTTTAGAGGTGGAGTCTCACTATGTTCCCCAGGCTAGTCTCAAACTGCTGATCCTCCCTCCTAGGCCTCACAAGGTGCTGGGATTACAGCTGTTAGCTACCATGCCCAGCTGCTTTGACTTTGACACTGGCCTTTCCCTTCCAGTCTAGTGGTCATCTGCTGAATCTAGTATTTGGATAATTTTGAAATACCTCCAAGGAATTTCTTAGCAAGCATTTCCTAGGAGTTTATTATGTACAATTTGAATTCCTTTATCCAAGAGGCCTGTCTGAGAATGAAGCCAAGCCAGAAGGTAGCAAAACCTCACAGAGAGAGCCACAGAAAATGCCTGGGCCTAGAGGCACAGACCACCTCCGGGTTTTTTAGTTACCGAATACAATAAATATTCTTTTTTGCTTAGGTCCTTTTGGGGTGGGGTGGGGGGTTCACACGAAACTGAAGTAGGTCTGATGGACCTAGACTAGACCTAGTGCACTAAGACTGAGATTTCTTAGCTGTGGGAGTTCGAGCAAGATAATAAAGGGCTTTGGGCACAGCTCTTGAGGGGAAAGGAAAAAGAGCAGCTGCACACCTGACCCGACTGTGAGGGGCAGGAAGTCTGAATTCCAGCCCTGCTTCTTTCCCTTCCTCACCGAGGGACCTCGAGCCAGCCCTGGCTTTCTCAGGGCCTCTGTTTCCCCCCACCAGGCACCCTGTGCTGCCAGGCTGGCTTTGGAGGGGCTGAGGAGGTGAAGGTCCTGCTCTCTCTGGAGCAGGTGTCACCCTCCCCACTCCACCCAGCTGCACCACACGCACCAGCTCCTTAGGGGGCAGTGTGTGCTCCTCGAAGGTTCTCCCAGGGTCAGAACTGGGACTTGTGACTCCGGACAAATCATTGCCCGCTTCTAGATATCCATTTGCCAACTTATGAGATGGGAGAGCGACAGAAGAGGCCGATCCACCCCCCCTGCCAGCTCCCACTGACCGCTGGTGGTTGCCTGCAGAGTTCTAGTTCTCCCTCTCTGGGCAGTGGTGAGAGTGCTGGCGTGGGGCCAGGTTGCAGCAGGAGTATTTGCCGTCCTGCACCAAGCATGCTCCCAACTCCAGCATCCTGGGAAGGCCTTTTCAGGATACAGACTTCCCCTCCATGCAGCAAAGGGAGCTCCTACATGGCCCCCACCTGAGGGGCAGCAGGGGTCTATAACTGGACCTTTCCTCTTTCCTGGGGCTGGTACTGAGGCCACAGGCCTGGCTATGGCCACTGGCTGCTAGCCTGCCTCTCCAGAAGGCTCAGGCCAGTACACCAGCCCTGGGGGCCTCTCAGCTCAGCTCCGCATTCCCTCTGTGGACCTTCAGTCTCACCCTCGTCAGGGTTCTGCCATTTAGAAATGATTAGCCCACCTCTAGACCAAGTCCCTGCCTGGAATATCCTGCCCAACTTATCTACCAACTCATCCTTCCGGGCCTAATTAAAGTCCCACCCCCTCGGAAGCCACCCACGCTCATGACTACCTCCCTGACGCAGGTTCCCAACGCACTGGGTGCCTCAGCTACAGTATTTTTCACGGTCCATGATGCATCACAGCTATTTATAGATGTGCTTAACTCCCTGTAAGGAAGCACCATAACTCAACTCCCAAAAGCAAGTTCCAGAAATACACTCATAAAAGTAGAGGAAAGGACTGGAAAAACACAATGATATTGCTTTGGGCAGTGTGTTGTGTGAATTTTCACTTTTTGCTGCATATATTTTATTGTTTATAAAATTTATCAATATTATAAGGTTATAAAAGCAAAGTTATTTTACAATAACAACAAATTCTTTAATAACTTTCTACATTAAGTCTTACACTTTTTTTTTTTTTTTTGAGACAGAGTCTCACTCTGTTGCCCTGAGTGCCATGGCATCCATCAGCCTAGCTCACAGCAATCTCAAACTCCTAGGCTCAAGTGATCCTCCTGCCTCAGCCTCCCAAGTAGCTGGGACTGCAGCCATGTGCCACCATACCCAGCTAATTTTTTCTATTTTTCGTAGAGACAGAGTCTCACTCTTGTTCAGACTGGTCTCGAACTCCTGACCTCCAGTGATCCTCTCGCCTCGGTCTCCCAGAGTGCTAGAATTACAGGCATGAGCCACCACACTTGGCTTTGACATTTCTTAAATTTACTCCTAGATACTTTATAGTTTGTGTTCTCATGTTCATGCTTAAAAACAGAAAGGTAGGTGTCATGTACCAAAATAGATCTCCAGCCCTGTTTTTGAATTTAAAAAAGGGAAGTTGCAAAACAATTACTTCCAGTATACTTTTTTTTTTTTTTTTTTTGAGACAGAGTCTTGCTCTGTTGCCCAGGTTAGAGTGAGTGCCGTGGCGTCAGCCTAGCTCACAGCAACCTCAAACTCCTGGGCTTCAGCGATCCTACTGCCTCAGCCTCCCGAGTAGCTGGGACTACAGGCATGCGCCACCATGCCCGGCTAATTTTTTTTATATATATATCAGTTGGCCAATTAATTTATTTCTATTTATAGTAGAGACTGGGTCTTGCTCTTGCTCAGGCTGGTTTTGAACTCCTGACCTTGAGCAATCCGCCCGCCTCGGCCTCCTAGAGAGCTAGGATTACAGGCGTGAGCCACCCCGCCCAGCCTCCAGTATACGTTTTATGAAAGAAAAATCCCCTGACCACTAAACTATTTCTATTATACATATATTATATATACATATATTACGGTGTATATGTATGTATACATATACATACATATATGTACAGAAGCACATTAATATATTTGTATGTGTATATATATACACATAGTCATGTGCCACATAACATTTCAAACAGATCCCCATATATGACAGTTGTTCCATAAGATTGTCTTATTTTGACTGTACCTTTTCTATGTTTAGACACACAAATACTCACCATTGCATCACAGTTGCCTACAGTATTCAGTATAGTAACTTTCTATAATGTTACAGCATAGTACAGGTTTGTCACGTAGGAGCAATAGTCTACAGCATACAGCCTAGGTAGGTATTAATAGCAGGCTATACCATCTAGACCCATGTAAGTACACTCTATGATGTTCGCACAACACAATCACATGCCTGTCTATCATTCTGGAGTATATGTACCGGTATGTGTGTACCGGCATAATGACAACAGCAGTCCATTTTAGGACAGGCCTAGGATAGAAAGTGATGGTCCAAGGGACTTCACCGTTTGAATTTTACAAACAGTAAAGAAAGTATCCCTGCACTTGGTCTTATTAAATAAATGAGACAATAATAATAAACAAGGCACGGACGGAGCCAGGAAGCCTGAGGCAGGAGACAGTGTTTCAGGGGAGCCCGTGAGCCACACATGTCCCCAGCAATGATGCTTAATTGGCTTTGGCAGCTGCGTCCAACTGGGTATCTTGGTGAGATAGTCTCCAAATGTGTCACAGGATGTGATTTCCAAAGTTAAAAACAAGACTCTTCTTAATGTAGAATATGTGTCAAAGATTACTTCACTGTGAAGGAAGGTACCATCATGGTGGAAAAGCTAGTTCAAAGAGAACTGGAGAGTGCGGCGGCTCACGCCTGTAATCCTAGCACTCTGGGAGGCCGAGGCTGGTAGATTGCTCGAGGTCAGGATTTCGAAACCAGCCTGAGCAAGAGCAAGACCCCATCTCTACTATAAATAGAAAGAAATTAATTGGCCAACTAATACATATAGAAAAAATACATGTAAAAAAATTAGCCAGGCATGGTGGCACATGCCTGTAGTCCCAGCTACTTGGGAGGCTGAGGCAGCAGGATCGCTTGAACCCAGGAGATTGAAGTTGCTGTGAGCTAGTCTGACGCCATGGCACTCACTCTAGCCTGGGCAACAAAGTGAGACTCTGTCTCAAAAAAAAAAGAGAACTGGAGAGACAAGTATTTAGAGGCACTGAAAAAAAAGTGCTGGAATAAGATATTTGAGCTACATAGGAAAGTAAATAATGTTCTGCAGAGTGTCAAACCCATTGCCTTGGATCATCTTTCCTACCTGACAGATGCCATTTATACCTTGTCCATCTACTTATTAGAGCATCCAGCCTCATCAGTGGAGGGTGACTCAGAGAGGTGCCATGCCTAGAGTCCCAAAGGTCCTCCTTTAGCTGATCTGTTGGGACTGGCAGTCATCATTTTTGCCTTTTCAAAGTTTGGACTTTTTTTTTTTTTTAATAGAGGAGTGTTACTTTGCTCCTTCCCAGTAGCTTCTCTACTTCTCCCCATGATCCTCAGCAAACCCAGACTTTCCTGTAGTTTCTGGTCAGAGCTGGACCAACAGTGCACGACCACACATGGTAGCAGCATTCTGAGCCAAGGAGTCACCCTGGGCCTGGCATGCATAGTGCCCCTGTCCCGAGGCCTAAGCTGGGCCCCAAAGAGCAGGAACAAATTAGCACTGTGCCTAAGGTCAGGGACCAGGCAGGGCACCCACACCGTGTCTTGAAGGAGACCCCTGAAGTTCACTGGATTTAGGAGGGGGTAGTTCTGGGAAGCGAAGAGCACAAGGAGAGGCTGAAGCGCAGAAGAGCAGTCAAGTCCTGCAGGGCTTGGCCTGATGTCACCCAAGACAGGCCAGGTTTGTTCAGAAAGGCCAGGGAAGGGACAGGAGTAAGTTTGGCTTATCAAAAGCTTCCTGAAGGCACACCGTGTGAGGGCTCAGAGAAGGAGGTGGGGGTACAGTAGAGAGAATTCCAGAGGCCCAGGCCTGGGGAGGCGGTGGCATCCTGTGTCCGGGCAGAAGTGGAGAAGGCGGAGTTAGCAGTAATCCTCGCTCCGCCTGCGAGGGAGCTTCAGGTTGAGGAAGAAAGGAAATGTGTGGCCACCCTGCCTCACCCTCATCGGTAGCGGATGGCCCCAGCCACAGGGTCCTTCCCACCACCCTTGCTGGGCCCGAGGTGCTGAGCGCGCCAGCCCAGATCATGTTCCCCGCCTCTGGAACTGAGACCACAATACCTGCCCTGAGCCGTGAACAGACCAAAGCAGGCCCAGTCAGCAGGAAAGCAGGGCTCAAATCCCAAGGCCGGCCCAGACCTGCGACTCCCTCCCCTGGGGCTGGAACAGCACAGAACGCACTGGCCGCCCACCCGGACCGGGTCAGGGGCTGGCAAGGGCACTCAGCTGGTGGGGGGCAGCCCCAGGGCGGAAGGAGGGGAGGCAGCAGGCTTTGCCTGGGATTCGCCAGAGGCCCAGGACTGGTGTTTACAGGGTCAGTCACATGAGAAGGGACGAAGCTCAGTCACCACGGAAGCACCCAGCAGGCTGCGGCTTCGGGGCACCAAGCCGGCCTCCAGGGTTCTGGCAGCCTCAGTGCTGGTAGGAGGCACTGACCCGCTTTCCCTTCCCCAGGATCCCTGCCCTGGCCTTACAGATTGGGAAATCCAGGGGGTTCTAGGCTGAGGAGGGGAGTCTGCGGGGCAGAAAGAGGCTCCCAGGGGCCATGAGAGGAACCCATGGGGCCATGAGAGCAGGCCCCCATTTCGCAGGAGGAAATGCAGGCCCAGAGGAGGTGCATAGCTGAGGTTCAGGACGGATGGGGGGATTGTCAGGAGTGATTGGAGGGAAAAGGGTGTCCCAGACTTGGGGGTAGGATGAGGGGAGCAGCTTGGAAGGAGCACTGAGAGCAAGACACAAGATCAAGTGTCCCAGAGGTGGAGAGGAGGAAGGTAAGGTCCCCAGAAAGGTTGGCTGTGTTCTCTGTCCTCCCAGCCACTCCAAAACGGCTCTCAAGCCTTGGCTGAGGCCGGCATCACAGGGGCCTTAGCCTCCCGCCTGTCCCGTGTGGCCCCGCACCCCCACTTCCTACACACACAGACACATATAGGGCCAGCACCTGCCCTGACACCCAGCTCCGTCCACGTCCACCCTGCCAATGAGTTCTCCCGCCCCTTCCCTCCCTTCTCCCGTCCGCACCTTCCCTGCCTGCTCCGACTGGGGCGCTCTTGTGTGCCTCTGTGCCTTTGCACTTGCTGTTCCCTGCACCCAAGCTGCCCTGCCCCGCACACCCTCTTCTCCCAGGTGAACTTTGGCACTCCCATAACCCAGTTCCGGAGTAGTCCTTTCTGGAATGCCTTCTCCAGGAGCGTCTACCAGCTCCACTCTCGGCCCCACTGTGGATGAACCTCGGGAACTAGAGTCTAAGGGCTGGGAGGCTGCTTCTCCTTGGGCAGGTCCCTGACCTCCGTGGGAATCCAGTGGCTCAGCACAGCCAGGAAGAAGACCGCCTTAGGCTGGGACTGGGACGGAGGGGCGTGTTGCCCGCAGGCTCCGCCCAGCCCCCACCCCACCCACCCGTTGGAGCCGGGGTGGAGTCCGGAGCTGCGATCGAGGCAGGTGCCCTCGCCCTTTCCTGCTTTCGTCCCTCCCGGCCGGCCGGCCGCAGGTGGCGTGCTAGGTCCTGGCCTCCGGGGAGCCCGAGCTGCCCAGGCCGCTGGCAGCCGCGTCAGCTCCGGCCTCCCCCTGATGCCAGAGTTCTCCAGCCCCAGCTGGGCGAGGGGGGAGACCGTGGCAGAGGCTTTGCTAGTCTTCAGGGGGCTGCAGGAGTTCCAAGGAGTTCACGCCAGCTCCATGAATGCAGATTGCTCTGTTGGGACCCAGTACCCCACTCCCGGTTATTGTAGATTATCTTCTCACCGCCCTGGGATGGACACCGCCCTAGGACGTAAGGGATTTAGGCTCTCCTAGACTCTCGCTCCTCCCGGAGACAGGAATCCAAAAGAGGGGCTACCTAGCAGCTCCTTGGTTCCTCCCACTAATAGGGAGCTTACTACCTATTACTATTAAGAAAGTTCTTACTTAATACCCCCTATGCCTGGCTCATTCATTCATCCATTCAACTCATGTTTTCCTACACCTACTGTGTCAGAGACTAGCCACTGGTTTACATAATGAGGATTTAGCCATGACAAAACCAAAGCCCAAGCCTCTTGGTTAATGTTCTAGGAATTTTCTAAGCATGTGAATCACTTCCCCCTGGAAGCCCTCCTAGCTCTGCTCCCTGAGTTAAACCTCACTTCTGTGCTCTAGTAGCCCTGGAGGCTTCCGGGCATCTGCACTCTTTCCACTTCCATAAGCCAGAGAAGGCAGAGCCTCTTCTGATTTGGCCTGGTGTGGGGAGCTAAGGCTGCCGCAGCCTTCAGAACCCTTACTGGGCCTCTCAGCTGCTGTATCTGAGGTTCTGCCCAAGGGTGGGAAGGCCTGGGGCCCCTACCCATGGGGAAGGAAGTGGGCATTGGTTTCAAGGCAGGTGGTGGAGGTTGGAATCTGGGGGCAGGAATAACAGCTGCATGTTTCAAACTCAAAGGGCAGGTGTCCTATTACTGGGAGACTTCCCATGTGGGTGGAAGGGGAAGGAACTCCATGGGGCAGTCCACCTCCTAGAGGGATATGTTAGGACCTAGGGACCACAGGTAGCCAATAACCAGCCATTAGCTTCTGTATTATGCTTGCTTGCTTGCTTGCTTAGGAGAGTGGAAAATTTTCAGCTGACCCTTATCTGACTCCGGACCTGCCTTCCTGCCTCTGCTAGTGTGATTAAGTTTAGAAACTAAGGAGAAGGGCGGTGGTGCATGGCACAACTGCATGCAAGATATAGCCGCCAGTCCAGGATCAAAACGCCCTGGACCCCTGAGGGGCCTGACATGCTTTATGTACCTAGTGAAATGCGCTCAGGCCTAGATCACAGAATGCAGAATGTATTTCAACTAAGATTAATGCTATCCGTAATTAGGCTACATCAGAGGCTTCCTCTCGGTTGAATCTTAGCTGCAGCCAGTGACTCCTATAAAACCCATCTCAAGGTTCCAACCCACCCCCACCCCCGTTTGTGCTAAAACAAGATAGAAACGTAAGATTAATGCTTTCTCTCGGTTTTGTAAAAGTGCTTGCTAATTAGATTTTTATTTATTTTTAAATTTTATTTTAGCGTATTATGTGGGTACAAGTGTTTAGGTTACATATTTTGCCCATGTCCCCCTCCTCCCTAATTAGATTTTCAGAGTGTGGTTTTTGCCTTTAAAAGGGAGCCATTTTTCCTAGCTCATCGCTACTTTTCTGTGCCTGCCACTCTGCAGGGTAGAAGTAGTCCTGGCCAGTAAATAAAGACTCACAATTTGCCGGGCCTGGTGGCTTACGCCTGTAATCCTAGCTCTCTGGGAGGCCAAGGCGGGCGGATTGCTCAAGGTCAGGAGTTCGAAACCAGCCTGAGCAAGAGCGAGACCCCGTCTCTACTATAAATGGAAAGAAATTAATTGGCCAACTTATATAGAAAAAATTAGCCGGGCATGGTGGTGCATGCCTGTAGTCCCAGCTACTCGGGAGGCTGAGGCAGCAGAATCGCTATCCGTAATTAGGCTACATCAGAGGCTTCCTCTCGGTTGAATCTTAGCTGCAGCCTACTGGAAAGGCTTCTTTCTGCATCTGTTGAATCTCAAATGCTGTCAGTTCAAAATAATCCTTATACCAGGCCGGGTACGGTGGCTCACGCCTGGAATCCTAGCACTCTGGGAGGCCGAGGCGGGTGGATTGC
Source organism: Microcebus murinus (assembly GCF_040939455.1). Lineage (NCBI taxonomy): Eukaryota > Metazoa > Chordata > Mammalia > Primates > Cheirogaleidae > Microcebus > Microcebus murinus. Next base: position 12,593,911 of record NC_134107.1, read on the forward strand.
TCGAGGTCAGGAGTTTGAAATCAGCCTGAGCAAGAGTGAGACCCCCGTCTCTACTATAAATAGAAAGAAATTAATTGGCCAACTAATATATATAGAAAAAATTAGCCAGGCATGGTGGCACATGCCTGTAGTCCCAGCTACTCGGGAGGCTGAGGCAGCAGGATTGCTTGAGCCTAGGAGTTTGAGGTTGCTGTGAGCTAGGCTGACGCCATAGCACTCACTCTAGCCTGGGCAACAAAGCAAGACTCTGTCTCAAAAAAAAAATCCTTATACCAAAGTAGCATTTTTTGGGCTGGCATATTCTGATACTCTTCAGGGGATTAAGAGTTTAGGTGAAACAAAAGTGGCCAGGGGTTAGTAATTAATTGTTACAGCTGGGTATGAGTACTAGGAGGATTCATTGAGCTATTTTTTATTACTTTATATGTTTGAAATTTCTCACAATGAATATTTTTTTAAATAGGATCTATTGACATGTAGTTAGCCAACTTTTCCCAAACAAGAACATTATAACAAAATAACTACCATGAACTGCCGCCAGCTTTTCACAGGGAAATGGACATTTTATAACACCAAAGATACAGGAAGGGCATAATCTTTGAATAAAGGATAGTCTTAATGTGGAATGTATTAGTTTTCTGGAAAAGTCACAGCAGACACTACCATGAACTGATACTGGTCTGTGTGCCTCAGCCTCCTCATTTTTCCCAAAGGCTGAGATCAAAGCTAGTGAGCAGGCCATGTGAGGCTGTGCTTGTTTGCGCTGTGACTCAGGCAGGCTGGTGCTTGTCTCCTCTGGGTTGGTTTCTCTCAAAGACTGAAAGTGTTTATCCTAGAAAGGCCCTCAGAGGTCCGGGTTACCCTCTTATGTTTACAGATGGGGGAACTGAGGCCAAAAGAGGAAGAGTGACTTGCTGGAGTTAGCACGATGTGACTTAATGGCACGGCCTAGAACAGAACCCAGGGCTTCTGGTGCCTAGCCCAGGGATGGCACCACCCAGTGTTTTACCTGCTATGAACCGACCATGCTGTTTTCATCTTTGTTTCAGTTGGTGCCTAGAATGACAGCTGTGTGAACTTGCTGCCAGACCACACCAGGCTTTAAGTCTTAAGCGTGCCACTCCCTGGTTGTGCATCCTTGGGCAAGTTTACTTAACTTCTCCGGGCCTCAGTTTCCTCCTCTATGAAATGAGTAGGTGCTGTCATGATACTCATCTTCTCAGGTTGCTGTGAAGGTTGAGCTAATGCACGTGCTGTGCCTGCCACACAGAAAATAGTGCGGGGCAGTTGCCTGCACTTTTATCTCCTGTAGGGACGATGGGTTCCACAGATTTATTAGGGAAAGCCAGCTGGCCTTTACCTTAGGATCATGGAATGTCAGAGCCAGAGCAGGCTTCTAGAGATACCTAGAGAGGAATCCTTTTATAGAAAGAGAAAACGTGTCCCTGGGGCTCTATGTGAACTAAAAGTCCCAGAGGCTTTTGGTGACAGAACAGGAATCAGACAGCAAAGGGGCTCTTCCATGAACAAGTCAGCTGCCCCCATCCCCACCTCATGGGCCATTCTGCCCTAGAGAGTGTCAGTGTTGGTGGAACAAAGACACATGGCGAGTGCACAGAGCTTTACAGGTTATTATGAGCTTTTGCAAACTTGGTCTAGTCAGAGCCTTACTCCAGCCTAGAAGGCAGTGAGTCCTGGAATGAACATCCCATTTCACAGAAAGAAACCAAGGCCCCCATGGGTGGGTTGGTAACCCACCAGGGGGTAACCTAGCCAGGGGTACAAGCTCAGAAATGCCTCAAGGACTCTGGAAAATGAGAAAGTTAGCTCAGTGGAAAAAAGCCTTTGGAAAATTACTTCAACTACAAAGAGATCAAATACTAACTTCCAAGGAGGTCAGAAAGGAAAGGAATTGCTATGGCAACATCTTTGGCAGCCCACTTTCATCCTTCTCAGATTCAAAACAACAGTTTCCAGCAGGTTCCTGTGGGAGGGTAGGGGGAGAAGAGGAGAATCTAACTCCAGCCCAGCAACTGCTCTCAGCCAATCTCCTACCAGATTTTGGTGGCACGAGGAAGGTGGCAGCCAATGAAGAGGCTGAAGCCTGCGTCATTGTCTGCAAGCCAGGTTAGAATAAGCAGAAGGCCATGCACGTGACCGTTTCCATGGTGAACTCCCTTAGCAACTCTGGCTGGTCCTGTTTATGAGCTCCGGAAAATTCCACCGAGCCTCTGGCCTGATTTTTACCTTCTCTGCCTCCGCCTGCTCCAATGCGGAGATGAAGTCACCGCCAGTGATTAACCTCTTCTCCACACAGGCCTGGCTCCAGTCAGATCTGGGGCCTGGGAAGGGCACAGGCATCTCTCAGTCACCAGTGATTGCAGCCTATGCAATAACCCATCACTGTCCCCTGCCTCACTAAGTACCAGAAGGGGGAGGACAGGTACCAGAGACACAGTGACAGCCACTATCACAGGGCACATTACTGTGTGCCAGGCACTGTATTAAGCTCCTGACAACCCCACATCCCTGAGAAGGGGGTACTACAGACATCATTCCCCTTTCACAGAGAGATAAACTGATCCCAAGAGATTAAGTAACTTGCTAAGCTTCCAGCATACAGCCAGAAAGTGGAGGAACCAGGCTCGGACTGAGTGTGGGGACTCTCAGGGCCACTCTCTCCACGCAGCCCTCTCTGTGCTCCCAGTGTTGTAGGACACCGTGGGGTGGTGGCCAAGCGCCCAGTGCAGGAGACGGGTGCAGAGGAGGGAGACCTCCATGGTCTTCAGGGAGTTGAAGAAGACTCCACCAAAGAGGAGGGGACATTTGGGATGAGTGGAAGGCTAGAGAGACAGCACCTACTGGTTCTAGGACACCCACGTTGCCAGGCCAGAGCACAGGGCTGATGGATGAGTCTAGCCAGGCTCCAGTGAAGGCTGCGGCTTATGGAACTGGCCATGCTGGAATTCCGCTGGGAGGGAGGGCAAACCACACACACTCCTGCCTGACTCCAGCTGTAGAGAGTGCTGGCTTGGATGGGGTACCATCCACAGGGACCATCAGCTGGAACCTGGGGTGAGCCTTTTAGAGTCTACAGCACTAGCCCAAGGCCACATGGGTCTGACTGTGTGGACATCATGTAAGCCACGTGCACAGCTGTACTGAGCTGAGGCAGGACTATAAGAAGACATGGACGCTGTTTTCAAGGATGTTAACTGACAATGACAAATAGCAATAAAAGCCATATGCCATAGCTCAAGATGATGCACTTGAGTCACTGAGTGAAGGGCACGATCACAGGCATGCTGGGAAAGTCACTGTACAGCGATGGCCTCAGGAGTCTGCAAATGGATTAACCATTCAGTGGGAAGGCTTCCAGGAGGAAAGGGGTCCTGACCTTGCTCCTGAAAGTGGGAGGGCTCCCACTGTTGGGGAGACTGGGCATGTCCTTGTGGGAGAGGTGGAGGGATGCCCAGTCCAGTGTAACTAGGGATCTGGCAGCAAACAAGGGGCAGGAGTAGAGGAAGCACAGAGGAGGCAGGAGGATTGAGGTTTATGGGCCAGCTGGGGGAGGGGTAGGCAGTAGATGATAAAGATCCCAGATAATGAAGAAGGGTGACCTTTTGTGAGCTAGGCTGTCTCTAGCCTCTGGATCTCTGTTGACAACTTGGCCTCAGCTGAAGTCTTTGCTTAAGCAGAAGAGCTCTGGAAATTTCCACCCAAATTCTTTTTTTTTTTTTTTTTTTTTTTTTTTGAGACAGAGTCTCACTTTGTTGCCCAGGCTAGAGTGACTGCCGTGGCGTCAGCCTGGCTCACAGCAACCTCAATCTCCTGGGCTCAGCGATCCTACTGCCTCAGCCTCCCGAGTAGCTGGGACTACAGGCATGCGCCACCATGCCTGGCTAATGTTTTGTATATATATATATTTTAGTTGGTCAATTAATTTCTTTCTATTTTTGGTAGAGACGGGGTCTCGCTCAGGCTGGTTTCGAACTCCTGACCTTGAGCGATCCGCCCGCCTCAGCCTCCCAAAGTGCTAGGATTACAGGCGTGAGCCACCGCGCCCGGCTCCACCCAAATTCTTTTCTCAGCATTCAGTTCTCAGCTCCACCCTCTCCCCAGGCACTACAGGGACCAGTTCTGCTGCTTAGTCTGCAGGCTCAAGAGGCCTAGGGCAGCCTCAGAGGGCTGGTATGCAGTGGACATGGCAGAATTTCAGGCCTGCTGGCCTCTGTGCTGCTGTGGAATACCAGAGCTGTGCCCCCTGCCCGACACATTCCAGAGGCCCAGGGATCCTGCTCCCGGAAAGCAAAAACTGGAGGAGTGACAGCTTCCTCCTCCATCATTTCAGCATTTTTGAGTCAGATCAGCTCCTCGTGGGCGTGCTGCCCCCAGAGTACAGAGCAGTAAAGCTGGAACAAACCTGGGGACACCTAAATATTGCGGGTACAGCACTTCTGCTCCCCAGAAATTAACTGGATGCTCTTTTTTCTTTGGGGAAGTATTTCATATATCTGTTTCTGGAAGCTTCCAAGTGGAAGAAGTGACTTCTGTGGGGCAAGAAGAGCTGGGAAGACACTGGCAGCTCTCCCCCTCTCCCTGCTCCTTCCCTGCTCTGGCCCCAAGCTCCTGTTAGCTTCTCCCTGCTGCTGGGCCTGCTGGAGCCCAGCTGAGCTCTGGCCACAGGGCAGCAAAGCCCAGTTACCAAACAGAGTCAAATGACCTCCCCATGGAGTCCCCACCCTTTGTCCAGTGGTGAGAGCAGGACACTCCCTCAGTGAAGTTGGCACAGACTTGCCTCTCTCCCAGGGCTGTGCTTGGGACTAGCCTGAGGCCTCCCTGTCTTCCTCACTGCCAGCCAGGCTGCAGACCCTGGAGTCCACTCTGACCCTCAGAGGAGCCAGGGAGCCATGTTAACCTGCACGTAATCATCCAGGAAAATACAGGCAGTGTTGGGACAGAGAGTAATGCTGGGTAGTGACAAGGGTTGACTTGGGAGATGTTGGTCAGAGAGGTCCTTTCTGAGGAGTGACCTGTGGATAGGGTGATGAGACTGGGTGTCACCTGAAGAGTTAGGGGGGAACATTCGCAGCCAATGGGTCATGGAGAATAAAGAACATGAGTCTGGGACATGTCCCCCTCCCACCCACCAAACCATTCTACGCCCTCCTCCCCAAACAAGCCTTGCCAAGGTTTTGGGTGCAGGGCCTCTGCTCACCTGTTCTGTCCAGGACATGTCCCCCCCCCCAACCCCTTGAGAAAGCATGTTAAACCCTACTCATCCTTTAAGGTCATTGCCTCCATTAACACTTCTGGAGTCTTCCACCCAGACTACAATCTCTCCTTCTGGACTTGGTTCCTTATATAGTTCTTCCTGTATTCATGTGTTTCCCTTACAGCTAGACCGAATTCAGCCTGACCCCTCAGAGAGGCTTCCAGGAGAAAGCCAAGCGTGAGTGGTAGTCAGGGTGTGATTGTTCCTACTGCTAACTCGGGGGGGAGCAGTGAAGGGGGAGGTCCTAGAGGCCATCTGTCCGAGTCTCTAAAGAGCAGTGTGGGAATGTGACTTTTCCCATTCTCAGATTCTTCAACTGTCAACATAGGGGGGCTAATTAGAATTACAGAATTTCAGGATTGGAAGAAAAATCCCAAGTTTTCCTGTCCAGCTTCTTTGCAATGCAGGGATACGCTCAAAGCCTATGAAGTTGTCACCGGCTTCTGCTGGACACCTGTAGAATGGGAGCCTGATGAGTTCTAGGTCCATTCCACCTCAAACACTGGACAAGGTCCCATATGCTACCAGCTTCTGTTTTTATCTGGCATTGTTGAGAAAGACACTTTAGGCCAAGTTCCTGAAAACTTGTGGCCTCTGCACCCTTATCCCAAGAGACATGTGTCTGTGGAACAGGAGCCACAGTTGTGTTGAGGGGGAATGAACGTGCCTCTCTGTGAGTTTGAGTGCGAGCGTGTGTGTGTTCAGGTGTGGAATGTTTACTCAGCATCATGCTGGGTATGCCAGGCCAACAAAAACATCCGCCTGAGACCACAAGTGGGTGACTACATGGATCAGGGACATAAGAATGTAGCTGCAGCTCACTTGGAAGCCTCAATGTTTCTTCAGGCTATTTGAGAAGGTCCCTTCAGCAGGCCTCAGCGGGGTGAGTAACTGGAGGACCCAGCGTAGCTGAGGGCTGGACACGGCACCTCCTGAACTGATTCATACCCAGTACAGTGACAGCAAGGGCTGAGCCTTGGGCTCGCTCCTTTCCACTCTGGGGGGGCGAATACTCACCTGCAACTGCATGGAAACCTCAGGTGCCCTTGGGGCTCTCTCCCCTGTCTCTGTGGGTCGCAGTCTGTCTATAAGTTCTCTGAGAGGGAACCGGTTCCCGTTTCCTATGCAGTACAGCTAGCTCAATGCCATTACACTCCACCCCAATAGGCAAGCACATTCATGTCAAATCCCCATCTGTTTTGTTCCTGCAGAAGCATGTAAGTTACCCTTTCACTGTTCTTGTTGTGTGTGTTATAAATTCCAAAGGAGATACTATTCCAGTTTATTTACTTGTTCACTGCTTAGTAGACACATACTGAGCTTCTCTGTGTGCCAGGAACTCAGGATACCAAGACAGACATCTCTCAGCCTCAGTTTCCTTATCCCTCTAAGGGCAGAACAGCAGCACCTCTGTCACAGGGTTGTTGTGAAGACTGAAAGGTTACACATAGAAAGTGCTTAGCATGGTGCTCATTACATGTTACAGAAAATAAAGATATACCTGGGGTGGATAAACACTGTCATGCGGACATACCAGGGGCAATGGAGGGACCAAGGAAAGCATGGAGCTCCTTCTGCTGGGGGACAGGAGGTCAATTAGAAAGTCTCCAACCAGGCCCAGCATGGTGGCTCACGCCTGTAATCCTTGCACTCTGGGAGGCCGAGGTGGGCAGATTGCTCGATGTCAGGAGTTTGAAACCAGCCTGAGTGAGACCCTGTCTCTACTAAAAATAGAAAGAAATTAATTGACCAACTAAAAATATATATACAAAAAAATTAGCCTGGCATGGTGGTACATGCCTGTAGTCCCAGCTACTCAGGAGGCTGAGACAGTAGGATCACTTGAGCCCAGGAGATTGAGGTTGCTCTGAACTAGGATGACGCCATAGCACTCATTTTAGCCTGGGCAACAAAGTGAGACTCTGTCTCAAAAAAAAAAAAAAAGTATCCAACCAAAACTAAACCAAGAGGAAGGCTGGAGGGCAGGGAGACAGGCTGGTGAAGGAAAGTCTAGAAACTGGAAACCTGGGATGAAGCCAATGAGGACCTTGCAGGTTCTGAAGCTGGGGAGGGATGGGGCCAGAGCTGCTCTGGACAGCCCAGTTTTGCCCTTTGTTGTCATCTGTCTTCCCAAAGCCCACAGTGCTATAGCTGGGCTGCCACAGCCAGGCCTTCCGGAAAGATCCACAAACAGCCTGCAGGGCCCTGGGCCAAGGACTGCAGCAAATAAACTAAAGAAGGGAAGTAGGAGCCTGGCTGTCTCAGGCTGGGGGTGGGGAATTGCTCTTTTAAGACACTTTCTCCTTTATTCCCCTCCCAAAAGAGGATTTTTTTTTTTTTTTTTTCTGAGACAGAGTCTCACTCTGTTGCCCAGGCTAGAGTGAGTGCTGTGGCGTCAGCCTAGCTCACAGCAACCTAAAACTCCTGGACTCAAGCAATCTTCCTGCCTCAGCCTCCTGAGTAACTGGGACTACAGGCATGCGCCACCATGCCCGGCTAATTTTTTCTATATATATTAGTTGGCCAATTAATTTCTTTCTATTTATAGAGACGGGGTCTCGCTCTTGCTCAGGTTGGTTTCGAACTCCTGACCTCAAGCTATCCTCCCACCTTGGCCTCCCAGAGTGCTAGGATTACAGGCGTGAGCCACCCCGCCTGGCCAAGGATTCTAACATGGAATCCTTCTTGGGGTTTTAGAGAAGGGTAAGTTTAGAAGATGGTTACTTCTCTCAGGGAAACAAGAAACTGTTTCCCTTTTTCTTCTGCCCTGGTGTTTCAGTGACTGTGATGGGGAGGCCCTGGCTGCCTCTTTCCTATGTCATTTTGCAAAAGGCAGTGACACAGCTGTTCCTAGTTTCTGTAATTTGTTTTTGCTGGAATTGCCTTCAGCTCTCTGTGAGGTAATGGGTGTGTCTCGTGGATTTCAGCGGTGGATTTTACAGTTTGTCTCGAGTAAATTATTAGCTGTCCGAAATCCCCTAGAAAACAATGCTCTGTCGTCTGTACAATGGGGCACTAAGCGCCATCTCTGTGGTGTTTTTCCTGCCACGGGAGTGGCTGCTGTAGGTGAGGGAGCCCAGGTTTGTGCAGCAGTTTGTGCAGAGGGTCACGTTCCAGAAATTGGCTCTGGGAAGGTGGGCAGCTGGGGGAGGAGGGATAGGGACTAGGGATAGGGACTGTTAATTCCTAGTCTTTAGAAGATGAGAATGTTGTTTTCTTGGGATTCTCTTTGCACTTTATTTCTGACCTGCATTTCCAGAGAGTGCTAGAAATGCAGAATTAAATATTAATCACAGAATTAGATAAAATCAAAGGAAGCCTGGGAGGAATGCAGTTGCAATGAAGACTCGCCCATACTGGCCTCTGGACCACAGGGCAGTAGATGAAGGGTGTCAGAAGCTTCTTCCTTGACTAAGCCTGACTAGCCTTGCCAAACAGGGAAGGGGTGGAGTGGATTCTGGCATTCTCCAGAGGTTTCTGGCCTGGTGTGAGTCAGGAGGATGAGGTAGGGCCTTGCTGACAGTGTGCTCGGAGGCCTCATTCTAAATCTTTGCTGCTTTAGCCCTTCAAAGCACCCCACCTCCTTGATGCCACAGCCAAGAGGCCTAAAGTCCTTCCTGTTCTCTTCATACCCCTTTACTGTCTTTTATAGAATTAGCATCATCACTACTTTCATCTAATCCTCTCATTTTACATATTTAGAAATTGTCCCTGAGGAGTTATTTGGGTTGGTGCCCAAGGTCACACGGCTGTTTGTCAGTGGGGTGATTTCCAGAAACCAGCACTGAGGGCCTCCTATTTTTAGCCTGGGCTTTTTTGAGGGGAGCATGAGATGACTGGCTAAAATGGATTCACCCTCTTATATCTGTGTCCTTAGGCCCAAATGAAGATGAGGTTTGAGACTGAGGTGGAAGGGAATAATCAGGATATTAAAGTACCAGTGGAGAGGGCAGCTTCGATCGGACATTATGAGGTTAAAAGGAGCATAGCATAGATGCCGGCCAGAGGAAAGGTGTCTGGAAAACATTCAGTGTCATGTTAAAAGAATCCATAGTCCAAAGAGTTGAGAGAAAGATACATAATCAAATGTACTTTTAACCTCCTTACCACAGTACATGGCAATTTTAGGCTGTCTTGTTTAAAGAAATCTCCCAGAAAAGAAGAAACTCACTAGACAAAGAGGAGGAGAAAGAAATCAGAATATTTTGGAGACAGCCAGTGTGTTTTGTGAAACCAAAACCAGGGGAGATGAAGGCAGTAAATATTTGGGCCTAAACAGTAAAAAGGAGGGTTAATGTCCATAATGTTCTCTAAAAAAATATTTTTCCCCTACCAGCTAGGGAAAAAAAAAACACCTAGATTTTCTCTCTGGTCTTTGCCAAGCCATCTCTTGTGGTGTAAGAGATTCCTAAGCTTCATTTAACTTCATTTTCTTTTCCCAAATTCAGAGAATCAGCCAAATAATATGCAGTCAGCCTTCCTCTGGGTTCTGCATCCTGGGACTCAACCAACCTTGGATCAAAGATATATATATATATATATATATATATATATATATTTTTTTTTTTTTTCTGTCACAGTCTGCTTCTAGAAAAAGATATATTTTTAAAAATTGTGTCTCCATTGAACATAGTCAGACTTTTCCCTCTTATTATTCCCTAAATAATTCAACTATTTACATGGTACTTACATTGTATTAGGTATTATTAGTCATCTAGAGCTGATTTAAAGTTTATGGGAGGATGTGCGTAGGTTATATAGAGTACCAAGCCATTTTATATAAGGCACTTGAGCATCCTTGAATTTTGCTATCTGAGGGAGGTCCTGGAACCAGTTCCCCATGGATACTGACTATATAGCCAGTCTAATAGTATAAGAAACATTTTTTTTAATTAAAAAAATTGGAATTGGGCAATACCTCATTTGATACCATAGAATTTGAGTGTTCCCCAAGGAACATTCTATATCTGTAAAGGGAATGGAAATGATTCATTTCATGGGCTCCAGAGAAGGGCAGAGAGCATAGACAGCACAGAGCAGGGCCCAGGTCCCTGTCCTCCCCCAGCCTGGGAAAACTGCACTGGGGAGGTTGACAGCTGGGGGAGGTAGGGAGGCAGAGGGGAGGGGGGGAATCTGGGACTCAAGAATAGCTTCTGCTATTAATTAGCTTTGTCTGATTTTAGGCAAATCACAAATTCCCCAGGCCGACAAATCCCCATTTTAAAATGAGGTGACCTGACTCATTTTCCTCCTTCTAGCACTAAAATTCTACTAAAAAATTTCCAACTCCAGAGCGAGCATCAGGACTGCGTCTCAGTAATATTCCACTGATAGGGCCTTAAAAAAAAAAAAAGAAACAAAACTAGAACAGCAGGCCGGGCGCGGTGGCTCACTCTTGTAATCCTAGCACTCTGGGAGGCCGAGGCGGGCGGATTGCTCGAGGTCAGGAGTTCAAAACCAGCCTGAGCAAGAGCGAGACCCTGTCTCCACTATAAATAGAAAGAAATTAATTGGCCAACTAATATATACAAAAAATTAGCCGGGCATGGTGGCGAATGCCTTTAGTCCCAGCTACTTGGGAGGCTGAGGCAGTAGGACCGCTTGAGCCCAGGAGATTGAGGTTGCTGTGAGCTAGGCTGACGCCACGGCACTCACTCTAGCCTGGGCAACAAAGCGAGACTCCGTCTCAAAAAAAAAAAAAAAAAGAAATTAATTGGCCAACTAATATATATATATAAAAAATTAGCCGGGCATGGTGGCTCGTGCCTGTAGTCCCAGCAACTCGGGAGGCTGAGGCAGTAAGATTGCTTGAGCCCAGGAGTTTGAGGTTGCTGTGAGCTAGGCTGACGCCACGGCACTCACTCTAGCCTAGGCAAGAAAGTGAGACTCTGTCTCAAAAAAAAAAAAAACAAAAAAAAACTAGAACAGCTTTGCCAGCGTCAGTTGAGGAAGAGCTGCTTTAAACTCGCCCTGCTTTCTGGGGGCTGGGGAGACAGTGGCAGAGGAGCTTGCTGGAGCCCCCAGTCCTTACACAACCACCCTCATTGACAGCAACCAAAGGGGTTTTAAAAATAGAGTATCAACTTCATACAGTTCCCGTCAGTTAGCTGCATGCTAACCTATAGTGTCACTAAACTCGATCTTCTCTTGGACTTCACTGCCTAAAAATATGCCATTTAGCAGGTTCTAGAAGGAAGACGTGGGGGTAAGGGTGGATCACCACCCTGTCCTCAGCGCCAAGCCTTAGACCCCTGAGCCCTGAACCACTCCATTTTATTCCATCCCTTCAGTTTTTTTTTTTTTAAAAACGAGGCTGAAGCTAGGTCAGCCAGAGACCACTTTAGCCTCCAGACTCTAGATTAATAAGACCTGGTGACATACAGACACCCAAGATATGTTACAGTAAAGAAACTGCAGTTGATAATCACAAAAGGATCGTGTATTGACTTTTAATTAAGGGATGACATTGAAGGAATATGGAGGAAACGACAGAGGACAGGAGAGAGGAAGGAAAGACAGACCTAGGCTGAAAAGGGATGTTGGGCAGCAGCTCTACGAAAGGCAGAACACCCCCCAAGCATGGTGACAGGGCGGAGGGGTCACCATGAAGCCCCCGGCCCAGGCCCAGGCCCAGGCTCAAGCTGCTACCCTCCCCCACACCATTCCTTCCGACAGGCTCTGGCGCAGGGGGGGAGGGGAGGAAGAGGTGGGGGTCGGGGCGCGCATGCGCACTGACGCGCTGCGCCAACCGCCACAGCTCCCGGAAGGTGGCCGGGACCGGCTGGAGCCGGTTAGAACCGGCGGCATCCGCCCGCGAGCCGCCGCCTCACAAAGCGAGGGCGGCTCACGACCCCGCGTATCCCTGCGCGGCGCGGGTGCGGATCCAGCGCCCTTCCCCCAGTCTTTGTCCCCTCCCGGAAGGAGCTGCAGATGCGCTGCGCGGGTGCGGATTCAGCGCCCTTCCCCCAAGTTTTGTTCCCTCCCGGAAGGAGCTGCAGATGCTCCCCTCCTCCGCTCTCTCCTCCGTGGCCCGAGGATTCTGGGAACCGATGGGAGCTTGGGAGAGCGCGGCCTCGCCCCCGCCTCTCGGTTCTCTCAGCCGCCGCGGCCATTTTAGCGCCGTGGAAGGTGGTGGTCGAGGACGCTCGGGCTCGCCCGGAGCAGGCTGCCACCGCCGGGAGCCCAGATTATCCTAGATCCCCGGGATGCCGCCCGAGTTGTGCTGATAACTGAGCCATCCCTTTAGGTCGGCAATTCCGGGGGCGTTTTTGAAAATAAGACCACTCAAATTGCGGCAAAAAGGGGTTTTGGGGCTTGGAGACGCTCTTTCTCCTCCGGCTCCAATTCAGTCTTAAATTCAGAGCCAGCCAACAGAACCCGTAAAACACAAAACCCTAAAAAAGCAAACATAAGCTATGGTTTAATAAACACTTTCAGGACCAAGGTTGCTGTATCTCAAGGCAAAGACAGTTCCTTTTGAGATATTTTCAAAGGGACACTTACACTTGGTTTCCAGGGTATGATTTGGCTTTTGGGAACTTTAATGAGCCTGGAAGCTTAGAAATGGTTCATGTTTGCAAGGAACAGAGAGTTTATTAATCCAAGCTCAGTAGAAATTGGGCAGGCAGCTTGGAGAGAGGAGATCAGCGGGTGTTTACCAACTTCAAGAAAAAAACCACACGAAGTCCCTGAGCCTCTTCCTTCTGTGACAGCCGGTTGTGGGAGGCCTCCGAGTGTGGTCGCGGCTCTGCTGCCCCACAGTATGGTGGGGCGACTTGTGACATTTTCTAAATGTCTACATGTTCTAAAACTAGGTTTTCACATTTCAACCCATGTTGCTCAGGTTTCTTGAATAAAAGGGCGAACAAAACTTGTGTGATAGAAGTTCAGGATCAACTCGTAGGATCTCAGACAGTTTGGGGCAAAAAGCTGACATTTTGTCTTTTCTCAACTGGCTGCAGTGAATTTGCCAGGTTGAAGCTCAGTTACGTAATGGAAGTTAAAGCTGTCACCCAACCCGTTTTTAACCTTACTTCAAAGACCAGTAAATAGTATTTCTTGTACTTCAAGAAAACACAAAAGGTATTTTAAAAGTTGTTTAAAAAAAAAAAATCCCAAGTAATGGCTCCGAGTTTTGTGAGCTGTTTGATGATATATTTAAAAGAGGGTTTCGTCTTGTTGCCTAAATTTTCGGCTGAAATCTATCTACAGGTTAGAAAGTCTTAAATATTTCCATGTATGTAGTTTTGCAATTAAGTTCTATAAACTGTTAAGAAAATTCTAGAAAGCCTGGTAAAATCAGTATATTTTTAACCCTTCCAAGGAACTATTTTTGTTTCCCTCACAAAGGCGGCGGAAGTTTATTGAATTCCGGTGGTGTGAGCTGTCCTCCGTCTATAAATACACGGCTCTGGGGCTCTGCGGCAGGCATTCAGGCAGCGAGCGCGGAGACGCGTTGCAGAGTCAGGAGGCACAGCTTGGGGAAGCGGCAGATAAGTTTTTCTCTTTAAAAGAAAAGATAGAAATTTAAGCAATTCTGAAGAAATATAGTTAATAACTTACTAAGATATTGCTTAGCAACAAGTTCTAAATGTAATTTTGATAACTTAAAAAGATTTTAAGAGAAAGTATGAAGACTTAAAAGTAATTTGAGAAGGAAGAAGATGTAAAACATGGCGGTTAAGAGATGAAGCTTCTTTACGGAGTAAAAAACGTATCTTAGAAAAAGATTGTTGAGGAAGGACTACAGAGTCCTGAATTAAGAAAGCCTTAAATTGATTGGCAACCTTGTAGATTATTAAAACGAAAGCGATTTAAACAGAACCTAAAAGCTATTTATAAAGTCAAGTTGTACAGGTGGTTAAAATGATTTGAAGGCAGCCGTTTAAAAAGGTTAAATCGAAGGTGGTCATACTAAATAGACCTTAAAATTCAGGACGCAGGAAGAATTGCATTGTTTAAAGCCTTATTAATCGTGAGGCGTTATTTACTAAAAAGTGACGAAAATAGGAAAAATTAACTGGGAGTGGTAGGTTAAAAACATTTTGGAAATTAGAAATTTGAAGTGGAAAGCTCGAAGACAAGTACAGGAAGGTGAAGAGAAGATAGGAAAACTAGAAGATAAAAAAGCGACTTTAGAAGAAAAATTAATTTAAATAGGCAGAAAAATAGACAAACTAGAAAACAACTAAAATACACAAAGGCAACTAGGAAACAGAAAATGAATTGAAAATATTGTCAAGTATTTCAGATAGAAAATGAAAAACAGAAGCTAAGACAACTATTCAACACAGCAGACAAGATAGAAGATAGAAAAGTTTAAAGCCAAAAATTGGATAAAATACAAGAACCGAAAATCAGGAAATTAATAGCAATCAATTTCTTTTAAAAGCCCATCAATTTAATTTCTGGTGGTGCGGAAGTTTAGAAGGCGAAGATGAGGGTAATTGATCTGTAGACAGGACCAATTTAGAAGAGTATTTGAAGCTAGAAGGGAAATCGGTTAAAAATCCCATCAAAAGGCTACTAAAAGGACTGAAGTAATACAAATACTAAGGCAGAATGTTTTTGGAAGAGTTAGAAGAATTTGAAAGGCCTGAAATATACAGTAGCTTAGTTTGAGATTTCAAAGGACTTTAATAACAAGTGTAATTCAAGATGAAGAATAACTACCAACTTAAAATTATTGCATTGGACTTTGAGCTAAGATTTCTAAAATCCTGAGGACTAGCGTTAATTGACAGCTGACCCAGGTGCTACGCAGAAGTGGATTCAGTGAATCTAGGAAGACAGGAGCAGCAGACAGGATTCCAGGAACCAGTGTTGGTGAAGCTAGGACTGAGGAGTTCAGCAGCAGTTCGTGGTGAAGATAGGAAAGAGGAGTCCAGGAACCAGTGCGATGTGGTGAAGGAAGGAGCCCTAAAGATTGGTGGTGAAGCTAGGAAAGAGGATTCAAGGAAGGAGCCAGTGCGATTTGGTGATGAAGCTAGCAGGCGGCTTGGCTTGGCAACCCACGGAGGAGGCAAGCAGGCGGTGTGGAGAATAGATAGAGGATCCTAGACCAGCGTGCCAGTGTGCAAGGCGACAGGGAGTGCAAGTGGTTGGTAAAAATCCGTGAGGTCGGCGATAAGTTGTTTTTCTGGGACTTGAGTATGGTAACCTTTATTTTCCTACTGTAATGGGGGAGTTACATAATTCGGTATGAAGGGATTTATATGGGGATGTAGGCTGATTTCCGGGTGTTGTAGGTTTCTCTTTTTCAGGCTTATGTTCTCATGCATCTTGTCTGAAGCTTTTGAGGGCAGACTGCCAAGGCCTGGAGGAGTGGTAGATGGCAAGTTTTTTGTTCTTTTTTTAAACTAATTTGAGGAAAACTAAATGACTTTGATAGAAGCAACTTTGAAGCAAAATTTCAACAAATTTGTAAGCAGTTAGTATATTTAGTTGGGGTAATGAAGTATTTCAATTTTATGAAGTGATGACGTATTTTTATTTCCTCACCCTCAATGATAATTTTCTAAATGTGGAGCTTGGGTGTGTAACTGGGGAGGGAGTTGTATTTTGTGGGAGTGGGGGCAAATATGTTTTGAGTTTTTTTCCCCTTAGGTCTGGCTAGAATCCTAAAGGCAAATGACTCGAGGTGTAACAGAAAACAAGAAAATCCAGTATCAGGATAATCAGAACACCACAGGTTTACAGTTCATAGAAACTAGAGCATGAGTAGTTCTCAATTTAAGGTCTGTGGAGGAGCTGTCCATTGGAGAAATGGCTGGTAGTTATTCTTTCCCCCCTCCCCTTAATCAGACTTTTAAAGTGCTTAACCCCTTAAACTTGCTGTTTTTACTTGAAGTATTTTGGGATGGTCTTAACAGGGAAGAGAGAGGGTGGAGAAGAAAATGTTTTTTTCTAAAATTTTCCACAGATGCTATAGTACTATTGGCTAACTGGGTTAGAGAAGGAGTGTACGGCTATGCTGTTGGCACGAACACCTTCAGGGATTGGAGCTGCCTTTATCCTTGGAAGAGTATTCCCAGTTGAAGCTGAAAAGTACAGCACAGTGCAGCTTTGGTTCATATTCAGTCATCTCAGGAGAACTCAGAAGAGCTTGACTAGGCCAAATGTTGAAGTTAAGTTTTCAAATAACATGACTTTTAAAATACTACTTTATTAAAGGGGAGGGGCAAGTGTTGGCAATTAGTAGTTGGCAATGGCCTGTTATGGTTGGGATGGGAGGGTGGGTTTAGGTAATTGTTTAGTTTATGATTTCAGATAACTCATGCCAGAAAACTTAAATACAGTACTTAGGATGGAAAATTTAAAGAAATCTCAACTTCGAGTTGGCAAGTAAATCACAATTCTCTAGTTCTTGTTTACCCCAATTTTTGAATTGGGCAGCTGGGAAAGTTCATGAAGATCCACTGGGTATACCAGTGCATTAATTTGGGCAAGGAAAGTACCATAATTTGATAACTCCACCCCCTCATAATGTAGGGCTTGGGGAAGGAAAGTATTGGATTGGGGATTGGTCTGGCCCACTGGGCTGACATTAACTTGGGAATTTTTTAAAACGCTAAAGTTGTTTGGATATGGTAGTGTGTGGTTCTCTTTTGGAATTTTTTTCAGGTGATATAATGTAACTTAATACTACTGTAGGAACTTCAGAGCAAAGGAAGTGGCTTAATGATCCTGAAGGGATTTCTTCTGGTGGTAGCTTTTATATTATCAAGTAAGATTCTATTTTTAGTTGTGTGAAAGCAAGTTTTTTTAGTGTAGGAAAAATATTTTTCCTGTATATGACTGCAAAACAAGATATTAAGGTATGCTTCAAAAATTTTGTAAATTGTATATTTTAAATTTGTATCTTTATTTGCAAATAATAATTAAGAATTGTGGTCTTTTGGCTTGAATGTCTCTTAGAGGGTGGGCTTTTGTTGATGAGGGAGGGGAAACCTTTTTTTTCTGTAGACTTTTTTCAGATAACATCTACTGAGTCATAACCAGCCTGGCAGTATGAAGGCCTAGATGCAGAGGGATCAGCTCCTTGGTGAATGATAAGTAAAGGCAGAAAAGATTATATGTCATACCTCCATTGGGGAATAAGCATAACCCTGAGATCTTTACCACTGATGAAAATAAAATCTGCATATGCCAAAAAAATTTAAGAGAATGAAAGCTGCCAATTTAAAGTTACGGAATCTACCATTTTAAAGTTATGGCTTATCAAGCTATACCCACAAAAATAATGAATTGATGAGAAATACAGTGAAGATCAAATGTCCGTCACAAAATACTGCTTTTAGAAAAGCAGAATTTAAAGAAAAATGAAAATCATTATACTACTACATTAATCCTGGAATAAAAGAAGCTGAAATAATTCAGAGATGAATTGGGATCAAGAGGATTGAGGAGGCTGTGCTGTGTGCCAATCTCTCGTTTGCCTCAGACAGGTTTCTCTTCGTAATCAGAGTTGCTTCATTTCATCTGGGAGCAGAAAACAGCAGGCAGCTGTTAACAGATAAGTTTAATTTGCATCTGCAGTATTGCATGTTAGGGATAAGTGCTTATTTTAAGAGCTGTAGAGGTCTGAAGTATCAACTATATGGCACTTTTTCCTGACCCCTTTCCTTGGGGATTTCAGGATTGTGAGGAATTTTCCCATTCAGCCTTCTTAAAATTAGCCTGTGGGCTTGCATGATGGGATACACCTCACTCAGAGGCATTTGCATATTTCTTTAAAAGCCTCTCAAGTGATTAGTGCCTTAATTGTAAAGCCTACAAAACTAAGGAAATTTGTTTAGCGCTGAATCTCTGAATACCCTGTGAAAGGGATAGTGTTAAAATCGGATGTTAATCTTGCTAAAATTTTAATGTCGCGATGTATATTGTGTAGAAAACCATTAAATCATTCATAATAATAAACTATTTTGTTAGAGAATGTATACTTTTAGAAAGTTGTCTCCTTATTTAAATAAAATATTGTTTGTCTGTAGTTAGTGTTGGGGCAATCTTGGGGGGATTCTTCTCTAATCTTTCAGAAACTTTGTCTGCGAACACTCTTTAATGGACAAGATCAGGAATTGAGCAGAAGAACGAATGTAACTTAAGGCAGGAAATACAAATTTTATTCTTCATAAAGTGATGAGCATATAATAATTCCAGGCACATGGCAATAGAGGCCCCTCTAAATAAGGAGTAAATACCTGTTAGACAGGTGGGAGATTATGATCAGAGTAAAAGGTAACTACACCTTTTATTTCCAGAACGTCAGGTCTATATATAATCTGACAGTGATTAAACTTAAGTAATAAAATACTTTTCCGTATGTCCAAAGTGTGCATGTTTATCTTAAGTGCTTATAATCATCAAGTGTTAGCCAATGTTTTACACTTACACAGGCATTTGGGGGGTGGGGCTGTGGGTTTTTAAAGAATTTTCCTTTGCAGAGGCTTCATGAAGCTGTTGAGAATTTTGACTTGCTTGGCTCTGCCTTCTGTTTTCCTAGTGAGCGTGAGAGACCTTGCAATGAGTTTACCAGCATACTCAAGTAAAATTTTTTTCCTGGAATTTGGAGGGAAGGGAGGGGGGGTGGGGCTTACTTGTTTTAGCTTTTTTTTTACAGACTTCACAGAGAATGCAGTTGTCTTGGCCTCAGGTCTGTCTGTTCTGTTGGCAAGTAATAATGCAGTACTGTTCTGATCTGCTGCTATTAGAATGCATTGTAAAACGACTGGAGTATGATTAAAAGTTGTGTTCCCCCAATGCTTGGAGTAGTGATTGTTGAAGGAAAATCCAGCTGAGTGATAAAGGCTGAGTGTTGAGATTTCTGCAGCTTTAAGCAGTCGTGTTTGTGATTGAAGCTAAGTACCTTTTGCTGTGCTTCCTTAGGTAAAATGCTTTTTGTTCATTTCTGGTTGGGGGGTGGGGGGCACTGAAGCCTTTAGTCTCTTACAGATGCAACCTTAAAATCAGTGACAAGAAATAAATTTCAAACAAGCAACAGTCTTCAAGAAATTTAACTGGCAAGTGGAAATGTTAAGTTCAGTGATCTTAGTGCATTGTCTTTGTGTGGGTTTCTCTCTCCCCTCCCTTGGTCTTAATATTCTTACATGCAGGAACATTCAGAACAGCAGACACACGTATGCGAAGGGCCAGAGAAGCCAGACCCAGTAAGAAAAAAATAGCCTATTTACTTTAAATAAACAAAACATTCCATTTTAAACGTGGGGATTGGGAACCACTAGTTCTTTCAGATGGTATTCTTCAGACTATAGAAGGAGCTTCCAGGTGAATTCACCAGTGGACAAAATGAGGACAACAGGTGAACAAGCTTTTTCTGTACTTACATACGAAGATCAATTAAGGGTGAATAATTCAGTGTTGAGTAGACTTCAGCTTTATGCTGGAGTGATTAGCATGTGAGCAAGCTGTGTGTTGGCGTGGGGGTGGAGGGGTGAGGTGGGCGCTAAGCCTTTTTTTAAGATTTTTCAGGTACCCCTCACTAAAGGCACCAAAGGCTTAAAGTAGGACAACCATGGAGCCTTCCTGTGGCAAGAGAGACAACAAAGCGCTATTATACTAAGGTCAATAAAAGTGGTGTCAGCCTGATAACCAATTTTTATTAGCACTGAGGACTTTCCTCAACACCCACTTTCTGGAATGTAGCATCCAAAGGAATGCTTGCGTACCCTTGGGCTTGTCTTAACATTTGAAGTAAGCTGTTTTTATAGCAGCTCTTCATAAAGCCCAAATCCCAAGTGTGGTGCTTGAAGGGGAGGGAAAGGGGGAAAGCGGGCAACCAGTTTTCCCTAGCTTTTCCAGAAGCCTGTTAAAAGCAAGGTCTCCCCACAAGCGACTTCTCTGCCACATCGCCACCCCCTGCCTTTGGCCTAGCACAGACCCATCACCCCTCACCTCGATGCAGCCGCTAGCTTGGATCCTTCAGGGCATGATCCATAATGGATCTCAAGGTAACAATGGTGCCGAGGTCTTCGGTGGGTTGCACAGCTAGAAAAGGCCTTTAATTTGCCTGCAAATTCTTAACACAGGACATTATTTAAAACCACAGCTAAATAACTGAGGTGATTTACGTGTGTAACACTTATCCAGTGACTAAAGCCAACTTGAGAAATAACATGTTCAAGAATTATATGTTGGGTGGGAACATAAAACTCACTCGTAAGTGGAAGAAGATAGGCATTGTAGTGGTTGAGAGAGGGATGTTGGGTGGGAATGCAAAAATTCTCTGCTAAGACTTTTTCAGGTGAACATAACAGACTTGGCCAAGGTAGCATCTTAGTGGAAGCAGATTCTCCAGTGCTCTTCAGTAGGGTTGTAAAGGTTTTTCTTTTCCTGAGAAAACAAAAATATTTTTGTTTTCTCAGGTTTTGCTTTTTGCCTTTTTCCTAGCTTTAAAAAAAAAAGCAAAAGATGCTGGTGGTTGGCACTCCTGGTTTCCAGGACGGGGTTCAAATCCCTGCGGCGTCTTTGCTTGACTGTAACCTGCCTTCAGAACTCTTTCCATTTTCCTCCTGTTCTTGGCAGGTGCTAGGCTCTGGAGTTTTGGGAGGTGGAAGGTAACAGTAAAATACCTTAATTTCAAAATCAAGGATGTCTACAGCTTTATCAGAAGCCTGACTTAATTGTATATTTGTATTTACATGAGAACCTAATGTTAACTGCCTTGTCTTTAATTTTCAGATAGTCCTGTGCAGCTAGTATTTGGAGAAGCCCCACCACTGGGAACTCTTTTTTTTTTTTTTTTTTGTTTTTTTTTTTGTTTTTTTTGAGACAGAGTCTCGCTTTGTTGTCCAGGCTAGAGTGAGTGCCGTGGCGTCAGCCTAGCTCACAGCAACCTCAAACTCCTGGGCTCGAGCAATCCTTCTGCCTCAGCCTCCCGAGTAGCTGGGACTACAGGCATGAGCCACCATGCCCGGCTAATTTTTTATATATATATATATCAGTTGGCCAATTAATTTCTTTCTATTTATAGTAGAGACGGGGTCTCGCTCTTGCTCAGGCTGGTTTTGAACTCCTGACCTTGAGCAATCCGCCCGCCTCGGCCTCCCAAGAGCTAGGATTACAGGCGTGAGCCACCGCGCCCGGCCCTGGGAACTCTTAATGATTTTATATAATAAAAGTTGAAAAGCTCTTCATTGGTGTGGTTCTTTTGTGTATAAACCAAAACTATGAGTAGATGGTGAAAGATGGGTGTTCTTTGGGTCCTCTCCCTTGTTCCTCTTTGGTCTAATACATGAACGCAGAATAGGTTACCCTTAGGGGGAGTGGTCTACTGAAAAACTCATAACAGAAAAAGCGGAACTTCAAGCAGCTTTCACTGTTTAAAGTAGCAGTGGCTGTGAGCTACACTGGTGCAGGGAGAAATGAACGGCTGGGGTGAGGACAAAGTGTTTTCATGGTCGCTTTGAAAAATGCCTTTTATGTTTATTAGCCAGTTAAGCTTTCTCTGGTCTTCTCTCGACTGTGAGTCCTGGGTGATTCATGATCCACATTGTCTTTTACTAGTTGCCATGGTCAGTCACATGGTTCCCTCATCCCATGGGGTGTTCTGCTGGGTTACTAGTGGCTCACTGTTGGAAGAACTGGACAGGATCCCAAGTGATGCTACCTGTCTGTTGCAGGTGAAATACCTTCCTTGGCTACCTACCCTCCAAATCACCTGGAGGTGTTGGACCCCACTCCCTGGAGTGTGAGGTTCATCCCAGCAGCCCCAGTCTGACCTGGGAGATAGTAGCACCCAGGTCTGAAGAAGGCAGCGAATCATCCCCAGCCTGTGAAAACTGGTCACATCCTTGGACCCCTGGAGGGGCCTTGGCAAGCAAAGCTACCTTTTTCTTAGCTCTCAACTTAGGAAGGCCTTAAGTTTTGTAAATAGGAAGTGACCCTAGGTCATTTGCAAGACAGCAGATCTGGGATTTGAATCCTAGTCAGTCATTCTCCAATACTTCAACTGCTATGTTGCTGTCAATGTTTTCATAGATGAAGCAATGACGCAGGTAGTCAGCAGCAGACCAATCTCCAACCTGCCCTGCGAGTGCAGGCCCTGGCCACGCTCTTGCCCTTCCACTGAAGTGACCTCATGGGCAGGGGGCAGCACTCTGGTTTAGTGGGAGAAACTGAGCTAGACCCTGGATAGTCCCCTGAGGCTTGGTTAGGTGCCTATTCTGAACTGGTGCGCAGTCTCAGCATCTTACAGAGAAAGATGCTGTTTTTCCAGAGCTGGAGGCTCCGTGGAGGCACAAAGACTTCACTGGAGAGCAAAAGGAGTAAGAGTAGGGGCTGGGGACTCGCCATGGGCTGCAGTTTCCTTTGCTTATCCTGAAGCTGGCCAGGATTGGAAATGCAAAAAGCAGATGCAGATAAGAGCGACAGGACAGGCCAGAAAGGTAGGCCGGAAGCCATTTCCACCCTCTGAGCACAAAAAGAAAATGGAGAGCATAAATTCCCTAACAAGTTATGTTCAAATCAAGGGGCTTGGTCTTAACAATATAAACACGCACCAGGCATAGCCTTCATGTGCTCCTCCTCCGGCTATACAGAGGGTGCTCACACTTTCTTGGATTGCATCATCCTGATAATCCTGACTCAAGGGCAGCTGCGCCTTTTCACAACCTCTCTCAGCCTTCCCTCTTCAGCTGCCCAGGCGCAGGATCAAGGGCTGGTTGGCACGGACCTGACTTCAGTAAAGGGATGAAATTAGGAGACTGACAGGATTTAGGGGGAGGGAACACTGGGGAGAAGACATCTGAGCGGGTCTACCTGGGTTGTTGATTTGGAAGCCCAGAATACTGGCTCTGACAAGCTGGTAAGCTTGGGGAAGTCACCTGCTCTTTCCAGGCCTCCGTTTTCCCACTCTTTAAATGGGAATACTGCTGCCCGCTGTAATAGGGAAGGGTAGCCATAGGAGACAGCCACGGGACTGGAAATGATTAGGCCTTGCTGCCATCTAGTGAATATATGCGGTATCGCAGGCACTGTCCTTGGAGTATGCCAAAACCTGTTCATTCAACATTTTTATTGCCAAGTGGTATTCCATTGTAGACATAGTATATTTCTTTTTCTTTTTAATGTCACAATTTTTATGCATTCACCTGTTGGTATAAATTTGTTTCCAATTCTTGGCAATTGTGCATAAAGGTGTTATAAATATTTTTGTGTAAGTTTGTGTGGACATAAGCTTTCGTTTTTTTCTGGGTTGTATGGTAGGTGTATACTTATTTTTTTTTATTTATTATTTTTTTATTTTTATTTTTTTCTTTCTTTTCTTTCTTTAAATTTTTTTTTCCCTAGGCCCATTCATGTACTTGTACGTATACTTATTTTGAAAAAAATTTCCACTAGGCACAGTGGCTCATGCCTGTAATTCTAGTACTTTGGGTGGCTGGAGGCTGAGCCGGGAGGATCACTTGAGGCCAGGGGTTTGAGACCAGTCTGGTAAACATATCAAGACCCCCATCTCTAGAAAACAAAAATTAAAAATTAGCTGGGCATGGTGCTGTGCATGCCACTGCACTCTAGCCTTCAAATATTCACAGTTTATCAATAAATAAAGCATCACATCACATCAATAAAGCTTAAGAGAACACACACAAACCTAAGAGTGAGACCTCATCTCAAAAAAAGTTTCCAAACTGTTTTCCACAGTAGTACCATTTTGCATTCCTACCAACAGTGTAGGGAAAGTTCCAGTTGCTGCATATCCTCACTATCATTTGGTACAGACACATTTATCTAAATTTTAGCCATTCTAGTGGATATGTAGTAGTATCTTATTATGGTTTTATAGAATAGCTTAATTTGCATTTCCCTATGACTAATGATGTTGAGCATCTTTTCAGGTGTTCATTTGCCATTTGTATATCTTCTTTGGTGAAGTGCCTACTTATGTTTTTGCCTATATTGTTATTGAGATATTTATCTTTTGTTGAGTTGTAAGAGCTTTTACATATTCTAGATACGAAGCCTTTGCCAAATGTATATTTTGCAAATATTTTTTCCCAGTTTGTGTCTTGCCTTTCCTTTTTGTAACAGTGTCTTTTTTTTTTTTTTTTTTTTTGAGACAGAGTCTTGCTTTGTTGCCTAGGCTAGAGTGAGTGCCGTGGCGTCAGCCTAGCTCACAGCAACCTCAAACTCCTGGGCTCAAGCGATCCTTCTGTCTCAGCCTCCCAAGTAGCTGGGACTACAGACATGTGCCACAATGCCCGGCTAATTTTTTCTATATATATTAGTTGGCCAATTAGTTTCTTTCTATTTATAGTAGAGACGGGGTCTCGCTCTTGCTCAGGCTGGTTTCGAACTCCCGACTTCGAGCAATCCGCCCGCCTTGGCCTCCCAGAGAGCTAGGATTACAGGCGTGAGCCACCGCGCCCGGCCTGTAACAGTGTCTTTTTTTTTTTGTTTGAGACAGAGTCTCGCTTTGTTGCCTAGGCTAGGGTGAGTGCCGTGGCATCAGCCTAGCTCACAGCAACCTCAAACTCCTGGGCTCAAGCAATCCTGCTGCCTCAGCCTCCCGAGTAGCTGGGACTACAGGCATGCGCCACCATGCCTGGCTAATTTCATATATATATATATATATATATATATATATATATATATATATATATTAGTTGACTAATTAATTTCTTTCTATTTATAGTAGAGACAGGGTCTCACTGTTGCTCAGGCTGGTTTCAAACTCCTGACCTCGAGCAATCCTCCCACCTCAGCCTCCCAGAGTGCTAGGATTACAGGTGTGAGCCACCGAGCCCGGCCTGTCCCAGGGCCTTAACCACCATCCTTCAACCTGCCATCCTAGTCCCTCTCTCTCTTCTCCTCTCCCAGTCTCCCCTCCAGCCACTCTGGTTGCCAGCATGCTGCATCTTCACGCCTCCAAGCTGCTCTCTGGATGAAGGTTTCTGTCCTCTTGTTCATCCAGCAAACTCCTATTCATTCTCTGAGGCTCAGCCCAAATGCCCCCTGCCCCTCTCTAGGCCTCTTTGAATTCTTCAAGTAGAAAGTATAGCTTCAGTGCCCCTCCAGTGCATGCTTCACAAGAAAGGCTCTCAGAGCCCTTCATTAAGTTTATCTTATATATGTGTGTATGTGTGTCTGTGTATCACATATGCCCTGTTCCTGGTGACAGCACCCTGGGTAAGGTATTATTATACACATTTAACAAAAGAATAATACAGACCTTAAACTAAAAATTAACTGAAACAAATTAACTGGCCAAGTAAAAATATATAGAAAAATTAGCTGGGCATGGTGGCACATGCCTGTAGTCCCAGCTACTCGGGAGGCTGAGGCAGGAGGATCGCTTGAGCCCAGGAGTTTGAGGTTGCTGTGAGCTAGGCTGACACCACGGCACTCTAAAAAAAAAGGCCCTGGAACAGCAGAGACGCTAAGGATTTGCCCCCGGGGATGATTCTGGCTACAGTGTCAGGCAGAGGAGGAGAGGAGATGCAGGCCTGGAGGTCAGGAGACCAGGGTGTAGAGAGAGCAGCCTCTTCTACAGGCCCCACACCCAGCCCCAGCCGGCAGGGAGAGAATGGCTCTAAGGAATGCCCCCTGTTTCCTGCCTGCAGGGGTCTAGGGGAAGGAGCTGCTGTCTTCAAGACAGAGAGCAGGTTGGGAGGTGCAGGGGACAGGTGAGGACAACCAGGTGCGTTTTGGCCCATTGAGGTTGAGAGGCTGCAGGATGCCTGAGAGGAGGTGTCCAGTGGGCCTCGTGAGCGAGCACCCAGGCAGTGACGTCATAGTGAGTGAGATAGCTGGGGACTGTGTGCAGGAGGGGCCTGGACAAGCTTTTCTGGTTTCTCTGTGTAGTTTGGCCCGTGTTGAGCTCTGTCTCTTCTTCCTCCCGCCTCCTGAATGTGGTTTCATTTAGGCATTCACTCACTCACTCACTCATTCAACACACACTGAGTTAGGCTCGGTCCTGACCAGCCTGGTAAAGGGCTTCATCCTCATGGAGCCCCCACAGGGAGGGATGGCAGATACCAACGGGAGTGGCACATGGCCCAGAGCTGGGAGGAAAGGAGGTAGGGGGTGGGTAAGAGGAGGGCAGGGAGGGGTGGCAGGAAAGCCTGGTGGGGACCGGTGCTGGGACTCCCTCTGCCCTCTTCTCTGTCCCCACTAGTAGCTCTGATATGTGATGTCTCCTCCCTGGAGAATCTCAAACCCCCTTTCTTTTTCTTTTCTTTTTTTTTATGATTCACGAATTTGCGCGTCATCCTTGCGTAGGGGCCGTGCTAATCTTCTTTGTCTTGTTCCAATTTTAGTATATGTGCTGCCGAAGCGAGCACTCAAACCCCCTTTCAACTCTGGCTGGACACCTCCCCCTGGGAGGCCTCCCGCCACCTCCCATTAACCCCGGCCTCCTCCTCCCTCCGCAACTGCTCCATTTCTCCTGGTGGTGGTGTGACCGGTTCTATAAGCAAGAAAATGTCCCTTCCTTCCTGCTACAGGAGCCACCTGTTCGCCCTCAGCCCCTCGCTGTCCAGTCTCGGCCTTCCCTCACGCCTTCGCCCTTTCTGGACAGTCTCCCTCTCCTGTCTCCAGTGCAAACCCCAGCCCAGAAGCTCCCTCAGCCACGAAGCCTTGCCTGGCTGCCCGCTGCCCTCGCCTGAGCTGCCCACGGCTCGCCCTCAGAATGTTCCCTGAGACTCCCAGAGTCCTGCCTGCTGGTTTCCAGTCCAAGAGCTGCCTTGAGACGCTGACCATGAAGGCCATGCCCCAGTTTACTCTGCGAAAGTATGAGGACAATGCCCTCCTGAACGAGCTCGTGTGTGCGCATGTGTGCATGTGTGAAAGGCCCAGACACGGCTTCTGGGTGTCGCTACCCACTTACTCACAGAAAGTCTGCTCCGGTGCCAACTTTTCGCCACACTGCCTCTTACTGAGTTCTACCAATTTGTGTGTGTGTGTGTGTGTGTGTGTGTGTGTGTGTGTGACAGAGTCTCACTCTGTTGCCTTGGGTAGATAGAGTACAACAGTGTTATCATAGCTCACTGCAACCTCGAACTTCTGGGCTCAAGCAATCCTCCCCCCTCAGCCTCCTGAATACCTGAGACTACAGACATGTGCTACCACACCTGGCTAATTTTTTTCTATTTGTTTTTGTAGAGGTAGGGTCTTGCTATGGTGTTCCGACTGGTCTCAAGCTCCTGGCCTCAAGGAATCCTCCTGCCTTAGCCTCCTAAAGTGCTGGAATTACAGGCATGCAGCACCTAGCCTGGCCTAGTTCTAACCACTCTTTGGACATGACTTCTTTTTCCTTTTACAGTATAATAAATCTCCACTCCCCTCTTCTTTCCTTTCTTTATTTTAGTAAAGTTTTTATCTTAGAATGGATTGCACATATGGAGAAGTTGTAAAATAGTGTTGCAAGTTATCCTGACTTTTTTTTTCAGACAAGGTCTGGCTGGGTCACCCAGGCTGGAGTACAGTAGCACAATCACAGCTCACTGCAGCCCCGACTCCTGGGCTCAAGCGATCCTCTCACCTCACCCTCCTGAACAGCTGGAACTACAGGCCTGCCACCAAGCCTGGCTAATTTTTTGTTAGCAAGATGGTGTCTTGCTAGGTTGCCCAGGCTGCTCTTGAACTCCTGGCCTCAAGTGATTCTCCCACCTTGGCCTTGCAAATGCTGGAATTACAGGTGTGAGCCACTGCCCCGGCCACGACTTTTTATTTAACCAAGAAACACACTAAATAAATTCACTATTTTTTTTATTTTTTGAGACAGAGTCTCACTTTGTTGCCCAGGCTAGAGTGAGTGCTGTGGCGTCAGCCTGGCTCACAGCAACCTCAAACTCCTGGACTCAAGCAATCCTGCTGCCTCAGCCTCCCGAGTAGCTGGGACTACAGGCATGTGCCACCATGCCCAGCTAATTTTTTTTCTATATATATTAGTTGGCCAATTAATTTCTTTCTGTTTATAGTAGAGACGGGGTCTCACTCTTGCTCAGGCTGGTTTCAAACTCCTGACCTCGAGCAATCCGCCTGTCTCGGCCTCCCAGAGTGCTAGGATTACAGGTGTGAGCCACCGTGCCCGGCCATAAATTCACTATTAAATATGATATTTTAACATTAGTTTCAGGCAAAAACGCACTCATCGGGCTGTCACCACATGGGTGTTCGTAACATGCAGATCTGATTATGCCACCCTGCCCTGCAGGCCCCCCTCGGCCCCCCGTTTTCTTCCAGATGGTCAACTTCCGAGACCTGACTGAGAGGCCTCCTATGACCTGCCCATGCCACCTCCTGGCTCCATCTTCCCCACCTCAGACCAAAAGCTCCTTCCCAGTCTCTTCACAGAAATCACCTGTTAGGAGAGACTTTTATCTACAAAAAAGCCTCATTGGCTAATCCAAAAGCAGAGAAATGGGAAAATTGTTACACACCACAATCTGCTGTGAGTAAATGTAAAACTCCTTTGGATTACGTGAGATGTTGAAAAAGTGTGTGCTTTGGGAGGATGCTGTTATACTTTGGCATACCTCTTTGAATCAGAGGGCATGTGTGTGTGGGGTTTTAAATTGTTTGTATTGAAGTATAGTTTATATACAGTAAAATTCATGCCTTTTAAGCATAAAGATTAATGATTTCTAACTAATATATACCCCATGTTACCATCGCCACAGTCAACATATTTCAGAACTCCAGATTATGTTTCATTGCTCTACATGTTTATCCTTTTTAAAAGTTTTTATTTATTTATTATTTTGAGACATAGTCTCACTGTTGCCCTGAGTAGAGTGCCATGGCATCCGTCAGCCTAGCTCACAGCAACCTCAAACTCCTGGACTCAAGCAATCCTTCTGTCTCAGCCTCCGGAGTGGCTGGGACTACAGACATTTCGCCACCACGCCCAGGTAATTTTTCTACGGTTAGTAGAGATGAGGTCTCCATCTTGCTCAGGCTAGTCTCGAACTCCTGACCTCAAGTGATCCTCCCGCTTCGGCCTCCCAGAGTGCTAGGATTAGAGGTGTGAGCCACTGCGCCCAGCCTAAAATTTTTTAATTTATATTTTAGAGGGAGGGTCTCACTCTGTCACTCAGGCATAGCTCATTGTAACCTCGAACTTCTTGGGCTCAAGTGATCCTCCTGCCTCAGCCTCCAGAGTAGCTAGGACTACAGGAGTGAGCCACCATGCCCAGCTCTAAATGTTTATCCTTAAGCCAATACCACACTGTCTTCATTCGTATTGCTTTGGAGTAAGTTGTTTTTCCTTATTTATATTTTTACTTTTGTTTTGCCAAGAATACTGTGTTAAGAATAAGTTTTGTTTTTGTTTTGTTTTTTGTTTTGTTTTTTTTTGTTTTTTTTTTTTTTGAGACAGAGTCTCGCTTTGTTGCCTAGGCTAGAGTGAGTGCCATGGCGTCAGCCTAGCTCACAGCAACCTCAAACTCCTGGGCTCAAGCGATCCTCCTGCCTCAGCCTCCCGAGTAGCTGGGACTACAGGCATGAACCACCATGCCCGGCTAATTTTTTTATATATATTAGTTGGCCAATTAGTTTCTTTCTATTTATAGTAGAGACGGGGTCTCGCTCTTGCTCAGGCTGGTTTCGAACTCCCGACCTCGAGCAATCCACCCGCCTCAGCCTCCCAGAAAGCTAGGATTACAGGCGTGAGCCACCGCGCCCGGCTGCTTTTTGTTGTTTTTTTTTTTTGAGACAGAGTCTCACTTTGTTGCCCAGGCTAAAGTGAGTGCCGTGGCGTCAGCCTAGTTCACAGTAACCTCAAACTCCTGGACTCAAGCGATCCTCCTGCCTCAGCCTCCCAATTAGCTGGGACTACAGGCATGCACCACCATGCCCAGCTAATATTTTCTATATATATTAGTTGGCCAATTAATTTCTTTCTATTTCTAGTAGGGATGGGGTCTAGCTCTTGCTCAGGCTGGTATCAAACTCCTGACCTCGAGCAATCTGCCTGCCTCTGCCTCCCAGAGTGCTAGGATTACAGGTGTGAGCCACTGCGCTCGGCCTGTTTTCTTTTTTAAGATTGTTTTGACTACTTGAGTCCCTTGCAATTCCCCATATAATTTCTTTCTTTTTTTTTTTTTTAAGACAGAGTCTCACTTTTTTGCTCAGGCTAGAGTGCAGTGGTGTGATCATAGCTCATAGCAACCTAAAACTCCTGGCCTCAAGCCATCCTCCTACCTCAGCCTCCCGAGTAGCTGGGACTACAGGCACGTGCCACCACACCCAGATAATTTCTCTACTTTTGGTAGAGACAGGATCTCACTCTTGCTCAGGCTGGTCTCAAGCTCCTGACCTCAAGCAATCCTCTCACCTCAGCCTCCCAGAGTGCTAGGATTACAGGCTTGAGCCACCTCGGCTGGCCTCTCCATGTGAATCTTAAAATCAGTTTGTCAGTTCCTACAAAGTGGGATTCTAACACAAAATTGTGCAAAATGGAACTAATGATTCTGTGTCATTTATCAATTCATTGCTTCTCATCTCCGAATTCATTCTTTTTGTCTACTCTGTGAAAGTGGATTTGGGCCCTTTAAGTATTTTTCTTTTGCCAGACGGCCAAATATTAAATTTTGCCAGTAGAGGGTGCTGAGAGACATTCCTGGAGGAACAGGTTCTGCGCTGGTTTTGAGAGCTCCTCTCAGCTTCTCTGGCACCTGCTCCTGGAGGGCACAGTGGCCAGCAGCACCCAGTCTCGGCTACCTCCCCCACCCAGCACCCCACCAACCCTGGGAGCCCTGAGTGCCTCTAGTGAGACACTTCCCTGTGAACAGCTTTCCCTGGCACCCTAGGAGATTGTTTCCAGCAAGTTCCATGGGGCCAGCACTGCACTTGGGCAATCACTGCTATCCAGTGAACCGTAGCCATTCCCTCCAGCAAGGTCTGGATCTCAGACCTGGGGGCAGAGGGGGCTCTTTTTGGGTGTCGTATCTCAGCCCTGGGGACAGCGCTGCCTCTTACCTCTGCTATTCCTGTATTCTTTAGAGTCCTCTTTACTTTGTACCAGTCAATCTCTTGTTACTCCAGTCTCTTGCTACAGCTAATAATCCTTTTCTTTCCTTAACTTTTTTATTTTTTTTTAGAATAGAAACAAGGTGTCACTGTCACCCAGGCTGGATTGCAGTGGCACAGTTGTAGCTCACTGCAGCCTTGAACTCCTGGGCTCACGCGATCCTCCCACCTTAGCCTCCTGAGTAGCTGGGACTACAGGTGCATGCCACCACACCTGGCTCACTTGTAAATCTTTATTTAAAGATGGGGTCTCACTATGTTGTCCAAGCTGGTCTTGAATTCCTGAGCTCAAGCGATCCTTCGTCTAGCCCTCCCAAAGTGTAGGGATTACAGGTGTGAGCCACCACACCTGGCCTAATTCTTTAAACTTTCCCTGTTCAAGTAACTTGGTGGTTTCTTGCACTTGGTTGGACCCAGACTGATACAGCTCCCTACCTCAAAATGTAATAAGGACCAGAGAGGTGATGCAGAGAGAGTGTTTAACTTAGTGCCTGACACACAGCAAGGACTCAGAAAACAGTTGTAATATCATCACCGTCATTTTTATCATCTCACCATGTAACTACCTGTAGAGCAGCCTCTTATTAACTGTGGCTGTGGTTCCATAGATGGAGTTTTGTGGGTTTTTTTGACAGAGTCTCACTCTGTTCCCCGGGCTAGAGTGCCGTGGCGTCAGCCTAGCTCACAGCAACCTCAAACTCTTAGGCTCGAGCGATCCTGCTGCCTCAGCCACCCGAGTAGCTGGGACTACAGGCATGCACCACCATGGCCGGCTAATTTTTTCTGTATATTTTTAGTTGGCTATTAATTTATTTCTATTTTTAGTAGAGACAGGGTCTTACTCTTGCTCAGGTTGGTTTTGAACTCCTGACCTTGAGTGATCCGCCCACCTCAGCCTCCCAGAGTGCTAGGATTACAGGCATGAGCCACCACTCCTGGCCTCATAGATGGAGTTTTTGTTTTGTTTTGTTTTGTTTTTGAGACAGAGTCTCGCTTTGTTGCCTAGGCTAGAGTGAGTGCCATGGCATGAGCCTACCTCATAGTAACCTCAAACTCCTGGGCTCAAGCATTCCTACTGCCTCAGCCTCCCCACTAGCTGGGACTACAGGCATGCGCCACCATGCCCAGCTAATTTTTTCTATATATATTAGTTGGCCAATTAATTTTTTCTATTTATAGTAGAGACTGGGTCTTGCTCTTGCTCAGGCTGGTTTTGAACTCCTGACCTCAAGCAATCCACCTGCCTCGGCCTCCCAGAGTGCTAGGATTACAGGCGTGAGCCACCATGCCAGGCCATAGATGGAGTTTTGAATTACTCCAGTCCCATTGGACATTGGATTATTCCAGTTTTCCACATTACAAACAATCCTGTGATTGATATAAGAGCCAGCATGTACTGAACACTTACTATGTGCTATACACTGTTCAAAGCAATTACATGTGAGCTCATGACTCCTCACAGTAAGCCTACTGCAGTAGTTTCCTATCACTGCTGTAACAAATGACCACCAACTTCATGGCTTAAAACAGCACAGTTTATTATCTTACAGTTCTGGGGGTCAGAAGTCTAAAATGCTGGTGTCGGCCGGGCGCATCCCTCCCGAGGCACCAGGAGAGAATTGTCTCTTTGTGTCTTCCAGTTTCAGAGGCCCCTGCAGCCCTGGCTCCTGACTTTTCCTCACAGCTTTCTAGCCACTTGCTCTCATCACCCCATCTCCTAGCACTATACTGTCCTGCTTTCCTCTCAAAAGGACCTTGTGACTATATTAGGCCTACTCAAATAATCCAGCGTCATCTCCCCATCTCAAGCTCCTTAATCACATCTGCAAATCTATTTTGTTTGTTTGTTTTATTTTCAGACATGGCCTCACCGTGTTGCCCAGGATAGAGTGTAGTGAATGCATCATAGCTCAACAGCCTCAAACTCCTGGGCTCAAGTGATCTTCCTGCCTCAGCCTCCCAAGTAGCTGGGACTACAGGTGCACACTACTGCACCCAGCTAGCATCTTTGTTTTTTGTAGAGATGGGGTCTTGCTCTTGCTCAGGCTGGTCTCGAACTCCCGGCCTCAAGCAATCCTCCCACCTTGGCCTCCCAGAGTGCTAGGATTATAAGCGTGAGCCACTGTGCCTGGCCTACAAAGTCTGTTTTACAACCTAAAGTAACATATTCACAGGTTCCAGGTGTTAAGAGGTGGGTATCTTTGGGGGACATTATTCAACCTACCACAACTATGGTGTAGGTACTATTACTCTATCCATTTTACAGATGAGAAAACCCATCTGAATATAACCATAGAGCATAAGTAACTTCCCCAGGGCTATACACCCAACAACCCAAAATAACTGGGTGACTGAGGCAAATAATTCAATCAATGGAGGTTTATTAAGCCAAAGTTTGAGGCAAAACCTGGGAAAAACACAAGCCACAGCCACATATGTAACTGATGTTTCTGGAGAGCGATTTGGGAGCTTCAGTATTTGAGGAGATAGGGCATACAGAAAGGAAAAGGCCAGGAGCTGGGGGTGGGGCAGTGAGGCAAATAATTACATTCCTGTGAGGGCCAGGAAATCTGTTTTACATAAGATGAAGTGAAGATTTGAAGAGAAAATGGGAGTAAAGGAAGATTCAATTATGGAGATGTCCCTGAGTAGGTAGAAGAATGTTTGCTTTTGTCTTGTGTCTATGCTACACCTGGGAAGATAAACTCCTAATCAACATTATTAGTGTGGAATCTAACAGACTTTAGTTGTTAGGAGCTAGACTTAGCCTGTAGACCTAAAGTTACAATTTGCATGTCCGTGTTTATGGGAGGCCAGCAAGGAATTTCCTTATGAATGATCTGCGGGGCAGTCCTTGTAGATGCCCAGGGCATTTTACTTTTACCTGGGGATCTGGCCAATGCATGATGCCAGTAACAGCTTTTCCTTTGGAATGGGGCAGCATGTGACTCCAGGCTTAACTTTCTCTTTTGTATAAGGGATTGGGAGGGTAGTCCTGAGATTTTTATTTTCTTTTATACAGTTTATAAGTAGCAGGGTTGGTATACAAATCCAGGCAGTCTGGCTTCAGAATCCAGGCTCTAACAACTACATTGGTATAAATCTTAGCATACTTGAACAAGGTTTTACATAGGATAAAGTCATAAAAGTGTAAACACTGGGGCAAAGGAGATGCATTTACAAGTGTTTAACAGGCATGGCCAACATGTCCTCACTGAGGTTGTGCTAATTAATCCCCACAAGCAGTGCCTGGAATCCCAAATCCTTCCTCACTCCCATGATGGTTTGAGGGCAGAATGTTACTTGAATACACAAAACCAAAGGATTTTTACAACTTCTTAACAATTTGTTGACTGAAAAATGTTTCTCTTTCATGAAAAAAGAGGAACACTACTCTCCTAATAATAACCAAAAAATTACAGTGGCAGTAAAGAACCATCAGTTCCCTGGAGAAAATAAAAGCATGTGGGTAGCTTAATGCAAGACTGAGAACATTGTCCTAATGCTGACCGAGAATATATTAATAGCTTCATTTTCCTGAGACTTGAAGACTCTACTTGTCAGAGGCACAATATTGAGGGTTTTACTTCCTGCTTAGTGGGATCACTTTCATCTCCTGTGCCATCTTCTAAAGATTTCTAGTTAATAAAGCAATTCCAACATTGAGCCTTTCTAATTGTGTCCTCTTTATTTTGCATCCACGACACAAGTTTTGTTTACTTTTACAACTTCGTTTTCAAGTCCTTCCATTTGCCCCCACCCCAGTGTACTATTTATTTATTTATTTATTATTTTTTTTTGAGACAGAGTCTCCCTTTGTTGCCCAGGCTAGAGTGAGTGCCGTGGCGTCAGCCTAGCTCACAGCAACCTCAAACTCCTGGGCTCAAGCGATCCTGCTGCCTCAGCCTCCCGAGTAGCTGGGACTACAGGCATGCACCACCATGCCCGGCTAATTTTTTGTATATGTATTTTTAGTTGGTCAATTAATTTCTATTTTTGGTAGAGACGGGGTCTCCCTCAGGCTGGTTTCGAACTCCTGACCTTGAGCAATCCGCCCACCTCGGCCTCCCAAAGTGCTAGGATTACAGGCGTGAGCCACCACGCCCAGCCCTATTTATTTATTTTTATTTTGCTTTATTTTTGAGACAGGATCTCAATACGTTGCCCAGGTTGGACTTAAACTCCTGGGCTCAAGTGATCCTCCTGCCTCAGCCTCCTGAGCAGCTGGGACTACTGCATCTAGCTCTAATATGCTGTTTATATGGGGCCAAATACATCTACCAACCACAGCAATGAACACTTACATAGTTACTTTTATTCTCTTTACTTCTACAGATGAGGAAGGGGGGCAAAGTGACTTACCAAAGACCCAACAGAAATGAGATGCAAATCGAAGCATCCGCCTCCAGATTCCGCCCGCTGGATATTCTATATCTCCTCTGGAGATGTTAGCCTCCTGGCACCTTTGAGGAAGCCATGCCTGCCTGCCCCAGGACACCCACAGGTGATGGTGGGGCTTGCAGGGCAGCTTGAACTTACCCTGACTGCCACAGGAGGCAGCAAGCAGCACAACAGCACAGCGCTCAGACCCTGCCACTTCTGTGTGAGCTTTCACAACCTCAGTTTCCTTATCTGTAAGATGGGAGCAACACTGATCCCTCCCCCCTTGTAGGGCATTGATGAGGGGCTGGTGTCACTTCCTTTTATACAGATGATGAAATGGATGCTCATAATGTGAGTACAAGGCAGCACAAGATGAGAACTTGGGAAAAGGATGCTGTCCCCCATCCTAAAATGGCAGCCCTTCTGTGCCAAGTTCCACTGCAGAAGTAGGGTTCATTGACAGAGAATCTGGGGGACAGCTCCCTTTGTTGGCTCCCTGTCTCCTGGTGCCCTCTGCCCATGTACTAGGCTTTGCCCTTTGCCCTATGTCCCCACTGCTCCTCTTTCCCTGAGGACTCACAGCTTCCCCTTAACCCCAGCCCAGTGGCCCTATCCTTCCTCCTGCACAGGCCTGACATCTGGGAGGTGCTAAGGGAATGTGCCACTAACTAAATGCCACCACATGAACCCTAAGTTCTTTGACCTCTCCCCTCCAACTATGACCACCACCCCAAAGCATCACATCCCTGCCAGCCTTGCCCTAGCCATCATTCCACACTCCCAGATACACAGCTCAGACCGTGGCTCACCTCTTCACTAGGGAACATTCTGGACTCCACATTCTGGCATTCATGTCCTCTGCTTGCTCCCTTCCAGTGACAGGACGCTCTCCACCCCAACATGCCCCATGCCATATTCACAATGTCACTGCCTCCCTCCTACCAAAGCCACAAAGGAGGATCTCTAACTGTGATTTTTTTTTTTTTTCTTTGAGACAGAGTCTCACTCTCTTGTTCAGGCTAGAGAGCCATGGCATCAGCCTAGCTCACAGCAACCTCAAGCGATCCTTCTCCCTAAGCCTCCCAGGTAGCTGGGACTACAGGCATGCTCCACTGTGCCTGGCTAATTTTTTCTATTTTTAGTTGTTTAGCTAATTTCTTTCTATTTTTAGTAGAGATAAGGTCTCGCTCTTGCTCAGGCTGGTCTCAAACTCCTGAGCACAAGCAATCCTCCCTCCTCGGCCTCCCACAGTGCTAGGATTACAGGCGTGAGCCACCGCGCCCAGCCTCTAGTTGTGATTTCTATTTTGTCCTAAACAGCCAACACTATGGCTGGTGCGAACTCTGCATGACTGTCCCACACAGGAAAGGGACAGAATGAGTGTCTATTGCATGGCTGTTCAGTGTCAGGAGTGGTGCAGGGCACTGTTCACTCCAGTTTATAGATGGGGGAACTGAGACTCCCAGAGGGTAAGAGAACTGTGTGAGTCCCCACAGCCAGTGAAGGTCGGAGGCAGAATTCGAACCCAGCTCTGCCTGACTGTGGCATCCCTGCCCTTGAATCTGCTCCCAAAGGCATCCTAACCAGATGTTTCATAATCAGTTCTCACCTGCACCCCATAGGGTGTGGCTGAGGGGATGTCCCCAAGCCTGGGTCCCGAGACCCTACCCGCAGAGGAACTATATCCTGTATCCAGCAGGGGCTGGACACAGGGCTCTTTCCAGCTCAGGGGCTGGGTCCCCACCAGTGTGACGGGCAGATTGAGCAAATACTACTCCTCTGCGGGCCTGGAGGAGTTGCTGGTCCTGTCCGCCAGAGAGCCAGGCTGCCCAGCCCAGGGGAACAGGGGAGCTGGGGCCCCTCCCGGATCTTCCGTCTCTTCTGGACTTGCCTGGCTGCCCTCGCCCACCCTCTCCTTTCTGGGGTCACCGCCTCTTCCTCCTCAGTCTCTCCTTCCTCCCTTCCCTGGGTCCCCACTCTGGCGCCGCGTTTCCTGGACCTCCCTTGGACCTTTGCTTCACTCTGCCCGTCACCCACTCTCCTTCTCGGCGCCTCCGCCCCTCGGTCTCCTCCCCCGACCCGGGGGCGCCCGCTAGCTGGCGGGAAGGAGCGTCTGGCGTGGGGGCAATCACCCTCCCTAAGTGTCTGGCTCGCTCCTCGCTGCACCCCTTCCCCGTCCGTCAGTCGGTCGGTCTCCCTCTCTCTCCGCCTTTTTGCCTCGGTTTCCCCATCTGTCTGTTCCTTCTTCAGCTCTCACCCCTACAGTAACGCTGGGAAGTGGGCTCTATTGCCGCTGCCCTGTAGGCATAAGGACTCAGAGGCTCGCAGACTTTCGCCGACCTGTAACTGGCAGCGCCCGGCCAGCTGCACGCGCTACCCGGCAGCGGAGGGTTGGTCTCGGTGCCGCCCACCACCCTGCGGCCCCGCCCCGTCCCCGCCCACAGCGCAGGCCCCGCCCTCCACCCCGCCCACCGGCCGGCGGTCCCGCCCCTGCCCCGCCCACCGGCGCAGGCACCGCCCTCCGGCCCGCCCCGCCCCGGCTCGGGCGTCCGGAGCACCCGGAGCTGAGGCGCCCGAGCCCCCGGCGGCGGCGGGGACGATGTGGTTCTTTGCCCGGGACCCGGTCCGGGACTTCCCGTTCGAGCTCATCCCGGAACCCCTCGAGGGCGGCCCGCCGGGGCCCTGGGCCCTGCACCGCGGCCGCAAGAAGGTGAGTGCGGTCCCGCTCCGCAGGCCGCGGCGGACCTGGGCCTCGCCTAGTCCGCGCTACCGGCCCCGCTGCGTCGCGCCCGGCCTGACGTGGCGGCGGAGCCTCCGGGGCAACGGGCCGGGGAGGAAGACGGGCAATGCCGACGTGGCGGGCGGAAGGACCGAGGAACCGACAGGCGGACCGGGCCGGGGTCACGTGGGCCCATCTAAGACCTGGGGAGAGACCCAGCCAGCGATCCTTCTCTTCCGGTCACAAAACAGCTCTGGGGACGATTTCTGGAGCTGGTGAGACCCAAGCCCAGCGGAGGGGTCAGCCTGGCCCCCACCCCTCAGGTCACTCTATTTTCCCCCAGGCCACAGGCAGCCTGGTGTCCATCTTCGTATATGATGTGAAGCCTGGTGCAGAAGACCAGACCCAGGTGGCCAAAGCTGCCTTCAAGCGCCTCAAAACCCTCCGTCACCCCAACATCCTGGCTTACATTGATGGGCTGGAGGTACCCACTGCCCTGTCTACCCATCTCTGCCCCTCTTTGCTTTCTTCTGGTTGCCCAGTCCTGTCTCATCTCTTCCTGACCCTCAGTTTCCACCCTTTGTGTCCCAGCACCCCCAGATTTGGATTTCTCTCCTCCACCTCTCTCCCCATCATGTCCTTCATCCCCCTTTCCACTTCCCACATCCCACCCCGATATCCCGGTGTGCTATTCCTCAGACAGAAAAATGCCTCCACGTAGTGACAGAGGCTGTGACCCCATTGGGAGTGTACCTCAAGGCGCGAGTGGAGGCTGGTGACCTGAAGGAGCTAGAGATCTCCTGGGGGCTACACCAGATCGTGGTGAGGTGGGGGGCAGTGGTGATGACAGCAGGGTTTTGGTGGGGGGAACTGCAGGTACTGGGATTTGATGGCTCCTTCTACCTGCAGAAAGCCCTTAGCTTCCTGGTCAACGACTGCAGCCTCATCCACAACAATGTCTGCATGGCCGCTGTGTTCGTGGACCGAGCTGGCGAGTGGAAGCTTGGGGGCCTGGATTACATGTACTCAGCTCAGGGCAATGGTGAGGGACTGCCACGTAAGGGCATCCCTGGGCTCGAGCAGTATGACCCCCCGGAGTCGGCTGACAGCAGTGGCAGGGTGGTCAAGGAAAAGTGGTGAGTGATTGAGGGTAGCATGCACCAACCTGCCATGTCTTGGAGGCCCCTGCAGCCTTGGGACCCCTAGATTAGTTGGCATTCCCTAGTTTTGCTGCCTAGCTGGGGAGGGACCCAGGGTCTTAGGAGTGAGGACCATTCATCTGCTTCCAGGATCCTCAGGGTGGTAAGGCAGGATGGACACAGGCTTCAGGGTTGGGTGGTTCTGAATTTGAAAACTGCATGATCCAGGGCAGTTGTCCTTGCTTCTCAATCTCTGTTTTTTTAAATTTGTTAAATGGGGCTAACAAAACCTGTTTCTTGTGATTGATGGGTCAACTGAGGGACACAGCCAGGGCGCCTATCATGCAGTGGGTACCTGGTGCCCAAGGCATGTTGGAGGCCTACGCCAGTGCCTGGTGGGGCTCTAAGCAGCTCTGGGTCACCGCCACAGGTCAGCGGACATGTGGCGCTTGGGCTGCCTCATCTGGGAAGTTTTCAATGGGTCCCTACCTCGGGCAGCAGCCCTACGCAACCCTGGGAAGGTGAGTATCCTGCCCCTGGCTGCTCGTACCACCTCAGCTCCACCCTGCCTGCCTCCCAACCCTGCCCTGACACCAATCCCCTCCCCCACAGATCCCCAAATCGCTGGTGCCCCATTACTGTGAGCTTGTGGGAGCCAACCCCAAGGTACGTCCCAACCCGGCCCGCTTCCTGCAGAACTGCCGAGCACCTGGTGGCTTTATGAGCAACCGTTTTGTGGAGACCAATCTTTTTCTGGAAGAGATTCAGGTGAGCCTGCACCCACCCTGGGCTTTGGCTCTATGTTCCTCACTTCTGCCCCCCACTCTGCTTTTCAGGGTCTCTTTCAATTGCACTCAGTGGACTAGGCAAGTCCTGGCTCCAGCTTTTACTTGCTCTGTGACTACCCTTGGCTGAAGCTCAGTCCTGATAATAGCTCAGGTGGAATCTGAAAATCCAAAACATGAAACTCTTTGTGTGCCAACATTATGCTCAAAGGAAATGCTCATTGGAGGATTTTGGATTTTCAGATTAGGAATGCTCAACCAGTATAATGCAGATGTTCTAAAATCTGAAAACATCTGAAATTCGAAACACTCTTGGTCCCAAGCATTTTGGATTAGGGACACTCAGCCGATACATATTTCTAAGTAGCATGGCAAGGAGTCCATGCATTTAAAGCACATGGTATAGTGTTCGGCACACAGCAGGTGCTTAGTGACAGCTCCTGTGATTCTAGTAACTGCCCACATACATTCTGGCTCTGGTTCCTGATGTATGCAACACCCTGTGCTGGGGAGGGGGTGGGGTGCTGGGCAGCACAGTGAGGAGGAGAGCAAGGCAGGCCTAGAGCCCTGCCCAAAAAGACCTAGCCAGGAGACCAGGTCCCCATCCTTGGGACTCTTGCTGGGGGAGAGACAGCAAACATATGAACAGAAAACCTGTGCTCTCTGGGTAAGTGTGCACAGGAAAATGGTAGAGTGGTTGCTCTGGGATGGGCTTTCTAAATGGTGACATTGGTGTTGTGGCCTGAGGGACATGAGGGTGGGAGCCATGGAGGATGGCTATGGGAGAGGAGTGTTCCAGGCAGAGGGAACAGCACATGGAAAGAGGGGGAGGAGGGAGCACTCTGTTTTACCTCCAAGCCTTGGTTCCTTATCTGTGTGGGGAGGATCATGCATCTGCTAGCCCATAGGCTGTTCTGGGAAATGAAGCAGGGAAGTTCTGCTCTGCATACCTGCTCTGACCCAGCCATGTCTGGGGAACACAAATGGCTGGAAATCAGGAGCCTCGGGAAGGGAGGGGAAGAGTAACAGATACTTCCACAGACCTGGATGGACTGGAGTCCATGGAATCCTGATGCAGATGGGGGCAGGGAGCCTCTGGAGTATGAGGA
Organism: Microcebus murinus; assembly: GCF_040939455.1. Classification (NCBI taxonomy): domain Eukaryota; kingdom Metazoa; phylum Chordata; class Mammalia; order Primates; family Cheirogaleidae; genus Microcebus; species Microcebus murinus. The sequence goes on from NC_134107.1 coordinate 12,635,310, forward strand.
ACCTCAGCTGCATATTGGAGGAGAAGCTGCTGGAAATGCTGAGGCCCTGTTGCCTCCTGGGCGGTGTGGGGGCAGCAGGATATTGTTACGTGGCGTTCTCCTCACATGGCTGGCTCAGCTGGGCTGCCGTCCTCCTTAAGACGTGCCCCATAGGAAATGGACTGTTTCTGGCCAGCCCCCAGGAGAATATGGGAGGGCAATGCCCAGGGGCCCCCTTCCCATTGTCAGGTAGTGAGAGCCCAGCTACCATTCTCCATGTGTGACCTTGGATGTGGTTTAGCCTCTCCATGGGCCTTGGCCCCCTGAACCCTGTGATCAGAGCCAAGCCTGCCTCCCATGCTGGACTGAGCTGCTCAAAGGCCACCCAGGTTCTTCTCGTCCCCAGCCAGAGGTCATCTCTGCTAGGCCAAGCAGTGGGTATGGGTGTGGAGTAGAGCAGAGAGCACAGGACTCAGACTACAGCCTGGGTTGTGATCCCTACTTGGCCACTCTTGGCTGCTGAGCTTGACCCTCAGCCTCCTCCTCTCCAGTGGGGGAGTGGCGGCATCTCTGAAAGATGCAGCACTGCAGAGGGACCCAACCACTGGATCAAACCCTCCCTGCTGTTTAGCTTTGGACAAGCTCCATGCCCTCTCTGTGCCTTCGCTTCCTTATTGGTAAAATGTGTAGTATGTTACATCTACCTCATAAAGTTGTGGGGAGGGCTATTTGAGATAAGCTGTGCTCAGAAGATGTGAGTTGAGGGCATTACGGCCTCAGAGGGAGGTTGGGACTGAAGGTTTACAGCGTGGCCTGTTTGGGCTCAGTGGGAGGACGAGGTGTGGGGGTAAACTGCGTCTAACCCCTGCCTTGCCACAGCCTGCCAAGAACTCATGCCCAACCCAGCCAGGGTGGGGCACCAAGTAAGCCCCTTCACCTCTTTAAGCCTCAGTTTCCTTATCTGTGCAGTGGGGTTAGTGGTACTCATACCTGGTGGCTGTGAGAGGTAGAGGCAGCATTGTTGAAGGGCTGAATCCCCTAGTGGCTGCTCTTCTAGCAACAGGTCAGGTGGCAGCAATGAGAAAACCTGTCACTGAGTATCTGCTGTGTGCCAGGCACTGTGCTGGCAGCTTTTATGTGCATTTTCTGGTTGAATCCCCAGAACAACCCTGTGAGGTAGTAGAGTTCTTGCCCCATCTTACTGATGGAGGAATTTGCCCAAGGTCATCTGGTAGGTACGTGAGAATTGGGCTTTTAACTCACTTCTGCTCCTTCAGACCAGTAGTGGCCTTTGTCCTCGCTGTGGCTGGGGGTGGGCCGTGACCAGGCTGATCTCCCTGGGTCCCGTCCTTGCTCCCCCAGATCAAAGAACCAGCCGAGAAGCAGAAGTTCTTCCAAGAGCTGAGCAAGAGCCTGGACTCGTTCCCTGAGGATTTCTGTCGGCACAAGGTGCTGCCCCAGCTGCTGACCGCCTTCGAGTTCGGCAACGCTGGCGCTGTTGTCCTCACGCCCCTCTTCAAGGTGAGTGGGGCCAGGCGCCTCTCTGGTGGGAGACCTGGAAGGCCTGCAGCTTCAGGAGCTGTGGAGCCCGGAGAGCCGGCTGGGTGCATATGAACTGCAAAAGAGAAGGCCCTGGGGTAGAGAGCAGCCCTGCGGGTTGTCCTGGGGCAGCTTCTTTAGAGCAGACCCAAGTCCACATGAGGAGTTTCCTGTCAGCATCTCCATGGTTCAGCAGGCCAGGGCCGCCTAACCAGCTGTCCCTATGCCTCCAAACTCCTTTCTCCACAGACCCCTTGCTTCAGAGCCTTCAGCCCTTCCTCCATTTCCCCACATAGCCCCTCTGATCTGACCAGTGCACCCTAGTTCCCAGAGCTTGGGGATTATCTGCACCCACCCTACATTCCCATCCTCCCTCCGACCCTCGGCACTCGGCTCACCTGACTTCTGGGCACTGGATCCTAACCCCTTCCTTAGACCTCAACCTGCCTTCCACGGGCACCTGCCATTCCCTGCCCTGCCCACCCTGGGGAGAACCCTTGCCCCTGAAGGACATGCTAGAAGGCGAGAAGATAGCAAGTCCTTGGTAGCTGGGAACCCCCAGAAATTGCAGGCAGAATTCTGTGTGCATGCGGCATAGGGGTGCCTGTTTACAGGGCATAGAGCTTGCTTCAGCTTCCCAAGAGAGGTCTTGACCGAGAAAGGTTAAGGGCAGAGATACCTGGAGTGTGGGCACAGGGCCGCTGGGGAAATGCCTGCCCCCGCCCCTCCACTCTGCTGTCACCCCATTCCTGCCAAGGGGAATCAGCAGGGAGCCCAAGGGCATTGAATGAGTGAAGTATCTGCTGTGGTGGATGTGGCTGAGCCCCGCTTCCTGCTTCTTCCTGCAGGTGGGCAAGTTCCTCAGTGCTGAGGAGTATCAGCAGAAGATCATCCCTGTGGTGGTCAAGATGTTCTCATCCACCGATCGGGCGATGCGCATCCGCCTCCTACAGCAGGTGGGGGCTTTGGCCAGTCCCCGCCCAAGTCTGTCCCACCCAGACTCCACCTAGGTTGCTGGGGAGGCACCTGCCTCACCTCCATCTCCAGGCAGGTGGCTGGAGTCCCTGCCCTGGCTGCACAGGGACCCCAGAAACCCCACCCCTGAACATACACACAGGTGAGCGACCCAGTGAGGCTAGGCTCTCAAGAGGTCGAGCTAAGCACAGGGCTCGCCAGCAGCTTTGGGCTGCAGGGCTCAAACCTGTCCCCTACCCCACTCCCAATCTCCTAGCTTGGCCACTCTAGCCATCTAGAGTGGGTATACAGTCTCTCCTGCCAACTTTAGGGCAGCTGGGAGCATCAGACAGGACGGGTGGGGACCTTGTGAGCTAGGGAGTACTGGTAGTTCCCGGGTGCCACTCCCTCTCCAGCTCCCACAGGCACCGGCCCTCATGGCACTGTGGGTGGGCAGGGAGGAGTTGGGCAGGGGTTATGCCCCTTTTTATAGAAGAGGCAGGGGAGTCTCTTAGAGGGGACATGACACAGGTGGTCAGCTGAGCAGGACCAGGAGCCAGGCCTTCTGACTTCCAGTGTCTGGCTCTTCCCAGCACCCTCCTGGCCTCTCCTCACCCCTCCACATGGGCCTGAGGCCAAATACACGGTCAGGGGCTCAGGAGGCTGACCTGGCTGGTTGGAAAAACCAAGCCAAGAGTGGCCCCATGGCAGTGAGCAGGGGGTGTGTGGGAGGGGCTGACTGTTTTCACATTCCAACCTGGGCCACAGATGGAGCAGTTCATCCAATACCTTGATGAGCCAACAGTCAACACCCAGATCTTTCCCCACGTTGTGCATGGCTTCCTGGACACTAACCCTGCCATCCGTGAGCAGACGGTCAAGGTGAGTGTGGCCAGGGCCAGAGTGGCCACCGTGGTTTTCTGAGGCTTAGAGGGGGCTCACCCCAGACACAGAGGCCTTGGTTTTAGAGCATGGGTCTGAGCAGGCACTGTCCTGCTTGCTGTATGCATATGTGTCCAGGCTGTGGGTGCAGCTCCACAGCTGGCAGGAGGTTGGGAGGCAGGCAGGCTAGGTACAGCTACTGTCCTGCACTCAGCAGACACTCGCCGAGCACCTCTCCGTGCCCGGCCCTGAGCCCCTATGCTGGGATGTAATGTGCACGAGGCAGCTTAGTGTCCTCAAAAGCTTCCTTTCCAGGGCTTGGCAGACAATAAACAGAATTTAAAAACATATATATATATTTTTTTTTTTTTTTTTTTTTTTTGAGACAGAGTCTCGCTTTGTTGCCCAGGCTAGAGTAAGTGCTGTGGCATCAGCCTAGCTCACAGCAACCTCAGACTCCTGGGCTCAAGTCATCTTTCTGCCTCAGCCTCCCGAGTAGCTGGGACTGCAGGCATGCACCACCATGTCCAGGTAATTTTTTCTATATATATTAGTTGGCCAATTAATTTCTTTCTATTTATAGTAGAGACAGGGTCTCGCTCTTGCTTAGGCTGGTTTTGAACTCCTGACCTTGAGCAATCTGCCTGCCTCAGCCTCCCAGAGTGCTAGTAAAAACATATAGTATGTTTGAAATTGAGGGAAAGCATGGAGAGGAGTTTGCAGTTTTAAAACAATGGTCAGGGGCCGGGCGCGGTGGCTCACACCTGTAATCCTAGCACTCTGGGAGGCCGAGGCGGGCAGATTGCTCAAGGTCAGGAGTTCAAACCAGCCTGAGCAAGAGTGAGACCCGTCTCTACTATAAATAGAAAGAAATTAATTGGCCAACTAATATATATAGAAAAAATTAGCCGGGCATGGTGGCGCATGCCTGTAGTCCCAGCTACTCAGCAGGGTGAGGCAGCAGGATTATTTGAGCCCAGGAGTTTTAGGTTGCTGTGAGCTAGGCTGATGCCACGGCACTCACTCTAGCCTGGGCAACAAAGCGAGACTCTGAATGAATGAATAAAACAGTGGTCAGGGTCAGGGAAGACCTCACTGAGGTGTCATCTAAGGTGAGGAGGTGAGGGATTGCACTACAAGGGGATCCGAGAAAGGTATTCCCTGCAGAAGGAAGGGCATGTGTGCAGGCCCTGAGCTGGAATGTACTGTAATGTAGAAGTCGCTTTTGTGTGGCTGACTGGGTTGTGGGAGGTGGAGTCAGGGGTAATGGTGGGGTTGGGGGCCAGAGCCTCCGGGGCATGACAAGCACCTGCTTCATTCACTGGGAATGAGATAAGAGTCACTGGGGGGTTGAGTGGAGCAGTGACCTGGTCTCACTTGTTTTAAAAGGATCGCCCTGTTGCTATGTGGAGAACTGACTGTCAGGGCAAGGGTGGAAGCTAGGATGCTGCTAGGGGCTGTTGCAGTGGCCCAGATGAGGAGGGCAGTGGCCAGAAGCACGTGGCCAGAAGGGGCCACATGCTAAAGGTAGAGCTGACAGTGTTTGCTGATGGATGGATGCGGTATCATGTGGCTCTGATGATTCTGGCCTGAGCAACTGGAAGGTTAAGTTGCTGCTTACTTAGAAGGCTGGTTGTGGGGGCAGGTTTTCCGGAGCAGGTTGGGCCTCTTTTGGCTTTGTCAGCCAGATGGAGACAGGTGAGTGACTGCTGGTTATGCAGGTGTGAAGTCTGGCCTAGGGGTATGCACCTTGGAGTTGTCATCTCAAGGGAGGGCATTTAAAGTGGGGAAATAGGTGAGGTCACTTAGGGGAGAGTTTAGCTATAAAAGGGACCTGAAGATTAGCTCTGGGTGTCTATGAATGTCATGATCTTAGCAAAAGGAGCAGCTAGCTAGCAAGGTCAGAGAAACCGAAGGGGCTGGTGTCCTAGAGACACCAGACACAAAAGTTTCAAGGAGGAGGGAGATCTCAGTAGTGTCAAAACTGCTGAGGGTCATTTGTTATGTGTTTGTAGAGAGAGTTGGTAGATCCAGGAGCTATTGGTTGTTTTTCCAGCCACTGGATAAAGAAAGAAGAGTGATTGCAAACAGGTTGCTTAGGGCTGGAGCAATAATCCAACTAATTCTCAAATGCTTCAAGAAAATAATAATAATATAAAGAGAGAGAAAATGATGAAGAGAAGGAGAAAGAAGTATTTGTGAATATGGCAAAACATTAAACAATTGTTTTTTTTTAATTTTTTAATTTTTTTATTTTTTATTTTTTTGGCAGAGTGAAATCATGAGTAAAAACAATTGTTAAGCCTGGGTGAAAAGTATACAAGAGTTATTTTAGTACTTTTACAACATTTTTGTAAGTTTGAAGAGATAGAAAAATTTAAAAAAAGGAAAATCTGTTTGGGATTTAAATAAAAGGAGCTCACACAAAAATTCTTCTGAATGTTAATAATCTCTTTATTGGTTCAAAACAAAGTCGGGAAAAAGAGGAAAAAAAATAATAAAATTAAAGAAGAATTAAAAATAAAAAAATAGAAAATAGTCTCTTTACTTTACAAACTTACCTGAAAAAATAAATTTTGTTATAAGTGTAAAAGTAAAAATACATAAAAATCAAAACTACTGAGGGTCAAGTTTGGTGAAGATGCAGAGTTGGCCATTGAATTTAGGAACATGGAGGTCATCAGTGACCTCAACCTGAGCCAACTAGGTAGAGTGGGGGTGCTTGTGTGAAAGTCTGGGTAAAGTGTCCACAAGAGAGCAGTGGACAGAAATGGGAGATGGGAGTGCAAACTGTTGAGATTTTGCTGTAAAGGAGGACAGAGAAATGGGGGTTTCTTTCCTCACCATGCTGGGTTAGGCCAGGCCCAGGCTGGAGGTAGGTGTGGTGGCTTTGGTGGGTCTGCTGTGCTGAGGGCTGCCAGGAGGCCATTCCTGCACATGGCCCTCTGTCTTCCCCAGCCCACTGTCTCCATTGTCCCCTGTGCCCATAGTCCATGCTGCTTCTAGCCCCGAAGCTCAACGAGGCCAACCTCAATGTGGAGCTGATGAAGCACTTCGCACGGCTGCAGGCCAAGGATGATCAGGGGCCCATCCGCTGCAACACTACTGTCTGCCTGGGCAAAATCGGCTCCTACCTCGGTGCCAGTGTGAGTATCCTGCACAGCTGCTGGGAAGCTGTCCCTGTCCCAGGACCACAGCCTCCTCCAGGACCAAGAATCCTGTGTGTGGGGCTCTCATCCTCCCAGATACCTAGGCCCTCCTAGGTGCCCTTAGCCCTGGTGTCTGGGCTCCTGGGGACAGAGTTGAGCCAGGTCACACGGCCACTAGGGGGCGGGTCTGGCATCCGAACGTATGCCTGCCTGGCCCAAGGCCTGTGGACATCCCCTGAGGCAGAGTTTGTAAACTCAGATGCCTGCTGTGCCCAGACAGTTAACAGGAATGAACAGAATCTGGTCAGCAGGGCAGGTAGGAGGGGACGAACATGCCCCAGCCCCTCGGGCAGCTGCTGCTCTGGTCCCTGTTGCTCTGAGACAACATGGAGCCCAGTGATCTGGGAAGAGAAGCCCAGATCCAGAGTTTCAGGTTAATTCTCCCCATTTAAGTTAGTGACTAATTCACATTTTTCACACTCTGGGGGCCCCATGGATGCCTCTGTTCTGGGAAGGGCTGGTGGTTCTGGCCTCAATATTGACCTTATGGCCGGGCACGGTGGCTCACGCCTGTAATCCTAGCACTCTGGGAGGCCGAGGCAGGCGGATTGCTCGAGGTCAGGAGTTTGAAACTAGCCTGAGTAAGAGCGAGACCCTGTCTCTACTATAAATAGAAAGAAATTAATTGGCTAACTAATATATATAGAAAAAATTAGTGGCGCATGCCTGTAGTCCCAGCTACTTGGGAGGCTGAGGCAGCAGGGTTGCTTGAACCCAGGAGTTTGAGGTTGCTGTGAGCTAGGCTGATGCCACGGCACTCACTCTAGCCTGGGCAACAGAGCAAGACTCTGTCTCAAAAAGAAAAAAAAAATTTTGACCTTACACTCAGGAGCCCTCTTCCCTGTCCCATGCTAGACCAGACACAGGGTCCTTACCTCCGCCTTCAGCCGGGCCACTAAGGACCCATTTGCACCGTCCCGGGTCGCGGGTGTCCTGGGCTTCGCTGCCACCCACAACCTCTACTCGATGAACGACTGTGCCCACAAGATCCTGCCTGTGCTCTGCGGCCTCACTGTGGATCCCGAGAAGTCCGTGCGGGACCAGGTGAGACACAGCTGGGGCTGGGCCCTGGAGCCTGGCAGCCTCTCAGGAACCCTGAAGTCCCCAGCTCTGCCCCTTGCTACCCACAGGCCTTCAAGGCCATTCGAAGTTTCCTGTCCAAACTGGAGTCTGTGTCAGAGGACCCCACCCAGCTTGCAGAAGTAGGTAAGTGGCCAACACTCGTGTTCCCTCTTCCCCCGGCCATATCCTTGACTGTGGTCTGTCATGTCCCACACCCACTGGAGTGTCTGAGAGCTGGAAAGAGCCTCAAGAATAGACTTGTCACCCACCCCCCATTTCATAGATGGGAGAACCCAGGCCTGGAGAAGGGAGGGAGGGGGCCTTATAGGTCACCTTGTCTCATTTCTTTCCCTATCACTCACCCCATCTGAGCCTGACTTGGCCATCTCTCTCTCATGCCACTGCCAGAGAAGGACGTTCACGCAGCCTCCAGCCCTGGGATGGGAGGAGCTGCAGCCAGCTGGGCAGGCTGGGCTGTGACTGGGGTCTCCTCACTCACCTCCAAGCTGATCCGTGCACATCCCACGGCTACCCCAGCTGAAACCAATGTCCCCCAGAGACCCATGCCTGAGGGTAAGTGTCCCAGACTGGCTGCATCAGTGGCTGAGAGGGCTGGGAGGTGCTGGCACTCAGGAGCCATTATTGTTTGCCTCCCCTGGAGGTGATGATGGGGACAGAGAGGAGGGGTAGGGTTTAGTCCCCTTGTGGGCTTCCTCAGTGCCCCTTCCTTTGCCTGCACCCCTCCCCCCAGCATCCTCTGCCATCCCAAGACCTCCCTGAAAGCTCAGTGAGCCTCTGCTCCCCAGGACTTCCTGCCCCGGCCCCTACCCCTGTTCCTGCCACCCCTACAACCTCAGGCCACTGGGAGACACAAGAGGAGGACAAGGACACAGCAGAGGACAGCAGCGCTGCTGATAGATGGGATGATGAAGACTGGGGCAGCTTAGAGGTACGTGGAGCTGAGGAGGCTTTCCTAGGGGGCCCCAGCTCAAAGCCACAGGCTGCCATTCAGAGAGCTTATGTGAGGTTGGCCTGTCCTCATCTGTACAGCATCCCTGGCAAGGAGGCCTCCTGGTCATTGTAGGCCAGAGCCAGCAGCTGAGCCCTGCTCAACTCCAGAGGCTCTAGCAATGGCTGGAAAGGACAGGCAGGGCAGGTGGCAGTTGGGACAGCCCCCTGTACCCTGTCACTCTCCTCTACACTCTGTCCCTCCTCCTCCTGCTCCAGTGCCCATGCAGCCCTAGGGTCAGCAAGAAGAGGCTGCTCCCAGGCCTAAAACCAGACTAATCTTGCATAGGGGGTGGCTCAGGTTGGGCTGAGGATGGAGTGGGGCTGTCCTGAAGAGAATGGGGCAGAGCTTGGGGCCCAGTGTCCCCATCTGGCTGATAGCAGTCTCTGGCCCCCCAACACTGTGGAGAGGGCTGTGAGCATCTACATCTTGTTCCCCAGCCTCATGGAAGGTGAGGGCAGCAGGGGTCAGTCAGTGTCCACTTTATAGATGGGAAACAGGACCTGAGGAGCAAAAAGGAAAATGAAAGACTAGTGGGTGGAGTCCAGTGATGTGGCTCCTGCCTGTAGTCCCAGCTAGTCCAAAGGCTAAGACGGGAGGATCACTTGAGCCCAGCTGCCATGAGCTATGATGGTGCCACCACACTCCAGCCTGGGTTAAATTTAGCAAGACCCTATCTCTCTCTCTTTTTTGTTTTGAGACAGAGTCTCACTTTGTTGCCCAGGCTAGAGTGAGTGCCGTGGCGTCAGCCTAGCTCACAGCAACCTCAATCTCCTGGGCTCAGGTGATCCTCCTGCCTCAGTCTCCCGAGTAGCTGGAACTACAGGCATGAACCACCATGTCCCGCTAATTTTTTTTTTTTTGGTATATATATTTTTAGTTGGTCAATTAATTTCTTTCTATTTTTGGTAGAGACGGGGTCTGCTCAGGCTGGTTTTGAACTCCTGACCTTGAGCTATCTGCCCGCCTCGGCCTCCCAGAGTGCTAGGATTACAGGCGTGAGCCACCACGCCAGCCTAGACCCTATCTCTTTACTAATAAATGTGAGCTGAGCATGCTGGGACTACATGCCTGTAGTCCCAGCTACTAGGGAGGCTCAGGCAAGAGGATCGCTGGAGCTGAGAAGTTCTATACCAGCCTGGGCAACACAGGGAGACCCTGTCTCAAAGAATAAAAAACCACACACACTCACACACTAGAGAATGGAGCCCATGGCTGGGAAGGGGCTGGAGCGGCTTACTTGCCCTTTAAGGAGGGGGTCAGTAGTCATCCCTCCTCCCTCCCACACTGCAGCAGGAGGCGGAGTCTGTGTTGGCCCAGCAGGAGGACTGGAGTGCTGGGGGCCAAGCAGGCCGTGCTGGGCAGGTGAGCAGGGGTCAGGCAAGGTTGGGGGTGGATCCAGCCCCTTCCTCCCTGGCCCAGTGCTACCTCCCCCTGCTCCCACAGGTCAGCAGCCGGGATCACAAATCCCCGGAGGCCGACTGGAGCAGCTGGGAAGCCGAAGGCTCCTGGGACCAGGGCTGGCAGGAGCAGAGCTCCCCGGAGCGGCCGCCTGAGGGCACGCGGATGGCCAGCGAGTATAACTGGGACGCACCTGAGCCTAACGACAAGGGCGATCCTTTCGCTTCCCTGTCTGCGCGTCCCAGCCCCCAGGTACCCAGCGCGGGTCTGGCGCGAGGGTAGGGGCTGCACAGACTCAGCCGGAAGTGGCCCCTTGGCAACCCGCACTTCCCTTTTCAGCCGAGGCCGGACTCCTGGGGTGAGGACAGCTGGGAGGGCCTGGAGACTGAGAGCCGTAAGTGCTTCCCCGCGGCGGGCTGACTAGGGTTCCCCACCCCGGGGGCAGGCACCCGCTGGGGACCTGAGACCTGCCTCCCCTTCCTGCCCCCAGGACAGGTGAAGGCTGAGCTTGCCCGGAAAAAGCGCGAGGAGCGGCGGCGGGAGATGGAGGCCAAACGCGCCGAGAAGAAGGCGGCCAAGGGCCCCATGAAGCTGGGAGCCCGGAAGCTGGACTGACCCGCCGTGTGGGCGCTTCCCGGCGGCGGAGAGCCGCCCGCGGATGTATTTATTGTACAAACCATGTGAGCCCGGCTGCCCGGCCAGGCACATCTCACGTGTACATAATCAGAGCCACAATAAAATTCTATTTCGCACCCCCTGTCCCGGACTCAGTCTAGCCCCTCGGAGGCGGCCAGGTCTGGTGCTGCCCTGCGCAGTCCGCGCCCGTGGCGAACAGGAACATCAATTTGCTTCGATAGCCAAGAGTAAAGAGGCACGATCTGATTTATCAGTTTCTAGGAAACGCCCTCTGGTAGGAAGGCCGACAGCGCCGGGAGACCCAACATCCGCCCGTGACCCGGGCAGTGCCTGTATGGACGCCCTGGGGTCTCAGAGCGCTGGAAGGGGCCTATGGGTCTCGGGGATCCTTGGGTCCGTGCCCCGCGCCCCGGGACAGGAATGAGAGGCGGAGCTCTCGGAAACCCCTCGGTGATCACCGAGGCCGCAGGTTCTGGTCGAGGGTGGCGTCAGCGGCGGCGCTGGGGCACGCAGGCTCCGTGCGGGCGGCTGCGCGCGAAGCCGGCTTTGCAGACGCAGCGGAAAGAACCGCTCGTGTTCACGCAGCGCTCGCTCTTGCACAGCAGCCCGCGCTGGTTCAGCTCGCGGCACTCGTCGATGTCTGCAGGTGTGGGTGACAGGTGCGACTTGCTTAGCCTTGGGCCTGGCCGCTAGGTCCCATGCCCCGAACGCCCTACCCCCCACCCCCCCACCCGGTAGCCTGGCTCACCAACGCAGCGGGCACGGGAGGCGTCCAGCTGGAAGCCACCGGGACACTCGCACACCGCGCCGCCTGGACGCGGCACGCAGCGCCCGCTCACGCAGCGGCACTCGTCCGAGTCCTCCTCGGAACTGTCCTCCTCTGCGCAGGCCGGAGAATACAGACGTCAACACCGCCCCCAGCCCACGGCTGCCGCCCCTGGTGCTGCCCGCTCTGGCTGCCCTTACCTCTCGGGGGCTTCCCCAGCAGCAGGGGGCTCGTGTCCCAGAAGGAATTGCTCTCGCTCTGCGAGGTCGGGCACTGGGTCCCTGGGGGGGTGCAGGGCGGTAAGCGATGTCAGTGCACCTCAGCAGTCCCCATACTCCCTCCCCGCCATTCCTCCTGGACCAGCTCACCGGCGCCGCGCGGCGGGCACGGGCGACACTGAGCACCCCAGCCGCGGCCCTGGCGGCAGCAGCAGTCATCGAAGGTGACGGCAGGCCCGGCGAGGGGGCCCGCGCACATGCCGTCCTCTCCGCGCTGACTCCAGCACACGTCGCGCCGCTCCGGGGCGCGCTCTGCGGACGGGATAGACGTCAGGGAGGAGCCCGAGGCCGCGAGCGCCCGCCTCCGCTCCACCCCACCTGCGCTGGGGCTGGGCCTCAGGGCAGCACCCGACAGACAGGCCCCTGAGTTGAGTCGGCCCAGGCCATGCTCACCGGCCGGGCTCTCCTGGAGCTGGCAGTCGCGGCCGGAGGGCCCAGGCACCCAGGGCAGGCGACACTCGCAGCGGTAGGAGCCTGGCAGGTTGACGCAGCGGCCAGGACGGCAGGCTGCCGGGTCCTGGCACTCGTCCACGTCTACGGCAGCGAGGGGACGGACGGATGGGGGTCCTGTCACAGCATGGCCTGGGCCCCCCGCTCCCATTCCGATTCCCCGTCCCGGGCCTCACCCATCTCTTCCGGGTTCAGACACTGGCGCTGCGCCGGGCTGTACTCGGCCGGGGGCGTGCAGGCGCAGCGGTAGCCGCCGCGCGTGTTCTCACACACTCCGTTCCGGCAGTTGGATTCGTCCAGACACTCGTCCACGTCTAGAGGAAAAGCATAGGTGGCAGGGGCAGGTCGGGGTGGCTGTGCGTGTCTCCCCGCCGCTTCCATGGCCACTGGGGCGGCTGCGCTCACCCACGCACTCCAGCAGGTTCCCGTCATAGTAGAAGCCCTGCTTGCAGTAGCACTCGTAGCCCGGCTGCGTGTTCACGCACTTGCCCTCCTTGCAGATCTCCGCCCCGAACAACATGCACTCGTCGATGTCTGCGGGGTGGTAAACTGTGGCTGGGGGGCTGGGCGGGGTCGATCGCAGGGACAAAGCCCACTCTGGGGGAGTGATGGGGCGGGGCTTCCTGGAGCGGCGGGGCAGGTGGGAAAGGTGCGGGGCGGGCGCTGATCTACCGAGCCCCAGGGCTGCCCGAGCTAGCCAAACCAGGGCGGGTGGGGGGAGATGGGGCGTGTGGGGCTTACCGCGGTGGGCTGGGATGCCATAGTTGACAATGTTGTTGTCCTGGGTGTAGCCCTTTCCGTCGGGGCAGAGGCTGTGGAACTCAGCTGGGGGGCGGGGAGAGCGGGACTGAGCACTAGCGTCCCGGCCGTCGGAGTTCTCGGCCTCATTTCCCAACTACCCCACGCGGAGCTATTTTCCCCCATTCGGTTTACAGAGGAAGAAACTAAGGCTCTGGGAAGGGGCCTGCGCACTTCCTGACCTGAGCTGTAGACTGGGCAGGGATAGATTTCGCAGTGGTCCCCCCAGCCAGCCCCAAGTGAGCAGCAGCACTCCTGTTGGGTGACGTTGGTAGCCAATACGCTGTCGCAGAACACCGTGTCATCGAAGTTCAGATAGCACTCCTTCTTGTGGTGGGGCTGCTCCACCTCTGAGGGGGGGAGGGCAGCTCAGGGGCGTGCAGACACACTGCCTTTGACCCTATACTCACCCTACCCGCCAGCCCCAGCATCTCTCTGCCCCCAGCTTGCCCCGCTCCTCATAGCCACCATGTGACAGCCAGCCCTCTTCCACAACCTGACGTTTTGGACCCTTCCAGGTCTGGCCCCACCAGGCAGGCGCTCCCAGGCAAAGAGGGTGGGACCAGGACATGTCTCTGAGCCCCAGCTGCAGCTCAGGGGCATTGTCTAGCCTGGGAGGGAGCTGGGAGGACACTCACCCTCACAACCATGCTGGTCCTGGGTGGGAGTGAAGCCCTCATCGCAGACACAGGCGTAGGAGCCCTGCAGGTTCTCACAGGCCCCGTGGGGAAGGCACAGGCCCGGGTCCTGGCTGCACTCATCTATGTCTGGAGGGCAGGAGTGGCTCAGAGGAAACCCAACCCCTTCTTCCCTAGGGCTGTGCCCTGAGGGCCTCACACAAGTTCAGAACCCGAATTTCCACTTTGATTTCAAAGTACACACAACAGGTAGTCCACTCCTGTCTGTCTGTGCATGTGGATAGGAGCATGTGCATTTGCTGCTGTCATTCAAAAAACCTTTAGGGGCCCCCACTGACAATAGAATAAAGTCCTAACTCTCAGCTTGGCATTTGAGGACTTTTAGTTTGGGCTCCCAATACCTTTAAAAGTCTCATCACCCTTTATTCTAAGCCCCCACCCCACCTGTATGCCCAAGGCACACTTGTCTATGCTCCTCTAAAAATGCAACTAGCTCCTTCCAGATCTCTGTACTTTGCAAATACTGTTCTTTGGGCCTGGAATACCATCTTGTGCCTTTCTCTGCCTAGGGAACTCCTACTTATGCTTCAAGTTCCAGTTCAACAGTGACCTCCTCACTGCGATTAATGTAGTCTAGACCTTTCCTGGCACCCAGCAGCACCCTGAATTGTGAGAATCAATTTCAATGTTGGCCTCCCCCAGCTGGGAGCCCTGGGTCCTTGCTGAATACCTAGTACACCGCCCAGAACCTGGCAAAGAGTGGGTGCTCAGTAAACCCTTGTTAGATGAAAGCATGTTCAGGTGAGTCGGTGGGGAAGACTAATATGTTAATATCTGTAAAGAGCCTAACAGAGTGGCATGTAGTAAGCACCACAGAAGCACCCACCACCGTTGTTACTGTGCTCATTGCTCTTTTAGATGAAAAAGTGGAAGGCTGAGTGAGTGGATGGAGGGATGGAAAGACAGAAAGGTCACAGTGTGTCTAGGGGATTACTCTTCCCTGCCACACCCCTCAGGAGCCCTCAGCCAATCCTCCATACCTTGGCACTTCCTGCCACCCACCAGCCGATGCCCCTGGGGGCAAAGACATCTGTAGGAGCCATTGGTATTGATGCAGTCGCCCCCAATGCAGGCCGCAGGGAAATCACACTCATCAATGTCTGTAGGGGATCAAGGGAGTGGAGAGTCTCAGGGGCTGAACCCTCATGCACAGCCTTAGGCTGCCCAAGCTTTCCCCCAGACCCCCGGGTCGGTGTCGCACCCCTATACCCCATCTGGGATCTGGATGGGGACTGGACTTGGGCAGCAGGGGTCCTGGGGTATGGAGGGACAGGTCAGCAGCCTGGCTCTAGGACCTCTCACCCTCACAGCGGCTCCGGTCCCTTGACAGATGGTAGCCAGAGAGGCACTGGCACTGGAAGGATCCTGGCGTGTTGGTGCAGATGCCATTGTCACACACGTCACCAGCCTCACACTCATCCACATCTACAGGGCACAGGGGGTGTCAGAGGGCCAAGCTGGGGGCTCTGCTTTTCCCACTCCTGCCCATGGCCTGGAGCCCCAGAGCTGATGCCAGCAGTGCTCAGGAGTCGTGTGGGGCACTCACCCTGCTCCTGGGTGGCACGCGGTGCCCTGGCAACCAGGCCATGTGTCACCAGGTCCCTGGGCCAGGTCTGATGCTAAACAGCTTCCCCACCCTTCCTCCACCCTCACTAAACAAGAGGCCCCTACCCCACCCTCTCTCTCATCCTGCTCTAGACGCCCTTGCCCCGCTGCTTCCACTGCTGCTCCCACCCTTCCCTCACCTGCCACAGCTCCCTTCTTCCCTGCAGGTAAGCTCCCCTACGTCTTCGTCCCTCCCACAGAAGAGTTGTTTCTGCTCATGCAGTAAGTGAACCTGACTCTCCCTGAAGACACGCTTTCCTGCAGTCCTCTCTGGTGGAGCTGGTCGTTGCCCACCCCCCAGCCCCCTGCAAGCCACAGCTCTTAGTCTGAGGTGCGACTGGCCCCACACCAGCCTCCACCCCGCGTTGCTGTCAGCACCCTCATCCTAGCTCCTCTCCCTCTGTTTTGCTCTCCAGCCCAGGAGTTTTCAACAGCCATGTGGATGACCGGGCCTCTAACCTCACATTCCTGGATGTCTCTGCTTCTGTGACCTTCCCCTCAAGGCCAGCCACTGACTCTAAGGGCCCTGAGGGGCTTTCATCACTCAGAGGTGCCCCACCCTAGGGCCCTCAGAGGCTGCTTCTTTCCCACTGCCTCTGCTGTCCCCAAGTCCCCCACTCTGTATTCTCTCTCTGAGGGCCTGTGGCTTGCCCCTCAGTCCCCTGAGCTTGCCCAACACTCCCAGACTCTGACACCCCTCAGCCTGACCTCAGTGCTCACTGTGAACTCCCATCCCTGAGCCCAGGAATGCCTCTTCTTCCTCCTCACTGGTCTGGCACAGCCCAGCCTCCAGTCAGAGCTGTGGCCTCCAGATCCTGGGTGCCAGGTGGGGCTGCAGCCAGCCACCAAGCTGAGCACACTAGGCCACGGCCAAACACTCCAGCCTCCGTGGTCCAGCCAGATCCTCAATGTGGCCAGTGCCTCCCTCTCAACTCCTCTCAAGCCCTGACTTCTGCAAAGCCCCTGGGCAGCCCCACGCTCTTGGGCACTTCCAAACTGCCACGGTCCTCCTCAAGTCCCTACTTAACTAAGGCCCTTCACTGTTTATTGAGAGAATTAAGGGTAATCACCCTCAAACCCCTGAAAATCATTATCTACGCCCACTCCCCTTTTGCTCCTGCTCTCCTGTCCATGGCCAGCCACCCGCTGACCCTTCCCTCCTCTCCTAGCCCTGTGGCCCTGGTCAGCCCCTCACCCGATTTCCTGGCATCTCCTCCTCAGCCTCTATTTCAAAGCCCCACTCCCATGAACCCAGGTCTCACTCTTTCTCACCTGCTGCCAATATCCTACCCTCCACCCCCATAATGCCACAGAAGCCACCATGCCAAGGCCACTAGAGACCTTCTTGTCTCATAGTTTGTATTTTACAAGATCCTTTCTACTGCACTTAGCTCATTCTCCTTCATCCTTGGAAGTCTCTCCTCCCCAGCTTCTACAGTAGCCCACAGTCCACTGCCATCACCCCGCCCAGCTCCTCTCCCACTGCCTGCCCCTGCTGTGTCGGTGTCCACAAGGCTCTGCCAGATGCTCCTCTTACCCCATCCACCCTCCTTGGCACAGCAGGCCCACCCTAAGACTCCATAGCACCCACAGTCCACAGTCTATGGTTCCAAGCCAGTAGGTCTGGCCCAAGACTCTCAACCCACAAGGCCCACCTTCTCTGCTGGCATCTCCAACTGAGAGGCCTACAGGGACCAGCCACTCAACTTGTCCAACAAAGAGCTCAGCATCTTCCCTCCCTAACATACCCACCCCACCCCCTGGGACCCTATTCCAGTGGGCACCACCACCGGAGTCACTTGGAGGATCCATCACCCCCCTCTCTCCTTTACCCTGACATCCACTCAACAAGCCTGGGTAATTTGTTCTAATATTTCTCTGATACCACATCATCACATAGCCATCCTGAGGCCACTACTCTCATCTCATCCACCACCACCAATCTCTGTCCTGAGTCTCTCCAACAGACCTCCAGGCACCCTCCACACTCAGCAGCAGCGAACCATCTAAAACAAATGGCAAATCTTGTCACTCTTCCCTTTAAAATGCTTCAGGTGCTCCCCAACACCTTCAAGATGAATCTCAACTTCCTGGGCAGGGCTAGGGGCTCTCCAAAGGGTAGGGACCTGCCCCACCCCAGCCAGCCTCAGCCCCCATCCCCTGGTCATTCCTTACAGTTCCCTGCACACCCCCTACTGTTTTTCACCTGAGTAGCCAAAGAGTCCTCTGCCTGGTGTGCTGTTCTATCTCATCCTTCTTTGCTTGGCTAATTCCTGTTGATCCTTTATGATAACTCAGGCCTTCTTCCTCCCGTCCCGCTGGTGTTTCCAAGAAGCACCCTAGCTCCATCCAGGCCCAGCCCTGCACTCTACAGTCTGTTTTACATTCCCCAGTTTCTCTTAATCTCAGCCTGCCTCTTCGTGCATAATAAACATGAGTGTAGGGAGGACTACTAATGCCTCCCTCCATTCTTTGATATCTTTTTTCCTTTATATTTATTTATTTTTTCTTTGTTTTTCTGTTTTTTGTTTTTTTTGAGACAGAGTCTTACTCTGTTGCCCGGGCTAGAGTGCCATGGCGTCAGCCTAGCTCACAGCAACCTCAAACTCCTGGGCTCAAGTGATCCTTCTGCCGCAGCTTCTTGAGTAGCTGGGACTACAGGCATGTGCCACCATGCCCAGCTAATTTTTTCTATATTTTTAGTTGGCCAATTAATTTCTTTCTATTTTTTTTTTAGTAGAGACGGGGTCTCGCTCTTGCTCAGGTTGGTTTCGAACTCCTGACCTTGAGTGATCCACCTGCTCGGCCTCCCAGAGTGCTAGGATTACAGGCGTGAGGCACCACGCCCGACCTTTTTTTTTTTTTTTTTTACACTTAAATAACATGCTGTGCAAACGCAGCTTTTCTCTGAGAAAGGGAGCGACTGGATCAGAGAACCGGGGGATGAATTAGCCACCTCCCGCCAGCCGCCGGAGAGCCAGGGAGACCCGCTCCCCGCTTCAGCGGCAGGGCTGCCCGGCCCGGGCGGGGGCTCACCCACGCAGCTGCGGCCGTCGGGCGCTGGCGCGTAGCCCTGGGCGCACGTGCAGCGGAAGGAGCCCGGGAGGTTCTCGCACCAGCCGGGAGAGCAGGGGCTGCCCTCGGCGCACTCGTTCACGTCTGCGGCGGAGTGAGCGCGTCTCAGAGGCTGCCCCACTGGGTGGCCGCGGGACACTCCGGTGCCCGGAGAACGGCGACGGGGTGCGGGTCTTCTCCGCGCGAGGCGGTGGGCCCGCCTCTATTCTCAGGAGGCCACGCCCCCGAGGCGCCGCTCACCGGCGCTGGCCCCGCCCCGCCCCATCCGGAGCCAGACCCGGGCATTACCCGGAAAGCCCCGCCCACTAGCCTTCCAGGCCCCGCCTTCTACCCTATCCGGGACCCAGGCCCCGCCCTCACCGCGGCAGGCCCCGCCCCCCTGGCTGCGGTAGCCAGGTTGACAGGCGATGCACTTGAAGCTCCCGGGTTTGTTCTCGCATTTGCCATCCGGGCAGGTGCTCGGGTCCCGGCATTCGTCGATGTCTGCGCAGGAAGAAGGCGGACCCATCTGGGGACAACGTGGCTTGCCCAGCGCTCCGGGTCCTCGGCAAGGCCTCCCTCCGTCACAGATCAACAAGCCAAACCCGCCGTCTGGCTCCAAGGCCCTAACCTCTCCGAGGCCAGAACAGGGCGGAGACAGGAATGCAGGCCCGCCGCCCCCACCCCAGGTGGAGAGACAGCTGAGGCTCCCCGTTTGGTCTGGATGGGGCCCCTCACCTTCGCACACAGGCAGTCGGGAGGCTTTGAGCCGGTAGCCGGGGTAGCAGTTGCACTTGTAGTGACCGGGAAAGTTGATGCAGAAGCCGCCGTCGCCGCACAGGTGGGGCTTGGCGCACTCGTTGAGGTCTGAGCGGGAGGAACGAGGCACGAGGAGGGGTATGGTGGGGCAATGGAGGGGATTGCACAGCGGTCCGGAGGACAGCCCGCCCCACCCAGTGCCGCCCCGCCTTGGTGGCGCTCACCCACGCACGAGCGCCCCCCGGCGCCCACGTGTAGGCGGTAGCCGCGGTTGCAGTGGCAGTTGTAGGAGCCGCCGGTGTTCATGCAGATGCCCCTCCCCGGGCCACACGGCTCCGCCTCGCACTCGTTCACGTCTGAGAAGGACGGGGCGGGCCAAGAAAAGTCAAAGGAGTGTCTTGAGCAGGGTTCTCCCCTGGCTATCCGCCCGCACGCACGCCCCACACTCACCCACGCAGTAGCGGTGCTGCGGATGCGACCGGTAGCCGGGGTTGCAGTGGCAGGAGTAGTCTGGGGGCCCTGGGACACACTCCCCGTGGCCACATATGTTCTGGTTCAGTCGGCACTCGTCTGTCTCTGCGGGCACGGCCGGGTCAGGGAACATTCACCTCTGCCACATCCCCAGGGCAGACCTGGGCACCCCAATTCTACTGACCCAGATACCTGACCCGGTCATACCATGACCTCAGGTTCCTGCACAGCCATACTCCAACCCTAGAATTTCGGGTACGTCCATCCCAGATAACCCCAATATAAAGACCCAAGCTAGCTCCAACCAGGACTCCAGGTCTCTGACATCCTCTCACCTCAGTACCTTGATACTTCCATTCCCCACTCACTCTAAGGCCTGACCCCAGTCACCTCAAACCCAACTACATCCCCTCAGGGCCCCTCAGTCATCCCAATATCCCTTAACACACAGCCCCTAAGAAAGCTGTCCAGGGGCCTTGTCCTCTGCACCCCAAAGCCCCCAGGGCTGCCACCTTCCACCTGAGCCCTCACCCCAGGGGCTCATGTAGGCTCAGGCTGCCAGCTCCTTGTGGCTTTGCCACACCCACAGACATGGGCTTGGATCTGGCTCAGCTATGTGACCTGAGGGAAGTTACTGAACCTCTCTGAGTCTCAGTGTTCTTATTTGGAAAATGAGGCCAATGATGTTTCGTACACTTCACATAGTATGAGAAGGTTAGATGATACTTAGCATGTAAGTCTTCAGACAGAGCCTGGCACAGAGAGGTTACTCAATCTGAGCTAGCAATTTTGATGTCCAAAACCCTGCAGACACTTCCCAGAACCTGTGGCATCAAACCCAAGCCTCTCAGCAAGACTCCGTGCATTGGACTTCCCCTGGTGCAGACACCAGCCTGTGTGGCTTCTCCCTCCTCTGCCAGTGTGTCATGCTCCCATGCCTTTGCCCAAACATAACTTGCGTTGGGAGGTCCTTTTCCCCAACCTGCATGCCCCTCCTTTCCCCACTTCTACTCTGGAATTTCTAACAGTCTTTAAAACTCTACTCAGAAAGCCTCTCATGGCTGCCCTACATATTATCACAACCCCAGACTTCCTTCCTTCTGCTCTGATTTATTTTCTCATAGCATTTTTGAGACATACTAGATTTTTACTTATTCATCTTTTTGTTGCCTTTTGTCTGCTCTTTTTTTTTTTTTTGAGACAGAGTCTCACTTTATTGCCCAGGCTAGAGTGAGTGCCGTGGCATCAGTCTAGCTCACAGCAACCTCAAACTCCTGGCTCAAGCAATCCTCCTGCCTCAGCCTCCCAAGTAGCTGGGACTACAGGCATTCGCCACCATGCCCGGCTAATTTTTTGTATATATATATTAGTTGGCCAATTAATTTCTTTCTATTTATAGTAGAGACGGGGTCTCGCTCTTGCTCAGGCTGGTTTCAAACTCCTGACCTCGAGCAATCCGCCCGCCTCGGCCTCCCAGAGAGCTAGGATTACAGGCGTGAGCCACCGCGCCCGGCCTTGTCTGCGCTTTAAGGACAGGAAATGTTTGTCTGTTTTTGTTCATTGCAGTATCCTCAACACCTGAACAGTGCCTGGCACATCGTAGGTGTTCAATAAATATTTGTTGAGTGAATGAATGAATGAATGCCCTTAGACAGGGCTGACCACCATGCTACCTGGGGCATTTGAGGGCAGGGTGGGATCTCTGCTGTTTACTGGGGCTTCCCTAGCACCCAGCCCTGGATAAATATCAGCCTATTGGCTCTAGAGAATGACTGCAGGGGGAAGGGGAGGGGAAAAACTAACGGGGGTGTGGCCTATCCAGGGCGTGGCCTTGCAGGTGGGCCTTACCTGTGACCTGAGTGGGAGCAATCTCCACGGCGCTGCGGGAAGGGGGCAAGTCCGGCAGGAACCAGCGCATGGTGGGCGGCGAGGGGCGGGAGATCAGCTCTGCAGGCAGCAGTGCACGCTTGTCAGAGGGTGAGGGCCACTGAGCCTCCCTTCTTTCAAGCCTTCAGCTTGGGCACATCACACCCCACCTTCACTGCCCCCCAGTACTTAGGCTGTGAACTCCCCCTATCCAGCAACTTAGCCCCTGAGAGTTCATCCCTGCAATGCCCAGCTCACCAGGGTAGGGCCGGGCAGGAGACGTGGTGGCAGTTGGGTGGCTCTGCTGCACCGACCGCTCCTCACTCACTGGCTGCGGGTGACAGCAGCATGAGCCCTCCATGTCTCCCTCACCTGTCCCACCCCTCCCACCTGGGCTCTCATACTCACTGAGTCTGTGGTCACCCCTAGAAGGGAAGAGAAGATGAGGCCATTAAGTGTTTGGGTAGGAGAAAGGAGTCAGGTCTGGGCTCACCAGCTGAGTATTTGTGGTTAGGGTCTCTAAGAGTTCAGCAATCATGTCTCCGGGTCAAGGGTCAAGGGTTAGATCCAGGGTTATGATGTGTTTGCATAGTGGTCAGGGACTCTGGTCTGGGGAGCAATGGCTGAGCAATCCTTGCGTTACAGATCAAGGTTTAGGAGGTTACAGCTCAGTCTCAAATCCCTGGGTCAGGGGTCCGGGGGTCAGATCTGGAGGTCACTGGTTCGGTCTAAGAACAGAAAGGGTCAGGCCAGACCTCTCTCCTCCTCTGTGTCCTCAGGTGGTGGCGCCTGGCTGGGGCTCTCGGGGTGCTGCTGGGGCTTGGGTGGGCCGTCGGGGTGCAGGAAAAGGGAAAAGTCGCTTTCGCCCTGAATGGTGAGTGTCTGGTGGGAGGTGAGGATGTGGTACCCCTTCCCGGCTGGGCAGATCTCCTTGAAGGCAGCTATGGCCAAGACAGCAGACACAGAGGTGAGCATTTCCTGGACAGGTACATGGACAGACACCCATCCCCACCCCTGCCCTACATGCCCCTGGCTCACCAGTGCCATCTGCGGGGCAGCGCTGACACCGCGCGCCCCAGGCCTTGCCCACACTGCAGCAGCAGAGCTGGCGGGTGAGGCGCGTGGTCAGTGGGTGCTGGCACTGGTGCTCAGGGCTCACCAGGCGGAAACACAGGCTCTTCTCCTCCGGCTTGTCCGCTGCAGGGGAGTGGGGGGCATGGGAATCTGGGCCTGAACGCTGCCACGACCCTCTGCCTGGCTGCTCCAGACCTGTCTCTCTGGCCCAGACAGCACTTGATCCCCATGTAGCCCCTGACCTCACATGATCCTGAACTCATATGACCCCTAAAACTTACGTGACCACCAACCCCATTGACCCCTGGTTCTGACTGCTCTGGACTTCACCCCTCCTGTCTATCAAGCCTATGATCATAGGACCCTGACTCCATATAATCCCTGACCCCATGTGACCTTTAACCCCAGATCTCACATGACCCCTGACCCCACTGATCCCTGATCCTATCTGTTCTGGGCCTTGGTTCTCCTGCAGTCAACCCCACTCTGATCTCTTGTGACTTCTGACACTTGCTGCTTGGAGCCTTACCCTTCCCACCCATGTCTTGTGACCTCCCAGAAAACAGAGCCCCCCAGTCTCACCAATGCACTGCGTGCGGGAGGGGCCCAGGCTATGGCCAGGTGGGCAGACACAGCGATAGGAACCAGGGTTGTTGAGGCAGTCACCATGGCGACACATGCCTGGCATTGCACACTCGTTGATGTCTGTAAAAAGTGTAAGTTTGGTCCCCCCAGTCTGGGACCATATGACAGCAAGCTGCTCCAAGAAACTCAGCCTCCTGCTCCAGCCCCGCCTCCTCCCCCCCAACTTAGGAACCCCCCAGTGACAGCTGGCCCGCCCCTGCAGCCCACAGAGTCTCCTGGCTGGCCATACCCTGGCAGTGGGTGCTGTTGAGCCTCTTGTATCCCTGGGGGCAGTCAGCGCCTACCTCCCCACGGACGGGCCCTGGCTTCTGCACCCCTGTGTCTGCAGAGAGAGGGTAGCAAGGCAGGGGGTGACAAGGAGGGCGCTGGAGGGGGCAGAGTGGGATGTAGAGAAGAATGTGGGGCGGTGGGGAGGGTCCACTGGGTGGGGGATGCCCACTGAGCCCAGGCACTCACACTGCAGCTGGGGGCACTTGTGACACTTGCTCTGGCCCCAGGCGGTGCCAATGCTCCCACAGCAGTCTTCCTGCTTGGTGAGGCCTGGGAGAGGGTTGCTGCCACACTGCGGGGAGGACATGGGGACAGGTCACAAGCTCCCCACCCCTACTTACCTCCCCCCTGAGGAGGCCCTTTTCCTTGCTGCCACACCCTCCCACCCCCCCACCCCATTTTTATGGTTTTAGGCAGTCTGGGTTAGGGCAGAGTGGCAGGGCAACCCTGAGAGAAGGAAGGGCTGTCCCGTGGGGACTGGATGCACTCACGGGCTGCTTGGGCAGCGTGTCCTGGAAGCAGCGGCCCAGGGGCTTCTGGGTGGGTGGCCGGGGGTGTGGGGGCTTGGGGTGTGGCAGCAGGTGCTGTGAGGGGGCCGGGCCCTCCGAGTTCGGGCCCTCGATGCGGTGCACCTGGACAGAGGCCTCGGGCGGGTGGTGGACACGCACGTTCACCACAGGGGGCGGGGCCTGCACTGGGGGCGGGGCGCGGTGGCCTCAGGGCTGCCCGCTGGCACCATGGGGTCTCAGGCTGAGCTCCTCCAGGGCTGGCCCCCTCCCGGGCCCAGCCACCATAGTGCCACCCACCTCACCCTACCCAGGCTTGCCCGTCACCTGGTACCTTCTGCTGAGATCTGTCCCGGCCCCAAGGGCACCAGGAAGGCAGCATGCTGGGCAGGGGCCCCCTCCCCAGGCCCGGGAGGGTCGGCGATCACCTGGACGGCGTAGATGGCATGCTTGCTGGCCACAGAGTCACCTTCTGGAGCCAGGGGCGGCAGTGCGCCTGTGGACAGGGCCCCAGCCCGGCCCAGCCCAGGGCCTGAGCCACCGGTGCCCCCACCAGCTCCTCCAGCAGGCACCTGGCAGAAGCGCCCCGTGAAGTCAGGAGGACACAGGCACTGGTTTCTTGAGGAGCACTGGCCACCGTTCATGCAGGGCAGAGGGCACACCACTGGGGAGAGGAGGTGGATCAGGGCCAGGGCACCCCTGCCCCCAGCCCCAGTCCCTCAGCCACATCCTGTCTCTTCCCCCTCCTCCCTACTTCCTTGCCACCACTGGCTCTGTCCTCCTTGGGAAGCTGGGTTCTGTAACACATCACACACATGGAAACTGGCGTCTACATCCCCCAACATCCTTATGCCCATGTTGGGTGCTGGAGTCTTAAGTCTCCAACTTAAACCCCAGCTAGGCCACGTGCCAGCTCCATGACCCTGAGCACCTTACTTCCCTGCCCTGTGCCTCAGGGTCCCTATTGACAGAGATGCTGTGTTATTAAATGAGGTGATGCTAGTGCAAATGCTTAACACGGGACCCATACACAGAGGGTGCTGAAAAAGTAGTAGCAAATGATGAGGGGCATCTGGCTTCCCCCAGGCCTCTCCTGGGTATCCTTCCCTCCTGGTGCCTCTGCCTCTTCTCCCCAAACACTCCCCTCGTTCAGGCCTTGGGCCTCTCCCTCCCAGCTCTCCCTCCCTCCTCCTTGCCATCCCAGGGCCCACACCTCACCACTGCCAAAGATGTCCACATCTCTAGTGACAGCCACAGCCTTCACCCTCTCCAGGACCTCTCTTGGGCACTTCCACCGAGGGGACACTGTCAGATATCAGCATCCTGCTTCCCCTCCCCCTCTTGACCTGGGATCACCACTGGGGAATCCCTGCCTGCCAGGTCATCCATGACTGCGCCTCAGGCTCTGTCCCTCCTGCTCCCGTCCGCCCAGTTACAGCTCTGCAATGTCCCATGAGTCCTCCTCCCCTCCTCCCCAGGGTCTCTGCCCCTCCAATGGCCACTTGGGGCCCTAAGTCCATGCACCAGCCCAGCCCCGCTCCTGCTTCCCAGGGTGGAAAGCGAGGGGTGCTGCACTCCTGGACACCCAAAGGGCCTCACAGGGATGGCCCACATCCGTGGCCATCGGGGTCGGACTAAGAACATCGCATCGCATCCCAGCCCAGCCCATCCTGCCTGGCCTCTGGGGACCAGGCCTCACAGGGCAGATGGGGTGTGTCCCTGGCCAGGAGAGGCAGGATTCTCTTCTTCCTGTCTCCCAGTGAGTCACTCAAAGCGGTGAGGGTGACCTCCCAGTGACACCCGCCCACTGTGGCCTGGGCACCAAGCCTGGGGGATGTGGGCAGCACCGATGGAGACAGCAGCCTGGGCAAGATGGCCAGGGAGCCTGGGAGCCTAGACACACATACACTCACACCCACAGTCATCTTGTCACTCACAGACTCATTCTGACACCAACACAGATTCACATAAACACTCCCTAACGGCGACTGGAGACACACACCCACGACAACGAAGAGACAGGTAGTTAGTCACAGTGGGCCACTCCAAAGCCTATGCATGTGCCCAGACATGCAGGGCCATGCACACCCCCATCTCATGAGAAACGGGAGGCTCGTGAGCAGGGTCCCTTAGGCCTGTGAACGGGTAAGTGAATATAGAAACATGTAAGAGGGGCTGTTTAGCTGGTGCCATCCCGGGCCAGGCCTAATTACCCTATCCAGGAGGGTAATTACTGCTGTGACACCTCCCCTAGCCTGGCCCACAGGGCCCTGCGGGAGGAGGGCCGGCCCCAGGCCTGGCCCTTTGAAGAGAGATGCGGGAGATGGGGTGGGTTGCAGGCTGACCCAGGAGGTCGCAGGGCTTGGGCTAGGGGTTGGAGGGACTCTGAGGGTCTTTGAGGCAAAGAGTTGGGAGCCTAGGGATGGCACAGGAAGAGGGACTGAGGACCCAGGCCAGATCTCACCTTCAGGCCTGCACCCCACTTCTTAGGCCTCAACACCCTCCCCCCTCAGACCCTGCCAGTAACCAACCCCCCTCCGTCCCAGCCACAAACTTAGCTCCTCCTCCCAGAGCATGCAGGTGTCTACCCCTGGCAGGCCCTACTTGAGACATTTAAAAGAGACTTTTCCTGTTTCTTCCAGCAAGTCTGTTTCTTAGGGGAATATTTACCCCTTCTCTGAGGCTTCCAGCCCCCAGCCTGCATCCCTCAACCCCCCACCCCCACCCCCGCGCGCGCTCTCAGCATGCAGCGCCTTCTGGGAAGCCTGTGACATCCAGGACCCCAGCACTTAACCCACACCGTAGGCCCCAACCCTAACTCAGAGCTTCAAAGCCCAGGCTCCCCAGCTCTGGCCCCCAGGACACCAGCCTTCCAAGCCCCTGCCATGGCCCCGGGTCCCCCGGGCCGCAGATCTCTGCTTTCTGTACCCCCGGCCCCCAGTCTCCTATGCCCAGGACTCCGCTATGTGTCCGGCATGGTCCTGGCGCCTGTCCTTCTCCGCTGCCCCCAGCCGTGGCCCCTGGCCCTCACCCACGCGGAAGCCGGAGCCCGTGAGCGTGTCGGTGCTGTGGCCGTTCTCTCCGATGAGCGTCATGTTGGAGCCCTGCTGACAACTGTCCCGACACTGGCCCTTAAGGCAGGTCCGCTTGCAGATCACGGGCGCAAAGACCACCTTGAAGCGCTCGCGGGCCAGCGCCCCGCCCCCGCCTGCGCCCCGCTCGCCGGCCGGTCCCCCCTCGGCCCCGCCGCTCGGGCCCAGCAGCGGCAGCAGCAGCAGCGCCAGCAGCCCCGCCGCCCCCGCCCCCGCCCCGCGCATCGCAAGGGCCAGGCCGCCAGCAGCCCCTCGGGGCCCGGGCATCGGGGCCGCAGGACCCCAGGGGGCGCGCCCGGGGCGGGGGCGAGGGGCCCGGCGCCCGAGGGGATAGGAAGCCGGAGCCCCGAGAGAGGGCTGGAGGGGGCAGCGAGGGCGCGGAGCAGAGGAAGCGGGCCGGGAGGGGACAGCAGGCGCGGGCGGGGGCGGGGGCGGACGAAGAGATGGACCGCGGGGAGCCCAGAAACTTCGCAGCCCCGGGAAGAAGCCTCGCCAAGGCCCCGAACTTGGGCAGGAGCGCGGAGGCCGGAGCAAGTTGAGGCGGAGAGGAGGAGCGAGGGAGAGGAAGGCCGGGCGGCCGGCCCGCTCCGCGCCTCCCCCTGGCCGGCTCCTCTCCCGCGGCCGCGGGGCAGCAGGAGCGCGGGGAGGACGCAGGGAGAAGTGAGCAGTTGTTTTCCCTGGCTGCAGCGCGGCGCGGCGGCGGCCAGGGGGGCTGGGACGCTGGCCCCGGGCCAGGGAGACAGTTTTTTCTGTTTAAAGCGTCGCCGCAGCCGCCCGGAGGAGCGAGGGTGTGCGGGCGGGCGGAGGCTGGGGGGCGGTCCCCACCGCGATGCCCGCCCCGGCCGGAACCCGCCGCCGCGCTGGGCCATTTCCAGAGGGCCCTCACCTGGGACCGTCGGGCCGGCCCGCCAGATTCCTCCGGGCGGGGCGGGGAGGCCTGCGTAGCCCTTCCCCCCTGCCCCGTTAACGCGGGAAACCGAGGCTGAGGGAGGACAGAGGGCCTTGCCCAGGGTCACACTGAGCTGGGAGGCCAATGGTGCTGGAGCCCAGGCCTGCCAGCTCTTCCCCAGTCTCCTCTGCACACGTGGGGGTCTCACAGCCCCCAAGTCACTTGTCGTTAGTACTGGTCCACTGCCCTCTAAGAAAAGGACCGAAGGGAGGGGACACCCTTTGGCTAGGGGCTCAATGAGGTCCCAGGGAAGGCTCATGGGGTCCAGAAGAGGAGCAGAAAGAACAAAGCTTGAAACCGGCCTCCCTGCCAGTCCTCCTCAATGGCTTTCTGGTGCCCACCCTGCCACCTCCCCCCTTTCCCCTTGTCTGGCCAGGCTGGCGGGGCTGGCTCTGGGCCTCAGACACTCTGGAATCGCCAAGGTCTGAGCTCAGGGCCTGGCCCCCTTCCCAGGCTAACAGCCGGGAAGAGAGGAGCGTTGCTCGAGGGCCTGGGGCTAGGGAGGGGCAGAGCAGGGCCCCTGGGCAGGGGTGGCAGGGGCTAGGAAGGGGTCTGGCGTTTGGTGGAGCCTGGAGAGGAGCCAGACTTGGCCACTGGGCTGGAAGGGAGGCTGTGGTGCCTGAGGCCCAGGCTGTACGGTAGGGCTTGCCAGGAGACCCCAGGATTCAGTATCTGATTCATAGAACTCAGCAGGGGGCGAGTGACCAGGGTACATCTGGGGAAGTATGCTGCCAAGTCAGGGCAGCACCAAATCCTCTCCTAGAGGGGCACCAGGGGTGGCAGTCTGATTTGGCAGGGGGTGAGACCTGGGCATGGGGTGGGTTCAGGGACGCACCTTCAGGCACACCTGTCCAAGGAATTCACAGTTGTTACTTTGAGGGTGAGTTTATTTGGGTAGCCTTGGGGCGACTGCGGGGAAACCCTGTAGCAAGCCTCTGCTTAGTGTGCTCAGGGCCTGTCAGTCCAGCCTGCTGCAGGGCTTGGGGGGTCAATCCCTGTGCCCCCAGGGACTCCCTGCTGCTGGATTCCAGGAGCGTGTGTGAGGGGCAGCCCCCACCCTCCCTGGGTTAAGTAATACCGAGTACTTAACACCTGCCAGGCACTCATCTGAACCTGACCCTCCCCTGCCTACAGCCTACTCACCTTGGAACACAGCGAACTCCAGGTTTAGAGTCCTAATCTCTCTAAGCTTCAGTTTTTGTGCCTGTGAAATGGGAATCTATTCATTCAACAAACTGAGAACCTACCCCATGCTAAGCTCTTGCCCACAAATAGAACCAATCCTGCCCTCCTGGGGCATCTGTGCTGGGGGCAATAGACATGTGAAAAATCAATTCACACATAACTGTGGCTACAACAGAGGTTGGCGCCATGACAGAGAAGAGCAGCAGCTGGGAGCAGGAGCAGTGGTGGGACCAGGGGAACAAAGGGACTTTTCCCCAGAAGCTGGAGGCTGAGCAGGAGTTAGCAGGAGGCATCTGAGCTGGGGAAGCCTGCGGGAGGAGGCTGGGAGGAAGAGACTGTTTTCGCAAAGGACTTGCAGGGTTAGTGGGTGGGCCAGAGAGCTGTGGGGGGACAGCAGCTGAGTTGGGGGGATGTAGGCTATGGTGAGGAATTTGGATTTCATTCTCATTGTAATGGAACTGTACCAAGGCAAGAGGGCATATGGCTGCCCTCTTGGAGACATACTGCTTGGACCCGTGGAGATGTATTTGGGAGGTAGAATCTAGAGACAGCTGAAGTGGAGGGTGCCTGAGAGGCAGGTAGTATGAATGGCCTGAGTCCTCGGCGGGTGAGGAAGAGGAGAGGCCGAGGAGAGGGAAACACAGGGAAGTGCCTATGGCTTTGTTTTGGACCTGCTGACTTTGAGATGCTTTTGCCTTGTCCAAGTGGAGACACCTGAACCCAGGAGTCTGGCGCTCAGACAGGACATCTGGCCTGGAGTCATAGGCTCAGGGGCCTCAGCATATGAGGGGATTTATGATGGTGGGAAAGGATGGGCTCACTTGGAAGAGAAGAGGGCCTAGGGTGAGCCAGGGAGGTCACCCTTCCCAGGCAAAAGACTCAGAAGGAGCAGCTAGAGGGAGCGGAGAGGACAGGCAGGAGCCTGGTGCAGGAAGAGCCAGGAGCAGTGTTTGGGGAGGAGGGTGTGGCCAGCAGTGTCTCAGGCTACTGAGGGTAGCTCTCAGGGGCTGCTGAGGGGACTCCGTGACAGGGAGCGATGAAAGCACCTAGCCCAGTAATAATGCTCAACAAATGTTACCTGTTATTCTCACAAATTCCTGAAGCTCTCAGGGCCCAGCAGGAAATAGCTGAAACCATCTGGGCTAGCAATGGAGGGAAGCCTTAGCATAACCAGGGAGGGCTGCCCCCCAGGCTGTGGCCTTCATTAGAGATTTCAGCACCTGTCCTGCCCCCACCCCGTACCCCTGCAGCCTTCAGGGAGGGCATCTTCCCGCTGCTACTCTGCTTCCTCTGGTCCCTCCCCCTGGTGCCAGAGTCACCTTTTAAAACCTAACTCCAGGTGGAGGGCAGGCACGGGCAATATACGTAACCTTAACATTTGTACCCCCATAATATGCTGAAAAAAAAAAACCAAAAACCTAACTCCGCCATGTTACTCTGCTGCTTAAGACACTTCTAGTGGCTTCCCTCTGCTTCCAGAACCTGCAAGGTCCTCTGTGTCTCTGAGATGCTGAGCTTGTTCCTCTGCCGGGGGCTGCTTTTCTGCCGCCAACTTCTAATGATCTTTCACGTCGGGGTTCCTGTGGATGTCGATCTCTAAAACAGCCATCCTGGAACCATTTGAGTCATGTCGCCTGTTTGTTTCCTCCCTGGTACTTGGCAAAGCCTGGAACTGTATTCTTCTTCGTTGGTTTGTTGACTTTCTTATTATCCATCTTACTGCTCTCCCAGGAAGGCACAACCTTGCCTCCAGATCCTGGAACAGGGCCTGGCACATATTGGGTGCTGACATTTGTGGGTTGATTATGAATGTTTGACCGTGCGCTTTACACTGTCATGTCATGTCCTCCCAGCCACCCTGCAAAGAGGAAACTGAAGCTCTGAAAAATAAGACAACTAGACTCAGGTCACCTGGTGAGTAAAATAAGGCGATTGAACCAAAGCCTGCCTGATCCAAAATCCATACAAGCTACTGGGGAGAAGAAGGAGGTGGTCCCACAAACATCCTGAAGATAAGTGGGTGAGGCTCCAAGGGCAATGAGGGGTTTTGCCTGAGTGGGACAAACAGGAGCCATGAGATCCAGGCCCAGGGAATGCTCAGATTACTCAAATGTTCTTGAGGCCCAGAATAGGCAATGAACTTGGCCAAGGTTGCACAGCCAGTCAACAGTAGAGCCAGGACTTGAACTCAGGGCTCCTAATGCCTCGATAAGGGATTGGCTGGACAGGGCAGCAGCAGCCCGCATAATGAACGCTGTGTCCCCAGGAAGCAGCATAGCATAAGGGTTATTTCCAGCATTATATTTCCTAGCTGCTTCATTTTGTGAATTGAGAAGCTTCTTTAACTTCTCTATGTCTCCATTTTCTCTTTTTTTTTAAGAGATAGGGTCTCACTATGTTGCCCAGGCTAGTCTCAAACTCTTGGGCTCAGGCCGGGCGTGGTGGCTCACGCCTGTAATCCTAGCTCTCTGGGAGGCCGAGGTGGGCGGATTGCTCGAGGTCAGGAGTTCGAAACCAGCCTGAGCAAGAGCGAGACCCCGTCTCTACTAGAAATAGAAAGAAATTAATTGGCCAACTAATATATATAGAAAAAATTAGCCGGGCATGGTGGTGCATGCCTGTAGTCCCAGCTACTTGGGAGGCTGAGGCAGAAGGATTGCTTGAGCCAGGAGTTTGAGGTTGCTGTGAGCTAGGCTGACGCCACGGCACTCACTCTAGCCTGGGCAACAAAGCGAGACTCTGTCTCAAAAAAAAAACAACAAAAAACAAAAAAACAAAAAACAACTCTTGGGCTCAAATGATCCTCCCCTCAGCCTCCCAAATAGCTGGGGCTATAGGTGTGCACTCAGCTTTTCTCAATTTAAAACAGAATCAATGAGCTAATATTTATGAGGCCTTTAGCAGATACCTGCCACATAATAGGCACTAAATATGTATTAGTTCTTTTCATTACTGTCTGGGTCTAGGAGCCAAGATGGGCTGAGTGGTGGGAAGTGAGTGGCTTGTGGGGAGGAGGAGAACTGCTATTCCATGAGGGCTGACTGTGTGTCAGGCTCTGTGCCACCTCCATGTGTCATTCCTCTGAGTTCTGAATGTCTTTGGGAAACTTCTAGACTCTGAGGAAAGAAATGGCTCTCGGAGAGGGGTGGGTAGGTAGAAGGGAAGGGGGCCACTCATCAGTTCTAAAGATGAGGGATGAAAGTTATGGGAGCCTGGAGGAGACAATTCTGCCCTAAAGCATCTCTTTGCAAAGACACTTTGAAAGTGGTTGTTATGAGTCTCTGTGATATGCCACTTACTGTGGGGACCAAGATGATGAGCACTGAGAGATGGGATTAGAAAATGAAAAGAACCTATCTTCACACTTGATAAATCAGAGAGGCTCTTTTGCCCTGCCACTCTTCTCCACCTCCCCAACACAGGACAAGTCTACCGGTGAGAGCTCAGGCTCTGGGGGTGCATGGGCTGCCAAGATGGAGTCCAGCCCTGCCACGTCCCAGCTGCATGGCCAGGGGTACATCACTTGACTGCTCCAAGCCTCAGCTTCCTCAACTGCGAGTTGGGAATCATAGTAAGATCCAACTCACAGTGTTATTAGCCTAAGGATAGAAGAGGTGCTTCATGGAAAGCTGTTAGCACAGTGCCCGTCCCAAAGAAAACACACACACAACTTTGAGTACAATTATTTTTATCATCCAGCCCTTTCCTGTTTCACGGAAGTGTCAGGTCAATTCACATTGCAGTGAAAAACAAGAAAAAGAAAAACGGACCCTGATTCAGCGCCTGTCAGCGTGGAAACACGATGATGTAAGTTACGGTTCACAGAGGCACGTGATGTGGCATAGGTCACTCGTTACCATGTGAACCTGCCCCACCAGAGGAACCAGTGGGTGGGGGGAGGCACTGTAATTGAGCTGTGTGTGAACATGCCATCCTGTGCTCTACCACATAGCAAAGGGCCTGACTACTGCCGTGTCATCAGTGCCACAGGGCGGGACAGATGTTGGGCTGGCTCACATGAAGGCATGATAAATTCTGTCGCAAGGGAAGGGTCTGAAAGAACCCAAGCCTGCTGCTCCCCAGACAGCTGGTCTGTCCCATGACTGCTGTGAATAGGCTTTACCCGCACACTTGTGAGGACCTTCTACGCGCCTGCCCCTTGTCAAGGACTGTGAAGGGTCTGAGATTTTACCCAACTCACGAACAAACAAGGTAACCTGCTACAGGTTTATGGATGCTTGAAGAAGACATGCGGGTCCTGGGTCAGAGACAAAGAACTGTATTATGGCACAGCAAACAGCATGAGCATCAGCATACTTATGTCAGTTCCCCATGTCCCCAAGCCCCAAGGGGGTGATGCCAGTGGGCTCCCACAAATGCCTACACACAGAGTGGATTGCATTATGGGAGAGGAGCCTAAGCTTAAGGACTCCAAAGCCAGTAAGCATGCCTGTCCTTTGCTCTGGAGGGAGACACTATCTCTGTCTTCCATGGCTGTTCACCATACAAATGTCCTTGAAAAGAGAGTCCAGAACAAAGGCAATCCATGCCTCACTTGCCATATGTGCAAAAATTCAAGAGACCCATAGAGAACTGTCTTACAATAATTTCCACTCCTCACTCTCACACGGTCTTGGCTTTCGCCGAATTTTTCCATGAGTACACCACTTCACTGGCAAATCTTATAGCTGATCAACGGAGGTTAGAACCAAATCTGTTCAATTTGTCACATACAGCATTTAATTAAGGCTTCCAGCAACAGGACTCTAAGCAGCAGGATAAGGCCAACATGCAGTACTGACCTCAACCATGCCCTCCAGAGACCCAGCTGAACAAATATATAAATCATCAGGTCTACCTTACAAAGCCAAGTGGCTTTCTCCTAAGTCACTGCATTGACTCCTCCACTTTGCCTGAAGCATTAATCCAGGCACAGCAGAACATACTACAATTGCACAGACTCTGCCATGACCCACAAGGAAGAAGTCCAGGGAAGAGAAGCATCCTGTCCAGGCATGGTGAGTGTAGAACCTTGAATTTTCAAAATTTCTCTACACCCTACCCCTCTCATTCTGATCATTATGGAAGATGTAGCCAAGAAGAGATGGCCCCATTCTGGCAACAGCTGCATTCAGTGATTGGGCTGCCTCACTGGGGTATGTGGACCAGGAGGAAGACCCAGAAATCTCGGTTTTTGAGGAGGCTCTTTCAGTACTCAACAGTCCCACATGCCTGTGGATGGTAGGAAGCATGGTCCACGAAATACCTTGACTGTCATTCCATTGTTGAGTGGCTTTGGGGATAAAAGGTGCCCCATCGTTAGACTTCAAATGTTCCAGAAAGCTGTACATATGACACAGATTAGTCTTGAAAACCACAGTGGTTTGGGGGAGGGGGAATAAACAAAAACAAAAAAAAGAAAAGAAAACCACAGTGGTGTGGCCAGAGTTGGCCGACCAGACTGAAACAGCACCACTCTAACACAAAAAAATGTGAGGCATCACCAATGACCCCAACAGGGATCAAAGGTCCCATGTGTTCAATCTCTCAGGAATAGCCTCCCTCACTGTGGGACAAACATATAAACTTCTGGCAAGAAGCACAAGTCTGGTATAGAGTAGTAGGCCCAATACAGCAGCATAGACTCCTTTACCTTGTGCCCATTCTGCGATGGTGGATAGGTTGCCATATCTGGTATAATGATAGATCCAGGAAGAAATGAAGACAATCTGGCCAGTTCAGGCTCAATCAATGCTTGATTCCAGTCAGTCTCATCAGAGAATGGGCCCTCGGCATGGGCATCTGCATAAGTGACCTAGACAGTTTGATCAGCTGTGATTTGTTTCCACAGTTAGCTGCAAACATTGTCATTCAAAGCCCTATATTGGGTGGCAGGGTCATTATTGTTGACATTATCTATTTCACATTTGAAGAGTCCTTGACACAGGCACATTACTTTCCAACTGGACCTGCAACGTTTGCACCCTCTGGCTGACCAGGCTTCAGCTAAAGTTATGTCATTTTTGTTGATTTTTTCCAAGAACTAACTTTTGGGTTGATTTTCACTATCACTTTTTCTGTTCCCTATTTCATTTATTTCCACTCTAATCTTTATTGTCTCCTTCCTTTCTGCTTGCTCTGAGTTTGGTTTGCTTTCTTCTAGTTTCTTAAGATAAAAGATTAGGTTATTGATTTGAGATCTTTTTTGCTTTTCCAATATAAATAAGGATAGCTATAAATTTCCCTCTAAGCACTACTTTGGCTGCATCCTATAAGTTTTGGCATGTTGTGTTTCTATTTTCATTCATCTCAAAGTATTTTCTAATTTTCCTAGCTCACAGCAACCTCAAACTCCTGGGCTCAAGCGATCCTCCTGCCTCAACCTCCCAAGTAGCTGGGACTACAGGCATGTGCCACCATGCCCGGCTAATTTTTTCTATATATGTATTTTTAGTTGCCCAGCTAATTTCTTTCTATTTTTAGTAAAGGCAAGGTTTCGTTCTTGTTCAGGCTGGCCTCTAACTGCCAAGCTCAAACAATCCACCTGCCTCGGCCTCCCAGAGTGCTAGGATTAAAGGCGTGAGCCACCGCGCCCAGCTGATTTCAATCTTTTTAAATGTATAGAGACTTGCTTATGGCCTAACATATACTGTGTTTCCCCGAAAATAAGACCTACCCATAAAATAAGCCCTAGCAGGATTTCTAAGCATTTGTGCAATATAAGCCCTACCCCAAAAATAAGACCTAGTGATGGGCGTGGCTACGCAGCATATCTGCACAACCCATGCATTTCGTTGCAGAGCGGTAAAGAAGACAAGCAGCCCTTCTCATCTGCCCCATCGTGACAGCTACTATCTGGTGGGGTGTGACCGGAAAGGTGTGGGCAGCCCCACCAAGAAGGTCGGCTCCCCCTGTCAGGTCCCGGCATCCTGTGCGTGATGCAGGCTGAGGCTTTGAGGGGAAAATAACACATCCCCTGAAAATAAGCCCTAGGGTGTCTTATTGAGAAAAAATAAATATAAGACCCTCTCTTATTTTCGGGGAAACATGGTAGTCTTTCCTGATGATTGTTCCACATACACTTGAGGAAAATAGAAGAGTTCTACCAGGAAATAGGTTCAAAGTCAGCTTCTAGACATTTCTCTGGTAGTTGCTAATTCTTCTCTGGATAGGGTTGGGGAATGGAGGGGTAGTTCCTCACAGTTAGCCTCAGGTCCGCTTCATTGTAACAACCAGTATTACGACTCATCCTGGGAATACTGAGGTTTCCAACACTTTTCAGACACCATTTATAGAGATGCCCACACACTAAACACAAATGGAGGGAAATTCACTGCCACCATGGACAAGAACTCTGCTGCTGCTGAGTGGAGTGTTCTACAGATGTCTGTTAGGACTCTGCTTGTCTGCTTGACTTGCACAGCTATGACTTTTTTTAAAAGGAGATAACCTTGATATGGGATATTTCTCCTCCCATCAGCATAATAACATCTCTTAAGTGTTTGCCTGTTTTAACATAAGGCTTGGGAAGTTTTCTAGGGCAGTGGAGCTGATCACAAGAATTTATCTAAATTTGTCTGGGTCAGTTTCTCATTCTCTACTGGGTCATCTTTATCAGCATTGTAAACCCAAACTAGGACAGAAAGAGATCTGATAGTATTCAATGTTTCACCTCTGGTTTCCTACAGCAGTTTATCTGTCTCAGGGAAATCTCCTTGAGAAGGACAAAGCTCCCTTACAGCCAGGACCCACTGGGGGAAAACAACAACTCTGAGACTCTTAACATCATCTCAGAATGCCTATAAGGTTGACATGATAGAAGGGCTGAACTGTAAGATAGCCCAGCTATTGACATTCTTCCTTAACAAGCATCACATACCTTGTCCCTCATCTCCCAAGTGAACCAGCCAAACTGCTAATGATTCATCTGTTTTTTGTCCATGGTGGCAGTGAATTTCCCTCCATTTGTGTTTAGTGTGTGGGCATCTCTATAAATGGTGTCTGAAAAGTGTTGGAAACCTCAGTATTCCCAGGATGAGTGGTAATACTGGTTGTTACAATGAAGCAGACCTGAGGCTAACTGTGAGGAACTACCCCTCCATTCCCCAACCCTACCCAGAGAAGAATTAGCAACTACCAGAGAAATGTCTAGAAGCTGACTTTGAACCTATTTCCTGGTACTTGGCCTGCAAGCACCTTGCTAATTCCTCCTCATGAACAGCAAATAAAGCCAAAGACCATTCATTGTTTGTTTGGCCATACAATGCGATGAACATGTATTCTACCAATTCCCTGGCCTTCCCTCAAAACCCGTTAATCTGTCCATGAGATCCTCATCCTTCTTATAAAAAACCATGTCTCTGTCATCATCTCATCCTCATTGCCAAAACTGTCAACAACAGTGCAAGGTCTAAGATTTTACTCTACTTTCAAACAACCAAGTTAGATGGATACAATTTCAAGATGCTGGCAGAAGACACGAGACTTCTAAGTCAGAAACAAAGGACTTCATTACAGCAAGCAAGCAGCATGAACGTGAGCATATTTGTGTCACTTCCCCTTACCTTCAAGTCCAATGCAGGTAATGCAGAGGGACCCACATGGATGCCTATAGGCATGGTGAATTGTATTACAAGAAGGATCCAAATCTTTTATAATGGGCAGTAAGTATGTGTGCCTTTTGTTCCAGAGAGAAACATTATCTTTGTGGTGCAAGGCTGCTCACCATACTAACATCCTTGAAAAGATAGTCCAGAACAAAGGTAGTAGTGTCTCTGCTCACAAGACCTGCACAAATGTGAAAGACTGGAGAAAAATTGTCTCCAAATACCACTCTCCTCACATCTCCTCACCAAATCCTCACAGCAACCTAACTAAATAGGTATAACCAGCCCTGTTTTACAGATGAGACTCTCAAGTCCAAATAGGTGAAGAAATTACTCCAGGTGATCCAGGATCAAACTAAGGCCTGCCTCATTCCATTCCTGTGCCGTGCCCACCCTATAGTGGAACTTGAGGAAGGGAGAGACCCTGCGAGGAGGAAGGTGATGAGAATCCTCTTGAGTAGTAGGAGAGGAGGAATGCAGGGAGAGTGGGAGATGACAGAAGCCAAGGACCAGATTTGTAGGACCTCAGAGACCATAATAAGGACTGCACACTTTTGTCTAAGTGTGATGGTGAGATGCCAGAAGATTGTGACAAAAAGCATGACATGATCGATCTATGTTTTAAAAGAATTACTGAGGGCAGGGTTCAGTGGCTCACACCTCGCACTTTGGTAGGCCAGGGTGGGAGGATTGTTTGAGGCTAGGAGTTCAAGACCAGCCTGGGGAACACAGTGTGATTCTGTCTCTACAAACAATTAAAACATTTAAAAGATTAGCAGCCGGGCACAGTGGCATGCATCTGTAGTCACAGCTACTCAGAAGGCTGAGGCAGGAGGATCACTTGAACTCAGGAGTTTGAGGTTGCAGTGACTGCATTCTAGCCTGGGCAAGTTGAGAAAAAAAAAAACATCTCTCAGTTTCCTCTCTGTAAAATAGGGAGAAGAGTACCTACCCCATAAAGTTATCAAGAGGAGTAAATGAAAGGGATTAAGCAGGAAGATGTGTAAGGGTCTTGGTGCCAGGCAGAGTAGGCAGTTGAGTGGATATTGGCTATGATGATGACACAGTGTGCACTGAAGAATTCGGGGTGGGGCTGGGAGCTGGAGACATAGAGGGTCTGTGCCGATATACTGGAGTCCAAGAGATTATTCAGGGACAATTCCTCTAATCAGCCTGGCAAAAATGACTTGGGGTACAGTCCCTGAGTCAGGCACACTGTCACTCAACAGCCTGCTGGTAGATGTAGAGACTGAAGAGGGGCACAGGGCTTCTAAATAAGCTGGCAGCAAGGATCATAAAATGGCAGCTCCAGGGGGTCTATGTAGGAGGAAGATGGGGCCAGGAGAAGAGCACTTCAGGTAATATTGAGTGAACATGGCCTGTTCAAAGAAGGAGGTTGCTGATGAGATCATGGAAGTCTAAGTCCTACCTGCTTTTCCACTGTCCTGGTATAAAACCTCCAGGCCCAAAAGACTGCACATCTGGGAGCCCTGCCTGCCCCATCTGGCTTCTCTGAACTTAATAAGGGAGAGAATGTGCATGGAAAGAGAACACAGGAAAGAAAAAATCACCCAGGCCAACGTTCAGGAAGCACTGGTAATTTTAACTTGCAACTCATCCAAGAAGACCCTAACAGTCATAAGTATATGTACTAAGCTCCCCATCCCCATCCTCTGGCATGCATCATCTCTCAGCTGCGGCTGGAACCGAGACTGTGCATGTGCAGCACAGCGCTGTTCACTCAGCAAGCTTTTTGAGGGCTTAAACTTCGAAAAATGGTCTGCTTAGGGGCAGACTTTGCTTCAGTTCCGGCCTCAGGAGGTGGGGTGGGGGTGGGTGAGGAGATAGACGGGGACATCAAACATGCAGAAGGGGAGGGGTCCTCAAATAGGCTGAAAGCCAGAATGATCCCCGCCTGGCCTGCCTTACCAGTCAAAGTGAGAGGCACTAAAGCCTGAGAAGGCCCTTCTCGCCTGCAAAGGGCCGTTTGTAATGACTATGGTTGCTGTGATGACTCCACTACCAAGCCTGCACTGAGCTCTGCCAGTGCAGAAAAGGAAATCCCGGGGAGGATAGAGGCAAGCCAAGATTTCTCAAGCTCAGTGGTCCCTTCCAACCGCGACGGGCAGGAAGGGCGACCCTACGAAGCCAATTCCAGGTCTTGCGACTGGAGCACAGTTACCACGGAGACACCCCTCCTGAAGCCCCGCCAGTCTAAAGCTTGAGTCCACTGGAATCTCGCTGCCAGACGCGCCTCCAGGGCAGGGTCAAGTCTGCAGCAGACACGCCCCACTCTGGGCACATCGAGGTCTGAGAACCGCGCCGAAGCGTCACATCCGCCCTCTTCCTCAGCCGGATAGAGGAGGGGCGGAGCCGCGGCGGTAGGCGCTCCACTTGTGCGTCACTTCCGGTGAGCCCAGAGGCAACAACGGCAACATGGCCCTGAACGGCGCTGGTGAGGACTTGGGCTGCAGGGGCTTGTGGCTGCGGGGTACGGGAGGCAGTCGGCTCCGGCAAGACCCCCGGCTCCTTGTGCCTCTCTTCCCCAGAAGTCGACGATTTCTCCTGGGAGCCCCCAACTGAGGCAGAGACGAAGGTGCTGCAGGCACGACGGGAGCGGCAGGATCGAATCTCCCGGCTCATGGGCGACTACCTGCTGCGCGGTTACCGCATGCTGGGCGAGACGTGCGCGGACTGCGGGGTGAGGAGAGACTCGGGCGAGTGACTGGGGATGCGGTCGCGGCCAGGGTGCATGGCCTTTTCTCACCTGTCCCCTCTAGACTCCATCGCCAGCTGTCTCACCTCTGTCCTGTGTGTTCTCTAATCCCTAGACAATCCTCCTCCAAGACAAGCAGCGGAAAATCTACTGTGTGGCTTGCCAGGAGCTCGACTCAGATGTGGATAAAGATAACCCAGGTGAGGGGCAGGGGAGAGGGGGTTCCGTGGAGAAGCGTAGTGAGTGGTGATAGAAGCCTGGGAACAATAAGCCTGGGAGGTGACAGTGAGTCTGGGGCGGGGGCGGATAAGGGGCTTTCCCCTTTTGGGACTACTCATTCAGTAAGAGCACCAAGCGCCTCCTGTGTGCCAGACACTGGGAGAGAGTTTGAGCTCAATCAGGCACAGTCCTGATGGAGAGATGAAGCTAGGGCATAAATAGCTGTGATACAAAGTAGAAAGTGGATGAATTGCCTTCTAGTGGGGGCAGGGAAAACATCTCAACCACAGAAAGGGCAGAGCAGTAGAGAGAAAGGTGACTCAGGGCTCAGGTGGGCCAGGCATCCTGACCATTCCACCCACTCTCTCCTCTTTTAGCTTTGAATGCCCAGGCTGCCCTCTCCCAAGCTCGAGAGCACCAGCTTGCCTCTTCCACAGAGCTCCCCTCAGCTCCTCGGCCTGCCCCTCAGCCCCCAGTACCCCGACCGGAGCACTGTGAGGGAGCTGCAGCAGGGCTCAAGGCAGCCCAGGGCCCACCCCCTCCTGCTGTGTCTCCAAATGCAGGTGTGGTGGCCTGCACACAGGCAGCCCTCCTGCAGAAGCTGACCTGGGCCTCAGCCGAGCTGGGTTCTAGCACCTCCCTGGAGACTAGCATCCAGCTGTGTGGCCTTATCCGGGCATGTGCGGAAGCCTTGCACAGCCTGCAGCAGC
Source organism: Microcebus murinus (assembly GCF_040939455.1). Taxonomy (NCBI): domain Eukaryota; kingdom Metazoa; phylum Chordata; class Mammalia; order Primates; family Cheirogaleidae; genus Microcebus; species Microcebus murinus. The sequence goes on from NC_134107.1 coordinate 12,676,698, forward strand.
TGCAGCACTAAAAGATGCCCCTGAGAAAAACCCTCTAGAAAAACAGTTGTTCCTCTGTGTGGTTTGTTCTTTTCTTGGTTCTGAGTATGCATGCCGGCCCCAGCTCCACTCACCTTTTTCCTACTTTTGTCGTTTTTGTCATCTGCTCTCCTTGATGCTCTGAGAGATCAGTTGATCTTGTTTCTGCTCTGTTTGCCCTGTCAGAGGATCAGGGAGTAGGTAGAGGGTATGTGATACCCCTTTTCTGAGGAAGAGGCTGTCGCCTTTTCAAAGCTAGGATCAAGAGGGGTGGTCTCTGGCAGCACCCCTGCAGCCTCATCAGCCATCCAGTGCCCTTCCCACCTGCCAGTGAGATTTTGGGTTCCAGTCTCCTTGGTGGCTTCCCCGCCCTTCTCTAAGCATCCTGATTCTATCATCCTGTGCCATCTCATGCCCACCCTGGGTACTCAGAGGTTGACAGCAGGTTGTGGTGACCCAAGTGACAGGTTGCAAGTTAGGAGCCAAGTACGGAATTGCCCTGGTCTCCGACCCCCAATTTTAGATCCTTTTCCTTGAGAGAGTAATTGGGCAGAACAAAGTGTGTGTGTGGAGGAGGGTAGCAAACAGAACCGCGAAGGAACCACTCCTGCCCCTTTTTCTGTCTTCTCTTTGGTGGGAGCCCGATTGCCTTTTCTCTGCTTTGAGCGACGTGGTCCCACGGCTGTTGCCTTTTTAAGAGAGGCCCGGCCCAGCGGAGGGGGTGGGGCAGAGGCGGAGCCTGCGGAGCTGGGGAAGGAACAAAGCGCGGCCTTCGGGCGGCGGCTGGGCTTGGCCAACGGGGCCCCGGGGTGCGGGGCCTGCGGGCGGCGGCCCGGGCGGAGCGTTGGAGGGAAGGAGGCGGCATCGCCGTTCGCGCCGGCCCAGCTATGAACGGGCTGCCCTCCGCCGAGGCGCCGGGTGGCACGGGCTGCACCCTGGCCGGGCTCCCGCCGCTGCCGCGCGGCCTCAGTGGCCTCCTTAACGCGAGCGGGGGCTCGTGGCGGGAGCTGGAGCGCGTCTACAGCCAGCGCAGCCGCATCCACGATGAGTTGAGCCGCGCCGCCCGCGCCCCGGACGGGACCCGCCACGCGGCCAGCGCAGGACCCGCTGTCGGCCCACGTCGTCCTGTTAACCTCGACTCGGCGCTAGCCGCGCTGCGCAAGGAGATGGTGAGTGGTAGGCGACAGCCAGCCGGGCTGGGGGCTACTGCGGAGCAAGAGGTCCCGGGGCGGAGCTTAGAGCCATGAACCCGGACAGGCAGCCTGGGTCTCAGAGCACCTTCAGAGCCCGTTGGGTCACAGGGGTATGGTAACAATAATTAGTAATAGTGGCCTGGCGTGGTGCCTCATCCCTGTAATAGGGAGGATCACTTGAGGCCAGGAGCTTGAGACCCCATCTCTTCAAAAAAATACAAAAATTAACCAGGTACAGTAGTGCGCCTGTAGTCCCAGCTACTTGACAGGCTGAGGCAGGAGGATCGCTTGAGGTTGTAGTGAGGTGTGATGACACCACTGCATTCTAGCCTGGGCAGCAGAGCGAGACCCTGTCTCAAAAAAAAAACAAAAACTTCCAAAATAATTGGCTCAGAGCAAAGAAAAAAAATTAGTTACCATTTTGTGGCAATAGCTACCATATATTTTTAAATGTTTTACTCATGTTACTTCATTTCATCCTTCTAGATTCATGTTATCCCCATTTTACAGATGAGGAGGGTCAGTGACTTGCCTAAAGTTTCATAGCTTGCAGGTAGTGTCTTGATGTTCACAAAAACTTGCTTGTACTTCAAGTGGTGTCTTTATTTTTTTAATTAAAAAAAAATAGTTGCTGTGAGTTAGGCTGATGCCACGGCACTCTAGCCCGGGCAACAGAGTGAAATTCTGTCTCAAAAAAAAAAAAGAAAACAAAACAAAACCTTTCATTTAGGAAGATGTAGGAAGACTAGCTAGGACATGGTTTGGGCTGGGGGCCCTGGATTCCAGGAGGTTGGGACTGGGGGTGGCCTGGACCCCAACTCCAGCCCACCCTCAGTTGTCTGCAGGTGGGGCTGCGGCAGTTGGACATGTCCCTGCTGTGCCAGCTGTGGGGCCTATATGAGTCAATCCAGGACTACAAACACCTGTGCCAAGACCTGAGCTTATGCCAGGACCTGTCATCCTCCCTGCACTCGGACAGCTCCTACCCACCTGATGCCGGCCTATCTGATGATGAGGAGCCTCCTGATGCCAGCCTGCCCCCTGACCCACCACCCCTTACTGTACCCCAGACGCACAATGCCCGTGACCAGTGGCTGCAGGATGCCTTTCACATCAGCCTCTGAAGAGCTGGGGGGTGGGTGGCATGTATCCATGCAAAAGGCTCAGAAGCTCACTCGTCACAAGTCCTCAGACTGCAGTGCCTGCTCTCCCCCATACCGCCTCACCTCATAGGAGGGCAAGGCCTGTGCCACCTCAGAGGCAAAACTGCCAACCCCTCTCTTTCCTGTCTTGGGTTAGCTGGCACTGGGGCTGGTACCTAGGTTATAGCCTCTGCCCATGGCACTGGGCCTCCACTTCTCCCACACGTGTGTCCCCAGCTTGGCCAACCCTCATTTTGGCGATGGGGGGCTCACCCAAAGCATCTTACTCTCCCCGTAGCGTCTCTGGGATTGGGATGAGTGCCTGGCTCCTATCTCCTAGCCTTTTGTTGCTTCTGGCAGCTGCTGGCTCAGGCGCATCCCAGCTCTGATCTCTGGATTCCACTCCCCTGGACAAGGGCTCCAGGACCCGTCCTTGCACCTCCCCACGGCCAGGAGAGCCACAGGCTCCATGCTGGATATTTAAGTTTAGGGGCCAGCCTCCTAGATAAATAAATACTCTCTCCGCGTTGTTGTGTTCTGACTGCCTGGCTCTGGGGCGGGAGTATAGCGGTGTTTCTGGCAAGTGCGGCCCCACGCTCTGTCGGCAGGTGGCGCCCGAGACCCCGAGTGGACGAGAGCTGAGCGGCGGCGGGGTGCGAGTCCGCCCTCCGCCGGGCGGGGCTGGAAAGCGTTCCAGGCTGGCCGAGCCTGGCTCCGCAGCTGGGTGACTGCGGTCGAGTCACTTCCCTTCTCAGGCCGGCGACCTCAGAGTCCAATCTCCCGCCCCCGGCCCTTCCCAACTCGCTTTGGGCTTTCCCGGCGGGCCGGGAAGGAAGACGCAGCAGCCGCCCATCTTGAGGAGAGAAACTTTCCACCCCGCGAGGGCGGAGTTGGGGCAGCACAGGAAATGGGTGGGCGGGAGTCAGCGGACCAAGGGGCCCCTCGGCTGGAGAGGGGAAAGGAGCCTTCAGGAAGGGCCTGGCAGCTAATGGCCTGCGGGTGGGAGGAAAGAGCGGCAGAGGCAGAAGGGAGTGAAGATCGCAGTATCCCGCGCCTCCCTACAGGCCAGGCAAGCCCCAGGAGGGGGACAGTGCCGGCGGCGGTGAAGAGTGATTGGGGTCCCAGACACCCCGATTCCGCACTTAGTTTCATGCAGACCGCCCAGCTGCCCCGCAGCGCCAGGGAGGGGCCTTTACGGTTGTATGTAAAAGGCTTCCTTTTATGGAGGAAACCGAAGACCACAGCGCTGGGACTGGGAGCCAAACCCAGGTGTGAAGCCCACCAGAAGCCTGCACATTCGGGGACAATGGGTACTCAGACCCCCCACGCACTACACTCGACAACTTCCTGAGTCGGAGCGAAGAGGAGAGGCCGCGAGGTCGCATACTTTGGCGTACAGGCATTTCATCCCCATGCCCTGCTGAACAGTCACTTGCCTCCTGGACATGCCACGCAGCTGGCACCCCTGGGAGATCTGACGTCCTCTTCAAACCGAGTATTTTATCACGCACCGGGCTTCGGTCCATTCGCAAACCTTGCTGAGCAGCTGGAGAGAACAAAACGATGTGTTTCCCCAGGGCAGTTCTCTAACTGGGCCTGACACCCCAGCAGACGTTCATTACCATGCTGGGCGGGAGGGTAGGCGATAAGGGCTCTAATCTAGGTGTTAACCCAGCCGCTAACGCCCGGGGCAGGCTTCCCCGGGAGGGAGGGTAAACAAACACACGCGCAGGCACACTTTTCCCCCGTCCATGATAACGAATTCCATTTAATGACACCTGGCAAAATCAGCAGGCTCTGTGCTAAATGTTTACCTAGGTTGCATCTTCCCAATGATTATAAAAGGTGGAACTATGATTATTCCCATTTAGCAGACGTTGAAACTGAGGTTTGGAGTGTTGGTGCTTTGTCCAAAGTCACACATTTGGTTGGAAGTCAGGATTTGAACCTCCAGCTACTTGTGGGAGGTAGGGATTATCTTCCCACGTGACAGCGGAGAAACCAGGTTCTGAGAGAGTGGGGGTCAGTGCTGCCTAGAAGTAGGGCCACAGAGGTTTGTCCCTGACTCTGCTCCTTTCTGCTCTGGTTAAGATGTAGCCACCCTAGAGTTGAGGACAGCTGGCTCTGGTCCAGATTCTCAGTATGACCCTGAGCAAGTCCCTTCCCCTTTCTGAGTCTCTGTTTTCCTAGCTTGTGAGATGGGGCCACCAGTACATATCTCCCAGGGCTGCAAGCAGGAAGGGAGGAGGCCGGAGCAGCGCTCTCAAGAGCCGCACCAAGTTGTCGGTTGCCCTCTCCCCAGGCCCACGGGCTCCGCACCCGGCCTGCGTGTCTACACCGCCTCAGCGCTGCGGTCAGGCGTCACCCCCTCCACCACTGCTCCCCCCACCGCGCCCCATCGCGGCTCGAGGCCCCGGAAGCCGGGTCGCCCCGCCTCCCGTGCTCCTGCCCCGGCCCCCGCCCCGCGCCAGAGCCCCGCCCGCCTTCCGACGGGGGTGCGGCTCCAGGAAACGGCGCGCTCTGCTCGCTCGCTGCTTGGCGCTCCAGCCACCCGACGCGCACCAGACGACCCCGCAGACTCAGCCAGACCACTCCACAGGCCCCTACGGCGACAGCAGGGAGAGCGGACCTGGGTCCGAGCCTCAGTCAACTCCGCAAGGACGAGGCGGGCAGCGCGGATCCGAGCCCTAGAAGCCATGGGGACCCGGACTGGGCCAGCGGTCGCGGGCCAGCGGGAGCCCTTGGCCTGAGAAGCGGACGACGGGGCTGGGGCCATGACCTCGGTGTGGAAGCGCCTGCAGCGCGTGGGCAAGCGGGCCGCCAAGTTCCAGTTTGTGGCCTGTTACCATGAGCTGGTGTTGGAGTGCACCAAGAAATGGTGAGTGGGAGGGAGGCCTGGGGGACTCCCCAAGACCAGCTGGGAACCCGTCTGGCCTTTTGAGCCTGAGAGAAACCTGCCCCCACCCCCGGCCCCGTGACCAAAGGGGCTTCCCACCAGCTTGGGACCTGATGTTCCAGGCACAGAAACTCAGAAGTGCCCTTGCAACTTGTGGAACCCCTAGAGTTGGGGATGCGGGCAGCTTTCCGAGCCTGAGAATCTGTACCCACATTTTTGTCCGCCGTGGTCAGGACTGGGGAAGGGAGACTGCGTGTCTTTCAGCAGAGAGACGGCTCAGGGTGGCATTGGATCAGGGAGCAAGTTCTGAGGTCTGTAGGTGGCCAGGGCTGAGGTAGACGCTTCCATGGACCTTAGCCCAGCTCAGCACAAAGATGTTGCCCCGTCCTCCCCTGCCATCTGGTTGAGCCAGAAGAACCCCCCAACCCCCGCCCCTTCAGCCAGAGTGAGTGCTGGGAGGCTGGAGATGTCTCCACAATGTCCTTAAAAGGGGAAACTGAGTGCTGGGAGGAATGAGGAGGGAGGCGGGGAGCGGCTTAAAGGGGCCTGAGGGCCTAGACCGTTGTGGGTCCAGGAGGAGAGGGCCTGCCGAGGGCAAGGTGACGGTGAGGGGCAATACATGAGAGGGTGCAGGTCCTGGCCCCGACTGCCAAAGGGCCCAGGGGCACCTCGTTCACAGGCCCCCACCGCAGCTGCCCAGGCCCCTGCGTCACACCCTAAATATACGTGCTCGCTGGTGTCAGCTTCCCTTGGCTGGATTAGGGCACAGCTGTGGGGGCCTCACCCGCCAGGCGGGGCTAAATTTAGGCTCCCCAGGGGAAGGACTGGGGCAGGAAGGGACCATGGGGTCCAAGGGGAGGGGAGAGATGAGGAGGCCAGGGTCCCTTGGGCAGCTGCCATATCCCTGGTCTTGTCCACACAGGGCCTCCTGAGGGCCACTGACTCCATTCAGCAGAGACTCAGGGAGGTCAGGGCTGACAGGGATAGCACAGCACAGGGCTGCCACTTGAACTCTGGCCTCTGATTTCTGCTCCAGCATCTTGAGTGACACTAGGGGGACACTGGGCACTGTCCTGGAGAGCAGGCTGAGAGTGCTGGCAGTGTCAGTGTGGCTGAGTCACAGGCAGCAGTGGGTAGGGCCTTCTGGGCTTTTTAGCCTGGAGCCCAGGCCAGGAAGCTGCCCCTGCCCAGGTCGTGGCTCCTCAGGAGGGCGTGCCCAGCCTGAGTCAGGCTGCCCAGCCAGGCCCCGCCCTCCCCAGGCACCCCTGTCGCTTCCCCTTTCTGGGAAGGCCCCATGGCTACCCTTGCTTGGCTTTCCCCTGCAGTTTGGGGCTGGGGAAGGAAGCCTGGCTCTGGGCCAGAGGGCTCCAGGCTCAGCTGTGTGACCTTGCTTGGCCCCCAGCCTCTCTGGGCCTCAGTGTCAGGAGAGCCAGTTATCCTGGCTTGGCCTCCAGAGGGGTACTAGGCAGGGCATATCTGGGCATCCTGGTATGGCACTGGGTACAGGCAAGGAGGGCTCTTGTGCTGCCCTCAGCCAGATTGTCCCCTTAACCATCCCCCACTCCTGGGCAGCAATTGAACACTCTAACCCAAAGGGGCCCTCTCCCCCTAGGCCCAGCCACGTGTTGGCTCCATGTCTGGGAGGGGGCCTGCACGGCCATTACTCCTCTCACTTTGCATCCCTGCATCTCTTTGCCTCTCCTATGTCTACCCTGGTATATGCCGTTCAGCTTAGATGTCACCTCCTGGAAGCCTTCCCTGATTGCAATTCCCTGATTCAGGAAAGTGGGGGTGCCGGCTGACCATCCTTCAGGCCCGGGCCCAGCAAAGGGCTGGGCATGGCAGGCTGGGGGGTGTCGTCTAATAACAAGCTGACCCTCTGCCTCTCTGGCCTCACTTCCCACCCTCTGTGCCTCCCTCTGACCTCCCTTCACCCCCCAGCCTCAGACCCTTGGACTTGCCATTCCTTCCACCTGGAACCCTCTTTCTCCAGATCCTCACACAGCCTGTCCCTCCTCTCACGCCTCTGCTCAGACACCCAACCTCAAGGAGACCCCGGGACTCTCTCACATCGCCCTGCAGTTAGCTTGTTCATTTCTTTTCCTTCTTGACTGGCACTCAGCCCCCAACCTCTGTTGTCCTCAGCCCCAGAAGGGTCTTGCTCCTTTGCTCTGTCCCCAAAACTAGGCTGGGGTTATAGTGGGCACTCCACAAATATGTGTGAATTAATTCTTTAATTCCTGGTCTTTGTCTCTCCGGCTGTGTGTGTGCGCGTGTGTGTGGGCAGGCGTGCAGGCACACTCACCGCTCACCTGCGTCTGTCATCTCTTGCTGGGCCCTTGCTGCGTTTCCCTGAGTCTGTGTGTCTGTGTGTGCCTGTCTCTGTCTCCCTTGCTGTCTTTCCCCACAGTTCCTGCTGGCCCACGCTGTCCGGGCCTTTGCCCTTCTGCTCCGGCCCCACCCTGCCTCAGCAGCCCCACCCTGCACCCTGTGGCCCCAGATAAGGGGCTGCCCAGGCCCTCTTCTGGGGGGAAGGGGACGTGGGCAGAAGGAAGACCCTGAGGGAGCAAGGGGGAGGATGAGGAGGAGATAAGGAAGCTGGGTGGGCTAGAGGCTGACTGAGCAGCCTCCTCCCACCACCCCTACTCCAGGCAGCCGGATAAGCTGGTGGTGGTGTGGACCCGGCGGAACCGACGCATCTGCTCCAAGGTGGGGAGAATGGCAACTGTGGTCCCGGCTGGGGATGGGGCCAATGCTGGGGGGGATGTGGGGAAGGCTGGTGGGGGCTGGTAGGGGAGTGGAGCCAGGTTCAGGTTCAGATGAGAGTTCATGGAGGGGAGAGGAAGATGGGATCAAGGTGGGAGATGAGGGCATGGGGGGAGAGTTAAGACTGGGGGAGGACTCAGACTGCCCTTTGTAGGCTCACAGCTGGCAGCCAGGCATCGAGAACCCATACCGGGGCACCGTGGTGTGGATGGTTCCTGAGAATGTGGACATCTCTGTGACCCTCTACAGGGTGAGTCTCTAGCCCTCCAGTGTAGATGGGAATGGGTAAGCAATTGCAACCCTGGGCGGCCACGGGGTCCCTTGGCAGGTTATTCATCCAAACAGGAAAGAACAGAGGAGTAAGAACAAGAATTAGGGAGGCGGCCAGACATGGTGGCTCACGCCTGTAATCCTAGCTCTCTGAGAGGCCCAGGCGGAGGATCACTTGAGCTCAGGAGTTCAAGACCAACCTGAGCAAGAGCGAGACCCCATATCTACTAAAAATAGAAAAATTAGGGTGCTTGAGCCTGTAGTCCCAGCTACTCAGGAGGCTGAGGCAGGAGGATAACTTGAGCCCAGGAGTTTGAGGTTGCAGTGAGCTATGATGACGCCACTGTACTCTACCCAGGGTGACAAAGCAAGACTCTGTCTCAAAAAAAAAAAAAAGAATTGGGGGGCATACACAACTTGAGTGGTCTGGAGGTCTCCTTGGAAGAGGCAGCGTTTAGCCAACACATGCAGATGAGAGACAGCTGGGGTCAGGTGCTGGCTGCCTCCCAGGAGGAGGGAAGAGCATGTGTGAAGGCCCCTATCAAGCCCCTCCTGAGCCAGTGTCCCCCAGCAGCCTTGAACTCACTGATGTCCCCTCTTCCCAGGATCCACACGTGGACCAGTATGAGGCCAAAGAGTGGACGTTTATTATTGAGAATGTGAGTAGCCAAGGTGGGCTGAGATCTGGGATCTTGGGGACCCTGAGGCAGCACTGATGCCCCTTCCCCTGATCCCTGCCCCAACCCACAGGAGTCCAAGGGGCAGAGGAAGGTGCTGGCCACGGCTGAGGTGGACCTGGCCCGCCACGCGGGGCCCGTGCCTGCCCATGTTCCGCTGCGGCTGCGGCTGAAGCCCAAGTCGGTGAAGGTGGTGCACGCCGAGCTGAGCCTCACTCTCTCAGGGGTGCTGCTGCGGGAGGGCCGTGCTACGTGAGTGCCCGCCTGCCCTCCTTGGCCCTGGCCTGAGGCCTCTGACCCCAGCCCTCATCTCTGACATCTGACTCCAGGGACGATGACATGCAGAGTCTTGCAAGCCTCATGAGCGTGAAGCCTAGTGATGTGGGCAACTTGGACGACTTTGCTGAGAGTGACGAGGATGAGGCTAATGGCCCAGGGGCCCCTGAGGCCCGGGCTCGAGTGCCCCAGCCAGGTGAGCTCACAGCCTGCTGTGGATGGAGATTGCCAAGACCTGGGGAAGATGGGGCGTACCCGGGCCATGAGCCACTTGCTGTGCTGGGGCAGGGCCAGTTTGTGCCCACCAGTGATGGAGCTCATTACTGCCCAGGCAGTCCCAGCCTGCCCAGAAGCCCTGCTTGTCCCAGCTGGGTCCCTCATCCTGTGTTGGCCTTGGGCCTTAGCTGAGTCCTGCAGGATGGGTTCCCAATGCCTCCCCATACCCCTGGCCCTCTCCTCACCCCTGGGTGGTGCCTGCCCAGGCCTGTGCCTTACCTGGCACGGCTGGGTCAGAGCCCGGAGAGAGCTGCAGGCCAATCTCCCCACCCCTCCCCACCCCGTCCTGGGTCAGCTCTGGGCTTCCTCATCCCTCCCTTCTGCTTGGTGAGGCTTTTTTCTCTGTCCACTGTTATGGTTCTCTCTCTCTCTTCTGTCTGCATCTGTGGGCCTGTCTCTTCTCGAAGGCAGGGGCGGTGCCCTGAGGCCGGGGCGTTTCCCAGGTAGGCCCTGCACTCTCTCTGGCGGGAGGGGGTCAGAGCTGCAGGGCCCTGCCTGGGCTGACTCTGCTCTTTCACCCCCCAACTCCAGCCCCCTCTAGGGAGCTGAAGACACTTTGTGAGGAGGAGGAGGAGAGCCGAGTCCGATCCCGGCAGGCAGGTGAGGCCCGGACTGTGATTGGGGTGTGGACTGGACCCCTGGAGCCCAGGCCTCAGTAGCCCTCCCTTCCTTCCCCCCCAGCTGCCAGTCCTAGTGCCGAGGATACCAGCCCAGCCCCTGTGAGTGCCCCTGTGCCCCCGGCCAGGGCCTCCCGGGGCCAGGGGTCAGAACCAGCTACAGTAGCAGGGGGCCAGGTGGGGCCTGAGGGCCCAAGGCCCCCGGGAACCCCACCAGAGATGAGGTGAGCTTTGGGACAAGCCCCCCCCCACTGTTAGGAGCTGCACTTCCCCCACCAACCTGCCTCTCCAGTGCCCCAGCAGTCTGAAGGGGGCGGTGGAACCGAGAGTTGGGGGAGCCCCCCAACACTCCCTTCTGCTCTCTCCTCAGGTCTTCCAGGCAGCCAGGCCAGGACATGGCCCCCGCCCCGGCTCCTCGGCTCCAGAAAGGCTCTGACACCCCCCGGCCCCCAGTCTCCCAAGGGGAGGATGAAGTCCCTGAAGCCTCAGGGGCTTCCCCAGCAGGAATGGGTTCTGCCAGGGAGACCCAGGCTCTGGAAAACATTCAGGAAGGGATGGAGGCCCACAGAGTTAGGCTGGGCCCAGGCATTGAGGATGAAAGCTCCAGAGACTCTTTGGGAGGGCAGAAACCCAGGGTTGAAGAGGGGGCCACTGGGGACAGGGCAGAGGCCAGTGGGGTGGACACTGAGTGCAGGTCAGGAGTTGGAGAGGTGAACACTAAGAGGCCAGGGGTCAGAGTGGGGCAGGCTGAAGAGAGTTCAGAAGTTTGTCAAGTAGATGCTGAGCAGAGGTCAAAAGTGAGGCATGTGGACACCAAGGGACCAGAGGCTACAGGGGCAATGCCTGAGTCAAGATTCAGGGGGACTCCTGAGGCTCCTCCCAGGGGCTCTCAGGGGGGGATGGGAGTCAGGACCAGGGATGAGGCTCCCACAGGCCTGAGCCCACCCCCAGCAGAGCCTGCAGGGCACTCTGAGCATCTCAGTGACCTCAAGGGGGCCAGGGCTGCTACAGGTCAGGAGAGAGAGGGTGCAGAGGTGAGGGGTGGAGCCCCTGGTGTTGGGGGCACAGGCCTGGAGCAGGGCCCCTCTGTTGGAGCAACAAGCACCAGGCCCCAGGTGAGCAGGTGTCAGGGGGCCCGGTCATCAGCTGACCAGGGGGCAATGTCTAGGGACCTGGGGCTCTGGGAGGCAGAAGCTGGGGAGGCAAGGGTCCTGGGAACAGAGACTGAGGTGGCAGAGTTGGAGGTATCGCAGACCCGGGAGGGAGAAATGGGGGGCTCAGGCTTCCCAGAGCTAGGCACTGGGACATTAGAAGCTGAGAAACTGGGGGCCCAGGAGAGAGAGGCAGCAAGATCAGGGGTCCTGGAGTCAGGGGCTGCTGGGACAGCAGAGTCTGAAGTACTGGGGACCCAAGAAACAGAGGCTCAGGGTTCAGGTGTTCTGGAGACAAGAACTAGGATAACAGAGATTGAGGTATTAGGGATGCAGGAAATATCTGGGGGTTCAGGGTTACTGAGAATAGAAAATAAGATAGAATCTGAGATATTGGGGGCCCTGGAGACAGAGGTGGGAGGTTCCAGGATACCAGAGACAGAGGCTGAGGGGACAGAGGCTGAAATATTGAGGACCCAAGAGAAAGCAGCTGAGAGTTCAGGGCTCCCAAGGATAGAAACTGAGGTAGCAGGGACCCAGGAGACAGAAGTAGGGGGTTCTGGGGTTCCAGGGACAAAGGCTGGAATAGCAGAAGCCCAGAAGATATTGGAGGCCCAGGAGATAACAGCTGGAGCCTCAGGGCTCCCAGGGATAGAAGCTGAGGTAGCAGGGACCCAGGAGACAGAGGTAGGGGGTTCTGGGGTTCCAGGGACAGAGGCTGGGACAGCAGAAGCTGAGATATTGGGGACCCAGGAGATGACAACTGGGGATTCACAGGTTTCAGGGATAAAAGCTGAGACAGAGTCTGAGATATTGGGGGCCCAGAAAACAGAGATAGAATGTTCAGAGGTTCCAGTGATAGAGATTGGGACAGCAGAAGCAGAGATATTGGGGACCCAGGCAGTAGCATCTGGGGATTCAGGGATCCCAGGGACAGAATCTGAGATATTGGGGGCCCAAAAGACAGAGATGGGGGATTCAGGGGTCTCAGACATAGAGGCTGGAATGGCAGGCACTGAGGCACTGACAACCCGACAGACAGAAACTATGGTTTCACAGGGTGAGGAGACAGAAGCTAAGACTTCTGGGGTCCAGGAAGCGGAGACTGGAGTCTGGAGGGCTCTCAAATATGAGGCTTTAAGGGCCCCAGTCAGTAACCCAAGAGTTTTGGGGTCCCAGGAAGCAGAGGCAGAGATTTCAGGAGTACGAAAGCCAGAGACTAAAGTTTTAAGGGTCCAGGAGGCAGAAGCTGGAGTTTTGGGGGTGTCAGAGGTCAAATCTGGGGATTGGGAGGCCCAGGAAGCACAGATGGAGGTTTTAGGGCCTCCAGAGAACGAATCTGGTGTTTTTGAGGCCCAGGAAGCAGAGGCTGGGGTCTTGGGAAACGAGAAGGGGAAAGAAGCTGAGGAAAGCCTCCCAGAGGCCAGCCTGATTGAAGAGCAGGTGGCCGGTGGGGCAGGGGCTGGGGTGCCCAGGCCCTCGGGGGCCTCTTCCCCAGAGGAGCCTGAAGAGGACAGGAGGCTGCCGGGCAGCCAGGTAGGGATGGGGGCCGCTGAGGGCCCAGTCTGCTGCTTCCCACTAACCTGGAGCTGAGCAAACGGCGGCTCTGCATGGACCCACCTGGTTGACTAGGATGGGGTGGGCTGGGGGGCTCAGTTTGAAGGAGCCCCCTCATCCCTCCCTCTCTCAGGATGCCCTGGCTCTCCCACCCCATCTACCCTGGGCTGCATGGAGCTGGATACCCCAAGCTGATTTTCTGGGCTGACCTTGAGGTGTGGCTGCTGGTGACCTCTAATCTTGCCTGGGGGCCACTGACCTTGTAGGTGACCTTGGCAGATAATCCTGGAGCTGGAAACCCTTTTGCCTGGTCCCAAGGCTCTAGCTAGCCAGTGGTCTCTGTTGACCCCTGCAAACTCAGAGTTGAGGCTGTTTTATGCTAGGCCCGAGCTTTCCCAAGGGGCAGAGGGCACAGGGCCCATGTACCCCTTCCCTAAGCCCACTCCAATGTCTCCAGGCACCACCTGCCCCGGTCAGCTCCAGCCAGTCCCTGCTGGAGTGGTGCCAGGAAGTCACTGCAGGCTACCGTGGAGTCCGCATCACAAACTTCACCACATCCTGGCGGAACGGCTTGGCCTTCTGTGCCATCTTGCACAGATTCTACCCAGACAAGATGTGAGCTGCTAGAAGGAGTGGGAATGAATGGGGAAGCCTTCAGGGAGGGTAGTGTGGACCCAGCCTCTGACACCACTTTCTCTGCAGTGACTATGCCTCCCTTGACCCACTCAACATCAAGCAGAACAACAAGCAGGTGAGATGGGGAGGGAGCCACATCTGGAGGGAAACAGGGTCTAGAGACAGGCTTTATTTAGGTCTGAGATTTGGGGAATCTGTGGGTTGCATGGGTCTAGCCATGGCTTTTGGAAGTTATGCCACTTTTTAGCCTTTTGGTTATTAAATTGTTTGTTTTCCTTAGTTTTGTTTTGTTTTTTAAGGCCTTTTCCCCTCCCCAGATGGTTTTTCCAAAACCACCCTTTGGTAACAGGGGGTGGACGCTGTGCAGTTGCTAAGCAACGACAGGGCGGGCCCTCTTGCTAGATTTCCCTGGTAGGAGGGTGAATGAGTTGCTAGGCAAACCCTGGCGTGCACGTCGCTGTCGCCCAGACCCCCGCAGCTGGCCGGGGCGGGGCCGCAGCGTTGCTGGGTAGCGCGGGCCGTGGCCACAGCTGACCCCGAGCGCACCCTTCCTAGGCCTTCGATGGCTTCGCGGCTTTGGGTGTGTCGCGGCTGCTGGAGCCGGCGGACATGGTGCTGCTGTCTGTGCCCGACAAGCTCATCGTCATGACGTACCTGTGCCAGATCCGCGCCTTCTGCACCGGGCAGGAGCTGCAGCTGGTGCAGCTGGAGGGCGGCGGCGGCGCCGGCACCTACCGCGTGGGCAGCGCCCAGCCCAGCCCGCCCGACGACCTGGACGCCGGCGGCCTGGCGCAGCGGCTGCGCGAGCACGGGGCCGACGCGCCCAAGGAGCCCCAGGAGGCTGCGAACCGCGCGGACGGGGCGGCCCCGGAGGCGGCCTCCAGGGGCGTGGACGTGGGCCGAGCCTCCAAAGACAGCGGGGCCGAGGCCGCACGCGAAGGGCGCTCCGCCGAGGCCCCGGCCGACGGCCCTGGAGCTCGGGCGCCGGTGCTCCCGGCCGAGGGCCTGGTGAACGGGGCGGGGGCGCCGGGCGCGGGGGGCGGCGTGAGGCTGAGGCGATCTTCGGTCAACGGGGAGGCCGGGCCGGTGCCCCCGCCGCGCGCGCACGGCTCCTTCTCCCACGTGCGCGACGCCGACCTGCTGAAGAAGCGGCGCTCGCGGCTGCGGAACAGCAGCTCCTTCTCCGTGGACGACCCGGACGCGGGAGCCGCGGGAGCTGCGGTGAGTGTCCTACCCCCGCGGCTCCTCCCCGCCCCGCCGCAGAGAAAGGGCGAGCCCTGAGGCCCTGGTGTCGGCTTCAGAGCCCGGGACCCAGCTGGACGCCGATGGCGCTTTCTGATCAGAGGGACCCTGGTGCTGTTCTCTGGTGTGGTAGTGAGGGCCCTGTTAGGGGACATACTCATATTCTAGCCGATGCCCGCCAGGCCCATAGCTGTGGGGGTTAGGGTCCCGGACTGCTGCCGGCCTGGGACATGTGCTAGTGGGTGTTAGTGCTTGGCACTCAGGGGAATGGGGGCTGCAACAGGAAGTTCCCGGAGGCTCCATGTTGTCACCATCAGCCCCACACTTTGTGGATTGTCAAGTGGGTTTGGGCATTTGTTTTTTCTGCCAGTGGTTCAGTGTCAGCCAGCAGCTGCCCTGCCCCGTAAGCTGGGAACAGGGTTTCTATGCTCAAGGGGACTTTCCAGGGCCTCCCAACCCCAAGATTCTCTGACTTGGGAGAACAGTTTCCTCTTTCTTATAAGGGGAGGTTGGAGGTGGGAGATCCTGAGGGGGTATGTCCCCATTCCAGCCCCTGGAGGTCTCAGGTCAGTCTCCCAGAGTATCCCAACATTGTGCTGCGGGGGAGACGGTCCTACAAAGAGCAGGGATTTACTCGAGGACTCACGGCCACTGAAGTGGGGGGGGAGGGGAGGGTGTTGCGCACTGCACCACCCGCCTCTCTACAACAGCAGGGCCAACTCTGCCAGACCTCTCCAAGCCTTCAGCTGCCCAGGGGTGACCCTGAATTTGAGGGAAAGGAGGGACTACATTGGGAAAGGCTTTCTCAAAAGCAGCTACCTTTTGAGCTAGGTTGATAACATGGCCACATTCTTCCCGGGTAAATAATGGGGGAGAGGGGAGAGGTTCTCAAGTTGAGGGAACCACACAAACAAAAATGTGGGCCTGGCCGGGCGCGGGAGGCCGAGGCGGGCGGATTGCTCAAGGTCAGGAGTTCAAAACCAGCCTGAGCAAGAGCGAGACCCCGTCTCTACTACAAATAGAAAGAAATTAATTGGCCAACTGATATATATTTAAAAAATTAGCCGGGCATGGTGGCGCATGCCTGTAGTCCCAGCTACTCGGGAGGCTGAGGCAGAAGGATCGCTCGAGCCCAGGAGATTGAGGTTGCTGTGAGGTTGCTGTGACGCCATGGCACTCACTCTAGCCTGGACAACAAAGTGGGACTCTGTCTCAAAAAAAAAAAAAAATGTGGGCCGGGCGTGGTGGCTCATGCCTGTAATCCTAGGACTCTGGGAGGCCGAGGCGGGAGGATTGCTCAAGATCAGGAGTTTGAGACCAGCCTGAACAAGAGTGAGATCCCATCTCTACTGAAAAAAAAAAAAAGAAAGAAATTAGCTGGACAACTAAAAAATATATACATCGATAAAAAATTAGCCAGGCATGGTGGCACATGCCTGTAGTCCCAGCTACTTGGGAGGCTGAGGGAGGAGGATTGCTTGAGCCCAGGAGTTTGAGGTTGCTGTGAGCTAGGCTGACTCCATGGCACTCTAGAGTGACACTAGCCTCCCGAGTACCTGAAAGCAGTGGCTCAGGCCACCATACCCAGCTAATTTTTCTATCTTTTGTAGAGACAGGGTCATGCAGTATCCCTCAGGCTGGTCTTAAACTCTTGGTCTCAAGTATTCCTCCCACCTTGGACTCCCAAAGTGCTGGGATTACAGGCATGAGCCACCAAGTGTGGCCAGGGTTGGGATTTCTCTCCATTTTATATACAAGGACACAAACAGAGGCCCAATGGATGTGACTGGCCCAGTGGCACTGAGCACATTGGTGACCATGCTGGGGAACAAGCTCTTGGGTTAGACAACCCTGGGCTTAGAGCAGACCCTGTATGAGCCTTGTCTCTGACCCTGGGTTCCTCATCTGTAAAAGTAGGGCAGTAATCACAGGGCGGTCGGGAGAGCTACGTGAGCCAATACACATAAAGCGCTTTCCAGTGCCTGACGCAGAAACTACTAACAGTAGATATTAGCTGTTATTATTAATTAGTGCACTCTGAGTGCGTTTTCGGGGCCCATCCCTATCTGAACAGTTATCTCATAACCAACAGCCCTGATGGGGCAGTGGGCGGGGGGTTGGACCTGTGGTGGGGGCAGTTACAGGGGAGCCTCCGCCCAGTCCAGCGACCAGGCGAGCCTTCAGGAGGCATGAGAGTTGGGGGGGAGGCAGAAAGAGTGTGGGAGCCCAAGGGGCCTCTGCAGGTGGTGGAGCCAAGCTGGGTCGTGAAGGTCAAGTTGGTATTGGGTAGCCCAAGATGGAGGCCCGCTCCAAGCTGAGGAGGCTGTTTTGGGAACTGAAAGTCCGTCACTGTGGCCAGAGGGTGGCGTCTAGAGGGGCTTAGGGTGGAGGGAGCGCTGAGGCTGGAGCCGTCAGCAGGCCTTGGCAGTGAGGCTGGGACTGAAAAGGGGTGTAGAGAAAGTCACACCATCCGTGAGGGTGTCAGGACTCTACCTTCTCCGTTGTGGCTTGAGGGTAGGGTCAGCAGGCAGGTACGGCGGTGGCTGGTGAGGAAGCCACCACCGAGCCAGGCCAGAGATGATAGCACCCAAGCCAGGGATGTCCAGGGCTGCCCCGAAGAATGGCGCAAGTCAGGGGGCAGTGGGCTGACTCTAACAGTTCTCCCTGTCCTTTGACCCAGATGGGTGGCCAGAGCAGGAGTGGTCAAGGAGGCCAGGCTGTGCCTAAAGTTGGGGGGCCTCAGGGCTGATGGTTCCAGCAAGTTGCCAGCCCTGCTCTTCCAGGCTAAAATAAGGAGGTCCAGCCAGCCTGTCTTGTTCTGAGTGTCAAGAGTCCAGGAGGGTCTGGGTGTGGGAACTGATAAGGCAGGAGGGCGCCCCCTTTTGGCCAGGAGGTGGAAGTGCTGACACAGGATGGTCTGGGTCTGGAGATGGGGCTGTATCAGGTAAATACAGTGTCATGGCGTGGGGCCCTGGCCACGATGGAGATGCCAACACTAAGTGACAGGAGTCAGAGTAGGTTGATCGAGCTCCAAGGACGGGAGGGACAAAGGGACACCCCAGCTGGGCCCTTCACAGCCTTTTACCACCCACACACCCTGTGAGGCTGGAGCTATCAGCCCAGGAAGGAGGATGCACAGGCTCAGAGAGTGGAAGTGGGCAGGCCAGGACCAGGGGCCAGGGAGGGTGAAGGCTGTGTCCTGTGCTTGAGGAGGCTTTTTCCCTGGAGGGATGTGTGTGTGGCAGGGCTCTGTGCACACAGGACTAGATTAGCAGCTGGTGTGGCAGGGTCTGGGGTCAAGGACCCCTCCTTGTCTGCGTGTGAGAGGCTCTGGCAGGCCCCAGGCTGGGGCGGTCAGGTAACCCCTCCCAGCCCTCACTGGCCCCTTCTTCCACAGGAAGGTCTGGGCCCTGACCCCGGGCCTGCTCCTGGCCCACCCACATCCACAGCCTCTCAACAGACCCCTGGTGAGTAGTAATGGGGGTGGTGACCAGCTCAGCTCAGGCTGCTCACAAATCCTGAGACTGGGGACTTCTTGGGAACAGGTGTCAGCTGGGGGTGTCTTAGCTAGGTCTCTGTCTGCAGGTGGGAGTCCCCCATCGGAGGAGCCACCCCCAAGCCCAGGGGAGGAGGCTGGGCTGGTAAGCAGGGCTGGGTGGGGTAGAGCTGATGGGTGGGCACTTCCTAGGCAGGGTTTGCATTGAGTCCACCCTGTCCCCTACCCGTCTTTCTGCCCCCAGCAACGGTTCCAGGACACAAGTCAGTACGTGTGTGCAGAGCTGCAGGCCCTGGAACAGGAGCAGAGGCAGATAGACGGGCGTGCGGCTGAGGTGGAGACACAGCTGAGGAGCCTCATGGAGTCAGGTGGGGCAGGCATGGTGCCCACTCCCCAACAAGTACCCCTAGGTCTGCCTGGCCCCGAAGCTCTTCCTGACCTTGGGAGGAGCTGGGAGGAGGCACGGCTGGGGTCAGCGCTCCCATTGCTACAGCTGGGCATGCCGAGGCCTCGAAACAGCTTGGGGCACACTGCTCTGGCTTCTAGGATGTCACCAGAGAGCAAGCGTCCTGCCTCAACCCCAGCTGCCCTGCTCTGACAGTGGGTCAGGAAGTGGCCCTGGTGACTGTCCCTGCCCGATTCAGGTGCCAACAAGCTGCAGGAGGAGGTGCTGATCCAGGAGTGGTTCACCCTGGTCAACAAGAAGAATGCTCTCATCCGGAGGCAGGACCAGCTGCAGTTGCTGTGAGTGCGGCCCTCCCAGCTGGCCCGGGGCTGGGGAGCAGAGGGAACCTTAGCTAATTTGCTTAGAGTTATTCATTGCTTTCTCTTTTCTACAAGGATGTTTTTGAAAAATTAATGCTCAGTCATGTTATTCATTTTTGGTCCTATCCACTTTGCTGTGTAAAGTGTAAACTTCCCAAATTGTTACTATTTTTATTAATGAGAAAACCAAGGCCCAGAGCAAAATGTGTCCCAGGAAGGTCAGAGTTGCGTCCCGCAGTTTGACCCTGTTCCTTTAAGGTAAGGAAAAGTGAAGGCTGGAGAGAGGTGAGCTGGGGCCCAGTGGGGTCAGAAGCAACTTTCTGAGGTCATCACCTTTACCATCCGTGTGGGAGAGGCTTTGGCTCCCTTTTGCATTTGGGTTTATTTTTCAGAATAATTTTGGTCTAATACTTCCTGTTTATGAGTAATGTTCATCCAAATAATCCTTCTGGATTCTTTTTTTCTTTTCTTTTTTTTAAAGCCAGTCAAATTCAGCAATAGGGTGTTGTTTTTTCTTTCTTTCTTTCTTTCTTTCTTTTTTTTTTGTCAGAGTCTCACTCTGTTGTCTGGGCTAGAGTGCCGTGGTATCAGCCTAGCTCACAGCAACCTCAAACTCCTGGGCTCAAGTGATCCTCCTGCCTCAGCCTCCCAAGTATTTAGGACTACAGGCATGCACCACCATGCCCAGCTAATTTTTTCTATATATATTTTTAGTTGGCCAATTATTTTCTTTCTATTTTTAGTAGAGATGGGTCTTGCTCTTGGGCAGGCTGGTTTCGAACTCCTGACCTTCAGCCATCCGCCCGAGTCAGCCTCCCAGAGTACTAGAGCAATGGAGGGTGTTATATGCCAACTTTAGTGACACTAATGTTAATAAATTTTGATAACTCACTACCATCTGACCAGCCCTGGGTTCTTACTTTTAAAAGGGGTCAGGGCCGGGCATGGTGGCTTATGCCTGTAATCCTAGCACTATGGGAGGCTGAGGTGGGAAGATGACTTGAGCTCAGGAGTTCAAGGCCAGCCTGAGCAAGAGCAAGACCCTGTTTCTACTAAAAATAGAAAAATTAGCTGGGCGTTGTGGCAGGGACTACTCCTACTCAGCAGGCTGAGCAGGCGGCTCCCTGGAGACTAGGTCTCAAAAAAAAAAAAAAAAAAGGTGGATTGAGGGAGACAACATAAACATCCAGCAATTGGAGAACATTTGGAACATTCCGCCCGGGGACTGGAATATAGCTCTGCAGAGAGCCCTGCTGTCCATGGGAACTGATGGGGAGGTGGGATGGGACCAGGGAGTGGCCAGAGCCCTTTCTGGGCACTCTCTCCTTGTCCCCGTCTCCCTGACCTGGCGCCTCCACCTCCCAGCATCGAGGAGCAGGACCTGGAGCGGAGGTTCGAGCTGCTGAGCCGAGAGCTGCGGGCCATGCTGGCCATCGAAGGTGGGAAACGGGGCCAGGGGTCGGGAGGCAGGACAGAGCTGGGGCCAGCACGTCCTGACCCTCAGCCGCCTCCGCCCTCAGACTGGCAGAAAACGGCCGCGCAGCAGCACCGAGAGCAGCTCCTGCTGGAGGAGCTGGTGTCACTGGTGAACCAGCGCGATGAGCTGGTCCGGGATCTGGACCACAAGGAGCGGATGTGAGTGGGGCGGACGGCGCAGGGCGCTGGGGCGGGCTCCCAAGGGTGCTGGGTGTGGCCCGGAGCTGGACCCTCTGAGGCTGACTCGAACCCGAACCCGTTCCTCCCAGCGCCCTGGAGGAGGACGAGCGCCTGGAGCGCGGCCTGGAGCAGCGGCGCCGCAAGCTGAGCCGGCAGCTGAGCCGGCGCGAACGCTGCACGCTGAGCTGAGGCCGCGCCGGCCACGGAGGCCTTCGCCGCTCCCCACCGGCTCGGACCGCAGCCTCGCTCGCCGCCCGGCCTGCGCCGCGGAGGACCGGCCCCACCGACGGTGTGCACGGCCGCCAGGGGGCGCCCCTTCCCGGGGCTGGTGGCCCGAGGGACGGGAGCGGCTGGGCGGCTGCGCCGTATTTATTTGCCTGTAGGCGTGTGCGCGTGTCCGCGTGTCCGCGGAGGGTTGGGGGTCCCGGGAGCGCCGCGTGGAGCCCCTCCCCGACGGCAGGGCCCTGGCCGGCGAGTCCTGTGGAGAAGGACGGCCCGGGGACCGCCGTCCCCGCCCTCCCCGTCCTGTTTTGACACGCAATAAAGTTAGACAAGGGTACACTAGAGCCAGCCCTTTCTCTGCACAACCTGGAACCTCAATGGACAGAAGACTGTGGGGCTTAGGCCAGGAAGGTTGGCTCGGCGATCCTTAGCGATCCTTAGCGGGGCTGTGCTGGTTTTGAGGTTCCCAGAAGAGCTGAGGCTGGACCTGGCCTTCCAAAAATGATGGCCAATGGCTGTAGAGAAGCCATATTCGAACGAAGACATGAAAACACAGTTGAAGTTCTTGCCCATTTTATTTTTGTTTAAATTAACACATGATTCCCTGAGGTCTTCACATCCACTCCACCCCTATCTCCAGATTCTTCCCCAACTGCTCCTGGCTGTTTCCTTCCTGCTCCTCCACCTTAAAGCAGCTGGACTTGGTCACCTGACACCTGTCAGCAAGCTGGGGCCTGTTCTGAGGCTGGGGCTGTGGGTGGCAGGGTGCTCAGAGCCAGTTCATCCTGGACTAGAATGCCACCTTGGTCCTCAGCTGTCAAAGGGCCACTGCACTCGAAGAACTTCACGATGGCACGGACTTGTGGTAGCTCCACGAAGGTCTCCACGGCTAGCAGCATGGCCAGGAGGCCTAGGAGCAAGTAACCTAGGGAAGAGAGGTTGGTCGGGCAGCTCTTGGGGTGCTGACGATGCTCCCCCACCTCCCAGCCTGGTCTCTCACCTTGGCACCTGGTGCCACTCACACCTCTCTTAAGCCTGCCATCAGGTCTCTTTGGACTACAAGTCCCATACCATGCCCTCCGGCAGGGTCCCTCCACCTGTGAGACTCAGTCCCCCAGTGGGTGATGGGAGTCCTAGGTCCAGGCCCCTCTTCCCTCCTCCCCAACAGGCTTGGGCAGCCAAACTCACCAAGAAGTGCGAGCTGGCCAAGGTGGTAAATTACTGGATGCAGGCCATGGCCATGGCTGGGCAGCAAGTCCCCCAGGCCGATGGTGCTGAGTGAGCTGAAGCAGAAGTAGATGGCCTCCAGCAGGCTGCAGTCTCCCTGCAGACCCCATAGCACCAGTGCTGGCAGCAACACAAAGATGCTGGCCACCAGCAGGCCCAGTCCAGCTGCCTGCAGCAATACAATCCTGTTTGGTGCCAGCTGCCAGTGCGCCGCTACCCAGGCACCCGGGCGGCTAAGCACAGGCAGCAGGCAGTGGCGCAAGGTAGCCACAAGTGTTAGGGAGGCTGGCAGCCCCAGGGCTGCATAAACCACACAGAAGGCCTTTCCGCCTGCTGATAGTGGGGCCATGTAGCCATAACCTGGAGAAGAAAGAGACAGTGGGCAATGAGCTCTTGCATGGGTTGCCTGTTGGGATCCTCACGTCCCCCAACATCACCTCCTGCAGAAGGCTGCTGCTCCCTGGTGGTTAAAATTGCCTGAACTGTTCGGGCCTGTATTCTGTCTGACTCTCCTCTTCCTTTACTGGGGATCCTGGGAAAGTCCCTTAACCTCTCTGGGCCACTCTTTTCTTTTCTGGAAAATGAAAGGATTAAAGAAGACAGTCCCTCAGGCCTTTTGCAGCTGGGACAATTCTGAATACTGCTGTTCTGCCTTAGAGAGAAAGACCCCAGTTCTCTGAGGGATTCCTCAGCTCTGCTTTTCTAAGTACTTGCAAATATTTCCAAATTCACAGCCAGTGCAATGTCACCTGCTCTTCCACTCCCCAAATGTGTATCGCATCGTCCTGTGTGCCAGGCCTCGTACTGGAATCTGAGCCTGCCCAGGCCCTGCCCTTGGGTGGGGGAGGCAGGCAGGAAAATCAGTCTTGACGTTTGACGTGAAGAGCCGCACGGAGGCAGCACACAGGAGAGGGCGTGTGAGGCCAGCAGTGCCCGTGCAGGGTGGGGCGAGGCGGGCCCTCAGGGTGTGCTGGAGAGCAGGGTCAGCTAGTCCGGGGGCTGCACACTGAAATGGCTACAGGAGGCAGATGTGAGACAGGAGGGAATGGTGAGGACTGGGGTGGACCAGAGAGCATGTGCTCCGCCCAAAGGGGCAGGCCCCCTCCTCTCCGCTGCAGCCAGCGTGTTGCCTTGGGAGATCTGGCTCAGTGTGAATAGATTTCCTGATTTTCCAAAAGAAGTTGGAAATACAGAATTCAATTCAAGAAATATTTAGGTACTTGGCAGGATAAAACAAAAAAACCAGGGCTGTGGCCCCCTTGCTCTATGTCTCTGGACCTATGCACTTGCTGTTCTTCTGCCAGGAATTCCTTCATCCCTCATGTCTGTGCTCTCCTGTCCTTGCTAGCATGTCCTCAGGACTTCCTAGCTGAGAAGCCTTCCCTCACTCCCCTCCTGAGTCTGTGGTCGTGGTCTGTGCTTCCCAGGTTCCTTCTGTTTCCCTCCATCCAAGAGTCCATCCCACTGTACTGTCGTCCCTGCCTTGTGTCAGGCAGGGATCTGGGCACCTCTCCTGGGTCTCCAAGGGTGCCTGGGGGAGCGGCTGGGAAGGCCACACCCCTCCTGGCAGCTGAAGTGGAGGCACCAGTTGGGGTGTGTTGGTGTGGGGAACCCCAGCTGTGATGTCAGGTCTGAAAGGGCCCTGGCTCCGTCTGGCACTTTGGGGCTAGGGGAAGGGTGTCGCACCCCCAGGGACCCCAGGGAGTAATGGCCTCAGGAGCCCTCTCGGATGGGGCTGCCTGGTGGCCTTACCCGTGGTGGTGAGGATGCTGGCAGTGAAGAGCAGGGCCGAGGGCAGATCCCAGTTCCTGTCCTCCGAGCCGTTGCCCAGGCTGGAGACCCCGTGGGCCTGGGCTGCCAGAGCAGCACCCAGCAGCTCCTTCAGTTCTCCAGGGGCCAGGCAGGCCCCATGCTTGGCGTGGAAAGTAGCCAGCTCAGCCCTGAGCTGAGCCTGGAGCCTGAGTGCTGGAGGCCCCTCCAGTGCCTGGAGCACCACAGCCCCAAGCCCCAGGGCCAGCAGGTGGGCCACAACCAGGAGCCAGTATCGGGCCCAGGGCCTTAGAACCCCCATGGTGTGCACCCAAGTCTGGGGTGCCGTGGGAGCTGGCTGCGCCACCCCAAGCACCTGGGAGGGGCCGACAGGGTGGGGCTGGGAAGAGGTGCTGCGTGGGCGGCTGGGACACAGCCGGCAAGTGTGAAGGGGAGGAAGGCGAGCTGGAGCACCTCCGTCAGGTTCTGGGGCAACTGCATCTCACCGCAGCTGGGACGGTGGGGGCGGCTGAGGAAGGCTGCGGTGTGGGCGCAGACAGGGCGGAAGCCAGGCCCGGAGAGGGCCTCACACTTATTCAAGGTCATACTCACCCAGACACCTGGACCCCATTCATTCACTCAACAGCTGTCTAGGCCCTGAGAACACTGGGGAAGAGACACAGGCCCCTTCCCTCCTGGTGTTCACGCCAGAAACCTCTGCTATTAGCAAAGAAGCATGACAATGGCATGCTGTCCTAAGTTCCATGAAAGAAACACCGGGGTAATGGGAGACTTCTGAGGGAGGCGTGTCTTCCTGGGAGAGCTCCTCTGAGGAGGTGATGCTTCAGCTGGGGAATAAGAAGATGCCAGTCAAGGTGGGAATGAGCTTGGGGTGCGGAAAGAACAGGCAGGCTGGCTGTGGTGGCGTGGGGGAGGGCAAGGACACAGGCCCTTGAAGACAAGTGTGGCCCAGGAGACCTAAGGGGGCTTCTGCAGGCATCCAGGATGGAACGGCAGTGGCCTGGGCAATGGAGTGGGAGAGGGGTTGGTGGCACTTGGGATGGATCAGGTGGCAGTGGTGGTGGTAGGTAAAGAGAGGACTCAGGATGCCCAGAGTATCCTGGGCAAATGTCGTTACAGCCTTCACTCGTGGTCCTTCCTGCAGCTTTGTGCCTGTCCTCCTGGCCCCCCACCCTGCTGAACTGCAGACAGAGTCTGGCTGCCATGGGGCGCTGGGGGAGGGGGAAGCCCGGGCTACAACTCCTGTAACCACTACTCAGGAGCTGAGCCCCAGGGCACCGTGTGCAAGTGTTCGCCAACAGAACCCCCAGGGCAGTGTCCGGGACATTGCTGGTGGTGCCAGGTGCCATAGTAGGTCACCATGCGGAGGTGGGTGGAGCTTATTTCTCATGTGTCCAGACCATGGGATCTCTGAGACAGAGCCAGGGAAACCCAGAGGACTGTAGGCTCCTGAGCTCAGAGAGCCACCTGTGTGGGGGCAGCATGGCCAGGGAAGGTGTCCTGGGTGGGGGGATGTTGTAGCTGGGCCCAGAGGATAAGCAGGGACTACCCAGCAACAGGGAGGATCAGGGCAAATGGTCACTTGAATGGTGGGAATGGCATGTGCAAATGTGGAGCAGGGAAGCCCTGGCAAGGGTGGGGAGAGGAGGGCGAGGCCAGCGTGTGCATGTGTAGGGTAGCCTGAGGAGGGGCTTAAATGATTGACCAAGGTCGATGGACTTGGTCCCAGGAGAAGGGTGCAGTGCAAGGTAACCCGGCCTAGGCCCAGGCCAACTGCCCAATGTGTGGGAGGCACGGGCCCTGAGGATACTAGGGTCACATAATAAGTTGGGTTTCCTGATTACCTCCAAGAAAGATGACAGGTTGCATTTGGGGAGACAGCTTACGAGTTTATTTGGCTTTATTGGATCCCAAGGCTAAGGCCCCAACCCTGGCTGGGGCAGCAGGAAGGCACCTAGAGAGCCCTGGCCCCAGGTGACCCCCAGAACAGGGGGGGTCCAGGCAGTAAGCCCTGGGGCAGGGGCCACAGTAGCAGGACTTGGTCAAAAGTGCTGGTGATAGCTGAGGCCAGCCCCTCTCCCCTGCACCTCCCCTCCTCCCTGCACCACCCCTGGGGGCAATTCCCTGAGACAGGCTCTGGTCCTCCCAACCAGCTGGGTACAGTGTTGGGCCCCAGTGGGGGATAGGTAAGTCAGGGGGACCTACAGGTTGCAGGTGTGGGGGGTGCAGGCCCCCCATCCAGTGTGAAGGCTTCCTGTGCAGTGTAGTGTTCCTGACCCCCAAAGGGGGGTGGAGTCCCTGGGGGAAACCTAGGCAGCTACAGAGGCTGGCCTGGTTCCCATTCCAGTGTATGCTGTGGCTCCTGTGGGTGGCTGGAGTGTGAGGCAGTGGCCTGGCCCAGTCAAGGCCCCGCCTCTGGCACCCATGGAGCCTGGGCACCCATGTCTTTGGTCTGCGCCCTGCAGTCCTGGGGGGCCCCTCGGAAGGGGTTGGCAGGTGGGGAGTCCCAAAAGGGGTCCGAGTCTGGGAACAAGGTCCAGGGTGCCCGGCGGGGCACAGGCTGTGGTGAGGGCAGGGGTGAAGGCCGTGGCCCAGCTGACACGAAGCTCCATGGGTCGATGCGGCTGCGAAGGGGTGAGGGCCGAGGTCGGCTGATGAGGCCCAAGGGTGGTGAACGTGGGGTGCCTGGGGTGCCGGGAGCGGAGCGTGATGTCCCTGGTGGGGGTGAGACAGTGCCTCCTGTGAGAGTATGGGAAAGGCACAGGGTCAGGAAGCCATGAACTTCCAGGTGTCCCCAGAAGGCACTGCCCTCCTCTGGGCCTCAGTTTCCCCATTTGTACAGTGAACTACCTGACTCAGCCTTCTTGACCTCAGCCCTTCATGACCTGTGGTGCATTCGTTTATTTTGTAGTGGTTAAGAGCGAGGCCTGTGGAGAACACCTGCCTAGACCTGGATCCCAGCCCTGCCACTTACTAGTTGTGGGAGCTGTGAGCCCCTTAATCTCTGTGCCTTAAATTTCCTCATCTAAAAAACAGGTATCAGCTGGGCTCGGTGGCTCACGCCTGTAATCCTAGCACTCTGGGAGGCCGAGGCGGGTGGATTGCTCAAGGTCAGGAATTCAAAACCAGCCTGAGCAAGAGCGAGACCCCGTCTCTACTAGAAATAGAAAGAAATTAATTGGCCAACTAATATATATAGAAAAAATTAGCCAGGCATGCCTGTAGTCCCAGCTACTTGGGAGGCTGAGGCAGCAGGATTGCTTGAGCCCAGGAGTTTGAGGTTGCTGTGAGCTAGGCTGATGCCACGGCACTCACTCTAGCCTGGGCAACAAAGCGAGACTCTGTCTCAAAAAATAAATAAATAGGCCGGGCGCGGTGGCTCACGCCTGTAATCCTAGCACTCTGGGAGGCTGAGGCGGGTGGATTGCTCGAGGTCAGGAGTTCGAAACCAGCCTGAGCAAGAGCGAGACCCTGTCTCTACTATAAATAGAAAGAAATTAATTGGCCAACTAATACATATAGAAAAAATTAGCCGGGCATGGTGGCGCATGCCTGTAGTCCCAGCTACTTGGGAGGCTGAGGCAGCAGGATTGCTTGAGCCCAGGAGTTTGAGGTTGCTGTGAGCTAGGCTGACGCCATGGCACTCACTCTAGCCTGGACAACAAAGCGAGAATCTGTCTCAAAAAAAAAAATAAATAAAATAAAATAAATAAATAAATAAATAAAATAAAATAGGTATCATGAGAGCACTTAATAGGCAGGCGGTTATGATAGTTACACGAGGCAATCTCTCTAAAGTGCTGCAGTGCCTGGCACAGGGAGCAGTCAAAGGACATTTGCTAGCAATAGTATATTATTATTATTTTTTTTATTACTTCCCTTATTGCACAACTGGCCTAACCCAGCCCCACCCGGTCCTTGACCACCAGCTGAACTTGGAATTCAGCTCCCTACCTGCTCCTCAAGGCCTGCAGAGCCCAGTTAGGGGTCCAGCAGGCGGCTGTGGCCCCCAAGCCTTGCCACCCTGCATGTGCCCCCCCCAGCCACTTCCCCCTCCTCTGGTGCCCCCATCTTGCATCCGGGCAACAGTCTCTGGGCCACTCACCGCGCATCTCCTCTTCGCGCCTGGGGCTCTTGGCTGACCGCTGGCCCGTAGGAACTCCCAGGTCCAGCAGCAGGGGCACAGGGGTGGGTGGGGTTTCAGGCATCTTGGGCGAGAGGCGCACAAGCGGGGAAGGGGGCAGCTCGGTGGGGCACAGCATGGGCACTGGTGTGGGAGGCATTGGCGGGGACTCCCCACGCTCCCGGCCTGCGCCCCCAGGTGGCTGCAGGTCTCGGCCCAGGCCCAGCGAGGCGAGCAGGGCGGTGCCCCGCAGCAGTGCGCGCTCAATCAGCCTGGGCGTCCCGGAGCTGCCGCTGCGCTCTGCTGGGCCCGTCCGCCTGGGCTCCTCGGGCTCTGGGCTTGGCCGCGGGGGGTTACCTGAGACCAAGGATGGCATAGGTTAGGTTGCCTCTTCCGGGTAGGGGCTCTGGGGACCCCTAAGTGGCCTTCGAAAGACTAAGTTCTACTCCCCACCAGCATCTGCCCCAGCTGCCCTGGTCCCCAGCCCAGCTCCTCCCTGTCCACTTGAGCCTCCCCCATTAGACACCCACATTGAGGCCTTTCACAAGATGAGGGCTGCAGGAAGGGCATTGTAGGCCAAGGAACCAGCAGGAGCAAAGCCTGGGAAGCAGTCAGCGGCCCTGGAGCCCATAGATGACAACACAGGGGCCTAAGAGGAGGCAGACTGAGACCAGATCACAATGGGCCTCAGTGGCCTCAATGGTCAGCCAGGGTCGATGTCCAGGCCCTGAGCAGGGCTGGCCCCACTGATTGGGACCAGCACCCTGTGTTCCATACCCATCCCCTTCCTGGCTTGGCAGCCCTGGCCCTTCTGCCTACCAGCCCCCACTCCAGCTATAGCTTGCAGGAAGCAAGCAAGCAAGCGAACTCCAACAGCCCCAAGGGGCACACATCACTGTCCCTATTCCAGAAATGAGGAAATTGAGGCTCAGAGGGATAGTGCCTTGCACATGGTCATAGCTGCTTTGTAGAGCACGTGTTTGTGCCAGGCCGGAGCTGATTTAGGGGTGTTATGTTATCCGATCCCCATGCCCCAGGCATTCCAGGCTCAGAGAGGTTAAGGGCTCGAGTAAACATATACAGCCAGGGAGGGACGGAGCTGGCCTCACCAAGACAGGGGCAGCAGAGCCTTTGCTCTCCACCACTTCCCAACCACACTCCGCCCTAGATTTCAAGACTCCGGTGTCCTACCTTAGAGCCTAGGGTTGGCCTGACTCCACTTTAGACCACCTGGGGTGGGTTGGAGATCCTGTCGTTAAGGAGGAGGTGGGGATCTAGGATAGCCTCCTATAAGCCCCAATTTTGTTAGATCACTCCTTGGCTCCAGAACCTGCCATGGCTCTCCACTGTCACCAGAAGACAGTCTGGCCTCCTTGACAGGGCTTTCAATGCCCTCCCTGGCCTTGCTGCTTCTGCCTTTCCCTCCTCCTCGTGCCAGGAAGGGAGTGGGCCTGCCTGGAGCACAGCGCTGGGGTGGGTGTCAGGAGGCAGACATGCAAGGCTGGGAAAACTGAGCTTCTCCTATGAACCAGGACGTGGCTTAGAGTCCCCTTTGTCAGCCACAACCCTTACTCAGACTCTCTGCCTCTTATCTTGTCTCACACCCACCCTTGGGCACTGCCACTCAAGGGCCAAGGGAATCTTTCTAAAATGCAAACCTGACCAGGCATGGTGGCTCACACTTGTAATCTTAGCATTCTGGGAGGCTGAGGTGGGCGGATGGTTTGAGCTCAAGACCAGCCTGAGCAAGAGTGAGAACCCGTCTCTACTAAAAATAGAAAGAAATTAGCTGGACAACTAAAAATATATAGAAAAATGTAGGAAAATGTTGCCGGGCATGCTCGTGCATGCCTGTAATCCCAGCTACTCAGGAGGCTGAGCCAGAATGATTGCTTGAGCTCAGGAGTTTGTGGGAGGCTGAGGAGTTCAGGGCCAGCCTGAGCAAGAGGGAGACCCTGTCTCTACAAAAAATAGAAAAGTTAGCTAGGTGTAGTGGTGCTTGCCTGTAGTAGCTGTAGCCCAGCTACTCATGGAGGCTAAGGCAGGAGGATCACTTGAGGCCAAGAGTTTGAGGCTATAGTGAGCTATGATGATGCCACTGCACTCCAGCCTGGGTGACAGAGCAAGACCATGTCTCAAAAACAAAGCAAAACAAAACAAAAAAACCCCCAAAACAACATCAAAAAACCAACCAAACAAAAATAAATAAATAAAATAAGCAAGAGAGAGCCAGATACAGTGGCTCATGCCTGTAATCTCAACACTTTGGGAGACCAATGTGGGAGGATCACTTGAGGCTAGTTCAAGACTAGCCTAGGCAACATAGCAAGACCCCGTATTTACAAAAAATAAAAAAATCATGACCGGGTGCGGTGGCTCACGGCTGTAGTCCTAGCACTCTGGGAGGCCGAGGCAGGCGGATTACTCAATGTCGAAACCAGCCTGAGCAAGAGTGAGACCCTGTCTCTACTATAAATAGAAAGAAATTAATTGGCCGATTAATATATATAGAAAAAATTAGCCGGGCATGGTGGCGCATGCCTGTAGTCCCAGCTACTTGGGAGGCTGAGGCAGCAGGATCGCTTGAACCCAGGAGTTTGAGGTTGCTGTGAGCTAGGCTGACACCACGGCACTCACTCTAGCCTGGGCAACAAAGCAAGACTCTGTGTCAAAAAAAAAAAAAAAAAAATCAGCTGGGTGTGGTGGCATGAGCCTGCACTTCCAGCTACTTGGGAGGCTGAGCCAGGAGCATCCCTTGAGCCCAGGAGTTTGAGACTGCAGTGAGCTCTGATTGTATCACTATACTCCAGCCTGGGTGGAGGGATAGAGTGAGACCCTGTCTCTAAAAAAATAAATAAAAATAAAATAAGCAAGAGAAATGAGACAAAGGAAGAGAAGATAGAGTCTAGCACACAAAATGAGAGTGAACAGAAGTTCCTGCAGTTAGTGGCTTAAGAAACTGAGGTTCCCAGAGGTAAGTGACTTGTCTGAGGTAATACAGCTAGGATTTGAATTTGCCTCCAAGCTTCCTGGCAGAAAGAGTTGGCAACCCTATTGTTTAGGAGAAAGCAGCATGACCATTCTTGATACAGAGATAAAGGTGAAATTGCTTTAATGGGGCCTCATGGAGTGGACATGGCCATGTGGTGGTTAGTGGCTCCAGGGCAACAAGCTTCACAGGGTGGTCTCTGTCAGTGTAGGCTCAATGTGCCCTGCCAATGTGCAACTCACTGCCAACCAGTTCCCTAGGGGCCAGGACACCCAGCGGGGGACAAGTTGGGTGGATGGGAGATGTGGCTCTCTGATGGTGTGGCTTATGCTTGAAACAATCTCATGGGGGCGGGGGTCTGGGACCTCTGTGAGGTCCTGTTCTTTGATTCTCAGCCAGGCTTCTGACTTTGTGGGTGGTTGCAAGGTCAAGGTCATGTATTCTCATGGACCCAGATGGTGACTAGAGTGGGGCTTGGGCTCAGCCAGCAACTGGGCTGGGGCAAGTGATATCTTTTCAGGTAAAGGGACACATTTGAGAAGAATAGGGGTCAGGCCATGTGTCTCTGCCCCTGGGAGTTCAGGGAGGGCAAGGCCAAAGGGCTCTGCAGAACATGGTTGGGGCTACTTTGACCTACACACCTGGGATGACAGGACTTCAAGTTCTCCATTGACCCTTCTGGCATGCTGCATTCTAGAGTAGGTGAATCCAAGAAGCCCCCTTGGTCTTCCAATTCTCAGTTTAGTCTCTGCAGCACAGCCAGCATGGACAATACAACTGCTGGAGCAGAAGATGGTGGGGCACTGGGGGTCTAGGGCCCTGCCTCTGGAGTCAGATCTCGGTTCAAATCTCTGCTCTTCTGGGTGCCTTCCATCAGACCTCATAACTGCTCTGTGCCTCAGTTTCCTCCACTGTAAAATTTGCTAATAGTAATACCCACCTCACAGATTGGTACATAGGAGAGCCCAATAAACCTTATGTGGTGTTATTATTATTGGATGTAGCTCAGGTGATGGTGGATGTGATTGGCTGGGTGGGGTGGGAGGAGTCTAAATTGTTTGCTGAACAGGATTCTGGTCTGAGAGCAGCTAAGCGGGTCTTGCATGCTGGATGTGAGCAGCAAGTAGGCCTGGGGGCTCCAAAAATGGTCCCTGGGTTGGCACAGGGACCCCCAAGCAAGGGAGGGCATAACCTTCTAGCCCCTGCCAAGGCTGAGCAGCGTTGCACTGAACCCTCATCCCTCTGATACCTGAGCCCTGCTCTCGGCCCGACTCTCCAGTCTCCTGAGCAGCTTGTATGTGAGAAACCCTTTCTTTAGGTGAAAGCTTCCAAGAAAACTCACTATGAGCATGGGAGCTGAAGTCTTTCTCTGGGTTCAAATTCTCAGCTGGGGGTCTTAGGTAAGTTATTTCACATCTCAGAGTCTCAGTTTTCTTATCTCTAAAATGGGGATAATAACAGCACCTCCCTCACAGGGTTGATGCTTAGAATGCCTGGCACACAGAAGCCCTGAACTGCCCTGGGTGCAGTGAGAATGGGCCCAGGATCCTTGCCTGCTCAGTCATCTTACTCGTTTCTCCACCTGCAGGCTCCCCAGAAGGGGCTCTGAGAAGCACAGTGTAGTATTTGTCTGGCTCCACCCCACACGGTGGTTTCCTTCCCTTCTCTGGGGACTTCTCTTTCCTTGGGTACCAAATGGGGGGGTACCATTCCGTCTTCCTTTTGTCCCAAGAGTCTGCTAAGGGCATAGGGGCTACCATAGGGCCAGGACAGAGCCCTCTTGCAGGCTGGGTCTGAACAGGAGGACTAGGCTCTGGGCTCCCAGAGGCCTGGGTTATATGCAGCTTGACTGTGGGCCTGTAGGTCAGAACTGGGTTCTAGGACTGGCCCTGTCCTGTCTCAGCCTCAGTCTCCTGGTCTCCAGACTAAAAACAATCAGGGAAGGATTCCTGCTCTGCCTGCTGTCCTCTCATGGCTGCCCCAAGATGACCACAGAAGGAGCTCTCCCCTGCTGGGGGGAGGCAAGGCCACTCACCGTTGAGTGTTGGGGGTGTGGAAGGAGATCCTAAGGGGGAGGAGTCATTTGAATCCAGGTACCACGTGGCTTCGTCCATGCGGGATGTTCTCCTGGTGAAGGGAAGGTGAAGACACTTCATGAATCTCAGGACTGGGGAAAAGCAGACAATGCTAAGGTGGGGGACACTCACCTCCCATTCTGGGCTTCCCCAGGCTTGGGGGAACTAGGACCCCAGGCCCAGCAAGCTCGCCGCTCTCCATTGCTTGAGTCCTCTAGCCGTCGGGGGGACTGGCGGCCCCATGCTTGGCCTGGTTCTGCTGGCTCCACTATGGGGGGAAACCAGTGAAATCTGAGTTGATGCTTGTCCTTTGCCCATGATGACAGTCAAAATTCAGGGGCAACTCTAAGAAGACAGGGAGCAGACTGGGCCGCATAATATTCCTAGTGTGGGCTTTGGGCACGACAGATGGGTCCTGGGGACAGCAGTGGGGGTGGGGCGATCTCTTCTAGTCCTTCAGCTGACATTTGTTGCTTAGTAGTACAGACATTGACACCAACTGCCTGAGTTTAGATTTTGGCTCTGCCACTTACTAGATGTGGAGCAAGTTACCTTTTTCACTTTACTCATCTATAAAACTTAGGCAATAATAATAACTACTTAAGAGAATTATTGCAAGAAATTAAATTAATATATAGTGTCACGCAGTTGTCTGATTAAAAAAATAAGTAAAATAAATACTGCTTGGGGAACTCAGAGGTAACAGTCCAGACAGCGTAGGGAGCCTGGGGACGGGAAGAAGGGGAGGAGAGAGATGGTGGGATCCACCTCCAAGGATGAGGTTTGACAGAGGATAAGGGTGGGTCAGGGGAGGGGTCGTGGGGAGGTTTAGTTTCTTACACTGGATGGCCCGGAACCTCGGGAAGGTGGGTGAATCCCCAGCCCCAACCTCGAAGACGTTTCTTCTCCGGTCAAGGCCGGGGGAGGCCTGTACGGTGATGCGGTGCTTGAAGTCTGGGGTTTG
The DNA here is from genome assembly GCF_040939455.1 of Microcebus murinus. Taxonomy (NCBI): domain Eukaryota; kingdom Metazoa; phylum Chordata; class Mammalia; order Primates; family Cheirogaleidae; genus Microcebus; species Microcebus murinus. Next base: position 12,710,702 of record NC_134107.1, read on the forward strand.
GATGGGGGGAGGCAGGGTGTAGGTTTGTGGTGAAGAAGAGCCAGAACCCCAACCTGCAGGGGCCCTCAGCCGGCTCCCAGGCCACGCAGGGAGTGGCTGTGTGACTGGGGCCAGTCTCACTGCCTTCCTGGGCCCCAGGCTCTGAATAAGGACAGCCAATGGGCTGGACCCCACTCCCGGAGAAGCACCGCGGAGTTGGAGATTTCGCTGTGCCGGCTCCGCCCCGCCCCGCCCCGCCCCCAAGGCCTTCCCAGAACTTTCATGAGCCCCGCCCCTTCCCAGTCGCAGCCACTCCCAGACGGACATGCAAATATTTCCGCTAGAACCCGCCCACAGAGAGAAAAACACTCCTGGTCCCACCCCTTCTAGCCTTCAGCTCGCGGGCCCACCCATCAATACCCTAAGCCAATCCCAATGCGGTCAGCACCCAAGCCTGGCCCCACCCCTCCGCCCACGCAGCCAATGGCAGGCGGTACCCCGGGACCCGCCCCTTACCGAGTGGCATGCTGATGCGCTCGCCCGCGTCGCGCGCCCTGAGCTTGCTGCGCTTGAAGGTGCCGCGGCGGCGCCGCACGTGCGGCCGCTCGCGGTCCACCTGCTGCAGCAGCAGTGTCAGCTCGCGCTCGAACACCTCTAGCTCCCACTGGGCCAACAGGTGCTCGCGCCGCCGCAGCTGCTCCGCCTGTGACCGCTGCTCGCGCGCCGCGCGCGTCAGCTCCTCCTCGCGGCTCAGTAGTTCCTGCGCCCGGGACAGTGAAGGCGGTGGGGTCAGCCTGGCACCGACCCGGGCGCCCGCCCCAACTCTTCCAACCTGGGTCCTTCGCCTCCTCGAACCTTTTCCTTGGCCCGCAGCTCATCGAAGAGGCCCTGGATCTCGCGTTTCCAGCCTTCCTGCATGGAATGGAAGGAGTCCCGCGGCATTTCCCGTAGGACCTGCGCCTCTAGCGCCTCCAACTGCTGCAGGATGGAGGCGAAGTCGGGCCTGCGGTGGGGGTCCTGCGCCCAGCACTCTAGGTGCACGGCGTGGAGGGGGGATAGAGTAAGAAGGGGGTCTGTGGGTGGATGCGTCCTGGGCCAGGGAGTTCTGCTCCTCACCCGCCCCGTCCTGTCCTCTTACCGGCCATGAGCTGTGCGAAGGGCTCCGGACAGGTAGATGGGATGGGCAGTGTGAGCTTGTTAACAGCTACGCCATAGGCCACGGCAAGGCAGTCAATGCCACGGTAGGGCACCTCCCCAGTGAGCAGTTCCCATAGCAGCACCCCAAAGCTGTGGGTGAGACAAAGGGTCTGTGTCCCCTCCTGTGCCCATTTACTGCCACTTCACCCCGAAGCAACCAGGAACTAAATGGTTCCGCCTGTCTGCCCAGCCCTAGACTTAGGCAGCCACCTCTGCCCTCTGCAGCCCCATAGCAGACCCTGTCCAGCCCCCACCAGGGCCGCACCTCCAGACATCACTGCCCTTAGAGAAGGTGGAGGCCTTGATAACTTCAGGGGCCATCCAGGCATAGGTGCCTGCAGCGCTCATTTGTGTGGTTTTGTGCCACTCTCGGGCCAGGCCAAAGTCTGTGATCTTCAGGGTCTTGTGCTCCATGTCATCACCCTCAATGGGCTGCAGCAGCAGAACTAGGGAGGAAGAGGGGCAGGATTATGGATGCTCCATGATCAGGTGGTAGGGACAGGGAAAGATCTAGGAACAAACTGTCATCTGACAGGCATCCTGGCTAGGCACAGAGGTAAATGGGTCTAGATCCTGCCCTGGAGAGCAAACAGCTGGGGGCAGAGTGGAATCAGACAAGAATAAGACACTGAGACACATTTTCTGAGGGTCTACTGGAGACCACACATTTTACACTCTGGCCCTAGCACTCAAATCCATGTGGTTGATAATAGTATTCTCATTTTACAGATGAAACTGTGTAGCAAAATGACTTGGCTGAGATTGTATAGCAAATAATGCAGAGATTCCAACCTAGTCTGTGTGGCTCCAAAGGCAGCATTCTAACTTTTTGTTTTAGAGACAGGGTCTCCCTCTGTCACCTAGCTAGAGTGCAGTGGTGCAATCATAATTAATCCCTGGGCTCAAGCAATCCTCCTGCCTCAGCCTCTGGAGTAGCTGGGACTACAGGCACGTGCCACCATGCCTGGCTAATTTGTTCTAACTTTTCCCTACCACAACACTTAATAAAAACTGGCAATGTGGCAGGCAGGCTCTCCACATTTATGGCTTTAATTTCCAGAAAAATCCATAAGTGTCCTGTTATTTTGTTGAGGCAGGAGTGTGAATCAGAACCCACATGGGGGTGGGGAGCAGGAGGGAAGCCCCTGGTGCCCATATCACATTGTGGCTAGTGCAGCCACTCCCAGAGAAAGACTCCAAAAGATACCCAGTGATGAAGCTAGAAGGGAAGGGAAAGAGTTGGGCTGAAGAAAGTGATGGTGCTTGGCTACAAAGAGGAGCTTGGGGCAGATATAGGAGTGGTGGTCAAATTTGGCAGGGACTCATGGCTTTGACCCCAAATGGGGCCATCATACTCTGTATAGGGAGAAGCAGCACCTTGCAAATCTCTCATCAGGATAAAAATGGCTAGAGTGAGAGAAGTTTTAGAGGAATAGAAAGAGGACAAAGTCATGGAATCAAGGGTTGAAGGGCCCCTCTATTTTCTGAGTACAGCCAATTGCATTGTACAGGAGATGTGATATCCAAGTCAACTATGTTTGTGGACATGTGTCAGGCATATCCCTCAGCTCTCCTACCCAGGGTGACAGGGCTGGAATGGGAGCAGCACAGGGTACTGGGAGTGGAGCAGAGGGAAGAGCACTAACACAGCCTGGTGAGTCAGGGAAGACCTCTTAGAGGAGGTGGCAGAATCAGGGATCTCACACTCAGAGCCACAAACCCCAATCCCATTGGCTGGCCAAGCCCTCTGGGCCTGGTACTGCTGCCCTTGGCTCTGTTTCTGTGATGCACTCCCCAACTCCCAGCCATTTCAATGCTGGTGCTTCTCAGAGCCTAGCCTCTCAACTTCTGCCTGCCACCCCAGATGTCCCAGGCTCTTCCAGGTGCCAGTTTCCCCCTCCCCACTGGCATCTTCCACATTTGGAACTCTAGGTCAGACAGAAGTCCATTTAGCTGCCCATCAGCGGCTGTACCTGATGTACATATGCCCTCAGCAATCACCTTTACTATCCCACCGCACCCAGTAAATTTTCTTGCAATATCTCCTAATTCAGAGAATGGCCTTGAAATTCACCCGCTCCTCTGAGCCAGACAGGGCTGAGTCCTGAACATTCGTAAAGCTAGGAATGATAACAAAACCCACCTCAGAGAGCTGCTACAAGTATTAAACAAATCACGCTTTTAAAGCCTTTGCTCCGGGGCTGCCATCTCACAGGGATGGTCTAAATGCCAGCTGTCCTGAAGATTCTGCTGCTCACATCTCTCAAGTCCTCTCTCTCCTTTGCATCCTCTTTCACTCCTAACTTCCAGCTTCACACCAGCCTCCAGGCTGGCTGCTAGAGGCTCAGACCTGACCATTTAGTAAGCCCTAAGCTCGTTCTAAAGAGGAACTGCAACAGGCTGGACTGGCAAAATACTGTCTTTACCAGAATGTCAGGCTGGGTGGCCACTGTCCCCATTTTCAGCTGGGTAATCTGAGACCCAGACAGGGGCAGCAACTTACTCAAAGTCTCAGGACTTCATTGTACTTGTGGCCTTTCTGCTACCTCCCTGCCCCCAACTCTAACACCTGCTAAGCCTCAGCCTCACCTCCACATCTCCTTTTTCTCCATGCTGCCTTGCTGCCTGCGTGTGCCTTGAATTCGTCCCATCCTGGGTTGCTGTTCTGGTGTCTGACTTAGACCTCTGGCATGGGAGGGAGGTCAGGGGCCATGCAGGAGAAGGGGCTAGAGATCCCAAGGCTGGGCCCCACTTCTTAGCACTGCCTTAGGGCTCCCTGGTCTCTGAAGGAGACCTGGCCACCAGCCCCTCCCTGGACTGGCTTCTGTGGGGCTTGGGAGTGGCCTGGACAGCTCACACCTCTTCCGCTTCCCTCCTATGGTCCCTACTTCTCCTTTCTGGGAGGCCTTGGCCAGGTCTCCAAATGGGGAAGGGGGTCTTTTGGGGGAGAACTGGGGGAGGTCAGGCCCAGGCCAGCCTGGCTGGTCAGTCCTGTGACTCGTGGGCCTGGAGAATTCCCCCTCCTCTCCCTGCCAGGCTTCCTCACAAGGCCCCCATTGTCCAGGAAAATCACGCCATTGTTTCCTGCCTGTGTCCCCCCAGCTCAGGGACTCCCCCCACTCCAATCCCGCAGACAGCAACTTGGGCCTAGGACTGGGGTCTGCAAGGTTGGATGCCAGGCTCAGAGAGGCTGAGGGCACCTTGCCTGCCCTCACCACCACCACCCAGACTCTGAGAGGGAAGCAGGGGCAACCCCTCCACCCCCAGCTCTTTCCTCCCCTGCAGGCAGCTGGGCTAGGGAGGGAGCAGGGGCTGGAGCAGGGGCAGGAAGCCGGCTCAGGGGCAGCAGGAAATGCAGGAAGCGGTGGGGAGGGTGGGGAGCAAGAGCCTGGGCTATTGTTCCATTTTTTCTGGAAAGAAAACGGAGGAAAAACAGAAGAAGGGAGTCCCCTCCCCCTGGGCCTTCGGGGAATCCCCCCAGGTTGGAGCAGGGAGTCGGGGTCTCTAGATGGCCAGGTTCATGGGTGAGGTTGAGAAGGGGGAACTCAGCCTTCTTCTATGGGTGAGAAGAGTGGGTAGGGTGGCTAGCAGGCCTCCTCTGCCCCTCCAGCCCTGGCAAGGAACTTGGATATCACTGGGTCCCGGCACTTTGTTCCCTGTAGCCCCTGGTCAGCCCAGGTGAAAAGGCTCAAAATATCCAAGCTGACCCCTGCCCCAAGAACTTTTCATGCCTCTCTAGTGACCCCACGGAGCCTGGCTCCCTCTTGCATTTCCAGTGCTCTCCAGCCTGCACGAGAGGCTCCAGCAGGGTGTGGGCCCTAGTGTCCCCCTACTCTGCTGGGTCCTGTCTCCATGCCTTGCTCTCTAAGTGCCTGCACCAGGAAGCCCTCTGAACCTGTCACTTGCTTGTCTTGGGCCCATAATGGGCAGTGTGTATGGGGCCTGAAATGGCTGGAGATGGAGTCTCCCTTAGCCCAGCACACCCACCACAAGTGCTGGTTCCAGGCAAGGTCCTCTTGTGATCCGGCCCTTAAATGTCTCCCTCCATGGCTGAGGACCCATTGAGTGTAGGGCAGCCTATGCTGGGGCTTGCCTAGCCCATTCAGCCATTTCACCCTCCTTTTTACAAAGTCTGAAATTGAGGCTCTGAGTTGAAATAACCAGCTAGAAGTCATGCAGCCAAGGAGAGGTGGGGCCAGAAATTCCAGCCCTGGCCCTAGCCTTGACCACCACCAAGGCAGTGCTTTCCCCTCTGAGATATCTGTTCTGGAAGAGCTGCCCACCATGAAGGGAGGGGAGGGCACAGCACCAACACGATTGTGAACTTTAGGGGATAGGAAGACAAGGAGCATCCAGGGGACTTTCTTGAGGTGGTAACCATGTTTGGGCAGGATACTTATAGCCCACCTGAGAGATCCCAATTTCTTAACTTGCCCAAGCTGCAGCTGCAGGGTGGGGTCAAGGTCTTCTTCTGAGGCTGGGGCAGGGGACTCTGTTTGCTGCCTGGGACTCCTGCTTTGGGGCCAATGTGAGCCCATGAGCACCCCTGGTCAACTGGGGCTCCCTCAAGAGTTCCTGCCTCCAGTAGATCCCTAGCTAGGCTCAGCTGAGGGTTAGGAGTAGCTGTGTGCCTGGGCCATGCCACCCCCAAGCCACGTCCCCCAAACTCACTGTTGTTGGACTTGAGGTCTCGGTGGATGACGGGCACCAGGGCCTCGCAGTGCAGGTAGTGCATCCCACGGGCAATCTGCACAGCCCAGTTGACCAGTACATGGGGGGGCACGCGTCGCCCAGCCAGAGCACGGCTCAGGGGCCCACCAGCTGCGTACTCCATCACCAGGCACAGGTTGGGTTCCTCTAGGCACACAGCCTTGAGGGCAATGATGTTGGGATGTGCCAGCATGGCGAAAAGCCGGGCCTCCTGGCGAACACTCTCAGCTGTCACACTGATGTCCTCATCAGGGTCCTGGCGAGCTGCCTTCACGGCCACCAGCTCGCCTCGCCAGCTGCCACGGTAGACCTTGCCAAAGCCACCAATGCCGATCACCTCCTCCAGCCGCAGCTCCTGGAAGCTGGCCACCTCGCAGGGGGGTGTGCCGCCACCCCGAGACACATAGTTGGATGGAAAGATGCCCACCTGGCCACCCACCTGGCCCGCCCACCAACCCTCATCTCCTGAGATGGCTGCATCCCGGGACAGCACCTCCACACGGTCACCCTTCCTCAGTGCCAGCTCGTCCTGTCCACTGGGCTCGTAGTCAAACAGAGCTGTCCACACTGGGTTGGCATACGCTGCTGCCTTTGGAGACCCCTCTGGCCGGCCTCCACCCCCACCCCCACCTCCCCCACTGCCACTGCCATTCCATGACCCCAGTGGACTCTTGAGGAAGAGGTTCTTCAAGGGCTCCATGGCCGGGAGCCGGCGTTGGGATGTGTGGAGGACCTTCTCTGGGTGCCCGTGGTCCCCACTCCTGCTGGCTGCGAGGCCCTAGTCCCAGAACCTGGGCATCCAGGCCCTGGCCCTCAGCCCCAGACCCACGCCTCTCTGGGGAGCCAGGAGTGCCGCCTCCCGGCCCCCCGCATCTCGGGCTTCTGAAGGAGGGCACCCAGGGCAGTGTGGTCAGGCTGGGGGGGTGGGGCCCCGGGGCCTCCGGTGCCTCACCATGGCTGGCTTGGAGGGGTCCGAGCTTCCCTCGGTCCCCGAGCAGTTCTGGGAGCCTGGCTCCAGCACCCTCCAAGTGTAAGGTGGGGCCTGCCAGGGGCAGCGCCTAGATTCCGGTTGGGTCTTTTTGCGCAGGGAATGGAGGGAGCGTCCCCAGTTGGATCGAGGCTGCCTCTTCCTGGCCCCAGCTCCTTTGGCCCCGACGGCTCCGACCCCGTTCCCTTCTTCCTCCTCCCTTTGTACTTTGGCCCCGGGGGCGGGAGGCAGAGGTGGAGGGTGGAGTTTCACTTTTTTCCGCTCTTCTCTCTCCTGCAGGAAACAGCATCAGATGACGCGGGCGGGTTGCACCGCTCCCCTCCCGGAGGCTCCGGGCGGGGAGTTCCCGGGTAGGCGGGCCAGCAGAGGCAGAAGGAGGGAAAGGGTAGCCCCAGACCCTCCATCGCAGCAAGCTTTGGGATCTAGAAAGAAAAGCCCCAGGCTGGGTGCTCCCTGCCTCGGGTTGAAGTTGGTCTCTTTTAAGGACGAGCCATCTCTGCCCTCTGTATCTACATCAGCATCAACAATATGGGGTTACACAACTTGCTCTTGGGAGTGGGACAAACCAGAGTCTGGTCTTGGCTACCAAGTTGTAGGACTGTGTGATCTATCGACTCTGAGCCTCATTCTTTTCATCCGAGGACGAGGTCTGTTTTGCAGAGCTAGTGGTATGGGAGGTGGGGAAGATTGGAGGAAGATGGAACGGCTGCACCTCAAGTTCTTGGAACAGGTTGTCTAAGGCTCTTCCCCTTCCCCTCACCTGGGAAAAGATCCGCTTCTTCATATCCCTTCCCCAAAGGCGGAAACCTGAGACTGTTGTCCAGAACTTTGCCCAGGATTGGATTCAGAATAGCTGAGTCGCTCTCATAACAACTGGGTCGAGCCTGCTTGCTTTGAGCCTGTCACTTTAAGAAAAACGACAACATCCTATTTCGACTATTTGTGTCTGTTCCGGAGGGTCGTTTTCTACATTGTAGGTCTGAGCTCTGACCCGGAAGTAGAGGCCCTCGGAGCAAGAGGCCCTCATGACGTTGGAGGTCCAGCACTAAAAGGGGAGGACCAAGTGGGGCGTGCTTCGGCAGCGGAGAACCCTAGTGTAGCCCAACAGAGTCCACGCTTCCATCTTTTCCCCGCTTTCCGTAACTTATTGGAAGAGCTCTGCGGCAATTACTCCGCCACTACCCAATGGTTACTCAACTAAATCTCCGAGTTCCGCCCAGAGGTCTCTAGAGTGGCAGCGCCTGCATGTGCGCATGCGCTCAAACCCTTCTAGTTTTTGGACTTTATTTAGACGCGGACTCTGCGCACGCCCAAAGGGCACAGAGGCATGTCATTCTGCGCTTGCGCACTCGTGCTCTTAGGCTTTCCTTTTCCGGGTCCCAACTGGGTCCGTTGAGCGCATGCGCCACTGCAGGCTGGTGGCTCGCGGCTCCTTCTTCCGGCCTCCTCCTCGGGCCGGCACCGGCAGAAGCCGGGCGAGCACGGTGCCCCAAGCGAGTGACCTGTGACCCCGGAAGTGGACCTTGGGGTCCCGGGGGTCTCCCCGGTCCGGAGTCTAGGGAGTCCTCGTCGGCACTCCAGGAGCACCCACCCCACGCCCACCTCTGGATGCCACCGACGGGTGCCCGGCCCGTGCCCCGCGCCTGCCTACCGGCTCAGCCCCTTGGTGTAGTTCTGGGCCAGGGGTGGGGGCCCGGACCCCGCCCCTAATGCGGCCCCACCCCCGGGCCCCGGCCTCCTACTGCTGACTACCCCAGCCGGCCCCGCCCCCTGCCCGCACCCGCGCCCCTCCGATACCCCCTCCCCCGCCGGGGGAGGCCATGGCGTGAGTTTGAGGCTAGGCCCCGGGGGCCCTCGGGCGCCAGACGGGGCATGGGCCGAGGGCCGCCCCCATGAGGGTCCCGGGAGGGGGGCGCGCGCAGCAGCGGCGGGGCCATGGGGTCGCAGGTGTTGCAGATCCTGCGCCAGGGGGTGTGGGCCTCGCTCACCGGCGGTTGGTTCTTCGACCCGCACCAGAGCACTTTCTCCAACTGCTTCCACCTCTATGTCTGGATCTTCCTCCTCACCTTTCCCTTTTTGCTGTACATGGTGAGACACCGCCACCTGTAACTTCTGCTGGGAAAAGGAGGGCAGGATGTCATGGAGGGCAGGCAGAGATTCTCAGCCTGGCAGAGATTCTGGGTCGTGCCTTGGATGCTGAGGTGTGGAGAATTTGGGTCTGTGTGGAAGAGGGGCTAAAATCTTCATTTTTTTGGGTCAAGTGACCTTGAGGCCCTCATTTAATCTTCTGTAGTTAAATGGAAGACAAAGCTACTTGATAGGGTCTTTGTACTGGTTGTGTGGAAGGGGGACAAAATTTCCTTGTAAATTTGTGAATTCTAGCCATGACATTGGTGGCAGGTATATCCCACGGGGCAGGGCTTTTCAAGAAGGAACCTGACTTGCTTCCACTTCCAGGTCCTGCCTCCCAGCTTGATGGTGGCTGGCGTGTACTGCCTTGTGGTGGCTGTCATCTTTGCTACCATCAAGACAGTGAACTATCGGCTGCATGCTATGTTCGACCAGGGCGAGATTGTGGAAAAGCGCAACTCTACCATGGGGGAGCTGGAGGAAGATCCTGCCCAGGGGGACAACAATCCGCCCAGGTGGGTGGGGCAGGGGCTGTGTTGGGGATAGAGGGTTTTTGGTGCCTGGGTGTGAGCCTTGCAGGGTAGAGTAGGGGATCTGGGAACACTGGCTTCCTGAGTGATTGTGAGCACTTGTCTTATGTCAACCCTGGAATTGTAAGGGGACCTTTGAGGAGGAAGGAGTGATGAGGATGGGGGCAAACAGTATATAAAGGGGAGAGATTAGCTCAAAGCTGCTGCTTTCCCACCACCAGGGACCCTGGAGTGGAGATGACGGTGTTTCGGAAAGTGAGTTCCACACCCCCGGTGCGCTGCAGTTCCCAGCATTCCGTGTTTGGCTTCAACCAGGTCTCGGTGAGTGGCCTGTCCCTCAGCTTCTCCTGCTCTTCTGTGAGCCAGTCCCCTTGGTGAGCATCCTGAGCCTGCTCCTTGCCCTGTTTGCTCCTTCATGCCTCTCTCTGCTCAGGAGTTGCTGCCCCGGATGGAGGATTCTGGGCCCCTCAGAGGTAGGTGGCTGCTGTTCAGGGTTGGAACTTAGTGGTGTGGAACAGGACTGGCATGCAGCCGCACTGGGGTCTTGCTGACATCTCTGGGGCTACCTTTGCAGACATCAAGGAGCTGGTGCGGGAGCAGGGCAGCAACAATGTGATCGTGACTTCAGCCGATCGAGAGATGCTAAAGCTCAGCTCACAGGAGAAACTGAGTGAGTGGGCACAATGAGTTGGGGGCATGTGGAGAACACTAGCAATTTTGTCTTTGAACACCCCAACTTTTGCTCCATTCTGGGGCTCCCTTTGTACTCCCAGATAGGTCTCCCTTGGTGTCTTACCCTGTTATAAGACCCTGTTAGCCAGCAGTTTCTTTTGTGGAAAGTTCTCTCATTTTCTGTTGTTTTTTTCTGACAGTTGGAGATCTTCCCCAGACGCCCCCTGGGGCAGCCCCAGACCCCTCCCTCCCCAGCACAGACTCTTCCGAGCGTTCTCCCCTGGCTGGCGATGGAGCTCCCTGGAGTGGGAGCAGCGTGGCTGACACGCCCATGAGCCCTTTACTGAAGGGGAGCCTCAGCCAAGAGCTGAGCAAGAGCTTCCTGACCCTGACCCGTCCTGATCGGGCCCTGGTGAGGACCAGCAGTCGACGGGAGCAACGCCGGGGAGCGTGTGGCTACCAGCCCCTAGACCGTCGGGGCTCAGGTGAGCCCATGCCTCAGAAAACTGGCTCCTCAGATTCTTGCTTCAGTGGCACTGACAGGGAGACACTGAGTAGTTTTAAGAGTGAGAAGACTAACTCAACCCACCTGGACAGCCCCCCAGGGGGCCAAGCCCCTGAGGGCAGTGACACAGACCCACCCTCTGAGGCTGAGCTGCCCGCCTCACCAGATGCTGGGGTCCCCTCAGATGACACACTGCGTTCCTTTGATACGGTCATCGGAGCAGGAACGCCACCTGGCCCAGCTGAGCCACTCCTGGTTGTGCGGCCCAAGGACTTGGCCCTGTTGCGGCCTAGCAAACGGCGGCCACCCATTCGAAGACATTCTCCACCCAGCCGTGCCCCTCGACGGCCTCTGCTTGAGGGCGGGGGTTTCTTTGAGGATGAAGACACCAGCGAGGGCAGTGAATTGAGCCCTGCCTCCAGCCTTCGGTCTCAGCGCCGCTACAGTACTGACAGCTCCTCTTCTACTTCTTGCTACTCCCCTGAGAGCTCCCGGGGTGCAGCAGGGGGACCCCGGAAGCGGCGGGCCCCCCATGGGGCTGAGGAGGGGACTGCTGTGCCTCCTAAACGGCCCTATGGGACCCAGCGGACGCCTAGTACTGCCAGCGCCAAAACACATGCCCGTGTGCTGAGCATGGATGGGGCAGGAGGTGACGCCCTGAGGGCCCCCCTGGCTGGCTCCAAGGCTGAGCTGGAGGCCCAGGTAGGGGTGGAGCTGGCTGCCGGTGAGGCTGCAGTGCTGCCTGCTGAGGCCCGCAGGGGACCTGCTGCCAACCAGCCTGGCTGGCGGGGGGAGCTGCAGGAGGAAGGTGCTGTTGGGGGAGGTGAGTGCTGGCTTCAAGGGCAGGGGGCAGTTGGGGGAGGTGAGCCGGGGGCTTGGGTTTGGGCAAAGGGCTGGCTGGAGTGGACCTGATTAGAGTCAGCTCAGCCTCTGGATCAGGTGCAAGGTGGATGTGGACGTGGTGATTAGGTGATGTTGTCTGCCAAACCTGTCAGATAAGCAGGGCTCAGCCACCTGGCTCTGGGGCCTGCGATTAGCACCTGAGCCTCTGTTCCCTGAGGTCTCTCATCATCCGTGTTCATTCTCCCAGCAGCAGTGGGGCAGGCAGATCAGTGTCACTGCCATTTCCAAATGAGGAAACCAAGGCATGAAGGACTAGGTGACCTGGCTGGGCTCCAGAGCCAGGGCATGGTTGGGCAAGGCGTGACCTTTAGTTACTTGCTGGAACACCGCCCTGTCCCTACCCCCCTGGTGCTGTCCAGGCCTCCATCACTTATGCTTGGGGCCTCTCTCTGGGCAGCGGCTGAGGAGACTGGCAGGCGAGACCGCTCAAGCAGTGTGAGGCGGACCCAGGCCATCCGGAGGCGCCACAACGCAGGCAGCAACCCCACGCCTCCAGCCTCTGTCATGGGCTCACCGCCCAGGTGAGCACTCTGCTGGGGGGGGGACCTGGGGCCAGTGGCTCTCAGTGGTGCTGACCTGGGGCTCACCCCTCCCCAGCAGCCTGCAGGAGGCTCAGCGGGGCCGGGCTGCCTCCCACTCGCGGGCACTGACGCTGCCCTCTGCCCTGCACTTCGCCTCTTCACTGCTGCTCACCCGGGCTGGTGCCAATGTACACGAGGCCTGCACTTTTGATGACACGTCCGAGGGTGCTGTGCACTACTTCTACGACGAGAGCGGTGAGTCCTTCCTTAAGCTCAGCGGCCCAGCTCCTCCTCCTCCACTCCCATTGATGGTCTGCACCCTGCCAGTGATGCTACTCACTGCTCCCTCTGCCCTGTGGCACGTTGCTTAACGTCAGCCTAGCAGTGTCTCTGAGTGGGTGGCCCTGTCATCTCCCTTTGCTGTTGAGGAAACGGGCACAATCTGAAGTCACGGGCTGGGCAGTGGTGGATGGAAGCGCAGCCCTGGGTGGGCTGACTGCAGGGCTTTGGTGCTTGATTAGTAGGCCCTTCCTGTGCAGCTCCTGGTCCCTGGGCTGGGCTGGCGTCCTGGGGAACACAGCACAGGGCTCCCCCTCATTTGATAGCCCTGGTACCCATATGGGCAGGGCCCTGGTGCTCCTGTCCCTGCTGTGCTTCTTCATGTGTTATACCCTGCCCCAGGTGTGCGGCGTTCTTATACCTTTGGTGTGGCTGGAGGTGGCTACGAGAATCCCGTAGGGCAGCAGGGGGAGCAGGCAGCCAACGGAGCCTGGTGAGTCCCCAAGCGTAGCCTCTCCCGGGTGGTGGCCTGGTGGACTGCATTTCTTAGTAGCACCCTGAGCCTGGGGTTTTCTCTTTCTGCTGGGCTGGAGGGAGGATGGGGAACAAAGAAGGGCAGACGTGCAGGGGTCCCTGGCACTGTGACATTCCAAGCAGGAGGCTTCCAGGAAGCCCAGGGCAGGTGGGAGGAAAGTAAGGGTGTGTAGTCTCAACATCATGTGGGCCAGGGCTGGGAGGAAGGCACTTCTGCCACTTACCTCCTCCTGAGCCCAGTGCTGCTCTTGCCCTTTGGGGCCCCAGTCTTGGCACAGGTAGCCCCACCTTCTGGCCTTGGCCTTGGCCCCACCCAGTCCCAGGGCACACCCACGGCCCTGACCTTTATGGCTGCCATTTCTTTAGGGACCGCCACTCACATTCCTCCAGTTTCCACTCAGCTGATGTCCCTGAGGCGACAGGTGGCCTGAACCTGCTGCAGCCAAGGCCTGTGGTTCTGCAAGGCATGCAGGTGCGCCGGGTGCCCCTGGAGATCCCGGAGGTGAGGAGCAGCTGGGGCAGGGCTGTGCTGGAGGGGGAGCGGGGCAGGCAGATCCCTGCTCCTGGCCTGTAGAGAGAGCTTGCCCAGGCACCCTGCGGTGGACAGGCCGTGCTGAGTTGTGTGTGTCCTGACCTCTGATGGCCAGCAGAGGCCCTGGATCTGGATGGCTCAAGAAGTTGTGTATTTGCTTATCTTACAAGTGTGTCTGGAGCATATTCCTAATTCTGGTGGGGCATACACTTGATAGGGACAATGGGTAGTCATTAACGTGTCTCATTTTGCTCCTAAGAACATCCCAATTTAGATGATAACTTACTTGATCAACTTATTAATGCGACAAGTACTAAGAGCACTTAAAACCCCATCTCAGGGTTTAAAGAATAATTATAAAAGGATACTCATGCATGTGATATCTGAGGCCATATAAACCGTGAGCAGGCCCCAGGAATCACCACGTGCCCCTTCCTGATTTATTTGTTCTTTGTAACCGTCAAGTGGGGTAGGCAGAGTCCTCGCTTTACAGCTGACGGCATCTCCAGAGCTGTGTATCTTTGGCTCCCTGTTGTATTCTCATAGCCCGGCACAGGGTGAGGCCCATAGCTGTGCCCCATAAGTGCTTGTTGAGTAAAGGACACATGAAGCCCAGCGAGGTTGAGTAGTTCACCCAGGATCTCCTGGTGCTGGCATTAGCATCTAGGTCCTTAGGGCCGGGTACTCTGTACATTCTAGGGTGGGGTGGTCAGAGTGACAAGTGATGGCTGTGTGGGAGGAGGGTAGCATTTGTACCTGGTCCCTTGGAAGAGGCAGGAGATTCTGTAGCAAAGACAGATGTGGAAGTGAGCGACTGTAGCTCCCAGTACCCTGCAGCAGCCATCCAGCCATGTCCCGGGAACATGGAGAGGGAGCAGCCCCTTGTGATATAGTGGCATGGCAGGGCAGGGCCTGCTAGGTGGCAGGGCTTTTCTGTGCTGAATGAAATTACAACCAGGCCAGCGTGCTGGCGGGGGGTGGCAATACACCGTGTAGGGGGTGGTGGGGCTGATGGCCGCGGCTGTGGGGACTGCAGTTTGACCTGCTGGACCAGGACTCCCTGCACGAATCCCAGGAGCAGACGCTGATGGAGGAGGCACCGCCCCGTGCCCAGCATAGCTACAAGTACTGGCTTCTCCCTGGCCGCTGGACCTCTGTGCGCTATGAGCGGCTTGCCCTACTGGCCCTGCTGGACCGGTGAGTGCCCACCTGCTATGGCCCCTAGTCCCAAGAAAATCCCTGGACCTTGGCCTTCCAGACTCTCTGAACCTGTGGAGATGGTCCTAGCAGCAGAGGAGCTGGGGGCGGGGGAAGCTGAGGGTGTCTTGATAGCTGGAGTCTGCAGTGGTGTTTCTTTAGGTTTCTCTGGGGTGCAGGCAGTGACCACAAGGGTGCAGTGGTATCTCCATCTCTCTCAAAGCCTTGCTCAAAAGAACTATTCTTGTTTACTTTGTTATTTTTATGTGCTTCTGTGTTAGATTTGATTTAGAAAGTGCTGTAGCCTTAAAAAGGCTAAGAAACCATTTGTCTTACCTTTCCCACTTCTCAGAGGGGAAACTGAGGCCCACAAACTCAGATAGAGAAGGCAGATGATTTCGTTGTGTGCTATAGGGGATTTGGACCGTGGCCTGGCTTCCTGTCTGTTGGGATTTCTCCTGGCGTGGTGCCTATGTACATAACATGGCATGCCCAGTGTAATGTGCATGGTGTAGCCATATGCATAGTTACCTGTCAGTCTGAGCTGGAGATTGGCACGTACCAAGAGCAATGGCAATTTGAGTCCTCAGCGTCCAGAGGGGCAAATATTGGGAAGCAGGGTGACAAAGGAATGATCTCCTGGGGTGGGTGCAGTTTGGCTCATCCCTTCGAGTTCATAGGTTTGGATCTTTGGAGGACAAGGGTTAGGCCTGGACAGAGCCCTAGAAGCAGGCTTTAGGGCCAGATCCTCTCTCCCCGACTTTCCTGTTAGAAGGTGGGGTGGGGGTATGCCCTGACTCTGCTGTCTCTGCAGGACGAGAGGGGTGGTGGAGAACGTCTTCGGTGTCGGGCTGAGCAGCCTCGTTGCCTTCCTGGGCTACCTGTTGCTGCTCAAGGGCTTCTTCACCGACATCTGGGTCTTCCAGTTCTGCCTGGTCATCGCCTCCTGCCAGTATTCCCTGCTGAAGGTCAGGCCCATCCCTGTGTTTCCATCCCCGATCCAACTTTTCCCAGATGTCCCCTGTCCTACTACTATGGTTTTCAGAGAGCAGGCGGGATGCTTATGGTCCCCTGTAGCCAGCTATCCATTTTATAAGTGAGAAAACTGAGGCTCAAGGCAGTTCAGGGTCCTGCTCCAGTCACTTGTAATTGCCCAGTGATGGAGCTGAACAAGTCCTGGGGCCTTTGACCCTCCCTTGGGCACTGGCTCTCCTTGCCAATGTAGCCCTGTCTCTTTCAGAGTGTGCAGCCTGATGCGGCATCTCCCATGCACGTGAGTACCCACGGAGCCGTGGCTGTTGCCAGGAGGCCCTGAGAGGGACTGAGACCAGGTGGGGAGGAGGGAGCGTCAGAGAGGGGCAGGACTCCCCCCCACCCCACTCAACCAGGATCTCCAGCTTGGACCCAGGGCCAGGCCTGGGGCATGTGAGCATGTGCGTGCATGCGTGTGTGCTCGTGCCTGAGGGGTGTCAACGGGGAGGCTGGCTCCTCATCAGCTGCCTCCCCAGGGCCACAACTGGGTGATCGCATACAGCCGGCCTGTCTACTTCTGCATCTGCTGTCTGCTCATCTGGCTGCTGGACGCCCTAGGCTCAGCTCAGCCCTTCCCGCCTGTTTCCCTCTACGGCCTCACGCTCTTCTCCGCCTCCTTCTTCTTCTGTGCCCGAGACGTGGCCACTGGTGAGGCTCTAGCAAGGCTGAGGTGGCCTGGGGGGCGAGCCCCCAAGGGTGGGCTGAGGGAAAGCCAGCAGGCTGACCCGGGCCTTTGTTTCCCTGCTGCCAGTGTTCACCTTGTGCTTCCCATTCGTCTTCCTCCTGGGCCTCCTGCCCCAGGTCAACACCTGCCTCATGTACCTGCTGGAGCAGATAGACATGCACGGCTTTGGGGGCACAGGTACGATAACCACAGGAGTCTTGAGTGGGGGCTGGTGTGGAGGCCCAGGGGGCCCTCAGTTTGGGTCTGCAGCTCCAGCCCTTGCTGAGCCCCCTTTGCATCTATACCACAGACACAAGGACCCTGTCCCTTCTGTGCTCTGCTCTGCCCCTGCCCAGGCTACTGGTTTAAACCTAAGTAGAAACTTTGAAGACCTCTCAGGGTTGGAGGGAGCAGAGAACAGTGGGCCCAGGATGGTGTCCAGGGAGGCCAGTCTCTGGGAGTTGAGGGGTAGAGAGCAGGGGCTGAGGTGGGGTGCCAGCTGGTGAGAGCTGGGCCGTGCCTTCTCTTCCCCACAACACAGCTGCCACCAGCCCACTCACTGCAGTCTTCAGTCTCTGCCGCAGCCTGCTGGCTGCTGCCCTGCTCTACGGCTTCTGCTTTGGGGCCATCAAGGTAGGAGTGGCCTATGGGGTGGGGGGGCATGCTGAGGCCCATGGGGGTTGTTGGGATGGGGCTGTGAATTGGGCTCAGCAGTGGCTTCTCATATGGGGGGGCACCCCCATCTCCCATGCTTACCCTCACCTCCCCTGACCAGCATGGTTCTCTTCCCAGACTCCCTGGCCAGAGCAGCACGTCCCTGTCCTCTTCTCAGTCTTCTGTGGCCTCCTGGTGGCACTGTCCTACCACCTGAGCCGGCAGAGCAGTGACCCCACTGTGCTCTGGTGGGTGCCTGCATGTGCCTGTCCGTGCACACTGGTGTGTGTGCTCTGTGTGCGTGTGTTTGTGTATCTGCATGGCAAGGGTTTGGGGGTCTGTGGGTCTGTGCACGTGCCTGTGATCCAGTGACCCCAGTTTCCTCTAGACCCTGGGGCCTGTGGGAGGGAGGGGTGGCCTCTCCAGCCCCCAGCTCCAGACTCTTCTCACCGCCCCTGGCCCAGGTCTCTGATCCGGAGCAAGCTCTTCCCTGAGCTAGAAGAGCGGAGCTTAGAGACAGCCCGGGCCGAGCCCCCAGACCCCCTGCCAGAGAAGATGCGCCAGTCGGTGGTGAGGGGCGGGAGTGTGGGGTTCTGGTGGTAGGCGGTGGCAGGTATGGGGGGGTCCTGGGAGGGGTGTGGCTGCCTGGGGCACCGGGCAGCCAGGCTGGTTTGTTCCCGTCCTGCAGCGTGAAGTCTTGCACTCTGATCTGGTGATGTGCGTGGTGATCGCTGTGCTCACCTTTGCCATCAGCGCAAGCACCGTCTTCATCGCACTAAAGGTTTGTGCACACAGCCACCTGCTCCTCCCCAGTCTTGGCGAGAACCTGCTCAACCTGAGGTCCTAGGCAGCCCCCTGTGGCCCCTTGGCCTGCTCCCCTCAGCTGACCTCCAGCCTCTGCCCCTTGCAGTCGGTGCTGGGTTTCGTGTTGTACGCGCTAGCTGGGGCTGTGGGCTTCTTCACACATTACCTGCTGCCACAACTCCGCAAACAGCTGCCCTGGTTCTGCCTGTCACAGCCTGTGCTGAAGCCGCTGGAGTACAGCCAGTATGAAGTGCGAGGTGAGTACCCATCTCTGGTGGCAGACCTATGTCCTCTTGCCCCATTGCCTGGCCTGGGTGGCTTGGGGCAACCAGGTGATGAGAGCTGTGGTCCTCTTGACTCAGGAGTGCCAGCAGGGGGCAGCATCTGCCCACCCTGCCCTCTGTGTGCCCATATCAGCCACTTTTCTCTTTGCCACTCTTCTCCCGGCTCCAGCCCCTGCCGTGCTGCCACCCTGCCAGCACTGCCCTTCTGCCTTCCTAGCTGTCTCTGAAGACACGGAAGAAATAGCGACCCAGGGCCTGAGGGGTCTTTTGTCCAGAATTACAGGCTGGTCACCTGTAGACTGGAGCTGCCTGGTGCACATTTTCACTGGTCTAATAGTTTCAAAATTCTTTGAGCCTGTGTTTAAACAAGTCTTGGTTTGTGATATGAAGGTCTACGTTATTTTTTCTAAACAATGGAACAATTTGCAACTCAGGCCAGCATCTCCATGTGGCTGCAATTAGCCTGAGATGCAAGGAGTACCCCTTCAGAAGGACCATGTGTTTGGGCCTCACCCAGCCTGCCTGAAGTGGCCCTTGCCTGCCTCTGGTGGGCTTTTGAGATTTCCTTGTCAGTTTTGTTTTCACAGACAGCAAAACAGGGCAAAGCACTCACCCTAAAGTAAGCCTCGGGCGTGCTAAGTGGCTCATGGGACCCTTGCCCTGCTGATGCTGATGGCACTCACTTGAGCTGCCAGAAATCAGCCTCTCCCCCATGTCTCCAGGGGCCTGGGACAACACAACCCATCGTCACCTGTCCTCTCAGGTTCTCTCTGAGCATGCACCATCCTGGCCCTGCAGTGGCTAGTCTTTGTGCCCCTGGGGAAGGGGTGAGTGTGGAGGCCAGGTGCTGGCCAACAGGTGGCAACCTTCTCATTGCAGGTGCCGCCCAGGTGATGTGGTTTGAGAAGCTGTACGCCGGTCTGCAGTGTGTTGAGAAGTACCTCATCTACCCTGCTGTGGTGCTCAATGCTCTCACAGTGGACGCCCACACTGTTGTCAGCCACCCAGACAAGTTCTGCCTCTAGTGAGGACCACCCCACCCCTCCTACTGTCCCACCATCTGCGTTCCCATTTGATACATGGGGAAACTGAGAAGGAATGATTCTCGCATAGGGTTGCTCAGCAAGCTGAAGGGGGACCCCAGCTCCCGATACTTTCCATTGAAATGGTTGCCTCATTGAAGGCAAATGTACCCTCCCCGCCACTCCCTTAGGAGGAGCGGAGACTGAGAATCACTGGTCCCGAAGAACAGGGGCCGGGCCAGCAGAGCCGAGGCCTGGGGCTGCTCTCAGGCCAGAGTAGACAAGGCATAGGGCTCCTGCCCCCACTGCCCCAGGCCTCCACCAAGTACCTGATGTCTGCCCCTCACCCCCAGCTGCCGGGCGCTGCTGATGACTGTGGCTGGGCTGAAGCTGCTGCGCTCAGCCTTCTGCTGCCCACCCCAGCAATACCTGACTTTGGCCTTCACCGTCCTGCTCTTCCATTTCGACTACCCACGCCTCTCCCAAGGCTTTCTACTCGACTATTTCCTCATGTCCCTGCTCTGCAGCAAGGTGAGCTGGTGGCTGTGGCCCAGACTTTAGGCTACTGAATGGGAGCAGAGCAGAGTTTTTCTGTCTGGATGGGAGGAGAACTTCCCAGGGGCCTATGGCCCACCACTGTGTACGAGCGCCACTGTGGGCCTTTGCAGCAGCCCCTCAAGGAGGGGGTTACATTCACCTCTTCTCATAGAGGAGGCTGAGTGACTTGCCTCAGGTCTTCCAGGGGACTGGAGGTCAGCCAGGATTTGACCCCATGACTGCCCTACTGAGGAGAAGCGGTTAGGATAGTCAGGACCTGGCCTTGTCTCCTGGATGCCAACTTCTGAACTCTGCCCACTGCCAGCCACGTCCCTGGAGACCAGTTCAAAGCTGAGTTTCAGAAGCCCCTAGGGCCTGGGTATACACAGATGCTCTGCCAGGCTGTGGCATTGCCAGGGCTTGAAGGGGTCGCTTTGAACAAAGGACCATTCCCCTGTACTGTACTAGAGACTCACAGTGGTGCCTGGGACCCCAAGCAGGCCTGAGCCTTTTCCTCTCTTGTGGGCATTCTGTTCTTATTTTCTGACCTGGCCTAGGACAGCTAGACTGTGTTCCTCTCCGAGGGCAGGGGGGATTGTCTCTTGTCTTTCAGTGGCATAATCCAGATCCAGCCTCACCAGTGACCTAGTGGCATGATCCAAGCAAATCATTTACCTTTTCTGTCTTCTCCAAATCTCAACTTTCCAATCTGTGAAATGGGACAGCAATAGCAATAGAATTGCCAGGATTGTTGTGCGAATTAAATGGCTAACGTCCCCTTAGAGTGCAGTCAGAGGTTGCTAATGGTATCAGGTGCCTTGAGCCAAGTCCAGAGGGAAAGGGCTAGGGCTGATAGTGATCTTAGCTTGGCCTCACATGGTAGCCAGTGGAGTGGTCCAAGGCTTTGAATGAGGCCTGGCCTCTGTGGCTTCCGTCAGTGACCCTTGTGTGCCTTTTATCTCCTCCCTTCGCCGACGATGGCAGCTGTGGGACCTGCTGTACAAGCTGCGTTTCGTGCTGACCTACATCGCGCCCTGGCAGATCACCTGGGGCTCAGCTTTCCATGCTTTTGCCCAGCCCTTTGCTGTGCCACGTATCCAGCCTGCTGCCCACTGTCTGGGTGGGGGTGTGCAGGGAGGGCTGTGGCCTGGGGCAGCGAGGGTGGTGAGGGAGGCTGGGAGGTCCCTCGAGCATGCTGCCTCCTTGACTCCGGCCCAGACTCGGCCATGCTATTCGTCCAAGCCTTGCTCTCGGGGCTCTTCTCCACGCCACTCAACCCCCTGCTTGGCAGCGCCGTCTTCATCATGTCCTACGCAAGGCCCCTCAAGTTCTGGGAGCGTGACTACAAGTAAGTCTCATGGGACACAGGCAGTGCCCAGCAGGGATGGAAGGGAGGGCTTTGGAGCCCAGGCTGGACGGTGCCCAGAAAGCCACAGCAAGTGTGTGAGCGCTGGGGTGCAGAGGGGACATTTGAGATAGTGGATCCAATGAGGACAGAGCTTGTGCCAGGCCAAGGGCTCAGGCTCACAGCCTGGGAGCAGTCAGGCCTGGGGGTAAGGTCCAGCTTCCCCGATTCCTGGTTGTGTGGTCTTGGGTGAGTCCCCTTCATGTCCCTGAGCCCCAGCTGCCTCCTCTGTGTGATGGGGCTGTCATAGACAGTGTCTGCCTCATGGCACAGGGTGGATCAGGGGCAGAGAAGACATACTGATGGGCAGGTGCAAGTTGTCATCTGAATCACCAGCTTCACCCTCGGCTTCCTGCATTGTTCTCTCTCTGAACAGCACTAAGCGTGTGGATCATTCCAACACCCGCCTGGTCACACAGCTGGACCGGAACCCGGGTGTGTACCCAACCATCCAGGGGCTTTGGGGCAGGGCCTCCCAAGGGAGGGAGCTTTGCTCAGTTGTCACTGTGTCTGTCTGTCTATCCTGGGTCCCAGGTGCTGATGACAACAACCTCAACTCCATCTTCTACGAGCACCTGACACGTTCGCTACAGCACACACTGTGTGGGGACCTGGTGCTGGGCCGCTGGGGCAACTATGGCCCTGGCGACTGCTTCGTCCTGGCCTCTGACTACCTCAACGCCCTGGTGCACCTCATCGAGGTTGGCAATGGCTTCGTCACCTTCCAGCTGCGTGGCCTTGAGTTCCGGGGTGAGCTGTAGGGCCATGCTCGGGTGGGCAGACGCGGCTAAGCCTGGTGCAGGGCGCTGCGTCGCATCGTGCTTAGGGGCTGGATTCCAGTCCAGCTCTTCCCTGGCTGGCTGGGTGGCCTTGGCAAGCCTCTTCCTCTGTGGGCCTCAATTTCCCAGTCTGAGCAGTGAAGTGGCAGGGTCTGTTTGGGCTAAGCCCTATCCCTGCCCTGACTTTGGGTCCGCAGTGACTCTCCAGGTCTCTGTGGTGAAAGCCTGGGCCTGGAGCTCCCTGGCCTGCGCTGTGGTCTCAGGCTTGGCCATGCACAGCGCTGGTGAGTGAGCCAGCCCTTGCTCTCCGGAAGACACAGCTTGGATGGGATGCCAGCTTCAGAAGGGGCCTCGAGTGCAGAGGCTAATGAGCACTGTGACCTTGAGCAAATTCATTTCTCCTCTTTGAGTTTTAGTCTTTGTCTCTGTAAATGAGGAGCTAGATCCCTGTCCCCTGCCCCCACCCCCAGGGCTGCTGGGAGTTGAGAGGCAAAAGATGCTCATTTGTTAATCCATTTGTTTAATAACGTTTATACCCCTGGCATCCCAGGGTCAGGGTGAGTGGCAGCAGGCCTTAAATGCCATGTTGGGCACTCACTGGGGATGGGGCAGGTAGGGATTGTCCTAGTGACCCCTGACTGGGCCCCTGTCCTCTTCAGGCACATACTGCCAGCAGCGTGAGGTGGAGGCTATCACCGAGGGTGTGGAGGAGGACGAGGGCTGCTGCTGCTGTGAGCCCGGCCACCTGCCGCGGGTTCTGTCCTTCAATGCTGCTTTCGGGCAGCGCTGGCTGGCCTGGGAGGTGACAGCCAGCAAGTATGTGCTGGAGGGCTACAGCATTAGTGACAACAACGCCGCCTCCATGCTGCAGGTCTTTGACCTCCGCAAGATCCTCATCACCTACTATGTCAAGGTATGCTGGGCAGGGTGGCGTGCAGCTGGGCCAGGTCTCTAGTGGTGAACGGTTGCTGACCAGAAGCATCCAGGATACCATCTTCTGGACTGTTGGGAGCCCGCTTTGCCCAAGGGAACCAGAGGTCTCAGAGATTTTAAATGGGGGCCCATGTGGCTCTGGTGATAGGGTACCCAGGGTGGGGAAGGCTTGCCTTGGGCAGTGAGTATGGGGCAAGTGGGCAGCACACCTACGGATCCCCTCATGGGGCTGCTGGTTCGGGGGCCAAGGCCAGCCTTGAAACCGCCAGCCCCCACCCTACCCCACCCTGTGCAGCACCCAGCTGTGATGGAGCCAACAGCGATCACGTACGTTTCTGATAATTAGAGAAGTGGCTGCCAAGCAGTGGTACTTACTGTGGGGTGTGCTTTGTGCTGGGTGCCTCTCCTGAGCTATATAGAGTTTACCTCTCTGTCCAAAAGAAGTCCTGCTATCTCACAGGTGGGGAAGTTGGCTCACAGAAGTGATTTGCCTGAGGCTTCAGAATCAGAAGAAAGTAGCAGAGCCAGGCTTTGAACCCAAGCCTGCCTGTTGAGCCACTGGGCTTTCCTGCCTCAGCCTGGGGCTCCAGGCCAGGCCTGAGAGTCTCAAGACCTGGTGGGAGCCAGGCGCAATGGTGCATGCCCATAGTCCCAGCTACTCGAGAAACTGAGCAGGGAGGATCACTTAAGCCCAAGAGTTTAAAGCAATGTAACAAGACCCCATCCCTATTTAAAATAAACAAGACCTCGTAGACCCTCATGGGGGTTGGTGAGGCACAGTGTGGGGCACAGTGGGGGTTCTGGGCAGCCTGGAATGTCACCTTGCTGGCTGTGCCTCAGTTTACCTCCTTAAGAAGTGGGGGTTATTGCAGTTTTGTGAGATGGCAGGAATGAGGAGGCTTTGTAGCAGCCAGAATAAGGGCACTGTGGGAGTGGGGTAGGTTGGTGGTCACAGCCCAGGCCCCAACATGCCTTCTTAGGATCTGCCCTAGAGTTTCCCATGGGGGCTGGGAGGGGGTGACTTGTTGGGGCCCAGGTGAGCCTGCCACCTGAGGCTCTCTCTGGAGCAGTCCTGTGCATTCCCACCTGTCCTTTTGCCTCCAATGAACATCTGTCTCTGCTACACATCAGAGGAGCTGTAACTTTTCTGTCGTTCTTTCTGTCCTCCCAGTCACTCATAGGGAAGAGTTTATGAGCCCCCCTACTATCACCAAGAAAAAGGCCATGGCCCAGAGAGGGATGTTCCCAGCCCCAGGTCACCCAGGGTCATGGTCCTGTCCACCTTCCTGACCTTTTTTTTTTTTTTTTTTGAGACAATGTCTCGCTTTGTTGCCCAGGCTAGAGTGAGTGCAGTGGTGTCAGCCTAGCTCACAGCAACCTCAAACTCCGGGGCTCAAGCAATCCTCCTGCCTCAGCCTCCCGAGTAGCTGGGATTACAGGCATGCGCCACCATGCCTGGCTAATTTTTTCTATATATATTAGTTGGCCAATTAATTTCTTTGTATTTATAGTAGAGACGAGTCTCGCTCAGGCTGGTTTCGAATTCCTGACCTCAAGCAATCCGCCCGCTTCCGCCTCCCAGAGTGCTAGGATTATAGGCGTGAGCTACCGCACCGGGCCATGACCTATCTTGAGAGAGGTGTCCTTGCCTGGGTGGCCCTGCTGCCTCTCAGTACTACACTTGAAGAAGCCTTGTGTGGCCTTCTGATCGCCGTGTGCCAGGTGCCCACCAGGCCTTGGTTGGCAGGCTGAGAGAGCTCCAGCCCTGCCAGGTTTATTGTCCCGTGGGGAAGCCAGCTTGCCACAGTTAAGGCTGCCTAAAAGGCTGGGCAGAATCAGAGCCAGGCAGAGGCACCTGGAGGACCTGGGGAAGGCTCCACTAGAGACGAGGTGTGTAGGGTGAAGTTGGGAAGGACGACAGGGCTGCCATGGGTAGGTGAGGCAGGTGTGCCAAGTGCACTTGGGAGTCCAGCGGACCCCAGGCAGTGTCCCAGCTGGGGGGATGCATCCTTGCCAGCCCCTGAGGTTGGCCAGAGCAGGCAAAGCCCTTCCCATATTGCTTGGCTCACCCTCAGTGCTTCCTCCTGTACCTTCCCCTTCCTGTGGGAGTTGCTGCATGGTGGGTGAGAGACTGACCCAGCCCTTGTGGCCACAGAGACACCAGCCCTGACATCTGCTTGTGGCTGAGCCTTGGCACTCAAGGGCCTGAGCCCATGCATGTTCCGTATCGTCTTGTATCCTTTTAGCAGCCCTTGGAAGAGGTGGTGCCAGTGGAAGTGGCCCTTTTGCCACTGAGGAAACAGGTCCCCCACCTGCTCTTGCAGCTAGGTGCACACGGCGCAGGGGAAGGCACCGGGCCGAGGCTCCGTGGAGTCCGGGAAGCACCTTGGGCCAAGCCCAACTCTGAATGCTTATAGGCGGGAGCTGCTACTCGTGTTTTCATTTTCCTCCTGAGAAGCAATCTGTGGGGTGTGTCCCAGAACAGAATGTTGGTGGTGAAAGTTAACCAAGCACTTTATATGTGCCTGGCCAGCTCCTTTTGCCCCCAAAACTTTGTTTTTCTGAGTCTTCCTGGGGGCTCTGGGGGTACCAACTGTGGAGATCTCTCTGGGCAGGAAGCTCAGTCTGGAGTGGGTCCGCCTGGAGCCCCAGCTGCCCCTGGCCGCCCTGCACCCACTTACCACACAAGGGCCTGGTCCCCCTTTCTCTTGGTAAGGGGGTAGCCCAGCCCTCCCCAGACTGCCCACCCACCTGCCCTTGGCTAAGGCCATGCTGGGGCCAGGCAAGCCTCCATGCTGGGAAATGATGAGGCCTCCCCTGTAGCCATTGACTCCAGGTCCCCACCCCCCGCCCCCAGCCCCAGGTGTTTGAGGCCCTTAACTCTTTTTTTTTCTTTTTTGAGACAGAGTCTCACTCTGTTGCCCTAGCTAGAGTGCCGTGGCATTAGCCTAGCTCACAGCAACCTCTAACTCCTGGGCTCAAGCAGTCCTTCCACCTCAGCCTCCCGAGTAGCTGGGACTATAGGCACGTGGCACCGTGCCTGGCTAATTTTTTTCTATATATTTTTTAGTTGGCCAATTAATTTGTTTCTATTTATAGTAGAGACGGGGTCTTGCTCTTGCTCATCCTGGTTTTGAACTCCTGACCTTGAGTGATCCACCCAACTCAGCCTCCCAGAATGCTAGGATTACAGGTGTGAGCCACCACGCCCGGCCTATAGGCCCTTGGCTCTTTCCAGCTTGTACCCTGGTCATTTTGCCCAGGCTCTTGGCCTCCCCATACACCCCCACAGCCATCCTGCTGGACACCCCTACTGCCTGGGTACCCTCTGTTCATGGCCAGCTGTACCACCCCCCAGCCCTAGACTTTTGCAGTCCTTACCCAGGCCAAGGGCAAGCTCTATCAGCTCCATCTCTGGGTGGCACATGGAATCCTCTTAACCTCACCGGCCATCAGCTGCCAGTCTCATATTGCCCATCCATCCCAACTGTACCAGCGACCTACCTTCCAAAAGTTCCTCTCTATTCGCCCAAACCCCTACTTAGAAACCACAGGGCCTCTTAACAAGGGGTCCAGGAGCCCCTGACTTTTGGGCGCAAGATGTGCCTCTGGTTTTTTCTGAAGAGAGGCCGTATGGCTGTCACACTTTAGCTGCCTAAAAGGACCCATGACCCAGAGATACTTAGGCCCCATTGGCCTGCAGGCAGCCCCCTTGCTTGAGCCTGACTGTTCAGGCCCTGGGTTCTGGACCCTACAGTGTCATGGTGTTGAAGGTCCAGGTTTCAAGTTCCAGTTCAGCCTGCCCTGCTATGTGACATCAGGCTAGGCTATCATCTGTCTGAGCCTGTCTCCCTTACAAATGCGGCATATTCCAGGAGAGTGGGAGGAGGCAAGCAGATGCTGCCTGCCAGCACTTGCCGCAGCACAGGACCTTCCAGGTCACACTGGAAGTGGGGGTGCTTCCTGTTGCCTTTTTGCCCCTCCTACCTGGCCTAGGGGAGGGGAACTAGCTTGCCCCGTAGCTTCAGGGGGCTGAGGTGGGCTCTAGGAGGTGGGTGTCCTAGAAAGCAGACTCACTTAGTCTAGGGGAGAAGCCTCTTTACTCTGATGCTTTCCCCTCCCATGGCCAGGGCTGGGCAGGGGCGGGCCCCACCCTGACACCTGCCCCACCTCTCACAGAGCATCATCTACTATGTGAGCCGCTCACCGAAGCTGGAGGCGTGGCTAAGCCACGAGGGCATTGCAGCAGCCCTGCGGCCCGTGCGGGCCCCTGGCTATGCCGACTCAGACCCCACCTTCTCGCTGAGTGTGGATGAAGATTATGACCTTCGCCTCTCTGGCCTCTCGCTGCCCTCCTTCTGTGCCGTGCACCTCGAGTGGATCCAGTACTGTGCCTCCCGGCGCAGCCAGGTCAGGCGTCACTACCTGCAGGCTGCCCCACTTGGGGCTCCAGGGACCTGGGTGTATCCACTTCTCCCATCTGCATTTATTCCTCTCACCCTGAGCCTCCCTCGGCCTGGGCCCCAGTCCCCACCCTAAGTTCCCTGTCCCAGGTCTGAGTGGGCTCTGGGGACGGGGTCCTTGTGCCACAGCCCGTGGACCAGGATTGGAACTCGCCGCTGGTCACGCTGTGTTTTGGCCTGTGTGTGCTGGGCCGCCGGGCCCTGGGGACAGCTTCGCACAGCATGTCTGCCAGGTGAGTGCCCACAGGTCCGGGTGGGCCTACTGCTCTCCCAATCCCGACCCTCATGAAGAGCTCTGTGTTTCTGGCCAGTGGCCCCCTGGAAACTCATCGGTCCTTCCTATTGGTGTGACTGTCCTCACATGGGCAAATCGTGACTTAGCCTGCTCTTCGCTGCTCTGTGAGGGACATGAACGGATACAGCTTGTTTGTCAAGATAGGGAAACTGAGGCCCACCATGAGGAAGGGTCTTGGTTCAGATCGCTCTGAAGCCTTAGACCCCTGGTTCTTCCCAACCCTTCACTTATCTCCCTGTTCCTCCTCCCCACTCAGCCTGGAGCCCTTCCTCTACGGCCTGCACGCCCTGTTCAAGGGGGACTTTCGCATCACCTCCCCGCGGGACGAGTGGGTCTTTGCCGACATGGACCTGCTTCACCGCGTAGTGGCACCTGGGGTTCGCATGGCCCTCAAGCTTCACCAGGTCAGGGAGGAGTTGTTCAGGCAGCACAGGTTCGAAGCCGCTCCCCAGGGAAGGGTCCACTGACCCTGGTGCTCCTGTCTCCTGCCAGGACCACTTCACATCCCCAGATGAGTATGAGGAGCCAGCGGCCCTGTACGATGCCATTGCAGCCAATGAGGAACGGCTGGTCATCTCGCACGAGGGTGACCCCGCCTGGCGCAGCGCCATCCTCAGCAACACACCCTCCCTGCTGGCACTGCGCCACGTCATGGATGATGCCTCTGACGAATACAAGATCATCATGCTCAACCGGCGCCACCTCAGCTTCCGGGTTATCAAGGTGGGGATGGTCCTGCCCGGCACAGCCCAGCCCCTCTTCCTTGGACCGGCCCCCTGACCCCCGCGTGCACCTGCCTGCAGGTGAACCGTGAGTGCGTGCGAGGCCTGTGGGCTGGGCAGCAACAGGAGCTGGTGTTCCTGCGCAACCGCAACCCAGAGCGCGGCAGCATCCAGAACGCCAAGCAGGCACTTCGCAACATGATCAATTCGTCTTGTGACCAGCCGCTGGGCTACCCCATCTATGTGTCGCCCCTCACCACCTCGCTGGCCGGCAGCCACCCCCAGCTGCGGGCACTGTGGGGTGGCCCCGTCAGCCTGGGCGCCATCGCCCGCTGGCTCCTACGCAGCTGGGAGAGGTGAGCCCTCACCACCTCCTGTGAGGCCTGCAGCAGGGCTGAGGTGCAGTGAGGTGAAGCAGTGCCCTCCTCAGCCCCAGAGTGAGGAAGTGCTAGCGCCTAAGAGATGACCCCTTTCCAGAGGTGGGACCCTTCAATGTCCCACCCCTTAAGTTGACAGTGGCCTTTAGTGTAACACAGTTGACAATGCCTCCCTCAAAAGGCCTTGCAAAGTAGGCAGCAAAACCCCTTAGAGTTGAGGACCTTGGGGCTGAGAACTATTAGATGACTTGTCCTGAGACTGGGGACCTCGGCTCTTGAGGCCTGTGGCCTTAGCCATGTCCCCCCGTGACCCTTCTCTACCGCCCTACTCTAGGCTTCATAAGGGCTGTGGCGCTGGCTGCAACAGTGGCGGGAACGTGGATGATTCGGACTGTGGTGGGGGCGGTGGCCTGACCTCCCTCAGCAATAACGCCCCCTTGGCACACCCCACGCCTGAGAACACAGCAGGTGAGCAGGCGGGGCTGGGCTAAGCCCTTGGGAAAGTAGGACAGCCCAGCTGAGGTCTCTGCTCTTATCTGTCTCCCACAGGCAGTGGTGACCAACCCCTCCCACCAGGCCCTGGCTGGGGGCCACGGCCCTCCCTGAGCAGCTCTGGTGATGGACGGCCCCCTCCTCTGCTACAGTGGCCTCCCCCTCGGCTCCCTGGGCCACCCCCTGCCTCGCCTGCCCCCACTGAGGGCCCCCGGCCCTCACGGCCCCCTGGCCCTGGTCTCCTCGGTTCTGAGGGCCCCAGTGGGAAGTGGAGCCTGGGGGGCCGGAAGGGGCTAGGAGGATCCGATGGGGAGCCAGCCTCAGGGAGCCCTAAAGGAGGCACCCCCAAATCTCAGGTAAGGGGCCTGTGGGAGGGTCGTGTCCGGGGGGGGGGGCTCAGGTCTGCTTGCCCGCCAACCTCTCTCCCCTCCCCCAGGCGCCTCTAGACCTCAGCCTCAGCCTCAGCCTCAGCCTCAGCCCAGATGTCAGCACCGAGGCCTCGCCTCCTAGAACAGCCCAGGACATTCCCTGCTTGGACATCAGTGCCCCTGAAAGTGGCACACCTACCGGGGCTGCGGGCGACTGGCCTGCCCCTGCTGAGGAACGGGAGAGCCCAGCAGCCCAGCCATTGCTGGAGCACCAGTACTGAGCGGCCTGGCACCCACTGGACCCCATCCCAGGACTTCAGTAACTTGGATCCCCTCTGCTGCCTCTGGCCTTCTCTGC
This sequence comes from Microcebus murinus, assembly GCF_040939455.1. NCBI lineage: Eukaryota > Metazoa > Chordata > Mammalia > Primates > Cheirogaleidae > Microcebus > Microcebus murinus. Next base: position 12,740,568 of record NC_134107.1, read on the forward strand.
TGGACCACAGAACTGAGTGGCTTTGGCTCTCACGTCTGAACCCTGACCTCTGGCTGCCTCAGCCAGAGTCCAGAACTAAATGGCCCAGGCCTCTGACCTTGACCCCTGATCTCTCTCATCCCTAGCCCAGGGCCTGGGGCTCCCCAAACTGAGGCAGTCAGCCTCCCAGCCAGGCCCTAACAGCCGAACCATGGGCTGGACCCGCTTTGAGCCAGTGGCCAGGACCAACTCAGCCCCTGGGCCTGCACTGCCTGCAGGGGTGGCCCCTTTGGCCTGGACCTGTAGCCTGAAGTGTGGGAAGGGTGGTTTTTTTTTTTTTGGTCATTTTTTTTTTCTGGGTTTTTTTTTTTTTTTTTTTTTTTTGTGCTTCAGAGACACCAGAATTAATAACACTATTTTTGATTTTGCTTGGCAGTTTCTTCTTCTACCTGGGAATGAGTACAGGATAGAGGTGGCCAAATAAGGGTGGATGAGCACAGAGGAGGGGTGAAGGATGTGGGGTAGAGACCAAGGTCAGACCAAGGTGGGGTTCAGGTTAGACTGAGTTCTCTTCCCCACAAGCCTGTTTCCTTTCCAAGCCTTGATGTGAAGGTGGTTGTGTTCAATTTCCCACCCCCATATGTTCAAAGACTTCCAGCTCTAGTGGCTTCTTTTAATAGCCTTGACCTTGGCTAAAGCCCTTATCTGAATCTCAATTGCTCCAAGCCATAAAGAGATGATAACACCTAAGGTGTTTTATTAAAAATAAATGAACCAGCATGGGTAGAGCAATTACCCAGGGCCAAGTGCTTAGCAAGTGCTCAAAAATCGCAGTCCCTGAGCACCTGCTGTGTGCCAGCAGGGAGCTGGACACCACTCCTCTAGCTCTCCCGGCTGGTCTGGAGGGTGGGTACACTTGTTCTCATTTCTCAGCCAAGGAAACGGGCTGAGAGAGTCGGTACAGCAGGTGGAGGCTCCACCGCTCGCTGGGGCTGGGCATGCCTTCAGACTGCGTGCAGTATTGACCACCGCCTGGCCTGGAGTCCCCGCCTGTGGCGCTTCCCGCCGCAGACAGCTCCCGGCCGGCCCCGCCCCCTCCGCCGCGCCCCGCCCCCAGGCGGAGCCGGCGCCGGGAGCGGTAGCGGGAGAGCGGCAGCGGGACCCCAGCGCGGGAGGCGGCGGCCGGGCGGGAGCCCCAGAGGTACTGGTGGGAGCAGGGGACGGGGGGCACCGCTGTCTGGCCGGACAGGGGAGAAGGTGGTCTGGCCGTGGGCCCTGGTAGTGTGTGTGTGTGTGTGGGAGGGAGAGTTCCTTGCCACGTTCGCTGGCTACACACTCCCAACCTCCTGGCTCCAGCTCAGTCCCGAGTCAACTTGTCCAGTCCCCTGCCTCTGGCCACTCACCTATACTCCCTCCTCTGCGGGACGGCCTCACCAGGCCAGTGAGCTGAATGGACACAGCGGCTTCTGGCTCCTCTCGGCGCCTCTGGCGACTGCCCCTGCTGCCAAGTGTGTGGGGCTCCCCCGATTCTGGGGCTCCCCTTTTCCCTGCCGGGCCTCCTCCCCAGCCTTTGCACACCACCCCCCAGTCTGTCTCCTGGCCTGGGAGGAAACATCTGTCGCACCCCCTGGCAGCAGAAATGGGGTCATGACCTCCAGATGTGCTGGGAAGCGGCCAGCGCCTCCTCCTGGGGCAGCCAGGCCTTCCGGATCTGTGGGGGTGGGGCAGGCCTCTTCCCCCCAACCTCCCCCCCCCCAGTGACACAGGCCTCAAGGAATGTCCCGGCCTCAATGGACCCTGTGTGAAGCTGCCGGGTAGGGAGCAAAGCCCAAGAACATCCTCCACGGCAGGGCCAGAGCCCGGCACTGGGCCAGAGTAAGAGGCAGCCCACGAGCTGGGTGCACACACATCAACAGAGCTTACCCACAGTTTGTAGATCTCATCCTACATGGAGCAGGGCCTGCATAGACCCCTCCCACACACACCATAGCCTAGGCTCAAGCATGCAAGTGCCCAGAGCTTGGCACATGAGGCCAGGGCCTACATCCACTATGCACATATATGGCTAGCTATACTTGCCTCACTCTCCTTTCAACCTCCCAACGGTCCTTGGAGGGGACAGAAATAGTTAACCCCATTTCAGAGATGAGAAAACAGGCTCAAGGTCAGGATCAGAACTTATCCTAGGAGAAACCAAGGCAGGAGGCACCCAGAGCTGGGGAGGGCTACACTTGCTTGGTTCTGGAGGCCCCAGCTAAGGGGAGCATAGAGCCCAGCTCCATGTGATACCACTGGATGATGCACGGAGACCCAGCATCACATGCCTATACCCCAGTGGAGGGTGCCCAGGTCCCTGTCCTGGTTGCCTGCTCCATCCAGGGCTTACTGGGACATGGCCTCCCCTCAAGTTCTCACCCCACCTTTGGCACCTGCGTCTGGCCTCATCACAGTACTTAGCAGGTCCCTGGGGCCTTGGGTGTCTCAATCTTACATCCTGTGAGACCTTGAGCCTCAGCCCAGCCCCCACCCATCTCACACCTACACAGCTGACTGGAGTGGGCAGGTGCAGCTCTGTTTAGGAGCTGACAGACCCAGGTGAGATCCTAGCTCTGACATGGAATTGCTTCAGGCAAGAGCATCTCACTTTGACCTGTCACATGGGGTTCAGACCTCTCCTTCCACATCAGTGAGACGAAGTAGGCAAAGGTCCCCAGGGGTCCCAAATCCAGCAAAGGGGCCAGGTCAGCATGACTCCCTCTCTTTTCCCAGGCATGGGCATAGGAGCCTGCAACGGGGTGGGCCTGGACCTGTCCTTGAGGTCAGAATGACTTGGGTCCCGTGACTAAGCTGGTGTGACCCCAGCACCTTTCTCAGGATGTGGAGGCTGGGGTGGGAACTGAGCACAGCATTGCGGCCACTTCCTGTGCCGAAGGAAGTCCTCTTGCCATTGCTGCTGCCTTGCCGCTGCCCCCAGGAGTCCCTGTGTCCTTGAGGTATTGAGACTGGAGGGCTAGGGCATTGAGACCAGGCCTCTGGGTGCTTAGCTCCCCAGGGACCCTGGAGGAAGTGGGAGGGGCAGGGAGGAAGGTCTCTGGGGACAGGACGTCCTCTCTTTGTCAAGCAGGCAGGACCCAGACACCAGTGGCCCCATGGGTTTCCCGTCCCAGCCGAGACAATTTGTCCAGTTGGGCCAGGCCTTTGTGGGACCCTTACTCTGAGCCCGGGTCAAAGCCAAGGTGTGTAGATGAATAAGGGGACCTGGCAGCCCCAGGGCTGCCCAGGCTCCAGGGCCCTCAGGGCCAAGGTCCAACACCCCAGCCCCTGGCTCTGCCCAGCTAAGCCCGAGAGGGGGCTGGAAACCTCAGCCCTAGGCAGACGAGGAAGTGGCCAGGAAAGCGGAAGCAGCTTTGATGGTCTCGGAGGGGGCCGGAAGCCAACCCAGTTGGTGGAGGACCAGGTTGGGGGCTGGGGTTCCTGTTTTCTCCCCAGGTCCCTCTGAGCAGCCCCCTCCTCTTTCAAGGCAGGAACTGCTGCCGCAACCTCGGCCTGCCAGCTGGGCACTAAACACCTGTGCCCGCCAATGCGGCCCGGGCCCCGGAGAGTCAGGCCCGCAGAGCACGCCCATGTGGGCCGGTGGTGTGGGGAGCCCTCGGCGGGGCATGGCCCCTGCACCCACGGATGACCTCTTCGCCCGCAAGCTGCGCCAGCCAGCACGGCCCCCGCTGACACCACACACCTTTGAGCAGAGGCCAGCCCGGAGCCCACTCCTGCGCAGCGGCAGCGATGCAGGCGAGGCCAGACCCCCCACGCCAGCCAGCCCCCGTGCCCGTGCCCACAGCCATGAGGAGGCTGGACGCCCTGCCGCAGCTTCCAGCCGGCTCTTCACTGACCCACTGGCCCTGCTGGGGCTGCCAGCAGAGGAACCAGAGCCTGCCTTCCCGCCAGTGCTGGAGCCCCGATGGTTTGCCCACTATGACGTGCAGAGCCTGCTCTTTGATTGGGCTCCAAGGCCACGGGGGACGGGGGGCCACACTGAGGCCAGCTCTGGGACCCTGGCTTCAGCTGAGGACCAGGCTACCAGCTCGGACCTGCTGCTTGGGGCGCCTGGCTTTGTGTGTGAGCTTGGGGGTGAGGGTGAGCTAGGTCTGGGTGGACAAGTGTCCCCACCTGTGCCGCCCACGCTGCCCAATGCGGCCGTGTCCATCCTGGAGGAGCCACAGAACCGAACCTCAGCCTACAGCCTGGAGCATGCAGACCTGGGTGCTGGCTACTACCGCAAGTACTTCTACGGCAAAGGTGAGGGGAAGGCAGAGGTCCCAGGGAGGGGCAGAGGTTCCTGTCACTGCAGTACACACAGTAGGAAGTCCCCGGCCATAAGAAGGATCAGGAGCTGAACTGAGATTCTTCTGGACCCACCTTTAACCACCTCCTTAAGGCCAGCCCTGGCCCTTCGCCCCCAGCCAGGGTGTACCCCTCTGCCTCCATCTGGTTCATCCTCACAACCCTCCAGGCTGCAGGAGAGTCCCTGTCTACATTCCTGTGAGATGAGGACTCAGGCCTAAAAGCTGTGAACCTGGGAACCATGTTCTCACCTGCTAAGACAGGGTTCCAGGACAGGGAAGGGAGAATATGGGTGCGGTGGGCGGGGCCAGGGCAGGATTTAGGCCTCGGGAGCAGGTCACTGAGTCTAAGTCTGGGACAAGGTGTGATGTGAGCAGGGCTACAGAGGGGCGGGACTTAGCCTGGGCCCTAAACTTGGTGGTAAGTGGGATCCTGGAGCTGAACTTAGTGATGGGCATGGTCCAGCGAGGGCATGCTGCCTGGGTGGGACCAATCATTCACAGCACGGCCCCCTAGAACACCAGAATTTCTTCGGGCTGGACGAGGTGCTGGGCCCGGTAGCAGTGAGCCTGCGGCGGGAGGAGAAGGAGGGCAGCGGAGGGGGCACCCTGCACAGCTACCGAGTCATCGTGCGGACCACGCAGGTGGGCCAGGGTCACGGGGTGGGGCTGTGGGTTGCCTCCCCCACACCCTGTATGGATCCTGAGCACCCCTACATCTCCCCTCCCCAGCTCCGGACCCTTCGAGGCACCATCTCAGAGGATGTGCTGCCGCCGGGGCCCCCAAGAGGCCTGTCCCCAAGGAAGCTTCTGGAGCATGTGGCACCGCGGCTGAGCCCGACTTGTCTGCGCCTGGGTTCAGCTTCACCCAAGGTGCCTCGCACACTGCTCACACTGGACGAGCAAGTGGTGAGTGGCCAGGAAGCCTCAGCCTTACAGTTAGACCTGATCTGAACCCAGGTCCCAGGTCCCAAACCCCCGGCCCTGACCCTGATCCTGGGCTGGACGGTGACCCTGGTAGAGCTAGCTTTTCAGACACAAGGCATTGGAAGTCATGTAGAGCCTTGCTTCTCCAAGTCAGGGCTGTAGACCAGCAGCATCCACATACATCATCTGGGTGCTTGTTAGAAACGCAGATTCTGGAGCCCCACCCCAGCCCTACTGAACCACAGTCTGCTTCGTAAAAAGATCCCGAGGTGATGCACATGTACTTTACAGCCCTAGAAGTCCTGGTCTGACTGACCCCACCGCTCCTTCAGTGCCCTCAGCATTCTTGGCCAGTGTGCCTTGCAGCCTCTGCTTGGTCTCCTCTCAACATGTGGTGCTCACTCCTTCCCGGAGCTGCCCATTCCACTCTGGGACATCAAGCCAGTTGGAAGTCATTTCCTGTGCTGAAAGCTGCCCACTAGCTGAGTCTCCTCCCGTGTCATTCACCCCATCAGTAACATTCAACAAACATTTCCTCACCCCTTCTTGGTGCCAGGCCCCAGCCTGGATGCTGGGGATAGGTCCAGACCAGGTGCTATCCTTGAGTGGCTCACAGCTGGGTTGGGGAGAGAGACCCACAGAATTGTTGAAATTCAGAACAACGAAAGGGGAGTGTGGAGGGTTCCATGGGGCACAAAGGCAGTACTGATGGCTCTTCCCTGGTCAGGCTTTCCCAGCACAGAGGAAACACAAGAGCTCAAGCCCAGCTGAGCCGGGTTTTCTGGGCAGAAGGAACAATTTGTGTGAAGGCTTAGAGGCTGAAGGCGTGTCACATTTGTACTGTTCAATGTGGCTGTAGTAGGGATTAGTGGGGAGGGGATGGGGAGAAACTTGCATTTGTTCCTGTGGGCACTGGGGAGCCGTGGAAGGATACAAAGCACAGCTGAGAGGTGCAGTAGTCCTCTGGCTGCGGTGTGGGGGCTAGACTAGAGGGGCAGGGGCCAGGTGGAAGAAGGCTCTTACAGTTGTACAGGCTAGACATCGTGGTGACAATCGTGGAGGTGAAGAGGATGTGCTAGCCCAGGGGCAAAGTGGGTAGCCCCTGTGACTGCCTGAAGGGCGTGGAGTGTTGAGCGGCCCTACCTGCCTGGCTTCTGGGAGTGTTGTTTTTATGGAGAAGGAGCAGGGTCGGGGAGTCACAGCAAGGAGATGAGGTGCCAGGTGCCAGACAAGGACATCCAGGAAACTGGAGAAATGGCTCTGGAGTTTGGGAGGGGGGTCTGGGCTGGTGGCAGAGATGGGGGTGCTGTCTGATGGAGGTGGCTGCTGAGCCGCTGAGGGGGAGGAGCTGCAATCAAGTGGGTAGAGAAGAGGCCCAGGAAGAAGGGGGGACCCCTGGGGACCCAGGCAATGTGATGTTCCAGTTGTCCCCGGTGCCAACTGTGGCCAAGAGGGGGTCACATCTATGGGCAGCAGGGGGCTGGGAGGAATGAAACTGAAGTGGGGACTGAGGGTGAACACACTTAGCTATGAAGAAGGGAGGTGAGAGCGGGAGGGGAGCCTGGGCTGTTTGAATGGGGTCAGAGCATCTTGAGCTGTGCGTGGTTATCCACAGACGGAAAGGAACTGGGAGCAGAGAGGGTATAGAAACAGGACAGGTGGCACATGGCTCAAGGCCTCCAGAGGCTGGGGTGGGGGGTGCCTTGGATTCAAGGGTGGAGAGGACAGTCTGGTCTTGAGATAAGGAAGATGACAATGTGAACATTTATTGGGAGTGTACTGTGTGCAGGATCCTTTCTGTCTCCTCTGTTGTCACATGAGAACCGCTTCCTCTCATCCCTTCTCATCTGGGACTTCCTCTCCCCACCTCCTGAGCACTAGGAGCAGGGCAGACTATCCTCACTTGACAGGCAGGGGCACAAGTGGCCACACACACAGGCAGCCCAGCCCGCAGGCCAGTGTCCTGTCTAGTCCCTGTGACACAGTGGGGGTAGGGCTGGCGGGGGGACTGAGGCCTACGCCTTCTGCCCACCCCCTTCCTCCAGCTGAGCTTCCAGCGCAAGGTGGGCATCCTGTACTGCCGGGCGGGCCAGGGCTCAGAGGAGGAGATGTACAACAACCAGGAGGCAGGACCGGCCTTCATGCAGTTCCTCACCTTGCTGGGCGACGTGGTGCGGCTCAAAGGCTTTGACAGTTACCGGGCCCAGCTGGACACCAAAAGTGAGGCCCAGGGGCCTGGATGGGCGGGGGCAGACCCAGGCTGAGGGCAAACTTCTTTGGTCTGAATGAACTGCCTTGTCACTCCTTTGTCCATATTGTCCTGGGGCAGGGGTTAGGGACTGGAGTGTTCTTTGAGTAAGCTAAGGACTTGAGTCAGGCCTACAAGGGCCAAGCTATGGACTGAGAGGAGGGGCTGGGACTGTCCCCAAGGCCTGAGCACCCTACTGCCTGAGCTGTAGCCAAGGTGGTTTAGGGGTACCACTCCTCTACAGGACACGTTCCAGTGGCCCAGACTCGGAGCGGGGGAGGGGTGGAGGAGGGTGCTCCTGTCTCCCTGGTTGGAAGGACCCCAGCGCCCCTGGGAGGTGTTCGAGCACTTCTTGCCTGCTTCCCACTCTCCCAGCATGGCATACACTTCTGCCTGGGTCATTATCTGTCCTTTTCTGGGATACCTGCCCCCTGCCTCCCTCTGAGACCACTTCTCATTTGTGTCTTCATTCTATTTCAGCACCTCAATCCTGATGCCCCTGCACCCCAGCATGGGGCTGGAGCCTGTGTAGGGAGGGGAAGGGGCAGCCAAGGCTGAGGTCCTTGGACCTCATGGCCTGGGCCTTGGGTGGTGGCATGAGGGGTTGGCCACCTGCTGGTTGGGGCAGGGCAGGCTCCTGAGTGGAATGCAGGGGGCAAGAATGGCAGGTTCAAGCCACCCAGATTCCTCTTGCTTTCCCTCTGTGTCTCCAACTCCTTGGCCACAGCGGATTCCACAGGCACACACTCCCTCTACACCACGTACCAGGACCACGAGATCATGTTCCACGTGTCCACGATGCTGCCTTATACCCCTAACAACCAGCAGCAGGTGTGTGTGGGGGAGGAAAAGGGGTTCCCTGGGAACCTTGGAGGGTGCTGTGTGGGTGGCAATATTTGAGCTTTAGTTGGCCTGCGCTGTTGACCCCCAACAACCCTCTGCTCTGATGGCCCCTTCACAACAAACGCTCCAGGCCTTCACCTGGGCAAGTAGAGAGCTATTGGTGCCTTGGCTTTGCCCTGCCTGAATGAGGAGGGGCTTGGGGGATACACAGCCCCTCTTAAGCTCCCACCATCTAACCCCCCAGCTCCTGCGGAAACGCCACATCGGCAACGACATTGTGACCATCGTGTTCCAGGAGCCTGGCAGCAAACCCTTCTGCCCCACCACCATCCGCTCGCATTTCCAGCACGTGTTTCTAGTGGTGCGCGCGCACGCGCCCTGCACCCCATATACCTCTTACAGGTGGGCGCCTGGTTGGTCCCGGGTCTCCCCTGGGCACTGCATCCTGCTGCCCCTCACTACCGCATCCATCCCCACAGGGTGGCCGTGAGCCGCACCCAGGACACCCCGGCCTTTGGGCCAGCTCTGCCCCCTGGCGGAGGCCCCTTCGCGGCCAACGCTGACTTCCGAGCTTTCCTGCTGGCCAAGGCGCTCAATGGCGAGCAGGCGGCGGGCCACGCACGTCAGTTCCACGCCATGGCCACGCGCACGCGCCAGCAGTACCTGCAGGACCTGGCCACCAACGAGGTGACCACTACGTCGCTGGACTCCGCTTCGCGCTTCGGCCTGCCCTCCCTGGGCGGGAGGCGCCGGGCGCCCCCTCGGGGCCCAGGCGCCGAGCTGCAGGCGGCGGGCGCGCTGGTGTGGGGCGTGCGCGCGGCGCCCGGGGCTCGGGTCGCAGCCGGGGCCGAGGCGGGCGACCCCGACGGCGCCGAGGTGCCTAGCCTACTGGGCATCTCGGCTGAGGCTCTTGTGCTGGTGGCGCCGCGCGACGGCCGCGTGGTCTTCAACTGTGCCTGTCGCGACGTGCTGGCCTGGACCTTCTCCGAGCAGCTGCTCGACCTGTACCACGGCCGCGGAGAGGCGATCACGCTGCGGTTCGACGGGCCTCCCAGCCAAGCGGTGGGCGAGGTGGTGGCGCGCCTGCAGGTGAGCCTGGGGAGGCGACGGAGGCCTGGGAGTAGGCGCGGGATGCCTGGGCACTCGCCCCGGGCCCGGGCGCGAGTCGGGCGGAGTCTGCTTTGGAACCCCTCTCCTGCCGCCCTCCTGAGGAAAGGAAAGGCGAGGGAGCAACCCAGACCGGGAGCTCGGCTGAGCGGGCACTGGCGGCCCTCGGGGAAGGGCTCCCAGAGCCTCAGGCCCACATGTGCTGGGTGGGCTGCTAACGCTCACGTCGCGCTCCGCCCCGCAGCTGGTGAGCCGCGGCTGTGAGACCCGCGAGCTCGCGCTGCCCCGCGACGGCCAAGGTCGCCTGGGCTTCGAGGTGGACACCGAGGGCTTCGTCACGCACGTGGAGCGCTTCACGTTCGCCGAGACGACGGGGCTGCGGCCCGGGGCGCGCCTGCTGCGCGTGTGCGGCCAGACGCTGCCCAGCCTGGGCCCCGAGGCCGCCGCCCAGCTGCTGCGCTCGGCGCCCAAGGTCTGCGTCACCGTCCTGCCCCCGGACGAGAGCGGCCGGCCCCGCAGGTCAGCGTTCCCGGGACGGGCGAGGACCGGGCAGCTGGCTACCACCCAGCCCGTGTCGCTAGGAGCTTTCTCTCCAGAATCCCATGCGGATGTCTTTCCTTCTGCGGAGAATCCCATGTCTCCATCTCTTTTCTTTTTTCTTTTCTTTTCTTTTCTTTTCTTTTCTTTTCTTTTCTTTTCTTTTCTTTTCTTTTCTTTTCTTTTCTTTTCTTTTCTTTTCTTTTCTTTCTTTTCTTCTTTTGACAGAGTCTCACTCCGTTGCCCAGGCTAGAGTGAGTGCCGTGGCGTCAGCCTAGCTCACAGCAGCCTCAAACTCCTGGGTTCAAGCAGTCCTGCTGCCTCAGCCTCAGCCTGGCCCCTATGTCTCCATCCCTGAACCGCCCTTTCCTCACATGTCTAATGGAACCAGTTAAGCGCGTTGTTTTCACTGCTCAAAAGATCAAATAGGGGCCGGGCGCGGTGGCTCACGCCTGTAATCCTAGCACTCTGGGAGGCCGAGGCGGGCAGATTGCTCGAGGTCAGGAGTTTGAAATCAGCCTGAACAAGAGCAAGACCCCATCTCTACTATGAATAGAAAGAAATTAATTGGCCAACTAATATATATAGAAAAAATTAGCCAGGCATGGTGGTGCATGCCTGTAGTCCCCAGCTACTCAGGAGGCTGAGGCAGAAGGATCACTTGAGCCCAGGAGTTTGAGGTTGCTGTGAGCTAGGCTGACGCCACGGCACTCACTCTAGCCCAGGCAGAGTGAGACTCTGTCTCAAGAAAAAAAAAAAAAGATCAAATAGCAGCCTGTTATCTTTTTTTTTTTAGTATTAGCCCCTACACACACACACACACACACACACACACACACACACACACTATGGATTCCTCACTGTGCTAAGCCAGGTACAGGCAAACTTCTGTAAAGGGCCAGACAGTAAATATTTTAGGTTTTCTGGGCCATCTGATCTTTGTGGCAGCTACTCTGTCCTTGTAGGTAAATGAGTAAGTGTGGCTAAAGCTTTAATGATTGTTCTGTTAAAGCTTCATTTATGGGCACTGAAATTTCGATTTTATATGACTTTCACTTATCAGGAAATATTTTGATTTCTTTCAGCTAGTCAAAATGTAAAAGCCATTCTTAGCTCCCAGGCGTCACCTGTTCTGTAAATGGGTACATCTGCTTAAAAAGGAAAACGGCTGGATTTGGCTCCAGGCAGTAGTTTTTGGATGCCAAGCTATTGATCTGTTGTTTGAACAGATATGGGGTTAGGACTTTATCTCCATTTCACAGATGGAGAAACTGATGTCCAGAGTGATTTTCTCAGGATACACTGGGGCAGCCCTGGAATTTGAACCATGGTTTGGGAAAATGGCCAGTAACCAGGCAGACATTTCTCATTGTTGTCCAGGCGTTTGAGGAGCTCTCCTCCTGGAAGTGCCTGGGTAGCAGCTGGGTTTGGGGCTGGTGATGCAGGACTCCAGGGAGTGCGGACTCCTGACTACCCCTGCCTCTTCCCCACCAGGAGCTTTTCGGAGCTGTACAGGCTGTCTCTGCAGGAGCCCAGCCGGCGAGGGGCCCCAGAACCAGTGGAGGAGGAAGCCCCCAGAGTGGTCCTGCTGCCTGTCACAAAGCAGCTGCTGCACCTGTGCCTGCAAGATGATAGTGGCCCGCCAGGGCCCCGGGATCTGGCTGAGGAGCGGACTGAGTTCCTGCACAGCCAGAACTCGCCCTCACCCCGCAGGTGCATGCCCTTGGCCTTCCCTCCCCTCCAGGCCTCTGTAACAGCAGCTTCTGGTTCTGAGCCCTTCGCTCTCCCCAGCTCCCTGTCGGATGAGGCCCCAGTCCTGCCCAACACCACCCCAGACCTCCTCCTGGCCACCACAGCCAAGTCATCAATACCCAGCGCTGACAGGGAGACACCCCCCACCCAGGTGAGCAGAAACAAGGCTCTGGAGCTCAATGGCACATGGTACCAATGGGTGTCACGGAATCCACATCCACTTCTGCCCCCCAGGATGGGCCCAGCAGCCTCAGTGGTTCTGAGGACAAGGGCGACCCAGCCCCAGAACTGAGGGCCTCCTTTCTGCCACGAACCTTGTCTCTGCGGAACTCCATCAGCAAGAGTGAGTGTGGAGTAGGAGGGTCTGGGATGAGAGTAGGGGATGCTCCTGGGTCCCCTGGCTGAGCCCACTTCTCGTGCCCGCAGTCATGTCAGAGGCAGCCAGTGAGACCCTGGAGGACGAGTGGCAGTCCATCTCAGAGATCGCCTCCACTTGCAACACCATCCTGGAGTCACTGTCCCGGGAGGGTGAGGCCACCAGGGCACTGGGGGTGGGAGCCAAGATGGTGCTCTTTCTCCCTTTCTGACCTGCCTGCGTGGTTCCTCTATAGGACAGCCCATCCCAGAGAGTGGAGACCCCAAAGGAACTCCAAAGTCTGATGCCGAGTAAGCCCCTGTCCCATGCCCATGTGACCCCCCCTTCCTGCCTGTGCCCTGGCATCGTGCTCTGCTTCCACACACACACATCAGTCTGAGGAGACAGGGTGGGCCCCTCTCATTAGGCAGGGCTGGGGGCTGGCCGAGGTGCTGCCCTGCCTTGGTCCTGCTGAGTCCTGACCCCCATGTCCTCAGGCCAGAGCCTGGGAGCCTGTCGGAGAAGGTCTCTCACTTGGAGTCCATGCTCAGGAAGCTGCAGGAGGACCTGCAGAAGGTGAGGAGTGGGCCAGGGTGGTGGGGAGTCTCAGGGCTGCCCCTGGAAAGGGGCCAGCTGCTCTGACACCTTCCTCCCTGCCTGCCCCAGGAGAAGGCAGACAGAGCAGCCCTGGAGGAGGAGGTACGGAGCCTGAGGCACAACAACCGGCGGCTTCAGGCCGAATCGGAGAACGCAGCCACACGCCTGCTCCTGGCCTCCAAGCAGCTGGGCTCACCGACCACCGACCTGGCCTGAGCCATCCCGTCCAGCCTCAGTCTGGCTGTGGGCCTGCTTGGAACCTCCTGGGCCCTCAGCCCTCCTCAGGAACTCTCTCCCTGCGCAGAGGCGCATCTTAGCACTGCCCCCCACTCCCTAGCCCGTTATTTGGTGGTGGAAGCTGCCCCCACCCTGTCCCTGTTTGTAAATATTCTTTGGAGAAAAAGGAATTTCAGGGAGTAAAGAAGCCACTGCTATTTGTATCTGTACATGTGTTCAAGACATGATGGAGAGGGGGTTTTGCCCCCAGAGGCCTCAGCCAAGCTCCCTGGACTAGTTAGGACAGGTCCTGGGGACACTGGGTCAGGGTTGAGCTGGCACTCACTGAGGGGGTCTCTGAGGCTAGGCCACCCCTTGGCTTCTCTCCCATAAATATTTATTTGGTTCTGTTTGGAAGCAGGTGGCCATACCCCATACTTACCCAGCTAGTTCTTTAAGCCCCGAAACCAAACCTAAGGGGCTGAGATCTGGGGCAGAGGAACAGAGGGTAGACTGCAGGGCAGGGGAGGGAGGAACCTGGTGGTCAAGGAGCGTCTGGCCATTCCTCACATGGCCTTGCCCCCCAGTGCAAGCCTTGCTCTCCTCTCTGTAGTCACTGAGCCCCCAGCCTGGTATTCTCTCAACCACCTGGCCACATCCTACAGGGCCTGATCCCAGAGGAAGCAGCTCCTCTGCCTCAGTCTCCTGGGGGTATTCCATGTCCCGCAAGAAATTGGCTCTTGTCTCCTCTCTGCTCACCAGCCTGCCACCTGCTCTGTTCCTCACCAGGCTGGGCGAGGGAAGCACACATGTCACAGACAATCATGAATGGCATCATCAGGTCCAAACTTGGACTTTGTCTAAACTCTGTTTTCTGGACCAGAGGCCTAGACAGAGCACTGACTTGCCCAACATCACATGCCTATGCCAGCCCCTTCCCCAGGCTGGTTGAAGTTCACTGCTGAGACCTAAGCCCTGGATCTGTTAACTTAGGTGCTGGCAGGATGAGCTAGGCTCTGAGAAACAGAGCATCTGGGGATCAGGAAGACTTCCTGGGAAAGGTAACATGAGGCCTGAGTTTTGAAGGTTAAGTAGAAGTTCACCAGGCAGAGACATCTAAGGTATCTGGTAGGACCAGTCTGGTGCCTACTGGACTGGAGTCAGGGCACATGCAGGACCTCGGGCTCTAAGAAGCTGGAGCTAGATCAGAAGGGGTTGTGATGGGTGCACTAAGGATCCTGGATTAACAGTTCCCAAGACTGCCAGTTTTTCATGGTTGTGGACTGTAGTGAGCAGCCCTCATGGACAGTAAGAAAGGCTGTGGTCACTCTCTGAGGGTGTGTCTGCAGAGAACTGGGATCTGGTCATGTGGCTGATGTTTAAAGGGAGAGTGATGGGGTGAGGTTTGAGTGTCAGAGCTCTTTGGCTGCTGGGAGGCCAGGGAGGAGGCTGTAGCAGCAGTCTGGTAGGAGGTAGTGGTGACAATGGGGAGAAGTGGGTAGATTTTCCAGGACCTCATGAGGAACTGGATGCAAATTGCTTAGGGGAGAAGAGGTGGTCTCCACAGTAGTGGCCAGGTTTCTGGCTGGAGCCCCTAGAGGGAGGGTGGCAGGGCATGGCTGACATGGGAAAGTGGGGCCAGACGGCATGGTTCAGGTCATTTGGAACGGGGTGAATGTGGGAGGCCTGAGGGCTGTCAGAGTGATGTTCAGGGTCAGGCGCACAGGGAAGAGAGGTCTGGGCTGGAGACAGGATTTAGAACTTGGTGAGCCACGAGCAAGATGAGATCACTCAGGGCGTGTGAGAAGAACCATGAGGGTTTTTGGGGGTCATTGGAGGTCACTGCGGGACTTGGCTGGGAAAGACAAGAAGAGGGCGGCGCAGCCTGGACTGGAGGACCCGGGCTCACTGGGACTGCACGCAGCTCCGCCAGCCGCTCCCTGGGCCATAGAAGGGTTCTTACTCGGCTCGGCCCCGCCTCGAGCCCGCCTCCCAGGCGCTCCTCGGCAGGTTTGCCAGGGTCCTGACCGGGCCACCACCGGCTCAGGCTCCGCCTCTCGCGCCGCAGATCTGCTGGGCTCACTCTTGCTTCAGTCCCCGCCCCTGACACCGCCAGCCCACGAGTAGAGGTTGGAGTGCGAGCTGGACTTCCTAGACGCCTTCCGCTTCCCCATGTTCCGCCGTCGCCTGGCAGCTTCTCTCGCGGGTACCGTCCATCGGAGTTTGCACCCAGGACCTACTGTGTTCCCAGGAGAGTCGCTAACTTTTGGAGCGCAGGCCACTAATGATAACCCCCTGCACCCGCCGTCACTGTCCCGCAACAGCGCGAAGCTTGGAAGTTAGACGCGATAGGCCTGAGCACAGGGGTTTTCCCGAAGCGCGTTACCTGGCTTCTCGGTCTCTGAACACTATCTCTGCGCATGCGCGCCTAAGAGGGCAGGCCCCCATGGGGCCTGTGCTTTTCGCTGCTGCGCATGCGCCTGATCAAACCGGAAGTATGTCCAGCTGTAGCCCGGTGGGTTGCGGCCTGGCGTTTTTTTAGGTTTCCTGAAGGAGTGGATTAAGAATTCACCGGTCCTTCCAGAACAGGGTATCAAAGCATAGGTGGCGCGGCCATAGACCTTTACCTGGCATCACTCCTTCCCCAACAGAGGCAAACACTCCCATGCCCACCCAAGGGATGAAGTCCAAAATTCTTTTTTTTCTGAGACAGTCTCACTCACTGTGTTGCCCCGGCTAGGGTGCGGTGGAGTCAGCCTAGCTCACAGCAACCTCAAACTCCTGGGCTCAAGCAATTTTCCTGCCTCAGCCTCCCGAGTAGCTGGGACTACAGGCATGCGCCACCATGCCCGGCTAATTTTTTCTACATATTTTTAGTTGGCCAATTAATTTCTATTTTTAGTAGAGACAGGTCTCGCTCTTGCTCAGGCTGGTCTGGAACTCCTGAGCGATCCTCCCGCCTCAGCCTTCCAGAGTGCTAGGATTACAGGCATGAGCCACCACGGCCGGCCAAAGCCCAAAATTCTTAGCCCATACTTCTTGAGTCTTTCACAGCCTGATCCCATCAAATTTAACATCTTATTTCTTACTCCACTCAACTCCAAACGCTGGTTAGCCCCTCTGCAAGATCCACCCTCTATTGATCTAAGACCTGGAACTAATGGGGCCCCTGGGAAGACTGTCCTGAAACTGCTCCATCCCCACATCCAATGGGCTCTCAATGCACTGGGACAGCCCCCCACACCCACCTGTTTTCATCCACCATACTGTAAGTAGGGGTTTCAAAGGGTCTTCTCAGACTGCAAGCTTCCAGGTGACAGTGTGCATGCATATTCATCCAACTATCACCGATGTTGGGCCTCTCGTGACCAGGAAAGTGTGTGCTCAGCGTTTGCCGAAAGAAGGCAAATCTCTAAGCAGCTTGGCAACAAATTTATTCAGAGTAGAAAGAGCAAGAGTCCAGGTACTTTGATTCTTCTATGAAAACTGTGCCTCCTGACTGGAGAACTGCCAGCCTGCCCTCCCCCACTCTCGAAACAACTCACCCTACTATTAAGGCACTTGAGAAGGGGGGGGGGCAGGGAAGTCTCAGACATAACCCCTCTGGATCCCAGAGAGAGCCAGCACTACCTCACCAGTTCCCTTCAGACACAGTTTGAGCAAAAAAAGCTGGCAGAGACTTCTGTAGGGCAGAAAGGCTAGCCCCTCAAATGCTGGTGTTAGGCACAAGGACAATGCTAGTGCCATAGTGGGGCTGGTAACAGGCATTATTTTGGATCAAGGTGGACTGAATCCATTATGTGAGCAAGACACTTGATAATAAGGCTTTGTGGCCACAAAGGCCATAGCTCCAGCCTGCTCCTCTCTCTAGGAGAGTACTAGAAGCCAGAGGATGGGGATGGAGGCCCCCAGAGTTGCTGTAGAGAGAAGGGAGCCGACCATCAGGATAGGGGAAGCAAGAGTTTGAATCCTCCCAGCTCCCCCCTTTCTAGAGAAATTAATGCTTCTGCTTAAGCACCTCCAAAAAGAGAGATATAGATACTGCCAACAGAAGAATAAAATGCAATCCCCCCCTAAGGAAGACAAAAACTTCTTTGGAAGACCAAAGAAATTGGGGGCAGCTGGAGCACCACCCCCCTCCAAGAATCTGTAAGTGTTTTGGGAGGACTTCAATCCCCTGCAGACCAGTACTCTGGGCAGGGCAGGCATCACTCCCTTAGGAGCTGATCTGACTCAGAAGGGCTGAGAAGTCCATGTCCACAATGGAGGAGAAGTCTTCATCCCCTGATAGGAGGCCGTTGGGGATCCCTGAGGCCCCCAGGGGGTTGGGAGCCGGGTCAGGGGGCCTCTGGGACGCTGTTACCAGGCGAGTTATAGACTCAGGATATTCCATCAGCATGGGCTCAGCTGTGTGTGGGGCCATAGAAACACCCTGGTTTAGCAGCTGCTGAAACTCAGAGTTGTCGACGGATGCCAGGTCCGTGAACACAGCTGGGTCTGTGCTGTTGCCAAGCAAGGCCCCCAGGTCTTCATCAGCATCAAACTGCAGCTGCAGCAGGGCCTCCGTCAGTGTTCCTTCCCCAGCCTGGGTGGGCTTGGGGGCAGGGGGGGCCACAGCCTGAAGAGGGCCTGGAGCTAGGACTTGGACAGGGGCTGGGGCCTGAGCCAGAGCTGAGGCCATGGCTGAGGTAGGGGCTGGGGTGTGGGACAGGACTTGGGTAGGGGCTGGTGCCAAGGCTGAGGCCTGGCTTGGGATCTGCCCAGAAGGAAATACCATGGGGGAAAACTCGTCAAAGTTGATGGTGCTGAGGGATGACGTGAAAGGATAGGGCTGAGGGGCTGGAGGAGAGAACAGAGAGGCAAGGGTCAGAACAAGCCCCAGAGACCCACCCCGTCCTCTGTACCCCAGCCCCTCTTCATAATACTTAGGACCAACCCCGCTCTGTGGAGTCCCTGCCGTCACCAGCTTAGCTCCTTCCTCTTACCCAGTTTATAGGGTTCACTTCTAGCCACACCTTCTCTTTTGAGCTCTCCCTGAGTACTCACACCCACAAAGCTCTCATACCCATGACGTCTTAAATCTCTCCCAGTCTTTTAGGGGAAGGGACACTTTCAGAGATTAGCTGATCTCCTCATTTTCCAGCTGAAAAACCAAGCCTTCAGAGGTGATGAGCCCTCAGACCATCAAGTTAGTAACAGCTTTAAGTGGGCACTTTGTCACTTTTTTTTTTTTTTTTAAAGAGACAGTGTCTTGCTCTGTGCCAAGGCTGGAGTGCAGTGGTACAATCATGTAGCTCGCTGCAGCCTTGAACTCCTGGACTCAAGCCATCCTCTTGCCTTTGTCTCCAAAGTAGCTGGGACTACAGGTGTACACTACCACTCCTGATTAATTTTTTTTTCTGATTAATTTTTTATAGAGATAGGATCTTACTATGTTGTCCAGGCTAGTCTCAAACTCCTGGCCTCAAGCCATCTCCTGCCTCAGCCTCCCAAAGTGCTGGGATTATAGGAGTAAGCCACCACACCTGGCCTGTCACCCCCTTTTTTTTTGGAGACAGAGTCTCACTCTGTTGCCAGGGCTAGAGTGCCTAGCTCACAGCAACCTTAAACCCCTGGGCTCAAGCGATCCTCCTGCCTCAGCCTCCCGAGTAGCTGTGACTACAAGCATGCACCACCATGCCCGGCTAATTTTTTCTATATATTTTTAGTTGTCCAATTAATTTGTTTGTATTTTTAGTAGAGACAGGGTCTCACTCTTACTCAGGCTGGTCTCAAAGAACTCCTGAGCTCAGAGGATTCGCTCACTTGGGCCTCCCAGAGTGCTAGAATTATAGGCGTGAGCCACCACGCCCAGCCTGTCACTCTTTTTTGAGCCACATACCAGGTACATACATCTTGCTACTTTAGAGGTGATTTTTTTTCTTTCTGTTCCCCAAATTCAACTGAGAGTTGAGGGCAAAGATTCTGTACTTTTGGCCAGGCGAGGTGGCTCACGCCTATAATCCTAGCACTCTGGGAGGCCGAGGCGGGCAGATTGCTTGAACTCAGGAGTTCGAAACCAGCCTGAGTATAAGGGAGACCCCATCTCTACTATAAATAGAAAGAAATTAATTGGCCAACTAATATATATAGAAAAAATTAGCCGAGCATGGTGGCACATGCCTGTAGTCCCAGCTACTCGGGAGGCTGAGGCAGAAGGATCCCTTGAGCCCAGGAGTTTGAGGTTGCTGTGAGCTAGGCTGACGCCATGGCACTCACTCTAGCCTGGGCAACAAAGTGAGACTCTGTCTCAAAAAAAAAATAAAACATTCTGTACTTTTAACTTCTGTATCCCAAGGTATCCAATATGGGATTTAACTGGCATAGCGGTTCTTAGACTTCAGCATGCATTAGCATCCCAGGAATTTGCTGGTTCCTGGGCCCATACTTCCAAAGCCTCTGATTCAATAGGTCTGCCATGGGGCCCAGGAACCTGCATCTCTGCTCCCCACATGACTCTGCCAGAGGTGACCAGTCCCTACCCCCTGAGAAACACAGGCCCAACAGACAGCAGGCTTCAGACACCTGCTGCTGAGGCCAATTCTTCTGCTCATCTCCCTCCCAGAAGGTGTCTCAACCACAGGCCAAACAGATGTGAACCTGTTCTAGCAGGACAAAAAGAAATCCTTACCTGGTTTGGGGATAGAAGTTGTTGTGCTGCGGGAAGGCACAGCAATGCGCCGGGGTGGAGGCCTGGGGTCGGTGGGTCCTGCAGGGCAAGGGCTGGGTCAGTTTTCACCCCTGGGGTGTACCTCCCCAGGGTGTCCCCTCCCTGCCCACTGCCTTTCTCGATGGCTCTCCCGACTCCCCATCTCACCACTAAAAGGACTCTTCTTCATGATGCTCTTGAAGGTCTCATATGTCCTTTTGCGTTTCTCCTCAATCCGGTGACGGTCATCTAGGAAAGTAACAGGGAGAAGTGGGACTTGCTCTCCTCAGCTGGGCCCCCAATACTCTCAAAGGCCCTTCAGGAGGAAGGTGAGGAGCTGGGCTTTCCCAAGACCCATGTCCCAACCTTCCCAGCAAATGAGAAGAGCTGTGTGTCACTGTCTGACACTCAGGAGTTCTAAGAATCCCACAGCTTTCTGAGAAGTCCTCTGTTGGCTGAATCTGCCCCTGTCTAAGGCCACATGGGTGATGCCAAGCAAAGGGGCTGTGCTCTGGGGGAACAGAAGCCCTTTTGGGGGCCCTATTATTCGGCTCATCTCTAGCCTTGATCCAGGCCTGGCAGTAATCTCTGCGCTCAGGGCCAGTTGAGGCATAACAGGTTTGATTAAGACTTCAGCGGAGACTCTCATTCTTTCTCTAATGGTTTGATATTTCAGTCGTAGCTTTCAGAACTGTCTAACCACTGCAGTACCTAGGTAACTCCGAAGCACCTCACTTCCATCAGTCCAAAGCCAACCTCATCCCCTGTCTTCAGAAACCTGGTTCTTTCTCCTGTGTTCCCTGACCATCCATCTGCCCTATTGCCAGAGCTAGAAACCTTGGAATCATCCGCAACATCTTCCTTTCTCTAACTCCCCACTACTCACTGACACATATTTATCACACACCTACTACACATCAGCCTCCTTCATGGCCACTGGGGATATGGCCGGGAGCACACAAGGTGCCTGTTCCCCAGAAGCTGGCATCCTAGTGAAGAGAAGATTGGGACAAAAACCACATACACATACAAGAAAATCTCAAGAAGTGACAGAATTTCCAAGGAAGATAAACAAGGTGATGTACCAATACCAGAAGTGAGGTCAGGGAGTTTAATTTAGAGTGGTCAGGGAAGGACTGGTGTGAGCCAGTCATGAGAAGACCTGGGGCCAGGCATCCCAAAGGACTGAGCTTGGTGTGTGTCAGGTGCAAAAAAGCCATGGTCCCAACAGGTAACCAAGGAAGACAGCAGTAGGAGATGTGATCTTCTCATTTTGCCATTCCTTGTGCAAGGTTCACGCCAAATCTTCTCTTCCTGGACTACTGCAACATCTTCCAGAACGGCCTCCCTGCTCTGAGTCTCTCCCTCTTTGATCCTCTACACACGGCCGCCAGAGTGAACTTCCAGATCTGTTCATGGCACTGCTCTGCTTAGGAACCTTCGGTGGCTTCCCACTGCCTTCAGATGAAATCCTGGATGAAGGCCTTGAGCCTAACAAGGCCCTCCTCTGTCTGGGCCTGCTAACTGCCCAACATCAGCTCCCACCACTCAGATGCCCCCGAACAGGCAGTGCATTCACCAACACCCTGCATTTCCAGGTGCTGGACCACCTGCTTGGAGAACTTCTGTATCTTTCTCAAAACTAAATGTCACCTCCTCCACATAGCTGTCTCCATCTCTCTGCCTCTGTGCTCTCATGGCACGCTGCTCACAGCTCCATTTCACATGTCACTCTGTGACTTAAGGATCTGTTTTGCATGTTTGTCTTCCTCATGTGCCTGAGCTTCTGAAGGGCAGGGAATGTCTTATTCATCTTTGTAATTCCCAACATCTAGCACATGCCCTCAGCATGGGCACTCAAAGTTTTGATCAAAATGTGGCTGGGCTGTATGACAGTGACAAGAGACACACAGCATGGCAACAGGACCCAAGAGCCAGATGGCTTGGGTTCAAATGGTGTGACTCTGTCACTCACTAGCTATGTGAGCTCAGGTAAGTCAGACTCTATTTCCTATCTCAAAAGGCTAATGAGAAATTAAAATCAGGGAATTCACTGAAATGCCTGGATCAGGGGCAGGTGTGTGGTATGAGCTCAGTTAAGTCTTGGCTGTCATTACTAGTAAATGAAACAAGAAATGGATTCCAATTACTGTGTAAATCCCAAGTTCTGACTCTAGATTTTGGCTCTTCCTCAACTACAGCCCCAGACATCCAGCCCAGCCTCTCACTGGGTGGAGCCCAACAGCCCTGCTGCTACCTTCCCCAGCTGTGTACCTGTGTCTGGCAGGTACTGGAATTCCATAGGCTCGCTGAGCTCCCTATCAGAAGGCCGCCGCAGCTGCATAGAGACACGCACGGGAGCCTGCAGGCTGGGGTCTGCGTAGGGAGGGGTCCGGAACACAATGGCCACTTGTCGGTGTACATCAGCTTGTGAAAAGGAGCCTCGGGCCTCCCAGCCTGGTCCCGTGAAATACACCTCAATGTCCTCTGCAGGAGATGGGGTAGCAGTGTGGGTCAGTGTGTCTAACCTCCCCAGAGCCTCCCCCCACCAACTTCTGATACCTGTCTCCTGAGATACAACACCCTGCCGCCCACCTGAAGCCTCCGAGGCACTGGGGGCAGTGTCTGAAGCCAGTTATCTGACATTTACTATCTCTGCTCAGTGCCACCCTTTACCTCTTGCTCCAAACAGTGCAGCCCTGCCTCCTGGTGTGTACCTTTCTGCACCTTGTCACACAGTAGGAAAATCTCATCCCCACCAAGGCAGCTCCCGGAGTTTCGGTTCACTCGGCAGATCTTGAGCTCAGCAGTATTGGGGGCGCCTGGGGTATAAAAATAAGATAAGAAGATCCGAACCATCAGAGGTCCCCGGGGTGGCCTGTAGGAGATGCAACATCCCTGCCCGCGCTAGAGTCAAGGTTGCCCAGAGCTTGCCTCCCACACCTTTGCAGCCAAAGTCAGACCATTCCGTTTACCAACTATTTACCTACTTTGTGCTAACCACTATTCCGAGCAAGAATATAACCACACACAAAAGCTAAACATCTCTGCCCTCATGCACCTTTTGGTCCAGTGGGAACCAATCTTTTCACACTTTCTCTTTCTCCACTTGACTCAAGCAATCTTCAAGGCCAGTTCATATCCACCTTGGCAGTGAGTCCTTCCCTCCTAACTTCTGGTTTATCCTGGATTCCTGTCCTTGGAACTCCAGAGCCCTTATTATTTTCATTGATCCTACTGGTTGGCTAATTAATGACTGTAGTTGATCAGTGTCAGCCCAATTCATCTGTGAGCTTCCATCACTGAATTATTACTCTCTAACGTTATCTTGTTCCTGGGACTTCATTTCCTAGAGTCATTAGCACAGTTGTGGGCACACCACTCTCTCATCACGTGATAATGAAAATGATCGTTTCCCCTCAGACTCCCTGCCAGCCTGGAAGCTACACCTCCAGGGCAGCTCTGGGTCTTCTCTGCCCTGCCTTCCCTGCCAGCACAGAGCTTGGCACAGGAGACAAATATGCTAGATGACTGAATGAAGTACAGAGCTCCTGTCGCAGGTCACACCCACCCCAATATCCTTGTTCCTACCCAGGCTCACCCCTCTCCCCTTACTGTGGCTCCCTGACCACTCACGGTTGTCAAAGATGGGATGAGAGAGGACAGGCGGCAGGCGGAGAGGCCTGCCTGATGAATCCCGCACTGTCACCTGGAAGCAGAGCCGCACAGCGTTGAGGTCATAGTCACCACGCTGCTCTTCTATGGGAACTGCCAGGAAAACAGATGGTCAGGAGAGCAGGGGTGGAGGGGGAGAGATCAGGGGTTTTGGGGTGCAGAGAGCTCTGGGGTGGGAGGGCTGTTTGTGGGTATGTAAAATGGAAGTTCTAAAGAAGGAGAAAGACAAGGTTCTAAACCCATCACTGACTCCACTGTGAACCTGAATTCATATCCCCTCTCCAGGTTTCCCACTGGCAAAAGATCCCATGTGTGCTGTGAGTCTTGGTCAATGAGGGAGCCATGCAGAGAAGGCGGGCTGGGCTGGGGGAGGTGACAGAGGGTACGGGCGCTACAGGCAGGTTCAGGTCTTTGCCTCTGCAGCGCTCACCTTGGAAGGGGTTGTTGTTGGTCTGGATGCGCTGACTGATGGCCTGTTCCAGGTCCCGCTTCTTCACACACTGGATCCCCAGGTTCTGGAAACTGAGGCACCCCCCAAGCATCTGTCCCACTGTCTCCAGCAGAGCCTGGACCCTCCTGCCTTGCCGGGTCTGCCCCTTCTTCCTCTATCCACCACAGCGCACAGCCCTTGCACACCACAGCCTGCCAGCCTCCCTACGCTCAGCCACAGGGGCTTCTTTTCCATTCTCCAAACACATAAGCCCATTCCCATTTCAACGTCTTTGCACTTATTTGTTCCTCTCAGAATGTTCTCTCTGTGCTTCTCTGCTTTTTCTCACCACTCAAATCTTAGCTAGAGAGGCCTCCCTGACCTCCCAGTCCTAAGTGATGAGACCAGTTCCCTTGCTTCTCTCAGTGCAGGTTCTCCTTCCAACCTGTTGTCCTACTTTATTCTCAGCACTGAAGTTATTATTGACAGTGCCTTATTTACTTATTTGTATATTTATTTATGGCCTGTCTCTGTCAACTGGAATGTCAGTTCCGGGAAAGACTTTTGGTTCAATGGCTTTCTTTCTCATATGGGAGATATGACACTCAGGCACTTGCCCTTCTAGTCATGGGGGCCAGGGGTTCAGAGGTGACTAGGGACTCATTCCTATCTCATGGAGCTCACATCTGCTAGACAGAGTGGACAAATAGATAATTTCATGACAAAGGAAGTCTGCTCGCAGAGCTGGGGACAGAGCAAGGAGTGAGGAATTCTCCCTATGTCCAGAAAAGAGTAACACTGTAGCAGCTACTCGACTGCCCTGCCTCCTGTCCCCCCACCTCACCCTCCATGCCCTGGCCTGCTGGGAGCTCACCTGTGGATGCAGCGGTCGGGGCAGAGCTCAGCCTCATAGAAGCCATCCCGGCAGTCCTTCCCCACAAGCTCATGGGGATGAGGCCGGTGAGGGGGGTCCTTGGTGACCAGGGAGATGCGAACTGTCCCTGGTCCTGTGTAGCCATTGATCTGTCCAAAGTACAGAGAGCACTCTAGAAGCCCAGGAATTCCAAACCTGACTTCCAGACACAAAGGGCATGGTGGCCTGGAGGCAAGCCTGCTGGACTTCCACAATACCTTCCCCCTATACCCTGTGCGCCCCCCCATCACTGGAAGCAGGTGCTGACCTTGATGGTGGGGTGGGTCTTGGTGGTATCCGTGCTTCTCTCCCCTGGGATACTGCCGGCTGAGCGGCCCTCACACTTGTAGCGGAAGCGCATGCCCCGCTGCTTGGGCTGCTCGATAATCTCCACATAGGGACCAGAAACCTGGGCTGGCTCTGCAGGGACACAGGACCGTCCCATCAGGGGGCTGCCCCCAAACCCCCTAACCCTGGGGAGCTCCCTCCCAACTACGGAGGAAGGTCCACTTACCTGAGGGGAAGATGAGGGGGAACAGGTCTGAAAGAGGAGGGAGACAGGGGTCAGTACAAGCCCGCTCCCCATCCTCACCAGGGAGAACCTGCTCCCCATCCATGGAGAGGAGGTGGAGCCAAGCTCCCTCGGAGGGAAACTGAGTTAGGAGCTGCTCCCTAGAACCTGCGGTGAAACTAAGGGGGGACGTGTAAAGGAGCCAGAAACACTGGCTTCTAAGGGAAAACTAGAAGGAATCCTTCCTCTACTGAGGGAAACTGAGTCAGGGCCTTTCTCCTTTCATAAGGAAAACTGAGGAAGGGCATGCTCCACTCCCCCCCATCCTGAGAGGAAACTGAGTCAGATACATTCTCCCCTAACAAGGAAACTAAGTCAGAACTGCTCCCATGGACCGTGGGAGGAAACTGAATTAAGGTTCACCCCGCACTCACACCCAGGGAGGATATTGAGTCAAGGCCCCCCTCCACCCATAGGGGAAACTGAGTCAGACCCCTCACTGCCTGCCCCGCCCCGCGCCACCATCAGGCCGGCCGCTCCCTGCGCAGCGCCTTCGGCGCAGGAAGGGGCGGAAGGCGGTGCGGGGGGGCTCCCGCCACAGCCCCGCAGCCCCGGCGCAGCCACCCCGCGGAGTCAGAGGGCGCCCTCACCGTCCATGGCCGGGGTCCCGGGGGCGGGGCCGGGGTCGCAGCTGGGCCCGCGGCGTGCGCTACAGACGAGCCATTCGCCAGAGGCGGAAATGCGCCGCGCGCGCCCGCCGCCGCGTCACTGCCCGGAATCCGGCCGCGCCTGCGCGCTGCGCCACCCCGCGGCGCAGGGGCCCGGAGCGAGTGCGGGCTGCGCAGACGGAGAGGAGGCCGCGCGCGCCGCCGCCGCCGGGGCCGGGAACGAGTGCGCGCCCAGAGCGAGATGGAGAGGCAGTCTGCCCGGAGGCTGCTCCCCGGGCCCGCGCTGCGGGCGACTCGGCTCGCTCCCGGTCCTGGCCCCGCCTGGA
The DNA here is from genome assembly GCF_040939455.1 of Microcebus murinus. Classification (NCBI taxonomy): domain Eukaryota; kingdom Metazoa; phylum Chordata; class Mammalia; order Primates; family Cheirogaleidae; genus Microcebus; species Microcebus murinus. Next base: position 12,766,680 of record NC_134107.1, read on the forward strand.
GGGCGGGCCCGCCGATTACTCACTCTGTTTTTAGGGGATTTCGGGCTCCCTCCCGCCCATCGGCGGAGTTTGGTGATGTCACCCTGGGCTGCGTCTGGAGCAAAGCCAGGGCTGCTAGCCTGCAGCCGCCCGCCCTGCGTAGGGAAAGGCCCGGGTCTGCTGCGCCCTCAAAGGCCAGGTGGCTGAGCTTCGCACAGGTTTCCAAATTGCTAAAGGTGCCTTTCAGTGGTTGCTGCTTAATTCCCTATCCACTCCAGTCTAGATGCAGCTGAGGGAAAGGGGAGCGACCAGACCTCCCACCCGTGCTTGGATCGAGGAGCTTTGCGGAGCCTGCTGCACCGACGGGACGACCAAGGCCCAGGGCCTCGTCTGCTCCCGCCGGCGAGCTAACCGAGGGCTCATCTCCTGTCGCACTAAAGCGCCCGCTTAAGATGCAGCCAAACTGCAGGCCCTCGGCGGCAGTGGGTGTAGGGAGCGCCCGGGGTAAACTTCAGAGCCTCGTCTGCGCAGCCTGGCCCTTGTGTCTCAGAAGGTCCGGGACCCCCAGAGGCTCCTTGAACCCGCAGGGTCATTTCCATCCCCCCACCCCCACGCCTTCCCTGGGCCTCTCGCTAAGACCCAGCCTCGGAAAGCCGAAGCATTTCCACTAATTAACTGTCTTGTGGCCCCACAGTGCGGGTATCCCCCCTAAGGCCAAGCCCAATGCGAGTCGGTGTGGGGACTGGGGCTGGAGCACCCCCACCTCCAGACTCCCATCCCAGGCCGCCACCTCTTCCCAGAATGAAGATGTTCCATTGCAGGTGGCGGAGTCTTCTCCAGATGGAGAAAGATTTTTAAATTGTCTTTGAATTCATTCTAAATTAGGAAATCATGTGGGAATTGGAAAAGATTGGAAATTCTGACTTGCTTTCCCAGGCTCTGAAAAAAACAGGAAGAGAAAAGTGAAAATAGAGTTACCACCCCTCCCACTCTTTTCAGTTTCTCATTCTGATGGCCCTTTAGAAAAATTAGTTTACTTTTTTTGCTAAGGCAGACATCTCAGGTCAAGAGAATGGATTAATAATAATCTTTGGTTAATAACACACAATCATCGTGGATCTTTGCACGACCCTCTTTTTAAAATTCATGTATGTTATAACTTTTAAATTAATACCGTGAATACCAGTGTACCCACTGCAAAACTCAAGAGGATAAATGGGACACGGTGGTGACTGACATCTACCCACAAGCTCCTCACCTGTTCATCTCCTCTTAGCTCCAAATCCAGGCCACCACCATCTACACTTTTGTATTTTGAAGAAAAAAATAACTTGTATACACATGCCTACAAAACACATCCTTCAGTTTAGCTTAGTTTTGGACTTTCATGAAGAGGGTATCATATTATTTGTTGTCTTTTGTTATTTGCTTTTTTCACTCAACATATTACTAAGATTCATCCGTTTCATAGTTCATTCATCTCACTGCTGTATTCTGTTGGGTGAACATACCAGTTTATTCATCCTCAGAATGGGCATTTGGATTTCTAGTTTTTTGCAGTTATAAACAATGTTGCTAAGAACATTCTTGTGAATATCTCCTGTTGTACATATATCCAAGAGTTTCTCTTGAGTATATACCCAAAAGTGTTTTATTAGGGGGTTTTTTGTTTGTTTGTTTGTTTGTTTGTTTTTCAGGCAGAGTCTCACTTTGTTGCTGAGGCTAGAGGCTGGAGTGCCGTGGTGTCAGCCTAGCTCACAGCAACCTCAAACTCCTGGGCTCAAGCGATCCTGCTGCCTCAGCCTCCCAAGTAGCTGGGACTACAGGCATGTGCCACCATGCCTGGCTAATTTTTTCTGTGTATTTTTAGTTGGTTAATTAATTTCTTTCTATTTTTAGTAGAGATGGGGGTCTGGCTCTTGCTCAGGCTGGTCTTGAACTCCTGACCTTGAGCGATCCTCCAGCCTCAGCCTCCCAGAGTGCTAGGCTCAGTTTTCAAAATAATGCATTGATTTTCTACCATCTCCCAAAAGTGATCAACAAGTTTTTCAAAAGTCTTAAATGAATGCATGGCTTTAAACATATCTGATGTGCTTTAATCAATTATAGTTATATATTGTTATTGAAATCCAAATTGTTTCATCTTTGGCCAGTGAGAGCCTCTTCAAATTGGTTCTTCGGTGCTTTTGACACAATTCCAGTAGTCTGTGATAGTTTTCTTGCTGTCTGGTATAAAAAGATGTTGCCTGGCTTATCTGGTAAATTTTCTGACTGAGATCTAGAATCAGGCAGCTTTCCAAGAAGTCCTGATTTTTTACTTAGTGGAAAATGGTATTTAGAGACTACAGTTGAGTGCAAGGGATGCTTATTGCTACTGGGTCAGTCACTGCAGACCTTTACAATGAACAATTAGGACATTTTAAAATTTTGAGACATTGTCTCACTCTTTTGCTAGGGCTAGAGTGCAGTGGTGTCATTATAGCTCACTACAACCTTAAACTCTTGGGTTCAAGCAATCCTCCTGCCTCAGCCTCCTGAATAGCCAGGACTAAAGGCATGTTCTACTACACCTAGATAATTTTTTTTAAAAGATGGAGTCTCACTGTGTTTCCCAGATTGGTCTCAAACTCCTGGCCTCAAGTAATCCTCCTGCCTCTGCCTCCTAAAGTACTGGGATCAGAGATGTGAGCCACCTACACCCATTGGGGACATTTAAAAAAATATATGAAGGCCGGGCGCGGTGGCTCACGCCTGTAATCCTAGCTCTCTGGGAGGCCGAGGCGGGTGGATTGCTCGAGGTCAGGAGTTCAAAACCAGCCTGAGCATGAGGGAGACCCCGTCTCTACTATAAATAGAAAGAAATTAATTGGCCAACTAATATATATAGAAAAAATTAGTCGGGCATGGTGGCGCATGCCTGTAGTCCCAGCTACTCGGGAGGCTGAGGCAGTAGGATTGCTTGAGCCCAGGAGATTGAGGTTGCTGTGAGCTAGGCTGACGCCACAGCACTCACTCTAGCCTGGGCAACAAAGCGAGACTCTGTCTCAAAAAAAAAAAAAAAGGCCGGGCGCGGTGGCTCACGCCTGTAATCCTAGTTCTCTGGGAGGCCGAGGCGGGCGGATTGCTCGAGGTCAGGAGTTCGAAACCAGCCTGAGCAAGAGCGAGACCTCGTCTCTACTATAAATAGAAAGAAATGAATTGGCCAACTAATATATATATACAAAAAATTAGCCGGGCATGGTGGCGAATGCCTGTAGTCCCAGCTACTTGGGAGGCTGAGGCAAGAGGATTGCTTGAGCCAGGAGTTTGAGGTTGCTGTGAGCTAGGCTGACGCCACGGCACTCACTCTAGCCTGGGCAATAAAGTGAGACTCTGTCTCAAAAAAAAAAAAAAAAAATGAAATGCATCAGGAGTTCATACTGATGTCTCCTCAAATTTAGAATTAGTGGGGTTTAAGTTAACCTTAGTCATTTTACATATTTCTCCCCTGTCAAAAATCTTGACTCTCTATTACAGAAATAGAAAAATCCATCCTTAAGTTAAGTTCATATGGAATCTCAAGGGACTCCAAGTAGCCAAAACAATCTTAAAAAAGAACAAAGTTGGAGGACTAACACTTCTTAATTTCAAAGCCTAATACAAAGCTACAGTAATCAAAACAATGTAGTACTGGCATAAAGACAGACACATGAACAATGACATAGAATAGAGAGCCCAGAAAAACAAAACCCTCCCATATATGGCTGAATGATTTTCAACAAGGGTGCCAAGACCATTCAGTGGAGGAAAGGACAGTCTTTTAAACAAATGGTGCTGGGAAACTGGATATCCACTTGCACAAGAATGAAGTTGACCCTTACCTAACACTGTATACAAAATTAACTCAAAATGGATCAAATACCTAAATATAAGATATAACACTATAAAACAGAAGAAAACATAGGGTAAAATCTTCATGACGTTGGATTTGGGAGTGATTTCCTGGATACAATACAAAAACACAGGCAACAAAAGAAAAAATGGATAAATTGAGCTTCATAAAAATGAAAAACTAGGCCAGGCGCAGTGGCTCACACCTGTAATCCTAGCACCCTGGGAGGCTGAGGCGGGCGGATTGCTGGAGGACAGGAGTTCGAAACCAGTCTGAGCAAGAGCGAGACCCCTGTCTCTACTATAAATAGAAAGAAATTAATTGGTCAACTAATATATATAGAAAAAAATTAGCCGGGTATGGTGGCGCATGCCTGTAGTCCCAGTCACTCCGGAGGCTGAGGCAGAAGGATCCCTTGAGCCCAGGAGTTTGAGGTTGCTGTGAGCGAGGCTGACACCATGGCACTCACTCTAGCCTGGGCAGCAAAGAGAGACTCTGTCTCAAAAAAAAAAAAAGTGAAAAACTTTTGTGCACCAAAAGACAGTATCAACAAAGTATAATAAATGGCAACCCACAGAATGGGAGGAAATATTTGCGAATTACATATCTGATAAGGATTAATATCCAGAAGATACAGAGAGCTAATAATAACAACAAAAAAACCTCAAGCAATTCAAAAATGGGCAAAAGATTTGAGCAGACATTTCTCCAAAGAAGACGTACAAATGGCCAATAGCACATGAGGAGCTGCTTAACATCCTTAACCAGCAGGGAAATGCAAATAAAGACCACAGTGACACCATCTCGCCCCCATTAGGGTGACTGTTACCAGAGAAACAGAAGATATCAATTGTCGACAAGGATGTGGAGAGATGAAAGCCCTTGTGCGCTGCTGGTGGGGATGCAAGATGTCGCAGCTGCTGTGGAGAACTTTATGACGGTTCTTCAAAAAATTTAAACATTGAATTACCATGTGAGCCAGCAATTCCACTTCTGGGTATACATGCACACAAAACAACTGAAAGCACGAACTCAAATCGATATCTGTGCACCAATGCTCGTGGCAGCGTCATTCACAATGGCCAAAAGATAGAAACAACCCAAATGTCCACTGATGAGTGAACACTCTGATGGTTAATTCCATGTGTCAACTTGACAGGCCTAAAGGATGCCCAGATAGCTGGTAAAATATTGCTTCTGGGTGTGGCCGTGAGGGTGTTTCTGGAAGAGATTAGCATTTGAATCAGACTGAAAAGAACATCTACCCTCTCCAATGTGGTCGGGTCTCATCCAATCCACTGAGGGCCCAAATAGAACAAAAAGGTGGAGAAAGGGCAAATTCTCTCTTTCCTTGAGCTGGGACATTCATCTTCTCCTGTCTTTGGACACTGGAGGTCTTGGAGGCCTTTGGAAGCTGAGACATTACACCATGGGCCCCCTTGGTCCTCAGGCCTTTGGACTTGGACCAAATTACCCCCCTGGCTTTCCTGGTTCTCCAGCCTGCACATGACAGATGTCAGGACTTCTCAGCCTCCATAATCTTGTAAGCCAGTTTCCATGATAAGTCGCCTCTTATACAGCTATATCCTCTTGGCTCTGTTTTTTTGGAGATCCCTGACTAATCCAAACAGATAAAGGACATGTGCTATATACATGCAATGGAATATTATGCAGCCTTCAAAAGGAAGGGCATTGTGATACATGTTACATTAATGAACTTTGAAGACAATATGCTAAGTGCAATAAGCCAGACACAAAAGGACAAAGATTGTATGAGTCTACTTATAGGAGATACCCAGACTAGGCAAACTCACCGAGATGGAACCAATAGAGGTTACCAGGGGCTGGGGAGAGGGGAATTGGGGAGATACTGTTTAATGTGTACAGAGTTTATGCTAGGGATGATGGAAAGATTGTGGAGATGGATGGCGGTGGTGGTTATACAACAGTGTGAATACATTAAATGCCACTGAACTGTATGTGTACTTAAAAATGGTTAAAATGCATATGAAAAAATGCTCAACGTCTCTAATCATCAGGGCAATTCAAATCAAAACCACAATGAGCTATCACCTATCCCCAGTGAGAATGGCCTTTATCAAAAAGTCCCAAAACAATAAACGTTGGTGTGGATGCAGAGAGACAGGAACACTCCTACACTGCTGGTGGGACTGCAAACTAGTACAACCTCTGTGGAAAGCAATCTGGAGATATCTCAAAGAGCTACAAGTAGAACTACCATTTGATCCAGCAATCCCATTACTGGGCATCTACCCAAAAGAACAAAAGGCATTCTATAAAAAATACATCTGCACTTGAATGTTTATAGCAGCACAATTCATAATTGCAAAGATGCAGAAACAACCCAAGTGCCCATCAATACATGAGTGGATTAATAAAATGTGGTATATGTGTACCATGGAGTTCTATTCAACCACAAAAAACAATGGTGATATAGCACCTCATGTATTATCCTGGATAGAGCTGGAGCCCATTCTACTAAGTGAAGTATCCCAAGAATGGAAAAATAAGCACCACATATACTCACCATCAAATTGATTTTAACTAATCAACACTCAAGTGTACATATAGTAATAACATTCATCGGGTGTTGGGCAGATGGGGGGGAGAAAGGGATGGGTATATTCACAGCTAATGGGTGCGGTGTGCATCATCTGGGGAATGGACATACTGGAAGCTCAACTCGGGTGGGGCAAAGCCAATATACGTAACCTAACCTAAACATTTATACCCTCATAGTATGCTGAAATAAAAAAAATTACAAAATGGTTAAAATGGTAAATTTTATGTTATGTGTACTTTACCACAATAAAAAAAACCCTCAATTCTCAATGACACCAACCAGTTACTCATCTGCTTGATTTCACACTATATACAAGACAATAGAAGAATAATGATACCAACTCTACCACCAATAATGTAGTTTCTGAAAACAGCATATATTTTTTCAGTTCTTGTCCTTAGGTGACAGCCCACTAGAGATGACAGTCAAATTACTTGGTTTTAAATCTCTTGGAATCTCTTTAATCCCTGTGAAGTTGTGCCATCAAATTGATGCATAGTTTTGTTTTATTTTCGACTTTTGGAGATTGATTTTTAAATTTTTATTTTTCTTCATAATTATGTAAAATATTATATGGTTCCAAAGTCAAATCTACATTACTAGATATAGTAAAAGAAGTCTATCCTTGTCCCCACCCACCTGTTTTCTCCCTCCCCCCTAGGTAATCACTTTTTCTATTTCATGTTTTCTTCTTTCCTTAAAAAAAAGAAATATATATATATATATATATATATATATATTTTTTTTTTTTTTTTTAAAGAGTCTTACTCTGTTTCCCTGGGCTAAAGTGCTGTGGTGTCAGCTGAGCTCACAGCAACCTCCAACTCCTGGGCCCAAGTGATCCTTCTGCCTCACCCTCCCGAGTAGCTGGGACTACAGGCATATGCCACCATGTCTGGCTAATTTTTTCTATATATTTTTAGTTGGCCATTTAATCTTTCTATTTATAGTAGAGACAGGGGTCTCACTCTTGCTCAGGCTGGTTTCGAACTCTTGACCTCGAGCGATCCGCCCGCCTTGGCCTCCCAGAGTGCTAGGATTACAGGTGTGAGCCACCACGCCCGGGCAAAAATATAAGTATATTTTACATCCAGGATTACTTAGGTAAGTAGTAGTATTAGGATATTGTTTGATGAGCAGAAATTCTGAATTTTTTTAACTGATCACTCATTCATCAGTCAAGAAATTCTGAATTTTAATATAGTAAAATGTCTCAATGTTTTGTGTTTTTTTTTTGACAGAGTCTCACTCTGTCATCCTAGGTAGAGTGTAGTGGTGTTGTCATAGCTCACTGCAACTTCAAATCCCTGGGCTGAAGCAATCCTCTTGCCTCAGCCTCCTGAGTAGCTGGGAGTATAGGTGTAAGCCGCTCTGCCTGGCTAATTTTTTCTGTTTCTGGGAGAGAAAGGTCTAGCTCTTGCTCAGGCTGATCTGGAACTCCTGAGCTTAAGTGATCCTCCTGCCTCAGCCTCCCAGAGTGCTGGGATTACAGGCATGAGCCACCATGGCTGGTCTCTAATTTGTTGATTTTTGAATTTTGTATTTCATGTTTTTTGTGTCATGTTTAAAAAAACTTCGCTAAACCCAAGGTTATTATGCCTTTCTCCTATGTTTTCTTCTATATGTCTTATAATTTTAGGTCTTACATTTATGTCTATATTCCATTTCAAGTTAACTTTTGTACATGGTATGAAGTAAAGGCAAGTTTTCTTTTTCTTTTTTTTTTTTTCCCAATTTTTAGTATATAGCTATCCAATTGTTTTAGCAACATTTATTTAAAGAAACTATCTTTTCTTCATTGAATCACATTGGTGCCTTAGTTGTAAAGCAATTTACCATATATGTGTGGGTGTGCTTTTGGACTCTCTATGCTGTTGCATTTATCCCCATATCCATAACTTTTTTTTTTTTTTTTTTTTTTTGAGACAGAGTCTCGCTTTGTTGCCCAAGCTAGAGTGAGTGCCTGGCGTCAGCCTAGCTCACAGCAACCTCAAACTCCTGGGCTCGAGCAATCCTTCTGCCTCAGCCTCCCAAGTAGCTGGGACTACAGGCATGCGCCACCATGCCCGGCTAATTTTTTCTATATGTATTAGTTGGCCAATTAATTTCTTTCTATTTATAGTAGAGACGGGGTCTCGCTCTTGCTCAGGCTGGTTTCGAACTCCTGAACTCAAACGATCCGCCCGCCTCAGCCTCCCAGAGAGCTAGGATTACAGGCGTGAGCCACCGCGCCTGGCCTTGTACTACAATTTATTTATCCATTCTCTTGTTGATGAACATTAGCTAGCTTATGGTTTTTTTCGTTTTATGAAAAAGCTATAAACATCCTTGTACTTTTTGTGAATATATATTTTTTTAATTTAATTCAGGAAATACAGAAGAGTAAAATTGCTGAGCCACAGGGCAAATGTAGACTGAACCTTATAGGGCCAAACATCCCCCAAAGTGGCTGTACCACTTCACACCCTCACCAGCGAGAGTTCTAGTTGCTCCATGTTCTCTCTGTCATTTTCAATTTTAGTCTTTTTTATTCCGGTATGTGTGAAGCGGTACGTCATTATAGTTTTCATTTGTATTTCCTTGATGACTCTTGATGAATATCTTTTTATATGTTTTTGACCATTTATTTGTGTATATTTTCTTTTATGAAGCTTCTGTTCATTTCTTTTGCCAATTTTTGGAGTTATCTTTTTATCATTGATTTGTAGGAGTTCTTTACATATTGTTGCTGTAAATACTTTCTCAAATATATGTGTTACAAATATTTTTTTCCTGTGGCCTATGTAGTCATTTTAATTAATAAGTCCCAGAAAGAACATACAGGAAGCATGCAGGACAGGTAATATAGTAAGACAGAAGAGGGTTAGGGTTAGGGTCACGCCTGTAATCCTAGCACTCTGAGAGGCTGAGGCAGGAGGATCGCACAAGGTCAGGAGTTCAAAACCAGTCTGAGCAAAAGTGAGACCTCGTCTCTACTATAAATAGAAAGAAATTAATTGGCCAACTAAAAATACATATAGAAAAACTTAGCTGGGCATGGTGGCACAATCCTGTAGTCCCAGCTACTCAGGAGGCTGAGGCAGAAGGATCACTTGAGCCCAGGAGTTTGAGGTTGCTGTGAGCTAGGCTGACACACGGCACTCTAGCCCAGGCAACAGAGTGAGACTTTGTCTCAAAAAAAAAAAAAAACAAAAAAAAAAAAACAGAAAAAAAAAAAGCAAAAACAAAAGGGATATGAATTTTTTTTACAACTGATGAAAAGCATAAATCCACAGATCCAGAAAATAGAATTTATCCCAAGGAAGTCAAGTAGAAAGAAACCTGTGCCTAGACAGATTCTAGTGGAACTGTAGAATATCGAAGACTAAGAGGAGATCTTAAAATCAGCCAGAAAGAAAGAACAGGTTTCTAATAAATAACAATTAGAATAACAGCAAACTTCTTAACACAGCAAAGGAAGCCACGAGACAAGGTGGGGATATCTGTAAAGTATTGAGAGAAAAATAGCCATCTGGAATTGTGTATTTATTAAAATTATCTTTCAAGAATGAAGGTCAGCTGGTCCAATGGTAGTGGGTTATCAGAACTTATTAACATTAGTGTCACTAAAGTTGATATTCAACCCCCCACTGCTAAATTTGACTGGCTTATAAAAATAAAATAATAATAATAATAACAATAAAAAAGAATCAGGGTAGAGGCCGGGCGCGGTGGCTCACGCCTGTAATCCTAGCTCTCTGGGAGGCCGAGGCGGGCGGATTGCTCCAGGTCAGGAGTTTGACCAGCCTGAGCAAGAGCGAGACCCCGTCTCTACTATAAATAGAAAGAAATTAATTGGCCAACTAATATATATAGAAAAAAATTAGCCAGGCATGGTGGCACATGCCTGTAGTCCCAGCTACTTGAGAGGCTGAGGCAGGAGGATTGCGGCACTCACTCTAGCCTGGGCAACAAAGTGAGACTCTGTCTCAAAATAAATAAGTAAATAAATAAATAAATAAATAAATAAATTGCAGTACAGTCATGCAGTGAACTACGATCAGTTATCGCACCTTACCTCCGCCACTGGAAAGAAGCGTTGTATCTGGTATGATCCATTAACTGAGTGGCTTGAAGACTGCCAGTTCTGGGTCTCAGGACTTCCGAGTGAAAGAGAGCTCTACACATATTCTGGTTAAGGTATAAGGATCGCTACCCATCATGATCTAGGATTGTCAGCCCCACCAAGTTCAAAATGACATATTCACCTGAACAGACCCAAAGGCACAAGGAAGTTGCATGATCACGTGGCCGGATCCTCACCTATCTCTGTTGCATCAATATCTCTCTCTCAGCTTAGACCTATGACCTGTTGAGGGTTACCTATGACCAGCCAATGGAGAAGAAAAACTCAGGCTTGGTTTTGGATGTGCCAGGAGAAGTTGGAGTGAACCAAAAATAGATTGCTACTCTTCTCCAGCCCCACCCAGGGTGAGGAACAGGAATGAGGGAATAATCCTCCTAGCGGAAGAACTTCAGGCAGTAAACTTTGTCATCAAGTTGGTGTGGAGGGAGAAATAAGTGACGTGGAATAGGGATATATAAGGACTCCTGGGCAGTGGTGAAGCCCTCAGCCGGGTAGCCAGGCGCCTGGAAGTAGCAAGCCTGAGAGGTCAGAGACAAGGAGGTGTGAGGAAGAGGCATGTGAGTAGTCCTGTGAGAATGGGGACAAAGTGTGAGGATCTTTGTGCCTCGTGTTACTGCCCACCAGACTGCATTCACCACAAAGGAGAGACTGAACAACATGGTGGACAGGTTGCCTCATCCTGCAGATGTAAGCCAGCTTCTGCTTTAGACCACTCTAGTGCTCACACAACTGGTTCATGAGTAGAGTCCTGTAGTGACAGAGATGCAGGTTATGTATGGCCCAACAATGTGGGCTCCCTTTTATACAGCTGGTGGCAATCACTGTGGAGGACTTTCTGCTCTGGAGAGGCTGTGATTTGCCCATACTGGGATTGGCATGCAGTCTGGGTATGGGCTTGCTTTCCCTACCTGCAATGCCTTGGTGGGGCCTTACAGAGTATTTGCTCTACCAACCTGGCACCCACTTTATGGAAAATTAGACATAACTATGACCACATTACCATAGGATCCACTAGTGGTACCACATACTGCACCATCCAAAAGCTGTTGACCTGATAGAATTCTGGAATAATCTCTTAAAGGTGAAGCTAGAATGCATGGGCCCAAGAACCAAGGTATAGAAGTCAGAGGTTTTCCCAAGGGCCAACTTGGAAAATTTGTGCTTCCTGCCCCCTCTACTTTAGACTTTGCTGGATGAGAGATCCTGAGTTTTAGTGGTAAAGGGGGATATGCTTCTACCAACTACACAAATAAAGTTCCACTAAGCCTAAAGCTTAGTTCAGTTACCATTTAGTCATATTGGGCTCTTCATGCCAGTAAGCCAGCAGCTAAAGAAAAGAGTTTTGGCAGATGTAACTGAACATGATTATTATGAAGAGGTAGGATTCTATTATATGAGGGGGACAGCAGGAATATATCTGGAACTCAAGAGAGTCACTGACATGCCTCTTGGTGTTTCTATGCTTATTGATAAATAAGTATGGGCAATTGCAGCAACCACAGCCTGACAAGTGTGAGGTAGGGTTAACCCCCTGGGCTAGCAACCATGTTCATGGATTGGAAAATTCAATATTGTTAAGACATTGAGGGCTGGGCCCAGCGGCTCATACCTGTAATCCTATCACTCTGGGAGGCTGAGGCGGGAAGATCGCTCAAAGTCAGGAGTTCAAAACCAGCCTGAGCAAGAGCGAGACCCAGTCTCTACTAAAAATAGAAATTAATTAATTGGCCAACTAAAAATATATAGAAAACATTAGCTGGGCATGGTGGCACATGCCTGTAGTCCCAGCTACTCGGGAGGCTGAGGCAGGAGGATTGCTTTGAGCCCAGGAGTTGGAGGTTGCTGTGAGCTAGGCTGACACCATGGCACTCTAGCCCGAGCAACAGAGTGAGACTCTGTCTCAAAACAAACAAACAAACAAACAAACAAAAAAAAGATATTGATTCCTACCATTTTTTTTTTTTTTTAGAGATTAGATCTCACTCTGTCCCCCAGGCTGGAGAGCAGTGGCACAGTGGCACAATCATAGCTGGCTGCAGCCTTGAGCTCATGGGCTCAAGCGATCCTCCCACCTTAGCTTCCCTAGTCCTGGAACTACAGGTGTGTGCCACCACGCCTAACACATTTTTTTTTCATATTTTTGATATTTTCAGAGTTTCACTGTGTTGCCCAGGCTGTTTTTGAACTCCTGGCCTCAAGCAGCCCACCCGCCTGCCTCTGCCTCCCAAGTATCTGGGATTATAGGCACGAGCCACTGTGTCCAGATTCTCCTCAAATTTATCTACAGATTCAGTGCAATCCCAATAAAAATGCCAGTGGGCTTTTCTTGCAGAAATTGACAATGGGCTTCAGAGTGAATGGCAGTTTAAAAAATACCTTCATTGTTTGGACCTGCATATTTAGCTGTTTTGGAATGCAGTTGATTCATCCTTAAGTTTCAAATATAAGACTGCTACAGTCACATCGCAATATTTAGTGGTGAAATCCTGTTTATTAACTGTCCTTCCCATTCCTTTTCATTAAGAATCAGAATAAAGTTGTATCTCAAATTTAAAAAAAAAGAAATTGGCCGGGCGTGGTGGCTGATGCCTGCAATCCTAGCACTCTGGGAGGCCGAGGCAGGCGGATTGCTTGAGGTCAGGAGTTCGAAACCAGCCTGAGCGAGACTCCGTCTCTACTAAAAATAGAAATAAATTAATTGACCAACTAAAAATATATATACAAAAAATTATCTAGGCATGGTGGCGCATGCCTGTAGTCCCAGCTACTTGAGAGGCTAAGGCAGCAGGATTGCTTGAGCCCAGGAGTTTGAGGTTGCTGTGAGCTAGGCTGATGTCACGGCACTCACTCTAGCCTGGGCAACAAAGTGAAACTCTGTCTCAAAAAAAAAAGACTTATTTAAAGGCTGAATATTGGACTTTGTTTATTATTAACTAGGTTTTACTGACAGTAAAAGAAAAAAAAAGCTTTAGTAACCAAAGAAGTGGGATTTTAGTGTCAAGATGGACATATAGATCAATGGAGCAAATTAAAGAGACTGGAAAGAGACCTACACATACACAATTAATTGGTTTTCTTTTTTTTTTCTTCTTCTTTCTCTGAATATTTTTATCGTGGATATATACACCTTTAAAAAGTGATGAAGTCACTCATTATTGCAAAAACTGCCCTTGTTTGCATTTCTAGCAACATTTCCTAGCCAGATCTGGAGATGGAACAAATTCTTTCCTCCACTTGTCCCTCCTTCCCCATTTCTCTCAACTGATTTTCAACAAGGGTTCCAAGGCAATTCAAGGGGGAAAGTTTATTCAAGAAATGGTGCTGGAACAATAGGGGAAATAATGAACCTTGATCCTTACCACACATCACATACAATATGTTGTTTCTTGGTTTTGCTGATATTCACTCACAGTAGTTTACCTTCCTGGGTTTGATTGTTGCTTGTGAGTTGGTTTGATCGTTGGTTTGATCGTTGATCGTTAAATAACAATCCTGTGGGCTTAACTCTGGAAAGCTTCCTCCCATGGAGGCTTTGCTTCTGCTTCTTTTATCTTCTCCCATCACCACTGGTAGGGGTGAGGGGCTATTGGAGCACTGAATCCATTTTAGAACTAATTCGGCCACTCTTATGAGGTTAGCTCCAAGTGGGAGTCTCAAAGTCAGCATTTTATCCTTGTTCTTGTTCTGATAATTTAAAAACATTGGCCTGAGGTTAACTGCCTTTGATAAATATTTAAAATATTTAAAAACTGCATTAATTGTCATTGTTGATAAACTTACTGTTTCCACAAATGATCCACTTTATATTAACACAGAGTTTAAGTTCATAAAACAATGTAAATATTGTCAATAAAACAGTCTAGATACCTTTTCTGTTGGAGGTGGTTCTAACAGAGAGGAGCAAAACTAATCCTTAAACCTCACCGTATGGGTAAGGGCCTTAGAACCAAGCTGTCTGTCAGGTTTGTCATTTGGTTTTTAAACTCTGGTTAGTTTTTTTCCTTATATTTCGACCCATGAAAGACAAACACTGGAACTGCCAGTTTTTTTGACACAAGTGAGAAACATCTGTATCAGTTATGGATTTCATATCTGTTTCTGTGACCCTCCTAAAACCGGCACATTCCATGTCTCTAGTTATTGTCCCCCCAGCAGTAATTTAGAAGTGTATGAACCACGATTGTATCAAACGAGAGAAGCGCACTTTGAGTATTTAAAGGAAGCACTACCGGGTACCTTTCTGTCTGCCGACCAGTTGATTTACTTTCCACGTGGTCTGTCCTGGTTCTCTGGGCCCTGGGAACCAGCCCGCGCTGGCTCATCTCCGGAGCTCCAACAATAGCCAGCGTTTCCTGAGCCTGGGCTGTGTGCCAGATGCTGCACAAAATGCTGTAGCCAGGTTATTGTTGGAATCTGACACTTGCAGCCAGCCTTTGAGGGAATACCACTAGCACCTCCACACTGTAGATGAGGTAATAGGCTTAGCGACATTGAGTCACATGCCCAAGTCACACATCCTAATGGAGGGCCCAGGATTGAAACCTAGTTCTGTCTCACGAGAGATGCCATCTCAGTTGCAATGATCTCCCACACACAATGCGATCCAGGAAAGGTCTGGACACGGTGCTGGAAGGACCCCCAGGGGCCCTTCGGGTCTGTCCTGAAGCAAGCCATCCTCCACAGTGTCCCTCCGGGTCCATCTCTGGCCCCAACACGGTCAGTTCAGGCAACAGGTTGCTCGCAGCAGCTCTGGGTGTTCAAGGTCCTTTCTGCTGTAGGGCCAGAATCTGTCTCCTTTTGGTTTCCATGAGACGGTCAGCCTTCTGCTCAGTGGGGCCTTACAGAAGATCCAAGGCTGCTCCCCACCCTGGAGAATCCCCTCCATCTTTGAGTCATTGATTCAACAAACATTTAATGTGTGCGCACAGTATGTCCAGGAGAGAGTAGTGAACAAGACAATGTTGTAATGCCTGGTGAGTTGACATTTTTTTTAATTAATTAATTATTTTATTTTATTGAGACAGGGTCTTTCTCTGTCACCCAGGCTGGAGTGTAGTGAGTGGCATGATCCTAGCTCACTTCAGCCTCAAACTCCTGAGCTCAAGTGATCCTCCTGCCTCAGCCTCCCAACTAGCTGGGACTACAGGCATGCGCCACCATGCCCAGCTAAGTTTTCTTATTTCTTTGTAGAGACAAAGTCTCCATATGTTGTCCTGGCTTCAAAAATCCTTCCACCTTGGCTTCCAAAGTGCTGGGATTACAGGCATGAGCCACTGCACCTGGCCTCTGAAAACCAATTTTATTAAAGTATATTTACATATAATAAATGTATATGATTTAAGTGTACAGTTCAATGAGTTTTTTTCCCCATAAGCTTAACCAAGTGGTATTTTTTTCAGTTCAATGAGTTTTGACAAATGGGCACATCGATGTATTTATCACCAAAATCAAGACATTTCCATTACCCCCAACCGATCCCCTATACCCTTCCAAGTCAATCCTCACTCTTACCCCGTGCCCCAAGCAACCAATGATCCGCTTTCTGACACTACAAATTCGATTCATCTTTCGGAATTTCATATAAATGGAATCATATGATATGTACTGTTTTGTGTCTGGCTTCGTATTTGAATTTTTTCTTTGCTTTATTATTGAGTTTTTAGAGGTTTTTTTTTTATACATTCTGGATACAATTCTTTTGACTTTGCAATATGTGTATTGCAAATAGTTTGTCCCAGTCTGTGGCTTTCCTTTTCAATTCCCTAACGATGTCTTTTTATAAATAGAAGTTTTTTATTTATTTCATCATTTTTTTTCTTTCATGGTTTATGCTTGTTATGTCTTATCGAAGAAATCTTTGCCCACCTCTTGCATTTTCCTCCACAAGTTTTATAGTTTTAGCTTTACACTTAGGTCTATAAACCATTTTGAATTAATTTTATATAGAGGATGAGGTAAGGATGAAAACTCACTTTTTCCCCATAGATATCCAGCTGCTCCAGCTTTGTTTATTAAGAAGGCTTTCCTTTGCCCACTGAAATCTCTTGACTCCTTTGTCAAAAATCACTTGACGGAGAGGGAGGGGGGTAAAAAAAAAAAATCACTTGACGATATTGGTTCTATTTCTGGACTCTATCCTGTTCTATGAAACTATTTTTTAAAATATGGAACAATTCATGAATTTGCATATCATCCTTGTTCAGGGGCCATGCTAATCTTCTCTGTATCATTCCCATTTCAGTATATGTGCTGCTGAAGTGAGCTTTGTCTATGTTTTCATATGCTTCTAGTCTTATGCTATGACATTCTTCTTTTTCAAAATTGCATTGGTTCAGCCGGGCACACTGGCTCACGCCTATAATCCTAGCACTCTGGGAGGCCGAGGCAGGCAGATCACCCAAAGTCAGGAGTTCGAGACTAGCCTGAGCAAGTGTGAGATCCCGTTTCTACTAAAAATAGAAAGAAATTAATTGGCCAACTAAAAATATATATGGAAAAAAAAAGTAGCCGGGCATGGTGGTGCATGTCTGTAGTCCCAGCTACTCGGGAGGTTGAGGCAGGAGGATCGCTTGAGCCCAGGAGTTTGAGGTTGCTGTGTGCTAGACTGATGCCATGGCACTCTAGCCTGGGCAACAATATGAGACTCTGTCTAAAAAAATAAATTGATAAATTCAATATTTATTTATTCCTCACAACCACCAACTGAAATGGATGTTATTATTCACATTTTATAGATTAGGAAATCGAGGCTAGAAGAAGTTGAATTACCTGCCCAATCACATATGACCAAGTGGCAGAGCAGAGGTTTTCTCTGGAACTTCAGTTAAAACTTTTTAACGGTAGGCATGATTTTTTAAAGTTAACAAATAAAGAAAAGTTAAGGAATAAATAATGTAAAGTAAATTTTAATCATAAAGAAAAATTGGAAAACTATAATCCAAGTCTATCATTCATTACACTAAATATGAGGGAGATAAACAGTTAGATTAGGTTAAAAACCCGAACTAGCCCCAAACAGTGATACTGGCATAAAAACAGACATACTGACCAATGGAAGAGAATGAAGAGACTAGAATTACATCATCACATATGTGGCCAAATGATTTTTGACAAGGGTGCCAGGACCGTTCAATGGGGAAAGAACTGTGTTCTCAACAGACGGTGTTGGGAAAACTGGACATCCACATTCAAAAGAATGAAGTTGCACCCTTACATTAAATCATATAAGAAATAACTCAAAAGAGATCAAAGATAAATCTAACTTTATCAAGAAAAGCACAGACGAATATGAAGAAAACTATAATATATTGAAAAACATTTAAAAAATGGAACAAATGGAAAGATAGCCCAGACTTTGGGGTGGTTAGATATAATAGCATGAAATAATAGTGCAAATTTTTTTGAGACAAGGTCTCACTCTGTCACCCAGACCGGAGTACAGGGGCATGATCATAGCTCACTGCAGCCTCTAACTCCTGGGCTCAAGCCATCCTGCTGCCTCAGCCTCCAGAGTAGCTGGGACTACAGGTGCCCCCAGCTAATTTTTTAAATTTATTTTGTAGAGTGAGAGTCTTGCTATGTTGCCCAGGCTGATAAATTAGAATTATAACAAGCTTTCTTTTGAAATTGGTTTAAGTGATCCTAATGCTTATCTCGAAGAATACAAACCTGGGAACAGCCAAAATAATGTGCAAGAGAATAGTGAGGTGACCTTGGCTCCCCAGAAAGGAACCATCGTAAGGACACCGTAACTGAATCAATATGGTATTAGAAAGAAGGACCAGACAAACAGACCCATGGAGCCAAATTAGGAATATGGAGCAGGATCCCAATCTATTTTTCTGTTTAATATCTGACACGCTGGGTATTTCTATTTGGCAGGAAAGGGTGAGTTTATGTGATGAGGACTGCCACACTCAGCTCACTCCCATCCAGAAGAAAATGCAACCGGGCCTATCTTTTACATTAGCCTCCAAAATAAATTCCAGAAGGATCAAACTCTTAAATGTAAAACACACACACACACACACACACACACACACACACACACAACTCATAATGAGAATCTTGTGAGAAACTGTAAAAGATGAGAAGAACTTCTTAAGCAAGACTGGAAAATCCAGAAGTTATGAAGGGAAATACAGGCATATTTGACTATTTGAACACAAACATGTCAAAGAGATGCTGTAGACAAAGTGCAGAGACAAAGAAGAGATTTAGAAAAGAATATTTGCAAAGCAGAAGACAATAGCGCCTGATATTGCCCTATAAAAAGGGTTTTTACAAACCCAGAAAAGGACAAACAACACCACAGAAAAATGAGCTAAGCCTATAAAGAGGCAATTCACAGAAGAAAAGCTCTAATGGCCAACAAACAAAAGAAAAGATGTTTCTTAATCTGACCAAAAGGTTGGGAAATGCAAATTAAAATTATACTACTATGCCATTTTGTCCCTCAGTCTGGCAAAGATTAGAAAGGGCCTTAACACCTGTTGGTGATGGGGATTTGGGGAAACAGGAATTTTTGTACATTCTTCGTGGTTAAACACTATTTAAGTCATGTTAATTTAAAAAAACTTAGCTAATTTCTAGTAAAATTGAAAATTCTTACATGGTTCATTCCAGCAATCTATTCGTGGGACTCCATTCCTTAGATCTCCAGAAGGATTTATTGTGACAGTGTTCGTGTTGGCATAAAACGGGAAAAAGCAAAGGCCCACAGAGCCAAATTCCACACTGCAGAATATTATATCCACGAAAAAGAGTGAATCGGCGCTGTAACAGTTGAAGACAGTTCCACAAGGTATTGTTGTCAAGAAAAAAAAAGTGAATTTGGTAAAAGCAATAATGACTAAAAATCAAATAATAAACACATTCTGTGTATGTACATTTGCACATATCTCCAATATTGGTTTATTCTTATTTATAAGAATATGGATAAATACAGGAAGATACATATCAGGGTGTTGACCTGGGTTACTTGGGGGTGGGGTGGGAAATATGGGTGGAGGGAGGCAGAAGTCAAGCAAAAAAGACAAAGCAAAAATAGACTGCATTAAAAAATACATGTATCATGACCATATATTCAGCAGAGTTCACAGAAACAGCATATATACTGCGTTTCCCTCAAAATAAGACCTACCCATAAAATAAGCCCTAGCTGGATTTCTAAGCATTTGCACAATATAAACCCTGCCCCGAAATAAGACCTAGCGATGGGCGTGGCTACGCAGCGTATCTGCACAACCCATGCATTTCGTCGCAAAGCGGTAAAGAAGACGAGCAGCCCTTCTCATCTGCCCCATCGTGACAGCTACTATCCCAGAAGTGACCAGAAACGTGTGGGCAGCCCCACCAACAAAGTCGGCTCCCCCTGTCGGGTCCAGGCCACCCTGTGCATGCTGCAAGCTGAAGCTTTGAGGGGAAAATAAACACATCCCCTGAAAATAAGCCCTAGGGTGTCTTCTTGAGGAAAAATAAATATAAGACCCTGTCTTATTTTTGGGGAAACACGGTACATATATAAAATAAGGAATTGGCTCACGTGATTATGGAGGCTGGGAAGTCCCACAGTCTGTGGTCTGGAAGCTGCAGACCCAGGAAAGCGGTTGGAGTCAGCTCCAGTCTGAGAGTAGGAGACTGAGGGCCTAGCTCAAGGGGTCAGGCAGAGAGAGCCAACTCCTTCTTCCTTCATCTTTTTGTTCTATTCAGGCCCCCAGTAGACCCTGATGCCCACCCACATTTGGGAGGGCCATCTGCTTTACTCATTTACCTATTCAAATGCTGACTTATCTGGGAACATTCTACAGACACACTTAGAAATAATGTTCAACCAACTATCTGGGAACCCGGTGATCCAGTCAAGTTGATACATAAAATTAACCCCCACAGACCATGTGGATGGCATCTCCTCTGGGCTGTCTCCAGCCTTCAGGGAATTCTCTGTCTCTCTGTCTCTGTCTTTCTCGTCTCTGTCCTTCCTCCTCCCCATGATGATCCTGCCAAAACCATAAGTTATTTTGTATTTTTCACAATACTTCATATATTTTTAAATAAAAATGACTGAACATAAAGACTGAATCACTTTTCTGTAATAGCCTTGTGCTAAAAGCTTCAGAAGTTTCTGCTTTTTTAAAAAAGAGGCCGGGCTCGGTGGCTCACGCCTATAATCCTAGCACTCTGGGAAGCTGAGGCGGGAGGATCCTTTGAGCTCAGGAGTTCGAGACCACCCTGAGCAAGAGTGAGACCCCTGTCTCTAGTAAAAAAAAATTAGAAAGAAATGAGCTGGACAATATATATATATATATATAAATATAATTAGTCAGTCATGGTTTCACATGCCTGTAGTCCCAGCTACTGGGGAGGCTGAGGCAGGAGGATCGCTTGAGCCCAGAAGTTTGAGGTTTCTGTAAGCTGGGCTGACACCACGGCACTCTAGCCTGGGCAACAGAGTGAGACTCTGTCTCAAAAAAAAAAAAAAAAAAGAGAGAGAGATAATATATGCAAGATTAATTATGATCCAATATATCATAACCAGACTCTATATGTTAGTAACATGTAAAATAATCTTTCTCTGATTCAGACATTTGATAAAGATTATAAGAAGGAAATGAGCATAAATTAAATGCCAATTAAAAGTCATTTCCCAGGCTGGGCTAGGTGACTCACGCCTGTAATCCTAGCACTCTGGGAGGCCAAGACAGGTGGATCAATCAAGGTCAGGAGTTCGAGACCAGCCTGAGCAAGAGCAAGACCCTGTCTCTATTAAAAATAGAAATTAGCTGGCCAACTAAAAATATATAGAAAATATTAGTGGGCATGGTGGCACATGCCTATAGTCCCAGCTACTAGGGAGGCTGAGGCAGAAGGATCACTTGAGCCCAGGAGATTGAGGTTGCTGTAAGCTAGGCTGATGCCACAGCACTCTAGCCTGGGCAACACAGTGAGACTCTGTCTCAAAAAAAAAAAAATACATAGAAAAAATTAGCCGGGCATGGTGGCACATGCATGTAGTCCCAGCTACTCGGGAGGCTGAGGCAGGAGGATGCTTGAGCCCAGGAGTTTGAGGTTGCTGAGAGCTAGGCTGACCCCACGGCACTCTAGCCGGGGCAACAGAGTGAGACTCTGCCTCAAAAAAAAAGAAAAAAAAGTCATTTCCCAAACTGAGAAATAATGATACAAATATTTAATATTTATTTATTTATTTTTGAAGTTGCCATTGTTTAAGAATCTATATGTATTTGCATAGAAGTTATCATTCATTTTTATTTTTATTTTTTTTTGAGACAGAATCTGAATTTGTTGCCTGGGTTAGAGTGCCATGGTGTCAGCCTAGCTCACAGCAACCTCAAACTCCTGGGGGCTCAAGCAATCCTTCTGCCTCAGCCTCCTTAGTAGCTGGGACTACAGGCATGTGCCACCATGCCTGGCTAATTCTTTCTATATATTTTTAGTTGGCCAATTAATTTCTTTCTATTTTTAGTAGAAACGGGGTCTCACTGTTGCTCAGGCTGGTTTCGAACTCCTGACCTTGAGCAATCCACCTGCCTCCCAGAGTGCTAGGATTACAGGCATGAGCCACTGAGGCCGGCCAGAAGTTATCATTCTTAAAATAAACATCTGGATCTCCTGGCAAGATTACCAATACTACCCAGAATCCCATATAGAAATGATCAATTTAAGAACTTATTTTGCTTCCAAAAGGTGTTATCTCTTGGAATACCATTCATGGGATTTCTATAAAAGATACTACACATATAAATGTATTAATATTTATTTTAGTTGTAGGAATGACTCACTGATGTAGTATATCCATACAATGGAATATTATTCAGCCTTAAAAAGGAATGAAATTCTGACACATGCTACAACATGGATGAACCCTGAAGACATTATTCTAACTGAAAACAAATGCAAGAGAAAAGCTATTGCAGGATCCCACTTATATGAGGTCCCTGGAGCAAAGTCATAGAGACAGATAGTAGGGTGGTGGGTTTCAGGGGCTGGAAGAGGGGGATGGAGAGTCAGTGTTTAATGGGGACAAAGCTTCAGTTTGGGAAGATGAAAATCATTCCAGAACTGGGTGTACTTAATGCAACTGAACAGTACACTTAAAACTGGCTTAAATGGTAAATTTTATGTTGTGTGTATTTTACCACAATTAAAAAAAAAAAAAAAAGAACAACTTACTGGTTGGCAGCAGGGACAGGGCGGTGAACCCACACTTATAATGTGGTGTCAGCTATAGGTAAGACTGCTTCCAGCCCAGAGCCTCTCTCCTCTGTGCTCCCTCCTGCTCTCGCTCTTGCTCTTGACTTGGCATTGGTGGGTTCCTTCGAAGCAGTGATGTCTCCATGTTGATTGTTAAGCTTCAACTCTTGCAGAAGAATTATATTTTTTCCTGTTTTCTGATTTTTTGACTGATTTTTCCAGGACCAAGACCAGTGACATAATTTGTCTGGCTCAGTGAAGAATGAAAATGCAAAGCCCTTTATTCAAAAATTAAGAACTGGGCTGGGCGCGGTGGCTCACGCCTGTAATCCTAGCACTCTGGGAGGCTGAGGTGGGTGGATTGCTCCAGGTCAGGAGTTCAAAACCAGCCTGAGCAAGAGCGAGACCCCGTCTCTACCATAAATAGAAAGAAATTAATTGGCCAACTGATATATATAGAAAAAATTAGTCGGGCATGGTGGCGTATGCCTGTAGTCCCAGCTACTTGGGAGGCTGAGGCAGGAGGATCGCTTGAGCCCAGGAATTTGAGGTTGCTGTGAGCTAGGCTGACGCCAGGGCACTCACTCTAGCCTGGACAACAAAGCGAGACTCTGTCTCAAAAAAAAAAAAAAAAAAAATTAAGAACTGGCACGATGGTGAGGAAGAGCATTAAAGGAAGTACAGGGCCCTTCTGAGGCTGGACCCTGTACAGAGGCACAGTCACTTGGTCCTGAAATCAGCCCTGCTCAGGATTCAGAAAAAACACAC
Organism: Microcebus murinus; assembly: GCF_040939455.1. Taxonomy (NCBI): domain Eukaryota; kingdom Metazoa; phylum Chordata; class Mammalia; order Primates; family Cheirogaleidae; genus Microcebus; species Microcebus murinus. Next base: position 12,790,218 of record NC_134107.1, read on the forward strand.
GTTTCCCAAGAAATGCTGCGAAGGAATTCCTGCATGGAAACATTAGAAAGCAGAAGCATGTGGCCCAGTGGCTGCTGCAGGCATCTTGCTACCCTAGGGAGAATCCACTGGATAAAGCCAACTGGTGAGTTCGTGGCAGGGAGAGAAAGAAGCAGCCGGGGTAGGTGAAGGTACCACCTGTGAGCCACTGGGCCAACCAGCCTTGGAGCTGCTCTGCCTCCAGGAAGGTGAGAACTCCAGTTTACCCAGCCAGTTTATTCTCGGTTTTCTGCTATTTACAACCAGGAGTGTTTAACGGATCCATGTCCTAAAGAAACTTCCTGTGCAGGCGCAGTGGCGGGCACCTGTAATCCAGCACTTTGGGAGGCCGAGGTGGGAGAATTGCTTGAGCCAGGAGTTCAAGGTCAGCCCCGGCAACACAGTGAGACCCCGTCTCTACATACAAAACAATTTTTAAAAATTAGTCAGGTACAGTGGCACGCGTCTGTAGTCCTAGCAAATTGGGGGGCGGAGGCAGAAGGATCTCTTGAGTCCAGGAGTTTGAGGCTGCAGCGAGCTGAGATGACAGCCCTATATTCCAGCCTGGGTGAAGGAGCAAGACCCTGTCTCTTAAAAAAAAAAAAGAAACTTCCTTCTCCAACCTTGTGGCTCCCTCTGACTCCCCTTCAATCACTTTAATCAAAAAAAAAAAAAAAAAGAAAGAAAGAAAGAAAGAGAAAAGTTCGTAGTGTTTTACAACTTTCCACCTGGTATTTAAATGTCTCTAAGCTTTCATTCAAACTCAAACTACCCTAAAGAAGTGTCTACTTGTGGTGCTCCAACTTCTGTGACCCCCACACAGTCTGGTTTTCTCCTATACCTCTACAAAGAGCCCCCTCTGAGGTCTGTGAGCATCACCCAATTCCCAGGCCGGTGGATTTGGACCTTATTAAGCACAACTGAAGCACATGCATTTGGAAAATAAAAGTCTGTGTTCATTTTTTCAGCGAAGAGACAATGAGTTATGGAATAAGAATTCTCTTCCTACAGAATCTGGAGATCTGGGTCCGGATGGAGATGGAGAACTGCTGTTCCCCAACAGGTCCAAGGCCCATCCTCACGTCCCCGCCAGGCCCTCTCTCATTGCATGCTTGGTCACACCTAAACCTCCAGCCACCTTCGGCCCTGGCCTCCACAGCTGCAAGAACCTTCTAGCTGGACTCAAGCTGCTGCTGCTCCTGTGTGTCCCCAGTTGCTCTCATTCCCTCAGTTGTCTTTTAAAGCTTTACTCGGATAACATTATTTCCTTGCTCCAAATTCTCCCATGGCTTCCCATTTGCACTTAAAGCAAAATCTGACTTCCTTATAAAAGTGCCATCAGAAGCCCCATGATAGGCCCTGCCAGCTCTCTGCCCCCTGGATGGTCACATTCCTCCCCCTGAGCCCCAACCACACTGGCTTCTTTTTTCTTGAGCACACCTAGCTGTCCCCCAGCCCCTCCCCAGCCTTGACCTCTGGACTTACCATTCTCTCTGCTTGGAACACATCTTACCCAAATCTTCCAAGGCTGTCCCTTCTCATCATTCAGGCCTCATGTTACATGTCATCTCCTGCAGTAGACATCCTGGCTGCCTCTCAATGGCTGTCCCCGACTCCACCACCAGCTGTAACACCCACTGTTTGGATGGTACTGACCCAACCCAGCTGCACGGGTGGGCCCTGCTTTGTTTAAAGCAGTGATCTTCCACCCTCCCTGGCCACAGGGGTTGGCTGAGGCAGAGGCACATGTCCTAAAATGGTTCAATCCCAGGAAAGTCCAGGACACACATAGGCCCTACAGCTGTGAACGGCCACCTTGTGAGTGGCCACAAGAGGAGTCAGCCTTCACGAGTAACTCTGAGGGGGCCAGAGCGGAAAGACAGAAACTGTGGGGCCGGGCGTGGTGGCTCACGCCTGTAACCCTAGCACTCTGGGAGGCCGAGGCGGGCAGATTGCTCGAGGTCAGGAGTTCGAAACCAGCCTGAGCAAGAGCGAGACCCCGTCTCTACCATAAATAGAAAGAAATTAATTGGCCAACTAATATATATAGAAAAAAATTAGTCGGACATGGTGGCACATGCCTGTAGTCCCAGCTACTTGGGAGGCTGAGGCAGCAGGATTGCTTGAGCCCAGGAGTTTGAGGTTGCTGTGAGCTAAGCTGACGCCACGGCACTCACTCTAGGCTGGGCAACAAAGCAAGACTCTGTCTCAAAAAAAGAAAAGAAACTGTGCTGGTGATAACATTGTTGAGTCCCCAGACAAAGCCATCCCTGAAGTCCTGCATTCCTTTGCAATACCTGACCCAAGACCTTCCCTATTAAGCCAGCTTGAGTAGGTGTCTGACTGACAGCCTCAGAGTGGCCCGCACTGACAGTCCCTCGCTCCTGGCCAGATCACACAGTTTTATTGCTGTTGCAGCACTTTACACTATCCAATAGGATTGTGATTTGCTTTGTTTAGCTGTTCATAGCTGCCCACCAAAACTGGGGCCTCATCTGGCTTTGCTCACGTTGCTCCTTCAGGGTGTCGCACATAGTTGGTGCTCAATTAATGTTCAATAACTGATGCCTGGTTAACCTGGCTGTTTCTTTTGTCCTCTTTTTCTGTCTTTGCTATTGCTGTCCCCCCTGCCTGGAATGTCTCCAACCCCTTTCTAAGTCATAGGTCAGACACAGATGCTCAGAGACACCTTCCCGGACCCCCCACCTGGGTCAGTGTCTCTTTGATGGATGCCCTGGGCTTCCTTGCCATTGTACAGGATTCCCCGAAGAACTGTCAGTGCATACCTCTGGCTCCCTGGTGAGGCTCTGTGCCTCATCCTTTTGACAGTCTTTAACAGAACACCTACTAGGAGTTAGGCAATATCCTAGCAGCCAGGAGAGTAGCAGTGGAAAAAACAATATAAATGCTGCACTCACTGATCTTACAATCTGGTGAGGGAAGGGCAGTAAATAAGGCAATAAGGAAAATATATTATTTGACAGATGGGAATAAGTGCTGCATAGAAAAATGAAGGGCTGGGTGCAGTGGCTCACGCCTATAATCCTAGCACTCTGGGAGGCTGAGGTGGGTGGATCATTTGAGCTCAGGAGTTGGAGACCAGCCTGAACAAGAGCAAGACTCCATCTCTACTATAAATAGAAATAAATTAGCCAAACAGCTTAAAATATGTATAGAAAAAACTAGCCGGGCATGGTGGTGCATGCCTGTAGTCCCAGCTACTCAGGAGGCTGCGGCAGAAGGATCGCTTGAGCCCAGGAGTTTGAGGTTGCTGTGAGCTAGGCTGACGTCATGGCACTCTACTCAGGGCAACAGAGGAAGACTCTGTCTCAAAAAAAAAAAAAAAAAAGAAAGAAAGAAAGAAAAAAAAAAAATGAAGTTGGGAGGGGGTGGGCAGCTTTAATCAGGAGGTCAAAAAGCCTGGGAAGGTGACATTTGAGCTAAGACTTGAATGAAGTGAAGGAGAAAACCAAGTGGATAAATGAAAGCAAACGTCGTAGGTAGGAAGCAGTAAATGACCCAGGGAGGAATGTGCCTCCTATGTCCTACAGACAGCAGGGAGGCCAATGTGGCTGGATCCCAATGAGCCAGGGGGGCAGGAGGAGGAGCCACGATGGGGGGGGAGGGTGGATTTGTGTTTTTAAGTAAATGAGAAACTGTTGGTGGATTGTGATCAGAGCGATATAGTCTGAATTATATTTTATTCAGGATTAAAGGATCTTGTTCCTACATATGAAGCTATTACAATAGTTCTGGGAAGAGACGGTGGTAGCTTGCCCAGAGTGGCAGTGGCAAAGGCTATGAGAATGGTAGACCCAAGAGCATCTGTTGACACATTGAACGGAAGAGCAGCAGAGAAGTCAGGGATGACTTTAAGACTTTTGGTCTGAGAAATAGGAAGGATAATGTCGTCATTGACAGGAACATGAAAGATGGTGAAAGAAACACGAGAGATGGTTGGGAAGGAAGCTCAGGAGTCTGATTTTGGACATACCCTATAGACATCCAAATGGAGATTCCGAGTGGTCAGTGAGAGTTGAGCTAAGGGAAGAGATCTGGGCTGAAGATACAAATCTGAGAAACCTCAGCATATGAATTATATTTAAAGCCATGAGCCTCAAGGCAATGACAAAGGGAGTGTGAATATGAGATGAAGTCCAGGACTGAGCCTGGGCCTGCTAAGGTTCAGAGGTCAGGGACAGGAAGAGGAACCAGCAAAGGAGATATGGAGGAGCCAGGGAAGTCGAAAGGAAACTGGAAGGTCTGGTGTCCTGGGAAGACAAGAAGAGTGCTTCAAGAATGAGTGTGTGGCCAACCATGGCAAATGCCTGTGAGGATTGGGAAATGGCCAATGGATTCGCAATGTGGGAGGCCACTGGTGACTTTGCAAGGGGGCAGGGACCAAAACTGTGCTTACTGCAATATTTAGCAGGCCCTGGACAAACATTATTGACTGTCATCAGTGAATGGCTGATTTCAGCACCTTCTGATTGGTCTCTTCTTCTGGTTTTACCTCCTCCAATCGAAGGATACTGCCATCAGGGTGATCTTTCTGAAATGCAAATATAGCCTGCCCCACTTGTATCTTCACTGCAAATCATGCTGGGATGAATATGTGGAAAGCTGTAAGTATAACGATGCTCTTTGTGGCATTGTTTACAATAGGGAATATTGGAAATAATTTGAATATTCAACAGGAAAGTGGTTATGGCAGCTAAGTTCCATCTAAACAACAAAATACTACTTAGCCATTAAAATAGTGCTATGGAATATTTAGTAACAAGTGTTCAATTTCCACTGTTAAGTGAACAAGCCAATCACAGAACAGTATACACATTCAGAACCAATTTACCAGTTAGCACAATAGTCTAAAGCAAGAGTTAGCAAACATTTTAGATAGCAAACATCCTAGGTTTTGTGGACCATATAGTTCAGACACAACTATTCAGTTTTAATGTGAATGGAGTCATAGATAATATGTAAATGAATTAATGTGGCTGTGTTCCAACAAAAATTTATTTATAGACACTGAAATTTAAATTTCATTTAATTTTCATGTCATGAAATGTTTTTTTCCCAACCACTTATAAGTGTAAAAGTCATTCTTACTCTGTGGGCAGTAAGGAAACAAGCAGAGGGCTGGCCTTGGCCCACAGGCCATCGTTTGCCCACTCCTGGTCTATAAGACACTTGGCCAAAACTCACCGTGGACATTTCACGGTAATGATGTGAGGTTATACTTTCCTCCCCCTTCTTGCAGCCTGTTTTTCTGTACCATCTTCCCCCAGGTATCTGTATGGCTCACCCCTTCACTCTTTTAAATCTTTTGCTCAAATAATATATTTTCATCCAGGCCTGTTCTGAGCACTCTATTTAAAATCATAGCCTGCCTGCCCCCTCTTTTACCTGTTTAATTTTTTTTTCATGGAGTCCCCAGTAGTATGTTCAATTTTTTTGGTTTCCCATAACACTTATCACTCTTTGACAGACTAAATAATTTACTTTTTAATATATATTTATTATCCATACCCATCTCTTCCCTATGAACCCCAAAGAATGCAAGCTCCATGAAAGCAGAGGTCTTTATTTTATTCACTGATGTATTCCAGACTTCAAGAATAGTGCCTGACACATGGGAGGGACTCAGTAAGTATTGTTAAATGTATTAATAAATAAAGCACGTACTATTTTAAAAATTAGAAACCTAATATATAAGATAACAAAGCCAGTAGTTTCCGTGTGTCCCCATGCCTAAGGAATGAAGGCCACCCACTCGACCAGCCACTCAAGCCCATTCTGTCACACTCACTCCTCCAGCTTCTCAAATAGCTGCTTCCCGCACTCAAGGCCGACCCAGCCGAGCACGCGCAGTTCACTACATGAGACGCCTCCCGTCGCCGCTAGGAGACGCCAGAGCACAGCCCTGAGACAAAGCCAAAACACTGGTGCCACGTGACACGCGGCGCACTCGGTGGGCGTCACGTGACGGACTCAGTTTTCCTCCAATCGCTGTGCACGTTGTGGAGATTCCACCCAGGACCAGGTCAGAGGCTTAAAACACCCAGTTCTCCCGCCAACCAGACGGGACAGCTATCCGTTTGCAGCTGGGTCGCGGCATCTCCCAAAGGTCTTCTTCTAAAGGGGCTTCGGTGGACCGCGGCCTGCGGCGTGCTCGGTCCCGGAAGTGACGTCTCCCAGAGGGGCCGGAAGTGGCAGTGGAGGGAGGGAAGATGGCGGAGGTGGTGAGTCCGGTGCCCGGGGCGGGGCGGAGGGAGCCAGGGGAGGTGGGTAGAGCCCGAGGCCCCCCAGTAGCCGACCCTGGCGCCGCGCTGTCTCCCCAGGGGGAGATAATCGAGGGCTGCCGCCTGCCCGTGCTGCGGCGGAACCAGGACAACGAAGATGAGTGGCGTGAGTGACGTTGGTGGGCGGGGCTTAGAAACCAGAGGGCGAGGGGCGGGGGGAATCTACAGAACCCCCGTGAGGGGGAGGGGCTTCTGGAATCCTGGGTCGGGCGGGGCGCATATTCTAAAGTAGGGGCGTGGCTTTTAGCCGTTCAGAGGACAGGGCGGGGCTTTGGAGAAGGGGTGGCGCTTGGTGACTGAAGGAGACTTGGATGAAAGCTACGAAGTGCTGGGGGTTAGGGATCTGGTCTGGGGGTGGGGTTCAGGTCGTAGAAGGGTGGAGCCTTATGGCCTGGCCCGTCTAAGGTCCCTGCCTGTGCTATTCCCATAGCCCTGGCCGAGATCCTGAGCGTGAAGGACATCAGTGGCCGGAAGCTTTTCTACGTTCATTACATTGACTGTGAGTGCTGGGCCTGGGTGAGATGGGCTGCAGGGTAGGGTTGGGGGCCAGCCTCTGGCATTCCTTCCTGAGCCATCTCCACTGCTGCAGTCAACAAACGCCTGGATGAATGGGTGACCCACGAGCGGCTGGACCTAAAGAAGATCCAGTTCCCCAAGAAAGAGGCCAAGACTCCAACCAAGAACGGACTTCCTGGGTCCCGCCCCGGCTCTCCGGAGAGAGAGGTGGTGAGTAGGTCCCCTGCTTCACCTCTTCTCTCCTGCCTATTTTTCTCATATCTTGGCCTTACGGGCTCCTGGATGGGCAGGAGGCGGCATTCTCCCACCCTAACTTCAGATGCAGAGGATGGGAGTCAAATTACAGATGTAGCTCCCAGAGTCCAATAGCTATTCCTATGTCCTTGAGAAGGCCAGAGGGTGGGGTTTGAACACTCCATGCTTAGGGGCCCCTCCTCCCTTTCCCATCCCACCACCATCCCCACCCCAGAGGAAGACCCTGGACCTATCTCTACAGCCGGCCTCCGCCCAGGCCAGCGGGAAGACCTTGCCAATCCCGGTCCAGATCACACTCCGCTTCAACCTGCCCAAGGAGCGGGAGGCCATTCCCGGTGGCGAGCCTGACCAGCCGCTCTCCTCCAGCTCCTGCCTGCAGCCCAACCACCGCTCAACGGTACCCTCAGCAATTCCAGGGACCTTGCTTTCTTCTCAGGTCCCACCTTCCCTACCTTCTGACCCACCTTTCTTGGTTTCTCTCTGCAGAAACGGAAGGTGGAGGTGGTTTCACCAGCAACTCCGGTGCCCAGCGAGACAGCCCCGGCCTCAGTTTTTCCCCAGGTGAGTTCCCCAAACCATCTCTTTTTCCCTTCCTGTCTTCTACACTCTGGTAGCCCCTTTCAGGGTCATCTCACAGCCAACCTTTCTATTCCTACCACCTGTCTCATCTGCAGAATGGATCCGCCCGTAGGGCAGTGGCAGCTCAGCCAGGACGGAAGCGAAAATCAAATTGCTTGGGCACCGATGAGGTGGGTGTGGGGAACAGCAGAAGGGGGAAGCTGTGTGAGGAGGGGATGTAGGCTGAGTGGAGAGTTAACTCAGTGACTGGTTTAAAAACAAAGGGTGGCCGGGCGCGGTGGCTCACGCCTGTAATCCTAGCTCTCTGGGAGGCCGAGGCGGGCGGATTGCTCAAGGTCAGGAGTTCGAAACCAGCCTGAGCAAGAGCGAGACCCCGTCTCTACTATAAATAGAAAGAAATTAATTGGCCAACTAATATATATAGAAAAAATTAGCCGGGCATGGTGGCACATGCCTGTAGTCCCAGCTACTTGGGAGGCTGAGGCAGGAGGATTGTTTGAGCCCAGGAGTTTGAGGTTGCTGTGAGCTAGGCTGATGCCACGGCACTCACTCTAGCCTAGGCAACAAAGCGAGACACTGTCTCAAAAAAAAAACAAAAACAAAAACAAAAAAAAAACAAAGGGTGGTGGGCAGTGGTGGGATTAGGAGCCAGGCCAAGCATGGTTCAGTTCAGCCATTGGGTGATCTTTTCCAAGTTATCCCTCAAAGTTTCAGTTTTTTTAATCTGGAAAAGGGGGATTATGGTACCTCCCCCATAGGGTTGCTATTAGGCTTTAAGAAGGAAACCTGTCAAGGGGCTATGAGCTCTGGTGTCCTGTTGAGCTGTCTCCTCTAATCTAGTGTCTTCTACTGGCCCTGGGCAGGACTCCCAGGATAGCTCAGATGGAATACCATCAGCACCACGCATGACCGGCAGCCTGGTGTCTGACCGGAGCCACGACGACATTGTCACCCGGATGAAGAACATTGAGTGCATCGAGCTGGGCCGGCACCGCCTCAAGCCGTGGTACTTCTCCCCGTACCCACAGGAGCTCACTACATTGCCCGTCCTCTACCTGTGCGAGTTCTGCCTCAAGTATGGCCGTAGCCTCAAGTGTCTTCAGCGTCACTTGGTATGAGGGATCCAGGGGGGGCTGCCCTCCCACCACCCCAGACCCTGCCCTTTCCCTGATCATCCTCTCTTCCTCAGACTAAGTGCGACCTGCGACATCCCCCAGGCAACGAGATTTACCGCAAGGGAACCATCTCTTTTTTTGAGATAGATGGACGTAAGAACAAGGTTAGTAGCTGAGGAACAGTGGGGTCCTGGAGTAAGTCAGATGAGCAGTTTCTTCCTGCTCAGGAAAACACTGACCAGTCAGGCTAAGACATCAGTTCAGCCTGTTTTTATTGAGTTCCTGTTGTAGGGCAGGTCCTGGAGGGTACACAGATGACCAGGAATTAGACATAATCTCTGTTCTCTGACAGCTTATAGTCCATGGGGGAGATAGACATGCAGGTGGCCACTTAGATCCCAGGGTGAAACAGGGTGCTCAGCAGGACCTAAAGGAGGTAGTCTTTGAGCCTTGACATGGAGAATGAAGTGGCTTAGGAAATTCCATGGCTAAGGGAATTCCAAGCAGTGGGGTTCTGAGGGGCAGGCACTGATGTACAGAGATGATGCAAAGATCATTCTGGGCAAGAGGCAGAGAAAAGAGGAAGAAAAAATGCTCTTGGAAGGGAGTGATGAGGATGCTCCACTAACCACTGTTCATTTTGTAGTAAGTGTGGACCTGGGCATCCAAGTGGCAGTGCCCAGTAGGTAGTAGGTAGTTAAAAAGCCATGTCTGAAATGTAGGATAAACTGTATGCAGAAGTAAAGCAGCAAGATCCATGATTTTGCTGGGGGAACCCCTAAAGCTGTTATTTTGTTAAATTCCAGAATTCCTTAGTTCTCTCTTAGAATAGTAAATAAGTTCCCAGAAGGTGTGACTGTGGGCATAGAGTATTAGGTTTTTGACAGCCCAACTCCCAAGACTGTCAAACAAGGAAGAGCTCTCAGGAGCCTTAGCATAGGAGTCTGACTTTATGGAGCAAACGTCAATTTGTTCTTAAATACAGCAGAGGGCAGTGGAGATCCCTAGCCAGGCTTTGATGGAGCTAGGGGAAGCAGTGGGGGTGAACCTGTTCAGCTCACCAGAGAGGCAGGTGATCAAGAACACCATCATGGGCCAGGCGAGGTGGCTCATGCCTGTAATCCTAGTAGTCTGGGAGGCCGAGGTGGGAGGATTGCTTGAGCTCAGGAGTTCAAGACCAGCCTGAGCAAGAGTGAGACCCTGTCTCTACTAAAAATAGAAAGAAATTAACCAAATAACTAAGAATGGAAAAAATTAGCCAGGCATGGTGGCGCATGCCTGTAGTCCCAGCTACTCGGGAGGCTGAGGCAGGATTGCTTGAGCCCAGGAGTTTGAGGTTGCTGTGAGCTAGGCTGATGCCACGGCACTTTAGCTCAGTCAACAGAGTGAGACTCTTGTCTCAAAAAAAGAAAGAACACCATCGTGGAGCTGGTATACATGGTTTCCTCAACACTGAGGAGTGGCCCTGCTTAAGCAGTGGAGACAGTCTGACTGGTGGTATGGGTCAGGCCCCAGGGAGGAAGGCTCCTTGTCTCTTGGCCTGGGGCCCAGCACAGAGAAGCTCCTGGCTGACCCTGGACCACCAACTGTGCTCAGGACCAGTACCTAGAGTGGTTACTGGCCTTTTCCCTTGCAGAGTTACTCCCAGAATTTGTGTCTTTTGGCCAAGTGTTTCCTCGACCACAAGACCTTATACTATGACACAGATCCCTTCCTCTTCTACGTCATGACTGAGTATGACTGCAAGGGCTTCCACATTGTGGGTTACTTCTCCAAGGTCAGTGCTCACCCAGGCTGTCCCTTGGCTCTGCCCTGAGCCAGGTCTTCTGTCACACTCACCTGTCCCTCTATTTCAGGAGAAGGAATCAACAGAAGACTACAATGTGGCCTGTATCCTAACCCTGCCTCCCTACCAGCGCCGGGGCTACGGCAAGCTGCTGATTGAGTTCAGTGAGTATGTGTGCTCTCCCACTGGTGGGTAGTGCACCCACTACTGGTGCCTCATGTGCAGAGAATCTCAACCCTGGCTGTGCAGCCTGGTCACCAGGGAGCTAGCCAGAAATAAAGGTGGCACTCCACCAAGGTTCTCTCCCCTTTCAGGGTGACTTCCTGGCTTGTGCGGGGCGGGTTCTTAGCCCCACACGTGACACCCAACTTTTCCTAAATCTGACTCATCTGTTCTGCCAGGGCCATAGGCAGGAGCTTAACAAGCCAATTGCTCATCTGTCTGGTACTACGTGCCACAATACAAGTCCTTGGGCAAGGACCAGTGGTTAAATTTCCCCAGTTGTCCCCCTGAGACTTGTAGGCAGTGCATGTTTAAAGTGCTGTTAACAGATGTAAGCTTGGATTTGTCCCCTGCTCCCTGTATTTGGTCAGGTCAGTCTCTTCACTTCCCTCCCAACCCCAGGGCTCCCTTATGCTTCCCTGCTTTTTACCCTCCCATCCGCACTCCCAATTCCATCCACCTTGGTACTCATGGAACCCTTGGAATAACCAAGCTCTGATCCAGGGGGACAGGGAGGAAGCTTTAGCTGTTTGCCCGGTGAAAACACGAAGGCTTGACTTGATCAAGGTCATGGTCCATTTGAGAAATTTTATTGGTCAAATGTTACCCAGATGGGTCACATCCTCAGGAAGTTTTCAGCCTGGTAGAGCAGGTAATACTTAAACTCAGTCTAACTCAGTCTTGGAGGTTAGCCCTCAATGGAGATGGGGTGTGGGTGGTGCCACCCAGGAGGTATGCTCAATTCTGCTGAGCAGGGTCCAGCAAGGTACCAGAAGCACCATTCCAGGCAGCTCAGAGGGTGGGTGGGTGTTTATTGGGGAGGGGCCAGGAGTCCCTGTAGCTGAGGAAGTGAGTGTGGCCTCCAGTTGATCTGTTAGAACTCTATATGCAGTGTGGCCCCAGCAAAGTTGAATAGGGACCCAAGCTTACCCCACCCCTTCTGTGCTTCCTTTCCCCAAAACCAGCCTCTCTGGTCCTCTCACCACTAGGTTGCTTGGTGGAAGTCACAGGAGATTGGGCAGGAGGGTAAGAATGGCCAGTAAAGATGTAACAAAGGCAGGAAAACAGAAAGGGCTAAGGTCCATTATGAGGCTGGTTATGACTGAGGGTGAGAAAGGGCTTCTACTAGAAGTAGCAGAGATGCCCCTGACAGGGTAGAATGAAGACCTGCCAAAGAGATATGAAGCTGCTTGCGTTTGTGGGTGCCTGAGGATCTTGCCAGGAGGTACCTGCCAGTGCCCAGCACATGTAGGAGAGAAAGAGCCGCTGTGGAGGTCAGCCACTTGGTCTGACGGATGACTTCTCTCTGACTTGGGAAGCACCTTCTCTCCTTGCATCCTCACAACCACCTAGTCAGGCCACCCTGGTCTTAGAGCAGCTGATGCCCCAAGGTCACAGCTGTGGGGACTGATTTCACTGAGAGAATTCAAGTATCCTCAGGCCTAGACCAAGGATGGGCGTCTGCCTCAGTTTCCTTCTCACACGCCCAGATTCTGGACTGGCAGAGGAAAAGCGGTGGCACTTTTTTCCATGAGCCATTTTCTCTGCACTCCCGCTGCCTGGAAGCCTTCATTGGCTCCTCAGAACCCCCCTGCAGCTGCTCCTCTCTGTGCCGTCAGCACCCCTCACATACTCAGCACACAGGTGAAGAGTGAATACTCATTAGTCCTTTATTAAGAAACTGAGGCACAGAGCAGAGAAGCCACATACCCACGGTCACAGAACTACCAAGTGGCAGGGCCAGGATGGAACAAGGCAGCCTACCTCTGCAACCCATGGTTTTAAATGTTGCTTGTGTCCATCTGTGACCACTTAACCACCCTCTCCTCCATTGTTTTAGGCTATGAACTCTCCAAAGTGGAAGGGAAAACAGGGACCCCCGAGAAGCCCCTCTCAGACCTTGGCCTCCTATCCTATCGAAGCTACTGGTCCCAGACCATCCTGGAGATCCTGATGGGGCTGAAGTCTGAGAGCGGGGAGAGGCCACAGATTACCATCAAGTGAGCCTGGCCCCACTTGCCTGGGGGTGCATGGCATGGCCTTGTCTGTTGCTGGGCTTTCTCACTCCCTCCTGGGGCTCCTGGGGACAGATTAAGGCCCTCAGGGGACCTGACCTTTGCCCTCCCACAGCGAGATCAGTGAAATCACCAGTATCAAGAAGGAGGATGTCATCTCCACCCTGCAATACCTCAACCTCATTAACTACTACAAGGTAGGCAGGTGGGCAGGGGAGACAGGTGTGTGGGGCAGAGCGAAGGCACCACGTGGGCTGACCACCTGCTGCTGCTCCTAACCAGGGCCAGTATATCCTCACACTGTCAGAGGACATCGTGGATGGGCACGAGCGGGCCATGCTCAAGCGGCTCCTTCGGATCGACTCCAAGTGTCTGCACTTCACTCCCAAGGACTGGAGCAAGAGGGGAAAGTGGTGACCTGGCACTGCCCACAGCAGTGACAAGACAGCTGGCAGGACTAGGGCTGATGGGCCATGGGTTGCCCCACCTGGGGCTCCTGAGAGGCACACGGAGGAAGATGGGGCTGAGGACAGCTCTGAAATAAGGGGACAGTCCTGGCAGGGTCCTGGTGATGCCCAGCACCACGGTGAGCTCAGGGCTCAGGCCAACTCCAGGGTCAGCTGGCTGTAGGCCCAGGCCTGCTCTGAACCAGGGACCAGAGGGAGCCAGGCAGCTGTGTACAGTGAGGTGGGGGGGTGGGGATACTCTGTACAGAAGGCTGGTGATTGTAAAAATTTCTTTTGTAAAGTAGGAGTTTGGGGTGGGGTGGGTACTGGCTGCAAAATTCTGGCCTCTCTTACCCCATTACCCCTGGCAATAAAATGTTTCTACAGGCCAGACCCATGAGAAGTTCTTGTGGGAGAGGGGGCCATGCTGGCTTAGGGCTCCAAGGCACCCACAGACTCACAGGTGCTGTGAAGAGCTTGTTTATTGGAGTGATGGAGTCTGGCTCCAAAGTGAAGAGCTGGTTTATCGATGTGGTATCGATGGCTTTCAACGTCAAGCTCTGGCTCTCAGTCCTCTGGCACCTGTGCGTGAATCTGCAATAGGGGGTCACCTCTACTGTTGCATTTCTAAGCTATAGTGAATGGGTGGTCTACATACCTGGGGAGGGACCCAGCTGCTCAGGAAATGATAACCCCTTCTAGACAGGCCAGAGAAAAGCAGTAAGGAAGCCACTCTTTCCACGCTACCCAGAAGAATACTGCAGTCATCCCAGGCTCCATCTGCCCCGCAGTGTTTCCCCGGCTCTAATGCTTCAAATCCGCTCATGGGCAAGATTCAGGGGTAGCCCATCCCTCTACTCACCGCTGCAGCGAGCCTGGGCCAAGTTAGGGCTCCGCGCACTTTGGCATCCGGGCCAGGGATGGTCTCCAGGCCCCACAGGGTGAAGTGGCTGAAACTGGCTGTGGCTCCCATAAAGCGGTCCTGGGGAAGGGGCCGGGCTCAAGCTTCCAGACCGCGGCTCCCGCCCGCACCCGCTTCCAACCCTATCCCTTTGCTCACAAAGTCCCGCTCCAGCGGCTCCCGCTCCTCTTCCTGATTGTCACTTTCCAAAGCCCCCGAGAAGTCCTGCTTCCCTATAAACTTCTCTTCGTTCTCCATCACGTATCCCACGAGGCCCGGCGGCACCGCCACCTCCTCGCCCCGTAGACTGCGGCCCCGAAACGACACTTCGAGTCCTGGAGACGGAGGTGCAGGGCCTCGGTCAGGGACCGACCCAGGCCTTAGGGCCCAAGCCCAGCAGGGCAAGCCCGGGGCGGCCCTCCCACCACCTCTAGGGAGACCGCGATCCCCAGGAGCCCGGCGCCGAGGAACGCGAGGGCTGCCGGGATTCGTAGTCCGGCTGCGACGCTCACCGTCGGGACCCTGGCGGATGGCGGGCGTGAAGAAGCGCCCCACGGGGGCCGACTGGCTCACCAGCACCTCACAGGGCAGCAGGTGCAGCGCAGCGGGCGCGGCGTCGCGAAGCGTGACGGGGCGCAAGTGGACTCGGTGCTTCTCGATGGCAGCCTCGTCGCTGCTCTCCATCCTCCCGCCGCCGCGACCCTGCCACTCGCCCGCTGAGGCCGAAGCTGGCGCGGAAAGCGCGCAAGGACTCTCGGGAGCACGGGCACAGGGCGCGCGGAGCCCCCTGGGAAGCGGAGTCTCTCCGCGAGGCGCTTCGCTGCGGTCCAGTCCAACGTTTTTTTCCTTTAATTTTTCATTTATTTTTAAAAATATTTTATACTTTTTTTTACAGTCTCGCTCTTTTGCCCAGGCTAGAGTGCCCTTCTTTCGTCAGCCTAGCTCACAGCAACTTCAAACTCCTGGGCTCAAGCGATCCTCCAGTCTCAGCATAATTTTTTTTTAACGGTACATACTAGTTAAAAAAAAAAAAAAAAGGACGGTTTTTTTTTTTGAGACAGAGTCTCACTCTGTTGCCTGGGCTAGAGTGAGTGTCATGGCGTCAGCTTAGCTCACAGCAACCTCAAACTCCTGGGCTCAAGCGATCCTTCTGCCTCAGCCTCCCGAGTAGCTGGGACTACAGGCATGCGCCACTATGTCTGGCTCATTTTTTCTATATATATTAGTTGGCCAATTAATTTTGTTCTATTTATAGTAGAGACGGGGTCTCGCTCTTGCTCAGGCTGGTTTTGAACTCCTGACCTTGAGCAATCCTCCCGCCTCGGCCTCCCAGAGTGCTAGGATTACAGGTGTGAGCCACCACGCCCGGCCTAAAAGGACGGTTTTTATATTGGGTTGGTAGGTAAGTTATTTAGTTTTAGTTTATTAGGGACATCAACCCTTTCCTCAGATGCACTGAAAGTATTTTATCCGTTTGTGGTTTGCCTCGTGAATCAGGGTATAGGTGATTTTTGCTGCACAAAGACTTATTTTTTGTAATTTGTCAACATTTTCTTTTTATGTCTTTTAGATCTCATGATTCTGTTTTGGTTTCTGTCTTCTTCCTTTCTTTCCTTCCTTCCTTCCCCTTCCTTCCTCTTACCTTCCTCTTCCCCTCCTTTCCTCCCTCCCTTCCTTCTTTCCTTCGTTCCTCCCTCCCTTCCTTCCTCTTTCCTTTCTTTTTTATTTTTATTTTTTGAGACCGAGGCTCAAGTGGTCCTCCTGCCTCAGCCTCCGTAGTAGCTGGGACTACAGGTCCACATCACCACACTCCACTAATTTTTCTATTTCTGTAGTGATGGGGTTTTGCTGAGTTAGGTCTCTCCTGAGCTCGCTCAGTTCTCCCCCGTTGGCCTTCCAGAATGTCTCTTGGTTCCTTAACTGTTCTCTAATGTCTATTTGTTCAGATACTAAACTTAGATATGCTTTGTCAGATTCTCCCATAAAACAAATGCATGCAAAACTGGAAATGTGGACTAATATTGCATTTAATTTATATATTTGAGAAAAAGAAAAGCATCCCTGGACATCCAGGAGCTAGCCTTGGTGTTCTGATGAACATAAATTTCACAGAACATCAACATTGGACAAGGTCACTCTGTGACTATAAGGGAGCTATACCAAAACAAAAGCACTCCATTATCTGGTCTGGACACCAGCAAAACATGAGCGTTGTTCAAATCACAAAGGTGATGAAACATCCCTCTTTCTTGGCTAATATAGTGACTGTTGTTTCTTTACCAATTACAGCATTAGCCTCCATATAGTCTTCTCTCCTAGGTAAGAGTTGTTAAGATAGTCCATCATAGAAATACCCACATTATGGGAGGCTGAGGCAGCAGGATTGCTTGAACCCAGGAGTCTGAGGTTGCTGTGAGCTAGGCTGACGCCACGGCACTCACTCTAGCCTGGGCAACAAAGTGAGACTCTGTCTCAAAAAAAAAAAAAAATACCCACATTACCACATTATGGGAAATACCCATATTATTAACATCCAATCCAGAGAGAAACCTTGCTTCCTCAAACCCTTCCCCAAATCACCCAATACAAGCACAAATCTTACAAGTCCTAACGTTCTCTTACTCAGGTGCCCCTTAGTGCAATAATAATAAACCCAATTTGTTCAATGATAGATGCGTTCCTGGTGGTTTTTGGCTGGAGGGTACTGATGATTAATTTAGAAAAAATCTTGTTTAGTAGGAAAATAAAATACATAATTCCATTTATTCACATTCCTTTTATATCTATCTGTACAGTTGTGAGGTTTTCTTCATATATAATAATTACATATTAAAAAGTTTATTTCTAGATAGCTTATATTTTTTTGTAGTAAAAATTTGGGGCTGGGAATGGTGGTTCATGCCTGTAATCTCAGTACTTTGCGAGGCCATGGTAAGAGGATCCCTTGAGGCCAGGAGTTGGAGACCAGCCTGGACAATTTAGCAAGAGTCCCATCTCTAAAAAAAAATTTTTTTTTTAATTAGCCAGGTGTGGTGGTGGCACCTGTACTCCTAGAAACTCAGAAGGCTGGAGTGGGAAGATCAGGAAGATCACCTGAGCCCAGGAGTTTGAGGTTACAATGACCTAAGATTCTGCCACTGCTGCACTCCAGCCTTGGCAACATAGTGAGACTCTGTCTCAAAAAAAGGGTGTATGTGTGTCTTTTTTTCCATTTTATTTTCTAACTTATTCTTTAGCTATAGGAGGAGTTGGCAAACATTTTCTGTAAAAGGGTGAAATATTTTAGGTTTTGTGGATCATATGGTCCCTCTCACAGTTACTCAACTTCACTGTGGTAGATAATACATAAATGAATAAGCATGGCTGTGTTCCAATAAAACTTTATTTGCAAAAACAGGCTGTGGGGCTGGCTTTGGCCTGCAGGCCAGTTTTTAGACCCTTTATCTATATAGCAAAGCTGTTGATTTTTATATATTTCTTTCTTTCTTTCTTTCTTTCTTTCTTTCTTTCTTTCTTTCTTTCTTTTTTTTTTTTGAGACAGAGTCTCACTCTGTTGCCAAGGCTAGAGTGCTGTGGCGTCAGCCTAGCTCACAGCAACCTCACACTCCTGGGCTCAAGCGATCCTCCTGCCTCAGCCTCCCAAGTAGCTGGGACTACAAGCATGTGCCACCATGCCCGGCTAATATTTTCTATATGTTTTTAGTTGGCCAATTAGTTTCTTTCTATTTTTAGTAGAGACGAGGTCTCTCTCTTGCTCAGGGTGATCTCGAACTCCTGACCTTGAGCGATCCACCCGCCTCAGCCTCCCAGAGTGCTAGGATTCCAGGCATGAGCCACCACACCTGGCCACTATATTAATTTTTAAACCAGATATCTACAGAATTCTTTTGTTTTTCCTAATATCTTTCATTTTATTTTCTTGAGTTCCCCAAAATTAGTCATATCACTTTCAAATAATGATAATTTTATCTCTTCATTGCATCTTGTAATTTGTTTTCTTTTCTAATTGCTTTGGCTAGGACTTTTAGAACAATCTCAAATGTCACTGGTATCAGAAGACTACCTTTTCTTTTTCCTGAAAGTTTCATGAGGATGCTTCTGCTATTTCATCAATAATCATGAAGCTGCTTTTGATTTGTCATATATCTCATAAAAGCTATAGTACTAAGTGTTCTTTAAAATCAGGAGTAGGGTCGGGCACGGTGGCTCACGCCTGGAATCCTAGCACTCTGGGAGGCCGAGGTGGGCGGATTGCTCGAGGTCAGGAGTTCGAAACCAGCCTGAGCAAGAGTGAGACCCCGTCTCTACCATAAATAGAAAGAAATTAATTGGCCAACTGGCCAACTAATATATATAGAAAAAATTAGCCAGGCATGGTGGTGCATGCCTGTAGTCCCAGCTACTCGGGAGGCTGAGGCAGAAGGATCGCTTGAGCCCAGGAGTTTGAGGTTGCTGTGAGCTAGGCATGATGCCATAGCACTCACTCTAGCCTGGGCAACAAAGTGAGACTCTGTCTCAAAAATAAAATAAAATAAAATCAGGAGTAGATGCTGGGTTTTATTTATCTTTTATTTATTTTATTTTATTTTATTTTATTTTATTTTATTTTGAGACAGAGTCTCATTCTGTTGCCCAGGCTACAGTGAGTGCCATGGCATCAGCCTAGCTCACAGCAACCTCAAACTCTTGGGCTCAAGCGATCCTACTGCCTCAGCCTCCCGAGTAGCTGGGACTACAAGCATGCGTCACCATGCCCGGCTAATTTTTTTCTATATATATTAGTTGGCCAATTAATTTTTTTCTATTTATAGTAGAGACGGGGTCTCGCTCTTGCTCAGGCTGGTTTTGAACTCCTGACCTCGAGCAATCCGCCCACCTCAGCCTCCCAGAGTGCTAGGATTACAGGCGTGAGCCACCTCGCCCGGCCGGTTTTATTTTTTATTCTTATATTTTGGGTCCTGTAAATTTCCCATAGTCTGGATTTTGGTGATTTTTTTCCCTTTTGTGTCAAGTTCATCTGCCCAGTGTTTCTTATAAATTAGTAATTAGATCTGGAAGCTTCATTGGATTCTTCTAGGGGACCATGGGGCAAAACAGCTTCATGGATGGTTGTGGGTTTTTTTTTTTTTATCAGAAGGGACATAATACCTCATGTCTCTCTTTTTGTGAGGTTAGCAGCCATAGATGGTCATTGCCTAGATCCTTTAATTCATTAGAGGTTATAGAACTGAGGTTGCCCATTGGTACAGTGACTATAAGAAACACAAAATAATTGCTTGATTCTTTTATTTCTAATTTTTAAGAATAATGAGCATTTTCCTAATATATTCCAATAGTTAATTTTTTTTAATGTAATAAATTACTTAATTTTTGTTTCCACCTGGTTTTGAACCGGGGACCTTTCGCATGTGAGGCAAAGGTGATAACCACAACACTACAGAAACCCAATGGTTAATTTAAAAAATATATATCATTATTAAATAATGGATTGTTAATATTTTTACATTTCACTTACTTGTGATGATTATTGTTACTGAAGTGCAAATTGTCCTATCTTTTCTTTTGCCAGTGGAAACCTCTACAAGGTAACTCCTAAGCCCCCTGGTTTTTTTTGTTTTTTTTAAGAGATTACATCTTGCTATGCTGCTCAGGCTGAAGTACAGTAGCTATTCACAGGCACAGGACCATGATGTACTGCAGTCTCTAAACCCTGGGCTCAAGCGATCCTCCTCAGCCTCCTGAGTAGCTGAGACTACAGGCGAGTGCCACTGTGCGTGGCCTTAATGCTTAAATCTGTTGATGTAACCCTAGTAAATCTTTTATAGATTTCCTTGTTTTCAAGTACCACAAGGTGTTCCTGGCCCATCTTGTACATTTCCTGGACCAGACTTAGAGTTGTTCATTTCCCCAAGGATCCCTGGTTCCTTTTACTGGGAAATGACATTTAGTAATCCAGTCTGACACTAGATATTCATTGCGATTAGGTTAGCCATTGTTTCTAGATGTTTTCAGTGGACCAGTTTAAGAAATCTGCATTTTTTTCTTTTAAGATAAAATGCATCGGGAATTCACACTGTTACTTCTGAGACTACAGGGTTTTCCTACACTGAAAAATCTCAGTTCTCAGGGACTTAGTTTTATCCTACATACACAACAGTCTCAAAACAAAAATAGCAACACTATAACTAATAATACAGTTACCAAACCAGTTTAAAGATTTTTCTATTGGTAGTTCTTTTTATCCTTAAGGGATATCCTACTAGAGATATACAATCAAATTACTAGGGTTTTTTTTTTGTTTGTTTTTTTTGTTTTGTTTTGTTTGAGACAGAGTCTTGTTCTGTCGCCCTGGGTAGAGTGCAGTGGTGTCATCATAGATCACTGCAGCCTCCAACTCCTGGGCTCAAGTGATCATCCTTTCTCGGCCTCCCAAAGTGCTAGAATTATAGGCGTTAGCCACTGTGCCCAGCCCCCCTGTATTCATTTTTATACTTCTTGAAAGTATTTCTAGGAGCACATAGATGAATTGCTGACAAGTCCTTCCCGCCCCCCCATGGCAATATTGTTGTGGGGGTACAATGTCTTTTGTCCTAATGAGGTAAATCTTGGTGGGCTCCTGGATGGGGGCTGGTCACCAGAAGGACCAAGCCATGATTAGAAGCTTGGGACTTTCAGTCCCATTCCTCATCCTCCAGAAAGGGGAGAGGGGTTGGAAATTGAGATAACAGTCAATCATGCCTATGTGATGAAGCCGCTAAAAAACTCCTAGAACTGGGCCAGGTGCTTGGTGGCTCACACCTGTAATCATAGCACTCTGGGAGGCCAAGGCGGGAGGATTGCTTGAGCTCAGGACTTCGCGACTAGCCTGAGCAAGACCAAGAGCAAGACCCCATCTCTACTGTAAATAGAAAGAAATTAGTCAAACAACTCAAAACAGCTGGGCATGGTGGTGCATGCCTGTATTCCCAGCTACTCGGGAGGCTGAGACAGGAGGATTGCTTGAGCCCAGGAGTTTGAGGTTGCTGTGAGCTAGGCTGACACCACGGCACTCTAGCCTGGCAACAGAGGGAGACTCTGTCTCAAAAAAAAAAAAAAAAAAAAAAAAAAAATCCTTCAACTATGAGGTTTGGAGGGCTTCTGGGTTGCCGAGCACATGGAGGTACCTGGAGGCTGGCACATCCCTCAGAGAGCATGGAAGCTCTGTCCCTCTCCCACATACCTCATCCTGCGAATCTTTTCCATCTGGCTGTTCATCTGTATCCTATGTAATGTCCTTCATAACAAATGGGTGAACATAAGGAAAGTATTTCCCTGAGTTGTGTGGGCTGTCCTGGAAATTATCAAACCCTGGGAGGGGGCGTGGGAACCCTGGTTTAGAGCCCATTGGTCAGAGGCACAGGTCACAGCCTGGAGCTTGCGATTAGCATCTGAAGTGGAGGAAGTCCTGTGGCACCGAGCCCTTAACCTGTGGGATCTGACTCCAACTCCAGTGTCAGAATTGAATTAAATTACAGGACACCCTGTTGGTGTCTGCTGGAGAGTTGTTTGGTGTGGGTGGGGGGAAAAGCCTACGTATTTTAGTGTCCAGAAGTGTTTATATTGAGTGTGAATGCAGAAAGAAAAACAGTTTGTTGTTTCCTGTGCCACACAAAGGCCGAGGCAGTACATGTAGGCAGTCCTCGCTCTGCGCGGTTCCCATTTGCACATACTTCAGTTACCACATTTTAGTTGAATAACTCCAGTCTCCCAACAACATGGTTCCAAATACATTTACCAAAGCTGAGCCTGGTGGCTCATGCCTGTAGTCCCAGTGACTTGGGAGGACTGAGGAGGGAGGTCCAGGAGTTCGAGACCAGCCTGGACAATATAGCGAGACCCCATCTCTGAAAAAAAAATTTTTTTAATTGGCTGAGTGTGGTGGCACGTGCCTGTAGTCCCCACTACTCAGGACGGTGAAGCAGGAGGATTGCTTGAGTTCAGGAGTTGGAGGCTGCAATGAGCTATAACTGCACCATTGCACTTCAGCCTGGGCAATAGAGCAACACACCATCTCTTTAAAAAAATTGATTTGCCATAGCGTCTTAACTGGGAGTAATTGTATAAGATGCAAATCTTTCTGCTGGCTCTTAGTCCAAAAAAGTGACACAAATGACAGATGCTAATCATGATCAGTGATGGCATTGCTTTCAAAGTCTGCTGGTGATTAGTTCGTCAGTGCATACCTGTTATTCAGTTCATGCAGGTGGCAACCAAGTGTATAATTGGGTTGCCTCGTTGTCTCCCAATGATAAAACAATGTATCACTTTACAAAAAATGGATAATGAGAAGACAGAGCAGCAAAAAAGTGCGGCAAAAAAATGAAAAGTGGTCGTGGATAATGCTGGAAGTGAAATTGTATGTGATTAGAGGATTTAAAAATGGCAACAGTGACCGGGCTGCGGTGGCTCACGCCTGTAATCCTAGCACTCTGGGAGGCTGAGGCAGGCGGATTGCTCCAGGTCAGGAGTTTGAAACCAGCCTGAGCAAGAGTGAGACCCGGTCTCTACTATAAATAGAAAGAAATTAATTGGCCAATTAATATATATATATGTCCCGGCCCGCAGGACCTTCTGTTACTCGTGGGGTCAAGGGGGACCGTGCCTGAAAGAGATGGGCGAGAGAAAGGAACGAGACCAAGCAAAGGGTTGTCAAGGTCTACTTTACTTGGATTCTTTGTAGGTTTTATAAGCATACAGAAACAAGGAAGTAGAAACAGAAAAATAGAGTGGGGCGACAATGAGGCTTGGGTCTGGGTTAATCAGCCCCAATCAGCGTCTTATCGGTACCCTGTTTGTGACTGGTTACTCATCTCCAACCTGGCAGGTGGTCGGGAACAATTGCAGTCAGCACTCCCTGGAGCATCCCGTGGTCAGCATGTCATGGAATGCATTCTTCTCGGAGCTATAGCTGGAATTTTCCAGGGCGAAGCCCGTGTGTAGGACGAGTCATAGGGGAGTTGAGGGTCTTTGAGGGTCCTTGCCTCTAACATCTCCCCCTCTCTTTATTAATATGAGGGAGATTTATATAGGTGGGTGGAGAGCCTGTCTTAGGCTACGCGATGGGCTTCTGCGACAAGCACCCCAAATATAAGATCTGGCGATTAATGTGAAGGTGAGGCCTCTGTCTTAGGCTATGTAGGTGGCATCCTGCTCCGGCACTTCTGATTATGAAGTGTGCCCCCGGGCATGGACCTACAATATTCCCGTCATGGAGTCACCTCACCGTCGGCGGGGTGTGCATCTGGTACACGGCATCGCGATAATCCCGTCATGGGCGTCTCCACGGCCTTGGAACCAACTGCGTTCCATGTCTGAGGCAAGGTTTGAGAAATTTAGACCTTTAGTGGGTGTATTGGGAGACTCTCTACGGAGGTCTTTTCTGGAGCCTCTTTGTTCTAGCCGTTGGTAAAACACGGAGACCGATTTTTGTGTGGCTGCGTCTACCTGTGACTTGACAAAATTAGTTAGTTTCTTAAATGCCCAAGGCCCAAAGGTGAGGAGCAACAGAAAACCTACAAGTGGCCCTAAGACACTGGGAAGCAATGTGGATAGCCAGGGGGATGTGGAAAACCAATTTTGATACCACGCTTCACTCTGTTCTCTCTGTTTTTTTCTATTTTCTAGGCTCTGTCTAACTCTTTCAATGCTATTTTCTACCAGACCTGTTTTGTCTGCGTAGAAGCAACATTCTTTAAGTGCTGCGCACAAACCTCCCTCTTGGAGGAACACTAAGTCTAGGCCTCTTCTGTTTTGTAACACTACCTCAGAAAGCGAAGCAAGGTATTCTTTGAGATATTTTAGGCCCTGCTGTAGCTCTTGGAGATCGTTATCGATGGCAGCAGAGAGCTACAGGTATTGCTGGTTGGAGGTGACTAGAGAGGCTATGCCTGTTCTAGCCCCTGTGGCACCAAGGCCTAGAACAACTGCGAGTGTTATGGCCGTGATGGGCTCCCTCTTTTCTCGGGGCATTGTGGTGCCTCGCTCCCAAAATTTGAGCTCCCAAAATTTGTCAGCAGGACGTATAGTGAGTCTGGGGAAGAGCATGACTAACACACAATATTCTCTATGCTTAAGAAACGTTGCAGTGACTATATACGGGGTAAGGCCGGAAGAACAAGCAAAATAAGAGGTGTTAGATGCCTGAATATACTGAAAGGTGGAGTCGACAGTAATCGACTGATTGCATATTTTCTTTAAGGGTGCAGGAGGCGGGGAAGCATTCTTGGGCTAAGAAGGCAAAGGCCTAGGCCTGTGACTTGGCTGAGTGTCAGGCCATCATGGGTCTCCAGGCCCCATCTGAGTTTGCTGGTGTCATTAGTAAATAATGGTTTACCAAATGTAGCGACACCTTTATAGAAGGGAGGCCGGGGGGAGTAGCATACCCAACACTCTTGATATTCTGAATTGTTGGCCTCTCGGATGGTCCTGACAGAGGCATTGACTAGGGTGAGAATTAGTTCTGCAGAGGAGGGGGAGAAGCTGACAGGTGAACCCAAAAAAGAGGCTTGCCCTGCCAAAAGAGTCCCATGGGCGAAAAGCGGGTAGGGAGGACAATGAAGTACAAGGGGGAATCGAGGGGGAAATAGCCAATGGCCTGGGCATTTATGGCCTGCTCGACTAAATTAAGCGCTTGCTGCCCTTCTTTAGTTAGGGAGCGTGAAGAGGTTGGATTGGCATCTCCCTGCAGGATGTCAAATAGGGGTTTTAACTGTCCTGTGGTGAGTTTTAAATATGGGCGAAGCCAATTAATGTCGCCTAGAAGGCGCTGAAAATCATTAAGGCATTTAAGAGAGTCTTTTCTGATTTGCACCTTTTGGGAGAGGACCTTATTGGGGAACAATGTAAAGCCTAGGAATAGGTGAGGGGGGCAGACCTGAATTTTTTCAGGGGACAGGCGGAGGCCTCGAGCTTGTAAGGCTGAGACAACCTGCACGGTAACTTGAAGTAAGGTTGCCTCATCGGCCCGGCGAGAAGAATGTCATCCATATAATGAATTATATATAGCTGAGGATGTTGAATTCTAAAAGAATCAATTGTCTGAGCTACATATTTTTGGCAAAGGGTGGGGCTGCTGGCCATGCCTTGAGGCAATACTCGCCATTGGAAGCGCGGAGAGGGTCCTATACAGTTTACTACCAGGAGACTGAACGCGAAGCGTTTGCAATCATCTGGGTGCAACGGTATGGAGAAGAAGCAGTCTTTTAGGTCAATGACTATCTTATAGTAGCCTTTGGGGATAGCTACGGGCGAAGGCAAACCAGGCTGGAGTGCCCCCATGGGAACCATTGTTTGGTTAACAGCCCGTAAGTCTTGTAGCAGCCGCCACTTGCCAGTCTTTTTTTGAATGTCGAAAATGGGGGTGTTCCATGGTGAAGTAGAGGGCTCTATGTGTCCGGCAGCCAATTGTTCCTGCACTAACGCTGTAGCTGCGGCTAGCTTGTTAGGTGGGAGGGGCCACTGATCGATCCAGACAGGGGAGTCACTTTTCCAAGTGATTTTATCTGCCTGAAGCGCAGGGGGATCAATGGCCCTTACGAAAAATGGTCTTTGAACCCTAGTCCTGATCTGTCTGACTTAGGGAGGGTGATCAGGGGTGCTCTTAGTCCCTGACCCTCTTTGCCTAAACCCTGTCCTGGGAGGAATCCCTGTTTAAGCATTTGGCTGGTTACAACTTCATTGGGGCTGCACATAATGACATTCATTTGTGCAAGGATATCACGCCCCCATAAGTTAACAGGTAGGCTCGGGATTACAAAGGGTTGAGTAGTACCTCTGTTTCTCTCAGAGTGTTTCTATGTCAAAATTTTGGAGCTCTGGAGAGTATTTTTAGACTGTCCTATACCTTGTAAGTGCGTAAGGGAGGGCTGCAGTGGCCATGAATCGGGCCAGGCGTCTTGGGCAATAACCGTGGAATCGGCGCCAGAATCAAGAAGGCCTTCAAAAAGTTTACCATCTAATTTTAGCCGCAGGGTGGGCCGTTCTTTGGTAATAGCTTGGACCCAATAGAGATCAGAAGAGCCAGGGCAGGAAGCACCTCGGTTAGAGGCGATGGCTGGGAAGGATGTATTAAGGGGCAAGGGCAATGCCTGAGCTAAGCGCTGTCCCTTAGAGACATACACAGGGCCTGTAAGCGCACTGGCTAAGATGTTAATTTCCCCGGTGAAGTCACTATCTACTATGGAGGGGTGGACTATGAGCCCCGCAAGAGTGGAGGAGGCTCGGCCCAGAATAAAAAAGAACATGTTAGCCGGGGGGGGGGGGGGGGGGGGGGCAAAGGAGCCAGTGGGCAAAATCTGAACACCATCCTCAGGTCTTAATATTGTGTCGGAGGAGGCACACAAGTCCACTCCTGCGCTCCCTGTGGTTGCTCGGAGGAGTCTAGAGTCTGGGGGCTCTCTTGTCAGCTGTTCCCCGAGGCCGACTGAAATTGAATAGGACGGGGGGCCCGGGGCTGGCCCCTCAGGCCGTTTCCCAAAAGGGGGGGCAAGGGGTTTCTAAAGACATCAGTCTTGGAGCGGCACTGATTGGCCCAATGCTTTCCCCTCTCACAGCGAGGACAGAGGGAGGGGGGCTGGGCTGGCCTGCCTGGCGGCTCACTGAGGTTAGGGGCAGCAGA
Source organism: Microcebus murinus (assembly GCF_040939455.1). NCBI lineage: Eukaryota > Metazoa > Chordata > Mammalia > Primates > Cheirogaleidae > Microcebus > Microcebus murinus. The sequence goes on from NC_134107.1 coordinate 12,817,028, forward strand.
GGAGACGGCTAGGGGGCACTGCCTCGCAAAGTGCCCTGGTTGACCGCATTTAAAGCAGTCCCTCTGTGCCGCGGTCCTTTGGATGGTGGCCCCAACCGCAAGCTGTACGGCCTGCGATACTTTATGGGCGAAGGGGTCAACATCGTTACACATTCCAATCATGTCATTAAGGTCTTTATTTTTGAGTTTGCCCCTGAGGATGGCCCTGCAAGTACTATTGGCATTTTCATAGCCCAATTGTTTAATAAGCCTATTATTCTCATCTTCGTGTCCGAGGGTTCGTTCAGCAGACTCTAAAAGCCTGCCCACAAATTCACTAAAACCCTCTTGAGCTCCCTGGGTGATTTTTGTCAGGGGAGTAAGAACAGATCCCGTAGGGGGAAGTGTTCGCCAGGCGCCGAAGGCGGCTGCGGCGGTCTGAGACAAAAGTCCAATTGGGAGTCTCCTTTGGCGCTGTTCAGTAGCAAATCTCCCCTGTCTGCTAAGCTTTTCAAGGGTCCAAGATGCAGAATTGGGGTTTTTTAAATTATTAGCAGCTGTGGTCTGGCAGCGGTCGAGAAAGTCGGCCTTCCAAGAGAGGAACTTCCCTCGAGAAAGGACCGCCTGAACTAGTTTGGTCCATTCTCCGGGGAGCAGGTAGCCGTCCCCTGAGGCTGCCTCTAGGAGGGAGTAGGTAAAGGGTGCATTGGGCCCATACGTCCTAACGGCAGAATTCAGTTCTTTTAAGGTTTTAAACTTTAGTCTGCGAAATTCAGTGGGCTCTGCAGTGGGCCCCGGGACTGTCTCCTCCGGGGGGTCATCACTTTCACTTTCCCTTTCTTTCTCTTCTGTATTCTCCTCATCTGAATCTTGGGGCGGGGACTGGCTCGAAGAAGGGGCGGCAAGGTCTCCTCGCCTATTAGACCTGGTAACTACCGGGAATGCGAGGGCTTTATGGGAGGACTTTAAGGATTTTTTATTTAAGGTGGCGTATGACTGGGTGGTCTCATGACGTGGGTGGCTAATGAAGACCGAATCTTTAAGCGTATCTTGGAGGGAGGACAAGTCTTTGGAAAGCTGAGCAAACTCTTTTTGAAGTTGTAAGACATCCTTTAATTGCGTAACCCTTTGACTTAAGTCTTTTTTGGCACGCAAAAGTAAGGGCATTGTAAGGGGAGGCATTATTGAAGGTGCGCAAATCTGGGGCGCGTAAGGAGGCGGCCATTCGGGATCGTGATATTGGGCCGCTTCCTCTCCGAGGGTTGCTTTTTCTGCGGGGTTCAGGGACTCTTGGAGGGGTTGTTTCTTGAATACCGGGTAGTTGAATGCATGAGGGGCTGTACCCTCGGGTAAGCGAGGATAGAGGGTCTTGGTGTCTGGCCTACTAATCGGGGGCTCGTCCCTAGATGTCTGGAGCTCCACCGAGGGGTCCTGAGGGGGCATATTAATACAAACTGAGGGGCAAGGGGAGGGGCATGTGGTTCCTTAGGATCATTAGGGGAAGCCGACCCTCTGGTCGCCTCTAAAGCCGTTTTTGAAGCGGACCGCGACACGGGTTGGAGGCAGAATTCTGCTACTTTTATTGGAGAGCAGCTGCTTTATATTGGGGTCTGAATCTGCTCCCTCAACAATATCTCTGATTAGTCCCCAGTACGAGAAAACGGATACAGGGACGGCATCTGGGCCCTGATTTAGAAGTAAATTGTTTAGATCTCTGCCTACCTTTTGCCACTTGCGTAGGTGAATCTCAGGTCCACCAACAATGAACCAAGGACAAGCATGATCAATGAACACAAAAAACTTTACTAGGTCCTTTTTCTTAACTCTAATTCCTCTCTCTCTGAGCGAGGCCTTGAGATCCTTGATAAAAACGGCCTCTTTAGACAAGGAATGGCCCATCTCGATGGGATGACAATGTAAAAAATCTACTCACCAGACCGTCGATTCTGTGAGCGGCAGAAAGGAGGTCTCTTCAGGGATTCTCCGGAGAACTGTCTGTAAACTGCGTGTCATCCGACAAAAGTCCGTACCTCGAGCCCCGAGCCCCACGTTGGGCGCCACTTGTCCCGGCCCGCGGGACCTTCTGTTACTCGTGGGGTCAAGGGGGACCGTGCCTGAAAGAGATGGGCGAGAGAAAGGAACGAGACCAAGCAAAGGGTTGTCAAGGTCTGCTTTACTTGGATTCTTTGTAGGTTTTATAAGCATACAGAAACAAGGAAGTAGAAACAGAAAAATAGAGTGGGGCGACGATGAGGCTTGGGTCTGGGTTAATCAGCCCCAATCAGCGTCTTATCGGTACCCTGTTTGTGACTGGTTACTCATCTCCAACCTGGCAGGTGGTCGGGAACAATTGCAGTCAGCACTCCCTGGAGCATCCCGTGGTCAGGACGTCATGGAATGCATTCTTCTCGGAGCTATAGCTGGAATTTTCCAGGGCGAAGCCCGTGTGTAGGACGAGTCATAGGGGAGTTGAGGGTCTTTGAGGGTCCTTGCCTCTAACATATATAGAAAAGAAATTAGCCAGGCACGGTGGCACATGGCCGTAGTCCCAGCTACTCGGGAGGCAGAAGGATTGCCTGAGCCCAGGAGTTTGAGGTTGCTGTGAGTGAGGCTGGCGCCATGGCACTCACTGTAGCCAGGGCAACAGAATGAGACTCTGTCTCAAAAAAAAAAAAAAAAAAAATGGCAACGGTAAAGTGAAAATAAGACAAGGGCTATGCCTGCCCAAAGCTACAGTATGAACTATACTGCAAGTCTGATGAATACAATAAACAAGGTAAAGTTGCTTCAACATCTTCTAGTTTAAATTGCACTTGGAACAGAAGCCACTCATGGTTGAAATGGAATGTTTACTTCTATGTTAAAAGCCAAAGCACTTAATTACCACATTGCAAGAAAACAGTAAGTGCAAGGAGACTGAAGAAGAAAGTTTTACTGCCAGTAAAGGCTGGTTTCATCATTTCAGAAGTCAGCACGAATTGATTAATTCGAAACTGTCAAGCACAGATGAGGATGTTGCTATGAAATCTGCCCCCAGATACCAAGGGTTATTATTAGGCAGGCAGTGGACGCAAAAACGATAAAGGTGTCTTAGAAGAAATGATGCTGGCAAAAACTTCAAAAGAACTCTTGGAAATATTTCACAACATTGGATATACAAAGGATAAAATGTTGGAAGTTGATCCAAACTCAGAAAAAAGTACAACAATTTGCCAAGGCATGAAAAAGATGCTCCCTGTATATCGTAAGTTAAAGGAGAAGAAGGTGAGCAGTATGAAAATTACTCTTGATAAGTTTTTTACAAAGAAATAAAACACTTCAATTTTCAGTGGTTCTGTTTTAAATTACAGTGTACTAAGTATTAGTTTTTCTATTTTTTTTTCATTTCTTTGCACATTTATAGCTGATGACAGTAAGAGAGCTTTAAAGGTTTTTTGTGTTTGTTTTTTGTTTTTTTGTATTTTTGAGACAGAGTCTCACTCTGTTGCCTGGGCTAGAGTGCCGTGGCATCAGTCTAGCTCACAGCAACCTCAAACTCCTGAGCTGAAGCGATCCTCCTGCCTCAGCCTCCCGAGTAGCTGGGACTATATATAGGCACGTTGCCACCACACCTGGCTAATTTTTTCTATTTTTAGTTGTTTGGCTAATTTCTTTCCATTTATAATAGAGACGGGGTCTCGCTCTTGCTCAGGCTGGTCTCAAACTCCTGAGTTCAAGCAATCCTCCGGCCTCGGCCTTCCAAAGTGCTAGGATTCCAAAGTGCTAGATTGGACTGCAGTGGCCCAGTCATAGCTCACTGCAGCCTCAAACTTGTGGGCTCGAGTGATCCTTCTGGCTCAGCCTCTTGAGTAGCCGTGACTACAAGGCACCTGCTGTCATGCTCAACTAATTTTTAAAAATCTTTTGTAGATACAGGGTCTTGCTATGTTGCGCAGGCTGGTCTCAAACTCCTGGGCTCAAGCAATCCTCCCAGCTTGGCCTCCCAAAGTGCTGGGATTACAGGTGTGAGCCACTGCCCAGCCTTTTGTGTTTTATTTTGGTTTACTTTGTTGTTCTTTCTTTAATTTTTTTGAGCTGGGAATTTAAGTCATTTTCAGGTTCTCATTTTTGCTAATAAAAGTGTTTAGTGAGCCAGGCACCCAGCACTTTGGGAGGCCGAGGTGGAAGGATCATTGTAACTGTTATCTCTTGGTTGGATGAAGCACATTCATTCTCTATCACATTGGCTTATGGGTGTGAAATTCCATAAGTTCTTGCTGAAGACAGAAAATGGTTTCCTATAGCCTTGATATTTAAAGAAAAACTTGTCTGAATATAAAATCTCTGGTTCACACTTTTAAAAAATATAATGTTCCTAGCACTCTGGGAGGCTGAGGGGGGCGGATTGCTTGAGGTCAGGAGTTCGAAACCAGCCTGAGGAAGAGCGAGACCCCGTCTCTACTATAAATAGAAATAAATTAATTGGCCAACTAGTATATACTCGGGAGGCTGAGGCAAGAGGATTGCTTGAGCCCAGGAGTTTGAGGTTGCTGTCAGCTAGGCTGATGCCACGGCACTCACTCTAGCCTGGGCAACAAAGCGAGACTCTGTCTCAAAATAAATAAATAAATAAATAAATAAATAAATAAATAATATAATGTTTACAGCATACTGCTCCCTTGTCCTCCCGCTTTGTATGTTGGTTTTTAAAAATCTAATGCCATTCTAATTCTTTTACCTTTGTAAATGATTTGATTTTTTTTGCCTGAAGACATTTAGGGGTTTTAAAAAAATCTTTGTAATCCAAGTTTTACTAGGACATGTCTCAAAGTTGGTAATGCTGACTGAATTTTCCCACGTTCCCAGTGTGCTGGGAATATGCAGGGTTTTTTTTTCCTGGAAAATTTTCTTAAATTGTAGTGTTAAATATTAGCTCTAGTTCATTGTTTAGTTTTCTTTTCAGAGACTCCAATAGTACAGATGTGCTTTATTTTTTAAATTATTTTTTATTTTATGGGGTCTTCTGGTAGGGACCAGAAAACCTGCTAGACAAATTCTAAAAGAGCTATTACACTCAAATGTGCTTCTTCTTTGACCATCTTCTGTCTCCATTACTTTCGTCTGACCCTGCCTACTTCTATATCTCATTTTCATTCTTTTTATTATTTTCCTGTCTTTGATGCTCCTTATTAAATTTTTATTTGAGCCTATTCTCCATTAGGCATCTTGTAATTTAATCTTCATTTCTAAATAATTCTGTCTGTTTCTTCCATTTCTTTCCTGAGTTCAATCAACTTGCTTTACATTTCTTCTTGGGTTTTTTCTATTTCTTTTTTGTTTTTTAATGTTCCACAGAGGAACGGGTCAGTCTCCATGAGTGGAGAAAGATGTGGGTTTTGACTATTTCTGATCTTTGCTTTTTAATTTCTCATCCAAGGTGGTTCTGCATATCTTCAAATGCTTGTTTTGGGGATATTTAGTTCTGCAGAGTGTTTTATTACAGCTTTCTTCTGCTTTCTGGCTGTTTTCTCAGAGGTGTGTGTGAATTTTCCTGGATTGATATGTGATGAAATTCATTTTATAGTATTTTGTAATAAACTCTGTAGGAACCTATTAATCTTTTTCTTATTCATTTTTGTGGTATTGGGTATTTTACAAGGTCCCAAATAATGTGCCCTCTTCTGTCACCATTGCTTTGGTGAATTTGTTTTTGAGTAGGGAGAAGGGTTGTGGGTCTTCTCATTTTGTTCTTTTGTCTTGGAGGACCATGAGATTTCTCCATCTGCTTCCTTCTTCACATCCAAATGCTAGGGGACACTTCTAACTTCCTTTTTGTGTAGTTGCTCTCCCAGGGTCTGTTTCCAAGATTCTGACTTCACATCCCTTATGTATCTTTAAATCCCTTTCCTGTAGTGCCAGCTCTGACCTACTGCAGACACTTTTTAACATTTTCAGGCTCAGGGTGGACTTAAGTGTTTCTGGAGAGGTCTTAGATCAAGCTTGGATCCCATCACTAACTCCCTCTTCTCTTTCCACCCGTTTTTCTTGGGGGTCTTGGCTCGCCACAAATCATGGCAAGTGGGGGAGATCATGAGCTTTCATTTGTTTTTTGTTTGTTTTTACTCAGTTATTTTTATGTTTGAGCATTCTTGTCTTCAAGTTTTGAGTAGTTTTATCTTTCTTTTCTCTTCACTCCATACTGGTTTTCTAGGCAACACTGGGAGATAGGGACCTATGCTGCCATCATTGTCTTCCTCCTGGAAGCCTCTCACTAAATACTGACTTCCCGTCCACCTAAGGTGTAGAGTCCTCAGGATCCAAGGGAGACTGTGGCCATGAATGGACACTGCTGCAGTTCTTCTGAACTGGAAGTGGAGACTGCCACCCTGTCATTGGCCTGCTCGTACCTTGGAACCAATATTTCTAAAAGGGCCACTGATCCTGATTATCAAGGAAGAAACTGTTGCTGCCACACAGTGGAGACAAGGAGGAGGCTGTCATACCCAGGGGACCCCCTGAGACATCTCAGGACTGCCAGGTTCAATGAAAGATTCAAGTGACCCAACATGGGCAGGATTACCAAGGAGTCAGACCCTTTAGGAATGAGGTTTGGGTCACCTCATTAAATAAAGATCCTGAGGACAAAAGGAACATAGAATGGGTTTGGAACAAAAATTTTAAAATACCAATCTAGGGTTAACAGATAAAACACAGGATACCCAGTTATATCGAATTTTGAAGAAACAACTTACTTTTTAGTGTATATCCTATTAACAACTAAAAATTAGTTATTTCTCCAAAATTCAAATTTAACTAGACATCCTGTATAATACATTTACTGAATCTGGCAGCCCTAATTATGACCTTGTAACTCGTTCCACAGAAGACCCATACTTTCTTCCTTGCATGTAGAATAGAGATTAACCAATATTTTCCCCCGTCTTTTCCCTTGTTACATATAAAGTGTGTTATTGATTATTATTTTTTTTTTGAGACACAGTCTCACTCTGTTGCCCAGGCTAGAGTGCCATGGCATCAGCCTAGCTCACAGCAACTTCAAACTCCTGGACTCAAGTAATCCTTCTGCCTCAACTTCCCAAGTAGCTGGGACTACAGGCATGCACCACCGTGTCTGGCTAATTTTTATATATATACATATTTTTAGTTGTCCAGCTAATTTCTTTCTATTTTTTTAGTAGAGACGGAGGTCCCACTCTTGCTCAGGCTGGTCTCAACTCCTGAGCTCAAAGGATCTGCCCGCCTCAGCCTCCCAGAGTGTTAGGATTACAGGCATGAGCCACTAGGCCCAGCCTTCTTATTGATGATTAACTTCATAATTCAGTGCATTTATTATGACATATCAAGGTGAGATTATAACTAAACTATATCAACATGCTCTTTCCAACTGCCACAACAGGGAAAGAGAAGTCCGGAAATCTAGGCCCTGGCAATGACATGTTTTGCCCCAGAACTGACAACCTTCACATTTCATTAGCCAGGCCTGGGCTCGAGGCCAGGCCTACCTTCAAGGTGAGGAAGGGTACTGATGTATCTGGAAGCAGAGCCCCAGCAACTGGTGAACATCGTTAACATCTGCACAGGTGCACAGAGTAACTCATGGATGGACTTTGGGTCTCTCCTTTGGGGAAGAATTTCTGGTTGTATGAGGAATAGTTGCCCAGGAGCATGGTGTTGCTGCCGAGATCTCTGGGAAGCTTGAGTGTGAGCAGCAGTATGTGCTGCCGAAGATGCAAGGTGTGGAATCTGGCTGGCTGGCTCACGCAGTGTCCTGCCCACCCCTTGGCACACCTCCCTAGGCACGCTGAGAGGATGCAAAGCCAAAAGCTTTTCCTCAGACATTGCTTAGTCAGGTTAAGCATATGCAGACACTATGATTCAGCAGTTCTGCTCCTGGTACATAGCCCAGAGAAACTGTCACAGAGGTACGTAAGAATGGCCACTGCAGCACAGTTTGGGGGGGGGGTCAGAATGGCCACAGCAGCACAGTTCAGGGAGGGGTCACTCGTGTCCAGCACTTCAGGAGATGGATGCATGGTGGGTAGACAAATGGACAAAAGGATGGATGGTCAGCTCTTACACAGAACAATTTTCTTCATCTTAGGCTAAGGATTAACACCACCTTCTGCATCTGTGGGCAGAAAGAAAACTGCATTTCTGGGCCGGGTGCGGTGGCTCACGCCTGTAATCCTAGCACTCTGGGAGGCCAAGGCGGGCGGACAGCTTGAGGTCAGGAATTCGAAAACAGCCTGAGCAAGAGCGAGACCCCGTCTCTACTATAAACAGAAATTAATTGGCCAACTAATATATATAGAAAAAATTAGCCGGGCATGGTGGCGCATGCCTGTAGTCCCAGCTACTCGGGAGGCTGAGGCAGGAGGATTGCCTGAGCCCAGGAGTTTGAGGTTGCTGTGAGCTAGGCTGATGCCACGGCACTCACTCTAGCCTGGGCAACAAAGCGAGACTCTGTCTCAAAAAACAAAAACAAGAAAAACCAGAAAACTGCATTTCTGGATTCCCTTGCCACTGGATTCTGTTTGGGAGATTGATTCTACCAGTTAGATGCCCTCTGAATGATGTGGATGGAGGAACAAAGTTTTATTCCTTGTTTGTCCTGCAGGACCAGGCTTGGAGATGTCTCTCTGCAGCAGCATCAGGTCTCTGGCTTTGTGGGTATCAAGAGGCAATGGTGACAGTCCCACTGTGCAGGGTCCAGGCCCAGCTTCTCGGGTGCTGAGAGGGGCTGGATTGCAGGCAGGGCAGTAAGTTCTGGAACTTGACAGCTCCAGTGGTGGCCTCCTGGAGGCCCACTTCTGCAGCTTTCCCAGGGATTTTGTAAGTACCTGATTCTGTCTTAAATTCCTTTTCACTGAAAACAGCTAGAGAAGTTTCCATTTCCCAGAACTGACCCCTTCCTGATTTGGCAATGGCTTGCCCAGGTGACAGAGCAAGTTACCGCCCAGCTCAAGTTTGACACTGCCCTGACCTGGTCACAGGTCCCACTGCCCCAGGCCCTCCTTTCCTTTCCTAGCCCACCCCATCTGGAGGGCTATGGCTGGCCCTCAGGGAACCTGCAGGCTGGGAGCCCAACAGACAGGGGCAGTAGGACAGGCTCTTCCCCAGGAGCAGCGAAGCCCAAGCCACGATTCTCCCACCCAGCACTGACTCCTGTTTCTATAGCATCTGGGGTGCTGGCCCAGGGCTGAGAGGCTTGGGGACTCTGTGACCCTTGCAGAGCTCTGCTCTGACAGTGTATAGTAATGGAAATCTGCTACAGGATGACAAAACACTGTTACCACCCAGCTAGGTGACCTTAGGAAAATCACTCAACCCCTCTGGCCTGCAGATTTCCTCATCTGCGGGGCCCTGCAGAGCTGTTGCAAAGAGGAACTGAGGCAACACACGCGTGCCTGGCAGCAGAGTTGGCCTCAACACAGCTCAACACCAAGTGTCTTGCATACTTGGAAAAATGAACTAGGGGAACTGGTTCTTACCTGGGAAGATTCCTGAGCACAGATTAGGTTTCTCAGGAGATGAGGTTAGGGAAAGTCAGCTTAGTTTTAGTCCAGATCATGTGGGCCCCTATTCTGGACCCCACACCATACTGGCAGGCCCTACCCAGCGCTGGCTCCAATCAGCACAGCCTGGGGAGGACGCTCTCCCTCGGGAAGAGGCCACCTGGCTACTGTGGCATCTCACTGTTCCTGGCTGTGGGCCCATCATCTGGCCCAGCCTGAGCGCCCCAGGGCAGTGACCCTGCACAGCTGTGAGTTGAAAAGCACTGGCCCACAGGTCACGAGGGCCAAATTGTAGCTGCAGCCTCTTTCCTAAGTCAATGCGTGATGGCTAAGGGCAAGGCCAGACCCCCTCTGTGAAGTGGAGGGAGGATGTTTTCTTCTCCTGCCTCCGAGGCAGGGACTTTGGAAAGTCCTAGCATCTGGGCAGGAACCATGGAGCCCTGTGGTCCTGGGATTTCATCTGGAAGCTTTCTTGGGGCCTATGACTCTGTTTTGGTTGGAATGTTTGTCCCTTCCCAAACTCATGTTGAAATTTAATTGCCATGGTAACAGTATCAAGGTTTGGGACCTTTAAGATGTGATTAGGCCACAGGAGCTCTGCTCTCATGAATGAACTAATGCCGTTATCACAGGAGTGGGTTCGTTAGGAAAATGAGATTGGCCCCCTGGCACTCACACGCTCTCCCTCCCTCACCCTCTGTCTTCTGCCATGGAATGACACAGAAGGCCCATGCCAGGTGTTGGCCCCTCAATCTTGGACTTCCAGCCTCCAGAAGTGTGAGCTAATAAATCTCTGTTCATCATAAATTACCAAGTCTCAGGTGTTCTACTATAGCAGCAAAAATGCACTAAGAGAGACCTCCACACCCCCACCCCAGTGAACCTGCTCCCAACCAGGGCCCAAAAGAAAACCGCCAATGAGGGTCGTTGGTGAATGCAGGATCTTTGGGAGAAGAGCTACAGGAGTGTGTCCTGGCCTTTATCAGCCCCTAGTAGGCAAGTCCCCCACAAGGGCCATCGACCTGCCCTCACTTGGCCTCCCCAGGGCTCAGACAGCAGCTGACAGCCCACGGAGGTAGTCTCCTGCCAGGGGCAGCACGGCCCAGTCGTCAGTCCGCAGGGCCACGGGTACTCCATCTTGCTGGGCTGCCTCTAGCCGCAGCAGCAGCCTCGAGTTTGGGGGCAAGCGGATTGCTACACAGTAGCTGGTGGGGGGCTGGGCCACCACCACAAAAGGCTCCAGGTGGTGTGACACCAAGGGCTTGAGCCCCTGTGGCCCAAGTGGGCACCACACACGACTCTCAGCGCCCTCTGGCAGGCAGGAGTGCCAGAGCTCCTCAAAGAAGCCTGGCCCGGCCCCCTCTGGGGGGTGGGGGAAAGGCAGAAAGAGGTCAGAGAAGTTCACAGTCAGGGGTGGCAGGTGGGCATGGCAGGTGAGACCAGAAGGTGTGGTATAAAGGGCGTGGACATCCAGCTGTGCGGGGGCTGGGCGTCGGGGCTGCAGCGGCAGGAGCAGACGGCGGGCAGGGCGGCCAGGGCACAGGCAGGGCATGTGGACAGATTCCAAGGGTGCATAGATTTGTCCTTCCACACGGAAACGCAGTTCCAGAGAGTAGATGGGCTCCAGCGCCTCCACCTGGAGCTGCAGCACAGGGAGTGGGCCCTTGATCTCTCGGGACCCCACGCTCAGCCGAATTGGGGCCGGGGCCTCCTGCACCATCAGTGCTGCTGCAAAGCCCTGGTTCTCAGCCACCAGGGAAGAGGCTAGTGCAGGTGCAGTAAGCGAGGGGGCCAGGGCTACCCCCAACTTGGGCCCTGCCAGGTGGGCCAGGAGGATGTAGTAGAGGCGGGCGTGGTCCCGCCCGTCAGGGTCCTCCAGCTGCCTGGCCAGGGCCTGCAGCAAGTCTGCCAGGCCATCCCCACCACCGGCCTGTAGCAGGGCCCGGCAGACCCGCAGCAGGGCCTGCTGTAGGTCCCACCCTGTGCAGTGGGCAGCTGCAGCCTGTAGAAAACTGAGGGTGGCACTCTGGGCACTCCCATCTGCCACTTTTGCCAGCATTTGCAGGTGCCAGCGAAGAGCTTCATCTCTGCCAGGCCTGGATACCACCTCCTGCCGCAACAACACCCTCAGAGGCTCCCCCAGCTCAGGACCCACCTGATCCAAGAGGTCCACAAAGTGGGGAGCCAGCACAGGCCGGGCTCGGTACAGCTGGGCCAGTCCATGGATCAAGGGTGTCAGCACCATAGGTTGCCCGGCCAGGCAGCGGGCAACCAGGTATGAGGCCTGGAAGCAGAGAGTAGCCAAAGCCCGGGGGCCCTGGTCCAGGGCTGCCCTCTGCTGCAAGCCAGCCATTAGCTCCTCCAGGGAGCCCCGAGGGCTCTGGACCAGGCCTTTCTCCTCCTGTTCCTCATCTTCCGCACAGAGCAGGCACAGCAAATGCAGGCGGGCCAGGAGGGCCATCGGGTCATGCAGGAGACTGGGCAGGAGACCATGGCAGAGCTGGGGCCTTAGTAGCAGCGGCGCAGCCTCCTCACCTTCCAGGCCCAGCGGCCAGTTCTCAGGGAAGCTCAGGAGGCAGTGCAGGTAGAAGAGATGGGTGGGCAGGGGCAGGGCTGGGTGCTGAGCAGCCAAGGTGAGCCGGCGGAGCAGCAGGGCCTCATCCTGGGCGGTGAACAGCGCCTCACCAAAGGCTGCCTTGAGCGCAAGAACTGCGTGCAAGAGCGTCAGCTGCGCTGTGCCCAGCAGCCGTACCAGCTGCGGCTTGAAGAGCGCTGGTGGCTGTCCCTGCAGACCCCGTAGGGCCCAGCCCAGCAGCCACAGAAGCTGGGCCTGGGCCACAGGTGTGAGCAGATAGGTCGTGTCTAGAAGCTGAGCCACAGCAGCCCGCAGCTCCCGAGCTTCCTCTGGGCTGGGCTCTAGAGCGGCAAGGCCACGCTCCCCCTCCTCAGCTGCCGGCCAGCTGGGTGCCTGGGGCTGAAGGTGGGCATCACCCTCTTCGACTAGTGACCAGTCCCAGGAACCACCCCTAGTGGGGGAGGCCCCGGCCATGAGCAGGCCCCGCAGGCCAGCCCCAGCCTGGGACTGGACTACCAGGGTGTTGCGCAGAGCAAGTGCCAGCAGCAGGCTGAGTGGCTGGACAGGGCCCGCCTGCCCCAGCAGGCCCCGCAGCACCCCCAGGGCACCCCCCAGCAGTCCGGGCTTGCAGCTCTCCAGCTCTCTCAGACACTCACACGCTGTGGCCTGTAGGGAGCGCTGTTCCGAGGTGGGGCCAAAGCCTGGTCCCAGGTCGCTGCCCGAGGCCAAGCCAAGCAGTAGGGGAAGCAGCCGGCAGGAGGCGCCCGAGGTGGGGCCCAGCGCGCCTCCTGCCACCAGGGCTGTGGTAGCTGCCAGCAGCAAGAGCCGCCGGAGAGCTGAGAGCCTTGGGGGTAGAAGTACCAGGGTGTCCAACAGAGACGTGGCAGCCACCTCTGCCGCAGGTGCGTCAGGCCACAGCTGGACTGGGTACTCCAAGCTCAGGACCAGCAAGGACACCTGGGACGGGGGGTTAGGAGGGAATCATGAAGATGAGGCTCAAGACGCGGGAGGCTGGGGTAACCACATGGGCCAGGGAGGGGACACGTGCAGGGCTTACCTTGGTCTGTTCGCTTAGCTTCTCACTCCTCAGGTCGCTCAGCAGGTCGCGACCCAAGTCCTCACCCTCGGGACCTGCCATGAAGGCAGACGGGCTGGTCCGGAAGGCCGCCAGGCGCTGGGCCCAGGCTTCCCGGCTCAGGGGCCCCATGGTCAGGCGCGCAGGTTCCTGTGGAGGAGACGGGGAGCGTCGGGCCGGCGGCCGCGAAGACTCGCGGGGCCCCGCGGCCGCCAGGGGGCGCCTTCCACCATTCCTCCCCCCACCCCGCAGGGCCGTCCGGCAGATCCCAGCAGAGACCCCGCACCGGGTCCCAAGACGAAACCAAGCCCTTTCGGGGGTGTAGCCGGGGCGGGCCGCCAAGGCTCCGTGGGCAAGCAGGGGCGGGGCGCCGGTGCGTGCGGAGCGCTCATTAGGCCGCCTGCGGCCGGCACCGAAACCACAGCGCCGCCCCGGCCCCCGGCGCCCGCGGTAACGGGCTCGCTCTCACCGCCTGACTCAGCCGCCGCGGGCGCTCGGCCGGCCGGCTCCTTCCGGGCTGGCGGCGCGGCGCGGCGCGGGGCGGGGCGGGACACGGCGCGGGGGCGGCGAGGCCGGCGGGGTGGGGGCGGGGCGTAACGGGGCCGCCTCCCCGCCCGCCGCCGGCAGGTGCCGACTCGCTGGTTTCGCTGGGGCTGAGTAACTGTCCCGCCGGCAGGCCCCCCTTCCCCGAAACCGCCGCAGGCCCGTGGAGGTGGGTGGGCCCGGCTCCCGGCGCGGGGGCTGCGATCCCGGGGCCCCCGGCGGACAGCGGCCCAGGCCCCGCCTGCGCTGGCCGAGCCGGTCAGGAGCGCAGCCAGCGCGCCCCCCGCCGGCGCTCGGGCGCACTGCACCCCGCCCCGGACGCGCGGGTGGCGTGGGGTGCGGGTCCTCGGGCTGCCCGGGTGGCCTCTAGGGCCATGCGAGGTGCGGTCCCAGGGCGCCCGCAGAAAGAGCGCACGGCGGCCCCAGCAGAACCGGTCGGGCGGGCGCCGCAGGGTTTGGCTTCGCTTTCCCGACGCCTGTCTCGGGGGCCCCCCAACCGCTCGGCTTTGGGGCGAGGAGCCGGCGCCCGGGTCGCCGCGGCGGCGTGGGCGGGGCAGGCCATAGTCGAAAGGAAGCCAGAAAGCAACGGAATCCACTCGGGAATTGCGGGTTGTCAGGGCCTGGCGGGTCACGGGGCTCAGGGCACGCCTAGCAGAGCTGGGGAAACCAAGGCCCATGAGGAGAGCGGCCTCGCCACCGGAGGTCCAAGCAGGCCTGGAACCCAGCACTCCCAACATCCAAAGGGCTGGCCCCGACCTGTTTGGGGGCATCCTGGCGGGTAGCCCAGGTTCAGATGCCCCAATGACCGCTGGTTTCCATGGCACAGAACCGCGTCCAGAGCGTCCAAACCCCACCCCCACCAGCCTAGCACCTCTGGCTCATAATTAGACGCTTTGAAGATGAAAAAGGACTAAGCCCCCATGCCAGCAGCTGCCAACTCGCCTCTCCACTTCCTCCAGGCTGTGCAAGCCCCTCCCTAACCCATCCTGCTGCAGCTCCAGACAGGAGGTGGAGGGGAGCTAAGGGGTAGAGAGTGCTGTCTGGGTACCTTAGGGTGTCAACCATGGGGCTCCAGACAGGGACCCACCTGGAGAGACAGGTCCAGCCAGAAAGCCCAGTCCTGGCTTCTCTGGGCCCTGGCTCCACAGTTGACTCACAGGCGGCAGCCCCAAACCACTTCCCTCTAGGTGCCTCAGTTTCTCCATCTATAAAATGGGAGTGATGACTCCCACCCAAGAGGCGGTGGGGTGGGGCAGCCTGGGTAATTAAACCTAAGATGAAAGAGGCCAGGATGAGAGCAGCCCTGAGGAGGGAAGGCAGCTTGGAATGGGAGCCTGTCTGGTTTCCCTGTCTGAGGCCCAGAGGGTGCTGTAACTGCACATCCCCAGCCGTCACCAGGCATGGTAAGGCAGAAATGATTATTAAACCCATTTACAGTTGAGGAGACAGGCTTCCAAGGGTCAGAAGGCCGGACACTGCCCCTGGCCCCAGCTCAGCCTTTGACAGCATGACCTCTGCAAACCTCCAGCCTATCTGAGCCTTGGCTCCTTGGAGCTGAGGGTTTGGAGAGAGGGAATGTACGCATGGTTTCCAATACTTGATGGCTGCAACCTCATGGACTCGCTGAAGCTCACAGCAGCCCCAAGTACCAAAGGTGGGTACCATGCACAGATGAGGAAAGGGAGGCCCAGAGATGTGCAGTCACTTTTACCCAAAGTCACAGAGCTACACAGAAGTAGAGCCTGGACTTCAGCCAACAGCCCCAGGCCATCCCCTCACACCAGCCGTCCCCAGCCTTCTTGGGTATCCAGGTCCCTGGATGGGCCCTGCTCTCATTTGCCTGCCCAGGTGTCTGCTACCCTATGGGAGGCTGGTGCTGGCTCTGTCCCTGGCAAAGGCCAGGCAGAGAGTAGAGCTCAGCCATCATGAGGCCTAGCCGGGAGGAGAGTGGCATCCCAGCCTCAAGGGCCCAGGTGTGGGCCACTGCCAGGTGGCTGAGCCAGATTCTCCACTTGATGCCCTCACTGTATTTCTTCTCTTCCTTCTGAGTTTCCATCCTCCCCCATGTGCCTGTTCTGGGGAGACACCACACACAAGGCTTGGAAAAGGGGAAGTCAGTTTCCTGAAGGGCCCTGAGCCTTGGTTGTCTCATGTGTAAAATGTGGGCTACAACCAAGGCATCCACACTGCGCTGGGTGCTGGGGATACGAGGATGCTTTAAAAGGAACCACAAGTACATCCACAGAGATAGAGTAGTGGGCCAGGGAGGGGTGTTGGGAGAACAGAGAGTGACTGCTAAATATAGGGTTTTCTTTTGGGATGATGAAAATGTTCTAGAATTAGTAGTGATGGTTGTACAGCTCTGTGAGGATATAAAAGCCAGCAAATTGTCATACTTTATAAAAGAGTGAATTTTATGGTATATGGATTATATATAAATGAAACAATAAAAATGGTGTTTTAAAAGGGATTCCCTCCAGTGCAGAACTTGTACTCATGGAGAGAACAGACAGCAAAAATGTAACCAAAATTTCACAGCATGAAGGTGCTACAGAGAGAAAAGAATCAGGTAATGGGACAGAGGTGGTGGGGTTGGAGCAAGGATTTAGCTGGGGTGGTCAAAGAGGCCTCTTGGAAGAGGAGACAACTGGCTGAAACCTGAATGGCGAGAGGCACCCAGTCATTGTAAAAGTGTTCCAGGCAGGAGCAGTGGGAGAGGTGGCCTGAGCTGGGAGCAGGCTCTGGCCTGTTCAGGGGACACAGGAACAGGCAGTGTGGCGGGCACCCAAGAACCCAGCCAGAAAGGGGTTAGGAGGTCAGCAGGGGCCAGGGCACGCCAGGCCTTGGGATTTTATTTTAGTAGCGATGAAGCTGCTGGAGGGTTTGAGCTGAGGGGAGACAGGGTCCTGACCTGAGTTGTTTTTGAGACAGGGTTGCCACGCTAGAGTGCAGTGATGTCCTTATAGCTCACTGCAACCACAAACTCCTGGGCTCAAGTGATCTTCCTGCCCTCAGCCTCCTGAGTAGCTGGGACTACTGGCATGAGCCACCATGGCCAGCTAAGTTTTTAATTTTTTATAGAGATGGGATCTCACTATGTTGCCCAGGCTGGTCTCTATCCTCCTGCCTTGGCCTCCCAAAGTGCCAAGATTACAGGAGTGAGCCACCATGCTCAGCCCCTGACTTGGTTTTTTTTTTTTTTCTTATTAATACAGTATTTATTTACCTTTCTTCTGTCAAACCCTGAGCCAACCACTTTCCCCAGGCTGCCTGGGGAGGTACAGGAAAAGGAACACACAGGGCAGACGAGACACGGGAGAAAGAACTATGGGAGGTGGAGAGGCTCCTTCACATGGCGAGAGGATGAGAAAGGCCACCACCAGGCAAAAGAGCCCCACGGCCTCTGAGAGGGCAAAGCCCAGAATGGCGTAGGAGAAGAGCTGTTGCTTCAGACACGGTCCCAATCCCAGCCCCAGAGCCAGCCACCCCAACTGTGGCAGCCCCAGCCCCAATGAACTTGGCTGCCGTGTCGATGTCCCTTGAAATGGTGCTGGTTTGGAAGCTGTGGCTAGGGACAACTGAGGTCAGGGGACGTGAGACTGCCAGGATCCTGAGGTTCTCATCTGTCAGTGTTTCTGGTCGTTTCAGCACCACTACAGACAATGGTCGACTCAGCAGCTGAGAGGTGCTCTTGACCAAAGAGGGGGTGGAGACGAACTTTGAGCAGGCGTACGTTTTCAGGGGGTGAGGGGCTGTGGCAGGAGAACTGCTCCCAGCGCAGAGAAGACCCTGACTTGGGTTTTAACAGCACCTCCATGACAACATGGCCAGCCTGCCCCTCCAACCTCAGTTCCTCCTCCCTACCCCACCCTATAGCCTTTGGATTCATTGTGCACACACTAAGCTCACTCCTGCTCTGGGGCCTTGGCAGCAGCTGTTCCTTCTGCTGGCCATGCTCTTCACTGCTCTGCACAGCTGGCTCCTGCTCTTTCAGCAACCCCCACCTGCCAGTGTCACCTCGATCTAGTCAAATGTTCCACGTCACACGCCTTCATTATTTCTTTCTTTGCCTTGTACCACAGAATTCCCAGTGCCTAGCCACACAGTTGGTGTGAGTAAATGTTTGTTGGCTGAATTAAGAGCTGGATGAATGACATCTAGCCAGCCCTGTGCTGGGTGCTGGGCAAACAGTGGGGAACAGAGCAGAAGGTGCCTGTCCCCATGGGGCTCACAGTTCAGCTCGGCTCCAGAGCTGCCTGTGAACCACAGCCCACATACCAGCAGCCTGCGGGTCAAACCTAACCCACAAAGGTGTTTTGTTTGACCCATTCCTTGTTTTTTTAAAAATTTGAGCTAACATTTAAAAATAAGTAGATTTCACTTACAAATCTAGATTTCTGGCTTCTCTTGGAAAATGGAAAGACGTGGCCATGTTGGGTTTCTGCACCTGAATGACACAATTGTAACTGCCTTTCCAACAGGCACTCCCCCCCCCACAGTCCCAGACAGCCAGTCAGTTGCCTTTGTCACTGAATTTGTAGTACTGTTTTCCTTTTAATAAAGAAATTTGCTCTGTAGCTGTGTCTCTATCAAAAGTTGGAACATGAAAGGTAAATGGGTCACACAATTAAATGGGGCATTTATTCACTCAAGAAACATTTATTGATAATCCACTTTGTGCCGAGCACAGCTGAAGATGCTGAAGCGACAGCAGTGAACGGCACAGACAACTCCCTCGCCCCGGGCTCCTTCCCACATGCTGTGATTCTCTTGCACCTGATTCCACTGGCTGGCTTCACCCCCTCTGCTGCTGCACTTGGCCTTCCAGACACTGGGGTTGCTCCCTCACGAGAAAGACTGCCTTCTGTGTACAGGGCCATCTGTGAGGACTTCACCATGTATCCACTGAGCACCTACTGGGGACCAGCCCATCAGGGTCTGGCACAACGAAAGTGCTCAGTCAACATTTGTTGACTGAATGAACTAAATTCACTTCTCTCCTAGACAGTGTTCAGCAATGTTGTTTCTCCTGGATTTAACACAAAAGATAAGCACGTAGTATGTGCTCACTTAACGTCAGTTGTACAAAAAAGTCCAGGATCAGAGTAGAGGGGTTGACAAGGGAAGTTATGGGCTGCATGAAGGCAGAGCCCTGGGAAAGGCAGGGGAGGGGGCAACACAAACGAACGCCCCCTGGTGAGAGCTAACATCACCTTCCCAGTAGCCCCAGGAGGTAGGTAACAGCATTCTCCTGTGACAGACAAGGAAAGCCCCTTGGCCAAACTCACAGGCTCCAGGAGTGAGGGAGGAGGCTCACAGGCCCCCAAAGCCCATACTCTCCCCACCCACCCAGGGCATGCTCCACATTGGGGTATGGGCAGGGCGTCTAGAAGCCTCCCCACACTTGAGAAAATATCTTCCACTAGATGCCTGAAAGCCCACCCTCAGCAGGCTACTCTTTCTGGCTCCTGACTGTTGAACTGTGTGAATTTACTCACCAGACTTTTCTTCCTAATCTGCTCCAGCAAACATGTAGTACGTGAAGAAAGTGTACATGTGGTAAGGACTCTAAATGTTAATTTATCTTATGGGGGGGGGGTCCCATCCCTGCCCCTACTAGGACAGCCAGTGAAATAGCCCCACCCTGGCCGAAAGGCTACAGTGAAGTGCCTCATGGAGGCACAGAGCGCTCCCCGGTTTCTGAGGAGGGGGTCATCCTTCCAACGGGGCCTGGGGACAGAGCAGGGCATAGCCAGCGGTTGAGGCTGACCCAGGGTAGGCCGCAGGGAAGCTCTCCGCAGTGGTGGCTGCTGGATCCTCGGCTCCAGCCTCGCTGCACCTGAAATCCACCCACCTGGGACAAGAAAGAGTTTTGGGGGGTAAACCCCAATGGCCAAGACGCTGGGGGTTTTGGGGGTCACGGTGGACCTGTCCAGTTTAAACGCCTTTTCCTCCACGAAGCCTTCCCCGCTTCGTACGCGGCCCGAGCGCGTCCAGGCCTCCCCGCCCTGCGGCCCGCGGCCCTGCGTGCCTTCCCGCACGAAGCCGGCGCCCGGCAAATACCTCTGGGCTGAACCACGAATTGCTCAGCCTGGCTCTTGGGATCCGGGGCCGCCTGGGCCCAGGCCCCGTTCAACAAGTGAGGGCCGGGCCCCCGTTCCCGCCCGGCGGCTTCGCGCCTCCTCGCCTCCTCAGGCGCCAGGCCGCGCCGGGCCCAGTCGGACAAGTTTCATTTCATCACCCGCGGAGCGTGCGAGCGCCGGTGCAAGTAACGTTGCCCCCTCCCCGCCCTGCCCCGCTCCGCTCCCTCCGAAACTCCTGTTTGCAAACGCGAGCACGCCCGGCCCAGAGGTCCCGGGCGGGGACCGGCGGGCTGGGCAGCCGGGTACTGGATGCCTGGCGCCCGCCCCCGCCCCCGCCCTGCAGCCCCGCCCGGCCGCGAGGCCACCTCACCGGCAGCGGAATGGAAACCGGTTCGACAGGTAACAAATAGGTGGGTTGTCACCGTTATTTCCCAACGCATGCGCCGTCGCTCCCCAGGCCACTCCAAGCTAATTAGATCAGATCAGCCCCCTCCACCCCCCGCCCCAGCCACCAACACACACCGCCGCGAGCCAATAAAGCGTGAACCCGTCCGTCCGGCTCGCACTTTAAGACTTCCCGAGCGGCCGCGGGGACGCCAGTCGAGCCAGGAGACGCTTACCTGCCGCTTCCCCCGCCGCCCGGTGCACCTGGCTGCAAGGAACCTCGTTCGGAAGGACGACGGCGACACTCGGCGGAGTTGGAAACGGCGCGCGCCGTCCGGGCACTGTTTTTCCGCGGAACGTGGGGACGCCTTGGCGACTTCTTCCCTGAACCGTGCCCCCTCCACCCGCCCCCAGCCAGCCCGGGAAAGGTGGGACGACGGCTCCCGGCTCTAGTTACAGAAGCGGACCGTGCCCGGCGAGGAGGGTTGGAAAATGCCCCGCGCGTTCCTGGTGAAGAAGCCGTGCGTCTCCACGTGCAAGAGGAACTGGAGCGAGCTCCCCGACGAGGAGCGCGGCGAGATCTACGTGCCAGGTGAGGCGCCCGCGGCGGGTGCAGCTCCGGCGCCGGGAGCGAGTGTTTCGGCGGCCGCGGCCCCGTTAGCCCTCGGGCGCCGACCCTGGGCAGGGGGCAGGGGCAGGGGGCTGGGCCGGCGGAAGCGGGGCCGGCTGGGGGCGGGGGCTGCCAGGTGGAAGCGGGGCAGGCCCGGGGGGCGCAAGGGAGGCAACGGGGTGTGTCACCGCTTTAGCGACCCCCGGCTCTGGCGTCGTAAATCCTGAAAACCGGGACTTTCATGAGGCGGGAGGAGGGCACTGGAGCGATGCCACTTTGGGGGGCAGGGAGCGAGCAGGAGTTTCGGCGGAGGTTTGTGCTAAATGTAAGAGAAGACCCAGAGCTCAAGCCGCTTGCTTAGGTCTCCCGTCCTCCCCCACGGCACTGCGGGCGGGCTGGGGTGAGGGTCGGGCGGCTCTGGCCCGGCTGTCCCCGCGCAGTGCGCCGAGACGGTGGGGAAGGCGCCCGCCCTACCCCGCTTGCCCTTAAGACAAAGGTGGGATCGGGTCGCACCTGTTAGAAACGTACTTCCTTCAACCTTGCAGAAGACACCATTGAGCGGAGAGCGGTGTAAAGGAGCCCACCTCAGGCCCCCCGGGGGACCAGGCCTGGGGAAGCTGGTGCACCCAGTTTATTTTTGGCAGACGCCTTGACAGCGTCAACTGTGAATGAGTAACCCGAGTTGTTTCTTCCTCCAGTGGCGTCTTCCCCTGCAAGCCCTGAGAACACTTCTGCCCCTCTGTCCTTCCCCTGCCCCCACCAAAGTCTTTGGTCCGGAGAAAGCCAGCTTCCTTCGCAACTCCCCCTCCCCAGGCCTTGGGGGTGGGGCAGGGATGCACGGAACCCCCGCCCAGCGCCTCCGAGGGGGGAGAGGTTGTAATTAACCAACCGTCTTTGACCCTTGATCTGCAGGCTCCCTGGCACCGCCCAGGCCTTGTAGGAGAGTGGGGAAATGAGGGCAGCGGTGAGGGGCCCAGTGAGGGCTCTTGCCTCAGTTTCTTTTCTGAATAAGCTATTGGAGACAGTGGTGTAGTGGTGAGGTCTTTGTGGCCTGACCTGCCAGGATCCCAGGGCCTGTGTTGCTGGTGGAATGTTTCATCTTAACCTGCTCTCAAGTAGCCGGGCCCCTCTTCTGTAGCCTCCTGAAAGCAAGGGAATGTGCTAGAAGGTCCTGATGACCCCACTGGGGAAAATGAGGGAAAAAGGGACGTGAGTGGCCTCCCCACCTAAGGTGGATCAGGGTGTGGCTCAGGGCTCTGTGTATAGCTTCTGGCTTCACCAAGTCCCCAGCCAGCTGACTGGTTCTCCACCTCTGGAAGGGCCGCAGAGGGCCGGAGCCCCTTTCCTTGCTTCTGCCTCCACCCCAACCTGTGTTTGACTTGCTGCTTAGCTGCTCCTTGGGATCTGATAAACTGAACTTGGACTGTGTTAAAGGTGAGCTGAGCCTTGAGCCAGACTCAGTGTGCTGTTATTTTTAGTTTTATTTCACATCTCAATCAGTAACAGATCATGTGTTGACTTTTACAAAGGACAAAGAAATTCCGTTTGTTTAAATCATTGACTTCCTTTCGTCCTGGTGATTTCCCCCCACAGTTCTGGTGGCCACAGTGGGAGTGTGTGGGGGGCAACGGGGAGACCTGTGCCCCAGGGGCTGACCCATCAGGGGCATGGGGGGGGCTTTGGGGTGGTCTGCGCCACCTGCTGCTGCTGCCCAGGTGAGGGAGACCTGCAGGCCACTTGCTCGGGAGGATCTTGCAGGAATTTGGGTGGGGGGTCGAATCTCCAGCGATTGGGTGAGAATTTGCCCTTACTGCTCTGGTGAGGGGAGAATCCTGTGAGGTCAAGTAAAGGGTAGAACTTACAGAATTTATTTTTAACTTTAAAAGCCATGCAGCCCACTGAACAGTTTTCCCACAGTTTGTGGAAATGAGAAAGGGAACGTCCGCAGTCCACGCTCGGGTGCCTCAGATGGCTGGAGATGGGGGGGGGCTGTTTTGTGGTGGCCTGTCCCCTGCCTGGCTAGGCCATTCCATCACCAGCCAACCATGACCCCAGGAGCCGGCTGGGCACGTTTCCGTCACCCCACCTCACAGACTCCCGGCACGTTGTAACCAGCTAAGCACTGACCCTGTTGGCACTGGGAGGGCTGGGGAACATGGGAGCGTCTGAGTTCTGACCTTCCCGCCAGGTTCCTCTGAGACCCTCAAAGCATCACAGGGACATCCACCTGGAAGGAAGTTCTACTGGTCAAAGATGCCAGACCCCAGCCTGGCAACTCTGATCCAGGGCCCCAGTCTGACGATCACACGGGCCTTTCTCCCCCAGGCAGAATTCTAGGCTTCCTGCTTCCAGGGCAGAATCTTTCTCCTGGGAAGAGGTAGAAGCCAGTTCCATTCGCCCTGGGAGACTCGAAAGGGTTAGTTAGTGGTTCGGGTACCACCTTGAGGTTCCCGCTCCTCTCCCCTCCCTGCCTATCTGCTTTGTTATGTCAATATTGACTGTGGAGTGACAGGGAGTAATGCTGGTTCCTTGAGGATGAACCCAGGCACCTGTGTCCAGGGGTAAATTCCAACTTGTAGGCTGATGGTGCCTCTAGGCCCCAGCCCTGCTGCGGGAAATCTCAAGGCCAGGAAGGCGCTTGAGGATAGACTGAGCCTGGGAGCAACCAGGCCTCCCCCAGGCCTCTGGCCGCCCTCTTCACGCTCACCTTTCACTGCTGGGCTGAGCCGTAGGAGACTGCAGCTGCCCGTAGGGAACACAGCTGCCCGTAGGGAACACGGCCCAGCCTCACTCTGCCACTAGACAGTGTGGGGACTTGGCAGCTCTTTCCCGGCTAGTCCGAAAGGCTGAGGAAGTCAGCTTTGGGCTGCAGAGTACCTGCGTGGGGGTGAGAGGAGGTGGCGGGTAGGGAGAGCTTAGCCTCTGAGGATTATTCTAGTAATTCCTGGGAAGTGTTTGGCAGTGAACGAGATGTTTGCTGTGCTCCCCAGGGAGTGAGGCTGGGAGAGTGGACAGCTAGACAGCGGACAGGGACAGAAGAGGTACTGGGGCCCAGGAAACTGGACTAGATGGGACTCCAACCTGTCCCACAGGGTACTGTCACCCAAGCTGTTGTTTGTCCTGAGTTTGGGTGTCCCAAGATGGAAGCCTGCCAGACCGTTTGTCCCAGAAAGAGAGCAGGTGAGGGCGAGTCTGTTGGCCGCAGGGAGGGTGGCGAGGGAAGCCTGGCTATTGCCAAGGACAGGGTTCCTCTGTGTCATCGTTCATTTTCCACATGTACCGTACAGAGTCCTGAGGGGCTGCCAGGCCTGTGCTGGGCTGGAGGGTGGGAGGATGCGGGGAGGCACAGCTCCCAGATGTTCCGTGCCCGGCACCCTGGTGCGGGAGCTGAGGTGCACAGTTTTGCTTCATCATGGACACTGAGTGAAAAATGGTTGAGAAAGGGGGAAAAGACATTGCCAGAGAGAAGAACTTCTGGCAGTTCACAGAATAGAAACAAAAGGCTGAGAAACCTGTGTGCTTCTGTGGCTGCCCACCTCTGCCAGGGGCTGGCACTGGATCCTTTCGGGCTACTGCTAGCTGATCTGCAGGGACTGCGGAGACAGGCAGGGGGACACCAGCCTTCCTGATAAGGGAGCAAGGCTGCGGGTAACCAGCCTGGCTGTGCTGATACACTGGGTTCCTGCCTCACGTTCAGAATCGAGCTGACCCCCCCATGGCCTAGGGCAGCATTGTCACCAGCACCCGCAGTCAGCTGGGGCCCAGAGGGCTGGGTGGCCTTGAGTCTGCTTCACTTGCTCTTCCCAGAGAGCCAGGGACCAGGCCTCATGCCCAGCCTTGTCCTGAGGCCCTGGATGGGGCAGGACCTGGCACTCTGTCCAGCAGTTAGGCCAGTAGCTGTCAATCGAGAGAGAGGGGACTTGCGGAGGGTAAGGTAGGAGACGGCCTTGCATGAGCAGCTGCTCTGCTCTGGGCCTGGCCCTCAACATCACCAGGTGGAGGCAAGTTGGGCCAACAGGAGGGGAAGCTACGAGCCCCTGAGGGCGTAGGGAGAGGGCTGGGTTGGTTTGGCCTTGCCACACTCCACAGCTGTGGGCGGGCGATGAGTAGCCACAGCAGCCACCACCTTGCCGGAAACATCTAATTACGGGACAGAGAGCAGCACAAGCAGGGCCCAACCAGTTCTGCTTCCTGCCTCCTGACACACATCGACACTCAGTGACGGGGTGGCACGCCAGTGCGCACTCCCTGTGCGTGCAGCTGTGGCAGGGACACACGGGGGTGGCAGGGAGACAGGTTTGGCGGGGCAGGTGGGATAAGGCAAACATCCACCCTGGCAACGGCACCACCCGTCCAGCCTCCCCTGCCCCTCGCTCAGGGTAGAGGCGGCCCGCAGCCAAACCAGGCTGGCTCAGCGCCATCCCAGCCCCCAGCCAGCACCAGCATGGTGGGTTTGTGTGGAGCAGCAGGGCAGTCAAGGGACACAGGTTTCTTCCCAAACTGACTTGGATCCTCACGACCCTCATCCCCAGCCTCCCCTCTCATGGAGCAAGGAAGCCCAGAGCAGCCATTCTTGCAGGCTCAGCCAGTCTCTGTGCACAGCTCGGGGGCCGCACTCATGCCATCCAGCACGGACAGCAGAGGGTAGAGGTTCCTGTTTGTCTCTACTTGGATTGAGAAATGGGAGCTGTCATCCAGCTTTGAATTCTCAGCCCAGGTCTCCAATAGCTTGTGAGCTGGCATCAGAAGCTGCCGGCTGAACCTCGCCCACCCCAGCCCCAGCCCCTTGGTTTCTGATGGCTCCCGCTGCAGGAGCCAGGCTGAGCTGCCACCGGGCTCAGAGAGGTGTGACACTAGCTCAGAGGCCAGGCCAGGGCCAGGCACTGGTGAATCAACACCTGGAATGAGGTGGCTCATTAAAGGCCCCCGGACAGACGGACGCCAGCGCCTGCAGGACGGGTTCTGGGCGGCGGCAGACACATTCTTCGCCTCTCAGACCTTTGTTGTATTTTGAGGGGGCGAGAGCCAGGGCCTCTCCCGAAACTTCAGTGCTTTCATACGAGCCCTTACGTGGTCACGTACCCCCACTTGCCCATGTCCCACCCATCCTGGGAGAGGGGCTGAGGGCAGCAGCCCTCCTGCCTGTGCCCTTGGCCCCTCTCTGCCCCTCTGGTCTGGGGCCGCAGGGCACAGAGGCCTCACTCGTGGTTCTGAAATCCTAAATCAGCCTCCCCCACCCCTCTCTGAAGCTCACTCTTCCTTTCTGTC
This sequence comes from Microcebus murinus, assembly GCF_040939455.1. NCBI lineage: Eukaryota > Metazoa > Chordata > Mammalia > Primates > Cheirogaleidae > Microcebus > Microcebus murinus. Next base: position 12,843,060 of record NC_134107.1, read on the forward strand.
CTAGGTCTCTTGATTTTTCCTTCCAAAGCTTGGAAAATGTCCCTAGCTTGTGGATTTTAAGTACATAGCTTAGGCTCTTTGGAAGAAAAACACTGACTAACTTGAAACATTAGACCGTTGCCCCAGCTCTGCTGGCTCTTCCAGCCCCATCTCCTGTGTCCCTCAAGAGCACTCGTCCTTGTCCTCTCTGGTCAGGACTAGGCCTGCGGTCGGAAGCCAAACCTCCCCGTCCCCGTTCAGTGTGAGGTGTCCGCCCGGGGAGCGGCACCGTAAAAGGGCTGCCAGGTATCGGTGCCGCCACCACTGCTGGAGGGAGCCCAGCCCGACTGCGCAAGAGCAAGCGGTCCCTGCTGTGGGGGAGGGTTGTGGAGCCTGGCAGGCCTCTGAGACTGTTCCGCCTGCATCCACCTGCTGCTCCCTGACCTCCTCCTTGTTCCACCCACCGGCCCGTTTGCCTCCGGAGCTGGTCTGGCTAGGTGCGGGGAGCCTGGAGCCCTGATGAGCTGCAGCAAGGACCAGCCAGCCCACAGGAAGAAGGGGCTGGGGCCACCCAAACCCCAAAGCCAGCAGCTAAATCTGCTTGGAGCAGCTCAGACCACTAGGGACCCTTCTGGGCCAAGGATGAGTGTCAAAGAGCTATGCCTGGGCACAGGGCCTCAGTTGGCAGAGAGTGGACGGGGCCTGGAATCCAGAGGGACTGGCCCAGGTGGGGCAGGCAGACAACTCTAGAGGGCTAATTGGCAGGGCAGCTGGGGCCTCCCAGTTCCGCTAAGACACAAATTACTCAGCGGGCAGTGGCGCTTGGCTGGCGTCACCTGCAATTACCTTAATAGGGCGTGAGGGAGGTACAGCGTGTGGTGGGTTGGGGGCAGCCCCACTCTGCTGCATGCCTGCAAGGGGAGGCTCCAGGTTCTAGCCAGCTCACTGCCAGGGAACCACCTAGAAACCCCACTGGATCCTCTATTCTCTACCATGGCCTTCACCTGGATATTCTCTCCCTAGTCAGCCTGGGCTTCTGCCCACCACAGCCCTACCGAGAGCCGGAACCATCAGTGGCCGAACCCCCTTCCTACCCGCTAGCTTTGGACATGAGCCTTCGGGACGCCAGCTATAGTGTAGCCCCTGCACCTTGCGTGGTGGCCCAGCTGCCCTCAGAAGACATGGGCCGCCTGACAGACCCCCAGAGCAGAGACCACGGCTTCCTGCGCACCAAGATGAAGGTGAGGACTCTCACACTGTCTCAGAGGACCAGGAGCTTGTGTACACCCATGTCCAGCTCATGAGATGTGGCACAAATGAGACGTAGACAGAGACTGACCTGGGACCGGGGCCAAGGTTTCTGTAGAGAAGTGAACTTAGCCGGGGCACAAATGGGGGAGGAGAAAAGAAGTAGGTCTGAAGTTCTCCAGAGTCCATGGGTGGTTCAGTCTAGTTTCTGCCCACAGGAGGCCAGAGGAGCCACAGGACGAGCTTATCCTCTTGACACAAGTTCTAGGCTAAGCAGTCAGACATGAGCCGGCTCAGCTCTGCCTCCTTGGCTCCTGCCTGTGCCGCGCTGAGAGAGAGATCTGGAGTCAGGCACAGTGGTTAACTGTCCCCTGAGGCACATGCCAGCGATCACCTCGCCCAGGTCTGTTGTGCCCAGCACCTGCCAGCGTCCAAGGCCTGGCATCTAGGGCAGGGCCTAGACGAGCAAACCCCCTGCATTCAGCAGCACAAGCAACGAGGAGGACTCGAGGCGGCAGAGAGCACAAGCCACAGGGCTGGCCCTGGCTGAGTCTGTGTTCCTGAAAGCTCCAGGATCCAGGAGCTTCTGCCAGCAGGGATCTAGCAGAAGGGTACTCCTCACAGCACTGTCCTATGTGCCAAGAGACTGGCAAGAACTGGCAGTGGAGTGCTGGGCCCTTCTCTGCTGCCTGCGGAGGCCAAGTGTGTGTGGAAACTGTGGGGGATGGCTGAGACGTGTGCTGTGTGGCTGGCTAGAGCCACCTGATGCTCACGGTCCCCTAAGCCACCCTCGGGCCCTTCTCCCACTCCCTGGACTTTGGGTAGGGAGGGCATGGAGCAAGAACAGAAGGGACAGGACAGCAGACGAGCTGGGCAGTGAGTCCTGTTCCCAAAGGCCTTGACTAGGTACATTCAAAAGCAGGACAGAGTGAGGGGTAGTGACCGAGGTGGTGTGGAGTGACGGGTGCTGGGATTGTAGGAGTTGCCAGTGATGAGGCCACCCTCACAATGTACAGGCAACCTCCACAATGTTAACAGAGGTGGAGCATCGAGCACGTCACCCTGTGCTGGTCACACCTGGAGAGCTGCTGCAACTGTTCTGGGCAGCACACTTTCAAAGGTGTCTGGTGGCATCCAGGATTTGCTCCAAATAATCCCAGGCCAGGGGGAAGTAGGGAGGCAGAGGTGACATAAGATCGGTCCTGAGTGACAGGGCACAGGGCTCATGCTGTTAGTCTCTGGTCTCTCCACTTCAGTACACGTTTGAAGTTTTCCATAATTAAAAAAAAACAAAAGCCTTCCTAGGTAAGAAGGTCCTCAGGGTGGCAAAAGGGCTCAGACTGTGCCATGCAGGCCTGGCTCAAGTAAAGCGTGAGCTGGGCTGGCCTGGGACGGGGCTCCAGGCTCTCTGTGGTGCCCCGGCCTGCAATGCCCGCCGCAGAGACTGTGGCATGGGCATTTCCCGTCCTGAGGGGAAGAACAGGGTGGATGCGAGCAGGAACTACAGTCAGATTTGGCCTCTGTTAAGGGGAACTTCTAACAGGGAGAGTTGTTGAGGATGAAATAGCTGCTTCTGCAGGTGGTGAAGGAGGGCCTGGTGACAGCCTTGAAAGGGAACTCGGGGACCCAACTGGAAGCTGTACCATGACCCAAAGGTTCCTCCCACCCCCACACTGCTGACCTCTGGGCAAAGGCACAGAGCTTTTGCCTCTAGAGGGTGGACACTGCTTTCCTCAGGGGGACTGGGGCTGGCGTCTGTGTCTTCCTGTCTGCCAGCCTGCAGCCCCAGCTTCTAGATGTATGTCACAAATACTGTCCTCACCCACAGGTGACCCTGGGGGACAGTCCCAGTGGAGACCTCTTCACTTGCCACATCTGCCAGAAGGCCTTCACCTACCAGCGCATGCTGAATCGCCACATGAAGTGTCACAATGACGTCAAGAGGCACCTCTGCACGTACTGTGGGAAGGGCTTCAACGACACCTTTGACCTCAAGAGACACGTCCGGACCCACACAGGTAAGCGGAAGCCCGAAGCTATCGGGGTGGTGCTCCGACACCAGGAGGGGACACAGCAGACCTGCCTAGCTCAGGCACATAGATTCCAGCAAACCCTGCTTTCCCTTGGTGAGGGGCAGCCCAGCAGAGGCACTGGAGCTCAGAGCAGAAGTCCTCCCAGTTTCATCTGTTAGGACTTTGGATTTGAGAGCCACTTGGGAACTTGGCAGTGGACAGGCCTCTGTCCATCCCTCTGCCCTAGAGTCAGCTATCCCGTCCTTTGTGTACGGAAGCTGCCGACAGGTTCTGAGGTCCCTGTCAGGTCTCTGATGCCAGCCCCTGTCCTCCCTGCAGGCGTGCGGCCCTACAAGTGCAGCCTGTGTGACAAGGCCTTCACTCAGCGCTGCTCCCTGGAGTCTCACCTCAAGAAGATCCACGGTGTGCAGCAGAAGTACGCATACAAGGAGCGGCGGGCCAAGCTGTATGTGTGCGAGGAGTGTGGCTGCACGTCCGAGAGCCAGGAGGGCCATGTCCTGCACCTGAAGGAGCACCACCCTGACAGTCCGCTGCTGCGCAAGACCTCCAAGAAGGTGGCCGTGGCCCTGCAGAACACTGTCACTTCCTTGCTGCAGGGCAGTTCCCACCTGTGAGTGGCACAAGCCCCAGGGATGCTCCCGGAGGCCCCGTGGGGGTCCAGGCTTACCTCCCTGCTGCCCAGCCGGTCCACTCCTGCGGCCTCTTGCCCAAACACCGGTGATCAGGACTGGAGCTCCCACACCTCAGCACCCGTCCCCGGGCACACGTGCTCACTCGGGCCCAGCAATGACCTCTGCTCATTTTTGCAATTTTAGTTTATGGGCACAGGCCGCTCTGAGCCTGGGAAGACGTGTGTCTGTTTTGGGGAGGGGTGAGGCCAATGCTGCCTTCGGTTAGAAGCAGCTGCCTTCAGAGGCCAGCACTGTTTCCTGGCAGCAGGACTTCCTTCCCAGAGGAGATACGAGACAGGATCCTGCTGCCCTTGCCTCTGAGCGCAGGGCAGGGGCTGTGGGTCCCCAGTGGACAACGAGAGTCAAGAGCACTGGCAAAGGGCGACCCCGAAAGCAACCGTGGTGGGGAGCTGGTGACAGCCCACCCACCCACAGGGCTTCTAATGCTCAGGGTTCCGGGGGGGCTCCGCCCTTCTGACACGGAGAGGCACACGTGTGCGCAGCTGTGTGTACGCGTGCGCATGTGTGTGCCTGTGCACACAGGAGGCCTTCCCACACATCACCTCATCTTTAAGAAATCATCTGCAAGGTGCCAAGGAGGTTTTATTTCCTTTTTTAAAAGATGACAATGTACAGATATTAATATATTTTTGGTGCCACTGGCAACTGTTTTTAAGAAGGGATGGAGCTGGCTTTTCTCCAGTCCCATGCAGTTCTATTTATCCTGGACATTTCAAACCTCCTCTGTGCCTTGGCTCTGGGGGTGGCTGCCCCAACACACCCCCTGTTCTTTGTCCCTCTGGAGATATTTAACCGAAGACCTTCCCCTAGCCCTGCCCCGGAGGATGGCTGCTCCATCTTCCCTCTGCCCTCCTGGCTTCTGCCCGCTCCCCGTCCTTTCCAGGCGAGCCCCAGGTGACCTGAGGAGCCTGCTCGCTTCCCGATGACAGACCACAGACCGCTTGTGGAGTAACTGGCCATTCCGAGGCTGAGGATGTGTACCGCTGGGGCTTCGGGGGTCAGCCGGGTGGCATGATTAGTCTCTGACACCAGTCCACTGCCTGAAGTACAAGATACATGCGGGGCCAGGCTGGAAGGCCAGCCCTTTTCCTGTATGAGTCAACAACTCTAGCACAGCAGCAAAATATTAGCGCAGATAAGAACCAACACATCAGAAACTTCCAGAGGGTGGAGAGTATTAATATTGATGGTTACCAAATCTTATTTGTAGCTTTTTTACTGACTGTTCTTCACATGGCCAGGTCGGGGTTTTGACCGTGGAAAGAGCCGTCCTGGGCTGGCTGGCTCCCTTGGCGCAGCTGGGTGTCCTGCTGATACCAGGAAGGGGACGTCTAGAGGAGTATGGTTTTGGGGGGTCAAAAGGAAAGACAGGTGGGGTTAGAGCCAGCCTGCCAGAGAGCAACGGAGGCAAGTGAAAGGCCCACACCACAGCTGGGTGCACAGCCCTTGAAATCAAGCCCCATCCCAAGCAGGAGCAGCCTTCGCCTCCAGTGTCTGCATAGACCCCGGCTCAGCCCCAGCCCCCAGCTGACCGGAGAGCGAGAAGCCTTCCTGGACTGCCCTCTGAAACGTATGGAGAGTGTTTCTGAAACTCTCTTTCTACTTCACTAGATGGGGAGCTGCTGTGTTCTGAAAGTTACCTAGCGTAAAATAACATTATCTGGAAGCTCTGTTTTTGTTTACATTTCTGTATCCATGGGTTCACTGCCAGTCTGAGGCAGTCATGAGGCTCTGTGTTGTCTGTTTTATTTTATAATCTTCCCCTAACTATTATATTAAAATCGGAGAACTAATGTTTTCTGTGGGGTTTTATTTGGGGGAGGGACCTCCTCTTCCTGAGAAGGGAAATTAATCAAAACAACTGATAAGGCCGGGCGCTGTGGCTCACGCCTGTAATCCTAGCTCTTGGGAGGCCGAGGCGGGCGGATTGCTCAAGGTCAGGAGTTCAAAACCAGCCTGAGCAAGAGCGAGACCCTGTCTCTACTATAAACAAAAAGAAATTAATTGGCCAACTGATATATATATATAAAAAATTAGCCGGGCATAGTGGCACATGCCTGTAGTCCCAGCTACTCGGGAGGCTGAGGCAGAAGGATCACTCGAGCCCAGGAGTTTGAGGTTGCTGTGAGCTAGGCTGACGCCACGGCACTCACTCTAGCCTGGACAACAAAGTGAGACTCTGTCTCAAAAAAAAAAAAAAAAAACAACTGATGCATTCTATCCAAACTTTCCCCTTTGTGTTACCAGTGGGCTAAAGTCAGGACGAGAACCTGACCCTGACAGATTGGATGACCTGCCCGCGGTCTCCGGCAGTCAATGCCTGCTGACCCCTGGTGCAGCCAGCTCTGCCCTTGGTGGCGGCAGCAGCAGGGCCCCCCCTGCTCTCTTTGTCCTGACTGACGGACACCACCAGGCCAGAAGCCTCGGGGCTCCCCACAGTCACTCTGGGTTTCAGACTTGGCTTCTCTCCCCAGCACCCTGCCAGGGTTGGACCGTAGGAGGAGCCGTGTTCCCAACAATAGGAGACAAAGTTCATGTCACTTCCGGTCAGACACCCAGGGATGGCCACACTTGCACAGCACTTGTGTGCCAGGCACACTTAAAGTGCTCTGTGTGTACTGGCTCACTTGACCCTCCGTCGGCCTCTGAGAGTTGGTGCTGTTATCACCTCCCACCCAGCAGAGAGAAGTTAGGTGGCTGGCCCAGTGTGTCACGACTAACTAGTGGTGGAGCTGGGACACCAACCAGACAGCCTGGCTCAAGGTCTGTTCTTGGAAGCTCCGCACATAACTGCCGACAAGAAACCAGGGGGGACAGAGCGGGGCAGCCCTGGGCCATTCACACTAGGAGGAAATGTGCAGATTGCCTGGCCTTCCCATCACTTACCCAAGATCACTCTGGGGCCCCTGGTCCCTGCCTCTAGTTCAGTGTTCTTCCATCACGCCGGCCAGATGCACGAGGAGGAAGGGGAAGTGGAGGAGGAGGAGGGTTACCAGGCCTGGGCCACTGGCGTTATGTCCCGGCAGGCTAGAGAAGGGTTGGCACCCGTGTGCTGTGAGGAGAAACGAAAACATTGATCTGACCTTCCCTAGGGCTCCCTGTGAGAAGCCCAGAGGATTGGAAAGGGCCCCTAACCCTCCTGTCTCTTTAAGTAGCCAGGCCAGGAGGATTTCTCTTATCTAGAGAAGCCTCCTGTGAAAGGCCAACCAAATCCCATTTTACTATCCCAAGCTGTGCAGAGCCCATTGTTAGGAACTCCATAATTAACTGCTACGTGAACTTCAGCAGGAGAAGGCATGCGCTTCAGGGGGCGCAGGGTTTCTCAGGCTCCCCTGGGCCGCTGCTCTTCCACCCAGATGAGCTCAGGTAGGACAGGAGGCCTGCCCTAGCAGGGCTGGGCCAGGCACATTCTGAGGGTCTACGATCTGCAGACTCTGTGGGATGGGAGCTGTGGCAGAAGCAAGAAAAGTCCAGGGCGACAGGCCCTCTGCTGAGTGGGAAGTAGGCTCTGACCAGGAAGAAAGAGATTAATTCAAGTCAATATCTAAGGAATGTCCTTTGTCAAAGGTGTGGCCAGACTACAAATGCTATGGAACCCAAAAAAGAGTCTTGCATCTGAAAGAACAATGGCTTCTTGGAAGAAGTGGGGCTGGAAGAGCCTGAGGATCTGAATAGAACAGAGGAGGAAGGAGGGAAAGGTAGGATCAGGCACCAGCGGAGGCGTGGCGATGGGTGGGCAGAGGCCTGTCTATTTCCACTAACAGTCCGGATACCTGCTTCACCCAGGTAGTCACACCACAGGCATCCTTTGAGCCCTGCCTAGGCGCCAATAAGAACAGAGAGCAACAAGATTATGAGACACAGGACAGCTGGGTGGGATGAAGGTAGAGTCCTATTTTTATACCTAAAACCAAAGCAACCAGGGTGGGGCAAACTTTACAATAACAGTAAGGGCTACTAAGCTTTATGTTCTATATTTGCATGTATTTTCTAGTGTTTTTTTTTTAATAATGAGTATATATTATTTTTACAATCAGAACAAAATAAAGTTATAAAACAATTTAGCGGTTTCAGTTGACTTGAAGTTCAACACATCAACAGTAAGATCCGCGCTCCCCCAAAATAACTAAGATGATGGGTGGTATCAGAAGTGTGGCATCCACAGCGGAGGTTGCCTCCCTCTGCTCCAGGCCACTCACCAGAGTCAGTGGTGGCAGGGGAAGAGCAGAGGCCTCAAATCGGCAGCCTGGCAAGTGACAACCTCTCGGTTTCCTCATCTGTAATACCAGGTGGGTTCCTAAGTTTGAAAGTCCCTCTCTGCTATAAGACGTTATGTGTCTAGGCCCCACCTCCATAAAAACCCTTGAAGAAACTTGCTGACAAAGTGGCAGAGGTGAGAAGACTGAGGACTGAGGATCATCCAGTCCCCGGAGGAGGGTGACCAAGGACCACATGGCTGCGGGCCTGAGGCCAAGGGAAGGGCTTGCTCCAGGGGTGCCTTGGGAGGTGAGAATGAGAGGCCTTGTCCCACCTCCAGAGCAGGACTCTTCCAAGCCCTGGCTGCTCGGGAGGGAGTGGCTGGTGCCAGGACGGGGGGCTGTCGGCAGCCTGGGAGCCACCTGCGAGGACTCACTGAGGGGCTCAGCTCTGGGGCTGCGGCTGGACAAAGCAACCTCCGAGGCCTCCCACCCACAGAATCCTGTAAAGTCAGGCCAAAGTCCAGGCCTGATCGCCATTCCCAAGAAGGCAGAGCCAGGTGGACACGCTGCAGATGGGAAGAGAGACCAGCTGGGGGTGAAGACCTGCTGTAGGGAGGGGTTCCCATCTCTGTGCCACTGGCCCCGCCTGTCCTCTGGGTCCACTCCTTCAGGCAATGGCAGCCCCCCCAGGGATGTCCCACCCTCCTTAGGCAAAGCCAAGCTGCCTCTGCCCCCTTCCCCAGTGTCTGAGTCTGCTGTGCTCAGCTCCCCCCTCCCCCCATCACAGCCAGCTGTGGGTGTTCCTATAACCAATCAGTCACCTCCTGCCCTGCCCTACTGCCCTCCTCACCTGGCAGCTCTGCCCCTGCGGAGGTGTCGTGGGGGTGGCAGGCTCACTGCCACGTGGGGGCATGGGCACCATGCCACAGTGGGCCAACACTGGGGTAGGTTGAGTCAGTTGTGGAGTCTTGGGTGAGGGCGGTACATTGCGAATCAGACCTTCCAGGTCTGTTTCCTGACAGTCAGAGCTTGCGTGTCAATTGATTTCCTCTGCTCTTTTCTCTCTATATAAAATGGTTCCAGGTACTCCTACCCTGACCAATCTTTTAAAATAGAATAAAACACAAACCAGGGATCTTAAAATGTGCTCAGAGATGTGAGGGGTGGGGAGCCAGGGGCACCTCGACAACCTGCCTACCTCTCACCTGGAGACGCTTCCCTGTCTGGGGCTTCACCTCCAGCTTCAGACCAGAGGGACAGTGACACACCCCTTCCTGTCCCTACTCCCAGCCCCACCACCACCACCAAGAGGAAGCCTGGCCACGCTGCCCAGGCAGGGAGAAGGAAGGCCACAGAGCTCCGTGTCCAGGCTGCTGGGCCACCCTGGAGGTCAGCATTGCCACAGCATATCTAGCTCTGCAGAACACGGGGCAATGCAGCTGAGTGTGATACCAAACCAAGAAGGACCCTGGGGCTCCGAGAGATACTGAGTGTCTCTTCCTACTAAAGCAAGAGTCCCTGGAGCAAGATTTGGCTTTAGGGACAGAAGTAAACAGTCCTATAATCGCAGTAATGACTGCTTCTATCATGGAGCTCCTACTATGCGCCAGGCAGCGATGTGCGGGGCTTCGCTCTGACATCATCTCTAATCTCCTCAACAACCCTGGGAGGTAGCTATTATTGTTGCTATTTTTAGGGAAAGAAATTGAGGCTCAGGGTGATTAATCATCTTGCTCAAGGTCACACAGGAAGTGATGAAGCTGGGTTCTGACCTGTAGTCTGCTGGACTCTAAAGGTTGGGCTGTTGCTGCTCAGAGTCTCCGTGATGAGGGGTTGAGGGGTCCCTTCCACTCGGTCCTTCATTATTCTCTGGCCCCTGAGCACCTACTCTGTGCCAGGCCCAGTGCTGAGGCTCAGGAGACACAAAGATGACTAAAGTGACCTTTGTCCATAAGGTCACCTTCCTGGAGGAGAAACAAACACGGTCCAGTCTGGACAGCAGAAGGGATGGGCACATCAGTGGGTGACAACTGAAGATAGCAGAAGGGGGCCAGGCTGCCCCTGGACTCTGCCCTCGAGCAGAAATTTCTTAAGCTCCCAAATGTCACTCTGTGTCAACAGAGTTGGAGAAAGAGAAAGGAGGGAGGAATACTAACACAGCTGAGCGCCCACCTACCATCTGTCTGGTGTATTGCACATAGTATCTCATTTCATCTTCCAGCAACCCTGAGAGGTTGGTACTATTACTGTCACTTCATAGACAAGGACAGTCAAACCTAAAGAGGTTAAGAAACAGCCAAGGTCACCACATGCTACCTGCTGGACGGAATGTCCTGGCTTTGAGTCTGGGCTCTCTCTAGACCATCAACTGTCTTCCCAGGAATGTGTGGATATATAAGAAAAGGAAGTGTGGACACCCCTAAGCCTAAGTGCAGGGAAAAAGGAGCCAAAGACCCACAAGGGAGACCACCAATGCCAGGTGTGCTTGTTCCTGCCAAAGTCGCAGCCAAGGCTGTCTTTTAAATGTTCCAAACCTGGAGAAAGGGCGGATGGCAGTGCAGGAAGGAAGAGGGAGCTGCTCGGGCATCCAGAGTGGGTGAGGACATTCCAAACCCACAGGAGCTCCGAAATGAACTCCCAGCATCCGCCCCCAGACATACCCTGACCTCCTCCCTACAGTCCCAGTTTTCCAAAGTAATGATCTTGGTCAGGTAAGAAACTCACCCTGTGCTCACCGCCTCAGCTGGGCTGGGCCAGTCCAGCCGGCTCCTGCCCAGCCCCCTCCCGCCCCTCCACCTCTCCATCTGCGGGCACTCCAGGTAACAGGCCCGGGCAACTCCCCCTCCCCACGCGCAGCGGGTGAGTTGCGGAAGGAGACCAGGAGAACTGGAAGGACTTGCGTCCCTTTTGCCAGCGGCACAAACGAGCCTGCCAGCGGTAATAACAGGGCAAAGGAGCGGACCCACCTGGGACTCGGGGCGCAAGGGCAGGCTGGCCGCCAGCGCACCCTGCCAGTGCACCTTGCTCAGAAGCCATGGGTAGCGGGGCCTCGGCTTCTCTACGTCCTGGCCAGGAAAGTACCTTCTGCCCACCCCCAACAAGAGGCCTGCCCTGTAATACTAACGCTCCTTACACGTTTGTGCTCCCCCTCATCTTCCCTCTAAGAGGTTCATGTCAGGGTGTTCCGAAGAAGCACTATGCAGGGACCTCTGGGAGTCTGCCGTCACCCCACCCCCCAGGCACCCCACCCCCCAGGCACAGCGCTGTGCCGGAAGGAGGTGACGGTTCTGGAAGTAGGGGCAGAAGGATGGGCAGTGGGCCTTACAGAGCGGGGCACCACGTGGGAGGAATGGCCTTCCCTCGGAGTCCAGGAGCCCTCTACTAAGTTTACTTTGATTGGGATTTGATATTTCAACCAAGATGCAGGGACTAGGGGGAATTCGCCAAAGAGAAAGGAGGGGAGAGAGAGGTGGCACCCACCGTCTGGCTGGGAGAGTCAGGAAAGACCAACATGGACACAAATGCGAGGAGGTTCCCAAAAAGTCCTTGGCAGATAGTTTTTTAACCTTAATATAAAGAGTTCTTACATATCCATAAGAAAAATAAAATATACACCATGGAAAACTCTCAAATAGCATGGATGAACCATTCATAAAAGAGCTTCAAATGATAAGAATCATATAAAAAATTCATCATTCAAAATAAAAAAGATGAAATGGAAATTAGACATACTACCTATAAACATCTATAATATTGAAAAAGCAGGAACAATCTAAATACTTAACTATACAGTACATTAAAAAATTGTAATGAAATACATATATCCATTAAATACAATGTTACAAAAATATTTCAGGAAAATGCTTATAATATATTAAGTTAAAAAGCAGGTTCCAAAAAAGTATTATGGAGTACGCATATTTTTATAAAATAAGTAAGTCCATGTGTTTGTCATAAAAGTTTTGGAAAACTAAACACCACGGTGTTTACAATAGTAAGTTATAGCTCAATGGCATAATTATGATTTTTTGTTTTTCTATATTTTGTACTTTTCCTATAATGTTCTCATATTATTTTTTTTTTGAGACAGAGTCTCACTCTGTTGCCCAGGCTAGAGTGCTGTGGCGTCAGCCTAGCTCACAGCAACCTCAAACTCTTGGGCTCAAGCGATCCTTCTGCCTCAGCCTCCCTAGTAGCTGGGACTACAGGCATGTGCCACCATGCCCGGCTAATTTTTTCTATATATTTTTAGTTGGCCAATTAATTTCTTTCTATTTTTAGTAGAGACAGGGTCTCACTCTTGCTGAGGCTGGTTTCGAACTCCCGGGAGTGCTAGGATTACAGGCGTGAGCCACCACACCTGGCCCCATATTGCTTTTGTAACAAAAAGAAATCTTGGTGATTTTGAAATAGTCCCCAGTGGAGGAAACGTTAAAATCATTTGCTTTAGGTACACGTTCTTCACTGAGAAGTAGAAATCTCCCATCCATCGGTGACAGAAGTGGGGTTAAGTGGGGTGGATGGGATGGGTGAGAGGAAGGCTGAGGGCACAAATTGCTTGAGGAAAGAGGCCCAGGAATCCCAACTTTGTTACTCTGAAATCTAAAGCGGGTCCGCAACATCATGTAGAAGGCACAAAGAGCCTGGATGCAGAGGCCGCCCGAGTGTGAGCGCCAAGTCTCCCTGCTGACTCTGAGGAAGACACTTTGCCTTCCTCAGTCTCAGTGTCTATACAGTGAATAACGATAATGCAAAATTATTGCGAGGGTTAAATAAGATAATGATTTGCTTTGTGAAGCATAAAGCTCTAAACAAATGTGGGATGTGGCAGTTATGAACATCCATGTCTGCTTTAACTTCTGCAAGAAGGGTGACCGGCTGCTGTGGTCGAGTTTGTGCTGACTGTTGAGAACGCTGGATGCCTTGGAAGGGAGAGAATTGTCCCATACGGTTCAGGCAAACTCTTGGATTTCCTGGTCCATACTAATAGGATATAAAGAGAAACTTACTCTGAGCTCAGAGAAAGGTGTTTGGCGACTTCTTCACTACTCTTTGAGGACAGAATACATGTATATACAGCCCCTGATGAGAACCCCTGGTTAGTCATGTGCTGGGCACTGGGAAGGAGGAGAAAATGGCACAAAATGCAGAGATCTATGACCTCCTTCATGTAGGCTTGTTTACTGACGTTTTGGCAAAATGCTTGGGGGCTGAGTTGGGTGGACCAAGGATGCCACAGCTTGTCATCTAAGGAGACTGGGAGAGGCTGAGTGGCAGTTCCGGTTAGATGGGTCCCCACCCTGCACGGGACAGGTAGGCACGCTCATGAATCATAAGCCCCTCTCGTTCATAACCGGCTAGCTGGTTCTTACAGCTCCACACCGTATGGTCCCAGACATCCTCTTCGGTCCACCTGACTGAAATGGATTTACTTATCGAATGACAAGCTCTCTCAGTACAGACCCTGTATGCAGACTCATTCTTGTCTGTATCACACCAAGTCCTTCAGATGAGAGACCGTCTTCGCTGTTCTCTTCTCCCGTTTTTGCTCCTTCTAGGAGCCCCCTCCTGCCTTTTCTTGAGTTTCACCTCCTTTTCTTTTTGGGATTATTTTCATTGCTCTTCCTCTCCTGTTCCTCAGTTTCCTTTTTCTTCTCCCTGTATCCTCCTGCCTCTGGTTCTGGGTCTAGCCAGCATCTTCCTCTGTGCTCTTCATGTCACAAGCGCCTGCCACCAGGAGCCACCCAATGCCAGGCTGTCCTGCTAAAGCACAGGGAGGACTGCATGATGAAGGAGCAGACAGCGAGGTGGCCACTGGTCAGCAGAGTGGGGAGCTGCCCTTCCCACCGGGGGCCACCAGGCTGGGGGCTCACCAACTGCTTTAGTCCTCATTTCATCACTAGCCCCTTCTCTGAGTTATCCAGCAAGCTTTTAGCAATCTTCTCATAACTGAGTTTTTCTCCCAACACTCCTGCCAGCCTCCCAAACCCCTGCCCTGGGGAACCCTCTGAGTTATCTGCACCTTGCTGGTGCGGACATGCCCTAGACCGAAAGCACCGTTGCAGGTGCGGTTTCGCCTGGTGGATGGAGAGGCGAGGGCAGGGAGTGGCAGTCAAGGAACAGCCGTGCTGGCTTCGGCTGGCTGGGCTGCCTGCCCTCCATTCCAGGCTCTTCTGTTTATCCCCGCTATCCAGCGGAGTGTCAGGAGTTTCTTCTGTGCCCTTCATTCCTCAGAACCTCACCCACGGTGTTTTTTCTAATCTGAATCTCATTTCGAAATCTCCTGCCCAAGGGGTTTCCCAACACCTCCCAGTTTTGAATCAACCTGCTGATGACAGCACTCCCAGGTGAGGAATAGAGACGTTAGGTGGGTCCTGGCCTGGCACTACGCCCTGAAGACACTCCTGTGCCCGAAACAGTCATCCGACTGGTGGCATCTGGACAAACAAATCTACTCCCCTCCTTATCTTCCACGAAGGAAAAAACCAAGCAGGCACAAGCTGAAAACAAGGACCCGCCAGATGACAGTCACCAAGCCGGCATGTTCCTCCCCTAGAGGCCGCAGCTGCAGGTCCTGCCTGCATCGGGGAGACCCTCTCCAGCATGGAATCCTCTGTCCCAGCAGTGTCTTAGTGGAAGCCGTGCGGCCCCTCTCGGGAGGGCCACTCCACCGGAATATGCCTTTTAGTTCCCCACCTATGGTGTAATGGGGTGGACTTCTGGCGATGGGGACCCTGACCCAGGAGCAGCTTCTAGAGCCAACGCAGAACTGGGTCAGTCTTTCACTCTGTCCCACTGTGGCCATGAGGTACAGTTACTCTCCAGAGGAAGATGAAGGACAGTCACAGGGTTGGGATGCCAGCTGGGGTCTCTGCCTCAGGTTCTAGTCAACAAAACAGCTCATCTTGGTTTTTATTTTAAAAATCTATTCATAGCCTCAGTTCTGCATCCAGTTCCCAGAGAGCCATTTCCTTCACCCAAACAAGCAGAGTGGAGTATGGAAATCAAGCCACTTCCAGGGGCTCTTGGCCCCCCTGTCCTTGAGGCAATGTGGGGAACTGTAACTGAGCCTTTCTCTCTGCTCCTGTGATTTGAGCAGAGAAAATAGCTGATACCATGGCAAGCACTTGCTCTTGGCACTTGGTGTCACTCTTGCTTCACCTTGGCTCAGTCAGCTCAAAGCCCTCAGCTGACTGGTGGCGATCACACACACAGGCATACACACACTCGCCTTCAGCTTTCCAGAGCGAAGCACAGGTGTCCAGGCAGAAGGATGAGGGCCATCCGGTGGCACAGGAGTGCCATACAGTAGATGGTAGGCAGAAAGGGCCACGTGGGTGGGCAGGGGTTGGGGTGGAGTCCTCATCTTCCCTGACCAGAGCCTGGGTTGATCCAAGGCTCCTGGCGTTGATGGCTGGTGACCTGGCCAACATATTCTTAAAACCCAAAATTGCTCAGAAGACAATCTCACTTGGCATCAGACTGGCACACTGTGGTGCCAGAAAAAAAGGATCCACTGCCGGGTGTGAGGCTTGCCGTCTACCCCTTCCAATGCGGTGGCTACCAAGCCCTTGGCAACCCCAGTGCAGCAGTTTACAAATGTTTTTCTGCTAAGAACACCTGGCAGCCAAAGGAAGGAGACACGCCCTTTCAGTTGGTAGATTTAATTAGCATAATGAGACTTCTCTTCTTGGGCTCCAGAGCCAGCCTCCTGCTTCACAGTCTCCTCCGGCCTCTCCTCACTCACACAGGCACTGGGCTCCCTCAGGGCTCCCTCAATCAGGGCCTAAGGAACTCCCCCTGGACTTCCGGTGCACTCCAGGGTCTCCTGCAAACTCCTCTCCTTCCTCCAAATACTGTCTCTAGGAGACTCCTTTGTCCTGGAGGCTCTCCTGTGGGTGAATGACCCTCATGTGGACATGGCTCCCCCTCTGAGGCACATAGCCATGATATTCTTCTCATCAGAAATCCAATTTCTTTGCCACCCCGAGGGAAGGTGGCTCAGGGTGAAGGAGAAGTTTGACAGTCCCTAAACTGCACGGGCTTGTGAAGAGTCATTGCCCAAGAAGAGCTGTCCTCCAGCCACACTCCCTCCTACAGCAGGCGACAGCACCTTCAGCTGAAAAGCACAGTGGTATCTAGGTTACAAACCTTGAGGTGGCCATGATGTTCCTTGATTCCTGGCTGTCTAGCAAGGGGCTGTCCTGAGCAAAAGCTCTCCTGGAGGCGGGCACTTCCTTCCCTGCCCTGTCATCCTGGTACCTACCTGCATCACCATTTTCCTGCTGCCCCACCTTTAAAGACATTTCATTAAAGTGCATCAGAGGAAACAATCTTTTCTTTTCTCTTTTCTTTTCTTTTCTTTTCTTTTTGTAGGGGAGAGAGTCTCGCTCTGTCCCTCCAGCTAGAATGCAGTGGTGTCATCATACCTCACTGCAACCTCCAACTCCTGGGCTCCAGTGATCCTCCCTCCTTGGCCTCCCAGCATGCTAGGATTACAGGCATTAGCCACCTCACCTGGCCTAAAAACAATCTTTTCTATTATTAGTTCCCGGAACAGGGGCTGGAAATATGCAGCCACCCTGGAGATGACTGAGAGTTTGCAGCAGGAGGCAGCGGGAGCGGCTGGGCTACCATGTATCCTATTCCTGGAGATCAGACTGCTGCTGGCAAAGCCAGGAAAAACCAGCCGCACTGCGTAGGGCCGCATCTGCAGCCTCCCCTTCTGTCTCTCTGCACCACCCCCGAGACAGTGAGACAGAAACCCCAACTGCAGGGATTGTCAGCGGATCCTGGTATAATATCAAGTCAGGCTGCACTCTTCTCAGGGTCGTTCAAGTTACTTTATGACCATTATCACATTGATCTTACCAACAGCCAAGGAAGGAAGGAAAGAAGGGAAAAGGCAGAAACCTTCTCATTTTGTCAAAACAGAAGTGAATGGGGAGGGGGAGCTGTTAGGTAAACCTGCCACTATTCACCCAGAAAGCCAGTGAAGAAGTACAAATACCTCAAATATGCATAGTAACATTTATTTGAGGGGGAAAAAAGGTACAAATTAATTCAAAAACCCTGACCCTGGCCCCATGGCCAGAGCAAATAAAAAAGATACCTTCCTGGGTGGGGGGAGGTCTTCAATTCTGGTGGTCTCTTGACAGTTCAGACTGATTTCAAAAGTGGCTGAATTTCCAGGACCCCTCTGTGCTGGACAGGGTATCAGACCACAAATTTCCCCTGCCCTGACTTCACCAAACTTCATAAATAACAGAGACGCTCACTTGAGTAATTAGAAGAAAAAACTATCAGCTAAGTGGTTTGAGAAGGTTTGGGTGTGGCTGGAAACATTCTGGATATCTTCTCTAAAGCCAAACGTGTAGTCAGTCATAAATACGAGTTTAATGAGCTATAAATTTAGAGTGACTCTTGACATCTGACAGTGAGGTCTGGGGTTCAACTATTTCCCCTCTGAAATCAAAGAGGCTGCTATGTGGGATTCATCTCTGACCACTTCCTCCAGAGGCTTCCACGAGTTTCTTCCTCACAGTTTATTATTCTACCCTACTATTCTTCTACTATTAACTGACTCAAACAATTCAACCTCCAGTGCTTTGTAGAGGGGGATAATAACTTGATATTCAAAGGTGTTTTCTGATGTTTTATCTCTTTCTTTCCCTCCTTAGTCTGCCCTGAGATACCTGAAATACCTCTTAAATAGCACTGGTTGCTTTACTCATTTGCATGCTTCTTACAAGGGATGGGTTCTTGTCCTGGTTAACTCCTACAAATTCACGAGTGTCTCTAGTGCTCAAGTTCAAAGCACTCTAATCTCCGTAATCGCTGTTTGTTACAGTGCTTTTTAGCTTGAGCTCCAGCATCCATCTACAATATTTCTAAACATTAATTTAATTGAACTTAAAAGAGACTGAGCGTAATGTGCCACTATTTGGCAAACTAATCTCGTAAACAGTGCCTTGCTGACAGAGTAAGTCTGACTTGGAAACAACCCTGTCAGCAGCGCTGTCCCGAGTCAGACTACAAACCCATGATGGCTTCAGGGGCTCCCCACAGGCACGGAAGTCACTTGGGGCTCTGCTAGGCCATGCCTGGATCTAGGGGCACTCTCCCCCATCCGTTTGTTTTCAGGACTAATATTTGAGATGCCACTGCAACATTTTCCTCTATTTCTGATCCATGCCAGCCTGGAGAATAAGAGACAATAAACTTACAGCTGAACACGTACTTGCCACTTTTTTCCAGAGTCCCAGGACAGCACTGCTAATATTCAGAGCTACACATGATCTTGCTGTCCCACAGCATGGAACTATCAATTAAACAGACAGACAACCTTGTAATTAGGTCAACTGCATGTACTCTCATTTAAGCCTGCGGTTCCATTCCTTTCTGTCTAAGATTAGAGTATTTGGAGAGAATCTCTCAAAGACCAATAACACAGGCCAGGCATGTGGCTCATGCTTGTAATCCTAGCACTCTGGGAGGCCAAAGCAGGAGGATAGCTCGAGGTGAGGAGTTCGAGACCAGCCTGAGCAAGAGCGAGACCCCCACCTCTACTAAAAAAGAAAAAAAAAAAAAATAGAAAGAAATTAGCTGGATAACTAAAAAAAATATATACATATAAAAAAATTAGCTGGGCATGGTGGCACATGCCTGTAGTCCCAGCTACTTAGGAAGCTGAGGCAGCAGGATCGTTTGAGCCCAGGAGTTTGAGGTTGCTGTGAGCTAGGCTAATGCCACGGCACTCTAGCCCTGGCAACAGAGTGAGACTCTGTCTCAAAAAGACCAATAACACAGAAATGTTCTCCTCACACCCCAAGGAAGACTCCTTAGTCTACAGCCACACCCTGAACATCCCACAACTTCTGACATCTTCCCTAATAACCTAAGCCTCTTATCTGTAAGCTGTTTTTGTTTTTGTTTTTAAGAGATGGGGTCTCACTCTTTCACACACGCTGCTGGAGTACAGTGGCATTATCATAACTCACTGCAACCTCAAACTCCTGGGCTCAAACGATCCTCCTGCCTCAGCCTCCCAAGTAGCTAGGACTACAGGTGTGTGCCACCATGGCTGGCTAATGTTTTTCACATGCTGTGGTTCTTACTGGTTTTACTGTGCTTGTAAGGATAGAACCTAGACAAAAAGAGAAGTCGCAATCCTGTGTATGCTGGTCAAGTGGGTAAAAACCTTCAGATAAGGAAATCTTGGGAAAGCCATCATGACATCCTAAGAATGTGTGGCATAAAAGTTCCTGATCCCACTCTCCCACCCTCAAACCAGTTGAGACACAGACCTGCCCTTCTGCAGGTTGACTTAGCTCCCCGAGATAGGCATCTAGGATCTGTGCTGTCTCCCTCCCAACTAAATCAGTGCCTAACAGTTACCTCCCAGGGTGCCTCAGAAACATAATGAAGGACAGCCTAAGGGGTGACAGACCTTTCCAGAAGCCTAGCACCACCCCAACAGTGCCGCCCCAATCCCCCACCTTTGGCAGGTGCACAGGGAAGACTCAGGAAACAGCGGTGTCCTGTGATGTCACAGCCCAGGTCTGAATAGGAAGAGCGCCCAGGGACCAAGGAGAAGGCCTGAGAAATGAAGGAGCAGCCTGACAGGGCCACACAGGTCTGAGCTGGCAGGCTGAGCTAAAACTGCATGACAAAACAGAAACGCATTCTTCGCACTGATCAAACTCCCAGATTAACTTGTCTTTCTTACTTTTTTAAAAAGAAAATTTATCTCTGTAGCATCTGTTTTCCTCTGGGCATGTGAAACTTTTGTTTTCTCTCTTCTTCTTTAGTCCTCTCCCAGAGGTAGGTGAGAAACAGCAGGTTCTGGTCCTGTGCCAGATCATGTCAGGAACGAACGGATCGTTCTCATACACTCTGGATATAATCAATAAATGTATTGATGTGACATTCACCAAGTGTTTTGAACAAGGAACCACAGCAGTGATGAGCTGTGAAAGACACAGTCCCTGCCCCTTGGGGATTTTGTGGGACGGAATAGGCCAGTATGGATACACTTGGCTTTTCACGTCTGCCATTGTAAGAGTCTGTACAAGGTTAGACTTTTTCTAAGTGGAAACCTTGTCTCTTACTGATGCTCTGGGTAATCAGACCCTTGATTTTTCACTTAAGACTGATCTTCAAACCAGCCTGAGCAAGAGCGAGACCCCGTCTCTACTATAAATAGAAAAAAATTAATTGGCTAACTAATATATACAGAAAAAATTAGCCGGGCATGGTGGCGCATGCCTGTAGTCCCAGCTACTAGGGAGGCTGAGGCAGGAGGATTGCTTGAGCCCAGGAGTTTGAGGTTGCTGTGAAGAAGGCTGACACCACGGCACTCACTCTAGCCTGGGCAACAAAGTGAGACTTTGTCTCAAAAAAAAAAAAAAAAAAAAAAAAGACTGATCTTCCATTGGTAACAGCTTCTCAAAATGAGTCTTGAAATGAGGTTTTTCTGTCCTCCCTCCTACTGAAATGCTCTGGAAGAGCTCTGTGTCTGAATAAGCCCAAGCATGAATGTCTGGTAAAGTGAAAACTATTTCTATAAAACAACTGTCTTCCCAAATTTGTTCACCTCAGCTAGGACAGGCATAAATCACTTTTTCGAGAATTGGTCTCCATCACATATCCCATTTTATTCTCATCTTTGATTTTTTTTTATTTCCAAAGAAGTTTGCACATAAACTGTAAAAAGGTAGATAATCAATTTCTGTCCTGCTGCATCAAAAAATCTTTAAGATTCTACAAATATGTGCAATTATTATCAAAGGTAATTATAAGTGAAGAAGTGGAATCGGAAATACTCAGACCAGCACAGGAGCTCTGGGGACCTCTGCCTCGATGCCCGGGGCAGGCCACTCCTGAGGGGAGAGCGCCCACGGCTGCTGACAGGCCTCTCCGGTGACCACGTTTTCAGAACTGGGATTTGGTGGCGGTCTGATGTGTGATCTGACAAAGGACCAGTGTGTCTTCTGTCCCAGAAATTGAGATTGTCCCAGAAAGCAGAGGCCACATGGTTGCCCACAGGACAGCTCTGAGAAGAGGCCATTCACCGCTGCATTTGGGTTAGCAGCTGCTCAGGCCCCTCGATGCTTTCTTCCCTCAATTCCGTCCTCAGCCGCTCTCCTCAGACACGGAGTCCACCGAACTGACTAAAGCGGATGTTCCATCAGTCCTCCAAATGGATCTAGCCATAATTTTCATTTCCATTCCCCCTTTTTAAGACATTTTCAGTTTCCCCTATTGAAAGGATAGGCCAGCAGGAAATGAACGTAACTTCACCTACTTATCTCAGTGGGAGGTGTTGGTGGCCCTGTATCTAACTGGCCCTTTCCAGATTAAAAAGTAATTATTCCAAAAGAAGCCTTTATGGTTAAAATTAAACCACAGTCCAAAAACTATTAGAACCTGGACTTTGGACAAATGCCAGGGAGGGCAGTTCTGGGCATCTTCCAAAGAGAGAAGAGACTCACCAGAAGGAAGAAATCTTAAATGATCATATAAAAAAATGAAGTAAAATGTTGAACCTGTTCAACCACCCTACTTCAGTTAGAAGACACTTTTTAACAACATTAGGAAAGCGAAACTAGCTGTGGGTGGGGTGGAAATGCTGCCAGGTCATCCTGCCTGAAGAAACTTGAGGTGGCGCCTACATGAGGGACGTGAGGCCTTGGCACCGCCGCACCACGTGGCTGCGACAAGCATGCTGGCAGGCTGCGTGGCTTCCCGCCTGGGGGACAGTTCCTACTTTCTGGTGATCACTAGCTCATCCTAAGAGGCGACTTGGATGACTTGCCCTGATTTGTTATTCCACAGCTTAGCAAACAATCATCTAGGAAAACACGAAGCACACATTAGTGTGCAAGAAAACGCCCGAGGATGCTGAGAGCGTGCCAGGTCATGAGTCCTGGGGGTCCCGTGGGGGGACAGGAGACAGGGGGAGTCCTGTGGGGCCATTCGAGGCCAGCTGAGTAGTGCCCTCTCCCGGAGGCCGGGAGCACCCCGTGTGGATGGGCGGACGCGGGACTGACTCCACGCGTGCGCGCAGAGCTCCCCAACCAGGTGCTCGACTGCCCTCTGTTGGGCAAAACGCTTTTCAGCTTCTCCGCAGAGTTGGCTAAAGTGAAATATTAGCTATTAGCCCTGCCAAGTGTGCCAGGCCTTCTACGCCTCAGTCTCCACATCTACCAAATGGGAGTGATGGTAAATAATATCTGTCCTTGCATACCTCAAAGGTTATCTGGAGCAAATGAGTGAAATTGCACTGTTTTTCCCCACGCCTGCCTACCTACCCCCTAACATAATCCAAGTCACTTCCCTGAGGGGATCTTTCTCTCCAGTGTGTCTGACCCAGGAGCACAATTATAAAAACAACATAGTCCTGTTATTCTAAGAGTGGCATCTCTCTTCTAGTAGCTTCAGTAAATTCACAAGTGTATATGACATGAATTTCAAAGTATTTTTTCTTATAAGAATATATCATAATTTAAATTAATTTTCTGGCAATTGTCCATTCAGTGTCTATATCCCCCACTAGATTATGAGGACCCCCACTGGATTCAGGGACCTATTTGTCACTGTCACTGTTGAATCCCCAGGACCAACAGGATAAATAGCTGTTGAATACACACATGGATGAATCACAGGAATTGGCAGAGGCCAGCTAGAAACAGAAAGGAGAAAGTGAGATATGGGGGAAAAATCCTATTTCAAGAGTAGTAACACAAATCAACATTAAAAATGAGGCTGGGGCCAGGCACGGTGGCTCACACCTGTAATCCTAGCACTCTGGGAGGCTGAGGCAGGAGGATGGCTCAAGGTCAGGAGTTCGAGATCAGCCTGAGGAAGAGCGAGACCACGTCTCTACTAAAAATAAAAATAAATTAGCTGGACAGCTAAAAATCTATATAGAAAAAATTAGCTGGGCATGGTGGCACATGCCTGTAGTTACAGCTACCCGGGAGGCTGAGGCAGGAAGATCGCTTGAGCCCAGGAGTTTGAGGTTGCTGTGAGCTGGGCTGATGCCACAGCACTCTAGCCGGGGTAACAGAGCAAGACTCTGTCTCAAAAATAAAACAAAATAAAATAATAAAAATGAGGCCAGGCATGCCTGATGCCTATAATCCCAGAACTTTGGGAGGCCAAGGCAGGTGGTTCACTTGAGGCCAGGAATTTGAGACCAGCCTGGGCAACACAGCAAGACCCTGTATCTATAAAAAATTTAAAAATTAGCAACGTGTGGTGTTGCACAACCATAGTCCTAGCTTCTTGGGAGGCTGAAGTAGGAGGATTGCTTGAGCCTGGGAGTTCAGGGCTACAGTGAGCTATGATCATACTACTGAACCCTAGCTTGGACAACAAAGTGAGACCCTGTCTCAAAAAAAAAAAAAAAGAAAGAAAGAAAGAAAGAAAAAGAAAAAAGAAAGAAAGAACAGGTGTGATGAAAACATTTTGAAACTAGAGAGAGGAGAGAGGTGGTGGTTGCACAGCATTGTGAATACATTAAATACTACAGATTGTACACTTTAAAATGGTTAATTATACATTATGTGAATTTCACCTCAATAAAAAAATGAAAGGGCAAAATTGTAATATAATAATTATGACCCTTGATGATTTAGATACTCTACAAATACTTGATAAAGTCAACATAAAAATAATAACTTATATACAGTGCTTGAAGGTTTACATAAATCAGGCATCCTCAAACTGTTGCCTGCGGGCCACGTGTGGCCCGCCAAGGACATTTATCTGGCCTGCCGAGTGTTTTTGCTGCCACTGCCTGTCCTGCTTAGCAGCTGACTCGTCCCGGGCCCACAGTGCGCATGTGTGGAATGTGTGCCGCGCTCTCCAAGGGCCCTCCAACCATCTGAGGGACAGTGAACTGGCCCCCTGTTTAAAAAGTTTGAGGACCCCTGAAATACTTTCACATAAACTATTTCATTGGTTCCCCCCAACAAGCCCATGGGCCTGCAGACAAGGAAAAATAAGGACTGTAGATCAGTTAGTGACTTCCTAGTCCTCAAACAGACCAGGCACACTCCCCGCCTGGGGTGGAGGGCTCTGTCCTTGGCACTCTCCTGTCTGGAAAGGACTTCCTCCAGCAGCAACCCACTTCCCCTCACCTCCTCTGGGTTCTGCTTCAAGAGTCACTCATCAGAAAGGCCTTCCTCAAAGAGCAGTCCACCTCCCCACCATCCTCCCTCCCTTCCCCTGCTTGATTTTTCTTCAAAATTCTTAGAACATATTACACATCAACATTCTTTTTTGTTTCTTTCCGTGATAATGTAAGCCCCGAGAGAACAGGGCTATTTGCCAGTTTTGTTCTCTGTTATAATACTGACATCTGGAATGCACCTGATGAATAGCAGGTGCTTAATAAATATTTGTTAAATGAATGAGTAAGGAGTAGAACTTTATCGTGAACTTGGCTGGATCTTTTGAGAACCCTAGCCTTTTTAGGCCACATTTCAAATTATAATGTGACTCCGATAAAATATCAGTTGTTAGAGAACTGTAACAAAGTGCTACCTAGTTCACCAATTACTCCCTGCATGTGTTCCTCTCGTCCCCTAGGTAGGGCACCTGTCTGTTGTATCCCTAGCTCTCAGCATGGTGCTAAACAACTAGGGTTAGGCACAGTCTGATGCAGACCTAGTGTTGATACACAGTCTGTATCAATAAGAAACAAGAACAGAAGAACTTGCCACAATACACGTCCAGGTCCCACCCTAGGTGTGCACATGGGGGCAGGGAGTCTCTGAGGAGGAGAGGAAGGAGGAAGGAGGTTTGCTGGGCAGGGTCAGAGTCCAGGGGCAGCAGAGCATGGCCTTGGGAGACCCATGTGATCTGTGTAAAAAAGACTCCTGAGAACAAGTTCCTGAACCAGGCAGCGAGGCATGATGGAAAGTTGTCAGGTACGACACAAAGAAGACGGATTAGGAATCCACTCCTGCAGCTTTAGTCAACTCGGCTTATTGCACTTTTTTTTAACGTATCTCTCTAAGTGCAGTTTACAGATTGCAAACAAACAAACTCACACAAACACGAAATGTGGCCATTTGTCCAACCTGACCATGGCCACAAGGGATTATTGTTACATTTTAAATGGAACAAAATATTTTTCTTTTCTTTTTTTTTTTTTTTTTTTTTGAGACAGTCTCATTCTGTTGCCCCGGCTAGAGTGCCATGGCATCAGCCTAGCTCACAGCAACCTCCAGCTCCTGGGCTCAAGGGATCCTCCTGCCTCAGCCTCCCGAGTAGCTGGGACTACAGGCATGCACCACCATGCCCGGCTAATTTTTTCTATATACATTTTTTAGTTGGCCAATTAATTTCTTTCTATTTTTAGTAGAGGTGGGGTCTTGCTCTTGCTCAGGCTGGTTTCAAACTCCTGACCTTGAGCAATCCTCCCACCTTGGCCTCCCAGAGTGCTAGGATTACAGGTGTGAGCCACTGCACCTGGCCTGGAACAAAATATTTAATACAAATACCTGTTTGTCACTGTGGGCCTTGCATTTTAACTTAATGGTACAGAAACATGTTTTCAACCTTTAATAAATCGTAAAGCTTTCTAAAAATGTTCTGAAACCGAATTTCTGTAGAAAATTCCAAGCTTTGTAAACTATGGCTGGCCCCCAACACACACACCCGCACCTTCCCCAAAGTGTCCTTATAATCTGTCCAAAGCACACAGCTCAAAATTCAAGCAAATTATTCATTACAAAACAAATTAAACCCAAAAAATCCTAACATGATTTGTATACTGATAACGGGCCATGACTTCTGCCATTTTCCATGGTATGATTTATATTTTGTTCCCATTTGTGCTGGTTTCAGGAACTACGACCATTGCCTTTGTCCTGTGCTACCTTTACAGTCCTCCTCCCTGTGGGTGCTCATGCGTGGGTGGGTATTTAGTTTTTCTCAATTCCCACAGCATGTTTTTATCTTACATTCCCCGAACTTCAAAAAGAGTATTTAGCCATCAATGGAGGCCTGGGCTTGACACAGATTAAATGCGAAAGCACAGCTTGGCCTCATACCCGAGCTGAGAGGTACACCTCACGATGGGACAGCAGAGACGAAAAGTCAGATGCCTGTGGAGGTAGGAGGGGGCCCAGGCAGGCCAGCCGGGCCCAGCTGTAGGAAACACAGACAGGCAGCTCCACTTGCTACATAGGCCCAGTGAGGCCAGATCTCATTTTCCAAGAAAAGCTGGAAATCAATCTCTGGATTCTTAGAAAGTTAGCAATTCGTTCTAAGAAATGGTCTTAAGATATTCTATGGGCCAAGCATAACTTGTCTACAGCCCGATGTGGCACCTGGCTGATCATGAGCTCTCCGAAGCAGTAGGTGGATCCAGTGGGTTCCAAGCCCAAACCAGCCACTCATTAACTGCTTCCTAGGGCAACACTTCATCTACCAATCAGTTGGCACTGACGGGCCAGCCAGCTGGGGGAGCTCCTGCTTGGGTTCAGGTCTGCCTCACTCCACCACTCACGACCAACCACCCATATTAACTCTGCCATTTTCACTGACCACCCTGGGCGGGCTCCAACACCTTCACCTATAAAATGCGGGTAGTAACAATCCCTCTTGGAAGGCCAGGGGGATTAAATGGGATAATGCGTGCAAGGCACCTAGGGTGGATGGTACAAGTGTCTGATGATCCAAGTCAGCTTTGCTGTCTATAAGCTTGGTGTCCCCTTCCTTGCCAACCATTCAAAATCAATCAGCCAATCCTGCTAAATGGGACTTCTAAAACCCCCTCAAACCTATCCCCTTGTTTTTATTTCCACTCTCCGCCTTAGTCCATAACCTCGTCCTCTCTGCCCTGAGCTATTTACTATCATGATCTAATAATCACATCTCCGCTTTACTGAGCACACACTGGCCGCGTCCAGATGGCTCCATCTCTGGCATGGTGACTTCTCTACGTGAAGCACAGATCCGATGGTACCATCCTCCTTGTCACCCACAGCACAAAGTCTAAATTCCTTCATCCTGCCTTTCAGGCTCTCCCCAGTCTGGCCCCAGGCTCACATCCCACCAGTCTCTAGAAGGTTCTCTGTGCTCCAACCACACCAAACCCCTTTTCTTCCCTTTTCCCCAAACAAGCCACACCGTTTCCTGTCATCGTACCTCGGCAAGACTATTCTTGCTGCTTAGCATGTCTGTCCTCCACATTCACCTGCTTGACTCCTGCTCACCCTTCTAAGTCCAGCCCCAATGGTCACCTCCACCAGAAGCCTTCTCTGATCACCCCCTGAGCAGCCCCTGAGCTCAGGCCCTTCCTCCTCTGTGGCTCCTAACACACGTAGCACATAGCCCTTCTAGCCCATCTTACAAAGCATCGTGATCTACTTGCTGAGACAGCTCACCATGAGACAGCAAGCCAAGGGCAAGAATCTGGTCTCATACATTTCCAGCTAGCACACAGTAAGTGCTCCATGTTTGCTGAATGAATTAATGGGATCAACTAAGAGGGTATTTTAACAGAAGCCAAAAAACACACTATTACAAGAAACAAAGACATTTGGGAATATACAAAGAAAGACTAAGATAATAAAAATATATAATATCACTCAGGAGCCTTCAATTCCCTGGATTGTATGTGTTTTGATTCATTTTAGTAGAAAAGGATATTATATATGCAAAGCTCTAGTTACCTAAAAATTGAAAATATCTCCACTTACGAGGTGGTTGACATTTGTTATGGTGGCTTGATCTTCACTTTTCTTCCAGTGGCCTTGGTGGAATGCATCTGATATCCCAGGAGAAAAAGTAATCCAGCCAAGGAACAAATTTGGTTATTTCGTTCATAATTTGTATACTGTGTGCTACAATCTGAGAGACCTTCATGCAACCGAAAACTGCCCACGTCTTGACCTTGTGCCTGTGCAGGCCGCTTATAAAAGACAATTCCTTGACTCTCAGAGTTTCCAGAGGAGGCTAGGAGTGAGGATCTCGGGCAGGCAGCGATCTGGGAAACAAAATAAACATCATTGTTTTTTGGCATTTATGTTCTTAAATACTTGCCACTGAAGCGCTCATTCAACAGCATTTGCTGAATGAATGGAAGGGTTGTTACACAGCCTCACTCCCCATCCCCCCACCCCCAGCACCATCGCAGACCTGCTTTGGCAGGCTAGGAAGCCCAGTTGCAGGGCTTGTGCAGTAAGAACGGAGGAGGCAGTAAAGCAGAGCTGTTTCCAGTGCGGCTCTGGGGTCAGGCTGCCTGGCTCCTGGCCTGGCTCTGGCAGTTCCTAGTTGGTAGAGTTGATAGAATAATACTTCCTATCTCCAAGAGCTGTTGGAAGGATTGAATGATAGAGAACAGGTAAAGGGCTTAGCATGGTGCCTATTAAATTATTCTGATTATTACAAGAATTCCGTAAACGTGAGCTATCACTGTCATTTGTCAAGAAGGTCCGACTACTAGGTTTGAGCTGTCTGCAACTTATCTTTACAACTCTGCTCACACCCAGTATCTCTACTTTATTGTTTTTTTTGTTTTGTTTTGTTTTGTTTTTTGAGACAGAGTCTCACTTTGTTGTCCAGGCTAGAGTGAGTGCCGTGGCGTCAGCCTAGCTCACAGCAACCTCAAACTCCTGGGCTCAAGCGATCCTCCTGCCTCAGCCTCCCGAGTAGCTGGGACTACAGGCATGAGCCACCATGCCCGGCTAATTTTTTTTTTTATATATATATCAGTTGGCCAATTAATTTCTTTCTATTTATAGTAGAGACGGGGTCTCGCTCTTGCTCAGGCTGGTTTTGAACTCCTGACCTTGAGCAATCCGCCCGCCTCGGCCTCCCAAGAGCTAGGATTACAGGTGTGAGCCACCGCGCCCGGCCTTCTACTTTATTGTTTAATGATCAGATCGGAGCTCCTAGAGAATGGAATAAAGAGCAAGCTCTCAGCTTCTGCACCATAAAGAAGCAGAAATAGCAGAGATGTGCACCTCATACACAGAACACCTGGTCGTGCAACTGGCTCAATAGAAAAATAGTTCTGGACTCTCAAGGGCCACGCTGGAAGGAAGAAAACAAAGGCACACATGTCACGCTGATCAGAGAAAATTCTGTACCTTAACAAGTCACAAGTATGGAATAAAGACATTTTCAGGCTTTTGATGCTTACAAAAATGTGAGATATTCTAAGAAACAGTGAATTATTACAGCAATTTCTCAATAGATGTTAAATAGCATTGAGACCGGGAAAGTCACTGAATATGATGGACTGATTCATTCTGCAAATACATGCCAAGTGCCTACTATGTGCTGGTTAGACACCAGACTAGAGCAAGTAACCAGACAGACACACAAGGCACACGGTGCACAGCTGCTCTCATGAAGCTTACATCCTAATGTGCACAGATAGATAATAAACAACTCCAGGAGGAAAGCTGAATCAGAGGGTGACGAATGCAACAGAGAAAGAGAAGCCAGGGCCTCTAGCCCCAACTTCCAGGTGAAGAACTACAGAAATTACAGCAGATAGAAGAACAGACTAAATGACATCATCAGGACACAACCAGGTAAATCTAGAATGTGGGATGTCTATAATAAACTGGCCTGAATTCTTTAAAAAAGTCAAAGTTGTTAAAAACAAAATAAGATGGATGCTGATGTAGATTAAAAAGATTTAGCAACCACATTCCACAAGCAAGGATGCTAGGACAAGGGAAAGAAGTTATAGAAGATATTTTAGGAACAAGGTAGGACATTTGAATACAGATGGAATATTAGATGATATTAAGGAATTAATCTTAACTTTTAATTTGTTAAATTAAAACTTCAAAACTTTACTTTACTTGGGTATTATAGATATATAGGAGACAGTATTCTTAGAAGATATATGCTCAAGTATATAGAAATAAGCAAATACTGCAAACTGTTATCAACTATCAAATTTAGGAAGAGGATATTCAGTTGTTCATTGTTTTAATATTTCAAGTTTTCTGTATATATTAAAATATTTAAAAGTTGGATAAATAAAAATATAAACATATAAGAAGTTGGATAAAAAAGAATAGATGTTCGCCAACTTTTCCTTCTGAAAAAGTATAAAAAATATAAAGAAAAAAATAAAATTAAAAAGAGAAAATTATAAAATTTTAAAAAAAAGAATAGATGTGTTCTAACAAGCTCTCTCAGAAAAAGAATTAAAAAACTAAAATCAAAAGAACTGAGGTGGGAGGATCACTTGAGCCCAGGAGTTTAGACCAGCCTGGGCAATACAGCAAGACCCCATACCTACAAAAAATTTAAAAATTAGCTGGGTATAGTGATGTGCATCTGTAATCCCTGCTACCTGAGAGGCTGAGGCAGGAGGGTCAATTGAGCCCAGGAGTTTGAGGTTGCAGTGACCTTTGATGATGCCACTACATTTTGGCCTGGGCAACAGAGCAAGACCCTGTCTCAAAAAAAAAAAAAAAAAAAAAAAAAAAAAAAAGAAAGAAAAGAAAAATAAAGAAAAGAAATTAAATAACAAACCAAAAGAATGGAGAAGATTTAGAGAAGACAAGCATAGACAATTTTTGGAGAAGTTCTGCTGTAAGGATGAGTGTATTAGTTTCCTAGAGCTGCTATAACAAATTACCACTAACTGGGTGGCTTAAAACAAAAGCTCCCACAGCTCTGGAGAAGAAAGCTAAAACCAAGGTGTTGGCAGAGGTCCCACTTCCTACAGAGGTTCTGGGGAAAGATCCATTTTTTGCCTCTTCCGACTTCTGGTGACTGTCAGCATTCCTTGACCTGTGGCCACATCCCTCCAGGCTGTCCTCTGAGATCACATTGCCTCTTCCTCTGTGTGTGTGTCATCCTCTGTCTCTCTCTCTCATAAGGACACTTGTGATGTGAATTCAGGGCCCACCTGGATGATCCAGAATAAGCTCCTCCGCTCAAGACCTTTACTTAATCATATCTTTTGCCACATTAAAGTAACATTCATAGGTTCCTGTGATTAGAAAGTGAATGTATCTTTGGGGGCCACTTTAGAGTCTACTACGGGAAGCAAGAGAAATGGGGTAGTAGCGAGAAGGGAATGTGGGTACAGAGAGGTTTGTTCTTTACTTATTTATTTGATTTTGTTTTGTTTTATTTTTTGTTTTTGAGACAGGGTCTTGCTCTGCCACCCAGGCTAGAGTGCAGTGGCATCATCGTAGCTCATCAACCCACAGTGCCCCTCCCACCGCTGTGGGAGAAATCACAGCATTATTTTTTATTTATTTATTTTTTTGAGACAGAGTCTTGCTTTGTTGCCCAGGCTAGAATGAGTGCCGTGGCGTCAGCTCACAGCAACCTCAAACTCCTGGGCTCAAGCAATCCTGCTGCCTCAGCCTCCCGAGTAGCTGGGACTACAGGCATGCGCCACCATGCCTGGCTAATTTTTTCTATATATATTAGTTGGCCAATTAATTTCTTTCTATTTATAGTAGAGGCGGGGTCTCGCTCTTGCTCAGGCTGGTTACGAACTCCTGACCTCGAGCAATCCGAGCAATCCGAACGTCTCGGCCTCCCAGAGTGCTAGGATTACAGGCGTGAGCCACCGTGCTCGGCCTGAAATCACAGCATTATTAATAATAATGGATTTAGTACACCTTGTTGTACGCTGTAGTAGTAGTACAGTAGTGCAGTTTATTTGTTCACTGAGTTAACTACTTTTACACAGGAAAAATTCATAAAGAAAATAGCAAGTTACCCTTAAGAGGAATTTAGAGATATTTTTTGAGAGTTCAATTAAGAATAATCAAAAATATAATGAATGAACTGGGTGCAGTGGTTCACACCTATAATCCTAGCACTCTGGGAGGCTGAGGCAGAAGGATCACTTGAGATTAGGAGTTCAAGAACAGCCTGAGCACACCATCTCTGCTAAAAATAGAAAAATTAGCCAGGCAAGGTGGCCTGTGCCTATAGTCCCAGCTACTTGGGAGGCTGAGGCAGGAGGATTACTTGAGCCCAGGAGTATGAGGTTGCAGTGAGCTATGATGACACCACTGCATTCTATCCTAGGCAAAAGAGTGAGACTTTGTCTCAAAAAAATAAATAAATAAGTAAAGGTTGAGACTTTCTGTCAAACATGGCAGACCAAACACACACATGCATTTATCTTCAAACTCCACTAAGATGAAAATAAAGGAATAAAAATAGTTTAAAACCACAAAGACAAAGAGGACAAGAGAGCAGATAATAGGGGATTCCTGGGTCAACAACCTTTAGGGATGGAGTGGGAACAAACTTAGCAGAGTGGAGGAAGCTGGGACTTAAATACTTGAAGAGAAAAATATAAACAAAAGTGCAAGAATTCACTCTACTTGTCCCCCCCAAAAGTTCAGGTCCTGGAGGGACCAGATACTCAGCTGGAAGGAGAAAGGCAGGGAGATGAAGGCAGGGAAACTGTTTAGAAGTCCATATATAAAGCGGTTAAACTCATGAATCCCCTCCCCCAACCCTCTTTAGCCTGAAAACACACACACACAAAAAAAACCAGAAAAAATGGGTGGGGGAGGAGAATTCAGGGAAACAATGTGAAAAGCAGAAGAAAACTTAAAAATAGAAAAATCCTTGGAGAGCTAAGAGAACATGTAAAAATAAGAGCAGAAATGCCATATACATATATAAAAGAAGCAATCAGTGAACAAGAGAGAGTTAAAGTTTTCAAATTTAATAGAAAGGGTAAGAAGATAAAGTTAACAAAGTTGAAAGCAGATCTCATGAAGACAGATTGGTAGTTACTAGAGGCCAGGCAGTGGAGGTGAAGGAGGGGATGAAGAGAAGTTGATTAATGGGTACAAATACACAGTTAGCTAGAGGAAATAAAACCTAGTCTTTGATAGATCAGTAGGGTGACTATAATTAACAATAATCTATTGCACATTTTAAATTGCTATAAGAGAATAATTCAAATGCTCTTGGCACAAAGAAAAGATAAATATTTACAGTGATGGATATTCCAATTACCCAGATTGAATCTTTACATATTATATGAATGTATCAAAATATCACATGTACCCTAAAAATATGTACATCTATTATGTATCAAGTTTTTAAAAAGTTAATGAAATTGCCCAAAGAGTAGAACAAAAAGAGAGGAACATTACATGCAGAAACTTTACTAGGGGAAAAAAAAGAAAGAAAAGAAAAAGAAGTTATAAACATATTTTTTTAAAAAAGAGAGAGGAACAAATGGAGAAAAAAAAGATAAGAGCTATAATTCAGGCTCTAACATCCTCTAGCAGAAGCACAGAAAATGGGCAGAGGAGACAGGTTGAGCCAGGGAGTGGTAGCAAACAGGTAATTTATATAAAGAGTAAAAATATCATATTCATGGACTCAAAACAAAAGAGAACAAAATGACTTATGAACAGCAACACCTGGAAGTTAGAAGATAGTGGGGCAATGCCTTTAAAATTCTAAGGGAAAAATATTTCCAGCCTAGAATTCTATACCTAAACCAATCAAATATGAGTGAAGAATCAATATTTTCAGAAGGATACAGTGTCACAACAAAGTTTACCTCCCATAGTCCCTTTCGCTGGAAGCTATCAGATGATGCAAGTAACCAAAATGAGGGAATAAAACAGGAAAAAGGAGGAAGGGCTGAGATCCAGGCAGTAGGAGATCCAACACAGAAGAACTAAGAGAGGTGGCACAAAGCCCCAGAAGGCAGCTATGGAGCAAGCCTAGAAGGCCACTCTACATTAGACTCAGAGCATAAATGACTCCAAGAAGGAAATTTCAAACAAACAACAACAAATCCAACAACAACAACAACAAAAAGCAAGGGAGTGTACAGATCTTTTGAAGCCTTTGAGGAAAACTAGCCCAATATGTAGTATTGGGCTAAAAACATGTAGAAAATTTAACCATTATAAAACAGGAGGCTGGCTGGGCGCGGTGGCTCACGCCTATAATCCTAGCACTCTGGGAGGCCAAGGCGGGCGGATTGTTCAAGGTCAGGAGTTTGAAACCAGCCTGAGCAAATTGAGACCCCCATCTCTACTATAAATAGAAAGAAATTAATTGGCCAACTAATATATATAGAAAAAATTAGCTGGGCATGGTGGTGCATGCCTGCCTCCCAGCTACTCGGGAGGCTGAGGCAGAAGGATTGCTTAAGCCCAGGAGTTTGAAGTTGCTGTGAGCTAGGCTGACGCCATGACACTCACTCTAGCCTGGGCAATGAAGCAAGACACTGTCTCAAAAAACAAAAACAAAACAAACAAACAAAAACCATGAGGCTATTATAAACTTGTGTTATGATACTTGTGTTATGTTATGAAATGACAAAGTTGCTACTCCTTGGAAATTTGCAGCCAGCCATGTTGGCACGTGCCTGTGGTCCCAGCTACTTGGGAGGCTCAGGTGGGATGATCACTTGAGCTCAGCCAGGAGTTCCAGCCTGTAGTGTGTGCTATGATCATGCCTGTGAACAGCCACTGCACTCCAGCCTGGGCAACAGAGCCAGACCCTGCCCCCTCCCCTTCCCCCTTCAAAACAAAGAAAGAAAGTGTACACAGAGAAGAAAGGACAGTAAAATGTTCCTTTTGTCCTATCTCCCCAGGATTCCTTTTAGCCCCCTCTTACAACCCTAACCAAGAGATAAACAGGATATAGGAGCCTAAGTCTTCACGCTGAAGTCTTGACAGG
This sequence comes from Microcebus murinus, assembly GCF_040939455.1. NCBI lineage: Eukaryota > Metazoa > Chordata > Mammalia > Primates > Cheirogaleidae > Microcebus > Microcebus murinus. The sequence goes on from NC_134107.1 coordinate 12,877,887, forward strand.
AGGCACTCACAAAGTCCTCTCTCTTCCCTGGGGTGAGTGTAGAAGGTAGATAGCGTGTGGAAGACATAAAAGAAGGCTCCCAGGGAGACAAAGGGAACCTGTGGAAAAGTCCATGTGATTAAATAAATAATTAAAAGTCAAAGATGGAAATAATGTAGGTGCAAATAATCAAAAACTTCAAATTAAGCACGAGCAACTGAAATTTGATGTGGAGGTGAGAAGAACCTGTGGAAATGGCAATCATGGTGAAGTTATTATCAATAAGATAGTGGAGCCCCACAATTATTCTGGACACAATTTTGGGGCTACTTAGAAGGAAGATCAGTGAAGATGAGCTTGGTCCAGATATATAGGACCCTGCCAGAAGCCTGTCACGTTAGATGGTAAAATCGGCTACATGGGAGAGAATACAGAAATAGTGAAGGAAACAACTTGAAAACCCAACAAACACAATCACCATTACGGGATATGGCTTCTTACTTTTTTTCTTCACTTCTTTCTTATCTCCTCTCCTCTTGCTTTTGTCATTTTGAGCCCTTCATTCTTTGGGATCCTCTTTCAATCATTTTGCTCACCTCAGCCTGCACGTTATTCCACAACCCTCAAAATCTACCTTTGATCCTGATGTAATTTTCCTACATTTCATATACCCATCATGCATTAGACTAAATCCTTCTAGTCCATCCTCAATCCATCTCTAAAACATTTCCCTATAAGGTCCTCAGTCAGAGCTCTTCTCCCATAACCAATAGCCCATTTTCTTCTCTGTTCAACACCTCACCAAATCTTGTCTTTCTCCTCCAAAGGTTGCCATTTTCCTCCGTGCCACTCTCCCTCACTTCCTTTGGTTCTGGCCTCTGCCTTTATCCCCAGCATCTCTTCACTCTTTCTTCTTGTAGGCTCAGTCTCTCTCCTTCCCTCTCTCATCTTTACCCCTTCAGGATCAATAATGTTCTGCTTGGCTCTGATTTCTCCTCTTTGATTTTCTGTACTTCACCTGTCTGTGTCTCTTTCCTTCTTTAGTTTCAATCCTTCATCTTCCTCATGCACTGGTATCCTCACCTATGTCTTTCTCTTCCATACTAACAGAATCATCAGTAATATCTTTGACTTCATCCACGACGTCCGCCTCAACTTCCACCTCTTCCTCAGTCCTTTCTAGTTCATCACTCCTTTTAACTCTTTCAAAAGGAACTTCCATCTCATCATCAGTAATTTCTACCAATCTTTCATCAGTAATAGCTTTTACCACTTTTTCAGTTTCCACTTCATTTATGCTGTCCATTCTTGAATGCTCCAACTTCTCCCCACTGGTCCCCAAATCGTTCTCAGCAGATCCCAGCTTATCTCCAATGGATGTCAAATCCTCTTTACTGGACCTCAGCTTCTCTCCACTCGATTGCAGCTTCTCCCTACTTGATATCAGGTTCTCTCCACTCGACCTCAGCTTCTCTCCACTCGACCTCAGTTTCTCTCCACTCGACCTCAGCTTCTCTCCACTCGACCTCAGCTTCTCTCCACTGGATCTCAGCTTCTCCCCACTCGACCTCAGCTTCTCTCCACTCGACCTCAGCTTCTCTCCACTAGACCTCAGCTTCTCTCCACTGGATCTCAGCTTCTCTCCACTGGATCTCAGCTTCTCTCCACTCGACCTCAGCTTCTCTCCACTCGACCTCAGCTTCTCTCCACTCGATCTCAGCTTCTCTCCACTCGATCTCTGCTTCTCTCCACTGGATCTCAGCTTCTCTTCACTCAATCTCAGCTTCTCTCCACTCAATCTCAGCTTCTCTCCACTGGACACCAGATTCCCTCCACTAGATCTTAGCGTCTCTCGGCTCAGTCTCACATTCTCTCCACTGGATCTCAGCTTCTCTCCACTGGACCTCAGCTCTTCTCCACTCGACCTCAGCTTCTTCTCATTCGGCCCCATTTTATGTCCTCTGGACCTCAAGTCCTCTCCATTGGTGTCAACCTCCCTGGTAGACCTCACATTCTCTCCAATCCTAGACCCCCTCCTAGACCCTGCTGTCGTGCCTGCACTCTTAGATTCAGCCTCTATTTTGCGTTTGACCTCTTGCTTTCCCCGAATCTTCTTTGGGCTGTCTTTCCCCAAATCTGCTGAAGCTTCTGATGCATCGGCGACACCGTGCAGTAACTTCACATTCATACTTTCTTCAGTTGGATCTGGCTTCTCTCTCAAGACAATCTTTTCCACATCTTCCATTGCCCAGTACTCAGAATCAGGCTTCCGGTCCCCCATCCTAGGCTTTGGCGTGTTTCTACCCAGGAGCTCTACTCTCTTCCCAATCACGATGAGCCCGTTCCAAGGTACCCACACTTTCTCTCGAAACCCCGGCGCCTTCTTGTAGCTCCGCTCCAGCGGCGACCGCCCGCGGCTCCGCGCCTGGGTTGAAGCGCCGCGGCTGCTGGCCCCGTCGCGCTCCTTCGTCCGCTTAAGCTGCTTACCCCGCCGCTCCCTCACACCCATGTGCGGAAACCTTACCGTAACCCCTTTCTCCATAAGCTTCGCCCCTTGCTCTCGCCCCGCTCTTCATTCCCCCTTCCAGCCTGCCTCCCTCGCCCTCTTCCCCACCCTCACCCTCTTCCCCCCTCCCCCCTCAACCTCCTCCCCACCACCCCGCCCACCGCCTGGTGGGCCCCAGACTGGGCTAGTGCGCACGCGCGGGCCGCACGTGGCCGTTGGAAGGCGGGGCCGGGAACTGCGGCGTGTGGGGGTCTGCCAGCCGGGGGGCTGTGGCTGGGGGGACACATGGCACGCGACCCCTGCGACCTTACAGCCCCGGTCCCCGAACCCACGCTCTTGTCTATTCCAGGCCCACTCTCTGCTTCGCGCAGTCCCTGAAAAGCTGGGACGTGGACACACACTGCAGCCAATGGCGTCGCGCATGATAATCCTGGTACCCAATCAAAAGGCGCGGCTGCGGGGACGGGTGGGAGCCACCCCGGACTCCAGGTGACTCCCTGGCAGGGAGAGGCAGTGTCTTCGTCAGCTGGTAGGATGCCCACTCGCTCCAGGGCGAATTAGGGAGGACTAAGCTGCCGGAGCGCGCGGGCAGGGCTGGCTGTAGAATCCTTGTGTGCTGCAGCCGAGGAGAGCGATGGAGGAGCATCAGGAGGCTGGGAAGGAGATCAAGGTAAGGAAAGGATGAAAAACCCTTCCTAACCTCTCCCTCACTCCATAATACCCAATTAGAGATGTGTGTGTGTGTGTGTGTGTGTGTGTGTGTGTGTGTGTGTGTGTGTGTGTGTGTGTGTGTGAGAAGAAGACCTGAGCAAGGGGGTGGGACGCCTCTTGTATTGGGACTGGTAAGGATGTCAAGGGAGGCAGGGTTTTACCCTCGTCCTGACAGATGGAAAGGGATCAGTCACTGTCACTCCTTCCCTCCCCAGGACCAACTCATGCTGGCTCGATGGGAAAAAAGGAGAGGGCAGGATATTAGGGATTGAGAAGGGGAGCCCTCTCCTCCTTTCTGGAGGTGGGGGAGTGCTGTTCAGCACTAATGGCTTCATTTGTGCCTCTGTGTTCATATAATCATGAGACCATTCATTCTTCATTCTTTCCTTTCAACCCCATTCAACTCTTAAAGAGTTATGGGGCATCTACATTGTGCCAAGGATGGTTAGTGTATGCAGAGGTACACACTTTTGGGGCTTGGAGGCATATGCATAGTGGGCTGTGGCTTAGGATGAAGATGGAGAATCTGTGGTGTATCCTTGAGGTCCCATCTCCTTCAAACAGCTACCAATCAGTGTGGGCCAGAGAGACTAAGATAGCAAGAAGGAGGCTGGGGACTAGGGGGCCTACCACACTAAGGAGCCAGACTGCGTGGGTTTGGGTTTGAGAGACTGCCTTAGGAGTGTGGGAGAAGCCAAGAAGTGAGAAGTGGGGTTCAAGTGGAGCTTGGGGGGCAGGAGGAGCTGAGAGACACAAAACATGGAACAGAAAGTGTCTGCTTCTGTGTTTATCTCTGTTAATATGCATGGTTAACTTAGTTAATATATACAAAATGCTTAGAGCCTATATAAAATGGTTAGAGTAGTACTTATAGCATATTGCAAGAGCAAATACAAATGTTAGCTATATTGTTGTTATTGTTTTTATTACTGTTATCCTGTGGAATACTATATGTTCTTAGGATGTGTTGAGCTATTGAACTGTGCCTGCACCCTTTGTAGGAGCCGTACTCTCTGAAAGTCCACTATTAATACTTACCCTATAGGTTAAGTGTTGCTTTCTATTAAGACTCTCCTTTAGGCCGGGTACAGTGGCTAACGCCTGTAATCCTAGCACTCTGGGAGGCCAAGGCAGGAGGATGGCTTGAGGGTGGATGAACAAGAGTGAGACATCACTCTCTACTAAAAATAGAAAAAATTAGTCAGGAATTGTGGTGCATGCCTGTAGTCCCAGTTACTCAGGAGGCTGAGGCAGTAGGATTGCTTAAGCCCAGGAGTTTGAGGTTGCTGTGAGCTAGGCTGATGCCATGGCACTCCGACCTGGGCAACAGAGTGAGACTCTGTCTAAAAAACAAAAATCCTCCTTTAAATGTAGAGATATGAAAAGAATTTTAGGTAAAAATATAATAGAGGAGAAAATGAAATAAAATAATATTTGATTAATTCAACAGAAGACAAAAAAAGAAAGAATAAAGGAATAAAAACAGATTGAACAAGAGAAAACAAAAAACAAGATGGCAAGTTTGTAGCCTGCTTTATCAGTCATTACTGTAATTATGAATGGACTAAACATTCTAATTTTTTTTAATTGTCATATTGGATTTTGAAAAAAATAACTATAGTTTGTTAAAAGAGACATACTTTAAATATAAGAACACAAAAAGGTTGAAATAAAAGGGTGGGAAAAAATACACCATGAATACATTAACCAAAGGAAAACTGGTATGGCTATATTAATTTCATACAAAGTAGACTGTCAAGAAGTATTGCTAGAAATAAAGAGGGACATTTTATACTGATAAAATAATTGATTCCATAGAAAGATAAAACAGTCCTAAATGTATATGCATCAATCACATAGCTTCAAAATATGCAAAATAAAAGATGATAGAACTAAAAGGGGAAATGGACAGTTACAGATAGAGATTTTAACACAACAGTCAATAACTAAATCAGCAAGGATTTAGAAGATTTAAATAACACAATTAATCAACTAGAACTAATTGACTCATGTAGGGCTTTATACCCAACAAGTATAGAAACCACATTTTTTTCTTTTCCTTTGTTGTTCTTTTTTTTTTTTTGGAGATAGAGTCTCACTCTCTTGCCTGGACTAGAGTGCCTTGGCGTCAGCCTACCTCATAGCAACCTCAAACTCCTGGGCTCGAGGGATCCTCCTGTCTCAGCCTCCCAAGTAACTGGGAATACAGGCATGCGCTACCGTGCCCGGCTAATTTTTTCTGTTTTGAGTTGTTTGGCTAATTTCTTTCTATTTATAGTAGAGATGGGGTCTCGCTGTTGCTCAGGCTGGTCTCAAACTCTTGAGCTCAAGCAGTCCTCCTGCCGCGGCCTCTAAGAGTGCGAGGATTACAGGTGTGAGCCACCGTGACCGGCCTAGAAAACACATTTTTTTCAAGTGCACATGAAACATTTACCAAAATACATTATATGTTGGGCTATAATACAAGTATCAGAAAAATTTTTTTGGTGTCCCTGAGTGGACACAGTCAACAAATTTTAAAAGATCAAAATCATATAGAGTATATTTTCTGACCCAGAATTAACTAGGAATCAAAACAAAAGAATAACTAGATTCTAAAATATTTGGAGATTAAGTAACAAGCTTCTGGATAACTCGTAAATCAAAGAAGAAATTATAATGAAAATTAGAAACTATTTTCAAATAAATGATTATGGCTGGGTACAGTGGCTCATGCCTATAATCCCAGCACTCTGGGAGGCTGAGGCAGGAGGATCACTTGAGGCCAGAAGTTCGAGACCAGCCTGAGCAAGAGCAAGACCCTGTCTCTAAAAAGAAAAAAAAAAAAAAAGATTATGAAAATATGACTTATCAAAACTCATGAGAAACAGGCCAGGCACGGTAGCTTACGCCTGTAATCCTAACTCTCTGGGAGGCCGAAGCGGGCAGATTGCTCGAAGTCAGGAGTTCGAGACCAGCCTGAGCAAGAGCGAGACCCCGTCTCCACTATAAATAGAAAGAAATTAATTGGCCAACTAATATATATAGAAAAAATTAGCTGGCATGGTGGCTCATGCCTGTAGTCCCAGCTACTCAGGAGGCTGAGGCAGGATTGCTCAAGCCCAGGAGTTTGAGGTTGCTGTGAGCTAGGCTGATGCCACAGCACTCACTCTAGCCTGGGCAACAAAGTGAGACTCTGTCTCAAAAACAAACAAACAAACCCACAAAAACAGCTAAGGCAGTGTCAGGAGGGAAATTTATGTCTCCACATGCATACACACACACACACACACACACACACACACACACACACACACACATATATATATATTTTTTAATTAAGACAGGGTCTCCCTCTATTGTTCAGATTGGAATGCAGTGGTCCAATCACAGCTCACTGCAGCCTCCAGCTTCCAGGCTCAAACGACCTCAGCCTCCAGAATAGCTGGGACTACAGGTGCACACCATCACACCTGGCTAGTTTTTAAATTTTTTTGTAGCAAGACTGATACAAGAGAGAATGAGAGAGAGTGGGAGAGAGACAGAGAGGGAGGAAGAGGGAGAATACTAATTTCCAATATCAGAAACTATAAAGGGAACATCACTAGAGATGCTGCAGACATAAAAAAGTATATATAAGGCTGGGCACAGTGGCTCACGCCTGTAATCCTAGCACTCTGGGAGGCCAAGGCAGGCGGATTGCTTGAGGTCAGGAGTTCAAAACCAGCCTGAGCAAGAGCGAGACCCCGTCTCTACTATAAATAGAAAGAAATTAATTGGCCAACCAATATATATAGAAAAAATTAGCCGGGCATGGTGGCGCATGCCTGTAGTCCCAGCTACTTGGGAGCCTGAGGCAGCAGGATCGCTTGAGCCCAGGAGTTTGAGGTTACTGTGAGCTAGGCTGACGCCACGGCACTCACTCTAGCCTGGGCAACAAAGTGAGACTCTGTCTCAAAAAAAAAAAAGTATATGTGGACAATTATAAATAAATTAGATAATTTAAATGAAATAGAAAAATTCCTTGAAAAATGGAACTTATCAAACCTGAACCAAGAAGTAGAAAAATCTGTGTAGTCCTATGCATATTATGGGAATTGGATCTGTAATTTAAAACTTTTCCAAAAATATCTCTCTAAGCACAAATTCATGGGTGAATTCTTCAGAACATTAAAAGAGAAATAATACCATTCTTATACAAATTCTTCCAGAAATCAGAAATAGAAGGCACAGTTCCCAGCTTACTTTAGGAGGACAGCATACCCTTGATACAAAAGTTTGTTAAAAGGCGATATGGGCCAGACACAGTGGCTAATGCCTATAATCCCAGCACTTTGGGAAGCTGAGGCAGGAGGTGAGAGGATCGCTTGAGGCCAGGAGTTCAAGACCAGTTTGGGCAACATAGCAAGACTCCATTCTCTACAAAAATTAAAACAATTAGCCGGATATTGTGACATGTGCCTATAGTCCTAGCTACTGGGGAGGCTGAGGCAGGAGGATCACATGAGCCCAGGAGTTTGAGGCTACAGTGACCTCTAATCACACCACTGCACTCCAGCTTGGGTGACAGAGTGAGACCTTGTCTCAAAAAAAAAACAAGACACGAATCATGGTGATGATTGCACATATTGTGAATGCACTCTGTGCCACTTGAACTATACACTTAAGAATGGTTAAAATGGTAACTTTTAATTATGTGTATTTTATCACAATAGAAAAAATTGTCAAGAACTACAAGAAAGGAAAAATACATGTTAATATTTCTCATAAACATAGATGTAAAAATCATCAATAAAATATTATCAAGTTGAATAAGCAATACATAAAAATATAATAGTTTGTGAGCAAGGCCTTCTTCCGGAAATGCAAGGTGGTATAACATTTGAAAATCAATCAGGCTGGGTGCAGTGGCTCATGCCTGTATTTCTAACACTCTGGGAGGCCAAGGTGGATGGATTGTTTGAGTTCAGGAGTTCGAGACCAGCCTGAGCAAGAGCAAGACCTCGTCTCTACTAAACAAAAAAATAGAAAGAAATTATTTGCTGGACAACTAAAAATATATAGGAAAAAAATTACCCAGGCATGGTGGCACATGCCTGTAGTCCCAGCTACTAAGGAGGCTGAGGCAGGATTGCTTGAGCCCAGGAGTTTGAGGTTGCTGTGAGCGAGGCTGATGCCACAGCACTCTAGCCTAGGCAACAGAGTGAGACTTTGTCTCAAAAAAAAAAAAAAAAAAGTTATCTAGGTGTGGTGGTGCACACCTGTAGTCCCAGCTACTTGGGAGGCTGAGGGAGAAGGGATCACTTGCTCCCAGGAGTTCTAGGTTGCAGCGAGCTATGATGATGCCACTGTACTCTAGCTCAGGTGACGACAGAGTGAGACTCTGTCTCTGGGTGCCGTGGCTCATGCCTCTAATCCTAGCACTCTGGGAAGCCAAGGCGGGAGGATCCCTCAAGGTCAGGAATTCGAGACCAGCCTCAGCAAGAGTGAGACCCCGTCTTTACTAAAAATGGAAAGAAATTATCTGGACAACTAAGAATATATATATAGAAAAAATTAGCCAGGCACGGTGGCGCATGCCTGTAGTCCCAGCTACTCGGGAGGCTGAGGCAGTAGGATCTCTTGAGCCCAGGAGTTTGAGGTTGCTGTGACCTAGGCTGATGCCACCGCACTCTAGCCCAGGCAACAGAGCCAGACTCTGTCTCAAAGAAAAAAAGAATAGGCCAGAGTAATCTAAGGTGATAGAAGTCTGAATAGTGGGTAGCCTGGGGCTGGGGCAGGGGAGTAATTTTCTGGGGTGGGGCAAGAGGAAGACTTTTGGAGTGTTAGAAATAGGTGTCTATCATGATTGCTGGGTGGTTGCAGAGGTATATATGTATGTACAGAATAATTGTGCTTTACACTGAAGATTTATGCTCTTTACTGTATGTTACTTCAACATTAAATTAAAAAGCAAAAAGGAGGCCGGGTGCAGTGGCTCACACCTGTAATCCTAGCACTCTGGGAGGCCAAGGTGGGAGGATCGCTCAAGGTCAGGAGTTCGAAACCAGCCTGAGCAAGAGGGAGACCCCGTCTCTACTAAAAAAAGAAATTATCTGGACAACTAAATATATATATATATATATATATATATATATAATTAGCTGGGCATGGTGGCACATGCCTGTAGTCCCAGCTATTTGGGAGGCTGAGGCAGGAGGATCACTTAAGCCCAGGAGTTTGAGGTTGCTGTAAGCAAGGCTAACGCCATGGCACTCTAGCCTGGGCAACAGAGTGAGCCTGTCTCAAAAAAAAGGAGTAACCCTGTAAGCAACCCCAGTGGCAGTTCCTTCCTGGGAGAGAGCCAGGAGGAGAGACAGGCTCAGGCATCTCAGGCTAGGGGGGAGAAATCACTAAACCAGTGCCAGATGCACCATCGTTAGAGCCTTGCCTGTGTTTGGATCCACGTGTCCTTGAGCCCCATCTCAGGGCCCATCTCCAAAGTGTGCCAAAGCCAGTGGAGGATAGAATGGTTAAAGGTAGAGTAGTTCCTAAGCCGCTTCCCTTCTCCTTAGTATAGCTTGGCACAATGGTGTGGACACAGTAGGAATTTGATAAATGCATGTTGAATAGCTCAGTGCAAGAATGGACTAGGTAGAAGTTTGGTGCCTCATGGATCTTTTCACTTGGAGAAATACACATGCTTTGCCTGTGGGCTGTTGCCTCTGTGGCACCAAAAGTAGTGAATGGAATGGTTTTGCAACCCCTCAAATGAGGTGGGGACTTTGCATCCAGCTCAGCCCTCTTGAAGGGGAACCCGAGGCAGCCCGCTGAGGCAGGGGTGGGTGGGTAGCTGAGAAAGTACATTGGGTCGGGAATCAAGAAACTGGGTTCAAATCAGACCTGTTGCTTTCCAGCTGTGTGACTTTAGAGACGTTACTTCACCTCTCTGGTGGTCTCAACTTCAACATCTGTAAAATGGGGGGCATTCTGCCTTCCTCCAGGGACAGAAGGGCAAAGAATGCTTTTGTAGTTGTAAAGCTGAGAGCAGTGGCTCGTCAGGATCCCTGGCTGGTGACTCTGGAGCACTGCACAGGCCTTCCTTGCTGCTGAGGAGGGGTCCACAGGAGGACCAGAAGGCCCTCCTCCATGCCAGGATGGGCCAAGGGGCGGTGCTCAGTCAGGTCAGAGAACTCCTGTCCCCCGCAGCCTTCCTCCACGTTGGTGGATCTGCAGGGAGACAGCTCCTTACAGGTGGAGATCTCTGACGCAGTGAGTGAGCGGGACAAGGTGAAATTCACCGTGCAGACCAAGGTAAGGCAGCACAGGGTGAGCAGAGGGGTCCAGATGACTGCTTGCAGAGGGCTGCTCCCCGGGGGTGGTAGGCTTGTGCCAACACAGCACCTCCTAGAGAGTGAGTTTGTCTAGTCTGAGGTTGCCTTTGCCTGAGGCCCTAAATCTTAACCATCCGTTTTTGCCAACCCGAGTGAAATCATGGACCCATAAGCCCCAGCTTGGGCCTCACCTAGGATGAGGGGTGGGGAGGCCCAAAAGTGTCCAAGAGGCTTGATGAGGCAGGCTTGGGGTGGGAGGGGGACCTCACATGGGACTCCCGCTTCCAGAGCTGCCTCCCTCACTTCGCCCAGACCGAGTTCTCAGTTGTGCGGCAGCACGAGGAGTTCATCTGGCTGCACGACGCCTATGTGGAGAATGAGGAGTACGCTGGCCTCATAGTGAGGAGGGGCCGGGCGGGTGGGGAGGGCAGCTGCAGGCACTTGGGTGAGGCCGCCTGGGCAGTGAGAGTCTTCCCAGCTCTGTCCCTCCTTTGAGCAGATCCCCCCAGCCCCTCCAAGGCCAGACTTCGAGGCTTCAAGGGAAAAGCTGCAGAAGCTGGGCGAGGGGGACAGTTCCATCACTCGGGAGGAGTTTGCCAAAATGAAGCAGGAGCTAGAAGCGTGAGTGCCACCTCCTTTCCTGCTGAGGGGATGGGGGCAGGCAGGACGATGAGGAGGCCCAAGTGCTGCCTGCCGCCCCGCAGGGAGTACCTGGCTATCTTTAAGAAGACAGTTGCGATGCATGAAGTCTTTCTGCAGCGTCTGGCAGCCCACCCGACCCTGCGTCGAGACCACAACTTCTTTGTCTTTTTGGAATATGGACAGGATGTGAGCTGGGCCACAGTGCCGGGGTCACCCTCGGGGCAAGGGTCTGAGGTGGTGGGGCAGGGGGTAGCAGGGCTGGGGAAGGGCTCCAAGTAGGCTAAGTCTCTGTTTCTGTCAGCTCTGTGAGCGGCCTGTGACTTGGGATGGGAGGTGCAAACACCCGACCCAATGTCACTCCCTCCCTTTGTGTGCCTCAGCTGAGTGTCAGAGGAAAGAACAGGAAGGAGCTCCTTGGGGGGTTTCTGAGGAATATTGTGAAATCTGCAGATGAAGCTCTCATCACTGGCATGTCAGGGCTCAAGGTAACACCTGGGCCCCCGTCTCTGGACTTGACCCAGGGCCTCATGTCCACATTGAGGACTGAGGCCCAGGATTGCTGTGGGAAGGAAGTCACCAGTGGGGTCACCCCTGGGTGCCCATGCTGTCATGCTCCTGGTGACCCAGTATAAGCAGGGTCCTGTCTGGCTCCCTTAGGAAGTGGATGACTTCTTTGAGCATGAGAGGACCTTCCTGCTGGAGTACCATACTCGTATCCGAGATGCCTGCCTGAGGGCCGACCGTGTCATGTGCTCCCACAAGTGTATGCAGGGCCCAAGGGACCCTGGATCCCCCTGCCCCTCTCCCCAGTGGCTCTATTCCCTGGGGGAGAGAAGAGAGCAGGAAACACCCTGGTGTCTGTCCTCGGCCACAAACACCAGGGGTGGGGCTTGATGTGCAAACCTAGGGGCTCTGATGGGGGATTGTTCCCCAACAGGCCTGGCAGACGATTATATCCCTATCTCAGCTGCGCTGAGCAGTCTGGGAACACAGGAAGTCAACCAGCTAAAGACGTGAGGACTCCCTCTTACCATCACCCCTCCCCCTCTCCCTGTGCCTGCCCACGGCTCACTCTATACAAGTCCTAGGTGGGAAGTGTAGACTTTCCTGCTGGGGGCTCAGGAGAGAAAGGGGAAAGGGAGATTCCTCAAGGAGGGGCTGAGGGCAGAGCAGCTTTGTGCTGTTTCTCAGCCCCCTGCCCTAACTCCTCCTCACCGCCTCCTAGGAGCTTCCTCAAACTGGCAGAGCTCTTTGAACGACTGAGGGTGAGTGCTGCCTTCTGTGCCCAAAGGCTTTCCTGAGCCCTTGCCAGGAAAATGAGTCCTAGGAGAGGGGAAAGCTCCAGCATCACTTTGGAATGTTAAGTGATAACTCAGGCCCAGTGCTACCCTGCACTCACACTCCAGACTGGTTTAATAACAGGTGGAGTGGAGACAAGGGTCCAGTCCCACGTGTGCATGTGATGGGGAGGAGGTGCAAGGATGTGCCACGTGCCTTTGGCAGGCTGCGCCCAGGTGCTGCCCAGAGGCACACTTCCAGAACTCTTCTCCAAGAAAGTCACTGGGCAGTGTGCCAGTCTTCCTAAAATGTCTGGACAGCATCTCTTCACTGCTTAAGCCCTTGAGGGGTGCTGCCCCTTTCAGAAGCTACCAGAGACACACAGCCCAAAGTGCTTAGCTTCTACTTTAGGCCTCCTGAACATCGGACCCTGACTTAGAGTGGGCATATGGTTCTTTGCTGGACATTTAGATAAAGAGGAGCTTCCCATCCCTTAGCAGCTCCTCTAGCAAGTTCCCTTCCCACTCCCTACCTTCCTCACACAGAAGCTGGAGGGCAGGGTGGCTTCTGATGAGGACCTGAAGCTGTCAGACATGCTGAGATACTATATGCGAGACTCACAGGCAGCCAAGGTGAGGCCATCCACAGCAGAGAGCAGAGGGCTGGAGGCCATACTGGGGACAAGCAACTGGGGAGGGCAGCAGTTACCCTGTGCCCACTGGCCCTAGGACCTACTGTATCGGAGGCTGCGGGCACTGGCTGACTATGAGAATGCCAACAAGGCGCTGGACAGGGCACGCACCAGGAACCGGGAGGTGCAGCCTGCGGAGAGCCACCAGCAGCTGTGCTGCCAACGCTTTGAACGTCTCTCTGACTCTGCCAAGCAGGGTGAGCCAGCAGTCCCTAGCCACTGGGCCACCTACCCTGCCTGGATCACCATTCCTCTTCCCTCTTCTGTCCAGAGCTCATGGACTTCAAGTCCCGCCGTGTTTCTTCTTTCCGCAAGAACCTCATTGAGTTGGCAGAGCTGGAGCTCAAACATGCCAAGGTGAGGCCTCCCCACCTCCCTTCCCTGGGGCCAGGAGAACAGCCCTAGCCCAGGTTCAGGGCCATGTTTCCCCATCTTGGGCCCGGAATCCTCTCTTCTCTTCCTCATTGGTAGGAAGTAGCAATAAATGACAAATGTTATTGCAGGGCAGGGCATGAGGGAGGGAAGGGCCCCAAGAGGTATCTAAGGTGGAAAGAACAGCACCCAGTCTCAGGGAGCAGGGGACTTCAAGGAACTTTCTCTACAGGCCAGCACCCTGCTTCTCCGGAACACCCTTGTTGCCCTAAAGGGGGAGCCTTAGAGCAGCCCAGCCCCTGCTCTGGGACCTTCAGTGACAAGGGCCTCCCAGGCCTCCCTCCCCAGCAAGATGCTTCCTTCCCTACCACAGCAGTCACTAGCCTTCCTTCCTCACCCCACCCCTCCCAAAGGTGCCAGGCCCTACAAGAGAAAGGGCAGCATGGGCACCCGTACTTGGCCACACTTCAGCAGGGCTCCAGGGACCTTGACTTTCCTTCCCAGGAGGCTGAGGAACAGCCTTTAACCCCCTCTGGTGTTGGAGAAGTAGCTTATTTGCTCAGCCTGTTCTTCACAAATAAAGAGCCTGGTTTTGTAGCAAGGGAGCGTGCTTGTCTTTATTTACCACAGCTAAGGCGCCCACCAATCACATACTCTGCCAGGGCAAGACCAGATCCTGGGGACACAAAGGAGCACACCCCCTGCAGCACTCTCAGCCCCTTCTCTAGTGGCAGCTGGCTCTCCATGGAAAGGTGCAACACCCAGAACTTGGGACCCAGAAGTTTGCCCCACCCATTAAACCCTGACAGAGACCGTATGTTTAACAATAAACCCAAATTCTCTACACCTATTTCCCCAGCCAGGAAAATGGATCTACTCTTTGTTCCTCCCTCCCCGAGCTGATCACAAGCTCCAAGGAGATAAGGAACCCGCTCTCACTCCAGAAGGCTCTCATTTTTCAGTTCACTGGATTAGAGAAGGAATAAATCCTACATTACCAATTCACCTCACCCAAGGGCCAGACCTCTTGGATGCCTTTGCCTGCTGGGCAGGTAGGTGAAAGCCCAAAGTACAAATTGGAGATAGCTCAGAACACCAGCAAAAGGCTCAAGGCACCAGCAAGCACCCTCTTGGTTAAATACAGGGAGGTGGGGCTCAAGACACCTGGGTCTGAAGTCCTGGGCTCCACCTAGCTGGCCCCACCCTGAATGGACTCCAGCCACATCAACAGAAGGCCCAAAGGCTCAACTTGGCCTCTGACTCACAGAAGCCACTGAACTTGGTCCTCATAAATGTGAGTCAGCCATCCAGGGAAGGAGATAGGAAAGACCAAACAGAACCCTGAAGGTGGAGAAAGTAGCTTAATAGGCAACCTGTGACCTATAACATCAGCCCATACCTGGGCAGGACTGAGCAGGGTATCAAAGTGGTCCTTACTGCCAACCCAGGTGAAGCTACAGAAGCAACCAGCTCAGGCATAAGACACTTCTGCCTGAGGAACCCCTGCGACCAGCAGAGGACACACCCTGGGTTCAGCCTCCCCCTGCACCTTAATAGCCAACCTGGCCCCAAATGCAGCAACTAGAGAAGAGTGGTGACCATCACAGGGAGTCTCAGCCAGTCACTGGGGCCAGATTGGGAGGCAGTGGGGCATGGAAAAGAGATGCTGTTCATTCTCCCAACCTACCCCCCCTCCTTGCAAGGTCTCCGGCGCCCCAACCCTGAAATGAACACCCCATTAATGAGCCTCTTTATTTTTGTGTCTTTTTTTTTTTAATCGAAGGTCCCTTACTGGTCCTGCTTCCATGAGTGGCTGACCAGAGAAAAAGGAAGGGTCATCTCCACAACACTCCATTTATACACAGAACTAAACAGACAAGCACAGAGTCACTATTGCGGTTAGAAGTTGGCAGCATGGGAAGGGATGGAACAGGTGAGGAGTAGGGGTGTTGTTAAAAAAAATACAGGCCCCCCCCAACTTGGGTAACTGGGGTGCCTGGGGGGAACTTGGTCTGCTTCAACCCAAGAGGAATCAGAAGATCAAAAGCGGTTTGGGAAGGCCAGAACCGTTAGGGATGGAGGGAGGAGGAAAATCCAGGGGGTGGGGGGACTGTTTGGCAACTGGGGTAAAGGGATTGCCCTCCCCCTGCTGGGATCCCCCCAGCCCCTCCGGTCTGGCAGGAAGGGGGCAGCCTGCAACCCCCATGGGCAGGTCTGGGGCTGCCAGATGCTCCAGGCAGGGGGTCGGAGGGGGCTCACAAAGGCTTGCCCTCCAGGGAGATGACGGCACTGCCCCCCAGCTTCTCTGCCAGGGTGCAGCGGTCCTTGACCTCCTCATAGCAGTTTGCTTGTAATTCATGCTTGATCCCTGTAGGGAAGAAAAGGGAGCAACTGTGAGCAGGAAGCACTGGGGTCAGGGAAGTTTCTGTGGCTGGGAAGGAGCCAATGAAAGCAGATGGAAGGGACAGGGTTACCTCTCAGCAGGCAGGGAAGAAAGAGGAGGACCCCCTCTGCCAACACCATTCACCCTGCCCTGCAGCCAAGACCTGAGCAGAAGGCCAGGTGGCACCAACAATGCTGGCCCTTACCTGTCAGCTTCTTCTTGATGGCGTCCTTAGAGCTGGCATAGATCATTTTGCTTTTAAGGGGTGCACATTCAGGGGCCCTGAGAAACAAAAAGCAGGGAACTTGCAGCAATAAAAAAGCAATATATAACTTTGAGAAACCCTTGGGCTAGTATTGACAAGTGCTTTATTACAACCTCTCCCCACCCAAACTCATGCCTCAAAGTTAACAAGGAGGCACAGAAGTTCCCATCTTGAAAAAGGGAGCAGGTGGCAGGAAGAAATGCCTGAATGAAGAGCTCACCAAAAGATAAACACCAGGTCTTCCTTCTTACTCTCCTTGGTCTCATAGGTTGCATCATAGAGGGCATAGCGGCAGTCCTTGTCTGGAAGCATCTTGACAAAGGTGGCATAGGGATCGTCGACAGTCTGGCCCACGTCACCTACCAGGATCTCCTTGCCTTCCTCCAGGATGATGTTCTTTTTGTCCTCACTCAGGCAGAAGAGCACTGCCTTCTTGCGCTTCTTCACCTCCTCTGGTGTTGAAGACTTGCGCACCTTCATGTCATTGAACACCTTGATGACGCCATCCGAGACAGCCACACCAGAGGCCTGGGGGATAAGCCACACACTCCTCATAAGGAAAAGGATAATTTGCTTTCTCAGGAGATCTCAGTCTGGATGCCAACAAGTACAGCCCCCAGCCTCATGTTCCAAGAATCACTAATCCCCTTTCTAAGGCAAGTCACTATTTTCCTACCCAAACCACTGTCAAAGAACCAGAGGGAACAACCCCAGAATGACGGCCAAGACTATTGATAACTTAGTTCAACATTTTCCTTCCCTCATTTTATAGGCTTGAAATTGAAGACTTGTGAAGCTACTGACTCATTTGCTACTCGCAGTATTCAATCTCAGCCTTTGGATAAACGTTCAGACTTGCAGCTTCAGATAGGAGAGGACTCAGAACTCTACAAGACTAGATGGGACGTCAGCATGCTCAATAGTTGCAGCAAGTTCATCAGAACTGTTCAATGCTGTTATCACACAGACGACCCTCTTCCCTGCTGGGGTTTTTACCATCACAACCATCAATTAGGACCCTGCCCAACAACTCCTTATCTTCCGGGAATGGGGGGGGGGGACACCAAAGGTTGCCGATAGAAATCAACATGCCAAACTCTAGTGCCCAGGGTCCATGAGAGCTCTTTGAACTTTTACTCTGCGATGTGTGGACGCCCTAGCCAGGAGAGGGAGCGACTGTCCACGGTGAAATCTCCTCACCCCAACCCCCAGAATTGCAGAGGAAGCCGGCCACGTGACTCCGCCGCTTCCGGAGTGGGCGGGGAAAGATCGGCTAGACCCGACCCCCTCCCCAAGAGAGATACTCATACTCAAGAGTCAAGAACACATCCAGAGACTCAACCCCCAGGTATTGCCTTTACTAGCAGGCCTACCAGCCCCGTCCGATGCGAGCTGGAGCCTGCGCAAGTTACCCCACCTTCGTTTTCGCAGCCCTCGGGCCGAACACAGGGGGCGGGGTGGTTTCCGGGCGGCGCCCGCCTGGGTCACTTCCCTAAACTCGGCTCCACCCTCAGGCCCCATCCGGGAAGGCCCCGCTTGTCCAGGGCTTCGGCCCGGCGGCCGGGCCTGAGCGTGTGCGCACGCGCCAGCCGACAGCGCCGTTCCAGCCCTTGCGCTTTATGCAGGCGAGAACCCAGCTCGCTTTGTGGGTTCGCTCGCTCCCGAGCAGGGCCGCGGCCTCTGCGGTGTCCGCTCCAAGCATTAAGGTGCAAGCCCCTAGTCGGAGACACCAGCGCCTCAACCACGACCCCGTTGTCCCAGCATCCCCGCTGGCCGCGTCAATCCCCGCCCTCCCGAGCGCAGGCATCCCTGCCACCTGCTCTCGAGACAGGCCTGCCTGCTGAGGGAGGGTGACGCGGAGACAGGAACAGCCTTTGGGTGGGGCGCGCGCGCCGAGACCTCTCGCGCGCTTTTCTCTCGCCGCCCCCGGGCAGGGGTTTGGACGCCGCGTGCTCTAGCCGGGAGCGCGCTCCCGTGAAACGCGCGACGCCGGCTACTCAGCGAGGGGCGCGCGAGTGCGCGCCCGGACCCCTCCCCCAACGGCCGGTGTCCGCGCGGGCGCACCAGCGGAGTGGGGGAGGGGAAGGGAGTCCAGGGGGCGCGCGAGCGACGTCCAAGCCAGCCTTCCCCGGCGCCCACGGGCGCGCACGCGCATCCCGGCGCCGCCCGCCGCTCAGTGCGGTACCCTCATCCTGCCCCGGGCGCTGGGGGAGGGGGAGCCGACGTCGCTCCCCCGTTGCCTCCCGCGCGCAGGCGAACGACCCGCAGCCGCTTCCCTTCAGGCGTCGCGGCCTGCCGCTCACCATGTTTCCGGAAGCAAAAGTGTGATGGCAAGGAGAGCGAGAGAAGAGAAGAGCCGCTGCAGCTGCTGCCGGGACCCGACTGAACGCGGCCTCTCCCGGCCCCTTCCGTTTAGTACGAGCCGCACAATGAGGGGCGGGGCGGGCTTCCGGCGCTCCCTCCGCGGGCCGATGGGAAATGAAGTCCGAGGGTCCTGCGCCGGCCGCGGGCTCCCTGAGTAGCAGTCTTTCTCGTAAGCCTGCCTCCCGGCTTCGCAGTGCATGCGGGGAGATGTAGGCCGCGGCGGCTGGGAGGACGGGGCTCGAACACGGAGAGCGAGCCCATTGGGCCAGTTTCCCAGGAAATGCTCTGAGCTGAGCAATAGGCCACCGCACTCGGTAAAATGACCTGAGAACGATCCTCGACTAAGCAGCCCTTTATCCAGGAGCAAAGTGGTTTTCCTAAGACCCATCTGGTACTTTTTAGATCCCTTGGGGAGAAATTTTTGACTATGGTTAGGATTTTGCTTTTCTGGAATGCGGTCCAAAAGCATGGAGAATCGCAAGCATAAAGGCGTCTCCAATCCAACATTGAGTACTCTCCATGTGCAAAGCCACTCTTGTCTCCTGAGAAAAGGCCATATGTAACATCAGTAAAATAAGAATAGGAGGAAAAGGCACAAGGGAAAGGCTGCAAGGATATCTTTCAAAGGAGAGCTTTGTTCTTGTTTAAAGATGCTTGGCAAATTCATGAGGCTATAGAGAGGAAGGCCGGGGGGTTGTGTATTCAAGCTTCTTTATGTGCTTTTTACCAGGCAATGAGAAGAAAGATTAGATATTAAACCAGACTTAGACCTAGTTCTCGAGTTGATAGCCAGGTATATGGTTATTCTAATACCTGCAAAAATTGAGATACAAGCTATGTGAGAGCATAAGCCTTAAAAAAAGAAACTAGGATGGGGGATTTCCTTGGCCTTGAACAATGACCATGGACTCACACTCTGTAGGAAAGGAAGACAGAGTTGCAGACAAGTCAGAGGCAAACCCAAAAAGGGAACTGGGGACCTTGATTCCATAAGCAGAATAAAGGATGTAAACGGAGAGCGACGCCCGGGAGTGTGGTGCCTCGCAGAGCATCCCGGGGGTTGTAGTCCAGGACATCCCGTCGCACCGCCCACCACCGAGCTCCTGGCGCTTCAGGTGGAGCTGCAGCTAGACCCCCATCTCCCCCAACCACCCCTGCAAGAAGAGGAAGCTAGCTCCACCTTTTTCAAGCCTTAGAGTTTCCAAGAGCAACGTGGAGGGGGAGGGGAGGCTTCGCAGTTACCCTGGAGATGCGCTCTCGCCCGCCCCCAGCCGCGGGATGCCCTAGATGTCCTTATTAGGACAAGAGACTGGAGGGGGCGGGGCCAGCCCGGATGCTGGCTTCAGGCGCCTTATAAGGCTGCGTCAGGCGGGAGGCAGGAGTCTCGAGCCGGCTGGGTGTGCTGTACGGCGATCTAGGCGGAGTCCGAAGGGGCGGACTTGGAGCTCCGGCGCTTGCCTCTCCCCTGCTCGCAGGCCTGAGACCTGCACCTCGCGACTTCCGGCTCAACAGCTGGAGGCCGGGAGTAGCGCTTAGCCTCTGGCGAGACCCTTGTGCCCAACTCAGCTATACGTGTCCCCCAACCTGGGATACCTCTGCAGGATTTCCATTTCAAACCTACCTGAGGGTCTCTCACCTCCACTGAACCACAAAAATGACGAGTTTTCCCCTTCTATCTCTGTCTGGGCTTCTTACCCTCAACCTGCTCCCCTGGACCCAACCGGGTGCCTATCTCAGGCCTCCCCACCTGCCAGGATGCTCAGCACCTCTTACTGGTAGTCCATCCTCCTACTTGTCCTCTGGCTCCCTCCCTGCCCCCGTCCTATTTTGAGTTTTCTCTGCACGTTCCCGACTTCGCCCCCCAACCCCAGCCCATACACACAACACTGTGTCCCGGAGCTCGGGATTGCCATTTTCCTCTAAGGGTCCTTCAACTTCTCCTGCCTTACCTTTGTCTCCTCATTCCCTACCCCTTTCTAGATGTCCCTCCCGCAAATATGCTTGCACTCGCTTGTCCCCCGGGCCCCACTTTTCGACTCTTCTCACGCCCAGGATCTGTCTCCAGCCTTCTCTGCAAGGATGAGGCTGAAACCGACAGTCTTAGAGACCTTTGAGCAGCCAAGTTCAGGTTACTCCGTTAAGCACCGCCCCCAGCCAGGCCTCCCAAGTCACAGGGGGCGCTGTCCGCTTTCTTGTAACCTGTACAAGGATGACCCCGCTCTCGAATCTGGAGTGAGAGGAAGGGGCGGGCCGAGGCTCCCGGGACCTGGGTGTTGCGCGTCCGAAATGCTGGTCCTGGTCAGAGGAGGTGCTGAGACGAAAGATCGGTGGAGACAACCCTTTGCACCAACCACTTAGAGTAGTCCAGGATCAGGGGAGGGCGACAGAGGCCTAATCTAGCTAGTGCCCCTTGTGGGACCACGTGTTTGGAGAGGTCCCGCCCTCACCCTCGCTCTCTACCCGCAGCCAAGTGTTTAAGCCCAGATTTTACAACTGTCCGCGTCCCAGTCCGGCAGGTGTGGGGCATCAGAGGATCCGCCCTAGGGTTCATGGCGGCGCCCGTCCGCCTGGGCCGGAAACGCCCGCTGCCTGTTTGCCCCAACCCGCTTTTCGTACGCTGGCTGACCGAGTGGCGGGACGAGGCAGCCAGCAGAGGGCGCCGCACGCGCTTCGTTTTTCAGAAGGTGGGTCCCAGTTGGGTTGGTGGGCACAGATGCTGGCTAAGTCTGACCTATTCCGACCAAGTACTCTACTCCCCTGTCCTCTGCCCCGCCAGGCTCTGCGCTCACTCCGGCGGTACCCCCTGCCCCTGCGCAGCGGGAAGGAAGCTAAGATCCTACAACATTTCGGAGACGGGCTGTGCCGGATGTTGGACGAACGGCTGCAGCAACACCAAGCATCGGGCGGTGAGCGCTTTGGGCAGGGGTCTGTGATCTGCCTTCCCCAGGTGCAGTCTTCTTACCCACTTTGGACACCTTGGCTTCAAGCTCCCCACTCCTGTACAAGTTGCCATTTGACTTCAGGCTAGTGGCTGGCGCTCTCCAAGCCTCGCCATTCTCACGTCCTACTTGAGCAAACTGCAGCCCAGACCCTTGTGACTGTTGTGCAGGGTTGACTCTCTTATGCTTTCATAGGTGACCGTGTCCTGGATTCAGCACCTGAAGAGAAGTGTCCAGCCCAGGAAGAGCAACCTGCTGAAATCCAGGATTCTTCCGTGCCAGTGAGGAGGGGGAAAGGGGATTGGAAGGCAAAGTGACAGTGCTAGGAGTATGATTTCCTGACTTTGGGGTTTTAGCAGGCCTAGGTCCAAATCTCACCATCGATGCCTAACCTTGAGCAAATGGCTTATTCTCTCTTGAGATTTAGGATTTAAATCTGTAAATGGGGATATTGATAACAGCTGGTAAAAGAATTTAAGCTACTTAGGGGGTCCAGCCCAGTACATTGTGGGGTTGCTATTGAGTTTTTCTGTGTAATCATTCCTGTCCTGCAGTAGGTGATAGAATGGGCCCCTACCTCTGCCCTGCAGGTGTCTCCTGTCTCATCCAGATTTGCAGGGATCATCCCATCACCTGGTTCATTTTACAGATAAGGAAATTGAGATGCAACTGAGTGACTTGCCCAGAGCCATACAGCCTGCTGAAACTTCAGCGCTGCCAGGGATTCATTTGAGGATGATTGGCTGGCTTTCGTTTTCACAGCCCCACTGTACCTTTCAGGTTCCTGCCCAGCCCCAAGTGGGAGGCTCTGGCAGCTACTGGCCAGCTCGGCACTCAGGAGCCCGAGCGGTACTGTTGCTGCTCTACCAGGAGCACCTGGTGAGTGTTCAGCTGTGCTGGGAGGTGGGAACCCAGGCAGCGGGGTGGGAAACTCTCAGTGGAGCCTGTTCCAGGAAAGGCAGGCAAAGATCATTCCAGCCACTTGGGCAGGGCAAGGAAGGGCCCTGGTACTGAATTTATCCTGTCTCTTCTGCCTTGCTTTCAGAATCCAAATGGCCATGACTTCTTAACCAAGGAGGAGTTGCTGCAGAGGTGTGCTCAGAAGGCCCCCAGGGTGAGCATAGAGGTCCAGGAGGACAGGCCCCACTGGCTCTGGAGCCCACCAGAGACTTCCCTTGGCAATGAGCAGTGGCAGGGCCCTGGACTATGGGTGGCCTGTGGCCCAAAGCACGGGGAGCATGGACTTGGGGTACAGCGGGAGCTCTCTGAGGGTCTCCTCCCGTTGGCAGGTAGTACCTGGGAGTACTCAATCCTGGCCAGCCCTCCGCTCCCTCCTCCACAGGAACTTGATCCTCAGGACACACCGGCCAGCCAGGTGGGGCCAACTGCAGGGGCTACAGGAGATAGGGATGGGGGAATATGCATGACATTCTTAGCGGAACCGTGCAATTACCCAGACCTGCTGCTGTGAGGTTAGGGAAGGTGGGCCTTCCCCAGGAGCCCACACTGCTGGAGTACCAGGAGTGTGTGGGACTGTGGCAGCAGGTGGGAGGGAGGAGGTGGTGTCATGATCATTGGAGGAGCAGAGAGTCTTTGTTGAGGAGACAGCATTTGACACATCTTAGGATTTCGCAGGTAGAGACGCAAGGACAGAATTCCAGGGGGGAGGGAACAGCATGAATGAAGACAGGAAAAAGGAAAATTCGTTTATGGCAGACCTGATTAATGGCTCTGGGCAGGTCCTGAGGAAGCTGATCTAAAAGCCAAGAAGACGGGAAGAGAGGAGAGTCGCTGGCCTCACTTTTGCAGGGTTGCCAACTGGGCAGTGAGGCCAGCCTAGCTGGGGGCAGGCAGGACAGCCTGCCGGGTGTGAATGAAGAAGGGAGAGCTGTGTTTGTCCTCTCCACCTCCCAGGTACTCGCTGACCCTGGAGGGTCTGGAGCTGGCCCAGAAGCTGGCCGAGTCAGAAAGCCCGAGCTTACTGAATGTGGGCACTGGGCCCGAGCACCATGGGGAGGAGCCAGCAGCGCCAGAGGCAGCCTCAGCTCAGCTGTGAGGAGGGGAAGGAGCAGGGGGTGAATGGGGGCAGGAGGGTCCGGGAAGTGAGGCCAGCACCTGCCCCTGTCTCCATCACTTACAGCTGAGCTGTGCCCCCCCTTCTGTGGGTTGTAGGGGAACTGCCCTGGCACTGGGGGTTCTGGCCTCAAACACACCCACCCTCCTCCACCCCCAGTGGCGCCAGTGAAGAGGAGTTCCAGCAGCCACCGCTGGAGCTGGGGCCTGGAGAGTACAGGGTGCTGTTGTGTGTGGACATCGGAGAGACCAGGGGGTGAGTGAGGTGGGGTGAGTTGAGGGAGACAATCCAGGATGCTGGAGGTTGGGTGCCAGCCTGCCCTGACCTAAGCCTCCCTCCTTGCAACTTCAGGGCCAGGAACAGGACAGAGCTGCTCCGAGAGCTACAGCGCCTGCATGTGACCCACACGGTGCGCAAGCTGCACGTTGGGGACTTCGTGTGGGTGGCACAGGAGACCAGGCCCAGAAACCCAGGTAAAGGGCTGTGGATGGGCAGGCATCAGAGGAAGGGCTTGGCGAGTGGAGGGACACAAGCCAATGGAACTCTTCTTGGCTTCTCGGCAGCGAAACCTGGGGAGTTAGTCCTGAACCATATCGTGGAGCGCAAGCGGCTGGACGACCTGTGTAGCAGCATCATTGATGGCCGATTCCGGGAGCAGAAGGTTCCTTCACTGGCCTTCTTATGCTTCCTGCTCATTGCGTGCGCTAAGGCCCCTTCCCAGCCCAGGGAAATCCAGGGGCATCTCTGGTGGCCTCCTCAAGACACAGTCCCCATGAACTCCAGCCACACCCCGACTAGGGCTGGCCTAGGCAGCCTCAGTATGAGACCCCTGCAGGCCCATCCAGGCACACAGTAGGTACGCAGGGCATCTGGATTGGGCTGAGGAGCATATTAAAGACCCCTTGGGTCTCACCGCCTGCAGTCTTGGATAGACAAGGCCCAAACCTCCGGAAGTGGAAACACAGAGGCTGTATCTTGGCACTGGCTGCTGGGCTGACCCCAGTCATAGGGACCTCATAACAGGCCCAGGGAGGCTAGAAGGATGAGCAGCATTCAGAGATGGTATCAGCATAAGCAGAGGTGTGGAGGCCTCTCTGAGATAGGTAGAGAGGCTAAAGAGGAAGAGGAGGCTAGTTCATGGGACCAGAGTCGCATTACAATCTCAAATATGGTGGGATGGATGGCCCTTGCATCCCTGTCCCCTCTGTCCCCTTCCCAGTTCCGGCTAAAGCGCTGTGGCCTGGAGCGCCGGATATACCTGGTGGAGGAGCAAGGCTCAGTCCACAACCTCAGCCTTCCTGAGAGCACGCTGCTGCAAGCTGTCACCAACACTCAGGTGAGCTGGGAGGGCAGGACCAGGCTGGCAGGGGCTCCTGTGGTCTGTGGCCCAGGGCAGGAGCCACCCTCCCTCTCTTGGGTCCTCTTCCCCAGGTCATCGATGGCTTCTTTGTGAAGCGCACTGCAGACATTAAGGAGTCAGCTGCCTACTTGGCTCTCTTGACACGGGGCCTGCAGAGACTCTACCAGGTGAGCAGATGCCCCCATCCAGCATTGGTCCTTTGTCTGGGTCCCATGCTTCCCCAAGGGAAGCAGGGTGGGTGAGATTCCCATTTCTCAGACTGGCCCACTCAGGCCTGGGACTCAGCAAGGACTGGCTAGGGGTTGTCCGAGCTCCAGCCTGGCCTCAGTCCCTTCTCCTCTCAGGGACACACTCTACGCAGCCGCCCCTGGGGAATCCCAGGGGATCCTGAATCAGGGGCTGGGCCCTCCCCAAACCCTCTCTGCTCACTCCTCACCTTCAGTGACTTCAACGCAGGAGCCATCAAGAACAAGGTACTGTTTCTGCTCAGCTCCTCCTTACATGTCCGGGCCCCAGACCCCCCATGATAGAGCCCTTCCCTGACCCCAGGCCCAGTCAGTGCGTGAGGTGTTTGCCCGGCAGCTGATGCAGGTGCGCGGAATAAGTGGAGAGAAGGCAGCAGCCCTGGTGGATCGATACAGCACGCCTGCCAGGTAGGCCCCCAGAGGGACTTTTAGGGGTCCTTGGCCTCTGCCCTCCCTGCGTGAAATTCAGCTTGACTCAATGCAGGGGCCTGGCTCTGTGTGGGCTGTGCAGACCCAGAGATGGAAATATCTGGCTGGACCCTGGGGGGGCTCATGGAGGTCAAGTGGAGAGGAAGACAGCCAGCCAGGACCAGATAGTATCCCAGTCACTGGGGGAGGCTACAGGAGGGAGGGAGATGTTCCACCTGGTGGAACAGGGAGCAGAGAAGGCTTCCTGGAGGGGAGGGGGCTAGGCCAGGAAGACTGGCAGAACTCTTAGAGCCTTGGCTGGTTTTGCCCCAGTGTTGCCATGAGGAGGGCAGGTGGGATGGAGCAGGGCCTTGCATGCCAGGCTCAGGAAGTCTGGCAGTGTCCTGACTACTCTACCCCATGCTGGCCTGGAGCCACTCAGAGTGGGCCAGCAGTCAGCCATTGTCAAGCCTTAGAAACTCAAACGCCACAATGTCCCACCCCCAGCCTCCTGGCCGCCTATGATGCCTGTGCCAGCCCCAAGGAACAGGAGACACTGCTGAGCACCATCAAGTGTGGGCGGCTGCAGAGGTGAGGGCAAGAGGCAGACCCAGAAGGAGTGGCAGGGGCCAAGGCTGCCCAGGCCCTGACCCTGGCCTGCTCTCTCTTCCTACAGAAATCTGGGACCCGCTCTGAGCAGGACCTTGGCCCAACTCTACTGCACCTGCAGCCCCCTGACCTGAGCTTATGCCATAAGACAGACCCCAACCCGCTCTGTCCCCCGACCCCTCAGGCTAGCCAACCTTTAACCAAGATCTTTTGGGCTATAATAAAAATCTAGCTGTTTGCAACATTACATGTTGTGGAGGCTATGCCAGGCCCCAGGAGCCTTATAAAATACATAGGAGCTAGGGAAACCATCTGGTCCAGTGGTTTTTAAACCAAGCTCCTGAGGACCTGGGGTTCCCTGGACAGGGAGATGGAATCAGTGGGTCATCACAACTTTGAATCTATTTTATGTAATCAGATAGTCCCTGATGAAATAAAACTTCCTTTGATAAGAGATTCTGTAATTTGGGAAAGAAAAGCTTGAAGACTACTAACAGTCCAGTTGCCTCACTTTATAGATTGGAAATCAGGCCCAGAGAGCTATGGAGGCTTGTCCAGATGTATAGTTTGAGGCAGAGCTAGGACTGGGATCTGGAACCTAGGACCTCCTGGTGCTGGCAAGAGTGGGGTTCTCAGGACCTCTACAAACCAGCCAAGTCCAAATCTCTGGGCTGGGCCTGGAGTCCACATGCCTTATAACTTCCTCCCCTCTCAGGGTGGTCCTCAAGCCTGTGGTCCAAAGGTCCCAGCTCTCATCAGTGGGGCCCCCTGGTTCTAAGCACAGAGCTCCCCTTTAGGACTTGGTTTGCCTCCCATGGGCCAAACCCCTCCCCGAGTCTGAGGCTCACTGTAGTATGACCTGCCCTCCTTGGCCACCAGCACTCCTTTCTCCCTTTATTGCCTTTCTCTCTGTTCTTCACAATAACAGCTTCCCTTTTTAGCAGAACACAGTCATCCCTGAGCCCCAGGCTTCTCAGCTGTAGAGGGGTGTGGGGAGGGTGACCCCTTCCCCCTCCTCAGAAGGTGTAGGCCCCCACGAAGACGGTGAGTCTCAGTACAGAGCTGGCCCGGTAGCTCATGAGGGAGTTCATGGTGACCATCTCCAGATCTAGCACATACTCCCGGGGGCCCGTCACCGGCCGGGCGAGGACCAGCATGGCGCTGACATTGTTGATTTGCTGCAGGACACGGTGGGGGGACATGTAGATTGTGTCAGCCTATGATGCCTGGTGCCTAGGCACTACCCCATCACCACCTTCTGCCCAATGGCCGAGAGGTGGACAGACAGCCCTGGCCAGACTATGACCTTGGCCTCTTGTCCAGCTCTCTGACACCCTTGACATCTCTCCCCGCCTCCTGTACCCAGGCTCCTGCCATTGGGGATCTCCCACTCATGCTCTTTCCACCCTTTGCAGCTAGTTCTGTCTAACCAGGGTGACCGATGATTCAAGGCCAGGGTGAGTTTTGGGAGTGGTAGGGCCTTTGACGTGGAGGGGGCAGACTCCAAAGAATTCAGTGTCAAAAAGAAAAAGCAAGCCATGATAACTAGACAAACCCCTTCCCATGTTGAATACAGCACAAGGACTGTGAGTTTACACTCCTTGGTGTGTGCCACACCTGGACCCCTCCCACCTTACAGCTGTACCAGCAGACAGCTGGATTCTCTGACCCCAGGGCTCTGCACAAGCCCTTCATACCAGTCCCTTGTTTTGTGGGTGAAGAAACTAAGGTCAGACAGGGGAAACCAGTACCGGGACCCAAATCCCAGTGTCTTGTTAGACTTGCATATAACAATCTGTCCTTTATACTATGGGAACCTGGCACACTCCTATCCTACAGAGATCCTGCCTCCAGGGGCAGAGCTTTGAGAAAAGAGGCAGGGCATGGTGGCATAGCCCAGTCTCCCCCTAGAGGCTTCCTGGAATTCAATTTTAGATTATGCAGGTCAGTTGAGAGGTGGAGGTAGAAAGCCTTACCCTAATGTAGAAGTCCCCCTGTGAGTTTCCGGCACGGATCTGAAAGGCATTGTAGGCGCCAGGGTAGACGGAGGTCGCCTGGATCTGGAACACGTCAGCGGGCACGCTCCGCTCCGAGGTGATGGTCATGTAACGGTGCACAATAGACGAAGGCTGCTCTCGACACAGGGGATTGGAAGCCGGACAGAGGCAGCGGCTGGAGACCCCGAGATGGGGGACAGAAATGAGGTCCTTGCCCATCCCCCAAATCTCATCGACCCCAAAAGGAGGAATCCCAAAGGGATCTTCCCACTCCTGCTATAACAGTTTGTGTGATTTGGTGAAGAAAGACAACCCCCATTTAGCCTTCAGGGGCACTGGCCAGTCGCAATAGACACCAGTCTGCCCCAAAGCCCTCTGGGAGTTGTAGTTTCTTTGGGGGCCTGGCATGGAGTTGACTCACTTGTCAGACACCTGGACATAGGGCTCCACACAGCGGTTGGTATCCACGCAGCGGTAGCCCCCATGGAAGTTGACACAAGTTTGGGCCTCAGAGCACTGGTGTGCACCTGACTCGCACTCGTCAATGTCTGTGCCAGGTGAGAGGGGCTGGAATCAGGGGCGTCAGGCCGCCAGCCCCTGACACCATCTCGCCCGACCCATGTCCAAAACCTGTACCTTGGCAGAGGCGAGTGGCCAGCAGCTGGTAGCCCTGCGGGCATTGGCAGGAGAAGCGGCCTGGCTCGTTGACACAGCGGTACTGGCAGAGATAGCTGGAATAGCTGCACTCGTCAATGTCTGAGAAAAAGCGGGCATGAGCACCATTGGCCAAAGGCAGTCCTCACAATTCAGTCCCACGTTAGGCTGAATATAGCAGGAGACAGGGCTCAAAGAAAGATACCCCCAGTGCACAGACCTCTCACTGCCCCAAGACTGGAAGAAAATACTAAATAAAAACTCTGGGAATCTAGGGGCTTGGGTGTGAATCCTACTGGCTGATCTTGGGGAACCTCGTTTTCCCTATCAGTGAAGTGAGTGGGTTAGATGAGTCTCGAGGGCCCACCCAGCCTGCACTAGTTTTCAATAATTTGCCCAATTCCTGCAAGCCACAGTCGGCCTAAGCACCCAGCAGTCACCTGACTGTGAGTTACCAAGGCAGGAGACTTTTTCTACTCTTGTGACCCTTGTGCTGCCGGGTACCAACGAGGCCTTATTCTGCAGCAAAGCATGATGTAAACGGGGTACCTGTCAGTTGAGTGAGAAAGATGGGCTGGAGCTCCAGTCCCATCTTTCTAGCTACATGAACGTGGGCAAGTCACTTACCCTCTCTTTTTTTTTTTTCCTTTTTTGTGTGGTGGGGGTCTTCCGGTAAGGACTAGAAAACCTGCTAGACAAATTCTAAAAGAGCTGTAACACTCAACCTAGTTGAATAATAAAAGTTCCCATTTATCCAAGATTCCATGCTTATTTTTTATAATCCAACAAACCTAGAAGGAGATATTAATGTCCTCATTTTGCAGAGGAAGGAAAAAATATCATCCTTGCCTCCTAGGATTGTAGACAGGATTAAATGAGGCCAAGTGTGTGAGGGAGCTAAGCTGCATAGGGTGGGTTCTCCATAAATGGGAGGCCACTTTAAAGCGCTGCTCTTTGAGACCTGATGCCCGTCTATTATACCGTCTCACTTAATCCTCACAACCCATTTACAAAGGAAACAGAAGAGTGGCCCTTGTGCCGGGTTTGAATGTAGGTCAGCCCAGCTCTCGGGAAGAGTGGCGCCCACACCCTTCTCAGTCTCCTCAGTGAGCTTCAGTAGGGACCTAATTGCTCCCCTCGGTGCCTTCCCCCCCAGGGTGCAAGTGCCCTTCAACCAGCCCTGGGCTGAGTACCCAGGGGTAGGTGAGTGCAGAACACATGGGACGTGTCATGCAGGCATCCAATGAAGAACTGTGTGGCAGGGACATAGCAGGATGGATGCAGGGCCTGGGTGACCGATGGAGGAACACACAGCAGGGGTGGAGCTCTCACCACTGCAGGAGAAGCCATCTCGGTGCAGCTCGTAGCCCTGGTGGCAGCGACATAGGAAGGTCCCATAGGAGTTGAAGCAGCGCTGCTCACATGGGGCCCCCATGTCACACTCATTCACATCTAGGGGTTGCCGGGAAAAACAGGAGGGATGAAAGGGGAGGAGCAGCCCAGAGCCCCCACTCCATCTCAGCTGGTGGGAAAAGGAGCTCCCCCACCTCACACCTCCCTGCCCAGGAGCCAGGGCCGGCCTGGCCCAGCCTCACCCACACAGGAGCGGTTGTTGGGCCCCAGCTGGAAGCCCGGCTCGCACTGGCAGCGAAAGGAGCCAGGCAGGTTCACGCAGCGGTGCTGGCAGTAGCGGTAGCGGCATTCGTCTATGTCTGGTAGAGAGGCAGGGAAAGGAGGGCGGGGGCAGAAGCCAGGTGGGCCTAAGCCAGCTACGACTCAAGGCCTCACCACCTATAGTCCTGTGTGTGCCCAGGGAGCTGGACGGGGCCAGGTCAGCCACGACACCCCCCAAACACATCCCCGTAGAGTCCTCTGTGTCTGATGACAGGAGGGCTGAGGTGGCAGGGGACTGGAGTGAAGCCTGGGGGTGGGTTGGAATGGGCATTAGGGTGAGAGCCAGCCAGGGGCACAGAGCAAGGACCAGAGAGGCTGCTCCCTGGACTCACCCACACACTCGGGCCCGATCTTGCGGTAGCCGTCAGGGCAGGTGCACTGGTAGGAGCCAGGCAAGTTATGGCAATCCTGGCTGGGGCGACAGTCATGCAGGGCCTGGGCACACTCGTCCACATCTGTGAGAGACACCACTCAGCCCCACCTGGGATCCCACCAGCCACCCAACATGACAGATGGATCCAGTACTTGGACTAGATCCTCTTGACAATACAAATAGCAGTTCAGCCTGGAGCCAACAGGAAGGACACTGCTAACCTGTGACACCCCATGTCAGGGGAACACAGGAAGCAAGGCCCTGTCCACACAGCCCCAGCAACACTGATTCCTGGACTTTCCTTCTTCCAAGGTCTGTGACTCCCAGAGGACACAGGCTGGGAGGCAGAGCTCTTGCAGTGTTGCCACAGCAACCAAGGGGAGGGTCCCAGGAGCTGGCTGGGGCTATGGGACAGAAGCTGGGGCCACTTGTGGCAGGCTCCAAACAAGTGGGGATCTGGATGAGGGTGTGCATGTCACAGTGGCCATGAGAAGCCACAGGCAGCTTTTGAGCCAGGAAGGAATGTGAGGTCCGAGTTTTTAAGATGCTTAGCGAGAGGACTGGAAGCCTGGGCACCAAAGTGATCCCCACTTACCCACGCAGCTCTCCTGATCGTTGGGCTCATAGCCTGGTGGACAGGGGTTGGGGTGTTGAGTGGGAGGCACTGGTGGTGGGGGTCCCTCGCCATGTAGGTCGTTGATGACGGCAGCTGAGCGGGGTAGGCACAAGTAGCCCCCATAGTGGTTGATGCACTTCATTTCCCCCTTACAGGCCTCGGGGATGGTCAGACACTCGTTGACATCTGCAGAGAGGGGCCTGCTGGGCACAGCCAGTCTCCTGGCTGGCCCTGGAAGGAGTGGGAGGCAGGAGCCCCACTCGGCCTTCTCTAATCTGTGGGACCCAGGCAAAGCCTTCCCTCTCTGCTCAGCCAGCTAAGGGCCTGCCTGGGCTGGAGGTGGAGTGGTTGTTCTGACTGTGCCCTCATTCTCCTGCCTCCAAGTGGGTCTCTCCCTCTCCCCCAAGCCCTGGCCCTAGCTCAGTCCAACCCTGCAGACACTGCCCTCCCAGGCTGTGATGGGAACAAAGTACTGGGCAGAAGAGGGGTTCAGAGGTGCACGGGATTCAGCTCCTCTGGGGGTAGGCGCAGGCTTTCCTTGGTTTCTGGGAGAGGGAGGGGTCACTTCTAGTTGATCTGCCCCTAGAGAACCAGAGCTGGGCTCAGCTGAGCAGAGCAGGGCAGAGGAAGGGCCACTGGGCTCCTGGTGCAGCTCTTGAAGATGGGGGTGTCCTTGGGAAGCAA
This sequence comes from Microcebus murinus, assembly GCF_040939455.1. Classification (NCBI taxonomy): domain Eukaryota; kingdom Metazoa; phylum Chordata; class Mammalia; order Primates; family Cheirogaleidae; genus Microcebus; species Microcebus murinus. The sequence goes on from NC_134107.1 coordinate 12,910,003, forward strand.
GATTCAATCCTTTCCCCGGCTCCTGGGTGTTGTTAGTACCCCAGGCACACTCACCTCGGCAGTGCTGGCTGTCTGGGTCCCACTCATAGCCATCTGTGCATTCCTGGAAGGGAACCAGAGTGGCTAGTGGTCACCCTCAGGTCTCCTCCAACTAACCAGGCCGAGACCAGGACCTGAGCCTGGCCACCCTCCCTGCCTGCTCCAAACAATGGCCCCCAGCTGCTCTACCAACCAGAGGAGGAGAGAATCTTCCCCAGTAGCAGCCACCCAAGATCCTGGTCTCTCCGTCCCTGCCCGTCCTGTCCCAGGCCAGTGGCCCCCATCGTCCCCACCGTGTAGCTGTCCGGCTCCTCGGAATCCTGGGGAGACGCTGTCCCCAAGAGCAAGAGCAGCAGCGCCCAGAGCAGTAGAGACCCGGGGAGGCAGGAGGCGAAGGGGAGCATCCTGGGGCTGGGACGTGGTGGACGGGGGTCAGGGGCCTCTGCCACTGAACCCCGGTTCCCTGTCCCAGGACCCGGAGCCCGGCCGCTCAGGAGCATGTTTGGGGCCCTGGAGCCTCCCAGGGCTGGAGGCCCACTCCTCTCCCAGGCCCACCCGCCCGGGGCCGCCCCGCCCCCGCCCGGTCCCCCAGCGGCGCAGGCCGAGGAGCTCGGGCCTCTGGGCTCTGCGCTGCCGCTGACTCGGCCGAGACTACGGCCCGCGCCCTGCCCCCACGGACGGCCACTCACTTGGGCCTGCGATGGCCCTGCGGCCCGCAGCTCCGGCGGCTCAGCTGGCTCAGGCAGTGCCTGCGGGCAGACGGACGGGCGGACGGCACAGCTCCCTGGACGCGCGGCCCCAGGAAGCGCCCCCCGCCCGCCCGCCTGCCGCGGCGCGGCCCACCCCGGCGCCTCCGCCCGCCCTTCGGCGGATTCCTGAGCCCGCGCCAGGGGGAGGGACCCCGACCCCCCGCTTCTCCGCCCCGGCCAGCCGCAGGCCCTCACCCGGTCCCCCGCGGCGCCTCTCAGAGCCGCCTCCCGGCGCTGGGCCAGGGTCCCCCAGCGCTCGATCCTTGGAGCCGTTGTCCTTGATGCAAGGCCCCCAGACTCACCCGGGGGACCCCACATCCTCACCAAAAATGTCATCCTGTGCGCCTAGCCCCTACCTAATCTGCGCCCCCAGAATTTCAACCTGTGCACCCACACCTTAATCCCGGAGCCCCCAGACTCTCCTTCTGCGCCTCCCAAAATTGCCCTGGACACCTAGAACCCACCTAATCCTAGGGCCTCCAGGTCCTCACTCTACTCCCTCCAGCACTGTATTCTATGCTCTCAGATCGACACTCTCGACGGTCCCAAAACCTCACTCAGGGTCCCCAGACCCTTGCCCAGGAACGAGACGCTCCAAGGCGCACAGCTGTCCATCTCTCTCCCTTCTGCCCTTCACCCCTAGGGTCGTCTTTGGCTAAGTGGTCCCTTCACTGCGGTATGGCCTCCCCCGCGCCCTCCATCCGCAAAGCACAACAGTTTGGGGCAGGGGCGGAGGTTCACTTTTGGCCCAAAATGAATGGAAGCCCCTGAGAAGGAGGGCAGAGCTGAACTTGGCCACGCGCAATACGCCAGGGTCCAGCGCCCAACGCCTCCCCGACCCTCCTCCCACCCATGTCCCCCACCCACGTCCCCCACCCAGTTTCCGCCTGCACCCCCAAGTTGAGGGCGTGTCCCTTGGGGTGGAGTCTGGGCAGAGCTGGCTCCCAGGAAGGGGCGGGCCCTCGTTTTGCCCACGTCTCTGGGCGGGGCCAGACGGGAAGGGCTGCGTGTCCGGGGATCCCCCGCCTGGGACCAGACTGCGAGCGGGAATGGCCATTTCCCCTTCCCATCCCTGTTTATCCCCACAATCGCCCACCGTGTGGTCCGGAGGGGCTGTGCCGAGTAGGGATGTGCTGGTGGGTCCCCAGGTGAGCCCTTGGGGTTCAGGGAGAACTGCTGAGCGTCTCCTCCTCTCCACTCCCCCGCACCCCGAACACCACCGTCCTTCCCAGTTGCTGGGGCAAGGAATTAAAGAATAATACTCTTTAAAACCAAAAGGAAAGACAATAACAAGTGTTGGCGAGGATACGGAGAAATGGGAACCCTCATAAGATGGTGCAGTCGTTTTGGAAAATGGTCTGGCAGTTCCTCAAAAGGTTACCATATGACCCAGCAATTTCACTCCTAGGTATATACCCAAGAGAATTGGAAACATGTACACACACATAAATCTGTACAGTGTTTATAGCAGTACTGTATATAACAGCCAAAATGAGAAACCCCCAATGTCCATCACGTGATGAATAAACAAAATGCAGTATACTCATGCAGTGGAATATTAGCCGTGAAAAGGAAAGAAGAACTGATACATTCTAGAACATGGATGAATCTTGAAAATATTACACTAAGTGAAAGAAGCTAGACACAAAAAGCCACACATTCCATTCATATGGAATACCCAGAATAGGCAAACCCTAGAGAGAAAGTAGGTTAACGGTTGCCAGGAAAAGTGGGAGTGGGGGGAGTGGGGAGTGACCGCTAATGGATATGGGATTTATTTTGGGATGATGAAAATGTTCTGAAATTAGGAGTGATAGTTGCACAACTATGCAAATATACTAAAAACCACTGAATTGTATGTACACTTTTAAAGGGTGAATTTTATGGTATGTGAATTATATCTTAATAAAGTGGTATTTTTAAAAATAATTAAAATAGCTTCTAATCATTAAGATCTAAATGTTCTAGGCACTGGCATGGGCCTCGTGCAATCCTCCTCCCAAGGCGGGGAAAGGGTGCTGCTAGCACCCCATTTTACAGATGAGGGAGGCTAAAAGATTTGTCCCAAGTGTAACCAGAGTAGTGAGGGCAGGATTTGAACTCATGACCCGCTGACTCCAAGACTCTCTGGGCTCTTTGCCCCATATAAAGAGTATTGAAGACCCACCATATGAACCTCCACTCTGTGCCAGCCAGGCTGGTGGGTGCTCCAATAAGTCATTCCACTCAAGCCCCACCACAAGAATTATCATGGCCAATTAGAGTTGAGGGACCAAGGCCCAGAGGGGAATGACTTAATGTACAGTTGATGACTTAAACTTGGACCTGAACCTCCGTCTTTGCACTATTAGGCCCAAGTGAGCCTGCCACTTGGAGGTGCCTCCTCAGAACAGCTCTCCCAACCTCTGCCATCCCACAGACTTTCCCTGCCCCCACCCGCTCTGCCTTGGGTCCTTCTTAGAGGTTATTTTGGTCAGTGTCTCGCTCCTACCAAGTAGGAGCTTCCACCCAGGCATTGAGACCCCTGAGCCCACACAGTGCAGCCCTCACTGGCCGCCAGCCAGGATCTGCACCATGAACAAGTGGATGAATGAATGAATGAGCAAGTGGGGGGATTTCATTCATTCATTCAAGAAATATATGATAAGTGAGGCCACTGTGGACCAGATGCTATGCTAGGAGACATGGCACTGATCAACACAGAGCAAAACCTCCTGGCCTCATGGAGCTCCATTCAAGATAGAGAAGGAAAGGATCAAAGAGGAGGGCCACTCAGCCCACACCCTCAGTCCCTCCCCCTCCTAGCCTCCTACATCCCTGCTACCACAACGGGTAGGTTGTATGCCACCCCCTTTTGGTGCCCACACTGGGACCTCCAGCTCTGAGGGCTGACTTGGGGCTGTACTCATAGGTCATACACATGACAAGACCAGCCTCAGGCCCATAACTGGGCTCCAGAACCACAGGGCAAACCACCACTCTGGGGACAGCCTGAGCACTGCATTTTTTTTTTTTTTTTTTGAGACAGAGTCTCCCTTTGTTGCCCAGGCTAGAGTGAGTGCCATGGCGTCAGCCTAGCTCACAGCAACCTCAAACTCCTGGGCTTAAGCGATCCTCCTGCCTCAGCCTCCCGAGTAGCTGGGACTACAGGCATGCACCACCATGCCCGGCTAATTTTTTCTATATATATTAGTTGCCAATTAATTTCTTTCTATTTATAGTAGAGACGGGGTCTCACTCTTGCTCAGGCTGGTTTTGAACTCCTGACCTTGAACAATCCACTTGCCTCGGCCTCCCAGAGTGCTAGGATTACAGGAGTGAGCCACCGTGCCCAGCCCTGAGCACTGCATTTTAACAAAGGTAGCACCACTCTTCAAACAGGAGTCCATTGGATTCCCATCTGGGGGAGGGGAACAAAATGGAGCCAAATGGAGCCTCACAACCCTGGGAAAAGTGATAATGAGATGAGGCAGTGAGTACATAAATGAATAAACCCCCGGATCAGAGCCCTCCTCTCTTCCCCTCCTCCTTCCACCCCAGTGGAGCCCTAGAAAGCCAGCTTTTCACACTCCTCTTTGGTCTTGGGCACAGGTTCTCAGCCTGGGGGCCCATCCAGGAGGCCCCAGCCCAAGGACCCCTTAAGGACTGAGGCAGCAGTAACAGATGTTAACGCGCCACCCAGCCCTTGACCTCATAGGCTTTGGCCTTGCTCTGTCTGTGACACCCACTCTGTTAGCTTTCTGCCTCCTCCTCCCCAGACTGGCAGGGATGTGGAACATGAGGCAGTAGCTGCTACTTAATGTCTCCTAGCCCCTGCACTTTCCTGTTTAAAACCCATGGCAAACAATGTCTAGTCAATAAACACCCATCAAGCCCACTCCATGCCTGGCCCTGGCCTGGGCACTGAGGACACAGGTGAATCAGACGCCTCTGGCATGGTGAGGAGGCAGATGCCACGCGGGTGGGCACAGGTACAGCAGGGGTGGAGGGGCTATGAGAGGTTACACCAGAGGCTGGGGGAGCAGGGAAGACTTCCTGAGGGAGGTGGCTGTTGAGCTGAGCTTCACAGGATGAGCAAGTGCAGTTCCCCAGAGGGCACTGACTATCTTCCATCCCACCTAGTCATCAGGGGCCTGTGGCTCCTAAAGCCCCTGGGCTTCTCTGTAATGGCACTGATGTCTGTATATTGTCACTGTCCTCTTCAGATCTATCTCCTCCTATCTATCCCTTAAGGACAGATTCATCTCTGTATCCCGGGAATTGCCAGAACAGTGTGGGCCTAGAGCCTCTGTTGAATTGAGAAAAAGAAGCCGGGTGGGGAATAGGCAGGCAGGCAGGTGAGGCGGATGAAAGCCTGAGGCAGCCCAAGTGCTCTAGTGGTCCCCCTCCCAAGCCTGGTTCCCCCTTTGTAGTTCTCCCAGCTCCGCCCTCTCCCCCTCCAGCTTGATCTGCACAACTTCCTGCCGCTGGTACTAGGGCTGCACCACCATGACACGAACTGCTCCCCTCTCCTGCCTGCTGGCCCTGTTCGTGGCAGGCCTAGCCCAAGGCATCAGGGGCTCCCTTAGGGTCCAGGTAAGTGCTGTCAACCCACCCCCAATACCCTCACCTCTGCCAGTCCCATGGCTGGAGTCACCCCTCACAACAATTGTCTAGTCATTCCCATTTCTTAGAGGGAGGCTGGAGACTGAGGCTGGAAAGGTGGGTGACGTGCCCAAGCCCACATGGGGAGAGAAGGCTGACTCCCTAGCCCAGTCCTGGCATGGCTGGGAGCTAACTGGGGTCCCAGCAATGATTCCTCCACCCACTGCCCCCTTTCCACCCTTGGTTCCTTGCCAGGACCCAGGTCCCCGGCCGCTGGAGCTGAAAGAGGTCTTCAAGTTGTTCCAGGTCCAGTTCAACCGGAGTTACTCCAACCCAGCAGGTATCGTGGGGCACTTATGTCTCCAGTTTGGCCCCCTCCCCACATTTAATAGATGAAGAAATCGAGGCTCAGGGTGGGGAATCATTTTGGCCAAGGCAACTCAACAGGACCTTGGCAGGGCTGGGGGTGCACTCCCTGGTTTCCCAAATGCATGTGGGGGGACAGATCATTCTTTGCTAGGAACCTGGAGGGCAAGGGGCAGCTGTTGGGAGCCTGCCCTAGTCCTAGAGGGTCCCTTGGCCCCACAGCCGCTCCCCTGATTCCAGACAGTGGGTGGGGGACCACCATCTAGTCATGTGTTTATTCAGCAAACACCCAAGATACTCATTTTGTTCCCAAGTTGGGGGCTCCCTCTCTACCCCCATGAACTGCCAGACCTGCAACTTCTCTTCTGTAGGGGCTGGCCTACAGGCACCTTTTAGGGCAAGCTGCCTGTGTCCCATCCTCTCCACCTGTGGTCAGAGGTGTGAGAAGGCAGAGGTGGGCTGCCAGTCTGCAGCCACCTGCCTTTCCTTTCTGAGTCACTCTGTCTCCGGACCCCTTGCTTGGCTTTTCTACACTCTTATGTTAGGGTGGGCCGAGATGTAACACTTGTTGCCTCTGCGGAAAACCTAACTATTGGTCAGCTGCATAACCACTTCCTTGGCATAGGTGTTTGTGTAGGGCCTTGTGGCTACAAGAACGGAGCCCACTTGGGTGGGTGGGAGGGAGGATGAGCAGCCACTGGCAACTTCCTGTCCCTGGGGGCCTGGGAGCTGGCCTAAGAAGATTCCCTCTTGGTCCAGAGCATGCTCGCCGCCTGGACATCTTTGCCCACAACCTGGCCCGGGCTCAACAGCTGCAGGAGGAGGACTTGGGCACAGCTGAGTTTGGGGTGACTCCATTCAGTGACCTCACAGGTACCAGAGACGCTCCTGGCCCATAGGGTGGGTGGGGAAGCAGAGTCTCCTGCAGGGATGCTGGCAGACAGACCATGCAGACTTTCTACTTTCACTGTCCAGGGAGGGACCCTGAGAACCAGAGGCCCGGGTGCTTACCCCAAACAGCCAACCACAGGGGCAGAAACACTGCAGACCTGTGTCCCAGCCCAGCTCAGGGGCAAGGGCAGCAGGTAGAGGGGATGGCCCCCAGCAAGGAACTTGACCCCTCTTTAGGCCTTGGTATCTTTGCCTTTCTGCCACCCAAGATATTATAGGGACCCAAATAGGATGTGGATGGTTGGAGTGGGAGAGGTAGAATAGGAAGAAGGGGCCAAAACTGTAACCTTGGTGTCTCTGTCTGTCCCCCAGAGGAGGAGTTTGGCCGTGTCTATGGCCATCAGAGGGCAGCTGGAAAGGTGCCCAGTGTGGGCAGAAAGGTAGGATCTGAAGAGCAGGGGGAGCCAGTGCCCCCGACCTGTGACTGGCGGAACATGGCAAACATCATCTCACCCATCCAGGACCAGGTGCCTGCCCCAGCCCAGCCCAATCCTGCCAAGTGGTGGGAGGTGGTGGGTATGGCCTGCACCTTACCTGCCCTCACCCTCTTGTTCACTAGAAACACTGCAACTGCTGCTGGGCCATGGCGGCAGCGGGCAACATCGAGGCCCTGTGGGGCATCACATACAAAACCCCTGTGGAAGTCTCTGTGCAGGGTAGGGCTGGGCAAGGACACGTGTGGGATGCGGGGGAGGACTAGGCCCCATTCTCCCATACTGTCCCTTCTTACACCAGAGCTGCTCGACTGTGGCCGCTGTGGGGATGGCTGCCAGGGTGGCTTCGTCTGGGACGCGTTTATAACTGTCCTCAACAACAGTGAGTACACGCAGCTCTGGGCAGCTGCAGGGGTGGGGGTGCTCAGCAGCGAGCCTCCTCCCTCATCCTGCTTATCTCCAGGCGGGCTGGCTAGTGCAAAGGACTACCCGTTCCAGGGCCACGTCAAAACCCACAGGTGCCAGGCCAAGAAGTACAAGAAGGTGGCCTGGATCCAGGATTTCATCATGCTGCAGGACAACGAGCAGAGTGCGGCAGGGGAGACACATGGGGGGGCGTGATGGGAACAGACATCGGGGCGGGGCAGACACGTGTCTATATAGAGATGGGGGGTTGAGGGAAGGGGTAGGGGGAAGGGGGGCAGACTGACACACCATGTGCCAAGAGCAGGGGCCACAGGGCAGGCAGGGCCTGATGGCACCTTCTACCCCAGGAATTGCCCAGTACCTGGCCACCCACGGCCCCATTACCGTGACCATCAACATGAAGCTACTGAAGGTAAGATGAGGTAGGGAATGTGGGGAGGAGCACACAGGGGAGTTGGCCCCTGACTCAGCTCCTCTGTCCCCACGCCCTGCAGCATTACCAGAAAGGTGTGATCAAGGCCACACCCACCACCTGTAACCCCCAGCATGTGGATCATTCTGTCCTGCTGGTGGGTTTTGGTAGGGACAAGCAAGAGGAGGGGATATGGGCAGAGACAGTCTCGCCCCAGTCGCGCCCTCGCCGCTCCATCCCATACTGGATCCTAAAAAACTCCTGGGGGGCCCACTGGGGAGAGAAGGTGAGTGTTACCTACTGGGGAAGGGCAGAACTGGCCTCTCCCCACCTTCCAGCCCTGATGTCCCCTAACTTCCTAGGGCTATTTCCGGCTGCACCGGGGGAACAACACTTGCGGTATCACCAAGTACCCACTCACTGCCCGTGTGGGCCAACCAGTTAGAAAACGCCAGGTCTCCTGTCCCCCCTGAGCCCACCGAGCCTCCCCACAGCTATCTCCTACTATGCCTGCCGCTGCTTCGTCAGCCCTGCCACAAGGTTTTGCCCATGCTCCCAATCTTCTCAATATGGCTGAATAAACCCAGATGAGACCCCTGGTTTCTGAGTGGACTCAACTGGGAAGGGGAGATGCTGGATGGGTCGAGCGCAGACACCATTCCCTGGTCTGTCTCAGTCCCCGCGGGGCGGACGTACACATACATCCTTCTACACGGACACCAGGGCACTCAGAGACACACACGTGCACACCTGGTACACCCCCACGGGCTCCTCCCCTCTGCAGACAGGATCATCTTCCAAACTCATGGCAGCTTTATTGTCAGCACGGGCAGGGCAGTGGGAGAGGGGCCTCAGTCATGATAGAGGCGCAGGAGGCAGCCACGGAGGGTGCCCATGTAGCGGTCCCAGAGGGCCTGGTGCCTGTAATGACAATAGTAACTGTGACAGCTGCTCGTTACTCCATACTCAGCACATCTGAGACACTGCTCTCAGTGCCTTCTATAGCTGAATTCATGTAGTCCTCATAAAATTCTTATGATTCTTCTAATTATTATCCCCAGTTCACATATGAGGAAACTGAGGCATAGAGAGGTTAAGTAACCTGCCCAAGGTCACACAGCTTCTAAGCCAGGACTTGGGTCCACAGAGACTTCCACCCCCAGCATACCAGAATGGGCAGCCCTGAGCCTGCAGGAGGGCTAGACCCGGCAGGTGGCTGGCTGGGTCAAGGCCAAGCTGGAGAGGAGAACAGTGTCTCTCACCGGAAGCCGTCCAGGGAATGGACAGATGCTGAATACTGATTCAGGAAGAGCCGCACGTCATTCAGTGGCCAGTGGTCAGAGCGGCAGGGTTCCACGAACTGTGGGACCAAGGGATTACTTAGCACCAGTACAGCCTGGGGACAGTCAGGCTGGGGATCACAGGGGCCAAGGGCAGCACAACTCACCTTCTCTACGAGGTCCACAAACAGGTCTCTGACATCCTTATTGTGGGTCAGCTTGGCAGCTACATTCACCAGCCCCCGGGACAGGTTCTGTGAGGCAGGGATCCTGGGAGTTCTGCCTTCTGCCCCAGAAGCTGGGGGAGGGACAAGCTCCTCCCCAAATCTATCAGCCTCCCTCAATCAACCAAGTCCCCGTCGTTTATGAGCCGGTTCCCCCTCACAGGCCGGCAGAGTGCGGCAGCGCCACCTGCCGGTCAACCTCGGGCAGGCGCAGAGATGCCTGGCAAGGGTAGTGCACTGGAGGCTGAAGGTGCCCAAGGGACAGAGGCTGGATGGGGCCACAGACCTTGAAGTTGGCTTCCATCTCAGAGAAGACGCCAAGCTTTCCCCGGAGAGCAGTGCACACCAAGCTGCAGGGATACAGGGTCACGCCTAGAGCCAGCCGAGCCCCTACGTCAAGCCCTGCCCTATGGATCCCCCAAGGTCACCTCTTGTGCAGGTCCAGAAGGTCCTTGTCAGCCACTAGCACCTTGAGCTCCTTCAAGTCCTGGAGAAACTCCTTGTCTAAGTCCATGTCCATGTCATCCATCTGGGAGTCTGAGGGAGGCCCATGAAGGGAGTTGGGGTGAGTGACAGAAACCACTCCTATGACACCCTGAGCCTTCCTCACCTGCCACGTCATTGCACCCCATGGGACAGAAGAGGAAACAGAGGAAACAGACAGGTGGAGTGACATGCCCCAGGCAATGAGCCCTTTGTCTGAAGACAGGTGTGTGTGGGAAAATGGACTACAAGCAAAGGTGGCCTGGGTGGGGGCCCTGACCAGAAAAGACGCTGGGAACTGGGGGCCCACAGGAGGAAATGCTAGGAGGGAACCAGGCCCTGAGAGGATGGGGAGGCGTCCGGGCACCTGGGTCAGTGGGGGCCTCACCGACGGCTCCAAGGGTCCAGTTCTGGATCATGAGCTCAGCACAGAAGGCAAAGTCGCCAAAGCTCAGATACTGCAGTTTTTTTTTCCCTGTCTCAAAGCGGTTGTTGGCAAAGAAAACGATGGCTGCATAGTCCCTGCAGGGAGGGGATGGGGGTCCTCTCAGGTCTTAAAATTCCTTCTTAGCAAACAGCTCCCACCCTGCACCCTCAGCTGGGCTTTTGAGTCCTGGCCTCTCTCTGCCCTAGGTCACAGTGTGATGTGTCTCAAGTCCCTTCTCTATGGGCCTCCCCATCTGTGCAAAGAGAAGTTTCCAGCCCAAGTTTCCTAAGGGATACAGTGGGAGATCACACAAGTAATACTGAGTACTTCCTAAATGCCAGAGGTTATGCCATGGGCTTTATAGGTGGCACCTCACAATAGTCCAACTGGAAATGGCTGGACTGGGATTTGAACCCAGGTCAGTCTGATTCAAAGTACAGACTAGAAATGAGATAACCATACCCCCAGCATGGCCAGGAGGTCAAAAGGATTGTAGTGGAGAAAGTGGACCAGCCTCAGGGCCCAGGGATGGAGTGTGAAAGGGGGAGATGGCTGGCCATTCACCTGGCCAACCGGTCGGAGAGCAGGAAGTGTTGCTGAATGTTATCCACCAGGGAGCCCCGCATTTCTTCCACCACCTTGAAGACTCGCTTGAAGTTGTCAAACTGCAGGGCAGTTAGAGAGGGAAGAACTGGTCAGAGGGTGCTCACACAGTAAATTGTTTATTGAACATCCCTCTCTCACTTATCTGCCTATCCAGTCAGCAGATGCTGATTTAGCACTTGTTCTTCCCTCAACCAACTATTAGTTATTAGTACCTGTTATCAATTCAACAGATGTTTATCAGCTTTTGCCATCTTGCCTTGGATAAAGGTTTGCTCACTCCATCCCTATCTTAAATGCAACCCCATTTTTGCATCATGCTCTCCGGATCTTCAAGAGCTTGAGCTGGAACTGACTCTCCTGGCTAAGCTTCAGGGACTCAAAAATGAGCAAATGCTAATCCATCCATGGGGAGCTCACAGGAGACACAGAAGAAAGGCATCAAAGGCCCAGAAGGGTTACTTCTCCTTGGCACCACCAAAAAGGCTTATAGAGAACCTGGCGTCTCACCTCCTGCCTTAGATTACAAGGGGCAGATATGGCCAAGAACAGTACTCTCCAGGTAGGAGCAACATGAGTCAAAGAAAGCCTGGGGCTAGAGAAATGTAAGCCTAAAGAGGTCTGCAGGGACAGTCTGAAGGTCAAGGCCAAGGAGTGCAGCTGCTATCCAGGAGGAAATGGGAGCCAATGAAAGTTTATGAGCAAGGAAAGCCATGGTCAGATCTGGGCTTCTGAAAGACCACTCTGGCCACAGAGCCGGTGATGGCTTAGAAGGGGCAAAAAGTGGGGAGAAGAGACTAGGTATGAAGATGCTGCCACGATCAGAGGCTGGAGCTGAGGCAGTGGCCAAACGGATGGAGCGAAAGGGTGGACTGTAAATGGGGTCTGTGTGTGTGTGGGTGGAGTGCCCACCTGTCTCCGGCAGCTCTTGAGGGTGATGCCTGTTTTGGCGCTGATGTCGTCCAGGTCTTTCTTGGTGCCCTTGGACAGCTTCTTGCCCAGCACCTCTCGAACAAAGGCCTCGTCAAAGGCGTAGTACCTTGTGGAGGCAGAGGACACCACTGACCCTTCATAAAGAAAGGGAAGGGGAGGCCAGGCGTGGTGGCTCACGCCTGTAATCCTAGCACTCTGGGAGGCCGAGGCCGGTGGATTGCTCGAGGTCAGGAGTTCAAAACCAGCCTGAGCAAGAGTGAGACCCCGTCTCTACTATAAATAGAAAGAAATTAATTAGCCAACTAATATATATAGAAAAAATTAGCCGGGCATGGTGGCGCATGCCTATAGTCCCAGCTACTCGGGAGGCTTAGGCAGGAGGATTGCTTGAGCCCAGGAGTCTGAGGTTGCTGTGAGCTAGGCTGACGCCACAGCACTCACTCTAGCCTGGGCAACAAAGGGAGACTCTGTCTCAAAAAAAAAAAAAAGAAAAGAAAACAAAACAAAACAAAAACAAAAACAAAAAAACAAACAAAGAAGGGGAAGGGGAACCTGGCCGGGCCTGGGTCTGGCCCCTTCTGCTTTCCACTTTCTGAGTGCCTGGGTAAGTCCTGTCCCTCCCTGAGCCTCGGTTTTGGTCTGCAAAATGGGTATACAGTCAGAATGGTTGGCATCTCCACCATCCCACCAGGTGAGCACCTCTCGATGAGCAGCGCCTGCCGGGAGGGCGGGATTTGGAAGATGAGCTGGTGCAGTAACTTGGGTGGTGCATGCAGCAGACGCTCCAGCATGTGGAAGGTACGGTAGTGGTCCATGGTGTCACTTTGCAGCACCGCTGCCGTGGCGCCCGTCTGCTCCAGGATTCCCGAACGCACCCGCAAGGCCACCGCATCGCTCACTGGGGAGTGGGCACTAGCATCAGGACCCGTCCCGCCGACCCAGAGGCCCTCCAGGGATTCCAGCCCCGACCCTTACACATCCCTTACTCCCAGCTGCCTGCCCACTTCCCCAAAGGATGCCCAAGTTTTGGCCCCGCCCCCTCTCCCTTCCAAAACAACCGCTTCGCCCGACGGGCTCTCCCAGACGGCCCCTCACAGACCCGAATAACCATCCAGCCAGAGGCGGTATACATCCTCATCTATAAGGGTCGTGTTCCCCACGAAGATGTCCAGTTCACTGGTCATGGCGACGCCCGGGGCTGCTGCGCCCCGAGCAAGAGCAAGCACAGCCCGAGCCGGGCGCGCCGCGGCTGGGCCACTTCCGGGAGCGCTGAGATTCCGTTCCGGGCACCCGGACTCAGCGAAGGACCACTTCCGGGATAGAGGAGGTGTGGGGGCGGGGGCGGTGAGAGAAGAGGCGGAGGCCTGGGCGGTGGAGTAGCTCCTCCTCCCGCAGGGAGGGGGAGTCCCAGGCTCACCCATCCTGCCTACCCCACACCACCCCCGCTGCCGTTTGCAGAGGGGCATCCGGAGTGCCTCCCCTGCCCCAGCAGCCTCTCCCCTCACTTCCTCCTGGTTTTTCTCCCACCTTCTCTGCTCTTTTCGGAGATTCCCAACTTTGACCTGTTTACTAAGCTTACGGGTTTCATGCTCTAGCCTGTATCTCTTTTCTGCGAAAGGGATGCATGACTTGACTCCCAGGGGCTCTTGCTGGAGGCCCCTCTGTCTATCCTGCGATTGAGCACTTCTGGGCCTGGAGCACCTGCTCCCACTATGGTTTTAGCCACACCCCACTCCCACGCTAGCTAAGGACGTCTCTTATTTAGCTCCTCAGAGCTCTGCCTGGAAGGCATCCGGAGGGGCTGCCTGTCTGCCCAGACTCTTCATGCTGTTTTCCCATAAGCCCCTCAAAAGCTCAACGTATTCCAGGCAGATCTCGCTCTCCCCAATCTGTTTCTTTCCTGCGTCCCTATCTCAGTGACAGCCCCAACATCCACCCAGTTCTCATGCTAGAAACCAGCATTCTCCCAGACTCCTCTCTCCCCACATTCAGTTCCGGTGATTTAGCTCCTGAATGTTAGTATCTGTTTGTCCTCTCCACTCCCACCAACGCCGCCCCAGCGCAGTCTTTCTGCATAGCTCTCTTTGATCATTGACACAGTGTTTCTAATCTCCTTGCCTACAACCCCTCCTCCCAGGGTCCATCCCACACAAAGCAGGCTGAACAATTTTGTTTAACGCATATTTTTTTTTTTTACCTTTTTTTTTTTTTTTGAGACAGAGTCTCGCTTTGTTGCCCAGGCTAGAGTGAGTGCCGTGGCGTCAGCCTAGCTCACAGCAACCTCAAACTCCTGGGCTCAAGGGATCCTGCTGCCTCAGCCTCCCGAGTAGCTGGGACTACAGGCATGCGCCACCATGCCCAGCTAATTTTTTCTATATATATTAGTTGGCTAATTAATTTCTTTCTATTTATAGTAGAGACGGAGTCTCTCTCTTGCGCAGGCTGGTTTCGAACTCCTGACCTCGAGCAATCCGCCCACCTCGGCCTCCCAGAGTGCTAGGATTACAGGCGTGAGCCACCGCCCCCGGCACTAACGCATATTTTAAAATGTTACTCCCCTGCTTAAAATCCTTACTGGCCTTTGGAAACGCTCCAGCCTAGTATTGAAACCTCTGAAGAATTTGGCTTCTGCCTGCTCTTGAAGCCTCCCTCCCTCTCTTACCACTTTTCTCCAGACATCTGCCTTGCAAAAAACATCAAGCTACCCTCATTGTTCCTAAAGCAGCTCTTTCAGGTGCCAGTGTCTTTCACCATGCTATCCTCCCTGAAACAGCTCTTTATTTGGCAAAGTCATACGCATCTACCAGAGCCCCTCAGATATCACGTTTTCTAGAAAACCTTCTGGGGTTATCTCAGACCGTACTCCTCTCCTTCATTTGCTTGTAGTTTAACACAACCTATCTCTCCTGCCAGATTGCGGCCTCTGTGAGGACAGGATCAGGATCTTGGTCAAATTTATTTCTGCATGGGCCTTGCACACAATAAAGGTATATTGAACAAACGAATCTCTTCCTCCCCACTGGCAGGAAAGGCTCCTGGGAGGGAGAGTAGGCGAATGGTGAGCTAGGACGTTTGAACTCAGGGTTCTGAGGAGTTAGGAGCCATGCTTAGTGAGCCGAGACTCTCGAGTTGGATCAAAAGTAAGAGGGGCCGGAAAGGAATCCGCCTGAGTTCCGTCGGGGGGTCGGCAGCAGTCAAGGGCCGACGGCCGAGTGCTGGATCTCAGAGGAGCTGAAAGGCCTAGGCTCGAGCATGAGGAGATCTGGAACTTGGAGGTAGGAAGCGCCTATCTGAGGGTTGAGACTGGTGCCGAGGACGATGACTCCGTAGTTTATTGTTTTCGAGGGTCGGAGACACTGAGGTCCGGAGTGGGCCGAGAACCGGCTCTGGTGCTCAGGCCCCGCCCCTTTCCAGGGAGGCCTCCCCGGACTGGCTGTCTCTCCGCAACGTCATGCGGCCCCGCCCCGGCGCGCGCCCCGCCGCGTGCCCGCCCCCGGTGGCTGCTGCAGCCTACGCTGCCTTCGCCACTGCCTGCCGCCCGCGGAGCTGGAGCCGGAGCCCGAGCCTGAGCGGCGCCGGGCCCGACGTGGGGCTCCTGGGCCGCGGCGGCGGGCGGGCGATGCTCCAGCGGCCTGACCAGCCATGGAGGCCGAGGCAGGAGGCCTGGAGGAGCTGACGGATGAGGAGATGGCGGCGCTGGGCAAGGAGGAGCTGGTGCGGCGCCTACGGCGAGAGGAGGCGGCGCGCCTGGCGGCTCTGGTGCAGCGCGGCCGCCTCATGCAGGAGGTGAATCGGCAGCTGCAGGGTCACCTGGGCGAGATCCGCGAGCTCAAGCAGCTCAACCGGCGCCTGCAGGCAGAGAACCGCGAGCTGCGCGACCTCTGCTGCTTCCTGGACTCGGAGCGCCAGCGCGGGCGGCGCGCCGCGCGCCAGTGGCAGCTCTTCGGGACCCAGGCATCCCGGGCTGTGCGCGAGGACCTGGGCGGCTGTTGGCAGAAGCTGGCCGAGCTGGAGGGCCGCCAGGAGGAGCTGCTGCGGGAGAACCTGGCGCTTAAGGAGCTCTGCCTGGCGCTGGGAGAGGAATGGGGCCCCCGCGGCGGCCCCGGCGGCGCTGGGGGCTCAGGCGCCGGGCCAACACCCGAGCTCGCCCTGCCCCCCTGCGGGCCCCGCGACCTAGGCGATGGAAGCTCCAGCACCGGCAGCGTCGGCAGTCCGGATCAGTTGCCCCTGGCCTGCTCCCCCGATGACTGAGGACGCTGCTTCCTCCACGCCAACGCCCACCCGGATTGCTCCCGGAGCTCTGGGACTGCGATGAACCTCGGGACCTGGACGCCTTCCTCTCTGAGCACGAGGGGCCGCTGGCATGGACTAAGAAATCCTGAAACCGAGGAGGGCCCCTCGCTCTCGCTGGCGGAGCAGCAGGGGGACTGGAGGCTGGAGCAGATGGACTTGCTGGGGGGTTGGGTGAGGGCTAATAAACCGGGACGGAAACGGAGCCCGAGCCTGGGGAGAGTCTGTTTGGTACTGTTGGTACTGTCGGGGTTTGGTCGAGGGTGGGGACGCTGAGATAGGGTACCCTTCCCATCGGAAGGACTGCAGAACTAACGACTCCCCCATTACCTCGAGCCTGGGATGGGATGCGGGATGGTGGTAAACCACTGACTCCCCCCGTCGGGCGCCAGAACGAGCCGTAATCCGGCCCCCAAAGTGGCTCCAGTTCCCTTCCCGGCTCCTTCCTGTCCAAGACAATGGGGCAGGAAGCAGGTGTTGGGGGCCTAGAGCCCACTCGTCCGCCTCCTCAGAGGCTGGAACGGGGCATAACAGTGCCCCCCTGTGGCACATGCAGGAGCGCTGTGGGCCCCGATGGGGAGAAGGATGATAATCCTCTTGGCTTGTATCCCAGAGCATTCTTTCCTCTCGATCCTAGAGATGAGGCAGAGCGTAGCCCCATTTGTCAGATAAGACAATCAAGGTCAAAAAACATCAAAGAATTTGTCCAAGGTCATGCAGTCAGTCTGTGGAGCTGGGACCGGAACCTAGGTCTTCTGGTTCCAAATGTTCTCCCTTTAGCCTCTGGATCTAATGAGATGCCTGGGCCAGAGCTTCAAGCCTTTTATTCCATTTTGGCAGGTTTGTATAAAAATACTCTCTTTAGGAAAATAAATAGCAGCTGCCCTCACTGTGAAGGCTTGGATTCTCTGGAGCTAAAGGCTTCTCAGAGCTGGGGTCTGCAAGTCAGCTCATCACAGGAGCCTCTGGTGCCTCCTCAGCTGTGCTACTGAGGAGGGGCCAGCAGAATGCCCTGGTCCAATCACCTGCTGCTGCTGGCAGTGGGGCTGGGTGAGTTAGTGTTCTAGGCTGGTAGAATGGCACCTCCGGTCTGGGGGTAGGGTTGGGGAGATCACAGGAACAGGGTGATGTGGAGTATGGGGGTGGGCTGAAGGGGGTTAGGGCTCCAGAGGACCCCTAGGGACCTACAAAGTCTCTTTGGGCTGCCAGGATTCCTCTGGCACAAGCGGGAAATATTTTGTCTCTGATTTAGTGCAAATTGTGCTAGAGAGGCCAGCTCTGGAAAAACAGTGGGTAGCTTTGAAGGCCCCAAGCCGGCTCTATTGTGAAGCAAAATTTGCCCAGTCTCATCTGAAGGAATGGAGAAGAACCTGCTGGGGTTGGCTGTGGGATGTGGTCCAGGCCAGCTGGACCCATGGAGAAAGAGAAGATGTTGGCTAGGGGGCACCTGCAGGGAATGGGGCTGGGATGCCTCACAAAGCAAGGAGGGTGGGGGACCCCAAGGGGTCAGAGGATGGGTCTCCACTGCTGCTGCTACTCTTGCGATGAGCCGAGGCACAGGGCTCAGGGGTGCTGGGGTAGGTGAAGACCAGACTAGGGGTGAAAGGAGTCAGGGAGGGTGTGGTCATGAGTGTGGGAGTGTGCAATGCCTCAGGTTCAAGCACAGGACCTGGGGACAAGGAGATACAAGGTACAGGGTGGCAGGAGGCTGGCGGGCTGTTGGTGCTGCTGGTATTGCCTGTGTCCCTCTCCTTGGCTCCTTCTGGGATTTTGCAGATGGGTCGGTGGGCTTCCAACACCAGCTCCAGGCGCTCCTTCTGCTTCTGCAGCTCCTCAATCTCCCGCTGCAGCCCAGATTTCTCGTCTTCCAGTTTGTCAGTCTCCTGTAGAGGGTCAGGAGAGGAGTCAGGAAGATGAAGGCTGAATACCCCATAGCCTCAGGTGGTGCTTGTGGTGGGGGGTGGGAAATCCTTAGCAAGTCTGGACTGCAACTCCCATGAGCCCCTGGGAGAAAATGGGCATGACTCCCATCAGTCCCGGCTCCTAGGAGATTGCTGGCCGAGCTTCAGCTCTGCTCTGCAGCGAGTGAGACGTGCTGCAGGCAATTTTTAATCGCTTTTTCCTCGACCTATTCCCGGAAGGACTGCCCCTCTGACGGGGAGCCACGGTGGTGTTGTGGGGACTACATACATGGGGACCCCGCGGATTCCTGGGAGGCGGGGTCCCTCTGTGGCTCTGTGGGTCGGGGCCTGGGCGCCCTCCACCGGGCGGGTACTCACCGCCTGTAGGAAGTCGGTCAGTTCCTTCCTCCGATTTCTGCACTTGGCCGCAGCCAGCTTGTTCCGCTCGCGCCTTACTCGGCGACGCTCCTCCTCCTCCGGGCTGATCTGGAAGATTTGGGGTGAGGGTGGCAGTGAGGAAGACCCTGGGCCACTAGCTGCCAGGAACTCACCCTCCATCCCTGCGTGGTCCAGTGGTAGGACCCTGGCAGAAGCACAGAAGCGCGCGGGACCCCCTCAACCTGTGATTTAGGGACTGGTGACCCCAACCAGTTATCCCGGCTGAACCACTAGTCAGCTTGGTCAAATTCCCTCCTCGCACCTAGCTTCAGTGCTCATTTCTCTCCCTTAATGGCCTCCACAAACCTTAACCCTCCTCATCTCCCAAGACTCAAAATAATCCTGCCTCCAGGAAGCCTTCTCATTCCCCAGCCAGAAGTGGCCTTTCCTCCTCTGAGTACCTGGGGTGGGGTTACCCCTTATTGCAGGACCCTCATTCTTCTGGATCTCTGAATAGCCAAGTCTCCTCTTGCCCCCAGGAACTGTGGGCACTAGGAAGGACTAATGAATGCTGCTGAATAAGTTGCAATTTACTGGGAACCCACTATGTGCCAGCTAAGCACTTTACATAGATTTTACATGTAAGGAACTAAAGCCCAGGGAGGATGCACTTGTTTATGGTTCCAGAGCAAGAACTAGGATCCAGTGAGACAGGGTGGCTTGATGGTTAGGATCAGACTTCAGAGTTGGATAGACCTGGGGCCAAGGCCCATCCCGTCTCATTACTCACTACTTGTACAAGTCACTACCCCTTTGTGCCTTCATTTCCTGGGCTGGAAGATGGGGAAAACCAGAGTACATTCCCTTAGAGAGTTTTTCTGGGGATTAAATGAGACAATAAAACAGACCCAGAGAGTAGCTGAAGGGACCCCTCTAATCCTGTTCTCTCCCCAGACAGCATAAGCCCACCCTGTCCATGTATGTCAGCCGGCGAAGGTCGTCTTATCTTTCCACATACATACCTTCCACCTTCCCACCTCCAGCTCTATTCTTGCCATCCCCCCCCCCACCTGGAATGTCCTTTCCTTCATCTTTACCTATGCAAATCCTACCCATCTTTCCTGCCTTCTCCAGGAAGCTTTTGCTGAATAGAAGCTTCAAAAGTGACTGTTTTGTTCTCTGGGCCGTCCCAGGGGTTCCTATCATTTTATGCCTTGGACAATAGACACCAATGGCCCTACCTTCCCCTCTTCTAAGCCTGTGCTCTCCTTTCTAGCAAGAGCTGTCCTCTGTACCCTAGCACACCTGTGGGAAATTGGACCCAGTACAATGCCTCTGTTTCTTACCTGTTCAGAGGGCCGGCGACGTACCCCTGGAGGCGGCCCCAGGGCCCGGATGACTCCTGGCCGGGGTTGCGGGGGGCTGTACTGGGGGTAGGATAGAGGCCTAGGGTAGCTGCTGGGTCCCAGGAAATGAGGCTGCACCATCCACTGCAGCTCCTGACTGCCACTCACAGCGTTGATGCTTGGCACAAAGTGGAACTTCTGAAGGACAAGAAATGGAAGGCCAGGCATGAGGTCTGTGGGGATTGAGGGGCTTTCAGTAAGCAGAACCCACATTGCTGCCCACCCTCAATGTAGATACTGATTCTTGGAGACCAGAAATAGCACAGCTTAACAGTCAGAATTGGGCTTGGTGACAAATTGCTACTCCATAGCTGTGTGTCTTTGGGCAGGTCACATAACCTCTCTGTGCCTCTGTTTCCTCATCAGAGCTAATACCTTAAAAGTATGAATTGCCAAGTACTGTTCTAACAACTCTACAAATACTGACTCATATAATTGGCACAATAGTACCTTCATTTTCAGACAGGAGAACAGTTGTCCACAGACACACAGGCAATAAGTAGGAAATGGGATTTGAGCCCAGGCACCTGGGCTCTTACCCACTCCTGCACCCATCTGCACAGAAAGGATTATTACGACACCGAGCTTACAGGAGGCTGTGAACTCACGTGAGAGAATGTTGTGATAAATCTGGTAAGTGTCGGGTGCCCAATACAGAGGGGATGTGGCAGGTAAGAGCCACTGCTCTGCGTTCCAACTGTCCCAATTCTAATCTCAGCTCAGCCACTTACTGGCTGTGTGACCCTGGGTAAGTTATTTAACCTCAGTGTGCCTCAGTTTCCTCATTGTTAATATTATCACAGGTGAGGAGTACAACATCTCATTTAAAAATACATAGTGGCACAAAATAATGGCGGGTTTTAAAAATCTATGAGGTTTTTTTTTTTTTTTTTTTTTTGGAGCAGAGTCTCGGTTTTTTGCCTGGGTGAGAGTGCCGTGGCGTCAGCCTAGCTCACAGCAACCTCAAACTCCTGGGCTCAAGCAATTCTTCTTCCTCAGCCTCCCGAGTAGCTGGGACTAGAGGCATGCGCCACCATGCCCGGCTAATTTTTTCTATATATTTTTAGTTGTCCAGCTAATTTCTTTCTATTTTTTAGTGGAGACGGGGTCTCGCTTTTGCTTAGGCTAGTCTCCTAATCTCCAGCGATCCTCCCACCTCGGCCTCCCAGAGTGCTAGGATTACAGGCGGGAGCTACCGCGCCCAGCCTGAGGTCTTAGATTCCATGAAATACGGTAAATGATGTGGCAAGCGCCCACCCAGTACGTTGCCCCTGGAACCATCTTCTTTCAGCCAGAAATCTGAGGAATGGGTTTGGGTGGGGGCTCAGTGTTCTGGGAGGAGAACTGGGTTCGAGCTCTACCGCTGGGCCCCAGGTGTTGGCGCCCAGTAGTCCGGGAAGCGCTCCACAAGCCCAGGCAAGTCCCAACAGCAGTGGCCCTGGCTCCGCGCCGCAGACCCAGCGGCCCAGTGACCCCAGTTCCCGGCCGAGGCACCGCCAGCGGCATCTCCCGCTTCCAAGGTTGTCCCGGTCCGGGCCGCTCGGGGCCAGGAAGGGAGGGGCGCCCCGAGTGACTCAGCCTCCGTGACTCGGCGGAACGGACGCCTCTCATTCCCTCCCTGACGACACGTGCTCACAGCCCCTCGACAGGAAATGGGCACCTGCAACCTCTCAGGTCCCCCCGCCGGCAGTGGGCGCCGTTCGGTGCGGAGAGGCGGGGGCGCGGGAGTTGCCGGCAGCACTACCCAGCGCACGGCCCGGCACCTCGCGGTCCCTGTTCGGCAGAGGGGTCGAAAGCCAGTCTCCGGGAACCTGTCAGGTTCCACGGCCAGGGACCGCCAGGCTCCACTGTGTCGAGATAGGGACTTGGCGACGGAGTAGAGAAGGACAGACACACTGACGGTCCCAGTGCCGAGGATTCCCACTCTGGCCGGGCTGTTCTCCCAATAGATCCGGCGTCCCTCGTGTGGCGGGACGTTTCAGCCACAGCCCAGACTCCGGATCCCAGGAATTTAGCCCGAGATGGAGAGACCCTCTGATCCGTCGGTGCCAGGACTAACCCAGACACCCGGGGTCCCTTCTGAGGCAGGTGGGACACAGAAATTAGCGGTGGACCGGAGGAAAGAAAGAAGGTAACAGAGGTGGAGGGACAGATCCACTTCAGGCAGGGAGAAGGGGACGGTGAGAGAGGGGCGTTCGCAGATCTTTGTTCCTCCGGGTGCGCGCCTTCCTCTGGGCCGTGGGGGAAACTGGCCCCTGGACGGCGGAGAGGGGGCAGGGTCCTCGGCCCGGCCCAGACCTGGGTCCGGAGCGTGCGGGAGCTGACCCCCGCGTCCCTAGCGCTGGCCACCCGGGCGCCCAGGGGGCCCTCTCACCTGCTGGGCGGCCGCCTGCGCCGGGGCGGGGGGCTGCGGGGGGCCGCCGTACGCGCTGCCGGCCCCGGAGCTCGGTCCGGGTTCCCCGAAGTCTCGGAACATGCCCTGGGCTGGCTGCTCGGTGGGGTCCGCGTCGGCAGCTTGGGTTCTGACTCACGCGCGCCTCGCGGAGTCTTTTCTTTTTATGAATGAAAAGTTCTCGGGCTGAACCACTCCGACCGCGGGAGGTGGGGGCGTTTCGCCGCGGCGCCGGTCACCTCAGGGCTCCACCTCTCCAGACGCGCCGCCTTTTGCCTGTCCGTCCCGAACTTTTCGACGCCTCCTACGGCCGGGCAGCCGCCTTTTGGTGGGGAAAAGGGCAGACTCGGCGTCCCCCACCCGCGGCGGCACGCCCCCTCTGACGTAGCTGCCCATATATGGTGCAACTTCCTCGCCACGCCCAGGTGGAGTCGAGGATTCCCCGCGGATTTACCACCTGAGGGACCGCGCGCCCCGCCCGGCCCGGCCCGCGCCGGCCGCGCCCCGACCCCTCACCGCCTGGCGGGCCTCCGTTTCTGCCTCCGCGAAACAGGACGAAATAATCGCATAGCTACCTTGCGCGTGGGGGTTTGGAAATGAATGTGAAAGCGGCCTGGAAAGTGTAATGTGGATTGTAAATGTGACGGGTTATTATTATTATTTACTGAATGCTTATTTCATGCCAGGAACCATACCAAGTGCCACCCAAGGTTTCCTGGAATGAAGACCCTCCACTGGCATTGTTTTAAGGCCTCAAGTCACTAAAAAGTGAATAAATTTCGAACCAGGGTTACAAAAATTGTGATATATTTAAAATCTTTACAATAAACAAGGTAATGCTTTGAACTACCCACAAATATAATGCAATGTAATTGCGTTACTCAGGATAATCTCAGGAGCCATAGCAAGTTTTAATTCAGGGCTCCTACAGGCAGTGAGAGCCTGTAGTGGGACACACGCATTCTGAGGTCTGACAAATGCCATCTTTACTGTCACTTCCTTTCCAGAGCTGTGGTCACCAGCTTGGAGATTGTGTCAAAGGTCCGCGTGGATGTGAGGCCATGGTCAAATGTGCTTGGAAGGTAGGTACCATCATCATCCCCATTTTACAGATGGGGAAACTGAGGCTAAGAACTGTTGAAAGGAATTGTTCAAGGTCGCTAAGTGAGTGGTTCAAGCAGGTTGTCAAGTTAGGGCTGTGGGAGCTCCAAGTCCAGGCTCAGCCAAGATTTTTCAAAGCCCTCACAGCTGCCCAGACACCTTTTCACGCATGCAAAAGGGTACTGCTGAGAGCACCCTCCCCAAACTTCCTTTCTGCTTCCTCCCATTTTATAGATGAAGAAACTGAGGCCGAGAGAAAGGAGCTGCCAGTGTTATATAACAACAGAAAAGAGGGTTGGGCTTTCCTTCTTTTCCATCAGTACCTGCGTTTGATTGGCTCCAGTTTTGCCATCAGGGAAGTAGGGTCCTGGGCTGCCTTCATTGGGAACAGAAGCCAGGGGTCAGGAGGCCAGCTTGGCTCCGGTCCTAGTCCCAGAGCTACCATGTTCTGTCTGTGTGACCCTGGGCAGGTCACCTTCTTTCTAAGTCCCAGTCCCAATTGTGCCTTCCTGCTGACCTCACGGGGCTTTTGTGGGATCAAATGAGATCATAAATGTGAAAGTGCTTTGTAAGCTGTAAGGTGCTGTGCACTCAGAAGGTAGTTACCATCCTGGTGCCTCTCCCTTGCCCTTGTTCTACTCAACGTTTGTCTTCCTCTAAAAGGAAAAGAAACTACAGCAGTTTACCACCATGAGAAATATAGGGGTGTGTGTGTATGCAAGAGAGAGAGGGGGATTTTTTCAGGCAGTGTGACCCATGGAAAGAACATGCATTGTGCAGTCAGACAACTCTGGGTCGTGGGTTTGAATTCTGGTTAGGCTGCTCACCAGTTGTGTGACCTAGATAAGGTACACAATCTCTCAAAGCCTTGATTTCTTCATCTGTAAAATGGAGATATAATGATAAGTATATCTTAGGGTTATTGGAGGGCAGAAATAAAATAATGCCATATGCTTAACACAGCACATAGTAAGAATTTGACAATAGTAGCAAAAATAAATTCATATGTTAATAAAAGGCTCCAGGGGTGGGAGTTCTTGAGACTCCAACCACACGTTAAGGCACTCATGGAGCATGTACACACACACACACACACACACACACACACACACACTGACTGGATCCGAACTCCTTGGCTGAGCGCAAACCAGACAGGTCAGGGGTGACAAAGGCAGCCAAATGGTGGCATATATGTGGCCTGACACATGTCAGCCTTGGCTACATTCACCTGCCTGCTACATTCACCCTGTCCCCTGCCCCCAAGCAGTCTGGGGCAGCTGGCAGAGCAGGGGCTCAGGTCTCAAATTGTGTGTGTGTGTGTGGAGTGATTACATGACTTTGAAAGTCCCTTCCTGCTCTAACCGTTGGTGGAGCCACAAGGAGGTCCTTTCAGAGGCAGCACATTCCAAGCTCCTCAGTCACTAACTCCCGCCTTGTGGCCTCAGAAACGTTCCCAGTCCCTGACCTCACCAGCTCCCACCCAGGGAGACCAGGAGAGAACCGCAGGGGGCCACAGTGATTGCTGGGAGTCTGGGGGCAGGGAGGCCTGAAAGACCCTGGTACTGTCCCTTGGTAGCTGTGAGACTGGCTCAGTCACTGCTCCTTGCTGGGCTCCATAGAATCCCCACCTCTTGGGGCTGCAGGGAGAGAGAGAGGGGCTTGGCACCCAGTGGGCTCTCAGTGCCACCAGGATACTGGAGGTGATGTTTATGTTTTCCAGTTTCTATTCACTCTTATAATTGAAGTTTATTTTTTTAATTGAGGTGAAATTATTAATAATGCAACATGCAATTAACCATTTTAAAGTGTGCACTATGGTGGCATTTAGTGCATTTACAATGTTGTGCAACCACCGCCTTTCTTTAGTTTCAAATTTTAACACTCCAGAAAAACACCCCATACCTATGAAGTAATCACTCCCTATTTCCCCCTTACCCCAACCCCTGGTAACCACTAATCTTCTTTCTGTCTCTGTGGATTTTCCTGTTCTGAGAATTTCATGTAAATGGAATCACACATTACATGGTCTTTTTTGTCTGACTTCTTTACCTAGCATAACTTTTTTCCAGGACTCGTTCCTGTTGTAGCATGGATCAGTACTTGTTTGCTCTTTATGGCTGAATAATACTCCATGGTATGTATGTACCATGATTTTTTATTTATTCATAAGTTGCTGGATGTTGGGTTTGGATTATTCCCACTTTTTGGCTATTATGAATAAGGCTGCTGTGGACATTTGTGTACAAGTTGTTGTGTTGGACATATGTTTTCATTTCTCTTGAGTATATACCTAAGATTGCAATTGCTGGGTCATACAGTAATCTTTTGAGGAACTGCCAGAATGTTTTACAAAGTGACTGTACCCATTTATATTTCCACCAGCAATATATGAGGCTTCTAATTTCTCCAAACTTTTGCCAACCCCACTTGTTATTTTCCGTTTTTTAAATTAGAGACATCCTAGATGGTGTGTTTTGATTTGCATTTCCTTAGTGACCAATGGACATCTTCTCATGTGCTTTTACTTCGTGTGTATATCTTTTTTGGACAGATGTCTATTCAAATCTTTGCCCATTTTTAATTTTTTTTCTTTTTAAAAATCCCCTTCATAAATTAAGGTGTTTTTTTATGTTGAGTTATACTCAATTCTTTATGTATTCTGGATACTAAGCCCTTATCAGATCTATGATTTGCAAACATTTTCTCACATTCTGTAAGTTGTCTTTTCACATTCTTGATAATGTCCTTTGATGCACAAAAGTTTAAAAGTTTTTTTATAAAGTCAAATTTATCTATTTTTTGTTGTTGTTGCTCATGCTTTAAGTGTCAAATGCATGAATTCGTTACCAAATCCAAGGTCATGACGACTTACCCCTATGTTTTTATTCTGAGTTGTATAGTTTTAGCTCTTAGATTTAAGTTGTTGATTAAGTTGAAATGTAATATACATACGACCAATATGTGTACCTCAGTGAATTTTTACCTGTGGAGAGCCATGTAGCTACCACCTTTATCAAGATAGAGGATATTTCCAGCAGTCCGGAGGGCTCCTTGTGTCCCTTCCAGTCACTATGCCCGACCCATAGGTAACCATTATTCTGACTTCTATCATCATAGATTAGTTTTGTCTGTTCTTGAACCTCATATAAATGGAACCATATGGTGTGTACTCTTTTGGGTCTGGCTTCTTTTACTCAACATGTCTGTGGGATTCATCTACAATGTTGAGTGAACCAGTAGTGTGGTCTTTGTTATTGCTGTGTAGCATTCCATTGCATGGATACTCCACAATTGTTCTCTCCATTCTCCTGCCAGTGACTTGAGGGCCCTTCCAGTTTGGGACTAGTATGACTAAGGCTGCTGTGAGCATTCTTGATATGTCCTTTAGTGGCGAGTTGCCCTCCTTTCTCTTGGCTGTTTCTCTGGGGGGAATTATTGGGTCATAGGGTAGGTGCATGCTGGGCTTTAATTGATTCTCATCAACACTTCTCCAAAGAGGGTGTACCGTTTACCTCCCACCAGCATTATTCAGTGGGTAAGAGCTCCAGGTGCTCCGCTTCTGGAGATGACGTTTGTTTTTTGTTTTTTTGTTTGCTTGTTTGTTTTTGAGACAGGGTCTCACTTTGTTGTCCGGGCATGAGGGCAGTGATGTGATCATACCTCACGGCAACCTCAAACTCCTGAGCTCAAGTGACCCTCCTGCCTCAGCCTCCCAAATAGCTGGGACTACAGGCATGCACCACCACACCTGGTTAATTTTTCTATTTTTTATAGAGATGGGTTTTTGCTGTGTTGCTCAGGCTTGTCTCGAACTCCAGCCTCGGACTCCTGAAGTGCTAGGATGACAGGCGTGAGCCATCTCACCCAGCCTGGAGATGACATTTGAATTCATTTCAAGAAACATTTCTTTTCCTTGGTCCTGGCCCCATCCTCTCTCTCCTGAACACCTTTCACAGCCCCCAGCTGGAGGGGCTGAGCTGGGGGCTGTGAAAGGCGTTCAGGAGAGAGAGGCCTGAGGCCGGGGAAGGGGTGGGGTGAAGATGTGTGATGTATCCTATGTGCTTTTTTTTTTTTTTTTTTTTTTTTTGAGACAGAGTCTCGCTTTGTTGTCCAGGCTAGAGTGAGTGCTGTGGCGTTAGCCTAGCTCACAGCAACCTCAAACTCCTGGGCTCAAGCAATTCTTCTGCCTCAGCCTCCCAAGTAGCTGGGACTACAGGCATGTGCCACCATGCCCAGCTAATTTTGTCTATATATATTAGTTGGCCAATTAATTTCTTTCTATTTATAGTAGAGACAGGGTCTCGCTCTTGCTCAGGCTGGTTTCGAACTCCTGACCTTGAGCAATCCACCCGCCTCAGCCTCCCAGAGAGCTAGGATTACAGGCGTGAGCCACCGCGCCCGGCCCTTACGTACTTTTATGTTGCATGTTGATCGGGAGGCTTGAGGGGCTAAGAGGATAACACGAGTTGCTTTTACTCATGAATTCTGATCAACCAGGCACTGTTCAAAGTAATCTATTTAAGCCTCCCAACAATCCTGTGAGACAGATAATATTATAATAATATACCCATTTTACAGATTAGAAAATGGACGCACAGAGAAACTTTTAGCAGCTTGCCAAAAGCCACACAGCAAGGAAGTTCTTTCCTGTCCCTTTGCAGTCAATTCTCCCATCCCAGGAAATCACTTAACTCATTTCTATTGTCATCAATTAGTTTTGTCTCTTGTAGAATTTCACATCAATGAATCATACAGCATGTGCTCCTTTGGGTTTGGCTTCTGTCTCCCATCATTGTCTGTGAGGTTCATCATGTTGCCCTGTGTGGCAGCAGTTGACTCCTTTTTATGGCTAATATCCCATTCCATGGATGTACCACACTTTCTTTTCTTTTTTTTTTTTTTTTTTAAGACAGGGTCTCACTCTGTCGCTCAGGCTAGAGTGCCGTGGTGTGAGCCTAGCTCACAGCAACCTCAAACCCCTGGGCTCAAGCAATCCTCCTGCCTCAGCCTCCCAGAGTGCTAGGATTACAGGTGTGAGCCACCATGCCTGGCCCTTCTTTTCTTTTTCTTTTTCTTTTCCCATCCCCCTCCCCCTCCTTCCCTTCCTTTCCCTTGCCTCCCTCCTTCCCTTCCCTTCCCCTCCCTCTCTTCCTCTTTCTTTCTCCCTCCCTCCCTCTCTCTCTCTCTCTTTCTTTCTCTCTCTCTTTCTTTCTTTCTTTCTTTCTTTCTTTCTTTCTTTCTTTCTTTCTTTCTTTCTTTCTTTCTTTCTTTCTTTCATTCTTCTTTCTTTCTTATCTTTCTCTCTTTCTCTCTTTTTCTTTCTTTTATTTTGAGACAGGATCTCGCTCTGTTGCCCAGGCTGGAGTGCATTGGCAAAATCATGGATCACTGCAACCTCAACCTTAGGGCTTAAGTGATCTTCCCACCTCAGCCTCCCTAGTAGCTGGGACTACAGGTGTGCACCACCACACCCGGCTAATTTTTTTAGTTTTTGTGGAGATGGGGTTTTGCTGTGTTGCCCAGGCTGGTGTCAAACTCCTGGGCTCGAGTGATCCTCCTGCCTTGGCCTCCTGAAGTGCTTGGATTTATAGGTATGAGCCACCTCACTAGGTCACACTTTCTTTATTCATTCTCCTGAGCAAATTGACTCAGGATTAAAATTAAAAGTTGAATGGAGCCAGATGTGGGGGTGGTGGAGAAGATTAAAGACTTGGTCCTGGCCACAAGGCACTTACAGTTCAGAGAAGTGGTGAGACACTCAGGAGAACAGTCTTGGTGCTAGCGAGACAGTGCTGGGGGCAGGGCCCAGAGAGGGTTAGTTTCATTACAAGAACCCCAGGAAAGAAGAATTCTTGCCAAGTGAGTGCGAGAAGGCTTCCTGGCAGAGGAGGATTTGAGATTGGGGTAGACATTCATAAAAAGTGGGGCTCACTTCCCCACACCAGCCACCTCTCCAGCCCTTGTCAGTCCCTTTCCATCTGGAAGCCTCAGTTTCCCCTTCTTGCAGATCAGTGGTTTACATAGTGTGCTCTCTAAAACCAGAGGTTTCAGTGGAGCTCCCTGGAGTGGTCATCGGGCCCTCATCCCTGCTCTGGTCAGCATGGCTCAGGAGGCACTTGGGTTCACAGCATGAGTTCTGGGTCAGATGGCCTGGGTTTGAATCCCAGCTCAGCCGCTTGCTGGCTGGGGAACCTGGGCAATTTGCTTACCTTCTCAATGCCTCCATTTCCTCATTTATAAAAAGGGTATGATAGTATTTGTAACTGCTTTTTGGGGTTGTTGGGGGGAGTAAATGAGACCCCACATGGATAGTGCTGAGCATGACACCAGTACAGTAAGGGATCAATAAATGTAAGTATTTTCTTGCTGTTACATTTTCTGCTATATGGACAATTTCCTCTGAAGGGAAGTGTTAGGGGCTCTGCTGTCAGTGCCCAGGATGGCTCTGCCCACTCAGCCTGGCCCTTAAGTTTCTTAGAGTGTCTCCTCCTCCCTGCAGACCCAGGCCCAGGACAGCTGGAGCCTGTCACCCAGTTCTTGGGCTCACCTAACCCTCAGACCTGGGACTTCCCCTCCCTCCCATCCCCCAGGCTCCTGAGAGCTGGCCCTTTGTCCTCAAGGGTGCCAGCTCTTGCTCTGGGCCAGGAGTGGGATGAAATCCCTCATCCTGGGATGAAAGGCTGGCAGGCCTGGGCTGGGCCAATAAACTGCCCCACCCATGCTGGGAGGACCTCTGGGCACCCGTGTAAACTGAGTCATGGGGGGCGAGGGGGTGAGTCACGCAGCCTGTGAGTGGGAGCCAAGTGGGGCAGAGCTGGCCTGCGTGGGGTCCCTGGCCACACCTCACAGGGCTGCCACCCAGCCCCCCTCTGACCCAGCAGGCCCCAGCCCAGGGCAGAGGGGAGCAGGGCCAGCCCGGGCTCCCTGAGGGGCAGGAGCCTGGGGGCTGGACTCCCAGTGTACACGCATGCGCCTGCGTGTGCGTGCGTGTGTGCGCGTGTGTCATATGTTGTGAGGGGCGGGTGGCAGACAGGAAAGGGAGGCTCTGACTCGGGAGGAAAGGATTGGGGTTTGGAAAAGACTCAAAGCCCTCTAGAGAGATTTTGGCAGGAATGCTTCGCTGCCCTCTCCTGGCCTGGGAGGGTTTGGCTGATTTTTCTGCAGGAGCCAACTTTAGCGGAAGTGAGAGTCAGTGACCTGTCTGTCCTCTAGGGTCTCCAAAGGGCAGAGGGTGGAAGATCCCCAGAAACCAATTCAGACTTCACCCCAGGTGGGCCCCTGTCCCAGGGGCCAGAGCTGCTCAGGGACCAGGGACTCGCTCCCTGCCACACAGGTGTGTATACTACACTTGGGAGTTGTGGAGGCTGCCGGAGCATTTCTAGCCTTGACCTTGGTCAAATTACTTACCTCTTTCTGCCTCAATTTCTTTATCAGTAAAAGGAGGACTGTGAGGACCGAAATGAGTTAATGCATATAAACTGCTTAGAGTATGCTTGGTGCAGAGTAGGTCCGTGTACATGTTCGTCTTATTATTTGAGCCTCAGTTTTCTTATCTATAAAATGGGAGAGAAAGGACGCCTGAGGTGGCCTTTGTCCAGCTCTCACTCTGCTTCCAGTTTCTGGTTTTATTCCCCTAGAAATTGCCCTCTAGGCCCTGCCACCCTGTCTGACTTTATCCCTCCGTCTGGCCTGAGTTTTCTTCTCCCCCCACCCAACCAAAGAAAGATGGAGTTGGGGGGCTTCTCAGCGGGGTGCCTTAGGTTTGCCCTGGGTGCCTAGGGGCATGCTCGTCAGAGAAGTGGGGAGTTTTCCTCTTCAGATGAATCAGCTGCTGACCCAACCCTCTTCCCTGCCAGGGCCCCTCCCAGCAGGCGGGAGCCGGGTGCAGCTGCCCCACCGGGAAAATCCCCAAAATCCTGCCAAAGCTCTGGCTGAAGTGTTCTCCCTACTCAGCTGTTTCCTGTTCTCCCTGATTCTGCCGGAGTCCCATCTGGAGTCAGGGGTCAAGCAGAGATTCCCCCCCACACACACACACACAGCCCCTCTGGTGCCTCCTCCCTGGGGTCTGGGGGTTTGTGGTGTGAGAGGGGGTGGGGAGGGGGGCTGACTTCTTTTCCTGATCTCAGCCATCCTCCCCCTGGTTTTATAAAAGAAGCAGAGCACAAGGGTTGTCAGAGTTTGCTCAGCCCACCATGGGCCTAAGGCACTTCCCTGCTCCCCTGTAGGAGGGGCCGGCCAAATGGGGCAGAACCCTCTGGCAGCCTGATGGGGTGGGTTTTGGGGGACTGTTGACCTAGCAGGAGAGCAGTACCCACTGTAGACCCGGGAGACCGCTTCCTGCCCAGGTAGCTTAGTCATTGCACTCTCTGGGCCTCATTTTTTTCATCAATAAAAAAAGGGAATCCCAGTTTTGGCCCAGCCTCTCTTCCAGGTGGTTCTGAGGACACAAACTGTGTGCTTTACAAATCAGATCTGAAGCCCTTGAGGGATCTCATCTATCTTTGCAGCCCCCCCACTGCCTGCACTTTCGCACAGTGAGGGCTCAACAGTGCATTGGATGCTCTGGAGTTGGGTGACTTGGGTTTGAATCTTTTTTTTTTTTGAGACAGAGTCTCGCTTTGTTGCCAAGGCTAGAGTGAGTGCCGTGGCGTCAGCCTAGCTCACAGCAACCTCAAACTAACTCCTGGGCTCAACCAATCCTCCTGCCTCAGCCTCCCGAGTAGTTGGGACTACAAGCATGTGCCACCATGCCCGGCTAATTTTTTCTATATACATTAGTTGGCCAATTAATTTGTTTCTATTTATAGTAGAGAAGGGGTCTCGCTCTTGCTCAGGCTGGTTTCGAACTCCTGACCTTGAGCAATCCGGCCGGCCTCGGCCTCCCAGAGTGCTAGGATTACAGGCGTGAGCCACCTCGCCGGGCCGGGTTTGAACTCTTTTGAGACAGAGTCTCACTCTGTTGCCCAGGCTACAGTGAGTGCCGTGGCGTCAGCCTAGCTCACAGCACCTCAATCTCCTGGGCTCAAGCAATCCTTTTGCCTCAACCTCCCGAGTAGCTGGGACTACAGGCATGCCACCATGCCTGGCTAATTTTTTCTATATATTTTTAGTTGTCCAGCTAATTTCTATTTTTTAGTGGAGACAGGGTCTCGCTCTTGCTCAGGCTGGTCTCCTAATTTCGAGCGATCCTCCCGCCTCAGCCTCCCAGAGTGCTAGGATTACAGGCACGAGCCACTGCGCCCGGCCTTGGGTTTGAATCTTGGCTCTACCACTTACTTACTAGCTTTGTAACCTTGAGCCAATTATTGAACTTTTCTGGGCCTCAGTTTCCTCTTCTGCAAAATGGCAGCAATAATGAGCCATGTAAAGCTCAGATGAGATGATGTGGGTAAATGCTTAGTGCAATGTCTGGCTCTTGTTATGAACAGAAGGAGGAACCTGAGACCCAGAGAGAGAGCGGCTTTCATTCAATCACTCATTTATTCAAGAATGTTTATTTGGCACCTGCACTAGGCTGGGCCCTCTGCTGGATGCTGAAGACACTCTGAAAGAGTGTCAAAGCACAGCCACTGTCCTTGAGGGGCCCCAGACCCACAGGTAAGAACCACAGGTGGGCAGGTATTGTGGGAGCCTGGGGATGTGCCTGACACTTGGGGTGAAAATGGATGGGGGAGGATCCTGGAGAATGACACCTGAGCCAGTGGGCCTGCCATGTGGCGTCAGCCAGGAAAGTGGACGGGGTCAGGCATGCCAAGCAGAGGCTACGGCACAAGCGAAGGCACGGAAGTGAGAAAGGCCAGTGTGTGGGCAAGAAAATCATAGCAGCTCATGATTTTGGAACAAGACAGGCAAAGCTGGCAGTGGAGATGAGGCAGAAGGGCTGGATCTGAGTTGTCAATTACTTCATTCATTCGCTTAATAATTAATGGCGAGATTGCTCTGGCCAAGCACTGTGCTAGGCTCTGGGGACAGGGCTGAAATTGGGACATTCTTCCTGCCTTCACGGAGTGCTGAGCCTGGGCATGTGGCTTAGGGACCAGCAAGAGATAGACATCAATCAATCCATTACATAAGTAACTACACTGTCCTGTGATCAATGGTGCAAGGCAGGTGTTTGAGCAAAAGGAACAGCCTGAGGCGGAGGGCTGCAAGCCAGGGGGTGAAGGAAGTGCCAGATGGCTTCGACAGGGGGAGCACAGGCCGAAAGGGGTGCCTGAGGGAAGCTGGGGCAATCATTGGGGGCTAGGTGAAGGCCAACCCAGGAGAGTGGACTCTCTTCTGCAGGCTGTGGGGAGCCACAGAAGAGCCTTGGGCAGGAGCTCTGCAAGTGTGATCCGCTGACCTGGCTGTGGGGGAAGAGAGGGACCATGGGGGAGGGATGGAGGAGGCAAGTTGGAGGCTGTTGAGGTGGCCTGGGAGGGTGAGGAATGGGCTAAGGCAGGGCCACGGGGATGGAGAGGAAGGGACAACCTGCAACATGCTTACTTACTGGAGAACTAGGTGCTGTTGACATCATTTGGGCATCTCTGAGGTACCCATGAAGTGCCTTGGCCCACTCTGGTCAAGGGCAAGGCACTGATAGTCTCAGGGAGGCAGGGTATCAGGCTCCAACTTGGAGACCACCCAGCTCTGGGGCTTTCTAAGGCTGGGCAGAGGGGTACTCAGCCCTGGGGAAACTTAGGGTGGGGAGGAAGCTGGAGAGGGTGTTGAGCCAGCATCTCATGATTCAGCCACTTCCACCCAGTCAGCCCAGTGGCATCTCCGCTCCTCTGCTCCAAATTCCAATTTGATGAGGCTGCTGGAGGCTGAGTCAGCTCCTGCACGGCACGAGAGCAGTGTCCCAAGGGGCTCTCTGCCAGACACCCTGGCCCCCAACCAAGGCCAGGTCCAGGCATGGGGTTAATGTGGGGGTGCAAGAGCCAGGCTCCCACAGGCTACAGCAAGTCTCAGTAGGGCGGCCCCACGAGGTCACATGAGTGAACGTGCTTTGTGAGTTGTAAAGAGCTAACTGTGGGTGGTTTTCTCAGCGAGGTCAGGGAGCATACTCATGCTGAGGAGGAAGGGACTGTGAAGCAAGTACTAGCTCTGCTGGACTCACTGCATGACCCTGAGAAAACTCCTTTCCCCTCTTTGCCTCAATTCCTTTGACCACAGAATGGGGCCTACATGTCCTAGAGGTTGTGAAAATTAAATGATGCATATGGAAGTGCTTTGCAAACTGTTCAGTGACCACTATGATGGTCAGGGTGGTAGGAAAGGAGAGTATAAACACCAGGGCTTCCAGAGACACCACCTATGGTTGTGCAGGTTGTTCACCGCACAAGGACGTCCAACCTAGGGTGCTGAAATCCAGCCCATCCTCTGCTCATCAAACCACGTGCTCCGACCTAGGACTGCCAGGACCAGAAAGCACCTTTCTCTAACATGCACAAATGCACCCTGTGGGCCAGTAGTGGCCCCTTGGACCTTCCTGGAAGGGCCAATCGCTAGATTTATGGGAAGTCACTGAGAAACTGATTCTGATTCTTGGGATGGAGGGAAGTGGGGCTGACTTCACAGAGGTTCTCAGAGGAGTCCAGGCTCAGCAGTGAGGCACATCTCATTATTGGGGGCAGAGAGGGTGGTCTGGCCAGGTCAAGGGGCAGTCTCTCCTGACCCTGCCTCCCCCTAGCAACCAAAGCAGGTAATCACCAAGACAGTATTTTAAAAAACACTCAAGACACAGACCCAAGCTGGGTTTTATTGAAATACCAAGAGCAGGCACATGTCAAGGTAGCCAAGGAAGGGAGGAAGGTGGTGCAGGCTGTGTGAGTTGGCAGGGAGGGGCAGGCCCCATGCCCACGGCCCTGGCATCCCCTCTCTGACAGGGGATGAGTGGGCATAACTACCCCACTCCCCACAATGGCATGCTCAGGCCTGCAGGGCCCTTGTCCCCTGGACTATGAAGGCTCCAAGGAGAGGGACTGGAAGCACTAACTTTACCCCCTTGTGAGGGAGGAAGGAAAGAAAAGGAGAACGCAGGAGGAAGGGGAGGTATAGCTGGGATGAAGGTGGCCAAGGAAGGCTCTCCTCTTAGGTGTCTGCACCCAAACTGTGGTCCTGGGCAATAGAGGGGAGCAGCATTGAAGAGGAAAGCTGAGGGCTTGGCCTGCAGGGAGCCAGAGCCCCCAGCCTGTAGGAGGTTGAGTCAGCCCTGAACAGAGGGCAGAAGTTCAAGGGGATTGAAGATGCAGGCAGTTCCCAAGTGACCTAGTCGCCAGAGCTGAGGGGCTTAGCCTTCTTGGGACAAGGAGAAGGAAGACAGGAGGATCCATCCCCAGCATCGGGGCAGAGGGTAGTCTCTCTCACTTGACCCCACTAGGTCAGTTCCACATTGTTGGCGCGGTCCAGAACCCGGGAGCCCCGGGCACTGCCCCCAAGCTGGAAACGGCTCTCATAGAGAGTGGGGCAGAGGTGCCAGCGGTTGGCCCGGTAGATGCCCAGGTAGGTGTAGACATCAGGCTTGTAGGTGAGCAAGCACTTAATGCCTGCTGCACGAATGGCTGAATCTGCCTCCAGTACACCCAAGCGGTCCGTGAAGTCATCTGTGTAAACACAGATGACCTGGCGCCCACCCTCCCTGGCCCGAGGGCTCACCTTGGCCACCTGAAGCCGGCCCTCCACCACAGCCCGGGCAATGCCAGCCCAGGCGTGGTCCAGCTTGAATCCAGGTGCCAGGTGCATCAGCCACTTGCCTGAGAGCACATGGTGAGTGATGGCCAGCTGGCGCAGGGTAGCTGGTGTGATGGGCCTCCCACTGGTCTGCAGAGCTTCCCAGGCTGCCTGCAGGCCCTGCACGTCACCTGAGTTGGGGGTGTAGCCCTGCCCATATGCTGCGATCCAGCCCACAGGCTCAGAGTTGGGTGAACCGGGGTCCCCATAGCGCGTAACTTGGGATGGCGGGTACTTGGCCAACCAGGCATCCAGCTCGGTGGCAGGCGTGGTGCGGGCATCAAACACCAGCCAGGGGTCCATGTCAGCTGCCATGGCCTCCGCGGCCAGGTGCTCAGCGGTGAAGCCATCCTCACGGCCACCTGGAGAATCCTCCTCCTCCAGCTCCTCACCTGGCTCCATCCTGCTGTGAGGGAACTGAGTCAGGGCAGGTCTGAGACAATATGGCTTGCTGGGGCCTAGGGGTGCCAGGCACTGGACTTAACTGTGTGGCCTTGGGCAAGACTTAATGTCGCTGTGCCTCAGTTGCCTAATCCTTACATTGGGATAACAACTGTTCCTGTCTAGTAGATCTGTTGTGAAAATTAGATGCCTGAGGAGCAGTGAGCACTACTTAAGCGCTGTTGCTATTCTTACTACTACTCTCCGTTACTCTCACCCAAGGAAACGAGCTCAGAGAAAAGAGACTGGCCCAAGGTCACACCTATAGTGACTGGCAGGACCAAAATGTGAATTCAGGTGTGAAAACCACCGCCCCTAGTACACCTGGCCAGGTATCCCGGAGCACTGGGATTTAACAGAGGAAAATAAGCGCACGTTCGTGCAGCTCCCGAGGCAGGCCCTGTAGGGCCAGGCCTCCCAGGCGAGCGTTATCAGGCCCACTTACGGACGAGGACACTGAGGCCCAGAAAGGGCACTGGCCAGCCCGAGGCCAATGGGGCGGTGCCCGGACTCGAACCCGACTTGTTAGAGCTTACAGAAGGGCCAGGCACCGGCTCTGCCGCGCCTGCCGCCATTAGTGCCCACAGCCCAATCTGTGCCCCCGCCCCGGCCCTGCCCCTCCCGCGGCCCGCAGTCACCTCCGGCCTTCGCTGCGTTCGACGCCGGCCCAGCTCCGGGCCCGGCTCCGCTCCTGCCGGGGATCTGCGCCGCCGCCGCCGCCGCCGCCGCCGCCGCGCCCCGCCCCCGCCACGGCTGCAGCCGCCGCCGCCATCTTAGCGCTCCGCCGCAACAACAACTTTATAGACAAGTGCGGCCACGGGGCGGAGCCACCAGGCCGGATCGGCTGCGCCGCGGGGCGGGGCCGGCAGGGGAAGGGGCGGGGCTGTCCAGGGCGGTGCTGACCCCGGGGGCGGGACCATCGGGGAACGCAGGGCGGGGCGGCTTTGCGGGGGGGCGGGGCTAACGTTCGCTCTCTTGGCCTTGGGGGCGGGCGGGAGAGGCGGTCTCGTTGGGGACAAACGCGCACCGCGGGGAGGCTCCAAGGAGGGGAGGGCACTTGGGCCTTGCTAGTGTCGTCTTAACCGGTGGCGCTAGGACCCGTAGGGAGCGGCGGGGGCGGAGCGGTCGGCACCAGGACCCGGGGGAACTGCGGCGGGCGGGCAGCGAGTAGGCCCGGGGGCCGGGAGGCTGCGGGCGGCGGCGCTGGGCCCGGCGCGGCGAGAGAGGCCCCAGGATGCCGAGCAAGAAGAAAAAGTACAACGCGCGGTTCCCGCCGGTGAGCACGTGGCCGAGACGGGCAGGAGCGGGCCCGGCTCCGGGGAAGGCTTGGGCCCGGGCCCGGCTGGGGGGGCGGGCGCATCTAGGTGTTCGGGGGCCTGGACGCCCCGCCCCCTTCTGTGCCCTCCTCGCGTCCCCCGCCCCCTTTCCCCGGGATACCCCTCTTGCTTCCCCCTGCAACCCTTTCTGGGACGAAGGCTACGGGGTCCGAACTCTGCCCACCCCCACCCAGGCGCGGATCAAGAAGATCATGCAGACGGACGAAGAGATTGGAAAGGTGGCGGCGGCTGTGCCTGTCATCATCTGTATCCTGGCGAGGGGCTGGCCGGGTTGAGGGGCGTGGGGGAGGGAGGCAGCTCGGGTCGCCCTCCCTACCCCTCGCCTCCGCGTTCTCCTTGACGCCCCTCAGCCCGGGCGCTCGAGCTTTTCCTGGAGTCGCTGTTGAAGAAGGCCTGCCAGGTGACCCAGTCCCGAAACGCCAAGACTATGACTACATCCCACCTGTGAGTGGCCGCGAAGCTGGAAGGGTCCGGTGGTGCCCTGCCCGAGGAGTTCACACACTTAGAAGAGGAGTGCTCTGGTAGTGAGGGAGGTGGGAGGCTACTGGGGGACCAGGAAGGCCTCAAAGACTGCTGGGTTTGGACTGGTGGAGGCGGGCTTGGGCGTTCTGGGCGGAGGGAACAGCCTAAGCGAAGTCGGGGAGGTCCCGGTGTGGTAGAGATGGGCGGGGTTTTTCCAGGCTCCATACTCCTGACATCAGGGCCCCCTGCTGCCCCCTGCTAAGGGCCTACGTGTCTGGGCACCTCTTGAGTGCTGTCACCTCCCACTTCTTCCAGGAAGCAGTGCATTGAACTGGAGCAGCAGTTTGACTTCTTAAAGGACCTTGTGGCATCTGTGCCTGACATGCAGGGGGATGGAGAAGACAACCACATGGATGGGGACAAGGGTGCCCGCAGGTAGGGGGCCAGAGCCAGGTGTACAGTGGGGAAAGCCAAGACCCATGGTGGTTAGGGGTGGCTGGGGGTAGCCAAGGAGTGTGGAGACCTCTGGGCAGATGGACTGTACCTTCCTGAAGGGGCCGGAAGCCAGGCAGCAGCAACCGGAAGAATGGTGGAATGGGAAGCAAAGGGAAGGACAAGAAGCTGTCGGGGACAGACTCGGAGCAGGAGGTGAGTGAAACCCCAACCCTTTGTCCTGGCCCATGATGGCAGAAAGGGCAGCCTTGAATCAGGCTGCACTGGCTAGAAACCTGGTTTTATCCTTGTCTGTGACCACTTTGCACCTTGGTTTCTTTGTTTGTTCATTGGGGCTATGGGGTCTACTCCCGTCCCTGCTACCCCTAGGGTTCCAGGTTCCCCAGTGATGGCTTCATGCTTTTTCTTGTCAACTCTGACCCCTGCTGTGCTCATGCTCACAGGATGATTCTGAGGATACAGATACTGACGGGGAAGAGGAGACACCACAGCCCCCACCCCAGGCCAGCCACCCCCCTGCCCACTTTCAGAGGTAAGCAGCCCAG
Source organism: Microcebus murinus (assembly GCF_040939455.1). NCBI lineage: Eukaryota > Metazoa > Chordata > Mammalia > Primates > Cheirogaleidae > Microcebus > Microcebus murinus. The sequence goes on from NC_134107.1 coordinate 12,949,331, forward strand.
TGGCACCAGGAGGGTGCTAGCAGACTCCCCAAAGCTGGCTTGTCCCTCCTGTTCTCCCTGGCCACTTGGTTTTGTTAATTGTGGCAGATTTGGGGGATGGAAGGGGAATAACTGAGGAGGGTTTAAAGGCAGGGACTGTTCTCTCACAAGATCCTGTCCCCAGGCTGGCCAGGGGCAGTGGGTGGGGCCTGGGCAGGGGCTGTGTGACCTGCTCTGGGCCCTGCGTTTCTTTGGGGCTTGGCTCCCTGTTGGTCCAGGGTCTCTGTGGTGGTCCGGCAGGGCTGAGGCCTGAATGCCTCTCCGGGTTTCTGCCCTGCAGCCCTCCAACACCCTTCCTGCCCTTCGCCTCCACTCTGCCTTTGCCCCCGGCACCCCCAGGCCCCTCGGCACGTGACGCAGAGGACGAAGAAGATTATGACTCCTAGCACCCTCTGCCCCCCAGGCCGTACCCCCTTTTAGTTGGTTTTAGTTGTTCTGGGGGGAGGAGAGAAGATAAAATTGATCTTAAATTTATTAATAAAACAGTAATAAAAGAGTATCTCAGTGTTCGTCTTAGCTTTTGTTCAGGGTTTTGTGACTGCTCTCCATCCACCCACCTGCCTTCCCCACAGTGCTGGGGTCAGAGACAGTGGTTGGCCAGGTAGCAGCTGAGTGGAGGGAGGTGTCTTCCCGGGAGGCTGGAGGCCACGGCTCTGCCAGGACAGCACCAGCGGTGCCAGAGGAGGGAAGATGGGAGAGGGCAGGGCCTGAGCTGGCAGGTGCTGGGTGTGCTGGGTTACCTGCCTCACTGTCCTGTGTGCCCCTGGGCAGGCTCGTGTTCTCTGAGCAGCCTCTCCTCGTCTCTGATGGAGACCATTCTGCCCTCTCTGTGCTGCTGTGAAGGATTAGGCGGGACAAGGTACGGGAATGGGCCTTGGAAATTGTCCCGTGCAGTGAAGGGTGTGTGGGAAGGAGTTGTGGGAGCAGAGGTAGGGAAGATCAGGGAGGGCCTCGAAGGTGGCTTTTGAGCAGGGCAGTGACACAGTCCAACCACACGCATTTCAGAGTAGATCCAGGAGCTGCAGTGCCCGTAAGCCAGAGTATGCCTTCAGGAAGCAGCAGCTTGGGGAGGGTGGGAAGGGGACAGGGTGGGCCATGCAGGGCCCCTGGGCCGGATGCATTCTCTTCTAAGGGTCTAGAGCCAGGAGGCTGTGGGTACCTCTGTTTTAACAAGATCACTGGCGTTCTCATGGCGGAAGCATCCATGGGCTCTGGCAGTAGCTGGGAACCAGCTCAGGGCTCTAGGTGAGGGTGATGGTGGCTGGGGCAAGGGAGACGGGCGTGGAGAGTGGGGCAGACTCCAGGCCTGTTTGGCCTCAGACTTGAGCACTGTTGGGTGGCTGGCTGGACAGGGGACGGGGTGTGAGCTGGAGGGATTCTCCTGGAGGCTTCCCAGGTTTCTTTCTGTAGCAACTTTGGCAGGGCCCTTTTCCAGCTGGGGGACAGGAGGAAGAAAAGGATTTTGCATGAAGATCACAATTGGCTTTTCACGAACCTGGAGTACTGATGAGCCTGCTGAGGGGAGGTGCCCGGTAGACGGTGGACGTGTGGAGGCAGGGCATGGTGACAGGCATGAACCTTGAGAGCCAGAGACCTCGCCTGGGCCAGGGGCCTGCAGCAGGCCACAAAGGCAGATAAGCAGGCAGACCCGGGGCACAGGGTGTCTGGAAGGAAAGAGAGGTCAGCTGTCAAGGGCTGAGGACAAGGCGGTGGCACCTGTGCCATGTCTTTCGGCTTTAGGGAGCCCTTGCCAGTGCTGCTTGGAAGGGCCTTGGTTGCTGAGGGCGCGAGGGCCGGAGGTGAGGGGTCGGAAGTGAGGCACCAAAGTGCGAGGAGTGATGTTTGTGGCCGTAGACTGCAGATGGCCTGGGGTAAGGGGCTAAAGGAGGTAGAGTGTTTTTTCAGTGGCAGAAACACAAGCCTTCAGAGAGGGAGAGGCTGCAGGGACAGGCGGTGGAGAATTGATGGGGTGAGGTAGAGACACCTAAGGCAGACCCCAACCTGCCAAGGGAGAGGGCGGCAAGTGGGGTTTGGGGGAAGGATTGAGGTCTTCACGGATTTTATCAGACACGGTGGTGTCTGATTTCTCTGTGAAGTGGCCGAGTGACGGGGCAAGGAGGAAGCAGGCGAGTTAAAACAGCAGCTGAGCCTGGCCTTGAGGTGTGGAGTGGCGTGGTGGCATGGACAGCTGGGGACCTGGAGACCAGGGAGCTGGAGCGGGGCATCTGTGGGCCCTGTCTGCCTCTGTGATGCCCCCTGTGGTAGCAGGGCTCCTGTTTCCTTTCTGGAACCTTTTCTCCTCTGCTTGGAACCTGTGGTTTGTGCTGCTGAGCCTACTCCATGGGGCTGAGGGGGGGCAGCATGGCAGCCTGGCCAGTCACAGTGCCACCCATGCTGCTGTCGCAGTGATTGGTGTGGGGCTAGTGTGACCCAAGGCGCCCCAGCCCTAGTACTGTAGGCGGGACTATTTGGGAAAGGGTTTTGACAAGATTGCCAGGAGCTGCTGGAAGCCACTTACCACCCCGGGGGTGATCCTGCCTGAGAAGGAAGCTGGCACAGGGAGCAGGGCCATGGGGCTGGGAGAGAGAGATTTCTGATGCCATCTGGACACCTGGGACCAGGCAGGCCTGAGGCCTGTGCACTTTGGACTCCTTAGTCACGTGAACCAATAAACATTTCCCTTCCTTTAAGCTAGTTGGGTTTTTGTCACTTGTCTTGTCACTGAACTCTAGTTGACATAGGGACCATGAATGGGAGGTGGTCCCCACTGGTGCCGGATCTGGCTAGGGGCAGACCCAGGGAAGGTGACCAGTTGGGGCCACTGGAGTGGAGGTCATGCCAAGTGGGTGTGAGGTGTGGGGGTGGAGAGGGAGAGATTTCTGGAATCTGGTGCTGGGGTCCACTCAAAAGGTGAGGTGCCAAAGTGGGAGGGCTCAGAGTGATGACTGGTGAGGTGAGGATGCCAGAGTATAGCTGCAGCCCCTCACTTCATACAGGTTCAAGGCCCCAAGAAGCCTGGGTTGGGCAGGGGGCGTGGGAGGAGATGCTGGGGCAGTTGGCCTGCACCTCTGTGCGGCCCATTGGTTCAGCCTTAAGGCAGAGAGCTTAAGCCAGGCCTGGAGTTCAAATCCTGACCCCTCCACTTACTAACCTCAGACAAGTTCCACAGCTTCTCTGTGCCTCAGTTTTCCCATCTGTAAATGGGGCTAGTTATTACTTATGTTAGTTGTAAGTACTATATAGTCATCCCTCGATATCCATGGAGAATTGGTTCCAGGACCCCCCATAGATACCAAAATCTGAGGATGCTCAAGTCTCAGGTTGGCCCTGTGGAATCTGTGGATATGAAAAGTTGGCTTTTCTCATCCATGGGTTCCACATCCCATGAATACTGTATTTTCAATCTAAGGTTGATTAAATCCGAGGTTGGTTAAATCCGTGGATATGGAGAGCCAACTGCTATATCACTAGTTATACCTGTCTGAGGGCAAAGCTTGTTGATGTTGTAACAAACCCCAAGCATACAGGCTCAAGTGCAATGGGAGCTTGTATCTTGCTCACATAAGGTTGATAATGGGATTTATCTGATCAGTGGGTGGCCCTTCTCCAAGGACTTCAAGGCCTCAGCTCTGTGGCCCCACCACCCTCAGCCCATGACTTTTAAGGTCACTGTGGAAGGGGAAAGCTTAGAGCCTAAGGAGGGATTTTTTGTTTGTTTTTGTGTTTTTGGTTTTTGTTATTTTTTTTTTTGAGACAGAGTCTCACTCTGTTGCCTGAGCTAGAGTGCAGTAGCGTCAGCCTAGCTCATGGCAACCTCAAACTCCTGGGCTCAAGTGATCCTTCTGCCTCAGCCTCCTAAGTAGCTAGGATTACAGGCATGCGCCACCATGCCTGGCTAATTTTTTCTATATATATATTTTAGTTGGCCAATTAATTTCTTTCTATTTACAGTAGAGACGGGGTCTCGCTCTTGCTCAGGCCAGTTTCGAACTCTGACCTTGAGTGATCCACCCGTCTCTGCCTCCCAGAGTGCTAGGATTACAGTTGTAAGCCACCTCACCCGGCCCATTGGCAGTTTCTTATTGGGTTATTAACATGCGTGCTTTCCCTGTGACCCAGCAGTTCCACTCCTAGGCATCTACCCCAGGGGTGAGGGCATATATCCCCCAAAGATACGAATTAATACAAGAGTGTTTTGTAGCCCCAAACTGGAAATAGCCCAAATGCCCGTCAACAAGAGCATGAATAAGTGGTAGAATATTGTACAACACAACAGCAGCAAAAAGAACAAACCACTGTGACATTCAACAACACAGGTAAATCATGTAGACATTATGTTGAGCAAGAGAAGCCAAACAGAGTACACACTGATACGATTCATTTAAGCAAACTTCAGGGATTGGCAGAACTAATGAATGGTGATGGAGGTCAATATAATGGTTACCTAAGGGGTGTGGATTGGCTGGGAGCGGGGACAAGGGAGCATTCTGGTAAGGTAGCTTGAACTGGGTGGTGGTTATGTATAAAACTACATTGGGCTGTACACTTCAGATTTATGGACTCTTATGATATCTCATAAAAATTGTATTTGTTTAACCCATATCTATCTACCTACCTATCAAGATCCTTTTGCTCACCAGGTACTGTTCTAGGTAGTGGTGATTATGTGGACAAAATGTCCTTGGAGTTTATCTCGGAATGGGAGACAGACCATAAAGAAGAAAAGGAGCACGTCTGATGGTGACACGCGCTCCAGAGAAATAAAGCATGATAAGGGAGGAGTGGGCAGTCCAGGGGTAGCCTGATGTTCTGTAGTGGGTCCAGGGAGGACACTGAGAAGGTGAGATTTGAGTAGAGAACCCCAGTGAGGAGGAGGTGGGCCTTGGAGCTATCCGTGGGGAGAGGGCTCTGGGTGGAGGGCACAGCCAGGACAGGCAGAAAGGGTTAGATTTGGTGCTGTCAGGCTTCCCTATGGTCTTCCTGCCTCCCATTTCCTCAGCCACCACTCAGGGCCTGACTCAGGAGCCACCTGCCCTGGACTCGGCCCTCCTTGGCTGGCCTTCGTGACACTGGCAGGGCCCCAGAAGCTTTGTGGAGGGGGAGAAGGTGGTGGCATGGGGTTCTTGCCACACACCTGCCCTGGGTGCTGCTTGACTTGGAGGCTCCAGAGGCCGGGGAGGAGGCAGAGAAGGAAAGAGAGTTGAGTGACTGAGTGACCTTGCCTGCCCTCCCCTGGCCCTCTCCTCTGGCCTGGAGGACAGAGATCTGACGCGCTGTATGACCTGTTGATTTCTCTTCACCTTTCCTGGTTTTGCCTTCCACATCCCTCAAACGGGGTGATTGACAGCGCCCTTTGTGGTTGATGGGAGGCTGAATGTTGCAGCAGTTCATTCCCCTGTGCTTGTTAGATGTGAGTCTTTCTCTGGGGAAGGTGTCCTCATACCCCCACTTTACAGATGAGGAGACTGAGGCTCTAGAAGTGAGGGGAGTGGCTGGGAGACCGGCAGGGGCTTATGCACAGGCCTGTGCGTGGACTAGTGTGTGGAGAGGAGGTGTTAACAACCCACCCTCCTCCCCCGCACCGGAGGGAGGGCCATGCCTTCTCAGGTGCGGGGGTGCTCAGCTCCAGGACATGGACACAACCAAGTTCCCAGTCTTCTGGGGTATGGCCCCGAGGCAGAGGAATGGCCCCATGATCCTGATGCTCCCCTAGTCCCTCCTCTCATTGGTGCAGGGCCCTTGGGGATAGTGGGTCTGGACTCTCTCTGGGGGCTCTTTGTAGCTGAGAAGTGGGAGGGCGGTGTGACCCCTGCTACCCATCATCAGAGGGAGCTATCTTAATTCTGAAATCACATCCTTCCGTGTGTGTGTGTGTTCAAATGTCATTAAAAAAAAATTGGAATAAGGGCTATGATTACCCACGCCAGTAATCAGAGAGTTACAACAAAAACATGATCCCACATGACACCCACCAGCTTGGCAAAAACAGAAAGTCAGATAAAACCAATTGCTGGTGAAGGTTGTGTAAATGGAAATCTGGTGTTCCGGGTGGGAGTGGGAATTAGTGGGAATGTCTGAAAGGGCAGTTTGGCAGTTAAGTACCCCCAGCAGGTCCACTCCTGGGTAGAACCTCTCACAAATAGAAAGACGTGTCCTAGGCTTGGTTTGAGGTGGCGCAGAGTCAGAGGCCCCCTGGGTGTCTATCCTGGGGAGCTGCATGGGCAGAGAGCAGCAGGGAGCAACAGAGCTTACATGCACGTGGAGGGAAAAATGGTCAAACACAGAGCAAGACCCACAGCACGACACTGGAAACTGAAAACGCACATGTACGCGGCAGTCCTGTGTGCAGTGTTTCTGCCACTTACTCTGTGACCTTGGGCAAGTAACTTAAGCTCTCTCTACTTCAGTTTCTTTATCTGTAAAATGGGGACAATAAGAACACTTCCTTCGGGGACATGCGGTGGTTGAATGAGCTATGACACATAGAGTGCTTAGCGCAGTGCCTGGCATACATGGTGAGCACACCCAGTAAATGGTGCTTCCTGACGCACAGGAAACAAATGCCTTGAAAGCAGATTGGAAGGGCACGTGTTAAACAGACAGGGGGCTGGCCGGCTCAGTGGGGCAGGGACAGGAAAGTCAACATAAAAGGTTTTCCAGGGCCCTGCTGATGCACGGAGCAGCCCAACCGAGGGGCATGGCAGCTGGATTCTAAGCACCCTGTGTTAAAAAATATATATATTGGCAGACTGGGCTAAACCTTATAGGACAGTGTTCCAAAAGCAAAGCGTGGAGATCATAGTGTTTTCCTCATTTAATTGCTCAACAAATACTTGCTGCGCACCCACTCACTCTGTGCCAGGCCCTGGCCTGGGCTCTGCGGAGTTGAGCAGAGAGAAAGACAGAGCCCCTGCTCTCCTGTTTAGTCGAGGGAAGGGGAAATGGGCAGACTGTCAACAAATGTGCAAACACTTAATGCCAGGGGAGGGGAGCACTGTGGAAGAAAAGAAAGTGGGGACAGCAGAGGGGGAGGGATGAGTGTGCCACTTTGTTCTAGGGGCTGGGGAGGCCACTGTGTTGAAGCAGCAGCGAGTGCCTGGGCGGGGCCTGGCTTCTCTGGGGGGTGGGGGTGGGGGTGGCTCCCCTGTTTCCAGCCACAGATACTCCTCCACATCCCCCTCCGCCTACTGCCCCCCACCCCTGCCCAGTGTTGGTCATACTTTTCCCTTAACCTGTTTTCTTAGAGTTTTGTTTCTGCCTTGTGGGCTCCCTAACCCCCTGCCTTTGAAGTCACAACCCTGGCTCCCTGTTAGAACCACCTGGGGAGCATCAGACCTGCCCGAGTTTGGTTAGATCAGAAGCCCTGGAGGTGAACCTTCCCGAACTCCAACCTGTCTCCTTAACTCAGCTCCAGGGCCCTGTCTGGGCTCCCCTCCCAGCAGGGGGGAATTACCTCTAGGCAGATGGTGGATGTAGACGACCCAGACAATGGTGGAGCTCATCTCCTTTATTTTCTCTTTCCCAGGGATTACAGACCTGTGATGCCTGTTGTCTAACATCTGAAAACTGTTGTTTCCTTTTTTCAAACTCCTGACCTTGAGCAATCTGCCCGCCTCGGCCTCCCAGAGTGCTAGGATTACAGGCGTGAGCCACCGCGCCCGGCCAAAGCTGTTGTTTCCTATACTTTGCAGTTTCTTAGTTGTTTGTGGCAAAAGGGTAAATGTCAGTCCACCTTATTGCTTCATGGCCAGAATTTAAAGTCCCTCTCCCGGATCACTTGAGCCCAGGAGTTTGAGTTTACAGTGAGCTATGATCGTGCCACTACACTCCAGCCTGAGTGACAGAGCGAGACCCTGTTTCTAGTTTAAAAAAAAAAAAAAAGGCCGTGTGTACCTATAGTCTCATCTACTCAGGAGGCTGAGGCAGGAGGATCGCTTGAGCCCAGGAGTTTGAGGTTGCACTGAGCTATGATGAGGTCACTGCACTCCAGCTGGGGTGACAGAGTGAGACTGTCTAAAAAAAAAAAAGAATGAAAGAAAGAAAGAAAAATAAAAAGTCCCTCTCCCTCCTTTGAACTCCACCAGTCCTTTACCTGTCCCTCTTCCAAGGTTCCTCCCGTGCCCTGGTTTGGATTATAATTGTGTGTGTGCTTGCCCCCCGCCACTGCACAGTGAGTATCTTGATCATGTCTGTGTCTCCAGGGTATCTCACAGGGGCCGGCACATGGTGGGCGTGTGTTTGTGCTTGGGTCTGTGCTGCTCTTCCTCCACATCCCTGGCTATGGAGAACTGTTCCCCTCACTGCTCCATCCAGGTGGTCCCTCCAGGACTGTTGGCCCCGGTCTCTTCCCTGCCAGGTCCCTGTAATTGGTTCAGGGGTGGCCATGAGACTCAAGACAGGACATGTTAGAGTTCTTCCCTGGGGTTTTTCTACCTGGATATGTGGGAAGAGTCCTCTTTTCCACTGTGGTGGTGAAGGTCCAAGGACTGCTACTTCGTGCTGCCTACAGCCAGCATCCCATGGGAGAAAAGGAAATCAACAGAGATGGACGGAAATGGAGATGAAATGACACCCACACATGCACACGCGCACACACACTTAAGTTCCTTGATCCAGACAAAACTGAGGTCAGGAACACCCCCGTCCTTTTTATGATTTAGTAAAATAAGCCAATTATTTATTGCTATGGCTTGAAAATTTGCCCCCTCTAAAACTCAGATTGAAACTCGATCCCCAGTGTGACAGTATGAGAGATGGGGCCTTTAAGAGGTGATGGGTCATGAGGGGGCTGCCCTTAAGAACAGATTAATCCATCACAGATTAATGGATTTGTGGGTTAATGAATGAATGGGTTATCATGGGAGTAGAACTGGTGGCTTAGTAAGAAGAGGAAGAGAGACCTGAGCCAGGATGCTCAGCCCCCTGGCTGTGCGATGGCCTACACCTCCTCTGGGACTCTTCAGAGAGGCCCCACCAGCAAGAAGACTCTTACGAAATGTGGCCTCTAAACCTTGAACTTCATAGCTTCCATAACTGTAAGTAATACAGTTTTTTCTTTATAAATTACCCAGTTTCAGGTATTCTGTTATAAGCAGAATAGAACATAGACTACTAAGACATTTATTTTTTTCTTTTTTGGCTTAATTTATTTCTGTCAATTGTATTTCAAAGGGACCTGACAACTACAAGTCATCTTCGTATATTTGCTGAGTGAATGCAATTAATTTGCCTCATGCCCAATGCATCTGAGGTGGCTTCCAACAAGAACAAGGAAGATAAAAAGTACAAATGGAGGGGAAGACGGGAAGAGAGCTGTAACACTAGGCGTGCTGAGCCTGCTGTGGAAGAATATAAAGGCTGTTCTCCGACTCCTCGTGTGCTGCTCGGTTCTTTCCCAGGTCAAACAAGTAAGAGCTGTAACAAGGGCTGTAACACTAGCTGTACACGTTGCTGCAACAATTGTGTACATTATACCTCAATTAAAAGTTTTTTTTTTTTAAAAAAAACTAAATGGTTTTAAAATCATCCAGGGCTGTTTTCCTCCGACCAGCAACATAATTGAATTCCAACCCTTCGAACCAAAAAAAAAAAAAAAAGTACAAATGGAGGCCGGGCACAGTGGCTCACACCTGTAATCCTAACACTCTGGGAGGCCGAGGCGGGCGGATTGTTCAAGATCAGGAGTTTGAAACCAGCCTGAGCGAGAGTGAGACCCCGTCTCTACTAAAAATAGAAAGAAATTAGCTGAACAACTAAAAATATATAGAAAAAATTAGCCAGGCATGGTGGCGCATGCCTGTAGTCCCAGCTACTTGGGAGGCTGAGGCAGGAGGATTGCTTGAGCGGAGGAGTTTCAGGTTGCTGTGAGCTAGGCTGACACCATAGCACTCTAGCCCAGGCAACAGCGTGAGACTCTGACTCAAAAAAAAAAAAAGAAATGGAGAGTTAAGAATATAATATATTCCAGTCTGGGTCTAAATGTTTAATAAATAGAAAAAAATAATATTAAAAATAAAAAAGAGAAAAAAATTATTAAAAAAGAATATAATAATTTATAAAAAGAAAATGAAGATCAGGAACAAGAACATAAATATGCAGCCCATAAAGGCCTATAAAGTACTTTATTAATTAAATATCAAATTCGACTCTGAGTTTCCTGGCAGCCAAAGCAAAAGAGGGAGATGTGGTAACTTAGCTCTTTTTTTTTTTTTTTCAGAGCACACAGAACCTACAAGTTCCTCAGTGGAAAGAAACCTTTTCCTAGACTTTAGCTCCCAAGGAATAGTTTCAGATGTGGCTCTGGGAAGAGTTAGTGAGTGGTGTGGCAGAGGCCAACCCCAGCCAGATTCTGACAGCCAAAGTCTGAGATGAGCCTCCTGCAATGAGTCCTTGGAGAGTGGGCCTTGGAAATAAGTAAGGTGCCAAAGTCAGCTATTATTTCTTAGGCAGCCTCGACTTGCCCTCTCAGTGGCTCTTGTCACAGCTGGTCACTTCTGTCCTCTATGAAATGTTTTCTCCCCTTGGCTGGGCGCCCTCACTCTCTTGGCAGTCTTCTTCCCTCCTGGCCGCTCTGGTCTGTTCCGCATGGCCATTTCTTCCTGGCCTCTGTTGACCTCTAAGTGGGGACAGGCGAGGCTCAGTCTCCAGACCTCTCCTCCCCTCTCCTCCCCGGCCTCCGCTTGCCCCAATCCTCTGGTGCTTTCTCCTGGACGTCAGGGCCCTGCTTCTACTGTGGGTCCTCCACTTTAATTTCTACTCAGCAGCCAGAGGGAATGAAGCCATGGCTTTTTGGGCCATGTTTCTTCATGTTTATGAACCCATAAGGGGGGGTTTACTGTTGCTCACTGCACAGAAAGCTGATAACCGAGACAACGAGGATTGTCATGGAAGAAAGGATTTACTGCAGGAGATGCGTCAGCTGGAAGGTGGAAAGTATGGACTGCCTCAAAGCTGCCTCCACGACCAACAGATTTTACATTTTGGCCAGGAGCAATGCACTCTGGCATTTCATATCCCTTCCATCCTGGAGTCTTAGTCGCAACTTCCCGTCATGCTTTCCATCATCTTAGGACAAACCCAGAATCCTTTCTTTCCACGACCAGCAGGCTCCACGTAATCCAACTCTTGAACTCCCATGGAGGTTTAAAATGTCACAATACTGAAGAGTATTACAAATAACTGTACAGTTAGTAAATGTAAAAACTTAAGCAAAGCGAATACCTTTCTAGGTAAATGTGAAATGTCAAAATTGACACAAAAATATAAAAAACGGATCCATAACCAGTAAAGAAAATTGTAATTTAAGACACCAGTGTGGGCTGGGCGCGGTGGCTCATGCCTGTAATCCTAGCACTCTGGGAGGCCGAGGCGGATCGCTCAAGGTCAGGAGATCGAAACCAGCCTGAGCAAGAGCAAGACCCTGTCTCTACTATAAATAGAAAGAAATTAATTGGCCAACTAATATATATAGAAAAAATCAGCTGGGGATGGTGGTGCATGCCTGTAGTCCCAGCTACTCAGAAGGCTGAGGTAGAAGGATCACTTGAACTCAGGAGTTTGAGGTTGCTGTGAGCTAGGCTGATGCCACGGCACTCACTCTAGCCTGGGCAACAAAGTGAGACTCTGTCTCAAAAAAAAAAAAATATATATATATATGTACACCATTTATATAAACTAAAAACACAAATACATAGAAATGATAGATATTTGCAAGGAATTGCATTTATGTTTAAGTAGGAGGGGAGCGAAGATAAAAGATGAAGAAGAAAACTAAAGCAAAACAAGAGTGGTCTTGCATCTGTGGGTGCTCCTTGCATGCTGAGATATGAGGAATACAATCAGCTCAGCTCTCTGTTCCCGAGGACCAAAAGAAGAAGGGGAAATGTGTGAAGGACATGAACAGGCAATTCACAGAGGAAGCACAAATGGCCCATCAAGATAGGAAAATACAGAAATCTCACAAGTAATGAAGGGAATTCAAGTTATAGCAATAAGGTGATAATATTTTTTCATCTATCAGATTAGCAAGGTGAAAATGATGATACACCTTGCTGGTGAGGGAAAGAATGCCCTGATGGAAATCTCTATCGATTGAGCATTTTGTGGAGTAACTGGGCACTCAAAATATAGATTGCTGAGAGCCAGCCAGCTTGCTCAGAGGAATTTATCTTGCAGGAATGCCCGGTGTGCAAAGGCACATTTACAAGGACGTCCACACTGCAGTGTCTGTAGTAGGGACAAGCCAAGTGGAAGTGGCGTTGTGTTTGACAAGAGGAACTGGGGTAAATACGTTCTGTGGGTCATACTATAAAACACAGTGAAGATGGTAAAGATTGAGGTAGCTCTGTGTGTCCTGACATGGAATCATAACATACTAGTAAGCAAAAAAAGTATGATCCCATTTTTGTTAAAAAATTGTGTGTGTGTGTGTGTGTACACACAGCTAAATATAAAAATCACTAGGCCGGGCATGGTGGCTCACACCTGTAATCCTAGCACTCTGGGAGGTTGAGGAGGGCAGATCGCTCAAGGTCAGGAGTTCAAGACCAGCCTGAGCAAGAGTGAGACGCCGTCTCTACTAAAAAAAAAATAGAAAGAAATTAATTGGCCAACTAAAAATGTATAGAAAAAATTAGCCGGGCATGGTGGCGAATGTCTGTAGTCCCAGCTACTCGGGAGGCTGAGGCAGGAGGATTGCTTGAGCCCAGGAGTTTGAGGTTGCTGTGAGCTAGGCTGACGCCATAGCACCCTAGCTGGGGCAACGAGAGTGAGACTCTGTCTCCAGAAAAAAAAATTACTAGATACGGCCGGGCACGGTGGCTCACGCCTGTAATCCTAGCACTTTGGGAGGCCGAGGTGGGCGGATTGCTCAAGGTCAGGAGTTCGAAACCAGCCTGAGCGAGACCCGGTCTCTACCAAAAATAGAAATAAATTAATTGACCAACTAAAAATATATATACAAAAAATTAGCCGGGCATGGTGGCGCATGCCTGTAGTCCCAGCTACTTGGGAGGCTGAGGCAGTAGGATCACTGAGCCCCGGAGATTGAGGTTGCTGTGAGCCAGGCTGACGCCACGGCACTCACTCTAGCCTGGGCAACAAAGTGAGACTCTGTCTCAAAAAAAAAAAAAAAATCACTAGATACTAAAATGGTACATGATCTCAGGTCTCAGCTTTTGCATCGGAGGCCAAAGAGAGAGCAATAGTTCGAGGGCCCTGCATTGCTAAGCAGGTGACAGGCTCCCTTGCCACAGGACAGGAGGGACACTAGAGGGTGCTGCCAGCCCCAGCACCCACCACACCCCCGAGAAGGTGAAGGAGCTTAGGGTGGAGGGGCAAGGGAGAGGAGTGGGTGCTGGTGGGCTGCCCTTCCCTCTCTCCCCAGGCTTTGAGATGAGAGGGGCTCAGAGTAGACCTTTGCTCCTGGAAATGTGGGGGGACCCAAGGGCTGTGTCCGAGGTAATGGGCATGGAAACAGAAAGGTGACAAGCCTGGGAGAGCAACGGGAGTGGGCTGCGCTCCTCCAAGGGCGAGGCAAGCCCCTAACCTTGGAGGGCAGATGACATGGAGGGTGGGGAGCCAGGCAAGGGTCAGCTTGACTGGGAATTTGCTGAGGTGAGACGTCAGTGGTGGTAGCGGTGGGATGGGGACTGTGCAGAGGAAGGTGTTCTGGGCGCAGAAGCTCCCAGTGCCCAGGGGCTGTCGTTGGAGATGGAAACCGTCAGGCACCCCCAGAAGAGGGTCTTCCCATTCACACTGGGAGACCTTTGGTTACAGGTTTCCAGAGGGGTCTCTGGGGAACCTATAAAGTGCCCCAAATAGGAAGCCTCAGCACAGGTCCTGACAGTTTTCAGGGTGCTCTCGGGGTTGCACTTGCATGGCCTGTGCCTTCCTGCTCCTGGCTCCTCCCTTCCTGAGCTTTCTGCAGCGGGGAGACAGGAGGAGTTGACCACACATCCCCTGGCTGTGGGCTTCCCAGCCTAAGAAGCCACAGCCTTAAACAAAATTCAGAGGCTACTTATTAATAATTAATCATTCACATAATTAATTATTGGCTTTCATGACAGACTAGACATTTTAATTTCTTTCTCTCTCTCTTTTTTTTTTTTTTTTGAGACAGAGTCTCACTCTGTTGCCTGGGCTAGACGGCCATGGCATCAACCTAGCTCACAGCAATCTCAAACTCCTGGGCTCAAGCAATCCTCCTGCCTCAGCCTTCCCAGTAGCTGGGACTACAGGCATGCGCCACCATGCCCAGCTAATTTTTTTTTCTACATATTTTTTGTTGGCCAATTAATTTCTTTCTATATTTAGTAGAGATGGGGTCTTGCTCAGGCTGGTCTCGAACTCCTGACCTTGAGCCATCCACCCGTCTTGGCCTCCCAGAGTGCTAGGATTACAGGCGTGAGCCACTGAGCCCAGCCTTTGTTTCGGTTTTTTTTTAGAGACAGTCTTACTACTCTCTGTCACCCAGGCTGGATGGTGGAATCGTAGCTCACTGCAGCCTCAAACTCCTGGGCTCAAGCCTCCTACGTTGGCCTCCCGAGTAGCTGAGACTGCAGGTGTGCAACACCACACTCAGCTATTTAAAAAAATATTTTTGTAGAGCAGGGGTCTTGCTATGTTGCTCAGGCTGGTCTCAATTTCTTGGCCTCAAGTCATCCTCCTGCCTCGGCCTCCCAAAGTGCTAGTATTGCAGGCACGAGCTACTACACCTGGCTGACATTTTAATTTCTGAATTAAGGTTGTTCTTAGGTTTTATAGTGATTAGAGGACTTTTTACCATCTGAGCTGACTTGAGAAGTCATGGTGTCAGCTCAAGTTTCATCCAGAGCTGGGAAAGGCCTGGCCCAAGCAGGAGGGGGTGGGCAGAGAAGGACGCAGCCATCTCTGCCTGCATGCCAGGGGTCCACTCTCTCAGGGTGCCAGCTCCATGTGTGCTTGTGCACGCAGAGGAAGGACACGGGACAAATACACCAAATAGTTGACAGCAGCTGCATTGCACATATTTCCATTTTTGACAATGTGCATATATATTACTTCCATTATCTGAAAAACTAGTAAAGTTATGTTTCATACCACACATGTATTTACATATTTCAAAAGATGTTGGTGTACGTGCCCATCAGTTACTGAGAGATTTTGTTGAGTCCATGTAGCTTTATTAACACACTCTTGGGTCCCAACCTGGAAGACAAAGAAAGATTCCTGAGGGGCCTCAAAACTGCACATGGTTGTAAGTTATTCCTGGTAGGTTTCTCTATGACACGAGAGAGCTGTGCAGTAGGTTTTTGTTCATTCATTCACATGGTGAGTAGTTTCTGAGGGCCCACTACGTGCAGGCTCTGTGTAGGCGCGGAGATACAGCTGTGAACAAAAATTAAGTCCCTGCTGGAGCTGCTGGGAAGGACAAACAGTAAGCATATCAGACACGTGACTTGAACAGAAGGTGTGTTATGCGGTAGGGCTGCCATGACAAAGCACGGCAGACAAGGCAGCTTAAACCACAGACAAGTGTTTCCTCAGAGTTCTGGAGGCCAGAAGGCCATAGCAAGATGTTGGCAGGTTGGTTTCTTCTGGGGCCTCTCTCCTTAGCTTGCAGCTGGGCACCTTCTCTCTGTGTCTTCAGGTGGTCGCCGCCATATGTCTGTCTGTGTCCTAACCTCCTCTTCTCATCAGGACACAGTCCTGTTGGATTACAGCCCACCAGTGTGACCTCATTTGCGCTAATTACCTGCTTAAAGGCCTTAGTCCAAATACAGTCATATTCTGAGATGCTGAGGGTTAGGGCCTCAATACATGAATCTAGGGTGGGACATAATTGAGCCCCTCACAGAAGCTCAGTGTTAGAAAGTGATGGCGAGATGGAAAGAAAAGAAGAAGAGCACAGTGAGGGATCAGGGGTGTGTGTCTGGGGTGCAGGCTGCAGCGTAGATGGGGTGGTCAGGGTGGGGGCCGCTGGACACTGGAGTTTAGACTTCGTAGGAGAGGCTGCGGCTGCTGTATGTAAAGTTGGGGCAGTTGGAGAGCAGCAGATGGCCGTTAAGGCAGTCAGACTGCTGAGCTCACTCAGCAAGTGTGGCTGGCGAGGAGAGGGGACTGCATGCACCTCATGAAAGTATCCACCTGCGAAACCCAGACCTGCCCTCTGCCAAGGAAGAGAGTGGCCCAGAGTTTTGGACTGTCCAGGAAATCAAATGGGCCGAGGAGGAGGCTCCATTTCTGCAAATGGAGCAGCCTGCGCATGTGCCTCGCACCTAGGGTCTGGGTACAGGCTGGCAGCTCGCCAGAAAGGACAGAGTTTGCATGCTTTAGGTGGCAAAAGACCTTCACCTCGAGCACTATTTAGGCTGTTAAATTGGATGCGTCCCTTGCGAGGTGTTACTGGGATGGTGTCTGAGAGCAGAGGAGGGTTCACCAGGCCAAAGGTCTGAGAAAAACATGCCTTTAGGGCATCTTCCAGGATTTACTTCCATGACCTGTGTCAATGGGGCTGTGTCATTGGTTAATTAGTACCGGAAACTCTTACATAGCAGTTCCAATGGGCCATATGGATATTCTATCTACATTTGTGTAGATTAACTGACTTAATCCTCACCACAGCCCAAGGAGGTAAATTCGATTATATCCAGCCCCATGCTGCCCATGGGGAAACTGAGGCATGGAGAGGGTACGGGACAGTGGAGGAGCTGGGATTTGGACCCATGTGCTTGCTCTGCGCTCCACATCGTGCCCCGCCGCCTCGAAATTGCAACAACAAACAAAAGAGTGTTGCCTGCGTGATTTCATTCCGTCCCTGCAACAAACCTACGAGCCCGGCCCATAATTCTGGTTTTGCAGAATGGAGAAGTGGTCACAGAGCTAGTGAGAGGCCAAGCCAGGCCTCCAGGTAGCCAGTTGGTCTCCAGGTCCTCACCCAGGACCATGTCTCTGTGCTGCTGGTCTTAGTGGCCAGCACTGGGTGTCCCATGGGATTTAACATCCCATGGCTTTTGGCACTGCCTAAAAGTTTGGATAAGATTTAAGTGCTGTAAGTCCCTCCAGAACTTCCTCCAGGCTCTGAATGGCCTGCTGCCTCTCCCCTGGGCACAGTGCTCAACTTCCTGGCCTTTCCTGATCTGTCAGGGGCTGGGAGGAGGGCAAGTGGTTCAAACACAATCTTGTGAGAGTTCAGTTTAGCTCCCCCAGGGCCTTTCCGGGTCTGGGCACCAGCCCAGGGGACAGGTTGAGGGGGAGGACCCACCTCAGTCCCCGCCTGGACAGGACAGGAGGCTCCTTTAGGATGGCCGAGTCCTGGGATCCCTTTTACATACAGATGGGGAAACACAGGCTGAGTGAGGACAGGAGACTCACACCACATCACACGAGGAGTCTGTGGCAGAGGCAGGGCTTGGCCTTGGGTCACTGGACTCCTGTCCCGGGCCTGAATCATGCCTCTGCTTCTGGCTGAACCCTTCCCCTGGAAGGAAGCTGCCCCCACTCCCTGGCTGATCCCTTTCTGGCACACTTTTTTCCAGAGCCCTGGAGACTGGCTGAGGACCGGTTGCCATAGAGATGGCTTGTGGGGTAGTTCCACAGCAGGCAGGTGGGGGTGGAAGATGGGGCAGGACACCAATATGCTAAACACCCACCAACAGTTGGTCAGGACCACACCGGGGAGACAAGGGCAGGACACGAGGCTTCAGGCTCTGGGGACAGGCATAGGGCTACTCAAGCTTCTGTCCAGCATCCCCCGAGTGGAGCTGGTGAGGGAAGCCGGTGGGGGGCTTCCAACTGCCCAGCAGCAGGTAGGTTATCAAAGTCACGGAGGCCAGGGCTGGGGGAGGCCCTTGAGGAGTCACAGCCTGGAGCTGAGGTCCAGGCTGTGGGGGAGTCAGGGAGGCTGAGTGGGGAGGGAACACTGGAGGCCTATAGGATGTGGGGTGAAGACGAGGGCTGATGCCCAGGGCTGCCTCCCAGGGATGATGGAGTGAGTGAGGGAGCACTGCTAGAGGAGCAGGGTTTCAGGAAAGCTGTGTTCCTTCCACCTTGAGCGGGTCCAGGGTCCTAGGGGACATTTGGAAGCTCAGTTCAGGGCCTGGAGGCAGCAGAGTGCTATGGTGACAAATCTGGGCTCTCAGCAGCTATGAGATCTGGGCTACTTGGCCTCTCTGAGCCACAGTTTTCTCCTCTGTGTGCTGGGGATGACAGCGAGTATCTACCTCTTAGGGTCCTACGTCTGTTAACGTGCGAAAGTCCTGAGCACAGGGCAGGTGCTCTGTAAATGATGGCTGTTGTCACTTCAGTATGTGGAATGGAGGTATCGATCAGTCAGTCTTAATGGGAACAAGGGCCCAGAATGGCCCCTTGGAGGAGCAAAGTGATCCGGGAAGGCCACTTTGCTCAGAGCTGGCCTCCCCTCCTGTCTCTGCCTAGGAGAGCCTGGGGAGTGGCGATGGGGTGCCAGCTCAGGGCCCGCAGCACAGGTCGAAGAGCATAGGGCAGACGGCAAAGAAGGACCGCAGGCCCAGGGGACGGACCAAGAAAGGACAGGGCTCCGCTGAGGCTGAGGAGTAAGGAGCGGAGGGGTGGGCTGGGAGGGGGCCAGACATCGGGCCCCGCTGGGGGCCAGCACGGACACTAACCCCCACCCTCTCCCTCTTCAGTCTCTCTGCCCCTCCTCGGAAACCCTCCTTCCCCTTCCAATGGGCCTGGGAGAGCTTCACCATAGATGGCCAGACTCTGCTTCAGCCAAGATCCCCTTCAGTCCCTGGCCACCAAGCCCTTCCCCGGTCCCGCATGGCCCCCCAGCGCAAGTCCAGGCCCCATTCCACGGCCAACCTCCCAGAAGAGCAAAACCTGGAGCGGAGACAGCAGCTTGGGGCCTGGGGTGGCATCCCCATCCCTCCTGGCAAAGAAGACAGCCAAGGGCCGGAGCCACCCAGTGAGTGTGGCCTCTGGCCGCCTGGGAAGACGTCAGGGTCTGGATCGGAGTCTGAGGAGGCCGTTGAGCTGGAAGGGCCGAGTGCCTCCGAGGAGGCTGAGGGGGGTCTGAGCCCTGGGGAACTGCCCCAGCTCCCCAGGAGGGGGTCGGCCTTGGAGGAGGAGTTCTCAGAGGCTACAGAAGAGGCTGAGGAGGAGGAGCCTAGGGCCCCTTCCAGAAGGAGCAACAGTTCTCAGAAAAAGGGGCAGAATTCTGGAGAGGAGGCCTTGGATGAGGGGGAACTGCAGGGCCAGAGCCCAGGAAGCAGCTCCAGCTCCAACAACCTCCAAGAGCTACAGAGGAGGAAGCCAGGCACCAAGGAGCAGGAGGGGCCGGGGGACCTGGAAAAGCCGCACAGGCAGCTACAGCAAGACTGGCACTGTGGTGAGTGTGCGGCTCAGTGCCTGGGTCCCCCAGAAGCTACGTGGTGGGGAGAACAATTGACAGCCCATGACCTGGGCCAGGAGTTCTGATGGGGCTGGGCTGTTCTGGGTGCTGGGTGGATGGCTAAGTTCCTGACTTGGTCCCACTGTGGACAGGCCCCCAACAACATCCCTGGAAGGCTTTGCGGGCTGCTTTCCAGGCCTCCAACCAGAGTGGGAAAGCCCAGGCCTTCGGATATGAAACCTTCCCATTTGCCAACTTCCCTAATCGCACTTTCCACAAACGACATGAGGCCACCAGGTAAGGGGGAAGAGCAAGGAGTGGGAGCTGAGGGTGAGGAGTAGGAAAGAAGCTAGTTCTCCAAGAGACACTTAGTAATTCATACTCTCACTCATCCCTTTATTTGTCCATTCACCAATCTATCTTTCTGATTGCCCAATTATCTATTCATCCATCCATCCAGATACTGGTAACATCTATCCAACCATTCATCCATCCATCCATCCATCCATCTACTTTACCAACTGTCTATTGACACAAGCCACTTTTCATTCATTTCTTCTACCCGTCCATTAATCTATTAACTAAGTGACTAATGCAACCTATCTTGAGTTTCTACTCATGAGCCCTCGGGTTATAAAGATCAAAAGGCTTGGCACCGGCTCTGAGAAGCTCAAGGTCTAGAAAAGGAGACAGATGGCAATTATGTCAGTTCAGTTAGGTAATTGCCACACTTGGGCTTGAACAAGAGATAGTGGGAACAGACAAGGAAGGTGGGAGGCTGTTGGCAAGGTCTAGGTGAGGGACAATAAAGGCCTGATATAGGTGGCCTTGTGGATGGAGAGGTTTGATCCATTTAAGTGACATTTAGAGATGGCTCAATGGTCTTGGTGACTGATTAGAAATGGCATGAGAGGGACGGGGAGAATCTATTCAGCATTTTTATCGCATCCCTCAATTCTTTAATTGACAAATAAAAATTGTATACATTTATAGTGTACAACATGATGTTTTGAAATACATATACATTGTGGAATGGCTAACCCAAGCTAATTAACATAGGCATTACCTTGCACACTTATTTCTGTGGTGAGAACACTTAAAATCTACTCTTTTAGCAATTTTCAAGTATATAACATACAGTTAACTATACATACCATGTAGTACAAGAGATCTCCTGAACTTAGCCTCCTGTCTATACAGAGTCTTGTGTCCTTTGACCAACATCTCTCCCCTCCTCTCCTCAAACCCACCCAAACCCTGGTAATGACCATTCCTCCTCTCTGTGTCTATGGGTTTGAGACTGTTTTAGATCCTACATATGAATGAGACCATGTGGTATTTGCCTTTCTGTGCTTGGCTTACTTCACTAACATCATGCCCTCCAGGTTCATCCATACTGTTGCAAATGACAGGATTTCATTATTTTTTAAGACTGAATAGTATTCCATTGTGTATGTATACATTTTCTTAAATATCCATGCATCTGTTGATGGACATTTAGGTTGATTCCATGTCTTGGCTACTGTGAATATTGCTGCGATGAATGCGGGGATGCAAATATCTCAACATACTGATTTCCCTTCCCTTGGATATGTGCCCAGAAGTGGAACTGCTGGGTCACATGGTGGCTCTATTTTTAGTTTTACGAGGAAACTCCATACTGTTTTCCACAATGGGAGTTATGAATTTACATCCCCACCGTTAGCGCATAAAGGTTCCCTTTTCTTCACATTGTCACCAACACTTATCTGACAGATGAGACGTGGTATCTCGTGATTTTAATGTGCATTATTTCCCTGATAATTAGTGATTTGAACATTTTTTAATGTACCTTTTGGCCATTTGTATGTCTACTTTTGGAAATGTCCATTCCATTGAAGTCCTTTGCCTTTTGTTTAGAGAGACAGGGTCTCACTCCTGGCCTCAAACGATCCTCATGCCTCAACTTTCTGAGTAGCTGGGACTACATGCACAGGCCACCACACCCAACTAATTAAAATTTTTTATCGTAAGAGATAGTGTCTTGCTATGTTGCCCAGGCTGGTCTTGAACTCCTGGCTTCAAGTGATCCTCTGGCCTCTGCCTCCCAAAGTGCTGGTATTATAGGTGTGAGCCACTGTGCCCAGAATTTTTTTTTTTTTTTTTTAAGATACAGGGTCTTGGCCGGGCGCAGTGGCTCACACCTGTAATCCTAGCACTCTGGGAGGCCGAGGCCGGCGGATTGCTCAAGGTCAGGAGTTCAAAACCAGCCTGACCAAGAGTAAGACCCCATCTCTACTATAAATAGAAAGAAATTCATTAGCCAACTAATATATATAGGAAAAATTAGCCAGGCATGGTGGCGCATGCCTGTAGTCCCAGCTATTCAGGAGGCTGAGGCAGAAGGATCGCTTGAATCCAGGAGTTTGAGGTTGCTGTGAGCGAGGCTGACACCACAGCACTCACTCTAGCCTGGGCAACAAGGTGAGACTGTCTCAAAAAAAAAAAAAAAAAAAGATACAGGGTCTTGCTGTGTTGCCCAGGCTGGCCTCAAACTCCTGGGCTCAAGTGATCCTCCCGCCTCAGTCCTCCAAGTACCTGGGACTATAAGTGGATGTTGAACCATTACACCTGGCTTCTTTGCTCATTTTTTAATTGGGTTGTTTCATTGCTATTGAATTCTTTTGAGTTCCTTATATATTTTTAGGTATTAACCCTGTACCAGATGTATGGTTTGCAAATATTTTCACCCATAAATAAGTTGTCTCTGCACTCTGTTGACTGGTGCTTTTGCTGTGTGGCAGCTTTTTAGTTTAGTTTAGCTTTAGTGCAATCTCATTTGTCTATTTTTGCTTTTGTTGCCTGTGCTTCTGGGGTCATATCTAAAAAACCTTTGCCCAGAGCAATGTCATGGAGTTTTTCTCCCATGTTTGCTTTTAGGAGTTTTAGTTTCAGGTCTTAAGTTGTTAATCTATTTTGAATTGATTTTTGTATAGGGTATGAGATAAGAGTCTTATTTCATTCTTCTGCATGTGGACATCCAGTTTTCCCAACACTTATTTATTGAAGAGAGTGTTTTTTCCCCATTGTGTGTTCTTGGTTTTTTTTGAGACAGAGTCTCACTCTGTTGCCCAGGCTAGAGTGCTGTGGCATCAGCCTAGCTCACAGCAATCCTCCTGCCTCAGCCTCCCGAGTAGCTGGGACTACAGGCATGCACCACCATGCCCAGCTAAGTTTTTCTGCATATTTTTAGTTGGCCAATTCATTTCTTTCTATTTTTAGTAGAGATGGGGTCTCATTCTTGCTCAGGCTGGTTTCAAACTTCTGACCTTGAGTGATCCTCCTGCCTCGGCCCCCAGAGTGCTAGGATTACAGGCATGAGCCACTTCGCCCGGCTTTTTTTCTTGGTATATTTGTCAAAAATCAACTGACCATAGCTGGGTGAAGTGGTGCACACCTGTAGTCTCAGCTACTCAGAAGACTGAGTCAGGAGGATTGCTTGAGCCCAGTTCGAGGCTGGGTGTGCTATGATTGTGCCTGTGACTAGCCACTGCACTCCAGTCAGACCTTGTCTCTAAAACAAAAACAATACAACAAATCAATTGATTTGTTGAGAGGGCTTAGTAAGAAATAAATGCACAGATTTATTTCTAAGCTATTCTATTCCATTGGTCTCTACATCTGTTTTTATGTCAGAACTATGCTGTTCTTGATTTCTATAGCTTTGTAGTATATTGTGAAATCAGGTGAAGTTATGCCTCCTTTTTTTATTTTTTTGCTCAAGATTGCTTTGGCTATTTGCGGTCTTTTGTGGTTCCACATTAATTGAAGATAATTTTTTCTTTTTCTGTGAAAAATGTCATGGGAATTTTGATAGAGATTGCATTAATCTGTAGACTGCGTTGGGTAATATGGACATTTTTAATAATAATATTAATTCTTCCAAAGCACCCTTCAATTCTTACCTTGTCACCTGCAGCATGAAATATTTCCATGCTTCGCAGGGTCTTGGGAAGCCCAGACTCCTTGGTAACAAGACTCCTGTCCCCACACCAGCTGGTCAGGGTGCTGGACTGCCCCAAGCCCTCCCTCCCTGCTGTCCAGGGATTGCCCCTCCTTGTTCACCCAGCTAACTCGGATGCACCTTTCAACTCCCAAGTCAGTTCTCTCTCCACTAAGCTCTTCTCTGTGCTTACCTCTATACCAGCACTCAACACACCACACTGCACTGGGGTGCAGGACTGTCTGCACACCCCTGCCCACAGCCTGAGGGCCCCTGGGGGCAGGAGCCAGATCTTAGTGATCATGGCCTCCCTGGGTTCCCTGCACAGGACTGGGTACATAGTTGGTGCTTAATAAACACACGCTGAGTAAATGACTGCTTCTACCCCTTTATCTGTCTGTCTGTCTGGCCATCTTTCCATCTGACCACGATTCAATTGTGCATAAATTCACCAAATATTTGAGTTTCAGGATATCTTAGGCACTGTTCTAGGTGCCGGGGATATGTTGATGGTGAACAGGACAGACAGGGAGCCCTGATCTCACGGGGCTTCCGTTCTACTGGTGAAGAAGGATAATTAATAAAGATAAATGTAATGTGTAGCTAGAGATGGGAGACACCTGGGAGAAAGATGTGGCGGTGAGGGAAAGGTTGAGAATGACAATTGAGCAAAGATCTGATTGACAGGAAGGAACTGGCCATGACTGGGAACATGGGATGTCACAGGTTGATCTAGCCGCTGTTTGAGGACCCACACCTTTCATCCTGTATTCTTCTGCCCATCAATCCTTCACCATTTTGTTTCTCTTTCCATCCACCCACTCAGCTTTGCCTCAAACTCACAGGCATTAACCTAGTTCCTGCCAGATGAGGGGGTCAGAGAGAACGAGATCTAGCCCCTGCCCTCAAGGAGAGCTCTTTGCCAGCAGAGGTTAGCAATGCAAGTGGGGTCACAGGCTGTGTGTTGAGCTCCACGGTGGCTCAGGAAGCCTTGGCTGAGGATGTTTAGAGTTGGAGCTCTCTGCTTCTGCTGGGGTGAGCTTCCGGAAAGAGTAGGGAAAGGCCTTGAGTTGTGCCTGGGGGGCAGTTTCCATCACATTAAATTTCCATGACAAACCCCATTCCCAGGACCTTGGCTCTCTGGACACTGCAGCCCGTCCTCTCAGGCTCCCATACTCCCCTACCCAGCCCCTGGCCCTCTCT
Source organism: Microcebus murinus (assembly GCF_040939455.1). NCBI lineage: Eukaryota > Metazoa > Chordata > Mammalia > Primates > Cheirogaleidae > Microcebus > Microcebus murinus. Next base: position 12,973,903 of record NC_134107.1, read on the forward strand.
GAGGCTCCTGCCCCCTTGCAGACCTGTCCCATCCCTCCCCCTTCCCTCTCCCCTACCAAAGAAGCCTACTGCAGGCCTGGGAGAGGCAGCAGCAGGCGGAGCGGCAGCAGGCGGAGCAGCGGCGTGCCCGGGAGCAGCGGGTGCAGCAGCAAGTGGCCCGCTGCCTGGCAGCCTACAAGCCCAAAGGGAGCCCGAGGCCCGGGGCCACCCAGCGCAAGCTGGAGGAGCTAAGGTAGGGAGCTAGGGCTGCGGGAGAGCTGGTGGGGAGATGGCAAGGAGGTCATGCTCGGTCTCAGACCGCAGGACCAAGCAGACCCAGCCGTCGCCTTCCCTGGGGCCAGCCAGGCCACTTCTCCACATCTTACACATGAGGACACTGAGGCACAGGGAGGAGAAGGCACTGGTCCAAGGTCACCAGTTAATAATAACAATCCCTGCGGCTGTCAATGCCCAAGGGTTAACATGTCCTACAAGCATCATCATACTTTCAAATCTTATTTTTCTGATTTCCAATGCCAGATATGCTTATTATAAAATTTCAAATACTACAGAAATAGTGAATATAGACTGTTAACAGACCTATGATTCCAGTCCTGGAGACAACCTTTGTTCATGGTCAAGCGAAGAGGCATCTGTTTTATTCTCTTCCTATATTTTGACCATTTTCCTAGATAGCAAATTTGTGGGTCAGGCAAATCTTCTCTAGACTGTTACCAAGCCCATGAAGTAGGTAGTATCACTATTTCCATAATTCTACAGATGAAACCAGGGCTCAGAGAGCTTAAAAGAATTTGCTAAAGGTCACAGGTGAGCAGCAGAGCTGGGTGGGGTTCCAGCCACTTGGCTCCCCTGCCTCAGGGTGACCAAATGCCCAGCCTTTAGATAAAGGACACCATGACCTTCCTCCAAGAACCCAGCCTAAGGAAACAGGCAACACAAATAAACATGATTACTGACGCCAGATTCGAGCACCTACTGTGTGTAGCTGGCACAGGACAACCCTTTTTATGTCTCATGTCCTTTGGTCCAGGGCCGTGGAGGACTCAGCAGGGTTCCGATCACCTACTCTTTGAGGCTCAGTCTTATCACCCCAACTTCACAGATGAGGAAAAGAGGCTCTGAGAGGTCAAGTGCATTTTAGGGGAATCTGGGCCAATGACTGGGGAGATGCCTCTCTCTTGCCAGGCCTCAAAGCTCATCGTTGTTTTTCTAGTAAGGCAGGAAGTGTAAGGCTGAGAACTCTAAGCAGCAGGTGCAGCAAGAAGAGTGTTTCAAACTCATTCCTTTTATTTTCTACTCAAGGCGGTTAAGGCACAAGCTCCTACTCGGTCTTTCAGCCCTTGCAGCCTGTGAATTTTGCTGAGTGGGACAGGAGACTCCACCCTGCCTAGGAAGGGTGGGCACAAAAGAGGTTGTCTTGTGGCCAGGAGGGATGTGTCTTCCTTTCACTCTGAGATGAACGGGGCTGACACCCACTGGCACCACTTCCTTTTCTGCTCAGGGCTCCAAGACATGGGCTTCCTCTCCTTTCTTTCTTTCTTTTTTTGGGACAGAGTCTCGCTTTGTTGCCCAGGTTAGAGTGAGTGCCGTGGCGTCAGCCTAGCTCACAGCAACCTCAAACTCCTGGGCTCAAGCAAACCTACTGCTTCAGCCTCCCGAGTAGCTGAACTGCAGGCATGCGCCACCATGCCCGGCTAATTTTTTCTATATATATTAGTTGGCCAATTAATTTCTTTCTATTTATAGTAGAGACGGGGGTCTCATTCTTGCTCAGGCTGGTTTCGAACTCCTGACCTCGAGTAATCCGCCTGGCTCGGCCTCCCAGAGTGCTAGGATTAAAGGCGTGAGCCACCGTGCCCGGCCATTTCTTTTCTTTTTTTTTTTTTAAGACAGGGTCTCAGCTGTGCATGGTGGCTTATGCCTGTAATCCTAGTAATCTGGGAGGCTGAGGCGGGAGGATCACTTGAGGTCAGGAGTTTGAGACGGGCCTGAGCAAGAGGGAGACCCCCATCTCTACTAAAATTAGAAACAATTAGCCAGGTGTGGTGGTGCATGTCTGCAGTACCAGCCAGACGCAGGAGGATCACCTGAGCACAGGAGTTTGAGGTGGCTGTGAGCTAGGCTGACACCATGGCACTCTAGCCTGGGTGACAGAGTGAGACTCTGTCCCAAAACAAAAACAAAAACCAAACTAGAAATAGCATACAGTATCTGGCAGAGAAAAAATACACATCACGGGAAAGAGAGATTGAATGCCAGTGCATGCACCATCACTCCCCCACCCCTGCCCCTAATGACTGCTGTAAATTCCCTCTTGAATGGTGAAGACCCCCATTTGCAGTAACTTGTGTTCCTGGCCATAGGTTTTCAAGTCCATATGTTTTTCTCAACAGAGGACAGTTCCTTCCCTGGCACACCGCTGTGGAAGGAACTGGCTCAGCAAGACAGTGTCTCTCCTCAGGGCTCAGCTGCTTGCTGGGGTCACAGCACGAGTCTGGGGTTGTGTCTGCTTCTCTGTCCCTGGGTGCTGCCTCCATCCCTGAGACCTCTCTAATGTGCTTCCCAGGACACCTGGTCTCATGTGGGGTGTGGCCCAAAGGCCCCTCTTGCTGTGGGCGGTGTGACTTTGGGTAAGAGCTTTCTTGCTGCCAGGACGCTCTCTTCACAAAAGGCAGTGACACCCAGCTTGTTGAACAGACATTTCTGACAAGTGCATAAACTGGGTTTTTATAAATGGAATTGTGCTTCCCAGTGGAACACTGCTCTTTCTGGGATGTGTTCTTTAATTTGGAATGCACTTTTTAAAAAATTCCTCTGTCCCAATTTCTGGCTTACAAGAACCATAGAGAACACTGGCAAACTTGTCCAATCCCTGCTGTTGTACAAAGAAGAAAGCTGAGCCCAGAGAGGGGCCTTGCTCAAAGTGGCACAGCCCACAATCAGTTTCCTCCTCAGGGTGCAGTGTGACAGGGGTGGGTGTGTGAACTGCAGGGAGAGGGAGGCTGTGCAAGCAGGTCTCCAGGAGCTCAAAGGCCAGGGCTGGGCCTTCTCCCTTGGGAGGAAGGGCAAGCCCTGGCTTACAGCCTGGAGACTTAGGCTCAGGGCTCAGTTCCTCACTTCCCAGCTGCATAACTTTGCACAAGTCTCTTGACCCTTCTGAGCCATCAATAGAATGGGGTGAAAAATTGCCACCCTGGCTGACCTCACAAGGAGTCCAGGGCCAGGATGGAAATGAAGTGGCTTTGTAAAGGTAAGGGTGGGGGGAGGATGTAAATAGAAAGTCCTCAATGAGGACAAGGGTGCTCAGGAGTGGGGACGTGCCCATGGTTAACTGCCCAGAGGCCTGTCTCCCCACAGGCGCCAGGAGCGACAGCGCTTTGCTGAATACCAGGCAGAGTTGCAGGGCATCCAGCACAGGGTGCAGGCCCGGCCCTTCCTATTCCAGCAGGCCATGCAGGTGAGGCTAACACCTGGACAAGCATAAAGCTGTCCCGAGAACAAAGCTGGATCCCTGGCCCACTGCCCCCTCGGAAGCCCTGGGATCCCCTCAGTAACCAAACCTCCCAAGCCCTCGGCAGCCCTGGTGCAGAGCAGGAACCCCTCATCTCTCCTCAGGCCAACGCCCGGCTTACCGTGACCCGGCGTTTCTCCCAGGTGCTGTCGGCACTGGGATTGGACGAAGAGCAGCTGCTGGCTGAGGCAGGAAAGGGGGACACACAGGGCACCTCCAGGAAACCCAGGTGAGGCTGTCTGGCTGCCTAAGAACTGGCTCTGCTGAGCTGCTGCAGGAAAGAGTGCCCACTCCAGCACTCTGGGCCCTGCAGGATCTCCTGTCCTCCATGTCACCAGAGGAAGGTAGGGCCAGGGTTATTGTTCCTACTTCCTAACAAGGAAATGAAGGACCTAAGGGGAAGGGCCTTGCTTAAGGACTCAGGAGTGAATAGGCAGCAGAGCCAGTCTGGGACTCTGTGACCATCTGAGTGGCCACACACCAAGCCCTCATTCGGGGCTGCTGCCACACATGTCACTGGTGTATACTATCGCTTATGTCTCAGAAGAACCCAGTACACAGCAGGGATTATGAGGCTTCCTTCACAATAAGGAAACTGAGACTCAAGGAGGGGAAGTCGCCTGCCCAGGGCCACACAGCAAGCCAGTATGGATTTGCACCCACATCAACAGTGGTTTCCTTGGGTATGGGGGTGGGAGCTGCAGAGCCCAATGGTTTTTTTCTGTCTTGAAGGAGCCACAAGTTAATGGGGGTGAGAACGGAGCACTCTTCTCAGAGTCCCCCAAGGACAGAATCTACTGGCAGCCAGCCTGACAAGCATTCCACCCCAAGCCTGGACCCGGAGTGCAGACCCTGAGAGAAAAATTAAAGGCTTTAAGGCAAATACAGTGTGGGATTTCTGGTGGAGGGGAGGGTGCGGGCTGGGAATAGGAGGTGGCAGGTGGGTGGAGATCAGGCCTACTCTGTTCCCACAACCCCCAGGAGCTCTGGTTGTTCTGGCTGCGCCCCACCCAGCACACACAGACCCTTCTCCTCTCCTGAGGAGTGGAACATCTTGAAGAGAAACAGCTGCGACTCCTCCACCTGTCTTCAACATACACGCCGAGTCCTAGAAATTCAAGAGTGAATAGAAAGCCTAGCCCTCGCCTTTGAGGACGCCCAGCCCAGTGGGATATGGGGGCGGACTTTAAAGGAGCTTGCAGGACACACGCTAATACGTGCTGAGAAGGGCCACACAGGAAGTCACAGGCTGAGCCACTGCTGGGTGGGAGGAGAGATTGTGTGAACTGGGCTTTTTAGTTCCAGAAGTTTTAGTTGGAGCCCCTCTCCTCAAGAAAAAAACTGAAAGCTCATACACACAGATATGCCAAATTTTGCACTCAATTTCAGGGGGTTCACAGACACACAGGAGCTCATTAGGAAGTCCTTAACAGTCCACAAGGTGCAGGTTAAAAAAACCCAATCCAGGGACCATGGGAAGGCGTTCGCTGATAATACCGATTATAGGGGCTTGGAAGGTGGGGGTCTCGCGGAGGAGGAAAACATGCTGCATCGTCCAACACCCGATGGAGCCACGACCCCAGGGAGTGCACTAGGCGGGCGCCTACCGGAGAGGAGAAAGCTGTCCACGGACGGACCGTGGGGCAGTGAGCACCCCGCGGTTGGGGGAGTGCAAGCAGAGGGAGGCCGGGAGGGGCTTCCAGCTCTGGGGACGCTGATTTAGAAGGCCTCTAAGACTTCAGAGGTTCTGGTGTCCGATCTTCTCCATGCTAACTTTGCGCCCTTGGTGGGGCGCACGCGCAACTGGACCTGAAGCAGCCGCGAATGCGCAGTCGGGCCCCAATCCCAGCCTTCCCATGAGCCTTTGGGGCAGGCTACGGAACGAACGACGGAAGTAGCCACTCTTGGTTTCCGGCAACACGACAGCGGCTGCCGAGCGACCCGGAAGTGTTTCCATTTTGCGTCGTCGGGGCTCGGCGGCCGCCGAACTCGGGACAGAAGTGCTGCGATGGGGTCGTCAAAGAAGCACCGCGGAGAGAAGGAGGCGGCCGGGACGACGGCGGCGGCCGGCACCGGGGGCGCCACCGAGCAGCCGCCTCGGCACCGGGAGCACAAAAAGCATAAGCATCGGAGTGGCGGCGGTGGCGGCAGCGGCGGCGAACGACGGAAGCGGAGCCGAGAGCGTGGAAGCGAGCGCGGGAGCGGGCGGCGCGGGGCCGGGGCCGAAGCCGAAGCCCAAGCCCGGAGCGGCGCGCATGGGCGGGATCGCAGCCTGGCGGAGCCCTCTGAGCGGCGCGTGAAGCGGGAGAAGCGCGATGACGGCTACGAGGCCGGTGAGGAGCGGGGCCTGTGCAGGGGGCGGGGCGGGTGGGGGTCCCGGGGGCTGCGGGTCCTCAGTGCCCGCGAAGCACCCCAGGCTCCCATCATCAGCACTTATCAGTCTTCTATGGTTATTTGGGGATAAAGTTTGACTTTTTCTGCTTAGGTCTATGAGGGCAGAAGTCTTCTGTTTTCAATTGCTAGTACATCACAGGCCCTCAGTAAACGTATTAGGTGATGAGTGAAGTGGTACTACCGTGTGCAGAGGCAAGAGAAAACCTGGCATAGGGGGAATCGTGTAGGGCTCATTGGGCAGTAAAATAGGCAGGGGTCCGAACACGGAGGCTCTGGTACTGTAGTTTAAAGAAACCTGGACTCGTCCTGAGAGTGGTAGGGAGCCGTGGATTTGGGCAGTGAGTTGCTCAGATTCTTATTTTGTAAAGATCACTGCATTGAGTACTTGGTCAAAGGTGGTCAGGACTGGAGGCTGGGAAATGTGGAGGGTTCTAGACCCAGGTGAAGGCTGCCTGCACTGAGGCAACAGCAGTGAGTTGGAGAGAAGTGGACAGATTTTTGGAGGAGGAATTAACAGAACTTAGTGCTTGGATGACGGAGAGAAGAAGGAATAGAGGATGATTTCTTGAATTTTGGTTTGAGCAGCTAGGTGGGCGGCGATGTCATCTACTGGGATTGAGGTGAGAAGAAGATTTGGGGGATAATTCACTTTTGGAGAGTATTGGGGTTGATGTGCATGGGGGAACCCAGGGTTTGGGCTGCATAGAGCAGTTTGAGGGTCATGAGTAATGGCCACTGAAGCCCCCTTAGAGAACGTGGAGTGAAAGGCTGGGGTCAGGAGTAGAACCCAAGAAATGCCAATATTTTGTCCGGGCATGGTGGCTCATACCTGTAATCCTAGCACTGTGGGAGGCTGAGGCGGGCAGATCGTTTGAACTCAGGAGTTTGAGACCAGCCTGAGCAAGAGCAAGATTCCATCTGTACTAAAAATAGAAAGAAATTAGCCGGCCAACTAAAAAGTATATATGGTGGCGCATGGCTGTAGTCCCAACTACCCGGGAGGCTGAGGCAGGAGGACTACTTGAGCCCAGGAGTTTGAGGTTGCTGTGAGCTAGGCTGATGCCATGGCACCCTAGCCCAGGCAACAGAGTGAGACTCTATCTCAAAAAAAAAACAACAAACAAACAAACAAAAAAACACAAAAAACAAAAGCCAATATTTTAGTAGTGGGCAGAGGAAGATGCTACAAAAAAGGAGACAGAGTAGTCAAAAAGGCAGGAACACCAGAGGATTTTGTGTCTTGGGATCTGTGGGAAGGGACTATAGTTAGGCAGTGATCAACAGTCTCATACCACAGGTGTTCGAGCAAGACCAGAACTGAAAAGAATCCACTGGATTTAGAAATAAGGAGGCTGGTGATCTTGGAGAGAGCCTAGAGAGGTTAGGCTCCAGGGCTCAGGTGGAGAGAGTAACCTTTAGGATAAAGGAGGAGGAGGTGGAATGGGGGTTGGGGAGATAGGAAAGGAAGAGCTCATGGTGGCAGCTCTCGAGGGACCTCCATCCGATGGTGTCCAACTCCTCTCTCTGGTGTTGAGTGAAGTGATGTGCTGTTTGTGAGGTGGGTGGAGGAGGTCCAAAATGCTTATTTATCTCTGTCCCCAACATCCAGCACAGAACAAACACCTAAAATGTTTCTCTCGACTACATGAATTGCACAGAAGACATAATCATGCTGCCAGCACATTCCCTCATTACCTGCCCTGTGGGGAGGAACAGACACAGAAGTGACTGACCATGCTGTGGAGTTCAGGGGAAAGCAGTTAATTCTGATCAGTAGTTGAATAGTGCTTCATGAGGGACATGGTGTTTGATCTTTGCATTTGGATAGGATTTTGTTAGAGTAAGACCAGCGAGAACAGTTTAGGTTGAAGACACAGAATATATAAAAGTAGAGCGGGCAGCTGGGCACTTGTAGTCCCAGCTAACGAGGCTGAGGAGGATTGCGTGAGGCCAGGAGTTCAAAACCAGCCTGTGCAACATAGCTAGACTCTGTCTCTTCTAAAAAAAAAAAATAAAAAAATAGAGAAGGCAGGGAGAAGGCTGCAGGAAGAGTTGGAAGTTGGACCTCTTGGGTCAGGAAAGGAAGGCCTGCAAAAAGACCAGGGCTCTGAGACTATTCAGGCAGGAAGAGCTGGTCGGGAGCTCAGGTGGAAGAAGGCTACTGTTCTCTGATGTCTCAGCAGGCTCAGGTGCTGGTGAGGGGCCCTCATCTTTGACCTTGCAGCTAGAGCCAATGATGCTGGCTTCTTGGCCTCATGTTTAGCTCTTGAGCTAAACATGCTTTAGCTCTTGAGCTAAACATGCTTTAGCTCTTGAGCTAAACATGCTTCTTCTTGTTCCAGCTGCCAGCTCCAAAAGTAACTCAGGAGATGCCTCCTCACTCAGCATCGAGGAGACCAAGTGAGTACTATCTCTCTTCTTATTTTCTATTCTTTTCTTTTGAAGACAGGTGGTTTCTTGGGCAGCCCCTGGGGAGGCTGGTTAGGACAGGTCAGGCCTAGCACCCACGTTCCCTGCTTGGAGGCCAGTGCCCTTCTGAATTCTTTAGGATGCCTAGGTCAGACCTTGTGTTTGGAACCCTTAGGACCACTCATTTCCACTCTGTTTTATCTCCTCTCCGTCCAGGAATGTACTTGATGCCCATTTCTTTGACAGCCTTTAACACTCGTATCTTTTGTCCTTAGTAAACTCCGCGCAAAGTTGGGGCTGAAACCCTTGGAGGTCAATGCTGTCAAGAAGGGTGAGTGTAAGGCCAAGGATGGGGTTTGGGTGAGGGCAAGAGGCCATCCGAAGGGGTCTTTGAAGAAAGTGGGGTTAGAGTGCAGATTCAGCACCATTTACTGGTCTCATGCACGCTTATTTGCCAGAAGGCACGAGGTCCCTCCTTGCTGTCACAGTGGGGATCTGGGACTCTGCTTGCTGAGTTGGAGCACTTGGCCATCGCATACTCACCCTGGATGGGAGGTGGTACTGGATGGGCCGAAGATGTGCACAGTTGCTGCACTGGTCTGTGCAGGGGGGTTGATCTGTTATTTTCTTCAGTGCATGATTTGAGGGGCTATGGAGGACACACAGAATCCTGTCTTGCTGTACAGGGTGACATGAGAGCGTGGGGACACAGTGGGAGTAGGGAGGTGAAGGATTCTTCCCCCCCTCTCCTGGCCCCTTCTGGCCCCATGAGCTGGAAGGGGGCAGGGTGAGTGGCTCCCTCCTCTCCCACCAGCCATGGGCGGGCATAGCCTCACGTCTGGGCCCCCCTTCCAGAGGCGGGCACCAAGGAGGAGCCCGTGACAGCTGATGTCATCAACCCCATGGCCTTGCGACAGCGCGAGGAGCTACGGGAGAAGCTAGCGGCTGCCAAGGAAAAGCGACTGCTGAACCAAAAGCTGGGGTGAGGGGGTCCTGGCCAGGGCGGGCAAGGGAAGTGCTGAGGGGGCTGCCTCTTGAGTTGGCGTGGGGGAGCAGGAGCTGGACTCCCAGAGTGTCATTTTCTTCCATGGTCAGGAAGATAAAGACACTAGGAGAGGATGACCCCTGGTTGGACGATACTGCAGCCTGGATCGAGAGGAGCCGGCAGCTGCAGAAGGAGAAGGACCTGGCAGAGAAGAGGGTGAGTGACTGGGTAGCTTGAGGTGGTTGCCATTCGCCTCTGGTGGCTTGACTGGGCGGCAAGGCAGGAGACTGACCTGTGGAAGGTGACGTGGGGCTTAGAGAGCAGGAGGACTGTGGTCAGTGGCATCTGCTTTGGGCTCTCAGCAGCTTGCCTGTAAGGCCTGCCGTTTCTGTACTCCACTTGATAGAGCCACATGTGTTTTCTGGTGACGCTGAGTGGTCTGAGGTCATAGGTCACTCCCTCCCTGTGTCTCAGGCCAAGCTGCTAGAGGAGATGGACCAAGAGTTTGGAGTCAGCACTCTGGTGGAAGAGGAGTTTGGGCAGAGGCGGCAGGTGAGGCTGCAATCCCGGGAGGTTGGTGGAGGGGGCACTGGTGGCCTTGGTGCTAGGATCCCAGGGATGGGTAGATTGGTCTTGGTGACTCAGCTGGACCTTCCCTCTTAGGACCTGTACAGTGCCCGGGACCTGCAGGGCCTCACTGTGGAACACGCCATAGATTCCTTCCGTGAAGGGGAGACCATGATCCTCACCCTTAAGGACAAAGGTGAGCTGAGCTGGGTGCTCTGGCTGGGGGCACAGGCATTGCTGAATCATGGGCACATGTGAACGGCCACTGCCTCTGCCCTGTGCCCAGGTGTGCTGCAGGAGGAGGAGGATGTGCTCGTGAACGTGAACCTGGTGGATAAGGAGCGGGCAGAGAAAAATGTGGAGCTGAGGAAGAAGAAGCCCGACTACCTGCCCTATGCAGAGGACGAGAGCGTGGACGACTTGGCACAGGCATGCTCTGGTTGGGGTGGGTGGCTGGGGCACAGGGCATTGGGAGCGGAGGCTATGAAGAGATGGTGGCTCCATGGCTTTTCAGCGTCAGCTGTGTCCCAACCTGTACCTTTTGCCTTGCAGCAAAAACCTCGATCCATCCTGTCCAAGTACGATGAGGAGCTCGAGGGAGAGCGGCTGCACTCTTTCCGCTTGGAGCAGGGCGGCATGGCCGATGGTATCCGGGAGCGGGAGCTGGAAGAGATCCGGGCCAAGCTGCGGCTGCAAGCGCAGTCCCTGAGCACAGTGGGCCCCCGGCTGGCCTCTGAGTACCTCACGCCTGAGGAGATGGTGAGCCCTCCCCTGCTTTGGGGTGGTGATCCTCCCTCCCCTTGGGTTACGAGCTGTCCGCACACATGGAGGAGGGAGGGCGATGAGTATCCACATTCACGAAGTGCTTGGCCTCATGGGTGGGCGGTAAATGGCAGCCCAGGGGAGGTGCAGGGTGTAGATGGAACAGGGGCTATTGAGCCAGATGGGCCTGAGTTTGTGTTCAGGCTCTGCTATGCTGCCAGCCTGTGCCTTGGGTGAGTCATTTAACTGATCCTGGGATGGTGCATATGAAATATCAGTGACAGGAGCCACCTCCTGAGGTTGCTGCGAGGATTTGTAGTGATGGGGGTAAATGGCAATATTATGGTATGTGTGGATTTCGCATGTGGAGTGACTGTGGGAACAACAGTAGACAGCTGGCATGGTATGTGTCTTGGCCAAGTGGGTAAGAGCAGGACTCGGGCTGGACCACCAAGGTTCCCAGCCCTGGCCTCCTGCTTAAGAGCTGGGTGACCTTGGGCCAGGTACTTAACCTCTTCATGCCTCAGATTCCTCACCTCACAAGCGGGATGACAGTTGCACAGCCATGTCAGGTGTTGGTCATGTATGGGAAGTGCTTTGGGCAGTGGCTGGCACAGAGTCACACTAAAGAAGTGTTTACCCTTGTGGGCTTATGGCTGGCCAACCTGGCCCCTTCCCCACCTCATGTCTCTCCTCGCTTCCCCTCAGGTGACCTTTAAAAAGACCAAACGGCGGGTGAAGAAAATCCGCAAGAAGGAGAAGGAGGTGGTAGTGCGGGCGGATGACTTGCTGCCTCTTGGGGACCAGACTCAAGATGGGGACTTTGGTTCCAGGTGGGTTCAGATACGGAGGTGGGGTGTGAGGGCTGGGCTGGGCTGGCTGAGGAGCCGATGCTTACTGGAGAGCTTCCATCTCTCAGAGTGCGGGGCCGGGGGCGGCGCCGAGTGCCCGAGGTGGAGGAGGAGGCCCAGGATGAGGAAGAGAAGGAGCCCACGTCCCAGCCCCCACCATCGGATGACACTCGAGTGGAGAACATGGACATCAGTGATGAGGGTGAGGGGCCCGGCCAGAGGAGGCAGGGACAGGAGGAGCCCGGGTGCAGGGAGGTGGTCTGAGCAGGCATCCCCTGTGTTTCCCTTAGAGGAGGGTGGCGCTTCGCCATCAGGATCCCTGGAGGCACTGGAGGAGGATGAGGCAGAGCTGGAGCTGCAGAAGCAGCTGGAGAAGGGGCGCCGGCTGCGGCAGCTGCAGCAGCTGCGAGACAGTGGTGAGAAGGTGAGACTGGGTGCTGGCGGGCTGAGGGCACCAGTGAGTCTGTGGCAGCTTGTCCTTATGAGCACCTGTGTTGTAGGCAACGGCCACATTCCCATTTGAAGTCTGTTTTCTGTGTAATGTCATGTTGTGAGCAGGTTTCTAGATTTCTGTGGTGTTTTCACCACAACATATTCATTTTAGTGGTTGGAGCCTCGAGTCTTCTCTTCCTGTGGATGTTTGTTGATGGCTGCCGTGAGGACAGCATTATTCTCGGGCTGGGGTCACTGGTGAAGAGGACAGCTGAGGGGCCCTGTGCTCATGGAGCTGACTTTTCTCGGGTGTTGTTGGGTGGCAGCAGTGACCTTGTGAAGACAGGAGCAAACTGTCACTTCTGATAGTGATGAGAGTTGGGCAGACAAAACCAAGATGACATAAGAGAGTAGTGGGAGGGTTGGGATCTTAGATGGGATGTTCAAGGAAGACCTTTCAAAGGGTGACATTTGAGCTGAGACTTGAGTGACACAAGGAGCCAAACTTGCAGAGATTTGGGGGTAGTGGCAGTGGGGACAGCAGTGTCTTCAGGAGAAATGGCCTTAGAGTGTTCCAGATGGGCTGGAGCAGAGAGTGAGGGTGGTGTGGAGTGAGCCGAGGTGGAGGTGTTGGTGGGGCTGGTGTCGGGTTGTGGGTTGGTGGGGGAGGCCCTCGAGGCCATGGTCATCACTGACCTTACCAGGACACTTAATATGCCGGGCGCTGCTCAGGTGCTTTGTGTGTATTGATTCATTTAATCCTCACAGCAACACCTTGTGAGGAAGTTTCTCTTGTTTTCATCTTATAGATGAGGAAACTGAGGCATAGGCATTAGGCAAGTTGGCAGAGCTGGGATTCAGACAGCTTGCCTCCAGAGGCTGCATTTTTAACCCTATACTTCCCACCTAGGGGGAGAGAGGAGCTTGAGAGGGAGGAAGCCAGAGGGAGCCCCAGGGCTCACCATGTTGGGTAGAGGCGGGTCTCCTGCAGGGGAGTTGGAGAAGCAGCAGCCCGAGGGAAGCCGCAGGAATGAGGCCTCAGGAGCCAGGAAAGGGTTTAGAGGTGAGGGAGTGAGGAGGGGAAGTCAGAGTTGGCATGGCAGAGGCAGTTCGGTTGATTCCAGAGGACTGGGAAGATGGGGCGTGAGGAAGTGAGGACAGCAGCTGGGACAGTTGCTTAGAGCAGGATGGGGCACACTTTCTGTTGAGGGGACCCGATGGTCAACATTTGAGGTCTAAGGTCTCTGTTGAAGCTGCTCAGGTGCTCTACCATGGTAGGGAGAACAGCCACACACCACATGTAAATGAATGGGTGTGGTCAGGTTTTAATAAAACTTTATTTATAAGAACAGGTGGTGGGCCATAGTTTGCCCAGCTTGATTCTAAAGAGGAACAGAGAAATGGAGCAATAAGCTGAAGAGGGTGTGAGTTGAGGGAGGTTTTTTTTTTTTTCATATTTGATGGTTGGTAGCATCAGCATTTAAAAATTATATCCAAGAATCATAAAGGATTGTAAAGGTCATGTAGCCCAGTGGTTCTCAGCTTGGCTGCACATTAGCAAGTTTTTGAAACATGCGTGAAGCATCCTCTACACCATTTATATGCAGAAAAGCTAAATGCATATTATAGTGGGCACCTTTATTTATGTCTCCTCTGGATTAAATAATTATAAACTTTTGTCACGGTTCTTTTTTCCTTTTTTCCTGAACCACCAGAAGTCATGCTGATGTCGTGATGCTTTCACCCATAAGCACTTCAGCAGACATCTTAAAATAAAGACATTTTCCTACATTGCCACATGGCCCTGAAAATTCCATAAATAATCCATATACCAAAATTTCCCAGTTATCCACAAAAATGTCTTTTTAGTTTCTTTTTCTTTTCTTTTTTTTTTTTTTTTTGTCTGAGACAGAATCTTGCTCTTTCGCCCCTGCTGGAGTGCAGTGGTGTCATCATGTTTCACTGCAACCTCCAGCTCCTGGGCTTAAGCCATCCTCCTGCCTCAGCCTCCTGAGTAGCTGGGACTACAGGAGTGTGCCACCACGCCTGGCTAATTTCTTCTATTTTTTGTAGAGATGGGGTCTCAATGTTGCTCAGGGCTGGTCTCAGACTCCTGACCTCAGGTCAGGTGCCCCTCCTGCCTCAGCCTCCCAGAGCGCTAGGATTACAGGCATGAGCCACCATGCACAGCCTTCTTTTTAGTTTCTTTATTTAGCCAGTAGTCAATCAAGTTTCATATCTTCAAAGGATTTTTTTTAATGATGGAGATTCTAGAATATGTTTGATGTCAAAATAGGAGAGAGGGAGGAATTAATGATGGAAGAGGAGAAAGAAAGATATTTTTCCCTAGAAGAGCTGGAAATGGAAAAAAAAAAGATATTTACAGGCAGGGATGGGGTCTAGAGTACAGGTGGAGGGTGGCTTTGAGAGAAGCCAGGTTGTGTTCTCATTTATTGCAGCAGAGAAGATGGGGAAGGGGGATAGCAGATGCAGGTAACTTTGGCTGGGGGAAGTTAAGGAAGCCCCTGTCTGAGTGTCCTGGTGTTTTCTAGTGAAGAGGCAGCATGGTAAGTGAGTGGGAAGTGTGAGGTGGGAGGAGGGGGAGACACCCTTGGAAGGTGTGAGGTGTGGAGAGGGGGAGGTTAGAGGAGGAGAAGGGGGAGTTGGAAGGAAGGGGAGAGGGGGAGGTGTGAAGAGGAGAAGGGGGAGTTGGAAGGAAGGGGAGGGGGGGGTGTGAGGAGGAGAAGGGGGAGTTGGAAGGAAGGGGGGGAGAGGGGGAGGTGTGAGGAGGTGAGATGTGAGGAGGTGGAAGGGGAAGGTGTGAGGAGGAGAGGAAGGGGAGGTGTGGGGAGGGGGAAGCAGGGAGGTATGAGGGGGGAGACACCCATGGAGGAAGAGTAGGCTCACTGGAGATTGGTGGGGCTCCTCCATCAGCCATGGATTTAAGGGGACCGCGGAGCCCATCTGTGGATCTCTCTGGCGGTGTTCAGCTGCGGTAGTCCTGTAGTCTGTGAGTAGGCAGGTGGTTGGGATTAAGCAGAACTGGGCTTTCTAGGGAGGCGGGCAAGGCAGTTAAGGTCTTTACAGAGGAGGGATTCTGTTGATGCCCCCCAACTCCAAGCTGGCTAATAAAGGACAAGACAGGAGGGAGCGACGGATGTGAGGACAGAGCCTGGAGTCTTGATGCGGTGGAATTGCTAGACTGGGGTTAGTAGAGCAAATGAGCAGGAGCAGATAGGGTCCTTGGAACTGAGATTTTGAAGGCGTGTGGCCACTGGTGATGGTAAAGACAGCAGGGTGCCCCTGGGAGGGGAAGGGCTGAGGAGGTGATCACCGGAGGTGAGGAGGGCAGGGAAGCTCTGGGGCAGTTAGTGGATGGGCCATTTTGAACTATAGGTCACCAAGAGGGAAGACAGTAAGTGGGGTGCTGAAGTCCTTTGTATAGGAAGGGGAGAGTGAGGAATTTGGGAGGTGCGAGGGCGAGGAAGGAATAGCAGGTGACACAGGCTGGCGGCATGAGCCACAGTGGGCCTGGGATTGTTGCAGGAGGAAGAAAGGAGTGGAAATGTTTGGAGGTGGTGATGGGGAGGCAGCAGGACAGACCTCACTAGACACACGTTTAGTCCCTTAAGAACTTTGAGTGTGAGAGGAAAACAGGCCTCAGACCGCAGGGGAGGTGTGTCAGCAGGAGCAGCTGGGTGTCAGGGCACGCTGCTGAAGGGAACATGAAGGGAAGCAGCTGCATGCTGGCTTTGAGACTCTGCAGCTTCCCGTTTTCGCGGCCAGCAGTGTTCCTGGGTGTCCCTGGGCACAGAGCCTTGTACCTCTATGGAGTCGTTTGCTTAGAATAGAAGTGTCGGGATGAAGAGAAGGGACATCTTGAAAACCTGCCTTTTCTCCTTCCTTCCCACATTCCCACGCTGACCAAGCCCCTGCCACATGCCACGGTGCTGCTGCTGGGGATGTCACGGGGAGCAAGGTGGAGCAGGTCTCTGTCCTCACAGGGCACATAGTGCAGAGTCAGTCATTCCTTAAGCAGTAAATGTGTCAGTGCCCGAAAGCACTAAAGTCTCTGTCCTCAAGGAACTTCTGAAGCTCTAGTGTGAGGAGGTGGAAGAAAGTAAGAAAATAATGTGGCCGATCACACCATGAAGCTAGATTCCCAAAGCCAAGGCCCTAGAAAGGAGTGAGGGGTAAGCATTCTTATTTGAAATAGGATGGTCAGGGAAGGGCCCCCTAAGAGGTGACAGTTGACCTGAGATCTAAGCCATTGGGAGCTGAGAGGACATGGAGTACCCAGGGCCCCGAGGGCAGAGGGGATCAACCTGCTCAAGGAGCATCTCTGGGGCTGTGCTGCTGGGCGGAGGACTCTGTCTCACTCCCACAGCCTCCCGAGTAGCTAGGACCACAGGTGTGTGCTGTTGCGCCTGGCTAGCACTGTTCTTTCTCCTCTCCTCTCCTCTCCTCTCCTCTCCTCTCCTCTCCTCTCCTCCCCCTCCCCCTCCCCCTCCCCCTCCCCCTCCCCCTCCCCCTCCCCCTCCCCCTCCCCCTCCCCCTCCCCCTCCCCCTCCCCCTCCCCTTCGAGACAGAGTTTCACTCTGTTGCTTGGGCTACAGTGCCATGGTGTCAGCCTAGCTCACAGCAACCTCAAACTCCGGGCCCAAGCAATCCTCCTGCCTCAGCCTCCCAAGTAGCTGGGACTACAGGCCTGAGCCAACATGCCCGGCTAATTTTTTCTATATATTTTTAGTTGGCCAATTAATTTATTTCTATTTTTAGTAGAGATGGGGTCTCGCTCTTGCTCAGGCTGGTTTCAAACTCCTGACCTTGAGCAATCCTTCAGGCTTGGCCTCCCAGAGTGCTAGAATTACAGGCGTGAACCACCACGCCCAGTCTGGAATATAATTTTTGAGGGTAGAATTGACAGTATTTGTTGATGGATTGTGAGTGGGTTAGAGAAGTTGGGGATGACTCCCAGGAATTCTGACTGGAACAGCTGGCTAACTAACTGGTAGGGCCAGTCACTGAGATGGGAAAGACCAGGGGAAGAACAGGTGTGGGGGAAAAATCAAGTGTTTGATTTTGGTAAAGTTTGAGAGGCCTCTTTATTAGAGAGAGGTGATATTGAGTAGGCAGTTGAATGCATGAATTTGAACTTCAGAAGAGAGGCTGGGACCAGTGATATAATGTGGAAGTGAGTATATAGGTAGAATTTAAAGCCATGGGATTGGCTGGAGTCACCAAGAGAGTGAGGCTAGGTAAAGAGGAGAAGAGACATAGGCCTCAGTAAAGTGTTTAAAAAGAAAGAAATTATCTGCACATGTATATATATGTTAAAAATAAGAAGGGGATCTACTAAAAAATAAGAGAACTTAGGGTCCCAGGAGAAGAGCTGGAGAAAGTGCAAGTGAGGAAGGTAAAAGAGGAGAATGTGTCATCCTGGAAGCCATGTAGGGAAAGGGTCTTAAGAGGAAGATAACGATCAGTTGTGACCAGTCCTACAGAGAATTTGGATATGAAGAGGATGAATGGCACAGTGGCTCAGGTGTGTAATTCTAGCACTCTGGGAGACTGAGGGGGGGAGGATAGCTTGAGCTCAGGAGTTTGAGACCAGCCTGAACAAGAGCGAGACTCCATCTCTACAAAAAAATAGAAACATTAGTGGGGCATGGTGGTGCATACCTGTAGTCTCAGCTACCGGGGAGGCTGAGTTAGTAGGATTGCTTGAACCCAGAAGTTGGAAGCTGGAGTGAGCCGTTGCACTCTAGCCAGGGCGACAGAGTGAGACCCTGCTTCCAGAAAAAAGAAATTAGGTTTTTACTTCACACCTTAGAGAGAGAACTTCAAAGTAAAAACATTTCAAAAGAAAATTAAGGAGGCTGGGTGTGGTGGCTCACGCCTGTAATTCTAGCACTCTGGGAGACCCCGAGGCGGGCGAATTGCTCGAGGTCAGGATCGAAACCAGCCCGAGCAAGAGCAAGACCCTGTCTCTACTATAAATAGAAAGAAATTAATTGGCCAACTAATACATATAGAAACAATTAGCTGGGCATGGTGGCACATGCCTGTAGTCCCAGCTACTCAGGAGGCTGAGGCAGCAGGATTGCTTGAGCCCAGGAGTTTGAGGTTGCTGTGAGCTAGGCTGACGCCACAGCACTCACTGTAGCCTAGGCAACAAAGCGAGACTCTGTCTCAAAAAACAAAACAAAAAAAAGAGTATATAGAGACAAAAAAAATCAACAAAACAGAAAAACAGGCAGAACTCAGGCAGTTCCACAGAAGAGGAAGGCTAGATGCAGGGGACACCCAACAGGGCCCAGCTGCGTCAGTCGTCATTGTCACTGGGATGTGAGCTAAAACAATGCTGTGCCTTGTCACACCCACGCAATGCAACAGAAATGTCAAAGTCTGGCAGGGTGAGGGAGGACATATAGGACCAGAATTCTTAGGTATGCTGTCACACTCACATGTGACCGGCCACACAGG
This sequence comes from Microcebus murinus, assembly GCF_040939455.1. Lineage (NCBI taxonomy): Eukaryota > Metazoa > Chordata > Mammalia > Primates > Cheirogaleidae > Microcebus > Microcebus murinus. The sequence continues at coordinate 12,992,300 of NC_134107.1, forward strand.
TGGATCTAATCAGATTGGCACATTGGGAAATGGTGCATGATCCGGAAGAATGTGCTCAGGGCCTGCCCACGTCCCACTCCCAGGCAGTCCCCCAGGTGCACCCGGAGACAGACATCAGATGGCTCGTAGCTGGGTTGTTTGTGATGACAAAAAAAGTCCATCCTCAGTGGGCCAGGTAACTAGATCCAGGTGCATTCATATCGTGTATACCCCTCATGGCAGATTAACCTCTAAAATATATATTTTTCAAGAAGCAAATCATAGAAGAATCATATAGTGTGATTCAGATTACATAACACTTTAAAAATGCACAACCCAATGACTCTGGTCAGGGTTCAGTCCTTATGTGGTGACGTTGTAAAGACAAGCTGGTGAATCGTGACCACCGATGGGGGCAACACTCAGCGTTGGGAGGGTGTGAGCAGTGTTGTTTCTCAGCCGGCCACGGGAATGGGCATGCTGGTTTGGTTGTTATTTAGGAAATCATATTCATGTGTTGGGTATGCCCCCTTATGTTTCTGATGTTCATTGAAAAATACACATAATATGATAAAATGGAAGGAAGAGGGTCCAGAAGTGGACATGGTGACTAGAAACTTCTCTGAGGAGTTTGTTGTAATGGGGGCTGCAGGGCTGAGGGAGAATGGTTTTAAAAGACAGAAGATACTAGATAACCTTTGTGTGTGTGGCCAGGCATCTGCTGCGACAGGAGGGAAGGCAGAGGGTGCGGCTGCCCATGCGTGGGTTGCTGGTTTCCATGTTGGCAGCACAAGGAAGTTCTCTTCTCGTGGCGCCTGCTTTCTGGGTGAAGTGGAAAGCGAGAAGCTGGCCTGTGGGAAGTCAAGAGAGTGGGCCATCTGGCTGCCCTGTGGCCTCAGGGAAGGGATTCTGGAAGAAATGCTGTTTACACTGAGTCCTGAAACAGGAGCTTGCCAGGGGAGGAGCGGGTGGCAGGAGGGACCCTGGGAGAAAGTGCATGGGGCTGAGGTATAGGTAGTGCCTTGAGGGGCTTTGGAGAGGGGTTAGCACAGGCCTGGTCAGGGAGGGCCGTGTAGGATTTTGGATGTTAATTCAAAGGGCAGTAGGGAGCCATGGAAGGGTTTGGAGCAGAGGAAGGATCTAGTGAGATACATGCAGAGTGGAGAATGGCCTTGGGGCATCAGAGAGGAAGTGGGGAACAATTGGAGGTCCAGTGTGGCTGTGGGAATGGCTTATCTTGCTGCCACCAGGAGGACCCTTGGGATCCTGGGTCTCAATGGCATCACCCCAGAAACTTCCGGGTTTGCCCACAGCTGCTCCCTCCCCCAGGTGGTGGAGATTGTGAAGAAGCTGGAGTCTCGCCAGCGGGGCTGGGAGGAGGATGAGGACCCTGAGCGGAAGGGGGCCATCGTGTTCAACGCCACGTCTGAGTTCTGCCGCACCTTGGGGGAGATCCCCACCTACGGGCTGGCCGGCAACCGTGGGGAGCAGGAGGAGCTCATGGTGGGTCTTGGGTGTCTGTCCTCGAGCCTCGGTGCTCAGGTAGGGTGGGCTGGCGGGGCTGGGGCTGCCCAAGATGACCCTGGTCTTTTGTCCCCCAGGACTTTGAACGAGATGAGGAGCGCTCGGCCAATGGGGGCTCCGAATCGGACGGTGAGGAGAACATCGGCTGGAGCACAGTCAACCTGGATGAAGAGAAGCAGCAGCAGGATGTGAGGAGGCTGCGCTGCCGGTGGGGTGGGGGCTGGGGTTGGGGACAGAGCGCCTGGCAAGTCCTTCAGTGTCCCAGAGCCTCAGCCTTATCATCTGTGGAATGGGCTCTGTAGACCTCGGGTTGTCTGGGATTAAATGAGGGGAGTCGCACGGGCCCTGGTGCCCGCTAACCCCCACCTGTGCCGTCCCCAGTTCTCCGCCTCCTCTACCACCATCCTGGACGAGGAGCCCATCGTGAACAGGGGGCTGGCGGCCGCCCTGCTCCTGTGTCAGAACAAAGGTGAGGAGCCCAGGGCAGCATGAGCCTCGGCCTGCGTGCTTTGGGTGCCTGTGGGCGAGGCAGGACGGGCAGGGCCTCCTCAGCTCGCATCACCGCCTCTGTGTCTCAGTCCCCATGCCCCGAGCCACTCCTCCCCCCTCCCCCTTGGGAATGGGGTCACAGCAGTGTCTGTCCAGGAAGGAGTCGGGGCAGTAGAAACTGTTCTGGCTTCAGCACAGAGGGGCCGTGGTGTTAAGATGCTAGCTCTGCCATGGAGCTGGCCTGTCGCGTTCCCTTCCATGGTATGCTGGCCCCGTGGTGCCCGCTGTGCTGCTGGGGCCACAGGCCTGCTTCGCCTCAGGCTGCCCTGGAGCTGTGTCTCTGAGCAGTTGGGTAGCCTGGAGTCTCACATCTGTCCCCAGGGCTGCTGGAGACCACTGTGCAGAAGGTGGCCCGGGTGAAGGCCCCCAACAAGTCCCTGCCCTCGGCTGTGTACTGCATCGAGGACAAGATGTGAGTGTGGTGGGCGTGTTGGGGTCCCGGGGCCTGTGCCAGTTTGGGGCTGCTGGGACACAGCAGGCGGGCAGCAGCTCACACCGAGGCTCCTCTGTCTCATGCCAGGGCCATCGACGACAAGTACAGCCGGCGGGAGGAGTACCGCGGCTTCACCCAGGACTTCAAGGAGAAGGACGGCTATAAGCCCGACGTTAAGATCGAGTATGTGGATGAGACGGGCCGCAAACTTACACCCAAGGAGGTGAGCAGGGCCCTTTGCTGACGAGGCCTGGCCAAGTGCCTCGGGGCAAGAAGAGGCTGGAGCCCTGGGCTTCCCACTGGCTTCGGGGCCTGGCGAAGTATTGGAACCATTGGCTCGGTTTCTGTCTCTGGTGGGCCCCTCACAGGCCTGGCAGGGGGTCAGGTAGGTTCCTTGGTACCTCTGCCGCCTGCCACAGCTTGACCCCCCTTGCTGGCTCTCACCATTCTGGTGGGGAGTGTCCAGGCCCTTCCCCAACTGTCCCCCAGTGCCGGCTGGCAGCCTCAAAGGCTGCCACCCTCCTCTCCCCCACCCCACGAGTGCTCTCCCCCACACACTTCCTGGTTTGCCTCCCTCCAGCCAGCCCCAGCCCCTGGCACTGGGTTGGGTGAATCGACACTTTCCACCCTGTTGTGAAGCTCCTTGTGGGCACAGGTGGCCCTGGTCCCACCCAGGGTCCCTGCAGCTCCCTGCTCGTGCTCTGTATCCCCAGGCTTTCCGGCAGCTGTCCCACCGCTTCCACGGGAAGGGCTCAGGCAAGATGAAGACCGAGCGACGGATGAAGAAGCTGGATGAGGAGGCGGTGGGTGCCCTTGGGGACACGGCAGGGCTGTGCCCCTGCAGGTGCTGGGGCTGACTCCACTCTGGGGCCTGCTCCCACTCGTGCTGACTGGTCCCTGACCCCACAGCTCCTGAAGAAGATGAGCTCCAGTGACACGCCCCTGGGCACCGTGGCTTTGCTCCAGGAGAAGCAGAAGGCCCAGAAGACTCCGTACATCGTGCTCAGCGGCAGCGGCAAGAGCATGAACGCGTGAGTAGGCGTGAGGGTGGGCAGGGGCTGGTGTGGGGCCTCCAGGCCTGGGTGGGGTGGCGAGGCCTGTGCCCGCTTCTCTGCAGACTCATGTCCCTCTTCTCTCTGCAGGAACACTATCACCAAGTGAGGCCGACCTCTCCTCCAGTCCTCTCCCCAACCTTAATATTAAATAAAGTTCCCTCCTTATTTTTTCCTCCCTGGTCATGGTGCCGATTCCAGGATTGGACCTGGGAGGAAGGGCAGGCGATGCCCTCAGATAGGCTGGGCTCTGTACTGCCAGTCAGCTGTGTGACCTCAGGCAAGTCACCGAACCTCACTGAGTCTCACTTCCACTATTTGTACAGTCAAGACACCTCTGCATCAAAGGATGTTTTGTGCGGATTGGATGTGCTCCTTCATTCATTCATCCATCTACTCGCTTATTCACATGGAAATGAGACACGAGCAAGATGGGACAGTTGCCTGAGCACATGTGGTGTGAGTGGCCTATGCTGGGCGAGACCAGCTGGTGGATGACAAGAGTAACTAAACGGGATGACGGGAGAGAACTAGCCCGGACACTCGAGACAGTCCACCTTGACCCTGGGCCCCAGCCAGCCCCAGAGAAGCCAATTGGTTTCCTCCCCCCAGTCCCCACCCCAGTGCAGTAGCCGGGTCCTGGCTGTTGGTCATGCCTTCTCTGCAGGGCCAGCTTTCTTGTAAGAACTGGAAGGTGTTTTTAGAGACTTCAGTCACTCTGGTTTGTTCCAGCTTCCATGGCCACACGAGTCACTGCCTTGTGACTCTTCTGGTCAGAGAGTCCAGGACTGGGCTGTGAAGGGCAGAGGTGCCATCTCCTGTCCTCACTCTCCCATGCTGCCTACGTCTGTGTCCGAGGTGTGAGCACTGCTCAGTGTGTGCTGCCCCGGGCTGGGCTGGCGTTCCTCAGAACTGGTGGGGAGGGCTGTGCCCGGGCCTCTGGGGAGACGTGCCCACACGAAGCCACGAGGAAAGATGATTCCTTGGACTGGGCTCTATGAAGTAAGCTTGACCTAGCTGCTGGGGGACACGCAAGAGTCCTAAATCGATGCAAAGATGACAGTGGCCTCCTCGGAGTCTCGGAAACCGGCTCCCTTCCCCACATACACCTACACCCAGATACGTTGCAGATGGGTCACAAATTTTAAGATCAAAAAATGAAACCAAAAAATAAATTTAAGAAACTGGTGAGCTTTAAAAAATAATCATGATCCTGTTCCTTAAAGTCGGGAAGCCAAAAAAACTGTATACATATAAAAATGTAATCTCGGGGTGAGAAAAATGTAAGCAAGGGGCAAACCTGGTTGCCTTGGTTGGGTGCAGTAGCTCATGCCTGTAATCCTAGCACTCTGGGAGACCGAGGTGGGTGGATTGTTTGAGCTCAAGTGTTCGAGACTGGCCTGAGCAAGAGCGAGACCGCGTCTCTACTGAAAAAAAGAAATTAGCTGGACAACTAAAAATATATAGAAAACATTAGCCGAGCATGGTGGCATGTGCCTGTAGTCCCAGCTACTCGGGAGGCTGAGACAGGAGGATCGCTTGAGCCCAGGAGTTTGAGGTTGCTGTGAGCTAGGCTGACGCCACGGCACTCTAGCCAGGGCAACAGAGTGAGACTGTTTCAAATAAACACCCAGTTGCCGTCAAGTAAACCATCAGTATTTGGCAATGTAGTTTCCACATTGCAAAAAATAAATAGTGCTACAAAGCCAAGTCAAGCCAATTTCTTGAGCTCTTTTATCTCCCCTTATTTTGACATCTGATTCTTTTTTTTTTGAGACAGAGTCTCACTCTGTTGCCTGGGCTAGAGTGCTGTGGCGTCAGCCTAGCTCACAGCAACCTCAAACTCCTGGGCTCAAGCGATCCTCCTGTCTCAGCTTCCCGAGTAGCTGGGGCTACAGGCACATGCCACCATGCCTGGCTAATTTTTTCTATATATTTTAAGTTGGCCAATTTCTTTCTATTTTTAGTAGAGATGGGGTCTTGCTTTTGCTCAGGCTGATTTTGAAATCCTGACCTTGAGTGATCCTCCCGCCTTTTCCTCCCAGAGTGCTGGGATTACAGGCGTGAGCCATGCCTGGCCTGACATCTGATTCTTTTTTTTTGAGATAGTCTCACTTTGTTGCCCAGGCTACAGTGAGTGCCGTGGCGTCAGCCTAGCTCACAGCAACCTCAAACTCCTGGGCTCAAACAATCCTTCTGCCTCAGCCTCCTGAGTAGCTGGGACTACAGGCATGCACCACCATGCCCAGCTAATTTTTTCTATATAAGTTGGCCAATTAATTTCTATAGTAGAGACGAGGTGTCACTCTCGCTCAGGCTGGTTTCAAACTCCTGACCTCGAGCAATCTGCCCGCCTCGGCCTCCCAGAGTGCTAGGATTACAGGCGTGAGCCACCGCGGCCGGACTGACATCTGATTCAGGTCTTAGTATTTTCACTTTGGCTGCTTCCCCAGCTAACTTAGGAAGGGGTCCTTGGGATGCTTGGTGTGTCCAGGCTGGGTGAAGGATTTGGGCCATTCCTCCCAAATGCCCATGAGGTGCTTCCGATGGTGGCCAGCCAGTCTTTTGTCCCTGGCTTGGGGCGTAGACCCTGGCCAAGTGTTGAAGCTCACACCTTATTGTCTAGGAAAGTGCCCTATTAGGAAATTGTCACAGCCAGAAACAACCAAGGCCTGGTCTAGAGCCAAGGTGGACCCAGGGTAGGACACCAGGCTTGGCCCCAGGAGGGGCCCTAGTAACAAGGCAGACTGGAACCAGGGTGTAGAAGGGCCACCCCAAAGGCTCCCTCACGAGCCTCCAGGAAGTCTCCTGGTTGGTGTTGCCTGTTAGCTTCCTCTATGCATCCTGTGGCTCTGGGTCCCCAGCTTGGGGACTTGCTGTGCTCTGCCCTGACATATTCTAGCCCATTCCACGTGCCCAGGGCTAGGAGAGGCTGGGGACCACCAAGTCCCTTGGAGGCCTGAGTGCCTGGGGCAGGGAGAACCCAAGGAGGGTCTGTCCCAGTTGTGCTGCTCCGTAGTTGGGCAACACCAGCAATACCTCCTTCCCCCAACCTTCAGGAACCTGGGAGCAAGTGACCCTAGAAGGGCGGCCTGAGGGTCAGTGAACCCTTAGCCAGGGCCTCCCAGGGTGCCAAGCCCAGCTGGGGGGGGGGGTGTTTGTGTCTGCCTTCCACTCCCAGTTACCAGCTGTCTGAGTCTTATGTTCTCACCTGCAAATGCCCGAGGCGGGCCGTGTCTGCCAGCTCCACCTGGTGGTACAGAGGGGTCAGCCCCACCTGGCCCAGCCCCACTCCCACCCCTGCCCACTAAAACATTACAGCAGAAAGGCTCTCCATCTGCCACCACCACTACCAGGTCCCCAGCCTAATGTCCTTTGCAGTAAAGGATTCAGTCCAGGCGACTACACTTGCTGCCTTGACTTGTTAGGTCCCCCTAGTCTCCTTCAGTCTGGACAGTTCCTTACATTTCCTCGTGACCTTGGTGCGTTTGAGGGCTACCGGCCAGTCATGTTGCGGAGTGCCCCTCAGTTTGGGTTTGCCTGCGGTTCTGTGCAGTTAGAGTCAGGCCGTGCACCTCTGGCAGGGACACTGCAGAAGTGACACTGCTCTTCCATGTTCTTCATTCGCCCCTCTCCTGATTAAGGGGTGACTGCAGCTTGTCTGCTGGGAAGTCGCATCTCTCCTGCTTTGTAATTAGGGAATGTTTGGGGAGGAGGTATTTTGGGAGGATGCAAACATCCCATTTCTTGTCAAATCTTCCATTTATTCATTTATTTATTTATGTCTGTATGGACGCATCGATTTCTATTTTATTCAGTAGGTTATGATCCACTGCAATTATTATTTATTTTGGCGCACAAACTAGCGCATGTTTTGCCACTGGGCACTCCTTGAAGCTGGCTTCTATGTCTTTTTATTTTTTTAATATTTTTATCTCATTTTTAAAAATTTTATTTATTTATTTATTTATTTATTGGAGACAGAGTCTTGCTTTGTTGCCCAGGCTAGAGTGAGTGCTGTGGCATCATCCTAGCTCACAGCAACCTCAAACTTCTGGGCTCAAGCAATCCTGCTGCCTCAGCCTCCCGAGTAGCTGGGACTACAGGCATGTGCCACCATGCCCGGCTAATTTTTTTTTTTTTTTTTTGAGACAGAGTCTCGCTTTGTTGCCCAGGCTAGAGTGCATGCTGTGGTGTCAGCCTAGCTCACAGCAACCTCAAATTCTTGGGCTCAAACAATTCTCCTGCCTCAGCCTCCTGAGTAGCTGGGACTACAGGCATGCACCACCATGCCCAGCTAATTTTTTCTATATAGATTAGTTGGCCAATTAATTTCTTTCTATTTTTAGTAGAGATGGGGTCTCTCTTGCTTAGCTGATTTCGAAGTGACCTTGAGCGATCCTCCTGCCTTTGCCTCCCAGAGTGCTAGGATTACAGGCGTGAGCCACCACGCCCGGCCTATGTCCTTTTGCTATGTCTCTGAGAAAGTGCTCAAAGAATGACATGTCTCATACTTTCCCAAATAGGCCTGGCTACTTTTAGTGAAGGACGGCATTAATAAAAACCAAGACCAGGACACTTGTGTGCTCAGTGCTGCGGAGGGTCACTGTTCTCGGGCCATCTCAGTGGGCAGAGCTAGGAAATAAATATGTCACATTTAAGACCTATTTCTTCATCTGTGTCTGTTGAAAACCACGAGCCACACCGGTAGCTGCAGCTGTGCAGTGTTTGTGCTGCTTCTCCCCCCTTTCGCTTGGTGAAGCCTGGCTCCCTGCGCCCTCCAGGTCTTTACCACTGGGGCCACAGCCGTCACTGCCTGTCCTCCTCACTCCTGGCTGGGCTGTTGATGCCACCCTGCTCCCCTGTGCAGGTGCCTTTCTCGCTGTACTGGGTCGGGTGGGGGACACCCCCGGGATGCCAGAGCAGGTTGCTCCGAGCCACCCTCCTCACTCCCCATCCAGCTACTGCTCTGTCTGCCTTCCCTGCCACCCACTGGGCCCCGACATCTCCAGGCTGTGCTGCCCGACCCCAACCCAGGCACCGAGATCTGGGCTCCATCTCAAGCCTCCCTGAGTCTTGTAAGTTAGCCTTTTAAAAGTGAGTTTTAGGCTAGGCCTGGTGACTCGCAGCTGTAATCCCAGCACTTTTGAGAGGTTGAGATGGGAGGATCATTTGAGGCCAGGCATTCAAGACCAGCCTGGGCAACACAGTGAGACCCCATTTCTACAAAAAAGAAAAGTTAGCCAGGCATAATGGAGTGTGCTTATAGTGGTGCCAGCTACTTGGGAGGTTGAGGTAGAGGATAGCTTGAGCTCAGGAGTTCGAGTCTATAGTGAACTGTGATCATGCCACTGTATGGCAGCCTGGGCGACAGAGTGAGACCTTGTCTCAAAAAACAAAATTACTTTTAAATAGTCCAGTTGTTTTCTGTACAAAGGTGTACATGTTCTTCATAGAGCAAAAAAACTTGAAGAATCAAAACTTGCTCAAGTTAGACTGACCTCAGAACTTTTGGTGAGGAAAGTGGCAATGTTCATGCATACCAATAGGCTTGTGTTTTCAATGGAATGGAATAAACTAAAATTAATGAAGGTGGTTGTTTAGAGAGAGGGAGGGAACAGAGTAGAGGGAACAGGGATGGATTCCGGACTTCTCTGACTGTGCCCTGTTTTATAATTTTGACTTTGGAACCAGGTAAATATTTTACATTTTTAAAAATGTAAATCAATCAAAAAGTAATCCCTAAAAATCTAGATAAACAAATGGACCTAATTTTATTACAAGTTGGTGGCATTACAACACACAGGAAAGAATTATTTCAAATGAGTTAAAAATACAATATTTTGACTTTACATCCCTAGTGGGATATCTACTAAGAATAAAAAGAATTATGATGAAATCTTAAGTGCATTTAATAGTCTTATTGTTAGTAATAATGGTGGTATTGTTATTTTTTTAGAGACCCTGTCTCTAAAAAAAGGAGAAGGAGGAGGGGAGGAGGAGAAGGAAGAAGAAGAATCCTGTACTGATTGTATTTCAAAGGAACCAAATGGCTGACAGTGGCAAAGCTTTTCCTTATAGAAACCTTTCAGCTAAGAACACATGAACTAATGACATAATTAGAAAATCACCATTTTGCAATGCCTGATTAATAAAGGATGTAGGCAATGATGATCAACGACTGCTAGAACCCATGAGAGGTCGACAGGGAGCTTTCTAATAATGCATCATGCTGACAACACTGGAGCCCATTAACCATGTTTCGTCATTAAGAGCAGAAGAAGCCCTGTGACTTGATGGAGTAGCGCCACCTGTGGTGAATTCTTTCCCAAACCACAGCCTGTACATCTACTTGCCAGTTTACAAGAAGAATAGGGGGCAGAGGAGCGTGTTAAACGTCACCCTTAGATACAGTCATTGAAGTCACGCCTGTGGGAAATTCTACGGGCAAGTGAACCAGTTTCGTCAACCAATGAAGGCATGGGAAAGGTGAAGAGAGGAATGTTATAGGTTAAAAAGGTGCAAGAGATGCCCAAAGGAATGCGCCACGTGCACCTTGTTTGGATACTGATTCAAACTGTAAAAAGACATTTTGGGCTGGGCGCAGTGGCTCACGCCTATAATCCTAGCACTTTGGGAGGCCAAGGTGGGAGGATTCCTTGAGCTCAGGAGTTTGAGACCAGCCTGAGCAAGAGCCAGACCCCATCTCTACTAAAAATAGAAAGAAATTAGCCAAACTAGAAAAAATTAGCCAGGTGTGGTGGTGTGTGCCTGTAGTCCCAGCTACTCGGGAGGCTGAGGCAGGAGGATCGCTTGAGCCCAGGAGTTTGAGGTTGCTGTGAGCTAGGCTGACACCATGTCACTCTAGCCTGGGCAACAGAGTGGCCCAAAGTGTCTCAAAAAAAAAAAAAAAAAAAAGACATTTTGGAGATAATCATGGAAATGTGAACTGACTGGGTATGGAGTCAGTTATTTTTAGAGATGAGGTCTTTCTCTGTTGCCCAGTCTGGAATGCAGTGGTGCGATCTCAGCTTACTGCAGCTTTGGATTCCTGGGCTCAAGCGATTCTCCTGCCTCAGCCTCCCTAGTAGCTGGGACTACAGATGCACATCACTATACCCAGCTAATTTTTAGTCTGGCTCAGGGTATTACTTGACATCGAGGAATTATTAATTTTATTGGGTATGATATTGGCATAGTGGTTACATTAAGGAAAAAAATCCCTATCTTTTAAGAGGTATTATATACAAATAGAAGAATGTGATGTTATCTGGGATTTGCTTTCAGTTACTCCAGCATTAATAAATAAACAAACATATAGTAAGAAAACTATGGGGGAGTAGGAATATATGAGACAGAACTAACAACATGTTGATAATTACTGAAGCTGGGTAACATGTATCCCATCCCATTTACTTTGAGTATGTTTGGAAATTTCCAATATAAAACTTTGTTTAGGGCCGGACGCTGTGGCTCACGCCTGTAATCCTAGCTCTTGGGAGGCCGAGGCGGGCGGATTGCTCAAGGTCAGGAGTTCAAAACCAGCCTGAGCAAGAGCGAGACCCCGTCTCTACTATAAATAGAAAGAAATTAATTGGCCAACTGATATATATATAAAAAATTAGCCGGGCATGGTGGCGCATGCCTGTAGTCCCAGCTACTCGGGAGGCTGAGGCAGAAGGATCACTCGAGCCCAGGAGTTTGAGGTTGCTGTGAGCTAGGCTGACGCCACGGCACTCACTATAGCCTGGACAACAAAGTGAGACTCTGTCTCAAAAAAAAAAAAAAAAAAAAAAACTTTGTTTAAAAAGAGAGAGCAAAAACATGTTGGCTTAGCAACAGAGAAGCTCAGCCAAAGACATGAATAAGAATGTTCATAACAGCACTGTTTGTAACAGTCCCAAACTGGAGACCACCTAAATGTCTACCAACAGAAGAATGAATAAATAAATGGTAGATGTTTACACAACAGAGTAAATAACATAGATGAACCTCAGAGACATAATACAGGGGTAAAGAAGCCAGACATTAAATTGTACACACGGTCTGCTTCCATTTAACATTAATGCAAAAACAGGCAGAATTAATTTATTCCTTTACAGGTTAGATAGTGGTTGGGGGGTAGACAGTAAAAGGCTGCAAGAAGGGGCTTCTGGAGGGCTGATGTTTTGTCTTTTGATTTGGGTGCTAGACACATGTTTGCTCACTTTTTGTAAATAGATTGAGCTTATTATTTGTGCACTTTCTTTTGTGCATATAGTCTTTTTTTTTTTTTTTGAGACAGAGTCTTGCTTTGTTGCCCAGGCTAGAGTGAGTGCCGTGGCGTCAGCCTAGCTCACAGCAACCTCACACTCCTGGGCTCAAGCGATCCTTCTGTCTCAGCCTCCCGAGTAGCTGGGACTACAGGCATGAGCCACCACGCCCGGCTAATTTTTTCTATATATATTAGTTGGCCAATTAGTTTCTTTCTATTTATAGTAGAGACGGGGTCTCGCTCTTGCTCAGGCTGGTTTCGAACTCCCGGCCTCGAGCAATCCGCCCGCCTCAGCCTCCCAGAGAGCTAGGATTACAGGCGTGAGCCACAGCGCCCGGCCTGTGCATATAGTCTTTAAGAAAAAGCTTAGGAAAGAATAATATATTATCATATATCCAGAAGCAATCAATGTGATCATAAGAGATGTTTTGAGAAAAAGTATGACAACCCACTGGAAAATTCAGAGGCAGTGCATAATTTCCTAGAGTAATGTAAAATTCAAGACTGACCCTGGAGGCTGGGCGTGGTGGCTTACACCTGTAATCCTAGCACTCTGGGAGGCCAAGGTGGGAGGATTGCTCAAAGTCAGGAGTTCAAGATCAGCCTGAGCAAGAATGAGACCCTGTCTCTACTAAAAATAGAAAGAAATTAGCTGTACAACTCACATGGCAGTCAAAAAAAAAAAAATGAAAGAAATTAGCTGGACAACTAAAAAAAAAAAAAAAAAGGCTGACCCTGGAAAAATTAGATTTCATGAACAGGCCAACTACCAAATAAGAAGTAGAAAAGGTGACTAAAGATGGTGAAAGCAAAAGGTTTATAAGTTTCCTCATTAAGAAGGTGCACCAGAATAAAAAATACCAGCTCCTTTTTAATGATTATAATAAGTTGCCTTGCTAGCTAAATTTGTTAGGCTAAGATAAATTGCTATTACTGATTATATTGTTTTATAGGCTAGTTATGTTCCAAGAAGTTTGTCTTTTCTCTTATAAAATAAATATTGAGTTCATATTAAGATATGTCAAGCATTGTTTTAGATGATTATACCAGTAACAACAATGGCTAGCATGAGAATGAATGAAAGTTCATAAACTTCCTATTCTGACTCACAGCATAAAAACCTAGTAAAACGCTCACTAGTTTTGCTTTCACCTTTCTCTCTTCGCTAAGGTCTCTCATTTCCCAGGCCTGTAATTTGCTGTCTTCCCACAACAATAGCTTCTAATAAAGAGCTACTATTAGTTTTTTTTTTTTTTTGAGACAGAGTCTCGCTTTCTTGCCTAGGCTAGAGTGAGTGCCGTGGCGTCAGCCTAGCTCACAGCAACCTCAAACTCCTGGGCTCAGGCCGGGCGCTGTGGCTCACGCCTGTAATCCTAGCTCTTGGGAGGCCGAGGCGGGCGGATTGCTCAACGTCAGGAGTTCGAAACCAGCCTGAGCAAGAGTGAGACCCCGTCTCTACTATAAATAGAAAGAAATTAATTGGCCAACTGATATATATATAAAAAATTAGCCGGGCATGGTGGCGCATGCCTGTAGTCCCAGCTACCCGGGAGGCTGAGGCAGAAGGATCACTCGAGCCCAGGAGTTTGAGGTTGCTGTGAGCTAGGCTGACGCCACGGCACTCACTATAGCCTGGGCAACAAAGCGAGACTCTGTCTCAAAAAAAAAAAAAAAAAAAAAAAAAAAAAACTCCTGGGCTCAAGTGATCCTCCTGCCTCAGCCTCCCAAGTAGCTGGGACTACAGGCACGAGCCACCATGCCCGGCTAATTTTTATATATATATATTAGTTGGCCAATTAATTTCTTTCTATTTTTATAGTAGAGACGGGGTCTTGCTCAGGCTGGTTTTGAACTCCTGACCTTGAGCAATCCGCCCGCCTCGGCCTCCCAGAGTGCTAGGATTACAAGTGTGAGCCACCACGCCTGGCCTCTATTAGTTTTTTAAATCTAAAAACAATGTCAATCTTTGTTGTGGTTATTCTTTGACACATCAAAAAAAGGCACAGGGCCCAGATGGTTCTATTTGACCTTTAAATAATAGGTCATTCAAATGCTATTTAAAATTTCCAGACCAGAGAAAAAGTAAGCCCTCTGACATATTTTATGATGCTAATAAAATATTAGCAGCCCATTAGGATAAAGATACTACAAAAACCAATTTTGCTTGTAAATACAGATGTGCAAGCTGGGTGTGGTAGCTTGTGCCTGTAGTCCCAGATATTGGGAGACTGAGGTGGGAGGATTTTTTGAGCCCACCAGTTTGAGACCAGCCTGGGCAACCTATCTAATACTATCTAAGAGATAGTAAGACCCTATCTCTTAGAAAATATATATACATATACAAACTCTCTAAATAAAATACCAAATAGAATCCAGTAGTGTATCAAAAGAATAATGGATCATGAGGTTTATTCTAGAAATGTAACGATGATTCTCTATGGAGAATCTATTGACATAATTCATTACATACACAAATAAGAAAACAACAAAATTATATACATTATACACACACATTACACACACACACACACACACACATATATATATATATATATATATAATTTTTTTTTTGATGGGATCTTGTCTTCCTATGTTGCCCAGGCTGGACCTGAACCCCTGGATTCAAGGCATCCTCCTGCCTCAGCCTCCTGAGTAGCTGGGACCACAGGCGCACACCACCATGTCCAGTTTCCATTATATTTGATAAAAATACACCATTCACTTCAAATAAAAACTCTAAGTAACCTAATGGCAACCGTGCCGAAAGTAAGTGTTCACATTTATTGAACTTCCAAGGAAACAGCCGAAGAGTGTCCACACCGCTGCTCCAGGCCGGCCCCAGGGAGCCACCTACCTGCTGTGACCATTTGGTGCTTCTCCTGGCTGTGTAAACTCTGAGACTGGTTCTCTGACCCAGAGATTCCACGAGTGACATAAAATGGTCTAGAAAATTCCTTTTCTACTTAAACAAAAACTGTCCATTTCTATTGTATGCAACCGATACTTTCTATTTGTCTTGTTTTCTATTGTTTCTCTTCCTTGCTCTCTTTTTGAATGATTGAGTTTTTAATATCTTTCTATTTTTGCTGGGTCAGAAATTATGTACTCCATGTCTCCTCTTTTGGAGAAGACATACATACATATTAACAAGGTCTAAACTTAGTTCATGGCTCTCTCTCCCTTTCAAACTACCTCAAGCCTTTAAAACCCTTTAACTATAATTGCCTCCTTCTAAGCTCATGTGGTTTGGTTCTCCAGTATTTTCTCCTGGCTTTTAAGAACAAGCCCCAAGTTAGACATCATTGCCATCAGCATCACCAATTAATTTGCTTATTGTTCCTTCTGGCCTCTCCAACTGCTCTTCTGGGGTCATTTTCATTCTTTCTGAAGTTCATTTTCTAGAAGTTCCTTCCATCTGCTGGTGATAGACTCCCATATTCTGTTGGTCTGGATGTTGGTCCCTTGGTGTGGGAAGGGGATGGCTGTCCTGGCTCCCAGGTGTGTGGTGGGAGTCAAAGCCGCTTCCCGCGGGCATTTCTCCAAGGCCCACATGTCCCGGGAAGACGGAGCTGGCCTCCCCACGTTCTCCACTCAGGCCAGTGGCTCCCAGCTTTTCCTGCAACACCCACTTCCCCTTTCCTGAATCTTGGCACACCTGACACCAATGCTGTCATCTCATGCTGCTTCTTGAAGTCCTCCAGCCTGGCATTCCAGGCTGTGTACCTCCAAGCCTTAACACGCCTTGCCAGTGTCCTCCCACCCTGCCCCTTCCCAACACAGACACACCATGTCACCTGTCCTGCCTTGGACCCTGGGCCTTACTCTTGGGAAGCAAAACAGCACTTCTGTGCCAACACATGCTCTGCCTTGGGGCTGGGGAGAGGAGGCAGGGAGGAGAGGTCCTCACAAAGGGCTGGTCGGTCAGCTCTGGATGAAATGAAAGGGGGAACCAAGAAGGGGAGAGCAGACGGGCAGGACACCCTGCCAAGGCCCCTCACAAAGGCACCTGTGGCCGTAGATTACAAACAGGAATGAGAAGATGGACCTCGATTGCCAAATGCTAAATTACAGCAGATATAAGGTGGCTTGGGACCCACGTGAGAGGAAGGCATCTGGAGGCTTTGGAGAAGAGACAAGGAGGCAAAAAGCCCCACCAGTGTCCGAAAGCTTCAGCAGGTGAAGGGAGATGGGGAGCAATCCAAACAGCATGGTGAAGAGGGCCCGGGGAGCAGGGGTGGGGACTCCTTTAGAAACCGCTGTTCTCAGGTCTCAGCCCTCCACCCACCTATGAGGACCCACAGCCCCATGATTCCTCTGAGGACAACTACAGGGGTAGCTCTCCCTTGTCTGGAGTGGGGATTTTGGAGGGGACATGCATGGCCACAGATACTGATGCACGAGTCCTCTTGCACCCCAACTTGGGCACTTTCAAATTGAAAGAAGACCAGGGGAGTTCCCCACCACCCTCCAAGCACTCACCAACCATATACTCCAGTTTGTAAATGCTGGAGCGGAGGGAGGAGTGGTCCCAGACTATTCCAATAATACCTTGGTAAATGGATTTCCCTCTGGGGATGTGCAACTTGTGTTCTTGGTGATCCTTGTGTCCGGATCCTCAATTGCTGTTGGGGCATTTAGACCCTTTGATTGGACTGAAAATGCTGTTCCCTTATCAGATTGTATTACTGGGTTAGACGCTTTTAGGGTTCTGCACCTCCGCCCCCGTAAGTTGCTGACTTGCTGGTTTTATGTGCTTATGGTGACCCCTTCTGGTAGCTTCTATAAATGCTGGCTGAACAAACGAACTGCCTGTAACCTCCCTCCTCACATGGGCCAAGGTGGTGCAGTTGGAGCCACATTGCATACTAGGAGTAAAAGAAAGTACTCTGCTCATACAAGAATTTTTAGAACAAAGTGATATCCAATGCTGTTCAAGTATTAACTACCTGGTCTAGTTAGTAACCAAGGTTTCTGATGCTTGGCAACTCAGTGTGAATTAGCAAGGGTTAATAATAAAGCGAACACTTTAGCACAGTCAGAATCTATCACAATAACCAAAAGAATTGCTGCCACTACTGGCACTTGGTCTACCGCCTTGGACTGCTAATGCTTTATTCCTCAGTGTCACGCAGGCCAGGCACACAATGCACCTTTATGTCTTCCACAGGGACTTTTGGATTCTCCTGCAGTATGTCATCAACAGGAGCACAATATGAGTCATTGATAATGTCCTGACTTTTCATTACATTAATGATATTCCGACAGTGGCACCTCCTGAGGAAACTGCCTGTACGTCTCTGTGTATTTTTCAGATGCAGGTAAATAGAGATGATTGGGCTTTTTTTTTTTGAGACAGAGTCTCACTCTGTTGCCTGGGCTAGGGTGCCATGGCGTCAGCCTAGCTCACAGCAGCCTCAAACTCCTGGGCTCAAGTAGTCCTCCTGCCTCAGCCTCCCGGGTAGCTAGGACTATAGGTATGTGCCACCATGCCCAGCTAATTTTTTATATATATTTTTAGTTGGCCAATTAATTTCTTTTCTATTTTCAGTAGAGGCGGGGTATCACTCTCGCTCAGGCTGGTTTCGAACTCCTAACCTTGAGCGATCCTCCCGCCTCGGCCTCCCAGAGTGCTAGGATTACAGGCGTGAGCCACCGCGCCCGGCCTGATTGGGCCTTGAATGAAAACAAAATGCAGGTTTCTGGAACCCAAGTATCTTTCTTGGGGAACAATTAAGCAGTTACTAAGGATAAAGTGCTGGCCTTGTGCCTCCAACTACAAAGAAAGGCCTACACCAATTTGCCTTCTTTGAACACTGAAGCCAGCACACTTGACATTTGAGGATTTTACTAAAGCTTCTGTACTGGGCCACCAGACAAGAAACCAAGTCTGAGCAGGCCCCTGCAACAGGAAGCATTGGAAGATGAGGAAGCTACAAACCGAGCCCTACCACTGAGCTCCATCTCCTTTACACCCCATGGAATTACTATCGCAGCGGATTGGAGTCTTTGCAAATTGTTAATATATCCCCCTGGTGCTCACTGGGCCTGGACTTTTGTATGGACTTCTGCTGCTGCAGAAGAATCCCACACATATCCCCTCAGCACATAACAGATTCCTGCTTGCTGGCCAGATTTCAAGGGCCAGGACTGCAACTCTTGCCTGAGGAGTTTCCCAGGGCTCTAAAAGCAGGCCTGCCCACACATGAGGGGGCTGGAAGCTAAAGCGCCCAGGAGCAGCCCACCAACAACCACAGACAGAAGTGGACAGGAAAATACCCCAGCTGCCTTGCCTCTCGGGGCTATCCCTGAAGGGGGTCCCCAGAGTTCTCTATCAGTGAAATTTCTAGTATGGTCCTGTAGCTTAAATCTGCTAGGAAACTCAACCTGAGCTGTAACAAAGAACACAACAAACATGATATACTACAGAACAGATACAGCTTAGGAATGAAACGGTGAAATAGAAGACCAGACTGAGAAGTTCTTCTAAGAGGAAAGACTGAAGAAATAGAAAATGTAAAAGAGAAGCTAAGAAATATTAAAGATAGAAGTAAAGGTGCTGATATCCAAATGATAGGAATTCTAGAGAAAAATAAACATGGAGGAAAAAATATTTTAGGAAATAATGGAGACAAATTTCCTGGAATAAATACTAACAAGAAAGCACCTTGGATTGAGAAGACATAAAGTGCCAAAAAAAGGAGATAAAAAAGAATAACCCACACCTTCATGCATCATAGAGAAATTTAGGAATATCAGAGATGAAGCTTATATATAGAAAGACCATATCACATACAAATAAGAATCATACTGACACCAGATTTTTCAACAGCAACACTAGATGCAAGAAGACAATAGAGTAGTCTTTTCAAAATATTGACAAAAAAGCATTTAGATTCTAGAATTTTATATACATCGAAACTGTCCCTCAAACATGATAGCAATCCCAGCTACTTGGGAGGCTGAGCCAGGACGATCTCTTGAGCCTAGGAGTTCAAGGGTGCAATGAGCAATGATGATGATACTGTACTCCAGCCTGGGTGACACAGCAAGACCCTGTCTCTAAAGAAAAAAAAAAGACAAATGGGTCCCGATATATCAATTGTTACAATAAGTTAAATGGATTAAATTCAACAGTTAAAAAGTCAAATAGGCCGGGTGCGGTGGCTCACGCCTGTGATCCTAGCACTCTGGGAGGCCAAGGCGGGTGGATTGCTTGAGGTCAGGAGTTCCAAACTAGCCTGAGCAAGAGCGAGACCCTGTCTCTACTATAAATACAAATAAATTAATTGGCCAACTAATATATATAGAAAAAAAATTAGTCGGGCATGGTGGCGCATGCCTGTAGTCCCAGCTACTCGGGAGGCTGAGGCAGCAGGATTGCTTGAGTCCAGGAGATTGAGGTTGCTGTGAGCTAGGCTGACGCCACGGCACTCACTCTACCCTGGGCAACAAAGCGAGACTCTGTCTCAAAAAAAAAAAAAAAAAAAAGGCAAATAGTGATTCAAATGTTTAAAAATCCAGATAAACCTAGAGATATCTCAAGCATGGGGACATGCAAAGGTTGAAAGTAAAAGGATGGGAAAAGACTTGTTAAGCAAAAATACTAACCAGAAGATATCTGGGGTAGCTATACTAACATTAGATGAAATAAACTAAGAAAAAAACACATAGGGATGGAAATGATCACTCCGTAATACTAAGGGGTTCCATTAATATAAAAGAAAGCAATTTTAGACATGTTGTACCTTAATAAAATAAACTCAAAATATATGAAGCAAAAATTGACAGAATATAGGAAGAAATAATTAAACCCATTACAGAGATCTACTGCTGGTGAGTGTCAATGGGTGCCACCACTTTGGAAAACATTTGAAGGTATTGCCTAAAGCTAGAACACAGTCATTTTACCACCCGGAATCATCCCAAGAGAAATCTCCCACATATACTAAGAGATATGTATAAGAATGCTTATAACAGCAAAAATATGGGAAGAATAAATGGACAAATTGTGATATAATCCCACAAGGCAGTATCATCCAGTCAAAACAAATGAACTATAGTAACATATAACCATATAACAATATGGAGAATCATATTAATAGCAATGTAGCATTAAATGAAAGAAGCCCAAAAATATACAGTATGTTATTCTTTTCATAAACTTAAATATAACATTAAAAAATTTTTTTTTGAGAACACATATAGATATAAGAAGATCATATAAAAAGAAAGCAGGGACACATGAATTTGAGAAGATTGTTACCTTAGTGGGAGAACAGAGAGTGGGAGGGCAGGGCAGGGTGGGAGAGAGAAATATGTTGTTTGGGTTAAAGTCCTAGCTTTGATTTTGTGGCTATGGGTTTGAAGCTGCTTACATTATTAAAATAACCAACTAAACATTTATTTTTAGAGACAAGGTCTTGCTAAGTTGCCCATGCTGACCCCAAACTCCTGGGCTCAAGCAATCCTCAAAGCTAAAGCCTCCCAGTGGCTGGGACTACAGATGAGCACCGCTGTGCTGGGCTAAAATATTTAAATATAATAATATACAGGCCAAAAAAGAAATCATAATGGAAATTAGAAAATACTCAAAACTAAACTATAATTAAAATACTAGATACTTTACATCCATCAGGATGGCTACTACCAAAACAAAACAAAAAACAGCAAGTGTTGGTGAGGACATGAAGAAACTGCAATTCTCGTGCATTGTTGGTGGGAATGTAAAATGGTGCATCTACTATAGAAAACAGTATGGTGATTCCAAAAAATTAAAAATAGAATTACTATTTGATCCATCAATTCCATTTCTGGGTATATATTCAAAATAATTCAAAACAGGGTCTCAAAGATAAATTTGTACACCCACGTCCACAGCAGTACTATTCACAATTGCTAAAAAGGAAGCCGATGTCTATCAATGGACAAATGGATAAACTGAATGTGGTATATATATACAATGAATTATTCTACCTTAAAAAGAAAGGAAATTTTTTTTTTTTTTTTTTTTGAGACAGAGTCTCACTCTATTGCCTGGGCTAGAGTGCCATGGTGTCAGCCTAGCTCACAACAACCTCAATCTCCTGGGCTCAAGCAATCCTCCTGCCTCAGCCTCCCAAGTTGCTGGGACTACAGGCATGTGCCGCCATGCCTGGCTAATTTTTGATACATATATACCTTTAGTTGTCCAGCTAATTTCTATTTTTTTTTTTTAATTTTTAGTAGAGGTAGAGACGGGGTCTTGCTCTTGCTCAAGCTGGTCTCGAACTCCTGAGCTCAAATGACCTGCCAGCCTCAGCCTCCCAGAGTGCTAGGATTACAGGCGTGGGCCACCACACCCAGCCAGAACAAAGGAAATTCTAACACATGGTACAATATAGATGAACCTTGAGGACATTATGCTATGTGAAATCAGTCAGTTACCAAAAGAAAAATACCATACAATGCCACTTATTTGAGATAACTTAGAAACAGAAAGAGAAAGCACAAATAAGCAATATTAGATATAAAAAGGGAGACAGAACTTTGGGTACTGTCAAGATTATAAACTCAAGGCAATTCTACAAATAACTTGCCAGTAAATTTGAAGCCATAATTAAGATGAGAAAATATGAAAATATTTTTTTCCTTGAAAATATAATTAACTCAAGAACAGAAAACCTGAGTAATCTATTGCCACTAAAAATCTAGTTCAAAACCTACCCAATCCCTCAAAAAAAAAAAAAATGCCAGTTTGTTTTACAGAGTATTTTACCAAAAATTTAGAAATGCAAAATTACAATCTTACACAAACTCTTGTAATGAAAATAAAGTGAGAATGCTCTCCAACTCATGTTATAAGGTTGGCATAACCTTGATACAAAAATCAGAGAAGGGCAGTAGAAGAAAGAAAAAGCTTAAACAACCCCACTTGTAAACCTGGATGCCAAAGTTCTCCAAAATATCAGCAAGCTCCAACAATATAATAAAAAATATATGACTTTTATTCCAGGAATGGAAGGATGTTTTAACACAAGAAAATGTCAAGATATTTCACCACATTTATAGATTAAAGGAGAAAAGACATACGGTTAGCTCAGACTGTCATTTGTGCTCCTTGGTACATATATATGGGTGGCTAGGTGACAAGGGAGGAAGGTGTGCTGAGCTGCAGCAGGAAGCAGAAATGCCCTGGCTGCAAAGGTTGGTCCTAAAGTGATAGAGGTGTAGAGGCTGAAGGGTTACAAAGTCTCAAACATAACTGCCAAGAGACGCCAGTACTAGTCAGCAATCAATCACACAGGCTGGCCATGGCATTAGGGAAAAAGGGCTCATTCTGGGTGATCTATTCATACATGGTTGGATCCCACCACTAAGTTGGGAACACAGAGGTAGAATCCAGCTTCAGGGAATGACAAAGGAAAGTAGTATGCGGAATACAAGGATCCTACTTCCATCGGGATTCTTGGCTACAGCCCGCAGAAGCTAAATGGCTCATAAGAGACGGATAAGTGGAGATGAAAAGGTTTTAGGGGGGACTAAGATATTATTAGGTAGATCACAGAATCACTGAGAGAGCTGGAAAAAAATGTAAGACAAGCTTATAGATTCAATGCCACAAAAACAGACATACAATAATGTGGGGGATAAAGGACTACTTAGAGGAAAATGTATAGCTCCAAATATATTAGAAAACAAACTGAAATTAATTAAGCATACAACTTGAGAAACCAGAAACAAGTAAATAAACCTGAAGGAAAGGCCAAAAAAGAAGACAAACCTCTTGCAAAGCCAGCCAAACAAAGGAAAACACACAGAACACAGGACATGTTTGCCAGTTTTATCTGCCCTCATTTTTTCTGGTAACAGAAGCTCTCCATTCTGTGGGAAACACACACATATGAATGTCTCATGGTGCCTCTATCTCCTACACCCAGCCCCAGGAACTGCTTAAGGCAGGGCAAGTGACCATTTAGTCTTCCCTGAAATACGGAGATCCTCAAGAAGGAACTCATTGTCTATAAGGACTGAGTATAAACTGGAACATCCTACAGAAAACACCTGTAGGAGGGAACAGGGTTGATCAACCAGGAACAGAGACATCCAGGAGACAGATGAGAGAGCCCTGAGGAATAATGCTGGCCTCAGGTTAGCTCTGCTTGGAGTGCACCAATCTGCCCTTGTTTGCTTCTAATTTGAGTTAAATTTTGTCACTTATAAGGAAGTCCTCCCCTGGCCGGGCGTGATGGCTCATGTCTGTAATCCTAGCACTCTGGGAGGCCGAGGTGGGCGGATCGTTATAGGTCAGGAGTTCGAAACCAGCCTGAGGGAGACCCCATCTCTACCAAAAATAGAAAGAAATTAATTGACCAACTAAAAATATATATACAAAAAATTAGCCAGGCATGGTGGCACATGCCTGTAGTGCCAGCTACTCGGAAGGCTGAGGTAGTAGGATTGCTTGAGCCCAGGAGTTTGAGGTTGCTGTGAGCCAGGCTGATGCCACGGCACTCACTCTAGCCTGGGCAACAAAGTGAGACTCTGTCTCAAAAAAAAAAAAAAAAAAAAGTCCTCCCCAAATTAAAATATTACATGACATTTTGCCTGAAAAATTTAAATACACATGAAATATAATCCTAGAATGATATAAATTATCAAAATTGGCTCAAAGATAGAAAACTTTAGAATGCCACAGAAGAAACTAAAAGGCAGTCAAAGATCTACCCCTGAAAAGGATACCAAGCACAGGTGTTTTTTTTTTTTTTTTTTGAGACAGAGTCTCGCTTTGTTGCCCAGGCTAGAGTGAGTGCCATGGCGTCAGCCTAGCTCACAGCAACCTCACACTCCTGGGCTCAAGCGATCCTTCTGTCTCAGCCTCCCGAGTAGCTGGGACTACAGGCATGAGCCACCACGCCCGGCTAATTTTTTCTATATATATCAGTTGGCCAATTAGTTTCTTTCTATTTATAGTAGAGACGGGGTCTCGCTCTTGCTCAGGCTGGTTTCGAACTCCCGGCCTCGAGCAATCCGCCCGCCTCAGCCTCCCAGAGAGCTAGGATTACAGGCGTGAGCCACAGCGCCCGGCGCACAGGTGTTTTTATAAACAAGTTCTACTAAACGTTGAAACAAATTCCCCTTCTAGTGGGTGTGGTGGCTCATGCCTGTAATCCTAGCACTCTAGGAGGCGGAGGCAGGAGGATTGCTCGAGGTCAGGAGTTTGAGACGAGCCCAAGCAAGAGCGAGATCCTTCTCTATTAAACATAGAAAAATTAGCCGGGCATCATGGCACACCTCTGTAGTGCCAGCTGCTCAGGAGGCTGAGGCAGGAGGACTGCTCACAGCAACCTCAGACCCCAGGAGTCTGAGGTTGCTGTGAGCTAGGCTGATGTCACAGCACTCTAGCCCAGGTGACAGAGGGAGACTCTATCTCAAAAAAACAAACAACAAAAAACAAAAAACCTAAAACAAATAATCCATCAAAAAGAAAACAAATTCCTCTTTTATAAACTATTCAAGCCTGAAGAAAAAGATGTCTCCCTTGGCCGGGCGCGGTGGCTCACGCCTGTAATCCTAGCACTCTGGGAGGCCGAGGCGGGCGGATTGCTCAAGGTCAGGAGTTCGAAACCAGCTCTCGCAAGAGCGAGACCCCGTCTCTACTATAAATAGAAACAAATTAATTGGCCAAGTAAGATATATATACAAAAAAAAAAAAAAAAAAGATGTCTCCCAACTCATTCTACAAAGCTAGCATAATGCTGATATCAAAATAGAACAGGAAGATCATTTTTAAAAAAGTGAAACTGGCCCAGGGGTAGATATAAAAATCCTAAATAAATACAATAAAACTAAGCAAGGTTTATATCAGAATGCAAGTTTTGTTCAACATTAGGAAACATATTAATGTAATTCAGTACAAAATAAAATCTTTTGATTATTTAAATAGCTGTCAAAATTTATCACTGTTGAATAAAGGAAAAGACCCTCAGTAAGCTAGGAATAGAAAGAAGCATCCTGAGCCTAACGAAGGTTACCCACCAGAAACTTAAAGCAAGAACCCTGTTTCATGATGAAACACGAGAACCATTCCCACTAAGAGAGGAACAATCAGGGATTCCACTCAACAATATATTGGAGGTCCTGGCTTTTCTGATTCATGAGAAAAAGAAATGAGTGCAAAGGATGAGATAAAATTACCACTAGTAGGATATGATTTGACTATCTACAGAGCCAACAGAGCCAGCTGAAGAACACCGAGAACTGATGAACACTCAATTAGATCAACAAGGTGTGAGCAACACAGAGATGGACAGAGATGAAGCCAGTAATGGTTAGAAACATAATTTGGAAAGATCCCATTCATAATGAGTAACTAGGAATTTTATAAAATTCCTAAGATTTAAGGCTAAATCAAACTAGAAATGTAAAAGGCCCAAATTATACGACCTTAACAAAAGAACATGCCTCATTTCTGAAGATTCAAAACTGAATCTTCAGTTTCATGGAAGATTCAAAACTATTAAGATACCACTTCTCCCAAAAATCAAACCATTTTTTAAAAAAATCATGCCAATGAAAATCAAAACAGGATTTTCAAAGGAAAATTGACAAGCATTTTGGGAGGCCAAGGCAGGAGGATCACTTAAGACCAGGAGTTCAAGGATGCAGTGGGCTGTGATCATGCCATTGCACTCCAGCCTGGGTGACAGAGTAAGACCCTGTCTTAAAATAAATAAATGGCAGAGTAGGGGAGCTACCAAGTACCAATCATACTATAAAATGTGGTGTGGGAACATACATCAACAGGCCAGATTGGAATTTCCAAAAAGAGATCCATACATATGCAAGAATTTATTTTATTTTTTAAAACATATTTCCAGCGAAGAAAGAATAAACTTCAAAAAATGGTATATGGGCAAGTGGCTTTATCTTTACAAAAAGTTAGCTCACTAACTCCCATAAAAAACAAACTTCAAATGAGTTAAAAGATATACATATACATATCTTTAACCCATCTAGTTTATTTTTTATATATTCATATATACATTTATACACGTGTATACACACACATATGTATACATTTAAAGCCACATTAAGCAAACATAGGAGAAAGTGAAATAAGGAGCAAATGAAGTGGTAGCTGGAGAGAATGTAGGCTCAGTATAGGTTTTTGTGATTGTTTTCAGAAAAGGGAGATTTTATAGCACATTTGATGCTAACACATTACATGCAGTAAAGACAAAGAGAAAAAAACAACAATCCCAAACTCTAAAGCAAATCAAACCCCAGCACCACCAACATAAACCCCAACAAAGTCCTTAAGGAAGCAAGAGGAGAGGCCCCACAGCACAAGAGGAAAGGTTTAAGTCCCACTTTTTACAATGGAAAGTAAAAAGATGGGAAGAGAGCTAGCAATGGGGAGGAAATGTTCCCTCCAATGGCTATTTCATAATGAAGTATGAGCTGTGGTCTGTTAACTACTACAAGAAGGGGAAATTGGTAGATGAGACAAAAGTTCTGAAACACACATCCCACAGTAGATCTGCTGGGCAGTGCTGAGTGTCCACTTGAGGTTTGTGATTATGAATTTAAGGTATAATTGTTGGGCCATGTTTGTTACTTTCTCTCCTAACAGTGACTTGGGTTTGGGCACAGAGGTGAATGAGTTCCTGGGCGTTAGGGTTTTACTAGATGAATAGAATTGAGGGAGACAGGGGAGTGGAGGGTGTAGAGCATGGAATGAGTGCAACACAAGGAGGGAGATGAAGACTGGAGTTTAATGATGAGAATGTCAGGAGGTTTGGAAAATGATAAAGAGTTTGTGCAGAAGGGGTAATTCGGCAAGTAGGTAAGAAAGCTAGGTGTGAATGTACAGCAATTTAAATTCAAAAGGTTCTACCGGTCAGGGCTCCAAGGAGTGACTAGGCACGGAGGCAGCAAGCTGGAACAGAAGACAAGGGCAGTGGTGTTGGGGATATCAAGGAGCCAGGGGGCCATAGTGCTGAACGGCTCCATCCATAAGATGCAGAAAATAACACACCAGGGGTAGAAGACCCTAGGCCAGAAGTAAACTTTTCCGTGACTGAACAGTGACTCTAAGGTCAATGCCAGCGAGTGCATACATAACCAGAGGCAAAAGCTTCAAAGAAGACATGGGAAGAAGTGGGAAGTGATGGTCTGAGTAGCCATAAGGAGGTGACCAACCCCACCTTCTGGTGCTGGGCACAAAGGGTGAGGACTGAAGAGCAGCCTCCATTTAAAAGGTTATAAGAAGAATTGATATCCTCAGGGAAAACTAGGTTCCAAATCAAATGAGATGGACCATTCAAAACAATGTTAAGGATATAGAGAGTTCTGCTGACCCCATGGCACACGTTCTGGTGTGACAGATAGTGAAGGGTGGAAGAGAGATGCGGTGCAACCAGGGGAGTACACGGCAGCATGGAGGTGAGCACTCCTATAAAACCAGATGATTAGAAAGGCAGGGAAAGCAGCTCATGAGGCACCACGGGATTCATCCTGAGTGTCTCTCAGAGGCAGATGGGCATCACGTCCTAGGGGTGTAATCCTGAACGCCTGAATCAGTACTAACTGCAAGCAGGCAGTGAAGTAGGACTGCTCCCAATTGCCAAACACATGCAAGGAGGCACAGTACAGGGCTGGGCGCTAAGTGCCCAGTGAGGTGGGGGGGCGGGGCGGGGGAGTGGGGGGGGGACAAAGCACCTGGGAAAGTTTCCAGTCATTCCTCATTTCCTTCCCATTCAGCCCACTGGCCGGCAAAGCCTCTACCAAGGAACAGTTTTTTACTTCACCACAAGTCTCCCTCCCCGACAGAGAGCCACTCGGACACCAGTACACGTCACCACCCACCAGGGGTTTAATTCTCCTAAGTCAGAAGGTCAGTTCAGACAGGGGCCCTGCCTTGTCCCCATCCAGTGGTGAAGGTTTGCAGAGCACCCTGGGAATGTCCAAGCCTAGAAAAGCCAGGGGCTAGACCCTGAGCAAGTACAGAAGTGGGTCCAGGGTCTCAGGCTGCCTCCTCCTCTTCACTCTCCTCTTCACTCTCATGATACTGTCTGCGGTTGGTGTTAACAAAGAGGTCAGAGTCATCTTCAGAGCTGGACTCTTCTCCTGATGACTGTGGCTCAGCTGGAAGTTCTGGCTGAGTCTGTCTGTGTAGGGGAAAATATAGTTAGCCCAACATTTTCTAGGAAAAAACAGATCTGTAATCAAGAAGTTCCAAAAAAAATAGGACCATTTGGCCAAGCAGTCAGGGTCCCACAGGCCTGCCAAAATGTAGTACCCCTTTAAAAACTAAAATGAGGCCGGGAGCGGTGGCTCACGCCTGTAATCCTAGCACTCTGGGAGGCTGAGGCGGGTGGATTGCTCCAGGTCAGGAGCTCAAAATCAGCCTGAGCAAGAGCGAGACCCTGTCTCTACTATAAATAGAAAGAAATTAATTGGCCGACTAACATATATATAGAAAAAATTAGCTAGGCATGGTGGTGCATGCCTGTAGTCCCAGCTACTCGGGAGGCTGAGGCAGAAGGATTGCTTGAGCCCAGGAGTTTGAAGTTGCTGTGAGCTAGGCTGACACCACGGCACTCACTCTAGCCTGGACAACAAGCGAGACTCTGTCTCCAAAAAAAAAAAAAAATAAATAAATAAAACCTAAAATGAGGGACAGAGTCAGAGCAAACAGTGGGAAAAACCTGGCCAAAGAAACAGGGTAAAGACTACCATCTAACCCCAAAAGTTTGCTATAGCCATTGGTTTTAGATAGGAATGATCATGATTCTACTACCACCAACACACATCTAATGGACCCATACTACATACCAGGTACTGTACTAACCAATTTTACAAGGATGAGCTCCTTTAATCCTCACAAAGCTTCTATTTAGTACATGAGGAAATAGAGTCTTAGATTGAATAACTTGCTTAAAGTCACTCAACTTTAAGTGGCAAAGCCAGGATTTTAACCTAGAGCATCTGACCTTTAAGCCATATTTACATAGCCCCATATCATACTACATACTATATCTCAACAGGTAAGCCTACATAGGGAGAACGGAAGGCTCTATCTTTCCCTCAAGGCACCAAGGTTTAAACCCCTATTTCGTATCTTGTTCCTCACCTGTTCCTGTTGTTGTTGTGTTTCTTAGCCACTTCAGAGAAGGCCTCAGGCCTGTGCCAAGAGAAGAGCCAGAGTCAGAGAGGACAGAGAAATCTCTCAGCACAATCTATTTCCAGTTGTCCCTGCCTGAAATGCCGTGTTTTTTCCTCCCCCAAATCCCTAGCTAGGAATTCAATCCCCTCAGAAGCCAGAGAGCCAATGATGAAGGGGATCACCCTACCAGAGCCCCTCTTTCTGCAGAGAGCGCACATGGTCCTTGCAGAGCACAAAGGAGATCTCAGCCTTCACCTTTTCTCCCTCTTCAATGGGGTCAACAATGAGAAAGTCCCCTGTAGGTTAAGAAGAGAATAGGCAAAGTCAGTCCTGCTTGGAATGGGGAAAGCCAAGGCCACAGCAAATGATTCTATCTCCCAGAGGGCTGCCCTCTCACCTCTCTTGATCCAGATGTTCTTGCGGTACTTGGAGGGCATGCTCACCAGGAAGCGTTGCCCTTGGGCTGTCTCCACCTCATGTAGATTGTTTCCTGGGGTCCTGAGTACCTGGTTCAGGGGAGACCAAGGATCAGTCTCATTAGTCAGACCAAACACCCTCTGAACTGCACTGTAACCTATCCCCACCCCAGGGGCCCTACAAGAGTGTGTGTGTGGGGGGAGCAAAGCACTTTGTGCCCAATGCCACTCACCCTCACGATCTGCTGCTGGTCGGAGGGCACCATGTGCTCTCCCAGCACCTCCTTCACCACATGCTTCCTCTTGGTGGCCTGAGACATGCTGGGTCCTGTCCCAGGGTGGTTAGGGATGCAGAGACTGTCAACTCCTCCTGAGTTCCTTGGATGGCAGGCTCAGAACCCAGGACTGTTTTGAAGATGGGTAGGGGTCTTTTACTAAGGAATGACACAGTGTTCTGGTTAAGAACATGGGCTCTGAAGTCTAATTGCCTGGATTCAAATCCTACCTTGGCTATTGCCTAACTGTTCAACTTCTGTAAGCCACAGAGAAAATAATACCTAACTCAGCATTGTTTTTAAAACAAAACAGTATGTCATATTAAAATAACTCTTATTACCTTAAATATTGGTGTGATTATAAAATTACACACATGTTCCAAAGAAATCACTCTGGTAACCTTTCTGGAAGGAGTTTGAAATAAACTATTTTCCTCACCATGCTTGTACATCCCAAGTCTAGTACAGCCACACAATATAGTTGCTCAATCTCGAAACACACTGTAATCAGAGACTAACTTAGGTGCCCACCACGATGGTCCAAGCCAGGACTGAGTCAATCAAAGGTCAGGTGAGCAGGCTTGGTGTGAGGCATTTGCCAGACTTCTGGGTACTTGGAAGACGCTGGCCGGTACCACCAAGACCGATGGTTTCCAAAGGAAACTCCGACGTGACATCTCTAGTTGTCATTCCTTGCCCTCCTCCCCCCAACCCGGAGTAAAGACTCTTAGAGAAAGACCCACACTTACTCTTTGGCCCTCGGCACCCAGGGGAGATGCCCGAGCAACCCCGTTTTCCAGGTTGAAAGTGGCTCTTTCACGACTAACTTCAAGGCTGAGACAATGAAAGCACAGAAAAAGAACTTCTCGGCGATCGCGACAGTGGCGTCAGCTTGAATTCAGGCCCCCAGTGTTCACAGGTCCTACTAGCCCAACAACGACAAGGGTGACGCGAGTCCAGTTCGGACCCTTCTGAAAACTGTACTTCCGGCACTCTCTCGGAAGCCTTCCGGCCACCGTATTCCTGCCTTGTCCGTCCCTCTTAACTCTTCCCGCCACCTGGTCGAGCAAGCCTAAGTCCTTGAGTTCCGGGTGCCGGGCAGCAAAGAAAGAAGTATTCTCCCTGGATGCCTCTCTCCTTTAGACCGGAGGAACTGCTGGAGTAGTGAGACCATAGAAGGCATCTGGGTTTCCCCCTAAGGACCGGAAAGCGACGCCTACTAAGGACGCTGGCGACGTCCGATGCGCCTCAACTCTATGGCTCTCTATGGGGCTAGAAGTGCCCAACTGGGATGTTTGCTTTTTTTTAAATGCAGCTCTTGAGGCGACCCGGAAGCGGAAGTTGGAGAAAGTTCTAGTGGATTGAGGTATCGGCGGGAGCGGCCGGGTGGCGCGAGGAGCCGTTACGTGAACTGGAGGTGCTGATGAGCTCGAGCCACGGAGCAGGGCCCTGACTGGAGGCCAGAGGAGGCGCGGGAAGGAGGGGAAGAAAGGAGCTGCAAGCGCTGTGGCGGGCCACAGGCTCTCGGAGAGGGCCTGGCGTCGCTGCGGGAGGAGGCGGGGCGCGGCGCGTGGGAGCGGAGGGGGCGGGGCCGGCGGGACGGAGCGCGGCGCGAACCGCGCCAGGCTGCGGGAGCCGGTGTGCGGCGCTGTGGGTCCTCACCTTCGTTTGTGAATGGGCTTTTCACACAAGGTGGCTGTTCCGGGCAGGGTCGTTGCCTTCTTTGGTTGGCCAAGGTCATGGAGTGACAGCTTCAGAGCGGGCCTTGGCTACTTCCCACTGCCCCGCCACCTGTTAGAGGAGGATAGTATGTCTTCTGGGGCAATATCAAAACCCAGGTCTCGGAGGAAGTAAAAGAGATTTTTCTTCTGAACAATGGGGAAAAGTGTGTCTCTGTATCTCAGTTTTCTCATCTGAAATTAGAGAAATCGAGTAAGCCACCATAATGGCCAGCCTGGTTGCTTTTTAATATGAGTTTGCTAAAGGGCCCTTGTGAGTTTCTGGTCTCAGCTCTAACTTGCTTTTTCTTGGCATCCCCAGATTAAACCTGATCAAGATGACAACCTCCCAGAAGCACCGAGATTTCGTGGCAGAGCCTATGGGGGAAAAGCCAGTGGGGAGCCTCGCTGGGATCGGTGAAGTCCTGGGGAAGAAGCTGGAGGAAAGGGGCTTTGACAAGGTGTGTGGTGGATGCATGTACTGGGGTGGGGCGGGAGTGGGAGACTACAATCTTTTCTGGCAGATAAGTCAATACCAGCGTGGTTTTGTTAAAAAAATTTTTTTCTTGGCTGGTTGAGAGTGCAGAAAAGTGAGTGTATAATCTTATGAGACTGCCAGAGCCTGACAACCTAAGAAGAGCTAGGGGCAAAACCTGTCCTGTTTACAAGGTTTACATGCTTTTTTTTTTTTTTCTTTTGAGACAGTCTCACTCTGTTGCCTGGGCTAGAGTGCTGTGGCGTCAGCCTAGCTCACAGCAACCTCAAACTCTTGGGCTCAGGCAATCCTTCTGCCTCAGCCTGCCAAGTAGCTGGGACTACAGGCATGTGCCACCATGCCCGGCTAATTTTTTCTATATACTTTTAGTTGGCTAATTAATTTATTTCTATTCTTAGTAGAGACAGGGTCTTGCTTTTGCTCAGGCTGGTCTTAAACTCCTGACCTTGAGTGATCTGCCCGCCTCGGCCTCCCGGAGTGCTAGGATTACAAGCTTTGAATGCCACAAAGTAGCCTTCTTACTGTTAGCCCCCACTGAGCACTTAGTATGCGTTTTACTTTGTCTGTTTCACAGGCTTATGTGGTCCTTGGCCAGTTTCTGGTGCTAAAGAAAGATGAAGACCTCTTCCGGGAATGGCTGAAGGACACATGTGGCGCCAATGCCAAGCAGTCCCGGGACTGCTTTGGCTGCCTTCGAGAGTGGTGCGACGCTTTCTTGTGATGCTCTCTGGGAATCCTGCAATCCCTAGTCTCAGCATTGAGTTTTCAGAATTTGCAGCTGAGTGTCCTCTACAAAGGAAAAGATTGCTGTTGTCGTAGTCACCTCCGATGTACTCCAGGGTCTTTTGGGAGTTTTCTCCCCTCACCGTTTCAACTTTTTTGGAATTCTTGCTCTTGCATGCATCTCCCTTCTCCTGCCAGTTCCATGTTAGCAGTTACCAGCTTTCCTGAGTGGATTCCTGGTCCCTTCCCTCACCCACACCTTTAACCTCCAGTCTGTTTGGTGCCATTTGGCTCCTTTTTTTGGCAGAACAGTCACTGTCCTTGTAAAGTTTTTTAGATCAATAAAGTCAGTGGCCTTCATGACTGGGCTTTGTGCATTGAAAAGCAAGTGCGCTGGGATTTGCTTCTTCCCCAGGGACTGACCACATCTCCCTCTCTTCTTATCAGAGTTAACCGAAACCAGTAGTTTCCCTTCCAGCTCCCAGAGGGCAGCCACCCTAGCCATGTGGGCCTCAGGCAGGTGCCTTGGAATGTCTCAATCCCTGAGTAATGTGGGAGATAGTGTGGGTTGATATCTTTCTGGGAGCCAGATGGACTATGGCGTTCCAGAAGTCACACAAGCAACAGCTGGGCTAGGCAGCACCTGGTGGAAAAGTCAGTGGGAGTCAGAGGTACCAGGAAGAGGTTGGACTAGATGTGGGTAAGAGTTTACCTGGCCTCTGGGAGAGGTGGGCAGAGTACTTGCTGTCTGCCCTGCTCTCTGAGGGAGGGGAGAGCATGGGCATCACAGCTAGGATGGTATGAGGGAGTTAACCCTTTTATTCTATTTATTTTATTATTTATTTATTTACTTTTTTTTTTTTTTTGACACAGTCTCGCTTTGTTGCCCAGGCTAGAGTGAGTGCCATGGGATCAGCCTAGCTCACAGCAACTTCAAACTCCTGGTCTCAAGCAATCCTGCTGCCTCAGCTTCCCGAGTAGCTGGGACTACAGGCATGCGCCACCATGCCCAGCTAATTTTTCTATATATATTAGTTGGCCAATTAATTTCTTTCTATTTATAGTAGAGATGGGGTCTCACTCTTGCTCAGGCTGGTTCAGAACTCCTGACCTCAAGCAATCCGCCCGCTTCGGCCTCCCAGAGTGCTGGGATTACAGGCATGAGCCACCACGCCCGGCCTATTCTATTTATTTTAGTTCTTTCTTGAATTGGTATGAACCAGGCTTGAAGCTAAGATCTTTGCAGATATTTTTTTCTTCCATGATAATAAATCATTCTGTTTTTATAGGTGAGGAAACTTGGGACTCAGAGGCTAAGTAATTTGCCCATGGACTTGCTGCTGGGAAGTAGCTGCGCTGGCTAAATCTGTAGCTTGGAAACTCATGTACCTGGGAGCCCTATTTTTCTTGGTCGTGTCATTCAGCCTGTCTGAGTCTCAGTTTCCCCACTTGGAAAATGAGGTTATTGTAGATATCTTTAAGAGAGAAAATCCGAAGAACTACATCCAGAGCACATACAGAATTGCAGTCAAGAAAAAGGCATTAGCTGGGCATGGTGGCGCATGCCTGTAGTCCCAGCTACTCGGGAGGCTGAGGCAGGAGGATCACTTGAGCCCAGGAGTTTGAGGTTGCTATGACCTAGGCTGACACCACAGCACTCTAGCCTGAGCAACAGTGAGACTTGTCTCAAAAAAGAAAAAAAGGCAGACAAGAGAAGAATGAGTGAAAGACCTGAAAGGCAGACAAAGGAAGATCCCCTAATTGTAAATAAGGGTGACAAGGTGCTCGCACTTGTTAGTAATCAAAAGTACCAATGCCATGAATACCCATCTGGTTGGCAAAAATTTTTTAAAGTCAGAAAGTGCCAAGTGTTGATAAGAAAACAGAACAATAGGAACTGATACTCAGCTGGTCAGAGGGTGCATGGCCATGAATGCTCTGGGAAAACAGTTGGGTGTTACTTCGTAAACCTGACACACCCTGTGACCCAGCAGTTCCACTCTCAGGACTGTCTGGAAGAAACTCCCAAACACCTGTACCGGAACCTGCGTGAGTGTTCACAGCTGCTTGGTTTATAATAATAGCCCCCAACAGAGAACAGCTGTAATGGCTGTCAATACTGGAGTAGATAAGTAATTATACATTCATGCCTTGGGACACTACATGGCAGTGAAAATGAACAAATGACAGAGCTGTACAACAGCATAATCTCAGTGCTGAGCAGATGAAGCAAAACAAAATAGTGTGATCTCATTTAGGTAGTTAAAATGTAAATTCTTGCTTAGGGAATCCCTATTTAGGTAGTAAAACTAGAAGGAAAAGGAAGGAAATGCATATTGCAAAAGTTAATAGTGACGACCTGTGGGTGAGGGAGGGAGGAGGGCGTGAAGAGTGGAAGGGCTTGGGGTGGGAGGGGCAGTTTCTATTTCTTGATCTGTGGGTTGGTAATACCTGCTCTGTAATTATTCATGAAATTGAACAGGAATGTTCTGGGCCCTTTTGTATATATTAGCTACATCTCAGAAGGATAAAAGGAAAACCAAAGACCTGGAACAACTATGTGGCAAGTCAGAAACATTATTAATGGGGATGAGGCTTCAGTGCAAGGCTGGGTCTGGGAAGTGTAAGTGGCCCACCCCAGAAGGGACACCAGGTGGCTACAGCAGGGCCCAGCTTGTGCTACAGGCTATTTCCTGGGAGGGTGCTAGTCTGAAGTCCAGACTGAGGTGGTAACCAGGGGTCTACCTGAAGTTGCAGACTACTGAGTTTCTGATGTTTTCCTGGATGGGTCCAGGTCACTCAGTGCCTTCAGCCTCGACCCTTGTGCTGTGATGCTGTCACGTGAGCCTGGTGTGCTTAGGTGGGCACGTGGCAGGGTCAGGGCCACCCCACGCCTCAGCTGTGGCACTGCTGCATCGTTGCTGGTACTTTGTGAGGTAATGGAGACTCCCTCGCCCTCCACGAAGCCCTGCCGGTGGCTCCTGCCCACACTGGTTGCCTGGTTTTGCCTCCCCTGGCTCTGGCACTGGGACCTTGTTGGAACCCTGGAAGTCGTGTGTTTGCTTTGTTTCCTCATCATTTGCCTTTCTGTGGCTCACCCAAAGGCTTTGTCTCTGAAGGGGCTGGAACCTGCTTCCTCACCTCTTCCTTGGCACTCAGGCAGTGCCTGTGACAGGTGGGCAGGCCATGGACCCTTTATCTAGGCTCATACTGCACCCCAGACCAGTTCCTGGATCAGTCCTGGGACAGCAGGTGCCAAGGAACATCTAAAATGTACCTCGTGACAGTGTCACATCTCAGAAATCCATCTGTGACTCAGCGGGCAGGACAAAGGGACCAGGCCTGAAATGCTGGCACAGAAAGCAGAGCTGGGTGGTAAAGAGTAGGAGTCAGGTTATCTAAGTGTCAGCCCACAGTGCCCAACAGGATGTACCTGGTCCCCTACTAGCCTGGGGCATGAGTGGGCCTGGAAGTCAGCAAATGCTGACCTAGTGTACCCCAACCTCACCACCTGCTCTACCACTTGCTCTACCCAGTCGGAGCTTGCCCCCCTCAGCTGGTCTAGTTGTGAGTGCTCAGAGACAGCTGAGAGCTTGGGGTGGACCCAACCTATGCACTCTGGGTCCCTGAAGGGATCCTGCTGCTTCTGAAAAAGAAGTAGGGGGAGGTGACCTGGACCAACACAAGCCCAAGACACCTTCTCTCCCTAGCCCAGGGGCAGCCCAGATGGTGTGGAAGGCTCCCAGTAGGTGCTCATGATGGTCAACCCCTTTCCAAGTTGCCCCCTACTCTTCAGGGACCGAGTTGCTCTACTGTCACTCCCATCCTTGACTGATGGCAGCCTTGAAGAGCCAGCTAGGCTTGGTTCTGGGCCTTTCCTGCCTATGTGATACGGAGCAAGTCGCTTCACCGCCCTCGGCTGCAGTCTCCTCTGTCAGCAAGGACAGGGTGTGAAGATTCAACCAGCTCATCAACGCAAAGCCGCTGGCACTCAGCAGAGCTCCTGCACAGAGGGGAGCTTTAGTCACTGTTGGATCACCGATCTTGCCATAGGTCTCCTTTCTAGGATGTGTTGTGACAGGGAAAGGTGAGCAGAGCTCCAGAGGAGGAAATATCCTCTTCTCAGCTGAAGGTTCAAACAATGAGGTTTTGGGGGCAGCGAAAAGGCCGTGGAGGACCTGATCCCAGGGCCCTGCCCTGCTCATGAAGAGACCCATCAGGCCAGGGCCGAGAGACGGGTGCTGTGGGCAACCTGGGTTGGGATGTCTGGGCCACAGCAAAGCTGTGGTCAACCTCAAGCTCATGCTTGGCCCAGGCCTCCTTCTGGAAGCCAGAGTGGTCCAGACAGGATAGAGTCCAGGCTCTGGGAAAGTCCTCTCAGGGACACCCCACTCCCAGGGACCCCCGTGCCCCCACCCTTCCACCCTGGAACAGCAGACCTCATCCCTGTAGAGTAGCTCAGGACTCACACACCAGGACGTCACAGGCATATGGATGCCACTGCACGCCCTCTTACTGACCCTTCCCATTTGACCTCCCATTTCCTCCTTGCAGAAAGAAGTAATCACAGCTTCTGCAGAGCTGTTATGAGAGTGAGGGAACCTATGTCAGATCCCTGCCACAAGTTCTGGCACAGAGCCTAGTAATTGTTAATTTCTCTTCCCCCTCTCTCTTTTCTCACCTGCACCACTTCTAGCTGTGTGACCTCAGACAATTGTCCTGACCTCTCTGATTAACATTTTTTTATCTGCAAAATGAAGATAATGCTTACTACCCCAGGGTGCTTGTGAGAGTTAGCCGGTGAGTGAAAGGTCCTTGGAAACTGTTAGGTTATGGTGCAAAAGACCCTTTGGCATCAACACGAAGCAGTGACAGGTAGGGACAGTGCCAGTCAGCTGGGCACCATTGGCTCTTGGTGAGTCGGAGACAGATTCTATCCTGTCTGGACCACTCTAGCTTCCAGAAGGAGGCCTGGGCCAAGCATGAGCTTGAGGTTGACCACAGCTTTGCTGTGGCCCAGACTTCCCAACTCAGGTTGCCCACAGCACCCGTCTCTCACCCCTGGCCTGATGAGTCTCTTCACGAGCAGGGTAGGGCCCTGGGATCAGGTCCTCCACGGCCTTTTTGCTGCCCCCAAAACCTTACTGTTTGAATCTTCAGCTGAGAAGAGGATATTTCCTCCTCTGGAGCTCTGCTCACCTTGGCTAGTTTACCAGGGAGTTGTTGGAGATATGTGTGGCCATGGCTGAGCTCCAAGTGACAGGAGAGCAGACCTGGGGGAGCCCCTTGGGGCTGCCTCTCCCACATCGCCCCTGTGTGATCCTGGGCCTCTTCCTCTACAGGCTCCCTCAGCTCAGGGCCCCTGCTGGGCCTTTCCCACAAACTGGAGTCTGTCCCTTTAAGGCAGACACCTGAGCCCTAACAAGCCTGTGACTGTTCCTTGGAATCCCAGGGAGGTGGCAAGGCTTGTTTTTCACAGCTGGGCTGAGGGGGGCGGGGTAGCAGGCCAGCGGCTGGACTGGGCAGTGACCTGTTCTGGCCCAGGTCTCTGTGTAAGAAATCACTTCCTTTCTTGGCCCCGGATTCTGAGAGGCCCAGCATTGGAGGGGTATGTGTGATATGCTTGATGCCTACTTACACTATTCATCACAATGTCACTACCACTTATTAAGCACCAACTGTTTGTCAGGTACTATAAACTAGCACCTCTTATAAGCCCCAGTTAAGTTGGAGGCTTTAAACACTGACAAGATCTTAGTGCCCCAGGTAATAAATACCTGTCCCCCAGCAACATGTGGGTAAAATCGTCAACTGTGCTGCACTCTGATATGCGGATAAGGAATTCCAACAAAATCGAGACCGTTCCCATGTTGACTACTTCAATGCTGCTGTTTATGTATTAATCATTGTATTATTTCAAAAACATTATGGGCCGCCTATTTTGTTGGTACCTCCAGCACATACCCACTGTATCTACAGGTGACTCAGTCTTGAGCCATTAATGTCAGAACAATCTTAGGAGGTAAGAATTGTCACCGTTTTTCAGATGAGAACACTGAGGCTCTGGGAGGTCGAGGGATTTGGTCAAAGTCACCCAGTCAGTAAAATGGTAGAGCTAGTGTGATAGCTCCCTCCTTCTAACACATTCTTACCCTCTGGGTTCAGTATGATTTAAGAGCACATATTTGACTTAGACTGCCCTGGCTCAAAAACAAGTGTCACCAGTTACTATTTACCAGCTAGTGTCCTTGGGCAAACCAATTCTCCCTTCTATGCTGTTTCCTCCTCTGTAAAGTGGGAACATTAGTCATTGCCACTTCATACTGGCCTTGGGGGTTGAGCAGTGCGGGCTCAGTTGCAGTAATGTCTCCTGCTTACCTGCCGTCTATAGCACCAGGCCTCTTCTGAGCACTTTTCCCATATCAGTTCATTGACTTCGCACAACACCCTTTTTACAGAAGAGGAAACTGAGGCAGTGAGAGGTTAAATAACTTCTCCAAGGTCACACGACTAGGAAATGTGGCGATAGTAAGAGCTTGATCACAGCGGCTGTTTGTAGTTCATACTGGACAGCGCTGCTGTGAACTGTCCCTATAGTGGCACTAATTGCTGGAGACTGTCACCATCCTCTCCCTCTCCGGACTGGGTGTGCCCTGGATGGCAAGGGAGCCTCATGGCACACGGGTCTGTGTGCTGCCCCCTCAGCCTGGCGCGGGATCTCCCCAGCGTCGCAGGAGCTGGAGCGAAGGGAGGCGGGGGCGGCGCGGGCCTCCAGGCCCCGCCCCAGCCCCGGGCGGCTGGGCGCACTGCGGGCGTGGGGCGGGCCGGACAGGCTGCGGAGCCGGTAAAAGCCGCACGGACCGCTGGCTGGGCACTGACGACCATGGCGCGTCCCAACCTCCCGCTGTCGACGGGCCTGGCCCTGCTCGCGCTCTGCCTCCTGATGCTGTCCTGCGACGCCCGGAGCCGGTGGCAGGGGCACATGCTCGGGGAACGCCAGAACCTGTCGACCAGCGACCCGCAGGTGCAGAAGGTGGTGCAGGCGGCTGTGGCCAGCTACAACATGGGCAGCAACAGCCTCTACTACTTTCGCAACACGCACATCATTAAGGCGGAGCGGCAGGTAAGGGGACAGGGGCACAGGCCAGGGCAGACCAGGGCAGCGGTGGGAGGCCAGAGGTGCAAGATGAAGGGGTGCCACATGAACTATCAAAATAACACTTTCCTACA
This sequence comes from Microcebus murinus, assembly GCF_040939455.1. NCBI lineage: Eukaryota > Metazoa > Chordata > Mammalia > Primates > Cheirogaleidae > Microcebus > Microcebus murinus. Next base: position 13,032,095 of record NC_134107.1, read on the forward strand.
ATACAGGGTACCCCAAAAGTTGCCGTACATAGGGAAAATGGGAAATTGTAACTACAATTTCCCAATACAACAGGAGCTATAATTTCTCATTTCTTTATACGGGGGGACTTTTGGGACACCCTATATTAGAAAACCCGAATTAATGGGCCAGGTCTGGTGGCTCATGCCGGTAATCCCAGCACTTTGGGAGGCGGAAGCCTGAGTATTGCTTGAGGCCAGGAGTTCGAGATCAGCCTGGACAATATAGTGAGACCCCCATCTCTACAAAAAATAGAAAAATCAGCTGGGTGTGGTGGTCCCTGCCTGTATTCCCAGCTACTGGGATGGCTCAGGCAGGAGGATCACTTGAGCCCAGGAGTTTGAGGTTGTAGTGAGCTATGATGATGCCACTGCACTCCAGTCCTGGCAACAGAGCAAGACCCTGTCTAAAAGAAAACCAAACCAAACCAAACCAAATCAAACAAAAAAACCCTCACAATTCAAAAAACCACCAAATTAATTCCAAAAATCCATAGTGGACAAAATATCTACATTTCAAAGGAACAGATGCACTCCTGTGTTGCACAACCCACCTCACTTGCTCCCATGGTCCCTGCTCTGACAGGGTGGATTGAGGGAGGAGGGGAGGCAGTTGGGGACATGGGCAGCCCCAGTGGCATGTCTGCCCAGGCTTCGGGAAGCTGTGTGCAAGTGGGTCTCAGCCTCCAGCACAGTTTAGGACTCTCCTGGGGATCCCCACCCCAGGTCCAAACCCCCAGGCCAGAGTGCTGAATGTGTCCCGGGGGCATGGGACAATGTGGAGGGAGGTGAGAGGTCAGGACCAAGAGTTGTCTCCAGGCAACCCTGACCTGCCCCCACTCTGTCCCCAGTTGGTGGCTGGCATCAAGTACTACCTGACGGTAGATATGGAGAGCACCACCTGCCATAAGAACAGAAGTGCTGGAGACCACGTCGACCTCACCACCTGCCCCTTTGCCGTGGGAAAGCAGCAGGAGGTAACAGCCGAGCACCCCTTGCCCAGTTCTCTGCAGAGCCTCAGACCCCCAGTCGTCCGGTCTGAACTGGTCTCGTTGAACCTGTCTGGCCTTCTGATGACAGCTTCCAGGCCAGGACAGGGAGTAGCAGGGAGGCTGTGGCTTCCCTGGGGAGTGGGGGAGTTGGCTACAAAGATCTGGGATCTAGCCCCAGCCATCTAACTTGATGTCCTTTGGGCCAGTGACTGTCCCTCTCTTGCACCAGAGTGGCACTGACAGGCAGAGGGCTGGCTGTTAGCAGTGAGTGGGCTCACTGACTCAGCAGTGAGGCTGGGCTCACCCTCCTCCTCTCTATCTCTCTCCACAGAAGCTGCGCTGTGACTTTGAGATCCTAATAGTTCCCTGGCAGAACTCCACCCAGCTGCTAAAGCACAACTGTGTGCAAATTTAATAGTCCCCAGCAGGAGCGGCGCAGGCGGTGGGTGGCCTCGGTGGCATGCATTTCAGGTCCATGGACATCTGTCGCAATAAATTGGCAGCATTGCTTATGTTGGCTCCTTCTGAGTGCTTCTCCCTTCCCCACTCCCACTTCCACTCCTGGCAGCTCCCAGCACCCCACCCCATGCTGACAGGCCACCCGTGCAACCCCGAGCTGAGCTTCTGTCCCAGCACCGATAGTGTGCCGAGGGTGCAGGGTTCAGCCCCCAAACCTGGAGTCCCCCAAATACTCCAGCATTGAAGGTATAGAGGGACAAACCTCCAGAGCCCCCAGACACAGCCAGAGACTCCCAGTGGTCTTAGACGTAAGTCTTAGAGGCAGACAAAGTCACAGAAGAGGGATGGTGCCCCAAGACTAGAACAGGGCTGTTAGGGTATCCGTGAGTCCTTTGAGTAGGAGCCTGTGCTCTGTACCCTCTCGGCACCCTGGAGGAGCTCAGGGGTGGCACATGGTGGCTTCAGCCAGGCAGGCCCCAGGAGGCTGAGCTCCCAGCATATAATGATTGCTATACTTGCATGTGGCCCAACGATGGCAGAGGCCCTGCAAGCCAGGAGACCATGAGGGATGGGACAGTGCCTCTCAAGTCCACACTGTGGGCCACACACTAGAGGGACTCCAATGCCTTGCCTCTGCAAAGTCCCCTGGAAGGGGCAGGACAGGAAGCCCCAGAGGGACAAAGCTCAAATCTGCCCACAGTAGGGATGAAGGATTATATTCAATTTAATGTCATTTAAAGAAAACAGTTGCAACATTTTTTTGCCCACTTGAATTTGTGGCTGCAATTCATACTCATGATATACACACCTCCACACCCAGAACCCAACACACCAGATACATACACGAAGAAACACGACACACGCTGAGATGCTGCTAGACGCCATACACCCCCCACCTAGAAAAACACAAACATAGCCTAGTAACTCCGAAGCCCAAGCAGGAATACACGGAAGCAGCACACTCCAGAGAAATAACCTGGAGAGGTACACACAGGCCCCAGACACACGACCCAGAGACCCGCACGCCACATGCAGAGATGTTCCTCAAGCACACACCCCTGCCTGGGCCAACGGCCTTGGGGGCACAAGGTGTTGTTCCATCAGGCCCAAGCAGGCAGCCCTTCCTTGGTGACAGGGCCTCACACCCACTTGTGAGCAGCAGCCGGGCTCCCAGACCCTGCCCTGTGCCCTCAGAGGCCATCTGAGAGTGGGCACGGGGAGGAAGGAAATAAAACGCTGAAGCCCACCAGGGAGTCTGAGGAGTGGAGGGGTTGCATTTGACAGGAGTCAGGGACACAGGGGACAACATCCAGCCCTGCTTCTGCTGCAGTCTGTCAGATGTGGCAGCTCATACAGCCCAGGGTATGTAGGGGGCCTGCTGCTTGGAAGGGCTCCCATGTGCCACCAAGTAGGAGGCCCAAGCATGGGGCTGGCACAGCGCAGGTGGCAGGAAATGTTTGTTGAATGAATGTGTGAGGTGGGGGGAGGAAAGGCCCAGGGATGCCTGCCAGGTGGCCTCTCCCCCTGGAATCTGTGCCCAAATCCCAGATGGCATTTCGTCTGCAGGGCTATTCCTGGGCCCTGAGCCAGCCAATGCCTTCAGCCAGGCCAGGGAGGGAGTTGCTGCTTCTGTCCTGAGGCTCTGGAGGCTCTGGTCCAGCCCAGAGATGGCATGTGGTTGGCAAAACTGTCCACTGTCCCTCGGCACTGGCTCCTGACTCCTTCCAGCCCGCCCTGCACCCTGGACTTGCCTCTGCTGGACCTGAGACAGCTGTCGTAGATAGTGGAAGATCCCTCCTTGGCTGGGGAACCCCCTGGGCCAGGCTGGGCATGAACTTGACTCAGTGTTAGGTCTCCAGCACCCAGCACAGGCCAGTGCCCACCCCTGTCACTCCCGGCCGTGGGGACTGGGGCTCTGGACATCCAGCCCAGGCTTAGGCTGTAAATGGGGGAACTCATCTCAGCCCAGGACCAGGCAGTGTGGGGAGCAGTCCTAAACCCCAACCCCTGCTTCCGCCTCCAGCAGCAGGGCCGCCACTCCACATCCCTGCCTGCCCCCCCCCCCCCCCCCCCGGGGCCAGAAGGACTAGAGCAGCCTCCACCCTACTTCCCCCACAGGGGCTCTGCAGTCTGATCCCAGGCTGGGCTGGGTATGGTAATGACCTCTGACCTCTGGTTTTATGATATCCCCATTGGGTTGGCACTCTTATACTGGATACTAAGGGTCCTGGCAGGCTGGTGTTCCTGGGCTCTGAGCTCCCATTGCTGGAGTCCACTGGTCTCCCAGGCCCTGACAACCCTGGGCTGTTCCAGCCCGTTCTTTTTCTCCTGACTCCTAGGCCAGATAGGCCTTCCTCCCCAAAGCAGGGTCACTGCTGCTCTATCCCCTCCCGGCACAGCTGGCACCTGAGCCTGGCCCACTGTCTGCATCACCCCTGTGGCTTCTGTTGATGCACTGCTGGGCCGAGCTAGGATGCCGGGCCGTGGTGCGGCCGGAGGGGATCCGAGAACAGCCCCTTTCCCAGGCAGCACTAGCACACACACGTGTGCACATGCACAAGGTCCCTTACTCTGTGCCTTGGCTCAGCCAGTGAGGACACAGGGCCATCTGGGGTTTTAAAACTCTGTTGAGAACCCAGCCCTGCAGGGCCCAGACAATCATTCCAGCAGATCCGGGGACTTGTCGTGACCCACCAAGGGTCGCAGCAGCTTGCCAGAGACTGAAGTCTATATCTGGTGTCCTTTGGGGGTCATCTACCGAAGTCCTCGTCTCCAGCCTGAGGGGGTCGGGGAGGCATGGAGCGTTGGTGAAGGAGCTGGTGCTGGCCTCTGCCCTCCCCAGTACCCATGTGACTGTTACTCGGGGCCACTTCCGGGCACAAGACCCCGAGGCCCCCCTTGCTCCTGCTTGGTCTACCTCAAATGTGACGTCGACAATCTCATCGATGATGAAGGCCTGGGAACGGAATTTCTGTTGCTGATTCTCCACGCCTGCCACCAGCTGCAGGTAGTGGAACAGGAGCTCCTGCTGCCTGGGGGAGGGGGAGGCAAGCTCTGGGCCCCCAGAGCCACCCAGATGGCTCTTCTGGCCTGTCTCTCCACTACTCCCGAAACTCCTGTCACCCTAGGCCTCTATTTCCGTACGTCTCCTTTTCCACATACAGAAAAGCCCCATGTCTGCCTGTGCCATGGGGCTTCTGACTATTCACTGTTTATCCTCCCAACCTCCTACCCCTCCACCTGCCCATTCGTCACCTGCCCACACCTCTCCACGCACCCACCTGCCATCCACCCATCTCCTTATCCATTTACCCACTCTGCCCACCTCCACCCGTCCACTCCCCTCTCCCTCTGCCCCCTCTGTGCCCCGTGTCTCCACCCCACCATGCTGTGTGCGCAGTCATACTCCCAAGCACTCCCCCACCCATTCACCCATTCACCTCCCCCATCTCATCAATCCGTCCATCAAAGAGCATGGAAAACAACACTGCTGGTGCTCTAGGACATAGAGAGGAATAAGAAATAGTTCTGCCCCAGAGCCGGACAACCACTGGCACATCGTGGTTGGTGCAAATGTGGGTGTGGAGGGGTGTAGGGGAGGGAAACTTCACCAGTGCTGGGGTCTGCAAAGGGTTCTGGAGGAAGCTGAGTTTTAAAGACACATGAGGGTTTGCCAGGCTTGGGCAGGGTCCCTGGTGCTCCAAGGTGTGAGTTCAGGAGGAGCATAAGAGGGGGGCCGGGGCAGCTTTGGGGAGGGCTATTTCAGGGAGTGGATGAACTGCAGGTGGAGATACCTGGGAAAGGTTAAAGCAAGGAGCCTGGACTTATCCTAAGGGGGCAGGAGTTCAAAATCGGGGTAAGAGGGAGAAGGCAAAATGGCACTTAACAAAGACCCCTCCTGGCAGAGGTGGACCAGTGGGGAAGTTTGGAGGCCAGCAAACCCAGAGGTGCCAAGGGCCCAGACCAGCATGGTGGCCAAGGAGCTGCAACAAGGACGACGGACAGGAGAGCAACCCAGGAGGTGAAGCAACCAGGATTGGACCTCGGCTCTCCCAACTCTTGGCCACCTGAGCCTGGCATCAGCAGGCAGAGAACATTCCAGGCAGAGAGAACAGCGCAGGCAAAGGTCTGGAGGTAGAGAAGTACACGCTGTGCTTAGGAAACGGCGTGCGTGAAGCAGACATGTGCCAGGAATGGTCGTGGCTGCAACGATGCTAGGGAGGTTAGCTCAGGCCTGATCCGATGGCCCTGACCGGGAGCCACAGCACTTGGGCTCGCTTTGCGGGTGAGAGGAGCCCAGAGGAGGCCAGCAGCCAGCCTGCCCCGGGAGCTGGATGGGAGCCAGTCTGGACCGGGTAGGGCAGGGCCCAGCTCTCAGAGCGAAGGATCTCTGGGGGGCTGCGCCTGAGAGCCAGGAAGTGGGAGCCTGTACTAAGGACCCCAGTCATGAGCACAGTCCCCAGCCATGAGTCCCCAGTTGTCCTGGCCCAACTGGCCACTCAAGCCGACAGGAATGGAGGTTGCCCACCTGGCCCCCAGGCCTTTACCCAAGCTGTTCCCGCCACCCGCCTCCTCATTCCTCCACCTGGCTGAAGTCCACCAAGCCTCTAGGACCCAGCACAGGCCTTTAGAGGTGGGGCCCCCATGGGCAGGGACTGAGTCTGTGTCCTCTTTGGGTCCCTGGAGCCCTCACAGGGCTGCCCCTGACAAAGGTCGGATGTTTCTTGAGTAAAGGCGTGAACGGAATCCCTGCTGGTGGCTGGCACGGGAACCTCTGGGTGTGCAGGAGCCACTCGTGGTCTTCACGTGCCACCCCCGGGCGGATACACGTGAGCCTTAGTGCTCCGTCCCCCTTCCGGGGGGGCGGGCAAGGTCCCTTCCCTCCAGCCCATGGCCGGGCTCCCAGACCTCTCCCTCAGACCCGCGACCTCCCCTCTCCTGGCCTCTCTCACTTCTTCGTCATGGCCCCAAACTTTTTCTCCAGGAGCTTCTTCATGGCGCTGTCACTCAACTCGTCTCCATGCTCTGGATGTAGAGAAGGGGGAGGTCAAGAAATCACCTGGATTCGGAGAGGGGGTGGGGGAGACCCCATGTGTCATGGAGACAGAGGCCAAAGGAGCTTGCGTCTGGGACACCTCCAAAGGGGCTGCTTCTCCAGGCAGGGCGTGTGTGGCAGTTTTGTTTGCCAATCCAGCAACCATTCCTTCTTCTTCCCGTAAAAGTGTCTGAATTTTCCTGAGGGGCCACCTCCATCCCTTTTCAATCCACGCTATCTAGCTGGGGTTGGTCCCAGCCCCCCACCCTCTCCGAGGACACGTGACTCAGGTCTGGCCAATCAGAACAGCCTATCCTTTGGGCTGCAGTGACTGGTTCAGAATTATGTACTAGGGGGTTTATTTCTCGGACTTCATTGGCACTAGGGTTACAGAGCACAGAGAATTAAAATAAAGAAGACCAAATTCTGATCATGATTTGAGTCCTGGATCCAGCCATTCCTGAAAGCCCATGTACCCTCAACTTGCTAAGTAATTTGAGCCAATTAATTTCTCTTTTTTTTTTTTTTTTGAGACAGAGTCTCGCTTTGTTGTCCAGGCTAGAGTGAGTGCCATGGCGTCAGCCTAGCTCACAGCAACCTCAAACTCCTGGGCTCGAGGGATCCTTCTGCCTCAGCCTCCCGAGTAGCTGGGACTACAGGCATGCGCCACCATGCCCGGCTAATTTTTTATATATATATCAGTTGGCCAATTAATTTCTTTCTATTTATAGTAGAGACGGGGTCTCGCTCTTGCTCAGGCTGGTTTTGAACTCCTGACCTTGAGCAATCCGCCCGCCTCGGCCTCCCAAGAGCTAGGATTACAGGCGTGAGCCACCGCGCCCGGCCAATTTCTCTTTTTGATTAAGCTGTTGTGAACTGAGCGTCTGTTGCTGATGGAGAGTGCAGGTGAGGGGCCAGGTGATCTCAGAGGACCCTTAATTCTCTGGTGTTGATAATCCTAAGAATGGAATTCCGGAGCTCATATTCTGAAGTTCTGAGAATCCTTAAGCAGGAAGTAAACCAACTGGTTCAAAATCAATTCACCCAGGAAATCAGGGGTGTGAAAATGAACATGCACAGGAAACTTCATTTTTGTAGACTTTCAATCCATGTTGAATGACTCCAGACAAGTGTGTATAACCTTGACAAAACCCACGAAGGCAGTTGAAACCATCCCGTGGAAGACCAATTGCTATGAACTTTATAAGTTATTAACAGAAATGGGGGTTTGGTGAATTGTAAGTTGGCCAATTAGTCTTTTCCGAAGTAGGTCTTTCAAGAATTCACTATCAGTTTAATCGGCTTTGGGAGAATTGTCCTAGAGCCCTAAACTCTGTAAGGCCTCCCGAGGCTCAGATTCTAAAACTCAGAACTGAGCCAGGCATTCTGTGCCTGACTGTGGAAGGAGGCTGAGGGCCTGGGGAGGTGAGCACAGCCTTCGGGCAGGCCGGCGTGGGCAAGGTCAGTACCTTGTTTGAGCTCTGTCAGTGAGTCCTCCAGCAGCTTCTCTTGGTTTTGGGCAGCCTTCTGAGAAGAAAAGCCTCGGTCCTGCTGGAGTCCCATGCCCACCCATCCCTGTAGCACCCTGAGCCTCCCTCTCGTGCTTCCTGATCTGGTCCATCTGCCCAAACCCACTTGGTACCTCTTGCTGCAGTTTCTCCAGGCCTTTGAGCAGTGCCATCTGGAAGTTATCCACCAGGACAGCAATCACCAGGCTGGGGAGGGCACAGCGGGGGCTCTCAAGGAGGAGGCCGTAGGAGAAGCCCTGCATCCCCCCGCACCCCCCACCCCAGCCCCTGGGTTCTGTGCGGTTTGGCCAGGGTGAGAGGGCTGGGGTGGAGGTGCCCAGGGGGAGGCGGGGGAAGGGGAGGGAAGCTGGGCAGCAGAGCATGGTGGGGGCCTCACTTGAGGAAGATGAAGTATTGGATGATGATGTAAATCATGAGAATGGGAATGATGTACCAGGCGCCTGGGGGAGAGTGGGAGAGAGGGGGTCCATGCGTCTGTGCTCGCCCGGCCACATCACACCCCTGCCAGCAGATGGGGTGGCTGAGTCTTCAGGGTCTGCCCCCCCTAGCCAGTCCCCTGTCCTCCCCGCAGCCAGGGGCCTGCCCCACCCTGAGCCCGGCTGTCCATGTAGATGAGGGACCAGTCGTCCAGAGTGAGCATGGTGAAGAGGGTGAAGATGGTGCTGAAGATGCTCTGGAAGCGCTTGGGATCAGATTTGCGGAACAGTGCCCGGAGTACCACGGAGAAGAGGACTGGCTGTTCAGGGCCAAACCAGGCTCCTTGGTCCTATCCTTGCCCCAGGGCCCCTCCTCCCCCAGTCCCGGCTGCCCCCACCCCTTCCACTACAGCCCCCAGCCCCCTGCTCCCAGCCCCCGGCACAGGATACAGAGGCAGGTAAACATGAGGATGAGAATGGCTGCGATGGATGAGAAGGTCTGGGCCAGGGTCCCTGTCATTTCATGGAGGCTGGTCAGGATGCTGTGGGCAGAAGTGGAGAGGGGGGCCGAGTCAGTGGGGGTGGTGATCTGTGCCCAGCAGCCAGAACCGGCACTGAAGGCAGGAGGGCCCTGATTTGTGGGTGACTTGGGTGAGTCCTGGCCCCTCTCTGGAAAATGAAGAGATTGATCCCACTGGAGGGTGGGAGGCTTATCAGAATCAGGCTTGGGTCTTCAGCTCCTGACCTCCATCCTTGGGGTGGTCACAGTGGACCCTGGGAGGCCCCATACCAGGGTGGGCAGCCGTGGCTGCACTGACCTCAGCTTCCGCAGGACCCGGATGGCCCTAAGGGCCCGAAGGCTCTTTAAGACTTTGAGGATCCGGAAGACGCTTAGTTGGTACATGGAGAAGGAGTAGAGCTGCAAGAGCGTGAAGTCCAGCATAGCGACGATCACGATGAAGAAGTCTGAGGGGACACAGGTGCTCAAGTGTGGCAGGTTCCTGTGGGCCGCTAGCCCGCCCCACAGCCTCCTGATGCCAACACCCCGTCCCTGCCCCTTCCATCCTCAGCCTTCCCCAGACAGTTCAGTGGCTCCCGCCAAACACACATGCAGGCACGCACACGCACTGCACCCAGCCCCAGCCCCACACACCCAGATTGTTCCACACATCACGAAAATACGAGAAGCCCAGGGCGATGATCTTGAGCAGAGCTTCCAGTAGGTAGATGCTGAAGAAAATGGCGTCCAAGACCGTGAAGTACCACTCTGTGGGGATACCAGGGGGTCACTCATGGCCGCCCCCAGCACCTTTTCCTCTCCCCTCACCAATGGGACCTCACACAAGCCCAAATATCTTGGCTCTCCCTGGCTCTGCCCTAAATGGCTGTGTAACTTAACCACTCTGTGCCTTAATTTTCTTGTCTTTACAACGTGGATAATAAAACTCTGCCTGATAGAGTTGTTGTGAGCATTAAATGCATTTAACACAGGGTTTAGAATTGAGCCTGAAACTGAGCTGTGGTAGGTCCTTTCCTTCACCCTGCCGGGTGGCGTTTTAGGGACCAGCCTTCCCAGGCGTTCCACTCTCACCCTCCTCAGCCTCCTGCCCTTGGCCTTCTCCTCCAGTCTCCTGCCCTTCCTACAAATCCTGGGTTCCCCTCACCCTTCCTGCTCAAAGCAGCATATTCAGAGTGACACGCCCCCTGGTGGTTTTACCGCGAACAGCAGGTCGGCAGTTCAGCTAGTGTTCGAATCTTTCTGAGCCTCATCTTTAACACTGGGTGAAGATCAAGTGAGTTAAGTTTTATAAATGGCCCGTCACTTGATCAGGCCCACAGGAGGTCCTGGAACAGCATCAGTGGGCTTCTCCATGTCGACAGGGCTCCCTGGCTCTTACCACCCCGGATCTCCACTTGGGCGAAGGTCTGAACCACAAGCATGATAGTGTTGAGGCAGATGATGAAGAAGATGAAGAATTCAAAGACCAGGGAGTGGGTCAGGTCCCAGATCATTTTCCGGAATTGCTGAATGAAGTAGCTTAATTTTTCCCACAGCCACTGCAAGAGGTTCCAAGTGTGTGTCTTCTTGTGGGCCCGCTGAGACCGGCCGGCTGTAAGGGGGCCAGAAAGTCAAGTCTGTTTAGATGGGGGACATGGGGGTCCCAGGCACCCTCCCAGACAGGGTCAAAGTTCCTTGTCATTCCTGCCTGATCTCCTGCCATCCACTAAGGTGCCTCCGTGCTAGCCAGTGTCGGTATTGGGGCCACAGGCCCCACTCCTTCCATGGCAGGTGCCAGCCTGTTTGGGAGTTGGAGTTGGCTGGAGTGGATCCCGAGAGCTCCTGCTCCTCACCTCCATGCCTTTCTTTGCTCACATGGCAACTTACACATGGAAAATCCCCCTTCTTGACACCCTATCCTCTTTGTAAATTCACCCTCTCTCTTTAAGATCCTGCTGAAATAGTCCCTCTTCCAGCTGCCTTTCCTGTCCCCATTCAATAAGACACTCACCCTCCCTGCTTGTTCGTGAGACTGTTGCCATGTTTACTGAACTACTGGGAACCAAGTCTGGGTGTTGTGAGTTAACAGGCAAGGTTTCTCCCTGCCCTCCAGTAAGGCCTCATTCAGGCACTATCTCCTGGGCTCTGTCCTCATGCAACTCCCAGTTTAGTGGGAGAAATGTGGACAGATAGAATCCACAGTGGTAAATGTTCTCATGTGGAGGAGGACAGGCCCCTATCACTGGATAGTTTGTGATTGGTTAAGTGGCCACTCCTAGTCTTGGAGCCCCTTGAGGGTAGCAACAGTATTGGATTTTTCCCTGTGCTGCCAGAGCCCTGGCAGGCTGTACACCCACATTCATCAAGAGTCAATGTATGAGAAGTGAACGTGTGCATGAACAAAGCAGTGACTGAATCAACACACATCTCATGGCCTGAAGAGGTGCATAATTCAAGGAATAAAAGATGGGATGATGAACAATCAGGAGAGTGAACAGCCAGTGAACTACATATGCAGGTGAGGGTCAAGTCTCATGATCTGTGGAAGGTCAGCGTGGGGGCCGGGGCAGGTTTGGAATCTAGGCCAGGCTGTGGGAGTTGGGGGGGGAGGGATGCCTGGGAAAGACTCACTTTTGCGCTTCTGAAATTGCTCATCTTCTGTGTCCCAGGTTTCTGACACTTTGGAGGAGAAATCCTTAGGATAGACTTTGCTAGAGAGCTGGGAGCCCATCGAAGTGAGGGCCTGAGTTACGCTGGAGGCCGCGCTCCCAGGTGATGCCCCACCACGTTGGGGAGGTGTCATAAGAGAAATGGCAGAGGTGAGGGTGTGCGGCACAATCAGGCTGCGGGTCTCGTGTGGGGTAGAGAGTTGGGAAGCAACCCGAGGGCGGGAGCCTTTACTAAGGACAGGCTTGAGTTGGCGATCGTTGTCATCGAACTGATGCGAGCTACGTTGGGACTCGCTGTGGCGGTGCTCTCTGCGGTGGTGGTGATCTCCGTGGCGGTGGCCTCTGTGGTGGGAATGCTCACCATGGCGGTGGCCTCTGTGGTGGGGATGCTCACCATCCTGTTGCTCACTGGGGCGGCGATCACCATCATCATGCTTGGTTTGCTGGCGAGGTAAGCCTTGATGGGAGGCCCCCTCGAACGAAAGATGGGAGGCATTCTCTTCATCTTGAAGAGGCCTCCCCTGGTGGCGGGCTTCACGTTGACGGGACTGGTTATGGAGGAGCTCATCAGGGTGGGAAGTCTTTCTGAGGTTGTTGGACCCATTGTGCTGGGAGGATCCACCATCAAAGAACTGGGACAAATTCTCATCAAGTGGTTTGGGCCCACCCTGAGAGGGGGGCTGGCCATGGCGGTGAGACCTGCCATAGTGGGAGGGTCTGCCGTGGTGATGAGATCTACCCTGGTGGGATCCAGCATGCTGGGCCCCACTGTGATGCATCCTGCTACCATAGTGGTGCTCATCATTGAAGTAGTCCTCTCCAAAGGCAGGATGGGGAGAGACAATGTCATGAGCGGCAGCTGGACCAAGGGCTGTAGGGCTGTAGGCTCTACCCTGGTGCTGAGATTGGGAGGGATTGTCGTGAAGGTCTTGGAACTCACGAGAGTGGTGAGACCCACCGTGATGGTGGGGTGTGCCATAATGGCCGGACTCACTGTGGTCATGGGCCATCCCGTAGTGAGGGGACCTATGGCGGCGGTGAGCTCCACTGTGACCTGGCCTGTGGTGTGGGGACGATGAGAGGGGCTGAGAGAACATGTCCAAGTTATTGGTGTCTGCCTCATTTTGAGCCTTTTCAGACATTGAGGTTTGATCCATGACTGTGCTAGGATCCCTGGAACAAAGAGAGATCAAGACCTGGGCCTAACAGGCAGCTCCTGGATTTCCCTTCTTTCCTAAGCTGAGCTCAACACAAACTGCAACGCTGGGCTTCTAGGAAGGCCTGACTATTCTCATGGAACTCTTCCTTCTATGATGTCACCAGTAGGCCTGGGCCTAATTCCCAAATGCCTCCTCCTGGGCTGTAGTTCAGAATCAGGAATTACTGTGTCCAGCTCCCTCACGGTAAAATGAGGAAAACGAAGTCAAGAAAAGGGAAGGGCTGGCCTAAGGTGACCCAGCAGGTCAGTGGCAAAGCTGGACAAAGAAGTCCATGGTGACATCATGGCTTCATCAGTTGCTTTAGCCCTGTTGGAAAGAAATTCATAAGGCCAAGTGGTCCAGTCTCTAGCCTCACCTAGATATAGTTGGTTGTATGGTTAAGACTGCCTGACTCTCCTATAAGTAGGTCTGTGATCTTAGGCTTGCTATTTAACTTTCCTATGCCTTGGTTTCTTCTGCTGTAAAATGGGAATATTGTATTTAGCTCACAGAATCAATAAAATTAAGATCTGTAAAGCTTATACTAATAGCATAATAAATGTTAATTGATGTTAATTATTCTCTCCTTGATCATTGATATAGATGTAACCCCCCCCCTCTTGGGTTATTGCCAAAATAAAATTATCAGCCATCATTTATTGAGGACCTACTTTATACATATTCAGTTTAATCCTCACAATAACCCCATTTGACAGAAAGAGGTGCTGTGGCTTAGAGAGTATAAATGAGTTGCTCGGTGAATAAAAACTTAAAATCATCTGTCTCACTCTAAGGTCTGTACCTGTGACCATCATGCTGTCTTGCCTTCCTCCTGAAACCCACTGCAAAGCTTGTCCTGCATACCAAATTCAGTGCACAGCACAGCTCTTTTGGAAGCTTACAGGTTACTCCTTTGACAACAGCAGCTTTCTGAGTGCTTGGTCAGAGCCAAGTTCATAGGGGGCATTGGATACAAGGTTCCCAGTGATGAAAGAGACATGGCTCCTGCCCTCAAGGAACTCACTGTCTGTTGTCAGCAGTAGACAAAGAAATAGTTTGTGGTAGGACAGCTAGTTGTCCCACCAATTTGCTTTCATCTTCTTCCTGGGCACAGGGCCTCCCAACTCCCTGCATTCCCAAGTGTACATTGCACATAAATGTCTACAAGGTGAGAGCAGAAGCAATGTGAGGCACTTCTGGGTGTTGGATTTCAAGCATCAGATGCCTGAACCTCTGTTTTCCCCCCTCCTGTAGACTGGAGCCCGGATGCAATAAACAGGATCAAAACTCTAGGGCTACATTTTCAACTGGGGTTCTGCGGAAACAAACTTCCTTGAGACATTTCTAAACCAGGGGTTGTGTATTTTTTTTTTCTTGGCTCTTTTCAGTTTATTGCGTGAACGAGTTACACTAGTCCAAGTTAAAAGCAGACCCCAAATAGTTACATTATACAAGCTATGAGGTTTTTAAACTTGTGAGAAGGGACAGAGAGGAAATTCTACTTATTGCAGGGAAACCCTCACTTAAGCTTCAGTGAGCCATGAGCACTTAAAACCATGAACCTTCAGCTGATTGTCCTTAGCCAGTCCAATCTCTATAAGGAACTGGCACATGTTCTTGCACTGGTGTCCCTGTACTGAATTACTTCTCCATATTCTGGATGCTCAATCATGGTACCATTGCAGGCAAATTTCTTCTTAAACGCCTTCACTGTATTTCTTTTTATTGTAATCACCAGCAATCCCGACAATAGTAAGGGTCTTCCTGCTGTTTGTCTGTTGAATTCATATGTGGATATAATCCTCAGTGCCTGCAGGAAGCAGCTCATCACTCTTACTTGCACCAGCAAAGGGACCGAAAGGGTGCAGGGTCTAGATAGAGGACATAAGGTACGATTCCTTTTCCTCAGAGAAGGTGGCGGCAGGAGAAAGCAGGGTGGGGGCTGAGTATGGAGGAGGCTGCTGAGTCCTCAGCTCAGTGACTTGGCCCAGGGGTTCTGTATTGTGATTGAAAAAAAAAAAAAAAGGCATCGTTTTTGAATGTCATGTGCCACGTGATGTCAGTACTTACAGTGACATGAAATCAAGCAGCTGCATGGTGGCAAACAGAGGGACTGAGTTCATTTGATTGAGTCCTTTTTCAGTTTTTAATGTGAGATCAGGAAGTTTGTTGATAATTTGTGAACATGTATGGCCTGGAGAGAAGGAGGTCAAAGTTGATCATATCATCCCTGCCCTTCTGAGTTACCTGCACGAACACCTGACTTACGGGAACGAACAGACTACTGGTATGAAAGAAAAATCAGAGGAAGTTTTCCTTCTAAAGAAATAATTTTTATATCCTGTAACTCAGCTGCCTTCTTGCCACTTTGCTATTGATTCTGCAGGTTAGCAGTGAATTTCATTGTGAAGATTTCATATTTTTTTGCAAGTTTTTTTGTTTAGTCACCTGTCCTGCCCTTCTATTTTATATCTTATTATTAGCATTTGTCTTTTACAGATGAGTCTCACAGTCCATTGGGTAATTGTTGGGGACTGACATTATACTTTCCTGGTTTAAGAATTAAATTTAGTGAGTAATGTACGTGCTCTGCCCAGAGCGTTTGAGAGTAATGTGTTCCGGACAGGGTCCAGATAACAAATAAGGTTGCTGCCTAGAGGCATAACAAAGGCCTGAGTTTCTGCAGGTAGACAAGAGCTGCCCAACCCCACTATAAATGGAGGCCTGGAGGCCACACGATAAACGCATTGTTCCTATTATTGTTGCCTGGCCCTGTAAGATGGCTGGATAGTCAATGACGGGTAGGATTCCTCGAGGAGGAACAACCTAAGACAGACATAGCCGCTTGGGGGAGGGGCAGCCAGGAGGAACTGGGGACAGAAAGTGCCCCCTGTGGCTGCCTTGCTTAATCTTGCTTATCTTAGCCTGTGACCTATGCCTGGAAACTTTGAGTCAGTAAACATCTGTTTCCTTAGGCTACATGTTCCTGAACAAACAACTATTACTGCAACATCTGGGTGGTCACATACAAGAAACTAACTTTGATTTTTTAGACTATAAAAATAAAATGACTGGTGCGTTCTACACTGCAGTCTTGTACCGTCTTCGTGAGTGTCTGTGTCTTTCTTTCTGTCTCTTTGTTCTGTGTTCATCCCCCATCCTGCAAACGGGCCAGAGCAGGTAATTTTTTAATATGAGGTGTGAAATGAAAGAGGATTCTAGGACTAAGACGTGGGCAAATCTGGTAAGGTTGGATAGTGACAAAGAGTTACAACTCACACATGTAGCAAAGGCTCCAGCAAAATTGAAAAGAACCTCCCTACAAATCATAGCCATTGGACAAGTAAGTGTGGTATTTTAAAAGCATCTATTGGTATCTCAAAACAAACAGATCAAGGCTTTTATTTTAAAAGTCCTATGGCTCAAAAAGCAAGTTATTTGGTAGCAGAAACTGTTATCCACAAAAAGAAAAGTCATACACGTGGTGAGAACCTAATAGTTAGCCAGGATGTAAAATGACTGTGAGTAAAATGCTAATGCAAGATGCACTACAAAAGAGAAAGTTCTACTCTCAGACAGAATAATAACTTGATATATTGATGGCATGTGATGCTGAAGAGGTTTTTGTTTGGGTTTCTTTGGTAGCATACTGAAAAACAACAGATTCTTTTTTTTCTTACTTTTTTTTGAGATGGGGATTTTGCTGTTTCCCAGGCTGGTCTGGAACTCCTGGCCTCAAGACATCCTCCAGCCTTGGCCTCCTGAATAGCTGGGACTACAGGACTAGCCACAATGACCACCACCACCAACAGGTTCTTTTCTTTTATTTTTTTTAGAGATAGGATCTCACTCTGTTGCCCAGGCTTGAGTGCAATGGCGCAATCATAGCTCACTGCAACCTCAAACTCCTGGCTCAAGTGATGCCCCCGCCTCAGCCTCCTGAGTAACGGGGATTACAGGCATGTGCCACTATGTGGGGCTAATTTTTTAATTTTTTGTAGAGACAGGGTCTTGCTGAGGGAAGAAACAACATGAAGTTCATTTCTCCTAGAGTGCATTCTGAGTATATCTCCACATCCTCAGAACACTCCAGAGATTCTTGAAACACCTGTGTGTCAGAATGAGTAAGGAAATCTAGAGATGCTAGGACTTCTCAGCCTCTTGAGCCAATCTGCATAGTTAATCCCCATATGTATGCACATGTCTCCTAACAGTTCTGCTTCTCTGGAGAGCCCCAGCTAGTGCAGTGTGTGAGACACCCTCTTGGCAGGGGATCAGCACACGCCTGTCACAGTCAGCTTTAGCCTTAGGGTGCCTCCAATGCTTTCAGTAAGTACCTCCTGATTTATTAGGGAAAATCCAAAGAGGGTCGACTCCCCATGGGAAGGACTCGGTATGGTGTCCTAGTCTGGGGACGTGTGAGTGCCAGCTTCTATTTGGAAGCTTGTATACAAATTCTGTTATTATTCAAAAGTCTGTTTTCCATGGGAGATTATGAGTTCTTGGCGGAGTGGCTGTGTCCTTTCTGTGTCCAGACGGCTGTCCTGGGTCTGGCGTGGAGGGAGAGGAGGTGCTGGCAGTGATGGGGAGAGGGGCAGGGAGAGGCGGCTGAGCCAGGCTGGGGCTGTCAGGGCAGCCCCTCAGGCGTGGGGTGTCTGGGGGGAGAGGAGGAGTGGGTGTGGGGAGGTGCTGGGGCAGAGAGACCCGGATGTGAGGGCTACAGAGGCCAGAGCCAGTGCTGGTGGGGCAGAAGGGGGAAGTCGCTCAAATGGCCTGGGGGACAGAGCCCAGGGAGGGGGAGGAGGGGGAGGGAGGTGGGTTGGGAAGGTCCTGTAGCTGCCTACAGGGTGTGTCCTGCACCCTGAGTCAAGAGGAAGGTCAACCCTTTATGGTATGTGTAGCATGAAAATATTTTCTCCCATTCTGTAGGTCGTTTGTTTGCTCTAATGATAGCTTCCTTGGCAGTGCAGAAACTTTTTAATATGATCAGGTCCCATTTATTGTTGTTGCTGCTGTGATTACTTTGGGGGTCTTCTTCATAAGTTCTTCACTTAGGTGCACACATGGCAGTAATATTTATCAGGTGCTGGGCAGGTGGGAGGGGGTGGAGGGGCCGGATAAATTCACAAGTAATGGTCGCAGAGCGCACTGTCTGGGGGATGGGCATGCTTGTAGCTCTGGCTCATGTAGTGCAAAGGCAATATATGTAACCAAAATTTGTACCCCCATAATATTCTGAAATCAAAAAATGAAATAAAATTAAATTAAAAAAATAAAAGCTAGAAGCCATGAAAAAAAAAATAGGAAGGTCAATAAGGGACAGGAAGATGGGGGTCGCTTCGGGAAAGACTGACCCCAGCAGCATAGTCAACACCCTGCATCAGAGAGAGCCTCAGTCGGGAAAGTCAGTTTGTAATCTGTCTGCCAAGGTCTGATCTCTGGTGGAGACCTCCCCCCATGCCCACTGACACCCCACCTTCTGGCCTCAGCTGCCCCATCTGATGCTAGAGGGCCACCCTGTGTCCTAGCTTTGCCCATGATGACCCCGGAATGCAGTGGCTTCAGGATCTGACAGCTGGAATTATTTCCCATCAAATAGCAACAATCTCAGCTGCTTGAGGGACCCTTTTTCCTTGAAAAGTTCTATGTATAAAAAGAATTTTCTTTAAAAACACCATGGAAAAGCACCGCATACTCAGTGCAGAAGGCCCAGCTTCTCCTCTGAGTTCCAGGGACTCACTGACTCCAACTCCTTCATCCTGCTCCCCCTTTGCCAGGGAGTCCCCTCCTAACCCACCCTCACTAAGGCCCCTGGGAAGAAGCAAACCTCCCTCCCCTCAGGGATGGGATATTCTTTTTGCTCTTTTATAGCTCTTACCCCTCTGCAGTGAATGATACTGATCTGTGTCTACACCTGCCCCTCCCAGCTTGTGCCTGTCAGGGTGCTGCTCTCAGCCACGGGTACTGAGTGGACGTGTGACAACCGTTGCTAAATTGAGGGGTGTCAACGGAAAAGAAGCCAAACTGTGTAAAATAATTTTAAAGAGATTTATTGTGAGCCAAATTTGAGGACCATGACCCAGAGCCATGCCCAAGAAGTCTTGAGCAAGTGGACTCAGTGTGGCTGGGTTACAGTTTGGTTTTATACATTTCCGGGAGACAGGGGTTTTGGGTAAAGTCATAAATCCATATGTGGGGGGCATATATTGGTTTGGCCTGAAAAAGTGGGTCATCTCAAAGGGGAGGGGGGCTTACAGGTTATAGGTGGGTTTAAAGATTCCTTGACTTGTAATTGGCTAAAGACATGAAGCTTTGTCTAAAGGCTTGTCTCTGTTAATCATAGACAAGCCACCGGGACATAGATTTGTTGTATAAATTGAGGACCTGCAGGTTTGTCTTGCATACCCTTAGGCCTGTTAATGGGTTACAAAGGATGTCTC
Organism: Microcebus murinus; assembly: GCF_040939455.1. NCBI lineage: Eukaryota > Metazoa > Chordata > Mammalia > Primates > Cheirogaleidae > Microcebus > Microcebus murinus. The sequence continues at coordinate 13,051,351 of NC_134107.1, forward strand.
CAAGAAGGGAGGGGGCTATGATGAGGCATGTCTGACCTCCCTCCTCCTGGCAGGCAATTTAGTTTTAGGATATCCCCTTGGCCAAGAGGGGGTCCATTCAGTCAGCCGGTGGTTGGGGGGAGCCTTAAGATTTTGTTTCAGTTCACAGGGGGAGGAGAAGGAAAGGGCTAAGTGTTAGGAGGTGAGAAAGAATGTGTTATTATACCCAGTGGTTTTGATGGGGGAGATTAGAGTAAAAAGGAGTAAGTAAAGTGTCACAGAAGTTAAGACAGCCGCCTTGTGCTTGGTGGGGAGAGCAGTAGTAGAGCTGAGTGTAACCGAAGGGGAGACTAATTAGTTGCCCAGGGTCCAGTGCATGATGTATCTCCTCCCAAGGGAAGTCCAAATCCCCCTGTAAGTATGTGTCCTAGAGAAATTGAAGGAGAAGATGTTTGAAGGGGTTGGGGTGGAGTGAAGAGAAAGGCTGTAGATTTGGGGGGAAATTACTCATCTACTTGGAGATTTGAGACTGATTCTTCTGGTATGCGGGAGAGTGGGATGGCTGTGGGTCCTGTTCCAGTAAACCTGTAGAAGAGGGCGTGGAGGTAACAGCTCCCTCATTTTAGGGTTTAAGACAGGAAATGTGGATCCAGGTTGGGAGACCTGGGAGTTTTGCTGCTGTTGGGGTAGTCATCAGAATAAGATGCAGCCCCCCCATTTTGGTTGGAGAGGTTTGGGATGTGGGGTTCTTTTTTTTATTTTTTTGAGACAGAGTCTCCCTTTGTTGCCCAGGCTAGAGTGAGTGCCATGGTGTCAGCCTAGCTCACAGCAACCTCAAACTCCTGGGCTCAAGCAATCCTTCTGCCTCAGCCTCCCGAGTAGCTGGGACTACAGGCATGAGCCACTATGCCCGGCTAATTTTTTCTCTATATATTAGTTGGCCAATTAATTTCTTTCTATTTATAGTAGAGATGGGGTCTCGCTCTTGCTCAGGCTGGTTTCGAACTCCTGACCTCGAGCAATCCACCCGCCTTGGCCTCCCAGAGTGCTAGGATTACAGGCGTGAGCCACCGCGCCGGGCCGGATGTGGGTTCTTCATAAAACATCTTCATCTCCATGCTGTACAGTTGGATTGTGAGAAGTAGAGCTCTGTGATTGTGGTCAAGTTTCATTAGCAAAGTCTCTAAGTAGCTGTCTCACCAACCCCTGGGTAGGTATGTAGTTTCCAAGGGCAGGGGGGACTGATGTGGGAACAGAGTTAATGTAAAGGGGTGGCCGTACATGAGTTCAAAGGGGCTGAGGAAAGTGGGGCCCTTCGCGCTGGCCAGATTCTCGTGAGGGCTGTTGGTAACAGGGAAGTCCACGGTTCCTTTGCTTCTGAGGTGAGTTTAGTGAAGTGAGCCTTGAGGCTGGAATTCATTTTGTTTATCTTTCCCGAGGACTGGAGTCTATATGACCCTCTCCCTCAGGGAGCGCTGGCAGGGAGTGTTGAAATCCCCACCTCTCACCCCACACGTGACCCTCACAGACACCAGGTGGGATATTCTCCCACGAGGCTGAGAGAGGACAGGGGACCCCAACCCCCCGAAGTCAGAGATGGTCCTTCGCAGGCCACACTTCGATCGCAGACCAAAGCCCCCTGGTCCAGTGCTCACGGCCCCACGTCCCAACCCTCTGCTCTGCTTCCAGATCTCTGAGATGGTGGTGTATGTGGTGCTGCTGGTGTTCTCTGTCCTGTTTCTATGCAGGGCGAATGCCTGGTCTGACAACACTGAATATCACCGGTGAGTCCTGGAACTCCTCAGCAGGTGGAAAGATGCCCCCAAAGGGTGGAGAGTGGTGGGTCTTCATGGTTCTTGCCCAGGAGTGGGAGCATCCCCGAGGGGTCTCAGAGCCTGAGCGCCCACCCTTCCTTCCCCCTTTACACCCCTCCCGTGTCTGTTTTCTAGGAGGGACTTTCCACAGCCAACGAATATGCAAGGGGCAACTGGTCAGGACATCCCTGATTTTGGCCATGGGACGGCAAGGAACGAGGACAGTGGAGAATAGGCCTGGCTGGGGGGGCATCATCCGAGTGGGGCTTTAGAGTACAGTGACAGTTTCCTCTGTGTCACGCGGCCCCATACTATTTGTAGGAGCATTGGGGCGAGCAAGCCATCCGCTAAGATGATCAGTCCTTTCATCTGCTGCTACCACGGATGTGACAGAACTCGGGAAGGTCCAGGGTCTCCGGCTAAGAAATCTTCAGTCATGAAGCCAGTACACTGTTATTCATAAAAATATAAAGATTCATTCTAAAGAGAGATGGCTGCATCTATAACTTATACATTTATGGACAATAGTTAAAATAATGTTATCCACGATGATCAGTTGGCATTCACAGGTCACATTCTGACAGATTACAGCACTAACGTGCAGGTACAGGTGAGCTTTCCTTAGCTACAGAAGTACTGCAAGGGTGTGTTTGGTTTGGTTTTTATTTGCTTATTTATTTATTTATTTTTTGGTTAATAAATACACAAGATGATTTTACTGTTGTAAATAGTTTTGGCCTCTGAGTTGATCTTGGAAGTTTTTCCCCAGTGACTTGCAGTTAGAGGTCTGTCCCCTTCTGCACCTGCATCTTCTCTGACCGGGGTCCTCTGAAGCCTGTCACCTGCTCAGGGTGTGAAGCTGAAAAGGAACAAGGCATGTATCATAATCCTGAAAAGGGGAGGTGGTCTTGCCTGGCTCTGGAAGGGCACTGCCCTGTCGTGGCCCGTTTGCAGGACAGAGGATGAACACAGAACATAAAACACAAATGCAGAACACAAAGAAAAACACGGACACACAGACAGATGGTTGACTCGAGTAATAATACACTGGGTCAGTTTTATTTTTATACTCTAAAAGATTAAAGTTAGTTCCTTGTACATAACCACCCAGGCATTGCAGCAATGGCCATAAATTCTGGAATAGCCTTTGGGAAGCATATGTACCCTGACTCAGAATCTCTAGGTGGTTGCTCTAGGCACTAGGTATAGATAAAGTACCGAGATTAGCAAGGATGTGCAAGGCAAGTCACGGGGCATTTCTCATCCCCAGCTTTTCTTAGGGTGATCCCCTAAGACCTTCAGTTGAACCCCGGCGGCTGTGCCTAGCTTAGGTCGCCCCTCCCTTGATGGGTCTTACCCATCATTGACTAACCAGCCATCTTATGGGGTGTACGCAGCAATCACAGGAACAATATGTTTATCATGTGGCCTCCAGACCCCCAATGCCGTGGGGCAGGGCCGCTCTTGCTACTCACAGCTCAGGTCCTTTGTTATGCCTCTAGGCAACACCTTTGTTTTTGTTATGCCTCAAGGCAACAGGGGCCTTGTCCGGAATGTATTACTTTTAAATGCTCTGGGCAGAGCACGTGCATTACTAAATTTAATTCTTAAACTAGGAAAATATATGTCAGTCCCCTACACAGAACTGTTGAAACCGTCCTTACAAATTAACGAAAAGGTGTGCAAGGTGAGAACAGTGGTAAGGGCCTAGCTAAAAATAATGATAATAATTAGCCACTGTCCCTGTTTACTTCTCTATAATTGCTCTCTGGAGCCACATAGCTGGTGGTCATAAAGATTCTTAGCTTTTTCTATAGATAATATTATCTTTAGAAACCTAGAAGTAGTTTCTGAGATAGCTTCCAGGTCCCGCATTCCAGTGGAGCAGCTGACCCACCCAGACCAGCTGGCCATACTGAGGAACTGATTCAACTGGTCAGCAGAGAACCTGGTCAGCAGAGAAGACAATTTCTACAACCCTATTGTTCTGCCCCAAACTCCACCAAACTGTCTTTAAAAACCCCATCTCCCAAATTCTCAGGGAGGCGGATTTGAGAAATTCCTCCCATCTCCCCACTTAGCGCTATGCAGAATTACCAAACTCTTTCTCTGCGCTAACACCAGCTGTCTCAGTGTATTGGCTTCCTCTTGGGCAGTGGACAAATGAACCTGGTTGGGCAGCAACACTGTGAGAAATAAACTTCTGTTGCTCAGGCCACCAGGTCTGTGATACCTCATTACGGCAGCCTGAGCTGATGAAGACACCCCCCACCCACATCATGGTAGTAGACCTCATCTTACAAATTCTGTTCATCCCCACCTACCAGGAACAAATGACCTCTAGTTCCAGGGAAACCCACTTGAGTCTCCCAGAGTGGACAGCCAAGCAGAGTTTGCTGGTTGTCACAGTGACTCCCAGGAAATATTGCTATGATTTTGAGACTGCATATCAATAGTTATTTCTGGTCTCTACCCCCAAACATAATATTCCCTTTCTCCTTAGTTGTTATGCAATGTGGCCAGTGGATAACTGAAACTTCTTTTTGAGATTCTTGACTTCCATGTGAAGGCACACATTTTTCATCCACATATAAAATCAGATGGCTCAAACTTTCTCTTTTCAGCCCAATAGGTACCCATCTATGAAATCATAGAAGTCTGCCATTTTCTTATGAGGACCCAGAGCCTAGTTTTCCTTCTCTTCATCCCCTTTCACAGTAGGATATGAAAAGAAAGACAACAGGAGCCATGATATGCCGTGGCCTAGCTTTTCGCTTCTTGGACTTGGGGTTTAATGAGATTCTTGGATCTTTAAGGTTATACATTTCAATGAGATTCTTGGATCTTTAAGGTTATACATTTCATCAAATTTGAAAAATTTTGGCCATTATTTCATCAAACATCCTTTCTTCCTTTTTCAGGGACTCTAAATACACATACAACTGGCTTCTTAAAATTGTTTTATACCAGACATGATGCTCTGTTCATTTTTCAGTCTTTTTTCTCTCCATATTTATATTTTTCTTAGTTTCAGTTGGTATGTCTTCAAGTTTGTTCATCTTCTGCAATGTCTGATCTGCCCAACTCCCTTCAGTGCGTTATTCATCTCACACTGTGTGTTCCGCTGGAGAGTTTTGTCTGGGGTCTTTTTCATCCTTTGTATGTGCTTACTTCTCTCCTGAACTTTTGGAATGCAGTTATAACACCCACTTTAAAGTCTTGGTCTGCTGTTTCTGTCCTCTGTGTCTGTTGTATAGCGCGAATCAGACTGGCCTTTGTCCCTGGTTTCTGGGAGGGAGATACCAATCCTTGAAATTTTCTGAGTAATAGGAGTGTCGTTGTTACTTGTGAGCCCTTGGATCACACCTGGGTTTATGCTAAGAGAGGAGGTGTCTCAGAAAGGGGGCAATCACCAGGAAGACCAATAAGCCTGGGGTGCTCCCTGCTACTGGGGTTTCTTGACTCTGGGCCCTCTCAGCTAACAGAGCAAGGAAACACCTGTGTGCTCTCCTGTGTGTGTGCTCCCTTGTGTGTGCTCACCTGTGTGTGTGCTCCCCTGTGTGTGTGCTCCCCCGTGTGCATGCTCACCTGTGTGCTCACCAGTGTGTGCTCACCAGTGTGTGCTCACCTGTGTGTGCTCACCTGTGTGCTCACCTGTGTGTGCTCACCTGTGTGTGCTCACCTGTGTGCTCACCTGTGTGTGCTCACCTGTGTGTGCTCACCTGTGTGCATCCTCACCTGTGTGCTCACCTGTGTGCCAATCCACAAGTATTCCTACTTGTGAACAGCTGTGTCTATATTTGGCCGAATGAGTTCTTACTGGTGTCTCCAACTCTAGTCCATGACACACCCGTCTTTCCACCCCCTCTCCGTGCTTATCCATGAATTCTCACTCCAACAGTTTAAGAAATCTGCATCCCACATGTGCCAACCCTGTACTGAGTCGTTCAATTTCAGTGTACATTTGATAGCTTTGTCAGAACTGTTAACCCATACCCCCAGGAGAGAACCGCCACCTGGAGTATGGTGCTTCTGTGCAGTGCCTTTGCCTTTATTGTGACAGACTCCACCCATTTCCAAAGGTCCTAGTTCTGCACCTCCCACCCCTTCAGTGAGGCTGTTTCCTAAGTTGGAACACAGTGAGATTCTTTAGTCACATTCTGCACTCCATCTTGGTTTGTGCAACACCCTCAATGATTTTTCTTTATTTGGCATGCATGAAAGCTCTATGGGTTTTGACAAATGCAGAGTGTCATATATCCAAAATTACAGAATCATACAGACCAGCTTCACCGCCCTAAAAATCCTCTGTGCTTCACCTATTCAACTCTCCCACCTCCTCAACTGGGAGGAGACTAAAATCCCAAATCAGCTGACTTTAAGGTGGGCAGCATGCCCTTGGTGGGCCTGACCCAAGCAGGGGAGCCCTCAACAGGGACCAGGCCTTTCCCCGTGACAGAGTCCAAAGCAGGGTTAGGTTCGACAGAGGGAGATTCTCTGCTTCCGGCTGTGAGGATGGACTGAGGGGCCACATGACCAGGCTGGCAGGTGCCGCTAGGAGCCAAGAGTGGCCCTGGCTGGCAGGAAATGCAGCCTCAGTGTTTCAACCTCCAGGAACTGAATTCTGCCACAATACGAATGTGTAGAGGACTCTGAGCTGCAGAGAAGGAAGCTGCCAGGGACACCTGGGCTCAGTTTGGGAGACTCTGAGCACAGGACCAGCCGCACCACCTGACTCCAGCCCTGCTGAACCTGGCTGAACCATGACGTCTCCACAGTGATAGGACAGTGCTCCGTTAACCAATCAGAGCCAGGCTCTGCAGGAGACCCGTCCCTGCCTCCCAGAACCTATGGGAGGTTTCAAAATGTCCTCTCCCCCTTCCCCCGTCCCCTCTCTCCACCCTGCCCAGGTGTCCTGGATGCTTCGTGCTGTGCCCAAGGCCCAGCGTGTATCTGCACACCCGGGCCTCCGCAAGGCTGCAGGGAAAGATGCGTTTCTTTACCTTTGCCACACACGGACGATTCTCCAACTCTCCCATCCACACAGACAGTTTTCAAGACCTGGTGACCATGGGAACCCTGGGCTGCTCCTTTACCCTGAGTTTCAGGAACTGCCTGAGTCCCCAATGGGGCCTTTTAGCGCTCTCGGGAAGGGCTGTCCAACCGCTCTCCTGCTTCCGCCTCCTCGCTGCCATCTGTCAGCAGACAGGCCTCCTCACAAGACCTCTGCACATACTGTCCTGTGGCCCAGAAAGGCCTCTGTGCATCTATGGGCTCCCTCTCTTCCTTCTAGTGCCTGCCCCCAGGTCACCTCCCAACGGAGCTTCTGCAGATCATCCTACAAAGACGGCACTCGTCACCTGCTGCCGTCTGCACAATTTACTTACTTGCTATTGCAGGAGTCCTCTGAAGGAATGTGAGTTCCAGGGGCGTCGTTTCTCTTTAAGATTTTGTTCACTGCCTTAGTTGTACCTCTGGACCAGTGTTTGACACAGAGGAGCTCCTTGGGGAGAGGTTCCTGGGGGTGTGTGTTATGTCATTCAGTTATACTAGCGAAGGCATTCTGGGCACTCCTGGGCACCTGAAGAGGCTTCATGTGGTCCTGAGTGAGACCTGCACCTGAGCCCTTGGCCGTGTACATGCCAGGAGCAGGCACAGGGCTCAACACTGCCAATCACAGGGCTTCCTTTGTAGAATCTTGCAGAGAGGGTGACAACCTGTCCTGCTTTCCAGGTGTATCCCTGAATATCCTTTGTCCTGGGAAGACCCATAGTCCTAAAAAGCCAAGGTTGTTGGCCACCCTACTTTAAAATGATACAAGAGGGGACCTATGTTCATTCTGGAGTCTGACAGCTGAGTCAAACCTCGTGGTCAGGTGTCTAGCCTCAAGGTGTGAAAGCAGACCTCCTGGGGCTCATCATAGCCCTTTTGGTGAATAGCTCACTCTTTTCTGCCTCAGTTTCCCCATCTGCCTAAGCATCGTTATGGGCTGAACCACGTCCCCCTGTATTCATCATGTTGGAGTCCTAACACCTAGCACCTCAGAGTGTGACTGTATTTGAAGACAGAGGCTTTAAGGAGGTAATTATGTTTAAATGAGTCCTTAGATGGTCCTAACCCAACAGGGATGGTGTCCAGATGAGGAGATTAGGACATAGACACGCATCAAGGGGCGACCATGTGAGGACACAAGGAAGAGACAACTGTCTGCCAGTCAAGGAGGAACCGACTCTGGGACACCTTGATCTCAGACTTCCAGCCTCCAGGACCATGAGACAATACACTTCTGTCATTGAAGCCACCCAGCCCGTGGCCTTTGTCATGGCAGCTTGAGCTGACTACCACAGTCATGATGAGAACGTCACAGATCGAGTCATGGGAAGCCTCATAGTAGTGAGATCTACCTGATCCTACAACCCTGAGCTGCAGGAGCTTTGCTTCTGGATCATGGAAGCTTCAGGAACACAGCTTGTTCTTCAAACAGAAGCATGCAGTATGCCTAGAAAGATCGACCAGGAAGTCCTGGGGTTGAAGTCACATATTGAGGCATCACTGGGGTTCTAGGAGAATTTAGGGACTGGCTCTGGGTAAGCCCCGTGTTTGAGTCTTGCTCCTTGCCAGGACTGGGGAGTCCCTTTCAGCCAGCAGCTTTACATGGGACGAAATGTCTGCCCCAGCCCCACCAGTCCCTGCCCTTCTTGCCTGGACTCTTATCTGGGTCAATGGAGACTGCAGATCAGGCTCAGATCTAATCTGCTCACAAGAAGAGGCCTGGGGCCTGGTAACCCTGGTGCCCATGGAAACATCAGGGTAAGATGTGGTTCTGTGCCTGGGTCAGGGTGTCAGAACCCATGATGGTGACAGAGGAGAAGCTGGCAAACAGGTCCCGTACCCACCTCAGGCCACCTGGACACCATGCAGGAGATATCGAGCTTTGGTCCCCAGCAAGGAGAGGGGAATCTGTGGATGAATCACTTCCAGGGGAGAGGTGACTTCCCCTCCAGCAGGGAGAAAAGATCTACCAGGAGGTGGCACATGACTTCCTGGGCAGACCGCAGGCTCCCCATCCCAGCCTCATGGAGACCCAACCTGTGCCTGGAGACACTCCTGAACCCCAGAACTGAGTGGTACTTTCCTCCCCATCACCCAGGAGCAGGGGGCAGCTCTGTCTGGGTGGGGAGGCCTCAGCATTTGCTGTGGCCCCAGCACCCGGAAATGTCATTTCTGAGTTGGGACATGAACCAGGCTCCTTGAGTGTCAGGAACAGCAGGTTGGATGCTGAGCTTCTGAGAGCTGGCTCTGATGGAAGTGTAGACAGAACCTCGAGGTGACCTTTGCATCTAGATTGCAGTAATTTCCCTGGTCTGAGATGCAGGCGCATCCCTCCCTAATTTCATCTTTATCTCAGGTGAAATTCACATAACATAACATTAACCAATTCAAAGCGCACAGACTTTGCAGCGTTGTGCATCCTCTATTAAGCTGCAAAATGTTTTCATGCCCAAAAAGGAAGCCTCATGCCCATTGGCAGTGACTCTCCTCTCCCTCCTCCCAGCTCTTGCAACCGCCATCTGCTTTCTGTCTCTGGATTTGCCTATTTCTGGACATCTCCTATAAATGGAATCCTACCCTTTGTGTCTGCTCTTTCGCTCAGCATCATGTGTTCACGGGGCATTCGTGCTGGAGCATGTGTCAGAGCTCCCTTGCTTGTCTCGGGCAAGAAATAAACATGAATATGGAAGCTGTGAAGTCAGATGATTCAAGACGGTGTGCCCAGGAGTCACAGGCCACGCCTGGGTAACACAGCAGCTCCCGTCCTCCCTCCAAGTGACAACGCTGTCCTTGCTGTCTGCTCAGCTGGAGAGACTGTGAACAGAGGGCCAGAGTGCACCAGTGGAGACCTGCAGGGGACACCCAGAGGACCCCGGGCCCTCTTTTCTCTAAGAACCCCATTTCTGACCTATCTTCAAGTACACGTCTCTCAGAAAAAAGTCACAAGGTTTCAAATCCCAGGCAAAAATGTCTCTGAGTTAAGATGGTCTGAAAGTGAAAAGTGCAGAGAGATCTTTTCCCATACCTGGGAGGTCTTCTTGGACAGCATCGGTACCAGAGCTGCCAATGTGCTGAGAGGTGGAAGTTCTACCTTTGCATCGCGGAGCACTCAAGTCCATCTTCTTCTAACTGATAAGGGGTCATCGAGTTCTCCTGTCCCTTGGGTCTTCCTGTTTTGGGGCCACTTGCATATCAGGGCCCAGGCTTTATCTGAAGCATGTTATCTCAGCATCTCTCGAGGTCCCTCATCCCATCTCACTCTTTATTTTTTTTGAGACAGAGTCTCACTCTCTTGCCTGGGCTAGAGTGCCGTGGCGTCAGCCTAGCTCACAGCAACCTCAAACTCCTGGGCTCAAGCGATCCTTCTGCCTCAGCCTCCCAAGTAGCTGGGACTACAGGCATGCGCCACCATGCAGGGCTAATTTTTTCCATATATTTTTAGTTGTCTAATTAATTTGTTTGTATTTTTAGTAGAGACGGGGTCTCGCTCTTGCTCAGGCTGGTCTGGAACTCCTGACCTCGAGCGATCCACCCACCTCGGCCTCCCAGAGTGCTAGGACGACAGGCGTGAGCCACCGCGCCTGGACTAAGAAAACTATTTTAAAAAGTCAAGAGAAGAGTTACCTCTGGCGGGAGGGAGGGAGATGGGCTAAGGGAGGAACACACAGGCAGGAGCATCTGTGCTAGGTATGTTGCAGTTCTTAAGTAGGATGGTGGATTCAGGGGTAGTGATTTTATTATCATGTTTCATAACTACAGGTGTTCTTTCATATATATTACATATTATGTATGTATAGACTACATTTTATATAAATTTATATTTATTTTATTGGTCTCAACCTCCCCCTCCACACGCTGTCGCGCCTCTGCTCCACGTTCGGCTTCTCCAGCCACCCTGGCGCTCCCGAGCCTGCGCGCAAACCGTCTTGCGTGACCGGCTACCCAGCCAGCAACCTCCCACGCCGCGTTACCCTGCCTTTCCCCAGAAGGACCCCCAGATCCCGGGCCTTCGAGCCCCCGCATTTTCGCCCCTCCGTGTTCTTGGAAGCGCTCGCCGCCCGCGCGCCCCCGCCGTTTGCCGCGCGCTCGCGCCCCCCGCAGCTGCTGGTCCGGTCGCCGCCAGCGCGCGCCCCCGCGCGGCTCGGCAGACCGGGGGCCGCGCCGACCGGGCACTCGCCGGCGCGCAGTCCCTAGTGAGGCCTGGGGCTGGCGAGGCCGCAGCAGTGGCATGGGCCTGAGCCCGGCCGCCGGGGGCGGGTACAAGCCCCGCCTCCCTAGGTTCCCCCAGTCCCGCCCCAAACCCGCCGTGGGGACCGCCAGTACCCGGCCAAATGGCAATCAACCAGCTCCCGGACGCTCGCCTGCGCCCAACTCAGGTGTGCCCCAGTAGGGTCCCTCCCCTCGAGGCCGCCGCAGCCTGTTACCGCGAAGGCTCCTTCTCTTAGACATTGTTGATTAACTGCCTGCTAACCGTGAGCGAATATTTCAGAGCGACCATTTGTTACTAACCCAGCCAAAGCGAGCTGGGCTCCCTCCTTCCTACTGTACGCCAGGCGGAAGTGGTGACAGTCCCCCCAGGTAGAGTTAAGGCTCTAGCTCCGCAGAAGCCTCTGCCTTGGGGCTTAGCCCCGAGGTTTCTGCGGTCTGTGACAGAGACAGCTCTCCCTTCTCATCCTCTCCCGGATTCCGTCCCCGGGGGTTCCAAAGTCTTTCCTCGGAAGATGAACTGAGTCCTCTCCGGCACCTAGTCCCACAGCCCCGTTCAGTCACCCAAAGCGTATCCAGGGCTAACCAGGAGCCAGGCACGCTTCTAAACAAGAGCGCGGAGCCTGCCCTCGCATAGCCGTCAAGGTGCTCGCTTGCTTAAACTCTCCTTTCACAGATTTTACCCCCCAAAGGAGGCAACTGTAGTTTAAATAGCTTTCCCCCTCACGAATTAGAAGAATGCGTGGGATTCCAAGCGTTGGTCCAGCTCCCGCCCAAGCAGCCCCAGCAGGGCACGTTAGAACCAGACAGAAGCGTCCAGCAGGGGTAAGATTCTTTGCATGTAAGACCAGGGGCTTTGGGTGGGAGAAGACTTCTGAAGAGTTGACTTGGATGGCAGTTCTGTAAAACAAATCCTGAGGTGGCTTTTGTGTGAACCAGGCTACCACTAACCGGTAGCGGAAGGCTGGCTTGCTCCGGGATGATGAAAGATGGTACTGGATTTGGGACCCGCTGGCTGCAGGCTGCCTGGAAGCAGTTTCTAGCCACACCGTCACTCTCCAACCCCGCCCCTCCCGCACCGAGAACTCAATCACTTTAGCAGGAGGCTTAAAATATTGACAGTTGGTCTCACTAACGAATGAATGATGCGACCTTCTTGCACATTTCCTTAACCCACTTTCATTAAAAACATGATGGTTGCCTCTTTTAAAAATTCTGCGGGGCTGAAATTTTGGAGAAGAGTCAAAGCATGGGAAAAGGTAAAGAAAAAGCCATTTTTGAGTTGGTGGTGTGCCAGATAGGTTGTACATATACCCTCTCACTTCACCCTCTTGACAGGCCTATGAGACAAATATACTGCTATTTTAAAGATAATCAAACTGAGAGTCAGACAGATTAACGTAGTGGCTCAGGGTTGGATAGCAAGCGGCAGAGCTAGGATTCAAACCCAGGTCTTTCTGGCTCCAAAGTATTTCACTCTGCTATACCACCTCACAAGCATATTCTTGCCTTTCATTTCAGCCCTCTCCTATAACATAACATTATGTTTCGAGGGACAAAACATACTGATTTCATTCATATTATTTGCAGTTTACAGTGTTGTGGCTTTACAAGTTTTCTCAAAATATGGAGCTAATTATTGGAAGAAACAGCAGACAGTTCAAAGGGCTTGCCTCTGGGCAGAGGCCCCTTGCATTTCATTATAAGCTCTTATATACTCTTTTCTTTTTTTTTTTTTTTAACAAAATAATCTATGTGCAAGTATCACTTTGAACATTTGAAAAGGATTATTGGAAATTAAAAAAAAAATCCTGAAAGCTACTCCTTGCTATCATTAGCATTTTAAATAATTGCCAGAAAACCAGTAAACAGAAATTTATTTTGTACAAAAGCTAATGGCTTCACAGAAACAAATTCAAAGGGAAATATTCTCTACAATCCCGAAACTGAAAGGTATCCTAAAATCACAAATCTGCAGTGATTTGAAATTAGAAGTGATTTGGAATCTGATACAGATTTTCCAGTCATTGTGCAATAGTGTTATTTGTTAACTATGTGATTGCAAAATCATTCAGGGAGAAGTCTGTAGTTATCTTGGAGACCACACCTAGCCAGAGGAGAGCAGAGTTGAATTCCAAGCCTGAGAGTGAAGACAAGTTAATAAACGAGGCAGCTGAGGTAGGTATTATAAGAATTCTTATCTTTTACCTTCTGGCGACTTCTCTACATATTGCATTTTACTTTATTTAGGCTGTGCCTAATAAACGTCCATACTGATTTGGGATGTTACTCACTCTGTTTCTTTTAAATAGCTTTATTAAGGTGTAATTGACATATAGTAAATTCCACATATTAAAAGTACACAATTTGATACATTTTGGCATATGTATACACCTATGAAATCATCTCCAGAATCAAGATAATGAACATCTTCATCATGTACAAAAGTTTCTTTATGCCTCTTTGTAATCCCTCCCTTTTTCCAACCTACCCCTATCCGCAGGCAACAGTTGATTTGCTTTTTGTCATTATGGATTAGTTTGCATTTTCTAGAGATTTATATAGATGAAATCAAATCGTATGTGCTGTTTTTTGTCTGCTTTCACTTAACTATTTTGAGTTACATCCATGTTATTGCCTATTATCAATAGTTCATTCCTTTTCATTACTGAGCAGTATACCACTATTTGTTTATCCAATTACTTGGTTTTTTCTTTTCTTTTTTTCTTTCAGCATATTATGGGGGTACAAATATTAAGGTTACATATATTGACCATGCCCCCCTCTCCCCTCCCACCCATCTGACACCCAATAAATGTTATTCCTATATGTCTACTTAAGTGTTGATTCGTTAATACCAATTTGCTGGTGGGTACATTGTGGTCCAATTACTTGTTGATGAGCATTTGGGTTGTTTCTAGTTTTTGACTATTACAAATAAAGATGCTTGAACATTTATTTATGTACAGAAATTTATTTTTTCTCTTGAATGAATACCTAGGAATGAAATGGCTAGGTCATGTGGTAAGTGTATGTTTAACTTAGTGTTTTCCAAAGTGGTCGTATCATTTTATATTCTCACCAGTAGTATATGAGAGTTGTCGTTCCTCCACATACTCATCAGCATTTGGCATGGTCAGTCTTCTAAATTTTAGCTATTTTAATAAGCATGTAGGTATCTCATTGTGGTTTTAATTTATATTTCCCTAATGACTGATGATGTTGAATAGCTTTTAATGTGTTTATTTGCCGTACCTATATATCATCTTTGGTGAAGTGTTCGCATTTTTTTGCCCATTTTTTCTATTGGTTTGTATGTTTGGAGAGTTCTTCAGAAATACTGTATACAAGTACTTCATCAGATACATACTTACTTTGCAATATTTTCTTTCAGTCTTTAGCTTGTCTTTTCAAAATACATTCTAAAATTTTGATGAAGTCCAGTTTATCAGCTTTTTCTTTTATGAATTGTGCCTTTGCTGTTGTATCTAAGAAATCTTTACCTCATCCAAGGTCACAAAGATTTGGCTTCTTCTAGATATTTTATTTAGTTTTTACATTGTATCTTTGTTACATCTTGAGCTAACTTTTGTATATGGCGTGAGGTATGGATCAAAGGTTACTTTTTCCCTTATGGCTATACAGTTGTTGTAGCACCATTTGCTGAAAAGACAATACTTTCTTCACTACGTCACTTTTGCACCTTTGTAAAAAAAATCACTTATCTATATACTTGTAGGTCTCCTTCTGGTCTCTGTTTAGTTCCATTGATCCTATTTGTCTATGGTGAGGCAAGTACCACATTATCTTGATTACCTTACCTTTAAAATAACACTTAAAGTCAAGTAATGTTAGCCCTTCAACCTTGTTTTTTTTTCAAAGTTATTTTGGCTATTCTAGGTTCTACAAAAAGCCTACTGGGATTTTGATTGGAATTGCATTGAATTTTTAGATAACTGGCATTAACGATATTGAGTCTTCTGAACCCTGTTCTATTTATTTAGATCCTTTTAAATTTTTCTCAGCAATATTTTATAATTTTCATTTTACAGATAATGCTCATCTTTTCAAAGATTTGCAGATTTTGGCCAGTATTTAATATTTTTTGATACTACTGAAGTGATATTTAAAAATATTTAAAAGAAAAATTAAAATATGTCAATTACTGATTGTTGTTAGTAAATGGAAATACAAAAAAACTTATTGACTTCAGACTTTTCTTCTTGTTCTATTACAGGTGCTTATTGCTATAAACTTCCTGTGAAGCACTGCTTTAGTGGTGTCTCACAAATTTTAATATGTTGTGTTTTCATTTTTGTTCAATTCAAAGTACTTACTGTTTTCACTTTTGATTTCTTCTTTGATCCATGGGTTATAGAAAATGTTATTTAATTTCCAGATACTTAAAGTTTTTCAAGATATCTTTCTGTCGATAATTTCTGTTTATTCTGTTGTGGTCAGAGAATATACTCTGTATAACATGAATCCATTTAAATGTATTGAGACTTGTTTTATGGCCCAAATATGGTCCATCTTGGTAAATATTCTGTTAGCTCTTGAGAAGAATGTGTATTCTGCTATTGTTGGTGGAGTGTTCTATTGTATAATATAAATACCAGTTAGGTCAAGTTGGTTCATAGCATTATTCAGGTCTTCTGTTTACATTTTTTCTATCAATTATATAGAGGAATATTGAAATTTCTTACTATAATTGTAGATTTCCTTATTTCTCCTTGTAATTTTATCAGTTTATTCTTAATGAATTATAAAACCCTGTTATTAGGTATATAAACATTTAAGATTGCTATTTTTCTTTTTTTTTCTTCACTAATGGGGAAGATTCTTTTATCACAATAGAAATAGAACAATTTCAAGTTTTGATACAAAAACAATTAAAATAGGATAAAGCCCTTATGTGAGCTCAATCCATCTTTTGAATATTAACAGAAGCAAGACTTTTTTTACTTATTCCTCCCATTTTGTCTCCTATAAACACACACACATATACACACACACACTCTCTCTCTAAAGAATACATAGCACACGAAAACTTTAGCTGTGTTACAAAGTGTAACCTTCAAGGTTTCTTATTGTGGTTCTCCTTAAGTCTTATCCTTATTTGGATAAAATTTGTGCATTTCTCCACTATTTTTAACTAAGGCTTAAATCACAATAAAAACATAGAAATAATTTTTTAACAAAAGAAAACAAAATAATCAAGGACTCTCAATACTTGTTCCATTCTCTTATCCAGAATTTCAAGGCCTCTGGGGAAAAAAAAGAATGAAAATAGTGGCTTTGAGGCCTAAGTTTGTCATATTTGGGGGAAAGTTTTCTTTTTCTCAGCCAAAAGCTCCATATTAAATTAACTTGAATAAAGCCTTTCAAAATAAAAACCTGTAAGATTTTTTAGAAGCCATAAAAAAATTACTTCTGATACATACACTCCTAATAATTTAGATAGATGTGAAAGTCACTTTAAAAATAACTTTGGTTACTCTCATTCCACATATGCCATATAATGATTTAAGCTGCAATCATGGATTTTGAAAAAATATATGTATATCTTATCCATAAAAACACTAACATACAAACTTAAAACTAAAAGGTTATCCAAAGTTACACAAACATTCTAAATCTTAAGGAGTCTTGAAAATACCTTTCCTATCTGTAAAATAAAATAAAATTGATCTGATTTTGTTATTAGGAAATTTGTTCTGGAAACTTATTAATAAATAATTGGTGGAAATTCTTAACATCCATTATGCCATCACCTGAAACAGACTCAAATCATTTGAGTAAAAGAATCATAAGTAAACATATACTACAGGCTAGTCATCACATATTGCAACCAAGTATGACTCTGTGACAATAACAGAGTAGTTACACAGTGCGCCTCAGATTTGGCTGTGTCCTTAAAGGTCTCACTCTGAAGCGATTAGGTCAACCTACCTTTGGGACAATTTTATCAGTAGACAATGTACCTTTTTATCTTGTTTTCTTAAAGTTTGTTATCACTAATCTATAACAGATAGCAATGAAATAGCTCTAGCAGGAGATGAAGCAAGAGGATAACTTTCTGGAAGCAACGTTTATCTATCTTTGGATCCAAGTTTCTCAATTAATTCCTGAAGAGGTGCAAACTCATGCCTATCAATCAGATTAAACTCCTGAACAAAGAAAATAAAGTGCTTAAAGGAGGTGTTGACGTGAGCCTCCTCTTGCAGCTCCATCACAGAATCAAAGTGCCGATGATAAATATGGGCATAAACCCTGAATGGTCTTTGCCACAGGCATAAAGTTTCTGGGAAATGGGACACCAATCTTAGAAGGAAAAAGAGTTTCATCATCAAGCTGATCCTGAACCCAAGTCATCAAATAGTCAATGTATTTTGGAGCGGAACATTTGATTGGCTTTTTAATATTAGTACCATCTGCCCAATGATATTCATATCTTGGACCTGCAGACATGACTGGACAGCTTGCTTCAGTGCAGAATTCAGTAATAGTTCCATATAACATGTTGATCTGGTTGAAGAAATCCACAG
This sequence comes from Microcebus murinus, assembly GCF_040939455.1. NCBI lineage: Eukaryota > Metazoa > Chordata > Mammalia > Primates > Cheirogaleidae > Microcebus > Microcebus murinus. The sequence goes on from NC_134107.1 coordinate 13,068,950, forward strand.
TGTTAACAGCAATCCATTCATTGAGGTCCTCTCCTGGCAACATAACAGCTTGTCTCAGATTCCCACTCCTTAGAGTTGCTTCTGCATGTTTTAAGAGTTCATACTGATGAGATCCTTCAGGGATATTCTTCTTTGGTTTGAATGTTTTAGAAGAGCGGCTGCTGAAGAGGAAGCTCATCTTCGGTCCTCAGGTCAGGATTCGGAGCCCGCGAGAAGAAGCCGGGCCACGCGGTTCCGAGCTGGAGCTTGAGCCGCTACCAGGCCGTGTACACCTGGGCGCCCGCTGTGCCCGCCTCCCCCACCTCCTTTTTTCTTGATGAATTAACTCTTTTATCATTATGAAATTACATTTTCTTTTTTTTGAGATGGAGTCTTACTCTGTTGCCTGGGCTAGAGTGCCATGGCAGCAGCCTAGCTCACAGCAACCTCAAACTCCTGGGCTCAAACGATCCTTCTGCCTCAGCCTCTTGAGTAGCTGGGACTACAGGCATGCGCCACCATGCCCGGCTAATTTTTTCTATTTTTGGTAGAGACAGAGTCTCGCTCTTACTCAGGCTGGTCTTGCACTCCTGAGCTCAAACGATCTGCCCACCTTGGCTTCCCAGAGTGCTAGGATTACAGGTATGAGCCACCATGCCCGGCCTGAAATTACATTTTTTATTCCTGGTGATATTCATTGGTTTGAAATCTACTTTTTCTGATATTAACAAAGAAATTCTGCCTTTCTTTCAATTAGTGTTGGCATGGTATATCATTGTTCTTCCTTTTACTTTTAACCTGTTTATGCATTTATGTTTAAAATGTTTTTCTGGTAGAATAAAGTTGGGTTTTGCTTTTTTAAAAAATCCATTCTAACAATCTCTGCCTTTTAATTGGAGCATTTAGACCATGTACTTTAATGTGACTATTGGTATGCTTAGGTTTAGGTCTGTAATGTCACTATTTTCTATTTGTTCCTTCTGTCCTTTGTTTTTCTCCTCTTTTTTATGGATTCTTTTAGACTATTTCTTATGATTCTGTTTCATTTCGTTTGTGGCTTATTGACTATAACTTTTTGTATTTTATAATTTTAATTCTTGTTTTAGTTTTTATATTATACATTTTGGACATATTACAATCTGCATTCGAGGCATTTTACACCACTCTATGTACAGTATAAGAAGCTTACAATAGTATATTGTGGTCAGTGCCATCCTTCACATGCTGTCCTCCCAACCCTCAGCTCTCACCCTCTTCAATGTACTGCCAGCTCCAGGTTTCAGGAGGGAAACAGCCACATCTTTTTCCCTAGGCATGTGGCAAAAGAAAATGAAGTTCAGTTTTAAATCTACAATGTAATTCTGCTCTCTGGGTGAGAATCCTGGTTTTGGGAGCCCTCTAGTGGGTACTTGGCTGCCACTGAATTTCACTTTAGGGCCGGAAGAAGAGAGTTGGTTTGGTTGGGGGTGGGAAGGCGGTGGTGGAGCCCTTCAGGTCCTAGCTTTGCCATGTACCTGCTGTGGGACCTTGGATAAAGCATTTCATCTCTCTCGGGCTCAGTTCCTTCCGTGAAATGTTGCAGTGTGGACTGTTTGCTTTTGCCCATAAAAACTCATTCCTGCAAATGGGCAGGACTTCTGGAGTGGCTGAGTGCAGATCTCAGCAAATCGTCTCCCCCAAAAGCAAAGATAATGCTGGACAAAATTGCCAAAGACAGCCATTTAAAGACTGGAAATTGGATGAAAGGCATATAACAAATGGAGAAATGTTAACTGATAAAAGTCTACTGAGGCTTGAAATCTTGGACAGAACAGTGGAAATCTGTAGTGATTTAGTGCTGCCCCCACCTCTAGCAGCTCTGTGGGTGGGTGGGTAAGTCTGTCTGGGTGGGTGGTGCATGTGGGAGGACTGGCAGTGACAGTGGAGAAAGACCAACTTCATTTGGAGCAAAATGTGGAAAATTCCATGGCCAACGATGTTGAAAACAATAGTTACCTCACTGGCAAGCAATCATGGAAAGCCAAGATTGCAACTAACTTGAGGTTGCTGTATGCATTGGGACAAGCAATAGATCAACAGATCAGCCAGAAACGTAACATAGAAACCAAGCAATGATGCAGTTAATGAGGGGCTGGAAAATCCGCCAAGTATATCTGGTGGTCTGCAAGGTGCACACACGATCGATCTGGGAGAGACTAGAATGGGCCTAGTGAGTCTCTCATTTCTGATGAGGCCTTTTGAATGCAGAAAGTAAACTCTGGGGTAGATTTGTAAAAATCTGGAACGTTGAATGAATTCTCTAAACCATATAGAGATTCATCAGCAAAAGGTGAAGCTTTACTAGCTCAAGGTGTGGTTCAACCTCTGGCCAGTCACTGGCTGACCATTATGCTATATTGATCTAGGAAACCATGCTTAAAAATAAAAACAAGAAAAAAACTCTAAACAGATAATTCAATGGTTGCATGCTGTTAGGGAAACAGACGTCACAGAATTAGTCCAGGTGGGTCACTAAACAAACAAAAAACAGCAATAGCCATCAGCCCTGGTTGGGGGCAGATCAGAATACAGAGGTGCAATAATACAATACAATACAATACCTAAAATACCTACAATACAATTACCTAAAATGCCCAGTTTTCAACAACAAATTATGAGCTATGCAAAGAAACAGGGCACAGTGACCCATACACAAGAAAAAAGGCAGTGATTAGAGAATGTTTCCTAGTGGGCCCAGATATTAAATATAGCGAACAAATACTTCTCAGCAGCTATTATGAACATGTTTAAAGAAATAAATGAAATTGGGTTTAGAGAATTAAAGGAAAGTAGAATGACAATGACTGATCAAATAGAGAATATCAACAAGGAGCAGGAATTATAAAAAAAAAAAACACCAAATGGAAATCCTGGGGTTGAATAGTACAATGGCTGAAACAAAAAAGTCACTAGAGTGACTCAACAGCAAATTTGAGTTACTAAAAAGAAAAATGAACCAGCAAATTTGAAGATGGATCAATAGAGATTATCCAATATGAAAAGTGTGTATGGGGGGGATGAACAGCACCTCAGAGGCCTGTGAGACACCATTGAGCAAATCAACAAATGCATAATGAGAGTCCCAGGCAGAGAGAAGATAAAAAAGGCAGAAAAAAACGATACCTGTATAAAGAAATAATAAGGGTACAGTGGCTCATGCCTGTAATCCTAGCACTTTGGGAGACCGAGGTGGGAGCATTGCTTGAGCTCAGGAATCTGAGACCAGCCTCAGCATTCTACCACACACTTAAAGAAGAAAAATTACCAATCTTCCACAAACTCTTCCTGAAAATAGAGAAAGAAATGCTTCTCAACTCATTCTATGAGCCAGTATTACCCTGATATGGAAGCCAGACAAAGATATCTCAAGAAAAGAAAGCTAAAGAATAATATCTCTTACGAATATAGATGTAACAATCCTCAGAGCGATGCTAGCAAATGGACTCCAGTAGCACAGGAAAAGAATTACGCACAATGACATAAGTGAGATTTATCCCAGGAATGCAAGTTTGGTGTAACATCTCCAAATCAATTAATGTAATATACTATGTTAATAGAGCAAGAGACAAAAATCATATGATCCTCTCAATACCCCAGGAAAAAGTATTTGCCAAAATCTGTCATTCATGACAAAAATTCTCTTAAAATACCATCAAAGGGAGCTTTCTTAACTTGAAAAAGGGCACCAATGAAAACACTGCAACTAACATATTTAATGGTGAAAGACTAGATCCAGGAGCAAGGTAAGAAGGTCCACTCTTATCACATCTATTCAATGTATGTAGAAAACTAGGGAATCTATTCTACAAACACATGCAGGTGTAGCTCAGAAATGTTGTGGGTTTGGTTCCAGACCACCACAATAAAGCAAATATTGCAGTCAGCAAGTCACACAACCTTTTTGGTGTCCCAGTGCAATAATAGTTCTGTTTACACTATACTGTGGTCTATTAAGTGTGCAATAATAGCATTATGTCTAAAAAATGTGCATACTTTAATTTAAAAATACTTTATTACTAAAAAAAAAAAGCTAACAAAGTGAGCACATGCTGTTGGAAAAACAGCACTGATAGACTTTTTTAACACAGGGTTGCCCCAAACTTTCAGCATGTAAAAAATGCAATTATCTGTGAAGTGCAATAAAATAAGGTATGCCTATACTTACAGAACTATTAGAATTCATAAATATGTTCAGTAAGGATGCAGAATACAAGATTAATGTACAAAAATCAATATATATATATATATATATTTTTTTTTTTCTCCCTCCATTATAGAGCAAACCAAGACCCAGACCTGGAGACCTGATTGAGATTTTTCGCCTTGGCTATGAGCACTGGGCCATCTACATGGAAGATGACTGCGTGGTCCACCTGGCTCCCCCGAGTAAGAGTAAATACTCAATTGAATTGTTGATATGGACATTAGCAAAAAAAAATGGAAGCACAATTAACTACTGTGTTCCTCAGCTGCTGCCCTTTAGCAGTGAAACACTCTGAAGCATTATTGGACCTGTATTTACTGTCTGATGGATCTCGGTCTCTGTTTACCCATAACCACTGTGTGTCCAGCCCTGACAGTGATACAAATGTAAACAGTGTCCCCCAAGTTCCCTGACCTCCTAGAGCACCCTTTCTTTGAAAATGCGAATTTTAGAACTTAAGCCTCCATTTTGTATTGACAGCTGTTCAGCATGTCTTCCCTCCTATTTCCGAGGATTCCCTGGTAAGGGTGCAGATGCTTACCCGTTCTGACTGTCACTTGTTTCCTATTGTCCCCAAATGCTGCTTCCAGCTTCCTGATCATCTTCAGCACCTTCATCTTGACCTTGTCTCCCTGCTGTTCCAACGTCCTCCAGGCTGCCTCACTCTAAATGTGGAGATAGTCCTCCTTTCATTTCTCAAGGCAGCATTAACACAAGGCTGAGATTAAACTTGTGGTTGATTAAATTTTGGTGGAGATTTCATGGGGGGAGGAGGTGGTGATAATAGCGGGTGATTACAATAGCATGGGAAACAACTTTCAACTGAATGTCCAGAACCGCTGGTCACAGTGGTTGCCCCAGGAGATGGGACCTGCTACGGGGAGCAGTTGGGAGATGACGAAGGAGTGAGACTCCATCACATACTCTTTGATGCCTTTACAATTTGTATCCTGTGCAAGCATTGCCCATTCAAAATTAAATTAAAGAAGGGCACTGTACCGAAGGCCTTTGGTCACATCTTGTTTACAGCTGTTATCCCTGTGTCCTGTCCTCCTCCTCTGGCCCAGTCTCTCACCTCGCCAGGACCGTTGCACAGAGAACAGTCCCTTTCTCACTGCCTCTCTCCTCTGTCCCATCCACTCACACCCGTCCCACTTCCTGTCTTGGAGTCTACTCAAAGAATGTAAAAATTCATCTCCACCTCTCCAGATGAAGTCCAGGAGCTTCCCTCTTGTATAACCAAAGAGACTATTAACAGTTGTATCTTTCTCTCACCATTGGATCAGATTTGTTTTTTAATTTCAAAATATTACGGGGGTACAAATGTTTTAGGTTACATGGATTGCTTTTGTAATGCTCCAGTCCTGGTTATAGGTGTGTGCATCACCCAAATAGTGTCCATTGTACCCATTAGGTAGGCTTTTGCCTCTCCTCTCCCCCGTCCCCCTGCTTGATTTCCAATGACTTTTACTTCCCTCTGTGTACATGTGTGCTTATTGGTTAGTTCCAATTTAATAGTGAGTGCATATGGTGTTTGTTTTTCCATTCTTGAGATACTTCACCTAGAAGAATGGTCTTCAGTTCCATCTAGACTGTTACAGAAGGTATTAATTCATCTTTTTTATGGCTGAGTAGTACTCCGTGGTATACATATACCACATTTTATTAATCTACTCATGAACTGATGGGCATTTGGGTTGATTCCACATCTTTGCAGTTGTGAAGTGTGCTGCAATAAACATTCAAGTACATGTGTCTTTTTGATGAAAAGTCTTCTCTTCCTTTGGGTAGATACCCAGTAATGGGATTGCTGGATCGAATGGTAGGTCTACTTTTAGTTCTTTGTGGAGTCTCCATACTGTTTTCCATAGATGCTGACGTGGATGCAGAGAGAAAGGTCTTTCTTTGAGAATGAATTCTGCCCTCTCTGCTCCTGAATGCTGAATTGTCTACCTCCAGCTTTTGTAAAACCAGCAGATTTTCTTCAAATACACAGGAAAAGAACAAGGAATACTTCCTGTTCTTGGACAACTCATGGTGAGGGAGGGATGGTATACATATTTGCATATCCATATGGTTATAAGCAGAAAAAATGGTCCTGGTTTTAAATGACCCCCCTCCCCCCAGCCTTGGGCAAGTTCCTGACCCTCTAAGAGTCTCTGTCTCCTCTGAGGATTAAAGGTGATAATATAGCAACCTTCAAACATTTGAAATCTGGGGAACCCTATTTTCAAGTGAACCCTTCATGAGAATCCCTACCTTTGAATAGAGATAACAACCAAGTGGCTGTAGACGGAAGGTGGTGGTAGCAGGTGCCATGCAGAGCCCTGTCTGCCTGGCCTCACCTATGCCCCTGCAGTGGCCACAGAGGGAGCATGTCATGGAACCACCCTGATCATGTACATGATAGCCCCTTACCCAGGAACTGCCACTTACATAGAGGGTGATCATTGCACGCTTGTGAAGATCACTGAAGTCTGGTTAGGAAACAAGACCCAAATCCTAGGGCTTGGGCAGGTCAGTACAGCACAGCCCGGGGCCACATGGTAAGGTACTTCTAGAGTTTAATAAGAAAGAGACTCCTGAGGGGGTTGAGAGTGGGAAGTACAGTGAAGGGTAAATGGCTTCTTGGGAAAGTTGGTTCTTTGCAGATCATTTAACTCAACTCCCCCCACCCTGCCACGCCTTTTATTATTGATGGTGAGAACAAGGCCCCAGTGGAAGTGGAAGGGGCCTACCCAAAGTCTTAGACTGAGCTGGTGCTACTCCTTGCACTTTCCAACTTTTGTTTTTGGTCTCTAGATGAGGAATTTGGGGTCTGCAGCATCACTTCTATTTTTAGCAACCGGGCTGTTGTGAAATACAGTCGCCTGGAGGACGTGCTGCACGGCTGCTCCTGGAAGATCAACAATGAGCTCGATGGCACGTACCTGCCCCTGCCCGTGGACGAGATCATGCAACGGACGAAAAAGATGGTCAACAAGATGGTGCAGTACAGCCTGATCGAAGGGAACTGTGAGCACTTTGTCAACGACCTCAGATACGGCGTGTCCAGGAGCCAGCAGGTGTGTCCCCACTTGCCCTGGTCCCCGGGAGCTTTCTTGGAGTTTGCCATCTCAGTGACCAGAATGGCAGTCAGTGGTGTCATCATATTACTTGCTGTACTGATAGGGCCTTCTATTTCTACAGGACTTTAGGGTTCAGGAGCTATTTTCACCTCTATTAACAAACAGAGGAGTAGAAAAGGAACTGGGCTGATAGTAAGACTACCGGCCTGGAGCCCCAGCTCAGCTATCAAGTGGGGGGTCTCCCTGGTCAAGCCACTTTATTTCTGAGTCTGTTTCTTCCTTTACAAAAAGGGATAGGTGGAGATTGCAAACTATTGGCCTATGGGCCATATCTTGGATTTGTATTACTTTTTTTATTTGAATTACTTGTCAACATTTAAAAATAGAGAAATTTAAATAAAAGATTCTGGATTCTCAGCTTTTCTTGAGCAGCCAATTGATGAGGCCACTGAGTCGTCATTCCTGTTCTCTGACACTCTGTGGGGCTGCATTGTGGCTCCGTGACCCCCCACCACGCCACACAGGGCAGTGGTAAATTAAATATGGCACAGTACAGGAGAAAGGGCTCTGAAAGCCTAAGTATCTGCAACAGTTTGGGCTGCTCCTGTTAGTAGGTGATCCTTACTAAAACCCCATGAGATGAGCAGTGGACGTGTTTATTGTCCTCTTTGAATAGATGAAAAAAATCAAGGAAGAAAATAATTGTTCTATGTTTTTTCTATGTTTCTTATATTCTTTGAACAGTCTGGGCTCAAATCCCAAAGTTGGTCTGTCTACTCTTGCCCTCCCATCTCTCAGTGGGCACCGGTGGCCTCTGTCCACCCGTTGCCCCCCACCCCTTTACTTTCTGCATCCTCTCCTAGCCTGTATTCCATTCTCGTGAGGCCTTGCTCCAGGGCTAGGGCCTTGGCGGGCTCTGGTGCGAGGAACCTCCCATCCCACCAGCATTTGTGCATGAAAAGGTGACCCCAAGGATAGCGGGCATTACAGGATGCCCTCTGAAAAAACCTGGGCCCAGGAGTCATGAGACCCAAGGCCAGAGCTGAGCTTGGACACCACTTCGCCGTGTGGCTCTGTCCGAGTGAGTCACCCTCGCTGGCTCTCAGATTCCCCTTTTGTAGGATGAGAACCTCAGTGGTTGTGTCACCCTGAGCCCCATGGTGGAGGCAGACCCTGGGCTGAATGGCTCTGAGGGAGGAAGAGGATGTAATCCTGGCTTCCCTTGGTCTCTTGCAGCTCTGGGCTTTTGGAAACATAGGATACCACAGGCTGCTTCTTCTTTTAGGAAAAGACTCTAAGCAGGCTAGTTCCTGAATGGGAATGGTGGGGTGGAGGTAGGGGGAGTGCAAGCCTGGGACTGACTGTCCTGGGACTCTTGTGCTTTGCAGGTAGAACATGCCATGGTGGAAGGAGCGAAGGCTGCAGGAGCGGTTATTTCAGCTGTCGTGGATAGCATAACGCCTAAATCACTAACTGCCTGAAGGGGCTGACAACTCCAAGTAGAGAAAGAGCTACGGCAAAGAGAACATACCTCCTTCCCTCCCCTTGCTTTCCTCTGTCAATGGCCCTGGTTAAGAAAATTGTGAGCTTCTGGAAGAATCTACAATGTATCCAATTATCCCTCCAGAAATACATCTACTGTATGTGATCATAGACTCAAGGACTTTGATGATGGGAAGAATTAATATCTATTGGGTATCTATTATGTGCCAGGCACTGTGCTAGGCATTTCATATACTTATCTAATTTTACTCTCTTTGTAGGAAGGAGTCTTGCTTGTTTCTTAGGTCTTTGATGCTTGAATGCCATCAGAAACACCCTGGAGGCCGGGCGTGGTGGCTCACGCCTGTAATCCTAGCTCTCTGGGAGGCTGAGACGGGCGGATGGCTCAAGGTCAGGAGTTCGAAACCAGCCTGAGCAAGAGCGAGACCCTGTCTCTACTATAAATAGAAAGAAATTAATTGGTCAACTAATATATATAGGAAAAATTAGCCGGGCATGGTGGCGCATGCCTGTAGTCCTAGCTACTTGGGAGGCTGAGGCAGTAGGATTGCTTGAGCCCAGGAGTTTGAGGTTGCTGTGAGCTAGGCTGACGCCACAGCACTCACTCTAGCCTGGGCAACAAAGTGAGACTCTGTCTCAAAAAAAAAAAAGAAACACCCTGGAAACCTCTGCTCGAACATTTCCAGTAATGAAGAACTCTTTCCAAAATTCTTTTCATTGAATTAAAATACCTCTGGTTTCTTTCCATTTATCTTAATCCTGCCCTTTGCAACCCACAGTGTAGTTTGGGTTTGAGGGGAGGACTTTAAGAAAAACTGTTGAGTAGCTATTCAGTGGCCCACTTTACCTTAATCTAGAAACACATTTCCCAAGAAATATTTTCTTTTTAAAATTATACATCAAATTTATTCTTTATTGTTTAAAAATCCTTGATGGAAAGTGTCATTGATAAAACCATTCATTTTGCTTTCCTATCGTATAATTACCAAAATATTTAAAGTTTCTATTTTCACTGATTTTAGAAGAATATTTAAACTAATTTAATCAATTGGCCTTTTCCATGTGAATGAGGGAAAGCAAAGAGTGGTTTTTATGTTTTGAAGAATGTTGACATGGTGACAGGTCTGAAATTATGGCTGGGGATTGTAGTGCCAGTTGAGAGCTGAGGCCACCCAAGAAAGCTAGAGAAGAGTTCTCTTATGGCTCTGGGGACACCGAGAAAATATGAAGAATGTGGAAGAGGGCAAGAGTGAACCCTCAAAATGTTTCAGCTCAGATGTGTTGGGTTCTCCCATGAGCTTTTCTCCTGTTAGGAGAAAATAGACTCTAATGAAACTCTTCAACTTTTTGCTTTCCATCTTTTCTTTGGCAATCCAAACTCGACTGCCTCTTCCTGTTTCCTAGATGCTGGCATCGAGATGCGAGCCTTTGTCTCCCTCTGCCCTCACTTCTTTGAGTCGTGACTAGGATGAAGCCAGTACCTCCAGTTCTTCTTCCCAGAACCCCATCCTTCCCCCAAGCCCTGAAAATTAGCTGAGTTCCCTATACCTCTCCCTTCAATCTCTACCCATCATATGGTCTAGATTGAGACTTCCTTTGAAGCATAACTCAAGTACCAGAAATTTACATTGTATAAAAGTATATTCCTTTTAGCTATAAACTAATTCAGCCATGTGTCAGTGAACCCTTTAATTTGAAGATGACTTTTGAATTCATGGACCATATTAATATTAATGTTTAATCAAACAAACTGGATGTTTGATTAACAGACATCTCCCTCTTACCAAAGAGTGTTTAGTAACTTCTAAGCAAAGGACTCACCCATCTCTTGCATATATCTGGGACAGCAAGACACTTCTCTGGCTTCTTTCAGGTTTGAACCCAGTGGGGCAGAGACTCTCTGGAGCATATTGGGGTTCATGTTTATTCACTTATTCGAAAACCATTTTTGAATGTCTCCCACGTGTCCAGCCCTGCCTACCCTGACCTGTGCCTGAGCTCATGGGCAGTGGTCAGGGTTGGCCATGAGAAGTTCTGAGTCGGCTGGGAGGACTAAAGGCACAATGGAAACATGGGGCAAAGACCACCTGCTGGACATTTATCCCTTCCACTTCCAAGCTGTCTGTCAGGATGAGACCTCTGGAATGCACACCCTACACTTTGAAGATGAGGAGGGGAGGGTTTCTTAAAGTGCTTTTTTTTCTTTCAAACCTATGGAAGTTTCTTCATTTTAAGGTAGAAATTGCAATCTCTACTTTGAGTGGAACCACTTGGGTGAGACTTTTTAGTCCTGTAGATAGAAGTTACGTGCCCATCGTTGAAGGGGTTGGGGAGGAGGAAATCCTAAGGGAAAGCAACCTGAACGCAAATGTTTCTGAGATTGGTTAAACCTTGGTCACTTGTTTGTGTGCTTATTTTCCCCCTTTGTGGATTGGGCGAGTGAGGCGGCGTGGGATCGGTTCACTACCACGACACATGGAGCATCAGAGAACTTGAAAGCGCTGTGTTCCTGCACGGTAGGGAGGTCTGGTGTCAGTGACATAGGAGCTGGCAGTCCAGATGTTTTACTTAATGACAGAAAGGCTGACTTTAGGAAACAAAAACCTCTGCAGAAATCCTCATATGGCCATAAAGGGACCTGGTTTTGCTGGCTAGGAGTGTGGGATGAGGAGGAACATGTCACTCATGGGTACCAACTGACAAAGGAGGAATGGACCCCACCACTGGAGCAGCAGGCCAGAGGCTGCTGGAGAAAGGGCCACAGGGGAGCTCCTGGGACACCAGGAGTAGAGATAAGCTGCTGTCCAGCTCCCAGTGTTAAGTCTTTGTCTTATAATCACCTGTTGCTATCATCAAGCTTTGCTGTCAGCTGTGCTTGGGGAGTCAAGGAAGGAGTCCGCGGCCATGGTTCGTTGCACTCAGGAACGCAGCAGCTGTGGAGAGAAGAGGCGAGGGGCCACCAGACGTGGTCCACAGGAAACAGGCAGACCAGAGAGGTTCCATGTTGGTTTAAAATGGAAGCATTTTTCGGTGTTCTCTGGAATACTTTGGCAGAGAACTGGATTTCCTGCAGTCCTGCGGGAAGTGGAGGGGGGGGGTTGGTCAACGAAGTAAGACTTTAATGAGGATGATTCCTGAACCTGTAGGATTTGGACGCTTATATCACACGTAGACGTGCACGGCACTAGGGGAGTAGAAGTTGGATACACAGCATTCTGGTGATCATAGACCATTTTGATCTCCACGTTTCATATCAAAACACTTTTTTATCACCTTAGCAGAACAATTAATGGTTATACAAACTCTAAGAAGGCTATTTGAGTCACTAAAAGTTCTTTTCTTTCAACATTTCTGTTCCTTCTGCTTTTGAAGCCAACTTTCAGCTGGAGAGCATCTTTAATGGGAAGCCAACTATTTATGAACCCCATGCTGCTGCTTGGTCAGTGTTTTCTTTTCTTTTTGTTGCTGGGTTATGGTGGCATTTATTTTGTTTGAAAAAATATTCTTGGTGACTCAGATTATTATTATTATTATTTTTTTGAGACAGAGTCTCACTTTTTTTTGCTCAGGCTAGAGTGAGTGCCGTGGCGTCAGCCTAGCTCACAGCAACCTCAATCTCCTGGGCTCAAGCAATCCTGCTGGCTCAGCCTCCCGAGTAGCAGGGACTACAGGCGTGCGCCACCATGCCCAGCTAATTTTTTTCTTTTGTATATATATTTTTAGTTGGTCAATTAATTTCTTTCTATTTTTCTAGTAGAGATGGGGTCTCACTCAGGCTGGTTTCGAACTTCCAACCTTGAGCAGTCCGCCCACCTCGGCCTCCCAGAGTGCTAGGATTACAGGCATGAGCCACCACGCCCGGCTGGTGACTCAGATTATTTAGTTTGCTAGGTGAAATATAAAGATATTAATTTTAACATTTGTTTTAAGAAAGATTGCTTAAAGTTCAACTTCAAAATTAAAGCATATCAGGCCAGGCGTGATGGCTCATGCCTATAATCCTAGCACTCTGGGAGGCTGAGGCGGGCAGATTGTTTGAACTTGGGAGTTCGAGACCAGGCCTGAGCAAGAGCGGGACCGTGTCTCTACTAAAAATAGAAAGAAATTAATTGGCCAAGTAAAAATATATAGAAAAAATTAGCCAGGTGTGGTGGTACATGCCTGTAGTCCCAACTACTTGGGAGGCTGAGGCAGGAGGATTGCTTGAGCCCAGGAGTTTGAGGTTGCTGTGAGCTAGACTGATGCCACGGCACTCTAGCCTGGGTGACAGAGTGAGACTCTGTCTCAAAAAAAAAAAAAAAAAAAAATTAAAGCATATTGAGTTTATAACAATGTGGAGATGCTTTATAAATGATTAATTTTGGGTGCTTCCAGTTGCTTTTCAGAAAAGGGCTTTTGAAAAAAATCAGTGGAGGCCACAGGTTTGTTGTCTTTTTGTCTTTATGAAAGGTGGCTACCCCCACCTTTGCCTGAACCCATGAACAGTGGTCAGGGTTGGCTGCGAGTTCTGAGTCTGAAAGACGAGGAACCCATGGCCTGGGTTGATTTTCCAGAGCAGTGGCTTCCACCCTTTTCAGCAGAACCCTCTCTTCAGGCATAATATCACTGAGCTGCCCAATGTAAAAAAAGATTAAAAAAAATATGGAGCAGCTCTGGCCAAAACAGGACCCAAAGCTTCATGCAAAAAGCCAGAGGGGCATCTGCTAGACTGGAAGCCCTCGTTGACATGGTCTGCCAACTGTTAATGAGACTAAGATAATAATGACAACAACAACAGTGACATTCATTGAGTGTTCACGCTGTTCTGGGCGCTGTTTTGCACACTTTAGAAACATCTCTATAAAGACCTTCCTTTAATCCGTCGCTATGTCTTCATCTCCATTACTTCCATTACAGACTTCGTGGCCCCTAAACAGACTGCCCCACTCGGCCAGCTTTGTCCGGTGCTGTAATTGGTGAACGTTTATAGCAGTAATGTCTCCACTTGGCAAAATAAGGAAACTGAGACAGAGTTGACTTACAGGCTGGGTGCGGTGGCTCATGCCTGTAATCCTACCACTCTGGGAGGCTGAGGCGAGTGGATTGCTCAAGGTCAGGAGTTCGAAACCAGCCTGAGCCTGAGCAAGAGTGAGACCCCATCTCTACTAAAACATAGAAATGTATTAATTGGATAACTAAAAATATATAGGGAAAAATATTAGCTGGATATGGTGGCGCATGCCTGTAGTCCCAGCTACTCGGGAGGCTGAGGCAGGAGGATGGCTTGAGCCCAGGAGTTTGAGGTTGCTGTGAGCTAGGCTGACGCCACGGCACTCACTCTAGCCTGGGCAACAAAGCGAGACTCTGTCTCAAAAAAAAAAAAAAAAAACCCAAAAAACTGAAGAGGTACTGATGTTCCATGACTCCAGAGTTTCTCCCCGGACTGAGTTCTCACTCCACCCCCCGTAGAGAGGACACAACTTGTTGCTTCAGTTCTTGTGAACAGATGTTGGGTGTGGGGAATCACAGCTTGGTGTCTGTGCCCTTCAGAGACCTTGCATCCCAGAGACGCCAAAGATCAGGTTTTAAAGTTTGTACTACTCACTAATGCATCCCGCTGCTCACCTCACAGCCAAGGCCTCATGGTGGGATTATATGCAGTTGGCTCTGCCCCTGCTGGTGAGCCCCGTGGAGGGCACAGCCCTTTGCCTCTGCCCAAATTGTCTCTATTGTGATACATCTTTGGGCCTTAATAACCCTCTTTCCCTATTTATCTCATGTTTCATTGTAAATCAACTCTTTTTTTTTTTCTTTGAGACAGAGTCTCACTCTGTTGCCTGGGCTAGAGTGCCATGGCGTCAGTCTAGCTCACAGCAACCTCAAACTCCTGGGCTCAAGCGATCCTTCTGCCTCAGCCTCCCCAGTAGCTGGGACTACAGGCATGCGCCACCATGCCCGGCTGATTTCTTCTATATATTTTTAGTTGGCCAATTAACTTCTTTCTATTTATAATAGAGACGGGGTCTCACTCTTGTTCAGGCTGGTTTCGAACTCCTGACCTCAAGCAATCTGCCCACCTCAGCCTCCCAGAGTGCTAGGATTACAGGCGTGAGCCACCGCGCCCGGCCAAATACCTCTTCAGTTCTAATCAGCCTTTTGGGATTGATGCATCACAGAGACCAACAACCTTGTGGCTATGGCAGAGCTTGCCTGGACGGTGAAATCTATCAGAAGGGCAGCTTTGGTGCTTTAAGGAGCCCAGTCTGGCACAACTGTAGCAGGAGCAGCTTCACTACCATCTCAGCTCAGGGGAATATAGCAAGAACTTTCCATAGGTCTTGCTCAATTGCAGGTGCTGAGGCTTCTGTTTTCCATACTGTATACCCTGTGGGTGGGTACGCAGGGCAGGGCTGAGCAACTCCCCCAAAGCCCTGGGATTTCACAATTTTAGGCTTAAAGAATTCACCCTCTCTAATCTTCCATCCAAACCTCCTATAAAACCCATTACCCTTCCCTTCCCCTTAGGCAGTAGCCTTTGCCTGCTCCTAGGGAGATAAGGGAATGAAATGCCAGAGGGGAATTTACTTTCCTTATCCCTCCTGATAAGGAAGATGCTTATCTCTATGGGTTGTTCCCTAGGGAGGTAAAGGAATGGAATGCAAGAAAGGAACACTTTCTTTATCCCTTTTGGTTGTTTGAAAAGAATTTGTTTACTTTCCCTAGAAAAACCCTCTATAAAACCCAAAGCTCTCCCCTTTTCTCTCTTCGGCCTCCACCCATCTGCACCCAGATGCTCAAAATAAACGTCATTTTCCTACATGTGAGGCTTCGTGTGTCTCTGTCTCAGCAGCCTGGCAGATGTATGGTATTAAGAAAAGTGTAGAAAGCGAATGAGTCTATGACATTATTGATCTGTCCATCTCCAAATATGAGAAAAAAACCTGTTAGGGACTTCATTAGTCTCAGTGCTTTAGGCATTCCCAGAGCCAGAAGTAGACCTGGGTTAGGGCTCTTTTGGTTGCAAGGGACAGAAAACTCAAGAAAATAGCTTAAGAAAAGTGAGGAACTTCCTGGTTTAAGTGACTGTCAAACCCTAGAAAACAGTACAGCTGATTAATGGATTCATGACATCAGCTTCAAAAGAATGTGATGGGCCGGTTCTCCAGGAGCATGTAATTTTTGTGGAGAAGGAGGTGCAGGAACTGTGAGGATGGAAACAGCACATGACCACAGGATGCCCCAGGATCTTAGCTCCTTGCTCTTCTTTCAGCAGGACCTGGAATGTGCTGTGGTGCACAAATGCTGGTCCTTCTGTCCAGACTCATGGCTGAGATTCCTTAGAGAAGCTTCTAGTTAGAGAAGTTAGTAAGACACATGGGTAGTACTTGTGAACAGATTTTTCCCTTACTCCATAGGAAATATGTGTTTTGGGGTTTGCAGTTTCTGTGGTTTCACCTCAGTCCAGCATTATAGAGAATTAACCATTGCATGTCAGGATCCCTGGGAAATAAACTCTGAGGCTGAGGTTTATGGGCATGAAGTTTACTAGGGGAAGTGAAGGAACAGGCTTGGGCAGAGGAAGAAGCTGAACTGTGATGTAATCACAGCAAAGGCCTCTAGAGAGCTCTGGAGCTGAGATGGCCTTACAGAGCTGTCCTGAACTGAGGCAAGAGGGCCAGTCTTTCACACCCCTCCGTTTACTAGTCTGTGGATGCAGGCTGCCAAGGACGAAGGGGCTGAGCCTCCCAGAGAGGTCCTCAGTTGAGAGCTGTCAGCCATCAACTCTTTTGGCAGCTGGAAGAACTCATCCTTCAGTCCTGAAGGCAGTGGGGGGCAGGCAGTTCACCATACCTGCAGGCAGCATGCAACAGTATCCACTACCCCTACCATTTTCTGAGCGCTGTGTTAGTTTCTGGGGATTTAATGAAAAAAAAAGAAAGAAAGAAAACTCCTTGAGAAATTAAGGCTCTGGAGGAGACACACACACAAGAGAAAACCACAATATTGCCTGTCCTTCCCTTATATTATCAATGCCATCCTATAGGCAAATATGAAAACAATTTCCCTTTTTGGGATTTTGGATTTTACTCACCAATGTAAATGTAGCAGACAGGATGCCAAGTAACTAGGCTGTGTAAAAATATAACTTAGAAAAATATAACATCACCTCTATTTAGAGTCCCAATTGTGATGGCAGATGGCAGTGATAAACTCAGTCATTTCAAGTTTAAATTTAGCCATTTCAGAGTATTTTCTTCTCTTTTTTTCCTCAAGGATGGTATCTAAGTCACACAGGAGGGAGGTAGAGTCCAGCCTAACACTACCCTGCATCCTATGCTTGCATCTGTAGCAATACAGCTCATCCTCTCATGGTCTGTGACTGTTGGTCTGTCTGCCATCTTGCTGAAGTTCCTGTGGGTCTGGACTTTTCCCAAAGATGCAGTTCATCCCATCTTCCACTAGGGTGCACCCTCCTTGCAATCTTGAAACTCAAGTTATCAGTTCTTAGCTTTCGCAGTTCTCTTGGCCTATTTGAGGCCTTAGAAGCTTGGGTATGTAGTCATGCCTTTTCCAGCCATCTTTACTTGGCTGCTCCCTCACTTTTGTGCAGGGGAATATCTAAGCTGAAGGGCTGTCAACTGACTAAATTCCTGCTGGGAGTGGAGGGGTGCACGGTGGGATTCGGCGTTGGTATTTGATTAGCAAACACCAGGTCCAGGTGGGGATGAGACTGCTCCCACGCACTTGCTTACACATAGCTCTCAAGTACAGTTCCTTTCTATCTGTAGACCTGCAACCCAAACAGATTAGCTTTCTATGCTCTACACATCACTCCGTGAAGTGATGGGCATAGACATCTCTATGCAAAGAGAGAAAATGCAAAGCACAGAGAAGACTGATCCATAGCAGTTCTAAAATCAGGCTGGGCAAATGTTGTAGGCTCCATGATTAAGACTCATCCATATCTTCCCTAGAAGTTGTTCTATATAGCTCCTGGCTGCATCCTTTAGGCTCTTCATTCTGCCTTATAAGTTATTCTTCCATTTTCATGAAAATGAACATATGACTAAAGACATAATTTTCTTGGCCTGATCCTTGTCAGTAATATATTGGGGTCCAATTGTCTATTTTTGTTTCCTATGAATGGTCCATTTTCATGTGTCAGTTTCTGTTCGAAGTGACAGGGTTTCTCCTTATACAATTCTATTAAAAATTTTCTGGGTCTCCTGTGAGTCATATTGGAGGTCCACTCATTAAACAAAAGATATTTAAAAATCTTCTCAAGCCCATCTCTTTGTTATGCTTCGGTCAAGAAACAATACCCTTGGGTAGGACACAGTAGTATTCCTAGCACTCTGAGAGGCCGAGGCAGGAGGATCGCTCAAGATCAGGAGTTCAAAACGAGCCTGAGAGCCGGGTGCGGTGGCTCACGCCTGTAATCCTAGCTCTCTGGGAGGCCGAGGCGGGCGGATTGCTCAAGGTCAGGAGTTCAAAACCAGCCTGAGCAAGAGCGAGACCCCATCTCTACTATAAATAGAAATAAATTAATTGGCCGGGCATGGTGGCACATGCCTGTAGTCCCAGCTACTCGAGAGGCTGAGGCAATAGGATCGCTTGAGCCCAGGAGTTTGAGGTTGCTGTGAGCTAGGCTGATGCCACGGCACTCACTCTAGCCTGGACAACAAAGCGAGACTCTGCCTCAAAAAAAAGAAAAAACAAAAAAAACAAACAAAAAAAACAAGCCTGAGCAAGAGCGAGACCCCATCTCTACTAAAAATAGAATGAAATTGATTGGTCAACTAAAAATATATAGAAAAAAATTAGCCAGGCATGGTGGCGCATGCCTGTAGTCCCAGCTACTTGGGAGGCTGAGGCAGGAGGATTGCTTGAGCCCATGAGTTTGAGGGTGCTGTGAGTTAGGCTGACGCCACGGCACTCTGGCCTGGGCAACAGAGTGAGACTAGAAAGAAAGAAAGAAAGAAAGAAAGAAAGAAAGAAAGAAAGAAAGAAAGAAAGAAAGAAAGAAAGCCCTTAAGCTTCTTAAAAGTACTATTCTTTTAAGAAAAGATCTGAGAATCATATCATTAAAATATTTAGAGAGTCTTTTGTTGGACTGAATAATAATCTGGGCCATCACTGTTCTGATATTACATTTTAACAAAGAATTGTTTTAACATGCAACTCCCAGATTCTTCATGTTTGACAGTTAGTTCTTTTTTTAGTTTACCTTTCTATTCTTACATTTTACTCTAAGTAGCAAGCTGAAACCAGGCTGCATTTTCAGCATTTTTACCCAGAAATCTCCGTATCAACAACATCCAGTTTGTTAGGCATATTTTCTGTTTTCCACATACTGTACGGAAGAATGTTGCTAAAGAAGAAAGCTTTTCTTCCAGTTCCCACTAGCATGTTTTTCACATCACTTTAAGCTTCACCCACAGCTGCCTAAAAATCACATAATGCTTCTAAAAATAGTTTCTTCAAGACCGTTCAAGCTGTATATAACTTTCTCATCAAAATCTTTTTAGTTTCAGACCACTGCCTACTTCCAAAACCACTTTCACACGTGCAGTTATTTGTTAGGACAGCACTCTGCTCCCAGTATAAAAATATACATGAATTATCTGTTGCTGCAAAATAAATCATCTCCAAACCTAGAAGCTTATACAACAAACATTTACCTCACACAGTTTCTGAGGGTCAAGAATCCTGAAGCAACTTAGCTGGATACCTCTGGCTCAAGGTCTTTTGCAATGTTGCAGTGAAGGTGTTAGTGGGGATTGAAGTTATCTAAAGAGTTTACTGGTGCTGCAGGATCTAATGCGCGTTGGCTCACTCTCTGGCTGTTGTTGGAATGAGGCTTCAGTTCCTTGCCACAAGGGTCTGTCCTCAGGGAATGTTCTCATGACATGGCATCTTACTTGCTCAGGAGTAAATAACCCAAGAGTCGCAGTACCTTCTCACGACTTAGTCTCCAAAGCCACACACATCATTTCTGGTTTGTGCAGTTATACAGAAGCAAGTTTGCAAGTTTCTAAGTCTAGCCCACACTCAAGGGGAGGAAAATTATGCTATGACTTTTAAGGAGAGGGTTATCAAACTATGTGTGGATATACTTCTTTTCAAAACCACAAACCGCATCCCTGTTCGACTTCTACCTCCGTCCAGTCTGGTGGCTCTTATATGCTTACAAATGTTGGTTCTAAGACTGACCGAAAGAAACCTATGGCAATGGCTAATAAAACACAGCAATACTTTGGGCAAAAGAGATGGGCCACCACCAAGAGTACTACTAATATATACGATCAAAAGAAGTCAAGGAAAATAAGCAACAATATGAAGGTAGCTGTCCCAATAAAAAATGGGAGCTGTCCCACCAGCATGGAGACCGCCGATGCCCAGGTGCACCTCCCAGGCCGGGCATCCTCCCAGCAGCCCAGGTTCTGCATTAGACAGGCCAGAGCTGCTGGTCAGCCAATGTCCTCCTGTGGGTCAGATCACACTGCCCTGGCAGGCCGGGCAGGCACAGCCGTCCCACGCTGTATTCCCTATTGTATATTTCGCAGTTGCCAGTCATTGTGATCATCTCTTCCATTCACTTCTTCTTTTTATTTGTTATTCCTGTGCTGCTTGTCCCACGCTGCTTCATTGCAGATTCCCAACTCTGTTCTTGGCAGGGAGCGATCCTCTTGTGTGTAGCCGTCCGAGTTCTTCACCTTCTACTCTGGGAGCAGAGAGCCTAGAGGTCACTGCTAATCCAACATTTTTAGAGCTCCTCCAAAGACTTTTACTTCCCTCTGTGCACATGTGTGCCCATTGGTTAGTTCCAATTTATTAGAGAGTACATGTGGTATTTGTTTTTCCATTCTTGAGATAATTAGCTTAGGATAGCAGTCTCCATTTCCTTCTAAATCGCTGCAAAAGACATTAATTTATCCTTTTTCATAGCAGAGTAGTACTCCATGATATGCATATACCACATTTTGCTAAACCACTCATGAACTGATGGGCACTTGGGTTGATTCCACATCTTTGCAACTGTGAATTGTACTGCAATAAACATTCTAGCGTAGGTGTCTTTTTGATAAAAATGAGTTCTTTTCCTAGCAAATTACCCAGTCTGTGACATTTTATTATAGAAGCAGAAAAAGAAGACAGTAACTATTTTCATATTTCTAAAACACATGTTCTGGCACCGCATTTTCAAACCGTGGTCTGAATTGCCCCCAGCTCTAATGGAAACATCATTTCTGTGTCTTGTACACAGCACTCAGTGCTGACAAACTAACCCTCGCCACACAGACTGTCATTTTCCATTTGTGTTTCTAGATTCCTGAGGCCCAAGGTAGCTCCAGGACAGTGTGATTTGCAATAAATATTTCCTTAATGAACAAAAGATTCATAAGCTAAAGGAAATATCTACTACTAAAGAGAAATGTGAAACAGAGACACTCACCTGTCTGATAAATGGCCATGTATGATATTTCCCACAACCATTCCAGCCGTGAACAGGAATCTAGCCACTGAATTCAGTGACAGAGATCCACAGACCAGGTCTCTCTGGAAGAAATAAAGACCAGCATAGTAGAGCTTCATGCTAGCCTGTAACTCCTAAGAGGAAACTGATCAAAACTCCTTAACACAACCTGAAAGTTTCATTATATCAGGCCCCTGGATCTCCCTCTCTGGCTTCCCTTTTCTACATTCTCTGACCGTTGCCATTCAAGTCTCAGCTTAAATGTAACTTTCCCTTGGAAGCTTCCCCTGAACCTGTGGGTTATAGTCATGGCCACTTTTACTCCACACTAAATGGTTCTCAAACTTGTCCTCAGAGTGCAATCATTTGAGAACCTTTACAAATTTTCTGAATCCTGAATATCATTGCAGATCTCCTCCTATGATGGCTGTCTGGGTACCATCTGGGCATGGAGGTTTTGATCAACCTTCTAGATGCTTCTAATTTGCAACCACCAACTGCCTTACCATAAAATTTGTAAGAAAATATGTGAATTGCTTAAACTTTGGTCTTACCAAGAATGAAAGCACTATGATAGCGGGGTCATGTCTACTTTTGAACTCATTAGCCTCATTAAATATGCAGGTGTCTGAAATTTAATAGAGAAGAAATTATTATTTGCTGAAAGAATGAAGAATAAGCACTTACACCTACTGACTAAAGTTAGCCTGAAGCATGTGTTGCTTGTGTCACTTCTAAACACCTAGGTCATGTACTCATGAGAAGAAAATAGGGCTTCTTACCTCAGTCAGAGTGGTGGAGAAGGAGTTTTGGTCATACACCCAGCCGTCCACACAGAGCTCCATGTCTGGCTCACTCATGTTTGAGAAAGTTACATTCAGGTGACTAACTCTAACCCACTGGGGATGGATGAAGCGACGACACTTCTCCGGCCTCAGGTTGGAGTCCAATGGGATGGAGATTCTCAGGAGGGCGTCTTGGCTGAGGTCCCCAGTGTCATTGAGAGAGACAGTGTCATTGTCCAGGATGTGGACCCAGCAGCGATGACCAGGGACGGCTGCAGTGAAGTTCTCCAATTGAATATGAGGCCAAATTATAAGGCCAGAAATTATATGAAAAACCATGTGAAGTATCTGAAATCTCCCCAGGCCCCCAACTTGGTCTAGGAGTTCCTGAAAAGCCATTGAGGCTGAACATATTATCTCCAAGAGGTGTCTAAATGACTGCATCTAGGTATGTTCAAAGAGAGAAAATGTTTCCTTCCACACCAAGTGTGTGTTGATCCTGCCCCTACCTTCTCCCCAGTGGGCCACCTCTCCTGTGCAGCAGAGCTGAGAAAGACAGTCACACACGTTATTTGGGCATCAGGTAATTAGCTGTTTTTATTAAAGTCACAGAAAAATATGCTGCCGAGATATTCCAACCATTTACAATAAAATTTGTTTAAAGTTCTACTGTAAAATTTGTTCTACTGTAAAAGTTCTATTGTAAAATTTATGTTGTCAGTGCACATAAAAAAATTGGACTTGTATTTCCACATTCTCTGTAAACAAACCTGTCATATGGCTTACAGTTTTTCCAGTATATGTACTTTGTGAGAGTCAGAGTGGTTTTTAAAATTTCCTGTGGAAAGTACTGAAAGAAAGTGCCTTCCTTGTATAGTGCTGAATTTTGATTTATGAAATTAGTGAAAACAAGTAAATTGAAGTAAATTAAAGCAATCGATATAACGGTACACTTCTTCCCTTTTGACAGGTGACTCTCTGCTTCAGGTCCAATCATGCCAGAAAATCACTTTGAACACAAGTTACTCTAAATGGAGGAAGTGAGGGTAGGGAAGGGGGGAGAGTAAGCTGTGGTGAACCTCGTGCAGAGGTTTATTTCTGTAGGCTTGTAGACTCATTCACCTGGCATTTGTGAGTATGTTTTCTCTGCTCCTTCCAGGAATACAGTAAGTATAAGATAAGGTCTTGAAGGTTCTTATAGTGAGTAAGGGAAAGGTACATAAATAAACACACTCTGATATCATAAAATATACACAGTCACACGCTGCTTAACGACAGGGATAATTTTTGAGAAATGCATCATTAGGCATTTTTGTCACTGTGCAATTATAGAGTGCGCTTACACAAACCGAGACGGTACAGCCTGCTACACACCTAGCTATATGGTACAGCCTATTTCTCCCAGGCTGCAAACCTGGGAACAGCATGCTGCTGTACTGAACACTGCCGGCAACTGCAACACAACGGTACGTGTTTGAGGATCCGAACATACCTAAACATAGAAATAGTACAGTAAAAATACGGTGTAAAAGATAGAAAATGGCACACTGGTGCAGGGCACTACCCATGAATAGAGCTTGCAGGACTGGAAGTTGCTCTGGGTGCATCTGTGAATGAGTGGCGGTGAGTGAATGTGAAGGCCTAAGGACCTTTGGGGATCAGATAGTTTGCTTTTTTTTATTATTATTAAAGTCAAAGAGATATATCTTACTTAGATAATTTTTAATAGTTTACAATGAAATCTTTTTAAAATTTAACAATAATATAGACTTTATAAACACTGTACATTTAGGCTACACTAAAGTTATAAACATTTTTTCTTCAATAATCAATTAACTTTAGCTCACTGTAACCTATTAACTTTATAAACTTATTTTTTAAATTTCAGAGTATTATGGGGATACAAAGGCTTTGGTTACTAAATTGAATTTGCCCCACCCAAGTCAGAGCTACTAGCGTGCCCATCCCCTAGACAGTGCACAATGTACCTGTTAGGTGTGAATTTACCCATCCCCTCCTCCCCCCTCCCACCTGCCTGACACGCTATGAATAATACTTCCCGTATGTGCACATTAGTGTTGATCCATTAGTACCAATATAATGGTGAGTGCATGTGGTGTTTGTTTTTTCATTTTTGTGATACTTCACTTAGAAGAAAGGGCTCCAGCTCTATCCAGGATAATACAATAGGTAGTTCACCATTTTTTTTATGCCTCAGTAGTACTCCATGGCATACATATAACACATTTTATTAATCCATTCACGTATTGATGGGCACTTGAGTTGTTTCCACATCTTTGCAATTGTGAACTTTGCTGCTATAAACATTCGAGTACAGATGTCTTTTTTTTTTATAGAATTTCTTGTTTTCCTTTGGGTAGATACCCAGAGGTGGGATTGCTGGATCGAATGGTAGTTACACCCTTAGTTCTTTAAGGTATCTCCATACTACTTTCCATAGAGGTTTACCATTCATAGTTTGCAGTCCCACCAGCAGTGTATGAATG
Organism: Microcebus murinus; assembly: GCF_040939455.1. Lineage (NCBI taxonomy): Eukaryota > Metazoa > Chordata > Mammalia > Primates > Cheirogaleidae > Microcebus > Microcebus murinus. The sequence continues at coordinate 13,093,492 of NC_134107.1, forward strand.
TTCCTATCTCTCCACATCCTTGCCAACATTTGTTGTTTTAGGACTTTTTGATAAAAGCCATTCTTACTAGAGTTAAGTGCTATCTCATTGTGGTTTTGACTTGCATTTCCCTGATGATTAGAGATGTTGAGCATTTTTTCATATGTTTGTTGGCCATAAGTCTATCTTCTTTTCAAAGTGTCTGTTCAACCACTTTTTTTTTTTTTGAGACAGAGTCTTGCTTTGTTGCCCAGGCTAGAGTGAGTGCCGTGGCGTCAGCCTAGCTCACAGCAACCTCAAACTCCTGGGCTCAAGCAATCCTCCTGCCTCAGCCTCCCAGGTAGCTGGGACTACAGGCATGCGCCACCATGCCCAGCTAACTTTTTCTATATATTGTTAGTTGGCCAATTAATTTCTTTCTATTTATGGTAGAGACGGGGTCTTTCTCTTGCTCAGGCTGGTTTCGAACTCCTGACCTTGAGCAATCCACCCACTTTGGCCTCCCAAAGTGCTAAGATTACAGGCGTGAGCCACCACACCCGGCCTCAACCACTTTTTAATGAGGTTTTTCTCATTTTTCTTTTCTTGCTGATTTTTTCTTGCTGATTTTCCTGGGTTCTCTATAGAGTCTAGTTATCAGCCCTTTATTGGATGTACAGCATGCCAATATTTTCTCCCATTCTGTAGGTTGTTTATTCACTCATACTTTATACACTTTTAACTTTTAAACCTTTTGACTCTTTTGTAATAACATTTACCTTAAAAAAACAGATTGCATAGCTATACAAAAACATTTTTTTTCTTTATAGCCTTATTCAATAAGCTTTTTTCTATTTGATTTTTTTGCTTTTTACTTTGTAAGCTTTTTTGTTAAAAAAAACTATGACCAAAGCACCCACGTTAGCCTAGGCCTGCACGGGGGGGTCAGGATCATCAATATCTCTGTGTTGCACGTCCACATCTTGTCTTACTGGAAGATCTTCAGGGCCAATAACACACATGGAGCTCTCATTTCCTACGATGCCAATTCCTCCTCCTGGATTATATCTAAAGGACTTGCCTGAGGCTGTTTTATATAATAGTTAATTAAAAATATATATATGTAAATAAGGCCCGGCGCGGTGGCTCACGCCTGTAATCCTAGCACTCTGGGAGGCCGAGGTGGGTGGATTGCTCGAGGTCAGGAGTTCAAAACCAGCCTGAGCAAGAGCGAGACCCTGTCTCTACTATAAATAGAAAGAAATTAATTGGCCAACTGAAAATATATAGAAAAAATTAGCTGGGCATGGTGGCGCATGCCTGTAGTCCCAGCTACTCGGGAGGCTGAGGCAGGAAGATCGCCTGAGCCCAGGAGTTTGAGGTTGCTGTGAGCTAGGCTGACGCCACGGCACTCACTTTAGCCTGGGCAACAAAGCGAGACTCTGTCTCAAAAAAAAAATATGTAAAATTAAAAAATATTTAAAAAAATATATATGTAAATAAAAGGAGTGTGCTCTAATGATAAAAGTACTGAGTGTAATATAGCAAATACATAAACCAGTAACATAGCTGTTTATTATCATTATCAAATATTATACATTATACATAATTGTGTGCATTATATTTTTATGCGACTGGCAGCGTAGCAGGCTTGTTTACACCAGCATCACCACAGACATGTTAGTAATGCGTTGTGCTGTGATGTTATAATGGCTACACGATCACTAGATGATAGGAATATTTCAGCTCCATCATAATCTTACGGGACCCCCATGGCATATGCAGTACGTTGTTGACGGAAACGTTACTATGTGGTGCATGACTGTGCTATAAAGAGATGGAACCTTTGGCCACTCTTCCTTTTGCTGTGTATGTAAATAATAAACTGTTTGATCTAAAAGTGGCCCATTGAATCTTCACTGGCTGAATCAGATAAGGCTGGTTTTGGCCTTTCTCTCTTGCTGTGTGATTGACAAAATCTTCAGGGCCAAGGATGAGATCTTAGGGCCATGATTTTAAAATAGAGCATGGAGGAGATGGAGCCAACAACATAGATATTCGGAGTGACTAGAACAACCTCCTTGCTCCTGTCTCTTCACATGCTCTATCTCTTATTATTGTTTGCTCCTCTTATTGTCTGTGAATTGTCTGGGTCATCCCACCTGCCCAGTTATGCAACTAAAAAACTTACACTTTATTTTTTAACTCTATTTTTATGCACTCTAAACTCAATTTATCATGAAGTTAGTTGATTCTGCTTATTTACATGATGAGGCCAGAAAAACAAAATTGTAACCTTGATTTAATATGGCTCTAACCTCAAATTAAGAAACAGTATTAATGCTATCTTGGGATGCTTAACTGTAGGCACATGAACAGATTAGTATTTGTCTTGGTTGGGATAGAAACTTTGAGGCAGAAATTTGGGTGCAGAGGATTACTAAGGCACGTTCTTATGTAAGCATGTGATGGAAGTATGATGGGTCAGAGCTAACTGTTGAATCATAATATCATTGCAAAACAGGCCACAAGCCATTCTATGGGAAGTTGTGATGCTGGGATGGTCCTTTAGAAAAGTCTGGAATTGAGCCACAGAAGGAACCCGTGTAACCCACATTGACCAGTCATTGGATACAGGCTACACCTCAGGAGAGTGCCTTGTGAATTTGAGGCCTCTCTTCATCCAAAGACAATTCCCCCAAGAATAGAATCCAGCTATGAGCCATCATCTGTCAAAATTCCTAGTAGTTGGCAGAATTAGCATCTCAGTTCTGAAAGAGGATTGAGTTGATGTACTATTGCTTCAACTACAGTTCCCGTCTTGTGTTTAACTGTTCCATCTAATTAGTACATTTGATCTCACCAGAGAACAGAACCGTAAGGGAAAACTTACAAGAGAAAGTTAGTCTGGTGAACTGCAGATGCCAGCGTCACAGACGACGTCAGCGTTACAGGGGTTACTCATCTCGCTCCGCTACAACTCACCCCACATTCCCCGCCCACTCCGAGTGTGTTACACAGGAAGAGCAGCCTAATCTCTGATGGGTCAGAAGCCCTTACCCCATTCCCTTTTCAGGTCCTGGCTACTTCTCATGTCCCTTTATCACCAAAACCAGGCAAGAAATTAACAAGAAATGCCCCAGTGAAACACCAATGGCAGAGAAAACGCATGTAGGTAACTGGAAACAGCAGCCTTACCTCCTGCTGAGGATCAAGATTTCTTAATCCAGTCAGGTTGGTAACTTCGTTCTATGACTGCTGGCCTTTTAGCATAATTTAATGTTTGATGCTTTCTCTGTTTCTCCTGGGTAATTGTTTCCATTCTGGATACAAGGACCTCTTTACTCAAAAAGCTTTGATTTGCAGGGACAGGAAGAAAATAGTCTCTAAGTTGAGCTCTGGGTTTGGTAAATGGAGCCATTTCAGCTTCTACCATTTTGTTTCCAGAATCATTTATTCTAGATTAAAGGTCTACATAGTGACCGTTGATTTAGAATGAATACTGCATCCTGGAAAATAGTTTCCTTTCTTTGCAGAGTATTCTTTGCAAACTGGCTCCTCAGATATATTTTCACAAGGCTGTCCCATTGCTTTGTAAGACTGGCTACTTCTGGCTCGTGGAAGGTGCTATAAAAACCAGTGGATCTCAAGGTCATGAGCCCACTTCCACACCTCCTTTGCTGCCTTTTGTGTTCCTTGGCTCAATGAAATGCTATTAAGGATCTTGTTTTGGTGGACCATATACTCTCTATGCCCTCAGATAGTTGGTTTGGCTGAAGTCATGAAAATAAGACAGAGAAATTCTTATCTAAAATATGTGTTTATTGTAGTCAAGATATATCACTGGTCATTCTGAATGTGAAAAGGGTCTAAATAATCAATTTAACACTGGTCAGAGTCAAATTGGCTAAACTGTTCAAAGGTCCCAATTCATGTTGTAAAGTTCCAGCAAACTAATCGCTTCATTAGGTGGTCCAATTTTTGCTGTTTTTGAATCTGAAAAAATAAAATACAGGATGCCTCATGATGGATTACAGCAATCTTAATGCTATGGTCCCATCTATCAAGGCTTCTGTACCCAATATCCAATATTATTAAAATACCTGATTCTATTTAATCAGTAACCAGTACAGATTTGCTCTTATGATTGCCTAACATGTTTCTGTTCAGTTCCTAGCTCAGTGCCCTCTCAGTTGAAGTTTGCCGCCACCTCTGAATACACAGCAACTTTTTCCAGGATATCCCCAGGGGACCTCAACAACTTTGTCATCACCACAATCTTCGCAGGCAAGGTCTTGAAGGTATCCACCTTTCCCTAGGGACACAGGTATGGCATTACATTGAGAACGTTCTCCAGCAAGGACATTCATTAAGGACATAGAAGACAAATGTCTTTCAGTACATTTTTGGTTCTGGTGGCAACATAGTCCTCATCTACAAATTTTACTTGCAAACTAAAGTCAACCAGCACTCCGGGTAGTGCCCTCAGAAGCTTCTTCACTGTAGAGGCTGTGGAAGCATCTTCCCATGCCTCCTGGAGTCTCTAAACCACTTAGGAGGGTCATAACTTGCTCCAGGGCTTCTGAAGTAAAACAAGACAAAAACTGACCATCTTGGTCTTGTGCCGTACCTCATGATAAACAAATGACTGGCTACCTACTGGGCTCTTCTGAAAATAGGCTCTCACAGACCCTGAGCCTGTGATCCTCCATATCTAGCTGCCCATTATGCTGCGTGTCATGGGAACAACACCCCATAAGCTTGGCATCACCCCATAAGCTTGGCATCACTACTGGGGCCTTTGATACAAGATGGAACCAAACCTGGGCCCTCTGGTATATTCCACCTGCAGGAGGGCATGGCTTCCCCTGTCCCCAGTCCTTTGCCAGGGGCCAGGGAGCTAAAGGAAGTCATCTCTCCTGCAGACTCTTTGACTGCCTGGAAATTTCCTTGGGTTCAACGATTACATAGTAATTGGAGCTTGTAGACTATGCAAATGGCACTGCTGACCACCTATGTGATAGAGCTCACTGCAACGTTGGTATCCCTTAGCCGGATGTCCGTAATAGAGAACAGGACCCAAAATCAACACATTCGACCAAACTTTAGGTGGTTGTCTTAGCACTGGATGCCATGGTCAGCAAATGTCCTATTTTCATATTTATTAGCAACTATTTGGCCATTACCTAAAAATTATACCCTTCACAGTAAAGAAAAAATTCTGGGAATCTCTTGCTTTGCAAGTATCTACTCAAAATATTAATCAAAACCACACATCTCCACATACACTAAGGCCACAATGCAAGGACGTGCTAGAACAGTCCTTCCTTTTTCCCTGTGAAGTTATGGATATTACTGGCAGTGACCAAGACAGACACTCCACTTCCTAAGACACCCAATTCTGGCTCTTTTTTAAAATTTTTTTTCTTTTTTTTTCTTTCCTTATTTTAGCCATACTGGTGAGTTAGAATCTGGCTCTTGAAGGAGGTATTCAATAGAACTTTCACAAGCTTCATAGGTCCCTAATAACTAGTTTAACTGAAAGAAGTAATGGTTCTCTCAATCAATGCCTTTTCAAATTCCTGTCCAACAATGAACCCCCTGAATAAGTTTCTATTTTGCCCTGGATCTTAGCCTACTTTTGCCTGTCTTCGATCTCATTTCCATCCCACAGGGGCTGGAGGTCAGAGCAAAGGCATGAGCTGTCTGGGACTCATTAACTATAGGTAGCCCCGCAGGCCAGGCAGCTGCTCATCTGGTAGGAGACCTATTTAATATTAAACTCCGCCAAAGAACAAAAACCCTGTCAGGTGTAGCTGCACGCTCTTCCCTTGACTGTTGGTTTTCTTACTAGTGATGTGGGTACTTTCACTGGTTTACACTTTAAAAGGTCACATTAACTTGAGTAGTTACTCACCTAAAAGGATATGCTGGTCCACATTCCAAATGGCATCACCCCAACCCAAGACCTCACTGTTGGAGATGACTTTGCTGCCCCCTTACACTAAGATCTCCACCCAACCATGCCCATGGAGGACCTCTCCTAGAGGACATTTTGGGCACAGAGGACATTTTGGGCTTTTTTTTCTCTGAACTCACTGTCTGCCTAGTGTTCAAAAATGTGGAACCCAGGAAAACCAGTTTGTTCAGGATCTAAGGGCCACGCATTACAGATATCCCAGGTCTACTTTTTGTTAGACTCCTATTTGCTGTTTACTGGAGAGAATGATGGGGAGATAATGTTGTGGGATGCATGTGTTGGGGGCGAAGTTGAGAAAAAACAGAAGAGTCCTACAAAACATACTCATAGGGAGAAAAACTAAAAGAGGAACTTACACCAAGCGGGGCGGAAATGCTAATGCTTCAGTAACAGATGAGGAAGAACATAGCAAAACTTCACCAATGCTATATATGGAACACGGAGAAAATTGAACTGGCTCTTGGGTACAAAATAAAGTAATTAGGATTTAGTATAAATTCCAGGCTGCACCTGGGACGGGTGCTCTTCAGCTGGTTTGGGCTGCAGATTGTGAAATCAGAGCAGCTCTTTTTGCTGTGGGCCCCTCTCAGTCACTGGGAGGCCAGCTCAGATATTTCAGATTTTAATAAAATATTACTAGATTTTTTAAATCCATGTTAAGAGTGTAAACCTAGGAACCAGCTTAACCTGGGATAAAGTACTGTCCCTTGCTCTGTTGAGGTGGCCCCCAGAAGCAAGGGATCAATTAGCCCCTTTGAAATTCTATGCGGGAAACCATGCCAGTGGGCCTCTCTCTCATCAGGCATTGTCTAAGACTTTTCTGCCTCCAGAAATGGAGGCTCATTCATATGAGCCAGGTGACATGCTAACTAGTATCTCTAGATTTGCTTCCAACAGGCTCCCATTCCCAACAAGTGTGCCCCTCCATTCACAGAAGCCAGGAGACCAAGTGCTGCTTACAACTTGGAGGAACCAACACCCCAAAGATCAGCAGAAATCACAATGGGTTGGTCCCTTTGAGGTGCTCCTGAGCACGTACCCCTTCATCAGTCGAGCAAGCAGGATAAAACTGTGCATTCACTATACTCAGGTAAGACTTGCCCCCTCTGAGTCTGAATGAAGAACCAAGCCAGCCTGGTCTTGTGATCTGTTAAGTGATCTTAAGTTATTTTGAATTTAGGAAGAACATAGGAAGAGAGACATTTTGCAAGGCTGATTACACTCTCCTCTAATTGTTCATTTCTTAATCTTGGGGAATTAGGTTGTCATTCTATCTTGTTACTTCCTGCTTAAATGGGACATATCTGGGTATGGTGAAGAACAAAAGTATAGGGCCAGCTGTTAGAGGAAAAGCTTTCAGTTTTTTCCCATTCAGTATGATGTTAAATGTGGGGTTTTCCTATGTGGCCTTTATAATGTTGAAATATATTTCTTTTTTGGTTTTTTTGTGGTTTTCTTTGGAGACAGAGTCTCACTCTGTTGCCCGGGTAGAGTGGCATGGTGTCAGCCTAGCTCACAGTAACCTCAAACTCCTGGGCTCAAGCAATCCTCTTGCCTTAGCCTCCCAAGTAGCTGGGACTACAGGCATGGGCCACCATGCCCAGCTAATTTTTTCTATATAAATTTTTAGTTGTACAGCTAATTTCTTTCTATTTTTAGTAGAGATGGGGTCTCACTCTTGCTCAAGCTGGTCTTGGCGAACTCCTGAGCTCAAATGATCTGTCCACCTCAGCCTCCCAGAGTGCTGGGATTACAGGTGTGAGCCACTGTGCCCTGCTGGGATATATTTCTTATATGCTAGCTTGCTGAGAGTTTTTAATTTCAGGGGAAATTGAATTTTATGAAATGCTTTTTCTGCATCTATTGAGACGATTACAGCTTTGGACGACATTTGGAATTTTGTTATAAAGTTAAAAATATATCTGCCTTTAGACCCAGCACCACCAAATGTTATCAAATTAAGATGAAATTTTATGTCCACAAAGTGTCTTTTGTGTGTGTTCACATACCAGCTGTATTTACAAAACCCAAACTAGAAACAAGCCAAATGTCCAGAAATAATATATATCCAGTAAAATGGATAAACAATTTCCATCCATACTATGTAATATTATTCAACAAAAAGGATTAAAGTGCTGATACAAACAAAAACATGCATGCATCTCACATACATTGTGTTGAAAAAAAGATGTCACATCCAGAAAAAGAACACATAGTCTATAATTTCAGTACATATAATACTCTAAAAAAAGCAAAATTAATTCCTAGTGTAAAAAATCTAGGAAGAACTGCAAGATATCTTACTAGAGGTATCTAGCATTCACCTCTTCCACCAAGAAGAATCAAAATAGCAAGTAGATAATCACACTTTGAATAGATCATTTAAAGGAGAACACTGGAATTCAACAAAGAAGTTATAGAAAACAACCAAAGCGAGGAAAGAGGGGAAGTGAGGCAGCCTACTCAGCCAGGACTGGCTGGGAGCCTGGAGAGGCTTCACAATGTAGAAAAATGCTAAGTGAGTGTGACACTAAGTGGTCTATATTCCCATCATGAACTCCTGTAGCTGAGCTATGGCAAAGCCCCTAGACACTCACGGGCCCTGAGACTAACATTGGGAGCTACCTGGAGACTGTGAAAAGGCATTACTTCAGAGTAGGAGCTAACACTGGGTCCCACACCCCCTGGCCCTAAGCAGTACAGCAAGGTGCCATATTAACAGCCCAGATCCCACCAGACGGAGTTCTACCTGGGGTCCCAACAGCCCCTGCATCTCCACATCCCTGGGGCCCCACTGACACTCCCCATCTATAGCTACCATTACGTCTGGCTGCTACTGCCAGAGATGAAGGCATTGACAAAGGTCACACTCCCTGCAGTAGCAATATGCTGTGTCACATGCCACATTGACAAACTTCCCTGTTTGCAGGAGATACAGCTACCACCTGGGCTAAAGTTCAAGTGAAGTACATGCTCCTCAGCCACCTACATATGGCTGTTGCCACTGAAAGCAACTCTGCCCTCCCCACCAGCTGCAGTCCAGCTGCTACTGGCCCTCACCCAGCCATTCTGCCTTGGGCCTGGATGTGACTCTGCCCCTTCCTACCACCACTAGTGCCTTAATGCACCACCAGCAGGCCTGAGGACAGGTCTGCTTGTCTCAGATCTGCTCCCCCCAGTGTCCCATCAGATATCTCAGAGCCTGGGGACGATCCAGCCCAGGACACTACCATTGGCACCTGAGCACTCTTCCTGGGGGCCTGAGGTCAGGCCCACCCAACCTGTGACTCCCACTACACATTGTAGCCACCCACACAAGCCACCTAAAGGCCTGAGGAATGGCCAGCTCAGTCCCTTTATAGCCACTGCCAACATCAGTACAGACTGCCCAGGAGCTACAAGTTGGTCCTGCTACTCTCCTCCCATCACCAAAACACAACTGCTGCCCAGGGGCTCCAAATCCCACCTACCTTCCTGGCCCACTCCTGCCTCTACCAGTACCTAAACAAGTCACCTGGAGGCCCAAGAATCAGCCTACCTGAACTGGCTAACACCACTGTCAGTGTACACTACTCTGAAGCCCAAGGACAGGCATACTCCGCCTACCACTACCACCACTGAGGCCCACAGACAGGCTGACCCAGTGTCTCTGTCTCCAGAAAAACTTTACTGCAGCCTCCACTAACAACCACGCTACAGGCCACCGAAGAAATCACAGACACCACTGACATTGTTTATAGTAGAATAAATCATATGGAGACTGCACTATTGCATGTACCCAGACTTAAAAGCAAAATCCCCTATTCAACTAATACCATAAATATATATTCAGAAAAAATTCCTCATCTATGAAAGCAAATTCAAAAAACTGGAAAAAACAACTGCTACACCATATATGCAGACATCAACATAGGCCCATGAGAAACATGAGAAAGCAAAGAAACATGACACCTCCAGAAAAACACAACAGTGCTCCAGCAACAGATTCCAATAAAAAAACCTTATGAAATATTAAAAGGAGAATTTAAAATAATCATGTTTACAAAGCAGAGGGAAATACAAAAGAATAAAAAAAAACACAATGAAATCAGAAAATAATTTAGAGTATAAATGAGAAATTTACCAAAGAGATAGAGATCTTAAAGAAAGAACCAAAAAGATATTCTGGAAATGAAGAATTCAATAAATTCTTATTGAATTATTTAAATTAAAAAACAAACACCACATGTACTCACTATTAAATTGGAAATTAAACAACAAACTCTTGAATGGCCATTAGGTCAAGGAGGAAATTAAGGAGGAAATAAAAAATTCCTTAAAACAAATGAAAATCAATATACAACATACCTAAACCAAGAGGATAAAGCAAAAATATTGATGAGAGTGAATCTTATAACAATAAACACCTATATTAAAAAAGAAGAAAGATGTCAAGTAAACAACCAAATAATTCACATCAAGAAACTAAAAAAGCAAGAACAAACCAACCAAAATAGCAGAAGAAATAATAAAGATCAGAGCATAATTAAACAAAGTAGACTAAAAAAACAAAAAGTACAAAGGCTCAACAAAACAAAGTAGGTTTTTTGAAAGCATAAACAAAATAAATAAACTGCTAGTTAGCCTAACCAAGAAGACTCAAATAAACAAAATCAGAAATGAAAAAGAAAACATTACAACTGTGTCCACAGAAATACAAATGATCATCAGATTATTCTGAACAACTATACACTAACAAATTTAAAAACCAAGAGGAAATGAATAAATTCCTGAAAACATACCACCTACCAATATTGAATCAGGAAGAAATAGAAAATCTGAACAGACTAACCTGTTGAATGGGAGAAAATATTTCCAAACTATTCATCTGACAAAGGACTAATATCCACAATATATAAGAAACTCAAACAACTCAATAACAACAAAACAAAACAAAACATTACAAGGTGTGAAAAGGATATGAATACATAGTTCTCAAAAGAAGACACACAAATGGCCAACAGGTATATGAAGAAATGCTCACCACTGCTAACTGTCAGGAAAAAGAATATTAAAATCATAACAATGTATCATTTCACCACAGTTAGAATAGCTATTATTAAAAAGACAAAAATAGCAGATGTTGGCAGGATGTAGGAAAAAAGGTATGCTCATACACTGTTGGTGGGAATGTAAATTAGTATAGCCACTATGGGAAAAAGTATAGAGATTTCTCAAATAAACTAAAAATGGAACTCCCATATAATCCAGCAATCTCTCTACTGGGTATTTATCCTAAGAAAAGGAAATCAGTACATCAAAGGGATATCAATATTCCCATGATTATTGCAGCATTATTCGCAAACCAAGGTATGGAATCAGCCCATGTAATTAACCTAAGTGTCCATCAACACATGAATGGATAAAGGAAATGTGGCATATGTATACAATGGAATGCTATTGGTCATAAAAAAGAATGAAGTCATGTCATTTGTAGCATGGATGGAACTGGAGATTATTGTGTTAAGTAAAATAAGCCACATAGTGAAAGAGACACATGGCATGTTCTCACTCATATGTAGAATCCAAAAATGTTGATCTCATGGAGGTAGAGAGTAGAGTAACAGACACCAGAGGATGGGAAGTGTGTGTGGGTGGAGCAGGGGGAGATAAAGACAGGTTAGTTAATGGGTACAAACATACAGTTACATAGAAGGAATAAGTTCCAACGGGTGATAGCAGAGAAGGGTGACCATAGTTAACAACAATGTGCTGTATATTGAGAAATAGCTAGAGGAATATACTTGAAATATCCCCAACACACAGAAATAATAAATACTCCAGGTGATGGACACACTAAATATCCCCACTTAATCATTACACAGTCTATGCATGTAACCAAATATCCCATGCACCTCATAAATTGTACAAAAATTATGTATCAAAAATAAATAAGTAAATAAATACATGACAAATCTAAAGCATCTATAGTAATGGAGAGGGGAGGGCTAGGGGCCAACACTAACTTAGGAATAAGCACAAAAGAATTTTCTGGTGCTATGGAACTGGTCTGTATGTCAATGGGATTATAACACTGGTATATGTATTTATCCAAATGCATTGAATTTTGCACTTACATTGTTTATATTTCACTATGTGTAAATTTTACCTGAAATAAAAGATCCCTAAGCCAAAAATTGAAATGCCTAAAATTAATTATTACAAACGTCTAGTTAATGGTTACTCATAGAAAGGCAGGAAGGAATTTTCTTCTGGAGGGGCATATAGGCATCTTCTTAGTTACCAGTACATTACATTTTGTAATTTGGATGGTGGTTAAATAGGTATTCTCTTTATAATAATTCTTTGAAATAGACACAAATATTCTCTACACTCTTCTCCATAGAAATTTCAACATTTATACAAAGTTACAAGTTTATATGGAACAATTTAGGTTTGCTGATAATTATGCTAATTTTGAAAGAGAAGAACAAAGGTACATGACTTACCCTCCAAGATTTTGAGCCACATATTATGCAAAACAACAGTGTAACAGCAGTGAGGTACTGGAACAGGAGTGAACAGACTGACCAATACAACAGAATAGCTGTTTCTGAGCACAAAGAACCTGTTCTATGATTCACAAAGCATAACATAGAGAGGGGGAAGAGAGTAATTTTTTAGGACATTATAATGAAAATATAGCCCACTCTAAAAACACATATAGGTGGATACCACAGCATTTGCTAGAGCAGAATCCCAGGAAAATTAAAGTTAATAACCAGGGGGATGTCCTTGCAAATTACATGTATCACTCAGGGTTCTCCAGAGAGATAGAAGCCTGAGAACTCAGAGGGCTGCTGGTGTACGTTTTGGAGTCCAAAGGCCAGAGAGCTTGGAGTTTTGATGTCCAAGGCAGGAGAAGAGAGTGTATTCCAGTTCCCAGAGAGACAGGCAGTTAGCCTTTTCTCTATTTTTGTTCTATCCAGGCTGCAAGCTGATTGGATGGTGGCCACCCATATTGAAGGTGAATCTTCCCCACTTAGTCCACTCAGATGCGTGTGCTAATCTCTTTTGGAAACCCCACACTGTACAAATTCCTTTTTTTTTTGTTTTTTGTTTTTTGCGCACCCGGCTGTTTTATTCATATGTTTTAATATTCAAGGGGGAAGCAGTTAGGATTCAAACACACACACACACACACACACACACACACACACACACACACACACACACTTCAACCGCATAAAAATATTCTCAGGAAAAGGACAGTAAAGAAATACACCCAGAATGTCAGACTTAATTATCACTGGTTAAAAGGCACTCACTCTAGCCTGGGCAACAAAGTGAGACTCTGTCTCAAAAAAAAAAAAGAACATTTTTTGAGCATTTCCACTTTTGTGTTCTGACCTTGTTCTAGCCATCACTAGGATTCTGGATTCATTTTAAAATTTTTGCTTTTGTTTTTTCGCTCAGAATATTGTGAAGAATGGATTCTATTTTTCTTTTTAGAGACAGTTGATGTTTTTATTAGGCTGTGTATAGATCTGGTTTTTTTTGTTTGTTTTTTGTTTTTTTGAGACAGAGTCTCACTCTGTTGCCCTGGCTAGAGAGCTGTGGCGTCAGCCTAGCTCACAGCAACCTCAAACTCCTGGGCTCGAGTGATCTTCCTGCCTCAGCCTCCCGGGTAGCTGGGACTACAGGCATGCGCCACCATGCCCGGCTAATTTTTTCTATATATATTTTTAGTTGGCCCATTAATATCTTTCTATTTTTAGTAGAGACAGGGGCTCACTCTTGCTCAGGCTGGTTTTGAACTCCTGGCTTTGAGCAATCCTCCTGCCTCAGCCTTCCAGAGTGCTAGGATTACAGGCGTGAGCCACCACGCCCGGCCTAGACCTGTTTTTAAAGTTTTAAAATTTAATATCCTCTAAAGGACTTCACAAAATGCCCCAATATTTGCATTCAGAGCAAAGGCAGAAGAAATTGGGAAGGAGACCAAAAAACAAAATGTGTGTGTGTATATGTTTTTTATTTCAGGGTATTATGAGGTTACAAACATTTTGGTTACATTTTATATCTTTGCCTCTCCCTAGAGGGGGTTATAGGCATGCCCTTCCCCTCTACAACACTCACCATGTCCTTTAGTTGTGAGTGTATCCCCCCAATTCCTCATCCTTGGAGAATATTACTACCATGTGAGCACCATAGTGTTAATTAGTCAGTACCAATTTGATGGTGATGTACGAATTCCTTAATCCAGTCAAGTTGACACCTAAAATTAACCATCATACTGTGTTTCCAGATTCCCTTACCAGTTGGATTATGGTTAGATCCAAGCAAGATGGTGGAAGATAATAGAGCAAAAGGAAGTGAGAAGCCCCCACTGCTTTGGGCAGCACCTTCATGAGTGACAATGTCTCTCCTCTGCTGTTTCAGCTCCCACCATCTAGCCCATTTCGTATAGATTCCTCTGAATGACCCCAGCACCCAAACACAGGTAGCACCAAGTCCTAGATTTGTTCTGCAGTGCTCGTAGTAGCACCTTCCTGCTATTGCTGCTGATTCAGTCATCTTACCATTCCGTGTTTGAGTTTTGCAAGTTAGTTTCCCATATTACATTCTCTCTGTTGAATAAAAAAATATTGTGTGCTCTAGATGATTTGACGTCAATACATTGGATTGCTTCATCTTCCTTCTGTAAAGTTTTCCAGCAGCGAAAGAAACAGAGAGAAAGAGAGGGAGGGAGTGGGGCCAAACAATGTGGCTTTATTGAGCGCTCTTGAGCAAGGTTTGTGGGTCCCAAGGGGGAGGCTGAGAAGTCGCGTCCGTTTGGAGGAGGTGAGGGCCTTTATACTGTTTGGTGCGGGCTAGGGACTTTTGGCGGGAAGAGCTGGGGATTTTCCACAGTGACCTTCGGTGGTTATTGAGAAATAGGAGGGGCTGGTGGTATTCGCAGAATCCAGGAACCAAAAACTTTCTTATCTGGGTGGACGTCCAGGTGTTGCTGTTTTCAGTGGGGCCTGGCAGTTGTCCTTGGCGGGTCTGGTCTCGTGAGCCTTTTCTTTTTGATCTAGGGAGGGGAGGGGGGCCTGCCACCAGCCTTACACCTTCATTCATTATTCCATGATTATTAGTTTGGCACTGAACGTGTTCCAAGAACTCTTCAAGATCATGAGGATGCAACATGAACAAAGCAGATTGTTTTATTTCCCTAGACCTCTGTCCACATAGTGGGGAAATAGATAACAAGCAAATATATGGCTAATGGTGCTAAGTAGTGTGGGAACAAATTAAGCAAGATAAAAAGGTGGGTGGTGAGAGATGAGGTCTAGATTAATAGGTAAGGAGAATGCACAGGGGATGCCTCTTGGATGTGGTAACATTTGAGCAGTGAATCAAAAAATCTGAGGGACTTGAGGTAAGCATTTTGAAGATAAAGGAAATGCAGAAATCCTGGGGTGGGATTTGTCTGGCATGATTTGAAACTTAAAGGCCAGGGTGACTGCAGCCAAGTGAGATGAGGTCACACAGGTAAAGAGGGGACTAAATGTAATAGGCCTTAAAGGTAAGCTGGTGGGCATTATTCTACAGGAGGTGGAAGCCATGGGAGATAGGTGAGCAGAAACTGGACATGACACGACTAATTTGAAAAGGTTTACACCTGAATTTATGAGGAAGAATGGGGAGGGAGCATTAGTCCAGGTGAAGAACAAGAGTAACATTGACTTTAGAGGGAGTAGGGCTGGTACTTAGGAAAAGTCAGATCATGGGTGTCAACTGAAGGTAAGGCAAGTTTAAAAACTTGGAGTTCAGGGAAGAGATTGTGTTGGCATTACAAATCTGGGAACCCACTGTTGATTGGATACTTGACCGCTCCAAATCTCTTTTGAAAGTGATCTCCAATGTTGAAGGTTGAGCCTGGATTATGAGGTTAGACCCTTCATGAATAGATTAATGCCCTCCTTGGGGTGAGGAGGGGAAAGTAAATTCTCAGTCTGTTGGTTCCCAAGAGATCTGGCTCTTAAAAAAAGAAACTGGCATCTTCTACCTCATTCTCTGTCTCCCTCTCTCTACATATGATCTCTGTACTTGCTGGCTCCCTTGCCTTCCACTTTGAGTGGAAGCAACCTGAGACCCTCACCTGATGCAGGTGCTATTGCCAAGCTTCTTGTACAGCCTGCATAACTGTGAGCCAAATAAACCTCTCTCTCTTTTTTTTTTTTTTTTGAGACAGAGTCTCACTTTGTTGCCCAGGCTAGAGTGAGTGCCATGGCGTCAGCCTAGCTCACAGCAACCTCAAACTCCTGGGCTCAAGTGATCCTATTGCCTCAGCCTCCCGAGTAGCTGGGACTACAGGCATGCGCCACCATGCCCGGCTAATTTTTTGTATATATATATTTTAGCTGGTCAATTAATTTCTTTCTATTTTTGGTAGAGACGAGTTCTCACTCAGGCTGGTTTCGAACTCCTGACCTTGAGCGATCCGCCCGCCTCGGCCTCTCAGAGTGCTAGCATTACAGGTGTGAGCCACCGCGCCTGGCCAAACCTCTTTTCTTTGTAAAATCCTCAGCCTCGGGTATTCCTTTGCAGCAACATGCCACACATTCAGACAGAGCCATTAGTATGTAATTTAGGGAATATATGTAAAGAAGAGAAAGTTTTCAATAAATGAGCCTTCCAAAACTCCAATCTTTGATGAATTAGCATAGCAGACTGAAAGTGCAGCCAAGAATGGACTAGTTAAACAAAAATAGAGAAGTGTCTCAGAGGACAAATAAGAAAACTATTTCCAAGAAGAGTAATTGGTCAACTGTAACCAATTGATATTTGAATATGAAAAAGGGAGGAGGCATTGGGACCTTCCTTTCTAAGCACAAATTTAGTGATGAATAACTGATAGGATAGTGTTAAAATGTAAATGGAAGGGAAGAAAATGAGAAGGGACTTATTCCTGCCAATATTATCAGTTAATATGGCCGTGGCTCAGGGAGAAGGTAGGGTCATCACAAGTTCCAAAACAAGTTTTATTTTGGAAATTGGAAGACCTAACTGTCTGTTTCCTTGTCAGGAGTTTGGCGATTGTTGGATGGAGCATATCTAACACTACAGAATTATTTTGCCTGTGTCCTGGGCTTCCTTGCCTCTGCCAAAGGTGGGGAAGGTGCTGATTTCCCACTGATGGGCTGGGAGGTGTGTTCAGGCATGAGGGTCGGATCTTCCTGGGGCGTCTTTCTATGGAGGCTTGCTGAGCAGGCCTTGGTTTTTCAGCAGTCTTGCCTTACTGAAGCTTCTCTAGTGCTTCTGTACCGTTTGTCTCCACTAAGCAAACATCCATGTGAATACAACTCTTGCCTGCTTGTAATATTGAAAAGTGTCAATGAGACCAAAGGAAACAGCTGAGCACAGAAGCAAATCAATGAAACTTAGATCAAGCCAGCAAAAGAGCCAGTAATGGTGGAAGGAAAGGCAAGATGGGTAGAGGATATTTGTAAGAGCCCATAGGCACAAAACCCAGAGAGAGAGAGAGAGAGAGAGAGCGCGTGAGAGCGAGCAGTGGTGGAGCCCAGTGGGAATTCAACCCCGGTAAGAGAGTGAGTGGCTCTCACTGCTCTTCTATTTGGATAAAACAAACTTCTCACACTCACATTAAAGTGCCTGGGGTTATTTTGTCCTACAAATAATCATAGTCTATGAAATTAAAGATGCCTTGATGGAGTGAGAATTTTACAGGGAAGAGTTTGCATGGCTACGCATAGTTTCCTTTTTTAATTTTTTTTTTTTTTTTGAGACAGTCTCACTTTGTTGCCCAGGCTAGAGTGAGTGCCGTGGCGTCAGCCTAGCTCACAGCAACCTCAAACTCCTGGGTTCAAGCGATCCTACTGCCTCAGCCTCCCAAGTAGCTGGGACTACAGGCATGCGCCACCATGCCCAGCTAATTTTTTCTATATATATTAGTTGGCCAATTAATTTCTTTCTGTTTGTAGTAGAGACGGGGTCTCGCTCTTGCTCAGGCTGGTTTCGAACTCCTGACCTCGAGCAATTCACCCGCCTCGGCCTCCCAGAGTGTTAGGATTATAGGCGTGAGCCACTGCGCCCAGCCTATGCATAGTTTCCTAATTACCTTGTTAGTCCTTGGCCACAGATTAGTCTTTCTTGCTAGGTTTTATTAGGGTTTATACTGTGTTCACATCTTACTATCCCAGTGAACTAAACCTTACAAGACTTCCCCCTCTTA
The DNA here is from genome assembly GCF_040939455.1 of Microcebus murinus. Lineage (NCBI taxonomy): Eukaryota > Metazoa > Chordata > Mammalia > Primates > Cheirogaleidae > Microcebus > Microcebus murinus. Next base: position 13,111,647 of record NC_134107.1, read on the forward strand.
CATTTTCCCTGTAAACCAAGGGAAGTAATACCCATCTCACAGAATCATTGTGAGGAGTAAATGACAGAAGCACAAGAAGCATCTACCCAGTGCTTGCCACATAAGAAGTACCAATATGTTACTAGTGATCATGATTGCCATTATTAATACTTTTTTCTCTGCATGTGCCTTCATTTCCCCATTACTCTTGGGATGAATTACTGTTTGGTCTATGGAGCATTCATTCCCATTCCATTTTGTTTCTACACTGGGTCACCATGGTGATTACTAATTTCTTCTCCTTAAATTTCTGTTTCCTGGGAGATTTGGGAGATGGGCACAAAATGATTTCAGTTTATTCTCTCCCAGCCATTCCGACTCTAGATATACCTTTATTATTTCTCAACATGAAATCAATCATTGGATTTATGAGAAGAAAATTAGTCAATTAAAGTGAGTAACAGACTTGTCTTGGGAGTTAGACCACCTTGGTCCACATTCTGGGTCTATCACTTATACTCTCTATATCCCCTGGCAAGTTACTTAATGTTCCTCTGTTTCTCAGTGGTAAAAAATAGATGATAAGGGTGAGAGCTAAAGGAAGGAACACAATGAAACTGCTTATAATTGTATTGACTCAGGGAATAGTCAGCTGTAATTATTATTATTTATATCATTTTACTCAAATGACTTGGAACGGTTTGTCTTACTGGAAGATTCACTTCTCACTATTTCTATATAGCATCAGTAAGTTTAGTAAAATAGAAATCTGATTGTATAACCCCATTATGGGATGAATTGTGTCCCTCCAAAATTCCTACATATAACTGTATTCCTACATATAACTGGAAATAAGTTAAAGTGAGGCCCCGTGAGTAGGATCCTAATCCCATATGACTGGTGTCATCGTAAGAAGATGAGGGGACACCAGGGAAGCACACGCATAGAGGAAAGGACACACGAGGATGTGGCAGGAAACAAGCCATCTGCAAGCCGAAGAGAAAGGCCACGGAAGAAATCAAACCTGTTGACACCTTGATTTTGGACTTCCAGCCTCCAGAACTGTGAGAAAATAAATTCCTGTTTTCAAGTGGCCCAGTCTGTGGTATTTTGTTTGGTAGCTTTACTGAACTAAGACATTACCCTTCCTAACACTGCACAGCAGCACCTGGTGGTTCTTTAGCTCTCTCCTTCAGAACCGATCCATCGAAGTCATTTCCTGAAAGAGAATCTTTGCAGGCTGGACAGGAGTCTTCATTTTAAGATGTTCCATAGGTAATGAATTTCAAATTTCAGAATAAGATGATCTACTCTGCAGAATAAATTCTAGGGATTTTATTTGAGGGTTTTTAAAAAAAATTCAACTATCTTCTCCCATTACTAACCTATATGTTCTTAGTTTCTAGCATTTGAACATCTTGTAGGTGCACAACTAATGCCATGGCCTTTTGCTGTAATTGTGTACATATTGTCCTCTTATGCATAAATTTTCTCTTTTCTATTCTTCATCCACTGCTTCATTGTCTCTAGAATCTTCCTTCTAGAGTAGGCAAAAGTTAATTTCTACAGGGGTGACTGACCTTCTTCACGGCATCCACCTAGGAATGATAAAACATATTTTCTTTAATTCTTCCACAGCATACGGTGTATCTTTCTTGTCTTATGACATTGTAATGTCATTTCCTGTGTAGCTATCTCTTGTTAACTGGAATATGAGACCTTGTCACATTGACCTCACATTTTATTTATACATTTATAAATACATATATGAAATATATAAATAAATAGCATTGCTTTTCATAGCTATAGCAGCAAAGAGTCCAAAATGTCATTTGAACTAATCAATAAATCTAGTGAAATAAACTATTACATAAAGTACTATCTCCTGACGCGGCATAGTGGCTCACACCTGTAATCCGAGGACTTTGGGATGCTGAACATGGAAGATCACTTGAGGCCAGGATTTCGAGATCGGCCTTGGCAACACATGAAGGCCCTGTATCTACAAAATATTTAAAAATTAGCCAGACATGCTACATTGCACCTGTAGTCCCAGCTACTCAGAATGCTGCCTGACAGGACAATCCATGGAGGATAGGACTTTGAATTACAGCGAGGTATGATAGTGCCATTGTACCCCGTGCAAGGCAACAGACTAGACAATAAAGTGAGACCCCATCTCTGAATAAAAAGCACTATTTCCATCCTCTCTGCATATTATGCTCATTTGCCACTTCAAAAAATTTAAAATAACTGTCCATCATATGATTTGAACTGAAGCAAAACTTCAGTTACCAAAAGCCAACATTTGCATCCAACATTCCACTTTGTTTTATTTTAACTAAGAATAACTGTCATTAACTTCTAGTGACACTTCAGTAGTTTCCAAAAAAGCTATGGTCTCTGTTCTTTGCACAAAACATCATAAAGCAGCTTGCTTTTAAGTCTCCAATATCCCTTTTCTGAAAAGAATGGCAGGCCACTGAAAAGGTATATTTTAGGTTGCATGGAGATTTCAGCTACTTGAAAGACCACTGTTGGCTTCCCAGGAATCCTTCACAGAGCAGTCCTTTAAGCAGGTTTAGTGGCCAACAGCTAAAAGACTCTTTGACAAATAATTATATCTGTAACTTCACTGAAACTTTCTAGCTGCCTAAACTTGAAGGCCTTTGGGCAACTCCTACTGCTCAAGTACAGTGGTGTGACCAGACCCATTGAGAAGAAAGTGGTGTCAGGATCAACACAGTATTACTGTGCTTAGTGGAAGGGAATCGTTTCTCCTTCTGAACTGATCTCCATAAGGTCACTGTGCTTCCTCTTGGGGATCACCTGTTCGGCCTTGATGGCCTTTGCTGTGCTCCTGGATCAAGTTGGTAGCCTGGGGAGATTCCAGATTCTTCAGCTGGCTTTCTTGTGTATTGCAAACATTCTGTTGTTCCCTCATATTCTGTTGGAGAACTTCACTGCGGCTGTCCCTGGTCATCGCTGCTGGGTCCACATCCTGGACAATGACACTGTCTCTCACAATGACACCGGGACCCTCGGCCAAGATGCCCTCCTGAGAATCTCCATCCCCCTGGACTCGAACCTGAAGCCGGAGAAGTGTCGTCGCTTCGTCCATCCCCAGTGGCAGCTCCTTCACCTGAACAGGACCTTCTCAAACACGAGTGAGCCAGACACGGAGCCCTGTGTGGACGGCTGGGTGTATGAGCAAAGCTCCTTCTTCTCCACCGTTGTGACTGAGGTAAGAAGCCTTGTGTTCTCCTTATGTGACCCAGGTGTCTGGCGGTAACACAGAGAATGCAATTGCTTTACACATTTAGTGCCCAGATGGGGACTGTAGTCAGCCCTTTCTTCATTCCTTCAGCAGGTAGCAATTGTTTATCTACACTACAGTGCAGTCAAGTGTACAAGTATTAAGGCTAATGCATTGAACAAACTAAACATAAACCTGCTATTATTTCATTAAAACTAGTGAGAAAGACCTATGATTTTTTTTTATTTCAGGATATGATTTTTTAAATAATTGAAATAGTCTTAGGCAAATCTTATGCTAGGTCAGTGGTTTTCAATACACATTGCAAAACTGATACTCAGAGCAAGTAAACCAGAACCTCTTGACATCAGACCCAGGCACCAGCATTTTTAAAGCTCTTCAAGTGCTTCAATATGTGACCAAAGATGAGAGTTATTGTAGTAGTTGAATTCACAGTGAAAAGAAGCCAAAGGCAGGAACCTTATGTTACCTACGTGGTGAGGGTGGCCTTCCTAGAAAAATTACAAGGTTTTTGCCTATAGTTTTTTGAATTTTGGTAAAGGAAATATTTTGGTTTTGTTCTCTGCAAGTTTTCAATCATATACTCAAAGAATGTATATCAGTAAATGCAATAAAAGGAGTTGATGGCATGAAGGGAGAATGGATAAAGACATGTAGGCTCATGGATACAGGCTGTTGGAAGGTTATGAGATGAGAGCAAGACCCAGCTGCTTTTGAAGAGTTGCAATAAGTTCAGTATTTGCAGAGTGTGGGCCGGCAGAAGAGAGTGGCTGTAGACGAAGCTGGAGATGGGGGCAGGACCCTCATAGCAGAGGGTCGTTCACATCCTATGTAGGACTTTGGAGTCAGTTTCCACCAAAGGGCTCAAACTCTTCTCCAACTCTGCTGTGCTGCTTTCCTTCTCTTCCAGTGGGACCTGGTATGTGAATGGGAGTCACAAAAATCAGTGGTTCAGTCCCTATTTATGGCTGGGTCGCTTCTGGGAAGTGTGATATTCGGCTATCTTTCAGACAGGTGAGTGTCATCTCACTTTCTTTTGGGGTGTTTATCAGATGATATATTCATTCTTTTATTTTAGAAATATTTGCTGAGCTCTGTGTACTTTGCATTGTGATCTGTGCTGATCTCTATTTCTGACTCCAGGGAGCTCTAACTGAGTGAGAGTGTTTGATATGTGAACTGGAAATGATAGTTTGGTATAATAAATCTGTTCATTGTATTGCATAAAAGAGTACATTAAAAAATCTAAATCAGATTCAACAAAGTTTCAGGAAGGGATTTTCAGAGGAGATTACAAAATTAGAGGTTTTTGAGTAGGAGTTAATTAAATACTGGGGTTTTGAGAAAGAAGGTAGCTGTATGTTTGAAAGCACAAATATCCGAAGCAGTGTTATTGGTCTTGGCAATGAAATGAACCACCTAGACTTGTGAAGTAAATGATTATGGACACTATTAGACTGGTCATCATTTCATGCTTGCAGTGTAAGTCCTCATGTGCAGTGAGTGTCACTTATAAAATCTGTATCACTAATTCATATAACAGGATGAATCATTGAATGAATGAATGAAGCAGTCTAATGAAAAATGTGAAAGAATTAATCTTTCTTAGATCACAGGTCTAGGTTAATATCTATCAACAGTAGAATGAAAAAAATAAATTGTGGTATATTCACATCAATTTCTATTCAGCAATGAGAGAGAACAAATTATTGCCTCATGCAACAACATGAAGGAAAGGTTATATGACATGGGATTGCATAGTGTGTGATTTTAATTTTTATAAAGCTCAAAACAATTAAAATAATCTATGGTGGTAAAATAATAATATTTGATATCTTTGGTGGGAGTAAAGTAGGACAGGGCAGGACATGGACTTCTTGTGTGAGAGCAATGTTCTATTTCTTATCTAGGACTGGTTAAATTGGTACATTTATCTTGTGAAAATCATTAAACTTGTATGCATTTGATATGTGTACTTTTTGTGTGTACCTTAAACTTCAATGAGATGTTCGATATGGAATATAACAATGAGTGGAAAGTGACAGTTGGGGTGGACAGATTGTTCAGCAGGAGTTAATAATGGCAGCCAGGAGACCAGCTGTAGAAGGATCAATTTTAATAACCACAGCTCAGATCTCTGTGATGACTCTATCAGATCTAACATAGTAAATGGGCCAGGTTCGGTGGCTCATGCCTGTAATCCTAGCACTCTGGGAGGCAGAGGTGGGCGGATCATTTGAGTTCAGGAGTTCAAGACCAGCCTGAGCAAGAGCGAGACCCTGTCTCTATCAAAAATAGAAAAAATAGCTGGGCTGGACTACAGGCATGGTAGCACATGCCTGTAGTCCCAGCTTCTCAGGAGGCTGAGGCAGGAGGATCACTTGAGCCCAGGAGTTTGAGTTGCTGTGAGCTAGGCTGATGCCACAGCACTCTAGCTGGGGCAACAGAGTGAGACTCTATCTCAAAAATAAATAAATAAATAAAAGCAATACAATAAATGGTACTGATCTGTGGCCTGTTAGGAACTGGGCCACAGAGCTTTGCTTCCACCTCCCAACTCTGCCCTTCCCCCACACATCCGTGGAAAAACTGTCTTCCATGAATCTGGTCTCTCGGGCCAAAAAGGTTGGGGACCACTGCTTTAGAAGACAGTAAAGGAACTTTATAGTTTATCAAGTTCGACTCCTTATTAAATGAAGGAACTACGCATTACTGACAAATAACCACCAAGTTATAAATCCTTTGAGAATGTGTAGCTTAGTCCTTTAAAATGAGTCATCTGCTAGCATTTAACTCTTGTTAATATCACACGTTTCACCCATACACCAAGTTAATCTCTGCTTTCTCAAGCTTCAAATTTGTTTCCCTATTTCTTCCCCCAAGACTTAGGTGAAACTCGATGACATTCCACTGCACTTTGAATAAACCCAAGTTTCTTTCAAATCCTACCAGATCTGAGATTTGGCCTGTGTGTCCCTTTCTTACCTGATCTACCTCGTTCATTTCCTGGCACTATTCAAAACATCAAGCTGCTTCCCACCACATAGAATTTACACTTGTTTCTTTTGTCCATCATATCCCTTCCTTGCACACTGCTCAATCCACACCTTCTAATTATTCAAATTCCAGTGTCACCTGCTCAAATATCTCTTCCCTGACTCCCTATCTAGATATGCCCTCACCCAAGTTACTCTCATTTCATTTCCCAACCTGCATTTTTTTTTTTTTTTTATAGTAGAGACGGGGTCTCGCTCTTGCTCAGGTTGGTTTTGAACTCCTGACCTTGAGCAATCCGCCCGCCTCGGCCTCCCAAGAGCTAGGATTACAGGCGTGAGCCACAGCGCCCGGCCAACCAACCTGCATTTTTAAGAGCAATTTAAACCTTTTAAATGTCATACTCTCCTAAATGGTAGCAAGACCCATTTGGGAGGCTATTGAAATAATCTGGAGGACAGATCATAGGACTGTAAATTAAAGGGGGATCCATCGAGATACTAATAAGTAGTTGGATCTGGGAGATGTTTTAGAGGAAGACTAAATTCAACTTGCTGGTAGTTTAGATTCTTTTCCACTATTGAGGGACTGCTAGAAAGAGAAACAGAAGAATCCCGGGGATATAGGCTTTTGGCCAGAAATAACTAGTAAATGCTGAAGACACTATAAAAGATGAGAGAGGACTATGTGAAAAGTAAATTTGGGGGAGAAAGTCAAGACTTGCCAATTGCATTTGCCTATTAGATACGCATGTGGGGTTAAAGGTAGGTGGTTGTATATAATTGATATACACCAAAGGTCACCAAAGAGGTCAAGGCCAGATATAATAACTTGCAATTTTTTAGCATATAAATATTTTCATAGCTAAGAGAGTGAGAGAGGTAACTCAGGAAAGAATGTAGATAGTGAGCAGTGATATCCAGTAGATCCAACCCTGCCTAAGGCAAAAACTAACCAAGGGATCACCATTTTACATCACTGTGGCTGCCACTGGCATTCTCTCACCTGATTACTCAAGTTTCCCAGCATTGACTTCTTCCGTTCAGATTTCAAATCCCTCTGAATTCATATATTCTGCGCCTTGTGGCATCCACCTGTGCCTTCATTCCTTTTTCACTTGCATTCACTTTCACTCTAACCTAAGATCTCATCATTAATTCAAATCAAGACCCACACACCTTTTTCATCCTGGGTTTCACCTCTCTTCCTCTTCCTCCTCCTTTAACGAGAAAATGCGCATGAGGCTTCTGTATCTATCTTTATCAAACACCATTTTCATCAGGCCTTACCATATTAGCCATAATCCTTAGCTGCCCGAAACCTCCATCAGTTATCATAGCAAAAGGGTAATCTTCATGGGCGTTTCAGACACATATGGTAGGGTGACCCTTCTGGGCACCCATCTTTCAGGCAGTGGCTCAGGGAACCAGGGCCATTCATTGAGGACTCTTAACATCTATGAGACAGAGTGTAGGAACACAATGGACATTTTATAGTCAGGGCTGGAATTGGCATACATCACGGGCCACACACATTTAACCCAGTTATAAGTCCCCATGGTAAGCTACAATGAATTATGAGAAATGTCATCTTCCTGTAGGCATTAAAAGAGGGAAAGGGGTGGTCAGCATCTAGCCAGATTCTGCAACAACTGTATCTTTAATGAAACAAAAAGGTTAAATTACTCATTGTTATCTTTTGCGGTACAGTGACCTCATAGTCCATGCGTTTGGGCAAGACCTCTTTCCCATACCTGTAACTAGTTATGTGTAGTTTCCTCCACTCCCATCTTTCACTATGGACAGCTTTACCATGTGTTTACTATTAATCTCTTTATTTGTACATGTTGCAAAACTTTTAATATCTTTGGGTACGCAGGTATTTTAATTTACACGAAAGGCATGATGCTAATTTATCCAATCTCTTTCTTACCTTTTGCCATTCACTGCTAAGTTTGGAGATCTGTTTATGATTTTGTGTGTAGATGTAGTCTTCTGCTTCAAACTTCTCCTCAGCTCTCCACAGGGAGTCCTGGGTGTGTTTTTCCCATTGTCACTCCCAGTGACAGATTCCCTGGTTCTCACAACAACCCTAACACCACACCAATCTCTAATGTTAACATCTTTTTTTTTTTTTTTTTTTTTTTTTTTTTTTTTTTTTTTTTTTTTTTTTTTGAGACAGAGTCTCACTTTGTTGCCCAGGCTAGAGTGAGTGCCGTGGCGTCAGCCTAGCTCACAGCAACCTCAAACTCCTGGGCTCGAGTGATCCTTCTGCCTCAGCCTCCCAGGTAGCTGGGACTACAGGCATGCGCCACCATGCCCGGCTAATTTTTTATATATATATCAGTTGGCCAATTAATTTCTTTCTATTTATAGTAGAGACGGGGTCTCGCTCTTGCTCAGGCTGGTTTTGAACTCCTGACCTTGAGCAATCCGCCCGCCTCGGCCTCCCAAGAGCTAGGATTACAGGCGTGAGCCACAGCGCCCGGCCTAATGTTAACATCTTGATGTGTGTGTCTTTACTATGAGAATTTTTTTTATGAATAGGCTTTAATTTTCATAGCAGTTGTAGGTTAACAGAAATATTGAGTAAAAGCACAGAGAGCTTCAATATACTTCCTCTTTCAAAGTTTCCCATATTATTGGTATCTTGGTGTAGTGTGGTGCATTTGTTACAATTGATGGACCAATTTTGATATGTTATTGACTAAAGTCCATAGTTTACATTAGGCCACATTCCTTTTTTTTTTCTTTTATAAATTTTTCCTTTTTTTTTTTTTTTACTTTTTTTCACCTTGATATCTAGTGATATTCAACTACACACTCCTACACACTTCTATACACTGTAGAACTTATGTTCTACAGTTTAGAGGTTTTGGCAAAAGCATAAGGTCACATATCCACCACTAGACTACCCTATAATTCTCTGTGCAACACCTATTTGTCCTTCCCTCTGAACCCAGATAACCACAATTATGAGAATTTACTAAGGATATATAGATTTTTGTTGTACTTACTATGTTTTTATTTCTTAGATTCCCAGTGATTGCCTCTCCATCATGTCTTATATCATATATTTTTTAAAAAGAATTTTATTCTATTCTGAGTATATCATAAAAATTTAGTAATAAAACTTATGTTGTATAAACGCTCAGAAAGTTAAACATTCTAGAAGACCTATAATGACTTACATATGCTGCTAAAGTGACAAATGGCACAGAACAGGCGTCTAAAACTAGAGTTTGTTCATGTGTTACTGCTACTGGAAATTCAGTATCAATGCATGTAACTTAGTCAAAACTGACTCCAGACTTGGTCCCCTTCCTGCCACTCTGCGACACACATAATTCCCTTTTCTTTTTGTTCATCTTTCCCTTCTTTGTTCCTTTTGCTCTTTCTCCCCTCATCCTCTCCTCTGTGAACTTTCTATCAAGTCCTGCACTGAAGGCAACACTGGGTGAATTGTATTCTCCTTGAGCTGAACCTCATTTCCCAAGGGCTAAAACACAGACACAGCTGAGCATGGCCATTGTACGGTCTATCTGCAACTTTCATTTGCTGCTTTTTCTCTCTGCCATTCAAGGAAGTTTGGCCTTAACCTTGAGAGTGCAGAGGCCCAAACGCTGATCTCTTGATTCCAAACCTTAGTGCTCTAAACACAATGCACAAATCTACTCTCCTAAATGTGTATGCTTTTATAACTAATATTCTTTACAACATCCCGTTTCGGCTTCTTTTACACAGTGTCACAGGGCATCAGAGTCCTCACGGCGACAGTTTGGTGTGAGAGTATAAGAGCTTTGACAACACTCTCATACCGAGAAATAGGGAGGGATACATCTATGATTTCTGCTGTGGACTAAAAACATTATTCCACTAGGTGTCAAGTGCAATGTCCCACTCATTAAATATTAATCCTAGATTTCAGGATGTGTCCTCTGTGTCACGTTTTCCATACATTATTTTTGTGCCTGAATTATCTTACCTGGTACAATATTTCTTAGGTTTGGACGGAAGATGATCTGCAGCTGGTGCTTACTCCAGCTGGCCATCTCCGACACCTGTGCAGCCTTCGCTCCCACCTTCTCCGTTTACTGCTCACTGCGCTTCTTGGCAGGGTCCTGTGTCATGACTATTATGGGACACAGCTTTCTTCTCGGTAAGTCAACAATAAGTCTTTCATTATCTCTGTGCCTTGAATTGATCTTGAAATTACCCTGTCTGATATTACTATTGCCATGTATGTTTTCTTCCAGTGATAGAATGGACAAATCCCCAGTCACGATCTATGGTCACAACACTGCTATTATGTGCCTCCAGTGTCGGGCAGATGCTCCTGGGAGGACTGGCTTTTGTCATTCAAGACTGGCGCACACTGCAACTGACTGTGTCTATACCCATATTTGTCATCTTCTTGTCTTCCAGGTATGGACAATCTCCATTTTCTTTGCCTATATGGGCGGTTATGGTGGGAACAGAGAGGAGAACCCTGATATTTGAGATCTGTTCACTCCCTGGTTTTGTCCTGATCCATGGTCCCTATTAGCACCCACTGTGCCATGCGAGAAACAAAGGACTGAATAGAACAACACGCTACCTAGGAGGCTGGCACTTTGCAGTCATTATTATTGTATAGTAGACACAATTTTCCTGAAATCGTTTTTCATAGCACAAAAAACCCCCACTTATTCATGATGCAAATATATTATTGATTTAGCTAGGGAAACATTACATGATGGAGATGATTTGGGAATGTTTTGTCGCTGTAATTGAGATTTGATAAAAGGGAAGGGCAGAATGTGGGCCAAGTCGAAGACTAAAGCAGCCTGCACTCACTGCTCTCAAGGAGAGGATCAAAAGTTGCAGGTACAAGTTCACCCATGAGTGGATCACATAGGAGCAAGCATTGTGAGTCATCAAAGAATCCACTGGAGATACCAGAAGTGGGGGAGAGAGAGGCAGGGTGATAAGCTCGGCAAGATCAGAAGGTGGCTAAGGAAAGAGCCTACAAGTAGGGAAGGTTTGGGAAATAGATCCTGGGGCTCCAGTAGAAACTGGACAGCTTCCCCAGTAGAAACTGTATCCCAAACTTTGAGGGGACTCCCCCATCACAGCAGGCCTTGGACCAGATCAGAGAGCTGCTTGGAGACTGGGCAGCAGCATTGCACAGAGAGAGAACACAGTCGCATCCTGTCAACTCTGGTCTCCGGTCGCTGCAATAGACACCACCCTACACTTTTGCCCTAGAATGCCTGGTCTGCAGAGGGGTCAGCCCCATTGTAGGAAATTCCCCATTTCCCCTGCCAGGCTAAGGAAGGAGCAGAGAGTGGGGCATTCTCACATGCACTGAGACTGAGTGCTATGCACCCCCCTAACCTTCCCACTGATCTCCTCCCAGAGATCCAGGCAGAGCAGGCACCTACTGGCCTTCAGCATCTGCTGCTGCAACCTCACCAAATCCATAGTGCCACTGCCACCACCTGAGTAGCACCAGAGCACCTGCCACAGGCAGAGCTGTGTAGAGAGAGAGCCCTAGCCACAGCACCTCTTCAGTTGGGCATGTGACACCTGCGAGAGTTCACCCAGCCATTGCAGTTCAAAAAGCCACCCTGCAACTGCCAAAGACCTGCAAGCTATCCAGGCACAGTCAAGGCCCCCTACCCTTCCAGGTACCTTCCAAGGTCTTGCAAACCATGCAGGCACTCATCAAGGTCCCCTGACATGCCCTGCCTCTGGCTGCAGTCCTGCCATGCACCTAGGCATTCATGAATGTCCAGTGAATCATCTCACCAGCAGTAATGGTCTCACAGTCACCTGTGAAGGCCCCACAACCTTCCCAGCTGCCTGCCAAGGTCCCCTGATCCATAGGGTCACTCACCAAATCCTGCATCCCATCAGGATGCTGTGAAGGTCCCACAACCTATAGAGGTGACCGCCAATGTCTCAGGATGCATGCAGGCAACAGCCAAGATCCCACAACCCATCCAGGTGCCCACCAAGGCCACTCAGTGTGTCAGTTCAACCAACACAGTCCCACATCCAGCCATTTTCCTGCCAAAGAACCACAACCCATGCAGTTGCCCGACAAAGTTACAAGACAAGCACAAGCACTGGCTAAGGATCTACAGCATTCCCAGGCACTGATCACAGTCCAGTGATCTCACCCATCAACAGGTGCAGTGGTGTGATGTATCCAGGTGCCTGCCCTGGTCCTGTGAACCTGCCAGCTGCTGGTGAAAATCACCACACCTGCCTCTGTGGACAGGGGTTTGCATTACCCTGTCAAGTGCTTCCAACAGGACCTGAGGACCGACCCACAAATTTGAATAAATATCGCCCAGCACAGGCTTGGACTGTGACAAGCACAGGAAAATGGATGGAGGCAAAAGAATAGGTTCATTAAGGTTCATTGCAGGCGCCCAGTGCACCCGCCTCTCTCTCATTGGGTCACTCCTCTAATGTTGAACATGGAAGTGTTATCTAGGGACCTCTTCTTTTTCTCATTAAGTGGGAGTGTTCCCAGCAAAGGGGAACAAGTATACCACAAACCTACCAAACTTAACCCGCGAGAAAGATTTCAGATGAGAAGAAACCAGCAAAAGAATTCTGGCAATATGAAAAAACACCCTCAAGTGACCATGACAGATCCACACCAATGAGCACCAATTAAAAGGAAATTATCAAAATGTCAGAAATGGAATTCAGACTATGGATGGCAAATAAGAGGAGTAGGATTAAAGAGAAAGTTGAAAACCAGCACAAAGAAACCAAAAAATTATTTCAAGACATGAATGGAAAATATGAAAAACTCATTAAAGATATAGACAACATAAGAAAGGATATGACTGAACTTAAATTAAATACTCATTTAAGGTATCACTAAATACAGCAGAAACCTTCTACTACAGGCAAGTAGAAAAAAGAATCTCAAAGCTTGTAAACAAGGCTTTGAAATAACTGAGTCAGTCAAACATTCAAAAAAAGAATAAAGAAGAATGAACAATCACTCAGAAAAATATGGGACTACATGAAAGAAGCCAGTATATGAATTATAGGTATCCTGTAGGGAGAAGATGAAAAAGCAAAAAGCGTGCAAAACCTCTTTGAGGAAATTATTGGGAAGAAATTTCCTGGTATCACCAGAGAGCCAGATATCCAGATACAGGATGGTCATCAAACTCTGAGGAGATCCATAGCAAATAGGATATCCCCAATGTCCCGGCCCGCGGGACCTTCTGTTACTCGTGGGGTCAAGGGGGACCGTGCCTGAAAGAGATGGGCGAGAGAAAGGAACGAGACCAAGCAAAGGGCTGTCAAGGTCTGCTTTACTTAGATCCTTTGTTGGTTTTATAGGCATACAGAAACAATGAAGTAGGGAGGGGCGGGGGGGTTTAGGGTTGATCAATTACAAACAGCCTCAGGCAGCAAGCCTGGGATATCTTGCAGTTTTTTCCTGGAACGGTCGTTAAGCACTTTTTGGCAACTCAGGGTATTTTCTGCTCAGGGTATTTCCGGGTTAAGAACTTCAAAGGCCTCGGTCCCCAACATCTCTCCCTCTCTTTATTAATATGAGGGAGATTTATACAGGTGGGTGGAGAGCCTGTCTTAGGCTACGCGATGGGCTTCCGCGACCAGCACCCCAAATATAAGATCGGGCGATTAATGTGAAGGTGAGGCCTCTGTCTTAAGCTATGTAGGTGGCATCCAGCTCCGGCACTTGTGAGTATGAAGTGTGCCCCTGGGCATGGACCTACAATATTCCCGTCATGGAGTCACCTCACTGCTGGCGGGGTGTGCATCTGGTACGCGGCATCGCGATAATCCTGTCATAGGCGTCTCCACAGCTTTTGGAACCAACTGCGTTTCATGTCTGAGGCAAGGTCTGAGAAATTTAGACCTTCAGTGGGTGTGTTGGGAGACTCTTCATGGAGGTCTTCTCTGGAGCCTCTTAGTTCTAGCCGTTGGTAAAACACGGAGACCAATTTTTGTGTGGCTGCGTCTACCTGCCACGTATAATTGTAGACCTGATGGATGTTGGCTGCGGTGCTGCTCTCGATCGTGACCAGAACCAGGCACAGGAGGGGCAGCGCCTTCTTTCTGGGAGTCATTGTATTTCTGGAAGAGAACAGAATTAAGAATTCTTCTCAGGGGAATCCCTGGGTGGGTTATATAACTTAATCGCTCTTTCTGGTAGCCATCTGGCGTTTCCTGCCTGGGTATCGTAGATGCAGGCATGTCCTTTTCCCCATATGAGGACAGGGTTAGGCCCCAGCCATTTGCCTGTAAGCGGCTCCTTCCATAAGGCCTGTGCATAAGTATCCGTGGTGGATGGGTGCCAAAGGTGGTCGGCAGCTGTTTTACTGGCGGTGTCAAAGGTGAGAAAATTTAAAATGAACAGGGCATGATTAAGCAGGGTTTTGGAATTACCTGTCAAAGGGTACAAAATTCCTCTTCCCGATTGTAGTTTGGAGAGCATATTTTTTAACGTCTGATGAGCTCTCTCTACAATACCTTGGCCCTGAGGGTTGTATGGAATGCCTGTAACATGCTTAATGCCTAGCTGAGCACAAAAGCTTTTGAAGTTGGAGCTGACATATCCCAGGCTATTGTCAGTCTTAATAACTTTAGGCTGAGGGAGGGAGGTGAGACAGGCTATAATATGACTAATAACGTGGCGGGTGGCTTCGCTTGTTTGTAGGGAAGCAAAGATAAATCCACTACAAGTGTCTACAGAGACATGTACATATTTAAGCTTTCTGAAAGAGGGGTAATGAGTGACATCCATTTGCCAGAGCTCCCCAGGGATCAGGCTGTGAGGGTTGACTCCTAGGTGTGGCTCAGGGAGAAGGGTAAAACAGGCCTTGCATTGGCAGACGATTTCTCTGGCTTGTTCTCTAGTAATAGAGAATTTAAGTCTGAGGGTATGGGCATTGAGATGGTGTAAATCATGAGCCTGGCGTGCAGCGCAGACAGGATCAACAGTGATATTGTGAACAGCGCCTGCAACGCGAGTCACCTGATCAACAAGATTATTTCCAGCTACTAGAGGTCCAGGAAGGCCAGTGTGGGCGCAAATATGGCCTATGAAAAAGGGCGCAGAACGGGAGTGAATGAGTCTTTGTAGTTGCTGGAACATTTGTGTGGTATTGTTGGAGGGCCGAATATGAGGCACAGTTTCTAAGGTGGCGACAGCATGAGCAACATAAGAACTATCAGTATACAAGTTAAATGGCGACTGATCTACGTTTTTGAAGACTGCGACTAAGGCTGCTAACTCAACCAGTTGAGCAGAGGAGAATCCAGTGGGAAAACTGCGGACCTGGCCATTAATGCTATAGGCTGCGGTGCCTGAGGAGGATCCGTCAGTAAAGACTAAGACGGCTCCTGGAATGGGAGAGACTCTTGTTTTTTTGGGAAATATTACAGGTGTCCGATAGAGGAACTGAATTAGTTTATCAGGGGGGTAATGATTATCTAGTTTGCCCTGGAAAGACGTACAGTTAACTGCCCAGTCATCATCATTTTGTATTAGCCACCAAATTTGAGAAGCATTGGAAGGGAGTATTATGATATCTGGATCCTTTCCAAAGAGCTTAAGGGAGTTTTCTCGCCCCAAGCGAATAATCTTAGCTACTAAGTAAGGGTAGGTGGGAAGGACTTTAGGGGGGGAAGCCGACAGGTGAATCCAAAAAAGAGGCTTGCCCTGCCAAAAGAGTCCCGTGGGCGAAAAGGGGGTGGGGAGGACAATGAAGTACAAGGGGGAATTGGGGGAGAAGTAGCCAATGGCCTGGGCATTTATGGCCTGCTCGACTAAATTAAGCGCTTGCTGCCTTTCTTTAGTTAGGGAGCGTGAAGAGGTTGGATTGGCATCTCCCTGCAGGATGTCAAATAGGGGTTTTAACTGTCCTGTGGTGAGTCTCAAATATGGGCGAAGCAAATTAATGTCGCCTAGAAGGCGCTGAAAATCATTAAGGCATCGAAGAGAGTCTTTTCTGATTTGTACCTTTTGGGAGAGGACCTTATTGGGGAACAATTCAAAGCCCAGAAACAGGTGAGGGGGGCAGACCTGAATTTTTTCAGGGGACAGGCGGAGGCCTCGAGCTTGTAAGGCCGAGACAACCTGCATGGTAACTTGATGTAAGGTTGCCTCGTCGGCTCTAGCGAGAAGAATGTCATCCATATAATGAATTATATATAGCTGAGGATGTTGAATTCTAAAAGAATCAATTGTCTGAGCTACATATTTTTGGCAAAGGCTGGGGCTGTTGGCCATGCCTTGAGGCAATACTCGCCATTGGAAGCGCGGAGAGGGTCCTATACAGTTTACTACCGGGAGACTGAACGCGAAGCGCTTACAGTCATCTGGGTGCAAGGGTATGGAGAAAAAGCAGTCTTTTAGGTCAATGACTATCTTATAGTAGCCTCTGGGGATAGCTACAGGCGAAGGCAAACCAGGCTGGAGTGCCCCCATGGGAACCATTGTTTGGTTAACAGCCCGTAAGTCTTGTAGCAGCCGCCACTTGCCAGTCCTTTTTTGGATGACGAAAATGGGGGTGTTCCATGGTGAAGTAGAGGGCTCTATGTGTCCGGCAGCTAATTGTTCCTGCACTAACGCTGCAGCTGCGGCTAGTTTGTTAGACAGGAGGGGCCACTGATCAATCCAGACAGGGGAGTCACTTTTCCAAGTGATTTTATCTGCCTAAAGTGCAGGGGGATCAATGGCCCTTACGAAAAATGGTCTTTGAACCCTAGTCCTGATCTGTCTGACTTAGGGAGGGTGGTCAGGGGTGCTCTTAGTCCCTGACCCTTTTTGCCTAAACCCTGTTCTGGGAGGAATCCCTGTTTAAGCATTTGGCTGGTTATAACCTGATTGGGGCTGCACATAATGACATTCATTTGTGCAAGGATATCACGCCCCCATAAGTTAACAGGTAGGTTTGGGACTACGAAGGGTTGAGTAGTACCTCTGTTTCCCTCAGGGTCTTCCCATGTTAAAATTTTTGAGCTCTGGAGAGTATTTTTAGACTGTCCTATACCTTGCAAGTGCGTAAGGGAGGGCTGCAGTGGCCATGAATCGGGCCAGGCGTCTTGGGCAATAACCGTGGAATCAGTGCCTGAATCAAGAAGGCCTTCAAAAAGTTTGTCATCTATTTTTAGCCGAAGGGTGGGCCGTTCTTTGATGATAGCTTGGACCCAATAGAGATCAGAAGAGCCAGGACAGGAAGCACCTCGGTTAGAGGCGATGGCTGGGAAGGATGTATTAAGGGGCAAGGGTAATGCCTGAGCTAAGCGCTGTCCCTTAGAGACATACACAGGGCCGGTAAGTGCACTGGCTAAGATGTTAATTTCCCCGGTAAAGCCACTATCTACTATGGAGGGGTGGACTATGAGCCCTGCAAGAGTGGAGGAGGCTCGGCCCAGAATAAAAAAGAACATGTTGGGGGGGGGGGTCCAAAGGAGCCAGTGGGCAAAATCTGAACACCATCCTCAGGTCTTAATATTGTGTCGGAGGAGGCACACAAGTCCACTCCTGCGCTCCCTGTGGTTGCTCGGAGGAGTCTAGAGTCTGGGGGCTCTCTTGTCGGCTGTTCCCCGAGGCCGACTGGAATTGAATAGGACGGGGGGCCCGGGGCTGGCCCCTCAGGCCGTTTCCCGAAAGGGGGGGCAAGGGGTTTCCAAGACATCAGTCTTGGAGCGGCGCTGACTGGCCCAATGCTTTCCCCTCTTACAGCGAGGACAGAGGGAGGAGGGCTGGGCTGGCCTGCCTGGCGGCTCACTGAGGTTAGGGGCAGCAGAGGAGGTGGCTAAGGGACACTGTCTCGCAAAGTACCCTGGTTGACCGCATTTAAAGCAGTCCCTCTGTGCCGCGGTCCCTTGGATGGCGGCCCCAACCGCACGCTGCACGGCCTGCGATACCATATGGGCAAAGGGGTCAACATCGTTACACATTCTAATCATGTCATTAAGGTCTTTATTTTTGAGTTTGCCCCTGAGGATGGCCCTGCAAGCGCTGTTGGCATTTTCATAGGCCAATTGTTTAATAAGCCTATTATTCTCATCCTTGTGTCCGAGGGTTCGTTCAGCAGACTCTAAAAGCCTGCCCACAAATTCACTAAAACCCTCTTGAGCTCCCTGGGTGATTTTTGTCAGGGGAGTAAGAACAGATCCCGTAGAGGGAAGTGCTCGCCAGGCGCCGAAGGCGGCTGCGGCGGTCTGGGACAAAAGTCCAATTGGGAGTCTCCTTTGGCGCTGTTCAGTGGCAAATTTCCCTTGTCCGCTAAGCTTTTCAAGGGTCCAAGATGCAGAATTGGGGTTTTTTAAATTATTAGCAGCCGTAGTCTGACAGCGGTCGAGAAAGTCGGCCTTCCAAGAGAGGAACTATCCGCAAGAAAGGATCGCCTGTACTAGTTTGGTCCATTCTCCAGGGAGCAGGTAGCCGCCCCCTGAGGCTGCCTCTAGGAGGGAGTAGGTAAAGGGTGCATTGGGCCCATACGTCCTAACGGCAGAGTTTAATTCTTTTAAGGTTTTAAATTTTAGTCTGCGAAATTCAGTGGGCTCTGAGTCTGTTTCTTCTGGGAGGTCATCGCTCTCGCTTTCTCTTTCCCTCCCTTCCGTATCCTCATTATCTGAATCTTGGAGCGGACACTGGCTCGAAGAAGGGGCGGCAAGGTCTCTTAGCCTATTAGACCTGGTAACTACCGGGAATGCTAGGGCTTTATGGGAGGACTTTAAGGATTTCTTATTTAAGGTGGCATATGATTGGGCGGTCTCATGATGTGGGTGGCTAATGAAGACCGAATCTTTAAGCGTATCTTGGAGGGAGGACAAGTCATTGGAAAGCTGGGCAAACTCTTTTTGAAGTTGTAAGACATCCTTTAATTGCGTAACCCTTTGACTTAAGTCTTTTTTGGCACGCAAAAGTAAGGACATTGTAAGGGGAGGCATTATTGAAGGTGCGCAAATCTGGGGCGCGTAAGGAGGAGGCCATTCGGGATTGTGATATCGGGCCGCTTCCTCTCCGAGGGTTGCCTCTTCTGTGGGGTCGAGGGACTCTCGGAGGGATTGTTTTTTGAACACCGGGTAATTAAATGCATGAGGGGCTGTACCCTCGGGTAAGGGAGTATAGAGGGTCTTGGTGTCTGGCCTGCTAATCGGGGGCTCGTCCCTAGATGTCTGGAGTTCAGCCGAGGGGTCTTGAGGGGGCATATTAATACAAACTGAGGGGCAAGGGGAAGGGCATGTTAGTCCCTCAGGATCATTAGGAGAAGCTGGCCCTTTGGCCGTCTTTAAAGACGTTCTCGAAGCGGACCGCGACAAGGGTCGGAGGCAGAATTCTGCTACTGAGAGCAGCTGCTTTTTATTGGGGTCTGAATCTGCTCCCTCAACAATATCTCTGATTAGTCCCCAGTACGAGAAAACGGATACAGGGACGGCATCTGGGCCCTGATTCAGAAGTAAATTGTTTAAATCTCTGCCTACCTTTTGCCATTTGTGTGGGTGAATCTCAGGTCCACCAACAATAAACCAAGGACAAGCACGATCAATGAACACAAAAAACTTTACTAGATCCTTTTTCTTAACTCTAATTCCTCTCCCTCTGAGTGAGGCCTTGAGATTCTTGATAAAAACGGCCTCTTTAGACAATGAATGGCCCATCTCGATGGGGTGACAATGTAAAAATTTACTCACCAGACCGTCGACTCTGTGAGCGGCAGAACGAGGGTCTCTGTAGGGTTTCCTTCGGCCGAAGAGCGCTCCGCAGCGTCACCCGACAAAGGTCCTGTAGGGCCGTACATTTCTGTGGCCTAACAGTCCGTACCTCGGGCCCCACGTTGGGCGCCACTTGTCCCAGCCTGCGGGACCTTCTGTTACTCGTGGGGTCAAGGGGGACCGTGCCTGAAAGAGATGGGCGAAAGAAAGGAACGAGACCAAGCAAAGAGTTGTCAAGGTCTGCTTTACTTAGATCCTTTGTTGGTTTTATAAGCATACAGAAACAATGAAGTAGGGAGGGGCGGGGGGCGGGGTTTAGGGTTGATCAATTACAAACAGCCTCAGGCAGCAAGCCTGGGATATCTTGCAGTTTTTTCCTGGAACGGTCGTTAAGCACTTTTTGGCAACTCAGGGTATTTTCTGCTCAAGGTATTTCCGGGTTAAGAACTTCAAAGGCCTCGGTCCCCAACACCCCAAGACACTTAGTCATCAACCTGGGCAAAGTCAAAATGAAGGCAAAAATTCTACAAGCTGCAAGGTGAAAGCAACAACTAACCTACAGGGGAAATCCATTAGGCTAATAGCAGAGTTTTCAGCAAAGACATGACAAGTTAGAAGGGATTGAGGCTCTATTTTTAATCTTAAACAGAACAAGTACCAGGCAAGAATTTGTATCCTGTAAAAGTAAATTTCAGAAATGATGGAGAAATAAGGACTCTTTTTGACAAGCAAACACTAAGGGAATTTGTCACAACTAGGCCTGCCCTATGGGAAATGCTCAAAAGTGCATTACACATGGAAAAGCACAACAGATAATCACCAGTGTAAAAACACCTGAAAGTTAAAGCTCATAGCTCTTAAGAAACAACAGCACAAGAAAGAAAACAAAACAATAAATTGTCATCCAACATGATGAACAGAACAGCTTTGCACATATCAATACCAACACTCAATGTGAACGGTCTGAATGCCCCACTTAAAAAACATAGACTGGCTAAATAGATAAAAAAACACAAAGCAAATATTTTCTATCTCCAAGAAACACATCTAAACCACAAGGACTCACACAAACTCAAGGTAAAGGGACGGGAAAAGTATTTTATGCAAATGGAAACCAAAAGCTAGCAGATGTATCCATTGTCATATCAGATAAAATAGACTTTCAATAAGCAGTGGTAAAAAAGAAGATTAAAATGGTCATTATAGGAGTTCAAAACCAGCCTGAGCAAGAGCGAGACCCGTCTCTACTAAAAAACAGAAAGAAATTAATTGGCCTACTAAAAATATATAGAAAAAATTAGCTGGGCATGGTGGCGCATGCCTCTAGTCCCAGCTACTCGGGAGGCTGAGGCAGAAGGATTTCATGAACCCAGGAGTTTGAGGTTGCTGTGAGCTAGGCTGATGCCACAGCACTCTAGCCCAGGCAACAAAGTGAGACTCTGTCTCAAAAAAAAAAAAAAAAAAAGATGGTCCCATTATATACTGGTAAGGGGAGCAATCCAAGAAAATGTCATAACAATGCTAAATATATACACACCTAATACAGGAGCTTCCAGATTCATACAGTTGCTAATAATTCTACTAGCTATAGGGAAAAAATAAACAGTAGCATCTTAATTCAACACCCCACTCAAAGAACTGGATAGATCATCAAACCAAGAAATGAGTAAAGAAACACTGAACTTAAATAGGACTACAACAAATGGATCTAACATATAATACATTTGCAGAAGTTTCTATTCCACACCTACAGAATATATATTCTTCTCATCAGCACGTGGGACATTTTTCAAGATTGATCATATCTTTGGCCACAAAAGAAATCTCAGCAAATTAAAAAAAAAATGTAAATCATACCATGTTTCTTCTCAGACCACAATGGAATAAAACTAAAAACCAATTCCAAGAGAAACACTCAAATCTACACAAAGTCATGGAAATTACCATCTGATGAATGATCCTTGAATCAGTGAGGAAATTTAGACAGAAATTACATGATTCCTTGAACTGAATGACAAAGGGGACACAAACTTTCTAAATCTATGGCCTACAGATACAGCAGTCCTAAGGATGAAGTTTATAGCCTTAAATGCCTACATCAAAAAGACAGAAAGAGCACAAATTAACAACTAAAGGTCACAACTCAAGGACTAGAAAAAAAGAGTAAAACAAACCCAAAGCTAGCAGAAGAAAAGAAAATAACAAAGCTAACCTTAAACAACACAGGAGTTAGAGGCAATGCTCCCCATGTAATAAAAAATCCACCTGTAGATTTTTGATGCAACAAAAAGTGAATTTCTAATGGCCTACTTTTTTTTTTTAAGAGACAGAGTCTCACTCTGTTGCACTGGCTAGAGTGCCGAGGCATCAGCCTAGCTCACAGCAACCTCAAACTCCTGGGCTCAAGCAATCTTTCTGCCTCAGCCTCCCGAGTAGCTGGGACTACAGGCATGCGCCACCATGCCCCACTAATTTTTTCTATATAGAGATGGGGTCTCGCTCTTGCTCAGGCTGATTTCAAACTCCTGACCTTAAGCGATCCGCCCACCTCAGCCTCCCAGAGTGCTAGGATTACAGGTGTGAGCCACCACGCCCGGCCTAATAGCCTACTTTTAACCCCAAAATTTTCCTATAGCTTAAACAGTTCATTAACATGTATTTTGTACGATACATGTATTGTATTACATGCTGTATTCTTATAATAAATTAAGCTAAAGGAAAGAAAACATTATTAGAAAATCATAAGGAAGAGAAATATGTTTACTACTCATGAAGTAGAAGCAGGTCTTCATAAACATCTTTTCCCTGTTCATTCTCACACTGAGTAGGCTGAGGTGAAGAAGAAGAGGAGGGGCTAGTCTTGGTACCTCAGGGGTGGTTGACATGGAAGAGGAGTAGAGGTTGGAAGGAGAGGCAGGCATACTTGGTATAATTTTATTTTAAAGAATTCATATATAAGGGAACCTACACATTTCAAAACTGTATTGTTAGGCCGGGCGCTGTGGCTCACGCCTGTAATCCTAGCTCTTGGGAGGCCGAGGCGGGCGGATTGCTCGAGGTCAGGAGTTCAAAACCAGCCTGAGCAAGAGCGAGACCCCGTCTCTACTATAAATAGAAATTAATTGGCCAACTGATATATATATAAAAAATTAGCCGGGCATGGTGGCACATGCCTGTAGTCCCAGCTACTCGGGAGGCTGAGGCAGGAGGATCCCTTGAGCCCAGGAGTTTGAGGTTGCTGTGAGCCAGGCTGACGCCACGGCACTCACTCTAGCCTGGGCAACAAAGCGAGACTCTGTCTCAAAAAAAAAAACAAAAAAAAAACTGTATTGTTCAAGGGTCAACGGTATCTGTAATGGTTTTGGAAAGCTTCAACACATTACTGGTTGTCTGGAAGGTCATGTGCATGTCCATGGCTGTATGCATGCTCATGAAAGTTCTGAGAAGGCCCTGAGCCCTCACCTCTGGGTGATCTTGAGGCTCTGCATACACAGTGAGTGGAGGCTAAGGCAGAATTGTAAACTACATGGCTGAACATTGAAGGCATGTCCTGAGACATACCCACAGCCTCTCAATAGAGACTGGGAAATTTATTGGTTGAAGACAATTAATTCATTAGCTGACCACTAAGCTATCCAATCAGAGACTTCAGAGGCCACCCATGAAAAATACAGATTTTACAGAATTATTTCACAAAAATCCACTACCCAAATAAACAATCCCTACAAGCAGTACCAACAACAACAAACACTCTGAAAGAGGAATGAATCTCATTTCCGGCGTTGTTATATTTTATTGTTTAAAGGTACAGTTTTCAACAAAGTTATGAGCCATGAAAGGAAATAAGAAAGTACGCTTCCTACACAGGAAGAAAAGCTCATCAGTACAAACTATACCTGAGGAAAGGCAGATGGTGCCTTATTATATGAGGACTGTGAATCTGTTTTTAAAATATGTTCAAGAGTTTGTTTTTTTTTAAAACCCCATATGTACAGAACTAATGGAAAATATAAAAAAAGATGTTTCCAAATAGAGAACATGGGTGAAGATAGAAATATTTAAAAGGGGCCAAATTGAGACTCTAGAGCTGAAATGTAAGAAGTGAAAAATTCACTGGATGGTCTAAACAGCAGATTTGAGTAGGCAGAAAATAAGCAGTGAATAGGAAGCTAGATTATTGAGTTTATCCAGTTTAATGCACAGAAACAAATGAATTACAAAAAATGAGGAGAGCCTTATGGAGTTGTGGGACCTTATCAGTTGTATCAACATATACATTACAGGAGTCCCAGAAGGCTAGGTTAGAGAAATAGGAAGAAAGTATTTTTAAAGACACAATGGCCCCCTAAAATCAAATGTATTGGAAACATTTATCCATACATCCAAGAAACTCAAAAACTCCAAATAGATCAACTCAAAAGATCCACACTTAGGCATAGCGTAATCTAACTACCAAAATCCAAAGACAGATTGTTCAAACCATCAAAAGAGAAACAACTCATCATGGACAAGAGATCCTCAATAAAATTAATAGCTAATTTCTCATCAGAAAACATGGAGACTGGAAGTCAGTGGGATTAGATATTCAAAGTGTTGAAAGAAAAATCTGTCCATAAGGAATTGTACATCTGGCAAAACTGTGTTTCAGTTAGTATCTTTTCAAGTGCTTGTATATCTGTTTTGGAGAAATGTCTATTCAATCCTTTGCCCATTTTTGAATTGGGTTGGTCTTTGTTGTTCTTGCTGTTGTTTCAGTTTTAGTAGTTCTCTATATATTCTAGATTTTAATCTTTTATGAAACATATGATTTGTAAATATTTTTTGCCACTCTGTGGGTTGTCTTTTTACTTTGTTGATAGTCTTATGTAAAGCAAAAATTTAACAATTTTTCATGAATCCAAATTTGCCTAGTATTTCTGTTGTTGCCTGTGCCTTTTCTGTCATATCTAAGAGATCCTGGCCAAATAACATGTCAAGAACATTTGCCCCATGTCTTCTCCTAAAATTTTTATAAGTTTAGGTCTTAGATTTACATCTTTGATCCAGTTTTAGTTAATTCTGAATATGGTGTTTGACAAGGGTCCCCTTCCATTCTTTGCATGTATATGTGCTGTTTTTCCAGCACCATTTGTTGAAATGGCTATTCAGCCCCATTAATATTCTTGTCAAATATCATTTGGCCATGTAGGTTAGGGTTTATTTCTAGCCTCCCTACTCTATCCATTGATAGTACCACACTGTTTTTATTACTGTAGCTTTGGAATAAGTTTTGAATTTAGGAAGCGTGAGTCCTCCAACATTGTTCTTCTTTTGCAAGATTGTTTTGGCTATTTGGGGTCCCTTGAGATTCCGTGTGCATTTTAGGATTGGTGTTTTAGAAAAAACGTCATGGGAATTTTCATAGGGATTGCATGTGTAGATTGCTTTGAATAGTATTGACATATTAGCAATATTAAGTCTTTCAATCCAAAACTGTAAAATGTATTTCTGTTTCTGTTTGTTTTGTCTTCTTTGATTTCTTTTAGTAGTATTTTGTATCTTTAATTCTGCAAGTCTCTAAACACCTTGGTTAAGTTAATTTATAACTCTTTTATTGTTGTTCATGCTATAATAGATGAAATTGGTTTTTGCAATTTCCTTTTCACTCTGTTCATTGTTATTATATAGAAATGCAACTGATTTTTACATATTGACTATGTATTTTGCTACTTTGCCCAAATCATTTGTTAGTGGTAACAGTTTCTTTTTTTGTGTAGAATCTTTAGAATTCCCCTACATATGACTTCATATCATCTGCAAATAGAGATAATTTTACTTCTTTATTTTCAACATAGATGCCTTTTATTTTCCTTGACTAATCACTCTAGTTAGAATTTTCAATACAATATTGAATAGAAATAATGCAAGTGGGTATCCTTGACTTGTTCCTGATCTTGGGGTAAAAGCTATTATTCTTTGATCAACGAGTATGGTGTTCACTGTGGATTTTCGGTGGGTTCCTTCTATTCCTGGCTTTTAAGTGTTTTTTTATCATAAAAAGGTATTAAATTTTCTTTTTCTGTATGAATTAGATGACCGTGTGGAGTTCTCATTTATTATATTAATAACAATGTCATGTATTATGGTGATGGATTTTTGTATGTTGAAACATTATTGCAATCCAGGATGAATGCCACTTAAGCATGGTGTATAATCCCCTCAATGTGCTGCTGAATTGGTTTGTTAGTCTTATTTTGTGGATTTTTCCATCAAAGTTTGTAAAGGATATGGTTCTATAATTTTCTTTTTGTGTTTTTGTCTGACTTTTAAATCAGGGTGATATTTGGCTCATAGAATGACACAAATTATCGCATTTTGAATGATTTCATGCATAAGAAGGATTTAAAAGTTTGATTTTGGAAAGTAGTCAGTATGGAAAAGTCCATACAGACAGAAAATAAATGGTTGACATGGGCTGCAGGGAAGAAGTAATGGGAGTGAATGTGATGGGAATTTCTTCAGGATGATGAAAATGTTCTGTAATTAGGTAGTGGTGATGTCTGAAGAATCTTTTGATTATGTTTAAAACAATTAAATTGTGTCCTTTAAGAAAGGTTAATTTTGCTGATAACTAGAATCTATATAGAACTTAGGAAAATCGCCAAGAAAAAAAATCAAACAACCCTATAAAAAATGGACAAAGGACATGAACAGAGACTTTGCAAAAGAAGACAGAATAATGGCCAACAAACATATGAAAAAATGCTCAAAATCTCTAATCATCAGGGAAATGCATATCAAAACCACAATGAGATATCACTTAATTCCAGTGACAATGGCTTTTATCAAAAAGTCCCCAAACAATAACTGTTTGCGTGGCTGCAGAGAGATAGGAACACTCATACACTTCTGGTGGGACTGCAAACTAGTGCAACCTCTGGGGAAAGCAATATGGAGATACCTTAAAGAGGTACAAGTAGAACTACCATTTGATCCAGCAGTCCCACTACTGGGTATCTACCAGAGGGGGAAAAGAGACATTTTATAAAAAAGACATCTGCACTAGAATGTTTATAGCAGCACAATTCACAATGGCAAAGATGCGGAAACAACCCAAGTGCTCATCAATACATAAGCGGATTAATAAAATGTGGTATATATATGCCATGGAGTTCTACCAGCCACAAAAAACAATGGGGATCTAATACCTCTTGTATTATCCTGGATAGAGCTGGAACCCATTCTACTAAGTGAAGTATCACAATAATCGAAAAACAAGCACCACATGTACTAATCATCAAACTGGTATTAACTGACTTAACTGACCAACACCTAAGTGTACATAGAGTAATTACATTCACTGAGTGTCGGGAAGGGGGGAGGGGGGAGGAGGGGCTGGGGCTATACACACCTAATGGGTGTGGTGCACAATATCTGTGGGATGGAAATGCTTGAAGCTCTGACTCTTGTGGGGCAAAGGCAATATATGTAATCTAAACATTTGTACTCCTGTAATATCCTGAAATTAAAAAACTATTAATGAAAGAAAGATTAATTTTATGGTATATAAATTATATATTATTAATAGCAAAAAGTAGGAATGTAAATGAATGATTTATATATGTTCATTTTCACTTTTCTCTATAAATACTTCAACATACACTTACTGCTGTCCACATACACCTTTCTCCTTAGGAGTCCAATGTAGGAGGGTGACTTGGTTAGAAATGACTCTACTGCAATTTATAAAGTCTGTTTATTAAATGGAAGGGAAACAGAATCTCAGGTTAAAGGTTATGTGACAAATAAACAATTCTTTACTGTACCTGCATTGTCTTCTTTTATCAGGTGGCTTGTGGAGTCTGCTCGGTGGCTGATTACCTACAATCAGCTAGATAAGGGCTTAAAGGAACTTAGAAGAGCTGCACGCATAAATGGAAAAAAGAATGCTGGAGAGATCCTGACCATTGAGGTGATCTGAAAAGGGGAGCTGGTCATGAGAAGGAAATGAAAACATGACCTTACAATCACACTAGTCTGGGTTCCTGGGGTGGCTACCCTTCTAGAATTAGGATTCTGTGGGTGGGACCTTACATCTCTGTCCTGGTTGCCCACCAATTCATCATTGGGGGTCAGGGTGAGCATTGAAAAAACCATCATCTCTTTTGTCTTTTGTGAGTATTTGGACATAGATATCACAGAAGTTCATATAATTCAGTTATGTGTACTTGTGTGCATATTCACTGGCAGAAGCACACATAATTGTTAGAACAAATTGGCCATCATGTTTTCATGCTCTTCACCTAGACATGGAGGGGAAAGAAATGAGCACACAGTTCATTTCCCACTATTCAGTAACTCTTATGCCTTCCAGGGGACATAAGAAAGCCAATGAAGGAAGGGAATTAACCATGCAGAAGAAAGATTTAAAAGTTTGATTTTAATTTTATGCATTAATTCACTAACTCAATAAATGTTGATTGAGCATCAAATATAAGTGAAATACCATTCTACACAATGTGAATATGCTATGTCAGTAAAATAGATTAAAGTCCCTTTTTTGACATTTACATTGTCCTCATTAGAGGGTACTAATGTGTCTAAGTAGGAAAACTGAGATTTTTTTTTTTTTTTTGGAAGTTTGCCTCCACATGGCTGGAAGCCAGATACTGCTGTGGTTCATTTTAGCACTCTTTCATTCCTTCAAAAAAGTACATACATTGCGCCAGTCTGGAGACAGATATTAATCAGAGAGTAAGTCAGATACTCTGCCCTCAAGGAACATACATTTTACTATGGAATATAGCAATTAAGAGACCATTATCATATAAAACATAAAATCCAGCTAGGCACATGTTAGAAGTGCCTTGAGTAGGCCTCAGGCCATAGAAAAGGAAAGCAACTTCACTCTCAGCTAAAGCCTCTTGCCTCCTGAGTCCAAACTCTTGTCTTTCCTCTTTCATGAAAGACACAGCCTGTGTGCAGCAGAATAGGGTTCTCAGCCAGCTTCTGCCAGGGGTGTATTGGGGACTGCACAGTCTTTCTGTCACTTGCAGTCAAGTTGGCAGTGTTTATTTTCACCAAGACTTCTATAAAACATTGTGGAGCCCTGTGAATCTCACTGGGGTTCATTTCGTCGGACAAAACTTGCAATTAACAATAAGATCTTTGACATAAGCTCTTCTCTATCATAGGCTCCTGCTGAGAGTGCACATAAGTATCCTAGAGTCCCTCTTGTTCGATTGAGAGTCACATCCTTAATGTGTTTGAAGGGCCCTTTCTGAAAATTATACTGACCCTTTGATCTTTCTGAGATCTTGAGAAACTTTGTGTAGTCGCACACTGGACTTTATCTCTAGCGTGTTTTCCTGACTTTGCTCCAAAGCCATCTTTTTTTTTTTTTTTTTTAGAATGTCAGCAATAGCTGTTTATTTTTCTTCTTTTTCTTTTCTGCACTTTCAACTTTCTATTAATATAACAGGCACACATTATCTTCAATAGGAAAATTATGATTTACAAAAGCATATTGTTTCTTTGTTGAAGCTCACATAGATTGAAATGATTATCTATTGAATTTTCTTTTCCTTTTCCTTTGCCCCATACAATCTACCCTTCTCCCTCTGTTTTGAAAGGAAAGAAGATATGGAGTGTATTAGTTTCCAATTGTTGCCATAACAAATTACCAGAAATGCAGTCAAAGCCATTTCTTAGTGTTAGTGGCATTTGCCATTTGGAGAGGCTGAGAGCTCCTAGTTCCTTTTGTTACCAAATTCAGGCACTTGTCTCTGAGGCTGCATCAGAAGACCGAGGACAAGTGGTCTGAGGAGATGGACAGATAAGTTTATTAATTTGCCTACAATGAGGAGGTTGGCAGACTCCCATCTTGAAGTCCCAAATTCCTGCCTCTGAGCAGAAATACAGAGCTTTTAAAGGGGACGTTTTCAGCTTAAGGCTATTGCTCTTCAACTATACTTGATGGTTCTGATTTATCCCATTTCCAGCTAACACGATCTGGTGACCTCCACCTGGACAGATCCCTTGGGCCACCTCCTGTGGTACCAAGAACAAAGGACACTTCCCTGCCCCTCCTGACCACAGTCCTGAGGCAGGGATGCAGGTTGTAATTCCCAAAAGAGAGGGGAGTTTTTAGAGAGACACAAAACATTTTTCCCTTTTTCGGGCCATTACCCTTGTTATACCTTTGTCTAAAAATTTTCGTCTGTTTACCTTGTTCCTCTTGCTTTTGTTACTAGCAGGAAGAAGAAATCGAGAGGATTCTTCAACACCTTGATTGCAAATCAGCTTAGCTAGATAATCAAGTTCACTGAACACATGTCCTATTTTCCACATGAATGCACATGACAATATTGTTAAATTTCTACCACTACATAAGAAGCACTCCTCATCTTCCAGTTTTTAGTAGCATGTTTCTGACTCCCTATTGGACCCTCAAAAGCACCCTGCTCTCAAGGTTTAGATTTTTACTACAATTGTTCAAGGCAATATATGCTTTCTCTATCACAGTCTCTAAAAATCCCACCAGCCCCCTCCCACCGCCAATTCCAAATCAAGTCCCAATGTTTAACTATTTGTTACAGTAGCACTCTATTCCAAGTACTAACATTAGAATGAGTTATCTGTTGCTGTGGCACAAATTACCCCAAAACATAATAGCATAAAACAGGAATCCGTGCAGTGTTTCATGAATTCTCTACTTGACAGTCTTTCCAAGTCTGCAATCAAGGTATTTGCTGGGACTGTGAGATCACCTGAAGTCTCCACTAGAGAAGGATGTATTAATACTTTCAAGCTCACTCACATGGTTGTTGGAAGGCTGAAGTTCCTTTCAGATAACGGTTGGACTAAGGATCTCATTTCCTGTCCCATGGAGCCCCCCAACATGACACAGTGTTTCTTTAAGATGTACAGCCGGAGAGGGCATCCAGCACCGCTGGAAATCACAGTCTTTATGATCTGCCCATGGAAGTAGCAGCTCACCACTTTTGCTGTAATTCTATTCATTAGCAGCAAGTCACTATATCCACCCCACACTCAAGAAGAGGAGATTACGCACAAGTATGAATAACAGGAAGTGGGGATAATCTGGGGCTAGCTTTCAAAATTACCAACCAGCTTTCATTTGAAAAAACTTCTCCTCCATCCTACTGTATATTCTGTCCACTTTGATCTTAGAATCTATTCCCATATATACCTTCCTGCCAGCGTAGATCAGCTTAGAAATTGAGCACTTTGTGCATACAGGCTTTTTCTTACCCCAACAGACAAAACACTTCCCCAGCCAGATTGTATATATATATAAACTATTTTTATTTATTTTTTTTTAATTTCAGAATATACTGGGGTACAAATGTTTAGGTTACGTATATTGTCTTTGCCCCACCTGAGTCAGAGCTTCAAGTCTATCCATCCCCCAGACAGTGTGCACCGCACCCATTAGATGTGAATACACCCATCCCCTCCCCCGTCCCTCCCACCAGCCTGACACCTGATGAGTGTTACTACTCTATGTGCACATGGTGTTGATCAGTTAATACCAATTTAATGGCAATACATGAATGGGTTAATAAAATTCGGTATACATATGTCATGGAGTTCTACAGATTATATTTTTTCTTTAGTTATTGGTCTAATAGGAGGCCAAAGGTGATAGATCATGGTGGGAGGAGGCAGGTATTTTCTTGCAAATATAAACTTCTGCAATATCTTTCAACAAGGCAAGAACACTAGCTTTTAAGAGAGAGAAGTGACCTACTCTTTCAGCCCAAGAAGTACAAAAGAATGTGGAGATTCAACATGATCATATGCATCAACTCATATGTACCCATCCCATCATAAGTTCTACTTTCTCTCAGTCAGGGCCATGAACTTGGCAAAGGAGACCAGCCAAGGTTCAGGTTTTTAGGCTTTCCTGAAGGTACTCTTAACATTGAGTCCTGGGACTTGATCTTCAGTTTTTCTGCCTTCTCCCTCAGGAGATGAGGGTCTCTTTATAAGCGGCTCACTATCTGCACCCTCTGGATTTCATAATGTCACTTTATATTGGTTGTCAATCACTATCAGTTTTCTGTTATCTGTCCTCAATGCACTGACGGCCCCTTGCAATAGCCACCCAATTCTAATGTCCTTCTAGTTATTATTTTTCTTGAAACCTTCATAATTCTGAGATCACACACATGCTGATACATACTGTTCTGTAACTAATCCATCCCTGTTCACCACCAGTGAAATTTTTAATACTTATATCACAACTGCATGCTCTAAGTAATACCAGTTATGAGATATTCATCAGATGATGTAGTTCCAAATTCTCATTGTAGCATCAACACCTTTCCCTACCCCCAGCCAGCAGCAATGGTTGAAGCTTCAGTTCCTCGGGAAGTGGGAAATCAGAGATTTGTGTGCAGGAGCTTCATTTCACTGGGGAGTGTTGACAGGAACATTATCTATCAGAAGTGAGAGTATAGGATTGGACCAAAAAAAAGGTCAAG
The DNA here is from genome assembly GCF_040939455.1 of Microcebus murinus. Lineage (NCBI taxonomy): Eukaryota > Metazoa > Chordata > Mammalia > Primates > Cheirogaleidae > Microcebus > Microcebus murinus. Next base: position 13,144,094 of record NC_134107.1, read on the forward strand.
GCATCATGCAGTTGCAAGACAGGCCGAGAAGATCTTGCAGGGAACTCTAATGCTAGAATTGCCCAACAGAATTTCTCTGCCTTGCAGCAAGGAAGCCTGGCTTTCATATGCCTGAATTGACCAGCCATTGAATAAGGCCAAGGATATCTATCATATTCCCCACTAGACAGAAATTTCCTTGAGGATAGTGGACAATGTGTCTAGCTCATCCTCTAGTAGTTAGCACTGAGCTTGGCATATTGATATCTCATAAATGCTTGTTATTTTTGTTGTTGAAGTTTCTGAGATCCGCCATGCAGGAGGAGTTGGATGCAGCCCGGAGCCAAGCATCAATTTTTTGCTTGTTCCATGCACCCAGACTGCGAATGATAGTCCTCTACCTGGGCTTTGTGAGGTAAGCTCCATTTGGTGATGATTAATTTTAAAAGATTAGTTATGAAAATACATTTCTTCTTCCAAAAAAATTAGTAGCAGCATTGTGGATGGCATATTAACACATAAGAGGAAAAGATATCAAAGTGTATGTTTTTAAGTGTCACATGTTAAGATGGCCTAATATTATCAGAAGACTCAGTGGGACCTGAGTCTTCGGACTACATAGTCCGAAGTTATGAACATCACATTCCAGCACGAAGTTCGTCACTGGATATTATCTTCATACGAAGTTTTGTCACAAAATATATTTAGACTTTTTACTTTTTAACTCTTTGTTGACAGAACATTTAAATAAAGGAAAATGCACAAAAAATGCCTTTTTCTGAAGTGTATATCTAGATCAATCCAAAAAACCATTACGAATCCATAAAACCATATAACCATTACTTAGACAAGCACATTTCAGCATTCCTGAATCATCTCTCATGTTTTCCTTTCCCCAAGTTAATTCTTGTCTAAAAGCACAAAATATTCTTACCTCTATTGCCGTGGATTGCATTTGCCTATTCTTGAATTTTGTATAAAGTGAATCATGCTATATTATATATATACCTTTTCTATATGGGAAATTCACCACTTTTGTTTTGCATAGCTTTAATTTGTGGGGGGTTTTGTCATAGGTCATTTTCCTTTATATGAATATACCATAAGTTATTTACCCATATTGCTTCTTATGAATTGTGGATTTTCCCACTTGGAGACTGTTATGAGTTCCTGGGTTTATAGCATGTGTACATCTCTCTATAGTAACCTACCAAACAATAATCCAGAGTGGCTGTACCACTATACATTGCAATCATCAAGTGTAAGAGCTTTAGTCATTCCATATTGGTGCATATTACTACAATCTCTATGTACTAATAGAAGGCACTAGTATGTGCAAATATTAACTATTCTGAATTACTTTAATTTAGCCATTATGATGAACATAGATGGTAGCACATTGTGATATAAATTTGCATTTTCCTGATGACTGATGATGAAGACTTCCCTATCTTGCCTGGACTTTGTCCATTTGTATTAGATTGTCACTTTTTAATTATGTCTTATATATATGTGTGTGTGTGTGTGCATACATATATATATCTTTTCTCAGTGTGTGGATTAGCTTTCCACTCCCTGATGGTGTGTTTTGATGAACTCAATTTCTCAATGTTCATAAAGTCTATCTATCAATCTTTTCTTTATGACTAGAACTTCTGGTATCCTGTTTAAGAAATCTTTGCTACCCAAAGTTGATAAAGGTATTTTCCTATGTTTTCTTCTCACAACTTATTTCATCTATCACATTTGTGTTGTCTATGACCCATCTGAAATTAATTTTTGCATAGTATTTGAGATTAGGGTCAAAGTTTATATTTTCCAGATGCATTGTCAATTCACTCACCACCATTCAAAGAAATAACTGTATGCCCTGTTGTATACTTTATATTTTATTGATTTATGGTCTTATCTGTATTACTTCTTTGCCTCAATTTACTTGAGTTTCTGTATGTATAGGCATGTGTGTTGTGTTTTGTGTGTCCTTCAGGCAAAGAAGCTTAATTCATTTATTTTCAAACTTTCATACTTTCTGATAAATACTCAGAATTACGAAGGAACTATAAAGTTCCCTGTTAGCATTACCAAACAAATATCCTATATTTTAAAAGAAATTTTATTATGTGTATTTAAGGTATACAATATGATATTATAAGATACATATATAGAAAAATTTTTACTATAATAAAACAAATTACCATATCCATCATTTTATATAGTTATCCATTCCTGTATGTTCTGAGATGCTGTATCTTGACTCTAAATTGGTTCAAAATAATTTCTAAATCATCATTTGGATCCTGTTTGACTCATTGGTTTTTTATAAATTTTCTGATTAGTTTCCAAATACTTGTGGATGTAGTTTATTTTGGTAAAGGGTCAACAGATATATTGTATGGATATGTTTTTTGCACCTCTTGATTGTAGTTTTCTATTTTCCAATTAATGAAATTGGTTAAGGATGCTATACAAGACTGCCATATTCCTGAAACTTTTATTTTCATCTGTCACCAGTACCTCAAAGAAATGTCTTTAAAAGGCCAACTATGATTATAGATTAATATGCCTTTCACATTAATTTTGTAAGCATTTGTTTCATGAACTTTGGAGCTATATTTTTAGGCATAAAATACCTAAATATATAAATATATACACACACACACAAATGTAATCATATTAGTTCTTCATGTTGAACTGAAGTTTTAGATTTTTAATCACAAAGAAACAAAACAGAAATAATTCGTCATCAGATAATAAAAAGTTTTCTTAAAACTGATAATCTTCATCTGTCTTAATCATGCTTATATACATGTGAACTACTATCTGCATAGAACAGTGAAAATAATGACTCTGAAGAGTTATTCTCTTCTTTATGCAGAGCAGTAGAAATTCTACCACTTCAACTGAGGAGATAAAAACGTGACTAAGGCACCTATATTCATGTGGTCCTTGATAAAGTTTCTACATCATAGAGTAGTACAGTGGCAACCAGACTGCCTTGAGGCCCTAAGACTAGTGTCCGTGCTAGTGGGAATATTACAGCCAGCAGGAGAAAGTAGATGCATTCTGCCTATGTATGTTTGCAGGGAGAATAGTCATTGGTAATTGCAGAATCATGATAGTACTTCATTTATCAACACCATTGCCATCATCATTGTCGGCATAATCATCGTCAGCACCATCAGATGTATATGGAAGATATAAAATGCACAAAGGCACTGGGTTATGTGTTAAGGATACGGAGGTATCAACATCTAAACTCTGCACTAAGCAACTTAGAGTGAGTGCGTTCATTTGTTCATTTGTTTTCATTTTCTTTTCCTCTTCATATATGTTCTCTCTCTTTTTTTTTTATTTCGGCATATTATGGGAGTACAGATTTTAAGGTTTCAATAAATGCCCTTTCCTCTCCTCCCCCAACAAGTCTGAGTTTCCAGCATGACCATCCCCCAGATGGTGCACTTCTCACTCATTATGTATGTATATACCCGCCCCCGTCCCCCCTCCCCCCTGTCCAATACCCTATTACTGCAGTACCTATGTGTCCACTTAGATGCTGCTCAGTTAATACCAGTTAATACCAGTTTGCTGGTGAGTATATGTGGTGCTTGTTTTTCCATTCTTGGGATACTTCACTTAGTAGTATGGGTTCCAGCTCTAACCAGGAAAATATAAGATGTGCTATGTCACCGTTGTTTCTTAGAGCTGAATAGTGCTCCATGGTATACATATACCACATTTTATTAATCCATTCTTGGATTGATGGGCACTTGGGCTGTTCCCACAGCCTTGCAATTATGAATTGTGCTGCTATCAACATTCGAGTCAGGTGTCTTTTTTATAGAGTGTCATTGGATCTTTTGGGTAGATGCCCAGTAATGGGATTGCTGGATCAAATGGTAGATTCACTTGTATCACTTTAAGGCATCTCCATATTGCTTTTCACAGAGGTTGGACTAGTTTGCAGTCCCACCAGCAGTGTAGGAGTGTTCCTCTCTCTCCGCATCCACGCCAGCATTTGTTATTTGTAGACTTTTTGATAAAGGCCATTCTCACTGGAGTTAAGTGATATCTCATTGTGGTTTTGATTTGCATTTCCCTGATGATTAGAGATGTTGAGCATTTTTTCATATGTTTGTTGGCCATTCTTCTGTCTTCTTTAGAAAGTTTCTGTTCAAGTCCTTTGCCCACTTTTTAATAGGGTTATTTGATTTTTTCTTGCTGATTTTCGTGAGTTCTAAGTATATTCTAGTTATCAGCCCCTTATCGGATGCATAGGATGCAAAAATTTTCTCCCGTTCTGTAGGTTGTCTGTTTACTTTCATGACTGTTTCTTTGGCTGTACAGAAGCTTTTTAGTTTGATCATGTCCCATTTATTTGTTTTTGTTGCAGCTGTGATTGCCTTTGGAGACTTCTTCATAAACTCTTTGCCTAGGCCGATGTCTAGGAGAGTGTTTCCAACTTTTTCCTCTAGAATTCTAATAGTTTCATACCTTAGGTTTAAGTCTGTTATCCAGCGTGAGTTGATTTTTGTGAGAGGTGAAAGGTGTGGGTCCTGCTTTAGCCTTCTACAAGTGGCTATCCAGTTTTCCCAGCACCATTTATTGAAAGGGGATTCTTTTCCTCAGCATATGTTTTTGTCTGCTTTGTCAAAGATTAGATGGCTATATAAGGATGGTTTTATATCAGGATTCTCAGATCTGTTCCACTAGTCAATATTTCTATTTTTGTGCCAATACCAGATTGTTTTAAGTACTACAGCTTTATAGTATCGTTTGATACCTGGCATATTAATACCTCCCATTTTGTTTTTGTTCCCTAGAATTGCTCTTGATATTTGGGGTCTTCTTTGGTTCCATACGAAGCGTAAAATTATTTTTTCAATATCTGTGAAGAATGCTGATGGGATTTTAATAGGTATTGCATTGAATCTGTAGATCAGTTTGGGTAGTATAGACATTGTAATGTTGTTGAGTCTGCCGATCCACAAGCATGGAATGGATTTGCATCTGTTTACATCCTCTGCTATTTCCTTCCTCAGTGTTTCATAGTTCTCCCTGTAGAGGTCTTTTACCTCCTTGATTAAGTATATTCCTAGGTACTTTAATTTCTTTGTTGCTATTGTGAAGGGAATTGAGTCTTTAATTTGGTTCTCAATTTGATTGTTGTTGGCGTATATAAATGCCTCTGATTTCTGTGTATTGATTTTGTATCCTGAGACTTTACTAAATTCATTTATCAGTTCCAGGAGTTTCTTGGTTGAATCTTTGGGGTTTTCTAAATATAATATCATATCATCAGCAAACAGTGAAGGTTTGATCTCTTCTGCCCCTACTTGGATACCTTTAATTCCACTTTCCTGTCTGATTGCTGTAGCCAGGACTTCCAGCACTATGTTGAATAGAAGTGGAGATAGTGGGCAGCCTTGTCTGATTCCAGTTCTAAGTGGGAATGCTTTCAATTTTTCCCCATTCAGTATGATGTTGGCTATGGGTCTATCATATATGGCTTGTATCATTTTTAGGTATGTCCCTTCTATGCCTATTTTCTTAAGTGTTCGTATCATGAAAGGGTGTTGAATTATGTCAAAAGCTTTTTCTGCATCTATTGAAAGAATCATGTGGTCTTTGTTTTTGGTTCTGTTTATGTGGTGAATTGCATTTAAGATTTCCGTATGTTGAACCATCCCCGCATCCCTGGGATGAAGCCCACGTGGTCATGATGGATTATTTTTTTGATAAGTGTCTGGATTCGGTTAGCTAAGATTTTGTTGAAAATTTTTGCATCTATATTCATTAGGGATATTGGTCTGTAGTTTTCTTTTTTTGTTGCATCCTTTCCTGGTTTTGGTATCAGAGTAATATTCGCTTCATAAAAGGTGTCGGGGAGGTTTCTGTTCTTCTCGATGTTGTGGAATAGTTTCTGCAAGATAGGCACTAGTTCTTCTTTGAAAGTGTGGTAAAATTCGAGTGTGAAACCATCTGGACCAGGACTTTTCTTTTTAGGGAGATTTTTAATTGCTGTTTCTATTTCAGCTCTTGAGATTGGTCTGTTCAGGGAATCTATTTCTTCCTGGTTGAGCCTAGGGAGGCTGTGTGTTTCTAGAAATTTGTCCATTTCCTCCACATTTTCCAGTTTGTGTGAATAAAAATTTTTGTAGTACTCATAAATTATATCTTGTATCTCTTTGGGATCAGTTGTGATATCTTCTTTTTTGTTCCTGATGGAGCTTATTAGAGATTTCTCTTTTCTGCTTTTCGTTAGCTTAGCCAGTGGCGTGTCAATTTTGTTTATTTTTTCAAAGAACCAACTTTTGTTTTATTAATCTCCTGAATAGCTTCCCTGTTTTCAATTTCGTTTAGTTCTGATTTGATCTTGTTGATTTCACTTCTTCTGCTGGGTTTGGGGCTGGTCTGTTCTTCTTTTTCCAGCTCTTTGAGTTGTTTCATTAGATTATCTATTTGTGATCTTTTTGACTTTTGGTTATAGGCGTTTATGGAGATAAACTTCCCTCTCAGAACTGCTTTAGCTGTGTCCCAGAGGATTTGATAACTTGTCTTTCCATTGTCATTTTCTTCATAGAATTTTTTTATTTCCATCTTGATTTCTTCATTTATGAAGTAATTATTTAGTAAGAGGTTGTTTAATTTCCACGTTTTTCTGTATAAATGTGAGTTTCTGTTACAGTTGATTTCTACTTTTATTCCACTGTGATCTGAGAAAGTACATGGTATTATTTCTATTTTTTTTAATTTCTTGAGGTTTACTTTGTGTCCTAGGATATGGTCAATCTTAGAGAATGTCCCGTGAGCTGATGAGAAGAACGTATATTCAGTGGATTTCGGGTAGAATGTCCTGTAGATGTCTGTCAGACCCAAATGTTCCAGAGTTTTGTTTAAGTCCATTATTTCTTTATTAATTTTCTGTTTGGAGGATCTGTCTTGTGTCGTCAGTGGGGTGTTGAAATCTCCGGTGATTATCGAGTTGCTATTAATCCATTTGCTTAACTCCAGTAAGGTTTGCTTTATGAATCTGGGTGCACCTAAGTTGGGTGCATATATATTTAAAATTGTTATCACTTCTTGTTGAACTGTGCCCTTCACCATTATATAATGACCTTCTTTGTCTTTCACTACTTTTGTTAGTTTAAAAACTAAATCTTCTGAAATTAGAACTACCATGCCAGCCTTCTTTTGGCTTCCATTTGCTTGGAATACTGATCTCCACCCTTTTATTTTTAGTCTACATGCATCCTTGCAGGTTAGATGTGTTTCCTGAAGACAGCATATACTTAGCCTGTATTTTCTTATCCATTCAGACAGCCTATGTCTCTTGAGTGGAGAGTTTAAGCCATTCACATTTATTGAGAGAACTGATAGGTAAGGTAGATTATTGTTCATTCTGTTGGGTTGGATGTTGTTGCTTTGATTTCTCTCTTGAGCCATTGTATTATCTGGCCTTTAATCTTTGGGTTTTGGTTGTTTTTATATTCGTGAGTTTTTATTATGGTGTTCCGTGCATAACACTGTTTTGAGTACTTCTTGTAGGACTGGTCTAATCTTGGTGAATTCTCTGAGACTTTGCTTGTCTGAGAATGTCTTTATTTCTCCTTCATATACGAAACTTAGTTTTGCAGGGAATAAGATTCTAGGCTGGGGATTGTTTTGTTTCAGTAGAGTGAGAATGGGGCCCCAGTCTCTCCTTGCTTGTAAAGTCTCATTAGAGAAGTCTGGTGTTATTCAAATTGGCTTTCCCTTGTATGTTACTTGCTTCTTCTGTCTTACAGCTTTTAGAAGGGCCTCTTTAGTTGATATTTTGGTCAGTCTGATGACTGCATGTCGTGACGTCTTCCTGTTTGCATTGAATCTCCCAGGGGTCCTCTGAGCTTCTTGAATTTGTATATCAAGATTTTGAGCAAGGCCTGGGAAATTTTCCTCTATTATATCTTCAAATAGCTTGTCCAACCCTTGAGTGTTGTCTTCTTCCCCTTCTGGTAACCCTATGATCCTCACATTAGGTTTCTTCACATAATCCCACATCTCTTATAGGCTTTGCTCTTTTCTCTTGTTTCTCTGCTCTATCTCTGTGACTGTTTTATTTAGTTGGAGGGTGTTATCTTCAATCTCTGAGATTCTTTCTTCTGTTTGATCTACCCTGTTCTTGAGACTTTCCACCATATTTTGTAATTCCCTGAATTGATTCTTCATTTTCAGGAGTTTGGTTAAACTTTTCTTCATTGTGTCTATTTCTTTAGTGAACTTTTGTTCTAGGTCCTGGAGTCTTTTTGTGGTTTCTTTGTGTTGGTTATTGAGTTGTTGTTGCAGGTCGGTGAGTGTTCTTATGATCCACATACGAAATTCCTCTTCTGTCATTTTGGTTGCCTGATTTTGGTTGGTGTCCATTTCTAGGGGGCTGGTGCTCCTCCTTGGGGGTGTGTTTTCTGTTTGGTTCTTCATATTTCCTGAGTTCCTTTGCTGATTTCTTCCCATGTCGATCATGTTGTTGTTTCTTTTATTTAGGTTTTTGTTTGGGTATTCACATGCTTTGTTTAGTTTCTGAGCTGGTAGGTGGTGTCTGTGGGTGAGATTTGACCACTCCCTGTATAATGAGTCAGTAGGTGCCGTGAACAGGCTGTGCAGGATGTCCTCCCTGTCAGTAGATGGTGCTTGCTTGGAGGAACAGGCTATGCTGTTGTTTTTGTGTCCTCTTATCAGCTCTGGTTCTTGTAGAGCAGCACTCTAGTGCCTCAGGTGGTGGGTGGGGCCCTGGGATTTCCAGGTGTGTCCTTTTCTCCCCCTCAGTGAGGGCTGGTCTAGGAGAGAGTCTGGGTGGAGCTGGGTTGGGTAAGCCTGCCCTCAGGCACCACCAATGCCATTAGCAGTCAAAGTTCTGTTCTCTGCTTCCAGGAAAAGCTTTCAGGGAGGGGCTGGAATGGCCCCACTCAGTCAGAGAGTCTGCCTGTGAGGGTGGGGCTGTCTGAGACCCACAGTCTGGAGCAGGCCTCATTTCTTTCCACCATCCCCAACTCTGCGACTACTCCTGGGCCTCTGCCAGCAGGCCAGACCACACGCCACCAGGCCTCCCCTGCCTGTGATGCTGGCGGGGAGGTTCCCTGCACAGGAACGCCACCTGGGCTGGGGGCACGGCCTCCTTTTGGGAGGAGGGTTGCCCTCTAGGACGCTGATCTGCCCCTGCAGGCACACACACCTCAGTAGGCTGTTCACGTATATCCCTTCTGTGCCCTGGGCAATGCAAGACCTCGGTGCACGGGATCTGGTCTGCAGGTCTGACCTCTGGGTCCCAGAGTTCAAACTGTATCCCCACCAGGGAGAGGAGTGCCAGTCCCAATTCACCCACAGGGAGCCCAAGCTGGGTCTATGTCTCTCAGCCTCAGGGTCTGCCCCGTTCTCCTGGGATCACCGTGCCAGCAGCACCTGGGAGGGCTGGCAGGTAGAGAGCTCACAGTCTGAGTTTCCCTTAGTCAGCTGAAGGGCCCCAAAAGGGAAGATCCCGTTCCCTGGAGGTGCCTCCGGCTGGTGGCTGTATTGTCTCTCTGGGCAGCCGCGGGTAGGGTCGCAGGAGGGGAGAAAGAGGCAATATGGCGCCTGCCGTGCTGCTCGGGTCTGTGGACAGGGAGGTGCCCGAGGGAGTTGGGAGCCTGGTGCCGCCTCCGCTACTGGCTTACTGCTCACTGGCGGCGGCCATCTCTGGACTGGTGTCCGCAGGTCTCTCCACCTGCTGGGGAGCCCACCAACAGTCCGAGATGCAGGGGAGGGGAAACGGCCAATCCATGTACCCTTCCTGCTGGTCTCCGGGCTGCTCCAGCGGTCCCAACTTCCAGTTCTCCTCCGCGACCTCCTCCCATGGTCTCAGGTACTTCTCCTTCCGACCCTTGTCCGATGTAGGCTCGTCTTCTTGCTTCTTTCTTCTAATTTCTGCTAGAATCTGTCTTTTCTGCTGAGACACTCTGTCTGGCGGTGTTTCTCGTCTGCCATCTTGATTCCCTCCCCCATGTTCTCTCTTTTGATTCAAATATTTGAATGATGCAAAATGATTTTTTGCCTCAGCTGAAAACCTGCTGGCAAAGTTGACTAGGAAATCATGAATATTCTTTATTTAACATAGTTTTCTTTAAGTTTTTAATGTATTAATACAATAGTTTGGACTATTTGAGGCTTGTGAAAATAAAAACTTATAACCATATAAATGAAACACATATATTCCCATTGTCAACATGAACCAAGACAATCTACACAACACAATTCAGGTCTATATAACTCTCTGTAGCCAGTAACCATCCCTCCATTCTGGAAATTTTGGTTTTATCATTCTTAAGCCTTTCTTTATATTTTGTTACACTGGTATTTATCCCCAAGTAATATGTAGTATTCTTTCATATTTATAAAATTTATATCAAATATATCATATTCTGTATGTTTTCTTTATTTGTTTTGAAGGGTTCTCAACATTTTTTTTATTTCAAAGCATTATGGGTGTACAAATGTTTTTGATTACATGAATCACTTTGTAATGCTTGAGTCGCAGCTATAAGTGTGCATGTTACCCAAATAGTGTTCACTGTAAACATTAGGGTAGGTTTTTGGTTCTGCTCTTCTCTGCCATCCTCCCTACCTGATTTCCACTAACTTACATTGCTCTGTGTACATGTGTGCTCATTGGTTAGTTCCAGTTTAATAGCAAGTACATGTGGTGTTTGATTTTCCATTCTTGGGATGCTTCACCTAGGATCATGGTCTCTAGTTCCATCCAAATTGTGTAAAAATGCTTATTCATCCTTTCTTTCTTTCTTTCTTTTTTATTCAGGATATTATGGGGGCACAAATATTTGCCCCCATAATTTGCATTGGTTACATGAAATGCATTTACCTCCTTCAGGCCAGGGCCACAAGAGTGTCCTTCCCTCATACAGTGTGCCCCGTCTCCATTAGCTGTGGGTTCACTCACCCCACCTGCTCTAGCCCCCACGCCCCCACCTGACAGCACCCAGTGAGTATTATTACCATGTGAGTACCTTAGTGTTGATCAATTACTACCAGTTTGATGGTGAGTACATGTGGTGCATGTTTTTCCATCCTTGTGATATCTCACTTTGAAGGATGGGCTCAATCTCTATCCAGGATAATATAAGAGGTGTTAGACCATCATTGTTTTTTGTAGTTGAGTAGTATTCCATGGTATACATATACCACATTTTGTTAATCCACTCATGTATTCATGGGCATTTGGATTGTTTCCACATCTTTGCAATTATAAATTGTGCTTCTATAAACATTCAAGTGCAGATGTCTTTATTATAGAATGTCTTTTCATCCTTTGGATAGATGCCTAGGAGTGAGATTGCTGGATCAAATGATATTTCTATTTTTAACTCTTTGAGTTATCTCCAAATTACTTTCTAGAGGGGTTGTACTAATTTGCAGTCCTACCAGCATGTAAGAGTGTTCTAATCTCTCCACATCCACGCCAGCATTTGTTTATTTTGGGACTTTGTGATATAGGCTATTCTCACTGAAGTTAGGTGGCATCTCATTGTAGTTTTGATTTGTATTTCCCTAATGATTAGAGATGTTGAGCACTTTTTTATATGTTTTCTGGCCATCACTCTATCTTCTTTTGCAAAATTTCTGTTCATGTCCTTTGCCCATTTACTTATGGGGTTGTTTGATTTTTTCTTGTTAATTTTCTTAAATTCTATATAGATTCTTATTATTACCCCTTTATGGAATGTGTAGAAAGCAAATATTTTCTCTCATTCTGAAGGTTGTCTATTTGCTCTAAGGACAGTTTCATTAGCTGTGAGAAGCTTTTTAATTTGATCAGGTCCCATTTGTTTATTTTTGTTGCTACTGCGATTGCTTTGGGGATCTTCTTCATAAATTCTTTACTTAGGCCAATATCTAAAAGAGTCTTCCCCATGTTTTCTTCCAGAATTCTTAAGGTTTCACACCTTAGGTTTAAGTCTGTTATCCAATGTGAGTTGATTTTTGTGACAGGTGAGAGGTGGGGATCCAGTTTCAATCTTCTGCATGTGGAATCCAGTTTTCCTAGCACCATTTATTGAATAGAGATTCTTTTCCACAGTGTATACTTTTGTCTTTGTCAAAGATTAGATAACAATATGAGGATGGTTTTATATCTGGGATCTCCGTCCTATCCCAAAGGTCTATATCTCTGTTCTTGTGCCAATACCATGCTGTTTTGGTTACTATAGCCTTATAGTAAAGACTGAAGTCTGGCAGACTGATGCCTCCCAATTTTTTCTTTTTGCTTAAAGTTGCTTTGGCTATACCAGGTCTTCTATGGTTCCAGATGAAGCATAGAATTATTTTTTCTAAATATGTAAAGAATGATGGTGGAATTTTGATAGGGATTGCATTAATTCTGTAGATCACTTTAAGCAGAATGGATATTTTAACAATATTTTTTTTTTCAGTTTAAATTTTTTAATTGGCACAGTTTATCACAGCCTAAGAAGTCCAGAAAGATTTCAAGAGAGGAGAGATGACTGCATTACTTGATTACGATGAATACAGTCTTTGGGATATTCTTTACTTTTTGTACAATAATTAGGAAATACTTTTTTATTCAGTCTATTCACAATTCAAGATAAAAATATAACTTCTGGAACTAAGAAACTGATGGCATAGCGAGAGGGAAGTCTTCATAAGAAAATAGCTTTGATATGTGTATACACAAAGACATATACATATATATATATGTATATATACACACACAAAACACCCCTCCCCCTTGTATACTATACAGGTTGGCACAACCTTACTAAGAAGGTATTATGATACAAAGACTTCAGGATTTAAGTTATTCTTGGCATTTTGATTTAGCAGGTGCTTAAGCAATTTAGGTTTTGACATATCTGAATCAACTGTATATCAAAAGTATATAATCGTGTTTTTAAAAAGGCCCAGACCAACTTCCCTTAAACATTAACCCAATGTAACACCAAAGTTATCACATGGAAAACAAGATTGTTATTCTGTATAGAGTATTTTAGAGAAAGAGCAACTTGGAAAATAAAAACTTCAGAGTCCATTATTCCAAGCTAAGAGCATTTTAGTTATTAGCAGGGCCTGTAATCAGCTTTACCCCCTCAGAAGAAAAACTTAAATGCCCCAGGCAGTGGATGAGGCCCTGAAGCTGGAGGGGTGGTGGGGGGGGATCACTTGTTTTCCACTGCAGCAAAGGCAGGTAGAGGCGCCATCTTGAACATGGCTAGGTCAGGCAAGCCTGCCTCCAGGGTCCACAGACATAAGTCGTAGAACTGTCCCAGCAAGGGTAAAAGGTCAGCTCCCAGGTTGCTGGGGAAGGTGTCCAGGAAGGTGGATGGAGCGGCCCTACCAAAACGCAAAGTCTGCTACCCAGGAAGGCGCCATGTGCAATTCAAATCGCTATGCTTACCAGCAGTGGCACCTCGGGCCAAGAACAACCTCATCCATGGACCTGCCCAAGTCCAAAGGTGTGGTTTTCCTGTGGTGGGTTGGGGGGATGGATGCGCCATGAATTTGTTGTGGATCTGAACTACAGTGCTCGCTTCTGTCTTTTCTGCCCGTGTGGGCCTGTCCACCTCTTGAATTTAGCTCTCAATTCTCCCCTCTGTGCCCCTAAGCAACCCCTGGGAAAAGGGAATTCCAGGGAAAAGGGGATCCAGCACATGGCAGAGGTGTGGGGAGTTTGGTGGGCAGGGAACTCCCAGACCTAGCACCCCTAGGTCCACTGCAGATCCTCAAGGGGAAAGATGTCGGCCCTCTCTCTGTGGAAACCCCAGATTAGAGGGCACGCCAGCCGAGTGCAGGGGGCCACTTTTGAAAGTCTCCTTCAATGGCCCCTCTCAGCTGCAGTGAGCAGGGAGGAGTGGTGAGGAAAGAGTTTGAATGAAAGAGAAAGGGCATTCCAGTTCTCCCAGTCTCTGCCCCTGGAAGGAAGCTCTCAGGAAAGGTCCAAGCTCTGGGATCGCACAAGTTCTCTGGGGTTGACCACAATAGGGGCAGGAGTTGGAAGCTCTGTGTATGGGAACAGGTGATGTGAAAACTGTAGGGTGCAGCTCCCTGGGGCAGAGGGAGGGGCAGTGTGAGTGGGAAGCAGTATGGCAGCTACTCTTGGCTCAAGCTGTGGCCACAGGCGACCCCCAAAGCAGCTGGAAGCCCAACGCTTCATTTTCAAGAGGGTCCCAGTTCAATGGTTGCAGCCGCATTTGAGCTCGTATGGGTGGAAAAGGTCCCAAGCAGCTCGGCAGCCTGCCGACCACTGGAGGTGCGTGGGAAAGGGAAAGGAAACCGCATGTCCACATTCGCTGAGCCCTAAGATTCTTGGGGCTAGATTTCTGCTGACATCCTTTTTTCTCCTTCTATTTCACTATTTCTTTCCAGGAAGTCCCCAGCAGGCTCCTGTGCCTTTTGCCCCCAAACTTCACCTGGGCTCTTTCCGTTCCCCCTTTCCCCTACGTAGAACATTCCCTCTAGGACAAGGTGGCAGCCAATGTCTCTGGTCACTCAACTTTTTGACTCCCCTTTGTGTTTTTCTAATATGTGAGTTTTTTCTTAAATTTTCTCTGTTGGCTTTATCAAAATAATTCATGTTGAATAAGGAGAACACATAGGGTCTGATCACAAAAGAAGAAAATGATGATCCTTACCTCATCCCTTCTCACCCTTCTCTTAATCCTGCACTGTGGCTCTTTCCCTATCCTCGGATGAAACCTCTGACAAGCCACATAACATATATTGTCCTTCTCCGGAATAAAAACCTCCCATCTCTGCACTCGGAAGAATAGCCTCATTTTAGTAATGAATATATTTCAGCCAAGTACAAAAATTAAACCTCAGATCTGCATTCAGAGTTGGAGCTTCTCTGTTTCTCTAGTTCAAGCTGAACTTGGAAGCCTTGGGGTTGATGAGATATTCTTGACTGTTTCTCTATCTAATCAGGCTGTGCTTCCTCTCAACGCCTCTAGCCTGCGGGCCAGGTTTATCGATTCTACATACTTAGCGCTGGGAAAAGAAGAAGAGCTAACGGGAAGGAGAGAGCTGAGCATTGGTAAATGGAAGCTCGACATGGTACCTGTCAAATCAGACTCCTTTCCCCGGGTGCTTTTATGTAAATCCTCTGGAGGCCTCACTGGAACTCTTTGGCATCTCACTGCATTTCTTGTGATGTGAGATATGCATTTCTTCTGGCTTCTGCATAAATTTTCTCTCTACACTCTGCGAATTAGGTTGTATATTGCCCTAATGTTGGTCACTTGTCCCACCCCAACGCTATTTTCCCCTTCCCTCTTAATCTATTTAATAATCTGTCCCTAAACAAGAATCAGATTAAGAAAGTGACTCCTAGTGGCTCACGCCTGTAATCCTAGCACTCTGGGAGGCCGAGGCGGGCGGATTGCTCAAGGTTGGGAGTTCGAAACCATCCTGAATGAGACCCCGTCTCTACTAAAAATAGAAAGAAATTAATTGACCAACTAAAAATATATATACAAAAATTTAGCCAGGCATGGTGGTGCATGCCTGTAGTCCCAGCTACTCGGGAGGCTGAGGCAGGAGGATTGCTTGAGCCCAGGAGTTTGAGGTTGCTGTGAGCTAGGCTGACGCCGCGGCACTCACTCTAGCCTGGACAACAAAGTGAGACTCTGTCTCAAAAAAAAAAAAAAAAAAAAAAAAAAAAAAAAGAAAGTGACTCCTATTCTGGATATTTCATATAAATAAAACTCTAAAATATGAAAAAAAGAAAATGATTCCAGATCACCTATCTCTTCCAGAACTGATGTGGATCTATGAGCATATCCATGCATCCTTGAGTATATCTCTGAAAGTATACTTAGCTGCCAGGTTCTTTATTTCAATTCTGATACCTGAGGGAAACAGCTCATTGCTTTCTGCTCTTACATACAGTGCTTAGAAATGTCAGGCCACAACTATACTCAGATCCTGAAAACACAAGGCAAATTCCGTATAATGTCTTGCGGCCCCACTCACTAGGATTAAGGTGAAGAAGGTCTCAAAACAGGAGGAGAGAAGAGAGACTCACACAATGCTGAACTTCTGCAAACAATTTCCCTGATTCCCACCATCTAACCCTATGTTCCATCCTTTATACCCTTCAGTGCAGTGACAAACTCAGATTTCATATTACTTTTTCTATATCGCTGGGTGTATAAACTTTCACTGGATATGTGTGTATTTGTAACCTCTTTCTTGGAGACTCAGTGAAAATGATGGCAATGGAGAGCCCATTTTAACATCATGTTTCACAATAATCTCATGTTAATTTAGATCATTGCCTTAAAAAGAAATATTCTCTGAAACAGAATGAACCTATTTCTTCAGCACTGACCAAAGGCCACCTGGGCCACTATTATCACCAATTGATAATAATTTTGAACATAGCACTTACCCATCAAAATCTTAGGAAATGGTTCTTAGGCTTTAAATTTGATTAAACATGTCTTTACTACTTTTATTCACTTCAGATTGGCAGTCACTTTACCTCTTTATGGCCTGATATTCAACTTGCAGTACTTGGGGAGGAATATCTACCTGTTCCAGGTTCTCTTTGGAGCTATCACAGCCACAGCCAGATTTGTTGCCCTTTTGGTAATGAATTATATGGGTCGTCGAATAAGCCAAGTGTTGTTCCTGTTACCAGTAGGACTGTTCATTCTGGTCAACACCTTTTTGGACCAAGGTGAGAAAGACAGGAGTTTGCAGAAAGAGTGTGGTTTCCCCCATTCCTCAGGAATTACACTGGTCTTACTTGCCTGATAGCAAAAGAATGGCAATGTCACTGAAAGCCAAAAGGTTCCCTGAAGTTAATATGATGGTATGGAACTGATTCTGACAAGTCATGGCAGGACGTGGGCTCTTACTGAACCAAGGTCACCAATGGGTGGTTCAGACACAGGATTTTCTTCATTGCATCCAAAATGAATCTGGACTTTGGCTCCAATTACACCTAACAATTTCTTTGCAAGAATAACTGACCACATACCTTTTGGCTACTTACAGTTTTAACAACAACCATGGAGGGGCAGAGTGAGAACATGGTGATCTCATCTCTTCTGTCCTGGAGATTTTCCGACTTTTAAGGCCTCCCCAAATTGTCTACTCCCTCATCCCTATTTTTTCACTTTTGAGTTTGGTATTAAATCACCATAAATGCAACACTTTTGTAGGAGAGGCTTCTTGACTTCCATGAAATAAAAACCCCTTGTCCTGAAGCAGAAAAGAAGTGTACAGTAGAAACAAGAGTCTCATCTTAATATGTCTCTTAATCTGTTTTGTAATCTGTCCCTAAACAAGAATCAGATTAAGAAACTGACTTAGCCTCTCCTAGAATCCATTTGGGAAATCAACAGAATGACCTTATGCGGTGATAACGGGAACTTCAGTGGTCTCCATGATCCACGGGTCTCCCAGAGCTGGAATGTATTTGGCAGGATCCCAGACTGATGGTTTCCACTCCTCCTTCTTATGCAATGTGGCTGCCTTGCAGGAGAGCCCTCTTCATATTTTAGTCCTATGTTGATTACTTTTATTGAATTTCTAAAGTGTCTCTTTGAATTTTCAGTCTCAGTGTTTCCCAATATGGCATTATTTGATTCCAGCTGGGAGAACAAATGTTAGGTTTATAATCCTGAATTATTATTCTAGAACTTCTGTCTCTTCACCCTGTCCACTCCCAAATCAACCCACTCTTCCTGCTACTATATGGTGTAATACCTGTCCCATATCATAGTTTGTTCCCACACTCTTAGTTGTAATCTACTCAAGATGTGCCTGATAAACTTTCCAGTTGTTATCCATATTTAGTTCTGTGCCCTACAGCAAGTGCAGAGAAAGTATTACACAGAATGAATAATGCAAGTATTTCCTGACTCCCTACTTCCAACTTTACTGGTGGCAATACTCAGAGATGTAGGGAGAGTTGAACCCACTGATATTGGTCCTATTATTTAATGTTTAAGCCCTAAAATTCTGCTGTCTACAGTGCTTAGTTTATACACCATTCACTAATCTCTGGTATGCTACTGTTTTTCTTCCACATATTTCACACTTGCAAAGCCCTGCAACAGAATCTTTTTATAAGAATTTAGGGGGTGGCAGATTTTTTCAGCCAAAATTTCCTGACTCTCACCATCTTTCTCTCTCTAGAAATGCAGACCCTGCGTACGATTTTAGCAACTCTGGGAGCAGGGGTCCTTTGCATTGCTACTACCAGCGGTTCTGTCCACTTCTCCGAGCTCATCCCCACCGTACTCAGGTACAAGAGTTAAGGACCATCTGGTTTCAAAACAGGACTTTCTGAGCTCATTAACATTTACTGTGGAGAAAAAACTGAGACTGTTTAGGTGTCAGACGAATGAATTGCAATAGAAATGAAGACAGCAACTGACTGATAGCCAAGAATTCTTAAAGCTAAGTTTATGCTTGGCACAGTGCCAAGTCCTTTAAAGCATCATCTCAATCTTAATGAGCAATCTACTGGATTGTGGCTGTGGGTATCTCTATTTCAATAATGATGAAATGGGGATTTAGAGCAGTTACCAACATAATACTAACAAACAATTGAAACCTATAGAGTTAAATGTCACAATTAAGAGCCTGCTGTTAAAGCCCATGTGTTTAATAACTGTGTTGTATTGTCCCCCATACTGACTAAAGATAACAAATAAAAACTTATATGTACAGATCCATGCAAGATATTTTTGTATTTTATTTGCACCCTTAGGGGCACAGGTGGAGGAATCAATATACTGTTCAGTAGGATTGGGGCAGCACTGGCTCCTCTGTTAATGATCTTCGTGGGGTTTTCTCCCTACCTGCCCTGGATCACCTATGGAGTCTTTCCCATCCTTGCTGGCCTTGTTGTCCTCCTCCTCCCAGAAACCAAGAATCTGCCTCTTCCTAACACTATCCAGGATGTGGAAAATGAGTGAGTAAACCCTCCACCTGGCACCTGAGTGGGGAGTGGTTGTGTGCTACGGCTCTGTGATGACAAAGGTCAACGATCATTTGGAGCCTTCTGTTCTTCACATAGGCTCAGACCTGGCCTATTTCCGTATGTCCCCATGGCCTTTAATTCAGTGGCAGCCTCACCTCCACCCACATAGTGGCAGAGTCCCCTCAAGGCCACCCAGGTCACACAGACCGCCTCACACCAGTAGCTCTAGTGGTGGAAAGGCCTAACTTAGCCCTATTGTGAACAGCACATACCTTCTGCTCTAATAGGAAATACGTGCTCCTGTTCTTCTTGCATAAATCTGCTGGGATACAAATGGCTCATTCCCATCCCCTGATTTTATCACCCATCAGCCCAGTGGGTGCTAGATATATTGTGGGAAGGAAATGAGATTGCCTCCTGGATACATTTCTGATTATTGCTTCAGTCAAGGAAGAATTGTGGGACTAGAGCACAAAGCAATATCTTCTTTGCAAAGATAACAGCATATTAAAGGGAGTGGATCTTGATGGGATACCTGCAAGATTTAGTCAAATTTGCTACCACAGGCAGTAGAAATTGTGAGGAGAGAGTCATTGAGATAAGAAAAAACAATTAAAAATGAGGACAAATAAGGATATAGCCTCAAGAATTTCATTTCATCCTTTGATTTCCCAAAATGTCATTGGTGAAAGGTCTAAAGAGACAATGGTGAGAGCAGCAATGTTCAACGCTGCCGTCGCAGGTATGCCCAGGTATCAGAGCCTTTTCTAGCACAATAGTATGGAAATCCAGGGGATTGTGGGTAACAAAGTTGGTGGATAGAGGTTCAGCTTGTCCTTAGGCAGGCAAGATATATACACTTGTTCCATATCTTCTTTCTATTTTGTTTCTTGATTTTGTTTTTGTTTAAATTTCTATTTGTCAGCAGAAAAGAAACAAGAAAAGTAAAGCAGGAAGATAATTGCATGAAAGTAACACAATTTTAAGGAGTTCCCAAGACTTGATCCAAGGCAAAGAAAAATAAGAGGAAAAAAGTCAAGATTATTCCTATATATCTACAAAACTAGCTGAAAATATAATGGACAGGTGGATGCTATTTACAATGATGGCACTAAATATATAAATTGTCCCAAAATAATTCGTGAGTTTAAATAATTAGTAATTACTTAAATGTAATTACTAATTACATTTAATTACTTAAATGTAATTAAATAGTAATTCCACCAAGTGATAGTTTGATTTTGTAAAGAAGTTGCAGAACTTCCAAATCAATCTAGATATTAATAAAAGCCAAGACAATTTAGGAAAAAGAGCAACACAGTGAGACGATGGGGCCGATTCATATATGGTAAAGCTTATGCTGGACTCTATTATAAAGCTACAATCATGAAAACAGTAATAGCCAATGCAACCTCCAATCATAACAATTCCAGAAACACACACAAGTATGTATAAACACTTACATATCAAATTTTGGGCACCAATTGTCACAGATTGAAAGATTATGTAATTAATAGTACTAATTACCTCTTTGGAAATAAAATCACAAAAATTATGAGAATGGTTTCCTTTTAATGATAAAATTCTATTGTTTTTTTCTTTGCATTCTTTCTGGCTTCATATTTTAAACTAACATGAATCATTTAAAAATATTATAAATATCGAATATTAAAGTACAATTGAAATGGCAAATGATTTCAAAATATACACACATATGTGTACATATTTAATATATATTGAATAGAACTGTACTTCAATACAAAATGGGCATGGACCAGGAAGTAATTTTCAGGGGCAAAAATTTATATAAATAATAAATATATAAAGTAAATGAAAAGAGTTCATTTTAATGGTGATCAAAGAAATATACATAAAAGTGGACTAACAATTTCATTTGCCAAAGCAACAAAGATTTTGAAATGTACTATTTGTTCTCAGAAAGACAGCGAGCCAGTGGCATAGATATTCATACAATGCTGGGGGAAATATAAAATAAAGCATGTTATAAAGCTGTTAAAAAATCAAAAGTTTAAGTTTAATTGTTATGCATTCAGCAAACACTTCTTGAGCTTGTACAACCTACTATACCAGTTTCTGTTATCTACCAATAAAGCTTCCTTTCCAATCCACCTGCCTTTTATTTACGTTGCCTTATTAAACTGGTGAGAAACGCCAGCACAATGTAGGATAGAAGTGGTGAGAATAAAAATGCTTGCCTTATTCTGATCTTTGGTGGGGAATGCATTCAATATTGCAGTATTAACTATGATGGAATCTGTAGGTGTTCTGTAGATTCCCTTTATCAAATTTTCTCAAGAACAGATGTTGTAATTTACCAGATCTATGAGATGATATTGTTTTTAATCTCTTAATCTAAAAAATTATAGTGATGAATTTTCAAGTGTTTAAGCACCCTTTACACAATAATGTCCATTTAGTCATGATGTATTATTATTTTCATTCAGTGTTGGATAGATTTTTGTCGTAGTCTGTTTGGGGTGCCACAATAGACTACCATAGTCTACATGGCTTAAACAACAAACATTTATTTATCACAATTCTGGAAGCCATGAGTTCCAAGATCAATACTCTGGCAGATCTGATGTTTGGTGACGACAATTTTCCAGGTTTACAGACGGTTGTTTTCTCCTTGTATCCTCAATGGATGAGAGAGGGGAGAGAGAGAAAGCAAGTTCTTCTGTCTTTTCTAAAAGGGCACTAATCGCATCTATGAGAGCCAAGCCTTCATGATTGAATTATCTCCCAAAGGCCCCACCACATAATGCCATCCCATCAGGGTTAGGGTTTCAGCAGATGAATTCGGGGAGCACACAAACGTTCAGCCCATAACAATTTTCAAAAATTACATTCACATATTTCTCGTCCATATGCATGAGAGCTATTGGTCTATACTATCCCTTTCTTGCAATATTTTCATCTCATTTTTGTATCAAAGTAATTCTGGCCTCAAAGAATTAGTTTCAAAGTAGTTTCTCCCCTGAAAGAATTTACATAGAATTGAAATTGTTTCTTCTTTAAATGTTTTGCAGAATTCACCAGTGAATCTATCTGGCCCTATAGATTTTTTGTGTTGTTTCATTTTTGTTTGTTGTTTTTGTTTTGTCTTTTTTTAACACTATAATTTTGTATCGTTTTCACTATAAATTTTATTTTTTTAGTAGATATATAAGGCTATTCATCTTTCCTCTTCAGTGATTTTTCTCCTCCATAAGGGCCATATATTCCTGCTAATCCAAAGATTAGCTAGCCATGGTAAAAATTTTTCATAATTTTTTGAGCTCAGAGCCAAGAGCGAAGTGTTGCTGAATGAAAAGAATCATCCTGTATTATCAGACAGAAAATGACTTTGGAAATTAGCTTAAGCTGTGAACTTGGTAATGTTTCTCTATGAGTTCAACCTAAAATTGTGAGGTAAAACATCACTTACAAGGGACTCTTACACTACTCTAAAGTCACCTGAAGACAACTAATGTTTGTTGAACTACAAGTACTATCAGCTGCTTTATACACTTCCGGTGCTAAAAAAAAAATGAAAGCAAGAAGAACAATTTTTCCACACAAATTTACAGTAAATGTATTTTTCAACTTCAAATTATATTACTAGCTAGGCAGCATTTTCACGCCTTGATAAAACAGGAAGGAAACTTCTATATTTAAATATCTATTTAACCTTGCAATTGAGGAGATTCCACTTAACCTATTAATAATATCAAGAGAACACTCTAATAGAACTTTATAATTGTCTTCCAAGCAATGCATATACTCATGAATTAAGATCAGTATTTAGTAGGGCCGACTTATTTGAAAAGACAGTTTCAAAGATTAAATATGTACAATCTCATTGGATATATTAATAAATAAACATTTCTTATTGGTTTTGATGCTAAGTAACACTGATTTTGAACCCCTACTAAGGGAAATCTTATCTCTAAAGAAATCCATTCTTCTCTTTGGTAGATTTGCATTACAAAACTTGTACTCAATTATTATTATTATTATACTTTGAATCTTGTCAAGAAAAAGTTATGGGAATTTATTTTTCCTTTTTTTATACAGGAACCTACATAAAATCTTCAAATTGCTATATGGCCTAAAAAACTAAACTATTTACTGTCTAAAGTTATATTTGCTATACCTTACAGAAAATGTTTGCCAGTCTATAGTCTAGAACCATGATGCTTCAATTTAACCTTTGAATCTCCTACCTCACAGTATCTTATTACCTGTCATATTCATTGTCAGTCACTCCACAGGTGATTGTTATGCAACTAAGAAATCAGAACCTCTGATCTGCAGATTAAAATCTAAATTCTTCTGTTTGATTGTTTTTTAAAATGTTCTATTTTCCACTTATGCTTCCCAATTCGTCTCCAGCTACATCAAGTAAGTGGGAATTGCACAATCATTCCATGGTCCTCTACCCCATATCCATAGTTGTGCACTTATCATCACTACCTGAATTATCTTTTTCCAATGTTTAATCCCACATATACCTTCTTTTACTTACAAAGGTCTTCTTACCATTCAATACCGGGTTGAAACTGTATCTCCACAATTAAGACCTTCCTGCCTTATGCTGTTTACTCAGTAGCATGAAACAGTGTATCATCAGTTCTTCCACCACACATCATGAATCTTCTATATGTAACACTCATGACCGTAACATGTTCTGTGTATCACTTCGTTCCTAGCACTACCAAAGATAAAGTCTCAAAAATGTTAAATAAGTAAAAAATAAAACAAAAACACACTGTTCTATCAGAAGAATGATGAATTCTCCCCTGCCTCCTCTCCTTCCCCCAACTTCCTCAATTTTCAGAAACTTAAAAGCACTCTGAACTCCTGGTTAGATCTCCACTGAGGTAGATCTTCAGTTACTAAAATTAATGTTTCCCATTGAACGTTCTACTATTCTTCAATTTAACTCACGATGTTTTTATTTTTATTATTTTATTTTCTTAATTTTCAATTAATACATAATATTTGTACATATTTTGGGGGCACAATTGATATTTTAACACATGTATCCAATGTGAAATGATCAAATTAAGGTTATGAAAATATCCATTACCATGGGCATGGAGAGCTGTGACTTCTGCATGTCTGATCTTGCATCCATGAGACCCTTGTGCCTAAGGAGCAGTCTGCAGCCTCCTCAGCCTGGAACCGGCCCTCCAGGTACCAACTGCCTCCTGTCTGCCTGGCCCTGATGCTACCCTACAGGTCAGGTTGCCCACCATCTGCACAGATCCCACCCCTGGCTCAGAGACCATGGTCTGAGACTTTGCTTCTGGCTCCACCCCAGTCCCGGCTCGGAGGATCTCACGCCAGGACACAACAAGCTCTGCCCTGAGAGGCTCTGGGTGGTTCCTTTGGCAGGCCCTGAGTGGAGCGTGGAGGGCTCTATGGTCCCTTATCTGCCAGAGTCGATCTCAGCCCGCCTGATTTGGCACTGGTGAGATCCAGAGCCTTCCAGCAGCCTGCTGCTGCTTGTTGGGCCAAGACTTCACCCTACAGCAGCAACTACCTCCTGCCTGCTTGGCCCTGATCCTGCTCTCTAGGTGGGATGGCCGCCATCTGCACGGCACTGCTTTTGGCTCAGAGGCCTGTGAACAGGTTCTGTTTGCAGCTTCTTCCTAGGACCAGCTCAGAGGTTCTCACACCAGAGCCTGAGGCTCCACCTCTGAGCCTCCAAAAATCCTTCCAGGCCAGAGACACCATCACCAAGTCTCCAGCACTGTATCTGGATCCCAAGACCCCACCCCAGAGTCTCTACCACCAAAACAGGGTTGAAAGAGCTGCTTCAAAATCCCTGCCAGGGACCACCCCCAGCTTCAAGCCACCAGCACACTGTGACCTGCTTTGAGCAATTGCCCACAACCCAGGAACCCACAGCAACATGATCCAGCTGTTGCAGTTACCTCAGTGGGGAGACCCTGGGTAGAGCAATCCCCACAACACCAGCCTCTGTGAAGAGCGTCTTATCTAGCAACTAACTTGAACATCCTACAACCATTTGGAGAGTTCCCAGCAAGGAACAGGAGTCCCACAAACCTATTACCCAGAGCTCAGAAAAGAGGTCTCAGATGAAAAGAAACCAGAAAAAAATAAATAAATAAAAACCAAAAACCTGACAACATAAAAAATCAAAAGAGATCAACACCCCCAAGAGATGATAATGGAGCTACATTAGTGAACTCTGACTATAAGGAAATTGCTGAAATGACAGAAATGGAATTCAGAATATGAATGGCAAATAAGATTAATTGAATTGAAGAGAAAGTTGAAAATCAACAAAAAGAAGTCCAAAAACTATCTCAGGAAATTAATTTAAAAAGTCACTAAAGAGTTTGACAAAATTAGGAAGGATATAATAGCACTTAAAGAAATTAGGGAGTCATTCAAGGATTTTCAAAATGCAGCAGAAAGTTTCAACAAGAGATTAAACCAAGAAGAAGAAAGAATCTCGGAGCCTGAAGGCAAGGCTCTCAAACTCACCCAATCATTTAAAGAGGCAGAGAAAAGAATAAGGGCAGAACAATCAGTTAGAGAGATATGGGACTACACAAAGTGAACAAATATACAAATTATAGGTATCCCTGAGAGAGAAGAAGAAAGTACTAAAAGCATGGGAAATCTATTTCAGAGAATTATTGTGGAAAACTTCTCCAGTATTGCCAGAGATCCAGACATCCAAATACAAGATGGTCATCAAACACTGGGAAGATTTGTAGCAAATAAAACATCTCCAAGATACATAGCAGTCAACCTGGCCAAAGTCAAAGTGAAAGAGAAAATTCTACAAGCAGCTAGATGTAAGCAACAACTAACATACGAGGGGAAACTGATCAGGATAACAGCAAACTCCACAATGGAAACCTTATAATCCAGAAGGGAGTGGGCCTCCATCTTCAATCTTCTTAAACAAAACAACTGCCAGCCTAGAATTTTTGCACCATGCAAAACTAAGTTTCACATTTGATGGAGAAATTAAGTCTTTTTCAGACAAGCAAATGCTGAGGGAATTCATCAAGTCCAGACCTGCCCTGCAGGAAGTTCTCAGACCTGCACTATACATAAATTAGCACAACAGATGCCCACCAGTGTAAAAACCACCAAAAGCTAAAGGTCAGTGCCCAGTCACTACAATAGGTTAAAAGGTAAAACAAGCAATAAAGTTCTACTCAACAGGAAGAACAGAAATCCACCCCACTTGTCAATTCTTTCAATAAATGTGAATGTCTTGAACTCCTCACTGAAGAGACATACGCTGGGTGACTGGATAAAAAAATACAAACCAAGTATCTGCTGTCTTCAGGAAATATATCTACTCACAAGGACTCACTCAGACCCAAGGTGAAATGATGGAAAACAATATTCCATGCAAATGGAAACCAAAAGAAAGCTGGCGTAGCAGTTCTAATATCAGAAAACATAGACATCAAAACAACAAAAGTAAAGAAAAACAAAGATGGTCATTATACAATGGTAAACGGAACAATTCAACAAGAAGACATAACAATTATAAATATTTATGTATCCAACACAGGTGCACCCAGATTCATAATCAAATCCTACTTAATCTAAACAAAGTGATAAACTGTAGCATCGTAATAGCCAGGGACTTCAACACTCCTCTGACAGAATGAGACAGATGCTCCAAACAGAAAATAAACAAAGAAATAATGGACTTAAACAGAATTCTAGAACAAATTGGCCTAACACATTTACAGCACATTCTACCAGAAAACCACAGAATATACACTCTTCTCATCAGCTCATGGGACATTCTCTAAGATTGACCACATCCTAGGCCACAAAATATGTCTCAATGAATTCAAAAAAATAGAAATTATAACATGAATCTTCTCAGACTACAGTGGAATTAAATTAATTCCAATAGAAGCACTCTTCTCTACATAAAATCATGGAAACTAAACAACTCACTGCTGCATGATAGTTAGGTCAAGGAGAAAATTAAGATGGAAACCAAAAGATTCTTTTAACTAAATTATAGAGGGGACACAAGTTATCAAAATCTGTGGAATACATCTTAAGCAGTTCTGAAAGGAAAATTTATAGCCATAAATGGCTACATCCCAAAGACAGAAAGTTCACAAATCAACAATATAATGAACCATCTCAAGGAACTGGAAAGGAAGAGCAAACCAACTGCAAACCCAGCAAAAGAAAAGAAATAATCAAGATCAGAGCAGAACTAAATGAAATCAATAACAAAAGTACTGTACAGAAGATCAATGAAAAAAAAGTTGATTCTCTGAAAAGATAAAACAAATTGACAGGCCTCTTGCTAAATTAACCAGAAGCAGAAAGAAAAAAATGGTAATAAGCTCAATCAGAAATAAAAAAGGATGAATTACCACTGATACAACAGAAATACAAAATATCATCTCTGAATACTACAAAAATCTCTATGCACATAAACTTGAAAACATGGAGGAAATGGGTAAATTATGAGAAACTCACAGCCTCCCTATGCTCACTCAGGAAGAACAGAATTCCTGAACAGACCAATATCAAGCAATAAAATTAAAGCAGCAATAAAAAATCTTCCAACAACAAAAAAAGTCCCAGATGGTTGCACATCCAAATTTTACCAGACCTACAAAGAAGAACTAGTACCTATTCTGCAGAAATTATTCCATAACATTGAGAAGGGAGAAATCCTCCCCAACATGTTTTATGAAGCCAACATCACCCTGATACCAAAGCCAGAAAGAACTCAAAAAAATATATAAACCTACATAAATATATGCCTTATGAATATAGCTGCAAAGATTCTCAATAAAATCCTTTCAAACTGAATCCAGCTGCCCATCAGAAAAGTAATCCATCATGACCAAGTGGGCTTCATTCAAGAGATTCGGGGATGGTTCAATATATGCAAGTCTATAAATGTAATTCACCACATAAATAGAAGTAAAAAGAAAGAACATATGAGCCTTTCAATGGATGCAGAAAACCATTTGACAAAAGTAAACACCCTTTTATAAGAATGCTTTAAAAATAGGCACAGATGGGACTTACCTAGAAATGATAAAAAGCCATATACAATAAATCCACAACCAACATCATACTTAACAGGGAAAAATTGAAAGCATTTCTGCTTGGAACTGGCACTAGAAAGGTTCAACAAAGAGCTAGAAGTCCTAGCCAAAGCAATAAGACAAGAGAAAGAAATCAAAGGTATCCAAATGAGGGCAGAAGAGGTCAAACTATTGCTTTTTGCTGACAATATGATCTTATATCTATAAAACCCCAAAGATTCTACCAAGAAATTACTGGAATTGATAAATAAATTCAGCAAAGTCTCAGGTTACAAAATAAATGTACACAAATCAGTAGCATTCCTATATGCCAACAACAGTCAAGCTTAAACCAAATCAAAGACTCAATAGCTTTTGCAATAGCAACAAAGAAAATAAAATACCTATAAATATATTTAACTAAGGAGGCAAAAGACCTCTACATGGAGAACTACAAATTACTGAGGAAGTAAATAGCAGAGGACATAAACAGATGGAAAAACATACCATGCTCATGGATCAATAGAATCAACATTGTTAAGATGTCTGTACTACCCAAAGTGAACTACAGATTCCACAAAATCTCCATTAAAATACCAACGTCATTTTTTACAGATCTAGAAAAAATAATTCTACACTTTGCATTGAACCGGAAAAGACTTTGCATAGCCAAAGCAACATTAAGCAAAAAGAACAAGTCAGGAGGCATCAATTTACCAGACTTTAAGATATACTACAAGGCTATAATAACCTAAACAGCATGGTATTTGCACAAGAACAGAGACATAGGCTAATGTATCAGAACAGAGAACCCAGATATAAAACCATGCTCATATTGCCATCTGATCTTTAACAAATCAGACAAAAACATGCAGCAGGGTAGAGAATCCCTATTCAATAAATGGTGCTGGAAAAATTTGATAGCCACATGTAGAAGATTGAAACAGGATCTGCTCCTCTCATTGTTCACAAAAATTAATTCACAGTGGATAACAGACTTAAACCTAAGGCATGAAACTATAAGAATTCTACAAGAAAATGTTGCAAAACTATTATCTGTATCAGCCTAAGGACAGAATTTATGAAGAATACCTCAAAGGCAATCACCACCACAACAAAAATATATAAATGGGACTTTATCTAATTAAAAATCTACTGCACAGCCAAGGAAACTATCATGAGAGCAAACAGACAACTTATAGAATGGAACAAAATATTTGTGTGCTATACATCTGAAAAGGGCTAATAACCAGAATCTATAAAGAACTCAAGCAAATCAGCAAGAAAAAAATCAAACAATCCCAACAGATTCTTGCATGGATGTGGAAAGAAAGGAACATTTATACAATGTTTGTGGGACTGCAAACTGGTACAATGTCTATGGAAAGCAGTATGGAAATACTTCAATGAACTGAAAGTAGAACTACCATTTGATCCAGCAATCCCACTACTGGGTAGTTACCCAAAGGAACAAAAGCCATTATACCAAAAGACACTTGCGCTCTAATGTTTATAGCAGCACAATTAACAATTGCAAAGATGTAGAAACAACCCAAGGAAAAATCAAAACTATCTTTGTTTGCAGATGACATAATCTCATACATAGAAAACTCTAAAGAATCCACATCAAAAAAAGAAGAGCACTAATAAACAAATTCAGCAAAGTTGTAGGATGCAAGATCAACACACAAATCAGTTGTAGTTTTATACCCTAGCAATGAACAATCTGAAAATTAAAATTAAGAAAATAATTCAATCCACAAAAACTCGAGAAAAATAAGATACTTAGGAATAAATTTAATGATTAGGTGCAAAACTTGTACCCTGAAACAACAAATGATTGCTGAAAAAAATATAAAGATCTAAGCAAATGGAAAGATATCTCATGTCCATGTATTGGCAGACTTAATATTGTGAAGATGACAAAGAAAACTACAGATTCAATGGAATTCTTATAAAAATCTAGTGGAATTTTATGTAGAAATGGAAATGTGGATCCTAAAATTCATATGGAATTGTAAGGAACTCTGAATAACTAAAACAGTCTTGAAAAAGAACAGAAAAGTTGGAGTACTCACACTTTCTGATTTCAAAACTTACTATAACACAAAGCTACAGTAATCAAAACAATGTGGTATTGGCATAAGAATAGACATAAAGACCAATGGGAATAGAGTTGTGAGTTCAAAATAAACCCATACATCTAACAGAGTCTTGCTCTGTTGCCCAGGCTAGAGTGCAGTGGTGTCATCATAGCTCACTGCAAAATCAAACTCCTGTGTTCAAATGATCCTCCTACCTCAGCTTCCCAAGTAGCTGACACTGTGGGTCCACACCACCATGCCAGCTAATTTTTCTATTTTTTGTAGAGATGGGATCTCACTGTTGCCCAAGCTGGTCTCAAACTTCTGGCCTCAAGTAATCCTCCTGCCTTGGCCTTGCAGAATGCTAGGATTACAGACATGAGCCACTGCACCTGGCCTGATCAATTTGATTTTTGGCAAAACTGTTCAATAGGGAAGTAATAGTCTCTTTAACATCAAATATAAATGGTACTATGACAACTGAGTGTCCACATGCAAAGGAATGAAGTTGGACCCTGGCCTCACACCATATATAAAAATCAACTCAAAATGAATCAAACCCTAAATGTAAAGAGCTAAAAATTATAAAACTCTTAGAAGGAAATAGGATTGTAACTCTTTATAACCTTGGATTTTACTATGGGTTCTTAAGAATGACACCAAAAGTACAAGCCACAAAAGAAAAATAGATAAGTTGAACTGCAAAACTAAAAACTAAACTAAAACTAAAAACTAAAACTCAAAACTAAAAACTCCTATGCAAGTTCTTATCCAAGAACACTACCAAGAAAGTGAAAGGCCAACCTACAGAATTAGAGAAAAATATTTGCAAACCATATGTATGATAAGGATTGGTATCCAGAATATGTTAAAAAACTCTTACAATTAGACAACAAAAAGATAAACAACCCTATTTAAAAATGGGCAAAAGACTTGAATAGCCATTTCCCCAAATAAGATATACAAATGGCCAACAAGCAAATGAAAAAAATGTTCAATGTCATGTATCATTAAGGAAGTGAAAATTAAAACCACAATAAGATATCACTTCACACCTACTAGGATGGCTATAATAAAGAAAAAGAAAGAAAAATAGCAAATGTTGGCAAGGATACGGAGAAGTTAGAAATCTCACACACTGCCAGTGGTAATGTAAAATGGTGCTGCTGTTGTGGAAAACAGTTTGGTGATGCTGCAGTAAGTTAAACAAAGTAAGAATTACCAAATGACCCAGCAATTCCACTACTATTTTCTTCAAATTAGGAAAAATGTTGCCCATTATTACTTTAACTATTTTTCTACTTCAAACTTTTCTTCTTTCTGAGAAACCATTTTAATGTGTGTTAGAGTACTTGTTATTCCATAAGTCACTGTGGCTCTGTTATCTTTTTTCTAGTCTTTTTTCTCTTTATTGTTATTGATACATCTTCAAATTCAGTGAGCTTTTCTTCCACAGTGTCCAATCTGTTGGTAGGTCGACCCCGTAAAATTTTCATTTTGTAAATTGTATTTGAAGTTGAATAATTGCCATTTAGTTCTTTTTTTAATTATTGTTTTCATTCTTGGTTGACATTTATCTTTTTACTTATGATTTTCATCTTTGCCTTTAACTCCTTAAGCACATGCTTAATAACTGTTTTAAAGTCATTTTCTGCTAATTCTAAAATTTTTGTTGCCTCTGTTGATTTTTTTCCCTCTTGGTTATCATTAACATTTTCCTACTTCACATGTCTAATAATTCTATTTAATTATGGAAAAGTACTCATATGATAAAAGTTACCATTTTAACTGTTTTTAAATGTACGATTCAGTGGCATTCAATGCAATTGCAATATTGTGGAGCCATCATCATTATCTAATTCCAGAACTTTTTCATCATCCCAAATGGGGTCCCTGTACAGATTAAGTAGTCACTCCTCATTTTTCCCCACTCCCCTCCAGCCCCTGGCAACCACTAATATACTTTCTGTTTCTAAGGATTTGCCTGTACTGAATATTTTATATAAATAAAATTATACAATATGTAGTCTTTTGTGTCTAGCTTCTTTCACTTAGCAGAATGTTTTAAAGGTTCATCTATGTTGTAGAATGCATTAGTATTACATTCTTTTATGGCTGAATAATATTCCATTCTATGGATACACCATATTTTGTTTATTCATTCATCTGTCGATGAATACTACCCACACAAAGTGGGTAGTTCCCACTTTTGGGCTATGTTAGTAGTGCTAATATGAACATTTGGGCACAGTTTTTTATTTGAACACATGTTTTCAATTCTTTTAAGAATATACCTAGGAGTATGATTGCTGTGTCATATAGTAATTCTATGTTTAGCTTGTTAAGGAACAAACTTTTGATTGCATAAAGCCTGCTGAACTTTGTTCCAATAGTAATTAATTGACTGGTGGCTCAGCTTGATGTTATTAAGGCTTGGAGTTAGTCCTCTTAGAATGGATTTTAAGTATTCCTGACTTTAGAACTATTCTTAAGGTAAGGTTTTTCTAGGGTTAGGAATTTCTAGGTTAACTGATGGAGGGCATAAGCTAATATTCTAATTAAGTTTGAGTGAGAAATGGGGGGAAAGGTTCAAAGTATATCTATAAGGTGATTTTTATTTTGTTTCTAGAACAAAATGGTCTTAAGGATGTTTATAAGCCAAGGGAAATGACTGAGAAGAAAGGTAGAGGCAGAGAAGGAGTGAGGGTGCATCACAAAGGAGGTAGGTGGGATACATTAGGAAGCACACTGTGGGACGTAGCTTTGCAAAGGAGGAAAAATGCTTATGTTCTTAAACCAATGGAAAGATAAGCAAGGACCTTTCTCTCTCATTCACTTCCCAAAAGCAGTGCAAACCAAATACCACCTACATTAAATTGTTCTCTGAATTGTTCTATCATTGGAACCTGCTTGTCCCTAATGACTTCCTCCTCCATAATTTGAGGAAAGCCTCAGGAGACAGGGCTTGTCCTAAGGAAGGAAATGGTGCCATGTACTCATTAACAAGGTGCCTTAGCCCATGTGCATTTCTATAAAGGAAATACCTGAGGCTGGGTAATTTATAAAGAAAGGTTTATTTGACTCATGGCTCTGCAGGCTGTATAAGAAGCATGGCATCGTCACCTGCTTCTGGTGAGGGCTTCCCGGAGCTTCCAATCATGGTGGAAGGAGAAAGAGGAGTAAACACGTCACATGGCAAGAGAGGAAGAAAGAGGGAGGGTAGAGGTGCTGAGCTCTTTTGAAAAAACAACTGGTTCTTGTGTGAATTAATAGAGCAAGAACACACTCGTTCCTACAGGGATGGCACCAAGCCATTCATGAGGGGTCCACCCCATGATGCAAACTCCTCCCACCAGGCCCCACCTCCAACATTGGGGATCAGTTTCAACATGATATCTGGAGGGAACAAATATCCAAACTACATCACAAGGTAACACATATTTTAGTAAATTCACCCCAAGCAGGCTCGTAAAATTCATTTTCTTGTTTTGTTGAGAGAGGATCTATTTCTTAAGCCAAATTTATAGTTACTAGCCTCCCATAATGTGATTTAACTATACCAGAATCCAATATATGAATGCTAATGAGATATGTAAAAGCCAAGTGCCCTGGGAATCTCAGATTGGCTTGAGCAGTGCATTATCTCCTTATGGGAAAGCTGTGTGGAAATACAATTATTAAAAGATTGTATTATACATAGAATCAGAATAAGAGAAGTTGGATAGTTTTAAGAAGAGTCTCTCAGATAAGGAAGCTTAAGGCCTCCTCATTTGTTGGAAAAAAATCATTGCTGGACTCTGCTGAGCCAGGACTTCTTCCAGAGACAGGCTGAGATAGATACTGCAGTGCTGGCCTCTGTTCTAGAAAGTCTCAGTTCCTTTTTTCATTGGCTGATCTGGCCTATCCTTTACAACAGTCTTTCTCCAAACAGAAAATAGGTTGAAATGCTCAATTTTCACTTTTTTCATGTTACAACCTTATCCAATCCAGTCCCCTGAAGTTTTTCCTGGATCCTCTTGAATAATACTCAAATGTTCCCAGATGCATTAGTGGCGTTTATAAATATTTCTCAGTTAAGTACTACAGATAATAATTATATCTGATGTTTTATTCTGAGGATAACCCATTTCAAGTTCTTAGGGATGCATTTTAGGAAATTTCCTAAAATGGAAATATCATTAACCAGAAACAGATGAATTCTGGATCATTTGAGCAGTTGCTGTGCCCAGTAGTTTATAAGGATCACTAAAACATCACTGGAAATATGAGAAAATTACATTTCCCAGAATAATTTCTATGGGGAGTACTCTGCGTGACTAGAAAAATATTTTAATGACCTTTCTGAGGTGGATATTGAGGACACTATGTCTTACTCTCCCCATTTCTAATGAGGATGAGCCCGTTAACTTCAGAATTTTTTTTTTTTTACTAGAGCATGAAAGTAGGGGTCATAGAGCAGTTTTCAGGAGAATAAAGAAAAACTTTACCATTATCACCAGTGTCCTCCTTAGCTTAACCCCTTAGCTTATCCCCTAGATATTTCACTTTCAAGAAAGGCCGAACTATCAGACTGTCAAGGGTTCTGCATGTCTTGGTATGATTCATTCTTTATTAAAATTTCCTGCAGCCAATTCCAGAAGCTTTTTTCAGTGACTTGTTCTCTTGCTGCTGTTAAGCAGAGCTCTCTCTTACTCACATGGTCCTGGAGGCATGCCAGGAGCATTTACAACAAAAGCAAAGCACATACCTTAAGTTACAATATTTTTAGCTCTTCTCACCAAGCTCCTAGGGACAAGGTTGATCTGAACTGCTTTGCCCTCTGCTGCAATCATATTGGAATACTTGGTGTCACCTTGTCTTAACCTATTGTATGGAAGCCTAAGAGTTAATCTGCCAGTGATTGTATGGGAAACAACCATATCATTTTTAGATTCAGATTTCATTTCTGGTCTGGCACATTGATCAGGGTTTCATCGGAGAAAAATTCAGTAATTCTGATACCTGAACTCTAGCTATTTTCTTGCCCTCCCAACTGATGTAATTGCAGTCTTATTCTAAGAGCTAATATGTTCTAGACCAATGCTTCTCAAATCTTAATGTACATATGAATCACTCGATGATGTGAAAATGCAGATTCTGAGTCAGTACGTATGTGGATGGGCCTAGGATTTAGAGTTTCTAAGAGCTCCAAGGTGATGCTGCTGCTGTTGACCCCTAGACCATACTTTGAGGAGTAAGGTTCTAAGCCAAGTCCAGTAGCATCCATAGTTCTCCTGGTGAGAGAGAAGCATAACTTGTAAGGTTCTTCCTTGCACAATGAATCAAAAGTAACAATGCAACGGTTTTCTTCACCTCTCCTTTTAGGCCAAATAAAAAATACTCTGTCTGTCAGAGAAGAATCAGCTGAGTATTTCATGAAGAATTTAGCTATAGTAGAACATAGGTATACAGCTACTGACTTATGAACCTGTGTGTCTTATTTGCAGTAGTTGGGCATTGCTCCAAAGGATTTTTATTAACCTGATATCTATCACCTGATATCACCAAATGAAGGAGTTTTGGAAAATAAAACTTTAGTGCCTTTAGTGACTCTTACTTTCTAACAATAAATGGTTTCTTAAGGACAATAAACAGTCAATGAAACAAGGACAATATCAAATAAGGTATAATGAGTGAAAATCAGCAGAAACAACAGAGTGCAGAAATAGACCTGCAAAAAATGTTCAAGTATTGGAATTATCAGACATATAATCAAAAACATGTATACTTACTATATCTAATAAAATAAAAATAAGATAAAACATATTGTTACTGAAAACTCAGCACGTGTACACATCAGAAGAACGAGGACAAGCAGTTTGAGGAGAAGGAAAGGGACGTTTATTACTTTGCTGGCAAAGGAGGAAAAACTCTTCTCAAACTCCAAATTTTCCTGCACATAAGCAGAAATACAGAGCTTTTAAAGGTAAGGCCCCTCAGTTCTAGGCTCTTGTGGTTAGCTATTCTAATTGTCCCATCTCTACCAAAGACAAAGCCTGTGATCTCTGCCAGCCACTCACCTGGGGTGCTGGTGTTGCCTGAGATGGCTGAGTCCTCTTTTAACAAAGGACTTTACCTGCCTCAGGATGCAGGCCAGGCTGCAGTTCCCAAAAACAGTGAGGGAAGTTTTAAAGAGACAGAAAATATTTCTTTTTCTTCAGGCCCTTTTCTCCATTACATATTCCCCACTCTCAATTTTATGCATCCATGTCTATGGAATGAGGGGTAACTACTCTGTCATCTATCCTCCCCTGTCAATTTTACCCTTCCATATCTATGGGAGGAGGGGCAATGTAGTCATCAGGCTACTTCTTGCCTTGGGCAGATGAAAGGAGGACAGGATAGATCAGAGAGCGAGATTCTACCTCATGAGGCTGCTCCTGAGGCCTGAAGAACCCCCAACATTATAACAAGGACTATGGGCTGGGCGCTGTGGCTCATGCCTGTAATCCTAGTTCTCTGGGAGGCCAAGGCGGGTGGATCGTTTGAGCTCAGGAGTTCAAAACCAACCTGAGCAAGAGCAAGACCCTGTCTCTACTATAAATAGAAAGAAATTAATTGGCCAACTGATATATATAGAAAAAATTAGCCAGGCATGGTCATGCATGCCTGTAGTCCCAGCTATTCGGGAAACTGAGGCAGGAGGATTGCTTGAGCCCAGGAGTTTGAGGTTGCTGTGAGCTAGGCTGACGGCACTCTAACCTGAGCAACAAAGTGAGACTCTGTATCAAAAATAAATAAATAAATAAATAAATAACAAGGACTATGGGAGTTATGAGCCAGGAACTATGGAAGAAAACCAATATATATACCCTAACACAACAGTAACCAAAACAGCATGGGAATAGTATAAAAGTAAACACATAGATAAATGGAACAGGAGAGAGATCCCAGAAATAAAACCATATACTTACAACTAAGTGATCTATGACAAACCAGACAAAAATATACAGTGGGGAAAGGAAGTAAATGGTTCTGGGAAAATTGGAGAGCCACATGCAGAAAAATGAAATGTATCCCTATCTCTCACCATATACAAAAATAAACTCAAGATGGATTAAAGACTTAAATGTAATACCTGACACCATAAAATTTCTAGAAAAAAATCTTGGAAAAACTCTTCTAGACATTGGCCTAGGCAAAGAATGTATGACTAAAATCCCAAAAGCAAATACAATAAAAACACAAATAAATAAATAGGACTTAATTAAATTAAAAAGTTCTGCACAGTAAAAGAAATAATCAACAGAGTAAATAGACAACTTATAGAATGTGAGAAGAGATTCACAAACTATCCATCCAACAAACAACTAATATCCAGAATCTACAAGGAACCCAAACAATCAATAAGAAACAAAATAAATAACCTCATTAAAAAATGAGTATGTGATATGAACATTTTTCAAAGGAAGATGTACAAATGGCCATATGAAAACATATGAAAAATACTCAACAATGCTAATCATCAGGAAAATGCAAATTAAAACCACAATGAAATACCCATATCCCTGTCAGAAT
This sequence comes from Microcebus murinus, assembly GCF_040939455.1. NCBI lineage: Eukaryota > Metazoa > Chordata > Mammalia > Primates > Cheirogaleidae > Microcebus > Microcebus murinus. The sequence continues at coordinate 13,181,755 of NC_134107.1, forward strand.
GTCCATTATTAAAAAATCAAAAACCGGCCGGGCGCGGTGGCTCACGCCTGTAATCCTAGCACTCTGGGAGGCCGAGGCAGGCGGATTGCTCGAGGTCAGGAGTTCGAAACCAGTCTGAGTGAGACCCCATCTCTACTAAAAATAGAAAGAAGTTAATTGACCAACTAAAAATATATGTACAAAAACTTAGCCGGGCATGGTGGCGCATGCCTGTAGTCCCAGCTACTTGGGAGGCTGAGGCAGCAGGATTGCTTGAGCCCAGGAGTTTGAGGTTGCTGTGAGCTAGGCTGACGCCACGGCACTCCCTCTAGCCTGGGCAATAAAGTGAGACTCTGTCTCAAAAAAATAAAAATAAAATAAAGACATTAAATGTAATAACTGACACCATAAAAATTCTGGAAGAAAATCTTGAAAAACTCTTCTGAACATTGGCCTACACAAAAAATGTATGACTAAAATCCCAAAAGCAAATGAAACAAAAATAAAAATAAATAAAGAGGACTTAATTAAATTAAAAAGTTCTCCACAGTAAAAGAAATAATCAACAAAGAAAACAGACAACTTACAGAATGGGAGAAGATATTCACAAACTATTCATCCAATAAAGGGCTAATATCCAAAATCTACAAAGAACTTAAACAAATCAATAAGAAACAAACCGCACAGGGACTGGTTTCATGGAAGACAATTTTTCCATGGACAAGGTGGAGGGGGATAGGGTGGGGGGGACAGAGCTCAGGCAATGATTCATGGCCCAGTTCCTAACAGGCCATGGACCAGTACCCTGCCATAGCCCAGGGGCTGGGGACCACAGACATAAAGTATTACTCAGCTATAAAAAAGAACAAAATAGCCCTGTAATCCTAGCACTCTGGGAGGCCGAGGCGGGAGGATCCCTGAAGGTCAGGAGTTCGAGACCAACCTGAGCAGGAGCGAGACCCCCGTCTCTACTAAAAATAGAAAGACATTAATTGGCCAACTAAAAATATATAGAAAATATTAGCCGGGCATGGTGATGCATGCCTGTAGTCCCAGCTATTCGGGAGGCTGAGGCAAAAGGATCACATGAGCCCAGGAGTTTGAGGTTGCTGTGAGTTAGGCTGACGCCATGGCACTCTGGCGCAGGCAACAGAGTGAGACTCTGCCTCAAAAAAAAGAGAATGAAATAATGTCTTTTGCAACAACTTGAATGGAACTGAAGACTATTATCCTAAGTGAAGTATCTCAGCAATTCAAAAACAAATACCACATGTTCTCATTTATAGGTGGGCTAATCGATGGATATATATGGTCATACAAAGTGGTATAATGGACACTGGAAACTAACAAGGGGGAAGGGTGGGGGGGAGGGATCACAAATTTATCTGTTGGACACAATGTACACTATGCGAGTGACAGGCACACTAAAAGTCCTGACTTCACCACTATACAATTCGTCCACGTAACAAATGGCACTTGTACCTCCTAAATCTACTGAAATTTTTAAAAGGAAAGATCTTTTCCAGCTTGATCACTGAAAGTAGTCCAACAGCAACAGCACTTTTTCTCACCACACATATCCACGCTACACCCTCAAACCCCAGATTTTAATCATGAATACTTTTCTTCACGGAAGGAACCAAGGTCTATTGGAGGAAGGTAACATTAAGTTTTAGAAACAGGAAAAATCCAATATGAGCCTATTGCTGCGAGAAACCAATGATGCTGTCAAAAATAAGACAATTTTTAAAGGACCAAGAAGCCAGTTTATAGGGGCACCCTTCTGCAGTGTTGAAATAATTTAGCTTCAGGAAGAAGCATAAGGAGAGAGGGAATGGAAAGAACAAAGGGAGAGGGTGGCTAATTGAAAAAGCTGAGTGTGTGAAATTCCAAGAATTCATACTATAATAATGTTCAAAAGAGAAAAGCTAATATAAAGTGTAAAAAATAGGGAGTTAAAATACAAAAAGAAAGTGAATAATTAATTTTTGTTAAGTTTAACAAGTAGAAGAATATTCATATACTTGAGCTTTTTGTTTCTTCTAGTAATTATATGTCTGTCTGTAAGTAATATGCATTTATTCCATTTGTGAATGTATGGAAGGGTGTAAACCAAATAGCCTGGAAAAAGTAGGAAGTGTATGAAGAACAGGAAGGACTAATCAGCATCAATGTAAATCAGGTGGGTCAGAGCTCCGGCAGTGAACCAGCGCTGGCAGCCACACAGAACGTCCAAGTACAAGGGGGAGGGTGTCAACAGTGTCTTCCAGTGTGATTCGTCAGCGAAATGCAAAAAGAAAACTGACGATGCAGACTTCATCACTCATGTCCTAGCAGATGAAACTTCCAGATGGCCCCACTAAATATAATAAGATGCTAATAAGGCAAATACATGTTTTTAATAATACTAACAGACCAGTTAGCATAATCATAATGCTAATACACCAGCCCAAGGTGGTTCTAAAGGACCGTCACTGTAGGAGGCTACAGGTTGTAAAACCCAAAAGTCTACTTGATGTAATGAATTCCTTCCTACGATTCCTTCCTGCAAAGGAAGAAGGAAGTGAAGCCTAATGACCAGTGGCTTTGGGTCTGAATCACCTCAGAAGTCCCCAGCCCTAATTAGGTCAGTTAATTTATAACCCAGATTATTTAACCTCAGCTGGTTTGAGAATGTGTGGCAGAAACTGCCAGTTAACTTCCAATATCCATTTTTCCATTCTTCCATAGTAGATTTTTGGCTACCCAGAAAAAAAGACTGCATTTCACGGCCTCTCTCGCAGGAAAATGTGGCCACATGACTCCTCAGGAAACAATATTTCCTGGACAATAAGGTGTGAGCAGAAGTAACGTGTGCCACCTCCCTTCCCTTCCCCTTTTGAACCTCGCAGCCCGCTCTTCAAGTGGTGGGAAAGGGGGTTGGGGGGCGCTAAGTTCTTAACCATCGTGTATTAAATGGCCATATTGTCCAGCTTGCTCCTCTGCCATCCCTAGGGTTTTGCCTCACATCCCAATGGTCCAAAATGATTCACTCTCCTGTCTGCATTCCGCTCACCTCAAAATGAAGAGACTCGAACACTCTTAATGCCCTCTAGTAGATCTACTGCCCTCTAGTAGAATTTTCTGGTACTTGACACGCTCTTTGAGTAACTGCATTGGCAAGGCAGAGAGGAGCATGTGGAAAGTTCACCAAGGCACGGGGGTCAGTGTGTGACAAGAACAATATCGGGACGCCCAAAAGGATATCTACAGAGCCCAGAAGAGGAGAAATCACTGTGATTCTCTCTACCACCTGGCTTAGGACTCTCACTACTTCTTTTATGAAAAGGACTGAAAGCTGAAATCAGAACCGAGTGCAAAATAACCATGGTTCCTTGCCTCAATTTCTGTATCTGTCGTTTGCATTGTAAACATAATGACTGGGCACCCACAGAGTGCCAGGCAGGGCTCTGTCTCCGGTGATCAAGACAAACAAGGCCCCTGCTCTCAAAGATGTACACTCTAAGCCGGGGAAGGGGGGCCAGGGCAGGAGAAGGAAACTAACAAGTAAGAAATGCATCAACACGGTGTCAGATAAAGATAAACAGGGGCCAGACTGTGCAGAGCTTTGAACGCACTGGAGTTCCCTGGCACCCCAGAATGCGATGGGATTGATATTTAGCAACAGGGTTGTTGCAGATGTGATTAGTTAGGACAAGGTCATACTGGAGTAAAGTGGGCCCCTAATGCAATATTACCAGTGTCCTTACAGGAAGTCACAGACAAGAAGGCACAAGGAGAATGCCATGTGAAGAGGGAGGTTGGAGTGACCGTCTGCAAGCCAAGGAGTGTCTGGGACTACCAGCAGCGAGGAGAGAGGCATGGGACAGATTCTCCCTCAGGGGGAGCCCACCCTGCTAACACCTTGAGTTTGGACTTGGAGCCTCCAGAACTGTGAGCAATGCGGTTCTGTGGTTTTAAGCCACACAGCTTGGAGGACATTGTGTCAGCCTCCCTAGGAAACTAACACGGAGTCAACCGAGTGAAGCTGATTCTGCCCCTGGAACCTCCAGGAGTGCAGGCCTGCTGACACCCCCCCCTCCCCTGTTCCAACCCTAACCCTAACCCTTCATCCGCGATGAAGCAGGACTCAGGGATGTCTGTTGCACTATAACTTGCTGGTGTTCGGGAAATGTTACTTGGTAGCTCCCATTTTTTCCCAGTCGGCTGGCGCGTGGGCTGCCTTACCATCCCTCTGTCCCCAGAGGCTGTTGGATCCGCAGCGCAGCGCCCAGGCGGCCTCCCTCGCTCGCGCCCGCAGGGAGCCACTGTCGCCTCGCGCTGCCACGCGGCGTCGCTGTCGAGCCAGCCCGGCTCGGGTGCGCGGCCCGGACCCCGGCGGGGCTGCGGAGCTGGGCTCCCACACCCTCCCCAGGGCCCAGCTTCGCCCGAGGCTGCAGCCGCTCCACACGCCGCTCCTATCCTTGGCCCGGCGCGGCCAGGCTCTGCCGCCTCCTGGGCCCGGCACCACTGCCCTCCCCTGCCTGCGACCGCGCCGGGTCAGCGGCTGTCCCTGCAAACCCTCGCCTCCTTCTGGGACAAGCTGCTCGCTGACTCCAGGACCGCTGGCCCTACCCAGGGAGGCCCGAGTGGTCCCAGGGGCCGGGGCCGACCCTCAGAGGCGCTCCAAGGGGACTTGCTGCCACCTCTCTGTATGGACAAGATGGCACATGCATGCACAAATAAATAAATAAACTCTTTAGAGGGTGCCCACGAAACCTTCTGGGGAAATACGAATTAAAAACAAAATCTGCCCACCCAGAAAACTTCTCTGCAAAAGTGGAAGAGAAAGAAAACAGTTTTGTTACTGAATAAGCGTTCAACCAGAACGTGATGTGCATTCACAGGCAGTCTGTTAAGACCTTGCAAAGGCGGAAAGAGCTCTCACTCTTTTATCTAGCCAGACAGAAAACTGCACATATTCTCAAAATAAACCGTAACTGGTCCTCAAGAATGCGGACTTGGCCGCACCACTGGTCACGCACGGTTCATTGAAACGTAGCTGGTACTTATGGGGGCCACCTGAGTTTGCTAACCGTACCTTTCTCGTATCTTTGTGACAGGAGGTAGGTTGGCAACTTGGAGCCAGGCACCAGAGGTAGCTGGGCTCCTCGCCTCCCACCCAAACTGGGCGGTAGGGGCGCTGACGTCCTTGACTGGTACATTTCAAAGAGATAGCTTCCTGGATCTTGAGGAAACATTCCTGGGATGGAAAGCTGGGAAAAGGTGTATGTGGCTTTTGAAAAGATTTACATATATTTCAAAGAAGCAGAGAAAAAACTTACAAGGTTTATAAAGTAAATGCTCTAAGAAAAAGGAGTGGGGAACAGCTCTTCGTCTCTTCCCTTTTTTCTAACAGGGAGAATTAGACCTTTTCTTTTTTTTTTTTTTTAACTATGTGGCCAGAAGGTCTATAAACTTTTATTATCTTATTTTTAATTTGTGTTTTCCCTTACACATGCATGGCAAGCACTCGTTCCTCAAATCCACACTTGGGCCCACCTGTCACACACAGGCACATGCAAACATAAGCACATGTGCACACACAAGCACCGTGCACACACAAACACACACCTGCACACACATGCGTGCTCACGTGCTCCTTTCTGGACCATTTCCTTTTCCAGGTTAACCTTCTAGGTAGAGCTGGCTCAATCCAGCAAAAGTTAAGACTGGATCTGGCTGGTCCTTAGGTGTGGGAGGGGCCAGAGTGAGGCAGAGCCTGGGGTGGGACCAAGGATCTGAACCCATCTTGATTCGTGTATCCAGCCCCTGCCCTACCTGGGCCCTGGCCTTTGTCTGGCCTCACCTGCAGATGGACCACAAGAGCAGTTCCCTGGTTTGGACCCGTCTTTTGCAAAAGGAGTCCCTATGCCCTATCGCAATCTTCACAATACTATCTACTCCTCTCCTCCGACAAGCACTGAGCCTCCCTCCCGCGCAGCCCAGGATGCAGTGGGGAAGGAGGCCAAGGAGGGCTCTGTCCTCATGGAAAACAAGGCAGACTGTAAGCAAGCGACTATGTGGGAAGGGACACTGAATGAGACCCTTCTGCACTCAAGGCTCTCTGCTACGTCCCCAGAGCCAAGGCATACAGCCATCTGCGCCAGGCTTACTATGAAACAACAAACCAAGCCTTTACCCAAGCCTGCCACTACCCCCAGTCTACAAAGAGACTAAGACATTCAAGAGGCTATTCTAAGTGAGAATTTCTTTCTAGAGAGTTGTCAGCCTAGGAGAAGAAGGGAGAGATGTTTACACACACACCCTCCTTAAGCCAAGTGAGGGGGACTCAAGACCACTCATGGAGGTCAAGGGATTGCCAGAGAGGACCCTGGTACCCCATTTCCGCCCTCACTGCCCTGGGTGCTGGCTGAGCCGCTGGTCTTCAAGGCCTGGCCCTGCTGCCACTGGGCAGAGTGTGGTGAGATTCTGGCCACCTGCAGGCAGAAGGCGACTCCAGCAAGAGGCTTTGTCAGGAGCACAGGGTGCAGCGGGAGAGGTCAGCTGGAGGAGCAACACTCACATCAGGGAATGGTGTGGCAGAGTTTCTGGACTGGGAAACCCACCGGTATACCCCACATGGATGACAACAGCATCGCCTTTTCCTTTCCTCCCTCCTTCCCTTCCAGACCCTGAAGGAGCAGGAAGCAGCTACGAGCACTCAGAGAAGAGGTGAGTCCGAGAGAGTAAAGACACAGCCACACACCCACTGGCCCCCCCTCTATTCCCCCTTCCCCACTGCAGAAAGCTAGGCCCGGGTCAGCTGAATAGGAGAAGCTTTATATTGGAGGGAAGGTAAATATTTGTATTTAGATAGGACTGGGCTTGTTTTTTTTTTTGGTTTTTTTTTTTTTTTTTTTTGCGACAGAGTCTCACTTTGTTGTCCAGGCTAGAGTGAGTGCCGTGGCGTCAGCCTAGCTCACAGCAACCTCAAACTCCTGGGCTTGAGTGATCCTTCTGCCTCAGCCTCCCGAGTAGCTGGGACTACAGGCATGTGCCACCATGCCCGGCTAATTTTTTTTTTTATATATATATCAGTTGGCCAATTAATTTCTTTCTATTTATAGTAGAGACGGGGTCTCGCTCTTGCTCAGGCTGGTTTTGAACTCCTGACCTTGAGCAATCCACCCGCCTCGGCCTCCCAAGAGCTAGGATTACAGGCGTGAGCCACAGCGCCCGGCCTGGGCTTGTTTTTTAACTTGGCAAAAACAATTTCCCTTTTGCCCAACTTCTTATAAGAATTTTCAGGGAGGCCAAGGTGGGCATATTGTTTGAGGTCAAGAGTTTGAAACCAGCCTGAGCAAGAATGAGACCCTGTCTCTACTAAAAATAGAAACAAATTAATTGGCCAACTAAAAATATATAGAAAAAATTAGCCAATCATGGTGGTGCATGCCTGTAGTCCCAGCTACTCAGGAGGCTGAGGCAGGAGGATTGCTTGAGCCCAGGAGTTTGAGGTTGCTGTGAGCTAGGCTGATGCCACAGCACTCTAGCCTGGGCAACAGAGTGAGACTCTGTCTCAAAAAATAATAATTTTCAAACATACAGAAAAGTTGAAAGAATAATACAATAAACCCATGTATTCACCATCTAGATTCAAAAATTAACACTGTATGTGTGTGTCTGTGTGTGTATACATGGTTTTGCTCAAACACGTGAAAGCAAGCTTCAGATATCATGACACATGACTCTTACATCCCTTAATGTACATCTCCTAAAATAATTGGACTTGTAATGCCTGAAATCGAAATTTATCTAACACCTGAAGGAATAGGTAAAGCTATACTTAGCTGAAATATTCTCAAGGAGGCTATGGTTTGAATGTCCCCTCCAAAACTCATATTGAAATTTAATTGCCATTGTGGGAGGTGCTTAGGTCATGAGAGCTCTGCCCTCATCAATGGATTAATACCATTATCAAAGGAGTGGATTAGTTATCCCAGGAGCAGACTCCTGATAAAAGGATAAGTTTTGCCCCTATTTCTGTGTCTCGCAGTCTCCCTTTCTCTCACCCTCTCTTGATATGTGATGCCTATGGCACAGCTCTAAGCCCCTAGCCAGATGCAACGCCATGCTCTTGGACTTCTCAGCCTCCAGAACTCTGAGCCAATAAATCTCTTATCTTTATAAGTTACCCAGTCCGTGGTATTCTGTTATGGCAACAGAAAATGGACTAAGACAAGGGGTAAGAGAGAAGCAACAGATTCTGCCGTGCAAGAATGGTGGCGGGAAAAGAAAAAAAACAGCCTATTTCCTGCATTGCATCCTACAAAAGTCCAGCCAGTCAAATGAGCCAGTTTCATTAAAGATAAGACCATTTCAGGTAATAACAGGTGCTATGAAGAAAAGAGAACAGGATGGAGGTGATAAAAGTAAGACCAGGAGAGGAGGCAACATTGGAGTGGATGGTAAGGAGTGAAGGCCCAGGGAAGAGAAGGTGACACTTGAGCTGAGACCTCCATGACGAGGACAACCCAGCAACATAAGACAATCAGAAGAACAGTGTTCAAGGAAGGGTAACCAACAAGGACAAAGACGTGGAGGCAGAAGGAGCATGGAGTGATAGCTTGGGGCAGGAGAGGTGGCAGAAAGTACTGAGAGAGGAGAGATGGCCAGGGTAGGGGAGGAGTTTGGGAACATTTTAAGCAGGAGAGTAGCTTGATCTGATTTAGGTTTCTAGATATTCTGGCTGCTTAGTTGAAAAAGACTTGTGGGCAAGGGTCAAAGTGAACCCGGGAGACCATCAGAAAGGCAGTTTGCAATCCTCCAGGTGAGGGAGGATGGTGGCTCAGACAGAGTGGCAGTGAGGAAGGCATTCTTGCTCCCTCCCCCCCATTTTACAGATGAAGAAACCAAGGCTGGAGAAGTTAAGTGACTTGATGAAAGTCATGCAGCCTTTAAGTGGCAGGTACTTTTTTTTATGGTATTAAAATATACATAATACAAAATTTACCATTTTAACCATTTTTAAGTGTGCAATTTAATGGCATTAAGTACATTCACAATGCTGTGCCACCAGCACCTCCATCCATCTTCAAAACTTTTTCCTCATCTGAAACAGAAACTCTGTACCTATTAAATAATAACTCCCCATTTCCCCCTTCCTGAGTCCCGGGTAACCTCTAGTCTACTTTCTGTCTCTCTGAATTTGCCTATTCCAGGTACCTCCTGTAAGTGAAACTATACAGTATTTTTTTATATATTTTACTTTTTCTTGTTGTTGTTGTTGTTTTTGTTTTAGCAAACAACCCTGCTAAGTTTGCTTAGAAATTATACAGTATTTGTCCTTTTGTGTCTGGTTTCCTTCACTCAGCATGGTGTTTTCAAGCCTCATCCATGTCGTGGCATATATCACCATTTCCTTCCTTTTTAAGGCTTAATAATGTTCCCTTGTGTGTGTGTACCCGTCGTCTGTGGGTGGCGGTGCAGGAGGTCCACCAGCCTGTCTGGTTCCTACCCTGCTCTGGTGGGCTCTGCCGAGACCTCCCGGAGCCCGGCGCAGTACGCCCTGCAGCCACCAGAGGGCGCACAGGGACCGCCAGGCGGGCGCGCGGCAGCACCCGGCGGTTTGCGGAAGGAGGAGGAACCCGGGACCCCGCGTTCAGCACGTGTAGGAACACGCAGAGAGGGAAGCTGGCCGCCAGGAAAGCGACCGGATCGGCAGCAAGTGGAGGAAAGTGGGGAGGTCAGGGCGGGGAGGGGCTGCCCCTGTAATCCTGGCCCAACCCCCAAAATGGAAACAGACGCCTCTCGCCACCCACGGCTTCCCTCCAGCTGTCCTCCCTGTGAACAAGCCCCCCCCCCGTGCTAAAGAGCTCCGCGTGGGGTGCAGTGGGGACTGCGTCCAGCGAGGCTCAGGCTCCCATTCCGGCCTTTCTCCAACAGCAGGGTGACCTCCAACCTATGGCTTGCACATTTTACACATTGGGAAACTGAGGCTTGGAGCTGTTGACTGATGGTCCAGACCAAGTAGAAGAGGCAAGATCTGAATGCCACCCCTGGCCTTGGGGAGTCTCTCCAGGCTCAGTGGCCCAATTTCTGCAGCCGTATCCCGTCATAGGTGGTCTTCAGGCCAACTTCCCACTTCATAGGCATCCCTGCAAGGAAACATGGAGTGGCATGTGGCTCTTGAGGCTGGTCTGACGACCATGGCATCCCTCCTTCTGAGCACTGGGCCTGCAATGATGCCACTGAGGTTAGCCCTGGCTGGTTTTGGCAGCCACTTCACGTTGACCAGAATTTCCATAGGTTTCAGTCCCTCGGCTTTTCTCGCTTGTGCTGTTGCTAAGTCATTTCTCCCCCGCTGCATCCTTGTGCAGCTGGGTCTTTGGATCTGAGTCCGGGAACTGACATTTATCCCTGTCAGATTCATCTTGTTCATTCATCTGACAAACATTTGTTCAGTGCCCACGCCATACCAAGCACTGGGAATACAGAAATGAAAGACAAGGCTCCCGGCCTTAAGGAGCTCACACTGGTGTTCGTCACAGCAGTAGCCACCAATTCACAAGGGCCTCCCGTGTGCCAGACATATAGCCTGGGCTGGGTGCTGTCCATAGGTGTCTCATAAACCCTCACAGCACTGCAGCCTCTGCGGCATTGTCCCCATTTTGCAGATGGGAAAACCAAGGCTGAAAAAGTTCATGCAGCTTGTCTGATGTGACATTGCTAGAAAGTAGCAGGCTCAACATTCAAGCCTCCATTGCTTTGGATCCTGATTCTGTCCTCCTTGGACATTTAGCCCAGTTTTGGGTTCTCTGCAAACCTGATCAAATTTACTTCTCTGGATTTCATCAACAGCACTGATGACAGTAAGATGAGAGGTCAGAGCCCTGGAGTGGGCCACCAGTGCCCCTGCCCCAGATAGACAGCCATCTACAACTCTTCACTCTGTGGATTCAGCAGGTACAAATGCCCCCAACTACAAACTTCTAGTCCCACTGCCAGCCCCAGCCTCCCACCCCTGTCCAAGCACTTATGTATCTGACTATTGGCATCTTTACCATGGAACCGGTCCTCACTGCCAAGTCTGCTACATGCAGGAGCTCAGCTGTGCCTCGCCCCTGCCTTCACCGTGGTCAAACTTCATCTGCCAACCCCCCTCTTCAGGAGAGAGACGTGAAGCCCAGGGACCAGGGTCGAGTGGGGATCTGTCAGGCTCTGAGAAGCTTCCTTGCATCTGTGGCTTCTCTCCAGCACAGTCTGCTCCCAGAGGCTCAGCTCATTTTATCATTCAGTTCTCCTGCCTGTGCATGGGCCACGGGCAGAAAACAAGGCAGGCAGAATAAACGCACTGCTTGGTGGGAGTGAGGTTATGAAATGAGCTCCAAGCTCCCAGCCAGTACCCAGGGATGCAGGGCCACCATGCCCATGGCAGGGGTTGGGCTTACCACCCCACAGGACCACATGCACTCACCCTCCTCACAACCCTATAAGGTGGGAGCTATTCTCATTCTGCCCATGTTGCAAGTGAGAAAACTAAGGCCCAGCAAGTGGAGTCCAGGGCTGAGCACTACGTCTGCTAACACTACTTCCTGAAAATAGATCTGGGAGTTCCAGGGCCCCAGAGGACAGCAGAAAGCAAGGCTCTGCCATGGACATCTTAAAGATCCTGGGGACATTGTTTGAAACTCTCCAGTCTAGATTTTTGTCCCTGAAGTGCATCTGTTGAACATGAACTCATTGAGCTGGTGCCATGAGTCCAGATAGCAGCAAATAATGTCCTCCTTCATGAAGGCACAGTTGGAGGGGACAGGATAGATAAAAAGCAAGTATGTGATTTCAGGCAGTGACAAGTGCTATGAAGAGCATAGAGCCGCATAGAGAAAGCTACTGGGGCTAGCGCGGCCCAGCCAGCAAGGCCTCTCTAAGGCATCATCTGAAGCGATGAGAATCAGCTGGCCTCGGAATGAGAGCCTCATGGTGCCAAATCCACCCCACCAGGATGGCACTGCAGGGAGGAGTCACAGAGCTCTGATAGGACGTCTCACTGGGGAGGCATGTGGGACGGTGTCCCCAAGGTGCCTGACATCTGGCACGGGCCCCATGGACTCCTGTCGCCTCCATTCTCCCTATGGGTATAGAAGGGAGATAAAGCAATGCTGTATCTTCTTCCTTTCCTTCGGTCTCCAACACCTCCTTCTGCACAAGGCCTGGCCCGCGGCGGGGGCTGGATCAGGGTCTGCTGAGTGAGCAACTCCTGAAGGCCAGCAAGGAGGAAGCGTGAGGACAAACCCAAGGAAACCCTGCCTTAGTCTACAAGGAATCGCTTGATGGAATCTGTGGCCCCCATAGGTGGTTGAAGCAGAAAAGACAAAGGGATTCCAGAGACGGGAGGAGGTGTCGCCTACACAATTGGAAAATTGCACACAAAAGTCCAGATTTCAAGCTATTTTTAAAATATCTGAAGATCTGGCAACCCGGAGCCTGCACATCCCCATGGCAACACCAGCTGGTGCCGAGCGGCCGCTGCCCCCTTCAGACTGGACATGTGCTCTGCCGCTGTCCACGCCCCGCCGCTGCCTGTTGCCAGGACACCTGGCCCACCTCACTCCACCACGTCACCTGGCCCCCTGGGTTGGGTCATTTGGCCCCCTGCTTTATAAGACATTTGATGAGCAGAAAGCTGTGCCAGGGACATGGGACTGTGGTGGCTGTCCCATCAGCCTGCTGCTCAGAAGCCTCAGCCTGGGGTCCCCTCCCTCCAGTTCTTACACTGGCAGATGTCCAGTGTGTGGGGGCTTCCGGATCCACATAAATTCATTCCCTGAGCTGGGTTCCTCCCAGGAGGGCTCCAAAACGCAGACACTTCATCCTGAGGACAGAGATACAGTTCCCACCGTACGCCAGAAGGGGGCGACCCTCTGCCTTGTCTTCAGAGCTGCCCGTGAAGGCCATTTCTAGCCCACCCAGGGCCTAGCTCCCGCTGCTGGAGCACGGCCCCTGGGTGGTCCTGGGTTCCAGAGGACCCTGTGTCCCCACCCTTTGCCACTTGGGGTACGGCTGAGGTCCAGCCTGCCTGGCAACGTGGTGGGCTCAGCCAGGATTGGCCGGGCTACAGCATACTCCAGGAGCCTAGGGAGGGCCTCAGCCCACCCACCCACCTTGCAGCCCTTCTGCCAGCACCCCAGAAGCTGAAGGGCACCTCTCCGTCCTTGCTTCTCTTCCTCCTCTTCTGGGATGCTCAGCCCTCCTGAGGCCTGTTAACTCAGGGCTGACTCTCAAATTAAGTACATTGTGCTTGGCAATGTGTTGAAGCTTTGCATACTTTATTTAAAACCCCAACAATCCTATAAGGTAGGTTTAATCCCCATTTTACAGGTGAGGAAACTGAGTCTTAGACAAGGCCACACAGCTAGCAAGTGGTGTTATCAAGATGCAAATTCAGACCTGGGGAACCCCCTTCCCTAAATTGCCTCATTCCCATAAAGAAAATTCTAGAATCAGCCTGTGAAGTGGGAGAAAGGATTGTGGTTTGAGGGCAGAGGACATCCCCTTCAGGTCCAGCCTGAAACCCTCACTCACAGGCCACCTAATCTGTCGGAGCTGCCCCAGGACAGGGGCTGAATCTGGAGTCCCTAATAAGTCAGTTAAGAAGCCAAGGGCTAAGAGGCCCCCAGTCGCCACCAGGGAGAAATAGCTCTTGGCCCTCGGGGATTTACTAACCGCCTTGCCATCCCCACCTGGGCCACAGTCTGAGCAGCAGGACACAGCCCCACATGTGCTACAGCTTCTGCCTGGGACCCTTCAGGGGGCGATGGGTGGGCAGGCAGCCAGCAGGGATACCTCGAGGGCTCAAATGACCCCATAGGAGCTTTATGGGGCGGCCAGGAGACCCAGAATCTGCACAAAGTGAGATCAGGTACCACTGAGCACAACTCAGCTCCTGGCTCCTCGTAGGTCACAAGCCTCCAGAGCTGCCCCTACTCCCACCCCCAGAGGGACAGAGAAGCCCTGGAAAGCACCAGCTCCTCTGAGACTATCACAGATATGTCTCAGCTCCTGAGACCAGGGCCACCTCGCTGTGTGGGAAGAGAAGTTCTGTCCAAGGTGAGTCATCCACTTTCCCTCCCACGTCCCCAATATGCCCAGCAGGTCCGTCCCCAATTTTACCTGTTGATCCTCCATCATCAAAGCCCAGTGTAAAGGCCGCCTTCTCCAGGCAGCCCACCCTGATCCAAGCCCCGAAACCTGGTCGTTATCTCCCCCTCCTAAGACCCCTAGGACCATGTGGACTTCTCCCGTGGAGTTGAGGTCAGTCTCCTCTGCACTATAATTTTTTCTGAGCTATCTCCTCTGACAAGAAGACCGGAGGGCAGGGCAGGTGCCAGTGCTCCTAGCACAAGGCCTCAGACACGCAAGCCCATGATGCACACTGGATGGATGGATGGATGGATGGATGGATGGATGGATGGATGGATGGACAAATGAGAGAGTGGGTAGGAGGCTGATGGCCCACAGAAAGTTCAGTGAAGTCTCCCGTAATTGCCCAAGATGCCCACACTTCCCTCCTGCTCCCAGGGAATAAGAGTCCCCTGTCTCCATATCACAGCTCCCCCCCTGCCTCAGTGAATTTAAAAGTTAAAAGACTGTCTACGGTGTGGGGGTGCTGGGGAAGCTGGGAATCAGAGCTGCTGGACCTCAGTGTCCCATAGATAAGATGAGGACATTAGACTAGATGATTTCTTGGGCCCTTCCAGCTTAAAACACATGTCCGTGCTGGGACCCAGCAGAGAACAGGGGAGACCGACTGAGCCCAGCTCAGCTCACAGTAGGCTCTGGGAGAGCTTAGACAAAAGATGAAAAGAAAGAGAAAAGGGTGGAGGAGGAAGGAAAGGAGAGAGAGAAAAAATTTATTTCCATATCCCAAATTAAAAAATGCATCTAGCATGTAAGATTTCCCAAAAGCATAGTATCTTTTTTTAAAAAAAAAAAAAGTTAATTTGAACATACTGAGTTTAGCATCACAGCATGTAAGAAATGATGGATCCCTTAACGTGGTGGAGACGCCGTGGGCACGCACAGCCCGGGGCACAGGACGCCGACAGGACGGATGGACGGAGGGCATGGGGGAGGTGAGGTGAGGGAGGGGACACTCTTCTGGCCACCTCCTTCCTTACTTAGAGCACCCCCTCCATTGTCTGCTTTATATATATTGATCTTATGAACCCAGGATATTGTTTGAATAAAAGGTTTCCGGTGCTTTTTTGAAAAAGCTACTTAAACTAATGAAGAGAAACAAGAGGCCCAGAGATAGGTGATTTGCCCAAGGTCGTTTAACAAGTGCATCAAACAATTCCTGATATCGTTAATCCAATCACAGCCATTAGGGGCTGAGGGGCGCTGCCCGGATGCAGCTGGCCCGACCGGACAGCTTAGATATGTCTACTCTGGCTCCAGGCCAGCAGGCTCAGGGGGAAGTCGCCAGGCTCCTTTAAACAACATTCCACTAGGACAGGAACAGATGGATAACCCAGACCAATTAGGAACCAGAAAACCTCCAAGAGGGAGAGTGCCCAGAACTGGGGTGGGGGTGGGGGGGCTCAGGGCGGCGGCCCAGCTTGCTGCAAGCCTCACAGTCGAAAACCTTCCTAAAACAAGCCCTTGGCTGGCTTGAAGTATAATTTAATCTTCCTTTGATGACTCCGGATATCGCCCTGCCTTGGGCCGCTCTGAGAACATCAATAACTGCTGGGCCCAGGTGGGAAGCAGAAAGGAGGGGCCGGACCCACGTCTACCGGCTGACCCTGCCTGCAGTCGGGGGGCAGCTGGAGGACACTTCAGGGGGAGAAGTGCAGGCCGGGCCCTGGGGCCTGGATGCTGCCTGGGTAGAAAGGGGGCCCCGAAGGAGAACGGGAAGCCTCCCCCAACCAAGAAGGGGAGCCCTAAGGGGCTGCCTCCACAGCCCCCCACAGCAGGTGGGAGGGGCAGCTCCCAGGGGGCCCTGGAGGTAGAAACAAAGAGTTAAAGGCAGGCAGCGGTGATGTTCAAGGCCAGGCTAGGTGACTGTGCTAAGGGAGAGGCAATACAGTACCAGGCCCCATGGATTTCCTGGGAAATGTTGGCTCTGAGGGACGGAAGTGGGCTTAGGGCCACACTGCCCCTGTGCTGCCACCTCCTGGCTGGGGGACAGTGGGCAAGTTACTTCACCTCTCTGCCTCCATCTCCTAATTTGTAATGCTAGCCTAGTGACAGGGCTGCCGTGAGGGTTAAACCAGCCTAGCGCTGGCTGCTAGAAGTCGGGGTCTTGGACTTCCCTGCCCGGAAAGGGCTGGAAGAGCCTTCGTCAGAGCACTGCAAGGTTGGCTCTCAGGTGAGACTGGATGCTTCGTTTTGTTTTGTTTGCCTTGTCTATATTTGCTACATTTTATGCGAGAAACACACATTATTGTATAATTAAAATAGTATTCAGAGTATGAACAGAGCAGTAGGGACTGCACTTGGTCCCCGGAGGAGGCAGCCGCTCAGAGAGGAGCCTGACCATCGGGGCAGGGGGCATGGAGGGGGCAGGTCACCTGTGTCAGAGACCCAGCCGGGGAGGCCCTGGCTGCCCTGGCAGCCCAGGGACAGATGCAGGTGACACTGTCTGTCTGGGTGTGCCCTAACCCTTCCCAGGAGGCAAATCCCTGAGCCTCTACCCAGGACGCGCAGGGCCGGAGGAGGCAGAGCGGGAGAGGACAGCCTCTGCTCAGGGCGGCAGCAACTCTCCCCCCGCTATCCCCACCTCAGAGGGACCCTGGACCCTCAGGGCTCCGGCTAGACCCCCTCCCAGCCTCTCCCTAACGTGAGCCTCTCTGGGCTGCCCGTCCCTCCGTCCAGCCCGCAGCCCTCTCGGCTCAGCCACGCCACCGCCCTGCCCCCGCCGGCTGAGGCAGCCCTCTGACGAGAGCTGGGTTTGGTGGGTCCACAGCACTCTCCCTGCTGGTGATACTAATCCTCAAAAGAAAGTCAAACATTAGCCCGAGAAACAGCTTATGCCTTATATAAGCCCCCCTCGGGGGAGGCACAAACACAGCTTGTTGGAGCTGAG
Organism: Microcebus murinus; assembly: GCF_040939455.1. Classification (NCBI taxonomy): domain Eukaryota; kingdom Metazoa; phylum Chordata; class Mammalia; order Primates; family Cheirogaleidae; genus Microcebus; species Microcebus murinus. The sequence goes on from NC_134107.1 coordinate 13,198,805, forward strand.
CTGCCCGACTACAGCAGCTACCAGGCCCTAGGACAGATCAAGGACCTCAGCCACACTGACCACCAGCCCCACCGGACCCGGACCCAGCCACCAGGTGAGGAAGGGTGGGGGGCCCCCAGCCTAGGCAGCCAGGAACCCCCGAGAAGCTACTACGGCCAGGCCCTGCTTCTTCATTGCGACTGGCCAAGCCCCTAATGCCCTCTGAGACCTGCTTGGGTTCTTTCCGATACCCTAGCATGGTGGGCCCAGCCCCAGAAACAGCCAGAAGCCTCTGGGCTGGGGGAGGTCTTTCTCAGCAGGCAGCCTGAACTCTGCTAACCCCGTTTGTCTGCCTGGAGCAATCAGGAATGCCCCCCACCCGACCCACCCCTGCCATCTATCCTGTGTAGCCAACATCCACGACATCCCTATATCCCTGCTCTGTGGCCTGTACTACCCTATACATGCAGTTGGACACACACACACTCACAACCACAGACACACACACACACACACACACACACACACACACCTGAGTTCACACAGTTTTGCCCTTATGTTCCAGTCTAAATATGCACATACCTGTAGACACCCCTGTGTCCATACACGCAGACACACACATACACCTGTGAACCCGCAACCCTCCATGCAGCTGAGTACACCCTCGTGCATCCACACGTGAATCTATGGACGTGCATACCTTTACACATTCACACACGCACCCTTCCACATGCTCGTGCCCACCCTCCCACATGCGGTTGTCACCGCTCCACAGGCCAACACATCACACACGCACACACATACCTCTCCCCGGCCCAGGGCCTCACCCACAGCTCTAGCTCGTCTCGCCCCAGTGCCATGACCTTCTCCGAGATCCTGGACCGCGTGGGCAGCATGGGCCCCTTCCAGTTCCTGCACGTGGCCATTCTAAGCATCCCAATCCTCAACATGGCGAACCACAACCTGCTGCAGATCTTCACAGCCGCCACCCCTCCCCACCACTGCCGCCCACCCCCCAATGCCTCCGCAGGGCCCTGGGTGCTCCCCATGGGCCCGAATGGAAAGCCTGAGAGATGTCTCCGTTTCGTACATCTGCCCAACGCCAGCCTGCCCAACGACACCCAGAGGGCCACTGAGCCATGCCTGGACGGCTGGGTCTACAATAGCACCGGGGACACCATTGTGACAGAGGTACGCCTGGGTAGACCCTCTCCCTCTGCTAACGGCAGGCACTCCATTCGCCCTGCACCACCCGTGACAGCGGAGGAGCAGGGGCCTGGGCTGCCGAGGAGCCTGGGCCAGGCCACTGGGCTGGCGAGGAGGAAGGGTCTGGGTGCAGGTGCACACCAACCAAGGCTTTGGCTTCGCCATGCTCGCAGTGCAAGCGTTTCTTCTACAAACAGCTAGTGAGGGCCGGTTCTGTGACAGGCACGGTGCTAAGCTCTGGGAATACAGAAATGCACCGTCCCCGCTCCCATGGGGGCCCACCACCTAGTGGGGTTAGCACCAGTTAATGAATGTACAGCACACAGTGTAAAATTACAACTTCAGAGTGACCTTAGACTGTGACCCACCCCTGAGCTGGGTGTGGAGGGGGGTGGGCGTTGGAGGAACCCTCCCTAAAGAAGCAGCTCCGGGGCTGAGATATGAGCATCGGGCAAGGGTTAACCAGACAACAGGGGAAAGGAGGAAAATTCCACGTTCTGCAGAGGCCCCAAGAGGGTGGGCGTGGGGGGAGGGGCTTCATGGCGTGGAGGGTTGAAACACCCCTGCGCGGACGTCCATCCCTGCCCTGATGCGCTGGCTCGCACCTGCCGTCCCTAGGTGTATTGAGTTACATGGGCTCGTCAGTGGACAGACAGGCCAGTCAGGGGACAATGACAGGGGGAAGATGAGCAAATGGGAATTGGCGTTTATTGAATAACTACTGACTGCCAGGCACGTTTTGGTGCTTTGCAGACATTGTCTTGTTTGGCTCCGACAATGATGCTCTGTCGAAGGTGATTTCTATCTCCCCTTACAGATTTAAAAAACAAAACAAAACACTGAGACTCAGAGAAGGGGGGTGATTGTCCAGTACAGTGGGTTAGTTTGGGAACCGGAATTTAAAGCTAAAGCCCGTAGGAGGTGCAGGGAGACAAATATTTATGAGAGTTCAAAAGAGGGAGAAAGCACTGATGAGGGAGGCTTCATGGAGGAGGTGGCATCTGAGCAGAGACCCACGTTTTCACTCACCCTTGGGTGCTGTGAGCCCCTCAAGGGCAGGATCCTGCTTTTGCCTCACGAGCAGATCTGCACGGCAAAGCCCTACCTGGAGCCCGTCCCGCGCCAGCCACGCTGTGTGTGTGGCTCCCGGGAGCCCGTGAGATGTAGTCTCTGGGAGGGAAGCATTGTTATCTCGGTTCACAGAGGTGGAAACTGATGCCTGGCCTGGTTCCACGACTTTCCCAGCTTTACATGGCCGGAACCGGGCAGAGGCAGGATTTGAATCTAGGACTATCTGCGTTCAGAGTCTGTGTGATTGTTACTTATTTGTTTAACAGATACTTATTTATATATAAAGCTCTTAGCTGTGTTCTAAGCACTTTGCAGATATTAACACTTCTAACCTTCCTGACAACGCTATACAGTGTTCGTATCATGACCCCTTCCGTCTGTGAGGTGGGCAACCGAAGCACACAGAGGTTACGTGGCTTGCTCAAGGTCACACCACTCGTCAGTGGCAGATTCAGGTCACACCACTCGTCAGTGGCAGATTCTGAACACGGGCGCCTGCCTCCAGGGCTGCGCTCCTAAACATGATGTCTGCTGCTCGCATGTCCCTAGACTGCATCTCCTCCCTGCTGTGTTCGCTGTTTCTCCCCAGCATCAAGCATAGCGCCTGCAACACGCCCAGCACACACACTCATTGCTATCCAACGCGTTACACTGAGAACGGTGGCAGTTTGGTGGGTTACACAAGTTTCCCAAGGCAGGAGTTTTCCACTTCTTTGCTGGCTGCAGCGCCCCAAGCACCTAGAACAATGCCAGGCACAGAATGAATGAGGATGCTCCGAGAGCCGAGAGGCCAGAGAGGGGTGTGGGCCAGCCTGGAGCAGGTGGAGAGGAGGGCTCACTGGGGCCAGCAGCGCCTGCTCAGTGCGAAGGAGAGGTGGCTACGCAGCGGGCGGGAGTGGGCAAGCGCGCTGCAGGCAAAAGAACAGTGGGGGGGGGCAAATGCAAAGTAACAGAAGCATGAAGAGAACAGAACAATCAGGACTGCAGGTGCCAGGGGACAGCTGACTCAGCAGTGGGATACAGAAGCCCCGGACATGGGGCTGGAAAGGACAACAGGAGGGCCTGGCTTGGATGCCGAGGCCCTGTCCCGAGGCAGTGGGGAGCCATTGAATGTGCTGGTGTTAAGCAGGAGAGTGGTGAGCTCAGATCACCTTCTAAGGATCATCACTTTGACTGCCTGGTAGAGAGTGGCCTGTAGACAGTATGGCAGCAGGGAGGCCTGTCTGCAAGTTGCACAGGGATCCAGGACAAAGGTGACGGATAGAAAGGACAGGCAGAATAGATACCAGAGAGATCAGGGGTTGGAATCTGTGAGGTCTGGTAACTGAATGTAACAGTAATGTGAGAGGTGAGGGATGGCGGGAGCCAAAGATGCCCCAACACCTGGAAGTCAGTGTCCGAGTGTCTGGGTGACTTGCTGTGTGCATATAGGGCCCGGGATGACAAAGAGGAGTAAAAGCCACCACCCATGCAGATCCTCCAAAAACATGGAAGACAGCCAAAGAAACAAAATCCCATAGGGAACAATTAAATAGTAATCGTTGCTAACATCTCTTCCATGCTCGCCATGTGCCAGATGGTTCTAAGCATGTCGCACATCTGAACGAAGTTAATCCTCACAACAGCCCTCTGAGGTTAGCACCTTTACTAGCACATGTTTGCAGACGGGGAAACTGAGGGACAGGTCACTGGCCCAAGGCACCATATTTCGTACATGGTGGAGTGGGGAGTCACACACAGGTAGCCGGGCACCAGAGGCCTTGGCCCTCAAAACTGCACAGCCCCCCTGCATGCCCCGGGAGGCTGACTGTGCAGCCCGCTGCCCCGCGGAGGGTGCTGCTTTGTGCTGTGCACAGTTGCTCCTTCCCGCCTTTGTAGCTCCCCCAGGGCAGGTACCAGGTCTCTCCCACCCATCTCTGTCGTCTCAGGACTAGGTGCATGGCAAGTGCTCAGTTGATGCTGAATGAAGGACATGCCCTCTCAGAGCTTCATGGAAGGGACGAGAGGGACAGAGACACTGCTGACTGCTGGAAGCAGCTTGTGCTCCAGGACACGCCTCAGGCAGCCCCAGGGAGCCTGGCCAAGAGCAGAGGCCGCAGGCCTGGTACCCAGACCAGCATCAGTCCACACTTGTGCCAGCTGAGCTCCCAGTCACCACTCCAGCAACTGGGACAGTGTGCATCTCCATTCCAGCAAGATGCAGGGGTCACCAGGCCTCGGGGTACTGCTGTACCCTTCTGCGGGTCAGGAGTGCATCGGGATCTGGCTCCCTGAGGACACTCAGCTGTGAGAGTTCATGGGAGGGGACCCCGCCCCGTCACTGAAGCATCAGTAGCTGGACACAGCAAAGGCAGAGCCCTTTGGCTGCTCTGTTTGTGGTTCAGCCGTGGCAAATCTGGGCTCCATCTGCTTCAGTGGGGCGGGGTGGGCTTCTGGCCCCCATGTGGTAGAGGCAGAGCAGCGGCTGGGCCACCTATGGAGAGGTAGATCTCTAGCACGGAGGCAGGGGACTGGATGTGCTGGCTCTGGGGAGGTGGTGAGGAAGGCAGGGTTATTTGGCAGTGAGCGAGGTCAGTCCAGGTGACCTCACTTAGTAGAGGCGAACAGACAGTGTGGGATCCTGAACTAGAGTCCTGCAGCCAGAGTTCACATCGTGACGCTGCCAATTATTAGGAGTGTCGCAATTCCTGGATGTCTCAGTTTCCTCATCCATTGAAAGGGCTAAGAAAGCAAGTGTGAGGGTGAAGGAGATAATGCAAGCGCAGCACTCGGCACCGGGCCGGGTTCGGTTCATGCTAGCGGAGGCTGCTGTTGTTGTTACTGTTGTTAATAGGAATGTCTGAGAACTGGAAAGTTAGTCCCCACCGGAAGAGTGCAGGGATCACCTCGTACAATGGCAGTGAGCTCTCACAGCTCTCCGGATGTACCCAGGCTCCCAGACTCCGCCACCCTCCTGCCCCCACCTGGCCCTGCTGTGCTGCTCAGATCCAGCTCCACCCCCACAACCAGCGACCTGGCGAGTCACCTCCCCCTTCCTGCTTCAGTCCCCGCATCTGTAGAGTGGGGGTTACAAGGAGCCTCCCTCCTGGAGGGGAGTGGGGGTGGGAGGGCTGAGCCAGTGCAGCGGGCCACACAGGAACGGAGGGCAGCCTCCCTCCCAATTCTGATCCCCTAAGCTTTCCTGCCAGGGGTGACCACAAATTCCTTTCTCTTGGTGCAGCAGAGACAGGGTTGGGATTTTTCAGAATGAGCTTTACTAGGACATTAAGAGGAAACAAAAGCCTTTAAGTCTGGGCAGCAGAGAGCATGGATTCTGGGTGCTGGGCTCCTAAGAGAGGCGTGTAGCCCACAGCCCACTCCGCTGAGCCTCAGACCTGGGGCCTGGGCCTGGGCCTGGGCCTGGGCCTGGATGAGCAAGGCCCATCTCTGTAAGGCCCCTGGGCTTCCTCTCTGGGCCTTGGGCCTCCCTGTCCTGTCTCCAGGGCATAAGAAGACCGTCCCCCCAACCCCTACACAAGTCCCTGGAGGTCCCGAGTCAGCCGCTGGAAAAGCAGGAACCTGCCCAGTAAGGGCCTCCCAGGAGCCAGGCTCCTCCGTGGGGAGGTGCCCCTGCCAGGTCTCCGGCCTGCCCCCTCTGACTGCCTCCGCCCCTGTCCCCAGGTCCCCAGGCTGCCCAGCTCCTGGCCCACTCGTGCACCTGTCGGCCCAGCGCACTCCCGCTTCACAGCCTCGAGCCTCCAGGCTGACTCCTGCGCAGGGCCCGACAGCCCCACCCCAGCCACTTTTCTCACCTAGAAAGCCCCTGATCACCTGCACAGAAGGGGCCTGGGGCCGTCCTGTGGGCTTTCCGGGGTCAGGAACTCACTCAGTGAGCACCTACTGTATGCAGGACCCTGGGCTGGTGCTTTGCATTTCTTCTCACCTGCCCAGTGAATCAGGCACTACCGCCCCTTTGCTCAGAGGAACACACTGGGCTCAGCAGAAGGTGGCCTTCCCAGACATGATGGTGCGTCAAGCTTTTCTAGAAGGAGGGACAGGGGTCCTGACTCCAGAGTCCATGCCTTTTTGAAACCACATCACATGTCCTTGTGAGCGCAGGCCTTACAGTGACATGTGACAATAATAATGAAACAGCTGTGATGAACTGAGTGCCCATTGTTTGCCAGGTATACAGCTGGGTGCTGGTTAATCCCTACGTCATTTCCAATCCAGAGAAGCAGGTACTAGTTACCTGTAGGTACTGATGAAGAGACTGAGCCACAGAGAGGTTAAGTAACTGGCCCAGAGACACACAGCTCCTAAGTGGCAGGGCTGGAGACTCATGTTCTTTTGTTGCTTGGTTCATCCCCTCCCTCAGGGCTCCAGGAGTGCAACAGCAATTCTCAACAAGGCCTGACCCAGCAACAAAAAAACTTCAAAGCTAAAGCAGGCAGTTTCCTTGTCCCTGCTCTAGGGGGTAGGGACCGTGTGTGCAGTCGGTTCCCACACACACAGCAGGGCTCCCATCCTGCCAATGATGATCTTAATCACAAATGGCTTGCCCTGGCCTTCTGTGACCCGCCTCTGCTGTCCCCTCTGAGGGTGCCTGCTGGCCTTGCCTCTTGCCACTCACACTTTGGACTCGCCATCAGACCAGCCCACCTGGCTCCGACCTTGACTGCCTCCTCGACCACAGTCCCGGCCTGTCCTGGGCTACAGTGTCCTACGGCGGCTCACAGCAATAGGTCCCATGTGTTGTGCTTTTCCTCTGGCAGCCTGGGGCTCAGAGCGAAGCACACAGTGGGACATCAGGGAGCTGCAGTCACAGTCAAGAGCTCTCTGGGACCCGCAGACCTGAGCCTGAGTCTCCATCTTGAAATGAACCCAGCTAACTCTCTGAGCCTCAGGTTGTTTGCCGATAAAATGGAGATAATAATGTTCCTATGTCATGGGCTACTATGGCATTACTTGCAAAGCTTTCTCATGGGCATAGTAGCCCTTCTCTCTCTCTCTCTTGCCTACCACCTTCCTGGAGCACCAGCCCACACAGAAAGTCACGGTAGTGAGCTTCCTGTCCTTCCCTTCCAGAACCTAGCTCCCTTTGGGCTCTGTTATACTCCAAGAAAGAAAAAAGAAAACCAAGAACTCCAGACTAAAATACTGGGAGCAAGAACGTTATGTGTCTGGGAGGCCGAGGCGGGAGGATCACTTGAGCTCAGGAGTGCGAGACCAGCCTGAACAAGAGCAAGATCCCGTCTCTACTAAAAGTAGAAAAAGTAGCCGGGCATGGTGAAATGACCTGTAGTCCCAGCTACTCGGGAGGCTGAGGCAGGAAGATCGCTTGAGCCCAGGAGTTTGAGGTTGCTGTGAGCTAGGCTGACTCCACGGCACTCTGACCCAGGCAACAGAGCGAGACTCTGTCTCAAAAGAAAAAAAAAAAAAAAAAACCTATGGAGTTGCCAAAAGTCGATGGGAAATATCAGACAAGGCCATGCCAAGGGCTAAATAGAAGCACCAGGAGGCTGAGCGATTGGCTCCCTCCAACCGCAGGTTGCCTTTCCCTCTGAGGGTCTAATCAGTAATAATGGCCCCAGCCCCATTCACCCATTAATTATTCGCTGAACAAACATTAACGTTTATTATGTACCAACTACTCTGCTAGCTGCTAGACATTAAAAAAAAAAAGTCAAATGAGATACTCTGTGTCCTCAGTGAAGTTTTAGGATACAGGAGAGAAAAACAGGTAAATAAGCAGCTAGAATGCTGCGTAATAGGTGGCCTGTTGGAGGTAACAGCTGGATGCTGGGAGTGGAAGAAGAAATGAGGGACACCTTACCCTTCCCTACACTGGGAGTCTAGATGTGCTTCTCATCCATTTATCCATTTCACAAATATTTATCGACCACCTGCTTGTGCCAGACAACCAGAAAAGAAGTTCCTGGCATTCCCAAAAGATGATCCTGATGTGAGTTTTGAAGGACTGGCAACATTATTAGAAATAGGGGATCATGACAAGTGCGAAAGAAAAGAAGGATGCAATAGCACGAAGCTTCTGTAGAATCACAAGTGCAAATTCTCCCTGTGTATCTTCCTCTGTACGGAAAATCCAGGATGCCTTTGGAAACCTCTCCCATTTGCTCTGCATCTGGCTCCCGGACTGCCACGCTCTTCTATCCGCAGTCCTTTTCCCGTCATGCCTACCAAACCAGCAGATACTCGGATACACAGGAAGCAGGCAGCGAGCCATTTATTAGGGCTGCCATAACAAATTGTCACAAATTGAGTGGCTTAAAACAACAGAGATTTTATTGTCTCACACATGTGGAGGCTAGAAGTCCAAAATCAAGGTGTCGATCTTCTCTCTCCAATGGCTCTAGGGAGGAATCCCTCTTTGCCTCTTCCAGCTTCTGCAGCTTGGTAGCAGTCTTTGGCATCCCTTGGCTTACAGATGCATCACTCTAACCTCTGCCTCTGTCCATTGTAACATAGTGTTCTCCCTGTGTGTCCCTCTCTTCTCTTCTTATAAAGACACTAGTCATAGAGGATTAAGGGCCCCCCTACTTCAGTATGACCTCATCATAACTTAGCTGATTATACCTACAACACTATTTCCAAATGAGGTCACATCTGAGATACAGGGGATTAGGACTTCAACATATGTTTTGGGGGAACACAGTTCAACCCATAAGAGTTGTACGTCTCAGATCTGAGCCCCTTGGATTTGTTGATCTGCGGGAAAGCCACAGCCACATTTTTGTCATCAGTTCTGACATGCGTCATTAACCATGAAATCTCTGGGAGCACTTTAGAGTGCTATTGAAGTCCAATTTTTTAAATATTTAGCCACAAAGCACTCCTCCTTCGGAGCTTCCAAACTTCACTGAAGGATGGTAATCCTCCAGTAGATAATTTTCCGTAGAAGGTTTTCCAGTCTGATTGTGAAGGAAGAACACTTCTCTTCTTCTTGCTAACACATGTTGATATATTCGTTGTATGCAGCCTAGGCATGATCCATCCTGACATGCATTCACTCTGGGGAAGTGAGGCAGTTCTCCACGTAGCATTTGGAGTGTGGGCGTTTAGATATTGGCATATCTGTAACTTCTAAGGCTCACCATCCCTCTGTTCTTTCTATGACATGTTCACTCATTCAGTTCCCGCAGGTGTTTGTTGAGTGCCTACTATGTGTCAGGCACTGTTCTAGGCATCGAAAGTACAGTAGTGAACAAAATAGAATAAAGGCCTTACCCTCATCAAGCTGACATTCTTGGGGGAGAAACATGCAGCAAACAAAAAAAAGGGGGAAAGATTCAGTATGTCTGATGGTATAAGTGCTATAAAGAACATTAAATAGAGGAGAGAGATGGACACTACTGGGGGTTATAGTTGTGAATATAGCGGGGTCAAGGAAGGTCTCATTGAGAAGATAACATTTGAGCAAAGACATTAAGTAGGTGCACACCTGACATGTGTACGGAACAACAAGGTGATCAGTTCAGTGAGAGTGGAGTATGGGAGGGAGAGAGCAGTAGCAGGTGACAGCAGAAAGGTAACAGGGATCAAGATGGGAATAGATCCTACAGGGCCTCCTAGGCCATCGTAAGGATTTGGGCATGTTCTAAATATGACCCAAAATTCATTCCAGAAATGGCATTTTTTTGTGTGAATTGCTCCATTTTCTTGTGTAAACTGGCCTGTGACAGTTATTCTAAAGGCTACATGATCACAAGTTCCATGGTGGAAAGAAACAATAGACCCAGCAGATCTGGTCTCAGTAGAGCAGGGCAGCAGCCTTAAACTAATCCGAGCAGGTCTGACATTGACCTTCTCACGATCCAAATAGATGCTTGATTTCTTAAGGTACTAAATATCATGAAGGTAGTGAGGGATAAAAATCTAATTTCCATTTGCAACTCATTATGGGGTGTAACAGGATAGGTTAGGTTGCTCTAACAAAAGAGTCAACAATAATTCACGGCTTGAAGCATATAGAAGTGTTTCTCTTTCTCAGTTTCAAGGTGAGTAGCATTTCAGGCTGATGGGCGGCTCTGCTCCATAGGGTCATTCAGAGACCCAGGCTGATGGCAGCTCTGCCATCTTTGGCACTCGGCTTTCAGAGTTGTTCTACTTGTCACCATTCCCAGCCAACAGGGAGGAAGAAGGCATGTAAGTCCAGGCCAGGGATTTCCTCCTAAGCAAATGAGGTGGAAGTAACATACATCTCTTCTACTCAGTTTCCACTGTCAAGAACCACATGTCCCTACCCCGCTACAAGGTCACTTGGGAAACATGCTATTTTCTATGGAGGAAGAGGAGAATGAATTTAGGTAAACAGTAGGTCTTTCCTTTAGTTTTTCCTAAAGGGTCTTTATGCAGCATTCCACAAGCACGGGAAGTCTCTCTAGACACCCACTGGCATATTCCTCCTCACACGCCCTTACTTCCTCTTTTACCTTTTTCCCTCCCCCAAGCCATCTGCAAACTATGCAGACCTCCTTCCCTGCTAGAAGGGACCGCCATGTTTGCGGGCCATGCCGGGTCACTGAGACAGCTGGAGAACTGGAATCCTATCAACCCCCGTCCTCCCTCACTTCCAGCTGAGGAGAGTGGAAAAAAGTTCCCTGAGATGTGTGGTTCTTCCCCTTTTGGAATGCTTTACTTTCAAAACATTCTTGTGAGGCATTTCTAGTGAATTAAATTCTCCACTTCATTACACAAGTAATTCAGGGTGGCTGGTGCAAAGGGTGCGAGTTGGGGATTAGCAGGAGATTAGACCAGACAGGTAGGCAGGAGCCAGAGCATGGAGGGTTATAATAAATCTGTGTTTACCCAAAGGGCAAGAGGAAGTCGACAAATGCTTTAGGCAAGACAGGAAGCTGATTTGAGCAGTGTTTTAGAAAGCTGTTAGGGTTATCAGGGGAAGAATGGATAGGAGGGGATGAGACTGAAGTCCAGGAGACCTTGTCAGAATGTTGCTGCAGTAATCTCCTCTGGGCCTCAGTTTCCTCATCTGTAAAATGGAGGTGATGTTAGCACCTAAATAATAAAGTTGTGAGGGTTAAAGAAGTTAAAGCACAGAAAGAGGTTAGAACAGTGCCCGGTACCTAGAAAGCCCTCAATAAATACTGGCTGTCATTATTAATCCGAGTGCAAGAGAATGAGGCCCACAATGAGACAGTTGTAGTGGAAATAGAAGAATCCAGATTCCAGAAATATAAAAAAGTTGGAAACGTGAGGATCCAGTGACCAGGACATGGGTGAGAGAGGGAGGAGTTGAGAGGGTTAGCAGCATGATCTCACGGATGTAGATCTCACATATCTCAGAATCTTAAAAAAGTTGACTTTGCAGAGGTAGAGAGTAGATTGATGGTCCCCAGAGGCTGGGGGTGAGGGGGCTGGAGCGACAGGATGGGGAATTCCTGGTCAAAGGGTACAAAGTTCCAGCTAGACAGAAAGAATAAGTTCTGAGACCCATCACACAGCAGGGTGGCTATAGTCAATAATAATGTATCATATATTTCAAAATATCCAAGAGAGTAGCTTTCAAATGTATCATGACAAAAAATTTCAAGCAAGTGAGGTGATGGATATGTTAAATTAGCTTGATTTAATCACTCCACATTGCATACATATAGCATAGCATGTTCTCCATGCATGTAATATAGTTATGACTTACCAATTCAAAATAACGTAAGTTTTTAAAAATTAAAATTAAAAGAGAGAGAGTTGCCAGTCACTGAGATTGAGACCTTAAGGAGGAGTGGCGTGACAAGTCGTGCTGAGTGGGGGATGCCCATGTGACATTACCCAGGTGGAATTCCCAGGGGGCCATTCAATCAACTGGCCCAGGGGCCAGGAGAGAGGTTTGGCTGGAGATAAGGATTTGGAATCTTCAGCATAAAATAGCACATGAAGCCATGGGAAGGACGGATCTCCTGAGAAAGAGGACAGAGAGGAAAATCCAGGAAGAGCCCTGGGGAAGTCCCAAGGGACAGGCAGAGAGAGAAGCCCATGGGGGGTGGGGGACCATGGAATGGTGGGAGGAAGACTGGGTGGAGGGAGAGGGCAAGCCAGGCAGGATGCAGGAGGGTCCGTGTTGCCGTGAAACAGGAGTCTTTGGTGGTTTGGTGGGTGCAGTTTCAGTGGACGGGTTGGGCAGAACTGAGAAACCAGGGGGAGAGGAGGACAGGCTGACAGTAAGTGCAGCTCCTCCTTCAAGAGGTATGGCCTTGGAGGGAATGGAGAAATGGAGCGAGTGTGGACAGGAGAGATGGAGAGTTGAACACACCCATATGCTGGTGAGGAGGAATTGGAGAGAGTGGGACAGAGCCTAGAGGGTGGAGGGAGGTGGCAGCTGCAGAGTAAACTGTCCCTGTGGAGGAGAGAGGGTGCAGTCAGGGTGCAGACAGAGGGACTGACCTCAGGAAGGAGGCAATCAGGGAGCCACAAGGCCGTAGGCAAGCTCAGAGGGGAAGAGGGAGGATGCTGAAGCCAGACATGATGTGGCCACTGAGCACTTAGTAAGCCATATGACAGGTCACATAAGCTTGAGGGGTGCTGGTCAGGGACCCAGAGAGCCACAGTCAGACCCAAAGAGTCCTGGGCCAGATTGAAAGAGGAAATGGTGGCCTGGTACAGTGGCTCACACCTGTAATCCTAGCATTCTGGGAGGCCAAGACAGGAGGATGGATTGCTTGAGGTCAGGAGTTCGAGACCAGCCTGAGCAAGAGCAAGACATCATCTCCACAAAAAACAGAAAAATTTAGCTGGGTATGGTGGCACACACCTGTAGTCACAGCTACTGGGGAGACTGAGGCAGGAGGATGGCTTGAAGCCAGGAGTTTGAGGCTGCAGTGAGATATGATGACACCACTGCACTCTAGCCTGGGTGACAGAGCCAGACTCTGTCTCCAAAGAAAAAAAGGAGGAAATTGTGCTTGGGAGGAAATTGTGCTCAGGATGCGGGGACAGGGAACCCACACGTGTGAAGGCACAGTGTGAGCATGGCTGAGCAGGCCGGTCTGGACTGAGCCGGGCTGGCCCTACCTTTCTCTTGTGCAGTGGGACTTGGTGTGCAACTCCAACAAAATGAAGGAGATGGCCCAGTCTATCTTCATGGCGGGCATACTGATTGGAGGGCTCGTGCTGGGAGACCTGTCTGACAGGTGAGACGCAAGGGCACAGCCCAAGGAGAAAACCATCCCCACTCTGCTCCACACACACACACACAAAGAGGCGAAGAGCTGGGGGAGGTGGGTGGGACGGCACTCGCCGTGTGCCTTGGCCAAGCCCACTCCCTTCGTAGGCCCAAAGCCTCCAGCCCAAAGCCCTTGCCCCAGACCCAGGGGAAAGCCTGCAGGTTTCAGACACAGAAGAGCGGCTGTGTAGCGTTGGAGGCAGGCCGGATGGACCGCTTAGAGGCGGTGATCCTGTGACCCTGCGCAGACAGCTAAGCTGGGGGTGGATGTAGCCGGGATCACTCATTAACTCAGAGTTCTAATTGCAAACTTGTCAAAAAACAGCAATTACCAGAAGTGCTCTGTCTGGGGAGGGAGGTATATGCCCCACAGGGCAGTGGGTGAGGGGACTCAAGTCCAGCCCTTTGCCCCAAAGCCTGCAGAGTCACCGGCCTTGGCAGGCGCAGTGGTTAACCTGGCCCCTCCTCTCCCTCGAGCTGCAGGTTTGGCCGCAGGCCCATCCTGACGGGCAGCTACCTGCTGCTGGCAGCCAGCGGCTCTGGTGCAGCCTTCAGCCCCTCCCTCCACAGCTACTTCGTCTTCCGCTTCCTGTGTGGCTGCGGCATCTCAGGCATCGTCCTGAGCACCATCATCTTGAGTGAGCCGCAGGGGCGCAGGGAGCCGGCCTTGGGGGAGCCCCCGCCAGAAACCAGAAGAGAGTGGGGTCTGAGCATGGTTCAGCCTCAGGCTCCCTGTGACCTTGATTAAGGCACTGCCTTCTCAGGACCTCAGAGGCCCCCTCTGAACATGACAGTGAAAACCAGCATAATAATAGCAGCTTTCAATACCGAGACCTTGCCTGGCACTCTGCTAGGTACACAGTCTCATTCAGTCCACACTTGCCAGTGATACCATTATCCCCATTTTACAGATGAGGAAACTGAGGCAAAACAAAGGCAGTCACTTGCCACTGGAGAAGAAGTGGTCAAGAGCATGGGTTTGGGAGTAGACAGACCTGGGCTGAGTCCTACCTCCCGGAGCCTCAGCTGCAGCTCCTGTAAAATGGGGACGAGGGACCCTTAGGGCCGAGATCAGACCGAGTCGCTATGGGGAGGGAGGAGCTGGTGCCCCTTCAGAAGGAGGTGCCTGGGGCCTAGCAGCACCCTAATCTTGTCCTTGGGCTCTTCCCGCAGATGTGGAGTGGGTGCCCACCCGGATGCGGGCCCTCGCGACGACAATAACTGGCTACTTCTACACCTTTGGCCAGTTTATCCTGCCGGGCCTGGCCTACGCTATCCCCCAGTGGCGTTGGCTGCAGTTAACCGTGTCCATCCCCTTCTTTGTCTTCTTCCTGTCATCCTGGTATGTGGCCCTCTCCTCCTCATCTGCCTTCTTAGGCCCCCCACGGGCCAAACAGGGGGAATGCATGCTTGACCAGCCTGGCCAAGGCTGTCTGTCCCTGGGTCCCCTGTCCCAGAGCCAGGGGAGGGCCCGCCAGGGGGAAGGAGTTATGTGAGCGAAGCTGTACTGCAGGAGGGGCAGGGGTCCTGGGGACAGTCAGGGGCCACCTGAAGCTGAAGAAGGGGAGTAAGTCGAGAAGGACGGGCCAGGCTGCAGAGAGCACGGAGAGCCAAGGGGGCCGCACCGTCGAGCGGAAGGAGGAAGAAAGCCACTGCAGGTGTCCATGGTGCTGCAGGCCTGCCCAGCTTCCCTGTGCAAAATAATAGCTGAGAAGGACAGACCCTCGTGGGTGAGGAGGAGAGACAGACAGGGGGTGATGGTGCAGGCAGGAAGATTCTAGAGACAAGTGTACGAAGCATTTTGAAGGAAGAATCCAGAGAATTTGGGGCCTTCTGGATCTGAAGGATAAAGAAAAGTTCAAAAAGGAGCCCAGCCTGGGAACCTGGGACAGTGGGTGCCCAGGTCAGAGACCCAGCGTGGGCACAGAGCTCGGGATCAACATGGTGAACCTGAGGCCACACGGAAAGTCAGGAGATGAGTCTCCAGAGGTAGCTGGAGCCAAAGGACAGGAGATCACCAACGAGCTCCGGGAAAGAAGTGCAGCCTTAGAGCGACCTTTCATTGAGCCCTCGAGGCCTGTCCCGGGCCTCACCCTACACGGTCTTGGGTCCCCGTGGAGTCTCTGTGCCAGGGGGTATTATTGCCCCCGTTTGGCATTTGAGGACACTAAGGCTCAAAGAAGTGAAGCAACTCCCCAAAGTGACACGAAAAGGTGCAGAAAACAGATGGAATCTCGGCTTGGAAATGAGAGTAGACGCTCGTAGAGGGAAAGGGCAGTGTGGGGGACAGAGTGAGAGAGGTCAGGGGTCTGGGCTGGGGCTCGGGGCATGTCCACAGCGGGGTGGAAGCAGCAATGGAGCAGGCAGAGTCAGGAGGTAGAAGGAGGCCAGGTGGTTGGCAGAACACAGTCGCAAGCTCTGGCCCATTCTTCACCTGCCACGGGATGAGTCTCACCCACTCCAAGTCTCAAGAATTTTCTAGGTAAAGTGGAGACAATAATGCCTGTCACCCAGAGTTTCATGGGCCTGGTACACAACAAGGCTCATTAATCGGAAGCCATTGCTGTCTCTATACCAAGGAGTCCAGACCCTGACTATGGTGTTTGAGAGGACATCACTTGGTAATCTTGGTGACAGCAGACTCAGAAGACTGTCAGGGCAGGAGGGGGGATAGTGACATGCCCAGGAAGCCACCACTATCATCTAGGGCAGTGGTCTGAGGCCAGATGACCAATGTCCACTCTCTGAGGGCCTCACTGCAGCCAGGTCCTGGGTACCTATGGGGCCACAGTTGGAGCGGACCCCACCCTGGAACGGACTTCTGCAAACACCACTCCTTTCTCCCACATCTCTGCACCACACCTCCATCCCCGCCTCTTTGCCTAGTGACCCTCAAGGATTGCTCAGGGTGAGCCGACTCCAAGAACATAGCCCGAGGGAGATGGAGGTGACTGCCCACTTGCCAATCGCAAGACCTCATGCTGTGCTCTTTGCAGGAAGAACCGAAGGGCCCTGAAACCCATTCCCTGGGCCACAGCCCTCACCTTAGCCTCCAGCCGCCTCTGGAGCTGCCCCAGGACTGTGGCCCTGCCCTTCTACTCCAGGGGGACTGGGAATGCAGCCCAAGGAAGGCTGGGAGGCGGACGTGCACGACCCTCCAGCTGTCCAGCCTTGAACACGCTGTCCTCTCCCCAGGCCCCACCTGCCTCGGCCTAGAGCCTGGGGCTTTTAGCTAAGGAAGATGCCCAACAATAACAAGCAGCCCAGGTGGGAGGCAGAGGACAGGCTCCTCTGGAAGGAGAAGAAGAGAAATCTGGAATTTGTGCTGGCTGCAGGCAGCCCAGGTGCAACTTTGGTCAGGTTTAAATTCCATGAGCAGAAGGCAGCTCGGGTTTCTGGACCTCCTGCCCCTTGGCCCAGGCTGTTGATGTTCTTCCAGCTTCTCAAAAGGGGTTCTGGAGTGGGGGTGGGGAGCCACTGTGACTGGACTCTGGCCCCCAGGTGGACACCAGAGTCCATACGCTGGCTGGTCCTGTCTGGAAAGTCCTCGAAGGCCCTGAAGATACTCCGGCGGGTGGCTGCCTTCAATGGCAAGAAGGAGGAGGGACAAAGGCTCAGCTTGGAGGTAGGGACTGATAGGGACTGCAGTCTGGGGGCAGGACCCCGCTGCTCCACTCTGGGCCTCTGTTTCCCCTGCTCACGGCCTACACCACGTCTCTCCCCCCAGCCAGCTCCTCTAGAGGGCCAGGCCTGCACCGCCCTCTCGTCTTCCTGCCCACCAGCTGGTTACTAATGGCACCCTCTCCCTCCTCTGCCCCAAGGAGCTCAAACACAACCTGCAGAAGGAGATGTCCTTGGCTAAGGCCAAGTACAGCGCAAGTGATCTGTTCCGGACACCCATGCTGCGCCGCGTGACCTTCTGTCTTTCCCTGGCCTGGTAACCCACCACCCCTCCCTCCCCACACCAGGGTGGGATGCTGAACAAGGCCTCCGGCAGGCTCACCACAGACCAAGCCCTAGGGCATCTGCCAGAGATGTCAAGGGATCCTCTCTCTTGGGCCACCACAGCCGGGCCCCACACCCAGGTCCAGCCACTGAGGTCTGCTTCCCGAGGAGCTTCCAATGCCCTGCCCACAGGGCAGATGGTCTAGACCCCTTCACTAGCCCATACCCTTGCCCCGCAGTTTCCCCGGGCTCTGTCTCTCTGTCACTGCCCACTCTGGTCCAGCTCTCCCCTCTGGAGCCCGCAGAGCAAGGCTGGCCTCCTGGGCTTCAGAGTTGAAGGCAGAAATTACACCTCTCGCGAGTTTTCTCTTCTGTCTGACATTCTACAGCTCCCTCAAAGCCCTTTCCATGATCTAGCTCTGAGCCCCTTCTCCAGCCTGGCCATCCCCATGCAAACGGGATCCAGTGTGTCCAGGAACCCCTGAAAGAGGGTCCCACGGTTCTGAGGGGGGAGGGAGGAATAACTGGCCCGTGTGCACAGCTTGGCACTCACCACTCCCCGGCCAAGAGATCACCTGCCACCTCCTTTGGTCTCTGAGGGTCCCTCCAGTCTTGATCCCTAGAGTCAGTTTTGGGCACCGTTGCCAGCACACGATGGGCCGTGCCCACATCAGACGTGGCCCGTCAATTCCAGCACGTCCTCACTGAGCCCAGACGCAACCTCAGGAACCTCAAAACAGCACTCAGGCAGCCCCTACCATCGGGTGCATTTGGCGCAAGAAATGAAACTGTTCATCGTCATGGTGACCCAGTGACCAGGGCGGGTGCTAACCCGTCCCTCTCTGCCCCTCAGGTTTGCCACCGGTTTTGCCTACTACGGTTTGGCTATGGGTGTGGAAGAATTTGGAGTCAACCTCTACATCCTCCAGGTCATCTTTGGTGGGGTCGACATCCCAGCCAAGTTCATCACTGTCCTCTCCTTAAGCTACGTGGGTCGGCACACCACTGAAGCCGCTTCCCTGCTCCTGGCAGGAGGGGCCATCTTGGCTCTCACCTTGGTGCCCTTGGGTGAGAGCCTGGGGCTACCCCAGAACCCTCTGGAAGAGCTGCCACAAGCCAGAAAGTGGGGTACCAGGGTTTTCGGTTCAGCTGGCTCTGCCTCTGATTCACTGTGTTACCTTGAGCAGGTCCCTGTACTCTCTTAGGCTCAGGTCTGTCATCTAGAAAATAATTAGGCTAGATGACATTGAAGCTCCTTTCCAGATCTGACTTGGACTGGGCAAAGTATGGTGGTAGCTGAACAGTGTGGGGAATTGCTTGGGGACTGGACACATCCGGGGTGACATTACTGCAGAGGACAACCCGAGATGTGGAAACAACAGAGCCCTCTGCTCAAGAAAGACCCCATAACTGCTCCACCATGACCCTGGACCCCTTTTATTTTATGTAGGTGTTTGTCGGCTGATATATCTGTGTCCTTCCAAAGGAGCTTGAGGCATTTTAGGACAAGAACATATACAACAAAATATAAATGGGAACAGGGAATCAGACCCAGGAGAAAACGCAAACATAGCAGGACACAAGCATGCAAAGCATTAGGAGTAGCAGAGGGGCTATTATTCATCTTTAGGTTTGGATCTGAGCAACCTGGCAGCCAAAGCAAAAAGGAAGACGAGGTCTGCTAAGGAGTGAGAACATTCAGGTGCTCTGGAACTCCAAGATCCACCACATTTTCTTCCCTCTGTAGACATGCAGATCCTGAGGACAGTACTAGCTGTGTTTGGAAAGGGATGCCTGTCCAGTTCCTTCAGCTGCCTCTTCCTCTACACAAGTGAACTATACCCTACAGTCATCCGGTAGGTGCTGGACCTGGAGCTGGGCCCAGCCAGAGGACACAGGGTCAGGTGGGACAGTGGCATCCTCCTGCCACCTGCCCCCTGGCCCCTGCCCCCTGGCCAAGGGTCCCAGAGCCAGCCTTTATGAACCCTACACACAGGCTGCCAATCCCTGCTCTGAACCCTCCCAGGCAAACAGGTATGGGCGCAAGTAACATGTGGACCCGTGTTGGAAGCATGTTGGCCCCACTGGTGAAAATCACGGGTGAGGTGCAGCCCTTCATCCCCAATGTCATCTTTGGGATCACCGCCCTCCTGGGGGGCAGTGCTGCCCTTTTCCTGCCTGAGACGCTCAATCGGCCCTTGCCAGAGACTATCGAAGATTTAGAAAAATGGTCAGTCTCCTGCCTCTGGCCCCCATCGGTGCTCCTCCCTGGGAAAGCAGGTCTAGGCCCAGGACTTCCCTGAGCTCTCTGTCCCTAGGTCCCTGCGGGCAGAGGAGCCAAAGCAGGAACCAGAAGCAGAAAAGGCATCCCAGATGATCCCTCTGCAGCCTTATGGACCAAGCCTGGGCTCCAGCTGAAGACAACAAAACCCCCTCTCCCTGCCCTCCAGAGACTAATCCCAGCCCAGGCCCCGCCTGCATCTGAGCTCCTTGGGGACCTTGGGAGTTGAGGCGGGGCATCCTGGAGAGGTCCATCCACCTAGGACAAAGCCTTCTGAGAGCTTGGTGGAGGCATCCCTGCTACCACCACCACAGTCCGCAGCCCAGCCCTGGCCTGTTCATAGGGTCAGCCATAGACCTTCCCATACCCAGCCCTGTCCTCAACCTCCCTGCAACCTAGGCCCTGCCATTCTCTTTGTCCAGCCCGTCCCTACTGGCCACCTTCTCCCGTTGTCCCAGCTCTCTTCCCCTGAGGTCTCCTGACGTCTCCTGGCTCAGTCCTAACAAGATTGAGTCCCAACAAGACAAGAAGCCCTTCCCTTCTTGCCTTCTGCCCCTTTCTTTGATGGGAGGTTTCAATAAACAGCAATAAGAACTCAAGCCATGATGCTCAGGGCTGGAGGTGGAGATGGGGGCTGGCCACCATGTGGACATGTGAGCGTCCACATGCGCCCGCCCACACTTGCATGTACATACAGGCCCGTGTATGGGCACACGGGTACATGCAAGCTGGACTGATGGGAACACCTGCATGCATGTGAAATGCCCTCAAGGGTGTATACAGCAGGCCTGTGCATGGAAACACCATGTGTGTGTCCGTGTGTCCCAGCACCCATATGAGAAGAGGATGGACCAAACCCAGAGTGGCTGCAGACAGAAGCCAGGGTTCCTCCAATCCTGATTCTCCTCCCCTGCCTGCCCCAAATCTCTGATCCATGTCCCAGGGCCAAACCCAGCAGATGGCTTTGTCTTCTCTTTAACCGAGAAAACTGCAGCCATAGCTGAAGGCTGTCGATGTCTGCAGCCGTGTCCCGGTTCCCTCGGGCCACGGAGGAAGGGCCAGTCCTCCCACGGGGCTCTGCCTCCAGCCTGTCCCACCAGTGCCATCCCTTTCCCCTGGGTCTGTGCCATTCCCTCTCTCCTGGCTCCTTCCCATCACCAGGCAAATGAGCTCGGTCCTCTCCCATCTTAACAAAAACCAAAACCAAACAAATAAAAAAAACCCTCCCTGGATGCCATATCTCCTTCCAGGGGCCACACTGGCTCTTTCTCCCCTTCGAAGCCGAACTTCATAAAGAAGCTGTCTGCCCCTGCATCCACTTTGCAGCCTCATACCTCTCCCCACTGCACTCGGACTCCCACCCCTCCCTTCCTGAGACTGCTCACACGGTGGCTCACTCTGCCTCTCAGCAGCTTTGGCCCCACCAGTCCCTCCCTCCTTCCTTGGCTTCTGGGATGCCACATGTTCCCAGCTCCCTCCCACACACTGGCTGCTCCTTCTTGGGCTCCTTTAGGGTCTCCTGTAAATGCCTCCATGGTCACTTTTCCTATGTAACCCCCACCCCTTCTCCAGAATGCTGCTAACTGAGCAGTTCTGTGACCTCCACCTCAAGTCATGACTGACGAGACCAGAGGACACTCTGGATCCAAGTCACACGATCACATGTTCCCTCCTGGGCTGGGATTTGAGATACAGAGGTTCTCATCCATCTCGGCCCTTGCCCTGGGAGGGTGAGTTTGCATGAGACTGGGCCCGGGCCAGATGCAAGTGGAGCAGAGAAAGCCGGTTGCAACAAGAGAATAAAGCAGATGCACAAAGAAAACGAGAACAAGAGACCACGTGGGCCCAGATGAGAAGAACTGGTGAGACTATTTACATGGGTTCCTGGTGAATTCCAGGTCTCAGCTCCTCATCACCCCTGATGCACTTCCTGTCCCTGGCTTCTATTAAATATCCCTGAATTCTCAACTGGATCTCAGCCTGGAGGGAGAAAAACTGGGCTCACTGAGAAACACCGATCCCACCCTCCTCCATCTTTCAGTTGTCCACAACTCAGGGTGGCTGCCAGCATGTCTTGGCCATGACCATTCCTGTGATGCTCCAGGGTGTTTATTGCAAGGACACACAGGAAAGGAAGGGAAGACACCAGAGAAGACCTTCCCAGTTGCATGGTCAGGACCCATGGTGAGTGAGATGCTGGTCAGGACAGACTGGCCCTCACATGACCAGTCCTCTTGCAATCCCCAATCCCCATCCTGGACTCCTCCCTCTCTCCATTACCACTTTTTCCTCTACAACCCCAGCTCTTCTTGCTTCCCCTGCTCCCTTCCCTCTGTCCCGGAGTGAGGATCCCACCAGGCTCAGTGAATTCCATCCAATATGGAGCACCCCTTCTGGGCAGAGTCCTCATGCTGGGCCACCTCATTGGTCGTTGGCCTCATGACCAGCTTTTAAAGGGCAATCTTTGGATGAGTTTCTGATTTCTGCACCACAAGGCACAAAGCACAGAGTTTGGCTCATAATTCCTTGCTCGGAATGTTGCTGTGGGCCTGGCTGGTACTTGGAGTCTGCTGGACTCCTCCCTTGGTCAATCATTTCACACCCATGCTTAGGGCATGTGATCTGAGCAAGAATGTTTTATTTGACCTGTAAATTATTTATTTGAAAAGTCTAGCCGGGCATGGTGGCTCACGCCTATAATCCCAGTACTTTGGGAGGCCGAGATGAGAGGATTGCTTGAGCTCAAGAGTTTGAGACCAGCTTCAGCTACATAGTGGGACCCTGTCTCTCCAAAAATTTTTAAAACAGCAAGTCATGATGGTGCATGCCTGTAGTCCCAGATACTCAGGAGGCTGAGGCAGGAGGAGCACTTGAGCCCAGGTGTTCAAGGCTTCAGACAGCTATGATTACACCACTGCACTCCAGCCTGGGTGACAAAGAGAGATTCTGTCAAAAAAAGAAAGAAGGAAAAAAGGAAGGAAAGAAGGAAGGAAGGAAGGAAGGAAGGAAGGAAGGAAGGAAGGAAGGGAGGGAGGGAGGGAGGGAGGGAGGGAGGGAGGGAGGGGGGAGGGAGGGAGGGAGGGAGGAAGTTCTCACAAAATAATAAAAATCAAAATCACAGGTAGTCTCTCACTTTAAATCTCATTTATTTAACAGAATAAAGTCATACAAAATCAAGACTTGCTCCAGAAAATCTGGGGTATGTGATGGCTGCTAGCTCAGTAGATAGAGCAATGGCATCAAGAGAGGAGGTTCTAGACTTGCTTGCCATGTGATCACGGACAAATCCCTCGCTTGCTCTGGGCCTCGGTCTCATCTGCACAGTGGGATGTATTCACCTAAGTGGTGGCATTCAACCCAGATGGCGTGTGGTTCTGTGGCTCTAGGCCAATCAGAAATTCCAGGATTGGATGCCTTCTCCGTGAGCCAGACGTTAAGTCCACATTCCAGTCGGCACAAGGAAGCCTGATTCTGAGTTTTTAGTGACCCAGAAGGACCCTAAGGGATCGTTCCCAGCGCTGCAAATGATTCGCCATGAGAGCATTTCCATTCAGAAACTCTCCATGCGCTGGGAGGCTGCCAGGGAATCCCCTTGCCACTCAGATGATCCCAGGAGCCAAACACAATTCAGGCCCTGGAGTCTCCAATGGAGCCTTTTCCAGTCTCGGCCAGGCTGGGAGCGGATCAGGCACTGGGGAGCTCTTCTCCAAGGCGGGGTTGGGCACAGGCTTGAAGAGGGAGGGTGCTTGTAGGAACCCCCACGCCCCCTGCAGCCCTCAGCACTCCACCCACTCCCCCACAGGGGCACCAAGTCCTGGCAGGAGACTGGCCCCACAGTCCCCAAGCTGTTTGTCCAGCTGTCCTCGCATCCCCAAGCCACAAGGCTTTTATGTACCTTGGCCTGGAGCATGTTGTCAAGCATCTGGAGGCCTGCTGGGGCCCAGCCCAGAACCAACACTGGGCGGGAGAGGGGAGGCTAGGCTGAGTCCTATCCCTTTCTGGGCCTCCCCTTTTCTCTTCTATGCATAGGAGACCAGAGAATCTCCAAGACCCTTTGAGCTGGGAAGTCTGCACCTCTAGAGCAGCAGTTAAGAGCCCAGCTTTAAAGGTAGACAAAATCGGTTTGAATTAGTCTAAGACCTCATGGATCCCAGAGCCTTGATGGACATAACAAATACCCTCCCAACTTAATACACAAGAACACGTTTGTGCAAATTGCACAACAATAAACAGGGCATCTTGACTTCTAACAAGAAGGGTCAGACATCGGATTGCATCTCTCAACAGCACGACTTGCAGATTTCTGCCCAAAAGGGTTGACAATTGCTACTTCCCTCATGACCCTTGGCATCAGCTAATTGGTGTGGGGCCTAGGGCACCTCCTGTGGAACCCTCATCATCCATCCCGATTAGACATATGCCAAGAAGTTGATGAACTTGGGTGGAGAGACGGTCAGCTGGAGCCGGGTCACAGGGAGGGACAGCCAGAGACCCAAGATGGAAATGCACCGTGAAGGACAAGGAGAGTCTAGCACAGCAAGCCTAGCCCAACGGCCAAGTCCGAGCACAGTGGAGAAGAGTGGTAGACGTGGCACAGGGAGATCGGGGTCCTGATTCAGCCACCCTCGTGGCAAAAGTGCCGGGGTGGGCCTGAGCAGGAAAAGCGCTATCGCACTCTGGAGGCCACGCGACCCTGCTGTCCTCAAGCCAAACGAGGAGCAGGAGGAGTTCTCCTCCTCACCTTGTAAAATACTTTCCCCACTCACATAAGATCGTGAGGATACTTAGAAATATTTTGGTAGGCTGCATCTGTACGTCTGAAATTTCCTTGGCCAAGCAGATATGGGAGCCACTGCACAAAGTAACCCTGAAACACCATGCAGGGCAAGGTTTCTCAACCTTAGCACCACCGACGTTTTGGGTCAGGATAACTCTTAGTTGGGAGGGGCTGTCTTGTGCACTGTGGGATGTTCAGCAGCGTGCCTAGCTTCTGCCCACTAGAAGCCAGTAGCACCACTACCCCGGCCGTGGCCACCAAAAATGTCCCCAGACATTGCCAAATGCCCCTTAGGGTGGGGGATGAGAGGGGCAAAATCACTCTGCCCCCAGTGGAAAATCACTGTTCTTAGGCATATTCTTTCTCTAAAATCAACATGATAGTCTCACATTTTTACCAGAAACAAGAAGAGCTCATAACAAGAAGAGTTAGGAACTTCTCTAAGCTCCTCACCTGTATTAGCTCACTTAATCCTCCAATGAGTCTATGTGGCAGACATTACTATTTTCCTCATCTTGTAAATGTGAACACTGGCGTACAGAGTTTAGTAACTTATCCCTGGTTACACAGCCAGTATATATGGAGTGAGGATTTGGATCCAAGCAGACAGACTCCAGAGTCCATGTTATATATTAATAATATGCACTGGGCAATTACAACAAGAAACTGTGACCTGCTCTCTCAGTCCTCCCAATCCCCAATCCAACCAATCAGATCCCACGGAAACCCATCCGATCAGAGCTCCACGCTTCCCTGACCATGAGTGACCAGGCTCAGGAGCCAAAAGCTGCTGGAGGAACTCAAGTGATTGTCTTAGAGTTGTGGCTAAAAATACAGTAAGTTCATTGAATTTCAGATCAATGAATACTTTTTCATTATAAGTATGTCCCATGCAATATTAGGGATATACTCACACTTTTTAAAAAATTGTTCATTGATCTGAAGTTCATTGTTTAAAAAAAAAAAAAAAGCGGCCAAGGGTGGTGGCTCACGCCTGTAATCCTAGCACTCTGGTAGGCCAAGGTGGGCAGATTGCTCGAGGTCAAGAGTTCAAAACCAGCCTGAGCGAGACCCCGTCTCTACTAAAAATAGAAAGAAATTAATTGACCAACTAAAAATATATACAAAAAATTATCCAGGCATGGTGGTACATGCCTGTAGTCCCAGGAGGGACTCGGGAGGCTGAGGCAGTAGGGTTGCTTGAGCCCAGGAGTTTGGGTTGCTGTGAGCTAGGCTGACGCCACGGCACTCACTCTAGCCTGGGCAACAAAGTGAGACTCTGTCTCAAAAAAAAAAAAGTAAACGATAAGGACAAAAGGCAATATGACAGAGAGAAAAAAATTTTATTTGTATAAATGTAAGAGGTACCAGTGCAATTTTGTTACACAGATATATTGCATAGTGGCAAAGTCTGGTGTACCCATCAGCAGAATAATGTACATTGAACCCATTAATTAATTTCTCATTGCCCATCCTCTTCCCACCTCCCCACCCTTCCAAGTCTCCACTGGTCATCACTCCACACTCTATGCCCACGTGTCCATGTTATCTAGCTCCCACTTATAACTGAGCACATGTGATATTCGTCGTTCTGTGCCTGAATTGTTTCACGTAAGATAATGACTTCCAGTTCCATCCATGTTGCTGCAAAAGACATGATTTCATTCTTTTTATGGCTGAATAGTATTCCATTGTGTATATATACCATGTTTTCTTTCTTTTCTTTTTTTTTTTTTTATTGAGATAGAGTCTCACTCTGTTGCCCAGGCTAGATTGCCGTGGCATCAGCCTAGCTCGCAGCAACCTCCAACTCCTGGGCTCAAACAATCCTTCTACCTCAGCCTCCCAAGCAGCTGGACTACAGGCATGCGCCATCATGCCATGCTAATTTTTTCTATATATTTTTAGTTGCCCAATTAATTTCTTTCTATTTTTAGTAGAGATGGGGTCTCGCTCTTGCTCAGGCTGGTTTCGAACTCCTGACCTCAAGCAATCCACCTGCCTTGGCCTCTCAGAGTGCTAGGATTACAGACGTGAGCCACCGCACCCAGCCTAAACCACATTTTCTTTATCCAGCCATCTATTGATGGACACTTAGGTTGATTGCATATCTTCACTATGGTGACTAGTGCTTCACGGATAAACATTCAACTGCAGGTATCTTTTTGGTATAATGCTTTCTTTTCCTTTGAGTATATACCCAGTAGTGAGATTGCTGGATGGAATAGTAGTTCTACTTTCAGTTCTTTGAGAAATCTCCATACTGTTTCCCATGGAGGTTGTGCTAATTTACATTCCCACCCACAGTGCATGAGCCTTCCCAAAGGGAAAAATTTATATGATGATTAGCAGGAAGGTGGAAGCTGAGACACTGGGAGAATCAACCTACATCGTGTATGACGTTGGTCTTAGGTCCCCCTCCTTCAAGAGTGGCCTCTGACCTCTGCTATTTCTTGCAATTGAACAAATCCATGGTCCTATGAGATGAAAGCTGACCCCAGAAGAACAAAGACTGGCATTGTCAAATTTAGCAAATAAGAGTACAAATGCCCTGTCAAATTTGAATTTCAGATCAACGAATACTTTTCCATTATAAGTATGTCCCATATAATATCAGGGATATACTCACACTTTTAAAAAATTATTCATGATCTGAAATTCAAATTTAACTGGGCATCCTATATTTTCTCTGACAACCTTTCCCAAAGACAGACTATTTGGATCCTGTCCACTAAAAAGGACAGTAACCCCTCAAGAGGCCACTACACTTCCCAGAGCCCAATCTCATCACTAAAAGGAAGACAAAAAGATCTGGCTCTGTCCCCTCCTGCCCTCAGCTGCCCAGATGGGCCCTCCCAGCACATCCCTCTCCCCACTCCCACTTCAGTCCACCCTCTCCTGCCCTTTATACCCAGTTGGAGAAATTCCACTGACACAAGGAATACTCAGAGGGTTAATCCTTCTGATACCAAGTCACACTTTAACTCATTCCCTCCAGGCCCAGGATTAAAAGCTGCCCATGGAAGAGCCAGGGCTACAGCAGACCCTGAAAGTTGAGCTCTCCCCGACCCCCGAAGGGAGAAGCTGCAAGGGAAAGGGAGGGTCAGACCAGGGAGAGAGAGGGAGAAGGAGGGGCAGGCTGCTGTCCCCCCACAGAGCCAGCTCCGACTCAGCTCTAGGAGCAACCCAGCTGCAGAGGCAACGGCAGCCCTGCTCCTCCAGAGGAGGACGGCAGGCAGACAGACAGACAGAAGTCCTGGGACTGGAAGGCCTCAGTCCCCAGCAGCTCGGCTGGGCCTGGCCCCATGGCCTTCAATGACCTCCTGAAGCAAGTGGGGGGCGTCGGCCGCTTCCAGCTGATCCAGGTCACCCTGGCGATCCTCCCCCTGCTCCTGATGGCCTCCCACAACACCCTGCAGAACTTCACCGCCGCCATCCCCACGCACCACTGCCGCCCGCCTGCCCACGCCAACCTCAGCAAGGATGGGGGCCTGGAGGCCTGGCTGCCCCGGGACCAGCGAGGGCGGCTGGAATCCTGCCTCCGCTTCACCTCCCCCCAGTGGGGGCCGCCCTTTCCAAATGGCACAGAGGCCAATGGCACAGGGGCCACCGAGCCCTGCACCAATGGCTGGATCTACGACAACAGCACCTTCCCGTCCACCATCGTGACTGAGGTGAGGACCTGGGGCTCCTCTGCTCCATGCACCATCCAGACTCTTCCTTCCCCTCTGAGACAGACACACACACACCCACAGAGACCATCTCAAATTCTCCAGGGGCCAAGATTGAAAGATGGAGAAAGGGAGAAAGATGGGGGCCTTTGTGAAAAAGGTATAGGTGGGTTTAAAAAAAAGTGCTCTCAGCCCCTGGGACCAGGGAGGCAAGGAAAGTGCCAGGGGAAGGGGGTGACATGGACCCCTGAAGGAGGGGAGGGGACTCCCTGCAGCCAGGCTCATCTCTGCCTGACCCTTGCTCCTGCTGCCCACAGTGGGACCTCGTGTGCTCTCACAGGGCCTTACGCCAGATGGCCCAGTCCTTGTACATGGTGGGGGTGCTGCTCGGAGCCATGCTGTTCGGCTACCTGGCGGACAGGTCAGTCCTGGGAGGGGCCACGGGCTGGGCGAGGGGTGCTCCTCGGCTGCAGGCTCCTCGGGTGATCTCAGTGGGAGGTTGGCAGTCCCACCGGGGCTGGGTTGAGGATCTACAGCGCCAGCCTCATGACACGTCAGAGGTCCTCCAGAGAGCCCCAGCCCAGGGCTCATCCAGGGCAAGCACTCCTCTGCCCGCCCAGCCTGGCGCCTGTCCGTCCTCAGGCCCCTGCTGTAGGTCTCCCCTCCCCTCACAGGCTGGGCCGCCGGAAGGTACTGATCTTGAACTACCTGCAGACAGCCGTGTCAGGGACCTGCGCAGCCTTCGCACCCAACTTCCCTGTCTACTGCACCTTCCGGCTCCTCTCGGGCATGTCTCTGGCTAGCATCTCTCTGAACTGCATGACGCTGAGTGAGGGATGCTCACCCGCCCACCCCTCTGCCCACCCGGCCCAGCGGCCCGCTCCAGCCTGCTCTCCCCGCCCACCCTTCCTGAGCCCTGCCTGCCCTCCACCCTTGCCTTGGGTCTGCCCTTCCAGCCAGTGAACAACCTTTCTGTCAGGCTCATGCCATCCCAACCCCTCCTTTAGAAACGGGGTTGCAAACCCCATTGAGAGAGGCGGCAGGTCGTGCATATGACTGAAGCAGACCAAGTGCAGGGGGCATTAGGGAGCGGTGGGAACTGCGTTCCCAGGAGAGGCCCGTCCAGAGACACCACAGGCACACAGACACTCCAGCCTGGAGGTCCTAGGGCTGTTAGATGTTCCTCCTCCCTTCTGATCAATGTAACATATTCCAGCTTTTTACTGTTTGCAATTCACTCTAATATTTCTAAACATACACTGACACAGAGCTTGGTCTGTCCATGGCCATCAATGTGCACCTTTTGAAAGGTCACCCTCCTCCCCCTGTTTCTCAGATGAGGAACCTGAGGCTCAGGAGGAGGGAAAGAATGCGCCCAAGGTCATCCCTCAAGCCCAGAAGAGAATCCAAGGATTTGGATTCTCTGGAATAAAGGAATTAACTGGGACTGGCTTAAGGCCTGGGCAGGACACCTAAGGAATCCAGCCCCAAAGTCCCGTCTGAACATCCAAGCCCCTGCCCCAGCAGAGGAGTCAGGAGCCCACTGAGAACAGAGCTAGGCCTTCTCAGACCACAGCAGAGAGTGGTCCCACTCCCACCTCGGTATCCGGGATGGAGGAAAACCGCTGCCTCCTCCAAGCTGCTCTGCCCTCGGGCGGGGGTGGAGGGGTGGGTGGTCTCCAGCCCAGGGCTGAGGAAGAGCGAGGCAGGTTGATGCTGGGGACTTGCTCTGTCATGCTGGGGACTTGCTCTGTGCTCCGAGAGGCTCTAAAGGGAAAGGCGACTCTAGCCCAGACAGCAGTCTGAGGAGGAACAAAAAGAAAAACCAAACAAAATAAACCATCAAGAGTGTAGAGGGCACTTTGGGAGGCTGAGGCAGGTGGATTGCTCAAGGTCAGGAGTTCGAAACCAGCCTGAGCGAGACCCCATCTCTACCAAAAATAGAAAGAAATTAATTGACCAACTAAAAAAATATATACAAAAAATTAGCCGGGCATGGTGGCGCATGCCTGTAGTCCCAGCTACTCGGGAGGCTGAGGCAGTAGGATCGCTGAGCCCAGGAGTTTGAGGTTGCTGTGAGCCAGGCTGACGCCACGGCACTCACTCTAGCCTGGGCAACAAGTGAGACTCTGTCTCAAAAAAAAAAAAAAAAAAAGAGTGTAGAGGGGGCAGTTCCTGGGCATTCTGAACCCACCTCCCCATCCCTACCTCCACCCCAAAGTCCCCGACTCCCCGCACCCTGGCACCCAGTCTCACGCGGTGCATCTTCCACTGGGCCTTGGACAGACGAAGGTCTGGACAGAGGGAGGGGTCTTTACCTGCCCAGCAGCCCTGTCCTAACCCTCTTTCCAGATGTGGAGTGGATGCCCATCCACACGCGGGCCTATGTGGGCACCATAATTGGCTACGTGTACAGCCTGGGCCAGTTCCTCCTGGCTGGCTTGGCCTATGCTGTGCCTCACTGGCGCCACCTGCAGCTGCTGGTCTCCGTGCCATACTTTGCCTTCTTCATCTACTCCTGGTGAGTGGGACCCAGCGTGGGAGGCGGTTGTCACAGGAGCCCAGGGGGCTGCAAGGGACAGGACATCTCTCAGAGCTCACATACGCCCCACTCCACAGAATCAGAGAAGGTCAAAGCCAGAGGCCAAACTCAGTCTGATGCCTCAGTGTGACAGATGGGGAAACCGAGGCTGTGCAGAGAAGGCTTTGCCCCAGGATATCCAGCTCTCTGCCTTCCCTCAGTTCTCCAGGCTTCCTGCCCTGCTCCCCTACCCAGCACCCCAGAGCTGAGCTTCTGGGGAGTAGAATGGCCCGTCACCAAGCAGACACTGCCTTGTGGTCCTAGAGACAGGGATTCGGCAAGGTCCCTGGGCTCCCAACCCTAAATAAAATCCCACTGGAAAGCCCAGCCCCAGCCCCAGCCCAGCCCACTGGAGCTGAAGCCACGCCAACACCCGCCCCCATCCCTGCTCCCAGGTTCTTCATCGAGTCGGCCCGCTGGTACGCCTCCTCCGGCAGGCTGGACTTCACCCTGAGGGCCCTGCAGAGAGTGGCCAGGATCAATGGGAAGCGGGAAGAAGGGGCCAAGCTAAGTATGGCGGTGAGACCCCCTGCGACCTCCCATGACACCCCCCAGGGCTCCATCCCCAAACCCCAACCCCCAGCCCCCACCCGGGAGGCTTCTCTGAACAAGGGGTCAGGCTGGGAGGATCCCGTAGGAGGAGCCCAGGCCCTGAGCCCTGCCTGTCCCAGCAGGTGCTCCAGGCCAGCCTGCAGAAGGAGCTGACCACGGGCAAAAGCCAGGCTTCGGCCATTGAGCTGCTGCGCTGCCCCACCCTTCGCCGCCTCTTCCTCTGCCTCTCCATGCTGTGGTAGGCCTGGGCAGACTGACAGACAGGCAGACAGAGGGCCAGAGACAAAAGGCTGGCTGGGGAGGGAGCAGACACAATGGGTGGAAGAGGCCAGACAAGAGGGAGGAAAAGTCAGCAGTCCACTGGGAGAAGCAGTAACCCCACACCGGGGGAGTCCTGACGAACCAGACACCCTCCAGTCTCCACTCAGTCCAAGTCTCGGAACTGGACGTGCATCTCCCACCTTCTCCTCCTTTCACCACCCCCGTTGCAATGTGGAAACACCTCGCCAGGACCAGTGGCCTCCGGAGCCTAAAGCATCGCATGGTGAAGGCAGCGAGCGTCCGGCTCGCAAAGTAACTGGAGACATCAGCGGCTGGATGACGCCTGCCGGAAACCAGGCACAGGCGACAAGAGGACTGAAACTTTGCCCAAGGCTGATCAAAGCCAAAAATCTTCCTGTCCCTTCGCAAATGTCCCCATTATCCTTCCTTCCCATCACCACAGCAATCCCGTGACAGTAAGAGGAAGTGTGGTCAGAAGGAGCAATCCTTGCAATGAATTCTCTGTTTCCAATTTGGGATTTACTCTCAGTTGTCAGTTCTGTCCAATAATGTGAGCTTCATTTTGTAGGTTCGTGATGTCTTAAAAAGCACAACACTCGTCCCGGGACCATGGACAGGTCCCAGAAGGCTCTGGTCTCTCCCTTGGCTTGGATACCACCTGCCCTTCCTCAGCCCAGCATCAATAGATAATATAAACACTAAAACAATGTAAATGCTACATATCGACTAAGTGAAAACTCCCCAATACACTGGGGACCCTAGTTATCAGAAGATTGGGAAATTTAGAGTATTAGAAGACCACCTTAATACTTAAACTATGCAGTAGTTTAAGTATTCATTTAAATATTTAAAGAAATATTAGCCAAGGCAGACTCCAGCTCCTTAAGCAGGGTACCCAATGTAGCTCATCCCTGCTTTGAAAGAGCACCCCACTTTAAGACTCCTTAATAACTGCATACCCCTCACCCCACTCCCTACACTAGGTTTGCCACTAGCTTTGCCTACTATGGGCTTGTCATGGACCTACAGGGCTTTGGAGTCAGCATGTACCTAATCCAGGTGATCTTTGGTGCCGTGGACCTGCCTGCCAAGCTTGTGTGCTTCCTTGTCATCAACTACCTGGGTCGCCGGCCTGCCCAGATGGCCTCACTGCTGCTGGCAGGCATCTGCATCCTGGTCAATGCGGTAGTACCCCAAGGTGAGTACCCACGAGCACCCTGGCCACTCATGCTCACCCCCATCCTCCCACACAGCCCAACCTCTCAGAAGGGAGGGAGCCAATTCCCCCAAACCCCACTCCCAAGCTCCTGCTGTCCACTCCTTTCTCTCTAGACTGGTCCATTGTCCGAACCTCCCTTGCTGTTCTGGGGAAGGGCTGCCTGGCTGCCTCCTTCAACTGCATCTTCCTGTATACTGGGGAAGTGTACCCCACAATGATCCGGTGAGTGGGAGCCTGATGGGGGCGGGGGTCTTGGGGAAAGACCTTCTCCTGTGCACAGGTCAGACCCCAGAACACAGACCAGTACACCCTAGCCCAAAGGCCCCCCACCTCTCATCAGTGCAGGGCATAGCCACTCAACACATACTTCATGGCCCAGCTAAATACAGGTGTTCCTGACCTCTCAGCCCCTACCTGACACTAGAATATCTCAAAAGGAGCCACCAACTGGGGCAGGATAGGGAGCCAAGAAGTCACATCTTAGAGGCAATGAATGGAAGTCCTGTCTTAATTTCCAAAGCACAAGTGAGGAGCTGCCACCAAATCTAAATTCTATCTATAAACCAAGTTGTACGTCTGAAAGCCAAGATCACAAACATGAAAATAATTTTCCATCACAGAAACCACACCTGATAGTATGCCAGCAGTAGGGATAAACATAGCATTGCTTTTTTGAGTGCCAAGATGGCTGGGGGGGAGGGGGAGGGTAGTAATTTTGCATTAAAAAACAAGAGACATAAGCCTGTTTTACAAATGGGATGTAAAATTCACATGAGATGTCAAAGAAATGTCAGGTCTTCCTAGGCCAGAATGAGAAAGCTGAGGGGTCGTGGTTACTGCCCTGTGTACCCTTACAGGATTTCAGGGGAAGAACAATAATATAAAGCACCTACTGTGTGCCAAGCGGTGTCATGAACTTTTTACAAATATTAACTAGTTTTAATCCCCACAACAAGCCCATGAGGTAGGTACTACCATTATTCCCATTTCACAAATGTGAAAGCTGGGGCACAGGGAGGTTAAGTGACTTCTCCAAGATCACACAGCTAGCAAATGGTGAAAAACGCATTTGAACCCCAAGCAGTTTGTCCACTGGGTCGATGTTTTTAACCTCTTCTCTCATAGAGAATGTTCTTAACATGTTCTCAGCATGCAGACTCCAGCTTCCTTCCCTAGGGATTCTAGTCCGATAGGTCCGTGTGGGGCAGGGGTGACAGTAACTCACAAAGCCTCCGGGTGATCTGAGAACCGTCAGTCTAACCCGAATGTCTCACTTGACAACTAAGGAAACTGAGGCCCAGAAAGGGAAAGGGGCTTGACCAAGGTCACACGGCAAGTTAAGGGCAGAGGCAAAATTCAATCTCAGATCTCTGATTCTCTGCTCAGAGCCCTTTCCAATAGCTCTTTCTTTAAAAAAATCACCGAAACAAATGCCAAGTTAGTTTGCTCATCGGTTGGAGAGAGAGGAGGTTCCGGGGGTACCCTGGGGTACCTGAGCTGCCCCCTCCAAAAGTCACCAGCACCTCGTCATTCACGCCAGAACCCTAACCACCCCCCCCCGGCGCCCACAGGCAGACGGGCATGGGGATGGGCAGCACGATGGCCCGCGTGGGCAGTATCGTGAGCCCGCTGGTGAGCATGACCGCGGAGCTCTACCCATCCGTGCCGCTCTTCATCTACGGCGCCGTCCCCGTGGCCGCAAGCGCCGTCACTGCCTTCTTGCCGGAGACCCTGGGCCAGCCGCTGCCGGACACAGTGCAGGACCTGGAGAACAGGTGGGCCCCGCCCAGAGAGGAGAGTGACTCATCCCAGGGGGTGGCCCCGAGCCTCAAACCCAGGCTTCCTCTTCCAGACCAGAGCTCAACTGTCCCCAGTTGGCTGAGATTCTTCTAGAATCCTTTCTGGGGCTCCCAGCTCCAGGGAGCAGTAGAAGTTTGGGGCAGAGAGCAGGTGGCTGGAAATGGCTGAGTGGAGAGCCCCTGAGGAGCCCCCAACTCCCAGCCCTGGTCTGGAGGCTGCACACCCAGCGTCCTACTACTCTCCCGCCTTCCAGGAGGAAAGGGAAACTGAGGCGACAGGAACAAGAGCTACAGAAACATATGGTCCCACTCCAGGCCTCAGCACAGGAGAAGACTGGACTCCAGGACTGAGAAGGAGCCTCACCGAGCCCGAAAGGGAGTGAGGGTCCGCCAGGTCCCGGGCCACTCACACAGGGAGGGGGCAGGGGAGATGGAGGCCCAAGTATGGGGGCTGTGGTTCAGGGAAGCACCTCCCCAGGGGTCCTCCTTCCTGTATAGACCCCACCAAGACCACATCATTAAAAGATTTGACTGTATGCAGCGTCCCTCCATGTCTCTCTTGTCACAAATGGAAGGGGCACGCCACACCCCCAGCTGGCTCTCAGCCCCAAAGGTCATGCCATACCCTCCTACCCCTTTCACCCAGGACTTTACAAGCCACCCAATTAGAAAGGACTCTCTTGCCTTGGGCCCCCTCTCTGTCCCTCTTTCCCTCCCTCCTTCCTCCCTGCTCCTCTAACTTATTCAAATATTCCTGTGAGTTTTAGCTAAATACCTTATGCCCCTCCCTTCCCCGTTTGCCAGAAACCGAATGAAATGAAAGCAGCCAGTCGAGGCTTTGTTTCAGGCTCCTCCCGCTCTGTGAGGGAGGGTGGGAAACTTGGCAAAGGAGGAAAAAAGGACATTGGCTATAAAGTCAGGATGTTGGCCCCTCTAGCGTCATGGTCAGGAGGCTGCAACCTCCAGCTTCCAGCGGGATCCAGACTCAGACCCAGCCCGCCACCGCCAGCTCTGGGTTGGCCTGCTAGCTGCCCTAATCCGGCCTGCTACACCTCCTGAGCTCACTCCGTCGCTCTTCCTCCTGTGGGCCCTGAGCCGGTGGAAGGGAGAGAGGAGAGAAGGGCTAGGGGGGCGAAAGGGGGCAATAAGGAATACAACCATGGAGAGCCAGCACTGACTGCTAATAAGTGCTAACTATGTGCCAGACGTCCTAAGCAATTTGCGTGTATTAACTCATTTAATCCTCCCAGATACCCTCCGGAGGTAGGTATTATTATTATTGCCCATTTCACAGATAATGCAATCAAAGCACAGAGAGGTTAAGTAACTTGCCCAAGCTCACACAGCTCGTAAATTGTGCAGTCAGGATGAGAATCCAGACAATATGGCACCAGAATATGGGCGCCTGACCCCTCTACTGCCCAGGGCTGTGAGACTCCAAGCCCTTAGCTTCTTCCACCCTCAGGGCCCAGCTTCTCCTCCTTCATCTTCATCTGAAATGAAAGGAGGAGAATGGGAAGGAGGGGGGAGAGCCTGGGAGCACCCATGTGAAAGGAGGGCTGGATGGCAATTTAGGAGTCACAGTCAGGAAAAGACCAAAACGTCCAGCGCCTGTGCCAGCGCCTGTGCAGCTCACTTCAGGGAAGCCTGGGGTGGTGCAGGAAAAGGCAGCCCTGGTCAGGCTCGGTGGCTCACACCTGTAATCCTGGCACTTTGGGAGGCAAAGAGAGGAGGATTGCTTGAGGCCAGGAGTCAGAGACCAGCCTGAGCAAAAGCGAGACCCCGTCTCTGCAAACTATAGAAAAATTAGCCAGGCATGGTGGCGCACACACCTGTAGTCCCAGCTACTCGGGAGGCTGAGGCAGGGGGATTGCTTGAGCCCAAGAGTGTGAGGTTGTAGTGAGCTATGATCTCGCCACTGCACTCCAGCCTGGGTGACAGAGCGGGACCCTACGGGAGCGAGGCCTGCCATGACCCGCCGTGAATATGACTGCCTGGCTGCGCGTGTCTGCTGACACATTGCCTGTAAGCATTTCCCCTGCAGCTGGCCCTCGGCCCAGCCCCTCCTCCCCCAAGGAAATTCCAGTCCTCAACTGTACGCGTTGCCTACTGGATGGGACCCTGGGGCTCAGGCTGGGCCAGGGCAATCTGGACAGGGGGTTGGCCTGGAAAGCCCCTGAAAAAGCCACAAGGGCCTGGCAGAGTGGGCAGCGGCTCAGACAATAGGACTCTTGCGACAAAGCTGAGCAGAGCTGGATTCACCATAACCCACCCTACCTCCTGGAGCACCTGGAGACTTGGTGTCCCCGATGGTGCTGAAACTCCCATGCGCCCCAAGAACTTTTTGGCCATTGTGGGCCTACTAGATGCCCGAGGGCCACCAGCCCCACCCCTGCTGTGATCTCAAGCAGCACTGCCCTCATGGCTGACCCTCGTGGGGCACCTGGAACAGCATCTTCACCAGCCTGGAGCTGCGAGGCAGGACTGAGACCAGGAGCAGACACCTGGGTCTAGCCCTGCTTCTGCAGATCTGGGGGTCTTGAGACCAGCGACTTGCCCCTCCACTGCCTCGAAACCCCACCAGGATGGCACACTCAGGAGGTTACAAAACTGCCTGGCCCTGGCAAAGTGCTCACCAGAAGCCACTTGCCCAGGGCTCCTCGCCATCATCCCAGATCCCACCTCTACAGCCCTGGCTCAGTCAGCTCCAAGCCCCTCCCTTAGGCTCTTCCCCACCTCCCCAGGGGCTGGCATGACCCTTTAGAGAGCACTTGCCCAGCTGAGCTTCCTATCACGTGGTGGGCTCAATAACGGCCCTCCAAAGATGCCCACCTCCTGATCCCTGGGCCTGTGAATGTGTTATCTTACATGATAAAAGGGATTTTGCAGATGTGATTAAATAAAGGATTTTGAGATGAGGAAATTATCCTGGATTATCTGGAGGGGGACGCTGGGGGTGGGCCAGATGTGATCAGAACAGCACTTACAGGAGAGAGGCAGGGTCAGAGTGGGCAGTCGATGTGACAACAGAAGCCGATTCACAAGGCTTAGATTTAAGTTTGGGGCTCCTAGACTCCTCTCTGCTAAAGTTCCCTCCCCACCACGACTTAGGTGTTGGAAATTTGTGGAAGGGAAATTTTTTGTCATAGCAGTCGATGTGACAACAGAAGCAGATTCACAAGACTTAGATTTAAGTTTGGGGCTCCTAGACTCCTCTCTGCTAAAGTTCCCTCCCCACCACCACTTAGGTGTTGGAAATTTGTGGAACGGAAATTTTTTGTCATAGCAATAGGGAGCAAAAGGAAAACACTGGGTAGACTCCATTTCCCCATTGCATCTCCCCTCTCAAGAAAACCATCTGTGATGTTCTCTGAGATGTGACTGTGTCCATGTGGTGCAGGTTGTAGTCATAGAGCAGCAGCTGACTCAATTGCAAAATGCTGGAGCAATATGCTAGACGAACTTGAAGCTCAGTTTCCCGGGCCAGCTCTCGTGGGGTCTGCTCCTGCTTCCTAAACCCCTCACTGCAAAGAGGTCCATATCCCAGCAGCAAGTGCCACGTGAGCCTCATCCGTACAAGAAAGCAAGCAGCCTGTAAGGGCCAGAATCGGGTAGGGTTTCGAGGTAAGGAGGAGACAATGTTGAGTCTGGACAGGATGTCTGGAACTGTGGCGGCTTCCCCAGAGGGAGGCCAGAGCAAGGACTAAGGCAACAAATAAGGATAGCACAATGAAAAGATGGAACAAATCTGGGGTTTGGTGATTTAATCAATCCTGGAGCTGCCTCCCTCTGCTGTGATTGTTAAGTGTGACAATTTAAAATTAATCCTCCTTCTACTTTAAGCCATTGTGAGTTGGTTTTTCTGTGATTTGCAGTCAAAGATATCTTGTATTTTTACAGCTTCGTTGAAAGATAACAGACGAGTAGTTGCTCATATTTACAGTGGACAATTAATGAGTTTTGACAGATGCATACATCTACGAAACAATCAGTACAATCCAGACAATGAACAACATATCCCTCACCACCAAAAGTTTTCTCGTGCCCCTTCTTTGTGTGGTCATAGGCTTCCATTTCACTTGAACAACTATCAAGGACTAGAATGGCTGAGTGTATGTAAAGTATGTTTAATTTTTTAAGAAATAGCCAAACAACTTTCCTAAGTGGTTATAACATTTTACATTCCTACCTGCAGTATATGAAAGCTCCAGTTGTTCTACATCTTTGGCAACCGTGGCTCATGCCTGTACTTTTCGGCTGGGCACAGTGGCTCATGCCTGTAATCCTAGCACGTTGGGAGGCCAAGGCAGAACGACTGCTTGAGGCCAGAGGTCAAGACCAGCCTGAGAAAGAGCAAGATCCTGTCTCTACAAAAAATAGAAAAATTAGCCTATAGTCCCAGCTACTTGGGAGGCTGAGGGCAAGAGGATCACTAGAGCCCAGGAGTTTGAGGTTGCAGTGAGCTATGATGACGACACTGCACTCTAGCCCAAGTAACAGAAAAAGACCCTGTCTCAAAAAAAAAATTTTTTTTTAATTTTAGCCATTCTAGCGACTGTATGATAGTATCCTAATAAAGTTTTTTGTTTTGTTTTGTTTTGTTCTTTGAGACAGAGTCAGGCTAGAGGGCCATGGCTTCAGCCTAGCTCACAGCAACCTCAAACTCCTGGGCTCACGCAATCCTCCTGCCTCAGCCTCCCAAGTAGCTGGGACTACAGGCATGCGCCACCATGCCCGGCTAATTTTTTCTATATTTTTAGTTGTCCAGCTAATTTCTTTCTATTTTTTTAGTAGAGACAGGATCTCGCTGTTGCTCAGGCTGGTCTCAAACTCCTGAGCTCAAGCAATCCACCCGCCTCAGCCTCCCAGAGTGCTAGGATTACAGGCGTGAGCCACCACGCCCGGCCCCTAATAAAGTTTTAATTTGCATTTCCCTAATGACTAATGACGCAAAGCAACTTTTCTCATGCTCATTTCCATCCAGACTTCTTCTTTGGTAAAGTGTCAGTTCCAAAGTTTTGCACGCTATTGGCAGGATACAATGGCTCACGCCTATGATCTCAGCACTTTGCGAGACGAAGAGAGGAGGATTGCTTAAGGCCAGGAGTTGGAGACCAGCCTGGGCAATACAGTGAGACCCCCATCTCCATAAAAAAAATTTTTTAAATTATCTGAGCATAGTGTCCCATGCTTGTAGTTCTAGCTACTTGGGAGGCTGAGGCTAAGGGATCACTTAAGCCCAGGGTTGCAGTGAGCTGTGATCACACCACTGCACTCTAGCATGGGTGACAGTGTAAGACCCTGTCTCAGAAAAAAAAAAAAAGCACAATTTAAAATTTTAATTGCTTTATTTTTTATTATTGAGTTGGAAGCTTCACTATAAATTCTAAAAACAAGTCCCTTGTCAGATATGTGTTTTGAAAATATTTTCTCAAAGTTTATAACTTATGTTTTCATTTTACATCAGTGACTTTTGAACAGCAAAAGTTTAAAACTTTAATGAAGTCCAATTTAGTAATTTTATAGTTAATGTTTTTTATCTTATTTTTTAAATCTTTGCCAAACCCAAGGACACTAATTTTTTTTCTCCTGTTCTCTTATAGACGTTTCATAGTTTTAACTCTTACATTTAGGTCTATGATCCATTTTGAGTTATTTTTGTAAATGATGTGAGGTAAGCAGATTGTAGTTCATTGTTTTTGCATATGGATAGCCAATTGTTCCAGCACCATTTGTTAAAAGATTTTCTTTTCCTCATTGAATTGTCTAGACATCTTGGTTGAAGATCAATTGGCTACATATGTATGGCTCTATTTCTGGACTCTCTACTCTGTTCCATTCATTTATTTGTCAGTTACATGACTATCACACTTCCACAATTACTGTAACTTTGTAATTAGTCTTGAACACACAGAGTGTAGGTCCTCTAACTTCGTTTGACTTTTTCGAAGTTGTTTTGGCTACTCTAGATCCTTTGCATTTCCATATAAATTTTAAAAACAACTTATAAATTTCTACCAAGAAAACTGCCATAATTTTTATTTGTATTATGTTGAATCTATAAATAATCTTGGGAAAATTTGACATCTGAATAATATTGAATGTCCCAATCCATGGTATAGTTCTCCATTTATTTAGGTCTTCACAGCAATGTTTTGCATTTTTCAGTGTACAGGTCTTGCATATCTTTCGTCAAATTTAACCCTGAGTACTTTATATTTTTATGCTATGTTAAAAATAAGAACAAAACTTTAGACAAAATAAATTTAACAGAGTTTATTTAAGCATTAAAGGATTCATGAAACAGGCAACACTCAAAACCAGAGAGGTTCATAGAGTAAACTTACTTTAGCACC
Source organism: Microcebus murinus (assembly GCF_040939455.1). NCBI lineage: Eukaryota > Metazoa > Chordata > Mammalia > Primates > Cheirogaleidae > Microcebus > Microcebus murinus. Next base: position 13,239,700 of record NC_134107.1, read on the forward strand.
GTGTGCAGCAGACTTTCATAGGCTGAATACAGAAGTAGAGAAATAACTGACTGGCTACAGCTAGGCATTTGTCTTATTTGGGCATGATCTGGTGGAAAGTCCCTAGTTATATAACTAATTGCTGATTGGCTATTTGTCTACTAGCTAGTAGGGTGGAAAGTCTCTAGTTATATAACCAATTGGCTAGTTGGCTGAAGCTTGGTTTTTGTTTTTATTTTGGTTTAGGTTTTTCTAAATTAATCATTTACAAGGAATGCCCCTAGGTTAAGTTTCAATTTGCTTGGGTAAGAGTTTTGGGCACAGGAAGAACCCCATGCTAATGGCCTCCTGCTTGTTTTGCTTTAGCAGCTATTATGAATGGTATTTTTATTTCAATTACCAATTATTTGTTGCCAGTATATAGAAATGCCATTGATTTTTGTACATTGGCCTAGCATGTTGCAAACTTGCTAAAATCACTTATTAGTTCTAGTAGCTTTTCATAGTTTCCTTAGGATTTTTTGTACAATCATGTTGTCTGCAAATAAAGGCATGTCTCCTTTTTTCTTTCTTTCTAAAATTCTTTTATTTCTTTTACTTGTATTATTACACTGCCTAGAACCTCCAGTACACTGTTAAAGAAACGTGCTGAGAGTGAATATCCTTGTTTTGTCCCTGAAATTAGGGACAAAGCATTCAGTCTTTCAGAATTAAGTATGATGTTAACTATATTTTTCCACAGTTGTCCCTTATCAACTTTAAGAAGTTTCCTTTATTCCTAGTTTACTAAGAAGTTTTATCATGAGTGGATGTTGAGTTTTGTCAAATGTTTTTGCTGCATCTAATTTTTGTTCGTTTGTTTGTTTTGATTTCAGACAAAGTCTCACTCTGTTGCCCAGGCTAGAGTGCAGTGGCATCATCATAGCTCACAGCAACCTCAAACTCCTCAGCTCCAGTGATCCTCCTACCTCAGCCTCCCAAGTAGCTGGCACTACAGGCACACACCACCACACTCTGCTAATTTTTTTTTTTTTTTGTAGAGATGGAGTCTCGCCATGTTGCTCAGGCTGGTCTCAAACTCATTGAGCTCAAGGAATTCTCCCACCTTGGCCTTCCAAAATGCTAGGTTTTTCATTTTATTCTATTGGTTTGGTGCATTATATTAACTGATTTTTTTTGAGACAGAGTCTCACTCTGTTGCCCTGGCTAGAGTGCTGTGGCATCAGCCTAGCTCACAGCAACCTCAAACTCCTGGGCTCAAGTAATCCTTCTGTATCAGCTTCCCGAGCAGCTGGGACTACAGGCATGCGCCACCATGCCCAGGTAATTTTTTCTATATACTTTTAGTTGGCCAATTAATTTCTTTCTCTTTTTAGTAGAGACGGGGTCTCGCTCTTGCTCAGGCTGGTCTCAAACTCCTGACCTTGAGCAGTCCTCCCACCTCAGCCTCCCAGGGTGCTAGGATTACAGGCGTGAGCCATCGTGCCTGGCCCTAACTGATATTTTTAATGTTAACCAAATCTTGCATTCCTGGGATAAACTCCACTTGGTCAAGATATATTATCATTTTTATATATTTTGGGGCTAAATTAGATAAAATTATATTAAGAATTTTACATCCACATTCAAGAGGGATATTGTTCTCTAGTTTCCTTTTTGTAATGTTTGTCTGGTTTTAGTATCAGGGTAATGTTGGACTCACAGAATGAGTTGCAGAGTTTTCCCTACTTTTCAACTCTCTGTAGGTGTTTGTGTAGAATTGGTATTGTATCTTCCTTAAATGTTTGACAGAATTAATCAGTTAAGTCATCTGTGCCTGAAATCTCCTTTGTATGGTGTTTTTTTTAAGTACAAAATTAATTTCATTTAACATTCCTTACAGTGCAGCTTTGCTGCTGCTGAATTCTTTCAACTTTTGTATGCCTAGAAAAGTCTTGATTTTATCATCATTCTTAAAGGATATTTTTGTTGATATAGAGTTTTAGGTTGACAGATTTTCTCTTTCAGCACTTTAAAGATATATTTCCACTGTCTTCTGACTTGCATCATTTCTGACAAGAAATTTGCTGCTATTCTTATCTTTATTGCTGTAATATGTGTCTTTTTCCTCCAGCTGTTTGCAAGCAAGATTTTCCCTTTACCATCGGTTCCAAGCATTTGATTACAATGTACCTTGTAGTTGTCATCATATTTATTATATCAGGGTTCATTGACCTTCTTGGATCTGGGATCTACAGTTTTCATTTTGAACTTTTTTCTGGGTCACAATTAAATGACTTTTCCGGGCTTGCTTTGAAGCTTTGTTAGGTGGGAGCAGCAGAGAAGCTGCTCATTTTTCCTCACTGCTGAAGTAGTCTTTCTGAGTTCTCTGCCCAATGCCCTGGATACTGTGAGCTTTTTCTTCCCTGTGGCTGGTAGGAACGCAAACTGTTCCCGGCCTGTGTGAACTCTGTGAATCGTCTGCCTGTCCTTTTACGAGGTCCTTTCCCCAAATGCACGCACCAGTCAGTACCCTGCTGAAGACTCTAACAAAACCCCTACAAATCTCCAGTGCTCTGTGAGACTCCCTCCTCCCCAGTCCTCCGCACTGTGAACTCTTACTACCTGGGCCTCCCCAAACTCCCAGCTTTCTTTCCTCAACTCACAGAGACTTCCAGCTTCTGACAAAGTTCCCATCCCCGTTCTGCAGCCTGGAAATTTTCTCCAGGAAGTAAGCTCGTTCATAGGGCTCATTTTGTTTGTTTTCCTTCCCTCAGAAATAACTGCCTGAACTTCCTATTGTCCAATGCCTAAAAATAGTCATTGTACATAATTGGCCAGGTGTTTTAGTTAGTTTAAGGCAAGAGGGTAAATCACTGTTACTTCCCTCTTGACTGGAAGCAGAATACCAACAACTTACCGTAGTCACAGGACTTCTTGCCAAATACATTTCCATAAATAGGAATGATTGAAGAAATTAAAGATAATATTTTCTGATTTCTATGCATAGCATTAAGACAGCATCACAACAGAATTAAAATAAGAGACTACATCACCCAGAAATCCTGAACTTGGAGCCAGGCACAATAAACTATCAAGGCGTTCATCTTTTCTGCACCAAAGTATGGAACCAATTGAAAGACAGACACAGCAGTCAAATATCTCACTGTGTGGTCAAAAACACATGCTCTCTGAAAGCAGAGCCATCCCAAAAGAGAGGAAAAAGAAAGTGGCTGTGCATGTCCTGCTCCTTCTCCCAAATCACCAAATAACCACTCCTTATTCCACAAGGAAACGAGAAGCCAGAAGAATGGAGGTTTTCCCCTCCACCTGCTACCCAGCATCTCTTTAGGGAGGAAGAAAGACACTTTCAATTACACAAGGAACATTTTTGTTTTAAACACATGAAGAATGGAAAAGAAAAAGTTCCAGTCATCAGGGAATAACAGGGTCCAATATAAACTCCCGCTGTAAACAACTAGAAAACGGAAGGAAATGTGGAAAACAACAATGTCAGACACTGGACAGACGACAGGCAGCACAGGACTGTTCCTTCTAGGGGAAGGGAAACAGACGATGTGAGACCTGCCATCACCCAGGCTTTTTTCCTGGGAACAACTTCTGGACTGCAGCGCAGAGAGGTGAGATCCAAGCAGAGCCTGACAATCTCATTGAGCTGAGGAAGACGAAAGAGAAGTTCAGGGTGGCCAAGGCAGCTAGAATTTGCAGGAGGGGAGAGAGCTACCCAAAACTCCTGGAAAAGAAAGAGCTGTGAAAACCCACAATGCCACAAAACTGTAGAAAATAAAAACAACTCCTACAACTCACTAAAAAGAAGGCAAACACCCCAATTCAAAAATAGGCCAAGAGCCGGGCGCGGTGGCTCACGCCTGTAATCCTAGCACTCTGGGAGGCTGAGGAGGGCGGATTGCTCGAGGTCAGGAGTTCGAAACCAGCCTGAGCAAGAGCGAGACCCCGTCTCTACTATAAATAGAAAGAAATTAATTGGCCAACTAATATATATATAAAATTAGCCGGGCATGGTGGCGCATGCCTGTAGTCCCAGCTACTTGGGAGGCTGAGGCAGCAGGATTGCTTGAGCCAGGAGTTTGAGGTTGCTGTGAGCTAGGCTGACGCCATGGCACTCACTCTAGCCTGGGCAACAAGCGAGACTCTGTCTCAAAAAAAAAAAAAAAAAAATAGGCCAAGAAACTGAACACACACAGATCACTGCAGAAGAGATATAAGTAGCCAATAAGCACACGAAAAAATGTTCAACATCATTAGTCATCAGGAAAAGGTACATTAAACCACAACAAGATACCATTTCACATCATAAAAATGACTACATTTTAAAAGACTGACCATGACAAGGTGTTGGCAAGAGTGTAGAGTAAATGGGACTCTCATATTTTGCTGGGAGAAACGTTAAAATTGGAAATACTTTGGAAAACAATTTGACAGTTTCTGATAAAGTTAAATATATGACCCAGCAATTCCACCTCTAGAAATTTACCTAAGAGAAATGAAAAGCATAAGCCGTTTATAGTACACAAATGGTCCGTGGCAGCTTTATTTACAACAGCCAAAAACTGGACACAACACAAATGTTCATCAACAGGTGATGAATACACAAATTGTGGTATCCACATAGAGTGGAATACTACTCAGTAATGAAAAGGAATGAACTATTGGGACACTACAGCATGGATGAAAATCAAAAACATTTTGCTGAGCAAAAGAAGGCAGGCACGAAAGAGGATATATACTGTACGATATCATTCATTTGAAACTCCAGAAAAGACAAGTCTATCGCCTAGGGTAGGTGATGAGGATTGACTAGAATACAATACCAGAGAATTGGCAGTCAGGGGCCGATGGAAATGTTCTATATAGTGGTTATATGGGTGTGAAAGTTTATCAGAACTTGTCAAAATGTGAACCCAAAATTGCTGTATTTTATTGCATATACCGAACCCTAATAAAGTCTTGTTTTGTTGTTGTTGTTGTTTTTTGTTTTGTTTTTTTTTTTTTTGGAGACAGAGTCTCACTTTGTTGCCCAGGCTAGAGTGAGTGCTGTGGCGTCAGCCTAGCTCACAGCAACCTCAAACTCCTGGGCTCAAGCAATCCTTCTGCCTCAGCCTCCCAAGTAGCTGGGACTACAGGCATGTGCCAACATGCCCGGCTAATTTTTTCTATATGTATTTTTAGTTGGCCAATTAATTTCTTTCTATTTATAGTAGAGACGGGGGTCTCACTCTTGCTCAGGCTGGTTTCGAACTCCTGACCTCGAGCCCGCCCGCCTCGGCCTCCCAGAGTGCTAGGATTACAGGCGTGAGCCACCATGCCCGGCCTAAAGTTATTTTTTTTAAGTATTTGAAGATGTTTAATCAGCTAATGGGGCAGACTGTGGTGGACATTTTCTGGGTTTTAGCTAACATGAGATTCCTTTCTACTTGGGGTTGTGGTGTTCTCCATGTGTACAACTCTGGACCAAATATCCCTACACCTACCTCCTGAAAACTCCTACTCAGGCCCATGAACCATGCTCAGCTAGCCAGCACTCCCACCTAGGGCCTCCACTTGAGATAGGACATGAAGCTGCAGGAACAACTGAGAAATCACTCAAATAGCAATGACGGTGAGTGTCCAGGGAGGAGTAGAAACATCAAGTAGCTATCTCGGGGACACCCCAGTGACATCCTAGCCAAGTTTTTTGTGCCCTGGCCTCCCTCTCTCCCTGCCCATTTTCTGAGCCAGATTTCCCAGCCTTCTAGTCAATTCCATGAGCTACCCAAGATCCTTCCAGTGATTTTCCTGCAGCTTAAGTTATGCACAGTCTGTTTCTGTCGTTTGCACTCAACAGACCTGACTAATACAGCTATCCTGTCCTGGCTGAAGAGGTTTCATTGGTTTGAGTCTGCCCTCTGCTTCCTGGTTGTGTCTCTTATGACGGAAGTGTTAGCCAGGACTCTTTCAGTTGCAAATGACACAAAACTCAAACCAGCTTGAGATTTGCTGGCTGCCATGGTCTGGGCTCCCAGCATCCTCGTGGACCCAGGATCCTTCGGACCCTCTCCTCCCTTCCTCGGCAGGCCAACTACTCCCCTCATCACAGCAAGACGGCTGCAGTGACCGTGGGTCTCACCTCCTCACACAGCACCCAGAGGCAGAAAAGGGAAGTTACTCCTCACACATCTCTATGGAAGAGCAAGACGTCTCTTTCTTTCTTTCTTTCTTTCTTTCTTTCTTTCTTTCTTTCTTTCTTTCTTTCTTTCTTTCTTTCTTTCTTTCTTTCTTTCTTTTTTTTTTTTTTTGAGACAGAGTCTCACTATTTGCCCAGGCTAGAGTGAGTGCCTAGCTCACAGCAACCTCAAACTCCTGGGCTCAAGCAATCCTGCTGCCTCAGCCTCTGGAGTAGCTGGGACTACAGGCATGCGCCACCATGCCAGGTTTTTTTTTTTTTTTTCTACATATATTAATTGGCCAATTAATTTCTTTCTATTTATAGTAGAGATGGGGTCTTGCTCTTGCGCAGGCTGGTTTCAAACTCCTGACTTCGAGCAATCCGCCCACCTCGGCCTCTCAGAGTGCTAGGATTACAGGCGTGAGCCACCGCGCCCCACCAAGACGTCTGTTTTGAAGAACTTTCCCAAAAGCCACCTCCCCCACAGTGGACTTCCCTCCATATTTCTAGACTAGAATTGTGTTATATTATAGACATAAGTGACAGCCTCAGGCTGCCATAACAAATCCCACAGGCCGGGTGGCTCACACAACAGAAACTTACTTTCCCACAGTTCTGGAGGCCGGAAGTCCACAGTCAAGGTGTCGGCAGGTTTGGTTTCTCCTGGGTCCTCTTTCCTTGGCCTGCAGATGGCCACCCTCTTACTGTGTCCTCACACGGCCTTTCCTCTGAGTCTCTCTCTTCTTGGAAGGACACCAGTCATACTGGATAAGGGCCCCACCCTTATGACCTCTTTTAACCTTAATTACCTCTTTAAAGGCCCAATTTTCAAATATATTGTCACACGGGGGGTTAGGGCTTCAACATATGAACGGAGACACATTTCAATCAATAACAGGGGCCAGATGTCAGAATACCCGAATTCACCTGGGGCCCCATTAAGGGTGCAGACCCCAATACGCCCAGACCCCTCAAGAATGATGAACAGCACACGGCGGCTGTTTATCATGTCCCCTAGACAGTTACAATCCTGGGAAGGAGGGACATTGGGAAGTGGGCGTGAGAGGATATTATGAGGAAGAGACCCTGCTGTGGCAAACCGCTAACAAAGGTTTACTCCCTCGAGGGAGGGGTGGGCTGTGGCCTGGCCCTGGCGTGGGGCTGGGGGCCCAGGCTCAGGGACCCAGGCAGAGGCGCCACGCCCAGGTTAGGAGACGCTGAGGCCGCACACCCCGCATGTCTGTGCGGGCTCCTCAGTTTCCCCAGCTCGCTCCAGCTCAGAGTCAGGTCGCACCTGGCACTAGGAGAGGACAGCCCAGCTCAGGCTTCGTGCTCACGCCACGTGGGGCTCCCTCCCTACCTCAGCACTCTCCCTTCCTCTGCACCTGCTCTGGTCTGCTGCGGAGGCTCAAGAACGTCCCTCCTCCACAGGAAGGTAGCTTCCTCCACCTGATCCAGCTTTGCTTGTCCTTTAGACCCCTGGAACAAACCACTGACCCAGTGAGTCTTATAACTGAATGCCCCACCCTCCAGTCACAGTTTAACATGGTGCCTCAAAAGAAGTTTTGAAAACTGTTGCTGGCCAACGGGAAGCCTAGGCTACAGCAGACCAGGAACTGATGCGTGGAGGAGACAAAGGCAGTCCCTCTCCTCTGCCTGCACGGAAAGACAGGAGACAGGTTGCTCAAGCAAGGGGCCTCAGCCTCCAGCCTCCTGGCCAGGCCTGGCCCCATGGCCTTCACCCGCCTCCTGCCATAGGTGCAGAGTGTTGGCTGCTTCCAGCAGATCCAGGTCACCCTCGTGATCCTCCCCCTGCTCCTGATGGCCTCCCACAACACCCTGCAGAACTTCACCGCCGCCATCCCCACGCACCACTGCCGCCCGCCTGCCCACGCCAACCTCAGCAAGGACGGGGGCCTGGAGGCCTGGCTGCCCCGGGACTGGCAGGGGTGGCCCAAGTCCTGCTTCAGCTTCACATCCCTCCCCACACAATGGGGACCACCCTTTCCCAATGGCACAGAGGCCAATGGCATGGGGGCCACCAAGCCCTGCACTGGTGGCTGGATCTGTGACAACAGTACCTTCCGGTCCACTGTCATGGCTGAGGGGAGGGTGCCTGGACCCTTTACCACCTTCAATCCCCGTGTCCCCATCTTACCATCCCCGCAACACAGACACAGGCTGTGCAACCCTGACCCGAGTTTGTCTGAATGTGGGAAGGCTCTGGGGTTACAAAGTTCTTTGCCCAAAAGGAGTCAGGGGGCTTCCTGGCGGAGAAGACATGGAAGTCCTCGCTCTGCCTCCCAGCTCCCACCAGAGAGAGACACGCTGCAGGAGCTTAACTTCAGTTTCTCAGATGTCAAAAGCCCCTGGGGAGTTGGACAATTCCACGTGGCAAAGAGGAGAAAGGAGGCGTGCAGGTGGCGAGGGCAAAGGGGACATTCCTGAGCAGGGGATTCTGAACTGAGAGTCTCAGAGACAGAAACAGTTTGCTGACTTCATCTGGAAATAGCTCTCAGCAGCTGGGCCAGGAGATGGCCGGCAGCCAAGGCACTAAGATAGGAAAGAGGGCAGGGTCATGGGGGGCCTTTCATCTCTGGTGACTTATCACCCCTCCCCCAAACACACGCCCCCCTCCCCAACTGTGTCACTCTGGCCTGCTGAGTGGTTCGTCAGGCTGCATCCTGCACTTTGAAGCTGTCGCATTGATCATGCTCTTAACATCTGTTCAGTGAATGGGCTTCTGGTTGCAAAGAAGAGAATCACTCTCAAGTCAGCTCGTGGGAAAGGGGGTGTGACTGCAAGGATACGGAGACTTCAGGGAATTTAAGGACAGAAAACTAGGTGTGTTCAGGCCTCGTGAAAATGGGAACCAGGAATTGGAGCACCAGAGGTATCACTACACTTATTCCTTTCCTCGCTCCTTAACCCGTTTCATCTGTGCACTCATCCTACAAGATGACCACCAGTCCTTGCTCTGATTCATTACCTCCCAGATTTAGGGCCACCACCAATGTGTATCTCAATTCAAATTCTTAGAGCAGTCTCTGCTTGGCTTCATGCAACATACTGAGAAGCCTCCCTGAGGTCAGTCTCATAACATCTGTCATTGATCATGGCCTTTATCAAGTTAGCAGAGCTGGGCTGTCCTAGGCAGCAAATATCTTAATCTCCCTCAAATCTACCACTGTCTATTACTATACTTTGCTTCTTATTAGTGACAAAGTAATTCTCTACACTGGAGGCCCAAGAGCACACAGAAATACTTGACCCTAAGAAGTTTCAGGTGCACACACAGGATGCAGATGGTGAAAGCCACTAATAAGCCTAAAGTGGTACAAGCCCCCATGCAACTGTTGCTTTTGCAGATGACAAGCATCTCGGAGCAAACCGGAGGCTGAGAGATTCTTACCCAGTATTCCATAGTTGTTGATTAAAATTTCTAATCCGGACTACCTGTAAATTTCATCACTAGACTGCAATCAGCTTTTGTTTTCTTTGCACTCCTCTGACTTCTTACCTCTTTCCTACATCCTCTTGCTTCTTACCCTGCCATTTTAATAAAATAAGGGGAAAAAAAGTCCACTGCTATTTGAAGAAAGTGTTCAAGTGCCAATATCTCAAACTTTACATCATGTGGTATTTGCATCCACAGAGTACTAAAGATCCCACGGCAATAAATAAATTCACAAATACGGATTTCTCTCCAACCAAATCAAGATTATCAGGTGACTATGCTTGAAGGATGTACGCATTTGGATATATGTTAACATATTTTAGGGGCATTTCTTAGCCATCCTGGTTATTCCAACCCTTTTCATTTTTTCTGTTAACAAAAGAAATGACAGCTTTAAAAATCAACTCAAAAGCATTGAAAAATGAATTCTTAATTTTAAAGGAAATGCCACATCTATTTGTCATTTCAACTTAATTTTATTAATAATAGCACATGCTACAGCAGTATGATTTTCTGCACTGTGGAGCTGTTTTCCTCTACCTAGAGACGAAATGTTTTCAAACCACAAATTTTTTTCTTATTTTAATTTAAAAGAACAAAAAAATTATGCAGCGATAAAAAGAAATGAGTTATCAAGCCATGAAACGACATGGAGGAAACTTAAAATGCATAATACTAAGAGAAAAAAGCCAAGCTGAAAAGGCTATATACTGGATGCTTGCAACTATGTGACATTCTGGAAAAGGCAAAAGTAGGGAGACAGTAAAAGGATCAGAGGTCACCAGAGGTTAGAGGGGAAGAAGGGACAAATAGGTAGTGCATAAAGGATTTTTAGGGCATGTCTAAAAATGTCAAACTACATGTCATTATACATTTGTCAACATCCATAGAATGTACAACAGCAGGAATAAACCCTGATGTAAACTATGGACTCAGGGTGAAAATGATGAGTCAATGTAGGTTCATCAATTGTAACAGATATACTACTCTGGTGGGGAATGTTGAGAACAGAGGAGTTTGTGTGTAGGTGGGGTCAGGGAGTATATAGGAAATCTCTGTACCTTCTGTTCACTTTTGCTGTGAACCTAAAACTGCTCTAAAAAGTAAAATCTAGCTGGGCATGGTGGCTCACACCTGTAATCCCAGTGACTCAGGAGACCCAGGCAGGAGGATCACTTAAACCCCAGAGTTCGAGGCTGCAGTGAGCTATGATCATGACACTGCACTCCAGCCTGGGTGACAGAGTGAGACCCAGTCTCTCAAGAATAAATAAATTAGGCCGGGCACGGTGGCTCATGTCTGTAATCCTAGCACTCTGGGAGGCCGAGGCAGGAAGATCACTCAAGGTCAAGAGTTCGAAACCAGCTCTGAGGAAGAGCGAGACCCTGTCTCTACTAAAAATAGAAAGAAAGAAATTGGCCGACTAAAAATATACAGAAAAAATTAGCCGGGCATGGTAGCACATGCCTGTAGTCCCAGCTACTTGAGAGGCTGAGGCAGGATTGCTTGAGCCCAGGAGTTTGAGGTTGCTGTGAGCTAGGCTGACGCCACAGCACTCTAGCCCGGGCAACAGAGCGAGACTCTGTCTCAAAAATAAATAAATAAAATAAATTAATTTAATCTCATTTTTAAAAGAACAACAAAATTTGAATTATCAGTTGTAGCACCAAATTGCTGTCTATTTCAGGGTTGCAAATAACCACAATCCTCTCAAATAAGCTTATGCAAAAATGGACTCAAGGTCAGGAACTTGAGCCCAGCCTATGAGATCAGGCAGCTGAAGGATGCAGGAGCGACTGGCCTCTCCGTTTCTACTTCTTTGCTGACTGAACTCTCTTGCTGACTTCTCTCTGCCTGGATCACTTCCTTCTTCTCAGCCCTCTGCTCACTCCCTTCTCTCCTTCTCCTCTTCCTCTTTCTTCCTCCTCCTCCTCCTCTTTCTTCTCCCCTTCCTCTTCCTCTTCATCCTCCTTTTTCTTCCTCTCTTTATTATGTTTTCTCAACTCTACTTGCACAATGGCCCAAGCGTGGCCAGCACAGCACACCACAACCTTAGGTGTCCTTAAAAATCCTGCTTCTCTGAGTCACATTTCCCCGTTCATAACATAAAGAATCTGATTAGCTCAGTCCAGTCCCTGGGTCAGGTGCCGTCCAGTTGTGTCCAGGGAGAGGGAGGCACGTGAGCCAAAGCAGGACTGCAGGAGCCCTTAGGAGAGTGAGGGCTGGTGCTCAGAAAAGGGGAACAGGCTGAGCAGGCACCCCAAATGGCATCTTCTCCATATTTTAAAATAACTTGAATAATTCTCGCAAGAAGATGGTGAGAAAGGCTGTGTAGCAGGGGGAGGAAGGCACTCCTTCTGTGCTAATCCCAGTGCGAGACCCTCAGCCCCACCAGGAGAGAGGACACGAGTTCTTCCCCCCAGGCATGGAGTGGGCGCCCATCAGTGCCCGGCCAGGTCTGCCCCAGGTCTCCCAAGAAGACAGTGGCAACCCTTAGATTAGAACCCAGGACTCCTACTTCCCATCCCAGAATTTTTTCCATCCCTCCAGGGTGACTTCCTGTTTGTCTGTGCCCTCCTCAAGCAGCTGCATTCTGTCAACCCAGGCTGCAGTCATGCCCACCCTGTCCCCATCCTCCCTGCCCCCCCTGCCCCTCCACAGGTTCTTCACTGAGTCAGCCCACAGGTGCTCCCCCGTGGGAGGCTGGGCCTCACCCTGGAGGCCCTGCAGAGAGTGGCCCAGATCAATGGGAAGCAAACAGAGGCCACCAAACTGAGTATGGTGGGGAGAACCCGGAGACCTCTGTGACACCCCTCTAGGGCACTGCCTGCCCCCACCTTCACCCTAGCATATCTGGTGCTTCCCAGGGCAGGGACTTGGGGAAAGGGCCCTGGGGGAACCCTGGGCAGGTGCTGCTGGCCAGGGTGCAGAAGGACCTGACCACGGCCAGGCGCAGCCCTCGGTGTCGCAGTTGCTGTCCTCCCCAGCTGCCCACTGCCTCTGCCCTTGCCTCCCACCAATGTGGTAGGCCCATCTCCACTCAGGCAGGAATCGGGCTGATGACCCGACAGATGGGAAGACTGCAAAACACGACAGGCGAGGAGGGTGAGAGGCTGAGTGAGGCCCCAGAGCAAGTGAGAAGGGACACAGGTGCTCTGGAGGGGTCCCACCTCTCTAGGTTAAGTTCTAGAGAGCCCACTGTCCCTCAGACTGGGGAGTTCTTCTCTCCACTCAGCCAGTGGCCCCCACTGACCTTGGAGAAAAACAAGAAGCCGCCACTCTCAAGAGCCCCGAGCTTCTGGCCCTAAGAGCTCCATGTCATAGGCCCTCACATTTCCTCACTGTTCCCTGAAGGTGTCTGAATTCTCTTTCCTATTGTGATATAACAAATTACCACAAATTCAGGAGCTTAGAAAACACAAATATTGTACTCTGGGAGGCTGAGGCAGGAGGATCACTTGAGCTCAGGAGTTCAAGACCAGTCTGAGCAGGAGTGAGACCCATCTCTACTAAAAATAGAAAAATGAGACAGCACAGTGGTGCCTGCCTGTAGTCACGGCTACTCAGGAAGCTGAGACAGGAGGATCACTTGAGCCCAGGACTTGGAGCTTGCAGTGAGCTATCATGACGCCACTGTGCTCTAGCCAGGGCAACAGAGCAAGACTCAGTCTCAAAAAAAAAAACAAAAAAAAAAACCCACAAACATTTGTTATATCACAGTTTCTGTGGGTCAGGAGTCTAAGCACACCTTAGCTGAGTCCTTCAATCAAGGTGTCAGAGAGGCTGCATTCTTATCTGGAGGCTCAACCGGGGAAGAATTCACTTCCAAGCACATTCAAGTTATTGCCTGAATTTACTTCGTGCATTGTAGGACTAGGGGCCCTGGCTTCTTGCTGGCTGTCAGCTGGAGACCTCCCTCAGCTTGTAGAGCTTGTCCTCAGTTCCTTGAAACATGGGCTTTCCCGCGTAACTATTTGCTTTATCAAGCCAGCAAGAAGGGTCTCTAGTGAGTCCACTAACAGGGTGCCACCTGAGAGTCTGTCCACCACACATCTTCCTAAATGCTGAGCAACCTATCCTGGCAATGGAGTCACTTGCAGCTGCCAAAGGCTCAGGCATGATCTCACTTGATTTGTCTATTTACATAGTAGCTCAAAGGAAAACTTATAAGTAATACATGTTTATAAAGTAATATCAGGCAGTAGAGATAAGCAAACAAAAAAACTTTTAATGATTTCCTAATCACACATTCCAGAAACAATCACCATTAATATACTGATATATGTCCATCCAGACTTTTTACTGTTTTTACATACAAGAAATACATATAGTAATTTATATTACATATAATTACAAAAAATACAATCATATTCTTCCTATAATTCTAGAATGTTTCTTTTTCTTTTTTTTTTTTTTTTGAAATAGCTCTGTTGCCAAGGCTAGAGTGCAGTGGTACTTTCATAGCTCACTGCAGCCTCTAACTCCTGGGCTCAAGCAATCCTCCTGCCTCAGCCTCCCGAGTAGCTGGCACTACAGGCGCATGCCATCATGCCCAGCTGATTTCTCTTGATTTTTTGTAGAGACGAGGTCCTGCAGGCCAGGCGTGGTGGCTCATGCCTGTAATCCTAGCACTGTGGGAGGCCGAGGCAGGAGGATCACTTGATGTCAGGAGTTCGAGACTAGCCTCAGCAAAAATGAGAGCCCATCTCTACTAAAAATGGAAAAATTAGCCGAGTGTCATGCCGCCTGCATGTAGCCCCAGCTACTTGGGAGGCTGAGGCAGCAGGATTGCTTGAGCCCAGGAGTTTGAGGTTGCTGTGAGCTAGGCTGATGCCACGGCACTCCACTCAGAGCAATGGAGTGAGACTCTGTCTCAAAAGAAGAGATGGGAGTCTTGCTATGTTCCCCAGGCTGGTTTTGAACTTCTGGCCTCAAGCTATCCTCCCACCTCAGCCTCCCAAAGTGCTGGGATTACAGGCATGAGCCGCCAGAGCCAACCTAGAATCTTTATTTTTCTTAACAATATTTCATGAGCATATTTCCATATCAATAAATGTAGATCCACACTATTGACCCTCTGCTCTCACTGATTCACCCCCTCCTAGCGGGCTCCATCCACTCTGGCTGTGGCAAGGAGCTGGGCAAATAGTGAAAGCAGCAAGTTATCATAGTCACTAGCAACTCAAGCCAGCTCATGGACACCAGCAGGAAAACAAGCTCCTCCTACTTCCAATCCAGGCCGTCTCCATGCAGTGAGAGACAGGAGAGGTGCGGCCATACACAGGCATGTTTGTGGTTTATTTGTGCTGGTTGCTCTCACGCCAGCAGCAGAAATAAAAGGCAGAATCCAGAAGTTCTAGGGCACACAGGTTAAGTATATTCCTTTCATCCACCACTCACACCCTCCACCAAATAATTGTATTCCTCCCAAACTCCACCTCTTTCTGTCCTCTCTTCTCTTCCTCTTTGGCTTCTAGACACACCCCCCACACACACACACACACACACACACTTGTCAAAAAGCATCATGTCTTCCTCATTATCATTTACATGTCTCCAAGCATCTTGCCCTCCAGACCTTCGTGATATTTGTTGATGTAGATGATTGTGTTTATTCAATTGTACTGCCTGAATGTGTTCCCTTTCTCCCAACAAAACATCACACACAAAGGGTGGGGGTGCAAAAATAAAAATTAAATTTAAATTTTAAAAATTCACAAAAATACTGCTTCCAAACATGCAAGATCACATACAGAATATCTTATGAATATTTACTGCACATGTCATTTTTCCTGGCAGTTTCTCTGTGTTACTACAATATATTTTCTCCCACCACGGATAAGAAATCCATTTATTTGTTTATTTAAGAGACGAAATCATCATAGTTCACTGAAACCTCAAACTCCAGGGCTCAAACGATCCTCTTGCCTCAGCCTCCCTGAGTAGCTAATAATACAGGCACACACCACCATGCCCAGCTAAGTTTTTTATTTTTTGTAGAGATGGGGTCTCACTATTGCCCAAATTGGTCTTGAACTCCTGGCCTCAAACAACCTCCCCATCTCAGCCTCCCAAAGTGCTAGGATTACAGGAGTGAGCCACTTCATCCATCTGTA
This sequence comes from Microcebus murinus, assembly GCF_040939455.1. NCBI lineage: Eukaryota > Metazoa > Chordata > Mammalia > Primates > Cheirogaleidae > Microcebus > Microcebus murinus. Next base: position 13,255,418 of record NC_134107.1, read on the forward strand.
TTTTGTTGTTTTAATTCACATTCGATTCTGGAAGGAGTTGAACATTTTTGTCCTATGATTTTGATCTATTCATAATTCCTTTTTTTGGTAAACTTCCCATTCATATCCCTTGCCAAATTTTTACTTTTTATTGATTTATAGGAATCCTTTTTACATTAAAGATATTAACCTAACACCATATGTGATCAGTATTTTTTGCATTTTAAAATCTGTCATTTAAGATTATTACTTTTTAAAAAATAGAAATCTTTTATTGCTTTATATAATCACATATATCCATTTTTTTTTAATTCAAGTTCTGTACTTAGGTTACATTTAGAAACGCCTCCTCCTCCCCCTAAGTATAAAAACTATTCACCTAGATTTTCTTCAAGCACATTCATATTTGCTTGGGCTTTTATGTTTTATCAAAGATCCATCTGAAATTTAGTTTAACATAAGGTAGGAAGCAGAATTCTTTTTTTTTTTTTTGTCTAGATTAGTCAATTGTCCCAAACCCATTTAATGAATAGCCCCACCCTTCCTGGCTGGTGTAAAACACCACCCTTATCACACACTATTTCTGGACCATTTTGTTCCATTGATTTGTCTGTTCTGATGCCAGTAGTGTTCTGTTTAATTCTTAATTATAGTGTGGCCCATATTATAATACACTGTCTTCTTGCGGACAGCCTCTCACAGTGCCCCTCACGAATGGGGAGGCAGGACATAACACTTCATCATCGCATCTCTGAAGAGTGAAGGTGCCCCACAAAGTGTCACTAAACATAGCCGATTCTACCAAGACTCCATGCGGAGATCAAGGAGATGCTAACATCACACACCACATGACAAAAAGGCTTAACAGGCATTTCTGTTCTCCTTCAAATCCATCCTCAGCTAACAGCTATTGGTGCTTGCCCTCTCTCTCCTGATTCTTCTCCCATATAACCTCCTGAGCCCCCTCCACTGTCCTAAGAATTCATCTCTGGCTATAAACTTGCATACATCAGTCAGCAAAGCAAAACTGCTGCCACTAAATGAATCCCCCCTTCTTAGATTTCATCAGTTGTTATTTGAGCATCCCTAGGAAGAGGGGTCTCTCTCACACACACACACCCCTTCCCAGTGCATCAATTTATCAAAGCATGCCCCAATCAAAAGCTGGTCTCTTAGGACAGGGAATTGGGAGGGTGGAAGGTGACCTATTGCAAAGCAAAAAATATTATTTTCTCCCAGATAATTTTTAAATGTTATCTAATATCTGAAAAGTCATGGTCTGTCTTTTAGAATTAAAAGAAGATTTTCTTATCTGCAAATAAAAGATTTATAACACCACTCGAAGTGCTGATGTAAGGTCTAAAGGAGAGAAGAGGCCGGGCGCGGTGGCTCACGCCTGTAATCCTAGCACTCTGGGAGGCCAAGGCGGGCAGATTGCTCAAGGTCAGGAGTTCGAAACCAGCCTGAGCAAGAGCGAGACCCTGTCTCTACTATAAATAGAAAGAAATTAATTGGCCACCTAATATATATATAGAGAAAAAAATTAGCCGGGCATGGTGGCGCATGCCTGTAGTCCCAGCTACTCGGGGAGGCTGAGGCAGAAGGATCACTTGAGCCCAGGAGTTTGAGGTTGCTGTGAGCTAGGCTGACGCCACAGCACTCACTCTAGCCTGGGCAACAAAGTGAGACTCTGTCTCAATCAATCAATCAATCAATCAATCAATCAATAAATAAATAAATAAATAAATGAGAGAAGAGACGTTGAGAGCAGTCTGCCAGCTGCAATTGCTGTACAGATGTGGCATGGCTATTACCCAGAGCATATCCCCTCCGCTCCTGCCCCAGGTCTGTACACTTCTTCAGCTTCTATGGCTTGATCATGAGTCTGCAAAGTTTGAGGATGAATATCTACCTACCTGATCCAGGTGTTCTTCATAACTGTGGACCTCTCATTTTATTTCCTGGGGCTTCTGGCCCGCCAAATGGCCTCATTGCTGCCGTCAGGGATCTGCGTTCAAGCTTATGCAATGTACCCTTGGGTGAGCACCTGCACCTGATCCTTTTCCAGCCCCAGCCCCAAATATGCCCCCATCCAGCAGCCTAAAGGTGGAAGAGACCCAGGGCTCCTCGAACTTTTCCCAGCACCTTCCCATCGTCTTCATTCCCTTCCAAATCAGTTACTCCTCTGCATCGCAATGGGCTCCTTAAGAAAAGGCTGTTACTGGCTCTATGAACCGAGTCTTCGTATACACAAGGGAAGTGTACCCCACAGTAATGCAGTGAGTGAGACTGGGGAGGGACCCTAGGACAGGACAATCGGCCCCAGCAGCTGGAAGGTTTCCATCTGGAAAGGGCACAAAGGTCAATCAATTATTTTTTAAAGCAAGAGAGCACAAAGACATATAGAAATCAAGACAAATAAAAGACAAAAAGTAAGATGGTATCAATAACTCCAAATATATCAGTCACCACAATAAAATGTAAACGGATTAAACCAGTTAAAGACATTCTAAGATAAGGCCAGGCGCGGTGGCTCACGCCTGTAATCCTAGCACTTTGGGAGGCTGAGGCGGGCGGATTGCTCAAGGTCAGGAGTTCAAAACCAGCCTGAGCAAGAGTGAGACCCTGTCTCTACTATAAATAGAAAGAAATTAATTGGCCAACTAATATATGTAGAAAAATTAGCCGGGCATGGTGGTGCATGCCTGTAGTCCCAGCTACTTGGGAGACTGAGGCAGTAGGATTGCTTGAACCCAGGAGTTTGAGGTTGCTGTGAGCTAGGCTGACGCCACGGCACTCACTCTAGCCTGGGCAACAAAGCAAGACTCTGTCTCAAAAAAAAAAAAGACATTCTAAGATAGTCCAAGTTGGTTTTTTAAAAATCGAGTTCTTAGGCCGGGCGCGGTGGCTCATGCCTGTAATCCCGGCACTCTGGGAGGCCGAGGCGGGCGGATTGCTCGAGGTCAGGAGTTCAAAACCATCCTGAGCAAAAGCCAGACCCCGTCTCTACTATAAATAGAAAGAAATTAATTGGCCAGCTAACACATATATATAGAAAAAATTAGCCGGGCATGGTGGCGCATGCCTGTAGTCCCAGCTACTGGGGAGGCTGAGGCAGGAGGATCACTTGAGCCCAGGAGATTGAGGTTGCTGTGAGCTAGGCTGATGCCACGGCACTCACTCTAGCCTGGGCAACAAAGTGAGACTCTGTCTCAAAAAAAAAAAAATCTAGTTCATGCCATTTACAAGAGATTCATCTAAAATCTTAGTATATAAAAATGTTAAATGTAGAGAGATGGAAAGAGATATATTAGGAAAATATTTTATCAGAAGAAAGTTAAGTAGATATACTAATAGAAGTCAAAATAATAGACTTTAAGACAAAAAAAAAAGTGTTGTAATGATTAAGAATTTGGCTCTGGAGCCAAAGTTCCTGGTCCAAATGCTCAGTTACCTAACTTGTAAAACAAAGATAATAATAGAAAAAATAAATTAAATAGAAAAGCTCAAAAAGCCAAAATGTTGGTCTTTAATAGTATCATTGAAATGAACAAATCTTGGGTAACAATAATCAAAAGTATAAAGGACAGAGGACATGAACAAATATTAGTAATAAAAAAGAAACACAACTAAAAATCTAGAGCAATTTAAAAGATGCAAAATATCTATGAACAAGTCTATGATGATGTATTTAAAATTGTATATGAGGTTGACAAATTCCTTAAAAAGCTAATGCAGGAAAATTCTAGAATAAATAAAAAATCTGGTGGCTCACGCCTGTAATCCTAGCACTCTGGAAGGCCGAGGCAGGTGGATTGCTCAAGGTCAGGAGTTTGAAACCAGCCTGAGCAAGAGCGAGACCCTGTCTCTACTATAAATAGAAAGAAATTAATTGGCCAACTAATATATATAGAAAAAATTAGCCAGGCATGGTGGCACATTGGCACATGCCTGTAGTCCCAGCTACTCGGGAGGCTGAGGCAGGAGGATTGCTTGAGCCCAGGAGTTTGAGGTTGCTGTGAGCTAGGCTGACGCCACGGCACTCACTCTAGCCTGGGCAACAAAGCGAGACTCTGTCTCAAAACATATAAAAATAAAAAATAAAAAATCTGAATAGTCTTTGTTTGAAGTCTTGCCTCAAAGAAAACACCAGGCCCAGATAATGTTACAGGTGAGTTCTACACAATTTTAAGAAAGAAATCTTCTAATCTTATACGAATGCTTCCAAAAAAAATAAAAAGGAGGCGATTATTTCATATTCATTCTATGGGACCAGTGTTACCTTGATACTGAAACCAAGGAAGGGTAATTATGAAATATACACACCAATAGCACTCATAAATATATATACATAAATTCTAAATGAAATATTAGAAAAATGATTCTAGTGATGTATAAAAAAGATAACACATTATGACCATGTAGAGTTTATCCTAGGAAAGCAAGGGTGGTTTAACATTAGAAAATATATTAATGTCACATTAATAAATTATCATCCCAATAAAAGCAGAAAAATCTTTAATCAAAATTAACCTCTAAGCCGGGCGCGGTGGCTCACGCCTGTAATCCTAGCACTCTGGGAGGCTGAGGCGGGCGGATTGCTCGAGGTCAGGAGTTCGAAACCAGCCTGAGCAAGAGCGAGACCCCGTCTCTACTATAAATAGAAAGAAATTAATTGGCCAACTAATATATATATAAAATTAGCCGGGCATGGTGGCGCATGCCTGTAGTCCCAGCTACTCGGGAGGCTGAGGCAGAAGGATTGCTTGAGCCCAGGAGTTTGAGGTTGCTGTGAGCTAGGCTGACGCCACGGCACTCACTCTAGCCTGGTCAATAAGCGAGACTCTGTCTCAAAAAAAAAAAAAAAAAAAAGAAGAAGAAGAAGAATATGGAATGTTTATAATGTTTAAAATAAAATTTAAAAAAAAAATTAACATCTATTAAAAAATACTCCTAGTATTTGATTGTCGTTAGGATTCTTTTTTTTAGGATTCTTAAAAAAAAATGCTATTAGTACAACAAGCCCAGTGCCTGTGAATAGCCACTGTACTTCAGCTTGAGCAACAAAGCAAGACTCCATCTCTAAAAAAAAAAAAAAAATCTTACTAAAACAGTAATAGAAGGAGACTTAACTTGATATGGACCATCTATCGAAAATCTACAGCAAACATTATTCTTAATGGTGAAATATTAGAAGCATTCTCTCTAAACTTAGGAACAAGACCAATGTGCCTATTATCTTCTCCTCTATTCAACATTATCCTGGCCGGGCGCGGTGGCTCACGCCTGTAATCCTAGCTCTCTGGGAGGCCGAGGCAGGCAGATTGCTCGAGGTCAGGAGTTCGAAACCAGCCTGAGCAAGAGCAAGACCCTGTCTCTACTATAAATAGAAAGAAATTAATTGTCCAATTAATATATATAGAAAAAATTAGCCGGGCATGTTGGCACATGCCTGTAGTCCCAGCTACTTGGGAGGCTGAGGCAGAAGGATTGCTTGAGCCCAGGAGTTTGAAGTTGCTGTGAGCTAGGCTGATGCCATGGCACTCACTCTAGCCTAGGCAACAGAGTGAGACTCTGTCTCAAAAAAAAAAAAAATGTCACTGCTTCTTAGTACCAAAAAAAAAAAAAAAAAAAAAACATTATCCTGAAGAGTATGTAGGATGAGAATAACAAACAGTATGTAGTCTATGAATAACAAATAAAAGAAATAGGACTCAAAAGGAAAAATCAAAACTGTCACTATGTACAAAAGACATAATTCCCTACATAAAAATTTTAAAGTGTTAGAAATAGTAAAGTTTGGCGAGGTGGCTATATACAAGGTCAATAAATAAAAAACCAATTGCACTTTCTAGTAAAAATTAGTTACAAATGTAATTTTTTAATAATTCCTATATCAAGAAAAATCTTTAATTATATTGAAAGGTATTAAAGAAAATTTAAATATACCATGTACATGGGTAGGAAATCTCATAATATGTGAACTTACAACTGACATAAAGATGATAGAAAAATGTCAGTTATTCCAATATTGATTTATAGATTCAATGTAATTCTGATCAAAATCCCAATGGATATTTTCAAAAACCTGGCTAGGCAAATTCTAAAATTTACATGAAAGTGCTAAGGGCCGAATATAACTAAGATGCTGTTTAAAAGAAGAATGAGGTGGAAGAACTTGCCCTACCAGAAATCAATACACATTATAAACTCTTATTATAAAACCATAGTAATTCAGACCTCGAATGATGGCACAGGAAAAACAAAATAGGCCCCTAGAGAACAGCAAGCCCAGAAACACACCCACGCACAGAAAAACTCGGTAAGTGACAGGAGGCACTGCAGATCCCTGGTAAAATATGGACTACTGAATAAGTAGCACCAGGACATCTACTCACCCACATAGTTAAATAAATAAGATGCAGTCCGTATTTCAACCTTAAACAAAAATGAATTCCCGCTGAAGAACGAGGATTTCTCAAGACATAAAAAGTGCTCAGCCGAAAAAAAAATGATAATTTTTTCTGCTTTAAAGTTTTTTAAATTCTAGTCATCTGTTTCACTATAAATAAGGTGAAAGTAGTAAAAGAAGGAATTTATAAGATTAGTAACCAGAATATATAAAGAAATTCTAGAAATTGATTAGAGAAAAGACTTCTATTTCCATTAAAATAACAAAATAACACTGAAAATAACCCCCCAAAAAAGGTATTTTAAAATATCCTTAAAAGCTCTAAACAGCCGGAAAGACAGGAAAAACCAGGCCAATCATCTAAGGGAGAGTGGGAACCCAGAAAGGTAAGCAGAGCACCTGAGCACAAACAAAAGCAAACACTATACATAATGGGGAAATGTACAGACTTCTCTTAAATATCAGAATCCACAGCTTAACACGGTCCTGGGGATCCTGGCCAATACTACTCTAGTAGGAAAGAAAAAGAAATATGAAAAATTAGGAATTAAAAGAGAAGAGCTTAAAATCTTGTTATCTAGAGAGAATACTATGATCTACCTAGATAAACCAACAAAATCAATAAACAAAACTAATAAGAGAGTTTAGCGAGGATGCTGGATACACAATCAAATTACCAAAATATCAATAGCAATAACTTAGAAGCAATAATCTAGAAAATGTTGTTTTGAACATTAAGACACCACTCAGAATAGCACCAAAAGCTATATACGATTAGGAAATTGAATTAACAAAGGACACCCAAGATTTCCATGGAGAAGATTTTTGAAACTCTTTTTTTTGTTGTTGTTTGAAACTCTTTTAAGAGCACAAAGATTCCATCAGCAAGATGTTAGTTAAAAATTTTTTTAAGGCCGGGCGTGGTGGCTCACGCCTGTAATCCTAGCTCTCTGGGAGGCCGAGGCGGGCGGATTGCTCGAGGTCAGGAGTTCAAAACCAGCCTGAGCAAGAGCGAGACCCTGTCTCTACTATAAATAGAAAGAAATGAATTGGCCAACTAATATATATATACAAAAAAAAATTAGCCGGGGATGGTGGCGAATGCCTGTAGTCCCAGCTACTTGGGAGGCTGAGGCAGGAGGATTGCTTGAGCCAGGAGTTTGAGGTTGCTGTGAGCTAGACTGACGCCACAGCACTCACTCTAGCCTGGGCAATAAAGTGAGACTCTGTCTCAAAAAAAAAAAAAAAATTTTTAAAAGGAAAAAAAATCACAAAGATTATCTTTTTTTTTTTTTTTTTTGAGACAGAGTCTCGCTTTGTTGTCCAGGCTAGAGTTAGTACCGTGGCGTCAGCCTAGCTCACAGCAACCTCAAACTCCTGGGCTCAAGCAATCCTCCTTCCTCAGCCTCCCGAGTAGCTGGGATTACAGGCATGTGCCACCATGCCTGGCTAACTTTTTGTATATATTAGTTGGCCAATTAATTTCTTTCTATTTATAGTAGAGACGGGTCTTGCTCTTGCTCAGGCTGGTTTCGAACTCCTGATCTCGAGCAATCCGCCTGCCTTGGCCTCCCAGAGTGCTAGGATTACAGGCGTGAGCCACTGCGCCTGGCCCACAAAGATTATCTTTAGTAAACAGAAAAACATTCCACACTCTGGTTTAGAATGACATAATATTATAAAGATGTCAATCCTCCCCAAATTAATTTGTAGAAATTTATAGAAATTCAATTCAATCTAATTAGAATTTCAGTTGGATTTTTTTTAGGAACTTCAAAACTTACTCTAAAATTTATATGGAAAAATAAAGAACCAAAATTGCTGAGTCAATTTTGAAACAGAAAAACAAAGAGATACTCACTCTGCTGTTGATTGATACATACAACAAAGCCATAGTATGTCTATATCTTTCTTTCTTTCTTTCTTTCTCTCTCTCTCTCTCTCTCTCTCTCTCTCTCTCTCTCTCTCTCTCTCTCTCTCTCTCTTCTTTCTTTCTTTCTTTCTTTCTTTCTTTTTGACAAAGTCTCACTCTGTTGTCCGGGCTAGAGTGCCGTGGCATCAGCCTAGCTCACAGCGACCTCCAACTCCTGGGCTCAAGCAATCCTTCTACCTCAGCCTCCCAAGTAGCTGGGACTACAGGCATGCGCCACCATGCCCGGCTAATTTTTTCTATATGTATTTTTAGTTGGCCAATTAATTTCTTTCTATTTTTTTAGTAGAGACAGGGTCTCACTCTTGCTCAGGCTGGTCTTGAATTCCTGACCTTGAGCGATCCACTCGCCTCGGCCTCCCTGAGTGCTAGGATTACAGGCGTGAGCCACCTCGCCCAGCCTCTATAGCTTTCTTGGTGCAAGAAGAGAAAGAATTGAAGAGAGAGTTGCATATATAATTGCATCAATTTGATTGCATTGGAAAAGACTTCTACTTATTGAAGGACACAGTGGACAAATTTAACAGACAGATGACAAATTGAGAGGAGACACTGGCAACATTTAACGCTGACAAGGTTCTTTCAACAGGAAAAATAAAGGAACCCTAGTAGAAATATCAGCAAAGAAAATGAAATGGCATTTTACAGACGAGGAAATGCACAAGGTTAATCACCACCTGAAGAATGAGATATCACTTTACACTCATTAAACTGGCAGCATTAGAAATCCAGATAAAGGCCGGGCGCGGTGGCTCACGCCTGCAATCCTAGCTCTTGGGAGGCCGAGGCGGGCGGATTGCTCAAGGTCAGGAGTTCAAAACCAGCCTGAGCAAGAGCGAGACCTCGTCTCTACTATAAACAGAAAGAAATTAATTGGCCAACTGATATATATATAAAAAAAAAAAAATTAGCCGGGCATAGTGGCGCATGCCTGTAGTCCCAGCTACTCGGGAGGCTGAGGCAGAAGGATCACTCGAGCCCAGGAGTTTGAGGTTGCTGTGAGCTAGGCTGACGCCACGGCACTCACTCTAGCCTGGACAACAAAGTGAGACTCTGTCTCAAAAAAAAAAAAAAAAAAAAAGAAATCCAGATAAAGCCAAATGTTGGTATCAGATAGGAGCACATGAGTGTTAGATAACGGCAAACGTTAGAATACAGGACCCCTGGATCCCCACATGTCCCGCATGCACTGCTGGTGGAGGTGACATTTGGTACCACCATTCTGAAGAGCAATCGGCAGCATTCACAGCCACAAGCACACACACACGTGCGCACACACGCACACACACATACACCAGCAATTCCCTTCTTGGGTCTGTATCTCAGAGAACTTCTCATAAAGGCCCCTAAGGAGACATATATAAGGACATCTCCACTGCAGTGTCGTTCGAGGTCATGGGTGTTGGCAGCAAGCCAATCTGCCGTGGCTGGCAGAGTGTTTAGGTAAAATGTGGACAGAGGCACAGCACCGCATACTGTGCAGCAGCAGGTAAACACATCAACATGGAAATATATTTATTTAAAACAAAGTGCTGGCCGGGCGCTGTGGCTCACGCCTGTAATCCTAGCTCTTGGGAGGCCGAGGCGGGCGGATTGCTTAAGGTCAGGAGTTCGAAGCCAGCCTGAGCAAGAGCGAGACCCCGTCTCTACTATAAATAGAAAGGAATTAATTGGCCAACTGATATATATATAAAAAAATTAGCCGGGCATGGTGGCGCATGCCTGTAGTCCCAGCTACCCGGGAGGCTGAGGCAGAAGGATCACTCGAGCCCAGGAGTTTGAGGTTGCTGTGAGCTAGGCTGACGCCACGGCACTCACTCTAGCCTGGGCAACAAAGTGAGACTCTGTCTCAAAAAAAAAAAAAAAAAACCAATGTGCTGAATGAAATGTAAAAGAGATTGAGCTCTATTGCCTACACCATTTAGGTAAATTAAAATATTTGCACACAAAACAATATACATTTTATAAGAACATATACAAATAAAAGAGTGCACATCAAACACGATGCAATAGTTGACTTTGGCTGGAGGGAGTTAGGAGTGGGTAATGGTGATAAAGGCAAATAAACGTCAAGGGGGGAAACGGAGGGCCATTGTGAGGACAAATGATAATGGAGGGTCATGAAATGAGGATTATCATTAACTCAACCCTCTGTACCTGAGGTCAAAAAAAAAATGTAAAGAATGACTAGGTGGCTACTTTAGATAAGATGATGGGGTAACCAGGAAAGTCTCCTCAGTAAAGATCAAAGGTAAAGAGCAAGTCGGGAGGGTGTGATGCGGAAACTAAGGGCCAGGGCACAAGGAAAGGGGGAGGCAGGCAGGGACCTATCACATGGGAATTTATAAGGAGATCAGATTTTATTCTTGGTACAGTGAGAGATATCACTGGAGGGTCTCAAGCAGAGAGTGAAGTGATCTTGAGTTATGGTGTGTTTTTTTTGTTTTGTTTTGTTTTGTTTTGTTTTTGAGACAGAGTCTCGCTTTGTTTTCCCAGGCTAGAGTGAGTGCCGTGGCGTCAGCCTAGCTCACAGCAACCTCAAACTCCTGGGCTCAAGCAATTCTCCTGCCTCAGCCTCCCAAGTAGCTGGGACTACAGGCATGCGCCACCATGCCCGGCTAAGTTTTTCTATATATATTAGTTGGCCAATTAATTTCTTTCTGTTTATAGTAGAGACGGGGTCTCACTCTTGCTCAGGCTGGTTTCGAACTCCTGACCTCGAGCAATCTGCCCGCCTCAGCCTCCCAGAGTGCTAGGATTACAGGCGAGAGCCACCGTGCCCGGCTTTTGAGTTATGGTTTTAAGAGGACACTTTGGCATCTGCGGAGAGAAGAGCCTGGAGACAGAGGGCCAGCACTAAGAGTAGAAACTGGAAGACCAGTCAGTAGGCTATTGCAATAGTCCAGGCAAGAGATGAAAATGGCCTGGGGTGAAGTGGTGGGTAGAGATTGTGGAGATGGAGAGAAGGGACATACTTCTGCATGTGTTTGGGGGGAATAACCATCCAAATTCATATTTATGAGGTGGGGAAATAAGGGAAGAGGAGGGCGTCAAGGATAATTCCTAGATACTTGAATTTGAGCAAGTAGGTGGTTAGAAGTGCCAGTTACCAAGACGGGGAAGTCTGGGGCAGGAGCAAGCTTAGAGGTAGAAAGGAAGAGTTCCTTAGCCATACAAAGTCTGAGAAGCCTTTTAGACACCCGAATGAAGGTGAGGAGTAGGAAGCTGGACGTACGGTCTGGAGAGGAGGAGAGAGGCTGGGTGAGGATTGTTCATAGGCACACAGCAAGTTCAGATGGTACTGGAACCCAGACTTCCTGGGTCTGAAACCATTTGCTCCTCACTTTCCTTTTAGCCAAGTTAAATGCAAGCATTCGACCCTTTAGTGATAGTGAAGGAAGCCCCGGGTGACAGGCACAGTTAGGGCACCTGCAAACCCCGTGGGCCTCACCAAGGCGCTCCTCGTCCCCACAGGCAGAGACATCTGAGCAGGACAACAACTTTGGCCAATGCAGGCACCATCGTGAACCCACTGGTAGGCATGGCTGCGGAGTTCCACCCTTCCCTGCCTCTCTTCATCTACGGTGCAGTCCCTGTGGCTGCCAGCAACATCACTGTCCTCCTGACAGAGACCCTGGGACAGCCACTGCCCAACATGGTGCAGGACCTGGAGAGAAGGTGGGCTCCTCCACCTCAGAGGCTCCTCCACCTTCAGAGCCATGAGAAGGTCATAGCTCCTTGATCCACCTTCTTTTGTCAAAAAAGACCAGACCTGGGTGAGGGGTGGGGAGGACAGGGACTTACCTAGGGTCGTGCAGCTAGAGCTGGTGGAATCCAAGCCTCCTTCCTTCTGGGCCTCCAAGGCCTCCTAGACCCCGTCCTCGCAGATAGGCTGAGTCCCAGGAATCCTCCCTGAAATTCCTGGCTCTTGGAAACAGTGGGTGGTTTGGGACAGAAAGTAGGACAACTGAGCACAGACATCTAAAAAGAATCCCCCGACTCTACTCCAGAACCCTGTTCCTCCTTCCCCATAGGTGGAAAGAGAAACTGGGGCAGCAGCAGCAGGAGCAGCAGATGGTCCCACTCCAGGCCTCCTGAGCACTGAGAAGGGGCAGAGGGTGGAGGGAAGGAGCCCTGCATCTCCCTGATGTCCGCATCAAGAAGAAGGATGGAGAAACGCAGCCAGCGGAGGCCAGGAGGGACCTCTCCTGGGCCTGCATGCTCAAGAAACACTTCTCCTGGGCTCCTCTCTCCTGGCCAGACCCACCCAAGACCACTTCATTAAAAATAACTGTGGCCAGATATGGTGGCAGAAGCCTATAGTCCCAGCTGCTCAGGAGGCCGAGATGGGAGGATCACTTGAGCCCAGGAGTCTTGGGCTGTATGTAGTGAGCGATGGCTGTCCACACTAAGTTTAGCATCAGTATGGTAATCTCCAAGGAGCAGGGGACCACCAGGTCCCCTAAGGAGGAATGAACAGGCCCAGGTTGGAAATGGAGCTGATCAGTAGTGGCATCACGCCTGTGAATAGCCACTTCGCTCCAGCCTGGGCAGCAGGGCAAGACCCCATCTTTAAAAAAATAATAATAATTATGCACAACTTCTCATATTAGTCCCCTCTGGCCTATACACAGTGGCCACTCCACATCAGCCAATCCTCAGTTCAAAACATCCTTCAGTGATCGTCCGTGTAGAAAATCCAGTGCAATCTACAAAAATGCTACGATAACTAAAATGTGAGTTTAGCAAGGTTGTGGGTTATAAGATCAATATGAAAAAAGAATCACGCCTGTAATCCTAGCACTCTGGGAGGCTGAGGCGGGCGGATTGCTCGAGGTCAGGAGTTCGAAACCAGCCTGAGCAAGAGCGAGACCCCGTCTCTACTATAAATAGAAAGAAATTAATTGGCCAACTAATATATATATAAAATTAGCCGGGCATGGTGGCACATGCCTGTAGTCCCAGCTACTTGGGAGGCTGAGGCAGGAGGATTGCTTGAGCCCAGGAGTTTGAGGTTGCTGTGAGCTAGGCTGACGCCACGGCACTCACTCTAGCCTGGGCAACAAGTGAGACTCTGTCTCAAAAAAAAAAAAAAAAAGAAAAAAGAATCATATTTCTATCTACTAGCAATAAACAATCAGAAACTGAAATTTTAAAAATAATACCATTTACAATAGCATCAAAAATATCAAATATATGGAGACAGTAAACAGATCAGTGGCTGCCAGAGGCGCAGAGTGAGGGAAAAGGAATGAATAGACAGAGGACAGGGGATTTTTAGGGCAGTGAAACTATTCTGTATGACACTAGAATGGTGGGCACATGTCATCATACATGTCAAAACTCTCAATACCCCGTAAGGTAAGTAGTCGTATTCACCTCAGGGGGAGGAAGGTTAAGAGATACAGCTAATAAATTGGCCGGGCGCGGTGGCTCACACCTGTAATCCTAGCACTCTGGGAGGCCGAGGCGGGTGGATCGTTTGAGCTCAGGAGTTCAAGACCAGCCTGAGCAAGAGTGAGACCCCGTCTCTACCAAAAATAGAAAAAATTAGCTGGACAACTTAAAAAAAATTATATATAAAAAATTAGCCAGGCATGGTGGCACATGCCTATAGTCCCAGCTACTTGGGAGACTGAGGCAGAAGGATCGCTTAAGCCCAGGAGTTGGAGGTTGCTGTGAGCTAGGCTGATGCCATGGCACTCTAGCCCAAGCAACACAGTGAGACTCTGTTTCAAAAAAAAAGAAATAGTAGGGCCTACCCTTGAACCTGTATAGTTGGCTTGGTAGAATTCATGGATGTGCACACAAGCACACATGCTCGCGCATGCGCTCACACACACACACACACAAACACACATGACATACTCCCCACCTTCCTCACCATTTTTCTCTGCTCCCCGGAAGGCTTTTTTTTGGTTACAGTAAAAAACTTTATGCCCCTTGCCTCTCGCTAGCCCTATTCAGCCTTTCCTGGAAGTGGAAAAAGGACTGAAATGAAGGCTGTGATAAGGAGGCTTTGTTTAAGGTTCTTCCACTCCCTGAGGCAGGTGCAAACATCTGGAAACAGGAGGAAAGAAGAGAGGGGAGAAGAAGAAGCTGAAGCAGGCCATCGCCTCTCCCCTCCAGGCCAGGCCCTGGCTGCAGGAGCAGTGTGCCACCTCACACCTGGGCGCTTGTCCAGGACGTTCAGCCCCGCCTCCCCCAGCTAACCTCACCTTTCCTGCCTCGCTTCTGGGCTCTTCTCTGATCTGTCTCCAGAGAGCCCTGGGCTGGCAGTGGTGAGGCCCCAAAGGCAAAACCTAGCCTCCGAGAGAGTCACTGGACTCTGATCTCCTCCATCCTCCATCCTCCATCCTCAGGCCATTCCTCCTTCCCTGCCCTTCCTGGGCTGGTAGGAACCAGAACATCGGGGAGACCATGTAGGAGAGGGATGGTTGATCTCCCATGTGAGGGAGGATGGCTGTGATCTGCTGTCCAGAATAGAACCCAGGATTCCTGGTCCCTGTACCAGTTCTGGTCCTCACTTCAGGAAGCGCTGGGGCAAGGCCATGAAGAGCTCTGGCAGGGATGCATCCATGCAGGAGGGGGAAATGCAAACTGTGGCTGCCCAGCCAGAAAAGCTAACAGTTCACCTATGTCCATCTGCCCACCCAGGGCCTGTTCTGGGCTCATGGGACCCTACCCTGGGCCAGGGAGCCTGACTCCTGCCACATCCAGAGGCAGGCACACATTGCTCCAGCTCCAAGGAGGGGAGGGAGAAGACCGGCACAACTTGCACCTGCCTCTGTAGCGACACGGGGAAAACATGCCAATGCAGACCCAACTGTACAGGTACTCAGATTGTGGACTTGCCTTCTTCCCTGCCCTGAGCCCACTCCTCAGCCTTGGTCCAGCCCAGCCTTCAGCTTCACTCCTACCTGGCCCCACCTCTGGGTCTTGGCATGCTGCCCAGAGACACCGTCTGGCCAGGGTGGACCTCAAGGCCCCATTTACCTGGTCCCACCTCAGCTGAGAACACAGGGACCTACCTGCATGGCCTTCTCCCTCAGCCTCTCTACCTGTGCACCTTCCTCTTCCTGGTCAGATGGCTGGTTCAGGGCAGTCCTCACCTTCAGCCAGGTGAGTGCCCTTTTGCCCACGGGGCCCCACCCTGTGCCCCATCGCCCACCCCTCCCTGATCTTCACCCATCTCCCAACCAAGCCCACAGCACGACCAAGCGCAGGGGTTCTGTCCACTATCTCACTAGTCCTCCGAGTTCCTCTGGGGCAAGACTTGCTACCCCCATTTTATAGGCCAGGAATGTCTTGTCCAGCCGGCTGCCTCTGTTGGGCCAGAACCCTGCACCTCTTCCCCCCCCCCCAATCATTCCATGGTGTCCCTGTCCAGCCCATCCTCTGGCGATCCCAGAAGGATGTTGAGTCCCTGGCCTGCAGTGAGCTCACTGGAGTGAGGAGTCACCACACTTGCTCATCCCAGCCCTGCCTGGTCCTGTCTTTAATTAAAAGTTTGGTATTTTGCTCATCATGGATTTTTTGCATTAATTTTTTGCATTAATACTATATTAAAATATTAGTAATAATGATTATTGAGTTTTTGGGACCCCCTTAAATTTTACACCTCACCTCACCCCAGTCCTAACCCTCCCCTGCACACACACCTTCCTTGGCTGCCCACTGCTCAAGGGACATTCAGGAACTTTCATGAGCTGGCCCCTGCCAAGGTCTCTGGGCTCCTCTCCATGTGCCACCTGCCCCAAGCCCCAGCCCTTTGTGTGATCTCTAGCATAATCTTTATCTCCTCTAAACCTGACAGTTTATTTACTATTACCTGAGCAAAGGTAACTGTAGTGCAAAGTCCTTGAGGCAGAAAGTGGCATGTTCTAGAAACGGCAAGGCCAGTGTGGCCGGGGCATCGTAGTCAGGAGACACTGGTGGCAAAAGAGGCCAAGAAGGAAGCAGAGGATACTCCCACGGGGCCTCGCTGCAGGTCACTGTAAGGACTCCAGGTTTGCTACGAGAAAGATGGGAAGTCATGAGGGCATTTTGAACGGAGGACAGACATGCTTTGACGTATACATCAAGAGGAACCTTCTGAACGCTGCGTTGAGAACAGACTGGAGGGAGCCGGAGTAGAAGCACGGAGGTGAGTGCGCAGGCAGTAGTGCAGGTGAGAGACAACACTGGCGACATCGCAGCAGTTGCACGCTGGGTGTATTGAAGGAAGAGACGACAGGATTTTCTAATGAATTAGATTTGGCATGTGAGAGCAAGAACGGAGTCAAGGGTGACTCAAGGTTTCTGGCCTGAGCTACTGGAAGGACAGGGTTACTACCATCCACTGAAATGGGCGAAGCTGCAGATAGAGCAAGTTTGGGGTTGCAGATGAGTCACATCTGAGACGATTCTAGACATCCAAATGGAGCTGGCAGGCAGCAATAACGACAGTGATGATAATAATCATAGCTCCAGCCAGAGCACTCACTCTGAGCCAGGCACTTTTCCAACACTTTCCATGTCTGAGCTCATCTAATCCTCATAACGGCCCTGTGACATAGGGCTATTATTAGCCCCATTTTACAGATGAGCAAATATTGGACATGTGAGTCTGGCGTTCTGAGGAGAGCCTGGGCTGGAGATACAAATTTGGGAGTCGCCAGTGTGTGGGTCGCCAAAGCTCACTTGGGGAGTGGATATGAAGTTCCAAAGACTGAGCCCAGAAACGCCAGAGTTTAGAGTGGGAAGATGAGGAACACTGGCAGAGGACAATGAGAACAACAGCCAGGGAGGTAGGAGACCCCAGAGGGGGTGTCCCCAGAGGCTGAGCACAGCAAGTAATTCCAGGAGGAGGACGTGGTGAAGAGAAAGTAGTTTGGAAACTGCAAATTGAGATCACAATTCAAGGAGACAGTTTGGGGTTGGGCATTGGCCAGTGAATTGTTACTTGGCCTTTGGCAAGTCACAGGGCCTCAGCTCCCCCCTCTGTAAACCATGGTTCTTAAAGATTCCCCAACTCAGACACCCTGTGGCTGGCCCTGTCCCTACCTGCTGGGTCAGGCTCACCACCCCCATCTCTCCCCTGTCTGCTCCTTACCCCTGCCGGTAGATCCAACCTCCACTTGCCACCACTTTCCTTACTAGAATGTTCCTGTCCATAATCTGTCATTTTGCCTCCAAGGGGTTCCCTCACCTTGAACCAAGTTGAGTAGGGGGATGGGGGAGAGCATTACTGTAAATACTTGTCCTCACCTCCTGGGGTTCACCCCTTTTACTCTGCCAATATTCTCAATTGCTCTCCTCTGGCCCAGGCCCCTGGCTCGGGCCCAGAAACCAAGTAGGTTGCAGCTGCAGCTGGAGAGAGGAAAGAGGCTGCTTATTAACCCTCTAGACCCCAAATCTCAGAAACTGCTTTGGAGAGAAAGGCTGGGAGCCACGGATGGGTAGTGGGACTAGGGCCTACAGCTGCAGATTAAGGTGCAGGAGTCTGGAGCTGGAAACCAGGAGACTTGGGGCCAGAGGCTTCAGGTGGGGGGCTGGGGAATGAGGTCTGTAAATTGAGGGCTGGGCTGGGGGCTTGCGGCTGAGCCCAGGAAACTTGGAGCTGGGATCTGGGATTGGGAATGAGGAAATGACATATTGGGGCTGAGAGAGGCCATCACACTGACCCCTGCCAGGAAAGCCCAGACAGTGCCCCTCAGGTCCTCTGGAAACCAGGCAGGATCAGAAAAGGGGCAGCTGGACTGAAGTCGAGCCTTCTAGGGAAGTTACAGGGAGCCAGGAAAGAAGGGCACCCTAAGGAAGGTGGAGTACAGGGTCTAGGAGTGGGCAGTGTCCAGGAAAGGCTGAAGCCAGGAAAATGAGTCCTTGAAGGTGGCAGGAGATGCCTGAAACTATCGCATGTCAGAGCTGGAGGGTTACGAGATAAGCTAGTCTAGAGGGACCGGAGTGTGTTTCTCAGAAGCCAGTCCTATGAAACACTCCCCGTAAAAAGGATGGTGTGGCAAAATAGGTGAGTCAAACCTCAGGTGTCCCATCTTCAAAGAACATCAGATCCAGGAGAGCCCCTTGGAGCTGTCTGGCCCATCTTCACCACTGTCTCCACTCCATGTATAGAAAGGTAGACTGAGGCCCGGGAAGAGGCCACAACTCCTCTTCCACAAGGTTCTAGGCAGTGCCCCCAACTTGGCTCAAATAGTCTGGTACCCTAATTGTGTCATGCGATACAACCTCCAGAACCAGATCATCCCCCCAGGCCAGGCCAACACCCTCCCCGCCGGGGCCATTTTCTACTGATCATCCCTCTACTTTCCTTCACCTGTTTATCCCACTCCCGGGAAATTCACAGGCTCCGATGTGAACTAGTACCCTTCCCAAGATCATCTTGCCTCCCCAACTAGCTCATAAGTCCCATGGTTTCTCGGCTCTGGTTTCTCCCAGTCCCTTCCCAGCGTGGAGCACAGTGCTGGGCACAGACTCCAGACTGATCCCTTTGAAAGCAGCTTCATTATCAATCCAGAGAAAGCAGGACATGCAATGAGCTGCACTGTGTGGTTGTTAAACTAGTGAAACTCTGGAGGCCTGTCCCCGAATGTAGTGCAAGGGAGCAAAGGGGCCCCATGAGGAGAGCTAGAGCTGGGGCTGGTCATGTGTTCCCTGATCCCAGGATGTCTGCAGAATCACCCGCACTGGCTGTTGTGGCAAGAAAGCCAGGGCATCGCCAGGTGCAGTGGCTCATGTCTGTAATCTCAGCACCTTGGAAGCTGAGGCAGGAGGATTGTTTCAGCCCCAGAATTCAAGACCAGCCTGGGCAACACAGCGAGACCTAGTCTCTACAAAAAATAAAAATAAAGCAAGGTAGGGCAGCCTGTGCATGTGCAAGAGAGCAATTGTTCATGTGCTGGGGGAAAGACACAGAGATGCCAGCGAGGAGGCTTGGGGCCCAAGCAGGTATGCCACCATCCAAAACTCAGACCCAGCCTGGCTCCCTGCCGCTCTCTCTGCACTGCGCCATTTCCTCATGGGACATGGCCTGTCAGGAAAAGACTTCCTCCTTTCCTTCCTTCCTTCCCTCCTTCCTTGAATGAGGCCTGGGGCTGAGGCACGCCCAGCAGCTCCCCTGCCTTTGTGGAAAGAGGAAGGGGGGCAAAAAGGGCAGGAAGGGTTGCCCTGAAGTTCTACATGTTCCGTGTCCCCACTGGCTGGGCACTGTCCCTTCTCAGTCTCCTCAGGGGGCTCCAGCTTCTAGCAAGCCTGGGTGAGCCCAGGAAGCAGCACGTCTAGCTGGCAGGCGGCCCCGCCCCCCCATCCCCAACCACCAGCCTCCAGCCACAAGCTCGGGGCCCTAACTCGATTGTGCATGGCTAATCACAGCGTGTGCCTGCAGCGAAGCAAACAGGCGGCCTCAGAGGTCCTCTCATCCTCATCAATCCCTGCCCTGGCCAGGCCGCCTTCAGCACCGGGGCTGGCAGGAGGCGCCAAGGGGGCGGGGAAGGGGGGCTGTTGGGTCAGGGTCAGGTTAGGCCCTAGCAAAAGGGCTGATTGCCCCACAGTGAGGAGTGGAGAGAGGGCAGTGGGGAGGGGGAGGTGATAGGGATACATGCACATAGACATTTAGGATAGGGGCAAATATAATAATTGGAAGTCAACTGCCCTGGCTCTGGCACTACTTAGCTGTGTGATCTTGGACAGGTTACCGAACCTCTCGGTGCCTCAGTTTCCTCATTTATAAAGTGGGGAGAGTAATTCTACCTACTTCATCAGGTAATTATGAAAACTAAATGAGTTAAAATATGTATAACACTGAGAAGGAGGCCAGCACATAGTTGGTGCTATGCAAGTGTTTGTTGAATCATGGAACCACAGCCAGAGGAGGTGACAGGCCTGTAGTCCCAGCTACTCAGGAGGCTGAGGTGGGAGGATCTCTTGAGCCCAGGAGTCCTGGGCTGTAGTGCGCTATGCCAATCGGGTGTCCACACTAAGTTCTGCATCAGTATGTTTACCTCCCAGGAGCAGGGGACCACCAGGTTGTCTAAGGAGAGGTGCCCACGGCCAAGGTCAGAAACAGAGCAGGTCAAAACTCTCGTGCTGAACAGTAGTGGAATCATGCTTGTGAACAGCCACTGCACTACAGCCCGGACAACATAGTGAGACCAGGTCTCAGATAAATAAATAAATCATGAAACCACAGAATGAAGGTCTGAGGGAGACATTGGGCTAGCAATTTCCCAGAATACCCCTCCCTCTTAACCACGGCCAAGATGGTTTTCAATTTAGGCTCCAAGATGGAGACAAAACTTACAAACTGTGAAGGGGTCGAGGGGGCAGATTAAATCGACCTAACCTCTCTGGGCCTCGGTTTTCTATCTGTAAAATGGGGGCCTTAACTGCGCCTATATCCTGGAGCAGTTGTGAAGATTAAACGAGAAAGCGCACGTCAAGATCTCACAAATGCGGCAGCGGTAGAAGCACTCAATAAAGGGCAGCCAGCTCCCTCCCACTACCTTCCCAGTGTTCCGCACCCCACTACCCGCCCTGGGCAACGCAAGGCCCGCACTGTAGTGCCTAAAGGAGATACAAATACTGTTATTCCTCTTCTTGAGAAGGCAAAATGGGCGCTTGGCCCCAGGGCCCCTAGGCGTAAGGTACCCCGGCCTCTTGCGCGACCCCTCTTGGGCAGGAAGCCGGGTGGGCCGCTGGGGGGCGCGGCGGGAGGCGCGGATGGCCGTGGGCTCCACTGGAGCAACCGGAGGGCACCGAGGCCCAGCACCGCCGGAAGCCAATGAACTAAGGTTCACGACGCAGCAGGCCAGGAGGGTAGAGAGCAACCCTCGGCCCACTGACATACTTCTGCGCCTGCGCAGAGGCGGGAGCCTAGCGGAGAGGTCGGTGGGAGAGGAAGGGGGCTGCGGCGCGTCTATCCCGGCTCCTTCCCACCCCTCGCCATCAATGGGGACTTTGAGGACTGGGCGTCCACGGGGTCGGGGGTGGGTGGAGGAAGGGTGCGAAGGAAGGAAGCAAACTTAGCTGGCCCGGGTCAGGGGACCCCCGAATCGGCCCTGCTTCACCCGGGTCACGACCCTGGGCGCTCGGGTTCCGCCGTGCTGAGTCAAGGAAAAGCATTGGGGACCCGGACTTCAGGTTCTCCAAAATTCCAGCCCGAATTTCACAGGACTTCAGCAGTTTCACATGGGACCTAAACTTGGGCCCGGGCGTGTATACCTTTTGGCGGAAAACTTGGGGGCCAGCGTCCACTGACCCAGCTCAGCCAGTCGACGCCGTTAATCAGGTTTTTCGAGCTGCGTTGGGCGTAGAGATTTGAGCAGGAGGCACGAGCCTCCGTAGCGCGGGGGAAGGTGCCTCATTCCACGGTCTGGGCCGCACATCCACGGTGCGTCCAACTCCAGGGCGGCAGCAAGTGACCTGGACTCCGAGGTCCTGTTCTCATAGGCGGGGACAGAGGACGCTTAGGGACGCCCTGTGGGAACGCAGCTCTTTTCCACTGCCGGGTCCGACGGGGAGTCCGAAACTCCAGGATGCGTCTTCGGTTCCCAGCACTCGCTACCCCGGCCCGACCCCGGGCTCTGCGTTAACTCAGCGAGTCGCCAGTCGAGCTGTGACGACCCGGGAGCGCTCCGCCTAGGACCCAGGCCGCGCCGGGAAAACACACCAGGCGGCGCGCTCCGGACCGCTCCAAACCTATCTTTTCTTCGGGAACTGACCTCGAGGCTTCCGGGATGGGAGTGAGGTGGCTGCCCGGCGCTCCCCCTGCTCCCAGGAGCCTAGCGCATAACCCGGTCGGGGAGGTAGAACGCCCGGGACGTGAAGAGGGATTATGGCTGCGCGGCCTCAGCTTCGGAGCCAGACTCGGAAAACCCCAATTTCCTGTCGCAATAGGATGCCTTTGTTGTGGCGGCCACGGCCCGGGCTGTGGGGCGGCAGCGGCCCTGGGGACCCTTGCTGCGCCCGTTCTATCCCAGCCCCGCCCTGGATTTCAGTTTCTCCTTTTAAATCTAGGAATTAGCCTCTCCTGGAGGACTGGCGGGAGGAGGCCAGGGAGGAGGGCGGAGGTCAGGGACAGTGGGTGGGAGAGTGAGACAGGCGCCCTTAGGCCCACCCGCTGCCTGCCTCCCGGGCTCAGAATGGAGGCTGCCTCCCACAGCGGTGAGACCACTCCCCATGCCTCTTCCCGAGTGCACTGAGAACCCCCCAGCTTGGCTCCCAAGGCCTGGTGGGGCGAGAATGAGAGATCGCCCACTCTGGCCTCCTCCCCCCAGGACAGTGGAAGCAGCACTGTGAAGTGGCAAATTTAGCAGGGTTTAAGTTTCCGACACGGATTCAAACCAAGGGTGAGGATCGAAGCAGAGAGGGGCCGCAGTGCACCTAAGAGCGCTCTCCCGGAGCCCGCTCACTTCTTTCCCCCGCCCGCTCTCCGCCAGACCCAGGCCTTTAAAAATGCTGTCCCACAGTCCCTGCGGTCCCTAGAACTGCAGCCTGACACCCCTACCCCGTCCTCAGCCCCGGGGTGGCTCCAGGCACACTGGGTGCACCCTCCAGGAAGCCCCAGGGATCCCTGTAAATATACTTATCTTGTAAATCTCGTAAATCTACTCATCTGTAAAATGGGAATAATAATAGAACCTGCCGCATAGAGTTGTGAGAAGCAAATGAGTTAATAAATGTAGAGTGATTAGCAGCGCCTGGCACGAAGTGCTCAATGCATGTTATAAATAACAATAATGGCTTTCACTTTTTGCAGACACATGTGCCACGTTTTACCTACACAGGCCCAACTAACCCGTCAAACAATTCTATCGGGGAAGTATTTCTACCCCGCAGGTCACTCGTGAAGAAACTGAGACCTAGAGAGGCGCCCTAACTTGCCCAGGGCAGTCCACGAGCAAAAGGCCAAGCTGGGTTCCCACCCAGGGCAGTCTCTCCTGCTCCAGAGTGAGGGGGCTGAGCTTGGGGCTGAGCCACGCAAGGGTGACCCCGCCTCGCCTCGGCCTGGGGATGTGAATTTTCGGCCAGGTGACCAGAAATAGCATCTGGCAGAGACCAGTTTAGCCGAGACCCTGGAGTCCTGCGCCAGCCCATGCCCCACCCAGCCTGAGATAGGGGAGAGCTGGTGGGGGCCAGGCCTGGGCGCTTGAGGGCTGCAGGGGGTCGCCCAAGGCCGGGGCCGGACCCCCACGTGCGCCGCCTGCAGCGGCTCCAAGAAGCCCTTTGTCGAGAGCAGCCGCGTTCGTGCCGCACTCGGCTGGCTTAAAATAAAGACAATGTTCCCAGCCTCCCTGCGGCTAAATCCGGCGCGGGTGCGGGGGTGGTGAGCGAGCCGGGCGGGAGCGCTTCTCTGGGCCCTACCTCCCTTCTCCCCTCCTGCCTCAGTTTCCCCATCTGGTAAGGGGGACCTAGCCAAGTCTAGGCGGGGAAGCGAGAAGAGTGATACAGTGGGGGGGGGGGGGCGTCATCTCTGTGCCTCCGCGGCTGCACCGACTTAAAGATGCGTGGGGCAGAGGGGGGCAATGAAGAGGAGGCAAGGGAAAGCTGGACACCCTCCCCTCCCGCCCACAAAATAAGTGTTTTTATTTCTAAAGGGACGTGTGCAGAGGCGGTGGGAGAAGAGAAAGGGAGGCCAAGGAGATTGGGGGGAGGGGGCAAAGAGGGAGCCTGATTCAGACTCGGAAATGGATGTTGAGCGTGGAGGCCTAACACCCCCACACTCAGCCACGTGTACGCGCACAAGTACACGCAGCCCCTCC
Source organism: Microcebus murinus (assembly GCF_040939455.1). Classification (NCBI taxonomy): domain Eukaryota; kingdom Metazoa; phylum Chordata; class Mammalia; order Primates; family Cheirogaleidae; genus Microcebus; species Microcebus murinus. The sequence continues at coordinate 13,279,497 of NC_134107.1, forward strand.
GCAGGCACAAGCCGCAGCCGCAGCCGCAGGCCCAGGGCAGCCCAGCAGGGGGCAGCCCGAGTCCGCGCCCACGGGCGGGGAATGGTCAAGTTCTGGCCCGACCTCGACCTGCTGGGTAACCCCGGGGCGGGAGGGGGCTTATTGGAGGTTATTCTTCTGCAAGCTGCAGTGTCTGGCTGACTTCAGAAAGGAGGTGAATGGGTGCTTGCTTGAGCCCCAGATGGCTTTGAGAAGCAGAGATGCCCCCGCCTCTACCTGCCACGTGTGCCCACCGCTGGCAACTGATGGCTGCTGGCCAAGTCCCAGGGACTCCGGTTTCTGCTCCACTGGCTCCCTTGGCAACTGGGCTCCTGGGCATCAGCGTTGGGAGCAGGGTGTTGGTGGGAAATGAGCAGGGGAGAAGAGCGGGGCAGGCCCCAACCCTGCCCCAAACTCCAGAGCCCTGGGCTTAGAGCTAAGGGGCCTCAGTCCAAACACTTGCCCAGCGCGTGTTAGTCAGACCTCTGCTCTTCAGTTTTCTCACCTCCATAATGGGAATAATTGAGGATCACATTCCTTCCCCCCTCTCATCCCAGGACTTCAGCGCAGCCCAGTGGCATAGAGAACACAGCAGCCCCAGCGCGGTGGTCCAGACAGCCTCCCAACTCTCCTGCACGGTCAGCTCCTGGGGAGGTCGCTGGGGTCAGACGAAGGCAGGACGGGACCCAGGTCTCTATGGCAAAAGGCCCCCCAGGGGCTCTGTCGCTGAGGAAACTCAACACAGAAATCCAAACAGGCCTGGAGGGAGGGGTGCTGGCCGAGCAGTAAGACTGAGGGAGGAGGGGAGGATGGGCTCGTTGCCTCGCAGGTACGCACCTGTGCGCCCTGAGTGGGAGTCAGGGGAGACAGAGTTTGACAAGCTGGGAGGAGAGCTGTCTGTCTGCCTGTCTGTCTGTCTTCCAAGTGGAAACTGGAGGTGGCGCAGGCAGGGAGGTAGAGGCTGCCTCACTTGTCAGAATTAGCAAGTTCCACAGTTGGACAACACTCAGACACGCACGGAATACAGACACACGCGTGCACATGCATCCTGCCTCCAAACCGACAGGGTCGCACCTGCACTTACACAGGCTGCATGACGGCATGAGTCCGCAGGGACACACACATGCGGGGCACTCAGCCACGCGTGGCACAGGCACCTGGCCCCCCGCTCATCCTCAACACCAGACATCCATCTACCCTCACACAGACGGCCGCTAGAGCGCACAGCCCAGCACGCGGGCACGTCCGTCCGCTCGCCCCCAGGCGGGTGCGCCAGCCCTCTGGGTCTGTTCCAAGTTGGAGCCTCTCACGTGAGGCCCAATGTGTCATTTCCAAACAGAAGGAATCTAGCTCCCTCGCAGCAGGGAGGAAGAGCAGGGTGTGTGGCTGGGTGGGTGGGTGCGTGGGCATGTGCGGGGGGAGGGCATGTGTGCGAGGGAAGCAGGCATGTGAGTACCAGGGCATGTGTGCTGGGGCATGGTGCGCGCGGGCTGGGGGCTCGAAGGTGGGGTGGGGGAAGGAGCCCGAGGAAACAGAGTGTGCCTTTGTGAGGGGGTGTGTGTGCTGCCTGGTCTGTGTGCAGTGGGTGTGGGTGTTTGTCTCCCTGTATCCGCCTTCTCTCCCGTCCTGGACTTTTAGCCTTCCTGGGCTTGCCTGCCTCATGTCCTGCCTCCTCCCTCCCGGGGCTCAAACTGGGTGCCCTGGCGGAGGAGGGGTGCACGGCTCCAGGACCTAGTCCAACCCCAGACGCTGCCTGAGGCTTCCCTCTAGCTCCCCCTCCCTTCCTTTCCTCCCTTTCCTCCCTCCCCCTCTTTCCCTTTCTCCCTCCCCCCCCAAGGCTGGCGTGCCAGGGGGTGGGACATGCCAATCACTGGCTGTGCCTCTCCCGTTGCCAGCACAGGGCGCAGCTCCCCCCGGGAGCCAGGTGTTTGGGTCCCTGGAGACGCCGGCGGCCCCCCGGGAGGCAGTGGGGCTAAGGACCCTACAGACCCCTCTCCAGCCCCTTGGTGAGTACATTTGGAAGGGTTTGGGAGGGGCTGCACTAGGTGGGGGCAGGAGAAGCAGGGTCTTTGGTGGGGTGGTGGGTAGGGCAGGGAGGAGGATAAGACAGAAATGGGGATGGACCCTAGAGAAAGGAGGAGGTCAGGGAGGGGTCCAGAGGGCAAGGAGGCGCTGCTGTGGCATTGGACACTGACTGCTCCAAACACCCTGTCTCCTGGCTTTGAATGGATACATCTGATGTTTTTCTGGGCTTCCGCTGGCAGAGAAGATGGAGACCCCCTCAGGAAACTGGACTTGGGGCTGAGAAGGGATTAGGCTGTCTTGTAGCAAGCAGAGCCCCCAGCATCCTGGAGGCACAGTGGGAAGGGCTGGAGGCCAGGAGGCAGCCCTCACCACCAGCATCCTGTGGGAGGTTGACCCCCCTTAATTGGGGTGCCAGTCCAAGAACCTCCTCCTCTCCTCCCTCAGGGTACCCTGAATCCCACCACCCCGTCTACCTCCGCCCCGCCAAGATGGACTGAACCAGGCTGCTGGCCAGACGGACAAGCTGGATGCCAAGGTGGGTGTCGGGCCAGAAGCCAGTGGGAGACCAGGCAAAGAGCCCCAGGGCTCTCTGGGGACAAATGGGCACATGGATGGCCATGCCAGCCAGGAAACATAGCTCTGACATGTGCAGGGGCCCAGAGGGCCCTCCCTATGTCCCTAGTATCTTGGGCTCCCACAGGGCAGGTCTTAGTCCTATGTCCAGGCAATGCATGGACACTAATGGGCACCTAAGCCAGGTGCCCACCCCGTGCCCTCGGACTCCACAATGTGGAGGTAGGCTGGGGGCCAGAAGCTCTGATTCTTGCAGAGCTGCCAGCTCCTGGGCTGGCAGCTGGGGCGGGGGTAGTCAGCTTTCATTAGGTCATTCAGACACATGCAGCTGAGGGGTGGTCAGGGCCAATGGAGAGAGGTTCAGCTCTTCCCGCAAAGCACACCTGCAGCTCCACCCAGACTGACCCAGGGGCTCCTGCCCGACTGGCCGGAAGGAGTCAGGCAGTCTCCAGCACCCGGACAGTCTCCTGTCCCTGGGTAATCAGCTGCTCACTGAGGTGTCAGATGAGAGTTCTCTGCCCCCTGACCTGGGCCACTAGGCAAGCAGGATGGCTGCTGAGATATGAGAGTGAGGAGGTAGTAAAATAGGCTGCAGAAGATCGGCTGGTGGCTGGTGGCTGGCAGTCTGGGAGCTGGATCCTAAGTGCAACGAGGAGTCCACAGTGTGGAGAAGAGGCTAGGCAGAGGTCATGTAGGACCTAGGAAGGACCTTCCCATTGTACAGATGGAGGGACTGAGGCTGGGAAAGGGATGTGCTCATGGTCAGGGTAGGGATATTTAGGAGTCCATTGGGGTTTGAACCCCTTCTTCTCACCCTCAGCACAACACTGCACTGCCGCCTCCGTGAGCAGGAAGGTGGGGTGGGGGAGCAGGGGTGCAGCAAGCTCTGTGAGGCAGGAGCTCGGGCTCCCAGCGGGCGGGCGGGGAGAGGTGGGTGACTGTGCTGGGTTTCTGCTCTGCTCTGGTGCCATGGTGATGCCTACAAGGACGGGGGAGGGAGAAGAAAGGAAATGGGGAGGGGAGCGCAAGGAGCAGGGGCCATGCGGAGAGGGGGATGAGGGGCCCAGCACCTCTGATGCCACACTGGCAGAGCCAGAGCGAGGTCCAGAGCCAACCTGCTAACAGCCAGCTCCGGCATGATCCCGCTAAAGCCAGTGACTGGTTAAGGTCCACCCAGGTGAGCAGATTTGGCCGTGGTTCTAGGGCTGATGCTCCTCTTCTGGCTCAGCAGTACATTTCTGTAGCATTTAACTGATGGCTACTGCCCTCCACACAGCTAATTGGCACTCCCAGTGGTGACTATTGCACCTGAAAATGCGATAAATCCTATTTGTTTACTCCCTCATTCCCAAGGCCAGGTATGGGGTGGAAGTTTCAGGCACCTTTAATGGGTCAAGAGCCACCTTTGGAGAAAACTTAACCCCAGGCGAGAGAGCCGCCTTGGACACGCTGGCTTCTGGGTTGAGGCCCCAACAGAAGGGACCATCGGGTAGACCTGGCTGGAAGGAGCACCCACTCACTGCCTATGTGAGGCTGCAGGTGCCCAGCTCCATGGGCCCCTCCGCATCCCTCCCCCCAGTATTGTCCCATCTCCCAGGCAGGGTTCCGCCTATTTCCAGACAATCACAAGATGGCTGCACTCCTCCCTCCGAAATCTCTTCCCCAGCATGCCCTCATTTTCTGCTTCCCCTGGTACACTCCTTGACCAGCAATAAAGTTCAGAAAAGCCTGGCGTTCAGGAGCCCCTCTCCCTCTCTCCAGCTCTCTCCCCCTGCCTCCCCCAGTGACTCTCTCCCCTCCCCCGCAGTCTTCTCACCAGCCAGATCCCCAGCCCCTGGGGATTGGTCCAGGGCGCTGGCAGTCAACAGTCTGGCCTGCTGCACTAGAGGCTCTGACCTCATCCCTTAACCCTTTGAGCTCAGGCCAACATTTTCCCCTGCCCCACCCACAGTGACAGACACCATCACACCTCCATGCCTGTCCTATCACCTCACTTAGCTTCCCTGCAGCTGGGTGAGGCAGGGCTTCCTTGCTCCATTTTACAGATGAGGATGCTGTTTTTCTCCCATGCTCTCAAGCCAGACAGGGCCTCACTCAAGGGAGCAGGGTCCTGGCAGATGGGGGAGCTAGAGGGAGCAGAGGGGGCTCCGGCCCATGCTCTGGAGCCGGTCCTGACCCAGCAGGCTCATCCTCAGACTGAAGTCAAGTACACATTCATGTATTTATTCCACAAATATTTATTGAGCAACTACTATGTGCAAGCCCTGGGATAAAACAGTGAGTTAGGCAGACACAGCCCCTACCCTGCCTCTCAAAGAGCTCAGGCTGGACCTCCACCTCCCCTCAGCGCTGTCACCATATATCACCCAGATAGATGATAGACAGACAGACAGACAGACAGACACACACACACACACACACACACACGGGCCAGATTCTGAAGGAAGGACCGATTCCTCACTGTTGACTGATTCACACTAGGGCTTGGCCAAGCTAGTGGAGGTGGGCAAGGAGGCAAGAGCCCTCCATCCCCTCCAGAGCAGCTGGTCTCTGAGGCAGACCACCTGCTCCAAATCCTGGTTGCATCGCCAGTGAGCTGTGAGGTCCTTGGAGTCTTGAAGCCTCAGTTTAGGCCTTTTGCAAAAGGCGGAACCTACTTCACAAGGGTTGTAACAGGTAAATTAGATCAGGTATATAATACTTAGGGCCATGTAGGGTATATAGTAAGTAGTTAGTGTCAGTTGCTATGGTAACATTAGTAGTATTATTAAAGGCTCCCAACAGCTTTCATCAGGGGGCTACAGTCCTGGGCAGAAACCACCTCTCCACTTCGTTGCTACCTTCCTATACCCCAGACATGACACCCTCTGAGGATGGGTCCCAACCCATCCCCACAAAGCTTGGACTCACCCCACCATTCCCAGCTTCACTCAGCAATGCACACGCCCTCACTCACAAATATTCATCTTAGGAGTTCACTGCCATCCCACAGAAGGGTAACCAGGTCAGGATAGTGACTTGCCCAAGGTCACACAGCAAGGCAAGAGCTTGCAGCCAGGCAGACGTGGTGGCAAGGGCTGCCCTGGGGAGTCTTCCTCCCACCCGCCGCAATCCCCATTGACGCGTCCTCAACCCCATGGATGGCTTCCCAGAATGTGCTCTGCAAATTCAGCTTCAGGTCCCCCTTTCAAGCAGATGACTGACCCTCAGCCCCTCCTGTGTAGAAATTGTGGAGCCACCACTGAGCCTTGGTACCCTAACTCTCAGCCCAGGGCCGGTCTCCCCAGGGGAACCTTCCCATCGCAGGAAACCAGGTTCTTCCCCAACCACCACCTTGCCTGTCCTGTGGCCTTAAACAGGTAGAGGATTGCCCCCAGTCGAGAATTAAGGAGACTTGGACAGGGTCACACCACAGGGACTAGAGCACGGCTCCAGAAACCTTCTCCTGAGTTCTTTCACTGTCCAAGAAAGGATTTGGGGTGGGGGAACCCCTGCTTCTGATTGTGGAGAAAAGCCCTTCATTGACTAGTCTGTTCTTAGGCTGAATCACAGGGGAAGAGGGTTCAGCAGTGGGAGGCAAGAATCAGGCTCCACTTGCCCAGAACCGCTGCCCCTCTCCATCCCCGCAGCCGCCTGGGCCTTAGCCCTCACAGCACACAGGTGGGGCAGAGCGGAGTTGCCCACAGGTCCAAGTCAGGATCCCAACTCCACCACCTCTGTGGGACCATCAGAAAGCCACCTAGCCCCCTGAGCCTCATTGTCCTCACCTATAAAATAGAGATAGAAACGCCCATTGGGGTGTCCTATTAGATTAAGGGAAATGATATCATACATCAGGTACCCAGCATGCAGGAGGTATTAATTATGGTGGTCATCAGTATGACTATTTAAGTAGGAGACTTGGAAGGGACTTCCAGACATCGAGGGAAGGGACTGCCAGCTTTTTCACCTCCAAGGACCCCTTGGGTTGCTTCTTACACTTCCCCCTGTTCTGAAGCTTATTTAAAATTCACCAAAGTTATAGGAAGCCTTGTAATGGGCAGAGGTCACCATGTTCCCATTCCGAGTTGATGCCATTGCAGTCCTAAGTGGGACAACCTAAGTGAGTCCTCAGTCTTACTCCAGGGACTTGGCTCCTTCCTGTTTAGCATCTTGAGATGTGGGTTTCAGGACCCCATAAAATCTGCCCCCCTTCGCCAGACTGGTCCAACTCCTTCACTACCGATGAGCAAACTGGAAACCAGAGAGGGGCTGTGCCTGGGGTCTGGAGGGGAAGGGGCTTGCTAGGAAGGGTCTGGGCAGTGGATCAGGAGAAGGAATTGGGAATAACAACAAAGGCCTTTAGTAGAGTGTCTGTTTCAGTGCTAGGAGCTTTGAACGCTATTATCCCCCTCAGCTGGGGAATGAGGGTAGCAGGGGAATGAAAGTGGAGTGATTGCTGATGGTCACACAGCTAGAAAGGGACAGTGCTGAGCTTCAAACCCAAGGCTGGGATCCACAATGCCAGGACTAGGGTGAGTCAAGTGAGGCACTCGCCTCAGAGCAAAATTTAAAAGGGGGGGTAGGAGGGGGGACAAAAAGGCTCACTAATCAAGATAATATCGTAATGTAATATTTTAAAAAATCAAATAGCAAATTATAGCCCATAGACTGGCCATCTGTTTTTTTTTTTTTTTTTTTTTTTGAGACAGAGTCTCACTTTGTTGTCCAGGCTAGAGTGAGTGCCGTGGCGTCAGCCTAGCTCACAGCAACCTCAAACTCCTGGGCTCGAGTGATCCTTCTGCCTCAGCCTCCCGAGTAGCTGGGACTACAGGCATGCGCCACCATGCCCGGCTAATTTTTTTTATATATATATATATCAGTTGGCCAATTAATTTCTTTCTATTTATAGTAGAGACGGGGTCTCGCTCTTGCTCAGGCTGGTTTTGAACTCCTGACCTTGAGCAATCCGCCCGCCTCGGCCTCCCAAGAGCTAGGATTACAGGCGTGAGCCACAGCGCCCGGCCTTGGCCATCTGTTTTTGCAAATAAAGTTTTATTAGAACCAGGGCCAGGATCAGAGTGAGGCAAGTGATAGGGGGCTGTTGTGCAAGTGCAGGGCTGGATCCTGTCTTTGTTTAACATGTTCATCATGGACTTTTTTGCATTAATTGCCATTCTTATAAATATTGCATGAAAATATTTTCTTAATTACTGAGTTTTGAGGCACCCCTTAAATTTTGCACCTGAAGCAAGTGCCTGACTTGCCTTACCCTAGTCCTAGCTGCTGTGGGACAAGGGGCTAAGCTTTGAAATCTGCTCACGCTGATGAGAGGCGCCTGCAGCTGGGCAGGGTGCAGTGCTCAGGCCGGCAAGCTCCTCTGGTCTGAGCCTCTGCAGGTCTTTGCCCAGGCCAGCGCTACAGAGCTGCTCCAGGCTACCTGGCGGGTGTGACATGGGGGGCAGCACCCAGTCAAGGAGCCAGGGGACCTTGAGCTAATGATCCTTTCTACCCCATTTTCTCTGCGCCTCAGTTGCTCCCTTTGTGCAATGGGCATTAAACAGCACTCATTTCAGAAAATCAAAGTGACAAGAGTTGTATCGGGCAAACTCAAGTGTGGTATCCACCAGCAGCCTCACAGGTACAATAAAACTCAGTGATCGAGACAAATCACAGCCCTTTTGTCACGACAGAGGGGTCTGTTTGCTGCTCTGTGGTGAACATATCTTTCTCTTAGTCTTGATCTTGCTCTTGCTCTTGCTCTTGCTCTGTAAATCTATCTTGTCCTTCCTCAATACACTTCATTTCATACTTGCCTTGAAAGAAAAAAGACAAATCATATTTTAAAGTAATAGTCTTAAAATTCAAATTGGCAAACTACGGCCCTGGGGCTCACCTTCAGTTTTTATAAATGAAGTTTCATTGGAACAAACTGCCTGGGCTCAAATCCTGGTTGTGTGATCTTGTGCAAATTCTCTTGCTTTTCTCAGCCTCAAATTCCTCAGCTATAGAATGGAGACAATAGCAATACCTAGGTCGAAGGTTCCAGTTAAGATTAAATATGAGATTATGCATATAAGCCCTTTAGCAATGACTAGCACTCAGGGAGCACTAACAGCAATGAGCATTATTATTATTAGTTGCTATTGCAGTATTACAAATTTTTTGTTTGTTTGTTTGTTTGTTTGTTTGTTTGTTTGTTTTGAGACAGAGTCTCACTCTTTGCCCAGAGTAGAGTACCATGTCGTCAGCCTAGCTCACAGCAACCTCAAACTCCTGGGCTCAAACAATCCTTCTGCCTCAGCCTCCCAAGTAGCTGGGACTGACTACAGGCATGCACCACCATGTCCAGCCCATTTTTTCTATATATATTTTTTTAGTTGTCCAATTAATTTCTTGCTATTTTTAATAGAGATGGGGTCTCATTCTTGCTCAGGCTGGTTTTGAACTCCTGACCTTGAGCGATCCTCCTGCCTGGGCCTCGCAGAGTGCTAGGATTACAGGCATGAGCCACCGTGCCCAGCCTGTTTGTTTGTTTTTTTGATACAGAGTCTCAGTCTGTTGCCCAGGCTAGAGTGCCATGGCATCAGCCTAGCTCACAGCAACCTCAAACTCCTGGGCTCAAGTGATTCTCCTGCCTCAGCCTCCCGAGTAGCTGGGACTACAGGCATGTGCCACCATACTCAGATAAATTTTGTTTTTAGCTGTCCAGCTAATTTCTTTTATTTTATTTTCAGTAGAGATGGGGTCTTAGTCTTGCTCAGGCTGGTCTTGAATTCCTGACCTTAAGTGATCCTCCCACCTCGGCCTCCCAGAGTGCTAGCATTACAGGTGTGAGCCACCACAGCTGGCCAATATCAGAGATTTTTAATCAAAGAAGTAGACATTCCTACACAGGAAGGAGCCCTCATTGCTACACATACTGAGTGTTAATAAGGACCCAGTGCTTGCACGTGCCGGGGGCCGTTCAGGCCCTCTACATGCATTGCCTCGTTTAATCCTCACAATTCCTGGAGGTATTAGCTAGTAGTAGCTAATAGGTATTATCCCCATTTTTCAGTTGAGGAAACCAAGCCATAAAGAAGTTATGTCACCAGTAATATTCACACACTCACACACCCAGTAAATGGCATTGCCTGGATTCAAATCCAGACAGTCTGGCTCCAGAGTCCAGGTTCCTTAACTGTGATGTTACACATGCGCCCTCACGTGCAAACTGTCCCAGATACACTGACAGCCACAGTCTTTCCTGCTCATTCTGTCCCACGCTGAACTCGCCATGCTGAGAGCTGCTCTTACACACTGACAGTTTGCCGTGGACCGTGGGGATGGCCTCAGCCGCACACCACCCACCCAGGCCACCTATCACAGGGACAGCACTTCAGTCTGTCACGGGCCTGGTGCCCAAGGAACACCGGAGGTTGGTGGGCCCTTGCTGAACATCTGTCCCTTGAAATCTTCCCAACAATACAGCCCCCGAAGGCCATAGCTGTGAGCTGGGGGGACCCTCAATATTTTCAGTGGACAGATGAGTGCCTGAGGCCCAGAACAGGAAGGGACCCACCAAATTACAAGGCAATAAGGCCATAGCTAAGCTGGTCTGGACCTTCACCCTTTGCTGTGGCTTCACCTTGGTTGTGGGGGCCTCCTGTCCAGCTGGGAGGCTGTTAAGGGTCCTGGCCTGCCTTTCTCTTCACCCAGCCCTAGTGCCCGGGCCAGATTCCAGATCCAAGAAAAGTCTGGAGGATCTTCCCGTTCCCTTTGCTTCCCGATACTCAGCTGGGGCCCAGGAACAGAGTGGGGAGAGGGAGGGAGGCTTCCCACGCCCCATCTGGGGCCAGACCCCTACTTAGCTGGGAGCTGGAGCCCTCATCCCTGCTGCCTGCTTTTACCCCAGACCTTCCTACCACCAAGCGGGTGGCCAGGCCCAGCACAACTTTCCCTGCTATCCTCTTAGAGGGTCCAGTTCAACCCCAAACACCACCTTCCTCATGTGTGTATGTAAACCCACATGCACAGAAAAATGTACAGACATAAACATAAACACACACACACATGCACGGTGCCCCTCTGCTCTCATCTCTTTCCCCTCATCCTCTCTGAGCCCTCCCCTTCTTCCCATCTCTCCTTGTGAGATGGAGGAATCCCACTGGAGCGCCACATACCCAGTGAGAGTGAGAAGTGGCTTCTAATTGTACTCACCACCCATGTCACCATAGCCAGGCCTTATAGCTGCTCAGAGCCATCGTCTCAGTAAGCCGTAACGAGAGACCTTCCTTCTAGAGATGTACCACGGCTAAATTCGATAACTCAATTAAGGGCTTAGCACTGTGTCTGGCATGTAGTGACTACTCAGTAAATGAGCACTTTAATAAAGTTGAGTGAAATGCTTTGAGAATTTGGCAGGACTGTACACAAAGTGAGTCTCCTCCCAACTCCTGCCACATGAGTTAAGCAAGGCAGGAATTAGTAGTAATTTCCCAATGAGAAAATTGAGACTCCGAGTCTGAATGGAGAAGCTGGAATAGGGCTCAGATCCCTGGATTCCAAACCCTCTCCATGCCGCTGGCAAATCCTCTCGAGGCTGGGAAGGAGCTCTGTAAGTGGCCCTGTGTGAGCGCCAGTAAGGGAGGGCAGGGGCTGTGTCCTCAGCACCTCCCTCTCAGGGTTGCCAGAGATGTCCAGTGGCCCAACCAAAGCCCATGTCCTTTCTCTTCAGGTGATGACCTTCCTCTGAGGAAGCCCTGTAGCGTGACTGGAGGAAGGGGCTGCCCACCCGAGCCCCATCTGGCCACCATGAACACCTCGGCCCCACCTGCCGTCAGCCCCAACATCACCGTCCTGGCACCAGGAAAGGGACCCTGGCAAGTGGCCTTCATTGGGATCACCACAGGCCTCCTCTCTCTGGCCACAGTGACAGGCAACCTGCTGGTACTCATCTCCTTCAAGGTCAACACGGAGCTCAAGACAGTCAATAACTACTTCCTGCTGAGCCTGGCCTGCGCTGACCTCATCATCGGCACCTTCTCCATGAACCTGTACACCACCTACCTGCTCATGGGCCACTGGGCTCTGGGCACGCTGGCTTGCGACCTCTGGCTGGCCCTGGACTATGTGGCCAGCAATGCCTCTGTCATGAATCTGCTGCTCATCAGCTTTGACCGCTACTTCTCCGTGACCCGGCCACTGAGCTACCGCGCCAAGCGCACACCCCGCCGGGCAGCGCTGATGATCGGCCTGGCCTGGCTGGTTTCCTTCGTCCTCTGGGCCCCAGCCATCCTCTTCTGGCAGTACCTGGTAGGGGAGCGGACAGTGCTGGCCGGGCAGTGCTACATCCAGTTCCTCTCCCAGCCCATCATCACCTTTGGCACAGCCATGGCCGCCTTCTACCTCCCTGTCACAGTCATGTGCACGCTCTACTGGCGCATCTACCGGGAGACGGAGAACCGGGCACGGGAGCTGGCAGCCCTTCAGGGCTCGGAGACACCAGGCAAAGGGGGCGGCAGCAGCAGCAGCTCAGAGAGGTCTCAGCCAGGGGCTGACGGATCACCAGAGACTCCTCCAGGCCGCTGCTGTCGCTGTTGCCGGGCCCCTCGGCTGCTGCAGGCCTACAGCTGGAAAGAGGAAGAGGAAGAGGATGAAGGCTCCATGGAGTCCCTCACATCCTCAGAGGGTGAGGAGCCCGGCTCTGAAGTGGTGATCAAGATGCCCATGGTGGACCCCGAGGCACAGGCCCCCACCAAGCAACCCCCCCGGAGCTCCCCGAATACAGTCAAGCGGCCGACCAGGAAAGGGCGTGATCGAGCGGGCAAGAGCCAGAAGCCCCGCGGGAAGGAGCAGCTGGCCAAGCGGAAGACCTTCTCACTGGTCAAGGAGAAGAAGGCGGCTCGGACCCTGAGTGCCATCCTGCTGGCCTTCATCCTCACCTGGACACCGTATAACATCATGGTGCTGGTGTCCACCTTCTGCAAGGACTGTGTTCCCGAGACCCTGTGGGAGCTGGGCTACTGGCTGTGCTACGTCAACAGCACCATCAACCCCATGTGCTACGCACTCTGCAACAAAGCCTTCCGGGACACCTTCCGCCTGCTGCTGCTCTGCCGCTGGGACAAAAGACGCTGGCGCAAGATCCCAAAGCGCCCTGGCTCTGTTCACCGCACCCCCTCCCGCCAGTGCTGATGGCCCCTCTCCTGCACCCCTGCACCCCAGTCCCCGGGAAAGGCCGGTGGAAAGCGGGCAGAGGCTGCATCCTCAGCCCTAGGGCCCTGCACAGGCCTCACCCGGCTTCCCAGGCCCCTAGGTCACCTTCCTGGACAGCCCAGAGAGACCCTGCCAACTTTCCAAACTTTGCTATTCCCAGGCAGGGAGTGAAACCCGGGGAACTGGTTTTTCTGTTCCCTGCTGGGTGGGAATGGGCTCTTCACCAGGAAGAAGGCCCGGGAGGAGGATCCGGGCTTTGGACTCCTTGTTTGCGTTTAGGCAGGAAGTCAGGAGCCAGCAGGGCGGGACAGGAGAAAGAAGGATTAACATTAGTCTTCTTGGCCCAGTGGCGGCCCAGATTGCGATCTCAGATGGCGCCCTCTGGGGGCCACAGCCCAGAACTGACACCAACCATTGAGAAAGAAAAGCTTGGCTCACAGGGAGCTGGGGATCCTCTCCCTCCATAGGCAGAGCCCGCCCAGCTGGGCCCTAGGCACACTCCCCAGGATTGTCCAGCCTCCTTACAAATGTCCTCAGAACATCCCTGTGTGGGTCACCCCAAGGCAAATGTCCAAGCATCAACAGGGCAATAACACCAGAGGGGATCAGCTTGGCTAGTCACACATCTAGTCCCAAGGCAGCAGCAGGACCAGGTGCCAGGTGTCCCAACTATGTCATTTCCCTGGGTTCAGGGGGAAGGGGTGCCTGCTATCCAGCCCCACACCCCTGCCCCCTGCCCCAGAAAAGCCTCAGTCCCTCCCTCCTGGCTCACAGCCGCCCCCTGGATGGATCTGCTCCCTGCAGACCTAGCCAGGCCTCCCGCATGCTGCCTGCCTCCAGCCCTGCCCTACACAGGCCTGGCCCAGCCAGCAGTTTCTCTCCTGTGAGCTCCCCAGTCCAATCCATGCATGGCCTCCCAGCCACCCTGACCTCCAGGCCCAGCCTGGCCCCAGATGTTCTTTCCTTCCATCCTCAGCAAGTGCTGAGTCTGTGAATAAAGCCACATAACCAGCGGGCACTAAGGGGCCTCCCTCCCTGTGTTGGCTCGAGACCCTGATCTCAAGCCAGGGCATGATGGGGCAGGGAGGGCCCAAGTACTGTAAAATGTGGGCTGCGGCCCTGAAGGTGGTTCCAGGACGGGCAGGAGGGAGTAGCTGGATCTACCGAAGCCTGTGGGTCCCAGCACCATGGTTCCCCGGCTCAGGTGAGTGGAGCTGTAACGACCAGACCTAGGCTTTGGAAGTGGGGCCACTAGGCAAAATAAACTGCCCCTGCTGACACCCGTACATACTCTCCATTGGCCCTGCCATACCCAGGGAGAACAGAATTGCTCCAAACCCCCATTTACAGGTGGGGATAATAAAGCCCAGAGGCCCAGGAGGTTGTTCAGAGTTATTCTGCAGAGCAACACCCAGGCCTCCAAGCAATCCATAGCCTCCGGACCCTGGACCACGGAGATTCAGGGCTTGGGTGGTATTTAGGCCAAAATGCTCCATCAGGGTGACCCTCAGGCCAGGTTATAAGGTATTGGTGAGGGTTCTCCAAAGCCTAACATAATGGAATCCTAAAGAGGTTAATTCCATAGCCTAGAACAGTGGTTTTCAAAGTGTGGCTGTTACTGGGGGTCCCCAAGATCACCTATAGGTCCAATGATTTGCTATTAATAGAAGGATGCGCAGAACTCGGCAAAGCTGTTATACTTGTAGTTACAGTTTATCACAGTGGAAGAATACAGAGTAAAACAGCAGCAGAAAAAGGTGCATGGGGCAGAGTCCGGGAGAGACCAGGTGCCAACTTCCAGCTGTCCTCTCAGTGGAGTCTTGCAGACAGTACTTAATTCTCTCTATGATGTGTGACAACACATGTGAAGTACTGCCAACCAAAAAAGCTCACCAGAGCCTTGGTGTCCAGTGTTCTCACTGGATTGGTCATATAGGCATGGCTGACCACCCATCTGGCTGACCTTGGTTACTTACTCTCTAGCCCTACTTTCTAGCCCTTCTAGAAGTTAAACTGATACTGTATGGCCCAAGGCCTCCACCATAAATCCCATTGTTAGCATAGACTCTCTGGTATGGCCTAAGGCACACAGGTAAGCAAAAACACTCTTACTGGGCAGCATATTCCAAGGGCTTAGGGTTATCTCCTGGGAGCCAGGCAAGACCAAACCCTTTCTTTGAAATGTGCAGGCTTTGGACAGTCATCCAGACCTGCTGAATGACTCTTTTAGTTCATAGTGGTTAGGACCACCAATAGCATCAGTGGCCAGGCGTGGTGGCTCACGCCTGTAATCCTAGCACTCTGGGAGGCCGAGGCAAGCAGATTCCTTGAGGTCCGGGGTTCAAAACGAGCCTGAGCAAGAGCGAGATCCCGTCTCTACTAAAAATAAAAAGAAAGTAATTGGCCAACTAATATATAGAGAAAAAATTAGCCAGGCATAGTGGCGCAGGCCTGTAGTCCCAGCTACTCAGGAGGCTGAGGCAGGAGGATCGCTTGGGCCCAGGAGTTTGAGGTTGCTGTGAGCTAGGCTGATGCCACGGCACTCACTTTAGCCTGAGCAACAAAGTAAGACTCTGTCTCAAAAAAAAAAAAAAAAAAAAAAAGCATCAGTATCACCTGGGAACTTGTTAGATATGTAAAGTCTCATGGTCACCCTAGATTTACTAAATCAGAAACTCTGGGGGTGGAGCCCAGACATTTGTTTTAACAAGCCCTCCAAGTGATTCGGATACAGGCTATAGCGTGAGAGTCTCTGACCAGAGGGATGAGGTCCTGAGTGGAGATATATCCTTGCAGAAGGAGGAGTGGGGATTCACCTCACACATAGTTGTTGGGACTGCCAGAAGCCTGTGGAAAACAGCTTCCAACACTATGGGCAAGGCGCAGGCGTCCTCAAACTATGGCCAGCGGGCCACATGCGGCCTGCTGAGGACATTTATCCGGCCCACCAGGTGTTTTTGCCGCTGCTGCCAGTCCTGCTTAGCAGCTGACTCAACTCGTCCTGGGCCCACAGTGCGCATGTGTGGAATGTGCGCCGCACTCTCCAACGGCCCTCCAACCGTCTGAGGGACAGTGAACTGGCTCCCTGTTTACAAAGTTTGAGGACCCCTGGAAGGGCATCCACCAAGGAAGCCAGCAGGAAGCCTCGCACTGTGGGAATGACCCTAGGACACAAACCCCATACCCTTCTCCAACCAGCACAGACTGTGAGCTCAATACCCTCAGTGGGCACCTCCCTTCGCTCATAGCCCAGAAGCCTCCTTTGGGCGAAATGCTCTGCCCTGTGTTGAAGGCATTAGAACTGAGGTAGCCGAGCAGTGTTGGGAGAGCAGGATCTATGGAGTCCGATTAATCTGACCTCTACTGAAGGCCAGAAGTGGGAGGTCAAAGCTGGCATTCAGATCAGGAATGGGGCTAGCAGGCCACACTTGTTCCTTGTCCCAGACGCAGGTCCTACCTGCCATGTCTCTCACTGAGCAACCTGAGACACGTCTCTTATTCTCAGTGTCCTCATCTCCAAAAGAGGAACGAGCCCTGGCAGCAGAGTTAGGAGGATGGGATGAACTGTAGGACAAGGACCTGGGTGGCCCTCTAATCAGTGTTACCCCAGGACAAGGCTGCTCACAGGTAAATGCCACACACCAGGGCCAGTTTCAGACCCAGCTCCTTCCCTGCACTTCCAGCTTGAGCTCTGAAGAGCCCAGAGTGCCCTGTGCCAAGCCCTGGGAGAAGAAACTTGAACTCCAACACCACACAGGTTAGTTAAAGGAGCAGAGGGTGGGAGAGGGAGGCCACGCGTTCCCAGAAGACTTCTCAGAGGTGAGGTCTGTGCCCTGCAGGCCTCTGAAGCAAGATTCCTGCAGACCCAGCTGCCAGGGAATGGAGGAAATGGCATGGGCCGGAAGGGAGAGGTGGCGGGACATGGCATCTGTCCACCCCAAACACTGCACCCCTCCCACCCTGAGGGAGTCCTTCTTGGCCCCAGAAACAAGGGCTGTTTCGTGGCTAAGCAGGAAGTAGGGAAAGAATGAGGTGGCTTTGTGAATGCCACCTCCTCCCCTACGGCTACCACCAGGTTGGAGCAGGTCTGAAGAAGGGGGAGCACATCAGGATCCTCTCCTGCTCCCCACCCCACTCCGTTCCCACCGAATCCTTTCGCGCCATCTACTGGCAATCATGGGAATAGCCCTGCCGAGACCCCACCTATGGAACCTGCCTGGGCCTGTTTCCCAGACAACGGGACCAAACACAGGACACACAGTGGAGTAGGTGGTCTTGGCCATCCCAGTTCCTGCCCTAAACCTGGACAGGAACATAAAGCCCCGGAAGGATCAGCTCACTTGGCTACTACTATAAACCTGCGGAGACAGGCCCTACCTCTCTGGCCAGTATGCCAACCTCGCCAACTAGGATATGGGAAAGAGGCAACTTGGCATCTAGAGACAGCTCCATCTTCTCCCAGTGACTGCCAGGCCTTTGGAATCCTTGGTTTCATTCTTAGAAGCCTGGCTTAGATTTCACAGAACTCAGGCTGACCCAACCGGAAATCCAGACAGGTCCCTGCTCACCTTAATTTTTTTTTTTTTTTTTTTTTTTGAGACAGAGTCTCGCTTTCTTGCCTAGGCTAGAGTGAGTGCCGTGGCGTCAGCTTAGCTCACAGCAACCTCAAACTCCTGGGCTCGAGTGATCCTTCTGCCTCAGCCTCCCGGGTAGCTGGGACTACAGGCATGCACCACCATGCCCGGCTAATTTTTTATATATATATCAGTTGGCCAATTAATTTCTTTCTATTTATAGTAGAGACGGGGTCTCGCTCTTGCTCAGGCTGGTTTTGAACTCCTGACCTTGAGCAATCCGCCCGCCTCGGCCTCCCAAGAGCTAGGATTACAGGCGTGAGCCACAGCGCCCCGCCCCTGCTCACCTTTAAAGCACAAAAACCTTTTGAATGCCCAGGTGCCCCCACACTAGCCTCAGGCTCTAAAGGGCTTGAGGTTATTGCTTCTGACATCTCTGTTGTTAGCATCTTTGTTAACAAACTGCTTAACTCCCAGAATCAGACTATTACACAAGTCAGGCCTGGAAACAGTTCTCACTCTTCCCCCAGCCCCTGTCCCTCCCCTGCCCATGAGTTTCATTCTCCCTCTTCCCTTTTCCTACTCCTGGCCCAGCTAGCACCACCACTCACACCGTGCTCAAGACAGAAAGCGGGGAGCCACCCCAGACGCCTTCTCCTGTTTACTCCCTGCACCCAGTCTATCTCCCAAACAGTCCCCAAATGCCCCCATTCTGTCCATCCCCACTACCGCTACTACTAACCTAGTGCTTCTTGCCTAAAATGCTAAAACAGGCCGGGTGCGGTGGCTCATGCCTGTAATCCTAGCACTCTGGGAGGCCAAGGCGGGAGGATCACTCAAGGTCAGGAGTTCAAAACCAGCCTGAGCGAGATCCCATCTCTACTAAAAATAGAAAGAAATTAATTTACCAACTAAAAATATATAGAGAAAAAATTAGCCGGGCATGGTGGCGCATGCCTGTAGTTCCAGCTACTTGGGAGGCTGAGGCAGGAGGATCGCTTGAGCCTAGGAGTTTGAGGTTGCCGTGAGCTAGGCTGACGCCACAGCACTCTAGCCTGGGCAACAGAGTGAGACTCTGTCTCAAAAAAAAAAAAAAATGCTAAAACAATCCCTTAACTTGGGGGTTAGCAAATTTTTTTCTGAAAAAGGACGGGTAGCAAATATTTTAGACCCTTCTGGCCAAGAGACAAAATTGAGGATATTATGTAGGTACTCATATATTAAACAGTCTCTGGAACAACTATTTAGCTCTGCCATTGCAGACAAAAGCAGCTGCAGGCCTAGTGTGGTGGCTCATGCCTGTAATCCCAGCACTTTGGGAGGGCAAGGCAGGAGGATCACTGGAGGCCAGGAGTTCAAGCCCAACCTGAGAGACATAGTGAGACTCCATTTCTACAAAAAAAAAAAAAAAAATACAAAAATTAGCTGGGCAGGGTGGCACATGCCTATAGTCCCAGCTACTTGGGAGGCTGAGGCAGGAGAATCACTTAAGCCCAGGAGTTTGAGGTTACAGTGAGCTATGATAATGCCACTGCACTCTAGCCTTTGTGACAGAGCAAGACACTGTCTCAAAAAAAAAAAAAAAAAAAAAGCCATACCCAATACATAAGTGAATGAGCATGGCTAGGTTCCAATAAAATTTTATTTGAATTTCATATAATTTTTCATGTGTCACAAATATTCATCTTTTGTTTTTCAACCTTCTAAAATGCAAAATGCATTCTTAACTCATGGTTGGTACAAAAACAGGCCCAGCAGCCACAGGTCAGGTGCGACCCCTGCCTTAATTGGTCCCACTCCCATGCATTCTCCAGCCTCAACCCAAAGTGATTTTACCAAAACACTGATCTGATGCTTTCAATCCCTTGCTTAGTACCAGCCAATCGCGCGAACCTTCCAAAGCATTCACATTCAGCCCTGCTTACCTCCTCAGCTGCTTCTGTGACCCTCCTCCCACAGACCCTGGTCCCAGCCTCTGGAATTCTCCTGGGCCTCATACAGGCCCTACACTCACTCCTTCAGTTTTTACTCCCAGTTTCTCTGCTTAGAATATTCTTGTCCCACTTCACCTGGAAAACTCCTTTGCTTCCTTCAAGATTCTGAAAGAAAACACAGCCCCACCTGAGAGGGTTGCAGGGCATCCTCAGGGGAGAGCAGGATTTGGTTGAAGCCAGGAGGTAGATGAGGCGGTCAGAGAGGAGGCTGGGATGCATGGGCGCTGGCAGACCCCAGAACAGAGAGCACAGTGGAGAGGTCCAGGAGGAAGGCCCGGGCAGTAGAGGGAGCGGGTATGCGGAGACGTGGGGGGTGGGTAGGGAGATGGCTGTTTAAGCAGAGATGGCCCACATGGGCCCACTCCTCCCTGAAGACCCATCCTAGAGGAGTTTTGTGCACTGGGCCAGCTCCAAGGTCCTGGAGAGGATGGACGTACAGTGTCTGTCTCTGTCTCTCTCTGACTATCTTTCATGGCTATCTCTGCCCTCACCTCACCTCAGTGCCATTCCAACACCCTACTGTGGCCTTCTCTGAGCCCTGAAGGAGTCTGGTTACCAGGGGAGAGATCTCTGCTGAAGAAATGCCCAGAGGGCTCCTCCTTGGGCAGTGGGGTGCTTACTTGGAACCTGTCTGATAATGGCAGGCTCAGACCAGGAAGCCAGGGCTGTCCTAAGCCAGAGGAACATGCCAAAGTTTTATCTCGACACTGACTCCTCTACTGATAAGTTGGATGACTTTATGCAACTTACTCAACCTCTACAAACTTTCATTTCCTTACTGAGAAAATAGAGCTGCTATACCTACCTGATAGGGAATCGGTTCAGATAAATATGTACTGGGACCCCCAATTCTGTTCCAGAGACTTGGGGGCGGGGACAGACGTAGAGATGAATAGGACACCATCTGCCTGGAGAAGCTTACATACTCTAAGGCACTTTTTAAAAATGTGGGTTGTGACCCCATTAGTGAGTCATGAAATCAGAGTCATGATCAGCATTTTTTTAAATGAATTAGTTGAATAGAATTAAAAACATCAGGTGTCGCACATAGTGAGGGTAAAGAGTACTTTTTGAAACTTTTGTTTCAGTTTAGAAGAAGAAAACACACACGTGTGCATGCACCAGGTCGTAATGTGAAGTATTTCTAACGGTGGAATATGGCACTAGGAGTTTGAAAGTAGGTTTGAGCACTGCACTAGGGAGTTGTTACTGAAAGGGCTGAATGAGATGGGCTGCAGGCTTCGTTTCCTGGGGCTGCCGTAGCAGAGTGCCACAAACTGAGTGGCTCAGAACAACAGAAATCAATTGTCTCACTGCTCTGGAGGCTAGAAGCCTAAAATCGAGGTGCTGGCAGGGCTCTGCTCCCTCTGAAACCTGTAGGAGAGAATCCTTACTTGCCTCTTCCACCTGCTGGTAGCCCCAGGAGGTCCTTTTCTTGCAGCTGCAGCATTTCAATCTCTGCCTCTGTTATCACATGGCATTCTCCCCTCCTACATCTGCCGCTCTGTCTCTTCTCTTCTTAAAAGGACACCAGTCATATTGGACAAGGACCCCCTCTACTCCAGTGTGACCTCATCTTAACTAATCTGAGGGTTAGAGCTTCTACATAGCTTTTTGGAGGATGCAATCCAACCTACAGCAGCATGGGACAGTGCTCACCACCACATCAGACTCTCAGGGACAGTTCTTTGGGACTGTCCCTGCAGAAAGCCCCCCTGGGAGTATTCATGTGCCTGCAACTCCAGGGCTTTGAGTCTGGTGCTGGAGTTAGGTACTAAACCACCAGGACCTTCAGTTTCCTGTTCTCATTACCCAGTGCAGAACTCTTGGAGGGCAAAAATACTGTGCCTCAATGTACTTCTCAAAGCGCACACCAGATCTAGATCCTTCCCCCCAGTATGTGCTTCCTAATTCAAGCCTTCCTGATGCCTGGTTCTCCACCTCTTCCTTCCTCCTCCCTTCTCCCAGGCTCCCCAAAGGAGACAATGTGGAGTATGGCAAGAGTGTGGGAGCCAGTTTGGAAACATGAGCGAATCCTTTCATTATTCTAAGCCTCAGTTTCCTCATCTGTAAAAGGGAGATAATTGTGCTATGACTATCATATGTTAAACACTCAGAAAACGCTGGTTTCCTTCCCCGCCTGCTGCGGTCTTCACTTTCCCCTTCTCATGCTTCTCTGCCTCTGCCCAGCCAAGCCCAGGGGTGCACACTGCAGACGTTGGCCCCTCAGGATCAGTAAGCCCCAGGCACATTGTCTGTGACATAGTAGACAATAGGTGATCATTATTCGCTTTTGCTGCCTTGGACAACTGAAAACCAGACACGGAGTCCATCAGTATCTCTGATTCCTAGTAGCCCCTCTGACATATGGACAAACTCTCTCTTTGAATCTTGAGAGTCCCCCGAGATAGACGTTATTGTCCCTATTTCCCAGAGGAGGAAACTGAGGTTAGGAGGTTTAGGCAGGGGTAGGACAAGGATTCCACCCCAAAATGATCTGAAAGCCCAAGTTCTCCTCTTCTTGACCCTGGTTGCCACCCTGGCTGGGTGACTCACTCAACAGTGTCATGATCTCTTCAGCCCCAGGGACCTTACCCTCTACCCCACGTCAGCCACATCCAGGAGCCTCAACTGCTCCCTCTTCCAGAGCTAAAGCCCCAATGTCTCACAGTGTCAGTGTCACCCTAATGTACCTCACCCCCTGAGCCCCGCATCTTCCAGGCCCTGTCCTTTTCCTCCCAATCTCTCAGTACCCTCCCCACCACCACTTCCCTGAGCAGCCTGGACTGCTCATGCACTCTTTCATCCCTACCACAGATACTCATGACACCCTGGCCCCTGCTTCCACTGTGAATTCACCACCCTGGGTCAGTCCCATCATCCATCTTCCCCAGGTGTCCTCAAACCATAGCCTTCAGGCCACATGTGGGTGTTTTTGCCTGTTTGTTTTTTTACTTCAAGGTAAGATATGTGCAGTGTGCATAGGAATTTGTTCATAGTTGTTTTTTTGTTTTTTGTTTTTGTTTTTTTTTTGAGACAGAGTCTCGGTTTGTTGCCCAGGCTAGAGTGAGTGCCGTGGTGTCAGCCCAGCTCACAGCAACCTCAAACTCTTGGGCTCAAGCGATCCTCCCGCCTCAGCCTCCCGAGTAGCTGGGACTACAGACATGCGCCACCATGCCCGGCTAATTTTTTTTCTATATATATTAGTTGGCCAATTAATTTCTTTCTATTTATAGTAGAGACAGGGTCTCACTCTTCCTCAGGCTGTTTTCAAACTCCTGACCTCAAGCAATCCACCCCCCTTGGCCTCTCAGAGTGCTAGGATTACAGGCGTGAGCCACCGTGCCCGGCCTCATAGTTTTTTTTAAACTATAGTCTGGCCCTCCAACGGTGTGAGGAACAGTGAACTGGCCCCCTGTTTAACAAGTTTGAGGACCCCTGATCTTCCCTGACTCTACGCACGGGCCGTCGAGCATTGCTGGGGAAATAACCCTACCCCCTGGCAGGTTGGCACCAGAACCAATGAAGGGTCCTGGCCTCAGCTCAGGGGCCTCCTGGGGCCAGCTCACCTGGCCTTACTCCAGAGGCCGGTATTTGTTCTCAACTTCCACCTCTTTCCTCATGCCCCTATCTCCACTTGCCTCCTGCATGTTGAGTTAAATGACACAAGATTCTGAAACTCTCTGATTAAGAAATCTTGCAGTCACTGGGTTTATTTTACCTTGTGCGTGGGAGATGAGCGATGTGCAAATGCTCCCCCTCTGGCTTAACAAAGAGAACTCATTTATACCTTCTAGAAAACAGAGGTGTGAATTTAAATATTATTGCCAAGGCAACACATTATTAAGGAAGACAAGCAATCAGAATCACAAGCTTTTTAAAAGTTAAAGGTTACTTTCACAGGACAAAGCAATATCCTCTTAAATTGGATTGTCTGACAAGACTCTCTTATTAGAGATAACATTTGCAAGGATGGTTTTATGAGGCAGAAAATAATCTGCTTTTATTTCTGCTGCTGCAGAAGAAGAGGGAACATTTTTCTCCTTATTATCATACTGAGGGTTTTGGGCTTTTTTTTTTTTCCTTCAGTTTGGGGTTATTGTTGTTGTTGTTACCACCAGTTTGAAGGACCTGGAATTTTCAAGGCAGCACCAGGAGAAACAAAGGCAGGTCTGAGAGGTTGACCTCGCAGAGCCAGCTGCTCCTGCCACCCACTGCCTGACAATCAGCCTATGTGTCCCTAACAGGAGCTCTCCCACTCTGCTACATACAGCAGGGCTTGTCAAACTTCAGTGTGCATAGGAGTCACCTGAGATCTCATTAAAGTGCAGATTCTGACTTAATATGTCTGCAGGGGGCCTGAGATTCTGCATTTCCAACAAGCGGTTGTTACTGTGAATGGGAAAGCCCAGTTTATTCAGTTTCTGCTTTCTCCTGGAACTCCCAACACTTGGGGGACACAGTTCTCACTCTCAGGTGATGGCCTTGTTTCCTCCCTCGCTGGAGAAAGTAAAAGCAATCTGGCATACATATATCAAAACATCAGATTGTATACCCTATAAATGTATACAATTATTAATTGTCAATTAAAATTTTAATTTAGCTTAATTTTTAAAAAGCAATCTGGGCCAAGCATGGTGGCTCACACCTGTACTCCCAGCAGTCTAGGAGGCCGAGGCAGGAGGATCGCTTGCTGGAGCTCAGGAGTTCAAGACCAGCCTAAGCAAGTTCAAGTCCCCATTTCTACTAAAAATAGAAAAATCATCCAAGCTTCAAGGCACATAGCTGTAGCCCCAGCTACTCAGGAAGCTGAGGCAGGAGGATCGCTTGAGCACAGGAGTTTGAGGGTGCAGTGAGCTATGACTACACTACACCACGCCACGGCACTCTAGCCAGGGTGACAGAGCAAGACTCTATCCACTTATAATCCTAGCACTCTGGGAAACCAAGGTGGGCAGATTGCTAGAGGTCAGGAGTTCAAAACCAGCCTGAGCAAGAGCAAGATCCCGTCTCTACCATAAATAGAAAGAAATTAATTGGCCAACTAATATATATAGAAAAAATTAGCTGGGCATGGTGGCACATGCCTTTACTCCCAGCTTACTCGGGAGGCTGAGGCAGCAGAATTGCTTGAGATGTGGAGTTTGAGGTTGCTGTGAGCTAGGCTGACGCCACGGCTTTCACTCTAGCCTGGGCAACAAAGCGAGGCTCTGTCTCAAAAAAAAAAAAAAAGACTCTATCTAAAAAAAAAAAAGCAATCTGGAGAGACACCAGGGGCATGTCTGCACAGAGGAAATACCATGTGAGAGGGCAGCTGTCTGCAAGCCAAGGGGAGAGGTTGCAGCAAAACTCAACAGACACCAACCCTGCTGGCAACTTGATCTAAGACTTCCAGCCTCTAGAACTGTGAAAAAATAAATTTCTACCCACCAACTCTGTGCTCATAGACTCTGCCTTCTCTGTGACCAAGCTCCCAGCCAAGGTCAGGCCTCCCCACCCCCTCCCAGACTCAAACGCATCTATCTGACCCTCCCACCCTCTCCCCCTCTCTCTCAACATCAGTTTCCACCTCTGCACTGAAGCAAATAGGCTGCTATTGCTCCTATTTAAAAAAACAAAAACAAAGAACACCTTTTGGCCCCCTTCTTCCTCTAGCTACTGCCACATTTCTCTCCCTCCCTTTAGTGCAACACTGTAGTCCCTGACTCCAAAAGAGCCATCTGTAGTCCTATAGTCACTAACTCCAAATTCTCTCCTCTGTCTTTCTCTAAATCCCCTCCACTAGCCACTCCCCAACCAAAACTGCTCTTGTCAAGGCCACCAAAGACCTCCATGCTGATAAACCCCATAGCCATCCTTCTGGCCTCTCACATGACCCCTCAGCAGCACTTAACAGTCCCCAGGACCACACCCTCCTCCCTACCTCACTGTCCTCTGCTTCTTAGTCTCCACTGCTGGCTCCACCCCATTTCTTCAACCTCCGAAGAGCTGGGTCCTTGGTCCTCTTCTCCTTCCTCTCCATACTTACTCCCCTGGCCATCTCATGGCTTTAAATACCAGCTGCACACATGACAAATTCACATCTCCAGCCCAGGTCTCTCCATGAACACCAGAGCAGTATGTTCAACGGATACCTTGACATTTCCATTTGAATGTCTAAGATCCCAAAGGCATTATGGCCCAAACCGAGCTGCCCTTTTCCCCGGTTAAGCCCACTCCTTCCCCACTTGAGCAGCAAATCTAATCCTCTAGCTGCTCAAACCAAAAACCTTAAAATCATCTGTGACTCTTGTGTGTCTAGGGTCTAGACTAGTCTCATCGGCATCACTGTGTGAATTAGAAACAGTGCCCCATCGGTGCAGGGCAGTACCGCAGGTGCACGGCTTGGTGACTGGACAGAGCCCAAGAAAAATGTAATCCCCTTTGTCCTTGAACTCAGGACACACACAGGGCCCAACCACACACGTCTTGGCAGTATGCCCCCCGGTGGCAGCATCCCAGGCTGTTCCAGTTAAAGGACAATTGTACTTCCTGCTTCTTGGTGCTTACTTCCTGCTCATTTTCCAAGTCTGGTCCTGCTTCCTCCCTGAAGTTCCTGGTGGCCTTCCAATACATTCTTTTGTTGCTTAAGACAGCCAGGTATTTAGCCAGGCATGGTAGCACATGCCTGTAGTCCCAGCTACTCAGGAGGCTGAAGCAGGAGGATCACTGGAGCCCAGGAGTTTGAGGTTGCTGTGAGCTAGGCTGACGCCATGGCACTCTAGCCAGGGCAACACAGTGAGACTCTCTCTCAAAAAAAAAAAAAGACAACCAGGTACTCCAACTGATACCATCTAGAAACATGTACAAATCCCTCCCACCCTGAAAATTAGACAAATCCATTTTTCCACCTTCCCCTGGAAGTTCTCTGTAGAAGACCACCAATAATTTCCTTGTCACCAAATCTGAAGGCCACCTACGACAGCTCTGTTCTATCTCAAACCCCACACAAAAAAAATTGGTTTATTTATTTTCTTATTTTCCTTCCTTCCTCTCTTTCTTTTTTTTTTTTTTTTTTTTTTTTTGAGGCAGAGTCTCACTCTGATGCCCTGGCTAGAGTGCCGTGGCATCAGCCTAGCTCACAGCAACCTCAAACTCCTGGCTCAAGCAATCCTCCTGCCATAGCCTACTGAGAAGCTGAGACTACAGACATGCACCACCATGCCCGGCTAATTTATATATATATATATATATATATATATATATATATATATATATATATTTTTTTTTTTTTTTTTTTTAGTTGTCCAGCTAATTTCTATTTTTTTAGTAGAGACGAGGTCTCGCTCTTGCTCAGGCTGGTCTCAAACTCCTGACCTCAAGTGATCCTCCTGCCTTGGCCTCCCAAAGTGCTAGGATTACAGACATGAGCCACCTCACCTGGCCTCATTGTCTATTTTAAAAACAAGTATGAGGGAAGAACAAAGCTGGAGACATCACACTTCCTGATTTCAAAATATATTACAAAGCTACAGTAATCAAAACAGTATTTTACTGGCATAAAAACAGACATATAGACCAATGGAACAAAATAGAGATCCCAGAAATAGACACACACATACAGTCAACTGATCTTCGACCAGGGTGCCAAGAATACACAATGGAGAAAAGGCAGTCTCTTCAAGAAATAGTCTTGAGAGAACTGGATATCCACGTGCAAAAGACCAAATCTGGGCCTTTATCTTATGCCATACACAAAAATCAGGCCGGGCGTGCTGGCTCACGCCTGTAATCCTAGCACTCTGGGAGACCAAGGCGGGCGGATTGTTTGAGCTCAGGAGTTCGAGACCAGCCTGAGCAAGAGCGAGACCCCGTCTCCACCAAAACTAGAAAGAAGTTAATTGGACAGCTAAAAATATATAGAAAAGGCCGGGTATGGTGGCTCACACCTGTAATCCTAGCACTCTGGGAGGCTGAGGCGGGCGGATTGCTTGAGCTCAGGAGTTTGAAACCAGCCTGACCAAGAGCGAGATCCCGTCTCCACTATAAATAGAAAGAAATTAATTGGCCAACTAATATATATAGAAAAAATAAGCTGGGCATGGTGGCACATGCCTGTAGTCCCAGCTACTAGGGAGGCTGAGACAGAAGGATCTCTTGAGACCAGGAGTTTGAGGTTGCTGTGAGCTAGGCTGACACCATGACACTCACTCTAGCCTGGGCAACAAAGTGAGACTCTGTCTCAAAAAAAAAAAAAAAAAAAAAAATATATATATATATATATATATATATATATATATAAAATTAGCCGGGCATGGTGGCACATGCCTGTAGTCCCAGCTACTCAGGAGGCTGAGGCAGAAGGATCGCTTGAGCCCAGGAGTTTGAGGTTGCTGTGAGTTAGGCTGACACCACGGCACTCTAGCCCAGGCAACAGAGTGACTCTGTCTCAAAAAATTTAAAATAAATCAACTCAAAGTGGATTAAAAACTTCAATATAAGACTTAAAACTAGAAAACTCCTGAAAGAAAAAATAGAGGAAAATCTTTATGACTTTGAGGTTAGCAATGATTTCATGGCTATGACACCAAAAGCACAGTCAACAAAAACAAACAGGTGGGGCTACATTAAACTAAAAGGCTTCTGCCCAAAGGAAACAGAGTAAAAAAGCAACCTATGGGGGGAATGGGAAAAAGAATTTTACAAACCATATATCTGATAAGGGATTAATCTATAAAACATAAAAGGAACCTTACCACTTAATAGCAAAAAGAAAAAAAAGGGTAACCAGATTTTAAAAATGGGCAAAGAACTTGAATAGACATTTCTCCAAAGAAGACATATGAATGGCCAACATGTACATGCAAAGGTGCTCACATCTCTAATCATCAAGGAAATGCAAATGAAAACCACAATGAGTTATTGCCTCGTGTCTGTCAGGATGGCTATTATCAAAATGGCAACAAGCATTGTCAAGGATGTGGAGAAATCAGAGCCCTGCACACTGTTGGAAGGGATGCAAAATGGTGCTGCCACTATAGAAAACAGCATGGGGCTTCCCCAAAAAACTAAAAATAGAACTACCGTATAGCCCAGCAATCCTATTTCTGGACATTTATCCAAAAGAATTGAAATCGGGACCCCCAAAAGATATTAGCACTCCCATGGTCATTGCATCATTCACAGTAACCAAGATGTGGAAACAACCTACATGTCCATCAGCAGTTGAATGGAAAAAGAAAACATACATACAATGGAATACTATTCAGCCTTGAAAAAAGAAATTCTGCAATATGCACAACACGGAGGAACATTGAGGACATTATGCCAAGTGAAATAAGCCAGTCACAGAAAGAAAAACACTGCATGATTCCATTTATATAAGGTATTTATTAATAAAATATCAAAGTCATAGAATTCAAGAGTGGAAGGGTGGGTGCTAGGGCCGGGGGGAAGGGGAAATGACAGGGCACCTACAGTCAACTGTAATGTATTATACACTTAAAATTGTGTGAAGAGGGTAGATCTCATGCTAAGCATTCTTACAATAAAATGTTTAAAAAAAACAAATATTCAAGGGAGTTATTGTTTAATGGGTACAGTCTCAGCTTGGGATGATTTGGGACGATAAATAGTTCTGGAGATGGATGGAGGTGATGGTTGCACAGCAATGTGAATATACTTAATGCCACTGAATAGTATACCTAAAATTGGTTAAAATGGTAAATTTTATGTCATCTGTAGTTTACAATTTTTTTAAAAGTGAAAACCCACAGTGAGCTGTGAAGCACATAACCATGCTGAGGCTCCATCCGTAGCAACACAATGATAACAACTGTGTCAGAGGGGAGGCCAGGAGGCAGAGGAAAGGGGGCGAGGGGAGGGCTGGTGCTGGGACCCTGGGAAAGGACATGGAGAGGGAAGGGTGGGGAGCCTCAGGAAGAGGCCCAGAGTAGACAAGAGCCAGAGGGGAGGGGTTGCCAGGAGAAAGAAGGGAAACCCTAGGTGGAGAGGCGAGGCCAGGCTGGGTATATCTTCTCAGAAACTGTGCTCCAGCACCCGAGTACCCTCACAGGCTTCAGGCACGGTTGAGGGCAAGGCGAACAAGGGTAAGCAAACAAGGTCTGGGCCCTTTTTTATTTTAATATTTTGTAGAGACAGGGGTCTTGCTATGTTACCCAGGCTGGTCTTGAACTCCTGGCTTCAAGCAAATCCTCTGGTTTTGGCCTCCCAAAGTGCTGGGATTAGGTGTGAGCTTCTGCTTATTTTAATAGGTCACTGGCTGTTTGACTAGCTGGGAATCAGGGAGGCCGGTTAGGGTGATTTGCTACTGCAACTTAGAATACTTACTAGGATGGTAGCAGTGGAGGTGGTAAGAAGTGTTTGAATCCTACATTGATTTTGCAGGTAGATCCAGAGCTTTGGGATTAGTCTGGCCCTCCTAGCTTTCTTACAGTAAACAACACTGGTCACTGGCAGGGGCTTCCTTCCCATGGGCTGTGGCTTAGACTGGGCCTGGGCCTCTGAGGGTATCCTGGTATAGGGGACAGATCAAGAGAGACCCAAATTAAGGCCCAGGCTAGGTGCAGTGCCTCACACCTATAATCTCAGCACTCTGGGAGGCTGATGCTAGAGGGAGGATAGCTTGAGGTCAGGAGTTCAAGACCAGCCTGAGCAATATAGTAAGACCTCATTTCTACAAAAAAATTAAAAAATTAGCCAGGTGTGGTGGCACATACCTACAGTCCTAACTACTCAGGAGGCTGAGGTAGGAGGATGGCTTGAGTGCAGGAATTCAAGATTACAGGGAGTTACCACTGCAACATTGTAATATAGCCTGGGCAACAGAGTAAGATCCTGGCTCTTAGAAAAATAATAATTAGACCATATTGCTCTGCTCAAAACCCCCTTCCAACAATTTGCATTCCACTCCCTCCAACCCTATATACAGTGAAGAATTCATCCCACCCTGAAGTCTGGTCTTTTTTTTTTTTTTGAGACAGAGTCTCACTTTGTTGCCCAGGCTAGAGTGAGTGCCATGGTGTCAGCCTAGCTCACAGCAACCTCAAACTCCTGGGCTCAAGGAATCCTGCTGCCTCAGCCTCCCAAGTAGCTGGGATTATAGGCATGTGCCACCATGACCGGCTAATTTTTTCTATATATATTAGTTGGCCAATTAATTTCTTTCTATTTATGGTAGAGAAGGGGTCTCGCTCTTGCTCAGGCTAGTTTCTAACTCCTGACCTCGAGCAATCCATCCACCTCAGCCTCCCAGAGTGCTAGGATTACAGGCGTGAGCCACCACGCCCGGCCGCAGAACTCTGGTCTTTACCTTCATATTTTCAGCTACTGGAAACTGACCTCTAGGCCCCTGGAATGACCTGCCTGACAGGGGTGTCAAACAATGTTGGAGAGTTTTGTTTGTTTTGTTTTTTAAGGTATTAGCCCAAAACTCTGGCAGGTGCTAGAGATTAAGATCAGCCACACCAGCACTATGTGATTAACCCTTAAGGAAGACTCTGCAGTAGCTTCCCACTTGGTTGTTACACATTCATCAGACAGGAGGCAGTCTGGTGCCTAGGACAGAAAGCTTCTTGTCTGGCCCCCTACCAGATTCCACCCTAAGATTCTCACCTACGGCTGGCTCTGTGTATCTTTTTGCTGTAATAACTGTAATCCTAGTGCTTTCCCAAGTTCTGTGAATCAGTCTAGCATGCTACTTACCCAAGGACGGTCGTGGGCAACTCTTGAACTAGCAGCTAGTGTCGGAAGTGAGGGCAGACTTGTGGGGACTGGGACTGTGCCCTCTGTGCACTTTGCCAAACTCTTTGCACCCTGTGACCACCTCATTATGACCTGCCCACTCCTTGCCCACCAGACCAGACCTCATCTCACTTGTCTCCTCTGGCTCCCTCCTCACTCACACCAGCCAGGCTCCCACTCTTGGCACAGGAAAGCTCCTTCCCCGGATTCCTGCCAGGTAAACTCCCTCACTTATTTTAGGCCTTTATTCACAGCTCACCTCCTTGATAAGGCCTCCTCCAGCCCCTACCTCAAACCCCACTACCCTCAAAACCCTGCCTGCTTTGCTTTTTCCTCTTCCAATACTATCACCACATCCACCACACTGTAAATGTTGTCTTATTTCTTCTTCTCCATCTCCCCACAAAGCAGGAATTCTGCTCTTTGTTCCCTGCAGTAATCCCAAGACCTTAAACAGTTTCTGGTACGAGCTGAGTGTTCCAAGAAATTCTCCGAGTGAACTCTAGTATTCTTCAGAAGTACCTCTCTTAAAAACCAGACCATCCCATCTTTTTCTCCCTGAAAGGCTAAGTCTCCAAAAACAGAGAAACTGACCACACTTGGCTGGAGACCCTTGCTGAGGGGATAAGGTAAGAGTCAGCAAGACCTCCAGGAGAGCCACCTGGCCCTGCCTGAGTGAGGACATGCAGATATGTCCTAACCCTAACACCTCCTTGCTGGTGACTTTGAAAGACCCCTTCTCTGGGTCCTGGTCCCCAGGTGAATAACGAAGCTCTGGCCAAGATCACTCTGGAGCAGATCTGAGAGGGGAGGTGAGAAATTCCTGTGGTGACAGAGGAGCAGAAGAAAGACATGACCTCACCAGGCAGGGGTGACTTTTATTTAAAGGCAGAAAACACCTTATTTGGGGTTCATCTGTATCTGCAACAGTTTAAAAAAATAGAAAGAAAAAAACCAGAACCCAAAGGGCCTGTGGCAAGGAGAAGAAGGGGAGGGGTAGTGGGTCCCGGTCAGGCCACGTAGGGGAAGCGGAGCAGCAGCCCTTCGTGAGGCTCCAGGTTCAGGTGTTCCAGCTCAAGGGAGGCGCCCTCCTCTTGGCCTGGCTTGGTGCTGAGCAGGAGGTTAACCCTGGCTGGCAGGCTGGCAGTTGCAGGCAAGTTGGAGGGCCCCAGCTTGGCTGAGAGGTTTGCCCCCTCAAAGTTGAGCACCACCAGGAAACGTTCATTCTGGTCCCAATAGCGGATGTAGGAAAAGACTCCAGGCCCAGAAGACAGGGCATGGAAGTCCCCATGCAGCAGGGAGCGCTCCTTACTCCGCTGGTCACTCAGCCGGCGGAACAGGGAAAGGAGGGAGCCAGGGTCTCCATTCTGGCCCTGAGAATGATGAAGACATAGAGGAGAGGGTGAGTGAGTCCACTGGAGTACAGACTTCTACAAGCCCTGCCCACCCTCTCTCTGGTCAGGGCCCTTACCTTCACAGTCGCATTGGCGCTTATGGACTCTGGCATGTTCGGGAGGCTGGACTCATCCCACAGCATGACTGGGGCCTCCACAGGCTGAAAAGCAGAGGAAATAGGACTTGAAAAAGGCCTGGGCCAGTCGTGGTGGCATGCACCTGTAGTCCCAGCTACTCAGGAGGCTGAGGCGGGAAGATCCCTTGAGGCCCGAAGTTTGAGGCTGCGGTGAGCTATGAATGCACCACTGCACTCCAGCCTGGGTGAGAGCAAAACCCTATCTCTTGAAAAAAAGAGAAAGAAAGAAAAAGGCCTAGATCTACTCCTCCTTATCCCTCTTCTTGTTCCCATCCTCACTACGGCATAACCACCCAACCCATTCTGGGCTAACTTCTACTGGACGAGCAGGGCAGGCTACCCCAAGAGGGTCCCCAGGCCGACTCCCTCACTTGCCTCAGGTCTCGGCATGGTTATCTCATCAAGTTTCCCATGGCCACACTATGAAATATACCCCATCCCTATTCTCTAGGCCATACCCTGCCCTCTTTGGCATAGCATTTTTCAGCACTGGCATTTTATTATATTTGCACGTTAATTAACTAACCACCTCCAGCACTTTTGTGCACTGCTGTATTCTCAGTGTCTAACAAATAGAAATTATTCAATAAAAATATGTGGAATAAATGAATGACTAGTTCTACAAACCTCAGGTTAGTACTTCTCAGCTTAGATGTTAAAAAATAAAAAAAAAAAAGAAACCTCAGGTTAAGCTCTAACCCTATAGATCAACTCTAACCCTATAGCTAAAGCTAGTGAATGCCTTCCTGCTAGTCTCCCTGTCACAGTACTCACTGCCATGTACTGTGCTTATCCATCTGGCTCCTTCACTAAACTATGAGCTCCTAGAGGGCACAGATCCTAGCAAAGAGTACTCTCTCTCTAAAGAATGAAGGAATGAAATATATGGTGACTACTACAGTAAACATCTATCTACCAGGTATGGTGATGTGCCTGTATTACCATTAAAAACATGGCCTCATTTAATCCTGTAAGATTTAACCCTGTAAGAATGCAGTATCACAGAAGACATGACCAAAATCAAGGGGTGAAATAATTTGCCCAGAGCCACAGCTACTGACCAGGTGACTGACTAGTATAGGAATCAAACGCAGTTTCACCTCAAGGCTCATGTCTATCTGCCGCCATCCACAGAACCATCATAAGACGCACGGACACAACCTCCCCCACGGTACCAGGCAGACAGCGAGCAGTACCTGTCCAGGAAGGGCAGCTGTCTGCAGGCCAATCTCATCCCCATAGCTGAAAATGGGGGTCCCCGGCAGGGTGAAGAACAGCAGCTGGTAGAGTCGGAGGAGCTGAGCCGGCAAGAAGGAAGTCATGAGCCCCGCCTGGGACAACTGCAGGGACAGACACTCTGGTGAGCCACATAGCCCACCTCTGCTTCTATCTCCCAACAACCCTTTCCTCCAAAAGCCCCCTGCCCCCACTGCCCCCATTGTGCTACTCACACTCCAGGCGCACCAGTGATTGCCGATGGTATTCAAAAACTTGGTGACTAGGACTTTTGTTTGCTCCCCAGTGAAACTGGACTTTGACAGGTATGAGCTAGTCAACAGCAGGTCTTTGGTAGATTCAAGTAGGCTCACAATCTGCTGAAGGTTGGAGGAGTCAGTCCCTGCAATCAAGAGCCTGCACGGGAGAAAGCAGAGGCCAAGATTGGTACAAGTAAGAATGGAAGTAAAGAAAGTTCTCTGGACTAAGAATCCCTTCCCCCTCTCCTTAGGGCCCATGGTCCACTGAGGAGCTACCACAGCGAAGCCGAGTCAGGAAGGTGGCCTCTGGCACTCACCTATCTTCGCCAAAGCTCTTGGTGATGTTCTGCCACTCAGACAAGAATAAGGATGCATTCTAGAAAGAAAAAAGCAAGAGTCAAGGAATAGGAAACACGACCAGGCCTGGCCTGAGTCTCTCTGTTCTCATCCAAGCTTTGCCTCTCATGTGTCAGGTAACTCACCGCCAGATTCTCCACGTCCCGAACCTGGAACCCGTCCACACCAGCTCCCAGCCAAAAATCCAGAGCATCCTACAGGGGGCAAAAGAATAAAGGAAAGATATCAATACTCAGAAAATTCCAGCCAATGCCAAACCTCGCCCACTACATACTTCCCTACGACCTTGAGAGAATCCATTGCCTTTCCTGGGTCTTTCTCACCTGGATGACAAGTCTTGGCCTTTGGTTCCCTTCAGCACTAACCTCCCAAGGGTTCTCTTATGCTATAGCACTTCACTTCTCCATTCCTGTTTCTGGTAAATCATACAGCTTCACCTTTGACAGCCACAGAAAAGGTCCAAGAGAAAAATGGGTCCATAAACATAAGTTCACTTAACCCTTAGCATGTGGAATGCTAGTATATCTATTTTAAAGATGAAGAAACAAGCTTAGACAAGCAAGAAGACGTTCCCAACATCATAATCAGTGAGCAACAGAGACAGACCTAAATGTCAGTCAAGATCCCAAGGCAAGTGTATTTACTTCTGGAGTGAGCTAGGGAGAGCAAGGCTAAAGACGAAAGATAGAAATTCAAACCATAGCCCAGGACAGTTTAGAAGATTTGAAAAGAGGCCAGCTCTGCAGAACAGGCCCAGGCCTACAGCCTGGTGGTCAGCTGGCACACAGCATGGAACCCGACCCCCACTGCCCCTTCCTTTCCCTTCTCTGTGCCAGTGCTCTCTCCTCTGATCTCCATTTCCATCTGAGGCGACCACCTCATGCCAAACCATTTGAAAATATTGCCCTGTCAGTAACTTTTAAAGAGTCTCCCAGCAACTGGCAAGGACTAAACTGGATGGATCCCAGAGATCCTATCCAAATGCTGGCAGTCCAGAATTCTACCTCAGACCCTGACAGCAAAGTGTCAGGATCTGCCTTCATTTTTGTTCTTCCCATTCTGACTTATCAGTGTCCTAGAACCCAGCCATCAGGAGCTAAGGTGACATTCAAGGTCCCGTGCCCAGCCTGCTCGGTGTACAGTTTGAACCTATACCTTCAGGGAAGGCAGACTAAAGACTACTTCAAATCTTGGGCACTTGAAGCACCTAGGAACCTTATCTTCCTCATTTACAGATTAGGGATAAT
The DNA here is from genome assembly GCF_040939455.1 of Microcebus murinus. NCBI lineage: Eukaryota > Metazoa > Chordata > Mammalia > Primates > Cheirogaleidae > Microcebus > Microcebus murinus. Next base: position 13,315,212 of record NC_134107.1, read on the forward strand.
AATAGATACCTTGTATGGTTATACAGGGACTTAGAAAACAGCTATAAAATAGTTGGCATAGTCCCAGATGCATAGGAAGACCCCAGTCCTTGTAACTGCAGACTGGGCTCCACTCCAAACACATCAAACAAGAATTGGGAAACCAGCCAGGACAGGATTCCCACAGAGAAAGGGCTTCCTCTCCCAAAAGGAAGAAAAATCAAACCTTCAGAGTGACATCTGAGAAAATCCCTTCCTGGCATGGTCTTTCCCTCAGAGTCAAGGAAACAAAAAAAATGAGTGGTCAGAAAAGGAACAAGAAAAACAGGGGTGCACAGCTGGCATGTCCTTCAGCTATGGGAGGAGGCATTCCTTTTTTTTTTCCTTTTTCTTTTTTTTTTTTAATTTGTCTTCAGAGCCAAGGGAGGAGGCATTCCTGCTTGGCCCCAAGGAGCAAAAAAGGCCCCTCAGCTGAAACTAGGCTAGGTTAACAGGGCTGAAAAGGGCCAACCCAGCCACAATATCTGGCTCCCCCGTGCCATCAGCTCCAATACACTCACCTTCACCTTGGTGGCCACAGTATCAACCTGAGTGGAGAACCACGAGTTCTCGCCCTTGTAGTTGGGAGTGATGTCCAGAATGACACGGATGCCTGGAACAATGGGGGTAAGGGAGAATGAGGAAATCACAAACACAAGTCTGTTGAGTGTTTTCTATGTGTTATTTGGTACAAAAGCTTAGATTTGAAACCTGGGAAAACTCATTCCACTGAAACACAGACATGAGCAAGAAGGGACCTTAAGATCTTAGAAGGCAGAAGATATGTAGTATAGTAAAGAAGGCTGAGCTACGGGGTCTTCAGCTCTCCACCCCGAAAGTGAACCCTTTAAATTTGTTTCTATATTGAATTTTAAGACAGTATTTTGGATTTTTTTCCCCAAAAGGATCCACTGTTTTACAAGTTTAAAAACCACTGATTTAGGCTGGGCGCGGTGGCTCACGCCTGTAATCCTAGCACTCAGGGAGGCCGAGGCGGGCAGATTGCTCAAGGTCAGGAGTAAGAAACCAGCCTAAGCAAGACCCCGTCTCTACTATAAATAGAAAGAAATTAATTGGCCAACTAATGTATATAGAAAAAATTAACCGGGCATGGTGGCACATGCCTATAGTCCCAGCTACTAGGGAGGCTGAGGCAGAAGGATGGCTTGAGCCCAGGAGTCTGAGGTTGCTGTGAGCTAGGCTGACGCCATGGCACTCACTCTAGCCTGAGCAACAAAGCGAGACTCTGTCTCAAAAAAAAAAAAAAAAAAAACCACTGATTTAGTAAAAGCCAACATTTTGCAAATATGGATACTAAAGGCCATAAGTTAAATAACCTGCCAAGACTACACAGCCAAGTAGAAAGCCCCTGAACCACACACCAACTCATTTTAGGAAAAAGCTTAACAAACGTCCCTTGTACAGGCCCTAGGAAAACTGATACAGTTAGGAGTAAACCAGACAAAAGTCCTATCTTGCTCTTCCTCTGGCCAGAAGGCCAAGCCTTTAGTAGCTGCTTCCTTGGGAACCCCAGGACACCCACTCTTTTTCTTGGCTGATTGCAGGAGACTTTCAAAATCTTCCTTGGAGCCAAGACTGGGGTCAATCTGTAGTAAGTTGGTCTCAGCAATGTCATCCTTCTGGTTCTTGTGAATTGGGCCCAGCACAAGGCCTCTCACCTTCAGAGTGCTCAGGTAGTCGAGATGCCCCTTCAGACCTGAAATGGGGAGGCTAAGTTAACAAGTGAGGCCCGTGATCTCCCCCACTCTCTCCTCTCTCCGAGCCTAAGGATGGGGACTGGTGGGCTGCGGATAAAGCTGGATCATGAGATTCACAGCAGCTGATGTAAGGGGCCTAGTACATTACTTCAGAAACCAGTTGTGACTGGCTCCGGGCTCACGAGGGTGCTGAGTCAGCCGCCCTCGGGAAAGAGTGGGGGCGGGGTCGGTTCTTCTCAAAGAAAGGAGGGAAGGACAAGGCTGGGATGAAGAACGGCCAAAGACCGCCCGAGGACCACCGGGGAGGGGGGTTGGCGCAGGTGACCAGATTAAAGCCCCCGGGGGCGCGCTGCACTCACCGGCTAGGTTGCCCCCGTCTGGGCCCTGGAAGGCCTGAAGGTTGCCAATGCGGTAGAGGGCGCCCGTGTGCCACCACTGCTGCACGGGCAGCTCGCGACAGCGCGGCGCCCGCACGATGATGACCACGGCGCCCGCCAGCATGCCGAGCCAGCCGAGCCAGAAGAGCACCAGCAGCGCCCAGCGGGTGCGCACCCAGCCGGGGCTGCCCGCCACCTTCAGCAGCTCCTCCTTGGACAGGCCGGTGAACTTGGCCGTGGCCGCCGACTCCCCCTCGTCTTCGGCCACCTTGATCTTCACCAGACCGTTTTTCTCGGCGCCCGCCACCGCCATGGCCATGGCCGCCTCTGACGCCGCGTTCATCGGCTGCTTCTCCGGTTCTAGCTCATTCAGCTCCACCTCCTTCATATCCACCTCGGTGTTCTGGCTCATGGCGCCTGTGGAACCGATGGCAAAGCAGCCTGCGATCAGGTGGTAGCTCGACCCCCTTCCCGAGCCTACAGGTCCCAGCGATGCCGCGCCGCTTCCGCTACAGCTTCTGCTCGGCGGCGGCGCGGCCGGGGGGAAGAGGTTGAGCCCCGCCCGGGCCTGGCCCGCCCCTTAAAGTGGAACGTCGGGAATGGCTGTGGCCGCGGCCGCGGTGGGCGGCGCAGGGCAGTAATGTCCGGAGCTCGCTTTCGACTGCGGCGAGGTCGAACCTTCCTCTCCCTAAGGTTCTTTCCGGCCTGACGCTGGGAGGGCTTAGCAGGAAGCCACCTTTAGGTGGACAAAGTCTGTCCACCCCGGATCCGGAGGCCCCTGTTCGCCCACTCAGTGTAGTGACCACCCCACACCACCTTCCATTTGCCCTGGCCCACCGCCTGGTCTTCCCAACTTCGCACGGCCACTTGCACTCTCAGAGCAAACCAGACCCAACTTCTGCCTCCCCCCCCCCCCCCCCCCGCACCAAACTTTGCCCTCTCAAGCCTCTGGGGCTTGGCGCCAGACCCCCTCTGCTCCCCTGCAGAGGTTACTCCCACTAGCCTTTCAAGACTCATCTTGAGTTTATTTCAAGTAATTCCTCATGCAGCAACTATTTATTGAGCACTCGCTACAATACTTTGCTTCATTAACTTTACCTAACTAACTCTAATAGTCTTTTTCATGATGCTTTAAAATGAATCTGTTTGGACAGGAAAGTTGAGGTTGATTCTGACTCTAACCCCACCCCCAGTCGCTAGCTCTAGGAAGTCCGGCAGCAATCAATCAGATATCCAGAAGAGACTGATGGGGCTGCAGTGAACATTCCAGAGCTGGGCCTCAGGAGCACCCACCCTTTCTAGAACAGACCAGAAGGTGCCATGACCAGACTCTTCCCCACCTTGCAGGGCCTCCCACAGATTATCCCCAATTCCCCCAGGGTGCCAAGGTTCCCCTACCTCCCTGTCACTTCACTATGCTACGCCTTGGAGGCAGCTGGTATTGCAGAGGATTTGAAGACCTCCCGAATTCCCCCCAGAGAGAGCCCTGGATAGAGGGTTAGCAGAGCAGAGACAAGGTTCACAGCAAGGACTACCAGACATCAACACTATGAGGTGCCAGCACTCTCAGGAACTGCTTGTTCCTGAGCAGTGCCAGTGCCGGCTGGGCTATTTTCAGAGAGGAGCTGAAGGAAATCGGTTCTTTCTCCCTCTCCCACCTAGGCTGGGAGCCAGGATTGCTGTGTATTTGGAAGAAAGCAGAAGCCAAGATCTGAAGTAATAGCAGAAAGAAAAGGGTGAGAAAAGGCTCATCCTCTGCTAGTCTCCTTCTGTATCCCAAAGCATCCATCCCTGTCCACCCTGGGAAAGCTGGAACCAGCTCCTAGGGGGAGGCAGGCAAATGGCTATGGGTTGAGGTTCATACCACCGCTCAAAGCCGATAAGAGGTCCAAGGTGCCCTAGACATGCCAGATAAGAAGGGCCAACCAGGGGTTCTTAATGGACTTTGTCCATACAATGAAAGCTCAAGGTTGAGAACTGTGGGATCAGAAGCTCTCCTTCTTGACATGGTCCAACATAATGCCCCCTAGCAACGTCTTACTCACAGCCCCCCATGGCTCCAGACAGCAGAAGCCAATTCCTTCTGCATGCATAAAGAGGCAAACAACCTACCTCCCCAATCTTATCAGACACCACCTCTTCCACAGGCACTAGCCTCCAGCCATATCAGCCTTCAAACACCTGCTAGCCTCACAGCACACCAGGCTTTCTTGGGCCTCTGTATCTTGCACATGCCATTCCTCTGCTGTATGGCCCTTCCTGTTCTGCCACTCAACCTCATGAGCTCCTATTCATTCAAGACCTAGCTCAAGTGACAGCTTTTCTCAACCCCCTGGACAAAATTACTTTCCCTTCACCATTCAATTGCCTCTGCTATAACTCATGTCACATTTGTTTATTACATTTCCCTGTCTGGATGTCTGCTTGCCCTTGAAAACAAGTGGTAGAGGCCTTGTGCTATTTGTTGATGAACATGCCTGTTTAGAGACAGCAAATAATAGGCACTTCATAATTGGTAAATGAGTGGATGAACTATATCAATCAAGCCCAAACATTTCCCCCCTTCACAACAACTGAACAAAAGTAGTATGTGGGCTCCATGTGGTGGTTCACGCCTGTAATCCTAGCACTCTGGGAGGCCAAGTTGGGTGGATCCCTCAAGGTCAGGAGTTCAAAACCAGCCTGAGCAAGAGTGAGACCCCGTCTCTACTAAAAAATAGAAAGAAATGAATTGGCCAACTAAAAATATATAGAAAAAAATTAGCCGGGCATGGTGGCGCATGCCTGTAGTCCCAGCTACTCGGGAGACTGAGGCAGGAGGATTGCTTGAGCCCAGGAGTTTGAGGTTGCTGTGAGCTAGGCTGACACCATGGCACTCTAGCCCGGGCAACAGAGTGAGACTCTGTCTCAAAAAAAAAAAAAAAAAAAAAAAAAAGTAGTATGTGAAGATAAACAGATAAAAATGAAAAGGAATCTAAGCAACACTATATTATATCAAGATAAAGAGCTGTTTATGCAGGAAAACAAACAAAGACTTATTTTTGTTCAACCAAAATAAAGTAATAAATCTAAGGGGATGGAGGGTAGGAAAACAAAGGACTATAGAAAAAGAGGCTAGAGGTACCTAGAGAGCCTCAGATCCTATAATGTGTGTTAATAAATGTAAAACTTAATATTTAGCATAGGAATGTAAAATATATACTTTTTCAGGAAGAATTCAGACTTCAAGAGAAGGCTGGGACAAAGCAAAGCAAAAAAAAAAAAGCAGTTCAGCAGTCCAGAGGCCAATAACAACCATGTGAGGCCACCAGACTTTAGTACTTTACTCACACTCTGGCAGGCAGATGGGGGTGGGGCTCTGAAATGCAGAGGACCAAGTATATAAAGCAAGTTCCTTCCTAATCCCCATTGCAAATATCCATATCACATGTTTCCCAACACATGAGGATTACTTGATCTTAGCCAAAAGATAAGGAAGTTGTTTTCCCCTTAACATGTAAAAAGGATTTCTAAAGGCAGAGAAAGAAGATGGGAGGGAGAGAGACAGATGGGAGAACAGCTAGAAACTCTTCGGAAGACTCTCTCTGTCCAACAGCCTGTGCAACCCTGCCAAAGCCTATGGCTCTATTCCAAAGCCCCAGAAACAAAGTATCCAAGCTCTGCTACTAAATATCCATCAGCTAGAAGTCTTGAGGAATTTAGCCATTTAAAAAATGGATGATGGCTGAGGTTAAGGAATTGAACATTTGGAAGTCAAATTGCAGCTGAAATGAAAGCAGAGGAGGCTAACCCCAAGTAAAGGGGCTCACTTGGCTGCTGATATTTGAAGAACTGATGTTGGAATAATATTACTTTTATTATGAATCTTACCAGAGGGACACTGGCTGCAAAAGAAGAAAACTGCCAAGGTTGTCTTAGTAAAGGGTGAGGAATGCAAGGGGGAGGGGGTAGATAAAAGCCAGAAAGGGTGAAAGAAATACAACCAAAGCCATCCTGTGGAAGAGAAATAAATGCACCATCTGAAAAGTACCCTATAGTTAGCACTGGTGCCAGACCCAACTTCTGCACATTTTCCTGTCACATTCATAGTCATATAAACCATGTACTGAAGCACTTTTGATTTTCACAGGCATCCAAAATGATGAAGGTTACCAGAATCTTTTACATATACATATATACATATTTAAGACCCTGTCTCTAAATATATATATTTATTTTTTATAAAAAATATATGTAGTTTTTAGAGATGAGGTTTAACTATGTTGTCCAGACTGGTCTTGAACTCCTGGGCTCAAGGGATCCTCCCACCTCAGCCTTCCAAAGTGCTGGGATTATAGGCTCATATGAGCCATTATCATATATTAAGAGCTTTCCGACAATACAATCCTAAACACACATAATAAGAAGGTGAGATATTAGACTTCAATATATGCTTCTTGAACTTCTAGAAAGTCTCCCCTACTACCTGGCTGCAAATAACTCAGTAATTTGAATAACCCCACCCACATCTGTCTCTGTTCCCACCTAGTCTCCCTTTTAAATCATTTACAGCAAAATCTTCTTGGAATCTCCAAATAGAAAAGTAGATGATTGACTATTTTTAAAAAAATATGTTTTGGCTGGGCGTAGTGGCTCACGCCTGTAATCCTAGCACTCTGGGAGGCCGAGGTGGGCGGATTGTTCGAGGTCAGGAGTTCAAAACCAGCCTCAGCAAGAGTGAGACCCCCATCTCTACTATAAATAGAAAGAAATTAATTGGCCAACTAATATATATAGAAAAAATTAGCCGGGCATGGTAGCACATGCCTGTAGTCCCAGCTACTCGGGAGGCTGAGGCAGAAGGATTGCTTGAACCCAGGAGTTTGAGGTTGCTGTGAGCTAGGCTGACGCCACGGTACTCACTCTAGCTTGGACAACAAAGTGAGACTCTGTCTCAAAAAAAAAAAAATGTTTTATGTTCAATAAGGTGAAAAGAGAGAAATAGAAATAGACATTTAGAGTATGGTATGGAGTAACAGAAACCTGAATTTGAAATATCACTCATTCTGCAACTTAAAAAGTAGTTAATTTCAATGTCAAGTCTTTGAAAAGGAGGTTGAACTACAGAAAAACTAAAGACAATTTTTTTTTTTTTTTTGAGGCAGAGTCTCGCTTTGTTGCCCAGGCTAGAGTGAGTGACATAGCGTCAGCCTAGCTCACAGCAACCTCAAACTCCTGGGCTCAAGCAATCCTTCTGCCTTAGCCTCCAGCATAGCTGGGACTACAGGCATGTGCCACCATGCCCAGCTACTTTTTTCTATATATATTAGTTGGCCAATTAATTTCTTTCTATTTATAGTAGAGACGGGGTCTTGCTCTTACTCAGGGTGGTTTTGAACTCCTGACCTTCGGCAATCCTCCCGCCTCGGCCTCCCAGAGTGCTAGGATTACAGGCGTGAGCCACCGCGCCTGGCCAAGACAAATTATTTTTTAAATAAAAGTGAAGAAGAGAAATTCTCTTTCCTATTTCAAAGTAGACATTGTAACACTAATGAGATGCTAGTTAGAATGTAACCAATCTCGGAAAAGAAACAAAAGTCTTCCCTGAACTAACACACAATGAATAGGATGGAAACTAAAGAATTAACTGTTGCATGATTACCAAAGCCCCATTTTCACAAACTTCTTTTAACTATTATAAAGCCTCCCAGTAATATCTGGTCCCAGAGGTACTATAATACCAGGACATAACAGCAACTTCTCAGAAATCCTTGGTGGACAAGGAGAAACTGCACTGAAAACTGGAAATGCTATTTAAGAAAACGTTTTTTTTTTATTCATTACAGTGAACAGAGAAGGTGCAAAATACCTATGGAAATTTAGGCATTTAGAGAAACATTATGAAACAGCAGAAATATAGATTCTGGTTATCACTCTTCTACTGAAAGAATAAGTAATTTCAGGCCGGGCACGGTGGCTCGTCCTGTAATCCTAGCACTCTGGGAGGCTGAGGCGGGCGGATTGCTCTAGGTCAGAAGTTTGAAACCAGCCTGAGCAAGAGCAAGACCCCGTCTCTACCATAAATAGAAAGAAACTAATTGGCCAACTAATATATATAGAAAAAATTAACAGGGCATGGTGGTACATGCCTGTAGTCCCAGCTACTCGGGAGGCTGAGGCAGGAGGATTGCTTGAGCCCAGGAGTATGAGGTTGCTGTGAGCTAGGCTGACACCATGGCACTCACTCTAGCCTAGGCAACAAAGCGAGACTCTGTCTCAAAAAAATAAATAAATAAAATAAGTAATTTCAAACATAAATTTGTACAAGTAAAGGTGTGTGTTGACTACAGAGAAAATTAAAAGTCAAAAGTTTAAGAACAATGAATCTGGAAAGAGAATTCCCTTTTCATATTAGAAAATAGCATTAGAATTGAGTTACCACATGGCAAGTTTTTTTATTCTAGGGAGAAAAAAAACTAGGACGGGGTCAATATTGAGGAGAGGGGAGGGGAGGAAAAAGAAAAATAATACCAGGCCAAGCTTGGTGGCTCACGCCTGTAATGCTAGCACTCTGGGAGGCTAAGGCAGGAGAATGGCTCAAGGTCAAGAGTTCGAAACCAGCCTGAGCTAAAGCGAGACCTCGTCTCTACTAAAAATAGAAAGAAATTAATTGGCCAACTAAATTTATAGAAAAAATTAGCCAGGCATGGTGGCGCGCATGCCTGTGGTCCCAGCTACTCGGAAGGCTGAGACAGGAGGATCGCTTGAGCCCAGGAGTTTGAGGTTGCTGTGAGCTAGGCTGACGCCATAGCACTCTAGCCTGAGCAATAGAGTGAGACTCTGTTTCAAAAACAATAATAAATAAATAAATACCAGTAATTTACAAAACACTTTTATAGGTAACTAACATCTGATTTTGAAAAGACATAAATGTTTTTCCCTACTTATAGAAAATAAAAATCTATACAGAAAATCAAAGTGAGTTTACACATTATTACAATAAAAGAATTAAATAAAATACTAGATACAAAATTATACACAAAAACAATTTCTTTCTTATATATAAGTAGCAGACAATTAGATTTTTTAAAGTTGCCATTACACTATCTAGCAACATGAACTATAAGGTGCCTTACACCTGTAATCCTAGCACTCTGGGAGGCTGAGACGGAAGATTGTTTGAGCTTAGGAGTTCGAGACTAGCCTGAGCCAAGAGGGAGACCTCGTCTCTACTAAAAGTAGAAAAACTTAGCTGGGGCGTGGTGATGTGTGCCTATAGTCCCAGCTACTTGGGAGGCTGAGGCAGGATGATTGCTTGAGCCCACAAGTTTGAGATTGCTGTGAGCTAGGTTGACACCACAGCACTCACCCAGACAACAGAGTGAGACTGTCTCAAAAAAAACGAAATGGTACATTCAGGATGAAGCCAAACCAAACCAGAAAACATGAGTAAATTGTATGAGCAGGCAACCCAGACCCCACTTTACCTGCCGTAGATGTAAGAGCACCCTTTCTTCCATGCAAAAAACCATCTACCGTTACATGGGGTGTCTTGTATAATCTGATTAAGGAGGATGTAAAAGACCAAGTTTGTGGATGCCAGCTGAAAACAGATGGCAGTCACATTCAGAAGTGGCTATAAAAGACAGTGAAGAGGGAAAATCTAGCAATGCACCTGATAATCTACTTTATGTGGATACAGAAATAGCCCAAGATGAAACAATATACAAATTCGAGGACAGTGGCAAATGGCCTGGCAATCTGATTAGAGGCACAGAAGGAAAAGGACTGGGAGATTAAAGGCAATGAAGTCCGAGGTACAGGTATGTTGATGGACACATGGGAGCATGAGCAAAGTGTGGAGATTTTGGTATCATGTGTTAATGTCCACCAAAAAGCATGTACCATGAAAGAAGTACTGAATAACCAAGGAAATAAAATGACTTAGCTGGTGGTGTTAGCCAACCTTCATCCGAAAGCATATGGTGAATCAAAGACTCAAATCCAGGCAGTCCGACTTGACTCTAGCCATTTTTTTTTTTAAGAGATGGGGTATCACTTTCTCACCCTGGCTGGAGTACAGTGGCATGATCATAGCTCACTGCAGCCTTGAACTCCAATTCTCATCCCACCTCAGCTTCCCAAGTAGCTGGGATTACAGGCATGAGCCACCATGCCCATCTCTACCTTTTTCCCCCCTGATTCAAGCAGCAGACACAGGAAAATAATTTTCTACCTTTAACAAATAATTGATAATGTATAGAGATATAATATACTTAAAATATTCATATTAATATATTAGAGTGGGCTGGGCATGGTGGCTCATACCTGTAATCCTAGTACTCTGGGAGGCCAAGGCAAGAGGATCGCTTGAGGTTGGGAGTTGGAGACCAGCCTGAGAAACAGCAAGATCCCATCTCTAATAAAAATATAAAAAGTTAGCCAAGCAACTACAATAGAAAAAATTAGCTGGGCATGGTGGCGTGCTAGCTGCTTGGGAGGCTGAAGCAGGAGGATTGCTTGAACCCAGGAGTTTGAGGTTGCTGTGAGCTAGACTGATGCCATGGCACTCTAGCCCAGGTGACAGAGCAAGACTCTGTCTCAAGAAAAAAAAAAAAATTAGAGTGTTCTATATTTTTTTCCTTAACTGATGGAGCATAATCAAAAAAGTTTGGTGGCCAAGCACAGTGGCTCAAGACTGTAATCCCAGCTACTTGGGAGGCTGAGGCACAACTGTTTCAAGCCAGGAACTGAAGACCAGCCTGGGCAATGTAGCAAGATCCCCATCTCTTAAAAAAAAAAAAGTTTGGTGACAACTGCCCTATTCTGCCATTATACGAACAGTTACTAGAGTAATCACTACTTAATGGAATAATAGATATGTTTGTTAGTCTAGTTCTGGACTGTTTCATATGGTTTCCACTACCTCTTATAAGTCCATAACCAAATCTTTTACTAATTAATCCAGCTGCCATAATTTATAATGTTCATTTTTCTAAAGAAGACATAACTCCAACAAAGTTATGACTCACAAATCTCTATTGAGCAACTAAATATTCCCAGAGGAGTGCACTATTTCTGGAAGTCCTGCAACACCAGGTTGTTGTGAGGAATGGATGGAGCAAGCCCCTGTTCCTTTGCCCCACTACTAACTATGTACTCTTTTTTTTTTTTCTAATTATGTACTCTTAACATAGAGTACATACTCTTTGTTTTGTTTTGTTTTTTGCCTGGGCTAGAGTGCCGTGGTATCAGCCTAGCTCACAGCAACCTCAAACTCCTGGGCTCAAGCAATCCTTCTGCCTCAGCCTCCTGAGTAGCTAGGACTATGGGTATGTGCCACCATTCCTGGCTAATTTTTTCTATATATTTTTAGTTGGCCAATTAATTTCTCTCTATTTTTAGTAGAGATGGGATCTTGCTCTTGCTCAGGCTAGTCTCTAACTCCTGAGCTCAAACGATCCACCTCATCCTCCCAGAGTGCTAGGATTACAGGCGTGAGCCACCACACCCGGCCCCTAACTATGTACTCTTAATATAGAGTACATACTCTTTTTTTTTGAGACAGAGTCTCGCTTTGTTGCCCAGGCTAGAGTGAGTGCCATGGTGTCAGCCCAGCTCACAGCAACCTCAAACTCCTGGGCTCAAGCAATCCTCCTGCCTCAGCCTCCCGAGTAGCTGGGACTATAGGCATGCGCCACCATGACTGGCTCATTTTCTCTATATATATTAGTTGGCCAATTAATTTGTTTCTATTTATAGTAGAGACAGGGGTCTCGCTCTTGCTCAGTCTGGTTTTGAACTCCTGACCTGGAGCAATCCGCCCTCCTCGGCCTCCCAGAGTGCTAAGATTACAGGTGTGAGCCACTGCGCCCGGCCGAGTACATACTCCTAACATCGAGTATATAGCAGATGTTAAACTGGTAAGAATTTATACTAAACTTGATTTTAGTCAAAAGGTAGAGAAGCGGTACTACCAGTATCAACTTACGCTCAGCACTTCCAGTCCCAAGTGTGAAACCTTCCTCACTCAGGTCCACACAGTGTTTGAACCTGTCCTTACAATCTTCAACATCCTCATCTCCTCAATGGCTAATCCTCTCTTTGGAGACCACCACAATATCACACTCCTCCACAACCCAGAAAACTCTATTTTCAAATTGGGCCTTTTCTCCACTGAGGTTACTGTCTTCTCCCAGTTTCCAGCCAAGCACTGGTTATTAGCATATCTCCATCCTCCATTAATCCAGGCAGTGCCTCTTGCTGCCAGGAGGGGGCAGGGTTGCTCCTTGAACAAACTCTAGACCTAAGAGCAAGCTCATTTGGATAGGATAATCCATAAATTGGGGCTAGAAAAAGATCACTCAAAAATTTATAGAGGCATCGGGAGTGGTGGCTCACGCCTATAATCCTAGCACTCTGGGAGGCCAAGGCAGAAGGATCACTTGAGCTCAGGAGTCTGAGACTGTCTGAGTGAGACCCCGTCTCTACCAAAAATAGAAAAAATTAGCCAGGTATGGTGTGGGGCACCTATAGTCCCCTATAATCTACTTGGGAGGCTGAGGCAGAAGGATTGCTTGAGCCCAGGAGTTTGAGGTTGCAGTGATGACACCACTGTCATAGCTAGGGTGATAGACCCTGTCTCAAAAAAAAAAAAAAGGCTGGGCGAGGTGGCTCACGCCTGTAATCCTAGCACTCTGGGAGGCTGAGGCGGACAGATTGCTCGAGGTCAGGAGTTCGAAACCACCCTGAGCGAGACCCTGTTTGTACTAAAAATAGAAAGAAATTAATTGACCAACTAAAAATACATATACAAAAAATTAGCCGGGCATGGTGGCACAAGCCTGTAGTTCCAGCTCCTCGGGAGGCTGAGGCAGTAGGATCACTTGAGCCCAGGAGATTGAGGTTGCTGTGAGCTATGCTGATGCCACGGCACTCACTCTAGCCTGGGCAAAAAAATAAAGATTATAGACATAACTAATGTATATTGAGTGCTTTCTGTATCTTATATTCTGCTATGCAATAGGGATAGAAGAATGATTTATACCCAGATAAAATCAGACCTCAGGGTATTTCTCCAAGGTGGGGATTGGGTGGATCAGGCTTGGGGAAAGAGTGGTGGTTAAGAAACTGGCAAGGGTCTGGGTGTGGTGGCTCATGCCTGTAATTCTAGTACTCTGGGAGGCCGAGGCAGGAAGATTGTTTGAGGTCAGGAGTTTGAAGCTGCTGTGAGCTATGATCAGGCTACTGCACTCCAGCCTGGGTGACAGAGCAGGACCCTGTCTTTTTTAAAAAGACAGTCTCACTATGTTGCCCAGGCTGGAGCACAGTGGCTATTCACTTCCTCAATTACAGAACGCTACTGCCTTGAACTCCTGGCCTCAAGAGATCCTCCTCACTCAGCCTACCAAGTAGTTGGGACTGCAGGTGCAAGCCAGTGGCACCTGGAAAAAAATTTTAAGCAAATTAGATGGGTCGGCTATAATCTCAGCTACACAGGAGGCTGAGGCCAGAGGATCACTTGAGTCCAGGAGTTTGAGGTTGCAGTGAGCTATGATGACACCACTGCACTCTACCTGGGGCAACAGAATGAGACTCTGTTACGAAAAAAAAAAAAATGTTTAAAATAGATCTCAACATTTTTAAAAATGGGTAAACCAATACACAATTCTGGATTTCTGGATACTCTTGAAAACAGTGAACATCTGATCACACAGAGACAATATTTTAGCAAGCCAACAGTCAGCTGCAGCTGAGAAAGGGCTGCTCAGTTCATCAGAGTTCTGCTCAGTTCATTTTGCTTATCTACATTCCTTGCCTGAATTCTGCAGGTACTGGAGTTGGAGATGTCTGACCTAAATCCCCTCCTTTCCATTTCCACTGTCATTATACTTGTTAGCACTGAATCCACTTACTTCTTGCTTAAATTACTGTGACATACCAATTAATGTCCTTGTCTCCATCTTATCCCCCAATTTCTTATCACCTCCCTGCTTAAAAACTTTCACTAGCTTCTTTCTCACTATACACAATTCAAATGATTTAGCTTTATATTCCAGGCCCTCCTCATCTGGCCTTCCCCAGGAAATCTTTTCCAGTTTGATATTCTATTCCCATTTAGCCCATCTTTCAACTACTGCTATCCATGTACTTCCTTCATTTTCTAGAACCAAGCTGTGTTCAGATTGTTTAACTGGAATTCTTCTCCCCAATCTGTTCATCTACACTTCCAGGCTCAGACATTACATAAAGCATTTCCCCCAATTCCCATTCCCACACACAACCTCCCCAGCCTGGGCTGCCTACGCTGGACCTTCTTGATTTTCCAGTTTCTCTTCCACTTTCTATACATTTTGTCACAACTTTTCTAATATACTTTTTTTTTTTTGAGACAGTCTCACTTTGTTGCCCAGGCTAGAGTGAGTGCCGTGGTGTCAGCCTAGCTCACAGCAACCTCAAACTCCTGAGCTCAAGCGATCCTCCTGCCTCAGCCTCCCAAGTAGCTGGGACTACAGGCATGCGCCACCTTGCCCGGCTAATTTTTTCTATATATATTAGATGGCCAATTAATTTCTTTCTATTTATAGTAGAGATGGGGTCTCGCTCTTGCTCAGGCTGGTTTCGAACTCCTGACCTTGAGCAATCTGCCCGCCTCAGCCTCCCAGAGTGCTAGGATTACAGTCGTGAGCCACTGCGCCGGGCTGCAACTTTTCAATCTTGTACTAAAGCTATTGGTATACACATCTAAATTCTCCTCAGAGGAAAATCTCCCTGAGGGCAGAGTGTCTTATTCTCTCTCTCCCCCTAATGCCATATGTGGTATCATTCACAGAACAAGCACTTAGTAGTTATTAAATAAATGAATTTATTCCAGTCTGTAATAACTTTGTTCAAACAGAGTTATCTCAGTATTTGAGGCATGCAGGGGAACAACATTGCCCTCAAGAGTCAAAATTGGACGGGACTTGGTGGCTCACGCCTGTAATCCTAGCACTCTGGGAGGCTGAGGCGGGCAGATTGCTCAAGGTCAGGAGTTCAAAACCAGCCTGAGCAAGAGCGAGACCCCGTCTCTACTATAAATAGAAAGAAATTAACTGCCCAACTAAAAATATGTAGAAAAAAATAGCTGGGCATGGTGGTGCATGCCTGTAGTCCCAGCTACTCAGGAGTCTGAGGCAGAAAGATTGCTTGAGCCCAGGAGTTTGAGGTTGCTATGAGCTAGGCTGATGCCATGGCACTCTAGCCCGGGTAACAAAGTGAGACTCTGTCTCAAAAAAAAAAAAAGAGTCAAAATTGGTTCTTGTTGCGGGGGTGGGGAGCAGTAGTTAATCTCAGATATTAAAAAGGTTTCTGCCCTCCAAAGGGCCATGGTACATAGGCAGGTATACAATATATCTACAGTATTAAAATTCCAGGGCAGGGCAGATTAAGAAGGAAAGAATGTCTTTTTTAGGTTGGAAGGAATAACGACGAAAAAAATATTAGAAACAGTGCCCAAGGATTATTCATTTGTTTTCTGTGTATGTGCTTGCTCCCCAACTACCTTGAGAACAGAACTTGTGTTATCAACGCAGTAAAGCATAGTGGTTAGGTGCTGGCTCTAGAATCGGACTGCCTGGATTTGCACCTTGGCTCTCATATTTCTTAGGGTGATAACACTCAACAAATGACTTAATCTCATCTATAACATTACCTTAACACCTTTCTCCGAGTGTTAATGTAGTATTAAGTGAGATCATATAGAAGAGCACACAATAAGAGCTCAATAAATGTTTATAAAGCGTGCCTGTACACATAAGTATCTACCACAAACGACTGAGGAACTAGGCCAGGCGCGATGGCTCAAGCCTGTAATCCTAGCACTCTGGGAGGCCGAGGCGGGCGGATTGCTCTAGGTCAGGAGTTCGAAACCAGCCTGAGCAAGAGTGAGATCCCCGTCTCTACTATAAATGGAAAGAAATTAATTGGCCAACTAACATATATAGAAAAAATTAGCCGGGCATGGTGGCACATGCCTGTAGTCCCAGCTACTCGGGAGGCTGAGGCAGGAGGATTGCTTGAGCCCAGGAGTTTGAGGTTGCTGTGAGCTAGGCTGATGCTACCGCACTCACTCTAGCCTGGGCAACAAAGCGAGATTCTGTCTCAAAAAAAAAAAAAAAAAGACTGAGGAACTAATGCTAGCTGTTCTCAATAACAACAGTTAATAGCCGACTCCAACCACCACGACACCAGCTCTACAAGAGTTCTTGACACCTAAGTTTCCTCATCTATAAAATGGGGTTGTCATTGTACCTACATATTAGGGTTTTGGAGGCGTAATCAATTCACACAGTGTACTTAAAACGGTGCTCCACAAATGTTACCCCTACCACAACAGGCCAAGCTCCTATGGAAATCGTACCAAAAGGCAGGAAAGGAAAAATCTGACCCCGTCTTAAGAATTAAGTGGAGCACTTAGTCCTGACTTTCCCAAAATGGCTCCACGCAAAGGACCTCCACCCAAACTCAGCCAGGGGCCCAGTACCTGAGTCGCCTCCCGCGCTGAGACCCTGGACATCAGGCTCCGTATGCGCGCTGGGCGGCTGGTGCGGAACCGAGACGACACTGGTCGAGGGTTCAAGAGGCACGGGATCCATGGAGGCGGATGCTGTACACTGGCTTAGTGTGTGTATGGGCAAAGGGAGCTCAGGCTAGGGGATTAAGGGTAGGCGGCCGTGCAGGATGGGCGCGAAGGCGGGGCCTCAGGGCTGGCGTTCCTCTAGCAACCGGCAGAGAGACGATGCTCTGCCGCAGTGCGGTTGCGGCATCTGCGCGTTTCCCGAGGGCGCATGCGCGCCTTTTTCGCGCCGCAAGTTCAAGGGGCGGGTCCTCTCTGCCCCCATAGCCTGAAACTCTCTACCCACAACTCCCCGGGTTCACATGACGTCTCCATATGCGCGTGCGCCCAATAGAGTCCCGCCCTCAAATCCCAGGGGCCTCTGCGGAGAGCTATTTAAGTGTCTCCCGTCGGCTGGTCGTTCTCGTTTTTTGTGTTACTGTTGGTGAGTGCTATTGTCTGTGTTGTAGCTGTTGCATTTTGTGGGTTCTCCTCCCCCACCCACCCATTTAAATGATCGTGCGAGCGTGGCGTGCCTTAGACCTGGGTTTTACCTGGTTGGTGGCCAGGGCGGGGGACGGATAAGGTGTAGTCCGTGGCCTCGAGGCATCGAAGCAGCTGTGGGGCTTTGTGAAGGACAAAATGGCGATGGCGGGCAGTGCTCGTGGCCCTCCCTATGATGAGGACCTTGTCACAGACCTGTACTGAGTTCCGTGAGGATAAGTAACTCTGAGGAGACGGGCCCTGCACAGCTTTCGACTCGGCCATTGCTCCAGAAAACAGCGTTTTGCACATATCGGGTATTAACCTTATGGTGTCTTGGGCTCTTGTCTACAGGGTTCCGGCGCACGTTTGAATAGAAGAGAGCTCACTCGTGGAAGTAAGTGCTTGTGGCGGTTTTGTACCTCTCGTTGAGTATGTGGCAGTCCTATGGGATGTGCTACGGTGATGATTTTAAGAATTGAACTCTCTCTTTCTGATGAATTAATGGAGAAAGCACAAAAAATTCTGAGTAGCATCGCATGCGGCAAATATTTGAGGTCTTCTGGTTTTCAGTTCTGAAGTGTTAGTAAAGCCTGGTGTTTTTCAGATGTTTAGCTCAAAGGAGCTTACTGGTGGGATTATGAGACAAGATCCATCTTTCTGCAAAGCCAGCATTGAAATGATGCTCCAGGTAGGTGTTTATGCTATTATTGGGAAGGGGACACTAGATGACCACTCCATGATGAACTCAAAATGACAAGCATATGACTGAACTTAGAAGTGATGTCATCTTACTACTGAGAAGTGGGCCAGGGGTATTTTCAGGGGTCTTTGAATGGCCACTGTTAGGTACATACATTGCCTCCCTTTTCTGTCTCCAGCATCTCATAACCCTTCCTGAGGAACTCAACTGCCTGCCAGGGTGAATACAGGTAATTGGCCAAATGGGAATTCAGGGTATGTCGTCTTGTAAATGGTCTCGACGATCAGGAGGGCAAAATGGTCGGCAGAGTGATGTTGCATTTTTGCTCCTTTCATCTTATCCCTCCTGAGGTGATTTTTCTGGGGAGGGAGAGCACAACTCAGCAGTAAAGTTGGGTCTTTGTGAACGTGTGCCCTTCCTTTGTCCACATATCACATCACTGTCAGATGATTTGAATTGATAAGCTGATGCTCTGTGAGGTACAACAGTTAATAGCATGTTAGAGTTCTGATGGCAGTGGTGTTGATGAAGAAATCTTGTTTTACCCTGATACTTTAAAATAACCATTTGCTCCCTTTTTTCCAGATCATCCCAATGATAGTATGTCCATCTATCTTAGGGTAAGTTGATTCTCTAGATATTATAATGGATTATGTATTTGAGCTCATTATCCCAAAATTGGCTTTACCTTTTTGGTATTTGTCACTGAAGCCTGTTTGAGCCATAAAGCTATCTGGTTCTTAATTGCCTGTAGTGATGTTTCTTGACCTCTACTTATTTCTCCTAGATGCAAGCCGATCTGCCCAGGGTCAAGCTTCTAGGAAGAGTTGAACGTGGTAAGTATTTCTCAATTGTAGCTTGCCCAGGGTCCAGTGCCAGTAATGGTGAACCCACTGGGGTAACTAGGAGAGAAGATGAGAACTTGTTCCCTAAGGAACTGTCTGAGGTATAGCAAATGCTTAAAGATAGCTCTTAGTTTTTCTTGGCATGTCCATTGACAAGTATAGCTAGAATAGCTACGGCTGTTTTGGATGCTTTGCTAATTAAATGATTTTGTTTAATTAAGGGGCAGCCTGTTCCTGTGTCTATTGAAAAGCCTTTGAAGTTGAGAGGTTAGTTTTTTGTTTCTTAAGATTTATGCTACGAGTAGGTAGTTTCTGTGATGAATCAAACTAGCTCACTATGATTGACAATGAAAACACGTGAACACCTGAGAAACTGGAGAAAAAGGGGAGTGAAGAGATAGCATTTTTAGGGAACCTTTTACCCATGGCTTTCTTTTCCCCTAGGTACTATGACCAGTAACCTGCTTGTTGGTTCTAAGGTGAGTGATTTCAATATATGCTCCATGTGTGCAGTGTATTGAGTAGGGAAAAATGCCTTTTTAGGTCTATATATGATGACTTACATGGAATCTCGTTCGGCTGATGACTTGGCTGTTGAGAATTGGAAATCTGATTTTATATGAATGATGGCTTAAGTGGGAACAACTTAGCGCAGGATATAAACATTAGTAATAACTTGGTCTTGTTTGTTTCAGGTCCAGCGCCTTGTCTGAAGCACTTGAAATGATTTGAGGTAAATGCCCTTGCAACACTTACCAATAAAATTAGCTGTCAGTTTATGTGTGTTGTGGCAGTTGGTCTGGGTGGCTATGTAAAGCCATTCGTGAACTACTTGTCATGAATTTCTGCTCACCAGTGATGAGTTGAATACCGCCCCAGTCTGATCACTGTGACTGAAAGGTATTTTCTGAACTGAGCTTGCCTTGCAGTGACAAGTTCTAAAACAAAGTTAATTGAGTAGGCTTTACAGCTAATTAGAAAGTTTTTCACACTAGTGGTTTCTATAAAATGTGTCTTGAAAATTACATAACCTATACAGATCTGTCTTCCAAGCAACAGAGTGGTTGAGAAACTCAATTCTTGATTTATTTTGCAGGGAAACTAAGTCATGTTTCTGCAGAGCTCTACACTGAAATTAGAGGTAAATAAACTTAAATGTAAGATGGGCTAAGCTAAAATTTCCCGATGAAGAAACATTCACACGTCTTACTTCCTGTCCCAGTCCCAGAGCCTGTAAAGGTGAACCCACTGAGACTGGCTGGGAGAGAAGAGGAAAGTTTGTTCCAGAAGGAACTGTCTGAGGGCTCATAAGGATTTCTGTACAAGGACAGGGGAAGAATCATCACTTGTTGAAACATTTGTTTATTTTTTTCCAGGTCTGAGAAAAGGACAAAACACACACCTGAATGGTAGGTATCTGCTCAAATATTTATTGGTGCTTAGTCCTTAATAGATTATAAGTTAGAGTACCCTCCTGTAAACTTAGAAGTTATAGAGTGGTGCGTGCATACATTTATGCTTTCTCATTCAGTAAGAAGTGAGAACTTAAATTCTGAGCTCCCCAAATTACTGAAGAGGACCCCCCCTCTTGATCAAGGGGACATTCTTGGCCATGACAAGACAAGAGGTTAGACATGCTTTATTGTACCCCCTTCCCTTTTGTAGTTTAGATATAAATGACAAATTAATGTTAAAATAGAAATCAGAATGGCTTCTTTGTGGCAATAAGATGATAAATTGTAAACAATGCCCGAGTCCATACCAGGAAGGGTTAAGTCACCCATCCCTACACTTAATATTCCAACTGTCATATGAGATTTTTCGTTTTTCTCCACCAGCTAAACAAGCACTGCCCTTGGGATAAGCAATAGGAGCTCATCCAACACCAGACTTCCTATACCACAAGCCATAACTACAGCTTTAATTGGACAAGAGACTGATTTCAGTAATATTCCTCCTGAGTGGCCACCAACAATGAGCTGCTGCATCCTTGAGTGCATTTGTGCCCCTGCTTCACTGTTTGAGGCATAGGGCCCCAATGTGATAATTTCGACATAAGTTTCCACCCCAGAGTGAATATGGGTCTTATGTAGATAACATGCAAAGATAAAGTTCTCCTCCATTACATTTGTAGAACTCATGATTTTCCACTAAATAAATTGGAGACCATCAGAAAGGGAATTTGTAAGTCCTTTGTTGTACAACCTAGCTGTCTGAGTATACTGTCATGTCTTAGTTTTCACAATAAAGTTACTTTTTTAAACATGTACTGTGATTCATGTCTTTGGGTGGGTCTAGCTGGGCACAAGGAAATAAGCCCTGAGAATGTGCTTAGTGTAGCAGTTTGCCTAATGCTGGATTTCTAAGACTAAGGAAGCAGTATTCAACTAGATTAATTGTATTTTTAAGGGGATTTTTCCTCATGTACCCCTACTGTAGGAATCCCACATGAAGCCCTAGTAGGGTTTCAGCAGCATTTTAGCTATACCTTAAATGACTTCAGCCCACTTGAATTAAGACACTAGGGGCCAGGCAAGAAGACATGGCGATTAAAGGAAAGGTTTATTGGCTGTGTTGGGCTTACTGTGTCACCCACTTCCTACATAGGAATCCTTAGCACGGTGTCTAGCTGCCCCTTGTGGTTTTTTGGTTTCTTTTTGAGACAGAGTCTCACTTTGTTGTCCAGGCTAGAGTGAGTGCTGTGGCGTCAGCCTAGCTCACAGCAACCTCAAACTCCTGGGCTCAAGCGATCCTCCTGCCTCAGCCTCCCGAGTAGCTGGGACTACAGGCATGTGCCACCATGCCCGGCTAATTTTTTACATATATATATCAGTTGGCCAATTAATTTCTTTCTATTTAGAGACAGGGTCTTGCTCTTGCTCTTGCTCAGGCTGGTTTTGAACTCCTGACCTCGAGCAATCCGCCCGCCTCGGCCTCCCAGAGAGCTAGGATTACAGGCGTGAGCCACCGCGCCCGGCTGCCCCTTGTGTTTTGAGACAGTCTTGCCTAGGCTAATGTGCAGTGGTGTTTAACTATAGCAGTAAGCACTCCTGGCCATAAACAATCCCACTTTGGCTTCAGCATGCTGAGATACAGGCATGAATCACTGCTGACCAAATCTGCCTTTCCATTGACTTTGGGGAAGAGAGTACAGGAGGAAATAGCTAGCCTGTGGGGTATAGAGTTGTGTGCCTTAAGTCAGTGGATCATAAGGTGAATTTCAGCATGGCTTAAGGACTGTCCAGAAAGTATCCAGCCAGGTAATATGAAAACTACATATAGTCTGGGTGTGGTAGCTCATGCCTATAATCCTAGCATTCTGGGAGGCTGAGGCTGGAGGATTGCTCAAGGTCGAGTTCAAAACCAGCTAGAGCAACAGCGAGACCCCATCTGTACTATAAATAGAAACAAATTGTTCAACTAAAAATATGTAGGAAAAATAGCCAGGCATGGCGGCGCATGCCTGTAGTCCCAGCTACTCAGGAGGCTGAGGCAGGAGGATTGCTTGAGCATAGGAATTTGAGGTTGCTGTGAGCTAGGCTGATGCCACTGTATTCTAGCCCGGGCAACAAAGTGGCCCAGGCAACAAAGTGAAACTCAAATTTTTTTTTTATTATTATTTTTTTAATGCATCCTGGTATGCTAAAAAATATATATATATATTTTTTAAGTGATTCAGATTGCATTCTGGAAGTAGAAGCAACAGGACTGACTGATGGAGGCGGACCATAAAGAATATTCCAGGCCAGGCGTGGTGGCTCACGCCTGTAATCCTAACACTCTGAGAGACCAAGGCAGGCGGATTGTTTGAGCTCAGGAGTTCAAAACCAGCCTGAGCAAGAGTGAGACCCAGTCTCTGCTATAAATAGAAAATAATTGGCCAACTAATATATATAGAAAAAATATCAGCTGGGCATGGTGGCTCATGCCTGTAGTCCCAGCTACTCAGGAGGCTGAGGCAGAAGGATTGCTTGAGCCCAGGAGTTTGAGGTTGCTATGAGCTAGGCTGACACCATGGCACTCACTCTAACCTGGGCAACAAATGTGTAAGACTGTGTCTCAAAAAAAAAAAAAAAAAATTCCAGTAGGAAAGGAGAGAATCATTCTGGATTTACTGAATTTGAGATGCCTCCCAGACATCCAAGAAGAGTCAAGCAGGCATAGGGTTTAAGATGTGGGCTCCAGAGCCAGGTTGCCTTGGTGTGTATCGGAGGTTCGAGATCCCCCCAATACATACGGATCCCCAGGCAGTGTGCGCTGCACAAGATGGGAAAGAGAGACATGGATACAGGGTAAAAGGTATAAGGATGTGGGGAAATTGGGGGACCACCAGCACTCCCATGGGCCAGGTGGTACCGACTGAAGTCCAGCACCCGCTTTTATTCTCTACTTTGTGATACAGATCATTAGGGTTTCACGTGAAAAAAATCATGAGTCACAAGGTATAGAATTGTCCAGGCTCCCCAAGGAGTCACAAGTTTTGTTAATTACTTTGTTTACCTACTAAAACAGGAACACATAACTCTTACTTAGGCCAGGTGCGGTGGCTCACACCTGTAATCCTAGCACTCTGGGAGGCCCAGGCGGGTGGATAGCTCGAGGTCAGGAGTTCGAAACCAGCCTGAGAAAGAGCGAGACCCTGTCTCTACTATAAATAGAAAGAAATAAATTAGCCAACTAATACATATAGAAAAAATGAGCCAGTGATGGTGGCGCATGCCTGTAGTCCCAGCTACTTGGGAGGCTGAGGCAGAAGGATTGCTTGAGCCCAGGAGTTTGAGGCTGCTGTGAACTAGGCTGACGCCACGGCACTCACTGTAGCCTGGGCAACAAAGCAAGATTCTGTCTCAAAAATAAATAAGTAAATAATAACTCTTACTTAGAACTGTTTCTAAGAAAAGGCAGATAAGCCACATCTATTCTGTACACAAACTGAATGCTACGATAATCATCATGTAACCCAACAGCCGCAGTCTATTAGTTAAAGAACAAAGTCTCTAGGCCGTTGCATATACCAGTAATCCATATACCATCAGATTTGGAGTCTCCTTCTGCCACTTTTTTTTTTTTTTTGAGACAGAGTCTCACTGTGTTGCCAGGACTAGAGTGCCCTGGCGTCAACCTAGCTCACAGCAACCTCCAACTCCTGGGCTCGAGCAATCCTGCCTCAGGCTCCCCAGTAGCTGGGACTAGTCATGCGCCACCATGCCTGGCTTATTTTTTTCTATGTATTTTTAGTTGGTCAATTAATTTGTGTCTATTTATAGTAGAGATGGGGTCTCGCTCTTGCTCAGGCTGGTTTTGAACTCTTGACCTTGAGCAATCCTCCCTCCTCAGCCTCCGAGAGTGTTAGGATTATAGGCGTGGGCCACCACACCCGGCCTGCTTCTGCCACTTACTTGTTGCGTGACCGTAAGAAAGTCACTTACCATGCTGCAGTGCCTCAATTTCTTTCTTTCTTTTTTTCTTTTGACACAGGGTCTTACTCTGTCACCCAGGCTGGAGTGTATTGGCCTGAGTATAGCTCACTGCAAATTCCAACTCTGGGGCTCCAGTAATGCACCTGCCTCAGCCTTCGAAAGTGCTGGGATAGGCCGGGTGCGATGGCTCACGCCTGTAATCCTAGCACTCTGGGAGGCCGAGGCAGGCGGATTGCTCAAGGTTAGGAGTTCAAAACCAGCCTAAGCAAGAGTGAGACCCCTGTCTCTACTATAAATAGAAACAAATTAATCGGCCAACTAATATATATAGAAAAAATGAGCCGGGCATGGTGACACATGCCTGTAGTCCCAGCTACTCGGAAGTCTGATGCAGTAGGATTGCTTGAGCCCAGGAGTTTGAGGTTGCTGTGAGCTAAGCTGATGCCATAGCACTCACTGTAGCCTGGGCAACAAAGCGAGACTCTGTCTCAAAAAAAAAAAAGAGAGAGACGAGACCCCGTCTCTACTATAAATAGAAATAAATTAATTGGCCAACTAATATATATAGAAAAAAAAATTAGCCAGGCATGGTGGCACATGCCTGTAGTCCCAGCTACTTGGGAGGCTAAGGCAGGAGGATCGCTTGAGCCCAGGAGTTTGAGGTTGCTGTGAGCTAGGCTGACACCACGGCACTCACTCTAGCCTGGGCAACAAAGTGAGACCCTGTCTCAAAAAAATAAAAAATATTGCTGTGGAAGTAATATGAAGTCAGCAAAAAGAGATATAAAAAATTTTATAATAAATTATTTTATAAAAAAATTAAAAAATAAAAAACAAAGTGCTGAGATTATGGGCCCTGAGTTTATTTCTGTTGCAAATGAGGGAAGAAAATAGTACCAATTTATCTCTTTAATAAGGGAGCGATTCAGAATGCATTCTGGAGGTAGAAGCAACAGGATTGACTGATGGAGGAGGGAAGGGAGAAAAGAAGGGAATAAAAAGGGGGCAAGAGAGAATCTCTTAAGGTTGTTAATACATATAAAGCACCAGGAATGGTGCCTGGCACCATTGACCAGTCAGGCTGGAGACGTGGAAACAGTTGTCACCAGGGAATAGATGGGAGGGCAAGCCAGTACCCCAGATGAGATCATTTCAGCAGAAAGTATAGATAAGAGAAAACTCAAATTCCTAGAGAACCAGGGAGCTAATACAAATTAGCCAGGGTAAGGTTGGTGGCCCACAGGAGAGCCAGTACTTCTTTCCCAGGGCCTCCCCAACTCCAAGCCAGAGTCACCACTAGCCACTCTTAAGTCCTTGAGCCAGGTCTCCAAGACATGGTCAGCCCTTCAATAGGCTGCCAACAGGGGCCTCTAGGATCTCCAGATCTTGTTCCTTCACTCTGACCACCCTTTCTGGATTGATGTGGCCTCTTCTAGATGTTTGGATACCTTCAGTCAGGTTCTCTTGTTTCTTTAGGGCTGTGGTTGTTAATTTGTAGATTCGTTGAATGAGCTTCAGCGGGGCTCTAAGAATCACCCGCCAGAAATTGTATGCAAAATTGTGTAAGGCAAATACACCAACCTACTCTATGTTGTGTTGGTTTTTAAAGTTTATAACATCTGCCTCTTAAGGGAAGAAAAAACATTCGAAAACTTACATCAATTTATAAACATGGAGGAAAGTACCATTAAAAAAAAGAAAACAGGCCGAGCCTGGTGGCTCACGCCTGTAATCCTAACACTCTGGGAGGCCGAGGTGGGCAGATTGTTCGAGGTCAGGAGTTCGAAACCAGTCTGAGCAAGAGCAAGACCCTGTCTCTACTATAAATAGAAAGAAATTAATTGGCCAACTAACATATATAGAAAAAATTAGCCGGGCAACAAAGCGAGACTCTGTCTCAAAAAAAAAAAAAAAATAAAAACATCATGAAGGCCATGAGTTTGCCTGATTTATCGTACAATGTTTGCTCAATAAGCATAAACAAATGAATAAATGGCTTCCCAGGGAGTAAGCATATCAATATTTCTAAGTTCTTGTGGGGCCCTATCGGCCTCCTGGCCCCTGCAGGAAGAAGCAGGGGTAGGTAACAGAGTGACAGTGGAGTAGTGACTCTCTACTCCCCTTTTGCTTCAGAGAGAAAGAGGGCTACAGCAGGCTGCTGAGACAAGCCTGGACAGCCTCCAGGAGCTCTGTGTGCTCCAGGACTGGGAGGCACCTCGGCACACCTCCTGCATGCTGCACTGTAGCCTGGGCTGAACCTGCTCAGCTAGAGGGCTGTGGCTGGTTACCCCTGGTTCGATCTTGCAGAATTTGGGAAAGGTTGGGACCAAAAGAAACTGAAGTTTGTTTTTGCCCTGTATTAATTTCTTATGGATGTTGTAACAAAGTATTATAAACTCAGTGGCTGAAAACAAAACAAATTAATCATCTTATAGTTCTAGAGGTCAGAGATCCAAAATGGGTCTCAATAAGCTAAAATCAAGGGACAGGGCTGCATTCCATCTGGAGGCATTCCAAAGGCAAATCCTTTTCCTTGTCTCTTCCAGCTTTGCCCGTGTTGTCTGCCTGGTAACTTCCTCCAGTCTTCAAAGCCAGCCACAGCTGCTCAAATCTTTCTCAGCTGCATCACTCTGACCAGGACTCTCCTGCCTCCCTCCATCCCTTATAAAGAAACTTGTGATTACACTGAGCCCAGCCAGATAAGCCAGATAATCTCAGCATCTCAACATCCTTTGCAAATGACAATCATATCTGCAAAGTGCCTTTTGCCAGGTAAGGTGACATACTCTGGGATTCTGGGAATTAGGACGTGGGCATCTTTGGCGGGAGCATAATTCTACCTGCTTCTATACCTCCTTGATTTGGCCCTTCCCTGGAGGCATGAGTATACTGTAGAAACTTCTTTTGTTTATTAACACCAAGGACATAAAATCACAGATTACAGAAACTTTGTTGGTTGAAATCTGATCAGTGAGAATGTGACGTCCCATTGTCCAACTCTTGCCTGAAGGATCTCAGCCAAGCGAATCGCTTTGTGTTGGGGGCTGATTCTGGCGTTATGCCTTATACTAATCATTCACTATAGCCTGTAATGTACGTGTGCTGCATGACGCAGCGGTAGTCAGCATTTTCTTCAGACACGGTTGCTGCCTCGTGACATGATAAGAGGCTTGAGTTTATGCATGTAAGCAAATGTTGCCCAGCTCCCACATGGTGGGCCCCGGTGGTGGGAGTCTGGAGGCCATAAAGATAAGAAGAACATTCCCAAGGCCCGGCCCCATGAGATGGTTGGTAGTCAATGACGGGTAAGACTCCTCAAGGGAGGGGCAGCCTAAGACAGACACAACTGTGGGGGCTGGACACTGGCTGGGAAACAGAAGAAAAAATTCTTCAGATGGCTGCATTGCTCCATGTTGCTTATCTCAGCCTTGGCTTTTGAGCTATGTCTGGCACCTTAAGTAACTGTTTTAAGGTCTGAGATCATGGGACCATTGTTCCCTTGTGATACAACTCCAGAATTAATGGTTATGGCTGCTATGCTCAGATGTTCAAGTACAAGGAACTAACATTGGGTCTGGAGGGTATAAAAATAAAGTGACCAGTGCATTGGGTACTCGAGTCATGTAACTGTCCTTGTGTGTCTGTGTCATTATGTTCTGTGTTCATCCCCCGTCCTGTAAACGGCCCACGGCAGCTTTGACACAGACGCTACCTCTATTTCCAACCCAATAAGGCGGTTTCCAACAAAACATTCCATATTTATGTTAATATAGTTTCTAAGGAAACAACACGTCAAGTCCCTTCTCAGCCAGGGCCTGACATTAATCCCTCCTTATACCCGAGCTTTGCTTTGAGCAATAAAAATAATCTGCTTTGTTTAAATTTTGCCTACACTCCCCCATCCCAATCTTCTAACAGCCCTGTCTCTGCCTTTGGGGAGAGGCCCCGCGGTTTCTCGGTGGGCCTGGAAAGAACACCATTTAAAGAGTGCGGGAGTGGGAGGCCTCACCTCTCTCCCACGGCAGGACCCCTCTTCAAGAATCAAGAACCTCTCCTAGCGCTCTGGGAGGCTGAGGTGGGAGGATCTCTCAAGGTCAGGAGTTCGAAACCAGCCTGAGCAAGAGAGAGACCTTGTCTTTACTAAAAATAGAAAGAAATTAATTGGCTAACTAAAAATATATAGAAAAAATTAGCCGGGCATGGTGGCCCATGCCTGTAGTCCCAGCTACTCGGGAGGCTGAGGCAGGAGGATCGCTTGAGCCCAGGAGTTTGAGGTTGCTGTGAGCTAGGCTGATGCCACGGCACTCTAGCTGGGGCAACAGAGTGAGACTCTGTCTCAAAAAAAAAAAAAGAATCAAGAACCTAAGGAATGGGTTTCTCAGGGAATCCTTCCCTGTCCGTGGACGGGGTGGAGGTCATGGTAAAGTCAGGGTGCGGTAGGCGGCGCGGAGGGTGCGGAAGGGAACCGGCCGGCGGCCGCAGGGACAGTCATAAAGGCCAACTGCGCCGTCAGGCCTGGGACTGGGCCGCGCCCAGAGTCTCTGGCGCGGCGCCCTCAGTTCCCACAGCGCCCCCAAGGGTGCGGGTCGCTACTCCGCCGTCTCGCAGGGGAGACAGAGCTTGGGCAGCGCCTCAATGTCATCACGTCAGGAGCTGGCGGGCAGGATCCCAACCCAGTTCTTTGGGCCCCAGAACCTGTGTTCTGAATTCGCGCCGCGGCCTCCCCCACTAAATGTCCCGGAAAGGGGCGCCACCACCGGCCGTCCCGCCGTCCCAGGGAGCGCCCGAAAACCTTTAGGCGGGAGGGAAACTGACGCCACAATCTGGGAAAGAAAGAGACCACTCCGGCTTTGAGATCACGACCGCTGTGTGGACCAATCCCAAGAATGTAAAAAAGCGGAGGGACGGGTTTATGCAAAGCATGCTGTTCGGTGAGCGGGCGGGCGAAGCAATAAAGGACTCGATTTAAAGTCTATTTCCAAAAGTCAAGTTCCTGTTATGAAGTAAGAATAATGAAAAATTAGTTTTTGGAAATGGTATGTATTAGGAAATAATCTAATATTTAACATCATGAAAATCACCACAACTGTAAAAGGGACACGGAGACTAAGGGTGGCTGGGAGACAAGTTGTCTGGTATCGCTTCTCGGCCTTTTGGCTAAGATCAAGTGTAGTATCTGTTCTTATCAGTTTAATATCTGATACGTCCTCTATCCGAGGACAATATATTAAATGGATTTTTGGAAATAGGAGATGGAATAGGAGCTTGCTCCGTCCACTCCACGCATCGACCTGGTATTGCAGTGCTTCCAGGAACGGTGCACCCCCCCTTGGGGGAAATAAGACTGTTTTCAAAGTTAGAACAAGGCATTAATTGTTTCATTTTCTTGGTGTATTTCTTTGTTGTTGTGGAAATGAGTTTTATGATGCACTTTTGCTTTTTCGTCATGGAGTTTCAATTTGTTGTTTACGTTACAGTGCCGTAGTTTCTTCAGCCTAGTATGTCTCAAACTCCTGGACTCAGGCAATGCTGATGTTTCAGCCTCCCAGAGTGCTAGGGTTACAGGCGTGAGCCGCCGCGCCCGGCAGCAGTGTGATGCTTTTTTAACAGTTAAGGTGCTTTCTGTCTTGGAAGGTTTGGTTTGTGTTATTTCCCTCATGCTTAAGACCAAGAGACCGTTGTAAGTTTTGTTGAAGGTCTTCTGAAAAAGGAAGTGCATTGCAGTCTGTGGGGTTTGAGCGTAGGCGAAACTGAAGTTGTGGCTGGTACTGTTCATGGGTT
This sequence comes from Microcebus murinus, assembly GCF_040939455.1. Lineage (NCBI taxonomy): Eukaryota > Metazoa > Chordata > Mammalia > Primates > Cheirogaleidae > Microcebus > Microcebus murinus. The sequence continues at coordinate 13,345,132 of NC_134107.1, forward strand.
TCTTGAGTCTCACTCAAGCGCTCTGGATAAAGTACAGTGGTGCTATCATAGCTCACGACTTTAACTGGGCTCAAACGATGAGCCTGGCGTTTAGCTGAAAGAAACTACAGGCATACACGACTGCACTGGCTAATTCTTTCTTTCTTTTCCCTAGTAGAGACGGAGAGTCTTGCTTACGCTGGGCCTCTCAGAGTGCTAGAATTACATAGGCGTGAGCCACCGCACCCGGCTGGTTTTCGCGGTTTTTAAGCCAGTATTTTGCTTATCAGGTTTTTTTATGCATTCTTTACCGCTGGACAGTTTCTGAATGGGAGGTGAAGGAGCAGCTTCGCTCTACGCTTGGCTGGTTATTATTATACGAATGGTGTGTGGTCTTTAAATCCCTAATTTAGCATATGAGAGAGAAAATACTTAGCTTTTTTGTCTTTGTTTAGCTATCATCGATTTATACAAGGTTGTATGGGAGACTACTGGTCTAGCCCAATCAGCCTAAAACACCCGGTGTGTCCTGAAGTGTACAAAAGGGAGGCTGCATATAAGAGTAGATTGTTGGGTGTCTCACAAAATGAAGGAAAATACAGTTATAGCACGTTAGGGAAAGGTGGAGTTTAGATTTAACTTTGTTTAAATAAAGTAGTATTTTGGTAGGCTCAGTACAAAGTAGGGGACTCTCATATGGTCGGGTTTTGCTCCCAGGGCTCTAAGTGCAAAGGGGTCAAGATCAGCTGTGGACTGTGAAGTGGACCCAGAATACTGTTTCTTGTTTAAAATAAATGTGAAATGTTATGCTCAGATAATCCTTATCTCAAGCTCTGTAGCTGAATTGGAAATTAAGGCTGCTTCTCTGTGGACAGAGATCCGCGAGATCTGCCAAAGTTGCTTTATTCTTACCGACATAATTTCAAACAGTACAGTTTGAACAAAGTTTCTCATGGAGAAAACAGTTGTCATTCATAGAAGAGGAGCGTTATATTTTATAGCTGCAACTAACTTACCCTTAGGAGAAGTATTGTTTTCTGTTAACTTTACAGATTTTTACTAAGTTTGAGCTAATTTTTTTATCATCGCGAAGCCTCAGTGCGAGGTAATAAAAAACGACGCCCCTAACTCACTCCATTTTCCAAAACAGAGTTGTGTTTTAAGATCGTCAGTCGCATTTTCCCATCTTTGCTTTGTGACTTTGACACTCCAGAATGAAGCCATAGACCTCGTTAACGATTTGATTCGTTCCTGAAGTGGGCTCTTTTCTTGTCTAATAGTACAGAACGCATTACAGGAGGCCGGGCGCGGTGGCTCACGCCTGTGATCCTAGCACTCTGAGAGGCCAAGGCGGGAGGATCACTGGAGCTCAGGAGTTCGCCACCAGCCTCAGCAAGAGCAAGACCCAGTGTCTACTAAAAATAGAAAAACTTAGCCGGGTGTGGTGGTGCGAGCCTGTCGTCCCAGCTACTCCTGAGGCAGCTGAGGTAGGAGGATCGCTTGAGCCCAGGAGTTTGAGGTTGCAGGGAGCTATGATGACACCACTGCACTCTAGCCTAGGCCACTGAGTGAGACTCTGGCTCAAGAAACAAAAAAGGAAAGAAAACATTACATGACATTACGTGATGGAGCAGGGAGACGGACTAGGGCTGGCTCCATCCAGCATCGCGGTTCAGGAAGGATGCGTTCCACTCCAAGTGCAAAATGATCAATTTATTCTTCAGATCTCCATAAACAAGAATCTCCTGATTTAGTTTTCCTGAAGCAAAAAAAAAGTAGGGCAAGCAGGGGAACTTCACTCTTCGGGCCTTTTAAGTCCCCAGCGACTGGGAAGATCGGATCCGGCTGGGCGCCGCCTGTGGCGCACATCCTGCGCCGGAAGTGCGAGCCGTCAACTTCCGGTTTCTGTCATGGCGTCTGCCGCAGCGCGCTGGAACCATGTGTGGGTCGGCACCGAGACTGGAATCCTGAAAGGTGGGTGGCGCGGTCTGGTATTGACTGAGTCGGGCGGCGGGACGTGCGGGGGCCTTCCGCTCGCGACCCCGGCGCGACTGACGCCCTCGACCCGCAGGGGTGAACCTTCAACGAAAGCAAGCCGTGAACTTCACGGCGGCGGGACAGCCGCGACGAGAGGAGGCGGTGACCGCTCTGTGTTGGGGCGCAGGGGAAGAGACCCAGGTGAGTGGCCACTGGCTGGGTCGGAGTTCGGGGCCCGGGACGCCGCAACCTCGCTCTCCTTGCCATCCCGCCTTGCTCTGCCTGCAGATTCTGGTGGGCTGCGCAGACAGGACAGTAAAGCACTTCAATATCCAGGAGGGCACGTTCCAGGGTCAGAGGCACTGCCCCGGCGGGGAAGGCACGTTCCGGGGCCTCGCCCAGGCCGACGGGTAAGATCGATCCTCCTTGCTGAATGCTCAGGCAGTGGCAGAGCGTTGAGGCTCCCTGAGGATAACGGAATAATGGCGACAAACCCTTAGATGACGCGGCCTGAGATGAGTGACAGGGAGCTGGGTTTCTGCCTTCGTTAGTTCTTACCTTTAACGCACAATTATCGAACAACACCTACTGAGTTCCAGGCACTGGGTGAAGTGTGGGGGCTGCAGGTGAAGTTTCTGTCTTCGAAAAGTTTGCATCCTCTAGAGTTTTTCTCCTGGCTCTTTTGTAACCCTCTGAGAAATCCTGAGCAAGTCATTGAATAGTTTTGAGTATGCTTTCAAAGGGGAATTAGCAACCACCAACAAAGTGATGAAGCTCCCAAAGTGAAAAATAGGAGGGTGCTAGTGTTAGGTTAGCCTGGCCCAGCTTTCTTCAGAAGATGAAAAAAGAAGACTGTGGATACGCTGTATAGATTTTGGTAGTAATTCTGACAGGTGAAGTCTGAAAAGACTCTGGGGGATAGGACGGTTGAACTGGGTCTTGAAGGGTGGGTAGAATTTTGACAGGTGGAGTAAGGGATGGGGGCATTCTTGAAAAAGGGTACTGCCTGAGTAGAGGCTACAGAGTACATAAGTAGGATAAATAGCATTTGGAGGTTGATGCCAAGGAAGCATTTTAATACAAGATGGGCATTGTATTAGGTTGGGATTAAATGTAAAGGTTGAGAGATTTGCACTTTTGTTTTATAGATGGTGGGGAGTTATTAGTTTTTGAGCAGGATCTGCCATGGTCAGAGTTGGGAACCTGTAGGAGTATGGAGGAGGGACTGGAGACCAGGCAACTGGGACACTGTTGCCACACCCCAGGCAAGCGATACAGAGCCTGAACCCAGTTGGGGAGGGTGGACAGGTGTAAGAAAGAACACAGGTGGCCGGGCGCGGTGGCTTACACCTGTAATCCTAGCACTCTGGGAGGCCTAGGCGGAGGATCGCTTGAGCTAAGGAGTTCGAGACTAGCCTGAGTAAGAGCGAGACCCTGTCTCTACTATAAATAGAAAGAAATTAACCAAACAACTAAAAATCGAAAAAAAAATTAGCTGGGCATGGTGGCGCATGCCTGTAGTCCCAGCTACTCGGGAAGCTGAGGCAGGAGGATCGCCTGAGCCCAGGAGTTGGAGGTTGCTGTGAGCTAGGCTGATGCCATGGCACTCTAGACCATGCGACACAGTGAGACTCTGTCTCAAAAAAAAAAAAAAAAAAAAAATAGAAAGAAAAAGAAAAAAGAGAAAGAACACAGGCCCAGGCTGTGTAGATCCTGGGAGAGACTCACTTGGACTTCTTGAGTGATGTTTTTTTTTTCCGAGACAGTCTTGCTTTGTTGCCCAGAGTGAGTGCCGTGGTGTCAGCCTAGTTCACAGCAACCTCAAACTCCTGGGCTCAGGCGATCCTGCTGCCTCAGCCTCCCGAGTAGCTGGGACTACAGGCATGCACCACCATGCCCAGCTAATTTTTTCTCTATATATTAGTTGGCCAATGAATTTCTTTCTATTTATAGTAGAGACGGGGTCTCGCTCTTGCTTAGGTTGGTTTCGAACTTCTGACCTTGAGCGATCCTCCTACCTCGGCCTCCCAGAGTGCTAGGTTTATAGGCGTGAGCCACCATGCCTGGCCCTACACTTTATTTTTAAGCCAGTCAAATTTAGCAGTTGGGGGGTGTATGCCAACTTTAGTGACACCAATGTTAAGTGCTAATAACCGACTACTGACTTATTTTTTTTCAACCCAACTCTATCCTCCCTCTGCATGTAGCACCCTCATCACATGTGTGGATTCTGGGATTCTAAGAGTCTGGCGTGACGGCGATAAGGAGGCATCCTCTGACCCAGTAAGCCTCCCCTGCCCTGATGGTTGAGGAATGTAGGGTCAGGGTAGAAGCCTAATGCAGGCTTTGGAGGAGGGAGGATTAAGGACCCTGGAAGTGACTCTCATCTCCATTCTTTTCAGCTCCTGGAACTGAGGGTGGGCCCTGGGGTGTGTAGGATGCGCCAAGACCCAGCACACCCCCATGTGGTTGCCACAGGTGGAAAGGAGAATGCCTTGAAGGTGTGGGACCTACAGGGGTCTGAGGAACCTGTGTTCAGGGCCAAGAATGTGAGTAATGGGTGTGGAGGGGCTGGATCTGAGGTTGAGGGAGTCCGAGGCCACTTTGAGTCAGAGACCAGATGGTCTTTAGAGGGTAATGAAGGAGGGGATGGGAGGGGCACACTGAGCCCCCAGCAACCCTGTCCCCATGTACCCACACTCCCAGGTGCGGAATGACTGGCTGGACCTGCGGGTTCCCATCTGGGACCAAGACATACAGTTCCTCCCTGGGTCACAGAAGCTTGTAACCTGCACAGGGTACCACCAGGTGAGGTGCCACCTCATCATCCCTACCTCCTCTTGGGCTAAAGCAGCCTTCTTGAGAAACAGCCTGCCTGTGCAGAACTGGGCCCCATGGTGTGGCACAGCTGCCCTTTTCACCATCCTGAGCTCTCAGAGGAGCAAGCGCTTCTCCATCTGTTCCAGCCCCATCGCTGAGCCTGTGACCTTCCTTTACTGATTCAAGAATGGAGTGTCTGGCTGGGCGCGGTGGCTCACGCCTATAATCCTAGCACTCTGGGAGGCTGAAGCAGGTAGATTGCTTGAGGTCAGGAGTTCGAAACCAGCCTGAGCAAGAAGAGTGAGACCCCGTCTCTACTATAAATAGAAAGAAATTGGACAACTAATATATATAGAAAAAATCAGCCAGGCATGGTGGCGCGTGGCTGTAGTCCCAGCTACTCGAGAGGCTGAGGCAGTAGGATCGCTTGAGCCCAGGAGTTTGAGGTTGCTGTGAGCTAGGCTGACGCCACGGCACTCACTCTAGCCTGGTCAACAAAGTGAGACTCTGTCTCAAAAAAAAAAAAAGAATGGAGTTTCCTAAATTATGGGGTTTCCTTTTCCTCCCACTTGGAAGAGAGGAGAGCAGGGAGTGTGTCCCTTTCACAGTGGGATCCACAGGGTACAGGTATCATGAGAAGACACTGGGTATCATTTGTTTTGGTCCTAATGTAGCCTCTCTGATTTGCTTCAGAACTCAGGCCTGACCGTCCCATCTCTAGCCTCAGCTCCTTAGCTTTACATGAAGGGGATCTTTATGGTTTGTCTCATTTGAAGTCCTGAGACACAGGCAGGGCTGAACCACTGTATTTGCCCTGTTTCCTTTGCTTTTGCACAATGAAGTCTGATATTGGTGCTATACTTTGTTCAAAACACATGAAGGCATCTCCTCTCCTCCCTCCCTCCCTCCGGCTAAACTCTCTGCTTGAAATTCAGCACCCACTAATTACTGGATTTACTTGCTTTTCCATTCCTCCACTCCTCCCTACATGGGAGTATTGGTGGATGAAATGTTCACACCCCAAGCCTGGAGGACGTCTCCTCTCAGCCGTGTCCATTCATGTTCCTAAGCAGCTCTCCCCCACACTTCAACACTCAGATAAGAGGCATACATTTCAAATGAGAAAGTTTTTCTGAGAGTGGGTCATAAACAAGAAAGCAGTATCCAGAGGAGAGGGTGAAGATACAGAGATGCCAGAGGGTGGTGCAAGGTGAGGATACTCTTGTGATGTCTCAGCCTTCCTCTAGGTCCGGGTCTATGATCCAGCCTCCCCCCAGCGCCGGCCAGTCCTAGAGACCAACTATGGAGAGTACCCACTGACAGCCATGACCCTCACTCCTGGGGGCAAGTGAGTGTTTAGAGGGGAAGATATGGGAGGGTGGGGTTTGGGAAGGGCTCCAGTAGTTTCATGCTGACTGCATCTGCCTCTGGTTTCCACCTCAGTTCAGTGATCGTGGGCAACACGCACGGGCAGCTGGCAGAAATTGACTTCCGGCAAGGTAAGTTTGGCTAGGGGTTGTTTTGGGGAGGGGTGGGGGCAGGGTGGAAAGGCAGTGCAGTGGAGCCAGTGAGCCCTAATTCAGGAGCCAGATTACCTGGGTTCAAATCCTGGTTTCTCTAAAGCTATATAACCTTGGACTAATTATTTCAACTTCCCATGCCTTAGTTTTCTCACCTATAAAATAGAAATATTAGTGTTAACTTCGGTCTCAGCGTTATGTTGAGGATTAAATGTTGAAATGTACACAAAACACTCAATTAATGGTTGCTGGTGGTCAGAGAGCACTGATATCTCCCCCTTCTCCAGGGCGCCTAGTGGGCTGTCTGAAGGGACTGGCAGGCAGTGTCCGTGGGTTGCAGTGCCACCCTTCAAAGCCCCTACTAGCCTCCTGTGGCTTGGACAGAGTCTTGAGGGTACACAGGATCCAGAATCCACGGGGCCTGGAGCATAAGGTGAGATCACTCCCTCTGCCTATCTCATGGTCTTGTGGACCCCTCTGCTGGGTGTTCCGCCACTGATGTTTCTGTCTCAGCATGCCTGTGCTCCCTAAGGCCTCTCATCTTTTGCAGGTTTATCTCAAGTCTCAGCTGAACTGCGTCCTCCTGTCAGGCAGGGATAACTGGGAGGTGAGCAGATGGCCTGGGAGTGTGGGAGCCAAGGGCATAGATGTGAGGATTTCCCTGTGGAGAGAAAAAGGAGGCAGGTGGAACAACTGGAACACAGACCTGGGGCTATCTATTTACCTGCCAAGTTACTTAATTTCTCTGAGGGGTGTTAACAATTAACATCCTGACAGGGTTATTGCCAAGGGTGATACACCTAAGGGCACGGATGTCAATGGTTGCTGGGAGCAGGGAATAAAGATGGTGGTACACAGAGGGGTTGTTTTTCAGCTAGGGTCTCCTTTGCTCTGGACTGTCAGGAACTGTGCCATCTAAGCTTTCTTCCCCCTCGCCAGGATGAGCCTAAAGAACCTCAGGATCCCAACAAGGTACCCTCGGAAGACACAGAAACAGATGAACTTTGGGCGTCCTTGGAGGCAGCTGCTAAGCGGAAGCTCCCTGATTTGAAACAGACCCAGGGGGCCCTCCAAACCAAAAGAAGAAAGAAGAAGCGGCCTGGGTCCACCAGCCCCTGAAGCCCCTATGCCCACTTTGTAAATAAACAGCTGAACACCCATCATGACCCTGAGCCTTTTGTGATGGGAGAAAGGAGAGGTAGCTTGGGGTGGGGGCTCCCTGAGCTGGGGCAGCAGGATATCTGACGTCACAAAAGCCCGGCCTGGAGCCAGGAAGGCTGGCGTGGGTGGCACAGAGTTCGGGGCTGCGGAGGGCCATGGGCTGCTGCCAAGACAAGGACTTTGCGACCTCCGATGAACAGGGCAAGGACAGCGACTCTGAGGACGGTGGGATCACAGACAGACAGAGGGCCCAGGGAGAGGGCGAGGGAGCTGCCCTAGGGGCTCACTTAGGAGATTGGATGGGAATGGGTGGGAAGGGAGAGCTGAGCTGAGCTGAGCAGCCTCATCGTCCCCTTAGGCGCGGGAGATACGGAGTTGGACTCCCCGGGCAACCGGAATCGGAGGTCTAAGTCGAACGAAAGCCTTCTGATCACCGTACTGTGGCGGCGGCTATCCATGTTCAGTCGTCGGGGCTCCGCGCGGTCATCAGGCAAGAGGCAGTCAGAGGGGGTCCATAGGGACAGTCCGATCCAAGAGAATAACGAGGAGGAGACCCAGGAAGAGACCCAGGAGGAGCCGGAGAAGGGGTGACTCCAGGCTTGCTCTCAGTCCGCCCCAGCCTCCAGAGAATAAAATTTCTAACGTGGACCTGCACGAGCAATTGTGCCTCTGCTGCCCGCTCTGGGCGCTCTAGGCGCGGACACCACACAGCAGCGGGCTCTTTAAGGCTCCTCCCCCGAGGCGGGCCCAGCCCCCAGGTCTCCTGCTGCGATTCCTCGGGGTGCGGTCACGGTGCCGGTCTAGCCAATGGGAGGGCGGGATCGCACTTGCGTTTGGTAGGGGGCGTGTCTCTCGGGTCGCTGAGCTCGAAAAGGCGTGGCACCGCCCATCGTCACCGGGGGTGGGGTTACGTGTGGGTGACGTGGCGGCTTCTCGCCTTTGGTCGGGTTTCGGCGGCTTTAGCGCCCGGGGAGGAGGCTGTGACGGCCCGGGAGATTGTGGCAGTGGCGGCGGCGGCAGGAGGCAGAGAGGAGGTAAGATTCGCTCTAAGAGGGGGTCTGGCCGCGTGTCAGCTCCGGGGCAGCCGCTCTACTGGGGCGACGACGGGCGGGGGGAAGGGAACCAGGGGCGAGCGGCAAGTCCTGCCGGCCCGGCTCCGGGTGAGCGAATACCTTGCTGTCCAATCAGGAAAACCCCTGTTGAGAAAGACGTCGGCTTTAGCTAATCAGTGCTTGCAGTCTTCCAGAAGGCGGAACTTGGCAAGGGGGGTGGGACTTCCTGTTTCAAATAAACACCTAGAGGTTTCCCCCTCCGCCCACCGAAGTGTGTCCCTCTCCGGAGGTCAGTCACCGTTTCTCCCTGAGGGATCGAAGGAAACCAAGGATACGAAAGGACCGGGTTAGGGCCTGGGGCAGTTGCACAAACCGGGCTGGAGTCTCAGGGCCACGGGACCTGGCTCTGGGTCAGTCTCTGCTTCAGGGTCCCCGGGCCCGCGCTCTGGTCGCCAGAGCCAAGTTGGAAGAAGAGTCTGAGGAGGGTTCGACGTGGGCCAGGGAGGAAGCGGGGCCCTTTCTGGTGTGGGCCAGCCCCAGGATCTGCGAGCGCCTTGGGCGCGAAAGTCCATACCAAGTGAAAGGGTCCGAGAATTTTGCTGGTTAACGGGGGATTTTGTGGGGAAGGAAGCTGCCTGGGGAATGACACTCTCCCCTCCACAACAGTCCGAGGTTATGCGTCTCAATGATCCCGCGGAAACGCTACGGGTCTAAGAACACGGATCAGGGTGTCTACCTGGGTCTCTCAAAGACACAGGTCCTGTCCCCTGCAACTGCTGGCAGTAGCAGCAGCGACATCGCCCCTCTGCCCCCCTCAGTGGCCCTGGTCCCTCCCACTCCGGACACCATGTCCTGCCGGGATCGGACCCAGGAGTTCCTGTCTGCCTGCAAGTCACTGCAGAGCCGTCAGGTAAGGATTTGGAGTGGAAAAGGCCAGGAGCGAGCCTTACTCAAATCTGGAAAGGGCTGTGCTCGGGCAGTGTTAACTGCAGTAATTATTGGGGGAACCTGGTGGAACCGATAGGCTTAGATGGACCCCATAGGGTCTACTAAGCAACAAACAGAAAAGGTGGGCTAGCTAAGGAGAGACTAAGACCTGTCCTAGACTTTTTTGTGAGGAATCCCCTGGAGAACAGGATTGCAATTCTGAAAGGAATACCTCAGGGCCAGAGGTGGCTGCAATGTATTTGGTTTGAATAAGGAACAAGTTCTGGAAAGAGCCTTTAGCTGAGAGACTTGCAAGTTGAATTCTAGTTCCAGTATAGTTCTACAACAAGTTTGCTCTGTGACCATGGGGAAGTTAGTTAATCTAGGTAAAACAAAGAAAGTTTTCTAGATCAATAATTTATATCAAAATCACTTTGGAGTGCTTTTTTTAAAAAGTAGATTCTCTTCTTTCAGTCCAGACTTCTCGAATCTAAGTGGGACCCAAGTAACTGTATTTTAAAATATTTGTACTGGCCCGGCGTGGTGGCTCACGCCTGTAATCCTAGCACTCTGGGAGGCCAAGGCGGGCAGATCGCTTGAGGTGAGGAGTTGGAAAACAGCCTGAGCAAGACCCGTCTCTACTAAAAATAGAAACAAATTAATTGGCCAACTAAAAATATATATACAAAAATTTGGCCAGGCATGGTGGCGCATGCCTGTAGTCCCAGCTACTCGGGAGGCTGAGGCAGTAGGATTGCTTGAGCCCAGGAGTTTGAAGTTGCTGTGAGTTAGGCTGATGCCATGGCACTCACTCTAGCCTGGGCACAAAGTGAGACTCTGTCTCAAAATAAATAAATAAATAAATAAAATATTTGTACTGTTCAGCTCTTTCTTGTTAACAGCTGCTATTCAATATGATCTCCAAGAGCTTTCCAGCTATTCTCTGATTCCCTGATTCAACAAAGAGAGCCATAATGCTACCTGTCATTTATTTAGTGCTTACAACATATAAGATAGTTGGCTAAAGTACTTTTCAGCTGTTATGTTGTTTAATCTTGGCAACAGCAATAGGAGGTTGGTGGACTGTGTCATTTTGTAGGAGAGGACATAGAGATACAGAATGATTTAAGTAACTTGCCCCAAATCTTCTAGCTAGTAAGAGGTAGAGTCAAGATTTGAAACCAAGTCTACCTGTCTTTGAATTGGGGCTCTAAACTGCTACCACTGATAAATCTAGATCGTCTGATGGTGGATGCCACCAGTACTAGAGAAAGAGTTTAGTAGACACCTGAGGAAGGGTGAAAGCTGGAAATGGGGTGGGGGGCGGGATGGATGGGGTTGGGAACTAAAGTTGTCACCTCTAGTCATCGCTTTTCAGAATGGAATCCAGCCAAATAAGCCAGCTTTGCGTGCTGTCCGACAGCGCAGTGAATTCACCGTCATGGCCAAGTGAGTTGGGAGAAGCTTTGTGGTGGGGTGATGTAACGTCTGAAAAGTACACTTGCCTCTGGTCACCTTGGCTGTGAGGGCTGGGATTGGTTGTGCTGGAGGTAATGTAGGAAAAGGTCCTCTCCTACCTTTTCTCACAGTGTTCTCACTAATGATCATTTGCAGGCGTATTGGGAAAGACCTCAGCAACACATTTGCCAAACTGGAGAAGCTGACAATCTGTGAGTGTTCTTGGGGTTTTTCAGAGGTGGGACAGTGAAACAAAAAGGGTTGAGAGTCAAATTCCCTGAGCCTTGTCTTTAACCTCACCTGTGGTGGCTTCTCATTTATCTCTATAGTGGCAAAGCGCAAGTCCCTCTTTGATGATAAAGCAGTGGAAATTGAGGAGCTAACATATATCATCAAACAGGTGAGCCATTAGCCACCAAGAGAGCCCAGCCAGTGTTCCAATCAGATCACTTCCATCATTTTCCAATGTCATGGAGGCCCAGAGCAAGTCTTTAGAGCCAGCCCTACACATTTTGCTCCTGCATTGAGTCAGTAGACCCTTATTAAATCATCTACCATGTGCAAAGCACCAAGCTAGGCACTGGTGACATAAATGTGAGACAAGATTCTTGCCTTCAGGGGCTTATTGTCTAGAAAGAGTATCCAGCTCCATAAACCCATACTTACAGTGAGTAGGAGGTGTGAGTGATACAGAAAAGATCTTACAAAAGGAGGAATGACACAGTTTGGAGATACTGGGAAAAATTTGAGACAGGAGGTGAAATCTGAGTTGGTCCAAGGCTTGTGTAAATGCAGTGGAAAGACATCCCAGGCAGAGGAAATTGTTCATGCAGAGACATGGCTTATAAAATGGAAGGGTCAAGTCTTTGATCAGATGTCATCTATTCAGGGAGGCCCATGCTGACTTTGGTGTTTAATAGCACCTCCCCCCAAACTCTGATCCCTATTACCCTGCTCTGTTTTCTTTTTCTGTAGCACTTCATACATCCTAACATTCCCTACAATTAACTTATTTTGTTTATGGTTTGTTTCTGTTCCCTCCTAGATACTCCAATCTCCCCCCTCATAAAAAAAGAAAGAAAAGAAAAACATAATTAGCACAAAAGGATTCATTTTTCCCCACTTTTTCACAAATGTAGCCCAAGTGTGTATCTGACACATAGTAGACTTTTTTTTTTTTGAGAGAGTCTCACTGTGTTGCCCAGGCTAGAGTGCTGTGGTGTCAGCCTAGCTCACAGCAACCTCAAACTCCTGGGCTCAGGCAATCCTTCTGCCTCAGCCTCCCGAGTAGCTGGGACTACAGGCATATGCTGCCCTGCCTGGCTAATTTTTTCTATATATTTTTAGTTGGCCAATTAATTTCTTTCTTTTTTTTTTCTTTTTTTAATTGTTTTTTTATTTCTTTATTATTATTTTTTTTCCATTTTCAGTTGGCCAATTAACTTTTTTTTTTTTTTAGTAGAGATGGGGTCTCTCTCTTGCTCAGGCTGGTCCTGAACTTCTGAGCTCAAACGATCCACCTGCCTCGGCCTCCCAGAGAGCTAGGATTACAGGCGTGAGCCACCGCCCCCGGCCCAATTAATTTCTTTCTATTTTTAGTAGAGACTGAGTCTTGCTCTTGCGCAGGCTGGTCTCGAACTGCTGAGCTCAAACAGTCCTCCCACCTCTGCCTCCCAGAGTGCTAGGATTACAGGCGTCAGCCACCATGTCCAGCCCATTTGTTTATTTTTTTTCAATCACTGACACTATTGTGTGACTTAGGGCTGAGACTGCACTTAGGGCTGAGACTGCTTTAGATGGGGTAGGCTGGCCTGGCAGAAGAAGTGACATTTGAGAACTGAATGATGAGGAAAACGTAGTCATCCAAAGATCTTTGGGGAGCATATTCCAGAACATAGGAATGAATAACAAAGGGAAAGGTCCTGAAGGTTGGGCAACACTGGGGATGCCAGTGTGGCTGCAGAATAGCAGGTGAGGAGCAAATTGGCAGGGGGTAGGGTCAGAGAAACAGGCATGGGCCAGGCCAGGGAGAGCCAGTGTGTGCCAGCTATGGAATTTGGTTTGTATTTTAAACTTAGTTGTAAACTCTTGGGAGATTTTAAGCAAGGAGATGACATACCTTGATTTAAAAGATGACTCCGGTTGCTGTATAGAGTATGGACTGTAGGAAGGCAAGCTGGGAATAGGACTGTCACTTAGGAGGCTCTTGGAGATTTTTTTATTTAGAAAAGAGGAGGGTTTGGACTAGGGTGGGTTCAGTAGAGAAGGAGAGATGTGGATAGATTCAGAGTATATGTTGGAGCTGGGCATGGTGGCATGTGCCTGTAGTCTCAGCCATCAGGGAGGCTAGGCAGGCAGATTGCTTGAGCCCATGACTTTTTGGCCAGCCTGGGCAATATAGAAAGAAAAAAATACACACAGAGTATATGTTGGAATGAGGCAGATTCTTTGTGGTTTCCTGATAGTTTTCATGTGGATTTAAGGGAAAAGAGAGCAATTTGATCTCATTTTTTGGTCCGAGCACCTGGTGAGTCATGATGCCAATTACCAAAGTGGAAAAGAAGGAAGGGGGGGGGAATGGCTTTTGTGGAGGGAAAATTAAGATATCTTCTGTTTTGTATGTTAAGTTTAAGGACAAAGATAAAGTTAATTATCTTTGTTACAACTTTATCTTTGTAACTCTGTAACATGCTTCTTAACATGTTGTATGACACACAGTAAGCTAATACAAAGCTGTTACGTTTGACACAGTACTGCATCCATATTCAGAACTCCACTCGGTAGATTATAGTTTAACTATGGCATATAGTTGAGTTAAGGAGATGTGAACACGTGACTTAGAGGCTTCTAGCTTGGGTGCCTAGGTGGGAAGTGGTGCCATTTTCTAAGCTAGAATCCCCAGGGGAGAAGAGTTTGTGGGGCAAAAACCTAGAATGTAGTTGTGGATGCATGGCTGTGAGAAGGCTACAGCAACTCCAAAAGAACAAGAATGGTCATCAGTAGAAGTGAGTCCAAGAGTCTCAAGAAGATGAATGGGGTTGGGATATTAATCGGAGGAACTGTAGAAATTATCTAATCTCGGTTTTTGGTTTTTTTTTTCAATTTTTTTTTTTTTTTTGAGACAGAGTCTCACTCTGTTACCCGGGCTAGAGTGCCGTGGTGTCAGCTTAGCTCACACCAACCTCAAACTCCTGGGCTCAAGCAATCCTGCCTCAGTCTCCCGAGTAGCTGGGACTAGAGGCATGCGCCACTATGCCGGGCTAATTTTTTCTATATATTTTTAGTTGTCCAATTAATTTCTTTCTATTTTTAGTAGAGACGGAGTCTCTCTCTTGCTCAGGCTGGTCTTGAACTGCTAAGCTCAAACAGTCCTCCCGCCTCGGCCTCCCAGAGTGCTAGGATTACAGGCGTGAGCCGCTGCGCCTGGCCTAATCTTGGTTTTTCTTCTACCCTATATTTTACACTCACTATTCTTAACCCCTTCCTTATGGTCCCTACCTGGTTCTGGTTATACTGGGGCAAGCTTTCTCTGTCTCCTCGTCTCACTTGGCCCTTGGCAAGCTGGACTGACAAGTAGATGATACATTGGTCTGGTGGGAAAAGTCTGTTTGTGCTACTGATTCATTTTGTGTCACCTCGGACAAATCACAGCTTTTACTCTTTTGTAATAATTATTTTTAAAAGGAATTCTGGCCAGGTGTGGTGGCTCACTCCTGTAGTCCTAGCACTCTGGGAGGCCTAGGCGAGAGGATCACTCAAGATCAGGAGTTTGAAACCAGCCTGAGCAAGAGCGAGACCCCATCTCTACTGGAAATAAAATGAAATTAATTGACCAACTAAAACTATATAGAAAAAAAAAATTAGCTGGGCATGGTGGCACATGCCTGTAGTCCCAGCTACTTGGGAGACTGAGGCAGTAGTATTGCTTGAGCCCAGGAGTTTGAGGTTGCTGTGAGCCAGGCTAATGCTATGACACTCTAGCCTGGGCAACAGGGCCAGACTCTTGTCTCAAAAAAAAAAAAAAGGAATTCTGTATGTAAAAATCATCTCATTGATGCCTCTGGGAAACTATGGTGCCTTTGACTTTTCCCTTTTCCTGAGTGCTGTCCACGTGCTTTGTTGGTCAGCATGCTCTGGGTCCAAGATTTTGGCCTTTGAAAGAGTTCTGAAACCATGAGCTTGGCCTCATGGAGTGGAGCAAGACAGTAGGGTAGAGGGGTAAACAAGTCATTTACAAATGGATGAAGTCCTATTTTGGCTCTTTTCTGTAGCAACTGAGCTGGGAAAATTGTAGCAGGCCCTTTTGGTCTGTCTGGGATACTCTTGCTTCTGTTTGTAACTTCCACCCAAAGGGAGAGGTGATGGCTAAGGTCTTCTTGGTTAATACTTGTTTTTTTGGGGGGGGGTGCTTTTTTACCAGGACATCAATAGCCTCAACAAACAAATTGCTCAGCTTCAAGATTTCGTGAGAGCCAAGGGCAGCCAGAGTGGCCGGCACCTCCAGACCCATTCCAACACCATTGTGGTCTCCTTGCAGGTGGGACCTGGGGAGGAAGGGAGGGAGGTATAAAGGGGATGAAGGTGTCATCTTCTTTGGCTAATCCTCTCCTTTTCTTCTAGTCAAAACTGGCTTCCATGTCCAATGACTTCAAATCGGTTTTAGAAGTGAGGACAGAGGTGAGAAGAACCTGTGTAGGAGGGATAGAAATTTGGGGGTAAGGGCCCAAGAGGGAAATGGGAAAGGGACAAGTTCCACAGGGTTATGGTACCATCAAAGGGGATCTCTGTAATGTACCTGCTTTCCAGCAGCCTCAGGACTTTTTCATTTCTTCCCCAACCCCAGAACCTGAAGCAGCAGAGGAGCCGGAGGGAACAGTTCTCCCAGGCACCTGTGTCAGCCCTGCCCCTTGCCCCCAACCACCTGGGTAAGTCACAGGCATTATGGGAAGCCTTGAGGGGTAAAGCTAGTTACTCTGGTTATGATGGCATCCTCTAAAGGCAGGTGTTGAGTAGCAGAATGGAAGGGCAAGGAAGTTGCTAGGCTTTGTCCTTAGAGGCCAGACTGGATTGTTGGGGTTCATGATCCATACATAGTCTCCCACATTCTTGCTGTCAGGGGTGAATTCAGTCATATTCAGAAGAATGACAGTATCTAATATTTTTTGTACAGTTACTTTATTCATATTCTCTCATTTAATTTTCACAACCACCCTTTGAGAAAGCAACTGTTATTATCCCCCGTTTTACAGATGAAGAAGCTGAGGCTCAGAGAGGTTAAATGACCTGTCCAGGGTCGCAAGGCTAGTGAGTGCCAGAGCTTACTAGCAGATTCAAATCCAGAGCATGTGGGCTTTGAACCTGGCTTTTAACTAATTGTTATGATGTGCCATGTCCTCTTTTCTCCCCCAGGGGGTGGTGCTGTGGTTTTGGGGGCGGAGTCCCGTGCCTCCAAGGATGTGGCCATCGACATGATGGACTCTCGGACCAGCCAGCAGCTACAGCTCATTGATGAGCAGGTATCCAGGCTCCGAACCTAGGAGGATCAGCTCCTCTGTTGTCTGCAAGAAAGTGTTTGGAGTGTGCCATGGGCAGAATGACTGGGAGGGTCCTGAAAACTCAGGCCCTACCCCGAAGAAGCTCATGCTTTTCATGTGCTCTCTCCCTCTCCTGAAGGATTCCTACATCCAGAGTCGCGCAGACACCATGCAAAACATTGAGTCTACAATTGTTGAGCTGGGCTCCATCTTTCAGCAGTTGGCACACATGGTTAAGGAACAGGAAGAAACCATTCAGAGGTGAGACACTCTCTCTCTCACCCTAAACAGAGGAGTCTTCTCTTCCCTGTGGATTGGCATCTTGAAGTCCCCAGGGACTTAAAAGAGTAGAGTGAATTCTGCCCACGCTTCGGGCCCAGTTCACCTGCTTCTGTCCACTCAGCAAGCATTTAATGAGCACCTGTCCCATGTCAGGCACTGTTCTAGGTGCTGGAGATATAGCAGAGAATAGAACAGTAAAGTTTATTTCACGGAACTCACTTTGTAGCATGTATATGGAATGGATAGGGCAGGCAAGGACACCTATTATAAACAATTGACAAACGAGACAATTTCTGGTAATAATAAGGGCTATACAGAGAATTAAAGTAGGATGATGTGTTAAGAAAGTGACCGAGTAGGTACATCAGATTGGGTGACTGGGAAGGCTGCTCTGAAGACATGACATTTAAGCAGAGATCTGTGATGACAAGAGGGATTTAGCCATGCCAGGTAGAGAGAAAGACTGTTAACTGCCTCACCTTCTCCCAAGTCAGATGTCACCTTCTCCACAGGGCCTATCTTACCATCCTATTTAAAATCACAGCTTGCACCTCTAAACGTAGCACCCATACTGTGTATCCTACTCTACCTTTTTTTTTTTAAAAAGCATTTATCACTTTTTTAACATACTGGACCATTTACTTATTTATTTCTTATTATCCATCTCCTTACTAAGATGTAAGTTTCACAAGGGCAAGTGATCTTTGTCTCTTATATCCACTGCTGAATCCTGGTAACTGAATAAATGATCACTAAGTGCCACAGAAAAGCAGATAAAATGCCACTTGCAGTAGCAGGTGGTGTGAGAGGAACAGAGAAGTCAGTCCATTGGTAGACCTCTGCTCTGCCTACCTCCCTCCAGTACCACTCTGTACCTCTGTATCCCTGCTCATGACTTTCTAGCCACACTAGCCTTCTTGATTTTTTCGTATAGCAAAACTGTCTTATCATAGGGCCTTTACTCTAGGGCCCCCACTGAGCCACTGTGTCCAGCCTGTTAGACATTTAAGTGGAGATGTTGAACAGGCAGGTGGACGTATAGAATTCAGGAGACAGGCCTGGGTCAGAGATAAGAAGGTGGGCAGAATTAAACTTTGAAGCTGGATAAGGAAGTGCTTGTAAAGAAGAGAATCATGGGCCAGAATCAGTGGCTCATGCATGTAATCCTAGCACTCTGGGAGGCCGAAACAGGAGGAACACTTGAGGCCAGGAGTTCAAGACCAGCCTGAGCAAGAGCAAGACCCCGTCTCTACAAAACATAGAAAAATTAGCTGAGTTTGGTAGCACATGCCTATAATCCCAGCTACTCAGGAGGCTGAGGGAGAAGGATCACTTGAGCCCAGGAGTTTGAGGTTGCAGTGAGTGATGATGAAGCCACTGCACTCTAGCCAAGGCAATGGAGCGAGACCCTATCTCAGAAAAAAAGAGGATGAAGCGCTGAATCCTGTGGTCATTTTTAAACTCAAGTCTCAGTCCTGGGTAAACACTGAAAGGAGGACAGCTGGTGAGTTAGGAAGAAAAATACATAAGCATGGTGTCCTAGGAGCCAGGAGAGGATAAGACAGGGAATGCGCCAAGGAACAAGTGATCAGCTAGGAGACATGTCGCTGATACGCCAAACAAGATGAGAGCTGAGAATTTAATTGGAACGTTTAGTTCAGTAACATTTAATTTTTAATAAGGTTGGATTTAGGTCAACTATTTTATTGTTTGTTTTCTGTCTTTCTCTTCTGTTCTTTGTTCTCCATTTCTCCTTTCCTGTCTTCTTTTGAACTAAAGGAGATTTTGTTTAGATATTCATCTGTTGCTATTCTTGCTGTATGTCATTCCTTTTCTTTTTTAGTGGTTGTTCTAGGGATCACAATAGGCATCATTAACTTTTCCTAGTGTACTTCATATAAAATGTCAAAATATTGCAACCCTCTCACTCCATCATTTATTCTATAGTTATCATGTTTGTTGCATGTGTATAAATCCCAGAGTATAATACTGTACTTTATGCTTTAAAGTTAAATGCATTTTAAAGAACTAAGAGGAAAAACAAATCTTACACATTTTTAGTGTTCCTCATTCCTTCTTTTTTTTTTTTTTTGAGACAGAGTCTCGCTTTGTTGCCCAGGCTAGAGTGAGTGCCGTGGCGTCAGCCTAGCTCACAGCAACCTCAAACTCCTGGGCTCAAGCAATCCTCCTGCCTCAGCCTCCCGAGTAGCTGGGACTACAGGCATTCGCCACCATGCCCGGCTAATTTTTTGTATATATTAGTTGGCCAATTAATTTCTTTCTATTTTTATAGTAGAGACGGGGTCTCGCTCTTGCTCAGGCTGGTTTCAAACTCCTGACCTTGAGCAATCCGCCCGCCTCGGCCTCCCAGAGAGCTAGGATTACAGGCGTGAGCCACCGCGCCCGGCCCCTCATTCCTTCTTGAACATCCAGGTTTCCATCTGGTATCACTTCCCTTTAACCTGAGGAAGCACTTCCTTTGGCACTTTTTGTAGTGCAGATCTGCTGACAACGAGTTCTTCTAGTTTTCTTACATGCGAAAATGCCTTTATTTCACCTTCATTTTTATTTTATTTATTTATTTATTTTTTTTTTTTGAGACAGAGTCTCGCTTTGTTGCCCAGGCTGGAGTGAGTGCCATGGTGTCAGCCTAGCTCACAGCAACCTCAAACTCCTGGGCTCAAGCAATCCTGCTGCCTCAGCCTCCCAAGTAGCTGGGACTACAGGCATGTGCCACCATGCCCGGCTAATTTTTTCTATATATATATTAGTTGGCCAATTAATTTCTTTCTATTTATAGTAGAGACGGGGTCTTGCTCTTGCTCAGGCTGATTTTGAACTCCTGACCTCGAGCAATCCACCCGCCTCAGCTTCCCAAAGTGCTAGGATTACAGGCGTGAGCCACCACGCCCTGCCCATTTTTATTTTTAATTTATTTTTTTGTTGTTGGTGTTTCTTTTTTTTTTTTCCTTCATTTTTTCAGTCTTCCCCAGCTGTCCTTAATTCTATTCACCTTCATTTTTGAAGTATATTTTCTCTGGATGTAGAATTCTGGCAGCCTGGGCAACATAGCGAGACCTCATCTCTACAAAAAAAAGTAAGAAAAATTAGATGGGTGTGGTGCACGTGGCTGTAGTCCTAGCTCCTGGGTAGGCTGAGGTGAGGTGAGAGGATCCCTTGAGCCCAAGAGTTTGAGGCTGCAGTGAGCTATGATTGCACCATATCAGGCCAGCTAGGGCAACAGAGTGAGATCTGATCTCAAAAAAAAAAAAAAAGTGTTCTGGGTTTACAGTTTTATTCTTTAAGCATATTTTAAGTACCTTAAATGTATCACACTTTCTGTCTTTTGGTCTGTCTTGGTTTTTTTTTTTTTTGAGACAATCTCACTGTTGCCTGGGCTAGAGTGCCGTGGCATCAAGCCTAGCTTACACCAACCTCAAACTCCTGGGCTCAAGTGATCCTCCTGCCTCAGCCTCTCGAGTAGCTGGGACTACAGGCATGTGCCACCATGCCCGGCTAATTTTTTCTATATATATTAGTTGGCCAATTAATTTGTTTCTATTTATGGTAGAGACGGGGTCTTGCTCTTGCTCAGGTTGGTTTCGAACTCCCGAGCTCAAATGATCCTCCCGCCTTGGCCTCCCAGAGAGCTAGGATTACAGGAGTGAGCCACCGCGCCTGGCCTGGTCTGTCTTGTTTTAAATGAGAAGTCAGCGATAATTCTAATTGTTATGTGTGATGTATTTTTTCTCTGGCTGCTTTTCAATATATATTTTTTTATCTTCGTTTTTTAGCAGTTGACTATGGTATATCTAGATGTGGTTTTCTTTTAATTTATCTGGCTTGGGGTTCTCTGAGCTTCTTTTTCTGCAAATTTATGTCTTTCACCAAATTTAGGAATTACTTGGCCATTATTTCTTCCAATATGTCTCTGCCTCTTTCTATCCCCTCTTTCTGGATGTCTGTGTGTATGTGTGTATTTGATATGTAAGATGACATTGGAAAGGAATATAGGCAGTCCCTAGGTTACAGATGTCCTGACTTATTGGTGTTCCATACTTATGAATAGGCTCTCAAGGCTTTCCACGAGGATAATTCATAATAAAATATTTAAATTAATAATTTGGGAACTAATTTCTTCATTTAGGGTACACAAGCCTGCATGGTATAAGTGGTTCATTGGTGCAGTGTCCTTATGCTAGCGGCTAGTCTCATTTTTTGGATGGTTGTTTATGCACAGCATCAATTTTGTCTTAACTTTCTCATTGGATTTTGTGAGTCTGTGTTCACCCTTATGACCATGTCTCCAAAGCAAAAGTCCACTGCAGGTCCTGGTGAGCCTGCAGCGAAGAGAAAGGTGATTACAATGGAAATGAAAGTAGAAACAATTAAGTGTTTGGAGAAAGGCCAGATGCCACCATTCATTGGGAAACTATCAGGCTTCAGTCACTCAACTATCAGAACAATTATAAAGGATAAAGTGAGAATAATGGAACATGTGAAAGGCAGTGCTCTAATGTAAGCATCAGTTATTACTAAGCACCATAAGTAGATTAATTTTTTTTTTTTGAGACAGAGTCTCACCCTGCTGCCTGGGCTTGAGTGCTATGGTGTCAGCCTAGCTCCCAGAGTACCAGGATTACAGGCGTGAGCCACCGCACCCAGCCCATAGTAGATTAATTATTGAAATGGAAAGGTTATTATTGATTTGGTTAGAAAATCAAAATATGCATAACATTCCTGTTAGCCTAGCAATGATGCAACATTGGGTGTTAACTTTTAATATTCTTTTTTGAAATTTCTCCTGTCTCCTATGTAAACTTTTTGTATGAGTTTCTTTTTATGTCGTTTGTTTGAATTACAGAGCACAATAGTTTCTGTAACTTATTATTATAGTACAGGAGTATTATTATTACAGTGTTATACTGTATTACCACATATGAGCCATTGCCTAGCCAGTGCTAGGATTAGAGTATTGTTATTATTACTACATATGTGCTATTCATCAGGGATCCGAGTTACATATGAAACTGACCTAAAGATGTTTTCAGGAACGTATATGGTCCATAACCTGGGGACTGCCTCTATATATACGTGTGTGTGTATGTAAAACAGTCAATCTACTGTTAAGCCCATCTGGTGAATTTTTCCTTTCAGATACTGTATTTTTCAGTTTTAAAATTACCATTTGAGGCTGTACAGCCTTTACAGGCTCAGGCCTGTAATCCTAGCACTCTGGGAGGCCGAGGCAGGAGTATCGCTTGAGGTCAGGAGTTCAAGATCAGCCTGAGCGTGCTCGATTTGGCAGCATACATACTAAAATTGGAATGATACAGAGATTAGCATGGCCCCTGTGCAAGGATCACACACACACACACACACACACACACACACAAAACTAGCCTGAGCAAGAGCAAGACCCTGTCTCTACTAAAAATAGAAAAATTAGCCAGGCACAGTAGCATGCAGCTGTAGTCCCAGCTACTCAGGAGGCTGAGGCAAGAGGATCACTTTTTTTTTTTGAGACAGAGTCTCGCTCTGTTGCAGTGGCTAGAGTGCTGTGGCATCAGCCTAGCTCACAGCAACCTCAAACTCCTGGGCTCAAGCGATCCTCCTGCCTCAGCCTCCTGAATAGCTGGGACTATGGGTATGTGCCACCATGCCTGGCTAATTTTTTCTATATATTTTTAGATGGCTAATTAATTTGTTTCTATTTTTAGTAGAGACAGAGTCTCGCTCTTGCTCAGGCTGATTTCGAACTCCTGACCTTAAGTGTGATCCTCCCACCTTGGCCTCCCAGAGTGCTAGGATTATAGGCATGAGCCACCTCGCCTGGCCCCAAAGGATCACTTGAGTCCAGGAGTTTCAGGTTGCAGTGAGCTATGATGACGTCACTGCACTCTAGTCAGGGCGATAGAGTGATACTGTATGTCGGGGGGGGGGGGGGGGGAGTTACTATTTGGTTCTTTTTTATAGCTTCTGCTTCTCTGCTGAGATTTACTATCTTTTTAAAGTCATTACAGGAATGCTTTCCTTCAGCTATAATAACTGCTATAAGATCTATGTCTGCTGATTCCCAACATCTGGATTGTCTTAGGCTTGGTCACATTCTTTGCATATTCTCTTGAATATGGGTAATGGTTTCCTGTTTCATTCTGTGTCTACTAATTTGGGATTCTATTGTGATTGGTGCATGACAGGGATTCTGGATTATGTTTCTCCAAGTAATACTGACTTTTTTGTTTTAGCAGGCTGTTTTGGCTGAACTAAGGAGGTAGTTGTTTTTCATACTTGCAGTTTATAATTGATATCTATGGAATGGTTGGTCTGACAGGAGCTAGCCAGCTATTACAGGAAGCAGAACCTCAAGGAGTAAGAAATAATCATTGGAGGCCGGGCGTGGTGGCTCACGCCTGTAATCCTAGCACTCTGGGAGGCAGAGGCGGGCAGATTACTCGAGGTCAGGAGTTTGAAACCAGCCTGAGCTGTCTCTACTAAAATAAATAGAAAGAAATTAATTAACCAACTAAAAATACGTATATAAAAAATGAGCCGGGCATGGTGGCGCATGCCTGTAGTCCCAGCTACTCGGGAGGCTGAGGCAGAAGGATTGCTTGAGCCCAGGAGTTTGAGGTTGCTGTGAGCTAGGCTGACGCCAGGGCACTCACTCTAGCCTGGGCAACAAAGTCAGACTCTGTCTCCAAAAAAAAAAAAAAAAAATCATTGGACTCGGTGATGTAGATGATGTTGGTGACTTTGAGTCAGGTTTAGTAGAGGCATGGGAACAAAAGCTTGAATGGAGTGGGGTTTAAGACAGAATGAAGAAGAGCAATTAGAAAGAGTAGGAATAGATAGTTCTTTCTAGGAGTTTTGTTTTAAAAAGGAGCAAGGAAACAGAATGATAGGAGAAGTGAGTTGGAAGTTTTCCTTTTTAGTTTTTTATTAAGAAAATTTTTAAATTTAACAAAACGTCGAAAGAACCATAATAAATACTAATTTATCTACCATTTAGATTAATTAAGAGTTGTTAACATTTGGCCACATTTGCTTTATCTTTTATTTTTAAGAAATTTTCAAAGTAGATTGCAGGCCGGGCGCGGTGGCTCACGCCTGTAATCCTAGCTCTCTGGGAGGCCGAGGCGGGCGGATTGCTCGAGGTCAGGAGTTCGAAACCAGCCTGAGCAAGAGTGAGACCCCGTCTCTACTATAAATAGAAAGAAATTAATTGGCCAACTAATATATATATACAAAAAAAAAAAAAAATTAGCCGGGCATGGTGGCACATGCCTGTAGTCCCAGCTACTTGGGAGGCTGAGGCAGGAGGATTGCTTGAGCCCAGGAGTTTGAGGTTGCTGTGAGCTAGACTGACGCTACGGCACTCACTCTAGCCTGGGCAATAAAGTGAGACTCTGTCTCAAAAAAAAAAAAAAAAAAAAAGTAGATTGCAGATATCATGATACTCCGTCCCTAAATACTTTGACATACATCTGCTAAGAGTAAAGGAATTCTCTTTAAAAACCACATCCAGTTATCACATCCATGAATATTAACAATTTCCTAATATTATCTAACATCCAGTCAGTGTTCAGATTTTCCTAATTGTCCCCAAACTTTTTTTATTACCTTTTTTTTTTTTTTTTTTTTTGTGAGACAGAGTCTCGCTTTGTTGCCCAGGCTAGAGTGAGTGCCAATGGCGTCAGCCTAGCTCACAGCAACCTCAAACTCCTGGGCTCAAGCAATCCTCCTGCCTCAGCCTTCTGAGTAGCTGAGACTACAGGCATGCGCCACCATGCCCGGCTAATTTTTTCTATATATATTAGTTGGCCAATTAATTTCTTTCTATTTATAGTAGAGACAGGGCCTTGCTCTTGCTCAGGCTGGTTTCGAACTCCTGACCTCGAGCAATCTGCCTGCCTCGGCCTCCCAGAGTGCTAGGATTACAGGTGTGAGCCACTGCGCCCGGCCTATTACCTTTTAAAACCTGAATCAAGGCCGGGCGCCTTGATTATATAGAAAAAATTAGCTGGGCATGGTGGCGCATGCCTGTAGTCCCGGCTACTTGGGAGGCTGAGGCAGTAGGATTGCTTGAGCCCAGGAGTTTGAGGTTGCTGTGAGCTAGGCTGATGCCACGGCACTCATTGTAGCCTGGGCAACAAAGCGAGACTCTGTCTCAAAAAAAAAAACAAGGCCGGGCGTGGTGGCTCACTCCTGTAATCCTAGCACTTTGGGAGGCCGAGGCGGGCGGATCGCTCAAGGTCAGGAGTTCGAAACCAGCCTGAGCGAGACCCCGTCTCTACCAAAAATAGAAATAAATTAATTGACCAACTAAAAATATATATACAAAAAATTAGCCGGGCATGGTGGCACATGCCTGTAGTCCCAGCTACTCGGGAGGCTGAGGCAGTAGGATCTCTGAGCCCCAGAGATTGAGGTTGCTGTGAGCCAGGCTGACGCCATGGCACTCACTCTAGCCTGGGCAACAAAGTGAGACTCTGTCTGTCTCAAAAAAAAAACAAAAAAACAAAAAAAACCTGAATCAGAAATCAAGCAAGATTTACATGTTATTTGGTTACATCTCTCTTTTTTAAAATTTTTAATATTTTCTATATGTTTTTAGTTGTCCAGCTAACTTCTTTCTGTCTTTTAGTAGAAATGGGGTCTCCCTCTTGCTCAGGCTGGTCTCAAACTCCTGACCTGGAGCAATCCTCCCACTTCGGCCTTCCAGAGTGCTAGGATTACGGGCGTGAGCCACCGCACCCAGCCTAGTTACATCTCTTTATTCTCTTGTATTCTATTTCTTTTATCCCACTCAGTCTTGTTCTTAAGTTGACTCTGAAGAGAGAAAGCTATATGCCCTGTTCAGTGTCCTACATCCTAAATTTGTCTGACTGTTCTATCCCCTGTATTTCCTGCAAATTGGAAGTAGACTCTGATGGTTTTACTGGATTAGCTAAACATTCTAGAAAGGAATACTTCACAGGAGGTGCTGTGTGCTTCATATTATATCTCATTAGGAAGCATTTAATATTAGATTGTCCCTATATTACTGAGGACAAGTATGGTCAGTCGATTAAGGTAGTCACAGACATAGTTCTCCTTTTAAAAGTACATTTTCATCTTTGCAATCAGCAAATAATTTCTGGATTCTCTGTGATACCCTGTTCCCCAGACCTTCCACATAATGTTTCTAGCATCATTTATAATGCTTGTCTGAATCAGTTTATTTCATTGGTGTGCATTTTTCCATAAAGGATTTTCCTTTATTAACTGTAAGAACTGAACTACCTCCTAACCAGGTTAAATGATACCTTAATTATTTTCCTGTATTTTGGAGTAAATGGTTGATAGAGCAGTTGCCATGAAGAGTGACAAGAATTTCTATTTTTTTTTTAATTCTTCTTCTATTTTGGGCATCATTGTAGACTAATGGTTTTAATTTGTTCTTTGTATTATAATCAGTGTAATGATTATTTTCAATGCTCATATTGTCCCTCTGGTGGCAGCCAAGAAGTTTGGAGGTTTTCTGTTTGTTTTTTTAAAGGAGAAAATAAAAGTGTGTTTCTGTGTGAAAGTGTAGGGCTTGGCTGTAAGAGGAGCTGGAGATAGGTGGGAAGGCAGAATATGCCCTACAGATCCTGGGGGTGACAGATGAAGGGCTGGGGCGTGGGGTGGCAGTTGTCTTCAGGCCCCTTCAGTCTTCTCAGTTCAGTTCAGTGGTCTTTCAGAAGAAAGACCATTAGGAGAGAGCATGGAAGAGGACGTGTGGCAGGTTTGAGGAATCCACAGGTGGGCACAATCCTGCCCACTTGCTCTTTTGCCTTTAGGCAAGTTCCACTCCTGGTTGATCTGTATGCCGCATAGCACCCAACCGAGCACTCTTAATCCTAGATTGTTGATCATGTGAAACTGAGTGCACATCTACGTTAGTATAAAGCAGGTTTCCCAACATTAGTCCACTAAGCAGCCTCATACATTTAACTGGGCGAGGTAAACGAAACACTTGGAGATTCTGATTCCATAGATGTGAATAGCATGGGCTTCCAGGAAGCTGCATTTTTTACAAACTTCTTCAGGGGTTCTGATGAACATACAGGTTTTTGGGAACCACTGATTAAAAGGTTGTTTGGACCAGGCATGCTGACTCACACCTATAATCCTAGCACTCTGGGCGGCCGAGGCAGGAGAATCACTTGAGATCAGAAGTTCGAGACCAGCCTGAAGAAGATTGAGATCCCCGTCTCTGCCAAAAATAGACAAATTAGCCGGGCATGGTGGCATAAGCCTGTAGTTCCAGCTACTCAGCAGTCTGAGGCAGGAGGATCACTTGAGCCCAGAAGTTTGAGGTTGCAGTGACTGAGCTATCATGACACCACTGCACTCTACCCAGGGTGACAGAATGAGACTCTGTTTCAAAAAAAAAAATAGTTTATTTTTTTAAAGGAATGAAGGAATGACTGCCTTTTTTTTTTTTTTTTGAGACAGCGTCTGGCTCTGTCACCCAGGTTACAATGCAGTGGCTGAATCATAGCTCACTGCAGCTTCAAATTCCTGGGTTCAAGCAATCCTCCTGCCTCAGCCTCCTGAGTAGCTGGGACTACAGGTTTGCACCACCACACCCAGCTGATTTTTCTTATTTATTTATTTATTTTAGAGACAGGGTCTTACTGTGTTGCCCAAGATGGTCTTGAACCCCTGGCCTCAGGCAATCCACATCAACCTCCCAAAGTGCTAAGATTATAGGCATGAGCCCCTGTGCCTAGCCAAAAGATTGTTTATTTATTCAACTACTGTACATTGAGCACCAGCCATTTATAAGGCACTGTGAGTACAGCTGTCTTGATTCTACAATCAGGAGAATTTACTGATTCTTATCTGGTGCAGCTGATATCTATGGAACCCCTTGCCAAGTTAGGCCATAAACACTATAGTCCCTTGGGCCATGTTTTTTTTTGAATATCAGAATATTGTTACAGATTTCAGTGAAACAAAATTACAAAAGATCTTTGGGTTCCTTACCCAATGCATATGTGGTTTTTTGGGGTTTTTTGAGGCAGAGTCTCATTCTGTTGCCCAGGCTAGAGTGCTGTGGCATCAGCTTAGCTCACAGCAACCTCAAACTCCTGGGCTTGCGCAATCCTCCTGTCTCAGCCTCCCAAGTAGCTGGGACTACAGGCATGCGCCACCATGCCTGGCTAATTTTTTCTATATATTTTTAGTTGTCCGGCTAATTTCTTTCTATTTTTTTAGTAGAGACGGGAGTCTTGCTCTTGCTCGGGCTGGTCTCCAACTCCTGACCTCAAACGATCCACCCAGAGTGTTAGAATTACAGGTGTGAGCCACCGTGCCCGGCCTGTATGTGTTTTAAGTGGTTAGAATTGTAGCATACATGCAACTTTACACACTAGTCTTCGTTGAAATGGTGTCATAAAGTAGTTTTCACTGTTGGTATGCATTTGTTCATTGGTTTAGCAAACTGTTGCTGCTATGTGTTAGTCTACTGGGTCTGGAGATGGGAAGGTAAAAGACCATTCTAGTCCTCATGGAGCTCACAATCTAGTAGGAGAGACATAAGTTGACAATGACAATTCAGTGTGATAGGCAAGAAAAGAAGATGATGAGAGAACTCAGAGCACATACCTCTCCTGGATGGGGACAGGGGGCCTTCCCAGAAGTGATACCAAGGTAAGACTTGAGAGGGAATACCAGCCAAGAAAGGGGAAAGGAAAGGTCATTCCTTGTGAGGAAAAAAAAAAAAACAGAAATGAGAAAGAGCTGGGTAGATTCAGGAGTGCAGAATTATTCGGTGTGGCTGGTGGAGTCATGAGAGGCAGGACCAGGACATAAATGACTTGTGCCCCTGCAGGAAATTTGGTCTCAGGCAGAGAACAGAAGAGGAAGCATCCGATGCCGGGTGAAGAGAATGTTTGTTCCAGAAATGCTGCGTGTTGGATCTCATGGTACAGCCCAGGGGCAGAGTCTGACAGGCATTTAACAATTGGTCTGATGTTCAGAAGAGAGGGTGAGCTACAGATAAGGACTTGGGAGTCACTGGCCTCTTGGTGGAAACCATAGGCATGAACCGGACCACTCAGGGCCAATGGGTAAAGTGAAAAAAAGGACAGGACAGATCCCCATGGAGCCAAAGGACATACAGAAAAGGGAAGGAAGGATCTGTCCAGAGGGACTGAGGAATAAGGTTGATGAAGATGAGAGGAGAAAGTGGAGAGGCGGATGTGTCTTCAGAAGTTGAGGTGGAGGAATTTTAAGAAGAAAGGAGGAGTTCTCATTGCTGCTGAGAAGCAAAGTATGGGGTAAGGATGTGTGTGAATTAGGGAGCTAGAATTAATTGGATCCTTGCTAGTAGTTTCAGTTGATTGGCTCAGTAGCCATTTCACAGAAGGTTGAAGCATAAAAGGGAAATAAGGAAGCAGAGGGAATTTATGGGCAACCCATATGCAAAATAAATTTTGAAAAGATGCAATTTTTTAAATAGGCATAGACATTCAGTGTTTGCTCCCTGCATGTGAATGGATCTGGGTTTTAGCACTTTGTTTAGAAACCCTGATTAAAGGCCAGGTGTGCTGGCTCATGCCTGTAATCCTAGCACTCTGGGAGGCCGAGGCGGGAGGATTGCTCAAGGTCAGTAGTTCAAAACCCCATCTCTACTGAAAATAGTGCCTGGCCTTCCATATCCTTTAAATCAGTGGTCCCCAACCCTTTTGGCACCAGGGCCGGTTACATAGAGGACAATTTTTGCACAGATGGAAGTGGGTGGGGAGAGGATGGTTTCGGGATGATTCAAGCACATTACATTTATTGTGCACTTTATTTCTATTATTACATTATAATATATAATGAAATAATTATACAACTCACCATAATGCAGAATCTAATGCTGCCGCTGATCTGACAGGAGGTGGATTTCAGGTGGTGATGTGAGCAATGGGGACCATCTGTAAATACAGATGAAGCTTCACTTGCTCGCCAGCCACTCACCTCCTGCTCTGCAGCCTGGTTCCTAACAGACCACAGACCAATACTGGTCTTTGGCCCCAGGGGGGTGGGGACCACAGCTTTAAATCATCTCTGGATTACTTGTAATAACCTAATACAATGTAAATGCTATGCAAATAGTTGTTATGCTATATTGTTTATGGAATAATGACAAAAAAAGTCGATACATGTTCAGTACAGATGCAACCATCCTGGTTGGTTTTTTTTTTGAGATGGAGTCTTGCTCAATCTCCTAGGCTAGAGTGTGGTGGTGCGATCGTAGCTCACTGCAACCTTGAACTCTGGCCTCAAGTGATCCTCCTGCCTTGGCCTCCCAGAGTGCTGGGATTACAGGTGTGAGCCACCGTGCCCAGCTTCTGTTTCTCTTTTAAGTTACCACTGTGGAATCATGATTATAATGTTTTATAATCCATTACTTTTATTATTATTTTCGAACTCCTGGGCTCAAGCGATCCTCCTGACTCAGCCTCCTGAAGAGCGGGAACTATAGGCATACACTACTGCTCCTGGCTGATTTTTCATTCTTTTTTTTTTGAGACAGAGTCTCACTTTGTCGCCCAGGCTAGAGTGAGTGCCAATGGCATCAGCCTAGCTCATGGCAACCTCAAACTCCTGGGCTCAAGCAATCCTGCTGCCTCAGCCTCCCAAGTAGCTAGGACTACAGGCATGTGCCACCATGCCCGGCTAATTTTTTCTATATATATTTGTTGGCCAATTAATTTATTTCTATTTATAGTAGAGACCGGGGTCTCGTTCTTGCTCAGGCTGGTTTCAAACTCCTGACCTCGAGCGATCCACCCACCTTGGCCTCCCAGAGTGCTAGGATTACAGGCGTGAGCCGCCCGGCCATTCTTTTTCTTTTTTTAATAGAGATAGGGTCTGAATGTGTTGCCCCGGGTGGTCTCTACCTCTTGGGCTCAAGCAGTCCTCCTACCTCAGCCTCCCAAAGTGTTGGGATTACAGGCATGAGTCACGGTACCTGGACTATCATTATTCTTTATGACAATCAGGTTTCCTAAATCTGACCATATGGAGCCACTTCAAGTCAGCTTCTGTCTTCTTAACATGACCCCATTACTCTGTGTCAGAAAGTTTTGGCAAACTGAAACTTAGAAAACTAAAATCTCAGGTCTAATTATGGTCAAGAAATCTGGATAGTTCTTAGACTCACTGTCTTCTTAGGTTCAACCTTTTTTCTTTTTCCCCACCTTCTCATACTCTCTTCTAATCTTGTCACATCAGTTTCATCATCCATCCTTTCTATGCAGATTCTGCTGTGCAGATCAAGCTGCTTATTGCTTGATTCCTTACCTCTATAATTTTTTCTCTCTCCATAGACGTTCTTTCATCCTCTTCCCAAGTATACTTTTCCCTTTCTGTTGTCCTTAGTTCTCTGTACCCCATGCCTTTATGTTCTACCTCATTCATTTCCATTTTCTAGTTCCCTGCTACTTCCTCTGAGTAGCCCATTAATTGCTGTTTTTTTCACCACTGGAGTTCCCTTCTATTAGTTTTCATTCATGGATTCTTGTTTAAAATCTTTTATATGCCGAATTACATTTATTCAGTTTATTCATTTTTTTTTTTGATGTGTCATTTGGACAGAATAGTTTATTCATTTTTTTAATGTTTACTGGTTTATTATAAAGCATACAACTCAGGAATGGCAAAATGGAAGAGACACATAGGCTGAGGTATGGGCAGTGGCGCCTCCTTGGGGAGCTCGGAGCTTCCGTGGCCTCTCTGGCCATGCTGTCCTCCCAGCACGTCATTGTGTTCACCACCCTGGAAGCTCCACATTTATCCATTCTTGTTAACCAAAGCCATTCACAGTTGCCAAAGTGAGCATTATTCAGTATGAGATAACAAGTATACCCACGCTGAGGGATGTAGTTATAGCCAAAAGCTAGGAAACCTGGCACTTTAGTTAGCCTATCTGACTTAAATAGGGAATTATAGTGCAGGCTTCTGTAATTAAGACACAGTTCTCATGATCATGTTCCCCACCTTCCCAGGACCATGGCCTTGTAGCCAGTGGGCCAACCTTCTTTTTCACTTTACAACTGGACTGCCAGGCCCCACTGGCTTTTCCATACTTGGCTTGCCAAGGTCTCTGTTCCCAGGGACTTCCTTTGCAAAGAACAGAGTTTGTATTTGGTTTTTAGGATTGCATATACACATTGGCTGGGGAATGTTTTATTTTTCTCAGAAATCTTTCAGGAGATTGTACTTCCTTTGAAGACTTCTCTATACTATGGAGAGACACATTCTCCTAATAATGTAGAGCTTTCTTGTCCCCTGACTTCTTGTCCATATCATTAGGTTTTTCTTTCATTTTCACTCAGAACCAAGATTTCCTGACTGTAATAGTCTGTGAACTTTTTCCCCCTTATTACAAATGCAGTACATGTTTGTTAGATAAAAATCAGTAAATACTGATGAACAAAAATAAGAACAACATTTTGGGGACTCTTATAGGTTGGGGACTTTACATTAACTCACTGAAGACCATAACCTGAGAGGAGGTAGGGACATTATCATCATTTTGCAGGTGAGGAAAATGAGATTTGAAGTTGAGTGACTAACTTAGTAAGCTAGTAAGTAGCAGAGCTAGTTTTTAAATGAGAAGCAAGACATATTTTTAGTACCCTTCTAGAGTCTTTTCTATACATAAATATATATATACACAATAATGGGATCATAGTATATATAAACACTGTTTACTCCGATATGGGACCATCTTTCCATGTCAATAAATAGACTTCAAAGCATTCTTTTTAATCCAGTGTCCTTTTGTTTCCTCCTCTCCCGGCCCTGTCCCCAGGATCGACGAGAACGTGCTAGGAGCCCAGCTGGATGTTGAGGCCGCCCATTCAGAGATCCTCAAGTACTTCCAGTCAGTCACCTCCAACCGGTGGCTCATGGTCAAAATCTTCCTCATCCTCATTGTCTTCTTCATCATCTTTGTGGTCTTCCTTGCCTGAACCCTGTTCACTCTGAGGCAGTCCATGAGGGTTTGGGACCCTCCTAGGAAGGCAGGTGGCCAGTGCTGCCACTGAGCCTGTGCAGGGTACTTGGGAGAAAGGCCCTGCTTTCCTGGAACTGCTAGGAATGGCCACTGCCCATGATCTCCCACTCCTTGTTTCTGGCCACCCTGTCCTCCCCTCAGCACCCTCAGGCCCATGAAACACACACAGCTCTGAATTTGGACTCTGCTGTGAAGTGGCTGGAAGAGAGCGGAGGCCAGCTGGGGGTCAGTAGGGGAAGTTGTCTCCACTAGGAAATTTTTATAAACCCTCCCCAGCCTCTCCCAAATGAAACTTTGGCAGCAAGGGGAAATGATGCCCTTGCCCACCTCCTGTGAGTGAGGAGAGGAAGCAAAACTGTCCCAGGGACCAACTTTCCCATCTGGGTTATAACTTGTGACCTCTTGTTCCTCTCTTCACCATGTGAGGCAGGGGGCCCTGAGCCCTTCAGCTGCCTGCACAACCCCTGACATTGGCTGCTGGTGACTCAATCTGCCAAATGTGCAGCAGTCCGTTTTCTCCCAATTACAGCAAGACTGTCAGCCTCACTAGCAATGTC
Source organism: Microcebus murinus (assembly GCF_040939455.1). Taxonomy (NCBI): domain Eukaryota; kingdom Metazoa; phylum Chordata; class Mammalia; order Primates; family Cheirogaleidae; genus Microcebus; species Microcebus murinus. The sequence continues at coordinate 13,378,441 of NC_134107.1, forward strand.
ATCATTTCTGGGTGGGAGCGTCGAAGGGCCTAGGCAGTGAGTGGAGTGAGCCCACTGCCCACTACTAGAACTGAAAGGGTTGGGCTCATGGCTCTGAGGGACCCCACTGCTGACCCAGTCAGCTTTGGGCTCTGTCCACATAGCTGCCTACAGGCAGGGGATAACCAAATGCGGCAACACCTCATTAGCATGGAAACTTCCTTGCAAATATGGCAAATACGGGAGCAGGATCCCAGAGTGGACCCTCGATTGGTGGCAACCTCCAGGACCATCTCAAGCGCTGTTTGGACCTGTATCATCTGTATCCTCCAACCAGTTGGCCCTAATTCTTCCTTGAACTGAGTGAGGCAGGAGTTCTGCCTGCTGCCAGGAGCAGAGTGAAGAATTTTTTCCAAGTTCCAGCAGAGTCACTTGGTTCTCTCCAAGCCCCTCACCAAATCCAAGCCAGTCACGAAGAAATGGAGGAGAGACCTGGCTTGATTACCCTCTCCCCAGGGAGATTAATGTGCTGCTTTGCCCTTCCTGACCAGAACCACACAGCCACAATATTTTGAGGTCACTTGAGTCGCTCATCCCACAAGAAGTTCAAGCTATAGAGAGAACAATCATCACTGTACTCGGGCTGGTCCTAGTATTTTAGGGGATCTGGGAGAGCCTGTAGCCTCCTGCATTTTAAAATTTCCTCTCTATTTGGCACCTCTTCGAGTGGTCTACCACTGCTGGCTAGCTTCTCTGCCCCATTGACACAGGGTGGGGGGCTAGCATGGCACACCAGTGATGGGTGGGGCTTGTGAAGACAGTGCTCATCAAAGCCCTGACTGCTGTCTCATTTGACTCAGCAACTCTGGGGGGGGAATGTGTAGAACAAATTTATTTCACAAATATTTGTGGGGTTGCCTTTTTGTTTTTTGAGACAGCTTCTGTTTCCTGGGATGGAGTGCAGTGGAATCATCAATAACACTGCCACCTCAAATCCCAGCTCAACTGGTTCTCCCATCTCAGCCTCCAGAGTAGTTGGGACTACAGGTGTCATGCCACCATGCCCGGATAATTTTTCTAGTTTTTGTAGGGGCGGGGGTCTTGCTATGTTGTCCAGGCTGGTATCAAACTCCTGGCTTCAAGAAATCTCCAGCCTGAGGCTCGGCGTGGTGGCTCACGCCTGTAATTCTAGCACTCTGGGAGGCCGAGGCGGGCGGATAGCTCGAGGTCAGGAGTTCGCAACCAGCCTGAGCAAGAGCTAGACACTGTCTCTACTATAAATAGAAAGAAATTAGTTGGCCAACTAATATATATAGAAAAAATGAGCCGAGCATGGTGGCGCATGCCTGTAGTCCCAGCTACTCGGGAGGCTGAGGCAGGAGGATTGCTTCAGCCCAGGAATTTGAGGTTGCTGTGAGCTAGGCTAACGCCACGCCACTCAGTGTAGCCTGGGCAACAAAGCGAGACTCTGTCTCAAAAAAAAAAAAACCCAGAAATCTCCAGCCTGGGCCTCCCAAAGTGCTGGGCTTAACAGGTGTGAGCTACCGAGCCTGGCCTATTCAGTTTCTACTGTGTGCTGGTGTGATACTGAGCCAGGCGCTGGAGAAAAAGAGCCATGAATTAAGGTTCCTGTTCCCACTAGTTCAGTTTTGTGATTATTAATTCATTTAACAGCCGAGGAAAGCCGGGCCTAGGTCTTCAGCTGGGAAGGAGCTGAGCCGAGAAACACTGCCCAGATTCCGCTAGGGGTTTGTGAGCGATCACTCCCACTCCAAGGCCAGATCCCCAATTCTTGGAAGCCCTTCCTGCGGGCCCCTACCCCACGCAGTTGCAGTCTTCCGCAGCCTGCGCTTCGCTCCAGCATTAACTCTGCAGCTGCCGAGTTCTCTGCGGAGGGCTGGGGAGGGGCGGGGACTACCCGGCCTCGAGCCCCGCCTTCGCGAGCGCAGGTCTTGGGCGGGGCGTGGAGGGCCGGCCCCCGCCCTCCGCGCGGCTGCCGAAAATGTGCGCACGCGCAGCGGCGGAGCTCCCTCCCCGCGCCGCTCTCCTAGCCTGGGAACGTCAGCTGCGCGCGACGTGCTTCGCGGATAAATGCGGTGGCGCCCGGCGTAGGAGAGCTTCGATCCTGAGCGCCTGGGCGTTCGGACGTTTGGAGGCGTCGCGGCTCGCGCCTGAGCCCGCCCCTGCTCTTCGCTGTGCCATGGCGGACGAGGGGAAGTCGTACAACGGTCAGTGCGGGTCCTCGGGTCGGGAGCGGGCGATCTGGGGCCTGAGTGGGCGGCGCCGGCGTAGGCCGCAGTCCCTGGGCGTGAGGCCGCGAGGGGCCCGGCGTCCGCGGGGAGCTGCGGCGGCGCGGGGCGGGCCGGGGGCGAGGCAGCCCCGGGAGACCGCCCGGACTCGAGGTGGGTACCCGAGTTGTTGACTCAGGTATCCTGGAGGAGGACCTGCGGCTTGGAGCAGATGGCTCGGAGATGGGGTGTCGAGATGCCTTTGAACTTTGTGGGTGGTAACCTGTCAGTTCAGCGTGGCAGGCCTGACTCTTCCCTTAATGAGAGTCAGTGTCCTGCTCGTGGGCTGCCCTGGTGCCCTATTTTTCACCGTGGCCAGTGGGTTTTGACCCCTCCGTCCTGGGCTTTGGCGTACACCCCAGCTGGATGTTCTACTACGAACACTACACTGGGTGTTAGTCCATCGAGGTGGTTAGGAGCTCATGACAGCTGAGGTTTAAATCGTGAGTTAAACTCTCAGGCCAACTCTTACACCCCCTTAACGTGGCTAGTAACAGTATCTATTTCCCAAGTGTGTGTGTGTTAAAACGAGATTATTCCTGTGGAGTGCCTTGAACCATAGTGGCTGGCACTGGAGAAAGTTCTTAGCCTGTGTTAGCTGGGCCTTCTATGCATGCCTCCTTTTTTCCTAGGGCATTTGTTGAAGTTCATTGTTTGCAGAGTACCAGGCATTAGGCAGACCTTTTGTGAATGTTGTGGACCTTCTTTTAAAAGCCATTCCTACACAACAGGAGTCAGAAGGACATATTCCTGGAGAGCATTCCAGGGCCTTGGAGCTGCCACCAAAGCCTGAGTCTAGAAGTGTCTCCTGAGTTAAAAGGCATTTCTAGCCAAGGAAATGAAAAGCTCCTCACAAAGCTTTTAGAGTGGCAGTTTGAGAATAAGGAAATTTTGGGGGGAGGCCCTTAATTGGTCATATTTGTAACTAGCATTAGTACTGTATGGACAAACAGAGTCTGGAGTAGCTGATCTTCAGGTGGCTTTTAGATGGCTCATTTGTGGCCAGTTACACTTTTGGGTCTCTCAGACCTCTACGTTTTACTTCTCTTTGTAGTTCCAGTTTCAGCTTCATTTTTCAAAAACCCTACACAGTTTTCCAATAGGTTTTCCCTGATGCTGCCATTCCGCAGAGAGGTTTCTTTCCTCTGGGCAGGCAGAGGAGTCTGCGTCGAGTTGGCCTTTGTTGTTAGTGTGTATCTCTTCCAGTAGTACAGGGTTCTAGAAACTGCCACACCAAAGTACCCGGGCCAGTGACGTAATTCTAATTTGTGTTCCTGTTTCCAACTCCAGAGCATGATGACCGTGTTAGTTTCCCTCAAAGAAGGAAGAAAGGCCGGGGTCCTTTCCGGTGGAAATATGGTGAGGGGAACCGTCGATCTGGAAGAGGTGGTTCTGGTATTCGGTCTTCCCGCCTTGAGGAAGATGATGGAGATGTAGCAATGAGTGATGCGCAGGATGGTCCCCGAGTACGATAGTAAGTGACCCACTAGATTATATGGCTCTCTTACTGTCCATGTCAATTCCCCACCTGGAAGAGTGAGGAATGCCAGGACCAGCTTAATGGCTGAACAGTCTTAGTTGTAGTCCCACTGACAGTGCAAGAAGGTCTTAGAGAAGACTTTCCTAGAATTTATGGCTGTCTTATTCTCTGCTTCCCCACAGCAACCCCTATACCACCCGACCTAACCGTCGAGGTGATACTTGGCATGATCGAGATCGCATTCATGTTACTGTGCGGAGAGACAGAGCTCCTCCAGAGAGAGGAGGGGCTGGCACCAGCCAGGATGGGACCTCGAAGAACTGGTTCAAGATTACAGTGAGTACTTTGGGAAGGTAGATGGTATGGGGGGAGGGGGGAGTTGGCTCAGTGAAAGTCTTTACATTTTATTCCACAAAAATCAGTCAATCAGGTATCCATCTTTTCTCCTAAGAATCAATATCTTAGAATAGTTTAGAGAAACCTAAGAACAGGTTTATTTATTTATTTATTTATTTTGAGACAGAGTCTCGCTTTGTTGCCCAGGCTACAGTGAGTGCCGTGGCATCAGCTAACTCACAGCAACCTCAAACTCCTGGGCTCAAGCAATCCTTCTGCCTCAGCCTCCCGAGTTGCTGGGACTACAGGCATGCGCCACCATGCCCGGCTAATTTTTTATATATATATATATTAGTTGGCCAATTAATTTCTTTCTATTTATAGTAGAGATGGGGTCTCGCTCTTGCTCAGGCTGGTTTCGAACTCCTGACCTCAAGCAATCCGCCCGCCTCGGCCTCCCAGAGTGCTAGGATTACAGGCGTGAGCCACCGCGCCCGGCCCATCTTGGAATTTTTATTTATGTATTTTTAATTTTTAAAGACAGAGTCTCACTCTATTGCTCAGGTTGGAGTACAGTGGCATGATCATAGTTCACTGTAACCTTGAACTCCTGGCCTGAAGTGATCCTCCCACCTTGGCCTCCTAAAGTGGTGGGATTTTAGGCATGAGCCACTGTGCCCAGCCCTCTCTTTAGAAAATCTTTTAAAGCTTAGCAGAAGGTAAAAAAGGAGTGCTGGATTGTGTCTGCTGTTCAGCCTTAGTTACAAATTGTTCCCTTCTTTTCTTTTTCTCTCATTTCTAGATTCCTTATGGCAGAAAGTATGACAAGTCATGGCTCCTGAGCATGATTCAGAGCAAGTGCAGTGTCCCTTTCACCCCCATTGAGGTAAGACAAGGCCTGAGAGGCAGGCTGGCTGGCTGGGCGGGCAAGGGGCTCTGGGTTCCAAGTGTAATGTTCTTGTTTCCTCTTGCAGTTTCATTATGAGAACACACGGGCCCAGTTCTTTGTTGAGGATGCCAGCACTGCGTCTGCATTGAAGGCTGTCAACTATAAGATTCTGGATCGGGAGAATCGAAGGGTGTGTGTAGAGGGCCTGTTTTGGCTGGGGGTGGGGATTGGTTTCACAGTGCAAGGACTGGGTCTTGTTCCTGGGTCTTAGACATCCCTGGAGTTTATTGTGCCCTTTGTGTCTTCTCTCCAGATATCTATCATCATCAACTCCTCTACCCCACCCCACACGGTACAGAACGAACTGAAGCCAGAACAAGTAGAGCAGCTAAAGGTGAGGCAGACTCAACTAAGGTGTTTCCAAGCCGGTCTTACCACTTCTCACACCCTACCCCACACAACCCCAGCCAACACCGAACTCTTTTTTCCCTCTGTAGCTGATCATGAGCAAACGATACGATGGCTCCCAGCAAGCACTTGACCTCAAGGGCCTCCGTTCAGACCCAGGTATGGTTGATAGCAGTAATTGTCAGATAGGTGGAGAGAGGGAGATCTGTCAGGGACGGAAGGTTTGAGGATGGTTTATTGCTAACACTGGCCTTGGCAAGCACTCTGAGGCTTCCCTTCCCTTCTTTTCTGCTTCCTGAAGATTTGGTGGCCCAGAACATCGATGTTGTCCTGAATCGTAGGAGCTGTATGGCAGCTACCCTGCGAATCATTGAAGAGAACATCCCTGAGGTGAGACCTCTGGCCCTGTAATAGGCACAAGGAAGAGGGGTGGAATAGACAGGATAGCCTGGGAGGCAGATTTGTCTCTGATCTACTCAGTGGTGGTGCTTCCACTAAACCCTTCTCTCCCCACAGCTGTTGTCCTTGAACTTGAGCAACAATAGACTATACAGGCTAGATGATATGTCCAGTATTGTGCAGAAGGCACCCAACCTAAAGATCCTAAACCTCTCTGGAAACGAAGTGAGAATTTGATAGCCCAGCTTTGTTTTTGATGGGGTGGGCAGAGGGTTGGGGGATCTTGCCTGGTGATGGCGAGTGGCAAGAGTGGGAACACAAAGATGCGGGTAGGGATGGAGGGTGTCAAGGTCCAGCTGGCTCTCTTCACCAGTGCCTCTTCCCTGCCATTTTCCTACCCATGCCAGTTGAAGTCTGAGCGGGACCTGGACAAGGTAAAAGGGCTGAAGCTAGAAGAGCTGTGGCTCGACGGAAACCCCCTGTGTGATACCTTCCGAGACCAGTCTACCTACATCAGGTCAGTTGTAGCCTCTGTCTCCCCTCCTGGGGACCTTCACCCCCTGGGAGGCTGAGCTAATGCACCCTGACCAGTGCCAGTCTGCAGGAGATGTGCAGCCCTGAGCTGGAACCACCTGTCTTTTGAGAGGATCACGTGCTCCTCCCTTCGGTCTGTCTGTGTCTGCCAGCCTTGCCCTGAGATCTCCTCTTCTTTCTTTTCACTTGACTCCTTGCTGGTTCTATGGTCTTTCTCTTTCTTTCCTGAACACAGCCCTTTCTGGAATCTCCCTACCCTATTGTTCCAGGAAGGGCATCTCCCCTTTTCGACTCTGATCAAGGGGTGTTTTATATGCCCCATACATGGGGTTGCCTTGTACTTGGGCTGAGAAAGCCCTTCCTACCTGGGGCTTCCTATGAGATGAGCATTCCTTCCTTTGTACTCTGATGGCCCCTCTTGCCTTTATGCCAAGAGGGACCCTTTCTTCATGATCCACTTGCCCAAGGCTGTTGCCTGGGCTTTTCTGCCCATGCTGAGGTTGAGGCCTCCTGGGGTCTGGTGCCATGCAATCTGTCTCTCTTGCTCAGTGCTATGAGCTGGGCCCTCCCTGGAGAAGAAACCTGGGTTCCCCAAGACATGTGACCAGAGCCTGGGCCCCGCCAGCAGGCGAGGGAGTCCTAAGGCAGGTGCTGGGCGTGGAGGCCACGGGGGCATAGGCTGCTAAGGAGACAGAGAACTGACCCTCTCGGGGGCACTGCCCCCGCCTCACTCACACCTCACATCACCCTGTTTGGCCCCAGAGGATGGCTGGTTAGCCAGAGACGGGTAAGATTCCTCAGGGAAGGAACAACCTAAGACAGGCACAGTCGCAGAGGGGCCATCAGGAGAGAACTTGGGGGCCAACAGAGGTGGGGCACAGACCCTCACCCCCCCAACCTTGCAGGGGCCTGAACCCTCACCCCTTCTGAGGGAGGTCTCCTGCCCCCATGGCTGCTTTGCTTCCCACGCCCAGCTCAGACCGGGACCCAGGTAGCAGACAGACCTGGCCAACAGCAACTTCCCACTCATTGCAACAAGGATTTGTTCCCCGTTTTTACCTTGGACCACAGGGGTGGGGCAGCTGAAGGAAAGGGCTGTGTCAGGGTGTCCTCCTCCCTTATTTCCCTCGTTTTTCTAAACGCTTCCTTGCCTTGTAGTTCTCTTCCTTTTCCTTTGCTTCCTCTTTCCTTTACTCTCAACTCCCTTATATCTCCCCCATCTCTCCCTTTTTCTGCCCCCTCCTACCGTTTTCTCTTTCTCTTCTTTTCCTTTCCTCTCTTCTTCTTTTGCTTCTCCTCTTCCTAAGCCCCACCTTGCTCATCTCCCTGCCCCAACATCCTGTGCCATCCCTGTGGTGTGTTCTGGTCTTGGCCAAGGCCAGACCTGGCAGAACAGATGGATACCTGGTGAGGCAGCGGAGCCCCTGGGCTCCCACCCCATTCCCTCCTCCCGGGGCTGTACAGGTGAGTAGGTGGAAGGTAAGGGGGGCAGGGAGGGGAGGAGTTCCTAGGCTTAAAGCCTGGGCTGAGAGTGCTGCTCCTTGCAGCACTTGGGGTCAGGAAGAGAGAAAAGAGACAGTCAGCCTTCAAGGCAGTCCATGTCTGGGTGCCCCGGGTAAGGTGGGGAGTGGGGGCCATTTTTCTCTGAGCACAGGCTGGGGAGGAGTGGAGGGATGAGCAGGATGGGATGGGCTGTCCCTCGGGTGTTAGTATATTTGCTCTAGAGCAGCCCAGGAGGCACGGTGGCTCTGAAGCATCACTCACTCCTGTCCCGTTCTTGACAGCGCCATTCGAGAACGATTTCCCAAGTTATTACGCCTGGTAAGTCCGTGACATTTTCATTCTCTTCTAACAACCATAGCATCTTCCACTCTCCAAGTCTTGCCTAACATATTTTTATGTGACCATTAACTTGGGGACATGGATCCCTTTGAGAATCTGATAAAGGCTATAATCTGTCTTCCCAGAAAAATGCTTGTAGGCAAAAGACACTTTTCACACCTCTTTTACACTTGACTTCTGACCTTTCATTTTTAGATCTTCAGTCTACTTACACATCCAGTCTTTTTTTTCTCTGGTTTACACCATCAGTTTTCACTTCCTTTCCATAGGACGGGCATGAGTTACCCCCACCAATTGCCTTTGATGTTGAAGCCCCCACAATGTTACCACCCTGCAAGGTGAGAAGGGGGACACAGTTAGAACTTGTGTGTCGGAAGGTACTGCTTTCATGGTCCTAATACCTGTTTGATTCCAGGGAAGCTATTTTGGAACAGAGAACCTTAAGAGTCTGGTCCTGCACTTCCTGCAGCAGTAAGTATCCCAGGGCACCTCAGGCTGGGAAGAGGTGGGCTGGTCCAGGCACAGCTCATCTTGGAAGCTACTGGGTGCCTTTATGGCTCCAGACTGCAGAACTAAGACTTTCCCTTTTGTTCTCCCCCCAGGTACTATGCAATTTATGACTCTGGAGACCGGCAGGGGCTCCTGGATGCCTACCATGACGGGGCCTGCTGTTCCCTGAGCATTCCTTTCATACCCCAGAATCCTGCCCGGTGTGTATCACATCCCAGAACCTGCCCAGGACCACAGGGTTTCCCAGCAGATACAGGCCAGCACCTCCTAGCAGCCACACTTCTCTGACCACCACCTCCTTTTCTTCTTATTCCCCCAGAAGCAACTTGGCCGAATACTTCAAGGACAGCAGAAATGTGAAGAAGCTTAAAGACCCTAGTAAGTGTGTGATGTGAGCAAAATACGGTGGGAGAAGGGCATGGGAAGGAATCGGTCATAGCACTCAGGAGTGTGGCAGACCCTACCTTGCTTTCTCCTCTGCCCACAGCCCTGCGGTTCCGGCTGCTGAAGCACACACGTCTCAACGTTGTTGCCTTCCTCAATGAATTACCCAAAACCCAACATGACATCAATTCCTTCGTGGTAGACATAAGCGCCCAGACAGTAAGCACCTATTTCTGCTCTGACAGAAGCCTCGAATCAGCTTTGTGCAGTGGCAGTATCGTAGCCAATGAGGTTTATCAATTAGCAATTATTGCTAATTGGAAAACTTCACAACACCCTGCTGTGACGACTTGTAATAGAGTTGGCATTGGCATTTTTTGATGGTCCCTACAGGGACTGAATAAAAAAAAGAAAAGCCTAGAATTGAGGTACAGGGTCGCATTTAAAATGGAAGGGAGGCTCAGGCTCTGGCTAGTAAACCTACATTGTACCTGATGTCACTTCTCTTTTCAGAGCACACTGCTGTGTTTTTCTGTCAACGGGGTCTTCAAGGAAGGTGAGAATGTCTTGAGTCCTGAGTTTGTGTGGTCCCTCCCCCAGCTAGAATCTTTCTTAGCATGTTTAGCTTCCCAGCTACCTTCTCCTCCCTTTTCCTGAGCACCTTCTTTCATCCTGCCTCCATGCTACCTTGGTTTGGCCTACCCTCTGTCTTGTCTGGGATGTGGGAAAAGCCTGGTGATTAGGAGGACACAGACTTTGAAGTCAGGCAGGCCCAAATTTCTATCTCAGTCTTGGTTCTGTGGGTCTATGGGCAAGTTACACTACCTCTGAGCCTCAGATTCTTTATTTGCAACATCAGATTAGTAATAGCCATCTCATAGTGGTGCTGGAGGAAGTAAATGAAGTGACTTATAAAATGCTTGACCCAGGGCCTGGCACACAAATGCTCTATCAGTGAGTCAGTAGTTGTTAACTATTATCGTCCCTCCTGACCTGACCGTTCACCCAACTCTGCTCCTCTTACAAACATAATCTTCCCTGTCTGACCCACTAGGGTTCTTTTTATCAAAGAAGACCATGATTCAAGAAGCTGTTTGTAAACATAAAACACGAGCAACTCTAAGGGGTCACTTCTGTTGTTCTCATTGCAGTAGATGGAAAGTCTCGGGATTCTCTGCGAGCCTTTACCCGGACATTCATTGCTGTTCCTGCCAGCAATTCAGGGTTAGTGTTCTGCTTACCATGTTGAGTCCCAGGCCATGGCCAGCAGTATGGTAACTGGAGGGTAGAGTTAGTCCTCAGGGCACTTTCACAAAGGCAGTGGGAATTCAGAGGAGGAGGCTCACATAGTAGTTCAGAGCTTGGCTCTGGAGTTGGACTGTCTGGGTTTTCATCCTGGCTCCACCCCTTCTAGCTGCACACAAGTTTCCTCATCTGAAAATTTGTATTACAATATTCACTTCCGAAGTTGGTTGTGAAAATAAAAACAAATAAAAGATAAAAGGGCTAAGAACTGTCCATGGGTTGGGGGAGCATGTATAATTCTAACGTGTTTGGTAGATAATCCTTCTAAACATGGAGTCCATTGGAGGGGGTAAATGATAAAAGGCAATAGCTAAGAGTAGAAAGGGGATTGTGAGTATTGAAAGAATCTGAGTATCAGGTTTCAGTGAGGATAGGAATGACGTTTGGAGGATGAAGTCATCTGTCTGTCCAGCTGTTTAAGGTGCTCTTTGTCCCCAAGGCTATGTATCGTAAACGATGAGCTCTTTGTGCGGAATGCCAGCTCTGAAGAGATCCAAAGAGCCTTCGCCATGCCTGCACCCACGCCTTCTTCCAGCCCAGTGCCCACCCTCTCCCCGGAGCAGCAGGAAATGTTGCAGGCATTCTCTACCCAGTCTGGCATGAACCTTGAGTGGTCCCAGAAGTGAGTGCTGGGCATGTGTAGGACAGGGATGAACTGAGGTGGGGCAGGTAGTGAATAATTGAGTGCTGAAATTTTAAAAGCCAAAACTTTTTTTTGTTGCTTAAAAAAAAGTAGTCTGTAGAAAATTTACCCTATGCATAAATTAGCATAAAAAATTTTAAAGCCAGAATGAAGTTCCTTTTTATTTTTTGAGACAGGGTCTCACTTTGTTGCCCAGGCTAGAGTGAGTGTTGTGGCATCAGCATGGCTCACAGCAACCTCAATCTCTGGGGCTCAGCGATCCTACTGCCTCAGCCTCCCGAGTAGCTGGGACTACAGGCATGTGCCACCATGCCCGGCTAATTTTTTGTATATATATTTTTAGTTGGTCAATTAATTTATTTCTATTTTTGGTAGAGACGGGGTCTCGCTCAGGTTGGTTTCGAACTCCTGACTTTGAGCAATCTGCCCGCCTCGGCCTCCCAAAGTGCTAGGATTACAGGCGTGAGCCATCACGCCCGGCCGTGGGGCTTGCTCTCTTGCTCAGGCTAGAGTACAGTGGAGCAGTCATAGCTAATAGCAACTTCAAATTCCCAAGTAGCTGGGAGCATAGGCATGTGCTGCCACCACACCCAGCCAATTTTGTAGAAAAGGGTGGGGGGTGGGGGTTTCACCATGTTGCTCAGGCTGAGCTAGAACTCCTGGCCTCAAGCAATCCTGCCTGAAATTCCTTTTTATATACTGCCCTGCAACTTAGTTTCTTTGCTATATACTATGAGTGTCTTTCCCTACCAGTATAAAAAAACTGATCTTGACAGCTATTTAATATTCCTTATATTTGACAGACTATTGGTGGACAATTGGACTTTTACTAATTTTTCATTTGTATAAATAGTGCAAGGATGTATGAGAATGTATATAATTGTTGGCAAATCTGGTGAGTGTTTCTATAGAATGGATTTTGAAGTGGCATTTAGTGGATGGTTTTCACGGAGCTACCTGTTGTTCCCCCACTCCAGGTGCCTTCAGGACAACAACTGGGACTATACCAGATCTGCCCGGGTCTTCACTCATCTAAAGGTAAGGTTTGAGAATACAGTGGAAAAGAGACTGGGCTTTCGGTTCCTTCAACAGGGTAGAGTAAGTTTTGGGGATTTCCTGCCTCTACTGACCTTTCATTTTCTCCAGGCCAAGGGCGAGATCCCAGAAGTGGCATTCATGAAGTGATCCACAGTCCTGTCTCAGAAGAAGCCCTCCTGTAAATAGCCCTTGGATATTATTGTCTCGTTATCATCTCTGTCGCCCCTGTCCGGCCTGAGGCCACCCTGTGACTGTGACTGAGGAGGGAGAGCTGCTGGACCCCTCTCCTCACCTGCCTTCTGGAAGACTTCCAGAAGATTGAGCCTCACTGGTGCCAGGAAGCCAAAGCTTACTTTGTAGAACTGACACTAAACTACCCGAAGGACTTAGGTGCTTTGTGTACTTAACCCCAGGATCCCCCTTACTTTTTAAGATAAAGAGTGACCTTGTATTTCGTGTCATGCGTGCTGGATCTTTTCTCCTCGGGCCAGCCAGAGCCGGAGGGCGGGCTCCGCCCAGCGGGTGAGCCTGAGGGGCGGGCAAGCGGCGCAGGAAGTCCCGCCCCGGAAGTGGGCTGGCGCGGGGCATGGCGGCGGTGTGGCTCCGCTGGCCCGCGGGGCTGACGGTCGCGCTGCGGCCCCTGCTCACGCGCCGGTTCTTGTACGACGCGACCCCGCCACAGGACGTGCTGCTGTTCAAGCATGAACGGGGCCGCCGCTTCGCAGTCCTCGGGCTTTTCTGCGCCAGCCAGGGCGTCTTCTGGGCCTCCCTGGCTGTGGCAACGTTGTCCCGGCCCCCGGTCCCTGTGCAGCCTCTGGACGCGGAGGCCCCGGATGGTGGCCCCTTCGACCTGCGCTCCGGGCTCTGGCGCTACGGGCTGGCAGTCGGCTGCGGCGCCATCGGTAAGGCGTGGGATGGCTGGGTGCGACTCTGCCTACTCGAGGAATAAGGGGCTTCCTGTCTCAAACGAGCAGTAGTGGCGGGAGGGCTACCCCCATACTTTGGAGTTCTGAAGGCCTCGAATATCCTGCCCTACCCAGTTCTTGGCTAAGGTCTGCCCCACACTCTGCAGCCTGGATGTCTGTTAAGGTTGTGGAGAGGAGTAACTAAAGATTCTGGGGTGTGAGAAGAGCTCAGTATATGTTAACTGTCAACACAATTTCTTTTATTCAGGGGCACTGGAAGGTGCTTAGCCCTCCAGTGAGAACCCCACACCCCAAACTTTGCTCTTCCTGCAGGAGCCCTGGTAGTTGGTGCCAGTCTTCTCTTCTCCCTTCGTTCTGTGCGCTCAGTGATGCTTCGAGCTGGAGGACAGCAGGTGACCCTCACCACTCATGCCCCTTTTGGCTTGGGGGCCCATTTCACTGTTCCCTTGAACCAGGTATCATGCATGGCCCACCGGGGTGAAGTCCCTGCCATGTTGCCTCTGAAGATCAAAGGCCGGCGCTTCTATTTCCTCCTGGACAAAGCTGGATACTTCCCCAACACCAAACTCTTTGACAATACTGTGGGTGCCTACCGGAGCTTGTGAAGAAACCACCTCAGGTCACTTGCCTCTCCCAGAGGGGGACAGAAACTAAACCTTAGGATGACGTGACAACCTGGCTCATGCAAGGAGGCCCAAGACTCATTAATAACAAATAAAGGAGCAGTCATTCCATGCAAAGGCTGCTGCCTGACAGTACATCTAAATTTCCATCCATGTCTCTTTAGCCTTTCCTCCTTCCTTCCATCTACTTGCTTTAATATCAAGAACTCAGTACCAAGAGGAAGAAAGTAATATAATATTTTGGTACAAAAACAGCTATGGGAAGAGAGGTGTGGGGGGGCCTGTCATCATGTTTCCCTCGTGGAGGGAAAATGGAGGCTCCCAGCATAAACAGGGCAATGTGGGGGCAAGAGGATTGCAGGCACTTGGGCTCGGAGTCTTTGGCTGCAAGAAGCACTCTGGTTACTCTTCAGGAATGGGAAAGGCGTGGCCCAACGAGAGCATCTGTCTCAGAGCTCCACTCAGGGTCCCCCCACTCCAGAGGCCGGTATGGGGTAGCTTCAGACTTCCACTGCATGATCTGGAGCACCAAGACCACACACCACAGTACCAAATTCACCCAAGAAGAGGTCTGTGGGAGACAGGAACAGGAGTGTGAGGAATGGGGTCATCACAGATCCAGTCCTTCCCACCCACACCTTTCTTATCTGTTTGGTGTCAAACTGACAAGCCCCTAAGCTTCTCTCAAGTCTCTTACTGGTAGGCCAAGCCCAGGTGAGGACCTTTACAGTACAAATACTTAAAATGAATATCTATGTATCTCTGTGTCTTCACCCAGTCTTTCATATTCCAGGGCCTCACTTCAGCATTGTGTAGGTTGGAGTAAAACTGCAGAGCTGTTCCAGGGGGTGTCCATGGAATTTTCTGGGCTTCAGAGCAGCTGTGAGGTCAAAAAGACAGTTGTGAGTAAAGGGGGGTATACACACCTGTGCCCAGGTACCCTTTAAGATTAGAGCAACTGGTGGGGATAAAAAGAGAAGTTGCAGGGCCCACTTGGCAGAAGGACGGTAGACAACCCAGCCAGGCTTCCCTCCCTCTGTCATTACCTAATTGTATTGTTCAGGGAGACAATGGAGTTGCAGAAGGAACTGGTGCCAAATCGAAGGATACAGGCAGACACTAAGATCAGGAAGATGGCTATAGCTGAGAAGACCAGTGCAATGCGGAGCCCTATAGGACCTCTGTGAGGAGGAAAGAGCAAGCTTTGTGGCAGAGATGGGACACATCCCACCTTAGCCCTTGACCCTCAGGGTGGAGCGGTCACCTGTGGGAGTCCTCGATGCAGCTGCTGTAGACCCAGAAGAGCAGAAGCAGGAGGCAGTAGAGGGCCAGGAGACCAGAAGCCCCAGCTACAAAGTAGCAGAGGGATGGGGCCGATGGGTGGGATAAGGCCAGGGAGGAGCCATTCAGAGCAGCCACACCATACAGTGGACAGCTGCCCCTGAAGGAACCCTGTGAAGAAAAGCTGCTGAGTCCTAGATTTCAGGTTAGTGCCTCTGGATGCAAGCTCATGGCAAGTGTTGGGGATAACCTAGGCCAGGACCACTCGATAAGTTACTTGTGCATTGTCAATTCCTACTTAGATAAGTCCTGTATTATATGCCAAGAAAGAAGAAAAATAAAAAAAAATAATAAAAAAATTCCTACTTAGGGGACAGGAAGATTGGAGGAGAGAGCCCATTGGGGAAACACAGCTGCAGTGGCCAGAAGGATCAGGAAATAGGCTTTAACAGAAATGTCACAAGATCCGGTCTCCCCTCTGCAGGAATCCTACAGTAAATTCATATCTGTGTAACCTTCAACAACTATCTCTGATGTTAAATCTTCAAAATAGGTATACTAGTGCTTACTTTATGGGGCTTAAATCAACGCGTGTTTATTAACAAGACTGGCTGGCTGGAGTAAACATTCAATGTAAATTACTGGCTTCTGCCTAACGGAAGCGTTTTCTACATCGCTGTTTTGTCATTTAACACGTTGTGTTGCAATCATGTGGTGGCTTAATCAATCATCTCCTCTTCACTATGTATTATTCCTCGGCAAAGCTAAGCACAATGGCTTCTGATTTAACAGATGGAGGCAGGGCCTGGGCCAACTTCTGTTTCAAAACCAGGGTAAGGCTATGCAGCAGGAGCCACCAGGCCCGAATGTCTGGTGCTGTGACATATTCTTGATAACTTGTCCCTCTGGAGAGCGAACGACTTCTTAGTATGACCTAGTCGGGCGGACCAGAGTGCGATTAACGTCACTGCATTTCAGCTGTAGGCTGGCGCCCGCCAGGCCTCACAACTCCTAGCAGCAGCAAGCGGGGCCAAAAAGCAGTAGTGGCTTCTTCAAGTCAGGATCAGCCAGCCCCCCAGCCTACCCGACCCGGCCCGGCCCCAGGCCGGCCCCGCCCCGCAGCCGCACCTGGGTCCGGGTCAGCGCCGCGGCCGCCACGGCCCCGCATAGGAAGGCGGCAGCGAAGAGCACGAGCTCGACGCGCAGCAGCCAGGGCAGCGCCATGGCGCCCCAGCCACCAGGAAGCGCCGCCGCAGGAGCCAACCGCCCAAGCCCCGCCTCATCCGGCGCGACTCACGAGCGCGGGCGCGTCACTTCCGGGCGGGCTTTATTTACAGAGGCGGGGTGCGCGCCGCTCAGAGCGGCAGGTACAGCGAGTAGTCTGAGAGCGCCCAGCGGCGGGCGGGGCGGCCGGTGCGGCCGATCATGGGCAGCTTCTGCACGTAGCGGGAGGCCGGGCTGGGCCCGTAGGGCGCGGGGAAGGCAGTCTGGAAAAGGCGCCCGCGGCAGCGCCTCCCGGCCTGCCGCCCGGCGATGATAAACCGGAAGTGGGGGGCGCCGCGCGGGGCGAAGCGGCTCTTCTGGAAGACGTCGCGGGTGCCGGCGCCGGGACCTTGCTGCCGGGGCGCCCCCCGCGCTCGGTGCACACGCGGCAGCGGCCTGCTCTCAGAGGCGGTGGGCGCGGAAGCCGACGGGGGGCCGCCGCCGCCTCCTCGAGGGCTCTCGTCGCCCTGCGGGCTGACCATGGCGCTGACGGTCAGCTGGGGCATCTTCCGCACCGAGTCGGGGGCGGCGGCTGGCTCCTTCTTGTCCCCGGGCGGCCGCGGGGGCGTGGGGGCGGGCTGGCCTGTGCCGAAGCGAGTTGCCAGACTGTCACCGAAGAAGGCGTAGAGCTCCCGGTAGATGTCCGCCAGGGTCACCGAAGGAGAAGGATCCTCTGGCCCCGCGCCCCCTGGTGGCAGCGGGAGTCCAGACCCAAAGCCTGGCTCTGCACCGCCACCGGAGGGGGACTCTTGCAGGAGAAGGCTGTCCCAAGGCAGGTCGTCCGGACGCCGGCACCCCCTGCCGCTTTGGCCACTCCTGTTGGGCTCTGCTGCCTGGGCCTTCATCTTCAGCAGTCGCTCTACGGCCACCTGTAAGAGCAGGGGACTGCGATAGACAAGAACTGGGAGGAATCTGGGCCCACCAACTATTCCAAAGTAAGCCCGCTGAGTTGCTGACCTCAAATAGGGAAGGGGCTGGCACTCACCAGAATGGCTCCATAGACTTTGTGCCCATCTGCTTTGACCTGGGCATTAGATACTGAATAATCATCCAGCACAGCCTGCAGGTTTGTCCAGTAAGTGGACAGGTGTGGGTACAGAACTCGTTCTACTGCCTAAAAGAGAATGAATACAGTTAGCACCTCTTTGTTGCTTACTGCCTCTCAAGAACCCTTTCCCCTTAAAGACCGACTTTTATCTCTGATCCTAAACAAGGCTCAATCCTCCTAAATTCCCTGGATGGCATGTTCAACATTTATTGGGAACCTCCTGAATGCCCAAGCCTTTGGTAAGCACTAGGGATACAGACGGGGGACAAAAACACAATCAAAAGTGACCCCACTATCACTGTCATATGTGCCAAAGGCTAAGAGGGGCTAAATAATGTCTGTTGCTAACAACAAAGAAATTTACAGTTTGCACGCCACTATCTAGTACAAATACTGGCCCCACTTAGATGTACCTTGGGACTCAGTTCAGACCATCTGCACAAAAACCACCAATCAGAGACCTGGACTCCAATTATACAATTTTAAATCCTGTGATTAATTTTGGGGAAACCAATTAAGAATTCACAGAGGAAATGATGACATTTGTGATGAGCTTTGATGGATAAGGCAGAGTTCTTTGGTCATTCATCCCCAGCATAAACATTTGAAAATGTTGACAAAATTGTGAAATTCCTAGAAAAATGTAACTTATTGCTGACTCAAAAATAATATAAAAACTTAAATAATTCTGGCCAGGTGCAGTGGCTCACACCTGTAATCCTAGCTCTCTGGGAGGCCAACGCAGGCGGATTGCTTGAGGTCAGGAGTTTGAGACCAGCCTGAGCAAGACGAGACCACGTCTCTACTATAAATAGAAAGAAATTAATTGGCCAACTAATATATATAGAAAAAAAAAAACTTAGTCCCAGCTACTCAGGAGGCTGAGGCAGAAGGATCACTTGAGCCCAGGAATTTGAGGTTGCTGTAAGCTAGGCTGATGCCACGGCATTCACTGTAGCCTGAGCAACAAAGTGAGACTCTGTCTAAAAAAAAAAAAGAAATTAATTGACCAACTAAAAATATATATACAAAAAATTAGCCGGGCATGGTGGCGCATGCCTGTAGTCCCAGCTACTCAGGAGGCTGAAGCAGCAGGATCGCTTGAGCCCAGGAGATTGAGGTTGCTGTGAGCTAGGACACCATGGCACTCACTCTAGCCTGGGCAACAAAGTGAGACTCTGTCTCAAAAAAAAAAAACATTATATTCTAATAAAGAGTTTCGGTTTAAGACTATACCATGATCAAGGGGTAGGAGAGAGCCATAGGGAAAAAAAGACTATACTATGACCAAATTGAGTTTATCCTAGAATTGTAAAGATGGTTTACTATTAATACTAGAAAATCTATAATTAATCACATTGGCAGACAAAAGCAGAAAAACCTTATAATCATTTCAAAGGATGCGGGGAAAAAGCAATTGATAAAAGTTCAATATAAATTAATGATAAAACTAACAATACAAAGTAATTTTTTTTTAATTTTAGAGACAGAGTCACTCTGTCATGCAGGCTGAAGTGCACTGGCGCAATCATAGCTGACTGCAGCCTTGAACTCCTGGGCTTAAGCAATACTCTAACCTCAGCCTCCTAAGTAGCTGGCACTACAGCTGAGCACCACCACACCCAGCTAATTTTTAATTTTTTTGTAGAGATGGGAGTATTGCTGTGCTGTCAAGGCTAGTCTCAAAATCCTGGCCTCAAGCCAACAATCCCAACACTTTGGGAGGCTGAGGCGTATGATCATGGGAGGCCCAAAGTTGGAGGCCAACCTGTGCAACATAGCAAGAACATATCTCCACAAAATTTTTAAAAATAGCTGGGCATTGTGGCACTCACCTGTATTCCCAGAGACTTGGGAAGCTGAGGTGGGAACATTGCTTGAGCCCAGGAGTTTGAGGTTGCTGTGAGCTAGGCTGATGCCACGGCACTCTAGCCCAGGCAACAGGGCAAGACTCTGTCTCAAAAAAAAAAAAAAAAAAAAATTAAAGCTATCACTAAGCCTGGCCTAAAGCAAGAATTTAGTACATAGTGGCAGAAAGCATTTATCACTTTTATCATAAAAAACACACACATACTATTTTTCTAACACAACTAAGAGCTCTCATGGCTCTCTGTGAGAAAGGCCAGGGTCCTCACCTTCCAGCCAAGAGCATGTAGCCCCACCACAGCTCCATAGTGAGAGCAGAGAGGCCGCACAGGGTCTGTCAAGACCTTCTGCAGGGAGAGCAGGATCTGCTGATAGAGGCCACTTACAAGGTCCCCATGAGTCCTGTGGGAGGAATATTCAGTCAGGGAGGGGAATGAGACTTGGCACTGCCCACTGGGCACAAGACACAGCACACAAAGAGAACAGCATTTGTATGGCACACTAGGGTGTGGTGGGATTTATGAATGAGGCTGCCAAAGGTGACTGGCCCAGGAAGTGAGGGCTGAAGAACCAATACCTTGGATACCTTGTAATCCATTTCTAGAATCCCAGTGTGCCCACAAGGACACCAGCTAGGAACCTCTAGGGGAAGAGATTCCCCATCCTCTCAACACAGAAGCCAGAGGCTTCACCCCATCCCTCTACCCCAACCCACTCTGTTCTGCAGCAGTCCCACCCTCTGCTCCACTCTAGGCCCAGTGGCTACCAGAAAATGTGGCTGAGCAGGAGGGCAGCCCCATCCCGCAGAGTCCAGTGGTCATTCAGGGGGTTGATGGAGGCCGCCAGTGGCTCCAGGACACAGTAGAGGACACTGCCCACCAGGGAGCGGACATAGGGTCCCAGGCAGAGGTGTGGATTCCGAACCAGGCTCCGTGCCACCTGCAGAAGCCGGTGCAGCTGCTCCAGGTCATGGCTTACAGATTTTACCTATTGGTAGAAGAAGGTAGCTTAGGGGGATGTAAGCTAGTAAGGGGGCAGGCTGGAGCCCACCATTCTGACATCGCCTACCATGAGCCCTACACACTCCTGTATCAACTCCTCCCCACAAAACATTCTCCCTGCCCCAGCCTGGTCACTTACCCCACTGACCACATAAACAAAGTAAGGCAGGAGTGCTGCAATCTTGGAGTTCGTCTGCAAGTCCTGGAGAGCGACCTACAAGGAAGGGCCCAGACTGCACTGGATCCACCTGCCCTGAGTATAAACTGCCATTGTTCTGGAGGGCAGTTTAGCACCGTATTCACGTATTGTAATTTTAAATGTTCATATTCTTTGATCTAGCATTTCTACTTTTTTTTTTTTTTTTTTTTGAGACAGAGTCTCACTTTGTTGCCCAGGCTAGAGTGCCATGGCGTCAGCCTAGCTTACAGGAACCTCAAACTCCTGGGCTCAAGCAATCCTCCTGCTTCAGCCTCCCAAGTAGCTGGGACTACAGGAATGCGCCACCATGCCGGGCTAATTTTTTCTATATATATATTAGTTGGCCAATTAATTTCTTTCTATTTATAGTAGAGACAGGGTCTCACTCTTGCTCAGGCTGGTCTCGAACTCCTGAGCTCCAGCGATCCTCCCACCTCAGCCTCCCAGAGTGCTAGGATTACAGGTGTGAACCACTGCACCGGGCCCAGTAATTCTATAAATTTAACCCACAGAAACCCACTCGTACATATACCCACACATAGCATTATCTGTAATAACAAAAAAGTGAATAAATCTAAATATCCAACATATTTTTAATTCAGAAAAGCTGTAAAACAAGATGTTTAATATAATACCACTTAGATTTATACTAATAATAGTGTATACACAGAAAAAAAGGGGTGTGGAGGAATAGGATTATTTCTACTTTGTATGTCTTTATATGTACTTTTTATATATACTATATATACTTCTACAATAAACATATACTGGTATTACTTTTACAAGGAGAAAAAAAGAATAAAAGCCCTGAACCTCCACCACCCATGCCCTCCAAAGTCCTTTGGATAAAGATCTTTAGCCTATGGGCGCAGTGGCTCACGCCTGTAATACTAGCACTGTGGGAGGCTGAGGCGGGTGGATTGCTCAAGGTCAGGAGTTCAAAACCAGCCTGAGCGAGACCCCGTCTCTACCATAAAAATAGAAAGAAATTAATTGGCCAACTAATATATATATATATAAATCAGCCGAGCATGGTGGCGCATGCCTGTAGTCCCAGCTACTCGGGATGCTGAGGCAGGAGGATCGCTTGAGCCCAGGAGTTTGAGGTTGCTGTGAGCTAGGCTGACGCCACGGCACTCACTCTAGCCTAGGTAAGAAAGCGAGACTCTGTCTCAAAAAAAAAAAAAAAAAAAAAAAAGATCTTTAGCCTAGCAGGCATGAAATCAGACAACAGACTAGTGAGGAAGCAGCTCAGCTTCCAGGCCCACAGCCAGCCACCTGCACTGTGCCTGGGGAACAGGAGCCAAGTTTTTTTTTTTTTTTTTTTTTTTTTTGAGACAGAGTCTCGCTTTGTTGCCCAGGCTAGAGTGAGTGCCGTGGCGTCCTAGCTCACAGCAACCTCAAACTCCTGGGCTCGAGTGATCCTTCTGCCTCAGCCTCCCGGGTAGCTGGGACTACAGGCATGCGCCACCATGCCCGGCTAATTTTTTATATATATATCAGTTGGCCAATTAATTTCTTTCTATTTATAGTAGAGACGGGGTCTCGCTCTTGCTCAGGCTGGTTTTGAACTCCTGACCTTGAGCAATCCGCCCGCCTCGGCCTCCCAAGAGCTAGGATTACAGGCGTGAGCCACAGCGCCCGGCCAGGAGCCAAGTTTTGAAGGCAGGAACTTATGGTAGCAAGGTGCCTAATTTTGCAAGGGAAATAGCAGCAGCCAGACACGTGAAGACATGCAGCATGTAAACTCTCACGTGGGAACAGCCACATGATTGAGCAAACCACCAAACCAGCCCTCATCTGACTCTGTACAGGAGAGGACTGACTGTGGGTGGCATCCAGCAGGCCAGGCCCTCTGGATCCCAGAGGCTAAAGCAGCAGGGGCTGGTGTGAAGCCTAGGGACAAAAAGCTGAAGAGCAGGAGTCTCAAAGCAGCCTGGCTGGGCACCTGGCCCTGGCCCCTCTATTTTCCCTCTCTCCTTCCCGAGTCCAGACAAATGAAGGCTGCAATGTGGATGCTCCATTTGGCCCCAGTCAGTAGAAACCCCAGAGAGTGGGCTCTAGAATTAAGGTGTAGGGAGACTGATCACCTGAGCCCCCCACAGGAGGGCTAACCTTAGAACACCACACCCAGCTGAGAGCAGCTTCCACTCACCTCAGTCCATCAGTCTGGAGAGTACAGAAAATAGGCATGTTCAAGATCATGGGAGTTTAAAAGTTCAACTTTGTGCCCCCAACTTGAGCCCACTCCGCTCACCTTCATTAGCTGGGGATCATCCCCTAGCACAGCCCGAGTCACCTGCTGATAGTACTTGAGAAGGTCATCTGTCAGGGAGGACACGGCACTGGGCACTGTGAGAGGATGGGCAGGAAGTGGGAGGGGTGACAGCTGGCTCTCTTCCAGCCTCCCCAGCCTGCTACCCACAATCGCCACCCCCCACCCACATCCACAAGGAGCTATTCCGATGGGACAGCCAGGGCAGGGACCCCCACTGCTCAGCCCTAACCATGCAGCCTCTGCACATCTCTGTGCTCTATCCACTGGCTCCTACCCATCCTCTGCCACGTGGATTCCCACAAGCCTCAGGCTCTGTGAAGCTCTGCTCAGTATACTCTGGAGGTGAGATACCTCCTCCTCCCCTCAGGGACCCCGGCATGACACCAAGACTTCCATTCTAGCATCTAACACACCGTGTCATGACTGGTTACAGGTCTGGGCTCCCATCTCCAACTCCAAGCCCTCTAGGCAGGGACCAGTGCCCACTCAGGACATGGTACAAGGCAGGCACTAGTAAATGCTCGTCAGATGCAGGCCTAGAGGCACAGAGGCATTACCCTCAGCACCTAAGGGATCAAAGTCCATCCAGAGGGACCATTGCCTACACTACCCCTTACCTGATCCTAATTTTTTTTTTTTAAGACAGAGTCTTGCTCTGAGTTAGAGTACCATGGCATCATCACAGCCCTCACTGTAACCTCAAACTCCTGGGCTCAAGCAATCCTCCTACCTAAGCCTCCTGAGTAGTTGGGACTACAGGTACACACTACCATTCCTGGCTAATTTTTCTATTTTTTGTGGAGACGGGGTCTCACTATGTGGCTCAGGCTGGTCTGAACTCCTGACCTCAAGCAATCCTCCTGCCTTGGCTTCCCGGAGTGCTAGGATTATAGGCGTAAGCCACCCCATCTAGCACCCTTACCTGATCCTTGAGGTGCCAGGTTCCCTTTGCCATCCAAGTAGGAGACATGAACTAGAACCAGAGCAGAGAGATGTGTCGGCCTGGGGTTCTGGCCCTTGTAGCACCACCTACTCCAAGTTCTGCCCTTCCCTCCAGCCATCCCATCACCACTCCTCTGATGGCCCAGCTCTAATCCCCACCCCATGCAGGACCCTGGCAGCCACCTCTGACAGCCGTTTCAGCACAGCCTTTGGGGATGTTGGTGGCCAGGGCCAGCTCCACCAGGTTCACCTCTCGGTCCTCAGGAAAGTAGAGCTCACCCTCCCTGGCAGGGCGCAGGGGCAGTGCCTCCTGGGATCCATAACCACACACAGCCTAAGAAGAAAGAGGATTGGAGAGCAGCCTGAATCTAGGGAGGGAACAGGTAGCCAGAATCCAGGATGGGGCTCTACTGACCAGGACCTATGTTTACTATGTTTAAGAGAAGCACAGAGGACCCAACAGAAATGGGGGAAGCCTGGGGCTCAGAGCCACCATTTGGAACTTGGCTAGAACATCCAAGGCTCATTGAGTCAAGGGCTAGAACATCCAAGGCTCATTGAGTCCTCATGTAACTGCAGGGGTCCTGAGCCCCAGCTCCAAGCTGCTGGTCCTCCTCATTCTCACTCACCCAATTTTGAAAACTTACTACTCTCTTCTAAACATGACCTTCATCCCTTTACTCCTTGCCTCAGAATAACTATACTAGGACATCCTAACACCCACATTTTTGCTTGAACTCCTCTCTTACTCAGAATGCCCTCTTTACCTCTTGTCCTAATTTAAGCCAAGCTCAAGTTCTTCACCACCCTTTAAGGCCCAGCTCAAGTCCCACCTCTTCCAAAAAGACTTCCCTAACCTCCAGGGCCTCCTCTCCCTCTTTGCTGAACTCACAGCCCTGTGCACTGGGCCCAGCACCTGGCACCTGGCCTGCTCTTGCTGTGGCCAGGCTAGAGTGAGTGCTGTGGCATTAGCCTAGTTCACAGCAACCTCAAACTCCTGTGCCCAAGTGATCCACCTACCTCAGCCTTCCAAGTAGCTGGGACTACAGGCATGTGCCACCATGCCCAGCTAATTTTTTCTATATATTTTTAGTTGTACAGCTAATTTCTTTCTATTTTTAGTAGAGACGGGGTCTCGCTCTTGCTCAGGCTGGTCTCGAACTCCTGAGCTCAGACAATCTGCCCGCCTCGGCCTCCCAGAGTGCTAGGATTACAGGCGTAAGGCACCACGCCTGGCCTATGAGTCTGGTCTTCATGTCTCACCACATCACTGGCCCTGAACTGGATCCAGAGTAGAGTAGGCTCGTGCCACCTGAGCCCTCTGTGGCCTGCGCCCCACTCACCTCCACACTGCTCCATCTGAGGGCCCTATTGAAGTCTTCAACTGTCAGCTTCCGCCGTTTGGTGTGCTTCATGAACTGAGAGCTATTCTGGGAAGGAGGAACAGAAGCCAGAGTCAGGGATGGGGAGTAGGGGTGTGGAAACCCCTACGTGGGGTGGGCCAGACTTCGGAGAAGGCAAAGAGGACACCACATCCCCGCTCTGTGCCTCAGTTTCTCATGTGCAGAACGTGACTATCTATCTGCTCTTCCTGCCAACAGGGCTACTGTGAGGAGTACATGAGATGATGCCCAGCGAGCGCTTTGCTTGCTGGAAGCCCAGATGGCTACAAGGGGAACTCTGTAAAGGCGTGGAGTGCCTACACCGTATGCCCTCAAAGCACAGAGTAGGTGCCCAGTGTATGCTTGTTGAATCAAGCAGTGTGGGAGGAGATGGGTAAAAAGGCAGGGACAAGGAGAATTGGGGGTACTGGGGATTGAGGGAACATACCTGTGTGGCCTCCCTGAGACGGTAGCACACGTCCTCTGCAAGCAGGGCTGCCACCTCATCACTCAGTTCTAGGCCTGTGCTCTCTGCCATGAGCCGGACCGACTCCCGAGGGATCTCCACAAAGCGCCGCTCTTCTCGCTCCGACATGGCCCCAGTGGAGCTGGGAGTTGGAAGGGAATGTTAGAAATGCTAACTCCATCTCTCCCAGGAGAGTGACTCAAAACACATGATCCTCCAAACCAGTCTTGCTGCTCTTGCTGCAGAGTTCCTGAACAAGGAGCTCTAAGCACCAGGTGAGGAAACTGAGGCAGATGGGCAGAGAAGGAAACACACTGGCCAGTGGGCAGACAACAGTGAAGCCAGAGAAAGCACCTGACCTTAGGGTTCACAGAGGTAGGCCCCAGCCTTGCCCTGTCCCTTACTATGTAAATTTGGCCAGGACGTTCATCAGTCTGAGCTCTAAGTTGTAAAACCAGCTTAATAATCCCTGCCCCTTCTAACTTGTAGGATTGCTGCGAGGATAAAATGAGATGAAGTATGAGAAAGTAAGGGACTAGAATAGTACACCAACGGAAAGGGTCACCACCGTCAATTATAAACAAAAATGTTATGTCTTCTTCCAATTCTTACTATAGCCACTATTCACTACACTTTCATGAAAACACTACTTTTATTCTGACATTCCCTTGCTCAAAAATCTTCAATACTGCTTACAAAAAGAAAGTTCAAATTCCCAGTTCAAATTCACATTCTGCATTTGGCCCCAAATCCCCTCAGCTATTGAACCTGAGCCCTCTTCCCCACAGAACCAGCCAGTGTCTTCCAGCCTCGTCTATGACCCATCATCAGGCCTTGCTCAGGCTTGCTCCCTCCCCGTCTCTGATGTCTTCTGTTCCAAATGCCATCTGGGACTGTCACATGCCCATGTGTATGGTCTTCCCCAGTTTGGCTGCAAGGCCTAAATGTGTGAACCTGTTCTGTTCACAGAATATGGCAGAATAAGAACCCAACAAAAGCAGCAGCTGGCGACTGACTCCAACAATGCACACCACCACTGGCAAGTAGGCTCACACATGCCAAAGTGAGGCACCAGCACCACCGGCAGCAAGGCCCAGCTCCACAATGACCCACGTCCCTAGATCCAATGGACATCCTACCAGGTCTTTCCACAGCATTCCTACCAATGGCTCCCCACTGCTTCTGGAATAAATAGCTCCAGGGGCTCTGCATATGCTGCCTACTTCTGCGACACCTCTTACACCTCTTACCATGCTCTCTCTTGTGTTCTGCATTCCCACCTGTGGCCTCCCTTCATTTCCTCAAAAACACTTATTTTAGGACCTTTGTACATTCTGTTTCCTCTGCTTGGTGCTCTCTCCTCCTAGTCCTGCACCCCCAATCCCTTTATCCAGCGAACTCCTACTCGCTCCTTCAGCTCTCAGTGCAAATGTGACTTGCTCAGGGAAGTCTTCCCAGATCCCCTAATGTCCCCATACTCTGCCTTCGAAACAGTTATAAAAGTTTGCAATTATATATTTGTGTACCTTTTTGATTAACACCTACTGCCCCACGAGACTGTAAGCCCCCGGCCAGCAAGGGACCATGTCTGTTTGCTCACCTTTGCATACCCAGTGTCCAGCACAGTGTCAATACATAATACACCCTTAATAAACACTTGCTGAAAACGAATAGCGCTATGCTTAAAGCACTGAGCTAAGTGCTTTATATGGGTTACCTCATTGTATCTTCATCAATAAATAATTACGTATATTGTCTATTTTACAGGCAAGGAATTCAAAGCTCAGAGACATTAAATGTTACATGACTTGTCCAAGATCATCCAGTAAGCAGCACTAAGTCAAGTAGGGAGCAGGAACTCAAACCCTTGTTCCTGATCATCACACTACACGACATTCAGGAGCGGCCAACTGTGTGGAGAACAAGGCCTGAATCTCAGCCTAAAGACTCAGCGTTGGCAATGCCCACCACTCAGTGACCCCAGACCCGCTAACAGATTTTGCTAAAGTGCAGTTTCCGGCTCTGTAAAATGGAAGCATTAACTCTTGCGCACGCAGAAGGTGCGGAGCCAGTTTCCCTATTATGTGCCCATATTAAGACCTCACAAAGTCCACACTCTAACTAAGGTCTCCCCCTCCTCAGCCTGCTCTCCTCCGCGTCCTCAGCCACTAGTCGCACCGGTAAGGAAGCGTGGGAACTGGCCTCTGCAGGTCTCGGGGATGCGCATCCTCCCACCCAACCTCGCTCGCCCCAGACCCAGAGGGGGTGGGGTAGAGAAGGTCAGGGGTCACCGAACTTGGGTCACGTGGTCAGCGAAGGGGCGGGCTCCCGCGGAGTGGGCGCCGAGGCTGGTGAGTGAGCGGCCCGCAGAGGGAGAGGGAGTCCCTGAACTCAGGCAAGGCCTCCTCACCTGAGAGCTCTGGCGCGGAGAAGGCGGCTAGCGAGACGCCAGCGGCGGCAGCAGCTCCCACTCCACCAGCTCACGCTAATTCCCTCGCTCGGAGCCCAGGCCACGCCCTCCACGAGCACAACCAATTACTGGGCGCCTTGCGAGGTTCCCGCCCTCCAGTAGGCTTCCCGCTACGTAATTGGCCAATGCGAACCGTGCGGTAAAGAACCTGTCAGGGTCATGTGACGCTAAAGAGTCGCGCTTCTTAAAGCAACAGTTCTTGCTAATTTTGCGAGTAGGTGTGTATGCTTTGGCATACGTTTAATATGTATATTCTCTAGGAAAGCATCCCCACACCCTTGGCCTCGTCGGCTCCTGGAGTTTCCTAGCATTTGCATTTTCGCGACTTTGGTCAGGCTTAGTTTTCCTACTCAACCTACCTGTCCAACATCACTTGCCACTTCCCCTTCCGGAAGGGATAAATGGGGCTCTGGGTGGGTGTTCTCTGCAAGCCAGGGGGACTTCTGACCAGACCGAACACTCCGTGCAAGCTTGGGACTCCAGGCTCGGCACCTCTGCTCATTCGGCACCTACCTCGTATCCTGCCCATGCCCGTCTAGTGAACCAAATATAAGCCCTCACCTGCCTTGCGGACTTCCATGACTGTTTCGCGCGCACAGTACACAGACGGCTCTTTCTGTAACTCACTGCAACAGCAGCGACTTGGGCTGTTCTCAGTTGATGAGCAATGGGTTTAGTGAGTAAAGCATGGTATTTGGAGTGAGACCGACCTGGGTTCAAATTCTGACACTGCCTTTGGACATATTACCTAACCACAATTTCCCCCATCTACAAAATGGGATAATAGGGTAATAACGTCCACTTCACAGAGAAGTTATAGATTACATGAGATGTCTGTGAAAGCACCTGGCAGAAATGGAAGTTAAATTTTCCTTCCCTCACACATCATGAGGCACACAGTGAATTCCTTTATGTTCATCAACGATGGGGTAGTTTGTTCTGGGCTATTCATTACAGAAGGGAGCTTTCTCTACAGGGGAGCATGAATGTATACATTCTCTCCCTTCCTCCCTCTCAGGGCTAGAAAATCCTCTGGGACCTGAGCTGGGAAAGCCAGATGGATGCTACTGGGGTTGCCATGGCAACTCCACCTGAAACTCTGACCCTGCTCTCTTCCCGTCACTTTCAGAATGACAGAGTGGTTTCAATGCTTGGACTCTGAAATGTCTTCCCACCTAT
Organism: Microcebus murinus; assembly: GCF_040939455.1. Lineage (NCBI taxonomy): Eukaryota > Metazoa > Chordata > Mammalia > Primates > Cheirogaleidae > Microcebus > Microcebus murinus. The sequence goes on from NC_134107.1 coordinate 13,407,400, forward strand.
GTGTTAAGGGAAGGAGGGAAGCCCTTCTGAGGTCAGAGTTCAAAATCAGTTCAGCCAGATCTGGGATCCTGGCCGATCTCCTTGCTAAGGTTTACTTATCTGGACAGCCACTGGCAAACTTGGAAACACAAGAGTATGGAGAAAGGAAGGCCCTAGGACTGCCAGGCACTGTCAGATGTAGTGAAGATGTATCCAACCCGTCTGAGGCTTATTTATCCCCAACTTGAGTGGAGGCAGGGACCAGGGAGGGCAGTAATGAGACTCCCATGGCGACAAATGAGAGAGAGGTAGCTACTGCTCACTCCCTCTAGACACTAAGTGCCTGGCCTGAACTATGATGGCTTTCGAATCGGACTGTACACACACACACAAAAATAGCTACACTGCTCACTAGCTGAGTGAACACAGGCACATTAGTTCACCTCTCTGACCTGTTTGATCATCTGCAAAGATAGAGAAATTAATTCATGGAACTGTAGTGAAGATTCTGGAATGTATATGAAGGATTTAGCATGTTGCCAGCACCCACCTGCTGATGCTTCTTCTCTGTGCATCAGTCTCTTCCTTCCAGGCTTGGTGTTTTGTTTTGTTTTGAGACAGAGTCTCACTGTTGCCTGGGCTAGAGTGCCATGGCATCAGCCTAGTTCACAGCAACTTCAAACTCCTGGGCTCAAGCAATCCTTCTGCCTCAGCCTCCTGAGTAGCTGGGACTACAGGCATGCACCACCATGCCCAGCTAATTTTTTATATATATATATTTCTAGTTGGCCAATTAATTTCTATTTTTTTTAGTAGAGACGGGGTCTCACTCTTGCTGAGGCTGGTCTCGAACTCCTGAGCTCAAAGTGATCCACCTGGCCTCGGCCTCCCAGAGTGCTAGGATTACAGGTTTTGAGCCACTGCACCCAGCCCAGGCTTGGTGTTACTTCTGGGTTATCATGTACACAAGTTACAAATAGGTGATTCCACTTAAGAACTTGGGAAGAATTTTACTCCCAGCAAGACACACGGTATTTAAAGGATAGGAAAAATTCTACAACCTGTGCAACCAACTCATATTATGTGGAGTGGTATCTAGATAACTGTAACATTGTTTGCATTGGAAAATTCACTGCAAATCCAGCAAAGAAATTTTTCTGGATTCAACAAACTTTGAAAACCTAGCACAGTGCCAAAAATGGATGCATTGAATATACAATTTTATCAATAAAATTTCAATTAAAAAGCATGTTATAGGCTGGGCGTGGTGGCTCACACCTGTAATCCTAGCAGTCTGGAAGGCCGAGACGGGAGGATTGCTTGAGGTCAGGAGTTCAAAACCAGCCTGAGTGAGACCCTGTCTCTACTAAAAATAGAAAGAAATTAATTGAGCAACTAAAACTATATATACAAAAAATTAGCCGGGTATAGTGGCACATGCCTGTAGTCCCAGCTACTTGGGAGGCTGAGGCAGGATAGCTTGAGCCCAGGAGTTTGAGGTTGCTGTGGGCTAGGCTAACGCCTGGGCACTCACTCTAGCCTGGGCAACAAAGCGAGACTCTGTCTTCAAAAAAAATGTTATATAATAAAAGATGAAGACAATGAAGAGGTACCATGCAAGTGGTGCATGTCTATCCCAGCTAATTGGAGGCTGAAGCAAGAAAATCACTTGAGCCCAGGAGTTCAAGGCTGCAGTTAGCTATAATGATACCACTGCACTTCAACCTAGGTGACAGAGAGAGACACTCTAACAAAATATGAAGTATGAATAAGAATTTGAAGGAATAACCTGCTGTCTGTCTAGGAGTGGTGATGGAAAGAGGAAGGGAATCACATTTAAGTGCCTCTTTTACCGTGTTCCAGGCATCATCCTAGATGATTCACCTTATCAGGGTTTCTAGATCTCAGCACGATTAACATTCAGGGTCAGGTAGTTCTTTGCTGTGAGGGACTGTTCTTGCACATTGTAGTATGTTTAGCAGGATTCTTAGCCTCTACTCACTAAAAGGCAGTAGCATGCCCCTGCCAGTCGTGACAACCAAAAATGTTTCCAGTCATTGCCAAATGTCATCAGGGGCCAACACCAGCCCAGTTCAGATGCTTTTTTTTCTCACTATGTAGCCCAGGCGGAGTGTAGTGGCAATACACACAATACAGGCCCAATGATATTACAGTATACCACAACCTCAAATTCCTGGACTCAAGCGATTCTCCCACATTAGCCTCCCAAGCAACTGGGACTACGGGTGCACACCACTGCACTCAGCTCTGATGTGCATTATTATATGTACTTTATAATAATTATAATTAACAACTGGGAACCTATCATGGGCCAGGCTTTATGCTAGCCAATTTAATACATGATCTGTGATACAAAGAGGGTTTCCTGCCCATTTTACAATAAGGAAACAGGTCACCCAGCTAAAATGGAAGCCAGCTCTGTATCAATTCATATACCATGTTTTCTTGCTTTCTACTACACAGCTCCACTTCCCAAGTCAGTCAAGGAAATCTGGTGGGGTGGAGACCATAACTGAACTGAGATTTGATAGATTAGTAGATAGCAAGTGGACAAACTGGGAAAGGGCATTCCAAGGTAGACAAATAGTATTGCAAAGATATAAGTGTGAGGGAACAATAGCATGTTTGTTTAATCTTGTAGGTATTTCATGTATTTTTGTGTTACCCTACCTAGATTATGGGCACATCTAGTTAGAGTAACACCTTTCACATCTTCAGTTCAGTTTAATATACTGATTAATTAGCAAATAAAGGACCCTGTGTTTATATGCCCATCAAAGGAAGGGCTACGTTAGGACCTCATAATCTGTATCATTATTAGACTCTTGTTTTTCTCTATCTATTGTCTCCGCTCCCCTCTTTCCCAATTATACTCTTGGTTACTTTTTTTAAAGAGATGAAGTCTCACTATTTTGCCCAGGCTGGTCTTGAACTCCTAGCTTCAAGTAGTCCTCCAAAGGCATAAGCTACTCTTGGTTATTTTTAAGGGCAGGGGAAGGCAAACACTCTGGAACTAGATTAGGATTCAGAATGGCACCAATGATGGTATCATTTGCTGAAAGCTGAAGACCCAACATAAGAGCCTTGCCTTCTATGAGGTCAACTTTAGACAGTGGCAAACAGGTTAGTCAAGACCCATGGGTAGCTGAGGCTAGTCATCAGGCTAAGGAGAAGCAGGGCTAGTGAGCAATAGACCCCACAGCGTTTTTAAAAAAAGAGCTGCTCCTACCAGAAAAAGATAACACTTCCATGAGAACTAAGAACACTTTATGGTGAAAACACATAGTCAAAAAGCTGGGAGCAGCAGCTAAGCCAAAGGAGTGCCAGATGTCTTCTGGGGACAAGGTACCTTCCTTGCCTCCCTAACAGCAGCCAGACTGGGCCTCTGGACAACACAGTAAATGTGACAGTTATACTTCCTAGATTAGGACTCAAGGTAGGAGGCCCCCGTGCTCAGCTCACAAGCCCTGGGAAAACAGAAAAAGCACATCAGTTAGAGTTTGGAGGCAACCACAACCATGTACTTCCCATCCCAAGGGCAGGGCACATGTCCTGGATCTTCCAAGCAGACAGCATGAAAGTTCTTACATTTCTGACTCAGGCATTAAATCCTGTATCTGCTCCCCACCCCCACATACCCCTTCTCCCAGGCAATGGCCCTGGCAGGTACAATCAGGCACTCACCCAAGTAATCGTCCATCAGGGAGCCAATAGCAAACTGCAGGAGGGAAGGCAAAAAGGAAATGGAGCCAAGGCAAGCACAGAACCATCCTTCTCCCCGCAACCCCAGGCCTTTGGCCCGCCCATCCCTTCTTCCTGGCAGAAGAGCATAAAATCCCCAGAAACTGTATGTGGCAAAAAAACAACAGCTCTCAGCTCTGCCTGGTACAGGCGGGAAGGCAGGAAGAGACTCACGATGTCATTCTTGTCTACACGGGTCCCCACAATCTTCAAGCGGATCTCATCATCCTGCTGAATCACAATGTCCTGGGGAGAGGAAGGAACAGTGTAGAGATGCTCCTTCACTTACAATGGAATTACTTCCTGATAACCAAATGTACTGAATGCATGTCAGCTTGCCACCATCAAAGTCGAGAAACCATAAATCAAACCATTGTAAATTGGGGACCGGCTGTGCTCCGACCCAGGCCAATATTCTCCCTCACAGTGGCCGACTCTTTCCTCCCTCTCACTGACTTCTTCCTGACCACTCACCTCATCCACTGTCTTGTAACATGGTGGGTTGGAGTTAGGATCAAACTCCATCTCTGATGGGATGGACTGAAAGGAAAGTGAGACTGGGTCAGCACTTTAAATGGATGTTTCAATAGATGGCCGTGAATGGGTGCGCTTAGCCCTACTCAGAATGCCTAGACTTACGTGTCGGGAGATGAAGCAAGACATGGGCCCAATTTCTGTGAAGAGTCCAACCTAGAAGAAAAACGAGTGATCTTGCTTTTTATATTGCCCCTCTAAGCTTCCCACTTTTATCTGATTCCTAATAATATTATTCATGTTTTGAAACTAATCTGAATTGTAGCTTTTTTTCATTTCACTTTCTTTTTTTGAGACAGGGTCTTACTCTGTCACCCAGCCTGGAGTGCAGTGCCATCATTGCTCACTACAACCTCAAACTCCTGGGGTCAAGAGATCTTGTCTCAGCCTCCTGAGTAGCTGCCTACCATGCCTGGCTAAGTGTTTTTGTAAAGACAGGGTGTCACTGTTGCTCAGGCTAGTCTCAAATTCCTGGCTTCAAGTGATCCTCAAGCCTTGGCCTACCAAAGTGCTAGTATTACAGGCGAGTCACTGCGGCCAGCCTCTCTCTCTCTCTCTTTTTTTAGAGATGGGGGTCTCACTATATCACCCAGCTGGTCTCAAACTCCTGGGCCCAGGTGGTTCTACCACCCTAGCCTCCCAAGTAGCTGAGATTACAGACTTCAACCACTGCACCTGGCTTCTCTCTTTTTTAATCTTTCATTTTATTTATTTATTTATTGAGACAGAGTCTCGTTTTGTTGCCCAGGCTAGAGTGAGTGCCATGGCATCAGTCTAGCTCACAGCAACCTCAAACTCCTGGGCTCAAACAATCCTACTGCCTCAGCCTCCCGAGTAGCTGGGACTACAGGCATGCGCCACCATGCTCCGCTGATTTTTTCTATATATATTAGTTGGCCAATTAATTTATTTCTATTTATAGTAGAGACAGGGTCTCGCTCTTGCTCAGGATGGTCTTGAACTCCTGAACTCAAGTGATCCTCCCACCTTGGCCTCCCAGAGTGCTAGGATTACAGGCGTGAGCCACCGCGCGCGGCCTAATCTTTCATTTTAAATTAAGTAAATATATGCCATGATTTATGATCGTGCCACTGTACTCCAGCCTGAGCAATAGAGCATGGACTCCCATCTTGAAAGAGAAGGAAGAAAGGAAAGAGAGAAAGAGAGGCCAGGCATAGTGGCTCATGCCTGTAATCTTAACACTCTGGGAGGCTGAGGTGGGAGGATCACTTGAGTTCAGGAGTTCAAACCATCCTGAGCAAGAGCAAGACCCTGTCTCTACTTAATTAGCCGAGAATGGTACCACACGCTTGTAGTCCCAGCTACTCAGGAGGCTGAGGCAGGAGAATCGTTTGAGCCCAAGAGTTTGAGATTGCAGTGAGCTAGGCTAATGCCACAGCACTCTAGCTCAGGTGACAGAGTGAGACTCCATCTCAATAAAAACAAGAGAGAGAAAGAAAGGGAAAGAGAGGGAGAGAAAGGCAAGAAAGAAAAGAAGGAAAGCAATTAAGCGAATACAATAAAGAGCTTAGGCCTGGAACTTGTTAGTCCAAGATTTGAACACTTGTTGACCACATAACCTTGATCAGTACACTTAAGTTCTCTAAGCTTCGGTTTCTGTAGAAAAGGATAGAAGTGGCTGGGCATGGTGGCTCATGCTTGCAATCCCATCTACTTGGGAAGGTGAAGAGGGAGGATCACTTGACCCCAGGGGTTCAGGGCTGCAGTGAGCTATGACTGTGCCACTGCACCCCAGCCTGAACAACAGAGCAAGACCCTGTCTCAAAAGGGGGAAAAAAAAAAGAGACAGAAGTACACCCACCTTACAATCATTGTGAGGCCTTGCTCATTACCTGGCCCACAGTAACTACTCAATCAATGCATACTTCCCTCATTATGAATATTATTTTCGACTCCCTTGACCCTTGAGTTAGGCAGGGCAAGATTACCACGTAATTTGACAGGTGAGGAAAGTTAAGCACAAGTGACTTAACCAAAGGCACAGAGTCAAGCCAGGATCCAACCCAGTCCTTCCTAGACTGCCTTCCCTATGTATGGTCTCACCTTGTTGACCTGAGTGACAACAGCATCCACGACCTCCCCTTTAAAGGGCCGGAAAACAATGGCCTTGTACTTAACTGGATAAAGGACAAAGCCTCGGCCTGGCTGGATCACACCAGCACCGATATTGTCGATGGTGGTAACAGCAATTACAAAGCCATACCTGGGAGAAGGATGAGAAAGAGAATGGACTGTGGGTGAAAGAGCCTCTAAAGCCACCTGCAACAAAAGTCACTGAGCTTCAGAAGCAGGGGGAAGCAAAAGTAGTAGATAGCACCTCTGTCCCCGGAGGACTTAATGACCAGAAGACAGGGCACAGATCAATATCTATAAGGCCAAATGCTGCTCTGGTAATTTTACAATAAATCCCCTATAAGGCTGCAGTCCTTGAACCAACAGACTTCAATCTTTGGGAGGCTTCAGAATTATCTTATTAAAATGCAGATTTTCATGCCTGCCCCCAGAGTGTCTTGATTCTGTAGCAAATAATAAGGCTCAGGAACCTGCATGTTCAAAAACCGCCCCAGGGTATTCTGAGGCTGGTGGCCCAAGGACCCCACTGCCCTGGACAGTGAGTCCTCACTCATTAATCCTCTTCCCTCTTCCTAGAACTCTCAATATGCTTTCTCTGGTCATTTGTTCAGAAACAGAGGCCCATGATGTGCTATGCCGGTCCCTGGGTACAGGAGATAGAGAAAACAAGCAGAATCACAGGAGAGCATAAAGAGGAACAATGATTAGACTGTGAGCTCCACAAGGGTTGGCCTCCTGTTCACTGCATGTTCCCAGAGCCAAACATAGGACCTGGAATGCAGCAGGAGTCTTAAAAATGTTTGTGGAGTAAATAAATGAATGGCCTCAGCTGAAGGATGTCTTATTATCCAGCATTCACGAGGGCGCCATGGGAACCCAAAGCAGGAAGCAGTTAGCTGCTTGGGGTGCCTGGGAGGGTGAGAGGGTACCCAAGAGTCGGCGCTAGGACCCTGCAGGATGAGTGGGAGCTGGGGAAGGGTTGCAGATATAGCCCCCGTGCGCATCCGCACCGATCAGACGGTGTGGTTGGCGCGGTACTCACTTCCCCGTGCAGGTCCCCTCCACCTCGGTGAAGAGCTTCTGCTTCACCGTGTTGAGCAAGTTGGGGCCAAAGTAGCGCGGGTGCAGCAGGATCTCGTGCTCCAGGGAGATCTGCGGGGGAAAGTGGCATGTAGACCAGGCCAGGTTAGGTTATGGGGCGAGAAGCGGCCCCTAGCCCCGGCGCTGGTCTAGCTCCTTTCTACCCGGCCCGTGCCGCCACCCGGTTCCCTGCTCACGTGGTAGAACATCTTCCCGGAGTAGGCTGGAAATCAGAATCCACACCTCCCACGGCCCCTAGTTTCTACCGGAAATACATGCAGCCGACCCTACCCAATTTCCGGGCCTGCAACGGCGAAGAGGGCGGGACCCCACCTTTTCCGAGGGTCTGATTGGGCCTCGCTCTCATAGGCGGAGAACCGAAAAGCTCCGCCCTCCCACCGCGCCCACCGGCCGTCATACTGCCGATCCCGGTAACTTAACTTTAATATACGTTCAGTAAATACTTTTAACGGAATTAATTAGTGAAAGATAACATAAGTAAAGCGCTTTAACAGAGTGCATTCATTCAGCAAATAAAGACTTTACATAGTAAGCATTGTAACTATCTGCTCTTATGTCATGTAATCCATACAGCAACCCCAAGAGGCAAAGCTTTGTTGTTATTCCCACTTATAGGTGAGGTCCCAGGGTCAGAGGGTTGAGGTTATTCAGGGTTACTCAGAGCCTGGATTCAAATTCAGGGTGTCCAACTCCAAGATTCTTGCATATTCAGACATTCCAGACATCGTGCACGCATTCATTCAACAAACATTTATAGAGCACCCACTCTGTGCAGAAAGTTTGGAGATGAACCAGTCAAAATCAGAGCCCAAGGCCGGGCGCGGTGGCTCACGCCTGTAATCCTAGCACTCTGGGAGGCTGAGGCGGGCGGATTGCTCGAGGTCAGGAGTTCGAAACCAGCCTGAGCGAGACCCCGTCTCTACTAAAAATAAGAAATTAATTGACCAACTAAAAGTATATATACAAAAAAATTAGCCGGGCATGGTGGTGCATGCCTGTAGTCCCAGCTACTCGGGAGGCTGAGGCAGGAGGATCGCTTGAGCCCAGGAGTTTGAGGTTGCTGTGAGCTAGGCTGATGCCATGGCACTCACTCTAGCCTGGGCAACAAAAGTGAGACTCTGTCTCAAAAAAAAAAAAAAAGAAAGAAAGAAATTAATTGGCCAGCTAATATATATAGAAAAAACTGGGCCGGGCGCGGTGGCTCACGCCTGTAATCCTAGCACTCTGGGAGGCCGAGGCCGGTGGATTGCTCGAGGTCAGGAGTTCAAAACCAGCCTGAGCAAGAGCGAGACCCCTTCTCTACTATAAATAGAAAGAAATTAATTGGCCAACTAATACATATAGAAAAAATTAGCCGGGCATGGTGGCGCATGCCTGTAGTCCCAGCTACTTGGAAGGCTGAGGCAGCAGGATCGCTTGAGCCCAGGAGTTTGAGGTTGCTGTGAGCTAGGCTGACGCCATGGCACTCACTCTAGCCTGGGCAACAAAGTGAGACTCTGTCTCAAAAAAAAAAAAAAGAGAGAGAGAGAGAGAAGAAAAAGAAGAGAGGAAAGAGAGAGAGAAGAGAGAGAGAGAGAGAAAGAGAGAGAGAAAGAGAGCGAAAGAGAGAGAGAGAGAAGGAAGGAAGGAAGGAAGGAAGGAAGGAAGGAAGGAAGGAAAAAGGAAGAAAGAAAGAAAGAGAAGAGAGAAGAAAAAAAAAGAAAGAAGAGAGAAAGAAAGAAGAGAGAAGGAAGGAAGGAAGGAAGGAAGGAAGGAAGGAAGGAAGGAAGGAAGGAAGGAAGGAAAGAAAGAAAGAAAGAAAGAAAGAAAGAAAGAAAGAAAGAAAGAAAGAAAGAAAGAAAGAAAGAAAGAAAGAAAGAAAAGAAAGAAAGGGCCGGGCGCGGTGGCTCACGCCTGTAATCCTAGCTCTCTGGGAGGCCGAGGCGGGCGGATTGCTCGAGGTCGGGAGTTCGAAACCAGCCTGAGCAAGAGCGAGACCCCGTCTCTACTATAAATAGAAAGAAACTAATTGGCCAACTAATATATATAGAAAAAATTAGCCGGGCATGGTGGCGCATGCCTGTAGTCCCAGCTACTTGGGAGGCTGAGACAGAAGGATCGCTTGAGCCCAGGAGTCTGAGGTTGCTGTGAGCTAGGCTGACGCCACGGCACTCACTCTAGCCTGGACAACAAAGTGAGACTCTGTCAAAAAAAAAAAAAAGAAAGAAAGAAAGAAAGAAAGGAAGGAAGGAAGGAAGGAAGGAAGGAAGGAAGGAAGGAAGGAAGGAAGGAAGGAAGGAAGGAAGGAAGGAAGGAAGGAAGGAAGGAAGGAAGGAAGGAAGGAAGGAAGGAAGGAAGGAAGGAAGGAAGGAAGGAAGGAAGGAAGGAAGGAAGGAAGGAAGGAAGGAAGGAAGGAAGGAAGGAAGGAAAGAAAGAGAAAGAAAGAAAGAAAGAAAGAAAGAAAGAAGCCTGGCATGGTGGCTCACGCCTGTAATCCTAGCACTCTGGGAGGCCGAGGCTGGTGGATAGCTTGAGGTCAGGAGTTGGAAACCAGCCTGAGCAAGAGCAAGACCCCAGTCTCTACTATAAATAGAAATTAATTGGCCAACTAATAGATATAGAAAAAATTAGCCGGGCATGGTGGCACATGCTATTTGGGTAGTCCCAGCTATTTGGGATGCTGAGGCAGGGGGATTACTTGAGCCCAGGAGTTTGAGGTTGCTGTGAGCTAGGCTAACACCATGGCACTCACTGTAGCCTGGGCAACAAAGTGAGAGAAGAAAGAAAAGAAAGAAAAAAACAGAAAAGAAAAAAAAAGAAAAGAAAAGAAAGAGAGAGAAAGAAAAATTAGCCAGGTATGGTGGCAAGTACCTGTAGTCCCAGCTCTACTGGGGGGGGAGGGGTGGTCCAAGGAGGTAGCTGAGGCAGGAGGAACACTTCAGCCCAGGAGTTCCAGGTTGCAGTGGACTATGATTAGCCACTGCACTCTAGCCTGAGTGACAGAGCAAGACCCTGTCTCAAAAAAAAAAAAAAAGAAGAAGAAAGAAAGAATAGGCCTGGCATGGTGGCTTACGCCTGTAATCCTGGCTCTCTGGGAGGCCGAGGTGGGCGGATCCTTTGAGTTCACGAGTTCGAAACCAACCTGAGCAAGAGCGAGACCCGTCTCTACTATAAATAGAAAGAAATTAATTGGCCAACTAATATATATAGAAAAAATTAGCCGAGCATGGTGGCGCATGCCTGTAGTCCCAGCTACTCGGGAGGTTGAGGCAGGAGGATCACTTGAGCCCAGGAATTTGAGGTTGCTGTGAGCTAGGCTGACGCCACGGCACTCTAGCCAGGGCAACAGAGTGAGACTCTGTCTCAAAAAAAAAAAGAATAAATGACCACAATAACAGCTACTACTTACTAGTTCCTGCCTAAATGGTGCCAGACACTATGTTAAGCCCTTTACATAATTATCTCCTTTAATTCTCATAATAATCTAATGAAGTTGGTATGAAGATAAATAAAATTTAAAAGCTGTTGGAGGCCAGGTGCAGTGGCTCACGCCTGTAATCCTAGCATTCTGGTAGGCCAAGGGGGGCGGATCACTCAAAGTCAGGAGTTAGAAACCAGCCTGAGCAAGACCGAGACCTCGTCTCTTCTAAAAATAGATAGAAATTAATTGTCCAACTAAAAATATATAGAAAAAATTAGCTGGGCATGGTGGCACTTGCCTGTAGTCCCAGCTACCCAGGAGGCTGAGGCAGGAGGGTCGCTTGAGCCCAGGAGTTTGAGGTTGCTGTGAACTAGGCTGATGCCACAGCACTCTAGCCAGGGCAACAGAGTGAGACTCTGTCTCAAAAAAATAAATAAAAAGAAATAAATGCTGTTGGAATTCCAAACTAGGCCTTGAGAGATGTGACTGTGATCTAATGTAGCCACATGTGGTTACAATTTCTGTCCTCAGATTATGGATTAACTCAACACTGTTGTTTTTCTTGTTCTGTACAAGGACAGAACACGGAGAATTAAAGGAACCTCAGGAACAAAAACCTCCAGCCTTCTTAATGACACTTGTTAAAGATTAACTTCCCCCTTGTTGTCCTGATTTGCTTAGACCAGATGACAAAAAAAACATGATTATTACACCCTTTGTAAAAAATGTAAAATGTAGCTTTCCCCAAAAGAAACAACAATCATTGCCTATAACCAATCAAATTGTTATAACTATGTGCCAACCTTGTATGAATGATGTTATAATCCTGCTAAAAAACGCCTGTCTCTCCTGTAATCCTAGCCCTCTGGGAGGCTGAGGCGGAAGGAAAGCTTGAGGTCAGGAGTTCAAGACCAGCCTGAGCAAGAGCAAGACCCCCTTCTCTACTAAAAAATAGAAAAAAACTTAGCCTGGCAACTAAAACTAGAAACAAACAAACAAATTAGCCAGGGGTGGTGGTGTGTACCAGTAGTCCCAGCTACTCAGGAGGCTGAGGCAGGAGAATCGCTTGAGCCCAGGAGTTGAGCCCAGCTTGAGGTTGCTTTGAGCTAGGCTGATTCCATGGCACTCTATCCCAAGCAACAGAGCAAGACTGTATCTCAAAACAAAAACCAAACAAACAAAAAAGCAAACAAACAAACAAACACCTCATGTCTTTGCCTATAAAATTGAAATCTTAGCCTTCCTACTTTGGAATGGTAACTCTATATTTTTGGAGTTGGTGTTTTTCCTGATGGTCCATTCTCATACTCTGCACTTGAATAAATTCTCTTTAAATTAGATTCTTCTTGTCAAAACTGCAAAAGAGTTTTGATTTAGGTCCAGTTACTTGTTGCACAAAGATGCAATTTTTCAGACAATGACGATTGCCAAGGACGATTTTTTTTTTTTGAGACACAGTATCAAAAAAAGGGAGAGCATTGATCATCAATGGGAATGGGAAATCAATCATACATAATAAAGCATCCATATAAACCCAAAGGGATTCGTTCAGAGACTTTCCAGAAAGCTGAACAGGTGCAAGTTTCTAGAGGGTGGCACCCCCACATGAGGAAAGGGTATGGAAACTCCACACCCTTCCCCATACCTTGCCCTATGTATCTCTTCATCTCTATCCTTTGTAATATCCTTTATAATAAACTAGTAAACATAAAGGTTTCTGTGAGTTATGTAAAATGCTCTAGCAAATTAACCAACCCAAAAAAGGAGATCATGGGATTCCCAAATTCTAGCTGGTAGATCAGAAGCAAAGGTAAAAAAAAAAAAAAAAACCTAGGGCTTGGAACCAGCATCAAAAATGGGGGCACAGGCTTACAGAGTGAGTCCTCAACCTGTAGGATCTGACACTCTTTCCACTAAATTGAATTAGAGGACATCCACCTGGAATTGCTTGCTTGGTAGTGGGGAAAAACCCCATAAATTTGGTCACAGAAGCATTCTATATATATATATATTTTTTTGAGACAGAGTCTTGCTTTGTTGCCCAAGCTAGAGTGAGTGCCGTGGCATCAGCCTAGCTCACAGCAACCTCAAACTCCTGGGCTCAAGCAATCCTGCTGCCTCAGCCTCCCAAGTAGCTGGGACTACAGGCATGCACCACCATGCCTGGCTAATTTTTTTCTATATATATTAGTTGGCCAATTACTTTATTTTTATTTATAGTAGAGACGGGTCTCATTCTTGCTCAGGCTGGTTTCGAACTCCTGACCTCGAGCAATCCACCTGCCTCAGCCTCCCAAAGTGCTAGGATTACAGGCATGAGCCACTGTGCCCAGCTCCTTCTGTATTTTTTTTTTTTATTTTTAAAAAACATTTAACTTTTTTTGAGACAGAGTCTCACTCCATTGCCCAGGTTAGAGTGCTGTGGCATCAGCCTAGCTCACAGCAACCTCAAACTCCTGGGCTGAAGAGATCCTACTGCCTCAGCCTCCCGGTAGCTGGGACCAACATGCCCGGCTAAGTTTTTCTATATATTTTTAGTTGTCCAGCTAATTTCTTTCTATTTTTTTAGTAGAGACAGGGGCTCGCTCTTGCTCAGGCTGGTCTCAAACCCCTGACCTCAAGTTCCTGGGCTCAAGCTATCCTCCCATCTCAGCCTACCCTCTCAGCCTACACTCTTGCTAGGATTACAGGTGTGAGCCACCACGCCTGGCTAAGCCTTCTGTATTGATTGTTGTGATGTGAGAGCAAAGAAAAACAGTTTCCCTCCCCTCAATAAGGCATTAAAGGGATTTGCAGAAATGTATAACAATGCCATTGTTCTCACTACATATTTCTTGGTTTTGGTAAATATAATTATTTTTCACAAAAAACGAAAATGTTAGGTTGGCATGTAATGGGTTTACTATTGCCATTTTATAATGAATAATTAAAATGTTTTTAATTTAAAATTTCGGCCAGGCATGGTGGCTCATGCCTGTAATCCTAGCACTCTGGGAGGCCAAGGTGGGCGGATTGCTCAAGGTCAGGAGTTCAAAACGAGCCTGAGCAAGAGCGAGATCCTGTCTCTACTATAAATAGAAAGAAATTGATTGGCCAACTAATATATATCTCAAAAAAGGGGGGGGGGTAACTGCACTGAGTTACTCCTCTGGTAAACAACCAAGTCAACACATTGTCTGGGGCAAAGGGCAAAAATCTCTGACTCCCAATTTGCAGCACTTTCTTGAGTGCCTAGGGACTCAGAGATTTCTTCAGAAACAGCCACGTTTATCTACCGTTGTCCTGAGACATTTTAGGGCCCTGATCCTACTTCCACTCTTCCTTTTCTTTCTTTCTTTTGTTTTGTTTTGAGACAGAGTCTCACTCTGTTGCCCGGGCTAGAGTGCTGTGGCGTCAGCCTAGCTCCCAGCAACCTCAAACTCCTGGGCTCAAGTGATCCTCCTGCCTCAGCCTCCCCGTAGCTGGGACTACAGGCCTGCGCCACCATGCCTGACTAATTTTTTCTATTTTTAGTAGAGAGGGTGTCTCACTCTTGGTTGCAGTATTGTCCTCAAGTGATCCTCCAAGTCTCGGGCTCCTAGAGTGCTAGGATTGATTACAGGTGTGAACCACCGCGCCTGGCCTACTCCCACTCTTCCTACTGGCATCTGTGCAATACACTATGGGCCCAGAGAACATTTTATCCTCTTCATTGTAAGTCGACCGTAGTGTTCAGGCTAAGAACACCATGACATTATTCCCACAGCTCCTAGTTCTCTGACGCCACCATTACTGAGCCAAGAGCCACAGAATCATTAGAGGATTGGAGCAGTAGGGCATCGTGGAATTTCTGAGAGAAGAAGGGACTTTTCAGAGGCAGCTGCAGTTCAGACGCGTGGCTATTGCCCACGGTTACGTCAGAGTCTGGTCTAGGACCGGGGCCTTCAGGGTACCACACCAGCTTGTTGTTTCTCCTTTTCCCGGTCATCCTGCTGCGGGAGCGACCTATTCTCAGCTCAGACACAACACTGCGCGGTTGCCCAACTTGCGCCCAGATGGAAGAGCTCCGCGGTCTTGTCCCTACTGCCTAGTCCCCGTCTGCCCGCGGCCTCAGGTAGGACAAGCTCCGCCAATCCAGAGGGTTCGGAGGCTAAGAAGGCGGGACGACCAAAAAAAATTTAGGAAGCGCCAGCCAATGCGGCGCCTAGCTGCGTGAGCGACGTCCGCAAGCACCCATTTGGAGAGCGCATATGCTTAGTGCACTAGCGGACCAATCCGTGACGGAGGAAGGCGAGTTTGAGCCAATTAAAACTGGGAAGGTGGGAAGGGGCGGAGCTCGCCCGGTGGCTGCTCGGTGGTGGGTGAGGGATCGGCTTTCTCTTCTAGTTACCATCCTGGGAGTTCTTAGCCCCTGGAATGCGAGAGGGAGAGGCTCAGGGAGTTCCCGGAGTGAGGCGTAGATGCATCGCCCGGGAAGGCTTGGGGACGAAACAGATTCTTAGCTGAAGGAACTGCTAGAAGCTACCGGGTGGGCATCGAGGAAGCTGAGGCTGGTCGGGGGGCGGGACTTCCGGGGGCAGGGCCTTTTCGATACGGGGGCGGGGCCTTCCGCGAAGGTTAGGCTGACAGGGCGGAGCTAAGAGGAGATCTTTGGGTGTGACCTAGGGGATAAAAGGGCAGTAAATTAGATTGTCTTGGGGTGGCAAGCAATAGTTAAGGGCTGATGTTAAGGTTGCTGGGGAGGTTACCTACCCTAACCCACTGTCCTCTCTTCCCAGGGAGCCACTAGTGGAGACCTTTTTTGGGCCCCCTTCCCTTCGTGGGGTGCTATGGAGTTCCCAGAACACAGTCAGCAGCTGCTGCAGAGCCTCCGGGAGCAGCGGTCCCAGGGTTTCCTTTGTGACTGCACCGTGATGGTGGGTAGCACCCAGTTCTTGGCCCATCGGGCTGTGCTGGCCTCCTGCAGCCCATTCTTCCAGCTTTTCTACAAGGAGCGGGAATTGGACAAGAGGGATCTGGTGTGTATTCACAATGAAATTGTCACGGCCCCAGCCTTTGGGCTGCTTCTGGACTTTATGTATGCTGGCCAGCTGGCCCTTAGAGGGGATACCCCTGTGGAGGATGTGCTGGCAGCTGCCAGCTACTTACACATGAATGACATCGTCAAAGTGTGTAAGCGGCGGCTACAAGCCAGGGCCCTGGCAGAGGCGGACAGTACCAAGAAGGAGGAAGAAACCAACTCACAGCCCCCTAGTTTGGAGTTTTTGTCCAACACTTCCCGTGGCCCCCAGCCTTCATTGGCATCCGCTGAGACATCAGGCCACTGGGGCAAAGGGGAATGGAAAGGTCTGACTGCTCCCTCACCTACTGTCCGTCCTCCAGATGAGCCACCAGTGTCCGGTGGGGCTGACACTACACAGCCTGGCACGGAGGTTGATTCACCACATCTACGGGCTCCTCCCCAACCAGTGGCTGATGTCTCTCTTGCCAGCCCCAGTAGCTCCACAGAGGCCATTCCTGCAAACTACTTTTCTTCTGGTCTCCCAACAGTTTCGTTAGAGCCCCTGACTCCTCTTGACGTGGGTCCTGAGAGTCTGAGGGTGGTGGAAGCAAGGGATCCTGGAGGACCACTGCAAGGCTTCTATTCCCCAGCTTCAGCTCCGGCTCCAGCCCCAGCCCCGGTCTCAGTCTCAGCCCCAATTCCATCCCAGGCTCCGGCCCCAGCTGAGGCTGAGCTGGTCCAGGTGAAAGTAGAAGCTATTGTGATCTCTGATGAGGAGACTGATGTGTCAGATGAGCAGCCTCAGGGTCCTGAGGGACTGTTCCCACCTGGAAGAGCAGTGTACGGGGGACAACCCACCCAGGCGGAGGCTTTTGAGGAGTCAGGGGCAGCAGGACTGGAGGAGGTGGGGCCAAGTGACCACTTCCTGACTCCAGACCCTCATCTACCCTACCATCTCCTGCCAGGTCCAGGGCAGTATCATCGAGGACTGGTGACCTCACCCCTGCCTGCACCCCCAGCCCTGCATGAGCCACTTTACCTGCCTTCTGAGTATGAAGCAGCCCCAGGAAGCTTTGGGGTTTTTACTGAGGATGTTCCCACCTGCAAGACATGTGGGAAGACCTTCTCATGCTCTTACACACTACGGCGACACGCCACAGTGCACACACGTGAGCGACCCTATGAGTGCCGCTATTGCCTGCGCAGCTACACACAGTCAGGGGACCTCTACCGCCACATCCGCAAGGCTCACAATGAGGACCTGGCCAAACGAAGCAAACCAGATCCAGAGGCTGGCCACCTTCTAGGGGTGCAGCCCCTCCCTGGCTCCCCAACAGCAGACAGACAGAGCAGCAGCGGTGGAGGGCCACCCAAAGATTTTGTACTTGGGCCCAAAAGCTAACTTTTAGGGGAGCATGAGCTGATGCTAGGCCTGCTCTTCCCAACCTTAGATGGCAGCACAGAAGGTTGGAGGCATCACAACACTCTTTCTGGGTAATAGAATGAAGGTTTTGTCCAGGCCAAAGGTTCCCACCCTTTTATTTGCTCAGTTAAGCAGGACTTTATGTGACATAGCATATCAATTAGCTCTCTTCAAGGGTATTGGAAGTTTTCCTGAGGTGTAATTGCTTCTTGCTCCACATTCTGGAATATTAAAGCTAGCAGTGAACCTATCTCTTTGAACTGGTGTTGGCTGGTTTCTTCCCAAAACCTGCATGCCTTCATACCTATTCTTCTGTTCTTTTAGGAATCTAACATCTGTATTTGGGGTAGGGGTGGGGGTCAGATTGCTTTTAAAGAAAAAAGTGACATAGGCAGAAGGTAATGTCCCTTTACTTAGGAAAAGTATACAAATTAGGGAATCTTAAACAATTATGGTTTATTATTGTAGTTGAGCTCCTGTGTTCTGGGATGTATTGGGTACTTCATATAAATACTTGTTTAACTCTCAACTTTATGAGGTATTAGTGTCCCATCCCACTGCCCCCCTTTCTTTTATATTAATTGTTTCTGGGTCTTTTGGCTAAGATTAAGTGCAAAAATTAAAGTTAATTTGTTCAAGATCACAGAGCTTAGTTAAGGGCCAAGCCAGGATTCAAACCTGGCTTGTGACTCCAAACCCATTCAGGCTATCCTGGTTTAAAACATTGTTGAAGGTAGTAAACCAAGAACTAGAAGTTGTTTTACTTGTTTATTTATTTTTGTCCTTTTGAGTGTTTGGCTTTGTTGCCTTGTTACCTCTGCTGTCCATGTAGAGTAGAAACAGCATTTGTTGATTGTTTCAACAACAGATACTGTATTGATAGCTTGAAACTTTTGCCTACATGTTGTGAATATGAATTGAGGTCTCTGAAGTTAAGGAACCAAAAGGCCCAAAACAGTATAAGGACCATGCTAACAGATTAGTGGGGGTGGTTGAGGGCCTATGGTGCTGTGGCAATGACTGGCAGCTTGGGAAGTTAGAGTACTCACCTAAGGTCACACAGGTGGTTACTGACAACGGAGATAGCAAAGAAATGGGAGTTTGTGGTGTTGATGTGGGATGGGGACAAAAAGAAGAGCTCTAAGAACGCGAGAGAAGGGTCTGGCCCAGCCTGTGCTATAGGATGGACTAGGTAGGCCCACAGGGGTTCCCAACCTTTTTGGCACCAGAGACTGATTTCATGGAGGACAATTTTTCCATGAATGGCTGGGGAGGAAGGGCAGTGGGCAGAGCTCAGGCAGTGATACAAGTGATAGGGAACAGCTGTAAATACAGAAGCTTCCCTTGCTCGCCACTCACCTCCTGCTGTGGGGCACCTACCCCCCACCCCTCACCTCCTGCTGTGGGGCACCTACCCCCCACCCCTCACCTCCTGCTGTGGGGCACCTACTCCCCACCCCCTTTCCTAAGTTTCATGGAAGACAATTTTTCCAAGGACTGGGGGGGGGGCGCAGGAGGGGGGATGGGACAGTGGAGCCACAAACCAATACTGGCCAGAGGCTGGGGGTTGGGGACCACGGAGGTATGAGTTTCCCTACAAACCCTTTTCTCTCTGGCACATAAGAACATGAATACAAATAAAGCAGGAAGGAAAACAGAAAAAGGGGAAGATACAAGTAAATTTTCTGAATTTACTTTCTCTTTTTGGGTCTGTATGTCATGTTCAGCACTGTAAACTCTTACTAGCAAGTGACTATTTTTGAGTTATAGAAAGAAGAGCAGAGCAGCAGTGATTTGGCCAAAGAAAGCTCCTTAACTAGGGCTTGTGGGAAGCAAAAGTTGATGATACTTAATATTTTCCTGCTGAAAGAGTGAATTCTACACCTTTCACAATCCTTGCGTTGGAATTATCTTCTAGTTTATCTTTTAAATGGCTTCTACTTTTATTTGTGCAAATACATTACTGCCTTAATCCCTTGGTGAAACAAGGCAAGATATAAATTAATGCAATAAAATTTTTTCTAGCTGAGTGGAACACCTTTTTCAAAGTCTCTAAATATCAAATGAAAATGCCTATAAGAATCAGTTGTCCTTAAAAGGGTGGATTTTACGGACTGTGAGTTATATCTCAATTTAAACACAACCACAAATACAAAGCAGAAAAAAAAATTGGTTGCCTCCAAACATCAGTTCCTAAAAGCAAAGCATAATAAATATGTCTACATGTGTATATAATGTATATACTTTTTCTAGACAGTCTGGGGAACACAGTAACATTGTATCATTGTATTGATCCAGTCGTGGTGACATGTAACACTTAACTAAAGAAGCTCTGTTCCTGGGGAGATTCTCAAGGAGCAAGCATTTGCTTTTAGTTCCCAAAAAGAGCATTCTTCATTGTAGGTGGCTTCATTGTAGGTGGTGGTCTATTTGCATGATTTTTTTTTTTTTTTTTTTTGAGACAGAGTCTCACTTTGTTGCCCAGGCTAGAAGGAGTGCCTTGGAGTCAGCCTCGCTTACAGCAACCTCAAACTCCTGGGCTCAAGCAATCCTTCTGCCTCAGCCTCCCGAGTAGCTGGGACTACAGGCATGCGCCACCATGCCCAGCTAATTTTTTCTATATATATTAGTTGGCCAATTAATTTCTATTTATAGTAGAGATGGAGTCTTGCTCTTGCTCAGGCTGGTTTTGAACTCCTGACCTTGAGCTATCCGCCCGCCTCGGCCTTCCAGAGTGCTAGGATTACAGGCGTGAGCTACCGCACCTGGCCTAATTTTTCTATATATTTTTAGTTGGCCAATTAATTTCTTTCTAAGTTTTAGTAGAGACGGGGTCTCACTCTTGCTCAGGCTGGTCTCGATCGCCTGACCTTGAGCAATCCACCCGCCTCAACCTCCCAGAGTGCTAGGATTATAGGCATGAGCCACCGCGCCCGGCCTGGGGTTATTGGTTATATATTTTGAGGGTCTATAGTTTGCTGATTGCATCCCCTCCCCATAGTTCCATTTAATATGTTCCTCTATCCAAAGGTTCCTTTAAAATATGTATTTAAATAAAATATTCACTATTAGTACAGGTAATATGTGGTTTTGGCAAAATTGTGAAGGTAGTGGGTATGAGTCTGGGAAACATTGTCTCTGTCTCTCCTGTGCCAAAGTATGATCCTTTACATCCATATGAATGCTTTCTCTTCACTCAAATCTTCAAATCCTGGCTGGAAATAAGTAAGGATTGGTTAAGTGAGCAGTATCTCCCTTCACAACTTCTGAATACAGAGATTTGAGTACTCTCTGGCTGATTCCTTCAGTATATGGGCTTCTCAGATCTCCTTAAGAACTGCATCAAACTGTTTACTGTTGTCTGCTTTCCTGTTCATGAACCTCTCTGTGAGGAGCTGGGCTTCAAAATAAAAACTGAAATATAAGCCTGATCACTGTGCTCTCTCTTAGCAGCACAAATAAAAGGGTTAGTGTAATAAATTTCTAAAATGCATTTTTAAATATCAGTTTTATTTTTTCCCCACTGATGCAGAAGATAGTTTACTGTAACATTAAGTCTTTGAAATAAAAAAAGGGAAGAAAACGAAAATCAGAAAGCAACATCAGCCCAAAGCAAATAAAACATGCAACCATGATGAAAAAAAAATTTTTTTAAGGTGTGCACTTTTATTGAACTGGTCTCAAGTCAGTGTACAGGTAAGCCCTGGCTGCCTCTATACCTCCACCCACTCCCAGGGAGACCAAAAGCCTTCAAACGTCTAAAGTTGGGGCACAAAAAGGGGGCCACAATGGCTGCTCATTCAAAATAAAACAAAATAAAAGAGTATTAAGGTGAAGATTAAAAAAAATTTTGCATTACATAATTTACACAAAAGCAATGCTGAACCATGACGAAATTTTGTCAATAAACCTAGGTTTAGCAATTTAAAAAGCTTGGATAAGGAATAATGTATAGGCAGGAACAAAGAAGAGTCTAGTTCATTTGGAGAGTGGGTGTTATTGATAAAGGACTAAGGTTTTGTTTTTTTCTGAAATCTGTCTGTGGTTATTTGATGGCTAATGACACATACTTATCACCTCCACTGACAAAGGCAGAGGGGTGTTATAGAGTCTCATCTACTACATAGGACACACGACATCAGAGACATTATCCACAACAAGTAAACGGAATGACAAAGGAGCTTCTGGTTGATGGAGCCTTCCACTGAGCCAAGACTGCACCAGATCTGCAACCTACAACCATGCCCAAGCCAGCTTCTAGAGAGTTCCATCAGGTGCTTAAAAGGCACTAAGCAAGAATAGCCCTTCCTCATTGTCTTCCTTCTCTGGAAGGACCAGAGCTCTTACAAACTACAGGGTGACAGATAAAGAATAGATTTATGTTTTTACCCTGCTCTGTCTTTCCTATGATTTTTAGAGAAATGAGCATACTATAGATATATACCTATTAAAAATTAAAATGTTCTGTGAACACTATACTCTGTAAAACAAAACAAAAAAAGAAAAGAAAAATGTTTACTTGGTTTTTTTTTGTCATTAAATAAATACTTTTTTATCTTAAACTCCTGGGCTCAAGTGATCGTCCCACCTTGGCCTAGCCATAGTGCTAGGATTACAGGTGTGAGCCGCTGTGCCCAGCTTAAATAAATACTTAAATGCTTGACTCCAGAGGTTTTAAAATAGTTTAATGAAAAAAATAAGTATACTATATTAATGATCTGTGTATGAGCAATAGTAAGAAAAAAGTAGGGAATCAGATATTTTTGTAGATATTTTCAAGAATCTGAATGTGTGTGGAATGTTAAAGAGATTAAGGAATTAATTTAACCAAAATGCTTAATCTAAAAACTTTCATTTTAATACATTTGGGCCTAATTTATAATTGTCTAGTTTCCCAAAAATATAATTCTCAGTTAGGCTTTGGGCAACTGAGAAAACAAAGGGAAGAAATCTCTTTCTACCTATCATTATTTAATCCTCTGGTAGCCTTCTCTGAATATGAATACATCTAACAACATCGATTATTGAAATCTATGTCAGAGATATGATTGAGTTCACTCATAGCTGATGAATGTCTTCTTTTTCTTTATTTTTAAAAAGTGTCAGCCTTGCACAGGGGCCATGCTAATCTTCTTTGTATCGTTCCAATTTTAGTATGTGTGCTGCAGAAGTGAGCATGCCGCTGAATGTTTTCTGATTGTATTTCTCAAGGCAAATATCCCCAACATCTATTGAAAGCTATACAAATATATAGATTGACAGACAAAAAGACACACAGACTGTATATGTAGTAAAGAGTTTGCAGAACTGAAAACAAAACAGAAATCCACCTGGGTCAGAGGTATAGGGTTAATTTCTCTTGCTGAGGCTCAGGTTTCCCCTTGATGGGTGTTAATAGTCCACCTAACTTCAAGCGAAGGAGCATCTTTCTTCTTCGTTAACCAAACATGCCCAGGTAGAGCTGTTTCTCTTTCCTATGGTAGCTGCTGAGTTCAGACTGTGTCAGCTGGAGGTACCGCTGGACATTGGCATCTTAGAAGATAATGAGAAGGCAATTAGAGACAGTTAGACCAAAACTGCACCTTAGGACAAGAGGACTGTTAACACACTCCCACTTTTTTTTCTCTCCAAGATCTGAATGTATCAAAATCATTCTATGCAATAGTAAGTCTCATTAGTTAATACCACTTTGGGTTTTTTAAAAAATCTCTATACATGGCCGGGTGCGGTGGCTCATGCCTGTAGTTCTAGCTCTCTGGGAGGCCGAGGCGGGCAGATTGCTCGAGGTCAGGAGTTCGAAACCAACCTGAGCAAGAGCGAGACCCCGTCTCTACTATAAATGGAAAGAAATTAATTGGCCAACTAAAAATATATACAAAAAATTAGCCGGGCATGGTGGCGCATGCCTGTAGTCCCAGCTACTCAGGAGGCTGAGGCAGGAGGATCGCTTGAGCCTAGGAGCTTGAGGTTGCTGTGAGCTAGCCTGATGTCATGGCACTCACTCTAGCCTGGGCAACAAATCGAGACTCTGTCTCAAAAAAAAAAAAAAAAATCTCTATACAAGGCTGAACTGCTTGTTAATTTTATAATGAAAGGGAGATTTGTTTTGTTTTGTTTTTTGTTTTTGAGACAGAAACGCACTCTGTTGCCCTGGCTAGAGTGCAGTGGTGTTACCATAGCTCACTACAACCTCAAATTCCTGGGCTCAAGCCATCCTCCTGCCTCAGCTTCCTGAGTAGCTGGGACTATAGGTACATACCACCACACCCAGCTAATTTTTTCTATTATTAGTAGAGATGGGGTCTTGCTCTTGCTTAGGCTGGTCTCAAACTCCTGACCTTAAGCAATCCTCCTGCCTCAGTCTACCAGAGTACTAGGATTACAGGCATGAGCTACTGTACCTGGTCTTGTCTTGAGAGGGAGTTTGATGAAACAGTTATTATAACTATAGCAGAGGCCAGGCGTGGTGGCTCACGCCTGTAATCCTAGCACTCTGGGAGACCGAGGCGGGTGGATCACTCAAGGTTAGGAGTTCGAAACCGCCTCAGCAAGAGCGAGACCCCATCTCTACTAAAAATAGAAAGAAATTAATTGGCCAACTAAAAATATATAGAAAAAATTAACTGGGCATGGTGGCACATGCCTGTAGTCCCAGCTACTCGGGAGGCTGAGGCAGAAGGATCGCTTGAGCCCAGGAGTTTGAGGTTGCTGTGAGGTAGGCTGATGCCACGGCACTCTAGCTGGGGCAACAGAGTGAGACTGCCTCAAACAAAACAAAACAAAACAAAAAAACTATAGCAGAGCCTCTAGCCTGTCATCCTAGCACTCTGGGAGGCCGAGGCAGGTGGATCGCTCAAGGTCAGGAGTTTGAAACCAACCTGAGCGAGATCCTGTCTCTACCAAAAATAGAAGAAATTGACAAAATAAAAATATATAGAGAAAAAATTAGCCGGGCATGGTGGCGCATGCCTGTAGCCCCAGCTACTTGGGAGGCTGAGGCAGTAGGATCACTTGAGCTCAGGAGATTGAGGTTGCTGTGAGCTAGGCTGATGCCAGGGCACACACTCTAGCCTGGGCAACAAAGTGAGACTCTGTCTCAAAAATTAAATAAATAAATAACTATAGCAGAGCCTCTAAAGATACTATTCACATAGGTGGCAGTTCATCTATGACAGTAAGAAATATGAACAAATAGCTTATATTGTATATCTTTATTAATTCATACTGGCATTGTCATTCATTTAAAACAGTGAGATTTTACTGCATTGCTACATGTTTGGGGGCCCTCTGCTTTTAGCATCCAGTGGCTGCTGTAAGCCAGAATGCAAAAAGGAAGACACTTTTCAGCGCTGAACCAACCAACATAAGAATGAGTCTGTCCTTTTTCACAATATATTTTTTGCCTTGGAAGCAAAGCACCAAGTCTCAAATTTTCCATCAGTAGGCCTGCCCTTTTTCTAGGTCGTACCTAAGGTTAGCTGAGCTATGGGACAAAATGATAGCTAAAGCAAAGGCCAGCCCCCAGTCAGAGAGCTGGCAGAATGAGGATTATCAAGTTTACTCACTGGGGTCCACAACTTATTCCAGTCACGCTCTTAAAGGCTAGGAACTGATCCTTGAAAAACAATGGTTTTTAAATCTATCATAGAGTAGGGGGGTGGCAGCAATTTTTTAATATATAAAACAGGCATGCAAACCTATATATGAAACAGGCATATATACATATACAGACACACATATATATATACATACATATACATATATACACATAAACATTTCCTGAGGATATACACAAAACTAATAATATTGCTTTTCTAGGGAGACAGGAACACAGGAGTGGAGAAAGGCCTGTTCATTGTATACCTTTTATTTATTTATTTATTTTTAAAGTTTCTGCATGTAACATTGTATACCTTTTAATATGTTTTGAATTTTGAACCAAGCAAATGTGTTATCTAATCAACGAAATCCATAAATTGAAAAAGTAAAATAAAACAAAAGCCCCTTTCCACAGATAACCACCTCGGCAGGACCATTTATTTCGTCCCTACCACTTGAGTCCCCTTTTTGCTCACCTTTAGGCTGCCTACTGACAGCTGCCAAGAGGTAGTGTCGAGCTTGGTCATAGTCCTGCAGATGGAAAGAGGCTACTCCAGCCCGATACAAGGCTTTGGCATTATCAGGCTGTCGTTCCAGGACTTTCTGACTGTATTCTCTCACTCGTTCGTAGTTTACTGGCTCCATCTGAAGGAGGCAGGCTAATGGGCCAAATGAAATGAGAGAAGAGGGAGGAGAGACTTATTATAGTGGGTTCCACTGGCCAGCTTAACACAATACCAAACACAGGACAGCATCAACAACATTCTACTCAAGTGTCTTCCGTGTGCCAGACACTCTTCTAGGTATTAGGGATACAGGAGTGAATCAAAGCTTTACATACCCTGTAGTCTACTTCAGTATCTACTGATCGCCTACTACATATCTAGTGTTGGGTTAGGCCTCACTACAAAACCATTAAGAATATACTCTTGTACCGCAACTTCAATAACAACAGTTGCCATTAATTGTGTGAGGAAATAACAAACACTGTACTGTGGTTTGATATACACTATTTTTTTTTCTTTTGAGACAGAGTCTCGCTGTGTTGCCCAGGCTAGAGTGAGTGCCGTGGCATCAGCCTAGCTCACAGCAACCTCAAACTCCTGGGCTCAAGCAATCCTCCTGCCTCAGCCTCCCGAGTAGCTGGGACTACAGGTATGCGCCACCATGCCTGGCTGATTTTTCCTATATGTATTAGTTGGCCAATTAATTTCCTTCTATTTAAGTAGAGATGGGGGTCTCACTCTTGCTGAGGCTGGTTTCCAACTCCTGACCTCAAGCAATCCACCCGCCTCAGCCTCCCAGAGTGCTGGGATTACAGGCGTGAGCCGCGCCGCGCCCGGCCTAAACTACCTTGTTTAATCTTTTTTTTTTTTTTTTTTTTTGAGACAGAGTCTCGCTTTGTTGTCCAGGCTAGAGTGAGTGCCGTGGTGTCAGCCTAGCTCACAGCAACCTCAAACTCCTGGGCTCAAGCAATCCTCCTGCCTCAGGCTCCCAAGTAGCTGGGATTACAGGCATGCGCCACCATGCCCGGCTAATTTATATATATATATATTAGTTGGCCAATTAATTTCTTTCTATTTTTTTTTTTATAGTAGAGACGGGGTCTCGCTCAGGCTGGTTTTGAACTCCTGACCTTGAGCAATCCGCCTGCCTCGGCCTCCCAGAGTGCTAGGATTACAGGCGTGAGCCACCACACCCGGCCTAATCTTTTTCAAAATTATTATTTTAAATTTTTATTTATTTATTTATTTTTCTATTTTTTCGGTTGGCCAATTAACTTTTTTATTTTTATTTTTAGTAGAGACGGGGTCTCACTCTTGCTCAGCCTGGTCTTGAACTCCTGAGCTCAAATGATCCACCTGCCTCAGCCTCCCAGAGAGCTAGGATTACAGGCGTGAGCCACCGTGCCCGGCCTTCAAAATTATTTTTTAATGTTTTTTACAGATGGGATCTGAATCTGTTGCCCAGCCTGGAGTACAGTGGTGCAATCATAGCTCACTGGAGCCTAGAACTCCTGGCCTTAAACAATCTTTCTCCTCAGCTTCCCAAGTACTGAGACTATAGGCACATGCCACCATACATGGCTAATTTTTTTTTAATAGAGACAGGTTTTGCTACATTGCCCAGGCTGGTTTTGAACTCCTGGCCTCAACCAATCCTCCTGTCTTGGCCTTCCAAAGTACTGGGATTACAGCACACCCATTCTCCTTTAACCTTTTCATCCATACTGTGAATTGATGTTACTATCTCCGTTTAATAGATGAAAGAAATCAAGGCTCAGAGAAGTAAAGTAACTTGTTCAAGATCTCACAGCTTCTAGGTAGAATGAGTATAAAATTTGAACCAAGCACTCTCTAACTCCAAAATCATCATCATTCTCAATGGCAATACAGTATATTACTTCACTATTCACTTGGATAATTTAAAGGGACCTCAAAATACAAACCTGCTTAGGAGGCAATGTTCAAGTCAATGTTCTGCCTTTCTACAATTAACAAGGGAAACACATTCCCTATTTCACAACTGTGGAAATTAAACATAGTATAGTTAAATTATGGTACTGAGAAGGACCAAGAATCAGGGCTGATGAAGACATTAAAAGGCCTGGGCTTATATTCACATCCTTTCTACAACATCTTCACCAAGTGGTTAAATGGTTTATACTTAGATATTTACCCAGGGGTCAACTAATCCATCACTCTACCTTCATTCATTTGACAACCAGTTATTGGGCACTGACCATGTGCCAGGCACTGAGCAAGGAACAGAGGATAAGAGGAACAAGGCAGACATCGTGATAATTAAATGCAACTTGCATCCTAGTCCCTAAGTGGGAGAGTGCAAGGAATAAACAATAAACAAGGAGATGTTTTGGTTTCATTTTTTGAGACGGTCTCACTCTGTTGCATAGGCATGAGGGCAGTGTCATGATAGCCCACTGCTACCTCAAACTCCTGGGATCAAGTGATCCTCTTGCCTCAGTCTCACAAGTAGATGGGACTACAGACACATGCCACCATGCCGAGCTAATTTTGCTATTTTTTCTAATTTTCTATTTTTGGTGGAGATGGGGTCGTTTTGTTGCCCAGGCTTGTCTTTTTATTGTTATTATTATTTTGTTTTAATTTCCTTTTTTGTGCATGTGCCAGTCAAATTTAGCAGTGGGG
The DNA here is from genome assembly GCF_040939455.1 of Microcebus murinus. Lineage (NCBI taxonomy): Eukaryota > Metazoa > Chordata > Mammalia > Primates > Cheirogaleidae > Microcebus > Microcebus murinus. The sequence continues at coordinate 13,435,443 of NC_134107.1, forward strand.
GGTTGAATACCAACTTTAGTGACACTAATGTTAATAAGTTCTGATAACCCACTAGCATTGGAGTGGGTTACCAGGGTTGTCTTGAACTCCTGAGTTCAAGTGATCCTCCTGTCTTGGCTTCCCAGTAAATGCATTTTATGTGAGGAAAATAAAACTTTGCTGGGCTAGAGAATGAATGAAGTCAGAGTGCTGTTTGCTTACAGAAGTCCTCTCTAAGAAAGCAACTTTTGAGCCAAAATCTGAATAACATGGGTCACTCAAGGGACCTTTTGTAGGCTCTCTTTTCTATCCCAAGAAAAGTGAGCCTACAAAGCCCGAAGGTGGAAAAGTGCTTTGAGCATTCAGTATATGGAAGAGCTAGGTCACTCAGGACCTGCAGGTGAGGGGCAGAGTTTGGATTTTCTCGTAAGTGTGATGAGATGCCACCAGAGGACTTTAGGCAGTGATACAAATCTGCCTTCATTATCTGTAAAACAGGGACAACCATAAGTACTTTGCAGAATTTTTGTGAAGATGAGAGATATGTAAATAAACTGCCAAACATGGTATAGGGACTCAATAAATGAAAAATTTTCTTTTCCTGTCTCCTTGCTAAGGGAAGAAAATTGTTAATTCAGTGAGTCTTTATGGAGCATTTAGCTCTAAAGACAGTAAGGCATAAACCCTACCCTCAATATACCTGGAGAGTCAAGACTTCTAAAAGCAACTCTAAAGCAGCTTGTTTCTTGATTTTTGGTCAATTCTCCAAAATGTATACTAGTCTTCAATAATGTACAGTATTCTGCAATAAGAACTTAAGCTCTAGAGTAAGACTGCTGGGGCTTAATTTTAGCTCCACTAATTACTAGCTGTTTGTTTCCTTAAATTTATTTCAAAAGATTGCTATGACACATAGGTTAATGTGTATAAAAGGCAATGTCTGCCCATGGCATTTCATAAATGTCACTTCTATGAGCCCTCCCTAACCATCCTCTTTAAAAGTGAATACCCGCCAGGTGTGGTGGCTTATGCCTATAAACCTAGCACTCTGGGAGGCCGAGGTGGGCAGATGGTTTGAGCTCAGGAGTTCGAGACCAGCCTGAGCAAGACCCCCATCTCTACTAAAAAAATAGAAATTAGCTGGACAAATAAAAAAATATATATATATAAATTAGCTGGGCGTGGTGGCACGTGCCTGTAGTCCAGCTACTCGGGAGGCTGAGGCAGAAGCATTGCTTGAGCCCAGGAGTTTGAGGTTGCTGTGAGCTAGGCTGACGCCATGGCACTCTAGCCCAGGCAACAGAGTGAGACTCTGTCTCAAAAAAAAAATGAATACTCCCATGCCTACGGCACTCACTATTTCCATTTTCCTATTTATCCTTTTCTATAGTACTTATCGACATCTAATATATTTTATATATATATCACTTCTTTTGTAATCTCCCTTTCCATGAGGACAGGGATGTTTATCTGTTTTATTATACTGTGAATCCTTAGCACTTAATAAGTAATTGTTGGATTGAATGAATGGAAACACTAGTTACTATAATTATTATTATTGTGACTTGAGTCTAAGAGTAGCCTTGGATACATAGTAAAAAAGAGGTTTTTATCAAACTACAGCTAAACAGTATTGAATTTTAAAACCATTTTTAGGCATGGCACAGTGGCTGAGAAGGCTGAGGTGGGGGGAAATTGCTTGAGCCCAGAAGTTCAAGGCTACAGTGAACTATGATCTCACCACTGCACTCTAGCCTGAGTGACAATGTGAGATACTGTCTCTTCAAAAAAACTAAAAAATATCTAAAAGTAGACCTAATATTCAATCCAGCAATCCCATTAATGGGTATTCTACTCAAAGGAAAATAAGTCATTTTATCAAAAAGTCACCTGCACTCAAATGTTTACTATAGCACAATTCACAATTGCAAAGTTGTGAAGTCAACCCAACTGCTTATCAATTCATGAGTGGATTTAAAAAATGTGGTATATGTATACCATGGAGTATTACTCAATCATAAAAAAGAATTAATGCCTTTTACAACAATTTGGATGGAACTGGAGACCATTATCCTACGTGAAGAATCTTTTTCTTTTTTGTTTTTTAAGAGATGGGGTCTCGCTCTTGCTCAGGCTGGTCTCGAACTCCTGACCTCAAGCAATCCTCCCACCTTGGCCTCCCAAAATGCTGGGATTGTAGGTGCGAGCCACCAGTCCTGGCATTTTTTTTTTTTTTTTTGAGACAGAGTCTCACTTTGTTGTCCAGGCTAGAGTGAGTGCCGTGGCGTCAGCCTAGCTCACAGCAACCTCAAACTCCTGGGCTTGAGTGATCCTTCTGCCTCAGCCTCCCGAGTAGCTGGGACTACAGGCATGCGCCACCATGCCCGGCTAATTTTTTATATATATATCAGTTGGCCAATTAATTTCTTTCTATTTATAGTAGAGACGGGGTCTCGCTCTTGCTCAGGCTGGTTTTGAACTCCTGACCTTGAGCAATCCGCCCGCCTCGGCCTCCCAAGAGCTAGGATTACAGGCGTGAGCCACAGCGCCCGGCCTTTTTTCTTTTTTTGGTGAAGAATTTGAAGAATAGGAAAACAAACACCGCATGTACTGGCTATTAAATTGGAACTAACTGATGAGTACACATGTGCACAGAGGGAAGTAAAACTCAGTGGAAATCAAGTGGGGAAGGGGGAGGGGAGGGGGCAAAAACACCTAACAGGCACAATGAACACTATTTGGGTGATGGGCACACTTACAGCCGTAACTCAAGTATAACAAAAGTGGTCCATGTAACCAAAAACATTTGTACCCCCTTAATATTTTGAAATAAAAATGAAAAACAATAATTTTTAAACTAATAGGAAGTGTAAGAACTAATCCTAATAATTTCTATGCCTCAACTTGGACTGTTAGGAGGTTCTAATATACTGCAAAATAATTTAATTAGCTCTGTGGTTATTATGCCTGCCATAGAACGGATCTAAGAAGTCTCCCTTTTCTTAGCCGGTTAATCGTGGTGATACTATGCTATACTAACTATGGCATCCATATCTCCACCCAAGGGCATCTGGAGCTGGAAGATACTAGTTATCCAAATTAGGTGATTTACAGGAAAGACGAAAATGAAGAAAAGCTATAAAAACCATTGAATATAAGTGATCTACACCACCAGCTAAAGCAAGTAACTTGTTTCCCAAGAAGCTGTGTTTTAGCAAACTCTCCAGGTGAAGTCTGAGAAGCCGTAGTCTACAGCAGCTCGATTAGAGCCCTACAGATTGGAAATGTATTTCAATTAATGGCAGAATAATTGAGTAACAGAAAAAGAACGTCAGTGTTTTCTCCGATATTTACACACTCATGTTCCTGCACTGATGTTTTGTTTTTTTTTGAGACAGAGTCTCACTTTGTTGCCCAGGCTAGAGTGAGTGCCGTGGCGTCAGCCTAGCTCACAGCAACCTCAAACTCCTGGCTCAAGCAATCCTCCTGCCTCAGCCTCCCAAGTAGCTGGGACTACAGGCATGCGCCACCATGCCCGGCTAATTTTTTGTATATATATATATTAGTTGGCCAATTAATTTCTTTCTATTTATAGTAGAGACGGGGTCTCGCTCTTGCTCAGGCTGGTTTCGAACTCCTGACCTCGAGCAATCCGCCCGCCTCGGCCTCCCAGAGAGCTAGGATTACAGGCGTGAGCCACCGTGCCTTGCACTGATGTTTTTCTACCCACCCTTCAGCCCTGTTCTTACCAGCTAGATTGTTGTAGCAGTCTGTCTGGGTGGTTTGCAGTATGTTTTCTTGTTCAGGTGTGAGAGCCGGGCCCTGAGGCCCTAGGTTAGGTATCGGGGAGGGCAGACTTGGATCCAGACCCCGAAGCTGAAGCAGAGCTCGATGGTACCTACTCACAGCATCTCGGTACTTCCCTTCCCGGTAGCGCTGGTTCCCTTCCTCCTTGTACAGCTGGGCCTCCTGCAGGCGCTTCTCCATAACTCTTTGTCACCCAGTGCTCTTGCGAACTGGGAAGTGAAAGAGCAACTGAAGCTCTGGGGTTGGGAGCAAAATAACTGATTTTGGTAGCCGACTTAAGAATGCAGGAAAATTATCCTTCTCCAGGAGGCCCCAGCCCTTGGGACGTGAGCTTTGCTTGTTTTTACTAGAGCCACATCTCTCCTCTCTGCAGTTTTTCAATCTCCAGAAGTGTAGGAAACTATTTAGGAAGAGGATGTGAGAATAGTGAAACCAAAGATTAAGTGATTTCCTAACACAGGCGATTCCGAAGTAAGTCGACTCCCCCCCACCACGAAAAAGCAAAGGCCCTACTAAAGAATTGTGGCCGGCGTGCGAACGCCGGCAGAATTCGCTTCCTCCTCTTGGATACGCCCCCCTCTGACCTGGAAGTAGAAAGGAGTAGGCGGGGACTACTGCTAAAAGAAATAGGGAGAGCTTGCCTCCACTCCAGCTCTTTATTTCTCCTTATTCAACAAGCATTTGATGATGTCAGTGCCACAAGCTGGGAAACCGAGGTGAATGAGGCTCGTTCACTCCAACCCACAGGAGAGAGAAGGCCTTACAGCACCCCCATTGCAAGCCCACCAGGCGCCACAGCCAGTTCCTCGCCCTCTGCAGATGCTCAAGCCCGGAAGTCTCCTCCAGGGCTTCGGTTTACGGGCAGTAGCACGGAGAGGAAAGGGTCGAATCTCCTGACAGTTTGGTGCCTAACGGGTCGCGCGCATTTGTACCACATCGCCCAATCAGAAGCAGCGCCGGAAAAAAATAATCCCGCAGAAATGACCCCGCCTCCCCAGCGGACTAACCCGGAAAAAAAAAATCCCCTGGTAGTTCGGCCAATTGAAATAATCCGGACCATCACGGATGACCAATCAGAATGGCAGATGACGATTCAAGTTGGCCAATAACAAAGAAGAAAGGCGGGATCAGGATGTCTGTTGCTGGGTAGAAGTTGAGTCGTTGAGAGAAAAAGAGGGCTAGAGATTGCTGTATTCCTTGGTTCGAAAAAACTCTTTGGCTTACAGGCCAGAAAAACAATTGCTAGTAGGGTCTCATGTTGCAATAGCTTTCCTTTTGTTGTTACTCTCAAGAAGCTGCTGCATACAAGTCAGCAGAGGAAAGAGGCTAGCGGCGAGCCCTAAGGCCCCGGGGCAATTGAAAGTCAGACGGAAGTAAAGGTGGTCATAAAGTGGGAGGGGCGTAGGCTAAGGGAGCTGCGGACGGCTGCGCAGACCCGCCGCTGGAAGTACAGCAAGACCGGCGCGCACACGTTTCCGTGCTACGAGGCACTTGAGCCGCAGCCAGTCTTGCCCGTCTCGACTCCCCTGCGGCTGCGCAGTAAAACCACCAGCGGCGATTGGTCCAGGAGGCGCAAGGGGGCGGGAGGGAGAAGGAGGGAACTCCGTCGTCCTCCGCGCGCTCGCCTGCGGCTGGGGAACTGAGGGACTGGAAGGGAAGCAGCTCCCCGTTGCGTTGTTTCTGGCACCGTGAGCCGAAGGGGGAGGGGAGGAGGAAGGAGAAACAAGCACTACGTAGAGGGTACCGTGCGCGGCCTCCCCTATCTGCGTGCGTGCGCTCGCTCGCGCGGGCTCAGTGCTGGCGCGTGAGGTGGAGGCGGGCGGCGGCGGCGCCTGCGCGGTCGGGTTCGGTCGACGGTTCGCAGGGGAGGAGGCGGCGGGAGGCGGAGGAGGCGGCGGCGGCGATGGAGGTGAAGCGGCTGAAAGTGACCGAGCTGCGGTCGGAGCTGCAGCGGCGGGGCCTGGACTCGCGTGGCCTCAAAGTGGATCTGGCGCAGCGGCTGCAGGAGGCGCTGGACGCTGAGATGCTCGAGGACGAGACCGGCGGTGGCGGGGCCGGGCCCGGCGGGGCCTGCAAGGCGGAGCCTCGGCCTGTGGCCGCGTCGGGCGGCGGCCCGGGCGGGGACGAGGAGGAGGACGAAGAGGAGGAGGAGGAGGACGAGGAGGCGCTGCTTGAGGACGAGGACGAAGAGCCACCCCCTGCTCAGGCCTCGGACCAGGCCGCGCAGCCGCCGCCGGATCCACCGGAGGCGGCAGCCATGGAGGCCTTGGCCGAGCCCAATGCTTCCGAGAAGCCGGCGGAGGCCACGGCCGGGTCAGGTGGGGTAAATGGAGGCGAAGAGCAGGGCACTGGCAAAGGGGAGGAAGACGAGCCCGAGGAGCGGAGCGGCGATGAGACGCCAGGATCCGAGGCGCCGGGTGACAAGGCCGCAGAGGAACAGGGTGAGGAGCTGGCAGCGGAGCCCGGCTCCAACCTGCCGAGTGCGCCCCTGGTCTAGCACTGCGCCCTGCACCGCAGGGTCGGATTCCTTGTTCTCACTTGTCTGAGAGTGCAAGGCTCCCATTGTCATTTGATGGGGCTCCCCAGGGGAAGTCGCTTTCATCCTTTAGCCACCTTTCTGGGGGGTTTGGCCGCCTCTGGGTGTCCTCACTCTTTGCAGGAGGGAGGTTCCTGCCTACCTTGGTTCTTTGGAGATAGTGGATAGAAGTGATTGATTTTTGCATGTGAGCTACCTGTGGAACAGTCTCCCGCGGTGCTTGTTATTTTTTTCTTAGCTGAGAACGTGCCGAGAATTTGGCAGTTACATGGAGAGTCAGACCGACATTTGGAGACTTAGGCCTTTGGGCTACCTGCCTGTTGACTTTTTCACCATAAGAATGTTAAGCAATAAACTCAGTCCGTCAAAGTCCGCTCTGTCAAAAGCACATTACTAGAGCTTGAGCTATACAGAGAATCTGGAAATCTAACCTGTTCCTGCTTCAGCAGTAGGGGGCAACCTCTAGTAAGAGGCTGTTGGGTTTAATAGTTAACTAATGAAGAGAAAATTTTAATCTAGTGCGTTTATATAAATTAGTTAAGGTTACTTGATAGGGTTTTTATTTTTGCCTTTATTTTTATATTTTAATGGTCCCACTCAGTTTATGATGGGCATATTCGTAGATTTGATGTAGTACACTTGGCGCTAGCCTTTTACATTTCAGACCCTTGGCTTCCTGGATTGAAATGATTGAGGTGCTGGTGCATCCCTTGAGTAACATTGTGGAATACAATGCATAGAGTCGCCCCAGGGAGTTAGTGACCTTTCTCCCTTTTTTTGAAGTGATTGGATGGTTAGAGCTGATCTATAACAGTATCTGTCAGAGTAGAGAGGAAAACTAGAGCTGTTTCCAAGTCTTACTATAAAGTGGGTTGCCTTAGTAATTTTTATAATAATTTTTTTAGGCAGCTATGGAGTATCTTGGTAAAATTGGAACCCATTTTACATCAATCACATGCAACTTGCAGATTGTTCGTCCTAAGTCCTGGAACAAAATTCCCATTACATAACCTTTGACTTATGTGTATCCCAAATAGCAGGTAATAAATGTTGAGGGATAAAGAATTGTTTTAAAGAAATTATTACTAAAAACCTTCTTACTGTTGCAAAGTACAAAAGCCTAAGAAAAAACTCCAGGTTCCTGATTTTCCTCTTGTAAAGAATGTTGCTAAATATATGACAACACACCTTCCTGCCCCAAATTATTTGCAGTAAAGATGCAGTATTATTTATGGGTCTCTTGTGACTTAATGGTTTGTTCTTGCAACTTTCAGTAAAGATCATTGATAAAAATATAGGTATGTATCATGCACTTAAGTCCACCTGCCATATAAGTAAAGCCATGGATGGCTGTGCATTTTAATGCATGAAAAGCTAACTTAAAAAAAAATAAATTGAGGCTTCTATATCATGAAGCTGTGGAAAAGTATTACAAAATATGTTAAATGCCTACCTTAAATCCAAATCTGACAAGAGTCAAAATTAAATTAACCTTTGAAGGTTTTTTTAAGGACCTAAGGGATATTTTTCATGTCATATTGATGGGAAAATCTGCAAGTTTGACCTGATTTAAGCAGATAAATTTAGAATGCAAAAATTGTCCAATTTTTATCTTCTGCTTGACTGCAATTAGCCCATAATGTCTTTTTTTCTTTTTTGAATAAAATCCCAGCCCATGACAGGAAGATAATCTTTAGAAATAAGATGTTATGTGAATACAGTGGGAATAACCTGGCTATTTCCATTAGACAGCTACTCAGATCCCCCTTTAGTTTCCATTGGTTCTGAGCTTATTCTACATACCAGTATGAAAACTGCTGATTTTCTTTCCCTCCTTTTTGTAGGAGATGACCAAGATAGTGAAAAGTCAAAACCAGCAGGCTCAGATGGTGAGCGGCGGGGGGTAAAGAGACAGCGGGATGAGAAGGATGAACATGGCCGAGCTTACTATGAATTCCGAGAGGAGGCTTACCACAGCCGGTGAGGGAAACAGTCCCTTCAAAGGGAGTGTCTGCTCTGATTTTGGTATACCTGATGCTAATTGGAAAGTCTGGAAGGAGGGGTGGATTAAAAATGGAATAGATTTTTATAGGCATAAGTTTTAGATCGAATCTACCATGGAAGCTCCTATTGACCTTTCTCACTTGTTGGAAGAAGCTGTCTGCTGGGATTTGATATTCACTAGTAGTTTAAAGCGGACATTATGTCATGCAGACACTTCTCAAAGAAGAGGGCTTTGGTTACATTGTATTTCCTTTCTGTCTTATGTGTAGCTCAAAGTCTCCACCACCCCCAGAAGAAGAAGCAAAAGATGAGGAGGAGGATCAAACTCTTGTGAATTTGGACACATGTATGTATAAGGCAGGCAAATTGGGGTTTTTAATCTCCTAGAAGTGATTTTGGAGATTAAAACTTAATGGCCTGCAAATTCTAAGAGTCTTTGCATCCATTCTTGACAGCTGAGTATACTTGTACTCTTTTGGTGGCTTTCAAGTATTTGGCATTCGAGTAAACTGATTGCTTCTTTCTCAACAGATACCTCGGATCTCCACTTTCAAGTGAGCAAAGACCGCTATGGAGGGCAGCCACTTTTCTCAGAGAAGTTCCCCACCCTTTGGTCTGGGGCAAGGAGTACTTATGGAGTGATAAAGGGAAAAGTCTGCTTTGAGGCAAAGGTAGTAGCTCATTAAGACCATTATGTATTAATTTATTCATTAAACTGCTATCTATTTACTGGATTTTTGTCCATCAGTATTTTCTTAGTGCAGGAAAAAGCACTATAATAATCTTAGCTTCAGTAACTGAGAAGTCGACTCCCACAGCTTTGGTTTAAGTTCAGTGAGAGTTGTTATTCTGATACAAAATTGTGATAGTTGTTGGTTTCAGTTTTTATAAAAGTTATTATCTTTCTAATTCAGACTTTGCTTCTGCGTTGGTCAGAGTATCTAAGAGTTCCTTTTCTGACTTGGCCAGGTCACCCAGAATCTCCCAATGAAAGAAGGCTGCACAGAAGTTTCTGTCCTTCGAGTTGGATGGTCTGTTGATTTTTCCTGTCCACAGCTTGGTAAAGTTATTTTTTAACATCCTCATTAGTGTTTGCTACTGTATTGCTTATTCAATGGAAAGTTTGGAGGTAGGTAACTAATTTTTTGACTATTCTAGGCGAGGATGAATTCTCCTATGGTTTCGATGGACGAGGACTCAAAGCAGAGAATGGACAGTTTGAGGAATATGGCCAGACTTTTGGGGAAAATGATGTCATTGGCTGCTTTGCTGTAAGTGCTCCTGAAAGTTGTGTATTCATAGCAGGGAATGGATAGAGGGCACTGGGAGTTTGATTCTGTTTCCCATCAACTCCTGGCTTTTATGCATTTGATCTATTATTGCTTATTTATGTCATGTAGCAGTTTGTACGCACACACACAAAAAAGATTAAATTGTAAGATTTAATCAATCTCAAACCTTGTCAGCCCATAAGTGCTCTTCTCTTTTGTCATTGTAGAATTTTGAGAATGAAGAAGTAGAACTTTCCTTCTCCAAGAATGGAGAAGACCTAGGTGTGGCATTCCGGATCAACAAGGAATCCCTAGCAGACCGAGCCCTTCTACCCCATGTCCTCTGCAAAAATTGTGTTGTAGAATTAAACTTTGGTCAGAAGGAAGAGCCCTTCTTCCCACCACCAGAAGAGTTTGTGTTCATCCATGCTGTGCCTGTTGAGGAGCGTGTGCGCACTGCAGTCCCTCCCAAGACCATAGAGGAGTGTGAGGTATACCAAGCAGTATGCAAAAATTTAGGTTTCCTGCTTTGGAATGGTGGGTGGGTGTGCTTTCCCAGGTCTCTTCTCAAAATGCTGCCAAACTGGGATGGGGAGATTGTTTTAAATTGGATTTCATAAACATGACTCTTATTTTTCATTACATTGCTGGTTCTGTTTACTTACAGGTGATTCTAATGGTGGGACTGCCTGGATCTGGAAAGACCCAGTGGGCACTGAAATACGCAAAAGAAAACCCTGAGAAAAGATACAATGTCCTGGGAGCTGAGACTGTGCTCAATCAAATGAGGGTGAGTTGCTAGAGGGATTAGTCAGCTATAGTATTTGCTCTGAAGTGCCAAGTAACTCCTATAACCTATTCTCAGTGGAGAGTTAGCCTTTTATGTGAAAACAGGAGTCCCACAAATAGAGAAATGAGTTTTTCTCTATATGGTTTTCTCTAAGTTTTTTTTTTTTTTTTTCCTTTTTCTCTTTGCTGTGTTTTCAAATTTCTGAAAGCAAATACAATCTGGAATATGTCCAGGTTGAAACTGGAAATGACTACTGCAGGAAATGGACAGCATTCATAGCACTGAGGAATAGGAATGAATTGATGTGATAGATATGGCATGTAAAGAGGTGACATTTACCAGTGATGCTTGGGCTTTAACTTGCTGCATAACCCCTTGTGTTTCTCTTCACTTTCTCTCAAACTCATCAGATGAAGGGGCTCGAGGAGCCAGAGATGGATCCCAAAAGCCGAGACCTTTTAGTTCAGCAAGCCTCCCAGTGCCTTAGTAAGCTGGTCCAGATTGCTTCCCGGACAAAAAGGAACTTCATTCTTGATCAGGTATTGTTCAGAAGAAACCTAATTTTACATATGATCCAAAGATAAAAAATGTGTCATCCATTTAATCTGGTAAAATTGCTTAGCGTTAGAGTGAGGTGTGTATGTAGAGAGGCTGAATTAAGGAATAGAATCAGGTTACCTAATTATGACCGTCTGATTGTTATGTTATGATTGTAACAGTTTTTGAACTCAGAGGTACTCAATCATTAGTGTTTTTACCTGAGAGGATACAGACCCAGACTGTAAAACACGTAAGAGACAACAGAGAGTTGGAGCTCACTTGGATTCCTAGCTCCACTATTTACTAGGTTTGTGATCTTGGACAAGTTCCTTGTCCTCTCTGAACTTCAGTTTTCCTGATGTGCAAAATTGGATAATATTGTTGTGCAGAGTTTTTCAAAAATTAAAGGAGGTTGTGTATATTGAGCCCTAATCTGGCATCTTAATTGTCAAAGATATTTGGTTGAATTTTGGTGATAATTTTTATTCCTAAACATCTGTTATTTCTCCTTAGTGTAATGTGTACAACTCTGGTCAGCGGCGGAAGCTATTGCTATTCAAGACCTTCACTAGGAAAGTGGTGGTGGTTGTCCCTAATGAGGAAGATTGGAAGAAAAGGCTGGAGTTGAGGAAGGAAGTGGAAGGAGATGATGTGCCTGAGTCTATAATGCTGGAGATGAAAGGTGAATGTCTTAGTTATAGTCCATTTTCTGCTGCTATAACAGAATACCACAGGCTGGATAATTTATAACAATAGAAGTTTATTTGCCTCACAGTCTGGAGGCTGGGAATCCCAAGAGCATGGCACTGGTATCTAGTGAAGGTCTTCTTGCTGTGATATTCCATGTTGGGAGTGCCAAAGGGACATTCAAGAGAGAAGTTTTATGTCAAAACCACTCTCTAAGATAATGGCATTATTAATCCATGCATGAGAATGGACCCATCACATGACATAATCACCTTTTAAAAGTCCTACTGTCTGAACACTGCTTTGTTGGGGATTAAGTTTCCAACACATATTCAACATATATGGGGAGGACATATTCAAACCATAGTAGTTGGCTAAAATTATACAAGGTAGAGATCCTGTCTCTGTTCACTGCACACCTTATTGGGACCTCTTAGCACCTGAGTGACTGTCCAGATCTAAAATGTAAATCTGAAGAGAAACCCTTTGACTCATTCTGGGTAAGATACAAAAAGAGAAATAGTGATAGAGCATAGGATAATTAAAACTCAAGGGAGAGGCTTCCTTGAGTAAGTTCATTAAGTAAATATTTATAGCATGTCTGCTGTTTGTCCAGTACAGTTCTAGACATAGGGAAATAGCAGTATATGAAATGAAGCTTGGCTTTACGGAGTTTATATTCCATGAAATAGGGGAAGATTATTTATTTCATAAATGGAATGGTAGTTGGAGTGAACTAATTTATTGGTTTTCCTGATTTCTGTTATCACATTAGGCTTGTGTTTTGTTTGGGTTTTTGTTTTTGTTTTAGACGTAAAAGTAAAAAAGTTTATCTTTTTAGAAGGATAGAGAGAAAACGGAGTGAGAGAGAGAAAGGGGAGGGAAGGGAGCAGGGAGATGGCATGGCATCCCAAAGAAACAGAAGGGAGATGCCAGCTTATTTGGGCTTGTTTTGTTTTTGGCTGAAATCTTTAATGCAATATATAAGCCTGAGAGCAAGGTCCACATAAGGCAGAATTGACTATTTTGGTTGATCCTACTTCCTACTGTTCCCATTAAAAATGTGATTTTCGCCTTGCTGCCTTTAGCTTCTGGCATCCCACCTGCTCTATCAAGTGCTGGCTCTTCAAATTCTGATAATCCCCTGACTTGGGAACTGTTTTCACACATCTGTGAGCCGGATCCTCTGAGTTTACACAGAATGAAACTATGCTACTTTGTAACTGACATTCAGGCAGTCAGGAATTTAGTTCAGTTTTATAAAACTGAGGGTTAACTGCATTTGTCTAAGAATCAATCATCAGAGAGCAATTGAACTGAATTCCACCGGGACTTAGCCTCTTGAACTTGACATAGGAGACTGGCAAATGTGCCGGCCCATCATGTACAGGTGGTAAATGAGAGCCCTGTACTCCTGTTTTCTGTTTTCCTTGAATAGATGAGTAGATTCTTTTAGGCTTGGGTCAGTTTCTCATTCAGTCCCTTTTTAAAATGTTAAATTGCTTAGCATCTTATCTGACCAACACCAAAACTTTCTCAGTTACTTTTAGCCTCTGGCTACGTGCTTTGGTCCTGATAAGAAACCTTAACCCAGTTCACTCCTAATTTATTATGGATCACTTGAGAACTTGTGAATCTACAGTTTGCAGATAGCCCTGGGGCTGTTACAATTTAGGGAAGGCTTAAGGTAGAGAAAATTAATTTGATTACTTAAATGTGATTGGGTATGAACCAAGCACATTTTTGTGCATTAGTAAGTGAGGCTTAGAAAGTCTTATGCTGCTTGTAGAGTTTTCATAATGCGTTCTTACCCATCTATGCACTTTTCAGGCCCACAAGCTTCTCTCTTACTCTTATAGCCAACTTCTCTTTGCCTGAAAAATGCGACTATATGGATGAAGTGACATACGGGGAGCTAGAGAAGGAGGAAGCCCAGCCCATTGTCACTAAGTACAAGGAGGAGGCAAGGAAGCTGCTGCCCCCCTCTGAGAAGCGGACAAACCGCAGAAACAACCGAAACAAGCGAAACCGGCAGAACCGAAGCCGAGGCCAAGGCTATGGTGAGTCCTGGGACCTGCCAGCCCCCTATCTCAGTTCGTTCTTTGTGCTGAGTACAGCAGGTTGCTCAAAGGAAGGCCAAGGAAACTGAGTCAGGCCACTAACAATAAGGAAGTGCCTTCTTTGTGGAGCTTGTTTCTCCCTGTGTCCTTTATCTCTAGCTTCTTACACTTTTTCCGTAATCTGTCAACAAAAAAGGAGTTACTGTCAACAAAAGTATTTGTTTCCTTGAAAAGCAATACTTGTGCCTTCTCATCTGTCTAGTTTTCATTTTAATATATGGGTTCCTCATATCACTGTTCCAGTCTATGTGAAGGATTTGTGCAGTGAAATCAGATTCTTGTCTTCAGTTTTCTTGCTGTTCTGTCTTTGAATCAACCCAGCTGTATAGACCAGAAAGTGAATGCGTTATTCAGTCATTTTAGGGGGTTTAAAAGGAAGTTAGGAATTAGTGGAAATAATTTTTCCCCTCAATGTCCAGTTTCAGTTAAACCCCCAGTGTGCATTCACTGCTCTTTAAAAATGTGTGTGTTTGTGTGTGTGTGTAACAGTTAAGTCAATAGAAATTTTAAGTGCCTGCTATGTGCTAGGCACTGTGAATGTGAACAGTTACTGCCCTCAAGGAGCTTATTATATGGACTTTGCTTTGTATAAAGGGATAGGTATGGGTTATATGATAACTGAGATCCCTTTTAGGGCTGAAAGTCTGTGATTCTATGAATGGCAGTTTTTACTCATGTTTCTAACTCTGCCATGTATCCTTTTGCCATCTTAAATGTTTTGCAGGAATTGGGGAGCTTCAAAAGCAAGGTGGCTTGGTTTTCTTGTGTTTCTATTCCTCTGCCCTCCCCCCTCAGACTTTTTTAAAGATTCTGGCTGGTGCTTTAATTAACATTGTGTGAGCCTGGCCGAAACAGGCCTCCTATTCCCCCAGAATTGCCTTTGGCTCCGACTTTTTGATTTCCACTCAGATGTGGAGCCAGAACCCCATGCCAGCTGTCTGAGCGCGCTCTCCATTTCTCTTCCAGTGGGCGGGCAGCGCCGAGGCTACGACAACCGGGCCTACGGGCAGCAGTACTGGGGGCAGTCTGGAAACAGAGGGGTGAGTGCAGCTCTCCTCCTGCTCCTCCCTCTGGGCCGTGAGAGCCATTCCTATTGGCTTGGGGGAACAGAGTGGTTTGGGCTGTTTTCTCAGGGCTTAGGGTTTTGCCCATTTAATGTGTTCTAGAAGAATTTATTCCGGGAAAATTAAACCTGTTTATGATACAAGCTAGGATGTGTCTCATTTAAGAGGGGGTAGCAAGCAGTGGGTCATGTTGCTGAAAACCCATAAATTTTCACTCTTCCTTTTTCTCCTTTCTCAGGGATACCGTAATTTCTATGATCGATACAGGGGAAACTATGATCGATTCTACAGGCGAGATTATGAGTACAACAGATACAGAGACTATTACACACAATACAATCGGGATGTGAGTATCATCTTGGGATAGATAGAGGGTGAAGGGTGGCAGGACCAGAAGGATGAGTGCTGTGTCTCTTCATCCTCAGCCAGCTCTGGCTCCAAGTGATGGGGTTTCCCCTCTTTTCTAGTGGCAGAATTACTACTACCACCACCCCCAGGACAGAGACCGATACTACAGGAACTACTACGGTTACCAAGGGTATCGGTGAAGCCCCTGCCATTGTCGCCTGTCAGCCATGAAGCTGAATTTCTGGGGGTGCCAGGCACCCCCCAAAACACAACCAAGGAAAACAGGGGCTGTCGGGGTGGGGCTGAGCTGCCGGGGAGGGGTGGTGGGGGGGAGGGTGCTCAAGCAGGGGTGGGGGAGGGGGGAGGTGGAAACAAACAACAAAACTGTACATTTTTTTTAAAGTTTGTTGAAAAGAATATTGTCTTATTCTATAAAACATTTCAAACCTAGTTAGATATTTGTAATCAAAAACATTTGTGCAGAAAGCAGCACTTAGGGCTGCCTGTTCTATACCCTGCAGTTGGACAGTTTAAAGAACTGAAAATGGCACCCTTCTGACATTCTAAGGCAGCTGGACTGGCAGCCGAGTAAGGGAAGGTGATAAGGTGATTTGGGGAGGCTGGGGAAGCAGTGTGAGGGTGGTCTCCAGAGCAGGTAGGAGCAGGCAGGAGTGGGACAGGGGGAGCTTGTGACTGGGGCAGTGAAAATAAACGATTGGCTCTTATCAATCACTTGCACCAACTAACCGTTTGTATTTTCTTTACTGACCTTTCCCTCTTGGGATATCTGGTCTGGTGGGCTGGGAGGCCAAAATGTCCCAATCTTTGCTTTCCTGTGCCTCTGTGCTGTTTGGCTGAGGCATGGAGACTGCTAGTTGGGTGGTTCTATTATATAGGATTCCCAGGCCAAGGAGGCATGGGGACTGTTCTTGATTGCAGAGCAGAATAGCTTTTCCCCTCTAGTACCCACTGATGAAGTCCCATAAAATCTTGGGGAGAAAAGGAGTGCAGCCCTCAGCCTGAAGATTGTGATTTGCCAGTCTCTAGTCTCTGTCTTCCAAGGTTGAGAGAGGCAGGAGGTCTCTGAAATCATCTCGTAGAGTGTCTGTCCTCTTACAGTGCGAGAGAAGGAACGTTCTCAGGGTTTCAGCTCACACAGAAATGCAGCAGGATTCTTTTCACTGCAGCAGGATATGTATATAGGTGAATCCTGTGGTGTGGGCTTTCAGGCCCAGGTGCTGAGAATAGCAACTATTTTATACAGTGTGGAGGGCTCATGCCCTGCTGGTTTTTTTGATACACAGGTAGAGAGTAAATAGAAAAGGGGAGGGTGGGGGGTGGGAGGCAGCTCAGTGGGGCTGCTGAGATGGGAAGAGTGTGAGTGTGAACATGTGTAAATGTGTGCGTGAAAGGGAGCACCCACCCCTTCCCGACTTGAAACAGGATTCCTTCTGGGGTGCTTTCCCTGAGTGTCCCCAGAGAGGCCTCTAGCCAAGAGACTCCAGTTGGGATAGTTTTGTGTATAACTTTACCAACACCCTCCCAGTTCTTGATAAACAGCTGCAGGTTGCTGGGTTCAAGAATATGGGTGGGATATGGGAATGCCCTTTCAATGTTTAGCTTCAGTTTTAATTCATCTTCCTGCTCAGCACTGTGTCAGCCAAGAGCTTTCTCAGCAAACACCGCACGTTGCAGCACTTCCTAGTGAGAGAAAACTCTGGGTCATGATACTAGAAAATGCTTCATTTCCATTTCCTCACCTGGGCAGTTCTCTGTTTAAAATTTTGTGCTGAGAGTTGATCTTTCTCTCCCTCTCACACTGTTAACTGCCATGCAGCCCTTCAGATGTGCGGACCCTTATTCTGGCCCTCCAGTTGTCTCTGTCTGTCACGACACACCCTTCTGCTCAAGTACCTTTGAACCCGAGGCTGGAACAGGGGGCTGATAGGAGATAAGTTTGCTTAATCATGATGATGTCCTTTCTCTGGGTACCTGCTTCCCTCTAGTACTGTCAGATGGATTTGTGTGTGGCAGTGGGTGAAGTGATTGCATGAACTTTTCTGTAACCCACTAACTTTGTATTTTTATTAAGAGAGCTTGAGAAAGTTTTGCTTACAGTGTCAGGGCAAGGAAGTAAAAACTGAAGCCCAAAGAAATTCCCTTAGGGTAAGATTATGTTGTAATAGAAAATTGAATTTCCTGAGACAGAGGCTGCCACCCCTTTTTGATGTGTAGGCCTCTATCAAATAACATCTTTTTATGATCCATGACAGGGATGGGGATGTTAGGGCCCTCAAGGGCAGGGGGGCCAAAGCTTAAACCACTATGGGGTTTTTTGTTTTGTTTTTTTGGGGCAGGGGGTTAGGGGAGGTACTTGCTGTTGATATTTGTCACTAGAAAGTCATCTTTTTTAAAAAGCTGGTTTTCTAGGTGGGTGGAGAGTTAAACTGCCACATCTTCATTGGTTTAGTCCAAGAGATCACTTGCAGCAACAGTAGATGTCTTGGTTATGTTTCTTTCTTTTTATTATGAAAAAACTATGTTAAGGGGGAAATGTGGATTATGGTAACCAGAGGAATCCCTAGCCTTGTTTTCCTTAGAAGACTTGTTTAGTGTTTTATCAGATGTCTGTTGTTGTAGTTGTAGATGGAAAAGCTTGTGAGAAAAACAAACACCACATGGAGCCTGTAAATGTTTTTGCACAACCTGTAAAGCATTCTTGGAAGTGGCCAGTAAAGAAGGGTTTTACCATTTAAAAAAAAATATGTAACTGTGTCATTGTTTACATCTGTAACTTTTTCCTCCCCTGTTCTCATCACAACATCCTGGCAAAAATGTAGGCACAGTAGCTTCCAGTTTTAGAATAAATAACCATTTGGATTGAATTTACCCTATCTCCTGTGGCTGAACTGACTGGGGTGGAGTGTGTCGTTGGGCTATTTATTTATTTATTTAATTGCTTTCTCAAGTTGCACTGGCTCCAACCAGGGATGGCTTTCCTCTTGCATGGCATTTATTCCCTCTTTTCATTCTACATGCCTTCACTTGGGAGCCAACCATGTATTCACTTGGGGTGGTCATTGGTCTATTTAATGCTTGCTTAGGCTAAGAGGTGAAGCCATTGAAAAGGAAATTAATAATATTTCATGACTTCTGTGTATTTGGTCTATACCAAAACCAGTTGGATGCTTGAAGTTAAAGGTAAGGTTCCATTTATGGAGCCAAATAAATTTATTCACGAGCAATTACCACTTATATAATTAGGAGGAAAAGCCTACTTATTCAACAGAAGATGTTTGATGGGGTGGTTTTCTAGTGAACAAAAGCATGGTTGTATTAGTATCACTGAACTGGATCCTAACTGCAGTTTCTTAATAAATGACGAGGGGTCTTATTAAGGCTCTGACATCATAGACTCATGGCATCTAGTGTTCTGAAGGGGTAGTGGTATTGATACAGATACTGCTCTTAGTTCCTCCCCTCTGTATGTGACACAGATTCAGAGCCCAGGGTCCTACAGCTTTGTATCCTAAAGACCATCCTTAATTTTGATGGCTGCCTATTCTCTAGGACATTTAAAGTTAGTTTCAGAGCTAATTCATCATTTTTTAATGGTTATAGCTCATGGCTTGTCTCTAGTAACCACTAAGCCCCATTTTATCCCCAACTATAGCTGGAGCACTCACCTATAATCTGATGGGTATGAAAATTGTGTAGGAAAATTGAGCAGACACTTTTTAAAAAATCTAATACCAAGGTTACATTTTTTGAGCACTTCTGGGACCAAGTCTGAGCTGATGTGGAAGTTTTCATTTACCCCCCTGGAATTTGCCCAACACTGTGATGCAGTGGGAAAAGGCAATTTTTTTTTTTTTTTTTTTTTGAGACAGAGTCTCACTTTGTCCCCTGGGGTAGAGTGCCATGGTATCAGCAGAGCTCACAGCAACCTCAAACTCTGGGCACAAGTGATCCTCCTGCCTCAGCCTCCCGAGTAGCTGGGACTACAGATGTGTACCACAAAGCCTGGCTAATTTTTCTGTTTTTAGTAGAGACAGGGTCTTGCTCTTGCTCTGGGTGGTCTTGAACTCCTGACCTCAGGCTATCCTCCTGCTTTGGCCTCCCAGAGTGCTCTAGGATTACAGGCGTGAGCCACTGTGCCCGGCCTATGGGAAAGTTTTTTAGTACTTGTGGTACTAGCTTGCAATTTAAGCATGTATGCTACAATCCATTCATTAGGTATTTGAGTGCCTACTATGTGCTAGACACTGTCAGGATATGGGATTAAAACAGACCCGATCTTTCCCAGAGTTTTCACCAGTACCAAGAAGGAACTAAGCACACTCCTGAACAAAACTGGGGGTAGGTCCCACTCCAGGAATGCAACAGGTTACTTTTCCTCTTTCTTCATCTCTAGGATGAGAGAATTAGATGATTTCCAGGACCTGGTAGGGCTCAGAAATTCCATCAGTAGTGAAAAGCTGCTCTTCTCCAAAGTGTCCAAGTTTATTGGGTATCCCTGGAGCCCATGAAAACATCCTTAGGAGTCTTAACTTCAGTTGCTGGTAAAAACCCTTTATTCCTTTGGGTTTCTCCGTTTTCTCTCCCCTTTGCTGCCTTCCTGTGTGAAGGTGTGGGGAAGATGGGGGTGATGGGCCGCCCCAAATACAGGTCTTACTATTATTGCAAGGACTCTACCCCCACCATCCCCTCAGTGTGTATCCAGGCACAAACAAGAGCCAGCCTAGGCTTCTCCCTGAAGGATATGTCCCTGAATTTAAGGGATCTTGATGATCCAAACATACTGGGATTGTTACCTTCTCTACCTTGGCCCTGGTCCTACCTCAGCTATGTGCACCCTTGAAAAGGTTTATACTAGGTATTCTGCGGCTCGCAAACCTTTGCCAAGTTTGAGTCCTAGAGATACGCATAAAACATTAAGCCTTAAGTTTGGTCTCTGGCTAGGCAGCTGCTGGATCCCCGTGAGGGGTGGTAGCCACACTAGGGCGTGGTGGGGTCACTGCTTTCTGGCAGATGTGGCAAAATCGGCCTGAGGAAAATGAAGCAAAGCAAGCTCCAGAAACCAAAACTGAACAATTTTGAGCTTATCCAGCTCCTGTGGAAACCAGGAAGCGACCAAGGAATGGAGGCGGGTGGTAACTCTCCCTCCCCAGGCCCCACTTCTAGTTATACCCCAAAGGGAGCCTCTCCCTGGCAGGATGTAGAAACCTAGGTTCCCTCGCAATATCCACGCGACAAGCGCCGGCCATGCTGTGCTTGCCGGGGTCTCCTTGTCCCATGATCCTTAGTTGTTGCCGCCCGTGTGCCTTCAGCTTGATCGGGACGTCGAATATCGGACTCCGGGTGGGGGACCTCGGGCCTCGACTTGGCTAGGCCAGGGGCAGCCATTTTGAGACCAGACGAGCACGGAAGGCACCATATTGAGAATGCTGGCTGCTGGGGGGCGCCATTTTAAGAGAAGCCCTGTACGGTAAAACGCCATGGTGCGAGGACCGCCATTTTGGCGCGGCCATCTTGGAAGGGGAGCGGCTGTGGGCGCGGCCATCTTAAGCATAAAACCGGCCCCCAGACGCGGTAACGAGCCGAGCTCCGCCCCTCCACTCCTAAGCATTCTCGGGCTCTGCTACTGCGGTCCCGCATCCTCCCCCTAAATCCACCCGCTTCGGTCTGTTTTCCTTTCCACTTGCCTTCATTGCACGTTTGTGTGTGTCTATGCCCTTGGCAGCCTCAGAGTGTCTGTTGTACGTTAACTCTTCCACCGGGGACGCTCTCTCGCGCCCGCCTTTACCCCTGATCTCCGCCGATCTCCGATCCTCATCAGTGCTTATCCAGCTTTGACTGGCCCTGTCCCTGGATATGGCAAATCTATTGCCTGATGGTCCTCTCCCCCAAGAACGCTAACGCAGAAGCTGTACTCTGAGGCTCTGGATGACTTTATTCTTCAAATGGCTTTACCCTTCCAATAGCTCCAGGTGAGATCGAAAGCAAGCACCTGGCCCATCCCTCTCTCCATTGTCTGAGCGGGTCACAGAGGGAAACTGGCAGGACGCTGGCAGAGCCTGACTGGGGGCCCTTTTGTGGGCGGAGCAAAGGGTGCCCCGTGTCAGAGGGTGAGGAAATGGGGTTGACAGGCGAGGGAGGGCCTTGTGCTTCAGATAACCTCATATGGTTGGGAAAGGTTAGGAATGGGATGCAGGGAGCCTCACGGGCTTACAACAGTTACTGACCTAAGGAAGGGCCCAGGAGAGGGAAAGGTGGGGAGTTGTGAGGAGGGACAGGGCAGCTCAGAGGAGGGCACAGAAGAACTTCTTCTCCCGGAAGGGGTTCTCCGAAGTGGGTACAGGGGTGATGAGGGGATCCTCACAGGCGTGGGCATCACAATAAGTCATCAGGTCTGCTGCTGCCTTGGACACCTGGGGCACGGAGGTGGGTTGGGGGAGGGTTAGCCAGAACCTCTGAAAAGGACTGCAGCCTCCCTCCCCAAATGGGTTATCTTTTGCCATCCCCGGGGCTCCTTGAGACAGTCTTTTCCCTCATCCCCCACAGAGGCTTGGGGACAACTCTCCTTGCAGAGCCCCAGACTCCTCCCCTGACCTCAAGGAGTCAAGGAAAGAAAGCATCTTTTATCCACAGCTTTGGGAACCTGGAGCACAGCATGGTCTGGCCAACTAATGGGACCCAGGGTCCCACCCACCTTTATCCGGCACAAGCTGGCTTCAATCTTAAGCTGTTCCACCATCTTGCGTGCTTGCCCAATACTCATAGTGCTGTTCACAGGGGTCTCCCCTTTCATCCTGGAGAAAAGAGAGAGACAGCTCAGAGCAGTCTCAGCTGAAGGACCTCCTCCATGCTCACTCCTCACCAGCCTTTAACAAGGCTAGGGTCGTGCCCCAATACTTTGTTCCCCTCTTATCCTCACCCTCTCCCAGTGGCCTGTTTCATCCCTGTCCTCCTCAATGGGAAAAATAGGGAGGTGGGGATGAGGTGCTCCCTGAACTCCTATATGGCTTGGTTATAGATCATTAAACATTATATAAATAATTTAAGGCTTGTCAGCCCTTCAAGCCATGTGTGTTCCCAGCTCTGAAAGCCTCAACCAGAAAGAGCCCCACCCTGATGAGGAGGATACACCACCCTCATATGCCCCCATGATCCCCAACAAGAGAAAAACAAGCCACTCCCTACTTACCTGAGGTGACAGGCAGCAGCAGCAGCCCTGGGGTGTAGGGTCAGTGGGGGGCACCAAAACCTTCTGGCTGAGAGGGGTGCCCCACCCTGCAGGGAGTTGCAGCTGAAAGTATCTGGTGCAGAAGCAGCTAATACAGAGAAAGCCACTGGGGAAGGTTGGGCCAGAGGTCCAGGTCCTTTGAGGGCTGGTGTCAGTTTCTGCAGCTCGAGCACTGCCTGGATGGCTGGTACCTGAAGGATGAAGGATGCTAGAAGGAGCTGTTCCGATCCTGGAGCATACCAACTGCCTGGCCAGTGGGGGAGCCTGGCTGCTGCCTGCATCCCCTGCACACCCCCCCACTGTCACTGTCTCATTACCTGCCCTTCCCCCATTGCAGGCATCCTGAGTCTGGGCTAGAGCCCTTCCTAACGGAGCTGAGGCCAAGGCAGACTCCCCCCCTCAGATGGGGTGGTCTGGGCCTGTGACAGCCCCTGCAGTGGAGTCTACTGGCTGCAGGGGGACCCTGCTCATTTGAAAATCTGACATCAGCTGGGCAGTCGCCCCCTCCTCCCTCTATCCCTCTACCCTGACACAGCACTTAGCACCTGAATTCTTGGTTTCTCTCCCAGGGACCCTCCATTTCCCACATCCAGGAAAATGTGATGCTCTACAGGTATCAGCTTCTAGATCACCACTTCACATTCTAGCTACAAGTGAGGAGTGGAAGATCCAGCGGCAGCAGAGGCACGTCATCAGGAAGATGTCTAAACAAATGGCAGACCAAAGAGAAGGAGAAGCTGGGGAAAAAGAGGTGTGCGGAGAACAAATCAAAGGACCAGACAAAGAGGAGGTAGGGGGCTTTGTGGGGAGAGTGGAAATAGGTATTTTGGTGGGGGTCGGTAATTGGTTTGAAATTTTTCAGACATTTTGAATAGATTACCTCCCACACCTACAGGGTTGTGCAAAGATGTACACAACACTGGCCTTGTCCACTGAAGGACCTTATCTAGGGTAATTAGACTTATACAAAACAGAAGATGCCAACAGCCAAGACCTAATCTAAACAATGTGCTGTGGGGACTCTGAGGGAGAGTGCACCCAGTTAGGATTAGAGGAGGTGGACAAAACCTGGGGCTGAAATGTTACCACGCTTGTGAATGCGCAACGCGCAGATGCACAGGTTCCGGCAGACTGGAACATTCTTTGGGCTAATGCTCCCCGCCTTGGACGCCTACAGATCCTAGGAGCTGTGGGCGATAAAAATCAGTGGCAGCAGGATGCCCGCTTCACTCCCCCACTTCAGGGGTTACCTGGCGAGTGGTGAGGGTGTGGGCAGAGGGCCCCGATTGCGGCCTGGGGGGGAGGGCAGAGCGGGCAACGCAGAGTCAGAGCATGCCCAGGCGCATATCTTGGGGTCTGCAGGGCCTTTCCCTTTGGCCATGGTAAACGGAAGGTAACCGGCCGCTGGGAGGTCCGGTGGCGGGCGCCAGGAGGCGGGAACCTCGCAGCCCTGCTGGCCCCGCCCCCCGCAAGGCCCCGCCCTTCAGGGCTACGGAGGCAGTGGGCTGGGAGGGGCGGGACTTCCCCGGGAGCCGGAAGTTCCTCATCGCTGTTGCCCAGGCAGCGCGCGAGGCTGGTGAGTCTGCAGGGCTGCGGCGGCCGGCGGGCTGGTTTCCATGGCGGCGCGGTTAGGTGGGCGATCGTGGCGCCGCGACCTTGGTCGAGCCGGCGGATACTGGCGGGAGGCGGCCCTTGACTGCAGGACGCCCTGTCGGGGGGTTAGCGCAGTTCTAGGCGGAGAGGAGAAACACGGGCGGCAATTGGGACAGCTCTTAGTCTTTGGGTCCAGCTGTGCGACCATTAAGCAAGTTACACATCCTCTCTGTGCAGCCCCGTGGCAGTGTGGATTAGTATCGAGTGTGTAGAAGCGCTTTGTAAGAATTCTAAGGTGCTCACTCTTTTTATGTTATTTATTGCTATGAATGAGTACCAAGGTGATTTGTCCCAGAATCAGGTGGCTAGTGGAGTTCAGCTGAGGAACTCTGGCACTGGGGGCGAGGGGAGCACAGTGGAGAAAAGGGAAGAGGTATTTGGCAGAGAAACAGAATCATTTGCAGAAAGGCCACATTTGGAGAAAGGAAGAAGCCACTCTTTTCCCCTCTTTCTTTGCAGGAACCATCAGCTGCCTCATCTCATGGCCAGGGTTGGCGTCCATGTGGCAGAGGAGCTAGGAACTCAAGGCCTGAACCTGGGGCCAGACCCTCTGCTCTCCCGGCCATGGTCAATGATCCACCAGTACCTGCCTTACTGTGGGCTCAGGAAGTGGGCCAAGTCTTAGCATGCCGTGCCCGGAGACTGCTACTGCAGTTTGGGGTACTCTTCTGTACCATCCTCCTCCTCCTCTGGGTGTCTGTCTTCCTCTATGGCTCCTTCTACTATTCCTACATGCCAACAGTCAGCCACCTCAGCCCTGTACATTTCTACTACAGGTGAGAGGGTCCTTCTATTAATATAGAGGAATCCTGTGAGAATTGCCCTAGGGCCCTTGGTGCTTATTCAGTTCAATCCCCTCATTTACAGATGAGAAAACAGGAGCCCTGTGTGCTTACAGGACTTCACAGGACCTCACCTTTCACAGCCCAAGGCTGTAGCAGGTCTGGGCTGGTAGGGCTCTGGGGTCCTAGTTCTACCTTTGGTTACTGAAGTCTCGTTAAAAAATAAGAAAAAGGGGAAAAAATCCACTTCTAGGGTATCATTATGAGGGTCAATTCCATTTAGGTTGGATCAGACCTCTCTCAGGGCCATTGTAGAATTTTGAGCCAAACCCTTAGGTCAGCTCAGAACTAAGCTGGCTTTCAGTGGAGGACATATTAGTAAAGCAGCAGTTTGTCTTTTACATCACTGCCTCCCACTTCCACTAGTTTGCTGCACAAGAGCCATTACGGAAGCATAAGGTGACTGGGTATATAAATTTGTCTCCCAGAGTTCTATATCTTGCCTGGCCCTTTAGTTCCTTCCCATTTTACAACCCTGCCTAATTCTCTCATCTGTTTTTTGGGGGTTTTTTTGGTTTTTTTTTTTAGGAGAAAGATAGATCTCTCTCATCTGTTCTTAACAATCACTATAGGACCAATGAACAGATGCTCACAAGGGTATTGTTTTTGTTTTTTGTTTTTTTGTTTTTTATTTATTTATTTTTTTTTTCATCTCCTTTAGGGTCTAACTCAGCTGCATCGAGGGTATTGTTATCAGTAATCTAAAATCATTTTTTCCCCTGAATCCCTGGTCATGAGCTGTAGTTTCTAAGGTAGAGCTTTGTAAATATTTAGGAGACATGGATCTTATGAAAGCTATGGCCCCTCCTGCTATGAAATTGTATATACGTGCAATTTTGCCTACAATTTGAGAGGGTTCATGAGCCTCTTAATGAGCATCTGTGGATCCTTTTGGAAGTGTTTTCTCAAACAGACCCCGTACCAGAACCACTGAATCAGACTCTCTTGGGGTAGGACCCTGGAATCTATATTTTTATCAAGCTACTCAGGTGAGTTTTTAGAAACACTAAAGTGTGAAACTATTTAACTAAATATCCATAGATTCTCATCTAATAACATCTGCTGGAATAAGAGGAAATAATTGAAGGTACAGGAAGAAAATGAAAGCATTATTCTGGTATCTTTAATCTCTTAGCCACATTTGGTCTCTATCTCTCTAACAGAGAGAATAGTACCTGTTTTGAGAGAAGGGGTGGGGCAAGAGGGAGGCCTAGGGGTCCAAGAAGTATGCAGACATATGGGTAACACAGACTCCATAACTTAGCAGAGTATTGTCCCCCATTCTCATTTAGGACCGACTGTGATTCCTCCACCACCTCACTCTGCTCCTTCCCTGTTGCAAATGTCTCACTGGCTAAGGCTGGACGCGATCGGGTGAGTATGGGAGCTAGAGAGAGGTTTCATTAGAGCTTTGATGACTTGAAATAGGGAGGCTTGAGAAAGACCTGGAGAGCAGGGATTGACTAATAGAGACTAAGAGGAAGGCTCTGAAGGAAAGGAAGATTCAAGAGAAATTAAAATCTCAGTGAATTGTGTGTGTTGATCTTTCTGCAGCAGATGTTAGGAATGTTCTCAGTCTCAACATACAGACAGTCCTAGACTTGCAATGGTTAGATTTAACAATTTTTCGATTTTACAATGGTGCGAAAGCTATGTGCATTCAGTAGAAACCATACTTCAGGTACCCACACAACCATTCTGGTTTTCTTATTAGTACAGTATTCAATAAATTACATGAGATGTTCAGTATTTTATTATAAAATAGGCCTTGTGTTAGATGATTTTCCTCAACTATAGGCTAATCTGAGTGTTCTGAGCACATTTAAGGTAGGCTAGGCTAAGCTGTGATGTTCACTAGGTTAGCGTATTAAATGCATTTTTGACTTGTGATATTTTCAACTTACGATGGGTTTATTGGGACATAAGCCCATCATAAATCAAGGAGCATCAGCATCTATATCAGATGAGATGTGACCTCTTTCAGGCAGGTCATATCTACTAGAACTAGATGAAGTAAGCCATATTATAGACCTAAATAAACGAATCAGCTATTTCATTGTAATAGGATGGCATCCTCCCAAGAGTTTTGAAAGCATACACATAAAATTATAAAACTTGACAAATATGTGTGACCTGTCATTACAAAGGATGACATTACTGTGGCAGAGGACTGGCCAGATGCCAGTGTGATTTCAACAAGCCTGGGAACCCTGAGAAATGCATATGAGGATTCAGCCTTCCATACTAGGCAAGCTGGAGAGGCTCTAATAAAGGGTAGGATCCCTGCACACTTAAAAAGGACCTTGGTGGCCAGGCTCAGTGGCTCACGACTATAATCCTAGCACTCTGGGAGGCCAAGGCAGGAGGATTGCTTGAGGTCAGGAGTTCGAAACCAGCCTGAGCAAGAGTGAGACCCTGTATCTACTAAAAATAGAAAGAAAATTAATTGGCCAACTAAAATATATAGAAAAAATTAGCTGGGTATGTGGTGCATGCCTGTAGTCCCAACTACTCAGGAAGCTGAGGCAGTAGGATCACCTGAGCCCAGGAGATTGAGGTTGCTGTGGGCTAGGGTGATGCCACGGCACTCACTCTAGCCTGGGCAACAAGGTGAGACTCTGTGTCAAAAAAAAAAAAAAGAAAAATCTACTATAAGCCAGGCAGACAGTGTTGTAGATGATAAAGATATAGCTTTTTTTTTTTTCTTGTTTGAGGCAAAGTGTCACTCTGTTACCTGGGCTAGAGTGCCGTGGCGTCAGCCTAGCTCATAGCAACCTCAAACTCCTGGGCTCAAGCAATCCTGCTGCCTCAGCCTCCCAAGTAGCTGGGATGACAGGCATGTGCCACCATGCCTGGCTAATTTTTTCTATCTATATTAGTTGGCCAATTAATTTCTTTCTATTTATAGTAGAGATAGGGTCTCGCTCTTGCTCAGGCTGGTTTCGAACTCCTGACCTCTAGCAATCCTCTTGCCTGGGCCTCCCAGAGTGTTAGGATTATAGGCGTGAGCCACGGCGCCCGGCCAACATCATTTGTGGGTTTTTTTGTTGTTGTTGAGAAATCTTTTATTAGGAGATGTCCCAGAAGGCAACATTTTAAAATTAGTCAAACAATAATCACAACTAAATATAAAATTTTAGTAAACTTGCCTTTCAAAATAAATCAGACTGTTGCAACAGGAGAATTGCCCAAGAGTTTTTTTTTTCCTTGTACAAAAACAGTTAACACCACTTTGCAAAAGGCATACAAAAATACAGTATTAAAAAACAAACAACAACAACAACAAAAACAGCAGTACAATTCACAATTGCAAAGCTGTGGAAACAACCCAAGTGGCCATCAATTCATGAGTGGATTAATAAAATGTGGTTTATGTATACCATGGAGTACTACTCAGCTTTAAGAAACATTGGTGTTATAGCACCTCTTGTATATTCCTGGATAGAGCTGGAACCCATTCTACTAAGTGAAGTATCTCAAGAATGGAAAAACCAGCACCACATGTATTCACCAGCAAATTGGTATTAACGGTTCAACACCTAAGTGGACATATAGGAGTAACATTTATCGGGTGTCGGGAGGGTGGGAGGGAGGAGGAGGGGATGGGTATATACAACCAAACGAGTAAGACGTGCAATGTTTGGGGGATGGACATGCTTGAAGCTTTGACTCGAGGGGGAGGGGGAGCATGGGCAATATATGTAACCTTAACATTTGTACCCCCATAATATGCTAAAAAAACAAACAAACAAAAAAACTCCCCCAGCATAATACCCAACAGCAGCTTATACCAACATCATTTCTTATTACTAGAGTTTTTTGGGTTGTTAATCAGCAATGTAATTAGAAGTAATCAGTTGTAAAAACTACTAAAAATAAGTTCATTTTCAAAAGTGGTAGTTGGGAGGAAACTGACTTAAAGGTAGAAATGTCACAACTCTTAAGGGAGTAGTATGAACTATAGAGTCTGGTGTTCCCTGGGATTGATATGCAGACTGGCCTTATTTGACAATACAAACAACCTAGAATGTGTGTCCTGTGGCATCTTCAAGTTTACTATCAGGCAGCCAAGCACTATCAAGAAAACTCTTACCAGATCAGATGAATAGGCCCAAATGTCAGATTTCAAAGTTGTGAAGTAGATTTATCATTGTAGTCTTGCTATTTGGGAAAGGAGCTTTGAGGTTATCATATAATGATCTATGAAGACATTGACTCAGTTTGCTTCTGTGCCTAAAACATAATAAAGGGAATATATTGAGAGGAGATTAGAAACAAAGCCATAGTAATCTGTACCTGGAACAGTGCATACAGTTGCGGGCTGCCTGTTGTAGAGATCATGTGGTGATGCCGGGAGCCAGGGAGGGAACCTAAAACAATGAGGTATGAGCCTGCTAGATGAGGGGAGGAAAAGAAGGAGGATGAGAGGAGCTCCAGTTCAAGTCCCTAATAATTACAGGACGTTGAATGTTTTGTTCATTGATGGTGAATTTTTTTTTTTTTTTTTTTTAGAGACAGGGTCTCACTCTTGCTCAGGCTGGTTTCGAACTCCTGACCTCGAGCAATCCGCCTGCCTCGGCCTCCCAGAGTGCTAGGATTACAGGCGTGAGCCACCGCACCCGGCCGATGGTGAATGTTTTTAAGGAATTAGTGAAATGAGTCCACTCTATGTGGACTAGAAGTAGATGCGGTCCTTCCTCTCAAGCCCACAGGACCAATAAAAAACTATACATTGCATGTATTTGCATACATTTAAGTAGTAAAGTATAAGATGCAGATTATGCATTCTATAAGAATTTGTGAAGAATTAGAGATATCAGTGTAGTCTCGGATAATCTGAGACTATGGAGATGGTGAGGCTCAAAATAGGTCTTTAAAGGAAGGGTGACTATTGTGTGGGAATGGAGAATCTGCCCATCAGCCAGACAGACATGAACAAGGGAAGGGTATGGACTCATTCACAGGATTCTAGTGGTAGCAGATTCTGTGGATGCCCTTGGAGGAGATGACATTTACTAAACTGCCAGTTGAAACTACCAGTTGAAACACATACACACACACACACAGCTTTATTGAGATATAATTCATATGCAATACAATGCACCCACTTGGGGTATACAGTTCACTTTTGGTATTTTCACAGAGTTAAATAGCCATCACCACAATCAATTTTAGAACACTTTCATCACCCCAGAAAGAAACCCTACATAATCCTCCCCTACCGCCAACCCACCTAGAGTACTACCTATTGTAATGTTTCAAAGAATTCATGAAGCAACTGGCTTAGAATCATCTGGCCTCTACAGGGGGTAGGAATCTCGTGAAATCCATTTTTTTCAAGAGATAGTTCAGACTGAAAATAGAAATCTCTATAAAGAAAGGCCTCTCTCTATCAGTGGTTTTCAAACTTAACTTTATTGGTAAACACTCAAAGCACCCCCAAGTCTGTATCCAGATTGGAAGTGGTTCACTACAAGCTGGGGCAATATTTTTTAACTTTCTTTTTTTAACCTGTTCCCTCTTTGGTTAAAAACAAAAGCTTTGGTCGGGCGTGGTGGCTCATGCCTGTAATCCTAGCACTCTGGGAGGCCGAGGCGGGCGGATTGCTCAAGGTCAGGAGTTGGAAACCAGCCTCAGCAAGAGCGAGACCCGTCTCTACTATAAATAGAAAGAAATTAACTGGCCAACTAATATATATAGAAAAAAAATTAACTGGACATGGTGGCACATGCCTGTAGTCCCAGCTACTGGGGAGGCTGAGGCAGAAGGATTGCTTGAGCCCAGGAGTTTGAGGTTGCTGTGAGCCAGGCTGACGCCATGGCACTCACTCTAGCCTGGGCAACAAAGCGAGACTCTGTCTCAAAAAAAAACAAAAACAAATAAAACAAAAGCTTCATCATCACCCCTATGGTTCCTATATACTATCCTGTGAAAGTCGTGCTGCTAGATAGAATCATTAAATAAAGGGATTAGAAGAATATAGGAATGGTCAGGAAAAACTAGGGTATGTTTGGTGGCAAGTCTTTACCAATTTGAGGTTGACCCCGGTGATGAAGAAGCCTTCCTGCTATGAGTCTCAGAGTTCTACCAACAGAACCACGATAAGGGACCCAGAGTGGCTTAAAGATGATCTAGACTGTATGCGAGCTGGCTGGGGACACCATGAGCACTGCTGGCTCTTGGTTAATTAATCATGTGAGGAGGGCGGGCTGGGCCCGGGAGACAGCCTTAGTCACATAGCCCTGAGTCACAGATGGCCCAGTTGGCAACATGATGGTTCGCTTTTAGAAAATAAATGTGACACAGCCTTTCTGGAACAGAATAGTGCTTGTGATTTAGGGGAGCCAACAGGATACCAAAGCCCTTGGAAGTCAGGGGGGCTCAGCCACCAGGAGGGGGCAGCACCTTCTTGGGATGAGAGATTGAGAGGCCTGATATGCACAAGGGGGTTGTGGCAAGTATTTATGTGGATGGGTGGGAGAGAGGTGGAAGAGGGACAGTATTTAAAAGTTTCTTTTTGACAAGAGATGGGGGTTACCTTGGGCAGGTGCTGATGTATGGACAGCCATATCGCATTACCTTAGAGCTGGAGCTGCCAGAGTCCCCTGTGAATCAAGATTTGGGCATGTTCTTGGTCACCGTTTCATGCTACACCCGAGGCGGCCGAATCATCTCTACTTCTTCACGCTCGGTAAATGTTCATGGCCTGTGTGGTCGGGTGTGGAGAATGGTGGCAGAGTAAGAATATCTGGGCAGGGCCTCAGTAGAAAACATCTTAGCTCTGAGGTTACAGACATGTCAGGATAAGGAAAGAGGAATCAGCTCACCAAACTAGAAACATATGCAGACACCCCAGGTATCTGACACACATGCCTGACTTTGGGGTAAAATCTGAAGAGTATGCTGCTCTCAGAAAACAAAGGTTCTAGAGCCAAACAGACCTGGGCTTATGTCCTCATTCAGAAACAAGCTAGCTGTGGGACAACTTAATGCGTTGGGTATAAAGTGACTTCATTCTTATGTAAATTATCAGCAGAACCATATCATGAAGTAAATTCCTGATGTCTGCATGGGGGGAAAAAGCTTCAGATGGTGTACTGGGACTTAGATCTCATACTAGATTATAGAACTATTTGTGGGGGAAAGGTAGATCAGAGACAGTGTTGACCTTGACCTAGGAAGGTTTCTTGGAAGGAGGGACCTTAGTTATAGTAGAATGAAGGGATGTGGTCAGGTAGGAGGAGAGCTTACTCAAGCAATTGGAATGGTTGTGTCAAGACTCAGGGATAAGGCCAGGCGCGGTGGCTCACGCCTGTAATCCTAGCCCTCTGGGAGGCTAAGGCAGTAGGATCACTTGAGGTCAGGAGTTCAAGACCACCCTGAGCAAGAGCAAGAGCCCATCTCTACTAAATATAGAAAAACTTAGCCCGTCACGGTGGTGTGTGCCTGTAGTCTCAGCTACTTGGGAGGCTGAGGCAAAAGGATCACTTGAGCCTAGGAGTTTGAGGTTGCTTTGAGCTAGGCTGATGCCACGACATTCTAGCCCAGGTGACAAAGTGAAACTCAGTCTCAAATAAAAAAAAAAAAAGAAGAAGACTGGATAAGAAGTGAAGGTGAGGGAGCAGGGATCTAAGGAAGAAACAAACAGCTTTTGGAAACTGCTCAAGGGTGGTTGAGGGGTAGGCAGGGCCATGGGGATCTGGACCTGTCCCCAACTTCTCCCTCCTGTCCCTGGCAGGTGATGCTGCATTACCGCTCAGACCTGCTCCAGATGCTTGACACGCTGGTTTTCTCTAGCCTCTTGCTGTTTGGCTTTGCAGAGCAGAAGCAGCTTCTGGAGGTGGAGCTCTATGCGGACTATAGAGAGAACTCAGTAAGTGAGGTGAAGGATGGCCAGGAGATAGCCTGCCCCATTAGCCCAGAATCTTACCTGAAGAGCCTCTGGGCTCAGTCAGGAGGGACAGCAGCAGAGACCTGGAAGCAGGCCTCACACTGGGCTGACAGGAATGCCAGCAGCAGGGTCCTGGCCTGACACTGCCCTCACCCCAACCCCCTTGCAGTATGTGCCGACCACCGGAGCGATTATCGAGATCCACAGCAAGCGCATCCAGATGTACGGAGCCCACCTCCGCATCCACGCTCACTTCACGGGGCTCAGGTGAGGAGCTGCTAAAGCAGACCTCAGGCAGCTCTCGTGGGGGCTGGCCTTATATGAGAGGGTCTCAAGCAGAGGTAACAGGTTTACAGGGCAGTGTTGCATTGGGTTTCACACAGGCCACAGGTTCTCAGTCCCGGCTGCACATCAGCGTGTCACCTGGGGAACTTTTAAAAAATATTCCTGGGCCCTACCTCACACCAACTGAACCAGAATTTGTTAGGTTTATGGCTAGGCATCAGAGTTTTTTATTTTTTCTGTTTTTTGCCCCACTGTACTCCCTCAGCCTGGTCACCATCCTTTCTCCACCCTGTCCGTCCTCCCTCCACCCTGCCTGTCTTCCCTCTACCTCACTCTCCCTCCCTCCCTGCCTCAGACCCGACATCTGCCCAGCAGTCCAGGGCAGAGCCTGCTCCACCCAAGCTAGTGTGCTGGCGGCAGAATGTTTCATAGCACCCCAGGGGAAGCTGACGCGCAGCCAGAGTTGAGAACTATGTTCTTAAGCCATTGACTCAGCCAGAGCTGGGGTGACTTCTGAGAGAGAGCCGCAGTTGAGGCTGTTGCCTATGGCCCTGCAATGCTGAGACTTCCCGTAGGTCGTTGGCCTTTATTACAACCAATAAATCGGGTTCTGTGTGGGTGGGAGGCAGGGGAGGTAGAGGCTGGCTCTAGCCAAACTCATTTGAATTGCGCTAGAAATTATTTCTGGGAAATGAAAGCACTGGTGCTCTCCAGTAACTGCTACTCCCTTCCCACCTCAGATACCTGCTGTACAACTTCCCAATGACCTGCGCCTTCATAGGTGTCGCCAGCAACTTCACCTTCCTCAGCGTCATCGTGGTCTTCAGCTACATGCAGTGGGTGTGGGGAGGCATCTGGCCCCAACAGCGCTTCTCTTTGCAGGTTGCAAGGGGCAAGGACCTCTTTTTCTCTCCTTCATGATCTTTCTTTGTGGGTGGCCAGGGACATGGTGGGGGTTAGGGCATGAGGGCCCTGATCACCAGGGATGGAAGTCAGTCCCCACTGCTCAGTAGTTTCTCCTCCACAGGTTAACATCCGGAAAAGGGACAATTCCCGAAAGGAAGGCCAGCGAAGGATCTCTACCCATCAGTCAGGTAAAGGTCTTGATTGAGGGAAGTGTTCAGGAGGGAGGTGGGCTCAGCCGGGCAAGAAGGCGTCCTTGCTTTATCCAGTGTGAGGCTTAAGGCACTAACATACTGAGCTGAGGGTCAAAGGAGAGGCTGAAGGAGGTGAAGTTGTCATTTCTGTCCAGACACGGTCATCCTGACCCTAATCTGTCCTTTACCTGCTTTGGAGACACAGGGCCTGAAAGCCAGGAGGAATCAACCCAGCTATCAGATATAACAGAAGACGGTGAGAGCCCTGAAGATCCCTCAGGGACAGGTACGGCGCAGCAGCATTCCCCACTTCCTGACTCCTTAGCTGTCCCCTTCAGTGTCTGGGTCTAATCTCTGTGGTCCCCTTTTGTCTACAGAGGGTCAGCTGTCTGAGGAAGAGAAACCAGATCAGCAGCCCCTGAGTGGGGAGGAGGAGCTGGAGCCTGAGGCCAGTGATGGTGAGGGGCATCCCGCAGTGGGACCTGGGTGGAGTGGGTGTGGGACCCCTAGTTAATCTAATATCCCATTTGGGATTGTTTTTCCCTTTTCTGGCCCAGGTTCAGGCTCCTGGGAAGATGCAGCGCTGCTAACGGAGGCCAACCTGCCTACTCCTGCCTCTGGCTCTGCCTCTGCCCCTGCCCTTGCTCCAGAGACCCTGGGCAGCTCCGAACCCTGTGTGGGTACTGTCCGACAGCGCTCCACCTGCTCTAGTTCCTAAAGAAAAGGGCAGATTCTTCACATTCCAGCACTTTCCCACCTGACCCTTCGCCCCTTGTTTTTCCCTCAATAAACTATTTTCGTGCCAGCTGCTTCCCTGACTCTTTGAAATGAATTTAGGGCCTTTTGAAAACCTTGTGTTATTTGAAAACCCTGTGTTGCTCCCACTCTCTCCCGTTGAAAGAGGTTGTCTTGTCAAGGGCTACCCAGGGGGAAGGCCTCCAGCCTGGGCAATTTTTTCTTTTTTTTTTTTTTTTTGAGACAGAGTCTCACTTTATTGCTGCCTAGGTTAGAGTGAGTGCCGTGGCGTCAGCCTAGCTCATAGCAATCTCAAACTCCTGGACTCAAGCAATCCTGCCTCAGCCTCCCGAGTAGCTGGGACTACAGGCATGTGCCACCATGCCTGGCTAATTTTTTCTATATATATTAGTTGGCCAATTAATTTATTTCTATTTATACTAGAGACGTGGTCTCGCTCTTACTCAGGCTGGTTTTGAACTCCTGACCTTGAGCAATCTGCCCGCCTCGGCCTCCCCAAATGCTAGGATTACAGGCATGAGCCACCGCGCCCAGCCCAGCCTGGGCAATTTTGAGCACATCTGTTTCCATTTCTAAGCCTAACAAGTCCAAGGAGAGAGAAGCTATCCTGGCCTCTGTCGGGCTTCCTGCTCTCTTTCCCTCAGGGGACAGGGATAGTGCAGGGCGGGTCTGGAGAACCAGGATACATCATTCTGGCCCCCTGCACCCCTCCCTTTCTCTATCCATTGGGAGGCAGAAGACAGGAAATGACTGCCATGGATGTGGTATGATTTTTACCAAAACAGCATTTAGTAGCTCAGGCCCATGCTGTTCGCAGCTGTTTTCCTTTGTGATACCAGCCAGGTGGCCAACTCTCCCATGCTCCCCTCCCCATTGCTTCACATGACTTGAGCCGTTGGATTCTTTGCTCCTGGCCGCTGTCCACATTCCATTCCCCTTTCAGAACCCAGGCATCCCGGGCTCCAGCTGCAACTGCTGCATGTGGCTTTCCCCATCCCTGGCCTTGTGACTCAGTCGGCCCCCTGAAGGGAGCAGCCCTCTTTTTTGCAGTCACTGGAGAGGCCGAGGAAGAAGAGGGCTAGATGGTGACATCACAGTCGAAGGGTATAAAAGCTTCAAGCCAAAACAGAGTTGAAATTGAAGATAAAACCTGGCAGCGCAGCCTGTGATCGTGGGGACCCCTCAGCCTCATACGTGCAGACGTCTGGTGGTGGATTCCCACTTTATCAAGGCCTACCCACTGGTGAGGGGCTGCTGGGGGCCAGGGAGGAGGAGGGGGCACAGGCAGGGGCCAGGACTCCTTGGGCAGGGTTTGCACAGATAGCAGGTGGGTAGTGAGGGTTACAGGTCCTTATTTCCCCCTTCTATTCTATCTCCTCTCCCTCACTTCTGTCTCCTTTCTGGATTTTTGCATGTGCTGCTGACCGATACTTGTTTTACTTAGATCTTTTCTGTGGGTGGCAGCTGGGAATTATTCTACCATTCTTCCCTGGTCCAAGTAAATCATCTCTTCTCCCTCAGCACTTTGTTTATTCATTAACTGTTTCTAATACTTAACACATTGCTGATCACATCGGTCTCTCATGTGTCAAACCATATTTTATTCTTTTTTGTCTGAAAGCAAGTACATAGCCTGGATTCAGAAGTTGGTTCACAAATGAATCTCCTTCCCACCTTTTTCCTCTTCCCTCCTCATTCCTAGTTGTGGTTCGCTGTCCCTGTCCCCAGAGTTTTTGTTGAGACAGGGGCCTGGAAGGCTTGTGGGCTAAACAGCCTTTACCTATTTACCCCTTCCCTTCCAGGCTCCATGCTGGGCTCTACCTGCCCTCTGTGGCTCCTGGCCGTGGTGACCTTCTCCTTGGTTCCTAGAGCTCAGCCCTTGGCCCCTCAAGGCTTTGAGGAAGAGGAGATAGATAAGACGGAGCCACCGCCTGTTCCCTGTGATTATGACCGCTGTCGACACCTGCAGGTGCCCTGCAGGGAGCTGCAGAGGGTCGGCCCGGTGGCCTGCTTGTGCCCAGGGCTCTCCAGCCCTGCCCAGCCGCCAGACCCGCCGCGCCTGGGAGAGGTGCACGTTGTGGCCGAGGAGGGCTGTGCCGTGGTCCACTGGTGTGCTCCCTTCTCCCCGGTCCACCACTACTGGCTGCTGCTTTGGGAGGGCAGCGGCGCTCCGCAGAAGGGCCTCCCGCTGAACTCCACCTTCCGAAAAGCAGAACTTAAGGGACTGAAGCCTGGGGGCACTTATGTCGTTTGCGTGGTGGCCGCTAACGAGGCCGGGGAGAGTCACGTGCCTGGGGCAGGTGGGCAGGGCCCCCAGGCAGCAGACATGCTCGCCTTTGGGCCTTGCGGCCGGCTCTCCGTGCCGCCCAGGCCCCTCTCCCTGGTCCACGCGGCCGTTGCGGTGGGCACAGCCCTGGCCCTGCTAAGCTGTTCCGCCCTGGTCTGGCACTTCTGCCTGCGGGACCGCTGGGGCTGCCCGCGCCGGGCTGCCGCCAGAACCGCAGGGGCGCTCTGAAGGGGCCTGGAGACACAGCCAAGCCCCACCTGGGGTGCTCAGCTCGGCTCCGGGCTCCGGGCTCCGGGCTCCGGGATCTGGGATCCGGGCTCTGGGCTCTGGGGAGGAGGGGACTGCTGCTGCCAGGGCAGGCAGGACAGCAACTAGGAGCCAGCCCCAGGCGCCTGGGCCACAGCTGTGGCTGGGTTCTCTCAGCGAAGCGTTTGTTTGGGTCCCGCCGGACTTGCCGTTTTGTTCCCTGGCTGAGGTCTAGAAGAGAGTAGAGAGGGTCGCCCAGGTTAGGCCAGATAGTAAATAAGTTCGGCTTTCTGGGTTCGAGAGGATAACATCACGCATGCTGTGTATATAGGTACTTATATGGCCATTTAACCATTTAAAAACCATTCTTATCCACCTTACAAATCAGGTCGCAGGCCTGTTGACTATACTTAGACCCCCCTTGTCATACACCCTCAAAAGGGCTCTGTCACTGTGGGTGGCTTCAGTGGGATTTTGAGAATAAGCTGAGACAGGATGGGCCTTTGGGGCCAGAGACCATCCTCTTCTGCTTCTAACTTTTGTTTAGTTATTAAGGATAAACACATCTGAGTCCATGTGCACCTGTGTCTGAGGAGGGTGGAGAAGAGACGGAAGGGCCAACCTACAGTCTGGCACAAGTTCCTGCTAGTTAAAACAAAACAGAAACAACAATAGTACCAAGGAATTTCTCCCTTTCCCCCGTTTGTGTTTATTGTATATCCACTGTAACAACATTAAAGGACATTTAAAAGACATTTTCATTTTTCATGAGCCCTTTCAATTCCCTGTCTGCACACCTATTTTTCATAGTAGTATACATTTGAATTTATTTTTAAATTAAGTGGATGTAGAGAAGTCTGTTTTGTGTTGCTACACAGCACAATCAATCCTCACTTTTACTGGTCTTTTTTAAATTATAAAAGTAACACATACAAAATTTCAAGTGATACTGGAAAATGTATAGTGAAATTTCTCCAAAAGAGATAATTACTCTTAGCAGAGCAGATCTTTCTTTAGGAAATGCAAATATTTTCTTTTTTCACTAATTGTTCACTTATGGCCTCTAGATACAACCCAAAGTAGTAAATCATAGCCCCCCTTGTTATGTTAAAGGCTGCATAATTTTTCATAGGCGGGTACTCCTTGACTCACTTTAGTCATCACTCTTTGTTGGAACATTTACATTGTTTCAAGTGTGTCCCATAGGACATCCTTACTTGTGTATCCTCATGTGTTTGTGGATTTCTGTAGGGTACTTACCCAGATATAGGTCAAAAAAGAGGCAGTACTATACAATTTAATCATTTTATTCTTGAACCTCTAGCATAAATTTAGAATACACTTGTTATCACACAGCAATGAATATCTTGTGCCTTTTTATTTAATTCCTGTATTTCCTGAGCATTTGTTCATTTAGAAATAATGAGAGGACCTACTATCTCATTATTAAAGACATGATTTACATGTATTCTCACTTAATCTTTACCACAATCATTGCTAGAGATGATATCACCTTTTCACAGATGAGAAATTTGAGCTTCTAAATGGTTTGAAGCTACAGCTAAGGAGTTCAGTTAGGATCTGGGCCTAAGCTGTCCAACTCTAAGGCCAATGCTCTTCACTCTACCATGGAGAGGCAACATAGCATAAAGGTTTAGTGAACACACACTGCATGGGTTGGCTCCTAACTCTGCTACTTACTAGCCTTGTGACCTTAGGCAAATTATCTCATCTTTCTGGGTCTGTTTCCTGTGACTAATAATAGTATCTACCTCATAGAGATTGTTGTGATGATGAAATATAAAAACTAATGACATAAAAGTCTCTAGCACTTATATATTTTATTTATGGTTTTTGTATGTTTGTTTGTTTGTTTTTTAGAGACAGGTTCTTGCTCTGTTGCCTGGGCTACAGTGCATTGGCATCATCATAGCTCACTGCAACCTCAAACTCCTGGGCTAAAGTGATCCTCCTGCCTCCTGAGTAGCTAGGACTACAGGCACATGCCAGCTAATTTTTCTATTTTTAGTAGAGAGGAGGTCTCACTCTCTTGTGCAGGCTGGTCTTGAACTCCTGAGTTCAAGTAATCCTCCCATCTCAGCCTCCCAGAGTGCTAGCCATTGCTGGATTATGTTTTGTTTGTTTGTTTGTTTTCTTTTTAAAAGCCAGTCAAATTTAGCAGTGGGGGGTTGAATACCAACTTTAGTGACACTAATGTTAATAAGTTCTGATAACCCGCTACCATCGGACCAGCCTGGATTATGTTTTAATAAAATGAAGACCTAACATTATTTTTCTCTTTTAACATTAAAAATTTTTGGGGGGTGTTGTTGTTATTTTTTTTGAGACAAGGTCTTGCTCTGTTGTCCAGGCTGGAGTGCAGTGGCACAATCATAGTCTACAACCTCGAACACCCAGGCTCAAGTCCAGGAGTTAACCAGGCCAAGAAAAGAGGCAAGGCATCCCAGGCAGAGGGACTGGAGGGTGCAAAGGCCAAGAGGAGGGTTAGAACCTGTTCTGAAGTATACACAGGTTATCCTCAAGAGGTGGAAGATGGCCTATAATCCTAGCACTCTGGGAGGCTGAGGCAGGCGGATTGCTCAGGCTCAGGAGTTCGAAACCAGCCTGAGCAAGAGTGAGACCCCGTCTCTACTATAAATGGAAATAAATTAATTGGCCAACTAAAAAATATATATATATATAAAATTAACCGGGCATGGTGGTGCATGCCTGTAGTCCCAGCTACTTGGGAGGCTGAGGCAAAAGGATTGCTTGAGCCCAGGAGTTTGAGGTTGCTGTGAGCTAGGCTGACGCCACAGCACTCTAGCCCAGGCAACAGAGTGAGACTCTGTCTCAAAAACAACAACAACAACAAAACCCCAACAATAAAAAAAGAGGCTCATGCCTGTAATCCTAGCATTCTGGAAGGCTAAGGTGGGAGGATAGCTCAAGGTCAGCAGTTCAAAACCAGCCTGAGCAAGAGCGAGACCCTGTCTCTAGTAAAAATAGAAAGAAATTAATTGGCCAACTAAAAATATACAGAAAAATTAGCCGGGCATGGTTGCACATGCCTGTAGTCCCAGCTACTTGGGAGGCTGAGGCAGAAGGATCGCTTGAGCCCAGGAGTTTGAGGTTGGTGTGAGCTAGGCTGACACTACAGCACTCACTCTAGCCTAGGCAAGAAAGCGAGACTCTGTCTCAAAAACAACAACAACAACAACAAAACCCCAACAACAAAAAAAATAGGCTCATGCCTGTAATCCTAGCATTCTGGGAGGCTAAGGTGGGAGGATACCTCAAGGTCAGCAGTTCAAAACCAGCCTGAGCAAGAGCAAGACCCTGTCTCTAGTAAAAATAGAAAGAAATTAATTGGCCAACTAAAAATATACAGAAAAATTAGCCGGGCATGGTGGCACACACCTGTAGTCCCAGCTACTCGGGAGGCTGAGGCAGGAGGATTGCTTGAGCCCAGGAGTTTGAGGTTGCTGTGAGCATCGGCTGATGCCATGGCACTCTGGCCAGGGCAACAGAGTAAGACTCTGTCTCAAAAAAAAAAAAAAAAAAGAGGGAGGAGGGAGGGGGGCGGGTATATACATACATAGTGAGTGAGATGTGCACCATCTGGGGGATGGTCATGATGGAGACTCAGACTTTTGGGGGGAGGAGGGGAAATGGGCATTTATTGAAACCTTAAAATCTGTACCCCCATAATATGCCAAAATAAAAAAAATAATTAAAAAAAAAATAAATAAATCATGACAGAATGAAAAAAAAAAAAAAAAAAAAGAGGTGGAAGATGAAATTGTGCGGTAACTACCAGCATTTACAAGGTCCTTTTATTTTTTAAGCC
The DNA here is from genome assembly GCF_040939455.1 of Microcebus murinus. Taxonomy (NCBI): domain Eukaryota; kingdom Metazoa; phylum Chordata; class Mammalia; order Primates; family Cheirogaleidae; genus Microcebus; species Microcebus murinus. The sequence goes on from NC_134107.1 coordinate 13,476,742, forward strand.
AAATTTAGCCATGGGGGGTTGAGTACCAACTTTAGTGACACTAATGTTAACAAAGTTCTGACAACCCACTACTATCAGACCAGCTACACATAGTGTCTTTTTAAATTTTGACTCCTGGAACTCCTGAGCTCAAACAATCATCCTGCCTCTCTCTCCCAGAGTGCTAGGATTATAGGCGCATAGGGCTACACACAGTGTCTTGAAAAGCACCTAAGATAGGTGCTGTTGTTACCTTCACTTTACAGATGGGGCCTCTAACTGGAAAAAAGTGGGGAGCAGGAGGAAGTAAGACCACCAACACTGGCTGGGCGTGGTGGCTCATGCTTGTAATCCTAGCACTCTGGGAGGCCGAGGCGGCGGATTGCTCAAGGTTGGGAGTTTGAAACCAGCCTGAGTGAGACCCTGTCTCTACTAAAAATAGAATGAAATTAATTGACCAACTAAAAATATATATACAAAAAAAAAAAAATTAGCCGGGCATAGTGGCGCATGGCTGTAGTCCCTGCTGCTCGGGAGGCTGAGGCAGGAGGATCGCTTGAGCCCAGGAGATTGAGGTTGCTGTGAGCTAGGCTGATGCCATGGCACTCACTCTAGCCTGGGCAACAAAGTAAGACTCTGTCTCAAAATAAATAAATAAATAACAAACAAACAAAAAAACCCCCACCAGCACTTATTTAAGTTTTGTCCTAGACGACTAGAGTGTCAAGAAGTTTTAAAGCAGGGATGTGATGACAGGATCAGATACTGTGTTTTGCAAAGATCCTTTTGGCAGTCAGGCACAGGATAACTCAACTATCCGGAGACCATGAGTGGGTCAAAGAGCTTGCACATTTCTATGGCTCCAGATAAACATTGCCAAATAACTTTCCAAGAGGTTGCGATAAAGGGCCATATTTCTTGCAATTTCTTAAGAAGTGTGAGGCAGTGTGGGCTGACTGCATTCCGCCCACAGATTTCAAAACCGCACCAGCTTTCTTCCCCTCCGCCCCTAGGCGCCGAGCCTGGTAGGTCGCCTCCCTGTTAGTGACTCGGGCCAAGCACCGACCCGCCTACTTAGGTTCCGGGCACTGGAGCCAGGTAGTTTTATGACTCTCTGCGGCACCCGTCCACATTCGCCCCCCACGTGACCCAAACAGATTCGGGCACTTCCGCTTCCCTTCGGCTTTCTTCTCGTCGGTGTCCCCGGCTGGTCCAGAGCCGGGTGAGTAAGCCAGCGCCCGGCCAGGGGCGTCTGGGATGAATCTGCCCCGCGCTGACCTTTCCCGCCCTCCTTCTCGCCACACCAGGTCCCGGCGGAAGCGGCGGTGGCGGCGCCATGGCGGAGCTGACGGCTCTGGAGAGTCTTATCGAGATGGGCTTCCCTAGGGGACGCGCGTAAGGGAGTCCCTCTAACCCCTGCCCGCGGGGGTGGGGAGCCGCGGACTTGTCCCGGCCTTTGCCCCAACCTGACCGTCACCATGGTTCGTGGGCGCTATTCACGGTGTTTCTGCCCCCAGGGAGAAGGCTCTGGCCCTCACAGGGAACCAGGGCATCGAGGCTGCGATGGACTGGTGAGCGCTCAGACCGGGTGGCGGAGGATTGGCAACTGCTGGGAGGGGCAGCCTCAACGCTAACCTCCCTGCTGACTTTCCCTGCCAGGCTGATGGAGCACGAAGACGACCCGGATGTGGACGAGCCTCTAGACACCTCCCTTGGACATATCCTGGGACGGGAACCCACCTTCTCAGAGTCAGGTGGACCTGAAGGTCCTGACTGGGGGACATGGTGTGATTATTCAGGAGGGCCTGATTAGAATCTGAAGGGATAATATACTGATTGCTTGTTTGTAGGACCTGTGTCTGCTGCTGGAGAAGGCAAACCCATTTTGAGTGAAGAGGAAAGACAGGAACAGACCAAGAGGTACAGTAGGGAACAGTCTCTCTAGCCTGGGCAACGGAGTGAGACTCTGTCTCAAAAAAAAGGAACAATCTCAATTTCACATTTCTGAGGGTCATCTTCCACCTCTCCCCAAGGTTCTAGTCAAAGAACCCTGATCTTTCTACATTTTCTTAGTTCTTTCCTCACATTTTCCTTTCCTTTTCAAATTCTTTCACATTTCTTGGGACACATGTTGCCTAATTTTGTTCTGAGTCCCTTGTTAATAAACTCATCTTCCTACTCCACATCCATTTCTCTGAGCTCTTCCCTCCTTGCAACATAGGATGTTGGAGCTGGTGGCCCAGAAGCAGAGAGAGCGGGAGGAAAGAGAGGAGCGAGAGGCATTGGAACGGGAGCGGCAGCGCAGGAGACAGGGGCAAGAGTTGTCAGCTGCACGCCAGCGGCTACAGGAAGATGAGATGCGCCGGGCTGCTGAGGAGCGGAGGAGAGAAAAGGCTGAAGAGTTAGCAGCTAGGTCTGGGCAATGGGGATGTTGGATAACTTATGAGAAAGAAATCAAGATTTGCTTTGTTGATGTCTGACCTGCTCTCTTTCTGTCTACATTCCAGACAAAGGGTTAGAGAAAAGATCGAGAGGGACAAAGCAGAGAGAGCCAAGAAGGTAGGTGACTGGGAAGACACTAGGGGGTAATGGAGTAGGCAGGTTAGTAAATCCCCTTTTCCAGCTTCAGAGGAAAAGTATGGACTCATCAGATCTGTTTCTCCTGAGGGTGGGTGCCTGATGGAGTGTTTTCTTTGTCCTTTAGTATGGTGGTAGCGTGGGTTCTCAGCCATCCCCACCAGCACCAGAGCCAGGTCCTGTTCCTTCTTCTCCCAGCCAGGAGCCTCCCACCAAGCGGGAGTATGACCAGTGTCGCATACAGGTACTGATTCTGATTCCTGTCTTGCTCTTTGGACCCCTTTTCTTGGCCTATGAGGTGCCTAGCTCAGAGCTTTTTTTCAGTTTAAGTTCCCTTTGCCAAATCTCTCCCTTCTTTGTAAATGACTTTTGAAATCCTATCTCCTCTACTCTTAGGAAAGATATCAAATTTCACCTGCCCCAGTCTTATTTAAATCCATACCTCCCTCTTACTCAGCAGTTACTCTTTTACTTGTTTATAATGTTTTCATTTGGTTTATTACACAGCTATTTGCATGATGTGGTATTTATCCAGCTGTTTTTGTATAATCTTGTCCTTTCTCAATGTGTGAGGGAGCTGGGAGTCTTTCTCTTCAATATTTAGTAAAGCAGAGCATAAGTGGTTGTTCATTTTGGTGCTTTAAATAGTAGTTGTGCTGGATCAATCTAAGAGGAAGGAGGGGGCGCCAGCTTTAGCTCTCCTTTTCTTTACTTGGACGGCTCAACTCAGTTTTGTTTTGTTTTTTTGAGACAGGGTCTCTGTTGCCCAGGCCAGAGTGCAGTGGTACAATCATAGCTCAATGTAGCCTCAAACTCCTGGGCTCAAGGGATCCTCCTGCCTTACCCTTTCAAGTAGCTGGGACTATAGGTGTGCCCCACCACACTCAACTTTTTTTTTTTTTCTTCTGTAGAGACAGGGGTCTCTGTGGTCTCAGGCTGATCTCAAACTCCTGGCCTCAAGTGATCTTCCTGCCTCAGTCTCTCAAAGTGCTGGGATTATAGGCATGAGCCACTCACTGTGCTCAGCCCTCACTCAGTTTTGACACTCACAACACTGGATATCTCCCTTGCCTACTAGGTCAGGCTGCCAGACGGGACCTCACTGACCCAGACCTTCCGGGCCCGGGAACAGCTGGCAGCTGTGAGGCTCTATGTGGAGCTCCACCGTGGGGAAGAACCTGGAGGGGACCAGGACCCAGTGCAGTTGCTCAGTGGCTTCCCCAGACGGGCATTCTCAGAAGCTGACATGGAACGGCCTCTGCAGGAGCTGGGTATGGCATGCGAGAGCAGAAACCAGGGCTTGGGGGAATGGGGAGCCCATGCTTAGGAAAAGAAAGGATGCAAAGAGAAGGGACTTGGTGGAGATGGTGTGAGGCCAGGAATTTGGGGAACAAAAAGCAACTGTCCTTGTGGTTCAAGCCTGTTTTTCTTCTATTTTCAGGACTAGTGCCTTCTGCTGTCCTCATCGTGGCCAAGAAATGTCCCAGCTGATGGGCCTTTATCCTGCCATTCCTCTCTGACCTCTTCATCTTTGATAAAGCACTGACATCTTCTTCCTAATAAATAGAACCTCTGAGTTCTGTATATGCCTCACTCCTTCCTGAATGGCTGGGAGGGACAAAATCGAGGCAGAGGAAAAAGTGAAAGGGAAGGTGTAGACCTTTTTCTTCATCTTTAGTTTCCAACAAAGAGCCTTGTTTCTTTTTTTTTTTTTTTTTTTTTTTTTTTTTTTTTTTGAGACAGAGTCTCACTTTGTTGTCCAGGCTAGAGTGAGTGCCGTGGCGTCAGCCTAGCTCACAGCAACCTCAAACTCCTGGGCTTGAGTGATCCTTCTGCCTCAGCCCCCCGAGTAGCTGGGACTACAGGCATGCGCCACCATGCCCGGCTAATTTTTTATATATATATATCAGTTGGCCAATTAATTTCTTTCTATTTATAGTAGAGACGGGGTCTCGCTCTTGCTCAGGCTGGTTTTGAACTCCTGACCTCGAGCAATCCGCCCGCCTCGGCCTCCCAAGAGCTAGGATGAGCCTTGTTTCTAATCCCTAGGTTTGATTAGCTGATAGGAGGAGAAGTGCTTTTGTTTCTATGGGTAAGACTGCATAAGCTTAAAATCCTTACTAGCTATATGCCTTGACTTTTTCTCTTTTTCTTTTTTCTTTTTTTTTTGAGAAAAAGTCTCCCTCTGTTGCTGGAGCTAGAGTGTACTGGTGTCATCATAGCTGACCACAACCTCCAACTCCTGGGCTCATGCGATCCTCCTGTGTCAGCCTCCCAAGTTGCTGAGACTATAGGCATGCTCCAACACACCAACTAATTTTTTCTATTTTTGGTAGAGACGGGGTCTTGCTCTTGCTTAGGCTGGTCTTGAACTCCTGACCTCAAGCAATTCTCCTGCCTTGGCCTCCGAGAGTGCTAGGTTTATAGGCATCAACCACCATGCCCAGCCATTGCCTTAACTTCTTTAAGCCTGGTTTCTTCTTTAATAGTATAGGGATAATAGTGCCTGTTGCTTGTAGTTGTTGTGAGGGTTGCATAATACTGATATATAATGTGCTTTAGCACAGTGCCTGGCACCTAATTCGTTCCCAAGAAGTATTAGCAACTAAAAGGGTAATTTTTTTTTTTTTTTTTTTTAGACAAGAGTCTCACTCTGTTGCCTGGGCTAGAGTGCCATGGTGTCAGCCTAGTTTACAGCAACCTCAAACTCCTGGGCTCAAGCAATCCTCCTGCCTCAGCCTCCCAAGTAGCTAGGACTACAAGCATGTGCCACCATGCCCGGCTAATGTTTTCTATATATTTTTAGTTGGCCAATTAATTTCTTTCTATTTTTAGTAGAGACGGGGTCTCACTCTTGCTCAGGCTGGTCTCGAACTCCTGACCTTGAGCGATCAGCCTGCCTTGGCCTCCCAGAGTGCTAGGATCACAGGCGTGAACCACCATGCCAGCCTAAAAGGGTAATTTTTTTTAATGTAGCCATTCACGACATTGAGAGGAGCATTAGGGTGCATCTGCACTTCACACATGCATCTCTTCTGCTCTGAAGAGTAAGTCACAACCACACTGGTGCTTTCCTAGTAACACTAAGAAGTATTGAGTACTTATTTGTACCACACACAATTTTAAGTGTTTTATATGTATTCACTGAAAACATGAAGGCTCTATTATCTAGGTGTAGGTACATTTCTCCCACATTAGAGATCAGGACACCATGATCCTTGCCCAAACTGACACAGGTAGCAAACAGTAGAACCTGGACACACACCTGGGAGGTTTAACTCCAGGGCTCAGGTTTTGAACCACCAAACTTCATGATATTTCCTCTTGAGCACCCCACCCTAGTGTCTTGCCAAACAGCTGCTGACTTTGTCCTCTCATTCTTGGATTAGGGAAGAGCCCACACTAACACTGTAAAGATCACACATAACAAATATGCTCAGCTTACAACGCCACCATCCAGCAGCTGGAAATGGCACCAATGCTCACATCTGGGTTTACACTTTGGTGTTACAAAGCTTTATTTGGTGTTCTATTTAATAAGAGCAACCTTTTTTCTTTCTTTTTTGTAGGATTTTGTATTGTAAGGAACAATCTTTTTTCAATTGCAATCTTGCTTGGGAACCACAGGATATAGAATAGACAAAAGGGGAGTGACTTGGTTGACTTGGCTGTGACCCCACTGCTTTCTCTCATCCCCTCAGTGGCATCTCCAATAGGTCCTATGACTGGATTCAGAGATTGGAAACTATTTTACATTTCTAAGTTAAGCTTTTTAACAGTTCTCAAGACAGTTATGATCTTTCATAGAATAGGACTAAGGTTTTTTTTTTTTTTTTTGAGACAGAGTCTCACTTTGTTGCCCAGGCTAGACTGAGTGCCGTGGCGTCAGCCTGGCTCACAGCAACCTTAATCTCCTGGGCTCAGCGATCCTACTGCCTCAGCCTCCCAAGTAGCTGGGACTACAGGCATGCACCACCATGCCCGGCTAATTTTTTGTATATATGTTTTTTTTTAATTGGTCAATTTATTTCTTTTCTATTTTTGGTAGAGACGGGGTCTCGCTCAGGCTGGTTTCGAACTCCTGACCTCGAGCAATCCGCCCACCTTGGCCTCTCAGAGTGCTAGGATTACAGGCGTGAGCTACCGCGCCCGGCCAGGACTGAGGTTTTTTAATATCCAGGAGTTGAACCAAGTTCTAACTCAAAGCAGGCTCCTTTCACCACTCCTCGTAAATCAGCCTCTCTCAGCTTGTTTAGACCCATTAACTGTAGGTCAAATAATGGCGACAGAAAGCATTATGATTAAGTGCTAGATGTTCCTCTCCAACCTTGCTCAAAGGACAGGAGCCCTGAGTGTCTTCTATGGCAGTGGTCCCCAACCGTTTTGGCACCAGGGACCTGTTTCATGGAAGACAATTTTTCCATGGGGATGGGTAGGAGGGGAGGGGAAAGTGATGGTTTCAGGATGATTCAAGCACATTATGTGCACTTTATTTCTATTATTATTACATTGTAATATATAATGAAATAATTATACAAACCTCTCTGCTAATGATAATCTGTATTTGCAACCCACCCCCAGTGCTAGCATCTGTGCCTCAGATCATCAGCATTAGATTCTCATAAGGAGAGCAACCTAGATCCCTCGCATGCAGTTTACAGTAGGGTTCATGCTCCTATGAGCATCTAATGCTGCTGCTGATCTGACAGAAGGGAGGAGCTTATGCGGTGATGCCAGCCATGGGGAGGAGCTGTAAACAGAAGCTCCAGTGCTTGCCCACTGCTCACCTCCTGCTGTGTGGCTGGGTTCCTAACAGGCCACGACTGGTACCACTCCACAGCCCGGGGATGGGTACCACAGCTCTATAGGCATCCATTGCTACAAGCTTTTCCAGCATAGTTCTGATGTGAAGAATGTTACTTAGTTTATCCCTGGAAGCACACTCAAATTTAGAGCACATGATTTGTTTTGAAAATGTGGTCACTATGCCTAGTGTGCTTCCGCCTCTCCTGGGAAGTAGGGCAAGCAGCAGCCACCTACTACGCACCAACATTGGGTGTCTAAGTACTGGTACCCATCCGAATTGCAGGGCTCACAATCCGGGTGAAAGAACATGATTTATTGGTTCCTTCAGTTCGTCACATCCGACCACCCTCTAGGCCCCGGCCCGAGACGCGGATGTTAAAGCAGTCAGTGCAGGGTTTGGGGTGTGTGTGTAGGGGAGACATGCTCACCCAGCGGCAGGTCCCGGGGCCCCGCAGAGTCCTGGGCACAACATCCCGGGTCCGGACCCCAGAGAAGAAAGACTGCCTCGGACAAGTGCGCCCGAGCTACCGTCCAAGCTCCCACAGGGGCAAGTCTGGTCTCACGCTGACCTCCCGCTGCCGCTAACCATCCAGTTCTTCCTACAGGCCACGTTCTCGTTCGTGGCCGCCGCCTCCTGCAGAGTGGCGAGCACTAGCTCCTGGGTCCTGGCCGCCTGCTCCCTGTGCTGCGGGTTCTGCTCCGGCATTTCCTGAGGGCAGGAAGGGAGATCTGCAGTCTGAGCGACCCAGACGGGGGTCTTCCGCCCGTCTACCCCACCTCAGGTCTCCCAGTTGCTTCTACCTTCAGCATTGCTTGCTTCTGCAGCTCTCCCGGGGTCACCAACGCAAAGAGAGCGGCGCCCACGCCAGCCCCTGCGCCCAGTATCGCGACTGCGACCAGCATTTTCTTCACGGTCCCCATGGCCCAGCGCGACCAGCGAAGTGCCCCCTGGAGCCTCCCGCAGCCTAGAAAGGCAGCCGCGGACGCCTCCCCGCCCCCTGCGCAGGCTAGAGCGGCCCAGAGGGGGAAACCATAGAGAAGCGCCCGGCTAGAGAGGACCTGATGGGAGAATCGTCCCTAAAGCAGCTAAGGAGCTTGAACATGTCCAAAAAAGATGCTGGCACCCAGGGGCTCAGCGCGGGGCTCTTTTGCATCAGATCCAGAGTGGGATTGCTAGGGGGGAAAGTATGTGTCTTTATGGTTGCTGTGGGTTTTACAATTGCCCAGTTTTTTGTCTTCGGAGATTTCCCAATCAGTAGAGGGCTGAGCTCTGCTCTGCAATTCCCTGCAGTCACTTGTGCGTTTTCAACACAACACATAGTGGTCATCCAGATATTTACAGACATCATTCTGATCCCTTTCAGTACCTTCAGCTCTGAAACAAAAACTCAAAGCCAAGTGTACTAGGTGGGGAAATGGGCTATAGGCACATATATATATTATATATATATATATATATATAATATGTCATATATATATATATATATTTTTTTTTTTTCCCCTGCCCAGTGCTGTGGCACGATTGTAACTCACTACACCCGGCTAATAATTTAAAAAAAATTTTTGTGGAAATAGTCTTGCCATGTTGCCCAGGCTGGTGTCAAACTGGCCTCAAGGAACCCTCCTACCTGGCCTCCAAAAGTGCTAGCATTACAGATGTAAGCCATTGCACCCAGCTTATTTTGTTTATTTTACAAACAATCTGTTATTTTTCTCATCGTGGTATACCCTTGGCACTGGTTTTAGTACTGTTTTATTTTTAACTCTGAAAACTCTGGATTTTGTGTAACATACAGAATTACAGAATTCTAGTTTGGACTCAGCCATGTGACTGACTGTAAGCAAGTCATTTAAGTTCTCGTGCCCTGCTTGCTTGCTTGCTTTCTCCCTTCCTTCCTTCCTCCTTTCCTTTCCTTCCTCCTTCCTTCCTTCCTTCCTAGCTGGGACTACAGGCAGGTGCCACCATACCTGGCTAATTTTTTCTATATATTTTTAGTTGGTCAATTAATTTCTTTGTATTTTTAATAGAGACGGGTCTTGCTCTTGCTCAGGCTGGTTTCAAACCCCTGAGCTTGAAGCGATCCACCCGCCTCGGCCTCCCAGAGTGCTAGGATTACAAGTGTGAGCTACCTCGCCCAGCTTTGTGCCCTGATTTCTGCGTTGGAGAATGTGGCTTATAACAGTTCTGTCTCATAGATTTAGGATAATTTGAGTTATATACAAACATTTAAAACAGTTCTGGGTAAACAGTAAGCACTACATAAATATTCATTAAATAAGATACAAACAAACATGCCAGCTTGGGAAAACCAGTAGGCAAAGAAGTCAGGAAATTCCAAGTTCATTATCAAAGCTCTTCACTCAGAAGGCTTTAATCCAGATGCCCTTGTTGTCTCCTACCCTTGCTGCCATCCCAGCGTCTCCAGGCAGTAAGTAGAAATAAAGCTCCTATCCCACCTCTTGAGCATTTTCCCCTCCCTAGAAGGCCCATAATCTCCTAGCATGTCATCCCCCTCTCCTCAAAAGTGATTAAGGGGCCAGGCTCCAAAGAAGATTAAAGGAACAGTTTGTGGGGTGCATTGGGCAGAAGTACTCTACTGAGTTCAACCACCTTGTACTCTTAAGAATCACCACCATGGCCCTTGTGCCTGGGAGCAGTGAGGAGGATGGGCCTTGGGCTAGAGATAGCCCAGGCTCCTCCAAGCACCCAGAAAGTCCCAGGCTGACCAACCCTCTCTGGAAGGACAGAAGAGAGATTGGCAGGGTTGAAGGGCGCCAGGATATTCAGGTTAGTACCTATCCACCTAGTGTCTTGCAGCTGGCTTATCCTCCAATTTGCCCCAGCCTCCCTGCTGTCTCTACTCAGGTTGTTTCTCAAAAGTCCCACCTGCCCTCTATTGTTGTGGAAGCCTCTGAGGTGAATGAAGAAGAGAGTGAGGATCTCCAGTGGCCCCATGAGGAGCTGCTGCTGCTTACAGATGGTGAGGAAGAGGAGGCTGAGGCCTTCTTCCAGGACGAAAGTGAAGAGCCAGGTGAAGGCGGTGGATGGATCAATGGGGCCATTGTGACCTGGATGTTCTGCGTAGGGCCAAGATGGAAAACTCAGTAGTGTCCCCTGCATTCATCAGTGCCAGGCACATAGTAGGTGCTAAAAGTGGTGAAGAAAGATGTGGGAGACAAAAGGCAGTTGGCAAACATTAGAGGACAGTTTCGGTGTCAGAATGGGTAACACTCTTTAATCTGTACTTTTAAAATATTTACATTGTTTGTTGTTGGGAAAAACATAATAAAATTACCCCAAACCCAACTATCCAGAAATAGTTAACAACTTAGATGTCTTCTCTTCTAAACTTTTTTCCTTATGTGTGTGTATACTCTTATAGAAGTTACCTTTTTTGAGCATTTACTATGTGCCAGGCACTGTGCTAAACACCTTTAACTCATGATTTTCAGAACCACCCAAAGGAGATACTGTATAAATGAAGAAACAGGCTGTGAAGTTAGGTTCTTAATCATATTATAATTTGCTCTTATTTTCCATAAGCAAAAAATTACACAAATTAGTTTCACAACTTTATTTTCAAGACAGGGTCTTGCTTTGTCGCCCTGGAGAGTGCAATGGCCAGATCCTAACTCACTGTAACCTCAAACTCCTGGGCTCAAGTGATTCTCCTACCTCAGCAGCCAGAGAGGCTAGGACTACAGGCACACACCCCTAGACACTGCTAAATTTTCTTATATTTTGTAGTGATGAGGTATCACTATGATGCCCAGGCTGGTCTTGAACTCTTGGCCTCAAGCAATTCTCCCATCTTGGCCTCCCAAAATGCTGGGATTACAGGCATGAGCCACTGCACCTGGTCAGTTTCATAATCTTTTTAAAAATTCAGTATTTCCAAGCAAGCATACTCAGAAGAAAAAAATTAAAAATTCAATAATATATTAGGGATATTTTTCACTGTTAATGGGTTCTCACCTCTCCTCCTCCCCCACCAGGCTGGGCTTGGAGCCCACAGAACCCCAGGTCACCCTTAAGAACATTTAATGTTGGACTCAGCTGGGGGCAGGAAGAGCAAGATGCCTCCTGGATTCCTGAGGACACAGAGTGTCTGGAAGCCCCCAACCTCTGTTCTTTTTGGGACCCAGCAATAAGCTCCCATGCCTGCAGAAGCCGCTTTGTGGAATATTCTCATCTTCTGCCTCCCAGTAGCTTTGAGGGTAAGTATTGTTCTCTCTCCTTCAAACATTTCACCTAGGTTTACTTATGAAGCCCTTCTACCTCACACCTTCCACTTATACAGGTGAGAAAAATGGGGCTTAGAGGTCAGGCCACCTGGATCACACAAGTAAATGCTGGGATTTTGATTGAGTTTGTCTGTTTTAGGAGCTCCAGGTAGTTGCAAGTGGGTTATGATCCACATGTACTTTTTTTTTTTTTTTTTTTTTTGAGACAGAGTCTCACTTTGTTGCCCAGGCTAGAGTGAGTGCCGTGGCGTCAGCCTGGCTCACAGCAACCTCAATCTTCTCCTGGGCTCAGCGATCCTACTGCCTCAGCCTCCCGAGTAGCTGGGACTACAGGCATGTGCCACCATGCCCGGCTAATTTTTTTTTTTTGTATATATATTTTTAGTTGGTCAATTAGTTTCTATTTTTTTTGGTAGAGACGGGGTCTCGCTCAGGCTGGTTTCGAACTCCTGACCTTGAGCCATCCGCCCACCTCGGCCTCCCAAAGTGCTAGGATTACAGGCGTGAGCCACCGCGCCCGGCTATCCACATGTACTTTCTATTTTCAGCACTCAACTTGTGCTTGGCACTGCAAAATGTTTAAGTATCATTGTATGTAACCGCCATTAACTCCAGGTATTATTTCCACTCTGCAGATGAGTAAACTGGGGCACAGAAACATTCAATAATGTGCCCCAGCTAGTAAATACGGAAGCCAGAACTCAAATTCTTTTTCAGCCATCTGTCTTGCAAAGACAATGCTCTTTCCAGCCCTCTTTGCCCAAGAGAAACAGTATGGTCAAGACCAAAATGTCTTTACTAATGAGAGCCCTGAACCAAGTAAGCAAAGTAGTCGATACCCCGGAAAGGGCCTAGCTCCTGTACAGTGACAGTCCAGCCTTGGGACCCTTGCTCTAGGCAGGGGAGCCGCACATCAGGGTCCTCATCTGAAAATTGAATCAGGGTCCCCTGGGGGCTTAGGACCCTGAGACATTCTGATAGTAGCCGGTAAGCCCCAGGCAGACCACCTCGGGCGACAGCATCCCAGGTGCCCTTATCCAAGAGTAGCTGGAAGGAACCTGAGGAAGCCACAGGCCCCAGGTTCTGGGCATCAGCCTGTACGAAGTGGAGGCGGGAGGCAGGGTGCCCAGGGCATAGACGTGTTTGGCTTTGGCCAACCTCCAGGAGGTTGTTCATGTGGGCCACAGCCACAGGAGAGAAGTCCACCCCCAGCACATCCACTGGGTGTGGGGATTTGGTGTAGAGGCCTGTGCACAGGCTGGAAGTTCCACAGCCTACATCCAGCACCCGCAGTGGACTGGCAGCCCGTGCTTCCTGCAGCAAGGGCAGTAGGAGCCCCTGAACTTCCTCGTATCCAAAGAACCAGTCGAAGGTGGGGACACTGCCTAGATGAGGCCGGGCATGGAGTCGATCCCAGAGGCAGCGGTCTGCCAGGCAGCTACCAGCCAGGGAGCCTGTGAACACGGGTGGAGGGTACGTGTCATCTAGTGTCCAAGTTCTATCTCACCGCTGCAAAAACGGCCCACATGTACCCTGGGGTTTTAAGAGCCACAATTTCAAGGACTAGGCTCCCAGGTCACTCAGAATCCACCTTGCCCTCCCACGGAGCTCCCAGTCTCCCTACCCGCCAAGGCCCGGCGTGTCCCAGCCACCAGGCTCCGCACGTGGAACGTTCGGTGCAACGCTGCCATCCAGAGGTCCAGGCAAGGTCAGCCAGAGAACCTTGTGGGAAATGCCGATCGCACTCCAGCCAGGGGCCTCAGATCCAAAGGAAGATCTGCAAATTCCGCGTAGAAGAACGCCTACAGCCTCCCCGAACTCTGCAGCCTCAGAATAAAGAACGCGGACACAGACCTGCTACGGTAGAAACGGCCTTTATTGGTTGCAAGCAAGTGTAACAGGAGGGGCTAGGATACAACAGCTCCCGCTCCTGGGGCGGTGTCCGTCGTCCTGAAATTAAAGGAGAAGGCGTGAGCACCCCGGGTCGGAGCCCGCTGGATCTCGGTTCTGCCCAGTTCCAAGAAACCCGGTGTCCCGGCGCTTGAGGATAGAACCGGCGGATGTGAAGCCGCCGGCACCGAAGACATGACGCCGGAGCCCTTTCACTCTGCCTCCGTACATAACGGGGAGCGGGACCACACGCCCGGTCCCCGCCAAGAAAAGGAGGGTCCTGAAGCCCAGCCCCAAATCCTCGCACGGCCACCTCAGTCCGCCAACACCACACACAAACACACTCACCCTGCTGCCGCCCTCGGAAAGATCCGAGGGCCTGGCTAGCGACATTATATAGCCCTGCGACCCGCCCCCGAGCTGTGATTGGCCCTCGGAGGGCTGAGGGGCGGAGCTCTGCGGACCCTACGCGGAGCGGAAGTGCGGACCAGGCGTTGAGCTGAGATCATGGGGGCTCCTGGGGGAAAGATCAACCGGCCCCGAACGGTGACTGCGCTGGGGCCGCGGTTTTGTTTTCCCCAAACCTCCTGGAGCCCTCTTGTCTCGCCCGACATCGGATTGATGGGGGGCCGGGGTTGCTGGGCATAGCTGTCCCAGGTTGCAGTGCGCCGCCTCGGTCTCATTTGCATCTTTCTCCCACGCAGGAACTGAAGAAGAAGCTGTTCAAGCGCCGGCGGGTGTTGAACCGGGAGCGGCGACTGAAGCACCAAGTGGTTGGGGCTGTGATAGACGAGGGGCTGATCACACGGCACCACCTCAAGAAGCGGGCGTGAGTACCAAATCCTCTTCCCTTTGGCCCTTCCCAACGAGTCTTCTTGCAGAGTTCGGGATCAACCAACACCGATCTGCTTTCCTCGTGCACTCACGTATATGAGGGAAATATTTGTCGGCTGTGTTAATTCCTAAACTCTGCTAGCCTCTCAATAACCGGTAGCTGCCACCCTTTCTTGGGTCTTGGACTCTGTTGGAAAGTTGTCGACTCTCCCACCTACAGTAAGATTGTACATTCACATAGATTTTTTTATAAGCAAACTTATTTTTATTTACAGAGAAGGGCACATAAAAGTGCATACAAGAATTTTCCCAAAGGTACACATAGGATTTTCCTTAGAAGTTTCAAGGCCCCCTGAGTCTTGCGGAAGAGTTGTCATTCATTAACTACTTTCTACATCCTTTCAATAGCTTCTTCAGCCTAAATATTTAGAGTTTCTGTTTCCTTTTCTTCTTCTTTTTTTTTTTTTTGGAGACAGGGTTTTGCTCTATCACCTGGGCTAGAGTGCAGTGGCATCATCACAGCTCACTGCAGCCTCCAACTCCTGGGCTCAAATGATCCTCCTGCCTTAGTCTCCTGAGTAGCTCTGGGACTATGGGTGTGTGCCACCATGCCCAGTTAATTTTTCTATTTTTTGTAGAGTTGGAGTCTCCCTCTTGCTTAGGCTAGTTTCAAATTGGCCTCAAGCAATCCTCCTGCCTAGGCCTTCCAAAACGCTAGGATTACATGCGTGAGCCAGTGCACCCAACCTAGAGTGTCTACTACATACTGAACTTTAACACTGAACATATTTTATTTAATACTTAATCCTGAGGTATGTGTTGAGATTAATGTTAAGTATGTTAAAATCTAAGTATAGAGAGACTTAACTCACAACCTTTACAGCTCAGACTTTCAGACTGTTATGTGATTTGAATACAAATATCTTTCCATAGACAGAACCATCTGTGTGACCTAGGTCAGTTCAGGTTAATCTTGATATCTTTGCTCCTACCTACCCTTCAGGTCCAGTACACGTGCCAACATTACTCTTTCGGGGAAGAAGCGCAGGAAACTCCTCCAGCAGATCCGGCTTGCCCAGAAAGAGAAGGCAGCCATGGAAGGTGAGGCTGGGGCAGAGAAGTGGGTGAAGGGGAGCCTGGATTTATTTGGGTTCTTTAATGCTTCCTCTTTCCCTTTACTCAGTGGAAGCCCCTTCAAAGCCAGCCAGAACTAGTGAAGCACAGCCCAAACGGCAAAAGAAGACAAAACCCCCCCAGGATGTAGACATGAAGGACCTTGAAGATGAGAGCTAAAGTTCTTACCTTTTCCACCAGAAGATTCTCAGCTGGAGCCATAAGGACTCCAGAGGTTGTTTCAGAGGACTTTGGAAAAAGCATTGGCCCCTTTCAACTCTCCCCAGATTCTCTTCCATAATGGCTTACTGACCTCCCCTGGAGGGGATGGGTTGGGAGGGAAGAGGATACAAAAGAAAGATTGGAGAGGTGCCTGTCTAGCAGTCAACTCCTTTTGTAATAAAGCCCTAGAGCTCTGACTGAGATGTGTGTGGTTAAATGTAGGACCTGGGATGGACCATAAAAAGACATTGGGGAGTGTAGAAACAAGGCAATCAGGAAGCAAGACCCACAGAGCTTGCTTGAGCAAATACAACAAGAAGCCAGCCTCTGCGTTGGCCCTGTCTCCCTAGTGAATGACACTCTAACTTTCCATTTCTGCCAAAAATAACATTATTTTAAGGCTGACAGAAGAGGTAAGAGTCCTGATACAGTTCTGCCACTGCCCCTTTGTGACCAGGGTAGGCAAGTTACTTTACCTCATGTTTCTCTTGCTTCCATTGCTGGATTATGTTTTCAATAAAATGAAGACCTGACATTATTTTTCCCTTTTCACATTCAAAACTTCTGGGGTTTTTTTGTTTGTTTGTTTGAGACAAGGTCTTGTTTTGTTGCCCAGGCTAGAGTACAGTGGCATGATCATAGCTCACTGCAACCTCAAACTCCTGGGCTCAAGAGATCCTCTTTCCTTAGCCTCCTGAATAGCTGGGACTACAGGCCCACGTCACCATTTTTAGTAGAGACAGTCTTGCTATTGCCCAGGTTGGTCTTGAACTCCTGGCCTCAAGCGATCTTCCTGCCTCAGGCTCACTTCAGGCTTGAACTTCTGGGCTCAACGATCCTTCTGTTCAGCCCTCAAGCAGCAGGAGGGACTACAGGCGTACACCACCATGCCCAGCTAATTTTTTTGTATAGATAGGATCTGCTATGCCTTGGCCTCCCAAAGTGCTAGGATTATAATAAGTATGAGCCACTGTGCCTGGCTGACAACTTTATATGTGCTTTACTACACAACAATCACCATCCCAATACTCTCAGACAGATACTATGATACTATCCCCATTTTACAGATGCAGAAATCAAGATACAGGCCGGGTGTGGTGGCTCACGCCTGTATTCCTAGAACTCTGGGAGGCCAAGGTGGAAGGATGGCTCAAGGTCAGCAGTTCGAGATCAGCCTGAGCAAGAGTAAGACCCCATCTCTATTAAAAATAGAAAGAAAGAAAAAAAAAAAAATAAAAATAAAAATAGAAAGAAATTAGCCAAACAACTAAAAAATATATAGAAAAAATTAGGCAGGCATGGTGGTGCATGCCTGTTAGTCCCAGCTACTCAGGAGGCTGAGGCAGAAGGATTGCTTGAGCCCAGAAGTTTGAAGTTGCTGTGAGCTAGGCTGACGCCACGGCACTCTAGCCCAGGCAATAGAGTGAGACTCTGTCTCAAAAAAAAAAAGAAAGAAAAGAAAAAAAAGGAAACCAAGATACAGAAAAAGCCCATGGTCACTAGCTAGAAAATGATAGAAGGACTTGGGTACAAGCAGCCTAGCTCCAGAGTCCTTCAAACTGCCTCTTGTCACCGCTATCATTCAAAGAGGAGTTTCTGCGTCTGGTATTATGCTAAGCCTTTTACATAAATTATCTCAAGTGATCTTCACAAAAAAGTTTGTGAGATACAGGCATCATGCCCATTTTACAGACAAGGAAACAGGCTCCAAACAGCTGGGTCACTTAGGGTTATATTGCTAATAAATGGCAGATATGAATCCAGATCTGTCCAGTTCCAAAATGAGCATTCTTTTTTTTTTTTTTTTTTTATAAATATTTTTTTACTCGTGGACGAGGTTCTGGGGCCCCAAGAGCGGGGCCCCCGGAAGTCGCCTAAAAATGAGCATTCTTATATTGTGAAATCCTTACAAATTGTCTCATATTTATTGTACTAGAACAGTGCTAGGTAATAAGTAATAGAAACACTTGTGTAAGTGATTGAACTTCTAAAATTAAGAATAAAGACCCATAAATAACAGTAAATTAGTCATTTTAGCTTTTAAAGCACAATCACTTCAAAAGTATCTGTAGTACCTACCATCTGGTGCATTTTAACTCACATTCCCATTGATAGCACTAAGCCTTCTGGGTAATATAGATCTCAGAACTCACTTTCCCATTCATTCATTCAACAACGATTAAGAATTTACTACAGGCTTGGCGAGGTGGCTCACGCCTGTAATCCTAACACTCTGGGAGGCCGAGATGGGTGGATTGCTTGAGGTCAGAAGTTCAAAACCAGTCTGAGTGAGACCCCGTCTCTACTATAAATAGAAAGAAATTAATTGACCAACTAAAATATATATATACAAAAAATTAGCTGGGCATGATGGCGCATGCCTGTAGTCCCAGCTACTCAGGAAGCTGAGGCAATAGGAATGCTTGAGCCCAGGAGATTGAGGTTGCTGTGAGCTAGGCTGATGCCATGGCACTCACTCTAGCCTGGGCAACAAAGTGAGACTGTGTCTCAAAAAAAAAAAAAAATATATATATATATATATATATATATTAAAAAGAAAGAAAGAAGAAAGAAAGAAAGAAAGAAAGAAAGAAAGAAAGAAAGAAAGAAAGAAAGAAAGAAAGAAAAGAAAAGAAAAAAAAAGAAAGAAAAGAAATTGGCCAACTAATATATATAGAAAAAATTAGCCAGGCATGGTGGCACATGCCTGTAGTCCCAGCTACTCGGGAGGCTGAGGCAGCAGGATCGCTTGAGCCCAGGAGTTTGAGGTTGCTGTGAGCTAGGCTGATGCCACGGCACTCACTCTAGCCTGGGCAACAAAGAGAGATTGTCTCAAAAAAAAAAAAATCTACTACAAGCCAGGCAGACACTGTTGTAGATGATAAAGATATAGGTTTTTTTTTCTTGTTTGAGGCAGAGTCTCACTCTGTTGCCTGGGCTAG
The DNA here is from genome assembly GCF_040939455.1 of Microcebus murinus. Classification (NCBI taxonomy): domain Eukaryota; kingdom Metazoa; phylum Chordata; class Mammalia; order Primates; family Cheirogaleidae; genus Microcebus; species Microcebus murinus. The sequence continues at coordinate 13,495,350 of NC_134107.1, forward strand.
AGTGCCCTGGCGTCAGCCTAGTTCACAGCAACCTCAAACTCCAGGGCTCAAGCAATCCTCCTGCCTCAGCCTCCCGAGTACCTGGGACTACAGGCATGTGCCACCATGCCTGGCTAATTTTTTCTATATATTTTTAGTTGGCCAATTAATTTCTTTCTATTTTTAGTAGAGACAAGGTCTTGCTCTTAATCAGGCTGGTTTTGAACTCCTGACCTTGAGCAATCCGCCCGCCTCAGCCTCCTAGAGTGCTAGGATTACAGGCATGAGCCACCACCCTGGGCCAGGATATAGCTTTTAACAAAATAGGCGAAGTCCCTGTTGTCAAAGAGCTTATTTTCTGGTGTTCATTAAACAAAGATAATAAAAATAGCTATTGCTTATATAGTGCTTACCATTGCAGGCACCAAGTGACATATGATGAACGCACTACCTTGTTTCAATTTTCATAAAAACTCTGTGAGGTAGCTGGACTATTATTATCTTCTCATTTCCAGAAGAGGGAACGGGCATGGAGTGGATAAGTAAAGTACACAGCTAGTACGTGGAACAGCTGGAACTTAAATTTGGGTAAATTGGTTCCGTACATAGTTGACAAGCTCCGTTTCTACCAAGTATGAGAACGTGAATTAGACGAAGGTCCCTGTGCTGGGAAGTTGGGGAGAGAGCAAAGCCTAAACAAAGGGGACTGGTATAAGGATGTACCCACCTGCGACTGGGAGGACACCTTCAGCCCAATTTGCTTCGGGTTCACTCTCCCTCCCTCTCTTCTATTCATCTTCTCTTATGAATTTTTTCTTCTTTTCATCTCTTTTCCGCATTTCCCCTTCCCTTCTCTTTAGTTGCTATTTACATCGTCGCTTGTTATTGATTAAAATGTTAACTAGAGCTTCATTTTTTAAAAGTTTCTGAGTTGAACATTTTGTATTTTTGGCATTAGGAAAAATAATTAAATCCCATTGTGAAAGGCCCCGGCTTGCTTTAGTCTGTGTGTCAATGGCCCTTTGAAAAAAATAGTTGCGTCGAAGGCGGGTTGGTTTCCGCTGTCATTGCCTGAGTTCTGCTCTAGGACTCCGACGCCGTGCGGAACCAATGTATGAGGGTCGCGGACACCGCCGGATTAATTTTCCTGAGAGGCCTCGTCGCTGGTTCCTTTCGAGTTTCCCTGCGCCTGCGCCTGCGCCTGCTGCCTTCGCTCCGCCGCTCCTGCTTCGGGCTCGGGATAGGGCTCCGGGATGTCCGCGTTGTGCGACCCTCCCGGGGCCCCGGGGCCTCCCGGGCCTGCCCCAGCCACCCACGGTCCTGCGCCTCTCAGGTAGTCAGAGCCCCTGGTACCTTCCCCCACCGCGCGGCCCCGCGCCGATCCCCCAGCCTTCTGGGCAGAAACCCGGATCCTACCTCGAGAACTCGCGTCAGGGTTCTCAGAGATTCCTGGTCGTGTCCCCCCAGAACTCATGGATTGCCTTACCAAAACTCCGGGCTCCAGTGTCTGCCCTCCCAAGACCTTGGTCCAACCTGACCCTAGACCCTGGCCTTGCTCTCCTAAGAATCGGGGATATCAGGACTCTTGGGAATCCAGCTGCCCAGCTCCGATTAGACCAGAGGGAACAGACACAGGGCCCTCACTTCACCGAGACTCCCTGAAACCTCAGGCCCAGAACCCACTGAATGCTTTCTTCTAGCTTTTCTATTTTATCCTAAAGGAGACACTCCCTTGTATTAGGGTTTTTGTTGTTGTTTGTTTGTGGAACCAGAGTCGAATGGCATGGTCAGAGCCCTGTCAGCTCCTGGAGGATGTTGTCGTCTTTGACAGAAAAGGTGATAAGAGAAAGGGCATTTGCCTCCTGTATCACTGGCTTCTGAACCTCTAAGACTGGACCCATATGTTTTGTGAGGGGGAAGGGTTGAAAAGCATTATTACCCTGTCTGTGCCCTGGAACACCTTGAATCCCAGGCACATGCGAGGTGCTGGGTAGGTGGTTGTTGATGCAGTGGTAAGGTTAGGGTTAGGATGTTAGTAGAATGTGGGAAGAAACAGGTGGTTAGGAGGGAGAGCCCTTACTGAGAGGCTAACGATTTTCTTTCCATTAAGAGCAGATTCTAATGTGCTTGTGGTGTTGAGGATAGTGTGGTGAAGCTGGAAGGGTGTTTTTTAAAGCAGATATTATAGACTTTCTCAATTCAACAAATGTTTATCAAGTACTTCCTGTATACTTGGCACCTCAAAAGAAGGAGATTCTGTGTAGAAGAGCACAGAAATGGTTCTGACCTTCTTGGAACATATAGTCTGATTACTTAACTTTAATTTCCTTATCTGTAAAATGGGGTCATAATGCTACCTACCTTATTGAAGCATTGTCAGGATTGAAGTAATACAAAGTATTTAAAAGAGTGCCTGACACATTCTGTTACCCATTATTGATACTATTATTGTTATTGAAAGAAAAATAGCATTTATTCAGTGATTAGCATGAACTAAGTATGGTATCTAAGTGCTTTACAAACATTCTTTTTTGAGGTAGGAACAGCTATTACCTCTATTTTACGTAGAAAGAAACCGAAGCTCACAGAGGAGGTGTAACTTGCTTAACATCTCACAACACTCCAGGTCTGTTTTCTTTTGCTTCTTTACAGTGCTCAGGAGCTGTCCCAGGAAATCAAGGCTTTTCTGACTGGTGTAGACCCTGTTCTGGGCCACCAGCTTTCAGCCCGGGAACATGCTCGCTGTGGTCTCCTCCTGCTCCGTTCTTTGCCACCTGCTCGGGCTGCTGTGCTCGACCACTTGAGAGGTGTCTTTGATGAGAGTGTCCGGGCCCACCTGGCTGCCCTGGATGAAAGCCCTGTGGCTGGTCCACCTCACCTTCGTCCACCTCCACCCTCCCATATCCCTGCTGGGGGACCTGGTCTAGAGGATGTGGTGCAGGAAGTGCAGCAGGTGCTGTCTGAGTTTATCCGGGCTAACCCAAAGGCCTGGGCGCCTGTGATTAGTGCCTGGTCCATTGACCTCATGGGGCAACTGAGTAGCACATACTCAGGCCAACACCAGCGTGTGCCCCATGCCACTGGCTCTCTCAATGAACTGCTGCAGCTGTGGATGGGCTGTAAGGCTACACGCACATTAATGGACATATATGTGCAGTGCCTCTCAGCTCTCATTGGTAGCTGCCCAGATGCGTGTGTGGATGCCTTGCTGGATACTTCTGTTCAGCATTCCCCACACTTTGACTGGGTTGTGGCACATATTGGCTCCTCTTTTCCTGGCACCATCATCTCCCGAGTCCTCTCCTGTGGCCTTAAGGACTTCTGTGTCCATGGTGGGGCTGGAGGTGGAGCTGGTAGTGGAGGAAGCTCTTCTCAAACCCCCTCTACAGACCCCTTTCCTGGATCTCCTGCCATCCCTGGAGAGAAACGGGTACCCAAGATCGCCTCAGTTGTAGGTATCTTAGGGCACCTGGCCTCCCGCCACGGAGACAGCATCCGACGAGAGCTCCTACGAATGTTCCATGATAGCCTGGCAGGGGGGACTGGGGGCCGGAGTGGGGACCCCTCCCTTCAGGCCACAGTTCCCTTCCTACTACAGCTGGCAGTCATGTCACCAGCTTTGTTGGGTACAGTCTCTGGAGAGCTCGTGGATTGCCTCAAGCCCCCAGCTGTGCTGAGCCAGCTGCAGCAGCACCTGCAGGGATTTCCCCGAGAGGAGCTGGACAACATGCTAAACCTGGCTGTGCACCTAGTGAGCCAGGCCTCTGGGGCAGGTGCCTACCGCCTGCTGCAGTTCCTGGTAGACACAGCTATGCCTGCTTCAGTCATTACCACCCAGGGCTTGGCTGTGCCAGACACCGTGCGTGAGGCCTGTGACCGGCTAATCCAGCTGTTGCTACTGCACCTGCAAAAACTGGTTCATCACCGGGGAGGGTCTCTTGGGGAAGGGGTGCTGGGCCCACCCCCACCTCCCCGCCCAGTGCCCTTTTTAGATGCGCTAAGAAACCATGTTGGAGAGTTATGTGGAGAGACTTTACGACTGGAACGAAAGCGCTTCCTCTGGCAGCACCAGCTCTTGGGCTTGCTGTCTGTCTATACCCGGCCTAGCTGTGGACCTGAGGCCTTGGGCCATCTACTGAGCCGAGCCCGAAGCCCTGAAGAGTTGAGTTTGGCCACCCAGTTATATGCAGGACTGGTGGTCAGTCTCTCTGGCCTCCTGCCCCTGGCCTTCCGAAGCTGCCTGGCTCGGGTGCATGCAGGGACTTTACAGCCTCCATTCACCGCCAGGTTCCTGCGAAACTTGGCACTGCTGGTGGGGTGGGAACAGCAGGGTGGTGAGGGCCCTGCAGCCTTGGGGGCCCGGTTTGGTGAGTCTGCCTCAGCCCATTTGTCTGACCTGGCTCCTCTCCTGCTACATCCTGAGGAGGAAGTAGCTGAAGCTGCTGCCTCCCTCCTGGCCATTTGTCCCTTTCCTCTAGAAGCCTTGTCCCCCTCCCAACTCTTGGGACTGGTGAGGGCTGGGGTGCACCGCTTCTTTGCCTCTCTGAGGCTGCATGGCCCCCTGGGTGTGGCCTCATCCTCCCAGCTTCTCACTCGCCTCTCTCAGACCTCCCCAGCTGGGCTCAAGGCTGTCCTGCAGCTGCTCGTTGAGGGAGCCTTACACCGAGGCAACACAGAACTGTTTGGAGGGGAAGTGGATGGGGACAATGAGACTCTCTCAACTGTATCAGCTTCTTTGGCTTCTGCCTCCTTGTTGGACACTAACCGGCGACACACTGCAGCTGTGCCAGGTCCTGGAGGGATCTGGTCAGTTTTCCACGCTGGAGTCATTGGCCGTGGCTTAAAGCCACCCAAGGTTGTCCAGTCACGAAATCAGCAGGAAGTGACCTATAACACCCAGAGCCTCCTTAGCCTCCTGGTTCACTGCTGCAGTGCCCCTGGGGGTGCTGAATGTGGGGGTTGTTGGGGAGCTCCCATCCTGAGCCCAGAGGCAGCTAAAGCAGTGGCAGTGACCTTGGTGGAGAGTGTGTGTCCTGATGCAGCTGGTGCTGAGCTGGCCTGGCCCCCCGAGGAACACGCCCGGGCCACTGTGGAGCGGGACCTTCGCATTGGCCGGCGCTTCCGGGAACAGCCCCTGCTCTTTGAGCTGTTAAAGTTGGTAGCAGCTGCTCCCCCAGCCCTGTGCTACTGCTCCGTGCTGCTGCGGGGGCTGCTGGCTGCCCTCTTGGGCCATTGGGAAGCCTCTCGCCACCCTGACACAGCCCACTCCCCCTGGCACCTGGAGGCGTCCTGTACCCTAGTGGCTGTCATGGCTGAGGGAAGCCTCCTGCCCCCAGCCCTGGGTAATATGCACGAGGTATTTAGCCAATTGGCACCTTTTGAAGTGCGTCTGCTGCTGCTCAGTGTCTGGGGCTTTCTGCGAGAGCATGGGCCCTTGCCCCAGAAGTTTATCTTCCAGTCTGAGCGTGGCCGCTTCATCCGGGACTTCTCCAGGGAGGGTGGGGGTGAGGGTGGAGCCCATCTGGGTGTGCTGCACAGTGTCCTCCACCGCAACATCGACCGCCTGGGCCTTTTCTCTGGCCGTTTTCAGGCATCTCCACCGTCCAATCTCCTTCGGCAGGGAACATAGCCTTTTCTATGCTCCCGAAGCCCAGGGAGATTGAGGAGTCAGAGAGAGAAGGGACTAAGGTGCTACGGAAGGGTGGAGGTTTCTCTTCTAAGTCCTTGGCCTAAAGAGCGCTGTCACTTTTTTCCTCCCTCACCTTTTTTTCTAAATAAAATTTGCCAAGTTGAGAAAACCAGTCCAGTACTTCTGCCTGATGCTGACAGCGAGCAAAGTCGGACAGCGACTGGCTCTGGAAGTTCCCGCCCCTGGCCTCAAGCCCCGCCCCTGGCTCCACCGCCGCCGGCATTTAGAGTGTGTGCTCCGCCAATGGGACAGCCGCCCGGCCGCGCTCTGCTCGAGCCAATCACAAGGCCGGAAGGGGCGGGCCCTAGGGTACGTGGCTCAACGCGCGTGGTAGGAGGGGAGGTTCGGGGTCAAGGAGCAAACCCGGCACAAGATGGCGGCGGTAGCGGCAGTGGCGGCGCGTAGGAGGCGGTGAGGAGCTCGGAACCTGGGGGCGCGCCCGGGACGCCCCTAAATCCCCCAAGCCCTATAGCGCTCCTTCCTGTATGTTTTCCTGACACTCTGCCACCCCTGGCCTGGCGAGGAACCTGTGTTCCTCTGGAGGCAGCCTCAGTCATTTACAGTCTCCCCGCGGTAGATCCGCGCGATGTTGGGGGCCCTTACCTGTGGAGCTCCAGGCTCCTGCTCCGCAGCTCAACAAAGCTGCAGCTGTGTGCTTTTCTTGGTTTTAGCTTTTCTCAGCCGCCGCCCTCCTCTGGCGGCTCGCGACGGTCAGCGCCGCCGCCTCCTTCCTGCAGTGCGCGGGGCCGTTGGGGCTGGGGACAGGATGAGGCCTGGCCTTGGGGAAGGCAGCCTGCTGCCCTGTGGTCCCTCAGCCTAGCTGGAAACACCGTGGCTGGCAGTTATGCCTGCACTATTCTTCTTGCCCTACCCCCCAGAGTCCCGGACCCTCTCCCTGCCCTGTCTTCACTTGGATGCCAGCCCTGGCTAGTTCAGTGTCCACGGTCGCTGGGCACGACTGGGGCAGGATCCAATAAGTTCACAGTCAGCCTGGATGATGTTGCCCAAAACACAACATGTAATTGAATGGTCTGCGCTCTCCAGTTTATATTATTAGGGGGGAGGGGAGAGGTTCGAAACACATCACTAGCGCCACAGAGTTTAGCACCTAACGGTTTATTGGGTGGGAGAGGCGTGTAATGTCCAAAGCAGTGAAAAGGCGTGGATCGTAAACTCAGCTTTCTGGGAGCCTGTGATCTGAAACAATAAACAGGTGCAACTGACCCTGCTGCTCATTCCTGACTTTGGCTTGTGAACGTCTCTTGTTTGGTGTGTGCAAGACGTCCCTGAGTTCCTAGGGCCTTCCAACAGGTCATATCTGAAAGATTCTTTAGAAATCCTATCTCCACTGGCATATTTCCAAACTAATTTTATAGACTGTGCAAATAGGCTCTAGAAGGTATTTAACTCACTGTATTTCTGATTACTGTTGCTTCGGCCAAGTGAACATGGGTCAGTGGCCCAGGCCTGCTGCAGTCCCTCAGTCATGCATGCCTTGCAGTTGAGTTTTCTGGTAGCATTTCTTCTGCTTGTTTTGCTTGTATCTATTCCTGCTTGGCCTATTAAATTATGGTGCCTGGTGTTTTTATCACTTTTCTATCTGACCTGGGGTTGAGCAATCTCTTTGCACATTTTTCTGGAGCTGGAGGGTTCACTGTTCTGTGATCTCCTTTCTGGTAATTTTCTTTACCTTTAGCTTTCAAGCACATACTGAGGCTAATGCTAGATATCTAGATACAATGTGTATAGTAGACCCAGTGTTTAGTTACCTTATTATAGGTTGTTAAATTGTGTTGCTTAGAAGAACCCCTCTCCTCTCTGAGTTTGGAACACTTTCCTGGTCTGCCCACATCAGAATCACTGGGATGGCATGTTTAAAATGCAGTATCTGAGGTTTGGGAATCTTGATTTAATAAGTACTGCAGGTTATTCTTAACAGATGCTAAAATTTAAGAACTATTTAGGATTTACTCAGAATGGATGAATATATTCTTTAAACTAACTTGTGTAGATAAGCCTATTAGTCCCCTTTCTGTCATTTGATAACACATTGGAAAAGGTTGGAGAAGTGACATTTTGTGATAACCTTGGGATGATGGTCCTCAATGAGACGTGCCCAGTTCATCCAGATAGTGATGGGTGTGCTGTATTGTGCTTAATGGTGAAGTACATGGGCCCCAAAGTCAGGCAGAACTGGGTTGAATCCCAGTTTCAACCCTTCCTAGCTGGTTAATGTTGGGTGAATTATTGAACTTTTTATACCTCCATTTTCCCATTTGGGAAAAAAACTCTAACACTATATTCACCAGGAAAACCAGGAAAGAAAAGGAAAAGAAGTAGCATGCAAAGAATTGGTTCTTGGCTGGGCGTGGTGGCTCACACCTGTAATTCCTAGCACTTTGGGAGGCCGAGGCAGGCGGATAGCTCAAGGTCAGGAGTTTGAAACCAGCCGGAGCAAGGGCAAGACCCCATCTCTACTAAAAGAAAAAAAAAGAAAAATAGAAATTAATGGGCAAACTAAAAATATATATAGAAAAAATTAGCTGGGTAGGGTGGTGCATGCCTGTAGTCCCAGCCACTTGGGAGGCTGAGGCAGAAGGACTGCTTGAGCCCAGGAGTTTGAGGTTGCTGTGAGCTAGGCTGACGCCACGGCACTTTAGCCTGGGCAAGAGAGTGAGACTCTGTCTCAAAAAAAAAAAGGTGGTTCTGCACCCTCTTTGCCCATTAGAGTTGTTTAGGGAGCTTTTAAAAAACTGATGCCCAGACTCCTCCTCAGGCTAATTAAGCCAAAATCACTGGAGGTGAGACCAGAGCACTGTTATTTTTAAAAACTTCAGGCAGAATTAGTGATAATAAAGCAGTTAGTGAGGCCTCTGGGAGTACATTGGGGCTCAATACATTTTAGCTATTGTTACTCTTTTTGGCCTTGGGTAGCAATGGTGGTAACTTGTTTTGAAGATAGAGGAATGGAGATCAGAGGAACAGGCTGCTCAGGGTGCAAGGGAAGTTAGGACCCTAGGAACTGTGACCGGCAGACTAGCTGAGGGTACATCTTTAACTTTTTAACTCTGCATCCACCCAGTGCCTTGCCCAGGGAAAGGCATAGCTTGCTTTGTGTCTCTCTTCCATACACATGGTACTACCATTTCCTCTGGGACTATCACTGTTCCTTTCCTCTGAGAGGCTGATGTAACCAGAGTCAATACTAGGGCCTCTGAAGGCCAAAGATCTTTTGTCTACTTTTTCTGCCTTTCAAAGGGAAGGTGTGAGTGAGCCAACTCCTCAGTCTTGACCCTTAACCCCATGTCTACTCTCCGTTCTTTTCTATATAATGTGACTCCATCTTTCTCCCCTCTTTCCTGAGCTGTCTTTTAGGACTCTGACAGGAAGAGGCCTTTAATTCCAAAGGGGCCCTTCCTGACCTGTGCTGATGTTCCTGTTTTGTCCTTTTTCTTTCCATAGGTCTTGGGCAGGTTTGGTACTGGCTTATTTAGGGTTCTGGCTGGGGATTACCCTTGCTGTGGATAGAAGCAACTTTAAGACCTGTGAAGAGAGTTCCTTCTGTAGGTATGATATGTCTGGGAGAATGGGATGGAAAGTAGGGTAATGTGGAAGGTCTATGACAGATGGGGTAGCTTGAGGACACTGCTGGTGATAGACCTCGGGACATTGTGGGTGCTCCTCTTGCCCCATCCTACTTCCCAACTGTTCCACTTGGCAGGCGGCAGCGAAGCATACGTCCAGGCCTCTCTCCATACCGAGCCTTGCTGGACTCTCTGCAGCTTGGTCCTGATTCCGTCACAGTCCATCTGATCCATGAGGTCACCAAGGTCAGGCAAGATAAAGAGGGATGGGAAATGGCTGAGTGGTAATTTGGGAAGGGGGAACCTGTAGCCAACATCTGTTCCATCCTAATCTTGGGACTTTTACTTGGTGAAGAAATCTGATTGCAGGTTCCTTAGGCAAAGGGCTTAAAGGAGGGGACTCCTCTGAAGAGAATGGGTTCAGAGGGCATTTCATGGTTTAGTCCCTCTCCTTTCTCTAGATCTAAATCTTTGTCCCCACAGGTATTGCTGGTCCTGGAGCTCCAGGGACTTCAAAAGAACATGACTCGAATCAGGATTGATGAACTAGAGCCCCGGAGACTGCGATACCGTGTGTCAGATGTTTTGGTGGCTGATCCCCCCGCAGCTCGGTAAATTTTTCCTAAGAAACATATCCATCTCCATGGCCATTTTTTTGGTGGCTGACTTTCTTTTCCACATTAGGGTAATATTTGACTAGCACCTCACCACTCCTCAACCTGTCCCCATCTCTCCCTCTCTTTCCCTTACTTTTTCTTTTACCCTTTATCTGCATTTATTCAGCAAATAGGTATTGCTGCAGCTTCTGTGCCAGGCCTGGATGAGGTGCTGGTGATACAAGAGGGAATAAACCAGGCACAGATCTTGCCCTCTGTGTCCCTGCTTGGTCCTCCCCCTCCCTTTCCTTCTTTTTCTTTTCTCTTCCTTCCTTCCCTCCCTCCCTTTTTTTCAGATACTCAGAATAGGATTACTCAGATTCTTGAGTCATTACACCCTGTCTTCATTGTTCCATGCATGGCTTTCTCTTAAATGCTTAAGAAAAAAAAATGTAGTAAACATTCCGCTCTGTAAACTCTCCCCTCAGCCCAACCATATGCTGCTCTCTATAATGTACCATTAACTCTGCCAGAGGTGATCTTTATTCTGAAGTTTATCATCCTCTTGCTTTTTATTGTTTGTACAATTGTATTTTGTGTATATGTGTATATACATATACATGTGCACATATGCATCTATTTGCTTAAGCAATATGTTATGTGGTTTTATTTGTTTTTGAGCTATAAAGGGAAAGGATCTTAGTGAATGTGGTCTTCTGGGATTTCCTTATTTCCATATAACTTTAATTCTGTTGCATGTGACTTTAGTTAATTCATTTTTAGTGCTACATAATGTTATGTTATATGAATATACCTCAACTTTTTAATATTTATCCATTTCTATGTTGATAGGCTTTTGGGTTGTTTCCAGTGTTTTGCTATCCAAAGTATTGGCATGAATATTCTTGTACATGTCCCCGATTATCCTTGTGCAGGAGTTTCTCTTTTGTGTTTAGCCAGGAAAGGAACTGCAGTGTTATAGAATATCGAAATGATCAACTTTCCAAGATAAAGCCAAAGTGATTTATGAGAGGCCTCATTGATCTACATCCTTTGCAACACAGTACTGTTGGACTTAATTTTTGTCAGTAGGTAGAATGGGTATAAAATGATATCACCTGGTGGTCTTGGGTTGGTTGTCTTTCCCAGTTTATTAATGAGAAAAAGCACCTCTCTCTGTTTGTCATTCTGGTTACTGTTCTATAAAATACATGTATTGCAGTTATCTTTCCCTTGGTTGTAGCTTATCTTTTTACTTTTCTAAAGGTGTTTTGAAAAAAAAAAACAAAAACCTTTTTATTTTAGAATAGTTTTAGTTGCAAGGAAAGTTAGTTATAGGAAAATTGCAAGAATATTATGAGAGGCCGGGCGCAGTGGCTCACGCCTGTAATCCTAGCTCTGGGAGGCCAAGACGGGAGGATTGCTTGAGCTCGGGAGTTCAAGACCAGCCTGAGCAAGAGCAAGACCCCGTCTCTACTAAAAAACAGAAAAAATTAGCCAGTCAACTAAAAATGAAACAGAAAATTAGCCAGGCATGGTGGCACATGCCTGTAGTCCCAAGCTACTTGGGAGGCTGAGACAGGAGGATTGCTTAAGCCCAGGAGTTTGAGGTTGCTGAGAGCTAGGCTGATGCCATGGTACTCACTCTAGCCCAGGCAACAAAGCGAGTCTATGTCTCAAAAAAAAAAAAGAATGTTATGAGAGTTCCTGTGTGCCCTGCACCCAGTTTCCCCTGTTGTTAACATTACTGTGGCTGATTTGTCATAACTAATGAGCTGATAGTGATACATTATTATTAAATAAAGTGCATATTTTACTTAGGTTTCCTTAGTTTTTATCTAATATTCTTTTTCTATTCTAGGATCCCATATAGGATACCCTATTACATTTAGCTTTCATGTATCTTTAGGATCTTTTTTTTTTTTTTTTTTGAGACAGAGTCTCACTTTTGTTGCCCTGGCTAGAGTGAGTGCCGTGGCGTCAGCCTAGCTCACAGCAACCTCAAACTCCTGGGCTCAAGCGATCCTCCTGCCTCAGCCTCCCGAGTAGCTGGGACTACAGGCATGCACCACCATGCCCGGCTAATTTTTTGTATATATATTTTTAGTTGGTCAATTAATTTCTTTCTATTTTTAGTAGAGACGAGGTCTCGCTCAGGATGGTTTCGAACTCCCAACCTCAAGCAATCCGCCCGCCTTGGCCTCCCAGAGTGCTAGGATTACAGGCGTGAGCCACCGCGCCCGGCCTATCTTTAGGATCTTTTAGACTGACTTTCCTTGTTCTTGATAATCATAATAAGGGTGTCTTGATAAATAGACATTCCTAAAAAAAATTTTTTTTTTTGAGACAGTGTCTGCTCTGTTGCCAGAGCTAGAGTGCAGTGGCATGATCATAGCTCACTGCAACCCCAAACTCCTGGGCTCAAGTGATCCTCCTGCTTTAGCCTCCTAAATAGCTGAGACTACAGGCATGTACCATGCCTGGCTAATTTTTCTATTTTTTGTAGAAATGAGATCTTGCTCTTGCTCAGGCTGATCTTGAACTTCTTTTTTTTTTTTTTTAAATTTTATTACTTTTCTTTTTTCTTTTTTTTATTTATTTACCTAACGATGTCTTTTTTGGTATGCTCTTGAACTTCTGACCTCAAGCAATCCTCCTGCCTCAGCCTCCAGGGTGCTATGATTATAGGCGTGAGCCATTGTTTCCTGCTGATATTCCTAATTTGTCAAATTTATCATGTATTAGTCTTTTACTTTTTTTTTTTTTTTCCTGTTTTCGGAATTCTAACCTGTTAGACGTACCAGTGTTTTACCTTTTGGCGTTAGCCTTTTCTGTGTTGTGTTTAAATAATCCTTCTCTACCTAAAGATCAGAACAATATTTGTTTATGTTTTCTTCTAAAGGTTTTACCTTTAAGTTTTAAGTCATAATCTTTTTGGAGTTTATATCTGGTAAGACGTAGCAATATGATATTCTTTTTTTCATATGTGAAAAATCTATTTTTCTAACTTCGTTATTGAATAGTCCTTTCTTCACTGATCTGATATGCCATTTCTATTACATTTCAAAGTAAGTATGCATGGGACTGTTTCCAGGCTCTTTATCTAATCAGTATTCTGGGTTCCCTTGATCAATTTGTCTATCCCTGCACTGTTACCATGCTGTCTATTGCTCTTTCCAGGTCCCCCTTCTTCTGAAGTATAGTGACCATTCTTGGCCCTTTGCACTTCCTTATATTCCTTTCAATCTCTTTCCCAGGCTTTCTGTCTCTGGCCGTGATGACAACAGTGTGGAGCTAACGGTGGCTGAGGGACCCTACAAGATTATCTTGACAGCGCAGCCATTCCGCCTTGACCTACTAGAGGACCGCAGCCTTTTGCTCAGTGTTAATGCACGAGGACTCTTGGCTTTTGAGCACCAGAGGGCTCCCAGGGTCTCGTGAGTACAGGGGTTGGGACTATAGGTTGCCTAGTGTGAAACAACCTAGGGGTATTGTGGGTTCTGGCATTGGGTTCCTGGGAGGAGACAGGGTGGTAGGACAGCAAGGTAGGGACTGGGAGCAGGGAGAGGCTGTCTATTAGGGAGGGTAGAAACCAGACCCGGGTTGCAGTTTTCTCCATTTCCTGTACAGACCAGGAGGCAGTCACTTTTGTCCCTGAGCTGTACCCGGGGCATCTTGATCTCTGGGAGGCCTGCCTGGGTCTACCCTCTCCCTCTTCCCCTTCTCATACCATCGCATTTCCCAGATTTATTTTCTTCCTTTTTATTTTTTATTTTTTTTGGTTTCTTTTTCCCCCATCTCTGGAAGTTTGTCCACTGAAACTCACTTTTATGTTTCTGTTTTTGTGTTGGTTTTGTGCCTCCTTTTCCCCTTCCCTACCCATCTCCTCCTGCCCCAGTTTCTCGGATAAAGTTAGTCTCACGCTCGGTAGCATGTGGGATAAGATCAAGAGCCTTTTCTCTAGGTAAATCCACAGCCACTGGTACTGTATCTGTTCCTCTGCCCTTACCCTTCCTTCACTCTGGCCCACAGGGGAAGGGACCCCAGACCCTTCCATTCCTTGCCTTTCATTCAGCCCCCTTTCCCCAGCTATGTTCTATCTGTTCCCGTTTTCTTTCCTGGCTGGGAGCCCCCTGGGAGAAGGAAGATAAAATGTTGGAAGTCCGTAAGGAACATAAGGAGCTTACTGCTTTGCCAAGGGGTGGGTGGAGAGATGCTGCCTATTACTGGGGTTCCTGGCTCTCAGCTGGGGTGCAGCTGAGGTTCTGGGCAGAGCTGCTTGCCAGCTGCCCTTGAAAGCATTCTTTGGCAGAATCTCTTGAAGTCCCTGTGTATATCTGTAGAGGCTTGGTATAGTATGACCCACTTGCCTTTGCAAAACTCTTGTGTCAGGCCAGGAAGCTGAGGGCCTTTGGGGCCAGAGTCACTCAGTGGAGGCAGCAGAGCCAGGATTAACATTCAGAACCCAGGCCCCTGAACCATCCTGCCTATCTCTTCTGGGATGCTGGCAGAGGCTGTTGATTTGGGCCTGTGTGTGGAAAGCACCTCCTGGTGGCATTTACTCGTCATTTCCTTTTCTCATTCCTCTCCCTATCCTTTACCAACTTATCTGCTCACTGGGGGGTCCCTCTCCAGGCTTTAACATTCAGTCCCTTCTTCCAATGCCTTCGTTCCTTTGGACCCTTGGCTCTCTATTCCCCTACCCCTCCTTCCACTAGCCCCTCGTCCCTGCCCCCTCTGGATTGGAGCAGACAGCTCTCCTACCTTCCAGGCAAGGATCAAAAGACCCAGCTGAGGGCGATGGGGCCCAGCCCGAGGAAACACCTGGGGATGGTGACAAGGCAAGTTCGGTGGGTGGGCGGGGGGGATGGTTGGAGGATAGTACTGGCTGGGAGGTTGGATGGAAATGGCCCACAAGAAACTTGAGCTTAGTCTTGTCATCATGGATGGGATTTAGAAAATGGGAATGGGAAGAGAGTGAACTGGTGTATGATTGGGTAGTGGTCCATTTTCCTCCTTACAGCCAGAGGAGACCCAGGGGAAGGAAGAGAAAGATGAGCCAGGAGCCTGGGAGGAGACGTTCAAAACGCACTCTGACAGCAAGCCATATGGTGAGGAGCTGGGAGAGCCTTGGGCAGGGGTGCAGGGAGTCCTTGCTAAGCAGCAGCTCTGGAGCTTGTCCTTTGCCTTTTTTCCTCCCAGGCCCCATGTCTGTGGGTTTGGACTTCTCACTACCAGGCATGGAGCATGTGTATGGGATCCCCGAGCATGCAGACAACCTGAGGCTGAAGGTTACTGAGTGAGTCCACGGTGACATCAGGATTGGGAGTGGAGGGGCAAGAAGAAATCAGGGCTTTGGGAAGATATGCATGAAGATTGTTTACTCCAGACAAGCCTGGATCACTTCCTTTGCCTGGATCACCTTTGGTGATCAGAAAAGTCATCTTTGAAAAAGGGCAGAGGAGCCAGTTAATATCTCTTACCTGTGTCTATGGGGTGGGGGTCGCATATTCTGTAACCTGGGGCAAGTTATCAGCCCAAGTCTGTCTGTCTGCCTGCAGGGGTGGGGAGCCGTATCGCCTCTATAATTTGGATGTGTTCCAGTATGAGCTGTATAACCCTATGGCCCTGTATGGGTCTGTGCCTGTGCTCCTGGCACACAACCCTCATCGTGACTTGGGCATCTTCTGGCTCAATGCTGCAGAGACCTGGGTTGATATATCCTCCAACACTGCAGGGAAGGTGAGAGCACAGGCACAGGGAGAAAGGACAGAGTGAGCCTTCCAGGCCTTGAGACAAATGGGTATGCTATGGGCATTAGTTTTGAAGAGCCTGGGAGGATAGCCTATTTGGGGACCAGGTGGAAGAAGGGGCCCTGGGCCTGATGTGCAGCATTTGAGTTCCCCAGTCACTCCCAGAAGACACACACTCATGGGGAAGGCATTGCCCTTTCTGGACTGAGGGGATATACTTTTATCAGCACATTCTGTGCTAGGTACTCTTCTAGGTGCTGGGGATATAGTACTAACCAAGGTTGGAAAGGTCCTGACTCCCAGGGAGGAAGACAGATGTTAATCAGGTAACAAAGAAGGCAAGATGAGTTCAGGGGTGGTAAGTGCTAACAAAGACTTGAAATAGTCATGGGGTAGGGGTGGGGGCTGTTGTGCTTTAGACAATGTGGTCCAGGCAAGCCTCCCTGAGGAGGCAACATTTAATTTCAACCAAAGTGACTCACAGGAGCCAGCTGTGTGTGGATTCTGGGGAGAAAATTGGGGCTTTATTCTTGTGGTTGGATGAGAGGCCTGGTGACTGACCTCTCTCTGGTTCCCTATACAGACCCTGTTTGGGAAGATGCTGGACTACCTGCAGGGTTCTGGGGAGACCCCACAGACAGATGTTCGCTGGATGTCAGAGAGTGGCATTATTGATGTCTTCCTGCTACTTGGGCCCTCTGTCTCTGATGTCTTCCGGCAGTATGCTAGTCTCACAGGTGCTTGGTGTTCCCACTCTGTCAGCTGACAGCCTCATTTTTCTGCCCTTTTCTTTCTGAGAGGGTGGTTCTACACATTTTCAGAGGTCCTGTGCCCCAGCTTGTACCCTTCCGTTTCTGGGTATTGGGCCTGATCCCCATTGTGACCCCGTCTCTTGATGAACCTGCAGGGACCCAGGCATTGCCCCCACTCTTCTCCCTGGGCTACCACCAGAGCCGCTGGAACTACCGTGACGAGGCTGATGTGCTGGAAGTAGATCAGGGCTTTGATGATCACAACCTTCCCTGCGATGTCATCTGGCTGGACATTGAACATGCTGATGGCAAGCGGTACTTCACCTGGGATCCTAGCCGCTTCCCTCAGCCCCGCACCATGCTTGAGCAGTTGGCCTCCAAGAGGCGGAAGGTAAGATGCTTGGTTTTCTCAGGCTAAGGCTGAGGCATAATAGGCCTAGAGCACTGTGACCACCCACGTTCCTTGCCCTCAGCTGGTGACCATTGTGGACCCCCACATCAAGGTGGACTCTGGCTACCGAGTTCATGAAGAGCTGCGGAACCTGGGGCTATACGTTAAAACACGAGATGGTTCTGACTATGAGGGCTGGTGCTGGCCAGGTAGGCAGGCCCAGAATTGGGGGAGAGGTGATTGGGAGGCCAGGGATGTAGAATGGTGGCTTTTTCGCCCCTTGGAGGGTTTACAGCCACCCTTAACCTCTTCCAGGCTCAGCTGGTTACCCTGACTTCACCAATCCCACCATGAGGGCCTGGTGGGCAAACATGTTCAGCTATGACAATTACGAGGTAGGGAAAGCCTTGCCCCTTGACCTGCATCTGTCTTTCCCACCCTACTCCCCTGAATCAGTCTTTCTCTGCTTGCAACCTTGCTTTGGTTGGTTGCCTGTAATGTGTCGGGGGGCCTTGATCCTGGTAGGGCCCTGAAAAATGCATCTTTCTAGATTTTTAGGAGCTTTCTGCTCTAACATTATGTTCTTCCTCCCCTCTGTCTTTCTGGCCCCATTTTCTGCCTGTGTTCCCAGGGCTCAGCTCCCAATCTCTATGTGTGGAATGACATGAACGAACCATCTGTGTTCAATGGTCCTGAGGTCACCATGCTCAAGGATGCCCAGCATTACGGGGGTTGGGAGCATCGGGACGTACATAACATCTATGGCCTCTATGTGGTAAGGGGCTGAGCCAGGAGAATTGGTGGAAAGAGGGAAAACAGAGGCCCAGGGAACTTGCAGATGACAGCTGGCTTCTGCTCCTCACTCTTTTTCTCTCTTTTCCCCACCTAGCACATGGCAACGGCTGATGGGTTGACACTGCGTTCTGGGGGCATAGAACGCCCCTTTGTCCTGAGCAGGGCTTTCTTTGCTGGCTCCCAGCGCTTTGGTAAGATCTGGAGAATGGAGCTGTGGCAGAATGGCAGAATGGTGTGAATGCTAGATTGCAGGACCCATGGGCCTGGACCTGGCTCTCCGAGGAATCTTTCCATGCAGCTGTCTTCTGAGAGTTGCACACTGCATTTTCCCAACTACACTTTAAGGGAAGCCAGGAGTGGAAGGTCTAGTCCCCCCGTTCAAGTGTTCTTGTGAACTCTGCCATCTTTAGCAGGTTCCTAGGGGCCCCAGAATAGATGTAGCCGGTCAGAGAGGTCAGCTATATAGAAGGCCAAGCCCTTTCACTGTGTGCAAGCTTCCAACCCCTTGTCTTCCTTAGGAGCTGTGTGGACAGGAGACAACACTGCCGAATGGGACCATTTGAAAATCTCTATCCCTATGTGTCTCAGCTTGGGGCTGGTGGGACTTTCCTTCTGTGGGGGTAAGTGGGGAAGGAATTTGGGATCTTGGTTTGGTGGGAGAGGGACAGAGTAGAGGGCACAGGACCTAGGCATGAGCAAAAAGCTGAGACTCCACAGTGACGCCCTGGGAAGCTCCTCAGGCAGCATCTCTTTTCCAACCTGCTTTCTCCCTCCACTCTCCCAGCGGATGTGGGTGGCTTCTTCAAAAACCCAGAGCCGGAGCTGCTTGTACGCTGGTACCAGATGGGTGCCTATCAGCCATTCTTCCGAGCACATGCCCACTTGGACACTGGGCGACGAGAGCCGTGGTTGTTACCATCTCAGCACCGTGACGTAATCCGAGATGCCTTGGGCCAGCGGTATTCCCTGCTGCCCTTCTGGTACACTGTCTTCTATCAGGCCCATCGTGAAGGCATTCCTGTTATGAGGTGAGGTATTCAGTTGGGTCTTTGGGGAGCAGGCTGAGGTGGTTGGGGGACGTGAGGGAGTGGGTTGCATCTCTGGGCCTCTTTTTTCACTCACCAGGGCATTGTAAAGGAGGGAATATGATTTCAAAGTCAAGAGTGAAGGGAAAGGCTGGGCACAGTGGTTCATGCCTGTAACTAGCACTGTGGGAGTCTCAGACAGGAGTATCGCTTGAAGCCATGAGTTTGAGACCAGCCTGGCCAACATAGCAAGACCCCATCGCTCAAAAAAATAGAAAAAAAACTAGCTGGGTGTGGTGGCACACACCTATATTCCCAGCTACTCAGGTGGCTGAGGTAGGATTCCTTGAGCCCAAGAGTTTATTTTTATTTTATTTTATTTATTTTATTTTTTATTTATTTATTTTTTTTTTGAGACAGAGTCTCGCTTTGTTGCCTAGGCTAGAGTGAGTGCTGTGGCGTTAGCCTAGCTCACAGCAACCTCAAACTCCTGGGCTCAAGCAATCCTTCTGCCTCAGCCTCCAGGTAGCTGGGACTACAGGCATGCGCCACCATGCCCGGCTCATTTTTTCTATATATATTAGTTGGCCAATTAATTTCTTTCTATTTATAGTAGAGACAGGGTCTCGCTCTTGCTCAGGCTGGTTTCGAACTCCTGACCTCGAGCAATCCACCTGCCTCGGCCTCCCAGAGAGCTAGGATTACAGGCGTGAGCCACCGCCCCCGGCCGAGCCCAGGAGTTTAATGTTGCAGTGAGCTGTGATGATGCTGCTGCATTCTAGACCAGGCAACAGAGCAAGACCCTGTCTCAAAAAATAAAAAAATAATAATAGTGAACATCTAAAGAAAACTGCCAACAGTCACAAGCTCTTCAACAAAAATAAAAGGGTAATGGATACCTTTCCATAGGTAAAATTAAAAAACAAAGCAGAGGCCGGGCGCGGTGGCTCACGCCTGTAATCCTAGCACTTTGGGAGGCCGAGGCGGGCGGATCGCTCAAGGTCAGGAGTTCGAAACCAGCCTGAGCGAGACCCCGTCTCTACCAAAAATAGAAAGAAATTAATTGACCAACTAAAAATATATATACAAAAAATTAGCCAGGCATGGTGGCGCATGCCTGTAGTCCCAGCTACTCGGGAGGCTGAGGCAGTAGGATCGCTGAGCCCAGGAGATTGAGGTTGCTGTGAGCCAGGCTGACGCCATGGCACTCACTCTAGCCTGGGCAACAAAGTGAGACTCTGTCTCAAAAAAAAAAAAAAAAAAAAAAGCAGAGTAATGGGATTAGGTGGACACAAAAAGCCTTTTTGAGAAGGCCATGTGAGATGAAGCCTGAATGATGAATGAGAGACTTTTGTGATATAGAGGAAGAATGTTCTAAGCAGAAGGGACTGAAAGTGGAAAAATCTAAAGTGAAAATGAGTTTGTTATGTTCCAGGAATAGAAAGAAGTCAGTGTGTCTTGGGTACAGTACCAGAGAGATAGCTAGGAGTTGAGATTTAAGAAGAAAATATTGAGTTAGGCTGGGGAGGAAGTAACAAAAAAAAAAAAAAAAGGAAAGTATGATGTGCTCCTGAAGGGCCTTGTAGGTCAGGGCAATTAGAAGTGTGTGAGGAGGCCACAGGGAGGCTGTTGTCCATAAAAGTTTGAGGACGGAGCAGGGAAGAAGTGGCAGTGATGGCTGAAGGACCAGGGGTCAGTTGCATAGCCAAGGCATGGACCCTGACCAGACTGACTGGATGAGAGCTCCTAGGTCTTCCTCTGTGCTATTCTTATTGCCAATTCTTGACTTTGACTTCTATTAAAATGGAAATGTCTTCCCACTTGTCTTCTTCATTCCTAGGCCCCTATGGGTGCAGTATCCTCAGGATGTAACGACCTTCAGTATAGATGATCAGTTCCTGCTTGGTGAGAAATGGGGAGGACAGCTGGTGGTGGGTTGGCATTGGGCTAAAAAACACTTGTGGGAACTTTGTCTGCAAATGCCCAGGGAGGGAGGAGTGAGTGAAGCTGGTGGTGCGAGGGGGTAGGTGCTTTCATGCTCCCTGCTCTGGGATTCCCACAGTTCAGAGTTGATTCTGGTGTGTTTTAGGGGATGCATTGCTGGTTCACCCTGTATCAGACTCCGGGGCCCATGGTGTACAGGTCTATCTGCCTGGCCAAGGGGAGGTGAGTTAAGGAAGGGCATGGTGGAGAAAGATGGTGGAAGTCAAAGGGGGCAAACAGGATGGTGCCCTGTGTACTGAGTGACCCCAGTATCTTACCCCTTCTCTCACCCACAGGTATGGTATGATGTTCAAAGCTACCAGAAGCATTATGGTCCCCAGACTCTGTACCTTCCTGTAACTCTAAGCAGTGTGAGTATGCCTGGCCCAGCTGCCAGCTCCATCTGCTTGTAAGTTTCCAGAAGGGGGAGAGAAAATTGTGCTTTAAGTTCCAGTACTTAAGTGGGCATAGATGGGCAAGAGCAAAATATGCTGTGGGGCCCAAGGTTGGACAAGGGGGCGACTTCATCCCAGCACTGCTCTTGCCCTAGATACCTGTATTCCAACGTGGTGGGACAATTGTGCCTCGATGGATGCGAGTTCGGCGTTCTTCAGACTGTATGAAGGATGACCCCATCACTCTCTTTGTTGCACTCAGCCCCCAGGTGAGTGCACAGGCAGGGAGCTTCCTCAGCCATGCCCTTGGGGTTGTACCCCTCACTTCCTCTTGGGCTCAGGCACTCACCTATCCCACTTCCTGCTCAGGGTACAGCCCAAGGAGAGCTCTTTCTGGATGATGGGCACACATTCAACTATCAGACTCACCATGAGTTCCTACTGCGTCGATTCTCATTCTCTGGCAACACCCTTGTCTCCAGGTAATGGGGTACCCATTCTTTGTTGGCTGCCTCCAGAGGGGGCTGGACCTCAGGTTTGGTCACAGCTCACTGTGCTCTTTTCTCACATCCTGACCTTGCTTTGGCTCTTCTCCTTCTGCTGTGACATTTCCCCCCCTGATGGGCATCTGCTTTTGCCACCTCTAGCTCAGCAGACCCCAAAGGCTACTTTGAGACACCAATCTGGATTGAGCGGGTGGTGATAATAGGGGCTGGAAAGCCAGCAGCTGTGGTACTCCAGACAAAAGGTGAGTGACTGATCTGGCCCAGGATGGGGAAAGGGGAAGCAGGGGCAGGGGTGAGGATGGTCTTGCCTATAGGAATGTAGTTGCTATGCTATAGCCTGTTGCTATGACTGTGACTCCTTTTTCTTCCTCTCCTAGGATCTCCAGAAAGCCGCCTGTCCTTCCAGCATGACCCTGAGACCTCTGTGTTGATCCTGCGCAAGCCTGGTGTCAATGTGGCATCTGACTGGAGTATTCACTTGCGATAACCCAAAGGATGTTCTGGGTTGTGGGGAGGGGAGTGGTGGTGGTGAGAGTTACTCTTTCTTCTGCCTTGGAGTTTGACTCTCCCCAGACTTCACCTTTCTTATCCCAAGACCCAGATTCTGCCAACATTTGGGCAGGATGAGAGGGCTGACCCTGGGTTCCAAATTCCTCTTGTAATCTGACCTCTCCCACTCCTTTGATACCAAGCCTTTTCCCTTCATCTTCCCAACCTCATCCTGTTGCTCTAACTGGAGCACAATCACTTGTGAAGATGTGAGGACCATGGGGCCCTTGCCACCTCTTCTCTTTCCCTTCTTTGGGGGCCCCGAATCTCTCCCAGACCCTATCCATTCATGCCTCCTGTGTGTTGATGCCATTTCTTGGAAGAAGATGAGAGCAGTGAGCTTTAGGGCTCCTTTTCTCCTTTCTCTTCTCTCCCCACCAGAACTGTGCTCTCCCTCCTTTTATTTCTTCCTCCTGGCTCTACTTTGTCAGTCCTCCCCATTCTATGCCCCACTGATACACTGGGACCACCCCTTACCTGGTAAGGGATGAGTGGATCAAAGGAGTGGGGTTGCTGGAGAACCTTTCCCTTTTCATTTCAACCTTTTCCCCTCCCATTCCTACTAGAGCTGCTGCAGTTCTGACAGGGGCAGTTCTGCCTCCCCTGTCCCTTGGGGGAAAGAAGTTTCCACCCCTCCCTAAGAGGGGATGGGCATTAAACTTCTTTTGCTCCCTTCTTGTCCCCTTTGAGGGGCATTCAAGATGGAGAAATCAGTTGTGGTTTCATTGAATCACGGTCACCTGTATTTATTGCTGGGAGAAGGCTGAGGGTGGGGGGAGATGATCATGTGTGCCCAGGGTTGGCCTGGGTGGGGGTTGGGGAGGACTAATGGGGAACCAGGGGGAATATTTGGGGGATTTTTTTTACTTCCTCTTGGCCCCCAGCTGTGACAGGTTTTGATAAAAGGAGAAACAATAAAGGGATAAACTATAAATAACTCAGGTGTCTGGATTCTGGTTCTAGCCTGAGGCATAGACTGTAGAAGCCCAAGGGCCTGACATTTTCTTCTGGCTTCAGCATAACCATCATTGATTCAGCACCATGAGCAAGCTCAGGCCTTCCTCAGCTTCCTAGATGCAAATATTTTCATAGAAGAGCTCAGGAAGCTCATCACATTTTAGTATGCCTTGTTAGTAGGTGGTGATGAGACCCATAGGGTCTTGGATAGAAATAGCTATAAGGTCAAATGTTCTTACTGAAGCCTGCTTCTTTCTAGTTAATGGCACTTTAAAAAATTTCCCATTGTTTTAGTGACAGCAAGTAGTTTTCTTTATTTTATAGACTAACCATGAGGCCTAGAGATTATTTTACAAGAAAATGGGGGGGATTGGGTGTTTTTTGTTTTTTTTTTCTCAGACTATCCTCCATAGCAGGAAAAACGGGGTTTTTTGTTTTGTTTTTGGTTTTTTAGGAAAAATGACTGCTAAGGATGGCTTGTACTTGTGAGGAAGTAGGGGATGAGTTTATGGAATTCCCCAGCTACGGAAATGCTTCCAATCAATTCCCTAGGAGGTAGCGCACTGCATTGGCACCCTCATTGTTATATGTTGAAGAAATGTGAGCCAAAGGAACCGACAGATCCTGGAATCAGGTGTCCATGTCTAGAAGGAACACAGAAAATTGCCCTATTGCAATGACATAGTTTTTGTCAACCTTAGTTTCTTATCTATAAAATGGGAACAATCCCTCTTATCGGGTGCTGTGACTGCCAGATGGACGCATCAGGAGAAAACCGACACAGGGACTGGATTTCTCATGCAATTCTGTGTTAAAGGGGCGGTTCGAGGTAGGTCCCACGTGCTGCCACCCGGGCTTCTGACTGCCGGCCGCGCTCACTTGACACGCCGGATGTGACGTCGCCGTTCCGTGGTTCCCGGAACCAAGCGGTGGGACGGGAAACTGACTTGAGGAAGGGGCACTAGATGACCGGAAGTGGACCCTGAGCGGCGCTGCCGGCCCCTTCTCCCCGGAGCAGGTCGAGGAGCGCGAGGAAGGCGGGACGCAGGGCGGGGCCTCTGCTGGGGCGGGGCCTGCGGGCTCGCGAGGGGCGGGGACCCCTCGTCCCCTCCCCAGCTAGCCTGCTCGGGCGCCCGCGGCGGCGCGGCCATGAAGCTGAAGCTGAAGAACGTGTTTCTCGCCTACTTCCTTGTGTCGATCGCCGGTCTCCTCTACGCGCTGGTGCAGCTCGGTGAGCGGGGCGGGGCAGGGGTGCGGCGGGCCGGCCCCAGGGCGCCCGCCGCCTTGCATCCCGCCCTGGGGATGAATCCCCGGCAGACACCATTCATCCTGCTCGGCCCTCCGGACAGCCCTCTGCGGCGAGTCGCGGACGCTCTCCCCTCTCTAGAACGCTACGCGGCTTCCCGCCGCACCTCGGATGAAATCCAGACTCCTTCCCAGAGCCTGCAAGGCCCTGCATGTTCCTGCCGCGGTCTGCCTTTGCAACCCCATTCCCCACTCCTCTCCCTCGCTCTGCTCCCGCAGACTGGCTATTTGACAGTTTCTCAAAAACCCCACGCTCATTGCTCTCTAAAGCTCTTAACCTGTTCCCTCTGCCTGCGATGCTTTTCTCCCAGCTCTTCCCGGGCTGCCTTTCTCATCCTTCAGGTCTTAGCTGAAATGTCACCTCCTCAGAGAGGCCTTCCCTGACCACTAAGCTACAGTAACCCTTCTTATTCCTGATTCCCTTTTATTCTCTATCCTTTTTATTGTCTTCATGGTCCTTATCTCAATTTGTAATGGTTTTATTAATTTGTTTTTCTGATTAGTGTCTGCTTCCTCCACTAAACTGAAAGCTTCGTGAGGGCAGGGACGGTGTCTGTTTTGTTCCTTGCTGTATTCCCAGCACCTAAGGCAGTGCCTCCTAGGAGTATTCAATAAATATTTATCCAATGATGGAATTAATGAATTTAATGACGAGTCTTTGGTCACACAGCCAAGGGAACAGACTGAACCCTCCTATATAGGGATTTAGGGACAGTGCCACTTTGTGATCCTCAGGTATTAGGTCATTAAATATGAAATGTCCGATTCTGAATCAAAAGTGTTTTTTTGGCCGGGCACGGTGGCTCACGCCTGTAATCCTAGCACTCTGGGAGGCCGAGGCAGGTGGCATCGCTCAAGGTCAGGAGTTTGAAACCAGCCTGTGCAAGAGTGAGACCCTGTGTCTACAATAAAAAAATAAAAAGAAATTAATTGGCCAACTAATATATAGAGAAAAAATTAGCCGGGCATGGTGGCGCATGCCTGTAGTCCCAGCTACCTGGGAGGCTGAGGCAGCAGGATTGCTTGAGCCCAGGAGTTTGAGGTTGCTGTGAGCTAGGCTGACAGCATGGCACTCACTCTAGCCTGGGCAACAAAGTGAGACTCTGTCTCAAAAAAAAAACCAAAAAACTGTTTTTTTGTTTGTTTTTCGAGACAGAGTCTTACTCTGTTGCCCAGGCTAGAGTGCTGTGGCGTCGTGGCATCAGCCTAGCTCACAGCAATCTCAAACTCCTGGGCTCAAGTGATCCTACTGCCTCAGCCTCCTGAGTAGCTGGGACTACACGCATGCGCCACTATGCCCAGCTAATTTTTTTCTATATATGTTTTTTAGTTGTCCAGCTAATTTCTTTCCATTTTTTTTAGTAGAGACAGGGTCTTGCTCTTGCTCAGGCTGGTCTTAAACTCATGAGCTCAAACGATCTGCCCACCTCGGCCTCCCAGAGTGTTAGGATTACAGGCATGAGCCACCAGTCCCAGCCCCAAAGTGTAGTTTATTATAACTCAGACAAGAAGCAGTAGGCGCCTAATGTATCGACACAGTTTTGCCATCTTAACAGTAGCTTGTTGGGAATTCAGTGTTTTTCCTTGCAAGAAGTGTTCCAAAGCCTGGAAGAAGTGGTTGGTGCAAGGTCTGGTGAATACAATGCAGGACAATTTCCAAGTCCAGCTGCTGTAGTTTGAGTAGCGTGGTTTGTGCAACATGTGGTTGAATGTTGTCTTGCGAGAGGATTGGCCTGTCTCCATTGACCAGTCTTGGCAACTTAATGGCAAGCATGCTAATCATTTCATTCAGTTGGTTGCAGTAGACTTCCACCGTGATGGATTGACCAGGTTTCATGAAGCTATAGTGGATAATACCAGAACTGCACTACCAAACAGACACCATTTGCTTTTTTTGATGATTATTTGGTTTTGGACTGCATTTCAGCACTTCATCTTTATCCAACCATTGTGCCGCACACTTGATTGTCAAAAAGAATCCAGTTTTCATCACACATAACAATATGGTGTAATGATCCTAGCACTCTGGGAGGCCGAGGTGGGCGGATTGCTCGAGGTCAGGAGTTCGAAACCAGCCTGAGCAAGAGCAAGACCCTGTCTCTACTACAAAATAGAAAGAAACTAATTGGCCAATTAATGTACAGAGAAAAAGTTAGCCGGGCATGGTGGCGCATGCCTGTAGTCTCAGCTACTCAGGAGGCTGAGGCAGCGGGATTACTTGAGCCCAGGAGTTTGAGGTTGCTGTGAGCCAGGCTGACGCCATGGCACTCACTCTAGCCTGGGCAACAAAGCAAGACTCTGTCTCAAAAAAAGAAAAAGAAAAGGAACAATATGGTGTAGAAATGGTTCACTTTTATGACAGCAAAGAAAGGCTTTGAAACGATCTATCTTCCTATGCTTATTTAATTCATGTGGAATTCATCTAACCAGCTTCTTTGCCTCACTGGTTTTTTTCAAATGGTCCAATATTGTTGGAATGGTAATGTCAAACCTTCCTATTGATTCACATGTAGGTTGAGATGGATTCGCTTCCATCTACAGTTTTCAGTTCATCATTATCCACCTTGTCTCAGGTTGCCCACGTGGCTCATTTTCAAGATTAAAATAATCAGAATGGAACTTCT
The DNA here is from genome assembly GCF_040939455.1 of Microcebus murinus. NCBI lineage: Eukaryota > Metazoa > Chordata > Mammalia > Primates > Cheirogaleidae > Microcebus > Microcebus murinus. Next base: position 13,522,233 of record NC_134107.1, read on the forward strand.
CAAATCAGCAGTGTACTACTGTGTGTTCATTAGCCACATCCTTCCCACTTTGTTGATATTTTGAGGTGTCTGAGCTCCATTGGTTCCATGATGGAATTCATATTAAAAAATAACATGAATTTGGTTTCACAAAAATTGCCCTTAAAAATTTTTTGAAAGATAATCACAAGCCAAAACATACATTTGAAAGACTGAGAATGTGCCTTCACAATAAAAATAAAACAAGAAGCGTCAAAATGAAATGTCAGAGACATCAGCTTTCAAACTTAGTAATTAAGGAAATTGGGCATTTCATACTTAACCTAATATTTGAAAGACTGTCCTGTATAAGGACTTCGATTTGTTTGTTATGAGTCCAGAAGGCAAAATTAGGGCCAGCAGGTAGAAAGAATGGAGACAAAATCAGCTCAATATCCAAATGAAAATTGTAATAGATGGAATTTATTAAAGATGGAGAGAAGCTGCTAATTGAGACAACGACTTCCCCACATCAGGGGTGTAGAAAATGTTACTAGAGAAGTCTTGTGTGGATTCGTGCATTCGCTAGGAGTTAAATGAGAAGGTTATGGCCTTTTCGGATGCTGAACATTCTGTGGTTCTCTGCCCCCCACCTCCTTTCCCCATGCTTCCTGGGACCAGGCCAGCCATGTGACTGCCTCCCTCCCCTGCGGGCAGCAGCCGAGCAGCTTCGGCAGAAGGATCTGAGGATTTCCCAGCTGCAAGCCGATCTGCGACGCCCACCCCCTGCCCCTGCCCAGCCCCCTGAACCTGAGGCCCTGCCTACTATCTATGTTGTTACCCCCACCTATGCCAGGTATGGGCTTTGGTGCACCAAAAAGGGATGCATTGACCAAGAAATTGGGGTTGATGAGGAGTTTGGGGAGCCACTGGGCTGGGGGATATTCCTCAAACTAGAGCATGCCAAACAACAAGTCAAATGAACCACATCTTAAAGATTTGAGGCGAAAATGGTTGTTTTTGTATTAAAATAGACAAGGGTATACTATGATGTAAAATACACATTTCCTGCTAAATTTTAAGATAGAACAATTAAGTTTCAAAGAAATTTTGAGCTTACCAATAAGTTAACTCTCTCCTTAGGGATCCTTTGACAAGAAAAATTTAAAAACCCTGACTAAATTAAGGTAGAAGGGGGCCAGCGCGGTGGCTCATGCCTTTAATCCTAGCACTCTAGGAGGCCGAGGTGGCTGGATCGCTCAAGGTCAGGAGTTTGAAACCAGGCTGAGCAAGAGCGAGACCTGTCTCTACTATAAATAGAAAGAAATTAATATAGAAAAAATTAGCCGTGCATGGTGGCGCATGCCTGTAGTCCCAGCTACTCAGGAGGCTGAGGCAGCAGGATTGCTTGCACCCAGGAGTTTGAGGTTGCTGTGAGCTAGGCTGACAGCATGGCACTCACTCTAGCCTGGGCAACAAAGTGAGACTCTGTCTCAAAAAATTTAAAAAAATAAATAAGGTAGAAGGGACTTGGTGGGATAGTCATCCTGGTTATGAAATAGTTGCACCAGTTATTATTTACAGTGTGTTTACTCTTTCTCTACCAGGCACTGTGCTTAGTGCTTTACATTTTTTTTTGTTTTGTTTTGTTTTAAATCAAAATGTAACTTTATTACTGATAAAAACCAATTAGGGAATGTGGTTTTGGATCTGTAGGCAAAAGGGCCTGTTAACACACTTCCCTGGAATCAGATGGCTCCCCCATCCAGGCACAGACAGCTCTAGACTCCACCATGACATGCACACACTACCACGTCTGGGGCAGGCAGGCAGATCTGAAGGATAAAGAAGCCTGGAATAGGCCAAACCACACATTCCCAGTTCCTTCTCTAAACTCAAATCTTTCTTTCTACCCTGGAGAGGAATGAGCCAAGGGGATCCTCTAAAATAAATGCCTTTCTCTGGAAACCCAGCACAGAAGGAAAAGAACCTGTTCTACTGGTGTTTTAGAAAGTCATTATTATATTTAAGCTTTAAAACAACATTGTTATAAGGTACTGTTATTCCCATTTTATAGCTGAGGAAACAGGCTCAGGGAGATTGAGCCATTTTACCTAATAAGTTACAAAGCTGGGCTTCAAACCCAGATCTATCTAATCCCAAAGCCTATGCCCTTAATTTGTAGTCTTCTACAGCCAGAGCCCTGGGGTTGAGGTGGGTGACCAACATGGAATGGAAGAACAGGGCAGGTAAGTGTCAGCATGAAGTTGACAGGCAAAAAAGAGGGAGTTCGGGCACTGGTTCGGGAAAGGCCATGGGGGGGGTACTAGCAGTGGCCCAGGAGAAGCTGTCCAGAGTGGGCAAATGGTACCCACCCCATTCCCTCCTGCTGCATCTCTCCCCCTGCAGGCTGGTGCAGAAGGCAGAGCTGGTGCGGCTGTCCCAGACACTGAGCCTGGTGCCCCGGCTACATTGGCTCCTGGTGGAGGACGCTGAGGGCCCCACCCCGCTCGTCTCAGGGCTGCTGGCTGCCTCTGGCCTCCTCTTCACACACCTGGTGGTCCTCACGCCCAAGGCCCAGCGGCTTCGGGAGGGAGAGCCAGGCTGGGTTCGGCCCCGTGGTGTAGAGCAGCGGAACAAGGCCCTGGACTGGCTCCGGGGCAAAGGGGGTGCTGTTGGGGGGGAGAAGGATCCACCACCACCTGGGACACAGGGAGTCGTGTACTTTGCTGATGATGACAACACCTATAGCCGGGAGCTCTTTGAGGAGGTGAGCACTGGGATACGAATGGGGCAAGAGGCCAAGTGGGGCCAGCTTCATTCATTACCTCGGTTACCAGTGTTGCTGTTGGCTGCTGGGTGAGGAGTGGGAAGCAGCGGGGCAGAGGGAGCCTGCGGCCCTTTCTGCTGCCCCTTTTCCCATGGGACACCCCTCTCTGTTTCTTCTCTCCTGACCTCTGGTAGATGCGCTGGACCCGTGGTGTCTCAGTGTGGCCAGTGGGGCTGGTGGGCGGCCTGCGATTTGAGGGCCCTCAGGTACAGGATGGACGGGTTGTGGGCTTCCACACAGCATGGGAGCCAAACAGGCCCTTCCCCGTGGATATGGCGGGATTTGCTGTCGCCCTGCCCCTGCTGTTGGCTAAGCCCAATGCCCAGTTTGATGCTACTGCTCCCCGGGGCCACCTGGAGAGCAGTCTCCTGAGCCACCTTGTGGATCCCAAGGACCTGGAGCCACGGGCTGCTAACTGCACTCGGGTAAGAGAATGGAGGTGGCCATAGAAACCTGGCTCTGAGATGGACGGGTGATGGGAGAAATGGAGTGAGAGCCTAGGAAATGGGAGTTGGAACCAGAGGGACTCTCCAGATCTCTGATCAGCCTTGCTTCCTCTACTGGGAGCCAGGGAAGGAATGTGGCCTCCTGCCACTCCATCTCCCAGAATCCTGGGAACCCACGTGAAGCAGACGGTGAAGGGATAAGGCCCTGTTTTAGAGGCACTAAGGTCTTCCTGCACTCTGCTCTTCCCACTTTGCAGCCTGCACTGTGTATGTAAAGGGGTTGGAGAATCCATTCCACATAGAGGGAATGGCTATGGCTGGTCCTGTTCTCACTGCAGCCCTCCTGCCACAGGTCCTGGTGTGGCATACACGGACAGAGAAGCCCAAGATGAAGCAGGAGGAGCAGCTGCAGCGGCAGGGCCGGGGCTCAGACCCAGCCATTGAGGTGTGATGGCAGCCCCACCCTGACTACCACCTCACTTCAGACACAGACCTTGTGGGACTGGGCCCTAGGCCTACCCAGGATGTGGTTTTCCAAGTCCTGGCCCCTCAGAGCCAGAGGTTGTCCCTCTGCCTTTCCAGGTTCAAGGCATGGCCCTGCTGCTTCTCCCCTCCCCCACCCTGCCATGTGGCACTGTCCACAGGCTGGGGACAAGCTGCCCTTGTATTGAGCCAGGTTGGCCCTGTCTAGGGTGGTGCAGAAAGACAGATGGACTCAAGAGGGAGGGCGGCAGAGGAACTTGATAACTTATTGGGGCTGGGCATGCACTGGGGGGCTGGAGGAGCTGGGCTGGACCCTCCCCACCTGAGCATGCTGACCCCCTCCTACCTCCAGAATAAAGAATCTCAACCTGGAGGGGCTGCTTGTTTTCCTTCACTTCGCACATCTGGTTCTTGCTTTCTAATCCTTACAGATGTGGGCACCTGTTCCTGCACAGGCTGAGCCAGGGTCAAAACTTTGGAGTCCTGGTTTCTCCATCAGACAGAAATCAGTTCTCCCAGGGGCCCCATCCTCTAGACAAGAAAGAACAGTGGCTTCCATCCAAAAGCTTTATTGAGTCTGTGTACCAGAAGCAGTCTCCAGGCCTTCCCATGTCACTTTCCCATCACTCTGTTCTTTGTTGTTATACCTGCTGGTTCTGGCCACAAAGGAGGCCCTAGGACACCTGCTTTTCTCTCTCACCCCTGTCCAGCTCCAGCTGCAGCTCCCTGACTGTCCTTAACCTCTCTAATCCCAGGGACCCTCCCCCCCAACCTGGAGCCTTGGTTAGGAGTTGTGAGGTTTTTAGCCTTGTCCATCCCTCCCTCTTCCCCTCCCGCCCACCCCCATCCTAAGCTCTAGGCCACTAGGCCTCAGGTAGATCCTCCTTGGGAGGTGCCTCTTCTGGTGGGGCCTCCTCAGGTGCTGGCCTGTGGGCAACCCCTCCCTGTAGCCATGCTGTTTTCAGCATATCTTTCAGCCCACCAGGAAAGAGATAGCCCTGGGTCTCCCCTTCCCCATCGATGACCCCTCCAAGACCCTCCAGTGCTGTATGCAGGTACCGCAGGCCAACGAGCACCAGAGCCTGTAGGAGAAGCAAGCCGAAAGAGTCAAGGAGGGTTAGCCATACAAGGGGTCCCAGGGAGAAGGAGGACAGACTCAGATGCTGACTCACCTGCAGCAGAAAGGTGACAGCCAGCATGCTGCCCAGTGTGCTGGCCAGTTCCTGCAGGTGCCCCAGCAGCACCTCGTGGCATCCTTGGGCCCAGAGGTTTAGGTTGGGCTGTCTCGGATCAAAGAGGGGGTGGGCATAGGGATCTGAAAGTTGACTTTGCAGGCAAGGCCGAGGTGAGTGGGGGTTGCAGCAAGAGAAAGGGACTCCATCAGTCAGGTACAGGCCTTCCACATTGCTCTGGATCCGACTGCAAAGGGAGGGGTGGGGGTTAGGATGACTGGAGACAGATGCGTGGGTTAGAAGCTGAGGGGCACAGGTGTTGAGCAGGGGACAATGATAGTAAAACATTTACTGACTGCTTTACTTACATGCTAGCCAAGCATAATTCATTTATCTTCACAACTCTATAAAATCAGTACCTATCTATATGTTAGGTTCTATTATCTACATTTTACAGATGAAGAAATGGGCCCAGAGTGGTTTGGTAACATGCCCTGGGTTACACAGCTAATAAATAGCTGATCTGTAACCCATTCTCTCAGCTACTGTGCATTGCCCATTTGGGGGAGGTAGGGTTGCAGGGTAGCAGGAGGGAGCCTGTCTGGGGGGAGGAGGAGGAGGAAGAGGAGGAGGAGGAGGAGGAGAGAAGCAAGTCACTCACTCAACCACATCCTGGTCACTGGGGTCCAGGTAACGGCTGCTGACCCACTGTACCCCAAACCAATCCTTGTACCCATGGCGCCCGCAGCAGTGGTGCTTCAGCTGCAGCTCATCCATCAGCCGTTTGGCATGACAGTGCCCAGGTACCTCTGTGTCCTTGTAGTGACCCAAGGCAGTTCCCAGGCCCTCTTCCAGCCCCTGGTCCAGACTCCCAGGCAAACCCAGGGCTAGCCCCAGGGCGAGGACCAGGAGCCCCCCTCCTCCAGCAGTACCAGCCACCAGCAGTGGTCCCAGGATCCCTCGCCAGGGAGGGTATCGAGCTGCATCCAGACTTGCCCGGCTGGCTCCTGCACCTACGAGTCCTGTGCCCAGAGCCACTGCACCTGCTGCCAGGGCAACCTGGGGCAGGACAGGGAACCGGCAGGAGGGAGCCAGGAAGGTGCCAAGGTGCCGCAGCTGGACCAGGAGGTGCCCGCTACAGAGGAGAGTGAGGCCGCTGGCCAGTGCCAGCAGCCAGGAGAGGAGCCAGAGCCCCTGCGCCAGACGGATGCGGGGCTGCAGGGGCAGCACCAGCGGCAACACCGGCGCCATCTCCCATCTCTGCCCAAGGGAGTGCAGAGCTGTCGGGGATGGAGGTTGGCCAGGGCAGGATGCTGACTCAGCCCAGCCCAGCTTGAGCTGGGCTAATGCCACCCTGACCCCAATACCCTGAGCATCCTCCCACCCTCAGCCTTAATAACCTGCCGCCCTGTCAGCCCCAGTTCAGGATGTCTTGGCCTCGCCCCTAAGGAGAAGCTCCGCCCCTGGGCAGAGATCCCATTTCGTGACCCCGCCCCTGTCCCCTGGCAGAAGTCGGGGACTGGTCCGCTCAGCCCTGAGGGGCTAAGGGGCTGCGGGGCGGAGACCTCAGGGCCCCCGCCCCCTCCCCAATCCCCTGGGAATCTGGGGCCGGGATCCCGGAAGGGCCGGAGGCCAGGGGCCGGGAGGGGGTGAGGGGTCAGCCGGCGGGCCCCGCCCCCGTACTGAGCCGCGAGGCCCGGACAGGGAGGGGTTAGCAGGCAGCCCGGCCCCCCCGGGCCCGCCCCCCCTCCCGCGCTTCCTGGCGGCTCGGCGTCCGGCGTCTGTTTGCGCTGTGGCGCTGGGGCCCGGGACGGCCCCGCCACCCCTCCCCGGGGAGCCGAGAGTGGCCCCGGGAGCGTCCGAGGCCCCCGCGGGCCCCGGAGACTGCGGCCCCAGCCCCACAGCGCCCCCTCCAGGCCCCTTCCCTGCGCCCGACAGCGCCCCCGTGGGGTGGCACAGCTCGCCTTCGTGCGCGCCCCAGGGTGCTTCCCCTTCCCCTCTCTCAGGCCATGGCCCCCGCGGCTTAGGCGCCTCCTCCGCCGCTGCCGCTCAGAGCAACCCGGGGGCCGGATGGACGGGGCCGCGGGGCCCGGTGAGTACGGGGCGGGGCGGGCGGCGTGCCCCTTCCTGGAGCGCTCGGCCCGTCTGGCGCCGCCAGAGCCCGAAGGCTGTCTGGAGGCATCCTCGCGTGCCCCTCCGCCCGGGGTGGGGGGGCTCTGAGCATCCTCCACAGTTCCTCAGGTCGCCCTCCCTAGTTACTTGGGTCCTCTTACTGTCATTTCGGACTTCCCCAACGTCATCCTGCCCCCCATGTAACTCTGGGCCCCTCAAGGTTTCCCTGCCCCCGTCGTTACTCTGGGCCTCTTCTCCTGATCCTTCAGGTCTTTTTGCTTCTGACCCCCGCTGTTAGCCTGGGACCTTCACTGTGACTCTGCTCACCTCTGATCCCTCGCCTGTCATCGTGGATCTCTTTTCTTGGCCCTCAGTATGATTCTACTCTCGTGCCCTCTCTTCTCTCTCAGTGTCCCCGCTCAGTTACTCTACTTTTGATGGAGACCTGAGCTCTCCGGGGCGGGGAGGGCTGCGGTGCTGTTCCTCACCAGCACCGCGCCTCTCTGTGGCTCCCACGTTCCTCGGCAGTACTCCATATTTTCTCCCTGGTACTACATGGTACTCCCAGCCTTTGCGGAGGCAGAGATGGCAGCAGGAAGGGAGCTTTGCCAGGTTGCTCGCCTGCCCTGCCAGGAGGAGGCCCTTGATCCTCTACCACCATCTCCTCCCCACTGGAGGAGCCTCCAAGCCTGGTGCAGCTTGAAAGGGGCAGTCCTGTTGGACAACTGTAAAGTTGTGCGGTGACAGAATCCCTTCAACCCATTCTCCAGGCGGTGGGTACATTCCGACTGCTTCTTGCCCCTTTATCAGGTGAGGGCCCTGCTCAGGAGGCCTTGCAGTCCTTGAGCCAGCGACTTCGGGTGCAGGAGCAGGAGATGGAGCTAGTAAAGGCAGCCCTGGCAGAAGCCCTTCGCCTGCTGCGGCTGCAAGCATCCTCCACCTCCCTGCAGGACTCTGGCACACCAGCTGCTGTAAGGGACAGGTATGCTGTCCTCACAACCCCTTTTCCTCCTTCTCGAGGCCCCTGGGCATCAGGTTAATTCAGTGTCTCTCCAGCAGCCCTGCAGTTCCCCCAGGACTGCCACACACGTGCAGCCTCTCCTTGGTGAGCCGAGGCACCCAGACAGAGGTGGAGATCGAGCCATCCCCTGGACCCCCTGGCCTGAGCAACGGTCCTCCAGCCCCTCAGGGGGGCAATGAAGAGCCTAGTGGGACCCAGTCTGAAGGAGGGGGCAGCAGCAGCAGTGGCACTGGCTCCCCTGGCCCCCCAGGGATCCTCAGGCCTGTGCAGCCCCCACAGCGCACTGAAACGTAGGTGTCCTGTGGCAGGGGCTGGGAGGGGTGGGAGGATTAGGGAGCACCATTGGAGGGAATGACCTTCACCTACTCACTATGCCCAGGCCACGAAGAAATTCTTCCTCCTCCTCGTCCCCTCGGCCTCGGCAGAAACTCTCCAGGAAGGCAGCTTCCTCGGCCAACCTGTTATTGCGGTCAGGTAGCACAGAGAGGTGGGTGAGGCTGCCCCCACCCCACCCCACCCCAGGCTTAGGCTCTTGACTTTCCACATCCCTCACTTCACTTCCCTGGGTGGGGTGGGGGGACCTCATTGCCCAACAGGAAGAAGGGAACAAGCACTCCTGGGGCGCCTGCTGTGTACCGGGCATTGTGCTAAACCCTCGACTGCCTCCATCTCATTCAGTCCCCACAACATCCTTGGGGGGTAGGTGGTCTCATGCTGTCCATTGCACAAGTGAGGAAGCAGGCTCAGAGAGGGTAAGTCATTTGCCTGGGATCACACAGCTAGAGTCAGGAGTCAAACCCCATTCTTCCTGACTCTAGTTCCCCTGCCCTTTTTACCATATCACAAAGCACCTTCCAAGATTCCAAGAGGCTGTTCCCCTGATTGTTATGGATGACTGTCCTTGGAGCTTCAGCCCTCCTTGGCCCCCAGATCTACCAAGTACCAATCTACTTACTTCTAGAGGGCAAAGGGACATCCTAGTGGCTGAACATACTTATCTGAGAGTGTGTGCAGCCACCAGGACACCTGAGTGTTCATTCCACCTCTGTTCTTGGCCTCTACATTATTCTCTGAAGAGATTTTATCACCTTATCGTCATCTAATGACAGTTATCTCTGGAATCCACTGGTCACTTTCCTCTTGAGAGAGAAAGATTTTCTTGCTTACCTCCCAGATCACAGAAAGGCGGACCTGGTGTACATTCTGGATTCACTTTGGTCCCATTTTACAGATGGGGAAATGGAAAGGTCAATAGCCATAGGCCTGGTGGTCTGGAAGAGAGAAAGGGCTCGGGCACCCTGCATTGCCTCTCCCAAGCTTTGTGGCCTTATGCTGTGTACTCAGCCCCTTCAGCCTCAGTCTTCTCATCTCTTAAATGGAACTAAAAGTCCCCATCTACTCTAGGGCCCTGATACTCACTAGGCAAACTACAAGCCTGCAGAGGTGACTGTGGTCTCTGGAGTAACCTATTTCTTGTGCCCTGCCCCTCCCCCCCAGTCTGGGACCTTACCCCAATCCCTGTGTTTTTCTCTCTTCCCAACAGCCGTGGGGGGAAAGAGCCCCTCTCCAGCCCAGGGGGCCCAGGGTCTCGAAGGAGCAATTACAATTTGGGTATGTATTGCAGGACAGAGGGAAGCATTTGGATTTCAGAGTTAGGGTTTGGGCTGCAGCCCCAGGAGCTATTTCGGGGGACCTGTGAGGTATGGTGGGTGGAGTTCTGCTCTGGCATTCCTGGAAGGGGGACTGCAGGGTGGTGGTTGACACCCCCCTTTTCTCTGTAGAAGGCATCTCAGTGAAGATGTTCCTTCGAGGCCGCCCCATTACCATGTACATCCCGTCTGGCGTCCGCAGCCTTGAGGAGCTGCCCAGCGGCCCACCCCCGGAGACCCTCAGCCTTGACTGGGTGTATCCTGCCCCCTCCAGTCCCATGGGAATCAGCTTTCTCTCCTTAGGACCCCCTTCCCCTTCTTTACAGTTTTCTCCTGGGGCTGTGGGCACAGGGAGCCTTCTGAATCCTCCTCTACCATCCTTCTGCCAGTGGTGCTGCCAGCCAGAAGCTCCTTCTTCTCTATTCCTCCTCCTGCCCCTGATCTGACCCTTTCCTTGACTGTGACCCCTACCCCAGTTATGGGTACAGGGGTCGTGACTCCCGCTCTAATCTGTTTGTGCTGCGCTCTGGGGAGGTGGTCTACTTTATCGCCTGTGTGGTGGTGCTGTACCGGCCCGGGGGAGGCCCAGGGGGTCCTGGAGGTGGCGGCCAGAGACATTACCGAGGGCACACGGACTGCGTTCGATGGTGAGAGGCCTGGGGCCTGGGGATGGGGGGCTTGGCAGGAAGAAGGTCTTGGTGGGTATGGGGGAGCAGGAGAGGAAAGTTGTCTTGCTGCTATGCAAGAATGGAGGAGGTATCTTGGGTAGTCTTGAGAGACCCCCTTTTCTGGAGTGTCTCTTCCCCCCTTAGCCTTGCTGTTCACCCTGATGGTGTTCGAGTAGCCTCAGGACAGACAGCTGGAGTGGATAAGGATGGAAAGGTAAGGCCAAAGTCAAAGACTATGCAGGCACGATGAACCTGCAGCCCAGCATTCCTTCAGACCCCTCACCTCTTCTCCTCCACCAGCCGCTGCAGCCTGTGGTTCACATCTGGGACTCAGAGACGTTGCTGAAGCTGCAGGAAATTGGACTGGGGGCCTTTGAGCGGGGTGTGGGGGCCCTGGCCTTTTCAGCTGTGGTGAGCTGGCTTCAAAGCTTCTAACCCCCATTCTTGCCCTCGAACCCCACTCTTGCATGTCACCAGGAAGCCTGGAAATTTCTGGCCTTCCTGAACCCTGCCCAGCTGGTTCTCTTGAGAAAGGGACATGTGTCAACTTCTCCTGCCCTCTCCACACCTGTGATGGTACCCCCTGCCTAAAGACATGAACCCCTAGACCTCAGGGTTCACCCAGCCCCTCCCATGTGACCCCCCCCCTCAATCCACAGGATCAGGGTGCTTTTCTTTGTGTGGTGGATGATTCCAATGAGCACATGCTGTCAGTGTGGGACTGTAGCCGGGGAGTGAAGCTGGCTGAGATCAAGGTGAGGGGTCCAGGTGGCCTGCAGGGGCTCTGGGGTTAGGGGTGGGAGTGGTGGAGAGCCGAGAGCTCCAGACTTAGGCAGAGCTCCAGACTTTCTTTCTTTCTGCCTGGGTTTCCGGGGGCAAACCTCCTAGTATTTTTGAGCCTCAGTTTCTTCATCTGTGACATGGAGACTACAGAAGTTCTGACCTCATGAGTGTTAGGTATTGGGGTGATTAATCATGAGTGACAGAGAATAGTGCTCCTAGGGGAACAGGGTCTTGAAGGAAGGCTTGTGCTGGGGTTTTGGACTTCTGCAGGCCTGCTGTCCAGGTGCAAATTGAGGAGAGTCAAGCAGGAGGAGGGTGCTCAGGGCTTGGGGTGGCTGAATCTAGTGTCTTCCCTTCAGAGTACAAATGACTCAGTCCTAGCCGTTGGCTTCAGCCCTCGTGACAGCAGTTGCATTGTCACCAGCGGGAAATCTCACGTCCACTTCTGGAACTGGAGTGGAGCTGGGGTTCCTGGGAACGGGACCCTCACCCGGAAACAGGGTGTCTTTGGGGTGAGGCGTGGATGAGTGGGAGCTGATGGGGAGGGCAGAGTGGAGGAGGAGGTACTGGGCTGAGTACCGCAGTCCCTGATGCCCCAGCCCCTACCCAGCCTATGACCTGTAGTCTTTGCCCTTCTCTTTGACCTCTGCTCTCTGCTCCCCTCCCCCCTAGAAATACAAGAAACCCAAGTTTATCCCTTGCTTTGTGTTCCTCCCTGATGGAGACATTCTCACTGGGGACTCAGAGGGGAATATTCTCACCTGGGGGCGGAGCCCCTCAGATTCCAGAACCCCAGGCAGGGGTGGGGCCAAAGGTATGTGGCTGGGAGTGGCATCTGGGAAGTGTAATGCTCAAAAGAGTCTGTGGGAACAGAGGACTGGGTTTCCCATCCTTCTACCTTCAGAGCGGAGAGTTCTCCGAGGGGGCTCGAGAAGGATAGAGGAAGCATGGCAAAGGAGGAAGGGCTGGACTTTGGGTCTGCCAGATCTCGAGTTTAAATCCCAGTTTTGCCACTAGTTGTCTGGCCTTCTAGGAAGTTACCTCACTTCTCTGAGCCTTGGTTGTCCTGTCTATAAAATGGGGAGAATGACAGCTGGGTTGGCAGTATGAGGACTAGAGATAGTTAGTATTCAGTGGTACTGAGTGGCTGGAGTTATTACTCTGTTGTAACAGCCAAGGCTGCCTCTGTTCCCCACTCCCCTGTACCCCAAGAGCATGACCCACCTGGGGTTTTGCCAACAGAGACCTACGGGATTGTGGCCCAGGCCCACGCTCATGAAGGTTCCATCTTCGCTCTGTGTCTGCGGCGTGACGGGACAGTGCTGAGTGGTGGCGGGCGGGACCGCAGGCTGGTACAGTGGGGGCCTGGGTTGGTGGCCCTCCGGGAGGCAGAGGTGAGAACTGGGCTTGGGTCAAGGGAAGGAGGGGCACGAGGAAGGGTCAGTGTGCTCTTGACACTCTGCCACCACCCTGCAGATCCCTGAACATTTTGGGGCTGTGCGGGCCATTGCTGAAGGGCTTGGCTCTGAGCTGCTGGTGGGAACCACGAAGAATGCATTGCTGAGGGGAGATCTGGCCCAGGGTTTCTCCCCTGTAATCCAGGTTGGCAAGCCTAGGGGTAGAAGGGAGGGAAGAGGTATTGGGGAGGGGCAGGGGTGACAGCCATGCTCTACTGCAGGGCCACACCGATGAGCTCTGGGGGCTCTGCACACATCCCTCCCAGAACCGCTTCCTTACCTGTGGCCATGACCGGCAGCTCTGCCTGTGGGATGGGGAAGGCCATGCACTGGCCTGGAGCATCGACCTCAAGGTAGAGGCCTATGTCCTTGGATCTCCCCTGCCACACCTGCCACGACTCCTGCGACCACCACTCCTTCCTTAACATCCCCTATCTTTCTGCTTCCCAGAGGCAGCCAGCGTATACTGGTACAGCTGTACTCACTACTCAAATATTAATTCTTCCATACTGATTGGTAAAAGCCGATGCTTCTAGTGCTGAGCACTGTCTCCCTCAGGAACCCTTAGATCTCCTCTTGGTCCAGCAGCTAAATGGGGCCTCAGTTCTGTGGTTAAATATCACCCCCTGCTAAGGCTCCAGTGACTCCCTGCCTGCATCCCAGGTCTCCTGTCCCTCTCCTGCCCATCTCTCCCTTGGGAGGAGGAGGTTTTGAGTTATCAAGAGGACAAGGTGTCTGTCCTGGTTCCCTCACTGGAAAGGCATCTTCTTGAATTTACCTTCTCTCCCCTCCCAGGAGACTGGTCTCTGTGCTGACTTCCACCCGAGTGGGGCGGTTGTGGCTGTAGGACTGAACACGGGGAGGTGAGGGGGAGCAGGGACTCCCGGGAGGGAAAATAGGGAGATCGGGGAAGGGTTCTTGGTAATGGAGAAGTAGATGAGAGTGACCACCACTTAGGAGCCAAGTGCACTTTCCACTCCTCAGTGCTTCCCCTGCAGCCTGGGGCTCCCCTGCTCTCCTTAGTAACCATCTTCACCCCTCCCCCAGCCACTGTCTCCTCCAAGCCTGGGAGTGGAGGAGGTGGCAGCCCAGGATAGAGAAGCAGTGGGAATGGGAGGGGCACAGGAGAGACAAACACAGGGAAGTGACAGGCTTACAGAAGCCACAAAGCCCTTGTAGTCTACCCCTGGTCTGTTGCCTTCTCCCTTTTCAGTTGGCATCAGAAGCCACCCAGCTTTTATCTGCGCTCACCCCCTCCCCATTTCCCAGCATAAGAATGCAGTGGTGACCTCTCTTCTACATCATAGCCTTTCTGTGGGGTTCTCTGATTTGGACCTCCCCCTACTCTGCCTTGGGCAGCCTCCCTGGGGGTCTCCTCACATCCTGCTTTTTTGCCTTATCTGCCTCCCTTCCAGGTGGTTGGTTTTAGACACAGAGACCAGAGAGATCGTGTCAGATGTCACAGATGGCAATGAGCAGCTCTCAGTGGTCCGGTACAGCCCAGGTGGGAGCCACCCCCACCCTGGATTCATATCTGTCCCTGGCCCTTCCCTCTCTGAGTGACTGTATTTGCAGATGGGTTGTACCTGGCCATTGGTTCCCATGACAACATGATCTACATCTATAGCGTTTCCAGTGATGGTGCCAAGTCTAGCCGCTTTGGCCGCTGTGTGGTGAGGAAGTAGGGTGGAGGGTGTGGCATGGTAACAGCAGGTATACTCACAGGGTTCTGATACACTAGGGTGCCCTGGAGATGGGAAATGGTGGCTACATTTTTAAACTATGGACCCTTGCTCCCAGGGTCACTCCAGCTTCATCACTCACCTTGACTGGTCCAAGGATGGGAACTTCATCATGTCCAATTCTGGAGACTATGAGATTCTTTACTGTGAGTGGCAGTGGGGTTGACACAGGGACAGGGTAATTGGTGTGGATTTTATTTGTGGGGGGGCTCCTGGTTGGAAGGGGATGAAGAATACAAAGGGGCTGTCAGAGGTAGAGATGGGGTTAAAATGGAGTCAGAATTATACAGAGGAGAAATTTTGTGACTTGGGAAAAAACCAGTTTCATACTATGTCTTGTTAAGGAAACTGTTTTGCCTTCTTATCTGCCTCCACCTGCCTCCCTTCCAGGTGGTTGGTTTTAGACACAGAGACCAGAGAGATTATGTCTGATGTCACCGATGGCAATAAGCAGCTCTCATTGTTGAGGAAACTGAAAAATGCACTAAGAAAAGATTGTGGGTTTTTTTGAGACAGATTCTTGCTCTGTTGCCTGAGCTAGAGTGCCATGGTATCAGACTAGCTCACGGAAACCTCAAACTCCTAGGCTCAAGCAATCCTTCTGCCTCAGCCTTGCGAGTAGCTGGGACTACAGGCACGTGCCACCATGCCTGGTTAATTTTTCTGTCTTTTGTAGACAAGGTCTCACTCTTGCTCAGGCTGGTCTTGAACTCCTGACCTTGAGTGATCCTCCTGCCTCAGCCTCCCAGAGTGCTAGAGTTATTATGATTACAGGCGTGAGCCACCCATACCCCTGGCCAGAAAAGATTGTTTTAGAAGAACTTCTCAGGGCAGGTGTGGATAGCTTGACTTATCTAGACGGGAAGAACTGAGGAGATGCTGTTAGTAGAACTTCAAGGAGAACTCTGGAAGCACAAGGGGTGGGTTTCAAGGGGGGCTTAGGGGGTTGGCTATCACTGGCTACCTCAAGCCAGTCTTTCCAATCTGGCCTTCTCCACCATCTTCCATACTGAGGGCAGGGTGAGAGCTGAGCTGGGTGAGAGCTGAGCTGGGTGGGCTCCCTCTCCCCAGGGGACGTGGCTGGAGGCTGCAAGCAGCTGAAGAATCGCTATGAGAGCCGAGATCGGGAATGGGCTACCTACACCTGTGTGCTGGGCTTCCACGTCTACGGTGAGCAGGGGCTCAGGGACACGGGACCCTGCCGGGGGGGTGGGGGAACAAGGTAGAGACAGGTCTGGACTCGGAACGCTGGACGTGTGTCGTGGGGTGGGGACGTCCAGAAACCAGCAGATCCAGCCCAGGAGGCCTCTCTGGCCCTCGGAACTGGGGAAGGATTGCCTGGAACGTGGCCGGTGGGTGGCGGCGGCTGCCTGAGCGCTGGGAGCAGTGCAGCTCTGGCTCGTGGGTGGCGGTGGGGAGGAGGCCGGGCTGAGGCCAGCCACTGTGCTAGGCGTGTGGCCGGACGGCTCCGATGGGACCGACATCAACTCCCTGTGCCGCTCACACAACGAGCGCGTGGTGGCCGTGGCCGACGACTTCTGCAAAGTGCACCTCTTCCAGTACCCGTGCGCTCGCGCCAAGGTGAGGCCAGCGGGGGCCGCCACGGCGGGGCGGGTGGGTCCAGGGGCTGCGCGGCCGCCGCAACCCGACCTTCTCTCTGGCCCAGGCGCCGAGCCGCATGTACGGGGGCCACGGCAGCCACGTGACCAGCGTCCGGTTCACGCACGACGACTCGCACCTCGTCTCGCTGGGCGGCAAGGACGCCAGCATCTTCCAGTGGCGAGTGCTGGGCGCTGGGGGCGCGGGGCCGGCGCCCGCCACGCCCTCCCGGACGCCCTCCCTGTCCCCCGCCTCCTCCCTGGACGTCTGATCGCCGCGGGACTGGACCGCCTGGCCCCGCCCTCCCTAATTCCCCAGACCCTCTCCTCGACTTAGAGACATTCCCGATCGCGCATTTCCCTGGAGGGGGCGACCGGCACCCCTGCACACACTGTATAGACCGCTGGCTGAGCCGGGCCGCCCCAGCCTAGGCCCTGGCTACCGCTGCCTGCTGAGGGGCAATAAACCAAAACCAAAGTCGCCTCCCGGTGCTTTTGTGGGGCGCTATGGGGTGGGGAGTGAAGGAAAGGCGGAGTGCGGAAAGCATGAGGGAGCATTGACCGTTCATGCAAATAACAAGCAAAGCCGCTTGCAAGAAGCCCGCGAGACGCGAAAGCGCGCGAGTGTTTCAGGCGGCAGGCGGAGCGACAGGGCTCCAGCGAGGACAGAGTTAAGCCCAACTCCTCTCCCGCCCTCAGAGGAGGGGCCGAGCTGCAACGGAAATAACCGAGCGCTGGGCCGCGGTTGGCCGAAAGAAGCCGAAGTCCTCCCGGAAGTAGCCGAACCGTGGGGTCTCGCTCTCCGACCTGAGCCGAGCACCGGGCCTTGTTCTCCGGATCGGCCGAAGGTGTTCCGGAAGGAGGCG
Organism: Microcebus murinus; assembly: GCF_040939455.1. Taxonomy (NCBI): domain Eukaryota; kingdom Metazoa; phylum Chordata; class Mammalia; order Primates; family Cheirogaleidae; genus Microcebus; species Microcebus murinus. The sequence goes on from NC_134107.1 coordinate 13,539,018, forward strand.
AGCCCCGAGGCGGGCCGGGCAAGCCTTCCCAGCGGCCGGCAGAGCCTAACGTCTGGTGAGACTCTGCGAGGGCGAGAGGACCCGGAGCCTGAGTCCGGCCAGGCAGGAGCCGAGCTCGTTCCGGAAGAAGCCGAGTGGACCGGCGCCGGCCTCGGCGTCCTGGGCGTAAGGCAGTAGCGGCCGCGAAGACAGCGCGGGCCGGGATGAACCGCGACGGCTGAGGCAGCGGAGGTGCCGGCTGCGCGGGTCCCACCGAGACTCTTGCAAAGCGCCAGCCCCGCACTCGGGGCTTCGCCTCGAGCCGAGCCCTGCCCCCGCGAGCCTTCCGGACCCCTTTGTGCGGCCGGAGGCGGCGGCGGGAACGGCCATGGCGGCCAACATGTACCGGGTGGGGGGTGAGTACCGGGCGCAGGGGTACGGGGCCCAGGGCAGGAAAGATTGAGGCTGGGGTTGGGACCGGAGAGGAGAGAGGCTCGGCACCCGGACATACCGGGAGCCGTGTCTGGGGCGGCGTGGACCGGAGCGCGGACCGGAACCGGAACCGGGAGCACGGGGATCTAGGGTGCGGGGACAGCGACGAGGCTGGGCGCCGCGACTCCCGGAAAGGCTGCGGGCGGCTCCGACGACACTCCTAGCGCTGCGTCGCAGGCTGGGGAGTGGGCTTGGGAAACTGGTTCCGAAGGAGCTGACAGGGTAGGGAGGGGGCGCTAGGGGCCAGAGCGACGGCTTTGCCACTCTCGGGGGAGCCGCCCTGAGGTTTCCTCTACCCAGGCGTTATTGTGCGCCTCAGTTCGCAAAGGTGGAGAGCCTGCGCTGGAGTGAACAATTGCTCACTTCGCCGAGACTAGGGTGCAACTCATCGCTGAGTTGTGGGGACTGCAGTGGAACCCCAGCTTGTCTCTTTAAGGCTCACTTTTGAGCGAACGATTTGATTTTAGAACGACGTGCAGCCGGGGTAGGGGGCATATCCTTATTTTCTCTTAGTCTCTCCACTCCCACATTTCAGCGTCCTCTGTGCCTGGACCCTTATCTCCTTTTGGTCCTCTCAGACCGACTTTCTCTCCTGTTTCGGTGCTCTGGTTCTCTAGTCTCCTCCTCTGATCTTCCCGGTTCTTCCCCACCCCCTCCTACAGATTACGTCTATTTTGAGAACTCCTCCAGCAATCCTTACCTTGTTAGACGGATTGAGGAGCTCAACAAGGTGAGTGGAACAGAATACCTCCCCCCTCTCCAGTGGTCTCTGTCTTCTGAGGTTTCTAACTTAAAGTGAAAGAGAGGACCCTATTCTAAGTACCCATTCATATTCATTCATTCATTGGATGTATTCAGGAAAGGCTATTGAGAACTCAGTGGGAAATTTATTTTTCTGTCCCTTGGCGGCAAAGGAAAGGGATTTAGAAGTCTGTAAGTCTTTAACTTGTAAAGACTTGGGTTTTTCTACTTAGATCCCTTAGAAACTTATTCATTGTTATTAGTCTCTTTGTGCATTTCCACTTTCAAATGACCAATTTTCACTGCTATATTCTTCCTCCCCTCAGACTGCAAATGGAAACGTGGAGGCAAAGGTTGTCTGTCTTTTCCGACGAAGGGACATTTCTAGTAGCCTCAACAACCTGGCTGATAGTAACGCCAGTGAGTGTCTTCACCTCTCCTTCTCCCCTTCCACATGATCTTAGGCTGGGCATGTCCCTGCAGGTGTTTCCCCTGGTAGCATGCCCAAGGCAAGTGTGTGAGTTTGGGGGTGGGAAATGCCTGGTCTGTGGAGGGAGGCCTGTTTTTACACGTTGGGGTTGGAAGCAGGGTGGAGAGACCATGATAAGGAAAGCCAGAATATGGTTTGTGTGTGAGAGAGATGATAATGATAGCATTGATATAGGCGATGAGGAAGGGTGTATCTGTAAAGCGGGACAGTTTGGGGTACACTGGGACAATGGGTAGTGACTGAAGGTGAAGATGAAGAGGAAGAGATTGTACTAAGAGCCTGCATAACAGGGAAGCAGGCTGATTTTTGTAATCAATCACGTGGTGAGAATACACTGGAGGAAAAGACTAGGAAGCTAGGAAATGGTAGGAAAGTTTTCTTGTACTTTTCTTCCTTCTCACCTCTCCCATTTTCCCCTCCACTCCAGTTTATATCTTTATCTTTTCCTTTTGCCTTATCCTTCTCTTTACGGTCTCATCTTCTTTAAAATGTTTTTTCCTTCAGTTTCTTTAGCTTATTTTTCCCTTCCTGCTTTGGTTTTCTTTCCCCTTCCTCTTATTCCTCCTTCCTAAATTATTTTCCTTTTTTCAGTCTGCTTTGGACATGAAGGGGTTAAGGAGCTGAGCTTACAGAGTTCCCTGGCCCTTTGGGGTTTCCAGCCCCATCTGGCAGGGGCTGACCTTGGCCTTGTCCAATCAGAAGGGGTGCGGGGGGTGTGGTCCCCCATGCCTTAGCACTGGGTTTCCGGAGCACACAGGCGAGGGGTGGAGTCTATTGCACCCCTCCTTCTCCTTGAGGTTGGGAACAATGCACCAATGAGCCTGGGGCTGAGGCTTTTCTGCCCCCTCCCACTTTGTTTGGCTCCCAGCCAGTTTAACCCTTCCACTAAGGTTTTGAGGGAAACTGCAGCTCCTTGGGGAGAAAGGCTTTGGCACTGGCCTGAGAGGTGTTGTCCTTGAAAGCCCCACAAACTATTATTAGTCAAGTAGAAAATGAGGGATAGTTAGGGTTGCATGTGATGTTTCAGATCAAGAGTCTTCTAAACTCTGGAAAGAGGAACTGGTAAACACAATATTGTGTGATGTTTTTTCATTTTATTGGGTTCCTGGACTTCAGGCTGGTTTAGCAAGAAAGAGACAAGTGTGTCTTGTTGAGCCTGATGTGGGCACTACTGGGGCTTTATGAGTGGTGTCTGAGCATTGGCAGCTGGGTTTGGGATGTATTTCTATGGCATTCTTTGTACTCCCAGCAATTCTTCCCTAAGAGCGTTGATGATAGAGAGTTGGGAACATTTATAATGGTGCATTGGGCTAAGAGAGAAAGCTGGTAAGGTAAGAGTGTAGAAGCCAGATGCCTGGGAAATGTGAGAAAACAGCTGAGATGGGAAATGTCTTCCCTCGGAGTTTCCAAGGTGGCGTCTTTTTGGAGTAGTTTCTGACTTGGCTTCTTCCTCCCTAATCTCCCAGGGGAGTTTGAGGAGGAATCAAAGCAGCCAGGGGTGTCGGAGCAGCAGCGACATCAACTGAAGCACCGGGAGCTTTTTCTTTCTCGGCAATTTGAATCGTTACCAGCCACCCACATACGGTACAGGACAATGAGGGCCAGCTTGGCCTGTGCACTTAAGTAGAAGATGGAGAGGAGGGGGTGGTGTGTTGGATATGCATTGAGGAGGGAAAGGGGCTCACTCAGGGTTTTCTGACCTCTCTCCTTAGGGGGAAATGCAGTGTGACGCTCTTGAACGAGACAGATATCTTGAGCCAGTACCTGGAAAAGGAGGTGAGAAAGAAGTGTTGGGAGAAGAGGGAGGGGAGTGGGTATTGCTTCCAAGAGGAAAGTAGGACAGTGATGAGGTACAGAGTTGACAGACTGTCTTTTTTTTTTTTTTTTTTTTTTTTTTTTTTTTTTGAGACAGAGTCTCACTCTGTTGCCTGGGCTAGAGTGCCATGGCCATAGCGTCAGCCTAGCTCACAGCAACCTCAGATTCCTGGGCTCAAGCGATCCTCTTGCTTCAGCTGCCTCACGAGTAGCTGGGACTACAGGCATGCACCACCATACCCAGCTATTTTTTTCTAATTTTAGTAGAGACAGGGTCTCCCCCTTGCTCAGGCTGGTCTCGAACTCCAGACTTCAAGTGATCCTTTCATCTTGGTCTCCCAGAGTGCTAGGATTACAGGCGTGAGCCACCGTGCCAGGCCTGACAGACTGCCTGTCTTAGGAACTCCAGGATATGCCCTACTGCCCCCTGCCTCCATGGATTACTGCCCTGCTTACCTTCTCTCTCCCCACCTCCAGGACTGCTTTTTTTACTCACTGGTGTTTGACCCTGTACAGAAGACACTTCTAGCTGATCAGGGGGAAATCAGAGTTGGTTGCAAATACCAAGCTGAGATCCCAGATCGCCTGGCAGAGGGTAAGCAACAGGACAGACTATATGGCTACTGGGTTATCTAATTTCAAGGGGCACTTTAACATCATAGTCTCTCTGAATGGCATTCCCTGGGTGTGCATATTCTGCAAGGGTCTCTGCTGTGACCCTGACAGAATGGGACCTTAGGAACCTGAAAGGGGCAAATGGGCACAGTTGGGAAGAGAAGTCTGAGAGCTGAGGTGTCTGACAGAATCCGAGTAGCAGAGGAAGAAGGAAGTGCTATTGTGAGTAATAAAACCAGTTATTTTCCCCTGCCTCTCTCCCTGTTAATGCCATTGCTTCATTCCCCAGGGGAATCTGACAATCGGAACCAACAGAAGATGGAGATGAAAGTCTGGGATCCAGACAACCCCCTCACAGACCGGCAGATTGATCAGTTTCTCGTGGTGGCCCGGTGAGGGGTGGGTGGATGGGGAAGATGGGCTGGGGTGGGGGGGAGGTGTGGATATAGTTCTGAGTCCCATCCATTTTTAGAGGTGGACTTTAATTTTTTTTCCCAGCATGAGTGTTTTCCTTTCTCCTCTGGCTTAGTTCCTCAGCGTACTTTGGGCTTTCTTCTTTCTCTTTTGACTTCTCACTTTTTCTCTTAGAGCTGTGGGGACCTTCGCAAGAGCCCTAGATTGCAGCAGTTCCATTCGGCAGCCAAGCCTGCACATGAGTGCAGCAGCTGCCTCCAGAGACATCACCCTGGTGAGCAGAAGTTGGTGGGTAGTTGGGCAGGCTGGGCTTTGTGGATATCTGCAGAGCCTGGGCACAGGAGAGGAGGGTGTGTCTGAGGGAGTGGGTTTGTTTAAAGAGCAGTAGTGGGGTGCTGAGGCTTTCAGGTCCTCAGCATTGTTCTCCGCCTTTCTGTAGTTTCATGCAATGGATACTTTGCAAAGGAATGGCTATGACCTGGCTAAGGCTATGTCGACCCTGGTGCCTCAGGGGGGCCCAGTGCTATGTCGGGATGAGATGGAGGAATGGTCTGCCTCAGAAGCCATGCTATTTGAAGAAGCCCTAGAGAAGTACGGGAAGGATTTCAATGATATTCGCCAGGATTTTGTAAGTGGCTGGGGCTAGGAGGAGAGGTGGGAGAGATGACAGGTGAGGGAACAGGACCTGGGACCAGTTGCCAGCTCATCCTTCTTCCTTCTTATCTCCTTAGCTACCCTGGAAGTCACTTGCCAGCATAGTCCAGTTTTATTACATGTGGAAAACCACAGACCGGTATATCCAGCAGGTATCATCTGGGCTGGGGAAGCTGGACCAGAGGCCACCTTCTCACCTCTGCCTTGGGAGTTGATGACCTTCTCCCTGCTGTGATGTTGATCCTTCCCTTTCTGTCTTTTTCCCTTCTTGCAGAAAAGATTGAAAGCTGCGGAAGCAGACAGCAAACTGAAACAGGTCTACATCCCCACCTAGTAAGTGTGGTGGGTAGGGGAGATGGCCATGCTTTCTTTTCTTCCCCAACCTGTACCTTCCTCAGTGATTAGGGGTGGGCAGAAGGCAGGGTCAAATTATACAGACAAGGTGGAAATGGATTATTTTCCTTGACCAGTTTTCTGGTTTCTTCCCCTTGCTTCCTCCATTAGCACTAAGCCAAACCCTAACCAGATCATTTCTGTGGGTTCAAAACCTGGAATGAATGGGGCTGGATTCCAGAAGGGCCTGACTTGCGAGAGCTGCCACAGTGAGTTCCGGGAAGAGACAGGGATACTGAGGGTGGGTGGGAGGTCTGCTCTGGCTCAGAACCTGAGGGGCTCAGGTAGCATGTTTCTGTTTCCTCCCTGCCTTCCCCGCCTCTCCATGCTCCCACAGCCACACAGTCTGCCCAGTGGTACGCCTGGGGCCCACCCAACATGCAGTGCCGTCTCTGTGCTTCTTGTTGGATCTACTGGAAGAAGTATGGAGGACTGAAGACCCCAACCCAGCTTGAGGGGGCTGCTCGGGGCACTACAGTAAGGAACAATGGGGGACAGACAGGGGAATGCAGTAAGCATACTGATGTGAGCTTTAGGCAAAGGTCAGAATACCCAACTCCTTTTATGGCAATGGTTTGATGGTTGGGTTGGTGCTTGATACTGGTTGGGGAGCCAGGCAAGTTGGGGCATCAGTAGAGAGATCAGACAGGAATAAATTCCCTCCACAGGGAATGGAAGAAAGACAGGAGCCTCAGCACCTATCCACATTTTTCCTTTTTCCTATGCCCTTCCTCCAGGAGCCACACTCGAGAGGTCATTTGTCTAGACCTGAAGCCCAAAGTCTCTCCCCCTACACGACCAGCGCCAACCGGGCCAAGCTACTGGCTAAGAACAGGCAAACTTTCCTGCTCCAGACCACGAAGCTGACCCGTCTTGCCAGACGCATGTGCAGGGACCTATTACAGCCAAGGAGGGCTGCCCGACGACCTTATGCCCCTATCAATGCCAATGCTATAAAGGCAGAGTGTAAGGGCAGGAGTGTTGGGGCTGGTGGTGGGTTCAAGGTTATTCTGGTCAGAGACCATTGATTCTCTGGGTGTTTAATGATGGTGGGGATAGTAGGCTGTAGGGGTTCTTTAAAGAGATTAGACATGGTTCACAGCCCCAGAAGAGGCCTGAGTAGTGAAGCCCCTTCAGAGGCTTTTATCTTTGTTCTCCAGGCTCCATTCGACTTCCTAAGGCCGCTAAGACTCCATTGAAGATTCACCCTCTCGTCCGGCTGCCCCTGGCAACTATCGTAAAAGATCTGGGTATGGGCTGGGGAATTGGACTGTGAATCCAGGCTGGGGATAGGATGGGGAACCAGCTAGGGTGGTGTCAGGCTTCCAATCCTTCTCCTATCAAGCACCTTCTCTCCTGTTTTTTTTCTTTGCCCTCAAGTCCTCAGAGATGTAGTCTAACAAACTGCTTTTGTGGGTTAATATTTTTTATTCGCTACCCAGCATTACCATACTGATTTGATAAGGTCACAGTCATGTGATTTTTTAAATACTGGTGATTTCTGGCCAGATCTTTCCCCCATCACTACTTTTGGGAATGCCCAGGTAAACAGCTGGCCCATATACAAGAGATGGAAGTGAAAAGGGGAAACTGCATAGGGAAGAAAAGTTACAAAGTTCCTACTTTCCTCCCCGCCACCCCCCGGCAGTGGCCCAGGCACCTCTGAAACCAAAAACACCTCGGGGTACCAAGACACCGATCAACAGAAACCAGCTGACCCAGAACCGGGCACTGGGGGGCATTATGGTGAAACGGGCCTATGAGACTGTGAGTTGACAGACTGGGGTGAGCCAAGCTGACTTGAGTGGGCTTTTGTTTTTGGAAGGAGTCTGAGAGGATCCTTTCACTCATTGTGCTGCCCTACCTTTTTCTAGATGGCAGGGGCAGGGGTGCCCTTCTCTGCCAATGGAAGGCCTCTGGCTTCAGGGATTCGCTCAAGCTCACAGCCAGCAGCCAAGCGTCAGAAACTAAACCCGGCTGATGCCCCCAATCCTGTGGTGTTTGTGGCCACAAAAGATACCAGGTAGGGAGTCCACCATGGGAGGGGCTGAGAGGTTGACAATCCAGGTTACTGGGTATGGGAAATAGGAGTATCTGAGCAAGACCAGCTCCAGGAAAGCTGTGGGAACAGGGTTGGGATGCTGGAAAGGAATGGGCTGGAAGGCAGAACTGCAATGGGGCATGTGGGGTTTCACCTGGGGGTCTTAGCATTCTCTAAGCCTTTCCTGTTAACCTCTTGCTCTTTTGGGCCAGGGCCCTTCGGAAGGCTCTGACCCACCTGGAAATGCGGCGAGCTGCCCGCCGGCCAAACTTGCCCCTGAAGGTGAAGCCAACGCTGATAGCAGTGCGGCCCCCGGTCCCTTTACCTGCACCTTCACATCCTGCCAGCACCAATGAGCCCATTGTCCTGGAGGATTGAGTGTCTGTGGGGAAGGGAGGCAGGCTGAGAGGTAGAGGTGCCCAGGGCACCCAAACCTTTCTTCCCTTTAGTATCAAAGGGAGTGAGGAGTGAGGAAGGGAGCAAGTGAGTGTGTGTCCCTGGAGGGGTTGGGCACCCTCTGGTGTTACCACCTTAAGACTTGTCCCCTTCCCATGCCTCTCCATGCTTGGTGATGGAGGGCAAACTGCAGGAACTTGGCCCATGTGGGAACCTAGCCTGTTTTGGGGGGTAGGACCCACAGTTGTCTTGGACAGTTTTGTGGGGAGGGTTTTTTAATTTTTTAAAAATTTTGCCTCCCTTTGTGAAAGGGGATTGGGGAGGGGAAAAGTAAACAGATATCAGGTGGTGGTACCTGGTTGGGGGAGGGGGGCGTGCACTGCCATGTCTATCTTTTTTTTTCTTATTGGGGGTATCTCTTTCTGTCCGGTGTCCGGACTTTCCTAGTTGGAGTTTGAGGCCCCCAAGTTGGCATCAGCCCCAGGCCATGCTCACTCTTTCCTTCCCTCCCCTTCCTCCTCCGCCTTTTGTACGCCAGTTCTGAGAAATAAAGATCTTTTGTCCGTTTTTTTAACCTCGGATTCTGTAATTGGTTCTTATAGTAACAAATAAAAAGCTGTTTTCTTCAGCTCCTCCTGGCTCAGCTGTTCTCTGCCATGGGTGTGTGTGTGTGTGTGTGTGTGTGTGTGTTTGGGGGTGTCTTTGAGAGGGAAAATAAAGGACAAAGGACAATAAAGGAGGTACAGATGGTGCTTGCCCTGTGAACAGCTTTATGATAGGCAGCCTGGACTGAGGCAGCCGCCTTGTGGGACCCAAGCTGCCCCTTGTCTTCCAGTGGTGCTGGAACCCAAGCACCATCTTGGCCCAGATTCATTCAAAGGAGTTAGGATGAGCTGGCTCTGGATGTTTCTTCCTCTATTTCCCAACTCTTACCTCTCCCTTTTCCTTAGGGGACTCTGGAAGTTGCTGGCAGTCAGGGTAAGATGTAGCCCACTTGGTATGCCTGTGTGTGGGATCACAGGAATATCTAGCCACGTAGCTCTGTAGTGTATTTGTACAGACTGCTTCAGGCTCAAGGCCAGCCAGCCTCAGCAACTGCCTGGATATCTGGGTCCAGTGTAGTGCTGTTTCCTTTCTGCCTTTTTTAATTTGGGGAGACAGAGTCTCACTCAGTTCCCCTGAGTATAATGCCCTGGCATCAGCCTAGCTCACAGCAACCTGGAAATCCTGGGCTCAAGTGATCCTCCTGTCTCAGCCTCCCAGGTAGCTGGGACTACAGGCATGTGCCATGACACCTGGCTAATTGTTATAATTTTAGTAGAGATGGGGTCTCACTCTTGTTCAGGCTAGTCTGGAACTCCTGACCTCAAGCGATCCTCCCTCCTAGGCCTCCCAGAATCCTAGGATTACAGGCGTGAGCCACAGCACCAAGCTTTTTTTTTTTTATTGTTATCTTTTTAGAGACAGTTTCACTCTAACCCCAGCTGGAGTGCAGTGGTGTGATCGTAGCTCACTGCAACCTCAAACTCCTGGATTCAAGCGATCCTTCTGCCATGGTCTGTCAGAGTGTTGGGATTATAGGCTTGAGCCATTGCACCCAGCCCTTTGGTCACTTCCTTTAGAGATGGGGAACAGTCTCAGCAGTTGTGACTCGATCAAGGTCACAGACTTGGTATGTCTGACTCAAGTCCACTGCTCTTTGCATGACTAGAAGCTGTGAGTTGGTAACAGTACAAGCTGCTTAGCCCCATCTGATAGTCCCTGTCCCTAGAGCCTCCCCAGCTCCTGTTCTTCCTTCCTGTCCTAAGCCACACCTCGGTGGTGTCGGAAGGAACTGACCACTATGTCAGTCTGGGGGGCAGCAGCACTTTCCCTGTCCAATGTCTTCACTCAGGTGCTACCATAGTAGGTTTCGTCGCAATGCCTTGAAGAGGGCAGGTGGCTCCGGTGCCTCATGAGTCCACCACGCAGCCCACTACTGCGGAAGGAATGAGCCTGGCTCACCGGGACCCCAGCGATCTGGCTGTGGCCTCGTGGAGTCCAAAAGGTGCCTGGTGGGAGCAGAGCTCCCTAAGCAGGGTTCGGAAACGGTCGCGGAGGACCCGTTTTGCAGGAGGACTGAGGGCAGAGGGAGAGAGTAACATCCTGAGAAGGTTGGGAGTCCAAAGACAGCCCTGGGCTCGGTGGGGCAACGGATCGGAAAACGCCCACCTCCTACCTTCATTCTCCGGGCAAATATAAGGTGGAAGGTATAGCCGCGCGGCCGCCACTGCCGGGCGCAGGAGCTCGCAGCCCGCAAGCCACCATCGGGCTAGGAGCGGCTGGGGAGACACCACCTGGCGCGGGTCTTTGTGGCTGCTTTATGAATATTCACGATTCTTTGGGCCAATCAACGCCCGAACAGCTCAGAGCACACCAATCGGCTTACCGCATGCGGATAAGCACCGTAGATGGATGGTTGGCTTTTTCTAAAACGCGTAGGGACTTGACACAGCCTGGAAATGGAACTCCGAGGCGAAGAAGCTCGGTTTCCGGAGGAGTGCGCCCGTGCCATTGGTCAACATTTACGTCATTTCCTATCAGACTGGCGGAAATTGCTTCCCCGCGCGCTGCGATTTGGAGAAGTGAGTTCCGGTGGTGGCAGAGGTGGTTGCATTTTGTCGGTACCGGAGAGTCGCTATGGCGGCGCTGGATTCGGATGTCGAATCACTGCCGCGTGGGGGCTTTCGCTGCTGCCTCTGCCACGTTACTACAGCCAACCGTAAGCGGTGGCTAGTGAAGGGGGTGGTTGCGGGCTTTCGTCTATTGGTTCTAGCGAAAGTTGGAGTTATAGCGCATAGTTCCTGTGAAGTCGGTTGGTAGGGTCACATACCTCCGTTTTCACTCCGCATGTCCGAGGGGATTGGAGAGTGGGGAAAGCCGCACCTCATTACATCCCTCCTTCCTAGTACACGAAACCTCCACAGCGAAAGTTTCATTTTTGTATTGCCTCTTCAACCATCATCTATTGGACGTTTGCTCTGTGCCTGGTATTCTGCTGGTCTTTAGGGTGGGGGAAGGGGATTCAGAGATGAAAGAGCTCACTATCTAGAGATTGAGACAGTTTCATTGTTTTACAGATATGTATGGAGAGCTGTGGGGCCACAGAGAAGGCAGTAATTAAGTCAGGATGGGTGAAATAGGTGGCATGAATGGAGCATAAGGTACTAGTGAGGAAGAAGCAGAAGGTGAGTTAAGAGAAGTAGACAAGGTCCTTCTATGAGGGGGAAAGGAGCTCAGTGGATCCTGAAATTCTACTTTTGAAGTTTGAATCATGATCTTCCCTAAATGGTTTTCCATTCTTTTCTCTGTGAATGGGACTACCATTATTTGTCCAGTAGGGCAAACCAGAAACCCAGAAGTCTTCCTTGGCCCCACATTTACTTGGTGACATCAAACAGCTGACTTACATAAATGAGAATAATAACAACAGCTAGTTTTTCCACATTTATCACTTACTAGATTCTTTGCCAAATGTTATATGTGAATAATACCTATGTGGGGGATACTGTTATTAACTCCATTTTATATCTAATGAAATTGATGGATAGAGAGGTTAAGTAGCTTGGCCAAGGTCTCACACAACTTGACAGAACTGGAATTTGAACTTGGGCAGTGTGATTTAGATCCTGCACTTGAAATCACTATACCATACCCGGAGATGATCCATGAGGAATAGTTCTGATTTATTTAGTTCTTCTATAGGTGACCTGGATAATTTAACTGTTAATTTCTTTACAGTTCTCAGGTGTTGCTCTACCTAGCACATATATATGATTTAAGAAATACTTGTAGTATAGCTAGTTCTTCTGGGAACCACTTAGAGAATGCACTTTATAGACAAATGGACAAGAGAGGAAGGTGAAAGGAGCCAGGACTTTATTTATTCAAAGGTCACACTTTCCGTGGCTTGGAATGATCGGTAGGATTTAGGCATGCAGACAGCAAAGGCAAGTACGCTGAAGAGTGATTTGAGTGTTTTTGTCTCACACTCGTCTTTGCAGGACCCAGCCTAGATGCCCACTTGGGAGGCCGAAAGCACCGGCACCTGGTAGAACTACGAGCTGCAAGAAAGGCCCAGGGACTTCGAAGTGTGTTTGTTAGTGGCTTTCCCAAGGATGTGGATTCTGCTCAGCTCTCTGAGTACTTCCAGTCATTTGGACCTGTGGCCAGTGTTGTCATGGACAAGGACAAGGTAGAGTGACTGGTTCTAAGGGTAAAGTATGAGTCAGATGTGCTGCCTCTGAAAAGATACTAGAGAGAGAAACCAGAAGTCCATTTGGGCTGGTTCCTAATATGGCTTGTCCTTGATAGATACCCCAGTACTTGGGCTAGTCTAGCTTTTGAGTTTCTCACACCTCCCCTATCCCCTTGGATTTTATCAGTTCACCAGAGTTAGTCACTGGGGGACTTGTTTGTCATTTATTTATTCAATGAATCATTTATTTGCCAAATATTTATTTATTGCTAACTTTGTACTTGGCACCATGCTTAGGGCAGCATTCTGAGTAGTGAATGGGATAGATGTGGTTCTGCTCCCACAGAGTTTACAGTCTAGAGGAGAAAGTTGACAATTAAATGAGTAATTATAGTGGAAGTTGGTGCTTAAAGAACAACATACCATTGGAGGATCAACGTGACAAGAAACTGGTTGATAAACCAGTTGGTAGTTTTTTAACTTACACTGAGAGGTACTTAGGTTAAGATTATTTGGTCAGAACACCCTGTCCTGTGGACATTGCCAGACAAACAAAACCATTCTTTGTGCTTCTTTTTGCCTTGCTTCCCTGCAGACTTTTATTAGTGTCCATTTAGTCCCTTGAAAAAATTTAACTGTTGCGGTACAATGTTCTTAGGTTATATTGTGGTTCTGAGGCCGTACTCTAATTACACAGGCATGGCTTAGGTGATGCCAAATATTCTCAGCAGCCCAGGTCATCTTTTAGGATCTGGTGGGGTCTGTTTTTATTAGGCATTCAGCACCTGAACTACAAATGGCTACAACTGAACTATAATTTTTCAATTTTTCTCATGTAACAAGAAATCCAGACCTGAGCAGTCGTTTGCTGTTTTCCTGTGCTGTCATTATTGGCATGTGGCTCTTGCTTCCAAATTTTTAAGCAAGAAGAAGGGCCAGGCTGAAGGGCAGAGTATAAAAGGCTAGTGCAAGCTGGGTCTGACTCCCCTCTTCTCTCTTTTTCTTTATTTCTGAGGAAAATACTCTTTCCAGAGGCCTCCTCAGAAGACTTCTACTTAGAGCTCAGTGGCTAGAACTCCATCATATGGTTACTGCCAGCAAGCCTGGGAAATTAAGCTTTTTTAGCTGGGCACTTTGCCTCTCTGAAGAAAATCAGGGCTCTGTTAATAAGAAGGGGAGAATATATTTTGGGTGTGCAGTTGGCAGTGTCTGTTGAACTTCCTGACTTCTTCAGGAAGCTCCATGTGCCGGTTTTTGTTGATACCTATTTTAATTGCAAAAAATGATCTTTTATTGAATTTAAACCTCAAGTTTCTGATGCTTCTAGTTATAACAATAATGATTAAAAATTTCTATTGAAGGCCGGGCGCTGTGGCTCACGCCTGTAATCCTAGCTCTTGGGAGGCCGAGGCGGGCGGATTGCTCAAGGTCAGGAGTTCAAAACCAGCCTGAGCAAGAGCGAGACCCCGTCTCTACTATAAATAGAAAGAATTTAATTGGCCAACTGATATATATATAAAAAATTAGCCGGGCATGGTGGCGCATGCCTGTAGTCCCAGCTACTCGGGAGGCTGAGGCAGAAGGATCACTCAAGCCCAGGAGTTTGAGGTTGCTGTGAGCTAGGCTGACGCCACGGCACTCACTCTAGCCTGGACAACAAAGTGAGACTCTGTCTCAAAAAAAAAAAAAAAAAAAATTTCTATTGAGTAATTACTATGCACTAATTGTGTGGTAAGTACATACACTATCTCATTTATTTATTTATTTTTTATTTTAGCATATTATGGGGGTACAAGTGTTAAGGTTACTCATATTGCCCATGCCCCCCTTCCCCCTACACTATCTCATTTAATCTCCACATTTCCTTGAGGGAAATTGTCAGTAGGAAGTTGGCGACTTGGGAGTTTAAGACCCTACTTGAGAGGCAGTCGCAAGTTACTTCTTTGAGTTTTAGTTTCTTAATTTGTAAACTGGAAATAATAATTACATACCTTGTAGTTGTCTTATGAGCCTTAGAAATAGTTTATATGAACTCCTTGGTTTATAATAAGCCCTCAACAAGTGGTAGCTCTTGCTAGGAATGGTGGTATTGAGAGGAGAAAAATGGCCAGGACACAGGCTTCTGAATCTGCTACTCCTGCCCTTCCTGATGACTTCTGTAAGGTTGTTTTTTTTTTTCGGGACAGAGTCTCACTCTGTTACCCCGGTTAGAGTGCCGTGGCGTCAGCCTAGCTCACAGCAACCTCAAACTCCTGGGCTCAAGCGATCTTGCTGCCTCAGCTTCCCGAGTAGCTGGGACTACAGGCATGCGCCACCATGCCCGGCTAATTTTTTCTATATATTTTTAGTTGTCCGGCTAATTTTTTTCTATTTTATAGTAGAGGTGGGGTCTCGCTCTTGCTCAGGCTGGTCTCGAACTCCTGAGCTCAAATGATCCACCCGCCTCGGCCTCCCTGAGTGCTAGGATTACAGGCATGAGCCACCGTGCCTGGCCCTCCTGTAAGGTTCTCGAGAGAAATATGTGCACAAAGACAAGGCCAAGCAAAGGGACACCTGAGTTTTAGCTGGGGCTTTGGTTGCAAACCAATGTTGAACTGCAGTCAGTGAGTGGTGATTCTTCAGACAGAAAACTGGCCTGGGCAGGTCCAAGTTGCTGCATTTGTCCTTGGCTTCCCTTTGGTTCTTTGCTCTGTTTGGTGTAAGGCCTGTGTACTGATAAGTCCCCCCACCTCTGTTCTTTTATTTTTTTGAGACAGAGTCTCACTCTGTTGCCCCAGTTAGAGTGCTATGGCGTCAGCCTAGCTTACAGCAATCTCAAACTCCTGGGCTCAAGCGATCCTACTGCCTCAGCTTCCCGAGTAGCTGGGACTACAGGCATGTGCCACACCATGCCTGGCTAATTTTTTCTATATATTTTTAGCTGGCCAATTAATTTCTTTCTATTTTTTAATAGAGATGGGGTCTCGCTTTTGATCAGGCTAGTTTCAAACTCCTGACCTTGAGCAATCTGCCCACCTTGGCCTCCCAGAGTGCTAGGATTACAGACATGAGCCACTGCGCCCAGCTTCATTTTTGTATATAATGTGAAGTAAAGATCCAACATCATTCCTTTGTATGTGGCTATCCAATTGTCCTAGTACCATTTGTTGATAAGACTGTTCTTTTCCCATTGAGTGGTCTTGGCACCCTTGTTGAAAATCAGTTGACCACAGATATATGGGTTTCTTTCTGGGTCTCAATCCCATTCCCTTTATCTGAATGTCTGTCTCTGTGCCAGTACCACACTGTCTTGATTACTATAGCAGGTACCTTTTTTTAAATAGGATGAGGGTCCAACTTTACCACTGGAGAGGATATAAAAGAATATGGAGTTTTGTCCCAAAGTAGCCATGTTTGTCCTGCTCCTGTTAATACTGTACCTTTAAAAAAATATGGCCCAATGGATATCACTGGAGCTCAATCAAATGATAGTGGTACAGCTGTCACATTGCTGTTATTCCTTGATGGCAGTTCCTTTAAGGAAAGGGTTTATGGGTTTATATTTATGCCTAGCACAGTGTTCATTACTTGGATTCTTAATAAATGTTAAAAGGATGGAATTAAACCAGGAAAAGTGAGCAGGCTGGCCATAGTATAATCTGTGGAATCATGTCATTGGGAAGAATAGGGGGACAATAAAATAGGTAAAATGAGATTTTCAGAGGCGGACTGGGCAGACTGGGGTAAAATGTGTGGGATAGGAATGAGGGAAAGGATTGCATTCTATGTCCTGTTGTTACAAAAACAAGCCAAGCAAATGTTCCTTTTTTTTTTTTTTTTGAGATAAAGTCTCACTCTGTTGCCTGGGCTAGAGTGCTGTGGCGTCAGCCTAGCTCACAGCAACCTCAGACTCCTGGTCTCAAGCAATCTTTCTGCCTCAGCCTCCTAAGCAGCTGGGACTACAGGCGTGCACCACCATGCCTGGCTAATTTTTTCTATGTGTTTTTAGTTGGCCAATTAATTTATTTCTATTTTTAGTAGAGACGGGGTCTCGCTCTTGCTCAAGCTGGATTTGAACTCCTGACTTTGAGCGATCCACTGGCCTCGGCTTCCCAGAGTGCTAGGATTACAGGCATGAGCAACTGCTCCTGGTCTGCAGATGTTCCTAATTTATGGGATAGTCCCCATTTCAAAGATCCTCTTCCACTGTCAGACCACGTGCTTATGTTCTTGGTTCCAAAACCATCATCCCTGCCTCTTTTGTGGTTTGCCAGGGAGTGTTTGCCATCGTGGAGATGGGGGACATGGGTGCTCGGGAGGCTGTCTTATCACAGTCCCAGCACAGCCTGGGAGGACATCGCCTGCGTGTCCGGCCCCGGGAGCAGAAGGAGTTCCAGAGCCCGGCCTCCAAATCCCCCAAAGGAGCGGCCCCCGACAGTCAGCAGCTGGCCAAAGCACTAGCCGAGGCCTCAGATGTGGGGGCACAAATGCTAAAGCTCATGGGGCTGAGGGAGTTGTCTGAGGCTGAGCGGCACCTTCGGAGTCTCGTGGTGGCCCTGATGCAGGAGGTCTTCACAGAGTTCTTCCCTGGTGAGTCGCCTCCCTGCTGTATCAGCCCTCTCTGTGCTTCATTCCCCCAGGTCTGAATCCTAGTTCCCCCTCAGCTAAGGTGTTTGGTTGTTCTTCCATCTTTGTATCCTGTTGTGTTCTTCCACCCCTTGTTCCTCCCTGATGTCTCTTGACCTTTATTTTCTATTTGGCACCCAGGCTGTGTGGTCCATCCTTTTGGCTCTTCCATAAACAGCTTTGATGTCCATGGCTGTGATCTTGACCTCTTCTTGGATCTGGGTGATTTGGAAGAGGCCCAGGTGAGTGGCCAGGGAGGCAGCTGGGAAGAGTCAGTGGGAATGGTCATGTGACAGGTCCGTTAGCTCTTCATGCCTTGGTTCCTTATCTGTAAAATGAGGATAATAGGGGTCACTTGAAAGGGTTACTGTGATTGGGGAAATGTGAATATGGATGGGCATTCCATGGGATGAAAATGGATTGACATGGGATAGATGGCAATCGTAACAGGGAAAAAAACCAGATTTCAAAATGGTATATATGATATGACCTTATTTTGGAAAAAATACATTAAAGAACATACAATAAGATAATTTGGGGGGGGTGCTTATCTGTTTTTTCTTTTGTATAAATTTGTAGGGTACAAGTGTAGTTTTGTTAAATGCATAGATTGCATAGTGGTGAAGTCATGGCTTTTAGGATATCTATCACTCAAATAACATACATTGTACTCATTAAGTAATCTCTTATCGACCCTTATCTGTATTTTCTAACATCTAATGTACAAATTCTGGTTTTGGAATTGGAAAGGGTTATTATTATTATTATTATTATTTTTTGAGATAGGGTCTTGCTGTCACCCAGCCTAGATGCAGTGGCATGATCATAGCTTACTGCAGCCTCAAATTCCTGGGCTCAAACAATCCTCCTGCCTCAGCCTCCCAAATAGCTGGGACTACAGGGATGCCCAGCTAATTTTTCTTATTTTTTGTAGAAATGGAGATCTTGCAGTGTTGCCCAGGCGAATCTTAAACTCCTAGTCTCAAGTGATCCTTCTGCCTCAGCCTCCCAAAGGGCTGGAATTATAGGCGTGAGTCATCATGCCTGGCCTATTATATTTTGTAATAGACTTTATATTTTAGAGCAGTGTAGGATCACAGCAAAATTGAGCAGAAAGTAGAGTTCCCATTACAGCTCCTGTCCCCATAAAAGAAGATTTTTTTTAAGTGTTTTATCATTTTTTTCTTTCTGTACACATATATACACACTATATTTTCAGAATCATTTGAGAGAATGTTGCATGTATCATGCCCCTTCACTCCTTAATATTCCAGTGTGTATTTCCTAAGAACAAGGGTAATAGTGTATAACCATAGTACAATTAGCAAGTTGAGGAATTGGTACACTGACTGGGTCAAGTGTAAAACTTCACAAAACATTTTACTTTATTTTTGTTTTATTATTTTAGTTTAGACAAAGTGTCACTCTGTTGCCCAGGCTAGAGTGCAATAGTGTCATGAGAGCTCACTGCAACCTCAATCTCCTAGGCTCAAGGAATCCTTCTTCCTCAGTCTCCCTAGTAGCATAGCTGGGACTACACACATGCACCACAGCACCTGGCTAATTTTTTTACTTTTTTTTTTAGAGACAAGGTCTCACTTTTGCCCAGGCTGGTTTCGAACTCCTGTCCCGTAAGCAATCTTCCTGCCTCAGCCTCCCAAAGTGTTGGGATTACCGGCATGAGCCACTGCTCCCAGCCTTTTACAAAACTTTAATCTATAATCCATAGATTAACAGTCCATTAGTCCATACTCTAAGTTTTTTTTTTTTTTTTTTGAGACAGAGTCTCACTCTGTTGCCCTGGATAGAGTGCCGTGGCGTCAGGCTAGGTCACAGCAACCTCAAACTCCTGGGCTTAAGCAATCCTTCTGCCTCAGCCTCCCAAGTAGCTGGGACTATAGGCATGTGCCACCATGCCTGGCTAATTTTTTCTCTATATATTTTTTTAGTTGTCCAGATAACTTCTTTCTATTTTTAGTAGAGACAGGGTCTCGCTCTTGCTCAGGCTGGTCTCGAACTCCTGACCTCCAGTGATCCTCTCGCCTTGGCCTCCCAGAGTGCTAGTTTTACAGGCGTGAGCCACCGTGCCAGGCCTCATACTCTTAATTTTATCAGCTGTCCTGACAGTGGACTCTTTAGTCTTTTTAGAGACAATGGTCTCTTTAGTCTTCTTTAATCTGGAGTAGTTCCTCTGCTTTTCTTTGTCTTTCATGACAATAACATTATTGCAGAATATGGACCATTTATTTTATGGAATTAAAAGGTTATTTTAGGCTGGGCACAGTGGCTCAGGCCTGTATTCCTAGTACTCTGGGAGTCCGAGGGGGGACGATCCCTCAAGGTCAGGAGTTCAAAATCAGCCTGAGCAAGAGCAAGGCCCCGTCTCTACTAAAAATAGAAAGAAATTAATTGGCCAGCTAAAAATATATAGAAAAAAATTAGCCGGGCATGGTAGTGCATGCCTGTAGTCCCAGCTACTCGGGAGGCTGAGGCAGAAGGATTGCTTGAGCCCAGAAGTTTGAGGTTGCTGTGAGCTAGGCTGACATCACGGCACTCTGGCCAGGGCAACAGAGTGAGACTCTGTCAAAAAAAAAAAAAAAAAAAAAGGTTATTTTAATTTTAAGAAAATGTTCCTGTGAGGATTAAATGAGTTAATACATGTAAGCCCTTAGAACAGGGCCTGGCACCTAACACGCCATAAGTAATAGCTATCTTGGGGACAAGGATGTTCCCTGATTAGGGAATAGCTGGAGAGGCATTCAGTCAGCTTATTTCCATCCACAGCCAGCCCCAAAGCCTCCAGAATCTCCATCCTTGGACTCAGCCCTTGCTTCCCCACTGGATCATCAAGCCCTGGCCTGTACCCCGACCTCGCCTCCAGACTCACAGCCTCCAGCTTCTCCCCAAGATTCTGAGGCCCTGGACTTTGAAACTCCTTCCTCCTCCCTGGCACCCCAGACTCCGGACTCTGCTTTGGCCTCTGAGACCCTTGCCTCCCCCCAGTCCCTGCCTCCAGCCTCACCACTTCAGGAGGACAGAGGAGAGGGGGACCTAGGGAAGGCCCTAGAACTAGCAGAGACCCCAAAGGGGGAGAAAACAGAGGGGGGAGCAATGCTGGAGCTGGTGGGATCCATTCTCCGGGGCTGTGTCCCAGGGGTGTACCGAGTCCAAACTGTACCCTCTGCCCGGCGCCCTGTGGTCAAGTTCTGCCATCGGCCTTCAGGTCTCCACGGTGACATCTCCCTCAGTAACCGGTACCTTTGTTTGGGGGTGGTGGTTGGGGAAGGCCAGCTGAGAGTTCTGTGGTGGCTGAGGAGAAAGTCCTGGGTTGGGAAGTTCCTATACCTGCTGAGTCTTGAGTTGTCCTTGTTTGGTCCCATTCTTCTTTCTGTCACTTACCTCCTCCTGTCTGGGTTCCATTTCAATGTGTGTAACGGGTATACCCTGGAATAACTTTTTTTTTTTTTTTTTTTGAGACAGTGTCTCGCTTTCTTGCCTAGGCTAGAGTGAGTGCCGTGGCGTCAGCCTAGCTCACAGCAACCTCAGACTCCTGGGCTCAAGCGATCCTCCTGCCTCAGCCTCCCGAGTAGCTGGGACTACAGTCACGAGCCACCATGCCCGGCTGATTTTTATATTATATATATTAGTTGGCCAATTAAATTCTTTCTATTTTTATGGTAGAGACGGGGTCTCGCTCAGGCTGGTTTTGAACTCCTGACCTTGAGCAATCCGCCCGCCTCGGCCTCCCAGAGTGCTAGGATTACAGGCGTGAGCCACCTCGCCCGGCCTGGAATAACTATTTTTAAGGGATATAGAAAAGGGTTCTGTGGTTGAATAAATTTGGGAAATGTAAAGTTAAATGCAGACAGCTTCCTCCCTCACCTCTTTTCCCTGCTTCTGTTTCTCTTTCCTTCCTTCCTCCCTCCCTTCCTGTTTTTGTGTCATTGCATATTAATGGTTATGAGGAGTCTCAAATAACATGCTCTGTGAATGTCCAAAATGGGTATGTAAGATGTAGTGGTTCCCAAACTCATTTGACATTCTTTTGCTCACCCTGTCACAAGACCAGAGTTTCATCAACACTCTGGGAAACTCTCTTTTGGCCTTACTGCAGCTGGCCCCAGTTATACAAGTCTGGAATGAGAGCTGGGAGTGGTAGGTTCTGTGGGTCTCCAAGCCCTAACACCCGTGACCCCACTTTATCCTAGGCTGGCCCTGCATAACTCCCGTTTCCTGAGTCTCTGCTCTGAGCTGGATGGGCGAGTTCGGCCCCTCGTGTACACCGTCCGCTGCTGGGCTCAGGGTCGGGGTCTGTCAGGTGAGAACGAATCAGGGCAGACGTGGGGCTGAGTTGGTGTCAGGACAAAGGCAGGGATTCAGGGAGAGAAGGGAGGTAGGTACAGGCACTGGGGTTGAGAAACTGCCAATGAGGGGATTGGAAGTACCTCTGATCTAACTGGAATTATTATTTACCAGGGAGCGGCCCCCTTCTCAATAACTACGCCCTGACCTTGCTCGTGATCTATTTTCTTCAGACCAGGGACCCTCCTGTGTTGCCCACTGTGTCCCAGCTCACCCAGAAAGCAGGTACTGCAGCCTAGCCTCCACTCTGTCTCCTTGGCTTCATCTGTTCTCTTCTTCATCATGCTTAGACACACTAAGCTACCCTGAGAATGAGATCTCCGCCATCACCCCCATTCCTACCCCTCATCCCCCCCATCTTCATGCTTCCAGACTGACCCTTACCTTTTTACTTTGACAGGTGAGGGGGAACAGGTGGAAGTTGATGGCTGGGACTGTAGTTTCCCCAGGGATGCCTCGAGACTGGAGCCCAGCACCAATGTGGAGCCCCTCAGTGAGTCTGGGAGCCTCGTAGGGGGCTGGCAATGTCGTTAATTACAACCGTAGGTAACAATCATACCACTGTGTGCCAGGCATGGTTCTCACAGCAACACTGTGACACAGGTAATATTGTTGCCGACATCTTACAGATGAGGAAACCGTGCCTTAGAGCAATGAAGTGGCTTGCCCAAGGTAACACTGCTAGCAAGGGGAAAGAGCAGCATCTGGGGAAGGACATTGCTGGGAGTGCAAGGAGAAAGGCTTGACCTCTTGTTTAATCCTTTTTTGTTGTTGTTTCGAGATGGGTCTCACTGTTGCCCGGGCCTGCTTTGAACTCCTGGCTTAAGTGCTCCTCCCTCCTCAGCCTTACGAGTAGGTGGGATTATAGGAGTGTGCTATTATGCCTGGTTTGACCTCTTTTGTTTATAGTATTCAGAGAAGCCTGGCTTCTTGGGATACTTTTGAGCCCTTGGAAGAGAAAAAGAAAGTCCTCCTAAGGAAATGGCTCTAATTCAGGACCTGTCTCAGTCTCAGTTCCAGCCTCTAAGTGACCTTTCCCCAATCTTCCTCCTTCTCCAGGTTCCCTACTAGCCCAGTTCTTCTCCTGCGTCTCTTCTTGGGATCTTCGTGGCTCACTGCTGTCCCTGCGGGAGGGCCAGGCACTGCCTGTGGCAGGGGTCCTGTCCTCTAATCCCTGGGAGGGTCTGCGCCTTGGCTCCATGAATCTCCAGGACCCTTTTGACCTGAGTCACAACGTCGCAGCCAATGTGACCAGCCGGGTGGCTGGGCGGCTACAGAACTGCTGCCGAGTGGCAGCCAATTACTGCCGAAGCCTCCAGTTCCAGCGCCGTTCCTCCCGGGGTCGGGAGTGGGGGTTGCTCCCCCTACTGCAGCCCAGCTCCCCGAGCTCCATACTGTCTGCTACCCCAATCCCCTTGCCCCCGGCTCCCTTCACTCAGCTCACTGCTGCCCTGGTCCGGGTGTTCAGGGAAGCATTGGGGTGCCATATAGAACAAGGAACCAAGAGACCATGGTCAGAAGGAGGTGGAACTGAGGAGTCTCCCCAGGGAGGGACAAACAAAAGATTGAAACTAGATGGACAGAAAAAGAGCTGCAAGGACGGGAAAGAGATAGAGCAGGGACATGCAGGGGACCACGGTGAAGATGGAGTAGAAGAAATGGTTATAGAGGTTGGAGAGATGGTGCAGGACTGTGCTATGCAGAGCCCTGGGCAGCCAGCAGAGCCACCAGTGATAAGTGGCAGCCATCTAGTCACTGGAGAAGAGGGGCAGCCAGGCCATGCAGCACTGGCAGATCAGGGCCCCAAGGGACTTGAAGCAGCCCAAGGAGGGTCTAAAGGTGAGACAGTGAAGGCGACATCACTCTCCTCGGTGAGCTGGCGCTGTGCTTTGTGGCACCGAGTATGGCAGGGGCGGCGGCGTGCCCGGAGACGCTTGCAGCAGCAAACCAAGGAAGGAGGCGGTGGCAGTGCTGGCACAGGAGCAGAGTGGCTGGCAACTGAGGCTCGGGTAACCCAGGAGCTGAGAGACCTGAGCAGTGGTGAACAGCGGCCAGAGACTGAGCCCCTCCTGACCTTTGTGGTGTCTGCATCCCAGGCTGACCAGACACTCACTGTGACCCCACTCCAGGATTCCCAAGGCCTGTTCCTTGATCTCCATCATTTCTTACAGGTTTTCCTCCCTCAGGCACTTAAAAATCTCAAATGAAGACATGGACCCTTAAGGGCAATAAAGCTGCTACTTTAATACAAATATTGTCCTGTTTTCTCTAATTTCCTCCTGGTAATCTCCTTCATCCAGTACGTTCCATTTCCTCCTCTCACTCCCCAAGACCTTAATGCAGCTTCTGTAACCCACCTTGTCTTACCCCCTAAAATGGGCCTGTCCCTGTCATCCTCCACATCAGGAGCCTACTTTTTCCTACCACTTAGCAAACCTTGCAGGGTGTGCCTAGCACACCACCGTACCTGGCACAGGGGCAGAGTTCCTGAGTAATGGCATGGTGCGTGGGTTGAACAGTGCTCGTGAGAAGAACCACATTTGTCTCCACGTTTATCCTGCTGCTCCAGATCTACAGTGACAGGGAAGGAAATTTGGGTTCAGAGTTTTTCATCCATTCTCTTGTTTAACAGGAGAGTTCATTCTGTTCTTAAATTGGGTGAGAGGGTTTTTTTTTGTTTTGAGACAGAGTCTTGCTCTGTCACTCTAGCTAGAGTGCAGTGGCATCATCGTAGCTCACTGCAACCTCAAACTCCTGGGTTCAACCCATCCTCCTGCCTCAGGCCCCCCCACCCCCAAGAGATGGGACTACAGGCACATGATTTTCGGTTTTCAGTAGAGAGGGGGTCTTGTTCTTGCTCAGGCTGGTCTGAAAACTCTGAGCATAAGCTATCTTACTCCCTCTGCCTCCCAGAGTGTTAGGATTATAGGCCTAAGCCACCGTGCCAGGCCTGGGAAAGAGGTTTTCAAACCTGAACATGGGTAAAAAGCCATGAACATCAGAACTGACGTTGTCAGCCCTTCCAGGAGCAGAGTCCAGCCTCCCGACAGGCACAAGGGGTGTTCTCCCCTTATGATCCTTTTCCGTTTCAGGCCCTCTCTTGCAGTAACAGATCTTGGAGCTGCAAGGTGGTTTAATGGTTTAAAGGTGCTGCAAAAGCAAACCTTGCTTTTGCAGAAGGTTTCAGACTTGGGCCCGGGTGAGATACACGTCTCTCTACAAGAAAACCAGAGCAGGAACAAAAGGAATTTAGCAAACTGCCATCTCCGTGCAGCAGCTGTTTCTCCACTCCTGTGACTTTCACACAATCATGTGAGGAGCTTGGCAGAACCTAACATCAGGTCACTCGTCCCTGGGCGGGCTGGACGGGGAGACCTCGGACTGACAGCTGTGCCACGTAGCCGCGCAGGGGCGGCTTTCCCAGCTGGCTCTCGGTTGCGCTCCGCCGCGCGCCTTCCACCTCCGCATGGGAACTGCGATTGGCCCGCTACGCCTGAGGGGGCGGGGTCATTCAAGAACTCTACTGCGCAGGCGCAAGCTTTTTCCGCGCCGACCAGCATGCCCCACCCCGTTCTTTTTCCAATTCAGCGCCACTGGATACTGAACTGTCGTGCGTATGTCTTCTATGCCGTCCTCGCTTTCCGGCTGCTGTTTCTCCACGGCTGTCCCCTTACCCCCTCCCTTCTCTCCTGGACGGCTTACTTTGCGGCAGCGCCGAGATCCCCACCCCCTTTCTCTGCGGAATCACCATGGCGGCCGGGGTGAGTTTGCCGGCTCTGATGGTCCGGGTCTCCTTATCCAGCGCCATCCTTTGCCCAAATGGGGCCAGTCGGCGCCAGAAGAGTTCTGGAGCCGAGTGGGAAACTTTTCTGAGTCCTACAGACCATACTGTTGGAGAGTAGGGTTCTTAGGGCCTGGAGGGGAACTGAGGCTGTGACTTTTGGAGGCCAGAGGTGGAAGGGTCTGGGGTAGAGAAGAGATGCTGGGTCTGGACCGTCTGAAGCCTAAAAAAGGGCTTCTGTTTCATTGCGGCTTTGAAACGTAGGATCCGGGCAGGTTGACGGAACTTCTGCGACCGTTTTGTGGGACAGCAGCGGGGACAGGGTGAAGAGGAGGGTCTTTGTGGGCAAGTACGGCTGGCATGGTTAAGGATCGTCTCCCAGGGAGGTTTGGGAGCGAGAGGATTCTCCGGACGGTGAGGTCAGACCAGTGGGACACCGCTGGTCAGGTTAATAGAGAAGCAGCACCAGGGAACTCGCTGCAGGACAGGACCGGAGGGATGTGCGACAAGGAAAGAAAAGCTTTTTAGGGAGAGTTGATTTTGGAAGAGGACATGTCATTCGGTATCTCTGGCTATTCCAAGGGGAACTTAGACGTGTGTGTTAAGACAGGGTGATGCTTTTAAAGGGTGAGCCACGCAGTG
Organism: Microcebus murinus; assembly: GCF_040939455.1. Classification (NCBI taxonomy): domain Eukaryota; kingdom Metazoa; phylum Chordata; class Mammalia; order Primates; family Cheirogaleidae; genus Microcebus; species Microcebus murinus. The sequence goes on from NC_134107.1 coordinate 13,564,675, forward strand.
GTAGAGTAGGCAGGCACTCGGTAACCATCAATGAATGAAACAAGGGTTCCGGGAAGGGAGGGGTGTATGTTTGTAGACAGATGGAGTCTGATAGAGCTACAAGTTGTGGATTTCTTGGAGATACATGTGAGGGAAAGAGAATTCTTCTAGAGATGTCCTTAGGGAAGGTCAAATCTGTCAACAAGCTTTATTTAGCAGTTGGTGTGTAGTTCTGTTCTTGGTATTTTGGAGGACTCTGATTACATGACAGATACTAAAGAACTTGATTCATCAGAGGGAGTGAGAGTGAGTTGAACAGATTGGGATTACCCAGGAAGTCATCCTGGGGTGGGTGGCATTTAGGACCCCCTTCGAGGTCCTAATGTGGGTGGCATTGAGAGTCTCCCTTTTATTCACATTAATTTTCTCCCCCTTTTTCTCTCATAGACCCTGTACACATATCCTGAAAACTGGAGGGCCTTCAAGGCCCTCATCGCTGCTCAGTACAGCGGTGCTCAGGTCCGCGTGCTCTCCGCACCACCCCACTTCCACTTCGGTCAAACCAACCGCACCCCTGAATTTCTCCGTAAATTTCCTGCCGGCAAGGTGAGTTGGCAAGTGGAGAGGGGTCTTTGGCTCTGAGAACCCAAGGAGCCTTAGGATTCCATCACCCTGGAGATGGCCTCCATCTTTAAAAGGGGATCGTCCTATGTTGTTTTCTTTCACATTTCAGTGATTTAAAATATTTTTATCTTGAGATAATTGTGGAGTTACATGTAGTTGTAATAAATCATACAGAGCAGTTATTCAGTGACTTTATAAAATTCACAGGCTTACTTTGTGGGAAAGGGAATGAGTTTTTTTTTTTTTTTTTTGAGACAGAGTCTCACTTTGTTGCCCAGGCTAGAGTGAGTGCCGTGGCGTCAGCCTGGCTCACAGCAACCTCAAACTCCTGGGCTCAAGCGATCCTCCTGCCTCAGCCTCCCGAGTAGCTGGGACTACAGGCATGCGCCACCATGCCCGGCTAATTTTTTGTATATATATTTTTAGTTGATCAATTAATTTATTTCTATTTTTGGTAGAGACGGGGTCTCGCTCAGGCTGGTTTCGAACTCCTGACCTTGAGCAATCCGCCCGCCTCGGCCTCCCAAAGTGCTAGGATTACAGGCGTGAGCCACCACGCCCAGCCAGGAATGAGTTTTTACCAAGTATTTTCAGTACAAATATATCAAGTATCTATAATGAGCAGGCTTCTTACTCTAAGGGGCTTACTGTGATTGGTAAATATCATGTCAAGACTAAAAGAGAGTGCTATCTGGGTCACACCCTAATGCTTTCAGTGATGCATAGATATAAGACTTGGTTTCTGACTTTCTGCTTATATGATTAAGGGATTTTATACAAATATCTTACAGTATCTAAATATTTTTGGTTTTCAAGTTCAGATATTGTGAATTCAGATTGCAAGGGATACTAAGTTATTGAAGTATTTTTGGTTCCTGAGTATTCAGGTAGTATCGAGAATCTGCATTGTGAGAGTTGTCAGCCTTATATGAACATTTTTTTTTTTTATTTTTTTATTTTTTTTTATTTTTTTTTTTCTTTACTTTGCCCTCTAAGCAGTATATATGAACATTTTTATACTTAACAATTAAGTTCCTGGGATTGGCTAGTGTGAAGTTCCTGTATGTTTTACTTTATCTTTTCACTGCTTTGTCCCCAGGTTCCAGCATTTGAGGGTGATGATGGATTCTGTGTGTTTGAGAGCAATGCCATTGCCTACTATGGTAATTTGCAGGGATATATGGGAATGGGAGAGTCTGGAGGTGAGGGTTGTAGGAGAGGATGAAGCTGAACTAGAGTGGGCAAGGAGGAGTTCTCAATGACCTGAGTTGGTCTTGGCATCACCCCAAAGTTATGACCTTTCTGTTCTGCCTCTGCAGTGAGCAATGAGGAACTGCGGGGAAGTACTCCAGAGGCAGCAGCCCAGGTGGTGCAGTGGGTGAGCTTTGCTGATAGCGACATAGTGCCCCCAGCCAGTACCTGGGTGTTCCCCACTTTGGGCATCATGCACCACAACAAACAGGTAAGCCCCGGAACTTGGGAAGAAGCCAGGGGCAGGGGTGGCATCAGCTCCCCAGTGTTGGGGAGTAAGAAATAAAATAGGTGGGGAAAAGGAGGTGTGAAGACTATTATGGTCAATGAGAAGACATAATCTTTGGGGTATAAGTTTGGAGCAATGGGCAGTTGATAGTATTTGGGTTCTTTGTCACACTGGGTGGCGGTGGTGTCATGAGTGGTCAGAGGAGAGATTTCTGCTGTAGGGTGGTTATACCAAATGGTGGGGGAGTGGTTAGACTAGATGACACTTCTAAGGTTCCATCTAAAATCCAAAGATAAATGAATGCCATCAGTATGCTGGGAAATGAAGCCAGACTGACCAAGAAGAAATTTAACATTGAGAACTTTATTTTATTTATTTATTTATTTATTTAGAGACAGAGTCTCGCTTTGTTGCCCAGGCTAGAGTGAGTGCTGTGGTGTCAGCCTAGTTCACAGCAACCTCAAACTCTTAGCTGGGACTACAGGCTTGTGCCACCATGCCTGGCTAATTTTTTCTATATGTATTAGTTGGCCAATTAATTTCTTTCTATTTATAGTAGAGACGGGGTCTTACTCTTGCTCAGGCTGGTTTCGAACTTCTGACCTTGAACAATCTGCCCGTCTCTAGCCTCCCAGAGTGCTAGGATTACAGGCGTGAGCCACCGCACCTGGCTGAGAACTTCATTTTTGATACGGAGTAATCCTAGAATCTGGCCCCATTAAAAGAGGGTGAGGGTGAGCCAGAATTTAGTAAATAGTAAAATAGCTAAGTGAAATAGCTTCCTTAGTTCTGTTAATAGTGGTGGAGGGGGGTGACAGAAAGCAATTGATACCCACTGATAACTTTGATCATTTTGAATTAACAGGCCACAGAGAACGCGAAGGAGGAGGTGAGGCGAATTCTAGGGCTGCTGGATGCTCACTTGAAGACGAGGACTTTCCTGGTGGGCGAACGAGTAACATTGGCTGACATCACAGTTGTGTGCACCCTGTTGTGGCTCTATAAGCAGGTGAAGTTTATGAAGAATCCATTTAGCAGGGGATAGGTGAGGACTAGAAACAAAATGACAAGTCTTCCGGTTGCCCTGTATTCTGCTGAGGATTGGGATGACAGCTAATTTATAGGAATCTGAGTTGGAATCCCAGGATTCAGTACCACAACTTGCTTTCTGTTCTCCTAAGAAGTTGGGTAATGTTCTGTTGGCCTTAGTTTAAGGTAGCTAAGATGTTTATGTTTAGTTTGTCCCCATATTGGGAAGCCTTGTGCTTAGTTGTGAAGACAGCAGTGAGGGTGGTAGCTTTTGCACCGATCTTTTGGAGGCAGATCAAGGTTCAGGTGTTGACTTCATTATTTATTAATGTAGGTAAGGGATTGTATGTGTACTTGAATTCTTTTTTCTTTTTTTTGAGACAGAGTCTTGTTCTGTTTCACGGACTAGAGTGCCATGGTGTTAGCTTACCTCACAGCAACCTTAAACTACTGGGCTCAAGCGATCCTATTGCCTCAGCCTCCCGAGTATCTGGGACTATAGGCACGCGCCACCATGCCTGGCTAGTTTTTTCTATATATTTGTAGTTGGCCAATTAATTTCTTTCTATTTTTAGTAGAGATGGGGTCTTGCTCTTGCTCAGGCTGGTTTGGAACTCCTGACCTTGAGTGATCCTCTCGCCTTAGCCTCCCAGAGTGTTAGGATTACAGGCGTGAGCCACCTCACACAGCCCTCAGGCTGGTCTTGAACTCCTGACTTCCAGCCATCCTCCCGACCTCCCTGAGTGCTAGGATTATAGGTATGAGCCACCAAGCTGCTGACATGTGAAATTTAAAAGATTGGAAACAGTAGAACTGAAGTGGTTTTGTGAAAGGAGCAAGACACTAAGTTTTCCTACCTAGTAGATTGGTATTAAATGGAAGATGGACCCAAGCATCTGTTAAATTGGACTGGACTATTAAAAAGATTAGAAAAAGAAATGGGAAGTAGTCATACAGGGAAAGATGATGTAGGGAGCTGCTTTATGTGTGGGGTGTGAAAGGAAGATGAAAACTGTGACTTAGGTGAGGTGGAGAAAGAGAAGAGGCTTACTCTCTCTGGAGGAAATGCTTCATGGCCCTTCCCTCCACTGACTTTGTTTCCACCCTTATATCCTGGCAGGTCCTGGAGCCTTCTTTCCGCCAGGCCTTTCCCAATACCAACCGCTGGTTCCTCACCTGCATTAACCAGCCTCAGTTCCGGGCTATCTTGGGGGACGTGAAACTGTGTGAGAAGATGGCCCAGTTTGATGGTAAGTCTGGGGCGGTAGAGAATCCCGAGGCTAGGGTCAGGGTCTGGTTCACCCCACATCAACCCTTTGATTTTCCTCTTTAGTTTTTGGCTTATGTGGACCCACAGAATGTAGGATATCACTTGTAGTAATTAATATTTTGAGCAGTTTGATTTGTACACAAACATACTCTGATTTGCGTTAATATATGGTAGTTACGATGTAAAATGTATTGTTGCTGAGGGTTGTGTCCTTGCTCAAGGATGTATGGTGAATTGGTGGCAGGGCAGTCAGAGCTCAGATTCCTTAGTTGTCCCATCCATCAGCTTTCCTCTATGGCCCTGCTTACTCTGCATGGTTTTATAGGGGTACAGAAATAGGTGGGACATTCGTTCACTTTTTTCCCTTCCTCCCCACCAGCTAAAAAGTTTGCAGAGAGCCAACCGAAAAAGGACATCCCACGGAAAGAGAAGGGTTCACGAGAAGAGAAGCAGAAGCCTCAGGCTGAGCGGAAAGAGGAGAAAAAGGCAGCTGCCCCTGCTCCTGAGGAGGAGATGGATGAATGTGAGCAGGCCCTGGCTGCTGAGCCCAAGGCCAAGGATCCCTTTGCTCACCTGCCCAAGAGGTAAGGATATTGGGTGGGGGGAAGGATGTGAGACCCAAGAAGGCTTGTTCTAACCACCTGTGTATGCCCCTTCTCACACATAGCTGGGGCCGTAATTTTAGGTTGTCCATATAAAATTGAAAGGTATATTTTAGTTGCAAATAAAGCAACTTCCTGAGCTGATCATCAATTTGTGGGCACATTTTGAAAGTAGAAAGCAAATTCCAAGTACATCTGGTATTCAGGAAGATTGGAACTCCCTTTTCTTTTTTTCCTTTTTTTTTTTTTTTTTTGAGACAGGGTCTCACTCTGTTGCCTGGGCTAGAGTGCAGTGGCATCTTTGTAGCTCACTGCAACCTCAAACTCCTGGGGTTAAGGGATACTCCTGCCTCAGCCTCCTAAGGAGTAGCTGGGACTATAGGTTTACACCACCACACATGGCTAATTTTTCTGTTTTTTGTAGAGACAGGGTCTCACTACGTTGCTTTGGCTAGTCTTAAACTCCTGGACTCAAGCAGTCCTGCCTCTGTTTCCCAAAGTGCTAGGATTACAGGTGTGAGTCACCACATCAGGCCAGGGCAGGTTCTTGCTATATCGCTTAGTCTGATCTCAAAACTCCTGAGCTCAAACAGTCCTTCTATGTCAGTCTCCTAAGTAGCTCGGACTACAGGTGCTAGCAAAGAAAGAGGCAGGGACAGAATGCAGTGTGGAGGTAAATTGGTCTTGAGTGTGCTCATTTGAGGCAGGGAGGAAGAACAGCAGAGAGCCTCACCTCTACTCTGCAGAGCTGGCAGTGCTGAGGCAGCAGACACCAGAGCAGGATCCTTTGTGTTGTTTTTTTTTTTTCTGTTTGAATCAGACTACCAAAAATAGCTCACTAAGAGAAAGGATAATAGTCATGGCTACATAGTGTCTGTCTAGTTCATTATTTACACAGTTGGGGAAGTTAAAAGTTTGAGAAGGAAGTGTACAGGGTGGTCTCTGTCCTCTTTTCAGTAAATGTAGGGGTTCTTGGAAACATAGTAATAGTAAGAGGGATATTTTTGGTGTAAGAAAAATGGGACACCCAGTGCTTGCCCGGTTCTCTGCCATCAACTCTTTCTTCCGTGACTGCCCCAAGTCATTTTATTGAGAGTTCAAGCAATACAAGAAATATATATTCTGTGGTCATTTTGCTGTGGAACTCCTTTCTGTGCACTTTTTCCTCCCACTCATTCTGCCATTCCCAAAGCTGTCCATCCTTTCACTACTTGGTCTGTTACGGTTCAAATTTGACCCCTCCCATTTTGTAATTGTTTTCATGTGGGGTGAACCGGCACCCACTGGGGATGGACCTAATAACTGTAGAGTTGTAAATTACAGGCATCACACAATGGACGGGAGCAACTGGTACTGTAGCTGAGAGTGAAGGCTCCAGTTGCAGTTGTTCTTAAAGATGTATTTCTTTTTGAACTAAAGTGGTTGACCTTGAACCCAGCACAGGGGCAGGTCAAGTGTGAGCAGGAATTTTGGTGTGTGTAAATAAGGCGTGAAAACTAACCCAAATATGCTGTTGTAATGAAGACACCGCTAATTATTAGCTAGAGATTTCGTATATAGTAGGTCTGTACTTGGGGCAGAAAATAGGCAGTAAACTTTAAATTCTTTCTTTAATAAACTGCATTTTCTTATATATTTCTGGGACTGTTTATTAAGGCCTCTTTGTTGCATTACCATGTTGCCCTACTGAGCTGCCAAAAATGCTTTTCCCCAAGCACTTTAATGTCACAAAGGTGATGCCCTCAAAGAGAAAGGTCATCATTTGTCCAGTTTTTAATTTTGATCCTTTTGAGACCCAGCTAAACTTGTTGCAAGAGCCTGTGGTCACTTGGGAAAAAAATTGATGCTTGGAGTAATAAAGTTTGAACAGTTCAGGAGAGTGTGAAAAAATCCCCATTCCCACTTTTTGGGGTGGTTGGGGTTTTAAAGCTTTTCACCTAAGGTTTCTGATAGGCATTTAGAAAGGGATGTAGGGTTAAAGGGCAGATTCTTTGCTTTTTGCTACATTGTAATCTTGGACAGATCATACCATTTAGCCTCATCTATAAAGGGAGGGGAGATAAGGGTAGCAGTTGGTAAGCCATGGGTTTGTTAGAAGAATTGAGTGAAATGTACTCTGTGGCAGTATTTTGTGCTGATGAGGAATCAAATCACCTAAATATATAGTTTAACATTCAGAGTTTAACAGATTTATGGCATAATCATGTGGTACATGATTATTTAGCCATTGAAACTTTGTAAAGGATTCTGGTTTTGTTTTTGTTTTTCTTGAGACCAGGTCTCGCTATGTTTCCCAGGCTGGTCTCAAACTCCTGGCCCCAAGGGATCCTCCTGTCTCAGCCTCCCAAGTAGCTGGGATTACTAGTGCAAATAATTCTTTTTTTTTTTCTTTTTTTTGGGACAGAGTCTCACTCTGTTTCCCTGGCTAGAGTGAATGCCATTGTGTCAGCCTAGCTCACAGCAACCTCAAACTCCTGGGCTCAAGCAATCCTTCTGCCTCAGCCTCCCGAGTAGCTGGGACTACAGGCATGCGCCACCATGCCCGGCTAATTTTTTCTATGTATTTTTAGTTGGCCAATTAATTTATTTCTATTTATAGTAGAGAAGGGGTCTCACTCTTGCTCAGGCCGGTTTTGAACTCCTGACCTTGAGGGATCCTCCCGCCTCGGCCTCTCGGAGTGCTAGGATTACTGGCCCAAAGAATTCTTAATAGAGTGTCACAGTATTAATAACGAAGTGTAAGATACAACACCATACATGTCATGGCTGCATATTTGGATAATCAAAGGCCAGAGGAAAATACATAAAAATATTAATTAGTATCTTACTTACTGGCATTATGGGTGGTTTTCTTCAGTCAGCGTGTGTTTTTAAAATTGCAAAGAAAGAAAATAGAATCCCACAGCTGTGGTGGGAGGCGGTGACCTCTCTTATATTGATGCTAACATTCTCTGCTCAGTGTGCGAGATTGCTTCAAAGATAACCTGACCCTTAGCGTTTTCCAGCACTGGAACTTGTTTCTGGGCAAAGGGGGACTAAAGGACATGGGTGTGAGATTTGGCATAGAGGCCCTTTGAAAGTGTTCCCTGCTTACATTCCTATTGGAGCTTGTGTAACCTGAAGAGGCCTGTGGGGAGGGGGAGACATGGGTGAGTCAGTGACTGAATGTGGCTCCTGGAAAACAGCCCAGGGAGGGGCTGGACCCAAAAAAAAGTCCTCAATGTGTCTCCCCACCTGGGGGCAGCAGTTAACCATGGCCTTTCTGGGGCAGGTCTGATGGGCCCCCTTTGGGTCACAAGCCTAGCATACTTCTGTGGGGGAGTGTCCTCGGCCTGTTCATGCCCCTTCACTCTTCCCTCATAAGGTTACACACATCTGCCAGCACAGTGACTGCCTCCATTAAGCCAGTACATTTTATTTATTTTTTATTTATTTATTTTTTTGAGACAGAGTCTCACTTTGTTGCCCAGGCTAGAGTGAGTGCCGTGGCGTCAGCCTAGCTCACAGCAACCTCAAACTCCTGGGCTCAAGCAATCCTCCTGCCTCAGCCTCCCAAGTGGCTGGGACTACAGGCATGTGCCATCATGCCCGGCTAATTTTTTCTATATATATTAGTTGGCCAATCAATTTCTTTCTATTTATAGTAGAGACGGGGTCTCGCTCTTGCTCAGGCTGGTTTCGAACTCCTGACCTCGAGCAATCCACCCGCCTCGGCCTCCCAAAGTGCTAGGATTACAGGCGTGAGCCACTGCGCCTGGCCCAAGCTAGTACATTTTAAGTGAACACACTCCTGGCTCCTCTTAGCCTGGCACCCCTTCTCCTTATCGACTGACCTCCTTATGCTTTTTTCTCCTTTCAGTACCTTTGTGTTGGATGAATTTAAGCGCAAGTACTCCAACGAGGACACACAGTCTGTGGCACTGCCATATTTTTGGGAGCACTTTGATAAGGATGGCTGGTCCCTGTGGTACTCTGAGTACCGCTTCCCTGAAGAGCTCACCCAGACCTTTATGAGTTGCAACCTCATCACTGGTAAGAAGAGAGTGGGTCTAGAAAGAGGAAGAACAGTGTGGTGGGTGATGTGATTCCGCAGGCTGAATGTTCTCCTTCACCCCTTCAGGAATGTTCCAGCGGTTGGACAAGCTGAGGAAGAATGCCTTTGCCAGTGTCATCCTCTTTGGCACCAACAACAGCAGCTCCATTTCTGGAGTCTGGGTCTTCCGGGGCCAGGAGCTTGCCTTTCCGGTGAGGAAGGTGGCGGGGAGGGGTCTTTTGAAGGTGGGACAAGGATATAGGAAGCACAGTGTTTTATGCCTGGGCTAATAGCTGTTCAGGAGAGCTCGGGAATGTGTATAGGAGGGAGCTGTGCCCATTCATAGGAGTCCTGGGATCTGATGACATGTGTCTGAGAGCTGGAAGTAACACAGGTGTGGGATGGTGTCCCATAATCTGACCACGTGCTTTGCTGGCTTTTTATCCCCAGCTGAGTCCAGATTGGCAGGTGGACTACGAGTCATATACATGGCGGAAACTGGATCCTGGCAGCGAGGAGACTCAGACGCTGGTTCGAGAGTACTTTTCCTGGGAGGGGGCCTTCCAGCATGTGGGCAAAGCCTTCAATCAGGGCAAGATCTTCAAGTGAACATCTCTTGCCATCGCCTAACTGCCTGCACCTGCCCTTCAGGGAGATGGGGGTCATTAAAGGAAACTGAACGTTGAACCCTCCTCTGTCCTGCCTCCTTTGTGAGTGGTGGCTTCCTCGAAGGGGAGTAGATACGGTCAAGCAGGGTATTTTTGTATGTCTGCAATGGCTCGATTTGCAGGAGAGAAGACTTCAGAAGAACAGAAAGAGAGGCCTGTCCTCAGTTTTGATTTTCCTGCCCTGCCTCGTACGGTGATGACTGTCTTCTAGCTGGGAAAGATCAGAAGCAGTTAGGGTGGCTGGTGACATGGGGTTTTGTAACTACCTGATTCCTAGGGACCAGATTCCAGATCCCGCTGAAGGGAGAGAATAACTGCTGGTGATGGTAAGAGCAACATACGTAGTGACAACTGCCCTGTCGGGTAGGTAGGTGACCATATCCAAGGGTTCATAGTTTCAATACTTCAAACAGGTAGGGAGCCCAGGCACATAAGGATGCAGAGTAGACACTGGCCTGTTGGTCCTTAACCTGGCTGTGGATCAGCTCTGGTGGTATCCTTGCTTTCTATAGATGAAGTAGGGTTCAGAGATTGCAGTAATTTGCCAGTGATCATATATCTTAAGTGGTAGAGGCAGAGTTTTGTTTTTTTTTTGAGACGGTCGCACTTTGCCTGGGCTAGAGTGCTGTGGCATTGTCATAGCTCACTACAGCCTCAAAACTCCTGGGCTAGCCGGGCGTGGTGGCTCATGCCTGTAATCCTAGCTCTCTGGGAGGCTGAGACGGGTGGATTGCTCAAGGTCAGGAGTTCGAAACCAGCCTGAGCAAGAGCGAGACCTCGTCTCTACTATAAATAGAAAGAAATTAATTGGCCAACTAATATATATAGAAAAAATTAGCTGGGCATGGTGGCACATGCCTGTAGTCCCAGCTACTCGGGAGGCTGAGGCAGGAGGATTGCTTGAGCCCAGGAGTTTGAGGTTGCTGTGAGCTAGGCTGATGCCACGGCACTCACTCTAGCCTGGGCAACAAGTGAGACTCTGTCTCCAAAAAAAAACAAAAAAACTCCTGGGCTTAAGTGATCCTCCTGCCTCAGCCTCCCGAGTAGCTGGGACTATAGATGCATGCCACCACACCTGGCTAAAGTTTCACTCTGGAAGCCTGTACTCACACCCTGCTGCCTCTTAGAATGTACAGTGGTCATAATTGTCATCTAATGTACTACTCAAACCAATGGTTACTATTTTTTCCCTGCTGAGCTTAATTTTTTAATACTCTTTAGAGAGATTCTTGTCCTTCTGTTTGTCTTCTCCAAAGAGCGTTGGAGATCTTATAAATTTAACAGCTCAGGTGAAATCGGTACCCTCTAGTTGCATTTACTTTTTTTTTTTTTTGACAGAGTCTTGCTTTGTTGCCCAGGCTAGAGTGAGTGCCATGGCGTCAGCCTAGCTCACAGCAACCTCAAACTCCTGGGCTCAAGCAATCCTGCTGCCTCAGCCTCCTGAGTAGCTGGGACTACAGGCATGCGCCACCATGCCCAGCTAATTTTTTCTGTATATATTAGTTGGCCAATTAATTTCTATTTATAGTAGAGAAGGGGTCTCGCTCTTGCTCAGGCTGGTTTGGAACCCTTGACCTTGAGCAATGGCCTCATTGCCTTGGCCTCCCAGAGTGCTAGGATTGATTATAGGCATGAGCCACTGCGTCCAGCCTGCATTCACTTTTTGAGGCATATGCCAAAATGATCATGACTGCCTTAGGTCCCCAGCATATGGTTTGTGTAATCTTTTCATCTTACCTCATGTTCCAGGCACGAAGAAAGGCTCTTGGCTTGGCAGGAGGAAAAGGTGATCTTACCATGTATTCACAAGGGGTTGGTAGCTTGGGAGGGACAGTACTGTCATCTGTAGCTGGACACTTTAACCTGCAGTTGGTGTTGTGTGAACAAATGGGCAGAGAAGAATTGTGGGTTTGGGATCCAGATGAGTGAGGATGGGTTGGTTCTTGCTCAGATTCTGCTTCCTGGTAGCTCATGTTGAGCGGGGTCCAAACTGGATACTTATCTTCTGAGCATTCTGGACTCCTCTCAACTAGGGTCTGAAAGTGCTGAATGCAGTGGGGTGGGGTGTATTCCTGCAGTCCCAGCTATTTGAGAGGCTCAGGCAGGAGGATCACTTAAGGCCAGGAGTTGGAAACTGTAGTGTGCTACCATGGTGCTTGTGAACAGCCATTGCACTCTATCCCGGGCAACATAGATTTCTAAAAGAAAAAAAGTGCTATATACTGGCTCAGGGTGTGCCATTAGCTTGTTGCTGGGGCCTCACCGAACCTGTCAGACTCCTTCCAGATTCCGTTTCATGCCACACTCTCTTCTGTGCTTGTGCAACCTTCAGCACCTCCTTTTGTGGTGTCCTCTTGGTCTTCCCAGTGGCTGAAAATCTAAGCAGCAGAGGTCAAATTGGACAAGTAGATTTAGGTTTGTGGGCATGCCAGGGAGGCCCAACTGTGAAAAAGGGCGGGGTTCTGCTGGGTAGGTTGTTGCTTATGCAGCAGCAGGCCTAGCAGCTCATGTGGACAGGGCGGGTCTGGGCTGAATGGCTTGGACCCCCCACCTCCTAGCCTTGCTCTGAGCCTGCAGGAAGAGTGACTCATCTGCACATCCTGCCTTCTGTGCCTTTAGCCCTGGCTGCTTAGTGCAGAATGAGGGTTGTCGGATGAGGCCAGGCCTGCACCTGGGAGAAGGCCAATACCCACTAGCTGGAGGTGATAGAGGTGCCCTGAAGGGAGAGGGCTGTGGCCTTCGGAAGGCTGGGCTGTTGACCTCTAAAGGGAGTGGGATAGGAGGGCCTCTTTGCTATGGTGGGCAGGGAAGAGGTTAATAGTGGGAGTTTCTAGCAGCAGATGGGGGGCAGGAAGGAGGGGAAGCACATCTGGAGTTCCTTCTGCCCCCGCCCTGCCCTGGGGAGGCCTGAGTCACTTCAGTGGGGACTTGTGCCCTCCCCATCCCATCCCTGCATTGCTCACTGGAGCCTGGCCTCTCTGTTTCTCCCAGCACTTCCAATCAGAGCCTGCCCCTGCCACATCTCCAGTTGCTGGGCAATTTTCCCTGCATGCCAGGGAGGCTGGTACCACCTGAACACCACTTAGAGCTGACAGCCCCAGCGCCTAGGGTCTAGTATGTGCCACAGAGCCTGGGGATCGAGGATTGGGGAAGGGGATGTTGTGAATGGATCAGAGGCTGAGAACAAGGTGTAATCTTAGAAAACTGGTAGAATGAGGGAAAGGCTATTTTATCTACTGGGCAAAATCTCAGCCTCCACAAAGGAGGCTGGATGAAACTGGAGAAGGGGTTGGGGCTCAGGGCTGCAGTTTAGTCAGATAAAATCTTTACAGAGCCTGGAGTGTGAATGGGAAGGCTGAGAATTGGTTTGAGTTTGTAGATAAACCCGTAGATACTGGTTATAAGCAGCTATTTATTTTAGCTATCTTGGTACTTCTGCTTAAGTCACTTATGAAAAAAAGTTAAAAGCCTTTAAAGTTCTTCCAAGAAAGACCTAGATTGTCTTCTTTTTTTCATGTCCTGCCTTGAGCCAGAGCTGGACAGCTGCTGCTCTCACTAGCTCAGCCCATCCCACCAGCTGCCCACATGCCCCAAATGTGCCACTTCCCCTTTTGAAAGTAGGGGGAGGGTCTAGTATGTTGAGGGGAGAGGAATGAAGTGCTTTGGAGGCTCCACCCAGTCATTTCTGAAATTAATACTGTGGTTTTCATGGCAACCAGCACTCTTTGTCCTCAGAACCCAGAACTTTCCTTCCACTTGCATCAAATGGATTTTTTCTGGGTAGAAGTTTTCAAATTCCCTGGTTCCCCGAATCTGTGTACCCAAAGGGGACTTCCCCAACTTGCTCTGGAACTCTGTATGCTGGAATGTGATTCTGGGGTACCCACCTTATTCTCTTTTTGCCCTGCAGCCGTGGCACTAAAACATTGGCGCTCCTGAAAGGTTAGAGAAGCTATGCCACCTGCTCTCGTCTGTTTGCTCTGGTCAGGCTGGCGGCACCAGAATAGGCTGTCATTTTACTCCAGTGGAATTACTGGGGTGTCCCGGTGCCCAAGGGATGGGTGGGGTGGGGGACAGGGGATGGTGAGGGGTGCTGGAGAGCAGCACTTCATTCACCTGAATCTCTCCTGAGACAGAGAATACCCTGGGCAGGTGGTTCAGTGGCAAAGACCCCAATCTCTCAATGTTTTTAAGCCCTTTTGTTTCCCGTGGGCCCCTCCCTTCCTGATTTCCTCAGAGTTCCAGGGGAACGTGTAGACTCTACCTTTTCTACACAGTAGGCGGTGTGCAGCTCAGGGCCTGGATGGGCAGTCAGGGATTGGGGCTGTTTCTGATAGGATCTCCAGTGGAATGTGCCTCTACTTCCAGCTGCCCCCTCCGCTCTGCAGCAGGCACAGCTGTCATGTGAAGGCCTCTCCGCTGGCTCAGCCCTTTTGCAATCATCTGGCTGGCTCTGCCAGAGTGGGGGTGGACAGTGAGGATGGGCAGAGCCACGGGGTGAACAGGGAACATGGCGGGGCAGGGGGACTGGCAGAGGCTAAGGAGGGCTAGAGCCTGGAGGGCAGAAGGCAGAAGGGCTGCCCAGGTCAGCTAGGAGGGGGGGTACCCGCTGAGCAGGCCACGGAGGCAGAATGATGAGCGTAAGGCACCCATCCCAGGAGGTGGGGGCTGCACAGGGATTGGAGCTTTTCTAGGCATACAGAAAAGCGGGACCCCGGCCAGTCATCCTTCAGGGAGAGCTGCATTGCCCCTGACTCACGGGGAAGCCACGAGTGCTTTCTGCCAGTCCTCCATGTGGTACCTGAGTCACCGAGTTGCTCAGGGTGTTGGCTGCCCTATGGTGACAAGGCCTGTGCCCAGCCTTGCCCTGCCCCTCCATACTCACTCTTATTGTTAGGACAGGGGTGAGCAAACACACCACTTCCATCCCACTCTCTTCAATAGTAACTGTCCATCTCTTTGACTCAGACTTACAGAATGTACCTCATCATTAGAGACCATCTCTGATAAGGCTTCACTTTACCAGTAAGGAAACTGGAGCCCAGGGAGGGGAAGTGACCTATCAAGAGCACATCTAAGTCTTTGCACAATCCTTGCAGCCACTCACTGAGTCGCTTCTCCTAAGATGAGCAGGAGGACACTTCTCTCAAAACCTGAGGAATAAGTATGGTGGACACAGCACATCAGGTTTTGGGGAGCAGGGTGAGGCAGGCATCTAAGGCTTCCAGCAGCCCCAGCTCCAATGTGAAGGAGCAGAGAAGCAGAGCCAGCCCTGGGGCAGGGTCAGCTATAGCGATCCAAGTCCTGGGGCCAGCAGAGGGCACAGGGTGTAGCAGAGGCGGGACTTCGAGTGACGGGAACCTCAACTATGCGGTGACTCAGGTTCTGGGCCTTGGGCCCTTCCTTCCCTGCTCAGCCTGATCTTATACTGGACTTGGGGAAGTGTAAGCAGGGAGACTTGGGGAAGTGTAAGCAGAGAAGGGAGGGAAACCCAGGCTGGTATCTCTTTCCCCAGGAAACTGGGGGAAAGGCTGAGGAAGTTGGAAAGGATGGGAGAAAAGCAGATTCCAAGAATGGGGCAAGGACGCTGGTGTTCTGCTCCTCCCTAGTCCCTCCCTCCCTGCTCCCGCCTGGGGAGGGGAGCTGGCAGGGCGTGGGCTGCTCCGTTCATTCCAGCTCCCTCCCTCGGCTCCTGTTTACAACTCTGCCCTCCCAGTCCTCAGCTCATTCCTAGCTCTTCTGTCTTCTCTCTCTCCCTCCCTCCTTCCTTCACAGTCTCCTGCAGTCATGTTTTGCCCCTTCTTTTCCTTAATCTCACGTCTGCATCTCCTATCATCTCATTGCTCCCACTGTATCCCGCACCCACAAAGCGCCTGCCTGCCCTCCTCTCCCTGCCTGGTCAGCCTTTCTTTGCCTTCTTTCCTCCCAGCCCTGTGTCTCTGTTCCCTAAGCAGCTTTAACTTGGGTTCTGCTTGGGCCTGAAGATTTCATTAGGGCTGAGTGTAACGGGAGAATTTCCGGGTATCACGGCTGTCTGAGCTGAGTAATTCAGGAACTCCTTATTTGAAGCTTGAAGTTAAATACAGGCTGGGATTTGAATTGAGCTGGGGAAGGATGGTTTTATTTGGCTTTATATTTTGGGTTAGGGTTAGGGGTTCAGGGCTTGAGAATTACTTAGGGAAAAATGTTTGGATTCCAGAATCACCCAATAGGTTTACAGTTAGACTGGGGAGGATGACAGATTAGAAAGTGATGAAAGCGGATGGAGTAGGGCCTGTTTGGCAGGGATGTTAGTCCCTGGGCTGGTGTGTGGGGTGGAGATGGGGTCTGGGAGATCCCAGATGGCACTAAGAAAGGTCATTCCTCTGTTTCTAAGGATGCCATGCAAAAGGACACTCAGGGATGGGAGGAGTCTGCTTCTAAAAAGATTGCAAACAGACTGCACACTTCACTTCCTTTCTGGGATCGGAGTTTGAAAACGAGATTACCCTTTGAGTAGTTGGCCTCTTTTCTTCCCTGTAACATGCTGATTTCAGAAAAGGGGACTGTGGCTGGTGAGAAGGGAGGGGAAGGGGAATCCCCTGGCAAGGGGCCTGCCCACAGAGCTCCCCTTTGTGGTTACTATGGAAACAGGCATAATAGGAACAAAACAGAGGCACGTTGCCTGGCAACAGAAGAGCCCAAGCAAGGTTCATCACACACCACACACCATACGTATCAGGGAACCCCCTCCCAGGAGGGAGTGTCACTTGTGAGGGAAGCTGGGATATCCCAGCGATGTCAGTCCTAGAGCTCACCTGGCTTTGCCAGGAGTCGGTAGGACTGTGGTGTGGCTCCCTCGGAAAGGTGGGGGAGTGCCAGGGGCAGAGCCGACCTTCTTTCTGATAGAAGAGGACAGCCTTTATTTTGACAGAGGAGTCTAAACCTTCAAGAAGTCAGAGGTTTTCTTTGCAACATTAAGACCAAGGGGATTCCTTATAACTAAAAAATAGTGTGTGTGTGTGTGTGGGAGGAGTAGCTGTATAAGAGACTTGGTAGGAAGGATACCTTTTAATTTTCTCAAGGCATAGGAGCTCCAAGGAACTCAAAGGACAAGGTAAAGGGGGATCAGAGCCATTTCCCTCTGCACTGAGTGCCTTGAGAAAGGGATCCCATCTTGCCAAGTCTCTATTACCTCCTCCTCCTCCACCACCACCACCACAGGGACCCCGCACAGCATTGGACACACAATAAATGTCTGAGCAGCTACAAGAGAGACCCAGGAGAAGGGAAATTGCTCCCTGGCAGGGGAAGCTGTGACAGCATGGGGTGTGGGAAAGGGCAAGGGTGCTGGGGCCAGTTACACCTGGAGTTCCTTCATTCATTTAAAACATGTTCGTAAAGCTGGGTGCAGTGGCTCATGCCTGTAATCCTAGCACTCTGGGAGGCTGAGGCGGGAGGATCCTTTGAGGTCAGGAGTTCAAGACCAGCCTGAGCAAAATCAAGATTCTATCTCTACGAAAATGGAAAAAACTAGCCGGGCATGGTGGTGCACACCTGTAGTCCCAGCTACTCGGGAGGCTGAGGCAGGAGGATCCCTTGAGCCCAGGAGTTTGAGGTTACTGTGAGCTAGGCTGATACCATGACACTCTAGCCTGGGTGACAGAGCAAGACTCTGTCTCAAGAAAAAAAACCCAAAACAACAACAAAAAAACATGTTCTTGAGTGATTGCTGTGTGCCAGACACTGTTCTAGGCATCTATGACTATGTGCATAGAACGGAGGGAAAAAGTCCCTGCCCTCATGGGGCTTTGATGCTAGTGGGAGCTTTTACTCTTGCTTCTGTGAGTTGTGTGACTTCAGGTAAATCTCCAACCCTCTCTGAGACCATTTCCTGAGTGCCTCCCTCCCAGCAGATGTAAGGACTAAAAGAGCTAATGTCAAATTACCTGCTGTAGGGTCAGACACAATCACTCTTAAGGCAACTCCAGGGGGTTTGCAGTAGGAGCTACCTCGATGGGGAAAAGGAGAAGAGTTGGCTGAAACTTCTAAAAATGTGCGTCTCCACTTACACTTTTGAAAACTTTTGAAAATATTCCTCTCCCCTGGGCTGAGGAGGCTGACTTGGGAAAACCCTGCTCGATTCCAGCCTGCAGGATCATGGTTTTCTTAGGGGCCAGGGTTGAGGTTACATCTTTACCCTCCTAGCCTGGAAAGACGTAGGAGCCAGTGCCCAGAACTACCTCCCCCCACCCCAGGTAAGCTTGACACCCTTACCCCTCAATGAAGTACCCGGACAGTGATCCCTGCTCTGCGGCTGCTCCAAAACCCAGCCTCTTCCTCCTGCCTTCTTCCCTGTTGACCAAAAGGGTGGCCAGAGCAAACAATGCAGCAGATAAGCTGGCTCTGAGCCTGGGACACTGGCCTCTGCTCTTTTGATCCTGGGGGGCCCACAGAGCCCAGCTGAGGTGAAGGTACAGCATTCACGCCCTTCCCTACTCTTCTTCCTTTCCTGCCCTAGCCCACGCCCCCACACGCCCTTTTTGCAGATACCCCGTGCCTTTGTGGCATCTATTACATTATAGCTATCTTTCTGAAAAATCAACTTCCACTTTAATATGCATGCGGAAAACTTGCTCTTTCAAGGACCGAAAGATGATTCATTTCATAAAGTTAAAAAAAAACCCTTTAGTAAACTGTTAACAGTGCTTACTTTTGGGGAGAGCGACTGGGGTAGGGGAGGAGGGAGACGTTTACTTTTTATTGCTGTACTCTTCTGTATTGTTTAAATTCTTTGCCATATGGAGTATTGATTTTATTTAAAAAACAACAGCAGGGATTATCTGGCCTGTGGGATTACGGGCCACTTTATTTTATTAATATCTTATTCTTGGTCTATACATAAAAAGCTGAATAAACATTATTTAAAATGAAATAAAAAATTTAAAAAGCTGTTTGTGAAGGACACAATTAGCTCTTGGTTTTTATTTTTTGAAGTGTTCTAAAGTTTGAAAGTTTGGATTTTTTTGTTTTCCCTGTAAGATAGGCGCTAGGAAAGGGGGCGCTGGACGGAATGGGGGAGGAGTGGTTGCTGGGGAGTCGGTGTCTATGACTGTGTGCTTGTGATGTGTGCGGTGAGGCTGCCTCGGCCAGCCGGGGTTGAGTCACCATCCAGGTCTGCGTGTGAGAGGGAGAGAGAGAGGGAGAGAGGGAGAGAGGGAATATGCTGGTGCCCAAGTCTCTGCTCTGTGTGTCTCTGCATGTCTATGCCTGTCGGGGTGTCTACACATGCGTCTCCACCTTTCTGTGTCCATTATATGAGTGCCTGCATGTCTGTGGCTCCTTGCGCTGTCTCTTCCCTCCCCCATGGCCTGTACCCTGCGCCGGTAACTGGACCTGGACACAGCCCCCAGGGCTGGCAGCAGAGTTGGCTGTTGGGTATTTTTAGCCTGTAAACATGTTTGCCATTTCAGAGGATAGGGCCGAGCTGGTCTCAGCCCCAGCCCACTCATGATCTTGCAGCAAGGAGGGTGCTCCTGTCTCCAGTCACCGCTTCTCCGTTCCCCAGCCCGGGGTCTCCCTTCCCCGACTTTTGGAAAGGAAGGGAAACCGGCTTGGAGTGGGCAGTCGGTGGCCGCTTAGGAGGGAGAGTAAGAGGACTCATGGGGGAGAAGAGAAAGGGGGTGTGGAAGGGGGGTGTGTAGCCAGAAGGCCCCTGCACCCCATCATTAGGCGTTTAATAAAATCTCCATGTAGTTAGAAGTGGCTGTGGGAAATGGCTGTAAATTGGGAAACTCGGCGTCCTGCAAGTGGGGAGGTGGGGAGGGGCTGGAGAGGGGCGCCGGGGAGGAATGGCAAGGCGGAGGAAAAGCCGGAGCTCCGGCCTCTGCGGGGCGGGAGTCTGGAGCGGAAGGTGGGCGGCCGGTCGGCTCCTCCGAGGGCCTGACTCCCGCGGCGCGTGCGGCGCTGGTGACCCTGACTCCTGGGGGTGGGGCGAGCATCTCCAAGCCGGTTCTGTGGCGGGAGGGGTGGAGGGGCCCCCAGAAGAGGGAAGGCGAGAAATGGGCGCGGCTGCACGGAGCTTGGGAACCAAATGAGGAGGCTGGGGCCTGGGATTTGAAGTGTAGTTGCCTATGTCGAGCGAAAACTCCAATGTCCGCGTCGGGCTGGAGGTCGTGGCCGAATCACTTAAGCCCCAAGCAGCTTTCTGAGTTGCTTGGCCCTTCCTGCAAAATGGGCTGATTCGCAGTTCCAGCTGTGAGCCCCAGGGAGCTTCCAGGAGTTTCTCGCCGGTGAAGCCACCCATTGCACATAGTGGGGGGTAGATCCAGGCCTGGGATAGAACAGGGGGCAATGGACCGTGGGGAGGAGGGAAGGCGGCGTCCCCTTGTCCCCACGCCCCGCTGCGGCCCATCCCCCAGCAGACCACCCCCGGTCCCTCTAGTGTCGGCCCCGCTCGCCCGTCCCAGCCCCGCTCGGGCCCCGCCCGGCCCCGCCCTCTCCCCACAGCTCGGGGCAGACCCGCCCGCCCGAGCCGGAGTTACAAGAGCCGCCTCCGTGCGCGGGGGCCCGGCCACTCGGAGCAGCTCTGCCGCGGGGACTGCACTGCCCGCCCTGCCGGACCCGCCCCGATCGGGGCTCGCCGCCGCCAGCAGCCGCAGCACCGCAGCCTCCGGCCCCGCGCCGACTATGGCTGTGCCCTGGGGCTGAGCGCGCAGGTAGGGGTGCCAGGCGCACCGTGGCGCAGTCGGGGGGCCGGGGTACGGAGAACGTGTCCGGGGACGTGGGTTATGGGGTTTGGGCGAGGCTCGTTGTTGTGTCACTGCGAAAATTCAAATAGTTTGGAGGAAACTGGGTTGCCCAGGGCCTCCCGGGACGCGACTTGTCGCTCCCTGGGAGTGGAACGCTGCCTCTGGAGTTGGGGCGCAAGTTTGGCAAAGTTGGAAAATCGCTCTGAAGTGCGCTTTGCTCTGCTCGGTATTTCTCTCGAGGGCGGATTGTTGGCCCTACTGCACAGCAGGGGTCGCGATCCTGGCCTGGAGGCCCCCGTCCCACCCCTCTCTCTCTCCATGGGGCGGTGGCTCAGGGGCTGCTCCGTTTGTATTCCCTGTTTACTGGAGAAGTTTGAGATCGCCGCCGCGACCCCCCGCCCTCACAGCCCCGCGCCGCGCGCCCCTCCGCTGCCCTTCCCTGCTCCCCGCCCCTCCGCCCCTAACTTCGGGTCCGGTGTCCTCCCGGCCCCACCCTGTTCTGTACCACCAGCCTCTCCCTTTCTCGCTCCTTGCGGTCCCCTCGGCCCCCCTTCAGCGGCCCCGCCCTAGTCTTGCCCCTCGGTGTTCCTGGCTCCAGAAAACTCCCTTCTTCCTCCGGGGCGGCGGAGCCTGGAGTTTGCTGCGCGCCGCCCAGCGGGATGGGTGTGCAGCGGGGGGACATAATTAGGGAGATTCCTGCGCTGGGGTGGGCGGGGAGGAGGGGGCAGTTCTGCTGCCCTGCCCTGGGGACCGCCCCTTCCCCTCCAGAAGCGGCGCTTCCCCCCCGCCCCACTCCCAAACCCGTTCGGGCGGGATGGCCCCCGCCCCAGCGCCTGGCTCGGCGCCAGTAGCCTGAGGAATGTGGTGGTTGGAGCCGGTGACTAATTCAAACCAGAACTCAGGGAGGAGTGGTGAGGGGCAAAGGGGAGGGGCAGGGGGCTGTGCGTGGGAGGTGGGGGCAGGAGCGGAGCTTGGCGTGGGAGGGGGGCTTAGCCGCACTGGCCAGAACCCTCCACTCGAGCGGTGCGCGCCAGGAGAGGGGGCCGGGGTCGAGGTCCTGCCGTGGGGTTGGAAAGGCAGCGTGCTTAGGGTGTGCGCAGAGAACCCTGTTATGTAAGGGTTTCCCATGCGGTGTGTGTGTGTGTGTGTGTGTGTGTGTGTGTGTGTGTGTGTGTGTGTGTCTGTGTGTGCGCGACCGCCTGGCTAACCCGTGGCAGGGCTCACGCCCGGGTGTGGGGGCGCTGACCACGAGCGACTCATGAGGCCCAAGCAGGGCTGGCTGTACCCCTTGCGTGTTGTATCCCTTGCACGGAGGGGAGCAGAGGGGACAGTTTGGGGAATCTCACAGCTCTGGCTGAGCACCGACATCCAGGTGGGGGACAACCAGGTGGGGGCCACTCTGGCACCTCTGCACAATGAGACCACAGAGGAGTGTGTGCATTGCATGTGCCCCCTCTTCACAGGGTGTGGTCCTGGCTGTGGTCAGGGTGGCAGCGAGGTGCTCCTAGGGAGCTGCAGGGGCTGCTGAGAGCCTGTGGAGCAGATTGGTGGAAAGGCAGTGTGAAAGCCCTCCATGGCCATGAGGTCCTTAGAGAATGACCCTGAGTTTCCAGAGGAAAAATGACCCAGATATCTACCTCTGTGTCCCCAACACAGCTCTGGGCTCCCAATAATTGGTTCTGAAGCTGTCTTCCTCATTAAAATTCAGCCTCTGATTGCAGGGACCCAGTTTACCGCGTGCCTTCCTAGAGCAGCCTGGTGCATGGTAGGCGTTGGGCTGGTTTTGTGGGATACAGTGATGCAGTGGGGGGCTGTAGTGTGAGGGAAGGAGAGAGAGATTGACGCTGGCTTGGAAGGCATGTAAGGGCCTCTGCACCTATCCCGGGTGTGAGATAGGGGAGTAGAGCTCGCTTTCATCCTCACTCCTGCAAGGGAAATCCCAGGGGCTGGGTGTGGCACTCACTTCCTTTCAGAAGCTGAATGGGGAAGCTTCCTTCCCCTCCTGCGCTTAGGGACTACAGGGCTGCACATGGTAGGTAGAGGGTGCCAAGTGGGGACTACATGGCAGCCCCCGGGTTGCTCGAGCCCTGAGCTGTGGGGTGAGTGACAGAGGGGGAGAGAGGAGAGGGCGCATGGTCTGGGGGCAGGTAGGAGATGGGGTGGAGAGTATCTGAACCCCTCTCTAAAGACTTTGTCCCTAAGAGGTTGGGCACAGGAACATTAGTCAGAGAACAAGGACACATGGAAGCCACAGCAGTTGCGCAGGCTGATATGAAGGCCCACAGCAGCGATTCAGGGGTCCCAGTCTGGGCAACTCCTTGAGGAGCTGACCCTCAGAGCTTAGAACTCCTGCCAGCCAGCCGTGGTTGAGGGCATGGGGCCCCAGGGTGGGACGTGAGAGAGAGTGAACCATGGGAGGGAGAAGGCTGGCATCAGCCAAGGGCAGGGAGTGGGTTGGGGGTCCCTGGGAGACCCTGTGTAGGCGTGCCCGGGCACCACCAGGCTAGATTCTTTTGCTCAACTTGGAGTTGGCTGGTGGGCCCTGGCAGAGCGTGTTGCCCTGCGCCTGGAGCTGGTTTGAGGGATTGGTGCAAAGCCATGGGGGTGGAGGGGCCTGTGGGGCTCTGGGGTGTGGTCACTACCTTCTTCAGAACTTGGGAACCGCCTGGGGACAGACAGAGAGGCAGACTGGGAGAGCTAGTCTGACTGTGATGAAAACTTTGCTGGCTCTCTCCCTGGCCACTCCCGGATGCCCTGGAGTTTCTCTCCCTGGAGCTGGGCTGACCACGTGCTGTGCGCACTTCGGTTTGAGGAAGGGAGGTGTGCTGCCGAAAGGGTTTAGAATGTGCCATTTCATTTGGGCGGTGACAGTGGCAGGTGTCTAGGGCCTTCCTCACCCTCTTTGCCACCCACGGGCTTCATCCAGGCTCTGAGGGAGATGGCATTTCCCTGGGCTCAGACCATCTGGCTGGACTCCTGAGCAGGAGCAGTTTCCTCCAAGCCTGGTGTGCCCAAGGGAATGTGCGGCAGGGGAGTGGGCTACAGGAGGGCTCTGCAGGAGTGTGTGTGTGCTTTGATGAAGCTCCTCTTCCTCCCTGCTGGCCTCAGTGCCCACCAGGGCTATGGCTGGGCTGAAGCCAGCAGCTTGGGTCCCTCACTGTTAGCATAGCATGAGCCGTTCTATTGTGGCCTTGGACCCCTGTGACTGCCCATATCACAGCCTCCATGTCTCTGAGCACAGCGTGTGTCTTTGCCTGTGAGAGGGCATCCTGCTGGCTGTGCATTCGGGTCCTCCCCTCGTGGCAGGCCTGGATGTGTCCCCTCTGCCTGCTGCAATGTGGGGCTTGGAGGGCAGGGGTGGCAATGACATTCTGCTCTGGTGGTGGAGGTTTCACGCAGGCATCCAGGGGCTGTAGGTAAGAAGTGAAGTAAGTTTCTCTGTCCTAAACAGGTCTGGGTCCTGGAATTTGTGCCCAGAGTCCCCTTGGGACGTTGAGGACAGCCCTGGGGGTGCAGGACCCAACTGAGCGAGGCCGAGCAAGGCGCTGCATGGCCTGTCAGGGAGGGGCATCCTGCCAGGTCCCCAGGGGCCGGAGCGGAGGTTCTGGGGAAAGGGGAAGTGCCTGGAGCTGGTCCCAGCTATGTCTACGTGTCCTGGCCTGGGGGGCGGCTCTTTGGCGGCAGAGCCTCAGCGGCCTGGCCCGCGCCCCTGCACTAGCGTCGCCTGACCGCTGGGGGGGGAGCGAGCTGCACCCTCCCCGAGAGGCCGGCCGTGGGTGGGGCAGTCGGCAGCTCCCAAGCTGTAATCTACCCCACAGGGCAGGACAGGGTGTTCTTCTTCACTCCCCCTCCCCCACTGTAAAACGCCACCCTCGGAGTTGGTGTCCTGGAAAAAGCCCACTCCCAGGGGTCCTGGTAAACGCCCACTCTTCCTTGCCTTTATGTCTAGGTTTGGGGGCTTATGCTGGAGAATGGTAATGCTGTCCCCACTCCCTTGTCACAAGGTAGGCGGAGGGTCTCTGTTGGCCAGGGAGGGAAGAGGGAATCTCTCCCTGCTGGAAAGGAGAACTTGGAGCTTGAGGCTTGAGAGCTTGCTGGGAGCCTGGGAGTGTGGTAGGAGGATGTGCGTGGCCAGGGTGGAGAGAGGTGGACAAAGGGTCAGAGCCAAGCCAGGAGCAGCCGCTGGCTATGGTCGGCGTGTGGGGACTGGCCCGGAGTCAACTTGCAGAAACCCCCGCATGATGGTGAAGGGTCAGGGGAAGGGTCTAATGGGGAGGGGAGAGCTGGAGTGACAAAGCTGTAAAATCTTCCTCCTGATGAGAATTGTGGGCTGGGCCAGCACCTTCCTCCCCGAAGGGCAGGTATTGGAAGCAAGACTGGCAGGTGCACACACAGTCACACGCTTGGGGACACGGGCACCAGGTGAACAGGGCCTCCATGACAGGTGTCTATTGTGAGCTGGTAAGAGCTGGCTGGGGCTGCGGGCTTCTCTGGGCTGTGTAGAGTGGAGAATGGGGCTGAGGGTCTCCGTGTGCCCGAGGCGCATGTGTGTCCTTGTGTGCCTTTCTCTGAATGAGCCTCCAGTGCCCCAGTTGCTCATGTCTTGCAACGCGTTCGTCTAATTCTCCCTGGTAATTCCGTCCCCTGCCAACAGCTCCTCCTACGTAAGTTGAAAGTGCTCTGTTGGGGTGTGCTGCCAGAATCAGCCGGGTGGGTTTGTGAAAGTTCTTCATGCCCACTTAGACTCCTCAGATCGCTGTGCACTTCTACTATGCCCATTAAAATAGGGCGTTTGTTTTTCTCTCTTTCGTTCTTTCTGTATTTTTTTTTTTTTTTTTGAGACAGAGTCTCGCTTGTTGACCAGGCTAGAGTGAGTGCCGTGGCGTCAGCCTAGCTCACAGCAACCTCAAACTCCTGGGCTCAAGCAATCCTTCTGCCTCAGCCTCCCGAGTAGCTGGGACTACAGGCATGTGCCACCATGCCCGGCTAATTTTTATATATATATATTAGTTGGCCAATTAATTTCTTTCTATTTATAGTAGAGACGGGGTCTTGCTCTTGCTCAGGCTGGTTTCGAACTCCTGACCTCGAGCAATCCTCCCGCCTCAGCCTCCCAGAGTGCTAGGATTACAGGCGTGAGCCACCGCGCCCAGCTTCTTTCTGTATTTTTTCTTGAGACAGAGTCTTGCTCTGTTGCCCCGGCTAGCGTGCAGTGGCG
This sequence comes from Microcebus murinus, assembly GCF_040939455.1. Taxonomy (NCBI): domain Eukaryota; kingdom Metazoa; phylum Chordata; class Mammalia; order Primates; family Cheirogaleidae; genus Microcebus; species Microcebus murinus. Next base: position 13,590,308 of record NC_134107.1, read on the forward strand.
TCATCCTAGTGTACCGCAACCTCAAGCTCCTGGGCTCAAGCAGTCTTCCTGCCTCAGCCTCCCGAGTAGCTGGGAATACGGGCACGTGCCACCATGCCCGGCTAATTTTTCTATTTTTTTGTAGAGACAGGGTCTCACTCTTGCTCAGGCTGGTCTCAAACTCCTGGCCTCAAGCTATCCTCCCGCCTCGGCCTCCCAGAGTGCTAAGATTACAGGCGTGAGCCACCACGCCTGGCCCATTTGTTTTTCTAAACAGAAGTCAGGCAGGGTCCATTTGGAGGCTCAGGCCCTGGGAGGGATGCCACCCCTGTGTTTCCCCTTGTTCCTCTGGGATGAGGGTCCACCTGGCATGGCTGTTCCCCTCTCCCAGAGAGTGGAAATGCTTGCCTTGCCCTGCCAGTGCCTGCCTGCCTCTAGAGTCTAGAGTGAGAAGGGGCTGGTTCTCTTGTCCCCAACCTGTTGGGGCCCAGGAGAATCTAGGAGTGAGCTGGGTTCTGCGTAGCTCAGGATTCTGACCCCTGGGGACCCAGCCTCAATAAGCCCCAGAACCAAAAGGCCCCTGAAACATAGGGCTCCAGGATGCCTGTGACCCTGCCCACTTGGGGTTTGGTGTCTACGAGCTGGGCCAGGACGAGGCTGCACTATGGGGAAGGGGGTCTGGAGGCTCTCTCCCTCTGCCTGTGGGTGTGTCCCTCCAACTCTCACTCCCCCGCAGTGTATCTCCCGTGTGCATCTTTCTCTGTGGTTTCTCGCGTGTCTCATCCTGCGTGTGTATTTACTTGTGCCTTTGTCCTCTACCTGATAAAGAGTGTTGGCTTTGGAGTCAGAGGTTCCTGGGCTTGCATTTCAACCCTGTCTCCTACTTGGTCAAGTTGTCTTACCGCTGGGGCCTATTTCCACATCTTTAAAATAAAGTTATTAATTCTTATCCTGTAGTATCCTTTGGGGATGGAATAGATCCCAGGCATGGAATGCGGCCAGCACAGTCCCTGGCACACAGAATTCTTTCTCTCAACTTTGTGCATGCAGGGTGGTTTCTTTCAGTGCGGAGCTTTGTCTTCCTCTTTCTCTGCTGGTGAGTGTTTATGGGAGTGTATCACTCTTCTGGGTGTGTCTCTCTTTGAATAGCCAACCCTTGCTCCTGGTTGTGAGTGTGGAGGTCTCTAACTCTGGGCGTGAGTCATTTAGTTCTCGAGTTTGGCCTGTGTGCATGGTGGGTTGGTTGGCACACGCGCACAGCACCGTGCTGCGTGGAAGTTTCACTGTCATTGGTGCCCTCCCCGGTGTGGGTAGGGGTGCTTCTCTGTCCGTTGCAGGGTCACTCCCTGTGTCCAGCCTGTGCCGGTGGATGCACAATTGTGTGCTCCTCTGATGTGTATCTTGTCTTCCGTTTTGGTGCATTCAGGCACTGAGGCCCCTGGAGTGTCTCTCAGGGAGTGTATCAGTTCCTGTCATCTTGACACCGATGCTGGCTGCAGGGCTGTTTTTAGCCGCTGCAGCAGTTAACCTGGGCCCCTCCCTGGCTGTCTTCATACTGCCTCTCCGGAGGAGGGGGCTCCATTCCCAGCAGGCAGTGGGGGGAGGATGCTCCTCCGGAACTCACCCCTGGCAGAGGCCATTGCCCGGTTCCAGGACTCTGCTTTCTGGATTTCTCCTGGATCTGCTTGGCATCGCCGTCAGTCCACGGTGGTGGGCATGGCAGAGCCCCGCTGCTCGTCACGTCTTCTTTGCAGTTTTGCAGGGATAAGATGGCCTGTTCTTCTCTCGCTGCTTTGGGTCTGAACTACAGTCTGTCCCTCTGTCTTGGATATGCGTCCCTCTCAGCTTTGCAGCCGGAGTGGCCTCACCACCTCACTCCTTTTCTGACCTCCAGGCAGCCGTCTGTCTTAGGGGATCTGCTTCCTGTCACAAGGGAGATGGGGAGCCAGTGTCAGGTGGACCTCTGGGCTGGAGATAGCTGACCCGGGCTCTAGGGCTGCAGTGCTCTCCCATTCTCACCTCTCTGGGCCTCAGTGCCCCGTTTGTAAATAACAGTGCTGTCCCATTGAACTTTGGCAGTGGTGGGATATACTGTATCTGTGCTGTCTAATATAGTGACCAATAGCTACATGCAGCTGAATTAAATTTTAGTTTAACTTAATTTTAATTAATTTAAATGTAAATATGGCCGGGCGCGGTGGCTCACGCCTGTAATCCTAGCACTGGGAGGCCGAGGCGGGCGGATTGCTCGAGGTCAGGAGTTCAAAACCAGCCTGAGCAAGAGCAAGACCCCATCTCTACTATAAATAGAAAGAAATTAATTGGCCAACTAATATATATAGAAAACATTAGCCAGGCATGGTGGCGCATGCCTGTAGTCCCAGCTACTTGGGAGGCTGAGGCAGGAGGATTGAACCCAGGAGTTTGAGGTTGCTGTGAGCTAGGCTGACGCCAGGGCACTCACTCTAGCCTGGGCAACAAAGCAAGACCCTGTCTCAAAAAAAAAAAAAAAATGTAAATAGCCACATGTGGCTACCATGTTGGATGGCATGGCTCTAAGGTCCTTCCCAGCTCTAAAGGCGAATGGCACTTGGCTCAATCATGCAGAATTTTCCCAAAGCTCCAAAGGCCCTCTGGGTAACAGCAGGGCAGAGCCCTCAGCTCCCGGGAAGCCTGGCCTAACCTAACTTGTGCAGAAGGAGACGGAAGGACCACCTGGGCTTGGTAGTGGAGAAGAGAAGGGCTGGGACCAAGTGCAGGAAACAGCCACCCTGGCTTCACAGCTCCCTTCTGCATCCCCATGCCCATCCTCGGAACTCAGTAGCCCCAGTCAGATGAGAGGGGAGTCTTTCCTGGCTGTGCCAGGACGGGCACCGGAGCCAGAGCAGGCAGGGTGGTTGGCAGCCCCGCCTCGCCAGGAAGCTATGGAGTACCCTGCCAGGGCTGACCTGCAGCCTCAGGTCCCATGGCTCCTGTCTTCACGGGCTATGGATCCTTCCTCATGGCTGAGGGCTTCTCCCCTCCTCAGAAGCCGCCTGGGTTGAGACATGCAGCAGGTCTCTCCTGAGCCTCAGAACCATGCTTCCCGGGACTCCCGTCCTGGGATTACGTCTGAGGGCACTGGCAGGGAAGCCGACTGCCTGTCAGCCTTGGAGCCCTGGCTCCTCTGGCACCCAGGGCTCTGGCCCAGGAGGCACTTTGTCCATGGGTTTTAGGCGTGACCCTTTGCATGTCTGGAGCTGTTGCGGCCAGCTGCAGTGACTCACTGGGGAAGGAGGGAGGGTGGGGCCAGGACGTGGGTGAGGGTGAGCTGGCTGCGTTCTTCCCCTCTTTGGCTGCTGGCTCAGCACCAGGTTTCTGGGCTGAGGAAAGGGGCCCTGCTCAAGGAGGAAGACAGGGGTGTCAGGGCAGTCTGCAGGGTGGCTTCAGTGCTATCTGAGAGACCCAGTCTGGAATCCTTTGTCCTTCCCTGCCTCTTCCTGGCTCCTTAGTGCTGGACTCTGGGAGAAGTGCAGCCTCCCCTGCCTGCCGGGAAGGGAGGAGGTGTTTTCCTCAGCCCACACCTGTGCCAGCAGGCAGCTCACCCCTCAGAGTCTTTGTCACCTCCTAGCCAGCACCTGTGTTGACCAGGAGGCACATGATAATCACCGCATTTATGCCTTTGTCAAACAAGAGAACAGGTGTTGGGAGGACTGGGGGTTTATGAGTTTATCTCTCATCCATGTTGTGATCTGCCAGATGCTGGAACTGTTAATTGCCCATAAATTCCCAAGAGGCACAGTCCTGTCCTCAGGGGTCAAGTCTAGCACCTTCAAGACCCCATGTATATTTCATTCCCCCTAAAAGGCTCCCAAGCCTTCTGGAACATTCTGAGGCCCATAGTTTATATCTGGGACAGGAACCAAGTCTTTTAAATCTCCGTATCTGGCACATGGAGTGTGTTCAGTAAATGTTTTGAGGGTGCACGAGTGAAGTTAGGTCACAGTCTAAGGCAGTGTGTAATTAAGTGCTGGGCGAGCCGTGTCTGACCCTGGCTGGTTTCCTCTGCAGTGCCCAGTGCAATGCTGGGCACACGGGAGGCGATCAGTATGCATGAATTTATTGATTGGTTGACTAATTTCTGGATGTAAACAGCTTTAGGGTGGGACTTTGGGCGAGGTGCCCCATGATTTATAGCGTCTCCCACACAATTTCACACGCGTGCCTTTGATGGCTGCGCCGCCATTTTGTGTGGGTGACTGTCGTCCGCAACTGTGTCCAGAGTCCTGTGTGGTGTCTTCCCAGGGTGCCTCTGCCACTGACAGCTCACCCTGTAGCAGGAGGGCAACTTTGGCCTGGCTCGGGCCAGTGTGGGCAGCCAGCATGGCCTTGACACACCACGGGCCTGACTCGGGCTCAGCCGTACTCTAGCCTGGTGAGCTTGGGCGGGTGCCTGGGGGGTGGGGGCTTTCTTTGTTCAGGCTGCCATCGGTGGCAGGGCTCCCAGAGCTCCCAGCGGGTGAGGGCTTCCCCTTAGTCCTGAGGGCCAGGGTAGGCAGGGTGACCCGGAGTCACCATTTGCCACTAGGGGAGGGAAGGCACGGCCATGCCTGTTTGGAGCCACCCTGCGAGGAGTCTCACACCAGTCAAAAGCTGCAGACCTGGTGTGGTATAGAGGAGAGAGTTACAGACTCAAAGTCTGAGCCCCACATAGCTGCTGTCTTACTGTACCCCAGGCCATCGGCCGCTCCCAGGCTCAGTCTCTCCATCTATAAAGTGGGGACAGCAGTGTTTCCCCCCCAAAGCTGTTGTAAAGAACATCAGGAGGGCCAGGTGTGGTGGATTACAGGTGTGATTACGCCTGTAATCCTAGCACTCTGGGAGGCCGAGGCGGGAGGATCGATCACTCAAGGTCAGGAGTTCGAGACTACTGAGCAAGAGCAAGACCCTGTCTCTACTAAAAATAGAAAGAAATTAATTGGCCAACTAAAAACATATTAGAAAAAATTAGCCGGGCATGGTGGTGCATGCCTGTAGTCCCAGCTACTCGGGAGGCTGAGGCAGGAGGATTGCTTGAGCCCAGGAGTTTGAGGTTGCTGTGAGCTAGGCTGATGCCACGGCACTCACTCTAGCCCGGGCAACAGAGTGAGACTCTGCTCCCCACACACACACACAAAAAGACCGTCATGAGATGTTGTGGGGCTCCTCCGGGCCAGCGTGCGTCACTGGGGCTGTTGTCTCTCTCCTTCAGTCCTCACTGTAATCTTTTACCATCTCCGTTTCTATAGATGAGGAAGTGAAGGTTCAAAGAAGTTAAGTGACTTGGCTAGGGCCTCAGGGCTGGGAGGAGGCAGAGCCAGGATTTGAATCTGAGTCTGGCTCTTCGAGAGCCCTTTTTGCAATGCCAGGCTGCAGAGCCCTGGAAGAGGGGAACCACTGGCATAGGGGGGCGGGCTATGGCTTGGCCTGGGGAACAGCACCAGCCACGGTGTGGGTTGGGGTTTCAAGCAAGCTGAGGCCCAGTGTGAGCATCTCTGGGACCTTTTCCCTAGGCTGTGTGACCGAGAACCCGACAAGAGAGACTGAAGGGAAGAGAGGAAGGAGGGGCGGGCTCCTGGCAAGGCATTCGCTCCGGAACGGAATCCTGCAAAGGTCAGTAGGAGGGAGGGGCAGCGAGATGGGGAGGTGCTAGGATGGGGGCAGTTGCCTAGGGAGGCTGGGGCCCTGGTGGAAGGGATGAGGGGTTTGTTGCCTCTGCTGTCTCCTTTCCATCTTCTCTGCTGTGCCTTGGAGGAACTCCCACGGTGGAAGGACGTGAGGCGGGTGAGCCAGGACTTGGGGGCAGGTGCATCGGAGAGAGCATTCCACTTGCTCAGAGTCAATAGCACGGAGGTCCCCGGCTGTCTCATCTCTCACGCCCGGGCATCCCCACTCACCTGAGCTCCATTTCCTCACCTCATCCCAGATGGAGAAGGAAGAAGAAGCAACCCGGGAGCTGCTGCTGCCCAACTGGCAGGGCAGCGGCTCCCATGGGCTGACCATTGCCCAGAGAGATGATGGCGTCTACGTGCAGGAGGTGATGCAGAACTCCCCTGCGGCCCGCACTGGGGTGGTCAAGGAGGGTAAGTCGCCCCAGGGTGCAGACTGGGTGCTGGGGGTCGGGTAGGTCAGGGCGCCAGAGGGAAGGGCAGGGACAGAGAGCAGGCAGAGTGGGCTGCACAGTCCCGGCGGCATCAGGATGGTCGGTACCCAAGCCCTGCCCTCCCTTGCTCAGTCTATGTCCCTTGCTTGTGGTCCCAGGGGGTAGTGGGGACCTAGTCCTCAGATCCGACTGCATCACCCACGAACTCTGCAGATTTGGACAAATTAGTTGGCCCGTGTAAGCCTCAAGTTTCCTCATCTGTGCAATGGGTGTTACCCTGTCCACCTTGCAGGGTGGTCACAAGGATTACATGGGAGTCAGCTGAAGTGCCCAGCACGTCATGGCTGTGCTGCTTCCCCGACACCCTGTGGGTCTTACCTGCTTCTTGCCCCTCCCTGCTCAGGGGACCAGATTGTGGGTGCCACCATCTACTTTGACAACCTGCAGTCGGGCGAGGTGACGCAGCTGCTGAACACCATGGGGCACCACACGGTGGGCCTGAAGCTGCACCGCAAGGGGGACCGCTCCCCCGAGCCCGGCCAGACCTGGACCCACGAAGTCTTCAGCTCCCGCAGCTCTGAAGTGGTTCTGGTGAGTGCCTCGCCCACCCGTCTGTGCCCCGAGCTCCCCGGCCGCGCTGGCCTGCTGCTCACCGTGCTGAGCCTGCGTTCTGCCTCTTACACACCCTGCTCCTCCCTCCGCCTGTCTGCGCTCTCGCCAGCCCTTGGCCAGCCTCTTTCTTCCTGCTCACGTGTGGCATGTGGCTGGTGCTGTCCTACATCGGTCTCTGCAGAGTGCCCCTGGGCCACAGCGGGGAACCGGCTGGTACAGCCTGGGCCCGGATGCCAGGGGCAGGTTGGCTACTTTGCAAGAATCTCTGAAATCACCTCGCAGGTGCCCACCTCTGCCTCACAGACATCATTTTTCTCCTTACAGAGGCCCCAAATCATTCTGTGAGTCAGAGGCTGGGCAGCAAGGTGCCTGTGGGGATGGTGTTCTTCCTGAAGGCTTGTTTAGTTAACAGAGTGCTGACTCGAGCACAACCAGTCCTTTAGGCTCCACAAGTGCATTCCAGTGCGCAGGCCCCTGGGCGGACCCCTCCTGGTTCCACAAACAAGCCAGTGGTTGGGAGTTGGGAGCTGAAGGGCCTGGTCTCCTGGGTGGTCCCTGCATAGGCCGATGTGAACCTCGAATCGATGGGACTGCACAGTGCAGGAGCGTACCCCCATTCCCCATGGGTTTTGTTTGCCCGAACGACCCCCAAATGATTCCTGTTTTCCTCCTGTGATGTGGCTGTCAGCCCCTTTCTTCAGCCCCTCGTGCTCTGCCCCAGGAGGCTCCGTGGACCTCTGTTCTGGTCCCAGCTTCTCTGGGAAACGGGCACCCATGTTGTCGTCTGGGCTGTGGCCGGGCATCTGGTAGCTCAGGCAGACCCTGCTGCAACCTCTCCGGCGTGTCTTTCTGCAGAGCGGGGATGATGAGGAGTACCAGCGCATCTACACCACGAAGATCAAGCCTCGGCTGAGGTCGGAGGACGGAGTGGAAGGTGACCTTGGGGAGACCCAGAGCCGCACCATCACAGTGACCAGAAGGGTCACGGCCTACACTGTGGATGTGACCGGCCGAGAAGGAGCCAAGGACATCGACATCAGCAGCCCTGAATTCAAGATCAAGATCCCAAGGCATGAACTGACTGAAATCTCCAGTGTGGGTGTGGAGACCCAGTCAGGGAAGACAGTGATCAGACTGCCCTCGGGCCCAGAGGCAGCCTCTCCAGCCACGGGCTCTGCGGTGGACATCCAAGCAGGGGCCGTTTCTGCTTTGGGACCAGAGTTCCAAGGTCCTGGGCACTCGAAGCTCCAAGTCACCATGCCTGGGATAAAGGTGGGAAGCTCAGGTGTCAATGTCAGCACAAAGGGCATAGACTTGGGTGGCAGAGCAGGGGTCCAAGTTCCAGCATCGGACATTTCGTCTTCTCTTGGGGGTGGGGCAGTGGAGGTGCAGGGCCCATCCCTCGAGAGTGGTGATAATGGGAAAATTAAAATTCCTACCATGAAGGTGCCAAAATTTGGTGTCTCGACAGGGGCTGAGGGCCAGGCACCAGCGGCCAAGCTGAGTGTTTCTGCACCTGAATTCTCTGTGGGGCACCAGGGCGGCAGGCCAGGCTCGACTATCAGTGGGAACATCCAGGCCCCTCAGCTGGAAGTCAGTGTCCCCTCTGCCAATGTTGAGGGACTTGGGGGGAAGCTGAAGGGCCCCCAAATCACTGGGCCATCTCTTGAGGGTAACCTAGGCTTGAAAGGTGCCAAGCCACAGGGGAGCATTGGGGTGCACACCTCTGCTCCCAAAATCGGGGGCAGCATCACCAGCCCCAGTGTGGAAGTTTGTGCCCCTGATGTTGATGTTCATGGGCCTGGAGGCAAACTGAATGTGCCCAAGATGGAAGTCCCCAAATTCTCTGTTTCGGGTTCAAAGGGAGAGGGAGCTGGCATTGAGGTGGCACTGCCCACAGGTGAAGTGACTCTTCCTGGAGTCTCTGGGGATGTCAGTCTGCCTAAGATTGCTACTGGTGGGCTGGAAGGGAAGACGAAAGGTGCTAAAATCAAGACTCCTGAAATGATAATTCAGAAACCTAAAATTTCTATGCAGGATGTGGATCTGAGCCTCGGGTCTTCTAAACTGAAAGGAGATGTTAAAGTTTCTGCTCCTGCGGTGCAAGGTGATGTCGAAGGGCCTCAAGTGGCAGTTAAAGGCACCAGAGTGGACATAGAGACACTGAACCTACAGGGGACCTTGACAGGCCCCAAGATTGGCAGTCCTTCTGGAAAAACAGGAACCTGTAGCATCTCTATGGCAGATGTAGACTTAAGTGCTGCAGCACCTAAAGTGAAAGGGGGCATAGATGTCACACTCCCAAAAGTAGAAGGGAAAGTCAAAGTTCCTGAAGTTGATGTCAAAGGCCCCAAAGTGGATGTCAGTGTACCAGATGTGGACGTTCATGGCCCAGAATGGAACCTGAAAATGCCCAAGATGAAAATGCCCAAGTTCGGCACTCCAGGAGTCAAAGGGGAAGGCCCAGGTGTAGATGTGACTCTACCCAAAGGAGATGTCAGTATTTCGGGGACCAAGATCAATGTGGAAGCCCCAAATGTCAACATGGAGGGTCTGGGGGCCAAACTTAAAGACTCTGATATTAAGCTGCCTGATGTGAGTGTCAAGACACCAAAAGTCTCCATGCCTGATGTAGATTTGGATGTTAAAGGCCCAAAGGTGAAGGGAGAGTATGATGTAACAGTACCAAAGCTTGAAGGAGAATTGAAAGGCCCCAAAGTGAGCATTGATGCCCCAGATGTGGATGTTCACGGCCCAGACTGGCACCTGAAGATGCCCAAGATGAAAATGCCCAAATTCAGTGTGCCAGGGTTCAAACCAGAGGGCCCAGGAGTGGATGTGAATCTGCCCAAGGCTGATGTGGACATTTCCGGGCCCAAGGTGGATGTTAGTGCTCCAGAGGTTAGCATTGAGGGACCAGAAGGGAAATTGAAAGGGCCCAAGTTTAAGATGCCTGAGATGAATATCAAAGCCCCGAAGATCTCCATGCCTGATGTGGACTTACACTTGAAAGGCCCCAATGTAAAGGGAGAATACGATGTTACAATGCCAAAGGCTGAAGGTGAGATTAAAGTTCCTGATGTTGAACTTAAAAGTGCCAAAGTAGACATTAATGCCCCAGATGTGGATGTTCAAGGACCAGACTGGCACCTGAAGATGCCCAAGATGAAAATGCCCAAGTTCGGCATGCCTGGTTTCAAGGCAGAGGGTCCAGAAGTGGATGTGAACCTGCCCAAGGCTGACATTGATGTCTCAGGACCCAAGGTAGATGTTGAAGTTCCAAATGTGAATATCGAAGGACCTGAAGGAAAGCTTAAGGGTCCCAAGTTTAAGATGCCAGAGATGAACATCAAGGCCCCCAAGATCTCCATGCCTGATGTGGATTTACATATGAAAGGTCCCAAGGTGAAGGGAGAGTATGATGTAACAGTACCAAAGCTGGAAGGGGACCTGAAAGGCCCAAAAGTAGATGTCAGTGCCCCAGATGTTGAAGTGCATGGTCCTGATTGGAACCTGAAGATGCCAAAGATTAAAATGCCCAAATTTAGCATGCCCAGCCTCAAAGGAGAGGGCACAGAATTGGATGTGAACCTACCCAAGGCTAACGTGGACATTTCTGCACCAAAGGTAGATATTAGTGCTCCAGATCTGAGCCTTGAAGGACCTGAAGGAAAGTTGAAAGGCCCTAAGTTTAAGATGCCCGAGATGCACTTCAAAGCACCTAAGATGTCTATGCCAGATGTCAACCTGGATCTTAAAGGACCCAAAATGAAAGGAAATCTAGATATATCTGCACCAAAAATAGAAGGTGAAATGAATGTTCCAGATGTGGACATCAAAGGTCCAAAGGTAGACATTAAAGCACCTGATGTGGACGTTCAAGGCCCAGATTGGAGTCTGAAAATGCCAAAGATGAAAATGCCCAAGTTCAGCATGCCCAGCCTCAAAGGCGAGGGTCCAGATGTGGATGTGAACCTGCCTAAAGCTGACATTGATGTCTCAGTACCCAAGGTGGACATTGAAGCTCCAGATGTGAGCCTTGAGGGCCCAGAAGGGAAGCTGAAGGGTCCCAAGTTTAAGATGCCAGACATGCACTTCAAGGCCCCCAAGATCTCCATGCCTGATGTGGACTTACACTTGAAAGGCCCCAAAGTCAAAGGGGATGTGGATGTGTCAGTGCCCAAGGTAGAAGGTGAGATGAAAGTGCCAGATGTTGACATCAAAGGGCCCAAAGTGGACATTGATGTCCCAGATGTTGATGTTCACGGCCCTGACTGGAACTTGAAAATGCCAAAGATGAAAATGCCCAAGTTCAGCATGCCCGGTTTCAAAGCAGAGGGCCCAGAAGTTGATGTGAACCTGCCCAAGGCTGACATTGATGTCTCGGGACCCAAGGTGGACATTGAAGCCCCTGATGTGAACCTTGAGGGTCCGGAAGGGAAGCTGAGGGGTCCCAAGTTTAAGATGCCTGAGATGCACTTCAAGGGTCCCAAGATCTCCATGCCTGATGTGGACTTACACTTGAAAGGCCCCAAAGTCAAAGGGGATATGGATGTGTCAGTGCCCCAGATAGAAGGTGAAATGAAAGTGCCAGATGTTGACATCAAAGGGCCCAAAGTGGACATTGACGCTCCAGATGTTGATGTTCATGGTCCTGACTGGCACCTGAAGATGCCGAAGATGAAAATGCCCAAGTTCAGCATGCCCGGTTTCAAAGCAGAAAGTCCAGAAGTGGATGTGAACTTGCCGAAGGCTGACATTGATGTCTCAGGACCCAAGGTGGACATTGAAGTCCCTGATGTGAGCCTCGAGGGTCCAGAGGGGAAGCTGAAGGGTCCCAAATTTAAGATGCCTGAGATGCACTTCAAGGCCCCCAAGATCTCCATGCCTGATGTGGACCTGAATCTTAAAGGGCCCAAAGTAAAGGGTGATGTGGATGTGTCTTTGCCTGAAGTAGAAGGTGAAATGAAAGTGCCGGATGTTGACATTAAAGGGCCCAAAGTTGACATCAGTGCTCCAGATGTTGATGTTCATGGCCCAGACTGGCACCTGAAGATGCCCAAAATGAAAATGCCCAAGTTCAGCATGCCCGGTTTCAAAGGAGAGGGCCCAGAAGTGGATGTAAACCTACCCAAAGCCAACATTGATGTCTCAGGACCCAAGGTGGATGTTGAAGTTCCAGATATGAATATTGAAGGTCCAGATGCAAAACTAAAAGGTCCCAAATTTAAGATGCCAGAAATGAATATAAAGCCTCAGAAAATACCTATGCCAGATGTTGGTTTGCATTTGAAAGGTCCTAAAATGAAAGGAGATTATGATGTTACAGCTCCAAAACTAGAGGGAGAGATAAAAGCTCCTGATGTTGATATCAAAGGCCCAAAAGTTGACATTAACACACCAGATGTGGAAGTTCATGGTCCAGACTGGCACCTGAAGATGCCCAAGGTGAAAATGCCAAAGTTCAGCATGCCTGGCTTCAAAGGTGAGGGCCCAGAAGTTGATGTGAACCTGCCCAAGGCTGGTATTGATGTCTCAGGACCCAAGGTGGACATTGGTGCTGCAGATGTGAATCTTGAAGCTCCAGAGGGAAAACTAAAAGGCCCTAAGTTCAAGATGCCAAGCATGAATATACAGACACACAAAATCTCTATGCCTGATGTTGGACTTAATCTGAAAGCCCCTAAGCTGAAAACAGATGTAGATGTTTCCCTTCCCAAAGTGGAAGGAGACTTGAAAGGTCCTGACATTGATGTGAAAGCCCCTAAGATGGATGTTAATGTTGGTGATATTGATATTGAATGTCCAGAAGGAAAGTTGAAAGGCCCCAAGTTTAAGATGCCAGACATGCACTTCAAGGCCCCCAAGATCTCCATGCCTGATGTGGACTTACACTTGAAAGGCCCCAAAGTCAAAGGGGATGTGGATGTGTCAGTGCCCAAGGTAGAAGGTGAAATGAAAATGCCAGATGTTGACATCAAAGGGCCCAAAGTGGACATTGACGCTCCGGATGTTGACGTTCATGGTCCTGACTGGCACCTGAAGATGCCGAAGATGAAAATGCCAAAGTTCAGCATGCCTGGCTTCAAAGCAGAGGGCCCAGATGTCGATGTGAACCTGCCCAAGGCTGACATTGATGTGTCTGGACCCAGTGTGGACATTGATGCTCCTGATTTGGAATTTGAGGGGCCAGAAGGAAAATTGAAAGGCTCCAAATTTAAGATGCCCAAATTGAATATCAAAGCTCCCAAGATATCCATGCCAGATGTGGACTTGAATTTGAAGGGACCGAAAGTGAAAGGAGAGATTGATGCTTCTCTACCAGAACTGCAAGGTGATCTCAGTAGCCCGCAAATTGACATCAAGGGTCCTCGTGTAGATGTGGAGGTGCCTGATGTTGATCTGGAGTGTCCTGATGCAAAGTTGAAAGGCCCCAAGTTTAAGATGCCGGACATGCACTTCAAGGCCCCCAAGATCTCCATGCCTGATGTGGACTTACACTTGAAAGGCCCCAAAGTCAAAGGGGATATGGATGTGTCTGTGCCAAAATTGGAAGGAGATTTGAAAGGCCCCAGTGTCGATGTGGAGGTGCCTGATGTTGATCTGGAGTGTCCTGATGCAAAGTTGAAAGGCCCCAAGTTTAAGATGCCAGACATGCACTTCAAGGCCCCCAAGATCTCCATGCCTGATGTGGACTTACACTTGAAAGGCCCCAAAGTCAAAGGGGATGTGGATGTGTCAGTGCCCAAGGTAGAAGGTGAAATGAAAATGCCAGATGTTGACATCAAAGGGCCTAAAGTGGACATTGATGTCCCAGATGTTGACGTTCATGGTCCTGACTGGCACCTGAAGATGCCGAAGATGAAAATGCCCAAGTTCAGCATGCCTGGCTTCAAAGCAGAGGGCCCAGATGTCGATGTGAACCTGCCCAAGGCTGACATTGATGTCTCGGGACCCAAGGTGGACATTGAAGCCCCTGATGTGAACCTTGAGTGTCCAGAAGGGAAATTGAAGGGTCCCAAGTTTAAGATGCCTGAGATGCACTTTAAGGGTCCCAAGATCTCCATGCCTGATGTGGACTTACACTTGAAAGGCCCCAAAGTCAAAGGGGATATGGATGTGTCTGTGCCAAAATTGGAAGGAGATTTGAAAGGCCCCAGTGTCGATGTGGAGGTGCCTGATGTTGATCTGGAGTGTCCTGATGCAAAGTTGAAAGGCCCCAAGTTTAAGATGCCAGACATGCACTTCAAGGCCCCCAAGATCTCCATGCCTGATGTGGACTTACACTTGAAAGGCCCCAAAGTCAAAGGGGATGTGGATGTGTCAGTGCCCAAGGTAGAAGGTGAAATGAAAATACCAGATGTTGACATCAAAGGGCCCAAAGTGGACATTGATGTCCCAGATGTTGACGTTCATGGTCCTGACTGGCACCTGAAGATGCCGAAGATGAAAATGCCCAAGTTCAGCATGCCTGGTTTCAAAGCAGAGGGCCCAGATGTCGATGTGAACCTGCCCAAGGCTGACATTGATGTCTCGGGACCCAAGGTGGACATTGAAGCCCCTGATGTGAACCTTGAGGGTCCAGAAGGGAAGCTGAGGGGTCCCAAGTTTAAGATGCCTGAGATGCACTTCAAGGCCCCTAAGATTTCCATGCCTGATGTTGATTTTAACTTAAAGGGGCCAAAAATCAAAGGCGATGTTGATGTTTCTGCCCCCAAGCTGGAGGGAGATTTAAGGGGTCCAGAATTGGATGTCAAGGGCCCTAAATTGGATGTTGACATGCCAGAAGTAGCTGTGGAAGGCCCAGATGGCAAATGGAAAAGTCCCAAGTTCAAGATGCCAGACATGCACTTTAAAGCTCCCAAAATCTCCATGCCAGACATTGATCTACACTTAAAGAGTCCCAAGGTAAAGGGAGAAGTGGATGTAGATGTTCCCAAATTAGAAGGTGACTTCAAAGGGCCACATGTGGACATGAGTGGGCCAGACATTGACATAGAAGGCCCAGAGGGCAAATTGAAAGGACCCAAGTTCAAGATGCCTGATATGCACTTCAAAGCCCCCAATATTTCTATGCCTGATATCGACCTAAATCTGAAAGGACCAAAAATCAAGGGGGATATAGATGTGTCTGTGCCCGAGGTAGAAGGTAAAATGAAAGTACCAGATGTGAACATCAAAGGCCCCAAAGTAGATGTTGATGCTCCTGATGTTCATGGCCCAGACTGGCACCTGAAGATGCCTAAGATGAAAATGCCCAAGTTCAGCATGCCTGGCTTCAAAGGCGAGGGCCCAGAAGTGGATGTGAACCTGCCCGAGGCTGACATTGATGTTTCAGGACCCAAGGTGGACATTGAAGGCCCTGATGTTAATATTGAAGGACCAGAAGGGAAGTTGAAAGGGCCTAAGTTCAAGATGCCTGAGATGAACATCAAAGCCCCCAAGATCTCCATGCCTGACTTTGATTTGCATCTGAAAGGTCCCAAGGTAAAGGGTGATGTGGATGTTTCTCTACCCAAAGTGGAGGGTGATCTAAAGGGCCCTGAAGTTGATATCAAAGGCCCCAAATTGGACATCAATGCCCCAGATGTTGATGTGCAAGGCCCAGATTGGCACTTGAAGATGCCCAAGATGAAAATGCCCAAGTTCAGCATGCCTGGTTTCAAAGGTGAGGGTCCAGAAGTGGATGTGAACCTGCCCAAGGCTGACATTGATGTCTCAGGACCCAAAGTGGATGTTGCAGGCCCTGATGTTAACATTGAAGGACCAGAGGGAAAGTTGAAAGGGCCTAAGTTCAAGATGCCTGAGATGAACATCAAAGCCCCCAAGGTCTCCATGCCAGAGTTTGATTTACACATGAAAGGTCCTAAAGTAAAGGGCGATGTGGATGTTTCTCTGCCCAAAGTGGAAGGTGACCTCAAGGGCCCCGAAGTAGACATTAAGGGCCCCAAAGTGGACATAAATGCCCCGGATGTTGATGTTCAAGGCCCAGACTGGCACCTGAAGATGCCCAAGATAAAAATGCCAAAGTTCAGCATGCCTGGATTCAAAGGTGAGGGCCCAGATGTGGATGTGAACCTGCCCAAGGCTGACATTGATGTCTCAGGACCCAAAGTGGATGTTGAATGTCCTGATGTCGATATTGAAGGGCCTGAAGGAAAGTGGAAAAGCCCAAAGTTTAAGATGCCTGAAATGCATTTTAAGACTCCAAAGATATCCATGCCAGATATTGACCTTAATCTAACAGGTCCAAAAATAAAAGGAGATGTGGATATTACAGGTCCCAAGGTAGAGGGAGATCTGAAAGGCCCTGAAGTTGACCTCAAGGGGCCCAAAGTGGACATTGATGTTCCTGATGTAGATGTTCAAGGCCCAGATTGGCACTTGAAGATGCCCAAGATGAAAATGCCCAAATTTGGCATGCCTGGCTTCAAAGGTGAGGGCCCTGAACTGGATGTGAAGGTGCCCAAGGCTGATATTGATGTCTCAGGACCCAAGGTGGACATTGAAGGCCCTGATGTTAATATTGAAGGACCAGAAGGGAAGTTGAAAGGGCCTAAGTTCAAGATGCCTGAGATGAACATCAAAGCCCCCAAGATCTCCATGCCTGACTTTGATTTGCATCTGAAAGGTCCCAAGGTGAAGGGTGATGTGGACGTTTCCCTTCCCAAAGTAGAAGGTGATCTAAAAGGCCCAGAGGTGGATATCAAAGGCCCCAAAGTGGACATCAGTGCCCCAGATGTCGATGTGCAAGGCCCAGACTGGCACCTTAAGATGCCTAAGGTGAAAATGCCCAAGTTCAGCATGCCTGGCTTCAAAGGAGAGGGTCCAGAAGTGGATGTGAACCTGCCCAAGGCTGACATTGATGTCTCAGGACCCAAGGTGGACATTGAAGGCCCTGATGTTAACATTGAAGGACCAGAAGGGAAGTTGAAAGGGCCTAAGTTCAAGATGCCTGAGATGAACATCAAAGCCCCCAAGATCTCCATGCCAGATATCGATCTTAACTTGAAAGGCCCCAAAGTGAAGGGTGATATGGATGTGTCTCTGCCAAAAGTGGAAGGTGATGTGAAAGTTCCTGAAGTGGATATCAAAGGCCCCAAAGTGGACATCGATGCCCCAGATGTGGATGTTCATGGCCCAGACTGGCACCTGAAGATGCCTAAGATCAAAATGCCCAAGTTCAGCATGCCTGGCTTCAAAGGTGAGGGCCCAGAAGTTGATGTGAACCTGGCCAAGCCTGACATTGATGTCTCAGGGCCCAAGGTGGACATTGATGTTCCAGATGTGAATATTGAAGGTCCAGATGCAAAACTGAAGGGCCCCAAGTTCAAGATGCCTGAGATGAATATCAAGGCTCCTAAAATATCAATGCCAGATTTGGACATTAATCTTAAAGGCCCTAAAATGAAAGGAGATGTGGATGTTTCACTTCCTAATGTAGCAGGTGATTTGAAAGGGCCTACTGTTGACATAAAGGGCCCGAAGTTAGATGTAGATGCTCCAGATATAGACATTCATGGCCCAGATGCCAAATTAAAAGGTCCAAAACTGAAGATGCCCGACATGCATGTAAACATGCCCAAGATCTCCATGCCAGAAATTGACTTGAATTTGAAAGGCTCAAAGCTGAAGGGAGATGTTGATATTTCTGGGCCCAAACTGGAAGGTGACATTAAAGGTCTTAATATGGATGTAAAGGGCCCAGAAGTAGACATTTCTGGTCCTAAACTCAATGTTGAAGGCAAGTCAAAGAAATCTCGTTTTAAGCTTCCCAAGTTTAATTTTTCAGGCTCCAAGGTTCAGACACCTGAGGTTGATGTCAAAGTTAAAAAGCCAGATATTGATGTAACTGGTCCAAAAGTTGATATTAATGCACCTGATGTTGAGGTCCAAGGAAAAGTGAAAGGATCCAAGTTTAAAATGCCTTTCCTGAGTATTTCTTCTCCCAAAGTTTCTATGCCTGATGTGGAACTAAATTTAAAAGGTCCTAAAGTCAAAGGAGACTTAGATGTTGCAGGTTCCAATTTAGAAGGTGAATTGAAAGGTCCTAAAGTAGATATTAAGGCACCAGAAGTCCATCTCAATGCACCTGATGTGGATGTTCATGGTCCAGACTGGAATCTGAAAATGCCCAAGATGAAAATGCCCAAGTTCAGTGTGCCTGGCTTAAAAGCAGAAGGACCAGATGTTGCTGTGGATCTACCACAAGGAGGCATGAACATAGAGGGTCCAAGTATGAACATTGAGGGCCCAGGAATCAATGTGGAAGGTCCAGAGGGAGAGTTAAAAGGTCCCAAATTCAAGATGCCTGACATAAATGTCAAAGCCCCTAAAGTCTCTGTGCCTGACATTGACTTAAACCTAAAGGGCCCCAAGGTGAAGGGTGACGTTGATGTTTCTCTTCCCAAACTTGAAGGGGATCTAAAAGGGCCAGAGGGTGATATCAAAGGCCCAAAAGTGGACATTGGTGCCCCAGATGTGGATGTTCATGGTCCAGACTGGCACCTGAAGATGCCCAAGGTAAAAATGCCCAAGTTCAGCATGCCTGGCTTCAAAGGAGAGGGTCCTGAAGTGGATGTTACCCTTCCTAAAGCAGACATTGACATTTCTGGACCCAATGTAGACATTGATGTTCCAAATGTGAATATTGAAGGTCCAGATGCAAAACTGAAGGGCCCCAAATTCAAGATGCCAGAGATGAACATCAAAGCTCCCAAGATTTCCATGCCTGACTTTGATCTGAACCTAAAGGGACCCAAAATGAAGGGTGATATGGATGTGTCCTTGCCAAAAGTGGAAGGTGATCTAAAGGGCCCTGAAGTGGACATGAAGGGCCCCAAAGTGGATATTGACACTCCTGATATTAACATTGAAGGCCCAGAGGGTAAGTTGAAGGGACCCAAATTCAAGATGCCAGAGATGCACTTAAAAGCTCCCAAAATATCAATGCCTGATATTGATTTAAATCTGAAGGGCCCCAAGATGAAGGGTGATGTGGACGTTTCCCTTCCCAAGATCGAAGGTGATCTAAAAGGCCCAGAGGTGGATATCAAAGGCCCCAAAGTGGACATCAGTGCCCCAGATGTCGATGTGCAAGGCCCAGACTGGCACCTTAAGATGCCTAAGGTGAAAATGCCCAAGTTCAGCATGCCTGGCTTCAAAGGAGAGGGTCCAGAAGTGGATGTGAACCTGCCCAAGGCTGACATTGATGTCTCAGGACCCAAGGTGGACATTGAAGGCCCTGATGTTAACATTGAAGGACCAGAAGGGAAGTTGAAAGGGCCTAAGTTCAAGATGCCTGAGATGAACATCAAAGCCCCCAAGATCTCCATGCCAGATATCGATCTTAACTTGAAAGGCCCCAAAGTGAAGGGTGATATGGATGTGTCTCTGCCAAAAGTGGAAGGTGATGTGAAAGTTCCTGAAGTGGATATCAAAGGCCCCAAAGTGGACATCGATGCCCCAGATGTGGATGTTCATGGCCCAGACTGGCACCTGAAGATGCCTAAGATCAAAATGCCCAAGTTCAGCATGCCTGGCTTCAAAGGTGAGGGTCCAGAAGTTGATGTGAACCTGGCCAAGCCTGACATTGATGTCTCAGGGCCCAAGGTGGACATTGATGTTCCAGATGTGAATATTGAAGGTCCAGATGCAAAACTGAAGGGCCCCAAGTTCAAGATGCCTGAGATGAACATTAAAGCCCCTAAGATCTCCATGCCTGATTTTGATTTGCACTTGAAAGGTCCTAAGGTGAAAGGAGATGTCGATGTTTCTCTTCCAACAGTGGAAGGTGATCTAAAGGCCCCTGATGTTGATATTAAAGGTCCCAAAGTGGATATTGAGGCCCCAGATGTGGATGTTCATGGCCCAGACTGGCATCTGAGGATGCCCAAGGTGAAAATGCCCAAGTTCAGCATGCCTGGCTTCAAAGGAGAGGGCCCAGAAGTGGATGTTAATTTGCCCAAGGCTGACATTGATGTCTCAGGACCCAAAGTGGACATTGATACTCCTGACATTGACATTCATGGTCCAGAAGGAAAACTGAAGGGTCCCAAGTTTAAAATGCCTGACCTGCACCTCAAGGCACCCAAGATCTCCATGCCTGAAGTTGATTTGAATTTGAAGGGTCCAAAGGTGAAGGGAGACATGGATGTTTCTCTGCCCAAAGTAGAAGGTGACCTCAGAGGCCCTGAAGTTGACATCAAGGGGCCCAACGTGGACATCCATGCCCCAGATGTGGATGTTCATGGCCCAGACTGGCACCTCAAAATGCCCAAGGTAAAAATGCCAAAGTTCAGCATGCCTGGCTTCAAAGGAGAGGGTCCAGATGTGGATGTGAACCTGCCTAAGGCTGACATAGCTGTCTCAGGGCCCAAGGTGGACATTGATGTTCCAGATGTAAATGTTGAAGGTCCAGATGCAAAACTGAAGGGCCCCAAGTTCAAGATGCCCGAGATGAATATCAAAGCCCCCAAGATCTCTATGCCTGATATTGACTTAAACTTGAAAGGTCCCAAAGTAAAGGGTGGTATGGATGTTTCTCTTCCTAAAGTGGAAGGTGACCTAAAAGGCCCTGAAGTTGACCTCAAAGGCCCCAAAGTGGACATTGATGTCCCTGATATGGATGTTCATGGCCCAGACTGGCACCTGAAGATGCCCAAGGTGAAAATGCCCAAGTTCAGCATGCCTGGCTTCAAAGGAGAGGGCCCAGAAGTGGATGTTACACTTCCTAAAGCTGACATTGACATTTCTGGCCCCAAAGTGGATATTGATACCCCAGATGTCAACATTGAAGGTCCAGATGCAAAACTGAAGGGCCCCAAATTCAAGATGCCAGAGATGAACATCAAAGCCCCCAAAATCTCTATGCCTGACATTGACTTTAACTTAAAGGGTCCCAAAGTGAAGGGTGATGTGGATGTCTCTCTGCCCAAAGTGGAAGGTGATCTCAAAGGCCCTGAAGTTGATATCAAGGTCCCCAGTGTGGACATTGATACTCCTGGTGTTAATATTGAAGGTCCAGAAGGAAAATTGAAGGGACCCAAATTTAAGATGCCTGAAATGAACATCAAAGCCCCCAAGATCTCTATGCCTGACTTTGATTTGCATCTGAAAGGTCCCAAAGTAAAAGGTGATGCGGACCTTTCACTACCTAAGGTGGAAGGTGATCTGAAAGGGCCAGAGCTGGACATTGAAGGTCCTGAAGGGAAACTCAAAGGTCCCAAATTTAAGATGCCTGATGTTCATTTCAAAACTCCACAAATCTCCATGAGTGACATTGACTTAAACTTGAAAGGACCTAAGATAAAAGGAGATGTGGATGTTTCTATTCCTAAACTGGAAGGAGATCTGAAAGGCCCCAAAGTGGACATTAAAGGCCCTAAGCTGGACATAGACACTCCTGACATTGACATTCACGGTCCAGAAGGAAAATTGAAGGGCCCCAAGTTTAAAATGCCTGACCTGCACCTCAAGGCCCCCAAGATCTCCATGCCTGAAGTTGATCTAAATCTAAAAGGTCCAAAAGTGAAAGGTGATGTGGATGTTTCTTTGCCCAAAGTAGAAGGTGACCTCAAGGGCCCCAATGTTGATATCAGAGGTCCTAAAGTGGATATTGATGTCCCAGATGTTGATGTTCATGGCCCAGACTGGCACCTGAAGATGCCCAAGGTGAAAATGCCCAAGTTCAGCATGCCCGGTTTCAAAGGTGAGGGCCCAGATATGGATGTGAACCTGCCCAAAGCTGACATTGATGTCTCAGGACCCAAGGTGGACATTGATGTTCCAGATGTGAGCCTTGAGGGTCCAGAAGGGAAGCTGAGGGGTCCCAAGTTCAAGATGCCTGAGATGAACATCAAAGCCCCCAAGATCTCCATGCCTGATATCGACTTAAACTTGAAAGGTCCCAAAGTGAAGGGAGACATGGATGTTTCTTTGCCCAAAGTAGAAGGTGACCTCAGAGGCCCTGAAGTTGACATCAAGGGCCCTAAGGTGGACATTGATATACCAGATGTAAATATTGAAGGTCCAGATGCAAAACTGAAGGGCCCCAAGTTCAAGATGCCTGAGATGAACATCAAAGCCCCTAAGATCTCCATGCCTGATATTGACTTAAACTTGAAAGGTCCCAAAGTCAAGGGAGACATGGATGTTTCTCTGCCCAAAGTGGAAGGTGACCTCAAAGGCCCTAAAGTTGACATCAAGGGACCCAACGTGGACATTAATGCCCCAGATGTGGATGTTCATGGCCCAGACTGGCACCTCAAAATGCCCAAGGTAAAAATGCCCAAGTTCAGCATGCCTGGCTTCAAAGGAGAGGGTCCAGAAGTGGATGTGAACCTGCCTAAAGCTGATATTGATGTCTCAGGACCCAAGCTGGACATTGACTTTCCAGATGTTAATATCGAAGGTCCAGATGCTAAACTGAAAGGTCCCAAGTTCAAGATGCCTGAAGTAAATATCAAGGCTCCCAAGATCTCCATGCCGGATGTCGACCTGGATTTGAAAGGACCCAAAGTAAGAGGAGATTGTGATATATCTGTCCCTAAGATGGAAGGTTCTTTGAAAGGCCCAGAGGTAGACCTTAAAGGTCCAAGTCTGGACTTTGAAGGCCCTGATGCCAAACTCAGTGGCCCAGCTTTGAAGATGCCATCACTGGATATATCTGCTCCTAAAGTATCTGTTCCTGATGTTGATTTACACCTCAAGGCACCCAAAATTGGAGTTTCTGGTCCGAAGATAGAAGGTGCTGAAGTGGACCTGAAGGGGCCCAAAGTGGATTTAGAAGCTCCAAGCTTAGATGTACACATGGAGAGCCCAGATATTAATATTGAGGGGCCAGATGTTAAAATCCCCAAATTTAAGAAACCCAAGTTTGGATTTGGGGCAAAAAGCCCCAAAGCTGACATCAAGTCCCCTTCACTAGATGTGACTGTTCCTGAGGCAGAGCTGAACCTTGAGGCTCCTGAAATTAGTGTTGGTGGCAAGGGCAAGAAAAGTAAGTTTAAAATGCCTAAAATTCATATGAGTGGTCCTAAAATTAAGGCCAAAAAACAGGGATTTGATTTGAATGTTCCTGGGGGTGAAATTGATGCCAGTCTCAAGGCTCCTGATGTGGATGTCAACGTTTCGGGGCCGGACGCTGCACTCAAACTTGATGTGAAATCTCCCAAAACCAAGAAACCTATGTTTGGAAAAATGTACTTCCCAGATGTAGAGTTTGACATTAAATCACCTAAATTTAAAGCTGAAGCCCCCCTCCCTAGCCCCAGAATGGAGGGTGAAATCCAGGCGCCTGATTTGGATATTTCTTCACCAGGGATTAATGTTGAAGGTCCTGACATCAAGGTAAAGGCGCCCAAGTTCAAGATGCCAGGTGTGGATGTCTCAGGGCCAAAATTAGAGGGTGATTTGAAAGGTCCCAGGGTGCAGGCAAACTTGGACGCACCTGACATCAATGTTGAAGGCCCTAATGCTAAAGTCAAGGCACCATCTTTTGGCATTTCTGCCCCTCAAGTCTCCATCCCTGATGTGAATGTCAACTTGAAAGGACCAAAGATAAAGGGTGATGTCCCCAGTGTGGGACTGGAAGGACCAGACATAGATCTGCAAGGTCCAGAAGCAAAAATCAAGTTCCCCAAGTTTTCGATGCCCAAGATCGGTGTCCCCGGTGTGAAAATGGAAGGTGGAGGTGCTGAGGTCCATGCCCAGCTTCCCTCTCTTGAAGGAAGCTTGAATGCACCAGATGTTAAGCTTGAAGGGCCTGATGTCTCTCTAACGGGGCCAGGAGTAGACTTGTCTTCAGTGAATCTCTCTATGCCAAAAGTCTCTGGGCCTGACCTTGACCTGAACTTGAAAGGACCAAGTGTGAAGGGAAACGTGGATGCATCTGTCCCCGGCATGAAGGTGCAGGCTCCAGGGCTCGACCTCAGAGGTGTTGGTGGAAAGGTGCAGATAGGAGGAGACGGTGTGAAAGTGCCGGGGATCGATGCTACGACAACACTTAACGTTGGGGCACCAGACGTGACACTGAGGGGACCAAGCTTGCAGGGAGACCTGGCTGTGTCTGGTGACATCAAATGCCCTAAAGTATCTGTAGGAGCTCCTGATCTAAGCTTGGAGGCATCTGAAGGCGGCATTAAACTTCCTAAAATGAAGCTGCCCCAGTTTGGCATCTCTACTCCAGGGTCCGACTTGGACATTAATGTCAAGGGGCCACAAGTTGCTGGAGAACTAAAGGGGCCAGGCGTGGATGTGAACCTCAGAGGGCCTCAGATTTCAGCACCGGACATGGACTTTAACTTGGAAGGACCAAAAGTGAAAGGGAGCCTTGGGGCCACTGGTGAGCTGAGAGGCCCTACGGTCGCAGGAGGTCTTCCAGGCGTGAGTGTTCAAGGCCTAGAAGGAAACTTCCAGATACCTGGAATTAAGTCCTCTGGATGTGATGTGGCCCTGCCAGGTGTGCATGTGAAACTCCCAACCGGGCAGATTTCTGGTCCTGAAATCAAAGGCGATCTGAAAGGCTCAGGAGTAGGTTTCCACGGGGCTGCTCCTGACATCGGCGTGAAGGGGCCGTCCTTCAGTGTGGCATCTCCTGACTCAGATCTTGGCGTCAGCTTGAAGGGCCCGAAAATCAAAGGAGGTGTGGATGTTTCTGCAGGTGTCAGTGCCCCAGATATCAGCTTGGATGCAGGGCATATGAGTGTCAAAGGTTCCGGGGGTGACTGGAAGGGACCCCAGGTTTCCTCTGCTCTCAACTTGGACACATCTAGGTTTGCTGGGGGCCTTCATTTCTCAGGACCAAAGGTAGAAGGAGGTGTGAAAGGAGGTCAGATTGGACTTCAGGCTCCGGGGCTGAGTGTGTCTGGGCCTCAAGGTCACCTGGAAAGCGGATCTGGAAAAGTAACATTCCCCAAGATGAAGATCCCCAAGTTCACCTTCTCTGGCCGTGAGCTGGTTGGCAGAGAAGTGGGGGTGGACATTAACTTCCCTAAAGCAGAGGCCAGTGTCCAGGCCGGTGCCGGAGAAGGCGAGTGGGAGGAGTCCGAAGTAAAACTTAAAAAATCCAAAATCAAAATGCCCAAGTTTAATTTTTCCAAGCCTAAAGGGAAAGGTGGTGTCACTGGCTCGCCGGAAGCATCCATTTCTGGGTCCAAAGGTGACCTGAAAAGTTCAAAGGCCAGCCTGGGCTCTCTGGAAGGAGAGGCAGAGGCCGAAGCCTCTTCACCCAAAGGCAAATTCTCCTTGTTCAAAAGTAAGAAGCCACGGCACCGCTCGAATTCATTCAGTGATGAGAGAGAGTTCTCTGCACCTTCCACCCCCACGGGGACTTTGGAGTTTGAAGGTGGGGAAGTGTCGTTGGAAGGCGGGAAGGTGAAAGGCAAACATGGGAAGCTGAAATTCGGTACCTTTGGTGGGTTGGGGTCGAAGAGCAAAGGTCATTATGAGGTGACTGGGAGCGATGATGAAGCAGGCAAGTTACAGGGAAGTGGAGTGTCCTTGGCCTCTAAGAAGTCCCGACTGTCCTCTTCTTCCAGCAATGACAGTGGGACTAAGGTCGGCATCCAGCTTCCGGAGGTGGAGCTGGCAGTGTCCACAAAGAAAGAGTAGAGGCCTCTGTATGTGTGTACATATATATATAGCAACACATCAGCCCGGCGTGTTTGTATATAAACTCCAGAGAGAAACACGCCGACAGCCTCAGCAATAATGCAAAGATTTTGCCTCTCCCGCTGGCAAGCGCTGAAAAACCAACCGCCTTTAGGCTCCTGGAACTATACAGCTAGGTAAAGAATTCCAAGTTCGTCCAGCCCATGTGCAAAATCAGCAATATTTGCCTTAAGATTTCAGGTTTTTTTGCATTGAATGCTGAGAGCTCCTGTTTACTAAGCAAGCTTTTGTGTTTTTGTTATCCTCATTTTTCCTGAACATTGTTAGTCTTGGGGTATTGGAAACCCACTTTTTCATTGTAATGCCTTTTGGGGCTTTTGTTAGTAAGGGGGGGTGGGGTAATAGGCAGCAGAGGGGGCCACATCCCATTTCTCCTGAGATTGGATCCATTCAAACAGCAAACACTCAAAGACGGCTGAAGGAGGCGGCAGCCGGGTGTGGGGTGTTTTTAGAGCTCTTTAGCATTGCTTTTTCCCCAGGGGTGGCAGTCCCAGCTGGTTTAGTGCTGATGGGGAGAGGGAATTGAAATTTGTTTGCAAATTGTCCAACCCACCAGCTCAACATGAGGGGCTCCAGTCTGTGTTTTGTAAGAGAAATGTTTTATTTACAACCGCCGTGCTCCTGATACTCTGATTTCTTTTAACAAATGTTATCATGATTAAGAAAATTTCCAGCACTTTAATGGCAAATTAATTGAGAATGTAAGAAAATCGATGCTGTACCAGGCAAATAAAGCTGTTTATTAACCCTGACGTCCCGTGCCTTTGCATTCTGTGTTGTGGGGCTGAACCGGGGCAGCAGGACACCCAGCCCTGACCATTCAGAACAGATCCACCCCGGAGTGTTGCTATTTCATCAGTGACTTTAGGCAGTGACCTCCGCACAGCTGGCATTCTTTGCTCCTTGGTGTCCAGTGTGAGGCTGGGTGCACCATTGCTGAGAAAGGAAGAGAGGCTTGGTCCCAGGACCCGCCCACCAACTTTGCATCCTCAGATGTGAATACAAGATTCAGAAATGGTTCTAAATGGGGAAAAGGGTATAGGTGTGAATGGATAAAAGGCCTACTGGAGTGGAAGAAAGGGCTGTGCCTGTGAGCCTGGGGCTTGCTTTCTGTTCCTGACTTGCCTGCAGGTTTTGCTGGGTGGCCTCAATCTACCTGCCCTCTGTTGGCCTCAGTTTCCTCTTTGAAATAAGGTGCTGATCTTGTATAAGATATCTTTATGGTCCTTTCTAGTCCATTTTAGGGATAAACATTATGAAAAATCTCTTCTGACCCAAGTCATCTTTTCATCTCCAGCTCTGTAGACAATACATTGGGTTGGGGCGAGGGGACTTCTAGTAACTGGCTCCTAATGTTGGTCATTGCTGGGCAGAGAGAAGTACCTTCTCGTACCAAAACAATTGGACCAAGCCCGTCCCCCTCGCTGTTCCCCAGAGCTGCTGCCTTTCTGTGGGTGGAGGCAACCCCAGCCCTCTCTGGTTCTCCCAGACCAGAGATGACAGCTCCTACCCCACCCCACCCTCTCCAGCGCTGGCTTCTCCATGGATTTCTGCATGTGCAGTGAGATCTCCTGCCAGTGTGGGCTCCACCTGTCCTTGCTTGGATTTCAGACATGCCTTCTCCACTTCATCTGTTCCCACACGGGACAGCAGAGTTTGTGTTCTTGGGGGTTTTGTAGCTCAGGGTGGCCCCTTGGTTTTGGAAAGAGGTAGGTTTGGAGGGAGGCCCTTGATCCCCTGATGCATTTCTCTAGATGACTGACCTCACGGCTACTTTTCCTCACCCATAAATGGGGGTAGCATCCATAGGGCTGGAGAGCCTGTTCAAGTATCTGGGTTACGTACTGTGCAAGAGCACCACATTTAAGTGTGCCGCATTCATGTCACAGCCATATGTTTATTTATGGAGAGCAGGAGGGCAGGTACGGAGTCCTAGAGAGGTGGGAGTGAGTCCCGCTTCTACAGAAACCCCTGGTGCACGGGGGGTGAGCAAGCACACACCCAGTGCACACACACCTGCACGATGTCCTGACCGGGCCTGGGCACCCCTCAGGATGCTTCTTTCACTCAGCTCGAAGCCCAGCTCCTGTCTTTCAGCTCTGAAGCTGACGGTGCAGGGTGGGGCAGAGGGTGCATGCTGCCCCAAATGATGGCCCTGGTGTCTGCAGCAGAAGTTGAGTGGGTGACAATGGGGTACACATGTGTACATAGCTGGGGGTGCCCTTTAGGAGGCAGGAAAGATCCCTGGGGCAGAACTACCCAGGTTGTCCAATAATAGATCAATTTGAAAAAATGGTACCGGGCATGGTGGCTCATGTCTGTAATCTCAGCACATTGGGAAGCCAAGGAGGGAGGATCGCTTCAGGTCAGAAATTTGAGACTAGCCTGGGCAACACAGGAAGATCTTGTCTTTACAAAGAATAAAAAAAGGAGCTGGGTGTAATGGTACATGCCTGTAGTCCCAGCTACTGGGGAGGCTGAGGCAGAAGGATCCCTTGAGCCAAGGACCTGGAGGTTACACCGAGCTATGATTGTGCCTTTGCACGACAACCTAGGTATTTCTAAAAAAGATTTTTTTTTTAAATTTCTTTTTAGCTTGAGGAAGAGCTGATGCAAGTTAGCTGTGGCCCTTAGTGTTCATTCATTCAATAAATATATTTTTTCTTTTATAATTTTTTTCTTTTTTATTATACTTCATTTCCTTTTTTTTTTTTTTACCTGCATGAACTAATAGTGTCTTATTCAATAAATATTTTTTGAGTCCCGTGTGGCTGGATGTGTCCCAGCCCCACTGATCCCAGATTTCTCCTCTGCCGACCTCCACAGACCAAATGATGTGATGGGTGTGAAAAACCGGAATGCTCTGAACACTGGAAATAAACTCGTGGACATCAGGCATCCACCAGGGATAATGAGGCCAGTGACAGTTGCTGAGTTCTCAGGGCAAGACCTCACTCGCTGGGACAGTCAGGGGGTGGTGGGTAGGATGGAGAAAGAACACGGCAACTGGCCATTCAAACTTGAGAAACTTCTCAGCTGCCTCCTCTCACATCAGGCCCAGGCGGGAGGCGGTGGCCACAGGACAGGAGTGCTCCCTCCTGCAGGGACCACTGCCATAGCGGGGGTGGTGGCACAGGAGCAGGGCCACCGGGGTGGGGGACTGGTGGCGGGCCCATCCCAGGTGGCCTCGCTCCCCTCCTACCTGCCCACTCTCCTGACCCTCTCTCCCTCTGTTCCCCGGATGCCTTCATCACTACCCACCCCTGCCTTCTCTCAGTCCCCGGCAGGAATGGTCCAAGTTATCCCCAAAGTCCTGCAGGGGCCCAGACTTGCAAGGTCTTATGCTCTGAGGACTCGGTTCCCACATTCGAGGGTGAGAGCAGTGCCAGGAGACTGGGGAGGAGGCTGGGGGGCTCTTCCACGTCCTTCCTCAGAGTGCCAGCAAGGAGTGATTGCAAGGACTGCAGCCTTAAGGTCTACCTCGCTTCAGGCAGTGTGACCTTGCGTGGACAATGGTGTGGTTGAGGGTGCATTTGGAAAACCGAATTATTTGCAATGCACCATCGCCTCACAAAGGGCCGGGAATAGTTTTCATAAACTCAAACTCATTTCTCAAAACAACAGTTCCATTTGAAGATAGTTCAACCAAAAGGACTTTAATAAAGGGACTGTTTACTGAGTAGTGAGCAGGGCCAAAGGAGCCAACAAGGGCTGGTGAGCCCCCCAGAGACAGTGGGGAGCTCATACTATCCCTGGGCCAGAAGGGGCACAGGGAAGAAATGGTGTTCCTGAAGTCCAGCTTGAGCAGGAGGCAGAGGAGGGGCAGGGGCTGTAGCCATGGGGGA